>NC_060141.1:137584043-142571543 GCF_021461385.2 Schistocerca piceifrons | reverse complement strand
GTTTCAAATCAAGCCACTATGCATGAAATGCCATTTACTTTTGGTGATAAGGTAAGATACAGTTCTTTTCTGCAGTTAGGCATAGCAGTACCAGACAGAGAGCACACTTCCATCTGCTTCTGTGATGTTCCTCCTATGTACTACAATGTACACAGTGCCCTGAGTTGCATTGTATTGGCAGATGCTTTGTTTCTTTTGTATGTTTTTCAACTGGAACAACAGTTTAACATTTTCTTGCTAATGGTTCTTTGCTCTCACTCTCTGAAATTATGCAAGAAAACACTAATTTTGTGTTCAAAAATCGAGATCTCCATGTTTGCTGCTACAGACAGTCTGCATCGGCATCAAAGGAAATTCTTTCCAAGTTTAAGTAGTGTCACAATACAACACGAATATGAAGTTGAGCAAGAGAGTTTTCTGTATCTAATCCATGAACAAAACATGCCTTATAGGGAAAAGTTCAATCACAATTTGAAAACAAAGATGATCATGCACTGCATACAAAAGTGACTTCTCCGGTTGCTTGTCTAGCTGCTAAGATTTGAAACATATGAAGTAGTGTAAGCAGTAGTCACTAAGAGGCAGCGTCTAATGGAGGCTTAAAGGGTGGCCACAGATGCAGCTACTATCCATATGCCACAAAATGAGAAAATCCTAAGTGGCATCAAATGGAATTACATCATCTGAAAGGGTTAAACTAACCACTTTCATACGTTTCTTATTGACTTCATACTTTAAGAAATGGAACAAGCATGTGAGGATTGTAGTAGGGTAGTAAATGCTGAACTTCAATTTACTAGGAGAATTTTAGGAAAATGTGGTCTATCTGTTAAGGAGAATATATGTAGGACACTAGCACAACCTATTCTTGAGTACTGCTCAAGTATTTGGGGTCCACACCATTTCGGGTTAAAGGAAGACATTGAAGTAATTCAGAGGGGGGCTGCTACACTTGTTATCAGTAGATTTGAATGATACACAAATGTTACGGATATGCTTTGGGAACTCAAATGGGAATCCCTGGAGGAAAAGCTACATTCTTTTTGAGGAACACTACAGAGAAAATGTAGAAAATCAGCATTTGAAGCTGACTGCACAATGATTCTACTGCCCAACATACACTGTGCGTAAGGACCACAAAGGTAAGATATAAGAAACTAGGGCACATAAGTAGGTTTACAGACAGTCTTTTTCCCCTTGCTTGATTTGCAAGTGGAACAGGAAAGTAAATGACTAGTAGTGATACAGAGTACCTCTACCACACGCCATACATTAGCTGTGGAATATGTATGTAGAGGTAGATGTAAATTGCTTAATCTCAATGCCCATCTAGTCAGTCTATCAGAATGGTCCCTAAACCCAAACAACCACTTAAGAGCTGTATAACCAGTTACCACTTTAAAACTACTTCCCAAACAAATAAAATCCGAAATATGTGATTCCACAGATAGACTAAATATCTCTTTTTCTGTTGTGGCATACACCACTGGTTTCTCCTCTGCTCACTATTTGACTGAGAACACACCCTACAGCTAGAATGGAAGCATCAATTGACAAGATAAACTCTTTCCTCTAATCCAGAAAAATTACTACTGAACTCAATGTTAATCCTGTCTACCTCCTCGAATGCATGTGGGCATTTCTTAGTCCATTCAAACTTTACACCCTTTTAAAAAAAGTTGCATAACTGATCACCCTAGATCTGCAAACCCTCTTATCGATTTTCTATAATAGTTCCCGAATCCTAGATAAGACTGGAACTTCTTGGCATCGCTAGGAATCTGAAATTCCAATAGGGACTGCCTATACAAACACAGGACCCATCTCAAACCATTCACTGCTAATAGCATGCTCTCAATATGTAGCTTGTTCAAACACAAAGCGACATTTTTCCATGCTTAATGTCAAATCTGCTGCAATTAATCTACCAGAGCCCACAGAACTGAGAATGCTGTTTTCATACCCACTAATCCGAACTACGGTAGAGAAGTACTTGCACTGCCCTAAACTGTCAATAGCTTCTGTGGTATTTGGGGTTGGATACCCCATCAGTCACAGTTTTGCTGTTAAAATGTCTGTAGTAACAACACAATCTCTATCTTTTAGTCCCATCTGGTGATTTCTTTTGCACAACCACCATGGTTGCACTCCACAGACTAGCACTTTCCTCTATTATTCCATCAACTAGCTCTTGATCAATGAATTTTTCTAATACTGTTACGTAGTAAGGTCTATGATATACCGGTGACGCAGTTCCTGTAGGGATACAATGCTATGCTATGTTATAGATGTCACTGGTAATGACACTCATGGAAAAATCAATCCTCAAATTAATAACTTCATTTCCAATCTATCAGTACCTTAAGAGCTCCAACTTCCTATGCAATGCAGTTTTATCATCAGTTCGCACACTACCCTGATGCACAATGACTTAGACCCCACCTATATAGTCCAAGACTTCGAAATTAACGACCAACATTCCTTTGGTGAACTCTGCTCCATTGGCACCAAAATTATAATTCACAGGCACTACTTTCTCATCCAATTCCTCCCAAATGCATACAATATGTCTTCTTAAAAAGCAACATGATGTGTCTAAAACATCATTTTCTGACAGTGGTTCTACCAAGCACAATCCATTAACAGACAATTCCAGTCTCATATTTACCAAGACCAACTTCCTGGTGCCTTGCAGCATGCGAATTAAACCTTAGTGTTCCTGACGGCAGTTCAAGTTGTTCATCCACTGAGACTGATGCACCTTGCATCTGTATTTCACTGGTTGATGTATTCCCTAGCTGAAACACTGCCCCTTAAAGTTCAGCTATACTTCACCTAAAGTCAATTTTGTCATATTCTGTTGTAAGAAACTCTAATCAAGATCATGCAGTAACCATCACTTACAAAGATCATGACTTCTCTGCACTGCTTAAAACACTGCACCCCAATCTGAAAATCTGCCACAGCTGAACCCCAATACTCCACATCACTATCTCCAACTCCAGGTGAATTATGGCACGGAGGGTTTAATTGCCTCTGATCTACACGGTCCTGACACACGTAAACTGAGGGGCAATTAAAAACTTGCTGTTCCTACCCTTCACTATTCTCATATACTACACACACAGTCTCTGTATCAACATTAGTTGCATTGAAATTTATAGGGAACTCCGTGTGGCGGACCTGGGGTTCCCTTTTGTGTTTAACATTTGCTTATTTGGCCCTGTTTCTTAATGCCATTTCTACTATCACACTGATAATGTCCAACCGTACCATGTCTACCACACTGAGGTTGGTGACACTGCCTCTGCAGATGTCCCATCTTCCCACATCTGTAACACCTCAAGTTAGTAGAGAATACTCCTCTCTTATCCCACGTTCATGTTACATCAGTTTCTTCAAATTCTGTGGCTAATACAACCGAAGAGTATAAATCCTTTAGGGTACTCACTCTAATCCATCTTGATATTTCACACGACAGACCCCTTAAAACTGTGTCCAATGCCCCCTGTCCTGCTTCAAGGAGCATGACTATTTGCCTTATCACTTACCACCTAATTCACATGTCAGGACATTCTCTTTGTGTGTTCCATCCACAAAATTCTCCACTGACTCATTATGTTTCTTTGCAGACTACCCAACTGCTTGTGAAAAAATCTCATGCTGTTTTGCTGCTTCTACCTCTGTAGTGGGCCTTTTTCCAATTCATAAAATTTATGCCTGCCTCTGTCTCTTTGTATGTCTGACATCTTGGCTTCTCCGACCAACCATAACTTTGTTACCTATAATAACTGACCCTGTAAACATCCCTATCCCCAATACTATCTGGAAAGTGTAGTGTATCCAGAGAAGACGTTATGTAGTCAGTCAACTTCCCAAAGAAGGACATGATCAAATCAGCTGTAGCTGGATCTAATTTAGGAGTAGGTTGCTTGGCTGATTGCTACTGTCCATCCTTAGCTGCAAGCTTACTACATAAGTTTGCATTATCTGCTCTCAAAAGTGTTGTTTTATTAACCAATGCTCCAACTGCCTCCCGACTAGTGACACCCAGCATTTGAAACTCCGCCATTGCAGAAACTTAATCTTCAACACACACTAAGGAACAAGGAGTTAACTCACAATAGGCCATGGGACAACACACACTTACATCTGTACCTTTTCATTCATCTTGACTCTGTGCAATGACTAGCCATGTGCCTGTACTGATAATTAACACAAACTACTGGTAATAAAGGCATGTCCACACAATGCCTCTTTTTGTCATGCACAATCACAGGCACAACGGAATAACAGAGCATGCACATAAATTTGTGGAAAGAACACATGGGCGCATGGACATTCTTGCACATTGCCTCATTGCACAAGCAGTCTGCTATGAATCCCCTTTCTTGGTTGGGAGCTTTTGTTGCGTGTAAAAAAGAAAACACAAAAGTGACAGTATGCAAAGAAGTATATTAACAGAAGAGGTACAAGAAATACAAAGTGATGATAACTGTTTCTCTGCAAATTTCAGGAGGAGGTCACAAGATTTTAGATTCTCTGCTTGGGAAACTGTAGCAAAGGCTGGTTGTAATTTTTTTTTAGCTAGTAACTGGCAACTTATATACCTGTTTGAATTATTTATTCCTCATTTCGAAACAAAGCATTTCAATTCTATCAAATTTGTAACTTGTAGCGTGGAATAATTATCTGACTGTTTTATACTTCTTTCCACTGTAAGAAATGCCTAAACTTTGAATTATTAGCACATCTTGTTCCTACACAATATTAAAATTTGTATCTATTAGCATCTACAATTACTGTTCTCATGTGTAATTATGACTCATTCCATATCCACACAATTCTCTTGCATATTGGATCAATGGAACACAAATAAATAAATAAAAATAAAAGTGATTATTTCTGAAATTGAGAAATACTTAAGGGAGGTTCATAGTCAACTTCTGCTGACTCGACAAATTTGAGAATTCCATAGACGCCAGAATCCACTAGAACACAGGTTGTGTTTTTCAGTTTCATAGTTTTTGCATCATCAGTGTGCTTCATTTCTATTTTTAGTAGTTTGTTGGGAAGCTACACATACCTCATCACTTATTTTGTTCAGATGTCAGGCTCCTCAGCTGTTGTGTTTTTAAGTCACCATAACATTAATATTCGTCCACTGTTTACAAGTAAACTTTCCATCAATTTTTGGTTTATCCTTCTCTGTTTTCCTCTTCAAAATTTATGGCATTTTATTCTTTACAGAAATATGATCAGAGACTTTATCTAATACACAGTATTCAGGACAACACATCTCGAATTTTTATTCACATAATCTTCAGAAGTGGCATTCCACACGACTATTTTCTTTTCTGTATACACCTATAAACTTAAACTTGCTTCCTTTGGCGTCAACAGATATTATTGCACATATAAAGCACTTTACAGCATAACCTCAACACGCTACACAATCAAACACATAGGGGCCACAGCTACCTGTTGTCCACCAAAAAGCACAAACAGTCCTACCACAGGTGGGTAGCAATGTGCTTTACACACGGCCTTCGTTTCCAGGAACTTATGCATGCACAAATGCACATGCATTGTTGTCCTGTTGGAAATTTATGCACATGCACAAAGTTGAACGCACTGCAGTTGGAGTGGAGCTGCTTCTCACTCACAAATGCCCAAACTTTGTGATGCCATTACATAAGCAAGAGTACGACAAAGATGTCACAGCAGAATGACCAACCGAAAAATATTTTCAGTAGGATTTGATGTACTTACGTGATTCGATATTTTTATGATTCAAGCTCAGTCTCTTGTGTTCTATGAGCTCTTCTATACACTAAACATTGCTTAAAAATGAGTTTAATAATACCAAGATATAATTCTGATAATATTACACAACATGCACATAACATATTCAACTTTAACCTTCACTGCAAATTCAGATCTTACCTTCAAAAGTTTTAAAATATCCTTGAAAAGAGAATGATTTGTTATCTTGAAAATCCAGGTTGGATGACGCTTGATAATATGACCAAGTAAGGTAAGAGCTTGTAATTTTAATGACCCCTTCATTGATTCTGATATCCTAAAAAAAATTCAGTTTTGAATATAGTGCTCATCAAAAATGAAGAGATACTTCTAGCTGAAAAATGTTTTATACTCACTTGTCAAAAATATGCTTGTCATGGGGCTCTCGAACCCCTGCAAGAATTTCTGCTGATCTCACAGAGCTTGTGGTAAGATAGTATTCAAATAAGCCATTTACCATAAATGATTCTTTGGCTGAAAAATGAAAAACTTATGTGTAATCACTTTAGTCTTGCTGAAGATTTACTTGGTAACAACAAGCGTCAGAGAGAGAGAGAGAGAGAGAGGGGGGGGGGGGGGGAGATATGTGTACAACCTATCTGATAATACCCTTAGGTTCACCTTGCATTCTGCTGTGTTCAACATGTCATGCCAGACTGGTACCCAGACTCCGTCTCAGTCATACAACATGAAAACACTTTGTAACACTGTCACATTTAACTATGTGATGTATGAGGGGCATCCCAATGTCAACCACACACACACACACACACACACACACACACACACACACACACACCACAATTGGACCATGGAATGTTTGTATTTAAAAGTAATCACCACATGCTTTAAGATATTTATGTCACTGGAAGACAAAATGATCAATTTTTGTGTTGTAGAGCACGGTCAGCTGCTGATGGACCCACAACTGCACCTACTCTTGTGGAGGGGGAGGGGGAGGGGGAGATGGCAAATAAGGGAAGGGAGAGGGTCAAGTTAAAAGAAATTAGGGCTCATACAGAGGCATAGAAAAAGTCTGGAACAGGAAATGAAACACTAGTAGCAATACAAGGTATCCTCCACAATGCACCATATTGTGGCTCGTATAGTGGCTTACAGAGTATGTAAGGTGAGCATTGTCTCCAGTGTCAGAGGAAAGAATCATACAGCTGAATACATATCAGTCATGAACTGTCTTATAGAAACAGGTAATTACATTAACTGCCATACAATCACACATACTGCAATAACGTTTGTGTACTTACTCGAATTGAAGATATCGTGGATCGTCTTCTTAACTTCTTCCACAACCTCAGGCTGGTTTGATTCAAGTCTGTTAAATAACTCAACTATGTCTGCCATCTTTTAAAGCCATTCATTGAACACCTGAGAAGCTAATGTTTTGCAAATCTTTTTACTGTGGAATACCAACCAGTACAGTCCCAATAAGAGACATGTCCCTGTCGGATAACAGCCTGAAACAAATTTAGAATGAGAAATTGTTACTTAAAGGATAAGTTAATTGTAACTAGCTTTTAGTAACAACTTTCTTCTTTAGTGAGATACATAACCCTTTAATATCTTTTGTTTACATAAAGGTATTCTTATTTTATACTGATAATTTTCTTTTGCAGTAATATTTCTATCCATAAACTTACTGACAATTTTACGAAGTGGCAAAATTTTAAAAAGTTCGACAGTAACACTAGCGATCGCTTCTAAGCTGATTCTTGCATGTAATAATCATGCTACTATTAATTTTCTTAACAATATTCTGTATTAAACTATAGTTTCTTTAAAATGTACTGCATTATGCAGAAGAAGAAAACAGCATCACTGAATGGCATGCTGCCTGTTGCCAGTTGAGACCAAACCACCACCAATTATTTGTTATTTAACATTAATCATTTCTGGAAGGTTCTCCAGTTTAAGAAGTTTGTAATGTGTATGTTCTGGCATATTAAATAATTGTGTAAATAGCTGCATTATCTGTCCATTTCTATCTGTGATAAACATGTTTCCAGTTATGTGAGTTTTACTTCACTGATGACATTGCTTTCAGGTTTGGACTTTACTGTAGTTATAAATGACATTGTTTGGTAGGGACTACTTCAAAATATCTACACATATCACTACAGCTCCAATTAGGCAACATAAAAGCAGTCACCTACACAAACAAGAACCAGCCTACAATACAAGCAGTAAATTTTTACAACAGTTTTTATATTTGGAAGACAACTGGATTCTAAAGCAGCTGTAAGTCAGCTGCACATCAGGCATCTGTAATTGTATTCTGGAAACACTCATCAGGACCCTACAAAATGGCTGAAAGGATTCCAGTGAGTCCCCAGATAAAACAAGTGGGATGACATGATGGGTTTGGCATACGTGTGCTTTCACTTGGGCAACAGAGCCCAACAGTGACTCACCAACAACAAAGAGAAGCTCAAAAGCTGGGATAAATTCCAGATCAAAAAGAAGAAAACATTTTGCGACAACAAGCAGTAAGTCCACTAAAGGGAAAAGGGCCCGACATCAAGAGCGAATGACACTGTTTTGCATATTGGTGTTTTGGCCCTACATATACTGTAAATTCGAATATAACAGGAGCTCACACTTGTTTCAACAAGTCACAGAAGAAACATACCACACTCCTCTGGTCAATGATATAACAAAAAAAGCTGCAGAATTCATAAAGTGGTGTCAGCACATTGAGGAAATGGAACAGAAATGAGTTGGAATAAAGAAGTACGACTGACGCCCGAATGTGGTCCCCACGGCAGTTATGAAAGACCATTACCACACCTCTCTTATATTAGAAGCAGTAGGAGAGGAGATACAGCAGTTCATGGCAGTCAGAACTGTCGGAATTTGCAAGCGAGAATGGCTGTCCTACATGTCTACCACATACATCACAAGGTCACAGGGAATGTTTAAGAAGAGGTGTATCGATCTTTACCCCCAATCTCAATCACAAGTCAAAGGTGCTGTAGCTGTCAAACAATCCAGCATGTGATCAATACAGGCATAACCAATTCCACCAAGTATAATGCTCTGCAGTAGATAAGACATTTGCAGGACAGAGGAGCACACACTGGAAAGTGTCCTCTGGACATGGATACATTGTACACTAATCCAGAGGAAGGAGACAAATGTTTGACGACTACTACATCACCGGGCATCAACTGTCATAACAGATCTCTACGTAGATAATTATAGTCAAGCTGGGGGACAAGGCCCACCGCCATACCCTGGATGAAGTAGCTCAGACTGGCTAAGGGGCTTCCTTTTCTGTAATGTCCAATGATTATCACCACCAGCTAAACATGAATGTATTATGGGAAAGTCGCAACGGGGAAATATGTCCAGTTGAAAGAAACACGCACTGCAAGAACGACAGAACACAGCACTCCAAATGCCATTCTAACAATGTCATCATTACATTATTGTCAGATGGGACTTCTTGCAGGCATCATAAGTAGTCAGACTGTGGAATATTAGAGCTCTAGACTAATGGAGCTATTCCAACAAGCACACTTAACACAGATTACTGTGGGTGGTTGTTTGGTATTGATGGCATTGTTATCTCACTGTCATCAACGAGATAAGTTTCAGACATCGATCCAGATGCTCACTTAAACTGTGAATCCTTTGTAGTTTGCACAGCTACTCACCTCACAAAAGAAATTTACATAGCTGTGACGATCAGAAATATTGTAGGTGGTCGAGGAGAGCTTTGGATCACTAATTGTCTAGAGCAGCCACAACTCAAAACAAACTATATGTGTATAGGAACAGACAAACCAGTCCAGGAAGGACAACCTGATGTCACCGATCAAGTGTTTGCTCCACTACCACAACAAACAATGCAGGGGAGGAAGCTGGTATCACATACTGCTCATTGATTCCCCCCTGACGGAGGAACATCAGCACCTGTTAGCCACTGAGAGCCAATTTTCGGATGCTTTCTAATCTGTAAGTGTAGAAGACAGACCAAACGCCTCATTGTAAAACACCATATCAAAACACAGGATCATCCACCAAATAGCCAGTGCTCATACAGGATGTCACCAGTTGAACGATGGATAATTTGAGAGGAAATAGAGAAGATGCTGCAAGATAACATTATTGCCCTTTCAAGAGTGTTTTCAGTCCTCTCTGTGGTCCTTTTGAAGAACAACCTCCACCTGAATCCGCGTTTACTATCAATGACAGGACAAAGCCAAGAAACAAGATGTCTACCCATAGCCGCATGCTGATGATCCCTAGACTGCTCGAGAGCAGAGTATTACTTAACTATGGACATGCACACAAGCTACTGGAACATCTACGTTGATGAGGCTGACTGGGAAAGACTGATTCAGAGTCTTAGATGACCTCTCTAAGTTAAGTGTCATCCCATACTGTTTGGGATATACAAACAATAATTTCATATGTGACCATGTACACAGCAAAATGAAGTGCTACAGATTGTAATAGACCTCTATGACTGCTTTGTATATTCTGTGGCATTACCTTAACTACTGACTGTAAATGTACTGTTCTGTGTAATGGATGTTAAATATAGCTTGCCTTGTTAACAGAATCTTCCGACAGTTCTTGGTAGAACAACTTTACAATCAATGAAAAGTACCAGTTTGCTTTTGTTCTACAATATTACTTTTATTGTGTTAACCAGTTTTCAGCTTACAAGGCCATCTTCAGACATTTACTGAGTATTGTCACCAAAGAAGTTACAAAGTTTGCAAACAACATTGGAAGAGAAGAAACACATCTAGACTGAAGCAGAAGCATGCAGTAAGTAACATCTTAGACGGTGTGGTGGTAATGCAATGAAAAAGTAAAAAATTGGACAGTAAATAAATAAAAATGGAGTAGACAGGAAAAACTTTAATGCAGAATAGGAACAGCATGCCTACATAAGTTTCCATTAATAAACAAAACTAATAAAATAAAATTAGTACTTGACAAGGCTGCATCAGGAGGTATAAAACATGGAGAGCGGTACACAAACCAATTAAAAGAAGAAAGAATTATCAATGTAACTACAGAATACATAAGGAACTTAAGCAATATCAGTAAGATAAACAGAAATAAATAAATAAATGCAAGAAAATGGAGGCATTTGAGAGAGCATACAGTAAATTCAATCTTTGATAATGTGGTGGTACTGCATTTTAACATTATATGGAATACATAGACAACTTCGATGAAACAAAAGAACTTAAATGAATACAGGAAAATGGGAATGTGTAGGAACAGACAGTGTGAGAAGTAATGAACAACAGAGATGATTATATAAAGTTTAGGAGAGGGGAAGTGTTGAGCTGTGTCTGGTCATTTAGGATTAGATCCGGACTGTGAGTAAGATGTTTGTTAATTTCCAGGGCTTCCAGCAGATTGAGTTTATGGCCTTTGTTTACTAAGCGAAGTACATGGGACACTGGCTGGTAGTTGTGACCCTCACTCAGTACACGCTCAGCAAATGCGGAGTCAGAATTCTGCAACCTCAAGCTGCGTTCATGTTCAGCCAGTCTAGTTGCTATGTCTCTGCCTGACTGACCGATGTAAAATTTGTCACATCAGAACAAGTGATTTTGTCTACCTCACTGTTAGATAATAACCGGATCTTATCTTTGCTATTAAAAACACACTGCGTTGTCATGTTCTTAACATAGTAGGAAAGCCTATACTTGCAGGCTTTCAGTGCTTAGGCTACAATCTGTGATACCCCAATGGTAGTGTACACCATTTCTTGCAGACAGTGGATGGGGAAGCAGGTGGGGAATAGAGGAGGGATATAATTTTCCATTTTTGTTTCCTGTGCAAGATGTGGTCAATAATAACTGGACTGTAGCCATTGGCTGCGGCAATAAATTTTATTGTATCTAATTCTGCTTTAAAATTATCTCTGGACATGGGAATGCATATGAGACGGTGTACCATTCCGTGGAAAGCTGTATGTTAGTGAACTATGGGGTGTTGTGAGCAAGAAGGTATTACTGTATCTGTAGTTTTTCTATAGATTTTGAAATAATGGTGTGTGTGTGTGTGTGTGTGTGTGTGTGTGTGTGTGTGTGTGTGTGTGTGTGTGTGTGTGCGCGTGCGCGTGTGCGTAATGGTGTCAATGGTGAAATATCAAAAGTTTACGGATTTGCTGCCAATCTCAATTGTGAACTGAATATTTTGATGTTGACTGTTAAGGTTTTTCAAAAATGCGTTGAGTTGTCTTTTAGTAACAGTCCACATACATAGGCAACAAATCCACAAACTTCTTAGATCTACAAATCTAAACCAATATTTGATATTTGCACTCAAAGGTTCTGTTTTTAGAAAATTTTGTCCAAAATGGTCCATAAATATTTCAGCACAGTGGACGCCTCATAGCTCACAAACATGCAGCTTTCCACTCAATGGTACACCATCTCATATCTATCCCCACGTCCAGAGATGATTTTAAAGAATAATAATAAGATTTTATTGTTGTTAAGCTTACAGAATCAATAGAAAACGTCAAATTACAAAATATAAACTAAATTATATGCAGGAGTTATAAGTAGAATATTACAATAGTTTTATAAATAGTCAATAGACAGGAGATACAATATATAAAGTGAGGTAGTAGAACCAAATCAATCAGAATGTACCAGTACAAAATACATAAAAAGTCAGAATACTGAATACCAAGACAGGAAAACATATTATATACAAAGAAATATTACATCAGATTATAATAACTTCCCTTTGCAACTGTGCAGAGAAAAACAGATTAATGCTTATTACTAGCTACTAACAAATAGTTAACTAGAACTGCTAATGAAATAATTAATATTATTACTAGCAACTAACAAATAGGTAACTAGAACTGCTAATGAAATAATTAATATAGTATATCAGGAGCAGCCAAAGTTCATAATATTATTTATTTTTTTGACTGCAATCAAGAAATTCATCAAGGGAATAAAAAGGATGCTTGACCAGCCACTCATACAGTTTTGGCTTGATCTTTTCAATAGGACAATCAAGTTTACAAAGAGAAAATTTATTGCAACATTTGGAACCTATTACATGATAGCTTTTTAAAGACTTAGTTAAACGTTGAAAAGGTACATCAACGTGTTTCCTGTTTCTTGTATTATACGAATGTATATTTTCTCTCAATTGCTGGTTTGGTAAGTTGTTCATGGTATGTAGAACAACAGTACATGATGTAACTTACCAAATGAAAGCGTTGGTATGTTGATAGAGACACTAACAAACACAAACGCACACACAAAATTCAAGCTTTAGCAACCCACAGTTGCTTCATCAGGAAAGAGGGAAGGAGAGGGAAAGACGAAAGGATGTGGGCTTTAAGGGAGAGGGTAAGGAGTCATTCCAATCCCGGGAGCGGAAAGACTTACCTTAGGGGGAAAGAGGGACAGGTACACACACACACACACACACACACACACACACACACACACACACACACACACACACACACACACACACACATATCCATCCGCACATATACAGACACAAGCAGACGTGTGTAAAGGCCTTTACATATGTCTGCTTGTGTCTGTATACGTGCGGATGGACGTGTGTGTGTGTGTGTGTGTGTGTGTGTGTGTGTGTGTGAGCGCGCGTGAGTGTATACCTGTCCCTTTTTCCCCCTACGGTAAGTCTTTCTGCTCCCGGCATTGGAATGACTCCTTACCCTTTCCCTTAAGACCCACATCCTTTCGTCTTTACCTCTCCTTCCCTCATTCCTGATGAAGCAACCATGGGTTGCGAAAGCTTGAATTTTTTGTGTGTGTGTGTGTGTGTGTGTGTGTGTGTGTGTGTGTGTGTGTGTGTGTGTGTGTGTGTCTATCAACATACCAACGCTTTCGTTTGGTAAGTTACATCATCTTTGTTTTTAGATATATTTTTCCCACGTGGAATGTTTCCCTCTATTATATTCAGTATATATATAGAGATTAACAACAGTCATAACTTTTATTTTTAAGTTTCACAAACAATGGCTTGCAGGAATCTTGTCTACCAGAATCAGTGATAATTCTTACAACCTTTTTTTGCAGTAGAAGAATATCATTTACATGGCTACAGTTTCCCCATAATAGTACACCATAAGAAATAATGCTCTGAAAAAAGGCAAAATATGCTGATCTAATATACTGATCTGATTCACAACCTTTTAACCTTCTCAACAAATAGATTACTCTAGAAAGCCTAGCAGATATATAGTTAATATGGTAGTTCCAATTAAGTTTACTATCTAAATATATATCAAAAAATTTAACATTATTTGAAACATTCAGAAATAAGGTATCTCTTAAGCTGAAAAACATGAACTGTGTTTTATTTCCATTACAAAAAAAACCGTTTGCTCTGAACCATTTTGATGCTTCCTGATAGTATTTTCTGTTATATTTTTTAACAATTCAATGCCAGGGTCATTGTTGATAAAGGTTGTATTGTCAGCATATAAAATTGAATGGGAACTTACATTAGATGGTAAATCATTAATCATAATCACAAAAAGCAGTGGGCCAAGCACCGAGCCCTGAGGCACACCACACAGGACATCGGCTACATTGGATAGTTAGATACAATAAAATGTATTGGCACAGCCAATGGCTACAGTCCAGTTCTTATTGACATCTTGCACAGGAAACAAAAACAGAAAATTATACCCCTCCTGTATGCCCCACCTGCTTCCCCATCCACTGTCTGCAAGAAATGGTGTACACTACCATTTCTAGGTGGGGTATCACAGATTGTAGCCTAAGCACTGAAAGCCTGTAAATATAGGCTTTTCTACTATGTTAAGAACATGACAACACAGTGTGTTTCTAATAGCAAAGATAGGATCCAGTTATTAGCAAACAGTGGGGTAGACAAAATCACTTGTTCTGATTGTGACAAATTTTACGTCAGTCAGTCAGGCACAGACATAGCAACTAGGCTGGCTGAATATGAATGCAGCTGGAGGTTGCAGAATTCTGACTCCACATTTGCTGAGCATGTACTGAGTGAGGGTCACAACTACCAGCCAGTGTCCCATGTACTTCGCTTAGTAAACAATGGCAATAAACTCAATCTGCTGGAAGCCCTGGAAATTAACAAACATCTTACTCACAGTCCAGATCTAATCCTAAATGACCAGACACAGCTCAATACTTCCCCTCTCCTAAACTTTATATAATCATCTCTGTTGTACATTACTTCTCACACTGTCTGTTCCTACATATTCCCACTTTCCTGTATTCATTTAAGTTCTTTTGTTTCATCGAAGTCGTCTATGTATTCCATATAATGTTAAAATGCAGTACCACCACATTATCAAAGACTGAATTTACTGTATGCTCCCTCAAATGCCTCCATGTTCCTGCATTTATTTATTTATTTCTGTTTATCTTACTGATCTTGCTTAAGTTCCTTATGTATTCTGTAGTTACATTGATAATTCTTTCTTCTTTTAATTGGTTTGTGTACCACTCTCCATGTTTTATACCTCCTGATGTAGCCTTGTCAAGTACTAATTTTATTTTATTAGTTTTGTTTATTAATGGAAACTTATGTAGGTATGCTGTTCCTATTCTGTGTTATAGTTTTTCCTGTCTACTCCACTTTTATTTATTTGCTGTTCAATTTTTTACTTTTTCATTGCATTACCACCACACCGTCTAAGATGTTACTTACTGTATGCTTCTGCTCCAGTCTAGATGTGTTTCTTCTCTTCCAATGTTTGCAAACTTTGTAACTTCTTTGGTGACAATACTCAGTAAATGTCTGAAGATGGCCTTATAAGCTGAAAACTGGTTAACACAATATGAGTAATATTGTAGAACAAAAGCAAACTGGTGTTTTTCATTTATTATAGCTTGTCTTATTTCTGCATTTTCCGTGTTCAGAATTACTTACTTTGCTGTGCTAGTTCCAACAGGTTATGAGCCCAGGCACCAGTGAATGCATTTGTTGTAAGTATTCTGACATACAGAAGGAAATATTGTCTTAACAGTCATGGAAGTAAGTAGTGAAAGCTATCGGGACAAGCCAATTGTGGTATAGTTTAATACTGTCTTTACTACCAGTAAAAGTAATTGTGAAAATCAGTGACGAGTGCAGCACAAATACTGCAAATAGAGATACTTGTAAATCGGGAGAACTACGCTATGTGGAAATTTGCTGTGGAAGGATACTTGCATTTGGGCCATTTATGGGACTTAATGAATGGTACTCTGAAGCCCATTGAGCAAAATTATGCAAATAAGGACCAGAAGGCAAGATCAAAGCTGATATTATTGACTGATTTTGAAGACAGTTTCCTTGCAAGAAAAGTTTGATTACAATGTGAACTTATAACCACTCGACTCGATAACTGCAAGAACGTTGACGAGTATGTCAACAAGATAATATAAAAATGGAATTGATTCAGGAATATCAATTTGAGATTTCAGATGAATGGGTATGTAGATTATTGTTAGCAAGACTGCCCAAAAAAAACCATGATTATGGGGTTAGAAAGTTTGGGCATACCGATTACGGGAGAAAGCACAAAAGTGAAGATCCTGCAGGGCATGAAAATTGGTCAGTGTGTCTTACTTCAGAGCAGGAGACAGCTTCAACACTAGGGAGAGAAATAAAAAACCAGTCAACTGTTACAACTGCCAGAAGAAAGTCAAAGGAAAAAAGGTATGACTCAAATAGTCCAGAGAGGAGAAATGTTGATCAAGGTACGGAACACACTATTTATTACACTTTTGGGAGTAACAAGTAATGAAGAACCAGAATGGATATTAGATTCAGGAGCATCAATGTATATTATTAGAGACAAAGCAGCTCTTTATGATGTCACTAATAAAATGTATATGGGTATATTCACAGTGGATGGTCCCAAGTCACACTGTGAGCATGCTGGGAAAGTTGGTCTTAAGGTACCTGTAAATGGAGAAAAATATAATATGGCACATGATAGTTACTATGTAAAAGATGTAGCAACTAGCTTGTTATCTGTAACCGAAAGTCAAGAAGGGAAACAGAGTAACCTTCAATATACGAGGGTAAGGCAATTATTATCTGCAATTTAGTTATATTTTTGTTTATTTTGGTAGTAGTGTCATTTTACGTTGATTATGCATGCTTTGTTTATTTGTTGTTATATCTCTGCAATTTTCAAGCTGCTAGGTTAGTTTCGTTATCACTGCCGTGCTGTTAATCATGGCTGCTCCGCTGCCTACTTGCACCAAAGAAGAGCAACATTCAGTGTCAAGTTTTTTGTAGTCGGAAAGCGTATCGGGCAAAATTCATCTAAGACTTTCGGTACAGTACGGGAACAGTGTTTTGCCACAACGGAGTGTCTACGAATAGATTTAAAAATTCTGAAATGGTCACACAAGTGTTACGTGTAATGAAGGAGCCGGACAACCATTTAATGCCACAAATGAAGCATTCACGTGAAATGATTCTCTTAGACAGACGATTAACTATTGACGAAGTGGCACATCGTCTGAAAATTGGTCACGGTTCTGCCTACGGAATCACCCATAACAGACTTGCGTTTCATAAAGTTTGTGCACGATGAGTCCCAAAACAACTCGCACAGTTGCATAAGCAAACGCACTTGGACATCTGCAAAGTACATTTGGATCGCTATGGTAACGAAGGGGACAACTACTTAGACAGGATTATTACTGGTGATGAAACATGAACCCATCATTACGAGCCGGAGAGTAAATGGCAGAGTATGGAATGGAAACATCCAAATCCGCCATGCAAGCAAAAGTTCAAAACCCAACCGTCTGCAGGAAAACTTATGCTTACGGTATTTTGGGACACACAAGGTCCAGTACCGGAACATTATGGGGAAAGGGGCACAACAATAAACAGTGTACATTACAGTAAGGTGCTTACTGCCAGGCTAAAGCCTTCAATTCAAAGCAAACGCCGAGGATTGCTGTCAAAAGGTGTTGTGTTGTTGCACGACAATGCTCATCCACATACTGCTGCCCACACTGCTGAAACACTCCAGAAACTCAAATTTGAAGCACTGGATCATCCTCCATATAGTCCCGATCTTGCCCCTTCTGACCATCACTTGTTTGGTCCACTCAAACAGTCATGAAGGGGCCATCAATTTGCCTCGAGTGAAGCAGTGAAAGAAGCGGTGTATTCCTGGCTCACAGCTCAACCATGTACCTTCTTTTATGAGGGAATCAGGAAGCTTGTACAACGTTGGACCAAGTGCGTTGAAACGCAAGGAGAATGTGTCAAAAAATGATGTTCGTGTAAGTTTCCTATTTGACTACAATAAAAATTTATAGCTACTCTGTGGATAATAATTGACTTACCCTCATAAATGGAGCAGTTATAGGTACCGCAACAAATGAAAAGGGAATTTTCCAGTTAGACACCGCTAAAGATGTAGATGAAGTTTTAAGCCATTCCGTATACTCTGCAAAAGGTTTCTTATGACACAGAAGACTAGCGCACCTAAACAGAAAAGGTATTTCATTTTTGTAGGATATCGTGATGGGAATAGACGATTGTGGTAAATGTAAAGAAAACTGTCACATATCTGTACAAGGGAAACAGACTAGATTACCCTTTAAATCTAGCAAAAGCAGAAGTAGGCATCTTCCAGTTAATATATACAGATGTTAGTAGACCGATGAAGTGTGAAACTATAAGAAGATGCCATTATTCTGTTACCTTTATAGACGACTATTCAAGATATAACCATGTTTATTTTTTAAGTTCTAAAGATTGAGTGAGTGACATTTTGGGGGCCCCTCATAATATGGTGGAAAGAGAAAAGGGAAAGAAGGTTAAAATTATCAGATCTAATAAAGGAACAGAGTATACCAATCAAAAATTCAAGAAACGTTCAAACGAGAAGAAGACATCAAACCACTATCAGATACAGTCCAGCCCAGAATGGAGCTGCAGAGAGAGCAAATAGGACTATTGTTGAAAATGCAAGAAGTATATTAACTGATGCTGGGTTACCTAAATGTTTATGGGCAGAGGCGATGTTGATAGCTGCATATTTGATCAATTGGTTTCCTACGAAAGCAGTAAAAACTGAACACCCTACAAGGTGTGACAGCGGAGAAGCCAAATCTAAGCAACTTAAAAAGTTTTTGGATACAAGGCTGTGGTATAGATCCCGAAACACTGAGGGGAAAATGGTGGTATAGATCCCGAAACAACTGAGGGGAAAATGGGTGCCGAAGTCAAACAAATATATTTTTGTAGGCTGTTGTGAAGACTCAAAGGGTTACAGACTCCTGAATCCTACGAATAGGAAGATACTGACTAATAGAGATGTCATACTCCTTGAGCATAATAACAATGAAATAAAAGAAGATCATCAGGAGAATACAACCACTTCATTATGTCATCAAGTGCACGAAATACTAATTCTGGAAACAAAACAGGAAATGAAGAAGAAAAAGAAGAGGGCAACGAACACACGGATACATTCTACGAAGATGAAGTTCTACTGGCTAAAGAAGAGGAATAAAATGTTTTGAGACGCTCTTCTTGTGTACCTAAACCTGAAGAATACACTGATTATGAAAGGCGTATAGCCCAATCTTTAAATGATGAACCTACAACAGTTTAAGAGACTATGAGTGGTCCAAATTCCCAATAATGGTGAGAAGCTACAGAAAGAGAATTACAGTCATTTTGCCAAAATTGAACTTTCGAAAGGACTGAAATGTCAGAAAGAAAAAAACCATTACCATCACAATAGGTACTTAATATAGCAAAACCTGGGAGTGCAACACCAAAATATAAATCACAACATATAGTCAAGGAATATTCACAAGACTGCACAGAGAGACATTTTCGCCAGTGGTAAAATATGAATCATTTAAGGACCCTTTGCCCTGGCAATAAAGGAAGATTTATTAATTCACCAAATGGATGTGAAGAAAACTTACTTAAATGGGAAATTAGATGAAGAAATATATGTAGAAAAGTTGGCATGAGGGACTGTAAACTCATTTCTACAACACTGGAACCAAGAGTCAAGTTAATGATCATTGTAGAAAGTGAAGAGCGAAATGAAAATGTACCATTTTAGAGGCAATAGGGAGACTTATTTGTCACTAACATAAAGGCCTGATATTGCTTTCATCACAAATGTTGTACGTAGATTCTGTAAAAGCCCAAGAGAAAACACTGGAGAGCCACCAAAGAGGATATTTAGATATCTAAAGGGAAACTATAAATTGAGATATTGTAAAAAGAGAAATAAGCTCAAGGGCTATAGTGATGCAGACTGGGGAAATGAGTTGGAAAGCAGAAATTCCATTACTGGATGTAGTTTTAGATTAATGGGGGGACCTATATTCCCGGTTCTATATTCAAGAAGCATTGTGGATCAGGACTCTTAAATGGTGATATAGAACCTAATATCAATATGGAACCCAACAAGACATTCTGTAACAAGAAAACCATAAATTTTGCCAAAACTAATGTTACTAGTGCCAAAACCAAATGCATTGATAGAAAGCACCATTTTATAAGGGATCACATACAGCACAGGAACACGAGGTATACTACTTATGCATAGAAGGGATGTTGGCTGATATACTAACCAAACCCTTGAACAAGGAGAAATTTTGGAAGACAGTGAGACAACGGGATTTGACTTGTGAAATTGACATCTGAAATATTTGTTCAAAGGAGGTGTTGAGGATATATGAACAATAATTTCATTTGCAAATGTGTGTGTGTAGCAAAGTGTAGTGCATGGAGTATAATGGACCTCTATGACTGCTTTGTATACTCTGTGGCATTACCATAATTACCGACTGTAAATGTGCTGCTCAATGTAATGGATGTTAAAATATAGCTTGCCTTATTCCTGCATCTTTCATGTTCAGAATTACTTATTTTACTGCACTAGTTCCAACACATACTGATTCTGTAACACTCCAACCACCTTCGAGCATATGATGGACAGCCTGCTTAAACACCTTAAATAGGTAAAAGTGCCTTTGCTATGTGGACGACATTGTCATTGTTTCAAGAACATATGAACAGCATCAAAGCCACCTGACAACCATGCTCAAGTGAGTTCACACTGCAGGCCTCCACTCAAATCTATAAAATCTGTTCATCATGTATGATGGAGGGGAAAAAAAAGGTCAATCTCTGACATACAGTTAATGGCAATGGAGTCCATCCCAATTCAGAGACAATAAGAGCAGTCACAGATTTTCTGACTCCTTGGAACTACCAGTGATTCAGTAACAATTTCTGTACCTAAGAATGCCACTTGCAAGAACTACTGCAGGGTGAGACCAAATTTTGCTGTAAGGAGGTGCACAAAAGATCTTTGCCCTTAAGGAAGTGCTAGAAGTCCTAGAATTGCATGACGAGAATGCTGATACCATACAGAAATTCACACTGATGTTGGAAGCTATAGGATAGGTGTGAATCTAGTACAAATTCAGAAAGTTTCTTAAAAGGTGACAGCACACACTTCCACAGGACACCAAGTCCAAGATGAACTACTCTACAATGGAGAGTGCCTTGATGTTGTTTGTGCCGTCAACAACTTTCAGCCACATTTATTAGGTAAACCAGTCACTTTTGTGACAGGACAATTCTCTATGCTGGCTGACAATCCTGAAGGATCCACCGTGTCGAATGGCGAGATTGCCACTGGGTCTTCAGAAGTAACATCACAGTGGCATATGAAAGTGGACTCTAACACAAGGACGCCAACTGCCTTTTGAGGAACACTTTGGTAGAACGCACAAATACTACTCCAGTATTTATGTGCACGTCAAACGGACACTGTGCTGCATGTCACTCATGTTGTTGTTGTTGTTGTTGTTGTGGTCTTCAGTCCTGAGACTGGTTTGATGCAGCTGTCCATGCTACCCTATCCTGTGCAAGCTTCTTCATCTCCCAGTACTTACTGCAACTTACATCCTTCTGAGTCTGCTTAGTGTATTCATCTCTTTGTCTGCCTCTACGATTTTTACCCTCCACGCTGCCCTCCAATGCTAAATTTGTGATGACTTGAAGCCTCAGAACATGTCCTACTAACCGGTCCCTTCTTTTTATCAAGTTGTGCCACAAGCCCCTCTTCTCCCCAATTCTATTCAATACTTCCTCATTAGTTATGTGATCTACCCATCTCATCTTCAGCATTCTTCTGTATCACCACATTTCGAAAGCTTCTATTCTCTTCTTGTCCAAATTATTTATCGTCCATGTTTCACTTCCATGCATGGCTACACTCCTTACAAATACTTTCAGAAACGACTTACTCGATGTTAACAAATTTCTCTTCTTCAGAAACGCTTTCCTTGCCATTGCCAGTATGTGACTCGTACTGTGTGTATTTTGTAACCATAGACCTATTTTGTACTACTACGGAGGAGTCAGGTGGTGTGTTCAAGGTCCAGCTTGCATTTTATATGCTTTTATGACGGATGGATTATATATCCAGTTACTTTTGCATCCATTTTCCATTTTATAGGACTTTATGATGGATGGGTTTCATTTCCTGCTATTTTTACACAATTTGATTACGCCATTGAAAAGTGAAAGGTGTCACCGATATTAAATAATTTCACAACCAAGACTTTTTATTCTGAAATAATATGAAAATGGTTGGTGTCAGGAAGTGGTTAGCTTCTGACTCTTGCAGCATCTACATCAGAAGGTTGTATGAAGTGTTTTGTACAGAGCCACACCAGCAGTTAAAAAATTGTGGGGTGAATTAGTGAAAAGCTTTGTTTGTCACACAAGGACATTTTGGTAGTGATAATGTCTAGAATAACATAGTGAGTTCAGAGCCACTTTTTGCAAAGCCTACTATCTGAATTTAAAGGGAATTATAGTAAAGCATATTTTGAAACATTAGATCATAAAATGTGTAATTTGTCTGGGCTTAGAGCACCTTATGATAAGTTTATTCCTGTAATATATTCCACCTGCAGTATGGTCGTGCAAAGGAGAGTTTTGTTAATTTCATTGGATGTCGATGAGACAAAGTAATAAGTAAATTCTGATATTTGCCACACTGTGTATTGTGTGTGGTGCATAAGGCTTACTGTGATAGGAAAGGAAACTGCACAAATATGTCAAACACGAGCAGCTATTACAGCAGACACAGTATCAGCTCTGACAGAACAGGTTACATTATTAAAAGAACAGAATGAGCCAATGGCACAGCAGTTACATAGTCAAATGGGAAATCCTTCACACTCTTAAATGAAGTTAAATGAAGGCTTGCAGTACTTTTCCATCCGTGTATCCTGCAGCTGCTAGTCTTATTTCCCTTTTTTCTGGCAAAACATTGGAGGATGTCACTATTTTTATTCAAGACATGTTTTATCCACAGCCAGATTGTGCAACTGGACTGAATAAACATCATTGCAGATGGCCAGATGGTGCTTGTTGGATGAAGGAAGTAAGAACATCATGCACCATGAGGTTTCGAGAAAACTAACCACATTTGCAGAGTTGGCAAATGGTTTAAAGCAGCAGTACAGTAAACAAACTAGTGCTTGGTTCTTTCGAGAAAAGTTAAGTAACTTGAGACAATTGTCAAATGAGACTGTTTAAGCGTTTTTGGACAGGACATGTATGCTGAACACCCAAACTTATGAGTTGACTAACAAATCGAATGCTGATGCAGTTTTATTGAGAAAAGCTGAGACTGGGGCACTGGATGTGTTCCTAAGAGGGATCTCTCCATAATTTTCTCGCAGAGTGAGAATGGAAAATCCATAAGATATAGCAGCTGTGCTGTAGGTAGTCAATTATCTGCAAGAGAAAGACAGTGCTACTAAGTCTCGGAATGATCACAAAATGCTTGTGTCGAACTAAGAATGTAATTACTTTGGATGAAAGGGTCATTTTAAAGTCAATGTCATCAACCACAATGTCTTAATTGTCACTGGATTGGTCATATGGCACGGAAATGGAGATATAAGAAACAGGTTAACTATAATGGGAAAAAGTAATCGTTAAATGACAGTGGTAATCATCCTTCTGTTGAAGTTGATCTACACCAGCAAAATTCAGTTAGTTCAGGTGTATTCCATGAACTCATGCTCCTTTCACCCATTTTTGGAATACGAAAACTTCCTCTGGGGAAGAACGAGTTAATTGAAATTTCTTTAAAGATTTTCTTCTTCAACTTATACAAACATGCAGTTAATATATTGAAAAATATGTGAAACTCTAGGCCAAGGTAATGACTACATACAGCAAAATGCCAGTAAAGGACCATGTAATCACAGCATGGAATAGTCATGTAGCACATATAACAGATGTCACAGCTTCATCCAGTGTTCACTCAATGGTAGAAAATTGCAATGATTGTTGTCTTATTCATTCAGTAGATTGGTTCAGTCTGCTGGAGGTTGTAATAGTGACAGATGACAATATCATTTCAATTTTCCAGAAACCGCAAAAACACAATCAACTCAAAAGTGCAATCCCGGACCCCAAAGAAGATTCCCACTCCATTCTGCTCCCCCTATGTTTACTGCAAAAGTCAAACAATGGAAACTCCTAGTTGGAACAACAGATTGCTACTCACCATGAAGATGACTCATCGAGTTGCAGACAGACACAACAAGATGCTTACACATCACAGCTTTCAGTCAGAACCTTCTTCAGCAAAGAAAACACACACATTCACACAAGCAAGCAGACCTCACGCATATCACTGCTATCACTAGCAGCTACAACCAGACTGTGACTGTCACGTGAACAGCAATCAGGGGAGGGGAAGAGGGAGGTGTAGGAGAGTATGGGTGGGGGAAGGGAAGACCACTGTCTGTTGGAGTATGCAGGGACAAGAGACTGCCAGGTGAAGTATGGAAGGTCTGGGAGCAGAAAAGGAGAGGTGCTGGGAAGGGAAAACAACAGGTGGGTACATTAGCAGACAGCAGTACACAAAGAGGGTGATGGAATGTGAATAAGGAGGAGGTGATCAGACAAGGGAGCAGAAACTGTTGGGTGGAGGGTATGGGGGCAGTAGGTTACCATAGTTTGAGGCCAGGATAATTTCAGGAGCACAGAATACGTTGTAAAGATAACTGCCATACGAGCAGTTCAGAAAAGCTGGTGGTGGATGGGGAGGATCCAGATGACCCAGGCTGTGAAACAGCCACTGAAATCTAGCATTTTATGTTCAGCTGTATGTTGTGTCACAGGTTGGTCCACTTTGCTATTCGGCACAGTCTGGCAGTGGCCATTCATCATTGTGAAAACTGGTTTGTAGTCATACCACACTATAAAAAGCTGTGCAATGTTTGCAGCAGATCCATCAAAGACCAGGCTACCTGTCAAAGCAGCCACGTTGTGTACCAGCTCTGCTTTAACCATTGCACAGCTTCTTATATTGTTAAGACTATCAAATAGGATGATCGCCACTGAAAAATTGTGACCAAGAGCAAAGTAGACCACCCTGTGGCACAATACGCTGCTGAACATAACTGCTAGACAGCAGTGGCTTCCTCTTCAGGCCATCTGGATACTCTGCTCCACCACCAGCTTTTCTGAACTGTGCAGATGGAAGTTATCCCTACAACACATTCTCCACTCCTGAAATTATCCCACCCTCAATCTACAGTAACCTACTGTCCCCACATCCTCCACACAAGTTTCTGCATCCTAGTCCCATCACCTCCTCCTTCTTCGCATTCCCTCACCCTCTTTGCGTGCCACCCTCTGCCAATGTACCCGTCCGGTCTTTCGCCTTCCCTGCTCCCCTTATTATACCACCTACATCCCACTTTCTGACAGCGTCTGGCAGTCTAGATCCTGCACAACCTGCCAGACAGTGCTCTCCTTTCCCCCACCCACACCCTGCCCCTCCCCTCCCCCCCCCCCCCAGCCCAAATTGCCATTCACGTGAGAATGGCATTATGGTCGAGGATGCATGTGGTAACAGTCGTGCAAGTGTGTGTGTGTGTGTGTGTGTGTGTGTGTGTGTGTGTGTGTGTGTGTGTGTGTGTGTGTGTTTTTTATGAAGAGGGCTTCAGCTAGAAGCTATGTATAAGTGTCTTCTTGTACCTGTCTGCAACCCAAAGGGTCATCTTCAAAGTGACTAACAATCTCCTATCTTCTTCCTAATATTGTTGACTGCATAACTGTTCTGTTGACTGCATAACTGTTAGATTCTACTGTAGTGATCTCAGTAGTGCAGCCTACAGTAGTTAATAGCAATGCACATGGGCATGTTGTCTCAACCCATATGTACAAAGGCTGTGTTTCAGTAGGATACTGTCCAGCCCCACACAAAAGGAAAGTGTAGGCCTTATTCCTTATCTGCATGGTTATCTGAAACAGTATACATCAAACTTGTTTAGGATAGTCAGAACTGATATATAAGGCCAGCTGCACATTCAAACCCCACAAAATGAGATTCCATGTGCATCCCAGGCCATTGTTGAATCCATGTTACAATATTTATACTGATTACTGAATTATCTTCTGGATATAATGGATTTGTTCCAGCAGCAGATTTAATCATTAACACACAAAGGAAATGATGTTCTAGCATCAATTTTGATTGCTTACAACTGTTTCTGACTAATATTGGGGTGTTCCTTGCAATTAAGCTCAAAAGTTAGAAGAACTGGGTACCAATGTAAAAAAAAAAAAGAGCTTAATAGCACACCTACTTCCATTACATGGAGAGAATGGCAAACTGTGTAAAGTAACAGTCTCTCATCATGACGAATAAATACTAACACTGCATGGAATCAAGTCAAAGAGATTTCTACTACAAGAAAGAAAAATATTTAAGAACTCAATTCGCAAGAACAATTAATTCTAGATCCTCTCAACACAGAACTTGAGTGAAATAATAATTTTGTGAAAAATCCTTATTTGTGACATTTAATTTGGCACATACAAGAAAGAAGATTTTGAGTTTAACGTCCTGTCTACAGTGCGGTCATCTGAGATGGAGCACAAGCTTGGATTGCGAAAAGATGTGAGAGATACTGGTAGTGCACTTTTTTTAAGGAACCATCCCTGCATTTGCCCCAATTGATTTAATGAAATCGCCAACAACCTAAACCTGGGTGACCTGATGGGGCTTTGAAGCACCATCCTCTTGAATGATGAGTCCAATGTGCTAGCCACTGTGCCATCTCATGATCTGGCAGAAACATCTATATCTGTGATTCCAGAGCAACAATGTTACGTAAAGAGCTCAATGGGTACTACAATTTACCTCCTACCTTTTTCAAACAGGAAGGTTATGCAAGAGGAAAAAATGGGCTCTCAATCATTCGTTTCATTTCAGTCTTGTGATTAATGTTTTCCATAATGTCCAATGTATTTCCCTTAGTTTCTCTTATTGCATTTCATTGAAATCCATCATGCCCTCTTCACTAAATGAACTGGTATCCAAACTGCTCCCGACGAATACTCTGATTACTCAATTGTTGTGCGAACCATTTCATACAAATTATAAGATACAAATCTTTATACTGGGCGTTTATCACCTGCACGTCTCCCTGAATTTGACTGTTTCCTTACAATGTCATCTCCCTTTATCCTACTGAGTCATCTGTGAACACCAGAGCTACAAATGGATCAGTTTATTTACATATACATCGTGACAACAACCATTTCACAAATCTTAATCTAACTGAGTAGGTGTGGTTGTTAAAGGCTCCTTTTCTTGGTTCACTGTTTGATACACGCCTTTAAGCTGACGTATGTATCATCTTCCACCACAAATAACACTTCACTTTATACTATTTTGGATGCATGTAACATTGTGAAAAAAGTTGAAAGCCATGTACATTATTTGGCGTACGGGAAGACGATCATCACAAAGTGGATCACAAAACATACTGCTCGCCCACCTAATTATATGCCACAAATCTTATTCCTAAAACAAGTGTCAAAACCTACGAAGCTAAAGGTCACTGAGAGGAACATGTGGAGCAGCAATATGAAGTCATTCACCAAGACAGAACACTCAGCAAGGTATGTACACACAGTTACCATCCTTTTCAGCTGGTATACTGACCACCACAATACTTATGTTTCCCAAAAATGTATTTCATTTCCTTGTTTCTGGAGCCATTTAATGACACCATTAAAATGCGGTATTTGCAAGGCTGGTGCAGTAGGTTTCTAGGGATAGAAAATGAGTCACAAAATTATTCAACAAGCAACATCTTTCACGCCTGCTGTTCAGTGCCTCTAGATGTCTATGACTAAGAAACCGTTTGCGTACGTAACTTCGTAAATTTGTAATGAAATTAATATAACTTTACGCGAGATAACGTGTAAATAGCCTAATAATTAACACAAACAGGTCATTTACAGCAATGTTTACAAACAGCGGTGAACTGGACAAAGCGTCTTTCTCTCCAAAAAAAATAGAACATGTTTCTGAGCTCTTATGAACTCGCAACTTGGTTAAAAACAGCTCAAACACTGCGTCTGCCACACGGATGGTTGTAAGTTCCCCCAGGAAGAAACACTGGTACCACAACAATGCAAATATTGACAGCTTTCAATTGTACATTTCATTTCATTAGAAGCATCTTTTATTAGAGTTTCTCATGTCTACGTTGTGTTACGATACTATTGTAACATTGTTTTCAACTCATTCGGAATAATGCATTTTTCCAAATGCAGAGGTCGCTTTTTTCCTTGTTTCTGTTACTAATTACTAAAGTTATTGCTGCGGAAAGACATTATCTGTCTTTGTAAGCACCGAGAACAAAACAACAAACTTACAAAACGTCCTCTAATAATACATCATTAACTATAAAACTACGAGAAAAACGATTGGCATACAGTTAGTGTGTACAGGTTGACATTATTCCACAATGCATCAACCGCAGGAGACAGTACTCTGCGATAATTTACCATTTCCAACAGCGAAACGGCTGCCTGCTAACAAATACCCATTTGAAGTATATCGGCAAACATCTTCTACCTATCTCTGCTTTGCGAATGCAAGTAAACTAGTATAACAATCTTTGACCTGGAGGACCAAAGCTTGACACTTGGCGCAGTTAAAGATATCCATCAGCCTTACGGGGCAGGCAAACGTACAATATATATTGACAATCCCAGTTTGTCAAATTGTCAATATATTGAAGCGAACTCACAGCATCAATAACAATGACAAAAGTTGTCAGTCGACAACGTGCTTTCACAAGGTTAACATGTCGAACACCCAAATGAAAGTGTGTGCTATGTCGAACACCCAAATGAAAGAGTGTACCATAATTA
Source organism: Schistocerca piceifrons (assembly GCF_021461385.2). NCBI lineage: Eukaryota > Metazoa > Arthropoda > Insecta > Orthoptera > Acrididae > Schistocerca > Schistocerca piceifrons. The sequence goes on along the minus strand of NC_060141.1, from coordinate 142,542,494 downwards.
TATTAGATATTGCGTGCAATCAACAGCGAAAAGGAGGGCATGAGTCCGAGAATAGCTAGAAAAAAAGGAGTGACTGGTCATTTGAATGCTAGAAGCTGAACTCTGGAAAACAGCATACACATTTAGTAAAATTCTGTGTAATCCTGTGAAGCAATTACACCTGCTTGCCACAGGTACGTTCAGGCAATTACGTAAAAAAATGTTTTTCGTTTTGCAATAACCTGGTGACACTGAAATGCATTTCAAAGACCACTTACCGGTTATTGCAGATGTATGACGTATTTTTCGAAGTGGAACCGTCTTCCCAAACTGTTATGTAATTTACCAATCTAATACTATATTTTCGAATTAATTAAGTAAGCAGTGTCATCAAGAGTCCTCCACTGACCATCCTAAAGCTTACCCTCGCATAGGTTAATTAAAAAAACGAGGATCATGGAATGTAGTCGAATTAAGTCGGGCGATGCTTAGGGAATTAGAGTAGGAACTGAGACACTTAAAGTAGTAAAGGAGTTTTGCTATTTGGGGAGCAAAAGAACTGATGATGGTCGAAATAGAGAAGATATAAAATGTAGACTGGCAATGGCAAGGAAAGCGTTTCTGAAGAAGAGGAATTTGTTAACATCAAGTATAGATTTAAGTGTCAGGAAGTCGTTTCTGAAAGTATTTGTATGGAGTCTAGCCATGTATGGAAGTGAAACATGGACAATGAATAGTTTGGACAAGAAGAGAATAGAAGCCTTCGAAATGTGGTGCTACAGAAGAATGCTGAAGATTAGATGGGTAGATCACGTATGATGAAAAATATTATTTTAAAGGCAAGAAAAATTTTTATTAACTTTATAATTACCCCCTGGATACGAAAAAAAACACATTTACTGAAAAAAAATCACAGAAGCTACATACAAGCCAAGAATAAACATATTCACAGGAGAGTCATGGAGCAGCACATAAATATAAACGTCAAGGAATTTTTTCTTTTCTTTTAACTTCCTCCAAAAGAAAAAAATCATGAAATTATTGCTTTGTCTATTGCATGCCAATTTCTGAACATAGAAAATTAAATCGGACTCGTTCAAGGGGTTTCGTCAAAATATCTGCCAACTGGTTGTGTCCATCAATGTGTTCCAAGAAAATCTCACCGTTCAGATATCTTTCACAAACATAGAAATGTCGGACCTCTATATGTTTAGAACGTCGATGATATTCTGGATTTTTTGCCAACTTCAATGCACTAGCATTGTCAATGTAAAGACCAGGTTGAGATTCATTGGGAGAGTGCTTAGAAAATGTAGTCCATCAACAAAGGAGGTGGCTTACAAAACACTCGTTCGACGTATATTTTAGTATTGCTCATCAGTGTGGGATCCGTACCAGATCAGGTTGACAGAGGAGATAGAGAAGATCCAAAGAAGAGCAGCACGTTTCGTCACAGGGTTATTTGGTAACCGTGATAGTGTTACGGAATTATTTAACAAACTCAAGTGGCAGACCCTGCAAGAGAGGCGCTCTGCATCGTGGTGTAGCTTGCTCGCCAGGTTTCGAGAGGGTGCGTTTCTGGATGAGGTATCGAATATATTGCTTCCCCCTACTTATACCTCCCGAGGAGATCACAAATGTGAAATTAGAGAGATTAGAGCGCGCACGGAGGCTTTCAGACAGTCGTTCTTCCCGCGAACCATACACAACTGGGACAGGAAAGGGAGGTAATGACAGTGGCACGTAAAGTGCCCTCCGCCACACACCGTTGGGTGGCTTGCGGAGTATAAATGTAGATGTAGATGTAGCACTGGAGGCTGCCCCGACATTTCCATTAATTCTGATAGCAGACGACGTAACCAAACTAACTCTTTCGCTCCTTCACTAGCTGCAATTATTTCCGCCTCGGTTGTGGATGTGGCCACTACTTTCTGCAACTGACTTGTCCATGACACTGCACCACCTGAGTACTTAGCAAGAATTCCAGTTGTTGAGCGCCTTGTCCGGTTATCACCTGCGAAATCTGCATCAGCGTAAATCTTTAACTCTTCTTTTTTATTATATACAATTCCAAAATTTAAGGTCCCTTTCAAATACCGGAAAATGCGCTTTACTCTATTCCAGTCTTTCGTGGTTGGTTTCTCCATAGCTCGAGCAGCTTTATTGACTGCAAAAGTGATGTCTGGACGAGTTACTGTTGAAAGGTACATGAGACAACCAATTGCTTCACGGTAGGGTACAGATGACGAAACTTCTTCGTTTTGATTATTGTCCTGACATCCAATAGGAGTTGAGGTTGTATTGCATTCTGCCATTCGAAATCTTTGCAGAATTTCTTCTGTGTATTTCTCTTGACTTATCATTATTACTCCATCTTCACATTGCTTTATTTTTATGCCAAGAAAATTGTCAAGACTGCCAGTTGTTATTTCGAATTCAAGTCGTAAAACAGCCATAAAAACAGCTATTTCTTTCTTGTTACTGCCGACAATCAGGCCATCATCAACGTAGATTGCCACATAAAGGCTATTTTCATTTTGTCTACGATAAAATAGGCATGGGTCTGCATCACTGTTTCAAAAACCAGCTTTCTTCATGAACTCAACAAAACGTTTGTTCCAGCAACGTGGTGCTTGCTTCAACCCATAAAGACTCTTTTTTAAGAAACACACTCGACCTGTACCATCTTCGAAAGCTTCTGGTTGTTCCATATATACTTCATCTTCAAGTATTCCATTCATAAAAGCTGTCTTTACATCGAATTGTTCTAGCAGCATTTTTATAGCCAACAGAGTTCGTATGGTGTCATAACGTGCCACAGGACTAAAGGCGTTGTCATAATCAATTCCTGCTTTCTGAATACAGCCTTTTGCAACCAATCTGGCTTTAAAGCGAGTACCTCCATTGACTGCAATCTTTCGCCATAGAACCCAGCGGTTTTGCAATAATTTGGCATTCTTCGGACAGTCAACCAGCAGCCAGGTATTATTTTTCTTTAGTGATTGAAGTTCTTCACTGATAGCTTGCATCCATTCTTCCTTCTCATTTGACTGCAATATTTCTGAAAAACAGTTTGGATCTTTGTATTCAAGTGCATCAACTTTTGTTGCCATACAAAATTCACCACTTTCAATCCAGGTTGGTTTTCTTTGTTGTCTTTTATTCTTCTGTTTCTCTTCATTAGAAGATTCAGCAGCTTCTGCTTTTAGAATTTCTGTTATTTCTTTATTTTCATCAGATTCACTCGACTCTTGACTTTCTCTAGAATCGAGAATGCCAATTTTTTCTTGAGTTTGACTGCCTCCAGAAGTGTACAGTCTAGGAGATTTACGTTGGTCACCTGTAGATGAATTCGGATCATTAAATTCTTCCTGAGGGACTTCAAATTCAATATGATCACTATATTCAACATGATCACTATGTAAATCACAAACAATTTCTGGCTAAAATTTCACATCGTGACTCAACACCACTTTTCTTTTAGATGGAATCCAAACTCTAAACCCATCTATATCATTAACATATCTAACAAGTCGTCCAAAAACTGCCTTATCATCAAACTTGGAACGGGATTGTTTGTTAATGTGAACATAGCAGCCTGTGCCAAAAATTCTGAGATGATCAAGTCGTCCTACTGGTCGATTAAACCATAGTTCATAAGGGGTTTTATTTTCAACTGAAGTTTTTCCAGTACGATTTATTAGGTAGACTACTGTGTTACATGCCTCTGCCCACAACCCTTTAGGTAATTTACTCGGATTTAGCACTGACCGGGCAGCTTCAACAATGGTCCTATTTTCCCGTTCAGTCATACCATTTTGTTCAGGAGTGTAAGGAGGAGGAATCAGTAGTTCTATTCCCCTGTCTGCAAGCAGTTCACTGACATTCTTATTGTTAAATTCTTTGCCACCATCACATCTAAATTGTTTGACAACATGTCCATTAATTCGTGCTTCATTTAAAAACTGCTTAAGCACAGTACACACTTCACTTTTGTGTCTTAAAAAGAAAATTCGACGAAATTTACTAAAATCGTCTTTGAAACATACATAATAATGCTTACCTCCAAAAGATTTCGTGCTCATTGGTCCATTGACATCTGCGTGGATTAATTCACCAGTACTGGTAGCGCGTATTGTTTGTGTTTTGAATGGCAGCCTATGCATCTTTCCAACCGCACAGTTGTCACAAAATTCACTCTTGGTATCTTCCACATAAATGTACATTTCTTTTAAAATATTTTGCGCATGTTGTTTATTTTGATGACCAAACGTTTCATGGTACACTTGCAATGTTTTGGATGAAGTCATCAAGCTCATATGATTCATTTTTGCGTTTCTAACAACACGCATGTTCAACACATAAAGTCCATTTTTTGCATAACCTGTCATAACAATATTGCTACTGACTTGTTTTCGAACACAGACATTATTATAACTAAAATTAGTACTGTAGCCTCTGCAGGCAGTGGCTCTCACAGAGAACAGATTAGCACTTGCATCAGGGACGTACAAAACATTGTCCATTCTAGCATTGTACCATTTATTGTTTCGTCGAATTTGGATGTAAACTGCTCCTTGACTGTACGCACACATTTTGACATCTTGTTTTCCCAATGAAACTACTTGAGGAGCATCAAATTCACAATATGAAACAAAATACTGTTTGCTGGGAGTGATATGATTTGTAGCGCCACTGTCGCAATACCATTTATTTGGGTCACTGTGATTACTGGTACACACACCCATAGCGTATGAAGTAAATGCAGCGTGTTCACTTTCCCGTTTCTTCTCTTTTCTTTTATTGCTGTCACGAGTGTTCTGTGGACACTCTGCAGTCCAGTGACCTAATTGTTTGGATATATTACACGGAAACTTCTGTTTTAATTGTGACTTCGTCATCTTTACTTGCTGATTACTTGTTTGCCGTTTTCTTGTTTTAGAAACGACGAAAGCTGCACTTCCACTAATGTCTCGTTCACGCAGTTCAATAGTACAGTGTTTTTCAATCAATAAATTCAAACTTTGCTTTTCTGTCGGTATCGTATCCCAGAGAACCTTAAAATTTTCGTAGTCTTTTCCAAGTGTAGACAAAATTCGACCATTTAAGATTCTTTCAGATAGTGTATTTTCTTCACGTTTTGCGAATTCATCGTTCAGGTCCATGAATAACTTTTGCAGTTTGGCCTCATGTGCACTAATATTTTCCGTTTCATCACGTTTAATACGGAAAAATGCTTCAATCAAAATATTCAAACGCTGAGTACTGCTACGTTCAAATTGGGCGCGTAATTTGTCCCAGATTTCTTTAGCATTCTTGCACGTTAAGACGAGTTCTGCAACAGGTTTACTTAGCGCACTTGCTATAAGACTTGCTGCCTTTGCGTCGTCCTTGTGCCACTCCACATACGCTTCTTTTTGTGCACTTGCCGCATCTTGCAGCAACTCTACACGTTCATGCGTACCGTTAATAATATCTTCTAGTCCATATGAATGCAGCACCATAGAAATATGCTATTTCCATTTGGCCCAGTCGTCAGGTCCTTCAAGCTTATCAATGCTGACCTTATAATCGCCGCTAGCAGCCATGTTTCTTTACAGACATAGGCTCATTTCAAATATTGATTTAATTAAACTATGTTGTTTGCCTTTACACATGTACTGGGCCCATAACCTGATGAAAAATATTATTTTAAAGGCAAGAAAACATTTTATTAACTTTATAATTGTTGGAATTGTGTGAACAACATAGTTCGTGTGTGACGACGCAAAGTGCACTGTGTAAAATAGACCTCTTTGGCATTGTCTAACACTCTTTGTGTGCACTAATTATTCTGTTGTGTTTGCTGTAAATTTTTTTTTGTTCTTGAATGTGCAAATATAGTTATTAGTAAAATGTCCTTTTTTCTCCTTAATACTTATCCAGCTGCGTAAATTACGATAGGTTATGGGCCCAGGCTGCATTTGGAATAAGTATATCAATAAAATAGTAGGGAGAAAGTATTGGAAAAGTTCCAATTTACGTGAAGTGCGAGTTATCCTTACAAGACGATCGCAATCTTTTTCCGCATTACTTTTCGGTATTCTTTACGGCAATAAAAAGCAAGTTACCGTTAAGAATGAGTGCGGCACAAATTCCACAGATTGAAAGACTTATAGGTCGCGAAAACTATGCAACCTGGAAGTTTACGTTTAGACGATATATGGGACGTGGTAGATGGGACAATGAAATCCACAGATCAGAATTATTCAAATAAAGATAGGAAAGCAAAATCAAAATTGATATTACTGATTGATTCAGTGAATTACGTTCACGTTGAAAAAGCTGCTACAGCGAAAGAAGTCTGGGACAATTTACGAAGTGCTTTCGAGGTGGTGGTCTTACGAGAAAAGTAGGATTATTACGCGAGTTAATTACCACTCGTCTGGACAAATGTAAGAGTGTAGACGAATACGTTAACAAAATAATAACCATGTCGAACCGACTGAGAAATATCAGATTCGAGATCGCTGACGAATGGATAGGAACGTTGCTGTTGGCAGGACTGCCCGAAAGGTATGCACCTATGATTATGGGACTTGCAAGCTCGGGTAAACCGGTCACAGGCGACAGTGTTAAGGCGAAAATCCTGCAGGACGTAAAGAGTGCTCCAAGCTGTTGTACATTGGAGAAGGAAGGTGCGTCTGCTCTCTACTCTAAAAACAAAAGGGAGAAATCGGTGAGGTGCTATAAATGTCAGAAGATGGGACATATTGCGTCTCAGTGCAAAGAAAAAGTAAGGCCAAGATCAGACACTCAGCAAAAGAGGTATGTTACTGATAGCCCAGAGAGAAGGACCAATAACAAAGGTAAGGCACTCTCATGTTTTTATTCTTTTGGTGGGATGAGTAATCGTGATATGGAATGGATTTTAGACTCAGGTGCATCTGTGCATATTGTTAAAGACAAATCACTTCTTTATGACATCAAAGATAAGACTCATATGGGAATATCTACTGTTGATGGTAACAAGCTCCAGTGTCACCTGGCTGGGAAACTAGATCTACATGTAAGTGTAAATAGTGAATCAGATATCGTTACAGCACACAATGTTCATTATGTGAAAAATATGGCAACTAACCTGCTGTCTGTAGGGGAAATTGTCAAGAAAGGAAATACAGTCACTTTTGACATGCAGTGTGCAAGAGTAATCAGTGAAAGTGGTGAAGTTATAGCTACAGCAAGTAACGAAAGGGGCATTTTTAAGTTGGATACCATGGACAGTAAACATAAAAATGCTAGTGATTCAATATATTCAGCAGAAGGTTTTTTATGGAACTGGAGGTTTGGACATCTAAATAGAAAGAGTATGTCTATAATAAAGGATATGGTAAAGGGAATACAGAATTTTAGTGTATCCAAGGATCCTTGTGTGACATGTATAAAGGGAAAACAAGCAAGGTTACCCTTCAAGACTAGTAAGAGTAAATCCACAGAAGTCTTACAGTTAATCCATACAGATGTATGTGGCCCAATGGAGTGTGAATCCATAGATGGGAGTAATTGTTTTCTTACGTTTATTGATGATTACTCATGATATACTCATGTTTATTTTCTTAGTTCTAAAGACCAAGTGAAAGATATCTTTGAGGAATATTGCAATATGGTTGAAAGGTGGACAGGAAAGAAGATCAAGATCATCAGGTCTGACAATGGGATAGAATACATTAACCAGAAATTGAAGAATCTTCTGGCAGAAAAGGGAATCAGGCGTCACACTACCATAAGGTACAGCCCATCTCAAAATTGGGTTGCTGAGAGGGCTAATAGGACCATTGTTGAGAAAGCGAGGAGCATGATGACTGACGCTGATTTATCCAAAGAATTTTGGGCAGAGGCAGTGTCAACAGCCGTATATTTGAGCAATAGATCACCTACAAAAGCATTAAAGAATAGAACCTCTTATGAGATATGGATAGGAAAGAAACCTGATCTAAGCAATATAAGGGTTTTTGGGTGCGATGCAATGGCACATATTCCAAAACAGCTAAGAGGAAAATTGGATCCGAAAGCTAAAAATTATATTTTTGTAGGCTATTGTGAAAATTCAAAGGGCTGCCGATTAATGGATCCATTGACTAAAAAGATTGTCACAAGTAGAGATGTAATATTCTTTGAAAATAGAGAGGACTCAAAAGAGAGCAAAACCACTAAGTCAACTGCACCTAGTTCAGAAGGTGAAACCTTGTGTGAGGAAATAGAAAGTGAAGAAGAGGAAGACGACAGCCGAGGACACATGGATACAATTTATGATGACAATGAGTTAGAGGATGAAAAAAATGAAGAAAACAATGTAAGGCGTTCTTCTCATGTGCCAAAACCGAAGAAATATCCGGATTTTGAGATGTATACAGCACAGTCTTTTAATGATGAGCCAAGAACAGCAGAAGAAGCAATGAGTGGCCCAAACTCTCAATAATGGGAAGAAGCGATGAAGAGAGAATTAGAATCTTTATATCAGAACGAAACCTTTGAATGGGTAGATATGCCAAGAGATATAAAACCACTGCAGGCAAGATGGGTATTCAATTTGAAGAACCCTGAAAGCTCATCACCAAAATACAAAGCAAGACTTGTGATAAAAGGATATTCACAAAAACAAGGGGTAGATTACGAAGAAACTTTTTCACCTGTAGTCAAGTATGCATCATTGAGATATCTTTTAGCCTTGGCAGTAACACGAAATTTAATAATTCATCATATGGATGTTAAAACGGCATATTTAAATAGGAAATTGGAGGAGGAGATATATATCATTTCACCAAGGGAAACCATAAAAACCAGATCAGAAAGTAAAAAGATTTGGCGTTTGAGGAAAAGTATTTATGGACTTAAACAAAGTGGACGTTGCTGGAATCGATGTCTACACGAAACTCTAATAAATATGAATATGAAGCAATCCAAGGCAGATCCCAGCATTTACTATAAAGGGAGAAAAGAAGAAATAATAATAATGGCGATATGGGTGGACGATTTCTTTATCCTGACTGAAAGTGAAGGCCAAATGAGAATTTTCAAGAAACAGCTGCAAACCAAGTTTAAGGTGCATGATTTGGGAGAAGTCAAACGTTATTTAGGTATGCAGATTACTAAAGATGAAGAAAGACAAGAATTGAGCATAAGTCAATCATCATACACGGATAAAATATTAAAGAAATTTGGCATGAGTGATTGCAAACCCGTAAGTACTCCAATGGAAGTAGGAGTGAAGTTAAGTGTAAATGAGACTGATGTGGAATGTGACAAGAATGTTATTTAGAAGCAGTAGGGAGTCTGTTATATTTGTCTCAAACGTCACGACCCGACATTGTTTTTGCCACCAATGCAGTGAGCAGATATTGCAGAGACCCAAAGGAAAAGCACTGGAAAGCTGCAAAGAGGATATTCCGATACCTAAGAGGAACCTCAAACTATGAGTTAAAATACCATAGAGATGGTAACGCAAAACTAGAGGGGTATAGCGATGCGGACTGGGGGAGTGAATTGGGAGACAGATACTCCACCACTGGCTGCTGTTTTAAATTAATGGGGGGCCTCACATCATGGTCCTGTCAAAAGCAAAAAACTGTTGCATTGAGCACTGTGGAGGCCGAGTATATGGCACTGTCTTACACCACACAGGAAGCATTATGGCTACGAACATTAATAAGTGAAATAGAACCCAATTTAATTGAGGAACCTACAACCATCTTCTGTGACAACAAGAGAGCCATAAACCTAGCTAAAAATGATGTTACTAGTGCTAGGACAAAGCATATTGATATACGGCACCATTTCATTCGGGACCACATAGAGCGACAGAACATTGCCGTGGACTATCTGCGCACATAAGACATGTTAGCTAACCTTCTGACCAAACCCTTGGAAAGGGAGAAGTTTGAGAAGATTGTGGGATTATTTGGTTTATCTTGTGGAAGCAACAAACAAAATGTAAGTTCAAGGAGAGGTGTTGGAATTGTGTGAACAATATATTTCGTGTGTGATGGCGCAAATTGCACTGTGTAAAATAGACCTCTTTGGCATTGTCTAACACTCTTTGTGTGCTCTAATTATTCTGTTGTGTTTGCTGTAAATTTTTTTGTTCTTGAATGTGCAAATGTAGTTATTAGTAAAATGTCCTTTTTTTCTCCTTAATACGTATTCAGCTGCGCAAATTCCAATTAATAATTACACTCTGGATACGAAAAAAAAACACATTTACTGAAACAAAAACACAGAAGTTACATACAAGCCAAGAATAAACATATTGACAGCAAAGTCTTGGAGCAGCACATAAATATAGATGTCAAGGAATTTTTTCTTTTCTTTTAACAACGTAACTAATGAGGAGGTACTGAATAGAATAGGGGAGAAGAGGAGTTTGTGGCACAACTTGACAAGAAGAAGGGACCGGTTGGTAGATCATGTTCTGAGGCATCGAGGGATCACAAATTTAGCATTGGAGGGCAGTGTGGAGGGTAAAAATCGTAGAGGGAGACCAAGAGATGAATACACTAAGCAGATTCAGAAGGATGTAGGTTGCAGTAAGTACTGGGAGATGAAGAAGCTTGGAAAGGATAGAGTGGCATGGAGAGCTGCATCAAACCAGTCTCAGGACTGAAGACCACAACAACAACAGGTTAATTAAAATTGTTTTGTTTTTAAACACTACTTGGAAAATTGTATTTGAGGTATGATATGCACAAAGGTGAATTAAAAACATAAACAGTGCACACTAACCCCACGTGACTGCTTGATGAAGTTCTTTTAACCAGATAATGGAAAATAGAGTCAGACTGTCAATAGATGATCTCACACATTCAGTTCGTATTGACAATATTGAGAATATTTTGAAGGCCTCCAATACTGGTCGTTAGTATTTCTATTACTGAGAAGGTGCTAACACGTGAAATCAGTTGGTCGATATATTGACAGTTTGACAATGTTATTGTACGTGTGAAGGCTCCTTTACGTACCATCTGTTAAAAGAAAAAGAAAAAATCCTTGAGGTCTTTGTTTATGTGTTGCTCTGCTGACAATATCTTTATTCTTTGCTTTTGTGTAACTTCTGTGTTTTTTTTCAGTAAATGTGTTTTTTTTTTCGTCTCCAGGGTGTAATTATAAAGTTAATAAAATGTTTTCTTGCCTTTAAAATAATATTTTTCATCAGGTTATGGGCCCAGTACACGTGTAAAGGCAAACAACATAGTTTAATTAAAATAATATTTTTCATCACCATCAATGTCGTTTAAAGATCCGTTTAAACTAGACGGAATGGAAATGCACGGCATTCCACAATGCATTTCAAATTGAGGCATTTACATACGCCATCAACAGAAAAAAAACAAGACGAGCCGTCAAGGTCAAACGGTCTAAGGAACAAAGTGTTTTCATTGACATGACATCGGAAGTCAACCTATTTTCGACAAGCTCAGTAGCACTTATTGTAGTAGTGGATTTGTTGCTTTACATCTTCAAAGGCTCCATTTTTATAATTTTCTTTTTCGTGAGACACTGCAAATGTTCCATGACTACTTCGATATTCATTCCATTGACAAGGAAAATATACAGGGTAACACTCTTTTACAGCACTTCCTGCAAACGTGACCTCGTCTTGATATCATGCGGAATATCGATTATCGACTTTGTGACGAGGAAGAATATGTATTTTATTGCTCCTCGATTCAGTCGCAGCATTTTAAGCTGTCCTCTGACGTCCCTGCCTAATCATACACTATGAAATCGCTAAATATTTATTTCAGCCTTTGTTCTCAAATCAGACAGAATGTAAATAATATCGAATATGGCAGAACATTACATTCATGGGAATGTCCCACAGTGCGTAAACAATACTTACGTGAAAAATTTTTTACATATGGCGAAATATGAACCTATCTTTTGAGTCCAGCAACCACGAAGTTATCAGTTGCGCTAGCATTTAGTTGTGTGAAGGGCTTATCAATGTCTCTCTTAAAGGCTTATATCGTTGACGCGCTTTTAAATGACATTTAATGACAATGCTGACAAAATCTCAGTGCTCTGTTACCTTGAAAGGACATACTGCAAATTATAACAGAAGCACGTTTCATGCTTAATTTGTAAATTATTTACAATAAAGGCCAATTCACACCGGCCGTTACAACACCGTCACGCCACAGAACCGTCGCGTCAAGATGTTTTCACCGTCCATCACGCCAAGTGCGTGGATTGCGATCTTCGCAAGATGGTTTCCAACTGTTTTTGCAGGCTAAGTCCGCACAGCAAACACGCAACGCTGTAACCCATGTACGTCGATGGTGGAGTTCACATACCGGTATGTGCGAAACTAACATGTACTGGACTCAAATGGTTTACAGCTTGCAGGGGTAGCGTGTATGCAAATCAACACACAAAAGAGTGGCGCCCGAAAACTGTGATTAAGTGGTATAGAAGGGAAATTTCGCACACTATACAAGAAGCTCGAGGCAGAGCTTTATGTTTTAGGAAGTCGATGCACCAGTTTTTTTTTCATTTGCTACGTCAAATTGCACCCAGAATTACTACAAGGAACGCAGTGTTAAGAACTGCCATCCCATGCCACGAAAAACCGGTTTGTTTGAGGTTAGATTAGGGTGTTCATTTCATTTTCATTGAAAAAGGGAACATTTAAAATAAATTAGAGAAAAACCTGGGACAATGAAGAAAAAAAACTGGACATAAATAGTGTATTGACTAAATTTAATACACATACAAGTTTACCTTTACAATGTGCACTCAGATGATCCCAGATCACTTTACCATTATTCTGCCACACTATTACCATACTTTTCACTTTTATGTACTTTATCAAGTAGTGCATTTTCGTTTGAAATTGTGTCATAAAAGCCAGTACGCGATACACCATTAAAGTGTGTTTCGACAATGACCAAGGCCCTCACCGTTTCAACTTTCATTCTGGTTTGTTGTTTTTCATCTGACCACAAAGAGTTCACTAACGAAAACACACGCTCCACAGCAGCATTTGACCCAGGAATTGCCAGACAAAACTCCACCAAATAAATCATGTTTTTCATGTTAATGTTTTTACTTTTGAAATAAGCAAATATTTTACACCACGTTCCACTAACACTTTCTTTGTCTCCTTCTTCACTTTTTATGAAGTTCTGTTCACATGAAAATTCATCGAACAGTTCAGCTTCATCAACAGGAAAATTTAGTACAATACTTTTAACAAAAACACAACAGTCCTGAATATCCTTACACTGTAGCTGCTCCTTTTCAGTATTAACCCCGTCGAATGCTTTAAAAGGTGTGAGAAATGGTAACACCATTCTTTAATATACTCAATGCAAGAGTCATTGAAGAAGTCAGCATGAATATGAAATTGTTCTACAGTAATTCACCCTCTTCTTCCAGCTTTCTTAGTGTGTCATGTACAAAGGATGTGAGAAACCTTTCAGATTTTCTTCGTTGTAATTTGCCCAATAATTTGTTTATTTCTTGATAAACTTCCACTATTGTGATTTCTTGTTTCTCAATACATTTAACTGTTGTGGAGAAAGATTTTAGCTGGCTAACAAGAAAATGTAGAAGAACAGAATTGTTTAAGGATAACAGGACACTTATCAAGGGAAATGAAATATGATTTCAAAGCAGGAAATATCTCTACAATTCTTTCCAATGCTGATAGCAGAGATAGCCACCTTGTCTTGCTGTGCCCAAGTACAGTTCTGTATTCAGTTTCAGTAAACTTACCGATTGACTTCAGAGATTCAACTCTTACTGTATATGTGTGGAAAATGCTGGTAGATTTTGTTTACAATTAATTGGCAGTCGATGGGTAGGCAATCTGAGCCGGTTTGTAAGGAATTGTGCTTCACATGTGCTGGACAGCCAACACCTACTCTATTATTCACTGTGTTCTGTTGCAGTTTATAGAACAAATGTTTTTTTTCTTTCCTCTGCTTACCACTAAAATTGGTGTTAGTGTTGTCTGCAGAAACTGCAATCACCTTTCCCTGAAGATCATATTTCTTTAAAACCTCCAGCGCACAATTCTGAAGTTTCTCCAGCTAAATTGACCAATTCGAGCACTTTCATTGTGATGCAATTTTCAGGGTGAAAATACCTGATAAGGAGAGGAACCAACTTCAAATCCAGATGATTCGATGTATCAATCATTACAGAAATGAATCGAGCACTTTTCAGTTCATTTAAAACCTGCTCAGCTGCATACAGTGCAATAACATTTGAAATGATTGCATTACATTTTGTGTGTCCACATGTGAATTTAGGATTGAACAGTTTTTTAACAACTGCTGTAGTATAGTCCATTGACTTAAAGCTATCGTTATGCATTGCACTGTGGTATAGAAACGTAGCTTCTTGTGCTGCCAACTGCCTATCCCTTTCTGTTACTGATTTTAAATTTACATAGTAGTCACTCACGCATTTATTTGCTCTTTTCGTTTCACCACTCATGTGATGTTTCTTCGTCTTAATGTGATTCACAATGTCAGGCACTCCACCATGACCAATAGGAAATTTTGATCTGCACAACGTACATTCTACAGTTTCTCCACTACCAGTGATAAAAGGAAACTCGCTTTTTATATTGGTGTTAAAATTACACTTTCGTTTTGGCATAATGAAATAGTGATTGCACAGTGCAAAACATTAACAGTGTGGTGCCGAAAACCAGAGAGCAAGTATCAGTGGTGTAGAGTATCTCTGGACCGAAAGGACGGATTCAGTGGATCGATTTAGAAGAGAAGAATCTTCGTTGTTATTCGTAATCTATAGTGTGTTTAAAATTACCTGCGATTTTTGACAGTTCGGTACATGTTTGGGGTATGCTGAAAGACATCACACCCTTCCTAGCGTAAATAATTGCGCAGTTAATAGCAAGTGAAACAACCAGTAGCGTAAAATACTCTACCCAGGCAGAATCATAAAAAAACGGGACATTTGGGCGTCCCCAAAAAGACTTTCGGGACAGCGGGACATTTTGGTAAAAAACGGGACTGTCACGGGAAAAACGGGACGAATGGACACCCTAGGTTAGATTTAGTCTAGTACAAATTTGTATGCAATAGTCATCTCTTCCTCAATACTGATACGGTCGAATGATTTTCGGTTCGTACTTCTGCGATACATACATGCGACCATATCGATTCCTGGCGTCAGGGCGCCGTTACGAAAAGAAAACTGTTCTCCGATCGGAAATGTCAGGCGTGGGTAGCAGTTTTAAGCACACATCATGTGAGCCCATCGTGAATGATGGACTGGACGACAGAGGGCAGAGTAAGCCGTGTAGCGAGAGATGGGCGCAAGCTAGTTGTGCACTGCAATCGCAGAAAGTGCTAAAGCGCCGTCCAAGTGAAGGGTCAGTGGCCTGGAGATTGCTATTTAGTCGGCGGATGGCGGGGAACGCGTCACATTGGACTTCGTGCCTCGCACTCCTACTGATTTTGGTGAGTATCGGCATTCAGCTTGGAATTTCAACTGGGTCATTAGTCGTGTGTAGGCTCATCGTGTAAATTAAACTGTTTTTGGTTAGCAAGTCTTTGGATAATTTTTCCTATTTCTTCTAGGACACATGACATTGGATGTTGCACCAGAGAGCGAGTTGGCTTTATTATTGACTGTAGTGTCACGAAATTTTACTCTGGCAGTGTTCTGCACATTTCCATGTATGTGTGTCTAATGGGATGTCTTTTTGTTGTAGACTTTCTAGTGCGTGAAAAATATGTTGAATTACGTGCATGATTTTCTAGAGCTTCAGGGTATTTTGTGATTGTGGATACATATTTTCAGGGACCATTGGCCGAAATTTGCATGTAAGAGAGTTAATTAATTTCTGTGATTACAAAACTGTCAGCCAGTCCCACCAAAGTTTAACTCTATTGTTCCAAATTACTCTATGCTCAAGGGGTAGGATGAATGTAAAGTTGAATAAGACTGTTAATGATAATATGTCATTTACAGAGTTGTCCTTAGCTTGGGATTGTAGTAAAGTGAGCCATGTACTGGTGTGTCTGATACCGATGAAAGGATGATTTATGTGAAGCTGCATAAGTGCATATTATGCATCAGTGAATTGTGATAAATTTGTTATTGGTTCTTTTGTGACTACTGTAACATTAGTTTCCTGACAACTGGACTGGTTGAACTGGCATTAAGTCATTCAAATGTCAATATCCCTATGACCAGTTATGTGCACTAATGTGACTTAGAAAGAATACCCTGGATGATTTTAATTTTTTGATGTTATTGGTTTCAATGTTTAAAGAAAGGGGTCACCATTAAATATTTCGAATGATCTTATATTCCAAAAAAATTTACTTGATTTTAATGTTTTAAGAATTAGTGGTTTTAATGTTTTAAGAAAAAGGAAGTATGAATTTTCTGTATGCCTACGTAACTAAGTAAAGCAATAAATGTTCAGTTACTGTGCTCAGCTGCTTACAGCACGAGAACCGTTGTTTTCTAGTTTGACCAGCTCCAAAGTTTACCTTTCCCTTTCGAATCTTCAAGATTCATAAGTTACCTTTCCGTCCTGTATTTGGCTTTTAATAGTCCAAGTACCTTATTTATACAAGGGGTAGCTGGTGAAACCAAGTAAATATTGATCTTCGATGCTTGCTAAGCTGTTTCACACACAATCCAGAGACCTAGTTAACAATAAATAAGCCTGGCACAAACATATATTTAAAGAAACAACTTGCAGTATCTAAATGTTTCAGTCCATTTCTTTACAAAACAGTACACATGCCTAGCAACATACAAATAAATTCCACCTATTAATCAGTCACATTCTACCCACAGTACTTTTCTGATGCCAAGACATTTTGTTTATTTGCAACGTTTAGAATACTTTATAATTACATGTAACAATACCCGTTTGCAGTTAGTCTTTCCAGCATCGCTAAAACAGTCTTTATGGGCAGGATTTATAGCCTTTGATAAGTCGATTCCTTTTACTGTAAGATTTTGCATCCCTGATCGAATCATTGTGTCAAACATCTTGGCATAAAGTACCAAATATAACTTTATGTGAATCGTCTTCAGTGCCCACAATCTCACTAATCCCAGTCTTGCAAATAGTTATGAAGGACCAGTCATAATAATTGGTTTCACAGCTACCACTTTAGGCGTTATAATCCATTTGCCGATTCCATATTTTGTTGTAAAAATGCTGTATTATTTTTTGGTTAACCTGCTTTCCTCGACACAAACAATAATTAAAAATAGTTTCATATGACGTTGGTGTATCCTAGAATGTTCCCAAGAATGGCTGTATGGTATTTGAAGCCAGCAGAAATGCTTCCACAACACAAAAAACAGCATACATGTATACATACATACATTAATCCTTGTTCCACAGATATGAATATGACATCTTGTAATGATGTGGAACGTGTCACTTTAACATAAATTTTCTTTACACAAAATATTTTTTTTACTGTTACTACCTCATATTTAAGAATTCATCTACCGAGTAGAAGGAGTTGTCATTCAGAAATTCTTTTAATTTGCTTTTAAATGTTGGTTGGCTATCTGTCAGACTATTAATACTATTTGGCAAATGACCAAAAATTTTTGTAGCAGCATAATTCATCCCTTTCTGTGCCAAATTGATATTTAATCCAGCATCTGTAGAACTACATTATGACCGATGACTTCTACATAGTTTGAGAACTGCCAGTGCATTCGAAGTCATGGATAATACATAACCATTATTGTTTCATGAAGGAATACAAATCTTGTGGAAAATGCTACAAATAGAAGAGTGGCCAAAACAGTAATACAACTTTATCATTTGCTGACAGTCGCCATAAGAAAATGGCATTCAAGTTTTAGCTTTTCCCAGTTTGCAGAGAGTAATAAGATGCATACACAAATACATCACAACTACATGTTCTAGGGGATATGTTAAACAAATATTCTGGCAATAAATACGCAACTGGCCTATGTAATGAAAGGTGATGTTTTTTGTTGTTGGGCTGCATTAACAAGAAATACATTTAGTCTCTGTGTTGATGCAGTGCTCCACAGTAGTCTATCCTTTGTGGCCTCTTCTTCTCTATGTAACTACTGCATCCTACATCCATTCTAATCTGCTTACCGTTGGCAAGCCTTAGTTTCTCTCTACAATTTAGCCTCCATTACTAAGCTGACGATTCCTTGATACCTCATAATATGTCCTGTCAACAACCCCTCTTTTAGACAAGTTGTGCCATAGTTTCCTCTTCTTCCTCTGGGTAATTCAGTACCTCTGCTTTAGTTAAACAACCTTTGTATCTAATCTTCAGCATTTTTCTTTATCATCACGTTTTGAAAGCGTCCACTATCTTCTTGACAGGACTGTTCATCGTTCACGTTTCACTTACATAAAAGGCTACACTCCACACAAACACCTTTGTAAAATAGTACCCAACCATTAAAATTTATGTTCGATGTGAACAAATTTTCTTTTTCAGAAACGCTTTTCTTGCTATTGACTGCTGCATTTTATACCGTCTCTACTTCTGCCTTCTCAATTACAGCTTCCATTTCAAGTCACTGAAGTCTTAGAATTGTACTTTGGTTTCTGTAAAAGTTGTAGATAATCTTTTGTCCCTGCGTTTTATCGCTGGTATCTCCAGAGCCTCAAAGAATGTCTCTCAGCCAAGATTCTCAAAACCTTTCTCTAGACATGCAAATGCTATAAACACAGGTTTGCCTTTCTTCAGTCTGTCTATTTAGCTATGTGATAGGATGAATACTACCTTGCATGTTCAGCCATTTCACAGGAATCTAACATTTGTGCTCATGTTAGTTTGTATAGCCCCTCCCCCACTCCTCTCTACATATTCCTTCCACTTTCTAGCCTTCTCTTATTTGCTTAGTTCTGGCTTTCCAAAAGAGTTCTTGACAGTTGCTTCTCCTTTGAGCGAAGTTTTCTTTCTTATTTAATGTCGGCACTTATGTTTCCCAAGATCAAAATCGCTCTTGCGATTTCAGACTCTCTGTCAACGTCATTTTTAGACACCTCTGTTACCCATGGCCCAATATATATTCGCTGCATTTCCATAGTTTCCCCTGTTGTCAATTAAATTCAATGTATCACGTTTTATACAAGTATTTCTACTGTACCTTTTTCCCATTTATATCCTCTTCCATATTCGCCACTTCTTCTATCAAAGATATCCTTTCGTATTGTAGTGGATTCCACCCTCCGTTTCAGTCAGTAGTTGCCTTATGGTACCTTTAAGATTATCGAAAACCTCTGGGTCTTAACTTATTCAGATTCCATCTCCTCAATTTGCTACCCTTTTCTGTCCCTTTAGTTGTACACTAGAGTTCGTAACCAATAAATTATTGTCGGCCTGCGTCTGAACCATGAATTGTCTTCCAATTTAAAACTTGTTTCGAAAACTCTGTTCCAAATATGTATAAAGGGCGTTCCAAAAGAATCGAGCTGGAGTCTGGAATGCGTAAACCGGTGACAGGAGGGTAATATCGTGGCGTGTGTAACGAAGTGTGTTTCCGACCAGAGTGTGGAAGTTCACAGCCCGTGGCTAGAGGGCACGCGTCCACGTCATGTAACTATATAGAGCTAGCAGCAGCATGCATCAATTGTCCAAAGCTGCCAATCACATTGCTAACAGAGACATGGAGGCGTCAACAGAAGAGTAAAGAGGTTTTCTGACAACTGAAGGAGTAGGAGGTATGGACATTCATCGATGAATGTCACAAGTGTAAGGTGATCACTGCATGTCCCTTGAAAGGGTCAAGGCGTGGCACAAGCGCTTCAGGGAAGGAAGGGTGTCCTTAGCCCATGATGCACGGTCTGGAGCACCACACTGCATTACCAATGATATTGTCGAGCTGGTGGATGCACACATTACCCAGGACCATTGAGTGACAGGGAAACCCATAGCTGCTGTGGTAGGACTGAGCATCGGAAGTGTTTACACCATCATGAAGGAACGACTGCATATGTGCAAAGTGTGTGCCCAGTGGGTTCCCCACAGTCTTCAACCACACCAGGAAGCATGGCGAATGGCCCACAGTCTTGCTCATCTGCAGTGCTATGCTCAGGAAGGGAATGCGTTCCTGGCAGGGGTGGTGGCTGGAGAAGAGTCATGGTCTCATCACTTCAAACCAGAATCAAAACGACAAAGTATCCAGGGTCACCACCACCCAAAAAAGCCAAGGACATCCACACGAGTGCAGGAATGGTTATGCTGATGTTCTTTTTTGACCAAGATGGTCTCCTTCTGATTCACTTCCTGCAACACGAGTTAACAGAGAATGCCAGCTTTACTCACAATTCTTGACCACCCTTTGCAAAACGATCAAATAAAAACGACCTGGCAATCTCACCTGTGGGGGTCATTCCACTCCACGGCAATGCAAGCCTCATACGGCCAACATAGGCACGGCACTCCAGCAGAAATTCAAATGGGAAGTTCTCGGCCACCCTCCATACAGTCTGGACCCCTCTCCCTGAGATTATCCCATTTTTCTTCACCTTAAAAAGTCTCTGAGGGGCAAACGATTCACCTCGGACGATGACGTCCAGCTGTACATGTGGAACTGGTAAATATCGTAGCCTCGGGAATTTTATGAAACAGCCATTCACCACCTTGTATCTCAACAGCCAGGGTCAATACTTCTAATACACAGGTACTGGTTTCTGTAATTATGCCTCTGGTTCGTTTCTTTTTGAACGCCTCTTATATTATTCCCTCATGATTCTTAAGCAGTGTGTTGTTGATGACTACAATATGCTCTGTGCAGCATTCTATCAGGAGGCTTCTCCTTTCATCCCTTCCATCAAAGCTATGTTTTCTTACTATTTTCTCTACCTATACCTCCTACCGTATTCCAGTCTCTTATCACATTTTAAATTTTTGTCTCGCTTAACTATCTGAATTATCTCTTTTATCATACAGTGTTTCAATCTGTTCATCACCTGTGGTGTAGGTAGGCATGTAAACTTGTATCACTGTGTGTGAGTGATAGCGTTATGTCCGTCTTGGTAATAATAATGGTAATGGTACTTTAGAGATGGAACTGTGCGTTGTGACACTACTTCATTGGTATTTTCAATAGGCAACACTCACAGAGTGTTTAAAATACATGATCTTAACATAGCAAATAATGATGATCAACTGCCAGACATTTTCAGTTATAAATAAATGGCTATCAGATAACAGGTAATGTACTATCATTATAGTAGCTACCGCAATTTGCAATACTAAAAGCTGTTTTGAAAGAAACAATAAGTTACTGTTCTGGGGCGATCGGTTTTCTAAATGAGATAGTCAGCAATCATGAACAGTAGTCATGAAATCTGTTTATGGTGAAATAATAAAACATGAATAATTAAATATGTGAAAGCGTACATGTAAATAAAATAAAAATTGGCATGTCTTCACCGAACTTCGTCTTTCCTTTACGTAGGTTCATGGTGTAGTTAATCAAACGCACCTGGTGTTTCAGTGGGTCCCGCCCTATACCTCAGTGGCAGTCTGACATTGGCTACCACTAGCGTCAGCCACTTCCAGATGGGAACCTAAATTCCGCGAGCCGCCACGTCAACGCGGAGAACGCTTGCAGCTCACCGCGCTGCCGTCTTGTAGTGGGAACCGGCCTTAATACGAATCCCGATTGCAAGCCCAACTGTCGCCAATTACAAATGCCCAGCGCCAGAACCGCGGCACACACTGGCATCATTGGGCACCCCACAACGGCTTTAATCGACAACGAGGATGGATGTGGAATGAAGTAACGCGCCAATAGCACACCGATGGACTGTAGTGTCGTGATCAGACGCCCAGACCGACGGCGTAACGTGCCACGCGAAGAGGGAGATAACCAGGCCCACATTTTACTGGAAGAGACCAGTTCGAGCACTTCTAGTCTGCAACTAGAAAGGCCCTTAGTTTTGTACGTAGGCAACCAAGGCATTAGGGAAGATCTGTTGCTGGAGCCAGAGAGCATTCGTTGTATTTCGTACCTTGTCATAAAATGTAAGTATTAGAAATATAAGCCCCCAGTGTATTCTTCATATCGGGAGTCATGTGTCATTGATGAATAAGAGCGTTTTTGAAACGTGTATGAAAGAAAAGTGTAATTAATATTGCTTCTTCAGAGGACGAAGATTCATGGTGCAATAGGAGGAAAGACTGTGACAGCTTCAGAACAGGTTCTGATAGGTTTTGTGTGTCATAAACTGACATTAAGTGTGAACGTTCTCGTAGTGGCCTCACTTTCGGTACTCGAAATCGGGCGAAAGATACTAATCAAAGCCCATCGATTATCTCAGAAGCATAAAAATCTCTGCAAGAAGTTATTCAGTATATCCTGTGGCCCATACAGGACTCGAAAAATTGCCCACCCAAATGTGGTGAAGCTCGAAACTCATAAGAACAATAAGATAGCGCGGTATGTGCCAAATAACAAACCCAAAGCATTTCAAGGAGGTATGAACTGGACAAATGCTCGGTAGCGTGTTTAGTATAATAACAGTAATTGGACTGTTTAGTGATATAGTGGATCCTCGTGTTTATGATCTTTCTCGATCTTGTAGGTCGCCAGTACTGTACAGAATTAGTTTCTGCTATGGGTATTATGACTTATCTTAGAAGAAAGATTAAGGAAAGGCAAACCTACGTTTCTAGCATTTGTAGACTTAGAGAAAGCTTTTGACATTGTTGACTGGAATATTCTCTTTCAAATTCTAAAGGTGGCAGGGGTAAAATACAGGGAGTGAAAGGCCATTTACAATTTGTACAGAAAGCAGATGGCAGTTATAAGAGTCGAGGGGTATGAAAGGGAAGCAGTGGTTGGGAAGGGAGTGAGACAGGGTTGTAGCCTCTCCCCGATGTTATTCATCTGTATATTGAGCAACAGTAAAGGAAAGAAAAGAAAAATTCGGAGTAGCTATTAAAATCCATGGAGAAGAAATAAAAACTTTGAGGTTCGCCGATGACATTGTAATTCTGTCAGAGACAGCAAAGGACTTGGAAGAGCAGTTGAATGGAATGGATAGTGAATTGAAAGGAGGATATAAGATGAACATCAACAAAAGCAAAACGAGGATAATGGAATGTAGTCGAATTAAGTTGGGTGATGCTGAGGGAATTAGATTAGGAAACGAGAAACTTAAAGTAGTAAAGGAGTTTTGCCATTTTGGGAGCGAAATAACTGATGATGGTCGAAGTAGAGAGGATATAAAATGTAGACTGGCAATGGCAAGGAAAGAATTTCCGAAGAAGAGAAATTTGTTAACATCGAGTATAGATTTAAGTGTCAGGAAGTCGTTTCTGAAAGTATTTGTATGGAGTGTAGCCATGTATGGAAGTGAAACATGGACGATAAATGGTTTGGACAAGAAGAGAATAGAAGCTTTCGAAATATGGTGCTACAGAAGAATGCTGAAGATTAGATGGGTAGATCACATAACTAATGAGGAGGTATTGAACAGAATTGGGGAGAAGAGGTGTTTGTGGCACAACTTGACAAGAAGAAGGGACTGGTTGGTAGGACATGTTGTGAGGCATCAAGGGATCACAAATTTAGCATTGGAGGGCAGCGTGGAGGGTAAAAATCGCAGAGGGAGACCAAGAGATGAATACACTAAGCAGATTCAGAAGGATGTAGGTTGCAGTAAGTACTGGGAGATGAAGAAGCTTGCACAGGATAGAGTAGCATGGAGAGCTGCATCAAACTAGTCTCAGGACTGAAGACCACAACAACAACAATGGGTCCCTCTTTTAATGGAAGAGCGGGAGTCAGGAGTTGGAGAGAAAGTCTAATGAGTCAGGGTTGCACAGGCAATAGCAAAGGAGCATAGTGTAGTTTTCTTTGTCATACTGTGGGTTGGGTTGTTTTGTGGGAAGAGACCAAACTGCGAGGTCATCGGTCTCGTCGGATCAGGGAAGGGAGTCGGCCGTGTCCTTTCAAAGGAACCATCCCAGCATTTGCCTGGAGCGATTTAGGGAAATCACGGAAAACCTAAATCAGGATGACCGGATGCGGGATGTCATACTGTGCACAATTTATTTGTGTGACCAGACTCGTATATGGGCAGGCCGTGCTAATGATTAATTAATGAATTAGTTTTTTCCAGAAGAAAAATGATGAATTGGAACCTATGCCATAAGGATATTTCAGGAGAGCAGACGCAGTACATTACTTGTCAGCTTTATTAGTCAATGGAAACAGAGCGTATGTCGTTCCTTTTCGCCTGAGTGATCTTTTGTGTGTGTTTCAGAAGCCTAAACAGAGTCAAATGAGTGGGATGACGTCAGATCTGTCAAAACCGCAGTAACTATGAGATTAAGATTATGGATGGATAGATCACATATGTCTTGCAGAGGCCAGTGTCAGCAGCAGTCCTTAGAGAAACCTGGAGAGACAGCCTTGTATCAGAGAACGATAACGTGAGAACAAAAGTGGGGTGATTAACTAGGAGTATGATGCCCTAATTGTTCTATGCATTTATTATGTCTAGTGCCTAAAAGTGTTCTGCTGCTTTGACATAAGACGTTTGACCGATCATCTGAGCAGTTCGGTCTCATAGAAATTTACCACCACCACATCAAGTGTTACAGGTTATAATTGCATGTTGCATCTAATGTGATTAATGATTCGGGTACCTATTGGTGATGGTACTATTGCAGTGTGGTCCCATCCTAATATGCCCTTGTGACATCAGCCCTTACTCACTTACCTTGTACTAAAATTCTTCATGCTTATTAATGTACTCTAATTCTGGCCTGTAAAGGACGAAATGTGTACTCATTTGTTCAATAATTTGCGATTCCAAGATCCTGTTGTGCGAGGTCATTTTTGTAAAGTTGTAGTGCCCATGCAGTAAGATTAGCTGTTAAGGATTCCATTCTTTTTCTTATATTAGAGAACTGTAAACTATTAAATGAGCTACACTACATGTGATGTCAGACAGCCTTCTGCACCATCTAAATGGAGATTTGTAAATCCTTTGTTTGTAATCTTAATTAATTAATGTGCTCTAATCATGGCCTGTGAAGGGCGAAATGCATGTTCATTTATTCAATAACTTACGATTCCAAGGTCCTGTTGGGCCAGGACACTTTTGTGACGTGTTAGCGTCCATACACTAAGGTCAGCTATTAAGTGCTCCCTTTTGTTTTCTTAAATTAAATAGTTGTAAACTATTAAAGGAGCTGGGCTACATTATGTGTAAAGTCACACAGCACCATTTCTCCATGTCAACTGATGTTTGTAACTCCTTTGATTGTGATCATTGTAGCTTTGCCTCCGTTTTCCTCCATAGTGTGAAGCTCTTTTCATAGGTCAGTGCACCTGCAGTGGGGTAACTATTGAGCGAGTTACTATGTAGTTCTTGGACGTCGTTACATGTTGATGGAGGAAGGCACTGTGGATTGGGGTCGTAGGCCGCGAGTTCAGAGGCACCAGAGATGACATGGCGAGAGGAATGGTCACGCCAGAGAGGGCGCGTGACTCTCTGCCTCCCCTCCTCTTCCATAGCTGGCTCCCGACAACACATCTGTGGTAATGCTGGCCTGACGGAGCCTTGGTGGAGGGCGTGCTCCCCATTCAACACCCTTGTGGTCAGTGGTTACACTCACGTTATCTGTCAGCTGAGCTGCTGCCAGTGTAAACACTACAGAGTCAGTGGCCGCCACATGCACAGCTTGACGCCATGCATGACACAGTGGTGAAAGCTCCCCTGGTGCATATTCAAGAGTCTGACCAATGACGAGGAGCTCCTGACAGTGAAAGTGAGACTGGGCAGATGCAGGATGCTTCAAATATATCACACCCTGCCAATTCATTAGTGTGGCACCTTGCTTTAGACCGAGTAGTTGAAGCCCCATGAACAATTCGACACAGACATACGTTCTTCTGATTGTGCTGCACAAAAAAGGGGACGCCCTGCAGTGAGGAATTCGTGCATCTCGGATATAGTCTAGTGACAATCCGTAATATTTTAAAGCTTTTGAGTGAAGATGAATCAGAATTAATTATCCTCTGCCTCTATCATTGATGGTAAAGTGCTGTGCCATTCAACATTGAACTTTCGCAACGAGAGTAGTGAAGGCAGCACCGCTCTTATTAGGAACGTTGACCTTTTTGAAGTCTTGATGAATTCTAATGCACAGTGAACCAGTTCAGTGCAACAGTGCAGCCTCTTCTGACTGTGCAGCTCCAAAACAGACACTTTGTAGTGATGAGTTTGTGCTCTATGTACAAGTTTTGTAGATGAACTATAATAATAATTGATTTTAACCCTTTCTATTTGTTGAAGCTTGGAGAATTGACTAAGCTACACGAATCTTAGTGTAGCTGAGGTAAAATAATGACAGTTGCTTTCATGCCTAAAGACAATCTGGTGACAGACATAATCGCTTGAGTGACAAAGTGCTTTTGAGAGGCTAATTGAGACCCCAATTCCTGTGATGACTGTGCGTTGATTGACTTTCAACCACTATTAAGGTCGCATTCAGTAAAGAATCTTTGCTGTTTTCCTCGTCTGTGTTTACAAACTAACTGTGCAGGTAATATTTCGAGTCGTCAGTTATCAATGATGAGGACAATAGTCCTACTAACGTGTATGGACATGGTGTAGTACACCTGTGTCCGTGGCGCGTTAGTGTCACAGAAAATGAGATTAAGGGAGCAACAATTAGGTAGCCAGGACTGGATTACTTGGACTGTAATGGTTGAACTGAGCCATTTTGGACTCAAAGGGGAGCATGCCAGTGAAACTGAACTTTGCCAGCCTCGCAACAAATACGATAGTTGGAGCTCATTACAACTCCTGAAATCTTAGACTCAGCAGCGAGTGATTCTGTCCAACTAGTGCAGTGCTACAGTGAGCGTTTTCCTTCAATTCAAGTGCGTAGGTACCTTCGCACTGCCCTTTTTGAGTGCATTCACAGGCCACCAAAGTAGAGCTTGTCTGTCGCCTTTTACCCTCAGATTGTGTTAGACGAGATATTCTAGTAATTTTCTTTACACTGACGTTGTCTATAAACGTATGAGTAACATTGTGACCTTGTATGTGTATATTTGCTTCCTGCTGATTAGATTGATGTGCGCTGTTTACTGTTGTGTTTTTGGAGTTTTAATGCTTAGTTAAGGATTCTTTTCTGCTTTTCCTTTTGAGTCTCCACATTTTCTCCTTCTTTTTAGGCTAGTCCTCGTGCACTACTACTCAAATGCTTTCCAGTAATCTGATCAACATCAAAGTGTCATAAAGGATTTTCGCTGTATAATGGTCCAACAATTTTTGGGCCCATAGAGGTCAGGCTCACTTGCCTTAATTAAGCTGTTCTAAGATACATTAAGGGGTAACACAGACAGTAGATACACCACTTGCCTAAGATTGTCACAGTAGATTGTTAATGAAGTTGTTCTGTTCTTAGGGAAAGATTTAAGCTAGATCATTAACACACACATTAAAGTTACAGATGGGATTGATATTAATCAGTAGCAACTTCTATTTTTTTTCTTCTAGGCTGTTTTTTATTGCATTGTGATGATAATGTGTTATTCAGCATCTATATGAGGTGATAGTTTATCTCAATAGTCTTGCTCTTATGGTGCTTAGATGGCATTATGTTTCATGGTTGTTAGAAATGGACCCATAGAGATCTGACTCTATTTGTCTGTTTTAAGTAATACTTTATTGTATACATACATGGTAAATATACCACTTGTCTACAAATTTCATACTAGCTTTGATGAAGTCATTCTGCTGTATTTCATAAATCCCATGTTTTGTGCTAATGTTCACCTTTAACAGGTAGGTGGCTGTGATGATCGAAAGAGCCCTCTTCATTATTGGTGTCAGCTAATTGTACATTGTTTTGCAATGACAAACTCCAAGCAATAGCATTAGGAGCTAATCTAAATCAAGTGCAGAAAAATTATGTCACCCATGTTGTCCATAGAGTCCCTTTTTATATTCAATCAGCAAAATTCTCATGATTGCATCCATAGTAACTTCAGTTTGCAATCAACGTGTTTCATCTCTTTCAATTCTAGAATTATACCACTTTACACTGCATCCAAATGTTTTTATGGTGTCAAATGCATATGACTTGCAACTCACATTATTGGAGGTGGAGAATACCACAGCATTCCAAAAGGTAGATCCACATACATAAGCTCTGTCACCACTGGCACTATCCCCCCTGCTCTCACCACCCACTGATGCTGCCACCCCCACCATTGCCCCCATCCCTGACTATGCCTCCAGCTCAGTGGAAAGAGAGTATGGGTACTCCTGCTAAAACCAACACGCAAAAAAACGTAACTGTGTTATGTGTGTTTACAACAAAATAATGTCAGAAATCTCCCCCCAGAGTAATTCGTGTGTGTGAATAGTATATGGTCACTTTGACTGCAGTCACAGTTCCACTTCATTCATCTGCCTAATTAGAATATAAAAAAACAACTGCAATTGCGTGTAGTGTGCCTGTATACTATTTTCCCAGGATTGTATCGATGTTCAGACTGAATATAAGCATTTGGATTTTTGCTTGCTAGTTGATCGATTATAAATATCTGGATTTTCGCTTGCTAGTTGATCGATTATAAATAATCTGGATTTTTGCTTGCTAGTTAACTGAATATAAATGTTGGATTTTTGCTTGCTAGTTAATCAAATATCTATAATCAGAAAAAACAGTTATGTATCTTTAGGACGGTAAAATATTTGTCCACCTGAAAACGCTCAGTATTTTAGGTGACATATCAGATCCATTGTGGAAAAGGTTTGACTGTTGGGAAATGTTCGATATTTTGAGAGATTAGTCAAACTCCTCCAATTTGGGGGAGTTAAAAGATAAAACTGTTGAATGAGGGAAAAATTTTTCGAGTAACCCATCCAAATTGGATGACTTTAAATTTTATGCTGTCTTTCATCAACAGTATTGAAAACTGTAATGTACCCATTTACCATTTTATTTCGATTTCGAATGCAGTAATTTTTTTAGTGTTCAAAAGTTTTTTCTTTCTTTTATATGTCGATTTAACATTACATTCTTTAAAAAGGTGAAAATCCCATTTTCTATCTGTTTGGAAAATAATTTTGAATGCATTATTGACTTCAAACAGATTTTTTGTCCTTTGTGCATACACAAATATTCAGAGCCCATAACTGTATATAGAACATCTATCTGTAGCTAGCCAATCTTTTTAAACATATTAGTCTTGCTTCGATTTATATTGAATAAAATGTATATAAAATTTAATTTGTAAGTAGTCATATGGTACATGCTATAATTTTCGAGAACAATTCATTTTTCATACTGAAATGAAAATGCTTTATAAACTTGTTTGTTGACCTAATTCTTGGATTTTACATCTCTTGTTATTTGGTTGTACTGCAATTGTATTTTATTCTTTACTTCACCCTCAGTTAATCTTATCATAGATTCGCCACTCAATTCTAGAAGATTTTTATAGGTTACGTGAATCCTTTTACTTTCATATCGTTTTTCCATCATCTTTCTCACAACAATAACTTTTTGGTTGGGTTGAAGCCTTCGACCATAGATACTAGTAGACTGGCCTTGCTGTGCAGAAGCTATAGGGCTGGTGTGGCTCCAACATAAACCACGTTACTGTTGGCAAAACATGATGGGACTTCAAATCAGCTGTCTGCCATCCTATGTTTGTATCGTATTTTACCCACATTTCTCAATTGACTACCAAACGCCTCCAACTAAAATTACTTTTTTATTTGCCAAGAATTATGCCAGAACTACATTTGACCTGGGTTTGTTCACAGTACCATTTATAAAATCCAACAAATACAATGAACACCACTCTGGTGGGCAGCGGGACGAAATTACTATAAACTATCAATTAAAGTAAAATGTCGTTAAAATTAAGAGTGGGCTCGTGTCGAAACTTTAAACATTGGATTCGCTACGTTTTGAGCTCTAGTCACTTATAATAGCAAATGGGATATGGGAATTATGTCAACTATAGGTGCCAAAATTGTCGACTTTAGGAGCAGGTCCATTTTAGAGTATCAATTTTAGGTGCACTTCAAAGGTTCAGTTCCCACGATTTTTACAAAAGTTTAAACTATCAGTTTAAAAAAATGATATTTTAGATGAAAAGTGAGACTTTGAAGTTTCAGAAAATAATTTTGGAGCCTACATTTACTTAATATTATTAGAAGGTAGAAAAAAATTCTCTTCATGTGCCGACTACAGGTGCTCTTACCTTATTATAATCTCACTTGTATATACAAATCCTTGGTACCTGTGAGCTATTAAGCGCCTCAAAATGAATAATGCATATACCAAAGTGAATATTGTGCACTGTAGCAAAAACTGTCAATTATGATTCAAGAAACACCTATAAAATTTCAACTGAAACGGTCGTTACAGCTCTCAATTAAACTAGGGCAGGCCATAAATTAAAAGTTCCAAGAGACTATGCAATGATTTTAATTTTTTACAGGTATTTCTTCACAGTTGATGAAAACAATATCAAGGAAACTCTTTTCAAGGTTAAAACACTGTTGTCAACTTCTGTCTTAAGATAGTCATTCTGTAGAGAAACAAACTGCAAAATAATTCCCACAATGAACTGTGACAGTATATAGTTTTTTAAGAAAACTATCTAAGGGACACTTTCCACACCTAATATCGCAAAACTGTAGTGACCCTCATCCAGATTAAGAGCTATTTTCCAGGGCACAAACAGGTTAGAGCTCATCTGCCAAAACAAAAACGGTCTGCTTACATTTGGCAGTCTCTCAGTACAATAAGAATAGTTTAGAAAAATAATGCCTGTACAGTGATCTGCTTTTGACACTGTGTGGTATCATGAGAAAATTTTTCCTTGCCTCTGCATAATAATCATGTGAGCATAAATTAAATGAAACTCCCCTTTAATTACGTATTAATGTTTATCATTGCAGTTTGTGAACAATTTGAATAGCTTATTACAAATGCAGCAGAAGACAATTAGTCAACCTAGATCTTAAAAACTCACTTTTTTAACAGAAATTTTAGGCTTACCTTTTAAGATAGGAAAAGTTGTTCTTACACTGAAAACTGAGGTCTGTTTTCTGCAGAGTTCATAAACTGCCAATGTCATGCGCAATGTTACATTTTCATGAAGTTTTGTACCAAATTTTGTAAACTGTTGCATATGAATGAAATATACATATCTCTACGTGCTTCACTCAAACAGCATTCTGAATTTTTTAGTGCAAGCTCATGTGACAAATCCTTAGTACCTGGTGTCTGTAGTGGATGTATTTTGCCAGAGGTGAACACTATCCATTGCAGTAACAACTAAGGTAATAGAAATACTTTTGTGTTTGACACTCCAATGATATTTACAAACATGCACTGCCAACACCATGCACAATCTCACATTTTCACTAAGTTCTGTAGCAAATTTTGAAAGCTGTTGCATATGACTGAAATATATGTACCTGTACATGCTTCACCCAGAGCCTACTGAATTTTGTATTACAATCTCATCTGACAAATGCTTACTACCTGGTGGCTATTAAGTATCTATAGCAGACACATTTTACTGAAGTGAACACTATCCATTGCACCAACGACAGTTGACTAAGAATCAAGAAACTGGTTTAAACTTTTACGCAAAACAACTTTTGGGGGTTTGAGTATCTATAGATAACAAGAAAAGAAATACATGTTGATTCTTTCAAGTGCTTTTCTCATTTTAAATTTATGAAACTTTTTTCTCAGTTGCTGCAAGTATTTAAAGAAAACTAACAGCTCTTGGGAAAAAATAGATATTCAGAAAAAATTAACTCAATAATTTATTTCACAACATTGTTCTATTTCTTACAAAATTTTATTTCACATTTCCTTTCTTACAACACAATATTTTCCAACAGATTTATTTCTTAAGCCCATATTTTAAGAGGGCAGAACAATTTTTAACAGATAAAAAGATATAGAAGACACTGACAAGAGAATAAATGTAGTAGAAATACAAGGGCCCGAGCAAATTAACAACACAACATACAGATCTAGAAGAAACAAAAAATAAAAAAAGACAGTACATAAATATATATTGTGTTTAGAGAAAAAGAATATCTAGGTTTACATAAAACAAATTAATCCAGTTGGTCTGAAAACAGAAGTAAAGTCCAAACATATATTGAAAAAGGCTTTGTGGATGCAGCATGGGCACTTAGAAAGGCTATGAACTCCAGATACCTCTGTCTGTACTTTGTGTAGACATTAAG
This sequence comes from Schistocerca piceifrons, assembly GCF_021461385.2. NCBI lineage: Eukaryota > Metazoa > Arthropoda > Insecta > Orthoptera > Acrididae > Schistocerca > Schistocerca piceifrons. The sequence continues at coordinate 142,510,261 of NC_060141.1, read as the reverse complement.
GTTCAAACATTAATAATAATAAACATCATCATCCTGCCAATTATTAACTCTAATGTAATAGGGATCAGGTATAGAATATTTAATGTCCCTTAAACAACACAGTTTTTGTGTATAAACTCCTCACACAACCTTTCTGGAATGTGTCTGTCACAGTCTTTGCAAAATGGTGATTTCTAATTTTAAATACTGAAATAAAATTTATTTAATTAGAGCATTTCTGTGACTTTCTGTGATCTCAAAGTCCATAATATGTTCTTTGATGGATTGAAAAACACTACAATCAACATCTGCCATAGCACATGAAACAAGAACAAGCATAACATTTTGCTTTTGCAACATTCCCTTCGCCTGTTGCAACCGATAAGCTTGCTCTGCTGCTTTGCAAATTTTAATAATGTCAGCAGAAGGCGTAACTAAACCTCCCACATTCTTTCTTCTGATTAGTCCAATGTCACTGTCCACTGCCCCATGTAAGAAATTTGCACATTCTACACCTTATACTGTCTTAGTCAATTTACGCACAATGAATCCTGTTATGTATGCAACAATATTCCAAACATAACTTGACAGCTGTTCAAATGATACAGCATGAATGCTGTATGAGTGATCATGAGAGACTGATGCAACATCTAGGCCTAACTTTTCTGAATTACAATTGATAACTGATTTAAATGGGTTAGATTGCGCCACATCCAGTCCAGAAGATACACTGAGAATGGAACAATCTGCAGTATCCAAAGTAGATCCAAATTCTGACCCTCTTACCTGCTGATGGATAAGCAATCGTTTGTAGGCTGCTTTGAATTGAGCTGCTGTGGGATTGTTGTTATCACCACCATATCTTCTGATTGATCTGAAAAATGTCTCTATGTGGCCCTGTAGCAGTTTATATGTAGGCAAGAAATTTAGTTTTGCTTGAGAGCTGTTTATGAGAGAAACATATAATTTTCTTAGGCTCTGTATACATACAAGAAAGCCAAGGAAACCAGTCTTTCTGTTAGTATACAAAATAGATGGCCCATTAGCCTCGAGTCTCAGCTCCTGAATATATTTTTCCACTTCATCAAGAAATGGTAAAATATGGCAGCTGTCTGCATTGACAGAGGCGATTTATACCCTTTGGACAGGAGATTCCTACTATTGAAACAATCAAAAAGGTTGTTCATTGTCCTTATAAATTTAACTGTATATTCACAGCCTTTAAAGTCAGCTCGCTGCAAATCTTTGTCAAGCAATTCTAGAGCATTAGCTACACTACCACTAAATGTTAGCACAGCAATCCTTACATTAGTTTTGTGTCTTACTTTTGTAGCAGCCAGAAGTTTCTCCACTTTTTGTAATTTTAATACATAATCCCATTTTATTGGATTTCTATTTCCATCAAAAATGACACCTTTACCAGCTAATGTATTGCATGTTAACTTGAATATGTGACATGGATCAAGGAATATGATTGAGAGAGGGTGTTTAAAAAAAGATGCCATTCTGCACATTGAAAGAGAGGCCCCTAGTTTGTCTACCATTGCAGTGTTTATGTGAGCACCATCAAAAGTAACAGAAATTACTTCTACTCCATCATCATATGTAAATTTCAATGCCTCCTTAAGAAGGTTTGATTTTTCAACAGCACCTAGGCCATTGACTATAAACTACCCAATTGGAATTTTCCATGAACCATTAACAGCAGTCAACATGAATGTTAATGCCTCATTTGCAACAGGGAGATTGTCATTGTCAAGATCTGTACCATAATCTATGTAACCAATAAACTTATTTCCACGAAATTCAACATGCTTCCATATGGCAATCTCATCAAATGACATGGCACAAAGCAATTTCTTAGCTTTGCTAATGAGTTCCTGACTCTTTATTCTAAGCGCTATTGCTGCTTCTTTACTGAAACCAGGATCCCCATCAACAACGCTGTACCACTTTCTTGATGTTCGTGGATGTGGCAGTGATGTTTTAAATTTTTTCCTTACATAGCTGTATGCCTTGCTACCGTAAAAATTTAGTGTTAGAGCAAAGGTCCGAAGAGCTGCTGGATACATATTTGCTTCTTTACCTTTACTGCCTTAACTGACTCGTTGGAGCAACTCTGAAGTACCAGGTGGCAGCATCTGATAGCAAAAAGCTAAAACCATTTAAGCATAAGTAGATCAACCTGCAATCAATCATACATTTTAAAAATGACAGGCATTGTAAATATACTTGCCTTTAGTAAATTAGTCAGGGATTCATTTATAACACCATTATTTTCAAGATTATTTATCAAATACTTCAAAGACAAGAATTTCTCCTTCATCCCACGAGATGACTGTTGCAAGTTCTTTAACTTTCTAGCTTTGATGCTAATCTGCCATCTTGTCACATCTACCACTTTTTCTGCTATGCCAGGAGTACACAATTCGCTATTCGAAAAGGCCTCAATATACCTGAAACTTTTGTTTTTCGGGGTGTTCGTTTCCATATCGCATAACTTCACTGAAAACAAAACAAAAATACATATTTTGAGGTATAATTTGTGGGCGAAGCATGTCCGAAATGGCACTTAACGTAACATGCTACAGTTCTGTTCTAATACAATATTTTACTGACCCACAGTTATCACACACATTCCAGAATGAGATTTTCACTCTGCAGCGGAGTGTGCGCTGATAAGACACTTCCTGGCAGATAAAAACTGTGTGCCGGACCGAGACTCGTACCCGGGACCTTCGCTTTTCGTGGGCAAATGCTCTACCGACTTTTTTTTTTCATTTTGTGCAATGTAGTTCGTTGCGTTTCGTCTGGGCGGACGTCACAAGACATCCGCTCAAGTTGATCGTTGATTCCTTCACTCAGTTTTTTTATCACAGGGAGCACGCAGCCCTCTGACCGAACACGCTGGAGCTACCGTGCCGGCATTCCGATTGAGCTACCCAAGCACGACTCACGACCCATCCTCACAGCTTTACTTCTGCCAGTACCTCGTCTCCTACCTTCCAAACTTTGCAGAAGCTCTCCTGCTTCTGCAAAGTTTGGAAGTTAGGAGACGAGGTACTGGCAGAAGTAAAGCTGCGAGGATGGGTCGTGAGTCGCGCTGGTAGAGCACTTGCCCGCGAAAGGCACAGGTCCCGAGTTCGAGTCTCGGTCCGGCACACAGTTTTAATCTGCCAGGAAGTTTCACCACACACATTCTAACAGCATTCAGACTTACAGGCATTGGAAGCACGGACTTCAGAAGACGAGGCATCATCTAACGAACGCCTTCTAGTGTGTGATTTACGGAGCTTAGTCCTCCCTGATTTCATATGCTCCGGAAAATAAAAAAGTGTCGGGATATCATCACTACTTAGACAGTTCCCTCCAGTCTTAGCCCTATAAAAACATCAGGTTTAAAAATGACAGACACTGTAAATATAAATTATAAATATACATTGTAAATAATAACTAACCTATAAAAACACTTCCCCTCGAAGTGCTTTGAGCAAAGGCACGTATGTGCAGCTGGCTTAAAGTTTTTCCGTTTCAGGGCCTGTATACAAAACTGCCTTCGGTTTTCATCCTTAGGGAATTATGAGTAGGAACGAGAAACAGTTATACTTACTTCTGTAAACAAATTATCACAGATACTTTCCAAAATTTAATATGCATCTGAATTTACAGACATCACTTTCAACACTTTAATTTACGTGTTACTCTATTTCAAGTGTAAAAAACATATAAAAGTCACTTCAGCAGATTTCAATAAACGCATCTGCACTATCATAGAAACACTTAAACGTGAAATGTAATACCATTTCCCCCAACAAAACGCTGAGTACAGCCATAAGCGCAACACGAAACAACCATGTTTTGCCAACATTCACGTGACTTCAGCCCAGAGATGTTGGAGCCACGAAAATGACGTCAGGATCAGTCTATTATATTTATGGTCGAAGGGACAATACAAATTACAGGCTTAATTTTTTGTGGGTATTGATTACTTTTTTAGCCGTCTGGTGCCAGCGAAAGGCGGTCCTATAGTCAGGACGCGATATTACAATCTCTTATTTTAAAAATATGAGAAATTGGAGCACAATGGAAAAATAGAGACACAAAACTAATGAATATAATTAATGATTCACTTGAATTTGTATCTCTGTTTGAAAGGACCAATGCGGAGCGAAGACACGGTAGTCGTGTTGCCCATGACGTCAGGCTACTTCGAGCAACCAATCAGGGTGCCTGACTGGTTGACGTCATAGAGGGTATAAGTACCGGCGCGTTCCAGCCAGAATTACTGGTTGTCGACAAGAGGCGCGTCTTTTTGTTGCCGCGTGCCGCGTCTTCGGCCGTTTCGAGCACTTCGGCTGCCGCGCTGAGATAGGTTCTGCCCCCCCCCCCCCCCCCCAAGGTTAGGGAAAATGTGAGCCAGGACCTGGAAGCCGGCCGCGGAACCGCAGAGAAGGTTTCCGCCGCCGCCGATCAGACCTCCGCGTCCACCAGGAAAATAGGGCCAGCAATGCAGCAGGGCCACCTAACGGTGTCAACGATGGCTGTAACTGGCACCCCCTTGGCAGCAGCCCCCCTTTCCGCTCCCGACATGGCGATAAATGCACCGAATGCAGTAATACACAATACGCCAACAACAAAATACATCATCAGTACCTGCGATCCCGCCCCTCCTCCCCTCGTCCTAAGTCCGCTCCTGCTTGCAACGCCACCGACACCCTTCCAGACTTTTGCATCCCTGAATAAAGGCAGGCAGACGACCCGTCTGCCGATCAAAGTCCTCCCCAAACCCACCCCCTCGTCTCAATCTTCCACCCATTCCCAATACCTTAAATCCCCCACACGCAAGTCCACCACATCCAAACAGCGACGTGCAGGGAAGGACAGAAAGGAGAAGCACTCCAAGGGAAAGATACACTCCACCACCCCCACCCCAACCACTCCATCACCCTGTGAGGAACCTGCGCCCCCGACAGCACCTGTCGTCGCCCTGGGAGGGGACCACGAAACAACTGCACTGGAAGGGAACTACATAACCGGGCGGGACTCGGATGGTTTCATGCTGGCGAAGAAAACCTTTCGCCAGTCGAGGCTTCCGGCAGCCCAGGGAGAAAAAAACGGTCCTGGCTGTGCCTGTTACCACTGAGCCACTGCGCCGTAAAAACAAGACGGTGCAGTGCTTCAGTTGTCAGGGGCTAAACCTCATCACCGCACACTGCACCATGCCAGTAAGATGCGGAAAGTGCAAAGAGGCCCACGACACAAGGACATGTACACTCAAACACACAGACCCACAAATAAGGTGCGCGCTGTGTGGCAAAAACCACACAGCAGGTTACCAAGGTTGTGAGGTCCATAAACAACACACACAGCAGGCAAAGGGCGCAAAGGCCGCCCCTCACACACGCAACCAAAACACCACCAACCCAACCAGACACACAAGGAAACAATACACAACAACACACACAGACAAGGCCTGGGTAAAACCAAGGCCAGACACACCAAGGGCAACATACACGGCAGTGGTTTTGTCCTCCGAGAAGCCATGAAAGCGTGGCCCTATCACCACAATACCAAACACATTCACTACAACAACACTGGGAAACACACAACAACCAGGTCCACCAAGACAGAGAAAGCTCTAGGGAACACAGTCCCCCCTGTGTATCAGTTGTTAGGCGTTACTGTGCAGACCATGATCCTCATCATGAAAGTGATGAAGGAATTCAGGGAAGCCCAGAAGCAGAACACACAGGTCCTCGTTGCCCGTCAGGCAACAGTCCAGCAGTCGCTCCCCTCTGCGACTTCCTCAGTAGTTTCAAAACCCCATCATGAATAGGCGACCAAATATCCAAGGCCTGACAATGTGAGTCTTTAACGCAGACGGCATTGTTAATCAAGAGGTCGAGTTCAGAGAACTCATGAAGGAGTTCCCCATCGACATATGCATGACGGGGGAAACCCACCTAAAACCTGGAATATAAGCGACAGTCCCCAACTACGTTAGCTACCGCAAAGACAGGCCAACCCAAGGCGGGGGAGTGGCCCTATACATAAAAAGAGGGATCCCCCACCACCGGGTATTCTTACCAGCTACCAATAAAATCGAAGCAGTGGCGGTGGAAGTAACCACTGCCACCGGACCCCTAATAATTGTTGCAGTCTACCGACCCTCACATGACCAGATAGATGAGGGAGACATAGCTGCTCTAGGGCAAATTGAAGGCAAACTTGTAATAGGGGGAGACTTCAATGCCAAACACCCTGATTGGAATTCTAGAGTAACGTCCGGAACAGGCGCCAAACTGAAACAACTAGCGCGCAACCACCACTTCGAAACATGGGGTCCAGTCGAGCCCACACATTTTCAAAAAAATGGAGGCAGGCCTGACGTGTTAAACATAGCTCTCACTAGGAGAATCGCAGGGTTTGTGACCGCAAGGACAATCGACAGAATGTCCTCCGACCACAACCCAGTGATTCTAGATGTCGATGTGGTAGATTGGGTAGCACTCCCACGGTACCAGACGTCTTACAAACGTACAGACTGGGAGCGATACCGAGAAACTGTCGCCTCTGATATCTCTCGCACTCCGCCACCTACTACCGAAACAGTAGAACAAGCGCTACAAGACTTAAAAGGCACCATCTTGCAGGCAGCGGAAGAGGCCACCCCTCCACAAAGGGATGGCCCACCGCCGCAAATACAGCTCCCGGAACACTTGCTAGCTCAAATTCGACATAAGAACAGAGTGGCAAAAGAGTGGAAGATCACCAGGAATCAGGCCACCAGGAGGCTGCTCAATCGTCTACAGAGAGAACTGAAGGTAGCGCTCAATGAGCATAGAAACCAGCAATGGTAAAACCGCCTCACAGCTCTCAAAGTAGACGATCATACACTATGGCAAGCAACCAAACAGTTCACAAAAAGACGCGCTAGGATGCCGCCACTGCACGGTGAGTGGGGTCTGGTCTACAGCCATGCTGAGAAGGCCAACGCCCTCGCCGACTCCTTCGAGAAGCAGTTTCAAGCGGCAGAACCCCAGGATGAAGAGCATGAAGAGGTAGTCAGTCGTCAACTGCCTGTCTTCCTCAATGCTGAGGAGGACCCAGAGGACGAACCCATACTTTTTGCCCCCGAGGACGTGGCAAGACTAATTAAGTCCCTCCCTACAAAAAAGGCGCCGGGACACGACAGTGTCACCAATCAGTTAGTCAAAGATCTCCTACCCACAGCGATCACACACCTCGCGAACGTCCTCAACGAGATTACTCGATCCCGCGAGTTCCCAGCTTCCTGGAAACATGTGGAAGTGGTCGCGATACACAAACCAGGGGAAGACCCTCTATTCCCACAGCACTACAGGCCGATTAGCCTCTTGCCAACTCTCAGCAAGATCTATGAGCGCCTCCTGCTAAGACCTATACAAGAATATATTACCAGAGAGCAACTTCTGCCGGATTTCCAATTCGGGTTCCAGTAGAACCACTCTGTCCCACAACAGGTCATGAGAGTGGTGGAAGCAGCCACAGAGGGCTTCAACCACAGAGGCTACTGTGGGATAGTGCTACTAGACATAGCCAAAGCCTTTGATTCAGTATGGCATAGAGGGCTACTCTACAAGTTGTACACACAAGGGTTTCCTGGGAGTATGGTTAAGCTGATCAAAAGCTATCTCACGAATAGAACTTTCTCCATCAAAGTAGAAATTTCCACCTCCACCAAAAGGCGTATTCGTGCTGGGATGCCACAGGGATCGGTCCTGGGGCCTGTTTTGTACAGTCTGTACACTGCGGACACACCAACGGCCCCCCTCGTGCACACTGCACAGTACGCAGACGATACAGCCTTCTACACGAGAAATGCGAACAAGGACCTGGCCATCCGTAGGCTACAAATGGTTTTAGATGACACAGAAACTTGGGCCCATCGCTGGCGTATCACCATCAACTCTGAAATGACGCAGGCTATGCTGGTCACACACAGACTCGGAAGACGCGAACCTCCTCAACGTCCCCCCCTCAAACTTCACCTAGACAGAACCCAACTCCCCTTGCACAGAACCGCCAAGTACCTTGGCGTAACCTTGGACTCTCGTCTTACGTGGAAACCCCACATAGACGAGGTCCACACGAAAGTCTGCGCCAGAATGTCCTTCCTATACCCAATCCTGAACTCAACCAGCTCCCTTCCCTGCCCAGAAGGAGTAAACGTGTCCCAGGCCATGATCCGGCCAGTAATGGAATATGCATGCCCTGTCTGGGGATATGCGGCAAAGCAGTACCTGGACAAACTCCAGACGCTGCAGAACCGCGCCCTCAGGAGGGCATTGCATTTACCCCTTGGATTCCCCATCGATGATCTGCAGCTGAAATCCCACTCCTGAGAGAGCGTTTCCAAGATCTGGCCAGGGCCTTCTATGAGGGTTCTTCCAGATCAGGAAACGCCCTCATCCACTCCCTAGATCGGTATGACATGTCCCGCGACAAGCACAAGCGCCACATGACTATCTTCGACGATTAAATCGAAGAGAAAATCCCAATATCCAATCTCTAATCCTGCTCCTTCCCATATAACACCAATCATCTCGCCAACCTCAGGCAAGTACCAGACACAAACACAATCATCACATTTCACAGACACCAAAAAACTACAGTAATAATCACACACAAACGTATACAGGGGAGTAAAAGCCGAAAGGCTACAAACTCCCCCTCACACTTCCATAAAGAGGGGAAAGTAACAGATGAGAGCAGTAGCAGCAGCATGACTGTCCGTTTAGGAAAAGCGTCGTGGTTGCTGCTCCTGAACGACTGGGTCGTTGTAACGGTTTTTTTGTGTGTGACTAGTGTGTTAAATATTTACCATGGTAAGTACTCTGAGTTAATTATTAGCGTTAAGGAAAACGTTAAAAGCGTGGTTTACTAATTTCTCTGTTTTTTGACAGAGTGAATGCATCTCCATTCATGTTGGCCAAGCCGGCGTACAGATCGGGAACACATGCTGGGAATTGTACTGCCTGGAACATGGAATTCAGCCTGATGGGCAGATGCCTTCAGACAAAACAATTGGCGGAGAAGACGATAGTTTTCGTAGACCTGGAACCCACGATTGTGGGTAAGTACGCATGTTAAGTAAGGACTTGTAAATCGACCAAGTGCAATGCACATTACATGAATGCTAGCAAGCTAATTTATGTGACTTCGTAAATATGCAAATAGTATACTGCGTGCATTAGCCCATTTGCTATGAATACGTATGTAAAGACGCGCAAGATTAATATATGCGCTGATGCCGTACGTAGTGGCTATCTGTGCATTTTCTATAGTTAATTTATGGCACACACGTGTCCACAGTATGCCTCCAAATAATCATCGGAGAGTTTTCTGTGTAATGTTTTCAGAACTTGTGCAGTTTTTATGAAAAGTAAAACGTTGACATAATCATTAGGCCATGCTGCAACAGGGCAATCTATTACAATATTTATTCAGCATTCACATTCGTTGGCTTCGCCAGCTCAAACCACACGATCACCTTTCATCTTAACCTAGACCTCGGTCTACACTCACTCATCTTAAATGGGGGGGGGGGGCAAGGAGGCGGCAGGGTATCGAATATGTCTTTCATAATAACTGTGTTCTAGGTGAAACGTAGTCATAGAAAGATCATGTACTATGGTGCTGTCTAAAACACGTGAAATATGATCACTGTTGTAAGAATGTAAATTCTAAACGGCTGATAGAAAATATTACTGCTAGATTTACTATATCTGCCGTTGTCTTCACCGTTATTAACATAAAGGTTCTATGTAGTACTTTTTCTACTGCACATAACGTCCCTGGGGAAAGAAATAACTTTACATTCTTTACATTGTACTTTCCCTTGTCTGATCCAGTAGTAGGATCCACTAAAAATAATGTCTGGGATGGATTACCATTTGTACTCGGTATGGCCCTTCACATTTTTGGAAAAATTTGTAAGTCTCATCCTTTAGCGGCGACCTTTGAATATGTTGTTTAATGAGAACGAGGTACTGAACTTTGTATTGAGGTTCCACAGTCTTTTCATTATGTTTCTTATATTTTGTTGTGCCTTTACAACTATGTTCTTGGAAACTATTTCCTGGTCCAGTTCGTAATCGAAGATAGGTTGCACCTGCCAATTAAAACATTTAATCAGAGGTTTTCCTACAAAGGGTTTGCCAATAACTTCTAATGGTGTCAACCCCGTCAATAAATGTGGTAATTTATTTAGAATAAGTTCAAGATCTTTAATTTTCATTGCCCATAAAGTATGTTTTTCATGGCAGTAGGTATGGCATAGTTTTCCAATTTACTTCATTACTCGTTCACACGGATTCGATGACAGGTTATAGCTGAATATTAGGACTTGACGAATACCTTCCCAGGCTATAAATTCTTTAAATTCGTTACTAACGAATTGTGGGCCATTATCCATAAGAAACCGTTTTGGTTTCTCTACTTCCAGAAAGAGTTGTTGTAAACAGTGTATAACTGTCTGCGTATTGGCTCTTTTGATTGGATATAGTTTAACATATTTTGACCGTCACTCTATGATGACCAAAATGTTTGACACTCCTCCCTTTCCTTTTGGAACTGGTCCGAAAAAATATGCTGCTGTGAAATCATTCACCAACTTATGAATAATCAGATACATTTTGTGCTTCATGTGAGTATTATTCTCTTTTACTTTGTGCCACATTTCACAAGTCCTTATCAATGATGCTACTTTATGGCCTAGCTTCTTAAAATAATAAAACTTATTCATATGGGTTATACGCTTTTTTGTTCCAAAATGTCCATATCCTGTATGAACATACCACACAAGTGCGTCTTCTATTATCCTTAGGAACGCATAAGCGCCAACGTTACGATGTTCCACTGTCTCTCCAAAACAAATTATGACCTATAATTTTCCATATTCCTACTTGACTAGGAGGTAAGGAATTCTGTATACACACAGAAAACATTTCTGTAAAATAGGAATCATGATGGATATTTTCTGCTATTCTTTGAGCCGTCTCTTGTACCCTGATGTTCGGATATTCTACTGACATAAAATTATTGCAAAAATAACGCTGGGTCCTTCTCTACGTTTTAATTCTTTCATTCCTATCGGTAGCCTAGACAAAGCATCTGGTACAATATTCTTGGAACCTTTTACATTTTGTATTCGAATATCATATTCCTGTAGGAGTAGCATCCATCACATTAACGTCCTTTGCAACAATCGACTACTCATCAGAAAAGTTATAGCTTGATGATCGGTATGAACATGAATTTCTGATCCCCATACCAGTATTTGAAATTTCTGAATACTCCATACAATTGCCAATAGTTTTTTTTTGTAGCTGCATAATCTAATTCATGCTTATTTGACTGTGGCAGCAAAAGCTATCGTTCGGTGTTCTAGATTATTTAGATCCCACCCTCCTTGGAATAGTTCTGCAGAAATACTGTAATCAGATGCATTTGTTGACAATTTAAATGGTTCGCCCATAACCGGATGGTGCAATATGCGTGATTCAACAAGTGCTCTTCTGACGTTTTCAAACGCATCATTTGCCTCTTGATCCCAAACCCACAGTATTCCCTTTCTTAATAAATGTAAAATCTTCGGTCATTTAGTTCTTGCCTTCGTATGTACTGTCTGTAAGATCCGTTCACACCTATAAATCCCTTTAACTGTCTTACATTTCTAGAGTGTGGACATTCTTTAATAGCTTTGATGCATTCAGGGTCCGGTCTAATTCCCTGCACCCTTATAATATTACCTAAAACTTAAGCTCTTGGCGTGCGAAATACGATTTAGATAGTTTTATCGTAATACCTTTTTCTTTAAATCTTTTCAAAGTCTTACTCAAGGTTTGACAATGTTCTTCCCAAGTAGCTGATATTATTAGGATATCATCTAAATATATTATCAGATCTTTTAGCAAATCTCTCCCTAGTGCTTCATCTAGTGCACATATAAATACAGACACTGAGATATTTAGTCCAAATGGTAATACATTAGAATGGTATTATTTACCATCAAACAAAAATGCTGCACATTTTTTGGATTCATTTGCCAATATCCCATAGTCAATTCCATTGTGCTAAAGAACCTTGCCTTTTAAAATTTGGACTACAGTTCTTTGATGTTAATTGATCTGTCTCTTTCTGTCTCTATATATGTCTATTCAATGTACGAGTATCTAATACTAATCATACTCTGCCTGTAGGTTTCTTTTCCACGACCAAAGGACTATTCATTACACTAGAACTCCGCTCTATAATATTATTGTCAATCTTTTTGTTAATGTCATCCCTAACTGCTTCTTTCAAACTTACAGGTATTGGATACAGCTTACAAAAAATGGAGTGTCATCTTTGATTTTGAACTTACATATGTAGTCCCTGATATTACCTGGATGATTGGAAAACTCTGTTTCATATTCCATTATAATTTTATATAAATCTCGTCTTTCTTGGTCGGTTAATATTTGGGATTCATTGACTTTGTCTCATATATCAGTTCGATGTGTCCCTGGATCTACATTATCGATCTTTGGTGACAATTGTGCTGTAGCTGTTAATCGCAAACACTAACACTCAGCTGTATGTTTTCCAATGTAGTTTTCTGTCACAAAGTGTACCCAATATCTACTGTCTCCTTTACCAAAACATAGAAGATTTTCGTCAAAGTTCAAGATAGCTTTAAACTCTAATAGCCAATCTAAACGAAACAGTACCTCTCTATTGATATTCTCTACTATTAACAGGTTTGACGAAGTAATTTACACTCCTGGAAATGGAAAAAAGAACACATTGACACCGGTGTGTCAGACCCACCATACTTGCTCCGGACACTGCGAGAGGGCTGTACAAGCAATGATCACACGCACGGCACAGCGGACACACCACGAACCGCGGTGTTGGCCGTCGAATGGCGCTAGCTGCGCAGCATTTGTGCACCGCCGCCGTCAGTGTCAGCCAGTTTGCCGTGGCATACGGAGCTCCATCGCAGTCTTTAACACTGGTAGCATGCCGCGACAGCGTGGACGTGAACCGTATGTGCAGTTGGCGGACTTTGAGCGAGGGCGTATAGTGGGCATGCGGGACGCCGGGTGGACGTACCGCCGAATTGCTCAACACGTGGGGCGTGAGGTCTCCACAGTACATCGATGTTGTCGCCAGTGGTCAGCAGAAGGTGCACGTGTCCGTCGACCTGGGACCGGACCGCAGCGACGCACGGATGCACGCCAAGACCGTAGGATCCTACGTAGTGCCGTAGGGGACCGCACCGCCACTTCCCAGCAAATTAGGGACACTGTTGCTCCTGGGGTATCGGCGAGGACCATTCGCAACCGTCTCCATGAAGCTGGGCTACGGTCCCGCACACCGTTAGGCCGTCTTCCGCTCACGCCCCAACATCGTGCAGCCCGCCTCCAGTGGTGTCGCGACAGGCGTGAATGGAGGGACGAATGGAGACGTGTCGTCTTCAGCGATGAGAGTCGCTTCTGCCTTGGTGCCAATGATGGTCGTATGCGTGTTTGGCGCCGTGCAGGTGAGCGCCACAATCAGGACTGCATACGACCGAGGCACACAGGGCCAACACCCGGCATCATGGTGTGGGGAGCGATCTCCTACACTGGCCGTACACCACTGGTGATCGTCGAGGGGACACTGAATAGTGCACGGTACATCCAAACCGTCATCGAACCCATCGTTCTACCATTCCTAGACCGGCAAGGGAACTTGCTGTTCCATCAGGACAAATCACGTCCGCATGTATCCCGTGCCACCCAACGTGCTCTAGAAGGTGTAAGTCAACTACCCTGGCCAGCAAGATCTCCGGATCTGTCCCCCATTGAGCATGTTTGGGACTGGATGAAGCGTCGTCTCACGCGGTCTGCACGTCCAGCACGAACGCTGGTCCAACTGAGGCGCCAGGTGGAAATGGCATGGCAAGCCGTTCCACAGGACTACATCCAGCATCTCTACGATCGTCTCCATGGGAGAATAGCAGCCTGCATTGCTGCGAAAGGTGGATATACACTGTACTAGTGCCGACATTGTGCATGCTCTGTTGCCTGTGTCTATGTGCCTGTGGTTCTGTCAGTGTGATCATGTGATGTATCTGACCCCAGGAATGTGTCAATAAAGTTTCCCCTTCCTGGGACAATGAATTCACGGTGTTCTTATTTCAATTTCCAGGAGTGTATTTCCAATACTGCAGCTCATTTGAGTTTCGTAACTTCACAACCTTACTTTTTGTTCCTGTTATTCCAACTATGTAAACTCCGGTCACTGGTAATAATGGTGAATAATGTTTAGTCTGTAATGAACTAAAGAATGTGTTGGAGATGAGTGATACTTCACTCTCTAAATTTGTAAATCCTTGGAATTTTCCACGGTCCCTGCTACTATATATTGTGGATTGTTGGTAGTCAAGCTTGGTTCTTCCAGTAACAACCATTCCTTTGTAGACATTTTGTGGATAAAATTGACATACTGGTATGAACTGAGGCCTCCTAGTATGTTTCTACGACCTGGACCACAGCCCTGGATCCAGATTGCATTACGTTTTCCTCATTATCAGTAATCACAGGTTGGTTACCGAATCGAGATAGTACATTACCACTTTGTACTCTATTATTACTCGGTACGATTTTCTGCAAAGTTACTGGACCTAACTTCGAAGGTGGGTAGTTTTTCTGATAATTGTCGTTACCATTTTTCCTGTTGCACTGGTGTAGCTTAGTTAGGTTAGCCTCATGCTTTTTAAAATTATTACCACTGTTCATTTTGTTGTTCGGATTTTCACTTCGGTGCATGTTTTCATTGCGGTCCTTATTTAAGGCATCAAGTGCGTCTACAAAGGACAACAACTCTTCTACCCTTTTTGATCCACTATAAAAGATATCTTTCCTTGCATATATTGGTAATCGTCTAATTAAAATCCGCACTAATCCTTATTCATCCATTGGCTTATCCAAGTACTTTGCATGTGTTAGACGCCAATCAAAATACTTCCTACCCCAAGTATTATTGTAATATTTTGGGTCCGACAAATTTGATATTAACTTCTCCTGGGCACTTGCAGACCAATACGTCTTCTTAAATTTCTTTTGAAAATCTTGCTAAGAGGAAAAGTTCTCAATATTTACTGTGCCCCATTTGGGGCTTCTCCTAGAAGGTAACCCAAAGTAAATCCAATCTTTTTAGGATTCTCCCCGTTCTTTGCCAAGCTTGGTCGAATCTTTTCAAAAAATGAGTCAGATGTACGTCCCCCATCCGGCTTAAACTTAGGGAATTGTCTCAATAATCCCAAAACTATTTAACTAGTTAACACAACATTGGGTGAAGTTGTCCGTTTTTCCAATTTGTCCTGAATGAGTTTGAATTCTTTACACAAGTTATCTATAACCTTTCGGGTATCTAAAAGTGCGGAAGAAACAGTAGCGGACACGTTCCCGGATGTCATTCTATCGGTGACTTTTCGATCTATAATCCCTTCAAATTGTTCCTCCAAACTATTTATATTTACTATATCAGAGTTTGAATCGTCTTTCTACATTTTCCACTCAAGTACTTACACCTGTAATTTGGGACTCGATTATTGGCATTAACCTATCTTACTTTTCAACACTCTCTTTTAAAGTATGCAATCCCTGCTTTACAGCATCAAACTTAACATTGCATACATTTTCAAATGGTCCTAACTTTTCATTGATTTCTGATTCTACAAAATTACATTTTCCTCAATATCAAATTCTAACCCTTCTGCTAAATCTTGTAATTGATCATTCTGTTTCTGACTGAAGTCAGTGAACAGTTGATTTAAATGAATATCCAATGAATTGGTTGATTCTTTCTTTAAGTCTAATTTTAAATCCTCTACTTTTCTATTCAAGGTGGCAAATTCAGTCTTTAAAGCATCCATGCCTTTGCATAGTTTACCATATTCCTTGCTCTGTGAGTCGACTTTGGCATTTAACAATCCTAAAGTTTCATTCTGAGCATTTAAACTAGAATGTACTAAGCTTAGTTCTTCACTTAGAGTTGCATTTAGTTCCTTACTTAGAGCAGCATTTTGAGTTTTGCTTAGATTTATTAACTCAGACCACTCAGGCCCTTCTTAGGTAATTCTCATAGCCATGGCTGGTTATGACATCTCTCCAATTTGCTGAATGTGATTCGTAGTTTTACAAGCTCTAGACCTTGTGAGCATTTAAGGATCAACTTTAAGTATAATAACTGCATTAATAAAGTTCATTAACTAGTTTGTGTCACTTCTTGCTAAGGTACTAAAGTTCTGTTTTGTGCTCACACAGCGAACAATTCTTGCAGCGTAAGTGAGTGGATATGATGGCAGGTCAGCACCGGTGAACAGCAGCTGGTGCTGGCGGTATTGGTGTAGGCTGGTTTCCCTGTCTGCATCCCTGCGATGCGTGTGAGAGCTCTATACTCCCCACATCAGATCTTCTTAGTCGTTTCGTTCTAGGCATATCTCTTCTTAGTCTAATACGTCGAGATCTTCTCTCAGTTTTTCACGTTGTGACATTATTACACATTCTTTGTTATGTCTTCTCCCTTATTTGATACTCTAGCGTAATCCAGTTTCTCTTAATGGTTCTCTTGTCCTGTTATGATCGGTTACTATGGCAGCACTTGATGGCTATTTCTCTCTTTTTTGTCTCAAAATTCCTGTCTTCTTCGGTCCTTTCACACCGGTTTTTGACGACTAAGGAGTGTGAAATGTACGTGCAAGCTTCCCACTTCTCTTAAAAGACTTACTTGGTGTATACAGAAGATCTTCTTAACTGGATAGCCGGCTTCTGGAATCGCTATAAACTTCTTGCAAAATAATTCGGTACTCGAAGAATACTTTTCAATAACTATTGGTATATTTGAGCTTCATAAGAACAAAATTCACACTTCGCACATAATCATTTAACTCCTCGTAAGTAACTCGTATTGTCTCACATTAGAAACAGACTTAAGTCCACTTAAAAAAGAGTTGGCTTAACAACCATGTCTCTACTACAAACATATCGTAAAATATGTCTTGCCTCCAGCAAGTGCAAGATAAGAGTTTTTTTCACAATTCAGAATCTCAATGGCTCTTTTGTCACTAACAATAGTCACAATTACAAACAGCACAGAATAACACAGAAGTTCGTTTGTTGTTCCGTGTGCTTTCACTGCAACTTCCATGGATCACCCAGCAAGTAGTTGCCAGTGTCGTTCAACCGCCGCATCGACCTTTCACTTGAGGCTGATTTCACATCTGCACACACAGACAGGTGATGCGCAGTAGATAGGTTTTCATTCTCCCATTCACATTTAAAACATCATGTGTTCAAGACAGTGAAAGGCCAAGTGGTTCTAGAATTTACGCGAAAATTCCCGAAGCACCACAAATATGCTTTAACCGATACTAATTCTTTTTATAAATATTGTTTATTGATAGTGTCATAACCACTATCTGGATCGCCCGTGTTTTCTAATCTTTTCTTGTAAAAATCAATATAAGCACTAGTTTGATAAAAAACAGCACCATATCAATCTTAAACTGATCAATTAATGTTGTTGTTGTTGTGGTCTTCAGTTCTGAGACTGGTTTGATGCACCTCTCCGTGATACTCTATCCTGTGCAAGTTTCTTCATTTCCCAGTACCTAATGCAGCCTACATCCTTCTGAATCTACTTAGTGTATTCATCTCTTGGTCTCCCTCTATGATTTTTACCCTCCGCATTGCCCTCCAATTAATTACTGTATAAATTATTTATTACATTTTCAATTTTTTCTAATTCTGACACAAATGATATTTTTTTCTAGTTGCAGACTTAGTTGCTTACTAGATTCAGTGATAGCCAACTATAACGCATTTTCTCAATATTGTTCAGTAAACGATTCATAACTGCCTAATTGGATCTTTTAAATCTACTATTCACCTGTCTTCAAAACTGATATAATTATCAGTTACTTTAAAAATGCTATATACTTCTTTATGAAACAGTTTTCTTTCTTTGGATCTATTTTTATTTCTGGTTCATTTCAATTTATTTTTCCATTATTCATGTCACCTTGAGGCTGCATCTAATTTCCAAAAATGTCAATTTATTAAATTTAAAAATTCATTAAATTTGTGACCCTCTCAATGTAGTTTTAAACCAAATAGACATAGATAACCACAAATAATTTTTTCAAAATTCTGTGTTCTTTCAGCATTTATATTTTAGACATTTTATCTAAATAATTTTCTTATTCTTTTGCTTTATCTCCACCAAAAATCAAAAACCAATTTGCTGTCTTTATTCTTATAACAACAAATTAGTGAGCACCGACATTATCAGAGATATCTAAATTAACCACATCCATACTGTCTGCAATGAGTAGCCAACTCATCAGTCATGAATACATAACGAAAGTATTTACTTTTCAATTGATTAACAAGTTTTCTACATCAAAATTATTTGATGCATTAAGACATATATGGATTATTTCTTACATGTTTTTTACTTCTTTAGTGCTGAGCCAGCTGCCTTTCTCATTGCTAAATTGTCTTTTTTGTGCTTCTTATTCTTTATCAGCTTTTTGTTTATTGTGAATACATGATGCATTACCAGTTACACCACTGGCTAATGAACCAATTACTCCCAACTCTGTTAGTAAAACTGGAACAGAATCGCCTTCATGCATTGTTAGCCCTTTACCTTCTTCCCTTCTCATTAGATATTCAATATTTTTTTCACAACAGGAACATATAATGTTATGAGTTAATTTCCAGTAATTTCTCTCTCTCTCTCTTTCTCAACTGAGATTCAGTTAAGAAATGACCAATACTGTTTAATTGTTGTTTGTTTTGTTTAATCTTGATTGCTTTTGGTTTTGTCTTGCTACTAAGTAGCAAAGTATAATCAGTGCTAACAGTTATTCATTTATTCAGATTAAAAATTAATAAAGAATTTATAAACCCCATCCATTTTTGTCATGTTACATATCCATTCCTAATTTTCCATAGATTATTCCTCCAACTGCTGTTGCCATTAACTTTTCACTGAATGAAGTATCTTCGCCATACACACTTTGTTTTGCAGCTAATGGAACTTCTTTATCTACTTCGTTTTTTTCCAAATCTTTGTTATCCGTGTAGACAGTATCATGTTTTTTTACAATTTTTGTCTACTTGAATAATTCCTTGATCACCATGTGCAAATCTTTCTTCTAATTTTGTTCCTGGACCACAATAATTATATCCAAGAAGATATATTTTAAAAGGCAGAATATGATTAAAGTATTAAGTAACTCTTTTCCATAGTTTACTGATTCCCAAAATGTATGAGGAAGATTACTCAAAAATCTAATGAAATACTGAATTCCTTTTGGATTGTAAATAATGAAATTGTTACATTTATTTCTTAACATTTGTTTCAACTTTTTCATTATGATAATTTTTCGTGACCGCTATTTCTTTTACATCTACATCTACATCTATACTCCGCGAGCCACCTTACGGTGTGTGGCGGAGGGTACTTATTGTACCACTATCTGATCCCCCCTTCCCTGTTCCATTCACGAATTGTGCGTGGGAAGAACGACTGCTTGTAAGTCTCCGTATTTGCTCTAATTTCTCGGATCTTTTCGTTGTGATCATTACGCGAGATATATGTGGGCGGTAGTAATATGTAGCCCATCTCTTCCCGGAATGTGCTCTCTCGTAATTTCGATAATAAACCTCTCCGTATTGCGTAACGCCTTTCTTGAAGTGTCCGCCACTGGAGCTTGTTCAGCATCTCCGTAACGCTCTCGGGCTGACTAAATGTCCCCATGACGAATCGCGCTGCTTTTCGCTGGATCATGTCGATCTCTTCTATTAATCCAACCTGGTAAGGGTCCCATACTGATGAGCAATACTCAAGAATCGGACGAACAAGCGTTTTGTAAGCTACTTCTTTCGTCGATGAGTCACATTTTCTTAGAATTCTTCCTATGAATCTCAACCTGGCGCCTGCTTTTCCCACTATTTGTTTTATGTGATCATTCCACTTCAGATCGCTCCGGATAGTAACTCCTAAGTATTTTACGGTCGTTACCGCTTCCAATGATTTACCACCTATGGCATAATCGTACTGGAATGGATTTCTGCCCCTATGTATGCGCATTATATTACATTTATCTACGTTTAGGGAAAGCTGCCAGCTGTCGCACCATGCATTAATCCTCTGCAGGTCCTCCTGGAGTACGTACGAGTCTTCTGATGTTGCTACTTTCTTGTAGACAACCGTGTCATCTGCAAATAGCCTCACGGAGCTACCGATGTTGTCAACTAAGTCATTTATGTATATTGTAAACAATAAAGGTCCTATCACGCTTCCCTGCGGTACTCCCAAAATTACCTCTACATCTGCAGATTTTGAACCGTTAAGAATGACATGTTGTGTTCTTTCTTCTAGGAAATCCTGAATCCAATCACAAACCTGGTCCGATATTCCGTAAGCTCGTATTTTTTTCACTAAACGTAAGTGCAGAACCGTATCAAATGCCTTCCTGAAGTCCAGGAATACGGCATCAATCTGCTCGCCAGTGTCTACGGCACTGTGAATTTCTTGGGCAAATAGGGCGAGCTGAGTTTCACATGATCTCTGTTTGCGGAATGCATGTTGGTTATGATGAAGGAGATTTGTATTATCTAAGAACGTCATAATACGAGAATCTACCGACTAAATGACAGATATCATTCATCCAAACATATTCCATTGCTTTTCCTAATATTTTTAATTAATCCTGTACCTGTCTTTTATGTGCATTTTGATCACTTTTTGTATCACTCCACAAAGGAACCAATACATTAATCCATTTATATGCCTTACTTGATTTGACTCTATTACTATCACATTTGTCATAAAATAAATTTGTGTTGGTTGCTATTTCTTTATAGTTATTTAGATTGTCTTGTGTGTAATCAGTGTCATGCAATTTTTTTAGTTAAGAGCTTCAATAATCTTCTGTGCCAATGTATTTTTTATATTTAATTATGAAATCATCACAATCAAATATAACTTCTGTAGTTCCAACAAAATAATATCATTGGTGGGCGTGATTTCATAAACAATATGTATTTGAAATGGGCCTAGTATGTATAATACTTGATGAGTCCTTTAATTGCCCTTTTTCATCATTTTTTCCTTTGTCCTGGTGTTCAATATTTTCTAATTCCTTTTCTATATGCCCCTTTGGTGGTGATAGTATTGCATCATAAGCATCTATTGGAACAAACTCTTTTCAAATGATGAGTCAGATGATGTTGTTGGTATTGGAAAGATATAAACATAATTTTCATAGTGATAAGTATCTATTTATTACCTCCTCTATTTTCTTCAATTGCTCTTAACACATTATCGTCTAGTTCTTCAATTCTTAGTTTAACTTGTTCGATTGCACCAACAACTGGTCGATCTTCTTTTTTATTTTGTCACATTCTATCCTTGGTTGTTTTTACATTATTAAGCTCACCTTTTAATAGTTCTTTTACTCTTCTAATTTGTTTAGCTTTCTTAACAACCTCTGGGTTGTACAAAGAAGTTGTACTCAGTCCTTAAGGGAAATCATATTTTGCAGACATTTATTAAAGATAAGAAACAATATATGTTTACATTTTATATTCATGTTTAATGTTCAAGTTTTTTGTTCATCATTTATGTTCAACATTCTTGTTCATAGTTTATGTTCATCGTTTATGTTCAACATTAAGGATTTAAAAAAATTAATCTGATCTCTGTATTTGCGAATTTTAATTTTTCTCGACATATCTGTAGTACTAAAACGAATGTCATCATTTTTCCAAGACTTACCACACAATTCTTTAAAATCATCAAATTTTAAATCACCTCCAGCAAACTAGTAATAAATATGACTTAAATCTGTGTCATGTCTAAATTATTTAGAAAATTGAGATTATCTCTTACTAATTTTTCTGTATTTTTGAACATGTTTGAGCTAAATAAAAACAATCTATTCCTTCATGTCTTCCTCTAGTAAAATATTCTATGACTACTTCCCGATTTTCGAGAGTGAAATCATCAAATATAATAAAGGAATTATCTTCACGTTCATCTAAAGGGTAATTGCATCGCTGTTTTCAATAAAAGCAGCGTTCTTCTCATGATGTCAATCTTCAATTTTTCACACCTTTTCATAAATTCGTGGTATTTTGGTTGATCCAAACATGTAGAACACACATACAAATGATTTATCTTGTTCAGGTTCAGCAAACCAGGGGCTAAAATATAATTATCGATCGCTAATGTCGTTCTTCCACATTCACTTCATTCAATTATCACACATCAAATAGAATTTGGCAAAAGCTTACCATGATTATTTTTTGGGCTCATCTCTGGAATTCTTATTTTTGGTTCCCAATCTGTCATTTATTTATGTAATTATTTTATTGCTAGTAAATGAGTTGTATTTTTTAGGTGAGTGTTAAGTCTCCCATTCTCAAAAAAAGATTAACCATTCCTATGATCGCTGTAATAGTTTTTTACAACTTTTTAACTATAAATATTACATTGAGAAATATTAAATTATATATCAATGGAGAAATAAAAGAAATTCCTAAAGGTCAATATACTTTAAGAGATTTAGAAACATTATTTCATTAGAAAAAGACAAATATTCACATTAAAGAAGATAAAATTTTAAATAGAGCTATTGAGAGTGATGTCAAATTATTTATGGATGAAAAACATAGCCTTGGAAGTGTGCTTGGATTTAGTGTCCAAATTATTGAGCCCTATTTAAAAAAACGTTGCTAACAATGTTCCTAAACTTATTATGTTGAAATTAATCAATATAAATTTTCATGTGACCAACAGAATGTTTGTTAAACACATTGATCTTTTTCATCGAGAAACAAATATTATTGCTTCCTTGAATCAAAATGCAGTATTTGGAGGACCAATAATTTATGACCCACATCATACTATAAATGTTGCGATTTTTTATACTTTTTTTTGAGTCATCACTCCTCTGGCTAGTTTGATGCGGCCCACCACAAATTCCTTTCCTGTGTCAACCTCTTCACCTCAGAGTAGCACTTGCAATCTATACCCTCAATTATTTGCTGGATGTATTCCAATCTCTGTCTTACTTTACCGTTATTGCCCTCTACAGAGCCATCAAGTTCCACAGAAATCATTTCTTAATGTCTTAACAGATGTCCTATCATC
This sequence comes from Schistocerca piceifrons, assembly GCF_021461385.2. NCBI lineage: Eukaryota > Metazoa > Arthropoda > Insecta > Orthoptera > Acrididae > Schistocerca > Schistocerca piceifrons. Next base: position 142,487,044 of record NC_060141.1, on the reverse strand, counting down.
CTCTCCCTCCTCCTTGACAGTGTTTTCCACCTATTCCTTTCTTCTCTGATTCTCCTCATTCGTTACCTTATCAGTCCACCTAATTTTCGACATTCATCTGTAGCACCACATCTCGAATGCTTTGATTCTCTTCTTTTCCGGTTTTCCCACAGTCCATGTGTCACTACCATATAATGCTGTGCTCCAAACATACATTACCAGGAAATTCTTCCTCAAATTAAGGCCTGTGTTTGATACTAGTTGATTTCGTTTGTTCAGGAGTGCCCTTTTTGCCCGTCCTATTCTGCTTTTGATATCCTCCTTGCTCCAGCCATCATGGGTTCTTTTGCTGTCTAGGTAGTAGAGTTCCTTAACTTCATATACTTCATGCCCATCAATTCTGATGTTAAGTATCTCACTGTCTCATTTCAGCTACTTCCCATTACTTTAGTCTTTCTTCAATTTACTCTCAATCCATATTCTTTACTCATTAGACTATTAGACTGCTCATTACATTCAGCAGATCACTTTCACTCGGGATAGCACTGTCTTGAGCTAATTGTATAATTGATATCCTTTCACCCCGAATTTTAGTTCCACTCCTGAACCTTTCTTTTATTTTTATCACTGCTTCTTTAATGTGCAGATTGAACAGTAGGTGTGTAAGGCTACATCCCTGTATTACACAATTTTTAATCCAAGCTCTACATTCTTGGTCGTCTACTCTTATTCTTCCTTCTTGGCTCTTATACATATTGTATATTACATGACTCTCCCTCTAGTTTACACTTATTTTTATCATAATTTCAAACATCTTGCACCATTTTACTTTGCCGAACACTTTTTCCGGTGTGTCAGATCGTAGAAAAAGTCTTGATTTTTCTTTAGTCTTGCTTCCATTATCAACCACAACGTCAGAATTGCATCTCTGGTGCCTTTACCTTTTCTAATGCCAAACTGATTGTAATCTAGCATGTCCATAATTTTTTTCCATTCTTCTGTATATTATTCTTGTCAGCAATTTGGATGCATGAGCTGTTAACCTGATTGCACGATAATTCTCGCACTTGGTAGTTCGTGCGGTATTTGGAATTGTGTGGATGATATTTTTCCGAAAGCCAGATGGTATGTCGCCAGACTCATACATTCTACCACTGAAGTGAATAATCGTTTTGTTGCCATTTCCCCCAATTATTTTAGAAATTCTGATGGAATGTTACATATCCCTTCTGCCTTATTTGATCTTAAGTCCTTCAAAGCTCTCTTAAATTCTGTTCCAATACTGGATCCCCCATCTCTTTTAAATCGACTCCTGTTTGTTGTTCTATCACACCAGACAAATCGTCCCTCTCACAGAGGCCTTCAGTGTACTCTTTCCACCTATCCACTCTCTCCTCTGCGTTCAACAGTGGAACTCCTATTGCATTCTTAATGTTACCACCCTTGCTTTTAATTTCACTGAAGGTTATTTTGACTTTCCTATATGCTGAGTCAGTCCTCCTGACAATCAATTATTTCTCGATTTCTTCAAATTATTCCTGCAGCCATTTCGGCTTAGCTTTCCTGCACTTCCTGTTCATTTCATTCCTCAGCGACTTGTGTTTCTGTATTCCTGAATTTCCCTGAACATGTTTGTACTTCCTTCTTTCATCGATCAACAGAAGTATATTATCTGTTATCCACAGTTTCTTCGCAATTACCTTCTTTGTACCTATGTTTTCCTTTCCAACTTCTGTGATTGCCCTTTTAGAGATTTTCTTTCTTCAACTGTACTGCCTACTGAGCTATTCCTTATTGCCGTACATATAGCCTTAGATAACATCAAGCATATCTCGTCATTCCTTAGTACTTCCGTATCCCACTTCTTTGCGTATTGATTCTTCCTCACTAATCTCTCAAACTTTAGCCTACTTTTCATCACTACTATATTGTGATCTGAGTCTATATCTGCTCCTGCGTATGCCTTACAATGCAGTATTTGATTTTGCAATCCCTGTCCGACCATGATGTAGACTAATTGAAATCTTTCTGTATCAGCTGTCCTTTTCCAAGTATACCTCTTCCTCTTTCGATTCTTGAACAGAGTATTTGCAATTACTAGCTGAAATTTATTACAGAACTCAATTAGTCTTTCTCCTCTCTCATTCCTTGTCCCAAGCCGTCATTCTCCTGGAACCTTTTCTTCTACTCCTTCCCCTGCACCTGCATTCCAGTCCCCCATGACTATTTCAGCTTTCTGTACATACTGTATTTCCCTTTCAATATTCCCACATACTTCCTCTTTATCTCTTCATCTCCAGCTTGTGATGTCAGTAAGTGATCTATTGTTGTCGATGTTAGTTTGTTGTCGATCCTGATAAGGACAACACTACCACTGAACTGTTCACAGTAACAGAGTCTCTGCCCTACCTTCCTATTCGTAATGAATCCTACTCCCATTATACTATTTTCTGCTCCATGCCCCGACTCATAGAATGTTATCCTTTTGTTGGTTATTCAATTTTTTTCTTGTGGTCAAATTCTCTTTGGCAGACCCCTCCTGGAGATCTGAATGTGGGCCTATTCCAGAATCTCTTGTCAATGGAGAGATCATCATGACACTTTTGCAATTACAGGCCACATGTCCTGTGGATACTCGTTATATGTCTTTAATGCAGTGGTTCCCATTGCCTTCTTCAGTCTCATGCCTTTGATCATTGCTGATACTTCCGCCTTTAGGGGCAGGTTTCCAACACAAGGACAAGAGAGTGCCCTGAACCTCTGTCCGCTGCTATGCCTCTTTGACAAGGTCATTGGCAGAATGAGGGTGATTTCTTATGCCAGAAATCTTCAGCTGCCAATGTTGATTATTAATGAAGTGGTGGGAGGTTTCGAACCTGGGACCAAGAATGTTTCGATTACTAATAAAAGACGCTACCCCTAGACCATGGAGCCATTTGACACTATACGAGATTTAAAAATTCCTATAACTTATGGAAATAACAATTTGGTCAACTTCAAAGGTGCAATTGTAACAGTTATTTAAAATTTTCTTTATGATTTTTTTCCTTTACAAATGAATAAGGATGAAAGCTATCTGTTTTATGCATTCATGCTGAATGGGAAAACTAAAAATAATTTAAATCTCATTAACAAAGAAACAGAGATTAATATAAATATTGGAGATGGGTGGATTCATCCCAGTCATGCTCTGCTTTATATCAATTTCAGAATTACTGAAGCTGATGGTGCAGATTATCCAACATATGGAAAATACAATAAAAAATTAATGGATAATTATGTGGCAAAGCTGTTTCAGTTTATCGCCATAAAGAAAGGAAACAATATTTTATCTACAATGAAACATCCTTTTATTTCTTCATTGCCTCTTATTCAGCTAACATCATCTCTAGCCAACAAATTAACTAGGTAATGTTATATTCTTAATAATGGAGAAATACAAAGTAAGAGAAAACAAAGTACTTTACAAATTAGAGCTGTTAATAGATTTTAAAAATTTAAAGAAATAATTTGATAAGAAGATTTAACAGTAATTTTCACTTGGAATTCAAGTGGTGGAGATGCTCTTCTTAGGTGGCCTGATACAAATTATGCTGGTGTTGGGATGCACCTCCAAAAGAAGGTAAAATTGTTGTGGAGTTGATGGTAATCCATGTTGGCATGGTTAAATATGAAGCAGAATTTTCCCTTGAACTAGAACAAGAAGGGCTAAAATATTCGAAAATTCCCATATCTTTCTTTGAACCACAAACAATTGAGAATTAAGTGGAAGGAGAAATTATGAGTTAGATATCACTAATTACTATAATTCTGCAGAATTCGATATGCCATATTCCATCTTCGTTGTTTTCTAGACAAAAAGTAAAAATAATCTGTTAATCGATTCTCCTTTGTTTGGTCATGTTAAACTACAGAATATCTGTATACAGAATGGTAGAAATGACATTTTTCCTCATGAATTATAGAATCTCGATCCACAAAATGAATTTTTAGAAGCTTACGACACATTTCGAGTTTTTAAAAGAGGAACACTATTAAATGCTATTGTTAATGAAAACACATTCAGTTTTATAGAAAATTATCCGGTCTGTGTTATAAATATGACTTGAAGAATGAATGTTCTGGCTACACAGAAAACAACAATGAAACTATGTGCCACTTTTCATGATAACATTCTGAATGACATATCTGCTTATATAATTATGTGTGATAAAAAGAACTTAACACACAATTTGCAAAGCAGAATATTAAATGAAAACTTATAATTTTATTAATTTTCGAATTTTTAGAAGATATAAGCAAGCAGTTGGAGGGGTTCGACTTATGTCTCAAAATACTCAATATTTTGCAAAGGACATATCCTTTCTGGGATGGGTGTGATGTGTCTCCTAAAATATTGAATATTTTCAGGCAGACAATTTTTACCCTCCTGTAGATAAATAGTTGTTTTTTATGATGTCCCAGCTGATTATAAATATTTGGTTATCTAGACTGCAAATATCCAAATATTTATTTTTGGTTAATTAACAAGCAAAAATCCAGATACGTGCATTCATTCTGAACATAAAAAAATCCTGAGAAAGTAGTATATGAGCAAATTGTGCGCAGTTGCAGCTGTTTTTTGATATTCCAAATGATTATAGATATGGTTTATCTGACACTAGCGGACAGATGAAGTGGAATAGCAAAGCAGCGACTGCGAAGGTGCTCAAAGTGCAGTATACTACTTATGTGCGTATGTGTGAGTTTATCGTTGGTTTTGGCACCTAGTTTTGACATTTGGCGGAATTAATAGATACGCTGGCTGGATTGGTAGTCAGTATCAAAGTTGGATGGTATAAACAAAAAATAGCAAGCCACATCTTGTTGTGCAAACAATAAAAATCGAAAAAGCGGAAAAATGTGGAAAATATCAAAAAATTTAGTGAAATCTGGATGCATACTTATTGTAGTGTTGTACTATACTCAGGATCTTTAAGAATCACCTTTTTTCTATGACATCACACAATCTACTAATGTAACGGTGACTTAGCTGGTGTCTGTCTCTCAGTGTGGTATTTCTTATACATACAGTATCTTTGTTTGGAAATTGGTAGTGTTTATAGAATTTTCTATAATGCTATTTATATGAGTGAGATTATTATTTCTACAAACCTGTTTGTTTCTAAAACTATAACATAACACACACTAGTAATGAAGTTGTGGTTTGCAGTGATAAATACACTCCTGGAAATTGAAATAAGAACATCGTGAATTCATTGTCCCAGGAAGGGGAAACTTTATTGACACATTCCTGGGGTCAGATACATCACATGATCACACTGACAGAACCACAGGCACATAGACACAGGCAACAGAGCATGCACAATGTCAGCACTAGTACAGTGTATATCCACCTTTCGCAGCAATGCAGGCTGCTATTCTCCCATGGAGACGATCGTAGAGATGCTGGATGTAGTCCTGTGGAAGGGCTTGCCATACCATTTCCACCTGGCGCCTCAGTTGGACCAGCGTTCGTGCTGGACGTGCAGACCGCGTGAGACGACGCTTCATCCAGTCCCAAACATGCTCAATGGGGGACAGATCCGGAGATCTTGCTGGCCAGGGTAGTTGACTTACAACTTCTAGAGCACGTTGGGTGGCACGGGATACATGCGGACGTGCTTTGTCCTGTTGGAACAGCAAGTTCCCTTGCCGGTCTAGGAATGGTAGAACGATGGGTTCGATAACGGTTTGGATGTACCGTGCACTATTCAGTGTCCCCTCGACGATCACCAGTGGTGTACGGCCAGTGTAGGAGATCGCTCCCCACACCATGATGCCGGGTGTAGGCCCTGTGTGCCTCGGTCGTATGCAGTCCTGATTGTGGCGCTCACCTGCACGACGCCAAACACGCATACGACCATCATTGGCACCAAGGCAGAAGCGACTCTCATCGCTGAAGACGACACGTCTCCATTCGTCCCTCCATTCACGCCTGTCGCGACACCACTGGAGGCGGGCTGCACGATGTTGGGGCGTGAGCGTAAGACGGCCTAACGGTGTGCGGGACTGTAGCCCAGCTTCATGGAGACGGTTGCGAATGGTCCTCGCCGATACCCCAGGAGCAACAGTGTCCCTAATTTGCTGGGAAGTGGCGGTGCGGTCCCCTACGGCACTGCGTAGGATCCTACGGTCTTGGCGTGCATCCGTGCGTCGCTGCGGTCCGGTCCCAGGTCGACGGGCACGTGCACCTTCCGCCGACCACTGGCGACAACATCGATGTACTGTGGAGACCTCACGCCCCACGTGTTGAGCAATTCGGCGGTACGTCCACCCGGCCTCCCGCATGCCCACTATACGCCCTCGCTCAAAGTCCGTCAACTGCACATACGGTTCACGTCCACGCTGTCGCGGCATGCTCCCAGTGTTAAAGACTGCGATGGAGCTCCGTATGCCACGGCAAACTGGCTGACACTGACGGCGGCGGTGCACAAATGCTGCGCAGCTAGCGCCATTCGACGGCCAACACCGCGGTTACTGGTGTGTCCGCTGTGCCGTGCGTGTGATCATTGCTTGTACAGCCCTCTCGCAGTGTCCGGAGCAAGTATGGTGGGTCTGACACACCGGTGTCAATGTGTTCTTTTTTCCATTTCCAGGAGTGTAAATTGGATCCATGCTGCATTGTGATCGGCTGAGATCAACATGACGCAACACTGTAACACAACATCGAGGCAGTGGGTCAGAACTCGTAGTTGGCTAAAATGTGTAAAATTGAGGAAAAATAGGTGAAAAATGTGCACAATTTGGGAATAATGACACCGAGTACTTATGTATCTGCTTGTGGACCTCTGCTGGTGCATTGAATGACATACTAATAAATTTTCATTAACAAATAGAGCTTAGTTGACGTCAGTTAACATGTTTCGTTATTAACAAATAGGAACAGCCTACAACGTCTCTCCGTGGGGTTTAATCAGGCATCCCAGTTATAAAAGCTGAATGTGGGGACTGGATGCTTCAGCGGTAAGGATAAATATTTCAGACTCATGCTGCAGTGTGATAGGCTGAGAGCATCTTGACATCAATGCAACGTCTATAGCAGTTAGTCGGAACAGGTGTTACTGGATCAAATATGTAAAATTGTGGACGAAGCAGGAAATTGTGCAAAATATGGAAGAATTAGGGCACTACGTAACCGCCTGGTTGTGTCATCTGCTGGAACCTCGAATGACGATATATTAAATTTTTATTAACAAACAGAAATTGAGTGACATGACATATGAGGCAGTCAATAAGTAATGTGACACAGTTTGTTTCTGAAAGCAGGTTGGTTTTATTCGGGGTTACAATACACTGTATTATTCACTATTCTTTTGGTTACAAAGCCCTGTTATTCAGCTTAATCTCCGTTTATTGCGATGGTCCTGAGGCCATCACTGTGAGGGCCTGTTTCCTCTCATGGCACCACCCTACTAGTCGACACTGAAGCCAACGTCTTCCTGCATCAAGAACCTCCCCATCATAAAAGTAGTGCTATCTGCAAAGAGTATGCTTCTATGGGTCAGATAGATGGAAGTCAGAAGATGAGAGATCTGGGCTGTAGGGTGGATGAGTAAGTTTTGTTAACTCTTCTCGGGTATATAGACTTGCGTGAGACCTTGTGTTGTCATGGAGAGGGAAAAATTCGAATGTATTTTTGTGGCAAGGAACATATCAAAGTCGTTTCTTTAGTTTTCTGTGGGTAGCATAATACACTTCCGAGTTGATCACCAAAAGGGAGGACATCAAATACAACAACGCCTTCAGAGTCCCAGAGGACCGTCGTCCTGAGTTTATCAGCTTAGTGTGCAGCTTTGAACCTTTTGTTTTCAGAACAGAGGTGGTGCAATGCCATTCTATGCATTGCTGTTTTGTTTCCATTTCGAAGCGATGAACCCATGTTTCATACCTGTGATGATGTACAACAAAAAATTGGCTTGATGACCCTTGTAAAGTGCAACCAGTTCTGAATAGATGGTCCTTCGTTGCTCTTCATGGACGTCTGTTAGGTAGCGAGGCACCCAGCGAGCACACACCTTTGAGTATCCCAACCAACAGTGACGTCCAGTTGTTCAGCAAGGCGTTTTATTGTGATCCGTCAATATCCTCGAATGAAGTGACAGCACATGAGAGATCCGACAGGTTGCGTCTTGGCAGATGCCTCGACCGATGACATGCCGTACTTTTCTTCATTATGAGGTCTCCACAGACATTCTACAAGCGCCTATGAATATCTGTGATGGCTTGGTTTTCCACCAAAAGAAACCCAATGACACCTCTTTGCTTGGAATGCACCTCCATTACAGACGCCAGTTTGAAGGCTACTTATAGCGCCGCCAACGATCAGAAATTCTTGAACTGACAGGGGCCGAAGCGGGAATATTCCACAACGTCCCACAACAAATTCTGTATTTTTTCAACCGAAACTGACCGAAAAAATGCGTTAATTACTCACTGAACGCCTCCCATAATTTGTTATTAACAAATAGACGGAGACTACAACCTCCCCCTAAGCTGGATTTGCATCTTGAAAAATCAACAATAAATGTGAGAAAATGAAGATTTGCACAAATAGACGCTCTTTCTGTTGGTTCACAAAAACCAGAATACACTAAGTCCAAGACACAATTTTTGAACGCTAGACATGATGTTTTCCCGTAACTTACAACTCAAACGGATCCTTGATCATATTACCTTCATTTAGACCATCTGAAACCCTTGCCAACTTTGGCATACTTTTACATTTCACGTGTCTTAGCCTGTGCTTCCATAGGAAACTACTACTTTTTGTACAGTAGCTTTGTTTCTTTTCATGTGTATTCAAACAATAGACGCTATTCTTAGGCGACGTTTTGGTAATTGCTTGACCTTCTACATCATAGACGAATTCACCTATTTTGTTAAAAGTCACTTTATGCCCTTTGATTACGATTTAACCGAGAGCAAATTCAGTGCTCAATTTGGGATGTGAATGGCGTTCGGTGCTTCTGCTTTTACTGTTTTATCATCGATATACAAGTTCATACTAACACTTGCGGAGTTCTCTGCTAATAAACCAAAATCTGCCACACTGACAAGTGAGCTATTACATGGCTTGGCATTACGAAGCTTCCCTCCATCATTGGTGATGTGCGTTGAGACACGAGAATCTAAATACATCTCCCATTCGTAGACTTTACATGTTTGTTCTGAGAAAGGCCTTCTTGTGTTCTGACCTTTCATATAGTTATATTTGCTTTCTAGTTATTTTTTGACGAACATACTCCTTTTTCGTCCTTTGCTAGAACAGAATTTAGTACTATGATGCGGTCTGCGACACTTTTAGCATTACTAAGACTGCACCTGTGATACATTTTTGCACTCGTTTGTCGTGAGAACATCGATGCATAGCCTACATGCGAAACGTGTTGGGAAGCACTTTTGTTATTCTGGTGTAATCTGTAAGTTCAGTACTTCTTGTTGCCTTTCCTTTACCATACGTTCTTGTAACCTTCGTTGATGAATTAAAAGTGAATTCTGTGCGCTTAAAAATTCAGTACGATTATGAATATGGATCACCTATCAGGAAACACACCTGGCTTCCACGTTGTTTTTTCGTGTTTTCCCGTGAACTGTGCTCTAGGTAAATGGCTGAAATTCTCACAGAGACAATAGTTGAGAACCACAGGCTACTCTGCCCCATCATTGACCAGATTAACAACTTTACAATGACGTACTGGTTTTGTGGCTTGCTCTCCTGTCAGATTTGGACACGAAACCTATGCAGTGTAACCAAGACAGCCCTAACTGTGCAACACCCACCCACCATAGTGCAGTGAACATTTTTGGCGAAGTGGAAGACGATGTTAAACCGAACTTACAAAACACTGTCAGCTCAGGTAAATTCTTCCATGTCGCAACATTATGCAACGACGAAATCTATAATATAACTGCGAATGTGACACAACCTGTTCAGTATCAGACTCAAGATCAGACTCAGGAATGTTAATGGCGTCAGTGAGCTCGTCCACAACGCGACCATAGTTCAAATCAATGAACTATTTGTCTACCAAATACAGCAGATCGTCAGTGCTGCACATGAAACTATGGGCTCCACCATTTATGCCCACCCAATCGCAAACATGGTTTGTGGCAATGGGAAACATATTTTGGAAACAAGAAGTGATCAATGACTATGAAGAAATTACCTTGGTGAGAAATGTTTGGACCAACAAACCACGGCATTAGTTTTGGGTGTTATAGTGCTCCCATCTTCAGATATAGCTTACAACATACTAAAATACGAACTGATTTCTCACTATACAAAATCTGCAGACCTCAGGATCAGACAAGTCATAAATCAAGAGAAACGTGACAAGAGACCATCAGAGTTCTGGCGATATCTACACAATTTAATAGACAGCATCACAGTGTCTGAGGAATTGCTACTATATATCTGTCAGTAACAATGGCCAGCACAAGTATGGACACCACTGACAGTATATGTGGCTAATAGGATCTATGTAAAGGTAGAGTGTCCCACAACAGTTACAATGACAACATTGACGAACTTGGTTGGCTGTAAGCAACCTATGGCTGCCAACCTTACCCAAGGCGACGAAATCCAAAGATTAAGAACCACAGTTGATGTGCTGTCAACACATTTGCTTGCCCAGCACCAACAAAGGGGCGCCAATGGTCAAACCATAAGTAATTCAACCCAACGCCACCTCCATGGAAATTACGGTGACAGTGGGAGAACGCAGATGCGATATGCTGGTATCACAAACGTTTTGGCCAATGTGTTGTTGAGAACTATAATTCACCATCCTGTTACTCAAGTGGTGTGCACAGTAGCAATGCATTGTCTACACACTATCCTAAACAGCCATTTCCATGTGGATATTCTGTTGCATCAAAAAGACTTTGTGTGTCAGACAGCCATATACTGGTATGCACGAAATTCCTCACAGACACTGGCTCTGACATCAGCACAATGTCTACCAGCTACGCACCAGACAGCAAAAGGATGTCCAAGCACAGCTGAAAGTGATTAATAACTCTGCAATCAACACTTATAGCAGCAAGGTATTCAGCTTCAATGTCGATTTTCCAGTTCTTTCACTTGGACATTTATAGTTTCTAACATCTCTGAATCTATCTGAGGCACCTACTTCCTCACTCACATTGCGTTAACCCTTTCGGGGCACAGTTTTTGTAGCAACTCAGCGAAGATATATTTTTTGCTATTCCATCAGAATTGTGATAAATGGACAACATTTACTTTTTCATAATTTTGTGTTAATGATTTAAGGCCAAAAGCTATGGCAGTATATATATCACCATGGCACTTTCGTGATATATTAAAACTATGGTGGTAAATGGATTTTCATTTCCCTTTTGTGACCTGTTTTGTGTTGGTGTTACACGTAGGAAATAATGAACATTTTTTCTGTTTTATTCTACTTTATTTAAAAAAATGTTTGTTACCAATATTAAAGTTTATTTACCACAGTGTGAAAACAATCCTGAAAACTTTATAATGCAATGGAGGTATGGGCTGATACAGGTCACAATAATGTATATTGCAGATGCGAACCAATGTGTTCTGACGACAGCAGTGATCCAACGCAAAACACAAAGTGACTGTTGTAGACGTTTTCAGACACCTGGTGCAGTGTACTACCACAAGATGTATAGTCAGAGGTGTAAGATGTATCCCCAAAAGCTTTGGGATACCCCTAAGTTGGTGGTAAGTATGCTACCCAAGAGCCACAAATGACACATTAATTTTGTGGTAAGAATACTTCCCAAGCTCTTTACAGGAACTACCTTGGTGGTAACCACACTTCCCAAGAACCATTAAAACACCATTGATTAGTAGGATATGTAGTTACTATGGTCCTGAAGGCGGTATTTCACAACGAACCGAAACTACAGCTGGTGCAGCAGACTGTCACTAGATGCCAGGAATGTACAGAAGTGGTAACACATATTCCCTCAAATGCTGTAAAGAAATATATTTAGTGGGAAGTGCATCCCCCTCAGCCTGCAAAAGGGTTAACAACTGACATGCAGGGAACACGCTTACTTAACACAACTGACAACAGTGCAGTTTCAGGGACCAAATGCCACCCCACTGGTAATGTATTACAGAGAATCAACACTGCATATTTGTCTATGGAAAACATCACAGCTCCAGCACAGAACCACACAATTACACCATTGAGTGAGTCATAGGTAGAGACTCACCACAATGGCTTAAATCGCAATATGGTGCATGACATCTGCACTATACCTGGATAACACGTTATATTAAGTGCATGCAGAATTGCACCTGAATGGCTGATGGAGACTAAGTCCATTTTGAGGAGATGTTGTAGACTGGAATGATTTGTTGGTCCAACAGCCCATGGTCTTCACACCTACATCTAGTCCACAAAAAAGACAGCTTTTGGACGCTGTCTGGCGATTACCAAGCCTTAAAGGCACGAACAATCCCAGACAGGTATCTGGTGACAAACACACAGCAAGCTAAGCAGCATGAAGGTCTTTAGCATCTTTGACTCTCAACTGTAATATAACCAGGGTTCCAGCCAGTAGCGATTAGTGACATCCCGAAGACTGCAATGATTGCACCATTCGGTTTACTTGAATTTTTATTGAAGACTTTTGGTCTGAAAAATGCAGTGCAGCTGTGGCAGTGTTTCGTGGCTGAAGTGTTTGTTTCGTTTCCTTGCATGACATTTTGGTGTTCTCTCCTAATGCTCAAATACATGAACAATATGTGTATAAATGAACAATACGTGTATTAGGTGCGCGAATTGTTGTTTCATCATAGAATAGCTCTAAACAAAAACAAATGCATCATTAGGAAGACTCAGGCCACTTTCCTTGGCCATACTGTTACATCGAGAGGCATTCGCCCATTGGCAGAGAAGATTACAACACTACAACACCTGTCAAAATCAGCAGATTACCAGCAGCTGAGAAGCTTTCTCGGTACAGTAAATCTGTACCACCATCACCTCCTAGCAATGACAATTGTACAGACACCTCTCACAGATGAACTTGTGGGCTGCTTGCCTCAGGATGGCAACCTGTTAAGTGGACACCAAAAACTGACAAGGCGTTTTGTGACCCCCAGGTGAACTTAAGTCGGGCAGTGCCACTTGCTCATCTGGTATCTCATACTCACTTGGCTATAGTCTTCAGCATGAGTCAGTGGCAGTCGATGCAGCATTTCACAAACGGGTAGATCAATACTGACTGCCAAACATATGTTTGTCTGAAAAGCTACAACCAGTCCAACAAAAGTGGCATGCTGTTGGTAATCTACGAGGCAGTCAGATACTTCAGGCCTCAAATTGAAGTTTGACCAGTGGCTACTTTTACAGACCACGAGTCAGTTACTTCAGAATTGAAGAATCTACATCTACCCTACATCTACATCCATACTCCGCAAGCCACCTGACGGTGTGTGGCGGAGGGTACCTTGAGTACCTCCATCGGTTCTCCCTTCTATTCCAGTCTCGTATTGTTCGTGGAAAGACGGATTGTCGGTATGCTTCTGTGTGGGCTCTAATCACTCTGATTTTATCCTCATGGTCTCTTCGCGAGATATACGTAGGAGGGAGCAATATACTGCTTGACTCTTCGGTGAAGGTATGTTCTCGAAACTTTAACAAAAGCCCGTACCGAGCAACTGAGCGTCTCCCCTGCAGAGTATTCCACTGGAGTTTATCTATCATCTCTGTAACGCTTTCGCGATTACTAAATGATCCTGTAACGAAGTGCGCTGCTCTCCTTTGGATCTTCTCTTTCTCTTCCATCAAACCTATCTGGTACGGATCCCACACCGATGAGCAGTATTCAAGCAGTGGGCAAACAAGCGTACTGTAACCTACTTCCTTTGTTTTGGGATTGCATTTCCTTAGGATTCTTCCAATGAATCTCACTCTGGCATCTGCTTTACCGACGATCAACTTCATATGATCATTCCATTGTAAATCACTCCTAATGCCTACTCCCAGATAATTTATGGAATTAACTGCTTCCAGTTGCTGACCCGCTATTTTGTAGCTAAATGATAAGGGATCTATCTTTCTATGAATTCGCAGCGCATTACACTTGTCTACATTGAGATTCAATTGCCATTCCATGCACCATGCGTCAATTCACTGCAGATCCTCCTGCATTTCAGTAAAATTTCCATTGTTACAACCTCTCGATAGATCACAGCATCATCTGAAAAAAGCCTCAGTGAACTTCCAATGTCATCCACAAGGTCATGTATGTATATTGTGAATAGCAATGGTCCTATGACACTGAAATCACTCTTTCTTCGGAAGACTTCTCTCCATTGAGAATGACATGTTGCGTTCTGTTATCTAGGAACTCTTCAATTCAATCACACAATTGATCTGATAGTCCATATGCTCTTACTTTGTTCATCAAACGACTGTGGGGAACTGTATCGAACGCCTTGCGGATGTCAAGAAACACGGCATCTACCTGTGAACCCGTGTCTATGGCCTTCTGAGTCTTGTGGACGAATAGCGCGAGCTGGGTTTCACACGACCGTCTTTTTCGAAACCCATGCTGATTCCTACAGAGTAGATTTCTAGTCTCCAGAAAAGTCATTATACTCGAACATAATAAGTGTTCCAAAATTCTACAACTGATCGACGTTAGAGATATAGGTCTATAGTTCTGCACATCTGTTCGACGTCCCTTCTTGAAAACGGAACGCTACGCTCTTCTAGAGACCTACGGTACACCGCTGCAAGAAGGGGGGCAAGTTCCTTGGCGTACTCTGTGTAAAATCGAACTGGTATCCCATCAGGTCCGGCGGCCTTTCACCTTCCGAGCGATTTTAATTGTTTCTCTATCCCTCTGTCGTCTATTTTGATATCTACCATTTTGTTATCTGTGCGACAATCTAGAGAAGGAACTACAGTGCAGTATTCCTCAGTGAAACAGCTTTGGAAAAAGACATTTAGTATTTCGGCCTTTAGTCTGTCTCCTCTGTTTCAGTACCATTTTGGCCACAGAGTGTCTGGACATTTTGTTTTGATCCACCTACCGCTTTGACATAAGACCAAAATTTCTTAGGATTTTCTGCCAAGTCAGTACATAGAACTTTACTTTCGAATTCATTGAACGCCTCTCGCATAGCCCTCCTCCTACATTTCGCTTCGCGTAATTTTTGTTTGTCTGCAAGGCTTTGGCTATGTTTATGTTCGCTGTGAAGTTCCCTTTGCTTCCGCAGCAGTTTTCTAAGTCGGTTGTTGTACCACAGTGGCTCTTTTCCATCTCTTACGATCTTGCTTGGCACATACTCATCTAACGCATATTGTACGATGGTTTTGAACTTTGTCCACTGATCCTCAACACTACCTGTACTTGAGACAAAACTTTTGTGTTGAGCCATCAGGTACTGTGTAATCTGCTTTTTGTCACTTTTGCTAAACAGAAAAATCTTCCTACCTTTTTTTAATATTTCTATTTACAGCTGAAATCATCGATGCAGTAACCGCTTTATGATCGCTGATTCCCTGTTCTGCGTTAACTGTTTCAAATAGTTTGGGTCTGTTTGTTACCTGAAGGTCTAATACGTTATCGCCACGAGTCGGTTCTCTGTTTAACTGCTCAAGGTAGTTTTCAGATAAAGCACTTAAAAAAATTTCACTGGATACTTTGTCCCTGCCACCTGTCTCCCAGTTTATATCCGGCAAATTAAAATCTCCACCCAGAACTATAACATGGTGAGGAAATCTACTCGAAATATTTTCCAAATTATCCTTCAGGTGCCCAGCCACAACAGCTGCTGAGCCAGGGGGCCTATAGAGACATCCAATTACCATGTTTGAGCATGCTTTAACCGTGACCTTAACCCAAATTATTTCACGTTTCGGATCTCCATCGATTTCCTTCGATACTATTGCACTTCTTGTCGCTATAAACACGCCTCCCCCTTCACTGTCCAGCCTGTCTCTGCGGTATACATTCCAATCTGAGTTTAGGATTTCATTACTGTTTACGTCTGGTTTCAGCCAACTTTCTGTCCCTAGTACTATATGGGCATTGTGACTGTTTATTAATGAGAGCAGTTCTGGGACCTTTCTACAGACGCTCCTGCAGTTTACTACTAGCACATTAATATTGTTATTCGCTGTTGCAGTTTGCCTATTCCTACCTTGCCGCGTCTCAGGAGGCGTCTTGTCGGGCCTAGGGAGGGAATTCTCTAACCTAAAAAACCCACATGTGCACTCCACACGTACTCCGCTACCCTTGTAGCCACTTTCGGGGTGTAGTACACGCCTGACCTATTCAGGGGAACCCTACATTTCTCCACCCAATAGTGGAGGTCGAGAAATTTGCACCCCAGATCTCCGCAGAATCGTCTGAGCCTCTGGTTTAAGCCTTCTACTCGGCTCTAAACCAGAGGACTGCGATCGGTTCTGGGAACGATACTACAAATAGTTAGCTCAGATTCCACCCTGCGAGCGAGGCTTTCCGCCTTCACCAATTCCGCCAACCGCCTGTACCAACTGAGGATGACCTCTGAACCCAGATGGCAGGAGTCGTTGGTGCCGACATGAGCAACAATTTGCAGTCGGGTGCACCCAGTGCTCTCTATCGCCGCTGGCAGGGCCTCCTCCACACCACGGATGAGACCCTCCGGCAAGCAGACAGAGTGAACACTGGCCTTCTTCCCCAACCTTTCTGCTATTTCCCTAAGGGACTCCATCACCCGCCTAACGTTGGAGCTCCCAATAACTAATAAACCCCTCCCTCCGTGTGCCTGCTCGGACCTTGCTGAAGGAGCGGTCACATGTCCACTCACAGGCAGAGCAGGTGATGTCACACGGCCAGCCTCCACATTGACCCTCCGCCTCGTGCGCCGCGAACGCCGCTGAACCCACCACTCCCCTTGGGGAGAGGGTGGCCCAACCGAGCCCAGTACCCACGAAGATGTTTCGACAGCAGCGACAGTGGGTGAAGCATGTAACACCTGGGGTGTACCATGCGACACACCAGACTCCCCACTGCCACTACACTCCGAGGCAGCAGCCTGAAGACGGCTGACCGCGGCCATCAACACGTTCAGCTGTTCGCAAACGGTGGCCAGCTCCCCCTGCATCCGTACACAGCAGTCACACATCCTATCCATCCTAAGAAATCAATTTACTGTAGAGAGTTAATCAGCTTTTAACTAGACTGCTAATTCACCAAAGGCAGCTGATTGTTGACTAAACTGTGGTTGCTAGACACCTCTTGTAGAAAACAATGAAAATAGCACTACCTGTCTCTGGACTGTATTAAAAACAAACACTAGCACTACTGGCACTATGGTTGACTAAAGGGACTCTCTCTGACTGTATACAAAACAAACTCGAAATCTATGGAACACTATTACTAGCACTCGACTGCGATCTTTTCCAGTCCCTCGGGACTTTACGTTGGGCAAGAGATTCACAATAAATGCAAGCTAAGTAAGGAGCCAATGCAGTAGAGTACTGTCTCCATTTGTTAATATTAAAATACGGAAAGTTACATTACCTGAGGTCTTTCTTTAATAAGAATTTCATAGTATGTCATTCAGTGCACCAGCAGAGCTCCACCCAGGCAGATATGTAAGTCCTCTGTGTCATTCTTCCCAAATTCTCTACATTTTTCACCCATTTTCCCCACTTTTTAGCCAATTGGCAAGTTCCAACCGACTGCTCTAAGTCATTGTGTATCACGTTGCCCATGTCATGATGCTCTCAATCACAAGACAGCATGGACCAAAATTATTAATCATTGCTAAGCAACAACTACATTACTTAAGTGTGATGTCATAGTGCTAGAAACGAACACAGTGATAGAAATAATGATGTCACTCAAACAGAAAGCGCCATAGATAATTCTATAAACACTGCTGATTTCCACAGGCGTCTAAAACTAGCGAAATGAGTGATGCTGAACTACCGGACCTACCGATAGATGGCTCTAGCGTGTGCCGGTCAAGAGTCTGTGTCTCCCGACAGTATGCACTTGGCTGTTTTGACGTTTGGCTGCCGGAAGTCACGTGACTTGGCTGCGAGAACGGTTTTCATGCAGTTGCAACCGTGAAGACTGAAGGAATTAGTTAAGCTTGGAGTAATTTCTATCTTATGTTTTAGTCCTTCATGTTCAATAAACAGAATAGTATAAAAGTTCCGCAGTAGGCCCATATTAAAATTTACGTAATTGATATATGTGCGTACAGATACGCCGAAATATTCAGCCGATTAGTGTCGGTTTTTTTCTGTGGATCTTAGTTGTTATAACGAAATGTGCGTTAAATATGGAAAATAAATGTGGTTAAAAAGTTAACACAAGGCTATACTGCTCGTAAGTTTGCTACCTCGGTTTATTTCGCATTCACATGTAGGGGGACCAAACTGGGGAATATGAAGTAGTTTTAATATTTTGGACGACGAAAAACGGCTTTTAAGTAGCCGTAGTATAGTTCCAGCCCTGTTGAGAACCTGCATAAGGAATGCTGTATGGTGAAAAAAGATCATGGCTACACCTGAACAGTCATTAGCTTCCAGCAAAACAAAAAAAACTTCCGTAAACATTACAACTTGACAGCTGAAAAGCTTGAAAGTGTTTACTCTGAGCTTAGATATAACGTAATGGATAATGCTACATGGCCCAAAAATACTGTGATCTATCGTTTTTTTATTCCAGTGAAATAATCTTTTCTGTGACAAACAGAAAGAAGAATTAAGTGTAAACGGATCACATACTGCTCAGAAAGTTACTCCCATAATCGCAAGCAGTGCCTGTGTCTTAGAACTGTGTTATCACTCTTTATAGAAGTGAAGCCAATTTTACTGTGTCTGTGTAAACATTGGTTATCAGCACAATATACATCAACATGAATGGCGTCTTCGAACAGGATGCCTCGTCACGTGAGACCAACTTCCGGTCTGTAAACGTCAAAACAGCCAAGTGCGTACTGTCGGGAGACACTCCCCCGGTCAAGAGATCATATCCTTGAGTGTCCGCCATATCTTAATTTGGCGAAAAACGAAGTGTTTTTCGTTCTGCGCCCTCACAAGTATTTTATATTGGGTGTCCTAGATATCTACACATCAACATAATGAAGTGTTTCTAATCTAGCGAGAAAAAACAGTGACAGTTCTGCTATGAAATTCCTAAATTCGGGTGTGTTTTGAAAGTTTGACAAGCTGACCTATAAATTGTTTACTATTAAGTTTATGAGTGCTTTACTTATTTGCCGATTCAATGGAGGTCAACAAATTACCTTACTTGCCAAAGCTTTTAACTACAGGTATATTTCGGAAAATCAAGTGTGGAAAACAGTGAAGACGTCTCTTGAAAAAAAGTTGTTTGACATCGTTTGCTTAGGGGTATCTTTACTGACAACAGAAATTACAACAGAACTATTATTTTTTCTTTATCTGAAGTGATACATTACCGATCTGCATATATGCTGACACTGTAATTGCAACATGTACTTACAAATTTGGCCCTCACTTTGATCAGAAATTTAAATGCCATGATTTTATTAACGCCTGTACATGACACGGTGTATTTTAACTGAGAGTGATAAGGTAGAAGCACCAGTTTTTAACAGTGCTTCAGTCTTTGATACGAGACAAGAAATACATTTAAATGAGACAAACACAAAGGCCAACGTTAAGGCTCCTCTTAAATGCATGACTTGTATCATTTGGAAGTTAAGTCTAGTAATAATATTATATTGGACTGATCCATGATGATGTAGGAAGTGAAGGAACTTGTTGAAAATAACCTCGATCACAGCTATTAATTTTAAGGTTGGGGTGTCTTAAAACTGTAATTTTCCAGTCTGACACCCAAACAATGACTGGTACCATGGTTTTATTTTAAAATTGAATTCAAAACATGTCAGTGAGCAAAATTAATTACACTTTGAATTACAACCATGGAATTGTATTTCTGTGAATATTGGTTCCAGTCTTTGACATGGTGTCAATCTCTGGAATGACTGGTTGTCAGTATACGGCCCAAGCAAAAAACAAACCTGAATGCGAAAGCTGCAGAAGCTGGCCAGACAGGCACCCCAATGGCTGCTACAATCTGTGTGAGACAAGGGAAACATTATATTGCAAATTTAGTGTAAAATGTTCCATAATGTCTGAATTTGTCCTATACTGACAGGACATTCTAGTCCAGTCGATTTTCTTATCTGCAAAAGTACACTAGCCAATACCAGTGGCACAAAGGTAGTGCCACATTACAAACTATCCGGTAACAACAGAAGTATTGGACAATGTACAGTAAATAATATGTAATAACCTGAGAAATTCAAAATTGGTTTGAAGAAATAAAACAGTATTTGGAAAGAGAGTAACATTTTGAAAATAACAAATGACACAAGTAGAATTTTCAGTTTTTATGAAAGCTCGCTTAATTATATTTTTTCCCCCCTCTCTCTTCTCCATTATCAAGGGAAAAATGTGATAACATAAAAGTGCAAGAAAGTTGTGCACAGTGTTGGAAATGATGAAAAAGAAAATCTCACTATGCTTCCTCCTCCATGTGAAGAGTATTCCTGTAATAATAGCTAATAGCATACCAATAACATGAGGGTGTCACAGTGGAGATTTGTTTTCTGTTACAGACATCTGATACAACTATTCCACAGCAAAACGTACTTTCAATAGGTGTGGTACCAGTGCACTCCCATAGGATAACAGAATATTATGTCCTCCAGGAATCACATTGGGTACACCACATACAGCATAAACTGTACAGCAACTACAGTGCTTTGTGAGCAACTAATAACAGTCAGTATCTTTAATTTTAACATAAATCTTGACTCCCATAATTACCTGATTATACGTGTGCTTGTAATACAGGTTATTGGTAAAGCAAATACTAATTGAATAGGTCTTCACACTTTTAATACTTCGCAGAAATTCTGAAAAAAGTAAATTGTTTTATTACTGTATCACCTCTATGGTGATTTAAGAGGTACTGACTGCTTTCTTTGAACATTTAATAGAAGCCTTCTTTTTACCTGCTATTGATAAAGAGCCATTCCAAGTTCTGTACAGAACAATCTCTCGCATTTTTCATGAGGTTTGTTATTCTGTACACTAATATTTCTTCTTCTAAATGGTAAATAACGCATTCAGACAGTGTTGGTATTAAAGGTAATTCACGAAATAAATTATATTTAAACCAGAAAATTAAAAGTTCCACGTGGCACATGAAAAGTACCTTGCTATACACATGTATGTACAAATTCCAAAATGTCTGTGAATTTGAGTTACAAACTTTTTTTAAACAGAAATATGAAAATCACAATACTTTGGGTCTGCAATAACTCAAACGTAAAATACTTTAGTTCCTTATGGGAAACTTTGTTCTTTACGTGACTCGTGCAACTGCTTTCACTCATAATGGAAAACCAAATGGTTTATGTTAAAGTTAACAAGCAAAAAGTGTAACCATTGTCACACAATTTCTGTGAAGTGAGATTCCTTAATGTTATTTCCTTCCTTTCTCATCATAACTTGTGTTGTGTGCATAGTTCCGCGTAGTCAGCGCGTACACAACTTTCCCACTAGAGTGCGCCCTGCTAAGCACAACAGCGCAGGCGCAGTGCTCGTCCGTCTCCGCATGATGAGATGGCGCTGCCTTAGAGACGGACCAAATTCTGCTTCCACTGATCCGTGTATTAATATGTAACACAGCCAATGAGATTGCTGTCAACGTAGAACCTTTTCTCCTCGCGGATCACACTCGCGCAGTGATACCTGAACGTGCGAGGTATTATAACGAGTGTACAGACCTCTGATTAGTCAGTCTGCACCAGTCTATAGTCAAGTTTCAGTCTGCACGTAATAAGATTATCATATTCCTGTACATAGCCATGAAGATAAATGTATAGACACTTTGTCAAGTATCAGAGATATGTGGGAATAAGATCGATGTACCAAGACCAAAGGAACTTCAGATTCTCAATTGTAAATAGCATCCAGAATTAAGTTACATAATGTTTATGCTTGTTATTATTTTAATAATTGTGTGTGAAAATTAATCAAGTTCTGTTTAAAGTTGGTCACCGTCAATCTGCTACTCTAAGCGTGCAAGTGGCATTTCTATCGTCTGACCTAACGGCAGAAGATAAACACGCTACGATAAGACCACGAGACATATTGCTGACACTCGCGTACTTCGTTAGAGCGACAAGTCAAATAATCTGATGGTGTGTGTACCAAAGGTCTTACAGTACGCACACCGCAACTTGATAATTTCAGTTCCGTATGGGACATATGAACTAACAAAATGAAATGCTTTTGTTACTATGACCAAACAAAACCTTTTTAACATGTAGTACACAGTTCAAATCAGCAAAAAGTGTAACCGTATAATTAAGGTAAATGTTGATGAAAATTAGGCATGTAACATGAATACTGAAATTTCCTAGATTTCCAAGTGTACCAGTAATCACTGTATTCTGTACTTTGTAGTGCTAGAAAGATAATTCTATATGATTATTCGCACTCTCTTCCCCCCCCCCCCCCCCTCAACACAGGAAAATATAATAGAAAGATATCCTAACAAAATTCAGAAAATTCGTTTCTAAAGTAATAAGAATGCTTACGATCAATTGGAACATTGTGTTCATTCTAGGAAGTATTAAAACAAGAATTAACAGAGTAACAATTTTATTGCTCTTATGTTGCAGAGTATCCACAAACATCCTGTTTGAAACATAGGACCACTGCATACTCCATTAGATCACACCCATCCTGTGAATAAACTGTTTTCTTAAAGTGAAAAATTCAAGTTAACATAGTTATTGAGGGAAATATTTTCTCACACTTAAAGCCATCTGTCAAATAAGTCTCAGAACATTTTTTTTTTCATTAATTTCACACAAATCGCCTGTTTTTAATGCAAGTGCATATTTTGTAACACCAAACATCTTAAAATAAGCTTATATAATAAACAGTTATAATTTTTGTTACAATATCTACACAGGACGTAAAGAGTTAATTTTACTTCAATGTGATTCATCTTTTGAGGTTTCTCATTACACAACAACAAATCTATGGACAAAATAGTTTTAAAAAATCTGTCAAAACGTCACACCCATCTGCATGGCCTGTCCCATTACATAATCTTTTCCAATTTTTGCACTACACATGATTAAATACTGAGTTTATTTAACTTCTGCCTTATACTTGATTTGTTGTTTAAAATTTTCTCAGCAGCCTTTTTTTCCATATGTTTTTAAGTGTATGCAGGAGTATAGGGATGCAATCTTACAAACAAGTTGAGTCTGATGTAAGTCCTCAATCCTAATTTCATAATGGTAATCATGACCAAGAGCAGGAAATGGGTAATCTACAAATTTATTTTTAACACAATGCAAAATCTTGGCCTGTATATATTTCTGTCACATATCCCCAGCAATCACAAACATCTGAAACAGTTTCTGAGTATTCTACAACAGAGTACATGCAGTCACTTGCTTTAACCAGTTTTCCCCGGTTAACAAAATTTACAAACGCATTTTTATTGGCCATATTGGGAAAAGCATAGAGAGAATCACATTCTAATGCAGATTTAACTACTGGTGGCTTCAGTATGTGAAGACAGTCTTTGCATGTGATCTGCCTTGAAAGGTGCAATGACAAAAACCCTGAAATATAATAGAGTATGTTTTGCTTGTAAAATGAGAACTTAATCTTATCATCAAGAAGTGCACACCACTTCTCTACTTCGTTTTCTGCAGCACTTTCATCACTTTCTACTTCATGCTTTCTTGCACAAATATCATAAACAGGTGGCAAACAACACACATTAAAATTTGAGCCTTTCCCATTGATTGCAGTGACACTGTTACCCAAGAGCAACTTTCTCATGGCACATTTGAACTGTTATGCATTTGTATTGTTGTTCCAACCACCTCTGGACCGAACGCAGGAAAAAAAAGCTCTATGTGGTCTTGTGACAGTTTATATGTTAGCAAATACCTCAGAGGAGATTCAACACGAAGCATACTTGCCAGAGCTATGTGCCTGACTGATTGCATATTGAAAATTATCCCAAAAGCAAAAGAATTTCTTGCATGGAGCAGCAACGGAACACCAATGATTTTTAAGGTTTTGATATAATTTTCAGTGCGTCTGAAAATACCAAGCCAATAAGATTTGTTGTAAAGTCTCAGGGGGCTCTTATACCCTTTACCTAATGGATTTCTGGAGTTCAGAATATCAAAAATCCTATCAATATTATACAAAAATTCTACTGTTGCTTCACTTCCTTTAAAATTTGGATCACCAACCCTCCTCAAAAACTCTTTACTATCTGCCACACTAGAACTCAAAGTCTGTGGAGCTAATGAAACATTCATTTTTCTATGTACATAACTTATATGTTGTCCTGATAGTTTGGTGGCAAATGTCATACCTTCGTCTTGTTGTACCTTGTTCAATTGCTCAATGAAATGCCATCTAATAATGCCAGTTGGAGACTCAATAGCAGATACTTCTGCTAGAGCATTTCTGGCAAACTTAATCATATGACATATGTCCAAGATACAATAAACATTGTATTTTTCCACAGTATGAGGTAAGTAGCTTTTAAAATCACCCTTGGAAAAATTTAAAGTACAGCCAAGTGAACGTAAAGTGCTTATATTTACCTTGCAGCCATCACGTGTAACGCACCAAACCCTAATGCCAGAACTATGCAGCCTCTCTAAAGCAGATTTTATTAGTGTGGCCTGATTATTTGCTTGTACACCTTTGATAAAGAAATATGCAATCGGACATTTAAATTTGCCTTTAATAGAGACAAGCATGAAAACCAGAGCCTCAGATGCCTCTATTACTTCTTTTGAGCGAGGCACTTCCCCACCAAAGTATAAAAAACCTGTGTATTGCTTAGTTCCTTGGTCCCAAACTACTTGCTTCCTAAATTGCCATTCTGTCTACAATTAGACATGAATCGCTGAACTGGTCCCTTACAATTGGGTTCAAATCAATGTACTTAAAAACATCTTTTAATAAGCCAGGTTCACAGTCTACACTTGCCACCCATTTGGAAATCAATGATTTATGGGGCAGAGGCATTAATTTTTGCAGGTATTCATATGCTGCTGGTGAATAAAAGTACACAGTCATCGCAAACATTTTCACATTTGTTGTGTATCTATTACCCTTTGACGAGAGAGAGTTGTTCACTAAATTGGACACTAATTCCACTTGTGTTCCTTTCTGATGATTGAGAAGTTATGTAACTTCTCAGGAAGATGCCCCTTCTCCTTCAATGAACTTGTGATGTCATCCATGGAAAACACTTTCTTCTCTCTTCTTCGAAGTTTTTCACGGACGCACTTCAGTTTACGTTTTAATTCGTGCACAATGTCTGAGAAAAAATTGCAAGTTTCGGACGCCTTGTCTTCCATTTCTACTTTCGACTGTATACCACAAGCAATTACTTAAGAACCAACTGCTCTCTGAAATAAAGAAATAATTTCGTTATATATTATTGAAATAACTCAAGGCTTGATGAAAAAATATTATAAGAAAACTTTGGGGGTGTGAAAACATCCTTATACTAACGTTTTCGATACAATTCGCAGCTTCTGCATTGTATAAATGGGACATGCTTTCCACAGAAGAATTCTCATTGACAACATTCTCCACGCAATCAGTAGCTTCTGCAGTGGGCAAATCGAGCACGGATTCCAGGGCAGAACGTTAAAAACAAAAAATATGGACCTGTATTACAACACTGCTTAGACATATGTAGCCCATTTGTGTCCGTACGAAATAAATTCACAAAAGTCAAAAGCACACACATAGCAAGGAAATTAATTAGCTACCTCAAATGGAGAAGCATCGTTGTCACTCAAAATCCTAACAACATGTCGTCGTGGCTGTTTATTTGGTGGCATCAAATGTGTCGGAAACTCAAAAACTGATGGCACTGCTTCGGGTCTGAGACGTTTCTTCCACGTTCCAGGGCTCACTACGTAATCATCTTGTCGGAAAAGGTTTCCGCAAAGAAAACTGCAAGATGTAGGATTAAAATCTTTCCGCTTCACGGAAGTAATCCACTTCTTTAGCAGCTCTGGGTGCTTTAGAGGAAACCTGTTCAAATACATCGAATTAGCAAACGCACTAAGTCTGTATTGTTATCGTATTGTATCGGTAGTCCTATTACCTGTGAAATGGTAAATCACTTTCCTTACTCCATCGCTTCGTACAATTGAAAGCGGAACAAGAAATCACTATTTCGATAATCCTTAATTCCTTATACACCGTACAGAACGAGAGAAACTTCTTGGCAAATTCGAATATGGCGGGCAATACAGACGACAGTAATCAGCTGGTAGAGCCATCTATCGGTAGGTCCGGTAGTTGAGCATCCCTCATTTCGCTAGCTTTAGACGCCTGTCTGATTTCCAGCCAAAGATATTGTGTGAATAAGAAATATCACCTCACGATAGACGAAAATACCTGCCAAGTCACCATTAAGCCCAGTCCACACGCAACGATCTGTCTGCGCAGACATCGGCGTAGATGTCTGTACATGCAAAAGATCGCTGCAAATGTGGTGTGTTCACACGACACAAACCCCAATCTACTACTCGCCCGCCATCTGTCGGTATAGAAAAGAAATATCAGTGGCAAGAGACTACGCTCCCCGTAAACGTCAAGAATTTAATTAAGTTATTTTGAAATATAGAAATGGAGGAAGTTCTGTTGTGGTCTGTGTTCTCAACTTGTGTTGCAAGAAACATTCAAACCAACCACAGGAAACAGAGAAAGCGGTCAAAACAGTATAGACAGTGGCTGCTAAGATTAGATTAGATTAGCAGTTTTCTCACGTAGATTTACTGCGAGAGTTGCAGGGCGAACCTAAAACATGGACAAGTATATTCATGTTTCTTTTTATAACAGCAGTTAATTTTCTATTATGTTTGCACACAAATATATTATTTTGAATAAACCTTTGATAAACGTATGCGAAATATATTGTTTTACATTACCTCGTGTTCCATTTCCTCGCATATTGACACTCCAATTTCATCTTTCAATTGTACTCCTTTTTGGTCTTGGCGTTTCTTGATCACTAAGAAAGCCAAGCAGATCAAAATACTATAACGTTGGCTGGTATACTTGATGTACTCCTACACCAGACCTTCTAGATTCCTGAACTTTGGATAACTCTTTTCGGTAAACAGTTCGCAACGAATTCTTTTTTATTACTGTTTCTCTGTTTGCCGAGGCGTCAACTGCCCACAATTTTTCAATTAGAACATTGTATACTGCTATCTTTTTGTCTCTGTCATTATATTCTTTACTCTTAATCTTCCACAAACATGGGTGGTTTCTATTTATTTCAATGAATTCACTTACAAACTCTCGAGAACACTGACGAGTATCAGCCATTTTAATGCCCTGTGCGCTCAAATACAAACACTAGATTGAGCTAACAGCTGTTTCGCGCCAGATTTGCGACGATCTCCTGTCCACACGCTCCAACTTGTCTGCGCAGATGTAGTTTGAACCCACAGATTTGAGAGGTTTCGCTCAAACCTCCAGCTCCAACTTCCAGGTTTGCACACACCTCAGGTTGGTGCAAATCTTCTGTCCACACGCAACGATCTGTCTGCGCAGATGTGATGTGCGCAGACATTTGCGCAGAGAGATCGTTGCGTGTGGACGGGCCTTTACATGCTGTAGTTGATGCTTCTACCAAAGATACTGCGTGTAGCACAGCACCACAAGAAATATACACCCAGAGTCGACAGAAAATGGAATCACCACAGTGAAAAGCATGACACCTGCTGGAAAGCCCACCCCTTGAACTCCGATGTGTGGCGAACAGCCATGAACACTGCTCTCCCCAAACCACCAATGGTCTAGAAAGCTGCATTATAACAGATGTACTCCTTTGTGACTTCGTCGCTGACACAAAAGAGACTGGTGCTGTCAGTTCTGACCAAGGTATCTACCGCCAGCAGTGAAAACAGCGAACAGATCCCAGCATGTCGGTGGAAATATGAAAGACTGCTACAAATATACAACTTGATTACAAGGAACTCTTCCCCCCCCCCTTACATTCGCTGGATAAACGAACCAAATGAGATGCTGGTAGGGTATGGAAACCTCAGAGTGCTGCAACTGCCACTGAATACATGGCTGTGAATGAGAGAGCGCCTAAGGTTTCCAGACACTATGATATTTCCATTATATGGACTCAGGGCCAGCATAGTACCCTCATTGCTTCGCAAACTCAACACCTTCTCTCTCATCCACTTCCCTTGGTCCCACGGAACTCCGTGTCTCACCAGTGTCACCATCCTGTCATTGGTATCCTCTTCTCTGATGGCTCCATCCACACCTCTGTCTATGGTAACCCACCAACCGCTAACAACACCTGATTTTCAACAACTGCCATCCATTCCACAACAAATAAATCCCTCCCGTATAACCTGTCCATCTGGGGATAGCATATCTGCAACTGCATCCTCTGTCTGGGTTTTGATTATGTATCATGCCCTGAAATGAGACATTTTATCCAAGGTTCTTCCCACCCCTCCAAACATCGTGCTCCGTCGTCCTGTGGAAGACGCAGGTGCAAGACTCATTCGATCCACCTATCTAGCACTTCCCATTGCAGTCCCATCACAGGCTTATTCCATCCCATCAGAAGCATTGCCACCTCGAAAGCAGCTATGTGGTACACCATCTTCACTGCAATCATTCCTCAGCTTTTTATATTGGCATGATTCCCAATCAACTGTCCATCAGGATGAATGGCCACCATCAGTTTGCATCCAGCTGGAAAGCGGATCACCCTATTCCACCACATGCAGCTGTGCATAAAATGCTTGACTTCAATTCTGCCTCACAACCCAGGCCATCTTGATCCTCCCCTTCACCGCCAGTTTTTCTGAACTGCACAGACCTCCTGACAAATCATCTCCACTCATCCTCATTGTGCAGTCCTTTCTGCTGGTGATCCAACAGCCTTTTATCCTTCTCTGCTCCTCTCCTCTCCATTCCCCATATCCCTCCACCACAGCTTGCAGACGCTCGCCTGACACACCTGTCCTGCCACCTCCAGTCCCTACATTCTCTGCCAGACTATGCTGTGTCTTATTACCCCACCAGTGCACTGTTATCCTTCCCCCTTCACCAACCCACTGTAAATTGTTGCTCCTGTTCAACATGTTTCTGTGGCACTCAGGTTGGAGCAGCCAGAGGTAGTGATCGTGTGTGTGTGTGTGTGTGTGTGTGTGTGTGTGTGTGTGTGTGTGTGACAGAGATAGAGAGAGAGAGAGAGAGAGAGAGAGAGAGAGAGTTGTGCTGGCTTATGCTCATTTTTCTTTTCTGTAGAAGGCTTTGACCGGAAGCTCATATGTAACAGTATTTTCGTTGTACCTGTTTGCATCACAATGTGTCATCCTTCATGGTGGGTAGCAATCTACACTTGTACACTTGTCATTGTGTTATCGCTATTGCAACCTGAACTTTCGAGTGCATAAAAGAAATATCGTGTGACTAGGTTCTCCCGTCAGGTAGACTGTTCGCCGAGTGCAAGTCTTTCGGTTTGAAGGCACTGTGGCGACTTGCGCGTCGATGGGGATGAAATGAGGATGATTAAGACAACACAAGACCCAGTCCCTGAGCGGAGAAAATATCCGAGCAAGCCAGGAATCGAACCCAGGCCCTTAGGATTGACATTCTGTCGCGCTGATCAGTCACCTCCTGGGGACGGCCTTTCCAGCGCATGATTTTAACTAATTGGTTTTCTTCCATCCCATAATCCAATGATATTTTCCTTTGTTGCTCTTCTCTAAAACGTTATTCTACTCAGTCTCTGCTCTTTCTCTTCTTTCCTGATTTTCTCACCACCTACCATATTGCACATACTCAAAGTGACATGGTATCAACAGTCTCATCCTCACATGACACACAGTTGTGTAACTATGAGGGTCACTCCAAAAGAAATGCACAGTATTTCTTTTTAAATCCATCTATTATTCTACATGTTTGAAAGTTTTACAGTGTGTAGATATATCCTTTAGGAACAATATTTTCATTTCTCCACATAATTTCCATCCCTCTCAACTGCCTTACGCCATCTTGGAACCAGCGCCTCTATACCCACACGGTAAAATTCTGGACCAACCTGTTGGAGCCACTGTTCAGCAGTGTGCCCAAGGGAGTCATCATCTTCAAATCTTGTTCCACGAAGAGAGTCTTCCAGTTTCCCAAAGAGATGATAGTCACATGGAGCCAGGTCAGGACTGTAAGACGGGTGTTTCAGTGTTGTCCACCCGAGTTTTGTGATCGCTTCCATCGTTTTTTGACTGACATGTGGTCGTGCATTGTCGTGCAACAGCAAAACATCCTGCTTTTGCTGATGTAGTCAAACACGACTCAGTCGAACTTGAAATTTCTTCAGTGTCGTCACATATGCATCTGAATTTATGGTGGTTCCACTTGGCATGATGTCCACAAGCAAGAGTCCTTCGTAATCGAAAAACACCATAGCCATAACTTTTCCAGCAGAAGGTGTGGTTTTGGGTTTTTTTCTTGGGGGAATTTGCATGACGCCACTCCATTGATTGCCTCTTCGTCTCTGGTGAAAAATGATGGAGCCATGTTTCCTCACCTGTCATAATTCTTCCAAGAAATTCATCTCCACCATTCTCGTACTGTTCAAAAGTTCGCTGCATACAGTTTTTCTTGTTTCTTTGTGAGCCACTGTCAACATCTGGGAACCCATCTGGCACAAAACTGTTTTAACGCCAACACTTTCAGTATTCTGCAAACACTTCCTTCCGCTATTCCAACGTAGCGTGACAATTCGTTCACTGTGATGTGTCTGTCAGCAGTCACCAATTCGTTAACTCTCTGCACATTGTCTGGAGTGTGTGCAGTACGAGGCCTGCCGCTGTGAGGACAATCCTCAATATTTCCGCACCCGTTTTCATCACGTAACCCGCTTGCCCACCAACTAACTGTACTGCATTCTACAGCAGCATCTCCATACACCTATTTCAACCTCTTGTGGATGTTTACCACTGTCTCAATTTCACAGCACAGGAATTCTATGACAGCACGTTGCTTCTGACGAACGTTAAGTGTAGCATCCATCTTGAAGACATGCTGTGATGGCACCACTCACGGGAACAGGTTGAACTAAGTTTGAAAACAAGCGGGAAGGATGTATCTACACACTTGAAAACTTTCACACATGCCGAATGAAAACTGTATTTTTACAAAAATATTGTGCATTTCTTTTGGAGTGACCCTCATACATTCAAAGTTGCTGCAGCATCACATGATCCAAATTCTTATCAGTCATATTATAATTATTACTACAGATCAAATTTGCTCCCTAATCCTCTTGTGTTTCCGCGTGCTATTTTCCACTCCTACCTGTGCCACATGAACTAATGGACATAACCAATCCCTCCTCTTCCCTTATTGCAACACATGCTTTCTCACATACTTCATCCATTCTATTTTCCCTATTTTTCTGTACGTATTTTATGTATTTGTGCGCCATTTTAAGTATTTATGCACATTTTTATGCTTTTTTTTTTTTTTGGAAACTTTACGTATTTTTGTGCATCCACTCCTGTTAGCTAGCTCCCCTTACAACCACCTAACGCTTTCATTTACCGATTTCCTAGGTCATTTCGCGTTTCCCAAAGTCATACCTGCCCCAATGAGACACTGCACCATCTTTCTGAAACATTTCAGAAAAATATCCCTTTCCCTGCCTAAAATACAGTCCCTCAGCCTGTTGCTTAAATGCTGCTTAAGCTATGGCATCTCCCCAACTGCCTAACCATAATATATCCTTTCACTCGATACACCCCTCCATTCGCAATGACTTTCAACTTTTCAGGTGCAGCCGATCCCTGTCCCTCACGAAGCTGGTACTGCAAAAACACATCTCCATGGCACAGGCATCCCGGAACCACCTCTGGTGCTTCTGCAAGATACTGTTACTGTGCAATCAGTACTACAGATATTACATCTCTGAAATTGAATCATTGGCACTTCAGCATCTAGAAGAGCGTTCCAGACATCATCTCCACAAGCTATCCAACCTGCAGACATCCTACTGCCACCTTGAGACACCACTATCCAAATCCCATCCCACCCAGAGTGTTCCTCCATGTCAGCTCCTCATAGCGTCCTGACCCTGCCTAGCAGGCCTTTTCAACTTGTCCCTTCCAAAAAACCACTAAACCCAAAGCTGACACAACCATAAAACACTGTTGTTAATCTTTCCAGCAAAATCCTCGGCCCTAAAGAAATTTCAGTCCCTTCTAAGTCCTATTCTCTAGCCATAATCATAAATTCAGCCATGCTGGATTTATCAATCATCTTCTCTGCAAAGGAAATGTTTGTTTGCCACCAATCCTTCCAACCAAAGCCAATCTAATCCCAAATTTGGAATGGTTCAAATGGCTCTGAGCACTATGGGACTTAACATCTATGGTCATCAGTCCCCTAGAACTTAGAACTACATAAACCTAACTAACCTAAGTACATCACACACATCCATGCCCGAGGCAGGATTCGAACCTACGACTGTAGCGGTCATGCGATTCCAGACTGAAGCGCCTAGAACTACACGGCCACACCAGCCAGCCCAAATTTGGACCCTGCCTCTCCCACTTCATACAGCCATCCCTCTCACCTAACCACTCCTCCCTAATGGTCAACCTCCAGAAATTCCTTACCTCCAACTTGACATCACCATCCTTCCCCAGGCCTATTCGTAAGAACACAGACCTTTCAACAGAAGAAAGGACAGTCATACATAATGTCAAAATGGATCCTGACCTGATCATCCTATCTGCAGACAATGGTTCCTACATGGTCACTATGAAATACAGTGACTACCTACCTCGAAAAGGCATCTGCCAACTGTCTGACAACTCCACCTATAAACTCTGCCAGAGTGAACCCATCACAGGATTCTAACATAACCCCTAATCCTTACTTAAATCCTTAACCTCTACCAAGAACCTCTCCAATGAATCCATTTCCCTCCTCATTCCTATGGTGCCCCAAATGCAAACCTTTTACATGCTTTCCAAAATCCACAAACCCGACAATCCTGGAAGTATTGTGCTCCCACTGAAAGGGTTTTGATTATTTATCATCATGCCCTGAATTGAGGGACATTTTTCCAAGATCCTTCCCACTCTTCAAAACATTGTACTCCATTGCCATGTGAAAGATCCAGGTGCAAGACCCAATCAATACACTCAGTCATCACTACATACTGCAGCCCCATCACAGGCTTATCCTATCCAGTCAGGGGCCAGATTACTTTTAAAGCAGCCATGTCATATACCAGCTCAGTTGCAATCATTGCTCAGCTTTTTATATTGGTATGACTAATAATCAACTGTCCACCAGGATAAAACACCACTGCCGAACAGTATCCAACAAGAAAGCAGACCACCTTGTGGCACAACATGCACCTATACATAACATTCTTGATCTCAATGTCAGCCTCACAACACAGGCCATCTTGATCCTCAGATTCAGCGCCAGATTTTCTGAATTACATAGATGGGAGTTATCCTTACAACACAATCCCTTCTTTCGAAATCACTCCTGCCTCAACCTACCTATGGAATACTCCCAACTGTCTGACCATAAAATTTCTCTTCCCTGGATCCATTCCTTCTTTCAAAATGACCTTCACCTTTTCAGGTTCCATCACTCCCTGTCTCTCACAAACCTGGTACTGCAAAAACGTATCTCTATGGCAGAGGCATCCCAGAACCATCTCTGCAAGATACTTCTACTGATAAATCCCTACTACACACATCACATCTCTGAAACTGACTCCCTTGCATTACAGCACCTGGAGAAGGATTCCAGACAACATCTCCACAAGTTATCCAACCTGCTGACATACTACTGCCATCTTGGGGCATCACTATCCAACCCCCATGCTCCATAATGTTCTTCCATTTCAACCCCTCAGAGCATCCAAACCCTTCCTAGCTGACCTTTCCAGTTTGCCATGACCCAAAACGCGTTTGTTGATCTATTCACCAAAATCCTCAGTCCCAGAGAAATTTAATTTCTATCCAAACGCCCCTTCCTCAGATCTAAAAAATATAACCTTGTTGGATTTGTCAAAGGCCTATTCTCCTTCTCCTGATTTGTGCAATAGGAACATTTCTTTGTCACCAATCGTTTCAACCAAAGCTAACCTAGTCACAGCACTGAACCCTGTCTCTCCTAGTTCACACCACCATCCAACTGATATACTCTGTCCCTTCCCCCTAAGTACCTCACCCCTCCCCCAACTATCTAGTTGCCTAACAAGAATTCCTTACCTCTAACTTGATCTCACCATGCTTCTGCAGGTCCCTTAATAAGTACACAAACTTTTCAGTAGAACAAAGGACAGCCACATATAACCTCAAAAAAGATCCTGACCTAATGATTCTACCTTAGACTACAGCTCTAACGCATTGTTATGAATCACAGTGACTACCTGGTAGAAGGCTTCTGCCAATTGCCTGACAACTCCACCTATAAATCCTGCCAGAGCGATCCCATCCCAGAAGTCTGACAATCCTCCAATTAAGCACTTCCCAAAACTGCTCCCCTGAATCCATTTCCCTCGTTGCTCCTATGGCACACCACACACCCACCTTCTACATGCACCTCAAAATCCAAAAACCCACCATCCTGGATACCCAGCTACAGCTAGCTGTTGTGCTTCCAGTGAAAGAATTTTGATCCTTATTGACCAACACCTCCAATCCATTACCCGTGATCTAACCTCCCACATTAGATGTACTAACCACTTCCCTCACCAAATTCTCACCCCTTTACCTACTTGATTCATACTTGTCACTGATTAGATCACTTACCTATATACTAACAACCCCCATGCCCACTGTCTTGCTGATATTGAACACCGCCTCTCCCAATGCCCATCAGACTCCAAACTCACTGCTTCACATCTCATACACCTCAATGACTATATCCTAACACACAAATCTGCAGCATAGCCACAGGCACCTGCATGGCACCCTCCTGTGCTAACCTGTTTATAGGCCTCCTGGAAACCTAGGCTCCCAGAACCGCACACTCCTTGTCTAGTTCAGGTTCATTGGCCCCTTGGGCATCCTTACCACCCCCACCCACCCCGTCCAAGAGATTACATTCCTTTTATGCTTCATTAATTGTTACAATGCACCTATACCAGTAATTAGTCTGTTTGAGGCAATGTACGTAAAACCTGAATTTGCTATTGCATTCTGCGCTCAGTAACAAATTTGTGAACATGCTAGAAATATTTTGTTTTTTGTTTTCAATAATTACTAAGTAATTGATCTAAACTTGCTACACCAATGAGACCAAAAACTGCAATGACCTACATAAGCAAAGTGTATTTTGCAGCTTACAAATTTATTTTCCACATATCGGTTTTCATTTTTGATAAACGCATTATTTGGAATTCATACAGATGTAGGAATACTCTTCCTTCTTTCTTTCAACTGCAGTTCACTAAAACATAAACTGTATTGATATTTTCTGGAAACTTATAAATTACTTCACAATTATTAACAAAATTATGTCCATGTCCACACTAAATTGTAAAGTATTATTTTTGTTATTTTTCTATGTATGCGAATTAATATTCCTACACACTTTTAAATGTCATCTCTTAAAATCGGTAAATTCTGATTGTCAATGACTGTTGTAAATCATATAAAGAGCAGCGGTTTGTGTAAGCAGGTAGGCAGTCTATTACTACCCATCAGCAGCACAGCTTGCTAGACTTTGTTTACATATTTTCTGCTGCCGAGTATCTTGTACGTGAATAAGGCAATTTTGTAGAAAATCTGTACCGGTAATTTATTTCGTACATTACATGATTAGTTATGCATATACAGTAGCAAAGCGAAAGAGCTCAGGAGTATTTGCAGCGGAGGTACACCTCAAGAATGAAGATCTACAATTTATGTAAATTTCACGAACATTTTTGGTAACATTTCATCTCTAAATTGATGCAGTTCTGCATTTTTTCAGTTCAGTCAATCTGTTGAGATAGTTGCATCTCATCTGGTGAAGGCCCATTTTTTTTTAAATTCTTGCAATTCACATTGTTTTGTGGCCATGAAGCTTGGTATAAATTTTTACATAAACTTTCAACTTTTATAAGCCCCCCAACTATTTTATGTATGAGCAATCCATATTATATACATCCTCCACCACGCAGACTTCTTTGCTATCAGCAGTTCCATTTTAATGTGATGGAGGAGCTGGGATATGCACAAGTCAGTCAAGTCCCTACAGAGTGCTAACGTGTGTTAAGTTTCAAGTATAGTAATTCACTGCAAAAAGTGCAGTGCTTGACTTTGTATGAGGATGGGCCCATGTGGCAAAAAAGTGTACTTGCGAAAGTGTGGGCCATTGCCAACACCATGGATTTTTGTCAGATGAGTATATTTATTGATTTTCCTTTATCTAGATTCAGTGTTAAAACAATTTGACAGTAGGTAGTGATTCCTTTGTTCACACCATATAGTCAGTTTAGAGAATATTGCATGTAACAATTTTCAAAGAATTTGTTAGGAGAAGTGTTTTCATGTGATTTGTTTGATAAAGAGTTTCATAAGTAGGTATTGGCAATGGCCCATGCTTTTGCAAGAACACTTTTTTGCCACGTGGGTTTGTCCACATACATAGTCAAGCATTGCACGTTTTGTACTTGGATCACCAAAACGTACAGGGGTATGGAAATTAAGAAGCAATGAAGAAGTTTATCGCACCATAGAAAACATGAATGAAACACTACGAAAGAGTTGACTGCTATTTTTTGCACACATACACTCCTGGAAATTGAAATAAGAACACCGTGAATTCATTGTCCCAGGAAGGGGAAACTTTATTGACACATTCCTGGGGTCAGATACATCACATGATCACACTGACAGAACCCCAGGCACATAGACACAGGCAACAGAGCATGCACAATGTCGGCACTAGTACAGTGTATATCCACCTTTCGCAGCAATGCAGGCTGCTATTCTCCCACGGAGACGATCGTAGAGATGCTGGATGTAGTCCTGTGGAACGGCTTGCCATGCCATTTCCACCTGGCGCCTCAGTTGGACCAGCGTTCGTGCTGGACGTGCAGACCGCGTGAGACGACGCTTCATCCAGTCCCAAAACATGCTCAATGGGGGACAGATCCGGAGATCTTGCTGGCCAGGGTAGTTGGGTGGCACGGGATACATGCGGACGTGCGTTGTCCTGTTGGAACAGCAAGTTCCCTTGCCGGTCTAGGAATGGTAGAACGATGGGTTCGATGACGGTTTGGATGTACCGTGCACTATTCAGTGTCCCCTCGACGATCACCAGTGGTGTACGACCAGTGTAGGAGATCGCTCCCCACACCATGATGCCGGGTGTTGGCCCTGTGTGCCTCGGTCGTATGCTGTCCTGATTGTGGCGCTCACCTGCACGGCGCCAAACACGCATACGACCATCATTGGCACCAAGGCAGAAGCGACTCTCATCACTGAAGACGACACGTCTCCATTCGTCCCTCCATTCACGCCTGTCGCGACACCACTGGAGGCGGGCTGCACGATGTTGGGGCGTGAGCGGAAGACGGCCTAACGGTGTGCGGGACTGTAGCCCAGCTTCATGGAGACGGTTGCGAATGGTCCTCGCCGATACCCCAGGAGCAACAGTGTCCCTAATTTGCTGGGAAGTGGCGGTGTGGTCCCCTACGGCACTGCGTAGGGTCCTACGGTCTTGGCGTGCATCCGTGCGTCGCTGCGGTCCGGTCCCAGGTCGACGGGCACGTGCACCTTCCGCCGACCACTGGCGACAACATCGATGTACTGTGGAGACCTCACGCCCCACGTGTTCAGCAATTCGGTGGTACGTCCACCCGGCCTCCCGCATGCCCACTATACGCCCTCACTCAAAGTCCGTCAACTGCACATACGGTTCACGTCCACGCTGTCGCGGCATGCTACCAGTGTTAAAGACTGTGATGGAGCTCCGTATGCCACGGCAAACTGGCTGACACTGACGGCGGTGGTGCACAAATGCTGCGCAGCTGGCGCCATTCGACGGCCAACACCGCGGTTCCTGGTGTGTCCGCTGTGCCGTGCGTGTGATCATTGCTTGTACAGCCCTCTCGCAGTGTCCGGAGCAAGTATGGTGGATCTGACACACTGGTGTCAATGTGTTCTTTTTTCCATTTCCAGGAGTGTATATAGAATAAACAGCAGCAGGTTAACAAAAGAGATTTTTAAATATCTTTGGGACAAGAAGTCAACAATAGCCTGGATTCAAGAAGTTAGGGAAGATTTGTAAAGAAACAATATAAGTGAAAAAGATACGACAGAAAGAGAGACATTCAAGAGTAAAAATGGAAGGATTCAAAGACAAGAGGGAGAAGAAGACAGGGACAAAATGGTCTGAGGAGAGAAAAAGGATACATAGTGAAAAGATGAAAGAATATTGGAGGAAAAAGAAAAAACAACAAAGAAGGAAGCATTGAAATTGTTGTGTGGTCCTTAGATGACCCAAACAAAGAATGAAAGAAGAAAGAAGAAGAGTGAGAGGAAAAACAATAATAGATCATATGAGAATAGGAATAACAGTCAGGAAAACAGGAACCACCTCACTGGGAGCCTGTCAGTTTAAGTTGAGAAGAATTCCAGGCTAACAGAGGAAGAGGTAGACATACGAGGGCAGTTCAATAAGTAATGCAACACATTTTTTTTCTCGGCCAATTTTGGTTGAAAAAACCGGAAATTTCTTGTGGAATATTTTCAAACATTCCCGCTTCGTCTCGTATAGTTTCATTGACTTCCGACAGGTGGCAGCGCTGTACGGAGCTGTTAAAATGGCGTCTGTAATGGATGTGCGTTGGAAACAACGGGCAGTGATCGAGTTTCTTTTGGCGGAAAACCAGGGCATCTCAGATATTCATAGGCGCTTGCAGAATGTCTACGATGATCTGGCAGTGGACAAAAGCACGGTGAGTCGTTGGGCAAAGCGTGTGTCATCATCGCCGCAAGGTCAAGCAAGACTGTCTGATCTTCCGCGTGCGGGCCGGCCATGCACAGCTGTGACTCCTGCAAAAGTGAAGCGTGCGAACACACTCGTTCGAGATGATCGACGGATCACCATCAAACAACTCAGTGCTCAACTTGACATCTCTGTTGGTAGTGCTGTCACAATTGTTCACCAGTTGGGATATTCAAAGGTTTGTTCCTGCTGGGTCCCTCGTTGTCTAACCGAACACCATAAAGAGCAAAGGAGAACCATCTGTGCGGAATTGCTTGCTCGTCATGTGGCTGAGGGTGACAATTTCTTGTCAAAGATTGTTACAGGCGATGAAACATGGGTTCATCACTTCGAACCTGAAACAAAATGGCAATCAATGGAGTGGCGCCACACCCACTCCCCTACCAAGAAAAAGTTTAAAGCCATACCCTCAGCCGGTAAAGTCATGGTTACAGACTTCTGGGACGCTGAAGGGGTTATTCTGTTCGATGTCCTTCCCCATGGTCAAACGATCAACTTTGAAGTGTATTGTGCTACTCTTCAGAAATTGAAGAAACGACTTCAGCGTGTTCGTAGGCACAAAAATCTGAACGAACTTCTCCTTCTTCATGACAACGCAGGACCTCACACAAGTCTTCGCACCTGAGAGGAGCTCACAAAACTTCAGTGGACTGTTCTTCCTCATGCACCCTACAGCCCCGATCTCGCACCGTCGGATTTCCATATGTTTGGCCCAATGAAGGACGCAATCCGTGGGAGGCACTACGCAGATGATGAAGAAGTTATTGATGCAGTACGACGTTGGCTCCGACATCGACCAGTGGAATGGTACCGTGCAGGCATACAAGCCCTCATTTCAAGGTGGCGTAAGGCCGTAGCATTGAATGGAGATTACGTTGAAAAATAGTGTTGTGTAGCTAAAAGATTGGGGAATAACCTGGTATATTTCAATGCTGAATAAAACAACCCCTGTTTCAGAAAAAGAATGTGTTGCATTATTTATTGAACTGCCCTCGTAGTTCAGATTACAGATACCACACCAGACAGAGTAGTCATTACCAGGTAAACACAGATAATTTTGGAATTTTACACTACAGGAGATGAGCAAAGATGATAGAAAGACAGAAAATCAGTTTGAAATTTGTGGTGATGAGCTGACTAGACTTTTTGATGATCAGTGTGTGTTTAATACTGATGGTATGTGTAATGATTTTAATAAATAGGGTTACGCCAGTTTGTTGTGTTATGGTGTAGCGTCAGTCTTATCGGAGGCAGATGTGGCAGAAGGTGATAGTCTTAAGCCCGTTTCACACTGGGACACTGGTGACGGTCGCCAGTGATGGTCACCGGTAACTGTGGTGAACACTATCAAGTCACTGGTATCCAACACTGCAGGAATTGCCAACTGATTAGTTGGTTAAATGGACTCATACAGAGGCAGCAAATAAATTTCGCTAGCCTTTTATGGTCCAAAAAATATGGTGTTAAATTTGAAAAAAGAACATACAACTTACCAATTTTGTTTTTCTTATCCATGCTCTTTTCATAGATATCGGGCACAAACTTCGTTATAATTTCTTGCCACACATTCGTTTTCAACACTTTGTTGCTTTAGTCATCGCTTTTCACATCCCAAATAGCAGGACAGCTTTCTACTTCACTTACAAAATCTTCCATGTTAATCAAATCTAAACTCATGGCTACAGTCTGTATGTACAATGAATATTTTGCGTCACTGTCTCAGAAATGACTGCCCGTCGGTTAGTAAATCTGCAGTGCTGTGTCTGTGATCAGTGTTCTAGTGTGAACATTCCAATTCAAACTAATGCATGTAAACACAGTGACCGTGTCTGTCACATGGCGAGGGTGAGTCACTGCCGGATGACAGTGGCTCCCTGAGGCAGTGTAGTGGCCCAGTGTGAACACTCCAGTTGAAACAAATGTATCTCTGTCGGTGACCATCGCTAGTGACCATCACCAGTGTCCCTGTGTGAAAGAGGCCTTATACCTAAGGAGAATGATGATTTAGTAATTGAGTCTGTTTGTTTGCCTGCTGGCACAAAAACAAGTGATACTGATGATGATTTAGTTGCAGAGAGTTTTGAAGCAGAAGCGGATGTTCATATCGATGCTGATGATGTCTGTTAATTTTGATGCTGACACATTGTTCTGTGACGAAGTTGATGGTATGAGTTGTGTAGAAGTGTTAGATGGTGAAGTAAGTAGTAAGATCAAATGATTTAATGATAGTGCTTTGCTGTTAGTGGAGAAGGTACATGAGAGTCAACTAATCCCCACTGGCATCAGTGAGATCTTGTCCAGATGTAGTAATATAGATGAACAAACTAGGCAGATTAGTAACAAGAAACTTGAAGTTTTGAACAGATCAAATAAGGTTGAAGTTAACTGTAATACAGTTCAATATACAGATTTCAATTTCGATGCTAATATTGAATAATCACAAACGCCTTGTGATACTTTGGCTACACACAGAATCTTTCACTTAGTCAACACACACACACACACACACACACACACACACACACACACACACACACACACACACATATATATATATATATATATATATATATATATATATATATATTCGAGAGTGATTTGTAAAGTTTTAGAAGACAGTCTTGTTGTAAGTTGCCACTGAGCGTGTTACAACCTACAGCAGCTGGTGATCTACAGTTGACCATTGATTTAAATGTTAAGTAGATGACGATTTACCAGCAGAAGACGAAAATATTGATAAGCATGAAATACCTAGTAGCCCATACATTGAGATTTCTGTTGGTACTCAGAAAGAAATTTGTTTAGTAGACACTGGTAGTCTACCACTATGGAGTGAGAGAGAATGCTCTGTGCCTAATTAAGTCTTACTTGGACAATAGAAAACAGTTAGTTAAGGTAAATAATCAAATGTCAGTCAGAATGTCTCCCAGTTGTAAAGGGTGTACCTCAAGGATCTGTTCTTGGACCTTTCCTTTTCATTATTTATATAAATGATTTACTTGCAGTGCTATATGTTGATGACACAACACTTATCACATGTAATACCAACCTTGAAAATGTGCAACACAGCACGGCAGCGGCAGTGGAGAGATGCACTACTTGGTTTGAGACAAATGTACTGCAGATGAATGATAGTAGTTGTTGTTGTTCTAGGTTTATTCATTCGTAGATCTATTTTTACAAGGATATAGGACATGTCAAAGTATTTACAAGTTTATACCAATTTAAAATAAGCTAATTCGTATACACATATTTTTACAGACTTCTAGTTAGAGACAATCATTAGATATACTCCTGATATACAATACTTTTTTTTTTACAAATAACTTATTAAATAATGTAATGCCACACTGTTCACTCTATCTCACTATCAGTCACTGCAACACTGTTCACTCATATCTCACTATCAGTTACTGCACACACTATACACACATTGTTTCATAACACTTCACTCACTACACATACACACACACACACGCACACACACACACACACACACACACACACACACACACACACACACTGGTAATCTCTGTGCCATTTTCTGTACTGCAACTTCCCATTTGCTATATTGAAAAATTGAGTCAGCATCCCTCCATAATGAGTGAGACGTTGAGCTCAGAAAGAGGAAGAGGTGTAATATTGAGCTATGCATAGCTTGGGGGTAAGTGTCTCTAGAAAAGAAAAAAGAAGGAAAAAATATAAAGTGCAGGTGTTATGTGGAATGTTGGATGTTTTATAATCATCATTATTTTATTATTATTATTATTTATCTATAAAACATTTTTTTATCAAACCACTTCTCTGTTTTGTCTAAGTAACCCTTCAATGTATACAATGTTTTGCACAACAGGTACTTTTTAGCTGACTTTTTAAACAAGTGTATTTTTGCAATTTCTTTAATCTCTTTTGATAATTTATTGTACAGTTTTATTCCTTGGTAGAAAATGCTGTTTTGAGTTTTATGTTTATTTTTTCTTGGTAAATGTAAGTTGAGTCTATCTCTTGTCACATGGTCATGGACAGAGCTCTTTTGTGCAAGAATTACCAATGTTATTTTTGATGTGTACAACTGACTGGTAAATTTATTCACATGGAGCAGTTAAAATCCCCAGTGATTTGAACTGATCTTTACAATGAGCTTGACTAGTATCTTTGGTTA
This sequence comes from Schistocerca piceifrons, assembly GCF_021461385.2. NCBI lineage: Eukaryota > Metazoa > Arthropoda > Insecta > Orthoptera > Acrididae > Schistocerca > Schistocerca piceifrons. The sequence continues at coordinate 142,443,763 of NC_060141.1, read as the reverse complement.
TTATAATTATGGCTCTTTTCTGGAGTTTGAAAACTGTGTTCATATTTTGAACGTTTGATCCCCAAAAAAGGATGCCATAGCTAAGAACTGAGTGTACATTCGAATAATATGTAACTAAAAGACACTGCATGTTACACACTGATGATAGTATTCTAAGAGCATAACATGCCGATAACATTCTGTTTGCAAGTACCTTCGTGTGTTCACACCACTTCAGCTGAGAATCATTATTCATTCCTAGAAATTTTGCATTTGTTACACAATCTATAGAGGTGCCATCTACATTTAATTTAACATTCTCATTTTTCCTCTGCAAACTGAAATTCATGGCATTAGTTTTCTTTATGTTAAATGTCACTTTATTGCTTACTGACCAATCATAAACTTCCTTGAGAGTTTCATTTGCTTTCTTGGCAAGGAATTCTCTTGTTTTCTCAGTGACTATAATACTGTTGTCATCAGCGAAGAGAATTTTTTCACCGAGAGTAACACTAGTGGGAAAGTCTTTGATGTATATCAGGAATAGTATTGGTCCCAATATGCTACCTTGCAGCATAATAGATCATATGAGGCTATTTTGGTTCTGATAAGTGTTTTACAAAATGTTTGGATCTTTTTTAAGTATGTGTTATCTCTACTCTTTGTACCCTATCTGTTAGGTATGATCGAAACCAGTCATTAGCTACGCCTCTTGTTCCTAATGCTTCTAATTTATTTAAGGAATGTTGTGGTCGACTGTATCAAACGCCTTAGAAAGATCTAAATATATGCCTGTGGCACACATCTTTATCAAGAGCATCAAGTACAACTTTTGTGAATTCTACTATGGCTGACTCCATATTATCGCCACTTCGGAAACCAAACTGTGATTCGCTTAAAAGATTGTATTTATTCAGATAATTCATTAATCTGTCTTTCATAATTGCTTCTATTGTTTTTGAGAATGCTGACAGCAGGGAAATGGGCCGGTAATTTCCTATGTCATCTGCATTACCTTTCTTGAGCAAAGGTACAACTCTTGCCTGTTTTAACTCTTCTGGAAATGACCCTGATGTGAGTGATTCATATATTATATTTGTTAAGAGGCATTTATGTTTTTTTCAGTACACACATTGGTACTTCATCTAAGCCTACTGACAGTTTTATTGACTTCATTCTCTGTGGTTGGAAGTAACATCGTTGTATTTAGTGCAACATTATTTAAAGGTGTTATATTTGTTTTGGGGAATTTTTGCTGTAACTTCTCTGCAATACTTGAAAAATGCTCATTTACATAGTTTACTAAGTGTTGTGGATCATTTATTACCACATCCCCATCCCTCAGCAGTATGTTATTCTGCATTTGTTTGTCTCTCCCCATTTCCTTTTTTATAACATCCCAGACTGCTTTGCTGTTATTCTCAGCATTACATATTATTTTGTCATTAAATGACTTTTTTGCAGCAATCAGCACCTTCCTATAGATTTCTTTGTATCTATGATAGAAATTTAAGAATTTCGGATCATTGCTAATTTTTTTCGTGGAACTGAGGTGTTTAAGTGTTTGGGAGGACTTCTTTATACCTGCTGTTATCAATCTGTTTTTGTGAGATGCTGATACAGACATGCATACTTTTGGAAATGCCTTTTCAAAGTTCAGTGTAAACAATCTGGTGAAATTAGAGAATTTCTTATTCACATTGGTTTCCTTATACACTTCATCCCAGTTTTATTATTCTAGTTCTTTTGAAAAATCTTTTCTATTGATTTCTGATAGATGTCATTTGTAGGCTTGTAGTTTAGGGAATGATTCAATGCCTGATTTTACTGTTGTTATTTGACAGAGATGGTCTGATACTCCGAGATCTTTTACAGTTACATCACATTTTTCCCTGTCCATATTTATGGACATGGTCAATTACTGATGCAGTCACTGTAGTAACCGTTGTTGCACTATTGACCAATTGGGATATGCCAAAACTTTGAAGGATGTTTATGAAGGTGCTGCTGGATTAATTTATGATGTTAGTGTTGATGTTAATGTCCCCACACATAATTATGCTGACCTTTGTCCTTGAGATTTTATTTAGAACTTCTGTTAATTTATTGAAAAAAGTGTCCACATTACCTCTCGGAAATCTATACATACAGAAAAAGTTTAATTTCTTGGTGATATCAATCCCTGTTAATTCAATAGCTGATATTTCAAAGTGTTTGTCTTCACTTACAATACTGAGGTCACGTCTTGATTTGAACTGTTTTGCTTTTCTGATATAAATGCATGATCCTCCTCCCCTTGAAGTAATTCTGCAGTAAAAGTTTGCTCTTTCATACAGTGGTAATACTACATGCTGGATTTCTGTGTCTCTACACCAGTGTTCAGTAACACGAACTACTGTGCAGTTCAAAAATTGGAGCTCAACTTCTAATAGTTGTAATTTATTTTTTTTATTGATTGTATGTTTTGATGGAGGATTGTTGAGTCTGTGAAATGCCCCATGTTACTCTTTCCAATGGGCTACAAGATTCTTTGTGACATCTGGTATGTGTGATATTTGAAGTGTTAAAATCGATCTAGTGAGTGATTGTTTCATTATTTTTTAAACTGTGGAGATAGTCTTTAGGCAGGGGAACCTGTTGTCTGGATTTATCCTAAAAAGACCTACTTTTCCTACCTATGACAACAGGTATTTGACCATGCATGACCCGAGATCCACCCCCCTATACTTTTATGAATCAACTGTACCAATCTTCCCTTCCCAGTCCTGTTTAGGTGTAGGCCATGCCTAGTGAAACCCCATCTGTTGGTAGTCCCGACAGGCACCAGAGAAACATGAGCAAAGTTGGCTGTTCTTAGAGCCATCCCTAACCCCACATTAATTTGCCCCACAGCTTCATCAAGGTGTGGTCGATCATGAGATCCGAACAGCTCAACAAAGTGTACATTGGTGCCATGAGTCAGGGAAGCTATCTTGTCCTATGTCATATGCCCCATCCCTGTCCAAACTGTTTCCCGCCCCACCCACTATTACTACATGGTCCTCTATCAAATGACGTAGCCCTGCATTTGGCTTGAATATACTGGTGGCCTGGTATGCTGCCCCTAAACTTTCCTGTAACTGAGGGCCTACACCTCGCCCATGACTACTACCTAGCAGCAGCACGTTCTTCTTCCTAACACTTTGTACATTCCTACGCTTCTTGGCCTTGGTTGAAGTGTGCTGCACATTTCCTGCTCCTCATTCTACCTGAGGCTCTTCTCCACTTAATTCTGGCAGTGGTAGATACCTGCTTTTGTTGTTGATGATAAAACTGTCACATTGTGTTCTCTTTCTTTCTATCTCCTACCAGCTGCCAGTTCCCAACACCCTCTCCCCCCCCCCCCCCCCCAATCCCCCTTGATCCTTATGAGTTCCTTCCTTGCTTCCTCAAACTGTGCCTGAAGGGCACAGATTTTCCTTCCCTGTTCCCCAATCAAAATGTTCCTGCTACATATTCTGCAGTTTCAGGAGGGAGCCTCTTCTGTCCTCCCAACATTCTCCCCACTGCAACCCCCCCCCCCCCCCAAGTGAAAATATTTCCTGTAGGACTGGCAACAAATCCCTCTACTCACTACCCTACAACAGCTCCCACATTTCTCACTCATGGTCAGTTTCGAAAGAATAATTGTGTTTAAAGAATGTTTTAAATTGCCGAGTGGCCCTAGGCGGTTCAGTCTGGTGGCCAAGTGGTTCTAGGCGCTTCAGTCGCTACGGTCGCAGGTTCGAATCCTGCCTCGGGCATGGATGTGTGTGATGTCCTTAGGTTAGTTAGATTTAAGTAGTTCTAAGTTCTAAGGGAGTTATGACCTCAGATGTTAAGCCCCATAGTGCTCAGAGCCATTTGAACCATTTGTTTTAAATTCGTCAAGGACGCGAGATTGGCTGTGTGTAAACAAAAAACGACACAAAGGTCTTATGTGAGATAGTTTTTGTTTTTGTGCTGATTTAGAGATACAGTGACAGAATTACTTTGCTTTTAGAGAATTTACATTATTAGGTGGGTTTGTTCAGGTTTTAAACGCTTATAACTCGGAAAATTTAGGCCTAGATCGCGTTTAACTAGTAAACAATACGAAATATGTCAGTTAAAGACGATTTACAAACGTTTAATTACACTTTTATTGCAACAATAGACACTGATGAAACTAGTAGCTACGAAATTTTCACTATCAAGAAAACTTGGATAGAATTTGTGTGTTTATGTCACGCAAAATTTCGAGTTATGTCGCGATTATTGAGACTTCAGCTAAAGAACAAGTTTTTTCACGAACAAGCTCTGCTTGGACGCTAATACTCAGTTTAGTGACAAGAACTGACACTACAACAAGTATGCAAAATAAAGAAAATTTAAATTTGACACTATTTCCTCTTAAATAAGTTCTTTTAGCGAACGTAGAAAATACCTGTGATCTCACTCGGCGGCCATCTTGTATTGCAAAGGGAAGTTATGTGGAAAGGGAAGTTATGTGGCAAATTGGCACATGTCATCTATCTGCTGTACAAGCTGAGGAGCAGAGCCAGTAAAGAACTTCTGTTACGTGCATATTTTGCATTCTTCCATCCCATCCTGAGTTACGGAATACTATTATGGGACAATTCTGTAGGCTCAAAATTAGTCTTTAAATGGCAAAAGAAAGACATAAGGTGCATAGCAGGACTTAGCCCATATGAATCATGTCGAGATTATTTTAAGAAACTAAATATGACAGCGCTTGGTCTGTAAATTTACAACTGCCTTGGCTTCATTAAAGAGAATCTGAGTAAATTTGACTTAAATAGGACATTTCATGACCATAACATAAGAAGTAGACATGCAGTTAATATTCCATAATAATAATAATAATAATAATAATAATAAGGTTTTATTGTCGTTAAGCTTACAGAAGCAATAGACAACATCAAATTACAAAATATAAACAAAATTATATGCAGGAGTGATAAGTACAATATTTCAATAGTTTTATAAATAGTCAATAGACAGGATATACAATAGATAAAGTAAGGTAGTGCAATCAAATCAATCAGAATGTACCAATTTAAAATACAGGAAGAAGTCAGAATACAGAATACCAAAAGAGGAAAACATATCATATACAAAGCAATATTACATCAGATTATAATAACTGCCCTTTGCAACTGTGCAGAGAAAAACAGATTAGTGCTTATTACTAGCTACTAACAAACAGGTAACTAGAACTGCTAATGAAATAATTAATATTATTACTAGCTACTAACAAAGAGGTAACTAGAACTGCTGATGAAATAATTGATATAGTATGTCGGGAGCAGCCAAAGTTTATAATATTATTTGATTTGACTGCAATCAAGAAATTCATCAAGGGAATAAAAAGGATGCTCGACCAGCCACTCATACAGTTTTGGCTTGATCTTCGAATTTACAAAGAGAAAATTTATTGGGAACCTATTACATGATAGCATTTTAAAGACTTAGTTAAACGTTGAAAAGGTAAATCAATGTGTTTCCTGTTTCTCGTATTATACAAATGTATATTTTCTGTTAATTACTGGTTTGGTAAATTATTCATGGTATGTAGAACAACAGTATATATATATATATATATATATATATATATATATATATATATATATATATATATATATATATATATATAATAGAGGGAAACATTCCACGTGGGAAAAATTATATATAAAAACAAAGATGAGGTGACTTACTGGCAGGTCGATAGACACACAAACAAACACAAGCATACACACAAAATTCAAGCTTTCGCAACAAACTGTTGCCTCATCAGGAAAGAGAGAAGGAGAGGGAAAGACGAAAGGATGTGGGTTTTAAGGGAGAGGGTAGGGAGTCATTCCAATTCCGGGATCGGAAAGACTTACCTTAGGGGGAAAAAAGGACGGGTATACACTCGCGCACACACACACATATCCATCCACACATATACAGACACAAGCAGACATATTTAAATATGTCTGCTTGTGTCTGTATATGTGTGGATGGATATGTGTGTGTGATAATAATAATAATAATAATAATTTTATTGTCATTCGGCCATTACAGCAATAGACAACGTCATATACATACTAAAATACAATTAATAGCTTGAAAGAAACAACAGGTTTCTTGTTAACATTATAGTATTATATTACAGTTGATAAATTCTCTTATGTCATAGAATGGGTGGAGGACTAGCCAGTCATGAATTGTTTGTTTGAATAATTGTTCAGGTAATTCTTGAACAGATTGAGGAAGTTTATTAAATAATTTGTACCCCATGATTTCGTAGCTGTTGAGTGACTTTGACAACCTGTGGTAAGGAATATAGAGGCACCTATTCCTTCTTGTATTGTGGCTGTGTACATATTCTCTGGTTTTTGTTTCTGGTAATTTCTTCTTCGTATAAATTAGAACATAGTATATGTACAAGTTTATAACAGTCATGATTTTCTGTTCACAGAACAATGGTTTACAGTGTGCCTTATATGCAGAACCTGTAATTATCCTAATAGCTTTTTTTTGCAGTATTAATATGTCATGTACACAGCTAGAGTTCCCCCACAAAATAATTCCATATGTTATTATACTCTGAAAGAATGAAAAATAGGATGTTCTAACATATTTTTCAGGAACACGATCCATAAGTCGTCTTAACAGGTAAATAACTCTAGACAATTTACCACTAATATATTGTACATGTTGACCCCAAGATAACTTATCATCAATGTATACCCCCAAAAATTTGACATAACTTGGATCGTCTGACAGCAGCTTGTCTCTAAGACTACAGACCATCTGCTGTGTTTTGTTTTCATTCAGTAGGAATCCATTTGCCTTGAACCAATAGGATGCTTGGTCAATTGTCTTTGCTGCACAAGTTTTAAGGCTATTGAAATCCTCACTAGCATGAAGAAATGTTGTATCATCTGCATACAACACAGTGGTGGACTTGATAAATGACGGCAGATCATTTATCATTATCAGGAACAAAAAGGGGCCCAGCACAGATCCCTGCGGAACACCTACCTTGACTTGCTCTATACTCGACATTTCTCTCCCTACACAAACAACTTGCATACGATTCTGAAGATATGATTTTATTCATTTAAGGCTGTTATGTCTAATGCCATAGAATTCCAGTTTTTCTAGGAGTGGCTTATGCTTTACACAGTCAAAAGCTTTGCTTAGATCACAAAATGTGAGTTGAGCATAGCCCTTATCCTCAAACACTTGATGTAAGTATTTGACTACAAAGTCTATAGCATCCACAGTAGACAACTTTTTCCTAAAACCATACTGAGATTCACTAATTATTCCTAATTTTTCAAAATAGACAGATAGCTGTTGGTAAATTACACATTCCAGTATTTTAGAAAAAGCTGGGACTATGGAGATTGGTCTGTAACTGCAAGGTGAGTCCATATCTCCCTTTTTATATATTGGAATTACCCTAGCCACTTTGAGTTCTTCGGGAAAATATCCTTCAGATATGCATTTATTTATACAGAATGTTAAGGGGTACACAATATAGTCTTATAGCGACGCTGCAGCGCGCTAATTCAAGCTCGCCCGTGTGTGTGTGTGTGCTGTGCGCGTGTGTCAGTGCAGTGGTGTGCGGTCGCAATTACTTTACGCGACGTTGGTGTAGTTCCGCGCCCAGCCTCTAGAGGCGCTGTGTTTTCTATCTTTTATATACGTTCGGTTTATTGTTATTATTCCTTGTTTTTTTTGAGTTAGAGTAGTAGTTCCTTGCCTCCTGACTTGTATGGACGAGTACTGTTTCCTCTCCTAATTACGGAAGTTTTCCGAGGATTAAGGATACTCTGTATAGGCCGGAAGCAAATTTTATAGCTCCGACCTGTCCATGCATGCCGGGCGTCGCAAGATACGCGCTCGCAATAAAGTTATTGTTACTCAACTGAAGGTCTTCATTTTTCCGAATCACGTTAAGCAAAGGTCGGACAGCCACCAGTTTAGCTGTACCCGACAAGTGGTGACCCCGACGTGATCCAAGCAGAGACCGACGTGATTAAGAAGAAGCAGCCGTGAGCTACGTAAGTAACGAGCACATAATGACCGAACAGCAGGCCGTCTCCAGGATTGCAGTCCGTTTGCCGCCGTTCTGGCCCGACAACCCGGTACTCTGGTTCGCGCAGGCAGAGGCAAGTTTTAGCTGCGCTGGAATAACGGTCGAAGCAACTAAATTTGCGCTGATTGTGAGCCAACTCGACCAACGTTATGCAGCCGAGGTGCAGGACATAATCACAGCACCGCCCGAGGCTGGAGCTTATGCCAGGCTAAAATCAGAGATGATTCGACGGGTGGCCGCGTCACAAGAGGACCGGATACGTCAGGTTCTGACACAGGAAGAAATTGGCGACAGGAAGCCTTCTCAATACCTGCGACATCTACGCAGCAAAGTTGACACCGTTACTGTGCCAGACAGTCTGCTCAGAACACTGTGGAGCAGTAGGTTGCCGCCGCAAATAAAAGCCATAATCGCCTCACAAACGGACATGCCGCTGGATGACGTGGCGCAGCTAGCAGACCGGATTCAGGACGCGATCACACCGGCTCCGGTCAGCGCAGTCGCGGCGTTGGACAACAGTGCAAACAGTACCGCGTCTGTAGCACGAGCCGACCATGATTCTCTCGCTGCCAAGGTTGAGCTTTTGTGCACCCAGGTCAGTGCGCTGCTGGCACGTGACGACGACAATAATAGAAGAAGCCGATACAGACGGCGGCGTTCGAGAAGCAGATCTTCCGGCGGTACTACCACTCCGCAAGGCGAGGTACCGTTGTGCTGGTACCACCGACGATTCGGCGATCAGGCAAGGAAGTGCACATCGCCATGCTCGCACCCAAATGCCACCGGCGGTCGACAATAGGCGCAACCGACTGCCAGTTATCCTCCAAGCGCCTGTTCGTTACCGATAGGAGTTCCGGCGTTAAGTTTTTAATAGACAAGGGGTCGGACCTGAGTATCATACCACGAACAGCCATACATCGTTGCCGGCCGCCAACTGCCTTCCGTCTGACGGCTGCCAACAATTCTTCCATCGCAACATATGGCACACAGAGGATGGAGCTTAATCTCGGCCTACGTCGCGCGTACGGGTGGAATTTTACAGTGGCTGACGTCACGGAGGCGATCGTCGGGGCTGATCTTCTCGCACACTACCACCTGCTGCCGGACGTCGCGAATGCACGCTTGGTAGACAGCGTCACTGGCTTAGCAGTCACGGGTTTCCGTCGCAACACCGCAACGCACAGTGCCAAGTTGGTCCATGCTACGGAGGGTGAGTACACTGAATTACTGCTTAACTATCCGAACTTGACCAGGCCGCCCGGCGCTCCCAGGTTCATACCATATGACACGGTGCATCACATTCAAACGACGGACGGTCCCCCAGTAGCATGCCGACCTAGGCGTCTCGCTCCGGACCGATTGAAGATAGCGAAGGCAGAATTTGACGCCATGATTTGCGAGGGCATAATGCGGCCATCTAAGAGCCCGTGGTCCTCCGCATTACATCTTGTTCCGAAGAAGGGTGGAGCTTGGCGCCCATGCGGTGACTACCGTGCGCTTAACGCGCGAACAGTGCCGGACAGATATCCCGTTCCGTTACTGAGGGATTATAATCACGCTTTACATGGTGCCACGGTGTTCACAGCTCTGGACTGCGCTAAAGCGTATACACAGATTCCGGTGGCCAATGACGACATTCCAAAGACTGCAATAATAACGCCTTTCGGTTTATTTGAAAGCAAATTTATGACTTTCGGTTTACGCAATGCCGCTCAGACCTGGCAAAGGTTTATAGACTCGGTTCTCCAGGGGCTGCCGTTCTGTTTCGCCTACCTGGACGATGTGTTAGTGTTCTCTGCTGACCACGATCGACACCGACAACATCTGCGAGAGATTTTCGAGCGGTTGGAGCGTTACGGTGTCGTCTTGAACGTGGACAAGTGTGTTTTTGGGCAGTCAGAGGTGACATTTCTTGGCCAGAGATTTTCGAGCGGTTGGAGCGTTACGGTGTCGTCTTGAACGTGGACAAGTGTGTTTTTGGGCAGTCAGAGGTGACATTTCTTGGCCATAAGATTTCTGCTGAAGGCTCTCTTCCTCTGTCCGAGAAGGTGGACGCTATCTTGCAGCTACCCCGACCAACTACGATCAAAGAATTACGTCGTTTTTTGGGGATGCTCAATTTTTATCGACGACACCTTCCTCACGCTGCGGAGCTGCAGGAACCTTTGACGGCGGCATTATCGGGCCCTAAAGTAAATAGCAAGTCTCTGATACAGTGGACAGAGGACATGTGTTCTACGTTCGAGGCAACAAAGAGGAGCATGGCCGACGCGGCGCTTCTCGCACACCCACGGCTCGACGCGCCATTAGCAATTGTCGTAGATGCGAGCCAGACGGCGATCGGTGCCGCGTTACAACAATGGTCCGACAACGCATGGCAGCCACTGGCGTATTATTCCCACAAGCTTTCGCCTGCACAGAGAAAATGGAGCACATATGACCGTGAGCTCCTGGCAGTATACCAGGCAGTGAAATATTTTCGCCCCCAAGTGGAAGCGCGAACTTTCACGATATATACAGACCACAAGCCACTCACGTTCGCCTTCCGTCGGAATAGTGTCAACTGCTCTCCCCGTCAATTTCATCACCTTGAGTTCGTGGCCCAGTTTACTACCGACATTAGACATATTTCTAGGATCGACAACATTGCTGCGGATTGCCTTTCACGGATCAGCAGTGTTTCCAGGACCATAGACTTTCCTGCACTGGCACAGGCACAGAGAGACGACGAAGAACTCCTTGCCTATGTCAAAGACACGGCTTCCGCATTGCAACTGAAACTCATTGATGTTCCGGGGGAAGATACACAGCTATACTGCGACGTTTCTCGCGGCCGACCTCGTCCCTTTCTGACGCCGGCTTTTAGAAGACAAGCCTTTGATATAGTACATGGATTGTGCCATCCCGGGGTACGCCCGACATTCCGCCTAGTATCGCAACGTTTCGTGTGGCCAGGCATGCAAAAAGACTGCCGCGAGTGGGTCCAATCTTGTCTTCAGTGCCAACGCTGCAAGATTAACCGCCATGTACACGCACCGATCGGCGATTTTCCGGATACCACCGCCCGCTTTGCCCACGTTCATTTAGATGTAGTCGGACCACTTCCACCTTCGAACGGGCAAAGATATCTGTTTACAATGATCGACCGTTTTACACGTTGGCCGGAGGCAGTGCCGGTGGATAATATCACAGCAGACACATTAGCTTCCGCTTTTGCAATGACTTGGTTGGCAAGATTTGGATGCCCACTACATATTACCACTGACCGCGGACGGCAATTTGAATCAGACCTGTTCTCACAGCTGGCCAAGTTTCGTGGTTACACCCACCATAAGACCACAAGTTATCACCCAACAAGCAACGGAATGATCGAACGCTGGCACCGTTGTTTGAAGGCCGCGCTGATGTGCCACGAAGAAACCTGGACAACCGCACTACCAGTGGTCTTGTTAGGCTTACGGACGACTTTCAAACCAGACCTGGGGTCGTCAGCGGCAGAACTGGTTTATGGAGAAACACTGCGCCTTCCTGGTGACTTTGTAGACGCTGATGCCACAGAGACAGTGTCTACTGGCCAGCCGGATTTCTTGCGACGATTGAGGGACCATGTATCAAAGATTCGCCCTCCGAAAGCCACACGTCATGGCAAGCCGCCCACTTTCGTGCACCAGGACCTGGAACAATGTCGTCACGTCATGCTCCGCACTGAGGGCGTTAAACCGCCTCTACAAGCTCCTTATTCTGGTCCATATGAAGTGCTACGGCGCGGTGCCCACACCATGGATATCCTAGTGAACGGCAAAACTACGAATGTCGCGTTGAATCGGGTTAAACCTGCGTATGTTTTTCCTGACACCCCACTAGCGGCACCTCGTCGCAGGCATTCACCTACCGCTGTTCCAGACACTGACGCCACATCTCCGGCGCCGGCTCTTCAACATCCGCCGCCCAACGCAGCACAACATCCACCTCCTGACATTGTTCCTCCTCCTCCGACGAGGACGACCCGTTCTGGACGTCGGGTGCACTTTCCGGCGCGGTATCTCGACGCTGACGCTCCGCTTCCGCCCGGGGGGCTGATGTAGCGACGCTGCAGCGCGCTAATTCAAGCTCGCCCGTGTGTGTGTGTGTGCTGTGCGCGTGTGTCAGTTCAGTGGTGTGCGGTCGCAATTACTTTACGCGACGTTGGTGTAGTTCCGCGCCCAGCCTCTAGAGGCGCTGTGTTTTCTATCTTTTATATACGTTCGGTTTATTGTTATTATTCCTTGTTTTTTTTGAGTTAGAGTAGTAGTTCCTTGCCTCCTGACTTGTGTGGACGAGTACTGTTTCCTCTCCTAATTACGGAAGTTTTCCGAGGATTAAGAATACTCTGTATAGGCCGGAAGCAAATTTTATAGCTCCGATCTGTCCATGCATGCCGGGCGTCGCAAGATACGCGCTCGCAATAAAGTTATTGTTACTCAACTGAAGGTCTTCATTTTTCCGAATCACGTTAAGCAAAGGTCGGACAGCCACCAGTTTAGCTGTACCCGACAGTCTATTACTTTCTTTAGTAAATTACAGGATATGTCGTATATATCTACACTGTCTGAAGATTTCATCCGTTTTACAATGCTTAGGACATGACTAGGTGAGACCTCGGAGAACATAAACGTACCTGTGTCTGTTGGTGTTCTGCAAACATTTTTAGAAAGTAACTCTGATGAATTGATATCAGGTTTGATTATAGTATTTCCTACATTTTCAACAGATTTAATAAAGAAATCATTGAATTTTTGGGGACTTATATTAATTTTTTTGCTTCTTACATCTTTAGCAACACCATTTATTAATTTCCATGCAGCTTTGCACTTATTTGTAGAATTATCAATGGTATTGAAATTATGTGCTTTTTTGGCTTCCACGATGGCTTTTTTACACTCATTCCTGCATTTTATATAGGCTTATCTGGCATGTTCTGTTTTCTGATTGCTACATATATTGTGCAACACCATAACTTGGTTTTTCATACTTGATAATTGTTTAGTGAACCATGAATCTTGTCTGTTTGTAGCCCTGTTTGTAAAGCCTTTGTCAGTTAATTTGCATTTCTTTATGGGGATATTGTCATTAAATTGTGTCAGAAATGTTTTAAAAAATCTCTCAGATAATAGTTTCCCTGACAAATCATCACTAAGACTATAACTTGTGTCACCATGACATTGGTTGAACCAGTCTCTCTCAGCAAGGGACTTACAGAGCTGAACAATTTTGTCATCTGTGACAGGCCTGGTGATTATAACTTTTGGGACAGGCTTAGGAATATTACTATTATCAATACAGAACCTACTTGTATAGTTTAAAAATACAGAGTCATGATCTGAAAATGGAAACGCTGTAACAGCACATGATTCTTCTGTAGTTTTAAAGTTGACAAAAATATTGTCAAGACATGCTTTATCTCTTGTGGGCCTGTTATTGATTGAGTGCAAATTGCACTGTCTTAAAAGGTTTTTCAACTCAGTCACAGTACGTTTATGTGTTGTTATATCAAAATCTGCATTCAGATCTCCACCAATTACTATGTCATAATGCAACCATCTGGTCCCTCTTAGTACATCTAACAGCATGTCCAATTTTTCTAGAAATACATTGATGATACCCTTAGGTGACCTGTAAAGGGATACTATTACTAACTTAAGACTGTCCATAACTATACCAGTGGCTTCAAAGTTCTGTTCCTCACATAAATAATCTAGGTCCAACTTAACAATGGAGCAGCTGAATGACTGATTAATATATATTGCCACACCACCTCTTATATGCAGTTTTCTACAGTAACTATTTGCTACATTATAGTTATCAAGTTTGACAACTGTAAGTACACTCTCAGTAACCCAATGTTCACTCAGACAGAAAATATCAAATTTGTTATCTAGTCCAAAACTGTTTACAATAAATTCTTTATCTATTAGTCCTTGAACATTCAGATAGCAAATTTTAAGATCATAATTGTTGTTTATTTTAGATTGAACGTTTTGGTGAGGTGTTGTGAAATTTGTTACACTACTTATCTCCTGGGCTGCTTCATCCTGCTGCCTTCCACTAAAAAATCATTTAGACGGACAGGAGGTGCTGTTTTCCGTCTACACGTAACACTTGATGCTGCTTCTCCTGCTGCAATTCTCATTTCTCCTTTTGGAGGCACTATAGTAACTGTTGCTGGTGAAACTTCTGCTGTTGATGCTACTGTTACTTCCTTTTCCACTGCTGCTACTGATAATGCCACTGGTGACTGTGACGCTTTACATGTTTGCACAGTTGTAATTTTTTCATCATAGGGTGTATCTGCAGATGTTTCTTCCTCATATGCTGTTGGTGCACTTTTCTTTTCTGTTGTCATTGGCAGAAAACCTGTTGCAGGTAGTGCTATTTTTACATAGGCACCCACTCCTGCTGTCTTTATCACCTGGAGAATTTCTTTCGCCAGCACTTTCTTGCCTAGGTTGTTTCTGTGCACTCCATGTCTAGTAAAATGCTCTCTTACTGAACTCGTTGCTTCAATGAAAGTTGTGTGCACAAAACCGCTACAAATCTTCCTGAATTTCCGATTTGTCGCGATGATTTCTTTGTTTACACACGAGTCTTCCGTTAAGTCGTGTCTGTAGGGAATGTTTACAACAAATACCTTCGCCTGTGAAATTTTTCCTAGCGATTCTTTCAGTGTTCTTACAGCAAGGCTGCTTTCATTTTTATAGACATCGTTTCCCCCTCCGATTATGACACAGTTGACGTCGCTTTTCACGGAACTTTCACAGTTTTTCAGCACTTCTCGTAGAGGAGCACCAGGTTTCGAAATTCCAATCACTTTATATTCGGACTGCATATCAGACATGATTGTAGCCAGTCCCTTGCCATGACTCGTCGATAATATGTATATTTCTTCCTTCTTCTTCTCTGTTTCCTTTTTTGTCTCGTGTTCAGTTTTATTACAAGTTGCTCTCACACGATTTTTTCGTTTAATAGTATTTGATGGTAACGTGTTTCTGCTGGCACTTTTTTGTTCAACAGATCTTTCCGAGCAGTTACCTGTTACACTGAGATTTTTTGTCCGTGATTCTGAGTTGTCTGCACTTAGAACATCGTATTTATTCATTAGTGGAACACGAAAAACATTGGTATTTAAGACAGGTCGAGAGATTTTCTTAGGCCTAGTATATACACACTCTCGTTTGCCTGTTTGCGTATCTGTGGGAAGGTCCATATAGTCGATCAAACTTTTCAGCATTTCTGCATATTGTCTAGCTTTACTTAAGTCACTTTGCAGTTCTTCCCTCACACTTATTTCGAGTCCAGCGTTGCACATTTCAAATGCAGTTTCAAGACCTTTGCACTCAGTTCCACAGTCACATGTAGGCCTATGTTGACCGAGATTTGCTTCCACGAAACAACAAGAATGATACCATTTATGCGCCACTACACATATTTTAACACCTTTTATCACTTTTTTTGCACATAGCATACAATTCACTGACAGTAATTTACCGATATTCACGGAGCGATTTGCCACTACATTCATATACGCCGCCATGCTTGCCATGGTTTTTTTTTTTTTTTTTTTTTTTTTTTTTTTTTTTTTTTTTTTTTTTGTGTATACCCGTCCTTTTTCCCTAAGGTAAGTCTTTCCGCTCCCGGGATTGGAATGACTCCTTACCCTCTCCCTTAAAACCCACATCCTTTCGTCTTTCCCTCTCCTTCTCTCTTTCCTGATGAGGCAACAGTTTGTTGCGAAAGCTTGAATTTTGTGTGTATGTTTGTGTTTGTTTGTGTGTCTATCGACCTGCCCGCGCTTTCGTTCGGTAAGTCACCTCATCTTTATAGATTAAGAACAATCACAAATTTAAGTTTCACAAACAATGGCTTGCAGGAATCTGGTCTACCAGAATCAGCGATAATTCTTACCACTTGTTTTGCAGTAGAAGAATATCATGCTAGGCTTGTAGAGACACAAAACAGTTACAAATGTCTTGGTCCTGTCCACTTCAACAAATGATCTGAATATGATTGATTGATTTATATTGCCCAAAAACAAAACATTTACAGTGATATAAAGCCTGTATAAGCAATTTCAATAAATGTACAAACAACAATGACAATAAATACACAAATAATTAATCTATGTTAGAAATTATGCTCGAAATCTTCCATTGTATAAAAACAATTTTGAATTAATAAAGTTCTTACAAATATCTTAAATTTTTTCAGCTCCAGACTCTTAACTGACTGTTGTAGTTTATTAAATAGCTTTACAGATGTGTGTTTGAAGCTGTTTAGAGTTTTGGTATATGACCAGTAATCTTTTCTTACATCATTACAGTGTCGTGTGTTATAACTATGTACATCAGAATTCAGATCAAAACTAGACAAGTTCTTTTTAATGTACAAGAGACATTGAAATATGTATATACATGGCAAGGTCATAATACCAAGTTTAATAAATAATTCTCTACAGTGAGTTCTAGGGAGTTGATGATAGCAAAGGCGAAAACTAACTAAAATTGGCATGAAGTCATAAAGAGTTCAAAGAAAATATACAAATAAAAAATATATATTTAAATAGATCTATATATATTTTACTGTGTGTAGCAGGTCTCCGTTCTGTCCCAGTTTGCACCCACTAATTCCACCCCATTCCAGAAATCTAGCAGGATCTCCAGTCACTCCTCAAATCCTTAGGCTCACCCCACAACCTCTCCCTTGAATCCACCTCTCTGCTTACCCATACCACTCCCCCCACTCATGCTTCCTAAAGTCCATAAACCCAACTGTCCAGGATGCCCCATTGTGGCCAGTTACTGTACCCCCACTGAGAGAATCTCTGTTCTTGTAGACCAACACCTTCCACGTATAACCCGGAACCTACCCTCCTATATAAAAGATACCAACTATTTCCTGCACTGACTCTCCACAATTTCTGTCCCTTTACCACATGGTGTCCAGTTCGTCACTATTGATGCTACCTCCTTTTACACTAACATCCCTAATGCCCATAGCCTTGCTGTTATTGAACACTATGTTTTCCAATGCCCAATGGATTCCAAACCAACAACCTCCTTCCTAGTTGCCATGGACACTATATCCTCACCCATTACCTACAAATAAATCCAGGGTTCTGCTAAGGAGCCTTGAGCAGCCGCTGGTGAAATATCAGTGCAGCAGCAGTGCAGTAGCGATTCGCATATTTAGCTTTCATATTTGTTTTGTAGTTTGATTCTTAATTTCTTTCCGAGTGCTTGTGCGCTTGCATATTTAATTACATAAAATCCTTGCATATTCTCGTATTTGAGAGGAGTAATATTGCTTATTGATAGCCGTAGAGTATAAATTCACGGAGTCATTAGATATTAGCAGTTGGATGGATAGGGTGTGTGCGTGCTGTGTGCGGGCGCAGGAGGAAGTGGACGCAGTTCGTGAGCAGCTGAGCGTGCTGTTGACCATGGTCAGCCGCCTTCAGGCTGCTGCCTCAAGGTGCAGCGATGGCAGAGGGTCTGGCGAATCGCTGCTGCGTTCGCTGACTCAGCCGCCAAGGCACCTCCTAGTGTAACCGGCGCATTGGAGCCGCCCTCACCTCAGGGTGAGTGGTGGACTGCAACACGTTCGCGTCACTCGAGGTGGAGGGCCAATGTGGAGGCTGACCGGCTGGCCTCACTCGTTCATCCTGTCAGTGGACAGGTGGCCGCTCCTTCAGCAGGGCCCGAGCAGGCACACGGGGGCAAAGGCTTGCTGGTTATTGGGAGCTCGAACGTTAGGCGGGTGATGGAGCCCCTTAGGGAAGTAGCATATAGGGCTGGAAAGAAATCCAACGTGCACTCGGTTTGTCTGCCGGGGGACCCTATCCAAGATGTGGAGGTGGCCTTGCCTGTGGCTATCGAGCATATGGGATGCAGTTGTCTGCAAGTAGTAGCTCACATTGCCACCAATGATGTCTGTTGCTTGGGTTCTTAGGCAATCCTCAGTTCATACAGATGGCTGGTGGATTTGGTGAAGACCGCTGGCCACGCACGCGTGGTGCAAGCAGAGCTCTCTATTTGCAGCATCGTTCCCAGAGTAGATCGGGGTCCTTTGGTTTGGAGCCGAGTGGAGGGTCTCAACTGGAGGCTTCGTTGGCTCTGTGATGGTCTTGGCTGCAGATTTCTAGACTTGCGCTATTGGGTGGGGAATTGTAGGACGCCCCTAGATAGGTCAGGGGTGCACTACACAAAGGAAGCGGCTACTAGTGTAGCATAGTACTTGTAGCGTGCACATGGGACTTTTTTAGGCTAGGCAGTAGTGCGAGGTGTCCTGATGAACACTCACCAGTCGGTTCAGCTATCAAGATATTAACAGTAAATTTTCATAGTGTTCAGAATAAAGTTCCTGAATTTACTGCCCTCCAGGAAGTGTGTGGCGCGCAAATTATTCTCGGGACGGAGACCTGGCTGAATCTTCAGATAGGAAGTTCTGAAATATTTAGTGAGGGTTGGAACGTGTATCAGAAAGACAGATAACAGAGCTAGGGGAAATAAAGTTAATTGTGGGGTGTTATTACCGGCCACCAGGTTCCACCGTGACAGTTCTAGAATCATTCAAAAGGAGTCTACATTTTGTATCGCAGAAGTACCCAGATCATGCTATATTGGTTGGAGGCGACTTCAACCTAGCTAGTATAGACTGGGATGTCTATGGATTCATTACAGGTGGTACAGACAAGCTGTCATGTGAGTTACTTTTAACACATTATCCAAAAACCGTCATACCTTAGCAAAAGATCTTGCTGAAAACCCAAGGAAATTCTGGTCTTACGTAAAATCGGTAAGCAGGTTGAAGGCTTCCATCCAGCCACTCACTGATCAGTCTGGCCTGGCAATGGAAGACAGCAAATCGAAAGCAGAAATTTTAAATTTAGCATTTGAGAAATCTTTCACGCAGGAGGATCGTACAAACATACCGCCGTTTGAGTCTCGTACAGTTTCCCGTATGGAGGACATAGTGATAGACATCCCTGGGGTTGTGAAGCAGCTGAATGGGTTGAAAATAAATAAATCGCCAGGTCCTGATGGGATTCCAATTCGGTTTTACAGAGAGTACTCTACTGCATTGGCTCCTTACTTAGCTTGCATTTATTGTGAATCTCTTGCCCAACGTAAAGTCCGAGTGACTGGAAAAGAGCACAGGTGACACCTGTATATAAGAAGGGTGGAAGATCGGATCCTCAAAATTACAGTCCAATATCCTTAACATCGGTTTGTTGCAGGATTCTCGAACATATTCTCAGTTCGAATATAATGAATTTCCTTGAGACAGAGAAGTTGCTGTCCATGCATCAGCACAGCTTTAGAAAGCATCGCTCCTGCGAAACGCAACTTGCCCATTTTTCACGATATCTTGCGAATCATGGATGAAAGGTATCAGACAGGTGCCATATTCCTTGACTTCCGGAAAGCGTTTGACTCAGTGCTCCACTGCAGACTCCTAACTAAGGTACGAGCATATGGGATTGGTTCCCAAGTATGTGAGTGGCTCGAAGACTTCTTAAGTAATAGAACCCAGTACATTATCCTCGATAGTGGGTGTTCATCGGAGGTGAGGGTATCATCTGGAGTGCCCCAGCGAAGTGTGGTAGGTCTGCTGTTGTTTTCTATCTACATAAATGATCTTTTGGACAGGGTGGATAGCAATGTGCGGCTGTTTGCTGATGATGCTGTGGTGTACAGGAAGGTTTCGTCGTTGAGTGACTGTAGGAGGATACAAGATGACTTGGACAGGATTTGTGATTGGTGTAAAGAATGGCAGTTAACTCAAAAAATAGATAAATGTAAATTAATGCAGATGAATAGGAAAAAGAATCCTGTAATGTTTGAATACTCCATTAGTAGTGTAGCACTTGACACAGTCACGTCGATTAAATATTTGGGCGTAACATTGCAGAGCGATATGAAGTGGGATAAGCATGTAATTGCAGTTGTCGGGAAGGCGGATAGTCGTCTTCGGTTCATTGGTAGAATTTTGGGAAGATGTGGTTCATCTGTAAAGGAGACCGCTTATAAAACACTAATACGACCTATTCTTGAGTACTGCTCGAGCGTTTGGGATCCCTATCAGGTCGGATTGAGGGAGGACATAGAAGCAATTCAGAGGCGGGCTGCTAGATTTGTTAGTGGTAGGTTTGATCATCATGCAAGTGTTACAGAAATGTTTCAGGAACTTGGGCGAGAGTCTCTAAAGGAAAAGAGGCATTCTTTTGGTGAATCACTACTGAGGAAATTTAGAGAACCAGCATTTGAGGCTGACTGCAGTACAATTTTACTGCCGCCAACTTATATTTCGCGAAAAGACCACAAAGATGAGATAAGAGAGATTAGGGCTTGTACAGAGGCATATAGGCAGTCATTTTTCCCTCGTTCTGTTTGGGAGTGGAACAGGGAGAGAAGATGCTAGTTGTGGTACGAGGTACCCTCCGCCACGTACCCTATGGTGGAGTGTGGAGTAAGTATGTAGATGGAGATGTAGATGAAGGGCACCCACATGGCACCGTTTTATGCCAATCCATTCATGGCCATCTAGAGGAATCCTTCTTAAACACCCAGAATCCTAAACCACTCACTTGGTTCAGATCCACTGATGACATCCTAACCACATTCCTCCAGAACCTCAACAACTTCTCCCCCATTTGCTTCATCTGGTCCTACACAACTCAACAAACCACCTTCCTAGATGTTGACCTCCACCTCAAAGATGGCTACATCAGTACCTCTGTCCATGTCAAACCTACTAACCACCAGCAATACCTCCACTTAGACAGCTTCTACCTGTTACATACCAAGAAGTCCCTTTCATACAGCCTAGCCACCCATGGTTGTCGCATCTGCAGTGATGAGTGGTCCCTCTCTCAAAATATACTGAGGGTCTCACTGAAGCCTACACATATTGTAATTACCCTCCCAACCTTGTACAAAATCAAATCTCCCATGCCTTGTCTTTCCAGTCTCTCACCACCTCCCAAAATCCCATTGTCCAGCCACAGAGGATCATTCCTCTCGCAACTCAGAACCACTAAGGACTGGAGCAACTGAATTACACTCTCTACCAGTGTTTCAACTACTTCTCATCATGCCCTGAAATGAGAAATGTCCTGGCCACTACCCTTCCCACCCCGCAAACAGTGTTATTTCACCATCCACTGAATCTAAACAATATACTTGTCCATCCTTGCACAAACCCTGCTCCCAATCCCTTATGTCATGGCCTATACCCCCGTAATAGACCTAGATGCAAGACCTGTCTCCCCCTGCAGGTTCGGGGGTAAGAATAGGCCCGCGGTACTCCTGCCTGTCGTAAGAGGCGACTAAAAGGAGTCTCAACTGTCTTGGCCTTTAATGTGATGGTCCCCTAAGGGGTTTGACCACTCCATTTCCAAATTTTTCAGTTAGTGCATACCATTTGGGGAAGGATGCCTTACGTGGTGCATTCTATATCCATCTTGCCCTAAGATCTGGCATATTCGTTTTTCTCATGGAGTTGGACTTACACTGAGCTTCCGGCCACATTGACTACAGCGTGTTCCGGGTAGCCTACATTCCCTCCATTGTGCACTTCCATCTTTGCTCCCTTTATTAATGGATATTCGACACCCGACAACCAGCACGGTAGCCAGTCCATTGTGGTGGGGTCGTCATGTACCCTCTTGGTGGTAGCCCCCTGACTACACAGGGATCGGACTGCTGATGCCTGAGCTGCTCCCTCCCCACGTATGCCGAGGAGTAGATGCCTATCCCTCTGGGGCATCGGGACTCCCGGAAAGGCCATCCTGCCAGGTGGTCTTTGCTGTGGCTGGGTGGCGCCCGTGGGGAGAGCCCCTGGTCGGAGTGGGTGGCATCAGGGCAGATGACCCGCAATGAAGCGTGATACATCACCTCTCGTTGGTGGGCCTCCACCAGCAGTCTCCAAGCGATCGAGGTCTAACCTCAACGGGAAGAAATTTGATCCAAGATCATTTCCCTCCCTGGCCACTCCATGGGAGGAAAGTATGGCTAAAGAAGGCGGTGCAGATTATTCACCACGGTACCTCGTTTGTACCTGTGTTGATGGTGAATCATTTATGTCAACCAAGCCCCAGTTTTTTGTGGAGCATATAGAGGACAAGTTCGGGGAGGTGGAGGGCTTGTCCAAAATGCGCTCTGGTTCAGTTCTAATGCAGACAGCATCCTCTGCCCAGTTATGGAGGTTGCTCGCTTGCGATAAGTTAGGGGACGTTTCTGATAGTATCATGCCCCATAAGAGTTTAAACATGGTCCAGGGTATTATATTCCACAGGGATCTCCTTCTGCAGTCGGACGATGAACTATGTGCCAGCCTAGAACGACGAGGTGTTCACTTCACCCGGCGCATACATCGGGGTCCGAGGGATAATCAGGTGGCCACCGGTGCCTTCATCTTGGCCTTCGAGGGTGACGTCTTACCCGAAAAGGTCAAGGTGATGGTTTACCACTGTGATGTGAAACCATATATCCCTCCTCCGATGCGGTGTTTTAAATGCTGGAAGTTCGGGCACATGTCATCCTGCTGTACTTCCGGCATCACATGTCAAGATTGTGGACATCCTTTGCATCCCAATACTCCATGTGTTCCGCCTCCCATCTGTGTTAACTGTGGAGAACACCATTCCCCCTGCTCGCCGGACTGTAGGATATTCCATAAAGAACGGAAGATAATGGAATATAAGACCATGGACCACCTGACCTACTCCAAGGCGAGGCAGAAATATGAGAAGCTCCATCCTGTGCCAATGATGTCGACCTACGCCACTGCTGCAACGACAGTTCTCCCATCTCCTGTGTTGTCCCGTCCAGTTAGATCTATGATTGGTCAAAATCCACCACAGCCCCCTTGATTGTGGGGGGCACTTCACACCCTGTTGCTCCTGCTCCTACTACTTCAGGAGCAACACCCCCCAACCATCGGGGACATCATTTCCCCTTTCCCAGCTGGAGAAGAGTAAGACTTCTTCGGCTACTCTCGCCAGGAAGGGGCCCCTTGGGGACCTCCATTCGCAAGTTCTGACCAGCGGAAAAGTGGACACCCGCAAGTGACTGAAACAACCACCAGTCCCTGGTCGTAGGGCCTCACGGTCGTCGTCCGTCCCTGAGACTGATCCTGTGAAGCCCTCCAAGCCTGAACCACCAAAGGCACAGCGAGAGAAGCAGAAAAAGAAGAAAGTCCCGAAGAATAACGACATTACGGTGGCACCCGTCCCACCGCTTCCTACAAGCTCTACGTCTGAAGATGAGGTGGAGATTCTGGCGTCCGCTGAGGACCTCGATCTCGCCGGTCCCTCAGACACCATGGATAGCACTAACACAGGTGCTCAATTGGAGGCAGCAGGTGACCCAGCGGCGTAATCTGCCTTCCCAGTCCCTTCACGCATTTCTCAGCCATGGACAATATCATCCTCCAGTGGAACTGCAGCGGTTTCTTCCACCATCTAGCTGAGCTCCGACAACTTATCAGCCCTCACCTTTTTCGTCTGCATTGCTCTTCCGGAAACTTGGGTTTCCAGCAATGCGAACCCCCGCCCTCCATGGCTATTGGGGTTATTATAAGAACCGGGCAGCTTATGAAAGGGTGTCTGGTGGCATCTGCATCTATGTCCTTAACTCTCTTCACAGCGAGTCTGTCCCTCTACAAACAGCTTTAGAGGCTGTCGCTGTTCGGGGGTGGACACCACAGGCTGTTACCGTCTGCAGTCTTCACCTTCCACCAGATAGTGATGTCGCGCAGCATGTCTTGGCTGTGCTGATAGCCCAATTGCCGCCACCTTTCTTGTTACTGGGCGACTTCAACGCCCATAACCCTCTGTGGGGTGGGTCAGTGGCAACAGGTCGAGGCGCCACCGTTGAGCATTTATTGGCGCAGCTCGATCTTTCAATTTTAAATGATGGTGCCTTCACACACTTCAGTATGGCGCATGGCACATACTCCGCCATTGACCTTTCGATCTGCAGCCCTAGCCTCTTACCGTCTGTCCAATGGAGTGTGCATGACGACCTGTGTGGTAGTGACCACTTTCTGATCTTTCTGTCACTGCCACTGCGTCACCCTTCTGGGCGCCCTAGCAGATGGGCTATGAATAAGGCTGACTGGGACTTGTTCTTCTCCACTGCCGCTATTGAGCCTCTCTCTAATGCCGCCATTGCTGTGGTGGTTCACTCAGTCACCACCGTCATCGTTACTGCTGCGGAATCTGCAATTCCCCGTTCTTCTGGATCTCCTCGGCGGAGGGCTGTGCCTTGGTGGTCGCCTGAGATCGCTGAAGCGAGTAAAGATCGCCGGCGGTGCTCCAGCGTCACGAGCAACATCCATCATTAGAACACCTCATCGTTTTCAAACGGCTGCGTGTGCGAGCCCGCCGCCTTATCCGCCAATGCAAGCAGAAGTGCTGGGAGCGGTATGTGTCCACCATTGGCCTCCATGTCACTCCATCGCAGGTCTGGGCTAAGATTCGACGCCTCCATGGCTACCGGACCCCTGTCAGCGTCCTTGCGCTCTCACTGAATGGAGCAGTTTGTACTGACTCCGACGTAATTGCCAACCGCTTGGCAGAGCATTTTGCTCTGTGTTCCGCTTCTTCGAATTACCCACTGGCCTTCCGCTCCATTAAAGAGCGGATGGAATGTCGGAGCCTTTCATTTCGCACCCACCATCCTGAATCCTACAATGTTCCATTCAGTGAGTGGGAATTTCACAGTGCCCTCGCTGCTTGCCCTGATACCGCTCCTGGGCCAGATCGCATCCACTGTCAGATGCTGAAACATCTTTCAGTGGACTGCCAGCGACGCCTCCTCGACCTTTACAACCGTATTTGGGTCGAGAGTGAGTTTCTGTCGCAATGGCGGGAAAGTATTGTTATCCCAGTTTTGAAACATGGCAAGAATCCTTTGGAGGTGGACAGCTACCGTCCTATTAGCCTCACCAACGTTCTTTGCAAGTTGCTTGAACGGATGGTGAGCTGGCGGTTGAATTGGGTACTGGAGTCTCAGGGCCTTCTGGCTCCGTCTCAGGGTGGGTTCCGTAAAGGCCGCTCCGCCGCCAACAATCTGGCGAGCCTGGAGTCAGCCATACGTACGGCCTTTGCCCGCCGTCAGCACCTGATCGCTGTCTTTTTCGACATGCGGAAGGCGTACGACACTTCATGGCGTCATCACATCCTTTGTACACTTCATGATTGGGGTCTTCGGGGCCCTCTGCCGATCTTAATCCGAAATTTTCTGTCGTATCGTACCTTCCGCGTGCAAGTCGCGGCCTCCCATAGTTCCTCCCGAGTCCAGGAGAACGGGGTACCACAGGGATCTGTCCTCAGTATCTGCCTGTTTTTAATTGCAATAAATGGGCTCGCTGCAGCGGTGGGAAATTCTGTCTCCGCTTCCCTGTATGCTGATGACTGCTGCCTCTACTATAGCTCCATTGGCATTGCAGCTGCTGAACGTCAGCTGTAGAGCGTTATCCACAAGGCGCAGTCTTGGGCTGTAGCGCATGGTTTCCAGTTTTCAGCTGCCAAGACCTGCGTTATGCATTTCTGCCGGCGCCGAACAGTCCACCCTGAGCTGCGGCTTTATCTTGCCAGCGAACTTCTTGCTGTGGTGGAGACACATAGGTTTTTGTGAGTTGTTTTTGATGCCCGGTTGACTTGGCTGCCTCATATTCGGCAGCTTAAACAGACGTGTTGGTGGCATCTAAATGCTCTGCAATGCTTGAGCCACACCAGCTGGGACGCCGACCTATCTACCCTATTACGGCTCTACCAGGCATTAATCCAGTCCCGTCTGGATTATGGGAGTCTGGCTTATGCTTCAGCATCCCCATCTGCATTGCGGGTGCTGGACCCAATACAACACAGTGGGATACGACTTGCCACTGGTGCCTTCCAGACCAGCCCTGTGGACAGCATCCTTGTGGAGGCAGGTGTCCCTCCACTGCGGTTGCGACGCCAACATTTACTGGCCACACATGCTACCCATGTTTTTAGCTTGCCCGGGCATCCAAATTATCGTTTTCTGTTCCCGCAATCGGTCGTCCATCTGCCAGAACGTCGGCCCCAGTCAGGTCGTATGATTGCGGTCCGTGTCAAAGAGCTTCTCTCCGGGCTTGGGGTTTTCCCTGTTCCACCTCCTTTTCAGGCCCCTTTGCGTACACCCCCATGGTGTGTCCCTCGCCCTTGCCATCAGCTTGACTTGACACAGGGCCTGAAGGACTCAGTCCCTCCGGAGGCCTTCCGCCACCGCTTTTATTCCATCCTAGCCACGTATCAGGGCTCTGGCGTTGTATACACTGACAGTTCAATGGTTGCTGGTCGGGTCGGTTATGCTCTAACTCTAGGGGACCATTCCGAACAACGATCCTTGCCGGCTGGCTGCAGTGTTTTCACTGCTGAGCTGGTCGCCATCTTTCGTGCCCTAGAGTATATCTGCTCCTGCTCAGGTGAGTCCTTTGTGATCTGTAGCAATTGCCTGAGCAGTTTACGAGCTCTCGACCAGTGTTTCCCTCATTCTCGTCTGGTGATGGCTATCCAGGAGTCCCTGCATACTCTTGCCTGTTGCGGCCACTCTGTGGTGTTCGTGTGGACCCCCGGTCATGTCGGTATCCCGGGCAATGAACATGTTGACCGCCTGGCCAAACAGGCCATCAGTGAACCAAGCCTCCACATTGGCCTCCTGGAGACTGATTTACGAGCAGTCTTACGCCGCAAAGTTTTCGCGCTATGGGACGCTGAATGGAGCAGTCTGACCACCCCTAACAAACTCCGTGCCATCAAGGAGACGACGACTGTGTGGCGGTCATCCCTGTGAGCCACTCGCAGGGAATCGGTAGTCCTTTGCTGGCTCCACATTGGCCACACCCGCTTGACACACTGCCATTTATTGTGGCATGAGGACCCGCCTCTCTGTCGATGCGGGTCAGCTTTGATGGTGGTCCACATTTTGTTGGCCTGTGTACTTTTAACTATGCTCAGCCAGACGTTTGTGCTGCCTGATATGCTCCCTGCCCTTTTAAGAGATGACTCTGCCATGGTGGACTTAGTTTTGCGTTTTATTCGGGCAGGGGGTTTTTATCATTTAGTCTGAGTGTTTGTTATGTCCTTTTTGTTATGATTCTGGCCTTTGGCCTATGATTTTAGACCGAGTTTTTAATGTGTCTCGGTGGTTGGCTTCTCCTTTTTTTGTTTCTATGGTCGGCCAACCACTGTCACACTCTGTGTGATCTTAATTCGTTTTGTCTGGTTTCTCTTGTACTGTGTCGTCTGTCATCTTTTCTGTTGGTCGTTTTTTGTAATTCTCTGTGGGTGTTTTTAGTATTAGGAAAAAGGGACCGATGACAGTAGCAGTCTGGTCCCTTTAATCCCCTAAACCAACCAACCAACCAAGACCTATCCCATACATCCTCTCACCACCAACTACTCCAGTCTGGTCACTAACATCACCTATCCCATCAAAGGCAGGGCTACCTGTGAAACCAGTCATGTGATCTACAAGCACATCCACTGTGCTGCATTCTATGTGGGCATGACAAACAACAAGCTGTCTGTCTGCATGAATGGTGACCGGCCAAGAAACAAGTGGATCACCCTGTTGCTGAGCACGCTGTCAAACATGATATCCTTAATTTCAATGACTGCTTCATAGCCTACGCCATAACGATCCTTCCCATCAACATCAGCTTTTCTGAATTGCACAGGTGGGAACTTTCCCTGCAATACATTCTATTTACCCACAAACCCTCCTGGCCTCAGCCTTCATTAGTCACTGTCCTCACCCATCCAGCCCCTTCCCTGTTCCCATTCCAGCACTACACAGCCATCATTCCACCATCACACCCAGTCTTTTTACTTCTCTCCTTTTCCACTACTCCCCCCCCCCCCCCCTCCCAATTCTCTCCTACCCTCCATCTAACCTGCAGCACTTCACTATTTGCCACACTACCATACTATCCCTCCCCCTTTCCACCTCAGCCTCCTCTTTACTCCCACACAGTCGCCACTCCAATCATGCACTGGTGCTGTCGCTCATAGTGTGGTTTCAGTTGCTTGAGTCTGCTGTGTTGTGTGAGAGTTGCATTTGTGTGTGTGTGTGTGTGTGTGTGTGTGTGTGTGTGTGTGTGTGTGTGTGTTTGTGCCGTTAAAATTGCTACACCATGAAGATGACATGCTACAGATGAGAAATTTAAGCGACAGGAAGAAGATGCTGTGATATGCAAATGATTAGCTTTTCAGAGCATTCACACAAGGTTGGTGCCGGCGGTGACAACTACAATGTGCTGACATAAGGAAAGTTTCCAACCGATTTCTCATACACAAACAGCAGTTGACCGGCGTTGCCTGGTGAAATGTTATTGTGATGCCTTGTGTAAGGAGGAGAAATGCGTACCATCACATTTCCGACTTTGATAAAGGTCGGATTGTAGCCTATGATGATTGCGGTTTACCGTATTGCGATAATGCTGCTCGTGTTGGTCGAGATCCAATGACTGTTAGCAGAGTATGGAATCGTTAGGTTCAGGAGGGTAATATGGAACGCCGTGCCGGATCCCAACGGCCTCATATCACTAGCAGTTGAGATGACAGGCATCTTATCCACATGGCTGTAACGGATCGTGCAGCCACGTCTCGATCCTTGAGTTAACAGATGGGGACGTTTGCAAGACAACAACCATGTGCATGAACAGTTCGACAAATTTTGCAGCAGCATGGACTGTCAGCTCAGAGACCATGGCTGCGTTTACCCTTAATGCTGCATCACAGACAGGAGTGCCTGCGATGGTGTACTCAACGATGAACCTGGGTGCACGAATGGCAAAACGTCATTTTTTTGGATGAATCCAGGTTCTGTTTACAGCATTGTGATGGTCGCATCTGTGTTTGGCGACGTCGCGGTGAATGCACATTGAAAGTGTGTATTCATCATCACCATACTGGTTTATCACCCGGTGTGATGGTATGGGGTGCCATTGGTTACACGTCTCGGTCACCTCTTGTCCACATTGATGGCACCTTGAACAGTGGATGTTACATTTCAGATGTGTTACGACCCGTGGCTCTACCCTTCATTCGATCCCTGCGAAACCCTACATTTCAGCAGGATAATGCATGACCGCATGTTGCAAGTCCTGTACAGGCCTTTCTGGATACAGAAAATATTCGACTGCTGCCCTGGCCAGCACATTCTCCAGACCTCTCCCTAATTGAAAACGTCTGGTTAATGGTGGTTGAGCAACTGGCTTGTCACAATACACCAGTCACTACTCTTGATGAACTTTGGTATTGTGTTGAAGCTGCATGGGCAGCTGTACCTGTACACGCCATCCCACCCTTGTTTGACTCAATGCTCAGGTGTATCAAGGCCATTATTACGGCCAGAGGTGGTTGTTCTGGGTACTGTTTTCTCAGGATGTATGCACCCAAATTGCGTGAAAAGGTAATCACACGTCAGTTCTAGTATAATATATTTGTCCAATGAATACCTGTTTATCATCTGCATTTCATCTTGGTATAGCAATTTTAATGGCCAGTAGTGTACATTTTTTAAAATTCTTCAATTTTGATTTAATTAAAGAAGTTTGGAAGCGTCTCTCCCTCTTAGGAGGCCAAGCCTCTTTGGGGGATATCGTAATAAAACAGGCCCTTGGGCATCCTTTACCACCCCCCCCAAGAGACTACTTTTAATATATGTTTAATTAACTGTTTAATACTCAATGTTACAATGCACCTATACCAGTAATTAGTCTGTTTGAGGCAACTTAAGTAAAATTCAAGTTGCATTCTGCACTCAATATCAAGTTTGTTAACATGCTAGGGATATTCTGTTTTCAATAATTACTACATAATTTATCCAAACTTGCTACACAAATGAGTCTGTTGATTAATATTTATCAAAAACTGTAATGACCCACATAAACAAAGTATATTTTGCAGCTTACACACAAGCTTTTCCACAAGTTGGCCAACCATTTTTGACCGACATATTATTTGCAATTTTTACACATAGTAGAAATACATTTCCTTCTTTCTCTCAACTGTAATTAAGTAAAATTTAATGTGTATTTTTGTTTTCATGAAACTTACAAATTACTTCGCAATTCTTAATGAAACTATGTCCACGCCCACACAAAATTGTGAAGCATTATTTTTGTTATTTTTCAGTGTTTGTGAGTTAATTTTGTTAAACACCTTTAAATGTCATTTCTTAAAATTTGTAAATTGTGATTGTCAGTGATTGTTGCAAATCAAATAAACACCAGCAGTTTGTGTACAGCAGGCAGGCAGCTTGTCATGAACCATCAACAACACAGCATGTTATGTATTTTTTGCTGCCGAACATCTTGCATGCGAATAACACAATTTTGTGGAAGATCTGTACCTGGAATTTATCTAGTAAATTACATGATTAATTTTGGATGTACAGCAGCACAGAAAAGAGCTCAGGAGTATTTGCAGTAAAGCTACACCTCAAGAATGAAGATCTACAAGTTATGTAAATTTCACGAACATTTTTGGTATAACTTTTGCCATAAACTTTCAATTTTTATAAGTCTGCAAATATTTTATTTATCAGCAATCCATATTATACACATCCCACACAACACCAAGTTCTTTGCTGTCACTGTTGACCCCCTCCTTTCTGATAGCTCCATCCACACATCTGTTCACATTAAACCCACCCACCAGTAACAGTACCTGCATTTTGACAGCAGTCATCCCTTCCACACCAAAAAATCCCTCCCATACAGCCTGGTCCCCCAGGGACGGCATATCTGAAGTGAGTGGAGCTCCCTTGCCCATTATGCTGAAGGCTCTCACAAAGATCTTCACAGATAGGCACTATCTTCCGGTCCTAGTCCTCAAACAGATTTCCTGTACATATCCCTGCACACCACAGGAACCAACTACAAGGAAACGAGATTTTTGTCATTCAGTACCACTGTGGACTGGAACAACTGAACCCCATCCTTTGTCTGGGCACCGAGTAAGTACCATCATGCCCTGAATTGGGGGACATGCTAAGCTAGATCTTGAACAACCCCCCTAAGGTTACCCAACTGCTAAGACATTGTAGTCCATTTCTGTGTCACTCCCAAACCCAACCAGTTGCCACGGGGATCCTGCTTCTATGGAAGTCCCGTGTGCAAGACCTGTCCAGTCCACCCACCCAGCACTTACCAATACAGTCTTGTCACAGTCTTATCCTCCCTCATCAGAGGCCAGACCACTTTTGAAGGCAGCCATGTTGCATACCAGCTTTGCTGCAATCATTTCTCAGGTTTTTATGTTGGTGTGACTACCAACCAGCTGATCACCAGGATGAATGTCCAGCTTGAAAGCAGACCACCCTGTGGCATAGCATGCAACTGTACATCATGTGCTCGATTTCAATGTCTACCTCATAACCCAGGTCATCTGGACCCTTCCATTCACAATCCACTTTTCTCAACTCTGCAAATGGGAGCCATCCTTAAAACACATTCTCCTCTCCTTAAATCATCCTGACCTCAATCTATAGTAACCTACTGTCTTCACACCCTCCACCAACTGTTTCCACTCCCTCTGTCCTCTCACCTCCTCATAATTCACCTCCACTTATCCTCTCTGCCAGTGTACCCACCTTTCTTTTCACTTCTTTGCTCCCTGTTTTTGCCCCTCTCTCTCTCCCACAGCCTACAGAGATTGTGCCTGGCAGGTGGCAGACCTGTCCTGCAATCTATAGTCCCTGAGTGCTCCATCGGGCAGTGCTGATTCATCTTCCCCCACCTGTAAGTAAGTAAGCAAGCAAGTTATTTACGTGTTCCATTGATAAATAGCACGGAAAAACCGTTATGATGTGGAATGTGTCAAATGCACAAGAAATGCACACAGGAAACAAGTTTTGGTTTTTTTTTTAAACATTATAGTGTTATACCTAAATATTCCCCCCATGAACCATGGACCTTGCCGTTGGTGGGGAGGCTTGCGTGCCTCAGCGATACAGATGGTCGTACTGTAGGTGCAACCACAACGGAGGGGTATCTGTTGAGAGGCCAGACAAACATGTGGTTCCTGAAGAGGGGCAGCAGCCTTTTCAGTAGTTGCAGGGGCAACAGTCTGGATGATTGACTGATCTGGCCTTGTAACATTAACCAAAACGGCCTTGCTGTGATGGTACTGCGAACGGCTGAAAGCAAGGGGAAACTACAGCTGTAATTTTTCCCGAGGACATGCAGTTTTACTGTATGATTAAATGATGATGGCGTCCTCTTGGGTAAAATAGTCCCCCATTCGGATCTCCGGGCGGGGACTACTCAAGAGGACGTCGTTATCAGGAGAAAGAAAACTGGCATTCTACGGATCGGAGCGTGGAATGTCAGATCCCTTAATCGGGCAGGTAGGTTAGAAAATTTAAAAAGGGAAATGGATAGGTTAAAGTTAGATATAGTGGGAATTAGTGAAGTTCGGTGGCAGGAGGAACAAGACTTTTGGTCAGGTGATTACAGGGTTATAAATACAAAATCAAATAGGGGTAATGCAGGAGTAGGTTTAATAATGAATAAAAAAATAGGAGTGCGGGTTAGCTACTACAAACAGCATAGTGAACGCATTATTGTGGCCAAGATAGACACAAAGCCCATGCCTACTACAGTAGTACAAGTTTATATGCCAACTAGCTCTGCAGATGGTGAAGAAATTGATGAAATGTATGACGAGATAAAAGAAATTATTCAGGTAGTGAAGGGAGACGAAAATTTAATAGTCATGGGTGACTGGAATTCGTCAGTAGGAAAAGGGAGAGAAGGAAACATAGTAGGTGAATATGGATTGGGGGGAAGAAATGAAAGAGGAAGCCGCCTTGTAGAATTTTGCACAGAGCATAACTTAATCATAGCTAACACTTGGTTCAAGAATCATAAAAGAAGGTTGTATACCTGGAAGAATCCTGGAGATAGTAAAAGGTATCAGATAGATTATATAATGGTAAGACAGAGATTTAGGAACCAGGTTTTAAACTGTAAGACATTTCCAGGGGCAGATGTGGATTCTGACCACAATATATTGGTTATGAACTGCAGATTGAAACTGAAGAAACTGCAAAAAGGTGGGAATTTAAGGAGATGGGACCTGGATAAACTGAAAGAACCAGAGGTTGTAGAGAGTTTCAGGGAGAGCATAAGGGAACAATTGACAGGAATGGGGGAAAGAAACACAGTAGAAGAAGAATGGGTAGGTCTGAGGGATAAAGTAGTGAAGGCAGCAGAGGATCAAGTAGGTAAAAAGACGAGGGCTAATAGAAATCCTTGGGTAACAGAAGAAATATTGAATTTAATTGATGAAAGGAGAAAATATAAAAATGCAGTAAATGAAGCAGGCAAAAAGGAATACAAACGTCTCAAAAATGAGATCGACAGGAAGTGCAAAATGGCTAAGCAGGGATGGCTAGAGGACAAATGTAAGGATGTAGAGGCTTGTCTCACTAGAGGTAAGATAGATACTGCCTACAGGAAAATTAAAGAGACCTTTGGAGAGAAGAGAACCACTTGTATGAATATCAAGAGCTCAGATGGCAACCCAGTTCTAAGCAAAAAAGGGAAGGCAGAAAGGTGGAAGAAGTATATAGAGGGTTTATACAAGGGCGATGTACTTGAGGACAATATTATGGAAATGGAAGAGGATGTAGGTGAAGATGAAATGGGAGATAAGATACTGCGTGAAGAGTTTGACAGAGCACTGAAAGACCTGAGTCAAATCAAGGCCCCGGGAGTAGACAACATTCCATTAGAACTACTGATGGCCTTGGGAGAGCCAGTCATGACAAAACTCTGCCATCTGGTGAGCAAGATGTATGAGACAGGCGAAATACCCACAGACTTCAAGAAGAATATAATAATTCCAATCCCAAAGAAAGCAGGTGTTGACAGATGTGAAAATTACCGAACTATCAGTTTAATAAGTCACAGCTGCAAAATACTAACACGAATTCTTTACAGACGAATGGAAAAACTGGTAGAAGCCGGGCGCGGGGATGATCAGTTTGGATTCCGTAGAAATGTTGGAACACGTGAGGCAATACTAACCTTACGACTTATCTTAGAAGAAAGGTTAAGGAAAGGCAAACCTACGTTTCTGGCATTTGTAGGCTTAGAGAAAGCTTTTGACAATGTTGACTGGAATACTCTCTTTCAAATTCTAAAGGTGGCAGGGATAAAATACAGAGAGCGAAAGGCTATTTACAATTTGTACAGAAACCAGATGGCAGTTATAAGAGTCGAGGGACATGAAAGGGAAGCAGTGGTTGGGAAGGGAGTAAGACAGGGTTGTAGCTTCTACCCGATGTTATTCAATCTGTATACTGAGCAGGCAGTGAAGGAAACACAAGAAAAATTCGGAATAGGTATTAAAATCCATGGAGAAGAAATAAAAACTTTGAGGTTCGTCGATGACATTGTAATTCTGTCAGAGACAGCAAAGGACTTGGAAGAGCAGTTGATTGTAATGGACAGTGTCTTGAAAGGAGGATATAAGATGAACATCAACAAAATCAAAACGAAGATAATGGAATGTAGTCGAATTAAGTCGGGTGATGCTGAGGGAATTAGATTAGGAAATGAGCCACTTAAAGTAGTAAAGGAGTTTTGCTATTTGGGGTGCAATATAACTGATGATGGTCGAAGTAGAGAGGATATAAAATGTAGACTGGCAATGGCAAGGAAAGCGTTTCTAAAGAAGAGAAATTTGTTAACATCGAGTAAAGATTTAAGTGTCAGGAAGTCATTTCTGAAAGTATTTGTATGGAGTGTAGCCATGTATGGAAGTGAAACATGGACAATAACCAGTTTGGACAAGAAGAGAATAGAAGCTTTCGAAATGTGGTGCTACAGAAGAATGCTGAAGATAAGGTGGGTAGATCACGTAACTAATGAGGAGGTATTGAATAAGATTGGGGAGAAGAGGAGCTTGTGGCACAACTTGACTAGAAGAAGGGATCGGTTGGTAGGACATGTTTTGAGGCATCAAGGGATCACAAATTTAGCATTGGAGGGCAGCGTGGAGGGTAAAAATCATAGAGGGAGACCAAGAGATCAATACACTAAGCAGATTCAGAAGGATGTAGGTTGCAGTAGGTACTGGGAGATGGAGAAGCTTGCACAGGATAGAGTAGCATGGAGAGCTGCATCAAACCAGTCTCAGGACTGAAGACCACAACAACAACAAAAGCCTAAATATTTCTATTATCTATCCCATTCCCTTAAATGGCACAAAATGCATATATTATATCTCCAGATTTATTTACTCATATTCAAGAATTCATCTATGGTATAGGAGGAGTTGTCAAGTAGGTATGATTTCAATTTGTTTTTAAAACCATTACTGCTGTCTGTCAGACATTTTATTTCATCTGGTAATTTATCAAAAAGTTTTATAGCAGCATATTTTACCCCTTTCTGTGCCAAAGATAGGTTAAGTAAAGGATAGTGTAGATCTTTCTTTTTTTCTAGTATTGTAATCATGAATGTCACTGTTGATTTTAAACTGGTCCATGTTGTTGAGAAATAATTTCATTACTGAGTAAATGTACTGTGAAGCAGTTATAAGAATTCCTAACCTTTTAAACAGATGCCTACAAGATGTGCGACTATGAACCCCCCACATTATTCTAACTACTTTCTTTTGAGCAGTGAATACCCTGTTGTTGAGTTGCCCCCGAATATTATTCCGTATGACATCAGAGAGTGGAAGTATGCAATGTATGTTAGCTTACTAATTTCTACATCCTCAAAATTGGCAATTATTCTGATTGCAAAAGTTGCTGAACCTACTCGCTTTAGGAGATCCAAAATATGACTTTTCCAATTAAGATTCTCATCTACATGTACACCCAAAAACTTTGTAAGCTCTACCCTGCCTACTGACTTCTTTTGATATGTTATGTTTATTGAAGGAATTGTACTTTTTGCAGCAGCAAATTGGATGTACTGTGTTTTTTCAAAGTTCAGAGCAAGCCCATTCACAGAAAACCAATTAATAACTTTTCCAAAGACCGTATTTGTATCATTTTCTATCGAACTTTCTTTTACTGGATTCATAATTATGCTTGTATCATCAGCAAACAGTGTCAGTTCAGCATCTTGTTTCACATAAGAATGGAGGTCATTCACATATATCAAGAAGAGTATCCTGCTATGCCTCCCCCTTCACCACCCACTCCAGATTGTGGCTCCTGTTCGATGATTTCTGTTGCATTCTGGCTGGAGTGGTTGGAGGTAGTGGTCATGTGTGTGTGAGGTGTGCTTTTTTCTTTTCAAAAGAAGACATTGGCAGAAAGTTTTTTGTAACATTATTTTCATCATCCATGTCTGCAACTCAATGGAGCATCTTTATTTTGAGTTAATAGTCTACCTTCTTCATAGAATTACTGTTGAAGTATGTACATGTATTTAGAACCAAAATTGGTAAAATTCATACGTATCATTACCAATGACATATTCAATCAGAATACATATCCCATTCCTCGGAGCAAGAGAGTGGCCATCACTGAGAAGATAAGGCAAAAAAGTATGTTAGACTATATCTACAAAGTCTAATGCAGTGGATCTTCTTATTAAAAGAGTAGTACATGATTAGAGGCCTACAGCTGGCAAGGCCGCCTCACTGCTGTCAGTCAGTGCATCAATTTTCAGCTGTTGAATGCAGGAAACATTTCTACATGAGTACGAAATTAAACAGATAATAATCTCATGATTTCACCCAGAAAGCAATCCTATCACATATATTTTTCTTGAATTTAACTGTTTCATCTGAAGATATTACACAGTCATCATGCACAATGGATAGAGAATTTAGAATTATTTGAAGAGATCGTAAACAATTTGCACTGTACACCACACAATTCACTGCAGATGAACCAGTTTGCAAGATGAAGGGGAAGAAAGAATGGGTGGACCTGTTTCCATGACTTCAGAGAGAAGAATAATAATCCTGGGAGGAAAAGGTACGATCACTATTAGTTGCACTCACTGAATAAATATACTTGAGAAAAACACCATGATAAAAGATCATGACAAATGCAAAGTTATCAGGCAGAAGAAAGTATTCTGTTACAAACAAACTTGAAACCTCTTCTTATTCACAATATAAAATGTAAACGGCAGCTTTTATACATAGGTCTTTATAAAATAGTCAGGATTCAGCATGGATGAAGTTACCTCCTGGCCTATTATAACACAAATAAAATTACGGGATTATATGCCCATCAGAATCTTAAAAGATACCTATATTTATACTATGTGAGATATTTGTACTTAAAATAATTTTTAAATGTGATACAGAAACTGGTTTGAACAATGTTAGCAGAAAAATTTTAGAGTTACATGCAAGCAAGTATCTATATGGACTGGAAGAATACTATGAAATCACTACTATTGGTACATGGATATTAATTACAATGGGAAAATGTAGGCAACTAGTATCCAGGTGAAGTTAATACTCACTAACTAGTTATGTATGTCAAATGAATGGATTGCTAGGGATTGCATTGCACTGCCCAGGTTATTCAAATACATCAAACGACGAGTTGTTGTACTTGGTGATAGCCACGCCAAGAAAATTGCCGAAAAAATAAATGAGTACAGTACGTTATTCACGGCAACAGGTATGACGAAACCCAGTGCACCTTTGACAGAGATAATTAAGAGCAGCAACTCACTTAATGAGCTATCTAAGAATGATGCCGTCATAATCATGGGTGGAAGTAATGATGTATACAGAAATGGGAGTAAACATGCGACCCAGTGTTTAAAAACTACATTACTTGATCTGAAAGTTCCGAACATCATAGTTACTAGTTTGCCTCACAGATACGACCTGCAAGACAATTCCATCGTAAAACTGGAGCTTGCAAAAGTAAACAGACAATTCTACAAAATATGCAAGTCCCAACAAAATGTAACATTTCTTGATCTTCCAGATGCAAGAGATTTGTTTACGAAACATGGACTACATTATAATAACGCTGGCAAGTCATACGTTGGCAAAATGCTATCGAAATTAATACAAAAAGACGACGACATTGCAAGAAAACCAATTGCTGTGCAACCAGTTTCGACCAAGGAAATGGATAAACGAGAAAGCAATTTCAAAATCACAGCCACAGCGCCAGCTCAAACAGGAACATCACGTCCAGAAGATGAGAAGGGGCCAGAACCAGCCTCAGACTGAAATTATCGTCAAGAAAACTGTACCTACTCGTCATCCAGATGCTCACACACGGGGAAACTGATGAAGGGGGCCAGTTCTATCCGAATTTGGCCCAATACAACGAATCCAGAACAAGTAGTCAACACTCTGGTGGACGTTCCGTTACTTTATAGTCAAATTAGTTTTAAAGACCCTCTACCTAATAATATATGCAGTAGTAATTTCGTTATGCACTTGAACATAAGAGGTCTGTCTGAAGGAATGATCAGGAAGCTTTATCATATAGAAATTTTGCCAGAAAGTGTGACACAATCTGTGAAAGTAATATGCCTTAATGAACATTGGCTAAAATCTGATAATATCAGTCTCCTAAATAAACTTACAGGTTATAAACTGGCTACCAGCTTTTGTAGGACCAATGGGTATGGAGGCTCTTGCATATTAGTTCATTCCACAGTAGACTATGATATCAGACAGAATTTTAGCCATCTGAATGAAGAAGGCACATTTGAAAGTTGTTGTATAGAACTTAAAGAGTATAACACACTAATTATCAGCATATATCGCACCCCTGGGTACCATATAAGCTCTGTATTTTTAGATAAGTTTGATACATTGCTACACAAATTAAAATGTGAGAAACTGTACAAGAAAGTGGTTATATGTGCTGACTTCAACGTAGATGTAAGGACTGATGACCAATTTTCTTCACACTTAAAGAACCTGGTAGCCACAAATGGGCTAAATCTCAATTTCGATCAGTATACAAGAATTACAGCAAGCTCTGCAACATGTATTGACAATATTCTAAGTAGTTATAATTATTATGTAAAAGAAAAATTTCTTCTAGATTTAGGAGTATCAGACCATAAAGCACTATTTGTATCACTACCGAAGCAAAATTCAGTCTGCACAACAAAAAGATGTAGGAATTTCAGTCAAGAAAATGTGGAAGTATTTTGCAAAAAACTAAGCCAAACCAAGTGGACAGTCAGCAAACACACTTCCACAAGTGACAATTACAATAACTTTTTAACTGAATTCTTGGGTATATTCAATGAATGCTTCCCTTTTGTAACAGTGAGGACCAGGTCCCAAAAAAGTAGATCCTGGGTAACAAAGGGAATTTGAGTGTCTAGTCCTACTAAGAGGAAACTGCATATGGAGGCAAAAGTAAATCGAAGCCCTCAATTTCTTAAGTATGTAAGCACATACAAAAAAACATTTGACAAAATAGTTAAACTAGCAAAACGTACTGCAAATAACGACTTCATTTCAAATGTAAAAAACAAATCAAAAGCTGTTTGATCTGTTATAAGAAGTGAAGTTGGCAGTGAGGCAGAGAGAAAATGCCCTTCTAAAATAGTGATAAATGGTAGAGCTGTTACAGAACCCAGTGCCATTTGTGAATCATTCAATGACTTTTTCATAAACTGTAACAAATTTGGTGACTGTTCACCACCAAATACAAAGCCCAATATGACAGATGGCAATTGCACATGTTTTAAGTTTTCTCATGTTTCCATCTCAGATGTCATCAAAATCATAATGTCCCTAAAAAATTCAAAATCTGCGGGGTGAGATGAGGTCCCCACTGAAATAATAAAAATAGTCCGTCACAGTATTGCATATCCACTCTCTTTCATAATCAACCAATCATTTGATGAGGGATGTTTTCCAGATCAATTAAAATATGCAGAAGTTCGGCCCATACACAAAAAAGGCAAACAAGATGAATTGGGAAACTATAGGCCAATCTCACTGTTACCAATTTTCTCAAAAATATTTGAAAGAGCTGCATGTGATCAGATTGAAAATCACAATTCATCTAACAGCATTATCTTAGGCAATCAATATGGTTTCAGAAAAGGCCGCAGCACAATCCATGCAATAAATGAATTAGTCACAAAAGTCAGCAGATGTCTTGATGATAGAATGTGTGTGTCAGGCATCTTTTGTGACCTGTCCAAAGCCTTCGACACAGTAAATCATGACCTGCTTCTCCAAAAATTGGCACGCTATGGTTTTCGAGGCAAATCTCTTAGCTGGATGTCATCATACTTGGCAAACAGAAAACAAAGAGTACTTATTAACATCAACGGCAAGAAATTTCTCTCTGGCTGGAAAAACACTCAATTAGGTGTTCCACAAGGCTCAATATTAGGGCCACTGCTTTTTCTATATTATATTAATGATATGCCATGTCAGGTCCAGTCTGATACTATCCTCTATGCAGATGACTCAACAGCTGTAGTCTGTTGTAAAAATGAGGTAGACCTAATTCGTCATATTGAACAAACACTTGGGGAAGTGGAGGCATGGGTCAAAAACAATAACTTGACATTAAATATTACAAAAACAGAAAGTGTTCATTTTACCACAAAACAATCTGCACAGTCTATAAGTGAAATAAGGTATATGGACAAAAAATTAGAGACTGCAGACTGTGTCAAATTCCTTGGCGTGTTAGTCAATAAAAACCTGTTATGGAGTTGCCATGTGGACAACATACTGGGTCGACTAAATAGCCTTGTATATATTATGAATATCTTGTATAGTATTACTGATTTAGCTGTAAGAAAAACTGTATATAATGCATATTTTGTTTCAGTCATTAGGTATAGTATAATTTTCTGGGGGTCTGAAAAAACAAATTTACTTAGAGCTTTTAGACTACAAAAAAGAATCATCCGAGCAATGGTGGGAGCAAAACCAAAGCAACACTGCAAACCTTTATTTGTAAAACTGGATCTAATGAGCATTCCAAGCATATACATCTATGAAACTCTCACTTTCACGAAAAGAAACCCACAACTTTCTGAGGGCAACTTCTTCTTGCATCAATATGATACAAGACATAGAACGAGCTACATGTTACCTACCCACCGTTTAAAATCATATGAAAAAACCCCATACTATATGGGCATGAAATTTGTAAATAAAATATGGAAAGATATGGATGACCCAAATATAAAAGGCACCAAAAGAGACCTGGAAAAATATCTGAAAGATAAATGTTACTATAGTGTAGAAGATTTCATGAATGGTAACAATGCATTATAATTGTAATTAAAATACCTCTTTGAAGATGTTACAACATGTATATTATTAGTTTATTGTCTATTTTTAGTATTGTTATATATAGTGTAAAAACTGACAAGTCACCTATGTCACAATCTTTGATTGTATAAGGCATGTTACGTGATAATAAAAATTGAATTGAATTGAATTGAATACTTACTGATATACTGTATGTATGTAAATAGTGGTCATTATGAACATAAGGTCAAAAGACACTTTAGTAGCAGTATGAATACAAAATGGACAGTGAATTATAGGAGACAGAACTTACGTGTTGTGGTGATAAATGATGTAGATGCAATGACTCATGAACTGAGTGAGAAGTTCCACTACTTCTGGTCATGTGACAGAAATGAAATGACTGTATTCCATGGAATATTAGCTAACATAAGGAAAAGCAAGGAATGGTTGAGCCCAACCAAAGCAACAGTTCCCCTTACAAAGAGCTGCATGAATCTACAAAAGATAATGTTATGCCTCTGATGGATCAGCAATGTTGTGATGTACTGTGAACTGCTTCTCCAAGCTGTAGCCATCACTGCTGATGTTTACTGTAAACAATGGAGACATATTGCTGATGTAATCCAAGAGCAACAACCAGGAAGAAAGCGTGAAGTGGTGCTACTCCATGATAATGCCCATCCACATTCTGCTAGACTGACAAAAAACACTATACAGGAGTTGGGTTGGTAAGTCATTCCACACCCAACTTATTCACCTGATCTTGTGCCCTCAGATTTTCACCTTTTCTGCTCTCTATCAAACAACCTTCAAGAACTTCCTTTTTGGATGAAAATGTGCTCTGAACATGGCTCAACGAATTCTTCACCTCAGAACCACATGGTTTCTTCAGTCACGGAACTGAAAAGTTACCTCAACTTTGACAGACTGATGTAAATAGTGGAGGAAACTATATTGTTGATGACTAAAAGTCTCTGTTATGTTTATCTATTGTATCGAACATTTGGAAAAATGCTGGGATACACCAATCCAATAATATTTGCCATTGAAGCCAGCTGTGAATGAGTATAGACATCCTAGCTCTATACAAGCTCAGCTTTGAGCATGTTTATCCCAATAATTTTATCGTATTTTATTTTATCTTTTTTTATGTTCTGCATGTGGTTTTGCTTAAACTCTCTACAAAAAAGTTAATTTTTTCTCCTAGAAATAGGCAGTGTTGTACTGGACTGCAGGAAA
Organism: Schistocerca piceifrons; assembly: GCF_021461385.2. Taxonomy (NCBI): domain Eukaryota; kingdom Metazoa; phylum Arthropoda; class Insecta; order Orthoptera; family Acrididae; genus Schistocerca; species Schistocerca piceifrons. The sequence goes on along the minus strand of NC_060141.1, from coordinate 142,401,164 downwards.
TGTGATCCTTTCAAACTGCAGGATTATATATAGTCAAGCTAGAGTCATAAAAAGAAAACTAATTGTAAACTTATTTCTGTAATGAAGTATGGACATGATTCCTACAAAAGGATATACATGTTTGTTCTGTTATAAACATGTTAAGTATCTTTTCTTGACGAAAAACATTTAAGATTCATGGCAGTGACGTGAATGCACAAACTAAAAATGATTACTATAAATGACTAAAACTGTGGAAGAGGGAACACAACTTTTGAACAGTTACTGTGTTAGAACGTACACAATGAAGATATCAGACAATGATGAATCCACCATGTAAATAGTTATTGCAGAGTAAGACTGTCAATGTGTTAGGGTGTGTTGATATGGACAACAAAAACTAAAATACCAAAGCAAGCTCTATGAAAAATTTCTGCACTTACATACTACGAACTCTGAAATCTACTATCCTCTTGTGATGTACTTATCCTTGTTCATGATGAGACAAAAGGTTGTACACATTTGTTCTATAAACATGTTACCTATATTTTTTTGATGAAAAACACATGTAAAAAAAGTATTTGGACATTTTCAAACACGAAGAACTTGAGTGCTCAACATGCTAGAAGCATACACAGTGGCATAGCCAACTGTTCTGTGGGGCAGGCGGCAGACCTGATTGTTGCTGCAACTATCGGTCATCTTTGTTATTTTAACCATATATTTTGAAACAATACAAAGTTGACCAACAGATGCACTCGATTTTGACGCTATCAATTCACTCATCACAAAATTAAGTACTTTAAAATACCATGTATTGGACAATAAAAGAGGTTTTGTACATGACAGACGCAAAGATGGTTTTATGAAACCGGGTAATGCTGAACCTCAGAGGCGCCCCTGAGATGCAGCTGGAACCAAACAGACACTTGGTTCACCTACTGTTCCAGCCTATGATCTTTCTATCCAGAACCTGGTTAGTTAGTTACATATTCCATGGATCATTATGCACAATAGATCATAATGATGTCAAACAAATCATTTTACATTCACATCACAAATTAATTTGTACATACAGTTATATTCTGAACATTTCTAAGCTTTTTTTTCACAAAAAGAAAAAAAAAGCTATAAAGATGTGAGTTAGTAATTCGTACCCACCAGCTTTTATACATTACAGTAACAGAAATTCCTCTATGGAATATAAGGAGTTGTCAAGGAGAAACCTTCTCTCTGTTATCAAATTTTACTTTGCTGTCCATCAGAAATTTTATGTCACTGGATAACTTATCAAAAATTATTGTGGCAGCACTGCACACACTGTTTTGTGCGAAATACAACCTTAATGTGAAGTAATGAATGTCATTTTTCTTTCTGGTATTGTAATTATGTACGTCATTGTTCTGTTCTAATTGTAGTGGATTATGTACAGCAAACTTGATGAAGAAATAAATACACTGTGAAGCAGCAGTCAGAAACCCCAACTTCTAACAGATATCTACAAGTTGATCATGGGTGAGCACCACATATTATTCTTACAGCATGTTTTTGCACAATAAACACTTTCTTTCTTAAAGATGAATTACTGCAGAACATTATTCCATATGATATTATTGAATTAAAACATGAAAAATGTCAATTTACTGATTTGTCTCTCCCCAAGTTTTGCAATGATCCTCACATGTGCTGAATTAAGTTGTTTTAGAAGATCCAAAAAGGGTTTTTTCCCTATTTAAATTCTCATCAATATGGACCTCTAAGAATTTTGAAGTTTTCATCCTATTTATTATTTCCTCACCATGTCTTACACTTATCATAGGTGTAGTACCTCTAGATGTGCAGAACTGAATATGTTATGTACTTTCAAAATTGAGGGTGAGACCATTCACAGAAAACCGGTCAATTATACTTTTAAGAAATTTGTTTACCATTTATTCTGTTTCTGTACATTTGCTAGGATTGATTACAATAGTAGTAGTATCTGCAAAAATACCTAATTCTGCTTGTATACTAGATGGAAGATCGTTTATGTATATGAGGAACAGTAATGAACCTCAGATTGAACCTTGGAGAACCCCATACATGATTGCTCCGCAGTCAGAATTATGTCCATGGACTATATTGCTTGAATTACGAAGTACAACATTTTGCAGCCTTTTGGTTAGATATTACATTATCCATTGGTTGGCTACAAAATCAATCCTATAAAATGTTAATTTATCAACATAGTGACATGCCTTAGAGAGGTCGCAGAAAATACCAACTGGCAGTGTTTTATTATTTAATGTTTGTAAAATCTGATGAGTGAATGTGGAAATGGCATTCTCAGTAGAGGAACCCTTCTGAAACCCAAACTGTGATTTGCTAAGGCTTCTATTGTTGCTAAGATGAGAATGATGTCAACACTGAAACAGGTTGGTAGTTATTGACATCTTGCTTATCACATTTCTTAAAGAGAGGAAAAATGCATAGAGTTTGTGACGCTTTAGATATTTTGGATAAGACTCGGCATATTACATGGGAACAAGTTTTTAGTACTCTATTGGAAACACGATCAAGACCAGATAAGCTTTTGTTTATGAGAGAATGTATAATTTTCTTAGTTTCAAAAGGAGAAGTTGGTGATACATTAATATGATTGAATTTTGTGAAAGCTACATTTTCAGCATACTGCTGTGATTTTGCTCTTGAACTGCTTGTCCCTAAGCTTCCTACTATATCTAAGAAATGATTATTACAATATAATAGTAGGAAACATTCCACGTGGGAAAAATTATATATAAAAACAAAGATGAGGTGACTTACCGAACGAAAGCGCTGGCAGGTCGATAGAAACACAAACATACACACAAAATTCAAGCTTTCGCAACAAACTGTTGCCTCATCAGGAAAGAGGGAAGGAGAGGGGAAGACGAAAGGAAGTGGGTTTTAAGGGAGAGGGTAAGGAGTCATTCCAATCCCGGGAGCGGAAAGACTTACCTTAGGGGGAAAAAAGGACAGGTATACACTCGCACATACGCACATATCCATCCACACATACAGACACAAGCAGACATATTTAAAGACCATTGGTCTTTAAATATGTCTGCTTGTGTCTGTATGTGTGGATGGATATGTGCGTGTGTGTGAGTGTATACCTGTCCTTTTTTCCCCCTAAGGTAAGTCTTTCCGCTCCCGGGATTGGAATGACTCCTTACCCTCTCCCTTAAAACCCACTTCCTTTCGTCTTCCCCTCTCCTTCCCTCTTTCCTGATGAGGCAACAGTTTGTTGCGAAAGCTTGAATTTTGTGTGTATGTTTGTGTTTGTTTGTGTGTCTATCGACCTGCCAGTGCTTTCGTTCGGTAAGTCACCTCATCTTTGTTTTTATATATAAATGATTATTACATGTATTTGGTACCTGTGATTCATCATTTATAGCCTTTCCATTCAATTCAATAGTGATGTTGTCTTGTTCTGTGGCTGATTGCCCTATCTCTCATTTCATATAGCCTTAAGTCTGTTATTGCGAGTACTGATTTCTGACATGATGTGCATGTTCTTTAATTTTTTACAAGTAATAACCTTCCTGAGCAATTCTGAGTAGTTTTTGTAGTGTGCAACTACAGCAGGGCCCCTACTTGTTCTTGCTAAGAGATACATTTCGTTTTCCTTCCGCAAGATACTTGGATCCCTCTAGTGATCTATGGTTTTTTACATGGATGTTGAGTGCCCTTTTCTTATTATTTTATGCAGAGAGCTATTTTCAAATAATGATATGAAATCATCATGGGATAGATTAAATTTTATATTAACATTTGGTTCATTATATATTATGTCCCACATCATCTCCTGTAAACTATTCCTAAAAACATTTGTCCTAGAGTCATTAATTATTTTAACTGATTTCCACTAAGAAGTATCCATCCCTGTAAGATGCCACATTACTTATCCTAACAGTGCAGCATGAGCAGAGAAAATATTTGTCACTGGGTGAACTGTTATTTTCTTGCTTTGCAACTCATCAAAGAAAACCATCAATTAGTATCCTACTGTCTTTATCTACCCGTGTGCAAAAGTTAATTAATTCACTCAATGGCTAGTTTCAAGCTGGGACCCATTTTCAAATCATCCTAACATAGTAAAAAATGGTATTCCGAAAATGCAAAACTATGCCCTGATAGTGTGTCTAGTGGTGTAAATTTTTATTATTTTCCTTGTTTGAAATTGACATTTTCATTTGTTGCTGGTTAAATTTATGTTTATCTTGTAAAATGGTAAGTCTCATTTTAGAGTGGAAGTATGATGAGTTCCATCAGTCACTTTGCTCATCCAAGTGCCATCTTGGACAGGTCAAATTTTCCAGTGTAACCTACTCCCCGTCAGGAATATTGTAATTTGGGTGTGCAGAAATGGACTTTCCAAAAATGATGAGTTATCACAGTGTGAAAAATTTAGAAACTAAAAAATTGTGTGTCGAGCAACACACAGACACATGTGCCCATGAGCTTAAAGTAAATAATGGTCATTTTATAATTGTGTATAGGTCCCTACTATTTCTGAAAAATTTGGATTCTTGTTGTGCTGTTTATCAGACAGTGGGAAGTAAATTATTATTTGTAGGGATTTTCTGATAGGGAGAATGATCTTGAAGTGCTACTAGGTTTTTTCAGTTTGACATCAGTTATTGATTTTCCTACTTGGGTAGTACAGGAAAGCAGCAAACTGATTGAAAATATTTTCATAGACCAAGATAAATTTTATCAAATAAACATTTAACTTGTAAAGAATGGTCTTTCTGACGAAGATTCACAGCTAGTTACATTATATGACATGAAATGGCCGTATGACATTGCTGGCCGGCAGGCCGTATCCAGGGAAGTTCGGCAGATGAGTGCAGCTCTTATTTCAATTGACACCACATTGGGTGACTCACATGCCAGTGATGAGGATGAAGTGATGATGAGGACAACACAACACCCAGTCCACAAGCGGAGAGAATCTCCGACCCGGCTGGGAATCGAACCCGAGCCTGCTTGCATGGGAGGCAAGTAAGCTACCATTCAGCTAAGCAGGCAGACTACAGTATACAACATAGCTTCATACAGTAATGCAAAACAATCCTCCAAAATAGGGCAGTCAATTAATGATTTAATGATCGCAAATTTTAGGGAAAGCTTGCAGCAGTTAAGACTCAGATGAGGTATACCGGGAACCTGATGCTAATTTAAAATATAACTTATTTCATGATATGTTTGCAAGTAATTTTGAACACAGTTTCCCTAAGAAAACAGCTAGTTGTAGGTTGTGTTACAAAAATGAACAGCATAGAGAAAGAAGTGATGACACTTCCTGCAGGACCTGACCATCATTTTGCAGGACAATGCTCAAGCACGTACAGTGCAAGCTGTTACTCATTTGTTTGATGGGGCTGCTAAGTGCTATACTACCTACTGCATTCCCCTGAGTTAAGCCGTTGTGAGTTCAACTCAATTTCTAAACTGAAGGAAACACTTCACGGATTTCACTTCAGAACTGCTACAAATTAGTCGGACAATAGACCGCGCCGCTCGAACTGTCAACACAACTGGCACTGCTTTGAGTATCCTACGACTTCCACATTACTCGCAATGGGTTATACACAATGCTGGTGACTACTTTGTAGGTCAGTAAAACTTTGAAACAAGTATCTATTTTGTATGAGCTGTAAATAAATACTCGTCACTATTAAAGTTCCAACCCTCATATTAATAACTGTGTAACTGCCAGAATCTTGGACCCAAGCATGCAAACGTGCATACATTGTGCTGTACAGATGCCGGAAGTCAGTTTGTGAGATGGTTTCCCATGCCTGGTGGGTCGATACAGGGAAGGTTAATGCTGTTTGTGGATGACACTGGAGTTGTCATCTGATGACGTTTCATATGTGCTCAATTGGAGAAAGATCTGGTGATTCAGCAGACTGAGGCAACATGTCAACACACTGTACAGCACGTTGGGTTCATGTTGACACACTGTACAGCAGTATGTGGGCGAACGTTATCTTGTTGGGAAACACCCCTGCAATGCTGTACAGGAATGGCAGCACAACAGGTCAAGTCACCAGACTGACAAACGAAACTTGCAGTCATAGTGCATGGGATAACCATGTGAGTGCTCCTACTGTCATATGAAATCACACTCCAGATCATAACTGCAGGTGTAGGTCCAATGCGTCCGGCATGCAGACGGCCTGGTTGCAGGCCCTCAACTGGCCTCCTCCTAACCAACACAAGGCCACCACTGGCACCAAGGCAGAACCAGGTTTCATCAGAAAACATAACAGACCTCCATCGTACTCCAATGAGCTCTCACTTGACACCACCCAAGTCACAGATGGTGGCAGTTTGGGGGTCAGTAAAATGCATGCTACAGGGTGTCTGGTTCGGAGCTGTCGTGGATGTTCGTTGCATCACTGTGATGCAAACTGCTGCTGTAAAAATCCAGTATGATGCACGATGGTCATACACTATGGTAGGGCCACCTTGCTGTCCGGAACCTGGTTTCTTGCAACCGTACGTTCTTCTGACCACTACTACCATCAATCATTTTCAGTGGCTACATTCCTGCAGAGTCTTTCTGCAATATCACAGAAAGAGTATTCAGCTTCTCACAGCTGTATTACACGACTTCTTTCCAACTCGGTCAGGTGTCGATAATAGTATCTTTGTTGCCTTAAAGGCATTCTTGACTAACATCAACACACCTACCAAATTTTATGTAGTGCAACTTTCTACTTCCTCTTGGTTTGCAACCCCCCCCCCCCCCCCCCCCTTTTTCACTGTAGATAATCATTTTTCCTTCGCTCTATTTGAGAGTGGCACAGTACAGGAAATTACTAGTAGTGGAACACTACCGTCAGCATGCACTATGCTTGTGGACTATCTATGTAGATACAGACGTAAACGTAGCCCAATTCTGTGATCTCAAAGATGTCAACAAATGACAGAAACCATGTACAGTACACTAGATGCTTTTCTTTATCCATGCTTTCAATCCCTGGACACTAAGAACAAGATATGAAAGAAATGTTTAACTCTGCATCAGTTTCTGAGCACTACATACAAAATTTGAGACTCTCAATACAGTCTCCTCACACTTTTTGAAGGTGAAAGCAGTGACACATTCCTCACCTCAGCCAGATTAGCGTCCATCAAAATAGCCGGTCCCCTAGCTCTCTTCTTGTCTCGAAATGATCTACATTCCTGGAAACCATTGATTGCTCTTGTTATTGTGGATTGTTCGGCACTGCAGCATTTTGTTATTTCCCAAGAAATGCATCTACAACCTGTGCCTAGGAACCTCCAGCAAAATGTTGTTCAACAAAACCCAACGGTCTTGGAAAAGACACATTTACCAAGCAATGAACTGCACAATACTACAGATGAATTCATAACACTGGTGCCTTCATTTGTTGTTGGTAACACCTCACCTGTTGTGATATTCTGCAGTGGCAAGCCCTATTTGTCAATACATTTATTTGTGTGTGCAACTTCTTGATCACGCTGTAGTTTGTTGGAGAATTTAATCAACTTCACTGTGGTGTTTCTTTTTTCCATTCAGTTCTATAAAACATATGAAATACTGAGGGGTATGTAATGAACCTGTAGATCACATACAGTGAAATTAAAACACTTTATAAGATTAATCAATGAGGAGCCTTTAGTACTGAAATTGTAATGGGGAAGTTATGCTACTAAATCTATATTGGGGGTAATTGAAATTGTTAATTTTAAAGACAGTGGATGAACCTACTTTTTTTAAAATTATGTTTCTCTCCAAAAGTGTTGCTTCCTACTGTCGTTTCTTCTGATTTGTGGCTTGACAACTGGTTAGTGCTGTTTCCATTTTGTATGTTTGTGAGTGTTCATGCACCATATGGTAAGTAGCCAGTTTTTATAGCTTTATTTGTATTGCAGAGAACACAAGGTTTCAATGATATTAAAAATATTCCAGATAATCTCATACTGCATTGCAAAATGAATTTAAAATAAATCTCAAGGAAAGTATTACACCCTGTAGACACTGTGAGATACATACTCATTTACATAAAACAAAATCACTGTGAGGTACGACAACTATCTAGAACTGTACGGTTGATATTTTAAAATTTTCAAAAAGCACTTTAGAGCTTAAAATAACCAGGAAAAACTTCTCAGTTAAGTTTTTATTGGATATTTGGCCTGTTTAGTTGTAATAGCATTCAAATGTGTTTTTCCGTAGTGTCTGAATATTAGAGTCACTCACACAGATCTTAATGTTCGTACTTTTAACACAGTTCATTAAAATTGCTGCTGATGTCCAATATGGTGAAAACACATTTCACTTGCGATTTACAAGATATAAGGCCCATCTATTATTGCTTTGTATAGTTCAAATTATACTGTTCCTTTCTGAAATGTTTAAATTTCAAAACTGTGTTTTATAACACTGGTCAAAGTTTAACACTCACTACTGTTCAATCCAAAGAAATAAATGCTGAGATGAATGAAAAGAAGTAACACTCTGAATTGACTGATTAACAAAAATCTGAGAATTATAATGTGGCCTAGATTTTGAGTTTAGTGAATGTGCCTAATGGCTAAGGAAGATTAGTTTTGGTACATGAGATATTAAAATGAAACTTTGGCTGCATAATAATATTGGATTAAAAAATATAGGTATGGTATTAATCCAGGTCATTGTTAGGTTTGCACCATCTAAATCAATCATTCTTTTTTAAACACAATGAGAGATAGAAACCCTTCATCTCACAGATTATCCATGTCTAATTTCAACACAGATCAAATAAATTGAAATATTGTTACGGTCTGTACTGATACAGCCGCGTAGTCAACACCATGCTTCAGTGGACAGTGTAGTTGATGAAAACTGGTAATTTACACTTGATATTCTGATATTTGCTTTTAAAAACAAAACAAATATTTGTATTTTTCTTATGAATTAGTACAATAATGTTAGTCAACTGAGTATCCACATCTATGATGGCGACACACGCAACCACTATTTTGTCCCTTACTACTCCCTCGACTATTTAATTTCAGCAATGATGAATAACTCTGAGCAAAACATTGTGGATTCCTTACATGGTGCACCAATTTTAAGCTCTTCTTCATTGCTGGTGGTTCAAACAGGAGCGCAGAAAAGCTTACAACTGGGTTTTCAACTCTCAACTTTGGAAAAACCTGTGGAATAGTCAGTTCCTAGGATAGGGATATAGCTTCATTTAATAACTGAAATTTGTATAACATGTCTTCTAATATTATTTACTGTATATTCTTCATGACATTACAGGAAATCAAGTTCAGTCAAAAGAACATCTTTGTACAATAGGTACTATGGAAAAAAAGGTAGTGAGATAACAGTTACATCTGACAAAACTTAGTTACAGCACGTAAGCCATAACAATGGCAAATTGTAATGACAGAAAAAGCATTATATAACTGTTATAATATACTATGTTAACAGCTATGTATAGAAGTACAATACGTTGTTTTTATAGCAATTACTTACTTCTGTTATAGTGAAACTCAACAAAAAGGTACACAAAAACAATAGTTGTACTTTATCGATTTATCAGTAGACAAGGATAGTAACAATATGTTCTTCCATAACAGTAACAAGTGAGTTGGCACATACTGAAATGACATGCATTACTATTGTCTTGGCTGTTATCATAAGAATATAGCTCATGTGTCTGTACACAATATGCCACATGTAAGCTAGTTTTTAAAACATAATTTCTTTCTTACCCCTAGCTCTTTAAATAAGTTAATTTTTTATTTACAAACAGTTGGAAATAATATTTAAGCAATAATAAGAAGCAAAGACTGTGTACAGATTAATGCAGTTGTCATTCTCCACTTTTTCAATACAAAAAGTAAGAAACTGAAAGATGCTTGCCTAAAAAATACAGTGCTATAGAAAACTGCACTGAAGTACACAAATTACTGATTCTTTTAAATAATCCATGTACACAGTGAAACCTTAATGCATCACTTCCTGTGTCAATCTTTTTTGTTCTCTGGGCAGAGGTAAGTGCTTTTAAAATATTTTGTAACTTATTTGCACAGTTTTAAGTTGTGCCACTTTAGCATTTAGGTCATTCTGACAAAAAGTTTTTATGTATGTCATAAAAAATTACAACATTGATAGTTATTAGTATGGTTGATATAATCTATTATGATGTTATAGTTATATGCTAAGTGGCACTAACCAGACATTACCAGATTGAATGAAGCAAATACAATTGCTGATACACTCCTGTGTATACAAATCAGTCATTTTACACCTGCATTATTTTGTAATTTTGTCACTTTTCTGTCAACATTTTCAGATTCTTTTCTTGTTCAGTTGTTACAGTCTCCTTTTTTTGTACACACTGGAGTAATTATATGCAAATATATCAGACAGACTCAAAGTGTGAAAGACAGTTCCAAGAAAAAAGGCAGATATTAAGTAAATGACAATAAGTTGAATTTTAGAGAAGTTGAATACGTACCTCTTCGGTAGTAAACTGAGAAAGTAACAAGTCACTTCCTCATCTCAGTACAAAAAAAACCGTGTGTGTGTGTGTCTACAGGTGGTGGTGGTGGTGGTGGGGGGGGGGGGGGGGGCATTGCAACAAGAAATAAAGTAATTTATTAAGTGTGACTTTTTTTTTTGGTAGACTTGTTCCATTCTATTCCTGGAATTTATCAGTTTAATTTGACACAAGCAGTCAAAATGATAGGCTGAAGCTTCACAGTGCTAAAAATTGGATCACAATACCTTGCAAGAGACCTGAATTGCAGCACACTTGCAAATCTTTACACTGTTACAGACACTTCTCCTAAAATGTCAGATAAGCGTTTAAGGTGAAGGTTAACAGCACCATAATCAGAATCAGATTGACTGCGATGTATTAACTGGAAGGCATTCATGTATTCCAGTTCTGAGAAACTCGGTCCTTTCTCCATCACTCTGCTTAGTATTTCCTTGAAGAAAACAAATCAAGTTAGTCAATGAGTACAGGTCATTGGTGATGAACTGTGTTAATTTTTATTTACGACACAAATTTTTCATTTTATGTACAACACCACTTTGACAATTAGCATAAAAAATCCAATCTCAGCATGCAAACAATTAATCTAAAAACTGAACACATTCAACAAATCAATTAAAATTATTAATTTAAAATTTCACTACTTGTTTACCATGAAAAAATTAGTTCCACAGTTAAGACAGCCTGAAACAGTCAGCTCATGAATACACTGTGCAGTTTATGCAGACTTTCTTCAAGAAGTAAATTGTGAAAAGAGAAGAAAATGTTACCAATGATCTACTGACATCAACATCCTGCATTTTTCTTAACAATTCACAGAAAGAAACTGAGGTTCAAAAGCACTATACTTTTTTTTTGCTACTGAGTTGAAGACTGTGTGTGTGTGTGTGTGTGTGTGTGTGTGTGTGTGTGTGTGTGTGTGTGTGTGTGTGTCTTGTGCTGAACTGTCAAGCAGCAGGTTAGCATTTAAGTGGAAGAAGCACAGTATCCACAAGGGATATGATGTAAAACTTTTGACATTGTTTGTTTGTGTTGCTTACTCAACTGACCTGCATGAGATTCTGCATAACAGAACTCTCAAAATTGAAACTTCCTGGCACATTAAAACTCTGTGCCAGACTATGATTCAATCTCTGGACCTTTGCCTTTCACAGGCAAGTGCTCTACCGGTTCAGCTACCCAAGCATGACTCACAATTTGTCCTCGCAGCTTTGTTTCCACCAATACCTCGTCTCCTACCTGTTCTCATAATTGTTAAGTTTCCAAACCATGAATAATTTGTGCATAACAAGCATCACATTTTAGTCATTATGTAATTAAAATGTGCTTTAAAATTGAAACTATTTCCCAAACTGCCTTGTATGCAAATACTTATATGTTAGAACTGAAATCACTGTTTTTAGTCACAGACTTTTGACAACTACTAATAATGGAAAAATAAAATTACAAAGGAATGCCAGTTTCAAATGAGGCAATCAATGAGGTGTAAGTGATAAAACAGAATATTTGGAGACGTGCACCATACTGTTGTGGAAGAACCAATCTACTTGGTGGCAAAGGGATATACATGTATTGGTTGATTTGAACTGCTTCCTAATAATCATTTGAAGAACTACTAAACAAGAACTGCGTGTATACATGGACAAGGAAAAAAATTCCCGGATTTCCCGGTTAAAAATACACATTCTCCCGGATGAAAACACACTTTTTCCGTGTTAAGTGACAGTATACTCTTCCTCGGCACTGTAAAAGTCATCAATCCTTTGAATGTTTATGGTTTTATATATCGACATATAATTTCCCGGCACTTTAGAAAACGAAACTCAGGAGGAAAAACACGTTCTGAAAGACCTTTGATGTGCAGCAACATGTACGCTGCATATTTTCGTAATTACGACGTTATAAATTTGAATACCACCAAATAACGCATGTCACTTTCCGAAGCATTGATACTGAGACTGCAATGCGCTTTTGTAAGCGTCATAGCTCATTCACGTGATCCCGCTAGCTGATGACAACAATAGGACACGTGATGTAGTCAGCCAATAGCAAGATCATTCTTAAGTAGCGCGAATACACAAATAAGAAAAGTTAATGGCTTAAATTAATATACTTAGCATATAACATTGGTCTCGAATATTAATAAGTTGGAAGAGAAGCTAAGCTTCCACATATAATGTTGATCTTTTTTGCGCTTGTTGCACTTTAAGATAACACACAAATGCGCCAGTAAAATTTTTAATAACGACGCAAATGTCTCATCTTCTGGGCTCGAAATACTTCTAAATGGTCGTCCTCAAAGAGTTGATTTTTAAATGAGAGTCAAATGCTTTGTGATTTAAGAAATTCATTGTACATTCTCGCACATAATTCATCTTGCGTAAAAGGAAATCTGCTTTGAATGTAACGCTTTTCAAACCACCATTCGCAATATTTTCCCGCCACCTGTTAGAAATAGGTTCGTTTCAGCAGTTGCGAGAAAGCGCCAGATAACTAGCGTCACCGCGCTTGCGCAGCTACAATGACGCAGGAAGCCCATATGTTCGTACGTGTAAAACATTAAAAGATCTTATATATGTCATAAAAGAAACAAGACATCAAAGGATACTTCGAGAGCGTCGGGATTTCACGAACCATACTAAAGTGCATAATTCAGCTTAAAATGCACATCCGTATGTAAATTTTCTTGGAGTACCAGTACTCAAGTTTGGTTCTTCATTATAGTATAATGCCATACGTGCACTTGAAATGAAGCGAACGGTTGAAACTAGCCAATAGTGTGAAATTAAACACTTCGTTTCAAATAAATTGACTGCCTCAGTAGAAAGGATTAATAAAAGCCAAATCTCTGTAGCAAACCAGCAAAAATAACTTCATTGTTCTGTAAGGCGATTAATGCTTGACTGTCAAAGGTGGAAATAAAATCTGAAATTATTAACATATTTTAGCCTGCCGTAATTATGCGAACGTATTTTAAATCATCTGATAGTTCCCGGCCACAAAAATCCGTTTTGTTATCATTTAACATGAGAGCAATAAATGAAGAGGAAACAACAAAATCACTGAACGTAAACACAGGTCACGTGGAGACAACCGTCCCCACCACAACTCTGACTGTTCTGTGCATCAGCCCCGGATCTATGATATTTCCGAACCGGGGCAATATTAAGTAGTGGCGCCCAGCCACACTTCCGTAACCAGAAGCGGGAGAAGGTACTACTCATACGCGACTCAACTGCGCATGCGCAAGAGCCCGCCCGCAACTGCTCAAACGAATCTAATTTATACAGTTGTCATGTCACGCTCATCGGTGGCAATTTGTTGTTATAAAGCATTGCTTAGTGTTCCTAAAGCCTTTGACACACTTTACTGTTGGCAGACGCTTGTACGAGCACTGTTTTGTTGTTGTATACGGCGCATTTCCTTTGCAACTTAAGTTTTATTTTCGTTTTTTTTCCCTCCCGTTCATGTTTTGTTGCTGCAGTATCATTCTGCAGTAGCGGGATACAATAATTCCTTTGTTAAGAGTATTGGTTCTTACCAGTCAAAATCACAAAAATTTAACTGAAAACTAAAACAATGAAAAACTCCCGGAATTCTAAACAATTCCCGGGTTTTTCCCGGATCTCCCGGTTGTCCCGGGTCGTATACACCCTGAAGAAGTGTTTTCTCTTTGGATATGAAGAGATGCAAGTGTACAGACATATTTTTGGTTCCAAATATTTTGTAAACTGCTGTATTCAGGTGGTTCACTGCATTAGAAATTGGCAGATTAGATGGCACTTTTGCAGTCAAAACATTAAAATAGAAGAATGGAAGAAGGTGATCATACTAAGAAGAATGGAGATACAGAACAGGGCAAGGACTGAAAATGCTAATAATGATGATGCTGGGATATTTGCAATAACTTTCTCAGTCTGTAATGACCCACTGGAAAGACCTTTAGTGACAATGCAGAGGTCAGAAGAAAAACAAAAACATCACCAAGTTTCAGATTTATGTCATACAGTACAACTCACTCAAGATCCTGGACCACAATTCCCTGATTTCAGGCCACTTCTATATGGAATATTTTATAAGACTAGCCTCAATGACGACATGAATTTTGACTCCATTGATTTAAGACAATGAAACCTCTCTTGTCAAAGCTCAGTGATAATACAGTTGAATGTACAGTCATCACCTGCCACGACAACAGAGAAATGTCAGAATCTGCAACAGCTACTTCAATCTGTGCCTCCGATATACCACGCATTCTATATAAATCTAAAGTGCAGGCCAAAAACATCTGTTTCTAAAACATAGAAGATATCACCAGAAAAGTAAATTAAAATATTATGGCATCACTTGTAGTGCTGCAAAGTGGTTTCAGTCATATCTAACTAATAGAAAACAAAGGGTGTCATTACATAACACTTCAGCAGTAGGCAATCAGACAACATCTGACTGGGAAGAAATTACATGTGGTGTTCCCCAAGGTTCCATACTAGGTCCACTACTGTTTCTTATGTGTATTAATGACCTGTCATCTGTTACATTACCAGATGCCAAGTTTGCCTTATTTGCAGATGATACAAACATTGCAATAAATAGTAAATCAAATATAAATTTACAACAGGCAGCTAATCAAAATTTTACTGACATTAATAAGTGGTTCATAGCCAATTTGCTGCCATTAAACTTTGAAAAGACCCACTATATGCAGTTCAGAACTTCCAAGAGATTTCCTTCTGGTGTGTGTATAAAATATGACGACATGGGAATAGGAGAAGTTGAGAGTGTAAAATTCTTGGGATTACAACTTGATATTAAATTCAGTTGGGAGCAACATACTAACGAAATGCTAAAGCACCTAAACAAGTCTGTTTCTGCAATGTGAATGATGTCAGACATAAGAGATATAAATATAAAAAAAACTGGCATATTTTGCTTATTTTCCCTCCATTATGTCATATGGTATCATATTTTGGGGTAACTCCACAAACAGAGAAAAATTTTTTAGAGTACAGAAGCGTATAATAAGAGTAATGAGTAGTGTAAATCCAAGAACATCATGTCGAAACCTATTCAAAGAATTGGGCATATTAACCACAGCTTCTCAGTACATTTATTCCTTAATGGAGTTTGTTGTAAATAATACATCTCTTTTTCCAAATAACTACTTGGTGCACAGTATCAATACTAGGAATAAGAACAATATACATAAAGATTTAAAATCACTTACTCTTGCCCAGAAAGGAGTCCAGTATTCAGCAACGAATATTTTCAGTAAGTTACCAGCAACCATTAAGAGTTTAGTTTGAGACAAGGCACAATTTAAACATAATTTAAAAGAATTGTTGGTGGCCAACTCCTTCTATTCCATCCATGAGTTTCTCAACAAGTGCAGTAGATCATTTTAATGAAAATTTATTATACTTTAAATTTTGACAATACTTGGTTGTAACAGCCAAGTAACTACCTACTGTGTGAATGATGGATGTATGGAAAACAGATGTAAGTCTTAAATCTGTAAATAGTGGAAGTTTAATTTTAAATCTTGTACATATATCTTGTTCTTAACTGAGGATCACTGAAATGAATAATTTACTTTAATTTTTGACAATACTTGGTTGTAATAGCCAAGAAACTAGCAAATGTCTGAAGGATGGATTTAATGAAAGCAGATGTAAGTGTTAAACCTGTAAATATTAAAAGTTTAAATTTAATTCATGTACATAATTTTACTGTTTTGACTGAGGATCATTAAAATTAATGAAACTCAAGTTTTTCTAATTACATTTTTGTAATGTGTTTATCTGACATGTTCCACACCCAGGAGGATTCCATCTTTTGTGGGTCTATGGAATAAATAATTTATCTAATCTAATCTAAAATGGAGGTGAAGCACGCAACCTGCTCGTCATGTGGAGCCTTCTGATGATGCTATATGGGGCTTGGAATAGACATTTCCCATAATAAAAAAAATTGGGGGAGGTGTATTTGGATGTGTATGTGCTAAGAGCTTGCTCGGAATTTATGTTCCTGTATGTAAAATTGTTTATTCATTTGCCTTATGCACTTCATTATATGCATAACCAATAAGTCACATGCATGTATTACATTAATGCATGAAAATAGAACAAAATACTGTATTACATTGTTGTGAGTCATTCCAAATCTGATGTTAATGAAAGTCAAAGGGATGTAAGTGATATCCTTGGGAGCAAAGGAGTGTAAATGCCAACTAGATTACTGGTAAAAGCATTACTGAGCACAACATCCTGAGTTTTATTCACTGATTTTTTATACATAGCTTCATTACCAACCACTGCAAATGATAGTTACTGCATGCAGTACACAAATGAACACAGAATTTTAAATTTGATACAAGTTTTGAAGCTCATTTTCTCAGAATTGTTATTTTGCCACATACACCACTTTGCCTTTAACCGGATCAAATAACAGACTTTCAGGCAGTGTATGAATCCCGTGGCAAAAAAGTTGTTCATCTTTTGAAGAGATCCACGAATCAATCCAATTTGTGACTTCTTCATGAGATCGGAAGTGCTGGTCAGAGCCAGGCCATGCGCCGTTGATCTAAACAGGTGATACTCAGAGGGAGCAATGACTGGAGAATACGGCAGGTGGGGTAGGACTTCCCATTTTAATGTTTCCTAGTATGTTTTAATCTCTTTTGCAACGTGGGGTCAAGCATTGTCATGCTGCAAAATCACTTTATCATGCCTCACACCTCATAGTACATGATGCCGAGCTGGTCCCACCAAATGCAGAGCATGATTTTGGAGCCGTGAATATTAGGTTTGGCCGTTGACGTGAAAGCATGTTCGGGATATCCACACGATTTTTTGCGTTTAGGGTTATTGTAATGAACCCATTTTTTGTTCCAAGTCACAATGCGATGCAGAAATCCCTTCTGTTTGTGCCTCTGGAGCAACTGTTCACAAAAACACAAATGCCGTTCAATGTCTCTTGGTTTCAGCTCACTCAGGATCAAGTTCCTTCTTTGAATCATGCCCATAGCCTTGAGACATTTTGAAATGGCTTGCTGTGTCACTCCCACTAATCGTGCCAGTTCTTCTTGAGTTTGACACGAGTCTTCACTCAACAATATCTCCAATTCTGCACCTTTGAAAACATTCCATCATTATTCCGGTCTACGACGTTAAAATCACCGTTCTTTAAGTGTTGAAACCACTTACAACACATTCTTTCACTAACTGCGCCCTTACCATATGGTCTTGAGAGCATTTGATGAGACTCAGCTGCTATTTTCTTCATATTGAAACAAAACAGTAACGCCTCCTGCAAATGGCGAGAATTAGGCTCGTAAACTGTCATTTTCAATCGAGAACAACTTCATGATGCAGACAAAAATAGAATAATGTTTGAATGAGGTTATGTCGACCAAGATCCAAGCTAACTGCCTGGCGTCTGTGATCTGTTTCTTTCGATCGCTACTTACCGTTGTCGCCACCTATCGGCAAATGGCAGAAGCAAAGTTATACACCTTGTATATAAACATAGGCAGAAGGCTGCCAATGTCAACAAGATTTAAATGACAATCTTAGCAAGTAATGCAACTTTACACGTTATCAAATCCAAGAGATGATTGTTCTCCTCTCTTCAAATTAACATTAAAAGTCAGAGGAACTACGAACTGGCATCAATCAGTGTAAAATGATGTAATTCATCAGTGAAAAAGAATTTCCAATTTGATTAGTATGAAGGATGTAATGTAGTAGCATGACAAACATTTGGCTGTAATAGTCAAACATTGGCATAATACAGGTCCCTCTCATCCAGGGGTCTGTCCTGCCCTTCCTTTTTAACCTTCCTAAAACTATTTCTATTTCCTCCTTGAGAATGGGAGCTAGTAGTTACAAAAGATAGGAATAAAGGAGACCACTCACTGAATAATAGTAGCATTTGGTCTCTTGCTATTTGGTGAGTGGCCTCCTTCACTCCTAAATTATTTGGATTCTACCAGAACTTTCCTATTATATTTGTTCAAAAAGATAATACTTTTATGTTTTTTATATTCTGTTGGCAGTACTAAGAATTTTGCCTTGTGAACTGTAAGCACTGGGCACCAATTCTGTTCCATAATTTTACAGCAATGAGTATTTTTCTATTTCTTATGGTAATTTGGAAAATGTTAGCTATTTGATTATTTCGTAGGCAGCCGTTCGTTACATTTGCACGGTTCTCCACTAATGCGTGTCTCACAAAGAACTATTAAAAACTTTTATTTTATTTTTTTAAATTTCTGCAAATCTACAATTCATGTTTTGTAACACATGAGAGCCCAAGGCCATACATTTCCTTCTCAGATTTAATGTTCATAAAATGATTATGAACAAAGTACATCAACAATACTGTTCATAGTTTGCATTTTATTGAGTGTAACGAGTTTCATCTATGTAGGCCTATAAGCTTGCCAGTTACACGACAGTCAATTCTTTTAAAGTACATGCAGTGTATGACTTGATGTTATCATTTTAAATATTGTATTATGATATTCTTTGACATGACCTGTCTATTTAGTAACAAAAAGTTGCATTATAATAAGGAAATTTTACACCTGTTGTATTACATTAAGGTCTGCTCCCAACACAATGTCAGATAGGCACAGAACACAACTAATGAATGGGTATGGATGTCTAGTCTGTCTCAAAACACTACAGAACACAACTTTTACCTTAGAAGTTGGCATGGGAGTGATTTCCATAGCATGCCAGTTTATGTAGGTGCGAATTGAATTTTTAGGATATTTGGCAAGACTATTAAAGATATGATAACGTTTTTCTTTTTATCTCGATCTTTATTTCTTTCATAGGTGGAGTTGATTTTTGCAAGAATGTGTGCTCTTTTTGAGATCTGAGTTCTGATTACTTAGAAAAAAATTTAATAGGTGCATTAATTACACAGCAAGGCTGTTTCCTTGTTAGACAAGATCTGAGAAAACATCTAACCTTTGTTCATCTCATTTTTTATGTAACTTGAAAAAGCATCATTTATCTTTGCTCACTGTGTTACATGGAAAAAGCTGTTTTATTTAACTTTTTTTAATTTTTTTTTGGGGGGGGGGGGTGAGGGGGGGGGGGGGGGAGGTGGGAAGTTCACACATACTGACTGTTATCATATAAGAAAAGTATCATGAGAGAGTTACAACATTTACAAAAGTTTTTCCCAATAAATGTGAACCACCGGTCGATAAAGTGAGGAGGTATTTTGGCGACAGTAAAAAATACATTTATGAAAGGGATCCCACTAAAGTGTTAACTACGTATTAGTTCAACATCCAAAAAACTTGTAGACTCCTAAACCACAACATTTGACTCTGATTTTTAAAATAACGGCCTCCAAAAGCCACAATACGAGGTCTGTTCAAAAAATTCCAGAACTTTATCCACAAAATTTTTGTATGCTTACCTTTTACTTATTGCGCACAGTCTAATTCAAAATACTCTCCCCCACAATTGATACACTGCTGTCAATGCCATTTCCATTTTCGGAAGCAGTCTTGGTATGCCTCTTGCTGGATCATGCGAAGTGCCGTCTGCAAATTTTCTTTTATTTCACCTGCCATTGCAAATCTTTGTCCTTTCTCAATTTTGGAAATAAAAAAAAAAGTTCGCAGGAGAAATATAGGCCTTAGGGAACATCTCATTTTGATACGTGTGATCCTAGTGCTCTTCACAGATTGTGAGGCAAAGGTCTTTCCGGTCTTGACTCACGAGCTGAGATACAAACTTGGCAGCAACACAATGCACTCCACGATGCTGTGTCAGGATTTCATGACGTGGTCCAACTGAAATGTTACATTCTTCTGTAATCTCGCGGACATTCAGTCTTCAATTGGCATGCACAATTTTGTTGATGTTCCTGACATCAGCATCATTGGGAGACATCGAAGGGTGTCCTGAACGAGGGTCATCTTTATCTTCCATCAGGCCATTTTTAAACTATGTGAATCATTCTTAATACTGAGTACGGCTTAAGCACTTATCACTGTAGGCTTCCTGCATCATTTGGTGTGTCTCTACAAAGATTTTCTTGAGATTAACACAAAATTTAATACAGATGCATTGCTCCTCTTATTCTGCCATTTCGAAATTTGCAAACTGTGTGACACAACATACTACTAAATACAGCACTGAACAATAACTGACAGACATACAATAATTAAGCTTCTGGCAGTTGCACATTAAACACAGACATGTGCCAGGATGCCAACTGCATTTCGCTCCAACACACCATTGGTGTCAAATTACAAATGTTCCATAATTTTTTGAACAGAGCTCATATTGCACAGTATTTTCAGTAATGTTTAACTAAATTTCAGTTTCAAATTATGTGATACATATTTTCCAAACCTTTACATTGTACACTTATTAATCTTGTATTCCACTGTACGTGAATTATCAAAATGGCCACACATTTCAGATAGCTGCCAACAGATTGCTAATGTAATTGTTTAGGGAAGTTATTTATTCAGTAAATGGAATTGTCATATAAATAACTGTACAACCGAGACTTTGCCTTTATACAAAAGGAAAATCATTACTGTCTATCAAAATCAGACCTAATTTTTCATAAATAGAATCACACAGTAGAACATGCCAAATATTAATTGCCTCAAGCATGTTAACATATAGAAGAATCTTAAAACTTAAATTTTTCAGTTACTTAAGCAAACAATGCTACTAAATTTATACTTGCATTTTCGTAAACTTTAAAAAATTGTAACTTTGCTTGAATTATTCGCTATTGAAAAACTGTAATTCAAGTCATTACTGTTTTTGGAACATTCTGGACAGTTATGTTCCAACATATAGAACAAACTGAGCATCACAGTAGGTGTCGATGTACAGCTGTTGCTAAGACAACATCTACTATGTGAACTGTGCGTGAGCTGTTTGTGTTTTGTCTCAAATAACAATTGGGAGCAAGTATGAGAAAATATTGTGTCTCAAGTTTATGTGCATGCACTGTGAATTTAGTTAATATGAAAAAGCAGCAATTATAAAGCAGCTCTCTTCAGCACGGGGTGGAATTTTCTTTGTGAAGTGTTAATATGCTACTGAGAATCACAAATGTGAAATAAATCAGTAGATACTGAAATCGAAGAAAAACTTCTGTACTACAAACCAGAAACCTTGACTTCTTTTTCTTCCATAGACAATGGAAGAAAAGAGTCTCTAATCTGGAACTCTTATACAGATGAATACAGCATCATACTCCCATAATTACTATTTTGAGTATTATGCAATGTCTACTTTTTCCATAGTATTAGAAATGAACTACAGTAACAGTATCCATGGTTAGAAAAGTGCATACTTTAATTCCAAATCTGCAAAAGTGTTTATCTCATATAAGGTGCAGGAAAGGGAGACATACACACCACTCTATAAGTGCAATGTTTATCCCTACATGTCTTACTGATGAAACACACTTGTGAACAAAAAACTATAAAACAAGTTATTATATAGGAGAATAAAAGTACCGTGCACATTTATTGTTTTATATTGATGTGGAAAATCATGTCTAGGGATGATGCATGTCTTCAAGGTGGGATGACAATCACAGTAACTTAGTGACAGTAAGTACCTGCGTGGATGTGAATATATGAGGTCCCTGCATCACAAGCCTACCAGGAGAAGTACAATGTCCTCTGAGCATATAAATGTAACACTAACAACAGTCATCATAAAATTTAAACAAATGAACTATTGTGACTACATAGACTTCACAAGCATACTAACTGGTGATAGTCTTGTTGGGTCTGTAACTGGATCATGTCATCACCTAGACACAATATACATAGAGTTACACAAACATACACACAAAATTCAAGCTTTCCCAACCAATGGTTGCTTCATAAGGAAAGAGGGAAGGAGAGGGAAAGACAAAAGGATGTGGGTTTTAAGGGAGAGGGTAAGGAGTCATTCCAATCCCGGAAGCGGAAAGACTTACCTTAGGGGGAAAAAAGGACAGGTATACACTCGCACACACAAACACATATCCATCTGCACATACACATTTTCAATGTCTGCTTGTGTCTGTGTATGTGCGGGTGTGTGTGTGTGTGTGTGTGTGTGTGTGTGTGTGTGTGTGTGTGTGTGTGTGAGAGAGTGTATACCTGTCCTTTTTTCCCCCCAAGGTAAGTCTTTCCGCTCCTGGGATTGGAATGACTCCTTACCCTCTCCCTTAAAACCCACATCCTTTCGTGTTTCCCTCTCCTTCCCTCTTTCCTTATGAAGCAACCGTTGGTTGCGAAAGCTTGAATTTTGTGTGTATGTTTGTGTGTCTATCAACCTGCCAGCGCTTTCGTTTGGTAAGTCACATCATCATTGTTTTTAGATATACTTGTATGTAGAAGTTTCAAGATGGACACACTGATTGGATGTTTGATGTTAGCGGAAAGTTATTGTACACAATTATCAACAACATATGGAATTTATATGTGAAAGATGTAATTCAAGAAATATGGAGGTTGTTGCATTACAGTCCCTTCCAGCAAAAAGAACAATGAGGAGATGAAGTCCATTATTGCCACTTCCAAGGTAATGGTCAAATAAAATATGAAGAAAAGCAGAACTATATTATAACCAATTATTGCTGGAGGAAAGTCAGAAACTAAAACAGTGACAAGAACAATTAGTAAATAGAACTATTAGAGAAATACAATCCATTCTGAATGAAGAATTATGCTTGACAACCAAATCAACAATTGATTGACCAAAGTGGTTCACAAATAAATACATGCACTAAAAGCCAGTTATTAAAAAAGGAGTATATTGACAATGAACTACAATTAAAATTAATGGCGTTATATATGACACAAAATATTATTAAGACTGCAAGTCGGAAGATTTGCAGCTGGCAGCTTTTAAGGGTACTGACTGTTTTCGACGGGTGATTGATGAACTTACCGCAGCTGGCAGTACATGCTGCAATGTTCTACAACATCATAACATCATCAAGTTGTGGTGGTATAGCATATTTTAAATAAAATGCTTTGTGCTGAACAACATAGCCCGTTGATTCCATAGAAAAAACTGATGTCAGCAATATAGGTCTAAAATTTATACACAGAAGTTCAATGAACCTTCTCAAAAATGGGAATGACTTGTGCTTTTTCCAATTACTTGGTATCCTTCATTGCTCCAATGTCACGGATAAACTACAACTAGAAGAGGAGAAAGATTGCATAATCTCTGTAGAATCTTACAGGTATCTGAGATGGTGCAGAATACTTTCTGCTGTTAAGTGATTTTAGTTCATTTTCTATGCCACAATCACTTGTCTCAATACCTGCCACCGCATCATTCATGCAATTGTTGTACAGAAGAATGATATTACAATCTTCCACAGAGAAACAATTTTGGAAGACCAAATTCAGTATTCTAGTTTTTTTTTTTCATCTTCAGTTTCAGTGCCAGTGAATCACTGAATAAATAGTTCTATCTATTTACTAACTTCATATATGAACAAAACTTCTTGGGATTTTTGGTCAGATTAGCTGTCAAAATTTTCTTTTCAAATTCAATGAACACTTCTTCCATTAGTTAGATAGTTTCATGTTCCAGCGATCATTTGCATGGTAAATCACAATGATGTGGAATTTTACATTCACACTTCAAATTAATTTGTAAATATGGCTATGTACTGAATATTTACAAGTTATTTGATTTTATTATTATTATTAAATATACATATGTGAGTTAGTGATTACTACCCACCACCTTTTCCACATTACAACAACAGAAGTTCTATGAAATAGGCAGAGTTTCCAAAGAGAAACTTCTCAGTTTGTTTTCAAATTTTACTTCGTTGTCTGTCAGACATTTTATATTACTGAGCAAGCTATCAAAAATTTTAGTTGTGGCTTTATGCATTTCTTTTTATGCTAAATACAATCTTAAAGTGAAGTAATCATCTCATTTTTTTCTTCTGGTATTGTAATTATGTACATCATAGTTCCTTCTGAACCACAGTGTATTATTTACAATAAACTACACGAGGGAACAAATATACTATGAAGCAGTAGTCAGAGTGCCTAATTCATGAAACATGTGTCTAAAAGATGATCTGGGGTGACCACCACATAGTCTTACAGCACATTTTTGCGCAATGGCGACTTCCTTTAAGAAATATGTGTTACCTCAGAATATTATTCCTTGTGACATCACTGAATAAAAATATGCAAAATATGTTAACTTACTGATTTGTCACTCTCTCTCCAAGATATGCAATAATTCTAAGTGCAAATATGGCCAAACTAAGTTGTGTTATATGTTCCAAAATGTGATTTTTCCAGTTAAAATTGACATCAATATGGACACCTAAGAATTTTTAAGTTTCCATCCCATTTATTGTTTCCCCATCATGTGTTACACTTACCACTGGGGTAGTACCTTGACATGTGCAGATCTGAGTATGTTGTAGCTTTTAAAAATTGAGGGTGAGACCATTCGCAGAAAACCAGTCAATGGCACTTTTAAGAACGCCAATATTATGAAAAGGATTTACTGCTACTCACAATACAGTGGAGCTATTGAGTCACACACAGACCCAACAAAAAGACTGCTAAACAAGTAAGTTCTTGGCCAAAAAGCCTTACTCTGGAGTAAACAAAACACACACACACACACACACACACACACACACACACACACACACACACACACACACACACACACACATTCACATAAACACAACTGTAACACACATGACCACTGTGTCTGGTTGCCGATGCCAGACTGGGAGCAATTGAGCATGATGGGAAAAGCAATTTGGGCAGTGGGGATAAGGAGGAGACTGGGGTGGGGAGGGGTAGGTATAGCAGAGTAGGGGTGAGGGGTTGTAAATTGCTGTCGTGAGAGCTTACAGGGACATGGTGAGAACAAGGCAGGGCAGATATGTGCAGTAGGCAGGTTAAACGGAGGGGAGGTATGGAGGGGAGGAGCAGAGGGGGAGAAGGGGGGAGGGTGGGGCAGGACAGAAAAGGAGAGAAGTAGAGGATGGGAAAGATGACTGTGGGTTTGTTGATGTGATAGAAGGCTGTGTAGTGCTGAAATGGGAGCAGGGAAGGGGACAGGTGGGTGAAAGACAGGAACAAACAGAACAAAAGTTGAGGCCACAGACTGTTCCCACTGCAGCACTTTATGTCCCCCACCCCCACCCTGCTATTCTTCCCCCTCTCTCCTCACAGTTGCTTGCAGTCTGGCCTCAGCACCCAGAGACAGTGGAAAGGTGTGTGTGTGTGTGTGTGTGTGTGTGTGTGTGTGGTGTGTGTGTGTGTGTGTGTGTGTGTTTTGTTTAATCCAGAAGGAGCCCCTTTGTCTGAAAAATTACTTGTTTAGCAGTCTTTTTGTTGCGCCTGTCGGTCTCCACTATACGGTGAGTAGCGATCTATCCTTTTCATAATATTGTCAATACTCCATCTCTGATTTTCCATTGTTCGATGCTTTTAAGAACATTGTTTACGATTTCTTCTGTTGGTATAGGTATGCTTAAATTGATTACAATACTAGTTTCATATGCAAAAAGAACTAATTCTGCTTGTTGTATGCTAGATCCGTATCATTTCTATATAGAGGAAAAATAGCAAGCATAAGATTGGGTCTTGGGGAACCCCACACATGATTTCACTCCACTCAGAATAACATCCCCTGATTATAGTGCTTGAATTATACCCAGTACTACTTTCTGTAGTCTTTTGGTTAGATACGACTTTAACCACAGGCTGGCTATACCCTCAGTCCCATAACTTGGGAGAATATTGTGATTCACAGAATCAAATGCCTTAGAGAGGTCACAAAAAGTACCATTTGGCACTATTCAGTTACACTCATTTTGCTTCATTCGGCTTATGTCAATAAAATTTCAGACCCCCCTTAAAACTGAGACTTCAAGGTTAATAGTGAATACAAGTCTGCAGCCTATGGTTACATGAGCATGTCAATGAAATGAGAGAAATGCTGTTTGTTTTAGTCTTTTTGCCTAAGATCAGGAAGTCTTTATCTACCTTTTTCATACAGGATCCCTTTCCCTGTCTGTCTTGCCTTACGGAAGTTTGACGCTTGTTGGTTCTACCTGTGAATCCAAGAACCATGTTGGATTCATCACTGGCAGGAGGTATGGTCAGCCTGTTAATGGATGCCTTTACCTAGAAGGAATGTGCTCTGCAGGAAATTGAAAATTATCCCGAGTTAAACATAGTTTGTAATTTATTAGCATTATTTGGCATTTTTGAGATTGTTAGTTTTCTTGCATAAATGGATTTACTGAGGCTTGTATGCACCCATGGATGCTCACTACCACTTGTCTCACAAATGTTTCTAGATCTGCGTTAGGTTTTATTCCAGTCACAAAAGATGATAATGGCTGGGAGAGCGGTGTACTGACCATGCGCCCCTCCATATCAGCATCCAGTGATGCCTATTGGCTGAGGATGACATGATGGTCGATTGGTATTGCTGGGCCTTCCAAGGCCTGTTTGGACAGTGTTTGTGTACCTTAGATAGGTTTTATAATACTTGAAAATTTGTTGTACAGTTTTATCCCCAAGCTATATATTTTATTATGACACCTGTTAGTGTTTGTAGACATGACATGAATATTATCTTCCTGCCTTGTCTTGGGCAATGATTGTGAGTGTATATATATATATATATATATATATATTGGTCTGTATGTGTGGATGGATATGTGCGTGTGTGCGAGTGTATACCTGTCCTTTTTTCCCCCTAAGGTAAGTCTTTCCGCTCCCGGGATTGGAATGACTCCTTACCCTCTCCCTTAAAACCCACTTCCTTTCGTCTTCCCCTCTCCTTCCCTCTTTCCTGATGAGGCAACAGTTTGTTGCGAAAACTTGAATTTTGTGTGTATGTTTGTGTTTGTTTGTGTGTCTATCGACCTGCCAGCGCTTTCGCTCGGTAAGTCACCTCATCTTTGATTTTTTTTTTTATATATATATATATATATATATATATATATATATATATATATATATATATATATATATATATATATAATAGAGGGAAACATTCCACGTAGGAAATATATATCTAAAAACAAAGATGATGTGACTTACCAAATGAAAGTGCTGGCAGGTCGACAGACACACAAACAAACACAAACATACACACAAAATTCAAGCTTTCGCAACAAACTGTTGCCTCATCAGGAAAGAGGGAAGGAGAGGGGAAGACGAAAGGAAGTGGGTTTTAAAGGAGAGGGTAAGGAGTCATTCCAATCCCGGGAGCGGAAAGACTTACCTTAGGGGGAAAAAAGGACAGGTATACACTCGCACACACGCACATATCCATCCACACATACAGACACAAGCAGACATATTTGTCTTTAAATATGTCTGCTTGTGTCTGTATGTGTGGATGGATATGTGCGTGTGTGCGAGTGTATACCTGTCCTTTTTTCCCCCTAAGGTAAGTCTTTCCGCTCCCGGGATTGGAATGACTCCTTACCCTCTCCTTTAAAACCCACTTCCTTTCGTCTTCCCCTCTCCTTCCCTCTTTCCTGATGAGGCAACAGTTTGTTGCGAAAGCTTGAATTTTGTGTGTATGTTTGTGTTTGTTTGTGTGTCTGTCGACCTGCCAGCACTTTCATTTGGTAAGTCACATCATCTTTGTTTTTAGATATATATATATATATATATATATATATATATATATATTATTATTATATATAAACAAAGATGAGGTGACTTACCGAACAAAAGCGCTGGCAGGTCGACTATATATATATATATATATATATATATATATATATATGTGTGTGTGTGTGTGTGTGTGTGTGTGTGTTTTCTCCATTTATTAATCTTACATTTCTTGACAAACAATTATGTTCCCAAGATGTACTTGAAAGGTAATGAAGGTATGTTCAGCATTTTCACGTGAGGTCTCCATGAACAAAATTACTGCAACAATTACATTTTTCACGTATTTGTTACCATTTTGATGTGTTTTAGAAGTTAGCTGATTTTACATATAGTATCTGGGTGTGTGTTACTTTACATTTCTTACTTCTGTTAATTTTCTGTATTTACACTGCAGAAGCAGAAATTTGCAAACAATATCCCATGGATGTATAAACTGCTACATAAATGATCAACACATAAAATCATACATTCCAATACATATTGAACACACATTCAAAAGTTTAATGGAATATATTAAATTCTCTATAATTGTGAAAAAGATTAATATAATAAAGGTATTAGAAATTTTTATAAATCATAAGAAATCACAACAAAAAAGTCTTGAAGATGAAAGTTAACAGTTACCCATCTATTTCTTCAAGTCATCTTTAATTTATGAACTATACCACAGAGAGAGAGAGAGAGAGAGAGAGAGAGAGAGAGAGGAAAAAAAAACTAATACAATAGAAGAAAAACTTAAGGTGAAGTTTTACTGTTTGTAAAATTTTTTTTATATTTAAGAACTGCAGTTATAAGGGGAATTTTTAGTGCAAATTAAAATGCATTTAACAGATTACTTTCTGAATCACAGGACTCTGCGATAAGCAATACTGTCCCAATATCTATTTAATCTGATATTAAAAAAAGTAGTGTGTGTGTGTGTGTGTGTGTGTGTGTGTGTGGGCGCGCACATGCGAGAAGGGAGGCAGTACCTATAAGTAGATCAGTGATACGTATATCTATGCCCAGCAATTTTCTGAAATATCAAAATTTTCATAAATTATTCAATTAGCGTGCAAATCAAATCTCCAAAGATGATTGCAGTGAAACTATGCATAACAACAACAACCACCACACACACACACACACACACACACACACACACACACCATATTTAAGGTCATAACGTATTATTGTGCAAGAATGATTTTCATAGTCTGCTTTTGTCAAGAACAAGGGTGAGTATTATATTTATTTATTTGTTTTTATTTACACACCAAGTTCTGCAGGACCAAATTGAGGAACAAATCTCCAAGGTCATGGAACGTGTCAGTACATGAAATTACAACATAAAAGTAATAACAGATAAAAATAAATTTTTATGAACCTGAAAAAGTCAGTCCATAAGTTTAAGTAAACGCAATCAACAATACAACAAGAATCAGCTTAATTTTTCAAGGAACTCCTCGACAGAATAGAAGTGACCCATGAGGAAACTCTAAAGTTTCGATTTGAAAGTGCATGGATTACAGCTAAGATTTTCGAATTTGAAAGGTAGCTTATTGAAAATGGATGCAGCAGTATACTGCACACCTACCTGCGCAAGAGTTAAGGAAGTCTGATCCAAATGCAGGTTTGATTTCTGTCGAGTATTAACCGAGTGAAAGCTGCATATTCTTGGGAATAAGATAATATTGTTAATAAGAAATGACAGTAAGGAATATACATATTGAGAGGCCAATGTCAAAATACCGAGACTCGTGAACAGGGGTCGACAAGAGGTTCATGAACTTACACCACTTACTGCCCAAACCTCCAGTTTCTGAGCCAAAAATACCCTTTTAAAATGGGAAGAGTTACCCCAAAATATAATACCATATGACATAAGCGAATGAAAATAGGCAAAGTAGACTAATTTTCGTGTCAAATGATCACTCACTTCAGATACTGTTTGAATAGTAAAAATGGCAGTAATAGGTCTGTGAACAAGATCCTGAACATGGGCTTTCCACGACAGCTTACTATCTATCCGAACACCTAGAAATTTGAACTGTTCAGTTTCACTAATCTCATGCCCGTTCTGTGAAATTAAAATGTCAGGTTTTGTTAAATTGTGTGCTGTCGTTGCGGTCTTCAGTCCAGAGACTGGTTTGATGCAGCTCTCGCTGCTACTCTATCCTGTGCAAGGTTCTTCATCTCCCAGTACCTATTGCAACTTACATCCTTCTGAATCTGTTTAGTGTATTCATCTCTTAGTCTCCCTCTGGGATTTTTACCCTCCATGCTGCCCTCCAATACTAAATTGGTGATCCCTTGATGCCTCAGAATATGTCTTACCAACCGATTTCTTCTTCTACTCAAGTTGTGCCACAAATCTCTCTTCTCTCCAATTCCATTCAATACCTCCTCATTAGTTATGTGATCTACCCATCTAATCTTCAGCATTCTTCTGTAGCACCACATTTCGAAAGCTTCTATTATCTTCTTGTCTAAACTATTTATCGTCCATGTTTCACTTCCATAAATGGCTACACTCCATACAAATACTTTCAGGAACGACTTCCTGACACTTAAATCTATACTCGATGTTAACAAATTTCTCTTCTTCAGAAATGATTTCCTTGCCATTGCCAGTCTACATTTTATATCCTCTCTACTTCGACCATCATCAGTTATTTTGCTCCCCAAATAGCAATACTCCTTTACTACTTTAAGTGTCTCATTTCCTAATCTAATTCCTGCAGCATCACCCGATTTAATTCGACTACATTCCATTATCCTCGTTTTGCTTTTGTTGATGTTCATCTTATATCCTCCTTTCAAGACCATGTCCATTTCGTTCAGCTGCTCTTCCAGGTCCATTGCTGTCTCTGACAGAATTACAATGTCACTGGTGAACCTCAAAGTTTTTATTTCTTCTCCATGGATTTTAATTCCTACTCCAAATTTTTCTTTTGTTTCCTTTACTGCTTGCTCGATATACAGACTGAATACATCGGGGAGAGGCTACAACCCTGTCTCACTCCCTTCCCAACCACTGCTTCCCTTTCATGACCCTCGACTCTTATAACTGTCATTTGGTTTCTGTACAAATTGTACATAGCCTTTTGCTCCCTGTATTTTATCCCTGCCACCTTCAGAATTTGAAAGAGAGTATTCCAGGCAACATTGTCAAAAGCTTTCTATAACTCTACAAATGCTAGAAACATAGGTTTGCCTTTCCTTAATCTATTTTCTAAGATAAGTCATAGGGTCAGTATTGCCTCACGTGTTTCAACATTTCCAAGCAATCCAAATTGATCTTCCCCGCGCCCGGCTTCTACCAGTTTTCCCATTCATCTGTAAAGAATTAATATTAGTATTTTGCGGCAGTGGCTTATTAAACTGATAGTTCGGTAATTTTCACATCTGTCAACACCTGCTTTCTTTGGGATTGGAATCATCATATTCTTCTTGACGTCTGAGGGTATTTCACCTGTCTCACACATCTTGCTCACCAGATGGTAGAGTTTTGTGAGGACTGGCTCTCCCAAGGCTGTCAGTAGTTCTAATGGAATGTTGTCTACTCCCGGGGCCTTGTTTCGACTCAGGTCTTTATGGAACTCTTCATGCAGTATCATATCTCCCATTTCATGTTCATCTACATTCTCTTCCCTTTCTATAATATTGTCCTTAAGAACATCGCCCTTGTATAGACGCCCTATCTACTCCTTCCACCTTTCTGCTTTTCCTTCTTTGCTTAGAACTGGGTTTCCATCTGAGCTCTTGATATTCATGCAAGTGGTTCTCTTTTCTCCAAAGGTATCTTTAATTTTCCTGTGGGCAGTATCTATCTTACCCCTAGTGAGATAAGCCTCTACATCCTTACATTTGTTCTCTAGCCATCCCTGCTTAGCCGTTTTGCACTTCTTGTCATCTCATTCTTGAGACGTTTGTATTCATTTTTGCCTGCTTCATTTACTGCATTTTTATATTTTCTCCTTTCATCAATTAAATTCAACATCTCTACTGTTACCCAAGGATTTCTATTAGTCCTCGTCTTTTTACCTACTTGATCCTCTGCTACCTTCACTATTTCACCTCTCAAAGCTACCCATTCTTCTTCTACTGTATTTCTTTCCCCCATTCTTGTCAATCATTCCCTAATGCTCTCCCTGATGCTCTCTATAACCTCTGGTTCCTTCAGTTTATCCAGGTCCCATCTCCTCAAATTCCTACCTTTTTGCAGTTTCTTCAGTTTTAATCTACAGTTCATAGCCAATATATTGTGGTCAGAGTCCACATCTGCCCCTGGAAAAGTCTTACAATTTAAAATCTGGCTCCTGAATCTCTGTCTTACCATTATATAATCAATCTGAAACCTGTCAGTATCTCCAGGCTTCTTCCATGTATACAACCTTGTATCATGATTCTTGAAGCAAGTGTTAGCTATGATTAAGTTATGCTCTGTGCAAAATTCTACCAGGTGGGTTCCTCTTTCATTTTTTCATAATGGTCCAACTTCTGGAGCAATATTTTGTCATCAACACAATCAAATGCCTTAGTTAAATCAAAAAATATGCCAAGTGTTCAAAACATTTTGTTTAACCCATCCAGTGCCTCACAGAGAGAAGAGAATATAGCATTTTCAGTTGTTAAACAACATCTAAAGCCGAACTGTACATTTGATAGCAAATCGTATGATATAAAATGATCAATTATCCTTACATACACAGCCTTTTAAATACCCTTTGCAAACACTGATGGCATAGAAATAGGTCTAAAATTATCTACATTATCCCTTTCTCCCTTTTTATAAAGCAGCTTTACTACTGAGTACTTTAGTTGCTCAGGAGACTGACCATTCCTAAAGGAAAAATTACAAATATGGCTAAACACAGGGCTAACATGTGCAGCACAGTACTTTAATATTCTGCTAGACACTCCATCATAACCATGAGAGTCCTTAGTCTTCAGTGATTTAATTATTGACTCAATCTCCTTCTTGTCTGTATCGCGAACGAGTATTTCAGACATCAATCTCGGAAAAGCATTTGCCAAGAAAGTTATACGATTCACTGTAGAAACTAATTTTTTTTAAATTCACCAACAATGCTCAGAAAATGATTGTTAAATACTGTACATATATCTGATTTATCAGTAACAGAAATATTTTTACTGTGAACTGACTTTATATCGTTGACCGTGTGCTGCTGACCAAACACTTCCTTCATGACTGACATTATGGTTTTAATTTTATCCTGTAAATTAGCTATTCTATTTGCATACCACATACTCTTTGCCTTCCTAATAACATTTTTAAGCACCTTACAATACTGTTTGTAATGGGCTACTGTAGCTTGATTGTGACTACTTCTAACATTTTGATATAATTCCCGCTTTGTTCTACAAGATATCCTTATCCCACAAGTCAGCCACCCAGGCTGCCTATTACTGCTAGTACCCCATTTAGAATGTTCTAATGGAAAGCAACTTTCAAAGAGCAAGAGAAATGTGTTAAGAAAAGCACTGTATTTATCATCTATATTATCGGCACTATAAACATCCTGCCACTCTTGTTCCTTGACAAGTTTTAAAAAACTCTCTACTGCTGTTGGGTAACTTTCCCATGTAGAGTATAATTAAATATGACATTTGTTTGAGTATAAAAGCCTTTTAGTGTTAAAATTTGTGCATCATAGTCTGAAAAGCCATTCACGCTTTTACTAACAGAATGCCCATCTAATAATAAAGAATGAATAAAAATATTGTCTATAGCTGTGCTACTGTTCCCTGCACCCTAGTTGCAAAACACACAGTTTGCATCAGATCATATGAATTTAGGAGATCTACCACCATCCTTTTGCTTGCACTATCATATACAAAATTAATATTGAAGTCACCACATATAATTAATTTCTGGTACTTCCTACAAAGTGAATCAAGAATCTTCTCTAGTTCACATCATCATACAATTATTCACTTTCTTATATATATGAATCCAATGTGATTCGAACATTTTAGTACCACTCTTATTTGATATACATTTGTAACATTTGAACTCATAAGGATATTATTCTCACAAGTAAACTAGTAAAGTAATAACACAATCAAAAGCAAAGATAAAAATAAATATTTGTAAGCTAAAAGAGATTTGTTTACCTCTGGAGTGAGATAGAAGAGCTCAAAGTAATGTCTTGCATGATCCAATGCTATCTCTCTGGCCATTGTAATGTTGGTGAGAGTCTGTTGCAAAGCAAAAATATTGCGACACATTTTTCGAATTCCGCCTTCGTCAATCTGTCTGATGTACTGTGCAGAGCTGATCAAGATTTTTGCAATCAGGTGTCCCAAACCTTCAAATATATACTGAAAAACATACTCAATTATAAGAAGTGAACTTTCAGCAAAATTCATCAAAACTTCAGAATTAATTTTCACTTATTGCTGGAACATTATACTTTTATTTTCTCAGATGTTCTATGGTGCCATCAGAGCCCATACTCATCAGTCATTGATAAGTACCCAAATTAACAATTCACAGCATGCAGACTTAAAAAAGGAATAAGTAATGCAAAACAGTAAAGGATCTGTAGTACTGCAGAAACTCCTTATGGGAGTCAGCTACATGGAAGCCTTTCACTGTAAATGTGAAAAGTCTAGAGTTAACAACTAGTATTTTTCAATTTTTCTGGGAACCTATGGACAATACAGTGGAATAACCATGCACATTTCACTGTACAAATGTTAAGGAAATGCACATCATTTTCTGTCTCATTCAATTTGTGCATGGTATATTTTCATTTAAATGAGTACATATTATTAACAAATCACACGTACACAGAAGCCACTATTAAAACTACAAGATTTTTTAAGCAAAAGCCTGCATGAAAGAAAGGATAGTAGGATGGAAGATGTGGGTTTAGTGTTCCATCTACACCAAGGACATTAGAGATCAAACACAAGCTGGGATTGGAGGAAGAATTCAGCTGTGTGCTTTTCAAAAGGACAATCCGACCATTTGCTTTTGACAATTTAGGAAAATCACAAACCTAATTTTGAATATCTGGACAAGGACATGCATAGTCATCATCTCGAAGAGAAGCCAAGTGCATTAACTACTCTGTCACTTGCCCAGACAAACTGCATGTCAGTGGTTTCATACACCTATTTTATTGAAAACTTCGGGATGATTTTAAACTTCATACATGATGAATACTCCATACATGTTGTTTACTGTGTGCTCCACAGCTAATACTTTTTTCTTTGTATTCTCTCTACAAATACTTTGACACATTACAGGTTCAGTCACTTACAGGGAGACCTATAGTAAAAGTATGGTTTCCAAATAAATATTATTAGGCTGATTTTTTAAAGAGAAGAATAACTTTAATTTATACCAAATTGAAAGTTAATTGCCTTATATACAAACAATGGAAAATCCAGGATGGAATGTAACAATATTATGAAGAGGAAATTTGCTATTCACCATATAGTGGAGTTGCTAAGTTGCAGACAGGCACAACAAAACGGCTCACAATCAAAGTTTTTGGCGATTACGGCCTTCGCCAGCAATAGAGAACACACACACACACACACACACAGAGGCACACATGCAAACGCAACTCAACACATGACTACTGTCTCAGGCAACTGAAACGACACTTCAAGCAGCAGCACCAGTGCATGATGGGAGTGGTGACTGGGTGGGGGTAAGGAGGGGCTGGTGTGGGGTGGGAAGGGGAAGTGACAGTATGCTGGGGATGGCAGACAGTGAAGTGCTGCAGATTAGATGGAGGGCAGGTGGGAGGGGGGTAGTGGAAAAGGAGAGAAATAGAAAGACAGGGTGTGATGGTGGAATGATGGCTGCGTAGTGCTGCAATGTGAACAGGAAAGGTGTTGGATGGGTGAGGACAGTGACTAATGAAGGTTGAGGCCAGGAGGGTTATGGGAACGTATGATGTACTGCAGGGAAAGTTCCCACATGTGCAATTCAGATAAACTGGTGTTGGTGGGAAGGATCCATATGGCATAGGCTTTGAAGCAGTCATTGAAATGAAGGATATCATGTTTGGCAGCGTGTTCAGCAACAGGATGGTCCACTTGTTTCTTGGGCACAGTTTGATGGTGACCGTTCATGTGGATAGTCAGATTGTTGGTTGTCATGCCCACATAGATTGAAGCACAGTGGTTGCTGCTTAGCTTGTAGATCACATGACTGGTTTCACAGGTAGTCCTACCTTTGATGGGATATGTGATGTTAGTGACCGGACTGGCGTAGTTGGTGGTGGAAGGATGTATGGGACAGGTCTTGCATCAAGGTCATTACAGAGGTATGAGCCATGAGGTAAGAGATTGGGGGCAGGGGTTGTGTAAGGATGGACAAGTATATTGTGTAGGTTCGGTGGACAGTGGAATACCACTGTGGGAGGGATCCAAAGCATAGTGGGCAGAACATCTCTCATTTCAGGGCACGACAAGACGTAATCTAAACCCTGGCGGAGAATGTAATTCAGTTGCTCCAGTCCTGGGTGGTACTAAGTTACAAGGGGAGTGCTCCTCTTTGGGTGGACAGTGGGTCCTTGGGGGGTGATGGGAGACTGGAAAGATAAGGCACGGGAGATTTGTTTTTGTACGAGGTTGCGAGGATAATTATGGTTTGTCAAGGCTTCAGTGAGACCCCTGGTATATTTTGAGAGGGACTGCTCGTCACTACAGATGCGACAACTATGGCAGCTAGGTGAACGCAAGGGCCACTTCTTTTCAGGGAATGGGTGGCAGCTGTAGAAGTGGAGGTATTGCTTGTGGTTAGTGTGATGTGGATGGAGGTACTGATGTAGCCATCTTTGGGATGGAAGTCAAACATCCAAGAAGGTGGCTTGTCGAGTTGAGTAGGACCAGGCGAAGCAAATGGAGGAGAAGTTGTTGAGGTTCTGGGGGAATGTGGATAGGGTGTCCTCACCTTCAATCCAGAGAGCAAAGATGTCATCAATGAATCTGAACCAGGTGAGGGGTTTAGGATTCTGGGTTTTTAGGAAGGATTCCTTTAGATGGCCCATGAATAGGCTGGCATAGGATGGTGCCATGCGGGTGCATGGTCTTTGGTAGAGTCTGACTGGTAGGGTTGAACTGAATATTGAACCTTGCCTAACTCAGTTAACTCCACTTCCAACCATGATCCACACACACTGCCCCAAAATTACCCCCTGTTGACTTTCCAGAATTTCTTAACCTTGAACCTTGCCACACGATCATTCCCCAAATCCCTCAACATGCAAACTAACCTTACATTCGCAGCAAGAACCACAGTCCACTATTTAAAAACTGATCCCAAACTTATAATCCTACCTGCGGACAAGCCAGCTGTCAGATACTTCCACCTACAAAACTTGCCACAGCAATCCCATTCCAGAAATCCAGCAGGATCTCCGGTCACTCCTCAAATCCTTAGGACCATCCCAGAACCTCACTCCCGAGTCCCTCTCACTACTCACCCCTATCACTCTCCAAACAACTACATTCTACATGCTTCCTTAAGTCCATAAACCTAACCAACCAGGGCACCCCATTGTTGCCCGTTACTGTGCTGCCACCAACAGAATCTCCGCTCTTGCAGACCAACACCTTCAACCTATTACCCAGACCCTACCCTCCTATATAAAAGATAACAACCATTTCCTCCACCGCCTCTCCACAGTTCCTGTCCCTTTACCACAAGTCGCTATTGATGCCACCAACCTGTACACTAACATTCCTAATGCCCATGACCTTACCGCTATTGAACACTATGCCTGACGGATTCAAAACGAACAACTTCCTTCCTAGTCACCATGACCAACTATATCCTCACCCATAATTACTTCTCCTTTGAAGGCATAATCTACAAACAAATCTGGGGAACTGCTATGGGCACCCACATAGCACCATCTTATGCCATCCCATTCATTTGCCATCTTGAAGAACCCTCCTTGTAAACACAGAATCCTATACCCATCACCAGGTCAGATTCATTGATGACATCTTCACTATCTGGATAGGAGCTAAGGACACCCTACCCACAATCCTCCAGAACCTCAACAACTTCTCCTCCATTTGCTTCATCTGGTCCTACTCAACCCAACAAGCCACCTTCCTGGATGCTGACTCCCAACCTCAAAGATAGCTACTTCAGTACCTCCATCCATATCAAACCTGCTAACAACTAGCAATACCTACACTTTGACAGCTGCCACCTGTTCCCTACCAAGAAGTCCCTTCCACACAGCCTAGCCACCCTGGTCGTCGCATCTGCAGTGATGAGTGGTCCCTCTCAAAATATACCAAGGGTCTCGCTGAAGCCTTGACAACCGTAATAATCCTCGCAACCTCGTACAAAAACAAATCTCCCTTGCCTTATCTTTCCAGTCTCCCATCACCTCCCAAACTCCCACTGTCCAGCCACAGAGGAGCATTCCCCTTGTAACTCAGTACCATCCAGGACTGGAGCAGCTGAATTACATTC
The DNA here is from genome assembly GCF_021461385.2 of Schistocerca piceifrons. Lineage (NCBI taxonomy): Eukaryota > Metazoa > Arthropoda > Insecta > Orthoptera > Acrididae > Schistocerca > Schistocerca piceifrons. The sequence goes on along the minus strand of NC_060141.1, from coordinate 142,362,478 downwards.
TCTGTCAGGGTTTTGATTACCTCTTGTCATGCCCCGAAATGAGAAATGTCCTGCCCACTATCCTTTCCAACCATCCGACAGTGGCATTCCACTGTCCACTGAACTTACACAATATACTTGTCCATCCTTAAACAACCCCTGCTCCCAATCCCTTACCTCATGGCCCATACCCCTGCAATAGACCTAGATGCAAGACCTGTCCCATACATCCTCCTAACACCACTTACTTCACTCACTAATATCACCTATCCCATCAAAGGCAGGGCAATCTCTGAAACCAGTCATGTGATCTACAAGCTAAGCTGCAACCACTGTGCTGCAGTCTATGTAGGCATGACAGCCAACAAACTGACTGTCCACAAGAATGGCCACTGACAAACTGTAGCCAATAAACAAGTGGACCATCCTGTCGCTGAACATGCAAAACATGATATCCTTCATTTCAGTGACTGCTTCACAGCCTGTGCCATATGGATCCTTCCCACCAACACCAGATTTTCTGAATTCCGCTAGTGGGAACTTTACCTGCAATTCATCCTATGTTCCTGTAACCCTCGTGGCCTCATCCTTCATTAGTCACTGTCCTCACCCATCCAGCCCCTTCCCTGTTCCCATTTCAGCACTACAAAGCCGTCATTCCACCATCACACCCAGTCTTTTATTGCTCTTCTTTTCCGCTACCTTCCTCCCTCCCCACTTCTTACATCTACATCTACATATATACTCCACTAACCATCAAGTGCTGTGTGGCGGAGTGCACAATTTGTGCCAAAGTCATATTTACGCCGCTCTGTTCCAATCGTGGATCGGACGAGGGAAAAATGACTGTCTGAACGCCTCAGTACAAGCTCTAATTTCCCTTATATCTGAGTGGTGATCACTATGCAATTTGAAAGTTGGTGGTAATAATATATGCTCTACATACTCGGTGAAGATCGGATTTCAGAATTCAGTGAGCAGCCCCTTCTGTTTAGTGTGCCGTCGATCTGAAATTGTGTCCCACTTCAAACTTTCTATGAGATTTGAAATGCTCTAGTGATGGCTAAATGTACCAGTCACGAATCTTGCCACTCTTCTTTGTACCTTCTCAATCTCTTGAATCAGACAAACAGTACTCTAAGACTGGACGAACTAACATACTGTAACCTATTTCTGATGTTGGAGGACTGCATCGCTTCAGGATTCTACAAATAAACTGCAATCTAGAGTTCGCCTTACCCGTTACTTGTGTAATCTGATCATTCCATTTGAGATGATTGCGATTAGTCACACCCAGATACTTGACGGATGTTACCGCTTCCAAAGACTGGGCATTTATTTTGTACTCGTACATTAATGGGGATGTTTTGCCTTATTATACGGCAGTAGGTTACACTTACTAATATTGAGAGATAACTGCCAGTCATTACACCACATATTTATTTTCTGCAAATCCTCATTGATTTGTTCACAACTTTCGTGTTATACTACTTTCCTGTAGACTACAGCATCATCGGCAAATAGTCTAATGCCGCTGTCAATACCATCAATCAGATTGTTTATGTAAATCGTAAGCTGCCCTGGGGCACACCTTAAATTATGCTTGTTTCTGTTGAAGTCATCCCATTCAGGACGATGTACTGCTCCCTGTATGTCAGAAAACTTTCTATCCAACTGCATGTGTCATCAGATAGACAGTAAGCGCGCACTTTTTGGAGCAAGTGACAGTGTGGAACTGAGTCGAAGGCCTTTCAAAAGTCGCGAAATATGGCATCAACCTGGGAGCCGGTATTTAGAGCCTGTTGTATATCATGCACAAAGATGGTCAGCTGTGTCTCGCATGACCGCTGTTTCCTAAACCAGTGCTGGTTTCTGCAGATGAGCTTCTCAGAGTCTAGAAAGGTCATTATGTCTGAACACAAAATGTGTTCCATGATTCTACAACAAATCAATGTCAGTGAAATTGGCCGGTAATTATGAGCATCCGATTTTCTACCCTTTTTAGAGATTGCTATGACCAGGGCCTTCTTCCAGTCCCGTGGAACTTTCTGCTGTTCCAGTGATCTCTGATAGATGATGGATAAGAATGGTGCTATATTTGTAGCATAGTCAACATATAATCTTACAGGGATACCGTCTGGGGCAGATGCCTTCCTGGCATCTAACAATCTTAACTGTTTTACAATCCCAGATACACTAAACACTAAGTCAGCCATCCTTGCATTTGTTCAATAATTGAAAGGGGGAATGGTGCTGCAGTCCTCTACCATGAACGAGTTCTTGAAAACTAGGTTTAGAATTTTGGCCTTCTGTTTATCATCATCAGTTACGTTACCCATACTGTCAGCAAGAGAAGGTATTGAATTATTTGTATTGTTCATAGATTTTACGTATGACAAAAATTTTTTGGGGTTATTTTTAGAATCTGCATATAAAATATTGCTTTCATATTTGTTAAAAGAATCTCTCATTGTCCTTCTGACAGCTGCTTTCATTTCGCATAATTTCTGTTTGTCAGCGGGGCAGTGCCTACGTTTAAAATGACTGTGCAAAATTCTCTGCTTTCTCAGCAACTTCATAATATGTTTGTTGTAGCAAGGTGGATCCTGTCCCTCCCCTATATTTTTGCTAGGCACATACTTCTCTAGTACATGGTGGACAATACCTTTAAATTCCGACCAAAGATGCTCAATATCTTTGTGTCCCATGATGAATTCTTGGAGCTGACTATGAAGATATTCATTAATGACACTTTTATTTGCTTTCCCAAACGTAAAACTCTACACTGTTTCTTTGGTTTTTTTGCAACTTCCACTGACATTGAAGACACAACGACCTTATGGTTGCTAATACCTTCATCTAGATTAACTAACCTCAAAAAGAACAGGTCTGTTTGTCGCCAAGATATCTAATATGTTCCCATCTTGAGTTGGTTTTCTAACCAATTGCTCAAGGTTGTATGTTGAGAGCGATTGTAGAATAACTTCACACGAATCTTTGCTTCTGCCCCCTGTGATAAACGTGTAATTTTCCCAGTCAATGGATGCCAGATTAAAGTCGCTACCTATAACTAATGAATGATTTGGATATTTACTTCCTATGTACTCAAGACCTTTCCTGAAATGTTCTGCGATGTTTGTTGCGGATGCTGGTGATCTATAAAAACATTCTAATACTATGGTCAATCCTCGTCTGATTGACAGCTTTATCCAGACTATTTCACGTCTGACCCAATATCGATCTCAAATGTGTTTAAACAGCATCTATCCTGCAACACTTCACTGTTTGCCACCCCCACCATAGTATCCCTCCCCCTCCCCGCCCCTCCTTACCCCCACAAAGTCACCACTCCCCATCATGAACAGGTACTGCTGCTTTCAGGGTGATTTCAGTTGCCTGAGACTGCAGTTGTGTGTGAGAGTAGTGTTTGAGTTTGAGTATGCGTGAGTGAGTGAGTGTGAGTGTGAGTGTGTGTGTGTGTGTGTGTGTGTGTGTGTGTGTGTGTGTGTGTGTCTATTGTTGACGAAGGCTTTAATGCCCAAAAGCTTTAATCGTGTGTGTGTTTTTGTTGTGCCTATCTGTGACTCAGCATATTGTGAGTTGCAACTTTCATTTTCATAATATTTATACCTTATATTCGGTTTACATGCCACTTACAAAAAAACATGTCATCCAAATGGCAGCCATTCCCATCAACACAACCTGAAACACTCTGCCAGATGTTTCTCTTAACTCGGTCCAACAGGTATTGGTCAACCAAACCAACCTCCTCCGCAGTGGAAGCTTTCAACTCCATTACAGCTTGAGGTTTGTTAACAATGAGTCTTCTTCAAAAATCACTTGCATTTACACAGTGAATTCTTCTCATTATTGTAAGTTCTCATCTTTGATCTGCTCAACCACCAGAATTTTACATGGATGGAATTTTAAATATGAACATAACGTTTTTCTCTCACAATGATGGGCCATCTGCAGACACCGTGCTTTCTGATGTGCGGATCATCTCAGACTCCTGATGTCTGCATCTCTTACAACTACCATTTTTTCAGCTGTCCTCATTTCTTTTCACAAACTGACAGCTTCATCTTAAGGATATGTTCCATAGTTCAGAGACTTGTAACCTATCGTATTGCAACTTGAAGGTAATTAAAATGACACTGAAAGATCTACTGTGTTGGGCAAAGGTATTATACACAAGTGTGCAACGCCACATCATTCATTGTTCTCCTGCTACCAAATTAGTGGATGTCTTGGAAGTGAATGATGCACCATCACCCTTCCACCACTGACAGTGGTGTACAGTCAACCTAAAAACATCCATTTTCCCCGGGTCACCCATCATTTGGCATCCATGATAAGACAAGATTTTTTACGGTAAAACTATTTTCAGCTACAGTACAGAATAGGTACAAAGTAGCTCATAAAAACTGGCTATTTTGAAGAAAAATCGGATAGGATCACATGTAGATACAAAATCAAGTGCTTGAGAGACAGGCTGGACAGTGAAGGGGGAGGTGTGTTTATAGTGATAAAAAGTGCAATAGTATCAAAGGAAATTGACGGAGATCCGAAATGTGAAATAATTTGAGTGAAGGTCACGGTTAAAGCAGGCTCAAACATGGTAATTGGATGTCTCTATAGGCCCCCTGGCTCAGCAGCTGTTGTGGCAGAACGCCTGAAGGAAAATTTGGAAAATATTTCGAGTAGATTTCCCAACCATGTTATAGTTTTGGGTGGAGATTTTAATTTACCAGATATAGACTGGGAGACAGGTGGCAGGGACACAGAATCCAGTGAAATTTTTTTAAGTATATTATCTGAAAACTACCTTGAGCAGTTAAACAGAGAACCGACTCATCATGGTAACGTATTAGACCTTCTGGTGACAAACAGACCCAAACTATTTGAAACAGTTAACGCAGAACAGGGAATCAGTGATCATAAAGCTGTTACAGCATCAGTGATTAAATAGCTGTAAATAGAAATATTGAAAAAGGTAGGAAGATTTTTCTGTTAAGCAAAAGTGACAAAAAGCAGATTTCGGAGTACTTGACAGCTCAACACAAAAGTTTTATCTCAAGTACAGATAGTGCTGAGGATCAGTGGACAAAGTTCAAAACTATCGCACAATATGCATTAGATGAGTATGTGCCAAGCAAGATTGTAAGAGATGGAAAAGAGCCACTGTGGTACAACAACAGAGTTAGAAAACTGCTACGGAAGCAAAGCGAACTTCACAGCAAACATAAACATAGCCAAAGCCTTGCAGACAAACAAAAGGTACAAGAAGCGAAATGTTGTGTGAGGAGAGCTATGCGAGAGGCGTTCAACGAATTCAAAAGTAGAGTTCTATGTACTGACTTGGCAGAAAATCCTAAGAAATTTTGGTCTTATGTCAAAGCGGTAGGTGGATCAAAACAAAATGTCCAGACACTCCATGACGAAAATGGTACTGAAACTGAGGATGACAGACTAAAGGCCAAAATACTAAATGTTTTTTCCCAAAGCTGTTTCACAGAGAATGACTGCACTGTAGTTCCTTCTCTAGACTGTCGCACAGATGACAAAATGGTAGATATCGAAATAGATGATAGAGGGATGGAAAAACAATTAACATCACTCAAAAGAGGAAAGGCCGCTGGACCTGATGGGATACCAGCTCGATTTTACATAGAATACGCTAAGGAACTTGGTCCTCTTCTTGCAGTGGTGTACTGTAGGTCTCTAGAAGAGTATGGCATTCCAAAAGATTGGAAAAGGGCACAGGTCATCCACGTTTTCAAGAAGGGACGTCGAACAGATGTGCAGAACTATAGACCTATATCTTTAACGTCGATCAGTTGTAGAATCTTGGAACACGTATTATGTTCGAATATAATGACTTTTCTGGAGACTAGAAATCTACTCTGTAGGAATCAGCACGGGTTTCGAAAAAGATGGTCGTGTGAAACCCAGCTCGCGCTATTCGTCCACGAGACTCAGAGGGCCATAGACACGGGTTCCCAGGTAGATGCCATGTTTCTTGACTTCCACAAGGCATTTGATACTGTTCCCCATAGTCGTTTAATGAACAAAGTAAGAGCATATGGACTATCAGACAAATTGTGAGATTGGATTGAAGAGTTCCTAGATAACAGAACGTAGCATGTCATTCTCAATGGAGAGAAGTATTCCGAAGTAAGAGTGGTTTCAGGTGTGCCGAAGGGGAGTGTCGTAGGACCGTTGCTATTCACAATATATATAAATGACCTTGTGGATAACATCTGAAGTTCACTGATGCTTTTTGTGGATGATGCTGTAGTATTCGAGAGGTTGCAACAATGGAAAATTGTACTGAAATGCAGGAGGATCTGCAACGAATTGACGCGTTGTGCAGGGAATGGCAATTGGATCTCAATGTAGACAAGTGTAATGTTCTGCGAATACATAGAAAGAAAGATCTTTTATTATTTAGCTACAATATAGCAGGTCAGCAACTGAAAGCAGTTAATTCCATAAATTATCTGGGAGTAGGCATTAGGAGTGATTTAAAATGGAATGACCATATAAAATTAATCGTTGGTAAAGCAGATGCCAGACAGAGATTCCTTAGGAAGAATCCTAAGGAAATGCAGTCCAAAAACAAAGGAAGTAGGTTACAGTACACTTGTTCGCTCACTGCTTGACTACTGCTCACCGGTGTGGGATCTGTACCAGTTAGGGTTGATAGAAGAGAGAGAGAAGACCCAATGGAGAGCAGCGCGCTTCATTACAGGATCAATTAGTAATCGTGAAAGCATTAGCGAGATGATAGATAAACACCAGTGGAAGACTCTGCAAGAGAGACTCTCAGTAGCTCGGTAAGGTCTTTTGTAGTAGTTTCGAGAACATACCTTCACCGAGGAGTCAAGCAGTATATTGCTCCCTCTTACATATATCTCGCGAAGAGACCACGAGGATAAAATCAGAGAGACTAGAGCGCACATAGAGGCATACCGACAATCTTTCTTGCCATGAACAATATGAGATTGGAATACAAGGGAGAACCGATGGAGGTACTCAACCCCCGCTACACACCGTCAGGTGGCTTGTGGAGTATGGATGTGGATGTAGATGTAGAGCAATTTCAGGAGCTTTAATGACTTGGAAGGTTATTGTATTTGGTGAGTAGTTACTTATTTACTTGCCTGTCCTATGGATCATAACTGCCACCTTTTGTTGTGGTGTGGAATAAATAAGATTTACAATTATTCTTATCAGCAGAAAAAATGACAACAATGCTGACCATTTACATAAACGATCTCACAAGGATAAAGTGATTTACACTTAACTATGTTCAAAGAATCTCTCTCTCTCTCTCTCTCTCTCTCTCTCTCTCTCTCTCTCACACACACACACACACACACACACACACACAATACTGCTACATATTTCTTCTATGGAATAGGAAGAGTTGTCAAGCAAGTGATTTCAGTTTGCATTTGAAGTTAATGTTGTTATTCATTAAATTCTTCGTATCACTGCGTAGATGGGCAAAGATTTTGATGCCTAAATACCTCTGTTATGGCACAGAGTAGGAAAGGGGTAGAAATCAGAAAATTTTTATTAAAACTCTCACACACTGCCACAGGCGAATTCAAATCACGCCAGAGACAGAGGCAGAAGCATGAAGTGAGCCAATATGTCACAAGTGGATCAGGTCGACAACACATTACGACACTGTCTGCCGAATAAGGATACACATTCATCTGAAAGCAGAGTGCGACAAAAAACCAAAGTGAGACAAGCATATTGATTAGCTCATGAGACATGTTGCAAGAGACTGTCTTTTCGTAAGAGTACATAGCGAGGGACCGATACAGCAGTTAACAGCCTGTTAAATGAAAATAGCAGAATAAGGAGAACGCATTCTGTCATTACGAACTGAGCCTTCCATCGCAGCCTCAGGCAAGCTCCCTTTAAATACTCCAGCTCTCCAGTAATAGCACTTGTTTACATGATTACGATACTGCAGTAACTCTATGTCCTAAATGTTCAAGCACAGTCTATGAACTAGCTGAAGATGTATTCAAGGTGGTGCTTTCACCTGATGAACTTCATGCTGCTTGCCGCCTACCATTTGTTGATGGAGAAACTGATTGTCTTCTGACTATACCACATCACAGAGTGCTGCCTGCACAATACTTCAACATGGAAGCCAGCAACAGGGCCTATTGGGTTCAACGTTCCTGTTCAACGCAGGTACCTCCAGGTGGTGACACTTGCCAGACGACTACTGACACCAGGTACATCATAAAGGGTCACCGTAGAACTCAGAGTGGGGGCGAGTAGACTCCAGCAGTAGACTCAAGCTGTCAGAATAAGAACAATTTTGGGTTGGGCAATGGCCGCCTCGCTGGCCAACAGTCTGCTGCCATGTCAAGGTTGCTAACATCTCTTCCTGGGCATGCAATCAATGAGCTGACTCGATGGATGTCAGCTGGAATCTGACATGCAGCCGAATGAACAACAGTCGAGGCTGCTGTGAAAGAATGATAACTTGTAAAGACTGTGAATAAAAGATTGAACTCTAATAACGTTTTACTAGTGTGTTGAAACTTAATATGTTCCCAACAACTATCCTGACTTCAAGCACAGGTGTCTCCACTTGGCCCTCTGTACCTCACTCTTTTCTGTGTCACACTAAGTCTGAACTATGGGTAGTATAAATCATTTATTCTTCTACTTTTGTATTTATGAATGTTACTGTTGTTTTCAAACTTTGTAAGGCAGAAAAAGTACTGTGAAGCTGTTGTCAGTATGCCCAACTGTTTAAAGAGCTGTCTACAAGAGGTTCTGGAGTGAATAACATACATCATCAGTATTATACACTTCTGTGCCACATACACTTTTTCCTCAGTGTCAAGTTATCCCAGAATACGATGCCCTAAGACATCATGTTGTTGTTGTGTCTTTGCTCAAACACTGGTTTGATGCAGTTCTCTGTCTGTCTATCATGTACAAGCCACTTCATCTCTGCGTAACTAATGTAACATACATCCATTTGAATCTGCTTACTGTATTCGTGCCTTGGTCTCCCTCTACAAATTTTATCCTCACACTTCCTTTCATTACCAAACTGCTGATGCCTTCACGCCCCGCAACATGCTCTATCAACTGATTCCTTCTTCTACTCAAGTTGTGCCATATATGTCTTTTTCCCCCAGTTCAACTCTGTACTTCTTCATTTGTTATTTGATCTTCTTATCTGATCTTCAGCATTCTTTACAGCACCACCTTTCGAAAGTTTCTATTGCCTTGTAATTGCTTAGGCTTTATTCTCTTCTTGTCTGAAGTGCTTATTGTCCACATTTTATTTCTGTACAGGGCTACAATCCAGAAAAATATCTTCAGAAAAGACTTCCTAACATACAAATTGATAATGAATATTAAGAAATTCCTCTTTTTTAAGAAATGTTTTTTTTTGTGTTTTATATCCTCTTTACTTCAGCCACCATCAGTTACTTTATTGCCCAAATAGCAAAACATATATATTACCTTTAGAATTTCATTTCAAATCTAATTCACTGGGCATACCCTAATTTAATTCAAATGCATTCCATTAACCTTGTTTTACCTTTGTTGATGTACATCTTATAACCTCTTTCAAAAACACTATCCATTCCATTCAAGTGTTCCTCCGAGTCCCTGGCCGTCTCTGAGAGCATTACAACATTACAATGTTACTGGTAAACTTCCATCCCCCCCAACTTTCCCTTCCAAGCTTCTCCTTGACTTCCATGATAGGTTGTTCAGTGTACAGATTGAACAACATTTGGCATAAGGTACAATCCTATCTCACTTTCTTCTCAGCTTCAGCTTCCTTTTCATGTCCTCCAACTTCTATAAGTGTAGCTTGGTTTATGTAAGTAGCGTTTCCCTTTCTGCTACCTTCAAAATTTTAGTGCGACATCCAGTCAACACTGTCAAAAGTTTTCTCTAAATCCACAAATCCTATAAACATAGATTTGCCTTTGATCAAACCCTTTTTATGGTAAGTTATAGGATGAGTACTGCTTCCTACATTTCTCTGGAACACAAACTGATCTCCCCTTGAGGTCAGCTTCTAGCAGATTTTTCATTATTCTGCAAATAATTTGTGGCAATATTCTGCAACCATGAGTTATTAAACTGATGATTCAGTAGCATTCACACATGTCAACGTCTTCCCATTTTGGAATTGGAATTATTACATTCTACCTTAAATATTATGCTATTTTGTCTGTTTCATATAACTCATACACAAGGCGTAACATTTCTGTCAAGAATGGCTCTCCCGAGAATATCAATAATTCCGAGGGAGTTTAGTCTACTCCACAAGCCTTGTTTCCACTTAGTTGTTATAGCGATTTGTCAAATTCTTCTCACAATATATTTCCTGTCGCGCTGTCATCTACTTGCACTTATCTAATATTGTCTTCAAGTTTGTTTCTCTTGATTTTCTATATATTTGTTCCACCTTTCAACTTTGACTTCTTTGCTTAGTATCAGCCTGCCCTCTGAGCTCCTGGTATTCAAGCAGCTGGTTCTCTTGTCTTCAAAGGTATCTATAATTTTCCTATAGGCAGCATCTATCTTACCCACAGTTGTGGATGCTTTTACAGCTTTACATTTCTTCTCTAACCATTCCTCTTTAGCCATTTTGCACTTTCTGTCAGTCTCATTCTTTAGACACCTGTGATCCTCCTCATCTGTGTTATTTTTATACTTTTTCCTTTTGTCAATTAAAATCAGTATCTCCTCTGTTGCCATCACTATTTAATCTCTTAAAGCTAATGCTCTCTCTGACACTCTCAACAACCTCCGGTTCCTTCATTTTATCCACATCTCAGTTTCTTAATTTCTACCTTTTTAAAGTTTCTTCAGTTTTAGTCTGCAGTTCAGTTCATAAGCAAAAAATTACGGTTTGAGTCCACATTCACTCCTGGAAAGTCTTATAGTTTAAAATCTGGTTTCAGATGCACTGTCTTACCAGTATACAATCAATCTGAAATCTGAAAACTTCCCCAGTGTCCCAGATTTCTTCCACATACATAGCTTCCTTTCATGATTTTCAAACCAAATGTTAACATTGATTAAATTATTGTCTGTGTAAAATTGTATCACGCAGCTTCCTCTTTCATTCCTTTCCCCAATCTCCACATTCTTCTATCATTTTTCTTTGTCTACTTTTCCTACTGTCTAATTCCTGAGACCCATCACTATTAAATTTTCATCTCCATTAACTATCTGAGTAGTTCCTTCGTTTCATCATACATTAATTCAATCTCTTCATCATCTGCAGAACTAGTTGGCCTAAATATTTGTTTGTTTTTCCAAATATATTGTGATTTTCAAGGTGGTGATTAGGGAGGGACCTAATGCCACTACTTAAATTGCTGTTAGTGAAGCAACAGAAATGAATTTTACAACATTGGTTGTCATAAATAATTGGCTGTTCCCCCCTCACCCCCCTTTTCCCAAAGAACATCACGCTTTCCAAGGTGTTGGTTAGGGTGGGGCCTCATAGCCACGTTTCAATTGCTGCGAATGAAACAAAGCACCTAATAACTTAACTTGCGAAGCGTAGGAAATTATAAATGCACAATGTCATTGGCTTCCCACATCCAACTGATGATTTGTCATGTTCATTCCCCATGTGAACCATTACCAACAGCAGGATACAATGGAAAGGCTGCAGGCACTGTAAGTGCATTTGTACTGATCATTATTTTACATTAACTCAGAAACTACATCCAATGTGTTTTCTTGTAAGTTAAGTGAGAACAGTTGGAGGTAAGCCACAATCTGATATTACCCACCACCTGATTTGCCACGCCATTTGCCTTTTTACCTCAGCAGAATCCGTTAAAAGCTTTTTTCTGAACAAGAGTGCACATTACTAAGAAAGAAAGAGAGAGAGAAGATTAAAATACTAAATAGATGAGCCAGCCATTCTATAACATTCTAAGACTACCAACCTCAGAATTTATGCTGGAGTTGTACCAATTCATAAAATTTTAAAATACATACCATACCACACTTGTCTTGTTGTAAGTTAAAATGGTGTGCAGGTCTCCACCTAAATTTATCACTGCACTCTCACTGGATTATAAAACACACTGATTTAAAATGTGGTGAATTGAAATTTATGCAATGAAAACTGGCAAGATGTGTCAAGAAAGCTGATAAGTCAGAGAAAAATGACCGATATAGACATGGAAAAATGACTTTTATTTGCACCATTTTCCTATGACTATAAGAATGAGCACAATAACTGCTATGTATTTTCTGCCACTTCCAGCCATTTTTCCTACTGACATCTTACAACTTTCTGGCATAATTGCCATGAAACTGATCAGAGGGTTTAGCATCTCCCCCCCTCCTCTGTCATCTCTCTGGATTGTAACTTGCCATAGTACTGTAGTGAATTAGTCTGTGAGAGGGGGATGCAAACAGAAATTACCTAGCAATTTAATGGCAATGTGTCGATTCTACTCAGTTCAACTTAGAACAGTTTTTGCCTGTCTGTCTGTCTGTGTGTGTGTGTGTGTGTGTGTGTGTGTGTGTGTGTGTGTGTTCATTACACAAAGAGACTCTGTGATGATGTTACAAACTTTCTGGGATGATGGAAAAGTATAAAGTATCAATTTGAGATAAGGGAGCCTGGTGCAGAAACCACTGAGTTTAAAGTTACCTCTGACGTGAGGATACATACACTGGTACTGTTGTTGCTAAGATTGATTGGCAGGCAACTTTTAGAGATGGTTCTATGGTCCAAACAAGGGAAAAAAATCTAGCATACATGGGCCCTAAAATGTGTACCTTAAGAGCTATTAGTATATGTTCATCTTCAATACTCTGAAATACATCTCTTACACTGTAAGATCTTTGGCTTCTATGTCTTGGGAGGAGGTAGTATGGACCAAAACAAGAAAAAATATCCAGTGGATATGGGCTCTATGGACATGGCTTCTAAAGTGCATACCTCAAGAGCCATGGTAGCTTGTTCAGTAGGAGAGATGTGTGTCACAGCTGCACAGATGAACAACTGTGATACTTCGTAAGGTATGCATTTTAGAGCTCATGTTTACCAGACACTTTTTGCTTATTTTTATTCACACTACCACTTCTGACAGCTGCCTAGCCAACAATCCTAGCAACAGTAGTACCAGTACATGTATTCCACTGTCAGAGGTTATCAGAATAATTTTGTTTATAGCTTTCGACTCACTCGTTTCCGGATCGGTGTCCCTTACCTCAAAGTGATACATTTACTCTTCCCCATTATACCTTGTAACACCGTCACAAAATCACCCTGTATTAGTACATCCTCTTTTGTTTTGTATGTTGATGAAAACTTCTGGAAGAAAACACAAAATCATTATTACATTCATCAGTAATTTTACTACAAATTTATGGTATATTTAAAATATGCAGTCATTACTAATGCATTTTTCTTTCTTTTTTTCAATACTGCTTATTGCAGAAGATGTGCTGCCCTGAGTGACACCCGACAACGAAAAACATGAACTACAGGGTGATTACAATTAAAGTTCTAGTTCCAAAATTGCTGTAAGAAAGAAACACTGCTCAGAATGATAAATTTGAACAGAATACTATCACAGAAGGGGGAAACAGTAAATATATATGGAAAATTGAGGAGGGAATGTAATAATATTATGAAAAGAATAGCTGCTACTCACCATATAGCAGGAATGCTGAGTCAAAGACAGGCAAAACAAAGAGACTGCTAAAAAGTGTGCTTTCAGCTAACAAATCCTTCATTGGAAGTACACACACACACACACACACACACACACACAGTGTGTGTGAGTTGCATTTGCGCGCACACACGTGTTGTCTATTTCCAACGAAGGCCTTGTTGCCTGAAAGCTCACTTTCTGACAGTCTATTTGTTGTGCCTACCTGCGACTAAGCAGCTCTGCTAAATGGTGAGTAGCAACTATTCTTTTCATAAAATATATACACATGAAAATATTCCCCTAGATGGCACTATAAGTGTCACAAAGTACACATGTTCAGCTACAAATGACAGCTGAATCGCAATATGATGGCTACTGTACAAAAGCCCATCCACCACATCAACATTGTACTGCACTTGATGGGAAAAACCAGTTTTTAACTGTCCTGAGACCAAAAACCATATGTATCACTTTTTAATAGTTACATGAGTGGCACACTGTTTTCTACCTCAATCTGAAATTGAGAAACAGCATGTTTTACACAGATCAGAGTGCCTCAGGGGTCACATTCAAAATGAGTTGTGCAAAACATGCCTTCAATTCTGCTATGTTTGTAATCAGAAAACTGAACATAGGATTTTTCGGATACAACCCGCACCACCCCCCTTCCCGCCCCCACTCCCTCAGGCCACATGTCACATATATTAAGACCATGTGATCTGGACAACTAGGCTGTAGGGAAGTGAAGGCTGATAATTACAGCATTTCCAAAATGCTTCTGCAGCAGTTGCTTTATTGGCTGTGTAATAGACACAGTAGTGCCATCTTACATAAAAATGATCCCATCCAAATATGCTGTTGAAGGATTGGAACAGCATTGATGTGCAAAAGACTCTCAAAGCATTTACTAGTGATGATACAGGTAACAGGCCTCACAAGAAGCATCTCCTCAAAAAAATATGGCCCTATGATAAATGATGCTCTCAATCTGCAACACACAGTACCTTTGCAGACTGAGATAGTACCAGTTGATATGCAAGTAAATTTTCCATTGCCCACATTCTGCCATTCTGTGTATTTACATATCTTTGGAGATGGAAATGCAATCTGTCAATCCTCACAATGTTCCATGGCCATTCACTGTCCACTTCTTTGCAAGCAAGAAATTGTCATACTGGCAGGTCAGCACCAAGCAATTCCTCAAGATGAGTAATTTTATCAACACAGAAGTAGTACAAAGATGGTTCGGAAGGTCAAATGGGAATCATGGAGGGAATGCAATGTCCTTTTCGAGGAATGCTATTGAGAAAATTTAAAAAACTGGCATTTGAAACTGACAGTAGAATGATCCTACTGGTGTGAACATACATTTTGCATAAGGACCACGAACATCATACTCATTCGGAGGCATATAGACGGTCATTTTTCCCTCACTCTATTTGCAGGTGGAGCAGGAAGGAAAATGACTTGTAGTGGTACAGTGTACCATCCCCGCCATGCACCGTATGGTGGTTTGCAGACTGTGTATGTGTGTGTAGATGTGGATGTAGATGTAGACTGCATGTTTGCACACCACCGCTTGATCCCTCCTGAAATGCTGTTGTCACATCATCTACTGACAATGTATCGATTGTTTCCCTCCCTCTACCACATTGCGCTTCAAAACAACCTGTCTCTTTGAATTTCACTGTCATTTTCTCCAGACCCTTGTCAGGCATCAGACCAACACCTTTTTACATTCACTCAGTGTCCGGAACTTCTGCAGAGCCACTGGCACAGTCACTGCTCTTGTAAAGAGTTTTACCAGCAGCATGTGATCCTGCATTGAGACAATCAAGCCAAGCACCTCAGATGAAAACTGGGGAACAGCCGTGAACCCCGCATTTTTTATTTTGCACATTCTGCTGATTGCAGCAGCTTTCAGTGGTAGAATTTTCTTTAATTTATTTTTCTTTTTTTCTTTTTTTGCATGTTTCTCCTTCTTTTGTTTAAATTTGACATCATTCTGAGCAGAGGTTTGAAACTAGAACTTTAATCCCCCTGAATCTGCACCACTTTTAATACCAGATTTATTGGTAGTTGCTCTACACCATACAAAGCAAGGACTTTACATCATATCAACAAAAATTTATTGATATCTAAGAAGAAAAGTAAGATAATGTAATTCAATAGCTGAGAGCTATTTGTCTTAGAGGTGACAGTCTCCATTGTTAGTAACAGTGCCAACATTAAAATTTTGAAGAAAACTGCATTATTTAGTCATTCCTTTTTCTTGTCTTGTACATGACCAATTAAAGTAACACGTAGCTCATCAAATGTAATGATTTATATACTTTTGAGCGCAGAGTCTTTATTTTTTCTTGTAAAGAATGTTATAAATATTTTATTTTTGTAGTTCTCCTGAGTAGAATTACAGTAATTAGCATTTTATTATGAAAATGATAGTTTGGCATATCATAATATACAAGGTGCCCCATTTATCTTGACCACCCTAAATAACTGTTTGTCCAGATGCAAATTACAAAATGTTTCAAGTAAATGCTCTTTAGCCATCAGGGGGACATCAATCAGCACGATTCCTTTCATTGTAGCTTTGTTTTTTACAAAGATATGAACAGCGGTGTGACTTTTATAAATGGCACCCTGTATTTTTTATTCAGTAATTCATTTTCTTTCCTAAAGATCTATTCAAAAGTGTATCACAGTGTACCATTCACTGAAACACAATGTTATTAATTACATAACACAACATTAACTTTGAGCCCGGGATCACAAACTCGTCCACTTGCTGGAGTTGTCAGAAAACAAATGAAAACCAAATAAAAACATAACACAAAATTGACTTTGACTCTCCTGTACCATTGCCCAGGAGCACAACATACAAAGGTGCTCACAAAGTGGTGACCATGGCCACCGATACACTCGTTTAATGAAAGAATTTACTGCTTCCAGTGTTGCCTGCTGAAGAGAGTTACAAACAAGCATGATACGTTCCTGCTTGTCTTCTGGAGTTGTTGGAATATCGCGACAGACAATGTCTTTAATGAAAAAAGTCTAGAGGATTTAAATCAGGAGATCTAACAGGCCAAGTAACTGTTCCTCCTCAACCAATCCATCTGGCAGGATACCTTCGGTTCAGAACACAATGTGCACGTGAGGCATTTTGTGCTCGACATCCGTCGTGTTGATACCACGTAAGCATTTTGGTTCTTAGCGGCACTTCATCCAGAAGAGGAGAAAGAATTCATCTGAGGAAGTTGGTATATGCTGTGCCGTTTAGACTGCCATTGATGAAATAAGGGCCAATAATTGCAGTACCAAGCACCCCACACCAGACGTTAACTCTCCGCTGACGCTGATGTTCCATCTGTCTAAGCCATCGTAGGTTGTCGCTGGACCAATAATGCATGTTCCTTGTATTTACCTGTCCTTTGTTTGAGAAGGAACATTCATCGGTAAATAGAACATTGGAGAAGAAGTTCAGGCTGATCAGGAGTTGCTGCTGTGCCCACTGACAGAACTGTACACGATACTGGAAATCATTCCCCAGCAGTTCTTGATGTAGGTGTACATGGTAAGGATGGAACCGGTGACGTGTAAGAATACGATGTACACTGGTTTTAGGAATGCCAATCTCATGTTCAAGCTGTCATGTGCTCACATGTGGATTCATAGCTGCAGAAGTGAGAACAGTAACTTTAGCAGCTTTGCCTGTGCAAGTGCTAGGATGATTGCATTGCCATGGGTTGAAACTTCACGTTTCCTGAAGCATCGCAACAAGACGAGAAAATATCTTTTGGGAAGGTGGATTCTTGTTAGGATATCGCTCTCTGTACAGTTATGCTGCCTGCGTAGCATTTCGTATACCTTCAACAACAATAAAAGAAACATTATGGCGATGCAGTTTGTAGGAAGGACAGCCTTTACTGTATGTCTACTCTACACAACAGTATTTAAAAGGAATAAACTACTGTACTAAATGTACCTGTACATAAGAAAACAGTACTGCAATTACTTTTCTGCTAACTTACATTCCCAATAGGTGAGTAGCATTTCTAACTTATCTTCCTTGGTGTACATTCTACATTCTACTCGCACAACTCTTCAACTGACGATGGTTGACGGAATGACAGGTGTGCATTCTACTTATGTGTACATTTGACCTCTGTGAACGTCAGCACATGGATGTGTTCCATTACCCTGAGTACCTGCACTAAGTGCCGGGAGCGTCAACATCAATGTTGTGTTATGTAATTAATAACGTTGTGTTTCAGTAAATGGTTCAATGTGATACATTTTTGAATAGGTCTTTAGGAGAGGAAATGAATTACCGAATAAAAAATACAGGGTGCCATTTAAAAAAGTCATACGACTGTTCACATCTTTGTAAAAAACAAAGCTACAATGAAGGCAATCATGATGACTGATGTCCCCCCGATGGCTAAGGAACATTTGCTTGAAACATTTTGTAATTTGCATCTGGACAAACAGTTATTTAGGGTGGACAAGATAAATGAGACACCCTGTACACGAGACAGTGAGTCACAGACAGGCACAACGAAAAGAAAGTTATACTTTTTAGCCTTTTATTGAAGTTGAAAAGACATGCTCATTCATACAACCCAGTCACACATGACCACTGTCTCTGTCTGCTATGGCCAGACTAAGTTGTAATTGCACCTCACTGAAGCAGTAATCCGGTGGTGGAGGTAAGGAGGAGGCATCGGTGGGGGGCGGTGGGGGACAGCAGAGTGGGGTTAAGGAATGTGTGGTGCTGCTTGTGGGAAAGTGCAGGGACTTGGTGAGGATGGGGTAGGGCTGCTAGATGCAACAGTCAGGTCTGAGGTGGGACAGTGGGGAGAAGTAGAAAAGGGAAAAAGGGGAAAGGGACTAATTGATGCATTCATGGAATGGAAGGCTGCATTGTGCTGGAGTGGGAGCAGGGATGGGGTACATAAATGGAGGGCAAGGACTAGTGAAGGCTGAGGCCAGGGTAATTATGGGAAAGTAGGATATAATGCAAGGAGAGTTCCCACCTGTGCAATTCAGAAAAGCTGGTGTTGGTAGGAAGGACCCAGATGGTGCAGGCTGTGAAGCACATTGTGTTGGGCAGCATGTTCAGCAACTGGGTGGTCCAGCTGGCTCATGGCCACAGTTTGTTGGCAGCCATTCATGTGGGTAGACAGCTTGTTAGTTGTCATGTCCATGTAGAAAGTAGCACAGTAGTTGCAGCTTAGTTTATAGATCACATGATAGCTTTCAAAAGTTACTTCCCTCCCCCCACCCCCTCTTCTCCTCCACGCACATGCATACAGAGGTGTGCACACACACCCAGACACAAAACAGAACCGATAGAGTGAATAAATTAGAAAACAAGACGATCACGCGCATATGAGATTTTTTGGAAAGTAAGATCCAATTTTTTATAAAACATACATCACAACAGATGTTTTCATTTAATTCCTTGAATGTTTATCTATTTTTACATAGTCTCCATATTTGTTTAAAATTTGTCATGATGTTCTACAAGCTTTTGTATCCCCCTTTGAGTATAACCAGAGAGGATGTTGTGAACCCACATTCAGAAATCCAAAGCTTAAGTTGAAATTGTGAATCACTGGTCTTCAAGAATTTTTTCATACACATCCATGGCTTTGACCAAATCTTCTGAGATCAGTGATGATTGTCCTGACTGCGGTTCGTCATGAGATTTATCCATCTGTCCTTGAAGGCTCTCACCCACGTACACACTCTGCTGTCACTCATATTTTGGAGCCACACACCTGACTTATCTGTTGATGAATTTCTGTTGTTGCGACATTTCTTACTATCAAAAACCAAATCAGTGACCGTATTTCACACTCGGTGGGTTTGTCAACTGATCTAAGCATCTTGTACTGACACTGTTAACAGCATATTGTGACAATACCAATGCAAATTGGATTGTTTTATGAGCAAGGTGTACTGGGAGTCGGTACATACGTGCATTTCAATGTTCGTGTGTCATTTGATTAGCTATGGCGATTCGGACCTTACCTTCCGAATAACCCTCATATACGGTGTAATAATATTGGTTACTTTACCTTGATTTTTCGTGGCTGAAGGCTGGATGTCATTGCCTCATCAATGTTGATAAGGACTTGGCTGAGTTTAAAAACTTGTGGGTCTGGCTCTTGCGAGTCCATTCCACCCCCTGCAAATCTATTGAATGTGTCAGCCTGTGGTAACAAGTAGTGGAAGCATTGTACACGGACCTATAACATATAAATTATTAAAATCAATCACACAGTTCCTAGTGAAAAATATTTTTTTATGGAATACAATCACTTTTAAAATATTCTAAGTGTGGTTTGTTTCACATACGTAATTGTGTTGTAAGATAAAAACATTAAATAATGATTTACTCATGTACTCAAAGCTACTCAAAGATTTTCATCTGTGATGGAACAAAAATTGCATAGGCTAATTGCTATGTGAGCAGCAATTAAGCCAGAACTACTACATTTCATGTTGCATTCATGAGTCTGTTGCTAGACATGTCCAATTCCTGTTTTGTCCTACTGAAATGCAGATTTTACTTGGCTTCAATGGCTATTTTTGAAGCCAAGTAAAATCTTCCTGTTAAGGCAAAACAGGAATTGGACATAGTTAGGAACAGACTCATGAATGCAACATGAACTGAAGAAAATCTGGTTCAATTGCCGCTCGCATAGCAATTAGCTTATACAATTTTTATGTAGCTTTGAGTACATGATTATTTAATGTTATATGTAGAACATTTTCATTAATTTCCTATTCATCATTTCGTGAAGTGCTGGAGTTCTGCACTACAGCATATGCAGGATCTAAGCTACAGGCAACTTGTATTAATTTTGGGAAACGAAGCACAATTTCTTACAAAATAAAATGCAAAACTATGGAAAACTCCCTAATGCTACCACTAGTACCTAAAATGCAGTAGGCAGAGAATCCATATAACAATGAATATAATGTAATCGGATAGCTAAAAAAAATCTACTCACCAAGTGCCGTCAGAACACACACATAAAAGCAGGTTATTCTTACGCAAGCTTCCTGAGCCAGTGGCTCCTTTTTCCAGCAGAAGGGTTGAAGGGGAGGGGTAAATTTTGGAAAAATCACCCAAAACTGTGGGTCAGGGGAGGCTTACCGAACAGGATCAGAAGGAAAGACTGATTATTGGGGACTGTGCGTCTTTCTTCTCGTCCTGTCCAGTAAGTCTCCCCAACCTGCAGTTCTCAGTGACTTTTCCAAAATCTACCCCTTTTCCTAAACCTGTCCAGTCCTTTTCTTTTACCCCTCTTCCCTCCCCTTCAACCCTTCTGCCAGAAGATGGAGCCACTGGCGCCGAAAACATGCAGAAATATGACCTCCTTTTATGTGTGTATTCTGCCACCAGTTGGTGTGTAGAAAGGGAATACAGTTAAACCACAAGAAAAACTCACTTGAGAAAACTAAAAAATTATAGACACAATGTCTGGCTAGTGCTAAGAATTTCACTGCCTGAAGGCAAGCATTGGCCACAGAATATAATTTCTGAGAGATTTATACATATTATTCTGCTGTCGGACACACAATGCTCAGATACATGTAATTACTTTCTTTCAATGACCAATTTTTTAGCAGTTCTTGACACTGGCTGATAACACAAGGGAAAAAATGACAAGCTGCAGAGCAGGACATGAGTTTGGTTTGAGGAGACATTCTTTTAATGAAGTGGCTGTGGGGGTCAAATGCCCTCTCCTGCTCCCTTCCAGAACCATCCTCACATAGTTAGCTACATGAACACTTACTGCTTGCTCTGTGTAATAGATGTGGTACTTTGTTATTGGTGTCCAAATACACTCACATTTCAGACATTACACTATCAATGGATCTTTGAAGGAGTCCAGTACGCATTTTATTTTTCATTCTGGGAGGAACGGTGTCATATGTTACATTTGTCCGCGTCCTTGAAATCTTAACAGAAAATGGCACTGTGTACTGGACAAAAGCCAAGCAATTGTTCTCTTGTAATATCTTTTCTTTTATCTGCAGAGCATAGTTTAGTTGTGTCTCTGAGAGTATCTGTTCTTCCGTGACATTTTGTGAGTATGACATAGTTCAGAATATGGACTCTCTGTGTTACAAATGACCTGAGCTCTGCCCTTGAGGGCAGTAAGCACAAATTGCCAAGTCCTGTATTACTGGGTGCTTCCTGGTACTTACACAAAGCTGCTTACTGACACAGAACCAAAATATACCAACTGACTTACTTCCTTTGAAAATAACAATATTGTGAAAAGGAAAGTTGCTAATCACCATATAGTGGATATGCTAAGCCCAAGACGTCCCTTAGACACCTGTGGTCATTGCATCTGTTGTGATGAGCGGTCCTTCTCAAAATATACTGAGGGTCTCACTGAAGCCTTCACAAACTGTAATTATCCTTCCAATCCTTGTACAAAAACAAATCTCCTGTGCCTTATCTTTCCAGTCTCCCACGACCTCCCAAAGTCCCACCATCTGGCCACAAAGGAGCATTCCCCTCGTAACTCAGTACCACCCAGAACAGGAGAAACTGAATTACATTCTCCGCCAGGGTTCTGACTACCTCTTGTCGTGCCCTGAAATGAGAAATGTCCTGTCCATTATCCTTTCCACAGTGGTCTTCCACTGTCCACCGAACCTATACAATATACTCATCCATCCCTACACAACCCCCACTCCCAACTCCTTACCTCATGGCTCATACCTCTCTAACACACCTAGATGCAAGACCTGTCCCATACATCCTCCCACCACCACCACCTGCTTCAGTCTGGTCACAAACATCACCTATCCCATCAAAGGCAGGGCTACCTGTGAAACCAGTCATGTGATCTACACACTAAGCTGCAACCACTGTGGTGCATTGTATTTAACCAACCAGCTGTCTGTACGCATTAATGGCCACTGACAAACTTTGGACAAACAAGTGGACCACCCTGTCACTGAGCACTGCCAAGCATGACATCCTTCATTTTAATGACTGCTTCACAGCCTGTGCCATATGGATCCTTCCCACCAACACCAACTTTTCTGAATTGCACAAGTGGGAACTTTCCTTGCAATATATCCTACACTCCCATAACTCTCCTGGCCTCAATCTTCGTTAGTCATTGTCCTCTCCTGTCCAACCCGTTCTCTGTTCTTATTCCAGCACTACACAGCCATCATGCCTCCACTGCACCCAGTCTTTTTAATTCTCTCCTTTTCCGCTACCCGCCCCCCCCCCCCCCCCCTCTAACCTTCTGACTGCACATGTCTGGCCTACCCTCTTTCAACCATGTCCCTCCACACTCCCCGACATCCCGTTACTGTCCACCACCCCTACCCTACTAATCCTCCCCTTCCCCGCCCCAGCCCCCTCCTTACCCCCACCCAGTCGACACTCCCATCATGCACTGGTACTGCTGCTCAGTTGCTTGTTACTGCAGTCATGTGTGTGTGAGTTGCGTTTGCATGTGTGTGTATGTCGTCTAATTTTGATGGAGGCCTTACTGGCTGAAAACTATATATATTTGTGACACACTTTTTGTTGTGACTATCAGCAACTCAGGATCTCCGCTATATGGTGAGTATCAACTTTCTGTTTCATAGTATTGTTACATTCCATCCTAGATTTTCCACTGTTGTGTTTTTTTTAAATATGTAGGAAATATTTCACTATGTTGACAAACTGACTGTGCTCACTGTCAGAAGGCCTAAAATTTGTCAGCTGAATTAAAAATTATGGAACAGTAGAAAAGGCATCCTTATGAGAAAAAGAAAGTATATGCACATTTTGAATTTCTATTGGCTATATCAAACTTTTTACTCTTCACTATCTAACACGTTCTATTTAATGATATACATTTTGTGACTTGCTGATGCATTTGACAAAATTCTTCTCCACGTATTGCATATTCGCGTAAGCTACAGAGGTTGGTATTTTAACTCCATTAAAGGAAAGGCAATCTAATCAACTGGAACTAAAAATGGAAACGAACACTGGCATTTATTATGGCTGCATGCTCAAGGAGCTTCCAGTTCTGCCTCAATAGCATACTGATGTAGATGTATTCTCAGTGTAAATTTAAATATTGAAATTTATAATAAACATGAAGTTTTCACTAACTTTTGATATTCAGTAAATAGAACATTGGCTTGTGTCATAATTATTCCTCTCATCCACTTCATTCATATCACTGCAACTGTAGCCCACCACTGGTGTAACAGCTCTACTCATTCAGCTCTCATTATCACAGAATGAAAATAACATTAATAAATTACTCTTACCTCAAGATGAAGAACTAAAAGGCACGTGTTGGCCAATTCTTCAAATTCTTTAGCCAATTGCAGAAGACACTGTACAGATGATTCAGGTAATGGCGGTAACTGGTCCAAGGTAGTTGCAGAGTGGTTTGAGACAGAGCTACTATGGAGCAATTCTTCAGCAAAAGACATCACTGATGATGAAAACCACTCCTGTAAAGTGAGTAATTTTTTTACCTTTGTTCTTTTCTCAATAGTAAATATTAAACCTATAACTGCGCACAAGACTAAGGTCTTCACAAAGAAAAAAAGGCATATGTATTTTTAATGAGACTGAAGGATCACAAACATTATTACAAAACTAACGTGGCCATTCACTGTCTTGTTCTATAACAGTGAAAAATCTGCAGGGTAACAAAAGAAATACATGTAACAGGGAACTGTGTAGAACCAAATGAATTTTTCAAACACACAATGATTTTTTCTAATTTTTCAGTAACAACAGAGATATTAAATCATGTGGTTAAGCAAGAAACAGAGTTTTTATACCTACATCTACACCTGTGTCTAAATCTACATCTGTACACCACAAACCACTGTGATGTACATGGCACAGGGTACGTCCCATTGCATCAGTTATTAGGGTTTCTCCCCGTACCATTCATGTATGGAGCATACGAAGAATAATTGTTTGAATGCCTCTATGCGTGCTGTAATTATTCCAATCGTTTCCTCACAATACCTATGTGAGAAATATGTAGAGGGTTATAGTTATTCCTAGAGTCATCATTTGAAGTCTATTCTTGAAACTTTGTTAGTAGATTTTCTTGGGATAGTTTACATCTTTCTTCAAGAGTCTGCTGGTTCAGATTATTCGGTATCTCTGGGACACTTTGCCATAGATCAAACAAACCTGTGACCATTCTTGCTTCCCTTCTCTGTATATGTTCAATATTCCCTTTTAGTCCTATTTGGCATGGGTTCCACATAGTTGAGCAATATTCTAGAACCAGTTGCATGTGTTATTTATACACAACCTCCTTTGCAGACTGATTGCATTTCCCCAGTATTCCACCAATAAACAGAAGTCTATGACCTGCTTTACCCATGACTGAGCCTTTGTGATCTTTCCATTTCATATTCCTACACATTGTTACACCCAGGTATTTGTACGAGTTGGCCAATTCCAACAGTGACTCACTGATATTAGGGTCATAGGATACTATGTTTTTTTGTTTTGGAAAGTGCAAAATTTTACATTCCTGGACAGTTAAAGCAAGTTGCCCATATCTGCACTTTAAAATTGTATCAAGATCTGACAAAATGTTTATGCAGATTCTTTCCGACAGTATTTCATGATAGATAACTGCATTACCTGTAAAAGTTGGAGGTTACTACTGACATTGTCTGCATGGTCATTAGCATACACCATGGACAGCAAGGATCCTAAAACACTTCCTGAGAGCACACATGATGTTACTTCTACATCTGAAAATGTCTCTCCATCTAAGATAACATGCTGCGTCCTCCCTACCAAAAAGTCCTCAATCCCGTCACAAATTTCAGTTGATATTTTATACGATCATACTTTTGATAATAAGTATAGATGCGGTACTGAGTCAAATGCTTTTCGGAAATCAAGAAATATTGCATCTATCTGACTGCCTTGATTCAAAGCTTTCAGTATGTCATGTGAGAAAAGTGCACTGATCGATGTTTCTGGAACCCATGCTGGATGGCATGAAGGTCATTCTGTTTGAGATACTTCATAATATTTGAGGTCACAATACGTCCTAGGATTCTACAACAAATCGATGCCAACGACATGGGGACCACTTTTAATACCCTTCTTACAGACAGGTGTGATCTGTGGGAGCTATCTCAGCTGCAAATTCAGTATACGATCTGATAGGGATTCCATCAGTTTTGGAGTTTTGTTCAATTTTAATGATTTCAGCTGTTTCTCAACGCCACTGACAATAATACTTATTTTATTCATCTTTTTAGTGGTATGAGGATCAAACTGGGGCAGTTCTCCTGGGTGTTCCTTTGTAAAGGAACATTTGAGAATGGAGTTAAGCATTTCAGCTTTTACTTTTCTACCCTCAATTTCAGTTCCTATTTCATTCACAAGTGACTGTACACTAACTTTGGTGCCACTAACAGTCTTTATATACTACCAGTATTTCTTTGGGTTTTGCGAAAGATCATTTTACAGTATTCTGATATGGTAATCACTAAAGGCTTTATGCATTACTCTCTTAACAGCAAAACATGTTTCATTCAGCATCTCTCTAACTACAGCACTATTCTTTGTTTTACACCTATAATGCAGTAATTTCTGTTTCTTTACAAGTTTCCTTACAGTGACTATATACCATGGAGGGTCCCTCCCATCAAGAACTGTTCTGCTGGGTATGTATCTATCCAGTGGCTCGTCAACAATTGTTTTAAACTTGAGCCATAGTTCCTCTAGATGCTCCAGCTCTGTGCTGAGAGTTTCAAGTTCCTCATTGAGATATGACACTATTAATTTTTCTTTAGTTTACTGAGCATATACACTGAAGTGTCAAAGAACACTGTGCTGTAGTCGGCAACACATATATAACACAACAAGTGTCTGGTGCAGTTGTTAGATCGATTACTCTGCTAAAATGGCAGGTTATCAAGATTTAAGTGAGGTTGAACATGGTGTTATAGTCGACACATGAGCGATGGGACACAGCATCTCCGAGGTAGCGATGAAGTGGGGATTTCCCCATACAACCACTGCACAAGTGTACCATGAATATCAGGAATCCAGTAAAACATCAAATCTCTGACATTGCTGAGGTAAAATGGAAATGTCGTGTGGCTAGGGCCTCCCGTCGGGTAGACCGTTCGCCTGGTGCAGGTCTTTCGATTTGACGCCACTTCGGCGACCTGCGCGTCGATGGGGATGAAGTGATGATGATTAGGACAACACAACACCCAGTCCCTGAGCGGAGAAAATCTCCGACCCAGCCGGGAATCGAACCCGGGCCCTTAGGATTGACAGTCTGTCACGCTGACCCCTCAGCTACCGGGGCGGACATTGCTGTGGTTGGAAAAAGATCCTGCAAGAATGGGACCAACGATGACTGGAGAGAATCATTCAATGTGACAGAAGTGCAAGCTTTCCGCAAATTGCTGCAGACTTCAATGCTGGTCCCTCAACAAGTGTCAGCCTGCAAACCATTCAACAAAACATCATCAATATGGGCTTTCGGAGCCAAAGGCCCACTAGTGTACCCTTGACGACTTGAGCCAAAGCTTTATGCCTCGCCTGGGCCTATCCACACCAACATTGGACTGTGGATGACTAGAAGCATTGCCTGGTCGGATGAGTCTTGTTTCAAATTGTATCAAGCAGATGGACGTGTACAGGTATGGAGACAACCTCATGAATCCATAGACCCTGCATGTCAGCAGCAGACTGTTCAAGCTGGTGGAGGCTCTGGGATGGTGTAGGGCATGTGCAGTTGGAGGGATATGGGACTCTGATAGTCATACCTAGAGTCTGACAGGTGACACATATGTAAGCATCATGTGTCACCACCTGCATCCATTCATTTCCATTGTGCATTCTGACAGAGTTGGGCAATTCCAGCAGGAAAATGCAACACCCCACACATCCAGAATTGCTAGAGTGACTCCAGAAACACTCTTCTGAGTTTAAACACTTCTGCTGGCCTCCAAACTCCCCAGATGTGAGCATTATTGAGCATATCTGGGATGCCTTGCAACATGCTGTTCAGAAGAGATTCCAATATATTTCCATCATGAGTGGGGTTCTGGGGTACCTGTTCTAGGTAGTCTTCAGAGAAGGCATTTAGTATTGTACCCCAGGATGTCTTCTTACCTCCAGCAATAACAAATATATGTTGTGACACCTGCTTCTGTCATCGACTTGTCCAGAGGTCAGCGAACTATGGACCACAGGCCAGATCTGACCAATGATGGCAGTTCACAATATACACTACTGGCCATTAAAATTGCTACACCAAGAATAAATGCAGGTGATAAACGGGTATTCATTGGACAAATATATTACACTAGAACTGACATGTGATTACATTTTCACGCAATTTGGGTGCATAGATCCTGACAAACCAGTACCCATAGCAACCACCTCTGGCTGTAAAAACGGCCTTGATATGCCTGGGCATTGAGTCAAACAGAGCTTGGATGGCATGTACAGGTACAGCTGCCCATGCAGCTTCAACATGATACCACAGTTCATCAAGAGTAGTGACTGGTGTATTGTGAAGAGGCAGTTGCTCGGCCGCCATTGACCAGACGTTTTCAATTGGGGAGAGATCTGGAGAATGTGCTGGCCAGGGCAGCAGTCGAATATTTTCTGTATCCAGAAAGGCCTGTACAGGACCTACAGCATGCGGTCGTGCATTATCCTGCTGAAATGTAGGGTTTCACAGGGATCAAATGAAGGGTACAGCCACGGGTCGTAACACATCTGAAATGTAATGTCCACTGTTCAAAGTGCCGTCAATGTGAACAAGAGGTGACCGAGACATGTAACCAATGGCACCCCATACCATCACGCCGGGTGATACACCAGTATGGCAGTGACGAATACACGCTTCCAATGTGCGTTCACCACGATGTCGCCAAACATGAATGCGACCATCATGATTCTGTAAACAGAACCTGGATTCATCCGAAAAAATGACGTTTTGCCATTCGTGCACCCAGGTTCGTTGTTGAGTACACCATCGCTGGCACTCCTGTCCGTGATGCACTGTCAAGGGTAACTGCAGCCATAGTATCTGAGCTGATAGTCCATGCTGCTGCAAACGTCGTCGAACTGTTCATGCAGATGGTTGTTTTCTTGCAAACGTCCCCATCTGTTAACTCAGGGATCGAGACGTGGCTGCACGATCTGTTACAGCCATGCAGATAAGATGCCTGTCATCTCGACTGCTAGTGATACGAGGCCGTTTGGATCCAGCACGGCATTCTGTATTACCCTCCTGAACCCACCGATTCCATATTCTGCTAACAGTCATTGGATCTCGACCAACGCGAGCAGCAATGTCGCGATACAATAAACCGCAATCGCGATAAGCTACAATCCAATGTTTATCAAAGTCGGAAATGTGATGGTACGCATTTCTCCTCCATACACGAGACATCACAACAACGTTTCACCAGGCAACGCCGGTCAACTGGTGTTTGTGTATGAGAAATCGGTTGGAAACTTTCCTCATTTCAGCAAGTTGTAGGTGTCGCCACTGGTGCCAACCTTGTGTGAATGCTCTGAAAAGCTACTCATTTGCATATCACAGCATCTTCTTCCTGTTGGTTAAATTTCTCGTCTGTAGCACGTCATCTACGTGGTGTAGCAAATTTAATGGCCAGTAGTGTACTTTCACAATCAAATGTTCTTGAGGTGCACAAATTCCAAGTTAATGGAGCTGCGAAGAAGCCGCTGAGATGGCATTGGGCCAAAATACCAAACAACTATGCCAATCTACTTTATTCCCATTTACATAATTAGGAGTTGAAGCTGAAGTATGGGTAGAAATAATATTCGACTCCACTGCCTGCAGCCCGAGCCACATAAATCATGAGCAGGAGCTTTTATTTTGGCAGTCCTCCTCTTCAATTATTTTTATTTTCCTGTATTAAGTATACTGCAAACTGAGCTCATTCCCCAGAAGCTATTCACTTTTGTTTTTTATTTTCCATTATCTCTGGTGCTGTGCTATAAACATTATGAGTGGATAAAACTTTTCTGATATTCTGAGCATTAGAAAATTAAAAGCATTTTCTCTTGGGAATACTTTCACTGCACTATCTCAAAAGCTATGAGTAAAATAAAATTTCAGAACAACAAAGTGAACTATGTGGGGAAACTATCAGTGCATTCAAAAACCTGCGAAATAATGTAACCAACCAATGCGAGCAATTCAAGTTTGATTCTGAACTCTGTGAAAATGAAAGGAGAGCCATCTGTCACCAGAATATGAAAAGGAACCCAAGCCCAGAGATCCTTGCCTATAATACATAAGCCATAAGTGAAAATGTCATTTAGCCTACAATTGTCCAAGAATGAAAAGTCTTTTCTTCTTAAAGGAAACATCACCATTGTCATTGCTTTTTCAATAAAAGCAAAAGGCATGTGCTGAATGGACTTCTCTATATTCAATACAGTTAAGACACATAATATCAGTAATATGTCCTGAGTGTGGGGTGGAGTTTCCATGCAGCGCCTTGAAGTTAGCAATGTTTGCCCATAATTTAATCCCTTTGATTGTGAGCATAATGTTATGTTGGCTGAAATTACACCTGATTGCAGTCATGAGCAAAACTCTTCATTTTTGTGGGTTATTATACCTTCTCAGCAGCGCGTTGCTCAGTACAGTAATTTGTGAAACAGGGTAGTGCTCATTCTGCAGAAGGGCTCAATGACAGCAAGTACTAAGTATAAATATAATAATTGGAATGACATTTATACACAAAATCCTACAGTAAATTAATATGATGGTACAGGTGAGCTGATGGTGCTGGAATGGGCAGAGGATATCCATATTATCCTAGTCCTTGAAGGCAAACCACAATTGTTATTGAACAGCAGATACTGGTTGCGTTATTATGACCCAGACTGAGTTTTCGCCAGTGAAAGAATTGGTCAGCTATGTGTGAATGCCATCGTCACCTCTGCATCCTGAAGTGTGACATGATAGCTTTATGATAGCATGTTCCACTTTCAAGCTTCTGTGACAACGAAAGCTGAATGTGACAACGATCAGTAAGTGTCAGGACATCCCACTGTGGGAGATTTTATTGTGATATGTGCAGATGGGAGAATGTCTTGCACCTATCACTGTGGGGACACTTGTTCCCTGGCACCACGTTTTTAAGGTGTTTAGAAGACATGAAGAAAAAGGACAAAGGTCATGGTTACAATGGACACCATGAAAAATGACTGTTGACTTTGATTAAGTAAAACATACTTCTTTCCTTGATTTTGCACAACTTATGTCTATGATGATCTGTCAGCCCACTTACTATATGAGATTGTGTTGTTGTAAAGGAAAGTGTAAAAACAGAAAGTTTAAATTTCAATTGTGTATGTCATTCAAGTAGCTTGGAGGACAATTAATGCTCTCTTTCACCACCCATCCACACACAAGGAGACGAAGTTCTGCGAAGATTGTTGGAGTGTGGCTGAGTGAGAACTGACTAGTACAACCTCAACAAACATTAAAAAAATCTTATTAAACAAAGCTAGTGATGTCAAATACAAAAGGATTACACATGACTCACAAGAAATGGAACACTGAAACTACTGAGCTTCCTTTCAATCCCACACACAACACTGACACCCCATCTAGGACATAGGATTTTTTTTGGGTCTGTTATCTGAATATAATAACCAATATGAGCTTAATCATTTTGGTTAAGAAAAGTTGCAGCAAGGCTTGGCACGTCCCTAGTGTTTAATCTGTGAAACTGGTAGTCCACTGAAACTAATTGCTGTGTCCTTCGGCCTATGGTCATTTAAACAGAGTAAAGACTGAATGACAAAGACACACATACTTAAGAGGCATAGAGTTTGGACAATTTATGTTTTGAGTGCAGAAAATCTGCAATTGCTCTAAGGTACGTTCCTGTTCACAGGTGTGGATTTTAATAACCATTTTCTGACTTTTGAAGGAGAGTATTGTGATTGAGCACAGAGGCAAGTGGAGACTTGCAGCGATATATATTTCTCACTGAGTGGTAGGAATCTGGAACTCATATATACAGTTTACTACACGGCTGACAGTGGCATATTAGTGGTGACAAATTTATTGGCGTTTTCCAGGTCAAGGTGAGGCTGGTATCCATTATATAAAGTATTCTGTTAATACAAAAACGATGATAGTTGATCTGAGTCTAAAATAAATGTTCCCATAATGCCATAATCATTTCATATAGGGAGACTGCATGGTAACTGTGTAGATGCTCACCACTATGATCAAGCAAAATACATGCCTCGAAAGGAACTTGAACAAACAAACATAATGGGTTGGTTGGTCATTAAGGGATGCGACAAATCAGCACAAAAAGACTAATGGAACCAATGAATTTGTTTGGTCTGAAAATGTTTTTATTTGTTCCAGTCTCATGTGCGAGGCTGAATCAAATATAAATCAGAATTTTTATTTTACGTCCTTTTTGTAAATGGAGAGTGGTGTAATCTCTGCTCATTGTTGCTTTGATTTTCAGCTGTACCATTTCTTTAGTCAGAATGTCAATGTCAGAGCAGGATGCACTGTCATCTGTTGAGTCCAGTTTCTCACAACAAAGGGTGTAAAAACCGTCCAAAATTTTGAAGAGACTTGCAGCACAGTTCAGGCACAACACCCTGAGAATGACTCAAGTGAACACATGGCAAAAAAGGTTTTACACGGATGAGAAACAGCTGAGAATGCAGCCCACCAATGACTGGCAAGGTTGAGGACAGTCTTCTTTTACCTTGAAGGAGTTCTCACTGATTCTCTCCACAAATGTTGCTCTGTGAATGCTGCATACTATCGTCAATTTTTGGACCAAACAAAAAATGCATATTGCCAGAAAAGGCGCACATTTCCAATCCGGGATATGATTGTGCTTCATGACCATGCTCAACCCAACAAAGCCACCAAAAACCACGAAATAATTCAGGAATTTTTCTGGGTCACACTAGAACATCCTCCCAACAGCCTGGACTTATTGCTCTGCTATTTTCATTTGTTTCAACCATTAAAGGAAGCACTCGGAGGACACAAATTTGATGACGATGGTGCTGTCTAAGTGTTCATGGGCAACTGGCTGCGGTCACAGCCACATTCATTTTACAAAAACGGGGACAACAAAATGCCTATCCATTTGGAAGAAAAGCATTTCCCATTCAGGATACTATGAAGAAAAATAAGTTTGTGTGAATGAGATTTTCTGAAGCTTAAATAACGTTATATATAAAAATTCTAGTTTCTATTTGATTCACCCTCATTGTATGAAACAGTTACTTTGCTATTTTCATAGTTCTTAATGAATTTTTAAAGTCTGTCAATGGTAATTTCAACTATGAGGTTGGTGGTCTCCATGTCTATTTGCTATTCTGCCTTTGCATTATTTAAGCGGAATCCTCTTATTCAATTAAACATGAGCTAGCGAGCAGTAGTATCTCGAGAGAAGTTGATGAGCACAAGGTGTTATTATTTAGTTATTACAATAGTCTCTTTGGTTTTTCACTGAAGTATGATGTGTTGAACACTGCAGATTTCTGATCCAACTATTTCAATTCTTTGGGATTAAGACCTTCTGTAACATTTCTTCATTGAAATGGTTAAGCTTAAATTGGACACTGTACTCAGATAACAGAACATAATACTGTATCCAATAAATATCCAACAACATAGGCAGGGTACCAATGTAGAATGTGGGATGCACAGGTGACAAAGGTATTCACGCACAGTTGACCAATTCTTTCCCTGGGAGAAATTCAGTCTGGGTTATAGTAACACAACCAATATCTCTTGCTGAATAATGACTGTAGTTTGGCTTCATGGATCAAGAGAATATGGATATACTCTGCCCATTCCATCATCATCAGCAAACCTGTACCATCATATTAATTTACTGTGGGATGCTGTGTATAAATGTCATTCCCATTCTTATATTTATACTTATGGACTTGCTGTCACTGAGCCCTTCTGCAGAATGAGCACTACCCTGTTTCACAAATTATTGTAGTGAGCAGCATGCTGCTGAGAAGATATAATAACCCACAAAAATGAAGAGTTTTGCTCATGTCTGCAATCAGATGTAGTTGTCAGCCAACATAAAATTATGCTGACAACTCTCACAAAGCACAAAAAACAACATCCAGAGCAGTTTGGAACACATTCTGAATATTGTCAGTAGATGCAATAAAATTAAAATTAGCATCACCGAATGAGTCATACTGTGCCACAAGCAGGGTACTCCTTAACACAGCAGACCATATTCATGACACCTTGATAATTTTCATTTGAATATTCTGATAACATACAGCCAAGATGCTTCATTGGTATTAAATCACAAGGGATTAAATTGAGAGCAAACATTGCTAACTTCAAGGCACTGCATGGAAACTCCACCCCATGCTCAGGACATATTACTGATATTATGTTTATGTGCCTTAACTGTATTGAATACAGAAAAGTCCATTCAATACATGCCTGTTGCTTTTATTGAAAAAACAGTGACAATGGTGATGTTACCTTTAAGAAGAAAATGCTTTTCATTCCTTGGTCAATTGTTGGCTGGATGACAGTTTCACTTATGGCTGGTGTATTCTAGGCAACAATCTCTAGACTTGGGTTCCTTTTCATGTTTTGGTGACAGATGGTTCTCCTTGCATTTTCACAGAGCTTGGAACCAAACCTGAATTGTTCACATTGGTTGGTTACATTACTTTGCAGGTTTTTGAGTGCATTAATGGATTCCCCACATACAGCACGAGAGATGATGGAAAATAATTAAAAAAAGAAAGTAAATAGCCTCTGGAGAATGAGCTCAATTTGAAGTACACTTAAAACAGAAAAATAAAAATAATTGTAACAGCTACTAAACATGAAGACTGCCAAAATAAAAGCCCCTGCTCATAATTAATGAGGTTCAGGTTCCAGGCTGTGAATCTGAATATTATTCTTAGCTCCAACACCCACTTACAGAAATGGGAATAAAAATTACTGGCCTAATTTTTTCATCTTTGGGCCTTAAGGTGATTTGGTAGTTGCTTCACTGATGTGCAAGCCGTGCACCTCAAGTATGTTTGGTTATGGAAATGTACCAGGTGCGGACTCAAGTATACACGCAAAGCACATTACCACGCCTAATATGGTGTAGGAAAACTGTTGGCATTCAAAAACACCTTCCCCTCATCTTCGAATGGATAAATACAGGTCCTGTATTGTTTTCACAGGAATTTTATACCATTATTCTTGTATAATAGTGGCGAGTTCAGGTAACAGTGATGGAGGTGGGTAGTGATCACAAACCTTTCTCATGAAAGTAGACCACAAAGGCTCGCCAATATTGAGATCTTGTGGCTTTATGGTCAGAGGAGATGCGACAATTCATCATCGTACTCACAGAACCAGTCCTGGACAATGTGAGTTGTGTGAAAAGGGGTCTTGTACTCTTGGAACACAGAATCACCACTGGGCAACAAATATTGCACCATGGGATGGAGCCGATCAGCCAAAACAGTCACATGATCCTTGGCAGTACAGCAATGCAAATTCGCAGTGTACACTTGGGGCCCATTTAATACTGAAGGAAAGATTTGATTCCCTTCTATGCTCCTACACGGCATAAACACCTAAGCAGTTCAGTAATTAAGGAAGATGACAACAAATAAAGGGGCATGCTGGAAGAGCCACGTGGGCTGGTTTCGAGGTATTATTCTCAAAGCTAACGATTACTGTAAAATTCATCAGGTTAATATCTCTTAATCCAGGAGGGCCCTCGCTTGGGGTGGAGTCTCTGGGAAGAGCACACCTTGAATGGCTTACAGCCTTTGTTCGGCGTCATCCGGCAAACACCCGGAGACAGAACAGTAATAAACCCACCTGG
Source organism: Schistocerca piceifrons (assembly GCF_021461385.2). Classification (NCBI taxonomy): domain Eukaryota; kingdom Metazoa; phylum Arthropoda; class Insecta; order Orthoptera; family Acrididae; genus Schistocerca; species Schistocerca piceifrons. The sequence goes on along the minus strand of NC_060141.1, from coordinate 142,326,875 downwards.
TATTCCTGGCGTGCACTGCACTTCACTGCACTATTTACACTACACTGCATGCAGTATTACAATTGCTGATACCAGGAGAATGAACCAGGCATCCGGCATTGGGCTTTTGTACATCAGTAGTAATAGAAGCACCTAGAGGGCACACAAGTCAGGAAGGTGGTGTGGAAAAACGCTGTACCACTCCTCCTGTTAAAGGAACCGCAACAGAACACTGACGATCAACGTGGAGTAAGAATTTTGCCGTTCACGTGTATCTCAGCGAAATGTGGCAGACGACAATGTGAGTCACATGATGTTGCATAAGCAAGCTGCCAAGAGCACAGCTGTAGGTACTGCCTCATCAGAGCAGAACAAGGGCCTGATTGAGCAGTGGTTCGGTGTGTGCGGCATCCGGAAAGCATGGCTGTCTAAGCTCTTCATCTGGCAGAAGTGATCAGCAAGGGTGTTGGGGAGGCCCGGTTTCTGGTCCGCACAGCCCGTTGTCTGCTGCTACAGGTGGAGGCGATGGAAGGAGTCACCACAATACCATGATATGGCAACCCAGATATCTCTAAACCTCAGCCATGTGCACTCCTGAAACATAAACTTTGTCCTAAGTTGGAAATAGTGTGAAATAAGATTCATCTGACCAAATGAATTTCTTGCATTGTTCCACAGTCCATGTTTTATGGCTTTAGCACCAAGTTTTCCTGTTACAGACATTTGCATTTTGGAATTCCAGTAAATTCTGCAATTCCCTGCTTATGGAGCTCCTTTCACTTTGTTTTGGTGCTGAATGCATTCGTGAGTGCAACATTCAGTCTTGCAGTGACTTTTGAAGATGCCACCCTCTGCATTCTCGCCACAATTCTCTTCAATAACCATCTGTCAGGATCACTTAACACACACTTTTGTCGATGGTAGGCTTAGCGGATGACATTTTTCTGCTTTCCCTACATGCAGTTTTAATCTTATGGTGCCTTCTGAAACAACAAATACATTGGCTACCTTGGTTATCAAAACACCCGCCATACAAACACCAATAATTTTCTCACGTTCTAATTCACTTAGCTCTAACAAAATGCACTCACAATTACACAGAACACTGTTCTGGCTACGCTGACACTTGCAACACATTGAGGATATTTTGCAGGTGCCATTCATTGTCAGACACCACAGGGCAACCTAAAGGTTTGGCTATGATCTGCAATCATGTTCAAGCATGGATTTCTTGCCTTGTTTTCATATTCTTGTCCAATGCCTGTATTACTGCTGATGTTAGTGTAAATGGGACATGACAATCTTCCAGAACATATCTGGCTGTGCTGTTACCGTCGTCTCACTAATGGAGAACCTGAGAATTGTCCTGCTGCATTCCCTTGATATTTTCTTGTCATTTCCATTAAATATTCTAAATTATTCTCACTTAAGATGTGACTTCTAGGTAGTAATTTCACATTTCTGGGTCTAAGATGGTTGATCCATGTAGAAACTACAATTAATATCATCTTTTACATTATGAATTATCTATCTTAGCGATCACCGAGACAGTCAGAGACAGCTATCTGTGGCAGTCATTCTGCAGCTCAGTAGTAACCAGTCATGATGTAGTGCACAGGTTGTGTTCAGTCGTCGTCCAAATCTCGCTGAAGGCAAGATTTTTGTCTCTTGTACGACAGAGCTACATGCTGCCAAATCAAAAAACATTAATGCAATCTTAAGAAATATAGTGCATCATCAGTCATTTCGCTATCTACATTCAGCACCATTGATTATTTCACTGCTGAAATGGTGGCTCAATATTTTGTTAACTATGTTTCGTAATCCCAGTGTCACATTTCATTACTTCTGTGTAAGTCCTGTACTGCTACTTGAATACAACCCATGACTTCTAGGTCAAAATTTTGTAACAGCTTACTAATTAGTGACAATTTGGGCACATTCATTTCACATTTACTTCACGTTTTATTGACAACAATATTATTAAAAGGATATATTGCTACTTGATAATTAGAGGATATGTTTAGTCGTACACTGGCAAAATGAAAAGAAGACTGCTATACATTTTAGCTTTTGGCCAAAAGGCCTTTGAAGTAAAAAACACACACTCATTCACACAAGGATCACTGTCTCTGGTTGCTGCGGCTGCACTCAGTTATGTGCATGTCAGCTGTGGTCGCGTGAAAATTTGTGTGCTTTCTAATTCAGCAGGAGGCATTTTGGCTGAAAGCTAAAATGAATAGCAGACTTTTTGTTGTGCGTGTCTGCTACTTAGTGTCTCCTCTATATGGTGATAGCAATCTTTCCTTTTGTTGTCATTCCATTCTGGACTTTCCATGGATTGACTATATTTCATTCAAATATGCTTTCATTGTAAGGTTATCTCGATAAGATGTAATCAGTTAAATTAGCACAGCATACATTTTATAGCATTTTTCCTTAATTTTTCAAGCATAACTGACAACATAGGCGAGGGATTAATCACCAATAATATATTATCTCACATTATCTAAAAATGATCTGTTAATGCTCAGACAGTTTATCAATGCCACAACTGTAGAAACCTATGGATACTGGGTTAAATATGTTATTAATCCAAGGTTGAAGCACATTTTCAACTGGAAAGTGACTTTCTTGATGGTTGTTTAATAGGGATCATACAAGTGTAATACTTTATTCATAAGATAAGAAGAATAACTGTGATGAGAAATTATTTTCCAGCCAGGACCTTGGACTTTTTTATTTTTGTGAAACTGGCTGTGTGTTTATTGGAGTTACCATATAACAGCAATATTTGCTGCATTCTTTTCTTTTGTTTTCCTTATGATGCTCATACCCTGCCAAGCATTCTGTAGCACACTACTTTCTTTATGCCACGAGATGAATAACATTATCTTCTGAGTACTTACACGAACCTTGTCTTAACATGTATTTTTGTTTGGGTTCAACAAGCAATTTCTTTTTTATGAAGCTGACATAAAGGCAGTGTATTTCGTCATGAGTACAAATACTTGATAGGTACCATCCATGATGCAGGTGATGTGCAAACAAACACTCCATATACGCTATGTGATCATAAGTATCCAGACACCTGGCTGAAAATAACTTATAAGTTCATGGTGCGCTCCATTGGTAATGCTGGAATTCAATATGGTGTTGGCCCATCCTTAGCCTTGATGACAGCTTCCACTCTCACAGGCATAGGTTCAATCAGGTGGTGAAAGGTTTCTCGGGGAATGGCAGCTCGTTCTTCACGGAGTAGAGGTATCAATGTTGGTTGGTGAGGCCCAGCATGAAGTCGGCGTTCCAAAACATCCCAAAGGTGTTCTATAGGATTCAGGTCAGGACTCTGTGTAGGCCAGTGCATTACAGGGATGTTACTGTCATGTAACCACTCTGCCACAGGCGATGCATTATGAGCAGATGCTCGATCGTGTTGAAAGATGCAATTGCCATTCCCCAACTGGTCTTCAACAGTGGGAAGCAAGAAGGTGCTCAAAACATCAATGTAAGCCTGTGCTGTGATAGTGCCATACAAAACAAGCCCTCTCCATGAAAAACACGACCACACCATGACACCATCGCCTCTGAATTTTACTGTTGGCACTACAAACGATGGCAGATGACATTCACTGGGCATTCACCATACCCACACCCTGCCCTTGGATCGCCACAATGTGTACCGTGATTTGTCACTACACACAACGTTTTTCCACTGTTCAATCGTCCAATGTTTACGAGCCTTACACTAAGCGAGGTATCGTTTGGCATTTACTGGCGTGATGTATGCCTTATGAACAGTCACTCGACTATGAAATTCAAGTTTTCTCACCTCCTGCCAAACTATCATAGTGCTTGCAATCGATCCTGATGCAGTCTGGAATTCCTGTGTGATAGTCTGGACAGATGTCCACCTATTACACATTACAACCCTCTTCAACTGTCGGCGGTCTCTGGCAGTCAACAGATGAGGTCAGCCTGTACGCTTTTGTGCTGTACGTGTCCCTTCACGTTTCCACTTCACTATCACATAGGAAACCGTGGACCTAGGGACATTTAGAGTGTGAAAATCTTGCGTACAGACCTATGGCACAAGTGACACCCAATCACCTGGCCACGTTCGAAGTCCGTGAGTTCCATGGAGTGCCCCATTCTGCTCTCTCACAATGTCTAATGACTACTGAGGTAGCTGATTCGGAGTAACTGACAGTAGGTAGCAGCACAATACACCTAATATGAAGAACGTATGTTTTTGGGGGTATCCGGATACTTTTGATGGCATGGTGTGTATGCAGAATCCCTACTTACGACTGTTTGCTTCTGTATATAGTGATTCAAACCTATATTTATCCCAATGTAGTTTTATAGTGATTTCCCTACACATATTTAGGGAATGCTAAGTGGTCTGGTGGAATAGTTGACATTTAATATGAAGAAGTCTTATGTTCAACTCTAACCTCAGGCAAATATTTTAACTGGTACCAGACAACCTTCTTTACTTCTGCTAAAGTCAAGTGAAAAATGCAATGCGCCAGAGCTGTTCATAACCCATGTTAAACAAAATGATGTCCCACCAACTATCTACTTGCACGAAGTCAGTTCAGATTAGATCAGAGGTCACCAAGCTTTTTCCACAGTGGGCTGAATAAGTGACAACTGTTTTCCAGATCGGGCTGGTTAACTCATAAATTGATGAGTGGGTGCCACATTATGATTCTTTACAATAGTTGGAAACCACAATGAAAGCTGTGAGAAATATCTTTTGGTTTCATACATTTTATGAAGCAAATCTGAGAACTGTCAGGTGGCTAGATGAGCTGACATTATTGTCCAGATCCAGCTTGCGGACTGTTGGTGACCTCTGGACTAGACAATGACAGAAGCAGATGCCACAAAATAAGAAAACACTGTATCTTGCTTAACCACAATATTTAGTAACTCTGTTGTTACTGATAATATGAAATGAAATAAATAAAGAGGCTGTGTGTTTGCACAGTTCCCTGATGCACATATTTCTTTTGTTATCGTGCAGATTTTTCAGTGTTACCGAAGAAGACTGAATGACCACATTAATTTTGTTACAATGTTTGTGATCCTTCAAGCTCATTAAAAATAAATCTGCCTTTTTCCTTTATGCAGGTAAGAACATAGTACAAAGCACAGAGAAATTCAAGAAATGGGCAACACATGAGTGTCCGATATTTGTGTTTGTTGGTCAGTTGTATGTCAGGTGGTCATCCTTTATAATTACGCTTACATTTTTAACAAAACTTGGTGGTCTGAGGTTTGCTTTCGTACAGCAGTGGTAGTGACTGGTCACAATATACATCCTAAGTTATTCTTTAATTGTGTTAATAAAACACTGGTTTAGCATCAATTAGATATTATATAAATTGAAAGCGGAGGGGAAGAAAGGAAAGGGATGGAACTATTGATGTCAGATGCAATGAAACTTTAGGTGGAATCAACTGCAATGAGTGAAAATGTGTGCCGCACCGGGATTCGAACCTGGGACCTCCTGCTTACTAGGCAGCTTTTGCCCTACCTGGACAAAGTGTTTATCACAGTTGCGTGGACTATCTCATCATGTCTCTCAGTCTACCCACATGCCCACGTAGTGCCACCTATCTTCAAGCCCCGTTCATGTCCTCCACACTCACTACTTTGTGATTTCCACACGAGGTCGAACATAATTGTGCATCCACACTGAAGGTCATGGATTCATTGCCTATTGAGACAAATCAATTATATAAATGCATAATGTCTGTTCTTTTGGACAAGCGTTCATATAATTTTGAACTGTGATTGTAACCTCCATGGTAGGCCAGCAAAATAAAGCTTGCAGTAAGGATATCTAAAAGCTACAAGACATAACATAAAAGCTTCTGTCAAAGGAAGGAGAATGGCTTTTGGATTGTACAATATTTTATCCCTCTCATTTAAATGTATAAGGTACAATCTATAGTATTTTACTAATGTACTTTAAATAGAGCACTACCACACGGCCTAGAGAATTTTGTTGAAAAGAATTCTCTAACTTTATTCTATGATGAAGGACACTTAAAAACAGTAAGTAACATTTCTTTGTTTTCAAGCAATCCATTGCCTCTGCCACCTGCATGTATATCTTGCTCCTTGTACCAAAGGAGAATTCACAGCAAAAATTGCAATAAATAGTGATCTGATCCCTTTCAGACCTTACTGCTCATTACAATGTTTTCCTGCTTCACCAGAATTTCCCCATTTCATTGCATTTACTTAACTACCTTCACAACACTTTTCTGTGACAAAATCACTTGCTGCGAGGTAAACGCATCTTTTTCCATTAAATCATGACTTCAGAAGAAGTGCCTTGTAACACTTACTGTTAAATAGCTACTGAAAGCTATTCCAAAGAAGTTAGTTGTAATTATCACAGAAATACTTTTTACTCCATTATTGTAGGGAAAACCATTATGGATCTGCAGCTGAAAATAATATTTCTGTGAATAAATCTTCCATACCTGCAGCTACTTCTTTATTTTTTTCGAAATAATTTTCAAAATAAATAAAGAGGTCAGTTTTCACTGCAGAAGATTTATACCCTGAAATACTGTTGTTCGCTACATACCAATGACAGTTTTCACTACAACAATAGTGGTCATGTAAAGCATTGAAGAAACCTAAGTGTATTTGGTCGGAGGAAGTTCATGTGTTTAAGTCGATAGCCTTTATGATGTTGTAGCTTCCACAGAATGCAAGTAACGAAGAAAACTATGATGCTTTAAGGTGACATGTCATGCTTCAAAATTAATGTAAAGATGAAACAAAGGAGGTTTCTCATAGCAGATGAAATGGAAATGAGTGGTCAATTGTAGCCTATTTAGTTGAAAGATACCTAAAAAAGTCTCCATATAGTGAGGATGTCAGTACCATCATAATCTCTATCTACATAAACTCTCGTGTGGCTCAGTGGCTAAGTGTCGAATTGCAAATCATAAGGTCAAGGTTTCATACTTTAGTCAGTCTTAGGATTTTTCTGCCACTTATCACTTTTCGTATTTCCTATATACGAAAAATGCCATGTTGCATCATGGTTCACAGTCTATACAGGGTGTATACGCGGACCAGGTGAATAAATTCCCGGGTTTTTCCCTGTTAAAAAATACGCTTTCTCCCATGTGAAAATACATTTTTTTTTTTTGTATTAAGTGACAGTATACTTTCGCTCTGGATCGTAAAACTTATCAATCCTTTGAATGGTTAAGGTTTTGAGCACTGGCATAGAACCTCTTGCCACTTTAGGAAACTAATCACAGAAAAAAAAATACCTTTTGGAATGATCTTTGATGCACAGCAACATGTACGCTGCATATTTTTGTATTACGAAAGTACATAGTCAAATTCCACCAAACACAGAATGTTAGGTTCCAAAGCATTGAAATCAAGATCGCAATGCACTTTTGTAAGCCAGTCATAGTTTATGTCACATGATCTTGCCAGCCGATGATAGCAGATATTCATCATGTTTACATGGGGCTCCCAAAACCGGATCTCCCTGTACCGCTCCTGGGTGGTAAAGTAAACATTTCAAAACTGATTCTGTATATCCAATTCTGGTTGTCAATTTTCCAATTCTGCAATCGATTTTTGCTCCCATGTAAATGTAACTGGTTTTGAAATGTGCTTGGGCTGTCAGGTTTAATCTTATTTTTAAACATTTTTGGGTAATATGGACAGAGTGACTTTTTGTACAGTGAACGATAAGTAGAAATGTTAGACTGACTGTTTACAAATCGTCTAATTGAAAGAAATAGCAATTGTGCTGACTAAATCACAAACTGTAACAGCTGTTTTCCAGGCACTGTAGTTAATTGGGCTAGCAAATGCACTTCAGACCTTAACGTGTAACCACGACAGTGAAAAATGGTTTTCAAACTTCGGTTCTTGTCTTTCGGAAGATGTGTCGCATCTAAATGTAGTGATTCAGAGCATGGGTACATGATGCAGTGCCTACAGCAACATCACTGTTATGTAACGCAAACACACAAATAGGAAAAGTTAATGGTTTAAATTAATGTACACAGTGTAACTACAAGAAAAGCTAAGCTTTCATGTATAACATTTCTCTTTTTTGTGTGTGTTACACTTCGATAAATCACACAAATGTGCCAGTAAAATTTAAAGTACGGACGTAAATGTCTGATCTTCTGGGTTCGAAATTCTTCTAAGTGGCTGGTCCTCAAAGTGTTAAGCTTTAAATAAAAACCAAATGCTCTGTGGGTTAAGAAATTCAAAGAACGTTTGCACACATAACATAACTCTTTACAGCATATAATAAAATGTACTTTGGAAGTAACGCTTTTCAAATTACCAGTTGCAATATTTTCCCTTGACCTGTTAAAACTCATTTCAGCAATTGCCAAAGAGCACCAGAAAACGGTGTTACTTTGCCTGCGCAGCTAAGATGACACAGGTAGCCCATATGTTCATATGTATATGGCATAAAGAGATCTTACATTATGTCATAAATGAAACAGAATATGAGAAGATACTCCAAAGCGTTGGAATTTCGCAAACCATACTAAACTGCATAATTCGATTTAAAGAGCACATTCGTATGTCCAGATTCACAAAGAAGTAGCCCCAAGGTGACATTCAACTTTTCAGTGTAGTTTTTGGAATGCAAATTTTCTCGGGAGTACCAGAACTGTATTACCTCATGTTTAGTTCTTTATTATGGCATAATGCCATACATCCCAAAAGATAACAATGTGCACTTGAAATTCCACAAACCGTTAGTTGCTAACAGTGTTTTAAATAAACAGACTGCCTCTGCTGAAAAGATTAATTAAAGTCAATTTCTTTTAAGCAAATTGACAAAAGTAACTTCAATGTTCTGCAAGACAATATCCAACTGCCAAAAATCTGGAAATAAAATCAAATCAGAAAACAAACTAATAATATACTTTAGCCTTCAATAATTAAGGACTATTTTAATCCACTTTATAGCTCCCAGCCACAGAAAACCGTTTTGTTCTTGAGAGCTGTAAACCAAGAGGAAACAGCAAAATCACTAATGTAAAAACGGTTCACGTGGAGACTACCCCTCATCCTACGACAACTCAGATTGCTCTGCGCATGCGTGAATCTGACAACTTGGGTGCACCAGAAAAATGTTTCCAGATAGCATCTGGCTGCTTGTTGCTACTGCTGATTCAGCTAATGTCTCTAAAGTTACCTTGGATACAGCATTACTTCAAGTAACTAGAAGTGGGAGAAGATACTGCTCATATGCGACTCAACTGTGCATGCGCAAAAGCTCACTGACAACTGCTCAAACGAACCTAATGTTAACCATTGTGACATCACGTCCACTGGAAGCAGTTTATTGTTATGAAGTATTGCAATTTGCATAGTCTTCCTCCTAAAGCCTTTGACACATTCTGCTGTTGGCAGACACTTGTGTGTGCTGTGTTTTGTTGCTGTAAATGGCACATTTCCTTTGCAACTTAAGTTTTATTTATTTATTTCCTTGTTTATGTTTTATTGCTGCCAAATTACATTGCAGTAACAGATTAAAGTAAAATTCTTTTTTAGAGTATCAGTTCTTACCAGTAAAAACTACAAAAATTTAACTGGAAACCAAAACAACAAAAAATTCCCCGAATTCTTAAAAGCTCCCGGGTGTTTCTTGGTTTTTCTCCTGGGTGAAAAAATTCCTGGGTTTTTCCCAAATTTCCTGGAGTGTATACACCCTGCTGTATTAACTTTAGGTTCCCCTCTATCTGATTCAGTAAGTCAGTTCAAAATTTTAAGTAAGGCAAGGGTATACCACCTCCAATAGAAGCATGCATATCGCACAACTGCTGTGTTCAAATTAATCTATAGATTAAGGGCAGCTTTAGCTTATAAATTCATACAGGAAAGGGTTGGGTTTTAATACAGGGTACAGCCATAAAATGAAGTGATTAGCAGCTTTACGTCGTTTATCATTCACTCCAGTACTGATGTTCAAACCATTCCCTTGGGTCAAGGTTACTAAGTATTTTATGACAGCTTTAGGAAGGACCTGACTCCTTGAGAGCATGTCCTAAGATGCTAGTATGAGACAAGTATGTGCCTGGGATGGTCATGGTATAACAGTGGATAAATACTTAAACATATCAACTGCAAACAGTACACCATCCATAGCTCCACAGGATAAAACAATCAATGTGTTCTGGGTTGGCAGTATAGATATATATAAATCTCAAATGAAGCTAACAGCTGTTTCCAGCCTTTGTGAGAACAACATGTTCTGGTACTGAATAGAGAACAGTGATGAATTAAAACAACAAATGCCACTTTGCTTACTGAATTATGAAATACAAAAATCTTAAAAGAAATCAAGTAGCTTGGCGTGACAGCACAGGTAAGATCAGTTCATATAGAGTAAAAACGTCTTACAATTGGTCATATATATATATATATATATATATAAAAGGTCCAAAGAGTAGCACCAAAATCAAAGGATAACTTGAAATATGTACTGCTAACTGGGCACAGTTTGTAAGTGCCATGATTTTATACATGGCATATGTCACACACAAAGGACTTTGATGAAAATGTAAAAAATTCAAATGATTGGTGAAAATTACAAACACACTGATTGCGAACAGACAACAAATAATATGGGAGCCATATAAAATAATGGGTCTAATCTCTTAGACAAAATGAAAACCATATTTTAACATTCTGGAACATGTTTCTACTGAGTAAGAGATACTACATGGAATTCTGATTGAATGTAGAGAGAAACGTAATAGACCACAAATTACTTTCTATTCGTCTCAGCAGCGGGCTAATAGAGTGATTACAAATTTCTACTTTTTTGTTAGCACATTATAATCTTCAAATTGTTGAAGCCTTTACCTTTAAAACCAAAGAGAACTAAGTGACTGTCAGCTTCAATAGTATTCCTCATTAGAGGAATGTTTAAGAGATCAATGGCAAACTTACAAAAATTGAAAACATTACTGTAAGGATGAAAATTTAATTTGACACATATTGCACCTTACTTACGATATGTAATTAAGGAATATAACTACAGAATTGACTGGAAAGCGAAAATTTTTCTTACCATACTCTCTTGCAGATGGGCAAGGCGACGTAGCTGCCCCACATCAGACAATATTTCATAACGACTGATTCCACCTTCTCCCAAGTTGCTGGCTAAAATCTCCGCTTCCCTCATGTTACGCTGCCGTACTTCCTCTGGACTCTCTTCTTCCACTGTTACAGCTCCTATTGTGCTTTCCTTCTTTGATGCTTGGAGGTCCACCCAGTTTGGTAGGGACCTGAAGGCAACAGCAAAACTCCTCTCTAATGCATAAATCTACAACTTCTGCTGTCAGCCTATACATACAAAGCAATGCTCTTTGTTGCTGTTTTGCTTTCATGCTACAAGAAATTATGTGGTTTACGGCATAGCGTGAACAATCAGAATACTGTAGGAGCCACGGTGAAATCTATTGAGGTAGGATTACATACGGCCTACAGCAACATACAACTGATGGGTTGATGACTATTAACTTAAATACTGAGATGGTGTTATGTAGTGTTATGCAAATGTATCTGAATCTAGTTAATAGCACACTAAATCTTGTGAAATGAATACAGCAGTAAGCAGCCAAATAAAGCTTATGAAAGTGGTGTAGGCAGAATGAAGTATGGAATAGTAAAAAGCAAACAATGAAACTTCAGTTAGGAATATCAATAATGTAAGAAAAGATAAGATTTATACTTATCATAAACATGACATGGTATGTTGCAGAAAGGCACAATTAAAAGACGCACATAAGGTTTCAGCCACAGTCTAGAGAAACATGCACCACTCATTCACACAAGCAAACACACCTCACGCACATCACCACTAACTCTGGTAACTTTGTGGGAGGTGTCAGTATACTTACTTGATAAAACGGCTAATGTCTTCATCGCGTAACCAGGCAGCACTACAAATTCGTTTATCCTCAGAATCAGGTTGCACAATGCCACGATAAGCAGCCTGACAAGTTTCTCGATACCCACGCACAATATTGCATATTATGGCTAGAAAATGCTCTGAGTATACTGGAAGTGATTGCATCAGACCACGAAGCTCCTGAACACATTGCTCAACTATCACAGTACTCTGGAATGGAAACAAATGGTGACATAAATACAGGTGCCCAATGTTTATTTTGATGCATATGCTGCTATTTGAAAGTCATATTTTTATAAATAGGTGTATTGAGCCCAAATATATCTCCTAGTTCTCACTTTAGGAATTTGCTTCAAGACACATTGAGGGCTCATTAAGGAACTTTGAACAACTATTCAATATGCATGATGTGAGTCTTAAATATTTGTGTACTGAATATATTTGGTCACTACTATATCAGGACAACTTAATGTATTGTATGGGTAACAGCATCTAGAGAGAATTTCAATAAAAAAAAAAGACTTATGATTTTGAAGGGACACTTCTTAGGTGATATGTACTTTTGTCCACATTGGAAATATTTATTGCAACAGAGTTGATACATGCGTATTGGTTCCACCTGTCAATCGGCCATGTAGTTGTATCGATGCGGCTAAAGTCAGAGGTCATGGTCGTTCCGAGCATAGAAAAAGCCCTCTGCCCTTGCAGTTGAACAGTGAGCAGTGGGCCATCAGTGGGAGAGGTTCCCTGTGAGGAGGGTTAATGGTTATCACTAGCGGTGGACGCGTCCATGCCTCGGCAGTCGGTTGTTTTGATGTACTGGAGAGTGGTGAAAGCGAGCCAGGTAGGTGCCTGTGTTCAACTGGGAATGCACCATGAAACATAACAGCCCATTGAGGCCTATTTAAAATGAACATTTCCCAGTCTAATTCAGGATCGCACATGTAAACAAAATATGTAACTTGTCTAGAAAAACTTATAACTGACAAGGGAACCTCCCCATCGCACCCCCCTCGGATTTAGTTATAAGTTGGCACAGTGGATAGGCCTTGAAAAACTGAACACAGATCAATCGAGAAAACAGGAAGAAGTTGTGTGGAACTATGAAAGAATAAGCAAAATATACAAACTGAATAGTCCATGTGCATCATAAACAACATCAAGGATAAGGTCAGCTCCGGAGCGCCGTGGTCCCGTGGTTAGCGTGAGCAGCTGCGGCACGAGGGATCCTTGGTTCAAGTCTCCCATCGCGTGAAAATTTTAATTTTTTTATTTTCAGTTTATGTGACAAATTCTCATGTTTTCATCACTTTTTTGGGAGTGATTATCACATCCACAAGAAAACCTAAATCGGCCAAAGTAGAAGAATCTTTTTACCCATTCGCCAAGCATGCAAGTTAGGTGGGTCGACAACATATTCCTGTGATGTGACGCACGTGCCGTCACCAGTGTCGTATAGAATATATCAGACGTGTTTTCCTGTGGAGGAATCGGTGGACCTATGACCTTGCGATCAAATGTTTTCGGTTCCCATTGGAGAGGCACGTCCTTTCGTCCACTAATTGGACGGTTTTGCGGTGCGGTCGCAAAATACAGACACTAAACTTATTACAGTGAACAGAGACGTCAATGCTCGAACTGACAGATCATAACTTTGCGGAAATAAAGAATGTAAACTTTTCACTCGAGGTGGGATTTGAACCAAGGACTTCTCGTTCTGCAGCTGCTCATGCTAACCACGGGACCACGGCGCTTCTGTGCTAACATTAGCCTTTGTGTTGCCTATCTTGCGCATGGACTGCTCAGTTTGTATATTTTGCTTATTTTTTCATAGTTCCACACAACTACTTCCTGTTTTCTCGATTGATCTGTGTTCAGTTTTTCGAGGCCTATCCACTGTGACAACTTATAACTAAATCTGAGGGGGGTGTGATGGGGAGGTTCCCTTGTGAGAAAATAACTTTTTAATCTATTTCAGTTCAAAGTGTAGCAGCTCTGTAAATGAAGGGAATAATTCCCGTGAAGGGAGTCTCCAGTAATTAATAGAAAATATAAATGTATTATTGTAATTCCTTATTTGAGAGTTTATTCTCGAATGAAATAACAGACATGTACTAATATCGTAGTGTACTTACTGTTCTGAGCAGACATACGTTTATATATGTATTTTCAGTTTTTATAAGTAAATTTTAATTGTTAATTAATCAAAAATTGACTTTAAACAATGCCGAGGATTGTTCGGGATTGTTAAGAAATTATAAATAATGACTGCCATGTTGGCATAGGGGGTCAGTCTGGTTTCAGTTTTTGAGCAGTGAGCACGTAGCTGCTCCTTTTGTATTGTAAGTATTGTTTGCCTTTGTAATAATACTTTAATTTTGTTTTGAAAGTATAATAAATGTATTTAAAATAACATAATGCAAGATGATTTTTAATTTTAACTTTTCTGAAGTTGGACTTTTACAGTAACTGTCTCCAGAACTTATGCTGGGACAGATTGCCCGATACGATGAGTAAAACAACCCGTAAGAACTTTATAACCATGAGTGTTCGAGTTGCTACTATGTCCTACTTTGATCCACCTCATTAACTACATGTATAAAATTTTGTTTGCTCATGCTTTGAGGAGCGTGGTGGGTGCTATCTTTCATGCTCCAGTGTGGATTTACATTTCTTTCTGTTATCTGTTGTAGAAGCTGGAAAGTTTATACACTCCTGGAAATGGAAAAAAGAACACATTGACACCGGTGTGTCAGACCCACCATACTTGCTCCGGACACTGCGAGAGGGCTGTACAAGCAATGATCACACGCACGGCACAGCGGACACACCAGGAACCGCGGTGTTGGCCGTCGAATGGCGCTAGCTGCGCAGCATTTGTGCACCGCCGCCGTCAGTGTCAGCCAGTTTGCCGTGGCATATGGAGCTCCATCGCAGTCTTTAACACTGGTAGCATGCCGCGACAGCGTGGACGTGAACCATATGTGCAGTTGACGGACTTTGAGCGAGGGCGTATAGTGGGCATGCGGGAGGCCGGGTGGACGTACCGCCGAATTGCTCAACACGTGGGGCGTGAGGTCTCCACAGTACATCGATGTAGTCGCCAGTGGTCGGCGGAAGGTGCACGTGCCCGTCGACCTGGGACCGGACCGCAGCGACGCACGGATGCACGCCAAGACCGTAGGATCCTACGCAGTGCCGTAGGGGACCGCACCGCCACTTCCCAGCAAATTAGGGACACTGTTGCTCCTGGGGTATCGGCGAGGAACATTCGCAACCGTCTCCATGAAGCTGGGCTACGGTCCCGCACACCGTTAGGCCGTCTTCCGCTCACGCCCCAACATCGTGCAGCCCGCCTCCAGTGGTGTCGCAACAGGCGTGAATGGAGGGACGAATGGAGACGTGTCGTCTTCAGCGATGAGAGTCGCTTCTGCCTTGGTGCCAATGATGGTCGTGTGCGTGTTTGGCGACGTGCAGGTGAGCGCCACAATCAGGACTGCATACGACCGAGGCACACAGGGCCAACACCCGGCATCATGGTGTGGGGAGCGATCTCCTACACTGGCCGTACACCACTGGTGATCGTCGAGGGGACACTGAATAGTGCACGGTACATCCAAACCGTCATCGAACCCATCGTTCTACCATTCCTAGACCGGCAAGGGAACTTGCTGTTCCAACAGGACAATGCACGTCCGCATGTATCCCGTGCCACCCAACGTGCTCTAGAAGGTGTAAGTCAACTACCCTGGCCAGCAAGATCTCCGGATCTGTCCCCCATTGAGCATGTTTGGGACTGGATGAAGCGGCGTCTCACGCGGTCTGCACGTCCAGCACGAACGCTGGTCCAACTGAGGCGCCAGGTGGAAATGGCATGGCAAGCCGTTCCACAGGACTACATCCAGCATCTCTACGATCGTCTCCATGGGAGAATAGCAGCCTGTATTGCTGCGAAAGGTGGATATACACTGTACTAGTGCCGACATTGTGCATGCTCTGTTGCCTGTGTCTATGTGCCTGTGGTTCTGTCAGTGTGATCATGTGATGTATCTGACCCCAGGAATGTGTCAATAAAGTTTCCCCTTCCTGGGACAATGAATTCACGGTTTTCTTATTTCCATTTCCAGGAGTGTATGTAAGCAACAAAACGTTCTGAGTGTGGTGCTTGCTTAATGTTATCAGCCGATGACTTGTATTTACCAACGACTGGTTTCTATGCCGACAGCAAAACGCGCTGGTAAACCGACTGCAACAGAATAGGTGATATAATTTTGATTTTCAAGTACTGAAAAGGTGGCTGTTGGTTCAAGGTACTGTAAGTGATCACATATTCTTTTTTCATTACTTCCAAGAGTAAAGTCATGGGTTATTCTCTCGGGGGTTATTATCTTGGATGATAAGTATGTAAAGCTCAAACTTAAGTGTGTTCAATTTTAAGGGAACCGACAATTATTGTTTGCTCAATGTGGTTGTTGATTTCAAACTGAAATTATCTTTACTCTTGTTACTAATGCAATAGTTCTTAAGGAAAATTGGCCTATTAACGTGTAGTTCAATGTGGCTGGTGCTGGAGTCTGAATAACCATGTTGTATCATTGTTTGTGCTGCTTTGGGGAAAATTTCAAGCAGGGCTAATGCCTGAAGTTTGTCATTTACAGTCTGTAACTAAAAATGTGTGTTGTAATTTTTTCAGTATTGGTTATGTGTCTTGTAATTTTAAAAGGATTACGTCCCAACTCATTTTGGAAAGCTTGCTGAACTTCAGATTTACATTTTAGGCCATTAATTCCCAAGGACTAGTGTCCGTGTTTATGTAACTCTGGTGTAAAAATTTTATTTATCGTAAGCAAATTGTCTTTAAACTTCATACACTTTGCTGAAGGGGCTAGTGCCCATGTTTTGTGGTCCACAGATTTTGCCAAGTTAAATAATAAATTTTAAAGCGGCTCCTGTTAGGTGTGCAGCCATTGCAGTGCATACTACTTATCTAGTTGCGTACACTAAGGGCTGTTGATTTTGTCTTAGGTTGAAGATAATACGGCAGGTGATCACTTCGCAAATCTGTAGATATACCCGACAGCTTTAGGTCCAGAGGCCATTGTATGTCATTATTACCTTGTTTTTTAAAATATGTGTGGCTAGTGGCTCATAGTAATTAAAGAAATCTTCTTAATTTTGTTAAGAACCTTAGTGTCATCAACCCAATGTTATTTTTCATGAGTGAAACACATCAAGGTTTGGGATCATGATTTAAGTAATCCTGTTTAATGTTCTTAGTACCAATGTATGTTCCCTGAATGATGTTAATAAATGTTTTGTACATCTATTGTCCGGTGGCTTAACACTCAAGGATCACTCTATCTAAGCTATCCCATTCTAAAGGTTTTTAAAAAAGGACTGAAGGACTGTCAGTTCCTAAGTAATTCCTTCTACCTTCACCAATTCCGGTCTCCCCCCCTCCTCCACTTCCTACCAAGATTCAGCCCAATTTTTGCAACAGGGTACATATTGTCTATGTATTTATTTATTTATTTAGCCATTTGATATATTTCAATTAATATATGTTGTATCATTACATATAGGCCTTGGCATTTTGATTATGCAATAACAATTATGTATTGTATTCTGCCACTTACAGCATTTACAGTACATATTACAGAGAACTACATTTATGATATTTTACGATGTTTGCAGATCTCTTTCACAGTATGTGACAATTTCCCTTATGTTTAAATTTATATACAAACATTTGTATTGTTTTTTGAATTAAAATGATGGTCACTTATATGGATAAAACAAAGAAGAGAA
This sequence comes from Schistocerca piceifrons, assembly GCF_021461385.2. Taxonomy (NCBI): domain Eukaryota; kingdom Metazoa; phylum Arthropoda; class Insecta; order Orthoptera; family Acrididae; genus Schistocerca; species Schistocerca piceifrons. Next base: position 142,309,144 of record NC_060141.1, on the reverse strand, counting down.
TGGGATGAATGCTGTTCTGAAATACTTGCAATGTATAAAAATTTTTGGTTAGGAAGTATACCTCAGCTGGGTGAATACTTTTAAATCCTGATTACTCATGAAAAATAATCAACTGAACATCATTAGTGCAATACACACATGTCTGACAGACAGCAGTAATAGTTTCAAAAACAAATTGAAATCATACCTCCTTGACAACTCCTTCTATACCATAGATGAATTCTTGAATATGAGTAAATAAATCTGGAGATATAATATATGCATTTTGTGTCATTTAAAGGAATGGGATAGATAATACAAATATTTAGGTATAACACAATATATCTTTAAAAAAAAGTGCACTTGACAGTTTCCACATCATAATGGTTTTCCATCCTATTGATCAATGGAACACGTAACTAACTAAACTGAAATGTTAGACTGAAGTGTGTTAGAGAAGTAACACTTAACAGTATCATAAATCACAAGCATGGTGAATACCTTGCCACAAAATAGCAAATAGTCCACAGGAAGAAAAGTAAGATATTTTCTTCTCTATTAAAAATATTTCTTTTGCCTACACAACAAATAATGGACCTCGTAAAAAGAACTTTTGAGATCACAAGAGGGCTGTGGGCTAATGGTACAATTCAAATGAGCAAACAGAATAAAGAGAGTGATATTTAGTTGGTATATCAGTCTCTCGCAGTAAAACTTCTAGTGACAAGGGAAAAGCTGTAATAGGAATCATGAACAATGAATTCTATTTGGTAAGAAAATGTTTTAGTTTCACTTAAGAAAACTGAGAATTAGGACAATATGAAAAATTTCATGTACTAAACTTTCACAGTGATATTTCACAAACAGTGAAAACTTTGTGGTTGAGAAAACAAAAAGAAAAAATGTGGACAATAGTTTAAAAATGGGTAGCATTGTTGCCCTAAAACAAATCAATAGTCACACCAAATGGCTAAAGGAGCATTATTTATTTTGGGAAATGCACAGTACAAGGTTACTATAAATGATTCATTTCTTTTCAAAGCTCTACGTTTTCCAATGTGTTGTTGTTGTTGTTGTTGTTGCTGTTGTCTTCAGTCCAAAAACTGGTTTTACTACTACAAACTTCTCTCCAATGCTTGGTGATCTCTTGGTGTCTCAGAAAGTGTCCTACCAACCAATCTGGGTGCTGATGACCACGCTGTTTAGCGCCCGAAAACCTCAAACCACACACACACACACACACACACACACACACACACACACACACACACACACCAACCAATCCCTTCTTTTTGTCAAGTTGTGCCAAAAATTTCTTGTTTCCCCAACCAGACAAATACCTCCAGAAAAAGACTTCCTGACACTTAAATCTATATTCAATGTTAAAAAATTGTTCTTCTTTCTCGCCTTCGCCAATCTACATGTTATAATCTCTCTACTTTGGTCAGCATCATTTATTTTGCTGGCCAAAAAATAAAACTCATCTACAACTTTTAAGTGTCTTAGTGTCTTATTTCCCTCAGCATCACCTGATTTAATGCTACTACATTCCATTATCCTTATTTTGCTTTTGTCTGACATCCATCTTATACCCTCCTTTCAAGACACTGTCCATTCTGTTCAATTCAAAGTACTACATGTACAACATGTAAAAATATGATTGATGCATGAACAGAACCATAAACTAACATGCTTGCATTCTGCGCTCTACAAACATACTGTCAGCGCCTTTGTGGTCACACGACATATGTTCAAGCGAGTTGGCTCCATAACTTACGTAACAACATTCTATCAATGGTCACCACAGCAGCAATGATGCATTCTCTGAGCTCTTCCAGTGTTCTTGGCAGTGAGGGTATATAAACATGGCGCTTAACCATAGAGTAACAAGGTTGGATAAAAAACTACCCCAGGCCACATAATTTTTTATCCTATGTTAGACTTCTTGGGGGCTTTATTCTTCATCATAATTTAACAGGCAAATTGTGAAATTTATCTGTCGGGGTAAAAAGATCACCCCACCTTGTTATTTTTGTTAAAGCTTTTTATTTACAAAACAGACATAGAAAATGTTTTCTGACAAAACATTAACAACTCTATAGGAAATAATAAGAGGCTTAAAATGTATATTAACATGACTCAGATGAAGATGTGAGTCAACCTGAAGGCAGTCATATCACAGACGACAAGGAGGATGATGAATTTGACATAATGCCATTTGAGGTTGATTCATCAGGTGAAGGTGATCACCTTGTACGGAAAATTTTATATGGCAGAAATAGGTAATGTCGGAACACACACCCCATCCATAAAAAAGCATTGACAGTCCCAGCAAAAAATATAGTGGACAAGTACTTGGTGCAATGAGGCAAAAAACAAAACGTCTCCCAAGAAATTATTTTAACTGTTGTTTACTAATGACATGGTTTCACTAACAGTTACCTACATGAACCAAAAAATTGCTGATTCACGGGAAAAATACAAATCGCTGCAACGGTATATTGAAGATACCAACTGAAACAAAATAAAAACATTTTTGGTACTTTTTATGAGTTGAGTTCTAAAAAATGTGTATGTCAATTGTACTGATGCATGGTCTGTAGTATAAGGGTCCCCATTTTTCCAAGGAATTACGACTTAAAACCGATTTGACTTTTTGATCAATAATCTATGATTTAATGACCAACATACTAGGCTGCAAAGAAGAATGGTAGGCAAGTTCACTGCATTCCTTAATTTATGATGTATGTTTGTCAAGCACAGTCAATAACTGTACACTTCTCCTGTTCTCCTAACTGTTGATGAGACACTCCTTAGCTTCCAAAGCAGATTGACGAGACACTCCATTGCTTCCGATGCAGATGCCCATTCAAAATGTAACTGCCAAGCAAGTAGGACAAATATGGGCTAAAGATAATTTCATTGTGTGACAAGAAGACATATTACTTTAATGGGGGCATAAAATATTTGGAAAAGAAACTAGGTATAAAAGTGTTTCAATTCCTACATATTTTGTGGTGAAATTATGTGAACCTATACATGGAACCAACCAGAACATTACAATGGAAATTGATTTGCTTCTTGTGAAGTAACCAACAACTGGCTGACAAAAAGTTGACAATTGTTGGCACCTTATGAAATAATAAACCAGAAGCCCAGTAACAAGCCAGAAATCCCAGAATCCCTGTTCAAACCAAGAACAGGCCATTTTCATTTACAGGAGAGAAAAAATATTGGAGTCAAACATTCCAAAGAAAAATAAAAATGTTATTCTTTTGTCAATGATGCAAAAGTTAGGTGAAATAAATGAGAAGGCAAAGAAAACGAACATAGCACTTTTCTACAATAAGATCAAAGGGGGAATCAATGTATTTAATTTACTTAGTCACAACAAGACCACAGCACAAAAAACCAGGTGCTGGTCAATGTGATATGTGTATGGGCTTTTAGATGCATCAGGAATAAATGCCTATGTCTTGTATAGGGGGAATGGTGGCACAAAGAGACAAAGCAATTTTCTCAAGTCTTTGGCTTTTGGGCTGGTTGAAGCAGAAATGAAAGACAAACTCAAAAGAAAAAAAATTACCCAAAGAGCTTCGCATAACCATGGAACAGGTTTTAACACATTTTGGGTGTGATATTCCAAGATCAGCAGCACAACCAGAAATGATTTCAAAAAACAGTGGACTATGCTTTTATGCTTTCTTTGCAGTCAAAACGAAGACTGGAAAAGTTCCTTTGAATGCTGTGTCTGTTCAAAACCAGTGTCCAAAGACCATTGGAAAAATATTTGTCAAAGTTGCCATAACAGTTTAGTTTGTAAATGTTTTATATATTCAAAATTTCATCAAATTCTGAAATTAATTTATAAAATCTTTATTTCCTTTTACATGAGGAACTACTTTTTCGTAGTTGTTAGCTTTATATTTTTTACCAATTTATGGGTTATGCTAAACAGTTCCTTCAATGATTCTTATGCTTTATGATACGTTCTATTGTGTTTCGCACTGTTATAACAAAAAGTGCAATTGAATACAATAGATACGTGCAATCTCATATTTCCATATATGACAATCACAATACAATACAATACATTGATATTATAATTATTATTTGCTTTGCTATATTGTAAGACATTAATAATACTTCATAATAAATATTACATATGTTTGATTTTAACTTTATAATAATAAAAAACTTTTTTTTTAAACAGAGATAACTTAGAAAAATGTGGGGTAAATTTATGTCTTGGGATTCACAACTTGGTACTCTAGGGTTAATGTATCCCCAAAGGAAAAAGTCACAAAAGTGTTAGGTCAGGCAGTCTAGGGTGGGCAAGGGAACAGAGCCACATTGTCTTCGCCACTAAGACCAATCCAGCAATATCCAGAAGTTCATTGTTTAGGTAGCTACAAACATTGATGCCTCAATGAAGGGTTGCCCTGTTTTGTTAGAAGATGAAATTCTTGGAATCAGCAGCCACTACTGGAAACAACTACAATTGCACCATTTATGGGTAAGAGGTGCCCATCATGATCTTCTTACAGAAGAAATATGGCCTTAAAGCTTTTTGTGTGACAATGCACAGAAAATTTTACTCTTCAGCGAATCTCATTCATGCACCAGAATTTCACAAGGATTTTCAGTGCCTCCACAATCTCTCACTGCTGCAGTACTGAATACATAAACATCTCACATATTCCAACACACAAAAACCCTTTTGTTGCTTTTTCCTTATTTTGTCAAGGCACTGCACTCTTAATGCTAACTGGTGGACACAATGCAAACACTGTGAGTTTGCAGTTCTATTCATGGTTGGTTGGCTGGATGCTTAAAGGGACCAAACTACTAGGTCAACAGTCCTTTTGTCCTTGAACAGACAGGTCTATATGTCTGCAGATCAGACAGAGCCTACCACACAAAACCCAGGGGAAGAAAACCCCAAGGTCTACCAATGTCAGCGAAGCTGAGGTATTAGACAAAAGGAAGACAGGGAGACAGAGGAAGAAAGGCAAGCAAGGTGCCCCATCAGCCACCCCCCCCCCCCCCCCCCCCCCCACACACACACACACACACACACACACACACTCTAACAAGAGATATTCTACTCCGAGATTGCCTTGGAAAGACTAGCAACACGGACATGAATAGAGAAGCACACACACACACACACACACACACACACACACACACACACACACACACACACAGAGAGAGAGAGAGAGAGAGAGAGAGAGAGACGAGCAAGTCTAACTGATCGACCACATGAGGGGGGTGAGTAAAAGAGCAGGTAAGGTGAGGACCAGACTGGACAACTAAACACAGACAGCTGCAGCTCAGCCTGGGCAGAGCAGGCAACAGAGTGTTGCTGGGACGTGCTGAGAATGGAGAAAAATTGGTGGCGGAGGGCATCAGGACGAACCGAGTCTGAAAGACCTTGTGACAGGTCAAGATGAAGCTGTGGCTGAGGGATGCACCACGGAGGTGTACATGAGTGGGTTCAGAGGAGAAGTGGAAGAGGAAACAACTGAAGTTCAGAGAGGGGGAAGACCAGATGTGGATAGTGATCGTAATCCCTGATTAGGGCCACTGTTGCAGCAGCAGATGAATTAGCATGTTTTGAGAGAGGAGACAGTAGTTGAGATGCTTAGGGGAGCTGCGAATGTGGGTAGCATAATTGACAAGCTGTTGTTGGCAACTGATCCACAATGGAGGGACCACAGCCTCCACAACTAAGCTGTTCACAGGGATAGTTCAAAAGGCTCCTGTCGCAAGTCAAATCCCCCAGTGGTGTATCAGATCCAGTATCCACGAAACTGAGGGTGATCTTGAACGGTATGCCAAACTTCCGTAATCGAGGCGGGCCTGTATCAAAGTTTTCTAAAGTTGCAGAAGGGTAGTGCGATCTGCACCCAGCTGGTGTTACTGAAGATATGTATTAAGGTGCAGCCAGCACTTTCGCTTAAACTGGCAAAGATGGGGTATCCACGTCAACCAAGAATCGAAGACCATTCCTAAAAAGCGATGTACGTTCTGGTTGTGGGTGAATGGTACAATGTTGACAGAAGTGTATGAATCATGTCTCGGCAGTGGAAAATCGAAAGCCACGGCTATGCCTTTGACTTTTGTATGGTGCCTTGCAGTTGACGTTCAGTGACACCCATACTAGAGGAGGAATACTAGAGGCAAAAGTCATCAGCATACAAGGAGGGTGATAATGAGGACCCTACAGCTACTGCTCGATCATTTATGGCTAATAGACAGAGAGGGGCTGTCAGTACAGAGCCCTGTGGGACTTCATTCTCTTGGATATGGGGGGGGGGGGGGGGGGGGTGTATTGTGGGAAGCACCAACTTGAACCTGGAATTATGGTGTGACAGGATGTTTTGGATGAAAATCGGGTGCAGACCCTGGAGACCTCACTTGTATAAGGTAGCGAGGATGTGGTGTTGCCATGTTGTGTCATAAGCCTTTTGGGGGTCAAAGAAACAGCTATAAGGAGATGACATCAGGCAAAAACTGTTTGGATGGCAGACTCCAGGTAAACCAGATTATCAGTAGTGGAACAGCCTCGGTGAAAACTTCCCTGGGAAGGAACCAAAAGACCCTGAGACTGAAAGAGCCAACACAGACACCGGCTCATCATGTATTCAAGCAATTTAAAGAGAACACTGATGACGCTTATTGGATGATAACTGTCGATCTCTAGAGGGTGCTTACCTGATTTCAGTACTGGGACAATGATGCTTTCTCACCGCTGCGATGGGAACTCGCCCTCACTATAGGTGTGCCCTGGCTACAGATGTGGTTAAATATGGCAAGGATATGATGCTGACAATCTGCAGGTAGGTTTGGGGGTTGGTCATTTGGTTATGGATGTGGTCTGACCCTGCTGCTGTATCAGGACAGTGGTCAAGGATGCTGATGAATTCCCACTCACTGAATGGAGCATTATATGATTGCAGGTGGTGTGTAGAAAAGATAATTGCTTTCGCTCCAACCACTGTTTTAGGACACAAAAGGCTGGTTGATAATTTTCAGATGATGAGCATAGTGGAGAACAAAATGTTCAGCGACGGCACCTGGGCCAGTGTAGTCAATGCCACTCAAAGTAATACCAGGTACACCTACAGGTGTCTGGTATCCAAAGAGACAACTAATCTTATCCCAAACCTGTGAAGCAGAAGTACATGGTGCGGTGGTTGAAACGTACTGTTCCCAGCATTCTTGCTCCTGTCTTTTTATCAGGTGGCAGATCCGGGTACAGAGACACTTAAAGGCAACGAGATGCCCCAATCAATGGGTGCTGCTTATGGCATTGGAGTGCCAGCCTACGATCTCAAATGGCCTCTGCAATTTCCGGGAACCATCATGGTACTGTCTTCCATCAGGGAGGGCCCAAGGAACAGAGGACCACTAAATCAGCTGCTGAAAGGATGGCTGTAGTTGTATGCTGGACTGCCTCATCGATATCGCCATATGGCAGGGAGCCATGGTCGACAGCAGAGGCAAAAGCACCCCAGTCAGCACTGTTGAGAGCCCATCTGTGCAGGCACCCAGGGGAGTGACACTGAGGGAGAGACAAGAAGATCAGGAAGTGCTCACTATCACACAGGTCATCGACAAGGTGTGCAAGTAGAAAGGTCTATGGCCAAGAAGGTAACGTGTGCCACACTGAAGCGTGCAGGGTGCCAGTATTCAAGAGGCACAGTTATGTCAGTAAATTTTCCAGGTCTTTACCATGGCCAGTGATCATGGCTCCACCCCATGAAGGGTTATGGGCATTGAAATCACCCAAGATTAGGAAAGGGGGGGGGGGGGGGAGGGGGAGCTGAGAAAACCACTGCAAACAATTTCTGAGACAGTTCACTGTTGGGAGGGAAGTAAACATTGCAGATGGTAATACCCTGAAATGCTCTTACCTAAACAGCCTCAGCCTCCAAAGTGGTATTAAGAGGCACGAGTTCACTGTACAAAGTGTGTAGAACATACGTGCAAATTCCACCTGACACCACATCATATGTAGCAAGATTCTTATAATGTTCCCAGTATCCATGAAGATCTGGGGTCTGTGTTGTTAGAAATCAAGTCTCCTGAAGGGCAATGCAGAAGGCAGGTGATGTGCTCAAAAGATGTTGTAGCTCAGCCAGGAGGTGGACAAAACTGCTACAATTCCAATGGAGAATAGTTTTGTCAATACACAGTGAGGCCATGAAGGGACCAAGAAGGCAGATTATGCCTTAGGGTGACCTTCTGCCATTGGTTGAGGGGTTATGGCATCAATATACATTGGTTCCGGGTTCCACTGTGTAGTGCAAACTGGGACTTCAGGGGCCACCGGACACACTGCCTCAGCCACAGGAGTGGAAGAGGCAGGATCTGGTGGCATGGGGGCCACCAAAATGTCCTCCTTCTTGGAGGACTTTCTCTTGTCTTTCCTCTCCTTACAGGGTTTTGATGATTGCAAGGGCTTCACTGAATCTGTTTCAGGTAATAATGGTAATCGCAAAGACCTGCAACCAGCAGCCTGTGGCTTCTTCACTCATTGGCTAGTATCCAGTTGTAGACCAGCAAAAACCTTCGACGAAAGTGTCCTGAGGGACTCCTCCCTGGCAAGCAAGGCCAGAGAAATGTGATTTGTCTCTGGTTGGGAGATGGGGGCCAATGTCCCTGGTAGGTAGGAAGCCACTGATCCCAAGGTAGGTGTGGAGGAAGTAGCAAGAGTAGAGCTCCCAACCATCACAGGGCAGCCATGCTTGAGCGGTCCTGCACGCCCACTGTAGGAGGTGTAACAGGTGGGAGTACCGTCACCAAAAGGTGGCGACGTTGTCATAGCTGTAGCATACGACATTATTTGACAAGCTGGGTGCAGCCACTCATGCTTATTCTTGGTCTCTTGGCACTAAGTTTGTTAAATCCTTGTACTCTTGAATTTTCTTTCCTCTTGGTAAACAGTGCAATCTGGTGAGCAAAGAGAATAGTACTCTCCACGGTTGACAGAGATGGGAGAATGCACACAGGGAGCATTTGCATCCAGTGCTCATCCAGTGTCTCTACAGATGGGGATAATGCTACAAAGCAAATACATGTCTCCAAATTTCAAGCACTTGAAGCACCACATAGGCGGAGAGAACATACGGTTTGACATGGTCCCCTATGTACATAACGGACACAGTGTACACCTTGTCACTCCAAGTTAGCAGGTAGCTCAGCATCAGATAGTAAGAGAAGGTCTCTTTGGAAAAGAAGCCTGGAACTAAATTTAGACTGTTAAAGGGTGTGACAGTCACTAGTATGTCAATCAGCTTGCTACAAGCGAGCAGTGCCCATGACTGGGCAGGGGATGCCATTTTGATCAGAACTGACCCACTTTTCATTTTAGAGGTGGCTGCCACTTCCCCGAACTTGTCTTCTAAGCTCTCCGAAAAGAACAATGGCGCTGTGGCCAAGAAGGAAACCCCATCAGTCCTTGTACAAACCAAGTACTGTGGGAAGTATTGCTCTGCTTGCTGCTTAGCCCTACATTCCTCCCACGATGTAGCAAAGGACAGAAACATTTTACACTTGTATCTCTGTGTTGTATCTCTCTGCATTGAAAGAGGATTGTTCTTTCATAGAGATGCTGGGACCATATGGCCACCAGAGGGAGATAAAGTCATCCGCTTCATCTGCAGCTGATCCACCATGGTGCCACCACTGAAAATGGATGCTCTCCCCATGGGCGACAACCAGCCTCAGCAATGGCTGCTTGGCCAGTAATCTGTTGCTCGGAGTCCCTGTGGCCCAGTTACAATGAGCACATACTCCTTGGCATGCATGGGGAGTCTTCAGCTCAAGCCCCAACAATGTGATCCCTGTGCAGTCAGGATGGTTACCTTGCTGAGTTTTGAGTGTATTGCTGTGTGAATAGGGTGCACAGATGGAAAGGCACAAAGGTGGAGCACACACCACACTGGGTGACCTTTCCTGCACTATCTGCAATTCTGAAGAATTTTGAAAATTGGTGGCAGGTCAAAGTCAACAATGGGGACCACGCGTTTATTTGATGAAAAGCTGTAAAACACACCTAAGTGGAAACTCGAGGCCAATCACAAACTAGTTACAAGCAGGGTTGATACCAAGAAAACCATCCAATGAAGAGGCAGAGGGAGAAAGGGATAGTTGAAATATAAGCGTGCAGTGCAGAAAGGAAGTAATCCTGCAAAGGTCGTGGCACCACAGTAGCCAAGCACGTACTCACAAAAGAGTTATGAACCCCCCAGCAGTTCTATTAATGTGTCAATCAAATTCATACATGTAATACTTTGGAAAATATAGAACCTGACAATGAATGAATATTTCATAGTAGTCCTGTATATTTTGTAACAAGCATTTGAAATGTGATAGGTTATCTCCACATGACTGATTAATGGTGTACTTTTGAGTGTTGTTTTACCAAGTTGTTAATTCCATTTATTGCAAAATGTTTCAATGACTCACCCAGCTCTCCCCTTGAGGTGCTACAAATTATGCTTTTATGAGTACTCTGTAACTGAACTCCAGCCGACTGTTGCCCTGCACTGCTGTTTATAGCTGAGTTCGATTCCCAACATCTGCTATACCTTTTGATGACCTTTATTGCAGATCCCACCTTGGTATTACATGAAATGTAAATTATTTCAGCATTTCTCGTCTCTGATGGACATGATGGTCAGCGAGATCATGATAAATCAAGTGCCGGACCCCAAGCCTTGTTTAAATTGAAAACTCCGTCTCTGTTTATTAGTTTTTCTGATACCTATTTCAATAGACTCCTTAATTATGCTATCCCCAAAACTTTGTGTTTAGATCACAATTACATATTACGCTGTCCCCAAAACTTGGCATTTACACCACAATTAGATATCTACGCATAACGTTAAGTGACATGATCATCAGTTGTAGGAAAGATGAATGGCTGAGTTCAGTTTATTGGGTGAATTCCAGGACTGTGTAGCTCATCTATAAGGGATATGGCATGTAGAACATTGTGTGACCCATTTTTGAGTACTGCTCAAGTGTGTGTCGTATCCCCCCACCAGGTCAGGTTGAAAGACACCGAAGCAATTCAGAGGCATGTTCCAAGTTTTGTTACTGGCAGGTACAATCAACAAGCGAATGTTACAGAAATGTTCCATGAACTAAATGTGAATTGTTGGGGGGAACTGATGTCCTTTTTCTGAAAAATTACTGAAAAAGTTTAGAGAATTGGCATTTGCAACAAACTTTAAAATGATCCTTCTGCCACCAACATATACCTCGCATAAGGACCATAAAGACAAGGGATATTAAACTCTAATCCTCCTCTTTACTTTTTTAAAATGCATTTTATGACTTGGTAACATGTCACCTGCAAACAGTTGATAAATGATGTTTCTTTTGTTTTAAGAGTAATTATTTTTGTAAAAGAGTATTTATTTCTAATTTTGCTCATCAGACATGGGTTTCTTCATATATTCATTATTGTAATGGTAACACATTAAAAATTTATGGCTCTGCTCAGCAGTATCATTAACACAAAGTAATGTGCGATGAATGTGAATTTCTGAAGGTGCTCTTCTCTGATGAACAAAACTAGTAACAAATCAAATAAAATGCAACCTGGGGCATTTCATCTGCGCATTAACTATGTAGCTGACAAGCAAAGGAAAAGCACTAAAACATTACTGTTATTAAGATTTATTATATGTGTTATCATTAATTACTAAAATATATAACAGTAATTTTCTTCTAGAAACTCCTGTAGTAGCAGATGTTATGTGAAATACAATTTTATGTAAGACTAAAAAATTTCTCTCAGAAACACCAGCAACTAATACAATGACGAAATCAGCCTACTTTTTGGTGATGGTATAATAAGAATAAACCATATTTCTATTACCTGTAATAATGGCCTGGGTAGCCTTAAGTTCTTGACTGTATCTGGATTTGTCATGGCTCTCCAGGCGTCTGGTGCTTTGGTTGCAAATTCTATCTTCCCTGCAACTGTCACATGATGACGTCCCAAGAAGACTTCCTTCACATAATCAGCCAAAAATGCCTTCAGTGTACAGTGACTGTTTGAGATACACCCAGTTTCTTTTTCAGTTTCTTCAATGAATTTCATCAGTGGAATGAAGATGTATATGATATTCTGAGGATCTGGTTGGCATACCAGTTGCTTAGGCTTTTTAGGGTGCACTGGATCTTCATAGTCCTATAAAAAGTAATGGCACTATGTATGATTGAATCACATTAAAAAAGGAAGTAATGTTACGTTATTTACAATGGCATTACATACTATACATTAAGGATGTAATGTTAGGTTATTTAGAATGGCATTATATACTGACAAAATATATAATAGCTACGTCTTCTTAAAATGTAGGCCGATATCAGATGGTGAATATGGAGCCGTTGTGGGTGGATATAGATGCTCATTGAAAAAATTCTAGAGTGGAAATAAACAAATAAGAGGAAAGCTTACCATCCACCTGCAGATGATTGATGGGCTGTGAATACACACACTCTAAATCCAGTAAGCAGGTAAGAATATTGAGGTTTAACACTCTGTCAATATGATCCTTAGATATGGGCCACAAGTTCGAACTGAGTAGGGCCAGTGAAGGAAATTAGCTTTGTCCTTTTCAGTAGGACCATCCAAGCAATTACCTTCATCAAATTAGTGGAAAAGTGGGAAACTTAAATCAGAAAACCTAGAACTGGATTAGAGCTCCAGCCCTCCCAAACGTCAGTGTCATAAATATTATGTCACCTCACTTGATTATATACGCTTATATACCTCATCAGATCAGGTTGCAATACAAAGATAAGTCATAGAGCTAGAAAATTGGTAGGGTAATGTGGGAAGACCTGCATGGGAACAATACATGGTCCTGAAACTGCGAATGATTCCTCAATGAACATTTATAACATACTACACATACAAAACAGGATGACCGATTAGTTTTCAGTTATGATTGGAAGTTCACTGGAACAGTAACAACCATAAAACATCTCTGAGTATGTGTCTGGGGCAAAGGAGTAGTATAACCACATAAAACTAGGTGCAGGAGACGCAGATGGGAGGCATATTCAGTGGAAGAATCCCAACAAACTGTAATTATTCCACAAAGGCAATAGCTTACAAAACATTCATTTGCCTGATTTATAATGCTACTACTCTGAGACGTCTTTACCAAGCATGCTCAAACTATGTGACTGAGAAGATTCAAAGAAGAGCAGCTTGTTTCATCATGAGTTCAGCCACTGGGCATGGAACTGTCATGAGGATGCCCTTGTAACACCACAGGCACTGTAAAGATGAAGCATGTGTAACATAGTCAATAACTGCCAGCATTCTGAGAATTCACTTGGAACAAGATTCAAGCAAAAGAATGCTTCCAACAAGATAAATTTCACAAAATGACCAAGATGGTAAAACTAGTTAAGTCTGAGCTCACGCAGAGGTTTATCAACAATTGTTCTCTCCCTGCACCTTTTAGAAATGGAACAGGAGTTTATATGAGGTATGTTCCACAACCATCATGAAATGGGTTACAGATATAGATGCAGAAATTAGAAGATCATCAGCCCCAGGTGTCACTATAGAGACAGCACAAGTTGCCTTAACCCTTGTTGGGAGAATAAGTGCAACTCTGAATGAGTACTGTAACATCGCAGCTATTTACACGGCTCCAGAGTTTTGCAGTAAGTTTTATTCCGTTAGGTCAAGCTGTATTGGATGCTGGCAATGAAGCCTCCAGCCCTGGCTGTTGTGTAGTCGACTGCTGGCGTCATAATGCCATCTGTCGCGGTGTGTGGACTGTGAGGACTGCTCTGTGTGGAGCATATTAAGATCATGTATTCTTCTCACCTAAGAAACTAAATAACTTTGATAAATATGATCTGTTTGTTTTCAAATTTGGTATAGGAACTTTTATAATTTAGAAGAACAGTGTGTAAAATTTTCGTACAGATAACTTTAATAGTTTTGAAAATAAAAAAAAAAAACCTATTAAAAAAAGTACTTAACTGACACTTAGTAAAGTAAATTCAGATTGGAATCATGACAGTTTAAGTTTCTTTGTCATTTGAAAATACTAACAGCACTCTCAGTGCGCACAAGTTATTTTTAAAGAATTTTAATTCTAAACTTTTAATAATTTTGCTTTCGTAAGGAAAGTAATAGTTTAAAAGTTGATATTTATATTTTGTGTTAGGGTGGGAATAGATGAGAGTGAATGTGAGTGTGTATGTGGGCACATGCGTCAAATTTCAATTTTATAATGTATTACACCAGTTGATATTTATATTTTGTGTTAGGGTGGGAATAGATGAGAGTGAATGTGAGTGTGTATGTGGGCACATGCGTCAAATTTCAATTTTATAATGTATTACACCATCCGTAACTAGCAAGTGTTACATAACCAGGATGTCCTGAAAACGGTGAATACCCCTAACTGGTGGCCGACATGTCTAGGAGAGTTTGCTTTTTTAATATGGCAGCCAGAAAGATAGTAAGAGAATACTTAATTCTAAAGCACATTTCAAGCATAGTTTTCTTTTTAATTTTCATTTGGTTTGGTTTTGTGGAACACTTTGTGAATTTTTGCAATATGAAATGACGTAGATGCATCTGCGAATGCTGATTGGAGTAAAGCGGTTTGCGCACGAAATTGATCATGAAGGGTTAATCTGACTGGATAATCGTTTTGATCAACCAATGAGAGAAAAGTCTTTTGCGTGTAATTGAATGAGTTCTATGCCCTGTGAGCGACGGCATTCAGCCAGTTGTGGAGTCGCTGTCATACGAGAAGGTCATGTTAAATGTGTCCAAAAAAATTATCTGTAAGATGAAGAAAGGAGGTTAAATAGCACTCGGTTTATACCGCCGTGCTAGCAGATGCAATTACGGACATTTCGGTCAAGTTTTGAGAGGTTTTGGAATGTTGGTTGCAGAATAAACTGCGAGTGAAAGTATTGGTCTTTGTGAATATTCTGCGTGGCGTGTTCCGTATGCATGTACAGAACATTTTGGTGAGTATCTTCTTTTGAAGAATCCACTGAAAAGTACCGAATGTCAACTTGTTTTGTAACAGTGTGTTGGCTGTGTGAATCTCGTAATATTTCAGGTTGGACTTAGCACATTTCTGGCTGTCTTACGTGTGATGTAAGCTGCACAAACTAGTAGTAGATGTACTACCAACGTAAATGTGGGCTTGGAGACACAATAAATTAAAAGGACTGTACTACAACATCAGTATCTACAAAGAAAGATTTTCAATGAAGGGAGGAAGCACCCACTTTGCCCGTTATTAATAGAGATTTACAGGTTTATCTCGTTACTGGAGTTACACGGACTTTGTAATCTTAAGTATGGATGATGGTTTTCTTTAATGCTGCATTTCTCATGGTCTACATAGTATCAGCAAATGCAGAGCAACGGATGGTGAATGGACACTCTACTGAGGTAGGTGGACATTAAATAAATTGCAAAGCAAGACCCGTGAACACTGCCCCCGCCGCAGTACTTTTACATATGCACATCATGTGTAGTGTGGAGTCTTACTCTGACTAGTTAAAAGGGAAATAGACAAACCAAACATGATAACATCCTAATTAAGACTCTTCCAGACAGACAGAAGAGCTTTTGTGCACCTAAAACTCTTCTTCACTCACACAGCAAATGCACATCAGAAGGTCCTTTTTTACTTTTGCAGAAAATGCACAGTATCTAATGAAAAGTATCCAAACGCACATACCTATTGCAGAATTGACCACTAGATGTCATGAGAGACAGACCCATCAATATAATAGAAGGCAGGGAGTATTGTGTTGTCAGTAGAGAAGCAGTGATAGCAGAATGGGGTAGTCAGCAGAGCTCAGTGACTTCGAACATGTACTAGTTACTGGATGTCACCTGAACAACAAATGCATCAGGAAAATTTCAACACTTCTAAAGCTGCCCAAGTTGACTGCAGCTTATGTGACTGTGGAGTGACAGCATGAAGGAACAACCACAGCTAAACAAAAGTCATGCAGACATCATGAACTGATGCACAGAGACTGCTGAATATTGCGGAGGATGGTTGTAAAAAATCACAAGAAACCAGCGGAAGGAAGCACTTCTGAGTTCTGGCGTACTACCAGTAGTCCAGCTAGCAAAATGACTGTGTATGGGGAACTAAAAAGAATGGGGTACATTGGTCGAGCAGCTCCTCATAAGTGATGTATTTCTGCAGTCGATGCTAAGCACCACCTGCGGAGGTGTAAAGAGCAAAACCACTGCACAATATATGACTGGAAACAATAATTTGGCGTGATTAATCATGCTATGCCCTTTGGCAATCAGATGGAAGGGTTTGGTTTTGAGAAATTCCTGGAGAACATTACCTCCCATCACGTGTAGTGCCAAAAGTGAAGTACGGAGGGAGCAGTGTTTCGATAACGGGCTGTTTTAAATGATTAATGCGTTGCCCCTTATTGTGCTTGAGAAGACATTAAATGCAGATGGACACGAACACATTTTACAGCACTGAGTACTGTGTATTTTAGAGGAAAAGGTCAGAGACGACGATTGTATCAGCATGACAATGCATTCCATCATAAAGTATCATCTGAGAGGCAATGGTTGTGGACAAAAACATTGCTGAACTGGAGTGGTTTGACAATGGTCCCAATCTGAGCTCAATGGAACACCTTCGGCTCGAATTAGAACACCAACTTTGCTCCCGACCCAGCGACCAACACTGCTCAAACCAAAGACGAGCTGTGTTGTGCTTTACAATTTTTGTTGTTTTTTTTATATAATATGAGGACTATAAAGTGTTCATCTTTGTAATATTGTACAGAAGGTGTAAAACAACCAATGAAATGCAAAATCCATGAATTTCACACATTTGTTTACATATATCACCTGACTTATAGTATTTGCTTTGTGTCCAAGTGAAGTCATGTGTGTCAGATAAACTTACTTTGAAAACCAAGCTCCTAAAACTTTATGAAAAATTTAAACTTGCTTTTTGTGTTGATTATATCAAAAATTATGCAACTGTCATGCCTACACTGCATTTTTCACAACATTAATTTCCATGAAAATTGTATTTTGTATTATAGCAACAGTCTTTATGTACATTTGTGTTACGTACAATTTTTGCAGTAGCATTCTTGTTAAAAAAAATTGTCACTCACAGGCATGTGTTTGTGTGTCAACAAGATTAATTAAAGTTTTTTTTTCTGTTAAGTAAAACACTGCATCAGCCACAAGACAGCTCCACTGAGAATACTATTCGCAAGCACGTCACAAGTTAGTTGCTATTCACAGGCAAGCTGTAAATCAAACAGACTGCTACCACACAGTTGGAACCTGCTGCAAATGTATCAGTTGGGAGGCCCACCGAGAGACATGCCCGGGAAATATCAAAGTTACCTCAAGTACTATCCTCTCTCAAGGATAGCGTCTCCTGTACATGAAATACAAGATCTATCACCTCTCGTCCACTTGACTGAGAGGTGTGTGATAGGTATAGGTACCCTGCACAGGGGAGGCAGGGCCCAGAGGGAACTGCTCTAACAAGGCAGTTCCATAAGTAGATGAGGCTACAGGCTGCACCAAAGACACCTCTTTTCTGGACTTCGAGATGATACTTGGATCATTCTAGTGACTGAAAGAGAAAGTTGCTAATGAAATTTAAATGAAGCTCACAATCTGCTGCACTGTCCACAGAACTGATCATTAGGCCCCCACTTTCTGAGTTGAGCAGAAGGCAAGACTTTGAAGAGTCTATGAGAAGCCTGGCTACGATTTCCTATACTTGCACCATAGGGCTGGAAACTGAACAATCTTCCTAAATAACACTAGGTGGGCACTATACATCAGAGGCTGCTATTCAGGTAGCTGTCTGTGTGAGAAGTACATACAATTAGATTAGGCGATTCTCAATTCAGTGCAGATAACAGCTCTAGGAGACAAGAAATTCAAATCCATCAAAATAGAAACTGAAGCTGCATTTGAGATTGTTTGAGCAAGACACAGTATCAAATCTAGGCATAAACTTATAACTGAATCTTTCTATCAACCACCACAGTTTTTCACATGTTAGGTACTGCAAAACATCCTGTGAAACAACACTAAGTGGTTTTTCTGAAAAATGTCTAGAGCAGAATTCCTTAAGTCCATTCTTGATGAACTAATGCCAACAAACTGACCTGACCTCTTTGAGGATATCTTCACTGAGACTGATACTAGTGACCACGAGGCAGTTATAGTAACAAGGATTACCAAACTGTCCGCCCCGGTAGCTGAGTGGTCAGCGCGACAGAATGTCAATCCTAATGGCCCAGGTTTGATTCCTGGCTGGGTCAGAGATTTCCTCTGCTCAGGGATTGGGTCTTGTGTTGTCCTAATCATCATTATTTCATCCTCATTGACATGCAAGTTAACAAAGTGGTGTCAAATCGAAAGACTTGCACCCGGCGAACGGTCTACCCGACGGGAGGCCCTAGTCACACGACATTTTTATTACCAAAGTACAAAGGACAACTAAAACCAATGCAAAGTTTTATTTATTGAACAAACTAGATATAGAGGCAGCAGTGTCATGTCTCAGATATAAACTTGAAACAGTTAGCTCTGAACATGACCATGCAAAAGATCTGTGGCTGAAATTAAAAAAAGGGACCCTGACATTTCACTAGATATATATGTCCCTAATAGAACAGTCCTTGATAGGTGGGACTCTTCATGTTATACAATCATTGTACAGAAAATTCTAAGGAAATAGCAACTACCGAATAGTAGACGTAAAACCGAGAATAGTGCTATAGGTAGTGCTACAGGTAAAGATATATTAACAGAAATGCAGCTGGCTGTCAAAAGAGCAATTTGTGAAGCATTCAAAGATTAGCGTAGCATTATATTGTCAAAAAAACCACTCACTCACAGAACCCAACAAATTTATAAAGGCTGTCAGTGGCAGGAATGGTAATGCCCAGACACCAATGGATCAAACAGGAAATGAAACTGAAGGTAGCAAATCATTTTCAAATATTATTTTACTAATAAATATACACAAGTATTACCAATTTAATTCTAACAACACTAAAAAGTTGAGTGATACAGGTATTAGTGTTGATGGCATTGTGAAAAAACTGAAAATGGTAAAGCTGTATACAGTTAAAGGGACCAATGGAATTCTATACCGAATCTGCAGCTAAGCTAGCCCCTCCTTTAAGCATAATTCAGTATCTGCAGGTCCCTGAAGAAGAAAAGGTCAGATGGAGTATCAAACTGGACTGGACTGAGGATATCTTGGCAAGGACGACAGAGCATGTTATCTTGGAAGGAATGTAATTGACAGATCTAGAAAAACTTCAGAAGTGCCACAGAGAAGTGTGTTGGAACCTTTGCTGCATACATTGTATACTAATGACCTTGCTGATAACATTAATAGCAACGTCAGACAATTTTTAGATGATGCAGTTATTATACAAAGTATCACCTGAAAAAATAGCACAAATGCAAGTCATGTCCAGAAAGTAATAATCAATTTGGAAAAAACTCATAAAAACAATTTTTCAAACCAAAATTTATTTTTACAAGAGAGAGTTTTTCTTAAACTGTTTTTCTACATAATTGCCACCATTGTTCACAGATTTATCCCAGTGAGAAACCAACTTTTCTATGTCCTCTTCATAGAAAGATGCTGTCAGTGAAGACTGCCACTGCTGAGCACCATTTTTTGCATCATCGTCACTGTCAAATAGTCTTCCTCCAAAATCATGCTTCAAGTTCAGAACAAGTGATAGTCAGAAGGTGCGAGAATGGGACTATAAAGCAGATGATCTAACTGATCCCCCTCAAATTGCTGAATAACATTTTGTATGGTGCGAGCAGAATGGGAACATTATCATGAAGCAGCACAATGCCTTGACTGAGAATTCCTTTTGTTTCAAATTGCTTTTTGTTTCCAAATTTTTGTGATATTAAATAATAGTGTTGAAAGGATGATGGCTGGATTCCCCAAGTTCTCCCAAGAAGCTACAGAGATATCTATCCACTCAGGCAGCATCATAAATACCTTAGAAAGGCTAATAGAATTTCTACATGGTTATTATGCCAGAGATTCATTGTTACTGATAGCCATCCAATCAGTACGCAGTTCATCTTTGAGCTGAGGGTGGTTTCTTTTTAGATCCCATTCTCATAATCTGGACAGTAAGGTTAAGAGCCTCCACACTCTTCAACACTCAACTTTCCACCACCACAGCCAGTGGTGGTTTATGAAGCACACCAAGAGCTTACAGACATCCAGCAGCACTGACAACTTCTGAGAGAACTCTACCTACCACTACTGATGGAGTTCTTTGAGACACTTATTGCTTGACATAACTTAAGTTATGTGAAGCTGCAGCAAAAATTTTTTTTAGTCAATATGTTTTCCACGGCCTACAGATGATTGTTAGAAAAAGCTTGAATAAATAATGCTTAGGGAAAACCTCCAGTTGTGAACATAAATCATTGCCTCACTTTCAGGCATCAGGAAGGGACTGCACAGCTGCTCCTGTAAGCAGCTATGCTGGGACAGGCCTCTGACTGAATTTTCACTCACACTAACATGCAGTTATCAATTGCTCACTTTGACAGTTCTATGACGTGTTCTAGCAATTCAAGTTCCATGTAATTTTTCGATAAGCATGATCCCTTTTTCTCTCTCAGATGGTACAGTTCTAAGGGTTGATCACATAATACATCATGGATGCAAATTTGATGTATAAGTTCAATCTGATTTAAAACCAAAGATATTGAATACTTTGGATGGTACTAGCAAAAGAGAAGGATAGCTTTTATTTTTCGAAATAAGTACATGTAATCAGTAATGTTTAAACAGGACACTATAACCCACCCAAAATTGGTATTGCATCATCCCACAGTTTTGTCCTCACTAATGAGTATTACAATATTAACATGTTACCATCAATGGAGACACAAAAACAGACTAGCAAGTGGAATCTTACTCTTCAGAAAACTTATGGTGAGAATTCCTTTCAGAAAACTTATGGTGAGAATTCCTCTCTTAAAGGATAAAACTATTATATCTCTAGATCCAGCCCACAATTTGCTATTCAGCCACTATCTCTGTGTGTCTGTGTGTGCATGTGTGTATGTGTGTCTACTGCTGACAAAGGCCTTAATGGCCGAAAGCTTTAATTGTGTGAATCTTTTTATTGTGCCTATCATGACTCAGCATCTCCGCTATATGGTGAGTAGCAACTTTCCTTCTCTGGTATTAATAATCAATGCCTTGTATACTATTTCACATCTGTTATCTTCCCAGTGGGATGGAATGTTTACATTGCAGTTAGATCAAGGAATGCACATTTTCAGGTTAAAGATCTGGCCACATAATACTTTTCTTGTGCGAAATTTGTCTGTTGTTTAATGAGGGTCTGGCCTGCATGTCGCGATATTCGGTTCAAGATCATTCTTTCCAGTAATTTGTAGAACTGACAAAAAACTGAGACTGGTTGAATATTCTTGCAGTCTGTTGGTGACTTGCAAGGTTTCGGTAAGACTACTACTTTCGCTTTATACTAGATTTCGGGTAACTGTGATTTGGAGACACAGTTATTAATTAGAATTACATTCCAAAATTTTAGTGCCTTGTCCAAATGTGTGTATTTGTTCTACTTGTATATTATCTTGTCCTGGAGTTTTCTTATTCTTCATGCAAAGCATGGCAGCCTCTAGTTACTATGAAGTGAAAGGGCAAACAAGATAATGAATCATTCTCTTCAGCATATCTTTGTAGCTTTGTCCTTTCATGTCTTTCAGATTTTTAGTTAGCCACAAGGATTACACTGGCGTCAGTGAATATGGTGACATAGTTTGGAAATTCACCTGCTGACTTACTGCATTTTGTGAAAACATTGCTCTCAGTGTTCAGTTAAAGTCATGTCTAATGGGTGACTCCACGAAGGAAGTTTATGGTTTAATGTCTCGATGATAAGATCACTGGAGATGAAGTACATGGTTGGATAAGACAGACTTTTCAAAGAACCTTCCTACCATTTGCCTTCAGGGTTTAAGAGTGTTGATAGCTAGAGGGTGATTTGAACTGCACTCCAATTTTTAAATCAGTGCATCACCTTGGCCAGTGGCTAATCCGACAGATGATGAATACACAAAATTCTGCCCGAAGAAAGTTCATGTGAAATTGAACACTTGAACTTTATGAAGTGCATGTAAAACTGCGGAACAGTGTGAAGTTCATCAAAATCAGGCAAAGCAGTTTGGTTGCACTAGTGTCAGATCCTATAACTCTGTTGGAAAAACTGTTTAACTTTGAGCATATTAATGGTGAAAGTCTGATGGTGCTTTCCAATCCTAACAGACAGACGGGGCAACTTAGTCTTAATACTAGTTATTTATCAAGTTATGATTAACGTTAATGACAAACACAAAATAGCATTTCCATGTCAGCCACATTCATTATTTAAAAAGAGAGAAAAGAAAAATATGTCCCACAAGCACATTATTTGATCTCATTTTATGAATGGCACACATACTTCAGTTGAACAAATTATTATTCACCGTGTAATTTCCCGATAACTGATGAAAACAGTCTACTTAGTTTACAAGGAAATAATGTTTATAATGAGATACCCATAATTTAAGATCTGTAAGGAGCATATGGAGTTAATAAATGCAGTGAGCTAATAGAAATCTATGGCTAAATTAGTGTAGCCGTCATTCTCCTACTCTCCGTAAGCATTTTTTTTTCCTAAAAATATTTTATTTCCAAAATCCAGCACCATTGCTTTGTAGCTTCGATACTTTTGATTCCCAAATGTCTACTTTCACAAGAGGAATCGCTAAAATTTGCCAAATGTTTTATCCGGAAAATCTCATTTCTTGCTATTTTTTGCAGGTTCTATGAATCCCCATGGAAATAGAAATAATACCCATAAGGCAGTATGTATAATTTAGCCTTTTTCAGATAATCTAGGTCATAGTTAAACAGACTTGTTGTTTTGCTTATTATTGATCTGTTTTTTCTGATTTTGCTATCTTTCCAATCATAAACTGAAATATAAAAACAAATTCCAAATTTTATTCTTAAGCACATTTAAGTTTTTAGGACATTTCTTCAGGCAGCCTATGGTACTCATTTACAATGTCAACATCACATAGTCGGTTTTCTTTTAAAGTGTATAGAACTAAGGTTATGCAGCCAACTTGGTAACATTTCTAGTCAGCCACTAGGCATAATGTACAATTATGTAGTGATTCAATCTGCGGTTCATTATCAAATTGGAAACTTTATGTTATTACTCAGAATATACACAATAGTCAAAGTGTGCTATAAATATCATGCCACTCTATCAAATCAGTTGTAGTGGAGGTGATGTGTTGTCCTGTGTTATGTGAACTATATAAATTCAGAAATGCAAGCTGTTTATCATAATTTCTCTTGTTGTCAACAAATGTGAAAATATTAAAGTTAACTTCTACAGTGCTGTATTCACCATTTAACAAAACTGCCAATAAACCATATGTTTACAGGAAGACTGACATCAAGAAAAGCACCTAACAAGTGCAGAAACAAGGTCAGTAACGTAAAAATGTGTTCGTAGTACATATCTCATTTAGTAATAACATTGCTTAACTGAACTACACCAAAGAATGATAGCCCAAAATCACCTAGAGATTTACAACTCAATCAGTATATTATCTATATCAGAGGCCTTGGAAGAGATGCTTTATGAATGGCTAATGGACTACGTAAGAGAGTAAGTTGGAGCCATCTACTAGTTCTTCTACCATTCCTACCATCCCTAACATAATATTTTTCTTTTATGATTTTAGTTACATGAACATCATACATGACTGTTACACAAATTAACTATTTCCTTATTCAGGCAGAGAATCTCAAACTTTTATTGTTCAGTCTCATTTCCAGATTACAGATGCTTACAGCCTGATAGGTTTACCTAGAAATAATTTTTATGAAGAAATATTCATAATTTGAGGATCAGTACAATTATGTGGAGACAGAATTTTGAATGAGTTGATAAGTAGTTTTGACTGAATGTTGTACCTCAGGTTAAAGCCCTCATTCCCCTTCCTTAGCAAGCACCTTACTGTTTCCAAATCCTTCGTATTTCAAGAGTTATTTGTAATTAAAGTTTGCTTCTTCCACAATGTTCCATTTTTAAATCTAATTAATTAGAAAATCCAGTTACATAGTTTCATAGCCCTAATCTTTCTGAATACAAAAATACCCACTTTCACAAGGGAAACAAATTAGTTTTCAAATTATTCAATCTAAAAAATTACATATTTTAGCCATTTTTGGCAGGAATTGGAAAACCCCCTGGGAACATATACAGTATGGAAAACCCCCTGGGTACATATACAGTATTCACAATATAATACCAACAATTTTGTCAATTTCCCCATTGTCCAATCCATAGGCAAATCAGATTACTTCTTGGCTCTAGGTAATTGTATATCTATTAATTTTGCTAGCTTCAAACAACGGAAAATGTAACAATATTATTAAAAGGACTGTTGCTACTCAACATATAGTGATGTTGAGTCGCAGAACAAAATGACTATCACACAGTAAGCTTTTGGTCAACAAGGCTTTGTCAAAAATAGATAAAACACACACACACACACACACACACACACACACAACCACAGTCTTTAGCAGCTAAAGCCTGACTATGAACAGCAGTACAAGATGGGAGAGGTGACCACATGGGGGTTAAGTAAAGGCTGGGGCAGACAGGGAGAAGGATAGCCTGGTAAAGGTGGGGGACAGTAAAGTGGTGCTGCGGGAGCTTGCATGGATGAGGTGGAGAGAGGGTAGGGCAGGTAGGTGCAGTTGGGAGGTTAGACGGAGGATGGGGGGCAGGCGGGGGGGGGGGGGGGGGGGGCAGCAGGGAAGGAGAGTAGTAAAGACCGCGTGTGTTGGTGGAATAGAGGGCTGTGTGGTGCTGGAACATGAACACAGAAGGAGCTAGATAGGTAAGGCCAATGACTAATGAAGGCTAAGGCATGGAAGGTTACAGGAACATAGGATATATTGCAGGCAGAGTTCCCACCTGTGCAGTTCAGAAAAGCTGGCATTAGTGGAAAGGATCCAGATGGCACAGGCCGTGAAGCTGTCACTGAAATGAAGAATATCATGTTGGGCAGCGTGCTCACCAACAGGGTGGTCCAGTTGTTTTTTGGTCGCAGTTTGTTGGTGGCCATTCATGCACAGAGACAGCTTGTTGATTGTCATGCCCATGTAGAAGCAGCACAGTGGTTGCAGCTTAGCTTGTGGATCATGAGTGGTTTTACAGCTACCCCTGCCTTTGGAGGGATAGGTGATGTTTGTGGCCAGATGGAGTTAGTGGTGGAGGGAGGATGTATGGGACAGGTATTGAAACCGGGTCTATTACAAGAATATGGGCCATGAGGCAAGGTTTTGGGAGCAGGAGTTATGTATGGATGGACAAGCATATTGTGTAGGTTCGGTGGGCGGAGGAATACTGTTGGGGGAGGGAGATGGATTGTGGGTACGACATTTCTCATTACAGGGCCTGACGAGACATAGTCGAAACCCTGGTGGAGAATGTAATTTGTTGCTCTAGTCCTGGGTAGTTCTGAGCCATGAGAGGATTGCTCCTCTGTGGCCAGACAGTGGGACTTTGGGAGAGGGTGGGTGACTGGAAAGATAACGCATGGCAGATCTGTTTCTGTACAAGGTTGGGGAAGGGGGTTAATTACTTCTCTCCTCTTCTGCTACTCCCCCGCCCTCCGTCTAACCTGCCAACTGCACATAGCTGCCCTATCCTCTCTCCACCTCATCCCTGCATGCTCCTGCAGCAGCACTTTACCGTCCCCCACCCTTAGCCTGCTACCCCCCCCCCCCCTCCCGGCCCCAGCCTCTTCCTCACCCCCACCCAGTTACCTCTCCCATCTTGCACTGCTGTTCATAGTTTGGCTTCAGCTGCCCGAGACTGTGGCCATGTATGTGGGAGTTGTGTTTGGTGTTTGCAGGTGTGTGTGTGTGTGTGTGTGTGTGTGTGTGTGTGTGTGTGTGTGTGTGTGCGTATTTTTGATAAAGGCCTTGTTGGCCGAAGTCTACTGAGTGACAGTCTTTTTGTTGTGCCTATCTGTGACTCAGCATCTCTGCTATATTGTGAGTTTAGTTTTGCTAGTAAAACCTAACAACAAATTTTAACAATTCTTCACACTGTCTTCTATAAGTAGAAGAGCTGGACAATGATCCAGGAAGTCTACAGTAGTTATTCCTAATGTTGACAACTCAGTGTCACTATTACTACAGAAATGTAGATTTTTGCATGTCACTGACAGCATTTAGTTGGTAAAAGTGTTTGTGCCTTGCACTCATTTCATTACGACATCTTTGTGAACAATTTTTATGTGCAGTAAATATATTAATGAACCAAACTTCACATTGTGCATTCATCAGAATTTTACAGACGAACTGTACTGGGAAGATATTGCCACTGCCAAATTCTCTACAATGGAATGCAAATGCTAACCTGTAATGAATATACTGTATCAACTGTCGTATACAAGCTGATCATCGTAATAATACATGCATCAACAAATTTGTAAAAGTGTCAAACTAACTTACGCAGTATTGTGTCTGTCATTTCAAATTTGTCATTAATCCAAATTATGTAAGATGCCAGACACTAGATGAGCACCTACTCAGGTATCACCATCACAGGTGAGGCACATTGCAACTACCTTATTGCTCATTGCATACATGATAAAATTCAATCAGGCTTCTGGAAACACGTTACGGCAATTGCATTAATCAAAGTGACTGCAAATCTCAAACAAGCCATGCACAAACATGAAGATTATTGTAACGCTGTATAATTTCAATAATATTCTAATTTCAGTAATATTTCTGATGGTGTTAATTTTGGTATTTTACTTCTGAAAATAAAACAGCTGAGTTACTCAAACAGAGCATTCACAAGAAACAGACATCAATGAGTTGTCAGAGAAATCATATGAAAAGGTGTCTCCAGGAGCCCCTCAGATTAAGGTCATGGTCTGTTACATTCTTTTAACACTTACATACCAATGAAATCCCCTGTATCTAAGTGCTACCCCAACAATAACAGGTTTGCCAAATGACCCAGAAGATATTTTTTTTATTAACGGAACGGTCAAAACTGAAAATTATGGCATTACATGCAATCCTTAAACGGCATTGGACACTAATAAGTGAATAGTTTTGTGAAGGATTTTCTTTCATATTACCTGATAGTATCCTATTACTGTAACTCAAACAGTAAAAGACCTTTGCACAATCTTGGGTGAGCTTCTAGCAATGTGAATCAACATGTTACAAACACTGGCAGTTCCAACCTAGAGGTAGCAAGGTTTGTATGTCACACTTGTTCCAAAATCACTTTGCTTTCATGAGGTGAGTAAGCCTTTGCCTGTGACAATTAGTAGAGTTTTTCTACTGGGATATCCCAGTTGCCTTCCTCCACTGTTGCCACGTCTATCTGTTACTGGATCTTAACTTTTATTTGAGAGTAATACTATAACAGAAGTAATGGACTTAAAACAATATTACTATGAACAAAATTATTCTAATACTTATATACATTCCTGTTATTATTACGAAGTGTAATCTCTGAGGACACATGGCTAGAAATAAGGCTCCAATTCTGTCAAGAAAATAAATATATAAATACGTAAATAAATAAAAATTGTTAAATGGAAAAATTCTACATTTAAATAAAAGCAAATAAATGTGAATCACTGAGGAAAAACACCTCTATTCATGGAATCAACATTAGAAACAAGAGTATTCTTCACAAAGGTTTTAAAGTCACTTGTTTTGGTCCCAAAAGTGTTCATTATTCAAGTAAACAGATTTTCAATGACTTTCCAGTAGCAACAAAATGTTTAGCTACCAGTAAATTTCAGTTTAACAAGATAAGGAGATCAAAGGGCAATTGGATTTCTGTAAAAAATAAAAGTACACGAATTTCAGAACTCAAATATCAACCTTCCAAAGCAGTTTTAAGAAACTCTCAAAAATTCTTGAGAAAATCAGCTTTGAAGTTTTCCGAGCATCTTAAATTCTCTAAAGTGAAGGCAGTTTTTCTATGGGCTGTGTGGCTCTGTGGTAGAATGCTTGCCTGCCACGTGGGCAGCCATGATTCAATTTTAAACAAAGGTTTGTGTTCTACGAGCATTTCCACGAAATACATAAAGACTGGGAATGAGGGTAGGGGTGGGGGGTAGCATTCGACACTGTTAATCTCTGGTTCCGCCATTATTTTTTTGTTCAATTAGAATACCTACATTATTTAAATATAAAATTCATCACATCCACATAGCTAATTATTGCTTTTTTGAAAACTGAATGGGAGGTGAAGGGAAACAGTGATGCTTATCACTGTGGTCCCTGTAACACAACAGAGTCCCTTTTTTGATTTTTCATTTTTACCCCAAAATTTAATTTCTGTGGGTTTTTTTTTTTTTTAATGTAAACAATCTTTATTTACATTCTGTTATAAAAGACTGATAATTAAGAAATGGTATTTGCAATGGAAACTGGAATTCTGCATGAAATATGTAATTATAAATAAGACAACCCACATTTTTAATAAAGGATATCAATTAGGCATGTGATATTAATACACAAGTGATGAACTTTATATTTAAATGATGTAAATATTATAACTGAATGAGGGGGAAAAAACGTAATGATCAAACGGAGACTTGGACCACCGATTACCAGTTTCGAAGATAACCATTTTTCCCCCCCTGTTTGTGTGTTCATGAGTTTAATGCTTCATGCAAATGATCACAGAATATGCAATTCTGTTTAAAAGTCAGAGGCAGTGGGCAACTGAACCCAGTATGCTTTCATGGGAGACAAGCATTCTACCAACGAGCTGCACAGCTCACCAAGAAACTGCCTTACATTTATTGAATTAAAGCAGCCCGAAAAACTTCAATGTTGATTTTTTGAGTTGAATTGAACTGTCTTGGGCAAATGATATTTGAGTTCAGAACTTCTCATACCATATATATATATATATATAAAACAAAGATGAGGTGACTTACCGAACGAAAGCGCTGGCAGGTCGATAGACAGACAAACAAACACAAACATACACACAAAATTCAAGCTTTCGCAACAAACTGTTGCCTCATCAGGAAAGAGGGAAGGAGAGGGAAAGACGAAAGGAAGTGGGTTTTAAGGGAGAGGGTAAGGAGTCATTCCAATCCCAGGAGCGGAAAGACTTACCTTAGGGGGAAAAAAGGACGGGTATACACTTGCACACACACACATATCCATCCACACATATACAGACACAAGCAGACATATTTAAAGACAAAGAGTTTGGGCAGAGATGTCAGTCGAGGCAGAAGTGCAGAGGCAAAGATGTTGTTGAATGACAGGTGAGGTATGAGTGGCGGCAACTTGAAATTAGCGGAGATTGAGGCCTGGTGGATAACGGGAAGAGAGGATATATTGAAGAGCAAGTTCCCATCTCCGGAGTTCGGATAGGTTGGTGTTAGTGGGAAGTATCCAGATAACCCGGACAGTGTAACACTGTGCCAAGATGTGCTGGCCGTGCACCAAGGCATGTTTAGCCACAGGGTGATCCTCATTACCAACAAACACTGTCTGCCTGTGTCCATTCATGCGAATGGACAGTTTGTTGCTGGTCATTCCCACATAGAATGCGTCACAGTGTAGGTAGGTCAGTTGGTAGATCACGTGGGTGCTTTCACACGTGGCTCTGCCTTTGATCGTGTACACCTTCCGGGTTACAGGACTGGAGTAGGTGGTGGTGGGAGGGTGCATGGGACAGGTTTTACACCCTTCATGAAATCCTCCCCACTCCACCAAGAGTGTCTTTCCACCGTCCACCTAACCTTCGTAACCTCTTAGTTCATCCCTATGAAATCCCCAAACCACCTTCCCTACCCTCTGGCTCCTACCCTTGTAACCGCCCCCGGTGTAAATATATTCAATTTCATTGTGCTCCCCATCTATGAAAAACCTAAAGGACTTAATAGAGACCAACTCCTACTCCAATCATGAATTGCTTCATAGGACCAACTGATGTGTACATTATTCATAATACCACATCAAATAATCAAAATATAACTTCCAAACATCTTCAGTGCAGTAATATGATAACGTAAATAAAATAAGTGTTGTAAACCGGTTTCTGTTTTGATGCATGGCAAAATAGCCTAAAAATTATACACTTCTGTGTGTGTGTGTGTGTGTGTGAGACTGCGTGCGCGCGTGCATGCGCACATATCCATGATGACCATTTCCGTTAGGGTCCTTGGAAAAAACATTAGTATATAAAAAAAAAATCTTTTTCTACGTCCTTGAAGATCTTTACTACAGATCTATAGAACAAAAGGTGCAGGGTGTCCCTTTCAAACCTCCCACATTTCAAAGACCCGGGAAAAAAAAGTGCAGTAGGTATAATAACTAAATTACACCATACACTAGAGCATCTCAAAGAATTTATTTAATAATCATCAGCACACCTCTATATGTGAACCACTTGTAGCAAGAAGAATATCAAGTTTATATTCAATTTCTTGCCTCTGTAGCATTGCATCAGTGATACAAAATCTTAAAACAGAAATATTGTCAGCTTTGGTCGCTCACATGCGGCCCATCACAAGTCCCGCAAGAACAACACCAGCGAGGTAATGTTGGCAGAGAATGGTGACCAGGCAACGGGTCCTCCATGTCCAATCCAGCAACTGGGAAATTTCATAACTAAGAACCTGCGAACAGTCATTGACCAATGTGACAGAGCTCCATCTTGTTGAATGATGAAGTTGGGTTGCAAATCTTATATCTGAGGGTATACAAATTTGTCCAATATGGTAGATACAATGATCAATTCAATGTGTTTTCTGCAAAGAAGAATGGTCCAACAATCCTGTTATGCAGTACTCCACACCAGACATTCAGTTTAGAGCAGGGAGTCCCAAACTTTTCCTACAACAGAACACTATGAGAATTCTGGTACTTTGATGGAACACTTTGTTTATTTTGAAGATTTGTAGAATTTCAAAAATGAGAAAAACCTGTTTCATTTAGTTATTACTTCAGTTTTAAATCATAACTAATAATAAAGAAATCATCATAAAATTTAAAAAAAAAAATAGTATCATCAAAATGTTGAAATAAGAAAACATCATGTTATAAATAGTTTTTCACAGAGCACTTATTCATTTTCTGTGGAACATTAGCGTTCCATGGAACAGAGTTTGGGAAACCATGGTTTAGAGCTATCATTACTTGTTCAATGATAACGTGTGGGTGTTGCAAGCCCCAAATCTGACATCAAGCCAATTAACCGTCCCTTATACATGAAAGGTTGCTTTATCTAAGGATAAACATCTTTCCACACAGCTGGCATTCATGTCAATATGCTGAAGCGTATCTGTAGCAAATTGTTGTCAGCATGGTTCTGTTGTTCAGCATTGGATGTTACACAAATGACGATGCTGGTGCACTACACAAAGCAATGTTGCTCCAGGTACATAAAGTTGCCTGGATGCCTGTCAAATTCACTTATGGGTGCTTCTGAGAAATGCTTGTCTGATGCCGTCTACTGCCTCTTTCAAAACTATAACATGCACAGCCAGGATGTTCAGAACATTTGTAGTTACCAGAAACTTATGATACCATTCCTTAATTGTCTTCACATCAGGTGAATTACATCCTTGCAATCTACAATCTCTTGCACAGTAACTGGAGGTTTTTGTTTTTTGCAAACCACACTACTGCTTGCACGCACTGCCGCAGAGTCACCAATTTCACTTAATGTGATGATGCTAGACTATGGCAACAACAGTTGCACATCTGTTGCCAGAACATAAATTCTTTGAGTTGCTCTATCACATGGTGTAATTTCATTATCATATCTATTTAGTTTATGTTTTCCTGGACTTTTGAAATGTGGAAGGTTTGAAAAGGACACACTTTATATCTAATCTAATGTACTTGTGACTTCAGACAAAGCTGTATGACTAAGGTTATGCAATGAAAAATTTCCCTTTCTGCTGCCATGGGAGCAGTAGGAAAATGCTTAGTTGCTGTGTCGCAAATCATGATAACCAGATGGTTTATCACAAACATAGTAGCGTAGCATTTTTTTCTTGTCTCAAACTGTTGAAGAAAAGATAAAGCACTGCATGCAAGAAAATTATACTCATTATCACGAGTTCACAAATATTATGTTTGATGTACAGGTTGACATAAAACAGTGGTGTGTTATAAGATTATCTTTGCACTTACATTTTACTATTTTCACTGTAAAGAATAAATTATTACCTTCATAACTCTATCACTCTTCCACTGGTCCTTGAGATAGCTGTTCATGGTTAGAGCATGAGACGAATAGTCAAATTTAAACAAAGGACTCTTTTTCTGTCTGGAAGGTTTCTTTCTTGTGAAGAAGACAGACATGTCACTTGCTGATTCTGAAAATGAGGGAGCCTGCTGGGGCTCTCCGCTTGTGTTCTGAATGTCTAAGTAATCTGTAAGGAGCAACTGCAGCTAAGAAAATAAAGAAATAAATAAACAAAATGACTGAATAATCTGGGAAGTTCAAATACTTCCAACAGGGAAGGACATCATCACACATCAAACAAAGTAATCAGCAACAAAGATTTATGCAATCAGATTCTCTTCCCCATTGAAACACCAAATTAATATATACATACTGTACATAACATTTAATATTTCAGTCTTATGAATTTAATCCATTTATATATATAGCTACTGAAACATTTTCTTGTGAAACAATATTTTCTATGAAGTTTTCAGCTACTTCTATGGGTGAGATGCAACTGTAAGTTTTAACTTATCCTCAATAATTTGTTGTGAGCGTCAGATGTCTACCGTGGTACATTTAAGTTTTTTATCTACATTAGCAAATACACACAATGTAGTGTAACATGTTACTTTGATGAATTAATTATTTATTCTGATTATGTTTCAGATGTCTGTTATTGTTTCAGTGGCTAACATGATTACACAGTTGTTGCCTATATGGATTTGGTCATTAAGTATTACCTTTTTAACTGCAAGGTCTCTTTGTATCGGAAAGTTTTCTTGTAATGTCAGGAAAACAAAAAACTTCTGACATTACAAGAAAAGGAAGTACTTAATGGCCATATCTATATAATCAACAACTCTCTGATCATGTTAGCCACTAAAACAATAACAACAATAACCTGACAACACAAACAAAAGACGAATGTCAAACACACAGTGACAGCAGGCAACACTACCCACTGTAAACACACACATGTTGATCACAAAATGAAAAGTGCAAGTGACTGATGTAAGTGAAATGCATATGTAACAAATGTGGGTGAGAAATGTCGGAAGTCAGCCAGCTGGAGCAGGCAACCAATGAACACATCTCCAGGACCACACGTATGGGCTAACAGCACTGGAAATCGTATGTAACACCGAACGATAATTTCACCTCATGAAATTTGTGCTACAAAAGTTGAATCTAATATGAAAAACAAGATAAAAACAAGACAAAATGTAACATTGTAACATACAGTAACTATTGCAAATACATTTATTATGTGTATAAAGAGAAATAAGAGAAGTGAAATGTGTATGGCAATACTCTCTTTCATTTAGTTGCACAGACAGAAGATACCTTCATGAATTAGGGAATGGATGGAGGCAGTGTAATGAAGCAACTATTGTATGCACAGTCACTGTAAATGAGAGTACAACATATATTACATTGTTTATGAGAAGTATTTATTTCAAGAATTGGATGTTTGACTGTACTCTTAATTTCCAGCAGTAACAGCAGTAGTTTCAGAAATGAGGTTCAATTGGCAGGTATTCGTGAGTGTGCAAAAATAATAAGGTGAGCAAGAATGTAGCCATAGCTCTCAATCAGACTTTATATCACTGCCTAATATCACAGGTAGAGTAGAAGTGTAATATTTCATGTTATGACCACTGAAACAACCCAGAACAAATATGGCTGGGAGTAAATAAAGCTGATGAAGAACAAGAATGGCAACTAGAAAACTAAAATTCTGAAGAATATTGGTGATTTTTGGATACAAAGATATGCTGGAATGGATACCTGTTGTCTGCAGTGACATGGGTCAACATCCCAAGATTACACTGCAGTACAAAAGCAATTTATAGCACTGCAAATTGAGAATTTTGACACGGTTTAAGTAGTCAATGAACAATTATGATGGAGAAGAAACTAACAAGACCATGGGATGGAAGATTTTCAACAATGACTACGGAAGGCTTCAACTGTATTAATGCTACATGAGTCTACAGCAACCATCACAGATCGGAGCTGCAGCCCGTCAACCTGCAGCAGCAGCAGCAGCAGCAGTGTCAACGACACACTTACTTTCAGAGACACAGCCAAACCTAAACAATGATTTCACTTTCGCTTGGCATCTAGTTGTGGCAAGATTCTGGCAAGCTGTATAGGATCTGAGTTGAATTGCTTATTCTTTTTCTTTATTGTGGCATTAGTTATCTGATATATTTCTCAGCTTTAGGTTTCCATATAGCAGTCTCTTACTTCTTTCCCCATCTTCTTTAGGGCTGCAATTACTCTTAACTATCCTATACTTCAAAAGCAACAAGATAACTAATACACACACAAACGCATGCTTTCGCAGCGATATCCGTTAATAAAACATTCTCAGATTTCAAGCTGCGTCAGGGCAGTAAACCACTTGACGTGACTTGAAACCCAAGAATGTTTTATTAATACACACACAGTGATGTAATTATATGTAATGACTGACAGTGTTGTTTTAGTATGTGGCAAACAATAGAAATTAACAAACATCGGCCAGTAAATGGACTGCAGAACCCAGGTGAGGTGGTGGTGGTGGTTTTTTTTTTTTTTTTTTTTTTTGTGACGCTGGAGTTTAACTCCACCCCTTTTGACAATTGGAATCAATGGGGATATACCTTTAGCTATAAAGTGTAAATATGCTGGGCTAACTTTCAGGTAAGTGTGCTGGAACATACACAAGGAGTTATAGTAGTGAGTGATTAGCCACAGAGGTTTAAAATAAATACAGCACAGAAGACAAATTAGGAGCCAGGTATGAATATGGGATATGGTGGTAATAGTTTACCTCAATATATATGTATAGAATGGCAAGGTAGAGTTGTAAATGATATCAACATGTATGCTATTCTTCAGAAATGAAACAATGGAAAATCCAGAATGGAATGTAACAATATTATGTAAAGGAAAGTTGCCACTCACCATATAGGGGAGACACTGAGTCGCAGATAGGCACAACAGAAAGATTGTCACAATATAAGCTTTCGGCCAATAAGGCCTGGACTCCACTTGCAAATTGAAGGCAAAAAGAAATTATGTAGACATTTACAGCTAGCAGTAGGTGCCAATCTGCAAATACCAGCTCTAACATACATACAATGTGAAGACCTTTCAGCAAATACGACAGTGAAAACACAAGAAAAATCAACAGCAAAAATGGACTTATCCAACTCAAAGATAAACGAGAAGCCACAATAAAGAACTGTACTACACCATCCTCACTCAAAGAAGACACAGCAAAACAAAACTACCATTGACTAAACCAGGCTGTGATATCGGCAAAAGCATCTAACCCTAAAAAAGCAACTGAACCAAGTTCCACACTTGAAGATATTCAAGATACAACAAGTAGAGCTGGGCACTGGAAACCAGAAGCAGTACCCACAGGAGACCCACTAAGGACGTCAGTGGACCAAGTCTCAAAAGTATCACCAAGGACATCTATTTTTACATGTATCAGTGAAGAAATGTAAGGCGACCATGTCATCTACAAGATTTTTTTATTCCCAAAAAGCCTGAAGACCAAATTAGGATAGCTAGTGCAGCTATCACCACCACCTCCAGTAGCAGTCCTTGCAGCAAAAACAGACACCAGCTCAACATCAACCACACAAGTAAAATGACCAAAGAGATGGAGAACTGCCCCCTTTCACCATCAGGACATTTTCTTATGACCAAAAAAAAAAAAAAAACAACTCACACTCCAAGATGAGAATGAAGATTTCCCACATAATTTAAATTCAGAAATAAAGGTAAGTGGTCAACCAAGTACAATCAGAACAAACTTAAAATCTCACAGGTCACTCTTCTTCATCAGAATATACAGTCACTTAGGAATAAAGTAACAGAGCTGGAACTCTTGCTATCAAGTGAACTCAGATATGTTAACATACTTTGCTTAACTGAACACTGGCTGAAAGAAAATTAGTTAAAGACAGTGACAATAACGGATTATGTGTTAGCAGCACAAACTTGTAGAAATCAGTTTACACATGGAGAGAACTGCATATACATAAAGAAAGATATCAAATTCAATAACTTAGACAATGTTGAATCCTTAAACACTGGGAAAGATTTTGAAATATTAGGCACAGAAATTCCAGCATTCAAATTAATTGTAATAGGTTTATATAGATCTCCAGATACCCACCTAAAAAAATTCAACACTCGACTTGATACTTCACTAAATAAAGTAGTAACAAATCGAAAAACAGTTCTTATATGTGGAGACCTAAATGTAGACTTTAATAAGTGAAGCAGTTCAAAATCTGAGCTGATGAACATATTAACAGCCAATGATTTGGAGATTACAATCCACTCCCCTACATGTGAAACGAATCATTCTAGTACTACTATAAGCCAAATAACAATGAGCTCCAAAACAAAATATAAATCAGTTGTAATTAAAGCTAGACTGGCAGACCATCATGCATAGGCTATAAGCTTTTGTGTAAACACTAATCCATCCTATAATTATATGAGAAAGACTAAACACATGGGCAGAACTTTCAGTAATACTGCAGTACAAACATTCCAGAATTATCTCCAACAAGAATCATGGGAGCTACTGTATAGT
The DNA here is from genome assembly GCF_021461385.2 of Schistocerca piceifrons. NCBI lineage: Eukaryota > Metazoa > Arthropoda > Insecta > Orthoptera > Acrididae > Schistocerca > Schistocerca piceifrons. The sequence goes on along the minus strand of NC_060141.1, from coordinate 142,272,174 downwards.
ACAGAAAATATTTCTGATAAGTTTCAGACATTCACGAATATTTTTAAATGTTATTTTGATCTTGCTTTTCCATCGAAAGCCAAAACAACCCAAACCACTTAAAGCAACAAGTGGATTACCAGTGGTATAAGGAAATCTTTGGCTAGAAAACGGTACCTTAACAATATTGCAAGAAGCTACAACACAACTCAGGAGTTTGACAGTTACTTTAAAAAATATAAATCTATCTTAAATAAAATAATAAAGGGGGCAAAGAAATGAGACAATGACAAATACATAGAAGATGCTTCAAACAGAACCAAAGCAATCTTGCAAGTTGTAAAGAAAGAAACCAAATCTTACACAAATAGAGTTAATAATATAGTATTAAAGGCTGGCTTGGAAAACATTAATAACCCACAGGAAGTACCTAATATGTTTAATAACTATTTTATAAATGTAACAGAGAAACTACTACATCAGACCTCTAATAGAAAGCAGCATACAGAAACATGGAGAAAAGTCGCAAGCAAATCAATGTTTCTGTACCCAACAAATGTAGAAGTAGTACTAGTTACAATAAAAAGTCTCAAAATGAAACACTCTGCAGGCGTAGATGATATACCTGATTTCATTTTAAAGAAATGTGGGGACTTTATCACTGAGCCCTTAACTCAACTACGTAACCTATCTTTTACTACAGGAACTTTTCCTTCATGTTTGAAAATAGAAAAAGTGAAGCCATTATACAAGAAAGGAAACAAAGATGATATTTCCAACTATAGACCATTGGCACTTATGTCCGTTTTCTCAAAAATATTAGAAAGGCTCTTCAATAAGAGACTAACAGACTTCTTAGAGGATAATGGCATTCTGTCAGTATCTCAACATGGATTTAGAGCAAACTGTTCAACCGAATCAGCAGTTCACTCCTTTCTATTAGAGGCACTGATAGCATTAGACAACAAAAAACTTAGCATGGGCATATTTTTAGATTTGTCAAGGGCTAACACCTGGCTCAGATTTTATCTTAAGAACAGGGAACAATATGTGGAAATAGATCAGGAAAGGGATAATGTTACTAGGAAATATAATTCCAAGCCACTGACTGTTAAATATGGAGCGCCACAAGGATCAGTAATGGGTCCTGCTCTGTTCTTACTCTATGTAAATGACCTTAACGTAAGCAATGACTGCAGTAAAATATTTCAATTCGCTGATGATACGAGTGTTCTAATTACAGGAAACTCAGAAGAAACTCTTGTAAAAAACATAAGAGAAGCTACTGACAAGCTAACATGTTACTTTGATGACAATGACTTAATAATAAACACTGGAAAAACTGTAGCTATGGATATACACACAGCACAAACAAAAAATCTTGATATCACCCAATCTAGAGCTACATGGGCAGACAATTGCCAAAACAGCCTGTACCAAATTTCTTGGACTTCATCTACAAGACAACTTGAAATGGAAAGCACATATTGAGCAAATGAACAAAAAATTAAGTACTTCTTGTTTTGTGATACATACATTAAAAAACTGTACCAGCTACAACACTCTTCAGTGTGTATATTATGCAGGTGTACACTCTCACCTCCGGTATGGGATTACATTCTGGGGAAATTCTGGAGATGCCATCAAAACATTCAAAAATTTATAAGAATAATGGAAGGAGTTAGATAATCACAAATCATGTAGACCACTGTTTCAAAAAAGGATGATCCTCCACTTCCTTGCATATATATACTTGAAAATATAATGTATTTAAAGTAAAACTTACATATAAAAAGACCACTCATCACTCAAAATCACACAATACACAGCTATGATACAAGACAAAAATTGGATGTACATGTTCAAAGCACCAACACAAAGTTATTTCAAAACAGCCTTATCCATCCTAGTAACAAACTATACAATGCCTTACCAGATACAATTAAACACATACAAAACATTGGTCACTTCAAATCTAAATTGAAGTCGTACTTGGTTGATCACTGCTTTTACACAGTAAATGAATACCTACAAAAATAAATTTTTCTATGTTAACTCATGTAGTCTCATTCTGGAGAACAATGGTATTTTATCTCTCTGCATACAGCGTTAACAACATTTATTTAAGTATTCATCATTAATTGATATATTAATGGGTGTTATTATGTACAAAGGTATATTATATGTATAACTGTTAATATTAACATAAAAATCCAAATATCTCTTGCACATCGTGCAGCTGTAGATGAAAATGGATCAATTTTAGAAAGTAATGCAGCCTCTGGCACCTGAAGCCACAGTCTCATAACAGGAGTAGTGTATTCTATAAGAATTTACACAGGTGAACATCCCATAATAGCTTTGTAGCTTTTGTAGAGTTTCCTAAAGAAATGTCTATTTTTAATGAGATTAGAAACACAGATATGATTTTATAGGAATTTTTTAGTGAGAGTTGGGTGATTTAGTGTGTGCTTAATTTCAATGTTGGGTTTTCAGTGGAAAAAATGATTACTGTGTCATGTCGCTACCGTCCCCACTAGGTGTCAATAGTAAGGTGATAAACCACTTTTTGGGACCTGGTGTGGAGAAGTCATTCTGCAGAATTGGCAAATTCTCCAATCCTTGGGCTGTGGGCTGGGCTGGGTACCAATCTTCGGGGTCTATCTTCTTTCTTTCTTATGTTACAACTTTCTTAGCCTTTACTTTCCTGCCTTTCTTTCTGTCTTTCTTCCCCTCCTGGAGCACCTCGGTTATTCTCCCTCTTTCTCATATTCAACAGTCTCCATCATAGAACCCTTCTTATATCCATTTATTAAAACCTGTATTCGAAGACTTGCCACAGGTGTAGCACAGGCCTAGCGATTTCCAAAACGTTTTATGAGCTTGGTTAGAAAAGCCTGAGTTCTAGAAGAAAATTTTTTTATTAGATAAAGTATGGAGGGTTACACAAAATGTCTACTGGATTGTAGGTCCTAATAATGAGTAATTCAAGAGACTCAGCAAAGAAATATTGTGAAGCTGTTAAATGATTGTTACTGACATTCCATATCCATAGTAAAAGAATGACTGCCTGGTAGAGGGGTTAAAAACGTAAAGTGAAGTTCAGGCACATGCATGTCTATGATTAATGGTTCATAATTCACTGTGAGGTATTCCATAAGTAGTGAACATACATCAGCATATTTATTACAAATGAGATGCAATTGTAACTCTGAATATCTATCAAACAGACGTAAACTATGATACTTGTAGTCAAGAAGGTTAAACCTAATTTTGCAATTTGAATGTTTACTGTTTGTTGACGTTTCACAGTAGTAATGGCATCAATCGCCTAAGGGGAGGAATTTGGTGACATGCTGTGTTGTACAAGCATTTACCAAACCAACCCAAGATAATCACTGCTATAAACAGTTCATTTAGGTAATGAATTAGAATAACCTACTGTCTGGATGTATGTTTTATTTACGCGCATACAATTATGAACTGGATGGATGCAACACATCTGCAAGCTGGGACAACAATACATATCTTGCTATGTTCATGGTACCTGTTGGTTGGCAGTTTATTTAGTGTTGTCAAGTTTTGCCTTGGAGACGATATGCAAGCCACAGAGAAAGAGCAGTCATAACATTCCCTATCACCTCACAGGAACAAGAGAAAACTTGTTATCCACATATTCAAATGGAATCTGTTAACTAAGACCGGTTTGGACACAGTCCTTATCAATGTATTTGTGATGTTCCGAATAAAGAAGCAACTTTGTTATGTACAGTCACTGTAAATGAGAGTACAATATATATAATATGTTGTTTATGAGACACATCATATTTATTTCAAGAATTGGATGCTGAATTGTACACTTAACTTCAGCAGTAACTGCAGCACTTCAAAAAATGAAGTTCGAACAGAAGACATTGGCAAGTGTGCTGAAATAAAGCAATATTACAGTAATGAAGCAGTGGAATATCACAACCATGTAGATTTCCCTTTTAATGAACACTTAAGATTTGCTCCAAAGAACTCGCTGTTGTAAATTTTGATTGTCACTCACTATGAGTGCAAAGATTGTAACAAGATTAAGCCAAAAACAGGCTTGCATGCAGCATAAAACATCACTTCAATAAAATAAATACAGCCAAATATAACATTCACAGTATTAAATACAACCCCAATGAATATGCTAAACATTTGGATGGCAATATACAGGGTGTTTCAAAAATGACCGGTATATTTGAAACGGCAATAAAACCTAAACGAGCAGCGATAGAAATACACCGTTTGTTGCAATATACTTGGGACAACAGTACATTTTCAGGCGGACAAACTTTCGAAATTACAGTAGTTACAATTATCAACAACAGATGGCGCTTCAAGTGATGTGAAAGATATAGAAGACAACGCAGTCTGTGGGTGCGCCATTCTGTACGTCGTCTTTCTGCTGTAAGCGTGTGCTGTTCACAACGTGCAAGTGTGCTGTAGACAACATGGTTTATTCCTTAGAACAGAGGATTTTTCTGGTGTTGGAATTCCACCGCCTAGAACACAGTGTTGTTGCAACAAGACAAAGTTTTCAACGGAGGTTTAATGTAACCAAAGGACCGAAAAGCGATTCAATAAAGGATCTGTTTGAAAAATTTCAACGGACTGGGAACGTGACAGATGAACGTGCTGGAAAGGTAGGGCGACCGCATACGGCAACGCGCAGCTAGTGCAGCAGGTGATCCAACAGCGGCCTCGGGTTTCCGTTCGCCGTGTTGCAGCTGCGGTCCAAATGACGCCAACGTCCACGTATCGTCTCATGCGCCAGAGTTTACACCTCTATCCATACAAAATTCAAATGCGGCAACCCCTCAGCGCCGCTACCATTGCTGCACGAGAGACATTCGCTAACGATATAGTGCACAGGATTGATGACGGCGATATGCATGTGGGCAGCGTTTGGTTTACTGACGAAGCTTATTTTTACCTGGACAGCTTCGTCAATAAACAGAACTGGCGCATATGGGGAACCGAAAAGCCCCATGTTGCAGTCCCATCGTCCCTGCATCCTCAAAAAGTACTGGTCTGGGCCGCCATTTCTTCCAAAGGAATCATTGGCCCATTTTTCAGATCCGAAACGATTACTGCATCACGCTATCTGGACATTCTTCGTGGATATGTGGCAGTACAAACTGCCTTAGATGACACTGCGAACACCTCGTGGTTTATGCAAGATGGTGCCCGGCCACATCGCACGGCCGACATCTTTAATTTCCTGAATGAATATTTCGATGATCGTGTGATTGCTTTGGGCTATCCGAAACATATAGGAGGCGGCGTGGATTGGCCTCCCTATTCGCCAGACATTAACCCCTGTGACTTCTTTCTGTGGGGACACTTGAAAGACCAGGTGTACCGCCAGAATCCAGAAACAATTGAACAGCTGAAGCAGTACATCTCATCTGCATGTGAAGCCATTCCGCCAGACACGTTGTCAAAGGTTTTGGGTAATTTCATTCAGAGACTACGCCATATTATTGCTACGCATGGTGGATATGTGGAAAATATCGTACTATAGAGTTTCGCAGACCGCAGCGCCATCTGTTGTTGAAAATTGTAACTACTGTAATTTCGAAAGTTTGTCTGCCTGAAAATGTACTGTTGTCCCAAGCATATTGCAACAAATGGTGTATTTCTATCGCTGCTCGTTTAGTTTTTATTGCCGTTTCAAATATACCGGTCATTTTTGAAACACTCTGTAAGAATAAAACATGTCCCAGGAAAAAAAAAAAAGAAAAAAAAAAAAAATCACACACAAAACAATTATACTGCACTAACACAGAAGACAGCACTAATCTCAGAAAGAACTGCACAGTTTTTACTTACAACAGCTTGTATTTTTGACCAGACATCAGCCATTTCATACAGGTGGACATCGATGTGATGTTTTTCAGCAATGCAAGAAAAAATGTGTAATAATGAAGCATGAGCACTTGTGATACATCTCAGCTGTACAAATACAGAACTGAACAGCTCCAGCAGAAATGCAGGACCAGTTGATGGTACAGGTGTCAGCACTGGAATGTTGGAAGCAGGCAGTTGGAGTGGGGCATTTGATGAAGAATGGTCTTGCACTTGTTGAGTTACCCGTGAGAGAACTGCCAGCAGTTCACTCTGCATATTTGTCTTTACAGCCTGGAATTCAGACAAAGGACAAACATTAATTACTTATAAGATCAGAAGAAATGTTGCTTGTGTTCTGATTACATCAATTCTATACATATAGATGAATAATAATGTACTGATATTGAAAGATAATAAATATATTTCCATTCCATACTGAAATTTTTATTTTGTGATGAACACAGTTTTAAGGACTTGTCTGCTGCAGCAATTTTATAAACTCACAATTAGAGATCTAATATTAAAGCAGATAAAGTAGTGAAAATGCAAATATTTGTAACATAACATTGACAAATTGCACTCATTTAATAACTATTGTCCATAATTCTCATTTGGTGCATTTCTCTTAAAACGCTGAAACACAGTAGAGTTAATACCTCCTCTACAAGAAAATCTGTGTAACATATATCAGCAACAGAAATGATGTGTGTCTAAATGATACAGATTCATTGTTCTCAAACTTACACGGTTGTTGTTGCTGTGGTCTTCAGTCCAAAAACTGGTTTGATGCAGTTCTCCATGATACTCTGTCCTGTGCAAGCTTCTTCATTTCCCAGAACTATTGCATCCTACATCCTTCTGAATCTGGTTGCCCTCCAATACTAAATTGGAAATCACTTGATGCCTCAGAATGTGTCCTACCAACTGTTCCCTTCTTCTAGTCAAGTTGTACCACAAATTCCTCTTCTCCCCAAATCTATTCAGTACCTCCTCATTAGTTATGTAATCTACCCATCTAATCTTCAGCATTCTCCTGTAGCACAACATTTTGAAAGCTTCTATTTTCTTCTTGTCTAAACTATTTATCGTCCATGTTTCACTTCCATACATAGCTACACTCCATACAAATACTTTCAGAAACGACTTCCTGACACTTAAATCAATACTCAATGTTAACAAATTTCTCTTCTTCAGAAACGCCTTTCTTGCCATTGCCAATCTACATTTCATATCCTCCCTACTCCGACCATCATCAGGTATTTTGCTACCCAAATAGCAAAACACATGTACTACTTTGAGTGTCTCATTTCCTAATCTAATTCCCTCAGCATCACCTGATTTAATTTGACTACATTCCATTACCCTCATTTGCTTTTGTTGATGTTCATCTTATATCCTCCTTTCAAGACACTGTCCATTCCATTCAACTGCTCTTCCAAGTCCTTTGCTGGCTCTAACAGAATTACAATGTCATCGGTAAACCTCAAAGTTTTTACTTCTTCTCCATGGATTTTAATTCCTACTCCAAATTTTCTTTTGTTTCCTTGACTGCTTGCTCAATAAACAGAATTAATAACATTGGGGATAGGCTAAAGCCCTGTCTCACTCCCTTCCCAACCACTGCTTCCCTTTCTTGCCCTCAATTCTTGTAACTGCCAGCTGGTTTCTGTTCAAATTGTAAATAGCCTTTTGCACCATGTATTTACCCCTTGCCACCTTTGGAATTTGGAAGAGATTGGTTCAAATGGCTCTGAGCACTATGGGACTCAACTGCTGAGGTCATTAGTCCACTAGAACTTAGAACTAGTTAAACCCAACTAACCTAAGGACATCACAAACATCCATGCCCGAGGCAGGATTCGAACCTGCGACCGTAGCGGTCTTGTGGTTCCAGACTGCAGCGCCTTTAACCGCACGGCCACTTCGGACGGCTAGAAGAGATTATTTCAGCAACATTGTCAAAACACTTATATGGTAGCATATGAAAACTGCATATTCCCCCCCCCCCCCTCCTACAAAAAATACTGGTTATGACTTTTTTTTACTAATGGTGTATTACAAGTATAGAAACAAACAGTTATTCATCTCATTCATGGATTTTAAAAAAGCATATGATAGTGTTTATAGACCCAAACTTCCAAAAATCCCTAGATCATATGGCCTGCATCCCTAACTGGTAAGACTCATTCATTCAGCTAACTTTAACTAACACAAATTCAAAAGTCAAGTTTAGAGGAAAATGTCAAAAGCTTTCACAATAAAAACAGGACTCAGACAAGGTGAGGAATTGCCCCTTTGCTTTTCAATGTGGGCCTCGATCACATCATGACAATCTGGCAAAAAGAAAATCCATGTAAAATTAAAATTGGAGGAAAACCAGCAATAAGAGCCAACAGCCTTGGGTTTGCTGACGATTTAGCTCTCTTAGTCCTTGACATGGAAGAAGTTCGTGCTCAGATCACAAGGCTCCAGAAGATTGCCTCAATAATACGATCACAAATATCCTCTGAGAAAATTGAAATCATGCAGATGAAACCTCTTTGCACAGATAAAAATCTTCATAAATGATCATGCAATTAACACAGTTCTACAATTTAACTATCTCGGAGAAATTATTTTGCACAACTTAGGTGAGGAAGCAACATGGGTAAATAGAACCAACCAAATGAAAAAAGCACAATTTCTAACCTGTTCAACATATAATAATAAATGCTTCTCAATAGACGCTACGACTTAACATTACAAATCTGTAACTCTCCTGGAAGCAGCTTATGCTTGTGAAATTCTGTTCCAAATTAAAAATGAAAGAAGAACTGATCAACTCCACAAGACTGAATGAAGAATTATCAGAACATGCATCAATAAAAAATATCAGGTTGATGGATTCTGGAGAATCCTCCCTAATGAAACTGTCTATTGTGAGATGACCCAATCACCAGCACAATGAAGAAGAAAAGAATCTCATATTTCTTTCATGTCTTATGACTGCCTGGCAATAGGATTTTAAAATAAGTAGTGATGAAAAGTCTTGGAAAGAAGACAGGAGGAAAGTGGGTCGAAGAAATTCAGCGAGATCTTGAAGCAGTCGGACTTAGAATTATTGATGCAGAGAACAAAAACAAAATTAATACTCTCCTTATGAATCATAAATTTTCAGCAGAAATGATGCACTGAAGACTGGTAGAGATTTCAGACGAGTTAAGAAAATTGTGTTCGGATGGAATGTAAAGTACTGGGCTGAGTGCAAGAAGCAAGTAGTCCAATCTTCAAAGAGAAAGTGAACATGGAATGACTCAAGTGGTCCAATGTGGCAAATCAAGTTATAAATCATATTTAAAAACTGGATTATAATCTTCGGTAAAGTCCTCAGCTACTTCTGAGCATGATACCCAACTACAAATTTTTGCCTGTCCTCAATTAATTTTGCCCAAAAGATTTATGAGGGTGGTCCCATAAGTACCTGACCCAACAAAGAACAAACAAAAAATTTTTGGAAAAAATGTATTTATTTTTCAACACAATCTCCTTTAAGCTCTATACACTTTTTCCAGTGATGTTAAATAAGTTTGATACGATATTTTTTAATTTTTTTTTTTTTTTTTTTTTATGAGAGCTGCCTAACTCCTCAAAATAGCCATTAACTGCTGACATCACATCTTCATTTGTCAAAAATCTTTGACCACCGAGCTGGTTTTTTTTTATTTTTTATTTTATTTTATTTTATTTTATTTTAAAGTTTGGGAACAGAAAATAATCCAAGGGGGCTAAATCTGGTGAACAGGTTGCATGAGGTAGCAATTCAAACTTTAATTCATTAATTTTGGCCAATGCAATAACGGACTTGTGAGCTGGTGCACTGTCCTGAAGAAACAACTTTCTTCTTCGCCAAATGTGGCCATTTTTGCTTGATTTCTTTGCCCAAATGTTGCAATAAGTTTGTGTAATACTCGCCGTTGATAGTTTTTCCTTTTTCACGTTAGTCAATGAAAATTATCCCATGCGTATCCCAAAAAACCGATGCTATGACCTTGCCTGCAGATGAAATAGTCTTCACCTTCTTTGAAGTTGGTTCTCCAATTTGTGTCCATTGTTTTGATTGTTCATTTGTCTCGGGAGTGAAGTGGTGGACCCATGTTTCATCAATGGTTATGAAACGGCACAAAAAAATCAGCTTTGTTGCTGCAAAAGTCCACAAAACATTCAATTGAAACATCTTCAGACATTGTTTTTGCTCGAGTGTGGGCAAACATGATACAAACCTTGCACAGAGTTTTCTCATGTCCAAATTTTCTGATAATATGCAATGTACCATACTTTTTGAAATGCCTACTATGTCTGCTGGCTCACGCACTTTCGGTCGATGATCATACTGTACTGCTTTGTGGATTTTCTCCACCATTTCTGGAGTCATCACCTCATTTGGTCGACCACTGCGATACTCGTTTTGGCAGTTCGTATGTCCTCATTTAAACTCAGCTACCCAATATTTTACTGTTGTCAATGAAGGAACAGACTCTCCCAAAGTAGAATCTAGCTCAGCTTTAATACTGGCTGTGCTGAGGCGATTAAAAAAAAAATAATAAATAAATAAAATAAATAAAAATAAAAAATGACCTATTTTCTCCATTTCTCAAGTTCACTCACAAAGTTCACTATTGATGGCTGCCAAACAAATACCAAATAATGTGGTGTCTTCAAACTCGAAATATATACTTCATAGATTGTATACATTCTAATCCAGAGATATTTTTCAACGACTGATATCTCTCAGTCAGGCTGGGTACTTATGGGAGCACCCTCATAATGTGTAGAACAAAATTCTGGCTGTGGTAAATTTAACTTCATTAACAACAAAAGCATATAGCTTTTTCTTTCAAAAATGCTTAGGTTTGTCCAAAGATCTCACTGCTGTCAATTTTAGATTGTCACTACGCGCATGAAAGTGTGGTAACAGATTTAAGACCACAACAGGCTATCATATGGCATAAAGAGCCATGGCAATAAAATAACTTGGTTTTAACTACAATTTTTAAACATTAAAGAAGTGTTACATAGGTCCAGATTTCTTACATATTGTGTACAATTCCTACACTGAAAAAAAGAAATGTACATAAGAGAAGCACAAAGTAATATACAATCTGAATTTTTCAATTTTACCTTAATAAATAAATCCTAACAACACACATTCCACAAGATTACTGTAACCATTGGATGACACTTTTTTCATCCATCACACAACTGGGATAATTATAGTTTTGTCAGTGGTGGGCATGACAAGATATTCTGTGAAATATTATTAAATGCCCTCTCCAAAAACTATATTGAACAGACACATCAGAACCCCACGCATGATGGAAATATATTAGATCTAACAGCAACAAACAGGCCTGACCTATTTGAGGAAGTCCACATCAAAACTGGTCTTAGTGACCGTGAGGCTGTTTTAGTAACAAAGAATACCAGAACACAAAGAGCAACTAAAACAAAGATTTACATGTTTAGCAAACTGGAGAGAGAAACAAGAGTTACACATCAATGAGAAGCTTGACACTTTTCACAGAAGACAAGAGCAGGTAGAGAAACTATGGCTCAACTTTAAAAAAAAATAGTTGATTATGAACTAGATAGATATGTGCCCACTAGGACAGTTCATAGCAGGAAAGAGCCTCCATTGTATGCAGTCACTGTTGAGAAACTTCTCAAGAAACAGAGACTACTGCATAATAAGTATAAAACAAAGCATAGGGCTATGGATAGAGAGATGCTGAATGACACACATCTGGATGTCAAGGGTGCAATGCTGAAGCTTCATTACTACTGTAGCAGAGTATTATCAAACAAATTTTCAAAAAGCCCAAAAAAATTCTGGTCATATGTAAAAGCTGCTGTTAGTGGCACCAAAGTTTGTGTCCAGCCACTCATGGATGAGACAGGAACTGACACTGAAAGTAGCAAATCAAAGCAGAAATGCTTAACTCTGTTTCCAAATGTTCTTTACAAAGGAAAATCCAGGAATATTGCCCCAACTTAATTCTCGTTAACACTGAAAAAAAAAAAAAAGAGTGAAATAGATATTAGTGGCAGTGGCATTGAGAAACAGCCACAGGGCCTAATGGAAATCTTATCAGATTCTACACACTCTGTTAACTATAATCTATTGCAGGTCCATCAAACAAAAACTGTATGATATACAAAACTACTGTCCAGTATCCTTAACATTCATTTGTTGCGGAATTTTAGAACACATCCTAAGCTCAAACACAATGATGTATCTTGAACAGAACAGTCTCCTCCATGCCAACCAACACAGATTTCAGAAACACAGATCATGTGAAACCCAATTCAAACTTTTATTACATCTGAAAAATTATGGATCATGGCAGTCTGGCAGATATAGTATTTGTCAATTTCCAAAAAGCATTTGATTCAGTACCACATCTATGCTGCTTTTCAAAAGTACAGTCACAATGGGTATCAGATGAAATATGTGACTGGATTGAGGATTTCTTGGTATGGAGGACACACAGCATTATCTTGGATCGAGAGTCATCGACAGATGTTGGAAAAACTCTGAGTGTACCCCAGAGAAGTGTGTTGGATCCCCTGCTGTTCATGTTATATATTAATGATCTTGCGGACACTATTAACAGTACCCTCTGACTTTACGCAGATGATGTAGTTATCTACAGCAAAGTACAGTCTGAACAAAGCTGTTGTCAGGGTAAGAGATTTTCCAAATGTTTTGTAGCCAAAGTTTTTGGAAATAAACCATTTCATTGACTGAGGGTGGAATCATGTACCAATTCTGAACATAAATGAACAAGCTTTATTTGCAGAAGATCTGTTCATTTGATTATCAGGAAAAATTGTAATTCTTATGCAAAAGGGTTTATTAAGGAGCAAGTCTGGCTGGCTTTGTACATTTTATTTATTTATTTTCTTTTTTCCTGAGGTATTTCACATGAGCTCCATGCTGCACAAAGTAATCAGAGGTGGCAACGAATCTTCTGCATGAATCATGGCATCAAGGAATACTAAAGATCAGAAGATTATTATAATAATGTAAATACTGATGTATGGATATGCTTGTTTATTTTTTTTCCTTTGGAAGTTTGGAGTTCATTAAAGATGAGGTGTACCTAGTTGATTAACTCAGATCATGCTGGTACGAGTAATTAAAGACACAATAAAAGTCTTTCTAAAAATAAGAGGTGACGAGTCCTGGTTTTTATAGAAGTTGAATTCTTCTGCAGATGTAAGAAGAATTATCAACAGGTTGGGGGTTCACAAATTTCCAATGAGGTAATTTATAAATTAACTGATGACAAACATTCAGTCAGACCTTTATAAGATTTCAAAATGGTACGATGACTGGTGGCTTGCTTTAAATGTTCAAAAATGTAAAATTGTGCACTTCAAAAAACAAAATAACATAGTATCCCATTAATGTAATATTCATGAGTCACATTTGGAATCTATAAATGCATACAAATACTTCAGCATAACACTTAGTAGTGACATGGAACTATCACATAAGCTCAGTTGTGGGTAAGGCAAGTAACAAATCTCGGTTTAATGGTAGAATACAAAGGAAATGCATTCAGTTTACAAATGAGATTGCTAACAAACCACATGTGTAACTTGTTCTACAATACTGTGCAAGTGCGTGGGACCTGCAGCAAATAGGACTAGGAGGGGATACTGAACAAATACAGAGAAGGGCAGCACGAATGGTCACAGGTTTGTTTGACCCGCAGTATAGTGTCATTGAGATGTTGTAGAAACTGACTGGTGGACTTTGAAGATAGATGGAAACTATACTGAGAAAGTCTACTAACAAAGATTTTGGAACTGACTTTAAATGATGACTAGCAACTTATTAAAATTCCTACACACTGCTTCCATAGGGATCATGAAAATATGATTAGATTAATTACAGCATACACAGAAGCATTTAATTTTTCCTACACTGCATATGTGAATGGAGCAGGAAAAAGCCTGAATAACTAGTATAATGGGATGTAATGTCAAGCACTTCATAGTGGTTCACTGAGAACAGATGTAGATGCAGATTAAAATGATTCACTGAAAATTTTTTGCAGTGCAACAAACTGCACTAAAATGTTTTAAAGAAGTAGTACATAAAAATTTTCGGTTGGAAGGAAAGCACGCTTGGATGACCGAGGTGGTTAAGGTAACCGCTCACGTAATGGGGGAAATCCAGGTTCGAGTTCTGGTTCAGCACAAATTTTCACCTGTTACCATTGACACATTTCGGTACCCATTGCAGCTAACATCAATGAAACCTTTGAACAAGTGAGGGAAATTTGGGAATTTGCATTTTGAGGCTGAATATGTGATACATCCATCAATAACATTGTAAAATAGTGCACGTACCATACGCTGAAAATTATATATGATAGTTTTGTAACTACTACATGGAAAGTTAACTTTTTGTAGACCAATAACAATCTTCTCAATATGTAAAGTCATTGCCAGAAGACATTTTTTTCCTTATCTTTCTGTAAGATGTTACATAACATGAAATTTAAATTTTCGCTATGCAAAACATAACACATAATTCACTGAATGCAACTGTGTGTCTCTCCTGAAACATAAAGGTTGTCACAGTCCTTAAGTTTCTTCTCTGTTAATGAAGATTAGGAAGAAAGCAATGTATTGTAAAAGCAGAGTAACAAAATAATAGTGAAGTGTGGAACAAATAGCTTGTGTGACCAATCAGAGTACTTCCTTAGCTTATGTTTAACCCCTTGTGTGACCAACCAGAGTAGTTCCCATATTAGCATTTCAAAATCAGCATTAGCATTTCAAAATCCCGCCAATACTAGTTTCAATGCCATCATAATTATTTGTGTAAAAACTTGATGGGCCAAGTCTTGAAATCCGAGAGCTTCATGTAAGTTACACAAGCTATCTATAAACAGTTCTCAATGGGAAAAAAAACCCTTAAAAATGGATTTGCCAGCAGTGCAACACAATTTTCAAAGGAAGATGTGGAACTTTTCTTTTCTTTAGTAAACTAAAGATAATGGCCAGAATTATTGTTTTTTTTTTCATAAAAAATAAAATGAACAGAGGTCTTGGACCTGCTGATCATCACTATTTAAACAGATATACTGAATATCCTTTATACTGTGCATGGTCAAAAAACTTGTACCTTTTAGTCATTACTGTAAATTCCTATTGTAGTAGAAACTGAAGATAAACTTACTGCCTGTGACACTTTCAGCTAAGTGTTAAGTATAGAAAAATTGGATTTATTGCCTCTTCGCATCACATCATATTCCCAGCAATGTCTACAGGCAACATGTAACCTTAGTCGCCTCTCCCACATTAATAGCTTCCTGCGCAAGTAAATCCAACTTGTCGTATCTTCTGGTCAAGGTGATACACAAAGTGTACATGATAAGTTAATGCCAATCAAATATATTAAAATTATCTAGACACTTTCAAGCAATTTGAAATGTTTATACTGAGGTAAGGTATTAAATGATTATATGTATAGACACATATGTGCATTTTTATTTATTTACTTTTTTATTTTTAGATGTTAAAGGAAACATGCTGTCTATGTAAAGATGGATGTACCAGGGCAGCTGTCATTGACACTAATGGGGACACTTTGCTGTGAGTATGGGTCAAACCTTGACCATAGACTGGACATGTGTCATGTGACTTAACAGTTCACACATTGAACTTTTATGAATATGGCCACAAACACTTCTCGAGTTGTTTTCCCTATATATACAGTTATATATTACCTTACTCCAATACAAACGGTTTTACAATTCTGAATAACCTTATATATACCTGGTGTCAGGAACAACATCTGAAAACCTCTTTGACACTGTGTAAGATATTTTGATTCATCTGAAAGCTGTTCACATGACTGACAGTAGGAACAATGAAAATATGTGTTCTGTTGTGAACTGTACTGTGCCATCACACCCCCCCCCCTCCTCTCTCTCTCTGTCTCTGTCTCTGTCTGTGTGTGTGTGTGTGTGTGTGTGTGTGTGTGTGTGTGTGTGTGTGCCGCGCGCGCGCGCGCGCGCGCGCGCGCGTGCGCGCATGCGTGCGCGCATGCGTGCGAGCGACCGTGTGCCCCCAAAGAAGAGTGCATGTACAACCCAAAGCTTAAGGTTCCAGTGAGTGACCAGAGTTATGTGAAATCAGAGCAGCGTAGTACTGACGAAATCAACTAGTACTGCTGCATGCATGCAATAATAGTGGCACAGGAAGCACAGCATCACAAAATAGAGCATGTATCAGTGAGCAGCATGATTAAGCTGTTCTTATTTAGCATTATTTATAGGAGCAGCAACACAAATTCATTTTGTACAAGTTATGAAATGAGTTGGAGGCGAATAACAGACTACCTTACATACATGTAGATGAAGATGAAATGGGAGATACGATACTACGTGAAGAGTTTGACAGAGCACTGAAAGACCTAAGTCGAAACAAGGGCCCGGGAGTAGACAACATTCCATTAGAGCTGCTGACAGCCTTGGGCGAGCCAGTCCTGACAAAACTCTACCATCTGGTGAGCAAGATGTATGAGACAGGTGAAATACCCTCAGACTTCAAGAAGAATATAATAATTCCAATCCCAAAGAAAGAAGGTGTTGACAGATGTGAAAATTACCGAACTATCAGTTTAATAAGACACAGCTGCACAATACTAACGCGAATTCTTTACAGATGAATGAAAAAACTGGTAGAAGCCGACCACGGGGAAGATCAGTTTGGATTCCGTGGAAATGTTGGAACACGTGAGGCAATACTGACCTTACGACTTATCTTAGAAGAAACCTACGTTGCTAGCATTTGTAGACTTGGAGAAAGCTTTTGACAATATTGATTGGAATACTCTCTTTCAAATTCTAAAGGTCGCAGGGGTAAAACACAGGGAGCGAAAGACTATTTACAATTTGTACAGAAACCAGATGGCAGTTGTAAGAGTCGAGGGGCATGAAAGGGAAGCAGAGGTTGGGAAGGGAGTGAGACAGTGTTGTAGCCTCTCCCTGATGTTATTCAATCTGTATATTGAGCAAGCAGTAAAGGAAACAAAAGAAAAATTCAGAGTAGGTATTATAATCCATGGAGAAAAAATAAAAACTTTGAGGTTTGCCGATGACATTGTAATTCTGTCAGAGGCAGCAAAGCACTTGGAAGAGCAGTGGAACGGAATGGACAGTGTCTTGAAAGGAGGATATAAGATGAACATCAACAAAAGCAAAACGAGGATAATGGAATGTAGTCGAATTAAGTCGGGTGATGATGAGGGAATTAGATTAGGAAATGAGACACTTAAAGTAGTAAAGGAGTTTTGCTATTTGGGGAGCAAAATAACTGATGATGGTCGAAGTAGAGAGGATATAAAATGTAGACTGGCAATGGCAAGTAAAGCGTTTCTTAAGAAGAGAAATTTGTTAACATAGAGTATAGATTTAAGTGTCATGAAGTCATTTCTGAAAGTATTTGTATGGAGTGTAGCCATGTATGGAAGTGAAACATGAACGATAGATAGTCTGGACAAGAAGAGAATAGGAGCTTTTGAAATGTGGTGGTACAGAAGAATGCTGAAGATTAGATGGGTAGATCACATAACTAATGAGGAGGTATTGAATAGAATTGGGAGAAGATGAGTTTGTGGCACAACTTGACAAGAAGAAGGGATCGGTTGGTAGGACATGTTCCGAGGCATCAAGGGATCACCAATTTAGCATTGGAGGGCAGAGTGGAGGGTAAAAATCATAGAGGCAGACCAAGAGATGAATACACTAAGCAGATTCAGAAGGATGTAGTTTGCAGTAAGTAATGGGAGATGAAGAAGCTTGCACAGGATAGAGTAGCATGGAGAGCTGCATCAAACCAGTCTCAGGACTAAAGACCACAACAACAATATACATACTTTTGCATCCTTTATCCTTTTGCTTCTTAAAATGAAAGCCAATAATGAAGTTCAAACTGCCACAGCTGACAGCCTACTCCTGTTTGATAAACATCTTACGTACAATGCTCAACTTATACTACATGTTCCTTGTTGACATTCAGGGATCCCTCCAGATTAATAACAGTGTTGTGCATAGTTTCTCTCCTTGCATCATGAGAAACAAATTCGAAGATCAAAATGTATCATCGCTTTAACTCCCATATCGCCCTACATTGATTATAAAGAATTTTCTGTTGGCAACTGCAACTGCTTATTGTATGAATGAATAAAAATATTTACAATTGAGAAACCATGCACCAGAATCATCTGCTCATTCTTCACCATTAAGCTGATTACAAATGAAGTTAGTTCCCTATGTTGTAAGATGTTGTCAAAAGGGGGAACTGACTTCATGAAGTATTGACAATACTCTTTTGGATATGTACCTAACTGTGAGTACAAATGAAGAAACTTACCATTTTTCTGCCTGTTAACATTAAATCCGGGACAGCTAAGAAGTCGGCCCATTTGAGGTGCTTGTTCACGCCTGCCAATCTCTCTCACCTGAATGCACGCTTACCTCTCCACCACACTACACTTTCTGAACAAGAAGGGAGGGGGAGGGGGAGGTGGAGGATGTGAAAGTGTTGCATGCAGCTTTGTTTCAGATTTCATATTTCTCAACGGCATAGTTCACAAAACAATTTTTTGGAATTATTTAATTATTTTTAGAGCACTGAAGACATCACAAAATTTATATCTAGCACAAACTGCCAGCATACGGATGCATGCAGACAGTTCTGCAGATTTTTTGTCACTGACGTTATCATGACTTATTTATTTTTGTAATCAAAAAAAGCCTTTCATGCACATACGTGGATAGAAATATTGATATCGCATTTGCAACTTCATAATGCACTCACTCATGGAAATGGTTCCCAAGGAAAAAAGGATAGATTAAGTACAGCTGGGGGTGGCATCTTTGCTCCTTTTAGAAGAAGTTTATCTTATAGTGAAGTGAGTTAGTATGGCTAGAGGTTACACTTGACAACCAGAATAAGTTAATAATTGGTTCCTTTTACTGACCCCCCAACTCAAATGATACCCAGTTGCTGAACAGTTCAATGAAAACTTGAGTCACATCACAAATAGGTACCCTACCCATACAATTACAGTAGGTGGTGACTTCAATCTACCTCCGATTTGTTGGTGATAAGACATATTCAAAGCTGGTGGTAGCTATAAAACATCAACAGAAGTAGTACTAAATGCCTTCTCCAAAAATTATTTTGAGCAATTAGTTCAGGAGCCCATTCAAAGAATAAATGGTTGCAAAACATACTTGACCCCTTAGTAACAAATAATCCTGAGCAAATAGGGAGCATCATGACAAATACAGAGATTAGTGACCATAAAATTATTGTAGCAAGACTTATCACTGCAACATCCAAATCCACCAAAAGTAAACACAAAATACATCTTTTTAAAATAGCAGAAAAAAATTTGCTTGATGCCTTCCTAAGAGACATCCTCCACTCCTTCCCAACAAGGGTAGATGAGATAAGACTTAAATTCAAAGAATAAATTGATAAAAGGTGTGACCACCTCCAATGGTACACTAAACAAGTGAGGACACAGTTGCACAAGCAACAAAAAAAAATGCCAAATTTAAAAGTCCACAAACTCTCCACCAGTGGTGATGTTTTACTGAAGTTCAAAATTTAGCGAGGACTTCAATGCGAGGTGCATTTAATAGCTTCCACAATGAAGCCCTACCTCAAAATCTTACACAAAATCCAAAGATATTCTGGTCACATGTAAATTACACCATCCGCAAGACACAATTAATATCTTCGCTGCGCGATACAATGGTAACATTACCAATGGTAACCCCACTAAAGTGGAGTTAATGAACACAGTTTTCAGAAGTTCCTTTACCAAAGAAAACAAAGAAATATTCCAGAATTTGAATGAAGGACAGCTGCCAACATGAATGGCTTATAATGAGATATCCCTGGTGTAGAGAAGCGGCTTAAAGCATTTAATAAAGGCAAGTATTCTACATCTACATCTACATCTACATTGATACTCCGCAAGCCACCCAACGGTGTGTGGCGGAGGGGACTTTACGTGCCACTGTCATTACCTCCCTTTCCTGTTCCAGTCGCGTATGGTTCGCGGGAAGAACGACTGTCTGAAAGCCTCCGTGCGCGCTCTAATCTCTCTAATTTTACATTCGTGATCTCCTCGGGAAGTATAAGTAGGGGGAAGCAATATATTCGATACCTCATCCAGAAACGCACCCTCTCGAAACCTGGCGAGCAAGCTACACCGCGATGCAGAGCGCCTCTCTTGCAGAGTCTGCCACTTGAGTTTATTAAACATCTCCGTAACGCTATCACGGTTACCAAATAACCCAGTGACGAAACGCGCCGCTCTTCTTTGGATCTTCTCTATCTCCTCCGTAAGACCGATCTGGTACGGATCCCACACTGATGAGCAATACTCAAGTATAGGTCGAACGAGTGTTTTGTAAGCCACCTCCTTTGTTGATGGACTACATTTTCTAAGCACTCTCCCAATGAATCTAAACCTGGTACCCGCCTTACCAACAATTAATTTTATATGATCATTCCACTTCAAATCGTTCCGTACGCATACTCCCAGATATTTTACAGAAGTAACTGCTACCAGTGTTTGTTCCGCTATCATATAATCATACAATAAAGGATCCTTCTTTCTATGTATTCGCAATACATTACATTTGTCTATGTTAAGGGTCAGTTGCCACTCCCTGCACCAAGTGCCTATCCGCTGCAGATCTTCCTGCATTTCGCTACAATTTTCTAATGCTGCAACTTCTCTGTATACTACAGCATCATCCGCAAAAAGCCGGATGGAACTTCCGACACTATCTACTAGGTCATTTATATATATTGTGAAAAGCAATGGTCCCATAACACTCCCCTGTGGCACGCCAGAGGTTACTTTAACGTCTGTAGACGTCTCTCCATTGATAACAACATGCTGTGTTCTGTTTGCTAAAAACTCTTCAATCCAGCCACACAGCTGGTCTGATATTCCGTAGGCTCTTACTTTGTTTATCAGGCGACAGTGCGGAACTGTATCGAACACCTTCCGGAAGTCAAGAAAAATAGCATCTACCTGGGAGCCTGTATCTAATATTTTCTGGGTCTCATGAACAAATAAAGCGAGTTGGGTCTCACACGATCGCTGTTTCCGGAATCCATGTTGATTCCTACATAGTAGATTCTGGGTTTCCAGAAATGACATGATACTCGAGCAAAAAACATGTTCTAAAATTCTACAAGAGATCGACGTCAGAGATATAGGTCTATAGTTTTGCGCATCTGCTCGACGACCCTTCTTGAAGACTGGGACTATCTGTGCTCTTTTCCAATCATTTGGAACCCTCCGTTCCTCTAGAGACTTGCGGTACACGGCTGTTAGAAGGGGGGCAAGTTCTTTCGCGTACTCTGTGTAGAATCGAATTGGTATCCCGTCAGGTCCAGTGGACTTTCCTCTATTGAGTGATTCCAGTTGCTTTTCTATTCTGGTCCAGATAGCACACTAGTAAGGCCCCATTCTAAGTATGCTGATGCAACAGCCTCATATTCAGTAATCATACACATCCACTAGCTCGACAGAAGACCCAAATCAAAAGACTGGAAAGTTGCACAAATACACCAATACTCAAGGAAGGAAATAGGAATAATCTGATGAATTACAGACCTGGATCACTAACATTGATTTGCAGTAGAGTTTTGAAACATTATGAATTACTTTGAAGGTAATGATCTATTGACACATAGTCAGCATGGGTTCCGAAAATATCGTTCTTGTGAAATACAACTACAGAAGCTCCTTGTTTGCGTGCAGTAATGAGTGCTGCTCGCAGGGGATCTCAAATTGATTCCATATTTTTAGATTCACAGAAGGCTTTTGATGCTGTTCACCACAAGAGGCTTCTAATCAGATTGCCTGCCTATGGAGTATCACCTCAGTTGTGTGACTGGATCCATGATTTCCTCTCAGAAACGTTACAGTACATAGTAACTGATGGAAAATCATTGAGTAAAACACAAGGGATATCCAGTGTTCCCCAAGGAAGTAATACTGACCCTCTGGTGTTCTTAATCAACATAAATGAGATAATCTGAGCAGCTTTCTTAAATTATTTGCACATGATGCTGTCACTTACCATCTAGTAAAGTCATCATCAGAAGATCAAAACCAATCTCAAAATGATCTAAACACAATACCCAAATGGTGCAAAATACAGAAATTCTCTCTCACTAAGGAAAAGCATCAGGTCATCCACAGAGTACAAAAAGAAATCCACTAAATTTCAGTAATATGATAACACACACAAATTTAAGGCTGTCAATTCAACTAATATACCTGGGAATAGAAATTAGGAACAAATGAAGCTGGACTGATCACATAGCTAATGCTGTGGGGAAAGAAAACCAAAGGCTACATTTTGCTGGCAGAACACTTAGAAGATGCAACAGGACTACTAAAGAGACTGTCTACATTGCACTTGTTTGTCCTCTGCTAGAGCATTGCTGTGCTGTATGGGGTCCTTACCTGATAGGATTGACAGAAAACAGGTTCATGTAGATGTAGATGTACAGGACTGCAATGATAAATTCTTTATACTACAAACAAATGACGAAGGATAAACAATGCTTACACCACATTTCTGGTGAACTGAGGAATGTCATGCTGACCAAATTAAGCCACACCAAAAAGCAAGCATGAAGTTCTGCATGCCGTAGGCAAGCCTGCTTTAAACGTGTGGATGACATACATTTTTTAATCTTCTCTTTGATTCACAATACTCAGGGTAAGGGACGTTGTTAAAATTTTCTTCCTAGTGGGCACCAAACTCCTAAATTTGTATAATGAAGACAGCATTTTCCTATTTTGGCAGCATGTTTGTCACACTTACTTTTTAATAAAGAAGAGTACTTAATAAACATGTGGTGGTAAGTGTATGCGCTTCTTACACGTGAAACAGTATGTTTCTATTCTCTTGGTTCCAGTTGGGGTAAGCTTCTATTATTTTAAATTTCAGGAGTATATGTTCACAATATTGTAAGTTACATTTTTGATTCACGGGTTTTAGCTCTTGCCTGGTTATTTTACAATCATTCATGTCTCTTACAACTAAATTAGTACTTAGAAGGCAAGAATATGTATCCATATCATATATTACACAGAAATAGGGTGAAAAACTAACACTATTCTTATGGCATGTATGACATTAAGAGGAAGCCAGCTTTCTCACTGCTTCTGAGTACTAGTGTCCCTTCAGCTGTCAACAGTTAACATTTCTGTTGAATAAAAGTGACTTTTTCATATTAGTCTGTACGTATCCCACTTTTCATTTCATTCTACTTTGTAACCATTAGAATATCAGGTTTCAGAAATACAACTTCGTTCTTTATTATTATTTTATGTGATATGAGAGAGTTGAAATTGATGATAGGAATATGTTACAAAGTTCATTATATTATACTGATAACATATATTTTATATATGACTGAGTTTCAACACAGAGGAAATAGATTTTTTTGGTGGGGGGGCGGGGGGGGGGGGGGGGGGGCAGAAGAAGCAATATGCATGCAGAAAGTGGACCGCGACTCTCTTCTAAGTAGAGTTTGTGAGGTCTAAGCCCTGTTCCAAAGATAATTTTACAAAGAATGACAGCTCTAAAACTGAATTTTCATCCTATTTGTATGTAATATATAGTTATCAACAGGAAGTTGCAGACAGGCATTAAAACATACTTACATAAAGCTTTCAGCCACAGCCTTCATCAGTAAAAGAGAGGCATCATGGCCCGAGATGCTGCAGTTGGCAGTCATGTGTGCATGAAGTGTGTTTGCTTGTGTGTATCAATGGTGTGTTTCTCTCTTTTAAAGATGAAGGTTGTGGCCAAAGTTTTACATAAGTGTCCTTTAATGGTAAAGCTCTTATACGTAACAATAAGTGAGAGCTATCTGATGAGAGTATTAATCAGTAGGAAGTCCACCTATGTATGGGAGAAAATGACTGGGAAGTTGTGGTCAAGTACAGCTCAATTTTAAGTTATTGAGATAACTGGATGTCTTTAATAAAGCTCGTGAAGAGGACAAGTGGACAAAGAATGGTCAGAAGGGGAAGCCAAACCTCTCCAGAGAAGATGGTAAACAGTTACAGAACAGTAATGGAACAAAAAGGACATAAGCCATACAGCAGGTCCAATTAGTAAGTGAGAAGGTTAACTGGAAACAGATCATAAGAACGGTAAATAAGCACGAACAGTTTTTTTTTTGAAACTGGAGATGCAGAAAATTCTTTGGGCACCACAGAATAGGTTGATTTAAGGGACTGAATTGTGTTAAACAGATCAAGAGGTATAGTGGAGAAATTCAAACTGCACCAAGTGTCACGAAGAGCTGCCAGCTGTAGATCATAACAATAAAACCTTTTTTTTTTAAATTTTTGTAAGCTCTGTAGTTTTTTAAGTTGTAGGGAAGGGTTTTTACAACTTCTGTAAGTCTTTTACTGACAATAGTTAAGAAAGTAGTGTTATTAGCTGGCAATGAATTCTTCTCAAATCAAATGGCTCTGAGAACTATGGGACTTAACATCTGATGTCATCAGTCCTCTAGAACTTAAAACTACTTAAACCTAACTAACCTAAGGACATCACAGACATCCATGCCCGAGGCAGGATTCGAACCTGCGACTGAAGCAGTCACGTGGCGCCAGACTGAAATGCCTAGAACTGCTCGGCCACACCAGCTGGCTGAATTCTTCTCAATATGAAACTAGTGCAAAATATAATAATATGATTTTGTGTATCTCCAGCATTTACCAAAATAAACCATAACCTGCTAATTATACCAAGGTTTTTCCACTTTGATCAGGAAGTAGAGGACGATACTTTGAGGACAAAAGATAATGAAATCAGGGAAGTAACTCCTCTGTCATGATCAGTGACTGCTTATTTTTAATTTGATTGTTCATTAAGTCAAGTTTTTGCAATTGGTAATGTTTTGTGTAATTTTTATACTGGAGTATTTAGTAGGGACTTGATTTGTAATAGCTTCAAATTACATTTACTATTATGTACAGATTTATCCAAGTTAAGCTCTAGTCTGATAACTCCTTGGGTAGACTCCAGTTTTAAGGATCTTAGGACAGTCTGTGTCACTGACTAAAAATTGTGAATGAGGAATATCATCTTCTTCAAATACTGTGTTTCGTGGTTTCAAGTCTATGTATTGGGGGTAAAGTAATGGCAAGCCTCACGCCCATAAATAGTACACACTTGTGCTTTTTCCTAGAATTTATCATTGATAGGACATACATATCTTATTGGGCATGGAAGCATCAGGAACTGCTCAGTTCCCTGTCGAACGTGAAATGTGATTTTATGTGGGCATTTAATACTTGGGGTAGCCAAAGCATTGTTGCCCAAAAGAACAAAATGTGATATGTTCTTCCAAGTTCCTGAGTTGTTACCCAACGGTTTTTTTTTTTTTTTTCCAAAAAAGTGAATTTGGATGTTGAGTTATCTGCGACATCTTGTTCATTTGTGTATCAAGGGCTATCACATAAATATGAGGTCCGGCTAACTAATACTAAACAGACTTCATAACCTGTGATTGATCAGCAGGTGCAAGGGGTATGTAGTAGCACAAAACTGTTGACACTAGTGCTTGTACTCCTGCTGCTGGTCCAGTCACAGTTAATATCTATTTTGGCAAGTTTTGCTTAATGGAGTATTATTTAAATATTTAATTTTTTCTTTTGCAAGGATTCAGTTTTGGTTGATTATTATTATTATTATTTAATGTGAGGTAAGCAAGCTCTGCAGCCAACTGGAGTTCATCTACTGTGTATCATACACTGGCCACTGTTGTGTCTGCTGTGTGGGTCAAAGATGTTAAGCAGATGAGCTCCACTGCTATATCTGTGAAATGAGTCAAGCCACAAGTTGGAAAGGCCGCCTGCAGAAGAGAACACGAAACCAAGTGTCAGTTGACATAAACACGGCTGACTGACAGCGCATGGGGCACAGACAAGGACAAACCCAAAGCAACATACGCAACAACAAGGTGCACAAAGAAAAACCTTCACCAAACAGTGTCAACAGACCAATAGGAAAGAGAGAGAGAGATAATCTGAATCCTGACCAAAGAGAAAGACCAAACACCAGGTGAAGTAGTTATCAACTAGTTCCACAGCACAGCGATGATACTAACTCACAATATCAGACATGATTACAGATGATGATGATGATGATGATGATTGGTTTGTGGGGCACTCAATTGCACAGTCATCAGCACCCGTACAAAGTCCCAATTTTTTCACAGTCCAGTTTTTACAAAATCCAAGTTAGCCACGGTCACGAATGACGCTGATGATGAATGATGAGGACAACACAAACACCCAGATTAGGCCACTGGCCACTGGCCACTGGCTGAATGATTGTGGGTGTGCTGCATGGAGCCATACACAAAGTGTGCAACTAAGGACAAATCTTTCAATGTTGCCACTTATCCTTGGCCAGTGAGTAGTATAAATGGTGAGCTAATGCCTTCACTTAAAACATCCCCCAAAGTTGTTTGTGCAGCTAGCTTAATAGCCGTCAACACAATTCTGTCAGGATGACCATCTGGTGGGTGTCCGTCTCAGTATCCAAAAGAATGACATCAGCAACATTTGCAAGCCTGTAAGAAATATGTTTCCAGCAGGTGAACTTGTTCGTCAACTGCGGGTGAGATAAGCTGGCCAGCCTTGGGTCATATAGCAGAGGGCCAGTCATAAAGTTGGGTCCCAGCACGTGGTGGCAGCAACACAAGGGCTTGGTGGGAAAACCATCCAACATATGTTGCCACTCGGTATCAATGTGAAAACAGAGATCTCTTGTTGGTCAAAATCAGGGTCCGGGCCAGAGGAGAGATATGACAGTGCATTTATATTGGAATGCTGTGCCATTAATTTATACCGGCTGGTGTAATTGCATGCGCTCAGGGACAATGCACAGCAACGGAGGAAGGGGGCTGTCCACTCCAGGAGCATGTAGCGTGGTCCAAATAATGCCACCAAAAGCCTGTGATTCATCATGAGAACTAACTGTCCCCCAAAAAGGTAAACATGACATTTTTTAATTGCGAACACTAACGCCAATGCCTCCTTTCCAATCTGGAAATAGTTTCACAGTGCAAGGGTCAACATCTTTGATGCATATGCTATAGGCTATTTGGAGCCATCCTCATCCCGTGAGCCAAGACCACCCTGATGTCGCAGGCAGTGCGTCAGCCTTCTCAACCTACAGGCAACTTGAAGGGAATGGCTTGAGGCAGAGGCAGATTTCAGCACGGTTTTCAATTGGGTAAAACACTAGTTGCAGGCAAGAGCCCAGTTGTAGGGCACACTGTTTTTATGCAATTTATTGAGGGGTTATGAAATGTGGTCCATGTACAGTAAAGAACATGGAATAATAATACTTGATTTTGCCTAAAAACACTCACAATTCAGGTAAGTTTGTCAGGTGGGGTAAGAAGACTATTGCTGCAACATTTCGATCAGTGGGCCTGATTCTCTCTTCGGAGAGCCAGTGCCCCAAATACATCACTTCCATCTGAAAAAACCCGCACATCACTGAAAGACAATGTAGTGGCATAAAAGGGGTACAGAATTTTGCAAAGGCTAAGTAATTCACACAAGCAGGAATATGCTGCATCAGCTGTTCCAGAAAGTTTTGGACAGTTGCAACAGCCGATACAATGCCAAATGGGAGCTGCTTGTACTTCTACAGTCCAAAAGGCATATCAATGACAATGATGTTCCGTGATTCCTCACCAAAGGTAATCATTGGTGAGGTCAAACTAGAAGTAGTATTCCCCTCTATAGTTTGGTGAAAAGGTCTTTTGGATAAGTTTCCACCTGTGATCAAGCACTTGCAGCATTACACGAGTATGTCCAATATAGTCGGATCTACTTTGTATCACGTGAGGGTAGGGGAGCCAAAACAAGTAGTGACCCATGACGTCATATCAACTTGAGATTTTCTTTGTTTTTTTTTTTTTAATACATGTAATTCATTTCTAAATTTTATTGATTATTTACAGAGTAAAGAATTTAATTATTTATAACATTTAATAGGTAATGAGATAGATATAAATATGTTTTGACATAGCAAAACACCTTGTTGCATTATGCATGATATGTTTCCTCTTTGTAAGAACAGAAACTTCCGTGTTGCTCGAAAGCGTGATCAAGTAGTCGTCGAGTACGATCTTCTGTAACTTTCATGAATGAGCATAGAATTGTTAATTTACAGCCCGGAGTTGATTTAAAAATTATTCTAGGGAACAATGGCCCGACTTTGGTGCAAACAAATCGCACGCGAATTCTCAAATATCAGTGTGGAGTTTAAGATATGCAGCTGGATATTGGGCATTATCGTTGTGTGTAGGATTCAGTAACATTAACTGCAATTTACGGATGTTAGCTTGATAATAACTGTCAAAGACTTATATGAGCGGCACAGTAATCGTCTTGATGCTTAAAGCAAGCGAGAAGTGATTTACTGTCGGGATATGACAAATATTAATCATTGCATAGTCAGCTTGTTGATACGTTGCTTAGCAACTCATAAATGGACAGTGACAGAATTATTGAAACGATCTTTTAAGTATCAATGACCACTACACAAACATCAGAAACTAATTACTCTAACTGTGAGGTTTTTTTTTTTTTTTTATTTCAGCTAATTTGTATTAATAAACTACTTTTGAGGTCGAAACTTCATCAATGGTGTTGCGCTTATTCAGTTTAGTAGAACGATAGATAGTACTAGCTACACTATTATTTATAGTTTTAAAAGTTTTTCTTTTGAAAAATGTTCATAATTCAGTCATTAGTATTCTCAAACCAGAGGCACGAGCACTACAATATCATGAACCACCACACACGTGCCCCCTTCTCACTACATTTCTGCACTGAAAACCCTAAGATATAGCCGCGGTACGAAGAAGGAAGAAAGAAGAGGAAAGATCAGCAAAAGAAACGAAGCAAAGAGAGAAGGGGAGGTATCACACTGATTTTAGCCTTGATATCTCCACACAATTGGAGAGAACAACTGGGCTTTCTGATGATAACTGCAGGTATGGCCTGCGCACTGGATTTCACTGGCTTGTTAACCCCAACACCTGGAGCTGATTTACATCCTGCTTCACAGCAGCACATAAGGTAACTGGAATTGATCTGGCACAGTAAAATCAACACAGGGCGTCTGGCCAAAGGGCGATGTGTGCCTGAAAGTCTGAGTCACTCTTCTTCAGAAACAGAAAACCCAAACAATGTAAAGGCATCAAGGCCAAAATTGTTAGTAGCAGGTGGTCACGACAAATAATGTGATAACCACATAACACTTTTGTAGGCCACAGTGATCAAGAGACATCAACAATGAGAAATAGGCCACCAGACACTGAAGGGGGACAATTCAGGTGGGCCCAGGTATGGATACATCACCTGACTTATCACGGAAAGGGTGGCCCTTGCGTCCACCTGGAAATAGGTGTCCTGGTTGAGAAAAGTGAACTGTAGGGAAACATTTTCCACACAAAGGGGTTGCCCGGAGGGACTACCAACTGCAGTGCATGTACAGTGTGCTAATATACTCATGGGACAGGATGGGAGTGGGTTGCACAGATTAGATACACCAAGCAGAGATGGCTGTGTCAGCCACAGCATGTGCAGGATTCCCAGCAATCTGAACAGTCTTCTTGGTAATGAGCATGGTAATGAGCATGAAGGGAGCAGTTCCATACCATGCATGACGAGCAACTGGAGGTTTGGATATCATAGAGACATCAGACAATAATGAATAATGAGTCACACCACTGCTGCAACCTGGGGTTCATCCTACACCTGGGACGCAAGGGTGGAACATGTGGTAGTGCATTAACCAACACAATTTGTGGTCTTGCCATGAGTCCTTTCTTAGCAGCCTGTGCAATTTTAAGTATGTGCAATGCACAAGGCGTCCTCCAACAATGGGTTCTAAGGTTTCAATGCCACTGTATGGACATCAGGATCGGGTGTCAGCTGAATCATGATGCCACGAATCACAGGTCTGTGTATGAAGTATTGCAGCCTTGATTGGTGCAAGTGAAATCACATTTGTGGCTGAGACTTTGTAAGTCAGTGACCAAGGAGCAGTATGATTGTCCAAGGCTATTTATGGTATTGTCAATGAGAATACAGGAAGTAGTTTAGTACTGTGGACCTACAGGTAACCACATAAAATCTCTGGGAATGATAATCAGTCCGAAGAGCAGACAGAGGTGCCAATTTGCAGAGCAGAAAACATGTATCCGGCAATGTCCATGACAGAAATAATTATCACTGCAATGAATTATCCACGACTTCCAGCACCTTAAAAATTTTGCTACAATTGATACGTGTCCCAGTCCTCTGTGGTGTCAGAAAAAGGCGGAAACAATTGGAGGATGAATGGTGGCATCAACTGCAGGGGTGCTGAGGCCTGGAGCAAAGCAACCTCGTGCACTTCGCGTCTGCCCACCTGAAGCCAAAGCAACTTTTGCAACAAGTCTATCTGAAGTTGCTTCTCTTGTATTAGCTGCTGCTGTTGCTCCCGCAGGCAAACCAATTCAGTGTCCACAGTACTAAACTACTTGCTGTATTCTCACTGCCAATACCATTTCGCAAGTAGCCAAACATCAGCACGTGTCAGGACACATGAAAAAATGAGTAAAGATGCAAAGTGGAAGGGCTGCCTGCAAAGGAGAACACGAGACCAAGTGATGGTCACAGCAAATATGGCTGATTGACAGTAGACAGGATGCAGAGACAAACCCAAAGCATTCTATGCAACAACAAAGTGCAAAGGGGAAACCTTCGCCCCTACAATGCCAACAGACCAAGCAAAGAGAGAGAGAATCCAAACCATGACCAGAGAGAAAGATCAAGTTATCAAATAGTCCATAGTACAGTGAGGATAGTAACCCACAATATCTGACATGATTACAGAACTGATTGACCATTCGCTGGGTGGCTGTGTTTATACCAGCTGCGAGGAACACTATTGGTCAGTATATTCACATGGTGAGCACAGCAATGCAGCAATACTATGCCCTCTAACAGCCACCTAGGTCTGTTTCCTCTGGCAGGGATTCAGCTTCTGTGGATTTGGATATCACATGCATGACACCATGTAGCTGTTTTTCTTTTTCCTTTCTTCCAACAATAATTTCTGTCAATTGTTTTTCCACACTCACTGAAGGAAGATATCACAAAGAAGAATGGGACATGTTAATTAACTCTGCTGGGCAATATGTAATGTCCATCCTACAAAAATAATTTTGGATTATTAGATGTAACCTGACTATTTTTACAATTTTGCACCAGCAGAAGTAATCAGAGTATTTTTCTGTAGCATCGATGAAAAAGAGAACACATTTAAATCTTTTTCTGTGCTAGTTGCATTTTCTAATAACAGGAAGAACTTGCTATTGAGAAACGATAGAGAAAAAGAGCCACTATACCACATAGTCCAACAACATTGTGGAGATTAAATACTTGATGCTGCATTGACACTTAATTTCCTTTAATCTATAATTACTGTTAATTGTTTTTTCTTGTTTTTAGTAGGAGTTGCTCGCTAGTGAGAGAGAGAGAGAGAGAGAGAGAGAGAGAGAGAGAGAGTCAGAGAGAAATTAACTCCACTGATCCGTGTGTAATGTAGATGAAAAAAATTATATCTCGGCAAAAAAAAAAGAAAAGAAAAAAAAGACTACATTTTAGAATAAATAGAGAAAATAAATTTCAATTAAATTTTCTCAAGTTTTCTTCCTGTTCTAAAACATAAATCACTGAACCTGCTATCTAGAAAAAGTTAGTGTGAGAAGCATTACAATAATATGGTTCAAAAAGGTGCTAACTCAGCTGCAAATTCTGTACAGAATCTGGTAGCCATTGGGGGAGCCTTGTTCAATTTTAAATGATTTTAGATGTCACCATTATCTGCATCACTCACACTAGATGTTGCCCCAGGCAAGTAATATGTCAAAATTTGACTATAATATTAGAATATTTATTCAAAAAACAAAGACGATGTGACTTACCAAACGAAAGCGCTGGCAGGTCGATAGACACACAAACAAACACAAACATACACACAAAATTCAAGCTTTCGCAACCAACGGTTGCTTCATCAGGAAAGAGGGAAGGAGAGGGAAAGACGAAAGGATGTGGGTTTTAAGGGAGAGGGTAAGGAGTCATTCCAATCCCGGGAGCGGAAAGACTTACCTTAGGGGGAAAAAAGGACAGGTATATACTCACACACACACCCATATCCAACCGCACATACACAGACACAAGCAGACATTTGTCAATGGGTGTGTGTGTGTGTGTGTGTGTGTGTGTGTGTGTGAGTGTATACCTGTCCTTTTTTCCCCCTAAGGTAAGTCTTTCCACTCCCGGGATTGGAATGACTCCTTACCCTCTCCCATAAAACCCACATCCTTTCGTCTTTCCCTCTCCTTCCCTCTTTCCTGATGAAGCAACCGTTGGTTGTGAAAGCTTGAATTTTGTGTGTATGTTTGTGTTTGTTTGCGTGTCTATCGACCTGCCAGCGCTTTCGTTTAGTAAGTCACATCATCTTTGTTTTTAGATATATTTTTCCCACGTGGAATGTTTCCCTCTATTATAGAATATTTATTCATTCATAAATAATCAGACTATACATAAAAAGTATGATTGCAGTTGATAATTTGAGAGGCAAAATGCTCAAATAAAATATTTACACAGAACAGAAACTAGAGAAACAAAAATATGTTAATCAATAATGACAGTTTTAACAAAATTAATATATCTACAATGGAACCTGGCTACAACAACAACAAGGTCCTTGAAAATTATGTTGTTATAAATGAGTTTTGTTGTAACAGAGATTCGTATTTTCAGTCTATTGTGATGGCAAATGGAAAAGAACAAATTTATTTAGCTTTGTTTTATTTTACATACAGTATTCACTCTTAAGCTTACACGAATATAGTATATACAGCAGTTCATCAAGTACTCACCAAACTTCTTTACTTAGGAGTAAATTAATCAATAATTTTATCTGCCATCTATTTGCCAAATACACTTTCTAAATTACATTATATGTTCAGTACTTCATTTGCAATTTCACTGCACCCGCCCCTAGCATCATAGAATTCTTCACAATTCTAATGGCTTCTAAAGCATCACTCACAGTAGGGATGCAACCTTTCTTTCTTTCTTTCTACCTCTTCTTCTTCTTCTTCTTCTTTTCCTC
The DNA here is from genome assembly GCF_021461385.2 of Schistocerca piceifrons. Classification (NCBI taxonomy): domain Eukaryota; kingdom Metazoa; phylum Arthropoda; class Insecta; order Orthoptera; family Acrididae; genus Schistocerca; species Schistocerca piceifrons. Next base: position 142,238,986 of record NC_060141.1, on the reverse strand, counting down.
CTCCTCCTCCTCTTCCTCTTATCTCATCTCCCTCATTCACTTCATGGTCACTGTGGCCCCAATTCTTCACTTCAGTTACAGTTTTGTCCTTAGTTTCAGTTTCAGTTGTAACAAGGTCATCATCTGAAGAAACAGTTCTTGATGGTTTGAGCTGTGGCCCAGCTCCAAGTTTTTGTAATGCATTTGATTGCAATCCTCTAGTGTAACAGAATAATCCTGCTGTTTCTCAAAGCATTGTACAGTTTTCCATAAAATGACCTTATAATAGTGGCATTTCAGATTCCTCATTACTCCTTGGTCCGTGGGCTGGAATAAGCTTGTCATGTTTGCAGGAAGAAAAATGAGCTTAATACTCTCCAGACCAGAGAGTGCAGGATGTGCTGGACAGTTGTGAACCAGTATCTTCCTTTTCTGAGTTCTAAGCTTCCATACCAATGCCTTATTTCAGCTTCAAAGAGTTTGGAGGTCATCCAGGACCTCTTATTAGCATTTTTTATGTGCTTAAAACACTTAGGATTCTTTGATTTACCAATCATGAGCCATTTTTTTTTTCTTCTCAGTTCCATGTACATAAGCACAAACCAGGACTGTTATTTGTTCTTTGGATAACTTGCCACCAACATATTTTTTCCACTTGAAGTTTAGAGTTTTGGCAGATGTCAGTTCAAAGAAAATGTATCTTGTCTGCGTTTAAGATGTCGTTGTCTGCAAATCCTTCACAAATTGTAGGCCACACATTAGTTAGCCATTGTTGGATTGTTTCAATATTCACACTGGTGCCTTCATTGCTCACTTTGAAAAAGGTAATGCTGTGATGTTGCTTGAAAGCAATTCAGCCACTACTGCACACAAATTCATCATCTTTTAACTTCTTAGCAGATTCTTCTACTTTCGTCACATGGAGAGGTGCACTAATGAGTACACTGACCCTTCTCTGTTGCTTACTCCACTTAAGCAGTGCTTTATCCACATTGCTCCATTCAGCTTTTTATAACTGCTTAGTTCTACATCCATTTTGTTTACATGTAGTAAAACTTTTATGCCTTTCTTCGAAGTCACTTTCACTTTCTCTGCCACCAGTAAAACTTTTCTTTTACTGGCCAAGCTGTTCCAAAACACATGCACTTCGTAACAAATTGTTATGGAAATTAACATCATATGTATTGTTGATGAGTTCTGTGGCTGTCACCACTACTGCAGTATAAACATGCTGGGGTAACAATGAGGTGAGGAGTCTATATTACACCTACTGTTGACAGAAGGGCAGAGAGAAGAATATGTCAGGTTGCCATATTACAACAGCAGATTTATTTCTATAGTACATTGAGTCTTGGAAAATCTTGTTTCTAACTGAGGCAGAAAATGACATTATACATGAGATACACACACTTGCATTTGTTGTATTAAGCAAGAATGGCAGGTATCTTCCTTACGAGGAATATGGCCATATCACAGAAATCACAATGTTACAGCCACGTTGTCACTGTAACTGTGTCATTATAAGAAAGCTAAACTGTGTATAGTATATTTTAAAATGGATAAATACTGTCTCTTCAAATTAATTCTTGACTGAGGGGTCAGTGGCAGAAATGATTCAAGCAGTTTCAGTGGTGTTGCCAGCATTGCTGGCAGTGGATGTCTTTCAGGTGTTGTTGAGGATGGCTGTTGGGCTGAATGGTGTGGGGTCGGTCAGCATACAGGCAAGCTTCAGACTGTCGATGAAGACAATGGTAGAGGAACTGTGAAGATGTAGGGTGAACTTCTTGGAGTTCCTTTTCAGGACCCAGTGCAGACTGTCGATCAAGACAATGGTAGAGGAACTGTGAAGATGTAGGGTGAACTTCCTGGAGTCCCTTTTCAGGGCCCAGTGGGGGTCAGAGTAGTGCAAATGAAGTGGAGGTAACAGGCTTCAGTGCGCAGTATGATGTGAGTGCATGAGACAAGGTTTTGGTGAACGAATGTCCCGTGCTCACCATGGCAATAGGTGGGAGGGTGGGGTGTTACACATGAGCCACGTATTCCTGAAAGCAAGTAACAAACTCAGATACATCATCATCCGCAGATGGCATCAGCAGGCTCCAGGAAGTCACCTGGCATGCAAGCAGATGGCAGTAGATATGGTCAGCAGCAGACATCTCCAGGTTGGCCTAGTGAGCAACACAGAGGGCGAGAAGTAGCAGACGCAGGGCAACAGTCCACCTACTGTTGTGGCAGGCTAGAGTGGTCTTCAAGGTACAGTGGAGCTGTTTCACGAAGTCGTTGGTGGCTGGATGGTACCTCACCATCAACTGCAGTTCAGCCCCGCAAAGCCAGTATCCATCACGAACGGTGTGGGAGTGAAAGGCATTGCAGATGAGGAGCTGGGAGACTGACCAGCAACAGAGCGCACCTAATCCTGGTGGTTTTTGGCATCTGGGGCCGAACAGGAGTGCTTCCTGCAGTTAGCAGTGTCTGGGCCGAAGCACTCATGGTACCCGCAGAGACTGGCCGTGGCTCAAAAGGCATTGGTGGGGCAGCTGGAGCTGCAGTGGCGATAGCCACCACTGCACTGTATACTGGTGGCTACAGCTGCACACTTGGTGGTCATCAGAGTCCTGGCGGCCAACGGTACACTGCACCATTGTCATGTCTGCACTGAAGTGGGTGAGGCTGTAGTACTGCTGGCTACTTGGTGCTGTGTTGTGGGTTGGCACGGAGAGGAGCAGCTGGTGATATCAGTGGTGCAATGAGTAAGCTCAGTGACGCCGCTGTTAGTGTAATGGCCAGCTGGTGGCACCGCATGGGAGTGTGGTTGGCACACAATGGCAGTAGTCGCACGCTGGGAGGCCATCGTTTCCTGTACCCTGTCAGCGAGGCTGACAGCTTTGGCGAGGCAGAGATTGACATGTGGTGCCACTGGTGTACAGATGTTTGTGTCAGGTCCAGAATGTGAGCCAGCCACATTTTATAAAGGAAACTGTTGGAGACCTGGTTTGCCTCTGTCAGGATTCGGAGGTGGTGCAGGAACTGAGAGGGTTGGCAGTCCCCATATTGGATGAGGGAAAGGAGGACCCAGTCATTCTGCATCTCATACGATGTGATTTGCATAGCGAGGGGGCTCCAGAGTGTCTTACAGCAATCAGCAGCTGGTGGCAATGAGACAACATCGCAGATCTCCAACATGTATGATGGCTGGACTGGCTGATCACCATTTGATAACATGCATCATGGGTGATGCCACAGCCAGCGACAGTGGTGTCTACTGAGGAAAACCATGGTGCAGATCCCAAGGATTGAAGGACAGTAGGTGAGTCACAGTATCATCAGAGGGGTGGCAGTGGGGGGAGGGGAAGGTCTATACCCTCGATCACGGGAGTGTCCAGGCCACACGGGATGGTAACAGTGGCAGATGTATCGAGTTTGGGGCCACAGGCTGGGCAGCTGGACACTGTGTGCAGGCAGGTCAGGTTTGCATCGCCGCAGTTCTACATGATGCCCAATTAGGTCAGTGATAACATCAGGGGGTGCTGGCATGGCAATCACACGAGGTGAGGTGTCAGTTGGGCTGGTGGTAGCAGGAACAGGTCTTTACGTTGCATGGAGGCAAAGAGACAAAATGCACAAAATGCTCATGGCTGAAGCACAAAACATAGTGTGTGGCACAATTGCATCTGTAGCATATAAGCAGTTCATTGTGTGAAACATCAAGTAATAGCCTTAACACCATACAATTCATAGCACAGACAAAAATACAATGTTGCTAAGACAAGGCACAGAATTGATTACAAGAAATGGCCAGGGCATGGTCCAAAAGAATTGAACACAGTTATGCTGCAAGTGTACCGGCCATGATGGATGGGAGCTCAATTCTCGGCTAGTACCCATATGGGCATATGCACTTGCCAGTAGAAGTGAATGTCTTGTGGCATGAAGCACTGTTTTACGTACCAAGCTGTTGAGACCGCCCTGCACGGGTGAGTCTCAATACTTTACAACAAGGGCTCCATGTATGCAGCATGCAGCTATGTAACACATACACCACCGCACTTGTGTGGGGACGAACTCCAAATGCTGTCACCACAAAAGGGAGATTAGAACTGAGGACCAGGATAGGCAGGCAGAACTGTAGCTTAGTAGGAAGCTATTGTCTTGGTCACTGTAGTTACCAACCTTAGTAGATGGGCACAGCAGAATTGGGAGCTTCGCAGAAGTAGGCGTACAAAGAAGGAAACTTGCTGCATCAGTAGATGGTCATAGTGAGGCAGGTGCATATGAAACGGGGATGGACTGCTAAGGTCGATGCGCAGCAAAGGGTGCCACAACAGCAAATAAAGCAAGATTGTCATCTATCTGGTTTTCTAGATTTAACTGATTAATGGTCTGCTTTCAAGTGCTCAACCAAGTAACTACGGTGGAATTTCGTTACTACTTTCCTCAATGCCACGTTTTCCTGCACAGTACATCAGTTTTTGGGAGTCCCAACACCAATTGCATTAAACGCATGTGAACCCAACTCATTTACACATTCTCCCTCCCTACCTAGTGCGTTCAAATTTGGCAGGGTTTTTTTAGTGCCTGCAACTGTGCAAATCATACGCTATGCTAGTAATGACCAATTTGACAAGCAGAAGTACAGTACAGTTTTGTAGCTCGTATCAGCTGGCAGTATCTCTGATGACTTGCAACCTATCGACAAGTGCTAATCGGAGGCTGGAGCAATGTTGTTGCAGCCAAACATCAACAATAAACCACAGGTAACTCAGTTGCTAGTCTTCGTTAGTGCACGGTATAGCGTGACATTGGTGTTTAGTTAAGTCTCAGTACATACGGTATTTTTTTTTTTTGTGTGTGTGTCAAATAGCATATCAATGCACCATGGAGAAGATAGTGAGGGCAGTTTGCTAATGAAGAAAAGTGAAATATTATGACTGGAGTAGACAAAATCCACAGGAGAAGTGAGTTGATACTGCACGTAATTGACATGGACATTAAACACGATAATGAGCAAGCGAAATAATTGAACATACATGTCTAGAAGGAGGAAATGGCAAAAGAAAATGTGTGAACTGTAATCAGTTTCCAGAACTGGAAAGTGTGTTACTTACGTGGTTTAGGCAAGCTCACATAGCAAACATTCCAGTTGATGGTACTATGGTTCATGCTAAAGCTACATATTTAGCACTAAATTTGGGACCCGAAGACTTCAAGGCATCCAATGGTTGGATCAAAAGGTTTAAGAGGTGACACAATTCCGTGTATAAATGTGTTCCAGATGTGACTGGAAGTAAGAATATCGAAACTGTTGGGTTGTAGAAAAATACTCTTCCATCTATCATTGTCAGATACAGTGCCAATAATATTTTTAATGCAGGAAAAATAGGCCATTTTTTCACATTCTGCCTGACAAAACCCTTGAGTTCAGAAAAGAGAAATACCACAGGAGAAAATTTAGCAATGAAAAGCTGTCTATTCTGTTATGTTGCAATGCAAGTGGAACAGAAAAGTTGGTGTCAATAGTAATTAACAAGGTGAAAAGTCCACGATGTTTCAAAAATGTGCGGACATTCCCACGCAAATATACAGCTAATATGAAAGCATGGGTAACAATAAGTACATCTGAAGAATATTTGCGTGCTTGGGGTGCAAGGTTGTGTGTCAGAAACAGGAAAATCATCCTCTTCACTGACAAATGTGCAGTTCATTCTCAAGATACATTATATCTTCATAATATAAATGTAGTGTTTCTTCCAGTCAGTTGTACAGACCACCTTCAGCCACCTGACCAAGGCATTATAAAATACCTGAAACTAAACTACAGAAAATCTCTTGTACGAAAGAGGCTGGCCTGTCTTTATAGTACAAGAAGAAAAGTGACGATCTTGGATGCTATCTATTTTATGAGAAACATGTGGGATTTTCTGCAAGGCAGCACAATATCAAACTGTCTTCAGAAGGCTGGCTTTAATTGGATACTGGCACTTACAGGAAAGATCATTTCAGAAAACATAGCATTGCAGAAGACAACATCATGTCAGAAAACAATGAAATTGCAGCTCAACAATGGCAAGATGAAGATACGGAACAACTTTACTTTGGATGCCATACGTTGACTATGACGAAGGTGTTGCTGTCTGCCAGTCCATGTCAACTAATGAAGTAACTGAATGAAAAGAATAGTTGCTACTCACCATATAGTGGAGATGCTGAATAGCAGATAGGCACAAGAAAAAGACTGTCAGAAGGTGAGCTGCTGACACCATACTGCAAGCAGCAGCCCATTACAGGAGAGGCAACCAGATGGTGGGGACAAGGAGGAGGCTGGGGCTGGGAGGATGAGAGATAGCAGGGAAGGGGGGGGGGGGACGGGGGTGTCGTTCAAGTGCTGCTTGTGGGAATGTACAGGACAAGGTGGAGAGAGGGTTGGGATAGGGCAGATAGGTGCAGTAGGAGGTTAGACTGAGGGCGAGAGGGTGTGGGGTGCAGGAAAGACTGAGGATGTGTCATTGGAATAGATGAATAGAGGGCTGTGTAGTGCTGCAATGGGAACAGGGAAGGGGCTAGATGTGTAAGGACAATGACTAATGAGGTTGAGGTCAGGAGGGTTATGAGAACACAGCCCTATATTTCACCACTACATCCTCAGTCTTTTTACTTCTCTCCTTTTCTGCAACCACCCCGTCTATCCTCTGTCTAACCTCCCAACTGCACCTAATTACCCTACCCCTAACATCTCCCCATCTTGTCCCTGTACACTCCCACAAGCAGCACTTAAGCATCTCCCACCCCTGCCCTGCTATCCTTGGCCTCTCTACCTCAGCCTCCTCCTTACCCAAAACACGAGCTTGCGGCTCCCATCATGCCCTGCTGCTCACAGTGTGGCCTCAGCAACCAGAAATTGTTGATGTGTGTGAGAGTTGTGTTTGCGTGAGTGTTTATGTGTATGTTGTCTATTTTCAATGGCCTTGTTGGCCGAAAGCTAGCTTGTGCCTATCTGGACTCAGCCTCTCTGCATATGGTGAGCAGCAACTACCCTTTTCATAATATTGTTACATTCAATCCCGGATTTACCACTGTTTGATGAAATGTTGCAGGAGCAGATGGCAGAGACACAAGGAAGTTTCATCCTTATGAAACAGAACCTTTGCCAAATCCTACAATGTCAAATCCCCACTGAATCCATGGACACAATTAAACATTGTGTGTTAAGTTTTGAAGTTGATGAACATGTTAATGAAGATGGACAATACGAAATTAAAATTATGACACAAGAAACAAGCAACAGTTGACATGTTCTTCAAACACCTGTGAAGATGGGACCTTGCAGTGTAATGTAGCATAGTTAGGTTAACATGTAGAGTATATTAATAGCTTTAGCAATGAAAAACTATATTATCAGTAGTGATTCACTAATGGGGGAAAGCAAAATAAACAAAGTTCCTTTCTATTAAGAATATCTTTGAAAACTCCATCTTCCTTTGTGAATAAATAAATTCTTCACAAGCCAGGTTCGTATTTATTTATTTATTCTTTATTTACTCAAATTGTTTTAGGTGGTGTCACGCCTCTATTAACCAGTTAGATTATTTATGCACAATGTTACGTTTTATGAGTTACATATGAGTATTGGTGTTGTTATTGACAGAAACATTGAAATTGGATGTCAATGTGATTAACATATACTGTATATGCAGGAGATATTCACATACAAAAATCCCACTCAAACTGAAGTTAAATGTTGATATCTGAGTCTTTTAGATACTTTCCTAAAAAGGGGTTCATATTTTGGAGGCTAGAGCTATCTATGCTCTAGCGTCAAGTGACGCACCTGCACCTCAATTGGCTGTAGGCTTAAATGTACATGTCCAGCAGCCTTGGATATCGCCACTGTCACTATATTCAAAATACTTTTGCTTCTTGTGTGTTAATGCATAATTCTGAGTTTCTGGGTGTGATATTCTGGATATATTCTTGAAAAGGCGCATTTAGAATTCTAATTTACTAGTATAGCATATCAGGAAGTGTGCTATTACAAGACTGCTTATTAATTCAAAAGGGCTACTTTTAATTATACAAATTACGCATTTCCACTGCTGAAAAAAAAAATCAAATCATTACCAATTTAGGTATTTTTCAGTAACGCATTTTCCTGATTATGACATTCAAAAATGTATTAACAAGATTCCACTGTATTTCCATTTTTATGCATGATAAAATGGGAACAACAATTTTGCTGAACTTCATTAGGGGAAGATTTCTCATACAGCTGTGTGTCTACTTGAACATGAGCTTGCAAGCTTTTAACACATAAAGATGTGCATGCTTTAAATTTCTTCAGGGTGCTACAATATTTATATAACTTCTGCTACAATATTTATCTGCTGCAATATTTATATAACTTCTCATGACGGCCTTCCCTTTCATTCTGAATTGCTGAATATGTCAATAGGTACTGTTTACCTGTTTCTTTTCTTTGGTCAGTTAACATACACATGGTAGTCCAAAAAAACTTTTTGGTGTCCTAGCAATAATGTAAATAACACTATCTTTATTGATTTTGTGTCATATTTCATCATCTGTCACCTGGCAGTTGCCACGAATGCTGTGATCAACATGTTTTATGTCTGGTATAGTTACTGTAATGGTTGGCAACCACCTGACAGCAGTTGGTGGTCAGCCACTCTGCTTTATTTGTTCAACAACAGTCACACTATGGCTTTCAGATGGTTAAAAAAATCAAATGCATGTGCTGATATAAACTGCAACAACCACAAAAGAATTCTTTGACCCCTCATGCCTTCAATGTTTATGGATGATTGTTGCTGTTCGCACTGTATGTGCACCAGGTATAAAATAAGAATTATATACAGTTGGTTGGCAGCGTTCATAAGGTGCATATGTGTTGCTGTGAGCGTGTATGTGTGAGTGTGTGTGTGTGTGTGGGGGGGGGGGGGGGGGGGGAGGGGGAGCACATCATTAAAATCATTAGAGTTTCTGACAGGATGCTAGAGGCTAGAATAAACGTTGATGTCGCATTTTAAAGTTTCAGTGTGAAATAATTTAATGTAAATCATGGTATATAGGCATTTTTCAGACTATCTACAATTTTTATTATTGTAGTTTGTGTAACAAGCAAAGCAATACATGAGAAGTTTGTTACCCTGTAATTAGTTGTTTTGACTTGCAGCCTTTCATTTTTCATGTCATCATCTGATCCAGAATGAAAATTGTCATAGTAGTCTTAAAAGGTTTGACATAATGTGTTATGCAGAAAATAGTAACTGTCGATACACAGCAGAGAAAAAGAGAGGCTAAGACTGGAGCAGTGGATGAGACGGGGAGTAATGTGAAACTGCCATTTCAGCAGTGAGATACAAAGTGTAGCAGGACCATTAATGTTTTCAATATGCACACTTTATTATACAGAGTTAGGAGATTGTGCCTGTTCAGAGACTTAGATGACTATTTCAAATCTCTAGATTACTGTAAGAAAATGCAGACTAGCAGACATTATTTCTACTTGGTGTACTGAATGTCAGCTCTTGTTCAATGTTTATAAATGTGAGACAATGCTCATTGCACTGTTGACGACAAGGTCATTAGAGACAGAACACGAGCTTGGATTGGCGGAAGAATAGAGAAGGAAATTGACTGTGCCCTTTGAAAGATCCATTCTAGAAACTGCCTTAAGCAATTTAAGGAACTCTAGTTGTGGACCTGAGCTGCTGTCCTCCCCAACACAAGTCCAGTGTCATACTGATGTGCCACCTCAATCATTCAGTAACTGATATGCAAGGAAGACCACAAAAGTCCAGTTGCCTCCATCATATAAACAGTATATGGGTCCATTACAATAACAAGAGATTAATGTGTGTACTAAGACACATAGACACCTGCTACATATGTGAATGCAAGATTAAAGGATATTGCCAATACCGATTCAAAATACCTTGTGTCATGCAATGTATACTGACTTTTAGAGAGCACATGTAGATGGAGACGTAGGAAGCACGCGTAGATGGTGACATATATGATGCTCACAACTTCCTGGCAAATTAAAACTATGCTGGACCACAACTTACCCTTGGAACCTGTGACTTTTGTGAGCAAATTCTCTTCTGACAGCATGACTTAAGACCTGCCCTCAGACCTTTACTTCTACCAGCAACTGTCTTAAACTTTCCAAATATCACAAAGTTCTTGTACATACATTGTGTGACAAGCACCCCTGGAAGAATGTAGGAAAATGACATAGCAACAGACTATGGGATTCATTCTTGGATGAATATCACTTTGAAGCAGTATGTGCACTGATTTGAAACTTGTTGAGTGATTTGGAAGACAATGTCGTGAAAGTGATTTGATAATTGTCTTGTCCTGTATGTTGAACAGGGGGACACAGGGCATTCATAGCTGCAAGGAATGATTTTAATAGAATTTCAGCACCAGTGGTACTTTTATTTTATACACAGCCAGATTTTGCCCACAAGCCTTTATGAAGTGAGGATACTTCAAGAATTGTGAATCAATTCAGGTACAAGGCCTTAGCAGCTAAATCCGGCAGTGTATAAAATAAAAGTGCAACTGGTGCTGAAATTCTTTTTAAATATGATTTGTCCCCATTTATTTGGTTTGTTTCTTCAAATTCTCATTTGTTTTATCCCTAGAGCTGATTGTATTTATCTTCTATTTAATTTCTTAAAAATTATGATTAAGTTTTCATGCTCCTTAAATGATTTTTCAGATTTTGCTATGCACAATTTTGATTTATTGGTCATATCATCACTGAACATTTCACACATTAACATTAATGAAAGTTTCCTGGACGTATTTCTGTTCACAACCGTACTTAATTCAGAAAGAAATTGTCAAATAAATTAAGTTTGAAATAGGCTTATTTATTTTACATATTTTCTGATAATAATGTAAAAAAAATCACAGTTTACGGCTCAAAATGATGGCTCTCCTACAAGTGTAAGTGCCTTTGACCTCTACAGCAACAACTTAGAGACAGACTGTAAGAATAGTATATTTTAACATACAATAAATTCTTCATGATGCAGATGTGAATGTATGTTTAAATGATGTCTCACCTCAATAGCATCTGGCAGCTTATGCAGCAAGGCTAAACATTCTACCAAAATTGCCATGAAGTGCTCAGAGCTAGCTTCTGGATCTTCTAAATCTGTATCTTCCTTGATATTCATTAAGTCCTCATTTTTTAGTTGTATTAGTCCCGGACTAGCTCTATAAAAGTAATGTCATTTTCATATTAGCTTGTATCATGCAACACTATAACCACCACAATACATGCTATTTAATCAAACACACAAATGTATTTTTCACATTAATTACAACATCCAACTTTCAGGTTTTAATGAACAAATTTTTGACATTAAAAAGATTGTTTCATTCTGAAGAGCTACTAATGTCAATTAAACTTACTGTTTATTATATATAAAAACAAAGATGAGGTGACTTACCGAACAAAAGCGTTGGCAGGTCGATAGACACACAAACAAACACAAACATACACACAAAATTCAAGCTTTCGCAACAAACTGTTGCCTCATCAGGAAAGAGGGAAGGAGAGGGAAAGACAAAAGGAAGTGGGTTTTAAGGGAGAGGGTAAGGAGTCATTCCAATCCCGGGAGTGGAAAGACTTACCTTAGGGGGAAAAAAGGACAGGTATACACTCGCACACACACACACATATCCATCCACACATACAGACACAAGCAGACATATTTAAAGACAAAGAGTTTGGGCAGAGATGTCAGTCGAGGCGGAAGTGTTGAGGCAAAGAAGTTGTTGAAAGACAGGTGAGGTATGAGTGGCGGCAACTTGAAATTAGCGGAGATTGAGGCCTGGCGGATAACGACAAGAGAGGATATACTGAAGGGCAAGTTCCCATCTCCGGAGTTCGGATAGGTTGGTGTTGGTGGGAAGTATCCAGATAACCCGGACGGTGTAACACTGTGCCAAGATGTGCTGGCCGTGCACCAAGGCATGTTTAGCCACAGGGTGATCCTCATTACCAACAAACACTGTCTGCCTGTGTCCATTCATGCGAATGGACAGTTTGTTGCTGGTCATTCCCACATAGAATGCATCACAGTGTAGGCAGGTCAGTTGGTAAATCACGTGGGTGCTTTCACATGTGTCTCTGCCTTTGATCGTGTACACCTTCCGGGTTACAGGACTGGAGTAGGTGGTGGTGGGAGGGTGCATGGGACAGGTTTTGCACCGGGGGCGGTTACAAGGACAGGAGCCAGAGGGTAGGGAAGGTGGTTTGGGGATTTCATAGGGATGAACTAACAGGTTACGAAGGTTAGGTGGACGGCGGAAAGACACTCTTGGCGGAGTGGGGAGGATTTCATGAAGGATGGATCTCATTTCAGGGCAGGATTTGAGGAAGTCGTATCCCTGCTGGAGAGCCACATTCAGAGTCTGGTCCAGTCCCGGAAAGTATCCTGTCACAAGTGGGGCACTTTTGTGGTTCTTGTGTGGGGGATTCTGGGTTTGAAGGGATGAGGAAGTGGCTCTGGTTATTTGCTTCTGTACTAGGTCAGGAGGGTAGTTGCGGGATGCGAAAGCTGTTGTCAGGTTGTTGGTGTAATGATTCAGGGATTCCGGACTGGAGCAGATTCGTTTGCCACGAAGACCTAGGCTGTAGGGAAGGGACCATTTGATGTGGAATGGGTGGCAGCTGTCATAATGGAGGTACTGTTGCTTGTTGGTGGGTTTGATGTGGACGGACGTGTGAAGTTGGCCATTGGACAGGTGGGGGTCAAAGTCAAGGAAAGTGGCATGGGATTTGGAGTAGGACCAGGTGAATCTGATGGAACCAAAGGAGTTGAGGTTGGAGAGGAAATTCTGGAGTTGTTCTTCACTGTGAGTCCAGATCATGAAGATGTCATCAATAAATCTGTACCAAACTTTGGGTTGGCAGGCCTGGGTAACCAAGAAGGCTTCCTCTAAGCGACCCATGAATAGGTCGGCGTACGAGGGGGCCGTCCTGGTACCCATGGCTGTTCCTTTTAATTGTTGGTATGTCTGGCCTTCAAAAGTGAAGAAGTTGTGGGTCAGGATGAAGCTGGCTAAGGTAATGAGGAAAGAGGTTTTAGGTAGGGCGGCAGGTGATCGGCGTGAAAGGAAATGCTCCATCGCAGCGAGGCCCTGGACGTGCGAAATATTTGTGTATAAGGAAGTGGCATCAATGGTTACAAGGATGGTTTCCGGGGGGTAACAGATTGGGTAAGGATTCCAGGCGTTCAAGGAAGTGGTTGGTGTCTTTGATGAAGGATGGGAGACTGCATGCAATGGGTTGAAGGTGTTGATCTACGTAGGCAGAGATACGTTCTGTGGGGGCTTGGTAACCAGCTACAATGGGGCGGCCGGGATGATTGGGTTTGTGGATTTTAGGAAGAAGGTAGAAGGTAGGGGTGCGGGGTGTCGGTGGAGTCAGGAGGTTGATGGAGTCAGGTGAAAGGTTTTGCAGGGGGCCTAAGGTTCTGAGGATTCCTTGAAGCTCCGCCTGGACATCAGAAATGGGGTTACCTTGGCAAACTTTGTATGTGGTGTTGTCTGAAAGCTGACGCAGTCCCTCAGCCATATACTCCCGACGATCAAGTACCACGGTCGTGGAACCCTTGTCCGCCGGAAGAATGACGATGGATCGGTCAGTCCTCAGATCACGGATAGCCTGGGCTTCAGCAGTGGTGATGTTGGGTGTAGGATTAAGGTTTTTAAGAAGGATTGAGATGCAAGGCTGGAAGTCAGAAATTCCTGAAAGGTTTGGAGAGGGTGATTTTGAGGAAGAGGAGGTGGGTCCCGCTGTGACGGAGGACGGAACTGTTCCAGGCAGGCTTCAATTTGGATGGTGTCTTGGGGAGTTGGCTCATTAGGAGTAGGATTAGGATCATTTTTCTTCGTGGCAAAGTGATATTTCCAGCAGAACTTACTGTTTAGATGCACAGTTGAAAATATTAATTGTACCTGTTAGTGTGTTCGGACACAAGGCAGGAAGATTGGGGTTTAATGTCCAGTTAGACTGAGTACTAGCTTGGAATGAACAAGAATTCAGGATATTGGCTGTGATCTTTTCATAGTATGTATCCCAGCACACATATACAGTGATTTAGAAGAAACCATGGAAAAGCAACATCCAGAGATCTAAAAGAGTAAATGAACTCTGTTCATACCAAGATGGGAAACTTTGAGGAAAAAATGTTGCAAAGATCAACAAATGATACGTTTGAATTTAAAATAATTAGTATACTGCTGCAATTTTTTTTTGTTTTTATGTCATTTAAATGTACAAAAAATATTAACTGAATAAAATTCATTCAGAAAATTATTAAATTGCATTCATAGTCCCGCAGCAACTGTGAATTAACCGAACATTTGTTTCTGTACACTGTAACATATCCTGCAAACAAGTAATTTCCATTCTTCAAGCTATTTACACCAAACAAAATTTATTTATATCCCTTAATTAACTAATTAGGGGTATTATAAAAGGCTAAAGGGGCCCCTTCTGCTACATAAGTAGCCATGGAAGGGGAATTTTATAACTGGTGCAGAAATCTTTGTGTGATGGTTATTATATTACAAACATTATTGAGCAGATTGTCAGATTCAGTGCTTTCACTTGTGATTTAGGTTCTTTAGGGGAACCACTGACACCCAAATCTCCAGATGTCACACACTCAGATCGGTGCAAACATTGTATGTCAATAGCATATCAACCACCACACTGATTTAGTGCTATGTGCTGTTGTCCAGTAGAACATGCATAACGGTAATTAAAAGTAACACGAGAACTATGGAGCACATCAAAACTGTATCTGTCATAAAATTTTGCGTAAAATTTATGTGGGTGATTTGGTAGAGCATGTGGTCATCGTACTAAAGGTCTCACGTTCAAACACCACAGGTGACAACTTAAAAAAAAAAAAAAAAAAAAACTGTTCGTGCGTGAAACTCTCATATGAGAGAACATTTTCCTGACATGTAAGGACTTTTTGAAGTGCTTAGCAGTGTTCTTTTGGCAGTCTGCTTTCACTTTGTTAGCTGGACGATATGTACTAATTATTGACGTTATCATTTTGTTGTTGTCATAATTATTGTTACTTCAGCATGTAGGATGCAGTTGTTTGTTTATTTTTCTCTTCCAATTGTATATTCTGTGAAACTACCAATGTTCTCTACAGGTTACGTAGCAAAAGCTGACTGTCAGGAGAACATTGCTGTAAGCTCCAAACAGCCCTTTCACATGTCATAAACGTGTTGCTGCATATAATACTTTCTTTGCATAATACAGAAAGAAAAAGAAAAAAGAATTGTCATCATTGGTGTTTGAACCAAGGACCATTTGTTCATTGATTCAATGCTCTACCAACTTCCCTGTGGGATATATATATATATATATATATATATATATATATATATATATATATATATATATCTGCTACTCACTGTGTTTTTCTATGCACTGTTAATCTGGATTACTTTTAACTTATGTTTACATCCATTCTGTTGGATGACAGCACATAACACAAACTAAATTGGAGTCTTGATTCATACTCTATCCACATACAATGCTTTGAACCGATCTGAGTGTCTGTCATCTGGAGGTTCGGGTGTTAGATGTAGAAGGGCAGATTGTGTTCATTAAGAGTATAGGCATTAATTTGAATAAAGACTTTAATTATGCAATTATTGACAGTCGGGTATGTCACTAGTAATTCTCAAGATATTTGTGTGAAGATCAATATAACTCTGTGCAGTACGATTCATTCAGAATGAAGCATTTTGAGTTACATACAAGGTGTGATCAAAAAGTAACAGGAATTTTTTAATTTGATGGGCTTTTTACATCCAATTTTCAATGTTTTTTATCTTGTTGGTGCACATGTTCCTGGTGTATGATTACATTTTCAGCTGTTTTGAATATTTAGTTTATTGTTGAAAGTTGAAGAGGTTAGCCTTGTTTCCAAGTGCTCAGCAAATTTTTACTTTCGAAAAACATGGATCAAAGCTTATGCATTAATTTTGCTTGAAAAATGAAATAAAATGCAGCATCATACCCAAAATGTTGACTGCTGCTTTTGGCGAATCTACTATGAGTAAGACAAGAGTTATGAGTGGTATAAATGTTTCAAAGAGACACTGAAGTGAAGACTGCCCTGGATGTCCTAACATCAATTACTGACAGCAATGTGGAAGAAGTAAAGAAAATAAATGTTTCTGGAATATCGCCAAACCATCATCAGAGAGGTTGCTAATGATATCATCATAGCCTTTGGTTCATGCCAAGCAATTTTTATGGATGTTCTGGCCATGAAAAATGCAGCAGCAAAGTTTGTTCCAAAACTGTTGAATTTCAACCAAAAACTACAACTCATTGACATCATTCAGGAATTTCTGAATGAAGTTGATAACAATTCATAACTTCTAAAGAAGGTTATAACAGGTGATAAAACATGAGTATAAAGGTATGAGATCAAAACCAAGTCCCAGTTGCCCCTAAGGAAACTACCTGAAGAGCCAAGACCAGAAAAAATTCGACAAGTCCAATCATGTGTGAAAGTTCTTCTCACTATTTTCTTCGATTACAGTGGGACAGTAGATTGTGATTCCTGCCTAATGGCCATATGGTCAATAAGGAATACTACCTGAAAGTTATGATGCCGTTTGCATGAAGCTATATGAAGAAAAGGACCAGAATTGCGACAAAACTACTCATGAAAATTGCATCAAGATAATGCTTCCCCATATATCTCAATGACACTTTGTGATATTTTCACAAAAAAACAAAACCATTATGTTGTCTCAGCCACTGTATCCACTGGACATATCTCCCCTCCAACTCTTTTCTATTCCCGAGGCAAATGAAAGGACATCGTTTCGCCACCACTGAAGAGGTAAGAACAGAATCACTGAAGAAGATGAATACCATAATGAAAAGTGAATTCCAGAAGTGCTCTCAAGATTGGAAAAAGCACTGGCACAAGCGTATTATACATGAGGGGATTACTTTGAAGGAAACAAAATTGATGTTGATAAAAATATAAAGACAATTTAAGAAAAACAAAAATTCCCATGCTTCATACACTAACTCTGATTTTGGAAAAGTATCAAGAACAGGAGGGATTTTACAGATGGAAGCATCTGATGCTCCAACTGTCAAATAGTTTCACAATACGTTATATGTCCTGCTAAGAGACTAATTCTTTCCGTGATTATGAAGTATCCAGTCTGAGAAAAACTGCAAATGTCCAGTTCTGGTTTTTACAAGGCTTATGCTTGAACTTTTTAAGGTAAATTCTTGAAAACAACAGAGCAGCAGATTAAATACAGTTAGGTTAAAAGAGATAACACAGCAAAACAATGAGGCTTGGGTATACGTTGAATTAACTTTCACTGCTTGTGGAGACTTTTGTTGGAAAAGTTGTGCAGGAAATTTCCTAACAGATTAAAATTGTGTGTCGTACTGGATTAGAACCTAGAATCTTACCTTTTGTGAGCAGCAGGTTCTTTTCAATCTGAACTACCTGAGATCCATTCCTGACCCATTCTCACAGCTTTATTTCCACATCTACCTCATCTCCTACCTTCCAATCTTCACAGAAATTCTCCTGCAAAACTTGCCTTTGGATTGTAGGGGATAAAGTACTGGCAAAAGTAAAGTTGTGAGGATGAGTCATGTGTCATGCTTGGGTAGCTTACTTGGTACATCACTTGCCTGTGAAAGGCAAAGGTCCCAGGTTGGAGTCCTAGTCTGACACACAGTTTTAATGTGCCAGAAAGTTTCAGAACAGCACACACTCTGCTGTAGAGTGAAATTCATTCTGGAAGTGATATATATGAGATACACAGGTTGATGTGGGAGACAGATAGCTTTGAGACAAAGAATACATTGGATATTTTAAAATTTATGTCTGCTTATTTACATTAAACCAAAGACCATCAGTTGCCATTTACTGTAGGCCAGATTTATTTGTGAAAAATAATGTCACCGAGGTGATGCCCATCATTCCAACCAGGCGATTCAAGTATCTTCTCCACATCCCCCATCACAGAGACCTGTCTATCTTCAGCAATGCCAGCAATTTTTTGCATGACTGCATTCTTCAACACATTCCAAATTTTGCAGTTTGTGCTTATAGACGCAGCTCTTGAGGTACCCCCCCCCCCCCCCCCAAAAAAAAGGAAAAGTCACACAGTGACATGTCTGTAGATCTGGGAGGCCAAGGAACAAAGGCAAAACATGAGATAATCTGTCCAGGAAACATGCACCGTAGAAATGCCATTGCAGTGCATGATGTAGCACATCCAGCTGGAAGCAAACATGTTTTCAAGGGATTTTTAGCCTTCTCAGTTCTGATTTCAAGAATGTTTCATGCAAACGAACATACTCAGAATAAATTAAAGATTGTGGCCCCATTTTATTCAAAAAAATATGGTAGAATAACACCGCAAGAGCCAAGGGCACACCAGATTGTGACTTTTTCAGAATGTAAAGAATGTTGGTGAAAAAGGTGTTGATGCGCATGAGCCCAGTAATGCAGGTTCTGTTTATTGACAGTCCCAATTAAATGAAAATGAGCTTCATCGCCCATCAATAAAATAACATCATCGCTCAAAATTACTTGTATTCTGCAAGTCTTCACACACAGCAAAATTAGTTAGTTTCAGTTGTTGTACAATAAGAAGTTTGTATGGATGGAATTTTAATGTAGGCAAAATTCGTCTAACTGATTCACAATTAATAAAATCTTCTCAGGCTTCCAGCTGTGTCAAGTGGTTAAAATCACACGAGCTTTTCATCAGGCTCTTCTCAGCCATTGTCAAGTGGTAAATTACTGCCGTCTCACTGTGACCTCATTGTTATATAGCTGCACTGCTGGCTGTGATTTCAGCAGTGTTCTGTTTCTCGCCAAATGTAATATTTTCATCCTGCGCCTACCGCACCTGCTTCAGCCTCCCACTGGCTGGGAACCAGACTGTGCTGAGCTCAAAATGCTGTCCTTATTGATAGCGTTTTCAGATATTTTTATTTCTACTGCTTCTTTTATGATGTGATCCAAAAATCCCATCATCCTCAATGACTGATGTGTCGTCGAATAGAATTCGGTGTGGATTTTCTGGAGTGCATTCTGCCACAGCTGATTTTTCAGGATAGAGTAGGTGTAAGCACTACTTGTGTTCAGTCTGACATCACTTAACAGTGGATACTGCTTGGCTTACATAGTAGCAGCCATATTAGCATGGTATTTTGTACACCACAGGCATTCTAAGTGCCAGATCGTCGTCCACAGTTTTCGTAAGCAGTCATTTTTCCTTCGGTGGCCTGAATATTAATTAGATGCTGTGTCTCTTCAGGAGCCAGCTTCCAACACTTTCCACATTGAGCCACATAAGTTTCTTGTTCTCTTCTTTGGTGGTGTTTTTCCTGTGTGTCTCACCAGTAACAGCCTATGATACCTGACAGTGAATGTAGCTGTTTTCATGTAACACTTTTCAGAGGTGGCTTAGTCCTAGTTCAAGACTGATTGTTAGTTCACTACCATGACACCTAGCTGACCATCCTGGGCTTCTGACTATTGCTTCCCTTACCCTTGCAACGTTTTGAGCATCTTGGGCCTGTATGCTTCTTACTCAGTGTCAACCAAGATTGAAACATACATAAAACGTTAGTTGTGTAGCTGTAACAGACTCACCACTTCTAACAAAACTGTCATAGATGAACAAACAATGTTTTTAAGCTTCATTGCTCCACTGTAACTGAAATGGCATCTTGTGTGGAGAAAAACTATCCCCTCCCCCCCCACCAAAATCTTTTCTCACTACTGCACTCTCAGTACTGCCCAGTTCAAAACCAGCCATTTTCCATGTGTCAAATTGTACATGTGGGAGGCATCATAAACTGTTGTTGTTGTGGTCTTCAGTCCTGAGACTGGCTTGATGCAGCTCTCCATGCTACTCTATCCTGTGCAAGCTTCTTCATCTCCCAGTACCTACTGCAACCTACATCCTTCTGAATCTGCTTAGTGTATTCATCTCTTGGTCTCCCTCTACGATTTTTACCCTCCACGCTGCCCTCCAATGCTAAATTTGTGATCCTTTGATGCCTCAAAACATGTCCTACCAACCGATCCCTTCTTCTAGTCAAGTTGTGCCACAAACTTCTCTTCTCCCCAATCCTATTCAATACCTCCTCATTAGTTACGTGATCTACCCACCTTATCTTCAGCATTCTTCTGTAGCACCACATTTCGAAAGCTTCTATTCTCTTCTTGTCCAAACTGGTTATCGTCCATGTTTCACTTCCATACATAGCTACACTCCATACAAATACTTTCAGAAACGACTTCCTGACACTTAAATCTATACTCGATGTTAACAAATTTCTCTTCTTCAGAAACGATTTCCTTGCCATTGCCAGTCTACATTTTATATCCTCTCTGCTTCGACCATCATCAGTTATTTTACTCCCTAAATAGCAAAACTCCTTTACTACTTTAAGTGTCTCATTTCCTAATCTAATCCCCTCAGCATCACCCGATTTAATTTGACTACATTCCATTATCCTCCTTTCAAGACCCTGTCCATTCCGTTCAACTGCTCTTCCAAGTCCTTTGCTGTCTCTGACAGAATTACAATGTCATCGCGAACCTCAAAGTTTTTACTTCTTCTCCATGAATTTTAATACCTACTCCGAATTTTTCTTTTGTTTCCTTTACTGCTTGCTCAATATACAGATTGAATAACATCGGGGAGAGGCTACAACCCTGTCTCACTCCTTTCCCAACCACTGCTTCCCTTTCATGTCCCTCGACTCTTATAACTGCCATCTGGTTTCTGTACAAATTGTAAATAGCCTTTCGCTCCCTGTATTTTACCCCTGCCACCTTCAGAATTTGAAAGAGAGTATTCCAGTTAACGTTGTCAAAAGCTTTCTCTAAGTCTACAAATGCTAGAAACGTAGGTTTGCCTTTTCTTAATCTTTCTTCTAAGATAAGTCGTAAGGTTAGTATTGCCTCACGTGTTCCAACATTTCTACGGAATCCAAACTGATCTTCCCCAAGGTCCGCTTCTACCAGTTTTTCCATTCGTCTATAAAGAATTCGCGTTAGTATTTTGCAGCTGTGACTTATTAAACTGATAGTTCGGTAATTTTCACATCTGTCAACACCTGCTTTCTTTGGTATTGGAATTATTATATTCTTCTTGAAGTCTGTGGGTATTTCGCCTGTCTCATACATCTTGCTCACCAGATGGTAGAGTTTTCTCAGGACTGGCTCTCCTAAGGCCGTCAGTAGTTCTAATGGAATGTTGTCTACTCCCGGGGCCTTGTTTTGACTGAGGTCTTTCAGTGTTCTGTCAAACTCTTCACGCAGTATCTTATCTCTCATTTCATCTTCATCTACATGCTCTTCCGTTTCCATAATATTGTCCTCAAGTACATCGCCCTTGTATAAACCCTCTATATACTCCTTCCACCTTTCTGCTTTCCCTTCTTTGCTTAGAACTGGGTTGCCATCTGAGCTCTTGATATTCATACAAGTGGTTCTCTTCTCTCCAAAGGTCTCTTTAATTTTCCTGTAGGCAGTATCTATCTTACCCCTAGTGAGACAAGCCTCTACATCCTTACATTTGTCCTCTAGCCATCCCTGCTTAGCCATTTTGCACTTTCTGTCGATCTCATTTTTGAGACGTTTGTATTCCATTTTGCCTGCTTCATTTACTGCATTTTTATATTTTCTCCTTTCATCAATTAAATTCAATATTTCTTCTGTTACCCAAGGATTTCTATTAGCCCTCGTCTTTTTACCTACTTGATCCTCTGCTGCCTTCACTACTTCATCCCTCAGAGCTACCCATTCTTCTTCTACTGTATTTCTTTCCCCCATTCCTGTCAATTGTTCCCTTATGCTCTCCCTGAAACTCTGTACAACCTCTGGTTCTTTCAGTTTATCCAGGTCCCATCTCCTTAAATTCATAAACTATAAATATAAATTACGACAACTTACAGAGCACAGAAGTGTGAAACCCAATTATCACTAGTCTAACCAAGAAAGGAAGACAATAGTTATAAGGCTGTGATAGATGTTAAAAATTTCTCAAGACCCAGAACTGACCCCAAAAGAAAAATACACTTCAGAAAACCACAAATCACAAAGAGACAAAACCTTCTTCACAGAGGAAAAAATGGATAAGGATGATTCCGGGGTGAAGAAATTCTGTTTGTTGTGAGGATGAGGAGAACAAAAAACTCCAAAAGGTAGCATTAGTGTATTCACTTGTAATTATGTCTACTTACAGTACTGGACTTTCACCTCCCGAAGTAAGAACTTCGTAATTTTACAATAACTCACATTTACACATAACTACTTTATATTTCATATAACATGACAAATGAGGTTCAAAAGAATGTAGAAATCTACAGCTTACACATTAGTATATAAATTTCATTCCCTTTAACGTAACATTACAGGTATTTTTATTATACTAGCTCTTTAAACAATCTAGTGAGGATGAGATGAGACTTTTTCAGAAAATGTTTCTAAGTACATGGAATCAGTCATTATTATCACACAAGACATGTAAACATTGCGTATATTAATATAAGTACCTGCTTCCCTGACTGATGTTAGTACCAGGATCTAACAAGTGTCTGGAACTTTTCGTGGAAGCACGAAGTTCAGAGCCCCGTTGAAATGGTGAAAGTGAACCCGACAGCAAGTTGTCACGTCCAGACCCCTGGCGGCGCAGAGGGATGTTCTCCTGAAGCTTACGGTGTGTGTACAGCTGCTGGCTCAGCTCCTCGGTAAGTTTCGTGTGGAGTATCTACATGTCAACATCGGAGAATTGTAAAAAACGTTTGTCTGACAAAGAAGCAGTAAAGTACAAACAGTATGCATCTCTCTCTGCTCAGTGGAGAGTACACTATACATTCACACTCTTCACTTCCCTATTCAATGTAAATACCCAAAGCAGAATACATCACCTTGAATGGTTTTAAGCTGGTCATCTGAGATTATTTTCAGAATGTTATTAACTACGTGTGTTTCCAATTCTTACTTTGAAATACAGAAATATTTGAAGGAATCTTCAAAGCTTACACAGTTTTGTCTCTGTTGTTGCTTCGTCAGTTGTTATCTCAGCTGATGAAATGTAATAGGTGCTCTATGTTTTCAACTGCTTGTCTAATCCTATTTTCATTATAGCTTTCCATATTCTCTCAAAGACATTTCCAAATAGTTTTGTTTCACCTGTAAACTCTAACATGTCACTATTAACATTAGCCTGGACCTCTTGCTTTCTCTTTAATTACTGTAGAAGGGGAGAGACTAGAATGAATGGAGAGGGGGGATGCAGAGGAAAAGGGGACATAAGGGAACAAGAGAGAGTGTAGAGGGTGAATAAAGGAACAAGAGTGGGTGCAGAAGGTGAGGGAAGGGAACAAGAGTGGGCACAGAGGGTGAGGCAAGGGAACAAGAGTGGGCACAGAGGGTGAGGCAAGGGAACAAGACTGGGCTTCAGTTTGTCATCAATGTGTAAACCTAGACATCTTGTCACTGTTTTGCATTGCAAAGTTGTGTTATTTAGCTTAATAGTGGGGTTTTAAGTTCACCTTTTAGTAGTAAGTACACTGTTTTATTAGCTGCAGTTGTTGGTTTATTGTTGTTACACCATTCATTTATGTCTTAGAGGAGCTGTGTAGTTGATTGTTCTAAGTTTCTTCCTGAGTTTCCTGACACCAAGAGCAAATCATCATCATATGGTACTATCCCCTTTGTTCTGTCATCTCTTCTAGGCTGTCTATCAGTGGCGCAATAGCAATGACCGAAAATAGGGTCCACATATGAGGCGATTTTCTTGACAACCCTTCGGTGCCCCATCTGCCATTCTACATTTCTGTCTCTGCAATAGTCTAGGAGGCTGTTATATAAAACTGTTGGGATTTGTATTTGTCTTCTTTGCAAATAGCGCAGGCCACAACAGGCTGTCAAAAGCCCAAGATATATCAATTAATATTGCCACCACACATTCGTCCTGTGTGCTCTGGGTTACAAGTACAGCCCTTTTTACTGTAATATCAACAGACTTGTGTGGCATGAAGGCATACTGATGTGGACTGAGGGCCAGAAGTTGTCTGTGTGACTGTAGTCTGTCACACAATAGCCTCTCCAGGACCTGGCCTAGTAAATTCAGTTTACTGATCAGCCTATATGGTTTTGGGTCTGTTGAGCCCTTGTCCTCTCATTTTTTGATAATCACTGCATTGGCTGTCTCCCAACAGGGGCTGAGGATGATCTGCAGTGCACCAGTTTTAATGGTTTCTGAGTCAATTCCATCTGCACCCAGAGTTTTTCTCTCTGTAAGTTTTGTTATTTTCAATGCAAGCTCTTCACTAGTGAAAGGAGTAGTGATTCCACCATTTATGTAGTTAATGTCCATTTGCCTGCACAGGTCTATGTGATGGTGTTAGTCATGTGGAGGGTCATCATCTGGCAGCAGCTTGTTTAACAGCTACTAGGCCAAGCATCTCCAGTCCTACATCATTGTACTGTTTTGTTGCTTTATTGTTGCCATTACCACTGGTGTTTTTATTCTCTCAGATTGTATCTTGAAGAGCTCCCCTGATATGTTATTCTGTAACTTGGACCTCACAAAACTGTCCCAATGGCCCTGCTTCATTTTTTGTAATTTGTTTTTGTATCATCATTTGGCTTTAAGGTATTGTTGCAGTATGACTTCATTTTCTTATGTTGTCTTTGCTCATTGGTAGTATCGTCTTTTATATTGGAAGTTCTTCCTCAGTTTTGTTAATAATGTCGATCATGGTATACTTTGTTTATATATGTCACTGATTAGTGGGATTGCAGCAATCTGAGCCTTCTGTAGTAGGTCACGTAATATGCATACTCAGCAATCACTGGGTGGCATGCAAGGCAAATTCTTTTACAGGATCTTTTAATTTCTGCCAGTTTGCCCTTTTCAGCAACAATTGGGTGGTTGCTGATGAGAGCGAGCAAGTGAGTGAGTGAGTGAGTGAGTGAGTGAGTGAGTGAGTGAGTGTGTGTAATTATTGCATTGTGATCACTGTGAGTTCATCTGTCATGTAATTGCCAATCAGTGATATGTGTTACAGATGTTCAGTTTGCTAATAAAACGCCTCCAGCATTTTTACAGTAAGTTGAGGCTCGCCCTGCCTTACTGAGCACAAAGTCCACTCATTGATGATCTCCATTATAACTTGTCCTTTAGTTTCTGTCCAATCAGCATGCCAGAATGCTAAGTATGTGTAAATGTCCATGAAGATGAGTAGTCTTTTTACCCTGAAGAAACCCGACATTTCCCTCACTGAGTTTCCGAAGGATCCTACGTCATGTGAGTCCTGCATGTATAAATATGTGACTATTTGTGATTTCCTTCCTTGTGTAATTTCTGCTGTTACAAAATGTTTAGTACATAGTTGCATTATATTTGTCACACTGATTTGTGTGTTTGTTACAACAATTGCTGCTTTGGCATCTTTTATCCATTGGGTTGGGAGACCAGGTATTTAACCGTCACACACATAAGATACCTGTAAATGAACAACATCTGCTAGTACTTTGTCCATCAACTTGCTTAGTTTTGTACTAACCATTTTACTCCTCATTCAAATCATATGTACTCATGATGGGTGATATCTTGTATATGCATAGCTCTTGGGCCCACTTTCTAGAAACTCAAAGTAAATGTGCTCTTGTGCTCTCACTAAGTCCTTGTAGATGCTATTTACATCCAAACCCTCTTCACTACATGTACACACCACCCCTAGGAGTCTATACAGCTTCTGTTTGTCAGTCGGGAGGTTTTCTGTTCGTGGGACCATGAAATCAGCTTGTTCCATAGTTGGATAACATATTTTATTACCTTCTGGATAATTATGTTGTGTTACTAACAGTAGTACAGTTTGAAATATGTCTGTTTTCAAGTTTGCTTAAGCAGGTGTCTGTAGTGAATTGTTATTCATTTATCATGTTCCTGTTTACTGAGATAATCTTGTGATTGGCTGATTTGTTCATTTGTGTTTGTTCTTAGTGCTTCTGTAGTAGTTGTACTTACCACAGTTATCTGTTCTCCATTGTTTGTATCATGTAACAGGGCATGTTAGAAGTCTGGTTTTGCTATCGGTGTATCTGTATGGACAGGATGCCCTGAGGGGCAGAGTACACCCCGAGGGGCAGAGTACGCCCCGAGGGGGAGAGTACGCCCCGAGGGGGAAGGGGAGATGGGGGGGGAAGGGGAGATGGGGGGGGGACAGGAAATGAGGGATAGAGGGAAAGGATGTGTGAAGTGGGAAACTGCGTAAAGAGATAGAAGAGGAAGCATATGTGTGAGGAGAGGAAGACAACAAATGGGTCGAAAAGGAAATGTAGTAGACAGGAGATAAAGAGTGGGAGAAAGCAGAATAACATGAAGAAAAAGAGGGAGAGAAAAGTGGGATGGAGAAGAGAAAATCAGGACAGAGGAGGGAAAGGGATAGAGGAGGGAAAGGGATACAGGAGGGAAAAGAGGGATACAGGAGGGAAAAGAGGGATACAGGAGAGAAAAGAAGGATACAGGGAGGGAAAAGAGGGTACAGGGAGGGAAAAGAGGGTACAGGGAGGGAAATAAGGGGTGACAGCAGGAGAGAAGGTTAGGGGGCGGCAAGAATGGGTGGGGGCAGCAAGGAGGGGTGGGAGTGGAAAGGAAGGGTGAGGGGCGGCAAGGAGGGATGGAGCACAGTGATGAGCAGGGAAGTGCAGCAAGGAGCAGAGAGGTGCAGCAAGTAGCAGAGAGGTGGGGCAAGGAAGGGTGGGGGGGCGGCAAGTAATGCGGTGAGATAACAAGGGGTTGCGGGCCACAAAGAGGGCGGGGGCAGCAAGGGGGCCAGGGGGGGCCAGGGGTGGCAAGGGGGTGGGGGCTGCAAGGTGGCAGGCAAGGAGGGGCGGGGCGGAGGGAACTAGGGCAGGCGGAGGGAACGAGGGCAGGCGGAGGGAAAGAGGGCGAGCGGAGAGGTAAAGGGCGGGCGGAGGGAACGAGGGCGGGCGGAGGGAACGAGGGCGGGCGGAGGGAAAGAGGGCGGGCGGAGGGGCAGAGGGCGGGCGGAGGGGGCGGAGGGCTGGAGGGCGGGCGGAGGGCTGGAGGGCGGGCGGAGGGCTGGAGGGCGGGCGGAGGGCTGGAGGGCGGGCGGAGGGCTGGAGGGCGGGCGGAGGGCTGGAGGGCGGGCGGAGGGCTGGAGGGCGGGCGGAGGGATGGAGGGCGGGCGGAGGGATAGAGGGCGGGTGGGCGGGCGGAGGGAAAGAGGGCGGGCGGAGGGAAAGAGGGCGGGCGGAGGGAAAGAGGGCGGGCGGAGGGAAAGAGGGCGGGCGGAGGGAAAGAGGGCGGGCGGAGGGAAAGAGGGCGGGCGGAGGGAAAGAGGGCGGGCGGAGGGAAAGAGGGCGGGCGGAGGGAAAGAGGGCGGGCGGAGGGAAAGAGGGCGGGCGGAGGGAAAGAGGGCGGGCGGAGGGAAAGAGGGCGGGCGGAGGGAAAGAGGGCGGGCGGAGGGAAAGAGGGCGGGCGGAGGGAAAGAGGGCGGGCGGAGGGAAAGAGGGCGGGCGGAGGGAAAGAGGGCGGGCGGAGGGAAAGTGGGCGGGCGGAGGGAAAGTGGGCAGGCGGAGGGAAAGTGGGCGGGCGGAGGGAAAGTGGGCGGGCGGAGGGAAAGTGGGCGGGCGGAGGGAAAGTGGGCGGGCGGAGGGAAAGTGGGTGGGCGGAGGGAAAGAGGATGGGTGGAGGGAAAGAGGGTGGGTGGAGGGAAAGAGGGTGGGTGGAGGGAAAGAGGGTGGGTGGAGGGAAAGAGGGTGGGTGGAGGGAAAGAGGGTGGGTGGAGGGAAAGAGGGTGGGTGGAGGGAAAGAGGGTAGGTGGAGGGAAAGAGGGTAGGTGGAGGGAAAGAGGGTAGGAGGAGGCAGAACAGAAGGGTAGGAGGCAGAATAGAAGGGTAAGGGGCATGAGAGAAGGGTAGAAGTAGGGATAAAAGGGTAGGATGTGGGAAAGAAGTATAGGAGTAGGGAAAAAAGGGTAGGATGTGGGAAAGAAGTACAGGAACAGAGAAAAGGGTTGAGGGCAGGAAAGATGGGATAGGGTGAGAAAAAATGGCAGGGAGTGGGAACAAATTGCAAGAGGAGGGAATGAATGGCCACGGGCAGGAAATAGTGGCTGAGGGGGGGAAAGGGGGGTAGGGGACGAGATAGGAAGACAGGCAGATAGCAGTGGGTAACAGGCAGATAGTGGTGGGAAAGAGGGAGAGACAGGGGGGTGAAAGAAGGAGGCAAAGGGGGGAAAGAGGGAGTAAAGTGGGTTAGAGAGATGCTGAAGACGCAGACAGTTGGTATAGGTGGTGCGATGTGGGAAAGATGGGGTGAGAGAAAAGACAGGGGTGAAGGCAAAGACAAGGGAAATAAGCAAATGGGAACAGGAGACGAGGTAATGAGGCGAGTGCAAGGTGGGAAGAGGTGAACTGTGAAACAGGGAGAGAAGAGCAAAAGAGAGCAAGAAGTAAAAATGCTGGGATGTTGAACGAGGTTCGGAAGGTGTAAGGAAGGGGCAGAGGGAGAAGACCGAAGGCGAGACGGGTGAGTCAGACGGCGATGGCAGGGGGGGGGGGGGGGGCAGACACAGGGCAACAGGAGGGGAGAGACAGGGTGATAGGGGGGAGACACAAGGCGACAGGGGTGGGGGGCAGAGAAAGGGTGATAGCGGGGAGAGACAGGGCTGTGGGGCAGAAGAGACAGGGCGATGGGTTGGGGGCCCGACATGGGGCGCCAGGGGCCCCGACACGGGGCGCCAGGGGCCCCGACACTGGGCGCCAGGGGGGGGGCCGACACTGGGCGCCAGGGGCCCCGACACGGGGCGCCAGGGGCCCCGACTCGGGGCGCCAGGGGCCCCGACAAGGGGCGCCAGGGGCCCCGACAAGGGGCGCCAGGGGCCCCGACAAGGGGCGCCAGGGGCCCCGACACTGGGCGCCAGGGGCCCCGACACTGGGCGCCAGGGGGCCCCGACACTGGGCGCCAGGGGGGGCTGACACTGGGCGCCAGGGGGCCAACACTGGGCGCCAGGGGCCAGACACTGGGCGCCAGGGGCCAGACACTGGGCGCCAGGGGCCAGACACAGGGGGGCAGGGGACAGACACAGGGGGGCAGGGGACAGACACAGGGGGGCAGGGGACAGACACAGGGGGGCAGGGGACAGACACAGGGGGGCAGGGGAGGAGGCATAGGGCAAGGTGATTAGATTGGATTGATGGGGTTCAGGGACCAAACTAAAATGTTAGCAGTCCCTCCATCCTATAAGTGTCAAGCCAGGAAAAGTCCTTAGAGAGGAAGGACACATAAGATATAGCCTGAAAAAGCCGAC
Organism: Schistocerca piceifrons; assembly: GCF_021461385.2. Taxonomy (NCBI): domain Eukaryota; kingdom Metazoa; phylum Arthropoda; class Insecta; order Orthoptera; family Acrididae; genus Schistocerca; species Schistocerca piceifrons. Next base: position 142,209,573 of record NC_060141.1, on the reverse strand, counting down.
TGCAACCTATAATCAATAAAATCAAGAGACAGAAGTAATTGTAAACAAGAAAGTCATAAGAGGGTAAAGATGGGTGAGTTGCTCTACCCAGAAAGCAACTGAAGGGACTTGGGACATGTTATGACTTGGGACATGTTATGCTATTGGAGACACAATCTCTGCATCTAACTGGTGTTTCCTCACCCTCCATTAACACAAGAGAACTCGCAACACAGACAAGTTGACAAAATCTCAGAAAAATAAAACAATGATGATGAGCCAGTAAAGCAACACCAGATGTAAAGGAACAAGAAGAATTAAAATGGTGGGGAGGGCAGGAGCCAGGCTGGACCAATAAGCAAAGGCAGTCATGAACCCCTTATGTTGGAGGTGGCACAGGGCACCCTTCCAATCCCTCAAGCAGCTGATGAGACTAATGTACCCTATGTCACAGAAAGGAGTAAAAACTACTTCCATCGATAAAATGTCAAAGGAAATCAGGCACTTTGGCTTCATCTGCTAGCACCAGAGATAGTGTGTCAGCAAGTACAGGCTGACAATTATTGAACTATATGAAATAAAATCGTCATAACTTCTGAACGGTTGTGTTAGAATGTTCAAACTGCACAGCTGGCCCTGGTGCACGATAGGAATTAGTATGTGCCTGTATGGTTTGGTTTAGTGACGAAGCCCACTTTCATTTGGATGGCTTTGTCAATAAGCAAAATTGGAGCATTTGGGGGACTGAGAATCCGCATTTCATGATTGAAAAGTGTCTTTGCCCTCTATGGATGACTGTGTAATGTGCAACGTCCAGGCACAGAATAATCAGTGCAATATTCCTTGATGGCACGGTGACTAATGAATGATAGGTGAAGGTTATGGAAGACAATTTCATCTCCATTAACCAAAGTGACCCTGATTTTGACAAGGTGTGGTTCATTCAACACAGAGTTCGAACCCATCAAAGCAGGAGCATGTTTGATGTCCTGGAGGTGAACTTTGGGGATCACATTCTGGCTATGGGTACCCAGAGGCCACTGGCATGGGCCTCGATCGGCCGCCATATTCTTCGGATCTGAACACATGCAACTCCTTTTCATAGGGCTATATTAAAGACAAAGTGTACAGCAATAACCCCAAAACCACTGCAGAAAACAGCCATTCAGGAGGTCATTGACAGCATCCATGTTCCAACCCTTCAGCGGGTCATGCAGAATTTTGCTATTCGTCTGCACCACATCATTGCCAATGATAGTAGACATACTGAACATGTTATAACCTAAATCTGAATGTCTGTAGTGACATTTACATCTTGAATAAAGTGTGTGTGCACTTCATAGTTTGTAACTAATTTACATTTTTTTCATATAGTTCAATAATTGTCACCCTGTATAAGGTTTTGCTATAAGGTGGCCAAACAGAGGGCGCTCCAGTAAGATGTGGGCCATCACCATATGGACATCACATTGACAGTGGGCTGGATCCTCACATCATAGGATGTGACCATGAGTCAGCCACATGTGGCCAATGCTAGTCGAAAAGAGAACAGCAGAATCCCTGAGAGGAGCATGAAGGGAAGACTTTCATAATTTGTTTGGAGGAACCAAGGAACACCAATCCATATTCGAAGCCTCCAACAACTGATGGCAGGCAGTTCATTGAAAGTCTGATTATGGTACCCCAATCTTCAAAGTCTACATCTTGGTAGCACACTTGGCCAACCAGTCAGCATGTTCATTCCCTGGGATTCCACTGTGACCAGGGATCCCAACTGGGTGGAGATCATACAGGAGATTCTGGATAGTCATAGCTAATACTTGTTGAAGTTAGCATCTATCAATAGCCTCAAGACTAATCAGGGAGTCCCTGGCAATTAAGGACACCTCACTGATGCTGGAACTAATGTGACTGAGACCTCAAGTGATAGCCACTAATTCTGCAGTGAATACACTGCATCCGTTCGGCAGGGACCAGTTCACTGCACCTTGCATGTGTGGTGACAACATTGGTTCATCTGTTGACCATGGAGTCATTGGTGTATATCACTTCCAAATACAGTACTGCATCAAGAATAGCCACGAGCAGGCAGCGAAAAACCATGGGGGTTAACAGAGTACAGAGTAGGTTGGTTGGTTGGTTTGGGGGAGGGGGGAACCAAACTGTTTGGTCATCTTTTGGTCCAAAGAATAGGCCGACTTAGATCCAAGGATTGAATACACACCATGGGGCCACACACAATTGCTACCTGACAAGAGGAGTGGGGGGAAGTTGGAGTTCAGAGCAGAGACACAGTATGCGAACAGTGATTGTGATTCCACTCCTCAGCCTCTGTTGTGGGGGGGAATCTCCCTGCTAAGGGGAGCAGCAAATGTGTATCACATGTCGAACAGCAGTTGTCTGCACATGATCTGTAGTGAATGGACCGCAGCCCCCACAAGAAGGCTACTCACAGGACTGGGCCAAAAGCCACCTGTTGCAAGACAGAACCCACAATGGTGTATAAGGTGCATCATTCTCAATGCTGAGCCATATGCCAGACTCCCATAGTCATGGCACAACAGGGTCAGAGCTCCGTAAAGCCACCAAAGTGTAGAGCAGTCTACACCCCAGCTAGTGGTACTGAGGCAGTTAAAAGTATTAAGGTGCGACCAGCATCTTCTCTTAAATTGGTGAAGATGGGGGAGCCATGTCGATTTGGCATTAATACCAGTTTCAAAAAGTGATAAGACTCCGCTGCATTGACCAACTGGTCACTGAGGTAGAGTTCTGGTTGTAGACAGACAGCATGATGCAGACAGAAGTGTATAACTCATGTCTTGGCTGCTGAAAACCGGAAGCCATGAGTGACAGCCCAGGACTATGCCCTACAGTCAGTGTTCGACAACAGTCACAGTGAAGGAACAATAGTAAATGCACAAATCATCAGCACACATGGAGGGTGACACCATAGGCCTTCACAGCTTCAGCTAGGCCATTGATAGCCACTAGAAAAAGGGTCACACACAATAAATAGCCCCTTGTATATGGGGTGTACTGTGGCAAGCATTAACATGAACCCAGAAAATAGGGTATGTCAAGAAGTTCCTCACATTGGTTAACAAGGTTGTCATGAAACCATGTGGTGTCATAATCCATTGGCAAGTCAAAGACAACAGTGATAAGATGTTGATGTCAGGCAAAGTTGACCAGATAGCAGACTCCAGGCAGACCTAGTTGTCAGAACTAGAATGCCATTGATGAAAACCACCTTGTGACTTAGCCAAAAGAATCTGAGACTCAAAGTACCAACAAAGCCACCAGCACACGATATGTTCGAATAATTTGCAGAGTGCAGTAGTAAACTGTCAATCTCAAGGGGCGTTAACTTGATTTCAGTACCAAGATCTCACACTTTCTTGCCTCTGAAGTGGGACCTCATCTTTGCTCCACAAATGGTTGGAAATGGCAAGGACATGATGTTGGCAGACCAGCGATAGGCTTCTGATCATTTAGCTGTGGATGCAGTCTGACTCTGGAACTGTGCCGCAGCAAAGGTCTAGACACTGATGAATTCCCTCTCACCGAACGGAGCATTATATGTCTCTAGGTGATGAGTAGTGAAAGGTAACTGAATCTGCACCACCCATCATTTGAGGACATAAAATGCAGGCTCATAATTCTCAGACTCAAAGATTCGAGTATAATGCAAAGACAGCACTTTTGGCCACAGCATCTGGGTCAGTGTAGAAACACCATGCATGGGGATCCCAAGAAACCCTTGTAGTGTCACAGTATATTTCGTAGGAAATAGCATGTCACTTCAAGCTTTAACTTAGCCAAAGAAATATGGAGGAAGATTTCTTAATGTGTAGGTTTGACAAAAAGACTGGACAGCCCACTCTGTGGGTAATTCTGTGCAAAGACAGTAGTTCGTGGATGCCATATGTCTAGGGAGTGGTACAGGTGGTAAGACATCGCAACATGCTGTGAAGTGGGGCCACCTACTCAATGCTGGTACTGCACCAGAGATCAACTCAGCCCAACGAATAGCCCCGCGGACAACAATGTGTGACTGGCTGCTTCTCTGAGCAGAGATACCAAATGATGTTGATTTGGATCTTGAGTGACAATCAATCACAGAGAACATTGTCTGCTCTGGCAATTATAATACTGATCAAGTCTTCCACAAGTTGTTAATGAGAAATGGTGTTTATGACGTTGAAGAATACGTAAGCTGACTAAGTTAACTCGACATCCAAGTGTATGTTGATTTGGTGATATTAGTTGGAGAGCTGCATCCCATAGAGCTCCACGCGTAACTGTTGGGTGAAGATAAATGATTATCATGACAGACTGGAAGTGTTTAGCAGGACCATTCCACTATTCCACTACTTACTCAAATGGTAACAAATTATTTAAGAAAACGGGGAGGGGGTGCAGCGGGGAGGGGTAGCAGTGGAGATGGTGGAGGGGGGGGGCAGCGGAGATGGGGGACAGTGGAGATGGGGGGGCAGCGGAGATGGGGGACAGTGGAGATGGGGGACAGCGGAGATGGGGGGCAGCGGAGATGGGGGGCCAGCAGAGATGGGGGGGTCGCCGCAGAGATGGGGGGTCGGCGTGGAGATCGGGGGGGGGGGGGGGGGGGGGTACGCGTGGAGAAGGGGGGGAGCGTCCGCTTGGAGAGGGGGGGAAGCGTCCGCTTAGAGATGGGGGGGGGTCTGCATGGAGATGGGTGCGGGATCCGTTTGGAGATGGGGGGTCCGCGTGGAGATGGGTGGGGGGGGGGGTCCGCGTGGAGAGGGTGGGGGGTTCCGTGTGGAGATGGGTGGGCCACGTGGAGGTGGGGGGGGGCCGCGTGGAGGTGGGGGGGGGCCGTGTGGAGGTGGGGGGGGACCGCGTGGAGGTGGGGGGTGCCGCGTGGAGGTGGGGGGGGACCGCGTGGAGGTGGGGGGGGCCGCGTGGAGGTGGGGAGGCCGCGTGGTGATGGGGGCGGGGGGGCTGCGTGGAGATGGGGGGGCTCGCGTGGCGATGGGGGGTGCCGCGTGGAGATGGGGGGTGCCGCGTGGAGATGGGGGGTGCCGCGTGGAGATGGGGGGTGCCGCGTGGAGATGGGGGGTGCCGCGTGGAGATGGGGGGTGCCGCGTGGAGATGGGGGGGCCGCGTGGAGATGGGGGGTCCGCGAGGAGATGGGGGGTCCGCGAGGAGATGGGGGGTCCGCGAGGAGATGGGGGGGTCCGCGAGGAGATGGGGGGGTCCGCGAGGAGATGGGGGGGTCCGCGAGGAGATGGGGGGGTCCGCGAGGAGATGGGGGGGTCCGCGAGGAGATGGGGGGGTCCGCGAGGAGATGGGGGGGTCCGCGAGGAGATGGGGGGGTCCGCGAGGAGATGGGGGGGTCCGCGAGGAGATGGGGGGGGGTCCGCGTGGAGTTGGGGTGGGGGGTCCGCGTGGAGTTGGGGTGGGGGGTCCGCATGGAGTTGGGGGGGGGGCCGCGTGTTGTTGGGGGGGTGGGGGTGTCCGCGTGCTGTTGGGGGGGGGTGTCCGTGTGGAGGTGGGGGGGGCCTGCATGGAGATGGGTGGGGATGGGGGGTTTACAGCCCCCCCTCCCCTCCCACCTTGAACTACGTATGAACCTTGCCAAGGTGGGGTTATTTGCGTGCCTCAACGATGCTATCAATACTGTAGAAACAATCATAACGGAGAGGCCAGACAAATGTGGTTCCTGAAAAAACGCAATAGCCTTTTCATTAGTTGCAGGGGACAACAATCTGGATGACTGACTGATCTGGCCTTGTAACATCTGCCAACTTGGCATTAATGTGTTGGTACTGCGAACAGCTGAAAGCTACAGCAAACTACAGTCATTACTTTTCCCAAGGACATGCAGCTCTACTGTATGGTTAAATGATGATGGCATCCTTTTGGGCAACATATTTCGGAGGTAAAATAGTTGCTCATTTGTATGTCGATGCAGTGACTAATCAAAGGGATGCTGTCCTCAGTAAAAACAAAAATGGTTTTCTATGGGCCGGAGCATGATTCATTAATCGGGCAGGTAGGTTAGAAAATTTAGAATAGGAAATGGATATGTTGAAGTTAGATAGAATGGGAATTAGGGAAGTCTGGTGGCAGTATGAATAGGAATTCAGGGCACGTCAGTTACAGGGTTATAAATACAAAATCAAATAGGGATAATGCAGGAGTAGGCCCAGAAATGAATAAAAAAAAAATAGGAATGTGAATAAGCTGCTCTAAACAGCATTATCATAGTCCAGATAGATAAGAGGCCAACTTTCACCACAGTTGAACAAGTTTATGTGATGCCAACTAGATCCGCAGATCAAGAAAAGTTTGAAATAAAAGTATGATAAGATAAAAGAAAGTATTCATACAGTTAAGAAAGAGGAAAATTAAGTTGTGATGGGTGACTGAAATTCGGTAGTATGAAAAGAAAGAGGATGCAAAACAGTAAGATAATATGGACTGGGGCAAAGGAATGAAAGAGGTACCTGCATGGCAGAATTCTGCACAGAGCACATTTTAATCAATGCAAGCACTTGGTTTAAGAATCGCGAAAAAATATGTATATGTGGAAGACAGGTCGAGACACTGGAATGTTTCAGACTGATTATATAATGGTAAGACAAATTTTGAAACCAGAATTTAAACTGTAAGACATTTCTAGGGACAAATATGGACTCTGACAATAATTTATTGGTTATGAACTGTGGGTTAAAACTGCAGAAACTGCTAAAATGTAGGAAATTAACGAGGCAGAACTTGGTTAAGTTGAAAGAATCGGGGCTTATTGAGAGTCTCAAAGGGAGCATTAGTCAACAACTGACGTAAACAGTGAAGGCAGCACAGGATCAAGTACATAAAAAGATGAAGCACAGCTCTTTCAGAACTGAATATTTTCTAGAAGAAGAAAAATTTTCTTTTGTGCTGTAATGCTGTTGGGTGACTTTTTAATGATTTTAGACGCAAGATTTATGTAAAAATATATACCCATTTTCAAAATAAAAATATGAACTCGTTTTTAAAACACACTTTGAACACTTGGCATCTTCTTATGGACTAAAATAACTAATTTTGACATATTCACTGTTGTAATAAATTGATCACTCAATAATTACCATGCAATACAACAGTAATAATAATATTAATTTATGTAGTGGAAACTAGGTAACCAAACACTTCTGTATATTCTGGCAGTCACAAGCTACTATGTATTGCTCACTGACTAGCTGATATTTTTATAGTGAAACAAACAGGTGGCAGCACTTGTACATGATCACAAGATTGAACATTCACAAATACGTACATGTTGTTTCCACTGGGGAAAAATATTTCTGTTCCATCTAAGAGAGATAGAAAATTTGATGTACACAATTGTAACTAGTGGGTCTATGAGCCTAGTAGAAATCCTTGGGCATCCCAAGAAATAGTGAATGTAATTGGTGAAAGGAGGAATACATTAAAATACTGCAAATGAACCAGGTGAAAGGGAATACAGATGCCTAAAGCCTCAGAAAGTGTGAAATGGCTAAGTAGGAATGGCTAGTAGACAAATGCAAGTCTATAAAAGCAGGTATAATTATGGGAAAGAGAAGCAGCTGAATGAATAACAAGAGGACAGAAAACTGTACTAAGCAAAGGAGGACAAGGTGAAAGGAAAAAGGGAAATGAACTTGAAGGCAATATCGTATGGAAGAGAAATTACACGAACATGAGATCAGAGATATGTTAATGCAAGAAGAATTTGGCATTGAACTATCCATTTCATAAGTCATGATTGCAAAATAGAGATATAAATTGGTTATAGAAGAATGGAAAAACAAGTAGATGCCAGCCTCAAGGAAGATGAATTAGAGTTTTGGAGAAATATAGGAAAACACAATCATACTGACCCTATAACTTATTCGAAAAGATCGGTTAAAGAAAGGCAAACGTATGTTTGTGGTATTTGTAGACTCAGAGAAAGCTTTTGACAATGTCAACTGGAATACAATCTTTGAAATTCTGTTGGTAGCAGAGGTAAAATACAGAGAGCAAAAGGCTATTTACAACTTTTACAGAGACCAGATGGCAGTTATGAGTCGAAGGGCACGTAAAGGGACATTGGTTGAGAAGGCAGTGTCACATGATTATAGTCTATCCATGATACTATTCAATCTGTAAACTGAGTAAGCAGTAAAAGGGATCAAAGAAACATTTGTAGAAGGAACTGAAGTTCAGGGAGAGAAACAAAGGCTTTGATATTTGTTGACAACACTGTAATTCTGTCGGAGACAGCAAAGGACTTGGTAGAGCAGCTGAATAGTGGACAGTTTCATAAAATACGAATATAAGATGAACATCAACAAAAGCAAACCAAGGGTAATGTAATGTAGTTGAATTACATTACGTAGTGCCATGGGAATTAGATCAGGAAATGGGATACTGAAAGCAGAAGATGAGTTTTGCCATTTGGGCAGTAAAATAACAGAAGATGGCTAAAGTAAAGAGGAGATAAAATGTAGACTGGCAACGGCAAGGAAAACGTTCCTGAAAATACAAATTTAAATATTAGGAAGTCTTTTATGACAATATTTGTTTGGAGTATAGCTCCGTACAGAAGCAAAATGTGGATGATAAGCAGTTCAGACTAGGAGAGGAAATGAGACTTTGAAATTTGGTCTAAAAATGAATGCTGAGGATTAGATGGGTAGAGGAAGTACTGAACAGAATGGGAGATAGCAGAAATTTGTGACATAATTTGGCTAAAAGACAAGATCAGTTGATAGGACACATTCTGAGACATCACTGAATCATCAGCTTAGTAGTGGAATGAAGCAAGAATGGTAAAAATTGTAGAGGGAGACGAAAAGATGACTATAGTAGGCAGGTTCAAATGGATGTAGGTTGAAACAGTTATTTACAGATGAAGAGGCTTGTAGAGGATCAACGAGTGTGGACCACAACAACAACACATCATTGGTTGCTGAGGACCGAACATATCATCCAGACCTGAAACAATAGGAGGGATAGGTACTTTTGGATAAAATGGGTAAGCAACCCTGCAAGCCTCATTCATGGTGTGCTGATAAGATACAATGGCACCAGGTCGGGAAGAATACAGCGAAAAAGTGCTGTTGATGCAAAAAAAGCACTGTGCACTGCAGATTCTACAGTTATAAGTTGGTCTGTGTTACACCAGAGTGACCAAAAGCCCAGAGTGACTGAAAGCCACTTCAAAATTGTGATAAATGTTTTCTGGGTTCCAGGCACCAACACATTCATCAGTTGACCATTCTTTGAAATAATGAACATGCCCTTTTCATTAGTGAGAATGGTCAATAATTAGTAAAAATATGAGGGTCTTTTCCCAGTTTCCAGATAGGAATAATAATAATACCTTCTTGACATTAGGAGGGAACTTCCCTTTTTGTGAAATACGGTGTCACTGCTAATGTGTCACCAATATTATTATTATTATTATTATTATTATTATTATTATTATTATTATAGTGCATGATAGCAGGCTTAGTTAGTTATCTTGTGTTGGTTCATGTCATTTAGATTTTAGTGGAGGTGAGTTGGTGAGGGGATATTGGGACTAGCAGGTTGAACGAAATGGTCTTCTTGTTGGAAGTTAAGACAGTAATCGGAGTGCTAGGTACAGGAGAAGATAAAGGATATGCCTGTGTTCGTTTGTGCTCAAGAATAAGTTGCTTTCCAATAAGATAGGTTTTGATTTAGCTCTGGTGTCTGAAGAATTTATTGTTCCAAATCTCTAAAGTAATGAGTGACTTGATATTTGAATATTCGGTAATTACTCCTCATGCATCAATACCCTATACAAGTCAAGTGTTTATGTTAACAACTCAGCAATTACCTGGACACCCATTAATTTTAGCTCATTTTACAACATCTCTCTCAATCTCCTTGGGTTAGTTACTTATAGTCTCCTTTCGGGATCTGACCTCCATTTTTTTCAATTTCACAGAAGTATGGATCATCTGTGGAAGGGTGTGCACAATATGTCTATTGTACAGTGTGATTCCCTGTACCTACTATTAGATGAATTTATATTCACACTTTCAATACAGAGTGGCTGCCAATCCGCTGTGGGTGTTGTCATGTACTCTCACGGCTGCAGCCCCTTCATAACACACAGATCACACTGCTGATCCTTTAGCTGTAACCTCTCCATGTATGACAAGGAGTAGGCACCTGTCCAATGAGTGGCACAGGACTATGGGTAAAGGCTATTAAGCCACAAAGCCTTTGCTAAGGCAAGGTGGCAACCATAAGGAGAGCCTCTAACAGGAGTGACTGGCATCAGGGCAGATGATCCCCAATGAAACAAATCAAATTTATCAATACTGGTGGCTGTGCCAACACAGTTGTCTTAGCATTTAGAAAGTAAGATTTAAATAAAGGGTTTTGGAGATGAACAGTTTGCCCAGTTCTTGGTATGCTCCAGAACTGATGCTGAATCTTTTGCAACAATGAATCCACTGTTTTTCAATAACACTATTCCATCACGAATTAATGGACAAAGAAATGTACACTGACCTAGAGCAGAGTGGAGCTTTCATCGTAGCTTGCAATGGAAAGGTTTTCACTGAGGAAGTTATGGTCTCAGTAATAGGTATGGTGTCAACCACTATTTCCTCTTTGTGTGAGACGTTTCAGATGATAGAGGTTTGGACACATGTTGTCCTACCATACTAATTGGGATATTTCTTGGATGAGTAGAAGGAAAATATGAGGGTAGATGTTGGGAACAATCCCCTACATGTGTAAATTGCCCAGAAAACCAACACCCTAATCCACCAACATGTTGAGTTTTCAACATGAAGAAGAAAATCCACAAACATACAACCTAGAGCTGACTGTCTATCAAATCAGCATGCTAAGAAAAAGTCTGAACAACTCCAAGCAATTAATATGACATCAAACTTTGCAAATGTTGTGTTAAAATAGACAAGTAGTGTAATGACAATGTTTCAGAACACCAACTCCTGGCATCAGTTACATGTCAATGCACGTACTTCAACCGGGGGAAATGGACGTCAGTTCCCTTGACCCCTAAACTCACAGCACTGGCTGTAACCAACTGATCAACACTGTCGGAAATGTCTCATTGTCCTTTCACATCACCAGGGAAGTGGATGGATACTTGGCAAGGTGAGACACCCACCCCCCCCCCCCCACCCCCCGTCCTAAGACAACAGTCTACCACCAACTACTGGCTGAAAGTCACAGCCCATGGATCACAGAAAGGAATGGTCCCATTCTGTCCCAGAGGTCAAGATAGGAAAATCCTCATGGGAACTTGGAAACTGAAACCTCACACGGAAAAAAAATAAAAGAAATAAATAAAATTGAAAATTAAACATAATGCTGTGACACCACCCACAACCCCCCAGGCCTCCCCTTCCCGAGAACAAGCCTATGGGTAGTGATGATGAACCACACATTGAGGTTGAGCACACCAGAACAGCAAAGTAGTTCATACTCCCATTTCCCCTTCGCTGCTTTCTCAGTTCACAATCTGATGTTCCTGCAATGGAATTGTAACAGCTGCCCAAATGCCCAACATCTCTGGCAGCTCAGACCATTGACAACTGTCTGTGGTCCCAGTCAGATAGAATCTTTTTACAATCACTGGTCTCACAATGTGTTACATGTCTGAGAGTGGCAAACCAGTCCTCGTAAACACGTTTGTAAGTCTGCATCCTTGTAAACACTTTTGAGAGTCTGCACTGATACACCAAGATTTCAGGCAACTTCATTTATGGTGTGGTCATTGATACATCCAAACATAATAGCTTGCTTGTGTGAACGAATGAGCTAAAGTTTAAGTATCCTTTATTGTGCCTGTCAGCACCTTCTGTCATATTTACAGTAAGTAGCAATCTATCTTTTCCTTAGACTGTTGAAATCCTATAGTAAAAGTCACATTAACACTGAGAGGACATCTGGAGAGCCTGAATGCTCATACACCCACAGACTTTCAGTGAGCAGGTGCAACTAAACATTGCATTAGAAGCTGTGGCTGTTTGTGTCCATCCGTTAGGGTAATAGTATGTAACATCGGTCTACCCCCACACAGATGCAACTCATATCACAAGCTGTGGAACTAGTGAAAGAGCTGCCTCCACCCTGCATCTGGCATGGGGCAGCAAAAAGAGACCTAGCAGGGTACAAGTAATACAGCTAATAAATGCAGAAGTGAAAGTCTGCCTACTAAACACAGAACTATAACACAATTCAACCTTAGATATTGTAAACTGCAGTCTGAGCATGTCACCCTCGATCCAGTACACTGTCGATAACGACCTCCTCTGGGATAGTGACTACTTGCCTCTCACTCTTTCTTTCTCAAATTGCCAAACAATGGAATACGCTGCTCCATGTTGGTTGCTTCAGAAAGCCAACTAGTAAGCTTTCACCTCCAATCTTCTTTTGAAGCCAGTCAGAGATGCATACTGAAGTTGTAGCACAAGAAACTATTGACACAATCATACATGCTGCAGAATCAATACCCTATTCCTCAAGGCCCCTCCCCCTTCTCCCCTCTGGCAGAATCCCGAGCCCCAGTGGTCTGAAAAAATAGCTGCAGCTGTCAGACAGCATAGACAGTCATTGCAAAAACTCAAATCCATCCTTCTACAGAACATTTAACAGATTTCAAGAGACTTTAAGCTAAGGCAAAGTTTTTAATAAAAAGCGGAATGTAGAAAGTAATGGAAACATTATGTATCATCTACAAGTGCCCCACGCCCCACTGTCTCAAGTATGGACTATCCTACATAGCAAATGCAACCAGCAACTGCACACAGTAGTTTTTGGCATCTCCCTCAATGGTGATAAACATACTCAAGCGACGGGCATTGCTCAATGTTTCAAGGCAAACTTCGCTGAAGTGTCTGTATGCAGTTACTACCAGCCCAGTTTCCTCACCGGGAAATACCTGATACAACAAAACTACTTATCTTTCCATCTGCAAGGCCTCAAATCATACAATGTTCCATTTAATGAATTGGAGCAGCATTTTCGAAGGGTGTCAAAACACAGATCCAGGATCTGACAAAAACCGCATTCAAATGAAGGTTAGCTGTGCAAAAGGGTAGCAGCTGTGCAGAGGGGTAGCAGCCATGGAGAGGGGTCAAGTGTAGACACGTAGTTGTGTAGAAGTGGAGCTTAGAGTGGGAGTTGGGTGGAAAGTTGCAGTGGGGAGAGGGGGAGGCAGGGGGATGAGGAAGTGTTAAAAGGGATATGTGGGAGGAGGACGGTCAGAGAAAGAGAGAGTGGAAGTAGGACGAGGAGTGGTGGGGAAAGGGGTAGTCAGAGAGGGTTAACTATGGACAGGTCTTTGGATTAAATTTATATTTGTCAACCTAAGGCCTAGGCCCTGCAGCAAGTATGTTGCCCCACCCCTTTAACATGAGGAAACTCCACACTGGTAACATCTTTAATATTTTATTGTTTTTGTTTTTACAGTAATGTGTAAGACTTCTGAAGCACAGAAGGAATAAGATACTATGACTCATTCCAAAAATGTAGTGAGAGAGATAGTACAGCTTCTACTGTCAGGTGAAGAACTGATAACCTTTTCTTGAAAAATTTGATTTTTTATTACTGATAATTTTTCTTGAAAAATTTGATTTTTTATTGCAGAATACATTTTAGTATGAGCTACAGATATTCATGACAAAAGTTAAGAGAAAAATTAAATTTTTGCATGATATAACAAAAGAAGAAACATGATATAAAAGTATTATGTTAGTTATAGGTTATTCTTACAAATTCACAGTCTATAGTCCATCTCAGGGAAGGTCTTTTATTGTAAGCTATAAAAACATTTATTTGTGACAAGGGAGGCAATTTATAAAACCTCTAAGCCATTATGTTGAGTGACATCATATGAAACATTAAGAAGACTGTTCCATATGGCTCACTGGCATAAAAGACACTTTTCATAATGTAATTTGAGAGTTCTTGATGAATATGGTTTACAAAGACAAAGTTTGTTAATATCAGCAGTGAAATTTATCATTAAAATACACACAATATGTGTAAAATGTTTCTTGCCAAAGCTCAAGCACAGCTTCTCCATCACAAGCCTGCTACAATATTGGACATCATTGGTGCAACCCATTCCAGTTTCGCCCGACTGTCAATGACAATAACGCAGCGCGAGGCAGTGTGTTTTACGTCTCAGTGCATCCCTGCCCAGCTATGATCTGTTCAGTGTGTGACACACAGTACAAACACAGCAAAACTCATTTCAACATACCTCCTTCTTGGCCTGTAGTTCCATCCTGACTTCACGAAGAGCCTCAACACCTTCCAAGTCACCTTCTCCCATAGAAAGAGCAGAAACCAAAAGCCTGGTTGCATGCAGGTAATGTTTCTTTGACAAATGCATTTCCAGCTTTGAAGGAACCTCCCGAAGCTGATCACTAGGAATAAGCACAAAATGTTAGCAGTAATATAAGCCCAAATGTAATAGTGGAAAACAAGAGGATGAATGAAATACACTGATTGCTTCAAATCGAGCATTATCAGTGTGACCTTTCTTGGAGTACTTTTGCTGCAATTCACTCCCATCCACAACAAAGTATTTACATTCCACAGAAATCAATTTAACTTTTCTTTATCTGTACATTCACTTTTCTTCCCTTTAACAGCTCAGCCCCACCTACAGAGTCTTTTTCCATAGTCTTTCCTACTACCCAATATTGCTCTGCTCTCAATGACAGTATTCATCCATTTATCTTATTCAGAATTGTCTCCATATCTTCAACTGCAGTTACACCTCAAATTAAGATTCTACACAGTTATTCTCTCAAAACAAACTATGAAATTTCCAAAGTCTTTCCAGAATACCACCTGGGTATTCATTTCAAATTCTGAAATATCCTGTATTAATTTTTTTATCATCCCATGGGATTATCTGAATCAACTATACTTGTTCAGAAAATGAGTTATATTGTCCACAGCAAGCCAATAAAAAACAAAACAACGTGAAACAAATGAAGTCTTCCTGCAGTACATAAACATGATCAATACATCAGAGGAAAGGACTTAAACTACAGTGAGGAACTCCTGCACAGAAGAGAGCACGTCACATGGAATCCACACTATGTGTATTTAAATGTGTCAGGTTGAAAACTCCTCTGTTTTTCTGTATTAAAATTGAATTGCAGAATGAAGTACATCTTCTGTAAGTACTACGCAAGTGCAAACTGTTATTATGTCTGGTCTTTACTGACTGAATGTGTTGATAATGTCTTCTAAAATCATCCCTGAAAGTATTTTAACTGGAATGGCATAACTAGAATTCTGAAATAACTGAACAGTCACAACCTTAAGTTCATGAACATTTACAAAAGACTGCTCTGATAGCCGCAATGTTGGCTAAGAATATCTTCTGTGAAAACACAAACCATAGTATGATACCTCAGAGTATGACAGCGTAGAATGTAACAAAGAAAACAAGCAAGTTACTGCACACATGATGCTAGTATATTGCACCTATGACGCCAGCTGTGAAAGTGTTTCTAACATAATATTGAAATACAGTATTCTGACGATTTGATAGGAATGCCCTTAAGCTCTCTATGTTGCCAATCAATGACTCAGGACATTTCAGACAGGCTTAAATATGCTGCAATGACCCCCACTTTTTTTTAAGTGACCTATGATAGAATATTGGCACATTTATCTGAGCAGAGCTAGTTAGCTGGCTCTCCATTAGGCATTTGTAAAGAATTCTGCATAGAAAAAAGAATACAACATCTACATCTACACACACACTCCACAAGCTATAAATGGTGTGAAGGGAAAACGACTTTCTATATACCACTGTAGAGCTCAAATTTCTCTTATTTTGTCTTCGTAGTCTTTACACAAAATGTACATTGGTGGCAGTATAATAGTTCTGCAGTCAGCTGCAAATACCAGTTCTCTAAATTTTCTAAATGCCTTTTTGCGAAAAGAATGTTTCTTTCTTCCAGGGAACCCTGTTTGAGTTCATGAATCACTTCTGTTTTACTCATGTTGATTGAATCTCCCAGTAACAAATCCAGCAGTAGGCATCTGATTGCTTGACCTCTCACTTTAATACAACCTAGTGGGAGTCCCAAACACTAAAGTAGTAATCAAGAATGGGTCATGAGCTACACTTCCCTGTAACCTTCCCCTCACAATGAAGTCGCCCATTTGCCTCTCTTACTACAATGCTTAAGTGCTCATTACATTTCATATCAGTTTGTCATGTTATGCCTAGGCATTTAATTAATGTGACTTTGTCAAGAAACACACCACTACTACTGTATTCGAACATTACAGAATTGTTTTTAAATAATGGAGACTCCAAGTAGAAGTATAAAAGTGTAGGAAAAGACAGATTGCTACTTACCACAAAGACAAGACACTTACACAAAGCTTTCTGCCACAGCCTTCATCAGCAAACAAAAAACAGAGAAACACACACCATTCATACACACAAGCAAGCATACCTCATGCACACATTACTGCCAACTCCAGCAGCTCAGGCCACAATGCAATTATCACATGGAATGGAAGCAGCAATCTGGAGGGGCAGGAAAGGGGAAGGGACAGTAGTCTATGGGTGGGAGAACAGAGGAACACTGTTTGGCAGGGTGTGCAGGGACTAGAATGCCAACAGGTGAAGCGTCAGGAGGTTGTGGGTCAAGGGGCTGGGGCCACCCTCTGCTGCAACCATTGAACTGTGGGTTTTTTTCCTTCTCCCCCCCCCCCCCCCCTTGGTATTACTACCAACCAGCTGTCCACCATGATCAACAGCCACCGCCAAACTGTGTCCAAGAGCAAAGTAGACTAACCTGTAGCACAAAATACAGCTAGCTGAGTGTATCATGCTTGATTTCAATGGCTGCTTCATTACTCCAGCTATCTGGCTCCCCCTATCCACCAGTAGCCTTTGTGAACTGCACAGATGGGAGTTATCCTTACAACACATTCTCCACTCCCAAAATTATCCCGGCCTCAACCTACAGTAACATACCGTCCTCCACCCATCAGTTTTCACCCTCTGTTCTATCATCTCCCCCTCATTCTTGTCTCCCAGCCTCTTTGTTTGCCACCCCCTGCCAACACACCTGCTGATCTTTTCCTGCTCCTCTCCTTTTCACTGGTCCCCCCACAGCATCCCTCTGTCCCCACACAAGTACACTACTATACCTTCTCCTTCCTTGCCCCCTTCAGGCTGCTGCTGCCATCCGATGCGATAATTGCATTCTGGTCTGAGCTGCTGGAGTAGGCAGTCAGGTACACGTGATGTGTGCTTGCTTTTGTGTATGAATGGTGTATGTTTCTCTGTTTCTCTTTTGCTGGTGAAAGCTGTTGCCGAAAGCTTTGTGTAAGTGTATTTTAATGGTGCCTGTCTCCAACTTAACGTGTCTTCTTTATATGGTATGCAGGACTGTATCTTTTCCTAAAGGATTCTTTTTCTATTCATCGCCATTAACTTATATTTTTCTACATTCAGAGAAGCTGCCATTCATCACACCAAACAGAAATTCTGTCTGTCATTGTTACCTTTCCACTGTCATTCAACAACAATATTTTCTTGTACACTACAGTGTCATCAGCAAACGGTTTCAGACTGCAGCTCACCTTATCTGTCAGATGATTTACGTACACAGGGAACAAGAACAGTCCCGTAACACTCCCTTGGTGCACTTATGATGATATTCTTGTCCCTAATGAACACTCACCATCAAGGACAACATACTGGATTCTATTATTTAAGAAATCTTTGAGCCTATCACATACCTAGTAACCTATTTTGTATGCTCATGCTTTCCTTAATAGTTTGCAGTGGTGCACTGTGTCAAATGTTTTCTGGAAATCTAGGAAATTGGAATCTGCCTGTTGCCTTTCATCCAAAGTTCACAAAATATCATGCGAGACATTAACATGTATCTCGAATTCAAATACTGGCTGTCTAATGACCAGGATAGGAAATTTCAAAAACTACAGGAGATTCAACATAGTAGGCCTAATATTGCAGTACCAAAAAGTGAGTTCGCATTCCTTCCAAAGACTAGTAATCTGACAAACATTATTTTTTACCAAAAGGAAAAAAAATGTTGTACAAGGCCTCATTCTATAACACTCAGCAGGAACCATCACAACAGAAATTCAATGAACTGATTTCTCATTCAATTTCAGCCCTAGATGGGAATTTACTTACTACAGACAATAGAGTAATAGGAAAATACTTGACTGTTACCAATGTTGCTACTCATCCACTTCTTCTAGGCATACAGAAAACATTACTTTACGGAAAATAAATAAAATACGCAAGGACAATGGAGCCCTTATCACACAGGCAGACAAATCAATGTCTGCTATAATCATATGATGATATGGTTAAACAGTTTATTGGGGTAAACAACACAGAAAGAAAGTAGATACGACCAAACTGCACAGTAGATTGCTAGTATTAACGAAACAATGAAGGACAAAAAAATCTTTTACAGTACATTCCAAAAAAAGATCAATTATTCCTGTGAATTCCATAAAGCTGGACAAAGATAATTTTCCTATCTGTCATATAATGTATGCCAGAAATGGGCCTGGATATCATTTGAATTGCTATTGTTAGATCATTTAAATAAGATTTTCAAACACCTGCTGAATTTTAAAATTTCCCATAGAGATGACCTCATTAAAACACTTTCTAGCCTTTTCATCCCTGAAGACAATTCGCTGGTATCCTTTGACATAAAGAAAATTCACTCCGGCATTCCGACTGAACAGTTGTACCAAATAATAAGTAAGAATCTTTTTAAGCACAACAAAAGATCCTGGGACAAAATCAATGAAGCCCTACAGTTCTTCAACCTAATTTTTAATTATAATTATTTCAAGTTCAGAGATACCACATACATACAGAAACAGGCTCTCACAATGGATCCTCCATTATCCTTCTGCCTTCCAATGTATTGATGACTACATTCGAACATAATATGACATAAAATTTTAAACTATATTCCAAAAAAAAAAAAAAAAAAAAAAAAAAAAAAAAAAAAAAAAAAAAAAAAAAAATAGTGATTTGAGCAACATATAATGATGACATTTCTCTATCATAGAGACACTCTTTTCAGAAATATAATAATATTTTGGAGAACTTAAACAGAATACTACACAGTATGCTTTAACATGTGAGTTTCAGACCATGCAATTGATAGCAGCCTCAAATGGTTATGATAACGTTTTTGTATGTAACATTAATAGGGGTATAGTATGAAGGCTCAATATGAATCACACTGTGGCACAATTTTCATCCCAACCAAAGATTGTCAGCTCTCTTACCACAATAGACAATACAGCTTTATCTAAAAAAAAAGGTACCATAGGTATCCTTTCCTTCAAGAGATTTCTGACAGAGTAGGCAAATACCTGGTTTCGAAAATATAGCCACAGCTTATTATATTCCTATGAGTAATGGCCAAAAATTTAGAGAAAAGGAAAGTATGTTGTGCGATAGGTTCAAGTTGTTGGGTATCTATCATGCCTCTTGCCAGAAATGTGAAGACAAAAATATAGGCCAAACTGGCAGAAGTCTTTCAACTCAGTTTAAAGAGTGTACAAATTGCAGGAATTCAAGATCAGCACTAAGTGCGCATTTATGTGACACAAGACATCAGATAACAGACGTACATGAGAGTATGCAAATCATACACGACTGGCCATTAAAATTGCTACACCAAGAAGAAATGCAGATGATAAACGGGTATTAATAAGACAAATAGATTATGCTAGAACTGACATGTGATTACAATTTAGGTGCATAGATCCTGACAAATCAGTACCCAGAACAACCACCTCTGGCTGTAATAATGGCCCTGATATGCCTGGGCATTGAGTCAAACAGAGCTTGGATGGCGTGTACAGGTACAGCTTCCCATGCAGCTTCAACACGATACCATAGTTCATCAAGAGTAGTGACTGGCGTATTGTGACAAGCCAGTTGCTCCGCCACCATTGACCAGACGTTTTCAATTGGTGAGAGATCTGGAGAATGTGCTGGCCAGGGCAGCAGTCGAACATTTTCTGTATCCAGAAAGGCCTGTACAGGACCTGCAACATGCAGTTGTGCATTATCCTGCTGAAATGTAGGGTTTCGCAGGGATCGAATGAAGGGTAGAGCCACGGGTCGTAACACATCTGAAATGTAACATCCACTGTTCAAAGTGCCGTCAATGCGAACAAGAGGTGATCGAGACGTGTAACCAATGGCACCCCATACCATCACGCCGGGTGATACGCCAGTATGGTGATGACAAATACACGCTTCCAACGTGCGTTCATCACGATGTCGCCAAACACGGGTGCGACCATCATGATGCTGTAAACAGAACCTAAATTCATCCGAAAAAATGACTTTTCCCATTCGTGCACCCAAGTTCGTCATTGAGTACACCATTGTGGGCACTCCTGTCTGTGATGCAGCGTCAAGGGTAACCACAACCATGGTCTCCAAGCTGATAGTCCATGCAGCTGCAAACGACGTCGAACTGTTGGTGCAGATGGTTGTTGTCTTGCAAACGTCCCCATCTGTTGACTCAGGGATCGAGACGTGGCTGCACAATCCGTTACAGCCGTGCAGATGCCTGTCACCTCAACTGCTAGTGATACGAGTCCGTTGGGATCCAGCACGGCATTCCGTATTACCCTCCTGAACCCACCGATTCCATATGCTGCTAACAGTCGTTGGATCTCGACCAAAGCGAGCAGCAATGTCGCGAAACGATAAACGCAATCGCGATAAGCTACAATCCGACCTTTATCAAAGTCGGAAACGTGATGGTACGCATTTCTCCTCCTTACATGAGGCATCACAACAACGTTTCACCATTCAAGCCGGTCAACTGCTGTTTGTGTGTGAGAAATCGGTTGGAAACTTTCCTCATGTCCGCAAGTTGTAGGTGTCGCCACCGGCGACAACCTTGTGTGAATGCTCTGAAAAGCTAATCATTTGCATATCACAGCATCTTCTTCCTGTTGGTTAAATTTTGCGTCTGTAGCACATCATCTTCGTGGTGCAGCAATTTTAATGGATAGTAGTGTCCATTTGGAGAATAATAGTAGCAACCTTAATATTTTTTAAGCGACTGCAATTTTCCGAGACTTACAAAAACCACCTGAGCTCATCTTAAGGACCAAGACACAACTGAGACACACGAATATTTTTAGGAAATTTTTACTATCTAACCAGATAGCCCATTGTTCTTATTTTTAGACAACGTATTTTGCTTCATGTAAAAACCTTTACTGTTTATAAATTCTTCACTGGTTTTCAAATAGCATGGAATAAAATCCATTAGAAATTTTTGTAGTCTGCATGATAAGGTTTTTACTGCATTAGTTTTCTATCCATGCACTGTCCATGTTTCATAGTATTTGCCAACTTAAATTGTAATTTATTTTTACACACAGCACCTTCCCCTCTTTTCATGCTTTGCCATCTCATTGGGTCTTCAAACACCACAGTCAATGTACTTTTCCTCATTGCAGCTTGCATAGGGCTCTAGCTAGTTCAGTGTTCCTTATGGCCATACCTGCATTGCATCCAGCTGATAATTTGGTATGTTTTTATTGGTGCTTGTATACATTTTTTGCATGCTTTGTAGGACTTATTTTATTCTCTCCACACCAAATACTCATTTTATTTTGTTTTAAGGACCTCGACATTTTATTAATTTGACAAATGCTTCTAGCGGGTTTTAATTTATTTACGAAGTGGAGGACAAGGAGAGGTGTCAGAAAAGTGTACAATAATGTTGTAGACACAATTTACATAAGCACCTAACACACGGCACTATTATACTCCTAACAATATTAAAAATGCCAGTGTAAAAAGGAAACTTGTGAAATACTTCCTTGGTAATCCCTGTTTAGATCAACAGAGGATGCACCTAAATTGGCATGAAGCTGGTCGTGGTTAAAAAAAAAACTTTCTATAGCCAGACCAGTGTTTGTCGTCTTCTTATAAAAATGTTTATAGGAATCCCCTGGGCTTTTCTCCAGTCACTTTGAACTTTGCACTGGACAAAAGATTCATGACAAATGCAAGGAAACAGAAGGGGCCATCCCATAGAGTACTCTCTGTAAAACTGAACTGAGATTCCTATTTGTTTTCAACTCTTTCATTTGCATCTCAATGCCAGGGATGTCAACTTCTATGTCCTACATATGAGAGACTGTGTGACAGTTGAACAACGGTATGTATAGTGGTGTAACAGGGTGTTCCATCTCTTCCCTGCAGTCAGATGAAAGATGTTCATGTGAAACACTGTTCAGGTAGTTAGAATGTGGGGAATTTCCACTGTGCAGGCTTCAAATTTGGTTTGTGCAGAGACAATGGGAGAAACATGAGCACAGGACATCAGCAACATGCGATGCTGTCAAGAGTGTCCACCTGCTGTGGAGATAGTATTTATACTTTGGCATCAAAGCTTGGCAGTGTTTTGGAAGGCCAGATCAAGCACCGCTACCCACAATGACAACACCCAGACACAGTTGAAAGAAACTGAGGAGAAATGTCATTTTTCTTTCATGTTCTGTCCTGTGATTCATTTTGGATGTGTTGTTCTGAGTAATAAGAGGTTTATCACCTAACATCGTAAACGTTAAATATGAGGACAAGCAAGTACAAGAAAGTTCTCTAAAAAGGCAGTTATGTCATTTCATAGTGAGTTGGTGTAGACTGTAAGGGATCCATGACGTGATCACAAACATAGTTATTAGTATCTGACACCAAGGTCGATAGCAGACAGGAGTCGATTGACGAGAGCAGAAGGAGGCAGTGCGACGAGTGTCGAGTGAGCGGTAGTACTGGAGAGACGGGCAAGAACGGTGGTCGAGTGAGTTGTAAACAGCAAATTCACCGGAGTATGACGAATGAGCGCGTCCCCCCCCGATCATCATGGAGTTGACCCTCATCAATACCAATTCACGAGTGATATAAAACCAAAAGTGACAAGTGCCGAATTTCGTGTTTCGCGTCAACCGCATCAGCCAGCAACAACCATGGATTGCAGTGAGGATTGTTGTGAATGTTAACCATCATCATTGTGTGTGACGAAGTACCTAAAATCAGCAACCTATTAAAGATATAACCGTAACTAAACGTGTAAGGCGAAGGTAGCAACTGCCTCAGAATTTGTGTGTTAGTAGAAAATATATACCAGTTTGTACATCGCAACCTTTGTGGTCCTTAATAATAGACAAATGTTCAATCATTAACTGTTCAGTCTCAGAACAGCCGCACTCGGTTGAAATACCCCCCGAAGCCACAGAAGCCTTTCATCCACTAAGAACATGGTCATATAATCATAATAATTAACTGCTTGGCGGCTTCTGTAAATCACACAAAACCCAATAAAGGAATTTAAACGGGGGTGTTTCAAGATGTGAGCTCTCTTATAGCTCTCAATCCTCTGCAGGAGGCAAATGAGTACTATGGTACATTCGTGGCACTGTACAGCAGCAGCAAATCTTAAATAAGGTAAAAATGCTCATGATCATCATCAGGGTGACAGACCATTAAGGACCATTGTTGACTCAGTTAAAAGCAAGAACCTGATCCATAAATACTTCAGTCTGTATATCTTTCTGCAAGAATGCTTTTTAAATGTGAAATTTAAAGACTTCAACTTTAGTTTTGCTGTCTTCTACTGCTACATCAAATTAGTAAATGAGTGACTGGATAGAATCCTTCGACCCACTTAGTGATTTTATATATGAACAGAATTTTCTATGCTATTCAGCAAGATCCTTTGCTAACGATGATGATGGAAGAAGTTATATGCTTCACGCATTGGACTTTTATAGATGCATGAATTTCCATTAACTTCTACCTGTTGGCATTTCCATGTTCTGTTATGACCAGAGAGTGCAACAATCTCTGCTTTCTTAGCATTTTCCAGATTTCATAATTAAACCAAAGTGGGTCTTTTTCATTCTGAATCCACTTACTCGGCACATACTTCTCCAGAGACAATCAGTTTAAACTCTGCCCATAATTCCTCTACATCCATTATGCTGGAACTAAATGATGTCCATTCACTATCTATGTGGGCTGCTAACAACTGCTTTTCTGCTCTCCCCAGCATAAGTATTCCCCTACCCTTCTTGATGGTTTTATTCCAGAAACTGTCTGTGCACACCACCTGAAATGAATTCACAGATGTCCAAGTCTATAGTCAATAGGTTAAAGTTATATCCAGCCAATATTGCACGATATGGGTATCTGTACATTGTAAAGATTAAGTTTCTATGGTTTGGTTGTCTTTTGTGAACATATACCTTGACTCATTCCATATCACAAGAGGTTTTCCTATCTTCAAATTCAACAAATGCAACTTCACTAATTATCTTGTTCTCTGATCATAAAATGATTCTTTTTCAAGAGAACTTTAAACAAATCTCCACGCATTGCATTCAGTTGCCATTGAGCAAAGATTTGTTCTCAGTATGACCAGTACTGATTATATGTATTACTATATTTAATGTGCAGATTCTGAGAGCATTTTGTTGTCTTTTCAGAAAGTTCATATAAGTTGATTGGTTAATGTGGGGGAGGGGACCAGGCAGGGAGGTCATCAGTCTCATCGGATTAGAAAGGGATGTGGAAGGAAGTCGGCCGTGCCCCTTCAAAGGAACTGGGAAGAAATTTGCTTGAAGCAATTTAGGGAAATCACGGAAAACCTAAATCAGGATGGCCGGACACGGATTTCATATAAGTTGTACGTCAATAAGCTAAATATACTGAACAGGCAGAAACACTGGGAATTCAATGTGACTATGTACAAATGTTGCCCACAATTTGAGTATGAAGGTTGTTTAACTAACAGTTCCTGATTCATTATTCTAAATTTTCTTTTGTCATTATGAACTTTTGTTATCCAGTCACCCCAAACATAATAATGGATAACAAATGAATAGATATCACAGTTTTTCAAAAATTTAAAAATTCTGGTAGAATAACAGTTGTGTATTGGAGGATAGCGTGTAACTAATCAAATGAAAATGGTAATGAGAGATAGGACATTCAAGTGGTAAGGATGAGAAATTGCCAAGCTTTACGCAGGCATGAAAAGAAACACACAAATGTTAAGGCCACAGGTACATACAACTGAGCAAGAGCTCTTATCAATAATTTCTCTCAACAACATTTGGAAGTGTGGTTTTGGCATTACTTGTGTTGCATCAGGTGAATGTTAATGTAGAGGATGATGATAAAAGATTTAATAAAGCAAAATGGGATGGCACATAGACATCAAAACATAACGTTTAATTAAAATTAATCACATGTTTTACTGTCAAGCACAAGAATGAACTTACATTTGTTCTAAGAGTTCCAGAACATGTTTATGCTCAACTCCCTCAAGCCACAATTTTTTCAGTTCCTCCCTCCGACACCGGAGGAGCATTTTGCAAGCATGTAAGTTTTCTTTAACAGCATGAATTTTTTCTCGTGACAATTGCACTCGGGTAGAGAGCTTTCCAAACAGCTGAATAAAAAAAAAAAGAAAATATATACATTTTATGATCATGCGAATTACTTAAAACATTTTTAATACTCTAAATTATACAATTTACAGTTACCTGCATAACACGTGTAAGATCTTGATCATGCAATGAGACAAGTTCATCCAATCTTTGGTCACTTTTCTTGTATTCTCTTTCCAATTTACCCTTTTCTCTGTCTCGCTGTTCATTTGATTCACTTGCAGACAGAGTCCGTATCACTGACATCAATAATCCACTCTGTAATCATTAACCCTTTGTTAAACTTGCAATAATACACAATTAATATATGCTTTTAGTAGTATTTTTAACATTATTACATTCCAAAATTACAAGCCAAATAATACTGAAGCACAGATATCAGCAGAAAACAATAAGTAGAGAATTGCAGGAAACAGTTTCAGAAATTCGCTGAGGGAAGTTTTCTGGACACAAAAAAGGGTAAGGGCTAGAGAAAGAAAGGAAGAACAATTTGGGGAAAAAACATGCCTGTGGACTAGGGAAGGAGACTGACTCAACCACAAGTCAGAACTGTTTCACAAACATAAAATACCAATTTAATATATAAAGAAAGTATTTTTTTCTGTATGAAGCAGCTGTTGAAATTGGATGTGCTACATCAAGCAGCATATTCAGCAAGTGGGCGGTCAATTTCACTCAAAGGAATGATTTCACAGATCCATTTGTGCAAGTGAACAACATGTTTTTTCAACATGCCCACACACAACACTTACTTGCTGAACCACAACATGGCTGGTTTCTCCTCCAATGTCTGGTAGGAGATGCCTTTCAGTAAACTGATATACAAAACTGGGTGTGAGTGAGTAAGATCTGTTGAACAGGCAGCATAAAACAAAGTGATCCCAAACGATTCCACATTTCCAGAATGCTTTTAACACAATTTCTCATAAGCAACTTCAAATCAAATTGTGTGCCTATGGAGTATTATCTCTGCTGTAGAACTGGATGAAGGATTTCCTGTCAGAAAGGTCACAGTCCAATTAAAAGTCACTGAGTAAAACAGAAGTGATATCTGGCATTCCACAAGGAAGTGGTACAGGTCCTCTGCTGTTCCTAACCTATATAAACAATTTAGGAAACAATCTGAGAAGCCCTCTTAGGGTGTTTGCAGATAATGCTGTTATTTACCATCTAGTGCAGTCATCAGAAGATCAAAACCAATTACAAAATTATTTAGGCAAGATATCTGTATAGTGCAAATAAGGGCAACTGAATCTAAATAATGAGAAGCATGAGATCATCCAAACACATAAATCTAAAGGACTAAAGACAACTAAATACTCGCGGATTACAATTACAAACAAATTAAATTGGAATGACCGTACAGATAATGCTGTTGGGTAGGCAAACCAAAGACTGTGTTTTATTGGCAGAAGACTTAGAAGATGCAACAGGTCTGCTAGAGAAACTGCTTACACTATACTTGTTCATAATCTTCTAGGGCATTGCTGCTGTGGTGTCACAAGGCTTAGGCCTGTCCCACCTCTCATTAAATCGACCAAGACTTATATGAATAATTGTAAGAACAGTTATTATTATTACGTTCTTTAAGTTTGTTTTTGGGTTTTCAAAAATACTGTGGGAAGAAAGTTTATTTATGTTGCAGATAACGTGGAAGACATTGCCCAACGATCACCACGAAAGTTCGATGTAGCGGCAAGTGGGTAAACAATAAAACGAATGCTGCAAACTACCGCGAGCCATGGAAGAGCCTGGGCCGCGAGAGTGTCGAGCTTCCTAGGTCGTTGTTGGACAATGTCAAAGGAAGAGATATTCTGCTTTCTCTTTGTAAACAGATCGATTGAGTCTTGAAAGGTTCATGTAAAACGTATAGGCGGGTGACACATTAGGTGGGACCTGATGCCTGTAATACTTCCACAGTTATTAAAAAGTTGTTAAACGGCAAAACCAATAGTTCATTATTTATACAGATAAAAAGTAGTAAAGATACAGGAAAGGCGTCAGAACGAAAAGTGATACATCGCTCAGCAACAAAGAAGGAAGTAAACAGCGGGCGTTAAGTGGTGCAAACAAATCAACTGATACTAGATAGAATTGGCAGATGAGATCGTCGAAGTTCAAAGAAAAACAGCTCATTTTCTATCACCATGAAATAAGGGAGACAGTGTCACATATGTCATACATGAACTGGGGTGGCAGTCATTAAAACAAAGGCTTTTTCATTATGATGACATCGTTTTATGAAATTTCAGTCACCAAGTTTCTCCTCTGACTGAGGAAATATTTTGCTGAGACCAACCTACACAGAGAGAAATGATCATTGTAATAAAATACGAGAAATCAGAAATCACACGGAAAGATTTAAGTGTTCGTTTTACCCATGCGCTGTTTGGGAGCAGAATGATGGACAAATAGACTGAAGGTGGTTCAATGAACTCTGCCAGGAATTTTATCCTAGCACCACTATGCGGGGGGGGGGGGCAAAAATTGGCCACAGTATTTGTTTTATTTGTCTAATATATCTAATTGTTGAAGTGAAGAAGCAACGGTATAGTGTTGCCGTCATTGCTTTGAAATAGATCTCCTTGTTGTTCAAGCAGTTGTACATTATTCGTAGTTCTAATAAAATGTCTCATCAGTATCAGAGGTTTCTCACAGATGATGAAGAGGTGTCAGTATAATAGTGAAGGTGATGAAAGTGATCCAGAAGAAGATGATATAGTTGTGACATATGATACTGACACAGCAATTGAAAATGAGTCAAGTTCATGGAGTTCATCCCCTGCTAAACAGCATGCAGTTGCTTCCAGAATCATTGTTACAGCAAAAAGTGGTATGGAATATATTACTGTGCCTCCAAGGCAAGTACACAGGTCAGTACAAAATATAGTAAATTTTCATGAAGTTTTGACGCATGAAGGCTTGACCTCTAGTGTGTCGGAATCTTTCAAAAAGTTTATAACGCCCAAAATAATGAGGATTATTGTGGACTATACAAACCAAGAAGCTCATAACAAGAACTTAAAACTTACAACCATAGAAGAAATGTATGCCTTCATTGGTATTTTGATACTCATGGACACAAATAATGACACTAGACTGCCTCTTGAGGACTTATGGGGAAAAGTAATTGGAAAGAACATCTACATAACTACAATAAGTCATATTCGATGTGGAGAACTTCTGTCCCTGATTCGATGTGATGATCAAGGAATAAGAACTAAAAGATGAAAGCAGGATAAGTTTTCAGAATGAGATTTTCACTCTGCAGCGGAGTGTGCGCTGTTATGAAACTTCCTGGAAGATTAAAACTGTGTGCCGGGCCGAGACTCGAACTCGGGACCTTTGCCTTTTACGGGCAAGTGCTCTACCTGCGAAAGGCAAACGTCCCGACTTCAAGTCTCAGTCCGGTACACAGTTTTAATCTGCCAGGAAGTTTTAGGAAAAGTTTTGCCCACTTTGCGAAATTTCCGACAAAACTGACGAAATGTTTGTGAAATACTACATACAAAGTGCAAACGATTGATGAAATGCTCTCCCAATTTCGAGGAAGATGTCCCTCTAGGGTCTTTATGAAAGACAAAATTGGGAAGTATGGCATATTCATTAGGATGCAATCAGATGCACACACTCGGTATTTTCTAAAAATGGAGGTCTGTGCAGGGATGGATGAACGATCTGCCGAGGACCGGAGTTAGAAGCCGCAGGTAGGAAGTGGAAGAAATATAACAACAGATTGTTATTATACATCCATAGACCTAGCCGAGGAGCTTTACAATGATGACAAGTTACAGTAACAGGAAACACATACCAGAACAGCTAAAGAAGATGCAGGGTCAAGAGCTACATTCCTCTAAGTTCTTATTCACAGATCCAAAAACAGGCAACACACCAGTTACCTTGTTTTCATACATCTCCAAACTGAAGCTTACTAAGAATCTCCTACTTCTTTCCACACAACACAATGATAACAAGGTGGATGAGTCGACAGGAATAAGAAGTATAATGTAAGAAGGTTGTATCTGCTAGAATTAGGTCAACAGCTCATTAGGCCAGCTGTGGAAGAGAGAGCAAAGAATATCATGAGTTTATTACAAAAGCCTATCATCTCTGCAATGGAAAGTGTTCTAGGGAAAACACTGCCTAGCATTACTGAAACTGTTCAATCTGTTGAATTTTATTCAAGAGGAAGATGTCACCTCTGTTTGAAGAGTAAAAACTCTAAAAAGGAAAAAGACGAGATGACAAAAGTGTCTATAGTTTATTGCAGGTGTTCCAAGTATGTGTGTTCCACTCATTCTGCAAAAACAATCATATGCAGAGGTTGCGAAGTTGAAAGTGAGTGAGGGAAAAACTCAATTGTGATTTCTGACTGATTTTCTGTTTTCTTATTTGTGGTTTGCCATTGTACGTTTTTTTATGATTTCTTAATATAAGTCAGATGTATATGAAAGTGTTAGTTTCATGATACAAATATAATATTTCTCATATTCATTACTTTATTTATTGCATTTGTACATGTTATATGTTATAATGTTCCTGATAACTATGCAAAGAGTGGTGCAACCTAGTAAAGAAATTCCTAGTTCATTAAATAATCAAAACAAAACAAACAAACAAACAAAAAAATGTTAGAAAGTGAAAAGAATGCGAGGTCAATTTTTGCCCCCCCCCCCCCCCCCCCTTTAGACATCCATGTGACAGATCCAAGTGTTAGGGTTAAGTGTGAGCTGCAGACTAGTCATGTAGATGAAGATGTAGTAACACCCTGCCTCTCCCAGAACCAAACTTCTAAGTACTGCTGACAGTTGCATACAAAAGTAATAAAAAATAATCCTAGCTTTCAGAATTGTTAGTTCCTATCTCAGCAACTAAGGGTGTGGTGTTGTAGCAGGACTGTTATCTCATTCAGTCATCCTAATTTGGATTTTCTTTAGTACTAGTATTAGTAATTTTATTTGTACAAAGATCATTATACAATGACATAAGGCCTGTCAGCTCAGTACAAGGAAAAACATTTGACGAAATTCATTTAATGAAAGGCAAGGGGCAGATGGTTGCCATGAGCTTTCTGGAATATAATAGAACAGGTTTAGGAAAATAAAAACCTAAATCAAGACAGCCAGACAGAGACTGAGACTATATCCTAATGAATCAGTGGCCAGTGTCTTAATTCTTCATCTGATTATGCTGAACATACAATTCTCTTATATCTGTACACATTTGGAACAAGTTAGCTTAATAACATGAAAACATCTGTCTCTCATCATTATCCCCTGTACACGACACAAATTTGCAGATGACTTTCAGGCTCTCAAATAATTATAGATAAAATCTGGGATGCTTCCTAATAAATGGAACTTGTCATCATCATCTTCATTCTCTGTCGATTATTGATAATTTGAAATTAACAACTTACGCAGTCACATTAAATGCTTTACTTTTATTTTATACTGTATGTAATTAATTTCCAGTTAAGGCATGTTTTCTTAATTAGTATTAATTTCAAAAATGGTTCAAACGGCTCTGAGCACTGTAGGACTTAACATCTGAGGTCATCAGTCCCCTAGAACTTAGAACTACTTAAACCTAACTAACCTATGAACATCACACACATCCATGCCCGAGGCGGGATTCGAACCTGCAATCATAGCGGTTGCGCGGTGCCAGATTGAAGCGCCTAGAACCGCTCAGCCACCACAGCCGGCTAGTATTAATTTCCCTTAACAATATGTCCCTGTTCATGTGATAATGTAACAAAGGTCCTATGTAGTAAAAAAATGAATTAAGTACAAGGTTTTACTTTTTTAATGTTTCTACCTGTATATTGGATTATATTTTTTAACAGTAAAATAGTGTTGATGGAGAAACACTATTTAGGAACGTATATTTTACTATATTTAGTATGTTCCCAGCTCGATATAAAGGCATACTACATCACAGGACATCTAACATACACTATGTGATCAAAAGTATCCAGACACCTGGCTGAAAACAACTTACAAGTTCGTGGCGCACTCCATTGGTAATGCTGGAATTCAATATGGTGTTGGCCCACCCTTAGCCTTGATGACAGCTTTCACTCTCGCAGGCATACACTCAATCAGGGGCTGGAAGGTTTCTTGGGGAATGGCAACCCATTCTTCATGGAGTGCTGCACTGAGGAGAGGTATCGATGTCGGTCGGTGACGCCTAGCACGAAGTCGGCATTCCAAAACACCCACATAGGTGTTCTATAGGATTCAGGTCAAGATTCTGTGCAGGCCAGTCCATTACAGGGCTGTTATTGTTGTGTAATCACTCCGCCACAGGCCCTGCATTATAAACAGGTGCTCGATCGGGTTGAAAGATGCAATCACCATCCCCGAATTGCTCTTCAACAGTGGGAAGCAAGAAGGTGCTTAAAACATCAGTGTAGGCTTGTGCCATGATAGTGCCATGCAAAACAACAAGGGGTACAAGCCCCCTCCACGAAAAACACAACCACACCATAACACTAACACCTCCGAATTTTACTGACGGCACTACACACACTGGCAGATGATGATCACCGGGCATTCGCAAAACCCACACCCTGCCATTGGATCGCCACATTGTGTACCGTAATTCGTCACTCCACACAATGTTTTTCCACTGTTCAAATGTCCAATGCTTACACTCCTTACACCAAGCGAACCCTCGTTTGGAATTTACTGGCGTGATGTTTGGCTTATGAGTAGCTGCTCAAAAATGGAATCCAAGCTTTCTCACCTCCCGCCTAACTGTCATAGTACTTGCAGTGGATCCTTATGCAGATTGTAATTCCTGTGTGATGGTCTGGATAGATGTCTGCCTATTAGTCATTACGACCCTCTTCAACTGCCGGCGGGACCGATGACCTTTGCAGTTTGGTCCCTTTAATCTTTAAACCAACCAACCAATCAACAGCCGGCGGTCTGTGTCAGTCAATAGGCAAGGTCGGCCTGTACGTTTTTTGTGCTGTACGTGTTCCTTCACATTTCCACTTCACTATCACCTTGGAAACTGTGGACCTATAAATGTTTCAGAGTGTGTAAATCTCACATACGGATGTATGACACAAGTGACATCCAATCACCTGACCACATTGGAAGTCTTTGAGTTCCACAGAGTTCCCCCTTCTGCTCTCTCACGATGTCTAGTGACTGCTGAGGCTGCTGATATGGAGTACCTGGCAGTAGGGGGCAGCACAATGCAAAATTTGCTCACTGTATTAGCAGCAAAGGCAAAATCTGGCATAGACATTTGAGCTAAATATAAAAGATTTCCCACTGCCTCCAAGTAAGCTACCTTCATATTTCATCATCTTTTGGCTCTAATAACTTCACACCCTGTGGTAGGTGTAGAAACTGGCTTGCAGTTATTCATGCCAAATTTTTCTGGTTTTCTTTTTGTGTACATTCATTGGTCAATTAATAGCTCTTCTCCATTGTAACTTCTTATGATCTTCACCAAGATACATTTCATTTCATCTAAATCATGCATAAAAAATTCAGATTGAAGTTGTTTCTAAAAACTATTCATTTAACTTTCACTTTTTGTCAAAATAAAAATATCGTCAACCAATACATCCAAAATTATGGTTTCTTCGTTATTTTTTCTGCGATATACAGGATGAAGTGAAATTTGCGCACTCGGGCTTCGCAGCACGACTCCTCACATGCCAGCAATAAAAAAATGTCTCTCCCAAAATTTCGTCTGGCAAGTACATCTGGCAGAAAAAGGACGTTAAAGAGGGTGGCAGTCTGGCAACACTGTAACCACATGTATGGTGACTACCTCTGTCAGCACATACTGGTGCAGTGTATAAAGTTTTGGGTTAGCATGCAGGAGGTCGAGGGTTCGATCCTGGGTTGGGCCCCCCCCCCCCCCCCCTTTTTATTGCTAATTTCATTCTGACGTTTTATTCTGTAATATACAGCATTTCTTAGGTCACGCGTATCCTAAATTTACAACATTTTGCAACGCTGAACATAACAAATATGTGGTTGCACAAATAAGAAACAGACAGTTGAAACACACAAACTGTCATAGGACAGAATAACTACAAAAACAATATCGGTTTCAAAATACTAAAGATGACAGCACAGTACAATAACACAACATCTACTTGTCATTTATACTACATGTAATATGAGCGCTCAGATGTCGCACATTAGCAACCAGTGACGATAATGTCCATATTAAACTGCATGACCTTCACAACAGAATACATTGTCCTTAGAACAACAGATGGCCAAAGTGACCTCCCTCCACATCCAAAAATTGTGCAATTCGCCGGACCATGAAGCTCTGGTCCCTTTGCACCAAAGGTGCATCCACAGTAACAAGAGCAGCATGAACACACGCTACCAATTCTTCCACATTCGTCGGCAGAGTAGATTACATGTGCTCCTTCAGGTTGTAACACAGGGAGATGCATATCCTCCTATTTCCATCTATTGTACTATAAATTTTTTTCCTTATTTTGTTACCTGAAGATATGATATTTCTGTGTCTTTATATATTGTAATTGTTTTACTATTTGTATATATATATTTATGCAATTATGTCGATGTATAATTGGTTTGTTTTGTAAACACTATTTGTATTTTTACGCTGGGTCTTGCCTAGGGAAAACTATGCCATCAAACAATTACATCGATCAATCGTGTGGAGAACCAAAGTGTTTAGGATCTTTGTTAGTTTTAACTCTGCCGCGTGGAGCACAGGCAGAGCTGAGTCTGGCTGGAGTAGGGCAATGGAGCAGGTGTGCTGAGTGACGCTCCCGCGAGTTGCCGCGCTTCCGGGGTTTGGCAGCATGTAATTGCGCTCGACTTGCTATGATAGTTTCTGGCACGGTGTCGCAGATGGGAAACATTAGCAGGCACACATCAAGAGCCCGTTTTGCCTGGTGTCGAGAAGAAGGTGCGCCAACATCCAGCTTCTGCAACAGCGACGGCCGACAATAAGTGCTTGTCGCCACCTCTTCGATTGACGACTTCAAACCTTCTATCAACCAACAAGGAAGACTGAAAGCACGTAAAGGTTTAGAACTGTATGGCAGACCTCAGCTTTTCAAACTGTTCCATTCGCATCACAAAAATATAGCAACTTAGCATGAACCTTTGTTGCTCATTGTCCCAATTGCATTACCAAGCAGGGTCGCTTCCTTTTCAGAAATGAACCCATGTGTTGTTGATATTCAAGCAGCAGCATTAAAGTAACATCATTCCATTTCACTGCTTTAATTTCAAAGTTCAGTTAAAGTATTCATAGCTGGCTACAATATTTAGATTACACAAGCACAAATTAAGAGTGCGAGTTTTGTTACCCTATTTTAGCTTACCTGTGACTGCAGCTCAGCTTGGCATGTACTAAATTTTACTATTGTTAATTGTTCAACATCATTTAATTCAAGTTCAAAGTTAAATCTCTTAGTTCCAAATTGTGTAGATTCAAGTTGCTTTTGAGATGATTGTTGAGGTAGCCCAAGACTAACCTTATTTTATTTAATTTCGTAGTGCTTCAGAAAGAAAGTTCACTATTAATTTCAGTCACTAAATTAACTTTCAATTTTCTGGTTTTATTAATTCTTTTGCTAAATTAAGTCAAGAGTGTAGCGAAATTTATTACTTCTGACAAACATTCAGTTTTCACACGACACGTGTCAACCTTCAGTTGCCACACTTTTAGTGCTAATTATGTGTGCAATAACCTTTCTTTTTCAGTTATTATAGTAGTTGTCCATAGGACTGGCGACCGTAATTTTCCCCAAATCTCAAATATCTAATTAACGGCAGTTAATTGTTAACGTAGCAACCACACATTTACTTTCTTGATTAACTTTACCCCTTTTCAAAATTAGTTTCCACCAGTTTCATTTGCATTTTTCCTTTCATTTATATGTAACCCTTTCCTCCCTCTTTACTGACAGATTAACTTCGGTGATGACTGCTTTTCCCAAATTTCCATTAGGTACACGTGGTTTAATTTTTACTGTCATTAAGGTCGATAAGTGAGGGGAGGTTACAAGGTGTCCACACAGGAAGAAACCCAAGGGATTTAGGTCAGGTGAAAGTGGTGGCCATACAACTAGACCTCCATGTCTGTGCCGTTTCCCTGGAAATGTTCTGTCCAAATACTGTCACAAGAGTGTGGAGGTGCACCATTGCATTGAAACCATATCCTCTGCCGAACATGTAGTGGAAAATCTTCCTGCACATCAAGCAGATAGTTCGAGAGGAATGCAAGATATCTTCATGCAATCAACTGGTCAGGCAACATTTAGGGCCCAACCACCTGTCACCCAATATTCCGGCCCAGACATTGATACCAAAGCAAACTCAGTATCCACGGTCTTGGGTGAGGTGTGGGTTAACCTCACACCAATGGTGGGCATTGTGCATATTAAAGACACCCTCACGAGTGAATGCTGGTTCATCTGACCAAATTACGGTGTTCACAAAGTCACCGTTGGCTTTCTGTTGTTGGAACCATTCACAGAATAGCATTCTCTGATGTGATGAGCATGATGCAGGTGTTGCGTGAAAGCATAATGATAAGGGTGCAGCACATGCTCATGCAGCATGTTAATGACTGGGCTTTGCAAGACACGCATCTGCCTTGCTACGCTACGTGTACTTCACTGAGGTTCTTGGTGTATGACCTCCAGAATAGCTTCCTCAGTGGCTGGGGTACAGTGAGTCTGTGGACGACCTCTGTCACGTGATGGTGGAAGGAGACAACCTGACTCCCGAAGGCGCAGCTCCAGATGAGAAAACACACATTTTTCTGGATGGTGTTGATGAGGATATCTAGCAGCATATTCATGAGCAGCAACACCAGCCCCATTATCAGATGCACCAAGAACCAGAAGCATATCCACATATACATTGTTTTTCTATGCCATATGTCTGCCACACTGATTAGAGATTTACAATGAGAAAATTCGACATGCATGTACATTGGAGTCTGTCACGGGCATGTTACTCTGCTCGCAACTAGTCCCTGTCTGGTGGACAGTGCATACAGTATAAACACGATTCATCCTGACACCGCTAATTGTGAAATGTTTGGTTTCGAATTACACTGTTTCCCTAACAGTAATAGACGTGATGTTTCCACAATCCTATCGATATAATAATAATAATAATAATAATAATAATAATAATAATAATAATAATAATAATAATAATGAGAAAAAATTGAAAAATACATCCAAATGGCTGAGGAAGTCAAGGACATGTGACATCAGGATAAAGTTGACATTATACCAATTATACTATCAACTACAGGAGTCATACCACACAATATCCACCAGTACATCAACGCAATACAGCTACATCCAAACGTATCTATACAACTACAGAAATCTGTAATTATTGATACATGTTCAATTACCTGAATGTTCCTAAATGCAATGTAACATATACCATACAGTTAAAAGGAGAGTCACGCTTGATCAAGGTCCGCGTCACTTTCCATTTTTTGACCAGACATAACGTCCGAGAAAAGAAAGAATAATAATAATAATAATAATAATAATAATAATAATAATAATAATAATAATGCATTGAGATAGTACTAAACAGCTTGCAGTTATCAGACTTAATGCTGAAAGGCATAATTAGTGGGACCATGGTGATACATACAAATATTAACCGAGTTTGGGCATCATTCGCAAAGCACACTGTTAGTCCTACTGGTAACGTAAGGCCCTAACGAAATGTAATGGACGTGAACGAGGCAAGAATAATAGTTGGTACTAATCTATGGGAACACTGAAGGAAGGTACAAACAAAACAGGTTTCACATCTAGTAGATGAAGTGGTGCGAATAAATTCATGCCCACGATGTTATCTAGAGATACCCGCTGCAATCACTGTTGACGATAAAGATGCCTGATACTGTACCACCTGGACTACATTTACCAAACATAAAACGTATGCCTCAACACAGGATTGAACCCTCGACCTCCTGCATGATACTGCAAAACTTTACACACTCCACCAACAGCACAGTGCAACCAAGATGTGATGACAGAGGTAGTTCCATACATGTGGTTACAGCGTTGCCCAATTGTCACCCTTTACTGTCCTTTTTCTGCCAGATATACTCGCGAGACGAAATTTTGGGAGAGACATTTTTTTTATCACTGGCATGTGAGGTGTCACACTGCGAAGCCCGAGTGTGTGAATTTCGCTTCACCCTGTATATAGCAGTATCATGTTTAATACCACACATGCTCTTTTCAGACATCAAGTTTTATTCTTTTCTTAAGGAGTTTTCCTGGCTTCCCCTGGCGGACTCAAAAAAAAATTTCATCCACCAATTCTCCTTTGAGATATGCAGCAGTCTTTATATCTGTGTGGTGGATAAATAAATTTTCTTTTGCAGCAAGGAACAGGAGAGATCTTACAGAAGCACATTTACCACAGGTGAGAAAGTTACTTAATAATCTACACCCTCTATCTGAGAGCAGCCGTACCTCTTAAATGAGCTTTAAAATTTGCTTTTGCATCTTCTGGGTTTTTTTATACTAAAGACCCAGCTCACTAGTAATGGTGTCTTTCATTGTGGTGTATCAACCCATTCATAATAATCATTATTGGAAAAACACTGTAATTCATTTTCTACAGCTTTCTTCCAAATATCTGAATTTGGACTGACCAAGGTTTCTTCAACTGAAGAAGGTTCATTGTTGAATGTTTGAACAGCCATATACAACTCAAAATCTGGATATGACATTGGTTTTATTATAAGTGTTGAATGCTGTAAATTTACGTTTTCTTCTGTTGGAGTTTCCTGGATCTCATTATCTATTCCATCTCCAGTAAACACATCTGGTTGTTCTTGAACAACTTCTCCATGACCTTTAGTTTCTAAATTTACTGGCACCTTTGCATGATCTTGGTTATCTTCTTCAGTATTAATATCTACACCTACTTTTCCCAATTTGTTTCATTTTCACCAGATTCTAAAAATATTACATCTCTGCTAGTTATTATCCTTTTGTTTTCAGGATTTATAAATGTATAACCTTTGGAATCTTCACAATATGCAATAAATATATATTTTTCAGATTCAGAGTCCCATTTCCTTCTATGTTGTTTGGAAACTTGTACTGTGGCCTTACATCCAAAAATTCTTGGACCAGGAGTCTTGCTTGATAGGCCTTTAGTAGGCTATCTATTATTTATATAATAGAGGGAAACATTCCACGTCGGAAAAATATATCTAAAAACAAAGATGATGTGACTTACCAAACGAAAGCGCTGGCAGGTTGATAGACACACAAACAAACACAAACATACACACAAAATTCAAGCTTTCGCAACCAACCGTTGCCTTTACAAATGTCTGCTTGTGTCTGTGTATGTGCGGATGGATATATGTGTGTGTGTGTGTGAGAGTGTATACCTGTCCTTTTTTCCCCCTAAGATAAGTCTTTCCGCTCCCGGGACTGGAATGACTCCTTACCCTCTCCCTTAAAACCCACATCCTTTCGTCTTTCCCTCTCCTTCCCTCCTTCCTGATGAAGCAACCGTTGGTTGCGAAAGCTTGAATTTTGTGTGTATGTTTGTGTTTGTTCGTGTGTCTATCAACCTGCCAGCGCTATCTGTTATTTAGATATACTGCAG
The DNA here is from genome assembly GCF_021461385.2 of Schistocerca piceifrons. Classification (NCBI taxonomy): domain Eukaryota; kingdom Metazoa; phylum Arthropoda; class Insecta; order Orthoptera; family Acrididae; genus Schistocerca; species Schistocerca piceifrons. The sequence goes on along the minus strand of NC_060141.1, from coordinate 142,170,412 downwards.
CTGATACTGCTTTTACCAAAAACATTTTGGTAATCCTGCATCCTTTACCACTTGCTTTCTCTAGAATTGTTCTGTTAGCTCATTCTGCTACTCCATTTTGATCAGAACTACAGCTTTGTTGACATATTTGGTACCATTGTCTGATCTGATAACTTTTATCTTCTTACCCCTCTATCTTTCAACCACGGCACGGAAACTGGTAAATATTTCACTCGCTCTATCCTTGGTTCTAAGGAAATAAACATGGGTATATGTTGAAAAACCATCAATCAAGGTAAGGAAACACCACTACCTTCCTAGAGATTCTTCTTCCATTTATCAGCTACAAAAGCTCAGTAGATCTATTTTTACTTGTTTTAAACAGTAATCTGGCTTGATTTCCTCGTATATAAATTTCACATGGTAAGTTACAACTATTACTTTCCTTTACCCCATGGCCACATCTTTTAACAAGGCCATACTTTTCCTATTATGGTGTCTGAGTCTTAATTCCATGAAAATCTTTTTGCAGAATATTCTGGATAACTATTTTGAAGTACAAGAACATCTAATTTATAAATACCCCTTTCTTTACTTGCTGTGGCTATTACACTGCCACTCTGATCAGTTATTTCTGTATATTTAAATCAAAAGTTACCTCTTTGCCTTTATTCACTATTTCACTCACTGAATGCAAATTTGCAGTAATATTCTTCACATCATGTACATTACATATCGTAATATATTGTGATTTTCCATTAACATACAAATTAAAGTTTATCTTTCTAGCCATTTCACACCGTAATTGAGAATCATCCACTGTTGAAACAATAACGTTTGCTTTAGGAGAATCATCATATAAAACTGAGTGGTCTTTTGTAATATGCACAGAAGCTCCAGAATCCAGGAACAAATCTGTACTCTTACTTTCAGTTTTACCAAAAGAATGAAATGCAGTAAGTGCCTTACCTTTATTGCTTGGATTGCTTGCCTTTCTTTCTGGGCCTTTTGAAACTTGACTGTTTTTCTTTTCTGTGTATTTCAACGCAAGCTATTTCAAGAAATACAATTAGCATGACTGGTGACCCAATAACATATTGCAGAATATACCCCTGCAATATACTTTCCTCCAGGAGTGCTAGCTCTGCAAGTTTCGCAGAAGAGCTTCTGCGAATTTTGGAAGGTAGGAGACGAGGCACTGGTGGAAACAAAGCTCTGAAGATGGGGCATGAGTCATGCCTGGGTAGCTCAGATGGTAGAGCACTTGCCCACAAAAGGCAAAGGACCCAAGTTCGAGTTTCGGTCCGGCACACAGTTTTAATCTGCCAGGAAGTTTCAATAACATATTATCTGGTGAGGAGGATGGGATAGTAAGTCAACTTGTACTTTGGTACCATGTTCTTCGAGCATGACATACGGATGGGGGGAGGGGGGGGGGGGGAGACTTGGTACAACGCTATCACTTAATTTTGAAAATTGCATTTTTCTTTCTGGGATAATACAGTTAAGGAACTGAACACAGACTTGCAGAAGCAAACGAGAATGGTTAAAAACTTGTATATGAATGCACAGCATTAGGGTGGTGTTCAAAAATACTTTCAGAAACTGTCATGTTAAAGAATAAAAATTATAAAGAGCAAGTGAAGGCAGATGAGATAGAGATGAGGTGGTAAGAATTTGCAGAAGACCACAGCAACAAGACACATAAATAACATCCAGTTCCTCAAAACCTATGGTGCCAGCTAATATTGGTAGGTAAAGTACAGTTATCTTAAGAAACACATCTGACAAAAATCACAAGACAACTGTTCATGAAATTTGGGATTCCTGAAAATGTGTTCCTATCAAAAAGTTTTACACAAAAACTGCAGTGAGAGACAACAGACCAATCACTACATTCAAGTTTTCAAGACGAGTTGTCCTGCATCAAAGCTGAATTTGGGAATTATTTTGTTTCACATACTGTAAGATGGGGAAATATCGGACACGGGGGTAAATTCATACAGGAACAGCATAATTCTCTTCTTACATTAGTGTTGATGAATGTTCCATAGTGTCAGGCACATCAGAAAATACATTTTTGCACTTGGAAGTTGGGGCAGAGGTGTGTATAGCAGTTTTCAGTGCAGTGTACAATTATTGTTAGTTATCTTCACTGTGCTACAAGAGAAAAAAATGGCAAGCATAAATTCTTTACAATTTATTTGTTTAAATGTTAAGAGGGAAATGTGAAGGTAGACTGTCCATGTATCTCTCTTGCACTAATGTCTGGTAAACTATTTACATGTCTGCATACATTGAGGGAATATTGGACAATGACGCAGACTTATAAATGAAGTTTTGGAGATCTTCCAATGGGCAATTATGACACTCAGAATCTTGTAAAACTGATTGCTGCTATAAGATCAGAAAAAACTGTTGTACGTCTGCATACATTGAGGGAATATTGGACAATGACGCAGACTTATAAATGAAGTTTTGGAGATCTTCGAATGGGCAATTATGACACTCAGAATCTTGTAAAACTGATTGCTGCTATAAGATCAGAAAAAACTGTTGTACAGAAATGCATCAAGCAAATACAGCAAAGCAAATCGAACATTAGAGAATAAAGTTAATAATACAAACACTGCAATGATTGGAAGGCTTTCTGTCTTAAGAACCATTGAAAAGAACACACTTTCCGATGGTGTTTTAAGTGCTGTGCTTTGGGGTTCATAGCGAAAGGCTATCTCGATGCTTGTGGATGAAGGAAAAATTATTTTCTTATAACATGTTAAAAGCAGCATGGTTGCATCATTCTGATATATTGAGTGTCTGGCTATCTGAAAACATCAAATGGCAACATGCTGAAGTGAGTTATGAGACAGTGAAATCCTACACTATGTGATCAAACTTATCCAGACATCTGCCTAAAAATGACTTACAAGTTCGTGGCACCCTCCATCAATAATTCTGGAATTCAGGATGGTGTTGGCCCACCCTTAGCCTAGATGACAACTTTCACTCTCGCAGGCATACATTCAATCAGGTGCTGGAGGGTTTCTTGGGGAATGGCAACCCATTCTTCATGGAGTGCTGCACTGAGGAGAGATATCAATGTTGTTCAGTGAGCCCTGGCACAAAGTTGGCATTCCAAAACATCCCAAAGGTGTTCTATAGGATTCAGGTCAGGACTCTGTGCAAGCCAGTCCATTACAGGGATGTTATTATGTTATTGTCATGTAACCACTCCGCCACAGGCCGTGCATTATGAACAGGTGCTCAATTGTGTTGAAAGATGCAATTGCCATTCCTGAATTGCTCTTCAACAGTGGGAAGCAGGAAGGTGCTTAAAACACCAATGTAGGCCTGTGTTGTCATAGTGCCACGCAAAACAACAATGGGAGCAAGACCCCACCATGAAAAACATGACCACGCCATAACATCACAGCCTCTGAACTTTACTGCTGGCACCACACATTGGCAGATGATGTTCACTGGGCATTCGCCATACCCACACCCTGCCATTGGATCGTCACATTGTGTACGGTGATTTGTCACTCCACACAATGTTTTTCCACTGTTCAATCGTCCAATGTTTAAACTTCTTACACCAAGTGAAGTGTCATTTGGCATTTACCGGCATGATGTGTGGCTTGTGAGCAGCCACTCGAGCATGAAATTCAAGCTTTCTATCTCCCGCCTAACTGTCATAGTACTTGCAGTGGAACCTGATGCGTTTTGGAATTCCTGTGTTTCCACTTCACTATCACATTGGAAATAGTGGACCTAGGGATGTTTAGGAGTGTGGAAATCTTGCGTACAGGCATATGACACAAGTGACACACACTCACCTGACCATGTTCGAAGTCCATGAGTTCCGCAGAGCACCCCATTCTGCTCTCTAACCAGTACCTTTTCTTGTGCCACATATAACTCAGTCTTGTACTGAGTAATTATAAAGTAAACATGGTACTTATAAAGTATAATTGAATGTATGTAGAAAAATCATGTATGAATATCAGGAAATAATAGCTACTTCATAGTGATTTATTCTCCGTAAGTCCACAGAGATCTGTATGAATGAGTTGCAAGACTTCCTTAGACCAGCTTTGACTTGATTTAAATGGCAATCTGGCCTGCTTCCCTTGCAAACATACCTCAAATTGTATAGTATTCTTTCCATAACTTTCCATCTCAGTTGCCATATTCTTCAATAAGGCGATACTTTGTCTATTCAAATGTCCAAGTCCCCTATGTCACACAAGACAGGGTGACTTCCAGTTTCAGCACAGTATCTTAAACTGTGTTTAATTTGTAAATATCTTTTACATTAGTTGCAGTAGCTACAATATCGCAACAAGAGTCAATTATTTTGACTCCCTCTATAGTAAAGATTCCCTTGTTACCTTTTTTTATTATTTTGCTTATGGACAGCAAATTAGTTGCAATATTCCTCACATAATGTACATCATGAGCACTAAAAATTTGTTTCTCCACACTCAGTAGCAAATTAAGATCAACTTTTCCTGCGAGTTCACATTTTAACTTAGACCGAGCAACTGTGGAAAATCCAGTGTCAGTCCTTGAGTGAATATCCTACAAAACTGATGGAGCTTTAACGATATGCACAGATGCTCCCAAATCTAGAAACAATTCTGCATGATCCTCACTCAGTTCACTAAAAGATAAAAAGCAGGAAGTGCCTTACCTTTACGGGTGGTTTTCTCTCAGGACTACTAGAATTAACATGCTTCTTTTCATTATACTCAACCTTTTGTTATACTGTGATGAAAAATGTCCACTGTTATGGTATCAAACATTTTACTGGCTCCTTCTTATTCTCCTTCTTGTATTTAGGTATAAAGCCGACACTGTTTCTATCTTTGGATCATATGAAACTGGATCATTTTTCATGCTCTGTAGAATCTTTACCTTCATACACACATCAAAAAAAGTTCTGCATCACCCTGGCTCCCAGAACTCCTGAAGATAGATATTGACTGTGTATATTGTATCACAGACACAGTCCCTTTGGCTGTTCAGAGACGTCACTAAATCCGTCCAAAGATGTAAACAAACATGCATGAGCAGCAACTATTAGACAGAGGGGCTCCAACAGCCGATCAGTTCCAGTCATTCCACCAAGAAGGAAGTACACAGCTCGTGTTGTCTGTAGTTCAATCATGCCTAGTTGGTCAATACCACGGTTCAATTACGTCCACACTGTTACTTTGTGCTAGGAAGGGCTCTCAACAAGGGAAGTGTCCAGGCATCTCAGAGTGAACCAAAGTGATGTTGTTCGGACATGGAGGAGATACAGAGAGACAAGAACTGTCGATGACATGCCTTGCTCAGGCCGCCCAAGGGCTACTACTGATTATGGCTCAGAGGAACCCTGACAGAAATGCCACCATGGTGAACAATGTTTTCACGCAGCCACAGGACATCGTGTTATGACTTAAACTGTACTCCCAACATCCATGGCGAGGTCCATCTTTGCAACCACGATACCATGCAGCGCAGTACGGATAGGCCCAATAACATGCCGAATTGACCTCCCAGGATGGCATCACATTCTCTTCACCGATGAGTGTCGCATATGCCTTCAACCAGACAATCGTCGGAGGCGTAATTGGAGGCAACCTGGTCAGGCTGAATGCCTTAGACACACTGTCCAGCAAGTGCAGAAAGGTGGAGGTTCCCAGCTGTTTTGGGGTGGCATTATGTGGGGCCAATGCCGCATGGGATTAGCCGAGCGGTCTAAGGCGCTGCAGTCATGGACTGTGCGGCTGGCCCCGGCGGAGGTTCGAGTCCTCCCTTGGGCATGGGTGTGTGTGTTTGTCGTTGGGATAATTTAGGTTAAGTAGTGTGTAAGTTTAGGGACTGATGACCTTAGCAGTTAAGTCCCATAAGATTTCACACACATTTGAACATTTTTTTTTGGGGCCAACGTACACCGCCGGTGGTCACGGAAGGTGCTGTAATTTTAATACACAATATTTACTTGCTTCATTGTGTCACCGATATTAAGTGTGCTATAGTTATACCGCCCTATGAGCTGTATAGTTGTTAGTGTCCAAGCCAGATACACTGTACAGCAATGATTTTTCTGTGCTAGAGGGTTCACTTCCTGCTACCTTTTATGTTGGGCACCAGACTTGTTTTGGCAAATACAAAATTCAAAAATGGCATTAGGACAAAACAGGATTCCTAAAGGATTAGTCCCACTATTCAAAAATAGCGATGAGGGTAAACCATAATATCTAAAGGATTTACAGGAATTTATGCCAACCAGAAATAGAAACAAGAATTTTCATTGTCAAAGACCAATTTAGTGAGTGCATGAAATAACATGAACAAAGTTTTGTGGCAACACACTAGATAAAGTAAATGTAAATGTCGAGTGGCCAGGGCCTCCCATCAGGTAAACCGGTCGCCAGGTGCAGGTCTTTCGAGTTGACGCCACTTCGGCGACCTGCATGTCGATAGGGATGAAATGATGATGATGATTAGGATAGTACAACACCCAGCTCCTGAGCGGAGAAAATCTCCGGCCCAGCCAGGAATCGAACCCGGGCCCTTAGGATTGACATTCTGTCACGCTGACCACTCACCTACCGGGGGCTGACACTAGATAAAGTGAGGCCTTTTCATTTATCATTCTTGTATAAACTGTTTACGGACCACTAACACCGTTTCCTTACCAGGAAGATTACATGGAATTATACACTGTACAGAGTTGTATTTTTCACAACTGGCTCAACCTGAAGTACTACTGCCCATCATTCTTCTACTACAACACTCCAGGAGATCTTGGTGGCTGGCCTGGCCAAATCTGAAGCAGAATCTCAGCATTTGACCGGAAACTATAAACCTGGTATAATTATATTTCAAGACTGAAGCAACATTTTGTCACGCATCAAGTATCAAATGATGAGTGCATAGCTTTTCTCATTGAAAAATGAAGGCCCATATGTTTTTACACACGTACAGAAATTATGCCTACAAACTAAACCAGTAACTGGCTCAGATCATATCTACAAGACAGACAACAAAAAATTGTATTAGGTGTTAACAATCTACAAGTAGGAGAAGTAGAGTCTTGTCTGGGGAACAGTACATCATGGAGTTCCCGAAGGGTCAGTCCTTGGTCCCCCCCCCCCCCCCCTATTTATTATATATATTGATGACCTACCCCTGTCCTCAAATTGTGCTACCAATATCACAATGTTTGCAGATGACACAAGAATAGTGACAGTCAGCAAATTCTCCACTGATGTAGAATTAAATACCAACCAAGCACTTGAAAATGCTCTGAACTGTTTCATGGCAAATTCTCTAGCAATAAACCTCAGTAAAACAAATTACATGCAGCTCCAATCCAGTTACATAAGCCCAGAAGAGATTAACATTGCACACGAGAGCCAACAGTTACAGAGCGTTCAGTGCACAAAGTTCCTAGGCGTTCACATAGATAACCGGCTCAACTGGGAATTCCACATACAGCAAACACTAAAAAAGCTTAGCTCAGCAACATTTGCCATCCGAATAATCTCCAAAACTGGAGACATCAACGTATCAAGGTCTGCATATTTTGGCTACTTTCATTCAGTGATGTGCTATGGAATAATTTTTTGGGGCAAATCACCACTTTCAAAAACAATTTTTGTAAACCAGAAAAAAGTAGTCCGAATTATATGTAGTGTTCCTCCAAGAACCTCATGTCGATATCTTTTTAAACAGTTAGGTATATTAACCACTACCTCACAATATCTCCTCTCACTCATGGCCTTCACTCTTCTCAATTCTTCTGAATATGAAACAAATGAGGCATATCATCATTATAACACAAGACGGAAAGGTGATATGCACTGTGAACGGAAAAAGCTCTCTCTGGTACAAAAAGTGGTAAAGTACACAAGTACAAAAACCTTAAATGCACTCCCGAGTAATATAAAGTTTCTAACAGAATATAAAATCCTGTTCAAAAAATAGCTAAAGGAATTCCTACTGGAAAAATGTTTCTACTCTTTAGATGAATTCTTCAACAGAGATAAATAATTTGAGAAGTAATTCAGATTGTTTTCTTTGTCATTGTTATCTGTATTGTTTTTTATCACTACTGTATTTTTGTATTGTATGGTATTGTTTATCATCTTGATTATATTATTGTATTGTACCAGTTTTGAATCATTCATCTACCATGTGTAATATACCAGTATGTATTGTATGATATCTATATTTGTATCTGCTTTGACTCGTTCCACATCCATGCGTAATCATGCACTACTGGATCTACGGAATACGTATCTCAAATAAAATAAAATTTCCTATTGTCTAATTAAGGATAAGTCAGAATCTTTTTTTTGAGTCAAGCTCATATTGTTACAGCCAGGAATAAATGTTTTTGATGTTTTAAGAAACAAAATTGAGGTTACAAAGAGTGCATGACAGCTACAGGGATTAACTAAAAAGTGTAAATTTCGGTGTGAAAATTGAAAGTTTAAAAAAAATTTATATACAATCTCTTATTTGAGATAAGCTTACCACACATTCATCAGACACATTAAAGAAATAACCGTCCAGCTTAACTAATCTGTTTTTGCAATACTGCAATACAACTGTATAAGCTAGTCAAAGGACAAACTAAAAAATAACTTTGACAACAACCCCAATCTACTACATTACAGGCAAGAGAAGATGAACCACACAATATATGTCAATTTATTTATTTACTTATTCATTCATAGACCATTTGGTACAATAGTATTGAACATGTCAGAAACAAACAGAAATAATATATACAAATAAAATATTTACAAAATAGGATGCAATACAGTAAGGATCAAGCAGATAGGCGGCCATGGCCTCATCAAAGGAACCATCCCAGCATTCAGTTGTGAGAAGACTCTGGCTGTTAAATTTAATTAAAAAAGAAATAAGTTTGTTATTCATTACAATTTCTACAAAAGCCTGTTTAAGCCGTATGTACAGCGTTTCACGAAATGAAATTTATAATTTTAATGCTGTCTGTCAACTTGAAGTGTGCATTTCATCACTGTGGTAACTTACTAAGATAGTTAGCAGAAAAATAGACTCTGTGAAAATGCTTATACTGTTGGGGATATGTGAACATATTCCAGTGTGCATAGTGGTGCACAAGATATGACATACAGAGTGCATTAGACTCTGTGGAATATACATGTTCCATGTTTGCTGATGGGCAACGTAATATATTTGCGTAGGCACATGTAATAATATTTGTTGTACGAATAAAGCAAAAGTTTATTTTTTCCCTTAAATAGTTGTTACTTGTCATTTAGCTGTGTTAATCTGCATAAACTACAACAGGTCATGGGCCCAGTTACTGGATTTAAGCAAAATAATAAGCTTCAAGGTGACGTGTATTTGAACAAAAAGTGCACGCAAGTTTGTATTAAGTTGGATTGTGTACGATATACGAAGAAGAAAAATTACTGTAAAATGAGTACAACACAGATACCGCAAATAGAGTGGCCTGTACGGCGTGAAAATTATGCGACATGGAAATTTGCCGTTGAGGCATATTTGCACTTGGATGACTTATGGGATGGCGTAAATGGTAAATTGGAACCTACGAAATCAAGTTTTGCTACTAAGGATCAGAAGGCGAAATCAAAACTAATCCTTTTGATTGATCCAGTGAATTATGTTCACACAGAAAAGGCTACGTCAGCAAAGGAGGTATGGGACAAACTGAAAAACACATTTGAAGATGGTGGTTTAACCAGAAAAGTAGGATTACTTCGTGAGCTGATAACCACAAGACTGAATATTTATGAAAGCATGGATGAATATGTGAATAAAATAAATTCAATCTCCAATCGTCTGAGGAGTTTAGAAATTGCGGATGAATGGATTGGAACTTTATTGTTAGCTGGACTACCAGAGAAATATTCGCCAATGATTATGAGTTTGGAAAGTTCAGGAATACCCATTACAGTGGATAGTGTTAAAATAAAGATTCTACAGGATGTTAAGAATGAACCAGAATCTAATGCTTCAGAAAAAGAAACAGGGTTGGCTTAATACTCTAAGTGCAAGAAGAAGAAGCCAATAAGATGTTTCAGATGCCAGAAAATCGGACATATTGCTTCACAGTGTAATGAAAATTTAAGTATAGAAGAAAAGAAGCATGTTAATTCTAGTAGTCCTGAGAGAGAGAGAGAGAGAGAGAGAGAGAGAGAGAGAGAGAGACTATGGGAAAAGGTACAGCATTTTCTGTTTTTTGCTCTTTTAATTAAGCGAGTGACAATCATGCAGAATGGTTCCTAGATTCAGGAGCATTTGTGCACACTACCAAAGCTCCATCAGGTTTGTTTGATGGTCAGTCAAGGACTGACATTGGAATTGCCACAGTTGACAGATCTAAGTTAGGGTGTGAACTCGCAGGAAAAGTGGATCTTAATTTGCTTGCAAATGGGGAAAAGGAAATTGTTACTGCTCATGATGTACATAATGAAAAGAATATTGCAACTAATTTGTTGTCAGTGAGTGAAATAGTAAAGAAGGGCAATAAAGTTATCTTTGATACAGAGGGAGCCAAAGTGACAGACTCTTGTGGTGATATTTTAGGTACTGCAAGTAATGTAAGAGGTATTTACAAAGCAAATACAGCTCAAAATACTGCTGAAATAGGAAATCACCCTGTTTATGCTGCAAAGGGTTTTTTGTGGCATAGGAGACTTGGACATTTGAATAGGAAAAGTATGACTTTACTGAAGAATACGGCAACTGGGATGTAAAATTATGGAATGAATAATGCCCAATGTGAGGCGTGTTTGCAAGGGAAGCAGGCTAGATTGTCATTTAAATCGAGTCAGAGCAAGTCTACCGAAGTCTTGCAACTCATACACTCAGATCTCGGGTCGACAGAAGCGTCCGATCCCACGCCTCTGTTTTGACCCGTGACGTAAGGGTGTTGTCGTGTGTGACGACATGACGGCGCGGAGTTTGGTTTGAGTGTGGCTGTCTCCAGTTCCGTTTTATCTTATTTTATTTACTTTTCTGATCTGTTCATTCTATCTCGTGAGATATTTTTTTTTAAATTTAAAAACACTTATTACTTATTTTAATTATCTGTTTCCTCGAATTTCTGTTTTAGTTCATTATATTTATCTTTCTGATCTGTTCGTTCTATCCTGTGAGATTTTTTTTTAAAAAAGACAAAAAACACTAATCAGCTACTGAAGCATCTTTATCTTCTATGGGTTGCAGGGGTTACGACCCATGGGGAGGTGGGTGGGTATTCATGCATGGCTGTCTTCACTTACACGTTGTAGCTACGCAAGGCGTCTAAATTTGTTTATATTTAGTTTGCCCCCCACCCAAAACACCCCATTTCCCGCGCTTGTCCCGTTAGTGTCATTAGGCTTCTTGTGGAAAGGTGTGTGTGTGTGTGTGTGTGTGTGTGTGTGTGTGTGTGTGTGTGTGTGTTTTTGTTTCCGCCATATTTGTGACGTCATGGGTCAATGCATACGGGTGGGATCGGACGCTTCCGTATTTCCCAGATCTCTGTAGACCTACGGAGAATAAATCCTTAGGAGGTAGCTTCATACATGATTTTCCTAGATATAAGTATGTTTATTTTATAAGTAGCAAGGATCAAGTGAATGATGTATTTGTTGTTTATTGCAAAATGAAAAATGGAAGAAAATTAAAATTATTAGATCAGACAATGGATCAGAATATGTAAACAGAAGGTTTAAGAAACTGTTGAATGGAATGGGTATTAGGCATCAGACTACCATTCGCTACAGTCCTCCTCAGAATGGAGTTGCAGAATAAGCCAACAGAACCATTGTAGAAAAGGCAAGAAGTATGTTAAGCGATGATGAGCTACCTAAGTGTTTTTGGGCAGAGGCTGTGTCAACAGCAGTGTATTTAATTAACAGATCACCTACCAAAGCTGTAAGACACAAGACACCTTATGAAGTATGTACTGGGAAGAAACTGGATCTAAAGCACTTAAAAGTCTTTGGATGTGAAGCTATGGTTCAGTTTCCAAAACCATTAAGTGGAAAATGGGATGCAAAATCTCAAAAAAATATTTTTGTTGGCTACTGTGAGGATTCAAAAGGCTACAGATTTTATAATCCTGTGAATAAGAAGATAATAAGTAATAGAGATGTAGTATTTTTAGAGGATTATAGACCTAAAATAAAGGGCAGTAGTCAAAATGATACAGTAATGCAACCAAACATAATGTGCAATAGTGCTGAAACAGAGATGGAAACTGAAACAGAGGAAGACGAGAATAAAGAGGAAGTTGATGTGCTACCCAAGAACCAAATTGTGGAAGAATATTCAACAGAGGAAGTCAGTTTAAGATGGTCTTCACATATAGCAAAATGAAGAGAATATCTGGAGTATGAAATGTATGCTGCCCAATCAACAATGAACCAATCACAGTTGATGAAGCTTCATCAAGTTCAAATGCTCAAGATTGGAAAAAGGCTATTGAAAAGGAGCTGCAATCTTTTGTGGAAAATGACACATATGAATGGGTTGGTATGCCTGATAATTTAAAAAGCCTCCAAGAACAAGATAGGTGTTTAATATTAAAATCCTGAGAGTGCAATACCAAAGTTCAAAGCCAGATTGGTAGTTAGTTATTGGATATTCCCAGAAATAAGGAATAGGTTACAATGAAACTTTCTCACAAGTGGTGAAGTATTTATCATTAAGATACCGTTTAGCTCTTGCAGTAAGGGAAGACTTATTAATTCATCGAATGGATATGAAAACAGCCTACCTGAATGGAAGGCTGGAAGAGGAAATATATGTGATTCCACCTGATGAAGTTAAGAGAAAAGAAGAATTTGGTGTTTGAAGAAAAACATATATGGATTAAAGCAAAGTGGCCATTGCTGGAATAAATGTTTGCATAAAACTAGGCATGCTAAAATCAAAAGCAGATCCAAGTATATACCATAAAAGGAGCAATGTAGAAATTGCAATCATGGCCATATGGGTAGATGATTTAAACCTGTTTCTACTCCTATGGAAAATAATGCAAAACTGCTAATAATTGATGATGACAAGAAATGTAAGGAAAGTGTACCCTATATGGAAGCTGTAGGAAGTCTACTGTCCTTAGCACTGACTTCCAGACCAGACATTGCATTTGCCACAAATGCAGCAAGCAAGTTTTACAATGATCCGAGAGACAAGCACTGGATGGCAGTCAAGAAAATATTCAGATATTTAGATGGAACTGCTGATTATAAGTTAAAAGTATTTTAAAACTGGCAATGTAAATTTGGAAGGATATAGTGACGCAGATTGGGGAATTGAGCTAGAAAGCAGACACTCCATCACTGGAAGTTGTTTTAGACTAATGGGAGGATTGATATCATAGTCATGTAAGAGACAATGAACTGTTGCTTTGAGTACTGTAGAACCTGAATATATGGCCTTGTCCTCCACTATTCAAGAACCTCTTTGGATCCATACACTGATGAGTGGAATAGAATCTCTTCCAACATTAAAGCCAATTGTGGTATTTTGTAACAATATGGAAGCTATTAAACTTGCAAAAAATAATGTCACCAGTGTAAGATCCAACCATACTGACATAAGGCATCACTATAAAACATCACGTGGAACAGGTTAATATAATCCTCAGATATCTATGCACAGAAGAAATGTTATAGGATCTCCTAACCAAGCCTCTCAGTAACGACAAATTTCAGAAGCTGGTGAAACATTATGGTTTAACCTCGGATGTATAGCGCTGAGAATTTGAAAAATATTTGTTCAAGGGGGAGTGTTGGGGATATATGAACAAACATTTTCCAGCGTGCATAGTGGCGCACAAGATATGACGCGCAGAGTGCATTAAACTCCGTGTAATATACATGATCCGTGTTTGTTGATAAACGAACACGAGAAAATAAATTTTTACTACTTATATGTACTATTGCACATCTGTAAAATCATGTGTATGATAGCTTGTTATGGAAAATTATGCATATATGTTCTCCATTCCAATTGTGGTTGTCAAGATGTAAATTATCTTAAATGATCTAATTCCCACTGCTCCATAAAACTGACACATAAATCAATATGTCAAGCTGTGATAAGGAGTGGCTACTTTGTATTAACAGAGCAACAATGTCAAAGTTTATTTTCTTTTAAGTGATTACCAATGAGCTTACCGTTTCTTTAGCATATTTTACGCCCCTAGGGGGCTTGACAGGCGGCTCCGACATCGCCATGACAATACCTACACAAACAAACCAAACACTATAACTCAGCCAAAGATTTTCAATACAAATATGACATTGTTGGTGGATAAGTCAAGATATGCAAAGATATTGAAGGTTACAAGTTAATGATCATCTATAATGTGAACGGTGCAACTGGCGTTCCCTTGAAATCGACCAAGAAAATATAACGCGAACGTAAGCAGTGGTTACGCTAGAGGTAAGCCTTATTAGCGCAGTCTTCCTTTGGCATTCTATGGCTTCGCCAACTCGTAACCTTTCAACATAACCTAGCCCTTGAAATGTCACCACAAAACAAAAAATTGACGGATTTCTGCCGAACGCCTATTGTAGCTACTCACTGCACACATTTAATATTTATTGACATATTAAGGTGACTCAACACGATGCCTCATGTTCAACTTTACGCATGCACATAAATTTCTAATAGCGTGTAGCGACGCTGCCGCGCGCTAATTCAAGCTCGCCGGTGTGTGTGTGTGTGTGTGTGGTGTGTGCGCGTGTGTCAGTGCAGTGCTGTGCGGTCGTAATTACTGTACACGACGTTTGTATAGTTCCGCGCCCAGCCTCTAGAGGCGCTGTGTTTTCTAGTTTTTATATACGTTCTGTTTATTATTAATATGCCTTGTATTTTGAGTTAATGAGTAGTTCCGTGCCTCCTGGCTCGTGTGGACGAGTACTGTTTTCTCTCCAATAACTACGGAAGTTTTCCCAGGATTAAGGATCCTTCTGTAAAGGCTGGAAGCAAATTTTGTAACTCCGATCAGTCCATGCATGCCGGGCGTCGTCAGATACGCGCTCGCAATAAGGTTATTGTTGCTGAACTGAAGGTCTTTATTCTTCTGAATCACGTTAAGCAAAGGTCGGACAGCCACCAGTTTAGCTGAACCCGACAAGCGCATCTACGCATACGCATGCATACTTTCCTGGAATGAAGGCTTCCCACAGGGAAGTGTATTAGGCCCAATATTGTTTCTTATATACATTAACAACTTCCCACAAAGTATCAGACATGGTGCAAAAATACCTTTTGCTGATGATAGCAACATAGTAATAACAGGTGAAAATCCAACACAACTGTCAGAAAGAGCAAACGAGGCTCTCAATGATGTCCACAACTGGTCATTAAAAAACAAAGTAACCGTAAATGTAAAGAAAACTAACTATATTAACTTCCAATTGAACAAAAAACACAATGCCACTAGAATAAAAGTTAATAATAATGAATTAGAATGTGTAACAAGTACCAAATTATTAGGGATGAATGTAGACAGCCAACTGAAATGGACAAACCATGTCAACATTTTGGCAAAGAAATTATCCACAGCATGCTATGCTCTTAGAATCCTTGCACCGGTATCCAATAATACCTGTCTTAAAATAACATATTACGGATATCTACACTCAGTCCTCAGCTATGGGATCATGTTTTGGTGAACAAGTGCCAGTAACATACAAACTGTGTTCAAAGTACAAAAAAGAGCCATAAGGATAATAACAAATAGCAACAACAGGGCCCACTGTCTGTTTAGAAAGCTAGGAATTCTAACTGTTTCTTGTGAGTATATCTTTCAGAACATACTGTTCATTATAAAAAATCTCAACATGTACAACACAAACAGCCTAATACATGACCATGAAACAAGAGCTTGTCACCACCTCCATCAACATAGAAAGAACAAGTCAAAGACGCAAAAAAGCATATTTTACAATGGGATAAAACTGTACAACAAATTACCACAAGAAATTAAAGAAATAAATGAGCCCCTCACTTTCAGACAAAAGCTTAAAACCTTTTTAGTAAGTAAAAGTTGTTATACTGTAAAAGAATATTTAACATAGATGTAGATTATTAGCAACATATGACATTATCACCAAAATATTATGTAATTATAAATATGTGTATGACTAGTTATAAAAACTACACAAAATATGAGAAACCTGTTTAATTGTAAATGTAAATGTGTGCTCATGTGTTGTAATCTGACGACATCCATACAATATTTATTGTTCCACGGATGAATAAATAAATAAATAAATAAAATAAATAAAACCTGTCACACATGTGTCATCGCGCGGTCAACTTATTGCTTTCTGCGTGTCAACTGAATTCACGCGCTGTCCGCTAGGAGTGCTAACATGTGACTACACATCGCCGCCGTGCGCGGACATTCCATGGTTTACGAGTGTTATAATTTAGATTATCGCATTCAATAACATAAATATGTCAGAGACAGATGCACCAACAATATCAAGACTGGCGGTACGGCTACCACCGTCCTGGTCTGACAGCCCCACGTCATTGTTCGCGCAGTTTGAGGCGAGCTTCCTTTGTGCCTTGTAACGTCTGATACCACCAAGGTTCCTTTAGTAGTTACTGGATCATGTTCAAAGCCGGTGGAAGACAGAAAACATCTTCCGAAATTGTATTAAATGCTTCCTCTGAGAATTACTTTGAACAATTAGTACTTTAGCCCACACGAATTATAAATGGTTGCGAAAACACACTTGACCTCTTAATCACAAATAATCCTGATCTAATAGAGAGCGTCATGATGGATACAGGGATTAGTGAACACAAGGTCATTGTAGCGAGGATTATAACAATATCAACTAAAACCACTAAAAATAAACGCAAAATATATCTATTTAAAACAGCAGATATAAATTCGCTTGCTGTCTTCCTAAGAGAGAGTCTCCATTCCTTCCAAGTTAATTATGTAAGTGTAGAACAGATATGGATCAAATTCAGAGATACAGTATCGGCATCAATAGATAGATTCATGCCATGTAAGTTAATAAGAGACGAGACTGATCCATCATGGTACACAAAACAAGTCAGAACACTGTTGCAGAAGCAACGAAAAAAGCATGCCAAATTCAGAAGAACGCAAAATCCCCAAGACTGGCTAAGTTTCACGGAAGCTCGAAATTTAATGCGGACGTCAATGCTTCCACAATGAAACATTGTCTAAAAATATGGTAGAAAAGCCAAAGAGATTCTGGTCATATGTAAAGTAAACCAGTGGCAAAAAAATTGTCAATACCGTCACTGCGCGATAGCAATGGAAATGTTACTGATGATGGTGCCACTAAATCAGACTTACTAAATTCAGTTTTCCGTAATTCCTTCATGAAAGAAGACGAAGTAAATATTACAGAATTCGAAACCAGAACAGCTGTTAGCATGAGTGACATAAAAGTAGATATCTTGGGTGTTGCGAAATAACTCAAATCACTTAGGAAAGGCAAGTCTTCCGGTCCAAATGGTATACCAATCAGGTTCCTTTCAGAGTATGCAGACACAATGGCGCCTTTCTTAGCAATACAACCACTCATTTGACGAAAGATCTGTTCCTAAAGACAGGAAAGTAGCACAGGTCCCACCAATATTCAAGAAAGGAAATAGGAGTAACTCATTGAATTACAGAACCATATCACTGACCTCAATTTGCAGTAGTGTTTTGGAGCATATACTGTACTGGAACATTATGAATCACCTTGAAGAAAATGACTTATTGATACATAACCAACACAGATTCAAAAAATATGTTCTTCTGCAACAAAGCTAGCTCTATATCCCCATGAGATAATGAGTGCTGTCAACAAGGGATATCAGATTGATTCCATATTCCTGGATTTCTGGAAGGCTTTTGATACCGTTCCTCACAAGCGACTATTAATCAAATTGCGTGCATATGGAGTATCGTCTCAGTTGTGTGACTGGATTCGTGATTTCCTCTCAGAGAGGTCACAGTTCATAGTGATAGATGGTAAATCATCGAGTAGAACAGAAATGATATCTGGCGTTCCGCAAGGTAGTATCACAGGCCCTCTGCTGTTCCTGACTTATATAAATTAACTAGGTGATAATCTGAGCAGCCCCCTTAGATTGTTTGCAGATGACGGTGTAAGTTACCATGCAGTAAAATCATCAGATGATCAATTCCAATTACAAAATGATCTAGAGAGAATTTCTGTATGATGCGAAAAGTAGCAATTGGCACTAAACAAAGAAAAGTGCGAGGTCGTCCACATGGGTACTAAAAGAAATCCAATAAATTTTGGGTATACGATAAATCATACAATGAACGCTTTTACGGCTGGATGTTTCAGCTGCTGAGAATTCTTCTGGGTTGTATGGCCATTGTCCATGGGATAGAAGAGTTCCAACGACCGCAGCCATACAACCCAGAAGAATTCTCGGTATACGATAAATCGCACAAATCTAATGGCTGTTAAGGGGAGCCGGAGGTGGTCAAATCCAAAAAATTACGATTTTTTTTTTTTGCTACCGAAAATTAATTGGAATATTCCTCTTTAATGTAAACTTTGAATTATTGTTCTACTCGCCCTAGAAGTGGATTTATTACCATTTTCCCCCACGCCTGCAGAGGAAATGGGCGGCCGCTGAATGCATCTAACACCCTCTCGTGACTTCCTGGCGAACTGCTTGGGATTTTCTCGGCCTGTTACGCACACAGCGCCTTATGTTACGCGTACAGCGAGTGTGCAGGGGTTGGCTACATTGTTTTCTGTGACAAATGAAGCACTAAGAGCGCGGAACATCGTCTCTTTGCTGTTTACCGTTTCGAATTAGTCCAGTGTTGCGCCTGTTGTTGGTAGTATTATACTTCTTGTGTAAAGCGTTGTTCTGGTTGCGATGCCACGTTTTAGTAACCGTGTATATAAGAAGAGGAAGAATGTAGGGAAAAGAAAATTAGCACTAATACCAAGTTGCAATACTACAATTACTGAAACAGTGCGTTCTTCTGCTAAGCAACACATGGCCGGCCATAGCCCTGTGACATCTTCTAGCAAGAAGCTGACTGGTGGAAGTGACAGATTTCGTGAATATGTTAGCGAAAGTGATGATATTAACGAAGTACTGAATATTGGATTATTATCTTCTGTGCTGAAAGAAAGTGTTCTGTGCAAAATGTGTTCAAGTGTAGGAGTGGGACTAGAGATAACAAAGCACTTTGGTTTAGCTTGTGAGATGAAGATAATCTGTGCATGTTGCAAGTATCAAGTGACTTTCTACAATTCACATGCCAGTCTCTTTGGTGAAAATGGACGATCTAGAGTGTTTGATGTGAATTTTCGACTTGTGTATGGTCTTCTATCCATGGGAAAAGGGTCTGCTGCTGGTAAACTGTTTTGTGGTATTATGAACTTGCCATCACCTCCAACAAATTTGGGTACTACTGTGAACTGGTAGGATCCTCTGTTGAAGATGTGGCTTTGAAAACCATGAAGGAAGCAGTGGAGGAATCTGTAGAAATGAACGGTGGTTCTAGGGATTTGGTAGTGGCATTAGATGGTTCCTGGCAAAAGAGGGGTCATAAATCCCTGAATGGGGTTGTAACTGCTACTTGTGATGATAGTGCAAAAGTGATAGATGTTGCAATATTATCAAAACATTGTAGGTGCAATAATAAAATCAAAGGAGAGCACAGTGGAACCTGTGAGGCAAATTTTAGTGGATCAAGTGGAGCAATGGAAGTGGATGGAGTGAAACAAATTTCTGAATGTTCAGTTCCCAGATACAATGTTAGGTACAAATACTACCTTGGGGATAGTGACTCCAAAGGTTTCAAGACTATAGAGGAACTGAAACCATATGGAAATGAATTTGTAGTTGAAAAGTTGGAATGCATTGGGCATGTGCAAAAGCGTATGGGTGCACGGCTTCGAAGGCTGAAACAAACTTTGGGTTCAAGTAAGTTCAGTGATGGAAAGACAATAGGAGGGAGAGGCAGGCTTACTGATGAGGTGACTGAACATCTACAGAGATACTATGGGTATGCTATAAGGCAAAATACTAGTAATGTTAGTGACATGCAAAAAGCAGTGTGGGCATTGTTCCTTCATACTGCCTCTTCCAATGAATACCCTCAACACAGCCTGTGCCCAAAAGATTCCTGGTGCAAATATAATGCAAAAAAGGACTATGATTACAAACATGGTTTGCCAGCAGCTGTGATAAATGCAATAAAACCAATTTTTCATGACTTAGCACAGCCAGAATTGTTACACAAATGTCTACACGGAAAGACACAGAATCCGAATGAGAGCGTAAATAATTTTATTTGGAAAGTGATTCCTAAAAGAGTGTTTGTAAGCATAAAAACACTGCACTTTGGCATTTATAATGCAATAGCAACCTACAACCAAGGGAACAGTGTGAAGTGTGAAGTTCTGAAGGCATTAGGATTTACAGCTGGGGTGAACACTGTACGAGCACTAAGAAATATTGACAGAGAAAGGATAAGAGGAGCAGAAAGAAGAGAAAGGCATATGAAGTACGATGGAACAACAGGCCAGAAAAGAAGACAGAAGAGGAAGCTTTTGGAGGATGAAGGAGAAGATCCTGATAATCCATCCTATAGTGCAGGAATGTACTGAGAAACTTTGATAGGCATTTCCCGTAAATTAGAATTTTTCGAATATAAGGAACATTTTCTCAAAATCCACTCAAGCTAGAGAGATGAAATTTTTATACAGCACTCCTAGTGGTCAAACTTACATTGTAACACAGCCATTTGGCAATATGTTCAGTAGTTTCATTTCAGTTTAATTATAAAGCAATTATTTGTAAAAAAAATTGGGTCATTAATAAAAAAAATAATTGGAAGGAAACTAGAAAAGATACTCCAAAATCCCTCTGTCATAACTGCAATACTAAACCACTCTATATGTAAAAAAATTCAAAGTTTTCTATTTGGTAGTTTATTCATAAATGTTCCTCAAACTCAGTGATTTTAACATGGGCAGTATAGGCACCTCCAGCTCCCCTTAATTCGACTAAATACTAGACATTTACAATTACGAGCAACTTAAATTTGAAAGACCACATAGATAATATTGTGGGGAAGGCGAAACAATGACTGTGCTTTGTTGCCAGAACACTTAGAAGATGCAACAAGCCCACTAAAGAGACAGCCTACATTACACTTGTCTGTCTCTGCTGGAATATTGCTGTGCGGTATGGGATCCTTACCAGGTAGGTTTGATGGAGGACATCGAAAAAGAAGGAAAGAAGGGCAGCTCGTTTCGTGTTATCACGTAATAGGGGTGAGAGTGTCAGTGATGTGATACGCGAGTTGGGGTGGCAGTCACTGAAACAAAGGCGGTTTTCTTTGCGGCGAGATCTATTTACGAAATTTTAATCACCAACTTTCTCTTCCGAATGCGAAAATATTTTGTTGATACCCGCCTACGTAGGGCGAAATGATCAACATAATAAAATAAGAGAATTAGAGCTTGAACGCAAAGATTTAGGTGTTCCTTTTTCCCACATGCCATTCTAGACTGGAATAGTAGAGAAGTAGTATGAAAATGGTTCGACGAACCCTCTGTCAGGCACTTAAGTGTGAATTTTAGAGTAACCATGTAGATGTAGATGTAGATCATCGATATGCTGCCAAAGTGCAAGATATTATAACTTCATCACCCGAAACAGAAGCGTTCCTGAAACTCAAGCCGGAAATAATAAAATTAGTATTGGCATCATATTGCAGACACATTATTTTGTACCTTGTGGAGTAGTAGACTGTTGGCTCAGATGAGAGATATCGTCGCATCAAAAACAGATATGCCACTTGATGGCATAGCCAATCTGGCTGACCACATTCAAGGCACATTTGAGCCTACCTCCCGTTCTGATGCAGCGACAGTGTCTAGCAGCACTTCAATGGTAACCAGGCCCAACTACGACAGTCTATTGAATAAAGTTGAGGCACTGAACAAACTGCTGAATCACAGCCCTTTGATCATGGCTGATGCCCTCGGTAAACAGATGAGTGGGCTGCTCGCCAGCAAGAACGCTGGAGGACAGTCCTGAGAGACCACAAAGTAACTTTTCATCATATGCACCCTCCCCCGATAACTCGCAGTCAGTGAGCAGATGTTGATATTACCACCGATTTGGAAACTAGCACGCAAATGTAATCTGCCATGCGGGTACGTCAGCCTTAAACCTCAGATGGAGGTTGATGCACCAGGTCATCCTTCTGTACACCTGTTCATAGTGGGTCGCAAGTCGGGGCAAAAGTTTTAGATAGATATGGGATCTGATCTTAACATTCTGGCATGGATAAGCTACACAAGTACAATCCCAGCTCCACATTTAGACTGTTGGCCACTAAAAGCTCTGCTATTGTGGTGAAAGGCTTTTGGCAAGATCATTTTGTAGTATCCATGGGGGAGGCCCCCAGACACTTTGGTATGGAACTTCATAATTGCAAATGTGATGGAGCCTATCTTTGGTGCAGACTTCTTGGAACATTATCGCCTGATTCCTGATGTCACCAATGCTTGGCTGCTGGACACTGTACCCGGGCTGTCCACCACTGGATTGCAGTTTCATACTGCTGCATATGACTCTAATAAGGGAACCTCCCCATCGCACCCCCCTCAGATTTAGTTATAAGTTGGCACAGTGGATAGGCCTTGAAAAACTGAACACAGATCAATCGAGGAAACAGGAAGAAGTTGCGTGGAACCGTGAAAAAAAATAGTAAAATATACGAACTGAGTAGTCGATGGGCAAGATAGGCAACATCAAGAAGAATTTGAGCTCAGGAGCCTCGTGGTCCCGTGGTTAGCGTGAGTAGTTGCGGAGCAAGAGGTCCTTGGTTCAAGTCTTCCCTCGACTGAAAATTTTACTTTCTTTATTTTCGCAAAGTTATGATCTGCCCGTTCGTTCATTGACGTCCCTGTTCACTGCAATAAGTTTAGTGTCTGTGTTTTGCGACCGCACCGCAAAACCGTGCGATTAGTAGACGAAAGGACGTGCCTCTCCAATGGGAACCGAAAACATCTGATCGCAAGGTCATAGGTCAACCCATTCCTCCACGGGAAAACACGTCTGATATATTCTATACGACACTGGTGACGGCATGTGCGTCACATGACAGGAATATGTTGTCGACCCACCTAACTTGTACACTTGGCGAATGGGTAAAAAGATTCTTCTACTTTGCCCAATTTAGGTTTTCTTGTGGATGTGATAATCACTCCCAAAAAAGTGATGAAAACATAAGAGTTTGTCACATAAACTGAAAATAAAAAATTGAACTTTTCACTCAAGGGAAGACTTGAACCCAGGACCACTTGCTCCGTAGCTGCTCTCGCTATGCGCAGGACCACGGCGCTCCTAGTCTCACAGTGTCCTTGATGTTGCCTGTGTTTGCATGGACTACTAAGTTTGTATATTTTACTAATTTTTTTCATAGTTCCACACAACTTCTTCCTGTTTTCTGGATTGATCTGTGTTCAGTTTTTCAAGGTCTATCCACTGTGCCAACTTATAACTAAATCTAAGGGGGGTGCGATGGGGAGGTTCCCTTGTAAGGTGACACAGGCTACAGGAAATGGGTATGCCGAGATTATGAACCAGTTCCCTGCTCTCACAAGGCATCCAGGGCTTCACAACAGGTAGGTCACGATACTGTGCACTACATTAATAGAATGGTAGGCCCTCCAATTTCACCCAGGTGCAGACGTTTAGCTCCTGACCAGTATGCAATTTCTAAGTCAGAGCTTGAGGCCATTCAAACTGAGGGCACCATACCCATGTCTAAAGGGAGTGTTCATCACGTTTGCATTTAGTCACAAAACAGACTGGTGCATTGTAGCCGTGTGGCGACTACCACGCTTTAAAGGTTAGAACGATCCCAAGTGCCTGTGCTATGAGACTATAATCATGCATTGTGTGGGAAACAGGTATTTAGTGTGGTAGACTGTGTCAAAGCGTGCACGCAAATTCCAGTTGCTGAGAAAGAAATTCCACAGAAGGCCATTATAAAACCTTCTTGATCGTTCGAAGGGTTATTCGTGATTTTGGGCCTGAGAAATGTTGGGCAAACATCGCAACGATTATTGATTCATTGTTAGAAGGATTGCCATGTTTCTTATATTATTCTCACCAACGCCAGAAGAACATGAGCGGCATCTCATTGATATTTTTGAGCACCTTGACGGGTAAGGCATTGTTCTGAACTTCTCTAAATGTGTGTTGGGCAATCAAAGATAACATTTTTGAGCCATAGTATCACGCCTTCTGCTGGAGAAATTTGAAGCCAGACACAGTCAAAGAATTATCCAGGCTCCTTGGAGTTCTCTGTTTCAATTACTGCCATCTGCCACATGTGGCAGAACATCAATAACAACTTATGCAGCTCCAGCCAGTCTGAAAACAAAAGGTAGTATGCCTGTGCAGTAGTCACAGTCAGTGATAGACATCTTTGATGTTGCAAAGAAGAGCACAACTGAGGATGTGCTTCTCACTCATCCTGCATCTTGCTTTAGATGCAATCCTCACGTTAGTGGTCAGCACTAGGCAGGTAGCCATCTGTGTAGCAATGCAAAAGAATGTTTACGAGGCCTGGCACTCCCTTGCTTCTATCTCTTGGAAAAAAGTGTCCAGCTCAATAACAATGGAGCTTGTGTGACTGGGAATTGGCAATCTATGCATCCATGAAATATTTCTGTCCACAGCTGGAGGCAAGAGTATTTACAATGTACATCGACAGCAAACCTCTCATATTTGAGAGGAGTAATATTGCTTATTGATTGCTGTAGAGTATAAATTCGCAGAGTCGTTAGTCAGTTGTTTGTTTTGGACAGCCAGTGCGCTTTTGACACAGCTCAGTGAGCCTTGAGCAGCCGTTGGTGAAGCATCAGTGCAGCAGCAGTGCAGTAGCGAGTCGCATATTTAGCTTTCATATTTGTTTTGTAGTTTGATTCTTAATTTCTTTCCGAGTGTTTGTGCACTTGCATATTTAATTACATAAAATCCTTGCATATTCTCGTATTTGAGAGGAATAATATTGCTTATTGATAGGCATGGAGTATAAATGCGCAGAGTCGTTAGATATTAGCAGTAGGATGGATAGGGTGTGTGTGTGCTGTGTGCGGGCGCAGGAGGAACTGGCTGCAGTTTGCGAGTAGCTGAGCATGCTGTTGGCCATGGTCAGCCGCCTTCAGGCTGTTACCTCGAGGTGCAGCGACGGCGGAGGGTCTGGCGCGTCGCTTGAGACACCCAAGGTGTCGCTTGCTGCGTCTGCTGACTCAGCAGCTGAGGCACCTTCTAGTGTACCCGGTGCATTGGAGCCGCCTCACCTCAGGGTGGGTGGCGGACTGCAACGCATTCGTGTCACTCGAGGCGGACGGCCAATGTGAAGGCTGGCCAGCTGGCCTCTCCCGTTCATCCTGTCAGTGGGCTGGTGGCCGCTCCTTCAGCAGGGCCCGAGCAGGCACACAGGGGCAAAAGCTTGCTGGTTATTGGGAGTTCCAACATTAGGACATTAGGTGGGTGATGGAGCCCCTTAGGGAAATAGCGTACAGGGTTGGAAAGAAATTCAACATGCACTTGGTTTGTCTGCCGGGGGGGCCTCATCCAAGATGTGGAGGCGGCGTTGCCTATGGTTATCGAGCATATGGGGTGAAGTCGTCTGCAAGTAGTTGCTCACGTTGACACCAATGATGCCTGTCGCTTGGGTTCTGAGGCGATCCTCAGTTCGTACGGGTGGCTGGCAGATTTGGTGAAGACCGCTGTCTTGCACGTGGGGTGCAAGCAGAGCTCTCTATTTGCAACACCGTTCTCAGAGTGGATCAGGGTCCTTTGGTTTGGAGCCGAGTGGAGGGTCTCAACCAGAGGCTTCGCCGACTCGGTGATGGTCTTGGTTGCAGATTTCTGCACTTGCGCTGTTCGGTGGAGAATTGTAGGACGCCACTAGATAGGTCAGGGGTGCACTACACAAAGGAAGCGGCTACTCGGGTAGCAGAGAACTTGTGGCATGCACATGGAGTTTTTTTAGGCAGTAGTGCGAGGTGTCCTGATGAACACTCACCAGTCAACGTGCATGCAGGGAAATCAGGACATGCTCAGTGTAAAGACACTTTAGCTATCAAGATATTAGCAGTAAATTTTCAGAGTGTTCGGAATAAAGTTCCTGAATTTACTGCCCTCCAGGAAGCATGTGGCGCGCAAATTATTCTCGGGACCGAGACCTGGCTGAATGCTGAGATAGGAAGTTCTGAAATATTTAGTGAGGGTTGGAATGTGTATCATAAAGAGAGATTAGACACTGTAGGAGGTGGTGTCTTCATTGCAGTTGACAAAAATTTTGTGTCTACTAAGGTCGAAGTAGAGTGTGATTGTGAAGTTATCTGGACACGTTTAACAGGGCTAGGGGAAATAAAGTTAGTTGTGGGGTGTTATTACGGGCCACCAGGTTCTACCGTGACAGTTCTAGAATCATTCAGAGGGAGTCTACATTCTGTATCGTAGAAGTACCCGGATCATGCTTTATTAGTCAGAGGCGACTTCATCTTACCTAGTATAAACTGTGATGTCTACGGATTCATTACAGGTGGTACAGACAAGCCGTTGTGTGAATTACTTTTGAACACCATATCCGAAAACTGTCTTGAGCAGCTAAATCGACAGCCAATGCGTAATGGAAATATTTTAGATCTGGTAGCCTCAAACAGACCAGACCTCATCAACGGTGTCAGTGTTGAGACAGGGATTAGTGATAATGATATTGTCATTACGACTTTGGTTATGAAAGTTAAAAAGTCGGTCAAGAAAGCTAGGAGAGCATTCTTACTAGAAAGAGCAGATAAGCAGTTGTTATCATCCCACTTAGTAAATCAATCGACTTCATTTACTTCCGGTACGATGGACGTGGAAGAATTATGGGCAAATTTTAAACACATTGTAAATCATGCATTGGACAAGTATGTGCCGAAATAGTGGGTTATGGACCGGAAAGACACACTGTGGTTTAACAGCGCAGTTCGGAGCATGCTCAGGAAGCAAATGCAGTTGCACTCACGGTACAAGAAAGATCGGGAGAATGAGGACAGGCAAAAGTTAGCGGAGATTCTTGCTGCTGTAAAAAGAGTGATGTGCGAAGCATTCAACCACTACCACCGTCATACCTTAGCAAAAGATCTTCCTGGAAACCCAAGAAAATTATGGTCTTATGTAAAACCGGTAAGCAGGCTGAGGGCTTCCATCCAGTCACTCACTGACCAGTCTGGCCTGGCAACGGAAGACAGCAAAACGAAAGCTGGAATTTAAAATTTAAAATTTGAGAAAACTTTCACGCAGGAGGATCGTAAAAACACACCGCCGTTTGAGTCTCGTACAGATTCCCGTAAGGAGGACATTGTGATAGACATCCCTGGGGTTGTGAAGCAGCTGAATGGGTTGAAAATAAATAAATCACCAGGTCCTCATGGGATTCCAACTCGGTTTACAGAGAGTACTCTACTGCATTGGCTCCTTACGTAGCTTGCATTTATCGTGAATCTCTTGCCCAACATAAAGCCCCGAACGACTGGAAAAAAGCGCAGGTGACGCCTGTTTATAAGAAGTGTAGAAGGACGGATCATCAAAATTACCGACCAATATCCTTAACATTCGTTTGTTGCAGGATTCTCGATCATATTCTCAGTTCGAATATAATGAATTTCTTTGAGACAGAGAAATTGCTGTCCATGCATCAGCACGGCTTTAGAAAGCATCACTCCTGCGAAACGCAACTCGCCCTTTTTTCACATGATATCTTTCGAATCATGGATGAAGGGTATCAGACGGATGCAATATTCTTTGACTTCCAGAAAGCGTTTGACTCAGTGCCCCACTGCACACTCCTAACTAAGGTACGAGTATATGGGATTGGTTCCCAAGTATGTGAGTGGCTCGAAGACTTCTTAAGTAATAGAACCCAGTACGTTGTCCTCGATGGTGAGTGTTCATTGGAGGTGAGGGTATCATCTGGAGTGCCCCAGGGAAGTGTGGTAGGTCCTCTGTTGTTTTCTATCTACATAAATCATCTTTTGGATAGGGTGTATAGCAAT
The DNA here is from genome assembly GCF_021461385.2 of Schistocerca piceifrons. Taxonomy (NCBI): domain Eukaryota; kingdom Metazoa; phylum Arthropoda; class Insecta; order Orthoptera; family Acrididae; genus Schistocerca; species Schistocerca piceifrons. Next base: position 142,142,303 of record NC_060141.1, on the reverse strand, counting down.
GCGCGGCTGTTTGCTGATGATGCTGTGGTGTACGGGAAGGTGTCCTCGTTGAATGACTGTAGGAGGATACAAGATGACTTGGACAGGATTTGCGATTGGTGTAAAGAATGGCAGCTAACTCTAAATATAAATTAATGCAGATGAATAGGAAAAAGAATCCTGTAAAGTTTGAATACTCCCTTAGTAGTGTAGCGCTTGACACAGTCACGCCGATTAAATATTTGGGCATAACATTGCAGAGCCATATGAAGTGGGACAAGCATGTAATGGCAGTTGTGGGGAAGGCGGATAGTCGTCTTCGATTCATTGGTAGAATTTTGGGAGGAAGTGTTCATCTGTAAAGGAGACCACGTATAAAACACTAATACGACCTATTCTTGAGTACTGCTCGAGCGTTTGGGATCCCTATCAGGTTGGATTGAGGGGGACATAGAAACAATTCAGAGGCGGGCTGCTAGATTTGTTACTGGTACGTTTGATCATCACGCGAGTGTTATGGAAATGCTTCAGGAACTCGGGTGGGAGTCTCTAGAGGAAAGGAGACGTTCTTTTAGTGGATCGTTACTGAGGAAATTTATAGAACCAGCATTTGAGGCTGACTGTGGTACAATTTTACTGCCACCAACTTACATTTCGTGGAAAGACCACAAAGATAAGCTAAGACAGATTAGGGCTCGTACAGAGGCATATAGGCAGTCATTTTTCCCTAGTTCTGTTTGGGAGTGGAACAGGGAGAGAAGATGCTAGTGTGGTACGAGGTACCCTCCGCCACGTACCGTATGGTGGATTGTGGAGTATGTATGTAGATGTAGATGTAGTAACCTCTGACTTTCACCTGTTGCCAAACAAAGACATATGCTCTCCAAGGCCATGAAATCAACTGGAGTTTATTGCCCAATTGTTCAGAAATATTCAACATATCTCAGGATTGAACAATGTAGTGGCAGACTGTAGCACATCAACGCCATGATGGAGACAATCGATCTCACATGTCTAGCTCAAGCACAGCAGACTGATCAAGAACTTCAAGACTGCCTCAATGACACTACAGCAGGCCTGCAGCTCACACTCATTGACTTACCAAAGGCAAACACTATGGTGTATTGCGACACCTGCGATGGAAAAACTCGCCCATCGATTCTGGCAGAAGTATTTCACGGTCTCCATTATTTACGTCATCCTGGGGTAATGACGAAGCTTGTATCCAATCGTTATGTGTGGCCTGAGATACAAAAGGATTGCCATCATTGTCTCATGCAAGCGTGAATTGTTAACACATCAAATTTCAAGTCATGTTCATGCACCAGTAGGTACAGTCCCGAACATGATCGAGAGATTGACCCACATACATATTAATATTCTGGGACACTACCAAAATCAGGTCAACGATACTTATTAACTGTTGTTGATAGATTCACATGCTGGCTGGAAGTTGCTCCTATATATAATATGTCCCCCGAGACGCCAGCTGCCGCACTTATATCTAACTGGATCACTCAGTTCGGATGTCCACTCCATATAATAACTAACAGAGGACACCAATTCAAGTCCAGTTCGTTTACACAACTGAACAAGTTTTGTAGTGCATCACGTCATATAACAACGAGTTATCATCCAGCCAGCAATGGGATGGGCAAGCAGTGGCACCGGTCCATTAAAGCCACCTACGTGTATCAAGAATCATAGTGGATGATGGTTCTACCATTAATTCATTTCAGCCTTGGCACCATAAGCAAGCCTGACATTGATGCATCTCTTACTAAATCAGTCTGTGGGGAAACGCTATGGCTGCCAGAATAGTTTGTCGATCTGGGTGCCTTGACAGGGGATATATCAAAATCACTACATTTCAAGCACATTTGAGAGATCGGATCTCGCACATGCGACCACAACCATGCCATGACATGACTGCATCATGATATGGCATGCAGCAAACGTTCATCCAAAAAGAGACGCGGTGTTGCACCCGTGTCGCACTATGCTCATACCACCACACCTTGTAGCAGCAATACAAGATAAGACAGTGTGCATTTTGGTTAATAGCAAGAGAAACACTGCCTGGTGGTTCGGTTAAACCTGCGTTTGTCTTGCAGGTATCTTTAGATGATCACTTTTCCCTATACTGATCAACACTGTCATCAAACAGGAGATGTGGTCCAGACACTGGGTGCTCTTCCTGACAACATTCAAGAATAGCACCTGAGACAAATAATGAAGATGACATTCCGCTTCCACATGGGGGGGGGAGGAGGGGTTGTATAGCGACAGGCAGTCACACAGCTGTCCACTTGTGATCAAATAAGTGTTTAATGAGTGGCAACTGAGTTAGTGCACTGTCCACTAGGAGCGCTGACTTGTGGTTACTCATTGTCATGGCATGTGGGCATTCTGTGGTTTTTAAGCGTTATATTTTAGATGGTTCTGTTGTTGGCCACTTTCTGAGGTGCTTGTTCTCTAGTGTCTGTCGACGAATTGTTCCCTCCAGTTATGTTAATTCTATTTTCATGTTTGCTTGTAATTCCTGTAATGTGGGAGCACTCTAATTATGGAAATAAAGTGTACCATATGTAGGAGCCACCTGAAAGCAATTCTTCCACAATAAGAACATGAAATTAAGCTGCAGGCCTCACACACAGCAAGACTTACAACAAGGCTGTGTATAAATCCAGGTTCGCACAAGTATGAATGCCTTACATATGCATCCTCTCACCACTAACCTTACATGCACATTAGCGTTTCCACACGTTGAAGTTGGGAATGCTGCTTACATGACTTTCAGGATGACAACAAGTGAAAGTATTTGTATGGTAGGTCAGCAGCTTCTAGCTGGAGAGTTTGCAGTGCCGTTGACGAAGAAAAATCGCACACACAAATGTTGGATATGGAAATGGGCATCTCACAAGAATTGTTTGGGAACATCCAACATGCTAATAAGGAATTGGTTAATAACTGAATTGGGAAATTTTGAAGATTCACTCTCTTCCAGATGATGTAACTTCAAAATAAAATCTCACTTCACATCTCCAGCTTCACAGTTAATAATTTTCTTTTCAGCTTGAGTATTATGAACTAATTTTAGCATATGGCATGTATCAAGAATTGTATGAACATTTTTCAGTTTCAGTAGGTGCCCAAGATTACTCATTGTCAGTATGTTCACAGTATGTTGGCAGCAGCAGCATTCCATGTCACTGACCTCACAAAAACACACACAGAAAATAATTTCGACTTACAATATCTCATAATTTCTGTCATTACATCTGATGATAGTTTATTCACAAAGAAATATGGAATTGGGCACTTAAACTTTTCAATATATCGCACTATCTGAAAAACTAAAACTTCAGTAGCCATTTCTTCTGCATCTATATTCACAATGTAGCCCAAATCAACATAGCCTTTATGCACTTTTTTTGTTGTTCCGCTCAAGCTGCTTCCTAATTGACATACTATCACAAATAATTACACACTCCTTAAGATATCGTTCGTCACTGGGATTATGTTTTAGATAGTTGAAAATCTCTTGTAAATAGCCAGGTTCACTATTTGTTGATGACACCCAACCACAAAGGATATTAGGGTGGGGCAAAAGAAATATAGAGCGTACAAATCTATATGCCCTAGACGAATAGAAATACAGAGTGAGTGCAAATTGTTTGGTCAGTTCACTGTCTCGCCTGGTTTGCTTCTTTGCATCACTGTTTCTGATTTGGGTAAGAATAAAGTCTAAAGGAAAGGCACTAAAACGTTCATGAAGTGTACTTTCCAGGTTGTCATTTACTCAGTTTCTTTTATTTTTCAGCACTGTAATTAATTCTGCCAGTATTTCCACGCCGCATAAGTTTCATCTGCAATCGCCTCATTTTTTTCACTTAAGGGCCACAGTTCTGTGAGAGACATCAACCTGAACAATTGCATTGCACTTCTCATGGTTGCTATCGGATTCACACAACGTATTTGTCGTTTGCAGCTCATTCATTTCCTGAAACAAAATTAAAAGAATTCATCAACAACAATTACGAGGTACTAGAACTTCAGAAAGAGACACTAACAACAATGTCTATACTTATTTCTAGTTAAATACATGGTTTTACCTCAGATACCGATAATTTATTCCTAACAAGTTGCCTTCTCCGACTGATTTTCATTTGCAAATGACCAGGAAAACTGAACAAACTTGGTATGGGGTTATCCTTCATCAGCTGTCTATCAGTTCCCCATCGAAACATGCAGCTGTCTTTTGTAAAGTGTGAAATACAAATGACGCTATGTTTCGATGGAGTCCAGTATTCCCTTCGTACTTCATGCACTCATTTTTTAAGAATTCTAGAGCGAGTGATGAAAATAAAAATAATTTAGATAGCTTTTTACAGTATTTCCCGAACAGTAATTCATTTACCATATAGCAAAGCATATGTAACTTACAGGTGAAATTGAGTACCACTTCCTGTTGTTCATCGATTACTGCAGCCGTATGCAGCATAACTGTTGAAAGTGTTTGTTTGAAAAAGAAACAGATGGACTTCAAAGTCGCAAGCAGAAGAACAATTGCCCCGCTACAATACGCCGACTCCACCAAAGACCTTCAAGGTTTTCTAGGCAAAGACGCCTCTGTGTAGTCTCTTCAGTTAAGTATTGAGTTCACTGATAAAATTAAATGCACATTTAATTTCTATGAGTGTCTGCTACTGATGCTAGTATCTTTGCGAGTGGCGGTAAAAACTAAATAGATTTTACGAGTGAAAGTTTTTACCTTGGTTTTTGCAAAAACTTTAACTATGGATGATGTTCAAGCAGTATTTGTCGGGGAAAAAATAAATAAAGTAAGATGGAAACCCGAGGCTTTATCATGTTCCAGCTATTTTGTTACTGGCAGTTGGGATGAACAGGTATATGCTCAAGTGTCTGATTTGACATGGTTTTCGTGCTGTGTTTGGTGCATATATATTTTACAGTAAAACTGACGCTCTAAAGTTTATGCCCGTATTTGTCAATTCAAATTAATCAGAACCTCCGGCGAAGGAGAATACTGCAATTGTGATTCAGCTAGAACGACGCTCATCGGCTGTGCCTTGTCACTGCAGTTGTATTCCATTGTCTTGATTTTTTGTTACACTGTGTAGACTATATCCGAACAGGGGGGATCTGCAATCGGAATTGCTGGGTATGGGATTCCGCTTGCAGTTGCCCAGTAGCGGGTGCCTAATTCTCTGTCACTCGAGTGTACCATTTTAAAGGACACAGTTACACAGGAAAGTATTCCAAATCCCATTATTTGCGCACCAAATTTTTGGCGTGGTCCAGTCTCAAGACCACACAGATGTGGATACGTCTCACTTTGCCAAAAAATGAAACAATGTCTATTTGCACATAGCATGGTTGTCAACAGTGAACAGCTAAAGAAATATTTAAGACACATGACATGATGGTGATTGTTCTCGTAGCCACCATCGTGTTGTGCACTTTGTATGGCACGCAAGGTTTTGATGATGAGACGAGAACCATGCACCCACATCTGTTGCTATAGGTGCACTTGAGAATGGCCCATGCCCTGAAACTAGAAGTACAGATAAAGTAATTAGGAATACAGCCTGGATGAATTATGTTTGTCTTCAAATTTATTGAGGCTCTGGTGCCCACTCAAAAGGAAATACGTAAGCTTACACTCACCAATGGACGCAACATAGTTTTTTCATTTTAATTGGAGGGTAAACTTCGTGTCACCATGTTCTCTGACCAGAAAGGGATGATTTATGGGAGCTCCAAAGCTATTAATATCAATCCTCAGCACTGGAAGATGTGTTTTTCCATGGCCATGTCTGAAAAAACGAAAGTCGTTATGTTGTTAAGATGGCTGGCATTGGTCACATGTCTTCAATCTCACTTCAGATGTTTGTTATGAATCCTGGGTGTGTGGATGTAGATGTGAATGATGAGTTGGACACTAAGAAATTGCAGAGACTCCCCATACACGAGCTCTGGAAAATCCAGGATGGAATGTAACAGTATTATGAAAAGGAAAGTTGCTACTCACCCTATAGTGGAGATGCTGTGTTGCAGATAGGCACAACAAAAAGACTGTCACAATATAAGGTTTCAGCTAAAAAGGCCTTTGCTAAAAATATATGAGATGCAAACACTCTCTCTCCCTCCTCCCCCCCCCCCCCCCCCGCCCCCCTCCACACCACACACACACACAAATGTGATTTTTTACCGTGTATTTGGCACAGCACTGTTCCCCACCCCTGCCCTGCTATCCCTTCCCGCCCCAGCCTCCTCGTTACACCCACCCAGTTGCCATTCCCATCACGCACTGCTGCTGCTGCTGCTGCTGCTGCTGCTGCTGCTCCTCGCTGAGTGACTACAGCTGCCAGAGGATGCAGTTGTGTGTGTGTGTGTGTGTGTGTGTGTGTGTGTGTGTGTGTGTGTGTGTGTGTGTCGTCTATTTTTGGGGTCGACCGAAGCGTCCGATCCCACCTGTTGGCTTTGACCCATGACGTAAGGCTGTTGTAATAAGTAGCAACTTTACCTTTTCATACATAATCTCTGCAACAGATGCCTGACAGTTCTCTGGCAATGCACTGCACAGGTTCAGCAGTAGTGGCCAACTACTGACTGTGTAGGCATCAAAGATTTGGTCGTATCACACATGATGGTAGCCCTAAGTGAATGGTGAGAGCGCTGTTCCATGCCATTGAAAGCTGCCTAACACTATTCTGTTCTTATAATGTGAATGCCATAGCCACACCAGGTTACAGGATACTTGTTCTCACAGTGACAATCTTGATTTACTGTCTTATTCTGGGCTAGCTATAATGCTCTATCCCAGCGGTTTTCAAGCATTAGGAGACCATTAGGTATACTTCTGAGAAAACTCAGTTCTTAGCCAACATCCCAATAAAGTTTGTTAGCTGGCAGTAAATGAAGAGTTTAGATGGAAAAGAAAAAATCTAACACCATTATTTGTAAATAAATATTACGTGCAAATTTAAAAGGAATAAAACATATAGATTTATTGGATTTTTCAGTAAGGCACGGACGTAAACATTAAACTTCGCTACCGATCAATTTATTACCATAACCATATTTTTTGCTTTCACATTTGTTGACTTCACCAACTCAAAACCAACTTGTCACCTTCCAACCTAACCTAGACCTCGGGCTGTGCTACAAATCAGTCTGTCACCACAACCAAGATATCACGGGGTCCAATACGTAACTTCAGCCATCAGTGAGGTGGTTTATACTACAGCTTTTTTCTGACACGGGTTATATTTGGTACACTGTCAAGTAACGTACATCACAAGCTATGTTTACCGTTCTTTCAGTTCCTCGCTTTTTTGCTAGTATTATTGAATGTTTCCTTTTACACATGGAAGTTGTGGTTTTTTGGAATTGGTATCCTTAAGACCTTTTTTTCCAGTATTAGATGCCAGTGACCAACTTTTCACCCATATGTCACTTCATCACCACAGTCTGTTTTTCAGTTTGTTTTCTTTACAGAGCCCAAGTAGTTCAACTTTGGTTCTCATTTCAGTACCTAAATCTATTTTCATCCTCAGAAAAAGATTCTTACAATCCAGGAATTTATTTTCGGTTTTTCAGATGAGGAAGGAAGGTGCTATTATATGTTGTTACTGATAACAGGTCGACCAAAGCGTCCGATCCCACCCGTCGGCTTTGACCCGTGACGTTAGGCTGTTGTGGTGTCACTACGGCGCGGAATTTAGTTTGTGAGAGTGGCGTGTTTGTAGGTGTCATTTTGATGCGATCGGTGGTGCTCTCTGATGGTGTGTTAGGTGATGTTTTTGGCTTAGTTTGCGAGTGTGGCGTCGTGTGTGAATTTTGGTAAATTGCTTTTTTTATGTCTTTGGTAGGTATGGATATGACTGACAGGGTCAACAGTTTTCGGTTGTCAGCTATGATGGGGGACAGTGCGTTGTCTCTAATAAAATTTCTTCAACTATTCGGATTTTTGGATGAAGCCGTGAAGTGTTCCGTATGTCATGAAGAAATGAGGCTTACTTAAAAGTTCTGGCGTCTCTGACCATGTCGTAAGGATAACGGGTCAAGGGAAGTGTTCAATCCCACTGTGTGGCTGTGAATGTTGGTATTGGTATCGGGAGATGTTTTTGAGCAACATAGGTCAAGGGAAATGTTAGATCCTAATTTACGGGATCGGGAACTGCTGTTGAGCTATATAGGTCAAGGGAAGTGTTCGATCCCAATTTATGAGATCGGTAGCTGCTGTTGAGCTATATAGGTCAAGGGAAGTGTCCGATTCCAGATGATATTGTGTTTAGTGGTATTTGGGGAGTTGTGTGATTTTGGTTTTTTTCTTCATTTTGCGTGGTTTTGTATGGGGATGGGTGTCTAAATTTGTTTATATTTAGTTTGCCCCCACCCAAAAACCTCCTATTTCCCGTGCTTGTCCCGTTAGCGTCATTAGGCTTTTTGTGGAATGTGTGTGTGTGTTTGTTTTTCGTCCTCATAATGTGTACGTAACGACTTTATATGCGCCATATTGGAATCGTGGTTTATGGTCGTTTCTGCCATATTTGTGACGTCATGGGTCAAAGCAGATGGGCAGGATCGGACGCTTCCATATTTCCCTTGATGGACAACAACATAAATGAAAATGAGACAAAAAATTACTTGGCATGCGTTGGACAAGCTAAATAAATCTTACATTGTGTCTAAACTGATAGCTTAAGATCCATGTGTATCCCCACTTAGGAATTATGTACTACAGATGTGAAAAAACCATTCAAATACTGATGTTTGCTGTGTGAGTAGGAGATACATGCATAATAGGAATTACTGGGTAACTCGTGAAAACCAATATATTAACTACATACACACTCTGCAGGCCACTTTATGGTGCTCGGCTGAGGATACCCTAGAACCCGTGCTAATGATTCTCTTTCTTACTACACTTGCGAAAGCAAGGAAAAAATGACTGCCTGTATGCCTCGGTATGAGAGTTATTTTTCATATTTGTCTTCATGGTCCTTATGCAAAATTCACATTGGTGTGAGAAGAATTGCTCTGCATTCAGCCACAACTTACAATTCTTTAAATTTTCTCAGTGACATTTCATGAAAAGAATGGCGTCTTTGCTCCAGGGTTTCCCATTTAAGATCACAAAGTAATATTCACATATGAATAAAACACACAAATAACTAACAGCTCATCTCTGAATTTCTTTGATGTCTTCCTTTAACCTGATCTGGTGGAGCTCCCAAGTACTTGGACAGTACTCAAAAGTCACAGTAGTGTTCTGTAGGCGGTCTCCTTTAAAAGTGAACTAGACTTTTATAGAATTCTTCTAGGAAACTGAAGTTGACTATTCACCTTCCTGCTAACCCACTTTACTGGCTCTTTCCATTACAGTTACTTTGCTTTGTTACACACTATGTATTGAGATTTAATTGATGTGGTTTTTCATGTACCACACCACTAATAGTGTATTTGAATGTTACAGGGTTGTTTTTCCTACTCATCTGCATTTTTCTGCCATTTATCACACCTAATAGAAGTTTTGTCTAATATAATAATAAATAAAAGGTCTGTAAAATTAATAAGTTAGTTTTTTTTGGAATGTGTAATCAATAATTGATTAGTCAGGATGAAAGCTAATGAAAAGTAAAATAAATTTAAATATCTCATTCGCATACACAAATCACTTTATCTTTTTTGTTGTTTGAAGTGAAGAACAGTAGACTCTTAATGTGCTGGAAAAACGTTTAGTTTGCGATCTTAAAATCTCAGGGGAATGGAAAATTGTCTTCTCGCCTTGCGAGAAAATTCAGATCAGTCCTAAATTAATTTCATAGGTATCACATTGACAATGTAAGAAAAAATGTAGCAAAGCAAAATCTGTAACATTTTATAAAGTGGGGATTGATAACCGTTACTATGAAATGAAAGTGGAAATGCCAAATTAAGCAATTCGACAAAGTAAGTTTTTTATACAGACATCTGACATCTCAAACACTAATCTCACTGTTTTGAACAAAATTAAGAATTGTGCTGTATTTCAGTGAAACACGTAGAAATTACAGTAATCTCAGCTCGATTCTGGAGCGAAAGAAAAATATTAATAGTAAAGTCATTTCTGTAATTGCAATTGCCAATAATAATTACACAACTAAACAAATTCCTAACAGGACTACAATTTCAGTTCATTTGAAACAAAAGGGAAGAATATAGGAATCTGATAACGTAAGATGCTGTCAGAAAGGCGCGCGGCTAAAGAGAGAGAAAGAAAAGACAAACATGCATTCTTATATAGGAGAAAATACAAATGATAATGCTATGCCATTCTCATTATCCTGGGCGTACATATTCGTTGACTTGCAGCACAGTTAATTGGCACAAAGATTAAATTATATCTTTAACTTTTGATGTTTCAACAGGAAAGGAAAATAGTACATTAATACGTCACGGGCAGGACACAATATTACACTTAGCTGTCCTGTGTCTTCCTACAGTCACCTAATGATGACACCTTCCCAAACACTGCAGTGTCATCAGCAAAGTGTTGCAGATTGCAGCTCACCCTATTTGTCAGTTTGTTGTGTATGTTGAGAACAAGAGATGCCACATCACACTTCCACGGGGCACCCATGGCAATAGTCGTGCTGTCCAGGACAAAATGCTGGGTTCTATTACTTAAGGAGTCTTTGTACCACTCATGTACCTGAAAACCTATTCCATATGATCAGACCTTCATTAATAGTCCGCAGAGGGGGGTATGTGAAACACATTCCAAAAATACAGGAACACAGAATCTGCCTGTAACCCTTCATCCACGGTTCACAGGATATCGTGCAAGAAAACAGTAAGATGATTTTTGCACCAGCTATGGTTTCTGTATTTGTGCTGATTTTTGGACAGAAGATTTTCTGTGTAAATGGAATATATCACATTTGAGCTCAGAATATGCTCAAGAATTCTGCAGCAAGCCTATATTTTGTGGGTGTGTTCTTTTAACCTTGTTATATACAGTAGTCACTTGCACTTTTTTACATTTGCTTGGGACTTTTCTGCTGGACAAGAGATTCATGATAAATGCAAGCAAAGTAACAGACCAATGCCAAAGAGTAAGATTGTTATGGAAATTATGTGGAGGTTGGTGGGACAAGTAGCAAGAGGAATGAAACAGTGATTTTTTTTCTTCCCCCCACTGGAATCTGAAACAAGAAAAGAACAGGTTCGCAACTTAAAGGAAGGCAGATTAGAAAATATGTAGAAGCAGCATGAGTGGGTATTAGTGAACACATGACTGCATTAAAAAAGTTTAATGAAGTCTTTACCTAACAATGGATGTCAAATTAGTAACCATGATTGATGACATGGACAATGGTGATCTAATAAATACTATACACCAGGGCTTCCCAACGTGTGGTCCGCAGACCCCTTAGGGGTCCGCCAGCTCTTTCTAGGGGGTCCACGGCCACCTTTCACCAAATCTTGTAAAATAAAGAGTAAAATTATTGAATAAAAATGTGAAAATCAAATTCATCACTATTTTTTTTCGTGTGAGAAACATGTGTACTTTTACTTCATGTCATATTCCCAAGCAGCCTTTGCGGTTACTAAGTGAGAACGCATACACAGTTTAGTGCCAGAGAATGCAGCTTCTCTGATAGACTGTTTCGCAACAATACGGGGGTCGTTTGTGCGCTGGCTCACGGTGCTAGATGCGGTGAAACCTTGCGCGGAGCAAGCTTTGTCGACCAATCACAGTTCTTGCTGGCACGTATGCGGCCCCAGGCATCGTTTAATGTTAAACTTGCTTTGTCAGTGCACTACCTATTTCATAAGTCGATTTTTGACCGGTTTATTACTTCTAACATGGATCCGTGGCTGAAGACAGGATCATTGAAGAAGGGTGCGGTTTCTCCATCGCCTTCACAACAAGGGAAGTTTCCAGTTGAAATGAATGGGGAGGGAGGACGACCAAAGGAAGAACAATCACAAGAGTGTTGATACTTCGTGGTGGGGGTGGGGTGGGAGGGGGGTCATTGGAAACATGGCACTTGCATTAAGAAGCTTTCAGTTCCCATGGATTTCGCTCTGAAATTTAAAGTTACTGTGCTCTTAACTGACTAGGGGTCTGCCATGGATTTTCAACTGTAGAAGGGGTCCGCCAGCTGAAAAGGTTGGGAAGCCCTGCTATACACTAATGAAATAGTGTTACAAAGAGAATTTTTGAAAAGAATGGTGCAATTACATTGTAATAAACACTCTTAATTTTCCAGAATGAGAGACGAGGTACTGGCTTGGGTAGTTCATTTGGTAGAGCACTTGCCCGCGAAAGGCAAAGGTCCCAAGTTTGAGTCTCGGTCCACCACATGGTTTTAATCTGCTAGGAAGTTTCACTCTTAATTTTAACCCCTCGGATAATTTCGTTGTACTCTCCAGGGCTTATTGTCCTGAACTTGGGAATCATTGCCATATACAGACAAAAGTGAAATTTTGAGTCAAGCCCTCAATCGTTGTTCTGTACACTGGGCCATACAAAGTTCAGCATCACCAATCAATTGGCAGCAAAGATAGCTAAGTGAGTTGTTTTGTGTAAGTACTGAAATACAACGCTGCATAAAGAAACATAAACGTATGGCTGAGGCCAAACTGTGGTTTTCGTCTCAATGTACTGCTCTATTGATCCCAATAGTGGTCTGCCCTGCAAACAAAGAACCAATATTCTTAGCATCCAGTCATTCAGTTCAGCGTAACTGATGAGCACCATTACTTGCTTATGTAAATCAAGTTGTTGGGAGGTGATTCATACTGTAGACAGACCATCAGCAACAACATTCTCACCATCATTTGCAGATGGTTAAAAGAGGAGGGAATTGTCATTGTCAAGTGTGTAACCTGAATGCCAACTCCAGCTACCTCTTAGTAACTCTCAGGAAGTATAGTTGGCAGTGGAAGAGTTCCTTTTTGGAAATCCTGATTCCCCTATGTATTAGGAAATGGTCAGCAACAAGAATCTTTTGTACCGTGAGCTTTATTATGTGTTATGGTGAAACATTGTGCTACAGAGTAGTTGTTCCTGGGTAAGTTCTACAACACTTCCCGTACACCATTTATATTAAGTATACCTAAATTAGTGCACTATGTCTTGCTGAATAGTTTAGTTCTCTGTTTATTGTAGCGTTTCAAATAGCTCTTAACTACCAAAGTTGACAAACTCCCAGTGTAAGGGATGAAGGAAGTAATATTACATATCTCCTGGCTGCAGCCTAAATTAATAATTTGCTTGCAATGCGCTGTACCACTTGTGTTTTTGCTTTTGCATGTTTTGTGAGTGTTGTCCATACCTAGGGCAAGACAGACAATATTGTCAGCTCTCAGAATAAATTGTGCATGTTATGTAAGGCATTGTGGGTACAAATTTATAAAAGTTAATCAAATGAAGTCATTGCTTACACTGCTGTGCATAAGATTTAACCTGCCCACAAGTTTTAAAAAGATTCATGTATCTGTGAATCAACACCTGATTTATTCTATATACCACTCTCTGTATAGTGAAATTAATGTATATAAACAGAAAGGCTAAGGAAATGTGGAGAGAGGAGACGGCCTAAATTATAGAGAAAGTATAACTATTTGGCAAATGTGGCAGTACTTTTGTTCCCACTGTTTTCCAGGCAGCTGAAGTGAGATACTTATGAATAACAAAACTACAAAGACCAGAACAAAAATGCTACAGTGAATCACAAATAAGACAAATATTGCCAGTCCCTAACATTCATTCCACTGAAAGACTTAAAAAGGCTTGATCTTCAGAAGCAAAGATGTTGGCCATTGTTGGCAGTACCATCATGCAGTAATGCATTCATTCTCTTAAAGAAATTACAAGTACAATTGAAAAATTATAATCCTTCAGGCGCTCTCAGTAAAATTGATGGTTTACAGGTGTTCGGGTTTGAGTTGCGATGTCATTTTTTCTTCAGTTGATATTTCGACAATGTCCCTGGTTATTTTCTTCAGTTGTAAAGTAGAGGTTTTGTTGCTTGAAACTTGTCAAACCAGTAAGGAAGTTGTTGAATTATTGTTAAAGATAAAATTACAGCTCGACTGCAAAACCAAGAACTTGTAAACAAATTGAGACATTATTTTTCACACAAAAAAGAATAGGTAGAAATGTAAGGCATCTTAGATTTATTAGGCACTTATGTAATAACAAACAACTAAAGTGAAACAGATACCGTTATCCTATGCCAGGAAGGCAGTTACCGCAGGCCAGTTAGCTTGGAAATTACACCATTGCTGTAGAAATTCATAACAACTTAACCACAGATATTGACCAACAACATACCAATACCTGGGATTTAACCTATCATCTCTGTCAGAGGCCTTGCAGAATGTTGAGGGTAACAGAAGTGAATAATATTGAGAATACTAGCTTGATGTCTATCATTCAATGCCCAAGTACTGTCTTAAGTAGAAAGTAATATAGCTTCACCTGAAGGCTCTAATTGTGTTACTAACCACTGTGCTGTCTTTATTGCCATTAATTCAGGAAATTTAAAAGTAATGTGGTATGTGAAATTTGTTGTTAAGAAGGATCTTAAGTGTGGGTCCCAGCTGATATAAAAAACTGGTTTACAAGTGAGTTGATGAAAAATGCAGGAGATTTGATGAATGTTGCTGCCATCATCTACTTCCCAAGGTGATGTTTTAGAATGGCTTTCATTCTACTATCATGCACTTTCGTGCTCTTGGAGTGGGAAACTGCCTCTAAAAGGCAGAAGAATGATCAACAGCATAAAGATGGAAAAGGCAAAGGACACCACTACAATAGACACACACAATGTGTGTTCACAAATCAAGTGGCCTTTAATTGAAAAAGTGTCATGATGATCTCGCCATTGGCAAAAGGATTGCAAACCAATCCCCTATTCAGATCTACTGCAGGAGGGGGCTGCCAAGGGGGAGGTGGGAGGTGACCATGAGAAAAAGATCGATTTACCAATGAAATAGTAACATTCTATGAGTTTGGGCGTGTAATGTCACAAGTTTGAATATGGTAGGAAAGCTATAAAATCTGAAAAGGGACATGCAGAGGCTCAGTCTAGATATAGTTGGGGTCTGTGAAATGAAGTAGAAAGAAGACAATGTTTTCTGGTCAGACGAGTATAGGATAATATTAATAGCAGCAGAAAACGGTATAGCGGGAGTAGGATTCATTACGAATAGTAAGATAGGGCAGAGTGTGAGTTAATGTGAACAGTTCAGTGATACGGTTATTCTCACCAGAATCGAAGGCTCCTGGCCCCCCCCCCCCCCTTCCGGAGGCGCACCATTCTTTGGCGGTGTCATGTCCATCGTGCATTGAGATCTGTAGCCCACTTTCTCGTCATGGCATTGCAGTCCCAATCATCTTCCATCTCTTCAGCGAGGACACCTTCCTGGGTGCATTTTCCTCCACCCACTATGCAGTGTCGTATTCTGCGCCGACGGGGGACCATGGAATTTTTTGCACCTCATATCCAGCATGGTAGTCAGTCTGCTGTGGTGGGGCTGCTGTGTACCCTGTTGGTTGTAGCTCACTGAATACACAGGGATCACTCTGCTGATGCTTGTGCCGTTAACTCCCCACATATGCCAAGGAGTAAATGCCTGTCACTCTGGGGAATCGAGACTCCTGGCAGTGGTCATCCTGCCAAGGGGCCTTTGCTGCGGCTGGGTGGCGCCTGGTTGGAGTGGGTGGCATCAGGATGGATGATGCACGTTGAAGTGTACCACATCATCACTTACTGGTGATCAAACGCCAACAGTCTCTAAGCGTTCCAAGTCTCGGTACAATGCAAGGAAGTATGATCCTAAATCATTCCCCTCCCTGGCCACTCCATGGGAGGAATGTCGGGCTAAGGATGGCAGTGAACCTTATTCACCCCGTTACCTCGTATGTACAAGCGCCGATGGGGACTCCTTTGTCTCGATGAAGTTTGTTTTTTGTAGAGCATTTAGAGGACAAGTTTGGGGAGGCGGAGGGCTTGTCCAAAATGAGGTCAGCGTGAGTCTTGATGAAAACGGCATCCTCTGCCCAGTCACAGGCATTACTCGCTTGTGACAAGCTGGGGGATGTTTCTGTTACCATCATGCCTCATAAGAGCTTAAATATGGTCCAGGGTATTATATTCCACAGGGACCTTCTTTTACAGTCTGACAACGAGCTGCGCACCAACTTAGAGCGACAAGGAGTTGATTTCATCCGGCATGTCTATCAGGGTCCGAGAGATAATCAGGTTGCCATCACAGTGCCTTAATCTTGGCCTTCAAGGGTGACATATTACCTGAGAAGGTGAAGGTGATGGTCTATCACTGTGATGTCAAGCCATATATCCCTCCCCCAGAGTGGTGCTTTAAGTGCTGAAATTTCGGCCATATGTCTTCACACTGTATATCCAGCATCACATGTCAAGATTGTGAACATCCGTCCCATCCCAATACTCCAATTGCCCTGCCTCCCATCTGTGTCAACTGCAGAAAGCATCATTCCCCTTGCTCACCAGACTGCAGGATTGCTCACCAGACTGCAGGATTTTACAGTGAGAAAGGAAAATCATGAGATACTAGACCCTGGACCGACTGACCTTCACTGAGGCCAAGAGGAAATTTGAGCACCTACATCGTGTGGCTATGGTCTCCTCTTATGCTGCCACTATGAGAACTGTTGTAGCCCCATCAGTTCCGCGAGTTTCAGTTGGCTCTCAGAACCGGAAGACTACACCTGCCCCCTTGATGGTGGGGGGCGCTTCCCTCCCTGTTGCTCCCACACCACCTACCTCGAGAGCACTGTCCCTCTAACCATTTGGGACACCAGTCCACACTTCTCAGCCAGAGTCTTCTTCAGCTCCTCTCGTGAGGAAGGGGTCCCTTGGGTCACTCCCTTCCCAGATTTCTGGTAGTGGGAAAAGTGACACCCGCCAGTGACTGAAGTGCCCAAAAGCAGCTGGTCGTAGGACTTCATGATCATGTTCAGTCCCAGAGACTGAATCAGTGAAGCCCTCCCAGTCAGAGGAACCTACCCATCAGCAACAGAAATCCAGAAAGATGACCCCCAAGACCAAGGGAGTTGCAGTGGCACCCACACTGCTGCCTACAAGCTCTGCGTCTGAGGATAAGGTGAAGATTCTGGTGTCTGCTAAGGACCTAGATCTCGCCAGACACTCGGACACAATGGATATAGTCTGTTCAGGAAATAAGTCTGTGGCAGCAGGTGACCCTGACGTGTAGACTACCTTATTGAGTGTTTCATGCCTTCCCAGTGTCATGCTCACGTCATCCTACAGTGGAATTGTGGTGGTTTTTTCCACCACCTGGCTGAGCTGTGGCAACTGTTAAGCTTTACACCTGTTTTCTGCATTGTCCTCCAGGAAACCTGGTTCCTGGCAATGCGGAGCCCTGCCCTTCGTGGCTACGGGGGATATTACAAGAACCGTAGCGACTATAATAGTGTGTCAGATGGAGTTTGTATCTATGTCCTGAACTCAGTATGCAGTGAACCAGTGCCTCTTCAAACTCCTCTTGAAGCTGTGGCTGTCAGGATACGGAAGACACAGGACATAACTGTCTACAATGTATATCTCCCTCCAGATGGTGCGGTGTCCCTGAACGTATTGGCTGCACTGATTGATCAGCTCCCTAAATGTTTCCTTTCTTGTGGGAGATTTTAATGCCACAACCTCTTGTAGGTTAGCACCATGCTTACTGGCTGTGGCATAGATGTTGAAAATTTACTGTCCCAACTCGACCTGTGCCTCTTCAATACTGGGGCCACCACACATTTCAGTGTGGCTCATGGTATTTACTCGGCCATTGACTTATAAATTTGCAGCCGAGGACTCTTCCCACCTATCCATTGGAGAGCACATGACGACCTGTGTGGCAGTGACGTCTTCCCCATCTTCCTGTCACTCCCCCGGATGCCCACCCAGATGGGCTTTAAACAAGGCAGACTTGGTAGCGCTCTCCTCTGCTGTCACCATTGAATCTCCCCCCACGTGATGTCATCGATGTTGTCAGCAGGTCACAACAACTATAATTTCTGCGTCAGAAAACGCGACCCCTCATTCTGTATGGTGCCCTTGGCGAAAGACAGTCCCTTGGTGGTCGCCAGAAGTCACTGAGGGAGTTAAAGAGCGTTGGTGAGCTCTACAGTGACATAAGCGGGGACCCTCCCCTAGAGCACATAATAGCCTTTAAGCAGCTCCGTGCCCTCGTTCACATGCTTATAAAACAATGGAAACAGGAGTGTTTGGAAAGGTGCGTGACGACCATTGGGTGCCATATGTCACTTTCCCAAGTCTGGATGAAGATTGGACATCTTTTTGGGTACCACACCCCAACAGGAGCCCCTGGCGTTAACATCTATGGTATGCTCTCTACCAACACAAATGCAGTTGCCAAGCACTTTGCTGAGCAGTATGCTTGAGGCTCTGCATCGGAGAACTACCCCCAAGCCTTTTGCACCCTCAAACAGTGGATGGAAAGGAAAGTCCTCTCGTTCACTACATGCCACAGTGAACCGTATAATGCCCCATTTACAAAGTGGGAACTCCTCAGTGCCCTTGCACATTGCCTCGACACAGCTCCTGGGCTGGATCGGATCCACAGTCAGAAGATGAAACATCTCTCATCTGACTACAAGTGATACCTCCTCGTCATCTTCAACCGGATCTGGTGCGATGGCGTCTTTCCATCGCAATGTCAGGAGAGCACCATCATTCTGGTGCTAAAACCTGGTAAAAATCTTCTTGATGTGGATAGCTAATGGCCCATCAGCCTCATCAACGTTCTTTGTAAGCTGCTGGAATGTATGGTGTGTCGGCAGTTGGGTTGGGTCCTGAGTCATGTGGCCTACTGGCTCCATGTCAGGGTGATTTCCGCTTGGGTCACTCTACCACTGATAATGTTGTGTCCCTCAAGTCTGTCATCTCTTCAGCCTTTCCCAGGTGCCAACATTTGGTTGCAGTCTTTTTTGACTTAAGTAAAGCATACAACATGACCTGAAGACGTCATATCCTCGTCACATTGTATGAGTGGGGTCTCCGTGGCCCGCTCCCAATTTTTATCCAAAACTTCCTGTTGCTCTATACTTTCTGTGTCCAAGTTGGTACCTCCCATAGTTCCCCCCCCCCCCCCCCCCCCCTCCCCCTTATTCAGGAGAATGGCATTTCACAGGGTTCCGTATTGAGTGTATTTCTACTTTTAGTGGCCATCAACGGCCTAGCAGCAGCTGTAGGACCATCGGTCTCCCCTTCTCTATATGCGGATGACTTCCACATGTCATATTGCTCCTCCAGTACTGGTGTTGCTGAGGAGTGCCTAGAGGGAGCCATTGACAAGGCGCAGTCATGGGCTCTAGTCCATGCTTCCAGTTTTAAGCCTTGAAGTCATGTGTCATGCACTTCTGTCTGTGTCGTACCGCTCATCCAGAACCTGAACATTATCTTAATGACGATCCACTAGCTGTAGTGGAGACATATCGATTCTTAGGACTGGTTTTCCTGATTTGCTTGGCTAGCTCACCTTCATCAGCTTAAATGGGAATGCTGGCAGCACCTCAATGCTCTCCACTGCCTGAGCAACATCAATTGGGGTGCAGATTGCTCTATGCTGCAGCAGCTCTACAGAGCCCTTGTTCAATCCCGCCGTGACTGTGGGAGTCTGGTTTATGATTTGGTGGTGCCCGCAGCGTTGTGTTTCCTTGACCCAGTGCACCACTGTGGTGTTCGCCTAGCAGCAGATTCCTTTAGAATGAGTCCAGAGACCAGTGTCCCGGTGGAGGCCGGAGTGCCTCCATTGCCGATCCAACGTGCCCAACTGCTCGCCAGTTATGTTGCACACTTTTGTAGTTCTCTTGAGCATCCGAATTACCATCTCCTTTTCCCACCCACGGCATTTCATCCCCCGCATTGGTGGCCCAGGTCAGGGCTCACGATTGTGGTTCTCTCCGAACTGGCATCCTTCCCTTTACTACCTCTACTTGAGGTCCATTAACGTACACCTCCATGGTGTAAACCTCGGCCGAAGCTTCATCTGGACCTTTTGCATGGCCCTAAGGACTCCATTGACCCCGCTGCTCTCTGATGTCACTTCCTCTTGATTCTTGACATGTTCAGGGGCTCTGAAGTTGTTTACACAGATGGCTCAATGGCTGATGGTAATGTTGGCTTCGCCTATGTCCACAGAGGCCATATTGAACAGCATTCCTTGCCCGTTGGCTGCAGTGTATTCACTGCAGAGCTTGTGGCCATATCTAGTGAACTTCAGTACATCCATTCCTGTTCTGGTGAGTCTTTTCTTCTGTGTTTTGACTCCCTGAGCAGCTTACAAGCTATCGACCAGTGCTGCCTTCGTCATCCTTTGGTAGCGAACATCCAGGAGTCCATCTCTGCCCTGGAATGGTCCAGTCGTTCAGTGGTGTCTGTGTGGAACCCAGGACAGGTCGGAATCCCAGGCAACAATCTTGCTAACAGGCTGCCCAAACAAGCGACGCGGAAACCGCTCCTGGAAATGGGCATCTCTGAAACTGACCTGTGTTCAGTATTATGCCGCAAGGTTTTGCGGCTTTGGGAGATGGAATGGCCACTTTCAGCCACTCTGTGGCGGACTTTTAACTTTCCCGGTACTCTATCTTCGGTCTTGGACGACAATGCCTCAACAGCAGCTTTAGTTTTATGTTTTATACGTGAGGGTGGGTTTTATCATTTACTCTAAGTTTGAGCACATGTCCGTTGTCCCTGTGTGTCCTCCAGCCTAGTGCTTTCAGGGTGGAGGATTTAATGTTTTGCAGAGTGGCTTTCTTTTCCTTTTTATCCTCATGGTCAGCTAGCCATGGTAACCTGCTTTCTTGTTTTAACCACTTCTACCTGTTTCTTGCATCTTTGTAGTTTTCTTTTCCCCTTTTGTCCATTTAAAAGTTCGTTGCCCTTCAGTCCTTGTTGTGGTTTTTCCTTTTATTCTGTTTTGTGTTGTAGGTCTCATTGTCTTATTCTCACCCTTGTGGCATTGTTTCATTCGGAACAAGGGACTGATGACCTCGTAGTTTGGTCCCTTCCCCCCTCTTTTAAACCAACCAATCACACCCGTACCTAAGCCCGGTAAGGACAAACACCTTCCTTCTAACTACCGTCCCATTTCTCTCACCAGCTGTGTTTGCAAGGTGAGAGTAATGTATGCTCCATGCCTGGCTGGTGTGGTGGCTTGAGTCTCACAATTTACTAACCACTGCACAGTGTGGATTTCGAGCATGCCATTCTGCAATTGACCGTCTCATTACTTTGTTAATCCATCCCGTGAATGGTTTTCTGATTTGGAGAAGGCCTAGACACCTTCTGGAGGACTTCTATCCTCTGTACTCTCAACATGTGGGGTTTACAAGGCCACCTGCCCCAGTTCCTTCAGGAATTTTTAAATGACAGTGTTTTCAAGGTACATGTAGGTTCTCTCTTGTTGGACACCTTCGTCCAGAAAAACGATGTGCCTCAGTGTTCCGTAATGCGCGTCGTCCTCTTTGCTATCGCCATTAACCCTATTACGTCCTATCTCTCACTGGGCATCTCTGGCTCCCTTTCTGTTGATTTTGCCGTCAATTGCAGTTTTCCTCAGACTTGGCTTATTAAGCGGCATCTTCAGTCTTGTTTCAATTGTCTTTACTCATGGAACATTGATAATGGCTTTCACTTTTTCACTGACAAAACTGTTTGTATGAATTTCTGGCAGCGCAATGATTTTCTTTCACTGTCTTTAGATCTTGGGCCTGTTGCTCTTCCATTTGTTGAAAGTATGAAATTCCTGAGGCTCTTGCTCGATATGGGCTCTTGCTCAATATGAAACTTTACTAATCCTCCCATGTGTCTTACCTGGCTACCCGCTGTACCCAATCCCTCAGTGTCCTCAGTGTGTGAAGTGAATTGGGCCAACCTCCTGCATTTGAGAATAGACTCGGGGTGTTTCGTTTGTGTGTCTGCACGTCCGCCCATCTTCTGCTGCCTCAACACAATCCACCATTGTGACACCCGTTTGCTCACTGGTGCCTTTTACACCAGCTCGTTTGGGAGTGTCGATGAAGAAACTGCTGAACTACCACTATCATACTAACATGATGTTCTCCTCGGTGAATACGTATGCCATTTGTCTGCCATGCCTGGCCACCAATCCTATGCCTCTTTTTCAATCACTTCTTTGACCACCAGTGTGGGGTGCATCTCTCTCGTGTTACCTCCAGGTTTGCTTTCAGCTACTGTTCCGGCAGTTTATTTTTGCGCTACCTGCCATTTTCCCCATGCCCCCCAGGGGGTCCACAACTCTCTTGTGGATACGTGCGTAGTGAGCACGGGACCCCGAGATGTGGCCCTCCTTTCTTTCCGGGCCTCATACCTTCCTTTTTCGCGTCCTTCCCCCCCCCCCCCCCCCACCTTCGCCCCCCCCCTCCCCCCGCCCACCCCCACCTCCGCCTCTTTCCTTCCCTTTCTCCCCCTCTGGGAGTATGTTTTGTGCCTACGTGTGGAGACGGACACTCGAAAATGTAACACATTCTTCGCTTTCTCTGCTTGCAAGTCTTCAGCCTTCCTTTGTCCTTCTCTTTTCCTTACCTCTTCTCTTTACCCTTTTCTCCGCTGCGGCGTTTGAGACCTTTCTTCTTTCCTTTCCCTTTCTTTGTTTTTCCGTTTCTCTTTTTTCCTCCCTGTGCGTGTCTGAAGGCATTTTCATGCGTTGCCGGTGACGGGGTAACGCATAATTCCCCGCCCCGGCTAGACAGGTAGGACACGTACGTACCCCCTGGTAACGTCCAGGCCCAGGGAGGGGTGATTACCCGAGCTGATACCTTCCGAAAGTGCCGATTGGTCCCTCCGTCCGTTTCTCGGGAGGTGTGACCTGAGGTGTGAACAATCACCTGAGGCAGGAGTGCCCTCAGAGAGGGCCCCCACAAGGGAGGAGCGCGCCATCGGAGACACCGGTAATCATGGGGGATACTTCCGCAATGGCTTCCTCATCTTCTACTATGTCTGCTCACAAGCGTAAGTTCACTGAGTCTCAGCCACAGACAGTTCTTCCATTGTTGCCACAGTTCCTTGTTGTTTCTTGGTCTGACGAAGGTCACGACTTCTCCACGGTCAACCCTTTCATTATTCAGAAAGGTGTCGACGCAGTTGTAGGTCCTGTAAAGTCTTGTTCCAGATTACGAAATTGTACCTTGTTGTTAGAAACAGTCAGTGCCCTCCAGGCACAAAAATTGCTGTGTACATCACTGCTACACACCTTCCCTGTCCGGGTGGAAGCGCACCGCACTTTAAATTCCTCACTTGGCGTCATTTATACATGCTCCCTTGACAGATTGTCCGACGAGGAAATTCAACACTACCTGTCTGACCAGGGCGTAATGGTTGTTCATCGAGTCATGAAAAGAGTTGACACGAGCATCGTTCCAACCCGTACTGTCTTCTTGACATTTGACAGAGTTCAACTCCCATCGAACATAAAAGCGGGCTATGAGATAATTTCCGTTCTCCCTTACATCCCAAATCCTACGCGTTGCTATCGGTGTCAGCGGTTCAGTCATACCAGCCAGTCCTGTTCCAATCCGGCCAAATGTGTTACGTGTGGCAAGGATGCCCATGAGGGTGCTTGTCCACCTCCAGCCCCTCATTGCATCAACTGTATGGGTGACCACGCAGCTTCCTCTAGAGATTGCCCCATTTTTAAGGATGAAAAGCTCATTCAGGAAATCAGAGTGAAGGAAAAGGTGTCGACCTTTGCTGCTCGAAAATTATTCGCCAGTTGAAAGCCCACTGTGCCTCAGACAGGTAAATACAGCACTGTCCTCGCCTCTCTTCGGCCATCAAAGGAGGTGGCCACGCAGACTTGTGATCTCATCTTTAGTGACACGGTCGTCAGATCAGCCAGCGCAAACATCACCCGTTCAACCTCCCCATTTTCGCCTGCTCACTCTAGGGCACACCCTTCATCGGGTTCTGCTAAATCTCGAGTCCAAAAGTCAGGCACACGGACTTCCAAAAAAGAGCCTACTCGTGAAGATTTTTTACGTACCCCAACTTCACAACCATCGGTTCCTCCTTCATCGAAACATCCTGTTTCCAAGAAGGCTAGTAAGAAACCCAGTTCCTCTCCTTCTCCGCCACGGTGTGTCTCGTCTACAGCACCACCTGGCGGTAGCCGCGCTCTGCCATCTTCTGTGTCGCCGAGGCGCACTGCTGGCGGCCGATCAACCGGCCGATCACTGGTGGCAGGAGCTGTTCTTGAACAACCTATGGATCAGGATCTTCTGCCTTCGGCTGTATTCTGTTCCACGCTGTCGGTCGCCAGCTCTGAGCAGTTGTTGACGGCAACCTTGGTCACATTCTTCCATTTTCTGTCCACCCTATGTCCATTATCCATTGGAATATCTGCGGCATTCGAGTCAATCGGGATGAATTGTCGATCCTCTTACGATCCTACTTGCCAGTCATCTTCTGTCTTCAGGAAACAAAGCTGCGTCCCCACGACCGCTTTGTTTTCACCCATTTTCAGTCAGTCTGATTTGATCTCCCCTCTGTTGAAGGCACTCCAGCACATGGAGGACTCATGATTCTTTTCCATGATACTCTCCATTATCACCCAATCCCCTTAAACACTTCCTTCCAAGCAGTCGCTGTCCGTTTTTCCCTTTCTGGATACACCTTCTCTCTTTGTACTGTATACTTTCCATTGTCTACACCAATGCACGAGCTGGTCTCCTTCATCTTCTTGGTCAGCTTCCACCCCCCCTATTTGCTGGTTGGGGACGTCAATGCCCACCACCCACTTTGGGGATCTCCACATCCTTGTCCGCGTGGCTCACTATTGATAGACGTCTTCCACCAAGTGGATCTTGTTTGCCTCAACGCTGGGGACCCTACATTTTTGACCATACATTTTTGTCTGCCTCCATGACAAATATCTTTCATTTGGACCTTTCGGTCGGTACTGTTCCGCTAGCTCGGCACTTCGAATGGTTCGCCCTTGCTGATACACACTCGAGTGACCACTTTCCATGTGTCCTTCGATTGCAGCCACAACTGCCATATATGCGCCCGAGACGCTCGAAGTTTGCCCAAGCCGATTGGGCACTTTTTTCGTCTCTAGCGACATTCGATGACCGTCACTTTCCTAGCGTCGACGATGAGGTCACTCATATTACAGAAGTTATTCTTACAGCTGCGGAACGTTCGATACCTCGCACCTCCGAATTGCCCCGGCGCCCCCCAGTTCGTTGGTGGAACGAGGCATGCCGTGACGCAATACGTGAGCGGCAACGTGCTCTTCGCGTTTTCAGACACCATCCTACTTTGGCCAACTGTATCCGCTATAAGCAGTTCCGTGCGCATAGCTATCGCGTCATCCGTGATAGCAAGAAGGCAAGCTGGGACTTCGTTACTAGCTCATTTAACACCTTCACTCCCTCCTCAGAAGTTTGGAGTTGGATTCAACGGTTATCTGGCACGCCTAGTTTCTCCCCGGTCTCTGGGCTCACTGTCGCGCATGATACATTAGTGGATCTTGTCGCAATTTCTAACTCATTGGGTGAACACTTTGCTGAGATTTCGAGCTCTTCAAATTACCTGCCAGCGTTTCTCCCAAGAAACGTGCAGCGGAAGTGCAACCTCTTGCTTTCTCCTCTCAAAATCCCGAAAGCTACAATACTTTTTTCTCCATGCGGGAACTCCAACATGCACTCTCTTCTTCTCGCTCCACTGCCCCAGGACCAGATGGTATCCACATACAAATGTTGCTGCATTTATCATACCATAGTCTGCGTTACCTCCTTCGCCTTCATAATCGACTTTGGACCGACAGTACTTTTCCCAGACGATGGCGGGAAGCTATCATCGTTCCTGTTCCGAAACCTGGAAAGGACAAACATCTCCCATCTAGCTATCGCCCCATTGCTCTCACGAGTAATGTATGTAAGGTTTTGGAGCGTATGGTGAATTTCCGTTTAGCTTGGTGGCTGGAGTCCCATAGTCTTTTAACACCTGCCCAATGCGGTTTCCGAAAGCATCATTCAACAATTTTCTCCGGAAACGCCAAACAGTAGCAATATTTTTTGATCTGGAGAGAGCATACGATACCTCTTGGAGGACAGGCATCCTCCGCACACTGTTCTCCTGGGGCTTTCGAGGTCGGCTGCCCCTTTTTCTTCGCGAATTTATGGCAGAGCGCACATTTAGAGTGCGGGTGAACACTACTCTCTCCCGTACTTTCTCCCAAGAAAATGGGGTACCACAGGGCTCCGTGTTAAGTGTTGTACTGTTTGCCATTGCCATTGCCATAAATCCAATTATGGACTGTCTCCTTCCTGATGTCTTGGGCTCCCTCTTTGTGGATGATTTTGCAATCTACTACAGCTCTCAACGGACCAGCCTTCTTGAATGACGTCTTCAAGGATGTCTCGATCGCCTCCACTCTGGGAGCATTGAAACAGGCTTTTCTCCCAGTAAGACCGTTTGTGTTAATTTTTGGCGTCGTATGGAGTTTCTTCCACCTTCCTTACATCTAGGACCTGTCAACCTTCCGTTTTCGGACATCGCTAAATTCTTGGGTCTTATGTTTGACAGAAAACTGTGCTGGTCCTCCCATGTTTCCTGTCTTTCGGCTCGCTGTCTGCGATCCCTCAACACCCTCCGTGTCCTGAATGGTACCTCCTGCGGAGCGGACTGAGTGGTCCTTCTCTGCCTCTATCGCGCCTTAGTGCACTCGAAATTGGACTATGGAAACATAGTTTACTCCTCTGCTCGGCCGTCTATTCTTCGGCGTCTTGACTCTATCCACCACCGTGGATTACGTTTAGTGTCTGGAGCTTTTTACACCAGCCTTGTGGAAAGCCTTTATGCTGAGACTGCTGAACCTCCGCTGTCCAATCGGCGAGCTGTCCTTCTGAGTCGTTATGCTAGCCATCTGTCTTCCATGCCTGCTAATCCGGCCCATGACATTTTTTTCGACACCTCCTTGGATTTAGGGTATGCAGGCCGCCCTTCCTCCCTACTACCACTGGGAATCCGCTTCCGTCAACTGCTCCATTCTCTTTCCTTCCGCTTTCCTAAAACTTTCTTGACAACTTGGGGTACAGCACCGCCTTGGCTCCGTCCCTGGACCTGCCTGCTCCGTGACCTTTGTCAGTTTCCCAAGGATAGACCCCTGCACTTGTTTATCATCGGGCATTTGCTGCTCTATGTGCACAAATGAAGGAAGCCACATTTATTTACACTGATGGCTCAAAAACATTGTTTGGTGTAGGGAGTGCCTATATTGTTGACGACACCCCAACTCGATTTCGGCTTCCCGACCAGTGTTCGGTTTATACTGCGGAACTTTACGCTGTTCTCCAGGCGGTCCAATACATCCGTCGCCATCAGCGGATACAGTATGTTATCTGTTCAGATTCTCTCAGCTCTCTACTCAGTCTCCAAGCTCTCTACCCTGTCCACCCTCTGGTCCACCGGATTCAGGACTGTCTACACTTGCTCCACTTGGGGGGCGTCTCTGTGGTGTTCCTCTGGATCCCAGGACACATTGGTATCTGTGGAAATGAGGCGGCCGATATAGCGGCCAAGGCTGCGGTCTCTCTTCTTCGACCAGCTATTCGCACAATTCCCTTCACCAATCTACGGAGTGTTTTATGTCGTCGTGTTGTTCTTTTATGGCACGCACATTGGTCGACACTTCCCAATAATAAATTGCGGGACGTGAAAGCTCTTCCCTGTGCTTGGACCTCTTCCTCCCGAACGCGTCATCGGGAGGAGGTAATTTTAACCAGACTCCGATAGGGCACTGTCTTTTTAGCCATCGACATCTTTTAAGTGGCGATCCTCCCCCACTCTGTCCCCACTGCTCTCAGCTGTGGATGGTAAGACACCTTTTACTTGAGTGCCCCTATTTTATTCCGTTACGCGCCCATCTACAGCTGTCGCCTGATACATCTTCTATTTTAGATGATGACACGCGCTCAGCCGATCGTGTTCTTGAGTTTTAGTGCCAGTAAGATGACGTCAGTCATTTGAAGCTTTCTTGGGGACAACCGACACACTTCTATAGTGGTTTTTTAAGCTTTCCTTCTGGTTTTAGTTTCTCCAATTTTTTGAGTTTCATTCCCATTGCTGCTGGTTTCCAGTTTCGTTTTTTTTACCTTTTCCTAAGTCACAGACCGTGCGCTAATGACCGTAGCTGTTTTGCACCCTACTAAAACCACCATCTTGTCTTTGCACAGTGTCCCGTGTTCACCTCAGACTTCATTCGCTTCCTAAGGACACTATCCAGACCTGCTCTGTTGCGTACATTTCTTGACTTTTGCACAGCAGTTTGCTATAGTACCTTTGTGGACACTGATGGCTCCTGGACTGTGGTCGGGTGTGCCTTTGTTGTTGGCACCAACACTTTTTGGTGTCAGCTTCTGAACACTGCTCAGAAGTTACAGCAGAGTTCTTTGCACTGCGTCAGGCCCCGCAGAACATCCGGTGACACAGGCTTTTCAGTTGTATCATTTGCTTCGGCTTTCTCAGTGCTCTTCAGAGCTTCTGTGCTCTGTACATTGTTCATTCCTTAGTGCAACGGATCCAGGAAAGCTTTCACTTGTTCACTCTTGATGGAGATACTGTAATGTTGATGTGAGTTCCTGGTCATGTCGGTCTGGTGGGAAATGCTGATGCTGCTGCCAAGACTGTAATCCTTGTACCTTGGCCTGCTAGCTCTCCCATTCCCTCCTATGATCTCTGTATTGCTTTCTGTCAGCAGGTGGTGTCACTTTGGTATCACCACTGGTCTCCCCTTCATGGGAACAAGCTCTGGGGAATGAAACTTCTCCCAGTGGTTGGCCGACTGTCTCTCAGCTCTCTTGCTGTAAGGATATAATTTTAGTTATATTGCATATTGGGCACAGTTGTTTAGCTTTCGCCATTTGGTAAGTGGTGACCTTCCACCTCTTTGTGCTCATTGCCATCAACCTTTGACGGTTCACCATTTCCTGACGGAATGCCTTTTTTAACCACTTACATTCTAATTTGTATTTGCTATCTGAGTTACCAGCCATTTTAGTGAAAGACGCGCGGGCTGTTGACTGTGTTTTTCACTTACTCATCATAGCAGCATGGCGGAAATTTAGTCTTTAGTTCAGGACCTCCATTGTCTGCAATGCGTGTTTTATGGACCTTTCTCCAACAGAAAGTTCCTGTTTTGAGCTGTCTTTCCTTCTCTTGAATGAGTGTAATGTGTAGTCACTTCTAACTTCTTTTTCACCTTGGTGTTCTGTGGTTTTGATATGGGCACATGTGTGCCCTAAAACAAAACAAAACAAAGCAAAACACGAATCAACAGCAAGTAAACACCAACAGTAACGGTTCAGGTGTACATATCATAGTTGAAAGTGTAGGATGAAGATATAGATGAAGTATATGATAATATTGAATGGGTAATTCCGTATGTAAAGGGAGATTAAAATTTATAATCAGTATGTAAAGGGAGATTAAAATTAATAATCATGGAGAGTTGGAATGCGGTTGTAGAGGAGGGAGTTGAAGAAAGTGTTACAGGACAATATGGGCGTGATAGTAGAAATGAGAGAGGAGAAAAGCCTAATTGAGTTTTTCCGTAAATATCAGTTAGTAATAGCAAATACTCTGTTCAAGAATCGCAAGAGGAGGTGGTGTACTTATAAAAGGCAATGGGATACGGGAAGATTCCAGTTAGATTAGATCATGGTCAGGTAGAGACAATTAATTGTAAGGCTCACCCAGGAGCAGATATAACTTATTAATGATCAATAATAGGTTGAAGTTTGAGACTAGTGACGAAGAATTTGTGTGCAAAGTGGTGGGATATACAAGCTCTAAAGAATGAAGAGATACGCTTGAAGTTCTTCAAGGCTATAGGTAGCGCGATAATGAATAGCTCAGTAGGCAGTTCAGTTGAAGAGGAATGGACATCTCTAAAAAGTACAGTCATGGAAGCTGGAGAAAATACATAGGTACAAGGAAGATAACTGTGAAGAAACCATGGATAACAGAAGAAATACTTCAGTTGATGGATCAAAGGAGGAATTACAAAAATGTGCTGAGAAATTCAGGAACACAAACATACAGGTCACTTTGGAATGAAATAAATACGAAGTGCAGGGAAGTTAAGGTGGAATGGCTACTTGAAACGTGAAAAAATCGAAAAAAATGATTGGAGAATTGAATCAGGATATAGACGAGTAAAAGCTGCCTTTGGTGGAATTAAAAACAAGGATGGTAACATTAACAATATAATGGGAATTCCTCTGTTAAATACAGAGGAGAGAGGGATAGGTGGAGAGTTCATTGAAGGCCTCTATGAGAGGGGGACTTGTCTGACAATGTGATCAAAGAAGAAACTGATGTCAACAGAAAAGCGATAGGTGATCCAGTATTAGAATCAGAACTTAATAGACCTTCCTGGAAGAATTAAGATCAAATAAGGCAGAAGGAGTGGATAACATTCGATCAGAATTCCTAGAGTCATTGTGGAAATGGTAGCAAAACAATTATTCATGTTGGTGTGTAGAATGTGAGAGACTGGTGGTATACCATCAGACTTTCGGAAAAAACATCATCCATACAATTCCAAAGATAGTAAGAACTGACAGGTATAAGAATTACCACACAATCAGCTTAACAGCTCATGCACCCAAGTTGCTGACAAGAATAATATACATGGGAATTGAGGAATTGAAAAGAAAATTGAGAATCTTTTAGATGGCGATCAGTTTGGTTTTAGGAAAGGTAAAGGATCCATAGAGAGAGTTCTGACATTGTGGTTTGGCGGGTTCGTGCTTGGCTACCACAGGCCCCCAGCTTTTGCGGGATATCTCCCTTCTGTGCTGCATGTCTATCATCTAGCTATTCTTTTTCCCGTCCCTTGGAGAACATGTCTGGGATGTTGTTGGCAATGTGTTCTGCAAATTTAGTCACAGATACCAGAACAGTCTCACCACCGTCTTTCATTCCTTCTTTCTTTCTTTGCTCCCCTTCTCATATCCTTCATCTGCTTTGGCATTTGAGGTTCCTCTTTTGCTTCTTCCTCCCTGTGTGCTCCTAAAGGCCAGCCCACACGTCTGACTCATAACAGGTGACTGGGTAACTTGCAATCTCCAATGCTGGGTTAACAAGTAGGGTTCGCACGTACCCGTATTAAAGGCCAAGCCCAGGGAAGGGTGATTGTCTGAGCTGCTACCTTCCTAAATTGCTGATTGGTCTCTCTGTAAGGCGTTCGGGGGTGTGAACAGTAAGCTAAGGCGGGTGCACCCCGTTATGAGGGGGCCGCCCAGGTTGGAAGGAGTGCACCATTGGAGATGCTGGTAATCATGGGAGATTTTCTTGCAATGAGCTAAACATCTTCTTCTCAGTCTACGTCTACTAAACATGACGCTAACAATCCTCATCCAATCCAGAAGTCACTCACAGTTAGAGTAATTAGTTTCTGATGTGTGTGTAGTGGTCATTGATACTTAAAAGATCATTTCAGTAATTCTATGACTGTCCATTTATGAGTCGGTAAGCAATGTATCAACGAACTGACTATGCAATGATTAATGTTTGTCGCATCCTGACAGGAAATCGCTTCTCGCTTACTTTAAGCATCAAGACGATTACTATGCTGCTCATATAAGTCTTTGATAGTTATTATCAAGCTAATGTCTGTAAATTGTGGTTAATGTTACTGAATCGTATATACAACGATAATGCCCGATATCCAGCCACGTATCTTAAACTCCATGCCGATATTTGAGAATTCGCGCACAATTTGTTTGCACCAGTGTTGGGCCATGGTTCCCTAGAATAATTTTTAAATCAACTCCGGGTTGTAAATTAACAATTCTCTGCCCATTCATGAAAGTTACATCAGATCCGCACTCGACGACTACTTGATCACGTACTCGAGCAACGCGAAAGTTTTTTTTCTTACAAAGAGAAAACATATCATGCATAATGCAACAAGGTGATTTGCTGTGTCAAAACATATTTATATCTGTCTCATTAAAACTCATTAAATGTTGTACACAATTAAATTCTTTACTCTGTAAATAATCAATAAAATTTAGAAATGAATTACATGTATAAAAAAAATCGCAAGTTGATACGACGTCATGGGTCACTACTGGTTTTCACTCCCCTAAACTCACGTGGCACAAAGTAGACCCAACTATATTGGACATACTCATGTAACCTTACAGCATCCCCATATCCTCCCCCAGCTCTGCAACAAACCACCAGACTTTTGCCTCATGGGGCGAAGTCACCTGCTACACAACCAGCAGGCCGGAAAAGACAGAAGGAATACTCCCCCGAAGACTTCCTACGTCCCTCCAGCCGACAAACATCTGAATCTTCCTCTGCCAACTGGAAAGGCTCCCAGAAGTCAAACAAAGGGAAACTGTCTTCTCCTTCACTGACTCGGAGATCCTCTTTGATGGTGTTGCCGTGTGATACCCTTGCCTGGCCGACCACAGAGTCATCTGTGCGCACGACCAACAGTTTTCCTGCCCTGGACTCTGCAGACTGATGGAAGGAAAATACCAACCTCTCTTTAGACCTCATGGAGCAGGATCCCCCAGCTTCTGTGCCCTGTAGCAGCTAGTCTTCGAAGACTGGCACTCAGCAGCTGCTGAGGTGACACCCCTTCATTTTTTGCTCTCCTCCTGTGGAACATTTACGACCTTTGATCCAACAAAAAGGACTTACGGCTGCTCGTAGAATCGCAGGGTCCACTTGCACTCTGCCTTCAGGAAACAAAAAATTGCATCCTGATGACTGCTTTGAGCTCTTGCATTTCTTCCCGGTCCACTTCGACCCCCCCCCCCCCCCCCTCCCCAAGGACGGCATTCTGTCTCATGGGAGAGTCATGCTGCTTGTCAGAGATGATGCTCATAGTCAAACCATCTCTCTGAACACCCAGTTGCAAGCTGTTGCAGTCCGCATTTTTCTTCCTCACTTGACTTTTTCCCTTTGTACTGTTACATCCCTCCATCATTCAGTGTCACCAGGGTAGACTTCCTTGAGCTTACTGGGCATCTTCCTCACCTCTTTCTGCCACTCGGTGACTTAAATGCACACCATCCCCATTGGGGCTCGCCCAGAACTGTCAGAAAGGTGCCCTGTTGGGTGACCTTCCCAGTCACTTTAACCTCATCTGTCTTAACATGGCAGCACCCAAATTCCTTTCAGACTCCACTCACACCTATTACCATTTGGACTTCTCTCTGCACTGCCCAGCTTGCCCATCATCTTGAGTGGTCAGTTGTGGTATGTGCTCGAGCAACCATTTCTCGTGTGCCATCTAATTGCTGACTCCTTCCCCACCTATGTGCACATCCAAACGGCAGCTTTCTAAGGCCGACAGTAGGCTTTACTCCTACCTGGCAACCCCCCTGCGGATCCAGGGGTTAGAATAGGCCCGAGATATTCCTGCCTGTTGTAAGAGGTGACTAAAAGCACTTTTCGACCCATTTTATGGTTTGACCTGCCACATGCCAAATTCTACAGAAGTGCGGGCCATATGGGGAAGGATGCCGTACGTGGTTCATGAGTTATGCATAGTGCCCTTAGATTCGATCTCCTGAACTCCTTGTAGTCATGGCTATGCATCTTCACCTGCAATTCAGCTATTTGGGCGAGAACACTTTCTCTGCGCCCAATATCCAGCACGGTAGCCAGTCCACTGTGTTGGGGCTTTCATTTACCCATTTGGTGGTAGACCCCTGACAACACAAGGATTGCGCTGTTGATGCCTGAGCTGTAAACTCACCACAAATGCCAAGGAGTAGATGCCTGTCTTCCTGGGGTATCAGGACTCCCGGCAAAGGCCATCATGCCAGGTTGCCTTTGCTGTGGCTGGGTGGCATCCATGGGGAGAGCCCCTGATCGGAGTAGGTGCATCAGGGCGGATGACCCGCAATGAAGCGGACTAAGTCATCTCTTGCTAGTGACTGTATGGTGCCAGCAGTCTCTAAGAAAGGGCAAGATCAAGTACAATTAGACACAAACAATCCAATGACTGGTTTTGAACTATTATAAGCCTATCCTCAGGTGTCGTAGTCGTACTGTGGTTCCGGAGCACCACATGTACCAGGTGCGTTGTGCCGCCTATGAGTGTAGGTTCCCTGTTCTGCACTCATAGGCAGCACACCGCACCTGGTAGATGCGGCGCTTGGGGGCCACAGCACCGCTACAACACCTGAGGACGGGCTTATAACAGTCCGAAACCGGTCGTGTGAAAATAAAGAAATTTACAACTTAAGTGGTATTTTCAACCTCTGTTACAATGCTGACAGGTATGACCCGGAGTCGTTTCCCTCCCTCGCTATGCCATGGGAGGAATGTAAGGCTACAGAAAGAAGAGAGCCATATTTGCCTCGGTATTTAGTCCATAACAGAATGGATGGGGACTCCTTTCTACTTACGAAGCCTCAATTTTTTGTTGTACATCTTGAGGATAAGTTTGGGGAACAGACATTGCTGCCCAAGATCAGCTGCTGTGCTGTCTTGATTCAGACAGCATCCACAGCCCAATCCCGGGTATTACTCGCTTGTGACCAGCTGGGTAATATTCCTGTTTACGTCACTCCCCGTAAAAGCCTCAATGTGGTCCAGGGGATTTTCCATCGCGACCTCCTGCAGTCTGATGATGAGCTCCGCGCCAGTCTAGAATGGTGGGATGTTCATTTCATCTGGCGTGTTTACAGGGGACCCAAAGACAACAGGGTTGCCACCAGTGCCTTCATCTTGGCCTTTGAGGGTGATTCCATATCTGAAAAGGTCAAGATGATGGTTTACTGCTGTGAAGTTAAACCATACATCCCTCCCCCTATGCGGTGGTTCGAGTGCTGGAAATTTGGACACATCTTCCCACTGCACTTCCAGTACCACATGTAGAGACTGCGGATGAACACTGCATCCAGATACACCATATATGCCTCCTTCCACTTCTATCACCTGTGTAGAGCAGCACTCGCCCTGCTCGCCAGACTGCACAATACTCCAAAAGGAGCAGAAAATCACGGAGTAAAAGATCCTGGACCGGTTGACCTACCAAGAGGCTAAACGTAAATTTGAATTGTTACACCCTCCACATATGCTGCAGCTACATTACCGTAACAGTCACAAGTAATAGTCATACCACACTTGGTTCCATGAACAGTGGGCCCTCCTGGCCTCCAGAATACATCTGCCCCATTGGTGGTAGGGGGGGGGGGGGGGAAATCTCCTTCCGTTGCTCCCAAAGTACCTATTTCAGCCGCAAGCGCCCCCCCTCCCACACCCCTCCCCCCCCAAATGCAGGGGACTTCGGTCCCCCCCCCCCCCTCCCCAGCTGGAGAAGCAACAGCCTCCTTCGGCTCCTCTCATGCAGAAGGGCTCCCTTGGAACCCCCTCTCCCAAGGTCTCCGCTAATTCCACAGTGGACACTCACCAGGGGCTAAAGGAGCCAAAAACTGCTGGATGAAGAGTTTCACCGTCTTCCTCCGTGTGTGAAGCTACTTCGGAGAAGTCCTCCCAGCAAGCCCCTAAAGAGAAGCGAGAGAGTGAGCAAACAAAGAAGTAGTCTGCTAAGAAAAAGGACCCTCCGGTGGCCCCGACACCACCACTCCCTATCAATTCTGCACCTGAGGATGAGGTGGAGATCTTAGTGTCCCCTGAGGACCTGGATCTCACTGATGCCTCATCCCCAATAGGAATGGATACAAATACTCAATCAGTGGCAGCATACAACCCTAAGACATAACCTGCACGCTTCATACATTCCCAGCCTCACGATAATGTCATCCTCCAGTGGAATTGCTGTGGTTTTTTCCACCATCTGTATGAGCTATGGCAACTGTTAAGCATTACAACTGCTTTGTGCATTGTACTCCAGGAAACCTTTCTCCCGGCAATGCAGACCCCTGACCTCTGCGGCTGTAGGGGATATTACAAGAACCGTAGCGACTATGATAGTGTGTCAGATGGAGTTTGTGTGTATGTCCCGAGTTCCGTATGCAGTGAGTCTGTGCCCCCTGTGGCTGTCAGCATCAGGATGACACAGGAAATAATTGCTTGCAATGTTTATCTTCCTCCAGATGGTGCAGTCCCCCTGAATGCATTGGCTGCACTGATTCATCAGCTCCCAAAACCTTTCCTACTTTGGGGAGATTTTAATGCCCATAACCCCTTGTGGGGTGGCACGGTGCTTACTGACCGAGGTAGAGATGTTGAAACTTTACTGTCTCAACTTTTAAATACTGGGGCCCCCACTTAATTAAGTGTGGCTCATGGCACTTTGATTTATCCCTCTGCAGTCCAGGACTTCCACTATCTGTCCACTGGAGAGCCCATGATGACTTGTATGCTAGTGACCATTTCCCCATCTTCCTGTCACTCCCTCAGCCCCATTCTCCTGGACGTCTACCCAGATGGGCTTTAAACAAGGCAGACTGGGAAGCTTTCATCTCTGCTGTCACCATTGAATCTCCCCTGCATGGTACCATCACTGCGGTGGTTGAGCGGGTCACTAGAACGATCTTTTTTCTGGCGGAAAACACGATCCCTTGTCCTTTAGGGTGCCCCTGGTGAAAGTCACGCCGGAAATTGCTGAGGTCATTAAAGAGCTTCGGCGAGCTCTACAGTGACGTAACTGCAGACCCTTTCCTATAGCACCTAATAGCTTTTAAATGGCTCTGCGCTTCCGTTCGCCAGCTTATAAAAAGACAGAAACAGGAATGTTAGGAGAGGTATGTCTTGACCATAGGGTGCCATACGTCACCTTCCCAAGTCTGGATAAAGATCAGACGTGTTTTTGGGTACCAGACCCTGACAGGTGTCACTGACAGTAACATCAATGGCCTATCTGCAGATGCAAACACAATTGCCGAGCACTTTGCTGAGTATTATGCTCGAGCCTCTGCATCGGAGAATTATCCCCCAGCCTTTCACACCCTCAAATGGCGGATGGAAAGGAAAGCCCTCTCATTCACTGAACATGACAGTGAACTCTATAATGTTCCATTTACAGATTGGGAGCTCCTCAGCACCCTCGCACATTGCCCTGACACAGCTCCTGGGCCAGATCAGATCCACAGTCAGATGATCAAACATCTCTTGTCCGACTACAAGCGATATCTCCTCGTCATCTTCAACAGACTAGGGAAGTCTGCTTTATGGTTTGGTGGCACCCTCAGCATTGCGTTTACTCGGCCCAGTGCATCACTGTGGTGTTCGACTGGCAATGGGAGCTTTTAGGACGAGTCCGGAGACCAGCATCCTGGTGGAGGCCGGAGTCCCTCCATTGAAAGTTAGGTGTGCACAACTGCTCGCCAGTTACGTTGCACACATTCAAAGTCTTCCTGAACATCCGAATTACCATATCCTTTTCCCACCCACAATAATTCATCTCCCGCATCAGCGGCCCAGGTCAGGGCTTATGGTTGCGGTTCGTGTCCGATCTCTTGTCTGAAGTGGAGTCCTTGCCTTTAGCACCTATACTTGAGGTCCATTAATGTACGTCTCCACGATGTACACCTAGGCTGAAGCTTTGCCTGGTCCTTTGACGTGGCCCTACAGACCCCGTTAACTCTGCGGCTTTCCGCTGTCACTTCCTCTCGATTCTCTACATGTACCGGGGTGATGAAGTAGTTTTCACCGATGGCTCGATGGCTGATGGTCACGTTGGCTTTGCATATGTTCATGGAGGACATACTAAACAGCACTCCTTCCCAGATGGCTTCAGTGTTTTCACTGCAGAGCTGGTGGCCATTTCTCATGCTCTTGAGCACATCCACTCATGTCCTTGTGAGTCATTCCTTTTCTGTACTCTCTCCTTGAGCAGCTTACCAGCTATCGACCAATGCTAACCTCGCCATCCTTTGGTAGTGAGCATCCCGGAGTCCATCTATGCCCTGGAACGGACTAGTCATTCCGTGGTGTTTGTGTGGACCCCAAGCCGCGTCGGAATCCAAGGAAATGAACTTGCTGACAGGCAGGCCAAACAGGCTACACGGAAACCCCTTCTGGAGGTCTACATCCCTGTAACTGACCTGCGATCATTATTACACCGCAAGGTTTTTCAGTTTTGGGAGACAGAAGGGCATAATCTCAGTACGCACAACAAACTGCGTGCCATTAAGGAGCCTACAAATATGTGGAAGTCCTCCATGTGGGCCTCTTGCAGGGACTCTGTCGTTCTCTAATGGCTCTGTGTTGGCCATACGTGGCTAACACGTGGTAACCTCCTTCATTGCGAGGACCCACCTCGGTGTCACTGTGGCTCACATATAACTGTCGTCCGTATCTTGCTGGACTGCCCACTTTTAGCCCCTCTGTGTCGGACTTGTAACCTTCCCAACACCCTACTTTCGCCGTTGGATGACAATGCCTCAACAGCAGCTTTAGTTTTACATTTTATTCGTGAGGGTTTTTTTTATCGTACCATCTGAGGGTGGGTATTATCCTTCTCTCCGAGGCTGCCACCCTCCCTCCACTTTAACTTTGTCGCACTTTCTTTGCATTGGTTTGTCGTAGTGGTCATCTTTTCCCTGTGTATGTTCATCTCGCCTTGTCTTTTTGGGGTGGACGTTTTAACGTGTTGCAGGGTGGCTGGCTCATCCTCTTTTATTCTTGTGATCAGCCAGCCCAAATCATCTGCTCTATGGTTTTAATACCTTCTTCTACGTTTCCTTGTGGTGTATGTTTTCCCCGTTTTTTGTTCATTCCATTAGTTTTCTTTTTAGCTGTGGTTCCCCATTCCTTTTTCCTGTATTACTTTCTCAAACATACTTTGGGTGTTTTTGTACCTTGAAAAAAGAGACTGACGACCCTTTAGTTTGGCCCCTTTATACCAAAACCAACCAACCAACTAATCAATCCTACCTGGCGACCTTCAATGAACATTTCCCCAGTTGCGATGATGAAGTGGAATATCTTACAAATATTATCCTTACTGCTGCAGAACGTTCCATTTGTCACACTTCTTCTTTACCACTCCATGTCCCGGTTCGTTGATGGACTGAGGCATGCCACGATGCTATTCGCACCTGGAGACATGCACACCGGATTTTTAGCCGTCATCCTACGACGACAAACCGCTTTCCTTGTAAATGACTGTGTGTATATTGTCGTCACTTTCTTTGGAATAGCAAAAAAAGCTAGCTGGATTTCATTTACTAATCCTTTTAATAATTCCAGTTCTTCTTTCGTCATGTGGGCCAACCTCTGAAGGCTCTCTGGGGCCAAGGTCCATTCCCCAGTTTCCGCCTGACAGTAGCAGATGATGTCATAGTGGACCCTACTGCTATCTCCAGCACCTTGGGCCGCCATTTTGTGCAGATTTTGAGCTTTTCCCACTATCACCCTGCGTTCCTCCATCAGAAACTGAGTGGAGGATGCTCGAGTGATGCCATTTTCTTCTCAGAATAGTGAGTTGTTACTATGAGGGAGCTAGATCATGCTCTCACTTCATTCCGATCCTCCATCTTAGGGCAAGCCAAAATTCACACTCCAATTTTGCAGCACCTTTCTCTTGTGGGCAAGCACTTTCTCCTTCATACATACAAGTGCATCTGGGCAGAGGTCATGTTTCCCAGAAGCTAGCATGAAGCCATTGTTATACCCATACCTAATCCTGGTAAGGATTAACACCCTCCTTCTAGCTATCGGCAGTAAACTGATAATCTTAATTTTACACTCTTTGTTTGAACTAATCCATTTAGTTTTTCTATCAAATCATCATATTCGGTTGGTGAAGTTTTAGAACTTCCATCTGTTTTAGTACAAATTGTATTTTGAAATGAAACTTCCAAAATCTTTTTGACTGTAGCTGCCACTTTCTCAGTTTTTGTATTCAAGGCTCTTGGTCTTTTATCTTGACTTAGTTTCCTAATTTTACTAGCAGGTGATATACCCAGGATTTCACAAGCTGTATCTTCTTTTTTAATGGTTGCTGATGAGTCACAAAATTCTGTATCTGAGGTTTCACTATCCTTTCTCTTGTGAATTACAAATATCTTAGAATAACATGTTGGACACAATGATTTTCCTGGTATGAGATTGACAAAAGGGCTTTTATGTTTAGAATAATGATCAAATTTTGTTTCTCGCAACCTTTTGTTATAGGTTTCTTACGTTTCTCAAAAGGGTCCATGCAAGACTGACCAAAAAGGTGATGAAATTTTTTTAAGTATTTCATTTCACGGTACTTGCATGTTGATTTGACCTCTGGGCTGACTCGTAAGTAAAACAACACCTTTTCTTCTTCAGTGTAATCTTTGATTAAAGTAATGTTTTTAGGATACATTCCATACACACTTTTATGACATGCTTCATTAATAACAACACCAACAGAACACTGAGACACCATTTTTCAAGCGCACACTTCAAGAACTTCTAGTTAAATGAGTGTGAGTAGACAGTTGTTGGTGTAAAGGGGAAGACAACAACCAGAATTGTATAGGCTTGCAGATGCAATTGTTAGCCTGCTGAAACAATTACCACAGCATTGTTTTGACAAATCATCGTTAGCAAGTGTAATGTGGTGTGTTACATTATGCAGTTGGTATACTTTATTTGATTAGCCTACCAGATATAGCAGATGTTCAAAAACATAGTTTTGACTCGTGTTTCTAATCTTTTTTCCATAACTTCCAGTTGACTCTCAAAGTTGAAATTTATACTGAAGTTTGATATCATAAATGTCTATTAACTGTGAAATTTTCAGATTTTTATCTGGTCCCCCAACAAAGATATTGCAGACCACAAAATGGAAAAATTTTAAAAAATCAATTTTTATAATAGTGTATTTTTTAAGTGTAAGCTGCTCACCATTGATACTCTATAAAAAGTAACTATACTATACAGTGTAATAGCAGAAAAAATATTAAAGCTGAGAAATTAATCTTTCTTTGAAAAAACTACCGTTCAAAAATTGAGTTTTTTAAAATTTTTGGCTGATAAATTTGAACTACTAAAAATATATTAAAGAATACATTCAGCTAAGTCATAATGATGTTAATTTGTAGCCCAGTGTGTGTTGAACTAAATGCATTTTATCTGAAAGGCTTAGGACAATCCACTACTGAATAATTGTAAAAAATGTAGATGCTTGCAAATACGAGAAAACACATGCAGCCTGGAACAAATATGGTTGCCATTTCAAAATAATAAACAATAAATTTTTGTAAAAATATTTTTGTGACTACTAAACATTGGGGAATCCACCCAACAAATATAAAATTTTTCTGAGATGGTCAAGCAACCAGTGCTGGACCACTTGGTATGGATTGACTCATATGCATGTCGTTTGTCTGCCATGCGTGGGCACCCATCCTACACCTTCTTCTTCGATGACTTCTTTGATCACCAGTACGAGGTGCATCCCTCTTCTCTGTTACCTCCTGGCATTCATTTTCAGCTGTTGCTCCGGCAGCTTAACTTCATGCTACCTGCCACTTTCCCGATGGGTGTGCACCCTTCACCACTTGGCTTCGTGTGGCAGCCTGTGTTCACCTTATCCTTCATTCGCTTTCTTAGGATACTATTCCAGCCCGCTCTATTGCCTTAAGTTTCCCGACCTTCGCACAGAATTTCATGATAGTACCTTTATGTACATTGATGGATCTTGGACTGACTGTGGTGTTGGATGTGCCTTCATCATATTCACCGACATTTTTCGGTATCAGCTTCTGACACACAGCTCTGTAATCACAGCCAGGCTCTTAGCCCTTTGTCAGTCTATGCAATACGTCCAGTGACATAGGCTTTTCAATTGTGCCGTCAGCTCTGACTCTCTCAGTGCCCTTCAGAGCCTCTGTTTGCTGTACATTGTCCATCCCATAGTACAATGGTTCCAGGAAGGCTGTCACTTGCTCACTCTTGATGGAGCCACTGTGATGTTTGTGTGGGTTTCTGGTCATGTCAGTCTGAGTCCACTGTCGCTGCTGCCGAGGCTGCAGTCCTCTTACCTCAGCCCGCTGGTTCTTACATTCACTCTGATGATCTCTGTGTTGCTGTCCGTCAGCAGGTGGTGTCACTTTGGCATCACCGTAGGTCCTCCCTTCATGGGACAAGCTCTGGGAAATTAAACGTCTCCCAGCAGCTTGGATGATCTCCTCTCGACCCTCTCCCGGTGAGGAGATCGTTTTAGGTAGGTTACGAATTGGGCACTGTCTTTTTAGCCCTCTCCATTTGTTAAGTTGTGACCCCCCACCACTTTGTGCCCATTGCCCTCAACCTTTGATGGTTCACCTTTTCGTGACGGAATGCCTTTTTTTTTTAACCACCTACGTTCTCATTTGTGTTTACTATCTGAGTTACCAGCCGTTCTAGCGAGTGATGTGTGGGCTGTCGACTGCGTTTTACTTTTTATCCATTGTAGCAATATGGTGAAGGACATTAAATCTTTAGTTTAAGACCTCCATTTCTCCATGGCGTATTTTGTAGACCTTTCTCTGTGTCCCTGTTTTTAGCTGTCTTCTCTTCCATCAATTGCGATTAACATGTAGTTGTTTTTATATTGCTCTCTTTGTCGATTCGTCAATGGGCAAATGGTGCAAGATGTTCAAAATTCAGAGAAAAATATTGTAAGCTGTAGGGAGAGACAGATAATATAGAATGTGTACAAGAGCCAAGAGGAACAATAAGAGTGGAGGACAAGGAATGAAGTTCTCAGATAAAAACGGGTGTAAGACAGGGTAGACTACTGTTTTGCCCCTACTACTCAGTCTGGACATTGAAGAAGCAGTGATGGAAATAAAAGAAAGGTTAAAGAGTGGGATTAAAATTCAGGGTGACAGGAT
Organism: Schistocerca piceifrons; assembly: GCF_021461385.2. Taxonomy (NCBI): domain Eukaryota; kingdom Metazoa; phylum Arthropoda; class Insecta; order Orthoptera; family Acrididae; genus Schistocerca; species Schistocerca piceifrons. The sequence continues at coordinate 142,099,468 of NC_060141.1, read as the reverse complement.
ATCAATAATAAGATTCGCTGCTGGCGTTGCTATCCTGAGTGAAAGTAAAAAAGAATTACAGGATATGTTGAATGGAATGAACAGTCTAATGAGTACAGAATGTGGATTGAGAGTAAATCAAAGAAAGACAAAAGTAATGAGAAGTAGCAGCAATGAGAAGAGTGTGAAACTTAACATCAGAACTGGGGATTAGAAAGTAGATGAAGTTACAAAATTCTGCTATGTGGGCAGCAAAATAACTAATGACAGACAAAGCAAGGAGAACATAAAAAGCAGACTAGCACTGGTGGAAAGGGCATTCTGAGCCAAGAGAAATGTGTTAGTATAAAACATAGGCCTTAATTTGAGAAAAATTTCAGCAAATGTACATTTGGAGTACGCCATTGTATGATAGTGAAGCATGGACTGTGAGAAAATCAGAACAGAAGAGAATTGAAGCATTCCAGATGTGGTGCTACAGACAGATGTCGAAAATTAGGTGGACTGATAAGATAAAGGAATGAGAAGGTTCTCCACAGAATCAGTGAGGAAAGGAATATATGGAAAACAGTGAAAAAAGGGCAGGATGATGGAACATCTATTGAGACATCAGAGATTAACTTTTATGCTAATAGAGGTAGCTACAGAGGGTAAAATCTGTAGGGGGGAGGGGGGAGAGGTTGGAATACATGTAACAAATAATTGATGATATAGTTTGCGGTATATACTATGATGAATTCATGACTCATGTCAGTCTGCATTAAACTAGTAAGAAGACTGATGACTGGCTAAAAGAGAGAGAGAGAGAGAGAGAGAGAGAGAGAGAGAGAGAGAGAGAGAGAGGAACCCACCAGTGCTGTGAGATACATGCCAATGTGTTGTTCAAGGACTGGAATTCAAGTAATGAAGGTGGAAGTTGATGACCCACATCATCCAGACCAGTGCTTTTTTTCTTTAATTGATTTTGTTGTTGTCAGCCATTCTTCTGGATACTGAAATAAAAGGTATTAATCCTCTTTTCTTTCCTTTTCAGATTTGCCACTTAGCACTATGGTCATATGCATCTGATGAAGATGAGTCATACAGTATTCCTACAAAACTGAGAACTATTCCCAATTGTGGTGATATTACTGAAATAAAAGTAAGTATTTTACTAATAAATGCAAGTTATGTAGTTAAAATTATTTTAGTTGGACGAATACATGCAATGCTCTTCAGATTTGTGAAGCACTGCTTAAAGAACATGAGAATTTAATTTTATCCTGTTTTAACCAAAAATATGTGGATAAAATTTTACATACTTTGATTCAAAACAGTAAGAGGTTGTAATATCACAGTAATATCAGTTATGTTGTTGTGGTCTTCAGTCCTGAGACTGGTTTGATGCAGTTCTCCATGCTACTCTAGCCTGTGCACGCTTCATCATCTCCCAGTACCTACTGCAGCCTACATCCTTCTGAATCTGCTTAGCGTATTCATCTCTTGGTCTCCCTCTACGATTTTTACCCTCCACGCTGCCCTCCAATACTAAATTGGTGATCCCTCGATGTCTCAGAACATGTCCTACCAACCGATCCCTTCTTCTAGTCGAGTTGTACCACAAGCTCCTCTTCTCCCCAATTCTATTCAATACCTCCTCATTAGTTACGTGATCTACCCATCTAATCTTCAACATTCTTCTGTAGCACCACATTTCAAAAGCTTCTATTCTCTTCTTGTCTAAACTACTTATCGTCCACGTTTCACTTCCATACATGGCTACACTCCATACAAATACTTTCAGAAACGACTTCCTGACACTTAAATCTATACTCGATGTTAAATTTCTCATCTTCAGAAATGCTTTCCTTGCCATTGCCAGTCTACATTTTATATCCTCTCTACTTCGACCATCATCAGTTATTTTGCTCCCCAAATAGCAAAACTCCTTTACTACTTTGTCTCATTTCCTAATCTAATTCCCTCAGCATCACCCGATTTAATTTGACTACATTCCATTATCCTCATTTTGCTTCTGTTGATGTTGATCTTATATCCTCCTTTCAAGACACTATCCATTCCATTCAACTGCTCTTCCAAGTCCTTTGCTGTCTCTGACAGAATTACAATGTCATCGGCGAACCTCAAAGTTTTTATTTCTTCTCCATGGATTTTAATACCTACTCCGAATTTTTCTTTTGTTTTCTTTACTGCTTGCTCAATATACAGATTGAATAACATCGAGGAGAGGTTACAGCCCTGTCTCATTCCCTTCCCAACCACTGCTTCCCTTTCATGTCCCTCGACTCTTAAAACTGCCACCTGATTTCTGTAGAAATTGTAAATAGCCTTTCGCTCCCTGTATTTTACCCCTGCCACCTTTAGAATTTGAAAGAGAGTATTCCAGTCAACAATGTCAAGAGCTTTCTCCAAGTCTACAAATGCTAGAAACGTAGGTTTGCCTTTCCTTAGTCTTTCTTCTAAGATAAGTGGTAGGGTCAGTATTGCCTCACGTATTCCAACATTTCTACGGAATCCAAACTGATCTTCCCCGAGGTCGGCTTCTATCAGTTTTTCCATTCGTCTGTAAAGAATTCGTGTTAGTATTTTGCAGCTGTGACTTATTAAACTGATAGTTCGGTAATTTTCACATGTGTCAACACCTGCTTTCTTTGGGATTGGAATTATTATATTCTTCTTGAATTCTGAGGGTATTTTGCCTGTCTTATACGTCTTGCTCTCCAGATGGTAGAGTTTTCTCAGGACTGGCTCTCCCAAGGCTGTCAGTAGTTCTTATGGAATGTTGTCTACTCTGGGGACCTTGTTTCGACTGAGATCTTTCAGTGCTCTGTCAAACTCTTCACGCAGTATCATATCTCCCATTTCATCTTCATCTACATCCTGTTCCATTTCCATAATATTGTCCTCAAGTACATCGCCCTTGTATAGACCCTCTATATACTCCTTCCACCTTTCTGCTTTCCCTTCTTTGCTTAGAACTGGGTTTCCATCTGAGCTCTTGATATTCATACAAGTTGTTCTCTTATCTCCAAAGGTCTCTTTAATTTTCCTGTAGGCGGTATCTATCTTACCCCTAGTGAGATAGGCCTCTACATCCTTACATTTGTCCTCTAGCCATCCCTGCTTAGCCATTTTGCACTTCCTGTCGATATCATTTTTGAGACATTTGTGTTCCTTTTTGGCCTGTTTCATTTACTGCATTTTTATATTTTCTCCTTTCATCAATTAAATTCAATATTTCTTCTGTTACCCTTGTCTTTTTACCTATTTGATCCTTTGCTGCCTTCACTGTTTCATCCCTCAAAGTTACCCATTCTTCTTCTACTGTATTTCTTTCCCCCATTCCTGTCAGTTGTTCCCTTATGCTCTCCCTGAAACTCTGATGAGATAGGGGGTTGGAAGCAGGGGCTGTGAGGGATGGACGAGTATTATTGTGTAGGTTTGGTGGATGGCGAAATAACACTGTGGGAGGGGTGGGAAGGATAGTGGGCAGGGCATTTCTCATTCCTTCTTCACATTCCAGCACTACACAGCCCTCATTTCATCGTCACACCCAGTGTTTTTACTTCTCTTCTTTTCCGCTGCTTCTTTGTGTCTACTTCTCAGATGCATGACAGGAAGTTTTTCAACTGTTATCATAACAGAGCATTTCGTATGTGTGGAACTTAGATCTATCCTGTTGCTAGCCACATTAGAAGACAAACTCAATTCATAGATGAGAAGTGTTTACATTCAGACTACTAGAAGGTTAGTTGATGAGTTGTCAGCAGGCACACAAAAAAGAATGAAAACACTCTCTCTCTCTCTCTCTCTCTCTCTCTCTCTCTCTCTCTCTCTCTCTCTCTCTTTTACACACACACACACACACACACACACACACACACACACACACACACACACCTATATGCAGTTACATTGTGCCAACTGAACACACAATGCTGTGGATGCAGGTCAGCAAGTAGTGCTGGGGCTGCATATCAGTCAGTAGGCTGGGGTGAGAGTTAGTGTCAGGTGGGGTGAGAGGGGGGTACAGGGAGAAATGAGATGAGAATGAGAGTTGAGGAAAGGTGGGTGGCATCTCTGAGGGAGATAAATACATGTGTTATATCGGAATGCAGGACACAGAGGCATCAAGTTCATGGCATAGAAAAGCAAAATACAGGCACTAGTGCTGGTGAATATGTGTCATACACGATGATGATTCGGTGGAATGGGTTTAGGAGATAATGACAGGACAGGGAAAGGGGGGAGATGGCTGGGTAGGTGTGGATGCAGTAGCTTAGTGAAGATTGAGAGCAGGAGGATTATGGGGACAAAGGATGTGTTGCAAGGACCCTCCCATCAACGCAACTCAGAAAGGCTGGCGCTGGAGGGAAGGATCCAGTGGGCATGGTTTGGGAATGAACCATTCAACTTGATTATGTTGTGCTTAGCTGCATATTCTGCAATTGTGTGGTCAACACTGCTCTTCTACTACAGTTTAACAGTGGTTATTTATTCTTGTAGACAGCTGTTTGGTAGTCAAGGCCGCATGAAATGCTGTGCAGTGAGTGCAGCAAAGCTGATATGATACAGCTGCTTTCACTGGCACCCCAGGACCACTTCTACTCCCATTACAAGATACTGTTACTGTGCAATCCGAAGTACCTGCACCATATCTCCATAACTGAAATCCTTGTCCACCAACACCTCAAAGAACACTCCAGACACCATCTCCAGAAATTATCAGAATTTATTAAAATGTTACTCCCACCTCAGAGCACTACTGTCCATCAATACCTGTCCTACACTCAGTGAAACCTGACCTCTCATCAACCCCTCGTGGCACCCAAACACTGCCTTGCTGATGTTTCCCATCAACAACTTCCTCTAAAACTTCCTCCTAACATTCCACAAAACACAAAACACTGTTGCAACCTATACGTTGAAAACCTTAATCCAATAGAACTTTCAGTTCTACCTAAGGTCCTCACCATCAGTCCCCCACCTAAGTTCAACCACACTGGACTTGTCAAAGGCCTACTCTTCTTCTCCCAATCCTTGCAGTGGAAACACATCTTTACTATCAATTCCTCCAACCTAAGCCATCTAATCTCAACATTGAACTAGACTCTTCCAGTTCATACCACCATTTGATTGGACCTTCTCTTCTTCAACTGATTGATCCTGAGTTAGCTTTCAGAATCCCTTACCTCCAACTTGGCCTCCTTCCTCAGGTCACTTCTCTGGAACACAAATCTCTCAGTGGAAGAAAGAACAGCCATCTAAAACCTCAAGACAAACCTTGATGTAATCATCCTCTGCGCAGACAAAGGCTTCAACACTGTCATGATGAATTGTAGTTACTACCTGACAGAATGTTTCTGCCAATTATCTTGACTCCCCCACCTACAAGTTCTACCATAGCAATCCAATCCCAGAAGTCCAATGTAACCCCCAATCTCTACTCAAATACTTAGGCCTATCCTAGAGTATCTTGCGTGACTCTGTCTCCCTTTTCACCCCAACTGAAACTCACCCAGGATGGGGTGGTGATGGGTGGTACTAAATTTTGGAGGTAGTTTGTTTGGACACCATGGTCCCTGAGTGGTAAGCCACTTAACTCTTCCCAAAATTTATTTTAACTCCAAAGCAGACGGTTCATATATTGGTACTTGAGAAATACAGAAAAAGACCTACATAATTAAAAACATATCCTTCCTAAAAAAAACCTGTACTGTTATTCCCACATAAGTTACAATTGAAGCCCTTGTGTTATAATATACAAGCAGTTTCAATTAAATCTGTACTGGCATTAAATTTGTCTCAAGCATTTTCCCAACAATTACTCTTTTCTTAAAAATGATTTTAAGTCCACTAATTCCAGAGAGCAATCTCAATTACATCTCCATGTAGACATTCCAAATTATTTTTGTTAAAATTTTTCTTTATCCTCAAATGACCATAGCTGACCAACAGTAAAATGAGCAAGGTAAATTTAAAGTAGTAAAGCAGTAGGCAAGATGACCACAGCTGACTCAAACCCACTTGAGCAAATTTAATTAGTTACAAACCGCACAAATCTCATTGAGAATAATGAGAGCAATGGCTGGAACCATTAATAACACCAATTTCTTCAAAAAAATGGCTGCGACCGAAAATGTTAAACAGGCCAGTGACGTCAGCAGAACACAAGGTGGAATGCAAATTTTCATTAAGCAGAGATAGCTGTAATTGACCAGTAAAATCAGGTAGGTTAAATATTTAAAAGGAAATATAACATAATATTAAGTGTGTGGTTGTCATTAGTCAATAGCCAAGTAAATTAATCTTCTTAAATAAAACTGGTCTGACCAGCCAGTGACGAACACACAACAATTTAAGGCACTTGAAGACAGGAGTGTCCTTTAAGCAACAGTGGCCAGAAAAAACTGACAGTTAGATAACTCATTTAAGGTCACTTTTCTTCAAGATCACAGCTGTGAATAACCAAGGGAAAACAAATAGCAAGATAGATAACCACAAGGCCCTGAATTCTCTTTAAGTGCGGAACAATAGACTTAATAATATAGAAAACCTCAAATAAAGACATATGAGCTTTTTATGCAGTTATCAGCGGTACTTTACATGGCATGTAAAACTTTCAGCCAACTTACTCACAGTGAATAGTGCCATTGTAATGTAACCTTTAGCTGCTGCCAGTGCATCAGCATACTGTAGAAAGTAATTTCAGGAGATGGCCAAATCACATAGAACACTATAACAGACAGAATAGAATTAAGTACAGCATAAATTATGTCGCATGATTGCCGTAAGGCAACCTTAACAAATGAAACTCTGAACGCAGTTGTCTTTGACATAAAAAGCCCAATCATATCTGTGTCTTTCAAAATTTCAACATGTAACTCAAGTACAGGAAAATAGAGCACACACTCGCATTCATGCTCGGCTCCACAGCTCAAAGTGGACCTCTTGAAGTCTTACACACAGATGAGGGTTAAGGTGAGCTGGGCAAAAATAGAGGAACTTATTGATAAAGTTTGAGAATGCTCACCTTAGTTCCACAGGCAAGGTGTAATCAAAGCCAAATTACAACCTCTATCAGGACTGGGCACTAGAAGTCCAGTGCCGAGGCCACAGCCCCAGCACCAACAGATTTCAGCCACATACACTTCCATTGATGGTGGCCACCCATCTCTCCTTGTGCTGTCCTGCCACTAGGGGCCTGTACACACCACGTGATCGCAACACTGGCCATTCACAGCATTTTTTCTGTTGACCTCCAAACTGCCTCTGTAACTCCACAGAGTTTAGAGTTGAAATCCCACCAGTGGCCTGCTCCACGCATCAGCATATTTGCATATCCGAATTGACCACTGAGCAAAATTGATGAACACGCATTCTACATGTTTCCCAAACTGCATAAACCCATCAATCCTAGACAACCCTTTGTACCTCGTTACTGTGCTCCTAATGGCAAAATTTCCAATCCCGTTGATCAACACCTCCAACTAATTGCTTGAAGCTTATTCTCTCATATTAAAGATACAAACAACTTTCTTCACTGACTCTTGACATTCCCAGCCCATCGTCACCTAGATCCCTAGTTATCACTGTTGATGCCACCTCCCCTACACCAGCATCCCCCATGCTCATGGAGTTGCTGCTGTCGAACACTACCTCCCCCATTGTCCTTCTGGTTCCAAACCCGCTACCTCATTCCTTACATATGTGATTACATATTCTCACACATAACTACTTCTCCCTTTAAGGTGTATAAACCAACTTCTGACACAGTCATGAGTACCTGTGTGGCACCCTCCCATGCTAATCTATTTATTGGCCATCTAGGAGAAGGTTTTCTAGCTTCTCAAAACCCAAAAAAATCCCTTGTGTGTTTCAGGTTCATTCATGATATTTTCATGGTTTGTACCCAGAGACAAGACACCTTTTCCTCGTTCCTCTGTGGCCCCTAAACCTTGTCCCTTATTCACTTCACCACGTCCTTCTTAGCCCAAGATGCCTTCTTCCTAGACATAGATTTCCTTTGGTGTTGCTGCTAAAGTCTGTAGTAATTTTTCCTAATGTTGTAATGGATGATTCTTAATTTATTGATGCCTCACTCATGCAGGACCATGTCACCAGTAGCAACACCACTAACATCATGAATATATCTTTTCCTCTTTTTTATGACAATTTGTATAACCTGAATGTTTATAAATGTGTTAACTTTTATCTTGAATCAAATTCGTTCTGCCATTCAGCAGAGAGCATAGAGATTTTGCGCAAGTTAGGACTTCAAATGCTTGTGTTAGTTAAACATATTAGTTAAACAAAATCACATTGTTATTTGTTAAGTCAAGTAAAGTCTCTGCCAGAGATATAATTTCTTCAACTGTTATTTGCAGTATTTCTTTACTACCCATTACTATATTTTGAAGATTACCTTTCTTTTCCATAGGTAATGTAGATTAGTGAGATTTTTAATCTAAGTATTTCAGTAGAAGTTATTGGTAATAAAAAACTCCAAAAAGTTTTTCATTCACTTATAACTTTCTGTGTTTGAGATTTTATTGTGTCAGTATAATGACTGAATAAAGGCTTCACACAGAGCTGAAGAGAACTCAGTAAGAACTCATACAGAACTGAAATGTTTCCTTACAAAATTAAAAATTGTTTCTCTATAATAGTATGCACCACTTTTCTTGACAATGTAATTCTGGTCTTTCCTATTTACGGGCTCATTGCTGATTACTTGAAGTTACCTGCACTACCACGTGCCGCAGCCATGGGTAACCACTGGACCATGTTGTCATGAACTGATGTGTTTGACATTTAACACACAGAAAATACACACTTGTTCAGTACATTGATAAACTCTTAATAATATAAATTCAGATAATTAATTGTTACTTATCTGATGCTGCTCAGGTGGAAAAAGGTGGCAGTGTTTCAGCTCATATTTTGAAACACTACATTGCACCTCGTTGATGTCTCCATCCATATATCTGTCCATACCAAGTCCACTAGCCCCCAAAATACCTCTGTCTTAAAAGCTGTCATTCCTTCCACAGCAAAAATCACTTCAATAAAGCCTGGTCATCTGTGGATGGCATATCCACAGAGATGAGAATTTCCTTGCACAGTATGCTGAAGATCTCACAAAGGCCTTCACAGACAGGCACTATTGCTCAAGACCTAGCCCACAAACAGATTTCCCGTGCTATATCCTTACACCACCTGCAAGAACCAGCTGCAAAGGAACAATCCTCTCATCACTCCATATCATCCCAAACTGGAGCAACTGAACCACATCTTCTGTTAGGGTTTGCTATCAATCATCATATCCAGAAAAGAGACCCACAGTCCTTACCAACCTTTCTAAAATGGTACTCTGCTGTCTGTCCAACGTGCACAACATCCCAGTCCATCTTTATCTCACTACCTTTTCCAACTCTTCGTCACAGGGCTTACAAGATGTATCTGACTCACCCACCCAATACGTCCTACTCTAGCCATGTCACTGGTTTACTCTGTCCCCTCAGAAGCAGGACCATCTGTGAAAGTGGCCATGTTGTGTACCAGCTCCACTGCAAATTTCTGCACAGCATTTTGTGTGGACACCTCCACAAGAATAGACGACTACTGTCAAACTGTGGCGAAGAGCAGACTTGACCACCTGGTGCCAGAACATGCTGCTGACCACAACAAACTCTAGTTCAGTGGCTGTTTCACAACCCTTGACATCAGGGTCCCCCCTCCTTCCCCTCTTCCCCCCCTTCCCCCCTCAAGCACCATCTTTTCTAGACTGTGTGTATGGGAGTTATCCTAGCAACACATTCTTTGTTCCACTGATCCTCCTTGTGTCAGTCTCTACCAACACATTACACACACCCCTGTACCCAAGTATCCCCTTCGTGTGTCCTGTCACCCCCTCCTGAATCCATTTGTGTTCCTTAAACAATCCATTGTCATCATATCATCATCATCATCATCATCATCTGCCACATGAACTCGTGCCACAAGAACTCACAGGCTGTGGTGTCTGTGTGCCACATTCGTACACCCCCACACCTACTGCCTCCATCTGAGCATCAGCCATCCTTTCCCAGCTCACCCTACCCACTTGCTGCCCCTCTTTCCCATCTACCACCTTACCCAAAACAATCCATCAGACCCCAGTCATTGTTTGTTCTGCACGTGTACGTGTGTGTGTGTGTGTGTGTGTGTGTGTGTGTGTGTGTGTGTGTGTGAAGCTTCCATCCTTTTTTGTGTGCCTTTCGATGTGTCAGTGCTCCCACTATTCACTGAGTTGTCTCCTCTACTCTAAAACTATTTACATTCTGCCAAAACTTTCCTAACCATACATAAAAGGTGAACTGAAATTGACATATGAATCTGACCCATCTGGCATAAATCACTGTTTTGTTTTCTTAGCCTATAAAGGTCAGTTAAGGAGGTTACGATTAGAGCTGGGGAAATGGAAGTGGGTATTGTTTTGTGTCTGGGCCAGTCCCTTTCAGTATCTTAGTTGACTATTTCACTATTTCTCATAAAAATCTTGAGAGGACTCTTAATTCAAAACATTCTACACAATACTTAGTGAGGCATTATGTAGCCTCACAGCTTCTTTCAGTTTTCTCTTGAACTTTCCTTTTTTCCTTTCATTTTTTCATTGAATTTTTTTGTTATAAAAGCTGGATTTGTCATGCCCCATCCCATTTGTAGAAAAAACCCAGTTACATGTATTATATTGGATGCCTCACCTCATTTGCATGTAGCTCTCCTTTGTGTTGTAAAACAATTAATTCAATGTAATGATTACACATACTAGAAATTTGTAATTCACAATCCATTAACAAGTGCCTATTCTGTGCACACAAGACATACTACTTTAAAAGTTAGTCTTTTTTCTGTAATTTTCCTCACTTTTTACACTTTTCTTTAGTTTTAGGACCCACACAATACAATAGGGCAATATACAAAGGTCTTGGAAATTTGGAGCTACTGGAATGTAATGAAAATTTCGTGTGCTGACTGACTGCCATAGTCTGCTTCAACGTTTTCTCTAATTCAACAACATGTTGCAAAAGCTACTTCAGACATTGTAATACTTCTACTCCTCAACTTTGTGCCAAACATTCCATACCCTACATTAAGAATATGGCAAAGTGACATACTTATTAGCTTCTTTACAAAAGTAGCTGTGAAAACACCATGTAGAATGAATTACCTTCCATTATACAGCTCCATCAACCGTATCCCACCCTCCCCTTCCGCTGCCGGGCCCCGTGCCCATTCCACTGCTGGGCCCCTCCTCTGTCCTGCCGCTCCCCCCACAGAAGAGTGGTCCCTTTCCCATCTGCCTCCAGCTCTCCTCCACCCCAACCCCCTGCCTCCCCCTGGTTCCCCCGCCCCGCCTCCGGGAGGAGAGGCAGCAGGTATATGGGACTGGAATTCAGCACACAGGCACTGGACCTGGTGCATTTATTTATTTATTTGTTTACATGTATAGTTCTGTAGGACCAAATTGAGGAGCAAATTTCCCAGGTCATGGAATGTGTTAGTACATGAAATTGCAACATAAAAGCAATAACAGATAAAAATGGAATGTTTATGAACCCAGAAAAAGTCAAGCCATAAGTTTAAGTGAACACAATCAACAATACAACAAGAATCAGCTTAATTTTTCAAGGAAGTCCTCGACAGACTAGGAGGAGTGACCTATGAGGAAACTCTTTAGTTTCAATTTGAAGGTGCATGGATTACTGCTAAGACTTTTGAATTCTTGTGGTAGCTTATTGAAAATGGATTCAGCAGTATACTGTACATCTTTCTGCACAAGAGTTACGGATGTCTGATCCAAATGCAGGTTTGATTTCTGCTGAGTACATGAACTTACACCACTTATTGCCCGAACTGCCTGTTTCTGAGCCAAAAAATCCATTTAGAACAGGAAGAGTTAGCCCAAAATATTATATCATATGACATAATCAAATGAAAATAAACAAAGTAGACTAATTTTTATGTCAAACAATCACTTACTTCAGATACTGTTCAAACAGTAAAAATGGCAACATTAAGTCTTTGTACAAGATCGTGACTATGGCCTTTCCAGATTTCACTATCTATCTGAACACCAAGAGATTTGAACTGTTCAGTTTCACTAATCATAGGCCCACTCTGTGAAATTAAAACTTCTGGTTTTGTTGAATTGTGTGTTAGAAACTGTAAAAACAGTCTTACTGTGGTTTAGTGTTAGTTTATTTTCTACAGGCCATGCACTTATGCAATGAAATGCACTATTTGAAATCGAGCCAATGTTGCACACAACATCCTTTACTACCAAGCTAGTGTCATCAGCAAACAGCAATATTTTAGGGTTACACTTAATACTAGAGGGCGTATCATTTATATGAATAAGGAACAGGATGGCCCCAACACTGACACTCTCTGTTTGACCGTACCCCACTCAGGCCCCACATCACAGCCATGCTCAACACTGTGAATAATGTATGACCTTTTGCTGTCTGTTGTAAAAGTAAGAGGTGAACTAATTGTGAGCTACTCCCCATATTCTGTAATGGTCCAACTTCTGGAGCAATATTTTGTGATCAACACAATCAAATGCCTTAGTTAAATCAAAACGCGCCTAGCATTCAAAGCCTTTTGTTTGACTCATCCAGTATCTCACAGAGAAAAGGGAATATAGCATTTTCAGATGTTAAATGACTTAGAAAGCTGAACTGTATATTTGATAGCAAATTATATGATATAAAATGATCAATTATCCTTATATACACAGCCTTTTCAATAACTTTACGGGAGGACGACGGTTCAATCCCGCATCCGGCCATCCTGATTTAGGTTTTCCGTGATTTCCCTAAATTGCTCCAGGCAAATGCCGGGATGGTTCCTTTCAAAGGGCACGGCCGATTTCCTTCTCCATCCGTTCCTAATCCGATGAGACCGATGACCTCGCTGTCTGGTCTCCTCCCCCAAAACCACCACCACCAATAACTTTAGCAAACACTGATGGCATAGAAATAGGTTTAAAATTGCCTACATTATCGCTTTCTCCCTTTTTATAAAGCGGCTGTACTATTCCAATAGTCCACTAGGCACGCCATCAAATCCATGAGAGTCCTTAGTCTTCAGTGATTTAATTATTGACTCAATCTCACCAAGGCATAATCCGTATCACTTCAGGCATGGGGGTTACTTTCATAGTCTCAGATGTTATTGACTTTAGCATCTGTTAAAATTCCAGTAGTAAGTAAGAAATGTTTGGGTTTTTTTTTCCCAAAAAGTTTCTGCCCCGAGGTACAGGCCTCCAAAGATGACACTGCGAATACCATTTTCAAGATGCTAATTTTGGAAAATTTTCTGTAACAGTTTTAGGTATTTTGTTAGATTTTCTTATTTGAAAGATAATTGCTTTATGATTACAATGGTATCCTCTGTTTGGACATATCTGTCAAAGTTCTTGTACTGTTGCCTTTCAAATTTTTTTTATAGTTTACAGAAAAATTTTTTTTTCAAAAATGCAATCCAGAAAAGTTAGATTTTTTCTGTTGATTAGCTCCATGTAGTACCGTATTGTATGTGAAGGAAAGCTTCCACTTTTAAGATGGACATTTTTTATTTAAAAAAATCTTTTTTTAAACTTTCAAGGGCAATGTGTGCCTCCACTGAAGTTGTTTCTTACTAATTTCTTTGTTACAATGTTTATTTCTATTGTCTTTGTTGCAGTTCTTTCTTTTCACTTTTATTGTTGCAGATATTTCTTTCACTTTGTCGTAGTTTCTTGTCAGTTTCTTTGTCGTGGTTGTTCATTGCAGGTTTCTGTATTGTAGTTGTTCAGTGCTAATTTGTTAACTGGAGAGGCTTCTAAGAAATCTGAGACCATCCAGTGAGTTCTGTGTTTTCGTGAGGAATTTGCCAGTTGACAAAGTTGTGGTGTGTTTTGTGAAAAGGACTGTTTGAAATGTCTTACGACTGGGGCCACAGGAGTGTGAAGCATACTGACTATTTGCATATCCATAAAAGAGTTTTTTATAAGACAAAGAAACTGAGTTTGTGCTTGTTGGGAATTAGTGTTCACGTTTGAAGACTGTTTCAAAGTGAAGATGTTTCCAGTGACAACTGTTTGTGCTCTAAATGTTTTGGCAGAATAACAACGATAGTATCTGAACAAGGTGAAGCCTCCCATTGTGCAGATGATGCAGATTTTGCATCAATAGAGGAAGAATTAGATACCCTGGATCAGTCAACTACAGAGGTATGTGTTAGTCCTGTTGAGAAACTGGGGTCAGTGACGTCAAGTGGTAAGCTCTATGCATCAAGAAAGTGCAGAGAAATTACTAAAGCTATGGATGAATACACTACAGCAAAACTGACCACACTTTTCAAAGTAGAAATTCCATCTTCAGAAGAAAATGAACTAAAGCTCTCTTGCACCTCTTGCCAGGAATTTTTCACAAATATCAATTCAGCTGTCGAATATTGTGCATCCTGCAGTGAAAAGAGACATTTTTAAAGAAAACAATTTTGAACCACTTTCCATCAGTATTAAGGTACATGGTAGACAAATCAAGAAGTGTGACATCTGTAAAAGGAGTCTTTGGAAGACCAGATCCCTATTATGGTCATCCTGTTCAAACAGTGCAGTCATTTTATATGGAAGATAAATGGGACTGTTCTTGCCAGAGTGCCAACAAAAAATACACTGTACCTTTATCAGTTGAAGATCAAAAAGTTGCTAAAGTGAAGAGGTACATGACTAGAAGTATTAAAGAAACTTTTGCAGTTTATAAGGCAACTATACAACCTCACATATTGGAAGATCAAAATTTTATGCACTACGACATAAGTGGGTAGTTCCACACCCACCTAGAGATGTCTGTTTATGTATATGTACTGCTCGAATTTTGAACTTTGAAGAACTTACTGGAGCATGTGACATATGACACCTTGGTTGGTGTGTGACGTCATTAGTAGTCTGAAATATAAAGCAAGAAATGTGGTGACTGCCATGGAAAGGGAGGACTGTCTTTACAGACACGGGGCCTGGAAGATGTAACAGATAACGCTGCAAAAATTACGTATGTGACATGGGAGGAAAATAAATTAAGAAAACTGTTGCCTTTGACAGTTTCATTGATGAACTTGGTAAATGGTCAGTGAAAGCAGCAACACACCAGCAACTGAAGAAATTACAACAGTAACACATTGCAGGATTGAAAGGGTGTGTACAGGCTAAAGAACTATGTTTAGTGTGCTTCACTGTGATTTTGCTGAGAACTGGTCTGTAATTCTCCCACAAGAAGTGAACAGTATCATTGCAATAATGACCAAGTTTCAATTTTTACAGGAGTGACATATTTTCAAAACAAGACCATAAGTGTTGCAGCTATAAGTGATGACACAGGACATGATTCAGCGTATGCTTCGATAGCAATGCGCAAAATTCTTCAGCTGCAAACTGGCATCATTATTTCCGGTATTGCTCCTAGTCATTTTAAAAATCTTTACCAGCTGTTTGAATTGAGTAAGTCGCTTGTGCCAACTGACTGGGTATACAGTGCTACTGGTCATGGGAAGGGGCCTTGTGATGATGTAGGAGGCCTGCTGAAGCACAATGCTACAAAACATAATCTTTCCACACCAAATACAGCTGCGATTCAGAATGCTGAGGATTTTAAGAGAGTTGTGAAACGTTACACATCCACAGTCCTCACTCTTTTGTCAAAAGAGGAAATCTAAGAATTCTGTGAGCCAAAGAGGAAATCTAAGAATTCTGTGAGCCGAGAAAAGGAGAGTGGTCCAAGTAAACTACTCCTGTGAAAGGAATTCAGAAGAAGACTTAAAGTGATTGGCGAACTCATACTGCACGCACTTTAAAGAGCAAGAAAGAAGAAATTTTGTTCGTTCGGCCAACACCTCAGAAACAGCAGGATAATATTCAGATTCACAACCTGAGAAGGGGGTGTTTGTGGCAGATTTGTATGACTGTGATGGTAAATTGCAAAGATTATAGACACCAGTTATGAGGTAAATGAAATTGTAGTGAACTTTATGCTACCACGTGGACCAGCTGCTGGATATAGGTTTCCAGCTGAAGGACAACAACAACGCCATCAGTGGTCACTTCCTGTTCACAATGTTTTGAAGACTGTAAGTGCTTCAGTTCCTTTTGGTTCAACAGGAAGGCATCACTCTATATCAAAGGAAGCCTTTTGGTTCAACAGGAAGGCATTACTCTATATCAAAGGAAGATACTGAAGCTGTGGAACACATTTTTAGTTCATTGCCTGGCTAATTTTAGTACAAAACAGAGTGCACAGAAGTTGTATAAATTGAAACCTTTAAGTCTTTGGGCCTTTCACATACATTTTGGAACCATTTAAAATGCTTGAAAAATGAGTCTCTTACTCATCTTACAAAATCAAATTTATGTTAAATAAGGCTATATTTTGATTTTTATGAGCCTGTTATATGATAATGTGGTAATAAAACAGGTTTCATGTATGGCAAAAATTTCAAGTGTTTATAAAACCTGTTCAACTTAAAAGTGGAAGCTCTCCTTTTCAGGGAAAGTAGAACTGTATGGTACTAACCAACAGGAAAAAATTAAAATTGTGCAGGTTGGCAGTTATGAAAAAAATTTTTTTTCATAAATTATAAAAAAGTTTGGAACGCTGTAGTAAAAGAACTTTGACAGATGAGTCCAAGAGGAGGATTTTTTTGGAATCATAAAGCAATTATCTTTCAAAAAAAAAAAAAAAAAAAAACCAACAAAATATCTAGAACTGTTCCAGAGATACAGCATTTTAAATTTTTTTCCAAAATTCGCATATTCAAAATGGTATGCGCAGTGTTGTCTATGGAGGGCTGTATCTTAGAGCAGTAAGTTTTTTGGAGAAAGCAAAAAATGTGTGTTCCTTACTTAGTCCTACATTTTAACATACGCTAAATTCAATAACATCCGAGACTATGAAGGTAAGATTTTTTTTGTAGGCTGCTTCAATTGATATAGACTATGCCCCTTGTCTGTATCACAGAGTAGTAGTTCAGACATCAATCTCAGAAAGGCATTTGCCAAGAGAGTTGTATGATTCTCTGTAGAAACTAAATTTTTATTTAACTCGCCAGTGTTGCTCAAAAATGATTGTTAAATGCTGTACATACATCTTATTTGTCAGTAACAGAAATATTTTTCCTATGAACTGGCTTTATATCGTCGACCTTGTGCAGCTGATCAGACACTTCCTTCACAACTGCCCATATGGTTTTAATTTTATCCTGTGAATCAGTTATTCTCTTTGCATTCCACATACTCTTTGCCTTCCTAAAAAGATTTTTAAGCACCTTGCAATACTGTTTGTAATGAGCTGCTGTAGCTTGATTGTGACCACTTCTAACATTTTGATATAATTCCCACTGTGTTCCACATGATATCCTTATCCCACTAGTCAGCCACCTGGGCTACCTATTATTGCTAGTGCACGGTTTAGTACGTTCTAATGGAAAGTAACTCCAAAAAGAGCATGAAAAATATGTTTAGGAAAGCATTATATTTGTCATCTGTGTTATCGGCACTATAAACATCCTGCTGCTCTTGTTCCTTGATGAGTTAAAAAAAAAAAAAAAAAACCTCTCTATTGCCATTGGATTAAATTTCCTACATAGTTTGTAATTATATGTGACATATGTTTGAGTACAAAAGCCTTTTAGTGTTAAAATTTGTGCATCATGGTCTGAAAGGTCATTCACCCTTTTACTAACAGAATGCCCATCTAGTAATGAAGAATGAATAAAAATATTGTCTATGGCTGTGCTACTGTTCCCCTGGACCCTAGTTGAAAAATACACAATCTGCATCAGATCATATGACTAGTAGATCTACTAACATCCTTTCTCTTGCACAGTCACATTCAAAATTAATATTGAAGTCACCACATATAACCAATTTCTGGTACTTCCTATAAAGTTAATCAAGAACCCTCTCTAGCTTGAGTGGAAATGCTCTGAAGTCAAACCTCCGTAAGTGGTACTCATAGCCCATCCAAGTTACGGAACATCCCGGTGCGTCCCTATGCCACTCGCAACACCTTGCCACAGATGTCGTAATCCCTGTGGAAGACCCTGATGCAAGACTTCCGCAATTCACCTATTGTGCACATCCTGTTGTAGTCCCATCACAGGCAAAATGCACGAGTATGACTTGAAGGTGGGATTTGGAGAGACAGAGGAAAGCGATTCTGTTGGGTAGAAGGTGTGAGTACATTGGATTAGTGGAGACTGAGGCTGTGAGTATTAAAAGAACAAAGAATGTATTGCTTATATAACTCCTGTCTCTGTGCTTAAGAAGTTGGTGCTGGAGAGCAGATTCCAGGTGGCATGGATTGTAAAGCCGTCATGAACTTAAACCTGTGTGCTCAGCAGCATGTCACACCATTGGGTGGTCAGCTTTGCTGTTGGGCATAGTTTGGTGGTGGGTGTTCATTCTTGTTGGCAACTGGTTGACCATCATGCCCATGTAAACTGCTATGAAGAAATTATTGCAGAGCTGAAACATGACAGGCCTACTTTGACACACGGCCTTGCCAGTGATCAGATAAGATAAACCTGTGATGGGACTACAGTAGGGCATGTGGGATAGGTGTATTGTGGAAGTCTTGCATCAGGATCTTCCACAGGGATTATGACCTCTGTGGCAAGATGTTGGGAGTGGCAAAGGGATGGACCAGGATGTTGTGTCGATTGAATGGGCTGTGGAATATCACTTAAGGTGGTTTGAGAATGATCATGGCTGGGATGTCCCTATTTTCCAAATTCGATGAAGATGGTCGAAGCCCTCTTGAAGAACATGGTTCAGTTGCTCCAGTCTGTGGTGACAATGGATGGTGGGCAGGGCGTTGCTTTGCAGCTAGTTCTTAGGAGGCAGTGGGAAAATGTTTGTGTATAGTGAAGCACACTTAAAGGTAGTAATAGTGCTATCAAGCATTCCTCTGACCCTCAGCCCCATCGTAAGACAGGAGCAGCAAAGGGTTGCAGAAAATGGTAGGCATTAAAATCCCAAAACAGGAAATTACTTTGAAATCCACAGACTGATCACCCTGTTGTACAATGTTCATTGATAAACAGTATAAAGGGGCTTGATTTGGGTACAAAAGAGTGGAAGTTTTGAACACAAAGTTATCAGATATTATTTTGTGTCATATTCAGTCACATATACGCAAAACTGCATTTTGTGTATTACTTGTTGTTAGTTGCATAATAAAACTTGGTTCAAATTATGTGATAGAAATAATTTGTGACTTAATTTTGATTTCAATTTTTGAATAGACATATTGTCTTATGTTGTTCCCATTGATAGTATATCTCATTTTGAAGAAGTGGAAATATACTTGCAGATGTAACTCTTAATTGCATGAAGAGCTGCAAAATTTATAAGTAAACTAAGAGGAATTAAAAATCTATTAATTCTGTTTTGTCATTATAAGTTAAAGATTTTTCTCTTTATTATCGTCTCTTGTGAAACTCAATCACAGTATATCAGTTTTTACAAATTTTCTCTTACAGTTTGTGAACAGCAGTACATGTGTTGTGGCCACTTCAGGGGGCTCTGTCAGATGCTTTAGAGTTGATGTTAGATATCCACAGAGTGCAGACCTTAGGGAAGTTACATCATGGGAAAAACTTCATTTTCTACCGTAAGTTATATTGTTGTATAAAAAATAATTACATTATTTTGGAAGTTTTAGTTGTGTCTTGTCACTTAGTGAAAAGATGATTGTTTAAATTTAAAAAAATGGAGATGATATTTGCCAGCTTATTTTATTTACAGAAAGGTCCCTTGTGGCTTTGCAAGCCACAGCTACTTGGCCATAGAAAGAGTCAGTACATAATTTACGGACTGCTAATTATAAAATTTATAAATGAAAGAATTAAGAAAATATGAAGGAATTGTAAGAGTATATGAATGAACAACACAGTCCAGGGAAAAGTTCTCAAGCATTGTGACGAATTCTAGTAAGGAACAGTAGTGTGCTACAAGGAATCGTTTCTACTGGGATTTGAATACTTGGAGTTTGTCACTACACTTTTCCAGTTTTGTGGGAAGTGTATTAAAACTGTAACCAACTATAATAGTGTACATCTTTTGTAAAATGCTTAAGGCAGTTGTTATCCAAGTAAAATTTGCTTTTGCATATAATATTCACTAAATGAATGAAGCAGTTTCTTCTGAATGAGTCAATATAGCCAACAACAAATCAGACAGGTGTAAGTACAGGGATGGCAGAGTTGGAGAGACCTGAATAACAGCCTATATGAAGTTCCTGAGCTGACACTGCAGACTAGTGTGACTGAACTTACCTGAGCTAAGAATGTTCATGGTGAATGCAAATAGTTGGCACAAAATGTATAATTCCAAATAAAATAATAGTGTGTAAGTAAGCAAAGTAAATGCTCATTTGTGTTTCAATGTCAGAGGCAGTAGAGATCGTACTTATAGCTAAGACAGCAGCATTCAGTTACTGAACAAGATCTTGAGTGTGGCATTTCCAAGAAAGCCTAGCATCTACACTCAGTCATAATAAATTGAGACTTCACTGACTATTAGACCAACTTTGGGCAATACATTTTCACTTTAACTGTGAAGTGTTTACCTAGTTCTGCCTCAGCTAATTTGCAGTTAGGTTGGGAATTTAAGCTGAGAGTGTACAAGATGATCAGCTGAGATCCCATGTCAGTTTGCTGTTCTTATATGCCACACTTATTTTTATCAGTTAATTTTGTCCCCACATGCAGAAATCTTGATGTTGAAAGCTCACAAGTCCAAACTCTTTCTTGGGTCTATGAAATGAGATATTACTTCTTCATAAAACTTCATATATTTGCTTAAATATTACATCCAGGAGCACTTCTTATAATGCTTTCTGTAGTTAAACATTAACATTCAATACATTGATACATCAGTCTTTTCATATCATAAGATAGAATGATTTCTTCGAGTGTCCTCATTCACTGTTAAGAACTCAGGATTCTCTGGAGTGCTAAGTGTGTCTAAGAAGGGGCGTACCTCCATGGAACAACTGCTAACCCAATGAGTGTTGTGTCGTGGAAACCAGGAACCAGTTATCAGATTGTAGAAACACGACAGCTAGCTTCCCAGTTACATGCACATACAAATGAATTCTCACACAAAATTTGTATCTGCAGCTGACAAACATTATTTGATGGTAAAGGAGACATAGTAACCTATCACTTTCATGAAGTGGCCATATAAAAGATATAGCGTACAATGAGAAACATAAGCAATAACATTGATTAAATTATAAAAAACCATACATATTTTATTATTTTTTGTTGCTTACATTTCTAGTTGTATGCTACATATTTTTCATTTAGCTCATTTGAAACCATCTTAATGTTAAAACAAACAAGAATTTTTGAACAATAATAGACTTTTCATAAAGAGAGAAGTTTCGTTATAAGTGTAGAACATGTTTGCCTCATCCTATAAAGCTTTTATGTGATACGTATCTCAGACAACGACATGTCCGTTGTTTTTGGACACTAAGGCCCAACTACGTCTCACATGAGCAGCAGTCTAACTGGGTCCGGGAGGGGGAGAAATATCAGGGAGGGGGTGGGGAAAATGCTAGTGCTTCATGTGGGAGAGAGCAGGGACTTCGTGGGGACAGGATAGGCCTGACAGGTGCAGCATTGGGATGGTGTGTCAGGGGGGAAGGGGGGGATAAAGACAAAGTAAAGGACTATGTAGATGCATTGATGGCATAGTAAACATGTGTAGCATTGGAATGGGGGAAGGGAGGGGATAGATAGGTGGGAGACAGGGACTAATGAAGGGGGTTTATGGGAACAAGGGATATGATGTTGTAGGAAGAGTTCCCGTCTGCACAGTTCAAAAAAGCTGGTGTTGGTGGGAAGAATTAAGATGGCACAGGCTGTGAAGCAGCCAGTGGCACAGTGGTTGCAGCTTCGTACTGCACCTTCCTTTATTAAGCTGATTGTAATGATCCGATTGGTATTTAAGGTATAAAAGTTATTGCAATTTTAATTTCTGCTTCTATTTGAAACAAAATACGTAAATCTTCGGTATTAGAAACAAACCAATATTAAAAGAAAAAGAAGAAAAAAGACAGTTATTAACTTAATTGGAAAGCTCTAGGTCTCGGCTGGATGATGTGCAATTGAGTTTTTACTTAGTCTGAAGATAAATTAAATAAAAAATTGTCAACTAACTTATTATCACAATAACAGTAATTGGCAGATTTTCAACTTTGTGCTGAAATTGATTGGGGCTGTATTTTCATTTCATGTGTGAGGATTGTTTCCACATCTAATTTTCTGAAACTAAATACAATGTAGCAGAGTGTGGCTTGCTAGGTGCTGTATAAAGGACTGTTCTGCACATGGATAAAAGATGACACTTTTATTAAAAACTGAATATTTACACCAAAGGGCCATGAATTAGTCTCACAAATTAACTGTTCTTGCGAAAGGTCACTTGGTAAATTCTAGTGCTAAGAATGACACAATCTTACACTACACCCACAACATAGTCACTTTCTCTGTCAACAGTGCCTTCCCCTGCTGCACCTCTCAGTGTACCCTCAGAAATGCCCACTGATATGTGCCCCCCTCCCCCTCCTCCTCCCCTCCCCCTTCCCCCTCAGGCTTCTGCCACATCCTTGTTGGGAGCATTGGCTCTCCACCTGCTGGGGACACACGGCCTATCCCTCAGCTGGTGGCACATCATCCTCCTCCAGCTTCTGTAGTTAGGAAGAGGTCCCTTGGAACTCTTCTTCACGGTTGCTGCCGGTCCACAGCCAGACGCCATCCAGTGGCCGAAGGAACAATAGGCTGCTGGCTGTTGGACTTCTCATTCTTCCTCTGTACCTGAAACCAATTCAGGGAAACCTTCTCAGTCCTCGTCTTCTAAGGAGACAAAGGACAAAAAGAAGTCCTCTAAGGGGAAGAAACTCCAGTGGCCTGCATGCCAGTGGACTCTGCACATATTCCTTCTGTGCCCAAGATGTAGAACCCAGTGGTCCTGTGGCACCAGGTCTCCCCAGGCAGTGTGCCATAGAACCACGTTAGTGCATCTCCTGACATCTCAACTGGTGGCAGTACATGACCCTGGGTCATAAACGGCCCCTCCCTCCCCCTTCCCCCTTGTCGCTTTATGTGCCTTCCATATTCAGTCAGTCTTACCCTCCAGAGGAATTGTAACAGATTTTTCTACCACCTGGCTGAATTATGGCACTTTTAAGCGCATAACCTGGATTCTGTATTGCCATCCAGGAAGTGTGATTTCCAACAACTTGGACGCCTGCCCCTCATATGGCGACCAAGGTTACTTTAAGAATCATACCGACTATGAGAAGACACCACCTGGACTTCGTACATAAGTGTTGGACTCTGTGTACAGTGACCTTGCGCCACATGATACTCCATTTTAGACTATGGCTGTTCAGTTAACTTTTATCTCCCTCCCGATGATGTCGTGTCTCAGCCCCCCCACCCCCCTCCCCCGCGCCAATCATTCCTAGTGTTGGGCGACTTCAGTGCCCACAACCCTTCGTGGTATGGAACAATGATCACTGGCCGTAGTAAAGACACCGAAACTTTACTGGCACAACTCGATCTTTGTCTCCTGTATTCTGGGGCCCCCACACAGTTCAGCGTTGCACACGAGACTTATTCAGCCATTGATCTGACCTTTTGCAGCCCTGGTCTGCTACCATCTATCCACTGGAGGTCCCACAAAGACCTGTATGATAGTGACCATCACCTGATCTCCCTGGCCCTCCGTCAGTTTTATTTCCCGGGATGCCCAAACAGATGGGTTCTACGTAATGCTGACTGGGATGGGTTCACCTCTGCTGTCATCCTTAGCTCCCCATCGCAAGGCAGTATCGATGCGACATACAGCGGCAGCCATTCTTTTGGCAACCAACCAAGCATCCCCTCTTCCTTGGGAACCCCGCCCACGTCGGAAGACATTACCCTGATAGACGCCAGAGATTGCTGTGGCCATTGGAGGTCATAGGTGGACTCTCCAATGTCATAATCAGCACCCTTCACTGGAGCACCTGACTACTATAAATGACTCCATGCCTGTGTTCACTACCTCATAAAATGACGAAAGAAATAATTCTGCGAATGGAACGTATCCATCTTTGGAACACATACCTCTCCATCACAGGTAACAGCGAAGATGGGAGAACCCTATGGCTTCCACTCCCCTGCAGGTTTATAAAGTATTTCTTAGATAGTGCCATTTATACTGATTCAGAAGCTGCCACTGAGTATTTTGCTGAGCATTACGCTCTCACATCTGCATCTGAGGACTACCATCTTGCCTTTTGCCTCATAATACAGTGGGGGGAGTGAATGCACTTATCTTTCACTACCTGTCTCCTGGAGCCATATAATGCTTCATTCAGTGAATGGGAACTCTCCAGTGCCCTATCCTATTGTCCTGATATGGCCCCAGGGCCATACCACATTTACAACCAAAATTGCTGAAACGTCTCTTAGAGGATTGCCAGCATCACAACCTTACCCTCTTTAATGGAATCTGAAATGGTGGTTAGTTTGCATCTCAGTGTTGAGAAAGCACGATAGTTTTCTTACCTGGTTTCAGAGCCGAAACTATTGTGCTTTGAGGTGGACAGTTATCACCCAGTCAACATTACCTGTATTCTCTGTAAGTTGCTCGAACACATGGTGAGCAAGCGGTTGTGTTGGCTCCTTGAGTCTTGGAGCCTTTTGGCTACATCTCAGGGCGGTTTTCACAAAGGCTGCCCCACTGCTGATAATTTGGTTCTCCTGGAGTCCACTATCTGGACAGCCTTTGCATGTTATCAGCACCTCATTGCTGTCTTTTTCGATCCACAGAAGGCTTATGACAAGAATGTAGTGTCACCACATCCTTACTACTTTACGTGAGTGGGGTCTCCAGGTTCCACTCCCAGTTTTTGTCAAGAACTTCTTGTCACACCATACATTCAGAGTTGAAGTGAGCACTTCACTCAGTACCACCATATCCAAGAGACCAGGGTTCTGCAGGGCTCTGTACTGAGTGTCCCCTTCTTCCTGGTGGCTATCAATGGTCTAGCGGCAGCTGTGGGGTCTTTGGTATTGCACTCCTTATATGCCAACTATTTTTTCTTTTATTATTGCTTCTTTAGTGTGGTTGTTGCTGAACATCACCTAGAGGACACCATATGAAAGGTACCATCATGGACTCTCATCCATTGGTTTCGGTTTTCAGCTGCCAAGACTCACGTCATGCACTTCTGTCGCCGCTGTCATGCTGCCAGCCCACACCCAGAGCTTTACCTAGATGATCATTTACTTCTTGAAGTTGAGATGCACCACTTTCTGAGACTAGTCTTCAATTCTCAGCTGATGTGGCTTCCCCACCTTCATCAACTTAAGCGAAAGTGCTGGCGGCACCTCAATACATGTCACTGCTTGAAGTAACACTAGCTGGGGTGCAGATTGCTGTATCCTTTGGCAGCTCTACAAAGCCCTGATTCTGTTCTGTCTTGATTATGAAAGTCTCGCATATGGTTCAGCATCACCCTCAGAATTGCAGATACTGGGTTCCATTCACCATTGTGGGGTCCAGCTTGTGACAGGAGCCTTCTGGACAACCTGCTAGTCGAGACTGGAGACCCTCCATTACCTATCAGACAACAACAGCTGCTGCTGAATTATGCTATATATGTTTGTAGCTCCCCTAAACATCACAACTACTATGTCCTTTTTCCCTGGAAGGGAGCTCCACCTCCAACAACAGCGACCCACAATTGGGTTACAATTGCTGCATGCCTCCAGTGTGTCAATGCGGAACTGCTGTTTCCTACACTGTCGCCTCTGGTCAGGGAGTCATTGTGTCTGCCCTCATGGCTTGGTGCCCTGACCTCGGATTTGCCTTGAAGTCTCCTTTGAGCCAAAAGATTCCATTGACCTGATGATTTTTTGCCACCTGTGCTTGGCTGTCCTGAAGATCTGGTTTTGGAAGCAGTATTCACCAATGGCTCAACAGTCGATGGACGAACGGGCTTTGCATACACAAATGCACAGTGTAGTGAAGTCCACTCTATGCTAAACAGCTGCAGTGTCTTCACTGCTGAATTTCTGGCCATTAAATTAGCCCTTAGCCATGTTCTTTCTTGCACTGACAAGACTATCCTGCTCTGTAGTGACTCCCTTAGCAGCCTTCAGGCTATAGAACCCTCAGGGGCACAGCATTCGTCTGCTGAGTACGGGCTTGGTGACCCTGGGGTTCCTAAGCTGGGGATTGGTATGTGCCGCCAGTCTCGTGTTACTGTAAGCTCTGGGCATGCTTCAACGACCACTGTATGGCGCAGCAGTGGAATGTTGTGTGTCACAGGGAATGGGGATCTTGGCTTGACTGCCCAGATCACGAGGATGGTAAAAACCTCTATAAGGGCAGCCTCTGGTGAACCTGCCACACCTTAGTTGTGTAAGGCTTACTCAGGCACACGGGGCTGTGGG
Organism: Schistocerca piceifrons; assembly: GCF_021461385.2. NCBI lineage: Eukaryota > Metazoa > Arthropoda > Insecta > Orthoptera > Acrididae > Schistocerca > Schistocerca piceifrons. The sequence continues at coordinate 142,072,945 of NC_060141.1, read as the reverse complement.
GTGTACTGGTAATGTACATCAGTTGAATCATAGTAACAGGGCTCAAGGAGCCATAAATCAAAATGTGATTTTGGTCATTAAGAGGAAGGAAAAAGTGTCCCCCTTCTGTATCCATAAAGGCTTAGAAGGACTTCGTGAGATGGACTGTCCATCTCCAGCAGTGTACGTTAACTGCTCTGGGAGTCACTCAGTTTGGAGCTGAGACTGCCCTGTTTTTGCAGAGGAACGGAAAGTTCAGGAACTAAGTCACCAAGCGGATCCCATTCGCTGAAGCCCAAAAGGAATGTAAGGCGATGAAACCTCCCGTCTTCATTTCTTATGCTTCCATGGTGCAAAAACCTGTTCTTAACGTCGACGGCTTGACGCAGACATCGTCCAGTGTACAACTAGCCACTACCAGCACCTGCTCTTGTATGTGTACATGCCAATGCAAAGTGAGTAAGGATAAAGCAATCCAAGCAGCCATCACAGAAAAGACCAACAGTTCTGTAATGGGTGTCAAGAAGGCATATGACAAGCTGACTGCCTCTCAACGCCCGTGTTCCCCCTCATCCTTGAAGGAACAGGGTGCAGGGAAAGGTTCACGACGTTCAGGTCAAAAGCAGGTCCCGAGCACTGTCAGACATCATTCTTTCATATCTGACTGATGAGGAGGACATTGTAGAGTTGGATGCCTTGGATCCGTGCAGCCCCTCCACTCCCCCTCACTCTACAAGTGCTTCACCTCTGCGGTACAAAGATAAGGGGTAAATTAAAACCACATTGATGAAATAGCTCCCATCCTACTGTGGAACTTGCAGGGTTTCAGAACGCATGTGGAGGAACTCTGTCTCTTATCTCAGGGTAGACCACTGTGTCTGTGACTCCAGGAGACTCATTTCCATCAATCATACACCCCTGAGCTACAAGGCTATGTACTCCACAAAAAGGACAACCTGAGTCTAGAGAGAGCTAGAGGAGGCATAGGTACTTTCATCAGTATCGACTACCACTCCTTGCCTGTAACTTACAGTAACTTTACAAGCAGTTTCTGTATCAGTGCACATGCATGATCTGTTGACAATATGTTCCATTTACTTGCCCCCACATGGTGCACTTGATGAAGGAAACCTAACTAACCTTATTACACAGCTCCCCCCACACCTTCATCCTCTGTGGTGATTTTAATGCACACAATGTGCTTTGGGACTTTGCAACTACCTGTCCAAGGGGTAGAGCAATTGAGAGGCTTCTCGTGTCATCGTACTCATACTTGCTGAATGCGGGATATAGCACTCACTCCTGCTCAGCAACTGGGCCGTTCTCTGCCACTGATCTGTTGCTTTGCTCTCCACCTCTTGCTAACACTGCTTAATGGGAAGTGGTCGATACTTGCACGAAAGTGATCTCTGGATTCACCTGCCAGGTTGGGTGGAACTCAAAAGGAAACTGCTGCGATAGGTGCTTGGTAGAGCTGACTGGACACTTTATAGCAATTTGGTCCAGTTCGAACATTGTGCAAATGTCAGGACATGGGTGTATTATATTACCAAAATGATCCACCATGCTGCTGCAGCATCCATTCCACATTCCACGGGACAACAGAAGAGGTAGTAGCTTGTCCCTTGGCGGAGCGCCGAATGCCATTCTGCAATCAGGACCAGGCGTGCTGCTCTGCGTAGGTTCAAGGGTCGGCCAACTGCAGAGAATCTTGCAGCCTTTTGGGTGGCGAGGGCAAAGTGTTGCCAAATTGTTCGAGAGAGCAAGAAGAGGTTGTGGCAACAATTCCTGAATACCATTAATCATTTCACCAATAGTTCTGTTGTGTGGGAGAGCATCAGACTACGGCGACTTATTTTGCCACAGTTACTGCAACAGCAGCCAGGTTCCAGGTTTCCAGCACCATAGAGTGGTTGGTGAGAGGTGTAGTTTGGACTTTCGCTCCACCACTGATGAAGATTACGACTGCCCATTTTCCTTGTTGGACCTGCATTCTGCATTGTCTACGGCTCGTAGAGACATCCCCCCGTCACGACAGGATCCATTACAGTATACTGTGGCACCTCACAAGGCTAAACAAAGATATCCTCCTTGCACTTCTTAATGCCATTTGGGTGTCGGGTCACTTTCCTGACTTGTGGCGTGAGGCAATTTTAATTCCTCTTTTAAAACTTGGGAAAGACAGTACATGCCCTAGTAGTTACTGTAGTGTTGCCCTCACTAGCTGCCAGGGGAAGACCTTGGAGCAGATGGTCAACTGCCACCTTGTCTTGATCTTAGAATCCAGGCAACTCCTTACTCACTTTCATTGTGGGTTTAGGAGGTATCGCACCACCTGTGATAACCTTGCCTTCCTGGAGGTGGCTATACAACAGGATTTCCTATGCCGGCATCACCTTCTAGGGTTTTCTTTTCACAGAGAGGCATCTTATTCTGGAACTGCTTCACAAATGGGCTTTTTGTGGTTGTCTTCCTGTCACCACGATATTTTAGATACCGAGTTGGTGAAGTCCTATCTGATCGTATTGAGCAGGAGAACGGTGTCCCTCAAGATAGCGTTTTAAGTGTGACTGTCTTTGTCATAGCTATTAATAGCATTATGTCCATAGTGAAAAGTCCTGTCCAGTTTCAAATAACTCTTCGACATTTCGATGAATGTCAAGTTTTCCACCTGTCGGTGTCTGTTCTTTGTAACCATTCTCGTTCCATTTAAAATTTTCCTGAGTTGAGGATGAGGGACCCTGTCCTTACTTTTAAATACAGAGTGAGGTTTCTTGACAGCATATTTGACTCTAAGCTTATGTGGTTACCAGATCTTAAGGACCATTTAAGGCTTTAAGTATTGTAAAATGTCTTAGCCACAGTACATAGGGAGCAGGGAGCAGACAGGACTTGTCTGCTCCAGTTTTACAGGCATTTGTGTGATCTCAGTTTGATTATGGGTGCATGGTGTTTGGGTCTGCGAGACCCTCTTATTTAAAGATGTTGGATGTGGTGCACCATGAAGGGATTCAGTTGGTCACTGGGGCATTCAGAACAGGCCCTGTACCAATCGTCTGTGCAGAGGCTGGTGAACCACCACTTCACGTCAGATGACTGCTACTTACGATGTTGCGAGGAATGTCCACACCATTCACATCCGCCTACCATATCGTCGCTCAGCCTCCACTGGAAAGGCTTTTTCGTAACAGGCAATGAGGCTCTTTAGGATTGATTGATTGTTTGCTTGATTGGTTTTAACAGGGAAGCTAAAACAGCTTAGGTCTGACCTGCCACTGCCCGCACCGATACTAGGTTTTTTGTACGATATTGCTCCCTGTATATCTAGTAAAGCCAACCAGTGCCCTTAAATAGTGCAAGGAGTCCCTCTGCCAGTTTTTTGTTAGACACAGTTTCTTCCGGTCTGGTTGTCCCGAAGATTCTGTATCTTTTACTCTCCAATGCCATGCATTCGAAGATTAGGTGTGATGCAGTTTCTTAACCCTCATCACAGATCCTACATTTAGGGTCCTCTTCCGTTATACCCATTGTGTGTAGGTGTTTTTTGACATTCCCATGGTCGGTCATCAGTCCAGTCATGTGTTTGATCTCTTTCCTGTTCAATCCCAGGATTACAGAGCTTCTTTTAGAACATGGCTTGGGCATCATTACCTTACCACAGGCTTGTCCAAACTGTGCCCCCGGTGCGCCAGTACCCGCGATCGCCCGCAGCCGATGCCCCGGGCGAATTCGTATGTTGTTGCAGTGGCCGGGCCGTGTTGCTCAGTTGGCCGTGCGGACTGCCCACCGCGCCGTGCCCCTGTATGCGCCAGCAGCGGTCAAAAACAACACAAAAGCCGTTAGTCAACAGACGTAAGGCTACAGGTGGATCGAGATGGATGATCAACAGCAGCAGACAAAAAGAAAGAGGAGCGGCGCGTCCGCACTATTTAAACCCGAGTGGGAAAATAATTTCCTTCGTACTGCTGTCAAAAATCATGCCAAATGTTTAGTATGACATCGGAACCTCATGTATTTAAACAAGTACTCGATTGAACGGCACTGTAATACCTGTCACAAAGATCAGTTTGAAAATTTGTCGCAAGAGGAACACCTGTCAAAGCTTGAAGAACTGAAAGAAAATTTCAAGCAGCATTACAGTGAAGTAAGCGTTTCCTATCGTATGACTCTTTATAATTTATAAAGATGGTAAATAAAACTATATTTTATAATCTGTCACTTAGCAATGTACCAGTTATCGAATATCAGATTGTCAGCAACAAGGAACATTTCCTTTTGGTTAATTTTTATAGTTGTGTTGCATTAAATCGCTTTGCACAGACATAGGAAAAAGTTTCAGGTGCGCTATTTTTTGCCACTTTCTGAAAATCCGTCACAAACGTTCTCTCGGGCAGCAAAGTGTCATTAAGAGTCATTCATTGTTTTTGTATATTTGTGTTTTTATGGATGGGAAACCATATGTTGCAGTTTGATCTAGGTCTTAAATTAATTAAAACGCAGATATTCCAATATATAAAAATTTATTTTGCGACCACATTTCGCTGTCGTGGATAGCGTCTAAGGCCACTTTTCGGAGGAACTGGGGGAAAACACACCTAAAACCAATCTTTTTTTGTTAGTTTTTTTATTTGAGTTTCAATGAATGAAACCATTGTTAAAATGATAAGTGTTTTAAACAGGATTTTACAAAATTAATTGTATGTTCTTTTTTTGCCGTGGCAGGAGCAGGAAACAGGTGGGCAAAGTTTTCGCGCAAGTTACTAATGCTCGCTGAGAATTGCAAAAGCAGGGAAACCCTTTTTGGCTGGGAATCTCATCGAGGATTGCCTGGTCGACTCGGCTTGTATTTGTCCAGCAGACCTCACGGAAAAATTTGAAAAAATAACTCTTTCTCCTCAAATTGTTGCTCGCCCAGTCGAAGATATGGCCTCAGATATGGAACAGCAATTAATGGAGAGAACGGCAAACTTTATTTCGTTTTCTATCGCACTTGACGAGTCCACGGAGGTTGCAGACATATCTCACCTCGTCATATTCATTCGAGGTGTCGACGACAATCTGCATGTCACCGAAGAATTTATCGACCTTATACCATTAAAAGACACAACCATGGGTTTGGATATTTTTCTAGCTGTGGAAAACATTTTAGAGTCATCATCATCATCATCATCATCATCATCATCATCAGTTATCTGCTATATTAGCAGGTCCTTTGCCTCTCCATTTTCTGCGATCCATTGCTTCCTTCTTAAGGCTGCTGTATGTTGTACCGTCCATCATGTCATCCAGTATCTGGAATCTCTTCCTTCCTCGCTTCCTTTTCCCTTCTACATAACCTTCTAAAACTGTTTTTATCAGTCCGTCATTCTTTCTTAATATATGCCCAATCCAATTTCTTTTTCTTCTCTTTATTACATCTAGTAACTGCCTTTTCTCTCCCACTCTTCTCAGTACCTCTTCATTTTTTACTCTGTCCATCCAACTTATTCCTTCCATCTTCCGCCATGTCCAGATCTCAAAAGCCTCCAGCCTTTCTCTGTCTTTTTTCCTCATAGTCCATGTTTCAGCGCCATATAGAAGAACACTCCATACAAGACATTTTATGAGTCTCTTTCTGAGTTCTCTGTCCATACCGCTGCAGAAGATTCTCCTTTTCTTATAAAACACCTCTTTTGCCATTGCTATCCTTGTTTTAATTTCTGTGGTGCACTTCCAGTCGATGTCTATCCTGCTTCCAAGATACTTAAAATTTTGCACCTGTTCTAGTGTTTCTCCATTCAGCACAATTTTTATTTCCTTATCTCCTCCTATTGCCAATACTTTTGTTTTATTTGTGTTAATTTTCATTCCATATTTTTTTCCGTTAGTTGCAATGGTGTCCACCAAATCCTGTAATTCTTTTTCCCCTGTGGCTAGAAGGACCATGTCATCAGCAAATCTCAAGCACCCTACTCTTCTTCCTCCAATTTCTACTCCTTTGTCATCTAATGAGCATTGGTCAATCATATTTTCCAAGTACAGGTTGAAAAGAGTAGGTGATAAACAGCATCCTTGTCTTACTCCTTTCCCTAGTCTGATCCAGTTTGTACTTTCTCCTCTCACTTTAACTGAAACTTTTTGATTAAGGTACAATGAGTTTATAAGTCTTCTGGTTTTCCAGTCCACTCTCTTTTCCCTCATAATAGTCGCCAGCTTGTCCCAAACCACATTGTCCAATGCCTATTCTAAATCGATGAAGCACATATATAGGTCTCTTCCTTTTTCAATAAACCTTTCTCCCAAGATTCGTAGGAGCCCTATTGCATCTCTGGTGCCCGTATTCCGTCTAAAGCCAAACTGCTCCTCGCCGAGATTCTCCTCTATTACTTTTTCAAGTCTTTTATTAATTATTCTTAACATCACTTTGGCTGCATGTGAAATGAGGCTGATTGTCCTGTGCTCGCTGCATTTCTTGGTTCCTTGTTTTTTCGGCAATGGAATCATTACTGTTGTCAAAAAGTCCTCAGGCCATTCACCACTGTCATATATTTTATTACATAACCTCAATATTTCTCTTATTCCATTGTGGTTCAAGCATTTTAGTATTTCTCCCGGTATTGTATCTGTACCTACTGCTTTGCCATTTTTCATTGCATCAATGGCAGACTTTACTTCATCCATTATGATGGTCGGTCCTTTCTCTTCATCACTTACACTGTTGTGTGGTTCAAGTTCCAGAGTTTCTGGTTTGCTATTTGTGTCATATAGCTCTTTTATATATTCTTCCCATCTCTGGAGGACATCGTCACGATCTTTATACACTACCTCTTCGTCTTTACTCAAAATTTCCATAGTAGCACTTCCTGCTCTGTTTTGTTCCCATGTCATAGTCTTTACTCTGTTGTATAGTAAGTCGTATCTTCCTTTCCTGTCCAGTTCTTCAGTTTCATCACATTCCTCTTTTAGCCATTTTTTCCTAGCCTGCTCTGTTTCTCTTCGCATTTCGTTATTTAACCTTCGGTATATCTTTCTTGCATCTTCAGTGTTCTTGTTTTTCAATTTTCTTCTCTCCTCCATCTTGGAAATCATTTCTTGTGTGACCCATGGTTTTTTTGACCTTTTCCCTTTTACATATCCTATATTTTGCTGTCCTGGTTTAATGATTCCTTCTTTCAGCATATTCCAGTACTCATTGGCATTATCAGGTGCTTCTTTGTCTCGTAATGTGTTTAGAAAGTCTCAAGACAGCATTTCTGTAATTTGTTCTTTGTTGGACCTTATCTTCTCTAGATCCCATTTCTTCACCATTGTCGCCTTTTTCAGTTTTTTCATTCTTATTTCTGTTTCTGCCATAAGTAAGTTGTGGTCACTATTAATATCTGCACCTGGTAATGTGTGCACCTTCTTGATTCCATTCCTGTATCTTTCTTCTACCAGCATAAAATCGATTTGGTTTCTATATTTATCCCCTGGTGATTTCCAAGTGTAGAGCCTCCTCTTATGGTTCTTGAACCATGTGTTTGTCACTATCAGCTGCCTTTCCCTGCAGAAGTCAATTAACCATTCACCTCTGTCATTTCTCTTTCCAAGACCATGACTGCCTACTATGTTTCCCTCTTTTCCTTCTCCCACAATGGCGTTCCAGTCTCCCATTACTATTTTGCAGCATTTTTTATTTTCGTCCATTATTCTCTCTATTACATTGTATGCTTCCTCTACAATTTGGTCATCATGTTCTGAAGTTGGCATATACACCTGGACAATCAGTAAATCTTTTTGTGCTCCTTTCAGCCTTACACCAATAACCCGGTCATTTGCATAGTCTACATATTCCACACATTTAGCCAATTCCTTTGTCATAATCATTCCTACTCCATTAATTCCTTTTACTTCTCCTCCTGAGTAGTAGAATACATATTCATCTGACTGCAACTCTCCATGTCCATTCCATCTTACTTCAGCAACTCCTACGAGGTCCATATGATTCTTTTCCATCTCTCTTTTAAGGTTTTCTAGTTTTCCTGCTTGTAGCAGAGTTCTGACATTCCAGGTACCAATTCTCATTTTGATTTTTTGCCTCCTTTCAAGTTGTCCCCCCCCCCCCCCACCGGAGATCCGAATGGGGGACTATTTTACCTCCGGACACTGATTTAACATGAGAGGAAGCCATTTTTTGTGCATAAAATGGAGACTGCATTATGCAGGGAAGATAATCTGCGGTGGTATTCCGTTGCCTTCCGCAGTTCTGGAGGCCGCCCCTAACATGGGATACAGACGCCTTTTGCAGCCGCCCGCTCTGGGTCAGACGCTGCATGAGAAGTATAGGTTGGAAAATGAAAGACCCCTAGCCCTCGAAACCTAATAGCGTCAGGGTCGGAAAAGAACAAGAGCTGGCCGAGGGTGGCCAGATAGGAAAGATAAGAGTGAGGAGCCTGGCATAAGTAAGTGGAAGCAATGCCAGGACTCAGCTCGGGGCCCCGTGGTCGCCAGCCACGTATCACTAGGTGTGACTCCCTGAGGATATTTTAGAGTCAGTGGGTTTAAAATGGGAACGCCTGACCAGTGTAACAACGGATGGAGCTCCTGCGCTACGAGGGATACGCACTAGATTTCTGAGTTTTGTTAGGTCAAAAATGGCTGAAGTCGGCTGTTCCTTATATGCGGCAGTCCATTGACTGATACACCAGGAGGCAATTTGTGCGAAGATTGTCAAGATAAAAAATGTTATGGACACAGTTCTTCGAACGGTTAATTATCTTTGATTGCATGGTCTCACACATCGTCAATTTAAAGAATTTCTAGCTGATATCGAAGCGGAATACCCCGACATCCCCTACCATGCCGAAGTAAGATGGCTGAGCAGAGGAAAAGTGCTTCATCGGTTTTTCTCCTTGAGGGGTGAAATAAATACCTCTTTGGAAATGAAAGGATGTCCAGGAGAATTACTTTGTGATCTTATGTGGGTGGCGAATTTGGCTTTCTTGAGTGATCTTAGTGGTCGTTTAAATACTTTGAACTTTTCACTCCAAGGCGAAAATGACTCTGTTGTTGATTTAGTGCAGACAATTCAAGCATTTCAAAAAAATCTTATTTTGTGGGAAAAACAGTTGTGCGAGAAGAATTGTGGTCACTTTCCCGCACTAGACAGTGTTAAGGAAGATGTAGGTTTTTCAGATTATGTTCAAATCATTTTTGAATTACAAGAACAGTTTGAAAACAGATTTTTGGAGATAAGTGAGCTTCAACCAGCCTTAGATATATTTGTTCGCCCGTTTTTTTTGTGAGGACGTCTCACAAGTGCTTCAACTAGAGCTGATTGACCTGCAGTGCGATATCCGCATGAAGGACTGCTTTCTTAGTGTAAAACTCTGGATGACTTTTATAGCTGTCTTCCACGAGAGAAATATCCTCTTTTGCACAAGCACGTGGCCGAAGTTCTCTCAATGTTTGGTTCCACATATATTTGTGAGCGTTTTTTCTCTCTGTTAAAGCTTGCTAAAACTAAGAACCGTTCATTCCTTGGCAATAAAAATTTGACTAATTCTTTGAGGTTAGCAGTCTCACGGAATATTCTACCAAACCTAGGCAAAATCGTTTCCTCGAAAAACATATAAAATGTTAATCGTCTTCTTTAACAATGTTGACTGAAGGAATTAAAGAGCTTTATGACGTTAATTCTATTTTCAAACTTGGTCAGTTAAAATTATTGCGCACAAAACAGCAAACTAAGCATCTGATTTCTAAACTCTGAAAAGGGCTGCAAAAAGCTGTAGCACGAAGTACAACAAAAATATTTACTTGTAACTACTAACAGTGAGAATTAGATTCTATATCCCTTACGTAAAATTATTACTAAAATAGAATATTTATGACACTAGTTCATTTAAGAAACTGATATATTTTTCAGAAGACGCCTATTGTTCATATGACGAGTGTGCATGTGCAGTACTAGTAGAATCAACCTATGGGTCAGAATACTACTAAGTTGTTCTTCGATTCGTGTTTTGGATATAGTTTTCTAAAGCCTTGCGTAATAATTCTGCCACACGAACACTGGTTCTTATCCAAACAGTAAATGGTTTGCTTGTTTTACTGCTCATGGACCACTTTTACAGAGTTGCACTTCCTCTGTTACTTTGTTTACGTTGGATCTGACTGCGGGACAGTCCAGCGCAGGGCAGTGCTGTGCGGGGCACGGGCGCAATTCGTGGATGAGCCTGCCTTACCATGTTTTTGTTTATGGACCTTGGTCCAATATCCTACGTGCTGCTTCCTAAGCCAGTTCCGTAGTTCTAATTTGATCATAGCCTTGCCCCCATCCTAGCCAATCTATCGGCTTGTTCATTGCCACAGATCCCTGAGTGGCCAGGGACCCACACTAGGTTTACCCTATTGCTTCCCCCCTAGCTTCACCAGAGCCCTGTGGCAATCTGCAACAATCTTAGATCTTCGTATGAAGGCTTTCACGACCGGATGACATATCTTCTGGTAAACCTTGCGGGATGTAAGGTCGTGGTCCATGAAACTCTTCAGCTCCTAACGTTTCGTCCAGTGCTTCGCTGGACATCTTCAGAGGGGTGTTTCTCCTCCGGAGGAGAAACACCCCTCTGAAGATGTCCAGCGAAGCACAATCTTAGATCTTGTTGCAGGAGTTGCCAATGATGTCAGGGCTGCCTGGTTGTCTGATTAGATGTAGATGCTACGGTCATTGTAGCACCTACGCATATTCTCCTCCACACTTGCCCTGATTGTAGTAATTTCAGCTTGGAATACAGAGGCCAGTTTCCCATACTCCCGTACGCCCCTGCCCCAATGCCTTGGTCTGTTTTCGACCCATCGGTGAACCAAACTATGTCCCCCATACGGTGTCGAACTGTTTTTTCCCCACTGCTACCTACTTCCAATTATTATGTTGTAAGGTTTATCGTAGCAGTTGGGAGTTATTATTTAGTCAGCAGGCATTTCCCCAGCCATTCCCATATTTACCTCACTCACTATGTTAGTGTGTGATTCTGGATATCTGAATGAGACCCAGTTTTTGCCAGTTTTAAGTCTGTGTGCCCCAGCTGCTTCCTCCATCTTGACCCAAAGGTGGAGTGGAGGCATATCCAGGATAGCATGGCTTCCTTTCCAGCAGTTGGTATGCTGCAATTCTGCCCATTATGGCTAAGCAGGCCAGTCTCTGCACCTCAGCAAGCTCCTTAGCAGCAACTCACTGTTCTACCTTCTTCCACCACACTACGGCCCCATAGGAAATCCTAGGTCTAACCACTGTGGTGTATATCCAGTGCGTACCCCAGGGGCTTAGGCCCCAGTTTTTGCCACAAGCCCTCCTAGTACTCACTAGAGTACTTTTTGCTTTGGAGCAGATACTCTTTGCCCTGGAACAGATACTTTTAATTTTAGGGGTCCAAGTTAGCTTCTCATCCAAGGTTACCCCTAGATATTTCACTATCCCCTTCACAGGTAGAGTTTCATCGAAGAGCTTTAGATTCCAACTTGCATACTGAATATGTCTCTTCAGAAATGGCACCACAACTGTCTTTTTAGGATTAACTCTCAAATCCTGCTTAATGCACCATTTTTGCACATTGTCCAATCCTCCTTGTGCCATATTCCTGTGTCAGTGAATTTGCCAAGTATTACTATGACAAGGTCATATGCATATCCTTGGCAGAAGCATTGTCTAGAATTTAATTCCTCAATGAGTTCGTTCACCACTAGAATCCACAATAGCGGAGACAAAACTCCTCCTTGTGGGCAGCCTCTAGTGGTGTTAATTACCTTCTTTTCGTTCATCATGGTAGCCTCTACCTTCCTTCCATTAAGCATGGCCCTGGTCCACCTACATATAGTGGTCCCCAGGTAATGCACCTCTGCTACCCTTACCATGGAATCGAAGGTTGTGTTACTGAAGGCCCCATCGATATCCAGGAAGATACAGAGGGCTATTTCTTGGAAGTGAAGTGCTTTCTCCACCTTCCCAATGAGTTAGTGGAGAGCTGTTTCATATGATTTACCTGGTTGATATGCATGTTGGTTTGAATGTAGAGGGACCCTACTTAGCCTCCTCTCCCCAACATATACATTAACCAGTTTTTCCAATGTTTTGAGAATGGAGGAGGACAGACTGATTGGTCTCATATCCTTGGCCTTGGTATGATCAATTCTCCCTGGCTTTGGAATGAAGACAACCTTCACTTCCATCCAAGCATTGGGAATGATTCCTACTGCTAGGCTAACCCTGAATGGCCTGCATAGGACTCTTATGAGCTTTCCTCCAGCCTGTTACAGAAGAGCTGGAAAAATTCCATTTGGGCCAGGTTACTTGAATGGTTGGAATGTCCCCACCGCCCATAGGATTTTATTAAAGTCCACACACTCTTTGGCTGATTCCCAGTCCTCTCTTCGAGTGCCTGAGAACTGTTGTCTCTCTGGGGTCACATACTGGTCTGTGTTGTCTGGCAGAGCATATTGAGGAAAGTGAGTTTTGAGGAGCAATTTCAGCATCTCATGTGCTGTCTTTGTATATTCCTGATCCTCCTTCCTCAACATACCTCCTGGATTGGTTGGTACTCTGTTGAGAATCTTGTGAAGTCTGGCTTGTGCAGCTGTGCCCTCCACTTCCTCACAGAATGCCTTCCAGGATGCCTGCTTTGCTTGTCTGATTGCAAGACTGTAATTGGCAAGGGCCTCAGGACATTTAGCCCATTGTCCTTTACGTCTCGCAATATTAAACAATCTCTGTACCTGTTTTCTTTGCATTTCCAGTATCTTATTCCAACAAGGAACACTCCTATTTGTGCACTTCCTGGTGATTGTGCAGTTGTCCTGATATGTCATTATGGCAGAGGTAACAGCCTCTGCTACTTCCTCAAATTCTACTGGATTCCTTATCGAGGTTTTAATGTCCGATAAGCCTAAGTCGAGGTCCCTCCTATATGTCTCCCAGTCTGTTTCCCTGGGATTCCTATAGGTCATGGTCTGTCTGATTCCCATTTCAACCTTAAATTTGATGTACATGTGGTCTGATGATGATGGCTCCAACACCACATGCCATTATTTGATATAGCTACCCATTGTCATGGAACCAAAGGCTATGTCAATTACTTCTTCCCTTCTGCTATTCCTGAATGTCGGTTCATTGCCCGTGTTCAGGACCTCTAAGTTGTTAGCTAAGAGAAATTCAAGAAGGTACTCACCTCTACTGTTGGTGTCCTTGCTGCCCCACACTAGGATGTGGGCATTGGCATCGCATCCCACAAGCAGTTGATCACCTTGCCTATGGCGAATCTCTACCGAAGTAGTTCTACTCAGGGTCTTCAACCATATCTCTCTCAAAGATGTCTTCCATTTGCAATGCCGAGATAGTATTATTGTCACAATCCTTAAGCCAGGCAAAAACAATCTCTCATCTACCAAATGATTAGCCTCACCAATGTGCTCTGAAAACTGGTTGAAGGGATGGTTACCTGCAGGTTATGGTGGGTTCCTGAGTCTTGGAGTCATAGTTCCCTTAACAGTGTGATTTTCCTGAGGTATGACCCACAACTGACCATCTGGTCTGGCTGGAAACTGCAATCTGCAGTCTTTTTCATCCACGTGAGGCATATGACACTGCTTGGTGCCATCACATTTTGCTTACCCTCCATTACTGGGGCGTTCGAGGCTTCCTACTAAATTTTGTCAGTTTTCATCACACTGTTTGTTTCTAGACAGGTCCAAGAGACCATTATCCCCTAGGAATGTGACCTGAATATCTGTCTCTTCATCAGTGCCTTTAATGGGCTAGTGACCTCACCTGTTGGCAATCCTTGTGCTGTATGTCAACGACTTTTCAATTTCATACAGCTCCCACTCAGTAACTAGCCTCAGCTGAACAGCAGCTCCAAGGTGCCATCCAACAAGCCTCTTCTTGGACCTTTCCCCTTGGTTTCCACTTCTCTTCTGCAAAAATATGGGTCATGCATCTCTGTCACCGTGCCATTATCCATCCTGAACCAGAATTCTACATGGTAACCCTGCACTTGGAAGTTGATGCACAGTCTCATTTTTGGGCATTACTTTTGATAAAAAGTTAACTTAATTGCCCTATATTCATCAACTAAAGATTAATTGAATGCAGAAGCTTAATGTTCACTGCTTTTTTGCCCACACCTCTTCCGGTGTGGATCGCGTTACTTTTCTCCATATTTACCGGTTGCTGATCTCATTCTGACTGGACTATGGTTGACAGGTTTATGGCTCGGTGGCTCCTTCAGATTTGAAGTTGTTAGACAAAGTCCATCCTCATGGAGTTCATCTGGCCTCTGGCACCTTCCGGGCTATTGACAGTCTCCTTGTTGAAGTGGGGATTTTACCTCTTCAGTTCTGATAGTATGAACTCTTGGTCTCTCATGAATTTATGCCTTTACAATTCCCTGATCAACATATCCTGTGAGTGTGGACCTCCCCCCATGAACCATGGACCTTGCCGTTGGTGGGGAGGCTTGCGTGCCTCAGCGATACAGATGGCTGTACCGTAGGTGCAACCACAATGGTGGGGTATCTGTTGAGAGGCCAGACAAACGTGTGGTTCCTGAAGAGGGGCAGCAGCCTTTTCAGTAGTTGCAGGGGCAACAGTCTGGATGATTGACTGATCTGGCCTTGTAACACTAACCAAAATGGCCTTGCTGTGCTGGTACTGCGAACGGCTGAAAGCAGGGGGAAACTACGGCCATAATTTTTCCCGAGGGCATGCAGCTTTACTGTATGGTTAAATGATGATGGCGTCCTCTTGGGTGCAATATTCCGGAGGTAAAATAGTCCCCCATTCGGATCTCTGGGCGGGGACTACTCAAGAGGACGTCATTATCAGGAGAAAGAAAACTGGTGTTCTACGGATCAGAGTGTGGGATCTCAGATCTTGTAATCGGGCAGGTAGGTTAGAACATTTAAAAAGGGAAATGGATAGGTTAAGGTTAGATACAGTGAGAATTAGTGAAGTTTGGTGGCAGGAGGAACAAGACTTTTGGTCAGGTGAATACAGGGTTATAAATACAAAATCAAATAGGGGTAATGGAGAAGTAGGTTTAATAATGAATAAAAAAAAAAAGGAATGCGGGTAAGCTACTATGAACAGCAGAGTGAACCCATTATTGTGGCCAAGATAGACACGAAGCCCATGCCTACTACAGTAGTACAAGTTTATATGCCGACTAGCTCTGCAGATGACGAAGAAATTAATGAAATTTATGATGAGATGAAAGATATTATTCAGATAGTGAAGGGAGACGAAAATTTAATAGTCGTGGGTGATGTATACAGCAGAGGATCAAGTAGGTAAAAAGACGAGGGCTAGTAGAAATCCTTGGGTAACAGAAGAAATATTGAATTTAATTGATGAAAGGAGAAAATATAAAAATGCAGTAAATGAAGCAGGCCAAAAAGGAATACAAATGTCTCAAAAATGATATCGACAGGAAGTGCAAAATGGCTAAGCAGGGATGGCGAGAAGACAAATGTTAGGATGTTGTAGAGGCTTATCTCACTAGGGGCAAGATAGATACTGCCTACAGGAATATTAAAGAGATCTTTGGAGAAAAGAGAGCCACTTGTATGAATATCAAGAGCTTAGATGGAAACCCAGTTCTAAGCAAAGAAGGGAAAGCAGAAAGACGGAAGGAGTATATAGAGGGTCTATACAAGGGCGATGTACTTCAGGAAAATATTATGGAAATGGAAGAGGATGTAGATGAAATGGGAGATATGATACTGCATGAAGAGTTTGACAGAGCACTGAAAGACCTGTCAAAACAAGGCCCCGGGAGTATACAACATTCCATTAGAACTACTGACGGCCTTGGGAGAGCCAGTCCTGACAAAACTCTAACAGCTGGTGAGCAAGATGTATGAGACAAGCGAAATATCCTCAGACTTCAAGAAGAATATAATAATTCCAATCCCAAAGAAAGCAGGTGTTGACACATGTGAAAATTACCGAACTATCAGTTTAATAAGTCACAGCTGCAAAATACTAACACGAATTCTTTACAGACGAATGGAAAAACTGGTAGAAGCGGACCTCAGGGAAGATCAGTTTGGATTCCGTAGAAATGTTGGAATACGTGAGGCAATACTGACCCTACCACTTATCTTAGAAGAAAGACTAAGGAAAGGCAAACCTACGTTTCTAGCATTTGTAGACTTGGAGAAAGCTCTTGACAGTGTTGACTGGAATACTCTCTTTCAAATTCTAAAGGTGGCAGGGGTAAAATACAGGGAGCGAAAGGCTATTTACAATTTCTACAGAAATCAGGTGGCAGTTTTAAG
The DNA here is from genome assembly GCF_021461385.2 of Schistocerca piceifrons. Classification (NCBI taxonomy): domain Eukaryota; kingdom Metazoa; phylum Arthropoda; class Insecta; order Orthoptera; family Acrididae; genus Schistocerca; species Schistocerca piceifrons. The sequence continues at coordinate 142,056,676 of NC_060141.1, read as the reverse complement.
AGTCGAGGGACATGAAAGGGAAGCAGTGGTTGGGAAGCGAATGAGACAGGGCTGTAACCTCTCCTCGATGTTATTCAATCTGTATATTGAGCAAGCAGTAAAGAAAACAAAAGAAAAATTCGGAGTAGGTATTAAAATCCATGGAGAAGAAATAAAAACTTTGAGGTTCGCCGATGACATTGTAATTCTGTCAGAGACAGCAAAGGACTTGGAAGAGCAGTTGAATGGAATGGATAGTGTCTTGAAAGGAGGATATAAGATCAACATCAACAGAAGCAAAATGAGGATAATGGAATGTAGTCAAATTAAATCGGGTGATGCTGAGGGAATTAGATTAGGAAATGAGACAAAGTAGTAAAGGAGTTTTGCTATTTGGGGAGCAAAATAACTGATGATGGTCGAAGTAGAGAGGATATAAAATGTAGACTGGCAATGGCAAGGAAAGCATTTCTGAAGATGAGAAATTTAACATCGAGTATAGATTTAAGTGTCAGGAAGTCGTTTCTGAAAGTATTTGTATGGAGTGTAGCCATGTATGGAAGTGAAACATGGACAATAAATAGTTTGGACAAGAAGAGAATAGAAGCTTTTGAAATGTGGTGCTACAGAAGAATGCTGAAGATGGGATGGGTAGATCACATAACTAATGAGGAGGTATTGAATAGAATTGGGGAGAAGAGGAGTTTGTGGCACAGCTTGACTAGAACAAGCGATCGGTTGGTAGGACATGTTCTGAGGCGCCATGGGATCACAAATTTAGCATTGGAGGGCAGCGTGGAGGGTAAAAATTGTAGAGGGAGACCAAGAGATGAATACACTAAGCAGATTCAGAAGGATGTAGGTTGCAGTGAGTACTGGGAGATGAAGCAGCTTGCACAGGATAGAGTAGCATGGAGAGCTGCATCAAACCAGTCTTAGGACTGAAGACCACAACAACAACAACAACAACAACAACAAGAGTGTGTAACTCCTGATGCCCTCCCTGTGGTGGGTTTGCTAGTTGGAATGTATCTCGCAGCTCTCTGCCAGTCTCCACCTCTCCCCCCTGGTACATGCTCCCAGTGTTTTTTCATGCTCAAGCCTTGAATTAGGAACAGTCTATTTCAAGGTCCTAAAGACAATTGTCAGGTCTTTCACTGTCTGTTAAGTTCCATTCTTCAGTAGTTTTGGGGTGCAGCCATCTTTTACACTGATGGCTCTAAGACTACGGATAAGATGGAATATGTTTTTACATCCACCAGCTGGTCAGGAACACCATTCATTGCCATAAACATCTGTTTTTATGGTGTAGCTGGTAGCCATTAACAGAGCTCTCCGCTGTTTTAAACAAACCTCTCTTGATTGCATTTTAATACATAGTGGCTCAATGAGCAGTCTTTAGGTCATTGACTGATGTTACTCAAGTCGCTCTATGGTCTCTGCTGTCCATGACCTATGGACTGGCTTTATGCCCTTAGTCATGTTGACTGTTTGGTTGTCATTGTCTTGCTTGCAAATTATGCGGGTGTCCCAGGGAATGAAATGGCTGACAGTTTGGCTAGGGGAGTGGTTATTCACCCCCATTCCCTTTGCTGGTCTCAGTTGCAGATTTGTTTGTGCAGGTCCCACCTCTCCTCACTCAGAGATGGAACAATGCCTGGTTGGCTATTGCCCCCTGTAATAAACTCAACGCTACCAAGGAGCCTACTGCTTCATGGCACTCTTCCTTCTGTTCCTCCTGGAAAGAGTCCACCATCCTATGTCACATCTGCATTGGTCACACCAGGGTAACCCATCGTTTTATTTATTTATTTTATGTAGCGATCCACCCATATGTTGTTGTGGAGCCTTACAGGCAGAAGCTCATATCTTGGTGGAATTTCCCCTTTTTCTCTGTCCCTCCATGCTAAGCATGGCCTTTCAAATTCTTTGCCTTAAATACTGGCAGATGACTCTGGGACAGAAAGTGTTGACCCTCCCTCCCGCCCATATAAGGAGTTAAGTTGCTTTCGGAGCAGGGTTGGATTGTTGGGGTAGGGACATCTCTGGTTTTTTATTTTTACGTATAGGGTGTTAAGCTATCTCCAGGGCAGGGGATGGGACAGTTGGGATTGGGGCATCACCCGCTGTATGCTGAGTCTGGGGGACCCCGTACCCTACCTCCTTGATGTGTTCAAACTTTCATCCCTCTCTTCGTTTTAGTTTGTCTCCTTTTCCGTTGCATCCCATTTTCTATTTGGACACCCACATGCTGCCTTACCTGTTGCTCTCCACTTTTTTAAATTATTGATGGTCCAACTGATGCCCATTACATTTTTAGCCCTCTCACTTTTGCTGTTCCGACTCGCCAGCTTGAAGACATTCTTTGCTCTGTAACTATCTTCGCCCTTCATTTTAATCCCAAACTTTATTCACACATGGTCAGATAAGGATGGCTCCACTTCTACAAGCTATTGCTTGCCATAACTACACATTAATGTGGACCTAAAAGTTATGTCAATTACTTCTTCCTTTCTCGTGTTCTGGAAGGTAGGTTCTCTGCTCCTATTCAGGGTCTCCAAGCTACTCTTGAGTAAATATTAGAAAATATGTTCACCTTGACTGTTGGCATTGCTGCTTTCCCACACCAGGTTGTGGGCATTAGCATCACAACCAGTCAACAGTTGTTCATTCAGCTGTGAACTGCTGTCTACCAGTCTCCTCACTTACTGGGATGGAGCAGCACTGTCCTCATAAGGAAGGTAGGCTGAGGCCAATACAGTTTCTCTTGTGCTACTTTCCTTTTGCTGCTTCATCCATAATTTGGAGTTCTTTAGATTTCTAGCATAAATCAACTTACCTCCAGTTCCTTCAAGGCCAGATACATCCCTTTTATGTAAATAGAGTTCCTGGATCAGGGCCACTTACAACTCCTGTATTCCCAGATGATGACTCAGGGCAGCATTTGCCCACCTTACTATGTTGCAGATTTATCTGCAACACTTGCAGCTTCCAACTTGCCACCATGGTCACTTCCAGTATCTTAGATTATCCTGACAGTCACCTGTAAGAATCGTAAGTACAGTTTCAGGTTTTGTCCTCACATTGCACACAGGTATTCTTCACTGCCTTCAACCACAAGGGTTTGGCCATCCAGTACAATCTATTGGTTGATTATCCTCCAATGCTCTATCAAGACCTTCTATTTCTGTGGCCACACTTTCTTGAAAGGAGTCTTTGGAGAAGTGTGGTTAAGAAGTTTTGGCACCCAAATTAATATCTTTGCAGTCTTGAAGAGCTCAGCTGCTCTCTTGACAGTAGCTTCACCTCCAGTCACAGATATATCATTGACACTATCTCCTTAAGCCAACCCACTGTTCCCACACCATCACAAACAAATGTTAGAGTACTTTTGTCCAGATAGACCCTCCTGAATTTGGGCCCAGGACTTCCTCCCTCCTCCCCCAATGATCTTGAAGAAAGCCATCTGAATAAGCTCCTCCTGCTGCAAAGTTATGTTGAGCAGTGAATATCTCTGTTGGATAACTGCCATCCTGAAAACTGAGACAGCAATACTCTATCTGTTTCTGTATTTCTTGCTTTGGGTTTTTCTGGATCTGATTATCCTGAAAAGTGGGAGTATTAGAACGCTCCCTAGTTCTCATGTTCCCTGTCTTGGAGATAGTAAGGATGTGTTTAGCCCTTTCACCTTGAGACAGTCTTTTATTGGGGGTCTTAATGTCGAGACCTTTTAATTCCCTCCATTTTTGTTTAGGAAGCCATTCTTTGCCCTCCTGTTCTTCTGAGAAGTTTTCTCTTCTGACCACAGACAAAGATTTCATCTTGAGCTGGTCCAACTTCCCAATGACAGTTTGCACTTCTTGAAGTGGTCTGTCACCCAATCCAGTTGTGGAAACAGCTTCCATCAGTTCTAGCCCCAGTGCTTGAATGTTTGAGACCCCATCAAGTCTCTAAGTTTGTGTTTTGCTTCTTTCTGTGTTTGCCATTTCGGTCCCACGAGAAATGGGGATTAATTATGTTGACACTACGGAGCCTCACATGCTACAATGGTAGTTACTCAGCACTACAAGGTTAGTTACTCAGAGAGATCACCTATTATACCTGAGGCTCCATTCATGATACTTCCTCCCATGTGCCACGAACCCCTTGACATGTATCGCGTCACACCTTGGGTTGGTACTTGGGTAACTGGGGAAGAACAGTGGGAATGGACTGGTGCGAGGTGGGTCGCTGTGGAACACTGTTCATCTGGTTCATCTGCTGAGTCCTGTCTGGCAGGACAGACACTGCCAGTAGTTGCGCTACAGCCAGCATAGCCTGCAACTATATGCGAACGTGCAAACCTCTCCAGTTGCATGGTCAGTGCTTCAGTGTTTCAACATGATGGTGTCCCCTGGAGATGATTGCAATCAATACAATCAAAGATCCAATACTGAGGAACATCGTTCAGACAGCATTGAGTACAAAACTAGATTTCATCCTGTCAAACATAGGTATAAATAATGTTGAAGCCATCTGCTGGTGTGCATATCAATGGTCAGCTGTCAGAAATAGTATCAGTTATGAAAGGAGTGCCAGGGCTGCATCCTGACACTTCCCATTTGATATGTGTTCTCAATGGGTTTTCTGAGATACTATACTGAATTGAGTGAGGCAAGAAAAACAAAAGATTGCAGAGTTAAAAATGCAAGCCAGGATGACAGAGGAAATCCTATAATTGATTGATCGCAGATCCTCCAAGAGAAAATATTTGGTAAAGTACATAGTATTTCAGAAAGTAATAGAGAAGGAAATACATACAGCTATGGCATAAGAGCAACATCTTTCAAAGGCATGTAGTGGAATGGAAGAACCAAATGCAGAGCTTGATGAAATATAGCTTTCTATTTACATTGCTTGAAAGAATGTTAAATCTTGATATAGGGAGAATGTTTTATAATTGAGGTGACTTCTGTTGACAGTAAATAGTAACTTTTATAAGTTAAGTTAACAGCATAAGATTTACCTTTTGTAGTTTCTGTAGCAAAGTTCTGGAAGAAGTCATTCAGCGGTAAATATATCTTTTTTGGTTTGTACGACAACTAGCTTTTAAAGAGCTGGGTAAAACTTTGCGAAGAAAAGTATTTTTTCTTATTAGTGTCCAGAAGTGGGGTTGACTAATGATGAAATATAGAATATCTGATACTCTGGAAATCTAAGTACTAAATAATTTTGTGAAAACCCCATTTTTCTTAGAGCAATTCAGGTTATTATTTAGAAAAATTATTTGGCAAATGTACAAGTTTCATGGCAGACGTCTTCTGCAAAGAAAACACAATGGAATGTGCCAACTTACGGTGAAAATTAGTTATTGTTAATAAAGTTCAATATTTCATGTTTAGAAATTAGAGTGCTCATCAGCAGAACAAATCATTGTGGGAAATAATAATATTGGGGTAATTGCGATGAATAATATGTCATAAGACAAAAATAATAATTACAATATTAAGAAATAGAGCTCACTAGAGCTAAAATGTCTGACAAGATAGAATCTGATAGTTCGAGAGGCTAACAGAAAATCGCTAGAACAATAGAGAGTGCAAAATCGGTCACGCATCGTAATTTATAGTAGTAACAGAGATGTTAATACCACACCAATCACAGTAAGCTTGGCATTAACACTCGGACAATCAGTGTTACGTGATCGCTGCAGTTAATGCAAAATATATCTTTCCTTTGACGTAAATAGGTAATAATTTCTACTGAGTCACGGGAGGCATTATTTCACATTAACTGAATCAAAATGTGCTCGAAATCAAGGCAAGCAACAGTGATCTACAACAGCAGAGGAAGTGGGCTTTTCGTAGACAGAGATGACAATGTCTTCTGTAGTACTGAAGAGAAACTGGTTAAGTGGAAGGAATACATTGGAAATTACTTACAGGACAGCAGAATGTTGATTATGGTACAATGGGGTCTGGGAGAGGTGTGGTACGTATATCGCAAGAGCAAAAGAAGAGCGTGACTTAACAATGTCAGAGTTGGTAGACTTCAGGTCCTGACAAAAGCTGCTTTAAAGTGCTAAAACTGCCAAAGGATGAAAGATCTCCTCCCTTGTTGGTTCATTTGTTGAACAGCATCTTCCAAAAATGGAAGCATATCATAGAACTGGCTCAAATCAGTTTTTGTAGCACTTCCCAAACAGGTCAATGCAAAGTGCTGCAATGACTATAGAATGATCAGTTTAATAAGTAACACTGTCAAGTTGTTCCTTAAAATACTGCATTTAAGGATGTAACATAAATGTGAGACGAGCATTAGAGACACATTTTGGATTCAGGAGCGGTTATGGAACTCGGGGTGTTGCTCAATCTTCAGGTATTGATGTAATTATGTTGAGATGCTTATTTTGTTGTTCATGCTCGTCCCATTGATTATGAGAAAGCTGTTGATGATGTTCAATATAACAAACTGATGCAAATCATAGGTAAACTGGGGTTGGATCTTTGTAACATCAGATTGATTTGAAATGTGTGCTGGAACAAAATTGCAGGTGTGCCTTCGATAGTTAGCTGTAAGAAGCAGCATCGATTATGAAAGGAGTTTGCCAGGGCTGCAGTCTCTGTCACTTACTTTTAAACAAGTATTCTGAAAGAGATTTTCTGAAATTCTCGTCATGGGAAGTATTAGGGCTGATAATCAGTAGCGTTATCGATATTATCGAATATGCTGTGGATACTGTCTTACTTGCACCAAGTCTGGAAGATCTGCAAGAAGTACTAAACACTTTTACTGAAGGGAGCAGTACGGCAGTGTTACTTATAAATGTAAAAGAGACAAAATGAATGGGTGTCAACAGAAACTGAGATGAAATTCGGTATACTCTTGCACTCAGTAATGAGGGGATTGAAGAAGTTTCGTCACATAAATATTTGGGGTGTCAGATCAATGAAAATGGGACTTTTCTCAAGAACTTCACTTTAGAATTGAACAGGCTGGAAGTTCTTTGCAGAAAATGAAGAAAAAGGCCTATAACGAAAAGTGTATTCCTTAGAAATCCAAACTGTGCTGGACAACCTTCAGATATTTGATCTTCAGGATGTTTTATCTTCAGGATGTTTTGTTATGTCAGCTCTTTCAAATGAAACATTGCATCTGTGGAATAGCCACTCCTTCCTTTTGCAATGAACTTCTTGCATAGAAATTGCATAAATTGCTCCCCTCCAAAGGAACCCTTCGTGTTATTTTGCTGTGTAAATGATATTATGAGATGCAGATAATGTCAGTGCGAAGATCTGTTAGCAATCCATCTACTTGTAATTTTTCAACAATTTGACGAATGATCAGCATTTTCCATCTATTAAACTATGTCCCAGCATTAGAGGAACCTCCTGAAATAGAGGTACCTCTCTCCTGAATTCATCCTAAAAATGGTCTAGCCCTTTTACACATTACCACAAAAATATGGCCTTGAGTGGGACAAGATCCACTTAACTCACCCACAATCTTCACCAACCATACCTTCCCAATCCTATTCAGGTGTAGTCCATGTCTAGCATAGCCTGACCTATGGACACTCTCAACTGGCACCACTGAAATGTGTACCTTGTCAGCAGTGAACTTCATATACTAGTGCATTATCTCAAATACTGGGTAATATTAAATACAAAGGAAGGGAAGCTGTTCAGTAAGATTTTATTCAGGTATGCCACCACAAAAGACTCGTGGAGTACACAAGTGTATGGTAAGTTGAATCCCTAAATTATCAGAGATTAAAAGTGACAATGATTTATAAAAAAAAATGAAATTCACATTTGGGAGTACTAATAATGAACCAGAGAGAGAAAATGAGTACGGTGAGGTGTAACTTGTCATTTTAAGTAAGATGATGAGGTACACTCTCGGTCCATCTAAACAGTGAATGAAGATTGTGACATTTAATAAACATTCTTATTAGTAGTTAATTTTTGGGCAGTGTATTGTCAGAGAAATGGTTTATTATTACATGCAGGTAATGCAATGCACATGGATGCAGCATATATGGAATCTGGGTCGATGAGTCCAGTGTATCTGCCGGCTGTGGGTTGCTTTTTCTTAGACGTTGCAGCTTGGAGGTGCGTTGCAGCCATGGAAGAATGGTGCTCACAGTAACAGTAGTGACTTTGTAGCAGCAAGAACAAAAGAAGTTTTAAAAACTGTCATTGTGGCTTATATTCTTTGACATTTCTCGTGTCTAAGTGTATTCTCGTTGTAAAATAAATTTGTATCCAAACATTTGTGATAAGTTGTAATATAGATATCTGATGATAGTTAGCTCATTGTACAAAGAAGCTTAAGTAGATCAGTGTTGAAAGAAGAAATATTGTTGGTACATAAACTTGAGGAGGATTCCAGCTTTCTTTCAGTCTATTGCACTGAAGACACTGCATAGTAGTAGTAGTCTGCCAGCCAGAGCAGAAACACGTTTATTCGGATTTTACTAGATGATCTGGATAGTATATAATTTTATGAAATAGTCAACCATGGAGAATATATTATACAATAAGCCAGAGTAAGCACACCCCCGCCCCCCTCCTTACGTTCAGGACTGAGTAAACAAAAATTAACATCTCAGCATACATTACTGCAACCCCCTCCCCCTCCCTCTCCCCCTCCCTCTCCCCCTCCCTCTCCCCCTCCCTCTCCCCCTCCCTCTCCCCCTCCCCCTCTCCCCCTCCCCCTCTCCCCCTCCCCCTCTCCACCTCCCCCTCTCCCCCTCCCCCTCTCCCCCTCTCCCCCTCCCCTTCTCCCCATCCCTCTGACGCGCGCGTGCGCGCACACACACACACACACACACACACACACACACACACACACACACACACACAAAAGTTCAGACCAAATTGCACCAAACAGTAGTGGTAACACTTCATGTAAAAATGTTGTACATGGCTTAGATTCCTGGCCAAGCTGATATTCCAGTAGCCACGAGTCACATCAAAAGAAGTCAGAAATTTACATCCATGGGACTTTTGCAAAGTTTCATCTATGTTAGCTGGTCTGTCACTCTCCCTACTACGATTTCATTTAACTTACTGGCACCCAGAACCAACCTGACACCACCGTTCTTCTTTACAACCACAAGTGAGTTGTTATACCTGCTGGTTGACCTTTCAATAATCCCCCTTGAGACCATCTTTTGAATTTCTTTTCTCACAGCCTCCTTTTTTGAAAATAGAATAATATAAGACTTCTTGAATAATGGTTCATGATCCTCAAACTTTAATTTGCACTCAAAAACTTTTACCAAACCTGGCTTGTCTGAAAATGCCTTACAGTTGCTCAGAAGAATACCTTTTAATTCCTCCTTTTGATTATTTGTAATACCTTCAATATCTACAACCCTCTTTATTATTTCCCACCTTACTCTCTCTCCTCCTCTTTTCCTCAGTAAGCTGCCCAGTGGTCAACACTCTTAATGGCAAATCTAATTCAATTTACACACACTTGTCAATACTTTCTAAAAATGATACTTCGTACCTACTTCCATTACACTTAAAACTAAACTTACCACTAGCAAAATCAATATTTACACATCATCTGCACAAGAAATTAGTTCCAAATATTACATCTATGCTGAGATTTTGAATCACCAAGAAATTGCGGTCCAACAGCTGTCTTGTCAATTCCGCAGTTAATAGTACCTCTCGTTTCATGCTCTTTGATAGCTTACCAGTAGCTCCAATCTTTTTATTCCAGAAACATGTGTCACTATTATACCCTCCATGTTCTTAATAGATTCAAAAAATGCTTGTGGAATGTCATTCAAATCACTACCACTGTCCATTAAACACTGAACATGTATGCCTTGTACACTTGGTTTTATTACGGCTTGTCACAGTTTCTTTTTACTTACCAATTGATCTTCATACAACAAATCCTCATTAATCCTTTCCCTGGAAAAACTATCACCTTGCTTACCAAAACAATTATCAGACACAGTCAAATGACAGAGAGCACTGTCCTTTTCCTCATTACCACTCTCATTAAATTCTAACTCTTCATCAGGCCTAATATTATCCTCCTCCTATTCTTTCATTGCCATCATTATCAATGATAAATTCAAATATTTCATCCTCATAACTACTGGATTCGTCATTGCTATCGTCATTACTACTACTGTCGGAATCTGATCCACTGTCACTTTCATTGTCCTCAAATATCTGGCTAATTAGTTGATCCTTGTTTCCAGTATTAGATCACAAAGCAAAACACCTAAATTCTGTATGTTCTCTTAAACTCTTCATCCATCTTGACACTTCAGACATCCTGAGCAACAGCAACACACTCTGTTTCAACACTTAATTTTATTATAGTAACTTCCTCATTTTTAATCTGATAGATTCCGTTCTTTTAATCTGATAGATTCCATTCTCAAGTTTAATCCTATTTTCAGCACAAAATTTCGTGGCTACTTTGACTTCATCTTTACACTGTTTCTTGGAAGCCTCCTACAATAGTGATCACTAAGTTCCTTCCACTCTTCTACACATTTACTACTTATAAATGTTAACTTCTCATTAGTATTCTGTACTATTTTCTTTATCTTTTCATCATAATCTTTCACTGCTGTCTCAACCTTCTTATTTAATTCTGAAAGATTAGAGCTGACTACCTCAATTTCCTTTTAATTTTTTTCTTCAGTTCATCCTTTAAGCTAGTTGTGTCAGTTTTAATGCTATCAGTTTTGTTTTCCACCCTACTAATGTCTTCTTTTGTACTAGTACTAGTCAAACTACTCATAATTTGCCTTTACATTGCTTCCAATTTTCTGTCTGCCATAAACTTTTGCTTTTGCTGACTTTTGCTACTAGATTCCTCCTCCTCAGCCTTAACGATGTCACCCAGTTCGGTACTGTTTTCGTCTATTTCGCTCACATCACCACACAATGTAGATTACTCTTTTATCATCTCATCTACAATATGACTTTCGTCTCCATCATTCAAATTTACACTCTTGTCTGATTTATAACCACTATCATCTACCGAATCAGTTCTCATTAAGTTTTTCTGTTCATTTAAAAACTCAACCTCTGCAGCTTTGTTATCAATCCCATCATCCCCTTCGGTGATGTAGCCTTTGGCTCAACAGGCACTGAAAATCTCTCTGTCACTCATTCATTGGCATTTAGTGCTGTAATCCACCCCACCTCTAAACAGCTGTTCAGGAAATGGTCTGATGGGACCAAAGCAATTGGGATACGTGCTACAGACTGTCTCAAGGATCTGGATCTATCACACATCAAAATACACAGCCAGGGATGGAACGCATTGTCGCCTTGGTGTCTTCAGATGCCCTTAGCGATTTTAAGCTTGACACAGTACGGTTCTGCGACCGTGTGGGCTGCAGATTCCTTGACTTGCGCCATAGGGTGGTGGGGTTTCGGGTTCCGCTGGATAGGTCAGGAGTCCACTACACGCAACAAGTGGCTACACGGGTAGCAGGGGTTGTGTGGCGTGGGCTGGGCGGTTTTTTTAGGTTAGATGGCCTTGGGCAAGTACAGAAAGGGCAACAGCCTCAACGGGTGCGGGGCAAAGTCAGGACATGCGGGGACCAAGCAGCAATCGGTATTGTAATTGTCAACTGTCGAAGCTGCGTTGGTAAAGTACCGGAACTTCAAGCGCTGATAGAAAGCACCGGAGCTGAAATCGTTATAGGTACAGAAAGCTGGCTTAAGCCAGAGATAAATTCTGCCGAAATTTTTACAAAGGCACACACGGTGTTTAGAAAGGATAGATTGCATGCAACCGGCGGTGGAGTGTTCATCGCTGTTAGTAGTAGTTTATCCTGTAGTGAAGTAGAAGTGGATAGTTCCTGTGAATTATTATGGGTGGAGGTTACACTAAACAACCGAACTAGGTTAATAATTGGCTCCTTTTACCGACCTCCCGACTCAGCAGCATTAGTGGCAGAACAACTGAGAGAAAATTTGGAATACATTTCACATAAATTTTCTCAGCATGTTATAGTCTTAGGTGGAGATTTCAATTTGCCAGATATAGACTGGGACACTCAGATGTTTAGGACGGGTGGTAGGGACAGAGCATCGAGTGACATTATACTGAGTGCACTATCCGAAAATTACCTCGAGCAATTAAACAGAGAACCGACTCGTGGAGATAACATCTTGGACCTACTGATAACAAACAGACCCGAACTTTTCGAATCTGTATGTACAGAACAGGGAATCAGTGATCATAAGGCCGTTGCAGCATCCCTGAATATGGAAGTTAATAGGAATATAAAAAAAGGGAGGAAGGTTTATCTGTTTAGCAAGAGTAATAGAAGGCAGATTTCAGACTACCTAACAGATCAAAACGAAAATTTCTGTTCAGACACTGACAATGTTGAGTGTTTATGGAAAAAGTTCAAGGCAATCGTAAAATGCGTTTTAGACAGGTACGTGCCGAGTAAAACTGTGAGGGACGGGAAAAACCCACCGTGGTACAACAACAAAGTTAGGAAACTACTGCAAAAGCAAAGAGAGCTCCACTCCAAGTTTAAACGCAGCCAAAACCTCTCAGACAAACTGAAGCTAAACGATGTCAAAGTTAGCGTAAGGAGGGCTATGCGTGAAGCGTTCATTGAATTCGAAAGTAAAATTCTATGTACCGACTTGACAGAAAATCCTAGGAAGTTCTGGTCTTACGTTAAATCAGTAAGTGGCTCGAAACAGCATATCCAGACACTACGGGATGATGATGGCATTGAAACAGAGGATGACACGCGTAAAGCTGAAATACTAAACACCTTTTTCCAAAGCTGTTTCACAGAGGAAGACCGCACTGCAGTTCCTTCTCTAAATCCTCGCACAAACGAAAAAATGGCTGACATCGAAATAAGTGTCCAAGGAATAGAAAAGCAACTGGAATCACTCAATAGAGGAAAGTCCACTGGACCTGACGGGATACCAATTCGATTCTACACAGAGTACGCGAAAGAACTTGCCCCCCTTCTAACAGCCGTGTACCGCAAGTCTCTAGAGGAACGGAGGGTTCCAAATGATTGGAAAAGAGCACAGATAGTCCCAGTCTTCAAGAAGGGTCGTCGAGCAGATGCGCAGAACTATAGACCTATATCTCTTACGTCGATCTCTTATAGAATTTTAGAACATGTTTTTTGCTCGCGTATCATGTCATTTCTGGAAACCCAGAATCTACTATGTAGGAATCAACATGGATTCCGGAAACAGCGATCGTGTGAGACCCAACTCGCCTTATTTGTTCATGAGACCCAGAAAATATTAGATACAGGCTCCCAGGTAGATGCTATTTTTCTTGACTTCCGGAAGGCGTTCGATACAGTTCCGCGCTGTCGCCTGATAAACAAAGTAAGAGCCTACGGAATATCAGACCAGCTGTGTGGCTGGATTGAAGAGTTTTTAGCAAACAGAACACAGCATGTTGTTATCAATGGAGAGACGTCTACAGACGTTAAAGTAACCTCTGGCGTCCCACAGGGGAGTGTTATGGGACCATTGCTTTTCACAATATATATAAATGACTTAGTAGATAGTGTCGGAAGTTCCATGCGGCTTTTCGCGGATGATGCTGTAGTATACAGAGAAGTTGCTGCATTAGAAAATTGTAGCGAAATACAGGAAGATCTGCAGCGGATAGGCACTTGGTGCAGGGAGTGGCAACTGACCCTTAACATAGACAAATGTAATGTATTGCGAATACATAGAAAGAAGGATCCTTTATTGTATGATTATATGATAGCGGAACAAACACTGGTAGCAGTTACTTCTGTAAAATATCTGGGAGTATGCGTACGGAACGATTTGAAGTGGAATGATCATATAAAACTAATTGTTGGTAAGGCGGGTACCAGGTTGAGATTCATTGGGAGAGTGCTTAGAAAATGTAGTCCATCAACAAAGGAGGTGGCTTACAAAACACTCGTTCGACCTATACTTGAGTATTGCTCATCAGTGTGGGATCCATACCAGGTCGGGTTGACGGAGGAGATAGAGAAGATCCAAAGAAGAGCGGCGCGTTTCGTCACTGGGTTATTTGGTAACCGTGATAGCGTTACGGAGATGTTTAATAAACTCAAGTGGCAGACTCTGCAAGAGAGGCGCTCTGCATCGCGGTGTAGCTTGCTCGCCAGGTTTCGAGAGGGTGCGTTTCTGGATGAGGTATCGAATATATTGCTTCCCCCTACTTATACTTCCCGAGGAGATCACGAATGTAAAATTAGAGAGATTAGAGCGCGCACGGAGGCTTTCAGACAGTCGTTCTTCCCGCGAACCATACGCGACTGGAACAGGAAAGGGAGGTAATGACAGTGGCACGTAAAGTGCCCTCCGCCACACACCGTTGGGTGGCTTGCGGAGTATCAATGTAGATGTAGATGTAGATGTAAAACTTGTACTCCACATTATGTATTTACAACTTTTTGTCCATTTTAAGTATGTACCACAGTTTTATCGTTGTTTATACAGATGGACCGCAGCAACAGAATGTCCTTGGTTGTTCTGCTGTTTTCCCTGATAGGGTTTTTAAAGTGCGTCTTCCTGAACAATTTACAAATTATGTTGCAGAATTACGTTGCATTCTGATGGCACTGGATGGGATTCACAGATATCACCGTTCAAGATTTCTTGTCTGTTCTGACTCGCTTAGTGCACTGGAAGCACCACCAAATATATCCAGTAGACCAGCTGATTCAGCTCATCCGTGACTCCTTACAGCAGCTCCAACACCGTGGCAGGGAGGAGATCTTTTGCTGGGTAACTGCCCACATCAGAATACAGGGAAACAACATGGCTGACAAAGCGGCAAGGAAGCATGTTGGGATGACAGGGAAACAACATGGCCAACAAAGCTGCCAAGGAAGCATGTTGGGATGGTGCTGTCCATCAGTGTCCCATCCCGTTGCACGCCATCATCTCATAACCTGACAGACGCATTGTGCGTCAGTGGCAGACTGAATGATTGCAGGTGACAGAAAACAAACTGCGGTCACTCAAATCAACCACACAGGCACGGGGGACTTCACGTCAGCCTCACCTCTGGAAGGAATTTCTGCTTACCAAACTGTGCATCAGACATAGTCCTTTAACACATGGCTTCCTTCTGTGGCGGGAAGATCCACCACTCTGTGAAGTTTGTGGTGTACCAGTTTCAGTTCAGCATATTTTGGTAATTTGTGTCCTATATACTAATATTAGGGCAGCCCTCAGATATGCCCACCCTCCTCATATTTTGTGAACTGTCAGGCCTCGTCCTTAAATTGATGGGGAAGGGAGGCAGACTTTAATACATTATAAACTGTTCTGCATGTGGGGACAGCCTTTGTCCCCACCCATGAGAGTGGCATGCTGACTTTTCGTCAGGATGCCGATGACCTTGATGTTGAGCGTCCTTTACCTCAAATCATAACCATCCTCCCTCCCCTCTCTCGGTGTTCTGATTTCTGTTGAACTGGCTATTTACATGGTTCCCCACATTCCTCGCAGTTTTGTTCATTTTGCCTATTCTCTTTCATCCATTTTAGCGTTTTGGTTCCCCCTTGGGGTTTGACCTCAAATTCTAAATTTTCCATCTTTAGTGTGAGCCATTTGGGGAAGAACTCCCTCTGTAGCATCTGTGGTATGCATTCCTCTTCCCCCTTTTTTTCTCCCTTCCTTCCTTGCTATAGCCCCTGCTCCACGCCACTAGTTCATGAGCACATGTAGCCATTCTTTGTGGTAAAGCAGTTATTGTACCCATCTGGCTGAGCCACCTGGCAACACGGGGATCACAGCCCCCTGACGACACAGAAATCACACTAGTGATACATGAGCTGTTTCCTCCCCTGTATGCCAAGGATTGGTTGCTTGGCATCCTGGAGCATTGGAACACCCAGCAGTGGCTACTGTGCCAAACGGCCTTTCTGTGGCTGGGTGGCACCCATGGGGAGAGCCCCTGATCAGAGTTGGTGTTATCAGAGCAGATGCTTGGCACATGAAATATACCAAGGTGCAAAAATCTAGCCGTTCTCAAACAGCCATCTGTTCGAGTGGTAGTGGATTATTGAATGCTGCTTTGTATGACCCTGCAGCCTTCCCTTTGCTGTCTACAGCCTGGGAGGAGGACCAAACTGGTCTGTACTAGGATGGATGGGGACACATTCACTGCCACAAAGCTCCTGTTTTTTGTGGGGAATATTGAGGACAAGTTTGGCAAAGTGGAGTCTCTCAGTAAGATGCAGTCAGACTCGTGCTGCTTCTGCCACCAAACCTGCAGCCCTTCATGCTTGTGATTGCCTTGGCGACGTTCTGGTATCTGAAACTTCCTGGCAGATTAAAACTGTGTGCCCGACCGAGACTCGAACTCGGGACCTTTGCCTTTCGCGGGCAAGTGCTCTACCATCTAAGCTACCGAAGCACGACTCACGCCCGGTCCTCACAGCTTTACTTCTGCCAGTATCTCGTCTCCAACCTTCCAAACTTTACAGAAGCTCTCCTGCGAACCTTGCAGAACTAGCACTCCTGAAAGAAAGGACATTGCGGAGACATGGCTTAGCCACAGCCTGGGGGATGTTTCCAGAATGATATTTTCACTCTGCAGCGGAGTGTGCGCTGATACGAAACTTCCTAGCAGATTAAAACTGTGTGCCCGACCGAGACTCGAACTCGGGACCTTTGCCTTTCGATGGGCAAGTGCTCTACCATCTGAGCTACCGAAGCACGACTCATGCCCGGTCCTCACAGCTTTACTTCTGCCAGTATCTCGTCTCCTACCTTCCAAACTTTACAGAAGGTCTCCTGCGAACCTTGCAGAACTAGCACTCCTGAAAGAAAGGATATTGTGGAGACATGGCTTGCCACAGCCTGGTGGATGTATCCAGAATGAGATTTTAACTCTGCAGCGGAGTGTGCGCTGATATGAAACTGAGTTCGAATCTCAGTCGGGCACACAGTTTTAATCTGCCAGGAAGTTTCATATCAGTGCATACTCCGCTGCAGAGTGAAAAGCTCATTCTGGTTCTGGTATCTGTTAGCCCTCAGCAGTCTCTGAATGTGGCCCAGGGAGTGATTTTTTCATAGGGACCTCATCCAGCAAACTGATAAGGAACTCCGGGCTAATATGAAGCGACGCGCATTCATTTTGTTCAGCGTGTGCAGAAGGGTTGTAAAGATAACTTCACCGACACTGGCAATTTTATTATGGCTTTTGAGGAGGTACCCTTCCAGAGAATGTCAAGGTTATATGTGTTACTGATGCGACGTCGAGCCGTATGTCACGATATCCATGAGTTGCTTTTGGTGGTTGCATTTTGGTCATTGTCTTCCTGCCGTATGGCAGACCCTCTCTGTGGTGACCATCGCCACCCACTCAATGAGGGTAGCCCCTGTGTTCTGCCACCTGTGTGTAACTGTCGTGACCACCACTCTCCACACTCACCAGATTGCCTGGTTCACAAGAAAAAAAAGAAGATTCAAGAGTACAAGTCCCTAGATCCTCTGTCTTGTGCCAAGGCTTGCCAAAAATATGACCGCCTCCATCCAGTGTCGATTTCTTCTACTTTTGCCTCGGTTACACCCTTTCCCAGTCCTACCTCTTCCTTTCCTAGCCCTATCCCTCTCTCATCTCCCCTTCCCCTGTGGTTCCCACTCTCCCTTCCCAGCCGAAGAAGTGCCCCCTTTCTTCAGCACCCGCAAGTGAGGCCCCCCCTCCAGGACCCCTCCTCCCTCAGTGTCCTTGAGGCTCGAGGTCTGCTCCCACAACTCGGCCATGGGATGCACCATCTGGTGCCCCGAGGTCACCCGCTCTCTCTTTCAGTTTCAGATCTTGTGGAAGCCTGCTCTCCGTCAGTGCCCTGCCCTCCTCAGCTTCTGAAATAGAAGTCCCAGGACAAGGCCCTCCTGGAGGTGCCATCTCCCTTCACAATCTGAGTCTGATATCTTATTTATTTTCGTCACACAACAATCCAGTGGAATTGCAGTGGATATTACAGTCATCTACCAGAAATACAACAAGCTGTTCCCTCTTGCTCTGTGTTCTGTATTCAAGAACTGCACTTCTGTGGTAACCACTCTCTGACATTTTGTGGTTATCAGGCATTCTCTCAGAACCGGGCCAGCCCCGGGATAGCTTCTGAAGGGGTCTGCACATTGGTTCGTACCAATGTCATCAGTGATTGGCTCTCCCTTTGTAGCAACCTGTAAGTACGAGTGAGAACAACCTCAGCAATTGCCATATGCAATTTCTACCTCCCTCCAGGTTAGGCCATGTCCTCATGTTGACTTCCCTACCATAATACAGCAACTCTATCCCCCATACTACCTCCTCAGAGGCTTAAATGCACACCACCTCCTGTGGGGGGAGTGCCACTTTGACGAGTAGGTGTTTTCTAATCGACCAACTTATTACAGACTTTGATTAGTGTCTCCTCAATGACCGATGGGTGCTGCAGCAATTTAAATGACACCCTTTCCAGACCAACCTTATCGCTTTTAAGTGTTTCCTTGCTAAGGCTTGGTACCTTATTAAGCAGAGTACAAAGGAAAGCTGGGAGCGCTGTGTTTCCTCCCTGGGGATGTATGCCTCTTCATTGTAGGTGTTGTCCAAGCCATGTAGCATTCTGGGCTACCAGCGACAATCAACTGTCGATAGTCTTATCCTATAGGGTGCTATGTGTACTAATCCATTGGTCCTTGCAGAACACCTCATTACACAGTTTGTGACAGCGTTGGTGTCCTCTTTCTGTCCTGCAACCTTTCTCCAACAGAACGACAAATTGAAGAAACCCCTGCGCTTGGCGGTAGTTCAGATGGTAGAGCACTTGCCCGCGAAAGGCAAAGGTCCTGAGTTCGAGTGTCAGTCCGACACACAGTTTTAATCTGCCAGGAAGTTTCAACCCCCTCTGTTTCAACCCCCACCAAGCTGAATCATATAACGAACACTACACTGAATGGGAATTCTTGCAGGAACCTCTTCAGATGAAATGGTCCCAGGCCTGTATTCCATTCACAGCCAGATGATCCAACAATTGGATGTTACACAGAGGCAGTCTAACACTTGGAAGTTACCCAGAGGCAACATCTATTCAGGGTCTTTAACCGCATTTGGCTCATGGGTGCCGTACCCATCAATGGCGAGATAACATAGTTATCCCCGTCCTTAAGCCAAGGAAGAACCCAAAGTCTTTTGACAGCTAAAGACCAATTAGCCTGTCCATTGTAACTTGTAAAGTGCTCGTGAGAATGGTTAGCTTCATATTATGTTGGATACTCAAATCTCTGGGCCCTTTGTCCCTGTATCAATCTGGCTTCTGGGAAGGACAATCTCCAACTGACCATTTACTCCAGTTGAAAACAACAGTCTGACAGACTTTTGCTAACCACTGTCACCTTTTCGCGGTCTTCTTTGACCTACATAAGGCATAAATTTTTATCTGTGACTTTTTATCCCACCTGATCTTCTGGGTTCGAGTTGGCACTTCACTCAGCACCCTTCAGATCCAGGTGAATGGTATCCCCAGGGTTTTGTATTAAGTGTCACTCTCTTAATCACCATCAGCGGGCTTGCAACCTCTGTTGGGCCTCTGGCTACAGCAGTGTTGTATGTCAGTGGTTTTTGCACCTAGTGCAGCTCCCATTTGGTAGCATCTGCTGAATGTCATCTCCAAGACGTCATTTGAAGGACCTCTGTGTTGGACCTCTCCCAAGGCTTCCAGTTTTCTGCCTCCAAAACTTGGGATACACATTTTTGCCATCGACTCAGTGTATACTCTGATCCAGAACTTTATTTAGGCGACCAGTTCCTAGACATTGTAGCACAGTTCCACTTCTTGGGCCTTCTTTTGATAAAAAGCTGACATTGCTGCCGCATATTCGCCACCTGAAGACTACCTGCATGCAGAAGCTTAATGCTCTGCACATCCTGACCCACACATCTTGGCGTGCAGATTGTTCTACTCTTCATCATCTTTGCTGCATTCTGGTTTTTTACAGACTAGATTATGGTAGTCAGGTTTATAGCTTAGTGATGCATTCTACTCTGAAACTATTTGCCCCTGTTTGTCTGTATGGGTCTCATCTGGCTATCAGTGCCTTTCGCACTAATCCTGTTGACAGTCTCCTCGCAGAAGTGGAGATTCCCCCTCTACAAATACAACGGACCCACCTCCTGGTTTCTTGTGCAATCGCCATTCGATGATTTCCTGACCATCCTGTTCACCCCCTTCTCTTTGCAAATGAGGGATGTCTCCTTGGATGGTGACTCAACCACAGTTTAGGACCCACCTGTTCCAGGGTCCTAAGGTCTCTGTCACAACTGTGATATTTCGCCGTCCTGTATGTTCCATCCTCGAAGAGTCCCAGGGTGCTGCCATTTCCTACACTGATGGTTCTAAAACGATAGATAGGGTGGTATATGCCTTTATGTCTGCTGCTGGCATGGAACACCATTTACTGCCGGAATCACGTAGTGTGTTCAGAGCAGAGACACTAGCTATTAACAGGACCCTCCGTTTTTATATACAGGCCTGCCCCCCAATTTTTTAATATGTACTGACTCTGTGAGCAGCGTGCAGTCTATAGACCAATGTTTCTCCAGTCGCCCTTTGTTCACTGCTGCCAATAACCACATCCCTGCCCTTGACCGTGCCACCTGCTCAGTTGTCTTTCTGTAGATCCTATGTCTTGTGGGCATCCCAGGGAATGAACTGGCAGACCATTTGGTTAGAGGGGCAGATATTTACTCCCCCCCCCCCCCCCCCCCAATTCCCTTTCATGATTCCAGGTGCAGATATGTGGATCAACATCAGATCTCTCTTTGCCCAAAAGTGGAATGGCATCTGGTGCACTACTGCTCTCAGTAATAAACTCTGCACAATCAAGGAGACTACTGCAGTTTGGCACTCTTCTTTCCTCTCATCTCGGAAGGAGTCCACTGTCCTATGCCATCTAAGCATTGGTCAACGCAGGGTCACCCGTTGTTTCCTCTTGTGTAACAAGCCATCCCCACAATTTGGCTGTGGAGCCAGACTGACAGTGTCCTGTACATTGGCAGAATGTCCCCTTCTTTTGGCTGTTTTGTGACGTTCGCCTGCTTTATTTCTTCATTGATAGTCCTTGATGCCGACATACTGTGTTGCTATACTGGCTGAAATATGGGAGGTGGAAGTCCGTCACTGACTACTGTAAATAATGTAGCCGACAGTGCTCAGTTGCGTTTAATAGGTCTTTACTTTCACTGTTCACAACCCCACAATATTACACAGTTAGTATGACCAGTTGACTATAGGTTGCAGGCAAACATCAGCGCACTGCTATGAAAGTATACTGTTGAATATCTATGAGCAGCAAAAATTGATCCACACAGTTCTTGCAGAATAATACGGTATGTATTGAACAGACACAGTCATTGTTTTAACACACGGCCTATTTGTCTTACACTTATTTCATGCTTAAGTTGATACATTGTTGTTGATCTAACCAATACGGGTTTCTCGTCTGAAAATTGGCTGTGGACTGACTGTCTTGAGACCAAAAATTGGGCCTTATATATCATCACAATAATAGGTACTGAAACTATACATTGTTCGATGTTTAAGTTGCAGAAATTACAATTAAATCGTAGCTCATTCAATTAACTGACCGTATAGAAAAATTCTCTCTTTTTAACAGTTTCTTCTACTACGAGGGTTAAGCTGACTTATTTGTTTAAATGATGAAATTAACAGATAAGGTTATACAAACAATACTTCTGACAAAATTGGTCATTATTTTGGAATTAAATAAGGGCTAGCTTTGCTAACATGTTTTTAAATAGAACCAAATAAATACCTAGAGAATGCTATTAGTTGTTCCTCTCCAAATGTTTATAATTATTATACAATTTGTATTTGTTTATAAGTCAACAATACAATTTAAGTTCTGAAACAATTACTGATTTTGCCCTGTAACAAAAGATATTAACTAAGAATAGTCAAAATAAATTAGGAAATTAATGACATACACAAAACTAAGCACAAAATTAGATCTGGTGGTGTATCCTTTAAGACTGAGGGCCAACCTTTCTTTTCTATGGAAATGCAGATTATACTCCTGCATGTTGATAGTAACTAGTCAAAAATGAAAAAATGAATTTAAGGAGGCAGATGGCAAAACAAGAGAGGAAGTAAAATTATCCCAGCTTGCTTCGTCACACTTTGTACTAAGTATACTCTTCCACATTCCTTGTCTTTAATATTAGCAAATCATTCACAGATGGTTGAACTGGTCCTTAGCTTCCTTCATGAAATTGGTTTTTATTTTCAGGTGTAAGGTTTTGCTTCACTCCAGGGGCAGGGTTTTTGTGGTTGGCACCTCTCTTCGTGTTTTCTAGGTCTGGGACTCATAGCCTTTCCCTCGTGCAAAGACCTTTCTTTTATCCCTCTGTTTTTCCAGTTTTTAGATTTAGCAAACTCTTTTATTCCTTCTACTGTGTGTGTTTTAACTTCCTCGCTTTATTATGTCACTTCTCTGACTGGATCAAGCCACTTTTAGCGGACCCTCTCTCTTACACAAGTAACTTTGGAATAGTGCGACTGATGACGTCGCTGTTTAGTCCCATAACCCTCCTTTAATCAGTCAGTCACTCAATAAGTCTCACCATCTAATGTAACACAGTAAGAAGGAATGCTGGGAATTTTCGCCATCAGGTGCAAACCAGGCTCTGTGAATGCAAGAGAGACGCATGGAAGTGATTCCATATGTAATAGAGTAAGAACGGGCCAAGGGCATAAAAGATCAACCAAGTGAGGAATACATAATACTGATTTTATTATTATCCACCACAGAACACAATTTGTTCAGTATGAGCACCTGAGTAGTTCATGAGGTGACCTACAGTGCCAGATTTGCACCCGGTGGCCAACATTGGAATTAATTTCATTCCAACATAAATCGCTTCTGCAGTAACACATTAGCATATGTACCAACTTACCAACTTTTGCTCACATACAATAATTACAGTGCACATTGGCGGCCCTCCATGAGTAGCTGCACTTCACGAAATTACCTGGTATCTAGGTGGAATACCCCTTTCATTTTGACCTCCTTGCTAATCATGGACTTCTGCCTGTAATATTGGGAGATGATTCATGGATGGTGGAACTGTTTCTAAGTTTTCTCTGTGAAAGCAGTTTATATTCTCAGTTATAAAGTTTTAGTGTACCTCTGGAACAGGGACAGGGTGGTTGGTGATGGGGCATATCCTGCAGTGTGGTGGGTGTGAGGGTTCCCCCACCTTACTTCCTTGACCAGGCTGTTCTTTCAACCCTCTTTTATGCTGCTTTAATAGCTTTTAGATTCTGTTTACTCCTTTCTGTTGCACACAATTTTCTGTTCTGGGTGTCATATTTTGTTGAATAGTGGGCACTCTGGACTGTAATTGATCATGCATGGGACAGCTGTGGATACAACATTTCCTGTCACATGCAGAGCTCTGGGGCACACACCTACTGACATACCAATTTCCTTCATTTTACTTTTATTATTGAGGGTATGAAAGATGCCCATTACATTTTTATCCTTCTTGCTTTTACTGTTGTGAAGCTCTTGACTAGATCAGAAAATTATCGCAGTGGACGTCTTTAGTTCTGGATGCATCACTCTTGGATCAAGAGACTGATAACCTTGTTGGGGCAACCAACCAACCATCTTGTCTTTGTAGGCATTATGTGAAATGTAAGTTTGTAGCAGTGGGATCATTTCCCAGTATGTTGCAAATGCCGGTTCTCTAAATGTTCTTAGTAGTACTTTGAGAAAAAAAGTCTTCTTCCCTCCAGGGATTCCCATTTGGTTCGCAGAACATTTCCATAACTCTCACATGTTGATCACACCTATTGGTAACAGAACTTGCAGCTCAACTCAATATTGCCTCAGTGTCTTCACCTAATTCCACATGATGGAGATGCCAAACATTTGAGCAGTACTTGAGAATGGTTCACAAGTGTTCTGAATGCAGTCTCCTTTATAGATGACATGTGCATTATTAAAATTCTTCCAATGAAACGAAGTTGACAGTTTGCCATCCATACACCCAACTTTACGTAGTTCTTCGATTTCACGTCACTTTAATTGACATAGCTGTGTCGAGCAGCACATAACTAATACTACACACATAAAAAAAAATGTTTTGCATCTCCTCATTTCCGAGAGATCCGGAACCTGTACAGAAAATTGGAATAGAGATCAACATAAACATCATTTCCACCGTTTTTATTGCTCATGAAACCACACATTGCCTGTTGTACCACCTTACAGCGAGGCCTTCAGAGGTGGTGGTCCAGATTGCTGTACTCACTGGTACCTCTAATACCCAGTAGTACATCCTCTTGCATCGATGCATGCCTGTATTCGTTGTGGCATACTATCCCCAAGTCCATCAAGGCACTCTTAGTCCAGATTGTCCCACTCCTCAACGGCGATTCAGCATAGATCCCTCGGAATGGTTGGTAGGTCACGTTGTCCATAAGCAACCCTTTTCAATTTATCCTAGGCATTTTCGATAGGATTCATGTCAGGAGAACATGCTGGCCACTCTAGTCGAACGATGTCATTATCCTGAAGGAAGTAATTCACAAGATGTGCATGATGGGAGCGCAAGTTGTTGTCCATGAAGACGAATGCGTAGCCGATAAGCTGCTGATATGGTTGCACTATCGGTCGGAGGATGGCATTCAAGTATCATACAGCCATTACGGCGCCTTCCATGACCACCAAGGGTGTATGTCGGCCCCACATAATACCACCCCAAATAGCAGGGAACCTCCACCTTGCTGCACTTGCTGGACAATGTGTCTAAGGTTTTCAGCCTGACCGGGTTGCCTCCAAACATGTCTCCAATGATTGTCTGGTTGAAGGCATATGCAACACTCATCGGTGAAGAGGCGTGATGACAATCCTGAGCAGTCCATTCTTCATGTTGTTGGGCCCATCTATACCGCACTGCATGGTGTTGTGGTTGCAAAGATGATCATCGGGAGTGAAGTTGTGCATCATGCACAACATGGAGCCTATTGTGCACAGTTTGAATCGTAACACCACGTCCTGTGGCTGCATGAAAAGCATTATTTAACATGGTGATGTTGCTGTCAGGATTCCTCCGAGCCATAAACCACAGGTAGCGGTCATCCACTGCATTTGTAGTCCTTGGGAAGCCTGAGCTGTATCTCCTCCATGTCATAACTTTTTTTTTTCCATTCATTGAGACGCATGGATACTTCCCTTGTTGAGAGCCCTTCCTGGCACAAAGTAACAACACGGACGCGTTCAAACCGCAGTATTGACCATCCAGGCATGGTTGAACTACAGACACATGAGCTGTGTACCTCCTTCCTGGTGGAATGACTGGAACTGATCGGGTGTCGGACACCCTCCATCCAATAGGTGCTGGTCATGCAAGGTTGTTTGCATATTACAGTGGGTTTAGTGAAATCTCTGAACAGTGCCAAAGGGACTGTGTCTGTGATACAATATCCACAGTCAATGTCTATCTTCAGGAGTTCTGGGAACTGGGGTGATGCAAAACTTTTTTTGATGTGTGTATATTCAAACATTACAAGATTGTTTCTCCCACTCATCTGCATTAACTTACATTGTTTTTGCCCTCAGGGGCTCAGCATTGATTTTCTGCGTACGGGCTTGATGCCCGTGATGTTTGAGCTGGGGACCAATAAGTGCTGCCAGTCCTCCATCACCATAAGCTCTTTGCATGTGTCAGCGAGCACTGCACAGCGTGGTGGTGGAATGTTGTGTGTCTCAGGGAACGGGGATCTTGGCTTGAGCACCCAGATCGCAAGGATGGGATAAACCTCTATAAAAGCCACCTCAATCTCAAGGTGTGCAGCGTACTAATGAGATGCATGGCTGTTGAGATGAACAGCCATTAGTGGGCAACCTGTTTTGAACCTGGCACCCCTCAGTTGTATAAGGCTTACTGAGGCACGTTGGGCTCTGTCCGAGGGACTCTTTATTTTCCTAGCTGCTCGTGGGTCTGAGATGGAACCCTCGAAATCTTCTTCTCCTCCCAGTGGGAAGGTTGTACCTCCTGGGAGTATTCGTGCCCATTCATCGAAAAGAATGAGAGAAGCTAGTCATCTCGATAATCAAAATACTTTGGACTGCAGTAACAGGGCTCATGGAGTCATGACTAACATTGTATTTCTGGTGATAAAGGGGAAGGAAGGGACATTTGAAAAAGTGTCCCCCTTTTGTAACCTTAAGGGTTTAGAAGGCCTCACTGGAACATTAAAATCTATAAAACAATTGCGCAAAGGCTCATTGTCAGTCGAAACTAACAGGTCAATGCAGGTAGACCTTAAGAAATCGCAGAAACTGGATGACTATGATATCATTGTTGAGGTGCACACCTCTTTCAACTCCAGTACGGATGTTGTCAAATGCCAAGATATCATGGACATGGGCATAGTAGAACTGAAGCAAGAATGGGCATCCCAGGGAATAGTCAAAGTGGAACAACGAATGTGCAGGAATAATGGAGCAACTGAAAAGACTGTCACTTTCATTGTCACATTCAATTCTCTGATACTGCCTGAACATCTTATGGCAGGGTTCCTTCGACTTTGTGTTCGAAGCTATGCAGTGCTATAAATGCCAGCAATTCGGCCATTCAACCGTGAGTTGTGGAGGTGAAGCGATCTGCGGGAACTGCAGAAAAGCCACTGATGACGCTGGGACTGACTGCCCATCTCCGGTGACCTGCATCAACAGCTCTGGGAACCATTCAGTCTGGAGCCAAGACTGCCCCGTTTTTGCTGAAGAACACAAAATACAGGAGATAAGTGACCACCCAGATCCTCTATACCAAAGCCAAAAAAGAATGTAAGGTGACAAAACCTCATCTTTGCCGCCTCGTATTCTTCAATGATGCTGAAAATGTATTCCCAAGATGGACACTTCAACCAGACAGCGCCTAGTGTGCCTGTATCCACCACAAGCACCTGTACTTGCATGTGTACGTTTCAAGGGAAGAAGAGTAAAGACAAATCAATCAGAGAGCTGCACCAGTAAAGACCAACAACAGTTCTGCAGCGAGCATCCAGAAGGTACAAGAAAAGCAGAGTGCCTCTCAACGCCCCCTTTCCCCCTCATCCTCGAAGGGACAGGATGCAGGGAAAGGCTCACAATGTCAAAAACTGTCCCGAGTGCTGCCAGACGTTATTCTTTCCCGTCTGACTGATAAGGAGGATATCATGGAGGTAGATGCATTGGACCCAGGCAGCCCCTCTACTCCGCCCTTGCTCTTCAAGTGCTTCACTTCCCCGGTGCAAAGATAGGGATAAATTAAAACTGCACCGATGACATCACTTCCATACTACAGTGGAACATGAATGGGTTCAGGGCTCATGGGGAGGAACTGAAACTTTTAGCACAGGCACATCTAATGTGCTTATGTTTACAAGAAACACATTTTAATGATACAGATGTCCCTGTGCTACAGGGATATATGCTATACCGCAAATATGAACTATCGGGGGAAAGGACCAGGGAGGTGTCGCAGTGTTTGTCACTAATATGCACCACTCCTCTGTTCTCCCATTGGCTACTGACATGCAAGCAGTTGCAGTTCAAATTCATGTGTGTCGAAGGATCACTGTTTGGTCATTGTATTTACCTCCGCAAGATACACTAGACTCTGAGGCTTTTACCGATCTTATCTCACAATACCTGCGACCATTCCTTTCTTGAGAGACTTCAATGCCCATCATGTCCTGTGAGGCTTGACCAATACTTGCCCTAGGAGTCTGGTTTTGGAGGGCCTCATGACATCTCACAAGCTGTGCTTCCTCAACAAGGGTACTCACACACATTTCTCTACTGCTACTGGATCATTCGCAGCCATCAACCTCTCTTTGTTCTCCCACCGTTGCCGACTCTGTTCAGTGGGAGGTCATTGACGACATTCATTCCAGTGACCACTTCCCAGTCTTCCTTCACCTGCTAAATGGCTCATCACCTGAAGTTAAGCCCCCAAAATCAATGGTCAGCAGGACTAACTGGGCGCGTTTCAGGCAGCTGGCTGTGTTTGAACACTGCAACAGCATCCAGGGATGAGTGGACCACATCACACACATGATCCATTGTGCCACTGACCCTCCATCCTCAGGTCATCTTAGAAGGTGACAAGTACCTCGGTGGACAGATGAGTGCCATTCCGTGATCCGGAAAAGGCGTGTGGCTCTTAAACATTTTAAATGCCGACAAACAGCAGACAACCTTGGGGCTTTTCGAGTCGTGAGGGCCAAGGCTTGACATGTTATTAGGGAGAGTAAGAAAAGGTCATGGCAAGCGTTCCTGGACTTCATCAGTCGTTCCACTTCTTCTATAAAACATCAGTCGTTCCACTTCTTCTATAAAAGTATGGGAAGCCATCCGGAGGTTTTCCAGTAAATGCAGCTGTTTACTGATCGCAGCAGTACTGAAACAGGGGTTCCTCCAAACAACACCCAGAGACAGTGCTAAGACGCTGGCCGAACATTTGCACAAACTACTGCCAATCCAAGCCAGGATCCAGGATTTCATCGCTATCGTGCGACTGTAGCGAAGGAAAGGTGGGACTTCAGGTCCAACAGTTCTGTGGCCTACAACTCCCCTTTCTCGATGTTGGAGCTCTAATCGGCACTGACTGAGATTTGTGACACTGCATCCAGTCATGACCAAACCCGGTACTGCATGCTTCGACATTTGCCAACGGAATCAAAGAAAATCCTCCTCGAATGTTTTAATCTAATATGGCAAACAGACAACTTCCCCAAATCGTGGAGGGAGGCAATTCTGATCCCTCTCCTCAAACCAGGAAAGGACTGTAAATGTCCCAGTATTGCCTTAACGAGCTGTGTGGGAAAGACCCTGGAGCGAATGGTTAACCATCGTCTGGCCTGGTTGTTACGAGACCAGGCAACACCTTAACCGCTCTCAGTGTGGTGTCCGAAGATTTCGGTCCACTGTCGACAATTGGACACTCCTAGAGGTGGTTCTTCAGAAGGCGTTCCTCCATAAGCATCACTGTATTTATTGGCATGTTCTTCGATACAAGTAAGGCATACGATACTACTTGGAGACACTGTATTCTTGCACAGCTGCATCAATGGGGCTTTCATGGCCACCTCCCCATCTTCTACAGCCTTTCCTTTCTCAGTGGTTTTTTTAAGACCCGTTTAAGTGTTACCCTCTTTGTCATAGCCATCAACAGTATCACATGTATGGTAAGGAGAGCTGTCCAGTGCTCCTTATTTGTAGACGATTTTGCTGTTTTCTGTTCCTTTTCCGGTGTCGCAATGGCAAGCTGTCTGTTGCAACTTACAGTGCGGCGTTTAGAGGAGTGGGCTGCAAAAATGGGTTTTCAGTTTTCTGCAGATAAGTGTGTGTGTGTGTGTGTGTGTGTGTGTGTTACCACGCCTGCGAGACCTGAAAGCCAGATCCCTGGAGGTACTGAACACCATCAAGTGTCGTAGCCACAGGCCTTGGGGGAGTGGACAGGGTGCATCTCCTTCAGTTTTATCAGGGTTTTGTTCGTTCGCGCGTGGGCTATGGTTGTACGGTGTATGGGTCAGCAAGGCCCTCTTACTTGCTTATCATTGACGCTGTACATAATGAGGGGATTCAGCTGGCCATGGGCACTTATCGGACAAGTCCCAATCCTAGCATCTGTGCTGAGGCGGGGTAACTGCCACTTACCACCTGGCACCAGCTCCTCGTAGTGTGTCAGGCATGTCAGTTCCTTGCTGCTCCAACTTCACCCACACACCATACTGGTGCCTGTCGATCTCTGGAATGCTTTTTTTCCAACTGTCAATGAGCCACGATGCCATTTGGGATTTGCATGTGGCGTGTGCTGGAGTCACTCGGTTTGAAGCCAATATGACCCTAAATCCACGGTTTTACCTGCCTGCTGCCCTGGTTACTGGAGAGACCCAGAGTGATTCTAGATTTGATGCTGTACAGAAGAGATAGCATCCCTGCTTCTGTTTTTAATGCGATATTCTCCTATATTTTGTCTGAGTACCACGACCATATAGCTGTTTTTATAGATGGGTCAAAGTGGGGGGACTGTTGGTTGCTCTCTCATTTCCCCGGATTGTGCCCTCAAGGTCAGACTGCCTCTGATGCAGAATTATATGCGATCTTGCGAGCACTGGTGCAGATGAGATGTTCTCCATGTTAAATTCTCGTCTGCTCAGATTCTCTGA
Source organism: Schistocerca piceifrons (assembly GCF_021461385.2). NCBI lineage: Eukaryota > Metazoa > Arthropoda > Insecta > Orthoptera > Acrididae > Schistocerca > Schistocerca piceifrons. Next base: position 142,026,486 of record NC_060141.1, on the reverse strand, counting down.
GTGCCCTTTACTCTCTCCAACGTTTGTACCCAGCAGATACAGTAACCCAGAATATCCAGGATGACCACCTACAACTACAATGACTGGGGAAGTAGGTGTCTTTCTGCTTGGTGTCTGGGCACATTGGAATTGCAGGGAATGAAAGGGCGAATTGAGTAGCCAAGGAGGCGTGTCGTGAGCCTCTGGTATTTCGGTGTGCTATCACGTCGCTGTTGAGATACAGAGTCATGTGTTGATGGGAAGACATGTGGTTGGCAGTGACTGATAACAAGTTCCGTGTCATCGAGCCCACAACTCAGCCACGGAGTACTTCGTTCCAGCCACGTTGGCAGGATGAGGTCCTTCTTACTCCATTGAGAGGACCCTCCAATTTGTGTTGCTTGTGGTGTGCAGATCACGGTGCGGCACATTTTATTGGATGCATTTTATTTGCCGACCGACGGCCTGTGGTGGATTTGTCAGCTGATCTGCCATCTATTTTATGTAATGATCAAACAAATGTGGTTAAGGTTTTAAAGTTTTGTAAATTTTCAAACATTTTTATCAAGATTTCAGAGAGATGTTCTTAATGTGTCAGAGGGTGGCTGGCTCACCCTAGATTTTTGTAAGTGGTCAACCAGTCACATTTCCCTGTGCTTTTCTTTTAGGTCTTGTGTGTTTTGTTTTATTTGTGTTTTAATTTCTTGGTTAGCTCTCCTCCCTCCTAATTGGTTTTAGTGCACGTGAGAGTGCATGTTATACAGAGTGTCTGGGTTCATATTTAGAGTGCATGCATGTACAACACTTTTAGTTCATCTCCACATTCGTTTGTTTTTATAAGTGTAAGGGCGCTGATGACCATGCCATTGGGCACCTATCACACACACACACACACACACACACACACACACCAGGTTTTTCCACTTTCGTAGCAAACTGTCACTCATCACACCAAGTAAATATACTATCCTAGTAACCGTGTATATTCTTACATATAGAGTCATCAACAAAAAGTCATAGATTACTCGTCACTCCTTCAGTCAGATTATGTATACTAAAATCAACACAGGTATTCCAGCTTGGGGAACAGTTAATTCGTTTTAATATCTTAAGGAATTTTCTGTGATATCTTTCAGGTATGGAACAAGATGCTCATGCACATCCTTGTCCTGTTTTGAAGAAGACATAGTCACAGTGGGAGAAGATGGGAAACTGAATTTGCTCACTTTAAGGCAACAAAAACCAGTACATGTTGTAGGTATGTTTGTGCCTGTTGATTTATTGTTCTTTGATATTACGCTATCTGACATCCAATCATATAACTGGTATTTACTAGAGGAAAAATAGTGCGTCAGTTACTACTACTACTATTATATTAAGCATTTAGTCATTAGTCAGACTGGAAGATGATTTTTATTCATTCACTGTAGATGATGGAAGAAGATACATTACTGTTCCTCTGTACCATTTTCTAGCTCTCGCAATTAGCACAAGAATAAAATCCTGGAGAAATGGGGCTTTATCAAAGTAATTGGGTACACATGAATTCCAAAATATTCTAACACTTGAGCGAATGTTGGGTAACTCAAACTGTAGAAGCTTTTGATCTAGTACACAAACACCGTTGTCACATAGTAACTGTTGGCTGCTATTTAATTGACAACAGTGCCCTTAAACAGCACAGATCTTGAAGTTACTTTTCAGAAGTTCATCAAAATGTTCAAAATGTCCTTCACTTGTTGCATGTATTTCATCTCATCAGAACATGGGACCATTTCACCATCTTTTAACATTTGATAAACAACCATGTTTCTTGCCGCATATCAAATGATAAGCACATTTTGTGAAGAATGACTGGGCTGTAAGATTGTCAGTGCTGGCACTATTCCAGGTAGTCTGATTGAAAGCTGATCACTATTTTGTACAGTGTTCACAGCCTTGCCACCAAAGATGGTGTGAGAACTGGCATTGAACACTGTTATTGGTGTGCAATGAAAGACAGACTTTTTTGGTAGACAATTGGAGTTTGGTGTAAATAATGTGATTACAGTTCTGAAAATGTTCATCAAGTCTTTAATATCCATGATTCACAACCAGCTTTGTTAATTCAATGAGTGTGGTCAGTTACAAATTTTACTTAACTGTACTGGACAATGCGGCATAGCACCATACACTGCTCATATCGAACAGTCAGGAGTTAACTTCCTACAGATGGTGAGTCATCGCTTCTCCGTAGATGTTCATTCATATGAGCCAGCTCTTTGCCAGCAGCCGTTAGCTCCGGCCAACAGATGTCACTGTTTTACAGGCAACAAAATATTGTTTACAAATGCAATTGTAAAATTAAATGCACCATTTACCATATAACAAATAGAACAAAACTTCACACTAATTTTTCACATTTCAGTAGCTAACAGCAGTGTAAAATTTCAGCCTAATATTTGTCATACTTTAAGACATTTAAAGAGCACTGAAACCACAGAATTTAAAGCTTGCATGAATCACTGACTTTACATTCGTGGGCACAACAGTCTTGTAGAACTCTGTACATTCCTACTAATTTGTTTCACACAATCATGATATTGTCTTTATAGCCTTTCTCAACTGGAAGTTGTAATCTCAAAGTGTCTGACTTCTGGAAAATAACATATCTAGCCTTGTAAACCAATTGTTGTATTATGGAATTTGAGTACATACCAAAGACGCACAATATGGCCAACATTGGGCTCAGCGAATAAACATTAACAAGCTATATTGTGCATTTGACAGTCAGTACTTTGCTGTGACTGACATTCATCACATCCATATATATGAACATGAATGCAGCTCATACCATGGTTGAATCTGTCATACAGGTTGTTAATGTTTGTTGGCTATGCACATTGTCAGCCATATTATTTGGAGGAACCTGAAAACTGACATCCTTTTTTCGCAAAATTCCCATGTAAGTTTGGCGAAATTTTCATTTCTTATTAGTGAAATCAGCACGACCAAACACTAGTGAAATTGCAAACTGCCAACAAGTACACTTTTAAGCTTCAACTCTACAGCTCAGCTGTCATACATAGACATGTTTGGGCAAAAAAAGATATTAAATTTTGTAAAAGTTGCAGAGTTAAACTGTGAGGGAAAGGTAAAAAAATTAAAAGACAGTAATTGGACCTAATACCGGAAAATGTGCAGCAAACCTGCAGTGAAAAAGAAATGGATTTTTATTTCTAGATGTTGAAGCTATATTAAGGGTGGAGGTATTTCAAACTTCAGTTGTAACAAACTTAGAACCAAACGTTTTTCTTTGAACAGTTCCAAGGTAAATCGTTCTGAAAAGGGCTTTATTACTTTACTTGAAGACGACTTCTGGCCAATTGGTATTTTTGTGAAGGAGTATGAATTACCTAGAAACTCCTTTCAGCCTAGGTTTCTCGGGCCATGTGAAAATAGAACACAGACTCCTTTTTTAGGGAGCAGTCTCTTGAAGTAAATAATACTAACCTAAAAAGAGAGGCATAAGATAAATCAACACCTACTTCATCAAAATGTTGAAGGACTAGGAAATAAGTTTGGTTATGTAGAACAGTTTTTCATTGATCTTCTTCCTGACTGTTTCGTTTTAACAGAGGATCAACATTCACTAGATGATCTACAACTTTCTAAATTTAAGAACTTCACCCTGATATCTTCGTCCTGTGGAACTGTATATAAAGGTGTTGAGGGATGGCCTGTTAAGTTTTATTTCACAAATTTGTGGGGTGAACAATTCTTATGTGGATCTTGACTTTGAAATAGCTAAGGTTAAGTTCATTGTTTGCACATTTGTAGTCTACATTTTAGGGATCTATGGTTTCTCTAATGCAACTTTTTCTATCTTTAGTGAAAATCTACAGGTTTTTAAGCAGTATTTATAAAAATGAAAATGCTCATGTTTTTATATTAATGTGGATACTCTTAAGGATAACAATGATAGGACTAAGTTCATGGATACTATTACGTCTTTCGGGCTGTCTGTCGTGGCCATTTGTCACCTAGAAGTACCTACAATAGTTCCTCGTCTACTGATTGTTTAATTACTGTTACAAATTGTTTTGATGCTATTGTGCTAAATGATTTTGTAGCTGACCACTTTGTCAAGTTAATTGATTTTAATAATATAATGAGCAAAGATTGAAAATCTATTTAGCAAGACAATCAGTCAGGCTCCAGCTCTGTACTGATACACGTCTACAGAGCAGCAAGTGTTTATCTTTTTCTGTGTTTTCCTCAAACAGTATTAAATTCCGTGCATATTTTTCTGTTTAAGAGGCTTAATCTTGCATTTTTGTAAGAGTAATTTCATTCACTCTGTAGTGCAATAGCTGCTCACTGAACAGCCATCTACATAGCTCATTAACGCATCAGCATCCATTGCTGACATGTCAGGAGGGTAGCAAGTTGATTATCTAGGTTTCTGTGTGCTTTTGTAGTTTACTTCGTCAGTTAGTCTTGCTAGGATGGTTAGGATGTGTGCATGCTGTTTGTGGATAGAAGAGAAGCTGGTTGCAGTTCGCAAAGAGCTGAATGTGCCTTTGGCTATGATCCCCCTTCAGGCTGCTGCGTCGGGATGTAGCAGTGGCGGAGCATATGGCATGTTGCAAGGGACACCTCAGATGTTGCTTGTTTTGTGCATGGGCTCTGCTTCTGAGGCATCTCCTAGTGCACTCAATGCTGTGGATCCATCCTCACAGCAGGGTGAGTGGCGGGTGGTAATGCATTCGCGTTGCTTGAGGTGGAGACCCATTGTGAAGACTGGCTGCCTGGCCTCACCCATTCACAGCCAGGGGGCCTCATCTAAAATGTTGACGCAGTCTTGCCTATGGCTATTGAGCATGCAGGGTGCAGTTGTCTGCTAATTGTGGCTCACATTGGCTCCAACGACACCTGTCGCGTGGGTTCTGAGGCTATCCTCAGTTCATACAGCCAGCAGGTGGAGGTAGTGAAGGCTACTAGCCTCACGCTTGGGGTGCAAACAAAGTTCACAATTTGTAGCGTTGTTCCCAGAGTTGATTGGGGTCCTTTGGTTTGGAGCCTAGTGGAGAGTCTCAACAAAAAGCTTCATTGATTCTATGACAGTCTTGACTACAGATTTTTAGATACACATTATTGTGTTGCATTGCACTGAGGAAACAGCTACTCGGGTAGCAGAGTACTTGCGGAGTGCACATGAAGGTTTTTTTTTTGACTAGATGGTAGTGTCAGGTGCTCTGATGAACACTCGCCAGTCGATATGCAGCAAGTGAAGTCAGACAGCATTCAGAATAAAGTCACCTTGACTGTAAAAATTTTATCAGTAAACTGTTGAAGTATTTGTAGTAAAGTTCTAGAATTTATTGCCCGCCAGGAAAGTTCTCATGTTCAAATTGTTCTTGGGACCAAGTGCTATCTGAAACCTAAGGTGGAAAGCTCTGAGATATTCAGTGAGTCATCGAACGTATATTGGAAAGACTGATTAGAAGCCATAGGAGGGAGAGTGTTCGTTGCAGTTGACAAAAATATGAAAGTCGAATGTTACAGTGAAGTTACCTGTTTGTGAATAACAGATGTTGGTGAAACCTAGTTAGATGTTGGATGTTTTTACCAAACATCCAATTCCACTGTGACAGTTCTAGAGTCATTCAAAGGAAGTCTACAGTCAGTAGTGAGTAAATACCCAGATCATGCAATATTAGTTGGAGGCGACTTTAATCTACTCATTATAGACTGGGATGTTGGTGTATTCTTTTTGGGGGAATACTTCTGAACACAGTTGGAGCAGCTAGCTTGGCAGCCCACACACAGTGGAAATATCTTAGATCTTAAGTTAATAAATCAGTCAAGAAGGCCAGGAGAGTGTTTCTGCTAGATAGAGCAGGTAAGAAGCCATTAGCATCTCACTTAGACAGTGAATTAACATCACTTAGTTCCAGTGAGATGGATGTAGAGGAATTATTGGCAAGTTTAAGCAGACTGTAAATCGTAGTCTGGAGAGTCACGTGGCGAGTAAGTGGGAAAAGGATGGAAAAGATTCATCATGGCTTAGTAACAAAATTCGGAAGATGCTGAGGAAGCAGAGACTGTTTCATTCTCAGTTCTAAAGAGAATGCACCAATGACGACAAGTGAAGATTAGTAGAGATTAATTCATCTGTGGAAAGAGCGAAGTGCAAAGCATGCAACAGTTGCCACTGTCACACTTTCGTAAAAGATTCTTGTCCTGTGTAAAATCGCTAAGCAGGTCTAGGTCTTCTATTCAGTCCCTCGTTGACCAGTACACTGTGGCAGTTGAACACTGCAAAACAAAATTGTTCACACTAGAGAATCGTGCACACAATTTGTCATTTGACCATCGAGCAGACTCCTGTATGGATGACATAGTAGTACCCATCTCTGGCATAGAGAAACAATTGAAAGATTTGAAAGCAAGTAAATCACCAGGTCTGGATGGAATTCCAATTCGGTTTTACAAAGAGGACTCAGCAGCTTTTTTCCCTTACCTAGCCTGCAGTTGTCGTGAACATGTCACACAGCACAAAGTGCCAAGTAATGGAAAAAAGTACAGGTGACTCTGGTATATAAGAAGGGTAAAAGAACAGACCCGCAAAATTACAGACCAATATCCCTAACTTCAATATTATGAAAAGGAAAGTTGCTACTCGGCATATAGCGGAGGTGCTGAGTCGCAGATAGGCACAACAAGAAGACTGTCACAAATAAAGCGTTCGGCCAAGGCCTTCAACAATAGATGTAGAGACATGCGTGCAAGCGCGCGTGCCCACACACACGCACACAAAGCGCGTGCCCACACACACACACACACACACACACACACGCACACAAAGCGCGTGCCCACACACACACACACACACACACACACACACACACACACACACACAAAAAGCGCACGCTCACACACACACAAACTGAAGTCTCAGGCAACTGAAACCACACTTGTTGTGGTGTGGTTTCAGTTGCCTGAGACTGCAAGCGGGCGCGTGGGGCGCGCGCATACCTGTGTGTGTGTGTGTGTGTGTGTGTGTGTGTGTGTGTGTGTTGTTAACGAAGGCCATAATGGCTGAAAGCTTTATTTGTGACAGTTTTTTTGTTGTGGCTATCTGTGACTCAGCATCTCTGCTATATGGTGAGTAGCAACTTTCCTTTCATAATATTGTTACGTTCCATCCTGGATTTTCCATTGTTTGCTTTATTCCAAACTTCAGTATGCTGCCAAATTGTGGAACATATTCTCAGTTTGAATATATTAAACTTTAAGAGTGGGGAGCTTATGTCCACAAATCAGCAGGGTTATAGAAAGCGTTGCTCATGTAAAACTCGGCATACCTTTTTCTCACATGATATACTGTGAACTATGTATGAAGGGCAACAGGGTGATTCCATATATCTAGATTTTCGGGTTGCATTTGACACGGTGCCCCACAGTAGGCCGTTAACAAAGGTTTGAGCATATGGAGTAAGTTCACAGATACATGAATGGCTCGAAGACTTGTTAAGTAATAGAACGCAATGCGTTTTCCTTGATGACGAGTGTTCATCAGAGACAAGGGTATCACCAGTTTATTGGTGTTAATATTTGCTGTAAAAGTAACTTATTAGTGGGTTTTCATTAATCTCAGTCTTTCTTCCTGTGTTATTGACTCGAGTTGTCTGTTATTTGTGAGTGTACTTACGTCGCTCATCCAAGCCTCACACCTCAGTGGTATGTTTACATTTTGTGGTGTGCGGTTGCAGCTGTAGCAGTTATAAAGCTAAGTACCGACAAAGTTTTTTGTGCACTGTTATACAGTTATTCAATTTACTAGTTTCCAGTGGTGTTTTGTGCTGTTTGTGGCAGAATAACGATTTAATAAACTTTTGGAAACATTAGCGCTCTGTGGATTTCAGAGTTTTCTGTGCGTTGAAGTTATTTAGTAAATTTCGTGCTTTAGTTTTCAGCTGATGTTTCTTATTGTTTATAGTGAAATATTTCAGTAAAATTTTGAGTCACTGTTTTAACTTCGTTGAGTGTTCCAGTGGCTGTTTCAATTTTTGATTTTAACTAATAATTTTGTGAAGTTTTGTTGATATTGGTATTAGTTGTTGTTTGTAATATTAATAAAAGTAGTTGCTTTCTTAGTAGAGAGAGAGAATTCTGAGACCGCTATTTTTAGTTCTATAAATAGTTCTACTGGTGTAACAGAACTTAGGTAACGTAGACTCACCCCCCCCCCCCCCCCGTCCCACCCCCATAACTGTAAAATTTTACCATGAGTGAGAAGTGCGTAGGTCTGTGAGTAGTGATTATGGTGTGGGATTTTTTCAAAGTATTTTCATAGGGGGGGAATGCAGTGGGGAAGCCAGTTGGCGTTCTGGCGAGATCCTCTCTTGGGTCTGCAGAATATGTAGTAGAAATAAATTGGTAGAGGAGCAGGAGCCTAAGATCCGTGCCCTTCAGGTGCTGTTAAAATATGCAAAGGAGGAACTACATAGGTTGAGGAGGGTGAAGGGTGGTGGGGAATGGGAAATGGCAGTTGGAAAGAAGACAACTAGGATGAGGAGGAGGTGGTATTCAGACAGTTGTACTTTGCGTATATGCAATAGATTTGACCAACTGTCAGAGTTGAGTTGAGTGGAGAGGAGCCTCTTTAGCTGTAGGTGTACGAAACATGCAGCAATTCTCAGCAGTTAAGAAGCCTGGGTCAGTTGCTAAGTCTAACAGAAAGAAGAAGGTTCTTCTGCTAAGTAGTTCACACATTAGAGGTGTGGGCCAGCAGTTGCAGGAAGTTTTGGGGAGTGAGTACCAGGTCACCAGCATTGTGAAGCCTAGTGCAGGGTTGACTCAGGTGACTGACAGGATAGGGGAGTTGTGTAGGAATTTTATGAAAGAGGATCAGGTGGTGATAGTAGGTGGAGCAGGGGACAGTCTTGATAGGGATAGGGAATATGTGGTAGGTGGTGACCTGGTAAAGATAGCTACTCAAACTGGTGACACTAATGTGTATTTCGTGCAGCTGTTTAAGCATCATGATTGGTCTCATCTTAATGCGGCTGTTAGTCACATTAACAGGGGGTTGGAGAAGGCACTGATGGCAGAGGGCGTGGGTCACATTGCAGCAGTGCCAGTTGAGTCTGTCAGCTGATCGGGTTTCACTAGGCATGGCCTGGGGGGGGGGGGGGGGGGGGGAGGCTGGCAGAGCTTATAGGTGACAGTGTAGTGGGTGGTGATGGGATCACTCATGGAAAAATTCCTGTAGTGGTTGGTGTTAGAGCTGAACCTTTTTTTAGATTGAGGTCAGCTTGTGATGACATTCCCTGCTTTCTTTTATTTCTTCATTTGTTGTCCTCTGTGTCGACGTACTGGCTGAAAAAATAGGGGGTGGAAGTGCAGTACAGTCTACTGTAAATGATGTAGCCGACAGGTGCACATTTGCATTTCAGAGTTGTTTACTTTCACTTTTCACAGCCCCCATATACACATTTAATATGGCCAGTGCACTATTGTTTAACTTTTGATAAGCCTCGTTAATAGTTTTCAGGCGAACATCCACATACTGCTGCAGTAGTTTACTGTTGAATATCTATAAGCAGTAAAAAACATAACCACCTAATTCACAGTCCTTTCGGAATAATCGGGTATTTGTTGTTTTAACCCACAGACTAATTGTGTTACACTTATTTCACATTTACAGTGATGCATTCTTGTTGTTGTTCTAACCAACACAGGTTTCTCGTCTGAAACTTGGCCATGGACTGACTGTCTCGTAACCAAAAATGGGGCCGTTATATATCCTCACAATAATAGGTGCTGAAACTACACATTGTTCAAAGTTTAATTTACAGAAATTACAATTAAAACTTAACTCATTAAATTAACTGAATACATAAAAAAAATGGTTCTTTTTAACCGTTTCTTCTACTACAAGAGTTTTAGGCTGAATCATTTGTTTAAATGATGATATTAACAAATATCGTTATGCACACAATACGTTTGACAAGACTGTTCATTACTTTGGAATTAATTAAGAGCTGACTTTGCTAACATGTTTTTGAATAGAGCCAGATAAATCCTTCAGGAATACTAATAGTTGTTCGTCTAAATGTTTATAATTAGTACAGAATTTATATTTATCAGTCAACAATAGAATTTAAGCTACGAAACAATTACCAATTTCACCCTGTAATGAATGATACTAACTAGGAACAGTTAAAATAAATTAGAAAATCAATTACATACATAAAACTTAAGCACAAAATTAGATCTGGTGTTATATTCTTTAAAACTGAGGGCCAACCTTTCTCTTTTATGAAAATGCAGATTATACTCGTGTATGTTAATGGTACATAGTTAAGAACAAAATGAATTTTACGTAGGGAAATTGCAAAACAAGAGGGGAAGTAAAATTATCCCAACTTGCTTCATCACAAGCTGATAGGTATACCTGCTTAAAGGAAGTCCCTCTTACTAAGGAATTATCTTCAGAGGACAACAGGTTTCCAAGTAGAGAAGGAATTAGCATATTTCATCAGAATATGAGATCTATTAGAGATAAAGTTAGTGAACTGCTTATAGATGTTGACTCTGAAATTATTGGTATCCAATTAAATAATTTGACAATTCAGAGGCTTCCTTTACCAAGATACAGATTAGTTTTCTGTTTTTCGAGGAGTTCGTAGCTGAGTGGCCATGTATGTAAAAAGCAGTATTCCATTTCAGTCCATAGATGTATCACGGCACTGCACTCAACAGATATTTCAAATTTGTGCTGGGGCAGTTGGATTTAGTGGAACTAAACTTCTAATTTTTGTTGTTTATAGGCCCCCTAACTCTGACTTCAGAGCATTTCTGCTCAAGCTAGAAAGGGTTCTTGATTCACTTTGTAGGAAGTACCAGAAATTAGTTATATGTGGTGATTTCAATATAAATTCTGTATACGATGGTGCAAGAAAAAGGACGTTCGTAGATCTCGTAAAGTCATATGATCTGATGCAGACTGTTTTTTACAACTAGGGTGCAGGGGAACAGTAGCACAGCCATAGACAGTATTTTTATTTATTCTTCATTACAAGGGTGGTTTGAAAAGTTCTCGGAATCGCCACAAGATTTGTTCACGTGATATTCATTGGACTGTTGCCTGTAAGCAAGTGCCACTCTTCGAAGAGAGCTGTGGCAGTGACATGGCTCTGTTGTTGTTCCACGTAGCGATTTGCGGAGATGGAAAAAATTGGGATTCGAGCAGTGATTGAGTACTTTGTAAAGCAAAGGACATTCATGCCAATTTCCAGAATACACTGGGGGACTCTGCTCTTTCATATTCAACTGTTGCCAAGTGGACAACTTAGACGATGATCTGTGCAGTGGTCAGCCAAGCTGTGTCACTACTCCAGAAATCATTGCAAAAGCGCACAAAATGGTCACAGAAGATCGCTGATTGAAAGTGCGTGAAATTGCTCACGCTTGCCAGATGTCATCTGAAAGGGTGTATCACATGTTAACTGAAGAATTAGGAATGAAAAACTTATCTCCAAGATGGGTGCCTTGACTCTTGACGCTAGATCAGAAACGCATGAGAATGGACATATCGGAACAATGTTTGACCTGTTTTAGGAGGAACAAACAAGATTTTTTTGTGCGGGTTTGTGACCATAGATGAATCATGGGTGCATTATTATACCCCAAAGACAAAACAACAGTCAAAGCAGTGGAAACATGCTGATTCTTTGCCACCAAAAAAAGCAAAGAGAATTCCATTGATGGGAAAGGTCTTGGCATCCGTGTTCTCGGATGCGAAGGGGATTCTTATCTCCCCACTGAGCAAACAATTACTGGAGAATACTATGCTAACCTGGACAAATTGCAACAAAAGATACACGAAAAAGTCAGGTTTAGCGAGGAAGACAGTCCTCTTCCATCAAGACAGTGCAAGCCTGCACACTTGCCATTGCAAAATTATGTGAAGTAAAGTATGAATTGTTGCCATACCCACCTTATTCACCTGATATGGCTCTGTCAGACTTTCATCTCTTCCCAGAACTGAAAATTTTTCTTGGTGGATGAAGATTCATGTCAAATGAAGAATTGATAGCCGGAGTTGACAACTATTTTGCAGGCCTGGAGGAAACTCATTTTCGAGATGGGATCAAGTCACAGGATCATTGTTGGACCAAGTGCATTAATCCACAAGGAGACTACACTGAAAAATAAAAAAAAGGTTCAGTGATGTAAGTACTTTATTCTATTCTCTCCATTCCAAGAACTTTTCAAACTACCCTTGTACCAGACGGACATCCTGTTAGTAAAAGGGTGAATGGGATGGACATGCTGTTAGTAAAAGGGTGAATGGCCTGTCAGACCCTGATGCACAAATTTTAACACTAAAAGGCTTTTGTACTCAAACAAATGACACATATAATTATGTAGGAAAAGTTAATCCAATGGCAATAGAGAGTTTTTTAAAACTCACAAGGAACAAGAGTGGTAGGATGTTTATAGTGCCAATATCAATGATGACAAATTTAATGCTTTCCTTAACACATTTCTCATGCTCTTTGAGAGTTGCTTTCCATTAGAAGGTTTTAAATGGGGCACTAGCAGTAAAAGGCAGACTGGGTGGCTGACAAGTAAGATAAGGATATCATGTAGAACAAAGCGGGAATTACATCAAAATGTAAGAAGTGGTCACAATCAAGCTACAGTAGCCCATTACAAACAATACTTTAAGGTGCTTAAAAATGTTATTAGGAAGGCAGAGTGTATTTGGTACGCAAATAGAATAACTAATTCACAGGATAAAATTAAAACCATATGGTCAGTTGTGAAGGAACTGTCTGGTCGGCAGAACAAGGTCGATGATATAAAGTCAGTTCATAGCAAAAATATTTGTGTTATTGATAAGTTAGATATACATACAGTGTTTAATGATCATCTTCTGAACATTGGTGGTGAATTAAATAAAAATTTAGTTTCTACAGGGAATCGTATAAATCTCTTGGCAAATGCATTTAAGATTGATGTCTGAAATACTCCTCTGTGATACAGACAAGGGGGAGATTGAGTCAATAATTAAATCATTGAAGGCTAAGGGGGTTGAATAACACTTAGGCGGTTTTTTCTTTTACTGATTTTTATTTGTATGAACTAGTTTTCGGCTTATTAGGCCGTCTTCAGATAACTACTGGCTGTTATTTACAAGGAGCTTGTGTTCTTGCGAACCAAACATTCTGGACTGAGATACAATGCAAGAACCAAACATTCTGGACTAAGGTATTACACAAGAACACAAGCTCCTTGTAAACAATAGCCAGTAGTTATCTCTAGATGGCCTAATAAGCCAAAAACTAGTTCATACAAATAAAAATCAGTAGAACGAAAAACTGCCCAAGTGTTATTCAACCCTCAATATGGAAATGTTCTATCAAGAAGCAATGGAAGAATCCATAAAGAAGACCAAGGGGTTTCATGGACATGGTGGAGTTCCTAGCAGAATATTAAAGTGAGTTCCTAGCAGAATATTAAAGTAATGTGCTGCACATGTTAGCCCTGTATATAGCCATATTTGTAATTTTCCTTTTGGAATGCTCAGTTTCCTGAACGATTAAAGTACTCAGTAGTAAAGCCAATCCATAGAAAGGGAGAAAGGGAAAATGTAGACGATTTTAAACCTATTTAAATACCATCAGTGTTCGCTAAAGTTACTGAAAAGGCTGTGTATGTAAGGATAATTGATCATTTTATTTCACATAATTTGCTATCAAGTGTACAGTTCAACTTTGGGGTTGGTTTAACAACTGAAAATGCTGTATTCTCTTTACTCTGTGAGGTACTGGATCGGTTAAACGAAAAGCTTTGAATGCTGGGTGTATTTCTTGATGTAACTAAGGCATTTGATTGTGTTGATCACAAAATATTGCTCCAGAAGCTGTACTATTGCAGAATAAAGGGAGAAGCTCACAATTGGTTCGCCTCTTACTTTTACAACAGACAGCAAAGGGTCATTCATTATTCACAGTGTTGAGAATGGCTGTGATGTGGGGTCTGAGTGGGATACAGTCAAATGGAGGGTGTCACTCCTCTTCCTTATTTATATAAATGATATGCCCTCCAGTATTACAGGTAACTAAAATGTTGCTGTATGCTGATGACACTAGCTTGGCAGTAAAGGAAGTTCTGTGCAACATTGGCTTGATTTCAAATAGTGCATTTCATGACATAAGTGCATGGCTTGTAGAAAATAAACTAATGCTAAATCACAATAAGACTGTTTTTACAGTAAGATTGTTTTTACAGTGTCTAACACACAATTCAACAAAATGTGATGTTTTAATTTTACAGAATGGGCATATGATTAGTGAAACTGAACAGTTCAAATTTCTAGGTGTTCCGATAGTAAACTGTCGTGGAAAGCCCACGTTTAGGATCTTGTTCAAAGACTTAATGCTGCCGTTTTTACGGTTCGAATGGTAGCTGAAGAAGTGATTGTTCAACATGAAAATTAGTCTACTTTGCTTATTTTCATACACTTATGTCATATGGTATTATATTTTGGGGTACTTCTTCCCATTCTAAAAGGATATTTTTGACTCGGAAATGAGCAGTTAGGGCAATAAGTGGTCTAAGTTTGCGAACCTCTTGCTGACCCCTGTTCACGAGTCTGGGTATTTCGACATTGGCCTCTCAATACATATATACTTAACTGTCGTTTCTTGTCAACAGTGTCAACTTATTCCCAATAATAAGCAGCTTTCACTCAGTTAATACTCAGCAGAAATCAAACCTGCATTTGGATCGGACTTCCGTAACTGTTGTGGAGGAAGGTGTGAAGTATACTGCTGCATCCATTTTCAGTAAGCTACCACAAGAATTCAAAAATTTTAGCATTCATCCATGCGCCTTCAAATTGGAAATGAAGAGTTTCCTCATGGGTCACTCGTCCTATTCTGTCGAGGATTTCGTTGAAAAATTAGCTGATTCTTGTTGTATTGTTGATTGTGTTCACTTAAACTTATGGCGTGATTTTTTCAAGGTTTATAAACATTTTATTTTTATCTGTTATTTCTTTTGTGTTGTAATTTCATGTACTGGAACTTGACGTGTATATAAAAATAAAATAAAAACCAGGTATGCCCTGGGGAAGTGTGATAAGACCGCTGTTGTACTCTGTATACATAAATGATTTGGCGGGCAGTGTGGGCAGGAACCTGCAGTTGATTGCTGATGATGCGGTGGTGTACAGTAAGGTGTCAAAGTAGAGTGACTGTAGGAAGATAAAAGACAACTTAAACAAAATTTCTAGTTTGTGTGATGAATGGCTGCTAGCTCTAAATTTGGACAAATGTAAGTTAATGATAATAAGTAGGAAGAACATAACTGTAATGATGGGATACAATATTACTAGTGCGATGCTCGACACAGTCAGATCAGTTAAATATCCAGGCATAACATTGTGGAGTGGTATGAAATGGAATGAGCCTGTGGTAGGGAAGGTTAATGGTCAGTCTGAGTTTATTGTGAGAATTTTAGGAAATAGTGGTTTAGCTGTAAAGGAGACTGCATATAGGACTATGGTGTGACCTATTATTGAGTTCTGCTCGAGTCTCTGGGATCCATACCAGGTTAGGTTGAAGGAAGACACAAAACCAATTCAGAGACAGTCTGCTAGATTTGTTAGGTTCGAACAATACGTAAGTGTTACAGAGATGCTTCGGAAACTCGGATGGGAATTGCTGGAAGGAAGGTGACATTCTTTTTGAGAAATACTATTGAGAAAAATGTAGAGAACTGGCATTTGAAGCTAACTGCCACATGATTCTACTGCCGTCAACATACATTGCGCATAAGGACCACGAAGATAAGATATGAGAAATTGGGGCTCATATGGAGGCATATAGGTAGTTGTTTTTCCCTCATTCTATTTGAAAGTGAAACAGGAAAGAAAATGACTAGTAGTAGTACAGGGTACCCTCTGCCAGGAACCCTATGGTAGCTTGTAGATTATCTATGTAGGTGTAGGCTGTTTTAAGTAAGTTGAAGATAAAGAGAGAATTTTCAGATATACTTATTAAATACAGTTCAGCCTCAGAAAAGTTGGACCCTTTTTCCTGTGTCAAGACGTAAACAATCAATTGAAGGTTTTTTAATATTCTCACATGGCATTAGAAGTAGAATCATGTCCGCAGCTCGTGGTCTTGTGGTAGCGTTC
The DNA here is from genome assembly GCF_021461385.2 of Schistocerca piceifrons. Taxonomy (NCBI): domain Eukaryota; kingdom Metazoa; phylum Arthropoda; class Insecta; order Orthoptera; family Acrididae; genus Schistocerca; species Schistocerca piceifrons. The sequence continues at coordinate 142,010,306 of NC_060141.1, read as the reverse complement.
TCACTTCTGAGCACAGGGTCCCGGGTTCGATTCCCGGTGGGGTCAGGGATTTTCACCTGCCTCGAGATGACTGGGTGTTGTTGTTGTTGTTGTTGTCGTTGTTGTTGTTGTCTTTATCATCATCATTCATCTCCATTACGGTCAGAGGAAGGCAATGGCAAACCACCTCCACTAGGACCTTGCCTAGTACGACAGTGCAGGTCTCCCGCATCGTTCCCCTACGCTCTGTCAAGGAGTATGGGACTTCATCATCATCATCATCATCATCATATGGCATTTAGATATGAATTGTTCTGTTACAGAGGTCTGTAAAATAAATAACAGTAAAAAAGGTAAGGTATTTCTAGGTGCTGCCGCACTTAGTGTGCTATATGAAATGTGTAACTTGTGTGACCTCTTTGTAAATACTGCAAATGGGTTGCACAAAGATAGTTATAGATGAGCAAAAACTGAATATATACACAAACAATCCTGTTGGAGGAACATCCGCAACTGAACGTTATACCAGAGCTTGAAAATACCGTTACGGTTGTAAAGTTCTTTTATTTAGGACACGACCAGTTGGGGGCTCCTATCCGGCCATCTTCAGATGTCGTACAGAAAATAGCAAGAGATAGGAGATAATTTTTACATGCAGTAATACACAAACAAAAAATTTCTTGAAATTTAAAAACCACTGGTCGGGCTAGGTCCTCTAAAACGCAAGTCAATGCCAAAGTAACACCAGACAGTACTGCAGAAGACTGCCTGGGTAAAGAAATATGCCAAGAATACCAGGACACCTACACTTGGTGCTGTGACTTCGAGTGCCGCGGTGGACGAGTGCAAGATGTGGTGTGCTACCAGCGAGTCCAGAGCGTAGACTAGCATTCATGGAGGAGGGAGCCAACTGGTAAACCAGAATGGCAAAAGTACTGTCATCTGTTGACAGGAATAAGAACACTGGGTCACTAGCCCAGATGTTCAGTTGAATTAGTAATTTACATTTAAAATGAAAAAAGGAAACATTATACAGAAAGTTCATTATGTGTCGTAAAGGAGCAGTACAGAACTGCAGTAAAACTGAGTGGAAGCTGGCGACATAAAATTCGTATACAAACCAAGAAATGCAGTGAAATTTTTTCCTTTACACAAGTGGTATTCAAGTTCTTAATTTAGTGGGGATATATATGTGGCTACATGGAAAAACACACCACAGTCATCAGTTAAAAGAACATACACATGTTGTTATTTACAAGCATCCATCCAGTTCATTTTACATAGCTGGAAAATGTCCTCTTTTAATATAAGTTTGCATGTTGTTCATTTTTGTCCTATGACTATGTGCATTATTGCACTGCATCATTGTGTGTCCTCACTAATTTAAAATTTACCTGTCTCTTTTCATGACATAAAATTTGTCTCAGTTCTTATGTAAGCCTCTATTAGTTATCGACTTTTAGTTAGCATGCTTTAAACTGACCCAACTTTTAATGTGTCCTTTTATTACTGTTTCAGCTAGCTATTAATTGGCATAATAGTTTCTGACCGTGTGGACTTACGGTTTTGCTACTTTCCCGTTTGGTCAGTAATGAGATGGTTGTAAATAGGACTAGACAAACTCACCCTCTGGTTGCAAGGTAGTGGGTCTGTGCCTTGACCTATCAAAGACCTTTGACTGGGTCAGTCATAAAATTCTTTACTAACAACTTAAATTGAAAAGAACATACGGAAAATGTTGTGGGGGAAGGCAAAACAAAGACTGTGTTTTATTGGCAGAACATTCAGAAAATGTAACAGATCTACTAAAGAAAGTGCATACACTATGCTTGTCTATCCTCTTTTGGAGTACTGCTGCAGGGTCTGTGATCCTTACCAGATAGGATTAACAGAGTACATTGTGAAAGTTCAGAAAAGAACAACACATTTGGTATTATCGTGAAATAGGGGAGAGGGTATGACTGATATGATATGGGTTTGGGTGGACATCATTAAAACAAAGGCATGTTTTGTTGCGGTGGAATCTTCTTATGAGATTTCAATTGCAAATTTCTCCTTCAAATGCAAAAATATTTCATTGACGTTGACCTGCATAGGGAGAAATGGTCATCATAATAAAACAAGGGAAATCAGAGCTCACATGGAAAGATATAGGCGTTTTTTTCCATCCTCTGTTAAAAGTTGGAATAATAGTTAGTTATTGTGAAGGTGGTTCGATAAACCCTCTGCCAGGCACTTAAGTGTGATTTGCAGAGTATCCATGTAAATGTAGACAGATAAACTAATTTCTTATTATGACATTGGCTTTCTCCATTCCTTTTCTTCGAAACAAAAGTTAGTGCACCAAAATTCACTTTACTGACTGTAAGGATGATAAGGAGTGTGTGATCCAGTAACTGCATTGGCGGTTCAGAGACTTCCTCTAGGCTCTCACCTCGGTCCTTATCTGTACATTTACAATGTTAACGACTTCCAGTCAATTGAGAATGTAACCAACAGTATGTATGGTGATGACAGTTCTAGGCTGTGCTTGACAAGTAACTACTTAGAATTGAAGGCTGTCCTATGTGATTCATTCCTGGAAAGACATTTAACAAACTTAAACAAGACTAAACTAGTTAACTTTGGCATAGGAAATAATGATCCTACCTTATTGATTGTAAATAGTAGCATAAGTTTTGATAGCAAGCATTTTGTACATTTTTAGGGATGTTTTTTGTTAAAAATTTTATGTTTGACAAGTGTATTGATCATATATGCTCTAGCATGTTCAGCAGTATTTATCTGCTAAGAAGGCTTTCCCATTATTTGGACAGGACTACAAAGTTGAAGAAGTTACTACAGCCAAGACAAGCATTCTCTGTCAACACATACAAGTACAAGAGAATTCATGTGGGCTACGTAAGTCAATACAGTACATAAAATTCAACAAAACTTGTAAAAAGAACAACTTAATACCAAGTTACATTATTGTGAAGGTTAAGAATAGTTCTACAGTGGCACAAAAGTTGAATTAATATGCAGAAAGGTATTGGTTACTAAATGAAATGAAGATACTGTTTAATGAAATTAAGAGGCTATTTAAAAAAAGTACCTAAACATGATATTGTATGAGACCCATTTAGAGTTAGCACAGAACAGGGAACCCCACTGTCCTCATGGCGCTGATCGAAAAAAAGCTGAACACAACATATACAATGTAGTGAAAAATCTACAGAACAGTCATAAGCAGAAAATAATGATACTAACAGTAAAAAGCAAAAATATATGTACATATGGAATGTGAAATCACAAGAACATCAACACACATTTCACTCATGTCTAGTTAACCTTACAAAGACAGAACTGCATGAAAAAGAAAAAAAAAAAAGCTTTTGGAAAAATGATTGAAACCCTGCAACAACATAAGTTAAACATCCATTAATAGAAAATCTCATATTAGGAAATGACTATGTCCTTGCACGGGAAAATCAACAAAATAATTGTGATATAAACAACGGACTGACAAGAGAATTTGTAAAAAGAAAATAAATGGCATATTAAACAAATACAGAAGGCACATAATAAGAACAACCACAGAGAGGCAGCCAATGCGAAAATGTTGAAACAGAAGTTAATGACTAGTAACATAATAACAACAAGAGCAGGCAAAGGAAAGTAACAGTATTTATGGACAAAGAAAAATACATTACAAAAGCTAAGGAATACACAAATGCCAATACCATACAAAAACTGAAAGTAGAGACAACCACATGATTTATGTCATCTGAAAAGTACACTGAAAAGCATTGAACAAGCACTCATTGATAAACAGAGAGACTACATAACACAGAAGAACCTACAAGTACCAACACTCTGCAGCCAATCAAAGATGCACAAACAAGATATACCGGTGATAACAGTTTTTAATTTCAGAAAAGCCCCAACATATATTATGATCAAACATCTCAAAAGATAACCACAAAACACTATAAAATAAAAAAAACAACAGAACAGTGATAAACACATCCAGAACATACAGTTACCACACACACAGCATCACTGATGTCATTAAAACATGTATACCGCCATTCCCACACCCATGAACCATGGACCTTGCCGTTGGTGGGGAGGCTTGTGTGGCTCAACGATATAGATAGCCGTACCGTAGGTGCAACCACAACGGAGGGGTATCTGTTGAGAGGCCAGACAAACATGTGGTTCCTGAAGAGGGGCAGCAGCCTTTTCAGTAGTTGTATTCTGGATGATTGACTGATCTGGCCTTGTAACACTAACCAAAACGGCCTTGCTGTTCTGGTACTGTGAATGGCTGAAAGCAAGGGGAAACTACAGCCGTAATTTTTCCCGAGGGCATGCAGCTTTACTGTATGATTCAATGATGATGGCGTCCTCTTGGGTAAAATATTCCGGAGGTAAAATAGTCCCCCATTCGGATCTTCAGGCGGGGACTACTCAAGAGGACGTTGTTATCAGGAGAAAGAATACTAGCATTCTATGGATCAGAGTGTGGAATGTCAGATCGCTTAATCGGGCAGGTAGGTTAGAAAATTTAAAAAGGGAAATGGATAGGTTAACGTTAGATATAGTGGGAATTAGTGAAGTTCGGTGGCAGGAGGAACAAAACTTCTGGTCAGGTGACTACAGGGTTATAAACACAAAATCAAATAGGGGTAATGCAGGAGTGGGTTTAATAATGAATAGGAAAAAAGGAATGCGGGTAAGCTACTACAAACAGCATAATGAATGCATTATAGTGGCCAAGATAGACACAAAGCCCATGCCTACTACAGTAGTAGAAGGTTATATGCCAACTAGCTCCGCAGATGACAAAGAGATTGATGAAATGTATGATGAGAAAAAAGAAGTTATTCAGGTAGTGAAGGGAGACGAAAATTTAATAGTAATGGGTGACTGGAATTCCATAGTAGGAGAAGGGAGAGAAGGAAACATAGTAGGTGAATATGGATTGAGGGTAAGAAATGAAAGAGGAATCCGTCTGGTAGAATTTTGCAGAGAGCATAACTTAATCATAGCTAACACTTGGTTCAAGAATCATAAAAGAAGGTTGTATACATGGAAGAATCCTGGATATACTAGAAGGTATCAGATAGATTATATAATGGTGAGACAAAGATTTAGGAACCAGGTTTTAAATTGTAAGACATTTCCAGGGGCAGATGTGGACTCTGACCACAATCTATTAGTTATGAACTGTACATTAAAACTGAAGAAAGTGCAAAAAGGTGGGAATTTGAGGAGATGGGACCTGGATAAACTGAAAGAACCAGAGGTTGTACAGAATTTCAGGAAGAGCATAAGGGAACAATTGACAGGACTGGGGGAAAGAAATACAGTAGAAGAAGAATGGGTAGCTTTGAGGGATGAAATAGTGAAGACAGCAGAGGATCGGGTAGGTAAAAAGATGAGGGCTAGTAGAAATCCTTGGGTAACAGAAGAGATAATGAATTTAATTGATGAAAGGAGAAAATATAAAAATGCAGTAAATGAAGCAGGCAAAAAGGAATACAAACGTCTCAAAAATGAGATCGACAGGAAGTGCAAAATGGCTAAGCAGGGATGGCTAGAGGACAAATGTATAGAGGCTTATCTCACGAGGGATAAGATAGACACTGCCTACAGGAAAATTAAAGAGACCTTTGGAGAAAAGAGAACCACTTGCATGAATATCAAGAGCTCAGATGGAAACCCAGTTCTAAGCAAAGGAGGGAAAGCAAAAAGTTGGAAGGAGTATGTAGAGGGTCTATACAGGGGCGATGTACTTGAGGACAATATTATGGAACTGGAAGAGGGTGTAGATGAAGATGAAATGGGAGATATGATCCTGCATGAAGAGTTTGATAGAGCATTGAAAGACCTAAGTTGAAACCAAGCTTTGGGAGTAGACAACATTCCATTAGAACTACTGACAGCCTCGGGAGAGCCAGTCCTGACAAAATTCTACCAACTGGTGAGCAAAATGTATGAGACAAGCGAAATTCCCTCAGACTTCAAGAAGAATATAATAATTCCAATCCCAAAGAAAGCAGGTGTTGACAGATGTGAAAATTACCGAACTGTCAGTTTAATAAGTCACAACTGCAGAATACTAATGCGAATTCTTTGCAGACGAATGGGAAAACAGGTAGAAGCCAACCTCGGGGAAGATCAGTTTGGATACCATAGAAATGTTGGAACACGTGAGTCTACTGACCCTAAGACTTAGAAGAAAGATTAAGGAAAGGCAAACATACATTTCTAGCATTTGTAGACTTAGAGAAAGCTTTTGACAGTGTTGACCGGAATACTCTCTTTCAAATTCTGAAGGTGGCAGGAGTAAAATACAGGAAGCGAAAGGCTATTTACAATTTGTACAGAAACCAGATGGCAGTAATAAGAGAAGAGGGACATGAAAGGGAAGCAGTGGTTGGGAAGGGAGTGAGACAGGTTTGTAGCCTTTCCCGATGTTATTCAATCTGTATATTGAGCAAGCAGTAAAGGAAACAAGAGAGAAATTTGGATTAGGTATTAAAATCCATGGAGAAGAAATAAAACTTTGAGGTTCGCCGATGACATTGTAATTCTGTCAGAGACAGCAAAGGACTTGGAAGAGCAGTTGAATGGAATGGACAGTGTCTTGAAAGGAGGGTATAAGACGAACATCAACAAAAGCAAAATGAGCATAATGGAATGTAGTCCAATTAAGTCGGGTGATGCTGAGAGAATTAGATTAGGAAATGAGACACTTAAAGTAGTAAAGGAGTTTTGCTATTTGGGGAGCAAAATAACTGATGATGGTCGAAGTAGAGAGGATATAAAATGTAGACTGGCAATGGCAAGGAAAGCGTTTCTGAAGAAGAAAAATTTGTTAACATCGAGTATAGATTTAAATATCATGAAGTCGTTTCTGAAAATATTTGTATGGAATGTAGCCATGTATGGAAGTGAAACATGGACGATAACTAGTTTGGACAAGAAGAGAATAGAAGCTATTGAAATGTGGTGCTACAGAAGAATGCTGAAGATTAGATGGGTAGATCACATAACTAATGAGGAAGTATTGAATAGGATTGGGGAGAAGAGAAGCTTGTGGCACAACTTGACTAGAAGAAGGGATCGGTTGGTAGGACATGTTCTGAGGCATCAACGGATCACCAATTTAGTATTGGAGGGCAGCATGGAGGGTAAAAATCGTAGACGGAGACCAAGAGATGAATACACCAAGCAGATTCAGAAGGATGTAGGCTGCAGTAGGTACTGGGAGATGAAGCAGCTTGCACAGGATAGAGTAACATGGAGACCTGCATCAAACCAGTCTCAGGACAGAAGACCACAACAACAACAACCGTCATTCCTGTAACGTAAACAATAGATATCATAGCACAAGATCTCATGCCCTAAAGAAGCAATAACAGAAATAACAAGTATACTCAGTTTGATAACGGGACAATACTACTTCCAGTTCAAGAATGAATGTTACCTGCAAAGTTATGGGCTACCCATGGAACACGAACAAACATTTTTGTCAGTCACTTAAAAAGTCAAATAATTGAAAAAATAACCCCTGAGGAAAGTTAAAAATCCTATATTGGTACAAATACATGGATGACATTATTTGTCCGGTTGGTGAACCAAATGAAAAATACATGAACTCCAAAATCAAGAAAGCTCATCAGAACATAAAATTCATACGTGAAAAAGAAAACATGAAACAAACTTTCGTGACATTACAATAATAAAAGAAAATGGCAAACATTCTTTTAACACTTTCAGAAAAACCAACGGCCATAGACACAATAATACATTCCACATCTAACTATCCCTACAACCAGTAGCTAGCAGCACTAAGACACATGTTATATAGAATAAACAGGATTTCACTCGGCAAGAGAAACTGAAAAATTAAAAAGAAATGAATACACATCACATAGAAAAGAAGCAGATAGTACACCGTGATTTTTGTTGTTGTTGTTGTTGTTGTTGTTATTGTCGTCATCGTCTTCAGTTTGGAGACTGGTTTGATGCAGCTCTCCATGCTACTCCATACTGTGCAAGCTTCTTCATCTCCGAGTAACCACTGCAACCTACATCCTTCTGAATCTGCTTAGTGTGTTCGTTCTTTGGTCTCCCTCTATGATTTTTACCCTCCACACTTCCCTCCAAGACTAAATTTGTGATCTCTTGATGCCTCAGAATGTTTCCTACCAACCAATCCCTTCTTCTAGTCAAGTGGTGCCACAAATTTCTCTTCTCCCCAATTCTGTTCAGTACCTCCTCATTATTTATGTGATCTGCCCATCTGATCTTCAGCATTCTTCTAGGGCACCACATTTCGAAAGTTTCTATTCTCTTCTTGTCTAAACTATTTGCTGTCCATTATTCACTTCCATACAGGGCTACACTCCATACAAATACTTTTAGAAAAGACTTCCTGACACTTAAATATACACTTGATGTTAATAAATTTCTCTTCCTCAGAAACACTTTCCTTGCCATAGTCAGTCTACATTTTATATCCTCTGTCTTTCGACCATCATCAGTTACTTTGCTCCCCAAATAGCAGAACTCATCTACTACTTAAAGTTTGTTATTTCCTTATCTTATTGCCAGCTGCTGTGACCAAGTGGCTCTAGGCGCTTCAGTCTGGAACCTCGCGACTGCTACGGTCGCAGGTTCGAATCCTGTCTCGGGCATGGACGTGTGTGATGTCCTTAGGTTAGTTAGGTTTAAGTAGTTCTAAGTTCTAGGGGACTGATGATCTCCTATGTTAAGTCCCATAGTGCTCAGAGCCATTTGAACCATCCTAATCTAATTCCCTCAGCATTACCTGACTTTGACTACATTACATTATCCTTGTTTTGCTTTTGATGATGTTCATCTTATATCCTCCTTTCAAGACACTGTCCATTCCATTCAACTGCTCTTCCAGGTCCTTTGCTGTCTCTGACAGAATTACAATGTCATCAGTGACCCTCAAAGTTTTATTTCTTCTCCATGGATTTTACTTCCTACTCCAAATCTTTCTTTTGTTTCCTTGACTGCTTGCTCAATATACTGAATGAATAACATTGGGGATAGGCTACAACCCTGTCTCGCTCCCTTCCCAACCACTGCTTCCCTTTCATGCCCCTCGACTCTTATAACTGCCATCTGGTTTCTGTAGAAATTGTAAATAGCCTTTCGCTCCCTGTATTTTACCCCTGCCACCTTCAGAATTTGAAAGAGAGTATTCCAGTCAAAAGCTTTCTCTAAGTCTACAAATGCTAGAAACGTATGTTTGCCTTTCCTTAATCTTTCTTCTAAGATAAGTCGTTGGGTCAGTATTGCCTTGCATGTTTCGACATTCCAACGGAATCCAAACTGATCTCCATTTCATGTTAGTATTTTGCAACCATGACTTATTAAACTGATAGTTTGGTAATTTTCACACCTGTCAACACCTGGTTTCTTTGGGACTGGAATTACTATATTCTTCTTGAAGTCTCAGGGTATTTCGCCTGTCTTGTACATCTTGCTCACCAGATTGTAGAGCCATGGCTGGCTCTCACAGGCCATCAGTAGTTCTAATGGAATGTTGTCTACACCCAAGGCCTTTTTGACTTAGGTCTTTTAATGCTTTGTCAGATTCTTCACACAGTATCATATCTCCCATTTTATCTTCATCTACACCCTCTTCCATTTCCAAAATATTGCCCTCAAGTGCATCACCCTTATATAGACCCTCTATACACACCTTTCTGCTTTCGCTTCTGTGTGTAGGGCTGGTTTTCCATCTGAGCTCTTAATATTCATACAGGTGATTCTCTTAATTTCTTAATTTTCTTGTTGGCAGTATGTATCTTACCCCTAGTGGTGTATGCCTCTACATTTTTATGTTTGTCCTCTAGCCTTCCCTACTTAACCATTTTGCACTTCCTGTCGATCTCATTTTTGAGAAGTTTGTATTTCTTTCTGCCTGCTTCATTTACTGCATTTTCATATTTTCTCCTCTCATCAATTAAATTCAGTATCTCTTCTGTCGCCCCAGAATTTCTACTAGCCCACATCTTTTTTACCTACTAGATGGGTGCTGCCTTCACTATTTCGTCTCTCAAAGCTACCCATTCTTCTTCTACTGTATTTGTCAATCATTCCCTAACGCTCTCTTTGAATCTCTCTAGAACCTCTGATTCTTGTAGTTTATCCAATTCCCGTCTCCTTAAATTCCTACCTTTTTGCAGTTTCTTCAGTTTTAATCCACAGTTCATAACCAATAAATTATGGCCAGAGTCCCGATCTGCCCCTGGAAATGTCTCACAATTTAAAACTTGGTGCCTAAATCTCTGTCTTACCATGATCTAATCTATCTGAAATCGTCCATTGTCTGCAGGCAACTTCCATGTATACAACTTTCACAATTCGTAAACCAAGTGCTAGCTATGTTCTGTGCAAAATTCTACAAGGTTGGTCACCCCCCCTCCCCATCTCCCTCCCTGTCCATATTCATCTACTATTTTTACTTCTCTTCCTTTTCCTACTATCAAATTCCAGTTCCCCATGACTATTAAATTTTCATTACAAGGTCAGATCAGCCAGTCCTCCAGATTGTTTCCCTGCAATTACTGAAAAGTCTGCTGCCCCTCTTGAGGAACCACATATTTGTCTGGCCTCTCAACAGATACCCCTCTGCTGCAGTTGCACCTATGGTATCGCTGAGGCACGGGAGCCTCCCCACCGATGACAAAAGTTCCATGGTTCATTGGGGGGGAGGGGGGGGCACTATGATTTACACACACAAATTAATGCACAGAGTGGTGAATATACTAAAGAAACAGGACTTCCAAAAGCATATACAACTATGTAAACCCTCTAATCAAACGTAAGCCAACTGACAATCAAGAGAACAAATTCTAGGGCTCTGGAATATATTGTTAAATGTCAAAGTTGTGATGTAATACACATGGGCATGACATGCAGGAATTTAAAAAAAAAATAGTACAAAGAACACATCAGGAGTTGGAAGTATGAAACAGACCATTCCACATTTCCAGAGCACGTAACACATCACAATCATCGTCCCAGAAATATGAAACATGGTATGACAATAATCATAATAAACAACCATGACAGATACCTCATAAAAATGCAGGCAAATTACTACATCCAGAAAGCAGTTGATGAGAACAAACGTGATAAATGAGCATACACACATCAATACACTCTGCTAAACTTAATGAAAGAAAGTAAGATAAAAACTTGCAGCTAGCTCTCTCTCTCTCTCTCTCTCTCTCTCTCTCTCTCTCTCTCTAAAATCGGTCACAGGTCTCACAGAAAACACATTCATCACTTGGCAATAACATTCAACAGTTGGCAGCACCCTCCAAAACAAATCAAAACTAGTGTTCAGTTTCTAGTGCTGAGAAGCCTGAAAAACAATGACAATTATAAGAAGAAGAACAGTGCAATAAATGGAACAAGCACAACATGTAAAACATCCTCAAAATCTGTAGGCAGAACTTTAAATAATTACTACATTATAGAAAGGCAAACCACCAAAACTGGTTATAACCTATACACCTATTGTTCCAAATGTAAACTAAACAGTGTAAACAAAATTTTTTGCATATTCCAGGCCACTGAAGATGCCTTGAAAGAATAAAGGCTAAACATGTATTACACCAAAATTTTGATTCATTCAGTTGTAATTAGACAGTCCAAAATTATAAATTAACAACATACTGTAATATTATATGCAGCTGAGGACAACAGGACTGCAAAAATTGAAGATGTTAACATATTTTATGTTGGTGCTCAAGTTTGTAGCTTTTTTATTTTTCACAATGGTATTCTGGTTGCAATGGGTTTATTTATCAATTTTCATTTTTATTTGTAGTTCACTGTTGCTATTTGATATTATATATAGTCAATTTGTTGTTTGGAGATGCTGAGGGGAGCAGCGCAAACCAGGAAATGAAGCGTCAGGTGGAGAAATTTGGACATTTCCAACGTATTCTTCTGTTATTCAGTGGAGGGATGACAGCAGCAGATACAGCCAGAAACGCTTGTGCCATGTATGGGGATACTGCCATTAGTGTTCTCGTTTTGAGCAGGATCGTTCTGACATTAGTGACTCTCCATGTTCAGAAAGAGCTTTGAGTTATGAAGAAGACAATTTAAACGCATTAACCCACAATGATCCACATCAATGTACTCAAAAACTGGGAAATATGATGAACTGTGAACATTCCATCGTCGTGAGACATATTTGTGCAATGGGAAAGGTTAAAAAAAATCTCTTATTTGGGTATTGCATGCTCTGAGCCAAATTCACAAAAATCAGCGGGTACCCATGTGTGCGTCTCTGCTTGCTCGTCATCAACTGACTCATGAACTGCAACTATCATGTATCGTTATTGGTGACGAGAAATGGTTTCTCTGTGCTAACGTAGGGAAAAGAAAGGAATGGTTGAGCCTGAAGCAACAACTCCCCATACAAAGACCTGAGCACATCCACAAAAGATAATGTTTTGCATCTGGTGGAACGGTGACAATGTGGTGTACTACAGATTGCTTCACTGAGGTGTGACCATCACTGCTGATATTTATTGTCAACAACTGAGATGTCTTGCAGATGCAGTCGTAGAATAATGACCAGGAAGACAGCGTGAAGTAATGCTACTTCATGATAACACCCACCCACATTGTGCTAGACTGACAAAAAACCACGAGTTGGGTGGGGAAGTCATTCCACACCCACCTTGTTCACCTGATCTTGCGCACCTCAGATTTTCTCCTTTTCTGCTCTTTATCGAACAACCATTAAGGAAGTTCCTTTCTGGATGTTGGCAGACTGCTGTAAATAGAGGAGGAGAATATATTCTTGATGACAAAAGTCTGTTTTGTGTATCTGTTAAGTTTATTAAACTTCCGGGAAAAACCTACAAACATGTGCACCAACTCAGTTCTTTAATGATGGTATATTTTGGGAAAATTTTTCCTTACATTGCAAATGGTTTGGTGTTGTGGAGGCACTTTTTACAGTTATGCAAAGAGAGTTTTCTTGTTGCTAAAAAGATCAATAGGGCTAGTTGCCAAGGTGGACACAAGATCATGTAAAGAATTATTTATTGACCATAAATTGCTCACATTATACGCATTGTGTTTATGAAATCGTTATGCTGGTGTTGGACTAAATATCATCACAGATTGGTTCTCCTGTGTTAGTACCATCTTCAGCTGCTTGGATTTTGCAGAGGTTGCTAAGACCCGGAAAACTGGTTCCAAACAAGAAAAGTGCTTGCACAGGCTTCTAACTGCGACTCATCGACATTCCCAGATCTGTCATTCAACTCTTCATGACATCTTCACTGGAAAGTCTCAACCGTTCTTTCTAGCTGAATTTAGGTGTTGTGTCTTCAACACCTTGCAAATATTAGCCACCGCAGAGTTGGTACATCAGCCTTGTTGGCTACAGTATGTTTTTTTCTGGGCTAGTGTTGCAAATGGTTGCATTCAGTTGTGGATCATCTTTTAATATGTGGCGAATTTTAAAGATGTAGTAGGTAGCATGGTGTGAAGGGAAAAAAACCTAATTTGGAAATTTATTGATTCTCAAGACAAAATAAACAAATATTCTTTAACATTAGCAAAGTATGTTCTGTATTTTTTAAAAGCAACTTTACCTGAATTTTCTAAAACAATTAGACTTTTGGGAAAACAAGACATACTTTCCGTAGATGTTGAAAAGGTTATGTAGGAACTGAAGAAACATATAAAGTGTTGTAAGGAGAGAAAGTTTTATGGATTGAAGTTAATATGCCTTGAGAACACCATATAGAAGAAGGAAAGAATATCCTAATAAGAGTCCACACTTATTTATGAAAGATTGTTAAGATGATGCTGATTTGCAGACAGGCACAACAAAAAGACTGTTAAACAAGTAAGCTTTCAACCAAAAGGACTTCTTCTGAATTGAAAAAGGCACCCCCCCACCCACACACACACACACACACACACACACACACACACACACACACATTCATTCATGCAAGCACAACACAACTCGCACACACAACCACTGTATTCAGCTGCTGAAGCCCAACTGCAAGCTACAGCACCTGATGAGGGAAGCAGTCTGAGTGTTGGTGATAAGGGGGAGGTTGGGGTGAGGAGAGGGAGGGGTAGCAGGGTAGACGTGGGGGATGGTTAAGAGCTGCTTGTGGGATCATACAATAAGGACAAAGTGGGGAGAGGGTAGGGCAGCTAGGTGCAGTAGGGTAGTTAGACAGAGGGGAGGTGGAAGGTGTAGCAGAAAAGGAGAAAAGTAAAAAGCCTGAGGGTGCATTGTTGGAATAGAGGGCTGTTTAGTGCTGGTTTGGGAGGAGGATAGGTGGGTGAAGGACAGTGACTAATGGTGGTTGTGGTCAGGATGATTGCGGGAATGTAGGAATTATTGCAGGGAGAGTTGCATGTTGAAAATGGTTCCTGTGAGTTGGCTTGTGCATATGTTAATGCCAGTGCCACATACATAAAGTTGATTATGACACCTTGTCAACTGAACTGGTTTATGGTGATTCATTTTGCCTGCCTGATACGATGAAACACTCGCCCAGATTTTGTTGCACCCCTGCGTGACCACATCACTAACATTCACCCTTATCTGACATTCAGGTAGGCTTTTGTATCTACCTTTGTCCATCAGGACTTTAGAAAAGTTGTTCATATGTGATGTTAACGTGCAGATGGTGCCCTACCAGTGCTTCAGCCAACATATGCCGGACCATCCCAGATACTGAAAAGAGGAGACCACACACTCAATCTGTTATTAAATAGCAAGAGCACAACAGTGACTTTAAGCACGATCAAGCCAGAATTTTTCAGAAATGCTCAACTTTGTGCCTCAGCCTGTTACAAAAGCCCAGTTGTCACCAGTACCATTTCTGAAACCACTTCTGACTGACAGACGGATGGGTGGGTATGTCCTTTTTCCAGCAAGATTTTTGATAGCACTGAGTATTTCCATTGGAAGCTGGTGTAGTAAAATTGAAACTATTCGCTATTTCAGACAATATTTGCGGCCTTTGTTTGTGAGATGCGAGATTTCGTGTTGAGTTTTGTTGTTGGCATTCGATTAGACAGTCTGTTCTTTGGTGAACAATTGAAGTACAGTGTAAAAATTATGCACAATTGCAGTTCCAAAAAATTATACCAGCATTTTTAAAGCTGATCTGTAAATTACTGCTCTGCCAAATTAATTGTTCTGAACCTTCAGTCTGCAAAACAGTGCAGAAATAGCTTTTGACATATTTTGGATGTTATACAGTTAACTCAACAAATGTGGTGTGTTATAAAGTTTGCTTAATTATTCTGTGAACAAATGCACTTGAGCATTTTCAGCTGTTCTCACAACCATCCATCCATGCTGTGCCATTAAGTCTCTCCTGCTTCAGTGACCACTCTTCAGTGCGACTGTAGAATTTGATGTGATACAAGTAAAGGGAATATTCTTAACAATTTGAGAGTATTGAAACTTGAAGAAATGTCAGTTCCAGTTTGAACTTCATACTGATCAGGTGGATGGCTGTTGAGGCAAAAGAGATGACAGGCACCTGCCCCACCCCAGCTGTATTAGATTTGTTAATTTTGGGGAGAACTGAGTCAATTTATATGTTCATAGCTTCTCTTGGAAAGTATGTAAAGTCCACAATCTTGACAAGCAGCACTACTGGAGTCTGAGTGTTTGTTAGTCAGCCTACTCTCTGATTATACATTTGAAATCTATTGCTGGGCAGAGGCCCCTTGTCACTTTTCTATGCATATTACTATCTGGAGCTGTATGCATCCATGGTGCTCTTGTGTATTTTTAGATTCCTCTCCCCACTTTTCTGTTTGCTCATAATCTCAGTTTTTACTTACATCTTGGAATCCTTTCATTCATGTACCTCTGTTCACCTAGCTTTATACCCCAGTCTCCTCCATTTTATTTTCATTGCTGTCATACTTACATCTTCCACTCAAATTTGCTCCCTGACCATTTTTTTAATTTACGTGTGTCACAGATTTTCCTGACACGGATCTCTCCATTGCTCACTTAGCAACTCAGTTTTTGAATGGTCATTATATTTAAAGTCCATGTCTCCATGATGTTTAAAACTTATTCAGTTAAATTTTATTTACATTTTATTTATTTGTGTATGTATTTGCCCAAGGTGATCTAGATGGTGGAGCATTAAATTCTGCCCTTGAAGGCCCAGGGCTCAATCCCAAGTGGGGACAGGGATTTTTCCTCATTCCAATCTCTCCAGAATGGCCCCAGGTCCATTCAGCCTGCTGTCAAAATCGTGGTAGATGATGAGGGTTGCAGTCCACCTGCAATCAGGCTGATAATTTGGTCATGGAGTTGTGCCACAGACATTCCCTGTACCTCATTTATTTTCTCATCTATACAAAAAAGGATAATCATCTCAGAATGGTACGGGAATTGTCACGGTAATAAGATGAAAATAAGTGGCTCGAATAAGTACAAAAATGTTGTCAATGTTATCAAGTCACAGTATGATCAATTACAAGATGACATTGCATCTCACTGGGAGAAGTAAAGATATCCACCTCACTCTTTATACTTTAGTTTGAGTATCAGAACAGTTTTCTGATTTGCGGAGGTATTCTCTTTCAATCCCCCTCTTGAATTCTAGGACAGGGTGTATACGACCCGGGACAACCGGGAGATCCGGGAAAAACCCAGGAATTTTTTCTTCCGGGAGAAAATCAGGAATTTTCTAGAATTCCGGGAATTTTTCATTGTTTTAGTTTTGAGTTAAATTTTTGTGACTTTGACTGGTAAGAACGAATACTCTAACAAAGAATATTACTGTATCTCGCTACTGCAGAGTAATACTGCAGCAATAAAACACGAACGAGAGAGAGAAAAAATGAAAGTAAAACTTAAGTTGCAAAGGAAATGTACTATATACAAGAACAAAACACAGTGCTCATACAAGTGTCTGCAAACCAAGGTATCTACCCCAGGCAGTAGTTTCGGGGGCGCCAAATTCATATTATTGAGTAAAAAGACCTTGTTTCACAAAGCGTCTAGCATCCAGTGCACATTGGTCTATCGATTATGATTTTGAACGCATCCCTTTTGGTTTTTGAGCATTTTTGATCAAATTCTATATTGATTTCTGAATGAATCGTAAGTTGATTTTTCAATGCGTGCATAGTGTACATGATGTCTCTGCCAGGGGAATCCCCGTTCTATCTAGAAATAAACTTTCCTGCGCAAACAAAAGGGGACGGGTCTACGTGCAGTACACGTAAGGGTGAATGACAGTCGCTGTTTATGTGGTTGACTGGGTTTGCAAATAATTGTAATTACTAGCTAATTCCAGAGATTCAGACTACCAGAGTGGAAATAAACGACTAACAGGAATAACAGGCAACAAAGATTACATATTGTCTTCTCAGTGATCCAAGAACATGAAATTTTGACAGAAATTTTTTGGCCAGACTGCTACACTACTAAGGGCCAGTTGTACAGCCTCCGGCTAGCAGCAGCTAAAGTTCTATTCTGGAACTAGCGCAGAAAAAGTGTTGTACGAACACGTAATAACACCGAACCGGAGAATAAATGCAGGATAACTAAACCGGTGATTGTGACAGGGTTTGTGAAGTTAACCAAAGAATAAATTTTGACACTGGCAGGAATAGTTACAGAATTAGTGATGACTAGATTGTTTGTTAGAACGAGGAAGGAGAAGAAACGGGGACTCCCACAAATTACGGAAGAATGTGACGACCAAATTTATATAGAAATATCGTACCACTACTTTTCGTTCTCACGCTTCAGAAGCTAGAAAGTATGAATGAAATGTGAAACTATTTCCTAACGTAAAACTTTTTGCTTGTAGTAGGCCTAATAGGCATTTGATATTGGTACTTCATGAATTATATTCTCCCGTGTTATAGAAATGACCATTTGTGCCAAAACTGTCTCGTTTACTTTGTGTGTGTAACAATTGCTGGAATATTAGGCAGAAAATAAACGTAATCAGATCGAGAAGCCACACCAGTTTGGTTACTATTTGAATTAACAGCTTTTCTAGTATTAGACAACGACATTTCGTTTTTTTGTGCAGCAAAACGTTGACGAACTTTGATGAGGTAATAGATTCTTTCCTAGAAAGGCAAGCACGCCATGTAAAGTTGTAACAAGATTAGAGAGAAAAAAAATGTTAGGACTTAAGGATTGAAGAAATGTGTACTGTCTTGCTTGTCTCCTGTCTTTACTGGTTTTATGTATCCTATATTTAATTTTATGTCACACAAAACAGCAAGTTATTAGCTAATAGGCAATAAAGAGTGCAAATTTTCTAAAGAATTTTTGTTCTTCCAGTTACAAATAATACCATCCAGTATTAATTGTGAGTTTATTATTTTAAGAGGGGTAGGAGGATCTGCAACGAATTGACGCATGTTGCAGGGAATGGCAATTGAATCTCAATGTAGACAAGTGTAATGTGCTGTGGAGACATAGAAAGAAAGATCCTTTATTATTTAGCTACAATATAGCAGGTCAGTAACTGGAAGCAGTTAATTCCATAAATTATCTGGGAGTAGGCATTAGGAGTGATTTAAAGTGGAATGACCATATAAAATTAATCGTCGGTAAAGCAGATGCCAGACAGATTCATTGGAAGAATTCTAAGGAAATGCAGTCCAAAAACAAAGGAAGTAGGTTACTGTACACTTGATCGCCCACTGCTTGAATACTGCTCACTGGTGTGGGAGCTGTACCAGATAGGGTTGATAGAAGAGATAGAGAAGATTCAATGGAGAGCAGCACACTTCGTTACAGGATCATTTAGTAATCGCAAAAGCGTTACGGAGATGATAAACTCCAGTGGAAGACTCTGCAAGAGAGACGCTCAGTAGCTCGGTACGGGCTTTTGTTGAAGTTTCGAGAACATACCTTCACCGAGGAGTCAAGCAGTATATTGCTCCCTCCTACGTATATCTTGTGAAGAGACCATGGGGATAAAATCAGAGAGATTAGAGCCCACACAGAGGCATACTGACAATATTTCTTTCCATGAACAATACGAGACTGGAATAGAAGGGAGAACCGATAGAGGTACTCCAAGTACCCTCCACCACACACCATCAGGTGGCTTGCGGGGTATGGATGTAGATGTGGATGTCAAACCGGTAGAGATGGGCAAACTCGTTCATCCTTGGGAACTAGTTCACTGCTGATCGTTCTTTTTTGGGAACCGTTCATTTTTACTCGTTCACCGTTCATTTGTGCTTGGTATATGGTTCTTATGAAAAACTGAAAACTAGTAGTGTAGGTGACTGAAGGATGGAGGGCACCAAGAAGGGGCACTTGCCTCCCCCCTGGAGTATAGAGTTTTTGTTCATTACAGAAGTAATTTCTGTGATTCTGCAGAACCTCTCGTTTAGCCAACTGTAGCATTGTGTGGCTGATCGCAGGGAAATAATATAGGGTGGCGCATGGAAAACTGGCCCCGAGTACAGACTGCTCGTCAATTACGGACGATGTGTTGCCCGTTACGAGCAGATACAACAAACAAACAGACAAACATCTAATAATTAGGCAGTGAAGAAATAACAAGCTAATGCAAGCAACATTGGCAAAACAATCGATGATGATGTGTAGAGAGCTGGAGAAGAGAACATGTAAATCTCACGCGACGTGCATGGGCTATAGAACATTTAGTCTTGTAAACCTGTTGGTGGCTGTTTCCCAGCTTAATAGATCACAAGTGTCTTGTATAAAATTCTTCATTTCGACTTCCACTACATAGCTATGCTACGTTGTAAACAATAATCGTTTACACCCTATATATACTTCACGTTGTCTCTGAGTTCGTAGGCGAAGTAGACTTTATGGAAGCATAAAATAAAATGTGGTTTTCTCATCATACTTGTGTCCACGCTTAGTAAAAATTAGGTTTTTATGTTGCATTATTAAAGTTAATGCAGCAATAATAATAATAATAATTAAGTTCGCAGTAATAAAGTTTTTGGTTTGGAAGCTCCTGAACAAATGTTTATGAGATAATAAGTAAATACGATTTTATGGCACTCTGTCTTTTCAAATGGAGAGGCACCGTTTTTCCTACTGAGCCAAAATGACACACAACCCACTTTTTTTTTTTTCAAAGAAACCAAACTAGCAGGTAATGCAAATTGGAAACAACCAAACTTAAAAATAATTAGAGCCTTCCTAAATCTAATGTTTTCTATATGAAAGATACAGGAAACTCATTTTATATGAATTTTCTTACACTAAAAATTGCGAAAATTATTGAAAGTTAGTTGCTAAATCAAGTCGATGAAACCAAAAAATATATGAATAACAAAAAAAACTTGCCTTCGTATAAGTATGTCTTCTGCTGTTCATCGATATAATGAAGTGAGCTGATATGCCCTTTTGTTATCGCAAAAGACGTACCTATTACATACAACGTAATTTTTATGTAATTTACGTAACTATAAAATACTTTTTGATTATCGGTCGTGGACGCTGAATAGCCAGACCCAAGTGCAAGAACAGTTTGGAACACATGTAAAATGGGCGAGCACAGTGAACGAAATGAACAACTGGATACTGAACTAACTAGGAGCAGTCGGCAGTGGAACTGAGACAGGTGGTCATGTGAAGAACGCCAAGTGCCGCCGAGGGAGACCGAGACTGAGTCGAGCATGTGACCAAGGCTGGAACGAGAACTGCCAAAGTGACCGCTGCGACCAAAGTGAACTAGTGAACTATGAACCGATCGTTCCTCGTTCCCGGGAACTATAAGTAGACCGCTGCGACCGAAGTGAACTATGAACCGATCGTTCATCGTTCCCAGAAACTATTAGTAGACCGCCACGACCGAAGTGAACTATGAACCGATCATTCCTTGGAATTCGTTCCTCAGTCCTTTCGTTCATCTTGGTGAACAGTTCCTTTGCACCCATTCGTTCGCGAACTACCCATCTCTACAAACCGGCTGACTGGGGCAGGAGAGGCACCACAGGACATTTTAATTTCTACTGGCCTGAATATAGTTTGATGGCACCCATTACAAAATATTACACGTTTGAATTCCACAGAGCGAAATACAGTGACGTTCGATGGAAGAATGCTGTGTGAAGAGGCGTGGCCCTGCACTTCGGCACGCTTAAGACCAAATAACATTTCTTACGTTCCCTCAAACATATATGTTTCATATATCAGACTCTTCAGAAAGATGTGCGCTACAAATTGAAGATTTTTTGAAAAGTCGATTTTTTAAATTTTTGGCGGCCTGCCTCAAACGCTCGAGGGAGGGGGAGCGCCACTATCTAATATTGTCCCTGGTTCGGAAATATCGTAGATCTGGACCTGATGCACAGAGCAGTCTGAGTTTTAGTGGTCAGGTGGTAGTCTCCACGTGACCCATGTTTAAGTGATTTTGTTGTTTCCTCTTCGTTTATTGCTCTCACGTCAAATGAAAACAAAACAGATTTCTATGACCGGCAGCTATCAAGTGAATTAAAATTCAGTCACATAATTACGGAAGGCTAAAATACATTGTTAGTTTCAGATTTTATTTCCATCTTTCTGACAGTCAAACGTTAATCGCCTCGCAGAACCATGAAGTGTTTTTTGTTGGTTTGTTAAGGAAATTTGACTTTTTATCAATCTTTTCTGCTGAGGCGGTCAATTTATTTGAAATGGAGTGTTTTACTTCCACACTATTGTTAGTTTCAACTGTTCGCTGCATTTCAAGTTCACGTTTTCATCTTCTAGCATGTATGGCATTATCCCATAATAAAGAACCAAACATGAAATATTACGGTTCTGGTACGCCAAGAAAATATACATCTGAATCTAGACATACGAATGTCTAGATGTCGAATTACCCTTTAATATGGTTCACAAAATTCCCGTACTCTTGGAGTATCCGCTAATGCCTTGTTTGTTTTATGACATAATGTAAGATCTTTTAATGTTTTACACATACAAACGTACGGGCTTCTTGCGTCATCGTAGCTGCACAAGCGCGGCAACGCCTGTCATCTGGCACAACTGCTGAAACGAATCTATTTCTAACAGGTCGTGGGAAAATTTTCTGAATGGTTGTTTGAAAAGTGTTATTTTCAAGTAAAGTAAATTTCCTTCTACACAAGATGAACTTTGTGTGCGAATGTCCGATGAATTTCTTAAATCACAGAGTGTTTGACTCTCATTCAAAAATCAAATCTTTGAGGATGACCATTTAGAATATTTTCGAGCCCAGAAGATCAGACATTTATGTTGTTGTTAAAAATTTTACTGGCACATTTGTATGATGTATCTTAAAGTGCAATACACACAAAAAAGATCAACATTATGTGTGAAAGCTTAGCTTCTCTTGCAGCTTATTAATCCAACATTATACGTGAAAGCTTTTCTTTTCTTGTAGCAACGCTATGTATATTAATTTAAACCATTACCTTTTCCTATTCGTGTATTCGCGCTGCTTAACAGTGATGTCGCTATTGGCTGACTACATCGCGTGTCCTATGCTCCGAATATTCGCTGTCATCTGCCGGCGAGATGGCTTCACATGAGCTACGACTGGCTTACAAAAGCGCACCGCAATCTCGATTTGAATCCTTTGGAAAGTAACGTGCGATGTTTTGTGGAATTCGTATTTATACTTTCGCAATACGAAAATAATGCAGTGTACGTGTTTCTGCACATCAGACATCTTTTCAAAACATGTCCCCCCGAGTTTCATTTTCTAAAGTACTGGGAAATTCTACGCCGGTGTATAAAACCACAACCATTGAAAGGATTAATAAGTTTTCCAGTTCCAAGGAAAGGTATGCTCTTACTTAACATGGAAAAAGTGTATTTTCATCCGGGAGAAAGTGTATTTTTAACCGGGAAATCTAGAAATTGTTTTTTCCTCATCCACATATACACCCTGTAGGAAGGTACATACACACAAATACAGCTACCATGACTTACCCTGTACCAACTGTGTAGAATATGCTTAGGAGTTGCTACCTTGTCAAGTTAGATTATTAACACTTCTCAAGTTTCATTCAGTTTGTGTTTATGAACTCTCTCTCAATCATCCAAACCTGGTCCTAGTGTAGGAGACTGCACAACAGGTTTTCCTGCACAGGCAAATTAAATTCCTGGTGGACTGATTTTTAACTACTTTGAGGTATAATATCGACAGACAGCTACACAAATAGGACCTTCTTCTCACTGTGTTATTTTTAATATCAGATAGCTAACATCATTCCTGAACTTTGAACAAGTGACACTGTTGTCCCTAAAATCAGAGGAAATGACAGTATCTTTGCAATTACTTTCAAACAGTACAACACCTATTACACCGATTCTGGCCAGTGTTTGTTACTTGCAGATGATTTATTTCATATTGTGCCTCCAGTGCAGCAACACCACAACAGGAAGTAGAAGTGGATGGAGTAGAGAGATACAAAGTTCTCAGCTGAGATACGTGATTGTGTTCTTTGTAGCTGTCCTTATTCTATTACCTTTTCCTTAAGGACATGGCCACTGTTTAAAATTTTAAAGAAACAGTTAAGGTTGTGGACATCACATCTGTATTTCAGCTTTTCCATCTGTCACAGCCCATGAATTTGAAAGACAAAGGAAATAAAAAAAATATTTACTTATGCATAATGGCATTTTTCAAAGGAAATACAGTGAGTGACAAAAGTCATGTGACACCTCCTAAAATTGTCAGACCTTCTTTTGCCCAGTGTAGTGCAGCAACTCAACGTGCTGTGTACTCAGCAAATCGTCCATAGGATCCAGTCTGTTCCATGTAAATACAGCCCACACCATTACAGTGCCTCCACCAGCTTGCACAGTGTCTTGTTGACAATTTGGGTCCATGGCTTTGTGGGGTCTGCCCCACACTCAAACTCTGCCATCAGCACTTGCCAAGCTGAACTGCCATCAGCACTTGCCAAGCTGAACTGCCATCAGCACTTACCAAACTGAAATTGAGACACATCTGACCAGGCCACGTGTTTACTGGTGTCTAGGCTCCAACTGATATGGTCACGAGCCCAGAAGAAGCACTGTAGGTGATGTCATGCTGTTAGCAAAGGCACTTGCGTCAGTCATCTGCTGACATAGCCCATAAATGTCTAGTTTCGCTGCACTGTCCTAACAGATACATTTGTCATATGTACCACATTGATTTGTGTGGTTATTTCACCCTGTGTTGTTCGTCTGTCAACAGTGACAGCTCTACGCGAACGCCATAGCTCTCAGTTGTTAAAATGAAGGCTATCCCTACTGCATTGTTCATGGTAAGAGGAAATGCCTGAACTTTTGTGTTATTGGCAAACTCTTGGTATTGTGGATCTCGGAATATTGAATTTCCCAACAATTTCAGAAATGGAAAGTCCCATGCATCTAGCTCCAACTACAATTTCGTGTTCAAAGTCTGTTAATTCCTGTTATGCACCCATAATCATGTTGGAAACCTTTTCACGTAGATCTGCTAATTACAAATGACATTCTTCCAATGCACTGCTCTTTTATACCTCGTGTACATCATACTTCCATCACGTGTATATTTGCATATCGCTATCCCATGAATTTTATCACCACAGTGTATGTACATGAGTTTGTGAATAGTGAGTTCTATTTCCAGCACATCACTACACATTCAGACAGCATTACAATGCGCACTGCTAATTGCCATGAAGGTAACAGAACATTTCAGTCCCTGAGTATAGTGTGTCAGGTAATTTGCAGAAAGAGCGGCTAGCAAAATAATTTTTAATTTTCATGGAATTGATACAGATTCTTAATTTCTTGCATTGTTAGATGGGAGCTCATTGAAAATCTTCCCAGCATACAGCAGAGCACATGACTCCATTTTAAACCTTAGAGGTAAAGTCTGCATGAAAATAATTGTTGTGCCTTTGTGACTCATTGAATCAATTCAGTTGAAACTGATCATCATCTAAAACCATTAAAGAATAAATTTATTGGGAAGAGAGTGGGAAGAATTCCAAGATCCTTAAAAAGGCTTGTGCAAGATGTGCAGTTGTCTACTTTACAGCGTATCGTTACGCTCACTTCAGCTCAATAAACACTCTGTTTACTTCAGGTGCACTGTTCCAGAAAGTAACACAATCGAACAGTGTGAAAATGTGTGAAATAAGTCAACAGTCTTGCCTTCCAGTGGTGACCCATTTAGGAGAAAAACATGCAGAACTTTACTTCTGAATTAGTTCATGTTGCTGTATCCAGCAATTTGCATATCAATACAAGCAATTGGGTTTGTGTGATCCCACCACCAACAGAACATAAATCACTGCATTTATACTGTGAATGATGTGACACCAGCGAGCTTCATCTAACACACAATATAGGTGCCAGCATGCTGGTGGAGGACCACTTGAGTGTTATTCCTAACCATTACTCAGACTCCGTCATCTGGCTGTTATTTATATGATGACCACTGTGACAGTTTCGGACTTGTGAGGTTTACTGCACTGGCTGGATTCACAATTAGAGCATATCATTGACTACATCTGGACTTGGTTTTGAGTACTGTACTTGTGTTTTGTGTAACCAGTGTAGTCTTTCTTTCAGCCAAGTACCACGATTACATAGTTATTAACTACATTTTAACCTGTTATTCCACTAGACCCCAAGGAATTTTACACAGGTTGTTTCATTACTTTGCCCACTGTCTCTTCTGTTGCTAACAGGTCATTACTGCTGGTTTCAAATTGTTTAATATAAGACGTTGTGATACTAGGACTTCAGCTGTTAGCTGAGAACCACTTGTAGGCATGTTCATCTTTCATCTGAATTGTCTGGTAAGGTTGAGTTTATACCTTTGATTAATACACTTGTATCATCAGCATGCACTACTAGTTTTGAAACATCTTTTTAAGTCACTGGAAGATCATTTGTGTAGATTAGAAACGAGTGTTACCAGTATGATCCTTTGGCCATAGTTGTTAGTCATGCCAATGCTACCTTTACCCACAACATCCACCAACTTAGCAGCTTTACATAAAATAGCAATTTATTGTGGTCCAGCAAGCTTATAAAATTCTGTAGGTGCCACAGGCATCAAAATAATATACCATTGCTCTGTCACTAATGGAACAATGTTTTAATAAATGTCTGTAAGCAGCAATATGTTTTGGGACTCAGATGAACAATTACCATTTTGTAATGATTGTGGTGTGTGTTAATGTTTTACCTCAAGAATGGAACAGCTCACCAACTTTGCTGCTTAAGAAGCTTAGAGTTATTTTAGTATGTACAGAACTGCAAATAAATTGTACCGTGCATGTAACTCTAAATTCTTTATTTTGGATCATTCCGAATAAGCATCAGAAATTTTCTATAGTGTTCTTTCATGGACCAAAGCAGGAATGCAATGCAGCTCTTGGCTGTTCATATGTATTCCTAATCAATATTTTCACAACAGAGTGATTGTAGAGAGAGGTTTCTCTGTGAATACAAAGTGCCTTTTTTAAGAATGTGAAAAGAAACTCGGTTTTACATCTAGTCAGATATATCATGATATCATGTAATAGGATGGTGCAGAGAATATAGCTCTAATAGTCTCTTCTATTTGGTGTTACACACACACACACACACACACACTCACTTTGTTATATTGAAGATATGGAGTGTCGTCTTGTAGTAAATGAGTTGATGTCAAAATGTACCAAAGTTTTAACAAATGCCCAAAAAGAGGTTAAGAAAAACAACAGATGTGAAGCAGTAGCAAATCAAATTTTCGGTGATAAAGTTTTGCACATAATCAATCACAGAGATGAGTATAATATTTTAGAGGATTCTGCATGTGAAACTGAATTATAATAATAATTCTTATGACAGGACACTTTTTGATAAATTTTGCATTTTGTTGTGATTTTAGGTGTTATTTAAAATGGAAAATGGCAGAATACACCTTTTAGGCCCTCCAAGAGATGTAAAATATGTGCACAAAGAAAGAGAAAGGATTTAAGTTAAGGAAGAACAATGGAGGAGTAGACTACCCAGGCCGCTGAAACATTGCACTTGACGTTTGCGCATGAAGTTGAAGTTGGCAGCGTAACAGAGTAACAAATGAAGAACGATAGGCGCTAGGCATTCAGCGTGGGGCGCCAGCCAATCACAGCGCAGTGAGCACTGCTGTTACTCACGTGCTGTGACGTCAAAGTTCCCGTGTTGCTGGCTTTGTTTAGTGAATGTGTATACAACGCAGTGTTGCCAATTTAGCGACTTTGTCGCTAGAAATGGCGACTTTTGCCCTCGTCTTCGCGACAAAAAAAAAAAAAAAAAAAAAACTTTTTAGCGACAAAAATTATTTAGTGACTAATCTTGCGACTTTTGGAGTACTGACGACTTTTGAAGCACAAATCAAAACTATTTTGGGCCTGTACTTTCATTAACAAAACTAAGATTTTAACGATAGAATGGGTTCTACACTGACTTTATTCTAGATTTACTAAGTTAAATTAAGTTCTTAGCATATCATGTAGCATTGTTCAGCATTTAGTAAGCCCGAATGTGGGAATTGCCTACAGAGTAAGAAAACCTTGACTATAGAACAATTCATTATTCATTACCCATTAGCCTGTTATCGTCGATAGCGTATCGATCTATAATTCTTCAACTTTTGAATTTCCATGTATTTTTCGAATTGACGAGAAACATACGTTATATTAAGTACAATAAAATACATTTCTGTCCAGCAAACTCAATTTTTCGAAATGTTAACTCGCAGTCAAATTATTACCACATGCACAGTGGTAACACAAGAATAATTCGGTAGGGGTATCTCAGACATTATTACGTTTTAAACAATGAACAATAGGACTGATATTGAGTTACCAAGTGAGTAGATTGTTTCTTGACCTCTAGTTCGCCTGAGTTTTAATGTATTTTCAGTGATTATAAATTGGTGAAACCTATGTTGTGGTGGCTTACATAATGGATTTACCGCAGAAGAAGAAGCAGTACGCTCAAAAATATCGGGATGCGTGGGAAGCAGAACCTGAATTCAACGGATGGCTGAAACCAGTCGTTGGAGACATATCCAAGGCAAGATGTCAAGTATGAGCAACAGAGTTTTACACTAAATTGTGTGATATTAGAAAGCATTCGAAAACTATTATGCATAAAAAAATTGATTTAAAAAGAAACACAAACCACCTTACCTGTGAAAATTGTTCCGAAAACTACAGTTAGAATAGCAAGCAGGGCGGAAGGCGCCCTTTCTTTATTTATTGCTGAAAATCGTTCTATTTTAGCTGTAGATCATTTAGGAATACTGTGCAAGATGGTGTTTTCTGGTGATGAGGGCGCTGAAAACATGCAATTACATCGTACAAAGTGCACTAACAGTATAACTTAAGTTTTGGCTCCCT
The DNA here is from genome assembly GCF_021461385.2 of Schistocerca piceifrons. NCBI lineage: Eukaryota > Metazoa > Arthropoda > Insecta > Orthoptera > Acrididae > Schistocerca > Schistocerca piceifrons. The sequence goes on along the minus strand of NC_060141.1, from coordinate 141,981,917 downwards.
ATTTTACACAATTATTGGTTGAAGATATAGGTAACCAAAAATACAGTGTACTAATAGATGAATCCACTGATGCATCAATATCTAAAATTCTAGGTATCGTTATACGGTACTATATTGTAAACAACCAAATCATTAGATCAGCATTTCTCAAACTCGCTGTAGTAGAAACTGCAGATGCAAGAAATCTGGTTGCTGTTCTTGTGAATTCTTTGAAAGATCTCAAACTTCCAGTCGCTAATATGGTAGGAATTGGCACAGATAATGCTTCTGCAATGGTTGGAATAAACAATGGGCTTTTCGAACAACTCAAGAGAGAATACGGTTTGCAGCATTTGGTATTGATCCGTTGCATTTGTCAATCTTCAGCTTGCAGTTTCGCACGCCTCAGTGAATACCATACCTAGAAACATAGTTTCTTGTACGGGAAACCTACAATTGGTTCTCCATTTCACCCAAAAGACAAGAGGAATATAAAAAGGTTTATGAGACAATAAATTGTGGAAAACAGCCACTAAAAATTTTGAATGTCTGCGCAACATGTTGGCTTTCAATTGAACCAGCAATACGAAGAATTCTGGAGCAGTGGGAAGAACTAAGGCTACATTTATCACTTGCCATGGTTCAAGACAATTGTTACACTGCCGATCTTTTGTACAAGATGTATTGTGACGACTCAAATCATCTTTACATGATTTACCTTAAACATGCTTTAAAAGACGTACAAATAGCAATAAAAGCTTTTGAAGGAGAAGACAATGACCCCACTAAATTACTAGATACACTTGTATTTCTCATGCAGTCACTCGGACAAAACATATGCCATTCTTGCAGCATACTGTCTATGAAATCGCCACTAAAAGCCAATTCTTTGGCTTCATCCGCTACAGCATTATTTTTATTCACTTTTAGTGTTTCTTCAACATTCAGCATTGACTTTTTTTCAGGATCGTAACGTTACTTGGCAGTCTTTGTTGAATTTCTTTTATGAGTTTCAGACTAAACTGAATGCATCTCTTCTTCAAATAAACTTTGTTTTCTTCAGACAAACTTGACTCAGACAATTTCTGTTCAAACATAAAGCCAAGGTTCGGGTTTGCGTACATACATTCGCTTGAAACTGGTGTTGTCAACAAATCAACAGTTGAAACAACTTTGTTTTCTTCAGACAAACTTGACTCAGACAATTTCTGTTCAAACATAAAGCCAAGGTTCGGGTTTGCGTACATACATTCGCTTGAAACTGGTGTTGTCAACAAATCAACAGTTGAAACAACTGTTGATTTGTTGACAACACCAGTTTCAAGCGAATGTATGTACGCAAACCCGAACCTTGGCTTTATGTTTGAACAGAAATTGTCTGAGTCAAGTTTGTCTGAAGAAAACAAAGTTTATTTGAAGAAGAGATGCATTCAGTTTAGTCTGAAACTCATTAAAGAAATTCAACAAAGACTGCCAAGTAACGTTACGATCCTGAAAAAAAGTCAATGCTGAATGTTGAAGAAACACTAAAAGTGAATAAAAATAATGCTGTAGCGGATGAAGCCAAAGAATTGGCTTTTAGTGGCGATTTCATAGACAGTATGCTGCAAGAATGGCATAATATCAACTTCATTATGTGGAATAACACTACTAACACTGTTCGATTTTGGAGTGAGGTTGTGCAGTATAAAAATGCCGCAGGGGAGAATCCCTTTTCTTTGATTTCACAGCTAGCAATGACTGTTCTATGCCGACCGCATTCAAATGCAGAAGTGGAAAGAATATTCAGGTCTATGAACATTATAAAAACTAAACAACGTAACAGATTATCGTTAAAGACAATTAATGCTTGATCATATTGAGAGACCAGCTGAAGAAACAAAATAACGATTGTGCATCTTTTGACATACCGTCAGACGTATTGGAGCTTATTGGAACGAACAAAAGTTATTCTTTTGCGACAAAACCAGTCGAACTGCAACATCATCTTTTGAGCGACGTTCAACCCTCTACATGAACTACAGTTCTGTCAGAGCATGAAACAGAAGAGTCATTCGATCTTCTGAGTGACGACGATGAATAGCACACATACCTGTATGTATATATTTTGTAACCTAATTGGAGTTCTTGCTTTCTTTTGTTACAAATATAGTTGTATATTTCTAGTGTATTTGACTAATGTGATTGCAACAACAATTTAGGTATTGTGTCAGTTATGATAACATGTTTAATTAAACGTTAACGTATTTTATATGTATGTTGTTGCAAGCGATGCGTCATTTAATTAAGACAATATAGCAATTACGTATGAGAATTTTTATTAATATTTCATTATCCCCCCCCTCCCCCCCACTGGCTTATTGCATCATTCATAGCACGAAATTTTCAGCACACCCCTAGTAAAACCAGTTTTAGCGACTTTCTAGTGACTTTTGATATTGAACCTAGCGACACGGGTTTTTTAGAGTTGGCAACATTGATACAACGTGAATTGTATGTTGTTTACCGCGTGTTTTCGTTGTACTGTGTGCTATATCGTTGTGACTTTTGTTACGTTGTGAGTGTACATACTTGGAAAATGCCACCGAAAAGACTTCGTTCACTTAGTGACAATCCTTTGCGTCGAGGGGTGCCGCTAAACAGCCAGGCACTGGAGTTATTACGCAGAACTCGTGAGTTTCACGAGCAGGAGAAAAACTACGTAAGCATTCATGGACAGCCATCAATTCCTGCCGACAAAGTGGTGGAACGTACGTCGAAAACTCTTGGTATTAGTGCAAGAACCGTAGTAAGTAAGGGAGTATTACTACAAAACTTGGAAGATACTGAAGTGAGCCATAATGATTCCGAGCTGTCTGGATCAAATAATACATTTTTATCAACCCCGGGAAAGAAGAAAAAGCGGCCTAAAAATTGTGCTAAAAAATATGGGTTTCCGTTACAAAACACTAGACGGACGCAAAGTACTGTTAGAGAGGGCACATATTGTTACCGCTCGTAGCATTTTCTTGCACAAACTTGTGGTCAGAGACATTCATTCCATAATTTGGCTAGACGAAACGTGGGTTAATGCCGGGGAAGCTGTCAGTAAATGTTGGACGGATAACACACCCAGCAGTAGCGGCCATCAGCCGACGGGAAGAGGAGCTAGATTTAGTGTGGTTCATGCAGGCTCCTCCAGTGGTTTTGTCCCTGACGCACTTTTGGTTTTTAGATCGAAAAAGACTGGTGATTACCATGAAGATATGGATCACACACAATTTGTTGAGTGGTTCAGGAACCTTTTAAAACAGTTTCCTGTCCCTACAACAATTGTAATGGACAATGCTCCATATCATTCGGTGATACAGAACAAAGACCCAACCACAAATGATCGTAAAGAAGTTATAGGTGCAGTGGTTACAGGCTCGAAATATTGCAGCGCATAAGAGTATGACAAAGGTTCTGTTGTATTCTCTTGTTAAAGAAAATAAGCCTATGACACCTACATATGAAGTAGACGAAATTGCCAAGGAGCAGGGTCATACTGTAATAAGGATGCCACCATATCACTGCCATTTCAACCCTATTGAGTTAATATGGAGTGATGTAAAAATGTATGTAAGGAACAACAACAAGTCCTTTACAATAACAGAGGTGGAAAAGCTGTTGCGTGAAGCTCTTGTGACTGTGGATGCTGCCTCATGGAGAAAAAAAGTAGAGCACGTCGAGAAGCTTATACGAGCAGCACAGACAATAGAAGGAATTATCAGTGGCCATGAACAATTAATGATTTGTCTTGCTGATGATGACGGTTTTGGCGATGAGTCGGACAACAGTGACGATGGCGAGCTGGATGGAATTGCGCCATTATCACTGTAAATTGGTGAGTGAAAAATTACTAATATTGGTTATTTATTGCAATCTCGGTTATTATTTATTTTGTAAACTACGTACATTATTGATTTGAAAGTACCAGTCGTCAGATGCTTGTTTTTTGTATTTCTTTGCTCCGTTATCGAAAGGGTGCGCATTGCTATGCTTTTACATGCATTGTTATACGGTTGTTTACTTCCTGTCATTGTAGTACAACTAAAAACGAGTTTTTATACACACTGTAATTGCTCAATCGCTTGCATTTACGGGACTGGACGGAAAACTGTATCGTCTGCTGTGTGTATAGAGGCTGCTGTTGCAACATCGCTATTACAGTGTAGCCAACCTAAATAGACAAAAAGCGAACTGTCAAGTGCAATGTTTCGCCGGCGGGGGTATAGGTTGTGTGTCTGTGCAGAGCAGTTTGCCTAGTGGAAGCAAACATTCAGCGCATATCTCTACCTGCAGTAGTTAGTGTGTGGTGTTCCGTGCAGACATGAATGAAAGTGACATGAAAAGTGTTTTTTGTATGGAACAAGTACTTGAGGTGCAGGCAAATGTTTGAGCTGAGATTCAGAAGGCTGAGTGATGTAGTATAACCAAGTTGTTTTATTAACTGAGGAGAATATAAATTTTAAATGGAATTTGTTGTTTGAGATGCTTTTGTAGCTAGATCAAGAATTAAGCTCTCTTCCAGTCTATTCCATAACCCTTTGGAGAAGGAGACCTGACTGTGGCACAAAGAAGAAGAGAGGCTTGAACAGAACAGCAATAATAATAACAACCACATATTTGAAGTTGTCGGGCAGGCAGACATGGACTTCAAGGAGTAGAGAAACTTGAATAGCTCAGTGTGTGAGCTTGATGCGCACACACATCCAGCCTGTGGTCAAGTTAAGACCAAAACCAAGTGAAAACACCACATTCTTTAGTACTTTTTGTCAAGGATGAATCACTTACATGGGAAAAAATGCAACCAGATTTGGTTTGTGGAAATTTGCAGTTTGAACCTGGAAAGTTTAGGGTAATCTTTTGATGATAGTCACAACCCTGTGATTGAGAAATCCAGCTACAAAGGACCTAATACAAAACACCCAGTCCACCGTGTGGTTTAATGCAGCTTTCCATGCTAGTTTATACTGTACAAGCCTCTTCATCTCAACATAACCACTGCAGCATACATACATTTGAACCTGTGTACTGTCAAAGCTTGGTCTTCCTCTAAACTTTGTATCTCTCCATTATCAAACTGATGATTCTTGGTTGCCTCAGAATATGTCATAAATTTCTATTCTTCATAATTCCAGTCAGTGTGTCCTCATTAGTTATCCAATCTAGCCATTTAACCTTCAGCATTTTTCGGCACCACCACATATCAAAAACTCCTGTTGAACTGTTTATTGCCCATCTTTCATCTCAGTATAAGGCTACACACTAGACAAATGCCTTCTGAAAAGATTTTCTAACACTTGAATCGTTACTATCAACAAATTTCTCTTTAAACATTTTTCTACGTATTGGCAATCTACATTTTATATCCTCTCTGTTTTGGTCATTGTCATTCATTTTGCTGCCCAAATAGCATAATTTTATTTTTATTGATGTTTGTCTTAGTCTCTTTTCAAGACATTGTCCACTACATTCAACTTCTCTTTTAAGTCCATAACACTCTGACGCAATTATAATCTCATTAGCAAACTGCAAAGCTTTTGTTTCTTCTCCTGTACTTCAGTCCCTTCTCCAAATTATTCCTTTGTTTCCTTTACTGTTTGCTCAACATCTCAGATAGGCTACAACCCTGTGCATCTTCAGCTTTCATTTCATGCATTGTTATATTTTCTCTTTTTGTCAGTTAACCCTTCTAGTGACAAAATGTTTTATCAAGTATAACAGTGCAATACATGTTCATATGTAATTTGAGGATAATGATCAATAAACCTACTCAGTTTATTATGTATTTCTGAGCCCACCATGAGTTATGGGGTGGCAAATATTCATACCAGTGAACTGCAATCATGAAGTTTACACTGAAAAATTTTGAAAAATCTGCAAGGAATAGCAATTTCGACTTTCGTTAGTAAGCTTACGCCCTCAGGAGGAAGACATTTCCCAAAGGTCTGAGTTTCACAACCAACTTTAGACCATACATGTTGTTGTTGTTGTCTTCAGTCCTGAGACTGGTTTGATGCAGCTCTCCATGCTAATCTATCCGGTACAAGCTCCTTCATCTCCCAGTATCTACTGCAACCTACATCCTTGTGAATCTGCTTAGTGTATTAGTCTCTTGGTCTCCCTCTACGATTTGTATCCTCCATGCTGCCCTCCAATGCTAAATTTGTGATCCCTTGATGCCTCAGGACATGTCCTACCAACCGATCCCTTCTTCTAGTCAAGTTGTGCCACAAACTTCTCTTCTCCCCAATCCTATTCAATACCTCCTCATTAGCTACGTGATCGACCCACCTAATCTTCAACATCTGTAGCACCACATTTCGAAAGCTTCTATTCTCTTCTTGTCCAAACTATTTCTTGTTCATGTTTCACTTCCATACATGGCTACACTCCATACAAATGCTTTCAGAAACGACTTCCTGATGCTTCAATGTATACCCGATGTTAACAAAGTTCTCTTCTTCAGAAACACTTTCCTTGCCATTGCCAGTCTACATTTTATATCCTCTCTACTTCAACCATCATCAGTTATTTTGCTCCCCAAATAGCAAAACTCCTTTACTACTTTAAGTGTCTCATTTCCTAATCTAATTCCCTCAGCATCACCCGACTTAATTCGAGTACATTCCATTATCCTCATTTTGCTTTTGTTGATGTTCATCTTATACCCTCCTTTCAAGACACTGTCCATTCCGTTCAACTGCTCTTCCAAGTCCTTTGCTGTCTCTGACAGAATTACAATGTCATTGGCGAACCTCAAAGTTTTATTTCTTCTCCCTGGATTTTAATACCTACTCCAAATTTTTCTTTTGTTTCCTTTACTGCTTGCTCAATATACAGATTGAATAACATCGGGGAGAGGCTACAACCCTGTCTCACTCCCTTCCCAACCACTGCTTCCCCTTCATGCCCCTCCACTCTTATAACTGCCATCTGGTTCTGTAGAAATTGTAAATAGCCTTTCGCTCCCTGTATTTTACCCCTGCCACCTTTAGAATTTGAAAGAAAGTATCCCAGTCAACATTGTCAAAAGCTTACTCTAAGTCTACTAATGCTAGAAACGTAGGTTTGCCTTTCCTTAGTCTTTCTTCTAAGATAAGTTGTAGGGTCAGTATTGCCTCACGTGTTCCAACATTTCTGCGGAATCCAAACTGATCTTCCCCGAGGTCGGCTTCTACCAGTTTTTCCATTCGTCTGTAAATAATTCGCGTTAATATTTTGCAGCTGTGACTTATTAAACTGATAGTTCGATAATTTTCACTTCTGTTAACACCTGCTTTCTTTGGGATTGGAATTATTATATTCTTCTTGAAGTCTGAGGGTATTTCGCCTGTCTCATACATCCTGCTCACCCGATGGTAGACTTTTGTCAGGACTGGCTCTCCCAAGGCCGTCAGTAGTTCTGATGGAATGTGGTATACTCCCGAGGCCTTGTTTCGACTGAGGTCTTTCAGTGCTCTGTCAAACTTTTCACGCAGTATCGTATCTCCCATTTCATCTTCATCTACATCCTCTTCCATTTCAATAATATTGTCCTTAAGTACATTGCCCTTGTATAGACCCTCTATATACTCCTTCCACCTTTCTGCTTTCTCCTCTTTGATTAGAACTGGGTTTTCATCTGAGCTCTTTATATTCATGCAAGTGGCTCTCTTTTCTCCAAAGGTCTCTTTAATTTTCCTGTAGGCTGTATCTATCTTACCCCTAGTGAGATAAGCCTCTAAATCCTTACATTTGTCCTCTAGCCATCCCTGTTTAGCCATTTTGCACTTCCTGTCGATCTCATTTTTGAGACGTTTGTATTCCTTTTTGCCTGCTTCATATACTGCATTTTTATATTCTCTCCTTTCATCAATTAAATTCAATATTTCTTCTGTTACCCAAGAATTTTTACTAGCCCTGGCGGCTTATGCTGCCCATGTTTTTAGCTTGCCCGGGCATCCAAATTACCATGTCCTGTTCCCGCAGTCAGTCGTCCATCTGCCAGACCGTCGGCCCCGGTCAGGTTGTCCGATCGCCGTATGCATCAAAGAGCTCCTCTCTGGGCTTGGGTTTTTCCCAGTTCCACCTCCTTTCCGGGCACCTCTGCGCACACCCCTATGGTGTGTGCCTCGCCCGTGCCTTCGGCTCGATTTGGCACAGAGCCCGAAGGACTCAGTCCCTCCGGAGGCCTTCTGATGCCACTTTTATCCCATCCTGGCCACATATCAGGGCTCTGGAGTTGTATACACCGACGGCTCGATGGCTGCTGGTCATGTCGGCTATGCTCTGACTCTAGGTGATCACTCTGAACAACATTCATTGCCAGCTGGCTGCGACATATTTACTGCTGAGCTGGTCGCCATCTTTCGTGCCCTAGAGTATATCCGCTCCTGCGCAGGTTAGTCCTTCGTGATCTGTAGCGATTCCCTGAGCGGTTTCTGAGCTCTTGACCAGTGTTTCCCTCGTTCTCGTCTGGTGATGGCTATCCAGGAGTCCCTGTATACTCTTGACCGTTGCGGCCGCTCTGTGGTCTTTGTTTGGACCCCAGGCCATGTTGGGATACCCGGCAATGAGAATGTTGACCGCCTGGCGAAAGAGGCCACCAGTCAACCACCTCTGGAGATTGGCCTCCCGGCGACTGATTTGCAGGCACTATTACGCCGCACCATTTTCGATTTATGGGACGCTGAATGGCGCAACCTGCCCGTACCAAACAAACTCCGTCGTATCAAGGCGACGACGACTGTGTGGCGGTCGTCCATTCGGGTCTCCCGCCAGGAGTCTGTTGTCCTCTGCCGGCTGCGCATTGGGCACACTCGGCTGACACACGGCCACTTATTTTGCTGTGAGGACCCACCTCTGTGTCGCTGCGGCTCCGTTTTATCTGTGGTGCACATTTTATTGGAGTGTCCGCTTTTAGCTGTGTTCAGGCAGACGTTCGCACTGCCTGACACGCTCCCTGCCCTTTTATCTGATGACCCTGCTATGGCTGGCTTAGTTTTACGTTTTATTCGGGCAGGGGGTTTTTATCATTTAATCTGAGTGTTTGTGTTTTGTTTTATTGTTTTGTGTTGATTCTGGCCTTTGGCCTACAGTTTTAAACTCAGTTTTTAATGTGTTCTCGGTGGTTGGCTTTTCCTTTTTTTGTTCCTATGGTCGGCCAACCACCGTCACACTCTGTGTGATTTTAGTTCTTCTTGTCTGGTCTTTATCTACGTTTCTCTTGTTCTGTGTCGTCTGTGCTCTATTCTGTTCATCGTTTTTATTCTCTGTGGGTGTTTTTAGGATTTGGAAAAAGGGACCGATGACCGTCGCAGCCTGGTCCCTTCAATCCCACAAACCAACCAACCTTCTACTAGCCCTCGTCTTTTTACCTACTTGATCCTCTGCTGCCTTCACTACTTCATCCCTCAGAGCTACCCATTCTTCTTCTACTGTATTTCTTTCCCCCATTCCTGTCAATTGTGCCCTTATGCTGTCCCTGAAACTCGGTACAACCTCTGGTTTAGTCAGTTTATCCAGGTCCCATCTCCTTAAATCCCCACCTTTTTGCAATTTCTTCAGTTTTAATCTACAGTGATTGTGGTCAGAGTCCACATCTGCCCCTGGAAATGTCCTACAATTTAAAACCTGGTTCCTAAATCTCTCTCTTATCATTATATAATCTATTTGATACCTTTTAGTATCTCCATGATTCTTCTATGTATACAACCTTCTTTTATGATTCTTGATCCAAGTGTTAGCTATGATTAAGTTATGCTCTGTGCAGAATTCTACCAGACGGATTCCTCTTTCATTTCTTACCCTCAATCCATATTCACCTACTATGTTTCCTTCTCTCCCTTTTCCTACTCTCGAATTCCATCACCCATGACTAGTAAATTTTTGTTTCCCTTCACTACCTGAATAATTTCTTTTATCTCACCATACATTTCTTCAATTTCTTCGTCATCTGCAGAGCTAGTTGGCATATAAACTTCTACTACTGTAGTAGGCATGGGCTTCGTGTCTATCTTGGCCACTATAATACATTCACTATGCTGTTTGTAGTAGCTTACCCCCACTCCTATTTTTTTATTCATTATTATAACTCTGTATTCACCTGACCAGAAGTTTTGTTCCTCCTGCCACCGAACTTCACTAATTCCCACTATATCTAACTTTAACCTATCCATTTCCCTTTTTAAACTTTCTAACCTACCTGCCCGATTAAGGGATCTGACATTCCATGCTCTGATCCGTAGAGACCATACATATAAATCAACATTTGCAGACACTTCAGTAGCTTCCTCAAGTATAGGCAAACAGTTTACCATACCTGCTGCATCTGCGCTAGACGTTTGTCATAGGTCCCCTTGACACTATGTTGCCCAAACTACCATTGGTGTCTGTAGTAGTGTTTAAAACTCTGGAAGTACTAGCCCCATCATCTGCATCAGAGTCTCCTCCAAATTCTGAATAGTCTGCTTGCTCTTCTGTGACCTCTTCCCAGTAGTTCATTACACGGTCAGCCAGACATTCATCTACTGTGGATCTATGCCATCTTCATGTCATTGTTATAGATCTAAAAGAAATATTTACGAATATCAGTATGATCCTTCTAACTATACTGGTGTGCAAAGCAAAAATACTTTTTGCACAATGTGTCACTGTCAAATAACATTGCTTGACGAAACTTGGGCCATACATAGAAAGTACTGTTATGGTACAGAACAGGATGTAACTGAAAGAAATACCCAGTGAGATGAACAGAAGACACTTTTATTCATAGACAATAATGACACTGAAGTCACTGTGATTCACGATTGTTCCCTGGAAATTACAAAAGGCAGGACATGGTTCTAAGTAGGGAGCCGAAAAGTTGATTACAATTTCTTGTTTTAGGGCACTCCATTCTTCCACTATCATGATTGACAACTACTGGATGGTCATTGGAGCACGAGGATGCGCTGCAGTATTTCTCCCCAAAACATCCCACACATGGTTGATGGGATTTAAGCCCCGGGGAGTGGGGGGGGGGGGGGAGGGGGGGTGAAGGCCAGTCCATTCCCAAATATCCTCTTGTTGCAAGAGCTCCTCTGTTGAGGGAAGAGGCAGGCTAGTCCATTCCCCAAATATCCACTCATTCCAAGAGCTCATCCATGTAAGCAGTTTGATGCGGTTGCACTTTGTCATCTGTAAAAATTAAGTCAGAGCCAAATGCAGTCAATCTACAAACAATATTGCTTATAAATCACTCGTGTGATCCAATATTGCTTATAAATCACTTGTGTGACATCCTAAATATTGCTCAACTGTGTGGGACCTGTACCAGATAGGAATAGCAGGTGTTGTTGAAAATATAGAGAGAAGGGCAGCACAAATTGTCACAGGTTTTTTGATCCATGGGAGAGTGTCACAGAGATGCTGAAGAATCTTAACTGGCAGGCTCTTGAGGAAGTATACCAAGAAAACCTACTTACAGTGTTTCAGGACTCTAGGAATATACTGCAAGTTCACCCCACCCCTTTACTTATCGCTCTCATAGGGATCATGAAGACAAAATTTAATTACTCACAGCATACACAGAGGCTTTTAAACAGTCATTCTTCCTGCCCTCCATATGTGAATGGAACAAGAACAAAACCCTAATGATTGGTGCAATGTGATGTAGTCTTTGCCATGCAGTTCACAGTGGTTTGCAGAATATAGATGTAGATCTAGAGTGAAGTGTCACAACAGTGTGAACCAGGGAGTGTACCATTTTCAAAGATTTGGAGGTCAGTATGTCCATGCAACATTATGCCTCCCCATAACATAACTTCTGGACCACCAAAAAAATCATGTTCAGCAAGCTGGACGTACCCTCATATGGCTAGATATGAGAACACACAATGCACCCAGGAACATTATTGAACATGATCGTTTTGGCGATCCAGATGTTAAAAGTATGGGGGGGGTTAAAGTGGGGGGGGGGGGGGAGTAATGTTGCATGGGTGTACTAACATCCATACCATTGAACACTCACAGGTCAACATTATAGTGACGCTATACTCCTTCACTATGTGCATCTTTTCAGGAGTGCGTTTGGCCCTTACTTCATATTTGTGGATGATGTTATGTGAACAAATAAACTGGTGCAGGTGTAGGTCTCTTGGAACAAGAAGATATTTGGTGAATGAACTTGCTTACACTTTTCTGTGACCTAAATCCCATCAAGCATGTGTGGGCTGTATTGGGGGAAATGTATTGAAGCATGTCCACATGCCCCAACAGCAATCTAGCGTTTGACAGTCGCACTGATGGAGGAATGGAACACTCTTATCACAACAGTTCCTTACTTTTGACCAACATTGGAGCATGTTGCAGAGTCCATATTGATCACAAACCCTATTAAGAACAATATTCCGCCTTGTATAATGTCTGGGGGCATCATGAATTGCAGTGACAGTGGTTTCATAACACTCTTACCATTGTGAAATCTGTCTGAAACCTCCAGCATCTCCAATCTCTTCCATGTACCCACAGGCCTTCTGTGATTCAAAAGCAATGTTAGCAATGACTAAATTACACTCCGTGCAGAACTTGACCAAGTGGCTTCCTCTTCATTCGTTTCCCCTCAAGTCCCCTTTTCTTCTATTTTTACATCTCTTCATATTCCTACTATCAAATTCCAGTCCCCTTCACAAATTTTGCTCGCTTTAAGTATTAGAATAATTTCTTTTGTCTCATCATACATCCTTTCAGTCTCTTCATCAACAGAACTAGTTGGCGTAGAAAATTGTCCTAATATCATGGGTGTTGGCTTCGTGTTTATCTTCGCTTCGATAATGTGTTCACTGTGCTGCTCATAGTAGCTCAGTTGCATTCCTGTTTTCTTATTCATTATTAGACCTCCGTGCATTACTCCTATCTGATTGTGTATTGATAACCCTGTACTGACCTAACAAAAAGTCCTGTTCTCCCTGCCATTCCATACCCCAATTCCCACTATATCAAGCTTCAAACTATCGATTTACATTTTTAGATTCTCTGACCCACTTACCCATGTAAGGAATCTAACATTCCACACTCTGACCTGTAGAGTGCCAGATATTTCCCCCCCCCCCCCCCCCCCCCTCCTTGATGAGAATATTGACTCATGCTCATAGTTGTGTGTAAGCTAGGATATACTTACACCACCATACAAATTTGCATTCAGACTGCTGGAAACTATGTTCCAGCTTGTAGATTGAGTTTTAACATTCCACTGTACTGGAAAATTATATTTAACAGCCATAAGTGGCAGGCCACATTCAATAATTATGTAATGGCTGTAAACCCAGTCCTCACCAAAATTTCATTTGTGCATCTCCCAGAGAAATTCTAAATCACACAAATAGCAACTTGCAGATTATGCAGAAGCACACCGTCAATCACACATTAATTACAGCAGAGATTTGTAAACCACCAACTCTCCTCTGTCTGTCGATGCAGCCTAGGTAGGTTACTATGTGTGGTGTCACCACACTTACAGCTGACTGGGCATAGCTACAACCAGTACAGTGATGATGTAAAAGTTCTCTCTTCCCATGCAGTAAGATGAATTTTACCATATTAGAGAACTGACAAAGATAAACACTTTGAACCCTCATTGTTTAATACCAGGTAACTAGAACCATGAATCACTTCTCTCCTGCCCATGCTACAGTTATGCCACAATGCAAGTGATACCTGCATCTGTTCAGACATGCTTTCATAACAAGGTATTGTGTGAAATTAACTTTTTGTTAGCCAATAGTATTCTTGTACTTTGCAGATGAAGCTGACAGCAGTACACTTCGATGTGTTTGCTTCCTTAAACACAGTGAAATTCTTACTGGAAATTTGCGTGGCATACTGAAAATTTGGGACTTGAAAAGTTCAACTGTTAGGCCTACCATGTCATTCACAATGCCGCATGAGCAGGTGCGTATACAATTGTTTAGATGCATGATATTGGAGATTATCAGTTATCCATTTAGCTATTTGAAATATCAAACATTTTTTGTAGTAATGTATACTGTGGTAACTAGATGGGGGCAGCAATGTCAATAGAGGCAGTTCCTTTTTCAGCCATGAAAATGATGTAAAACAAAATATGTTGCAGAAGCTCTGTAATATTGATGATTTTCATTATTGTTCTGAAAGTATTTTTAAGTGAACTGTAGTATACAGAAAAGTACCTTGAAATTCATACAGAGGGGATGGAAAATGTATGGTAACTTAAGTATAATTTATATAATTTACATGGACACACTGAGTTCCAAAACTTGTTTTGAGAGGGTTCTAGGTAGTAAAATCGTGGAAAAAATATTATTGCATTATTTGGTGTTGATAAATTCCTTATATTATACTTGTCCATTTACTGTAAATAATTATCCACAGGGTTAAATAACAGTGTACATTAACTTCATGAACTAGTACAACATTCTTTCTGTGTGGACATCGGAGTTCAACTTTCAATACGGAAACAAGCTTGCAGCTTTTGTGTGCAAGTTTTAAATATACATTCTTGCGTGTAGTTGTCATTGATCTTACATATCTGTTCTAATGAGGTTGCTCCTTATGACATCCTTGCATATTTGGGAAACTCTCTGCCTTACTTGCTGTGGCGTAAAGGCATCTGCTGGCGAACTCCAACAGCGTCACACCATCCAAGGAGTACCTCAACAGAACAATAATACAGCACAAGCAAATATATATATTGACACACATCATCATAAACAAAATGCAGACCTGTGAACTATTCAAAACTATTACTATAACATTACTAAATGACATGATTACTCATTTATATATGTTAACAAGGGTTCATAGAGCTTCACACATCTAGATGAGGGAAACATTCCACATGGGAAAAATATATCTAAAAACAAAGATGATGTGACTTACCAAACGAAAGCACTGGCTGGTCGATAGACACACAAACAAACACAAACATACACACAGAATTCTAGCTTTCGCAACCAACGGTTGCTTCATCAGGAAAGAGGGAAGGAGAGGGAAAGATGAAAGGATGTGGGTTTTAAGGGAGAGGGTAAGGAGTCATTCCAATCCCGGGAGCGGAAAGACTTACCTTAGGGGGAAAAAAGGACAGGTATACACTCGGTCGCTTGCGCGCACGCCCGCGCGCGCGCGCGCGCGCCCACACACACACATACACACATACACAGACACAAGCAGACATTTGTAAAGGCAAATAGTTTCGGCAGAGATGTCAGTCGAGGCGGAAGTACAGAGGCAAAGATGTTGTTGAAAGACAGGTGAGATATGAGCGGCGGCAAATTGAAATTAGCGGAGGTTGAGGCCTGGCGGATAACGAGAAGAGAGGGTATACCGAAGGGCAAGTTCCCATCTCCGGAGTTCTGACAGGTTGGTGTTAGTAGGAAGTATCCAGATAACCTGGACGGGGTAACACTGTGCCAAGATGTTCTGGCCGTGCACCAAGGCATGTTTAGCCACAGGGTGAACCTCATTACCAACAAACACTGTCTGCCTGTGTCCATTCATGCGAATGGACAGTTTATTGCTGGTCATTCCCACATAGAAAGCTTCACAGTGTAGGCAGGTCAGTTGGTAAATCACGTGGGTGCTTTCACACGTGGCTCTGCCTTTGATCGTGTACACCTTCCGGGTTACAGGACTGGAGTAGGTGTTGGTGGGAGGGTGCATGGGACAGGTTTTACACCGGGGGCGGTTACAAGGGTAGGAGCCAGAGGGTAGGGAAGGTGGTTTGGGGGTTTCATAGGGATGAACTAAGAGGTTACGAAGGTTAGGTGGACGGCAGAAAGACACTCTTGGTGGAGTGGGGAGGATTTCCTGAAGGGTGGATCTCATTCAGGGCAGGATTTGATGAAGTCGTATCCCTGCTGGAGAGCCACATTCAAAGTCTGATGCAGTCACGGAAAGTATCCTGTCACAAGTGGGGCACTTTTGGGGTTCTTCTGTGGGAGGTTCTGGGTTTGAGGGGATGAGGAAGTGGCTCTGGTTATTTGCTTCTGTACCAGGTCGGGAGGGTAGTTGCGGGATGCGAAAGCTGTTTTCAGATTGTTGGTGTAATGGTTCAGGAATTCCGGACTGGAGCAGATTCGTTTGCCATGAAGACCTAGGCTGTAGGGAAGGGACTGTTTGATGTGGAATGGGTGGCAGCTGTCATAATGGAGGTACTGTTGCTTGTTGGTGGGTTTGATGTGGACGGACGTGTGAAGCTGGCCATTGGACAGATGGAGGTCAACGTCAAGGAAAGTGGCATGGGATTTGGAGTAGGACCACGTGAATCTGATGGAACTAACGGAGTTGAGGTTGGACAAGAAATTCTGGAGTTCTCCTTCACTGTGAGTCCAGATCATGAAGATGTCATCAATAAATCTGTACCAAACTTCGGGTTTGCCCCGCTTCTCCAACATGTTAGCTGAAACAGATATATAAAGTCGGTTCTTTGTGTTCTTAAAAAATGAATTATCAACACTGAATAATACCCAAATCTCTCCCTGTCATTTTTGATTCAGCTTAGGAATTGGACATCATTTCTTGACTGACAGGTTAAATGAATTATGAGGAAGCTTCTTGCAGAGGTACTTGAAACATTCTTCGTCTTCGGAAAAATCTTTCACAAACTGTTTTATTAGGCGCATCTTAATACATAGAGGTGGTATAATAGTAGAATTTTGTAAGATACCCTGGTAGTACGTGCAAAGAGAAGAGCCAAAGAGCTATTTACAATAGTTCCTATGTATACTAACCAGTGCAACAACTGCCACCAAAATTTTCATCTTAATGTTGCCATTAATAAAAATATTATATCACTATTACAAAAAGGAACATTGCTACTCACCATATAGCGGAGATGCTGAGTAACTTACAGGCACCACATAAGGACTTGCGCGACTAAAGCTTTTGGCCATTAAAGCCTTCATCAACAAGAGAGACAAACGCGCACACACACTCTCACAAACACAACTCACACGAACGACTGCAGTCTTAATGGTTGAAAGTTTTAGTCATGAGAGTCCTTTTGTTGTGCCTCTCTGCAACTCAGCATCTCCGCTATATGGTGAGCAGCAACTTCCTGTATTATATATCAAATATATGTTATTAGATTCACTAAAATTCTTTTTTCTGTTCTTGAGTGCTAATTATAAAATAATGACGATTGATGGTGCTGTTTTGCTGCCACATTAGGATCCAGAACACTAAAGACCCAGTTGCATTACAAAAGCTTTTTCAGAATTGTTATGTGTTACTGAAGTGAACACAGTTTTTGGCCATTGCAATGCAACATCTGGCTGACAGTTTCCTGCCCCTATTGTCATTGTCCCTGTAGTTTTCCTCCAGCAAGTGGATTTTATTACTTTTTACCTGACACAGAATAATTTCCTGTGATTTTAGCAATTGAAATGTCACTGCAATAATTCAGTACCTGCTTCACTGGCTGCTGTGTAATATTGTCTGTCCTATCTGACTTCTCTTGTTCTTTTGTGACCCTCACGGTATTACGTATGGAGGCCTAGGGTGTCTTTTATTTTCACGCTCTTTAATCGTCCTTGTCTTTGTTTGGCCGATTTCTTCAATTCTCGAAGTGTCAGACCCCTTTTTTTTTTCCATCTTCACAATTTCATGTTGTCATCTTTCATCCTTCATCACCACCTTTCTGAATAACATTCAGAATTGTAATTCGAGGATTTATCCTCACACCAAGGTGATACCATAGACAGTCGACCATGAACAGTCTTGAAGAATAATTCCACTGACTGCAACCATAAATTGCAGGAAAGATAGCATTCGGATTCGGTGGACTGTCATTCAGAAGATAATGGTGGATCGGAGCGTCTAGAAACTCAACAGTTCGTACAAACCTTAAACATCAAAGGATTAAACCTAAAAAAATCTTGTTCTTCTCGATACACAATGTTGGCTCCTTGTGCCAAGCTGGAAAATTAAAGATCATTACTGACATCATAAAGAAACACAAAATTGTAAACATAGCTCTTCAAGCAATCAGAAATGGTGATCAAGGCCCTACAGAATCACAGGGATACTGACTTTATAAAGGAATCCCTGGAAAAAGAGTCCTGAAAAACTGTCCACAATTTGGCAATGGTTGCCTTACAGATCTGAAAGTTTTCGACTCTGTCATAGGATCAAATCTCAGTCCCCCAGACTTGCAACTCTAACTTTGAAATCTGCAAATAAGAAATACACAATTATCAATGCACATGCTCTCACCAATCAGAAAAATAATACTCTGAAGGACAAAGAAGAAACACAGAAATTTTGGGATCTCCTAGATCAAGTCTTAATCAACATTCCTCCATCAAACATAAAAATTCTCCTGGGTGACTTCAATGCTCAACTGGGGCAAGAAAGAAGATACAGAGATATCTCTGGAAAATTGCCAGCACATAAATGGACCAACAAAAATGGTCAAAGGTTAATTGAAACTTGTAGAAACCATAACCTGGTCTTAACATCAACATGTTTTAAGAGGAAACCTCACAAATTAAAAACCTGGAAACACCCTGTTTTCCAAAAGGGCAAATGGCAACTGGACCATGTATGCATGGATAAATTTCACCATCGTGAAATCTACAACGTCAAAGTTTTAAGGGGTGAAGACTCAGGGTCAGATCACTATGTTGTGTAGATCAAAATAAAATTAACACCAATGGTAAGGAAAAGAGCTCAGAAAAAAAACCAGAAGAAAATTCAACCCAACCATCTTAACAAAAAAGGATGAATACACTAGGAAATCAGGTGAAGGGTCTATCAACTATAACACACTAGAAGAATTAACCACCAAATTAAAATCCGTAGCAGAAGAGTTGCCTCCAGTAAATCCCAGGAAGAAACATGAGTTGTGGAATGCAGAATGTGACAAGGCATTAGAAAGAAGACACCAAGCTTGGATAAAGTATCAAACCCAAAAGTCTGAAGAATCACATCTAGAAATAAACAAAGAAAGTCAACCCATGAATCATCAGACAGACAAAACGCAAACATCTTAAAAATACCCTAGGAAAGATAGAAGAGAACTTCCAGAAGAAACAGTCAAGAGATTACTACAAAACCTTTGGGAGATATCTTAAAAAGTATGAGTCCTCGACATTGGTGCTGAGAGATAAGTCAGGAAAGTTTGCGCATAGTAATCAAGAAAATGCAGAGATCCTTGCAAAGGCATGTCATGAAGACCATGTATTTGCAGAAAACTGGAACAATGCTGGAAAACCTGTAGTAATAAATCTCCACCGACATCTTATTGAAATGTGGATCACAGAGAAAATTCCAGAGCACTGGTCCTCAGGAATAATCCATCTATTATTTTAAAAAGGATATAGAACCAACCCAGATAATTACAGAGGAATAACCCTTCTGGACTGCACATACAAAATTTTCTCCCGCATAAATTACAATAGGATCAAAAATGTTCTGGGGCCACAACTTAGAGAATATCAAGAAGGATTTTGACCATACAGAAGCTGCTCAGACCAAATTCTTAGCCTGAAACTAATAATGGAGTATTACAAGTATAGAAACAAACAGTTATTCATCTCATTCGTGATGACGATGATGAGTCCCATACTTCTTTACAGAGCGTAGGGGAGCGACGCGGGAGACCCGCGGCGCCTTTCTAGGCAAGGCCCTAGTGGAGGTGGTTTGTCATTGCCTTCCTCCGACCGTAATGGGGATGAATGATGATGATGAAGAGGCAGGAAAAATCCCTGACCCCGCCGGGAATCGAACCTGGGACCCCGTGCTTGGGAAGCGAGAATGCTACCGCGAGACCACGAGCTAAATCTCATTCGTAGATTAAAAAAAAAAAAAAAAAAAAAATATGATAGTGTTCATAGACCCACACTTCTAATAATCCTTAGATCATATGGCCACCATCCCAAACTGGTACGACTCATTTAGCTAACTTTAACTAACACAAATTCAAAGGTAAAGTTTAGAGAGGAAATGTCAAAAGCTTTCACAATAAAAACAAGACTCAGACAAGGTAATGGATTGTCCCCTTACATTTTTTGTGTGGCTCTTAATCACATCATGACAATCTGGCAAAAAGAAAATCCATGTAAAATTGGAGGAAAATCAGCAATAAGAGCAAACAGCCTTAGCTCTCTTAGCCCTTGACATGGAAGAAATTTGTGGCCAGGACACAAGTCTCCAGAAAATTTCTTCAAGAATAGGATTACAAATATCCTTTGAGAAAACTGAAATCATGCCAATGAAACCTCTTTGTATATATAAAATCTTCATAAATGATCAAGCAATTAAAAAAGTTCTAAAATTTAAATATCTTGGAGAAATTATTTTGCACAACTTGGGTGAGAAACCAACATGGATAAATAGAACCAACAAAACTAAAAAAAGCACAGTTTCTAACCTGGTCAACATATAATAAGAAATGCTTGTCAATAGACACCAAGATCAAACATTACAAAACTGTAACTCTCCCCAAATTAAAAATGACAGAAGAACCAATCGACTCCTCGAGACTGAACGAAGAATTATCAGAACATGCATCAATAAAAAATACCAGGTTGATGGATTCTGGAGAATCCTGCCTAATGAAACTGTCTATTGTGAGATTGACCCAATCATCAGCACAATGAAGACTTAGAATTACTGATGCAGAGAACAAAAACAAAATTGACACTTTCCTTATGAATCATAAATTTGCAGCAGAAATGACACACAGAAGACCCTCAGAGATTTCAGACGAGTTAAGAAAATTGAATTTGGAATGAATGAACTAGTACTGGGCTGAGTGCAAGAAGCAAGTGGTCAAACTTCAAAGAGAAAGTGAACATGGAGTCACCCAGGTGGTCCAATGTGACCAATCAAGTTAATAATAATTATTATTATTATAACAATAATTGTCTGCTTTGATCTGTATTTTTTTCCATCTTGATTATTTGATAAACTCGCTTGTTATAAAATAATTTTGTTTCTACCATTTGAGAGAAATATTTTTCTTGTCATTCTGATTGAAAGGGCAGGAGCAAATAGTGATGCAGTTCATTAGCATCACTGGAAGCTACATGTACTGTCACCACCTAATTTTTTTTCCCCTCATTCACAATATCCATATCCTGCATTTCTATTTCATGCTTTTGGCAACCCCAAATTCATTTCTCATATTCTTGTCTTTAGAACTCCTGTTCAGAATAAATTTATTAGGATTCATCTCAGGAATAAGTTTGTTGTTGGATGGTGAATGGTCATCAGCAACAGCAGCATCCATTATCTCCCTCTCCCTCCCCCCCCCCTCCCCCTCCCCCCCCTCCTCCTCCTCCTCCTCCTCCTCCCCCCACGGTAACCTTTAGTTTTTAAATGAGCTGACACATTGCACAATTATATGAAATTGAGTTGGGAGAGGGTTATTATTATTATTATTATTATTATTATTGCTATTACTATTATTATTTTTCTTTACTCTCAGAGTTCTCTAAACAAGCCGAGAAAGATGTACTGAATATCAAGGACATTTTCTACTCTTCTTAGATATTATCATGCTGGATACTGGGCCTGTTAGATGTCCAGAAAATAAAATATAAAGTTCATCTGTTTGAAACACTTACATGGCACAGCCAGCGGCTGAGATGCTATCTACCTTTCAGCATCTCCCAAGAGATGAGATTATGTTAAACTTCTTTGGAATAGAGTATCACAGTATGATGCCTTGATTTTCCAGTATGCAACATGTACTGTCTACTAGTTTAAATACTACAGCTAGTTTTGAAACATCATTTGCATTTACTCTCTTGTTTTATCTGAAGATTTATCTTCTACAAACAATTATTTCTTAACGATTAATTTGTGAAAGAGGAACACCCTTTTGCTTACAGGTGGCACTAGATTAATAGAAAATTCATCCTGCATAGTAGGTAAAAAGCACACCTAATTAATTAATTAATTGCTATATTCCTCAAACTGTCTGCATTCTTTTGCTGAAGGAAGGAATCCCTGATTCCAAAAGGTATTGTCTCTGTTATTTATATTTTATGTGCATAGTTTTGGTAAAAATAAGCTTTTTCTCAAAAGAATTTGACATGCTCCTTAAAATATTTTGATGTATGTATGACAAAATTATGTTCCAGGTTTCTGCTTCTTGTGTCGTTCATCATCCAACACAACGCCACCTGGTGTTGGCGGGTGGTGAGGAAGGTGCTCTCGTTGTATGGGATCTACGTCACAGTATATACCCAATCACTGTGCTCAACGCACACTCAAGCAGTAGTATGAATGTTTTACTTCATTAGTGTACTTTTTTTGTTAGAAGTCCCTGTGTTTTCTTTTATGTTTATTTATTTTTTAAATATATTAATCCTTCATGCACTTTTATATTCCAATAGAGATTTTAATCAATTGATTTACAAATAGAAAAAATAAAATTCATTGGTCAATTCTCGAATGAGAAGTTCTGACATTAGGTGGGACGGTATTGCAGGACAGTTAGGTATAAAAGTGTCAATGTATCAGTTACTTGTTAGTTTTGTTGTGAAAGTTTGAGGACCTTTAGTGAAGATATGGAAAGGATAGATTGCTACTCACTGCATAGAGGTGGTGTTCAGTGGCAGACAGGCACAATGAAAAATAAAACTAGAAATATTTAAGCTTTTGGACAAAGTTCTTGCTAAAAATTAGGAACAGTAAAACTCAGGAAAGTGTAGAAAGAAAAGGACGGGCACTGAGTAATGTAAAGCTATACAGAATAGTACCAAAGGGAAACAGTACTGGGTTGTGGGAGGGACTGGAAGCTCATAGGCTTTCTCCATTGTAGTTGTTAGATATGTTCGTAATGTCTGCGTTGTGTGTTACGGGAACAAGTGTACATTTTCTGATTCATATGTTTTGGGACATCCTGCTGCTCGTCTCTGTTTAAATATCTTGTCATTAACTAACAGAAGTACCAATCTGCTATAGCAGAGGTAATCTTCTTCACATATGTATATTCCATAAGATGAATATGCACTCATTCTGGCTGATGCTAAATGGTTAACTCCTCAGAGCTTGGTTGAATGTGACTACGTTCATGTTGGCAAACCTGGGGTGCTGAAACTGGTGATTAGTCAGTGCTGCCTCTCTCCTAGTTTTAGTTGTTTTTCCATCATTGAGCTTAACTTGATTTTTTGGTTTACAACTGTGGTAGAAATCTCTGTAAAAGTAAAACCCCTTGGCACCAAGTGAACTACTTCTAAAATCCCAGAGGCTTTAACGGACCTCTAAGGAGTATTGAAAACTAACCAAGCAAGGTAGCATGGCTCTCGTGAACATACAGATTTAAGAAAAATGGCATCACCCTGTCTTCATGTAACAGTGTCTCTTTGTAATTAATTATCTTGAGGGGCTTGAAAGAAGTGTGTCCTGTTTACATGTGTAAAGGCCTAAGATTGTGATGAACTTCGAAATTATTGAAGTGTATTTGTAAAGGAACCTATTTTGTGAAGAGTATTTCCACCCATTTAAGCAATCTTATGCAAAGTAAAAGAGTTAGGGGAACATTCTTTTGTTACAGTGGAATTACACAACATTCAGAATTACATAAGAGGCTTTTGTTACAAAGATACCTTAGACCGTGAAACAGATGTAAAGATAGGGAGACGAGTGTGTACGCAATGTGTAGAACATAAACATAAATAAGCAGATTGTAGGTGAATTAGAGGAAGCAACAGCCTTAGATTTCTAGTTCTGTTATTATATGATGTTACATTCATTCCAAAATCTATAGGATACACATCAGCTAAATGATCTGTACAGCAGAAGCAGCTTGTGCTAGATACCACATGATTATACCAGGTGTAGAAATATGAAATCAGAATTTGGTTGCAATAATGCCATGGGGGGAGGGGGGGGGCGACACTTCTTTTTAAGCAAACCAGTCAGCGAGCCATTTTCGCACATTTTCATACAAATTGAAGCGTTGTTCAGCAAGAGCATGTCCCTGTGATGCAAATACATGATAATCAGATGGAGCAATCCCTGACCTGTTTTGCTGTGTGTGATGGGGTGTTACCCTGGAGCAATATGACTTTGTGTCACCTTTTTCCATATTCTGATCATTTTTCACATAACGCTCAATTTAAATTGATCATTTGCTGTTGGTAGTGATCAGTGGTAATGGTTTCACCAGGTTTTAGCAGCTCATAATAGATTACACCCTTCTGATCCCACCAAACACAGAGCATTGTCTTCTTTCCAAACCAATTTGGTCTTGCAGTGGATGTCGATGGTTTGCTTGGTTTCACCCATGATTTATGACACGTAGGATTCTCAGAATATTTTTCACCACCTGTCACAATTCGGTGGAGAAATGATTTTATTTTGTATCTGGTGAGCAGCATTTCACAAGTGGTCTTTCAATCTGCTGGCTGTCTTCCATTCAGTTCATACGGAACCCATTTTCCCACTTTATGCACCTTTCCCATAGCTTTCAACCAAAGAGAAATGGCTTTCAGCGTATCATTCAATTGTTCCACGAGTCCCTGTTGAGTGTATCATCTTCATCCAGTAAGGCCTGCAATCTGCTGTCTTCTAACTTCTTCAGTGGTTTCCCATGCTCGTCATTTCTCATGTCAAAATTACCACTTATGAATTTTTTGAACCATTTGAAACTCTGTGTTTTCCCAAGAGCAAGTTTGCTGAAAGTTTCGACAAACACTCAATGTGATACTGCAGCAGTTTTCTTCAAATTACAGAAAACCAGTGCTGTCCACAAATTTTAGTTCATAGGCTCAAAACTCGACATGTTTACAGGTTTGAAACAGATACTGATGTACAGAACTTGGGTTACTGTGTGCTGATATTCGTCGTCAGCTGTTACAGGAAGCAGATGGCCCTGCAGACGCGTTCTCATGGGCCCTACGCTGACGGCTAGCACCGTCTGTTGGGAAATTCTGGTTTCATACTTCTACACCTGGTGTACTGTTGTGAGGTGCATTATGTCGTTACGCAATAACTTATGGTAAACTTGTATTTTGGTGGAGACACAACTGATGTTCGTAGAAAATTCGGAAATTGAGGGTGATTTTAAAAAGTATGATAAAGTAAAAAGAGAGAAACTCAGTGGAGCTAAATTTCACACATCGCCCTTTCACAAGTACTGTTCACAATATGGTAACTTTTAATCACATTTTTTTGTTATGCCTTCAGCTGTACACTTGTATGTTTGTTCTGTACTGGTTTCCTGTGAGGATACAGGAGAAAACTGTAGGGTACCGTCAAACGGGGTGATTTTGGATGGTTGTGCTGTTACTTTAATTATAACTTTCGTATATATTGTTAGATTAAATTGATTGATATGGAAGTGGTAGGGTATATGTGTAACGAATAAAATATCCCAGAACCAGAAAGTGTGTGTGTAGGTATATTTATCTAAGGCAGTTAAATAAAGTGTCTGTAGTCACCCCATGGATTGGGGTGATTTCAGACACCTGTTTTTTAAATCTCTGACTGAAGTTACAATATATAGAGGGCGAATTCGGACAGTTACTGCCTTCTTCTTTTTTTTTATTTTGGTGACATATTACACATTTTAAGGTAGTCCTTTGTTAGGAATAAGTGATATCCGTAATATATAAAATTCATTCTGACATTTAATGTAAATTCTTTCTTAAAAATGGGAAAACTAAAAAACATCCTGGACAAATCCAGAGAACATAAAATCAAAATTATTGCATTTCAGGAATCACGATATACAGATGAAAATCCTTTTGATTCAGAAGGATACAGGATATACAAAGGAAAACCTGGAAAACAAGCCATGGCAAATTGTCCACAATGTGGAACTGGATTTATAGTAGATATATCAATACTTGGTTCAGTCACGACTTTCAAATCATACTCGGGAGAGCTCTCCATGATGACAATAAAATCAGCTGATAAGATATACACCCTAATCAACGGAAATGCACCAACTAACATCACTAACAAAAACAAAGTAGAAGAAGTAGAAGAATTCTGGAACCAATTAGATAATATTCTCCAAAAAATCCCAAATAACCATGTCAAAATACTTATGGGCGATTTCAATGCACAAATCGGTAAAGAAAAGAAATATCGATATTGGGTAGGTAAATGGTCAGGGCATACACAGACCATCCGGAATGGCATGCGACTCATTGAAATCTGCAAAAACCACGACCTATTTTTCAAATCAACATTTTTCAAGAAAAGAACCTCGAAAACGAAAACTTGGATCTCACCTAATCCATTACTAGGTAAATATCAGTTGGATCATGTAATGATCTCCCGCGTAAATACAGTAGAAATCATGAAACTTAAAGTCCTTAATGGACTAGACCTAGAGTCCGACCATTACCCAACAAAATTCTCCCTGGATGTCATTCCAGAAAAAAGAAAATTCACTAAGAAATCTCCACACCGTAAATATGATGTACAAAAGATAAATGGTAATGAAAAATTTATGAAGGAAACACAAAATTTAAAACCACAAAATTGGCAACAACTGCAAGCAGGACTTTTAAAAACAGCTGAAACAGTAGCACCGCAAAGAACAACACGTAAACACCCATGGTGGACAGATGAGTGTGACCAACTGATAAATCTCAGACAACAGGCGTGGCAAAATTGGTTGTGCAACAATAATCAAAATACCCTGGAAGATCTCAAAGATACCAGGAAAACAGTCACAAAAGCAATGCGAACAGTCCGTAAACAACACGAAGACAAAAAATTGCAAGACATAGAAAATGATTTCAAGAAAAACAATTCCCAAAATTTCTACAGAGTATTCAAACAAAAATTAACAAAGTACTTCCCTCCATCACTCCAATTCAAAAATGAACATGGGAAAATTGCCCATACCAACACCGAAAACTGTGAAATTCTTGCAAAATACTTTTCTAAATTACTGAATTGTGAAAAGCCTGCAGAAAAATTTGAGTTCCATCATACACAACGAAACCCAGACTCAAAGCCACCAAGTTTACAGGAGGTAAAAGAGATAATTCAGTTACTGAAAAATAACAAAGCATCAGGAGAAGACCAAAACATCGGAGAATTACGGAAAAAGGCAGGAGAAAATCTTATTGCAAAACGCAAAGAAATTATACATGAAATCTGGAAAACTGAAAAAATCCCCACAGATTGGAAGACAGCAGTCATACATCCTCTGTACAAAAGAGGAAGTAAAACAGACCCGAACTACTATTGTGGAATCTCTTCATTGTCAACAACATACAAAATTCTGTCTAAAGCCCTACTAAACCGCGCAGAACCTCAGCTGGATTCAAAACTAGGCGAATACCAAGGTGGGTTCAGAAAAGGTCGATCATGTGTAGAACAAATCCTTAACTTGAAAAACTCAATGAAATATTTACATAGTACTTCAAACAAAAGTTATGTCATCACGTTTGTCGACTTTAAAAAAGCATATGACAGTACAGACCGAGAATCCCTTTTTGAAGTATTAGCAGAATTTGGACTAGATCAAACGACAACAAACATCATAAAAGAAACTCTCATGGAGACCAAATCCAAAGTAAAATTTATGGGAGAATTGAGCACAGAATTTGAAATAGACACAGGAGTACGACAAGGAGATGTACTATCCCCAGTGCTCTACAATTGTGCTCTTGAAAAAGTTGTTAGAGAATGGAGAAAAGCAGGTGCACCAGCACACAGACTGGGACCAAGACGTAAGGGCATAGAATTAGACTGTTTAACATTTGCTGATGACATGGCACTGATTGCACAAGACATTACCGATGCACAGAAACAGCTAGAATTATTACAAGAGCAGGCAGCCAAAATAGGATTACAAATTTCATTTGAAAAAACAAAAGTTATTACTGACATCAAAGATGCACCTTGTGATCTCAAAATTGGTTAATAACTACATCTCTCGAGTAAAAGAATTTAAATATTTAGGTGAATGGATTGCAGAAAATTGTAACGAAAAGAAATCTGTCAGATTAAGAGTCCAGAAAATGGAGACGGCGTTTCAGTTAACAAAAAACATTTACAACAAAAAGAGTTTCTCATGGAACTGCAAAATACGACACTATACAACAGTAATTAAACCCGAAGCTCTCTACACATCTGAGACACTAAACCTTCAACACAGAATGCTAAAAGAGAAATTAGAAGTGAAAGAACGTAAAATAATGAGGAAAATCCTAGGACCAAGAACTAAAGATGGTGTGCATTATCCAAAACCCAATGCAGAAATATATAAAAATACCTCCAAAATAACAGACACAATGCGCATGAGAAGAATCCAATTCATGGGGCACTTAGAAAGAATGGACTCAAACAGGTTAACGCACAAAATTCATACATTTTTAAAGAAGAAAACTACAAGACCGAACTGGTACAAACAGACGGAAAGAGACCTGAGAGAATTAGGGTCTCCAAATCTACATGATAGAAATGAGATCAGAAAAATCACAAACACACGGGGTTTTGAGGAAGAAGAGAGGAAAACTAACCGACATACGCGGTCTACGCAACGAAAGCTAGCCCATTCGTTGTTTATGAAGGAATACTGAGCGAACAGAAAGGCCAACAAATGTTGATTACACGTGGTCCTAAGTGATCCATCCACAAAGAAGAAGAAGAAGAAGAAGAAAATTCATTATATCCTTCCATAAGTTTTTATTTTGCAAGAATTTAAATAATTTTTTTTTACAGTTCTTAACTGAAATATTAGAAACAGACAGAAACAAACAAATTAATTTAACTAAAAATAAAAAATAAAAAAAAAATAAAAAAATTCTCACTCATCATTCTAAATTAAGTTGCAAACACTTTAAATAAACTATTGTCTTCAAGTCTAAAGCACATCTTCTCGAAAAATAAACATTCCTCTCTTCTCAACTGGTATGGGAAGTATTCTCGAAATTTGCAATTTTTCTATTGTGTCTTCATCGGGGATATTCGGAAACACAAATATATTTTTACTGTTATCGTGTGGGCGGAAGAATTTCACACTTACTTGCGTAGCACCAACCTTTGTGGCCACTCCAACATACTGCCTTGTTTGCTCCATGTTTCCATGTTTATATTTGTACTCTGCAACAAGAAAATCCTCTTCTTTCAGCAGTAAAACTTCATTGGATGATGTGTCATTTTCACTTTCACTACTGCTAGAATCACTGTCACTTGTTTCAGCACTGTTTTCGTTTCCTTGAAAATCTCGGCCAGTGATTGATTTTCCAGGTTGAACGTCTATAATTTGCGGCTGCGGCAGGAGCTACCAAGCTTATTTGGAGGATAACGAATTTTTTTGAGCATTTCTTGGAAAGTGGAAGACCATGCATCTGTGTTGCTTTGCTGGCTGCTCTCATTATCAGGCAATTTTCGTTAAACATGATCTGGATCAAAAGGGATTAGGCCCGTGGTGCGAAATCCACCCTTTATGTTTTCCTTGGAGTTTGCTGAAATCTTAGTCAGTGTCTGCATCAGAAGAGATGGGAAGGGATCATTGGAAATGGTCCCACGAGTGTGTTTCTTCCAATCAGTTAATACAGCTCACCACGCTGCTTTCATTGGCCTTAAGAAGCTTACATTGAGCA
The DNA here is from genome assembly GCF_021461385.2 of Schistocerca piceifrons. Classification (NCBI taxonomy): domain Eukaryota; kingdom Metazoa; phylum Arthropoda; class Insecta; order Orthoptera; family Acrididae; genus Schistocerca; species Schistocerca piceifrons. The sequence goes on along the minus strand of NC_060141.1, from coordinate 141,952,392 downwards.
TTTGGAGGGGCTGCGTGCTATTAGGGGAAAGGAGAATGAATGAAATATTGTTCCGCTCACACTCTTCAATAACATGTAAAGACACGTGACTGGATAAGTTGTCTCCAATCATGACTGTCCGCCCGTTTTGCCTCTTCAAATAGGGCAAAGAGATTGTAAAGAACCAGTCTTCAAATTCTGGCAAGTCAAACCATCCACTTTTGTTCCTATTGAAACAAGTTCCTTGTGGTCCACCTTCTTGCCACGTGTCCTACAAATGCTCTGATTTGTAAAGGGCATATGGAGGAAGCAGTTTACCATCAGCACTAGCTGCCATCGTTATTGAGACACTAGATTTTGATGAGTCCATCACTTTTTCAGCATGCTTACTTCCTTGTTTTGTAGTTATCTGCTGCTTGCCTGGATCATCTGACATGTTGGTTTCATCGTAGTTGATCATGTTGCTAAGTGGGAGATTTTCCAGCTTTGCCTTGATATTGGAGAAAAACATCTTAACAGTCTCTTTGTTCACTTCTGCATGAGCTTGTTTAATATTTTCACTTAAGCAAACGGAAAGATCTTCTGACTGTCGTTTGAGGAATAAATGCACCCATTCTTCTCCTGGCAAATTATTACGAAATTTCTTCTCTTTTTGGCCAGATTTATCAAGGTAGCCTTTAATTAAATATCTAATATCCAATTTAGTGAAGGGAAATTCTCAATGTGCAGCCCTCAAGATACCTTGCTTCAATACTTCTTCTTCTTCTTCTTCTTCTTTATTTAGCACTTGCTGTCCTCCCATTTTTTTTCGGATGTGCTTCCTGTACTTTATTTTGTTGGGTTGATTTGGGTATACCATACAAATCACACACTTTTCTGTACGATAATTTACCACTCTGAATATCACGAACAGCTTTATCTAAAAGTTCTGGGTCATACTTACACCGTACTGTAGCACCTCTAAAACAGTACACAGTTTTACAAAAACCGACATTATTTTATAACCTTGCACGAGAAACTCGAAAAACTTAACAGAAGTTGTCTCAATGCTATTAGCTACTGACCGCGTCGACAATTACGGTTACAATAACTATTCCCACTCAGCGCAACAATAGAAAGTTTCCACTTTACGATAATGCATGGATTTTTAACACTGAGACTGTTTGTCAGTTATTCACCTAAGGCAACAATTGACACAAAATAAAAGTTGTGGAAAGCGATAAATGTAATATTGCACTTAAAATAACTGGCGCATGGATGTTAAAATAAGTAACTCTTTGTTTCTATGCAGTGGCAAAGAGCAAATAAGCCGTACTGTCCGAATTCGCCCTGGTGATCGAAATCACCCCATTTGACGGTACAAAAAAGATAAATATAGAATATACACAAGCACCATGGAGGAATAAAAAAAGGCTATTTTCAAAACCACAGTAGTTAAATAGTGTACAGCAATGAATCAAACATACATTTTTGTCATGTGTGTGCCAGCCAAATGTAGAACAAATATAATTGTCATAAAAGTCTGTCTGAAGACAGTACGTATAAATGTGCTGTTGTTGTTGTTGTTGTTGTTGTTGTGGTCTTCAATCCTGAGACTGGTTTGATGCAGCTCTCCATGCTACTCTATCCTGTGCAAGCTTCTTCATCTCCCAGTACCTACTGCAACCTACATCCTTCTGAATCTGCTTAGTGTATTCATCTCTTGGTCTCCCTCTACGATTTTTACCCTCCATGCTGCCCTCCAATGCTAAATTTGTGATCCCTTGATGTCTCAAAACATGCCCTACCAACCGATCCCTTCTTCTAGTCAAGTTGTGCCACAAACTTCTCTTCTCCCCAATCCTATTCAATACCTCCTGATTAGTTATGTGATCTACCCACCTTATCTTCAGCATTCTTCTGTAGCACCACATTTCAATAGCTTCTATTCTCTTCTTGTCCAAACTAGTTATCGTCCATGTTTCACTTCCATACATGGCTACACTCCATACAAATACTTTCAGAAACGACTTCCTGACACTAAAATCTATACTCGATGTTAACAAATTTCTCTTCTTCAGAAACGATTTCCTTGCCATTGCCAGTCTACATTTTATATCCTCTCTACTTCAACCATCATCAGTTATTTTACTCCCCAAATAGCAAAACTCCTTTACTACTTTAAGTGTCTCATTTCCTAATCTAATTCCCTCATCATCACCCGATTTAATATGACTACATTCCATTATCCTCGTTTTGCTTTTGTTGATGTTCATCTTATATCCTCCTTTCAAGACACTGTCCATTCCGTTCAACTGCTCTTCCAAGTCCTTTGCTGTCTCTGACAGAATTACAATGTCATCGGCGAACCTCAAAGTTTTTATTTCTTCTCCATGGATTTTAATACCTACTCCGAATTTTTCTTTTGTTTCCTTTACTGCTTGCTCAGTATACAGATTGAATAACATCGGGGAGAGGCTACAACCCTGTCTCACTCCCTTCCCAACCACTGCTTCCCTTTCATGTCCCTCGACTCTTATAACTGCCATCTGGTTTCTGTACAAATTGTAAATATGCTTTTGCTCCCTGTATTTGACCCCTTCCACCTTCAGAATTTGAAAGAGAATATTCCAGTCAACATTGTCAAAAGCTTTCTCAAAGTCTACAATTTCTAGAAACATAGGTTTGCCTTTCTTTAATCTATTTGCTAAGATAAGTCGTAGAGTCAGTATTGCCTCACGTGTTCCAATATTTCTACGGAATCCAAATTGATCTTCCTCGAGGTCTGCTTCTACCAGTTTTTCCTTTCGTCTGTAAAGAATTCATGTTAGTATTTTGCAGCAGTGGCTTATTAAACTGATAGTTTGGTAATTTTCACATGTGTCAACACCTGCTTTCTTTGGGATTGGAATTATTATATTCTTCTTGAAGTCTGAGGGTATTTTGCCTGTCTCATACATCTTGCTCACCAGTTGTTAGAGTTTTGTCAGGACTGGCTCTCCCAAGGCTATGAGTAATTCTAATGGAATGTTGTCTACTCCCTGGTCCTTGTTTCGTCTTCGGTCTTTAAGTGCTCTGTCAAACTCTTCATGCAGTATCATATCTCCCATTTCATCTTCATCTACATCCTCTTACATTTCTATAATAGTGTCCTCAAGTACATCACCCTTGTGTAGACCCTCTATATACTCCTTCCACCTTTCTGCTTTCCCTTCTTTGCTTAGAACTGGGTTTGCATCTAAGCTCTTGATATTCATACAAGTGGCTCTCTTTTCTCCAAAGGTCTCTTTAATATTCCTGTAGGCAGTATCTATCTTGCCCCTAGTGAGATAAGCCTCTACATCCTTACATTTGTCCTCTAGCCATCCCTGCTTAGCCATTTTGCACATCCTGTCGATCTCATTTTTGAGACATTTGTATTCCTTTTTGCCTGCTTCATTTACTGCATTTTTATATTTCCTCCTTTCATCAATTAAATTCAATATTTCTCCTGTTACCCAAGGATTTCTACTACCCCTAGTCTTTTTACCTACTTGATCCTCTGCTGCCTTCGCTACTTCATCCCTCAAATCTACCCATTCTTCTTCTACTGTATTTCTTTCCCCCATTCCTGTTAATTGTTCCCTTATGCTCTCCCTGAAACTCTGTACAACCTCTGGTTTAGTCAGTTTATCCGGGTCCCATCTCCATATAAATTCCCACCTTTTTGCAGTTTCTTCAGTTTTAATCTACAGTTCATAACCAATAGATTGTGGTCAGAGCCCACATCTGCCCCTGGACATGTCTTACAATTTAAAAGCTGGTTCCTAAATCTTTGTCTCACCATTATATAATCCATCTTATACCCTCTAGTATCTCCAGGATTCTTCCATGTATACAACCTTCTTTTATGATTCTTGAACCAAGTGTTAGCTATGATTAAGTTATGCACTGTGCAAAATTCTACCAGACGGCTTCCTCTTTCATTTCTTACCCCGAATCCATATTCACCTAATACGTTTCCTTCTCTTCCTTTACGTACTATCGAATTCCAGTCACCCATTACTATTTAATTTTTGTCTCCCTTCACTATCTGAATAATTTCTTTTATCTCATCATACATTTCATCAATTTCTTCATCATCTGCAGAGCTAGTTGGCATTAAACTTGTACTACTGTAGTAGATGTGGGCTTCGTGTCTATCTTGGCCACAATAATACGTTCGCTATGCTGTTCATCTACATCTACATCCATACTCCGCAAGCCACCTGACGGTGTGTGGCGGAGGGTACCTTGAGTACCTCTATCGGTTCTCCCTTCTATTCCAGTCTCGTATTGTTCGTGGAAAGAAGGATTGTCGGTATGCCTCTGTGTGGGCTCTAATCTCTCTGATTTTATCCTCATGGTCTCTTCGCGAGATATACGTAGGAGGGAGCAATATACTGCTCGACTCTTCGGTGAAGGCACGTTCTCGAAACTTTGACAAAAGCCCGTACCGAGCTACTGAGCGTCTCTCCTGCAGAGTCTTCCACTGGAGTTTATCTATCATCTCCGTAACGCTTTCGCGATTACTAAATGATCCTGTAACGAAGCGCGCTGCTCTCCATTGGATCTTCTCTATATCTTCTATCAACCCTATCTGGTACGGATCCCACACTGCTGAGCAGTATTCAAACAGTGGGCGAACAAGCGTACTGTAACCTACTTCCTTTGTTTTCTGATTGCATTTCCTTAGGATTCTTCCAATGAATCTCAGTCTGGCATCTGCTTTACCAACGATCAACATTATATGATCATTCCATTTTAAATCACACCTAATGCGTACTGCCAGATAATTTATGGTATTAACTGCTTCCAGTTGCTGACCTGCTATTTTGTAGCTAAATGATAAAGGATCTATCTTTCTGTGTATTCGCAGCACATTACACTTGTCTACATTGAGATTCAGTTGCCATTCCCTGCACCATGCGTCAATTCGCTGCAGATCCTCCTGCATTTCAGTACAATTTTCCATTGTTACAACCTCTCCATACACCACAGCATCATCCGCAAAAAGCCTCAGTGAACTTCCGATGTCATCCACAAGGTCATTTATGTATATTGTGAATAGCAACGGTCCTATGACACTCCCCTGCGGCACACCTGAAATCACTCTTACTTTGGAAGACTTCTCTCCATTGAGAATGACATGCTGCGTCCTGTTATCTAGGAACTCCTCAACCCAATCACACGATTGGTCTGATTGTCCATATGCTCTTACTTTGTTCATTAAACGACTGTGGGGAACTGTATCGAACGCCTTGCGGAAGTCAAGAAACACGGCATCTACCTGGGAACCCGTGTCTATGGCCCTCTGAGTCTCGTGGACGAATAGCGCGAGCTGGGTTTCACATGACCGTCTTTTTCTAAACCCATGCTGATTCCTGCAGAGTAGATTTCTTGTCTCCAGAAAAGTCATTATTCTCGAACACAATACGTGTTCCAAAATTCTACAACTGATCGACGTTAGAGATCTATATTTCTGGACATCTGTTTGACGTCCCTTCTTGAAAACGGGGATGACCTGTGCCCTTTTCCAATCCTTTGGAACGCTACGCTCTTCTAGAGACCTACGGTACACCGCTGCAAGAAGGGGGGGCAAGTTCCTTCGCGTACTCTGTGTAAAATTGAACTGGTATCCCATCAGGTCCAGAGGCCTTTCCTCTTTTGAGCGATTTTAATTGTTTCTCTATCCCTCTGTCGTCTATTTCGATATCTACCATTTTGTCATCTGTGCGACAATCAAGAGAAGGAACTACAGTGCAATCTTTCTCTGTGAAACAACTTTGGAAAAAGACATTTAGTATTTCGGCCTTTAGTCTGCCATCCGCTGTTTCAGTACCATTTTGGTCACAGAGTGTCTGGACATTTTGTTTTGACTCACCTACCGCTTTGACATAAGACCAAAATTTCTTAGGATTTTCTGCCAAGTCAGTACATAGAACTTTACTTTCGAATTCATTGAGCGCCTCTCGCATAGCCCTCGTCACACTACATTTCGCTTCGCGTAATTTTTGTTTGTCTGCAAGGCTTTGGCTGTGTTTATGTTTGCTGTGAAGTTCTCTTTGCTTCCGCAGCAGTTTTCTAACTCGGTTGTTGTACCACAGTGGCTCTTTTCCATCTCTTACGATCTTGCTTGGCACATACTCATCTAACGCATTATGTACGACGGTTTTGAACTTTGTCCACTGATCCTCAACACTATCTGTACTTGAGACAAATCTTTTGTGTTGAGCCAACAGGTACTCTGAAATCTGCTTTTTGTCACTTTTTCTAAACAGAAAAATCTTCCTACCCTTTTTAATATTCCTATTTACGGCTGAAATCATCGATGCCTTAACCGCTTTATGATCGCTGATTCCCTGTTCTGCGTTAACTTTTTCAAATAGTTTGGGTCTGTTTGTCACCAGAAGGTCTAATATGTTATCGCCATGAGTCGGTTCTCTGTTTAACTGCTCAAGGTAGTTTTCAGATAAAGCACTTAAAAAAATTTCATAGTAGCTTACCTGCATTCCTATTTTTTTATTCGTTATTAAATCTACTCCTGCATTCCCCTATTTAATTTTGTATTTACAACCCTGTATTCACGTGACCAAAAGTTCTGTTCCTCCTAATTCCCACTGTATCTAACTTTAACCTATCCATTTCCCTTTTTAAATTTTCTAACCTACATGCCCGATTAAGGGAGCTGACATTCCATGCTTCGATCCGTAGAACGCCAGTTTTCCTTCTCCTGATAACGACATCCTCTTGAGTAGTCCTCATCCGGAGATCTGAATGGGGAATATTTTACCCAAGAGGATGCCATCATCATTTAACCATACAGTAAAGCTGCATGCCCTCAGGAAAAATTAAGGCTGAAGTTTCCCCTTGCTTTCAGCCGTTCACAGTACCAGCACAGCAAGGCCGTTTTGGTTAGTGTTACAAGGCCAAATCAGTCAATCATCCAGACTGTTGCCCCTGCAGCTACTGAAAAGGCTGCTGCCCCTCTTCAGGAACCACACGTTTGTCTGGCCTCTCAACAGATACCTGTCCATTGTGGTTGCACCTACGGTACGGCTATCTGTATCGCTGAGGCACGCTAGCCTCCCCACCAACGGCAAGGTCCATGGTTCACGGAGGGGCTTAAAGTGACTACCAAATCTTATTAAAATAATACTTGGCCATTAGTTGACAGTAAAGGCTCTATGGAATGACCTCAGTTTAGTACATACCATTGAATATATCTTTATAGATGTTGGGTATTGGATCTGAGACAGTAAAGGTAACATATGCAGTTTATTTCTTGTTCATTAGTCTGCTCCCTTAGCTGAGTTGTCAGCATGTCTGTCTGTCATGTAGCAATTCCTGGCTGGGTATGAGATTTTCTCCGCGTGTGGGATGTTAAACGTGAAATTTAAAACTTGAATGACTCTAAAGCTATCACCCCAGTATCAGGTGGCCATTAAAAACATCCAACAATTAATTTGATTCATCAAGATAACTTCACAGTCACACTCAAAATTGACTTCATTGGAGACAATATGTCCGGCAGCTGCAGCGTACACTCCCGCTCCTCTCGCGTCTAATCTGTCTGTCCATTGTATGTTCCATGACTTGCTAAACATTTCAGAGCTTTCTACTTCGGGTTTCAGCCAGCTCTTGTTCCTGAGAATGATTTGAGCATGGCATACTTTCAGGACAGTAAATTCATGTGTTTTGTAACAAATACTTCAAATTAATGACAAAATTTTGGTAGCAAAAGTATCTGTATTCTGAACGTGGTATGATTTTGGTATCTGTGTGTTGGCTGGCAAGTGTTCATCTGTGTACTTGAAACTTTCAGCTAGTGTAAAAATCCTCCATTGTACTCCACAAGTACTCTGCTACCCACATAGCTGCTTCCTTTGTGTAGTGTCCTAGCTATAACTCTCCATCCAATTATGCAGGTACAGAGACCTGCAGCCAAGATCATCACACAGTCGACAAAGTCTTTGCTTGATACACTCCTTTGGCTCCTAACTACTTTGGGAACAATGCTGCTAATTGCAAGCTCTGCTTGCACCCCATGTATGAGGCCAGCAACTTCTTCACTTCTGCCATCCGCCCATATGAACTGAGGGTGGCATCAAAACCCAAGCGTCATTGGTGCCAACATAAGCTGCAGCATGCAGATGACTGCACACTGCATGCTTAATAGCCGCAGGCAAGGCCTTCTCTACGTCTTGGATGAGGTCCCCTGGCAGAGATAAATGCATATGTCTTTCTTTCCAGCCATGAATGCTATTCTCATAAGAGGCTCCATAATGCACCTAACATCAGATCTCCTGATAACTAGTGAACCACTCCCCCCATGTGCCTGCTTAGGTCTTACTAAAGGAGCTGGCCACTCACCAAGTGAAAGGACAAGACCAGCCTCCACATTGGCCTTTTGCCTTCAGTGACACAAACACGCTATTACCCGCCACTCACCCTGCAATGAGGACGGGTCCCTCATGTCGGATCCACTGAAAGGTGCTTCAACTACAATTCCCATGGGTGAAACAAGCGACACTTGAGGTGTCTCATGTGACATGCAGATAATCCACTGCTGCTACACCTTAAGGCAGCAGCCTGAAGTCAGCTGATTGTAGCCATAAGCACCGTCAGCTGTTTGCATCTGCGGCCAGCTGCTCCTGCATCCGCACACAGCGTATAGACACTTCCTATCCATCCCAGTACTGCTAAGAAAATGCAGAAGAAGCTAAATACACTGGTGTCCAAAATTAAAGCAACAAACCACTATTTCCCCACTTGTGTCTAATTCACGATATAATCATACAAACTGTCAACAGATGTTGATACAGTCGTGTCCTGCATGGAAGATGGAATTCTGGTTGATGGACAAGCATGCCAACAACGACATCAGGGCAGCTACCAAATGGGATAGTGTTTGCCGGGTAGCCCCACATCCACAGTAGCTGCACACGCAATCGCAGACCGCGCAGTATGGCTCAGAGAAGATGCCTAGAGGCTTTCTGCAGTGGAGCGCGATGGGAAGAATGGAAGCAGGACAATCACAAACTGATGTGGCACGATGACTTAATGTGAATCGTTCTGTTGTTTTTTGGGTGTGGTGACAGTTTATAGAGATCAAAACCGTATCCTGGAGACCATCGTAGGGCCAACCACATGTAATATCAGAGAGAGAGAGAGAGAGAGAGAGAGAACTGTGAGGTCACAACGGTACCACCTTAGTACTGCACTGTGTAATCTTAGCCTCCCACACATCACTATTAAATTTTTCTTAGTGCCTTCATTAGTTTCAAAAGCTTCAAGAGGTGTAAGGTTTACAAAAGAAAAACTTTTTACTTATCTTCATTTTCCCTTGTAGTTGGCTCCAATTCTTGCATCTAGGGATACATTCTTGAGGCTGAAGTTTTGATTTATAATGTTGTGGGTTTCTGATGACTAAATAACTCATGAAGATTGGCGGTATTATTCTTGAATTTTATTCTTTGCCACATTTTTCAATATCACACCATCTTTACAATTTACACTTAATATTCCAAATTACATTGTTAGTGTCAGTCATAAAAAAAAAAAAAAAAAAAAAAAAATACGTCTTGTCTTCATTAGAGGCCTGCCCACTACTACTAACATTCTGCCGAACTCACAATATTCAAAAGAGTTTACAAACTTTCTTGACAAAAGAAGAATTATCACCAAGATATAACACTGTTTTATAAATGAGTCCAGAAATAAATTTAATAATTTGCATTAGACTGTGCAATTAACAATATGAATTTTAAGTATACCAGAAATTTCGTAATATCAAATATTTCTACAAGGAGAGTAATTTTAATTGTACATACAGAGTGTAACTAATTAATTTCTTTTTATACGTTTCAGTCTGAAATATAATACATCGTATACAAAATCAAATGAAATTCTTTCAGTGAAACAGCCAAGAATGTTCACCTACACCAGATTCGGGATTAATCCTGGTATGAGCTACTTCTACAAAAAAAAAGTTAATTTAGAAAAGGGAGCCCCATTACAACGGTAACTGGCATTTGACCTCGCAGCATCCACTTCAAGTGTTGAACTGAGGCAAACGGTGTATAGAAAACTTCGGCAGAGTGGCCTTGATTGTTGGAGACCTGTACCTCTGACACGTCTTCACCGAAGGGAAAGTCTAGACTGGAGCCGTCAACATGCCACCTGGACGGTAGAACAGTTAGTCAATGTTCTTTTCCCAGAATGACTCCCGATTTGGTCTGGACAGTGAGTCTTGATATTCGCATGTTGATGGAATGTGGAACACGATTTCAGAACCCAACCAGTGTGGAAAGAGACTGATATTAAGGATGTTCCTGAATGGTGTGAGCAGGGATTTTGTTGACCACTCGAACACTTCACGAAATTGTGCTGTTAAATTGGCAAGGTTTTAATTGCTGTCAGGTATCATAATGAGATCTTGGAACCTCGTGTGGTTGTAGCGTGGTGCTGTGGACCCAGACTTCGTATTGCAGGATGATAATGCCCAACTTCGTAGAGCATGCATGGTTGATGTCTTTGTTGGAAATGAAAGATATTGCACGCATAGCATGGCCTGCTTGCACTCCCAATTTGAATCCCATACGGCATCTTTGGGATGCACTAGGGATACAGGTTGCATCACTGCAGCATCCACCAACCACTCTCCAAGACTTGCGAACTGTGCTGCAGGAAGAATGGTCGTTGTTGCCTCACTATCAGATTGATGACATCATTCACAGTGTGTCCCATCATTTGTCAGGCTTTATTGCTGTCGGAGGTTGTCACATCCCAGAGTGAGCACATTAACCAGTTGTCTGAATGTGTGTGTAAATACATTAAGTTGGAAAAAATGAAGAATATTTTTGTCTACCATTATGCATGTTAAAGTTGTTTAGATTCTGTATTCTTTATATTGTTTCTGCCTTATTGTCACCTGATTATCCTTTTTTGTGCCAAAATAAATGCAGCCTTTGCAAAATATCAGTAATTTTGGACACCAGTGTATGTAACTTACTACTGTGCAGCTTTGTAACAAACAACAGTTAGAGAATGGTTGCTGGCACCTCAGATCATCATCATCATCATCATTTAAGACTGATTATGCCTTTCAGTGTTCAGTCTGGAGCATAGTCCTCCTTATAAAATTCCTCCATGATTTCCTATTCAGTGCTAACATTGGTGCCTCTTCTGATGTTAAGCCTAATACTTCAAAATCATTCTTAACCGAATCCAGGTACCTTCTCCTTGGTCTGCCCCGACTCCTCCTACTTTCTACTGCTGAACCCATGAGTCTCTTGGGTAACCTTGCTTCTCCCATGCGTGTAACATGACCCCACCATCTAAGACTGTTCGCCCTGACTGCTGCATCTATAGAGTTCATTCCCAGTTTTTCTTTGATTTCCTCATTGTGGACACCCTCCTGCCATTGTTCCCATCTACTAGTACCTGCAATCATCCTAGCTACTTTCATATCCGTAACCTCAACCTTGTTGATAAGGTAACCTGAATCCACCCAGCTTTCGCTCCCATACAACAAAGTTGGTCGAAAGATTGAATGGTGCACAGATAACTTAGTCTTGGTACTGACTTCCTTCTTGCAGAAGAGAGTAGATCGTAGCGGAGCGCTCACTGCATTACCTTTGCTACACCTCGCTTCCAGTTCTTTCACTATGTTGCCATCCTGTGAGAATATGCATCCTAAGTACTTGAAACCATCCACCTGTTCTAACTTTGTTCCTCCTATTTGGCACTCAATCCGTTTATATCTCTTTCCCACTGACATTACTTTCGTTTTGGAGATGCTAATCTTCATACCTCAGAACAAACAAATGAATAACAGCTGTGCTGCAGACTGCCTGAATTTGCATTTTAAAGTTATAAAATGCAAAAAGAAGGCACAATTGTGTCTTTTACCGTAATTGTAAGTAAGTTGCAGGAGAAAGAAACAGTAGTTACGAAATGCAGCTACAAATTTCTTGTTTCAGTCTCAACAGCAGTAGTGGCAGAAAAATAAGTATGGGACATTCCAAAATCTTCAAAGACAATTTTTTGAGATGTTTCGAAAAGTTTGTCATACTGACTTTAAAAATTGATGTCTAGGCACTGACCTTCAATCTTATACATATGAATAAAATTGAAGAGGGGCCAATCTGTAAGGTCCCCATGTTAAACCAAGACCTGTCGCAACAAACATTTAGTACACGCAAAAATGCTTACATGTACCTGTCCTCCGATTACAGTAACACCAATGAAGGGTCTTAAATTACATGTAGTGAAATGGCCAAAAAGTTGCACTGTATACAAAGACAAGTGAACTAAATAAATCTTAGCTTGCACAACAAGTAGTCTTCTACCTTATTTCATATTTCTTGGTCGTGCTGAAAGAAACGTGCTGCTGCACTAAAACATCAAACTTAGTCCCAAATGCAGTTTGTCAGATTACTAAAAATTATTTAAGACTTTTAGTTGTAATGTGTATATTTTATAGAAGAAAGTTTTCTAAAAGCTCAACATATGTTCTTTACATTTGTATGTTGGTCAAATTCAATTAATATTTTCAAGTTGAGTAATTAGTCTTCTTCCCGTATTTATTTTCCTCTTGTTTCAGTAAAAGATCTGGAATTCCATCCTGATCGCCCTGAACATTTATTCTCATGTTCTGCTGATGGTGGTATATGGCACTGGAAAACTGAAGGAAGTAGAGTCTCTCAGCTCACAAAGATGACAGGTTTGTTATCTTTTGCAGTATATCTCATGATGAAAGTAGATCGGTAGTGGATAAGCAATTTATTTGTTTTGGAAGCATGCTTATGAAAATTGTAGCAATTTATTCTCACTTTTGATGCACTCTTGTGTTGACTGTTTTGTCTCACATTGTGGTAAATGTATTAACTGTTACGGTGATAACTTTTGAAATAGTAAACAGTTTAGTTTATTGTTTTTCCATTTTGTGTCATTTTCATTTGCCTGCCTCTTGTAGTTGTTCCGATCATGAACTTTTGCCATGAAGCAAGTGGTTTTGATTGCTCATAAGAAAGATAATTAAATTTAAAAAGGATAAGTATATTGAAGTATTAATTAGTATACTGTAAAGTCAGAAATAAAATAAGCAGTGATTCCAAAGGGATCGTAAACTTCATTGTAGCGTCATTAGGCACAGGACAAGATGCAAAGGAAGGGGGTAACATGTAATTTTGTTGTGAGGGGACAGTTGCAAGTTACTTTCAACCAAGTGTTAACGTTGAAACATACTTGAAACAGGAAATTCTCACGTATGAATTCAGAGACCTTCCTGCTGTGAGGCAGCATTTAATTACTGATTCAAGCTGCATACACAAACAAGTGACAGTAGTATTGTCATTAATACTTTGGAGCCGATGCCCATAAAAATACGGGCGCGCCTGACCAACCCAAAAATCCACCGCCCATAATTTTACAGGCGCATGTGCTCGATCTTCCCCTTCCTCCCTTTACATGTTCATAAGGCTCCTAATGGTCTGGGAGGCATGGCAGAGGCTATAGTTGAAGTATTTGACACTAGATAATGCAGGCATGCTGAACAAGGGAGAACCACTTTTTTTTTTTTTTTTTTTTTTTTTTTTTTTTTTTTTTTTTTTTTTTTTTTTTTTTTTTTTTTTGTGAGGCTTTGCGAGTGGGAATATTCTGTTGCATGTGCACTCTGTTGCATCGTCATGGCGAAGATGGTTTGATGGATAATGAAATCGTGCGAGTTTGAAGAAAGTGATGATTTTTCGGAGGATGATGATTTGCTTGATTCTCATGATGACGTAGACTATATTCAAGAAGAAGATTCTGAGTCTTCAGATAAGGAATGCAGATAACAAAATAAGCAATATTTTTATTCAGATTTCAATTGAAAGAGCTTTCAGTACATTACTACTGTAGTTAGTGATTTTATTTGCAAATACTACTTTTATGGTAAATTTAGACGAGGAGAGCAAGTGTCCAAGTTCTTCAGAAGCATGTCCCTGGTGATACCACACCTGAAGTGCGTGGGTGACCAAGAGTGAATGTGAGACCGAGAACTTCGCGCCGTACCAGTTCTGAGGAAGGCTGGACTACAATTGTTCATGTGCCAAATATCTATCCGTTCTCGGGTCACTCTGGAAAGCGCAACCTTACCAGTCTAGACCAGAACAGCACACCCCTAAACTTCTTTTTGTGTTTACTTACAGACAGTATGGTGAATCATATAAAGCAGCAAACTAATCTGTATGCACAACAAAGCATAAGGAAATTACGAAACACAAATTCCCTTTCTCCTACCTGCTCACTGTCAAAGTGGAAAAGAGGCACTGTCGTAGAAATAAGAAAGTTTCTGGCAATTGTAGTCCATATGTGTGTAAGTGTGAGACCCCATACACGAGAGCACTGGTCCAAGAATCCTGTTGTGTCATGTAATTTCTGTCCAAACATCCTGAGACATGACAGGTTTCTTTCTATTTTGAGAACCTTTCACATAGAGACAATTCAGTTGCTAAAAAAAAATGGAGAAGCTGGCTATGACCCACTGCACAAGGTGAGACCCCTCCTGGATATGGTGTCTCCTAATTTCCAGGGAGCATATACACCCTCTCAAAACGTTACAATTGATGAAGCCATGTGCAAATTTCGTGGCCGTGTGTATTTCAAGCAGTGCATGCCACAGAAGCCAAATAAATATGATAAAACTGTGCACGTTGTCAGGGTCAGAGACAGGTTACATCTGGAATTTTTCTGTTTATGCAGGTGAGAGGTTTGACACAGTGACACTCGTAAAGACATTGCTTGGGAATCTGTCAAGAAAAGGTTATACTTTGTTTACAGACAGATTCTACACCAGTCCAGCCCTTGCGTCAGAACTGGAAGCTGCAAAAACTGCTCTTGTGGGAACTACAAGAAAATCTAGACAGGGATTACCTTTTGCTATAAAAGATCAGAAACTTCAGCGAGGTGAACTAATTTTTAGGCTTAAAGGAAATATTTTGGCATTCTGTTGGAAGGACAAAAGAAATGTGCACATGATAAGTAAAAGGCACGCTGCTGAGATTGTGATGTTTATTGATTAGAGAAGCAGAGAGAAGTCAAAATGAGCCTGTGTGGTGGACTATAATAAAAACAAGTTGGGTGTTGATTTACCAGACCAACGACTATCATACAGGGCTTTTGAGCATCAAACAGTGAAGTGGTGGAGAAAGTTGTCATTCCACAGAATACTAATGGTGATAATAAATTCAAGTATATTGTACAACAAGGTAATTGGGAAATGCCTCACAACATCACAGATCTTCAACCACAACCTGGTACACCGGGACTCTCCAGACTATCAACTGGAAACCTTTTCCTGGGAAAGATTGAGACAGAAATAGGCAAGAAACAGACACAAAAACAATGCATAGTGTGTTCTCTGAGAGGCAAAAAGCTTACTGGGAAAGTATGGCACAAAGACGCAAGCCACCAGTGTAGTGAATGCAAAGTGGCATTGTGCAAACTACCATGTTTCAAAATTTATCATACAAAGACCAAAATTTTTACCTTTCAAAATTTCTAAATAGACCTTTTATGTGACTGGAAATCGCATAAATGAAACATTCCAAAATATATCTTATAATGTTCTCACTACTTACAGTGCGAGTGTGGATTTGGGTTATATCAGCTTACTCCCCCAAACCACCTTCCACTTCTTTACGAGGTGACTTACCTGGAATTTGCAGCCTTTCTTCTGTACTGAATAGCTGGCTACTGGAACCCTCGTGACTTCTTCTCCGTCGAATAACACTAGGTACAGGAACTTTTAGACTCTGTCTACTTATGAAATAAGTAGACATACAAACTTTATTTTTCATCAACTAACGATATATTTGACCTCCATACACAATAAAAATCTCACTTTCCATGTGAGTATGTAACTTTCTGCGAGTTTCTTGTACAGTCGGACGTTAGAAACACATTGAGTGAAAGTTAAAAGAAATTGGCTTGGATACCATGACCTTTCTTAACATAATCATAAAGAGTCTTGTTTCTAACAAGGTTGTGTCAAGGGTCTACAAGAGTACTTTATTCAACTGTTTTTGTTTTAATAACAATAGTCAATGACACAATAAGCACAGAGCTGCATATAAACTCCATGGTTCTAACCTTACACACTCCCTAAAACATCTATGGATTGCCCAACAGGTACTTGTCGGTGCCGTCCGACTGCCGCATCTACTTTCTTCTCGCAACTGATTTTAAACCTGCACACGCAAACATGTGAAGCACAGTAGGTAGAATTCTACCATCCCACACTCATATCCAGAATATTGTGTGTTCGAGACTGTAGAAGGCTGAGTGGTTGTAGAATCTTATTTTACTTTCTTATTAAGAAATGAGCATTTACTCGTGGTTTTAGTCAGCTTTACTAATATTTAGGAATTGTGAAGACTCATGACACATAAGTAAACTATTTTCTATTCTTATCTTTTGTACTACCTTTTTCCTAGTATGTACTATTTTCATTATTTGTAGCTTGGTGGAACTCTGGACAAAATTAAAGTGTTCTCTTGACTCTCATTTAGTTCCATGAAACATAATAATGCTAGTCTTTCATAGAATTCACACTTCCCAGAATAATCCCTATAAAATTTGTGACTTTTGTCATGACACTGTTCCCTTCTCCTAGGATCAGTACCTATTCCTTGCTTGTGGGTTGACCTTATGAGAGCACTTCCTCTTTCCATTCTGGTAGATACGCCCCATACAAAACATCTCTATTTTTTAGGCCACAGATCGTGCTATCTCCACATAGGTATGCCTGCCCTTTATACTCGGTGAATGCTGGGTACGCCCCCCTTATCCTTCCTGAGTAAGCCTCACGGTTCAGTACCCTAGTAAACACTTATATGTATACCATAATTAAGTATCTTCTGGTAGTTATAAGTCTATCTTAATCTTCGCATTCATTCTTTAATATATCATTTACTCCCTAGAGTCCTTCTCTCCTTATCAACTTCTATATTTTCAATAGATACTATGTCAACATATACTATTTACGTCCCACTATCCTTCAATTCATCAGAGTATTCATTACGCTGACATTTCTCAATGATCAACATGACTAATTCTTCTCCTACTTTCCCTTTTCTTTTTTTTTTTTCCACGCCTCTTTCTTATTTATCCATTACTTATTACTACTCCATAATTGTTCGTTATGTATGTGCACCTCTTCTTATGTTTATTTGATGTATACCCATCATAGCTTCCTACATATGTCCGCATAAATCCATATGTACGCACATTTTCCCTACAACACCTTGTGGTTCTCATATTGTGACAAGCTTCCTCTTATGTGATTTAATTTGTGTGTAGAAGTGTATAATTGTGTATATGTGGATGTGTGTTTGTGTAGTCTGATTCTCTTATCTAAAGATAAGATTTAGGTTTTTAGTAACCACAGAAATAAGGAAGGACCTCAGTGATAGAAGTTTGTGAATATGGAAAGAGGGAAAGAATAGAAAGGTCCTCAAATGAGAAGTAAGAAAGTAAAAAACAGATATGTATGCTAGGATCAAAGAAGAGAAAGAAGACAGCCCCAAAGACAGGAAACCCTTCCATTCCCTACGATCCCTACCCCTCAGGTACTTCAGTGAGACGCTGGAGGAGATTTGGTGTTAAATCATCCCCTACAGAATGGATTTGTCCCACCTTCACCCTTTGAGGTCCCCGAAGGAAATCTGAAAGGTGTGATGGGTGTTTTGTGTTGGTCATGATTTATCTGTTCTTGTAAATCATGCTTTTAACTGCAATACCCACCCCTTTCAAAATTTATACAAACCCTCCCATCTATATCACATGTCATAAAAGGTATAAAATACTCTATACAAAATAGAAAAGCTATACCCTTCGGTATAACAGTTGTTCTGCTGGTCACATCTTATTATATTTTCCATAAATATAATATTCTATTTAGTTTATTTCATCTAGATATCACTTTTTTCTTGATTCTCTTAAGTTGGTCTCTATTTCATAGTCATATCTGGTTTTCTAAGCAATACGTTTATAGAATAGTTCTAGATTTTAAAGGAATTTGGTACAGGAAACTTATTTGGAAAAAACACCAAAAACAACTTGGGATCCGTCAGTCGTTACTCCACCCGTTAACTCAGAATGTTAACATCCCTGGGGGATATAAAATTTTACATCCTTTACATTGTATTTACCCCTCTCTAATCCAGTTGTGGGATCTATTAAAAATAATGTGTTAGGGTGGACCATTGTTTGTACCTGGTACAGTCCCTCATATTTTTGGAAAAACTTAAG
Source organism: Schistocerca piceifrons (assembly GCF_021461385.2). Taxonomy (NCBI): domain Eukaryota; kingdom Metazoa; phylum Arthropoda; class Insecta; order Orthoptera; family Acrididae; genus Schistocerca; species Schistocerca piceifrons. The sequence continues at coordinate 141,934,119 of NC_060141.1, read as the reverse complement.
AGTCTTCTTCAGAGTCGAGCTGGGAAGATGTTGTTTTATAAGAACCAGGTCATCGACTTGGTACTGAGGTTCCACAGCCTTTTCGTTATGCTTACTTACTCCTTGTAGCGCCTTTTCAATTAAATTTTTAGAAACTATTTCCTGATTTACTTCATAATTGACACTAGGTTGTTCAGGCCAATTAAAACACTTAATTAGAGGTTCTCCTACAAAAGGTTTGCCTATAACTAGTAAAGGTGTCAACGCAGTTGATAAATGGGGTAATTCATTTGGGATAAGTTCAAAGTCCTTAATTTTTGTTGCCCATGAAATATGTTTTTCATGGTAGTAAGTACGACATAATTTTCCAGTTTCCTTCTTTACTCGCTCACATGGATTTGATGACAGGTTATAATTGGATATTAACACTTGCTGAACACCTTCCAATGCTAGGAATTCTCTAAATTCGTTACACTCAAATTGTGCTCCATTACCCGTAAGAAACCGTTTTTCCAATTTTTTTTACCTACTTCTAGAATGTATCGTTGCAAACAGTGTATAACCATCTGTGTATTTGCTCTTTTAATGGGCTATAGTTTAACATATTTTGACCATCATTCTATGATGACCAAAATGTATGATACTCCTCCCTTTCCTTATAGGATTGGTCCAAAAAAATCTGCCGCTCTGAGATTGTGCAATGACTTAAGAATAATAGGATACATTTTGTATTTCATATGAGTATTATTCTCTTTCACTTTCTGGCAAATTTCGCAAGTTCTTATCAAAGATGCTATTCTGTGTCCTAGCATCTTAAAATAATAAAATTTATTCATATGGGCTATACTCGTTTTGAAACCAAAGTGTCCATATCCTGTATGAACATACCACACAAGTGCGTCTTCCACTACCTTCGGAATACACAAGCACCAACACTGTGATGTTACGCTGTCGCTCCAAAACAAGTTATGACCTATAATTTTCCATATTCCTAATTGATTAGGAGGTAATATGTTCTGGATACAGATAGAAAATATTTCTGTGAAATAAGGATCATGATGGTTGAGCAATCCCCTTTACAGTGAAGTTATGATATTCTACTGACTAAAATTAATGGCAAAAATAATACCGGGGTCTTCCATATGTTTTAATTCTTCTGTTCCTATGGTTCGCCTCAATAAAGCATCAGGTACAATATTTTCAGAACCTTTTACGTATCATATCTTGTATCGTATTCCTGTTGGAAAAGCATCCATCGCATCAACCTACTGTGTAGTAATCGACTATTCATAAGAAAAGATAAAGCTTGATAATCTGTATAAATATGGATTTCTGATCCCCATACTAGTGTTTGAAACTTTTGAATACTCCACATAATTGCCAATAGTTCCCTTTTCGGTAGCTGTGTAATTTAGTTCGTGCTTATTTAGGCTACGGCTAGCAAAAGCTATGGTTCTGTGTTCTACATCACTTGGATCCCATTCGCCCGAAGTTCGGCAGCAACACCATAATCAGATGCATCTGTCGAAAGTTTAAACAGTTCGCCCATAATTGGATGGTGTAACTTGGGTGACTCAACAAGCGTTCTTTTAACGTTTTCAAATGCATCATTTGCACCTTGATCCCATGTAATGGTACTCCCTTTATTAATAAACGTAAAATTCTTGGGTCATTTAACTCTTGCCCTTTTACGTACCATCGATAGTATCCAGCCATACCTATAAATCCTTTTAATTGTCTTACATTTCTGGGGTGCGGACATTCTTTGATAGCTTTTATGCATTCAGGGTCTGGTCTAATTCCCTTTACCCGTATAATATGACCTAAGAACGTAAGTTCTTGGTGCACAAAAAACAATTTTGACAGCTTCACCGTAATACCTTCCTCTATAAATTTTTTCAGTTTTGCACAAAGCTAGACAATATTCCTCCCAAGTAGCTACTAGTATTAGGATATCGTCTACGTATATTATCAAATCCTTCAATAAGTCTCTCCTTAGTGCTTCATCTAATGCACATATAAATAAGGACACAGAGATATTAAGTCCGAATGCCAATACATTGAAATGATAAGGTTTTCCATCAAACAGAAAGGCTGTATACTTCTTGGAGTTTGGATGTAATTTTATCTGCCAATACCCCGTGGTCAAGTCCATTGTGCTAAAGAATCTTGCCTTTTCAAATTTGGATAACAATTAATCGATATTAATCGGTCGATCTCTCTCTGTCTCTATATGTCGATTCAAGGTGAGAGCGTCTAAGACTAATCATACCCTGCATGTAGCTTTCCTCACCATGACCAGAGGATTATTCATTACACTGGAACTTCGTTATATAATATTATCATCAATCATTTTGTTAATCTCATCCCAAACTGCTTCCTTCAAACTCCCTGATATTGGATACGGTTTGCAAAAGAATGGAGTGTCATCTTTGATTTTGAACTTACAGATATAGTCACTGATGTTACCTGGATAATCGGAAAACACCCCTTCATACTCCATTAAAATTTTATATAAATCTCGCCTTTGTTGATCGGTTAATATTCGGGATTCATTAACTTTGTCTTGTACATCAGTTTGATGTGTTCCTTGATCCACATTGTTGAATTTTGGTGATAATTGAGCTGTAGCTGTTAATCACAGATACTGACACTCAGTTGTTTGTCCCTCAATGTGACCATTTGTCACAAATGGTGCCCAGCATCTACTGTCCCCTCTACCAAAACAAAGATGATGATCATCAGAGTTTAAGGTGACTTTAAAGTCTAACAACCAATCTAAACCTAATAGTACATCTCTATTAATATTCTCTACTATTAATAGTGTTTGACGAAATTACATATTTCCAACACTGCAGTTCCCTTGAGAGTCGTATTTTACAAGTTTACTTTTGTTCCCGTTATCCCAATTATGTATACTCCAGTCACTGGCAAAAATGGTAAGTGCTGTTTATTCTGTAGTGAATTAAAAAATGCGTTTTGACATGAGTGATACCTCACTTCCAAAATCTATAAATATGTTAACCTTGGAATTTTCCACTGTCCCTGCTATTATAGGTTGTGGGTTATTAGTGGCTAAGCTTGGTTCTTCAAGCAGCAGCCATTCCTTTCTGGGTATTTTGTGTGTAAAGTTAACATACATACGTGGAATAAAGCCTCCTAATGTATCTCCTCGACCTGGGCCCCGGCCCTGGATCCAGGTCGATGAACGTTGTATTCACAATTATGGGTTGGTTACTGAAATGAGATACTACATTCCCATTCTGTGTTTTATGGTTACTCGGTACAAATTCTTGAGAAGCTGCTGGATCTAAATTTGAATGTGGATACTTCTTTTGACAATTGTCACTACAACTTTTCTTATTGTACTGGTGTACTTGTGCTAAGTTTGCCTCATGGTTTTAAAATTATTTCCGCTATTTCTTTTATAGTTTGAACTTTCACTTTGGTGTAAAGTTTCGTTGCGGTCCTTATTTATTGCATCAAGTGCGTCAACAAAAGACAACTCCTCTTCTATCGTTTTCCAAACAATACATAAGATGTCTTTTCTCGCAAAGATTGGCAATCGTCTAATTAAAATACATACTAATCCTTCTTCTTCCATTGCCTTATCTAAATACTTTGCTAATGTTAAATGCCAGTTGAAATATTTCCTCATAGTGCCCCAAGTATTATTATAATATTTTAGGTCCCATGGATCGTATATTAGCTTTTCTTGAGCACTGGCAGACCAGTACTTCTCTTTAAATGTCTTTTGAAAGTCTTCCCAAGAGGAAAAATTTTCAGTATTTACTGTTCCCCATTCTGATGCTTCCACTAGAAGGTACTCCACAGCAAATTTGATCTTGTAAGCTTCCCAATTTTTTGACAAAGCTTGGTTTAATCTTTTTTAAGAAGTGGGTCAGATGTACATCTGGCTTAAATTTAGGGAATTGTCTAGATAACCCTGAATTAGCTTCCCATTGCAAATTAGTCAGTGCTTCACTAGCTAACACAACATTAGTTGAAGTTACCCTTTTTTCTACTTTGTCTTGGATAAGCTTAATTTCTCTCCACAGGTCGTCCATACCCTTCATGGTATCATTAAGTTCAGAAGAAGGAATAGGCGATACGTTTCCAGATGTTATGCCCTAGGTAACCTTTTGCTCTATAATATCTCCAAATTGTTCCTTCAAACTAATTATTTTATAATATTGGAGTTAGCTATTTTCCCTTTGAAATTCCTTTCTGCATTATTTACCCGTGTATTGACACCTGTAATTTGCGATTGAATGATTGGCATTAATTCATTATGCTTATCTACCCACTCTTTCAAAGTGTTCATTCCCTGTCTTACATCATTATATTTAATATTGTACCTGTTTTCAAAAGATCCTAACTTTTCGAGAAGTTCTAATTCTATGTTATTACATTTGTTCTCAATGTCAACTTCTAACATTTTCAATAAATCTTGAAAAGTGTCATTCTGTTTCTGACTAATGTCGGTAAACATATGATTTATATGAGTGGTCAAGGAATTTCTCTAGTCGTTCTTTAAATCTGCTTTTTAATTCTCTACTTTATTACTTATGGTGTCGAATTCAGTCTTCAAAGTACCCATGCCTTCGCCTAGATTACTAAATTCCTTGCTTTGAGAGTGGACTTTGGTGTTTAACAAACCTAAATTTGTCGTTTGTGTATTTAATTGAGAATTTATCAAGTCTACTTCTTTACTAAGAGTCACACTCTGAGCCTTTAATTGAGAATTTAATGAGTTTAACTCATAAGACTCGAGCTTTGATTAAATTTATCAACTCAGCCTAGTCAGGCACTTCTTTGCTAATCATCATGGCCATAGCTGGGCCTTGAGTTTCCCCAACCTGTTGTATATTTTCCGTACTTTTATATGCCTTAGCTCTTGTAAACATTGAAAACTAACTTTAAATATGATAATTACACAATAACAGTTCACTCAACAGTATCTTGTACCACTTCATAATAAAGTAATCAAGTTTTGTTTCACGCTCACCCAGTGTAGAATTCTCGTTGCGTAGGTGAGCAGCTGTGGAGTTAGGTCAGCACTAGTGAACAGCAGCTGGTGTCTGCGGCGTCGAATGTATGTTGGTTTCAGCGTCTGCATCCGCGCGATGTGTGTGAGAGCTGTATACTCCCTGCACTGGATCTTCTTAGCTGAAGCGTTCTGTGTGTACTACTACTTAGAGAAATATGTCAAAATCTTCTTTACTATTTTTATTGTTGTGAATTTTTCATTTCTTCAATGTTTTTCCATTTAAATTTTGCTCCATTGGATACTGGAACATATTACAATGTCCTAGAGTAGTTCCCTTGTCTTTTTATGTTTGGGTGCTATGGCAATACATAACAGCTACTTCTCTCGTTTTTGACATAAAAGTCCTGTTTTCTCAGTCCTTTCACACAGGTCGCCATGTTCTAATGTTCTTGCGTCAAGAGTCTACACAAGTACTTTTTCTTGTTTTAATAATAATAGCCAATGACGCAGTAAGTGCAGGGCTGCATATAAACTCCATGGGTCTTCCTTACACACTCACTAAAACATCTATGGGTTGCCCAACAGGTACTTGTCGGTACCGTCTGACCACCGCGTCTACTTTCTTCCCGCGAGTGATTTTAAACCTGCACACACAAATATGTGACACGCAGTAGGTAGGATTCTACCATCCCACACTCATATCCAGAATATTGTGTGTTTGAGTCGGTTGAAGGGTGAATGGTTCTAGAATTTACACAGAAATTCTCGAATCATTACACTCTATTGTGTAAGTACACATTACTTGTAATTGCAAGTAGTATTTGAAGAGTTTATTTTTGTAGCAGAAAATTATATTATGTTGTATAAGGCTGCTTGCTTGCCATGTGTGTTCTCTTTCACCAGCTTCATTTGCTGCATTTTTATATTTTCTCCATTCATAATATAAATTCAATATCTCCTGTGTTAGCCAAAGATTTTTACTAGGCCTCATCTTTTTACCTGTTTGATCCACTGCTACCTTCACTATTTCATCTCTTAAAACAGCTCTTCAACTCCTGCTATATTCCTTTATTCTGTTCTAGTCAACCATTGCCTAATGCTCCCTCTGAAACTCTCAACAACCTCTGGTACTTTTTACTTATCCAAGTCCCATCTCCTTAATTTCCTACCTTTTTGCAATTTCTCAAGTTTTAATCTACAGTTCATAACCAATAAATTGTGGTCAGAGTCCACGTCTGCATATGGAAATGTCTTACAATTTTAAATCTGGCTCCAAAATCTCTATCTTACCATTAACTCGTATAATCAGCCGGAAATATTCCAGTGTTTCCAGGTCTCTCCCAAGAATACAACCTCTCTTCAAGATTCTTGAACCAAGTTTTTGTGATGATTAAATTATGCTCTGTGCTACATTCTACCTGCTGGTTTCCTCTTTCACTCCTTTCTCATAGCCTATGTTTACGTACTATATACAAGGGAGATGATCTTGAAGGTGGTATTGTAGAAATGGAAGAGAACATAGGTGAAGGTAAGTGGGAGATATGATATTACAAGAAGAGTTTGACTCAGCACTGAAAGACTTAGGTTGAAACAAGGCTCCGGGAGTAGGTTAAGGAAAGGAAAACCTACGTTTGTATCATTTGTAGGCTTCGAGTAGCTTTTGAGAAAGTTGACTGGAACTCTCTCTTTGAAATTCTAAAGGTTGCAGTGATAAAATACAAATAGTGAAAGGCTATTTACACCTTGTACAGAAACCAGATGGCAGATATAATAGTAGAGGGGCATGGAAGGAAAGCACTGGTTGAGAAGTCAGTGAGACAGGGTTGTAGTGTATCCTGATGTTATTCAACCTGTGCATTGTGCAAGTGGTAAAGGAAACCAAAGAAAAATTTGGAGTAGGAATTAAAGTTCAGGGAGAATAAATAAAAACTTTTAAGTTTGCCAGTGACATTGTAATTTTGTCAGAGACAGCAAAGGACTTGTGGAAGTGCAGTTGAACAGTATTGACAGTGTCTTGCAAGGTCTGATGAACATCATCAACAGCAAAACAAGGCTAATGGAATGTAGTCAAATTAAATCAGGTGATGCTGAGGGAATTGGATTAGGAAAAGAGACACTTAAAGTAGCAGATGAGTTTGCTATTTGCGCAGCAAAATAATTGCTGATGGTTAAAGTAGAGAGGATATAAAATGTAGACTGGTAGTGGCAAGAAAAGTGTTTCTGAAGAGGAGAAATTTGTTAACATTGGATATAGACTTACATGTTAGGAAGTCTTTTGTGAAGGTCTGGAGTGTAGCTGTGTATGGAAGTGAAACATGGAAGACAAACAGTTTAGACAGTAAGACAATAGTAGGTTTTGTAATGTGATGCTGCAGAAGAATGTTCAAAATTAGCTGGGTAATCATGTAATTAATGTGGAGATATTGAGCAGATTTGGGGAGAAAATTAGTTTAGGGCACAACCTGAATAGAAGAAGGGATCAATTGATAGACATCAAGGGATCACCAATTTTGTATTGGGGGAGGGGGGTGGTATAAAAATTGTTGAGGGAGACCAAGAGATGCATACTATTCAATTCAGTACACAACAACCAGTTTCTCCAAATTTTCTTCAGTTAGGCTTAATCAGACAAAACATTTTTGTGCATAGAAAATCACCTGTCTATGTCAGAAGTGTCTGGTGCATACTTCAGTGGATACATTTTGGACAAAGTCAGATCAAATTGAAAGTCTTTTACATTTTTGCCACAATATATTTTTTGTCATCTCCATAAACTCAAAATCGAGATTTGATCTGATAACTTTGTTCATTGTATCTTAGGCTGCAACACTGACTTTTCAGTACAATGCGTGAAAAGATTTTTCACTATCTTCAATAATTGTCAAAGATTCCACAAACTTCCAACTTTGATACGGCCACAGGCAAATGTGCAAAATTCGACCTGATGTAGATCAGATCTGGCTTCTTGAATGCCACTTCTGCAAGCTGCTTTAGTGGCTTTGAAAGTGTCTATGAGCCAGAATTAGAAAGGGGAAAAAACACCAATCAAGGGAGCAGTAACTTAGATTTTCAATAGTATGAAGGAAACAGATATGAATTTCAATAAATGTACAGTAATTTATGGTCTATTAGCAACAAAATTTCATCAGAATCATCACAGTGAAAGATGATGGCATTTATCCTAATGCCCCATCTGATTAAAATAGGTTGTGACAAAGATAAATCTGACTGTAGATATGCAAGTGCAGCAACATGGACAGGTGCTTCCAAGGATACGTTCAATAGGGAAAAAAGAGTCAGCATACAGATGACTGACTTAATGCTGTCAGAGTTTGTTTTTTGTGCATCTGTTTACCTTGTTTGTGGAGGATATCAGCGCAGTCACACTGTTTCAGCTACACAATATAGCACATGTCCTAATTGTGTAACGTGGTTTAGGTTAGGATAACATAATTTAATTGCTTTCCTGACGTCTTCATCCATATATGGGGCAGCATAACTTAACAAGAGTAGGTCCTGTTTTTATTTAAATTTATTGGCATGAGGTATATTGATTTCTGCCTGCATCTACTGAGCCAAACTGAGACCCTTGAGGGCCATATAAATGCGTAAATCGGTGGTCATTAAACCTTTCTTACTCTAGAGCCTATACTGGTATTGGGGGAAGGCACCTCTGGCTGCTCATTTACCAATCTTATTATTACTCAGTAACGTACATAAATTACTATGTTATCAGCCTCAATAGACTAGCTATAGTAAGGGTGCAATAAGTTGCCAGCCGCCTCCACGTACTGGCCGTCAAAAGTCTGCACCATCCGAGAATGCTTGGTGTTGACTGTGTCAAATAGCTGCCACCCGCAGTGCCCCAATGTTGTCCCAAGTGATTACTTAATGTTTTGAATGTCATTTTATTTCTGCTCATTGTTTTGTATTACAACAGCCTTAATTTAATTTCATTTTCCTTGTTACAAATAAGCATCACAATTGAAGATGACCGTCTCTATAATGATCACTCATGAGTCAATGTTAGTTCTGTCTGAAGTTTATACCACAGCAACTGATTGGCGTGAGTTGCACGTGCTTGTGAGTTCTCAGTAGTGGTAAATAAACAGTCAAACATTACCACTCTCACATCCTCTAACCCTGCAGGTTCTGTGCTACTTACAGCTCTGGCCTGAGGTAAGTGGCCAACTTTACCTAGCTCATGGCAAAATTCACCATCAATTAAAATTGAGCACATCCTAAAATGTTACTGCCTCTGTAACTATTTTTATTTGTTACTGAGTGAGAAAACTACTCTCATAACAAGCTATTAATGTTTGTTGATGTTTTTGGATTCAGTTGCTAGTTGCTACATGAATATTATTATAAAATACAGCTGAGAACCATGGGCTTAATGAATATTCATTCGGGCTATGTGCGCCCAGTAGTTTGATGACCACTGGTCTAAATTTATGCAGTTATATAATAGAAATCTTCAAAATACAAATTACTCTCCAAAGAGCAAATTATTTCAAATGTATGTGTGTAAATCCAGGCTCTATTTATGATATACAACAATGAAATGAATATATTCACTTGGTAATTTGTAATACTAGTCAGAAATTCTCAGGGATTTCTCTCTACCCCCTCTAAAGTTCGAGTAGGTTGACCCCACCTCTCTTCCTCCTCCCCTCTCCCCCCCCCCCCCCTCCTCCGCCCCCTCTTCCCCCCTGTTGACAATTTTATTTTATTTTCATTTATAGCTCCTTACCTAATGTTAAATCAAAATGACATGATTGTTGTATTTTCATTTTTCTTCCCCAGATATGACTGCAGAAGAAAGCCCGTGGGTTAGTGGTGCAGTAGCAAAGCAAAGAATTCAGATATATGCACTGATGCCACAGCTGCATAAACCTATCAACTCCCTTGATGTGAGCAAGGCAAATGTTATATTTGGTTGTGACAATGAGGCCGTGTACATATGTAAGAATACAAGTGTGTATCAGTAAATTAACAATTATTTATTAAAATGTTGATTTGTACTCAAATATTTGTATTTCACAAGCACATTAAAAATACTTTGTCATTAGTTGCTGGGTTTTCATTAGGTGTAGTCTTCTATCGTAGTCTTCTATCTTGAATGGAATACTTGTTTGCAGTAATTGTCAGCACACTTTATAATATTATATACTGATACTACTAGTGTTGACATCTTCTCCGTGACAACCTTGCAAACAGTGGTTAGTTGGGATAGGAGATTGACAGGATGATTCAGAGGTTTTCAAATGTTGGTACAAAATGCAGTGTATAGGCACTGGGGAGGGGTGATGGATAGCCTTAGAATACTGTACTCCATACTGTGAAAGAGGTAGGCTGAGAGCTGGTAGTACTGTCGCCCACTTTGAAGTGTGGTGTGTGAAAAGTTACCAGTACTGCTGTAGAGCCATAGCTGCCTACAACTTGGGCAACAGTTATATGTTGCTATAGGAGCTGTAACAGAACTGTTTTATGTGACTACTGTGGAAAGCACGTTAAGCAGCCACATTAAGTCCCGTTACACTGTTGCGGCTCTTCTCTCATCCTGTAGTCTGTAGGTCCACCCCTGCTATTCTAATGTGTTTGATTTTCCACTGGTTCTTTACTGTGACATTGAGTGATGAAATAATGTCTGATCAGGGGCTAATACTTACTATTCTGGCGCACTTGCCACGCTCTTCTAATCGAACTTTGTTTCTCAAATAGCTGCATTTTCTTCTAGAAGTTAAGAGTGCCAACCCGACACTCAATCCTCAAAATAAATATGAGGCTTCTCACGAACAGTGTTTCATATATTGTATGCTTGTTTACAATGAACGTAAATTATAAAGTTGCATCAGTATTCGGAACATCACAATTACATTGATAAGGACTAAGTCCAGAAGCAGTCTGTCTTATTTAACAGATTCCAATTGAGTGAGTATACAACAAGTTTTCTATTTTCCCTGTGACATCATATGTGTTGTCCTGGCCTGCACCATACCTCCGAGGGAAGACCCGACGACACCAAATGAACTGCTCAGTCAGCAGGTACTACGAATGTTGTACGATGTTTAGTTTTGTCACAGGTTGCAGATGTGCTGCATCCATCCATTATGTAACACGAGCACATAAATAAAACACATCGAACAGTAGTTTAACTAATTCATTACAGAAATAAACCCTCTATAGTGGTTATTATCCTTCGTTGGCTTGAAAGATGCTTGTGCAGATATCCCTTCACCAAAGTGGTATGTTACACTACATATTTCTCCCCATAGATGAATGATGTCATCACTACTGTGAAACATCAACCAAACAATAAATATTCATAGTCCAAAAGTACTTTTAACCTTTTGTGATGGTCCAGGGGGATAAAATTATGTCTTCTGGACCTGCAGAACATTTATCCACTTTATTCTTTTAAATATAGACCTGCTGATGTTATTCAAGTTTACTGCAAAGAGTAACTGGCGAATTTCATATAACAAACAGTGTAAGTGTTGTATTTTGGATACGTAGACCTCGTCAACATAAACGATTTTATGTGACAGACAATTCTCTCTCTCTCTCTCTCTCTCTCTCTCTCTCTCTCTCTCTCTCTCTCTCTGTCTCCTGACATTTAACATTTCTCAAGGAAGGCCTCTGCGCTTGAAGTATTCAGTGCAATGGTGACATCGAGGTCTCTCATGTACCCCTATTGTGACATCGTAGCATTGTCACTCTGTCCACAACACTGCAGGATGACCAACAAATACCTCAAACAGAAATTACAGAACACAAGTAGAAACTTACTCTCGTATGTAAATAAATCATTGGTTATCAAAATTGAAACCTTATGTAATTCTTATTCATGTTATGTCAAACAATTTATAACATTTATTCATTCATATATAATGTTGAAAGTATAGAAATTTTAAATCAAAGAAATCCATGAGGCTCTCCTTAAATTAAAATCGTGAAAATCATGTACCGTCACACATGCGCCTTTGCTTGGATTCGTAAGAAAAAGAATAAGTCTGTCAAAAGCATACAGATGTGTTGCTTAATTATTACCACATTTTCTCCATTGTGCCTAAGCATTACTTTGTTTCTTTTGATCCTCGAAGTGGGAAGCAAGTGCAATTGCTTTATGCCCTATTTCCCATCTAGCCAAAATATTACTTCCACCTAAGTTCGCAATATGTAGTTGAGAATTTCCGATGCTACAGGTTTTATCAAAATTTAGAAGTTGTGTACATTGGTCATTTGGAAAGGTTTCCTTAAAGACTGTCACAAATCAGAAATTATGTCTTATGTCATCTGTAAGATCTCCTTACACTAACTGTGTATCAGCAGTATAAATTAATGCCAGTGGGAGTGCCTGCCACTCTCCCCACCCATGAGGCAATGGGTCATCATATGCTTTCACAGGCCATGAAGCAATGGGTCACCACAGTTCACCATTTTTCTTGCAATACTAAACATTAACTATATGTAATAAAAAAATTTCTTATCACCAACATCAACTTGTACAATAGTGACATACGATACCAGTAATAGCAATAAGTAATTATCTTTCAACTTTAACTTCATATTAATAAAAGAGCGCTGTATCTTGCCAGTAGTGATTGCACTTATTAAGTTACTACTAACAACAGACAAAGATAAATTTCTGTAATTGCTGAAGATAATTTCTGCTAATTGCAAATGCTCGTAAACGCTCTGTGCTAACAACAAACGAAGATACATTTCTGTAATTGCTGAAGATAATTAATTCCTGCTAATTGCAAATTCCTGCTAACTGCAAATGCCGGTAAATGCTCTGTGCTACCAGTAGGTGGTAAATTCTCAGTAGATACTGAAGATAGCATGTACTCAGTTGTAACAGATGACTGTAAGTTCCCGGAAAGAATACATGGTAAAAATTTGTCAGTAGCACCTATATCTATCACTGTCTCAGTACTAATATATCATAGCCTTTTATCTAGTAAATCTACATTATGAGTAGTTATCTCACTGTCACATGGTTCTCCATAGTTTGTAACTTCTCTAGTTGTTGCATATCATTTATAATTACTGTAACATTCTCCACATTCTTAATTGTAACATCTTCTAAAATATGTGAAGTTTCTAATGATTTTGCTTCTAAGGTGTTCCTCATCCTGTTTACTGTCTTGTAGCAAATTAATAGAAACTACTTACCCAATATGGCTTACGCTGTTTCGTCCACTAAATTTAAGCAGGGTGTATACGACCCGGGAGATCCGGGAAAAACCCGGGAATTTTTTCATCCGGGAGAAAACCGGGAAAAACCCGGGATTTTTTTGGAATTCCGGGAATTTTTCATTGTTTTAGTTTTCAGTTAAATTTTTGTAATTTTGACTGGTAATAACCGATACTCTAACAAAGGATATCACTGTACCCTGCTACTGCAGAATAATACTTCAACAATAAAACAAACGAGAGAAAAAATGAAAATAACTTAAATTGCAAAGGAAATGCGCCATATACAACAACGACAAACAGTGCTCATGCAAACGCCTGCCAACTGCATAATGTGTTAAAGGCTTTAGGAAGACTATGCAATGCTTCATAACAACAAATTGCCTCCAATGAGCGTGAAGTCGCAACTGTTTACATTAGATTCGTTTTAGCAGTTAAGAGCTGGCTCATGCACATGCGCAGTTGAGTCGTGTTTGAGTAGTAGATTCTCCCTTCTGGTTTCAGGAATGTGGCTGTTGGCTGTGTAAGCAGTCGCAGCAAGCAGCTAGATGCTACCGGGAAGAGTGGGCGCCAAATTCATATTCTTGAGGGAAAAAAAAACTTGTTTTACAAAGCACCTAGCATCCAGCGCACGTTTGTCTATCACTTATTCATATGATTTTGAAACGCTTCCCTGTTGGTTGTTGAACATTTTTGGACCCATTTTAAGTTTATTTCTGAATGACTCATAAGTTGATTTTTGAATGCATGCATAGCGTACGTGATGTGTTTGTCAGGAGAGTCCTCGTTGCACCCCGCAGACAAAAGGGGACGGGGCTATAAGAGTTGAGGGGAGTAAAGCCGAACGGATGAATGCCAATCGCTGTCTGATTATGTGGTTGGTTGGGTTTGCGAACGATCAGCGTTGTTATAATTACTAGTGAAATCCATAGATTCAGACTACCAGAATGGAAATAAACGACTTACAGGAATAACAGGTGGGATTGATTACGTATTATCTTCTCGGTGTATACCAATAAATGAAATTTTGACAGAAAATTATTGGCCAGATCGCTATAGTAGTAAGGACCAGCAGTACCAGTCCCCGGCTAGCAGCGGGTTAAGTTCTATTCTGGTAGTAACGCGGAAAACGTGTTGTACGAACACGTAATAACGCCTAACATGTAAATAATTGTGGGATAACTAAACCTGTGATTCTGGCAGGTTTAATGAAGTTAATTGGCGAACAAATTTTGACAAATGGCAGGAATAGCTAAAGAGTTGGTGATAAAATTGTTTGTTAGGACGAGGAAGGAGAAGAAACGGGCACATCAGACAAATTATGGAAGAATAAGACGATTCCAAATGTATATAAAAATTTCGTAATACTACTTTTCGATCTCTTGCTTGAGAAACTGGTGCGTATGAATGAAATGTGAAACTATTTCCTAACATAAAGCTTTTTGCTTGTAGTAGGCCTAATAGGCATTTGATATTGGTACTTCGTGAATTATATTCTGTCGTGTTATAAAAACGACCATTTGTGCCAAAACAGTCTCGTTTGTTTGATGTGTGTTACAAAATTGCTGCCATATTAGAAAGGCCTATTTTGTTTTATCTAGCAGACAGTGACAAAATAGACGTAATCAGATCGAGAAACCACACCAGTCTTGAGTAGTATTTGTGTTAACAGCTTTATCAGTTTTAGATAACGACATTTTGATTATTCATGTAGCAACGCGTTTGACGAACTTTGATGACGTAATAGATTCTTTCGCAGAAAGGAAAGCACGACATTGTAAAGCTGTAGCAAGATTAGTGAGAGAAAATGCCAGGAGCTAAGGATTGAAGAAAATGTGTAATTTCTTGCTTATCTCTTGTCTTTATTGGTTTTATGTATCCTATATTTAATTTTATGTCCCACAAAACAGCAAGTTAATAGCTAATAGGCAATAAAGAGTTCAGATTTTCTGAGGAGTTCTGCTTCTCCCGATTACAAATAATCCCATCTGCTATTAACCGAAAGATTTTTTTTAAAAAAAAAAAAAAAGAGGGATAGGCTGCTGTCCTGAATGTAGTTTGGTGGCATCCATTACAAAATATACATTTTTTAATTCCACAGAGCGAAATACAGTGACATGCGGTAGAAGAATGCTTTATGAAGAGGCGTGGCACTGCACTTCGGCATACGTAAGACCAAATAATATGCCTTACATTTCCTCGAAGACATATGTTTCAGACTCTTCAGAAAGAGGTGCGCTACAAGATGAACATATTTTTGAAAATTTGATTTTTTTTTAGTATTGACCCGGTTCGCAAATATCGTAGATCCGGGGCTGATGTGCAAAGCAGTCTGAGTTATAGTGGGTAGTCTCCACGTGACCTGTGTTTACATTTAGTGATTTAGGTTTCCCCCTTCGTTTACTCTCACGTCAAATTAAAACAAAGTGATATCTGAGGCCGGGAGCTGTCAAGTGAATTAAAATAAATTCACATAATTATGGAAGGCTAAAATATGTTATTAGTTTCAGATTTTATTTTATTTCTTCCTTTCTGACAGTCAAGCATTAGTCGCCTTGCAGAACAAGGAAGTTATTTTTGTCTGTTTGCTAAAGAAATTTGACTTTTATTAACCTTTTCGGCAGAGGCAGTCAATGTATTTGAAATGAAATGTTTCATTCCCCAGTACTGGCTAATTTCAACTGTTTGCTGCATTTCAAGTGCACGTTTTCATTTTCTAGCACGTATGGCATTATGCCATAATAAAGAACCAAACATGATACAATACAGTACTGGTGCTCCAAGAATATTTACGTCCCGAAAACCACACTAAAAAGCTTCATATCAGGTCGAGGTCTACTTCATTGGGAATCTGGACATACGAATGTGCATTATGCCCTTTAACTGTGCACATTTTTAATATGGTTCACGAAATTCTGATGCTCTTGGAGTATCGTCTGTTGTCTTGTTTCTTTTATGACATAATGTATGATCTTTCAATGTTTTTTACGCGTACGTACATACGGGCTTTCTTCGTCATGAAAGCTGCGCATGTCGCCTGTAATCTGCGCTCTCTGGCCACTGCTGAAACGAACCTATTTCTAACAGGTCGCGGGAAAAGATTGCAAATAGTGGCTTGAAAAGCGTTACTTTTAAAGTAAATATCCTTTTACTTAATTTGAGCTATGTGCAAGAATGTACCATGTATCTCAGAGCATTTCACTCTCATTTAAAAATCAACTCTTTGATGACAAGCCATTTAGAAGAACTTCGAGCCCTGAAGATCAGACTTTTATGTCATTGCTTAAAATTTTACTGGCACATTTGTGTGATATATTTTAAAGTGTAATACGCGCAAAAAAGATCAACATTATATGCGAACCTTAGCTTCTCTTGCAGCTTGAGACCAATATTATATGTGAAAGCTTTGCTTTCTTTGTAGGAACGCTATGTATATTAATTTAAACTATTAACTTTCCCCGTTTGTGTGTTCTTGCTATTTAACAGTGATGTTGCTATTGGCTGACTACATCACGTGTCCTATGGTCTGAATATCCGCTGCCATCGGCTGGCGAGATCACGTGACCTGATCTATGACTGACTTAACAAAAGTGCATTGCAATCTCGATTTCAATGATTCAGAAAGTAACATGCGGTGTTTGGTGTAATTCCAATGTATACTTTCGTGATACAAAAATACGCAGCGTACAGATTGCTGCACATCAAAGATATTTCCAAAACGTGTCTTTTTCCCTGAGTTTCGTTTTCTGAAATAGCGGGAAATTCTACTCCCATGTACAAAACCATAACCATTCAAAGGTTGATAAGGGAAAATATACTGTCACTTAACACGGAAAAAGCGTGTTTTCACCCGGGAGGAAGTGTATTTTTAACCGGGAATTCCGGGAAAAATCCGGGAATTTTTTTCCTTGTCCACGTATACACCCTGTTAAGCGATCATTTGCAATCTGATAACATGATTTTTCCTAAGTGTATTGTAGTATCCGTTTTGTCCATCATTTCATTTAATTTGGAGTTGAAATCTTGCACTGAAATATCCATTAGTTGTATTCAGTTTTCTGTTTATGTAGATTCGTTATTACACTATTTAACTTGCTGTCTGCCTGAGAAAATTTATTACCTGCCAGAGTTAACTTGCCATCTGTATCTGAAATTTTTGTATTTGTGTGTGGAAAGAGCACCATTCGCATAAATGCTTTCATAATCATATTTCCCTCTACCTAAGCCACCCTCGTTTTATGAATAATTATTTAGTAATAAAATGTTTGCTAATTAGGATATCTTTTTGTCAAATACTACTGGTAACTATGTGGTTTCTATATGAAGTTAAGATGAAACTGAAAATTTCTGTAGTTTTATGTTTATGATTATCTGTGATTCAGCACCACCTTTTTGGCCACAAATCACATTACTTCGCTCTTCAGAAATGATTGCACCCACCGGGTTAATCAATAGTGGGAGAAGATGGATCACATCATGTGTCGTCTGCTGCTGTAACTGCCTTCTTTGGTGTGGCTACAAGCTGATATTGTTGATAGGGTGGCTGCGCACTGCAAGTGCTGTCTGGTAGCGGTGCGTCAAACTTCAATGCCCTTGTATGAAAGAGTAATCTGTGTTGGACTGCAGCTTCATTGAGTTTGTGCTGTGAGTGACAGATGAATCTGTGTTGCACTGTTGCTTGATGAATGACTGCTGCATCTGGGTTGAACAGCGTTGCAACTGACGATTGTCAAGCTGCGTTGAACTGTGCAAAATATAGGTAGTGCTGTCTGAATCTGCTTCTGCCATATATTTTAGTATGTAATGAGCTTCTTCATATTTTCATGAATGTAGCGTAAGTTCTTGTCATTCAATAATTCATTTTATATATCCACTTGAACCATTCAAATTGTCAGTGGATGGCCCAGATGCAGTATTTGTTTTCTATTCTGATTTGTAAGTGTGAACCCAATTTTGACAGTTGTGGAGGACTAGTGTGACTGTTCACTTCATTTATTTCTTCGTTTGTTGTCCTCAGTGTCGACGTACTACGTTGTGATACTGTCTGATAAATGGGGTGTGGAAGTACAACACTGACTACTTTAAATAATGTAGCTGACAGGTGCAAATTGTGTTTCTCAATAGTTTACTTTCACTGTTGACAACCCCCCAGTAATACACAATTATATATGGCCAGTGCACTATTGTTTTAACTTTCTGTAAGCCTTATTAATAATTTGCAGGTAAACCTCCACATACTGCTACAATAGCTTACTATTGAACATCTACAAGTAGTAAAAACCTAACCCAAAAGTTCACAGTTCTTGAAGAATAGAAAGGTATGTAAATAGCAGACACGGTCATTGTTTTAAAATACAGCATAATTGCGTAACACTTATTTCATAGTTAAGTTGAAGCATTGTTGTTGTTATAACCGACGCAGGTTTCTCGTCTGAAACTCGCGGTGGACTGACTGTCTCGGGAGCAAAGATTGGGACCTTATATATCCTCACAATAATAGGTACTGAAACTTCACATTGTTCAAAGTTTGATTTACAGAAATCACAATTAAAACTTAACTCATTAAATTAACTGAATACATCGAAAATGGTTCAAATGGCTCTAAGTACTATGGGCTTAACATCTGAGGTCAACAGTCTGGGATTACTAAGAAAAGGGCATGTGTTACAAGAAGACTCAATTAGCATTGTTCACGGTAGATTCTTGTTATGTTCCTACTACATTAAATAGAAATTGTTTACTTTATACGATGTGTAATTTAAGTACTCGTGACACATGTTTGTCATAATTGTTGTTGTACACACATTGTAAGGAAAAAAATTGGTGTTAGTTGTTTCTGTAGCAGTGACTGTATCCTGTGTGTAGGTCAGCCCTTTACTTGTTCGGTAGCATCAAACCTGTCATTAAGACATCACTTACCGGAGTGGTACTGCGTATACTTTGAATCGTTCATTCATATTATATATAGATATTTTTTACAACTAAATTTTATTTGCTTGAGGTGTGTTTAAACTTGTATGGTACCATGCCCCTCTCGACGGTTATCGTCTCTTCTTTCATGCCATGTCGATGCACTGGTCCCTGAAATAAAAAGACTTTCTAATGGTTTCGGTGACAAGAGAAGCGGTGCAAAACTGGATTGTGAACTTTCTTTTCTCTTATTACAATTGACATGCGTTGATCTCCACAACTTCTTCTCTGAAGAAATAATGCTGGTTAGAGGGATTAAAAAAAAACCTCTCTCTCTCTCTCTCTCTCTCTCTCTCTCTCTCTCTCTCTCTCTCTCTCTCTGTTTGTGAAATAACTAGGTACTCTCATAATACTTTCAGTTCAGTTCTAGTATATTTCCATTTCCACAAATCTCACATAAGTATACAAATTCTTGCAAGTCAACTGCATCATTAACTGTCAGATACAATTAATTAAAAACAATTTAGTATATTTACAATGTGGTGAGTTTAATAACCACCAGAAATTCAAAGACAGTTCTTGCTTTTAGCAAGTCTAACACCCGAATTAAGAGTCTCTAGTCAAATTATATTACACTTGTTCATAACAATTACAATCATTACACCGTCAAGGAATAACACATGCTTTTTCCTTGTACGTCAAATACAGCTTTCATGGCGTGAGCGGCAAACACTTGTTTGCGCCGATCGACTTCCATGATTGCAGTATTCTCCCGATACGTGTCAATCCTGCACACACAAAAACTGGTGGCATGGTAGACACATCTCCACTCTGCCACACTCGTACTTAAAATATTGAGAGTTCGAGATGGTGGGAGACCGAGTGTCTCTAGAATTTACCCCAAAATTCTTGAGGCACTACAACTTAAACTAGATGTGTAGTACCTCAGTGGCCACTGATACAGTAATTCTTTTACGTCAGTATGCAGCTGTTTTATTCGCCAGTTATTGCCAGTACATCACCAGCTTCACTGACCTTTACTCTGTAAAGCGTGAGATATTTATGTTCCTCATCTCTGTATCCTGCTTTCATCTTCGCTGTCATCATTCATATCCTTAAATGTATGTTACACTTCACTTTCTATAAACACCTATACATATCTGTATAGAGTAGGTTAACATTATCATTGTATGTAGATATTACTGACAGTCTCTTGTAGATTTCCTTCGTTCAACATAGAGTATTGTGGGTGACTGTTTACTTGCGCCTTACACATTGCCTGCTCGACTCATGTGGCCAATGCCCAGACTGTTCTTGGAAGTTCACCTGCTGACATGATTGGAGGAGGGCCCTAATGTATCAGAAAGAGGATGTTCTTGGGGCTCCAATACACAATCAAAAAAAGTTTTGCATCATCCCGGTTCCCAGAACTCCTGAAGGTAGATGTTGACTGTGGATATTGTATCACAGACACAGTCCCTTTGACTGTTCAGAGATGTCACTAAACCAGCCTAAAGATGTAAAAAACCATGCATGAGCACTGCCTGTTATACAGGGTCCAACAGCCAATCAGTTCCAGTGATCCCACCAGTTAAGAGGTACATCGCTCGTGTTGTCTGTAGTTCAACCGTGCCTAGATGGTCAATACCACAGTTCGATCGCGTCCACATTGTTACTTTGTGCCAGGAAGGGCTCTCAATAAGGGAAGTGTCCAGGCATCTTGGAGTGAACTAAAGTGATGTTTGGACATGGAGGAGATACAGAGACACAGGAACTGTCAATGACACGCCTTTCTCAGGCCGCCTAAGAGTTACTACCACAGTTGATGACCGCTACCTACGGATTATGGCTTGGAGGAGCCCTGACAGCAATGCCACCTTGTTGAATATTGCTTTGCATGCAGCCACAGGACATCGTGTTACAAATCAAACTGTGCGCAATAGGCTGCATGATACGGAACTTCGCTCCCGACATCCATGCTGAGGTCCATCTTGGCAACTGTGACACCATGCAGCACGAGACAGGTGGACCACTCAGGATTGGCATCACATTCTCTTCACCGATGATTGTCCCATATGCCTTCAACCAGACTGTCATCGGAGATGTGTCTGGAGGCAACCCAGTCAGGCTGAACGCCTTAGACACACTGTCCAGCGAGTGCAGCAAGGTGACTGTTACCTGCTGTTTTGGGGTGGCATTATGTGGGGCCGACGTGTGCTGCTGGTGGTCATGGAAGGCGCTGAAATGGATGTACAATTCATGAATGCCATCCTCCAACTGATAGTGCAACCTATCGGCAGCATATTGGCGACGCATTTGTCTTCATGGGCAACAATTCGCACCCTCGTTGTGCACATCTTGTGAATGACTTCCTTCAGGATAACGACGTTGCTCGACTAGAGTGGCCAGCATGTTCTCCAGACATGAACCCTACTGAACATGCCTGGAATAGATTGAAAAGGGCTGTTTATGGATAACGTCACCCACCAACCATTCTGAGGGATCTACGCCGAATCGCGGTTGAGGAGTGGGACAATCTGGACCAACAGTGCCTTGATGAACTTGTGGATAGTATGGCATGATGAATACAGGCATGCATCAATGCAAGAGGATGTGCTACTGGGTATTAGAGGTACCGGTGTGTACAGCAGTCTGGACCACCACCTCTGAAGGTTTCGTTGTATGATGGTACAACATGCAATGTGTGGTTTTCATGAGCAATAAAAAGGGCGGAAATGATGTTTATGTTGATCTCTGTTCCAATTTTTTGTACATGTTCCGGAACTCCCGGAACTGAGGTGATGCAAAACTAATTTTGATGTGTGTATATATTAGATGTAGTCCACCTTAAGTTTATATCTATAATATAGTTATTCCTTCTTCCTTCCTACATGTATATAATTCTTATAAATATGTGTGAGGGGGAGTTGTGTTTAATTGTGTTAGCTGGCAGTCGTTTATCATGTCAGCTGTCTAATAATGAAATCTCCTGCGGCCGTCTTTACTGCACATGCGTGAGAGTTGTTGCTTTCACCTTGTCTGCTGATGTAATAACAGTTGCAATTACACTACAGTGTGCATTGTAAGTTCTGCTCTGCTTCGTCGCTCTTCACATCAAGCGAAGCACTGTATCGTTTAATATCCCTCTCAATTTCATTTACCTGCTACTTTATATGTCAAAATACAGTAAAAATCTCATATCTAAACATGTTTCCTTAACACTAGAATTCAAAAGAAAACAGGTATTAAATTACAATTATGTACACTATGTACAGTCGTTTTCAGTAAAAATACTTGTCAAAAATGTTTATTCCACAAATATCTTCAAGTCCTTGTGGGGGTAGAGACCTTTGTCTCGACCAGCCCTCTCATAAATCAATCTATAATCTCTAGGATAGAGGATTTTGGAAATTATATACGGTCCTTTATAAAGTAATGATATGAATATAATAGAGGGAAACATTCCACGTGGGAAAAATATACCTAAAAACAAAGATGATGTAACTTGCCAAACGAAAGCGTTGGCATGTTGATAGACACACAAACAAACACAAACACACACACAAAATTCAAGCTTTCGCAAACCAACGGTTGCTTCGTCAGGAAAGAGGGAAGGAGAGGGAAAGACGAAAGGATGTGGGTCTTAAGGGAGATAGTAAGGAGTCATTCCAATCCCGAGAGCAGAAAGACTTACCTTAGAGGGGGGAAAAGGACAGGTATATACACGCGCGCGCACACACACACACACACACACACACACACACACACACACACACACACACACACACACACATCCATCCGCACATATACAGACACAAGCAGACATTTGTAAGGCCTTGCCTTAAAAACAGAAATGTCAACCTAACTTCAAAAAGAACAAATGTCTGCTTGTGTCTGTGTATGTGCGGATGGATAGTGTGTGTGTGTGTGTGTGTGTGTGTGTGTGTGTGTGTGTGTGTGTGTGCGCACGCGCGCAAGTGTATATCTGTCCTTTCTTCCCCCTAAGGTAAGTCTTTCCACTCCCGGGATTGGAATGACTCCCTTACCCTCTCCCTTAAAACCCATATCCTTTCGTCTTTTCCTCTCCTTCCCTCTTTCCTGACGAAGCAACTGTTGGTTGCGAAAGCTTGAATTTTGTGTGTGTGTTTGTGTTTGTTTGTTTGTTTGTTTGTGTGTCTATCAACATGCCAACGCTTTCGTTTGGTAAGTTACATCATCTTTGCTTTTAGATATATTTTTCCCTGTATAAGGTAATCGCCACTTCTTCTTTTATTATCCAATTTTTCTTGATTAGGATGGGTTCGTAACAGAACTCGTTGCACTTCAGTAAACTGTGTAAAACACTTAAGTCTCCGATCATAGATTTTGTTCCTACATTCAGCCCTGCTTTCCAGTGTGATTGCTGCGTGTTTAATTTTGTCCTCCAATGTCATTTCCACAACTGGTGTTTTTGGTAGGGGTGACTCCCATTTGTCCTTCTGTCTGGTTTAAAACATTAATTCATTTGGTGTAAAACCAGTGGAAGAATTTGTAAGATTGTTAATGACCTGCGTGAAAGGTGTGACATTCTACCCATTGTGTGTGTGTGTGTGTGTGTGTGTGTGTGTGTGTGTGTGTGTCTGCAGTAACAGCTCTAACATCGGCAGCAAAATCATCAGTTGGAGCAGCTGAACAACTAACAGATGAGCCAGACACAGAAGAAAATTCTGCAGCATATGATAATAGAAGAATGAATAGGGAAAAGAAAAGCAGTACTTCCAGTACCCTGAATGATTTTTTATTGACAAGATAAAGGTAAGTGATCAATTAAATATACCAAAGTCTAACAAATTTTTTAATTTCATGCTGATTCATCAAAATGTCCAATCATTGCTAAATAAATTAAGTCAACTTGAAACTTTATTTACTGATGAGCTAAAAAACGCTTCTGTAATGTTTAGAACACTGGCTGCCTAAAGATGCAATGTCAGTCACAAAACTTGCAGACTTCGATCTTTCATCGTCATTCTCTAGAATAACATCGTCATGGAGGGTCATGTATATTTGTTAAAACTGGTATTGATTTTGTGATATAAAACCCATTGAACTGTTAGCGGAAGAGAAAGTTTTTGAAGTATCTGCAGTTGAACTCTCTGCATTAAAATTAATAACCATTTATGTGTATAGGAGCCCTAATGGGAACTTAAATCATTTCTGTCATCAACTAGAAGCAGCTTTAAATACTATAAAAAAACTTCAACAAAACAGTGATCATATGTGGAGATTTTAATATTGATTTTCAAGAAATCTCAAAAGACCAGCACAGCTTAATGGCCCTACTGGAAACATTTAACATAGAAGCCACCGTAGACTCTCCTACAAGAGTTACACCAACAGCAAGCTCAACAATTGATCGGATATTAATAAACACACATGTAAATCACAATTTCTGTGCCAGAAATATTAATACTGGATTCAGTGATCACTGTACACATATTATTGCGTTACACACCCCAAGCGAAAAATTTGAGAAAGATAAACTTGTAGGAGAAACAAAATTCACTAACAAACAAATGTTTTTATACAGAGACTAAATGAAGAAACATGGTATCAAGTGTGTACTTGTGAAAATACCAACAAAAAGTTTGAAAAATTCATGGAAATCTTCATGTCATGTTTTGAAGCTGCATTTCTATATAAAAAATAAATAAAAGAAAAAAAAAACCAGAAATGTCAACCTAACTTCAAAAGTAACAAATGGATTACAATAGGTATTAGAATCTCCTGTGCAGAGAAAATAAGATAACGCAACACAGCAAAGACACAGAACAGACCTCATGAATTTCATTTGTACCTGAAGTATTACAAGAGGCTCCTCAAAAATGTCGTAAGGAAAGCCGAAACAATGGCAAATGACAAATACATTGAAAATTAAAAAAATAAGTCTAATGCTATATGGGAAGTTATAAAAAATCAAACAAGCGAAACCAAACAATATAAAAATATAAACGTACATTATGAAAGACAAATGATATGTTGCCCAAGAAAAATTGCAGAGACCTTCAACAAATATTTTACAAACACAAGTGAACAGTTGGTGAGTGGACTGGACGAACACAACAAAATATCAGCGCCACAGTTATAAAAATCTTGAAAACAGGGTGATCATGTGGAATTGGTGGAATACCAGATGTGATTATTAAAAAATGCTGTCTTGCCTTAACTGAACGCTTGACACACTTGTGCAACAGCTCATTACCACCTAGAACCTTCCCTTCATGCTTAAAAACAGCAAAACTGAAACCACTCCTCAAAAAAGGAAATCCAAAAGGTGTTTCAAATTATAGACCAATAGCCCTACTTCCTGTATTTCAAAAAGAGATTGTCTGATTTCCTAAATAAACATAAAATTCTCTCTCCCTCACAGCATCGTTTCAGGAAAGGCTATTCAACTGAAAGCTTAATATTTGAATTTCTTAATGAAATCTATGCTAAACTGGTTGCGAGTGAGTTTGTGGTGGGCATATGTCTTGATTTATCCAAAGCTTTTGACATCATTGATCATAATGCCCTATTGCAGAAGCTTGACCAATTAGGAATTAGAGGTATATCCAACAAGTGGCTCAGGACATACCTATGTGGTTGCAAACTGGTGGTTGAAGTGCAGTATACTGACATAACAAAATCAGCTACTTCTATTCAGGATGTGAAATACGGCGTCCCTCAAGGATCAGTATTAGGACCCAATCTGTTTCTCTATGTCAATGGTCTTACGTACAACAAGTATTGCCAAACCACCCTCCAATTTGCAGACAATACAAGCTTTCTTATTAGCAGGAAAACAGAAGAAAAACTAAAAGTCTCTGCTATCCAAACAATGAACAGTGTAGAAGAGTGTTTCAGCTATAACAAGCTATATAATCTGAAAGGAAGGCACCATCCAAACATACAAATGGAACTTCTTGAAAGTGTTGACAGCACAAAATTTCTGGGTCTCTGGCTCCAGAACAACTCAAAATGGGAGGTACACATTGAATATTTGCAAAGAAAACTAATAAGCAAAACCTACTTCATGATAAGGATCTTAAAA
The DNA here is from genome assembly GCF_021461385.2 of Schistocerca piceifrons. Lineage (NCBI taxonomy): Eukaryota > Metazoa > Arthropoda > Insecta > Orthoptera > Acrididae > Schistocerca > Schistocerca piceifrons. The sequence continues at coordinate 141,907,969 of NC_060141.1, read as the reverse complement.
ACTTGTTGCAGCAAAGCCAGCCTGTTAAATGTATACTACTCCTATGTGCATTCTGTAATTATGTATGGCTTAATCTTCTGGGGCAATGCAACAACAAATATCAAACTTTTCAGGCTGCAAAAGAGAATATTAAGAATTATTGAAGGGGTAAACAATAGGAAATCATGCAGACCCATATTCAAAAAACTGTCAGATCTTCCTCTACCTTGCATTTTTATCTACAAAATGTCAGTTTTCATCAAACAATGTGTTGATAGACACCCAGATACCTTATTAAAATAAAGATAAACATGCATACAATACAAGACAAAAATCTGATCTTCATATGAAAGAGGTGAGAACATCAGTGTGCCAAAAAAGGCACTCTATGTACTGGGAAAAAAATTGCAATAATCTGCCTAATCATATTAAATCAGTAAGTAAACTCAGTAGTTTTAAGGCTGAACTAAATGCATATTTAATTGATAATTGCTTTTACAGTCTGCCTAACCATGTCCAATATCCTTGTATATATTCTATACACGTAGTATTAGAAGGACTAAAATAAATAATACACAGCCATAGCCTAAGTAAATAGAGAACACAATACTTAGGTGTTCGGTACCAAAGCATAAGGGCAGCACTGAAAATAAATGATATGTATAAAAATGTGTGTGTGTGTGTGTGTGTGTGAGAGAGAGAGAGAGAGAGAGAGAGAGAGAGAGAGAGAGAGAGAGAGAGAGAAAGCTACAGTACGCCAGATGTATAAAAAGGCTGAACTTAGATCTCGCGCTACCCAAATGAAAAGGGGTCAGATCAAGCATTACAAGTTCTTGTGACTGACAAGAGGGCCAAGCAAGCATGAATACAGTACATTTACACATGAGTGTTGACTCAACATTGTTCTACACTTGGTCAGTGGCAAAGTTCTTGTAGAGACATATTCATGCACAATAGAAACTGTTTACAGTCGAGGATGACACTTGCATAACACAGTGTTGTACTGCCAGAATGTATCATTAGAAAGCAAACATGAAGTAAGTGGTTTGTAGATATCATGATGAACGAAGGATTGCTGTAATAGAGTGAAAATGAATGGTTCTTCCTGCCCATAAAATTTCCTCTAGAACAGTAGACACATCCTAGTAAACTTGTCAGAGGCATAGCTAAATGTAGGTATGTAAACTTATCATGATTTCATGTTATGAAGCTTTCTTTGAGAATAAACAAGTACGTATGGAGCAGACACTGTTATTGTTTTTACACATGGCCTAATTGTTTAACACTTACTCCACAGTTAAAGTGAAGCATTGTCGTTGTTCTAACCAGCACAGGTTCCTCGTCTGAAACTCGGCTGTGGACTGACTGTCTCATGACCAAAAATCGGTCCCTCATATGTCATCACAATAATAGGTGCTGAAACTAAGCATTGTTCGAAGTTTCATTGACAGAAATTACAATTAAAACTTAATTCATTATATTAACTGAATATATCGAAAAATTGGTTCTTTTTAACAGTTTCTTCTACTGCAAGAGTTATCCGAATTATTTGTTTAAATTATGAAATTAAGAAATATAGTTACGCAAACAATGCTTTTGACGAAACTGGAAATTACTTTGGAATTAATTAAAGCCTGGTTTTGCTAACTTGTTTCCAACTAGAGACAAATACATACTTTAAAAATACTAGCAGTTCGCCATCTAAATTTTTACAATTATTACAGAATTTTTATTTGTTTATATATCGCAGCTCGTGGTCTTGCGGTAGTATTCATGCTTCCCGCGCACGGGGTCCCAGGTTCGATTCTGGGTGGGGTTAAGGATTTTCCCTGGCTCGAGACGACTGGGTGTTGTTGTCCCGTCTTCATCATCATTCATCCCCATTACGGTCGGAGGAAGGCAATGGCAAACCGCCTCCGCTAGGACCTTGCCTAGTCGGCGGTGCAGCTCTCCCGCTTCGTCCCCTACGCTCCTCGGAGTGTGGGACATCATCATCATGTCAACAATGGAATTCAAGTTACGAAACAATCACTGATTTCACCCTGTAATGAAAGATACTAACTAGGAATAGTCGAAATAAATTAGAAGAGCAATTACATACATAAAACTAAGCACAAAATTAGATCTGGTGTTATATTCTTTAAAACTGAGGGCCAATCTTTCTCGTTTATGATAAATGTAGATTCTATTTTCGTATGTTAATGGTAATTTGTTAAGAACAAAATGAATTTTAACGAGGCAGATGGCAAAACAACAGGGGAATTAAAACTATCCCAGCTTGCTTCGTCACATTCTGTTCGACTGCTCTTCCAGATCCTTCGCTGTCTCTGACAGAATTACAATGTCGTCCGCAAACCTCAAAGTTATTATTCTTTTCCATGGATTTTACTTCCTACTCCAAATCGTTCTTTTCTTTCCGTGACTGCTTGCTCAATATAAAGACTGAATAAAATCGGGGATAGGCTACAACCCTGTCTCACTCCCTTGCCAACCACTGCTTCCCTTTCATGTCCCTCGAATCGTATAACTGCCACCTGGCTTATGCGCAGATTGTAAATAGCCTTCTGCTCCCTGTATTTTACCCGTGCGACATACAGAATTTGAAAGAGTGTAAACCAATCAAAATTGTCAAAAGCCCTCTCTAAGTCTACAAATGCTAGAAACGTAGGCTTTCCTTTCCTTAATCTATTTGCTAAGATAATTCGTAGGGTCAGTATTGCCTTGCGTGTTACAACATTTCAACGGAATTCAAAGTGATCTTCCCCGAGGTTGGCTTCTACCCCATTCATCTGTATAGAATTCGTGTTAGTATTTTACAGCCATGTCTTATTAAACTGCTTTTTTATGTACCTCTAATTCCTCTCCTCGACTTAATTAAAAGTTATAATATGCATAAGTCACAAGTTTTCATTCTATCGAGCTACGTTCTAATCTCCACCTCCTGATGCGACAAGGTCTTGCATTTGTAAATGGAAGTAGTCAACACAAACAGAGAATAGCTGCCGCAGTTACACTGGCATTGCTGTACGTAGTTAGGGAGACGAGGAAAACATCAAGCCACACACCCAAACTCAAATGACTTAATCTTAAAGCAATGTTTCAGAACTTCCACAATGTCATTTGTAGTGGTTAATAAAAAAAGAAAAGAGAGAAGAAAAGAAAAAGGTTGAAAATGTGGGAAGAAATCGTAAGTGAAATTCTTTTTTTTTTTTTTAAAAAAATCGTTAATTACAGTGAAAAAAAATGGAAAGAAAGAAAGAAATGCAGATCGGACTTCATATTACCGAAAAGCTATCGGACTTCGTGATTCGGAAAAGCTATTGTTGGGGTGGTCCTTGTGGCGTTTTTGAGCAAAAGTTAAACCAATTTCCACTACAAAAATTATTGAAAGGAAACAGAGAATAACAAAATGTAACTGACAGGGGAAAGTGATTCCACAATAGGTGTTCTGTCTGTGTCATTAGCCATGGTTTTAGCCGTTCCCTGACGATTCGTTTGCACCAATCGCCTAACACGGCACAACATTGTCTCGTAATTTTGTCACTTCGTCTTCTATGTGTTTTGTCTCATCTTTAACATGTATCTTTGTGTTTGAAAGTATGTCCTGTGTAATTGTTTCAAGTTTTTTGTCCAGATAGTCGTCACACAATTTACATTCATGTACGATTCATTCGGCCATTTTGATGTCGTTGTTTAGTGACGCGAGGTCCGCTCGGTCTTCCAAGTTTTCAGTCTTTTCTTTGAGGTGGGTTTGTTCAAGAACTACCATTGTGAGTTGTTGGGTAATATTTCCCACTTCTTCAGTCACCTTTTTTTGGGTGGAGCTAGCTGAAGTGTGGGCCTGAGCTAACTCTTCCACACGGGTGTTCACTTCCTGCTGCACATTAACTATTTGAGTTAACTGATTCTCACATCGGGTGATACTGTTTTTTGTTTCATGTGTGAATGTAACCAAAGTTTCTTCCTGTTTAGTGACTCGGTCGGACAATGTCTCAAATCGCTGGCTGAGCTGTTGAGTGGTGTTATTTAATTCTGTCATCTGTTTTGTCGTTCGTTCAAAATTTTTGGTCATAGTATGGTTTAATATGTCAGTTTTCTGACTAACGTCTCATTTCATGTCTGCAAATAACTCTAATAGTCGGTCCAGTTTGTCAGTTTCCTGTGTCCGATGTGTGTCACATTGCTGAATTTGTCTCATATTCGGTTCTGACATTGATGTTAACAATGGCGCTGACGGCCTAGTCTCGCGTCCATTCCACATTTCGTCATTTAAAGTCGCCATCTGTGTATTATCACAAATGTTGCGAGTTTGAGGCAAAATCATTGCATTGATCTGTGAACTCGTCAATGGAGGGAAACGCGGACTTTCTTGTTGGTTGAACGATGAATCTACTTCACTTAACTCATCTGCCGAAATTATCTCTACCTTACCGCGTTCCATTGTAATAGGATGTATAATCGTAAGTCAAAAAGGGAATAATATAAGTCTGATTAATAAAGATTTGACTCAAATTTAGGATGAAATATTTTCTCGTCAATGTAAATGATTGCTCTATTGCAAACAATGGTTGAGAAAGATGCAGGAGGGCGGACAAAATTTTTCGTAACAAATGACTGTTTGTCGGTCAAATTCACGATATTCATATGTTACAACAATACTATGGTTACCACAAACTACAATAGAGATAGATAATTTTGGAAAAATCTAGAAGAAAACTACAGGATGCGAGGAAAGGGAAAAATGGATTCTGCAGTTGGCTATTGAATGTTTGAATGAAACATAGTTGTGTGACTCACCATTAAATTTTCTGTCCTGCAGCGGCTGGTCAAACACTTCTGTGTAAATCGTATTTGTCAAAATATGGATTTTCTTAATACATCTCCTTCGGATAATCACCAAAAGGTCTCAGAATAACAGTTTTGCATCAATATATGCCATGAAAAGAAAACAGATTGAATTAGTTACAAAAATTCTTTACAACATTGTTGTATAATCATTTGCTTAGGTACAATAAAGTTGGTGTTTTCGTTACCCTTTAAACTTCAGGATTTTTGGTTATTCTCTGTTGGGAAAAAATGCAAATTAAAGTTTCAAATTTGCTCAAAAACGACACATCCAAAAATTGCGTCCTGTGACGGTCGCCAGTTGTAGTGGTTAATAAAAAAAGAAAAGAGAGAAGAAAAGAAAAAGGTTGAAAATGTGGGAAGAAATCGTAAGTGAAAATGGTTTTTTTTTTAATCGATAATGACTGTGAAAAAAGGGAAAGAAAGAAATAAATAAATGCAGATCGGACTTCGTATTGCAGAAAAGCTATCGGACTTCGTGGTTCAGAAAAGCTATTGTTGGTGTGGTCCTTGTGGCGTTTTTAAGCAAAAGTTAAACCAATTTCCACTACAAAAATTATTGAAAGGAAACAGAGAATAACAAAATGTAACTGACAGGGGAAAGTGGCGTAGATAAGAGTTTGTCCTTTACCAGGTTAACTTGCCTTCTTTCGTGCGGCGTCCAGGTCTTCAAAAATCTCCCTTATTTCTGCGTGAAAAGTCTGCTCCGAAATCTTGCAATAAGTTTCATTGTCCAGGAATTTCTAATGTATACAAAAACCGCCTTGATATTAAATGCAATTTAATTTACTTTGCTACTTCCATCCTCCGAATTTCTTAACAACTTCCACAATATCTCTACACATTAAAATCAGATCAAGACTAGCTAATAATTTTTTTTACGTTGTCATCAGATCACGTCTGCCTTAAGCTTCGGCTATCAAGAGACAATCAAGAAACGGATAGAAAACAAAAAAGAGAGTTACAATTTTAGTATTTTCTCTGCCGTCGAGCGCTCATACCGCTGCGACGGGATATTTTTTATCTGAGGGAACGAGTGTAGCGCGGCGGAGTTCAAAGTCCCGCTACATCGCCGCCTCGACTGTCACGTTAAAACATTTAGCGTGGCAGGCTAGCAAACAATAGAATAGATATATCTAAATGTCAATTATACATATATTCATAGGAAAGGCCATGTGCATTCATAGGGGATTATCTTTGTCAATACTTACTTTCTAAATCTATATACTACATACAATTGTTACAGTTTTGATCCTTTTTACACAATTAATATATGTTTACATAGAGTTTGAACAAGCTGCTCTCCAGCGCAGTTAATGTTGTGCGCTTCCAGCCTTGGTTTCCCAATGCATCTCTGGCAGCACGAAGTCGTTGCGCATGCACAATAGCATCACTGAATTTCGCGTGCGGCAGTTTCAAAATCGCTGTGTTATGACAATCTTGCACAGTATTCACTTTCACATAGTGTTCATTACAAGTTGTTATTCCAGCATAAATAGCGTGTTAAGTTCGGTGACACCATAAGTTTGAGCGTGTGCGTGATCTGAAGCAACGTCTATGTCTTCTGTTACGATACAACACTCCAGGTCCTTGTGCGTTTTCATGACTATTGTTCCCGGGGCATAAATAGTCGATGTAGTTTTTAGCCTCCACACCGCCTACAACAGGTGCTGAGTTTATTGTCTCCAAAGCATCTGAAGGCCGGCCAGGAACAATGGCGTCGATGTTCGCAAAGGTAGGTGTTTCACCACGTTGTTTACACTTGCCAACAAACGTTCATTTGCAGTGTGAAAAATCCTCATTATCGTCGGAGTAAATTACAGTTTATATCGATTTACAAACAGTTATTTGGTTTCACAAACAACACAAAATTCGTCGTTTATAACGTTCACAGTTTGCAACACTTTTTTGCAATATTTACATTTTAACAAAGTTCACTGTGTCCCAGCATGTTTACATCGTTAATTATGAAAGCTTGCATTTCGTGGTCACATTTCAACATACGTTGACAATATGCAAAGTTTTAACACATACACAAATATATATAAATTTACAAGAATATGCATGTGAAATATTTACACTAAAAATTATACTAAGTCCCATTGGATACTTTCTTTTGTTGGTATTCATGGTCATTTTGATTTTCTTTATTAAGGTTTTGGCGTGCCAAGTGATATAAGACTTAATGTTTAAAGCACGGGCTTTCCTTCATTTATTATTTATTTATTTCTTTTGATTCCATATCTTGGCTGGCTAGTGGTTGATCAGGTTTGTAATGCCATCAATATTCATGTCTTTTTATTCATACCTGAAAGTTTACTGTCACACAATATATTCTTACATTCCATAAACAAACAATACCCGGCTGCAGGAGGTGGTAGGATAATGGAGAAAGAAAGAAAGATAGACTGGAAGAAACTATTCACTACCTATAAACTACCAAATCCTACAGCTACTACATAAAAAGAGAACACAATACATTATAACGTTTGCATTACCTTCAAGGGGTGTTTGAAAGGAGGTGCTTACAATTTACCAAATCATGGGTAAATGTAAGTGTCCTTACGTCAAGTCTGTGTAGTGTAAAATCATGACAGATTCTCTGTTTGTGTAGTGATTGTTCATATGACTTAGTGTATTACACCTTAACAAATCCTTGCATGAGTAAATCGCATATCTGCCCAGTACTTCCTCAATATCTCTACTTCTTGTGGATACCGTCTATACAAATGGAAAATATATCTCACAGAGATTCTCTCTCTCATAATGTGTATCATATGATAACATATCAAATTCCCTCTCAAGAGTTCAACTATGAACTTTCTTCTACTTTAATGAAGGTTAAACATCATGTATGTTGTGTATATATATCATTTCTTTCTATAAAACATAAATAAAAAAACATAGTATCATAATTGACAGTAAAATGTCTCTTTCTCAGTGTCCGTTGCTTGACGTTGGTTGCATGGGTGATCACTGCTCCTTTGCACTTACCTTGCATAGCCTGAAAAGTCAACTGTTGTCTTCAACGTAGGTGTAATTTTGTCATCTGTTCACTTAAGTGGAGGTGTTGTACGAGTCGCAAAAACAGCCTTAATAACTCTCCTATCTTTTGCTTCCTCATGGTTTTCTGTTGCGTGTAAGTATAATAAAGGCTAGCATGGCACTAAATTTCATTTTCGTAAAAAAAAAAAAAAAAAAAAAAAAAAATTACACAAATGTATTCACATGAGGGCTGTGTAAAAACTATATTTCTTTCAACTTAACTTCCTTAAAATATCATTCTCCTGTCTGAACACGAACTATAAATGTTTCCTTCCGCGCAATGGCTTAACAAAACTTAACGAAAGGTTACTAAGTTACACTTCTGAAATGAATTAAAGCTTATGTGTTTCCGAGTCACATTCTTATTACACTTCTTTCAACAGCTGTAATCATCATTATCTTCACTCTGCTTTTCTTGCATTCGTTCATTTTCAAGGGCACTGTAAATAGATTCATCTTTAACACCTTGTACTCACGTGTTCTAACTTACCACAAATGTTTTCTTTCAAACTGAAATTCTTATGTAATCTTAAAGATGTAGACTGTTTACTCACTTCTCTATGTAGCACAACATTCTCACTCATTCCTTACACGCATACTTCTTATTCATCATTATACATTAAACATATTCCTCATCAAACATTAATATATTGCATACATGGGCCATCTGGCACTTCCATTCTCATAAAACTCCAATATCATCTTCCTCAAATAATCTTTTGTCTCCATCAACTACTTCACAGTAACTTACCTTCTTATATTAACCTAAATATTAACTCATTCATACTGATCATTCATTCTTACGTCCTCATTCATTCTGCTACATACCTACGTCATTACTGATCTCAATAGCTATTATTTTCTCTCATTATAGTGCCTTGTAATAACTAACTTGTTGATTCACTTTATAATTTACAATTAACAACCAATATAACCTGCGTAGACCTCATTTCTATATGAATATCTTTTCTCATTCAGTAAGTGTACTCACCTGGGTTTACATTCTCTTCATAATTGTGTGTACAAGTGTAACTGCAGTATATAATTTCCATAAATTAATGTTTGTGTTCTTAGGCTGTATAACTTAATGTTCGTGTATTCAATACAAATATTTATGATCTCATTTTCACAGCAACTTGCTCATGTTCAACTTAGTTATCATTATATTATGTTGTTTTAGTGCACAAAGGGTTTCAAATGTCTGTGGGGATGCAGCTCCCTTGGCTTGTGAGATAACGGGTATTCTAGGGAGTAACAACCTGGGTGAGGTATGCTTGCTATTCTGATAGGACGTGAATATAATAGCTGCCATTTTCTGTTCAGTGTTTTAATTTTGTAGACTTGGGATGTGAACGCAAAAGAACAAGGTCATCAACCTGATAGGTTTGTGTATTTGTAACATGTTTGTCATACTTCTCTTTCCTGATCTTGGCTTTATTGCACAATGTAGTGTATGCCTGTCTTACTTTCTCTTCCAAAGGTGTATGTGTTGTGGATGCGGTTAGCTTTGGAATGGGCATAGCACACTTGTTCTGTTCAGGTTTGTTTAATAATAATTCCTGTGGTGGGTATCCTGTTGAGGCATGAGGCAAATTGTTTACTATCTGCTCAAAGGGTGCTAAAAATGCGATCCACTTTGTGTGTTTGTGAGGTGAATGTATTCTCATGAATTGACCAAACTCTCTAAAAATCCTTTCTACAGGGTTCCCTTCCAGGTGAAATGCTGATGTAAGAATATGTTTGATGTGATGTGTGGCAACAAAAGATTTCCGTTTTCTTCCCGTAAAATAGGGTGTGTTATCCGTGATAATGCTGTGGGGTTTGCCAAACCTTGTAAAGTAACTGTTAGTCAAATGTCTAGCAATAGCAGATGCGTTGACAGTGCAGATAGCATACAATTTTAAGTAATTTGAGAAGACATCAAATACAGCAACGATGTATTTCACACCTCCACGAGCTCTGGGATAAGGTCCGGCGATATCCAAGGATACTAACTCCAAAGGTTGGGTTGGTACAATAGGAAGTAATTCATTTAAAGATGATCGGTTGGAAAATTTTGCTTTTTTGGCAGATGATACATTTACGAACAATTTGCAATACTGTCCGACGCAGATTGGGAAAATAACAGTACTGTACTATTTTATCAGTGTATTTGGTGACTCCGTAGTGTCCCCAAGTTTTGTGTGTGAACAGAATAAAATGCATGCGCGTCGGGTAGACAAACACACCAATGGTGCGAGTCTGGGGTACGCCTATGAAAAAGTACATTTTTGTTTATTGTGTAATATTTTTTTGAAAATGTGAAGAAGGATCTGTACGTAATTTCTTTTTGATATTTGACCACCTGGGGTCGCTGTCCTGAAGTGAAGCAAAGTTCTTGCACATATTGCGGTAGTATGGGGCGTATGTACCATCATACATAAGTAAGATGTTAAAGTCTGATGTTTGCTCGGAAAGTTCCGAAAAATCCTGTATGCCTTGGGGCAAACGGGACAGGGCATCGGCTACTACGTTTGATTTACCTTTAATGTAAATAATTTCGAAGCTGTATTCTTGGAGTGAAAGGCAACACCGGGTGAGCCGTGAATGAAGCAATTTGCATGATAGCAAGAAAGAAAGGGCTTGGTGGTCTGTGTATATGCGAGTATGTTTGCCCCAAAGAAAGTAGCGAAACTTACGGAATGCCCTAATAATGACAAGAGCCTCCCGTTCCGTCATCGAGTACGACCTCTCGCACTCAGTGAGCGTGCGGCTCGTAAAACTTACCGGTTTGATGACAGATCGTCTTGATTCGGATTGAATTTGAAATAGAAAAGCTCCAAGGCCGTATCATGACGAATCCGTGGCTAGGCAAAAATCTGACGTCATGTCAGGGTGGCAGAGGAGGGGTGCGTTCGCCAATGCATCTTTAATAGCCTGAAAATCAGCTTGGCAAAACTCTGTCCATCTCCAAATTGCGTTCTTTTTCAGTAGAGTTAGCGGGTGAGAGCTGTTCAGAAGCTGTTTTGGAACAAACTTCCGAAAGAAAGAAAGAAGATAATCCGAAGAATGCTTTCAACTGTTTGCGGTTTTGTGGAGGAGGGAAATGACGAATAGCATTAATCTTCTTAGAATCGGGACGAATGCCTTCCGGCGAGATAATATGGCCTAAAAACTTGATTTCACGCCTTCCTACTTTGGACTTCGAAAGATTTACTGTGACTCCAGCTTGTGAAAATTTAAATAAAATTTGCTGTAACAGATCAATATGTTCCTCCCACGTATTTGTTGCCACGACAATATCATCGACGTACGCCGTGACGCGTGACAACAAACACGGGCCGAGAACGGCGTCAAGCGCCTCGATGAACACGCCCGCGCTTACGCGTAAACCAAAAGGCAACACTCAAAACTGATAACTGCGTCCTTCACAAAGGAAAGCAGTGTATTTACGACTGTCATTGTGAAGGGACACCTGCCAGTACGATTAAGCGGAGGTCAATATTAGTTAGGTATTGTACATTATAAAATTTTAGCAACTGTTCGTCCAAGTTGACGGGTCTTGTGTTAACAGGTATAATAATTTTGTTGATTTCACGTGCGTCTAGCACCAATCTGACATTGCCATCTTGCTTGCCTACCGCCAGGATAGGACTGGAATAAGGGGAATGTGATTTTTCTATGACACCCCAGGTCAACATACGCTCGATTTCACGTAAAACTGCAGGTTTCTTAGCCCATGGAATATTATAATGTGTCCTACAATAAGTCCTATGTGGCTTAACATCCATTTTGTAGCTATAACCCCTGATTACACCAGGCCTCTCACGGAAAACTTGTGCATAATCACATAATAATTTGTACAATTCTTCTTGCTGTTGTTTCGTTAAATAGATTCGACACATTTCTGATACAATAAATCCTGCTCAGTTTCCTGATAGTCTGAAACTTCAGGTGTTAAATTACATACACTAACTATGGTAGGATATACCAATTGAAATTGACTTACTTCGTAATGTTTTTGTCGTGGTTCAATCGTCTTGTTAAGTTCAACATTAATTAGTTGTTCTCCTACAGATAATTGACATATGCCATTACTTAAATCTATGATTGCTTTGTGTTCATTCAAGAAATTCATCCCTAGGATGCAGTGTACGATAAGCTTGTCTACAATCAGAAAATTACACTTGAACTGTGTATTGCAAAATGTGAAGTTAACAAGGGCTTGCATGCGTATGTTCTTAGATTTAGTACCTGTGGCACTAACCACGTGGTAATTCTGTACAGGTAATGTAGGTATGTTTATAATTCGTTTCAGTTCATTATAGAATGCGGTTGACATCACACTTGCAGCAGCACCAGTATCGAATAAAATTTGTACATCATAATCGTTAAACTTAACCCATGCCGTAGCTTGTATGAATTCTTTAACACAACTGTCTGATTTAATGTTTATCTCGTCGGTTAATTCCTGTTCTGCTGTCATTTTGTCATCGTACCTGAGGAAACAAACCGTCTCAGCCGTTGCGCTCTTACAACACCTCACGACCGAAGCACGAGCGCTTAGCTCGGTCGTCGATTACGTTTACATTCCGGCAGGTTGGCGCCCACGCGTCAGCTGATGCCGCGCTGCAATTGTTGTTGCTACTTCGTGGTGGGGTGTGCATGACTGTACTGGGGAACGGCGGCGGATCCCGTGGAGGGTTATGATTTGTCATCCATGAATGTTGTGTGTTCCACATATTCGGTCGGTGATTGTTGGGATTGTTATTGTTTTGATGGTAATTATGTCTGTTATATGGCATGTTCCTGTCGAAGTAGCCTGGGTTGTACCGGTTATTCTCGCGTCTCCCATTGCGGTTGTTGTTGTACTGTCTGTGATTTCCATTTTGCATGTAGTTACCATTTTGATATGGGTGATAATTATTGTTGTTGTTATTATTATTATTATTATTATTATTATTCCACGAATTCCTGCGGTTGTTCCTACCATCATACACGTTTTCATCTGAATGTGTTTCGCGGGCATGCATCGTATTTTGTCGCGGTGCGGACGGATGGTTCCACCAACCACCATCACTACGGTTCCTTTGGGGTGGGTGCTGATTTTGGTTACTAATATGAGTAAAATTTGAAAGGCGTGAATCGTCTTCGTAAACTACGTCCATTTGATCTAAGAAGTTTAAGAAAGTCTTAATGTCATTCCCTGGTACTCCTAAAATCTGTCTCGGTATGGAAAGGGTAAGTGGCTCTTTAAAGTGTCAATTATCGCTGACAAGTCGGCTGGTTTGGACCAGTACAGTGTCTTGTCTAGGTACCTCTCAATGTCTCTTTCTTAGGGTCATAGATCTCGGGGTTGCACATTTCTCTCCTTAGACTCTGTTGCTCATTCTCGGACCAGAATTCGTCCAGGAAGACTTGTTCGAAATGTTCAAATGTAAGGCACCGCTATTTCATAGCAGCACCCCACTTAGCTGCTCGTCCCCTCATGAGATTGGTGACGTATCTGATTTTATCGACTTCTGACCAACTACGTGGAAAAACACTGTCAAATGATCAAATAAACACAATAGGATGGATTTTGTGCTTGTCCTCACTGGAAAATGTCTGGAAATACCCATGCCTTACAAACGTGTCATCGGCCATGTCAGTTGGCATAACTGTATTGACGTGGTTTGTGTCACTTGCTACTCTAGGTGTCGTACCGTAATGTTGTTTGTTTGGTGGAAAAGAAAGCGGCACATTGTAAGTTTGATTGGAAATAGGTGATTCCACAATAGGTGTTCTGTCTGTGTCATTAGCCATGGTTTTAGCCGTTCTGTCGTTCCCTGACGATTCGTTTGCACCAATCGCCTAACACGGCACAACATTGTCTCGTAATTTTGTCACTTCGTCTTCTATGTGTTTTGTCTCATCTTTAACATGTATCTTTGTTTTTGAAAGTATGTCCTGTGTAATTGTTTCAAGTTTTTTGTCCAGATAGTCGTCACACAATTTACATTCATGTACGATTCATTCGGCCATTTTGGTGTCGTTGTTTAGTGACGCGAGGTCTGCTCGGTCTTCCAAGTTTTCAGTCTTTTCTTTGAGGTGGGTTTGTTCAAGAACTACCATTGTGAGTTGTTGGGTAATATTTCCCACTTCTTCAGTCACCTTTTTTTGGGTGGAGCTAGCTGAAGTGTGTGCCTGAGCTAACTCTTCCACACGGGTGTTCACTTCCTGCTGCACATTAACTATTTGAGTTAACTGATTCTCACATCGGGTGATACTGTTTTTTGTTTCATGTGTGAATGTAACCAAAGTTTCTTCCTGTTTAGTGACTCGGTCGGACAATGTCTCAAATCGCTGGCTGAGCTGTTGAGTGGTGTTATTTAATTCTGTCATCTGTTTTGTCGTTCGTTCAAAATTTTTGGTCATAGTGTGGTTTAATATGTCAGTTTTCTGACTAACGTCTCATTTCATGTCTGCAAATAACTCTAATAGTCGGTCCAGTTTGTCAGTTTCCTGTGTCCGATTTGTGTCACATTGCTGAATTTGTCTCGTATTCGGTTCTGACATTGATGTTAACAATGGCGCTGACGGCCTAGTCTCGCGTCCATTCCACATTTCGTCATTTAAAGTCGCCATCTGTGTATTATCACAAATGTTGCGAGTTTGAGGCAAAATCATTGCATTGATCTGTGAACTCGTCAATGGAGGGAAACGCGGACTTTCTTGTTGGTTGAACGATGAATCTACTTCACTTAACTCATCTGCCGAAACTATCTCTACCTTACCGCGTTCCATTGTAATAGGATGTATAATCGTAAGTCAAAAAGGGAATAATATAAGTCTGATTAATAAAGATTTGACTCAAATTTAGGATGAAATATTTTCTCGTCAATGTAAATGATTGCTCTATTGCAAACAATGGTTGAGAAAGATGCAGTAGGGCGGACAAAATTTTTCGTAACAAATGACTGTTTGTCGGTCAAATTCACGATATTCATATGTTACAACAATACTATGGTTACCACAAACTACAATAGAGATAGATAATTTTGGAAAAATCTAGAAGAAAACTACAGGATGCATGGAAAGGGAAAAATGGATTCTGCAGTTGGCTATTGAATGTTTGAATGAAACATAGTTGTGTGACTCACCATTAAATTTTCTGTCCTGCAGCGGCTGGTCAAACACTTCTGTGTAAATCGTATTTGTCAAAATATGGATTTTCTTAATACATCTCCATCGGATAATCACCAAAAGGTCTCAGAATAACAGTTTTGTATCAATATATGCCATGAAAAGAAAACAGATTGAATTAGCTACTAAAATTCTTTACAACGTTGTTGTATAATCATTTGCTTAGGTACAATAAAGTTGGTGTTATCGTTACCCTTTAAACTTCAGGATTTTTGATTATTCTCTGTTGGGAAAAATGCAAATTAAAGTTTCAAGTTTGCTAAAAAACGACACATTCGAAAATTGCGTCCTGTGACGGTCGCCAGTTGTAGTTGTTAATAAAAAAAAGAAAAGAGGGAAGAAAAGAAAAAGGTTGAAAATGTGGGAAGAAATCGTAAGTGAAAATGTTTTTTTTTAAAAAATCGTTAATGACCGTAAAAAAACGGAAAGAAAGAAAGAAATGCAGATCGGACTTCGTATTACAGAAAAGCTATTGTTGGGGTGGTCCTTGTGGCGTTTTTGAGCAAAAGTTAAACCAATTTCCACTACAAAAATTATTGAAAGGAAACAGAGAATAACATAATGTAACTGACAGGGGAAAATGGCGTAGATAAGAGTTCATCCTTTACCAGGTTAACTTGTCTTCTTTTGTGTGGCGTCCAGGTCTTCAAAAATTTCCTTTATTTCTGCGTGAAAAGTCTGCTCCGAAATCTTGCAATAAGTTTCATTGTCCAGGATTTTCTAATGTATACAAAAACCGTCTTGATATTAAATGCAATTTAATTTACTTTGCTACTTCCATCCTCCGAATTTCTTAACAACTTCCACAATATCTCTACACATTAAAATCAGATCAAGACTAGCTAATAAGTTTTTTTACGTCTTCATTAGATCACGTCTGCCTTAAGCTTCGGTTGTCAAGAGATAATCAAGAAACGGATAGAAAACAAAAAAAAAGAGTTACAATTTTAGTATTTTCTCTGCCGTCGAGCGCTCATACCGCTGCGACGGGATATTTTTCATCTGAGGGAACAAGCGTAGCGCGGCGAAATTCAGAGTCCTGCTACACACTCAACACGCACACATCCATCCAGCCGTGTCTGCATTTCTGGGCTTACAATTCCTGGTGCAGCTAAACGTGCATTAGCATAACTACATCAGCTCTGAACACTTCACATTGTGTCTCTCCCCAACCACTAAACTGGAATATTCACTCAAATCATTTTGCAATTGCTCAAACTACCTATATATTTTATCTGCTCCCCTAATTTGTTGAGCATCCTTCCATCTGTTTTTGTAATGTGTGTTAGTTTTGTTGGTCAGTTTTGGAATAACTGTGCTGGGAGGCAGCCCAGCAGCTGACACAAAGAGTATCAATCGGCATGAAATTTCGTAATGAGAGATAATTACTACTTGCAGTATTGGAATTAAAACATAAATTCTTGTTGAAACTAAATTTGGCACCATGAACAGTCTTCCTCGCAAGATAGAAAAATAAAGTGCAACGTACCAATACTGAAGTCACATAAACAGTATATCAACTTAACAAAAAGTCAATTTTCTGATTATTACACACACACACACACACACACACACACACACACACACACACACACACACACACACACACAGGGTGGTCCATTGATCGTGACCAGGCCAAATATCTCACGAAATAAGCGTCAAACGGAAAAAGTACAAAGACGGAACTTGTCTAGCTTGAAGGGGGAAACCAGATGGCGCTATGGTTGGCCTGCTAGATGGCGCTGCCATAGGTCTAACGGATATCAACAGAATTTTTTAAAATAGGAACCCCCATTTTTTATTACATATTCGTGTAGTACGTGAAGAAATATGAATGTTTTAGTTAGACCACTTTTGTCGCTTTGTGATAGATGGCATTGTAATTGTCACAAACATATGGCTCACAATTTTAGACGAACAGTTGGTGAAAGGTAGGTTTTTTAAAATTAAAATACAGAACGTAGGTACGTTTGACGATTTTATTTCGGTTGTTCCAATGTGATACATGTACCTTTGAGAACTTTTCATTTCTGAGAACGCATGCTGTTACAGCGTGATTCCCTGTAAATACGACATTAATGCAATAAATTCTCAAAATGATGTCTGTCAACCTCAATGCATTTGGCAATACGTGTAACGACATTCCTCTCAACAGCGAGTAGTTCGCCTTCCGTTATGTTCGCATATGCATTGACAATGCGCTGACGCATGTTGTCAGGCGTTGTCGGTGGATCACGATAGCAAATATCCTTAAACTTTCCCCACAGAAAGAAATCTGGGGACGTCAAATCCGGTGAACGTGCGGGCCATGGTATGGTGCTTCGACGACCAATCCACCTGTTATGAAATATGCTATTCAATACCGCTTCAACCGTACGCGAGCTATGTGCCGGACATCCATCATATTGGAAGTACATCGCCATTCTGTCATGCAGTGGAACATCTTGTAGTAACATCGGTATAACGTTACGTAAAAAATCGGCATACATTGCACCATTTAGATTGCCATCGATAAAATGGGGGCCAATTATCCTTCCTCCCATAATGCCGGACCATACATCAACAGCCAAGGTCGCTGACGTTCCACTTGTCGCAGCCATCGTGGATTTTCCGGTGCCCAATATTGCATATAATTCCGGTTTACGTTACCGCTGTTGGTGAATGACGCTTCGTCGCTAAATAGAATGCGTGCAAAAAATCTGTCATCATCCCGTAATTTCTCTTGTGCCCAGTGGTAGAGCTGTACACGACGTTCAAAGTCGTGGCCATGGAATTCCTGGTGCATAGAAATATTGTACGGGTGCAATCGATGTTGATGTAGCATTCTCAACACCAACGTTTTTGAGATTCTCGACTCTCGCACAATTTCTCTGCTGCTGATGTGCGGATTAGCCATGACAGTAGCTAAAACACCTAGTTGGGCATCATTTGTTGCAGGTCGTGGTTAACGTTTCACATGTGACTGAACGCTTCCCGTTTCCTTAAATAACGTAACTATCCGGCGAATGGTCCGGACACTTGGATGATGTCGTCCATGATACCGAGCAGCATACATAGCACACTCTTGTTGGGGATTTTGATCACAATAGCCATACATCAACACGATATCGACCTTTCCCGCAATTGGTAAACGGTCCATTTTAACACGGGTAATGTATCACGAAGCAAATACCGTCCGCACTGGCGGAATGTTACGTGGTACCGCGTACTTACACGTTTGTGACTTACAGCGTCATTTATCACAAAGCGAAAGGTGGTTTATCTAAAACATTCATATTTCTTTATGTACTACACGAATATGTAATAAAAAATAGGGGTTCCTATTTTTAAAAAAACGCAGTTAACGGTTTGACCTGTGGCAGCGCCATCTGGTTTCCCGATTTTGTCGGAAAATCATGCTATGGAATATGGACGCACGAAGATTCTGGTACAGACGTCGAGATACTGGGACAGCGTTGTTAGAGAGGCCATCGAAATTCGCACCAATGACGACCTCATAAACCGTGACTGTGGCTATAATCTTAGCAAGGGTTGGGAACCAGCGATTGGGTTAATCGAGAGTAAATCGAGCAAACTTATAGTTGTGACGACCACGGCGGACAGAGCCATCACACCGACGTCATCTCAGACGCCGTCGCAATCTGTTCCACCGCGCAACCGTGGCGCGGGGCGCGGACGGCGGAGGGAGCGCGCCGCGGGCGGAGGGTATTTAAATCGGCCGCCGCCGCGACCGAAGCCAGTTCCCTCTGAGCAGCCATAGCGTACGGATCTCCGTGCCGGCACGTTCACAGAAGCTCAGTCCGTCAGTTCACCTGATGATGGCGACATGTATGATCGCCGAAATATTGTGCCCGTTGGACACTGTAGACTGGCAGTGCACCCGTGGATATTTTGATTATCAGATACGCCGGGAGAAACTAAAGAATCACTTTTTGAAAGTGTTTTTTTTTTTTATTCTTCTCTTGCCAAAAGTGAAGTGTGCTGACGCTTAGTACTCGTGCGCAAATCTACAAAAATTTTTACTGAACTACGCTCAACTCGGAATAAATGGAAGAGTGTTTTATAAGGAACTTACCTTATCTTTACCATTTTCTTAAATTATTATTATCACACGTATTTATTATTAAATTGTTGACGCACCAGTAAAATACATGTCCTTTTGGTATGAGATCTAAAACATAAGTACTGTCAAGCGAGATTGAAACAAAAGTTGTTAAAAAATTGAATATTCTCCTGACATCTCTCTTTTGTTACATGTATTATTTTAAAATCCTATCTTTGCCGTCTTCTGTGGCGATGTACCAATTTCTTACTACTAATGTGGAAAAGAAAACATTCAGATTTCGAGATAACATAAAAAGATATTACACAATTACCTCCCACTGTACACTGACGTTGTGCGGAGGTGTACAGTGTTAGGCAGTATAACATGATTAATCGATTGCTATAAATTACCAGGGTGGGGGGGGGAGGGTCAAAGCCCTTTATTTCTATGTCTCCTGGATAGGCGTCATATTAAGCGGAGATGTCAGTTTCACCTTATTATATCTAAATTTACTAATACAAATAATTGAATGGAAAACGAGTTATAAAGAAGGGGGTATAAACATCAAATACTGTGCATTCAACAATGCTTGGTCAAGTCTCTTACATTATTGCTCCCACGCGCGTGGCAAGTAGTCGGCGGCCTGCACTGGCAGTTTAATGGTTGCATCCTCGCTGAATACTTTTAACTCGTGCATGTCCATTTCACGCTGAGTGAAATAGCGAAGTCGTCGTGTGTTGCACCACGGATTCCTCCACAAATATTTGTTCATTTCTGGGAAACGGTGTGCATGCTTGTGGTAATTTCGATGCCGTTACAGCTGACCTACAGTTTCACGGCCTAGGACCCGTCGTTTACCTGTCGTAACACGCTTATTCAGCAGAGAGGAAATCTGTCGACAAGCACCCGAAGATAAGTTCCTTATAAAACACTCTTCCATTTATTCCGAGTTGAGTGTGCTTTCGTATGCTGTTACTCCTTAAACTATTATTTACATAATTACAATTTTAATACTTTCAGATACTAGACATTATTGCTGACATTCCACTCACACTTACTTAATATAGAATTATTTCCATAAAGTCATATCACTTTTAGGTTTACATTCATATTGTAGAGAGAATGTGAGTAAGCTCAATTACAGCAATCATCCATATACAGGGTGTTACAAAAAGGTACGGCCAAACTTTCAGGAAACATTCCTCACACACAAATAAAGAAAAGATGTTATGTGGACATGTGTCCGGAAACACTTAATTTCCATGTTAGAGTTCATTTTAGTTTCGTCAGTATGTACTGTACTTCCTCTATTCACCGCCAGTTGGCCCAATTGAAGGAAGGTAATGTTGACTTCGGTGCTTGTGTTGACATGCGACTCATTGCTCTACAGTACTAGCATCAAGCATATCAGTACGTAGCATCAACAGGTTAGTGTTCATCACGAACGTGGTTTTGCAGTCAGTGCAATGTTTACAAATGCGGAGTTGGCAGATGCCCATCTGATGTATGGGTTAGGACGGGGCAATAGCCGTGGCGCGGTACGTTTGTATCTAGACAGATTTCCAGAACGAAGGTGTCCCGACAGGACGGCGTTCGACGCAATTGATCGGCGTCCTAGGGAGCACGGAACATTCCAGCCTATGAGTCGCGACTGGGGAAGACCTAGAACGACGAGGACACCTGCAATGGACGAGACAATTCTTCGTGCAGTTGACGATAACCCTAACGTCAGCGTCAGAGAAGTTGCTGCTGTACAAGGTAACGTTGACCACGTCACTGTATGGAGAGTGCTACGGGAGAACCAGTCGTTTCTGTACCATGTACAGCGTGTGCAGGCACCATCAGCAGCTGATTGGCCTCCACCGGTACACTTCTGCGAATGGTTCATCCAACAATGTGTCAATCCTCATTTCAGTGCAAATGTTCTCTCTACGGATGAGGCTTCATTCCAACATGATCAAATTGTAAATTTTCACAATCAACATGTGTGGGCTGACGAGAATCCGCACGCAATTGTGCAATCACGTCATCAACACAGATTTTCTGTGAACGTTTGGGCTGGCATTGTTTGTGATGTCTTGATTGGGCCCCATGTTCTTCCACCTACGCTCAATGGAGCACGTTATCATGATTTCATACGGGATACTCTACCTGTGCTGCTAGAACATTTGCCTTTACAAGTACGGCGCAACGTGTGGTTCATGCACGATGGAGCTCCTGCACATTTCAGTCAAAGTGTTTGTACGCTTCCCAACAACAGATTCGGTGACCGATGGATTGGTAGAGGCGGACCAGTTCCATAGCCTCCACGCTCTCCTGACCTCAGCCCTCTTGACTTTAATTATTGGGGGCATTTGAAAGCTCTTGTCTACGCAACCCCGGTACCAAATGTAGAGACTCTTCGTGCTCGTATTATGGACGGCTGTGATACAATACGCCATTCTCCAGGGCTGCATCAGCGCATCAGGGATTCCATGTGACGGAGGGTGGATGCATGTATCCTCGCTCACGGAGGACATTTTGAACATTTCCTGTAACAAAGTGTTTGAAGTCACGCTGGTACGTTCTGTTGCTGTGTGTTTCCATTCCATGATTAATGTGATTTGAAGAGAAGTAATAAAATGAGCTCTAACATGGAAAGTAAGCGTTTCTGGACACATGTCCACATAACATATTTTCTTTCTTTGTGTGTGAGGAATGTTTCCTGAAAGTTTGGCCGTACCTTTTTGTAACACCCTGTATACATCTGTACGATGGGTCACAAACCTTTATATAAGAAACATTGTACATAATTCCTTTCACATTATTCATGGTAGCTTGTTATTTATGAAGCAGGTGGGAGAGCATGGCATCTACTTAAAATCCACTATGCACTACTTGTCTAACTGCACTTAGCATTGCCACTAGGAATGAAGGAAGGAATCTATTTGACTACAGGTCCATCGGATTACTAATGAAAGGATGTAGAAGTCACATATCATGTCATGAGAAGACTTTCAATCAGCATTGTTCATGGTAGATGTTTGTTATGTTCCTACTACATAAAATAGACATTGTTTACTTCAGACGACATATAACTTAAGTACTCATGATACATGTTTAATTGCCATAAACATTGTTGTCATTTGGCGTGTAGAAATAATAGTCCTGTTTATAATGATCACCTTCTTCAAACCTATATCATTACAACGTCACTTACTGGACTGCTACTGCATATACTTTGATTCATTCATTCATATTACTTATACACATAATGTTTGTTACAACTCAATTTTTTTATTTTTTGTCTTGAGGTGCGGCCCTTTAAAGTGTGTGGTACCATGCCACTCTCGAAACTTATTATCTGTTCTTTCACGCCGTGTCGACGCACTGGTCACTGAAAAGAAAAGAAAAAAAAACTTAAAACTATCTTAAAACTAAGTGAGAAGTAGTTCAGTGGCCATTGATTCAGTCATTCTTTTATGTCATTATGCAGCCGTTTTATTCGCCTGTTGTGACCAGTACACTGCCAGCTTCACTTTCCTTTATCCTGTAAAGAAAAGTATCTACAAAATTGTATAAAGCGTGAGATGCTAGTGCTCCTATCTCCAGATTTCATCTTACCTGTTATCATTCATGTTCTTAAATATGTGGTGTTATTGTTGTTGTTGTGGTGGTGGTGGTGGTGGTGGTGGTGGTGGTGGTGGTCTTCAGTCCAGAGACTGGTTTGATGCAGCTCTCCATGCTACTCTATCCTGTGCAAGCTTCTTCATCTCCCAGTACCTACTGCAACCTACATCTTTCTTAATCAGCTTAGTGTATTCATCTCTTGGTTTCCCTCTACGACCTATACCCTCCACACTGCCCTTCAATACTAAACTGGTGATCCATTGATGCCTCAGAATATGCCCTACCAACTGATCCCTTCTTCTAGTCAAGTTGTGCCACAAATTTCTCTTCTCTCTAATTCTAATCGATACCTCCTCATTAGTTATGTGATCTACTCATCTAATCTTCAGCATTCTTCTGTAGCACATTTCGGAAGCTTCTGTTCTCTTCTTGTCTAAACTATTTATTGTCCACATTTCACTTCCATACATGGCCACACTTCATACGAATACTTTCAGAATCGACTTCCTGACACTTAAATCAATACTCGATGTTAACAAACTTCTCTTCTTCTGAAACGCTTTCCTTGCCATTGCCAGTCTACATGTTATATCCTCTCTGCTTCGACCATCATCAGTTATTTTGCTCCCCAAATAGCAAAACTCATTTACTACTTTAAGTGTCTCATTTCCTAATCTAATTCCCGCAGCATCACCCGATTTAATGTGACTACATTCCATTACCCTCGTTTTGCTTTTGTTAATGGTTATCTTATACACTCCTTTCAAGACACTGCCCATTCCGTTCAGCTGCTCTTCCAGGTCCTTTGCTGTCTCTGACAGAATTACAATGTCATCGGCGAACCTCAAAGTTTTTATTTGTTCTCCATTCCTTCCATTCCATTCCTACTCCGAATTTTTCTTTTGTTTCCTTTACTGCTTGCGCAATATACATATTGAATAACATCCAGGATAGGCTACAACCCTGTCTCACTCCCTTCCCAGCCACTGCTTCTCTTTCATGTCCCTCGACTCTTATAACTGCCACCTGGTACTGTACAAATGGTAAATAGCCTTTTGCTCCCAGTATTTGACCCCTACCACCTTCAGAATTTGGAAGAGAATATTGCAGTCAACATTGTCAAAAGCTTTCTCAAAGTCCACAATTTCTAGAAACATAGGTTTGCCTTTCCTTAATCTATTTGCTAAGATAAGTCGTAGGGTCAGTATTGCCTCACGTGTTCCAATATTTCTACGGAATCCAAATTGATCTTCCTCGAGAACGTCTTCTACCAGTTTTTCCTTTCGTCTGTAAAGAATTCATGTTAGCATTTTGCAGCAGTGGCTAATTAAACTGATAGTTCGGTACTTTTCACATCTGTCAACACTTGCTTTTTTTGGGATCGGTTATACATCCTGTAGTGCACGTTATGTAAACGTCTGTACATATCTAAATATAGTAAGTTAACATTATATTTTATTTAGGTATTACTTGTAGTCTCTTGTACATTTCCTTAGTTCAACGTATTATAAAGATGTAGTCCTCCTTAAGTTTATAGTTAGAATATAGATACTCCTTCTTTCTTCCTATATGTATATAATTCTTTTAAATATGTGTTCGGGCGAGTTGCGTGTAATTGCATTAGCTGGCAGTCGTTTATTATGTCAGCTGTCTAAGAATTAAACATCTTGTGGCTGTGTTTACATGCGTATGCGCGCGATTTGGTGATTTCTCCTTGTCTGCTGACAGAGGCCACCACTACACTTACACCAGAGTGTGCATCGCAAGTTACGCTCTGCTTTGCCACTCTTCGCATCAATGAAGTGCTGCATCATTATAATATCCCTTTCATTTTCACTTACCTGCTACTTTATATATCAAAATATAAGTAAAGATCTCCTGTATCTAAACATGTTTCCGTAACACTAGTATTCAAAAGAAAACAAAAATTAAATTACTATTATGTACACTATGTACAGTCATTTTCAATAAAGATACTTGTGTTAAAAATGTTTATTCCACAAATGCCTTTAAGTCCTTGTAGGAGTAGAGACCTTTGTTTCAACCAGTCTTCTCATAAATCAATCGATATGATCAAGGATATGGGATTTTGAAAATTATATATGGTGCTTTACAAAGTCCTTTCCTATTATTGTTGACCTAGGATGTGTTTGAAGCAGAACTCGTTGGCCTTCAGTAAACTGTGTAAAACGCTTCAATTTCCAATCATAGATTATCATTCTATATTCAGCCCTGTTTTCCCGAGTCATTACTGCTTGTTTAATTTTTCCTGTAATGTCATTTCTATCGCTGGTATTTTTGGTAGGGGTGACTCCCATTCGTTCTTTTGTCTAGTGTAAAACATTAATTCATTTGGTGTGAAACCAGTGCAAGAATATGTAAGATTGTTAATGATCTGCATGAAAGGTGTGACATACTTTACCCATTTTTTTGTGTTGTGTGTGTGTGTGTGTGTGTGTGTGTGTGTGTGTGTGTGTGTCAAGTAATTGTCTTCGAGCTTCTTCGTGATGGAGATCACTGTTGCGCTATGTACAACATACATCTCAATATGCTTTGTAATAACATCATATAGTGCTACTACGTATCTTACTCCACCCTTGCCTCTTGGACAGGGGCCTGCTACATCCAGAGACACTAAACCTAGAGGTTTCTTAGTTAATATCGGGTGAAATTCGATATGTTTACAGTAGTTAGAATGTTTTGCTTTCTGACACAGTATATATTTTCGTTGCACTTGAAGTAGGCCTAAGCACCGTTTCAAATTTGGAAAGTAGCTATCTTCTTGGTACATTCCCGTAACCCATAGCGTCCCCAAATTTCACGGGAATATGCTATGAATTCCTCAACGTACTTCTCAGGAAGGCAAATGCACCATTCTTCTGAGTCAGGATGTTTGTGGTGAAATAAAACACCCTTATATTCTCTGTAACTCAATTTTGCCTGTTCATTGCCTTCCTGTTTTAGTTTTTGTTGCCGAGCGGTCTAAGGTGCTGCAGTAATGGACTGTGCGGCTGGTCCTGGTTGAGGTTCGAGTTCTCCCTCGGGCATGGGTGTGTCTGTTTCTCCTTAGGATAATTTAGGTTAAGTAGTGTGTAAGCTTAGGGACTGATGACCTTAGCAGGTAAGTCCCATAAGATTTCACACACATTTTGAACGTTATTTTAGTTTTTGTTCCACCCTGCTCCATCTTAGGTCCTGTTCTTGCATGATTTTCATTTGTTTACAAAACTTACTGTAGTCAGATTGCGGAATTTTGCTATTAATAAGAAGTTCTTATTTCAGAATGTTGTTCCAAAAATTCACTAAATTCACTAGACCTTGAGGTAATCTTAATAGAGCATCGGCAATGTTCTGACTGCCTTTTACATAAAAAATTTCTAAGTTGAATTGTTGCTAATATAGACATCACCTTGCCACTCTCCTGTGCAGTAATCTGCACATTAACAAGAATGAAAAGGATTGGTGATCACAATATACTTTTGTGTTCTTACTCCATAAAAAGTACTCATATTTTCTGAATGCCCAGACTATTGCCAAACTTTCTAATTCTGACACAGAGTATGGTCTTTCTGCCTCAGTAAATGAGCAAAACTAATTACCTTTGGCAATATCTTAGCGCCTTCCTCTCTCATCTGGAACAGACATGCCTCCAGACACTGTAAGGAGGTGTCTGTGCACAGACAGAAGTCTATCTCCATATCGGGGTGACTAAGGATGTTTGCACTCACTAATGGCTCTTTAATATTATTGAAATCCTCTTGGCACTTGTTATCCCATAGCCACGGTTTGTTTTGTGTAATAAATTAAGCACAGCATCATTGTTCATCAGTTGTTTTGGTATTAACTTGCGGAAGAATGACGCTAATCTTAGATAACCTGTAAGTTGTTTCTTGTCACTAGGTGCAGGACAACTGCATATGCCATCGAGTTTCATAGGATCAGGGAGGATACTTTGTTTGGAGATAATGTGACGAAGAAATTTTACCTTCTCCCTTCCAAAATGAGACTTTTTTAAATTGGCTGTAACCCCATATTCTAAAAAACATTCTAAAAATTTCTCAGTCAGCTGAATGTGTTCTGATCAAGTGGGGGTGGTGATTAACAAGTGGTCACCATAGACTGTAACCTTGCTAAGTAGCACTGGTCCTAATACCTTATCTAACACTGCAATGAATACACCTTCACTTCTATTCAGAACAAATGGCAGGATGCAGACTTCAAAGCTTCTACCACCACATACAAAAGTTTTGTACTTTCTACTTTGTGGATGGAGTTTGATTTGCCAGTAGCATGTCAGAGGTCCAATATGGTAATATACCAAGTATTACGGAACTTCAACAGTTGTTAGTCCAGGTTGCCAGGCCTGCTTCGAACTGGAAGTGGGATCTTATTAATACCTCGAGCATACAGAACCAGTCTTACTAATCTGTATGATTTACTTACAGGCAATATGATGTTACAATAAGGTGAAAAGAAAGGTTGAATGATACCTATTTAATCATTCGAATGATTTCTTCTCGTTCTGCCTTTCTTTTCGCCCAAGGAATGGGATACGATGAGACACAAAAAGTTTCATGACGGTAAACATCCATTTTCTACTGATAACCCTTGATAGCTCTGGATTGTTTTCCAAATACATGTGCATACTTAAATAACAGATCTGTAAGTTCGTGTTGCTCCTGTTCATTTAAGGTGCTTGACTCACTCACCTTTTGCTCTACCATTTCATAGTTTACATCTGATTCTGGCACTTGTTCATTACAGTGAGTGTTTACAAATAACGCAGCAGGAAACACAAATTGAACTGTCACATCAGACTGCTCCTTCTGCTTGACCTTCCTGTCAGGAGTTTTTATTAAATTAGAAAATACCTGTTCATTTACACTGAAGTAGCTTTTACCGCTTCCTGTGTCAATTTGCGTCTTAAAAGTCCTAAACATGTCCATCCCAATCAAACAATTTACTATTAGCTTGTAAATGATGAGGAAATTACGTTTGACAGTAGAGTGTCCTATTTTCAAAGGAACAAGTCTTGTAAATTTACAACTTTTGATTTGTTTCCATTGGCTGTCTGTATTCTTCAGTTGTGCCCTGGAAATGTGGGACTTTTACCGCTTTTCTTTAAACCTTGGAAAAATTCAGTTGACATTAAATTAATCGTTGCACCTGTGTCTAGAACTAAGTGTATCTCCATGTCGAATGTCAATGTCTTTATAACTGCCTGTCCCTGCTCTTCGTACAAGTTTTACTGAACTTCCTTCTCATGTAAGAATAAATGATCTTTCATGTCACCTTGTTCATCGTATCATGTGGGACCTCACTGCGACTCGGAGTTTTCCGTCGGTGCAGGTGCATTGGCCTTGGTGACCGGAGTAATTTCAGCGAGCTGTATAGTGTGTGTTGTGTAATGCCATGTGGCAATTGCGCATGTGTTTTATACTGCTGTAGCTAAACTACGAATTTTGCAATCTTCACCTTACACTTGCTATCGGGCTTGTGGCAGGATGTAGATAACTATTACATGTCCGTCTTGGGCACAGGTAGTTGAATATTAGCAACCTGACCTACTTCATTTGCTGATTCGGTTTCCCTTTTCTTCATGGCATCTTCTACCACATCTATATATACCTTGCATTCAGATATTACCTCCTGCACTAATGTACTCCTTTGATCTAAGGTAGCTGCTTCTGCGCTTTTTGTTATGTTGTCCAAATTTTTCCCTATCTGAGTTCTTTCTTTTTTGGCACATTCGGACTCAATTCCAAGCTTTCTACTCTTAATATTAGCTCCTCTACCGCCAATGGTAAACCTTCATTGTCCTTGTGTTGCTTGTTGACAGTAGTTGTCACTTTCTTTATAGTATTACACATTTGGTTTTGATTATGCTCTTATACTATTATTCATGTCCGTGATTTTCTTTAATACACTTTCTACATGTTCTTGTTTGTCACTAATTGAACCCGCTTTTTCGTTCAAAACATTAATACTTTCTTTAATGTCAGAAATAACCTCCTGTTTTAATTGTTTTTCAGATATCTTAAATTTTCAGGTATCTCTGTGTGTAGATTTTCTGTCAGATCATTGAATTTTTGTGTGACACTGTTTTGGAAATCTTCCAACACCTGTTTTTATTTTGTTTTAAAAATCTGAAAAACGTTGTGACAAATCGCTACACTTTGCGTTCAAGTTACTAAGCTGTTGTGTAAATGTATTGAATTTCGTGTTAATATCATGGAATTTAGTGTTCACAGTTGTCAGTAATTTCTGTGACAGCGCAATGGTTGTACTATTATCGTTGCTATCAGCTGTACTTTGCATGTTAATACTCAGATTACCGATAATTGGTATCTGCCCTATGTTATCAAAATACATTGCAGTTTCACGTTCCTCTGTTTCGTTCAGTAGCTATACATCACTTCGGGAGATGCGTGGAAAAGTCTTATCGATAGTCATGATAGCATCGTCATAGTTGGTCCACAGTCTAATATAACAGTCGCGACACTCACTGCTGTAAAAGTTGTTGCCGTTTGACAGATGGAGCGACACTAGCGCTCCAAGCGGTAGGTAAGGTGAACGTCAGACGCGTCGTAAGCATAATGTTTGTTTACATCCATTTCCTACGTAATTTCCGCATTATTTGAGTTATTTTCTTGCCTCCAAGGGTTTGTGTGGTATCAGAAGGCATATATGTTTCTAAAAATGATTCTAAAATAAGCGCCAGCACGGACAAAAATCATGAATAGAGTGGCATGCTACAACACATTCGTGAAGAAACACTTGTGACATTGGACAGAATTGCAGCTTACCACGTTCATATCAAAAGAATATAAACACACAGATTCACATGTCAGAAGCACAGACATGTACCTCTACTTGCAAAAACGATCGACAGCTCGTTTATCGTTCTGTAGGCCTACTGCGTTTGTTTGTCATTTTCGCCTGTTGCCACAAGTACGACCTTCATCTTTTTATTATTCTAAGTGGGACAAGCAACTGCCAAATAGTGGGAAGAATATGCTGAAAACACTATAATGAGCTGATTACACTACATTTCACGAAAAACCAAATATTTGTATAATTTTCAAACAATCTGTCAGTGAAGAAGGTGCTGACAAAATAATGTCATCACACGAAAGAAGCAAGGGAAATTAAGTGACTAACAACAGAAGTGAACGAAATACATACCAAAGAAATCAGCAGCCCAAATGAGCCAACTTCTTCAGTTTCTTATTTGCTTTCTTGTTGTTAGAAACTACGTCTTGATTCCAATATTTCAGCCTGTAAACGAGTCTCACTTTAACAAATAACTTGATTAACAGCAGCTTAGTTTCTTCACAACATCCAGGAGGAAAACTTGGGACAGCCATCAACAAGTTCACATATAATTCACCACAGTTTTTCTTGTGAGAATGTTCATCAAAAACTGAAGCCATCTGATTTTCACAATCCCTAAAAAATAAACAAATATTTTCACTGCAAATAACCAAGCTTCCAAAATTGTCTTCGTAACTTTTGAAATGGCAATAAAATTTGTCATTTGCATCTAAGTCCTGGCTGTTGTCTACAAGTAGATTCCTGCACTTGACACAATTATGTAAAGAAAAAAGTTTCTTCAAGATGTAACCAAACACATATCTCATACTGTTTTGTTCTCCAAGGTCTGCTGGAACTTCCACATTTGGCAGCTTTGTTGCAGAACTTGTATCACTACTGCATAACAACTGTGAGACCTTTAATGTTTGAGCAGATTTCATGTCCAGTATTGCCTGACCCCAGTCAATTCCTTCACAATTACTGCTTGCCACATTAGAAGAATTTATCAGTTTGCTTAGTGTACAGTTGTTAAATGCAGCACAAAACTGCCTTGGAGATGGGTTGCTGCAAAAACCACCTCTCTGCCTTATAGTTGAAAAAAAGTTTTCCAATGTGTCTTGGTTAATTTTACGTGAGAATAAGTACAATTTTGTTCCAGTCAGTACCTCGGCAGCAAGCATTTCCAAAGCACATATATTGCTTAGAAGCCCCTTTACACATTTTATCCTCAGGGAGTAATCTTTTCCATCAGAGCCTACAAATTTCCAAGAGTGAATCCATGGCTTCATCACATGTAGAACATCCAGATGCTCTGAATCACTCCTAATACAGTTCCTTAGATGCACAGGCCCTTTCACACTGTATGTATTAAAGATATCAAAAATGTCATTAACTTTCTGACAAAAGTCTGAAGTGCCAGTTGCAGATAATGGCATACTACCACAAAACACAAGTGTGTCAATACCAGCTGCCACTGTATGGCTTAACACACGAACTGCAGTACCCACTTTCATTTTTGAAAAAGCTGGCAGTTCGACAGCTTTTTTAGTCAGCTTGGGAGCTAACTTGTATTTCCTGTGCAAGTCATTTGAATAGAGCTGAGAAATGTCCTTCCAAGAAGCAGTACCAACCAAACCATCATTTGATGTATGAATTATGTCATACCTAAATAGGTTGTTTCTGATGCTCTTAAACAAATGTGGGGTGTCATAGAAGAAATAGATCTTCTGCTCCTCATATACCAAACTTGGATTGTCTTGTGTAATTCCCAGTCTCTTTCTCCAGTCCACAAAATTTGAACCCTGATCAGTCACACAGGTCTTCACAACCAAGCCAATTTCCTTAAGTCTTTTGACTACTTCATAAAATATAGCAGTCAAATGAATAGCTCCCACTGTTCCTTTACAAAAACAGTAAAGCAATGGTTGTTTGAAACATGAAAAAATGCCATTAATCATTATCACCAACACACTGTTGGCAATTTTAGCTGTGCGTGTAAACCCCAAGTCCTCAAAACCAATAACAGTGTCAGAAGTGCTGTCATATGTCAAATTTGCCATTAGCGACATTTCATCCAATGACATATTCACAAGTTTATCATTATCAGAAAAATGTTGCACCTTTTGCTTTAAAAGATGGAATATATTGTCACTTATCCCACATTTTATTTGTATGCCTTCCACATACCTTTGTAGTGTACGCACTGATGGAAGCATAAAACATTCTGATAAAAACCTGTATGCCTGAGTGCTGTAATATAGTAAATTTAGAGCAAACAGCTTATTTTCGTCTTTCCATCTTGCAGCACGTTTCTCTTTCAATGGCATGCTAATCTGGCTTAACAACAAGTCAAGGGCATCTTTTTTTAAATATCGGGATCCTATAGTCTTTAACATTCGTTTGTCCTTGTTCACTTGCTCCTTCTGATACAATTTCTGTCGCTGTCTGTAGGCACTTTCCTTGTCCCGTAATAGTTTCGCTCGAAGTCTAGCGATTTGCACATTCTGACACTTAACACGCTTTTGCAAGACACGAACAGCTGCACTTAATCTAACCACTTCATCGTCAAAGCAGGTCTGTGTTGACGATTCACACGAATCTGGCACTGATACATGGTGAGCTGAACCAGCTGCTTCTGTGTCATACGACTGTTTTACTGCTTTAGATTGACTGTCGAATCTTTGTGGCAGTTTCCTCTTCATCGTCAGCTGAGGTGGCTTATTTGGAATGTCAAACAGGGTGGGTACTGCATTCCACACGAGTTTGTTGTTGTCTGCGTTCATGAACTGGTTTTGTTCGAAATGTAGCGAACAAAACCTAATATTACTATACACGTACACTGGGTCTTTCTTCATGAGGTCTTCTCGCCTGCTATTAACAAGCCATTTTCTGCTCCTAAAACGAAACATTCATCATTTATACACATATAGTTTGCAAGTGAATCCTGACGATACAGTTTAGTAACATGATGGTTATACCTCTCAGGATCCTTGGGAAACCTAAAAAAAGACAGCTTTGGTGTCTTCTTTCTGTTGTTGGTGCAATTTATTGCGCTACAAACGCTCCCGCCAGTAAAAGCCATAGTAAAAATCAAAATAAACAACCACTATTCTCCTTCACGATCGCGCCGAACTCACAGTGTAACCTACCAGCCGCTTGGGGCGCTGCTGGCGCTGTAGGCAACAAAATCGAGGCGAAGTGTCGCGACTGTTATATTAGACTGTGGTTGGTCTGTGTATCTGTGCTGTCATTTGTTACATTTGTGATACCTATCTCTGATTTATGTCGGCTTTCTGCTAGCTGCATGGTTGGCGCTTCGTATTCATTTATCTGTTCGAGCCAACGAGTTAAAATTTCATAGAGTGGCTATAGGTCCGCCATGTTTGAAGCAAATTGAAATTCTGGCCGCCATGTTTTCTTTAGTCAAGGCATTCGTCTGCTGTGTCCCGCCCCCTTGTAACTGCGTTTGACTTACTTGAAATAGCTCATACTAGCTTTATTTTTTCTAAAACAAGCAATAGACAGCAGTGATTTCAGTGTACACTGACAGCAAAAAGGGATGTTTTTGTCGAAATATGGCTAAACTTTTCGATGTAGATAACACTACAAGACAACTCAAATAAGTCTGTCCATCCACTATAACGTTACTTGTTGCCCATAAATTAATGCAATTAGAGCGGGTATCACCAGAATACTACGGTGAAACTTCTAAACATGCTGTGGTTAACTATTAGAAACAGTAACGGGCGCAGAAATGCGATATTTTTGTCGCTATTTCAAAGTAAACAGTCAAAGCCTCAAAAACCAGTACACTGTGAACGAGAATTTATTTGAAATATGTGTTACAAGTAGTTAACACAAGCATAGTAATTCAATAACAAAGTCGAAGCGTTCTTGGGTGGGGTAATTTCACAAATTTTCGTAAGTAGCTGTATGCCTTGGCAGAATAAAAGTGTAGGGTCAGGGCAAATTTCCTTATTTGCTGAGAATAATGGCATAGTTTAGCACTGCACTGAAGTTCCAATAGCTCCTTCAACAAACTAACTACATGTTCACTGTTTAACATATCAGAAACTGAACTACATAGCCTTCTTCTCAAACCAGCAACTAAAGTCTGTAACTGCACTATTCTTCTTTTGTGTCATACACTAAGTTGCTTCATTTGCTTTATCCGCTTCTTTAGTCGCACATTCTCTGCTTGTACTCTGTTATATTGTGTTTTCAACTTCTTAGGGCTTGGTAGACAGTAATTGTGGTCAGCAGAAACAGATGTGGGTCTGACAGGCACTGAAAGAATGTAGTTACATCGTAAGTTTATAACTGAGCTACACCATAAGATTGTAATAGAAAGTATGTAATTCAAAGTAATAAGAACACGGAGTAAAATTAAATTATTGACTTACTTTGTGCTAATGATGTCACTGTAATAGCACTATCTTGCAAATTGTCGAAAGATCGCTTTCTGGGTTGTGGTCGTAATTCTTTATCTTGCTTTTGTAAATGTGGTGGAAAGTTAAAGATAGCAGGTACTGGTTTTGACAAAAGGCACCTCTGGACATTTGTGTGGTACATATATTTCTCTTCAAAATGAGCTGAACAGAGGTAACTGGCTGTAGTAGGAAACCAGTTTTCTCGCTTCATATTTATAACCCATCTTTTTGTAATTTCCTTATCTTTTAAAGGAAATCTGTAATCAACGATAAATAAATTACTTCCTGCATTTGTCTTAAGCATAATTACAGTTCCAATGCAAATGACTCTTTAATAAACATTAAAAAACGTGTGTCGTATTTCGGTACTAATATACTTACTTATAATATGAAATATTTGTTGTTTTATCGCTGCGATTTGTGCAGTTGAACGCTGAACACACTGCAGGCATGTTGACTTTATATTTTGTAACAAAAAAGTCAACTAGAAAAGTTAAATATTGCAGTAATATCACAACAGCTGACACTCTTCCAACACAAACAACAGTAACGCTTTACTAATGTTTTGACTAAGGAGAACATGGCGGCCGAGGTAGCGTTGGTTGCCGCTAGGAGCGCTGTAACTAGTATCTCAGCCACTCTATGAAATTTTAACTCGTTGGTTCGAGCAAATCACGGCCATCTTGGCCGCCTGCCCCTTCTGTATTACGATCAACAATGGGTGATTTTTGGTCTGCCATTTTGATCATGCTAGCAATTACCAAAAAATTAATAAAAACCAGTAGAATATTTTTATGCAAATGAATCTTGCACCTGAAACTTGCAATTTCCTGTGAAATCGCGTTTCGATAAGTTCCTGTCAATTTGTCGAAAAGTATTATGACATTAATGACTGAAATTTTTGTAATAATTCACACTATATTGATGAATCAAAGTTTAGCATAATTTTTGAGTCCTTTCGATTAATAAATTTTCTACTATGGTAAGAGTGATGAAAAAGAAAGGAAAGCTATCTACGACAAGAGAGGCGCTACTAAGCGTTATCATGCAAGCTATTGCACAAATTTCCCACCTTCTCTACTTAGTCAGGCAGCTCACTTAACGACCCCCAGTTTGTGGATAAGTTGGTCTTTTTAATTCTCTGCTCCTTGTTGCACTTGTATTTATGCAGTAAGAAAATAGACAAAAGCTAGTTTTTCTTTTACGCAATAATGACAAAATTTTTGTGTACATTTAACATTTGCTAGAAAAAGTCTGTTCATGTTGAGCTATGACTTTGTCCTGGGAAACTGATCGGCAATTGTTTTCGTTCATTTGGTCGATTTTGAAATAACCTTGCTGGGAGGCTGCCCAACAGCGAACACAAAGTATGAATCGGCATGAAATTTACGTAATGAGAGATAATTACTACTTGCAGTACTGAAATTGAAGCACGAATTCCGTTGAAACTGAACTGGTGCCATGAACAGTCTTCGCAGTGTAAGAAAAATACGATGCAGCGTACCAATATTGAAGTCACATAAACCACATTTGCAGCAAACTTGGTGCTTAACAGAAAGTCAACTGTTCAGTTATTACACACACACACACACACACACACACACACATATATATATATATATATATATATATATATATATATATATATATATATATATATATATATAATAAGTCACTATTAAGTTACGCTGACATCATTAATTTACCTCTAATTTTCTGTTGTTGCCGACCATACGGTCCATCTACTAAATCTTGATGACTAGCACATATATTTTTAAGATGTCTTGCAGGATGGAAGAAATTACTGCTTCTTTGTACGATTGCTGGCGAAAGTTATGCTTGTGAAGGAATATTGGCGTAATAAATAAAAATATTCTTGTGGTTGTGATAACTGTTTATATATGTACTTTCTTGGATTATCACATATAGAATTTACTACTGCATGGTTATTCGAAATCATTTTCTTCTCCTCCCATTGGGATGGGTGTACCGCCTGGGAGCATTCACATCCATTCATCCAAAATAATGAGAGAGACTAGTCCTTCTGATAATAAGCATACTTTGGGCCGCAGTAACAGGGCTCATGGAGACGCGAATAATAATGTAATTCTGGTGATGAATGGGAAGGAGGGGACATTTGAAAAAGTATCGCCCTTTTATATCCATAAGGGTTTGGAAGGCCTTGCTGGAACATTGAAATCTATAAAACGATTGAGTAATGGCTCATTGTTGGTCGAAACTAGCAGGTAAAAGCAGGTAGACCTTCTTAAGAAATCGCAGAAACTGGGTGACTATGATATCATTGTTGAGATGCACACCTCTTTTAACTCCAGTAAGGGCGTTGTCACATGCCGAGATATCACGGACATGGACATAACAGAACTGAAGCAAGAATGGTCATCCTAGGTAATAGTCGATGTGGAGCAACGAACACACAGGAATAATGGAGCAACTGAAAAGACTGACACTTTCATTGTCACATTCAATTCTCCGACACTGCCTGAACATTATTTCGACTTAATGTTCGGCCTTACATTTCAAACCCTATGAGATGATATAAATGCCATCGTTTCGGCCATACGACCATGAGTTGTGGAGTTGAAGCGATCTGCAGAAAAGCATGTTCTTCAATGATGCAGAAACCTATTCCCAAGGCAGTCACTTCAACACAGATGACGCCTAGTGTGTATGTGTCCACCACAAGAACCTATACTTGCACTAGTACTTTTCAAGGGAAAAAGAGAAAGGACAAAGCAATCCAGGCAGCTGGACCAGGAAAGACCAACAAAAGTTCTGCATCGAGCATCCAGAAGGTACAAGAAAAGCAGATTGCCTCTCAATGCCCCCTTTTCCCCTTATCCTCGAAGGGACAGGGTATTATTATTATTATTTCTTTAGTTACTCAGACGTTAAGTCTGGTTAAAAATGGGACGTGACGCGGACCTTGATCAAGCGTCACTTCCTTTTAACTGTACGGTATATGTTATATTGCATTTAGGAACTTTCGGGTAATTGAACATGTATCAATAATTACGGATTTCTGTAATTGCATATATAAGTTTGGATGTAGCTGTATTGTATTGATGTACTGGTGGATATTGTGTGGTATAACTCCTGTAGTTGATAGTATAATTGGTATAATGTCAACTTTATTCTGATGCCACATGTCCTTGACTTCCTCAGCCAGTTGGATGTATTTTTCAATTTTGTCTCCTGTTTTCTTTTGTATATTTGTTGTATTGGGTATGGATATTTCGATTAGTTGTGTTAATTTCTTCTTTTTATTGATGAGTATGATGTCAGGTTTGTTATGTGGTGTTGTTTTATCTGTTGTAATGGTTCTGTTCCAGTATAATTTGTATTCATCATACTCCAGTACATTTTGTGGTGCATACTTGTATGTGGGAACGTGTTGTTTTATAAGTTTATGTTGTAAGGCAAGCTGTTGATGTATTATTTTTGCTACATTGTCATGTCTTCTGGGGTATTCTGTATTTGCTAGTATTGTACATCCACTTGTGATGTGATCTACTGTTTCTATTTGTTGTTTGCAAAGTCTGCATTTATCTGTTGTGGTATTGGGATCTTTAATAATATGCTTGCTGTAATATCTGGTGTTTATTGTTTGAT
Source organism: Schistocerca piceifrons (assembly GCF_021461385.2). Taxonomy (NCBI): domain Eukaryota; kingdom Metazoa; phylum Arthropoda; class Insecta; order Orthoptera; family Acrididae; genus Schistocerca; species Schistocerca piceifrons. The sequence continues at coordinate 141,870,409 of NC_060141.1, read as the reverse complement.
CCTGTATTGCAATCATGAATCCTTCCGTCTCACTGTATATATTGCCTTTTCTTAGCCATGTGTTGGATGCGTCTTGATCGATGTGTGGCTGTGTTAGATGATACGGGTGCTTGCCATGTAGTGTTTTCTTTTTCCAATTTACTTTCTTCGTATCTGTTGATGTTACGTGATCTAAAGGGTTGTAAAGATGGTTATGAAATTGCAGTGGTGTAGCCGATGTATTTATATGAGTGATTGCTTTGTGTATTTTGCTAGTTTCTGCTCGTTCTAGAAAGAATTTTCTTAAATTGTCTACCTGTCCATAATGTAGGTTTTTTATGTCGATGAATCCCCTTCCTCCTTCCTTTCTGCTTAATGTGAATCTTTCTGTTGCTGAATGTATGTGATGTATTCTATATTTGTGGCATTGTGAACGTGTAAGTGTATTGAGTGCTTCTAGGTCTATGTTAATCCATTTCACTACTCCAAATGAGTAGGTCAATATTGGTATAGCATAAGTATTTATAGCTTTTGTCCTGTTTCTTGCTGTCAATTCTGTTTTCAGTATTTTTGTTAGCCTTTGTCTATATTTTTCTTTTAGTTCTTCTTTAATATTTGTATTATCTATTCCTATTTTTTGTCTGTATCCTAGATATTTATAGGCATCTGTTTTTTCCATCGCTTCTATGGAGTCACTGTGGTTATTCAATATGTAATCTTCTTGTTTAGTGTGTTTTCCCTTGACTATGCTATTTTTCTTACATTTGTCTGTTCCAAAAGCCATATTTATATCATTGCTGAATACTTCTGTTATCTTTAGTATTTGGTTGAGTTGTTGATTGGTTGCTGCCAGTGGTTTTAGATCATCCATGTATAGCAGATGTGTGATTTTGTGTGGGTATGTTCCAGTAATATTTTATCCATAATTTGTATTATTTAGCATGTTGGATAGTGGGTTCAGAGCAAGACAGAACCAGAAAGGACTTAATGAGTCTCCTTGGTATATTCCATGCTTAATCTGTATTGGCTGTGATGTGATGTTATCTGAATTTGTTTGAATATTAAGTGTGGTTTTCCAGTTTTTCATTACTATGTTTAGAAACTGTATCAATTTAGGATCTACTTTGTATATTTCCAATATTTGTACTAACCATGAGTGGGGTACACTATCAAAGGCTTTTTGGTAATCAATGTATGCGTAGTGTAGTGACCTTTGTTTAGTTTTAGCTTGATATGTCACCTCTGTATCTATTATCAGTTGCTCTTTACATCCTCGTGCTCCTTTGCAGCAGCCTTTTTGTTCTTCATTTATAATTTTGTTCTGTGTTGTATGTGTCATTAATTTCTGTGTAATGACTGAAGTTAATATTTTGTAGATTGTTGGTAGGCATGTTATGGGGCGATATTTAGCTGGGTTTGCTGTGTCTGCTTGATCTTTAGGTTTCAGATAGGTTATTCCATGTGCAAGTGTATCAGGGAATGTGTATGGGTCTGCAATGTAACTGTTAAATAATTTAGTTAGATGTGAATGTGTTGAGGTGAACTTCTTTAGCCAGTAATTTGCTATTTTATCATTTCCAGGGGATTTCCAATTGTGTGTAGAATTAATTGCTCGGGTGACTTCATGTTGCAAAATTATCACTTCAGGCATTTGTGGTATCATCTTGTATGTGTCTGTTTCTGCTTGTATCCACCGTGCATGCCTGTTATGTTTGACCATATGTTGCTCCAGAAGTGTTCCATGTCTGTTATGTTTGGTGGATTGTCTATTTTAATGTGTGTGTTATCTATTGTTTGGTAAAATCTCTTTTGGTTTGTGTTGAATGTTTGGTTTTGTTTCCTTCTATTTTCACTTTTTTTGTATCTTCTAAGTCGTTTGGCCAATGCTTGTAATTTCTGCTTCTTTTCATCTAATTGCTCTATTGCTTCTTGTTGTGAGATTTTACCTAACCTTTTTCGTTTTTTGTCTTATATTTCATTTCTTATAAATTGTGTTAGCTGTCCGATGTCTTTTCTCAGTTTTTCTATTCCGATCTGTAGCCTGTGTTGCCATGCTGGTTTTGTGGGTTTCTTCTGTGTGTTGGTTTGTTCTGATCTCTGCCTAGTGTGTATATTTAGTGTAGTGAGTGCTCCTATATAAACCAGTAGTTGTAACTCTTCCATAGTTGTATTTTCATTTATTTTGTTGTGTATGATTGTGTTGATAGTTGTTATTGTTGTTTCGACTTGTGGGTTATTTTGCGGTCTATGCAAGAATGGTCTGATGTCTGTATTTGTGTCTTTGTATTCTATATATGTCAGCTGAAATTTCTCTTCTACATCTAACACGTGTGTCTCTTCGTGTTCTATTTGTGCTTGTTCTGGTGGCTGTCTGAAGATTTCGTTTTCCTCTGATTGTGTAATTGATGCGTGTTGGTCTTTGTTTGTTTGCTCTGGGATGTTTGAGTCCATTACTGTATTTTCTTCTTCTTCTGATTGCACATTATTTTGTTCCAGTATTTGTTGTACTTGTTGTTTGATGCTTTCTAATTCTGACTGGGGTATCCTGTTATTTTTGATTATTACATGGATCTGATCAGCTAGTCGTTGTTATGTTAAAAATTTTAATTCCGGGTATCTGGTAATAGATGTTGTGTATACTTGTGATCTGTATCCAGTTGTGTTGGTTCGTAGGTTTGTTGCTTGGTAATAACAGAACATGAGGTGTCGATTAACTTCATCTGACCATCTCATCCTCTGTCTTTGTTTTCCTTCTAGAGTGGTTGCAGGAAGCATATCCTGCAAAACACCTCTATTTGGATTTAAATCATTTTCCAGTTGGCTAGCAGTGTCGTTACCATTGTGCGCGGGCATAGGGTTCAAGCGTCGTCCCCGACCATGACGGTGCTTGTCCGAGGCTTCTTTAGTTCTGTCCTGAACCAAGTAATCACACTAAAAGGGGGGTTAGCCCTATTAGTGGTTTGTTCTTTTCGTCGCCTTTTATGACTGGCAGAACATACCGGAGGCCTATTCTTTTCCCGGGCCTCCACGGGTTTTATTATTATTATTATTTAAGTATCAGATTGAGAAGGGGCAGCAACATATATTTGCGTGGCTCCCTTTCCCATTTAGAAAGAGCCGCGTACCATTGTGGAACAGTGAGGCTTTGTGCGAGCGATGTGCGAGTAGAGAAGTTTGCTAAGATATTCCCGGACGTCAGTCGCACTGAAAATGTACCTAAGGGCCAGTTTAAACCTGAGTTTGACGAATATTACAGGGGGGGGGGGATATTAATAGTATGTTAACGGCGGCCTCGATTGTTCTGTCAGCAAAATGACTCGTGGGACACGGTTGGCTCTGTAAAAAAAAAAAAAAAAAAACATGGCACATAGAAAGTAAATGAATATGCAAACACAAATTTAGAGTATCTGACACTATAATTACGAACTTGGGCGCACATATATCATGTTAACACTTACGTCAGTAACAATGACAGAGCTTGAGTGGTTTGAAAAGTTTAGAAATTACGAAGAAATGTCCATTCATTAACCAGTGGCGCTGGATTCATTTCTCCTTGTAAATCGTCAAAATGCATTATTACAAAGCGTAGTTAAATATTATACATTGAAAAATAAATGGCTCTTGGCCTCTTTCATTACTCAAATCAGTGTTTTATATGGCGAGATTTGGCGGTGTGAAAAATGCATCTCATCGTCTCCCGTGTGGAGAACGAGAACTCCTACTGGATTCTCGTGATCCACACGTAATTCCAGTGATGATGTAGTTGCACACAGAACATGCATTCATGTAAATTGTCAAAATCACACTCTTAAATTAGTTAACATAATATATACATCATAATATCCACAATGTTTATCAAATAAGCGCATAGAAGTGTTTATGCCCTGAACTTAAAGTCCATTGTTCTCACACTATTATGCTTCAGTCCCCTGTGGTCGGTACCATGATCATTTGTGTTCGTCTGTCAATAAACAGACGGTGACCTTCATTCTATGAAAAATAATTGTACAACACATTGATGTAGCTTCCATATTCTTAAATTTAATAAATTCAGTCCTGCTGAAAAAGAGAGAAACTTATAACCTAACATGAAAATCAAAGGCAGGTGGCTTATAAATTGTCTGTACATTTGTGCGATGTTTTAGTTAGTTTAGGGATTTTTGTCTCTTTTGTAGAGGTTTTTTATGTGCGAATTGCACGGCATTTGCTTATCGCTTAAATTTACACTAATGAACTTTCATGTTGCACACGAACACAAAACACTTTGTCGTTCTTTGCTGTGGGTTGTCGATGGTAGTTTCTGGTCTTGTCTCACTGCATCTTGACATGGTTTGGTGGGCGAGACAAGGACGTTTTCAAGCTGGAGTCTCATTATGTTAAATGTTCGTCCATGTAGACAAATGTCCATGACATGTGTTCGAGCATTTTTTTCGTGAAACAATAAAGAAAACCTGAGTTAGGTTCTGCTTAACACTAAGCTTATATCACTAATAGGGTAACGCATAAGGATGTGAACATCAGATTTACAAAGCTAGTGTGAGTACTCCCTCACTTCATTTATACCCCCTCCCAGAGGGTCCACAAATCTTTTGTGGATACGTGCGTGGCGAACACGGGACCCCAAGCTAATGTGGCCCTCCTTCCTTTCCGGGCTGCATACCTTCCTTTTCCGCATCCTTCCCCATCCCCCATCTCCCCCCCCCCCCCCTCACCTCCGCCTCTTTTCTTCCCTTTCTCCCCATCTGGGAGTATGTTTTGTGCCTACCTCCGGAGACAGACGCTCGAAAGTGTAACGCTTTCTCCGCCTTCTCTGCTTGCAAGACTTTGTCCTTCCTTTGTCCTTCTCTTTTTCTTCCATCTTCTCTTTACCATTTTCTCTGCTGCGGCGCTTGAGACCTCTGTTCTTTCCTTTCCCTTTCTTTGTTTTTCCCTTCCTCTTTTTTCCTCCCTGTGCATGCATTTCCATGCATAGCCGGTGATGGGGTAACGCGTAATTCCCCGCCCCGGGTAGACAGGTAGGACACGTACGTACCCCTTGGTAATGGCCAGGCCCAGGGAGGGGTGATTACCCGAGCTGATACCTTCCGAAAGTGCTAATTGGTCCCTCCGTCCATTTCTCGGGAGGTGTGACCTGAGGTGTGAACAATCACCTAAGGCGGGAGTGCCCTCAGAGAGGGCCCCCACAAGGGAGGAGCGTGCCATCGGAGACGCCGGTAATCATGAGGGATTCTTCCCCAACGGTTTCCTCATCATCTACTATGTCTGCTCACAAGCGTAAGTTCACTGAGTCTCAGCCACAGACAGTTCTTTAATCGTTGCCACAGTTCCTTGTTGTTTCTCGGTCTGACGAAGGTCACGACTTTTCCACGGTCAACCTTCTCATTATTCAGAAAGGTGTCGACACAATTGCAGGTCCTGTAAAGTCTTGTTCTCGATCACAAAATGGCACCTTGTTGTTAGAAACAGTCAGTGCCTCCGGGCACAAAAATTGCTGCGTACTTCACTGCTCCACACCTTCCCTGTCCAGGTGGAAGCGCACCACACTTTAAATTCCTCACTTGGCGTCGTTTATACATGCTCCCTTGACGGATTGTCCAACGAGGAAATTCAACACTACCTGTCTGACCAGGGCGTCATGGTTGTTCATAGAGTCATGAAAAGGGTTGACACGAACATTGTTCCAACCCGTACTGTCTTCTTGACATTTGACAGAGTTAAACTCCCATCGAACATAAAAGCGGGTTATGAGATAATTTCCATTCGCCCCAACGTCCCAAACCCTACGCGTTCAATCATACCAGCCAGTCCTGTTCCAACCCGGCCAAATGTGTTACGTGTGGTAAGGATGTCCATGAGGGTGCTTGTCCACCTCCATCCCCTCATTGCATCAACTGTATGGGTGACCATGCTGCTTCCTCTCGAGATTGCCCCATTTTTAAAGACGAAAAGCTCATTCAAAAAATCAGAGTGAAGGAAAAGGTGTCGACCTTTGCTGCTCGAAAATTATTCGCCAGTCGAAAGCCCACTGTGCCTCAGACAGGAAAATACAGCACTGTCCTTGCCTCTCCTCGGCCAACAAAGGAGGCAGCCACACAGACTTGTGATCTCACCTTTAGTGACATGGTCATCAGATCGGCCAGCGCAAAGATCGCCCGTTCAAACTCCCCACTTTCGCCTACTCACTCTATGGCTCACCCTTCATCGGGTTCTGCTAAATCTCTATCCCAAAAGTCAGACACCCGGACTTCCAAAAAAGAGCATACTCATGAAGATTTTTTACGTACCCCAACTTCACAACCATCGGTTCCTCCTTCATCTAAACATCATGTTTCCAAGAAGGCTAATAAGAAACCCAGTTCCTCTCCTCCGCCAAGGCGTGTCTCATCTACAGCACCACCTGGCAGTAACCGCCCTCGGCCGTCTTCTGTGTCGCCGACGCGCACTGCTGGCGGCCGATCAACCGGCCAATCGCTGGTGGCAGGAGCTGCTCCTGAATAACCTATGGATCAGGATCTCTTGCGTTCGGCTGAGTGCCATTCCACGCTGTTGGTCGCAAGCTCTGAGCAGTCGTTGAGTAAACGGCAACGTTGGTAACATTCTTCCATTTTCTGTCCATCCTATGTCCATTATCCATTGGAATATCCATGGCATTGGAGCCAATTGGGATGAAATGACAATCCTCTTCGATCCTACTCGCCGGTCATCTTCTGTCTTCAGGAAACAAAGCTGCGTCCCCACGACCGCTTTGTTTTCCTCCATTTGATCTCCCCTCTGTTGAAGGCACTCCAGCACATGGAGGACTCATGATTCTTCTCCATGATACTCTCCATTATCACCCACTCCCCTTAAACACTTCCTTCCAAGCAGTCGCTGTCCGTCTTTCCCTTTCTGCATACACCTTCTCTCTTTGTACTGTATACATTCCATCGTCCACACCAATGGCACGAGCTAATCTCCTTCATCTTCTTGGTCAGCGCCCACCCCCCTATTTGCTGGTTGGGGACTTCAATGCCCAACACCCACTTTGGGGATCTCCACATCCTTGTCCGCGGGCTGACTATTGCTGGACATCTTCCACCAAGCGGATCTTGTTTGCCTCAACACTGGGGACCCTACATTTTTGTCTGCCTCCATGACAAATTTCTCTCATTTGGACCTTTCGGTCGGTACTGTCCTGCTAGCTTGGCGCTTCGAATGGTTCGCCCCTGCTGATACAAACTCGAGTGACCACTTTCCATGTGTCCTTCGATTGCAGCCACAACTGCCATATATGCGCCCGAGACGCTGGAAGTTTGCCCAAGCTGATTGGACACTCTTTTCGTCTCTAGCGACATTTGATGACCGTCACTTTCCTAGCGTCGACGATGAGGTCACTCATATTACAGTCGTTATTCTTACAGCTGCAGAACGTTCAATACCTCGCACCTGTGAATTGCCCCGACGCCCTCCAGTTCCTTGGTGGAACGAGGCATGCCGTGACGCAATATGTGAGCGGCGACGTGCATTTCGCGTATTCAGACACCATCCTACGTTGGCCAACTGTATCCGCTATAAGCAGTTCCGTGCGCGGTGCCGTCGCGTCATCCGCGATAGCAAGAAGGCAAGCTGGGACTTCTTTACTAGCTCATTTAACGCCTTCACTTCCTCCTCGGAAGTTTGGAGTCGGATTCGACGGTTATCAGGCGCGCCTAGTTTCTCCCCAGTCTCCGGGATCACTGTCGAGCATGATACATTAGTGGACCCCGTCGCAATTTCTAACTCATTGGGTCTACACTTTGCTGAAATTTCGAGCTTTTCAAATTACCCGCCAGCGTTTCTCCCGAAGAAACGTGCAGCGGAAGTGCGACCTCTTGCTTCCTCCTCTCAAAATCGCGAAAACTACAATACTGTTTTCTCCATGCGGGAACTCCAACATGCACTCTCTTCTTCTTGCTCCTCCGCCCCAGGACCGGATGGTACCCACATCCAAATGTTGCTGCATTTATCATACCATAGTCTGCATTACCTCCTTCGCCTTTATAATCGAATTTGGACTGACAGTACTTTTCCCAGACGATGGCGGGAAGCTATCATCATTCCTGTTCCGAAACCTGGAAAGGACAAACATCTCCCCTCTAGCTATCGCCCCATTTCTCTCACGAGTAGTGTCTGTAAGGTTTTGGAGCGTATGGTGAATTACCGTTTAGCTTGGTGGCTGGAATCCCGCAATCTTTTAACACCTGCCCAATGCGGTTTCCGAAAGCATCGTTCTGCAGTTGATCATCTTGTTGCTCTCTCCACTTATATCATGAACAATTTTCTCCGGAAACGCCAAACAGTAGCTATATTTTTTGATCTGGAGAGAGCATACGATACCTGTTGGAGGACAGGCATCCTCTGCACACTGTTCTCTTGGGGCTTTCGCGGTCGGTTGCCCCTTTTTCTTCGCGAATTTATGGCAGAGCGCACATTTAAAGTGCGGGTGAACACTACTCTCTCCCGTACTTTCTCCCAAGAAAACGGGGTACCCCAGGGCTCTGTGCTAAATGTTGTAATGTTTGCCATTGCCATAAATCCAATTATGGATTGTCTCCTTCCTGATGTCTCGGGCTCCCTCTTTGTGGACGATTTTGCAATCTACTACAGCTCTCAACGGACCAGCCTTCTTGAACAACGTCTTCAAGGATGTCTCGATCGCCTCCACTCTTGGAGCATCGAAACAGGCTTCTGCTTTTCTACCAGTAAGACTGTTTGTGTTAACTTTGGCGTCATACGGAGTTTCTTCCACCTTCCTTACATCTAGGACCTGTCAACTTTCCGTTTTCGGACGTCGCTAAATTCTTGGGTCTTATGATTGACAGAAAACTGTGCTGGTCCTCCCACGTTTCCTATCTTTCGGCTCGCTGTCTGCAATCCCTCAACACCCTCCGTGTCCTGAATGGTACCTCCTGGGAAGCTGACCGAGTAGTCCTTCTCCGCCTCTATCGCGCCTTAGTGCGCTCGAAATTGGACTATGGTAGCCTAGTTTACTCCTCTGCTCGGCCGTCTATTCTTCGTCGTCTCGACTGTATCCACCACCGTGGATTACGTTTAGTGTCTGGAGCTTTTTACACCAGCCCTGTGGAAAGCCTTTATGCTGAGACTGCTGAACCTCCGCTGTCCAATCGGCGAGCTGTCCTTCTAAGTCGTTATGCTAGCCATTTGTCTTCCATGCCTGCTAATCCGGCCCATGAAATTTTTTTCGACGCCTCCTTGGATTTAGGGTATGCAGGCCGCCCTTCCTCCCTACTATCACCGGGAGTCCGCTTCCGTCAACTACTCCATTCTCTTTCCTTCTGCTTTCCTAAAACTTTCTTGACAACTTGGGGTACAGCACCGCCTTGGCTCCGTCCACGGACCTGCCTGCTCCGTGACCTTTGTCAGTTTCCCAAGGATGGTACCCCTTCACTTGTTTATTGTCGGGCATTTTCTGCTCTATGTGCACAAATGAAGGAAGCCACATTTGTTTACACTGATGGCTCAAAAACATCGTTTGGTGTAGGGAGTGCCTATATTGTTGGCGACACCCCAAATCGATTTCGGCTTCCCGACCAGTGTTCGGTTTATACTGCGGAGCTTTACGCTGTTCTCCAGGCTGTCCAACACCTCCGCCGCCATCAGCGGATACAGTATGTTATCTGTTCAGATTCTCTCAGCTCTCTCCTCAGTCTCCAAGCTCTCTACCCTGTCCACCCTCTGGTCCACCGGATTCAGGACTGCCTGCGCTTGTTCCACTTGGAGGGCGTCTCGGTGGCGTTCCTCTGGATCCCAGGACACGTTGGTATCTATGGAAATGAGGCGGCCGATATAGCGGCCAAGGCTGCCATCTCTCTTCTTCGGCCAGCTATTCGCACGATTCCCTTCGCCGATCTACGGAGTGTCTTATGTCGCCGTGTTGTTCTTTTATGGCACGCACATTGGTCGACACTTTCCCATAATAAATTGCGGGACGTGAAAGCTCTTCCCTGTGCTTGGACCTCTTCCTCCCGAACGCGTCGTCGGGAGGAGGTAATTTTAACTAGACTCCGGATAGGGCACTGTCTTTTTAGCCATAGACATCTTTTAAGCGGCGATCCTCCCCCACTCTGTCCCCACTGCTCTCAGCTGTGGACGGTAAGACACCTTTTACTTGAGTGCCCCTATTTTACTCCGTTACGCGCCCGTCTACAGTTGTCGCCTGATATATCGTCCATTTTAGCAGATGACACGCGTTTAGCCGATCGCGTTCTCGAGTTTATTAGTGCCAGTGAGATGACGTCAGTCATTTGAAACTCTTTTTGGGGACAACAAACCCCTTTCTGTAGTGGTTTTTTAAGCTTTCCTTCTGCTTTTAGTTTCTCCAATTTTTTGAGTTTCGTTCCCATTGCTGCTGGTTTCCATTTTCGTTTTTTACCTTTTCCTAAGTCACAGACCGGGCGTTAATGACCATAGCAGTTTTGCGCCCCAAAACCAAAACAACAAAACCAAAACAACACTTCATTTATACATTGTTCAAAAAAATGGTTCAAATGGCTCTGAGCACTATAGGACTTAACTGCTGAGGTCATCAGTCCCCTAGAACTTAGAACTACTTAAACCGAACTAACCTAAGGACATCACACACATCCATGCCCGAGGCAGGATTCGAACCTGTGACCGTAGCAGTCGCGCAGACTGTAGCGCCTAGAACCGCTCGGCCACTCATGCCGGTTATACATTGTTCAGTAATATCTTATTTTCGCTCCGAAATAACCATACCACTGTTCGTGTTTAGTGTACACTCGGTACATGACATAAGTCTCTTAGTTTGGATGCATTTATTGTTATACAGGTCTCTATATTCGGGAATATGTCCATGAACATATTTTGAATTGCCGCTGGGCACGCGGCCTTTAAAGTCAATCAGCTAGCATTGTTAGAGGCGATACATGCCACTGTTGCTGTAACTTGCTTAGCCGTTCGCACCATTTGCAGGTTTGGCGGTTGTCGCCGGTATGCGCGGGTTAGCTAAGCTGCTTTCGAAGTATTGTCTTTTCGTTAATAACTCATTACTTGACTGCCTCTCGAGTGTGTTCGACGCATCTGCGAAGCTCACTACAGGGCGAACTTCACTTTGTGGTCCTTGGATTGTTGCTGTGGTTCGTCGTCTGCAAGCTGCAAGACTCGCCTGCAGGTAAGGACACTTAAAATTTTCAGCATGCACACTGGAGTGAATATTCGTAGCACTGGTTATAATTCTCACTGCCTAACGTGTCTTGTGAAGTTTTGTGTTCATCGGTGATTATACACTTGAACTTAGTCACTTTCGATTCACATGATTAAAACACAAGTTTGTAATTTTGTCACTCGTTGATTCACATGAGCAGTGCACATGTCCATATTTTGTTCGTTTCAATTTACGAAGGAAAATTGCTACTGATCACAACGTTTGCTTAATGACTAGTATGTACAGTTTATTTACTGGTCAGTTCTTTTGTTGTCAGTAGAGCCATTAGGTTTCGCTTTCAGAGTAATTTTAATTTTTAATTCTGTCTCAAAGATTCTCTTTAAAATTAATAGTTTTTTTTTACATATTTCCGGTACTTTCTTGTTTATGTTTTTTAAACCATTTACTTTCATTGATTGTGCATTAGAGAGAATTGTGTGCCATCATATACAGAAGACAAATGACCGATAACTGACTAATCGCGGTAAAATCCTATCACAAAATACGCGATCGCGGAACGAAAATTATTGAAAGGGTTAAAAGAAATTTGGAAGACGCGCGGAGTCACGAAGTGGTAGAATCCTTTGCATCCAGTGTGTGTTCACATTCAACTACTGATGGATTGGAAAAGGATAAGTAGGTATTCATGGATATATACATACATACGTACATACATACATACATAGTGAGAAGAAAATGTTAAAGTTCCTTGAAAACTTGAAGAAAAAAAAAAAAAAAAAGTTTCGGTGACACTTCTGCCACAACAGAAGTATCAATGAAATCAAATTACTTCTAACTTTACCTCTAATGTTATTTTCCATTATATTTACATTTTATTTACATGTCTATATCAGGTTGCCTCCTCGTGGGTGGTGGTATTTACATTTCGCTTCTAATAGTAACAGTACGCCTACAGATTTAAATTCGTAGACTCAACGTATCACTCCTTTGTTTTGGTTGCACACTTCTTCGTTCTTGTAACGCTTCAGTATTCTAGTAGCTTGATCGTATGTTTAAATGTGGAAACTTTAATTTTGAATAGGCGTGGTCACATTCGGCGATCTGTAAATATTTAAGCTGGACATCTCAAGGGACAAATGACTGATAAATTCCGTGAGTTTGCCGTCAGGGTCACGGCGTACGTTGCCTTGTTTTTCTTCTTACCGCTCAGTACTCTTGGTTCATTATCTCACTTGCCGTTGGAATTTCCTTCATCATCCGCGCGTCTATACCTGACGTTACATGCGGTGGTTACGAATAATTGTTCTCTCTCCATCGTGTAGCCCTGTCTGTTCCTCGGATAAAATTATCTTCGTCTTACATCTAACAAAATTCATCATGTGAATGTCGGAAGTCGGCTCACCGGCTACGTCCTTCCTTTGTATTTAAATAAAACAATATAAACCTGCATCCATAGCCATCAGTCGTATAGGACCTCATCTTCTTAATAACTAACTTAAAACTAATCCGATAATTTCTCCTGTAAATCTGGCCGGCGACTTTCTTTAGTAATTTTCTTTTCTTCTTTCCTCTTTACTGTGCGGCAGTGTCTTGAATCGTGGATTCATTCTTCTTCTTGTCTTTCAGCAGTCTTCTTGTAGATGTGATCAGCAAAATCTTCCTCAATGGTTTTTATTTCCTCGGCTCGAAGCATACTTCTTAATGTCTTGATGGTGTCTTCCAGACACGGGATCGGCTATTAGATAGCAACCAATGTGTGGTTTGCGCAGAATTATGTACAAACCCTCGTACAAGTAGCTCCACTTTTATTTAGGCGGTACAGTAATGAAGGTTTGTAATGCATCCTCACTACTTTTACATTAAGTTTGTAGTCTACCACTTTACCGATCTTCTTATCATGTGGTCTCTTTCTGATATTCGCATGAACAGTAAGTGATATCATGGCCTGTGTGTTTTTCATCGGGTTCTTCTTCATCATTCTGAAGTTTAGGTATAGGATCGATACACTCGTTGCGTTCCCTTTGATTCGACATTAGTTCTGCTGGCGTGTAACCGGTTGACATGTGGGGTAGGTTGTTGACTATCTTCCTTTAAAACAGGAACTGCAGGGCTGCAATAGGGCGAATCAGAGTTTTCGATAATGTTTCACTTGATCATTTTTCTTATCTCGTCTCTAACGGCTGCCTTCTTGGATTGCAGAACCGCATAAGTGGTCTTGCAGTATGTGTGATGGGGAATGACCTTTATGTCGAACTCAAAGCCTGTTATTATCCCTGGCTTGGTAGAAAATACGCGTGAATATCTCATTAAAAGATGGAATAAGTCTTGCTGTTGGGCGTCTGTTAGTTCACGTGATTCCATGGTTTTCCGAATTATTTCTTCTTGAGCCGGTATTTGCTCGTCTTTGTGTTGGCTGAACTGCAACAGGTGAACGTTGCGTACTACCCTTCCGGTACAGTCGGCTCATCAAACCATGACATTGTCGATCTGCTACTTTTCTCTTGTCACACAAAAGTTGAACCATAATTGCTTTCTCATTGACTGTTAACTTGCATGTACCGTTATAAATATCAATTACTGCTCTTGTCTTGTGGAGAAACTCCATATCAAGTATGCAAGGTTCAGATAGATTTTTCACGACTAAAAACACACATGTGATTGTCACTGATTCTATTCGGACCGGTATTTGGGTTTGAAGGTTTACTCTTTGAATCACGGAACCGACAGCACCGGTGACTGTACAGCCTTGAAAAGGTAAAGTGGATACTTTGATTATGGCAGATACTTTTCTGAAAACACACAACGACATTGCATTCACGTTCACACCTGTATCAATAATTGTTATGATGCGTAAATCAGCGATATATATCTGCGCAGAAGCTTGTGCTCGGTCTTCCCTCAAGTCTCCTGTTGGTTTGGTCACCTTTTCTCCGATTAATTCTTCTCGTATACCTGAGTTCCGATCATAGCGTATGAGATTTATTGACTCCGACGTGAAGTTGCCCCCTGCACATTCCGCAGCCAACCCACGGAGACTTGGACTAGCTGCTTCTAGTTTTCTGCTTTCCTTTGTGCTGAGCTACTACCGTTTGACGCAGCGCTCGTGCTATTGTCTTCAGTTATCGTCACGGTAGAGCTTGGGTACCATGTTCCCGTTGGTACGAGTTCGGTGGCGCACTGACTTGGGTGTAGAATATGGGTTTATTGTATGTGCCACGTGGCTTCTGATTTTGTTTAAACTGCTGCTGGTTATTTGCATTCGTTGCTGTCTGTGGCGGCGCATTTTGTTGGTATTGCACGACTTGGTTCCGCTGCTGAAAATTGTTATGATTTCGTGACCCATTTTGGTAGCCTCCATCGTTTTGTTCACCGTAATGGTTCCCACCGTAGTTGTTACGTTGGTAACAGTTGTCTCATCTATTTCGTTTGTAGCCATTGCCATAGTTTTTCGGATTGTCATTATAAATGGGGTTGTGTCTGTAATTATTGTTACGCCTGTTCCGCTGGTTCCCATTCCTATAGTTCCCATTATTATTTCCATCGCTTGGCTGCCAGTTCGCGTTTACCTGTTGGCTACCCTGACTGTTCCCGCTTGCGCTGCCGTGTATGTTGGCGGCCGGTGCGCTTGGCGTTTGATATCCGTAATTGTGATTGTTTTGAACACGCGCGCCCTCATGGATGAGGTCTAAACTGTCCAACACGGATTAGAACATCTCCTGGTCGTCATCCGGAACTTTTATCAATTTTTTCCTTATCGATATAGGCAATTTCGACTTGAGAATCATTATTACATCTTTAGTGGTGACCGGTGCATCTCAATAGCGAATCTTCCTTAAGTACTTTTCGAAATACCTCCCTGGCATGAAAAGTTTCGGCATTGTACACTTCTTTCCGAAGTGTCTTGTGTACTCCTGAGCTCCAAAACTTATGCAAAAATTGGTGTTCGAATTCAGCATAGGTATGACATCTATCGAGCATCTCTATTCCCCATAACGCATTTTCTCCTTGTATGAATCCGATAACAAACTGTATGCGTTGGCGGTCTGACCAACTTTCCGGGAATACGCCAGAAAATCCTTTAAAAAATACGACAGGGTGAATGTTTCTTTTCTCTGGTATGAATGTTTGAAAGACACTACGCTTCAATACGCTCTCTTCTTTCAACAGATTTGCGAACAATACTTGAGCGATTTGTTCCGGTTGTAATGGTTGGTAGTCCTGCTTCGGTACTGATCATGCGGAAGCTTTTTGCTGGCGGTCGAAATGTCCCAGCGAGTTATTTGCGGTTGGTAATTCGCTTTGGGATTCGCCCTGTGCGTCATTGTTTTGGAGTTCATTTAAGCGATGTTGCATTGTCTCAGTTTGACCGTCAAGTTTGGGTTTCCACTCTGGTAAATCTCTTATGAAGACACATCGAATCTGCCCTAACTCGCTACAGACTGTGTTTCCTGAAGTTCTGGGAGCAGCTAAGACTTCTAATGTGGCTGATTTTACAGCGTCTTTGAGCTTGTTCGTTGCCTTGTCGGAAATTTCTCTGTCTTTGGTCTCCACCCAATCTTCATATCTCTTATTCAGTTCTATGGTGTACGTGTCTAAGCCATGCTTTATTTTACTTTCAATATTCAACTTAGACATGTCATCTGACAGTTCTGTCATTTTATCGCCTATTTTATTGATATTATCTTCAAGCTTGCTGACCTTTCCAGACACTTCTTCGTACTTTTTCAGCGTCTTCGCCGCCTCAGACTGGCAAGCGGTTACTTGAAGCTGAAGTTGGTCGGCCATTGATTTCATGCCATTTTCCAACTTCACAATTTGGCCTGCTACCGTGGAAATGTTACTATCTATTTGCGCATGTAAGTCGGTTTTAACCGCATCTACTTCATGTTTGAGACCTTCTTTTATTTCATCTTTTGCCAGATCTATCTTGCTTTCCACTGTACCAAATTTTGTTTTCATATTACCCTTTACTGAGTCGATTTCTGCCGTTACTGTAACCATGTGTGATCCGAGTTTACCAATATCCGCTTTTAATTCGGCCTTCAAATTATTATTCATTGAGTCAAGTTTAGTTTCCATGTCCGATTATAAATTGGAGAATAACAAGGCTTGTTTCTCATACCGCTCCCTCTCCTTCTCTACATGTTCGCGTATTTTCCTCTTCCCGTTCGCGTCTATCTCCTTGCCATATTTCAATAAACATATCAAGTTTATCCATTTGACTCATCTGCGATGTTTGTCTGAATCTTAAGTCATGCTTCTCATCCTCAATAAATCTGAATAAATTTACGAAATGAAGCGGGGTTTTGGGGGAAATCTGGATTTTAAATAGCACAGCACTTGAATGTTAGAAAATGCACTATGGAAGCGGAGTTTACGCAAACACAAAGGATTCTACTCACTTTGCGTTGTCTTGAAACAGCGACTCTGAACTGCAATTACGGCCTCCAATTGTATTTTACCGTTTTGTTGGTAGTCACCATATTATTTTCCACGTCCGTCTTTTCCAGAAAATTTCCATCTCCGGTCCCACATGAAATTAAAAACAAGAGGATTAGCTATGATTTTGATTCGAGTCCCTGTTTGGGCACCGCTTCTGATGGAAGGAAATATTATTATTTAAGCACCAGATTGAGAAGGGGAAGCAACATAATCTCTGTGGCTCCCTTTCCCGTTTAGAATGTGCCGCGTACCATTGTGGAACAGTGAAGCTTTGTGTGAGCGATGTGCGATTAGAGAAGTTTGCTAAGAAATTCTCGGATGTCACTTGCACTGAAAATGTACCTAAGGGCCAGTTTAAAACTAAGTTTGACGAATATTACATGGGGAGGGGGAATATAAGTAGTATCTTAACGTCGGCCTCGACTGTTCTGTCCGCACAATCACAAGTCGGACATGGTTGGTTCTGCAAAAAAAACTTGGCACATAGAAAGTAAATGATTAAGCAAATACAAATTTAGTGTATTTGACACTATAATTACGAAATTGGACATACATATAACAAGTTAACACATATGTCAATAACAATGACAGAGCTTCAGTCGTTTGAAAAGTTTAGGAATCATGTAGACATGTCCATTCATTAACCACTCTGTGTTTTTCACACATACTAGTCCCACATGCAACAAAATAACAGTATTTATCAGTAGATTTAAACAAATTACAAATCTTATAATGACGCCTATGTAAAGGTGTGTCCATATTATAAGGAGATAAAAAGAGAGTGATATCGTACGGCAGTGGACGATGGGTTGCATGCTTGTTTTTTGTAATATTCAAATGTCTTCAGAGTCTGTCTTTAATATCGATGTTTTTACATGCGCGTTGAATTAGTCTATAGCTTCTTTGGCGTGTCAGTGGCGCTGGATTCATTTTTCCTTGTAAATCGTCAAAATACATCATTACAATGCGTAGTTAAATATTATACATTGGCAAATAAATGGCTCTTGGCCTCTTTTATTACTCAAATCAGTGATTTATATGACGAGATGTGGCGGTGTGAAAATACAACATGTCAATGTCATTCTTTCCTGTCTGACTGATGAGGAGGATCTCATGGAGATAGATGCCTTGGAGCCAGGCAGCCCCTCTACTCCGCCTTTGCTCTTCAGGTGCTTCACCTCCCTGGTGCAAAGGTAGGGGTAAATTAAAACCGCACCGATGACATGGTTTCCATACTACAGTGGAGCATGAATGGGTTCAGGGTTCATGGTGAGGAACTGAAACTCTTAGCACAGGCACATCCCATGTGCTGATGTTTGCAAGAAACGCATTTTAATGATACAGATGTCCCTGTGCTACAGGGATATACACTATACCACAAGTATGACCTATCGGGGGAAAGGGCCAGGGAGGTGTCGCAGTGTTTATCACTAATGCGCACCACTCCTCTGCTCGCCCATGGCTACTGACCAGCAAGCAGTTGCGGTTCAAATTTATGTGTGTTGAAGGATCACTGTTTGGCCACTGTATTTACCTTCGCAAGATCCACTAGACTCTGTGGCTCTCATGGATCTTATCGCACAACTCCCGAGACCATTCCTCTGTCTGAGAGACTTCAATGCCCATCATGTCCTGTGGGGCTCAACCAATACTTGCCCCAGGGTCGGGTTTTGGAGGCCTCATGGCGTCTCTCAAGCTGTGCTTGCTCAACACGGGTGGGTACTCACAAACATTTCTCTACTGTTACTGGATCATTCTCAGCCATCGACCTCAATTTGTTCTCCTACCCTCGCCGACTCTGTTCAGTGGGAGGTCATTGACGACCTTCATTCCAGTGACCATTTCCCAATCTGCCTTCACCTACTAAATGGCTCACCATGTGAAGCCCCCAAATTCGAGGGTCAGCAGGGCTTACTGGATGCGTTTCAGCCATCTGGCTGTGTTAGAACACTGTGGCAGCATCCAAGGATGGGTGGACCACATCCTAAGGGTGATCCATGGTGCCACTGACCTCTTATCCCACAGTCCTCAGGTTATCTTAGGAGGCAACCAGTACCTTGGTGGACAGATGAGAGCCGTTCCGCGATCCGGGAATGGCATACAGCTCTCCAACATTTTAAGTGCCTAAAGACAACAGACAACCTTAGGGCCTTTGGAGTCATGAGGCTAAGGCTTGACGTGTCATAAGGGAGAGTAAGAAAAGGTCGTGGCAAGCATTCCTGGACTCCATCAATCGTTCCACCTCTTCTATAGAAATATGGGAAGCCATCTGGAGGATTTACGGTAACTGCAGCTGTTTACAGAAAGCAGCAATGCTGAAACAGGGGTGCCTCCAAACACCACCCAGAGACATTGCTCTGATGCTGGCCGAACATTTTGAACAAACTACTGCCGATGCAAGCCAGGATCCGGTGTTTCATCATTATTGTGCGACTGTAGAGAGGGTAAAGTGGTACTTCAGGTCCAACAGTTCTGAGGCCCAAAGCTCCCCTCTCTCGAAGTTGGAACTCGAATCGGCACTGACTGAGATTTGTGATACTGCACACAGTCATGACCAAATCCAGTAGTGCATGTTTCGACATTTTCCAGTGACATCAAAGGAAACCCTCCTCGAATGTTTTAATATAATATGGCAGGCAGACAACTTTCCCAAATCATTGAGGGAGGCAATTCTGATCCTTCTAAATTGTTAAGGTTTTCGTGGCCACTTGTTGACAAACTGCCTATTGGCTTCTGTCTCGGGTTCTTCGGCCGACGTTCATCTAATGATTTTTCTGACGTTTCGCCAGCACGAGTGGGGGAGGAGATTTGCAGATTGTACCGACGCCTTGACCAACAACGGAGGAAGAATGCGTAACTGATCTCCTCTCTCGCCTTTGTGTCACGGTGCCGAGATGAATGTGCTACACCGAAGTTCTTGAGATGTAAGCGCCTATCCACCCCGCCCAAGCACATTGTATCTACAACAGAATGGAACGAGCTTTTCTTTGTGAGCGAATACATACAACACGGAGAGACTTGGCAAGAACGGATGAGGAACTTCTGGACATTTTCTATCAACTAAGTAGCAGAATGCATCGGGACAACTGGGACAAGATCGACAGCATCACTCATAGGAGCATGCAGAACGAACTCAAGTGCTGCACCGAGCGACAGAAGAAAAAGTTTGAAAGATGCCGGAAGCAGACTGACAAGGCGATTCCCGACATGTCACACACAGTGGCCAACCTCACTGAATGACAATTGACCGAAGAGGAAGTGTCTGTTCTTCAAAAAGGAGGGAATTTCGCTATCATCCCGAGAACTATACCTATGGAGGACATCATTGCCAACACCAAAGCAGCCATTCGGACCCTTCCTCGTGAAAGGGCAGAGGAAATACGCTCTGAAACAGCCAGGATACTGTGCCGAGCAAAACCACCAGCTTGCAACCTGAAGAAAGAAGAGGTACAAGCCATTAAGAATCTCAACGCCGACAAGAGTATATTGGTACTGCCTGCCGATAAGGGGAATGCGACCGTCGTAATGAAGACCGAAGATTATGAGCAAAAGAACCGAGACCTATTAGATCCGATGCCATACCGAAAACTAAGCGCAAATCCGACGCAGCGTATCACACGGAATACGAATCGATTATTCAAGGCGTCTTCGCTGCCGGCGGACATACAGAGAAACCTGCGCAACACAGTAGCCCTACCACCTCGGCTGTATGGATTACCCAAGATCCATAAGAGCAACGTTCCACTGAGACCGATCGTTAGCACTCGTGGATCACCGACATATAAACTGGCAAAACACTTGGCCTCTCTGCTCCAGCCACACGTGGGGAAGACCGACACATACATTAAGGACTCAGGACATTTCATTGAGAAGCTGAAGAAACTGAAACTTGCACCAAACGACATCCTGGTCAGCTTTGATGGTGTTTCGTTATTTACGAAAGTGCCACTCAGTGACGCTCTGGAGCACATCGGTCCCATTTTCCCGCAGGACATCAGAAAGCTCTTCCATGCATGTCTCACCACGAGCTATTTCACGAGGAATGGCGATTTCTACAAACAGCTGGAAGGCGTCACCATGGGTGGTCCTCTCAGTCCAGTGGTGGCCAACTTCTTCATGGAACAATTCGAAGCACAGGCACTGGACTCGGCGACTTGCAAACCTAAAGTGTGGTACAGGTACATCGATGATACTTTCGTGGTGTGGAGCCATGGTGAAGAACAGCTTGGTGACTTCCTAAGACACTTGAACAGCCTCCATGCCAACATAACATTTATCATGGAAGTAGAAAAGGACAAGAAACTGCCATTTCTAGATGTGCTAAAACCTGGGACACAGCGTGTATCGAAAACTGACACACACGGACCGATACCTGCACAAACTGTGAAAACCACCACCCGAGCCAGAAAAGAGGCATGATTAGTATGCTCGTAACGACAGCAGGACGAATATGTGAGCCGCAACACCTCAAACGAGAAATGCAACACCTGGAAACTGTCCTGAGGAGCAATGGGTACTCCACAAATTATATTAGAAGTGTAACAGAGCCAAACACTCGGTGAAATAAGGAACCAGAAAAAGAAATGTTGGGTACAGCCTTTCTGCCATACATTCCCAGAGTGACGGACAGAATCGGTCGTATATTGCGCAAACACGGCGTAAAGACGATTTTCAAACCGACAAGGAAGATCAAAGAGTGTCTTAGATCGCCGAAGGAGAAAAGAGACCCACTTGCAATGTCGGGAATATACCGTATACCATGCACATGTGGAAAAGTTTATGTCGGAATGACTGGACGATCCATGAACACCAGGATCAAAGAGCACAAGCGACATTGCAGGTTGGGGCAGGTGGA
Source organism: Schistocerca piceifrons (assembly GCF_021461385.2). Classification (NCBI taxonomy): domain Eukaryota; kingdom Metazoa; phylum Arthropoda; class Insecta; order Orthoptera; family Acrididae; genus Schistocerca; species Schistocerca piceifrons. The sequence continues at coordinate 141,848,969 of NC_060141.1, read as the reverse complement.
GAAATCGGCCGTGGCAGAGCACGCACTGAATGAGACCGACCACGTAATAAAATTTGCCGACACGGAAGTTCTGGGTGTAGAGAAGCACTATCACACGCGCTTGTTCAGAGAAGCTGTAGAAATACAAAAACACGCGAACAGTTTGAACAAGAAAGAGGAAAGCCTTAAGGTAAACGGATCCTGGCTTCCCGTACTGCAGCGAACGACCGTTGCAGGTAGCAAGAGGAGAACTTCACCGGAAATGACCGCAGAGAAGCCCTCGGACGTTGGCGCGCCAGGTACATATAGTCTGCGCCCACGAGCTTGGCTCCAGTTCACCACCGGCAATGGAGGGTGAAGCTTTGACAATGCCAGCCACTCGTGCTGGCGAAACGTCAGAAAAATCATTAGATGAACGTCAGCCGAAGAACCCGAGACAGAAGCCAATAGGCAGTTTGTCTGATCCTTCTCCTCAAACCAGGAAAGGACTGCACATGTCCCTATAGTTACCCAAGTATCGCCTTAATGAGCTGTGTAGTAAAGACCCTGGTGCGAATGGTTAACCATCATCTGGTGTGGTTGTTAGAGACCAGGCAACTCCTTAACCGCTCACAGCGTGGATTCAAAGATTTTGGTCCACTGTCAACAATCTGACCCTCCTAGAGGCAGCTATTCAGTATGCTTTCCTCTGTAAGCTTCACTGTATTGGCATATTCTTTGATATAAGTAAGGCGTACGATACTGCTTGGAGACTCTGTATTCTTGCACAGCTGCATCAGTGGGGCTTTCATGACCACAGCCCCCTCTTCACACAGTCTTTCCTGGTTCAGCGGTATTTTAGGACCTGTGTTGGTGACGTGTGTGTGTGTGTGTGTGTGTGTGTGTGTGTGTGTGTGTGTGTGTGTGTGTGTGTTCATTTTAATCGTTCTCGTCGTCTTTTTAATTTACCTGCCTTGAATATAGGATACACCATCCTACATTTTAGAGACCCATTGTGGTTCCTGGGCCCCATTTTTGACTCCCGATTGTCACGGTTACCATGCCTGTGAGACCTGAAAGCCAGAACCCTGAAAGCACTGAACATCATCAAGTGTCTTAGCCACAGATCTTAGATAGCAGTGGACCTTGCAAGCACTGGAGCACATGAGGTGTTCTCCCAGTGTTAGATTTCTCGTCTGCTTAGATTGTCTGAGCACCCTTTACTGTCACCAACATTTGTACCCAGCAGATACAGTAACTCAGAATATCCAGGATGCCCTCCTACAACTACAAAGACTGGCGAACTAGGTGTCTTTCTGCTGGGTACGTGGGCACATAGGAATTGCTGGGAATGAAAGGGTGCATCGAGCAGCCAAGGAGGTGTGTCATGATCCTGTGGTATTTCAGTGTGCAGTCCCCCCGAATGCTATCACCTCGCTGTCGAGGTACAAAGTCATGTGTCGATGGGAAGAAGAGTGGTCGGCAGTGACCGAAAGAAAGCTCTGTGTCATCAAGCCCACAATTGGGCTGTGGAGTACTTCCTTCCAGCCACCTCAGCGGGACAAGGTCCTTCTTACTTGTCTTTGCGTATGCCACAGCCCTATGACACACAGATTCTTCCTCCAGCGAGAGGACCCTCTGATGTGTGGTGCTTATGGCGTGCAGATCATGGTGTGCCACATTTTATTGGACTGCATTTTATTTGCTGACGAGTGGACTGTGGCAGATTTGCCTGTGGATCTGCCGTCTATTTTATGTAATGGTCAAACGAATGTGGTCAGGGTTTTAAAGTTTTGTGAATTGTACAACGTTTTTACCAGATTTTAGGGAGATGTTAATGTGTCAAAGGGTGGCTGGATCACCCTAGTTTTTTGTAACATGTCCCTGCACTTTTCTTTTAGTTCTATTGTGTTTTGTTTTCTCTGGGTTGTAATTTCTTGATAGCTCCCTCCCAATTGGTTTTAGTGCATGTAAGAGCGCATGTGATAGAGTGACTGTGTGGTCATTTCGAGTGTATGTGTTGTACTACTCTTTTTTAGTTCATCTCCACATTCTTGTGTTTCCATAAGTTGAAGGGCACTGATGACCTCACTATCAGGCACCCATCAGATCCAAAACACACACACACACACACACACACACACACACACACACACACACACACACACACACTTCTACAAGTGTGCAGTGCACTATGTGGCAACTGCACATGTGTTGTAAGTACTGCTGTAGATAAATTACGAATTTTACAGTCTTCACTTGCACTCGCTATCGAGCTTGTGACAAGATGTGGATAACTATTACACGCATCCGTCTTGGGCACAGATAGTTGAATATTGGCAACCTCACCTACTACATTTGATGATTCAGTTTCCCTTTTCTTCATGGCCTATTCTACCATGTTCACATATGCTTTACATTCAGATACTACCTTCTGCACTGGCAGTTGTGGCTGAGCAGTTCTAGGCGCTTCACTCCAGAACTGCACTCCTGCTATGGTTGCAGGTTCGAATCCTGCCTCAGGCATGGGTGTGTGTGATGTCCTTGGGTTTGTTAGCTTTAATTAGTTCTTAGTCTATGGGACTGATGACTCAGATGTTAAGTTACGTAGTGCTTAGAGCCATTTGAATTTGAACTGCCTTCTGTGCTAATGTACTACTTCAATCTAAGGTACATGCTTCTGCTCTTATTATTACATAGTCTAAGTTTTTCCCTATCTGAATTCTTTCTTTTTTTGGCACATTCAGACTCTAATTCCAAGCTTTCTACTCTTAATGTTAGCTCTTCTACTGCCAATGGTAAACCTTCATAGTCCTTGTGTAGCTTGTTGATAGTAGTGGTCACTTTCTTTATAGTATTACACATTTGGTTTTGATTTGCACTTACACTATTATTTGTGTCTGTGATTTTCTTTAATTCACTTTCTATGTGTTTGTAAGGGTCTACAGGTTGCGCAGCCGTACGGTACGTTAGATGCGCTCACCAGCCGACCTGTCTGGAATGCTGACAATTTGCTTGGTCAGTAGAAGCGTGTCTGGCCGCACTGCGACACAGACTACACCACTGGCCACCGTCCGCAGTGCGCCATATTAAATAACGTGGCCTTGGGCGCGAATATCTCTTTTCATAGCTCACCATGGAGCCTTTCGATATGACCGTAATTAGCTGGTGTTAGGATGTCAGACATAGTGATGACACTTTGGTCTGTGAACGTCATTTCAGGATTTTCAAAAAAATGTCTTTTGAACAAATTTTTCTCAGAATCACAACAGGATAGAATCAAGAGTGAATATTTGAATGGTCCTATTTATAGCGAGAAGAATGGTTTTTTGTAGAATTACAGTAGGAACCATTTAAATAAATTAGTGCACTTAGACAAAACTTTGGATGAAATGACACAAATTGATGCACTTAAAAGAAGGTTGTCTTGTATGCTACAAGGGGATCTTCTTCATAGGTCAGATGATTCTCTATATCACTTCTTGAAATTTGTTGATAAATTAGACAGGGCGTTGGAAAGAAAGAGTGGGCAAACTTTAAGCACGAAAATAATCCACATGGAAGACGGAATTCTGGTTTCATTTTGCCAAACTCTGGGAGACGAGATTATGGGAACCATGAGTTTGAAAATCAGAGAAATGGGGCAAGAAATAATACTGGAAATGTAAGGGACAGTTAACAGGAAAGAAATGGTCACAACAGAAATTGAAAATGGGATGGGGGAAATCAGTTACACCTAAATTGGAGACAGGATAACAGGGAAAATAGACAAGATATTTACAGTCACCTCAATGATTGTCCAAAGATTAGGGGCGAACAGCTTGAGTACCTGTAGGACCTTTAATTTAAATTTGAATAAAAGAGAGAACTTTAATTACAATGAATGGGAACAGAACACCTATTCTACCTACCATATGAATAAGCAAGAGTTTAATAAAAAGTTTTGGGACACTATAAAGGTTAATGAAGATTCAGAAAGTAAAGAAATGTAAGAGTTCCAGATATGGGTCTTGAGGTTTTACCAGACTTTTATTCCTGCTCAGAAAGTGCATTAGAAGAGACAGCACTGGAAAGTAATGAGCATTATAGTTCTGGTTTGGGAGATTATTTGAAGAGAAAGAAGGTGGCTCGATGAATGTCATTACTAGGCAGCAAAAACCTGTGGATATGATGCTAGGTGGGGAACAAGCTGTGAATAGGGATGTGAAGAGTAATTATGATGTAGAAAATGATGATAATTTTCTTAATTGTGTATATTGAATCATATTATTTTTTTGTTCATTTCTTTTCTTATATATAAACTATATGTAAACTGAATGGGTTTTAGACAACGCAAAAGGTAAATTAACAAGGTGTTTTGTGGCAAGGATAATGTTTTGATACATCATTAAATATCTGTAGGAAACATAGTAAGAAATATGTTCTTCAATTTATTAATTTATGTATCTTTTGTTTCGATAAGTGTTAGTGTATGGACACATGGTTGGATCCATCGTAGCAGCATTGTTAAAAACGTGTATTTCAACCATTCATTAAAAGTTTTATAAAAATTTATTAGGAAAGCAAAATTTATTTGCACATTTAAGAAGTCCACTTCTATCTGTTCATCATTTCACTTACCGCCGACATCCTGCATCAAGAGGTTCAGAGCAGACAAGAAGAATTCACATGACATCATGGAGAAGAGATCCTGCATCGACATTGTCAAAATCAAGACTAAACGTAGTGGAGTGAATGTGAAGCAGAACGTAATGCAAATTATGAATATTGAACTTTAATGTGTTGATGTTGAAGGTCTGTTGATATTGGTATCAGTTAAAGTTCACCCAGGAATGTGCACAGATTCATAAGTTACCTTCAAATTTCTTTCAAATATTCTTTCCAATCAATTTCTCCAAGCAACTATTAATCAGTTTTCATACCCATACAAGCCTATTCAATGGCGACCATGAAAGGATGGCACCAAGTGAAATATGAACAATTGTTGATATAATAATTTTTGAGATAAATGATTCATAGTATTGTTTCCAGAAACTAATGTAACTTTCATTGTATTTGTTACATGTCCACAAGATTGGGAATGACAAAAACATTGAAGGAGCAAATTAAAATTAAATTCTGCCTATAAATGAAATGAGTCAGGAATGCTTATTTCAGCAGTAAAGGTAGGAAGCTGTTATGTTGTATGCTTCTGTGGCTGCATTTTGTGCCATCTCTCTTGCAGTAGATAATCTCTTTTCCTTCCAATTACTATCCTTTATGGAAAGAGCATTTTTACAGAAGAGGTGAAAATTTGTACAAAGTCATCATTAAAATGCAAGATAAGTCATTAAAATTCTATAAGACTTTGTCAGATAATAATCATGTTCATTAGTGAATATGCAGCTAAACCTATTTTAATTGAAAAGTACCAATACAGACAACACTTCATTTTTGAAAAAAAATTATTCATAATTTTGTTAAAAACTATTCACAATGGAGTCAAAGGAAATGCCCATTATTGAAAATTCATTACAAAATGCTATATGCCAAGAGGTCGGAAATCTGAGCTTGGCAACAGTTGAAGGAAATGCGCCAACTCGTGAACTGGCTGATAGCAACCAAACATTCCACAATCAATAAATGATGACACTGATAACATAACTAATCACGACATCACTTTTATGACTCTTGATGAGACAATTTCTCACTTCTCACCAGGAAACATTTGTTTCAAAGAATGAAACTGAAGGTCGTCACAGCGAAAATTCCTTTGAGAACTGGCTCACGACATCAAGAAGTCAAGAACAGGAAGCAGTTTGTAAAAGAAATGTAAGCACTAGTGAGATACACAACTTGATACAACTCATGCAACAAATAACACAACAGTTTACAGAACAACAGGAATTTCAAGAAGGTGTAACACAATAACTTAAGGGTATAGGACAACAGCTTACACAGCAATCTCAGGTGTTTAACAATTTCAAAAATAATGTTAGTCAACAGTTCAGTGAGATGAGCAAGACTATATGCACAGAATTATTTGACGAACTATCAGGCAAATTGACAGAGCTAGGTAAACAACTACAACAAGAAATAATTAGTGACATATCCCACAATGTAAATATGTTATGGGAAAGAGTATCAACCATAGACGATTAACAGGAACAACTTGCAGATGAGTTACAAAACCTTAGTGAAGCATATTCTCAGATTCAGGAGAAGCAATCCCAAGTGTATTACAAAACCTCAGTGAAGCATATTCCCAAATTCAGGAGATGCAACCCCAAGTGGATGCATCAATAAAAGATGTGACGAATGCAGTCAGCGAGCTGCAAGATGTGTGCAAAAATTTACCTACAGAAGTGCAAAAGTTAAGCCTAAGAGTAGACCAGTTAAGTTTAGGGTCAAAAACTGAGATATAAGATATGTGCAAATGTAAAGGAGATAACTGAAAAAGCTTAAGCCAGGATGCAGGATAAGGGTCGCACCCTTTCTGAGAAGGTAGTGTCAGAGTGCAAAATTTATGTAGATATAGTAGAAGCAGCTCTAAAAGAGAAAAAAAGTCAATTTCTACCTAAAGTAGATTCAGGTTTAAAGGAAGCAGAGGAAAGGTTACAAGGCAATATAGCTAAAACTACTGACATTCCCAAACAACATTTGGCAGAAAACAAACCCATGCTTTTAGAGAAGTTAGATACTTTCACTGATACCAGCAATATGTGGCTAGCCGATCGAAGGTAAACAGCAAAGGTTGCAGAATGCAACAACATTTGGCAGCAGCTGTACTTGTCAAGCAAGCACAATTGCCACTCATTACGCCACAAGTAAATATAAACATGCCTGTCACTGACAGTGCGGTGTGAATTTCATCATTACTTGCAGATGAGGGATTACTTAGGCATTGGCAATTTCTGGTATTCACCTCTGAATGGAAAAAAAACATCTTGACCCTTTTGAAATGTTTTACCTTATACCTAGACCAAAGTCCAGAAAATTAAATTTGTTGTTGGATATGCACAGGTTCTACTATGGGCTGGAGACATGGCAGAACGTTTCCACTACTATGAACAGTTTGAGAGAGCCTCTCTGGATAGATATTAGTCTGAGACCATACTAGAGAGGCTAAGACATGGAGTATTCAATCCAGCTCCATTCAATAGCAAACATGGGAGCTTAAGGGGCTATTTTGAAAACTATTTGAAGAGAACCAGCTAGTGGACAAACCCGATATCTCAAGTAAACGTGGTGAAAATTTTAAAAAGCTATCTTCCTGCCCACATTAAGGAAAAACTCGTTCACATTCTGGAACATGACGCCAAAAACTTTCTATCTGTACTGGACTCAACAGATTTGATATACGAAAAGAGACCAGTGCAACCCAAACCTGTTAATATGCAGATAGGGCCACAGAGATTTATGGACCAACAAGTAAACAATGGATTTGTAGTACAACACGGATGGCAACCTTACCCCACGCAGATCTACGGTATCAACAGCAGAAGTTATGCCTAACCCAGAGACCGATGCCACAACAACAATGGCAAAAGCCATAAATTCATGGGTGAATATAAAAGAAATGAGCAAAAATTTAACAAAAACAACTATAACAGGCAAGCCTGTACAATTCGTACAGACACAAGCTGCTGGTAATAATCAGCCGATCGCTTGGCAAACACAGAGCAATACCAGATAGCCAAATAATCCACAAACAGTGGAATTCGACCAGCAAAGTAGCGCACATATGCCGCATAACATGCAACAGCAAAGACAGTTTCAGTTTAGAGCCTCACAGCATACTAACTGGCATAATCAAACACTAACAGTCAATATAGCAGAAGTTATGCCTAACCCAGAGACCGATGCCACCACAACGATGGAAAACTTGAACTGGTCACAGTAGGCCCCCATTCTGTGACCTGGGAGGAGAGTGGGGGCACACGATTGACATTTTCTTCATCAGATAAGATCAAGGTAGTGATGTGAAAGATGATCTGTATCAAAGTAATGAGGATAAAAAAGGAAAACTTGACAGAGGATAAGGTACAAGCTACTGTTAAAGCCAAAATAATTGGGTGTTAGGGCAAGTTTTTGTTTGTATTTTTTTTATATGTCAGATCTGTAAATGGTAAGGTAAATCATAATCATTGTAACAAGGAAGAATTTTACTTTTATGTGTCTAGAGACATCAATATTCTAAATGCAATGCAGCCCAGTTGTAAAGAAATAAATGAATTTGTAAAATGCATTGTATCATGCAATGTTATACACAACTCGCTACGACGTCAGTGGTACCAGATCAACGCACTCCATGTGCAATGGGGACCAACGCACATGGCTCGTACACACCAGACAGGCACTGTTGGAAGTGTTGGAGTGCCCAAAACAAACAACAAGCAAACCTGATGAGCTACAACCCACACTAGCATTTGTAAAGCCTATTGAATAAACAGGGACATAGAAAATTAAGAGAGAGTCTATATTACAACTATGACTATCTACTACACACACACACACACACACACACACACACACAGACAGACAAGCTAAGGGATTATATACACAGGAAAGTGATGTTAAACAACGAGATATTTGCTTAAGCTACACTACTATATACATTGTATCCATATATATACAATAATTACAAATTTAAGTATTGAAAGTGCATGCACTAATTATACTTGATGGATGAGAAAAGTTTTGCTGCAGGTAAGCAAGTGGCAAACTTAATAAGAGGTTGCACCACACCTCTAATACTCTTTATCTTTCAGATTTATAAGGTGAGTACAGACGCGCAAATGACATTAAATAAGTTTTGTGATAGCACGACGGCAAACTGAAGTGAATGAATACTTGGTTGAATATACAAAAAAGGTATTAGTAGCCATCGAGCCACTATACACTTATCTTTGAAGATTTAGTTTTAAGTTGGTATCAAGTTTTTTTTTTCTCCCAGGGCACGATGCATTGACACGTCCTAAAGTGAAGAAAGATAATTCTTGTAGAGTATTAGGTACCATATAAACATAGAAAAGGACTGCACCACAAGTAAATACAGTTGTAAGTTTATGATACATATGAAGGTGACAAGGTGAAAGTATGTGTGGGAAAAAACAGTTGCAGTACGTTACACACCACGATGCTGAACTAATGTTGAGTACTACCAAATAATCAAGGGGCCGAAACCTAACTACTGTGAGCATCGACTACCCAAGAAAATGTAACACACCTGAATTACAGTGAAATTTTTGTGCACATTTGTTACTTATGTAAACATTGTTTTACAATCATTATATGTAACATATGCTATTGATGATACAACTCTGTAAACCTCAGCACACGAAATGGTTATCCTTTATACAATGAAAATAACAAGTAAATGCTGAACTGCACTTTTAAACACTGAATAAATATTTGATATGATTGGTATCATCAGATTTGAGTTGTGTTTATAAATAACAAACTATTTTGTTCTTGTGAGATGTAACTGAGGACATAAATGCCTTTCCAAGGAATTTCCACAACCGTGTAGCATGTAGATCCTTCCTGGAGAATGCTAGAGAGGTGAGGCCATGCATAGTTATCTGAGTGGTGCGTAGTATGTATTGTAGCAACTATTGTTTACTTCTTTGATTCTTTTGAATTACGGCAATAAACATGCTCTGACAAGAAGTCATTGTAAATTGAAATGAAATGTATGTCAATTTATGCTATAAATGAAAACCGAATCTATTATTGTTTGAATGTTATATGAAGCATGTATAACCAGACAAGTGTAAAAAGTGTACTCATATAATTGGAATTGAATGATGTACCGAAAAAGAAAACAAAATAACAAGCAATGACGTTATATATTAACAGGGGAGATAATATGTTACAGACTATAATGTATATGAGTGACGATAATGGCATGTTGGCAAATGAATAGGATAAGTGTATTTTGTAATTGTATTTGTATTTTATTATGTTATGTGTACAGTGTGTGGAAAGGACACTACGAAAATATCAAGTGCGGCCTTTCTACCGTACATTCCCAGAGTGATGGACAAAATCAGCCGTATATTGTGCAAACATGACGTAAAGATGATTTTCAAACCGACAAGGAAGATTAAAGAGTGTCTTAGATCGGCAATGTCAGGAATATACCGTATACCATGCACATGCGGAAAAGTTTATGTCAGAATGACTGGACGATCAATCAACACCAGGATCAAAGAACATAAGTGACATTGCAGGTTGGAGCAGGTGGAGAAATCGGCATTGGAAGAGCGCGCACTGAGTGAGACCGACCATGTAATAAAATTCGCCGACACAGATGTTCTGGCTGTAGAGAAGCAGTATCATATGCACTTATTCAGAGAAGGTGTAGAAATACAAAAATACAAGAATAGTTTCAACAAGAAAGAGGAAAGCCTTAAGGTAAACAGATCTTGGCTTTCTGTAATGCAGCGAACAACTGTCACATGTAGCAAGAGGAGAACCGCACTGGAAACGACCACGGAGAAGCCCTCGGACGTCAGCACACCAGGTACATATAGTCTGCAGCTGTGAGCTCGGCTCCATTTCACCACCGGCAATGGAGGGTGAAGCTTTGACAATGCCAGCCACTCATGCTGGCGAAACATCAGTAAAATCATTAGATGAATGTCGGCCGAAGAACCCGAGACAGAAGCCAATAAACAGTTTGTCAACAAGTGGCCACAAAAGCCTTAACAATTTTCTATTACACTACAGAAACTTTATGTAATGCCACTGTATGAAAGATGCTCAAAAACAAAGTACAAAAACATATGAAACCTTGCTGCAAAGTGTTGAGTGTGTGTGTGTGTGTGTGTGTGTGTGTGTGTGTGTGTGTGTGTGTGTGCGCATGTGTGTGCTATAACAGTACGTTGGTGTGCGCGTGGCAAACCAAAAATGGCAATACTTCGTGCAACAGGAAATTTCAGTGTTCGACTACCTCTTAAAAGCAAACTGTGATGATAACAGGTATTGGGCTGCATGCACATACTTTGTAAGCTAAACACTGTGCTGATGCTGAATGACAACCATGGGTCTGTGCGATAACAGCAAGCACTTTGTTAGGCAAGAAAACTTATATATGTTTGTGTTAAAAGAAGCTGACATGCCAGGATAACTCCAATGGTCAAGAATAAAGGCTATGCCGATACTGGCCAGGATTATCAACCCTCCAAAAGGGAAATAAGCTCAGATACTATGCACCTCTGTATGACATCCTTGTGCAGTTGGGGCAATTGTGTTGAATCACATTATTTTTTCATTCTTTTCTTTTCTTATATACAAGCTATAAGTGAACTGAATAGGTTATAGTCAACACCAAAGGTAAATTAATGAGTTATTTTGTGGCAATGATAATGTTTTGATACATCATTAAATATCTGTAGCAAATAAAGTAAGAAATACAGTCTTCAATTTATTAATTCATGGTTCTCCACCCTTTTGCTCCTATAAGTAGTAGTGTATGGACTTACGCTTTGATCCACCATACCAGCATTCTTAAAAATGTGTATTTCATGAGAGAAGTTATGCTGATGGTTGTGAAGTTGAAAATGAGGTTTGTACTAAAATAAATGTAGATAAGGTAATGAAGTTAAGTGATGAGTCTTTTGAAAATGAAATAAGAGTGAATGAGGTTGTTAGTGAAGATGTGTCAGAGTAAGAGATGTTATCCATCAGTGCTTGCGAGCCTTTAGTCATTGAAGAACTGGGAAGAGTGAATGGGCATTCTTTGGATCACATAAGTTTATGCATAAACTTAGAAGAGAAGGGAGAAAAATTTTTGATATTAGTTTGGAATACTTTTGAGAATAACAGCAACAATGAAAAGTTCTGGAAAATGCTTGCTAAAATCAGTAAAGTCTCTTATACAAATTAGTGGAAATAACTCAAAAACCAATTAAGTAAAAATTGGCAACAAATAATAGTGTGTTTAGGCTACAGCCCATGTTTGAAAAAGACTGAAGAAATGAAGGGTCAGGCACAGCTGTTAATCAGTTAGAAACTGAAAGTGAAGAACCTTTTGAAAACAATAACGTAAAACTACTGAATTTTAAAGAAACTGAAAAAGCCTTATTGTTTAAAAAGGCTGGGGGATTAGATGCTCATATATGAAAGTCAAAATAGATGGTTGGGGAAGAGAAATGTTTACATGACACAGGAAATTAGAGTGTATCTATGTTTAAGAAGGAAATAATGGAAAGAAGATTACAGAAAATGAAGAGAGTGGAGAAGTAATAACAATCCAAGGCCCAGAAGAGTGAAGAACTTTAAGTTAAAACAAAAATGCATATCATATGTAAAATATTGCTTTTTCCAAAATCATTATGCTGAAATAAAGAATTTTTTTTATTTTCTTAGGCCTCTGTAATGTCATTGAATCAAAATTTTATAAACATTATCCCTGAAACCATATCTTATGTTAGATCAGGTGTTTTACAAAATTGTTTGTCTCATACAGCAGATAACAAAACCTGATTGCTACATTTCTTAACATGTTATTTTTTTTAAATGCACTGTTACTCTTATATGTTAATTGTTCATTTTAGTTAACAGTCAAAAAGTTCTATAATCTCATTCTCTGATCTGAAGTTACATTGTAATTTAGATATCTATACTCATGTTTTCACCTCTGTTAAAATAGCAAACTGTTATGTCAGTATTACACTAAAAGCAAGAAAAGCAATCTTATTTTTATGTACTGCCATTATTATATTTTCTCTTGGACTGTTCAAAATTAGAAGATTTTATAAAATACACAAATATTTTTCATGTCTTTGTGAATGACTATTTATACTATTCTGTCATAGAAAACTATATTGTCCATTTCTAATATTGGTTGAAATCGGAAAGAAAAAGAGTATATTACATTTTTCTAAGAACATCCTTGTTCCATTTTTTAAGGAACAAGAAGATCAGAAAAATAAGTTGTTGTTATGAAATAGGTAGGGGATTACTATTCTGTTGAAATTACACTTTCTAGTCCGCCTCCGCAGCATAGCGGTAGAGATTTTGCCTATCACACAGGGGGTCTGGGTTTGATTCCCAGCAGGGGACTGGGTGTTGTGTGACCTTCATCATCATTGACCTGCAAGTCACCGAAGTGGCGTCAATTAATAAGGACTTGCAATAAGGTGGCTGAAATCCCGTGCATGGGGCCTCCCGACAACAATGCCATATGCTCATTTCATTTATTTACACTATCTAGAAAATAGTCTCTACCTCACCTGGGATTTTATTCTCATATTCATTGAAGCACTATTCTCATTAAGAATCCTGTCCTTAATTTTTAAGAAAATCAACATAAATGTCTCCTACTAAGATCATTTGAGAATACCATGTCAAAATGCTTCCTTCAATTGTCGTGTGTGGCAAAGGACCCCATTTGTAAAATCTGGTTATATTTTAGTATACTGTTGAATGAAATATCCTTTATGTGTCATGTATTCCTAGTTTTTTTTACAAGAATTTGCTTCTCACTATCTTAGTAAAATCAACATCATCAGTTTATTTACTGTTGCAATATTGGGTGATTACAGTGGTTCCAATAATGTTTTTTTTTTTTAAATATAATACATTGTTCACCAAGTGGTGGCAGGGAAACACATATATAAAGAAAGGTATTATGTTTTTCATAAACACAAAAAAGAATTTCTCACAGAATAATGATTTCCAAATCACTTGGAACAAACACAGGCCCATTCCTTACTGCAAAACATTAACATTTGAGTCTAATAAAAAAAAGGGAACTTTTTATAAGTCTGTTAAAAAAAATTGTAGAACTATTTTTAGTGCTGCTCAGTGTGCAATATTTGTATCTTGTGTAGACTGGGAAATCATACAAAATTTTTTGATTCTTCAAGTGTTATTTCATCCAACTGAAAATGATTTTCCTTGTTCTTGAAAATATGAAATCTAAAAAATAGGAAAAACATAATATTCTTTTTATGGTATGATGAAACCACACCGAGCCATTTATCAGTGCGCAAGTGAGTCAAAAATAGCCATGTTCTTAAAACCTTACTTGCGGTATGTCTCAGCGCACAAGTGAGCTAAAAAGACTTCAGTCGTGTTTCTTAGCAGTAGCTTATTTTCTTAGTGTGCTACATCTGTTGTGTATTCAACTAATGTGATCTACTATGATTTTTTGTATGCAGTCTATAATGACTTTTTCTGCTCTTGCTGATGCAAACATCCTTATTCAAAATATAATTAGGACCTAAAATGTATTTTATGTATCATAGTATGCCAGCCCTTCTCCCTAATAACGCAAATTGTGACATACTTTTAGATGCAAACATATCAAATTAAGTGAACAATCATAAAATGTATGACAATCTAAAGGAAACAACGGACACACCTGATGGAAAGAGAAAAGGGCAGAACCTGTGATGATAACCAACTAGGTCGTTTTTTTGTTGTTAGTTAACAATAAACATGTGCTGTTGTGGCAAGTGGGCAACCAACAAACTTTATCAAAATCAAAGTATTGTGAAAATAAAGATAATTGCTTCTATTATTATAGTTGTATTAGAAATAGTCTCCAAAATGTAATAAAAGTCTAATTGATTTGAAAACATTTCTTTCAAAATCAGAAAAAGAAATCAACTTTGTGAAACATATTGTTTCTTCATATTTAAAAGGGATTTTTATCTTGCAGTCATTACTTAAGCAAAAAAAAAAAAGTGTGTCAGGTAACCTTATGCTTCTTACTTACTGATGGAAAAGTTGAACAAAATTTTCACTTTGCTTTGATATTGAGAATTTTAATTAAGAAACTATTGCACATGACATTACACATTTTCATAATATTTTATGCAAAAGATTTTCATGTATTTTCAGTTTTTATTACATTATTGTTACAAGAAAGACCTTTTACTCTTGAAAGCTTCCAGAAAATTCAGTATCTGTTAAAATTTTTCTTAGCACAATTACTTTTCACTTGGATTGCCAAAAGTTACAAAATCTCATACAAAATTCTGTGTTTGACGGTATGGATGGCGATATAATAAATAAAGACAGAACTTCTTTCAGGTAAACTGCAAACCACCTAAATTCTAGACAGATTTGAATCCATTTTTATTTATTAATAATATTATCTATGATTTTGGATGTTCACAAGGTTTTTGGACATTCAGGAGCAAATCTGTCACAAATATAATTTTTCATCTATGCTGTATTGAAATTTTAACATACTGCACTGCTACACTAAAAGTCAATGGTCGGTGCAGATGATGAATGATCTGCCTTCCACCATCGTCTTTGAATTGAGAAACCACTTTGTGCACTGGAAGTAGTTCATGGTCTTAGGCTAGGCCAACCACAATCGTTCATGTCAGTAGTAATTGTGAGTTGAGCATGCAGAAATAGGTGTGCCAACGTCATGGCTTACACAATTATTTGCTAAAAAGGCGTGTTGCAGATGAGGGGCACACTCTGTGTTTGCTGGTAGTATTTTTGCCTGTTACAGCTTCCATGAGTGATGACTGAATGATGTCTGCACGAGGAGGTTGGTGACAATAGAAATTAATCGTACGAAGGAAACAACATAACTTGTGGAAATCCTGTAGGGGCAGCATTGGTGGATGAGGTCAATTTACTGTAGTGTATGACAAATACTGGCTGCATTGATGATGTCTCCAAGAAAGAGTACTTCCCAGACTGCCAAAGTTGGCACTTTTCACTCTTAATCAATTTGCCATTGGCAGCAAGTGCACTGAGAATATGTTTATGATGCAGTTCATGTGGTTCCTGAGTAGAGGAGAAGGTGACATTGTCATCCAGATAGGTGAAGCAAAAGGGAGGTTTGAAAGGAAGACAGTCAATAAACAACTGCCAGATCTGGGCCATGTTCTTTAGGTGGTATGACATACATAAAAATTCATATAAACTGTAACTTGTAATAACTGCAGTTTTGCGAATGTTTTCTGAATTCATTAGTATCTGGAGATATGCCTTCTTACAATGTAAGACACTGAAAACTGAGGCACCAGCAAGGTAATGGCTGATGTCTTGTATTTTTGGTATATGATAACTGTCAATGACTGTGTGGGTGTTAAGAGCCCTATAATCTCTGCACAGTCTCACTGTCCCATCTTCCTTCCTTGGGCACCAGTTTAATGGAGAAACTTGTGAACTGCCAGAAGGTCTCACATTCCCAGCCTGTGAAACTTCATCAACTGGTGCTTTGGCAGTGCAGATCTCATCTGGTGGTAATCAGCACAGCCTGTGGTGCACAGGAGAGCATGGGGTGGTTGCAATCTTATGGTAAATTCTGCTGTGAATAGCACATTGCATAAATAACATCTGTAGCTGTCTAGGAACACTCAAAACTTCAGTGGTGGCGGCATAAGAGCGGTAAGCACAGTATTGATCTTCGTTGTGTATGGAGGCTGTGTGGACTCAGATTCTGCCAGGGAGGATGCCACTGTCATGCTGAGACTGAGCAGAGATGGTGTGGTGTAGTTGTCTGGAACGGGCACTTGTGAACATTGTGTCTGAGAACCATCCAGGTAGCATAATGTGGTGTTGCCTTCCTCAGACACCAGGTGAACTGTGAAACATTTAGTGCTATTTTCCTCCTGTAGATGAAATTACTCCAGTCTCATGTGAAAATAAGGCAGCTGAAGTTGTTGCAGTTCCATGAGGAGTCTCGTAGGTATCGCTAACTTCATCAGTTGAGCCATGATGCTGAGCATCATCTAACAGACACATGATAGAGGCATGTTGTGACGTTGAAGAGGTATAGATGCCAGTAAAAAGTGGAATGACTGCTGTCCTGATGGATCAGAATACCACAGGCCAGGTGCAGAAACACTCAAAAATGACATAGGAACTCAGTGTCAAGCATATGATCACTGACATTTGCCTAATGAAGTTCTCTGTAAACAGTTCCTCAAGACCAAGATCTAGGGTGTGAGACTTTACTCCATCAATAGTGATGAAAAGAGTCTTGCACTGTGCTGAGCTGTATGATGGGAATGGCACTCAGTGCTGAATGTAGAATGGGAGGTGAGGTATCATGTTCAACCAATGTTGATGAGGAAATGTTGTTGACTGATGCAGTGAAAGATGTAGAGTGTGCCACCTGCTGGTGATGATGGTGTGGAAGGTGTTTCTTTGATGCAACATGTAGTAAAGCAACAGAAATGGCCTCTATGATCCAGTGCGCCTATTGCACATTGCATATCACTTTTGCGCAGTTACGCAGCAGGCAGCAGTTCTGCTCAGTGTGATGAATTGTGTGTCAAACTAGCAAAACTGTTCTCATACTGTGACAGAGCAAGCTGGGATATTATTACTATCCCTCTTGTTTTGCCGTCTGCCTCCTTCGAATTAATTTTTTCACTTTTAACTAATTACCATTGAGGGAAAAGTTCAGGTTAGTTACACCAAACAACACCCATTTTGCAATAGTTCATTTATTCACCTCTACACATGCAAGGCTCACAAAGAACTGACATGGCAGAACAGCCCAAAGACAGTTCTCAGAGTCCAAAGACAATGCTCAGAGTCCGCAGACGAACGCATATCGATGCTGGTGTCGACCTCATTGGCGCCACACCATTAACATAAGTGAATATAATCTGCATGTCCATAAAAGAGAAAGTTTGGACCTCAGTTTTAAAGAATATAACACCAGATCTAATTTTGTGTTTAGTTTTATGTATGTAATTGATTTTCTAATTTCTTTCAACTATTCCCAGTTAGTATCTTTCATTATAGGGCGAATCCTCAGTATTGTTATAAAGGGTTTT
This sequence comes from Schistocerca piceifrons, assembly GCF_021461385.2. Lineage (NCBI taxonomy): Eukaryota > Metazoa > Arthropoda > Insecta > Orthoptera > Acrididae > Schistocerca > Schistocerca piceifrons. Next base: position 141,831,261 of record NC_060141.1, on the reverse strand, counting down.
TTAATAAAATTACAATGAAAACTGTTGTCTTAATATAAATGACAAATATCATAAGTTGCACTGGCACTTATAGAACGAATACATTTATCAAACTTTAACCATTTAATATTTTACAACTGTGAAAATACTAAAATATGAAATATTAACAATACTTTTACTATTTTTATAAAATGCAAAAGATACATGGATCGGAAAATGTTCCTACCAATATATATGTTTCCAAGTCACCTATTGAATGTAGCAATATAGCCTAGGTGTTTTATGTATTATTGACAGAATACATAAAGAACTATCTATGTTTATATGTCACTTATAAAATTTTTGCTAATTACATTTTAATTTTCTAATCAATTCTGATTCTCTCAGCTAGTATTTTTATTTAAATACAACAGGCTTTAATTTAGTTGTTGTTTTAACACAAAATCCATCTCAGTTTCAAAGAAATGACTTTGACCAATGTCACCTAACTACATTAATCCTAGATGCTCCTACCAATTACAGGACTTATATACTTTAAATGGGTTTCAATGGACTGTTAGGTCTCAACAACCTGCAAAAGGATTTGTGCAACTAAAAGTTGATCAAGACCTTTTCTGGTAGACCCACGTAACGGTACTCATTTTACAATCAATTGGATGGATAAGCAATTTACGTATGATATGAGATCAGATTTCTGCTTAATCTCCAAAATGAAATGTACACATACATCACAATGAACTCTAAACTATGTTTTCAATTAAATATGTAAGATTATCATAAATAACTTTGTATCAGTTTCAACTGGATCATACAAAATATTGATTAATAGCACAAAGAAGGAACAAGTTAATTCACAGGATTGTCTGTAGCTTGTATTTCAGCATGAATAGGAGGTAAATCTTTTTTTTTTTTTTTTTCTTCAACAGTGAACATTATTTATCCTATATGCACAGAATAAAATGTCTAACCAGTGACCCATTTCTTTATGTTGCATTTGTCAAGACACTTTCAACACTTCTCTCCTACCTTTACAGTTATTCAAACATTAATTAATGGATTACTTAAGTAGCATTAACACAGTGCAGTTGTTGCTTTTCCCTTCACAGTGAGTGCTAACACACAACAAACTAAAACATAAGTGAGTCCTTCCTTATCAAAAACACCCAGTACAATCAGTAAAAATATAAATGTCCTATGACTAGGGCCTCCTGTCGGGTAGACCGTTCGTTGGGTACAAGTCTTTCGGTTTGACGCCTTTTTGGCAGCTTGCTCATCGAGGGGGATGAAATGATGATGATTGGGACAACACAACACCCAGTCCCTGAGTGGAGAAAATCTCCGACCCAGCCAGGAATCGAACCCAGGCCCTTAGGATTGACATCCTGCTGTGCTGATCACAGCTACCGGAGGGGGGAGGGGGGCAGACAGTACAATCAGATGAATACTGTATACCTGCTCTCATATCAGTAAAGGTGTAACATCAATTATATCAAAGATTATCTATACATGTGACATTTTTGGAACTCAGTATATGTAATAATGCAGAAATGCTGGATTGTTTCCTGGATCCTCCTATACAATAGGCTTTAGTCAACAATGACAAGAGCTGACACAGTAAAAGAGAAGGGTCTCAGCTGTAGAGACATATGCATGTGGACAGAGGGAAGGATAGCTTGGTACTCTGGTGAGAAGGAAGAAATGAAATAGAAGATTCAAAGTATTGGAGTTGAAGAAGAAAAGATGACAGACCCCAAAGACAGGAACCCCCCCCCCCCCCCCTACTCAGAACCCCCACTGTTCAGTACTTCACTGTGGCGCTGGAGGGAGAAGTGTGTTCAGCATTCCCTGCAGAATGGACTTGCCACAGCTTCACCTTCCCAGTCCCCAAAAATTAACCCCAACACTCCCTATTGACTGATCGACGAAGGGTAAACAATTAGCATTCTCCTAGACAGAGTAACTGTGTTGGTTAAATCAGGTAACAAATTCTAAATATGACCAGCTAACTTACAAGCTGTTTCTCAAATAACAGGGTCAGATCAAACATAGTTAATTACATATACACGGAAATATAGAAACCTGTGACATAACTGACACATAAACATGGAAAAACTAAAGTGAGGTACAAAAATACTGTGTTCCTCTGATATCAGTTGCAGTTCAAATACAAGTAGTACATAAACATGTGTGGCGCCGATGAAACAGACACCAACATTGATATGCATTCATCTTTCGACTCTTAAGTATTATCTTTGGCTCTTTCGCCATGTTCAGTTCTTTGTGATCCTTGTATGTGTTAAGGTTAATAAATGAACTATTGCTAAATGGGTGTGATTATATATGCAACCAACCCGGTAATCCTCCTCATTGGTGAACTTGAGTTGTAACGTCTTCCATTTTCGCTGTTTTACTGTGTCCACGACCTCCGTGTTGGTTATTTTCTCGTGTATTACATCAACACAGCATTCGAACAATGACTTCGGCCCAGCGCCTAACGCCAGATTTTGTGATCGACATGCATCATATTGCGGGCTAGGTATACGTGCCAAGACTGCAACACAATGCCTCTCACTCGATGATTCCGCCGGACGTTTTCGAGCCTGCAACAATAAATGAGGTTAGGAGTGTGCATGACTCCAGCTATCAAACGCCTTTGTTCCTGCCACATGTGCCCTCCCTCATCAACTGTGCAGTTACCTCTTACGGATCTCCGTGCAGTGCGGGACCATTGCCGATTTCTGCAAATGCTTCATCTGACAACCTACTACCGCCAGGACAGTGATTTACCATGCCGCAATCCGTGCAGTACCACGCGGATACTTGCCATGTGGCCGGAACTGGTTCATTCACAGGTTACCTCCTCAGCATCTGACGACACCTGTGCCTGCCTCGGTTCAGCATCAGCACATGCCTTCCTACTTCGATACCTCAGCCTGCAACAGGAACAGTTACTTGTTATCTGTGCCTGACCTCCACCTCCATCCCACTGCTACGCCTCAGTGTTTTGTGCCACGACATTCACGTTATCTGCACACTGTTTTTGAATGGAGTGCCTATGAACAAAGAACATTTCCCACACTGTGCTTCTGGACATCACTGTGCTTCTGGACAGCCCACACCTCCGCAGCCTCCCTGCAACACAGGTGGCCCCGGCTCTGATCATACGTTGAGCTTTCCGCGGACTAACACGCGTTCTCAAACTTTGAACTTTTTCTCACCTGTCACCCTTTGCCAGCTCCAGTCAAGCTTCCACTGCTGTTCTCGGCACATCTCAGTGCCTCATCTGCATTGGTCTTCTGCGACGCGTCAATCCGAACACACCCGCAACCACAACCAACACATTACGGTGTCTCACCCGCGTGGGCCTTCCGCGTCGCGACGGACCGCGCTCAACCACAACGTGTCACCTTCACGCAGCCACCCGAACAGCCATCGTTGCCACATCCCCTGGAGGCACACTCTCCTGGAATACTACAGCAACAACAGCTCGATTCAGGCAGTGCCCCGATGAACTCAACTCCAATGCTGCCGCTGTTTAATCCCGACAGAACAACAACCTGGTTCAAAATTGTGGACGACATGTTCGACCATTACAAACTCGAGTCAACCAGGTTTCTGTGCCTCATCACTCACCTGCACGACCAGGAGTACTTGATTGCTGACCTGGTCGATGCCCCGGACTCATCTACCCGGTACACTCTAGCCAAAAAGACAGTTCTACGTTGGCTTACACACTCAACTGAGGCAGCAATACGGCAAGTGCTCCACGTTGAGCAACTAGGCAACAACAAACCTTCCCAGCTCTGGAGACGACTACGTGCCCTGGCCAGAGTTGATCTACTCTCTGACACAGCTCTCCTCACCTTCTGCTCAGATAAACTATCACCTCACATCCGCTTTGCTCTGGCTCAAAGGTCTACTGAACCTGTCAGGCAAAGAATGACTATTGCTGACAAGCTACAAGATGCATCACTGCTCTATTTCGCCAGCCACTGCCTACCTGACAAGTCTCAGGTTCAGGCTCATTGCAGTGTCCGGACGCGGCCGGGGCAGTACTGTGCTGACCGTACCACTTGCTCCGGGAAGCAGTAAACAAGCAACTGGGGCGTCACCGGCTCCGCCCATGGGCACGCCCCCTCCTGCAACCAAACCTGCTGTGGCCACCGAACCTCGGCCACCGCCACTGGCAACAAACCTTCCGCAGGAAATGCAACTGCACTATCCGTACTGTTACTTCCACCGCCGACTGGCTCCGAACACCACGACAATGCCTCGCCTGCCCCGCACACCAAACATTGTAAACAAACTGCCTGCCGTGCTGCCGGAAACATTTCCGTCGTCACCAACGGCACGGTTCACAAGCTTTGCTTCACGACAGGTCCCTCGATCTCCAGTAAACAACGTCGACTTTGTCCTGAGCGCCTCTCTGACCTTAAAAATCAGATTTCTGAACTACTAAGCTCCGGCGTCATTGAACCCTCTGCCAGTAGCTGGTCTACGCCCATTCATATTACACCCAAGAAAGACGGGTCCTGGCGCATGTGCGGAGACTACCATCAACTAAACACATGAACAATTATGGACACCTACCCCATACCCAACATTGCCGACTTTACCAGTTCCCTCGCAGGTGCGACCACGTTCTCTGTCTTTGATTGCAAACGGGCCTACCACCAGATCCCCATGGCACCTGAAGACATCAGGAAGACAGCAATCACCACCCTGATCAGGATGTTTCAGTTTCGATTCATGCCCTTTGGTCTGAAAAACACAACCCAGATCTGGCAACACTTCATCAATGAAGTGCTATTCGACCCAAAATTCTGCTTTGCATATCTTGATGACATTCTTGTGTTCAGCTCCTCCATTGAGGACAACATTCGACATGTGCAAACTGTTATGAATACTCTTGTGGCAGCAGGCATCGAGACCAACCACAACAAATTGCAGCTACATCAACCTGCTGTCACTTTTCTTGGTTTTCGGGTCTCTGCCGATGGCATTTCACTGCCCCCTGAGAAAGTACAAACAATACTAAACCTACCCAGACCTTTGTCATTCAAACTGCGGAGATTCAGGCTCAACTGATGGACACCTTGGCATGCACCAACACTTCTGGATCTCAGCCCACTCCATGGACCCCTGCTATGACTGACTCTTTCACTGCCCTCAAAAATCTTCTTGCCGAGACCTGCACCATCGCGCATCCTCATCCCAGTGCGCAGCTTTTCATCACCACAGCTGCAAGCGATACTGCCATTGGCGCGGTCCTTAGCCAGACAATCGATGGCCAAACTTCGCCCATGCAACTCTTCTCATGCAAGCTCACCAATGCACAATGGAAATATTCCGCGTTTGACAGGAAGTTGCTCGCGGTATACGAAGTGATCGAGCATTTTAAGACTGACGTTGAGGGACACCCTTTCTATGTTTTAATGGACCACAAACCCCTAGCTGCGGCCATTACAAACCCGCCAGCTGACCCGCCTCCTCGCCGCTTCAGATACATGGACTTCATATCTCAGTTCACCACCGATGTCAGACACATGAAGGGTGCTCACAATATAGTTGCTGATTTCTTTTCATGAGTCAATGCCGTCCATTTGCGGTTAGACCACTCTGAACAGCCTAACCTCCAAACCACCGACGAGGAAACACAAAACCTGATTTCAGACTCCACACCACATTCCCTGGCATTTCTGGTGAGATCTGGTGTGATAACAGTACAGGGACGTTACACCCCCACATCCCAGCCATGCTCTGTCAGGCTGTTTTCAACAAACTGCATAATTTAACCCACCCCGGTGTTCGTGCATCAGCCCACCTCATAGCGGAGCGCTTTGTGTGGAGAAACGTCAACAAGGATTGCCAGCAATGGGCACGCTCCTACGTCGCGTGCCAACCATTAACGTACACAAGCACACTTCACCCCCTCTCGGCGCCTTTTCTATCCCCCCTGGGCATTTCCAGCATATTCATATTGACATTGTTGGCCCGCTCTCCCCCTCTAACGGCTTTCGTTTTGTTCTCCCGTCTATCGACTGAACAACTCAATGGGTCGAGGCTGTGCCCCTCCCCAATATTATGGCAGAAACTGTTGCTCGAGCTTTCGTCAAGTCATGGATATCGCATTTCAGATGTCCAGCTATCATCACAACAGACCAGGGCAGACAATTTGAATCAGCCCTGTTCAACGGCATCCGGCGCATCCATACCACAGCATATCATCGGCAAAGTAATGGGCTAGTCAAGTGCTGGCACCGCACTTTCAAGGCGGCTCTTCGATGCCATGACTCTCAATGGACGGAGGCCCTTCCCCTTGTGCTACTCAGCATTCATGCGATCTATAAGGAAGACCTCAAAGGCACAACAGCCGAGTTCGTATAGGGCCAGATCATTGTTCTCCCTAGCGAACTTGTGAGCCCTTCCCCTTCTCTTCCTCTGTCTGACTTACCTTCCGTCGTGGACTGCGTCAGACGCCACTTATTCAACCTCCACATCCCTCCGCCTGCCAGCCATTCCCGCCCTAAGGTTCACGTCCCGAAATCTCCGTACAATTGCGAGTAGGTCATGCTTCGAGATGACACTGTATGTTCTCCCATCCAACCTCCACATACCAGCCCGGCCAACACCTATGACATCCAGATGAAAGATTCAGCTGTTACAGTCTCTCTCAACAGACTTAAGTCTGCTCATGTCAAGCCTTCTTCTACCCCCCTTCAGGCCACGACCATGCCACTCACTGTCGTAGCTCACAACGCTCCGACCACTCCCCCCACGTTGGACTTACACACTCGGTTGAGTGACTTCCAGCTCCAATCGTCGAGCTCTCCTCTGACCTTGCCCTCTACTCTGGTCTCATGCACTCCATCGAGTGATCATATGCACGCCACATCGAGCTTACCTACAATCACGCCCTCGCCACCGGGCCCTTCACCGGTCCCTTCGACCTCTCCACCGTCGCCTGCCTGGCCCTGTCGAATTTTCTCATGCCCCCCCATCTAGAATGTGCCCTCGCTTGAGGTGTTTGTGCCTGTCCTCCCGGACATAATCCATGACATCTCAATAATACTGCGCGATTATACACTGTTCATCATGTGTTTCTCTTCATTCAGTGCTCATGACACAACCTCCGCCATTCCCTGCCACCTGGTGAAATGTGTTCCCCTCCCGCCCGACGTCAACCTGGACATGCCTCGTGTGTTCGCCACGCCCACCGGAGACATCATCGTCGTCGCTCTGTTCCACCTGCAAACCGCCGGCTTGTGAGATAACAGGTATTCTAGGGAGTAACAACCTGGGTGAGTTATGCTTGTATTCTGAAAGGACCAGAATATAATAGCTGCCATTTTCTGTTCAGTTGTTTTAATTTTGTAGACTTGGGATGTGAACGCAAAAGAACGAGGTCATCAACCTAATAGGTTTGTGTATTTGTAACATGTTTGTCGTACTCCTCTTTCCTGATCTTGGCTTTATTGCACAACGTAGAATATGCCTGTCTTACTTTCTCTTCCAAAGGTGTATGTGTTGTGGATGCGGTTGGTTAGCTTTGGAATGGGCATAGCCCACTTGTTCTGTTCAGGTTTGTTTAATAATAATTCTTGTGGTGGGTATCCTGTTGAGGCATGAGGCAAATTGTTTACTGTCTGCTCAAAGGGTGCTAAAAATTCGATCCACTTCATGTGTTTGCGAGGTGAATGTATTCTCATGAATTGACCAAACTCTCTAAAAATCCTTTCTACTGGTTTCCCTTCCGGGTGAAATGCTGATGCAAGAATATGTTTGATGTAATGTGTGGCAACAAAGGATTTTCATTTTCTTCCCGTAAAATAGGGTGCGTTATCTGTGATAATGCTGTGGAGTTTGCCAAACCTTGCAAAGTAACTGTTAGTCAAACATCTAGCAATAGCAGATGCATTGACAGTGTGGATAGCATACAATTTTAAGTATTTTGGAAGACATCAAGTACAGCAATTATGTATTTCACACCTCCACGAGCTCTAGGATAAGGTCCGGCGATATCTAATGATACTACGAGGGCAGTTCAATAAGTAATGCAACACTTTTTTTCTGAAACAGGGGTTGTTTTATTCAGCATTGAAATACACCAGGTTATTCCCCAATCTTTTAGCTACACAACACTATTTTTCAACGTAATCTCCATTCAATGCTATGGCCTTACGCCACCTTGAAATGAGGGCCTGTATGCCTGCACGGTACCATTCCACTGGTCGATGTCGGAGCCAACGTCGTACTGCATCAATAACTTCTTCATCATCCGCCTAAAGCCTCCCATGGATTGCGTCCTTCATTGGGCCAAACATATGGAAATCCGACGGTGCAAGATCGGGGCTGTAGGGTGCATGAGGAAGAACAGTCCACTGAAGTTTTGTGAGCTCCTCTCGGGTGCGAAGACTTGTGTGAGGTCTTGCGTTGTCATGAAGAAGGAGAAGTTCGTTCAGATTTTTGTGCCTACAAACACGCTGAAGTCGTTTCTTCAATTTCTGAAGAGTAGCACAATACACTTCAGAGTTGATTGTTTGACCATGGGGAAGGACATCGAACAGAATAACCCCTTCAGCGTCCCAGAAGACTGTAACCATGACTTTACCAGCTGAGGGTATGGCTTTAAACTTTTTCTTGGTAGGGGAGTGGGTGTGGCGCCACTCCATTGATTGCCGTTTTGTTTCAGGTTCGAAGTGATGAACCCATGTTTCATCACCTGTAACAATCTTTGACAAGAAATTGTCACTCTCAGCCACATGACGAGCAAGCAATTCCGCACAGATGGTTCTCCTTTGCTCTTTATGGTGTTCGGTTAGACAACGAGGGACCCAGCGGGAACAAACCTTTGAATATCCCAACTGGTGAACAATTGTGACAGCACTACCAACAGAGATGTCAAGTTGAGCACTGAGTTGTTTGACGGTGATCCGTCAATCATCTCGAACGAGTGTTCGCACGCTCCGCCATTGCAGGAGTCACAGCTGTGCACGGCCGGCCCGCACGCGGGAGATCAGACAGTCTTGCTTGACCTTGCGGCGATGATGACACATGCTTTGCCCAACGACTCACCGTGCATTTGTCCACTGCCAGGTCACCGTAGACATTCTGCAAGCGCCTATGAATATCTGAGATGCCCTGGTTTTCCGCCAAAAGAAACTCGATCACTGCCCGATGTTTGCAACGCACATCCGTTACAGACGCCATTTTAACAGCTCCGTACAGCGGTGCCACCTGTCGGAAGGCAATGAAACTATACGAGACGAAGTGGGAATGTTTGAAAATATTCCACAAGAAATTTTCGGTTTTTTCAACCAAAATTGGCCGAGAAAAAAAATGTGTTGCACTACTTATTGAACTGCCCTCGTAATTCCAAACGTAGGGTTGGTACAACAGGATGTAATTCATTCAAAGATGATCGGTTGGAAAATTTTGCTTTTTGGCAGGTGATGCATTTACGAACAATTTGCAACACCCTCCGACGCAGATTGGGAAAATAACAATACTGTACTATTTTATCAGTGCATTTGGTGACTCCGTAGTGTCCCAAAGTTTTGTGTGTGAAGAGAATAAAATGGTCAACATGTGCTTCTGGTAGACAAACACACCAATGATGCGAGTCTGGGGTACGCCTATGAAAAAGTACGTTTTTGTGTATTGTGTAATATTTTTGCAAGTGGGAAGAAGGATCTCTACGTACTTGTCCTGAAGTGAAGCAAAGTTCTTGCACATATTGCGGTAGTATGGGGCGTACATGCCATCGTACATAAGTAAGATGTTAAAGTCTGACGTTTGACCAGAAAGTTACGAAAAATCATGTATGCCTTGCGGCAAACAGGACAGGGCATCGGCTACTACGTTTGATTCACTTTTAATGTAAATAATTTTGAAGCTGTACTCTTGGAGTGAAAGGCACCACCGGGTAAGCCGTGAATGAAGCAACTTGCATGATAGCACGAAAGAAAGGGCTTGATGGTCCGTGTATATACGAGTATGTTTACCCCAAAGAAAGTAGCGAAACTTACGGAATGCCCAAACAATGGCAAGAGCCTCCCACTCCATCACCAAGTACGACCCCTCACACTCAGTGAGCATTCGGCTCGCAAAAATGCTCGGTTTGATGACAGATTGTCATGATTCGGATTGAATTTGAAATAGAAAAGCTCCTAGGTCGTATGATGACGAATCCGTGGCTAGGCAAAAACCTGGTGTCATGTCAGGGTGGCAGAGGAGGGGTACGTTCACCAATGCATCTTTAATAGCCTGAAAATCAGCTTGGCAAAACTCTGTCCATCTCCAAATTGTGTTCCTTTTCAGTAGAGTTAACAGGTGGGAGCTGTTCAGAAGCTGTTGTGAAACAAACTTCAGAAAGAAAGAAGATAATCCTAAGAATGCTTTCAACTGTTTGCAGTTTTGTGGAGGGGGGAAATTATGAATAGCATCAATCTTCTTAGAATCGTATCGAATGCCTTCCGGCGAGATAATATGGCCTAAAAACTTGATTTCATGCCTTCCTACTTTGGACTTCGAAATATTTACTGTGACTCCAGCTTGTGAAAATTTAAATAAAATTTGCTGTAACAGATCAATATGTTCCTCCTACATATTTGTTGCCATGACAATGTCATCAACGTACGCCGTGACGTGTGACAACAAACACCGGCTGAGAATGGCGTCAACGCCTCGATGAATAAGCCCGTGCTTAACTCGCAAACCAAAAGGCAACACACAAAACTGATAACTGCGTCCTTCACAAAGGAAAGCAGTGTATTTATGACTGTCATTGTGAAGGGACACCTGCCAGTACAACAAGCGGAGGTCAATATTAGTTAGGTATTGTACATTATAAAACTTTAGCAACTGTTCATCCAAGTTGACGGGTCTTGTGTTAACAGGTATAATAATTTTGTTGATTTCACGTGCATCTAGCACCAATCTGACATTGCCATCTTGCTTGCCTACCGCCAGGATAGGACTGCAATAAGGGGAATGTGATTTTTCTATGACACCCCAGGTCAACATACGCTCGATTTCACGTAAAACTGCAGGTTTCTTAGCCCATGGAATATTATAATGTGTCCTACAATAAGTCTTATGTGGCTTAACATCCATTTTGTAGCTATAACCTCTGATTACACCAGGCCTCTCACTGAAAACTTGTGCATAATCACATAATAATTTGTACAATCCTTCTTGCTGTTGTTTCGTTAAATAGCCAGATTCAACACATTTCTGATACAATAAATCCTGCTCAGTCTCCTGATAGTCTGAATCTTCAAGTGTTAAATTACATACACTAACTATGGTAGGATATACCAATTGAATTTGACTTACTTCGTAATGTTTTTGTCATGGTTCAATCGTCTTGTTAAGTTCAACATTGATTAGTTGCTCTCCTACAGATAATTGACATATGCCATTACTTAAATCTATGATTGCTTTGTGTTCATTCAAGAAATCCATCCCTAGGATACAGTGTACAATAAGCTTGTCAACAATTAGAAAATTATACTTGAACTGTGAATTGGAAAATGTGCAGTTAACAAGGGCTTGCAAGCATATAATCTTAGATTTAGTACCTGTGGCACTAACCACGTGGCAATTCTGTAGGGGTAAAGTAGGTATCTTTATAATTTATTTCAATTCATTATAGAATGCGGTTGCCATCACACTTGCAGCAGCACCAGTATCGAATAAAATTTGTACATCATAATCGTTAAACTTAACCCATGCCGTAGCTTGTATGAATTCTTTAACACAACTTTCTGATTTTATGTTTTTCTCGTCGGTTAATGCCTGTTCTGCTGTCATTTTGTTGTCATACCTGAGGAAACAAATTGTGTCAGCCGTTGCGCTCTTACAACACCTCATGACCGAAGCACGAGCACTTAGCTCGGTCGTCGACTGTTTTCCGTCGTCTGCTGTGTTTGGCTGGGTTCATTGACCACCTCCACTATGTTTACATTCCAACCAGTTGGCACCCATGCGTCAGCTGATGGCACGCCGCAATTGTTATTGCTACTTCATGGCGGGGAGTGCATAACTGTACTGGGAAACGGCTGCGTATTCTGTGGAGGGTTATGATTTATCATCCATGAATGTTGTGTGTTCCACATATTCTGTCGGTGATTGTTGGGATTGTTGTTGTTTTGGTGGTAATTATGTCTGTTATATGGCATGTTCCTGTCAAAGTAACCTGGGTTGTACCGGTTATTCTCACGTCTCCTATTGCGGTTATTGTTGTACTGTCTGTGATTTTCATTTTGCATGTAGTTACCATTTTGATATGGGTGATAATTATTGTTGTTGTTGTTATTATTATTATTATTATTATTATTATTATTATTATTTCACGAATTCCTGCAGTTGTTCCTACCATCATACACGTTTCCATTTGAATATGTTTTGCACGCAGGCATCGTATTTTGTCCCAGCGCGGACGTATGGTTCCACCAACCACCGTCACTACGGTTTCTATGGGGTGGGTGCTGATTTTGGTTACTAATATGAGTAAAATTTGAAAGGCATGAATCGCCTTTGTAAACTATGTCCTTTTGACCTAAGAAGTTTAAGAAAGCCTTAATGTCATTCTCCGGTACTCCTATAGTCTGTCTCGGTATGGAAAGGGTAAGTGGCTCTTTAAAGTGTCAATTATCGCTGCCAAATCGGCTGGTTTGGACCAGTACAGTGTCTTGTCTAGGTACCTCTCAAAGTATTGTCTTAATGTCTCTTTTTTAGGGTCATAGGTCTCGGGGTTGCACACTTCTCTCCTTAGACTCTGTTGCTCATTCTCGGACCAGAATTCGTCCAGGAAGGCTTGTTCGAACTGTTCAAATGTAAGGCACCGCTGTTTCATAGCAGCACCCCACTTAGCTGCTCGTCCTCTCATGAGATTGGTGACGTATCTGATTTTATCGACTTCTGACCAACTACGTGGAAAAGCACCGTCAAATGATCTAATAAACACAACAGGGTGGATTTTGTGCTTGTCCTCACTGGAAAATGTCTGGAAATACCCATGCCTTACAAATGTGTCATCGGCCATGCCACTTGGCATAACTGCATTGATGTGGTTTGTGTCACTTGCTACTCTAGGTGTTGTACCGTAATATTGCTCGTTTGGTGGAAAAGGAAGTGACAAATTGTAATTTTGATTGGAAATGGGTGATTCCACAATAGGTGTTCTGTCTGTGTCATTAGCCATGGTTTTAGTTGTTCTGTCGATCCCTGACGATGCGTTTGCATCAATCGCCAAACACGTAATTTTGTCACTTCGTCTTCTATGTGTTTTGTCTCATCTTTAATGTGTATCTTTGTTTTTGAAAGTATGTCCTGTGTAATTGTTTCGAGCTTTTTGTCCAGATAGTCGTCACACAATTTACATTCATGTACGATTCTTTCGGCCATGTTGGTATCATTGTTTAGTGACACGAGGTCCGCTCGGTCTTCTAATTTTTCTATCTTTTCTTTGAGGTGGGTTTGTTCAAGAAATATCATTGTGAGCTGTTGGGTAATATTTCCCACTTGATTAGAGCCCTTCAGGCTGATTTGGACAGAGCGAGGGAGGAACTGAAGAGGTTAAGGGGGGAGGAGGGCAAACATTGGTGGGAAGTGGTAGCTGGGAACAGGGGCCACAGAAAGAGGACAGTGTCTGACAGTTTCCCAATTGGCACAACCAATAGATTTGCCTTGCTACCACAGTTAAGTAAGGAAGAGGCTCCAGTAGAAGTAGATGCAACAGAATCTCACTAGGAAACCAATTGCTTGAAAAAAAGTATAACGTAAGAGGAAAGTTCTGTTGCTAGGTAGCAGCCATGGAAGAGGTGTGGGCCAGATTTTGCAGGAAAAATTAGGTGACAGGTACCAAGTCACAAACCTTTCCAAGCCAAGTGCAAGTCTTAGCCAGGTGGTAGAGGATATAGGTTCCTTGTGCAAGGGATTCACAAAGCAGGATCATGTGATGATAGTGGGTGGAGTGGGAAATAGTATTGATAGGGATCAGGACTACAGTATTGAGTGTGACCTGGTGAAAATAGCCTCAGCAACGACCCATACCAATGTTGGGCTGGTGCCTGCTTTCATGCAGCATGATCAGTCCCAGTTGAACCGCTCTGTCAGGAGGGTAAATATGGAGTTGGATCAGTTGCATAGGGCGGCCACTCTGTCAGACATTGGATTGGTTCCTGTTGAGGCTATTGATAGGGGGGATTTCACAAGGCATTTCCTACATTTCAATAGGAAAGGAAAGGGTAAACTGGCAGGGTTGTTAGCGAAATCCATAAGAGGGGGGGGGGGGGGGGGGGAGGGGAGACACTAGTACTCATGGATGTATCTCTTTTTTATACTAATATCAGTTTCCAATGAGAAGTTCAGGCAGGCAGGTGATAAAGAGGTCCAAAACTCACAAGATCCTCACAACAGGAAAGTAAATAATAGTGTTAGCATATTTAACCAAAATATTGGTGGATTAAAGAAAAAAGTAGATTCTCACAAAAGTAAAGTAAAAAATAATGTTACCATTTTTCACCAAAATATTCTGGGATTGAAGAATAAAGTAGATGAGCTCCTGGTTTGTTTAGATGACATTGAATCTGATAATGTAATAGATACACTATGCCTGTCTGAGCATCACATTGTGTCTGATATGGAAAAGGTAAATATCAGTGGTTAGAAACTAGCTGCACATATGAGTAGAGAGAATAAGGTGGGAGGAGGAGTTGCCATATATGTCAAAAGTTATCACTGTGTAGAAAGCTTAGATACAAAAAAGTTCTGTCTAGAGCAAGCATGTGCCTGTCAGCTTAAACTGAAGGGGGGCTCTTTTATAATTGTAACAGTGTATAGGTCCCCTTCAGGAAACTTTCATTTATTCCTGGAAAACTTGCATGCCTTGTTGTGCTGTCTGTCAGATAGGGGAAAGCAAATTATTATTCTGTCTAGAGCAAGCATGTGCCTGTCAGCTTAAACTGAAGGGGGGCTCTTTTATAATTGTAACAGTGTATAGGTCCCCTTCAGGAAACTTTCATTTATTCCTGGAAAACTTGCATGCCTTGTTGTGCTGTCTGTCAGATAGGGGAAAGCAAATTATTATTTGTGGGGGCTTCAATGTTGATTCACTGAAAGAGTGTAATAGGAAGAATGACGTGGAAGTCTTTCTCGCTTCTTTCAATTTGACATTTGTCATTAATTTTCCTACTCGGGTAGTAAAGGACAGCAGCACATTGATAGATAACACTTTTATAGACCAAGATAGGTTTAAAACCATTAATTCTTGTCCTGTTGAGAATTGGCTTTCTGATCGTGATGCTCAGCTGGTTACAGTATATGACATAGCTCCATTCAGTAATTCAAAACTACCCTCCAAAGTTGTGCATTCCGTTAATGACTCAACAATTAGAAATTTCCGAGAAAATCTTCAGCAGTTAGACTTGGATGAGGTGTACAAGGAACCTGATGCTAATTTAAAATATAACTTATTTCATGATACACTTGTAAGTGAATTTGAAAACTGTTTGCCCAAGAAAGTAGTTAAATCTAATTATAAGAAACCATGCGAAAAACCTTGGCTTACTAAAGGAATAAAAATATCTTGTAACCACAAAAGGGAACTATATCTAACAGCAAGAAAGTGTAATGACCCAGAAACAGCCAAATATTATAAAAACTACTGTTATTAAAAAGGTCCAGAAGCATGTGCATCATGTCTGAGAATAATACCTCTGATAACAAAATCAAAACAATTTGGAATATTATTGCAAGGGAGACAGGGCAACCGAAAGTACAGGATGACGGCATCACCATCAAAGCGAATGGAAACTTGATAAACAACAAGCCGGAAGTCGAAAACAGTTTGAATAATCATTTTTTAAATGTTGGAAAAAAAATAGGATCTAAATGTTCATTAGAAGAAGCAAGGCAGTTAATGGAAGAGGCCTTACCCACACCATTTGATACAATTGAAATTCTAATTAGGAAGATAATAAACTCTCTCAAGAATAAAAGCTCACATGGAATTGATGGCATTTCCAGCAGGATAATAAAAGCTTGTTCCCAAGAAATAAGTGGTATTCTTAGCCACATATGTAATAGCTCTCTGAAGCAGGGTATTTTCCCAGATAGACTGAAGTATGCCATTGTTAAACCACTGCATAAAAAAGGGGATACATCTGATGTCAACAACTACCGCCCACTCTCTCTTCTGACTGCCTTATCGAAAATTCTTGAAAAAGTAATTTATTGTGGAATAGCTTCACACCTTTGTAAAAATAAAGTTTTAACAAAATGTCAGTTTGGTTCCAGAAGGGTTTCTCAACGGAAAATGCTATATATACTTTGACTAATGAAATATTAAATGCTCTGAGTAACCGGAAGTCACCCGTTGGGATTTTTTGTGATCTATCAAAGGCTTTTGATCGTGTAAATCATGGAATACTTCTAGATAAGCTCAAGTACTGTGGTATGAATGGGACAGTGCTAAAATGGTTTAAATCATACCTAACTGGAAGAGTGCAGAAACTTGAAATAAACAGTTCACATAATATACAAAAAACGTGATTTCTCAAACTGGGGAACAATCAAGAATGGGGTGCAGCAAGGTTCGGTCTTGGGTCCTCTGCTGTTCTTAATATATCTTACGGAATTGTATTGTGGGGTGGATGTAGCCAATACAATATAAGAAGGGTATTTGTATTGCAGAAAAGAGTAATATGAACTATGGCAAAAGTAAGACCCAGAACTTCATGCAAAAGCCTGTTTATTAATTTTAACATTATGACTATCTATGCAGTATATATGTTTCAATCAATATTATTAGTGAAAAAAGACAAACAGGAATATGGAAATCCATGATTACGATACAAGACACAAATCAGACTTTCATATGGTGAGCAGAAGATTGAATCTAACAAAAAATACCCCATACGTTAAGGGAGCAATATTTTATAATTCTCTGCCAAACAACTTGAAACAGCTTTCTGGTAGAATTTTTAAAAATGAGTTAAAAAAAGGCTTATATTGAAATGCCCATACAGTATGGTGCTGACATGATTTGACCTCAGGAATGCTATGTTAAATATACTTAAATGATCTTTTACTTAATAGCATGTAATCTATATATATTGTGTATCAATAATCTAAATGTAATTAGTGTAACATTTCCCATGCGTGTTAAGTACATATTTCAAGCTGTAAGATAAATAAATAAATAAATAAATATATTA
Organism: Schistocerca piceifrons; assembly: GCF_021461385.2. Taxonomy (NCBI): domain Eukaryota; kingdom Metazoa; phylum Arthropoda; class Insecta; order Orthoptera; family Acrididae; genus Schistocerca; species Schistocerca piceifrons. The sequence continues at coordinate 141,814,060 of NC_060141.1, read as the reverse complement.
ATGACTTGCCATTCTATATTCACAAAGATGCAAAGCTGGTACTTTTTGCCGATGATACAAGTATAGCTATCACACCCAACAGGCAAGAATTAACTGGTGAAATTGTAAACGATGTTTTTCAGAAAATCATTAAATGGTTCTCTGCAAATGGGCTCTCATTAAACGTTGACAAAACACAGTATATACAATTCCACACGGGAAATGTAATGACACCATTGATAAATATAGACTTCAATCATAAATCGATAGCTAAGGTAGAATATTCAAAATTTTTAGGTGTATGCATTGATGAGGGGTTGCACTGGAAAAAAACACACTGAGGTTCTGCTGAAACGTTTGAGTTCAGCTGCATATGTTATTAGGGTCATGGCAAATTTTGGCGATATACATCTGACTAAATTAACTTACCACGCCTATTTTCATTCTCTGCTCTCATATGGCATCATATTCTGGGGTAACTCATCATTAAGTAAAAGAGTGTTATTGCACAAAAGCGTGTAATCAGAATAATTGCTGCAGCTCATCCAAGATCATCCAACACACACTTATTTTTATATATATATATATATATATATATATATATATATATATATATATATATATATATATATATATATATATTCACTTAGGAAATTTGTTATGAACAATCCAAACAAATTTAAAAGTAATAGCAGCGTACATGGCTACAACACTAGGAGAAAGGATGATCTTCACTACTCAAGGTTAAATCTAACTTTGGCTCATAAGGGGGTAAATCATGCTGCCACAAAAGTCTTTGGTCACTTACCTAATAGCATCACAAGTCTGACAGATAGCCATATAGCATTTAAAAGGAAATTAAAAGAATTTCTAAATGGCAACTCCTTCTTCTCATTAGATGAATTGTTAACCTGACACGTTCCACATCATTACAAAGTGTCGTATTCATGATCTATGGAACAAGTACTAATCTAATCTGTATGTATTAGGATGTGGATTTTCAAGAATTTCGAATGAACAAAGATGATGTGACTTACCAAACGAAAGTGCTGGCAGGTCGATAGGCACACAAACATACACACAAAATTCAAGCTTTCGCAACCAACAGTTGCTTCATCAGGAAAGAGGGAAGGAGAGGGAAAGACGAAAGGATGTGGGTTTTAAGGGAGAGGGTAAGGAGTCATTCCAATCCCGGGAGTGGAAAGACTTACCTTAGGGGGAAAAAAGGACAGGTATACACTCACGCACACACACACATATCCATCCGCACATACACAGACACAAGCAGACATTTGTAAAGGCAAAGAGTTTGGGCAGAGATGTCAGTCGAGGCGGAAGTACAGAGGCAAAGATGTTGTTGAAAGACAGGTGAGGTATGAGTGGCGGCAAATTGAAATTAGCGGAGATTGAGGCCTGGTGGATAACGAGAAGAGAGGATATACTGAAGGGCAAGTTCCCATCTCCGGAGTTCTGACAGGTTGGTGTTAGTGGGAAGTATCCAGATAACCCGGACGGTGTAACACTGTGCCAAGATGTGCTGGCCGTGCACCAAGGCATGTTTAGCCACAGGGTGATCCTCATTACCAACAAACACTGTCTGCCTGTGTCCATTCATGTGAATGGACAGTTTGTTGCTGGTCATTCCCAGATAGAAAGCTTCACAGTGTAGGCAAGTCAGTTGGTAAATCACGTGGGTGCTTTCACACGTGGCTCTGTCTTTGATCGTGTACACGCTCCGGGTTACAGGACTGGAGTAGGTGGTGGTGGGAGGGTGCATGGGACAGGTTTTACACCAGGGGTGGTTACAAGGGTAGGAGCCAGAGGGTAGAGAAGGTGGTTTTGGGATTTCATAGGGATGAACTAAGAGGTTACGAAAGTTAGGTGGACGGCTGGAAGACACTCTTGGTGAAGTGGGGAGGATTTCATGAAGGATGGATCTCATTTCAGGACAGGATTTGAGGAAGTCGTATCCTTGCTGGAGAGCCACATTCAGAGTCTGATCCAGTCCCGGAAAGTATCCTGTCACAAGTGGGGCACTTTTGTGGTTCTTCTGTGGGAGGTTCTGGGTTTGAGGGGATGAGGAAGTGGCTCTGGTTATTTGCTTCTGTACCAGGTCGGGAGGGTAGTTGCAGGATGCGAAAGCTGTTTTCAGGTTGTTGGTGTAATGGTTCAGGGATTCCGGACTGGAGCAGATTCGTTTGCCACGAAGACCTAGGCTGTAGGGAAGGGACCGTTTGATGTGGAATGGGTGGCAGCTGTCATAATGGAGGTACTGTTGCTTGTTGGTGGGTGTGATGTGGACAGGTGGAGGTCAACGTCAGGGAAAGTGGCATGGGATTTGGAGTAGGACCAGGTGAATCTGGTGGAACCAAAGGAGTTGCCAAACATACCAACAATTAAAGGGAACAGCTATGGGTACCAGGATGGCCCCTCATACGCCAACCTATTCATGGGTCGCATAGAGGAAGCCTTCTTGGTTACCCAGGCCTGCCAACCCAAAGTTTGGTACAGATTTACTGATGATATTTTCATGATCTGGACTCACAGTGAAGAAGAACTCCAGAATTCCCTCTCCAACCTCAACTCCTTTATATATAATAGAGGGAAACATTCCACGTGGGAAAAATATATCTAAAAACAAAGATGATGTGACTTACCAAAAGAAAGCGCTGGCAGGTCGATAGACACACAAACAAACACAAACATACGCACAAAATTCAAGCTTTCGCAACCAACGGTTGCTTCGTCAGGAAAGAGGGAAGGAGAGGGAAAGGCGAAAGGATGTGGGTTTTAAGGGAGAGGGTAAGGAGTCATTCCAATCCCGGGAGCGGAAAGACTCACCTTAGGGGGAAAAACGGACGGGTATACACTCGCACACACACACACACACACACACACACACACACATATCCATCCACACATATACAGACACAAGCAGACATATTCAAAGGCCCACTTTCGTTTGGTAAGTCACATCATCTTTGTTTTTAGATATATTTTTCCCATGTGGAATGTTTTTAGATTTAGATTTTGAATATGTCTGCTTGTGTCTGTATATGTGTGGATGGATATGTGTGTGTGTGCGCGCGAGTGTTTACCCATCCTTTTTTCCCCCTAAGGTGAGTCTTTCCGCTCCCGGGATTGGAATGACTCCTTACCCTCTCCCTTAAAACCCACATCCTTTCGTCTTTCCCTCTCCTTCCCTCTTTCCTGACGAAGCAACTGTTGGTTGCGAAAGCTTGAATTTTGTGTGTGTGTTTGTGTTTGTTTGTGTGTCTATCAACCTGCCAGCGCTTTCTTTTGGTAAGTCACATCATCTTATATTATCTCAGATGTCAGTACTTTAGATTTCTTGTTGGTTTTCACCAACACAAGATTTCCTACCTCAAACTTAGGAAATCTGCCTTTACCATCATGTCTCTTCTTTCTTCTATCCTCCTGTTTCTTCATTGTCTCCCTGACACACTCTTCCCTCTCTTACAGTGACAGAATTTTACGTGGTGGAAACTCAACACTCTCAGAAGTAAAGTTAGCTGGTCTGTGATTAAGCATAATTGCAAATGGTGAAAAACCTGTTGAAGAATGTTGTAAGCTGTTCATAATATCCTCAAAATCACTGACATAATCTATCCAACTGGTATGATTCTTACTACAATATGTTCTAAACCATCTTCAAATCTCTGTCATATATATCTTCCTGCAGGGTCACTCAACGGATGGAAGACTGAGGTTGGAATATGCCTTATTTTTGTGTGATCAACAAAATCTTTCCAAGCTTGTGATGTAAACTGAGAACCATTATCAGATAAAATTGTTCTAGGAATACCCAACTGATGAAAATATGTGTTTTCAAACTTAGAGATGATTTGCTTACTGGAATTTTCTTAAGAGAACAGCTTTATGAACTTCAAAAATATATCAAACACCACAAAAACATAACAAAATCCATTCTTAGACTTAGGCAAAGGTCCATAAACATCCACAGACACAAGGTCTAGGTTACTATTAGGCAGTATGTTTTGTATTTGGCCTCTACTTGTCTGGTTACTTAGCTTCACTCCCTGAAATCTGTCACAGCTGGCAGTTTTTTTCTTGATTCTCCTTCCTAAGTTATAAAAATAGATGTTTTCCTGAGTCTTTTGTGTGCATTTGATTGATCCACAATGAACCAAACTCACATGTTTATAAGTGATTAAAGTATCAATACATTGTTCCGGTCAACACAGTTTCCAATCCTCCAAGTCAGTCTTATGTCTTCTGAATAAAATATCCTCGTGTACCTTATATTACTGTTCCATCTTTTCTCCTCCTTTCTTATGCAACATACTCTTAACCAATTTCCAATTTTGATCACGATTTTGATACCTGCAGATGTCTTCACAAATTTTCAAGATCTCTTTTTCCTCTTTCACATCTCTCAAGTACATAATTTTAAACTCTTTTTCTCCTTCTCCAAAGTTGTTAGATGATTCACTCCCTAAAGTTAGCCTAGACAAAGCATCAGAGACTACATTGTCTGTGCCCTTAATGTATCTGATTTCATAATTGAACTGTTCTAAAAACAAGGCCTAACAATTAATTCTGTGATGGTACAGCTTACACACCATAACATAATGCTTTATGATCAGTATAGGTGATGACTTTGTGACCTTGTAGATAATTTTTAAACTTGTTGAATGTCCAATGTACAGCCAAAAGTTCTTTCTCAGTTACAGTGTATGTCTTTTCATGTTCCTGCAATACTTTACTAGCAAATGCAAGAGATCTGTGTTCATTAACACCATCAACTTCAACATCCTGGAGTAAATGAGCACCCAAACCATCATCACTACTGTCTGTCACAATACAAACAGGAACAGACAAATCTGGTCTGAATAATATCTGACTTTGACACAACTGTCCTTTGATCTCATCAAAGCATCCTGACATTCCTAATTCCAATCCCAAATGGTAACCTTCTTCAAAAGTTTACATAGTCATGAAGCATTCAAAGCTTGGGTGCTACAAAGTTTTCTATAAAATCCAGTTAACCCAAAAATGATTTAAGCTGTTTTTTGTTGGGAGGAGTAGGAAAATTAGCAATAGCATCAAGTTTCTCTTTATTAGGTGAATTCCTTTCTCAGTTATAACATGTCCTAAAAATATTTCTTCTTCCACACCAAATTTACACTTACCTATTTCCAAAATTATACCTCCTGATTCTAATTTTTAAAACACATCTCTTAACAGATCCAAATGTTGTTCCCAAATCTTTCCAGTGACCAAAATGTCATCAACATACACAATTAATTTTGAACTCTCTTCACTTCCCAAGACAGAATCCAGAGCTCTTATGAATTCAGCTACAGATACATTTAGCCCTAATGGCACCACACAATACTGGAAACACTTACCTCTGTACAAAATTGCAGTATACTTTCTAGAATTAATTTCAAGTTAGATCTGGTGCAATCCAGAGGTCAAGTCCAAACTACTCATGTATTGAAACTTCCTGGCAGATTAAAACTGTGTGCCAGACCGAGACTTGAACTTGGGACCTTTGCCTTTTGCAGGCAAGTGCTCTCCCGAGTTCGAGTCTCGGTCCGGCACACAGTTTTAATCTGCCAGGAAGTTTCATATCAGCGCACACTTCGCTGCAGAGTGAAAATCTCATTCTGGTTACTCATGTATTTTACATAATCAAATTTGTGTAACATGTCCATGTACTCAGGATGGTCATTCTCTCCAATAAGAAACTTAAGATGTCGAGTCCAAAACAATTCTCACTCCACCATTTCTCTTACTTACCACAATCAAAGGATTATTGTAAGCTCTCCTACTGTAGTGATTCGAGAATTTTGGTGTAAATTTTAGAAACACTCGGCCTTCTACTGTCTCGAACACACAATATTGTAGATGTGAGTGTGGGATGATAGAATCCTACCTACTGCGCGTCACATGTTTGTGTGTGCAGGTTTGAAATTCGGTCAGGAGAAGAATGTAGACGCGACAGTCGAATGGCACTGACAAGTACCTGCCAGGTGATCCATGGAAGTTTAGTAAGTGCGTGCAAGAGGACCATGGAGTATTTATGTAACTCTGTGATAATAGTGTCAGTGGCTATTGTTAGTGAAAAAAGAACAGTGGAGAAAGAACTCTTAAAAAAAAAAAAAAAAAAAAAAAAAAAAAACTCTTATTCCAGCCTTGCTAGAGGCAAGACGTATTTTATGAATCCTGTGATAGAGTCATGGTTACTAAGCCAACTCATTTGTAAATGTATTTAACTTTGTTTCTGATGTAGGAAGATATGAGTGACTTACAAGAAGTCAGATGTTTATGCGAGAAGTGAGAATTATGTTCTGTATGAAGTTTTAATATAGCATTAGTTGATGAAAAGTAACCTTTTCAAGGATTTTCAATATTCCTGTACCAAGCATCACTCTTCGGAGAAGAAGTTTAAAGGGATTCCAGAAGCCAGTAAAGAAGATCGGCTGTGGATAACAAGGAAGTCATCTCGTACAAGAGAAGTGGGAAGTCGGTATATCTACTTCACACTTAAATCGTCATCCAAACTTGATGACTAGTGACAAAGGACAGAAAAAACAGGAATTATAATGGGGGGGGGGGGGGGGGGAGAGGAAAAAAAAAGAGCAAGGAAAGAAGCTGTTGTATGTTGCCATAGCAACTAAACCAAATATGACAAAGAATTTACTCCAAGACAATGGATCATGCTCAAGTATTTAAAGGAGCAAAATTTTGAATTGAGAAATAGAGAAGAAGATTCCAGTGCGTTTCTCTAAGAAGCAATACGCCTAGAACACTTCAATTAAGAAGATCTGGTGCAGGGAGAGTAGAGCTCTCACACACATCGAGGGGATGCAGGCGCGGAAGCCAACATCCGATGCTGCCGGCACCAGCTGCTGTTCACTGGTGCTGACCTGCCTCCACATCCACTCACTGACGCAGCGCAAATTCTCCGGCGGGCAAACATATAACAGAACTTCATTGTTTTAGTACCAAGTGGTACAAACTGTTCAGTGAACTTTGTTAGTATAGTTATCATACTTAAAGTTAGTTAAATGCTTATGAGATCTAAAGCTTGCAAGAATAAGGATAACATACAAGAAGTCGAGGAAACCCAAGATGCAGCCTTGGCTAGAAAAGTCAGCAAAGAAATGCATGACTGGTCTGAATTAGTAAATCTAATCAAAGTGCAAAGTGTAGTTTCAACTGCTCAGAATGAGACTCTAAGGAAAGAATTAGTCATAATGAATTCTCAATTAAATGCTCAGAGTGAAACTTTAGGTTTGTTAAATGCCAAGGTCGATTCACAAAGTAAAGAATTTAGTATTCTATGCGAAGGCATGGGTGCTATGAAGACTGAATTCCATGCACTAAATAATAAAGTAGTTAATTTAAAAATAGATTTAAAGAATGAATTGACCAGTTCCTTGACTAGTCATGTAAATCAAATGGTAACTGACCTTAGTCAGAAACAAAATGAGAATTTCCTAGCTCTAACGAAAAAGTTGGAATTTAACATTGAAGACAGATGTAATACTGTAGAATCCAAAATCAATGAAAACTTAGGAGCCTTTGAAAATGTATATAATGTTAAGTTTAATGCTGTAAAGCAGGGATTGAATACTTTAAAAGAGAATGCGTATAAGCTGAACGAATTAATGACTGTCGTTCAATCACAAATTACAGGTGTAAGTACACGATTAGACAATGTAGACAGAAGCTTCAATGAGAAAATAACAAGCACTGATATCATAAATCTAAGTAGTCTGGAGGAACAAGTTGAAGAAATTATAGATTGGAAAGTCACTGTGAGAATAACATCCAGGAATGTATTGCCTATTGCTTCTTCCAAACTTACTGATACCAGGAAGGACATTGATGACCTGGGAGAGAAGTCATGCTTATCCAGGACAAAGTAGAAAAACAGGTAACGTTACCTAATGTTGTGTCAACTGGTGAAGTAGTTATTGATTTGCAATGGGGAGCTAATTTGGGGTTATCGAGACAATTCCCTAAATTCAAGCCCGATGGATATGTACATCCGACACATTTCTTGAAAAGGTTTAACCAAGCTTTATTGAAAAATTGGGAAGATTCTAAAAAGATTGAATTTGCTGTAGGTTACCTTTTATGGGAAACCACAGAATGGGGGACTGTAAATATTGAGAACTTTTCTTCTTGGGCAAATTTCCAAAAGAAATTTAAAGAGAAGTATTGGCCTGCAAGTGCCCAGGAAAAATTATTATCTGATTTGTGGGACCCAAAATATTACAATAACACTTGGGATACTATGAGGAAGTATTTTGATTGACATCTAACATGGGCAAAGTATTTAGATAAGCTGATGGAAGAGGAAGGATTAGTGCAAATTGTAATTAGACGGTTACCGATCTATGTGAGGAAAGATACTTTATGTAGTTGTTGGAAAACAGTAGAGGAGCTGTTATCTTTTGTTGATGTTCTTCAGGCATTAAATAAGGACTGCAATTAAAACTTACACCAACATGAAAGTCCGAACTACAAAAGGAGTAGCGGGAATAACTTTAAAAAACATGAGGCTAACTTAGCAAGAGTACACCAATGCAGTAGGAAAAAAATATGACAACTATCAGAAAATGCACCCACCTTCAAATTTAGGTCCCATGACTGCTCAGAAATTTGCACTGAGTAACAATAGAACACAAAATGGTGATGTGATATCTTGTTTTGGGAACCAGCCTGTAATTAGTAGTAATGAGGAAAACGTAGTTCGATCTGGATCCAGTGCCAGGGCCCAGGTCATGGAGATACATTAGGAGGCCTTGTTCCATATAAGTATGTTAACTTTACCCACAAAATACCCACAAAGGAATGGTTGCTGCTTGAAGAACAAAGCTTAGCTACCAATAACCCACAAACTATAATAGCAGGAACTGTGGAAAATTCTGAGGTTAACATATTTATAGATTCAGGTATCCCAACTGTAGCTTTTTTCACCATGACCAGAGGAGGTATCACTCATCTCCAACACATTCTTTAATTCATTACAGACTAAGCAGCACTTACCACTATTGCCAGTACGGGAACAAAAAGTAAAATTGTGAAATATGAAACCCAAGTGAACTGCAATGTTGGAAACATGTTATTTCGTCAAACACTGTTGATAGTAGAAAATATTAATAGAGACATATTATTTGCTTTAGATTGGTTATTAGAGTTTAAATTTATCCTAAACTTTGACAAAAATCTTCTTTGTTTTGGTACAGGGGACAATAGATGTTGGATACCATTTGTGACAAATGACTACATGGGAAAACAAACAACTAGTGTCAGTGTTTGCAATTAATCGCTACTGCACAGTTGACACCAAAGATCGATAATTTAGATCATGTATCACACTGAACTGACATACAAGACAACGTTAACGAGTCCCGATCAACAAAGGCAAGATATATATAAAATTCTATTGGAGTATGAAGTAGTATTTTCTGATCTTCCAGTTAATATCACTGGCTACATCTGTAAATTTAAAATCAAAGATGACACCCATTCTTTTGCTAGCCACACCCAATACCTGTAATTTTGAAAGAAGCAGTTAGGGATGATATCAATAAAATAATTGATAACAATATTATACACCAAAGTTCCAGCATAATGAACAATCCTCTGGTCATGGTGAAAAAAGCTACAGTTGGGATACAATTAGTGTTAGATGCTCATACGTTGAATAGACATATAGAGACCGAGAGAGACTGACTGATTAATATTGACAAATTGTTATCCAAATTTGAAAAGGCAAGGTTCTTTAGCACAATAGATTTGACTGCGAGATATTGGCAAATAAAGATACATCATGAACCCAAAAAGTATATAGCATTTTTGTTTGACAGTAAATCATATCATTTCAACGTATTGCCATTCGGGCTTAATATCTCCGTGTCCATATTTATTCGTGCGTTAGATGAGGCACTAGGGAGAGAGTTATCAAATGATTTGATAATATATGTAGACGATATCCTGATAATATCAGCTACTTGGAAAGAACATTGTTTAACTTTGAGCAAGACTGAAAAAAATTTAAAGAGAAAGGTATTATGGTGAAACTGGCTAAATCGTACTTTGGGTGCCAAAAACTTAAGTTCTTAGGTCATATTGTAAGGGTAGAGGGAATTAGACCAGACCCGGAATGTGTAAAAGCTGTCAAAGATCGTCCACACCCCAAAAACGTAAGACAATTAAAAGGATTTATAGGTGTGGCTGAATACTACTCATGGTATGTACGAGGGATAGAAATAATGACCCAAGAATTTCACGTTTACTAAGAAAAGGAGTACCGTGGATTTGGGATCAAGGTGAAAAGGATTTGTTTGAAAATGTTAAAAGAGCACTTGTTGAGTAACCCATATTGCATCATCCTGTGATGGGCAAACCATTTAAAATTTCAACAGATGCATCTGATTACGGTATTGCTGCCAAACTTTTTCAAGGAAAGTGGGACCCAAATAATGTAAAACACAGAAGCATAGCTTTTGCAGGTCATAGCCTAAATAAGCATGAACTAAATTATGCAGCTACCAAAAAAGAACTGTTGGCAATTGTATGGAATATTCAAAAATTTCAAACACTAGTATGGGGGTCAGAAATCCACATTTATACAGATCATCAAGCTTTATTCTTTCTAATGATTAGTCGATTACTACACAGTAGGTTAATGCGATGGATGCTCTTCCTGCAGGAATATGATATTAGAATACAATACGTAAAAGGTCCTGAGAATATTGTACCTGATGCTTTATCAAGGTTACCCACGGGAATGGAAGAATTAAAATGTACAGAAGGACCTGGCGTTATTTTTGCCATTAATTTATGTCAGCAAAATATCCAAACATCAGAGTAAAGGAAATGGTGCAAAGAATAACAGAAAATATCCATCATGATCCCTATTTTATGGAAATATTCTTTATGTGTATTCAGAACTCATTACCTCCTAATCAAGTAGGAAAATGGAAAATTATAGGTCATGGCTTGTTTTGGAGCGACAGCGTAACATGACGGCGTTGGTGCTTGTGTATTCCGAAGGTAATGGAAGACGCACTTGTGTGGTATGTTCATACAGGATATAGACACTTCGGAATCAAAAAGTGTGCAGCCCATATGAATAAATTTTATTGTTTTAAGAAGCTAGGGCATAGAATAGCATCTTTGATAAGAACTTGTGAAATTTGCCAGAAAGTGAAAGAGAATACTACTCATGTGAAATACAAAATGTATCCCATTATTCTTAAGTCATTACACCATCTCACAGTGGTAGATTTTTTTGGACCATTTCCAAAAGGAAGGGGAGGGGAATCATACATTTAGGTCATCATAGAGTGCTGGTCAAAGTATGTCAAACTATATCCTATTAAAAAAGCAAATACGCAAACAGTTATACATTGTTTACAACAATACTTCCTAGAAGTAGGTAAACCAAAATGCTTTCTTACAGATAATGGACCACAGTTTGTAACGACTTTACAGAGTTTCTAGCATGGGAAGGTATTTGTCAGGTGTTAATATCCAATTATAACCCATTATCAAACCTGTGTGAAAGAGTAATGAAGGAAATTGGAAAATTATGCCATACTTACTGTCTTGAGAAACACACTTTGTGGGCAACAAAAATTAAGGATTTATCAATCGGGTTGATGCCTTTAGAAGTTATAGGTAAACCTTTTATAGGAGAACCTCTAATTAACTGTTTTTAATTGCCCTGAACAACCGAGTATTGGTTATGAAGTGAATCAGGAAATAGTTGCTAAGAACTTAGTTGAAAAAGCACAACGAAGAGCAAGTAAGCATAATGAAAAGGTTGTAGAACCTCAGTACAAAGTTAATGACCTGGTTCTTATAAGACAACATCTTCAAAGCTCTGCTCTTAAAAAAGAGACCCATAAGTTGTTTTTTTTTTTTTTTTTTTTTCCCAAAAATATGAGGACCCTACCAAGTACAAACAGTGATCCATCTTAAGACATTATTTTTAGTAGATCCCACAACAGGATCAGAAAAGCGGAAGTACAATGTAAAAGATGTGAAATTGTATGTCCCCCAGGTACATTAACATTCTAAGTTAACGGGCAGAGTGACGACCATTGGATCCCAAGTTGTTTTCGGTGTTTTTTCCAAAATAGTTTTCTTGCACCAAATTCCCCTACAATTTTAACCTATTCTGACATCTATTCCTAACATCTATAATTATCCTGTAACCTTATTATTTAGAAAACCGGGTATGGCCATAAAATAGAGAGTATTTTAAGAGAAACACCGAAAAGAAGTGATGGGGTGAAAAATTAAACAACTGTGATACCATAGTGTACAAATTTTCTATTTTGTATAGAGTATTTTATATCTTGTATGAGATGTGATGTAAATGGGAGGGTTTGTATGGGTTTTGAAAAGGGTGGGTATTGTAGATAAAAGCATGGTTTACAAGAGCAAATAAATCATCACACCTTTCAGACAACCCTCACAAACAAGTGTGCCTGATTCTTAACCATTTGCCATTTCCATAGGGCTGCTGAGATTTCTGTTGGGGACCTCATGGATGAAGGTGGGAATGTCCGTTCTGTAGGAGATGATTTAACACCAATCATCCTCTGGCATCTCACTCAAGTACCTGAGGGGTCCTGTCTTTGGGGCTATCTTCTTTCTCTTCTTTGATCTTAACAATCATATCTTTTTTTTCCTTTCTTACTACTCATTTGAGGACCTATCTATTTTTTTCCCTCTTTCCATATTCACAAACTTCTATCGCTGAAGTCCTTCCTTGTTTCCGGGGTTTCTAATAACCTACATCTTATCTTTAGATAAGAAGGTCGAATAATCAGAGTACACAAACACACATCCGCATACACACAAAAATAAATTAGACACAAACATTGAAATTACAGACTAAAAAGCCTGTAACGATGTGAGAATCACCACATATTTTTTTCCCCATATTATAGCTGGTGATTCTCACATCGTTACAGGCTTTTTAGTCTGTAATTTCAATGTTTGTGCCTAATTTATTTTTGTGTGTATGCAGATGTGTGTTTGTGTACTCTGATTCTTCGACCTTCTTATATGGAAACATTCCACGTGGCAAAATGTATCTGCTTGCGTCTGTGTATGTGCGGATGGATATGTGTGTGTGTGCGAGTGTATACCTGTCCTTTTTTTCCCCTAAGGCAAGTCTTTCCGCTCCCGGGATTGGAATGACTCCTTACCCTCTCCCTTAAAACCCACATCCTTTCGTCTTTCCCTCTCCTTCCCTATTTCCTGATGAGGCAATAGTTTGTTGCGAAAGCTTGAAATTCGTGTGTATGTTTGTGTGTCAGGAAAGAGGGAAGGAGAGGGAAAGATGAAAGGAAGTGGGTTTTAAGGGAGAGGGTAAGGAGTCATTCCAATCCCGGGAGCGGAAAGACTTACCTTGGGGGAAAAAAGGACGGGTATACACTCGCACACACACACATATCCATCCACACATATACAGACACAAGCAGATATGTCTGTATATGTGTGGATGGATATGTGTGTGTGTGCGAGTGTATACCCGTCCTTTTTTCCCCCTAACGTAAGTCTTTCCGCTCCCGGGATTGGAATGGCTCCTTACCCTCTCCCTTAAAACCCACTTCCTTTCGTCTTTCCCTCTCCTTCCCTCTTTCCTGATGAGGCAACAGTTTGTGGCGAAAGCTTGAATTTTGTGTGTATGTTTGTGTTTGTTCGTGTCTCTATCGACGTGCCAGCGCTTTCGTTTGGTAAGCCACATCATCTTTGTTTTTAGATATATTTTCCCACGTGGAATGTTTCCCTATATATATATATATATATATATAAAAATAAAGATGAGGTGACTTACCGAACAAAAGCGCTGGCAGGTCGATAGACACACAAACAAACACAAACATACACACAAAATTCAAGCTTTCGCAACAAACTGTTGCCTCATCAGGAAAGAGGGAAGGAGAGGGGAAGACGAAAGGAAGTGGGTTTTAAGGGAGAGGGTAAGGAGTCATTCCAATCCCGGGAGCGGAAAGACTTACCTTAAGTTTGTTGCGAAAGCTTGAATTTTGTGTGTATGTTTGTGTTCGTTTGTGTGTCTATCGACCTGCCAGCACTTTTGTTCGGTAAGTCACCTCATCTTTGTTTTTATATATAATTTTTCCCAAGTGGAATGTTTCCTTCCATTATATATATATATATATATATATATGTCTGCTTGTGTCTGTGTATGTGTGGATGGATATGTGTGTGTGTGCGAGTGTATACCTGTCCTTTTTTCCCCCTAAGGTAAGTCTTTCCGCTCCCGGGATTGGAATGACTCCTTACCCTCTCCCTTAAAATCCAATCCCGGGAGCGGAAAGACTTACCTTAGGGGGAAAAAAGGACAGGTACACTCGCACACACACACATATCCATCCACACATACACAGACACAAGCAGACATGAAAATGACAGAGTGGAATTATTCGTGATAGTCATTTAAGAAAAGCCAGTGTAATAAGTACTCTGATGAATTGTAGGATAGTGGGGCTTGAATGGTATATGTCGACATATTATCTACTGAGAGTATAGAAGATGAGAGGTAGATGATTCTAGGGATTAAATGATGTATTATAAAGTGAATGCGAAGTGTAAAATTGATTTATATCTTTACCGGAGAATACTTAATTGTAGTATTCATAGATGTGTATACTAGGGTAATGAACCGTGAGGACTACTCAGAAAGGATTAGGGGGGCGTACCTGGCATTTGCTAAGTATATAGGGCAGGAGTACCTACATGGAGATAGGACAACCTATGCCCCTAAAAAACAATGATGTTTTATTAGGGGTGTACCTACCAGAATGGCAAGAGGAAGTGTTCTCATAGTACGAATACTACATACTAAGGAAAGGTAGTACAAAAGATGTGAACAGAAAATAAATTACTCATGTGCATACGAGAGCACCATGGATTATTTATGTAACTATTTGATAATAGTGTCAGTGGCTATTGTTAGTGAAAAAAGAACAGTGGAGAAAGAACTCTTAAAAAAAACTCTTATTCCAGCCTTGCTAGAGGCAAGACGTATTTTATGAATCCCGTGATAGAGTCATGGTTATTAAGCCAACTCATTTGTAAATGTAATTAACTTTGTTTCTGACATAGGACAATATGAGTGACTTACAAGAAGTCAGATGTTTATGTGAGAAGTGAGAATTATGTTCTGTATGAAGTTTTAATATAGCGTTAGTTGATGAAAAGTAACTTTCGAGTATCTACTTATTTCACAAGTAGAGGGAGAATTTTCAATATTCCTGTACCTAGCCTCACTCTTCGGAGAAGAAGTTTAAAGAGATTCTAGAAGCCAGCGAAGAAGATCGGCTGCAGATAACAAGTAAGTAATCTCATACAAGAGAAGTGGGAAGTCGGTATAACTACTTCATGCTGAAATCGTTGTCCAAAGTGTTAGACTACTTCTCACTCTTACTCCCCATGTTTTCATTTTCTAAATTTCTTTTCTCTACATCTTTCATTTTTCAAAATGGTATGCTATATGGCTGAGAAAGAATGGTTGATAATCTCTAAGGTAAAGCATGCACTAATAGCCTTTCACTTTCCCTGCTCTTTCACTAAACATATTTTTAAACTTCAATAACAAATTCTTAAGTTGTTCCTTTTGTTGGTCATTAAGAGTTGTAGCTTCCCTTACTTTAGAATCTGCTACACTTTCAGAATCCTAATCCTCAGTCACATCAAAATCTATATCGTCATCAAACACCTGGAACTCACCTTGGTTCACAATGTTTTGCAAATAGTTACAACTCTTCCCTCAGTTTAAAATACAGAAATTAGTTTTCACATAAGTATTACTTTTAGGTTCCAAAATAAACAATTCTTTCGCATTCCATCCAAAACAAGCCTCAACTTTAACTATCCAAAACATACCAAGAATTATATTTTCTTCCATACTAGGGATCACTAAGCATCCATGTTCAAAGGTCTTTTCTTCTATATTAAAAGTTAAAAGTAACCTGAGATTTTACCAGTTTGCTTTGCTTACCTGTAGCTCCTCTTATCTTTACACCTACAACAGGCATTTCCACAAAATTCTTGCTTTACTGGTTCTTGTCTCTAAATTGTTCAGATATACCACAAATTGGGCTACCTGTATCAATCAAACAGTTACCTTCCCACTGATCAATCGTAATTTAAATGTGAGGACACCGAAAATCTGAATCATCCTCATTGTTGTCAGACACTTAATACAAAAGATCACTTTAAATTTCATCAAATGCTACATCAACACTGTCTTCTAAAGCTTTTATCAACTTTACAGGTATCATAACATTACTTTGATCACTCATGTTATCGGGTAAAGATTGAACACAATGAGTAGATTCCATGGCACAACTTAACATCACTTGTTACAGAAGGAACACAAAGCACATTACTGTCGAAATTACATTTCCTGCTTAGATCCTCTTTCCCTTCATTCCACCAATTGGGATACAAATTCTGCCTAACCACAGCTAACTTATTCCAGAATGCACCTTTATCTACACTCCTGGAAATGGAAAAAAGAACACATTGACACTGGTGTGTCCGACCCACCATACTTGCTCCGGACACTGCGAGAGGGCTGTACAAGCAATGATCACACGCACGGCACAGCGGACACACCAGGAACCGCGGTGTTGGCCGTCGAATGGCGCTAGCTGCGCAGCATTTGTGCACCGCTGCCGTCAGTGTCAGCCAGTTCGCCGTGGCATACGGAGCTCCATCGCAGTCTTTAACACTGGTAGCATGCCGCGACAGCGTGGACGTGAACCGTATGTGCAGTTGACGGACTTTGAGCGAGGGCGTATAGTGGGCATGCGGGAGGCCGGGTGGACGTACCGCCGAATTGCTCAACACGTGGGGCGTGAGGTCTCCACAGTACATCGATGTTGTCGCCAGTGGTCAGCGGAAGGTGCACGTGCCCGTCGACCTGGGACCGGACCGCAGCGACGCACGGATGCACGCCAAGACCGTAGGATCCTACGCAGTGCCGTAGGGGACCGCACCGCCACTTCCCAGCAAATTAGGGACACTGTTGCTCCTGGGGTATCGGCAAGGACCATTCGCAACCGTCTCCATGAAGCTGGGCTACGGTCCCGCACACCGTTAGGCCGTCTTCCACTCACGCCCCAACATCGTGCAGCCCGCCTCCAGTGGTGTCGCGACAGGCGTGAATGGAGGGACGAATGGAGACGTGTCGTCTTCAGCGATGAGAGTCGCTTCTGCCTTGGTGCCAATGATGGTCGTATGCGTGTTTGGCGCCGTGCAGGTGAGCGCCACAATCAGGACTGCATACGACCGAGGCACACAGGGCCAACACCCGGCATCATGGTGTGGGGAGCGATCTCCTACACTGGCCGTACACCACTGGTGATCGTCAAGGGGACACTGAATAGTGCACGGTACATCCAAACCGTCATCGAACCCATCGTTCTACCATTCCTAGACCAGCAAGGGAACTTGCTGTTCCAACAGGACAATGCACGTCCGCATGTATCCTGTGCCACCCAACGTGCTCTTGAAGGTGTAAGTCAACTACCCTGGCCAGCAAGATCTGCAGATCTGTCCCCCATTGAGCATGTTTGGGACTGGATGAAGCGTCGTCTCACGCGGTTTGCACGTCCAGCACGAACGCTGGTCCAACTGAGGCGCCAGGTGGAAATGGCATGGCAAGCCGTTCCACAGGACTACATCCAGCATCTCTACGATCGTCTCCATGGGAGAATAGCAGCCTGCATTGCTGCGAAAGGTGGATATACACTGTAGTAGTGCCGACATTGTGCATGCTCTGTTGCCTGTGTCTATGTGCCTGTGGTTCTGTCAGTGTGATCATGTGATGTATCTGACCCCAGGAATGTGTCAATAAAGTTTCCCCTTCCTGGGACAATGAATTCACGGTGTTCTTATTTCAATTTCCAGGAGTGTATATCATCATCAATCTGGTCCCAAACTAACTTCAAAGAGTTTTCACCTTTATTCTCCAGGCTCACTGATACCTGACAATTCCTGTTTGGGTCATTACTCTGCTGATATTAATGAAAAACTGTTTTGATTGGACTGGTATTACATGGCCCTCACTTACAACATTACATACATCACTTACCTTACCTGTATGGTCAACATCATTTACAAATAACTCTGAAATTTCATTATTCTTAACACTTTCAACACTGCGCTCTTTACACCCAGCACTTGGTTCTGAACTGGCATATTTAATGGATGTTTGAAATTATATTGCAAAGAACAGAAAAATGATATGAATATGGTTCTTGCATCATTTAAAAGGAAAAAGTAAGAGCTTTACATGAATGTGAGTTTATTTTACAATATAAAATACAAATGGTTGTAATAATTAAAGAAGAAAACACAAAAATATTGTCGATAAAAAAGTTTTACATGATCTCTCTCTTGAGTAATGCCATTATTACCGTATCTCAATTTAAAAGAAATTATCACTGGACTGTCTAACTGCAGGTACCTGTGAGCTAGAGTATTTTAATAGTTCAGATGAAGTTAGCCTTTGTGTGAAAATCCTGGAAACACTGTGGGTCGCAAAGGCCAACGCCACAGTCCTTGCACCACCATCTACTTTCCTTCCTGATGTGCTTACCAGTCTCTTTCTTCCCCCTGTCTGAACATACTTTGCAATACCTAGTAGTATTCACCTTGTTTGCAGTGGGTGGGACCTTCTCTGGAAAGTGTCTTGCAAATGTCCTCTCAATTTGTGAGGATGAAGCAGCTTGTTGCTGAAAAATATTTCCGCCCTTCTCGGCCAATTTCTTCCCCACTCTGTGAATAAAGTCTACTAGGGATACATTCTTCCTAGTGTTCTCTTTATATAAAATAAAACTGTTGACAGTTGCCATGATAAACAAGTGGAAAACAGCTTTTACCACCACTTCAAAGTTTTTCGGGCAAACGGGTAATAGCTGGAGAACTGATCTGCTCTGTCAACCCTAGCTTTATTCTTATTGTAATCAATAATAACGGCTGGCTTTACAATTTCTGCTATTCCACCTTTGGCCCTCACTTGAATACTAGTGCTGTTAGACTTATGCTTTGTGGAAAGACAAAAAACATCTCGTTTTGACTTCCACTTCACTGCCAAGAGATGGAGTTTCCTTTGAAAAACTATCTTTTTTTTTTTAATTTTAATGTTCTGGATATTCATCGCAAACCTTTCCAGTTTTTCATTACAGTTCCCACTCCAAGAGCTTTATTTTCCCACAACATGTCCAAAAGAGATGGATCGGTGTAGTACCTATCCATATAAATGCAACGTCCTTTGCCAAACTACTGTGAACACAACCATTTTACAAGGCCCTGGATACTATTGTCAACACTGCCTGCAGAACCTGTATATACATCACAGTTTCGCATACAACCAGTTGATGAATTGCAGAGAGTATACAATTTTATTCCATATTTATTGGGTTTGTTTTCATGTATACCCTGAAGCTTGTTCTACCACGAAAGAGACACATTGCCTCATCTATTGTCAGATTCATGACTGGACGAAAACTAATTTTGATTTATTCACAAAGAAACCAAACAAAGGCCTGACTTTGTTAAGTGGCTCATCCTTTTCTTCGCCTCTGCTAATGAACGTGGCATTGTCATTCAAGTGTAACATCGACAATGTAGCGCAAAATCGATCGCGACTCAACAATTTACTCGCAAATCCAGTCTGCGGAAACGGGTTTGTTGACCAATAATCACTGATTTTCGGCAATTTGACGATGCACATATGCAAAATAATACTTAGAGACCAGTAAATCTCTTGCAATTTTACTGCCGACCACTTATGCCAAACAGAGTTTATTTTCAGGCTACCTTTGCGTTTCATTGTCGTAATAACATTACTAGCGTACAGATTCATTTCACTTTTGATGATCTGAATAAGGTCGTCATCAAAGAAATAACTAAAATATTGAAGCTCTTCATTGGCATCTGAAAAATCCGATGCTCCACCGACCACCTCCTGGAAATCCGGCAGTGCTGGCTGATCGTCTGGTTCCGACCAATCTTACTCTTTGTGCTCAGTGAGCCACACACGACCAGGTACCACAGATGGTGACTGATGGTCTGTACCATTGTCTGCATAGAAAAAAATAATGCTATGATTGGTACTAAAAGGTACTAAATGCAAGTGAAGTAATGAACATTACTCACAATACAAAATGCGGTAGTGAACTCTTCACTTTATGAACAATTGAGACATACACATACCTGAATCATCACTTGTACTCTTGCCTGGAGAGTACTAATCCTCTTTGTCAGAATCGTCAATTTCAGATCCTGCATCTCCATAAAGAATATCTAAGATCTCTGCCTCCGTGAACTCGCTGCGCGATATTTTCACAATCGTAATCACCTATGAATGAACGGCAGGTAACTTCGTCTTTCCAGTGATCACAGCCGCTCGCAGGATGAGATGGCCGATAAGTGCTTGCCTCTTGCGCAATAAGAATGAAATACCTTCACATTAGTTGACGAAACTGCTTTGGAGACGCGCTAAATGCACTTACGGAGCCAAATAAAGGCTAGCCCGTACGGTATATGGGCGCCGTCGTCAACGTCAGGGTGGCCGCGCCCGTATGGCATACGGGCACCATGATGTAAGTGTTAAACATCACAAATAGCTGATACTCATAATTATAATATTCCTCCAAAATTACTTCATCAACAACATCACTATCAATACAAGTTTCATCTCCATCGAAGTCACTTACCACACCTACATTAATTTGCAGTAAGCCACCGGTCTCAAACTTACCATACTTAGCTACTTCAAAGCTCTCATTCACATCTTCATCAAAAATATCACCTAGTTCAGATCCAATACAGTCATCACGTGATTTACGTATATCAATAACACTGTTTTCTGACCAAGAGAAGAAATCATTAATACATACTACATCAAAATCCTCACTACTCTCATTTTCTGGTCTGTGATAAGCACCTATGTCACCATAATTAAACATAATACCCCAAAACTTTTGATCAAAACATAAATGAGAAATCTGATATTCCTTCTGATCAATTTCAGGTACATGTGCTATGTCATTAACATTGTTATTATTTTCTAATTGCAAGTGTAACTTGGGGGGGGGGGAGGGGGGCCCTTGTGCTTGTTGTGTTTCCTCCTGGGACACCCAGTACATAATTTAACAAACCCTTAACTGATTCATGAGCAACAGTGTAACTTTCTCTAGAGTGATTACACATAATTTGCATTCCATAGTTCCATAGCAAGGAGATACTCAAGGATGTAGAAGTCATAAAATATGAATATGTAAGATATATATTTTTAAGTGTTAATGTTCCTTCCACAGACACTATGGAAAATGGTTCTCATAGATGTGAAACTGCTCAAAAAAACTGTTGCCACCATGCCGGGGGGCTGCTGCACTTTATTCATTTAAAATATAATAACAAATCTGTCACAAACATGTAAGTTTATGTAAATTGAGGTGCATAATATAATACTTAACATACATCAAATAGAAAGTAGTTTTCACTTGTAAGGATGAGCCAGATAGTAGCCCGATAGTACTGGATTTTATATTACTTTTTATTCGCTTTCAAAAGGTAACTTTATTTTTCTCGTTACGGCCAAGGCTTGGCCGGCAGCATCGGCTGCCTGTAATTTTTCTATCCCACGGTCTGGCAACAGCAAGTCAGCAAGCATCTCAATCACGCACCTCCCTCATGTGCTGACAAGATAATGCCATCTTGCTGAGCAGGCCACGTTCTGGAAATTTCCATGTCGCCCCCACGGGTTTCTCAGCTTGTAACCAATCAGGGCTAAGGAAGCCGCATGTCCATGCTGGATGTACCCGACCGCCTGCCACCAAGCTCTCTCTCTTGATCACGCGCCCTGTAGCAGTCAACATTTCCTGCCCTTCCCGGTGCTGCGGCACCATGAATGTTGTCTTTCCAGACATCACTTTTCCTTAACTATGCGAACTAGTTTCGCCCCCGACCACGCTCTGGCTCACTCTCGCCATCCTAGGCCTGACTATGTGACCCTTTAGAAAGCAAAAGTAGCCAATAAAAGACTTATTACTTAAAATCTTCCCAATGGTTCTTTCACACCCACCACCTTCCAATCTGACCGTCCTGCACAAACTGGTGTCAGAAGTGCGGATGTGTTCTCATAGCGACTTTGTCGCTATTCCAAATTTTTCTGGCAAAGCGCTGAGCATTTTGTGCATAAAATGCACCAACCAGCCGACATGTTCGGCCCGCATGGGCCATGGACTTAGAAACACACAGGGCCTATGCGGTAGTGATGCGGCCGTCGGAGTCCGCCGGAGCGAGTTACACAGTCCAAGATAGCCAGCCATGCAAGCCAGATGCCGCCACCGCCTGCCGCCTCCCATCACTATTGCCGCCTCACTGGGTTCCTGCTGCCATTGTGAACAGGCTGAGCCAGCGTGTTCCACTGCCAACACATTTGCCACCGCCTGAGGGTCCAGCCGACGCCCACCCACACCTATGTCCGCTGCCGCCACTGCACCACACCCTCGCCTCCGCCAACACATCGCGCCAACTCCACTTTCATGTAAGTCACCATGATACTTCCAACTTAAACAGTGAGCCATCTGATGGTGTTGTAGGTTATTTGTGATCCCTTTTTTTTGTAACAATCATTTTTTGACTCACTAATGCCCCCTAATTTTGTAAATATGCCGATGGGAACAAGAGCGTTGGATTGGGATACTCCTGCAGAGGCACCAGCCTTGCAAGACCCACTCAAAGCTATTAATACTCAAATGCACCAATTGTTCGTGCAAAATCAAGAATTATTTAATTACTTGAGCAAAACTGCATCTTGAAACAGATGCTGGAAGCCAATGTGCGACCTTCAGCACCAGTGGCTAGCTCCACGCCAGTAACAAATGTGTCACCAGTGACAACCAATACTAATTCTGTCACTGCTGCAACTACCACAATTTTGCCTAACATGGCGACTGTATGTAATTTTCCTGTGGCTGATTTTATTCCCACCTTTTGTGGAAAGTCCCATGAAAATGTGGCTATGTTCATACAGAATATTCACGATGTGGGTTGCGCTTGTGCCTGGCCAGATGATATATTGGTCAATGTAGCCAGATTAAAGTTGACAGTGGAAAACTGAATGTTTATAGAGACAGTGGACAAATTACATGATATGCATGAATTTGAAGTTTTGGCTCTTGAACAAACTACGTGTTATTCCGATACCAGAGGTACCAGATATTACAGAGATCAATTATCAACCCTTAGGCAGAAGCCTAATGAGGATTTTGATGCTTTTGCAGATCGCCTATGAGCCATGTCTTGTTGTACCTACATGCTAGGTCAAAATGCCAGTGAAAATAGGATTTTTCTTTCGGAAACAGAAGCGTGTGCAATTGATGCATTTGTTCATGGTATTGATCCCCACATCGGAGGAGAAGTTAAAGCAGCCTCCCTTGCTTCTCTGTTAGAAGCTATTTGTTTGGCAATTGTACATGAAGATATATTGCACTTCTGCGCTGCTGCACCTGGTCCACTGGATTCAGTACTGGTATTAGCAAAAAAAGTATTTTGTCAGCATTGTGGGAGACCCAACCACACGGCAATGCGCTGTCACGCACCTTTCTGCACTATTTGCCAGACAGTAGATCATCTTAATAATGTCTGTCCAACAAAGTCCCATTTTTCTAACCAGATGCGCAGCCAACACCGCAATGAGGGGTCAAACTCAGCAAACGCGTGGGGAACTGGCCCTGCCACCTGCCCACGCTCCCAACCATAATAATGCACCCGGTGAGGACCAGAGAAAGAAAAGAGGTGGAACATGCTAGTTTTAGTGGCATACTCGGGAACAAAGTAGTTAAGATTTTTGTTGACACAGGTGCACAAATTAGTGTATAATTTGTAGATTCCATATCAGTGGCCTTGGTGAAGAAATAAGTGTCCCTGCAGGTTCACGTGTAGTGAATCTGCGAATAGACGAGAATAAATACAGTCAAGAGATGGAAGTGGTGAGGTTAAAGAAAGGTGATTTTGACATCATATTAGAGAATGACTTCTTGCACTGTTATCAGGGAATAGTGAATTATTGAACACAAACTGTTCAGTTTGGTGAAGCAATTCACTGTTTCGGCAGTGCACTAAACCAGCAGATGCGAGGTAGCTGTGAAATGCGAGTAGGTTGTGAATGGTGCCGTTCACAGTCTCCCATAAAACCACGGATGTGGGCGATAAAAACCACTGACCCTGTAAAGATAACAGGCGGAAGTGGGAAAATTCTTTGGATTTATGTCAAATATCAGAAGCAGCCAAAGACAGACGTTCTGGTGGATCCGCTCACACAGAATGATGTATTACATCGTCAGTCAGTTCATGTTGAGAGAAGTATTTGCCAACTGGAAAGAAAACAGAAAGATTTTGTAACACCGGTAAGCATAGATAACTTTGGTATCAAAGATGTTGTAATACCGAAAGGTACTATTGTTGCTAGTGGAGAGGAGATGTTGGAAGAACTAGGAGGAGCTGAAATTCCACAAAGTAAAGATGAGAAGGGATGGAGGAGAAAGAAGTGTTCAGTTAAAGAAGTGAGTTATGTCGCATTGTCATTAAGGAATCAATTGACAGAGAAGTTGAATCATTTAAACACTGAGGAGGAAAGGGTGTTGCAGCCAGTGTTAGATCAATTTTCTTGGTTGTTTGAAGACAGTCAGTTTCTACCGCTGACGGATCTGGTTCAGCACAAAATTCCAACCGGTGAAGCACAGCTGATTGCGCATAAACCGTATTTTATACTGTATCATTTGCAATCTGTAGTCGAAGATACAATTCAGCAGCAATTAGCTGCAGGAATCATTCAGCTCTCCTCAAGTTTGTGGGCATCGCCCATGGTCGTTGTACCAAAAAAGCCAGTAAATGGAGAGAAAGCCTAACGTCTTTGTGCTGATATGTGGGCAGTGAATTGAGTAACTACTCCAGACACATATCCGTTACTGAGCATTGATGAAACATTAGACCGACTAGGTAACTGCAAGTATTTCACCACCCTTGACTTATGCTCTGCATATCATCAAATCCCTGTTGCACCCCAGGACCACCATAAAACTGCTTTTGTCAGGGTTATATGAATTTGTATGATGCCCTTTGATTTGAGGAATGCACCCGCCACTTTACAAAGATTTGCAGATTTGTTGTTGCGCAGATTGAAACCCACAATGTGCTTGGTATAGTTAGATGACATTATTATTTTTTCTAAATCCATCAAAGAACATGAAGAAAGGCTGAGGGATGTTTTGGAAAGGTTGAAAGGAGCTCACTTGACTGTGAAACTGGAAGAGTGTGCCTTTACCCAGTGGCAGGTACAATATTTGGGACATATAATAAGTGAAGAAGGTCTCAAACTGGATCCCCCTTTGACCACAGCAGTAAAGGAATTTCCAAAACCAACAAATATCAAAGAATTACAGTCATTTTTAAGCCTTGCCAATTATTACAGACGTTTTGTGAACAATTATACTACCATTGCTAAGCCCCTGACTAAATTATTGAAAAAAGGAGCTAGTTTTATCTGGATCAAGGAATGTTATGAAGCAATGCAACAAATCCAACGTGTTTTAACTAGAGCCCCTCTACTAGCATACCCAGAGTTTGAAAGACCATTCATTCTGTCAGTAGACACCTCCGATTGTGCTGTTGGAGCCATCCTGTCACAAGAAATTGATAGAGAAGAATGACCAATTGATTATGCATCTCTGTAACTTAACAAAGCAAAGTTAAATTACAGTACAACTGAGAAGGAACTCCTAACGCTCATGTTTGGTGTAAACTATTTTCGATGCTATACGTACGGAAGAAAATTTACAGTCATCACAGACCATGCAGCATTACAGTGGATGTTAAGTTTAAAAGACCCCAGTAGTAGGTTAACTCGTGGGCTTGAAAATTGAGCGAATTTGAATATGAGGTAAAACATAAACTGGGCAAGTTGCATCAAAATGCTGATACGTTAAGCCGGAAAGTTTAGAGTGATAGTTACCAATGACGTTTCTATTGAAGAATTGAGGGAAGCACAGTAAAGAGATTTTGAAAGTCAGAAGTATGAAATTTTGCCTGAATTTTCTGTTGAAGACGGAATTTTGTATCAAAAAACCCCATTGGGTAACCGGGTGGTAATTCCGAGAGAACTACATCCCAAGATAATAGCACAATGTCATGATAGTCTGCAAGCATGTCATAATGGTCTTCATGCCACTTATTGTCAAATAGCTGCCCACTATTTTTGGGAAGACAAACAGAGAGACGTACAAAAGTATATACAAAATTGCTTGCCCTTCATTAAGAGGTCATTGGCACCCCGAATAAAGGTACCCTTACAGCAAGTGCCAGAAGCCACTTGTCCTTGGGCCTTAGTAGCAGCAGATATCGTTGGTCCTTTTCCTTTGAGTCCACAAAATAACAGATATATATTGTCCATTATAGATCATTTTTCCAGGTTCTTAATTCTCGTTCCCATACCGGATAAGTCTGCAGAAACTGTAGTTCGTGCATTTGTCACCCACTTGGTGTTACTGTAAGGAAGTGCTGAAGCTGTACTTACAGGTCAAGGCATGAATTTTATGTCTGCATTGTTTACAGAAGTCTGTTGATTGTTGCGGATCAAAAAGTGGAGAACGACACCATTTCATCGAAAAGCAAACGGATGCCTGGAGTGAGTCCACCGCATCATTATGCGCATACTCTCTTATTATGTCAATAAAAATCACCCTGACTGACAGGTATGTCCAATACAACACATCAGCATATAATAATCGGGTCCATGAAGCTACAGGATATTCCCCTTATGAAGCGGTATATGGCCGACCTATGAATTCGCCTTTTGGGATTGACAAACTGTTCCCTGGAATTAAATCCAAAGATGTGAAAGGTTTGGCCCGACATCTTAAAGCCATTTGGGAGAAAGTATGAAGGAACAACACAAAAGCCACTGCTCAACAGTTAAAGAGGGATAATCAGAAAGCAAAAATGTCCAAGTACAAGGTAGGAGATCTAGTTATGTTATGCAATCCAGTAGTAAAAAAGGGAAGAACAAATAAGTTTACACCTATGTATGAAGGACTATACCATGTCACAGGGCTTACTTCACTGGTAAATGCGGAAATTCAGTTAGCAGAACACACAGTGATCGTTCATTTCGACAGGTTAAAGTTGTACAAGGGTTCCGAGCCAGTCCTGATCAATAGTGAAACAGAGCCTGCTACGCTAGTAGTTCCACCCAAGAAAGTAAGAAGAAAGGTAATACAACTGCCTTGACCACTACATACATATGCTCTAAGATTGAAACACCCCTATGATTTAAGTTCCAGGAATTAGGTCCAATACGACGTGTAATCAGCTGGAAAAGTTCTGCATGAAGTAAGGGAATTAATTGACTGAAGCTACCATTGTTGCTGTATATTTATTTAAGTTGTGCATGTTAGTTATAAGTATACATAACAATTGGCAACCATGGGTAATAGAATTTAGGATGTCACATGGTAATGGAAGTGATTGAAGTTTTTGTAATCATTTTGTCTTGTGCCATTTAATGTCTCCAGTAATGTTGTCATAGCAGTCAAGAATTGAAAACACAAATACTTATTGGTAATGGAATTAAGGGGAAAGTTGACCTTACCAATAGAACATGCAGAGTTAAGAATCAATTAATCTTGTATATGTCACTTCACCTGTTGATTTAGTAAATAGTGTCCAGACACAGCTGTTAAAGCTTTACCATAAAGACATGATAGTAACACGCATTTCTAACTGCCAGTAGACCAGCGATAACATACTGCCATCTACCTGACATTTGAAATATGCCCCATTACATATACAGGGTGTTACAAAAAGGTACAACCAAACTTTCAGGAAACATTCGTGGACATGTGTCCGGAAATGCTTAGTTTCCATGTTAGAGCTCATTTTATTACTTCTCTTCAAATCACATTAATCATGGAATGGAAACACACAGCAACAGAATGTACCAGCGTGACTTCAAACACTTTGTTACAGGAAATGTTCAAAATGTCCTCCGTTAGCGAGGATACATGCATCCACCCTCCGTCGCATGGAATCCCCGATGCGCTGATGCAGCCCTGCAGAATGGTGTATTGTATCACAGCCGTCCACAATACGAGCACGAAGAGTCTCTACATTTGGTACCGGGGTTGTGTAGACAAGAGCTTTCAAATGCCCCCAATAATTAAAGTCAAGAGGGTTGAGGTCAGGAGAGCGTGGAGGCCATGGAATTGGTCCGCCTCTACCAATCCATCAGTCACCTCGACTGAAATGTGCAGGAGCTCCATTGTTGGAGCACATGTTGTGTCGTACTTGTAAAGGCACATGTTCTAGCAGCATAGGTAGAGTTTCCTGTATGAAATCACGATAACGTGCTCCATTGAGCGTATGTGGACGAAACTAAAATGAGCTCTAACATGGAAATTAAGCGTTTCCGGACACATGTCCATATAACATCTTTTCTTTATTTGTGTGTGAAGAATGTTTCCTGAAAGTTTGGCCATACCTATTTGTAACACTCTGTATGTTTATGCTGAATGTTTACACGCCAATAATAACAAGAATATGTACGTCCAAGTAAAACAACGAGTAAGTTACTTTAAAAGTAAGAGGAGTCTTCCTTAAGTGCTATTTTATTGCTTTCATAGTGTGACGATGAAGAGACAACAACATAAGTTTTCATGATGCTATGTGTTTCTGTATATTAAATGCCCAAGAAAAGTCGCGTGGTTATTGCCAGGCAGAGCCTGCTGGCTACAGCTGTTCACAGATATCTAGCCCTGCCCCTCCCCGCACTTCTTTCGCTCCCCTCCTGCCTCCCCGCCAAGTGAGTGGCATTAGGATTTCTCTCCTCCCTGCCACTTTGTGAAGCCCCTCACAACCCACATCTGCAGCCCCTCTACCACCTCGCTTCCAGCTGCCTGAATCAATGCCATGTCTTTCTCTTGCGCAGAGACGTTCCCGCTCATTCCTCTCCCCTCCCCTCCCTTAGCCCTGCAGGCCACATGCCTCGGCCGCACTGAAGTAAGCCATCCAGCTGCACTTCTGTACCTGCTATCTTATGGTTGCAGTGTAACCTGTAAATCCAAGAAGATAATTAAGGAAATAAATCCACCAGCCTACTATTGCTCTACAGATTTTACTAGTCTTACCCAATAATGAAAATCTATTCATGTCATTTAACTGAATTTTCAGAAGAGAACAAAACCGAGAGAGAAAAGAAGTTTTTCCTTGTAAACACCACCTATACTGCCAAAGACAGGAGACAATGGAATTTCAGACCGGTCTCCAGCTGTGTTGTATTACCACTCTTGCAGCTAATAAACAGATCTATATGGTGTCAAGGAAGCCCGCCTTGCTGTGATATTTATTCTGTGAGTGACTGCAGTGTGGGAAACACGTTAGCAAAAGGAACGAGTTTGAGATGCCATCAAACCATACAGTAAAGACCAGTAAAAACCAAGTTAATGTTAATTCAGAGTAACAACCCTAACATTAATGTCCAGTTCAGAAGTTATTAGCTATTAGTTCCAAGTAAATGATATCTGAGAGAGTCAAGTCGTCATTACAATCCCTGCAGTAATATAAAAATCCATAAAATTATGTACTTTTCAGAAGAACAGAGTATCTAAGTGAGTGAAAGAATCATGATAGTTCCGCAAACTTTAACGATTGAGTTACTTGATTCCCTTGAAGAGAAGGTCTTTCACAAATAACTGTCATGTACAACATAAGCTAAGGCCTTAGTGACCACCCAGGGAATCTTGACACCACCCATCCTCCACACGTACAAAAATTCTATCTGCTCTCCACCCTCGCCATCCCACCGTTGGGACCAGAGCCGGCCATCTGCTTTGTATCTATCCCCAGGCAAAAGAAACGACTGTTGAAAAAGACCACACCCTGCATTCCAGCAGCGTCTGAGCTGTGTCATTTAATTCGGTATATGACATTAGAAAAAACCTAAAGTACCCGAAACCTCTACACTTTATGTGAGACCATTTTTACCTTCGATAACATCACTGTTACTGAAATTAATTTTTAGTTTGTTGCCACAGCATCACTGAGAGCGTTTTATGTTCATATTAATCAGGACGGACCCAGCATGAATGCCAGCACTGCCGCTACAGTTGGTTGAAACCAGTCGCAGCCATGCCGTGGGTTGTACTGTCAGCAACCTGCAATCCTATGCCTGTCACACCTTAGTGCACCAAGCAGCATTGAGTCTCAACACAGAATTCTCAACCACTATATGACGAATACTTTGAATAACTTTACACACATTTGCAATACTAAGAAAATTACTTTCCTACCTATACACTCTCCACATGATAAATGAATTCTAATTTTATTAAAAACAAAAGCGCCGACAGGTAAGTTATAATGACATCTTCGAGAGGCAACCAGCTTCATTGGACCATCAAAAACGAGTATAAGGCCTAATAAGGAAACAGGTAAGTGAGAGGCCAACAGAAGGAACAACAATCATACCCCTGAACAATTGGTTAGGAGACTGATAATCACTAATATTCATATTTATGAGACAAGGAGTACAAAATAATGCGGAAATATCACACCAAACGTTTGATAATATCAAAGAGATTAATGGCAATAATTGATCTAACAACTGAAGGAGATGTAAAACTACTCTAAATTAAACCTTACTAAAGGAAGTATCAACCAGACACTGCACTATTCCACAGCATTTCTCATAACATTGACATAACTTAACAACAGCTTTTTTGCAGGTAGACATACCAAAGCCATGTCAATCTGTATGGAAATATAAACAAGAGCATAAGGAAATAACGGGAAATACTTACACTTATTTGCTACGAAATGTCACTGGAGAATAAGGGAGTTTTGTGTAAAGGAAATAATATTTTGTATTTTTGCTTGTGTCACGGTTTTGCTTGTGTCACTAGGATGGGTTGCTGATTACTTATGTCTTGTTACTTGCGTCCAAAAACTTATGTCTCTGTATTACTTTTACTATTGTTCATTTTGTTTGTGTTTCATTACCAGTTATTACAGAGTGTTGCTAGAACTTTACCAGCATCAGTAATTGAGTATTTGTGTCAATAAACCTAGTATTTCTATGTGTCACTGTGTTACTAGAATGATGAGGATAATTATTTAGTTTGTAGGATTCCAAGTATGCCAGAGTAAGTTCCCATTATTTAAGTGTTTATTAATAATTTTCTAGTTAAGAAACTATTTTGGAAGGGTAATTTAAGATGTAACCATGTTTTATTTCATTTGTATTTGGATGTTTGTTCAGAGGGACATGCCACATGCCTACCCCCATGATAGATAACGTAAATGGAATGAATAATGCCCACAGGACGAGCAAACTTTGGCCATACACCTAGTCTGCTGGATGAACAAGAGAACCACAACCCGCAAGGACATGTACCTGATGTGACGCGACTGGCAATTGCGCTGACCCCTAGCTGTGTATGTCATTCCTTCACTTTTCAGTTTTGCGACATAGTCTGCTCAACCACTTTCATCTTTCAATTTCCAACAGAACAACACCTTTTGTAGTTTATTATCTGGGTGTATTCCAACACAAAACTATTCAGTTCAGGTGAACTAACACAGTTAGACTTTAATCAAAAAAGAGTTCACGAGAAAAGTGTTCCGTGCTCTGTGATGACCACTGATCAGGCACTATCAGACATGAATTGCGTGTAGCCCGCAAGCTAACCGCCAGTAAGCGGAAATCTCAGTTCAAAACTTGAGCCTTCTTTGACATTATTTTTCCATTGTATTTTCCAGAGGATCTCTGACTACTGAAGTAGTATTATATCACTGTATGACGTGTCCCAGGACGCTGCAATATACCAAAGGATAGATGGAATTTTAAGCAACTAGCTGGGCCCGATGAGGCCAGCACCTAGGAGTTATAGAGATGGCGAATTCAGTTGTAAATGGTGAGAGGATGAAGACGGCGAATTTGGTCGCACAGTGAAGTTCTTTTTTATGTGAAAGATGTTGAGTTTTAAGAAGAAGTAAGTAGCAGCTATCTTGGAATTGCAGCACTCTCGTATACACAGTTAAGTATGTGATACCGTCGTGTCAACGATGCGCCATACACTATAACTTCATAAAGGGAAAGTCCTTCAGAATTACGCTCAACTTATTCATTTATACTTCAGTTACTTACACTTTCTGTTTCCAGCCTTTGGGGTCTGTCATCTTTTCTTCTTCAGCTCCAACACTCCGAATCTTCTATTTCATTTCTTACTTCTCGTCAGAGAACCGAGCTATCCTTCCCTCTGTCCACATGCATATGTCTCTATGGCTGAGATCCTTCTCATTTACTGTGTCACCTTTGTTAAGTGATGAAAGCCTATTGTATAGGAGGATCCGGGTAACAAGCTACCATTTCTGCACTATTGAGGATACTGAATTTACTTGGATATGTTTTATGTATAACGTCTAACTACGTAATTTTTGTGATGTATCTGTCACTTATGAAGCAATTTACTAATGCATAATGTAATTTTAAACAGAACCCGCTGTAACAATGCATCTAGCGTGATGTCACATGTAATCCCACTTCTGACGTAGCGCCGCTCTCTCGTAGAGTGGCCCTGAAGTTATCTGCCGCGCACCATTCTGATGCAGCGCGCTATTCAGCCTTGCAGCCAGCTGCCGCTCTGACATAGCCTCCACACAGATCTTTAGTAAACGGTTCCTGTTGGAACACCACTTATAACCTTTCATGCCACTGCAGCTTACTCACTTAGCATTCGCGCCCCCTTACTTATGTTTTTTATACCTGAAAGCTCATTTGTGATACCCTTGTCAACTGATTTGCCTGCTTTATCTAATATATCAAATGATCACCCCTTAACGTCAATTGATGATCTGTTAAAACATGAGCAAGGGCAAATTTCTTATGATCACCTGTTAGCACACCTAAATGAATGGCAAACAGCCACTAAACTACATACAACCATTATACCCAGTGTCACAGTAATCCCAGTCATTGCTGTTCTTATTATTACACTGAGATGGACACTGTACAAAAAGGGAGTTTGCAAATGGTTAAGACCGTCCCCTCCAGTGGTCCCAGAACCCCAGTGTCAGGGTGAATATCGCCCATGACAAGACGAAAGAACCTGTCAGGCATGTGCCCTCCCTTAGTTTTAAGAGTGCAACTGTGTATCTACCAATGTGGAAACTTGTGCAGTATAGTGAAGTGCTTCCCTAGTCTTAATTCCCTTTTTAAATGTGTTTGAAACGTGTGAACGTCCCCTCATACCCCACTGCGCTGAGTTCAAGAGAACTGGCTCGGCCACAGCCACGCCCCCTTCCCGCCGGCAGCTTACACACTGCCCGCTGATGAGGACAACACAACAAGCCGCCTCACACCACTCATCCTTGCGTGTGATGTCAGTGGTGACATGTTCACATTTGTAACTTATTTAAGCAAAAAAGACACGTTAACTTCATCCTAGAAACAAGAACACTCAGCATGCTTGCCTCATTCAAACTATTATTTTCTAATGTGTTTCATTCATGTAAATTTCTTTTGATGTTTTATGATGATTATTCCTTGTTCTTGTGGACATATAACATTGTGGACACTTGTAAGTCCCTTTGTGACCCCTAGGAGGTCTTTAAAGTCTCTACACCCTCCCATAGGCTAAGGCCCCTGCCATCTTCTGTGGGAGCCAAAATTGATCATCATACAGAGTGAAATCACATACGTTCTCCACTCCTACAGAGGGGGGAGGAGTGTAAGGATGAGCCAGATAGTAGCCCAATAGTAGGGGATATTATTTTCATTTTTATTCACTTTCAAAGGGTAACTTTATTTTTCTCGTTACGGCCAAGCCTCGGCCAGCAGCATCGGCTGCCTGTAGTTTTTCCATCCCACAGTCTGGCAACAGCAAGTCAGCAAGCATCTCAATCATGCACCTACCTCTTGTGCTGACAAGGTAATGCCATCTCTGTGATGCTGAGCAGGCCACGCTCTGAAAATTTCCATGCGGCTGCCGTGGGTTTCTCAGCTACTGACCAATCAGGGCTGAGGAAGCCACGTGGCCATGCTGGATGTACCTGGCCACCTGCCACCGGGCTCTCTCTCTCTCTCTCTCTCTCTCTCTCTCTCTCTCTCTCTCCCCCCCTCTCTCGATTGCGCACCCTGTAGCAGTCAACATCTCCTGCCCTTCGCTGTGCTGTGGCACCGTGGACATTGTCTTTCCAGACACCGCTTTTCATTAACTATGCGAACTACATTTCACCCCCGACCATGCTCTGGCTCACTCTTGCCTCCCTAGGCCTGATTATGTGACCCTTTAGAAGGCAAAAGTGGCCAATAAAAGACTTATTACTTAAAATCTTCCCAATGATTCTTTCACGCCCACTGCCTTCCAATCCGACTGTCCTGCACACACTACATATTTACACTGATGACATCAGTGCACTGAAGATATGCAGAAGTCATATTTTATTTAACAGGATATTTGATATTATCAGTGATACATACATCAGATCATTCTACTAAGAGATTTGTCAGCAGGGAAGAATAAGTTGGTGACAAATATGTCTTTCACACTCCATTTCAACTGAACTTTATAAGTAGAAATATTATGGCTGCTGGAAAGTTGCTGAAAATGCATGTTTCTGAATAATGGACACCTTTCTGCACTAAAATGAGTGACTTTAAATCTGAAAGTAAGTTATTCTTATTTCTTGTGCGAGCCTCTTCCAAGACCTATGCATTGCACATCTACATATATAATCTACAATACACTGTACAGTGCACAGTGTGATGTTCTGCTGGTGCTTTACTGTGATGAGGGGTGAAGTAAAGTCTGACCAGGAGCTAAAACTTCCTATAATTCAATCTTGTCAACTTATTACTTCAGCATACTTACCAACCTCTCCTGATCAAACTTCATTTCTTGAAGTTCTGTAGTTACTGCTAGAAGTTAAGATTACAAATGCCACATCCAATTCTTGAAATAAATATGAGGCTTCTCATATACAATGTATCATATATTCTGCTTGTTTACAATGACCATGAAATAAAAAATTGCTTCAAAATTCAGAACATCACAATGACATTTGGAAAGGACTAAGTCCGAAAAAGTTTAACAGATTCCAGTTGAGTAATTATATAACAAGATTTTTCTTATTCTCATAACATCATAGGCATCGGCACAGCTGCTCTTCCTCCTTGTCTCACATTATATCTCCAAGACAGGATCCAACAACATGGAATAGCTTCCTGAACAGTAGGTATCACGAAGTTGTACGATGTTTATCATCATGGGGTAGGTAACAAAAATTTTAAGCTATAAAAAAGAAAAAAAAAACTTCATTCCTGTGTGCATTTCTTATGCACTTGACACATTCCACATTATAATGGTTACCATGAGATTGATCAATGGAACATGTAAGTAACTAACTAATCCCGGCTTGCAGATACGTTGTGTCCACCCATTTCATGATACTTGTGCATAAGGAAAACATACACCTAAACAATAGATTATACTATTTCATTATGTAAATAAACTTCGTATAGTAGTGATCATCATTTGTTCGTTCAAAAAATGCTTGTGCACCAAAGCAATATGTTACACTACAGATTGCTTCCCTTAGGTGAATGTTGTCATCATTACTGTGATGCACTAACCAAACAGTAAATATTAAAAGTTTAAAACTTGTTTAACCTTCTCTCTGTTATATTAGTATTTTGTGTCTATTTGAAGAACAGTCACATTTGTACTTGTATCTCATTTTTAATAAATATACTTGTTTATGTTTATTACATATGGAATGCTCCTCAATGAATTGTAAACCACCAGTCTTAGGCATGTATTGACACAACTTCACTTTCATTAAGTTTCTTAACCCCTTAACATAAAATCCTGAGTTACTTCGTTTTTATTATTTTGACAGAAACTTAAAATCACAAGTGTACTCAGGCAACTTAAGAATAGACCTCTGAAAAAAAACCTCACTTGTATCCACTTCAGCACTGTTAGTAAGTGTTCGGCCGCAAGAGAATATCCAGTCCTACATTTGTAGTGTGGCTGTCATGTTTCAGTTGAGGTGTTTGCCACTAAATATCATGTTTACTGTGGTACTTGACATCAAAACACACAGTTTTGGCCTCTGTGCTGTACTGTCACTTAGCCAGTGCTTTTGAAAAAGGATGGCTGAGTTTGATCATAAATTTAGTGGCTCAGAAAATGAAGATGAATGTGATGTTACTTCATTAAAGGCTGAAGCTGATAAAAGTTTTCAGTTGACTGACAAGATGAATAAGTCTGATGTGATCCACCTGGCTCCTCAAAGATTTCTGTTTACAGTAAACTATTGTGAAATACATGGTTCAACTTCATAGGTACGTAGAAATACAAAGTGACTTCAGGTTCTGGGATATTTTAGTCAAAGTCCAGTGTACAAATATACTTGTGATTTTATCAGTGGTGACCTTCAAAACTTTGTAACTCATTATTTTAAGCTTCAAAGGCTGTCTCTCTTCTTATGTCTACAGGTAATATCATTCATTATAGGATGTTTCTCATTAATAAAAAAAATACTATTTTGTGGAGAACAATTTTGACAAAAATCAATATGTTAAGGCATTAATCTTCCTACCAGGTAATCATCCATTTACTGTGGATATGGGACATCAGATAACAGATATTCTTTACCTCTATTTCATCTTATCAAATATATTGCTTCAAAAAAGTAAGGCTTTTATAGCTGTGCTCATAACATTTTTGGAAATCACTGGACATGTCCTACATCTCAGGCAGGAAAATATCGATTCTTCTAGGAAGAATATATGAGACTCTACAAAACTTGCAGTTAACAGGTATATTGACCTGTGTGGTTGTTAGGGAACACAACGCTCATTGCATTGAGGCCACTTTCCTCATCAAACACCTTCAGCATTCATAAAACTGCCATCAAACCAAAGGAGTTACATGTTTTGAACAATTAACAGGCACTAGATGTCAGGCATTCTATGATCAGTTACCTACCTTTCCAATCCTGAAGGATAGCATACAAAATTCAAGACACTTGTCTCTTTATTAAATCAGCTTTAAATTTGCATATGGAACAGATTAACAAACACAGGTAATTAATTTTTATGTGAGATGTTTTGAGTCTCAGTTTTGTCTATGATAATGATAGAAGCTGAAGAAATGAATTAAAATTTCTGCCACAGGACAGGTATCCTTGCTTACTAGGCATATGTGCAAGGCATTACACCACCACAGCAGTATCAGAGCTTAAATCACCTATGCCTGAGGTACATGCAGGATTTCCCAATCACATCCAACACTGAGCTACTGTTCCAATGCCAGAGAGCCTTAGCAGTAGTGACAAACTAAGAAGGGGAAAATAAGTTGAAGACATGAACTGAAGTTTGTGTTGGGGATGGCATTGGACTAGGGTAGTCTGTGCAGTTGTGTTGGCTATACTGCTGTGTTAACTATACTGCTGTAGCACATCTGCCTAATAAGCAAAGTGATCTGGATCCAAGTCCTGGCTGGCACAAATCTTAATTCATTTCTTCAACTGCTATCACTAGGGTAAACTCAGGTGAAGTAATCTACTTTGCAGGAACCTCAAAACTAACACTGCCAATTTATGTTGTAACCATCAAAATACACTTCTTTCTGCAGAAAGGTTATCTTCAAATAATCTGTCAATTTTTCCACAATAATAATATCCTTATTTATGTATTTCTCTTTTATTTCAGGTATAGGTCATTCTTTTCCTCTTAGTCCACCTATCCTTTCCATCACACCATATATACATACAAATAAGGGTTGCAACTTAATATATAAATTATTCTTTGTTAATTGTTGTTGATCCCAGATGAGATCAGCATTCATGACTGGATGGATTAAAGAATGGAGAAGCTAAAAGTTGTTGCTTCCACAAAACAATTGTTCATTCAATAGCACGTGAGCCCCCCCACATGCAGCTGCATGAAAAATAAATTGTAAATCAAGAAGCCACTGTTTATAGGGCCTCTGAAATGTGTGGCTGGATTTGAAAGCATTGGCTATGCTACTGTTTTGGGCCAACCAATGCATCTGTCACATAAGCCCTAAAAAATTCAGTCATAAGTTCAAATAAATGTAGACAGGAATTTGCAGTGAAAACAATGTTCACTACTCACAATGTTTTAAATTTTAACAAAACTGAGTTTATTACAAATAAAGCATGGATCTACGGTACATAATAGTGAAGGATAATGAAGAACACCATTAAATACAGAGTACAAAACACAACATGGTACATATAAGAATACACAACCATGTGATATGAAGTCACGGGTCGAGCTACCAAGTCGAGAGAGTCTACATTGTACCTCTTGCTGGTCAGCGATACTGTTGTCCCCACACAGCCCTCCCTCCCCTCACCCTAAAGTAGAGTTACTGCAAGTAGTAGGTTACCATCCTTGTAAGACACAGAGTTCATAATCATGCAGATGTTAAAGTGCATTCATGGTGCAACCTGTACGAGGAAGAGTGGTAACTGCAGGGGAGAGGGGCTATCGATAAATGTGTCAGGCTAAGGTGGCACTGAGGTGAGCTTGTGGCCTGGGAGTCGAAAGCATGATATGGTGATGGTGAGATGGTCAGCACTGCTGAAGCAAGCAGAGAGGGTTGAAGCATCTACATCTGCAGGTAGTGGGAGTGGCCTCATGAAAGTGCTGCTAATCCGTGTTATTCGAAACCTTGCAGCCTCCATGCATACCTTAGATGATTAGCTCAGCACCATCTACAGTGAGCTGGAGATCCCCAGGGTGGAAATATTGCATATCCAGGTGCACTACAAAGGGTACTGATGTGTCAGAAGAAAGGGGGTGGGAACATTAGGTGAGGGTGATGCAGTAGGTGATGAGGTGTCGGTAGCCGCGAGTTCATTATTGAGTGTCCAGGTCAGTTTGGGTCTGATGAGTGAGACAGTGACAGGGTCTGCCATGCAGCGAGAGATGGAATGTGTGAGCCCCATGATGAAGCATTTTGCAGGGACCCAAGTAAAGGGGTTTTCAAGGATCTCCAAGTAAGAGGATGCATGTAGCATGTGATCGCAAAGCATGACAAATTGGCAGTCCAGAAGCCCCTTGAACAAGAAGGTCTTCAGAGTAGAATGATGAAATGGAGGACATATGCAGAGGCAGGAAATGTGCTTTCTCACTTGGACGACAAGGGTGGGCAGAGGAGTTGTCACAGAGGGAGGTTAGTGCAAAATGAAATAACCTGAGAATGACGGCTCACCATAAAGCAGCTCAGAAATGAGACATCCAGGCTACGTTTATGAGCCATGCACACACCAAGAAGTACCCATGGGAGAGCATCAGTCCACTTGTCTCTGTAGCACATTAGACCCAGCTTGAGGGTACGGAGCCACCTCTCAACATGTCTGTTGCTTTGTAGATGATATGCAGTTATTCTGTAACAAGTGATTCTGCACAAGTTGCAGAGTTCACGGAATAAGGAAAATTCAAAGTGTTTGCCTCAATCTGTAATGATGATGAGGGGCACCCAGAATGAGCGAACCACGTACACACCAGAACCTTTACAATAGTTTCCACTGTAATGTCTGGAAGGAGGAGGGGGGGTCACCTCTACACATCAAGTCAGCAATCAATGAGCGACAGAGTATAATGGCAACCAGCTAAGAGAAGCAGTGACCTAGGAGGTCAACATGTATATGCTGGAACTGACCCTTCGGTACTTCAGAGTGGCCTAGAGGTGGCTGGGTGTGTCATGACATATTGCTTCGTTGACAAAGGGGGGGGGGGGGGGGGGGAGAGAGAGAGAGAGAGAGAGAGGAGAGAGAGAGAGAGAGAGAGAGAGAGGCTTGCAGCTTACGGCTTTTCCTGACGTATGGCCAAACAGAATGCTTGGTGATAACGCATGCTGTTGGTTGCACTCCATGATATGCAAGATTGTGATGGGGCTTGAAGATCAGGTGCACAGTTCTGTGAGGTGTCCACAGAGAACCAGACGAGTTGCAACCAATATGAGCCTGGGTTTGATGCAGAGGTTCATCATGGGATCATTAAGCAGATCTTGGAGCTGCCTGTGCATATTCCTCATAATCACTGTGTGTGGTAATAATGCCAGTGCATGAGAGGTAATCAGCTATAACATTGTCTCCACCTTTTATATGGCAGACATTGGTTGGTATTGTGCAATGTATTCTAAGTGACTGTATAGTCTTCGGCACCCATCTTTGGGAGGGGTGGGGGGGTGGGGGGGGCACTAGGGTAGGGTTATAAATAGCATCTATCAGTGGTTGGCAATCAGTGTACATGACAAGAGGAAGTCCGTGAATGTCCTCCCAAAAGTAGCACACAGCTTCATAAACTGCTATGAGATCTCTGTCGTAAGTGGACTACTTGCATTACAGTTGTGTAAATTTGTGGGAAAAGAAGCATAGTGTCTGTTGGGGACCATTTACTTCCTGTTGCAGTACAGTGCCAATGACTAGGTTGTTAGCATCTATCATAATTGAGCATTGGGGAGTGGATCCACCAAGGTGACAGCTTGCACAGGGGCATCCTTGATGTGGTCACAGGCCTGCTGCATATGTGATGTCCACATAAGTTTGCATTGGCCAGAAGTGTTCTTGCCCTTTAGCGCTTAGGTGAGGAAGGCCTCATGGAGCAGATGGTGGTGGTAGAAATTCACCATTCTCGGGAAGCAATGAAGCTCGTGGTAAGTGGAATAGGTGGCAAATGAGCTCTGTACTCTTGGGCCTGGGTCGAATGCCCGAGGTGTCCACAACAAGGTCTAGGAATGTCACTTCTGTTTGGCAAAGCTGACTTATTGTTTATCATAATACTGTTATGGGCTAGCACATGAAGAACTTGTTCAAAGTGAGATAAATGAAAGTCAAAATTGGGCAAGAATATTAATATGTCATCAAAGTATGCATTGTAAAATCAGAACTAGAAGAGTACACTGTCAATAAACCATTGCTGTGTTTGGGTGGCAATTCGGAGACCATATGGCATATAGAGTACCTCGAACACACTGAAAAGCATGATTATACCCATCTTGTGAATTTTCTCTGGCTACATAGGGATCTGTAGGTAAGCTTTTCTGCCACCAATGACACTAAACATTGTAACACCAGCAAGGTAGTGCGTGAAATCCTGAGTGTGAGGTACAGGGTAATTGTCTATGACGGTGGGAGCATCAAGGGCATGATAATCACCACACAGTCTGACTGAACTGTCTTTTTTGAGGACAAGGCAGAGTGGAGATTCTCAACGGCTGTTGAAAGGATGTGCAATGCCCAGCTAAAGAAGTTCATCCACTGCGGACTTTGTCATATGCAGATGATCAAGGTTTCATCTGCGAGACTGTTGGCTCACTGGGAGCCTAGCAGCTGTGTTGATTTGGTGTGGTGCTCCATTCTTAATTGCAGAAACAACAAACAAGCCCCAAGGAGAGTGCTGCTGAGAGAAAGGGGGCAGTGCACACGTGTCACTAACATGTAGCACCTCAGCTGGTGCAGCTGGTATGTCAGGCAACTCATGTTGGCCTGTGGCTGGCTTAGGTCTGAGGGTATCAGTGAGAGTTGAAGAACGGAGGTGGTCAAGGAGATGGCATGTCTCAGAAAGTTCATCCTCTGCTGTGCAGAATGGTGGCAAAGTATCTCGTTGTCATTCTGGAGTTGAGCCCTTGCAACCCCAGTGTCCATGTTGAGTGGGTGGATGTCCTGAATGCATCTGATGCAATTGACACATTGTCATAGGTACTTCGCAGTGGAAGATGATTGAGTTGCACATTCTGGTCACAGGTTGCTGTCCTCTCAATATGCTGTCGAGGTGGCAGGCTCACAGATTACCTTGACAGAACATCTGGAAGATGAGTGTGTTAAAAAAAAAAAATGGTTCAAATGGCTCTGAGCACTATGGGACTTAACATCTGAGGTCATCAGTCCCCTAGAACTTTGAACTACTTAAACCTAACTAACCTAAGGACATCACACACATCCATGCCCGAGGCAGGATTCGAACCTGCGACCATAGCGGTCGCACGGTTCCAGGATGAATGTGTTAATTTATCTGTATGCAGTGAGGGAAGACATGCAAGCTTGAGGTGTTATGCAACATGTTGTTCTCCTAGACGATGTAGCATCAGCAAGGCTGTGCAATCTGGATGGGTATGTGGTGAATCTTGACATACAGCCAATGTGGTGGCTAGTAATGCAAATGGCTGCATGAAACATGGACCAAACAATGCATCACGTGGTACAGTCAGACTATGAAGCATGATGAGCACATACGAGTTAAGTGTGTGTAAATGGAAACATGTTCATGTGAGGCTGTAGAAGTCATAACACATGTGGATTCTGCAGCAAAGTCAATAAGAGGATCATCCACTGTACACCTCTCTTGTGCAGTCACATTCATTAGTGAAACATCAGTATGTAGAGTTTCACTGTCACTTTTTATCAATGATGAAGCACAAGGTACACTGTCTGTTGGTTGGTTGATTCGGAGGAGGGGACCAAACAGCGGTGTCATCAGTCCCATCAGGTTACAGAAGGATGGGGAAGGAAGTCGGCCGTGCCCTTTCAAATGAACAATCCTGGCATTTGCCTAAAGTGATTTAGGGAAATCACGGAAAACCTAAACCAGGATGGCCAGATGTGGGTTTGAACCATTATCCTACCGAATGCGAGTCCAGTGTCCTAACCACTGCACCACCTCGCTCGGTGCCTGTATTTGCTGTTAGCGAACAACATGGAATAGCATCACAATTCATAGTGTTCATGACACAGTGGGTGCAGGAAGGTCACATTGTTGGCAAGGAATAAATGAATTCACATGAATGAACGGCACATGGTAGCTGGGATCACCAATTCTGGAACTCCAATATGTAATGGTGATGGATAATAAATAACACTGTAGTTATGGAGTACAAAACGCATTTACTAAGCACATGATACATATAAAAATAAACAACGTAACAAAGTCACAGGCCAAACTTCTGAGTTGGAGAGAGTCTGCATCATACCTCTCGCTGGTCAACAACATAGTTGTTCCCACAAAAGTAACACTTTTCACAATTAATAATTGTTCATTATTGGAATAATGATCCAATGAGCAAGCGTTTAAATGAATTAGAACAGTATATTATGTTCGCATAAACTTCGAATAAGTCATGGAAAAATATTAAAGTACCTTCAGTGCAAGTCTACAATTAAAGTTCCACAATTGCAAACTAACTAAATTCCGAGTGCAGTTCACTCTCAAAGCTAACTACAGAAAAGTTTTAAAGTTCAGAATATATCGCACAATGTGAAATATTGAAAGTCCCCAAGTCAAAAACATTTGAGAGTGCTCACTATCGAAACTCGCGAATATCAAAAGTCCATGACCAAATATCAGAAATACCCCAATTCGCTCATGAGTTGACCTAATGCCACACATATGTACTGTTTGTTCCAGACCTCAACCCCAGCTGCAGGATAAATGCCAAAAAGCCCTGCATAAAAATGGCCGCTGCTATTTGAACACTGACTTTGATGTGAATCAAGGGCACACACTTCTGACATATACTCAAAAATATAAATTTATTGCTAAATACATGTATCATTTATGAATTTGCATGGAAATTTCTTCAGCTTTCTAATGCCATTCTTTTCTCTAACTTAAATAGTTCATTCACAAGTAACAGTTTCATTCAAGTAAATGCTAATTTGCATTGTTATGCTACTAATAAATATAAACGATTAAAACTACATAAACTCGTACATCCCTAATTATGTTTGCTTCATTACACTTCCACTACTTTCAATGATTCACATCTTATTTACAGGAAAATTTAAGTTTTTACGCACAGAATGTACATTCTGGCCCATAATTTAAAGCAGGTAATATTTATATTTAAAAAAATATTTAAAAAAAATAAATAAATAAATAAATAAACAGTATTACAGTATGATAGGGCTCATTGAGACCAATCTATAGACATGTTGTTTGTAAGAATCAGTTGAAGAGTTGTTGAGATATTAATTTTCATAGTTCATAATATATATAAAACATTTAACATAAATTACACCTTGTATCAAGAGAAATTCTTTCTCATGTACTCGTCCTAATTATGTCCTTGTAACCATGTTACTGTCTTCTCTGTCACTAGTTGAGTTTAGTTTTTATTTCATTTAGTCTTATCTGATATTTGTTTTGGCCACTCAATTTGGCATTGGTGGATACCATTCCATGTTTCACATCAACAGCTGGATTTTTCTGACCATGTGGCCAGAGTCACCATTTACCTGACCTGCTGTCTAAAATCTGCCAGTCAAAAGGCACTGACTGTTAATAGCATTTACAACTCTACCTTTTCCTTTTATGCATATACACTCCTGGAAATGGAAAAAAGAACACATTGACACCGGTGTGTCAGACCCACCATACTTGCTCCGGACACTGCGAGAGGGCTGTACAAGCAATGATCACACGCACGGCACAGCGGACACACCAGGAACCGCGGTGTTGGCCGTTGAATGGCGCTAGCTGCGCAGCATTTGTGCACCGCCGCCGTCAGTGTCAGCCAGTTTGCCGTGGCATACGGAGCTCCATCGCAGTCTTTAACACTGGTAGCATGCCACGACAGCGTGGACGTGAACCGTATGTGCAGTTGACGGACATTGAGCGAGGGCGTATAGTGGGCATGCGGGAGGCCGGGTGGACGTACCGCCGAATTGCTCAACACGTGGGGGCGTGAGGTCTCCACAGTACATCGATGTTGTCGCCAGTGGTCGGCGGAAGGTGCACGTGCCCGTCGACCTGGGACCGGACCGCAGCGACGCACGGATGCACGCCAAGACCGTAGGATCCTATGCAGTGCCGTAGGGGACCGCACCGCCACTTCCCAGCAAATTAGG
Organism: Schistocerca piceifrons; assembly: GCF_021461385.2. NCBI lineage: Eukaryota > Metazoa > Arthropoda > Insecta > Orthoptera > Acrididae > Schistocerca > Schistocerca piceifrons. The sequence continues at coordinate 141,769,078 of NC_060141.1, read as the reverse complement.
GACACTGTTGCTCCTGGGGTATCGGCGAGGACCATTCGCAACCGTCTCCATGAAGCTGGGCTACGGTCCCGCACACCGTTAGGCCGTCTTCCGCTCACGCCCCAACATCGTGCAGCCCGCCTCCAGTGGTGTCGCGACAGGCGTGAATGGAGGGACGAATGGAGACGTGTCGTCTTCAGCGATGAGAGTCGCTTCTGCCTTGGTGCCAATGATGGTTGTATGCGTGTTTGGCGCCGTGCAGGTGAGCGCCACAATCAGGACTGCATACGACCGAAGCACACAGGGCCAACACCCGGCATCATGGTGTGGGGAGCGATCTCCTACACTGGCCGTACACCACTGGTGATCGTCGAGGGGACACTGAATAGTGCACGGTACATCCAAACCGTCATCGAACCCATCATTCTACCATTCCTAGACCGGCAAGGGAACTTGCTGTTCCAACAGGACAATGCACGTCCGCATGTATCCCGTGCCACCCAACGTGCTCTAGAAGGTGTAAGTCAACTACCCTGGCCAGCAAGATCTCCGGATCTGTCCCCCATTGAGCATGTTTGGGACTGGATGAAGCGTCGTCTCACGCGGTCTGCACGTCCAGCACAAACGCTGGTCCAACTGAGGCGCCAGGTGGAAATGGCATGGCAAGCCGTTCCACAGGACTACATCCAGCATCTCTACGATCGTCTCCATGGGAGAATAGCAGCCTGCATTGCTGCGAAAAGTGGATATACACTGTACTAGTGCCGACATTGTGCATGCTCTGTTGCCTGTGTCTATGTGCCTGTGGTTCTGTCAGTGTGATCATGTGATGTATCTGACCCCAGGAATGTGTCAATAAAGTTTCCCCTTCCTGGGACAATGAATTCACGGTGTTCTTATTTCAATTTCCAGGAGTGTATATACTGAACTTAGTTACTCCTACCATAGTCCATATTTACACACCTGGTATTTAATCTGTCTTTTGTGCTATATTTATTTTACTCCTCTGCACATACTCACTCACTACAGTAACTCTGAATGCCCTCCTACTATATGGTTCAACAATTGTATCTGCATGTTGACCCATCGTGTTGACAGTTCACAGCTAAGGGAATACCCCTTGATTTCTACTGTCAAAAATAACATAGTTAACATCCAGCTCCACTTAGAAAAAGGACTATAATACACTTAGAAAAAGGAATGTAACACATCTTGATTCTGCAGTCTATTTGATGGCCAAAGCTTGTTAATTTCTATTACTTGCCACATACATGGTGTACCACAAGGCTCAATTTTAGGTCCCTTTCTCTTCTTAATTTTCATAAACGACTTCCCCCTACACGTTCAACACTCCGAACCAGTGCTATTTGCAGATGACATGAGCATATTAATTGAAGGTGAAAACGAAATGGCTCTAAGTTTAAATGCTCAAGTCACAAATGAAAATGTCACAGAGTGGTTTATGAGGAATAAATTACTGATAAACCCTCAAAAAACAGTCATCTTACACTTCCATACACAACAAAATAAAAACCCATTAAAACCAAACATGTCCATGGAAAACCAAAGAATTAACAGTGTCACTGAAACAAAATTTCTTGGCATCTACTTACAAGACAATCTTAAATGGAATTCCCACATCACATCATTAAATTCTAAACTACCAAAAATGACTTATACGGTGAGGATTATATGGAACAACACAAGTCCTGAAACCGTTAGAGTGGTGTATTACGCTTGCATACACTCCCTATTGAGATATGGCATCATATTCTGGGGAAATTCTCCTCATAGCATAACAACATTCCGGAAACAAAAAAAGATTGTGAGGATAATGAAAAATGCTAACAGCCAAAAATCAAGCAAACCATTCTTTAAAGAACTGGGGATTCTACCCCTACCGTGTATCTATATACTAGAAGTTGTCATGTACCTAAAAAAATGCTAAAAATGGAAATGTATTTATTCAAAATAAATCTGTACATCAACACCATACAAGGGAAAATAGTGACATACACAGACATCATTGTTATACCACACTGTGCAAGAAAGATGTATATCACTCAGGTTCACATTTGTTTAATAAGCAGCCAAGTAACTTAAAGGCCATAAGCAAAATCCATAGCTATAAAAAATCTGTAACTACATATCAGTTGGAAAACTGTTTCTACTCAGTAATGCAGTATCTTGAAAAATAAGTTAATTTCTGTTGTAACAAGATAAAAATGTAATGTAACAAATAGCAATATAACAATGTAACAATTTATAAATGTAATGTATACAATCAGTGTAACAGTATACTAATGTAATGTCATTTCGTCGAACATCTAGGGTATAGTATATGTACCTCAAAGATTCAGGACATAAATAAATAAATAAATACTAATGTAAAACTATCGTAGGTGTAAAGCGATGATTTTTTTTTTATTTTAAATTGTGTGAATTGTGTTTTAGTCATCTCAAGACAAACATTTGCAATCTATTTGGTTTGCATAAAGGAGACATGTCAAAAATTTATAATACAGTTACAATGATTTTACATTAATAAATAACAGCACTACAATAAATAATAACACTATAATGATATTTCTTGGAATGTGTAAGACATTGTATCCAGCTCAAATTTCCAGTTTGTCCTGTATGAATTCATCCACTGAGTAATAACACTTCAGTGTCAGTACCTCATATAGCTTTCTTTCAAGTGAACCTAAATTCACTTGCATCAACTTGTTCCCTTTTAATTTATTACAAATTTTCATTCCCATGTATTGAGGTCCCTGGGCATACAGTCTGAGCCAGTGGGTGGGGAGCATAAAATTTTCTTTGTTTCTAGTATCACGTGAATGGACAAAATAGTTCCCCTCAAATAATTCACATCTAGTGTACAAAAATATAATAATCTCATATATGTAAAATGATGGCAGGGTTAATATTTTAAGTTTTCTAAATAATGGTCAACATGGTTCTTTGTGACTTACAGTGCACATATTTTGAATGATTTTTTTTTCTGTATTTTTAGTATCTGCACTATGTTTGTCAAGTTACCCTAAAAACAATACCATACCTAATAATGGGTTTGAAGTAGCTTGTATATGTTACTTTTTGTTTGTCCATGTCTGTTGCAGTTGATAATATATACAAAGCAGCTCAGTTAGTTTTCCAGGTATTCAATGTGTGCCTGCCAGCTCAAATTTTTATCTCCATTTAAACCTAAGAATTCGACTGACTCAACTTCTTCTATGTCTTGGTTGTTGTGTACAATCTTAATCTACTCACATTTTGACTGTTTGGTTTTGAACTGCATCACGTGAATCGTAGATATGTTTAGATTCAACCCATTTAGCTGAAACCAAGTTTCTAAGTTACAGATCACAGATTTGAGAATTTTTTCCGAATCCTGATCTTCAACTAAGACAGAAGTATCATCTGTGAACAGAACTGATGCGGAGCTGATATTTAATGGTAAGTCATTAACATAGATGAGAAATAGGACTGAGCCTAATATGGAGCTTTGTGGAACACCCTGAGATATTTTTTTCTAGTCAGAAAAATAATATGTACCATTTGAAGAGATGCTAACTCTTTGCTTTCTGTTGGATAAGTAGGATTTAAGCCATTGTAGGGCACTGCCGCTAATGCCATACTTTTCAAGTTTGTAAACAAGCAATGCATGGTTTACAGAATCAAACGCCTTTGTGAGGTCGCAGAAAATTCCTGCCACCTTATTTCTCTTGTCTAATAATGTACTTATTTTCTCAGTGAAACTGTTTACTGCATCTATGGTTTTTTCCTCCTGCTGAAAACCAAATTGATTGTTTAGAATAACAGAATATTTTTGAAGTTTTGGATATGTGCAACATCAAGTTTTTCAAATATTTTAGGTAGGACTGGGAGAATCGAGATAGGACAATAATTTCCCATGATCGCTCTTGATCCCTTCCTGAAGAATGGTTTGACTTCAGCATATTTCAGTACCTCTGGCAAACGGCCCTCTTCAAAACAATGATTTTTTATTTGGGCTAGTGGGTTTGCAATTCTATTATGAACCACTTTAATAACTTTGGTGGATATTCCATCCAAACCTGCAGATTTTTTTGTTTCTTAATGTTAGAGTAGCATTTTCTACAGTCTCCACAGAAACTTTTAAGAATTTTGTAAAGTTTTCAGAGGTTTCACCTAGGCCAAAGGGGTTTACTATGTTGTGATAATCTGTTACATCTACACAGACTTTGCTGCGTTTATAAAGAATTCATTAAAGTACTCTGATACTTGAGTTGATTTACAATAGTATTTCCTTCAGTGACAATTTTTGAAGTTTCTTGGTTAAAGGCTTTAACACCTGATTTAATGACAGACCACACAGCCTTTGTTTTATTTTTATGATTTAAAATCAGCCTGTTATTTACCATTTGTTTTGCTTCCCTGACAACTCTTTTAAATATGGTTTTATAGAGTCTAACATATTTCATGAAACCAATATCTTTATTATATTTTAGTTCTCTGTGCAGTTGCCTTTTCGTTACACTGAAAATTTTTATGCCCTGGGTAATCCACTTTACATCATTTGTTATTTTATTGCTGCAGAGTCTAGGTTGACATGTTTCATTAAAGACACCAAGAAAACTATTTAGGAAATTCTCAAAGTTTTTGTCACTTGAGTTACAACAATCAAAAGGCCATGTTTTCTCTTTTATCTTCTCACTAAATGTTAGCAAGTTTTCTTTGTTAAAGTTCCTGCTCATTTCGGTTCTGATCTGTGAAATGTTCCTGTCTGTCTGTGGCAGCTCAATGAACACTGCACAGTGATCTGAAATACCTAGATCTAGACAAAATTTATACACATCTTCATATACATAATTAGTTAGAACTTTGTCAATACATGTTGCTGATTGCCCACTGTCTCTGGTAGATTCAAAGAAATTCAATCTGAAACCGTATTTCTTTACTAAGTCAGTGAATCTTGAAGCATGGCTGCTATCACATGTGGTATCAATATTAAAATCAGCAGCTATTACATTTTTTTCTCTACAAAGGTCTTCTAGAAGAATTTGAAGCTTAGATAGGAATAGTTCTGTTGTTGACATCCCTGGAATTCTGTATATTAAGATTATTATAACATTTGCTAGTGAGTCCATTATTTCTACACAACAGCTCTCAAACACACATTCTTCATTTAAATAATTAAAACAGTTTCTGGTCTCATAATTTATATCACTATGTAGAAGTATGCATGAGTCTCCACATGAATTGTTTCTTCTGCAAAAGCTACTTGCTAATGTGAAATTCCCTAGTTTGTTTAGAATTTTGTGTGTGTCCTCAGTAAACCAGTGCTCATTTAAACAAACAACTCTAATATTTGCATATTCTGACAGAATGATTTCTAATTCATCTATTTTGGAGCTTTTATTGTTTGAAGCATAATTGTTTAAATGGTTTGGTTTTGTCTTCATTAATGCTACACAAGTTTTTTTACCCTCATCACTACTTATCAGTTTCCCTTATTTTTTATGACCTGGCAACTATCTATGAACATCTAACTGAATATTTTTGAGCCAAACCTGTTCAGATGTAGACCATCTTTGGCAAGACACTTTGCAACTAGAAATTTGTTGGGATCAATGAAAACGACTCCTAGTTTATTGCACTGTTCTTTAATACTACCATTTTTTTCTTTGGACATAGCTGTCACTCACCAACCTTTTGTACACAATGCCACTTGTTATTATTCTGGAATTCAAGTAGTCTTCTGGCCGTTTGGATGAGGTCCCTTGAGTGGTTTACAGTTTCTTCCTCATTGTTGTTTTGAAGAGAATTTGTTCCCACATGGATAAAAACACCTTTTGGATTTCTGCTATACTTATCTGCTGTGTTCTCTCCTGAGTTTGAGACATTGTTTAGGTGTGTATGCAACTGATGCTTCCTGATTCCAGGTCGAACACCAATATTGGTGTTTGGAACGATTGTTTTTCAACAATGAGTAGCCTATAATACAGAATTCACTTTCTGTCTTATTATAATGCTTCCTTCTGTCTTTTATGTGCTTCATGCAGGTCCACTTATATTTGTTTGGTTCTTCCGTATCTTTAGTTTCTTTTTCTTTCATAATGGCGGCTGCATTTTTTTGTGGTTTGTCAGTTGTATAACTCCACATATTTACTGTAGTAGGTCCATCTAATACCGTACTGGAGTTCTTTCACATACACAACACTTTTCATGTTTCAATGCAATATTTTCTTGCTTAAGCAACGTCAGTTCTGCTTTCAGAGCATCAATGGCACTTTGAAGAAGACAAATAATTTTGTCCTTAGAACTTAGTGCGGATGTTAATTGCTCATTTTCGTCACTTATACAGTCGAGGAAGTCCACTGAATATCATCATTTATAAGTTTCAGACATACGTTTGCGCACTTCTTGTGTAACCAAAAGTTACAGCTAATGCACTGAATTCCTTTGACTACATGTTTTTTACACCTTCTGCACGAAGAACCATTTAATTTCAACTGAATTTGGAGCATCCTTTCACCACAGTATCCTACTGGTGCCATCTTTGTCACTGCAACTGTTTCTTATCACACATATCTTTTGATCATATCTATATTATGGAAAGCTTTTCTTTTCCACTCAAAGGATCTACAAAGAAAACAGCCATTGGATGTAGAATTCCTGTAATTTTGTATGGACCTTCATAATGATGGAAAATCTCGCTTTTTCTTTTCTTTAATTGTGATGAAAGATTTTCATTAGCACCATCATTGAGTTTAAAGTTAGGGACACTCCCTTTTAAGTTATGTTCTTGCACTCTGCACTGTGCATGTCTATTTACAGTCCTCGCTATCTTTTCATGTAAATCGCTGATTCGTACATCTTCTGTTTCAGGCCATGAAAAAAATTTTAAGTGTTGTTCTTCTATGAACTTTTTATTCAACACTCTACTTCAGAAAGTCCAGTTAACGAGTGAAGTAATTCATTAAGGACAACCTGAAACTCCGCAACCACCTGTGCCCGAGTTGTGTGTTTCACAGAACATTACACACGAGATAATCTTCCTCTCTCCTTCATAATTCATTCAGAATGGTTGGATTTTGGGTGATATTTTGAAATAAGCACATGTTTTACACATTCCCTTGCTAAAAATTCTCAGAATGTATTACTTATAAATTGAGTTCCATTATTGCTGCATAAGCAGTTTGGCTTGCTTGTGTCCATAAAATAATCTCTTGTGCAATTGATTATGGTTGCATTTGCTAACTTAATGGGATATAGCTTCATATATTTAGACCAACATTTTTGTCCAGTACTTTCTTTAACGTTCTGATGAAGATCACAATTTCTTAGTACCTTTTTATTTCTTTGCATAAATTTTTAAAGTAATGAAACTTTGTCACTTGTTGGCTGCAGTTTTGTATACTGGACACTAATCTCCTCCTCCAACAATAAACAAATAACTGTATAGATAATGCCAGGGCCTTGGGTAAGTAAGTAAGAGAGTAAAATTGTAAAAATCTCAACCAAAAACTTAAACTAAATAATAATGTTCCCAGTTCAGATTCTGGTTTTTGACAGGCACATGGCATCACATATATCCTATAGTGTCCTCAGCATAAAATAAGTGAATCACCTCCACGATTTTTGCCGACGGACACATGTTAAATCTAGGCTTATGACTTCTTCACTGAACAATACATTTCTTGCTATTCAGCACTAAGTGTATACACAAATTAGGAGGCCTAAAATTAAACAGGACATGCTATTAATAAACCTTACTGCCTCCACACGTAACAGTACCCTCTGGCTCCTACCCTTGTAACCGCCCCCAGTGTAAAACCTGTCCCATGCACCCTCCCACCACCACCTACTCCAGTCCTGTAACCCGGAAGGTGTACACGGTCAAAGGCAGAGCCACATGTGAAAACACCCACGTGATTTACCAACTGACCTGCCTACACTGTGAAGCTTTCTATGTGGGAATGACCAGCAACAAACTGTCCATTCGCATGAATGGACACAGGCAGACAGTGTTTGTTGGTAATGAAGATCACCCTGTGGCTAAACATGCCTTGGTGCATGGCCAGCACATCTTGGCACAGTGTTACACCGTACGGGTTATCTGGATACTTCCCACTAACACCAACCTGTCAGAACTCCGGAGATGGGAACTTGCCCTTCAGTATATCCTCTCTTCTCGTTATCCGCCAGGCCTCAACCTCCGCTAATTTCAAGTTGCCGCCACTCATACCTCACCTGTCTTTCAACAACATCTTTGCCTCTTTACTTCCGCCTCGACTGACATCTCTGCCCAAACTCTTTGCCTTTACAAATGTCTGCTTGTGTCTGTGTATGTGCGGAATGTGTGGACGGATATGTGTGTGCGCGCGAGTGTATACCTGTCCTTTTTTCCCCCTAAGGTAAGTCTTTCCACTCCCGGGATTGGAATGACTCCTTACCCTCTCCCTTAAAACCCACATCCTTTCGTCTTTCCCTCTCCTTCCCTCTTTCCTGATGAAGCAACCATTTGTTGCGAAAGCTTGAATTTTGTGTGTATGTTTGTGTTTTTTTGTGTGTCTATCGACCTGCCAGCGCTTTTGTTTGGTAAGTCTCATCATCTTTGTTTTTAGATATAGTTTATGTAAAAATGTATATTCCAATGCTTATTGCTTTTCAGATACTTTTCACAATAACTATAAAAACCACAATATGGTCTGGTCCATCCACACATATCTCACCTCTCCCAACACAGACTGCATTCAATGCTTAAATCTCCATCAGCATGCTCATTACAGTTTAAGTACCTTTCAAAGCTAGGTTTCCAAGCATAGTATACTTAAACTGCTACAGACACATAAATGTTGCCTAAAATATACTGCACAAGAATTTGTTACTTCAAAACCTTCCATCATTAGAGCACTAATAGCCTCCTGTTGCTTCCTCAACATATCTATATAGGCCACAGTATCAACACTTAGATTATGTGCCTCTTCAGAGATTCCTTCCTTAGTCTTAGTCAATTTGCCCTAAATTTTCTGTACTTCACTCTCCATTCTATCTGTTTCTGCATTTTCATATGACTTCTTAGTTTTATCTCTAAATACTTACACAGTGTGACCCAGGAGGAATGGTCAATATTTAGGATTATGACAGAAACTATCATTTGAAGAACAAAACTTCCCATAGAAATATCCCTATTCCTAATGGTTTCCAAGATAGAACACATTTAATGGATATCATTATTTATTTTCTGTATTATTCAATACAGTTTCAAGCTTGTAGATGTACAACAGTTAGTAAACATTACAACATGTGTTTTACAAAATATCAAAGGAAAAATACATATTTTGACACATTAGCTCTAAGGATAACCATACACACTACATTACAGTTGTTGCACTGTTCACAATAAATGTTCAAATATTCCACCATAAACTTCAGTGCATTTGTGCACTCTTGGGAGACTGTGGTGCTTTTCTGAGTGCCTCCACACATTCCTTAATGATAGCGGCAGTGTCCATGATGCAACCAAGCAGTTCATCTTGCATATTCAACTTTCATTGAATGGGTTTGTTTAACAGCAGAAAAAGATCTCGAGAAGAAAGGTTGAAAGCATTGAGATAGGTTGGGCTAGATCAAAATGTCAAAAGAAATTGGAGGGGGAAGACACAAGAGGTTGAAGGCATCATGATAGGTTGGACTCGATCAAAATGTCACAGTGGTTGGATGAGTAAGAAACATATGTGTGCCGCTAGCCCGATAACAAATGTACATTAACAGGTTGACTAACATGGGGTCACTGCCAGCCACATCAGAACCACAAACTTGGCACTGTGTGGCTGGCAGTGGCCACAGCAATGTACAGCAATGCCCCTCACCTAACACCACATGCCTGCCCTGGCACTGACACAACGATCACTAAGGGTGTGGCAGTCATCAGGTTAAGTGTGTTTTATGTCAGTAACCATTCAGAACAGGGCTTATATCTGTATGTAATTTTTAGCTTCAGATGAGCATTCCTGGGATATCCTGGAATACTGGCAATTCCTCCTGGGACAACATGTATATGACATGCTCAAGATATGCACCATTGATCTTGTAAACTGATATCAAGTTCTTTCTCATTGTTACAGCCATTTATCCACATTGAAAGAGATCTGCCATTCATTACATCAAGTGGAAATTTTGTCCAAGGTATTCTGAATTTCCTCACAGTTTTCCAATGAAAATAGTTTGCTGTAGGCAACACCATTATCTGGAAACAATTTGTAAGTGCTGTTGATCCGCTCTGATAAATAGTTTCTGTATATTGAGAAAATCAAAGGTCCTATTATGTTTCCTGGGGCGTTACTGATGTTACTTTTGTTTTTGTTGACTATACTGGGTTCTGTGAGTCAACTATTTCGCTGAGCCAATCAGATATATATGTGAAGATACTCCATATGGTCATGTCTTACCCTTGTATTCACTTCAAATTAGATCTAGTTTTGAAGTGCATCTATACCAAATAATAAATTAAATGAAATGTGCATGTGCCTACAGCCTCTCGTCAATAGACCAGTTGCCTGGTGCAGATCTTATTAGTTGACTCAACTTTGGCAACTTGTGTGTCGATGACCACCCAGTCCCCCAGTGCAGAAACTCTCTGATCCAGCCAGGAATCAAACTCAGGTCCCTCGCATGGCATTCTGACACACACTAACCACACTGACCACTCAGCTATGGAGATGGACACCAAATAATAAAAATATGTTACAGACTGGAGTGTTACAGGTTCTGGTTATGGATTGTAACAGAATCAACAACTTCACTAATGATCTGTCACCCTGATGTTGTTCATGAGCACTTTTACCTTATTTAAGGTCTACGGTCATCTTCTTGTAATTTCTTGATGCCATGGACCTGCTACACAGTGCCACTACTTGTACCATGAGACTTCTTTGCCATCTGGTCAAATTCTGTAAGAGAGCTCTATAATCTTCAAGCTATGAAATGGCATAACTGCCTTTTAATGAACTCTTTTGCCTTCCAAACCTCTGTCAAGCCACAATGCCAAAGCACAAGTGACCTCTTCACAGCAAGTGGAGATGCTCGATCGCCGTCACACCTTGCCAATGTTCTGTGCCAATGCTTCTTTCATAATCTCTGTATATATTTCAGCAAAAAGTGCACATGGTGCAGAATCTCTTGATGCTAATAATGTAGCTTTTTTTTACACAAACATTTTTCATCTGATTGCGAAGAAGAGGTAGAACAACTTGTTACACACCAAGATGAAGTGATACATTCCTTGAGAGACACCAAAACAATTTTCATACAGAATTTGTTCTTCACCTAGGGTTAAAGCCCTTAATAAGGAACCCGCTGGTGCAAGGCAAGAGTCTGAGAATAATTGCAGATGTAAAAATAAGTTACAAGGACATTGGGCTGTATATTCCATGATCTGATTCTACAGATTTGCGAAAAGAAAAGCTGTTTGTTCTATGGTGGTCAACGCTATTCGTTTTAAGCAGGTCTTTATTCTTACAAAATGTAAATGTTGCCTAATGATGATTGCCAGTGTAAAAACTATAAGTGCAGCATTGGATGAATTACATGTAAATACAAACTGGGATGGCAAAAGTTTTTGTCAGAGTTGTACAAACTTTTCTGCTGATTGTAGACGATGTTTTTGTATGGGTATCGTAAGCTATGTTATGCCCCCTCTGGTACTTTTTTGTATATGAGTACAGTATATGCACATAACATCAAAACACACATCACAGATTTTTCTATCATGTAATATATTTATGGTTGAATGGTTGATTTGGGGAAAGGTACCAAACAGCGAGGTCATTGGATTAGGGAAGGATGGGGAAGGAAGTCGATCGTGCCCTGGCAAAGGAACCATCCCGGCATTTGCCTGAAGCAATTTAGGGAAATCACGGAAAACCTAAATCAGGTTGGCCAGACGCAAATTTTTGAACGATCGTCATCCTGAATGCGAGTCCAGTGTGCTAACGACTGCACCACTTTGCTTGGTATATATTTATGAATTACCATTTTAATTTTATATGGTTATGAAGAAAAATGCGTTAAATAAAGAACAAATACTGGTAATGATTGATTCTGTCTGAAATTACAAATGACTCAATCAGTCACATAACAGTATTCACCTCGCATAACAGAAATTTTTTAATATGGAACGAATGTTGCCTATCATGAAACTACATCTTGGGCTATACTACTGATTAGTCTATTACTTCAACCATTAATTCATATTAACAACCAAACTTAAACTAGACCTCTGGCTACACAACTGATATCAGTCTGCCACCACAACCAAGATTTTGAAAGACGGCTGGGGTGGGGGAGGGTGGTTGGGGAGATGTGTACCCTCACACACATTTTTTCCCCCAAACATCATTAATGATATATAGCATAATGCTGGCTACTGCTGTCTGTTAATGTTGTCTACACACGTTTCTTCATGTCAATTGGAGGTTTTTATTTTAAAAGAATTTGCAAGCTGGAGAATTCTTTTGTGGTTACACAATTAGCTTCCCACTTTTGTTTGTATTTTTAATGTGTTGCTTGACTTTTGCATATTCCTGAAGATTCTACTCCATGATGACATATGATCTTCACACAGCCATCATGAAGATGCTTCTATGTACAATTATGAAATTCATCACAATCGTGACTTGAATGGAACAGCAATACCCACTACCACAAAAAGAAAAAATTATCACTACTCATTATTACAGGTGTCACTGGCGCAGAAAGATGTTCGATACATAGCCAGAAAACTCTGGGAGCATCTGACAGCAAAATATCTGAGTGATATCAAACCAGTTCTGAAATAATTTCCTCTGGATCACTGTTCTACTGGTCAATTTATAATAAAAAATTATTACCTTGTATCAAAGATGTTTATTTCTGTTGTTATGTTTGAGTACGTTTCCCATAACACATGACTAATATAAAATACAAACAAATATCAACACATAAAAATACATAGAAATCGTAATAGCTTAGTACCTGCCTCATTCTTAAACATATCAATAGAAACTGTGCCAATTGTCTATGGAACATGGAATTAGCTAACTGATTTCAACTTTTATTGATCAGTTTTCTGTGTGGTTCAAAGGCTCATTACTTTCATCATCGGTTTGTTTCATTTAACTTAACAGTATATACACAACTGGTACATAAGATTGTTTTGGGTAAACTGTGGCACTGTTTGGCAGTTTAAACCAAAAAACATTCTGTATGTGGCTCTAGAGCAATATGAATGCTTTGCCTGCATAATTAGTTGTAAAATAAATGTAAATACTTTTCATTAGTCATAAAACTGTTTCTCAGGCTAATTCTTATATTACCCATACTTTTTATAAAGAGCTATAAGGACAAATTGTGTACTACAAGGTAACAGTTGGACTACAGAGAATATATCATTGCAATAAAACTGCAGCAGTGGCAAATTGCGTATAATATTTTATATTATTACGATTTTACTGAATTAAAGTTGTGACACATTAATAAAATACTGTCTACATTTAAAACTAAATCCCCAACACAATGGAAGTATTAACACTTGGATAGATAACTGCTTAGCAGAAATCCTGAAACACGTGTAATTCCTTGGGATACTAATAGATGAAAACGTAAATTATGATAAGCACGTAGAACATACAGGGTGCTCCAGGAGTAGCCAATATTCAGGGATATGACAGAAATAATCATTTGAAGCAGAAAAGCTTCTTATGGACATACGTCCTATTATGAATGATTTCTGAGAATGGTTTCTAAGATAAAACACAATGTAATGTACATTGTTATTTATTTTTGTATTATTCAATACTCTGTCAAGTTTACATACATACAATAGTTACAAATACTATAACATGTGTTTTACAACGTATCAATTGAGAACATGCTGAAAACTCTGGTAAACACTCTATGAACAGGAATTCGAACATCTTGGAAAGAGTCAACAGTATTCTGTGACAACAGCAGGGACACTACCACCACAGAAGGCTATCTGCGTATTCTTCACTAGTGCAGATGTATGAAATTTTAGCCAGCATGTGTACAAAGACAGGGTAAGTGCTCTTTGAAACTCTCTCAATTCCTCACACTACTTCACTTAACAAACAACATCCCAAGCAAAGAGGTTGAAAGCAACATAGGTTGGGCTAAAATAAAACCTCAAATGGGTTGTGTACGTAAGATACATACATGCGCACCACTGCCCCAAAACCAAATGTACATTAGATGTGTTTTCCCTCAAAAAACCACTTGGAACAGGACGTACGTCCATATGAAGATTTTTGCTTTAAATGAGGTTCCTATCATATCCCTGAATACTGGCCATTCCTCAGGGGACATCCTGTATATGTGGAAAACTCAGTTGAAACTTTATGCTCTGCATAAACTGGGCTACCTAAAAAAAAAAGATATAAAATATTATGAAAATGATATACTGAATACTAATCCATTTGACATTAAGCTATGACATAATTTTGTGGGGTTATACCTTTAAAATAAACGTTAATAGAGTATTCAAATGACAGAAAAAAGAGCAATTAGAATGATAATCTACCTTAGAGGGAGAAAATCATGTAGGCCACCATTCAAAATCTTAAGATACTTACACTACCTAGCATATACCTCTACAGACTCCTATACAGGTCAGAATTCAAATATACTCCAAATATTAAAGATAACAACACAGAACCCAAGGAAATGGAACCTCTTCCAGAAGCCAATACACAACACCATGAAACACAAATCAAAGTCATCACAAAAAAACTGTAATTTGATATGAAATAGGACTACAATATTATTTCATAAAACCATACAATGATAAATGATAGTTAGTAAACAATACATGTAATGTAAATGTAGCAACATTTCATCCAAGCCGTACAATGTGTTTTGTCTACAGATCCAATAAATAAAAAAAGAATGATTCATGAAGCTTTCAGTAACTACTGTAGCAGACTTTTGTAAAAAGATCTCACAAGGACCCAAGAAATTAAAGTCACATGTTAAGACTGTCAGTGGCACCAGTTTTACTGTCCAACGCACATGGGCAGCACAGGAAATGTGGAACTCAATTTTCAACTGTTCCTTCACGAAGTAAGATCCAAGAGCACTACCCAGTTTAATTCTCATACCACTGCAAAGATATGTAACTTAAATATTAGTATCAATGATGTTGAGATTCAGCTAAAATCATTGCAATTGAATAATGTCCCAGAGCCAGATGGAATTCCTGTCACGTTCTTCACAGAATGTGAGGCCGAGGTGCTCCCTCATTTATCTACAATATGCTCCATGTCCTTGCCCCCAGCAGTTCAAAGAAAACACAGTTTATATCTATCTAAAAATTGTATACCTTGATTAAAATAACTCGCATGATGAAAATTTCAGCGAGTCGAGTCACAGGGGCCAGACGTCAGCCAACTGGGTGTCTGCATGCTTGCTACATTTTGCAAATATGTGCAAAATCTTGCCAAGTGAGACAGGTCAAATGAAGTGAAGACAGCAGAGTAACTGGCAATGCCACCCCCCACCAACGACATATGTCAGTCGCAAAGTTATTTTATTCAAGTCATAGTAGAAGTGATCCACAAAACTACCATCCAACATCACTGACATTCACCTTTATAAAATATTCAGAGATCAAAACATAACAATCTTCTCCATAAGAACCACCACTAATTCCAAAAACATAAGTCGTGTCCAATGCAAATCACACTTTTCTCACATTACATTCTGAAAGCCATGCTTTAAGATACTATTTACTGACTTCTGAAAGGCATTGGACTCAGCACCACTTTCACACTAATTGACAATATTATGATCATACGGGATATCAAATGAAATCTGAGACCGGATTTCTTTGTATGGAGAGTGCCAATGTTAATCTGGTGGGAAAGTCATCAACAGATTTACAAGTAAGTTCAGGAGTGCCACAGGAAAGTGTACCGGACCCTTTCTGACAATGGCTTGACAGACAATATTAATAGTAACCTAAGATTATTTGTAGATAATACAGTTACAGTGAAACATTATCTGAAAATAATTCCACAAGTATTCAGTCAGATTATGATCAGATTTCAAAGTGATGCAAATAGTGGAAACTAGCTATAAATCTTCACAAATATCAAGTTGTGCGCTTCATAAGACATACAAATGTAGTATTTTATAAATACAATAGCAAAATAAACCTAGATTTTTATCTGTGCATTTCCTATGCACTTGACACATTCCACATCATAACAGTTACCACAAGATTGATCAATGTAACACGTAACCAACTGAGTCAAAATGGAATCAGTCAACTCGTATTTATTTGTGGGGACATGAAATCTAATAATCACATAGGTTCAGACAGAGTTTGCACAGTGCATATACATTTGAGCTAAGTTTTCCACATGTACAGGGTGTCCCAGGAGGAATATTCAGAGATATTACAGGTGAGGAGGATGCTCGGGTCGGTGACACCAAAAAACACTCCCATTTTACAGTGGTTCATTTATTCACCTCTTTACACAAGCAAGGCTTACACAGAACTGGATGGCAGAACTGCATAAAGATAATGTTTAGCTTAGTTCAAAGACGATACTCAGCGTCACATAGCTCCCCCCCCCCCACCCTGCAATATGGACTACTCTTGAGAGGCCAGGGGGGGTGGGGGTGACTATGGTGTTGGCAGGGGTGGTCCAAGGGCAGCTCAACAGCGTCGGCGGGGAGCTGTGTGGATACATGTCGTGAAGGAAGGTCCGGCCACCGAACCTGGAAGTCGAAGTGCGCTGGGCGTCGTACTGGGCATACTGGTCGTGCGGCGATAGGTAGGCCGGCGGTTTGCGGGAGGAACAGAGCAATGACGACGATGTCTCCAGTGGGTGTGGCGAACACACGAAGCACGTCCAGGTCGACGTCAGGTGGGAGGGGAACACATTTCACCAGGTCGCAGGTTGTGTCATGAGCACTGGATGAAGGGAAACACATAACGAACAGTGTGTCATCGCATAGTATTATAGAGATGTCATGGATTATGTCTGGGGGTACAGCCACAAACACCTCGAGTGAGGGCACGTTCTAGATGGGAGGAGGGGGGGGGGGGGGGGGGAGAAACCTCGACAGGGCAAGGCAGGTGAAGGGGGAGAGGTAGAAGGGCCCGGCGCTCGGTGGCGAGCGCGTGATCGTAGGTAAGCTCGACGTGGGGAGCATATGATCACTCGACAGAGTGTGTGAGACTGGAGTAGAGGGCGAGGTCGGAGGAGAGCTCGACGATTGGATCTGGAAGTCACTCAACTGAGTGTGTAAGTCCGACGTGGAGGGAGTGGTCGGAGCGTCGTGAGCCACGACAATGAGTGGCATGGTCATGACCTGAAGGGGGGTAGAAGCAGGCTCGACATGAGCAGGCTTAAGTCTGTTGAGAGAGACTGTAACAGCTGAATCTTTTATCTGGATGTCATAGGTGTTGGCTGAGCACCGGAAAACTCGGTACGGGCCAGTATATGGAGGTTGGAGGGGAGCATGGACAGTGTCATCTCGGAGCATGATGTACTCGCAAATCAGAGATTTCGGGATGTGAACCTTAGGGCGGGAATGGCTGGCAGGCAGAGGGATGTGGAGGTTGATGACGTGGCGTCTGACGCGGTCCACAAAGGAAGGTAAGTCAGACGGAGGAAGAGAAGCGGAAGGGCTCACAAGTTCGCCAGGGAGAACAATGTACTGGCCATATACGAACTCGGCTATTGTGCCTTTGAGGTCGTCCTTATAGATTGCACGAATGCTGAGTAGCACAAGGGGAAGGGCCTCTGTCCATGATTGCACGAATGCTGAGTAGCACAAGGGGAAGGGCCTCCGTCCATAGAGAGTTGTGGCATCAAAGAGCTGCCTTCATAAGTGCAGTGCCAGCGCTCAACCAGCCCGTTACTTTGCAGCTTATATGCTGTAGTATGGATGTGCCGGATGCCGCAAATGTGTATGGATGTGCCGGATGCCGCAAATGTTACAAATCTCCTTGAACAGGGCCAACTCAAATTGTCTGCTCTGGTCAATCGTGATGATAGCTGGACATCCGAAACGCGATACCCATGACTCGACGAAAGCTCGTGCAACAGTTTCTGCCATGATACTGGGGAGGGGGACAGCCCCGACCCAGCGAGTTGTTCGGTCGATAGACCAGAGAACATAATGAAAGCCATTACATGGGGGGGAGCCGCCAACAGTGTCAATATGAATATGCTGGAAATGCCCAGGAGGGATTGAAAAGGCGCCGAGGGGGGTGAAGTGTGCTTGTGTACTTTGCAGCGTTGGCACACGTTGCAGGAGTGTGCCCATTGCTGGCAGTCCTTGTTGACATTTATCTACACAAAGCACTCCGCCACGAGGTGGGCGGACGCACGAACACCAGGGTGGGCTAAATTATGCAGTGTGTTGAAGACAGCTCGACGGAGTGTGGTTGGGATGAGGGGGCGTAATGTGCCCGTACTGTCGTCGCACCAGATCTCACCAGAAATGCCAGGGAAGTTGGTGCGGATGAAGTGAAGTGAAGAGGTAGAGTCTGAAATCAGGTTTTTTGTGTCCTCGTCAGCAGGTTGGAGGTTAGGCAGTTCAGAGAGGCCTAACAGCGAATGAACGGTGTCGACTCGTGAAAGGAAATCAACAACTATATTGTCAGCACCCTTTATGTGTCTGACATCGGTGGTGAATTGAGATATGAAGTCCATGTATCTGCAGCCGCGAGGAGGCAGGTCAGCTGGCAGATTTGTAATGGGCACAGCCAGGGGTTTGTGGTCTGTGAAAACATAGAAAGGGCGTCCCTTAACGTCAGTCTTAAAATGCTTGATCGCTTCGTAGACTGCGAGCAACTCCCTGTCAAACGCGGAATATTTCCGTTGTGCATTGGTGAGCTTGCGCGAGAAGAACTGCAGAGGTGAAGTCTGGCTGTCGACTGGCTGGCGAAGAACAGCGCCGATGGTAGTATCGCTCGCGGCTGTGGTGATGAAAAGCTGTGCATTGGGATGAGGATGCACAATGGTGCAGGCTTCGGCAAACAGATTTTTGAGGGCAGTGAAAGAGTCAGTCATAGCAGGGGTCCATGGAACAGGCCGAGATCCAGAAGTGTTGGTGCCTGCCAAGGTGTCCATCAGTGGAGCCTGAATCTCCGCAGCCTGAGGTAGATGACGGCGATAATAATTAACCATTCCCAGAAAGCGCCAGAGCTCTTTGAATGACGAAGGTCTGGGTAGGTTTAGTATTGTTTGTACTTTCTCAGGGGGCAGTGAAATGCCATCGGCAGAGACCCGAAAACCAAGAAAAGTGACAGTGGGTTGATGTAGCTCAATTTGTTCTGGTTGGTCTCGATGCCTGCTGCGTGAGAGTGTTCATAACAGTTTGCACATGTCGAATGTTGTCCTCGACGGAGGAGCTGAACACTAGAATGTCATCAAGATATGCAAAGCAGAATTTTAGTTCGAATAGCAGTTCGTTGATGAAGCGTTGTCAGGTCTGGGTTGCGTTTTTCAGACCGAAGGGCATGAATCGAAACTGAAATAACCCGATTTGGGTGGTGATTGCTGTCTTCTTGATGTCTTCAGGAGCCATGGGGATCTGGTGGTAGGCCCGTTTGCAATCAATGACAGAGAACGTAGTCGCACCTGCGAGGGAACTGGTAAAGTCGGCAATGTTTGGTAAGGGGTAGGTGTCCATAATTTTTCATGCGTTTAGTCGACGGTAGTCTCCGCACATGCGCCAGGACCCGTCTTTCTTGGGTGTAATATGAATGGGCGTAGACCAGCTATTGGCAGAGGGTTCAATGATGCCGGAGCTTAGAAGTTCAGAAATCTGCTTAATAAGGTCGGAGAGGCGCTCGGGACAAAGTCGACGTGGTTTACTCGAGATCGAGGGGCCTGGCGCAGGGCGAAGCTTGTGAACCGTGCCATTGGTGGTGACGGAAATGTTGCCGTCAGCAAGGGAGGCGGTTTGTTTACAATGTGTGGCGGGCTGGGCAGAGGTGAGGTTGTGATGTTTGGAGCCACTCGGCGGATCCGACAGAAGCCGAGGCGGCGAAGTGTACCAGGAGTCAATGTGACAAGATGGCCGCCGGCCTGAAGCAGTGGCACCGTGGTCGGGAGAGCTCGTGAAGCGTTAGTGAGTCCATTGTCCGAGGGCGAGGCCTGAGGCAGCACGGTCGCGGGCAAAATGCTTGGCGCGAATGCACTGTTTGTGTTGTCAGTGGCGGTTGCACGGCGGTGCGCAGGACCCGAAGTTGCATTGTTTGAGGTGCTGTCCGCGAGGGGCTGGGTAGGAGCTGTCAGTTCGGGAACACGTGAGACTCGTCGCGCATGCACACTTGTGTCCGGCCGAGTGTCAAACGCTGCCATGTTAGGAGGATGTGGTCCTGCGGAGCTGTCAGTACATGTTATGGCAGTCTTGATAGCACAGTTGCGAGGGGTAGTGGGAGGTAAACACACGGAAGCTCGATTGCTGGGATTGCAAGCAGATTCGGCACACTTACTGGACTTGCTTTGTCCTTGCTGTAGTGTCTGTAATTCCTCTGCTGCATCAGAGAGCTGGAGCTGTGTTTCGTGGAGCCGGAGGGAGAGCTCAAAGTTTTCCTTGCATAGGCAAGCGATGTGTTCAAGCTTCACAAGGCACTTATGTGTGGTTTCATGTAACGTCGTCGACAGAGACAAGCATGTACGGATGAGATGAGCCCGGACCAATGTGTCACAGGGTGGGTTGCTCGACGGAGCACAGAGGAAGTGAGTCTTGGGCGGATGGTGAAACACAGTGTTTCGCACTAGCTCCGGTGAAAGTTTGTGGTGCCGTAAGAAGTCAATGCCTAGTATAGGTTTGTCAATTTCACACCCTAAAAAAGTCCACTCGAGTTTGCAGTTTGCGGAGAGTGAGACAACGTGTGAGGTTGATCCTGAGCACTGTAGTTTAGTGGGATTCACGGCTTGCAGTGGAGTATGATGAGGGCGGATGTTCGACGACGCTAAGGATGTGGGCAACAGTGAAACATCGGCATCTGTGTCCACTAGGAAAAGGTATCCCTACGAAATGTCTTTAATGTAAAGTCGTCCACAATTATCCAGTCATTCCCGGACAGAATGGAGCACCGGGAGGTGCCTGTCATGTTGTGCACAGGAGGTGGCACCCAAACCTACCTGCAATTGGCGTTTGGAAAGTAGCAGGTTGGTCTGCAGTTCAGTGCCACCTCACCAAACTGTGTGTGGAAGTAACAGTAGGGGTAGTGCGGTTGCATTTCCTGCGGAAAGTTCGTTGCCAGTGGCGGTGGCCGAGGTTCAGTTACGGGAGGGGGCGTGACCGCGGGAAGAGCTGGTGACGTCCCAGTTGCTTGTTTACTGCTTCCCGGGGCGAGTGGAACAGTCAGAACAGTATGGCCCCGTCGGCAGGGCGATGAGCCTGAACCTGAGACTTGTCAGGCAGGCAGTGGCTGGTGAAATGGAGCAGTGATGCATCGTGTAGCTTGTCAGGAATCGTCATTCCTTGCTCGACAGGTTCAGGAGGCCTTTGAGCCAGAGCAAAGTGGATGTGAGGAGATAGTCTATCTGACCAGAAGGCGAGGAGAGCTGTGTCAGAGAATAGATCGGCGCTGACCAGGCCACGTAGCCGTCTCCAGAGCTGGGAAGGTTTGTTGTTGCCTAGTTGCTCGACATGGAGCTCTTGCCGTATTGCTGCCTCAGTTGAGTGTGTAAGCCAACATAGAACTGTCTCTTTGGCTAGAGTGTACCGGGTAGATGAGTCCCGGGCGTCGACCAGGTCAGTAATCAAGTCCTCCTGGTCATGCAGGTGGGTAATGAGGCACAGAAACTTGGTTGACTCGTCGAGTTTGTAATGGTCAAACACTTCATCCACAATTTTGAACCAGTTTGTTGCTCTGTCGGGATTAAACGGTGGCAGCGTTGGTAAGTTTTGCAGAATGTTCAGAAGAACAGGTTGAGTTGAGTTCGAGCTGTTGATGCTGTAGTATTCCAGGAGAGTGTGCCTCCAAGGGATGTGGCAATGATGGCTGTTCGTGTGGCAGCGTGAAGGTGACACATTGTGGCTGAGTGCGATCCATCGCAACGCGGAACGCTGACGTGGGTGAGACACCGTAATGTGTCGACTGTGGTTTCGGGAGCTCAACACATTGCGGGTGTGCTCGAATTGGCGCATCGCGGAAGACCGAGGCGCATGAGGCACCGAGATGTGCCGAGAACGGTAGCAGAAGCTCGACTGGAGTCGGCGCGGGTGACAGGTGAGAAAAAGTTCAAAGTTTTAGTCAGCGGAAAGCTCGACGTTTGATCAGAGCCAGGGCCACCTGTGTTGCAGGGAGGCTGCGGAGGTGTGGGCTGTCCAGAAGCACAGTGTGGGAAATGATGTCGAACATAGGACGGAATGTGCGACTGTTCACTGTTCATAGTCACTCCACTCAAAACGGTGTGCGGATAGAGTGAATGTCGTGGCACAAAACACTGAGGCGTAGCAGTGGGAAGGAGGTGGAGGTCAGGCACAGATAACAAGTTATTGTTCGTATCGAAGTAGGAAGGCATGTGCTGATGCTGAACTGAGGGAGGTGCGGGTGTGGGTGGATGCTGAGGAGGTTGACCTTTGAACGAAGCAGTTCCGGCCACGTGGCAGGTATCTGCGTGGTACGGCGCGGATAGCGGCATAGCAAATCGTTGTCCTGGTGGTGGTAGGTTGTCCAACGAAGCATTTGCAGAAATCGGCATTGGTCCCGCACTGCACAGAGATCCGTAAAAGGTAACTGCACAATCGATGAGGGAGGGCACATGTGGAGGGAACAAAGGCGGTTGATAGCTGGAGTCATGTACACTCCTAACCTCACTTATTGTTGCAGGGTCGAAAACGTCCGGCGAAATCGGCGTAATCGGCGAGTGAGAGGCATCGTGTTGCAGTCCTGGCGGGAGTACATCGCCCGCAGCACGATGCATGTCGATCACAAAATCCGGCTTTAGGCGTTGGGCCGAAGTCAATGTTCGAATGTTGTGTTGATGTAATACAAGCGAAAATAACCGATGCGGAGGCCGCGGACACAGTAAAACAGCGAAAACGGAAGAGGTTACAACTCAGGGTCACCAGTGAGGATGATGCTCGGGTCAGTTACACCCAACAACACTCCCATTTTACAGTTCATTTATTCAACTCTTTACACAAGCAAGACTTACACAGAACTGGACGGCGGAACTGCAGAAAGATAATGTTTACCTTAGTTCAAAGATGATACTCAGATCGATACTGGTGTCGACCTCATCGGTGCCACACAGGAATGGTTATTTAAAGCACAAAACTTCATATGAACATAGGCTTTATTCCAAATGGTTTTCAAGATGTAAATTTGGTTTTAGGCTAGTGGTAAGCTCATATGTCTCTTACCTACCCCATCTCTTTGAAGTTTATTGTAGCCATAACTGTGTTGTTGATTTCTACCTCTTTGCTTGGGATGCCTCTCTCACCTGAAACTAGTCCATTGAACACACAGTTGTCCATGGTGTGTTTTATTGTATATGGTATGTGTTGAGTGAAGTAGTGTCAGGGACTGAGGGTGTTTCAAAGACAAGCATCAGTTAACTGTGTTTGTATATGTGCTCGCTAGAATGCCACACATCTACACTAATGAAGAATATCCAAGATATGGTGTATGTTTATGGCTTCTGCAATGGTAGTGTCACTTCTGCTGTTGAACAATACTGTCAGCACTTTCTGACATCAAATTCCTGTTCACAGAGTGTTTACCATAGTTTCCAGCACATTTTTCAACTGATAATTTGTAAAACACATGTTGTAATGTTTACAACTGTTGTACATGTATAAAATAGACAAATTATTGAATAATACAAAAAATGACAGTGTACATTCAACAGTGTTCTATCTCAGAAACTATTCATAATAGGGCATATATCCATTTTAAGTTTTTTGCTTCAAATTATCATTTCTGTCATATTCCTGAATACTGCCATTCCTCCTGGGGCACCCTGTGTAGTTTATGTGAATATCTTAATCTACGTTTCCATCCTATATTATTCCAAGGAATTTTGTGCGTTCAAAGTTTTCTGCTAAGCAGTCATCTATGAAAATAATATTTTCATTGTGTTGGACTTTTAGTTTGGAATTTAGACATTGTTTTCGGCAAGCTTGTCTTCACTGGAAGGGTACTGGGAAAATACAGTCAGTCTACAAATGACACTGCAAACAAAATACTTGTGTGGCACATCAAGGACTAGAGCTCAAAGTATGCAGTACTTGTGCTACTAATGGAAGACTGTCACGGAAATGCTGAAAATCCTGACCTGACTGATAATAGAAGATAAATGCCAACTATTCCAGAAGCCTACTTACTTATATCCGTTACTGATAGTATGGGATTGTCAGGATCAGTAAATAATACCCTTGAATATCTTAAACTAGCCTTTACAAATAGCTTCAGGTACATGAATATGTCACTCACTTCACCAAAATAAATAACTTCCATAATAAAATCTTTAAAAACAAAGCATTCTAGTGGTTACGATGAAATATCAACAAAGTTAATTAAGGCATGTTCTTGTGAGTTTAGTACAATTCTAAGTTACTTGTGTAACCACTCAATTATAACTGGGACATTTCCTGACTGGCTAAAATATGCAGATGTTAAGCCTCTAATCAAGAACAGGGATAAAGAGATACCATCAAACTACACACCGATTTCACTTTTGCCAGAATTCTCAAAAATTTTAGAAAAAGTAATGTACAGGCACCTTCTTAACCATTTGACCACAAATAACATATTATCAAGAACACAGTTCGGATTTCTGAAAGGTTCTGATATTGAAAACGCTATTTACACCTACAGGTAAAATGTACTTAATTCATTAAATAACAAATTACAAGCAGCAGGTATTTTCTGTGATTTGTCAAAGGCATTTGATTGTGTAAACCACAACATCCTTTTAAATAAATTAGAATTCTATGGTGTCACGGGCAGTGCTGCAAAATGGTTCAAGTCACCTTGCTTACAGGAAACAAAGGGTGTCAGTGCAAGGGACTAGTGAATTAAGTCATCATCAGAATGGGAAGAAATTACATATGGTGTCCCACAGGGATCCATCTTAGGGCCATTGCTTTTTCTTGTGTACGTTAATGATCTCTCATCAGTTACACTGCCAGAAGCAGAGTTCGTTTTGTTTGCAGATGACACAAGTATTGCAATAAATAGTATGTCAAGTGTAGTTCTAGAAAGATCTGCTAATGATATTTTCATGGATATTAATAAATGGTTTAAAGCCAACTCACTGACATTAAACTTCGAAAAGACTCACTATATGCAATTCAGAACCCAGCATATGCATAAAGTATGAAGGAGAGCAGATAGAAGAGGTTGTCAGTCTTAAATTCCTGGGATTACAACCTGATGATAAATTCAGTTGGGAGGAGCACACCACAGAACTGCAGAAACGCCTTAACAAATCCGTATTTGCAATTTGAGTGTTAGCAGACATAGGCGACATAAAAATGAAAAAGCTTGCATACTTTCATTCCATAATGTCATATGGTATAATATTTTGGGGTAACTCTTCAAGTCAAACAAAAGTTTTCAGAGTCCAAAAGCATGTAATACATATTATTTGTGGAGTAAATTCACGGGCGTCCTGTAGAAACCTCTTCAAAGAACTGGGTATACCAACTACTGCCTCTCAGTATATTTACTCCTTAATGAAATTTGTCCTAAATAATATAACTCTTTTTCCAACAACTCAGTTCATACATACAATACCAGGAACAAAAATGATCTGCACAAGGACTTAAAAGCACTTACTTTAGTTCAAAAAGGGATCCACTACTCAGGAACACTCATCTTCAATAATTTGCCAGCAAACATAAAAAATTTAGTTACAAATAAAGATTAGTTTAAAAGGAACCTGAAAGACTTACTAGTGGCCAACTCCTCCTACTCCATTGGCGAATTTTTTAATAGAAACAAATGATGTATTGTATACACTCATACTATTAGTATTGTTATTTCAGCTTTTTCTCCTCAGCACGGATCTATGGAACAAAAAATGAATCTAATCTAAAGGTTCTAGAACCAATTATAGGTACATACTATACTATGCCCCTTATGCACTGTTCTGTAGTGACCACATATACACTATTATAATATGTCATACAATGAGGACTATCCTCCAGCATAAGCTTCACTGAGGTCTGCAGAGATGATTGTTTATGTATACATCAATCTGATCCAGTTTTGAACGACAAAAATAACAACATCCAAAATAGTATTAACTGTTTTTAACAGTTGACTAAAGTATTAAAATCATGTAACATTTTATGTTCTTATTATTTTATAATAATAAAATATGTCATAACATTTGCCACTGTTTGCAGCATAATTACACCATACACTTTTTGCACATGTTAGCTTGCAAAACAATATTTGTTTAATATGTATCATGTAAATATATAGGGTTATTCATTAATACCACAGTTTCAGAAGTGGACTGCACAAAAATAACAAGACATACAAAAAACAACAACACAGACTACCAGATAGAACATGCCGCCAAGTTTTAACTCTCAGTACTTACCATGAGGTAGTTGCATTAAGGGCGGGCAAGGAAGAACACACAGACAAATCATTTGCTCTGTAATGTCACACCGCATTACGTCATGCCTGCAGGTAGGCAACGCAATGAACAGCTTTCCAAAGTGAGCTGTTGTTGTGCCTTCCCAAGCAAATTGTGTAAGTCACTTCAGTGAATTGCACATACATATTGATGTTTGACAAATCTCAAATGGTGCCTATAATGAGCACCTGTAATGTGAGTTAAAAACTGTATGTCGGGTAGATTTGCACAGTTGTCTTCTGAAGCTGCGGAGGTATCTATAAATAAAATTGTATTATCCACAAAAGCACCATTGGAAAATATAGTCTGAAAAGCTTGTAAGGATGTTGCAGAGTGGGTAATGTTGAGAAATAATTGTTAAGATAAAAATTTACACGTTTGCACTATTTCCAACTTCAGTAGCATTGAAGTTAGCCAATCACGCCACTGTGATGCAAAATTCCATTGGCCCACCAGATAGTACTAGTCTCAATTATTAACATAGCATAGGTGATAGCACGCGAGACGGGTCAGCCTATGACTCGGGTTCAATTCTTACTACCATTGCATGTCCAATTTTTGTATCTCCTTATTGTTTGGTTTTTGGAAACCAAACAAAGAACATGTTTGGTGATACCATCTGTGGAGGGCCACTTGAATTTGTGCATGCAACGGTCTGACTGACTAACTTCAATTTTAATTAACTTGGAAATGATGCAATGTATAGAATACTTTTTCTTAACAATTATTTCTCAGCACAGCCTACCCTACAACACTCTTACAAGCTTCTCAGACTGTTTCTGATCACCCTGTATTGATTCATATTATTCTACAGCTAAATTATGCAAGTGCAGTATATAAATAATGTTGGAGCCATATCCTAAAATAGTTTCTTATCCTCTTGTGCCAGACAGTGCCACAAGTAGGTCAACTAAACCTACTGATATCAAGCATTGGCTTTCCCCCTCGATCCAATTATATGGTGAGTGTGATGTACAAACAAAAGTAGAACAGAGCACTGATGATATTTAGTTTCTGTATCCTTTTTGGAATGGAGGTTGTGGAGACAGTGATCTGTAGCTTAGCACATGTTGCAGGTTATGAGACGTGAATCGTCGTGAGGTGATGAAGACAACAAACATGGATATAATCTTAGTTGTAACAAACTGATCTGTACTACAGTCTGAGGTCCCAGTTAGATTCAAAGTTGACAGGTGGGGAGTTGACAAAAACTGACAAATTTGATCTCATGAGATTAACAATAA
This sequence comes from Schistocerca piceifrons, assembly GCF_021461385.2. Classification (NCBI taxonomy): domain Eukaryota; kingdom Metazoa; phylum Arthropoda; class Insecta; order Orthoptera; family Acrididae; genus Schistocerca; species Schistocerca piceifrons. Next base: position 141,741,231 of record NC_060141.1, on the reverse strand, counting down.
TTCTTGCTGTGGTACATACTGAATTTCAATGGGTAGCATAATCTATCATTTTGATCAGAGCAATTTAACAAATACTTTATTGTAATATAAAGCTATAAAAATTCCAATATCTGTGTGGCATATGAAGTAGCAGGTGAGGTACAATACTTAAACGATATATAAAATAATGGCAGAACCAGTGTTGTATGAATGTGAATGATGGACATTTAATAAGTGACAGGCTAGAAACTGTAGAGATGAGATTCCTGAGACAGCTGGCTGTACGTGTACTTGATAGGAAGCTAAATGAAGATACCAGGAAAGCATTAAATAAAATTTATATTAATGAAGAAATACTGAAGGGAAGTGGCAAATGGAAATAGTATATAAAATTACTGCAAGAAAATAGTACACCAAAGTCACTGTTTAAGTACAAGCCAACCAGGAAGAAGGAAGATTGGTCACCTACAGAAGCAATGGACTGAGTAAAATACTTGAGGGGAAAACAAAACAGAAACAGATATAGTTTAGCTGTTGATCTTGATGATACTCTAATTCACAGCTGATAAGTGGTACTGGTACGTACCAATCTTTTCTCTCCTGTCATGTTAAAAGAATTCACATGTGTGCATGCATCCCCAGGTGGTGGATCAGGGGAATGCTCCCCAAATATGGGTGGTAGGAGGGAAATATTGCAATGCCTCCTGCACGCCAACAGGTAAGTAGCATCTGATCCAGGACAGGCTGCACCCATGCTGGGGGGGGAGAGGGGGGCGGGTGGGGGGGGGCGTCACATGAATTTCGGTAAGCCAACAGAATACCACCATGGTTTATATTCCCTGCAAAACGCAGTCTCCATTTTATATGCCACATATGGCTTCCTCTCACAGTAAATCAATATCTGGAGGTAAAATAGTCCATCACTCAGATGCCTGGTGAGAGGGGTGGCATGGGGGGTTGGGGGGAGAGACAGCAACATCTTGAACAGTGGCACGATATCAAAACAAGGACTGGGATGACTGAACATTGTTACAAGCAGGAAAATTATATTACCTTAAAAGAGACAAGGAAATGAATAATATGAACCTAGTAGCAGTTGCTGAAGTAAGATACAATGGACATGGAGAACTGCAGTCTGATGAGTACCTATTGTATTACTCAGAAGCACAAATAAACTGAAAGAATGAAGTAGAAGCGATTATGACACAGGAATTGGCTAAATGTGTGGAAAATTTATATTTAGTCTAAGGCTGACAAGACTCACAAAAAGATATCTGATGATGAAGGTACATATTCCCATTTCAGAATATGATCACCAGCCCATAGGAGGAACATGAAACATAACAGAGAAAATAATGGATGGTAATCAAGGATGATATAAAATAGGAAAGGGTGATTGGAATACTATTGTGGGAGAACAGGAGGAGGGGCACATAGTATGCAGTCATGAACTTGGAAGGACTTCAGCAAGAATACACAGCTAGGATTCACAAATATGTGGTTCAAAGACTATACGAGGATCTACGCTTTGAAATCACCAAGAAGTAAATATAGAAATCAAAATGATTTTATACTGGTACAAGAAAGGGATGAAAATGAATTCAAGAAGTTGTATACATTATCCATTATCCATTAACAGTTGCTACAGTTTGCTTATTAAGTGGGACCTAGAAAAATAATACCCAGGAAAGAAAGAATTACAAAAATGCTATCATTGGAGTTTACTACCACATTAAGAGACACAGAACCACGTGATACTGCCAATGAGTACTGGAATATGCTGAAAGAAGGAGTCATAAATGCAGGGCAGAAAAGTATAGGGCAAGTATGTGCGGAAAGGGGTGAAAAAACTGTATGTTACACAGGAAATGATGTCAAAGACTGAGGAGAGGGGAAGAAAAAAAGATGCAAGAAATATGTACTGACAGCTGAATAACAAACTATGTACAGAAACAATTGGATACAAAAAAAATCTAAACGAGGAATGTGAATTAGCTGAGCTGGAGAGCTATGATATAATGTGCAACAGTAAATACAAAAGAATGGGACCAAGATGAACCAGGAAGTGCTCCTATGAACTTTCTCAGAGAAAAAACGTAAGCTACAAATTATGTGAGAACAGCTTCCAGAGAGGGGAAGACTATTTTAAAAAACTATATGACACAGATCACAAACCAACAACTCTGAAACCTGAATTGTGAGGGTGATGAGGAAGTACCAACAACTATAATGGAACAAGTAAAGAACACAATAGCTACAACGAAAAATGAGAAAGCAGTATGTATAGATACAATACAAGGAGAAATACTAAAATGTTTGAAGCAAGGAAGAGTAAGAGAAATATTTAAGTCATACATGGCATTGATGAATGGCAATAGGACTTTCTGACAGCAGTAATGCTTCCAGTCACAGAGAAACAAGGAACTACGAAATGCAGTGAGCGTAGGACAATAAGCCTCATTTACATCCATCTAAAGTTATACTACATGATTAATGGAAAATCTCATATAAAGATGTGAAACAAATACTAACAAAGAGATAGAGGGGCTGGCCAGTACTTACCTCAGCTCAGTACAGCCGATAGATACACAAAAAACAGAACCGAAAATTTACGTTCCTAGCTTTCGGAACAAATGTTCCTTCATCAGGGAGGAGAGAGGGGAAAGAAAGGGAAGAAGGGAAAGTGGATTCAGTTACTCACAACCCAGGTTATGAAGCAACAGGGAAAGGAAAACAGGGAGGGTAGCAAGGATGGAGGCATGGTTGTCGTCTGCGAGAGAGAGAGAGAGAGAGAGAGAGAGAGAGAGAGAGAGAGAGAGAGAGAGAGAGAAGGTCTAGTAAACAATGTGATCTACACAACCATACACAAGAACTAAATGAGATAATATATATACAAAAAATACATGACAAATATCTAAAATTTAAACATACAAACAAATAGTTATTCGCACACTTAAATTGAAAGCTGTCTGAATTCAGTGAAAATGTTCACAGTGGTTAACATGAACAACTTGCAACAGCTATTACAAGTGACAAGACATTTTAATAAAAATAAATGAACAAATAACTAACTACCTTTGTTTCCCCCAAATAGATTTACACGCTTCTAAGTAAGTACAATGAATACATTACATTAATACTTGTTCGACAGATTTTTCATAGACTTTTCGTAATGAGGAGGAACGTGTCAATTTAACATTAAGTTTTCTTTACGTTACTACTCCATATCGAAAAAATCATCTATTGAGTAGGAGGAGCTGGCATTCAGAAATTCTTTTAATTTGTTTTTAAATTTAGTATTTTATTCATCTTCAGCAACTGTAGTTGTATTTAATGGAATAATACGCAACCTTTCTTTGGAATAGGTATAACCTTCTGAAGAAAGGCACTAAGTGCCCAAAACTGGCAAGGAAATTAAATTTCTTTCATGCAACCAGTTGCTTATTATTTAATTATATTGTTTTTAAATGCTGATTGGCTATCTGTCAGAATTTTGATGTTATTTGGTAAATGACCAAAGATTTTCGTGGCAGCATTCACCCCTTTCTGTGCCAAAATCAGATATAACCCAAAGTAGTGACAATCATCCTTTAGTGTTGTAACTATGCAATTTGTTATTATTTTTGAATTGGGATGGGTTATTAATAACGAATTTCATAAGTGAATATATGTATTGCAAAGGTATTGGGAATATCCCGAGTTCCTTAAATAAATGTCTGCTAGGTGATTTTGGGTAGACTCCAGCTATTATTCTGATTACACACTTTTTTGCAATGGATTCTTTTTCTTTTAATGATGAAATCCCCCAAAATATAATGCCATGTGAAAGCAGTGAATGAAAATAGCACCACTAGGATAACTTACTGACATCTTTTATCACCAAAATTTGCAATAACCATAATAGCACAAGTAGCTGAACCTAAATATATCAGTAGATTATCAATGTGTTTCTTCCAATTCAATTTCTCATCAGTGCATACACACAGGAATTTTGAATATTCTGCCTTAACAATAGAGTTCTGTTCAAAGTCTATATTTATCAATGGTGTTATGCCATTTACTGTACAGAACTGTACATACCGTGTTTTCTCAAAATTTAGCGAAAGTCCATTTGCAGAGAACCACTTAATAATTTTCTGAAAGACATTATTTACAATTTCCTCAGCTAGAACTTGGTTGTTAGATATGATTACTATACTTGTATTATCAGAAAAAAGAACTAGCTTTGCATCTTCATGAATACAGAGTAGCAAATCATTTACATATATTAAGAACAATAAGGTACTGAAGACTGAACCATGTGGGATACTATTCTAGATACCACCTCAGTTGGAGGACTCTACTGATCTTTGCAGACTATCTGTACTGTTAATTTCAACTTTCTGCATTCTTCCAGCTAAATAGGAATTAAACCGTTTTGGACTGTCCCATGCAACCCACAATGCTTAAGCTTATTTAGAAGAATTGCATGATTCACACAGTCAAAAACTTTAGAGAGATCACAAAAAATCCCAATGAGTGATGTTCAGCTATTCAGAGCATTTAATATTTGATCAGTGAAATCACATATAGCATTTTCTGTAGAAAAACCTTTCTGAAACTAAAACCGACATTTTGTTAGTACTTCATTTTTACAAATATGTGAAACTAGTCTTGAATATGTTGCTTTTTCAAGTAATTTGGATAAAGCGATCATAAGTGATATTGGGTGGTAGTTGTTAGCATCAGACCTATCCACCTTTTCATTCATAGGTTTAACAGCCATATTAAAAAAGTCTATCCAGACAAATGTCTGTTTCAGTGAGCTACTACTTATCTGTTGGGAACAAGGCTTTAATACTCTGTTGGAAAGGCCATCAATTCCATGTGAGCTTTTTCTTTTGAGTGATTTATTATTTTCTTACTTTCTGAATGAGAGGTCGGTTGAATTTCAATATTATCAAATAGCTGAGGTATTGCCTCTTCCCTATACAGCCTTGCATTTTTTTAAAAAAGAATTAATCCTCTCTAAAACACTAACAAAATGATTATTAAAAAATGTGTATTTCTTTCTGTTATTAAACTCTTCATTGAGTTTGATTATCAAATACGGTCTTCCTGTGCTCTCTGTTGCATTTTTTCCCTTTTAACAATATTCCAAATTATTTTAGTTTTATTACCAGTGCTGCTCATCTCAGATGTAATTCACATACGTCTATACTTTTTAACAACTTTTCTTAATACAGTGCAATAGTTTTTATAATGTTTGACTGTTTCCAGATCTTTCCTTGTAGTTACAAGGTACATTTGCCTTTTCTATTTACAAGATATTTTTCTCTCTTTAGTAAGCCGTGGCTTTTAAGACAGTTTCTTACTATTACGTCTTACTGTTTTCTTAGGGAAACTGTTTTCAGGTATCCTCACAAAGGTATCATGAAATAGGTTAAATCCCAGTCTAACTGTTGCAAACTTTTCCTAATATTTGCAACTGTTAAATCATTAACTGAACACACTATTTTGAGGGCTATTTTGCATTACTGTATGGAGCCATGTTCTATATCGTAACTAGCTGTGCTTTTCTTAACAGAAAAGTTCTTATTTGATTATATTTATTTTAGTCTATTAAAACATTATCTTTCAGTGTGCTGCTTTCCTGTACTACCTGAGTAGGAAAATCAGTAACTGATGCCAAATTCAAAGATAAAAGTAATACTTCAAGGTCATGCTTTCTATCAAGACTTTCAGAAAATCTACACTGAAATCTCCACAAACAATAATTTGCTTCCCACTGTTGTACAGGTAGCACAACAAAAAAAGCCAAGTTTTCTGGAAATAAATGAAGATTTCCATGTGGGGATCTATACACAGCGACAATTATAGAAGTGCCATTATTTAGTCTGAGCTCACAGGCATGTGTTTTTATTTGTTGCTCTAACCAAAAATTTTTAGTTTCGAAATTTTTCACAGTACGATAAATTTTATCATATATGGCAACTCCTCCTCTCTCCATAATATCTCTACTTACATGTGCTGAAATCTTATATCCACCTAGACCTACATTTGCCTTTCCCGTATCTGTGACTGCATGATGTACAGATAGGCATAGTACATCTGTTACAACCTCAGTTCCTAAATCTTCTAAACAAACAATAGACTGCAGTGTAGTATGCAGAACAATATAAAGAATCATTTACCTTCACAAATTTCTCTATCCTCTAGACCTATGTGCGTCTAATAAACATGAAATGAGAAAACATTTGACAAGTACAGGAAAAGAATGTGCTTTGTCCACTTTATGTTCAAAAATGAGTTTTGTGTGCTATGAGATGTACATTTCACTGTTATTCAATACTGCTAATCAACCAGTGCGCTCATATGAATAGTCCACATTCATTTTAGATTAGGCGTGTAGAGAAAGAACGTGGTAATGTCTTTCACAACAGGTAACAAATGTGCTTTATCCAATGTTGTTTATAAAGTTTTATATTCCTTGTAGATTGTCATACAACATTAAATCAAGAGAGAGCGAATTTTCCGTTGTTGTGCATTATTGGGTACTAGTGAAAATTGATGCTTTAGTTTGAGACATCCTGTTTAATAATACAGGTGTATTCACTCCAGTGTTAATAAGTTATTATCTACACTGAATGATGATACTTCATCTGAGGATGAAGAACAGAGACCTTAAGATTCTAACAGCACTAGGAAAAGGCAAGTATGAGGGCGAATGAGTACAGTCATGAAGAAATTAAGGGTTCAGTCGCACGAACTAGATGAAAACGGCAACTGTACATTAAAGTGTTTTGAGGAAGTAAGTGCTGAAGAAAGATTAAATATCATAAGAAAATTTAATGATATGGAAGACTGGGATGAACAATCATTGCATCTGACAGACTCATTACAATATTTCCAGTTCACAGAAGGCGGTCACAGAAGGCTGAGGATCAAGCACAGTGTTAAGAGTGATAGTGAAACATGACGACATTGTACATGAAATTCCTACATGCAGAAAAGCCTTCATAGCAGTAAATGAGGTAACAAGGCAAAAATTAATGAGAGTTCAGAAATTTTTGAAGTTGGGCAATTCCCTTCATGATGGTAGGGTTAAGCATGAAAATAGGCCACAGAAAATTAAGAGGAGGTAGATCATGCAGTTTATAATCACACTGATTCATTTAAGGGTGGATCAAGCCAATACAGCAATGACAAGACCAAGAAGTCTGTCCCAGATGAATTTCCAGTGAAAAAAATGCATGAAATGTTCCAGAAAAAATATCAGAATTTTGACATTTCTTACGACACTTATAGAACAAGGGTCCACTCCACAGTCAATACAGCTTTTAGTTATCCAAGGAGTGATACACACGCAACCTGCAATAATTCCACTGCTGAGATGGAAGTGTTGAACGCACGATTATCTGAAAATTTAGATGATTACATGAAGAACACAGTCTTGAAATATATTAGTCAGATCACCGATGACCATAAGGTGCACGAAGCCAAAGCTGAAACACTTTGTTCCAGAAAGAGAAATTCTTATTTAAGAGGCTGAAAGTCTTGAAGATTTTGGAAGAAATGGGGCCAATGAAGCTGTTTCCTTTTTAAATCTCTTTGTGAGAGTGTTATTGGACAAGAAAGTGAACACCTTGAAGTTTTTTGTGCTTAGTTTTCAGGCCAGAACAAGAATTACACTTACCAGGTATCTTAACTAGTTTTTGAGCCACCTGAATCTATTGTGAAAGTGACTTCCTCTATTGGAGGAGACACTTTTATGGAATGTGATAAGAATATGGGGCTGATTAATACAAAATCAGAAATTCCAATGGAATGGGTGCAGATCGTGTTTGAAACCAGATGTAAACCTAAGCCTTTTGATGTTGTGGTGGACGGTCAAGAAACGATACTAAATTGGGAGTCATTTCTGGAGATGAAAATTTGAGGAGAGGCCCATTTCTAACAAGCCCACCAGAGAGGTAGTCGTCATTAAAAAAACTTCCAGCCTTATTCAACACGAAGAAATTTATAATGAAACTCGGGTTTCACCAGTGCTGAGAGTTTCACAGTAACTTCAAGACCAGCAGCTTGGAGAACACCCATCTCCTGCTTACAGAATTAAAATATTATTTAAGAATGATTTTATAATAACAATAATGTCTTTGCAGGTCATCTGGCAATATCACAAGAAAAGTATCTGGACCTCCATGTTTTGAAGGAGTATCGCAGACAAGCTAGAGCATTTGACACATCCTTTTACACTATGTTGAGAAGTATTTGTTGGGATAATGTGATATTATATCATCACATGAAGTTAAAGTTGAAGAGAAACTGCTTAACAAGAAGTAATATCGATTCAAACAATTTTTCCATTAAAACAGATTCTAACAATTTTTAACAAAAAAATTACAGTTTTGCTTGCAACATCACTTGTTCTGCAACACGCAAGTGGCATGTTTCTTCCTTGTAATGCATGCCATTACTTTTTAACTATTATGCCAACAAAACTACAAAATGGCTCTGAGCACTATGGGACTCAACTGCTGAGGTCATTAGTCCCCTAGAACATAGAACTAGTTAAACCTAACTAACCTAAGGACATCACAAACATCCATGCCCGAGGCAGGATTCGAACCTGCGACCGTAGCGGTCTTGCGGTTCCAGACTGCAGCGCCTTTAACCGCACGGCCACTTCGGCCGGCCAACAAAACTACAATTTAAATATTTAAGGTATCAGTTTATATAAATTACAATGTATATTACACATGCATCCAAATTACCTTAGTACTCAATGGTATCCATTAGTACCCATGGAATTCTCCTGAACAATCTGATAGTGTGGACAAAGCACATTCTTTTCCTGTGCTCTTCATTTAGAAATGGAAGGAATAAATAATGAAAAGAGTTCACAGTTTCGACAACAGTTGAAAAGCACTTTATGTCCTCTAAGCAATATAATGGACCAACTCAGTGACACAAAACGCACTAAAACAGCACAAGTGTCAGCTGCAATCATTTTATCTCAAATTTTAAAACTAACTATATTCAGATTACATTAATCTCTTCACAAACCAAAATTTGAATCTTGCAAGTGTAATAATACAGTAGGCCTACTTAATGACAGAGCTGTAACATTTTGATAGAGTTTCTTTTAACGAAAGAACTATGGGCGATTAGAGGATGAAGGTCGCATGGTAAGTAAAATGAAACTGAATCATTGCACCAGCACAAAAGTTTAATTTTCCACATTACACGAGAACACAGATGACTCTTTTGCATAAATCTGCAATGCTCTCCTGAACAGTAAATGACACACACACTTTTGAAGCATTATAGAGCTTCAACATCACAAGCCAAACACTCACTCCCTTTTGCCACTTTTTCCAATGAAAAATATTACATATCTATGGTAATCAAACCAAAACCTCAAATCCCTGGCAAAATTTAATGTCAATTCACAATACAGGTCTATGATGAAAGGCTCGTCTTAATACAACTTACAAAATGACAGTGGGGTATTACAAACATTTTACTACGTATAAAAATTACTTTTTAGCAAATGAGATTTTCATAGCATGTGACATAGTAATTTTGAAACCCTGCAGCGCGTCCTTCGCTGCTGCACTCTGCAATTCATTTTCAAATTCTACAAAAGCAATATCATGACGATTGGGTACCAGTCTCACTTCCTTGAATCCTGGGAACTGATTGAACAACATCGATAACATCATTTCACTTGTCTCATCAGGCAAGTTGGTCAAGAACAGAATTTGGTTTGGAGGTTGTTCTGGAACGGCAGTAGACACTGACAGCGGTGCAGCGGCAGTAGCTCCGTAACCTCCACCACCAGCTGCCCCGGGGACTGCAGTCGCTGCTCCTGGTCCCGCTCCCATCAAGCGAGCATTTTCCTTTGCTGCCTTGCGCTTAGCTTTCTTGGAGTCTGGAGTTTCCTCAGCTGCCGGAACACGTTTAGCCTTCTTAGGTCTCTCTGCAAACGTACCTTTCATCTTAGCAATGATATCTGAGTCAGTCTTTGAATACTGAATTCGCATCGGCTTATCGTAAAATGGAAAACCTTGCATAGAACGAAGCGCATTTGTAGCGGAACTAATATCTTTAAATATCACAAATGCTTGTCCACGCATTTTCAATGTTTTCAATGCAACGATGTCAAGAATCTGTCCAAACTGAGAGAAAATTGCATATAATGACTTCTTCAAATCATCTTTCTTAATCTTCTCGTTCAGATTGTTGATGTAAATAGTGTGACTTGGCCGAATGTCCATCATATTTGAATCGAACGTCAGCTGACTGCACTAAACGCCACTTCAACGTATTTCTCACTCGAGCTTCGTGCGCACTTACCGAAAAGGCACTTGGGTGTTTTATAATGGCACAATTCAAACTCTTAACCAAGCCGAAAACAAATAGCGTCCTCACAAGCACAGAACCACACTTACAGTTACGCTAGGCCAAAGATTCAATAACTTCAAATCACTTTCAGTCATAGATGGTGTTGTGCTCTCAACAAGAGTTATGCTCGGTTTACACTAGCAAGTTATTGTAGCAATTCACTTGCGGGGAGGAACTTGCTGAACTTTTTCCGCTTCCAGTGTGAACACCACGCATCAAGTATCTGCAAGTAACTTGCAGCTTTTAGGATTTATTTCCTGCAAGTAGGAAGCGCAAGTAATAGTAAGTATGTTGTCTGCACAACACTCATATTTAACATTTTACTTAATGTGGTGACTTAATTTTATGCAACCATCTTACGTATTATATGCAAACAAATTTCAGAAATGGAGAAGAAACGGAAATGGATGAAGCAGGATACAGAACATTTTATTGTAGCCGTGGAAAGCTACCCCGAAATATGGAACGTGCATAACTGGGGCTTTAAGGACAGAGTGTAGAAGATGAGCGCATTAAATGAAATCTCATCGATATTCGACACATCTGTGTAAGAAGTACAGAGAACGTAGCATAACTTGAAGACATCACTCCTTTGCTACCTGCATTCACTCGCTTGTTGTTTTAGGAGTCTAGAAAACGACGATGTGTAACTATTACATGTTCTATTTAATTAGCTTGTCACTTCCCATTTTTTGAGCATTAGAAAAAAAACATTTTTATTAGTATATCATTGTGAAAATGCAGTTTATTTCAATAATGATTTAATTTCATTGTTGTATTTTCACATACCTTCAAATAATTTTCTCTATTCAGTACGTCAAAAATGGCTCTACATATATCGGGAAAGATCAGAGAAATCGTGCTGATAGGAATATGAAACAGGTACGTTAGTCTCCTACAAAGAAAAGATTTCAAAACTCGCACTTGTTTTGGTTGTATGTTTCACATAAATAAATGAAAAGGCGTATTTTATTCGTAGCTCACCAGTAGCTATAAATCGTAGAGTGAATAGCAAACGTTCCTTTGCTGAAATAGCAGTACGGAAGTTTGTGACTCTTTTTGATATGACGGGCGCTATTAACGTCAACAAACACTCCAGATCATTTGACGACATTCTGCAAAAGTTTTCAAAAATATGCATGCTCTCGATACAAACAAAGTTCTTGCAAAAGGTTATTGTAGGCACCATTTTGTGATCTTATCATTATCCACTCTCTAACCCAAATACTTCTCTTTTCCTTTTTCACGTGTTTCATCGCAGTTACAAGAGCTGCAGCATACCCCACCTGCCTACTTTTCATTTTATACTTCGGCTGATACTCGTAGTGGTACTGAGAACACATGTAAACAGTATCAGCAAGTTGTTGATGCATGTTTCTTGCCAAAGAACTTGCGGCAGAATCTTGCATAATTCTTGCACTGCTGTGTGAACACAGCTGCAAGTGGCTCTCAATAACTTGCAGCAATAACTTCTGCAAGCGACTTGCTAGTGTAAACCCAGCGGGTTCTCTCAGGCATGAATTTCTTAAACGGGCAACCTGTCACCACCACTCGCTTAAATCAGCTTACACATAGAACCAACCTATTTGCATAGTGTCATGTCAACTTAAACGCATATATTACGAAAGTTCAGAGGTATTCTACTATCTTGCACGAAGTCATATCACCGCCGTCTCCGACGAAATAAAAGCAACTGCTCATAGTTAGATCTGCTCTCATTCTACTATGGTTGCTTCGACAGTACATATCTAGAATCGTTTGTTTATGCGTATGAAAAGTTAGCGTCGTGCCGAAATAATGGACTCAGTCTTCACATAAGAAAAAAAAATAATTTCTAAAACGGCTAAATTATCTTAAACAGTCCGATGGAGATATCATCATAGAATTCAGGAACTTATTTATAATGAAGGAACACATCGTTTGAATCGATTAAAGGGATTCAAAAGTATTGCAACTGAAAGTGTAAACTTGATGAGGTTTGTATTACTGCAGAACAGTAAAAACTATAAAAAAAAGTTTATTTTAGTATAATGGCAAGATTTTTTTTATTTCGGCACCGATTGCAACTATTATGAGGAAATCGAAATCTACTTGTGGCTTCAGAGATTTAAAACTACTATTGACACTGATTAAAATACTACGTAAATATAAGAGTGTTCTAATTGGCGCTAATGTTGAGCAATGACTATTCTGCACAGTAGCTCAAAGATTGGTTACAAGATAACACATAATTACAGAACCTATGTTATAACCTTGGCTAACTCTGGAAGTAAAAAAGCAAAGCTAAACTGATGAGACAAAAAACGAAGTATCTTCAGTGTACTGTAGATAACATAAAACTTAAGAAATAGTGCTCTTCAGAATGCAACACAATCAGTCACTCAGGGTATCTTTGTACCACTGACCACTTTCGTTTCAAATGGCTGCTGCTCCATCTGCTTGTATTATTCTGTGCTAAAAGAAATTGTTTTATTACCTCTGTGATTTCTAGTTAGTATTTCAATTGTCTTTCCGACTTCCTACAAATTCTTAGGCGTCTGATTATCCTTTAATTGCATTGGCTGTGAAGTGAGCTTCTGGTGACAGAGATTAAAGTTGAATAAAGCCAGATCGATTCAAATATCTTGATATTCCAAAGTAAACCCATAAAACTTTGTGAACACTGTTTGCTTTTACTTATTAACATCTGATTTCCTGCACGATCTAAATTTACCCAGAGAACTAGATATAGGAAAAATTATTATTATTATTTTCTTTAAATACTGGTCTAAAGTTATCCTGAATGACAGTGTAACTTTGTACCAGCATTAAAATTGAAAGTTTGCTCTAATATGGTGTATTTATCATACATTTTCACTTTAACTATAGATGTAAAATGTAACAATGCCTGTTTTGATGTAAATTATTTCGTGTTCAATATTTTTTTAAAATGGTAAGAAGTTACGATGTTTGACTGTTCGTATATTGCAGAGACTCCAGTTACCACATAATCATTGCAACTTGTAATTTAATGAAAGCTGTCATGGCATCATGCATACTTGTACTAGAATTTTGTACATGACCAGAAATATATTTCAAAAAGATTTCAAAACTGATTTTACTCATTCGAAATGAATTTCAAAAGAAACGTCGTCCTTGTCAGATAACGTCCTTATTAACGTATTTAATGTTCCCAAAAGATCCCTATGACATGTCCATTTCCATATTCAACATTTGTGAGTCTGTGTCTTCTTCTTCAGCATCACTGTAAGGTTTCCATATAAAAGCTGCCTAAGTCCCGTACGAATGATTTCAGTTGTCGCCATCTTGAAAGTCGTGTATGTAGCGTTTCCAACTCAGCCGTATGGAAACGCTAACGTGCACGTAAGGATAGTGTTGGGGGATGTACGCTTAGGAAATTCACGCCTGTGGAAACCAGCTTAACTTGTTGAACCTCGAGATAGAGAAGTCAAAGAAAAAGTTTATTCAATAATCTGAGATCTTTGAGTCTTTATTTTTATTAGGCCATCAGTGTGAGGACTGATAGCCACTAATACGAGGGTTGGAACTTTAATAGTGGCAAATATTTATTTACACCTGGTACAAAATAGACACGTATTTTGGAGTTTTACAGATCTTCAAGGCAGTCACCAGCATTGCATATAACCCATTGCCAGTGATTTTGAAATCGTAGGATACTCTTAGCAGTGCCAGTTGTGTTGACAGTTCGAGCGGAGTGGTCTACTGCCCAGCGAATTTGTAGCAGTTCTGAAGCGAATATCGTGAAGTGTTTCCTTCAGTTTAAAAATCGAGTTGAACTCACGAGGCATTAAGTCAGGGGAGTGCAGTAGGTAGTATAGCACTTATCAGCCCCAACAGCCAAACAAATCAATAACAGCTTGCACTGTACATGCTTGAGAACTGTCCTGCAAAATGATGGTCAGGTCCAGCAGAAATTGTCATCACTTGTGTCTTTAAGCTGGTCGTAGGCTGTGTTCCAAAAATGAACAGCATAATAAATAAATAGTTGCCACTATTAAAGTTCCAATCCTCATAGCTACAAAAATAAATGTCATTTCTTTAACTCTTCTGCGTGCATGTTTTTCTGAGCGTATTACAGGTGACAGTTTTTGGTTCAATGATTTGTTATTAACCACCTATGTCATATCTTGCAGAAACAAAACATTTTCAGGCACCTGTTTTTTTGGAAAATATATGCGAGAAGATACCTTCCCATAGACTGTGAAATGATACTATAATTATTTTTAGGAATTTTTTGTTATGAAAATTGATAGTACAAAATATAACAAAAAGTGCACTTGATTGGTAGATGATAGTTTAGTGAGAAAATATTACTAAAAACGTAATAACTGTAATAACTGGATGTTGTGGAACAGTAAGAAATAAGGGTCTACACACAAAACGACATTGCAATTTCAGTATGATATTCCTGTTTTTATTTTCTTCTTTACATCTACCCACAAATGACAATGACCAAATTTCACAATATTCTTTTTCAGATGTCAACCTGTATTTGAAAGTTTGAGTTCGTGATGAACACCAAGGCTGTCTGTTTTTTTTTTAATTTTTTTTTTTTTTTTTTTTTTACGAATACAAGTAGGTACCTACATCGTTTCCTTGCGTGATAGTAATTCTCTTATTAACTGTAAAAGGAATATAGGATCTCTCCCTTTCCTGTGACTGCTGTATGCACAATGGCACCATCAACTAGAAAATAGAAAATTCTGTGCCACCACTTTAGTGATCACTGTCAAGCTTCATACCATTCTTGCGTCTGATCCAAGAGATCAACACCGCCATTACTTTGTTGTACAAACTTGTGGCACTTCGGAAGTTAAACTGCACATGGACTAATTGTGGTGTCACCGCCAGACACCACACTTGCTAGGTGGTAGCTTTTAAATCGGCCGCGGTCCGTATACGTCGGACCCGCGTGTCGCCACTATCAGTGATTGCAGACCGAGCGCCGCCACACGGCAGGTCTAGTCTAGAGAGACTCCCTAGCACTCGCTCCAGTTGTACAGCCGACTTTGCTAGCGATGGTTCACTGTGTGCATACGCTCTCATTTGCAGAGACGACAGTTTAGCATAGCCTTCAGCTACGTCATTTGCTACGGCCTAGCAAGGCGCCATATTCATATTCTATAAGTGTTAACTTCAAGAATGTCATCTGAACAGATATTGTGACTCATGTACTGTCAAGCGCGACGTTCATCATTAATGGATTAAAGATAAGCATCAGACTAATTATGTCCGCTTTCTGAATTCTAATTCCTTGTCATGTTCCAGACCTCACGTCAGTATAGTTCTTCCCTCCTCACGCCAGCCTGCGTGAGCTAAAACGCGTGCATTTCGGCCTCCATTCGTAACACGGTGTTGGCTCTTCTGCCAACACAATACTAATCTCTTCTTTTCTGGAAACGAATGTTACGTCCTTAGGAGATGTTGATGTAGACAGAACTGTTACTGTTGTTGGGTCTTGCCATTTTATCACAACGACTGAATCTTCGATCTGTGTCTTGAACTTATCTTGTGAAAGTTCGTTAATTTCCTTCACCATTTCTGGAAGATCTTTTCTGCTGCCTCTGAGAATTTCTATAGAATATATTCCACTATCCAGAAGTGATTTCATTAGGAATATGAAATAGCACAGTTGTCAAACCATTTCATCAAGAGGAATATTGGCATTACTATCTTCCCCTTTTCTAGAATAGATCTTGAACTTCAGTAGATAGCCTGTCTTAGCATCAACCAGTCTTGTATCTCCTTTTTAAGGCATCATGTGCATGAGACAAAATTTCTACTTGGTGTGATGAATGGCAGCTAGCTCTAAACGCGGGAAAATATAAGTTAATGTGGATGTGTAGGAAAACACATCTGTAATGTTCGGATACAGAATTAATAGTATACTGCTTGTAGATGCAGATGTATTGTTTTATGCGCAATTTTCCCTTGAAAGCTCTCACAGCTTTGCCAACAGATAATATGCCTGAATGTGTATATACCTCTAAGAAATTAGTATTAGGGCATCAATTAGCAACCTCACTTTATGTAATTTATCATAATCCTGGAGCTCCTTTCTCCCATGCCTTCGAATAATCATTGAAATGATGATTTTCTAAAATTTTTGAACCTTTTTAGATTAGTTTCTTTCGTATACTGATTCACAATGCAAAGAGGATCTGACCTCCAGTAATTTGATAAATGAGACAGTTAGGAGATGTCCAGATGATGAGCAACCCAGCTACATATGTATCAGAACTCAGAACTCAATCGAAAATTTTGTCACTTTTATGATACGTATAAGTTTGTTTGTTCAGCAGTATTCTGAATGTATTTTCATTGAAGATACAAAATGCGATGCCCCCTCCTCCTAGTTCTATCCGTATATCGACCAGCTTCCATCTATAAATCTCTGTGGTTGGCAATCAGACTCGTAATTATAATGGGTGGACACTTGCGTGCAGTAAAACCCCAGTGTTGATTTTACTAGTCGCTATAAGCACTGCAGAGGTAAGCTCTTACCACACAGTCTTTAATTTCGAATGGTTGGAACCGATAAGTAATTTGACAAGCAAGCAAAAGTGCACTATAATAAAAAAGAATTAATGAAACAAAAAATGAAGGGAAATTTGCACTAAAAAAGGAATATTTTTACAACTGCATTATTATGGAATGTTCTGCGTGTACCACATTGTGTTATTGTTCACTCACTTTACCTTGCGTCATTCTTTTTCTGTGTCTATCACTGTATATATTTTAATTATACCTGTCGTCTTCTGAAAGCTTCTCCTTCTGTTAATTTTACGAAAATATGACTATGGACTTAATTCCCTCCATTTCAATTGTTGATGAAGGCAGCCAACTCCAGGGAAAACCTGTGCTTCTCAAGATGATATAAAATATGAACGAATTCTTCTTAACTTGGTTCTATTTCACTTTAATACAAATACTTAAAATTGTTATTAAGTCTTATCTTATTCAGAAACACATATAATACAAAACACTCATAGCCCATCATACTCCCAGCAATACATCTTAACCAAATGTCTACAGACGAGAGTGAAACAAAATCATGTACAAAAAAGTGAATGATGTTTTATGGTCATTTGTCTACACTTTACTGCTCATTCATAATTAATGTCATTGCCAATGCTTATAGTCTTTCATTCTGTCGTTATTGCTGTTCCATTTTTTAATACATTTTTACTTTGTCATATCCGGGGATCTTTCATCATGTACCTACAGAATTCCCCCCACATTGTTCGTTGACATGGTATGGAGATGTAGTGTTTTTGCATCTACATAACTTACATTTACATTTGCCAATACAGGCCGATGCCCTTTATTTGTCGGCTTTTATTTAATGGAGGGGATATATTAGCTTATCCCGTGCATGTTAGCGTCCTACAATAAATTAAAAGATTATATACATAATACATATTTGATTTTAGCGCACTGACAGTAATGTTCAGTTTGCTTTGGCCTTGTAGCCACGTTTTGTGGCTGCGCACTGGTTTGCTTGGCGTCTAAGGACAATCTGCTAATGGTTAACATACTAGTTGATACCGTCATAAATGCGTGTACTCTTTTGTTAGTGTTAATTTCACACTGAGTATCACACTTTCACCTGAGTTTTACAGATTAAAGTATTGCCATGGCGTTTGTCTTCATTCTGGGTGCAATGTGCTTGTTGTTAAAATGGCCCAGGTTTCACTATTACCACGCATACTCGCATATTCAGCGGAGAGAACACTGGCCAACCTCATCTGTTGATGAGGTAAGTACTGGAATGAGATTTTCACCCTGCAGCGGAGTGTGTGCTGATATGAAACTTCCTGGCAGATTAAAACTGTGTGCCGGACCGAGACTCGAACTCGGGATCTTTGCCTTCCGCGGGCACTTGCAAGTGTTCTACCAACTGAGCTACCCAAGCACGACTCACGCCACGTCCTCACAGCTTTACTTCTGCCAGTATCTCGACTCCTACCTTCCAAACTTTACAGAAGCTCTCCTGCGAACCTTGCAGAACTAACACTCCTAAAAGAAAGGATATTGCGGAGACATGGCTTACCCACAGCCTGGGGGATGTTTCCAGAATGAGTTCGAGTCTCGGTCCGGCACACAGTTTTAATCGGCCAGGAAGTTTCAGGTAAGTACTGGCTTGCACAACTATAGTTCAATTATTAATGAATCAAGCATTGTGATACGCAATACTCAGAAATTCCTTCTTTGCATGTGTATGTTAATTCATATTGTCATTCAAAGCATTATGTAAATTGCTTGTCTTTAAAGTTCACTCCTTTACATAGAGTTTGGTTTTCAATGGAAATCCATACAAGTATTGAGTCACAACAATCTATAACATGATAGCTTATACCTATGGCTGACATTCCAACCATTGCTTGTACTACGAACATAGATTTCTTAATTTTTAAAATGTCATAAATTTTTCATTAACTGGTTTCTGTTACTATAGTTTTTTTGTTAGTTATATCTTTTCTTCATTCATACCACGTACACAAACTAATTACATGACACATTATAATGACACAATACATGCATATGATAGATTTATACTTAATTTTATAGATAGGCTTTTATAACTTATTGGAGCTCATTTCTTCCATAGGCAGAGGCGGGAGAGAAACATTAAAAATAGGACTAAATATTATGCTTTGCTGGCCTAACTATACTTGGCACTGCCTCCTTTGTTTGGAGGTGAAGAAAGGAAATACTAATCTACTGGTTCAAGGATTCATGGGGAAATGCTACTCGTACAATAATGGAGTAGTTGACAAGGAACTCTTATTTCATAGAAATAATGTGTACTGACTAATCATTAATGTAATGTCATGCTGTTTCTTCATGTGCTAGTGCAATTCACATGTAGCTTAATGTTAATTGTGAAGGAGTTTCAACCACCATAGGCTTATCTTTCTCGAATACATGGAAATGTCATTATTTATGCTTTCATGTGACACGATACAAATTAATTTGATTTTGTAAAATCACATGCTTAAATGTTCATGTGTAGTTTGCAGAAATAGGTACTGGTAAATGTCACAGAGCTATACTGTGACAATGCGTATTTTAATTTTTCATTTGCCTTATGACCATTGTATAAATATCCTTATAACTAAATTGTTTACTCAAGGTGCGCTCCGTTTCCTCATTTGATAACTACTATTCTCGACGAATTCTCTAATTCTGCACCGTCTCGATGCACTGGTCGCAAAAAAAAAAACTTAAACTAACTTAAAACTAATAGCATTACTTAGCTCGGAGGCCTCTGATGCAGTTGTTTATTACATCGGCCCGCAGATATTTCCATACTTCGTTTAAATTCATAGACATTTGTTTATTCTGTTACCCTTTATGATGATTTACCCTGCAAAAAGCATTATTTTACAGTTCCTACGGTATTTTATCATTCCTTCTTAGGTTAACGTTTCTTATATTTCTTCATAATGCTTACTTTTGCTTCTAAATATGTTGTATATAAATTAGTATTTAATTCAACCTCTGTGTACATGTATCAATAAATTCCTTAGTTGTTAGACAGTAGATGTGATTGCTTAGTATTTCTGTTTACTTTGTATTTAAGTTAGGTACTTGTACATATCACATTCCTATTTGGTTGCACCTTGTGCCAGTCTGTCACACATGCATACAGGTCGATGCCTCCTCTCCTACTATTGACCTCAAGGTGTATTGTTGAGCAGCCACAGCTGAGCCATAAGCTAATTCTGTTTATACTTTCACTTTGTGAGAAGTGGTGTATTACTTCTCATTCCTGTTGATTTTATACTTACTTCT
Source organism: Schistocerca piceifrons (assembly GCF_021461385.2). Taxonomy (NCBI): domain Eukaryota; kingdom Metazoa; phylum Arthropoda; class Insecta; order Orthoptera; family Acrididae; genus Schistocerca; species Schistocerca piceifrons. The sequence continues at coordinate 141,721,047 of NC_060141.1, read as the reverse complement.
ACAAATCAAAAGAATTACTTATACCTATACACATTACTTTATCCTAAAATACTTTCTATAAAAAGTTACTCTTAGAGTTACGTACACTTTTGTACAATTATCTTTTGATAGAAAGAAAAATGTTTCCTTACTTCATCATTCTATAAAGGCTTTTATATTTTTGTGAGGGTGGAGACTCTTGTCTCTCCCTGTTTTCTCACAGACTAATCTGTATGTTCCAGGGTAACGTATTTTGGAAATTATATACTGTCCTGAATAGAGTAATTGCCACTTCTTATTCAGTTTGCCAATTTTTGTCGATTTAGGGTGCATCTGTAAGAGAACTCGTTGTCCTTCAAAAAATTGTGTACCCTGTTTCAGTTTCTTACTATACATTTTCTTTCTACATTTGGCCCTGTTTTCGAGTGTAATCATGGCTTTTTTGATTTTGTCTTGTAGTGTCATTTCTGTAGAGGGTACTTTTGGCATGGGCAACTCCCAATCATTTGTTGGTTTTGTCTGGAACATCAGTTCGTAAGGCATGAAACCTGTTGAAGAATCTGGAAGGTTCTTGACAACTTGCATGAAAGGAGTTACGTATTCTACCATTCAAGTGTGTTTGTGAGGGCGTATGTCCTAATCAACTGGTTAAATTCTTCAAAGGCTCGTTCAACTGGATTTGCCTTTGGGTGAAAATAGCTTACTAACACATGTTTTATGCACTGTGAGGTCATACATTGTTTCCACTTTTGCCCACCGAAATCTGAAGCATTATCATACAACAGTACCTTTGGGTTACTTATTCTTCTCAAATAGTCTTCCTCAATTATTTTTCTGATACTTGTGGCTGTTGCATTTTTAATGGCATACATTTTGATATGTGCCAGTACTTGTCGTACACCTCCCTTACTTTTGATCAGATTTTTCATGTTTCCTATGAAACAAAACGCCCTTGTACTCCTGATACCATTTACTTACCTTTCCACCTTCATCTGGCTTAAGGTACCATCTGCCATCTTGCTGTTGTGTAATTTTCATTTGCTTACAAAATTTATGGTAATCAGACTATTGTACTCAGCGTCTTGCTCTGTTAATTCACTAAATTCATTTAAACCTTATTTTAACCCAGACAAGGCATCTGCAATAACATTTTGACTTCCTTTAATATATATGATCTCAAAACTGAATTCTTATAATTATAGATATCACCTAGCTAATATACAGTGCAATAGTTTGCATCTTAAAAGAAATTACAATGACTGATGGTCACAGTAAACTTTGAGATTCTTACCCCAGAAAAAGCATTCATAATTTTTAAATGCCATACTACAGTTAAACGTTCCAATTCTAACACAAGGTAAGACCTTTCTGCTTCTAATAATGATGACGTTAGGTACTTCCTTACATTCTTCCTCTCGCATCTGGAACAAGCATGCCCCCAGCCCTGAGATAAGGCATCTGTGCTTAGACGAAAATCTTTGGACATGTCAGGGTGGCTAAGAATGTTTGCATTTGCTAATCCCTACTTAATGTCATTAAAGTCCTCCTGATACTTATCATCCCATAACCGAGGTCTATTTTTTTGTAGCAAGTTGAGTAATGTGTCAGTGTTCATCTATTGCTGTGATACGAATTTGCGAAAAACGGATGCTAGTCCTAAATAAAGTATAAGTTGTTTTTTATTGCTTGGAGCTGTACAAGTTCGTATAGGAACAAGTTTTTTTCGGATAAGGTAACATACCTTGTTCTGACACAATATGTCCTAAAAATCTGACTTGCTCCTTACCAAAACAAGACTTTTTTAAATTGGCTGTTATCTGTAATTTGCAAATCGTTGAAGTACCTGTTCAATCAGCCTGATATGTTCTAACCAAGTGGGTGTGGCAATTACCTTGTCGTCTACATAAACAGTGACTTTACTAAGCAGTCCCAGTCCTAAGATCCTGTCCAGTGCAGATATAAACATGCTTGCCCTAATATTCAGTCCAAAAGGTAGAACACAGAATTCGTAACTTCTGCCACCACAATCAAATGCTGTACTTTCTTCGTAGAGTTGTATTTGCCAGTAGGACGACTTTAGGTCGAATATGTTGAAGTATTTGGTATTGTAAAATTTTAATAGCTGTTCGTCCAAGTTGTCTGGTCTTATGTGTACTGGTATTTAATCTCATTGATACCTCTAGCATAGAGAACTAATATTACAGATCCGTTTGGTTTAGGTACTGGTTATATATGACTACAACAGGGTGAAAATGAAGGTTGCAGAATTCCCCATTTAATTGTATGATTGATCTCTTCACTTACTGCCTCTCGTTTTGCTCATGTAATAGAATATGACATTACGGAAAGTGTTTCATGTGGGTAAACTTCAAATTTATATTCATAGTCTTTGATTACTTTTGGCTACTTATTGAAATTATTTGCATACTTAAACAACAAAGTTCTTGTCATTGCATATCATTTAGTATCTGTGATTCACTTAGTTTCTGTTCTACCATTTCGTAACTAGCATCGATGTTTGCTTCTTGTTCAGTATCATATTTGTTTGTGAAATATACCGTTATAAAGGAATATTGTACTATTGCATTTGACTCTGGTTTGTTTTTGTCACTTTTATCAGGTGTTTTGACTAAATCAATGGAAAAAATCCGATCCTTCACATAAAACCGACATTTACCATTACCTATGTTGATCTGTGTATTGTATACTCAAAACATGTCCATGCCAATAAAGCAATTAACTATAAGATTGTCAATGATAAGGAAATTGCATTTCACCGCAAAATGTTCAGTTTGTAAGGGAATAAGTATCTAATGTTTTACCAATTGAGTCTTACTGCCTGTAGCAGTTTGCACCTTGCAATTTTCGACAGGAAATGTTGGAAATTTGCCTCTCTTCTTAAATTCACAGAAAAATGCATTTGACATTAGTTGGTAGTTGAATCTGTATCTAAAATTAACTGTGTGTCAATGTTAAATATTTTCACCCTAATGATTTGTTATACTTGTTCTTCCTGGATATTATTCGTTGTATCTAACTAATGCTGATAAAAATCATGCTTGATGACACCTTGTTTGTCAAACCTTATGAAACATGTTTGTAGATTTGCTTTGCTCCCACTCCCTGAGAGGTCAATAGTATGGGACTTAACTACGACCTGTTGGGGTTTTCTGATGGCGTAGTGCGTCTTAATTCACTGCCTGGAGTAATATTAGTTAGTTGCACAGTGCGGGTACTTCGCCAATTTGTGTTGTAAGCTGCTCACGACATTCCTTCGTGAATGCTCGTATTGTTACTAGTAAAAGCTGGTGTGCCGTTCTTTCGCTTCCCAAAGGTCGGCTGCCATAGAGCGTAAGGCATGGCATTGTGGCTGTGCGTTGGCCACTACTGTGGTTGACTGTTTCTGTTTATGTTCGGCATATGGCCTTGTGATAGTGGATTGTAATTCGCTTGTGCATTGAAATTACTCCAGTTGTTTCGAAAATTTCTTTTAAATCGATTGTTTTTTCCGTTCCTGTTACCATACTTGTTATCTCTGGGTATGTAACTTTGCTGTTGGATGCACCATCCCTGCTGTGTGTTTAGATCATGTTCCACTGACTGACTTACACAACTATTTTGTTGCTGTGCCTGATTTTCTGTTGTTCTATTTGGTACAGGTCTGTCCTCATAGATTAAGTCGATGGAATCAAGCACTGACAGAAAGTACTCAGTGTTTTGCTTTGGCGTTGTGACTAATTTTTTTGTAATGTGCGATGGTAACCGACTTTTGAAAATTTTTAATACGTATACCTGTGCTATGGGGTTCGTCCAGTAGCGTGTCTTGTTCAGGTATTTTTCAAAGTATCCACATAGACTACAGTATTTGCCAGTGAGTGGAGTGGGGTTGAAAACCTCGCGTCTGAATCTTTCTTGTACTGTCTCAGACCAGTATTTCTCGAGGAAAGCTCGTTCAAATTATACATAAATGCTGCAACGTTCGGCCACTTCAGTTGCCCATAAAAGAACGTCACCTTGCGTATATCCCACGACAAATCTGATTTTATGTGCTTCCACCCAGCTGCATGGAAATACATTACGAAAAGCACTGATAAATACGACTAGGTTCATTCTTTTACCTTTGGTGCTGAATGTAGGAAACTGTCGATGTCTCAGCAAACCTTCGTCTGCAGGAAGAGTTGATAGACTCGTGGCATTTTCTGTCGTATTAATGTTGTTATTGTAGTTACCTGTAATTCCGTTTGGTGATTGCTCAGGTATAGGAGTTGTGGGTAAGTTTGCATTTTGCATTGTATCTGTCATTGGTATCTGCCGTAGGACTCGTGAGAATTTGTGTATAAATACAGACAGGTTGTGGTTTGTTCACTGTAGCCTGTGTATTATTTACATGCATATTTCGAGATCCGTTAATATTTTCTTCTAAAAGATTGCAGATCTTACCTTCTGTGGCCTGTAGACTAATGCTTACCTTCTTCACTATTTCATTTTATTTTTTTGAATAGCATTTTCTGCTACATCTGTGTATAACTTACAATCGGTTACTAATTTATCTGTAATGGTATTGCTCTTATCTAACATATCTGCTTTAGCTTGACTAATTGTATAACTTAGATTTTCATTAATCTTCTCTCTCTCCTTCTTAGCACATGTTGAGTCAACTTCTAATGTTACTGCCCTTAAAGTAAGCTATTCTACAGCTAGAAGTACACCTTCATAGTTTTTGTTTAGTTTGTTAACGATAGTGGTTACCTTTTAAACTGTCAAACACAGCTGGTTATGTGTGGCTTCAATGTTTGTGTTCATGCCTGTGATTTTATTTATGTGTTGTTCTACTATATCATGATATCATTAAAAGAATCTACCTTCTGTATTGACTCTGTAATGTTACTGTTAACTTCAGAAAGTACTTCATGTTTTACTTGCTTTTTCGCATCATCCCATTTTTCGTCGATTTGAATATGCAAAAAATAAAAATTTCAAAAAAATGGAAAAATCTCACATGCCTGTTAATACACTTTATGTCATAACCTGTTTTACAGCTACTGTGCCATTCGAACTATTGTGTTGCAATTCTTTATGTTTTACTGACAATGTGTATCACACTGAAAAATTCCTGTGAATTTTCCACAATAAAATTCAAGTAAGGGAGTAATGAAAAAAGGTCTCTATCTACATCAAAAGAGACGCGACCAAGAATAACCATACAAGCAACTTGTCTAGCGGTTCTACCTTTGCTGCGCCCAACAAACCAGTTAACTATGGAAAATTTTGTGTATCCTGGGACCAACTCTTATTACATTCCAAAATTTTTCCTCAGTTTTTGCTTTTTTGCTTTACTTTCTCGCTGTACTGATTCATGCAAACAGAAAATAGATGTGATTAGTTTTTATGACTAATAACAATTTCATACAAATTTCTTACTAAAACAGTAGTTAACAAACCCTACTTACAACCGGTGTCCTGAAGTCCTGTCACGGGTCACCAGTTGTTTTGTAATAAAAAATGGTTAATGAAAGGAAAATGAATATTAGTACAATTGCATTGTTACGAAATGTTCTGCATGTACGAAATTGTGTTATTGTTCATTCACTTTACTTTGCATCGTTTCTTTTTCTGCATCCATCACCATATATATTTTAATTGTTTGTCATCTTCTAAAATCTTATCCCTCTGTTAATTTTACAAAAATATGACCGTGGACGTCTTTTCCTCCATTTCAATTGTAGATGCAGGCAGCCAACTCCAGGGAACACCAGTGCCTTTCAAGATGATATAAAATATGAACAAATTCTTCTTAACTTGGTTTTATTTCACTTTAATACAAGTACTTAATGCTGTTATTAAGTCTTCTCTTGTACAAAACACATATAATACGAATCACTCATAGCCCATCATATTGTTGTTGTGGGCTTCAGTCCTGAGACTGGTTTAATGCAGCTCTCCATGCTACTCTATCCTGTGCAAGCTTCATCATCTCCCAGTACCTCCTGGAACCTACAACCTTCTTAATCTATTTAGTGTATGCATCTCTTGGTCTCCCTCTATGATTTTTACCCTCCACACTCCTCTCCAGTACTAAATTGGTGATCCCTTGATGCCTCAGAATATGCTCTACCAACCGATCCCTTCTTCTAGTCAAGTTGTGCCACAAATTTCTCTTCTCTCCAAGTCTATTCAATACCTCCTCATTAGTTATGTGATCTACCCATCTAATCTTCAGCATTCTTCTGTAGCACCACATTTCGAAAGCTTCTATCCTCTTCTTGTCTAAACTATTTGTTGTCCACGTTTCACTTCCATACATGGAGACACTCCATACAAATACTTTCAGAAACGACTTCCTGACAATTAAATCTATACTCGATATTAACAAATTTCTCTTCTTCAGAAACGCTTTCCTTGCCATCGCCAGTCTACATTTTATATCCTCTTTACTTCGATCATCATCAGTTATTTTGAGGTCCTTTGCTGTGTCTGAAAGCCGGCCGAAGTGGCCGTGCGGTTCAAGGCGCTGCAGTCTGGATCCGCAAGACTGCTACGGTCGCAGGTTCGAATCCTGCCTCGGGCATGGATGTTTGTGATGTCCTTAGGTTAGTTAGGTTTAAGTAGTTCTAGGGGACTAATGACCTCAGCAGTTGAGTCCCATAGTGCTCAGAGCCATTTGTGTCTGAAAGAATTACCATGTCATTGGCTAACCTCAAAGTTTTTATTCCTTCTCCATGGATTTTAATTCCTACTCCGAATTTTTCTTTTGTTCCCTTTAGTGCTTGCTCATTATACAGACTGAATAACATCGGGGATAGGCTAAAACCCTGACTCACTCCCTTCCCAACCACTGCTTCCCTTTCATGTCCCTCGACTCGTGTAACTGCCATCTGGTTTCGGTACAAACTGTAAATAGCCTTTCGCTCCCTGTGTTTTACCCCTGCCACCTTCAGAATTTGAAAGAGAGTATTCGAGTCAACATTCTCAAAAGCTTTCTCTGAGCCCATCATACTCCCAGCGATACATCTTAACCAAACTTCTACATACGCAAGAGTGAAACAAAATCATCTACAAAAAAGTGAATGTTATTTTATGGTCATCTGTCTGCGCTTTACTGCTCATATATAAGTAATTTCATTGCCGACACTTATAGTCAGTCTTTATTCCGTCGTAATTGCTGTTTCACTTTTTAATAAATTTTAACTTTACCATATCTGGGGGCTCTTTCATCATGTATCTACACAAGAGGGAGGAGAGCACACAATATAAGTCATAACCACTTTGAAATGGCGACATACACTGCATATGGACAATATAGATCCTATTCATGTATTACTTTCATTACTGCATGAACAGATATTTTCATCAGTACAGAATCAATCTGTTTTAAACTTGACACATTTTTATGGTAAACAACGATGAAATATTGAGTGAAAAGGTCTTGCAACCCATGGAAGATACATAGCTACTGTGATGGTGTTATTTGTAATTTTTTGTAACTAATGAACATATTATTTTAACATTATCTTTCTTCAGAATTGACCATTGAATGAAAATGAGTTTTTTACACTGATAATTGTCGATGTGGAGAATTTTTAAAATGATTGTACGTCAATGCAACTTTACACAAACACTTTCTTGCACTTTTGTTGAAACGTAAATTTAGCTTGTCTCATGCCATGAATCAGTAAAATCGTATGTTCTAAAGACCACAGTAATGACTTTTTTGTGGTAATGAAAATGTGCACAATACCATTTTGTTGTCTTCTTCTGCAACTGCTTTTATTATGCTTGACAACATAAAAAATATCTGGTATTTAGTACGCAATCTGATGCTTTGTGTAAAATGGCAATAATAATGTTAAGAACTTTATATGTGCCTATGCATACCCATCTTATGATCTGAAAATGTTGCTGATTAAATATCACAGTATGAGAAAAGGACACTTTAAACATCTACTGAAGTAACAACATTGTGATAATGCTTGTTATATTTAAACACTTAGCTTGTATTCACTTGTACAAGAGGACAACAAATCATGACTTTTACAATATGTCCATTAGTATGAAAAATAAAATACACTATACTTCATCACAGAAATATATATTCAGTCCTTTTGTGGCGTTGAGCAATGTATAGCAGCCTCTGTCGAGATTTTGCTAATGATGGTTAGTTTAGCAGCTTTTACATAGTAGCTTCCAAGTCGTAATTCACATTGTAATATTTTGCCGGTACAATGGGTAATGTTGCAGTATAATGTCTCCTACTTCACAGCAAACAACGACTTCTCACTGGTCTTCGTAATAACATTTCCACTTCTGTTTGGTTGACAAACAGCTGCTGAATTCTGTGGAATTATGAGTTGCGATAATTTCCCGTCCATCCGAAGCCATTTAACAATGATTACACTCACTTCAGTCACCACACAATTCACTACGTGGGCATCATACAACACTCTACTTCTCAGTCCTTCCAACTCACAACGCGGACTGTTCTGGATCTTTTTTTGCAACGTTCCTCCTGCTTCACCCTTCTGATTTTAACTTAAGCCTAAAGCAATGACACATTACACCTTTAATTACAAAGGTCGATAATACTTTTAAAACTAAGATCTACTTAACAATATTTAAAGATTAATATGGAAGAACATTATTTACAGCTATACGTATATAACACATTTAGAGATTATTGGTTGCGTACTTCGCAAGCTAATGGCAGCATCTCAGTGGCGAGCTGCCTTTGTCTACCCTGCTACCATTGGATGGCATATGTGCCCTCGGTACTCTATCATATTATTCTCTGCTTTATAAAGGTCCTTACATCTGCCCTGCTACTTATCGTAATTTACGTTATGACAGAGAATAAAGAAATAACTTCTATAAAATGAAATGCGACAATCCCTACACTGTGTGACGCATATTTGCGCCGTTACAAAAGTAAATTATCATTGTTTTAGTGAATGCTATCATCAACAATGTTAAACGTTCCCTAACTGAATGAATGTTAAAATAATGATTCAGTGTTTCATCACAATCAGTTTTAGAACTTTCGTCATTATCACTCAGAGTTTTAATATCTGTTGAATCTGTAGGAAAATCTGCATAGGCTAAACATACTAACTTAACTGAAATACTACCTACTACTGAAGGCACTTATTTTTGAAAAGCAGGAGGAGAATGTGGGTGGATTTTCAATATATTATGTTCCTAATTTGCTGAAACAATGTCGGATTTAATTTTGGAAACTGCCTCATCTACAGGAAGTCAGAAAAAATACTTTACCGCATCTTCCTCTCGCATTAGTAATTCTGTAATGAGAAATACCAAACCTAAGTGGATATGCCCAATAACATTGCAATAGACAGTCATATTGTTTATACTAAATAGTGTGAAACAATTCTACATGTATAGAGAAACTGGACTGCAGAAGAAATATTCCCGTATATACACAACATATTTTTGATGTGTTAGAATTTACTATAAATTTTCTTTCATGTATTAACATTAAGAAAGTTGCATAACATTTCAAAGTACTGTGGAGTTGAAACTTCCTGGAAGATTAAAACTGTATGCCAGACCGAGGCTCTAACTCTGGACCGAGTTCGATTCTGAGTCTGGCACACAGTTTTATCTGTCAGGAAGTTTCTTATCAGCACACACTTAGTTGTAGAGTGAAAATTTGATACTGGAGGCATCCCCCAAAGTTTTGCTAAGACATGTCTCCGCAATATCCTTTCCTCCAGGAGTGTAGTTCTGCAAGATTCACAGAAGAGCTTCTGTGAAGTTTGGAAGGTAGGAGACGAGGTACTGTCTGTGAGGATGCGTCACGAGTCGTGCTTGAGTGGCTCAGTCGATAGAGCACTTGCCTGCTGAAGGCAAAGTTTCTGAGTTAGAGTCTCGGTCTGCGACACAATTTTAATCTGCCAGGAAGTTCCATGTCAGTGCACACTCCACTCCACTGTGAAAATTTCATTCTGGATATTGTGACGTTACTTACAAATGCAGTCGACTGCAGATTTATATATAAAATGAAGTACCAACGAAACGACGTCTGCCTCCCACCATATTGAGCACAACGCATGCATAAAGCACCGTCAGTTGTTGTCAATGAGACTGCTGGCAGCAGCGGAGCTTTTAACATACTTCTCATTATAATGTACAGATGGCAGTACCAGCTAGATGTGGGAATGTCAAGTCCCTGGAGGGCATGGGAAGGGAAGGTTTTCACTGCCCATGAAATGGTTTCATAGAAATGAACATATTACAATGTAAAGCGAAAATTCTAAGCATACAATTACATTTCTCTGAACAAATTAAGTTTTACAATCAAATTCATAAAATCACTCTCTTTAAAAATAGTAATTGCACCTTCTCTACTGTTTGGTGGTCAGATTTGAAATTGCTAACTGAAAAACATCTTATCAGACATCTATGAACTACTCTATCATTTTTTGTTAGAAGACTAGTAACGCTTCTTGGGAATGGGACCCTGAGATTTCTAGTTTTAGACCGGAAGTGTTCTCTATGTTGATGGAAGCTAATAAAAGCGAGGATGAAATGGTTAACTTCTCCAACATCTGAATTATTGCAATCACAATTATCTGAATTTCTGATCCATAGACAAAACAAATAAGAAGGAAAGCTGCTTTGATTGAGTCAGATCCATGCGATTGCAGAAGTAGCTCTGCAGAGTACTGACATTTTGTGAAACTAAGGAAAGCAGGGCATAAAGCTTGCTTCCAACCGTAATATTTTCCTTCGTTTACAATTGATATTACAAAATTACCTTTCCCACTTGGATTTGACGTCCATTTGTGCTTGATGTAAGGAGTGGGTGGGAGATAACCGGGTATATAGGTAAGTTCCAGTTATAGCAGTTTCCTTGGCAAACTGATCTACAGTTTCGTTATGCAAATTACATGCATGTGATTGTATCCAGTGCATTCAAATATATTTCTTCCAGAGAATTCCATTATTTCGCTAGCTATATCGATAACAAGTTTACTGTTGTGTTTATCCCAGTTACTGATTTCTGTGGCATTGAGAATGCTTTTGACTGGGTAATTCTCTAAATCCTTTCGTTGTTTTGAGTTAAACAGCAATCAGTGGCCTTCATGACTACCACTGCTCTCAATGGATAAGAAGAGACTGATGATGGAAGCTCATACTGTTTGTAGTGACCCATTCTTGGAAACAAGAATTCACACCCAATGTTATGTTTGGAAGCAATTCTTTAACTATCAGTGTGTATATGGAGAGCTTCACTCCATTTTTCACAGAAATATGTGTTGGCTATCAATTTAAGGCTGCAGCCACTGTGCACACCAAATTCCAAGTAGTATTTACCGCTATCCTTTCCAGTATATATTTGCCAGAATGCCATTGGCACCTAAAATGAAGAGACATTTCCAGTTCCTCTACTAATTTCATGAAGCTGACTTCATCCACTACAATACAAATCCAGATACAGCTGAATTGTAAAGGATTCATTTTACAGATACCCTTTATGCTAGCATTCCCATATACCACGTAAACATACTCGATTTTGTTTCTAATAAATGCCTGATAAATGGTCAATAAAACTTTGATTTTTGGCGCCTCACTAGGCTCTGGTTATAGATCTATTGATGTTCATGACTGGGAGACAAGCGTAAATAATGGACTGAATGTGAGGAATCCAACTAAGCCTGATATTGAACAATAGTCTCAACAATTTGGTAGAAGTTTTAACATTGAATGAATTATTCCTTGCATAAATTTCATTATGGTTCACATGTCGTCTTGAAAAAGTAACTGAAGTCTTTGCAGTAGCGACTCAAAGGCTTTTGTTTCAGATCAATCATCTTTTTCGTTAATGCCTTATCATATTTCCAGTTGCGGAATTCTCCACTGAAGCCAATGAGTATAAGCAATGTAATCAGCATACTTCAGTATATGAATATTTGGTGGAATAATTTCTGCAAGATCCCAAGAGTGAAGTATGTATAACAAGGGGTTAAGAATTGCTATGTATAACAAGGGGTTAAGAATTGATCCCTGGGTCATGTCTCTGAGGAAGACCAAAGATTCTATAAATTGGTTCTGATACCTTCATGAGGAAAGTACTAATGCCATATCTCCAGCTGACTGAAAGTCTAATTTGAGTCAGCGCTTCTTAAAGGATTGAGACATGGAAATTATCCAAAGCTGATATCGTGTATAAGAATAATGATATTAAGAATTTATTTTCTTGGAAAATGTCAGTGCATTGAATATTTATGTTGTCCATCACCCTCAGCCATTAATAAAGCCAAATTCAGACCATTGTACCAGTTCATTAGTTTCTAACCATAGCTCAAGACGATTTTTGACAAATATTTTAAGAGTATTCACTAAGGGGAAAAGGTAATTTATCTATATGATGTATGAATTTTGGGGTCTTTCTCATGTTTCAATACAGCCTTAGTTTGCATAGTCCATTCCTCTATAAGTTCCCCTTTTCTGCACGTTTCATTTAATTTCCAAGAAGTAGAACTAAAGTGTCCTATGGTGGGTTTTTTGTGATGTCATAAAAAACAATGGTCAGTTCCTGGATAGGTGTTCACAGAAAGTTTCATAACTACTTCCAATACATGACTGATGAATGGAGCTTGGGATTTCAGGTCAGTTCAGAGGAGACACTAGAATCACAAATTCTTCTAACTACAGGGGGTCCGCTACTGGAGAGACAACTTCTTTAAGATTTTTTAGAGATGTGTCTTCCAGACCTCCAAAATGTTAGAGACCTTATCTAAGCTAGTATAGGGTTAATCCAAGCATTCTTTTTCTTTTCTTAAAACAATCTCCTATTGTAGGCAGCTATTCTTCTGTATTCCAGAAATCATTCCAGCATCTGTTTCTTGTGCTATTTGGCTAGGGCTAACATTCATTTAGCCACAGCTTTGGAGCACTCACACATGATTTCGCAAAGTAAAACGCTGTTCATCATGGGGGTACTGCAGTTTCTTTTTCACGCTGGATCTAAGGGTGTCATAAGTGCGACTTAAGCTTCTCTTGGCATCCATTATGTAGTCTGTTTTCCAAGCGCTTCCTGTGTAGTATTTAGTATTTATCCAACAAGTTTCCTTTATTATCCATGGGTTGTTCGAGTAACAACTCTTTCTCACACTTATTTTGAGGTCCAATACTAATTTAATTGAGTAACAGTCTCATTCCACAGGATGCCTTAAAATCTCCCACTTAGAAATGGCATGGAGATCAGGTGAGAGCGAACTCAAGTCCATTCCAGATGATTGTTTAAAAGGAGAAGCTATCACTGTCAGCAGTCCCTCACTCACAAGGATCAGATCTAGATCTCCAGTTGCACTAAAGAGGAGACATCATCTTACATTGTCAATTGAATCAGCCCAAACAGAGTGGTATGAGTTAAAGTCTCCACAGAAAAGGAAGGGGGATGAAGCTCATTAAATAATTGGTGCCAGATTTTGCTACTGGTCATGGCCCTACCAGATTTGACACATGTACGTTATAATGAAGTTGCCATTTGAGGTTTCTATTTCTGTCACTGCGGCTTCAAACCTCTGATTTTAAGTTAAATTTTATTTTGTTGTAACTGAAGTTGTTCTTAATTAAGAGTGCTGCTCTTGTCTTTACTAAATTGAATCCTTTGAAATGAACTGGTGTTTGTGTCTTGAATCACGTTTGTTAATAGACACAGTGACGATATTATAATTATTCAGTTCTTTTTCCAGGATTTCCGCATTAAAAATTATTTACCTACAATTCGTCACAGCATATTAAGGGCCATCTTGAGATGTGTAGATGCATCTCTCTGACTGTTGTCCAGTTTTAGTTTCTGCATAAAGCTGGTGCAACTATATTCTAGTTATCTGCACACTCTATATTGTCTTTATTAGAAGTAGTTAACTGTGTTGTTAAATTTAATATATCTGTTGGCGATGCACGAACAATTTATTTCGTATGTGTATATGTGCACAGTAAAGCGTACTCCACAGAATTCAATGGGCCCCTATGACAGTGTTTTGTGTAATCTGGGATGTTATCTTAACAACATACTGTAATGTGTTCTACATAGTTAAAATATCGCTGCCTTGTTCCTTTATTTTCGTACTGAGAATTAATTATTTCATTGCGCTATTTCCAAGAACAGCAGCTTTTCGATCGGTGCTGTTGACTAAATGTTTGTGACTCATGAGATATAGAGACAAGTGACCATAGAACATAAGGATTCTGTGAAACTGGAGAAGCGGGGACATTTACGAGGGCTGGGACTTAAATAGTGTCAACTACTTATTCACAATCAATACAAAAGAGTTACATTTTTGCACCTGTTACTGTTCTTCAAAGTAGTCACCAGGGTTGTGTAGAACCCGTTGCCAGCGATGTGGAAGACATAGTATCTGTTATAGTTCAATTGTTTTATCTTGGCGGCTCGCGCATGCCCGCCCAGACGCGGGAGATTGCTGCATTGCCAGTTGCACACGACGCACGCGCCAATAGAAGCAGCGCCATAGTATAGCATAGTTCGCCAGCTTACGTTTAGGGGGGAGCGCGCAGTTCATGAAGTAAAGCTACCACGGCCGCATTAACCCTTTCGCTGCTACAAAGAAGTGCTCCCTGCATTCCGCGCTGTGCGCGATTTTGTCACTGCACTGCTCGCCTGTGCAGACACATCGTGTTCCGACTGCTTTGACACTCTTATCAATCGATTCCACAAAACCAATTTGGCCCAAAAATTAGATTTTTACACATCTTCTTGACTGATACCTTCCCCCCATAAATGACTTAATTTTGTTTCGATGTTCAACACAGTTATTTTGCAGCTTTAAATATAGTAAACCATTGCACGAAATTTTGAAGAGTTTGCAGAGGTAAAAGTCCATAGAGTATACAGTAAATTTTATATGAAATTTAGGTATCTTGTCCACATTTCATTCTCAACATTGTGGCAACTAAAATCGACCATACGGAAAGTATACGCTATGGACTTCTACCTCTGCAAACTCTTCAAAATTTCGTGCAATGGTTTACTATATTTAATGCTGCATAATAACTGCGTTGAACATCGAAACAAAATTAAGTCATTTATGGGGGGAAGGTATCAGTCAAGAAGACGTGTAAAAATCAAATTTTTGGGCCAAATAGTTTTTGTGAAATCGAATGATAAGTGTATCAATGCCGTGGGAACACCATGTGTCTGCACAGGCGAGCAGTGCAGTGATGGCAAAATCGCGCACAGCGCGGAATGCGGCGAGCACGTGTCTGCAGCAGTGAAAGGGTTAATAAAGAGACAAGGCACTAGGAATTTCAAAAAATTGCATTCAAACGAATATAATTCGTGAAGTAAGGCACTTCGATATTGTTTTTAAATAATGAAAATATTAAGCACCACACAAGGTTGAACCTTTCGCTTAGCAGCCCAACACCTTTACCGTTACGCTAACGCACCTCGTCTAACTACATACCGTCATGAGTGAGTACATAACGCAATGAGGACTATAATACGTAATGCAAAATATTGACAAACATTGTTGGTATGACTACGAATTACTCACGCTTCATCGAAGTACAATAGGAAATAAACAATTACCGCTGTTCTTTATTGCGAAAAAGCGGTTCGTGAGAGCGATACAAACACCTACCCTTGCTATCGCCTGAATTAGGAGTCTTATTGCTTGTTTGGTTTAATTAATTAATAAAATATGAAGCAATTGGTATAAAGAATGCTTTTTCCAAACTTTCTATAAAAGAATGTCTGCTATCAAGAAATTGCTTTTGTTCTATTACTTTATTTATGACTGAACGTTTCTAAAACTGAAGACACTCGTCCATGCTCTGCACTGCAGTCGGGATGTGGCAACGTTGTTCTCTGTTCATTGGCTGACTGTGTTTTGTGACGTCAGATGCGCAGAACGAACCTAAACTCGGCCGCCAACATAAATGACGCGCACTTTAGCAGAGCCTGTTCTGTTGATAGTGTGAATGGAGTGGTCTACTGCCTGTAGAATCTCTGGAACAGTTCTGAAGCGAATGCCAAGAATTGGTTCCTTCATCTTTGGAATCAAATCAAAGTCACAAGGACTTAAGTCCAGGGAGTATGGTGTATTGTGCAGTACTTCCCAGTCCCGACGACTGAACAGAGCAGCCACAGCTTGCACTGTAGGCGCCCACACGTTGTTGTGCAAAATGATGGGTGGGTTGTGTAGAAAGTGTCGCCGCTTGTTTCGCAAGTAGGTGATGCTCCAAAAACGAGCAGTGATGCTGTGCATTGATGGTCTGCGATGGAGGAACATAATGCGTTAGGATAAAACCATAACAATCATACACGAGAACCACTACAACCGTAGACCGCTCCATTCACACCATCAACAGAACAACCTCTACTAATGGTGTACTGAGCCTTCCACATCACTGGCAACGGGTTCTACACAATGCTGGTGACTACTTTGAAGGAAAGTAACAGGTGCAAACATGTAACTCTTTTGCATCAGTTGTGAATAAATAGTTGCCACTATTTAAGTCCAGCCTTCGTACATAGATCAAGATAGGCTTTGTAGGTTTTGGTCTATTAGACTGTGAAACCTTGAATCTTTGATGTGTGTAGTGAGGGAGAGAAAATTCCTTGTCCCAGACCAATCTACTCCTACAGTGGTTTCCTGCCATTACATTATATGGTCTGTGATGTACATATTCTTCAGCTCCCTTGAATGAGTTGTTGAGGGTAGTTGAAGTTTTTTGAACCTTCTGCTATTTACTGTACATGGGACAGACTTTGTCCTCCGAAGTGTGATTTCCTTTATAATCAACACAACAGGTTATTTGAATTATACATTCTATTGCCTCATGGTTACCTATACATGATACTGATTAAATAAGTGACCGTATCTAAAATATGCAAGCACTATCTCGTTAGTCGAATGTATCATGTAACTGTACATTGCATACCATAAGTTGTACCATAATATAACAAGAAATGTGATGCAAACGTGAGAACACACGATTGTCAAGGAATGTTACTCATTGTGCCTGAGTGATTTAATCCTATGATTATCTCATATAAAACTACATATGTAACTGAAGTTGTAGACTGTATAGCTTCCTTCAGCTCATATTCTGACAAATCAGTGTCTATATTTCTCATAACTCCTTGGCTGTGAGTCCTGTTGTTTGGTGTATATGCTATCATCTGTTTGTGATGTAGAGTGTTGTCTTCCACAAATCTATTTGAAGCCTCCCTTGTGACAGATTGCTTCGGATCCTATTCTGTAAACCTTAAAATTGGTGATTTTTGTGTTTATTTCAGAGCTTGAGGTGAACATTAATTTCCCCAAAGCAGTGGGATGGTATTTACTTACATTGCTGTTGATTCCACGGATAAACACATAAAAGGGCCATCTTCTTCAATCTGATACCTGTTGGTACCCTACATTGTATTCATATTTGAGTTGTGATTTTTACTTTGTACAGTTTGTATTTCTTTCAGATGTTGTTCACTTGCAGAATTAACACCCTTCAATGGCACTAAAGTAAACATGATTTGACTTTTATTTGGTCCTGTTGATTACATATTGTACAAGTGTACTAGTTATATAGTACAGTCAAGTGAAATTGTGCAGTACTACACATTCACATACTTTATATCCCATTTTATTTTTAAGAACAATTATTTATTGTAATATTAGAATCCACAATTTACTAACATACATTTAAGTGAATGATTAAAGTAATAAAATAAATCAAACTACACATTTTATCCTAATGGCATATATAAATAAATAAATTTACATTTTTAATTTAAAATACAAAATTTCTCTTGTGAGTATTTATTTTGAGCCTAAAGACGTAAACAAATTTACATTTATCATCGTTATAAAATTAAAGTAAAATATTTGGTCTTCATGATACAAGTGTCACATTTTTTCTTTTATGGCTGTTGTTTTATCTAAGTGGTTTTTCTCTACTATTACATTAAAGTATGCCTTATTACTCTAATAATTCATTCATTTTATAAAATATTTTTCTATGAGGAACATTTTTAATTTCCTATTGAATACAAATATTTATTAATTTCCTTTCTTATGTTGATAGGAACGTGATTGTATACTTTTATACTTGACTCAATACTGTGTACTTTCGTGAAAGTAGCAGAGCCTCCTTGGAAATTTTTCTCTTGTCTTGTGTTGTTGTAGTGAATGTCAAAATTTGTCTGAAAAAATTTCCTGCTGTTGGCTATAAACATCATTAGGAAACATATATATTGATTTGTAACAGTAAATATCCTGACAGACCTAAAGACATCCCTGCAGGATGCCCTGTTAGGGGCCAACTGCACAGTTTAAATTCCTTAGGAAGATTACAGGAGATCCTCATTGGGTATCTTCTGAAATTTAGTTCACCTAGAACTTCATCTGTTAGGCTAAACATAGCTCTCTTTGTGGTGAATCGATTATGAAGGCCAAACTGTGTGGGTGTGAGTAAACCATTTTGTATACTGTGGCTATAAATTCTATCATAGACTATTCTCTCAAATGAACTGGCAGTAGAGAGATGGGCCGATAGCTGGATACATCCCTTGTTCCATTTTTGCGGTCTGGCATCACTATTACATGTTCTAGTCTGTCTGGAAATATCCCAATTTTCATTGATTGGTTACATGAGCACAATGTAATTAAGTCTGCACATGATTTTAGAATCCTACTTTGTTACAGCATTATGTCCAGAAGATAGAGAGCTTTTAACTAATTTTGTGATTTATATCAGTTTCTTTATGAGCTGTGCTTTTGAAATGAAGCACTACAGTTGGAGTGATTTGCATGTGATTAAGTAGCTCTATAACTTGTGTGGGAGACTGTTTATTATGGTTCCCAGTTTTTTCAGCTACAGTGAGGAAAAATGTAGTGAACTCTGAGGCTGCAACTTATTCTTTTCTGTATCATCTCACTTTTTATGAGGTTCCATATAGTTTTTACTTAATTGTTTGAATTTCTAATTTTCTGTAAATAATTCATGTGCCTGACCTTCCTTATTGTACATGTTAGAATTTTACAGTATTTTTGTAATGTAATTTCGCTGCTGGGTTTGTACTAGTCCTCTGTTCTATATGGAGATTCCTCTTTTTGGCACATTATATGTTAATGGCTGTTGTTGACCACTCTTTCATTCTGTTACCAGTTGGTTTGATTTTAACCTGTCTTCGGCGGAAGCAGCTTCAAAATATTTGATGAATACATTCAGGAATGAATTTAATTTCTCATTGTTCTGACTGCCTGGTAAACTTTCTCCTATAGTTCACGATGTAAGCAATACCTGGACAAGCTAGTAGATTCGGTTTTTATTGTTCTAACGTGTTTAACTTGAGTGTGGCCATTTCCTGTTTTCCTGCTGACGAGTTTTAACGTTATCTTTTGACCATCATGATCACACAGACCATTTATTACATACTGAGTTTTTACTTCACAATAATTTGTGGGGCCAAAAAACTATTAGATATTGACTCTATTTAGTCCTCTGTGAGATTATAAAGTTGACCTTTTAATCAAATACGCAATACACCATATTTGCCAGGGACACATTTTTTTAGAGACCATTAATTCAGCGATGTACATAACGAAGATCAAGGAGAATACATAAACTACCATACATATAACACACCAAAGAGTAAAATATGAATGTTCCCAACACCCCCACAAGTTCTCAAGATGTCAATTCGTGAACTCTGAAAGTCCCACAGCTTGACAGCACCACTGATGTTTACGTTTAGGCAGTACCTTTGTCAAAAAATCAGCTTGCTGCTTATCAATATTTACAGGTTTCACACTGAATTTTCGTGTTTTAATTAAATCACGAATATAGTGGTGCCTCACGTCAATGTGTTTCGTTCGAGGGTGATGCACACCATTGTGACACAGTGCAATGGCATCTCTATTATCACAGCATACACTTACTGACTTTTCACTATGCGTAACACACAATTCACGAAGCAATCCTTGAAGGTATACCGCTTTTTGCCCTGCTGCTGATAGCGCCATATACTCAGCTTCTGTAGTTGATAGAGCGACGGTTTGTTGTCTTTTTGAAGTCCAGGAAACTGCTGTCCCAGCTAACTTGAAGATATAGCCGGTTGTTGATAGCCACTGATGGAGGTCTGATGCATAATCAGCATCACAGAAACTTTCAATTTCAGTTGTTCCACTTTTTCGGAAAGTTTGTCCTACATTGACTGTGCCTTTAATATACTGCATAATTCGTTTCACAGCTTCCCAATGGATTTTCCGATAATTAGAATTGAATCTGCTTAGAACCTCCACAGCATATGAAACGTACGGTCTTGTGCTTTGAGCTAAATACAGTAGTGATCCTACGGCTTGCTGATAAGGAATGCGATGTAACACAAGGTTTTCCTCATCTGTCAATTTATTTTCACATTTTTGCAGGTTAGAACCAGGTTCAAATGGATATGCAACCGGAGTACAATGTTCCATACCAAATTTCTTGAGTATGTTTGTTGCATATTTGCTTTAATCAATACTAATCGTCCCTTGTTTCCTGTTTTATTCTCATGCCAAGACACCAACTAAGTTCACCAAGATCTCTCATATTAAACTGATTCATTAATCCTTTCTTCAATTCTTTCTTCCATCTATTATTTCTATTAGAGAAAATGATCATGTCGTCTACATAAACAGCTATAATTAGTATATTTTGTGTCTCAATTCTGAAGTAAATGCAAGAATCATATTATGCCTTCTGTAGGTTCATTTTATGTAATGTCGCGTCTAATTTCATATTCGAAACGCGTGACGCCTGTTTTGGACCATAAATTGCCTTCTTCAGCTTGCAAACCTTCATCTCCTCCCCCTTCTTCAGGTAGCCTTCAGGTTGACGAATGTAAACTTCTTCATTGAGATCACCATACAGGAATGCAATTTGAACATCCATATGTTCAATGTCAAGATCAAATTCAGCTGATAAAACTGACAGGATGCGAAGTGAAGAATGACGAACGACAGGCGAGAACGTTTCTCGAAAGTCTATTCCTGGTATTTGAGAATAACTTTTTGCTACAAAACGAGCCTTATAACGTTCAATTTCACCATTTGATATTTCTTTCACCTTGAACATGTAACCTCCGCGTGACACAGTACTCGTTAAAGCCTGTACTATGGTGAGCGGGGTTCACCTTATGAGAAAGGAATTTTGTATAGATATCGACTGCATGTACCTGAATGGTGGCAAATCAGACTTACACCCACTCTGTAATAACAATGATCCATCAAGCAAGTTAGAAATGC
This sequence comes from Schistocerca piceifrons, assembly GCF_021461385.2. Taxonomy (NCBI): domain Eukaryota; kingdom Metazoa; phylum Arthropoda; class Insecta; order Orthoptera; family Acrididae; genus Schistocerca; species Schistocerca piceifrons. The sequence goes on along the minus strand of NC_060141.1, from coordinate 141,699,793 downwards.
AATTACACGTCAGAATGGACCAAAAGCAACACTGAAGATGCCACCAATTTGATAATAATACGGTCGCCAGCCTAATTAGGCATTAACTGAGTTTCTTCCCTGTACAAGTTGGTAGATATTCATGCAAAACAACAAGTAGTAACACTGCATAATACAGAAGAATTTTAGAACCAGAAAATCTATTGAACTGATAGTTTCACATTCTGTACTGATATGGAAGAACCATGAATACATAACACTACACTATAATGTATACTACAAAACTATATACTCTCTATTAATCTGATTAAAATCGGGGATAGGTTACCCTAGAAATTGCACTTCCGTGCCACACACACAAAATGTCAATTTTGATAAAGATAAAACACTGATAAATTTTGACTTTTATATTGACTTTAACTTTTGCTGGTCAAACCAATTTAGAACACTTCAGAATTCAAATGAATACAAAAAGGGGGGACCCTGAAACTGTTATGATAGCTGTATTAAAAAAAGTGATTACTGAATTTATTATGCGTTCAAGATTTTCAGTATATAAATTACTACTGTTTTCATCTTATTTCCTGCTCATTTAAATGCCTTTAAGTCTGTCTCGAAATAATAAACTCCATTACTATATCAATACTAAAGTTATCTTTCAACTTCGTTAGACCTTTGTTATTCATTTACTGGTTCATTAACAAATCATTTCTTTAAACACTATTCTAACATAGCTAGTTCTGCAAATAATTATTATTAACACAAATTTTGATTTTCATTTTGGGACACTCAGATTGCACAACATTTGGAAAGGACCCTGTCTAGGTTAGTTGTGAGGATAATTAAATGATGGGAGAGTTTTGGTAAAATTTAGGTAATTATTGCACAGTTCACGCTCTGATCCATAAGAATACAGTACTAAAGGTTTCAACCTGCTAGTATCGATGTGGCAGTTGGCAGGCAGCGAGATGGCAAGGCACAGAGCACACATACAACCTGAGGCTCTTGTTGTATCGGCACTTTAATTCTTCTTAGCGTCACAATACTTTTCCATTAAGTGCCTGTGGAATTTTGACATGCTGTGTGGGCAATGGAACGGCATACCCGAGGCTCAGTGAAGCTATGTCTTCCAGGAGAGCCTCCGTGCTCCAGAAGGTGTTGCTCAAACCAGTGCCAAACTCCAACTCCAACTGCTGAGCCCATTGTGCTGTACAGTGCCCGTGCGCATTTTCCCGCATTCGCCTGCCATCCACCTTTTACTGCTCCCTGACAGACCGGGTATTCACCTGAGGGTTTGCATTCTACATATCCTAACACATTGCCTACATATGGACCAGACGCACAGTAACAATTTTAAACATCTTACAACAGTCTCAACACTTGTTACATTTCAATTCTATTAGAATATTACTTGACATTTGACATCAACATTAATATTCACATTGAAACTTGTTTACAGTTTTCTTAACACAATGGCATGAAACAAAAAAGAAATGAAACAAGAATATCAATTACACAAGTTTATCGAAAAATCAGAAGAAAAAATATTATTTATATATACAATAGTACAGCATCATTGTTGTTAAGATCACCCATTTCGAATTATTTACCTTCCTGTCTGTTGGTAAATCAGTCAAAATCCATGTTTCATTTTCAAGTAAAGATTTATATTCATTATCTAAGGCTTCCTTCCATTTTTCACAGTCATCACAATTCTCTGCTTCTTCATACGAATTTGGTTCAGAAATACAAGCAAGTCAAGTAAAATCATCATTAAAATATTTAGTATCTGGTTTTCTTTCAAGTGATGATTTTCTAATTTCCGGTTGCATTTCTGGCTACGCAACTTCCGTGTGACTATGTACGTTGCTATTTGCAGTTTTCTCAGTGTCACTTTGTGCTAATTCAAGATAAACTGCATTTCTGTCAACTTCAGCAGGTTGTGTCAGTTCAGTTGCCTCTTCAATGATGTTAGATGCTGGCGCTAGTTGATGACTGTCTATACGATTATCGTCAATTGGGTTACTGTTTGGAATACTGTTTCCACAAGTGCACTTAGAGTTTTCGATTAATTGCGCATCATGGGCTTTCACAGTTGTCTTTGGTGAATTTGGATCAGTCAGACGATATGTTTTAAAATACTCGCAATATTCAATAAAGATAAGTTCCTTAGATTTGTCTTCTAATTTCATCCTTTTTCTTTTGGTATATGTACAAATGCTCGACATCCAAAGATTCCTAACTGACTCAGATTTATCCGAAGACCACTCCATAATTCCTCACGAGTGACATTCTTAACAGCTTTTGTTGGAGATCGATTCTTCAAATAAATTGGTATGTTTACAGTTTCAGCCCAAAATTTTCTACTTTCTATGAATGTATCACAGACTTCTGTTGTTGATTTTAGGATATAACCAAAAGATATTCTTGACATAACATCCGTAAAAGTGAGAAGATATTGTGATCCTCCCCACAAAGCCATGCTCATTGGTCCGCAAACATCAGGATGCACAATGTCAAGTAGATCTGTTGCTCTTCTGCTTGATGTTTAGGAAAAGTTTGTCGAGACTGTTCACCTTTTATGCAGGGAATACATGGATCTAAATTGACGTTCATCCAGTTCAGACCATCAGCCATTTTTTCTTTTAATAAATACATGCTTACACGATTCAAATGTCCCAATCTTCGAAGCCACAATTCATAACTGTCAATTTCTACAACATTTGCGTAATGATGCACTTCATCTAATCGATATACCATTTATTTGAGTTGCAGTTGCTACTATTGTTCCAGAAACAATTACATCACTTTTAGTGTATACACCACACTGCACATTGTCAAACAATACACACAATTCACGTCTTGTCATCTGCCCTAACGGACAGTAGGTTGCAAGCAAGGCTTGGAACATACGCAACATCATTAGCAGTTATCTATTTATCCTTGTCGTCACAAGTAACTCGAATATGAACATCGCCTGAAGACTGCTATTATCTGCTACTGTCGCTTTAGCAGCTGTGGTCGATTGGAAAGTGTTGAACGAGTCTCTTTGATTCATCATGTGTCGTGAACACCCGGAATCCACATACCAGCCATCACTATGATGCAAAGATGCAGTTAGAGCCATTAACACAGTTTCGTTTTCAGTTCTCACTGCATTCGCAGAATTTGAAAATTTACTTGGTTTCTTCTTTGTTCTACACTCATTCGCCTTGTGACCAGGTTTCTGACATTTATAACACTTAAAAGGCTTGATACTTCGCACAGCACGTTGGATATTCGTCTTCTGGTGTTTAGTGTCCTGCTTACTAGCTGCCAGCGCCGAATCTGTGGTCTCATTTCTGGATGCAAACTGAGGTTTCGTCGATTCTTGAATTAAACGCTGACTTACTAAATCACTAGTAATCTTGACACCCAAATTCTCAATTGCCATAATCAAGGGTTGGAAGTCTGCTGGAAGTCCAATTAGCATAATTGCAGCTTGAAATCATCGCCTATTTTCTTACCAATGCTTCGAATTTGTTGAGCAAGTGACATAAGTTTCGGCAAATACGCCTCCATATTTTTCTCAGAAGCCAATTGTACATTCATTAAGCGTTGTAACAGCCCAGTATAACTAGACAAACTTTTATCTTCAAATGCAGATTGTAAATTTTGCCATGCTTCTCTAGCAATCATTGCTCCACGAAGTTTTGGATACACAGATGAATTTACAGATAAACATATTTTCGATAATGCTTTCTGTACATTCTTCTCATCTTCGTCAGTGCCAGCAATTGTGTCCCACAGTCCCTAATGTTTCAGGTACATTTCCATTGTGAATTTACAGTTGTTTTAGTTTGTCATACCGGTCAACTTTTCAAAATTAAACAGTAATTGTCCACCAAAAACCATCTTGAATACGTTCAGATAGTTAAACAAATAAATCCTGAAAGTTTCTCTGCCAAACTAAAATTATGGAACCTTGATTTATCAGTTTATTTGTTTGGTATGGAAAGTTCACTAATCTCCACTGGGCCCATAACCTATTAGATATTGACACTAATTAGTCCTCTGTGAGATTATAATGTTGACCTTTTAATCAAATATGCAGTACACCATATTACCAGGAACACACATTTTTAGAGACCATTTATTCAGCGATGTACCAAACAAATATCAAGGAGAAAACATAAACTACCATACATATAACACATCAAAGAGTAAAATATGAATGTTCCCAACAAAAACATTTTATCACCACCCATCTAGGAAAAGAAAAGTGACAGTCGTATCTGTGTTGATAGATGCCTGATTCGTCACCTAGTTTCTTTGTTATTGAGGTATTACCTCTAGTCTTTTCTGCTTTAGTTAGTCGTTTCTTTCTAGCATATGTATTGCCGTGAATCTCGTAGATTGATCGACCTTCATAGCCATGTTCAGAAGAGCTTCAGCACACTGTAAATCACGAGTGTGTAACCCACGTCAGGGGAGCAACCACCTCCTTTCACGAAAGGTCCACTGTCCATATCTAGTGCCCCACCAATTAGTTCGATTATGTAAACTTTTGATCTTTGTATAAAAATTGCCCTCCCGTGACTTGTTCCTTAAGTGACCTTTCTTCTGTATTTACTACTAACTAAACTTGGGAATTCATCTATGGTAATCCTGTTTCTTCAGTAGCTACTCAAAGATCTCCTGCATATATTTTGTTCTAGCGCTACATGCGTTTTGCTCTGTTTGAAGAACAATCAATACGGTAGTGCAGAGATCATTCCGCCAGTCTCACTGAATTACACTAGAAGATTATAACTGAACTTCTTTAGCAATGCATAATACAGAACACTGTGCTAATAATGACATAGTTGGAATCCATCAGTTTAGTTATCAATATAGCTGCGAGTAGTGCAAAATGGCAGGAATGTCGTATGAATCTTGTCATAACCTTAGCTAGTTAACTCTGGGTACATTTCAGTTGATGTTAGAACGATTATTGGCGTTTCATATATGTACGTAGGTTATCCGTCGCTATTAGAAATATTATCCTCGCAGATCCAACAAAGTACACGGTACTTCGCCACAGCACTCTTTAAGTAAAATGTTAACAACGTGTGTTTTTAAGTATGAAGTAATATGTAAACTGAATAATGAAGGTTAAATTCGAAGCTTAATTTCTTGTACTGCTCACTTAATAGAATAAGTGTACAGCCTTGTAATAAAACAAAAAATATACGTAATGTGACAGATTCGTTTACTCCTGTCTTGTACAAAATAGTCTTATTGGGGAAAGTGTGAGTATGCTAATCCAAGTTTTATGTGAGATTTGGAAAACTGCTCGATTTATCCAGCTACAGGTTGACAGTGTTACATTTCTGGGACTAAACTCGTTGACAAATTCAATTGGGAAGGGCATAGCACAAAACTGATAAAGCTCCTAAACAAGTCTGTATTTGCAGTGAGAATGATGTCAGATGTAGGAGACATAAACATAAAAAAGCTTACATACTTTCATTCTATTATTTAATAAGGGATCATACTCTGGGGTAACTCATCAAACGGTGCGAAAGTTTTTAACATGTAAAAGTGTGTAGTAAAAATCGTTTGTGGTATAAATTCAATAACATCATGTAGGAGCCTGTTCGTGGAACTTCGTATTCCTACCACTGCTTCCTAGTATATCTATTTCTTAATGAAATTTGTTGCAAGTATTTCCAACCAATAGCTCAATACATAATATCAACATTAGAAATAGGAACAGCAATCTACATAAAGACCTAAAATCACTTACCTTGGTCCAAAAAGGGTCCAAGGTACAGGAACAGTCATTTTCAATAAACTGCCAGCAAGTCAGCAACCATTAAAAACCTGGTTTTAGATAAAGTTCGGTTTTCAGAGAGTTTGAAAGACTTTTTGATACAGAAGTGTCCGATTCTACCCGTCTACTTTGACCTATGACGTCACCAATATAGCGGAAATGGCTATTCTTAAGTGTCACCTATGACGTCACTACAAACGCAAGGCAACAAAAACGCAGATACATATAAATAAGACAATAACATCTCACTCCAAAAATGCAATCAAACTAATGGGACAACTGCAGGAAGTTGGGTGTTTTAGGACGAGGACAAGCTAAATATAATAAAAAAAAACACACCTCGATCTCAAAACACAAAATGACGAACAAAAAGAAAAAAATTAAAACATTACGCCACATCAACAAAATCTACAGGAATTGGACACTTCCCTTGAACCATATAGGTCAATCATAGATGACGATACCAAAACACCAATACCTAAAACTAAAACTATGCAAATTGGAATCAGACATTTCCCTTGGCCTATAAAGGTCAACCACAGAAGACGATACCAATACACCAACACCTACAACAACGAAAATTGGAATCGGTCATTTCCGGTGAACTATATAGGTCCACCACAACTATTGATGCCAAAAAAACCAACACCTAAAACTGTGAAAAATAAAACCAAAACCACAACCTAAAAAATCCACAAATCAAACATCCCTACATAAATTAAAACACATTCAATACTCCATAAATACACAAAACATCACAACTAGAAAAAAAGTTAATTACCATCAACATATTCCAGTGCTGCAAACTAGATCGGCCAGCCCAACTGCCCCCCTTCCCCTCCATCTCCCCCCCCCCGCACACACACACACACACACACACACACACACACACACACACACACACACACACACACATTAAACGTCTTACCGCAATACAAACAACAAACCAAAAACGCCTAACGAAAACGCAGAAAAAAACCTTGATAATTCATTGGAAAAACTTCCAAATCTTACGTTTGGAATTACAAACACGGCCGTCAATGACTTCATAGATCCAACACCAAGGCTCAAATAACACACACACACACACACACACACACACACACACACACACGCCAGAAGGCACCATGAAACACAACAAGGCGACATCCACAAACACAACCTACTCATAAACACCATGTCGTAATGACATTCATGCACCAGAACACCTTTATGTCAAAGCAGATGAGTGGAATCGGACGCTTCCATTGACCCCTCCTCCTACTCTGTAGATGAATATCTTAACAGAGACTGTTAGACCAGCTTAAGTAAAAATTTTGCTATATTACGGATTTGACAGCACTTGGTCACAACAGTCAAGATCAGGTACCCCTGTATGATAAATTTATTAAAAGTGCATAACTATGTTTTATCTTGAAAGTGTATCAATTCTGTAAATATTAGCAGTTACTGTAATATATTCACATATCTTGTCACTCTACTGACAAATGATGAGGATAATAATTATTATATTCAAATGTTTTATGTTATAATTTATGATATGTTATTTGTCATTCACGATTTCCAAAGCAGTACGAAAATATTTGTTCGCTCCAGTAACTATCCTCTCTGGAAATATCACCGGTGTCTACGACCTTTGCCTGGAGTCACCGAGTCAGGAACACAGACACGGTTATTCCATTACCAACTTGTGGGTTACCTGTAGAGAGAGCGAGAACTGTGAGCCAATAACGATAACTGGCACTGAAAAATACCAATTTCTGACAGTTATTTCCATAGTCGGTCGAATTCCTTATCGTAACTCTCTTTGTACTACCCGTCCATGCTAATTTGAAGTATAAGGCGCTGGCTCAAGGGAACGATCGGACTTCTTAATGCCTGTACTTCAGCTCCTATTAGCCACTGCTCTAACATTAACTTAAATTGTTTGTGCTAAAGGAACGAAGGCATACGAAATAGTACACAGTTTGTAAGAACAGATGGCGCGCAGTCTCACAGTTATTCCCCTTACCTATAGAACGTCTTCCAAATGGTATATCTCTCTCCTTCGTAGCCTGATCTCCGATAAGTTGACGCGAAAGCGTAGTACGATATTCGGTCAACAGATGTCGCGATACACTGTTGGCAGTTATTGAAATAACTGCCAGTATCAGATGAACGGTTATCGCAGTAACCGTTACATCTCAGTAACCGGTGATTTTTATCAGTTATTTTTTGCAACCTCTACCACAGTTTAACATAACAGTCGCGACAGTCACTGCTGTAAAAGTTGTTGCCGTTTGCCAGATGGAGCGACACTAGCGCTCCAAGCGGCAGGTAAGGTGAACGTCAGACGCGTCGTAAGCATAATGTTTGTTTGCATCTATTTCCTACGTAATTTCCGAATTATTTGAGTTATTTTCTTGCCTCCAAGGGGTTGTGTAGTATCAGAAGGCATATATGTTTCTAAAAATGATTCTAAAATAAGCGCAAGTATGGACAAAAATCATGAATAGAGTGGCAAGCTACAACAAATTCGTGAAGGAACACTTGTGACATTGGACAGAATTGCAGCTCACCACGTTGATATCAAAAGAATATAAACACACAGATTCACATGTAAGAAGCACAGACATGTACCACTACAAGCAAAAACGATCGACAGCTCGTTTATCTTTCTGTAGGCCTACTGCGTTTGTCATTGTCGCCTGTTGCCACAAGTACGACCTTCATCTTTATATTCATGGAGGTAAGAATAAGGGGAGGTGGCGCTACGTATCCCAGCCGTTCTACGTTTTGAAGCCATGGGGGCGTGGCTTGCTGCCATGAAACTCTGACCAAAACATTGCCAGTGTGCTATAGCGCTGCGAGTATTACAGTCGCTAATTGCACCATATACGCATGTAACGTCATCAGATTGGTTGTTTCAAAGTTTTTGTTTAAAATAAAATCTCGTAAAGGCGAAATTCCGCGTCTCTTCTGATTAAAAATAGTTTTTAATGTAATATTACGAATAGCTAGTCTTCAATGTAAACGATACAATTTTGTTAATTCAGTAATAAACATGTATCACAAAGTAAATAATAGATACTGAAAACTAAGTTAACTATACCCTCCCTCCAAAGCCCCATAAATACCTCTTGTTTGTAATACGTACTGGGACATTTCAGTTACGTTGCACTAATGGGAAACACTGTTCATTACCACCAATATTTACTGAAATACGGTACATAGAATGGCAAATCTACACAGTGTCCTGTTTAGGCCTGTGCTTTGGCTCTAAGCACTATGGGACTTAACATCTATGGTCATCAGTCCCCTAGACCTTAGAACTACTTAAACCTAACTAACCTAAGGACATCACACAACACCCAGTCATCACGAGGCAGAGAAAATCCCTGACCCCGCCGGGAATCGAACCCGGGTGTGGGAAGTGAGAACGCTGCCGCACGACCACGAGCTGCGGACAGGCCTGTACTTTACGCCAGTTAATGTAGTGTTAGCTTTTAATTTGGTACATGATGAAGACAAAGTGAGTTACTCAACACTTCGATTATCGACGATATGTACGTATTATACTGAAACGTGAACTTGAAAACTAAGAATTTAATTCTTTGAATTAACGTACCATTTGCAAATGTTTTTTGTGTGTAGGGAAAACTGATGCTACAGCATTTTCTCGGAGCCTTACTGTTGAAAGGGAAGTTCGGTCTATGTCCTCTTCTCGGAAATGCTGAGAACATATAGTGCTCCATTTAGACGCACGCCAATTCTTCCTCCTCACGGCATTCTCCCACAGAGCTTTCCAACTTTCATTTTTGGAAATTAAAACCATACAGGAGAAAAACACGCTATAGTACAAGAACCGATGTAGCACACGTTCATTCACAATGAAGTTGTAAAATCACACTTAACGAGACAACTTACACATGAAATGTTATTCCCTTCGATTTCGCATCACTATCAGAACGATTCTTACATCCGAACACCACACAAGTCACCATAATAGCGCAAAATCCTTCCAAAAGCGAACGACAAGCCTATGCACACAAGCTTACAGCAGCAATGTTTTGGTCTGACTGAGATGGCTACCCTCGGCTTCACATAGCTTCACAGCTGTGACGTCACGGCGTCTCCCTCTATTCTTACCTCCATGTTTATATTATTCTAAGTGGGACAAGCAACTGCCAAATAGTGAGAGAAATATGCTGAAAACATTATAATGAGCTGATCACACTACATTTCACGAAAAACCAAATATTTGAATAATTTTCAAACAATCTGTCAGTGAACAAGGTGCTGACAAAATAATGTCATCACACGAAAGAAGAAAGTGAAATTAAATGACTAACAACAGAAGTGAACGAAATACATACCAAAGAAATCAGCAGCCCAAATGAGCCAACTTTTTCAGTTTCTTATTTGCTTTCTTGTTGTTAGAAACTAAGTCTTGATTCCAATATTTGAACCGGTAAACGAGTATCACTTTAACAAATATCTTGATTAACAGCAGCTTAGTTTCTTCGCAACATCCAGGAGGAAAACTTGGGACAGCCATCAACAAGTCCACATATAATTCACCACAGTTTTTCTTGTGAGAATGTTCATCAAAAACTGAAGCCATCTGATTTTCACAATCCCTCAAAAATAAACAAACATTTTCACTGCAAATAACCAAGCTTCCAAAATTGTCTTCATAACTTCTGAAATGGCAATAAAATTTGTCATTTGCATCTAAGTCCTGGCTGTTGTCTATAAGTAGATTCCTGCACTTGACACAATTATGTAAAGAAAAAAGTTTCTTCAATATGTAACCAAACACATATCTCATACTGTTTTGTTCTCCAAGGTCTGCTGGAACTTTCACATTTGGTAGCCTTGTTGCAGAACTTGTATCACTAATGCATAACAAAGATGAGACCTTTAATGTTTGACCAGATTTCATGTCCAGTATTGCTTGACCCCAGTCAATTCCTTCACAATTACTGCTTGCCACATTAGAAGAGTTTATCAGTTTGCTAATGTGCAGTTGTTAAATGCAGCACAAAACTGTGTTGGAGATGGGTTGCTGCAAAAACCACCTCTCTGCCTTATAGTTGAAAAAAATTTTCCAATGTGTCTTGGTTAATTTTACGTGAGAATAAGTACAATTTTGTTCCAGTCAGTACCTCAGCAGCAAGCATTTCCACAGCACATATATTGCTTAGAAGCCTCTTTACACATTTTATCCTCAGGGAGTAATCCTTCCCATCACAGCCTACAAATTTCCAAGAGTGAATCCATGGCTTCATCACATGTAGAACATCCAGATGATCTGAATCACTCCTAATACAGTTCCTTATATGCACAGGCCCTTTCACACTATGTATTAAAGATATCAAGAATGTCATTAACTTTCTGACAAAAGTCTGAAGTGCAAATTGCAGATAATGGCATACTACCACAAAATACAAGTGTGTCAATACCAGCTGTCACTGTGTGGCTTAACACACGAACTGTAGTACCCACTTTCATTTTTGAAAAAGCTGGCAGTTCGACAGCTTTTTTTTTAGTCAGCTTGGGAGCTAACTTGTATTTCCTGTGCAAGTCATTTGAATAGAACTGCGAAATGTCCTTCCAAAAAGCAGTACCAACCAAACCATCATTTGATGTATGAATTATATCATACCTAAACAGGTTGTTTCTGATACTCTTAAACAAATGTGGGGTGTCATAGAAGAAATAGATCTTCTGCTCCTCATATACCAAACTTGGATTCTCTTGTGTAATTCCCAGTCTCTTTCTCCACTCCACAAATTTTGAACCCTGATTGGTCACACAGGTCTTCACAACCAAGCCAATTTCGACAAGTCTTTTGACTACTTCATAAAATATAGCAGTCAAATGCATAGCTCTCACTGTTCCTTTACAAAAACAGTACAGCAATGGTTGTTTGAAACATGAAAAAATGCCATTAATCATTATCACCAACACACTGTTGGCAATTTTAGCTGTGCGTGTAAACCACAAGTCCTCAAAACCAATAACAGTGTCAGAAGTGCTGTCATACGTCAAATTTGCCATTAGAGACATTTCATCCAATGACACATTCACAAGTTTATCATTATCAGAAAAATGTTGCACCTTTTGCTTTAAAAGATGGAATATATTGTCACTTATCCCACATTTTATTTGTATGCCTTCCACATACCTTTGTAATGTACGCACTGATGGAAGCATAAAACATTCTGACAAAAACCTGTATGCCTGAGTGCTGTAATATAATAAATTTAGAGCAAACAGCTTATTTCCGTCTTTCCATCTTGCAGCACGTTTCTCTTTCAATGGAATGCTAATCTGGCTTAACAACAAGTCTAGGGCATCTTTTTTTAAATATCGGGATCCTGTAGTCTACAACATTCATTTGTCCTTTTTCACTTGATCCTTCCGATACAGTTTCTCTCGCTGTCTGTAGGCAGTTTCCTTGTCCCGTAATAGTTTCGCTCGAAGTCTGGAGATTTGCACATTCTGACACTTCACACGCTTTTGTAAGAGACGAACAGCTGCACTTAATCTAACCACTTCATCGTCAAAGCAGGTCTGCGTTGATGATTCACACGAATCTGGCACTGATATATGGAGAGTCTAACCGGCTGCTTCTGTCAACGCACCGCAGTTAGCAGTGCCATCTGTTGAGCAAAGTTCATACTACGCTATGCGCTACCGAGTCAAACTGCGATTTCTGTGACCAATCGCAACTAAGATTGGCAAGTAGCAAGTAAAAAGCGCAGTTAACATTCTTTTTCTAGTGGCATCCGTTGACTTCGTTATGAGAGCCTTGTGCCTCAAGAGATCGATGTGTTGTGTGTGCATATGAAGGGCTTATTTCAATAGTGGTACAAGTCCATTTTTGTTCATTTTGAGATACAGAGTCGTAAAGTTAAATGAGCGCTGAAAAATCTGCAGTTGAGATACCAGAAATATTCAAGCATATGGCTTCTTGCTAGAAATGAACCTTTATTTATGTTTGTTTGGATCATTAATTTCAGAGGCATTATAGACAGAAAAGTGGAGGTAATGGACTTGTACCACTATTGATATAAGCCGTTCATATTATACGACGACATGCACATTCAGCATCAGTTATGGTTGGTCAAACACAGCTGTGACTCTGAATGTATTATATTAATAAGAAGCAACATTGCCTTTTTCTCCTGAAAATATCAAGTAACCTAACAAATGTGTTTGATTCTGCTTCCAATATGACAGTTTTGGTTAATACTCTGCATACCTACAGGACTTTGCAATGTTAACACAGCAGAACTCAGACATCTGTATAAGTGTAGTGAAATGAAAACAGTATTATTGAGTCATATGAATGCCTCACTTTTGTTCCGACACAGTTCAAAACTCGGGAGAAAAGTTTTACACCTGGTGTTCTGTATGGCAACTTCACACACAAGAACTTTTTGCCGACACTACTACCACCTACATAAGTAACCTTTTCCTGTGTGTTACTTTCAAGTAATGCACTTAAGGTATTCCTGATTTAACTGGTAGATCTGTACTTCCCACTTTCATATCAACAGCCTCAAAATGCATACTGTAGACTTCCAGATATGTTACAGGTCAGTGTCACACCAAGATTGTGGAGAAAGGGGGGGGGGGCGGCATGTCACACTCCAACAAGTGTTTACCAATAAATAAGTGTCGGAAAATTACGAGAATAGGACGGCTTAACATGTGGAAAATGAGATTTTCATTATTCACTCACTGTATTTAACATTTATTATTCCTTTAAAATCACACAACAACTTCAATAAAACACAGTTTAATCACTCATCTGCACAATTATGTCACTTTTAAACTGCAAATCCTCTAAGAGCTGTCTTGAATCTTCACGAGTCTCTCTCAACAGCCTTGATGTGGATAGATACGTACAGCAACCAGTGATCAGACTCAGAACAGTGTCTGCAAAATCACAAGGATTATTAAACAATTAATGCTGTCACTAATTACAAGCAACTGACAGAGTAGTATTACTAATATTTGCTGTAATGAAAGCCACTCAATGGGGTATATTTCACATTTGCAAGAACGATCTCACTGAAGTAAGTTCATCGAAACACTTAGAAACTAACCTCTCGTCTGACGAAAACGATCTAAAGACGCAGTGGCAATTTCTCCAGATCTGTTGACGATGATATTTTGAGTTATCACTTTACTGAGTGAAATGTAGTTCGGGTACCTGTGAACATAACAATATGTTAGAATTCACTTTCTAAACACGAACTATTAAGGTACTGTATGGCTATTTACATATTAATTACACTATTAATATTTTCACAGTTGTTTCTTTAATACAAAATTAAAGCCAACGGAAGATCAAACGTAGAACATACTTACCAATGACAGGTTTGTTGAGATGCAATTTTGTGTGGACACATGTAACTTTTTCATACGGTGGTAAATCGCAGAAGTCACAGAAATCGCAGAAGTTGCAGAAATCACTGAAGTAGCAGAAATCGCAGATGTAGCAGAAATCGCGGAGGTAGCAGAAATAGCAGTGGCGGAGGGACACACGACCTAGGTTCCATAACTGCGACAAATCACAGTTAAGAATAACAGATACTGATAAGTAGCATTCACAGAAATCACTGATATCGGAAAATCGCAGTTAAGCCCATCACTACTACTTGTGACTCTTAGTTGCGACTTGTCACGGAAATCGCAGTTGGACTCGATAGCGTGTCGCAGAGATGAGCGTAGTACCAACTTTGGCCAACAGATGGCACTGTTAACTGCGCTTTTTCAACGAGTTAAAATTTTTAGTTGCTACCAACGAGTTAAAATTTCATAGAGTGGCTATAGGTCCGCCATGTGTGAAGCAAATTGAAGTTCTGTCCGCCATGTTTTCTTTAGTCAAGGCATTCGTCTGCTGTGTCCCGCCCCCTTGTAACTGCGTTTGACTTACTTGAAATAGCCCCTACTAGCTTTATTTTTTCTAAAACAAGCAATAGACAGCAGTGATTTCAGTGTACACTGACAGCAAAAAGGGATGCTTTTGTCGAAATATGCCTAAACTTTTCGATGTAGATAACACTACAAGACAACTCAAATAAGTCTGTCCAACGTTACTTGTTGCCCATAAATTAATGCAATTAGAGCAGGTACCACCAGAATATTACGGTGAAACTCCTAAACACGCTGTGGTTAACTATTAGAAACAGTAATGGGCGCAGAAATGCGATATTTTTGTCGCTATTTCAAAGTAAACAGTCAAAGCCTCAAAAACCAGTACACCTTGAACGAGAATATTATTTGAAATATGTGTTACAAGTAGTTAACACAAGCATAGTAATTCAATAATAATTATAATCTACAAGAAAAGTAAAATAATTTATTTATATTTAATTTTTACAATGTTTTAACTGACATTCGTATTTTTTCGGTCTTTTCACTGACCTTTAAATAAAATAAGCTTCGTGTATAGATGTCTCACAACTTTACCTCTCTGCTCAGATGATTTTGATTTGCATAAGTGATTTATTCGACATACAAAAAAATGTTTGAGCAGCAGTTTTATCAGTTTAACATGATGGGTTTCTTCACCAAATTCAGTTTCTGTAAAAAGATGTTCATTGTTTATAAATAACCTCAACAAAACGTTTTTCTGACATTTCAGGATTATGTCCTCATTATTTCTGAAAACCTTCTCAGCAACATTACAAAGTTTAACAACATCATTAGCTGGATTGATTAAACTGTTTTTCACATCTTTCACTGCAATCAATCCAGTTCTTTTAGCCTCAATACAAGCAAAAATACCTTCTAAGCAGTCAGTACAGTTAATTTTGTTTGTCACCTGTCTCACTATACACAGCCTCTTATTTTTTCCCCATCCCAAACAAGGTCCTTCTTAATAGCCATCTCATCAAACATCAATGTTGCAAAAATTTGGGTTGTGCTATTCTCAACTTCAGAGCCAATTTTAGTGAAACCCTCCTCAGTAAAACCTGGATGGCCACCCACTGACATTGCCCAACGGCGAAGCGTTCTTAGGTAGGGTAATTTCACAAATTTTCGTAAGTAGCTGTATGCCTTGGCAGAATAAATAGTGTAGGGTCAGGGCAACTTTCCTTATTTGCTGAGAATAATGGCATACTTTAGCAATGCACTGAAGTTCCAATAGCTCCTTCAACAAACCAACTACATGTTCACTGTTTAACATATCAGAAACTGAACTACATAGCCTTCTTCTCAAACCAGCAACTAAAGTCTGTAACTGCACTATTCTTCTTTTGTGTCGTACACTAAGTTGCTTCATTTGCTTTATCCGCTTCTTTAGTCGCACATTCTCTACTTGTACTCTGTTATAGTGTGTTTTCAACTTCTTAGCGCTTGGTAGACAGTAATTGTGATCAGCAGAAACAGATGTGGGTCCGACAGGCACTGAAAGAATGCAGTTACATCATAAGTTTAAAACAGAGTTACACCATAAGATTATAATAGAAAGTATGTAATTCAAAGTAATAAGAACACCGAGTAAAATTAAATTATTGACTTACTTTGTGCTAATGATGTCACTGTAACAGCACTATCTTGCAAATTGTCGAAAGATCGCTTTCTGGGTTGTGGTCGTAATACTTTATCTTGCTTTTGTAAATGTGATGGAAAGTTAAAGATAGTAGGTACTGCTTTTGACAAAAGGCGCCTCTGGACATTTGTGTGGTACATATATTTCTCTTCAAAATGAGCTGAACAGAGGTAACTGGCTGTAGTAGGAAACCAGTTTTCTCGCTTCATATTTATAACCCATCTTTTTGTAATTTCCTTATCTTTTAAAGGAAATCTGTAATCAACGATAAATAAATCACTTTCCTGCATTTGTCTTAAGCATAATTACAGTTCCAATGCAAATGACTCTTTAATAAACATTCAAAAACGTGTGTCGTATTTCGGTACTAATATACTTTTTTATAATATGAAATATTTATTGTTTTATCGCTGCGATTTGTGCAGTTGAACGCTGAACACACTGCAGGCATGTTGACTTTATATTTTGTAACAAAAAAGTCAACTAGAAAAGTTAAATATTGCAGTAATATCACAACAGCTGACACACTTCCAACACAAACAACAGTGACGCTCTCCTGATGTTTTGACTAAGGAGAACATGGCGGCCGAGTTAGCGTTGGTTGCCGCTAGGAGCGCTGTAACTAGTATCTCAGCCAAGAAGCGTCTCGCGGGCCCTGAGGAATCATGACGTCACATCATGACATGACGTCGTCTCTCACGCTAGCCAATATCGCTGGTAGTTTTTGTGAGAAGCGTCTCGCGGGCCCCGAGGAATCATGACGTCATATCATGGCATGACGTCGTCTCTCATGCAAGCCAATATCGCTGGTAGTTTTCGAAACGCGGATATTCTTTGAACATGGCATGCTGATGCCTTGTGGATTTGTGTATGATGGCGGGATTTGTGTGCGTTAAAGCTTTTCAATCACGGAAAAAAATTGAGGAAATACAGAAGCGTCCGATCTTACCCGTCGGCTTTGACCCATGACGTCACAAATGTAGCGGAAACGACTATAAACGACAATTCCAATATGGCGGATATAAAAACATCGCATACGTATCATCCAATATGGCGGATATAAAAACATCGCATACGTATTATAAACACTGAAATACACAAGTTTCACAAAAAGGCTAATGACTCTAACGGGACAAGCGTGGGAAATTGGGGGTTTTTGGGTGGGGACAAACTAAATATACACAAATGTAGCCACCGACCGCCATACAAAACCACGCAAAACAACGAAATAAATCAACATCACAAAACTGACCAAATACCAAAAAACACATTCCTATCCAGAATCGGACACTTCCCTTGACCTATGTAGCTCAACAGAACCTACCGATCACATCCTCCAATACAAAAAAAAAAAAAAAACGAACACTTCCCTTACACCTACATACATTTACAACAGCTCCCAATCACATAAATTACGATCGAACACTTCCGTTGACCTATATAGCTCAACAGAACCTACCGATCACATCCCCCAACAACAACCTAAAAAACCAACACTTCCCTTACACCTACATACATCTACAACAGCTCCCAATCACATAAATTACGATCGAACAAAGATAATAATAAACAAGTGGTACTCGAGGCCAGGCAGGGGGGTGCTGCGCCCCCCCCTGACCCCCCCCCCCCCCCGCCAAAAAAAAACCTCCCAACCTAACCTCGTATTCAGGGCTACGCTACAGATCAATGTGTAGGTCCCTAACGTCACGGGTCAAAGCCGACGCGTGAGATCGGATGTTTCTGTTGACACAAAACACACATCAAAAACAAAAAAAACGGAACTTACCTCAAAAAAGTTCCAGCCCCACAAACTAGATTGGCCACCACAATCACACACAAATGCACCCTAACTAACCACTTTCGGCCTATACATTTTACCCACAGCCCTTAAAAAAACCCGAAAAATGCAATAGGCCTCTGGGACACTCTTCCGCTAACAGTACTCATCTAAATGAGACTGAAGGTTGGAAGAGCGCCTCTTCCCCCTCCCAAGAACTGACTTAACCGCCCCCCACATCCCCTCAATTGTGTTAGTGCAAGCCCCAGTATCATAATTCTTAAATTCTAGACTGTGGTTCACTACTAAATGATTAAATCCCCTGTCACCCAACCCAACCCCCTATAAGAAGAAAAAGCATCAGAAACTATTGTGGACCCGGGCTCTACATACTCCTCAATTAACCCCACTAATTCAGCCTTCGACCTCCCCTCCACAACCCTAAAAACACATTCAGTACCCCCACCCCCGTGAACAACAGCCCCCCACACCCAAAGACCAGCCACAGACTTCCCCCTCCCATACTTCCTTTTACCAAACTGCGACTCGTCCACCTCCACAAGCACCCCATGCCCACCCAACTTACCCCTGTACTTAATAAATTCCGAACACACTTCACGACAAAAGGAATACCAGTCTAAAACAGTCCTCTCACTCACACCAGTCTCAAACCCCCTCCCAAGAACTGACTTAACCGCCCCCCACATCCCCTCAATTGTGTTAGTGCAAGCCCCAGTATCATAATTCTTAAATTCTAGACTGTGGTTCACTACTAAATGATTAAATCCCCTGTCACCCAACCCCCTATAAGAAGAAAAAGCATCAGAAACTATTGTGGACCCGGGCTCTACATACTCCTCAATTAACCCCACTAATTCAGCCTTCGACCTCCCCTCCACAACCCTAAAAACACATTCAGTACCCCCACCCCCGTGAACAACAGCCCCCCACACCCAAAGACCAGCCACAGACTTCCCCCTCCCATACTTCCTTTTACCAAACTGCGACTCGTCCACCTCCACAAGCACCCCATGCCCACCCAACTTACCCCTGTACTTAATAAATTCCGAACACACTTCACGACAAAAGGAATACCAGTCTAAAACAGTCCTCTCACTCACACCAGTCTCAAATGCGCAAAAACTCTGTGGGCATCTATAACAAAAATAATATGTAATAAGCACAATCTCACGCATGCCCAATCTAGACTTCTCGAACCAGGTACCACGCCTTATAGAACGCCATACGCCATCTTTCCGGCAACACCACATGTATCCGTCGCTGGTCCGAGAGGCCGGAACTTTAACCAATTTCATCCCCTCAAGGCAAAGAGAACACTTAACAACTTTGGCGATTAAACCGAATAGTTGTAAGAACTTGATAAGTTCTAACGCTGTCTCGCCCATCATCGCCCTCAACCGAACACTATTAAGGTGGTCTTTCATATCCATTCCTAAACAAAAAACCACAACCAAATACACTCAATAACAAACTCACCCGACATACAGCAATGAGCATTAAATTAAAACAAACGAAAACCATGAACACACCACCAGAGAGCACCACAAACAAAAACAAGACTAAACTCCGCGCCTTAATGACGTCACACACCACAACACGCTTACGTCGCGGGTCAAAGCAGACGAGTAAGATCGGAGGTTTCTGTTGACCCAAAATTGATAATACTTGCTGCAAAAGGACGTGTTTGCAGACGAGAAAGGATAGTTTATATTCCAGACAATGGATGGTAAGTAACTTCCGTTAGTAATCTTATCATGCGCAAGAAAAGTAAAATGTATGGTAAATCTACAGAAATTTCATTCTTTGTGCCTATAGTATTCTGGTGCATTATGTTACTCAGTAAAGTTTCTTTCAATGCATCTATGTGGATTATTTGTGATAACGGCGTATTCTCATAACAAATGGCTTCGGTATTTAAGTTGCAATCATCGTAACTTTTTTCTGATCAAAAATTGTGTAGTAACTGTATTCTAACAGTAACCTGCACATTTGAAAACTTTTGAATGTTCACAATTAATCATTGTTCATAGTCAGTATTTTTGACAGTAAAATAGATATGAATTGCAGTGACTGAATCCAGGTTTGTGCGTGGTGTAATGTGTTTTTGTAATGGATGTTTCAGAGTTTCTGAAGTGAAAGTCCAAGGAAGAGAAGACAACGAGAAGTAGCTTTTTTGTCTGTTTCATGGTTTATAGGCCTACTGGGGAAACTCGCCATGTAAAAAAACGAGTAACGCATCCAGCTTGGTACCTCCATGGTGATGTGGAAATCCGAGCATTGTTAATAAAGAAATTAAATCTGTGTGTGTCTTTCCTTTGATTCCTTTATCATGTTGCTTATAGTAGACCAAATTTAATTAAAATACCCAGGTGATAATTTCAACATAAATTGGACTATGTGTGTAGCTGCTTCTCACAGGCAAAGTATAAATATTCACCATCCCATGGCATGCGTGTTCACTAGTCAGTTATGGCAAAAGAAATCACTGACTCAAAGCATAATTTTCTTGGTAGACATAATTGGAAATGGCCTTTTTAGTTATAAGTTTACATTATTAGATTATAGCACTCCCTGAGAGATTATCTTCTGCATTTCTTGGCCCTGACATGATTGGGTCTGGAATACAGCATTAAGTGTGCTGCTCTGCTGTCAGCAGCATGGTAGTCAATGTGTTAAGCAGTCGTTTAGGAACTAGTGTGAAGTATATGCATCTGTACAGCCTTGGCTAAAAAGATACAGCTAGAATGCTAATTACTGTTTCAGGAATTATCCTTTACACAGTTAAATATATTATGTTAAATATGTATCTAAAACTGAATTCATGAATAACTTTGTAGTCATTTAAATAAAAATACCGCAAACCGAAAAATTGTCTTGAAATGGTAAGGGATATATAAAATATAAGTAAATATTTTTCCTCGGTAAGATTAAAGTGTAAAATTGCTGATACCTGGTTGTTACCATGAGATCAGTGCTGGCCCCGGCAGAGCAATCTGCTGTGACCACCGGCACCTTCATGCCAGCCAACGGGTTAATACACAAAACAGGGCAGTGCGAGACTTGGTCCGTAATTGTCATTGGTTGAAGCAACTAAAATTAAATTTCTGAGGTATGCTGCAACTGTGTTATTGGTATATTCCCCAGCATGATTTAAAATCTTTGCATTGAAATGGCACTGACAGTGTGTAATATATTTTGCAACCGAGAATAGATAAAAATTTATGTGGGAATGTATTTCAAGAACCCCTTTCAAACCAAACCTGACAATTATATTGACACACCAGTAAACCCACCTGAATGGCACATTGGGTTACACAAGCATTAGCTGTAGAATAGGTAATTTACACAGAAAACTTTTCATACAAATTTTATTGTAAAGCACACTGAAGTTAAGGGGAAGATGCAATGCCTAGATGAGATAAATATGGACACACAATAACTCGTTTTGCTCAGATATATGGAAAATTAACTGTAGTATTATATGATGTATAACATATATATATGACATATAACACATCTGAGGTGCCAATTTGTGGAGAGGAGAGATTACATTGAACCTGTTGTGTATGGTGCATATTTTGTTGCAGTGCTGTAACTAATGATGTCATCCAGATTTCAAAAATAGGCGTCTTGTAATGAAACTCTCATCAGTTTTAATATATAAAAATAAAGATGCCTGAAAATGGAAGCTGAATAGGACTTTAAATTAAATAGCAAAAATTATCTTGTTTTGCACATTCACTGCAGCTGACACTTAAAAGCTCGTGGCTAGTAGCTCTTATTGACCTTTGTGTCAGCCACAGTGAACATGTTGAAGATTTTGAAGTAACAAAGTAGTTGTTGATATTCTGGTATTAATGGATGGCAGCAGGAAACACAGCAATGAAATAATGTGAATGACTTAAACCAGGAATTAAACAAGTCTACATAGCTTTGAACACAGTCATTTCACACTTCTTAGTCACTGCATATTTGTGTGCTGTAACTAATACAGCAACCTTTCATTTTCTCATCTTTGATCTGGGACACATGTCACATCTTACTTATTTTCTTAGGGCAACTCTAGGTTTACTAGATCCACATTTCAGAATTCTGGTAATTGTAGTCCTACTTCATGCTGAAAGTGTGGGTTGATAGCTGTCTCTTCAGATATGATCTCATCAATTGCCATTTCAGAAACTTGAAGGAAAAATGTGATTATTAAATTTTCTGTCAGTGATGAATATATCACTAATGTATATACCACACAAATATTCATGATGCTATAGAATAGTGCAGGGCCATCTTCTGGAACACCTGCTGGGTAGACTAAACAGTGCACTTCGCATCCAGTGCATCAATTTCTTCATAGGTAGTGTCATAGTACACTACTATCTCAGGCTTGATTGTTGCGATGCTCAGTGAAACAGCATTATGCCTTGAAGACACTAAACTAACAGCCTTCTTAAGTTTTTGAATGAAGGGTATAAGTAAGTAATATATCCAAAAACAATTAAGTTTTACATTTTGCTGTAAAAACTCGTTTTGAATCTTTCCTTTTATTATTATTTTGTACATGTGTGACCTTTTTGTGTCCTCTTCCCAGTTTGACAAGTACATCTGATTTACTTAATGAGCATATTTATGGTTACAAACAAAAAAAAAGAAAAAACATGTGACAATGCAACCTGCGAACAAAGATCATCTTCCAAAACTTTACGAGCCTAGGAAGTAAGCACAATGATTTGGACATAATAGCATGTTTTAATAAACCAGATGTTTCAGTTATTACTGAGCACTGGTATACCAAAAAAGAACCTTATTATGCACCAATTAACAAAAAATTTCTGCTTGTCTTTCAATAGGGATATCAAACCTTATGGTAATGTTGCAAAAGTGCCAATAGTTGGTGCTCAATTCCTTACATGTTGAAGGTGTTACTGAACTTTTTGCTATAGATGGGAAAGCTAATCTCTATCAATTGCCTGTAGAGAGAGATAGTAAATACTCTGGGAAAACGGCTGGGTAATAATACTGATAATTGTTCACAGTTTAATAAAACCTTATCTAACACAAATCAGTTTTCACTCTTAAGAATGGCGAGTAGCATACACTGATCTAAAATTACTGATATGTAATACAGGCTACCCAGGACTTTGTACTGGGATACTTTCTTTTGTCGATTTATGTAAATGACAAAATACTGCTCCCCAAATTCAAGGATAGTTCTGTATGCTGATGCTACATCTATTGCATGCAAGTGTAAAGGTCATGAGCAACTACAAAAACTATGAAACTGTATTACAAATGAAATAATTCAGTATTTCTATGAAAGTCATCTCACTGTCAGCACAAGATAGCAGCAGTAATGGATTTTCACCCCACAAGACAGATTTTGAAATTCAGTTGTGCACTGGAACTGATATTGTCATCAAAGAAAACTGCTGCTTGGTTGCAGTTAAACTTTCTATATTTAACATGTTATAATATGGAAACTAATTACTGTACAAGAACACAACTTGGTAGCATTAATGTCAAGGACATGAGCAAGAGAAATAATGCAGAATCAATTCAATTGAAACACTTTTAATGTTTCCAGAATGAGAAACATCCCCCAGGCTGTGGCTAAGCCATGTCTCCGCTGTATCCTTTCTTTCAGGAGTGCTAGTTCTGCAAGGTTCGCAGGAGAGCTTCTGTAAAGTTTGGAAGGTAGGAGACGAGATATTGGCAGAAGTAAAACTGTGAGTACCGAGCGTGAGTCGTTCTTCGGTAGCTCAGATGGTAGAGCACTTGCCCGCGAAAGGCAAAGGTCCCGAGTTCGAGTCTCAGTCGGGCACAAAGTTTTAATCTGCCAGGAAGTTTCACTTTTAATGTGCTGCTACAGTACACCACACCAGTACCATTACTGGTAACGGTGATGGAGGCTGCTATGAAAAGCTTGCGATTTTATTCAAATCTGATGTGGCAAGTTAACAAAACTTTTTATCCATGTGAGTAAAATTATTGTGTAAAATTGATAGCGCAACGAGTCTTTTCAGGGCCCTTCGGAGTCTTTCACTTACATGTCAACATATTTACTCCCTAATAGTATTTGTTGTTCATAATAGGGGTAATTTTACTCTGTTCAGTGAAATGAACTTGCAAAATTCTGGAAGTAAAACAATGTCCATGTAGACTATACATCCCTGCCTACGATTCAGAATGGAATATCACATTCTGGTCGAAAGTCTTTAACAGGTTGCTGCTAGACATCAGGCAGAAAACTGAAAATCCTAAGGTAATAAAAAAATACAAAGTAAAAAAAAATATTTTATTAGCTTCTCCTTCTATAATTATAATTAAACATAATGTTTCGGCTCACGAATGCAATTGCTAGTTAATGTTAACACTAAGGTTCAAATTAACAGGATTTTAATGTTACCATTATATGTACAGCTGACAATACTCATTGTAAAATTATGAAATGACTTGTACAAAGTATGAGAGAAAAACAGCACTTGAATTAAAAAAAAAAAACACAACCTTTCTAGCTTTCAGGGTTGTTACTTCCTTCCTCTGGGAAGATGAATATAGTTTGTGACTGGAAATGAGGGGAAGATCACTTACACCACCCATATAGAACAATTATGTGACACATTCATGAGTACTGCTCCAGTGTTTGAGATCCAGGTCAGATTTAAGCAACACATTGAAGCAACTCAGAGTGTGGATGCTATATAGGTTACCAGTAGTTTCAAAATATGTGCGAGTATAATGAAGATGCTTGGCAAACACATGTGAGAATCCCTGGAGGGAAAATAATGTTCTTTTTGTACAACGCTATTGAGAAAATTTAGAAGGCATGAGAAATCTGGGCTCGGGTGGTAGATAGCCTTTCTTCCCTCTCTCTATTTGCGAGTGGAACAGGAAAGAAAATGATTTGTAGTGGTACAAGGTACCCCTCCACCAGGTACCATTTGGTTGCTTGTGTAGTATGTATGTACATCAAAATACGGAAGAAAATTGTGACTGCCTACTACATTAACAAGTAATAGTTGAACTAACCTAAGCTTTGTGATTTACTTCAAATGTTTTGTCCCACTGATACACTCTGACAATCAGTGACTTGCATCTATAGCAGTCTTACAATTTGGAGATGTCAGTAGGCTTACTGCTTAGATCTATTAATATTCCCTCATTGAGCTCTTTTTATATTAAGATCACATAAACTGGATTTTTGAGAAACTATATACAGGGAGATGTGATTGGCATATAGCTGTTTGTTTACAGAAAAACAGCGATCAAAATTTAAGCATATCGATAATGCACACTGGGCAAGAGCACATATCTGGGCTAGAGCACTATACTGGATTTCCCCCCCTATCCCTAGAAACCTTGGCTGGAGTAATAACTATTTGTAGCATAGTCTGAGGTGTACATTAGGTTGAAAAGCGATAATTTCGTCGACAGTTGTGGAACACAGCGAATGAGAAATAACGGTCGTGATAACAGACAGACGTGTGGCTTTGCCTAATATTCGTTTGCGGCGTATTTAAATGCACTTTCCCACATTTAATGCATTTCTCACAATAAAAAAATAAAACTACTGGGTCATCCCCAAAAAACATATATTAGAAAATGAACAATCATCCGACGTGTTTTGATGCATATTACTTACAGATATCGTACACAAACTGGAAAAATGCAATGGGCGTTCCACTACGTATCCTTTACCATATTGGATTTGTTTTTCCGCATTTGCTACTGCTGGTATGGGTTCAAAGACAAATTCGTGCTGCAAACGTCTCAGTGGTAGTTAGCCTACATTGGTAAGCTGCAGTTAATGCGTTAAAAACATTTATACACATTGTCCTCAATGCGTAATATGTGTTATGCTATAAATCACTCTGCCTTTCGACCAATAATTTGTTATCAGTTGGCTTCAATCAATCACGTAAGACTCTAATGTGTAACTTTCACTAGGCTGCGGATTATTATGTCACCATAATCGAGATTATTCGCATTCAAACCTTCTTTCTACATTTAATTCTGTTAATGGAAGCTTCATTCAAACAATCTGGATTGATTTGACGTTCCAAAACAATAGCTGATGGCAAGTCTGTATAAACGCTGTGGCCAACGTGTGACGTCTCTTACGTCAACAGAGTTGTTTACAGGTCTAGTCACCAGGCAACGCTGTCACGCTTTCAGCCTTACTGATGACGTCATGATCGATTCCTCGGGGCCCGCGAGACGCACGTATCTCAGCCACTCTATGAAATTTTAACTCGTTGGTTGCTACTTGCGACTTCTAGTCGCGACTTGTCACTGAAATCGCAGAAAGCAGTACGGAATTCGGCCAACAGATGGCTCACGGCGTTGAATGTGAAATGCTACTTGCGACTGCTAACTGTGACTGAAATCGCAGTTAGATTTTGTAAAGTTGTTATTGTGATATCTGTGACTTCTCAGTCACTGTGATTTCTAACAGAAACGCGATTTCCTGCCCACCACTACTTCTGTGTCATAGGACTGTTTTACTGCTTTAGATTGCCTGTCGAATCTTTGTGGCAGTTTCCTCTTCATCGTCAGTTGAGGTGGCTTATTTGGAATGTCAAACACTGTGGGTACTGCATTCCACGCGAGTTTGTTGTTGTCTGCGTTCATGAACTGGTTTTGTTCGAAATGTAGCGAACAAAACCTAGCGTATTATTCATGTAAACTGGGTCTTTCTTCATAAGGTCTTCTCGTCTGCTACTAACAAGCCTTTTTCTGCTCCTAAAAGTTGTGTCTTCTTCCTGTTGTTGCTGCAATTTATTGCGCTACAAACTCTCCCGCCAGTAAAATCCATTGTATAAAACGAAATAAACAACCACTATTCTCTTTCACGATCGCGCCGAACTCACAGTGACGCCGCAGTGTAACCTACCGGCCGCTTGGGGCGCTGTAGGCAACAAAATCGAGGCGAAGTGTCGCGACTCGCGAGTGTTGACTGTGCTTGACTGCTTGTATTAAGTGGCTAATGGCTTCACTGGTGGAAGTCTATGTTTCGTAACCTGAGTGTTCAGAATGTGAATTCATTTGCGCTCTTAGTCAAATAAATAAGTTGTGGTATACTAACAGTACGACTAAGTGTTTGAAGTTCTTTCATTTGTTCATTCATCCATCCGTCCATCCAAGTTTGAAACCTTGCGAGTTAGTCTGTTTTTTAGTATCCTAGATTCTTATATGATCCGGGATAGTATCCAGAATGCTCTACGTGGTTGGTTTGGGGCTGAGCGATGTGAAAGATATCACAGTAAAAGGGTTAGAAGTGGTCAGAAGGGCTGATAGAGTGTACCTCGAAGCGTACACATCTATTTTGTGTGATGGGAAGGAGGCGTTAGTACGTTCAAGTTAATTGTGTTTTGAATGAAACCAGTTTTTGTTTTCTTTGTAAGTAATTGATAAAACTTTGCAGGAACAATTTTACGGCCGTGACCTGATTATTGCGGATCGTGATTTAGTTGAACAACGGTCGTCCGAGATCTTGGAAGCAGCCGATGTTAAAGATGTTGCTTTTCTGGTCGTGGGCGATCCGTTCGGCGCTACAACACACACAGATTTAGTACTTCGAGCGAAAGAAGCAGGGGTTGAATGTAAAGTAATTCACAATGCTTCTATACTGTCAGCGATAGGATGCTGCGGTCTACAGGTACAGCTGTAGTAATTTCTATTTTTCTCGTATATAATGCCCTTATATGAGGATTTTCAGTGGCTCAGGTGGAGAGGAGGTTAAATGATCTTGCATATATTAATTATAAGCAAGTTGGCAATAATAACACACAACATATGTGGGAGTACGACAGTTTGTCATTGAACATAAAGATTTGTTCTGTGGTATTTTCAAAAGGCAAAAAAGAAATGCAAGGATATTGTGAACGATAGATATTGGACACCTTGTATGCACAGCTGCATATAATGTGATTTTCAAGTGACAAATTTGAACATAATACACTGTTGTTGTTGTTGTGTTGTTGTTGTTGTTGTGGTCTTCAGTCCTGAGACTGGTTTGATGCAGCTCTCCATGCTACTTTATCCTGTGCAAGCCTCTTCATCTCCCAGTACCTAATGCAGCCTACATCCTTCTGAATCTGCTTAGTGTATTCATCTGTTGGTCTCCCTCTACGATTTTTACCCTCCACACTGACCTCCAATGCTAAATTTGTGATCCTTTGATGCCTCAAAACATGTCCTACCAACCGGTCCCTTCTTCTTGTCAAGTTGTGCCACAAACTCTTCTACCCACTTCTATTCAATACCTCCTCATTAGTTATGTGATCTACCCATCTAATCTTCAGCATTCTTCTGTAGCACCACATTTTGAAAGCTTCTATTCTCTTCTTGTCTAAACTATTTATCATCCATGTTTCACTTCCATACATGGCTACACTCCATACAAATACTTTCAGAAAAGACTTCCTGACACTTCAATCTATACTCAATGTTAACAAATTTCTCTTCTTCAGAAACGCTTTCCTTGCCATTGCCAGTCTTCATTTTGTATCCTCCCTACTTCGACCATCATCAGTTATTTTGCTACCCAAATAGCAAAACTCCTTTACTACTTTGTGTCTCATTTCCTAATCTAATTCCCTCAGCATCACCCGACTTAATTCGGCTACATTCCATTATCCTCGATTTGCTTTTGTTGATGTTCATCTTATACCCTCCTTTTAAGACGGTGTCCATTCCGTTCAGCTGCTCTTCCAAGTCTTTTGCTGTCTCTGACAGAATTACAATGTCATCGGCAAACCTTAAAGTTTTTATTTCTTCTCCATAGATTTTAATACCTACTCCGAATTTTTCTTTTGTTTCCTTCACTGCTTGCTCAATATACAGATTGAACAACATCGGGGAGAGGCTACAACCCTGTCTCACTCCCTTCCCAACCACTGCTTCCCTTTCATGGTCCTCGACTCTTAAAACTGCCACCTGATTTCTGTAGAAATTGTAAATAGCCTTTCGCTCCCTGTATTTTACCCCTGCCACCTTCAGAATTTGAAAGAGAGTATTCCAGTCAACATTGTCAAAAGCTTTCTGTAAGTCTATAAATGCTAGAAACATAGATTTGCCTTTCCTTAATCTTTCTTCTAAGATAAGTTGTAGGGTCAGTATTGCCTCACGTGTTCCAACATTTCTACGGAATCCAAACTGATCTTCCCTGAGGTTGCCTTCTACCAGTTTTTCCATTCGTCTGTAAATAATTCGAGTTAGTATTTTGCAGCTGTGACTCATTAAACTGATAGATAATACACTAAGGACACATACACTATCAAGATAACGGGGCTATTCTCATACTCTATTCACTGGGGTTTTTGATGTGGAAAAAAACCAGTTTACATAAACGTGACTAAAGTCACCTCGAGCAGTATCAACATGCTTCATTCAACAAGTTATAACTAATTCAGTACTCATTCTTGCCTTAATTGAACCAGTACTTCATGTTACAGGGTTCATTAAACTGCTGTTAATTCATTGCAAGTTCTGCAGTGTAATTATCAAATTCCAAATGTTGGTGCTGGTTAATAATTGTAGGTCAGTACACATGGTAGTAATAAGATTCACAATTTCCTCTCAAGATGATGAGGAGGAGGAGGAGGCTTGCTGGATCATACCCAATGTTTCGACCATGGCACAGCCAGCCATCAGGCACGTTGATGTACTCCCATAGTTGTGCATGGCAATAAGGCTTATTCTGTGATCAAAGTATTGCCTATGTGTGGCCTGGTGATCAGTATATGAATTAAAACAGCGTTGAGTGGAGTAGCATTTGCTTATAATGAATGACTTTCCACAAAAATATGTGAGCGCTGTAAAGAACGAAGTGTGGCAAGAAGTTCTTGCAAAGGTAATGGTCTGCCATACCAAAAGATATCAATTTTCTTTTAACATAAATACTGTGCACAAATTTTATATGACCAAGATGATACAATTGTGTTGATTTATGAAGTAATGTAATGAGGTTACTTGAATAGGTTAATATTTTATTATGTTGACTACTACAAACACAGTGATTGATGTTTCACCGCCAGGCCCGGCCATGGTGCCAAATGTGAGATCCTGATGGGGCCAGTGATGGCAGTGAAGATGTTAAGTAAAAGTGTTTCCCATGACTAGGCTAAATACTTATCCTAGCACATTTTCCTTCTTTATGATTTGTCTTCCCTTCTCCATCCCCTTGTCTTGATCTAGCCAGCTCAGCTCTCTGCTGGTTATTTGTTTAATTTAATTTTTTGCCTTCTCCTATTTTCTTTTCCATAACACTGGGTTACATCCAGCTTCTCAACTAGGTGTACATTGCTTATTTTACTGTTATTCCTCAATAACCTAGAACAACTGAATTTAACTTATATGATGTGGCAACCACCATGTTGAGTAATTTAAGGATTTTAGCTTGATCATCATCAGTTTTGATGGATTTTGCACTGAATATATCTAAAAGACTTGCATAAACTTGAGCTGATTTTCAGGTCCATATATAAATTGGTGTAGATCATCTTCTGCTGAAGCACTACAGTCCTTGGAGAGCCTTGACTTTATCAATTTTCCACCATACTTCTCAGTTTTTTCAACTGTTTTCTACCCTTGGACTACCATACTGGTGAGATTTTCTATTACATCATCAATCAGCTTTCTTCTAGGTCTCTTTTCACTAAGCTGGATGGGTCACACTTCTCATCATTTTCTTAAATTGTATTCTATCTTCCGCCATTCCTTTCACGTGCCCTGGCCATCATATTCAGTATAATTTGACAAATTTTACTATATTTCTTCCTTGTATTAATGCCTATAGCTCAGTAATATGATGTATCTTCCAGCCTTCTTCCTCCTTTATTGGACAAGAAATTTTATGTAATACCTTTAGTGCAAGGGTTCTTAAAGTATTCCTGTCATCTTTTGACCCATATGTGACAACTGTGTGAACTCGAGTGTTAATTATATACTAAGAGTTTCATCCTTTTGGAACAAGACTGGTTCTGAAGGGATGTAAATAAGCAAAGTAAGCTCTGTTCTCTGACTGCAAGATATTAAGGACCCCAAGTAATTAAAAAAGGACAGTCCTTTGAAACACATCCTATTTATATTTATCATCATCAAATCATCCTGAATTCTTTTGTTTCTTCTCACATCTATTATTTCTTCTGCAGCATCATTAATTGTTTTTATCAATCCCGCTCCACCTTGCACCTAATCCTGCTGGA
The DNA here is from genome assembly GCF_021461385.2 of Schistocerca piceifrons. Classification (NCBI taxonomy): domain Eukaryota; kingdom Metazoa; phylum Arthropoda; class Insecta; order Orthoptera; family Acrididae; genus Schistocerca; species Schistocerca piceifrons. The sequence goes on along the minus strand of NC_060141.1, from coordinate 141,668,465 downwards.
GGCTCTTCATTGCTCAATTTAGTGTTAGTTGGTATTATTTTGATTTCATTGGGAGTTTTAAGTTTTTCTATATTACATTTCATCCTCGTTTTTGGTTCTGTTTTTGTTTAGCAATGGTAGTTTCTTTCTCAACCACAAAGTGATCTGAGTTACAATTTGGCCCTTTGCAGTTCTGTATGTCTATCGTTCAGGTGGATTGGCTGGGATTCACTAAAGTATGGCAAAGCTGGTTGACTATTTCAATGACTGCAGGATTTCATGCACACAGACAAATCCTTTTGTGTGGGAAGCAGGTGCTCTTAATTATTGTGTTATTCTTTGCTGCAAATTGGCACTGTAGAACTCCTTTCTCGTTGTTTTCTTTGTGCTATGATTGTCCTCCAGAGACTCCTTGTTGTTGCTCATTATTCCCTATTTTTGTATTGGAATGACGTACTACTAACATCAAATCATTCTTAGGTACTACATAACAAACTTTTTTCAGGTCTACATAGAGCTGCTTTTATATATATATATATCTGGTGCATGTGCATTTATTACTGATATGTTCCCAAATTTCCCTTTTATTGGCTGGCCACACACGAACAAATTTAGCAGTGGGCTAAATATATTTTCAATGGATTCTTGAACACTTGCAGCCCCTAACTGTGTGTTAGTGGAGACACGACCCTCCAACCACCTAGCCACAGACTCTGTTGCAACTTCTGAAATCTGTTGCCGATGGCCTCTAGCCTGTTGAACATGCACCACAGTCATGGGTCCATGGATAAATTGTGGAAATATGGCAATTTGCCCCCACACACAAATGGACCTGGCCTGCGGATGGATTGGTGAGACTAGATCCGACAGGCGGGGCCTGTACATTAGTGGGAAATAACAGGCTTCAGATTGCGTGGCCAAAGCCATCAGAGATACCAGCATTACAGGCCCACAGTTCTGACCCATCATAGAAATCCACTTGTGTGTGGCCAGCTGCTCCAAGTTTGCACATTCTTTTATTTATGGGTTCAATTTCTAATAAGCCTTTCCTAGTTTTCTTCACTATTATAAACCCTGTTCCAAACTGGCTGATTCTTTCCTCTGGCCCACTAGATACCAGTGAGTTCTCAGGTTTGTCAGTCTGCCCGATCCCATGCCTTTTTATTCCTTGTAGCTGTACATCATACACACAAACTGAATGTGAACCAACTGCATGTACAGTTACACATTACCTGGAATATAATTCACAAAATTATGAAAATCCAATTTCAGTCAATTTATTTTTTAACCAATAAACACTTTTTCATATAGCTCAGTAGCAAGTAATGTTCTCTCAGAACTTTTTCTCTGTCTACTCTAATGGAAATAGCTCTTTCTCTGTGGACAAATTTGACTAAGTTATTGAGCTTAATAAATTTCCAAAATTCAATGCCAAATGTTTTAAGCCCACTTCTTTTCATGCTTTCCCTTTGCATTGTCCCAGTCAGTATTGCTTTTTTTCTGTTTCATTCCTTTGTGAAACACAAAATTCATCCAGTCTTTTTCATGGACCAGTCCTGGGGAATTATGGTCAAAATAGGATTCCTGTATGATTTGTATATAACTTTTAATTTTTTTATCAGCTTGCAATCGGTTGCTACAATTCACTATGATCAGGTCCATGAAGTTCATCAGTTTTCTTCATAATTGCATTTTCAACATGATGCATATTTTACTTTTTAGTGGAGACTATAATAATAGAATCTTCAACATGAGGCAGATTTTGCATTTTAGGGAAGACTAGTGCTTCTTGATAGAAGCATATACACTCCTGGAAATTGAAATAAGAACACCGTGAATTCATTGTCCCAGGAAGGGGAAACTTTATTGACACATTCCTGGGGTCAGATACATCACATGATCACACCGACAGAACCACAGGCACATAGACACAGGCAACAGAGCATGCACAATGTCGGCACTAGTACAGTGTATATCCACCTTTCGCAGCAATGCAGGCTGCTATTCTCCCATGGAGACGATCGTAGAGATGCTGGATGTAGTCCTGTGGAACGGCTTGCCATGCCATTTCCACCTGGCGCCTCAGTTGGACCAGCATTCGTGCTGGACGTGCAGACCGCGTGAGACGACGCTTCATCCAGTCCCAAACATGCTCAATGGGGGACAGATCCGGAGATCTTGCTGGCCAGGGTAGTTGACTTACACCTTCTAGAGCACGTTTGGTGGCACGGGATACATGCGGACGTGCATTGTCCTGTTGGAACAGCAAGTTCCCTTGCCGGTCTAGGAATGGTAGAACGATGGGTTCGATGACGGTTTGGATGTACCGTGCACTATTCAGTGTCCCCTCGACGATCACCAGTGGTGTACGGCCAGTGTAGGAGATCGCTCCCCACACCATGATGCCGAGTGTTGGCCCTGTGTGCCTCGGTCGTATGCAGTCCTGATTGTGGCGCTCACCTGCACGGCGCCAAACACGCATACGACCATCATTGGCACCAAGGCAGAAGCGACTCTCATCGCTGAAGACACGTCTCCATTCGTCCCTCCATTCACACCTGTCGCGACACCACTGGAGGCGGGCTGCACGATGTTGGGGCGTGAGCGGAAGACGTCCTAACGGTGTGCGGGACCGTAGCCCAGCTTCATGGAGACGATTGCGAATGGTCCTCGCCGATACCCCAGGAGCAACAGTGTCCCTAATTTGCTGGGAAGTGGCGGTGCGGTCCCCTACGGCACTGTGTAGGATCCTACGGTCTTGGTGTGCGTCGCTGCGGTCCGGTCCCTGGTCGACGGGCACGTGCACCTTCCGCCGACCACTGGCGACAACATCGATGTACTGTGGAGACCTCACGCCCCACGTGTTGAGCAATTCGGCGGTACGTCCACCCGGCCTCCCACATGCCCACTATACGCCCTCGCTCAAAGTCCGTCAACTGCACATACGGTTCACGTCCACGCTGTCGCGGCATGCTACCAGTGTTAAAGACTGCGATGGAGCTCCGTATGCCACGGCAAACTGGCTGACACTGACGGCGGCGGTGCACAAATGCTGCACAGCTAGCGCCATTCGACGGCCAACACCGCAGTTCCTGGTGTGTCCGCTGTGCCGTGCGTGTGATCATTGCTTGTACAGCCCTCTCGCAGTGTCCGGAGCAAGTATGGTGGGTCTGACACACCGGTGTCAATGTGTTCTTTTTTCCATTTCCAGGAGTGTATGAGCATATCCAAACATAAATCACCTTGTCCATTAAGCAGCTGTTGTTCTTCTAAAGAAAATTCTTTTAAGGTTTTGTACACAGTTAAATGGCAAACAGAATTTACAACATTTTCAAAACTACAAGAATTTAACTGGTCTACTTTAATTCCATACCACAAATTCACTTCTGACATTGCTATGACAAGTTTCAAGTCACTACAGGCAGTAACCGTTTTTTGGAATCTTAAACTCAATGTATAGAATAATTCATGACATCAATGAAGCCGTAAGGCAATACTGCTTCAAACACATTTTGCAAAAGAAACAGGAGTCAGGCATGAGTTAACAAACAGTATGTAAATGTACAGATAAAAGCCCAATACTTGAACAAAATTTCAGATGAGGTGGCCTTGGAACAAAAATAAGCGTTTCACGTAGATGTAAATGAGTTCTTTTCAGCACTATTAAAAATTAGAAAATCAGAGGTGACAGTTTTAAGATACATGGTACCAAAGATAGGCAAAATTGGTACTTTTGGCATTTTTGGCTATATTTGGTATCTGTTAACAAAATGGTAACATGTGTCGGAAAGTTCATAATTCATTAACTTCCTGACTGCAGAGAGACACTACCCTGACAGATGGTCACGTTTCCGGTGCCCTTTAATCCCTACTTAGCTGTCATTAAAATATGGGGAAAATTTTTAAGCAAGCCTCAAAAGAGATTTGCCATGAGCATTGCTTTCTGATCTTCATATGTGTCTGCAGAATGAATTTTCACTCTGCAGTGGTGTGTGCGGTGATTTGAAACTTCATGGCAGATTAAAACTGTTGTGCCAGATGAGACTCAAACCCTGGATCTTTGCCTTTTCCATGCAAGTGCTCTATCAACTGAACTATGTAAGCATGACTCGTGTTCCATCCTCACAGCTTTACATCCACCAGTACCTTTTTCCTGTCTTCGAAACTTTGTGGGCGTTCTTGTGCATATCTGTGGGACTAACAATTCAGAAAGAAAGGAGTTTTCATCCCTTCCAGAAATGAAGACATGAGGCTATGCTAATGCTAAATCTATTACCACAACCTTAATTTTGTATTCTGCAACTCAACCAAACTGTCACTTCCGAACCTAACCTTGACTAGTATTAGGTTATCACTACAACAAAATTTCAGGGAGGGGGACTATCGCGCACTAGCCCAACTTTGACATTGGGAATTTTCTCTGTAGCAGATACCTATAATTCATCTGCATATTCTTAAGTTTTAAGTTCTTATATAATCATGTGTCCCATTACTCTGTTTGCTTGCTTTCTGGCCTTGTTTCAATGTTACATCTATCCTGTCTTGTCTGAGCCTCCTATGTTAGTTGTATGTTTTCTTCCTCTGTCCCAGTTTCTGTTTGCACATGGTTGACTGTTTTGCTGTTTTCTGCCACATTCCGGTTTTTGTGTTTGTGTATGAATTTGAAGAATGTTATCCTTGCATTATTTGTAAATGTATGCACCATTGTGTTTGATGGGTATGGAATGATGATAATTAAAAACATGATGGAGTGCAAAGTAATGCATATATGAAAAAAACGTACTAGTGAAAAATGTGTTAACGTTAGGTGTGAAATAGTGTGTCCCAGAGAGAGAGCATGGCATCAGTACTGTAGTAATGGAACTGTTCGTAGGAAAATTCAGTTTAAAATTAAATAATAGCAAGAAAGAAATCCAATAACAGTAATTTCATTATCTTCCATAAACATTTCCATCATATGCACAGTGCTTTAGAGAGTAGTGTTTGTGATTGATAATGGTATAACTTACTATAATGTAAGCACTCACAATCTTCTAAAGGTTTTGTTTAATTGATAGGCACATAAAAAGGAACTACTCCAATATCAGTTTTAAACAATCTTTCAGTTCAGTTTTTCATGTCCTATACAGAGTTTTTCAGTATCACAGTGCTGTTACATGATGTTTTCCAGTGCAGATAATGAAAGCTGGAAGTATAGTCATTGAAAATAATTGCATAACTTGAAAAGTTACAGCTGTTATCAATTTGAAGATTGGTTTTTGCATCACAGTGCTTTAGTAGGTGTGATCTTATTGGTGGTAGTATGCCTTTGCTTTCCTTAGACCTCTGTAAAACTTATCTAGCCAGTTATAGTGAGACCTACAGTGTGATATGGTCCCTGAATGCAGAGATCTTCCTGCCCTCGACTACGCCATGGTAAGGATTTCAGATCAAAAGATGAAGAGAAAAGTTGTTTGCCAAGTATTTGGTGTGCTCTAGCGTGGGCAAAGACTCCTTTGAGATGAGTAAACCATTGTTCTTTATTGCATGCACTGAAGACAAGTTTTTTGTATCTCCAGGTACTTGAAAGATGACGGTGAACATGATGAACAGTCTAAGATGTGTGTCTTTCATCAAGCTTTGCCATGTACTGGCTATAACTATGCCTGAAATAAATCCAGAGGCTCATCTATGTTAGGGATTTCATTCTACGAATGACGATGAATTGCGCAAAGTCCCATGGTGTGAACTTCATCTCAACCCTCCACTATCACCATACACACATAAAATGTTTGAGGTTTGGGCATATTTTTTCATACTGTACCTGTGAGCCCCAACTATGTGGACTACGGAAGGATAAATACAAGAGGGAACTATCTTCTGTGTGAATTAACTGCTCAGGAATGCACTCACATGGATCACCAGCCTGTCCTGCATTTGAGAAGGAGAAAGGGATGCAAAATAGAAAATGATCAACTGTTTGATATACCTAGATGATGGAAGGAAATCTAAAAGACTTCACCATTTTGTAATCTCATGTAGGTGAGTTAATATTGTGACAGTCTTTGACATAATCTAGGTAAGGTGATCAATACTTTACCTCCAAGTCCTAGTGCCATCGCCACACAAACAACTCATGTAATAGAGAAGACATCTCCTCTAGGGTCCAAAACTTAACTATCATTTAAAACCACCTGATCACTGCAGCCAGATAATCACAATTTTTCTGTGGTATCCCCAGAAGAAAGATCCCCCAACTGTGGTTCCTCCCTTCGAGATCCACAAAAGGCTCATACCAATGCACTTATCTTCTGTTTCTGCATTGAAAGGAGTATAGCTGTCACATCCATGATACTTTATAAGCCACTCTTCCTCCCTTGGGTGTACGAAGTCGTGAGGACATAGGGAAACTTGGTCATTTTAGGGTGGGTATTCATTCAGTAAAGCCTGGGATTCCAAGGCTGGTGAAGACTGTCTTGTATAATTATAAACTCTGGATGTGCTTCAGCAATTACTTTGTGCACTTTGGAGTATTGTTTGTCACAAGGATAAAGGATCTTAGCTTGTTGTTGTTGTTGTTGTGGTCCTCAGTCCTGAGACTGGTTTGATGCAGCTCTCCACGCTACTCTATCCTGTGCAAGCTTTTTCATCTCCCAGTACCTACTGCAACCTACATCCTTCTGAATCTGCTTAGTGTATTCATCTCTTGGTCTCCCTCTACGATTTTTACCCTCCACGCTGCCCTCCAATACTAAATTGGTGATCCCTTGATGCCTCAGAACATGTCCTACCAACCGATCCCTTCTTCTGGTCAAGTTGTGCCACAAACTTCTCTTCTCCCCAATCCTATTCAATACTTCCTCATTAGTTATTTGATCTACCCATCTAATCTTCAGCATTCTTCTGTAGCACCACATTTCGAAAGCTTCTATTCTCTTCTTGTCCAAACTAGTTATCGTCCATGTCTCACTTCCATACATGGCTACACTCCATGCATATACTTTCAGAAATGACTTCCTGACACTTAAATCTATTCCCTTAACAGATTTCTCTTCTTCAGAAACACTTTCCTTGCCATTGCCAGTCTTCATTTTATATCCTCTCTACTTCGACCATCATCAGTTATTTTGCTCCCCAAATAGCAAAACTCCTTTACTACTTTAAGTGTCTCATTTCCTAATCTAATTCCCTCAGCATCACCCGACTTAATTAGACTACATTCCATTATCCTTGTTTTGCTTTTGTTGATGTTCATCCCATTCAACTGCTCTTCCAAGTCCTTTGCTGTCTCTGACAGAATTACAATGTCATTGGCAAACCTCAACGTTTTTATTTCTTCTCCATGAATTTTAATACCTACTCCTAATTTTCCTTTTGTTTCCTTTACTGCTTGCTCAATATACATATTGAACAACATCGGGGAGAGGCTACAACCCTGTCTTACTCCCTTCCCAACCGCTGCTTCCCTTACACGCCCCTCGACTCTTATAACTGCCATCTGGTTTCTGTACAAATTGTAAATAGCCTTTCGCTCCCTGTATTTTACCCCTGCCACCTTTAGAATTTGAAAGAGAGTATTCCAATCAACATTGTCAAAAGCTTTCTCTAAGTCTACAAATGCTAGAAACGTTGGTTTGCCTTTCCTTAATCTTTCTTCTAAGATAAGTCGTAAGGTCAGTATTGCCTCACGTGTTCCAGTGTTTCTACGGAATCCAAACTGATCTTCCCCGAGGTTGGCTTCTTCTAGTTTTTCCATTCGTCTGTAAAGAATTCGTGTTAGTATTTTGCAGCTGTGACTTATTAAGCTGATAGTTCGGTAATTTTCACAGCTGTCAACACCCGCTTTCTTTGGGATTGGAATTATTATATTCTTCTTGAAGTCTGAGGGTATTTCGCCTGTTTCATACATCTTGCTCACCAGATGGTAGAGTTTTGTCAGGACTGGCTCTCCCACGGCCATCAGTAGTTCCAATGGAATATTGTCTACTCCGGGGGCCTTGTTTCAACTCAGGTCTTTCAGTGCTCTGTCAAACTCTTCACGCAGTATCATATCTCCCATTTCATCTTCATCTACATCCTCTTCCATTTCCATAATATTGTCCTCAAGTACATCGCCCTTGTATAGACCCTCTGTATACTCCTTCCACCTTTCTGCTTTCCCTTCTTTGCTTAGAACTGGGTTTCCATCTGAGCTCTTGATATTCATACAAGTCGTTCTCTTATCTCCAAAGGTCTCTTTAATTTTCCTGTAGGCGGTATCTATCTTACCCCTAGTGAGATAGGCCTCTACATCCTTACATTTGTCCTCTAGCCATCCCTGCTTAGCCATTTTGCACTTCCTGTCGATCTCATTTTTGAGACGTTTGTATTCCTTTTTGCCTGTTTCACTTACTGCATTTTTATATTTTCTCCTTTCATCAATTAAATTCAGCATTTCTTCTGTTACCCAAGGATTTCTACTAGCCCTCGTCTTTTTACCTACCTGATACTCTGCTGCCTTCACTACTTCATCCCACAAAGCTACCCATTCTTCTTCTACTGTATTTATTTCCCCCATTCCTGTCAATTGCTCCCTTATGCTCTCCCTGAATCTCTGTACAACCTCTGGTTCTTTTAGTTTATCCAGGTCCCATCTCCTTAAATTCCCACCTTTTTGCAGTTTCTTCAGTTTTAATCTACAGGTCATAACCAATAGATTGTGGTCAGAATCCACATCTGCCCCTGGAAATGTCTTACAATTTAAAACCTGGTTCCTAAATCTCTGTCTTACCATTATATAATCTATCTGATACCTTTTAGTATCTCCAGGGTTCTTCCATGTATACAACCTTCTTTCATGATTCTTAAACCAAGTGTTAGTTATGATTATGTTGTGCTCTGTGCAAAATTCTAACAGACGGCTTCCTCTTTCATTTTTTAGCCCCAATCCATATTCACCTACTATGTTTCCTTCTCTCCCTTTTCCTACACTCGAATTCCAGTCACCCATGACTATTAAATTTTCGTCTCCCTTCACAATCTGAATAATTTCTTTTATTTCATCATACATTTCTTCAATTTCTTTGTCATCTGCAGAGCTAGTTGGCATATAAACTTGTACTACTGTAGTAGGTGTGGGCTTCGTATCTACCTTGGCCACAATAATGCGTTCACTATGCTGTTTGTAGTAGCTTACCCGCATTCCTATTTTCCTACTCATTATTAAACCTACTCCTGCATTACCCCTATTTGATTTTGTGTTTATAACCCTGTAGTCACCTGACCAGAAGTCTTGTTCCTCCTGCCACTGAACTTCACTAATTCCCACTATATCTAACTTCAACCTATCCATTTCCCTTTTTAAATTTTCTAACCTACCTGCCCGATTAAGGGATCTGACGTTCCACGCTCCGATCCGTAGAATGCCAGTTTTCTTTCTCCTGATAACGACGTCCTCCTGAGTAGTCCCCGCCCAGAGATCCGAATGGGGGACTATTTTACCTCCGGAATATTTTACCCAAGAGGACGCTATCATCATGTAATCATACAGTAAAGCTGCATGCCCTCGGGAAAAATTACGGCTGTAGTTTCCCCTTGCTTTCAGCCGTTCGCAGTACCAGCACAGCAAGGCCGTTTTGGTTATTGTTACAAGGCCAGATCAGTCAATCATCCAGACTGTTGCCCTTGCAACTACTGAAAAGGCGGCTGCCCCTCTTCAGGAACCACACGTTTGTCTGGCCTCTCAACAGATACCCCTCCGTTGTGATTGCACCTACGGTACGGCTATCTGTATCGCTGAGGCACGCAAGCCTCCCCACCAACGGCAAGGTCCCTGGTTCATGGGGAGCCCAAATTTGAAAGTAGGTTGCAGTGGTTTTTGGTTGCCGTTAACTACTAATTCTAACCTCCTGCCTTTTATTTTACTGATTAAAATAATAGTGTGTATTTCTGCATCATTGCAAACTACCTCACCTCTGCAACTTATCCTGTACTGGCAGCTATGAAATATTCTCAAATCCAACTTTCTTCTAACCAGTAGAATGTCCTCCTTCATAGACATGAATGTATTGAGCCTTGTTGTAAAGCATGCAACTACTTCATGTACAATGCACATACAGGCATAACCCATTGACTCTTTCAGATGTACAATTTATCCAACTCTGTATAGACCTGTCAAATTAATGGTATTTTCTCTTCTGTGACATCACCCTGTCATGGTCTTACACTATGTGATCAAAAGTATCCAGACATCTGGCTGAAAATGACTTTAAAGTTTGTGGCGCCCTCCATCGGTACTGATGGAATTCGATATAGTGTTGGCCCACCCTTAGCTGTGATGACAGCTTCCACACTCACAGGCATATGTTCAATCAGGTACTGGAAGGTTTCTTGGGTAATGGCAGCCCATTCTTCACAGACTACTGCACTGAGAAGATGTCAGTCGGTGAGGCCTGTCATGAAGTTGGCATTCCAAAGCATCCCAAAGGTGCTCTATAGGATTCAGGTCAGGATTCTGTGCAGGCCAGCCCATTACAGGGATGCTATTGTTGTGTAACCACTCCACCACAAGCCGTGCATTATGAACAGGTTCTCGGTCATGTTGAAAGATTCAGTTGCCATTTCCGAATTGCTCTTCAACAGTGGGAAGCAAGAAGGTGCTTAAAACATCAGTGTAGGCCTGTGCTGTGATAGTGCTATGCAAAACAACAAGGGGTGCAAGCACCCTCCATGAAAAACATGACCACATCATAATACCACCGCCTCCGAATTTTACGGTTGGCACTACACAGGCTGGCAGATGATGTTCACCGGGCATTTGCCATACTCACACCCTGCCATCGGATTGCCTCATTGTGTACGCTGATTCGTCACTCTGCGCAACGTTTTTCCACTGTTCAATCGTTCAGTGTTTACGCTCCTTACACCGAGCGAGGTGTTGTTTGGCATTTACCGGCATGATATGTGGCTTGTGAGCAGCCGCTTGACCATAAAATCCAAGCTTTCTCGCCTCCCACCTAACTGTCATGGTCTGGATAGATGTCTACCTATTACACATTATGACCCTCTGCAACTGTCAGAGGTCTCTGTCAGTCAGCAGACAAGGTCATCCTGTGTGCTTTCATACTGTACGTGTCCCTTCATGTTTCCACTTCAATGTCACATTGGAAACAGTGGACTTAGGGATGTTTAGGAGTGTGGAAATCTCGCATGTGGGCGTATGACACAAGAGACTCCAAATCACCTCACCACGTTTGAAGTCTGTGAGTTCTGCGGAGCACCCCATTCTGCTCTCTCAGGATGTCTAATGATTACTGAGGTCTCTGATATGGAGTACCTGGCAGTAGGTGGCAGCACAATGCACCTGATATGAAAAACATATGTTTGTGGACGTGTCCGGATACTTTTGATCATGGCACACAGCACATCTCATAGGTGGGACATTGCAAAAACTGCTCTTGTAGTCCCATCTTAAACTCATGTGGCATCCATCTGCATCAGAATACCCTACATGCACAAATAGCAAAAACTCTCAAACAGTGTGTCCTCCTAAATTACTTAACTAAAATAAAGAATACTTACATGGGTAGCACTCATCATTCGTTGATGTTGTCCAACACATCACTTTCATTGAGTGATACATTATAACACATATCTCTCTCCTTAGGCAAATGATTTGGAAAATTGAAAACCATTGACATGTGCCTTTTATACTAAATGTTGTTTCGTGTTATTCGATTTTAAAGTCTTAAATCACTACATAGTCATTCCATTTCTTATTCCTTACATTTGAATCACCCACAAGGAATTGTTAGTGACTGTTGTCATGTAACTGACATGGAGTTATTTCTGTCAGATTACATGAACATGTCAACCAGGTAAATCCCTCATTTGATATGCACCGAATGAGGTGGTGCAGTGGTTAGCACACTGGACTCACATTTGGGAGGACGACGGGTCAAACCTGTGTCCAGCCATCCTGATTTAGGAGTGAGGTGGTGCAGTGGTTAGCAAGCACATTGGACTCACATTCAGGAGGACAATGGTTCAAACCCGTGTCCAGCCATCCTGATTTAGGTTTTCCGTGATTTCCCAAAATCACTTCAGGCAAATGTTGGAATGGTTCCTTTGAAGGGGAACAGCAACTTCCTTCCCCATCCTTTCCTAATCTGATGGGACCCATGACCTCACTGTTTGGTCCCCTCCCCCAATTCAACCACCAGCCATTTGATATCCATATCATCCACTATTTCTTTATACTGGGTGATCAAAAAGTCAGTATAAATTTGAAAACTGAATAAATCACGGAATAATGTAGATAGAGAGGTACAAATTGACACACATGCTTGGAATGACATGGGGTTTTATTAGAACAAAAAAAATACAAACGTTCAAAAAATGTCCGACAGATGGTGCTTCATCTGATCAGAATAGCAATAATTAGCATAACAAAGTAAGACAAAGCAAAGATGATGTTCTTTACAGGTAACGCTCCGGATGTTGTCTTTCAGTATCCCTAAAGATATCGGTCGATCACGATACACTTGCGACTTCAGGTAACCCCAAAGCCAATAATTGCACGGACTGAGGTCTGGGGACCTGGGAAGCCAAGCATGGCGAAAGTGGCGGCTGAGCACACGATCATCACCAAACGACGTGCGCAAGAGGTCTTTCAAGCGTCTAGCAATATGGGGTGTTTTTTTTTTTTTTTTTTTTTTTCTTCTAATAAAACCCCATGTCATTCCAAGCATGTGTGTCAATTTTTACCCCTCTATCTACATTATTCCGTGGTTTATTAAGTTTTCAAATTTATACTGAGTTTTTGATCACTCGGTACGTATGGGCTAGCCACAAAGAGGACTGTCAAACATTTCACAGCTCTATGATTCCAGATAAAGCACAGTTTAAACAGAGTTTGAAAGACTTTTTGATAGGCAACTCCTTCTACTCCATAGATGAATATCTTATTAGAGACTGGTAAGCCAGCTTACGAAAGAATATCTCTTAGATTTCAGTTTTGATAGCACTTTGTCACAATGGTCACAATTAGGTATTTTGTGTTTGATAAATTTATTAATAGTGCATAACAATGTTTCATTCTGACAGTGTGTTAATTCTGTAAATATTAGCTGTTCCGGTTTACCGCATTGTATTTACCTATTTCGACAGTCTCCTGACAGATGATCAGGGTACTAAGTATTATATTCAAATGTTTTATGTTATACTTTCCGACATGTTGCACACCCAAGCGAATCGTCTCATTTTTTGAGTCTGTGGAACGAAAACTGAATCTAATCTCTAATCTAATCTAGTTTAAATTATCATCTCTTCAGTTACGCAAGAATATTCATCACACTCAATACCAAATATCCTCTCCTGTTAACCAATTTAGTATTACCTTAACTTCATCTGGTTAATAAATTTCCAAAATAAATTAGGCATTGTTATCTGTACCTCTTACTTGGTTTCACCTTCCCTTTTAATAAGCTAAGAAGGAAAAAAACATATTTACAAGTCAAGCTAGCCTCTTCTACCAATTTTTATGGACCCAACCATGTAGATTTAGGGTACCAAAGAGAGTATAAATTCCCATAGTCCAAAACTCATATGCATACTATGCATATATAAGGTGCCAAGGAGATCCAAGTATCTTTTTTCAATTAACTAGTTTTTCACCAGACATGTCTGGAATGCATCACGGCAGATATAGGTGTGTAACACTTGTATCTGTTGTATGATTACCGCAAACCAGAGGAGTCATGCACTGAGGTAACAAATGTCATGAGATACCTCCTAGTACTGTATTTTTTGGACTGTGAGATGCACATTAATTTGTAAGCAATTTAAAAAAATAACGTTTTTACCGTTTTTATTATTACACTGCAAAACCAGACTAAAACAAAATTCGTTGTTTATAAAACTGAACTGACCTTTAAAAGCCTGAAAGTGTCATCTGAACTTACTCCTCCTCCTCCTCCTCCTCCTCCTCCTCCTCATCATCATCATCATCATCATCATCATTGTTGTCCTCTTCATATATAAGATGGTCTTCACTGCCATCAAGAGTGTTACTTATGCTGAACTTCTTAAAATATTTAACAATAATGTTGTCTTTCACTCTAGAAAATGTCTGTTTTATCCTCTGACTCACTTGTTTGATTGTAGGTAATTTTAGAGCTGCTTTTGGCTTGAATTCATGTTGTGTTTCATCCAACATCAATTTTTTTCCTTTCCTCTCCCGTATACACTTTAAATAGTTTATTTATCAAGACATGAAGAGGTTGCAATTGTGAAGTAAGTCCTCCCAGAATACAGATTGCCAGATAGAGATAGGTTTCCCATGGCATTGAATTTATGGCCATTTTTAAAACTGGAAGTAATTTTAAGTCAAACATGGGACATTTTTATATTAATTTTGAGTATAAGACTCCTTAATTTTGACGGCAATTTTTCAAAGAAAAAGGTAAGTCTTATAGTCCATAAATACGGTATTGTGTCGGACCACCTTTTGCCCACTACAGTGCAGCGACTTGACATGGCATGACTCAACAAGTCATTGGAAGTCCAGTGCAGAAGTATTGAACCATGCTGCCTCTACAGACATCCATGATTGCGAAAGTGCTGCCAGTGCTAGATTTTGTGTATGAACTGATCTCTAGGTTACGTTCCATAAATGTCTCGTAGGATTCATGTAAGGTGATCTGGGTCACCAAATCATTAGCTTGAATTGTCCATAATATTCTTCAAACCAGTCGTGAAGAGTTGTGACTCGGTGACATGGGACATTGTGATCAATAAAAATTCTATTGTTTTTTGGGAACATGAAGTCCATGAATGGCTCCAAATGGTCTTCAAACAGCTGAACATAATTTTCAGCCATTGATTGTGTAATCTCTCTGCTCTTTCCTATTTCAAGCTATTGTTCACAATAAGCAAAGTCTTTTCTGAAGATTTGAGAGGAGTAAGATTACAATAAACTTTTTAGTTTACTTATCTTTTCTTGTAGAGTTGGCTCCAGTTATTCTTGTCTAGGTGTCTGATTCTTGAAGCTGAAATTCTCATGTTTTAGGTCCTCGTGTTTGACTTGATCTACATAATTTTGAAGATTGTTGATGCAGAATTTTTGTTTTTACATTAGTATAGTTTGTCACATTTTAGTATATCATACAGTCTTTTTAATGTTCACTTTAACAAAGTTGAAATTACATTGTTGCCCAAAATACAAAAATTTGTCCGATCACATCAGAGGCATGCTTACTACTACTTCACTCTCTGTGGTAATCATCATATTCCAAAGGGTGTACAGTTTTCTTGACAAATGAATTTCTATTAATTTTGATTATTATTTCATAAATGAATCCAGAAATAAACAGAAATTTTAAGTGTTCCACACAATTCATAATTTCAAATTGTTTCGTTAAAAAAAACTATTGTAACTGTACATTCAGAGCTAGTGCTTATTGCTAGTGATATCCAGAAATAAAGTAAACCCTTTTCATAAATTTTAGCTTGAAATATAACATATTGTATATAAAATTATATGAAACTTTTCAGAAAAGCAGCAGAGATAATATTGACCTGTCCAGAATTCGAAAAATAATGGTGGTATCGACAACTACTGTATCGTTACAATATCCCCCTATAAGGTTTGCCACCCCCATGAACCATAGACCTTGCCGTTGGTGGGGAGGCTTGCGTGCCTCAGCGATACATATAGCTGTACCGTAGGTGCAACCACAACGGAGGGGTATCTGTTGAGAGGCCAGACAAACGTATGGTTCCTGAAGAGGGGCAGCAGCCTTTTCAGTAGTTGCAGGGGCAACAATCTGGATGATTGACTGATCTGGCCTTGTAACAATAACCAAAACGGCCTTGCTGTGCTGGTACTGCGCATGGCTGAAAGCAAGGGGAAACTACGGCCGTAATTTTTCCCGAGGGCATGCAGCTTTACTGTATGGATAAATGATGATGGCATTCTCTTGGGTAAAATATTCCGGAGGTAAAATAGTCCCCCATTCGGATCTCTGGGCGGGGACTACTCAAGAGGATGTCGTTATCAGGAGAAAGAAAACTGGCGTTCTACGGATCGGAGCGTGGAATGTCAGATCCCTTAATCGGGCAGGTAGGTTAGAAAATTTAAAAAGGGAAATGGATAGGTTAAAGTTAGATATAGTGGGAATTAGTGAAGTTCAGTGGCAGGAGGAACAAGACTTTCGGTCAGGTGAATGCAGGGTTATAAATACAAAATCAAATAGGGGTAATGAAGGAGTAGGTGTAATAATGAATAAAACAATAGGAATGCGGGTAAGCTACTACAAACAGCACAGCGAACGCATTGTTGTGGCCAAGATACACACGAAGCCCACACCTATGACAGTAGTACAAGTCTATATGCCAACTAGCTCTGCAGATGACGAAGAAATTGAAGAAATGTATGATGAAATAAAAGAAATTATTCAGGTAGTGAAGGGAGACGAAAATTTAATAGTCATGGGTGACTGGAATTCGGTAGTAGGAAAAGGGAGAGAAGGAAACGTAGTAGGTGAATATGGATTGGGGGTAAGAAATGAAAGAGGAAGCCGCCTGGTGGAATTTTGCACAGAGCACAATTTAATTATAGCTAACACTTGGTTCAAGAATCATAAAAGAAGGTTTTATACATGGAAGAAGCCTGGAGATACTGACAGGTTTCAGATAGATTATATAATTGTAAGACAGAGATTTAGGTACCAGATTTTAAATTGTAAGACATTTCCAGGGGCAGATGTGGATTCTGACCACAATCTATTGGTTATGAACTGTAGATTAAAACTGAAGGAACTGCAAAAAGTTGGGAATTCAAGGAGATGGGACCTGGATAAACTGACTAAACCAGAGGTTGTACAGAGTTTCAGGGAGAGCATAAGGGAACAATTGACAAGAATGGGGGAAAGAAATACAGTAGAAGAAGAATGGGTAGCTTTTAGGATGAAGTAGTGAAGGCAGCAGAGGATAAAGTACGTAAAAAGATGAGGGCTAATAATAATCCTTGGGTAACAGAAGAAATATTGAATTTAATTGATGAAAGGAGAAAACATAAAAATGCAGTATATGAAGCAGGCAAAAAGGAATACAAATGTCTCAACAGGAAGTGCAAAATGGCTAAGCAGGCATGGCTAGAGGACAAATGTAAGGATGTAGAGGCTTATATCACTAGAGGTGAGATAGATACTGCCTACAGGAAAATTAGAGAGACCTGTGGAGAAAAGATATAAACTTGTACGAATATCAAGAGCTCAGATAGAAACCCAGTTCTAAGCAAAGAAGGGAAAGCAGAAAGGTGGAAGGAGTATATAGAGGGTCTATACAAGGGCGATGTACTTGAGGACAATATTATGGAAATGGAAGAGGATGTAGATGTAGATGAAATGGGAGATATGATACTGCATGAAGAGTTTGACAGAGCACTGAAAGACCTGAGTCGAAACAAGGCCCCGGGAGTAGACAACATTCCATTAGAACTACTGACAGCCTTGGGAGACCCAGTCCTGACAAAACCCTACTATCTGATGAGCAAAATGCATGAGACAGGCGAAATACCCTCAGACTTCAAGAAGAATACAGTAATTCCAACCCCAAAGAAAGCAGGCGTTGACAGATGTGAAAATTACCGAACTATCAGTTTAATAAGTCACGGCTGCAAAATACTAACACGAATTCTTTACAGACGAATGGAAAAACTAGTAGAAGCCAACCTCGGGGAAGATCAGTTTGGATTCCGTAGAAATATGGAAACACGTGAGGCAATACTGACCCTACGACTTATTTTAGAAGCTAGATTAAGAAAAGGCAAACCTACGTTTCTAGCATTTGTAGACTTAGAGAAAGTTTTTGACAATGTTGACTGGAATACTCACTTTCAAATTCTGAAGGTGGCAGGGGTAAAATACAGGGAGCGAAAGGCTATTTACAATTTGTACAGAAACCAGATGGTAATTATAAGAGTCGAGGGACATGAAAGGGAAGCAGTTGTTGGGAAGGGAGTGAGGCAGGGTTGTAGCCTGTCCCCGATGTTTTTCAATCTGTATATTGAGCAAGCAGTAAAGGAAACAAAAGAAAAATTCGGAGTAGGTATTAAAATCCATGGAGAACAAATAAAAACGTTGAGGTTTGCCAATGACATTGTAATTCTGTCAGAGACAGCAAAAGACTTGGAAGAGCAGTTGAACGGAATGGACAGTGTCTTGAAAGGAGGATATAAGATGAACATCAACAAAAGCAAAACGAGGATAATGGAATGTAGTCGAATTAAGTCGGGTGATGCTGAGGGAATTAGATTAAGAAATGAGACACTTACGGTAGTAAAGGACTTTTGCTATTTGGGGAGCAAAATAACTGATGATGGTCGAAGTAGAGAGGATATAAAATGAAGACTGGCAATGGCAAGGAAAGTGTTTCTGAAGAAGAGAAATCTGTTAAGGGAATAGATTTAAGTGTCAGGAAGTCATTTCTGAAAGTATATGCATGGAGTGTAGCCATGTATGGAAGTGAGACATGGACGATAACTAGTTTGGACAAGAAGAGAATAGAAGCTTTCGAAATGTGGTGCTACAGAAGAATGCTGAAGATTAGATGGGTAGATCACATATCTAATGAGGAGGTACTGAATAGGATTGGAGAGAAGAGGAGTTTGCGGCACAACTTTATTAGAAGAAGGGATCGGTTAGTAGGACATGTTCTGAGGCATCAAAGGATCACACATTTAGTATTGGAGGGCAGCGTGGAGGGTAAAAATCGTAGAGGGAGTCCAAGAGATGAATACACTAAGCAGATTCAGAAGGATGTAGGCTGCAGTAGGTACTGGGAGACGAAGAAGCTTGCACAGGATAGAGTAGCGTGGAGAGCTGCATTAAACCAGTCTCAGGACTGAAGATCACAACCACAACAAGGTTTGCCAAATGGTGTACAAAATGATGCCAAAAGATAGAATACAGGTGTATAGAAGTATCTAATATATAACATATTACAGAAAATGTAAGAAAAATATCTACTATAGAAGTCATAATTTGTACATATATGAGGACATGGCATTCAGATTTTCACATGTGTGGAATATTCTGTCTCAAGACAAATGATAGAAAGTCGAATCATCAACATTACAGTGCTAAGATATAGAAATAAGTGCAGAGGCAATGTAAATTACTAGAATTACAAATTGCAGGTTTATGTCCATAAACTCGCATCTTCAAAAGCATCAAAAGAGAGAGAGAAAAAAAGAAAAATACAGAGACGAAGTGTACGGCGAGTGAGCTGCTTTTGAAAACTCACGATGACGCGTACAGACCAGAAGAGTATAACCAGTCGCAAGTAGGAGTACAGCACAAAATAAATCTGCCACATAAACCAGAGTATGTAAGGATATGTTGACTCATGAAAGGAGAAAATAACGAAAAAATATTAGATCCTATTTACGGTGTGGGGACCGACCCATGAAGCCAAACTCATTTTTAATATATATATAGGCACACACACACACACACACACACACACACACACACACTATGAATATAATAGACTGAAACATTCCACGTGGGAAAAAAATATATCTAAAAACAAAGATGATGTGACTTACCAAACGAAAGCACTGGTAGGTTGATAGACACACAAACATACACACAAAATTCAAGCTTTCGCAACAAACGGTTGCTTCATCAGGAAAGAGGGAAGGAGAGGGAAAGACGAAAGGATGTGGGTTTTAAGGGAGAGGGTAAGGAGTCATTCCAATCCCGGGAGCGGAAAGACTTACCTCGGGGAAAAAAGGACAGGTATACACTCGCGCTTGCGCGCGCGCCACACACACACACACACACACACACACACACACACACACACACACAAGCAGACATTTGTAAAGGCAAACTCTTTGCCTTTACAGATGTCTGCTTGTACCTGTGTATGTGCGGATGGATGTGTGTGTGTGTGTGTGTGTGTGTGTGTGTGTGTGTGTGTGTGTGTGCACGTGAGTGTATACCTGTCCTTTTTTACCCCTGAGATAAGTCTTTCCGCTCCCGGGATTGGAATGACTCCTTACCCTCACCCTTAAAACCCACTTCCTTCCATCTTTCCCTCTCCTTCCCTCTTTCCTGATGAGGCAACAGTTTGTTGCGAAAGCTTGAATTTTGTGTGTATGTTTGTGTTTGTTTGTGTGTCTATCGACCTGCCAGCGCTTTCGTTCGGTAAGTCACCTCATCTTTGTTTTTATATACAATTTATCCCACGTGGAATGTTTCCCTCTATTATATATATATATATATATATATATATATAATTTTTCCCACGTGGAATGTTTCCTTCCATTATATATATATATATATATATATATATATATGAGAGCATTCAGTGAAATGAATGACTATTAACTGATTAACTGAACAGAGCCTCATTTTATCATATTCTGATAATTATTTACAACATGGTTCATAGAATATACTCCTGAAATTTTTAAGTTTTCACATTTCTGTGTTGAACATAACAAATCATTAGTCATAGGACATCAACCTTCCACATCATTATTTAAAGTTACATAATGTATTGGGAAGCTAATCCCCCTGCTTGAAAAAACATACAATTATGTGGAATAACACTGTCCATAGCGGTGAATTCTTTTCTTAAAAAAATAGTTCCTTGAAATTTATATAAATACAAGAATTTTGCATATAGGATAATTTCTTGGCTAACTATTTACAAATTTCAGGCACAAGACTGATTTATTTGACAAATGCTTGAGTACATTACCCAGCCCTACGATCTCTTTGTAAGTAGAATGGACCAGCAAGGGTGCAGACATCCAAGAGTGTGGGAGTGGATCCACCCACATCTTTCAGTTTCCTCCCTAGATTTCTTTTCACGCAGTCCAATGGATAGGTAACTTCCTGTCTAGCTTTCACATCGAATCCTGAAACATTGTTTTGTGTACTAAGTATGCAGTTCAGTACCTCCCTCACATCATGCAGCATGTGTTTTGCCTACCTATATTGAAAAAAAAAAAAAAAAAAAAAAAAAAAAAAAAAAAAAAAAAAAAAAAAAAAAAAAAAAAGAAAGAAAGTATAATGGCTCACTTCAGAATGGATTAAAAACTGTTCACATATATGATACATTAATAAACAGAGCTATATGCAACGAAAAAATGAACTATTAAGGTAATATACAGAGATATACTAAAGGTGTCTCAAGTAACATCTATTTATCTATTAGCAGATTAGAAGAAATATGTACCCAAGCGAGGCAAGTTGGACTGTGCTGATGCAGCATCCGACAAATGCCTACAAAATGAGGTATGGACCATAGTCTACAATGTACTGACATAAGAATTCTGTGTTTAACATATATATGTGTTCGGTTTGCGCATAAGAAACTTTAAGATTAATGTTCCTAATATGTACAGTACACATGAATAAAACAAGTTTTCACTCAAGTTACCATGACTTTATCCAAAAGAGTTCATGACAATTAAATTTCATTGTTCTTTGCAGAGTACACAGAAAATCTACCCATTTAGTCACATGGCATATATGTATCAATTTCTAACGCACAAATCTATTACAAAATGGAATTATATAGTTGTATGAACCTGCAAATATACCGTATATTTTCTTTCAGACTAGTGATCACTAAGCATCCATGTTCAATGGTCTTGTCGTCTATATTAAAAGTTAAAAGTAACCTGAGATTTTACCAGTTTGCTTTGCTTACCTGTAGCTCCTCTTTATCTTTACACCCACAACAGGCATTTCCACAAAATTCTTGCTTTACTGGTTCTTGTCTCTAAATTGTTCAGATATACCACAAACTGGGCTACCTGTATCAATCAAACAGTTACCTTCCCACTGATCAATCGTAATTTAAATGTGAGGACACCAAAAATCTGAATCATCCTCACTGTTGTCAGACACTTAATACAAAAGATCACTTTAAATTTCATCAAATGCTACATCCACACTGTCTTCTAAAGCTTTTATCAACTGTACAGGTATCGTAACATTACTTTGATTGCTCATGTTATCGGGTAAAGATTGAACACAATGAGTAGATTCCATGGCACAACTAACATCACTTGTTACAGAAGGAACACAAAGCACATTACTGTCGAAATTACGCTTCCTGCTTAGATCCTCTTTCACTTCATTCCACCAATTGGGATAAAAATTCTACCTAACCACAGCTAACTTATTCCAGAATGCACCTTTATCTATATTGTCAACAATCTGGTCCCAAACAAACTTCAAAGAGTTTTCACCTTTATTCTC
This sequence comes from Schistocerca piceifrons, assembly GCF_021461385.2. Classification (NCBI taxonomy): domain Eukaryota; kingdom Metazoa; phylum Arthropoda; class Insecta; order Orthoptera; family Acrididae; genus Schistocerca; species Schistocerca piceifrons. Next base: position 141,646,245 of record NC_060141.1, on the reverse strand, counting down.
CAGGCTCACAGATACCTGACATTTACTATTTGGGTCATGACATTAATGAAAAACTGTTTTGACTGGACTGGTATTCCATGACCCTCACTTACATCACATACATCACTTACCTTACCTCTATTGTCAACATCATTTACAAATAACTCTGAAACTTCATTATTCTTAAACATCACAAATAGCTGATACTCATCGTCATAATATTCCTCCAAAATTACTTCATCAACAACATCACTATCAATACAAGTTTCATCTCCATCGAAGTCACTTACCGCACCTACATTCATTTGCAATAAGCCACCATTCTCAAACTTCCCAAACTTAGTTACTTCGAAGCTCTCATTCATATCTTCACCAAAAATATCACCTGGTTCAGATCCAATAGAGTCATCACGTGGTTTACGTATATCTGTTTCCTGACAAAGAGAAAAAATCATTAGTACGTACTACATCAAAATCCTCACTACTCTCATATTCTGGTCTGTGATTATCATTTACATCACCATCATTAAACATAATATCCGAAAACTTTTGATCAAAATGTACATGAGAAATCTGATATTCCTCCTGTTCAATTTCAGATAGATGTGCCATACCATTGACACTGTTATTATTGTCTAATTGCAAGTGTAACTTAAGGGTCCTGTGCTTGTTACATTTCCTCACCCAAATCCATTGGACCTTCATTGATGGGAACTGCTGTTTCCTGAGTAGTTACTTCTGTGATTGTTTCTTCTATTAAAATGCCCATGGTTGTCTCCTTTATTCCTACCCTGCTGATGTTCAGAATTTCTCTCTCTATTGAAGTTTTGATCCTGCTAGGAGTTACCATTATCTCTGTTTGTGTGATTACTCTCATTGTGATTACTATCATTCTGAATATTATGGTACATACTTCTTTCTACTGCTCTATTCAGCCTGTCAACATATCATAAAAATTGTTCAAGACAGTCATCAGGTCCGTGTTCTAAATCCCATTGCGATCTTTCTGGTAATCAACTTTTAAGTGCATCAGTCAAGGTCATTTCGTCAAACGGTTTGTCAAGGTGCGCTAATTTGTTAAGTTAGTTTTTAAAATACTCTTTCAAAATGCCATCCCTATTTCTATTATTAGGACCATTTAAAAAATCCACTTTTGATTCTCCCCTGTTCAGCTTCAGACAAACATTTGTTTAAAAAACTTTTCTCAAAACTCTGATATGTTTACCCACTGACTTAAATTTAAATTTACCCATGATGGAAAATCACCTTCAAGAAATCTTCCAACAAGTTTAATTTTTTGATTGTCATCAATGCCTGACACAGAACTATTTCTGCAGTGGTGCAGAAAATCTGCTGGATGTAAATTATCTGAGGGAAAACTTTTGATAGGAGTGTTAGACCATGCAATACCATTGTTTGCACACAGATTTTTGTGAATGCAAATTTACTGAACTGCTGAAATTTTTTCTGATCCAAAACAGTTACATTAATTTGAATATTGTTTTCTACATTTAAAATTTTTTAGTTTAAACTGCCGATATTTTTTTTCCCCACTACATCCCTCTGTTCAACTCTGATGTCATCAGCATTCTTTGACTGTTTCACTGACTCGGCTACAAACTCATTTTACAAAACAATAAATTTATTTTCTAAAACATCAACTTTTCCATTCACACTTTTGAACCCCTCTGACAGCCCATTTTTTAACTCTGAAACTTGATTACTAAGTTGACCTATCTGATCTTGTACTCTGTCCATTTTGCTGTTGTTTTTGGTTCTTATTTCAGTTAAATGACCATTAACTGCTGTAAATTTGCTATTCTTATCTGTCTTCATTTCCCCTAGTTTTGCCAAAATTAACTGCAAAATATCAGTTTTTATTGTTTCTTTACTGACTATGATTTCACTCGACTCAAACATGTCCTGACGGGATCCTCCAGCTATCGTTTCTACCTCACTTTTTCTTTCGTCCCTGCTCATTATGTTAACAAGCACATGAGTCCACTAACAAATTAACTTCACAATAGTTTGTACTTATCTTTCCTTTTTGATGTCCCTGGTTGTAGTTGTAAAGTCCTCTTCACTTTCATTCGATCCAGTCCATCATTATTGGTAGTAGGGGAACCTGGCCTAAAATAACACACCCTAAGCAAAACTGACTCTGTACTCAATATGTATTTATATTTGTTTTTACAAAGTTTCAAACACGAAGATAACTAACAAACACGTTTTAGTACACAAGATATTTTAAAAAAGAAAATATTTTTTGCAGAAAATTAGCATTGCAAAATTACTTCAGTGTTTCATTTTACCCTAGTTACTGGGGGTAAAATGAAACACGTGTAGGTCATTTTATCGTAGTAAAAAATCATGTTTTAAGTATTCAGTCTTTGCATATGTCACATGCAAATCTCTTAGCTGTCCTAGGAAGACCTGCGCATTCAGCATGTGTCCACATGGCACATTTTACACACGGCAGCCAAGTCTCCCTAGGCTTAGAACAACTAAAAAGGTCATTGCAGTAAATACAAGGAGCATCATACTCGTCAGCATCTCCAGCCAAAATATGTGCTTCGTCTTCACTTTCATTCCTGAATGTCAGTTGTCTTTTTGCATTTCTTCCTGCTTTTCTCTCTTCTAATGCTCACTTTCCCACAATCTTTGCTTGTAAATTTAATAGATATGGACTACTGGTTAAAATTTGGGAACCATCCTGTTTTCTTTTGCTTCAAACATAAGATCCAGAAGCTGATGGGACTGGTAATATATCCTGTGGTGAAACTCGGATATGTTGGGTCTTGGAACAGTATGTTTCCCTTAGACCTGGTAGAGGGTTATCTGGACTATTCTCACTATTTTCATTAGAACCATATGGAAGTGTAACGTCATCTTTTGAAGTAGAGTCATTCTGGATACATTGTTCTTCTGAATGTGTTGGCTCAACTATATTCTCCATTGTACTTCTCCATTGCCAGTCTCTTCATGCTCTTCATCAATGTTTGTTACTAAAGAAGGCAAAAATTCTGCTTTGTAAATATTTGTGGGTTGAATGGCCAAATTCCGGTTTTGCTGAAACCACTTAAGGCATTACTAATAGTAGAAGCTTTCCCATATGCCTCACAAAATATTTCAGCTACCTGAAATTGAGTTATCACTCTTCCAGGATGATTTTTAACCACATTGTGGCAGACTGATCATAGTAAGTCTTCAGGGGACCATAGAAACATACGTCTAGAGGTTGCAGCTTGTGTGTGCAATGAGGAGGAAAAGAAATCAAAATTATGCTGTTTTCTCTGGCGTAAGTGACTACTTCTAAGCCTTTACGCGTACTATGTCCATCTAATAGTAATAAAACCTTGTTATCTTTGCTTCCATTTGCACACTTTTGATAATGTTTAAGCCAAGTGAGAAATGAATCTTCCGCCATGCAGCTAGACTCACTAGGCAGCCCTAGTGATCCTGTAGGTGGCCCACTAAAAGCTCGTGCTTCCATCTTTTCATTGGAAAAAGTAGAGTTGGCGGGATAAAGTTTCCTGATGAACTCGTGCGACATACAACAGTAACATGCTGTCCTCTCACTGTACTGGTGATTGTCCCAACTTGTTTTTTACCAGTTGCCGCAAACACTTTTTGAGGTTTCTGCACTGTTTAAAGTGCTGAGTCGTCAACATTCCATACTCTAGCGAGCTCAATTTTTTTTTTTTTTCTGTAATGTTTGTTCAAGAATGTTAAAAACCTTTTCTACTTGCAGTTTGTTAGAAGACTGGGCTCTAGCTGCTGAATTGGGCTCTGGTTTTCTGAGAGAAATGTCTGTATTTCTCTTTCAAAATCCCCTAAGCCAATCCCAGCCTGCCAGTTCATCTTTTTTGCTGAATCTGTGAGGTACTCTTATTTTGCTCTGATAACTTAAAAGCTAATTTTCATGTATTGTTACATGTAAGACCAGACATTCGAGATTCTAAATCGTTTATGTGATCGACCAGTAATGTTCCAAGTCTCTTAGAAAATGTAGGAATGAATCGTCCCAAGCCTTTGCCTGCTCCACTGATACGTTTGTTTTTTCCCATAACTCTTCGACATAACGTAGCTTCTGGAACACCAGATGTCTTTGAAGCTTTTAGCCATCCCATATCTTTTCTTTCAATAGCTTGAATAGCTTGTTTCATTGAGTCTTCATTCCATAACTGATGAATCTGTCTCTCTCTTGTAGGTCCCAACCATTTGTGCTGAAAAGAAGCTGAGTATTAAACATCTATTGTTTTATGATCCTACATAGACAACATACTTAAAGTTAGGCATATGATATTATATTGCATCAAATACTATCAGCCAGCAGTTATAGCCCAAGCCTACAAATATTTCTGTATATAAAACATTTACGATATATAATTTCATCATCTTATTAACACTGTTTTGTTGTTTTTAGTGTTATAATTAATTTTAATACGTAAACACTACAATAAACATTCAAAATATACTATTTATTTGCCAGGGTAAAATGGCACACTATAGATGGGTAAAATGACCCACTGTTTCACTATACCCAAGTAACTGGTGTATCATTTTACCCTGGACAGCCATTTTGTACTCGGAATAACAGATGCATGACCAGCTTATGTCTATCAACAAAACTTTGTAGTCGACAAACAAGAAATACAGTTCCATGACCTTAACTTACATTTTTGATAACAATATAATAAAGCATATGTTTAGAGCATTATGTGACTTAAACCGGTATTACTCTATCTAATTTCTTTGTCAAAGATTTGATCAAAGATGTGATCAAATATATTTGACAAAGATCTTTGACGTAGCGCTAGAAGGGGTATTACGCTGTCATCATATTTTTCGTCAAAGTTCAAGATGGCTGACAACGACAACTTGTTATTAACCGCAGCAGTTGCATGTGGAAGAGAAGCGGGGAGGGTGGGGCGGGGGGGGGGGGGGGGGAGGAAACATACCTGGGTGAAGCCGTGGGTTTTATGATGACACGATAAAAGCATTCAACAAAACTTGTTACGTGAGCTTATAGTGGAGGACGTCAAGTTGTACATCAATTACTTAAGAATGGATGAGCATAAATTTCTGTCTGTGCTCAATGAAGTGTATCCTCATATCACAAAGCACAATGTTCACTTAAGAATTGCTACATCTGCAGAAGACAGGCTCACTGTAGCACTCCGATTCCTTGCTACAGGAGAGGGTTGGGTCGGGTCCGGGTCCGGGTCCGGGTCCGGGTCCAGTCTCCAATCTTCTTAATCAATTTTTGTATTCTGCGTGCCTCACGTTGTAAAGTGCCTCATCAGCTTCATACATCTCTATTAATTTTGTAGTTGTCGGCACACACCAATTGTATTTACCTGCAATGTTTATAAAAACACTACAGACGACAGAATGCTGCAGCGATGCTAGCGCTTCATGTGGTAACATGTCACATTACAGTGAACAGACGACAAGCGACTTCTTTGATCAAATCTACAGCGAGGTTCTAGATTTGATCAAATATTGGACAACATTTAACAAAGTTCCCTATTACACCATCAAATATCTTTGACAAAGATATTGGACAAAGATATTTGACAAAGAAATTTGATAGTGTAATACCGGCCTTACCGGTATTGGATCAGCACACAAGAGGTGCACGCCATCAACACAGTACCACTACTACCAACTTATGAATTGCGCACTACACTAGATTTAAAGCGGAGTATCATGGTATTTGAGAAACAAGTGGTGTGTCATTTTATCCTAGTATTTCATTTTAGGCCAGGTGCCCCTACATTGTCACTGTTGGGCAGCCTTCAGTTTTTGATCCATGTGATTGAAAATTTATTGGTAAGTAAATTTCAAAATTCAACGAAATAAACCACTTTCTGCAACAGAATTTTTTTTTTAATTAGTCAATTAATCACGGACGTCAACCCTACTTGTAATTTCCCCTCTCCTTCCTATTTTCAGCTACTGTCCACAATAAGCAAAGTCTTTTCTGAAGATTTGAGAGGAGTAAGATTACAATAAATTTTTTAGCTCACTTATCTTTCCTTGTAGAGTTGGCTTCAGTTCTTGTCTAGGGGTCTGATTCTTGAAGATGAGATTCTCACATTTTAGGTGCTCGGTTGAACTGATCTAAATCATTTTGAAGATCGTTGTTGCAGAATTTTTGTTTTTATGGTAGTATATTTTGTTACATTTTAGTATATCATACAGTCTTTCGAATTTTCATATGAACAAAGCCGAAATTACATTGTTTGCCCAGAATACAAAAATTTGTCTGATTACATCAGAGGCATGCGTACAGCTACTTCACTCTGTGGTAATAACCATTTTCCAAAGGGTTTACAGTTTTTCTTGACAAATGAATTTCTATTAATTTTGATTATTATTTCATAAATGAATCCAGAAATAAACATAGTAAATGGTACTAGATTGCATAATTAATAAAATAAATTTTAAGTGTGGCAACAGTTCGTAATTTCTGAAACAAGCAAAAAAAAAAAAAAATAAAAAAATAAAAAAGTTGACTGCACATTCAGAGCTTAGTACTTATCGATTGTAATATCTGAAAATAAAGTAATTCCTTTTCATAAATTTTAGCTTGAAATATAATGTGTATAAAATTATATGAAAGTTTTCATACAAGCAGCTGAGGTAATATTGACCTATTCAAAATTCGATAAATAATACTGGTATCAACAACTATTGTTGAGGAGAAGTAATGCTAGAGGAGGATGTCTCGTTACAATTGGTTCAGTTGGACCAGAGAACCCAGTCTATTCCATGTAAACACAGCCCAAACCATTATGAAGCACCACCAGCTTGCATAGTGTCTTGTTGAAATCCTGGGTCCACGGCCACACTCAAACAGTACCATTGGCTCTTACCAACTGAAATCATGACTCATCTGATCAGCCCAGAATCTTCCAGGTCTAACTGATATGGTCGTGAGCCCAGAAGAGGCGTTGCAGGTGATGTATTGTTAGCAAAGGCACTCACATCTGTCATTTGCTGCCATAGCCCATTAATGTCAAGTTTCACCACATTGTCCTAATGGATATGTTCATCATATGTCCCACGTTGATTTCTGTGGTTGTTTCACTCAGCGTTGCTTCTTTGTTAGGACTGACAACTCTACACAAATGCTGCTGCTCTCGTCACTAAGTAAAGGCCCTTGCCCACTATGTTGTCCACTGTGAGAGGTATTGCCTGAAATTTTATATTCTCAGCACACTCTTGACACTGTTGATTTCAGAATATTGAATTCCTAATGATTTCTGAAATGGAATGTTCCACGTGTCTGGCTCCAACCATTCCATGTTCAAAGTGTGCTAATTCCTGTTGTGTGGTCATAATCACATCAAAAACCTTCTGTATGTGATACTACCGCCATATGTGCATGTTGCTATTCCATGACTTCTGTCACCTCAGTGTATACTTAGAATACCTTTATTAGGGTAATCAAGTAAGGTGATGGACTCAATGAGCTCTTCAGCTAATTTTATTCAGAAATCAGTAAAGTGGACTTTTTGCGTCACTTTATGTAGCAGTGCATAGCCATTGAAAACTGCGACATTAAATTAGCATATTTCCTCATGACTTACAACAAGAGTGATTGATCTTGTTTCTTAAAGCCATTCATTGCATTGTTATAATCAATAACAGCCTGTTCTTCTACCCCCCCTCCCCTAGGGGCAAGAATAGGCCTGCGGTATTCCTGCCTGTCGTAAGAGGTGACTAAAAGGCGTCTCAAACGTTTCGGCCCTTATGTGATGGTCCCCTCTTGGGTTTGACCATATTTCAAAATTATTCCGAAGAGCGAGCCAATTGGGGAAGGGCGCCTTACTTGGTGCGTTGTGTCCATCATGCATTGAGACCTTTAGCCAGCTTATTTGTCGTTGCATTGCAGTCCCACTCGCTCTCCATCTCTTGGGCGAAGATACATTCCTGGGTGCAATTTCCACCATGCACTCTGCAGTGTCGCTTTCTGCGCTGACAATGACCATGGACCACTTGCCACCTAATATCCAGCACGGTAGCCAGTCCGTTGTGGTGGGGCCACCATGCACCCTGTTGGTTGTAGCCCCCTGACAATACAGGAATCGCTCTACTGATGCCTGTGCCATTACCTCCACACATATGCCAAGGAGTAGATGCTATCTCCCTGGGGCATCGGGACTCCCGGCAATGGCCATCCTGCCAGGTGGCCCTTGCTGTGGCTGGGTGGCACCCATGGGGAGGGCCCTTGGTCAGAGTAGGTGGCATCAGGGTGGATGATATGCAATGAAGTGTGGCACATCTTCTCTTGCTGGTGGCCAACCACCAGCAGTCTTTAAGCGTTCGAGGGCTCACTTTAATGCAAACATGTATGACCCCAAATCGTTCCCCTCCCTGGCCACACCATAGGAGGAACAAAAGGCTATGAATGACAGTGAGACGTATTCGCCTAAGTATCTAGTCTGTACAAGAGCTGATGGGGAATCATTTGTGTCCATGAAGCCTCAGTTCTTCATAGAGCATGTAGAGGACAAGTTTGGGGAGGTGGAGGGCTTGTCAAAAATGCGGTCCGGGTCAGTCTTCATAAAAACAGCATCCTCTGCCCAGTCACACGCATTACTCACTTATAAGAAGCTCGAGGATGTTTCTGTTAATATCAGGCCCCATAAAATCTTAAATATGGTCCAGGGCATTGTCTTCCACATGGACCTTCTTTTACAGTCTGATGAGCTGCGTGCCAACTTAGAGTGATGAGGTGTCCATTTCATCCGGCATGTCCACCAGGGTCCGAGGGATAATCAGGTTTCCACCGGTGCCTTCACCTGAGAAGGTGAAGGTGGTGGTCTACTGCTGTGATGTCAAGCCATGTATCCCTCCCTCAATGCGGTGCTTCAAGTGTTGGAAGTTCGACAATATGTCTTCCCGCTGTGCTTCCAGCCTCATATGTCGTGATTGTGGTTGTCCATCCCATCCTGATACTCTATGTGCCCCGCCACCCATCTGTGTCAACCGCGGAGAGCACCATCCCCCTTGCTCACCAGACTGTAAGATTCTACAGAAGGAACGGAAAATAATGGAATACAAGACCCTGGACCGACTGACCTACACCGAGGCTAAATGGAAATTTGAACGGCTTCATCCTGTGTGCATGACATCATCTTATGCTGCCACTGTCACTCCTTTTACAGCTACATCCATTGCACCACAAACAGTCAGCTCTTAGAGCTGAAGGACCACACCTGCCCCCTTAATGGTGGGGGGCACTTCCCTCCCTGTTGCTCCCGCACCACCTACCTCAGGAGCAGCACCCCCACAACCATCGGGGACACCGGTCCCCACTTCTAAGCCAGAGACGCATAAGTCTTCTTCGGCTTCTCTCGCTAGGAAGGGATCCCTTGGGTCACTCCCTTCCTAGGTTCCTACCAGTGGCAAACCAGACACCTGCCAGGGGCTGATGAAGCCCCAGATAGCTGGTCGTAGGGCTTCGCGGGCCTCTTCAGTCCCAGAGACTGAATCAAAGAAGCCCTCCCAGCAAGGGCAACCAAAGGAACAGCATGAGAAATCAAAATCGAAGACCCCTAAGACCAAGGAAATTGCGGTGGCACCCATCCTCCTGTGGAACTGCAGCGGTTTTTTCCACCATCTTGCTGAGCTCTGACAACTTCTCAGCCTTCACCCTTTCCTCTGCATTGCTCTTCAGGAAACTTGGTTTCCAGGGATGCGAACCCCCACCCTCCATGACTATTATAAGAAATGGGCAGCTTATGAGAGGGTATCTGGTGGCGTCTGCATCTACATCTTCACTCTCTTTGCAGTGGGTCTGTCCCTCTACAAACACCTTTAGAGGCTCTTGCTGTTTGGGTGTGGATGTCTAAGGCTGTTACTGTCTGCAGTCTCTATCTTCCACCAGACGGTGATGTCCCACAGCATGTCCTGGTTGCGCTAATAGCCCAGTTGCCGCCACCTTTTCTGTTACTGGCGACTTCAGTGCCCATAACCCTCTGTAGGATGGATCAGTGGCAACAGGCCGAGGCAGCATCATTGAGCAAGTATTGGCACAGCTCGACCTTTCTCTTTTAAATACTGGTGCCTTCATACATTTCATTATGGCGCATGGCACATACTCAGCCATCGACCTTTTGATCTACAGCCCTAGCCTATTAACATATGTCCAATGGTGTGTGCATGATGACTTGTGCGGTAGTGACCACTTTCCAATCTTTCTGTCACTGCCACAGCGTCACTCTTCTGGGCGCCCATGCAGATGGGCTATGAATGAGGCTGACTGGGACTTGTTCACCTCCATTGCCACTATTGAGCCTCTTTCCAATGACTCCATTGATGCGGTGGTTCACTCGGTCACCACCAGCATTGTTACTGCTGCAGAATCTGCCATTACCTGTTCTTCTGGGTCCCCTCAGTGGAGGACTGTGCCTTGGTGGTCGCCCGAGATCGCTGAGGCAATTAAAGATCGAAGGCGGGCACTCCAGCGTCACAAGTGGCATCCTTCATTGGCACACCTCATCGCCTTTAAACGGCTCCGTGTGTGAGCCCGCCGCCTCATTTGCCAACGCAAGCAGGAGTGCTGGGAAAAGTATGTCTCCACCATTGTCCTCCGTACCTCTCCATCGCCAGTTTGGGCCAAGATTAGGCGACTCTATGGTTATCGGACCCCCATCAGCGTACCTGTTCTTTCACTGAATGGAGCAGTCTGTACTGACTCTGACACAATTGAAAGCCACTTAGTGGAGCATTTTGCTCAGAGTTCCACTTCTGTGAATTACCCACTGGCCTTCCGCTCCCTGAAAGAGTGGTTAGAATGTCGGAACCTTTCTTATCACACGCGCCACCCTGAATCGTACAATGCTCCATTCAGTGAGTGGGAATTCCAAAGTGCCCTAGCTGCTTGCCCAAATACAGCTCCCGGGCCAGATTGCATCCACTGTCAGATGCTCAAACACCTCTCGGTGGACTGTCAGTGACACCTCCTAGACCTTTTCAACCGTATCTGGGCTGAGGGTGAGTTCCCGTCGCAATGGTGGGAAAGCATTGTAATCCCCATGTTGAAACCTGGCAAGAACCCACTGGAGCTGGACACCTACCATCCCATTACCCTCACCAACGTTCTTTGCAAGTTGCTCGAATGCATGGTGAGCCAGTGGTTGAGTTGGCTACTTGAGTGTCGGTCCTTACGGCTCCATCTCAGGGTGGGTTCCGTAAGGGACGCTCTGTCACCGATAATTTGGTGTGCCTGGAGTCTGCCATCCGTACGGCCTTTGCCCACTGTCAGCATCTGGTCCTCATCTTTTTTGACATGCGGAAGGCATGCAATACGACATGGCGACATCACATCCTCTCTACACTTCATGGTTGGGGTCTTCGGGGTCCATCCCCAATTTTCATACAAAATTTTCTGTCGCTTCGTTCCTTCCACGTGCAAGTTGCCACCTCCTATAGTTCCTCCTGAGTTTTTGATATCCGGTTGACTTGGCTCCCTCATATTCGACAGCTTAAACGACATGCTGGCGGCATCTGCTTGAGTCACACCAGCTGGGGTGCCAATCGGTCTACCCTTCTACAGCTGTACCAGGCGTTAATTCAGTCCCATCTAGATTATGGGAGCCTGGCTTACGGTTCAGCATCACCTTCCACATTGCAGTTGCTTGACCCCATCCTTCACAGCGGTATCCGACTTTCCACTAGAGCTTTCCGGACAAGCTCTGTCAACAGCATACTTGTGGAGGCAGGTGTCCATTCATTGCGGTTCCGGCGGCAGCGATTACTGGCCGCTTATGCTACACATGTTGGAAGCTTGCCCGGGTATCCCAATTATCATCCCCTGTTCCCTCAGTTGTCGTCCATCTTCCAGAATGGCAGCCCCAGTTAGGATGTACGAGCGTGGTTCGTGTCAGAGCTCTTCTCGCTGGGCTTGAGGTTTTCCCTCTTCCACTTCTTTTCCGGACCCCTCTGCATATACCCCCATGGTGCGTGCCCCGCCGATGCCTTCGGCTTGGTTTGTCCCTCCTGACAGTGGTTGGCCGACCATAGAAACAAAAACAGGAAAAGCCAACCACCAACAAATGCACTAAAAACCCCAGTCTAAAATTGTAGGCAAAAGGCCAGACTCAACACACGCTGAGGCCCTCCGCTGCCGCTTTCTTTCAATCCGTGCCGCGTTTCAAGGCTCTGACATTGTCTATACTGATGGTTCTATGGTTGCTGGTCATGTCAGTTATGCTCTTACTCTAGGGGATCATTATTAACAACATTCATTGCCAGCTGGCTGCACTGTTTTCACTGCCGAGCTGGTCACCATATCTCACACCCTAGAGTATATCCACTCCTGCTCAGGTGAGTCCCTCGTTATCTGTAGTGAGTCCCTGAGCGGTTTACGAGCTATCAACCAGTGTTTCCCTCGCTCTCGTCTGGTGATGGCCATCCATGAGTCCCTCCATACTCTTGCCCATTGCGGCCACTCTCTGGTCATTGTGTGGACCCCGGCACTGACCAAACAGGCTGTCTGTGCACCAGCCTTGGAGATTGGCCTTTCAGAGAGTGACCTCAGGTCAGTTTTGAGGCAGAAAGTACTTTGCACCTGGGGTGAAGAATGGCGCACCCTTCCTTCACCCAACAAACTTCGGGCCATCAAGGGGGCTACCACTGCGAGGCGCTCCTCCTTGTAGGTCTCTTGCAAGGACTCTGTTGTCCTCTGCTGGCTGCACATTGGCCACTCCTGGAGAACACACAGCTATTCGTTGTGCCGCAAGGACCCACCTTTATGTCACTGCAGGTCAGCTTTGACGACAGTCCACATCATGTTGGGCTGCCCGCTTTAAACTCCTCTCAGGCAGATGTTTGCGCTGCCTGATACACTTCGTGCACTTTTATCAGATGACATTGCGATGGCAGATTTAGTTTTGAGTTTTATTCGTGCAGGGGGTTTTTATTGCTTGATCTAAGTGTTTATCCTTTTTTGTGTGTTGAGTCTGGCCTTTGGCCTACAATTTTAGACTGGGGTTTTTAGTGCATTTGTTGGTGGTTGGCTTTTCCTGTTTTGTTTCTATGGTCGGCCAACCACTGTCGCACTCGGTGTGATTTTACGAGGGCAGTTCAATAAGTAATGCAACACATTTTTTTTCTGAAACAGGGGTTGTTTTATTCAGCATTGAAACACACCAGGTTATTCCCCAATCTTTTAGCTACACAACACTATTTTTCAACGTAATCTCCATTCAATGCTACGGCCTTACGCCACCTTGAAATGAGGGCCTGTATGCCTGCACGGTACCATTCCACTGGTCGATGTCGGAGCCAACGTCGTACTGCATCAATAATTTCTTCATCATCCGCGTAGTGCCTCCCACAGATTGCGTCCTTCATTGGGCCAAACATATGGAAATCCGACGGTCCGAGATCGGGGCTGTAGGGTGCATGAGGAAGAACAGTCCACTGAAGTTTTGTGAGCTCCTCTCGGGTGCGAAGACTTGTGTGAGGTCTTGCGTTGTCATGAAGAAGGAGAAGTTCGTTCAGATTTTTGTGCCTATGAACACGCTGAAGTCGTTTCTTCAATTTCTGAGGAGTAGCACAATACACTTCAGAGTTGATCGTTTGACCATGGGGAAGGACATCGAACAGAATAACCCCTTCAGCGTCCCAGAAGACTGTAACCATGACTTTACCGGCTGAGGGTATGGCTTTAAACTTTTTCTTGGTAGGGGAGTGGGTGTGGCGCCACTCCATTGATGGCCGTTTTGTTTCAGGTTCGAAGTGATGAACCCATGTTTCATCGCCTGTAACAATCTTTGACAAGAAATTGTCACCCTCAGCCACATGACGAGCAAGCAATTCCGCACAGATGGTTCTCCTTTGCTCTATATGGTGTTCGGTTAGACAACGAGGGACCCAGCGGGAACAAACCTTTGAATATCCCAACTGGTGAACAATTGTGACAGCACTACCAACAGAGATGTCAAGTTGAGCCCTGAGTTGTTTGATGGTGATCCGTCGATCATCTCGAACGAGTGTGTTCGCACGCTCCGCCATTGCAGGAGTCACAGCTGTGCAGGGCCGGCCTGCACGCGGGAGATCAGACAGTCTTGCTTGACCTTGCGGCGATGATGACACACACTTTGCCCAACGACTCACCGTGCTTTTGTCCAATGCCAGAACACCGTAGACATTCTGCAAGCGCCTATGAATATCTGAGATGCCCTGGTTTTCCGCCAAAAGAAACTCGATCACTGCCCGTTGTTTGCAACGCACATCCATTACAGACGCCATTTTAACAGCTCCGTACAGCGCTGCCACCTGTCGGAAGTCAATGAAACTATACGAGACGAAGCGGCAATGTTTGAAAATATTCCACAAGAAATTTCCGGTTTTTTCAACCAAAATTGGCCGAGAAAAAAAAAGTGTTGCATTACTTATTGAACTGCCCTCGTAATTCCTTTTTTCTGTCTGTGTCTGTCTTGTCCTGTGTCGTCTCTTGTCATCTCAATTGTTTGTTATTATTCTTTGCGTGTGTTAAAAGTTCGTGGAAAAAGTGACCTATGGCCCTAGTAGCCTGGTCCCTTCAGTCCCACAAACCAACCAACCTGTTCTTCTGTCAACTGTAACTATTCACCTTTCATTGCCTTGTAAACTATAAATATTTCCTGGTTTTTTCCCTGCATCATGAATAGCTTACAAAGCTCAACAATTGCCTCTTCCTTATTTGTTTATTAAATCTACATAAATAATAGACATCCAACCTCAGGACTAAGCCTCAAAATTAACAGTATCCAGTTTCTTCAAGAACTGTCAAATACACCTTCTTCCACAGAAGAATGCTCTGTAAACCACAATCCAGATTTAACAGCAGTAATTTCCCTGTCTATATCTTTTCACTTCCATTTTGGTGTAGGTCATCCTGTTGTTTGTACACTGACTCTAATAATTACACAAATTTATAAATAAGAAACAATATCCTGTTTAATATTAAATATTGCTCTACTCTCTCCTTTCCTCTTATATTTTGAAGGGTTCTCTGATCGAGAAGTTTCCTCATCTGCTTTCTCTGGAGTATACCCCTCAACATTTAACGTAATGTGACTAAACCTTAATTTTATTCATTACAAATGTATTAAGAAAACAATGTAACTAGAATAAGACTTCTTTAAGCATTGTGCACAAATTTGTGTACTATTTGGCAAATTTCATTTTCAATAGATTCCTAGCAGAACTGAAAAAAAATTGAGTGATAAATTGTAACTATTCAAATCCACTTTGAAAGGTTTCCTTGTGGCACACTCCTATTCTGTACAAGAGTTCCTCACAGTAAACTTTAACTTTTCCCTGTAATGCATTATTTATTAAAATTTTCTGGTTTTGTGTTTTTTCATTCTTTATTTCTTTCTTTAGAAATTTTCTAAACAGCATTTTGTAAACTGTGTACTGACTCATTCCATGACCAATTAGCTGTGGCTCACATTGTCCCACAGAATCTGATAAATAAATAAATATACTCAAAGTTAAAAACTTCCCTTCTAAAACACTACAACATTCCCTTTAATTGTGTTTTCTTGCAAGGAGTGGCATGGATTTCAGCGTAATTAAGAACACTATGAAATCTTATGAGAATCTGTAATGACAAGCTACAGATTTCACACTGCTGAACATGGCTGTTAGGTACAACTGTGAGTAAGTTTCCAATTAATAAAGTGCACAGCCAGTCAGTTGCTGATTTTTATTTATTATTAATCTTGACTCAGATTTTGATACTACTGTGGGTGTCTCCAGAAGAACAAGGAGTTACCTAAATATAATTATTATTATTATTATTATTATTATTATTTCTTTCCTTTCTCAGACATTATGTCTGGTTAAAAATGGAAAGTGACGTGGACCTTGATCAAGCGTGACTTCCTTTTAACTGTACAGTATATGTTACACTGCATTTAGGAACTTTCGGGTAATTGAACATGTATCAATAATTACAGATTTATGTAGTTGTATATATAAGTTTGGATGTAGCTGTATTGCGTTGATGTACTGGTGGATATTGCGTGGTATGACTCCTATAGTTGAAAGTATAATTGGTATAATGTCAACTTTATCCTGATGCCACATGTCCTTGACTTACTCAGTCAGTTGGATGTATTTTTCAATTTTTTCGCCTGTTCTCTTCTGTATATTTGCTGTATTGGGTATGGATATTTCGATTAGTTGTGTTAATTTCTTCTTTTTATTGGTGAGTATGATGTCAGGTTTGTTATGTGGTGTTGTTTTATCTGTTATAATGGTTCTGTTCCGGTATAATTTGTATTCATCATTCTCCAGGACATTTTGTGGTGCATACTTGTATGTGGGAATGTGTTGTTTTATTAGTTTATGATGTATGGCAAGTTGTTGATGTATTATTTTTGCTACATTGTCATGTCTTCTGGGGTATTCTGTATTTGCTAGTATTGTACATCCGCTTGTGATGTGATCTACTGTTTCTATTTGTTGTTTGCAAAGTCTGCATTTATCTGTTGTGGTATTGGGATCTTTAATAATATGCTTGCTGTAATATCTGGTGTTTATTGTTTGACCCTGTATTGCAATCATGAATCCTTCCGTCTCACTGTATATATTGCCTTTTCTTAGCCAAGTGTTGGATGCGTTTTGATCGATGTGTGGCTGTGTTAGATGAGACGGGTGCTTGCCATGTAGTGTTTTCTTTTTCCAATTTACTTTCTTCGTATCTGTTGATGTTATGTGATCTAAAGGATTGTAGAAGTGGTTATGAAATTGCAGTGGTGTAGCAGATGTATTTATATGAGTGATTGCTTTGTGTGTATTGCTAGTTTCTGCTCGTTCTAGAAAGAATGTTCTTAAATTGTATACCTGTCCATAATGTAGGTTTTTTATGTCGATAAATCCCCTTCCTCCTTCCTTTCTGCTTAATGTGGGTCTTTCTGTTGCTGAATGTATGTGATGTATTCTATATTTGTGGCATTGTGATCGTGTAAGTGTATTTAGTGCTTCTGGGTCTGTGTTACTCCATTTCAATACGCCAAATGAGTAGGTCAATATTGGTATAGCATAAGTATTTATAGCTTTCTTCTTGTTTCTTGCTGTCAATTCTGTTTTCAGCATTTTTGTTAGTCTTTGTCTACATTTTTCTTTTAGTTCTTCTTTAATATTTGTATTATCTATTCCTATTTTTTGTCTGGATCCTAGATATTTATAGGCATCTGTTTTTTCCATCACTTCTATGCAGTCGCTGTGGTTATCCAATATGTAATCTTCTTGTTTAGTGTGTTTTCCCTTGACTATGCTATTTTTCTTACATTTGTCTGTTCCAAAAGCCATATTTATATCATTGCTGAATACTTCTGTTATCTTTAGTAATTGATTGAGTTGTTGATTTGTTGCTGCCAGTAGTTTTAGATCATCCATGTATAGCAAATGTGTGATTTTGTGTGGGTATGTTCCAGTAATATTATATCCGTAATTTGTATTATTTAGCATGTTGGATAGTGGGTTCAGAGCAAGGCAGAACCAGAAAGGACTTAATGAGTCTCCTTGGTGTATTCCACACTTAATCTGTATTGGCTGTGATGTGATATTATTTGAATTTGTTTGGATATTAAGAGTGGTTTTCCAATTTTTCATTACTACGTTTAGGAACTGTATTAATTTAGGATCTACTTTGTATATTTCCAATATTTGTAGTAACCATGAGTGGGGTACACTATCAAAATCTTTTGGTAATCAGTGTATGTGTAGTGCAGCGACCTTTGTTTAGTTTTAGCTTGATATGTCACCTCTGCATCTATTATCAGTTGCTCTTTGCATCCTCGTGCTCCTTTGCAGCAGCCTTTTTGTTCTTCATTTATAATTTTGTTGTGTGTTGTATGTGTCATTAATTTCTGTGTAATGACTGAAAATAATATTTTGTATATTGTTGGTAGGCATGTTATGGGGTGATATTATGCTGGGTTTGCTGTGTCTGCTAGGTCTTTAGGTTTCAGATAAGTTATTCCATGTGCAAGTGTATCAGGGAATGTGTATGGGTCTGCAATGTAACTGTTAAATAATTTAGTTAGATGTGAATGTGTTGAGGTGAACTTCTTTAGCCAGAAATTTGCTATTTTATCATTTCCAGGGGCTTTCCAATTGTGTGTAGAATTAATTGCTTGGGTGACTTCATGTTGCAAAATTATCACTTCAGGCATTTGTGGTATCATCTTGTATGTGTCTGTTTCTGCTTGTATCCACCGTGCATGTCTGTTATGTTGTACCGGGTTTGACCATATGTTGCTCCAGAAGTGTTCCATGTCTGTTATG
Source organism: Schistocerca piceifrons (assembly GCF_021461385.2). Taxonomy (NCBI): domain Eukaryota; kingdom Metazoa; phylum Arthropoda; class Insecta; order Orthoptera; family Acrididae; genus Schistocerca; species Schistocerca piceifrons. Next base: position 141,627,963 of record NC_060141.1, on the reverse strand, counting down.
TTTAGTGGATTGTCTATTTTGATGTGTTTGTTATCTATTGTCTGGTAAAATTTCTTCTGGTTTGTGTTGAATGTTTGGTTTTGTTTCCTTCTATTTTCACTTTTTTTGTATCTTCTAAGTCATTTGGCCAATGCTTGTAATTTCTGCTTCTTTTCATCTAATTGCTCTATCGCTTCTTGTTGTGAGATTTTACCTAACCTTTTTCGTTTTTTGTCTGATATTTCATTTCTTATAAATTGTTAGCTGTCCAATGTCTTTTCTCAGTTTTTCTATTCTAATCTGTAGCCTGTGTTGGCATGCTGGTTTTGTGGATTTCTTCTGTGTGTTGGTTGGTTCTGATCTCTGCCTAGTGTGTATATTTAGTGTAGTGAGTGCTCCCATGTAAACCAGTAGTTGTAACTCTTCCATAGTTGTATTTTCATTTATTTTGTTGTGTATGATTGTGTTGATAGTTGTTATTGTTGTTTCGACTTGTGGGTTATTTGGTGGTCTATGGAAGAATGGTCTAATGTCTGTATTTGTGTCTTTGTATTCTATATATGTCAGCTGAAATTTTTCTTCTATATCTAACCTGTGTGTCACTTCATGTTCTATTTGTGCTTGTTCTGGTGGCTGTCTTAAGATTTCATTTTCCTCTGATTGTTTAATTGATGCCTGGTGTTATTTGTTTCTTTGCTCTGGGATGTTTGAGTCAATTACTGTATTTTCTTCTTCTTCTGATTGCACATTATTTTGTTCCAGTATTTGTTGTACTTGATGTTTGATGTTTCCTAATTCTGACTGGGGTAACCTGTTATTTTTTATTATTACATGGATCTGATCAGCTAGTCATTGTTCTGTTAAAAATTTTAATTCTGGGTATCTGGTAATAAATTTTGTGTATACTTGTGATCTGTATCCAGTTGTGTTGGTTCCTAAGGTTAACTTCATCTGACCATCTCATCCTCTGTCTTTGTTTTCCTTCTAGAGTGGTTGCAGGAAGCATATCCAGCAAAACAACTCTATTTGGATTTAAATCATTTTCCATGTGGCTAGCAGTGTTGTTACCATTGTGGACGGGCATAGGGTTCAAGCGTCGTCCCCGACCATGACAGCGCTTGTCCGAGGCTTCATTACTTCTGTCCTGAACCAACTAGTCACACTAAAAGGGGGGTTAGCCCTATTAGTGGTTTGTTCTTTTCGCCGTCTTTTATGACTGGCAGAACATACCGGAGGCCTATTCTTTTCCCGGGCCTCCATGGGGTTTATTATTATTATTATTATTATTATTATTATTATTACTAGCATTATTATTATTATCATCTGGTTTCACAATATGACATAGCTCCATTCAGCAGTACTACACAGTCCTCCAAAGTAGTACGTTCAGTCAATGATTTAACAATTGCAAATTTCAGGGAAAGCCCACAGCAGTTAGACTGGGATGAGGTGTACCGTGAACCTGATGCCAATTTAAAATATAATTTATTTCATGTGAATGCATTTGAAAATTGCTTCCCCAAGAAAATAGTTAAATATACTCGTAAGAAACCGTGTAACAAACCATGGCTTACTAAGGGTGTAAAAATATCTTGTAACCGGGAAAGGGAAATGTTTCTGACAGCAAGAAAGAGTAGTGACCCAGAAACTATCAAACATTATAAAAACTACTGTGCTATATTAAGAAAAGTTATTAAAAAATCCAGAAGCATGTGTATCACGCCTGAAATCAGCAACTCTGATAATAAAATTAAAACAATTTGGAATATTATTAAAAGAGAAACAGGTCAACCAAGAGCACAGGAAGCCAGTATTACCATGAAATTGAATGAAAACTTTATGAACAAAAAGTCAGAAGTTGAAAATATTTTTAATAATCATTTTCTAAATGTTGTGGATATAGTAGGATCCAGGTGTTCATTAGAAGATGCTAGGCCGTTAATGGAAGAGGCCATACCTATGCAATTTGATACAATTGACATCTCACCCACTTCTCCCTCTGAAATTCGAAAATAATAAACTTGCTTAAATGCAAAAACTCACATGGAATTATGGCATTTCCAGCAAAATACTAAAAGCTTATTCTCAACAGATAAGTAAGATTCTCAGCCACCTGTGTAATAGCTCTCTGGAACAGGGCATTTCCCTAATAGACTGAAATATGCTATTGTTATACCTTTGCATAAAAAAGGGGATAGGTCTGATGTCAACAATTACTGTCCAATCTCCCTTCTAACAGCTTTATCCAAAATTTTTGAGAAAGTAATGTATTCAAGAGTAGCTTCACATATCTGTAAAAATGAAGTACTAACAAAATGTCAATTTGGTTTCCAGAAAGGTTTTTCAACAGAAAATGCCATATATGCTTTCACCAATCAAATTTTGAATGATCTGAATAATCGAACACCACCCATTGAGATTTTTTGTGATCTCTCAAAGGCTTTTGATTGTGTAAATCATGAAATTCTGCTAGACAAGCTCAAATATTGTGGCATGAGTGGGACAGTGCACAAATGGTTTAATTCGTACCTAACTGGAAGAGTGCAGAAATTTGAAATAAGCAGTTCTCATAATATGCAAAGATCAGCATATGCAAAGATCAGCACATAACTGGGGAACTATCAAGAATGGGGTTCCACAAGGGTCGGTCTTGGGTCCTTTGTTGTTCTTAATATGTATTAATGACTTGCCATTCTATATTCATGAAGAGACAAAGTTAGTTCTCTTTGCTGATAGTAATAACACCTGACAAATAAGAATTAACTGATGAAATTGTCAATAATGTCTTTCAGAAAATTACTAAGTGGTTCCTTGTAAACAGACTCTTACTGAATTTTGATAAGACACAGTACATACAGTTCCGTACAGTAAATGGTATGACGCCATTAATAAATATAGACCTTACTCAGAAGCATATAGCTAAGGTAGAATATTCAAAATTTTTAGGTGTGTCCATTGATGAGAGATTAAATTGGAAGAAACACATTGATGATCTGCTGAAACGTTCAGCTACTTATGCAATAAGGGTCATTGCAAATTTTGGTGATAAACATCTTAGTAAATTAGCTTACTACGCCTATTTTCACTCATTGCTTGCATATGGCATCATATTTTGGGGTAATTCATCACTGAGGAATAAAGTATTTATTGCACAAAAGCGTGTAATCAGAATAATAGCTGGAGTCCATCCAAGATCATCCTGCAGACATTTATTTAAGGATCTAGGGATATTCACAGTAGCTTCTCAGTATATGTGCTCTCTTATGAAATTTGTTATTAACAACCAAACCCAATTCAAAAGTAATAGCAGTGTGCATAACTACAATACTAGGAGAAAGGATGATCTTCACTATTCAAGATTAATTCTAACTTTGGCACAGAAAGGGGTAAATTATACTGCCACTAAAGTCTTTGGTCACTTACCAAATAGTATCAAAAGTCTGACAGATAACCAACAAGTATTTAAGAAGAAATTAAAAGAATTTCTGAATGACAATTCCTTCTACTCCATAGAGGAATTTTTAGATATAAATTAAGAAAAAAAAAGAAAAACCAAACAAAAAAATTAAAAAATAAAAATGTTGTTATATTAACTTAATTATGTTGTTAAATTAACTTAATTATGTCATATATTGGAAAATTTGACTTGCTCCACATCATTACGAAATATCATATTCATGATCCATGGAATTAGTATTAATCTAATCTAATCTATCCAAAATTTTTGGGACTGGTGCTGCCATCTGTTGAAAACCTTATCTTTGGACTAACGGTCACCATCACCCTCGAAGTAGTTCCCACCTGCACGTACACACTGGTCCCAGTACTTCTGCCACTGGTCAAATGTCTTCTGGAAGTCCTGTTCTTTGAGGGTGTTGATCACCCCCAGTGATGCTTCTTGAATCCTCTCTAGAGTGTTGAACTGATGGTCTTTCAAGTTGAGTTTCGGTTTTGGGAATAGCACGAAGTCACAAGGTGCCAAATCTGGCGAGTATGGCGGGTGGGGTACAACTACCATGTTGTGTTTTGCCGAAAAGGTCCTGGTGAACAAGGACGTGTGACGGCGCATTGTCATGATGCAACAGCCAGTTCCGTTGATGCCAAAGCTCGGGCCGTCGTCGCCGCATGTTTTCACAGAGCTGTCACAAAACGTCACAGTAGTACATGGGATTCACTGTTTGGTTGGGTGGGACGAATTCTTTGTGTACAATTCCCTAGGTATCAAAGAGAACGATGATCATGCTCGTCACTTTGCTCTTTACCTGTCTCACTTTTTTTGGTCTTGAAGAGTCCGGGCTCTTCCACTGGGACGATTGTTGCTTTGTCTCTGGGTCATAACCGTAAATCCAGCTCTCATCGCTAGTGATAACAGTGGCAAGGTTGGTTCATCAGATGCGGTGCGACAGAGGTCCATGCGCACTTCAACACACTGTGCTTTCTGATCGGCAGTCAAGATCCTTGGCATAAATTTTGCGGCGACACGATGCATGCCCAATTCATCAATTAACATATGTTGACATGTCCCATAACCAATACCCATTTCATCCGCAAGGTCTTGAATGGTTTGATGTCAATCCACACGAACCAATTGTTGAAGATTGGCAACAATGTCTGGTGTTGTGTGGCTAACGGGCCTTCCAATGTGAGCATCATCTTCAACGTGTGTACGGCCGGCCCTGAACCGAGCATGCCTCTCCAACACATGCGTACAGCTGATGCTCTGTCCCCCAAACACTTGCTGAATCATTGCAAGGGTCTCCTTAGCAATTTTCTCGAGATTCGCACAGAATTTGATACACATGCGCTGTTCTGTTCACGGATCCATCGTAAAATCACCACACACCAAACACAGAGTATTATGGAAATCGCTGTGGACGTGCAACACGTTGTCCCAGTTGAATGCCACGCCGCATACTGACTCATCAGATATGCAGCTGTCACCACCTAGCGGTGCAAAGATCTACTACTCCTACTTTCCAGATGGCAGCACCAGTCCTGAAAATTTTGGATTCCACCTTGTATAACATTTTACAATTTCTGGTACGCCAAGATTACATATCAATTTTGATTTTTCATCCTCCATTTATGTCTATCTGTCCATAAGTCTCTTCAATATTTCTCCTTCCGATAGAGGTCTGAATTCCTTGAATCCATACGGTTGGTGGTCCCCCTTCTTTAATGTTTTCAAGCCATTGCTTGTGACTTAAGTAATAACTTGCCACTGTATCTTGTATATCAACATCACTTGCTCTTCGAAAGCATTGTTTTTCTCATATACGTCTTGTAATACTTTCCTTTGTTTTCATGAGACAGCATTATTTCATCAATAAGCTAGTTTACCACTAGAGGGCACTCTTAATTACTTCCAGTAACATCATTTTCAACACTTTCCTTAAAAAAATAGTTTTCAACATTTTCACTAGAGAAACAGGCTACCTCTTTCATCTTAATATGTTTTTCTCCTCATTATCTAATACTGTGAAAAAATGTGGGAGATTGTCCAATTTAAGAATAGTAGTACTTTTTACTCCTTTTATCTGACTTTACTCCATTGCTGTTGAACGTTTTCATATTGGTAGCAACTTAGCATGTTATAATGGTATGTCGCTGCAGGAAAAGTTAAATAATATGTAACTGACAATATTAGGAAAAGGATATTCAATTCAATTCAATTCAATACAATTTTTATTATCACATAACATGCCTTATACAATCAAAGATTGTGACATAGGTGACTTGTCAGTTTTAACACTATATATAACAATACTAAAAATACAATAAACTAATAATATACATGGTGTAACATCTTCAAAGAGGTATTTTAATTACAATTATAATGCATTGTTACCATTCATGAAATCTTTTACACTATAGTAACATTTATCTTTCAGATATTTTTCCAGGTCTCTTTTGGTGCCTTTTACATTTGGGTCATCCATATCTTTCCATATTTTATTTACAAATTTCATGCCCATATAGTATGGGGTTTTTTCATATGATTTTAAACGGTGGGTAGGTAACATGTAGCTCGTTCTATGTCTTGTATCATATTGATGCAAGAAGAAGTTGCCCTTAAAAAGTTGTGGGTTTCTTTTTGTGAAAGTGAGAGTTTCATAGATGTATATGCTTGGAATGCTCATTAGATCCAGTTTTACAAATAAAGGTTTGCAGTGTTGCTTTGGTTTTGCTCCCACCATTGCCCGGATGATTCTTTTTTGTAGTCTAAAAGCTCTAAGTAAATTTGTTTTTTCAGACCCCCAGAAAATTATACTATACCTAATGACTGAAACAAAATATGCATTATATACAGTTTTTCTTACAGCTAAATCAGTAATACTATACAAGATATTCATAATATATACAAGGCTATTCAGTCGACCCAGTATGTTGTCCACATGGCGACTCCATAACAGGTTTTTATTGACTAACACGCCAAGGAATTTGACACAGTCTGCAGTCTCTAATTTTTTGTCCATATACCTTATTTCACTTATAGACTGTGCAGATTGTTTTGTGGTAAAATGAACAATTTCTGTTTTTGTAAAATTTAATGTCAAGTTATTGTTTTTGACCCATGCCTCCACTTCCCCAAGTGTTTGTTCAATATGACGAATTAGGTCTACCTCATTTTTACAACAGACTACAGCTGTTGAGTCATCTGCATAGAGGATAGTATCAGACTGGACCTGACATGGCATATCATTAATATAATATAGAAAAAGCAGTGGCCCTAATATTGAGCCTTGTGGAACACCTAATTGAGTGTTTTTCCAGCCAGAGAGAAATTTCTTGCCGTTGATGTTAATAAGTACTCTTTGTTTTCTGTTTGCCAAGTATGATGACATCCAGCTAAGAGATTTGCCTTGAAAACCATAGCGTGCCAATTTTTGGAGAAGCAGGTCATGATTTACTGTGTCGAAGGCTTTGGACAGGTCACAAAAGATGCCTGACACACGCATTCTATCATCAAGACATCTGCTGACTTTTGTGACTAATTCATTTATTGCATGGATTGTGCTGCGGCCTTTTCTGAAACCATATTGATTGCCTAAGATAATGCTGTTAGATGAATTGTGATTTTCAATCTGATCACATGCAGCTCTTTCAAATATTTTTGAGAAAATTGGTAACAGTGAGATTGGCCTATAGTTGCCCAATTCATCTTGTTTCCCTTTTTTGTGTATGGGCCGAACTTCTGCATATTTTAATCGATCTGGGAAACATCCCTCATCAAATGATTGGTTGATTATGAAAGAGAGTGGATATGCAATACTGTGACGGACTATTTTTATTATTTCAGTGGGGACCTCATCTCACCCCGCAGATTTTGAATTTTTTTAGGGACATTATGATTTTGATGACATCTGAGATGGAAACATGAGAAAACTTAAAACATGTGCAATTACTATCTGTCATATTGGGCTTTGTATTTGGTGGTGAACAGTCACCAAATTTGTTACAGTTTATGAAAAAGTCATTGAATGATTCACAAATGGCACTGGGTTCTGTAACAGCTCTACCATTTATCACTATTTTAGAAGGGCATTTTCTCTCTGCCTCACTGCCAACTTCACTTCTTATAACAGACCAAACAGCTTTTGATTTGTTTTTTTGCATTTGAAATGAAGTCGTTATTTGCAGTACGTTTTGCTAGTTTAACTACTTTGTCAAATGTTTTTTTGTATGTGCTTACATACTTAAGAAATTGAGGGCTTCGATTTACTTTTGCCTCCATATGCAGTTTCCTCTTAGTAGCACTAGACACTCTAATTCCTTTTGTTACCCAGGATCTACTTTTTTGGGACCTGGTCCTCACTGTTACAAAAGGGAAGCATTCATTGAATATACCCAAGAATTCAGTTAAAAAGTTATTGTAATTGTCACTTGTGGAAGTGTGTTTGCTGACTGTCCACTTGGTTTGGCTTAGTTTTTTGCAAAATACTTCCACATTTTCTTGACTGAAATTCCTACATCTTTTTGTTGTGCAGACTGAATTTTGCTTCGGTAGTGATACAAATAGTGCTTTATGGTCTGATACTCCTAAACCTAGAAGAAATTTTTCTTTTACATAATAATTATAACTACTTACAATATTGTCAATACATGTTGCAGAGCTTGCTGTAATTCTTGTATACTGATCGAAATTGAGATTTAGCCCATTTGTGGCTACCAGGTTCTTTAAGTGTGAAGAAAATTGGTCATCAGTCCTTACATCTATGTTGAAGTCAGCACATATAACCACTTTCTTGTACAGTTTCTCACATTTTAATTTATGTAGCAATGTATCAAACTTATCTAAAAATACAGAGCTTATATGGTACCCAGGGGTGCGATATATGCTGATAATTAGTGTGTTATACTCTTTAAGTTCTATACAACAACTTTCAAATGTGCCTTCTTCATTCAGATGGCTAAAATTCTGTCTGATATCATAGTCTACCGTGGAATGAACTAATATGCAAGAGCCTCCATACCCATTGGTCCTACAAAAGCTGGTAGCCAGTTTATAACCTGTAAGTTTATTCAGGAGACTGATATTTTCAGATTTTAGCCAATGTTCATTAAGGCATATTACTTTCACAGATTGTTTCACACTTTCTAGCAAAATTTCTGTATCATAAAGCTTTCTGATCATTCCTTCAGACAGACCTCTTATGTTCAAGTGCATAACGAAATTACTACTGCATATATTATTAGGTAGAGGGTCTTTAAAACTAATTTGACTATAAAGTAACGGAACATCCACCTGAGTGTTGACTGCTTGTTCTGGATTCGTTGTATTGGGCCAAATTCGGATAGAACTGGCCCCCTTCATCAGTTTCCCTGTGTGTGAGCATCTGGATGATGAGTAGGTACAGTTTTCTTGACGATAATTTCAGTCTTTGCTGTATGTTCTGAGGCTGGTTCTGGCACCGTCTCATCTTCTGGACGTGATGTTCCTGTTTGAGCTGGCGCTGTGGCTGCGATTTTGAAATTGTTTTCTCGTTATTGCTACTCGTTATATAGTGGAATGTTGAGTCGCGGACAGGCACTACAGAAAGACTAATAAACATGTAAGCTTTCAGCCAGAAGGCCTTCTTCTGAACTAGACAACTTACACATGTGTATCCTTTTCATAATACTGTCATTATTCCAGCCTGGATTTTCCATAATATATAATGGAGCATATATTATGGCATCAGCCCACGATATGTGGTGCACTCTGTGCTAGTCTATGTAAGTGCTACAGTTAGTTGCTATGTGCTTAGTTTGATGTTTGTCTGTTTAATAGCCATATATCTGTTTTCAGTCCCAATGTTTTAATGAATTTTAATCACATTGTCTGTATATGACTTCAGTGCCTTAGCTCATGATGGAGTTTTAAATAATGTAGTCGAAGTAAGTAATAGTTTTTATTTTCCATTTAGGAATTGTAATCACTTTGTATTCACAACTGGGAGCAATATATCATTTCTTCTTGTTGTTGTTGTTAAAAAAATTTAGGTAACTCCTTGTTCTTCTGAAGAAGATATCCTTAGTGGTATTGAAACCTGGATCAAGTCTAATAATAAATGAAAATCAGCAACTTATTGGCTATGTACTTTATTAATAGGACGCTATGAGATATAGTCTATGACCAGTCACAGTTTGTACTCACATGGCACTTTCTGTCTGTTCCACAGAGCCGCATGTGGGCACAGGATCTTGGGTTGCTAATCTAATATGAGTCTATGCAATAGCTTGGCATAAATGAAATAATTAAATTAACTGGAGGCCAGTAACTTTCATTTGAATAAGAAATTACAAGAACTATAATGCGAACATGATGGTTTTGCTGTAAAATTCACAATTACACTTGAAAATTGACACTGTGAACAGTTTTTATGAATTGGAAGCTACATGAATACGTCACAGACTAAGTGGCAACTACAATTCTTGACATGCAGTTGATCATAGGATTCAGCTGTCACTTTAATCAATTGAAAGCTTTCAGAGGTTTAAATTTTTTATTTGTTCTTTTCCATCTGATTAATTTATACACAGAAATAAACAATTATTCATATATGGGCTTTCCTATGTGACCTTCCTGGTAGTAATTGCTTTTATTAAGAAGTTATTAAAGATATACATATGGTTTCTTCTCATGCAAGTAAGCAATGTGACTTCCTCCTATGCATGCAGCATAGTTCATTAATGATCTGTGCCATATGGTGCAGTTCCTAATGCTTTCTTCATGAAAAGCTACCATTAGCCCTATACCTCAAAGGCATCTAATGGTAGCTTTGATCAAAGGGGTCAAATGCTAACTCATAAGAGTGTCATTTTGAGTTATTGCACATTATATGTTGATTAAATTCAAAAGTAAGAATATTATTGCAATTAAACACATCAATTTAGATATGAGACTGAGCAACAACTCATATTGGACAAGGATTGCAAAGGAAATTGCCTTTATTTTTTTTTAAGGAACTGTACCATTAAATGAGAAAAGAATTTTACTCGTTTTTAAATAATAATGACTCTTAAATATATAACAACTTTCTTTGAGAGTATATAACATTCATGTTCAGAGTGAACTGTATTCACTGCCGCATATTTGTTACATGCTCTCTATAGCATGTGTGGTGGTCAGTGGCATCCTGAAGAGCATTGTGTTGCAGCATTGGTTAAGACAACTGCTACTGTTTGCTGTCCATCTACTGGGAAAATAGTTGTAATATGCCATGAAAAAATGTTTGGTACCCTGTAGGAACTTGCAACTCTTTCTGGCCAAAGTAAATCTATGTAATTGGATAGGGCTTTGTTAGCTGCAATTATCAATAGCAATGCAACTTCCTCTTAAGTTGCAATATTGAATTGTGATACCTCTGAGTTTTATGATTGTAAGCTTACCTTATGAAGTTCTTTGGAAAGCGGATCTTTACTAGATATTGTAGTCTTCACAAATTCATGTTTCTCAAGCTGAGTCTGCTTAAGTTTTGTAGTAGTCTGTATTCAGTATGAGTCAGAGGGTAGGTGCCTAAGGTCAAGTATGAAAACACTGTGCATTGGGAAATAGAAAGAATCTCAAATTAAATAAGTTATAACGAATATTGTGACTATTCAAGTGATATAAATATTGACAGACTGTAAGAAATGGAAATGTGATAAAAGGTTGCATATTTATTAAAGAATGAAATGGAAAGTAATGTGCTGAGAAGTTTTGAACCAAACATGTCAGAAGATTGGTGACTCAGGTGTGCAGGATTAACAATTGTTTAAAGGACATTGTGCCACCAAGCTGTATTTTAAATTATTTTATTTGCCCTATTTGTTTCGGACACTGCCCATTGTCAAGTGGATCCATAGTAACAGATGTCGAATGGACAGTGCCTGGAACTAGAGATGCAAATAAAGTACTCTAAAACACAGCCCAGTGTAATAAAGTCCTCCTTCGAATTTACTGAGGCTGTAGGACCAATCCAGAAGAAACTGATTAATAACTGTGCATGCTACATGAAGAATGATACTTGCCCAAAATGATATTTAGTTTAATATTTAGATAATGCCATAGGAAATGATTTAGAGTGACGATAACCCCAGTGAAACTAGTTTGTAAGATGATCAAGGGTGTGATTAAAACCACTATTGATTAAATTTGCTGTCTAATAAGCAATGACGTTAATTGAAAATACTTCTAATTAATAATTAACTGTAACCAAAGACATTATATTACTATTAAATTTCTATACAGAAATGCTATCAACTATATTACAGATTGAAACAGAGATGGGAGATTTCTAATAGACACACAGTCACAACTGTAAAGCTTCCCTTGTTCATATGTAGGCCTATGTAACAGCTTCGTTTCCAACTAACTAAATTCTGATAGTCTTCATTAAATTTGTAACTAGAAAATGAAAGTGGAGCAGTGTGATATGGTGAAAAACAGTTTCAGCAGTTAGGCATTTTTATGATGACTTTGCAATAAATTTACTACCTTGTGAGTTTTATTGACAACTGTACAGGATTTCTAAAGAACGGTAGCATTCCTAAATATATCACTGGGAACAATACCACCTCCACTATTCGTTACTTAATGTGATGTAGCACAGGAATTATGCAGTAGTTTTCTCACTTCTCAGTGAATTAATCCTGTTCAAATGTAACAAGATGATGATCAGGTAAGACTGAAGCTGAGCAGGCAGTGGACATCTGGGACAATTGTGTCTACAAATGAGACTACAAAATCTGGTAAAACCCCATAGGGTATTTTTTCACTATAAATGGATACTGGTGGAACACCTAGGGAAGTTTTCATCCATTTGGAGGTGGTTGTTATGGTCAAAGTCCTGAGTGGAACATAGGAGAACAGGAGAAGAGCGTGTTGGTCGATCGGAAACTGGAAGCTGAGTGGGCGAGGTGTCTCTGCCATGGCCCTCAGTGACCCACATCCAAGACCCCATGCAATTCCTTCCAACACTCTTATTGGTTGAAAATTGCAACCCTAACTCTACCATAGTGCCCGACTGGTCAGCAGTCCACACCATGAGAACCATGCAAAGGTGAGCAGTGCATGCTGAAACTGTGGCCAGGCTGTGAATGGCCTCCACAGCAACCAAGTCAAAGCATGGAAGTTGAAATTGAAAAATAAAATTTTAAAATACTTTCATCCCATATCCCTGCAAACAAATGGCTTCTGCACAGTGACAACCAAATTCTCTCTCTCTCTCTCTCTCTCTCTCTCTCTCTCTCTCTCTCTCTCTCTCTTCCCGCTCTCCCCTCCCCTCCCTTCCCCCTCCCCCCACACCTCCCTTCTACACACACACACACACACACACACACACACACACACACACACCACACGAGAGAGAGAGAGAGAGAGAGAGAGAGAGAGAGCTAGCTATATTTTTACTAGTACTAGTGTGGCTGAATTTGACTTTACACATTTGTTTACTTTTTACAGCTGTATAGTTTTGGAGAGACAGTATCAATACCATTCTGGACGGATTCTTGGAAACCTGATAGCTTCTACAATAAAATAGTGGAAAATAAATGTCGTGGGCTTCATACTCTGTGTCTCCTTGGTAAGTGATGAATGTCTTTTATCTTTAAATAAATGTAAAGAAGTAATTGATGTTTGTGTACCCTGAATGTAAATAAGACTCCTACACCATTTTATCATTTAATACACAAATGTAGCTTTGCTCCCAGGAATCATTTTGACCCCCATGAGACACACTTCTCAACAATTTACCTAAACATCATCTCCTGTTTACCTGTTAAATTCATGATGCAACATGTTGGAGAGATATGCTTTGAATTATAATTAAATTATCAGAGTGTTTAGAAGGAATATAAGAACAACACAGCGGGAAGAGATTTACAAAGCAAACACAGGAGGAGGAGAAGCCGCTGCTCCTCAAACATAGGCTTAAATCACTACTAATCCTTTTTTCTCCAGAGACAACCAAGAGTAAAATTCCACAAAAGCAACAGTAAAGAAGTACACTACCTGCAGTTAAAGTACCAAAAAGAAGAGTGATTTAAGGGGAGTGACACTACTTTACCATCAATAATTTAAAAACTTCCACTCTATCACAAAAAATGTGTAAAGTGTGCACTACACACCCAGAATGAGAATTGTAAAAGTAAATTGTTATTCAGGAGTATTGTAAAACAGTAAACAGATAAAATTTTTGATACAAATGAGTCATTTCCCAATCAGTATGTGTGACAGAAGTCATTGGTTATGATTTTCTGTGAATAATTCATAGGGGCAGTAAGTGTATGGGGCCTAACAATGAACAGTCAAATGAAGAAAGATTTAGTTAACTTAAGCAGACACTGTATACCTCACTGTAAGGTAGCAGTTTCAGAGATGGGTTCTATTCAGGTAAATTGCTATTTAGATAATTATTTAGATCAATAGGTAATTCAAGAACCCTTTATTCATGGATAAAATGATTTTTCCTCCCAGTGAATACAAATAATTATTTGTTATTTATTTTTCTAACTTTAACTAATGAATAACATAGACTACCATCACATCATCGTCTACTTCTTAGCACTTTCTCATTTATAACTTGTCTGTTCCTGTGCTAATTGTGGTTTCTTTTGGTGAATTATTTATTAGTTCTTTGTACATGTATGTGGCTCACAGTGAGAAAGTGCCAGGTCATAAATCAAATGGTATGGGATTCAACCCTCAGTTAGCCCTATGACCTTTTCTTGTACTGCTCAATCCTTTCACCTCTGCCAGTGATTTGTTAATGGGAAAAATGTTAAGTTGCAATGTGGTTCAGATTCCTTGTTAAAACTGTTGTGACCCTATAACTGGCTGGATAAACCAATTCAAAGGTTGGAAGAAGGCCAAGGACATAATATCCTTAGTAGGACTGTGCACATGAAAGCAGTGTTGTGTTCAAACCAATGTACGATTTGAGTCCAGCTTTGCTTATTTTACAACATAACAGTTGTAACATAAAAATGCTTCGTCGGCAAATGCGTATGTCAGTTACATTTCTCACACAGCCCATGCAATTGACTCTGCACTCAACAGTACTTTCTTTCATTTGTTCCATCCTTCCCCTGCCAACATGTGGAAGCTCTGCTGATATAACTAGGAAAAGGCATAAAAGGAGCCAACAAAGACTAATTTGCAATATCTTCAAATGGAATATCTGTTGTAGTTACTTGTTCGAGTTGCACATCTAAGATTGTTCGAATTAAGTGCTGGTCCACCGTCGAACTTTCTGAGTCACTTAAAATGAAAAAAACACGGAAAAAATTGTGGAAGAATATTGTGCGTATATCTCTTGTTGTGAATAATCTAGGGCAACTCATGTTTGCAGAAGAGAATGTGATGAAAGGTCAGAAATTATTTCGCAAGTTTAAGTCTTCTGTGATCCTATTGTTTGTTGAAATGCTGAACAATTAAAACATTTCTAATTATAGGATAAATATAACTAGTTGAAGGATACGTACTAGAAAAATAAATGAGAAACAAGCGATAGAAATAAATTTATTTATTAATGCATAAAGTAAAACAAGTGTGCATATGCTCGCGCGCGCAACACCCCCCCCCCCCCCCTGCCCCCATCACACACTCACACTCACACACACACACACACACACACACACACACACACACACACACACACACACAGAGAGAGAGAGAGAGAGAGAGAGAGAGAGAGAGAGAGAGAGAGAGAGAGAGTTGTGAACACATGGTCAACCCACAGTAGGAGTTTTTTTTCTTAAGTTTCCCCTCATTGGAGTGGTGGTTAACCTTGAAAGAGTAACCAAAACATTAGCATGGCTAAAATTTTCTGGTGCTCTTACATTTGATAGTGTGGCACAGTGCTAGATGGAATTCACAGAGAATTCACTTTTGAACTCGAAAACAGTTATTGCAACAGTAACTGAGAAATGAAACCAAATTCATGAAAGCCTCTAAAAATTGTCTATCATTAGGTCATTGGAATCAGAGGAAGGTAAGAAATGATAGATGAAGATGATGCTGAAAACTGTGGTAAGAATGATGATCTAGAATGTCAAATGATTTTCTGTTTAGTGGCAACACTGATAACAAGGGATACAGTAGCTGGTTACCATCACACTTTTGATGCACTGTGCTTACAGCAAATTGTTATGCTACAGCGGTTGCTAGTTTTGTTGTTCAAACATTGATTTAAAGGGAGAATACGTAATATTAGCCAAGATGAATCACAAAACCATACTCAAATGTAATGCTACTTGACATCCAAAGTCATCTGAAATAATTGAAAATATTAAGGACAAACTCAAAGTTAGCCTGACATGAGTAATTTGTAGGATGCAGTGAAATTATTTGATCTGAGGTAAGTGTATGCACTTCCATAGAGATTTAGGTCATGGAAAATTTAAAAGAGGCACTAATTTTGAATGCATTAGAATCCATAATATGTTATGCTCCCTTTTCTGACACTGTGGATGTACTGCAAGTTGGAAGAAAGAGGTATTACAGACTTTTAGTACTACATAAAAGGTTGCAAAAACTGGAGAAAAGTTCCCTTGTACACTTCAACCCACTGACAACTTTCAAGAAAATGTCAGTTTGAAGAATTTTTTTGCTCCTCTGCACCAAAGGGATACCATTATATATTGCAGCACTGTCTTACCCATGATTTAAAAATGAATGGGTCACCTGTACTGATGTCCATCATCAAGGGAAGGTTAAAACAAAATTCAGACATATAGTAGTCAAATAAATATGACGAGTCTGAAGATGAGTTAGTACAGAAGAAGAAAATGTTTTTTTTTTAGATTTCAGACCAGGTCTGGGAGGTAAAAGTATTTGCCAAGAATTAGAGGAGAATTGAAGTTTTCGTAACTTTTGTTGAAGAAATAATGATTTGAAAGTCTTAGATCATTATCCTGAAATAAAGGTGATCTTCAGAAGCAGCTGTCTTTGATATCTGTAGAACATGTTTCTTCATACACCACAGTGCCATAGCTTTTGATGAAGTATTTGGAAGAAGGATTGTATAATAGTTTTATAAATGACCAAGGATTCTTTGATTTGAAAGTTGTTTTATTCATATACTCTTACATTCACAAATGGTGAATGACAGTGTTGTATACTGAAAATGTTGGTATGGCATGCAACAGAAACTTATTAGTTGTATGTATAAGTACATATGACACTGCTCATTAACTATGGTTTTATCTGTAGTGGAACTCTGCTCTGCTTTGTCCTTGCACATTCTTAATGAAAGAATTTTATTTTTCAGTGCAGGAAACCATCATTCTGCTGATGACAATGTAGGCAGTACCATTAAAAGCAGTTTATAGAGTTCCACAAGTCCAGTGTGAAGCTCATTTTGATACAGCAAAATTTGTATTTCCTTCACATATTTGGCTTCAAGGTGTTGTGATGTAAACATAGCACTCACTTCAGATTTTAACTAAAAATATCAAAACACTTCCTGTATATTGTTGTTAGGTTTTGAAATGGCTACTCAGGAAACAGTCTACAAAGCTTGAGAACATCTTTGAGTCAAACATTTAAACAAAGTTTAAGCCAGGCACCAAATCAGATCTGATGTTTAATTGCATGATTATAGTATATAACATCTCAAGGCACATCCTCCTCTAGTCACCCTTTACAGATGTTTCTGTGCTGTTTTCTCTTCTTCTCTTCCTTGGAGTATCACATGTGCCTTCAGCCTTGCACCATTTTTTACTCAGAGCCATTGTATCTCTTAGTGCACACTTTTCTTTGAGGTCTTCCAAATCTTTGCTGCAAAATATGTCTGCACAATGTTAAATGTAACATATGTCAATGAAAACATTTCTTAAGACAGAATAGGAAGTTAAACTGAAATCTCCTATCATCATGTGAGATACACATGCTTTATTAATAGCAGTTGGGTTCCAATTTTGTGGATTTTCCAAAATGTACTCATACTAATCTTCAAGTTAAGCCCTATGAATTGCCACAGTTTGTACCAAGCTACTTGAATAACCCCATCTTGTTAGTGAAAGTTTTGGAAATATCTTCTTTGCTATTGTATGTAATTATTTTGTTCTTTTGGAGGAATGTGTAACCTCCCCCTCACTTATCGACCTTAATGACAGTGAAAAATTAAACCGCATGTACCTAATGGAAATTTGGGAAAAAGCAATCGTCACCGAAGTTAATCTGTCGGTAAAGAGGGAGGAAAGGGTTACATCTAAATGAAAGGAAAAATGCAAATGAAACTAGTGGAAATTAATTTTGAAATAGGGATAAAGTTAATAAAGAAAGTAAATGTGCGGCCGTTACGTTAACAATCAACTAGCGGTAATTAGATATTTGAGATTTGGGGGAAATTACGGTCGCCAGTCCTATGGACAATTACTATAATAACTGAAAAAGAAAGGTTATTACCCATATAATTAGCACTAGAAGCGTGGCAACTGAAGGTTGACACGTGTAGTGTGAAAACTGAAAGTTTGTCAGAAGTAATAAATTTTGCTACACTTAATTTAGCAAAAGAATTAATAAAACAGGAAAATCGAAAGTTAATTTAGTGACTGAAGTTAATAGTGAGCTTTCTTTCTGAAGCACATCGAAATTCAGTGAAATACAGTTAGTCTTGGACTACCTCAACAATCATTTCTAAAGCTACTTGAATCTACGCAATTTAGAAAGAAGAGATTTAACTTTGAACTTGAATTAAACGATTCTGAACAATTAACAATAGTAAATTTTAGTACGTACCAAGCTGAGCTGCAGTCACAGCTAAAATACGGTAACAAAACTCGCACTCTTAATTTGTGCCTGTGTAATCTAGTTATTGTAGCCAGCTATGAATACTTAAAGTGAACTTTGAAATTAAAGCAGTGAAATGGAATTATGCTGGCATTTGAATTTCAACGACACTTGGGTTCATTTCGGAAAAGGAAGGGACCCTACTTGGCAATGCAATTGGGACAATGAGCAACAAAGGTTCATGCTAAGTTGCTGTAATTTTGCGAGGCAAATGGAACAATTTGAAAAGCTGAGGTCTGCCATACAGTTCTGAAACTTTATGTGCTTTTGGTCTTCCTTGTTGGTTGATTGAAGGTTTGAAGCCGTCGATCGAGGAGGTGGGGACAGTCACTCATTGTCTGCCGTTGCTGTTGCAGAAGCTGGATATTGGCGCGCCTTCTTCTCGACACGGTCACCAGGCGAAACGGGCTCTTGATGTGCGCTAGCTAATGCTTCCCGTCCGCGACACCATGTCAGAAACTATCATCGCGAGTCGAGCGCAATTACATGCTGCCAAACCCCGAAAGCGCGGCAACTCGCGGGAGCGTCACACAACACACCTGCTCCACTCGCTACTCCAGCCAGACTCCGACAGCTCTGCCCGCGCTCCACGCGGCAGAGTTAACACTACCAAAGATCCTACACACTTTGAGTCTTCACACGACCTATCGATGTAATCATTTGATAGCAGTTTTCCCTAGGCAAGACCCAGCGTAAAAATACAAATAATATTTACGAAACAAACCAATTATACATCGACATAAATGCATAAATATATATATACAAATAGTAAAACAATTACAATATGTAAAGACACAGAAATGTCATATATTCAGGTAACAAAAATAAGGAAAACAAATTATAGTACAATAGATGGAAATAGGAGGATATGCATTTCCGGCGTTACAAATGTACAAACAAATGCTACACAACCACTAAGATCAATAAAAAAACTTTTACATGCACTCATACAAAATACTGCCTGTGATAAAACCAAATTCAATTTGTGGGTGTAACAGTGCATAAATATGGCATCTGGAATTACTTTCCTAACTTTTGAAACTTCCTGGCATATTAAAACTGTGTGTCAGACCGAGACTCAAACTCAGGACCTTTGCCTTTCACAGGCAAGTGCTGTACCATCTAAGCTACCCAAACATGACTCACGATCCATCCCCACAGCCTGAGTTCTGGCAGTACCTTGTCTCCTACCTTCCAAACTTCACAGAAGCTCTTCTGTGAACCTATCAGAACTAGCACTTCTGGAAGAAAAGATATTGCAGAGAAATGGCTTAGCCACAGCCTGGTGGATGTTTCCAGAATAAGATTCTCACTCTGCAGTGGAGTGTGCACCGATATGAAACTTCCTGGCGCATTAAAACTGTGTGCCAGACCGAGACTCAAACTTGAGACCTTTGCAAAGGTCTCGAGTTTGAGTCTTGGTCAGGCACATAGTGTTAATATGCCAGGAAGTTTCATATCAGCGCACACTCTGCTGCAGAATGAAAATCTCATTCTGGAAACACCCACCAGGCTGTGGCTAAGCTGTGTGTCCACAGTATCCTTTCTTCCAGGAGTGCTAGTTCTGCAAGGTTCGCAGAAGAGCTTCTGTGAAGTTTGGAAGGTAGGAGATGAGGTACTGGCAGAATTGAGGCTACGGGGATCGATCATGAGTCATACTTGGGTAGCTCAGTTGGTAGAGCACTTGCCCGCGAAAGGCAAAGGTCCCGATTTTGAGTATCGGTCTGGCACACAGTTTTAATACGCCAGGAAGTTTCGTATCAGCACACACTCCACTGCAGAGTGAAAATCTCATTCTCGATACCTAACTCTTTATTTGCACACCGTTTGAATGTCCCACCCTGGTGGCCATCCAACCATATATTTTTGCATGCAAATTCTTCGAGATTGTCTGTTGCAATCTTTGATGTGGCTTCTGCCAATCTTTCAGTGCTAATGTAAGTTTCAAGCTTTCTGACTTCGTATCTGTGTGAATGTGTAAGTGTAACTTTTCAGTTTATGACTTTTATAATAGCGCAACTTTTCATAGAGTGTTTTTTACCTGACTGTGTACATGATGTAACTTTATGCTGACTAGTAGCTATAGCTAACCATTAATTGTACTGCTTATGTAGCTTCTGTGTTTAAAGTACCCATCTGCAGAGTTACAAACATTACTTGCAATATTTATAGCCACAATGCATCTGACCCTAAGACATGTTAATAACTCTGTTGCTATATAAACTCTATATGTAATCTCAATATGTAGGTTTCCAGTGCAAAACAGTTACACAGCTATTGACCTAAATAACATCAGAAAGTATTTCATACCAGTCTCACTGAACGTAATATGAAAATACAATCACTATTCCAGATGTACACTAAACAGTGCTTAATTCTGGTCCTAATAATCACTTTAGCTTACCTGTGTGACAGTGGTTAGCTGTGCATTGCTTTGTAATCACATTTCACATAAAATTAGGGAAATAAATCTTGCCATGTGCAGTGCGAGAGTGTTACACTCCAGCATAACATGCAGTTAACAGTCAGATCTCATGAACTGCAGTGCAAGCCCATAGTCTGTTTTAAAACTTTTAAATAGCAAGTGGGTTGTAGAGTCTCAATGTTGAATAATTTGAAGTCTTTTAAGTTCCTTTCTGTATTCTGAAACCAGATTTTTTAAAAAATGTGAACATGTATGTATTGTTACAGGCAAGTGCAATGACTTTAAATATTGAACATAAATTCCTTGATATTATAATTTGAAGCAGATTGTTTTACACTGATTACTTTAAAAGAAAAGGGGTTGGGAGTGATACGTTTCTTTCCTGAGGCCAAGCATATTCTGTGTTACTTGAAACAGGGGCACCAAATAGCCAAACAATGAGAGTTATAAAATTTACATACAAAAACTGAAAAAGTTCCCTAAATGCAACCTCCCACTTTCTGCTAAGCTAGTACAAGTGACAAATTACCTTCTTTAACATATTCCAAGTTATAGCAACAGCATTCCAAAATGACATCCCTGCACCAACACACACATCTGCCGCAATCAGTGCTCAACACCAAAGTTTCACTCTTGAGTGAACTAATTATTTGACAAACATATAAACTGACAACTGTCAAACAATGGAAAATCCAGGATGGAATGTAACAATACGAGAGAAGGAAAGTTGCTTCTCACCATATAGTGGAGATACTGAGTCGCGATAGGCACAGTAAAACGATTCACACATTAAGCGCGCACGCGCGCTAGTGCAAGCGCAACTTGGACACACGTCTGCAGTCTCAGAGAGCTGAAACTACACTGCGAGCAGCAGCACCAGTGCATGATGGGAGTGGCGACTGGGTGGGGGTAAGGAGGAGGCTGGGTCGGGGAGGGGGAGGGATAGTGTGGTGGGAGTGGCGGACAGTGAAGTGTTGCAGTTTAGTCGGAGGGTAGGAGAGAAGGTGCGGAGGGGGGAGGGGGTGAGTAGTGGAAAGGAGAGAAATAAAAATAAAAGAAATTAGAAGAATGGGTGTGGCGGTGAAATGACAGCTGTGTAGTGCTGGAATGGGAACAGGGAGGGGGCTGGATGGGTGAGGACAGTGACTAACAAAGGTTGAGGCAAGGAGGGTTATGGGAACGTAGGATATATTGCAGGTAAAGTTCCCACCTGCACAGTTCAGGAGAGCTACTGTTGGTGGGAAGAATCCATATGGTACAGGCTGTGAAGCAGTCATTGAGATGAGGGCTATCATGTTTGACAGCATGTTGAGCTACAGGGTGGTCCACTTGTTTTAAGGCCACAGTTTGTCGGTGGCCATTTATGCGGACAGACAGGTTGTTGGTTGTCATGCCTACATAGAATGCAGCACAGTGGTTGCAGATTAGCTTGTAAATCACATGACTAGTTTCACAGGTAGCCCTGCCTTTGATGTGATAGGTAATGTTAGTGACCGTACTGGAGTAGGTGGTGGTAGGAGGATGTATGGGACAGGTCTTGCATCTAGGTCTATTACAGGGGTATGAGCCATGAGGTAAGGGACTGGGAGCAGGGGTTGTGTAAGGATGGACAAGTATATTGTGTAGATTCGGTGGACGGCAGGATACCACGGTAGGAGGGGTGGGAAGGATAGTGGGTAGGACATTTCTCATTTCAGGGCACAACAAGAGGCAATCAAAACCCTGGTGGAGAATGTAATTCAGTTGCTCTAGTCCCGGATGCTACTGGAAAGACAAGGCACAGGAGATTTGTTTTTATACAAGGTTGGGAGGATAATTATGGTCAGTGAAGGATTCAGTGAGACCCTTGATATATTTAGAGAGGGACTGCTCGTCACTGCAGATGCGACGACCACGGGTGGCTAGGCTGTACGGAAGGGACTTCTTGGTATAAATCGGGTGGCAGCTGTCGAAGTGGAGGTATTGCTGGTGGTTAGTAGGTGTGATATGGAGAGTGGTACTGATGTAGCCATCTCTAAGGTGGAGGTCAACTCTAGGAAGGTGGCTTGTTGGGTTGAGTAGGACCGGGTGAAGCAAATAGGGGGAGAAGTAGTTGAGGTTCTGGAGGAATGTGAATAAGGTGTCCTCACCTTCAATCCAGATAGCAAAGATGTCATCAGGGAATCTTAACCAGGTGAAGGGTTTAGGATCTGGGTTTTTGGGAAGGATTCCTCTAGATGGCCCGGTCACTAACATTACCGATCACATCAAAGGCGGGACTACCTGTGAAAGCAATCATGTGATTTACAAGCTAAGCTGCAACCACTGTGCTGCATTCTATGTAGGCATGACAACCAACAAGCTGTCTGTCCGCATGAATGGCCACCGACAAACTGTGGCCTTAAAACAAGTGGACCGCCCTGTAGCTCAACATGCTGCCAACCATGATAGCCCTTATCTCAATGACTGCTTCACAGCCTGTGCCATATGGATTCTTCCCACTAACAGTAGCTTTCCTGAATTGCGCAGGTGGGAACTTTCCCTGCAATACATACTACGTTCCCGTAACCAGCAGTTGAAACGTACAGTGGATAATGGAACTCCTGGAGAAATAGCAGCGAGAGCAGAAAGGAAAACCATATGCTCTCAGTGTATATGCCTGGGGTCTCATTCAACATACTGAAGATGCTGTACAGCAGCCAAAGGGTGCAGGGTGTAACCAATTGCAGATTGTGGTATAGTTTGGTACGAACGATGCCCGTTTTCTGGATTTTCTTCGATCATTCCAACAAATAAGGTTGAGAATACCACCCATGCTCAGAGAGTGTAAATGAAGGAAAAAATCTACAGCATTGTCGCCAGACCAGATAGGGGTTAACTCTTTCTGAATAGAGTGGAAGGATCGAGTCAGAAACTGCTAAGGTTTTGTAACAAACTAGGCTGCAACTTCCTAGACTTGCACCATAGAATTGAGAATTGTAAGGTTCCCGTAAATGGGTCAGGTTGCCCTATACATCAGATGCTGCTGTCCCCCCAGGGGGTCCACAACTCTTTTGTGGACACGTGCGTAGCGAGCACGGGACCCCGAGCTAATGTGGCCCTCCTTCCTTTCCGGGCTGCATACCTTCCCTTTCCGCATCCTTCCCCGTCCCCCATCTTCGCCCCCCCCCCCCCCCCCCCCCTCACCTCTGGCTCTTTCCTTGCCTTTCTCCCCCTCTGGGAGTATGGTTTGTGCCTACGTCCGGTGACCGACGCACGAAACTGTTCCAAATTCCTTGCTTTCTACACTTGCAAGTCTTTGTCCTTCCTCTGTCCTTCTCTTTTCCTTCCCTATTCTCTTTGCCCTTTTCTCCGCTGCGGCGTTTGAGACCCCTCTTCTTTCCTTTCCCTTTCTCTTTTTTCCTCCCTGTGCGTGTCTGAAGGCCGACCCACGCACTTCCATGCGTAGCCGGTGACGGGGTAACGCGTAATTCCCCACCCCGGGTAGACAGGTAGGACATGTACGTACCCCCTGGTAACGGCCAGGCCCAGGGAGGGGTGATTACCCGAGATGATACCTTCCGAAAGTGCCGATTGGTCCCTCCGTCCGTTTGTCGGGAGGTGTGACCTGAGGTGTGAACAATCGCCTAAGGCGGGAGTGCCCTCAGTGAGGGCCCCCACAAGGGAGGAGCGCGCCATCGGAGACGCCGGTAATCATGGGGGATTCTTCCGCAATGGTTTCCTCACCTTCCACTATGTCTGCTTACAAACGTAAGTTCACTGAGTCTCAGCCACAGACAGTTCTTCCATCGTTGCCACAGTTCCTTGTTGTTTCTCGGTCTGACGAAGGTCACGACTTCTCCACGGTCAACCCTTTCATTATTCAGAAAGGTGTCGACGCAATTGCAGGTCCTGTAAAGTCTTGTTCCAGATTACGGAATGGCACCCTGTTGTTAGAAACAAACAGTGCCCTCCAGGCACAAAAATTGCTGCGTACTTCTCTGCTCCACACATTCCCTGTCCGGGTGGAACCGCACCATACCTTAAATTCCTCGCGTGGAGTCATTTATACACGCTCGCTCGATGGATTGTCTGACGAAGAAATTCAGCACTACCTGTCTGACCAGGGCGTAACGGCTGTTCATAGAGTTATGAAAGGGGTTGACACGAACATCATTCCAACCCGCACTGTCTTCTTGACATTTGACAAAGTTCAACTCCCATCGAAAATCAAAGCAGGCTATGAGATAATTTCCGTTCGCCCTTACGTCCCAAACCCTACGCGTTGCTATCGATGTCAGCGGTTCAATCACACCAGCCAGTCCTGTTCCAATCCGGCCAAATGTGTTATGTGTGGCAAGGATGCCCATGAGGGTGCTTGTCCACCTCCATCCCCTCGCTGCATCAACTGTATGGGTGACCACGCTGCTTCCTCTCGAGATTGCCCTGTTTTTAAGGACGAAAATCTCATCCAGGAAATAAGAGTGAAGGAAAAGGTGTCGACCTTTGCTGCTCGAAAATTATTCGCCAGTCGACAGCCCACCGTGCCTCAGACAGGAAAATACAGCACTGTCCTTGCTTCTTCTCGGCCAACAAAGGAGGCGGCCACGCAGACTTGCAACCTCACCTTTAGTGCCACGGTCGTCAGATTGGCCAGCGCAAAGATCGCCCGTTCAACCTCACCACTTTCGCCTGCCCACTCTATGGCTTACCCTTCGTCGGGTTCTGCTAAATCTCGAGGCCAAAAGTCAGACGCCAAGTCTTTGAAAAAAGAGCATACTCGTGAAGAGTTTTTACATACCACAACTTCACAACCATCGGTTCCTCCTTCATCTAAACATCATACTTCCAAGAAGGCTACAAAGAAACCCAGTTCCTCTCCTTCTCCGCCAAGGCGTGTCCTATCTACAGCACCACCTGGCGGAAATCGCCCTCGGCCGTCTTCTGTGTCGCCGAGGCACACTGCTGGTGGCCGGTCAACCGGCCGATCACTGGGGGCAGGTGCTGCTCCTGACCAACCTATGGATCAGGATCTTCTGCCTTCGCTGAATGCCATTCCATGCTGTCGGTCACAAGCTCTGAGCAGTCGTTGAGTTGACAGCACCCTTGGTCACATTCCTCCATTTTCTGTTCACCCTATGTCCATTATCCACTGGAATATCCGCGGCATTCGAGCCAATCGGGATGAATTGTCGATCCTCTTACGATCCTACTCGCCGGTCATCTTCTGTCTTCAGGAAACAAAGCTGCGTCCCCATGACCGCTTTGTTCTCCCTCATTTTCAGTCCATCCGATATGACCTCCCATCTGTTGAAGGCACTCCAGCCCATGGAGGACTCATGATTCTTCTCCATGATACTCTCCATTATCACCCAATCCCCTTAAACAGTTCCTTCCAAGCTCTCGTCGTCCGTCTTTCCCTTTCTGGATATACCTTCTCCCTATGTACTGTATACATTCCATCGTCCACACCACTGGCACGAGCTGATCTCCTTCATCTTCTTGGTCAGCTTCCACCCCCCTATTTGCTGGTTGGGGACTTCAAAGCCCACCACCCGCTTTGGGGATCTCCACATCCTTGTCCACGTGGCTCACTATTGCTAGACGTCTTCCACCAAGCGGATCTAGTTTGCCTCAACACTGGGGTCCCCATATTTTTGTCTGTCTCCACGACAAATTTATCTCATTTGGACCTTGCGGTCGGTACTGTTCCGCTAGCTCGGCGCTTCGAATGGTTCGCCCTTGATGATACACACTCGAGTGACCACTTTCCATGTGTCCTTAGACTGCAGCCTCAACTGCCATATATGCGCTCGCGATGCTGGAAGTTTGCCCAAGCCGATTGGACACTTTTTTCGTCCCTAGCGACATTCGATGACCGTCGCTTTCCCAGCGTCGACGATGAGGTCACACATATTACCGACGTTATTCTTACAGCTGTGGAACGTTCAATACCACGCACCTCCGAATTGCCCCGGCGCCCCCCAGTTCCTTGGTGGAACGAGGCATGCCGTGACGCAATACGTGAGCAGCGACGTGCTCTTCGCATTTTCTGTCACCATCCTACTTTGGCCAACTGTATCCGCTATAAGCAGCTCCGTGCGCGATGCCGTCGCGTCATCCGCGATAGCAACAAGGCAAGCTGGGACTTCTTTACTAGCTCATTTAACACCTTCACTCCCTCCTCAGAAGTTTGGAGTCGGCTTCGACGGTTCTCAGGCGCGCCTAGTTTCTCCCCGGTCCCTGGGCTCACTGTCGCGCATGATACCTTAGTGGACCCCGTCGCAATTTCTAACTCATTGGGTCAGCACTTTGCTGAGATTTCGAGCTCTTCAAATTACCCGCCGGCGTTTCTCCCGAAGAAACGTGCAGCTGAAGTGCGACATCTTGCTTCCTCCTCTCAAAATCACGAAAGCTACAATACTGTTTTCTCCATGCAGGAACTCCAACATGCCCTCTCTTCTTCTCGCTCCTCCGCCCCAGGACCGGATGGTATCCATGTCCAAATGTTGCTGCATTTATCACCCCATAGTCTGCGTTACCTCCTTCGCCTTTATAATCGAATTTGGACCGACAGTACTTTTCCCCGACGATGGCGGGAAGCTATCGTCGTTCCCGTTCCAAAACCTGGAAAGGACAAACATCTCCCCTCTAGCTATCGCCCCATTTCTCTCACGAGTAGTGTCTGTAAGGTTTTGGAGCGTATGGTGAATTACCGTTTAGCTTGGTGGCTGGAATCCCGCAATCTTTTAACACCTGCCCAATGCGGATTCCGAAAGCATCGTTCTGCAGTTGACCATCTTGTTGCTCTCTCCACTTATATCATGAACAATTTTCTCCGGAAACGCCAAACGGTAGCAATATTTTTTGATCTGGAGAGAGCATACGATACCTGTTGGAGGACAGGCATCCTCCGCACACTGTTCTCTTGGGGCTTTCGAGGCCGGCTACCCCTTTTTCTTCGCGAATTTATGGCAGAGCGCACATTTAGGGTGTGGGTGAACACTACTCTCTCCCGTACTTTCTCCCAAGAAAACGGGGTACCCCAGGGCTCCGTGCTGAGTGTTGTACTGTTTGCCGTCGCCATAAATCCAATTATGGATTGTCTCCTTCCTGATGTCTCGGGCTCCCTCTTTGTGGACGATTTTGCAATCTACTACAGCTCTCAACGGACCAGCCTTCTTGAACGACGTCTTCAAGGATGTCTCGATCGCCTCCACTCTTGGAGCATCGAAACCGGCTTCCGTTTCTCTCCCAGTAAGACCGTTTATGTTAATTTTTGGCGACGTAAGGAGTTTCTTCCGCCCTCCTTACATCTAGGTCCTGTCAACCTTCCGTTTTCAGACGTCGCTAAATTCTTGGGTCTTATGTTCAACAGAAAACTGTGCTGGTCCACCCACGTTTCCTTTCGGCTCGCTGTCTGCGATCGCTTAACACCCTCCGTGTCCTGAATGGTACCTCCTGGGGAGCGGACCGAGTGGTCCTTCTCCGCCTCTATCGCGCCTTAGTGCGCTCGAAATTGGATTATGGAAGCATAGTCTACTCCTCTGCTCGGCCGTCTATTCTTCGGCGTCTCGACTCTATCCACCACAGTGGATTACGTTTAGTGTCTGGAGCTTTCTACACCAGCCCTGTGGAAAGCCTTTATGCTGAGACTGCTGAACCTCCGCTGTGCAATCGACGAGCAGTCCTTCTGAGTCGTTATGCTAGCCATCTGTCTTCCATGCCTGCTAATCCAGCCCATGACCTTTTTTTCGACGCCTCCTTTGATGTAGGGTATGCAAGCCGCTCCTCCTCCCTAATACCCCCGGGAGTCCGCTTCCGTCAACTGCTCCATTCTCTTTCCTTCCGCTTACCTAAAACCTTCTTGACAACTTGGGGTACAGCACCGCCTTGGCTCCGCCCCCGGATCTGCCTGCTCCGTGACCTTTGTTGATTTCCCAAGGATGGTACCCCTACACTTGTTTATCGTCGGGCATTTGCTGCTCTATGTGCACAAATGACGGACGCCACATTTATTTACACCGATGGCTCGAAAACATCGTTAGGTGTAGGGAGTGCCTATATTGTTGGCGACACCCCAAATCACTTTCGGCTTCCCGACCAGTGTTCGGTTTATACTGCGGAGCTTTACACTGTTCTCCAGGCTGTCCACTACATCCGCCGCCATCAGCGGATACAGTACGTTATCTGCTCAGATTCTCTCAGCTCTCTCGTCAGTCTCCAAGCTCTTTATCCTGTGCACCCTCTGGTCCACCGGATTCAGGATCGTCTGCGCTTGCTCCACCTGGGGGGCGTCTCGGTGGCGTTCCTCTGGCTCCCGGGACACGTTGGTATCTGTGGAAATGAGGCGGCCGATATTGCAGCCAAGGCTGCAGTCTCTCTTCTTCGGCCAGCTATTCCATCGATTCCTTTCGGCGATCTACGGAGTGTTTTATGTCGTCGTGTTGTTCATTTATGGCATGCGCATTGGTCAACACTTCCCCATAATAAATTGCGGGAAGTGAAAGCTCTTCCTTGCGCTTGGACCTCTTCCTCCCGAACGCGTCGTCGGGAGGAGGTAATTTTAACTAGACTCCGGATAGGGCACTGTCTTTTTAGCCATCGACATCTTTTAAGCGGCGATCCTCCTCCACTCTGTCCTCACTGCTCTCAGCTGTGGACGGTAAGACACCTTTTAATTGAATGCCCCTATTTTAATCCGTTACGCTCCCGTCTATAGCTATCGCCTGATCTATCGTCGATTTTAGCAGATGACACGCGCTCAGCCGACCGCGTTCTCCAGTTTTAGTGCCAGTGAAATGACGTCAGTCATTTGAAGTTTTTTTTTTTTGGGGACCACCAACCCCTTTCTGTAGTTTATTTTTAAGCCTTCCTTCTGCTTTTAGTTTCTCCAATTTTATGACTTTCGTTCCCATTGCTGCTGGTTTTCAATTTTGGTTTTTTACTGTTTCCTAAGTCACGGACCGGGCGCTAATGACCTTAGCAGTTTTGCGCCCTTAAACCAAAACAAAAAAAAAAAAAAAGAGATGCTGCTGTCCAAATAGCTGACTGTGAGGTGCACACAAGACTTTTCTAGATTAGACAACTCTCCATCCAGTTCAAATAATGGTAACTGTAGGAGACTCAGAAGTATCACTGTAAAATACAAAGAAATGCTCTCCAGAGGCAAGAGTATTAAAATCTCAGTGGCTGACCACTGAAGCATTCGCAAGGAGGTGCAAGAGTTTGAAACACTCCAGAAAGGCAGTCAAGTTGACATAATACTTGGTACAGAAAGCTGGTTGAAACCTGAAGTTGACACCAGTGAGATTTTAGGGGAAAATTTCAGTGTATGTCGAAAGAATAGGCTAATGAGAATTGGAGGTGGCGGTAGATGAGAAACTCATATCTGGTGGCATATCTGCATGTGAGATTGTTTGGGTAAGACTGAGTATCATGGGTGAGCATATAATTATAACTGAATCTTTCTATCAACCAACAGACTCACCTTCTCTTGTAATCAAAAACGTTACAGAATACCTCAGTTTGTAGTACATAACCACACCATTCATGCTGTAATCATCGGGGAATACCTTAACCATCCAACGGTCAATTGAGATAATTACAGTTTTGGTAATAGTTGGCTTCATAAGACTTCCCGTGAAATATTTTAAACGTCTTCCCTAAAAACTACCTTGAACAAATGGTTTGAAACCACATCGTGATGGAAATATGTTACATCTAATGGCAACAAATAGTCTTGACCTCCTTGAAGATGTCCACAAGGACTGACAGTGGATATTGAATGGATACAAAGAAGGGCAACACAAATGGCCGAAGGTTTGTTCGAACCATGGGATCATGTCACAAAGTTACTGAAAGAACTGAGCTGGCAGACATTTGAAAATAGCTGCAAACTATTACATGAAAACCTACTTAGAAAGTTTCTAGAACTAGCTTTAAGTGATGAATGTAGGAATGTATTACAATCCCCTCTTGTGAAATGGAATGTACCCTCTGCCATGCACTTTGCATTGGTTCACGGAATTTGGATGTAATATAAATTTAGATAACCCGTGTTTTACTTTGGTTGACAATCATATTATAAATTCTCTTTGAGACACTAGTGATTCCATGCAGTTAATATTCCATGTTCTTTGTTGTCTTTAACAGAATCATTGAGTTATTGGCAAACCTCAAAGTTGTTACTTCTTCTCCCTGAACTTTAATTCCATTTCCAGATTCTTCCCTGGCAATGCTCATGTCACAGTATGGCATGGAAATGGCCGAAACACCCTTTCATGTGTGGATATTACAACGAAGACATCATTGTGTTATACAGAATAAATGTAAAAAATATAGTCTATCCTTCGTACTAAAGTTCTGCTTTTTATTGTTACCTCCATTATTCTTAACCACAGACTAAGTGCTCTTTGGAGCTTCCCTAATTTTATATCTACTTAAATTTATATATAATATAGCATTGAATGTTGCCATGGAAACTGTATAGTTTCTTGACAAGGCGTCTGCTCATCGTTATTAGGTGTGTTTGTAGGAAGCTGTAATGCCGACCCAATTTATATGGTAGCTCACTAGAAAAGCACAAGCACCCAGAGGAGGAAAGGGGCTGTAATATCACTGCAAGCGAAGTTGACATCCAGTTCTTCCGATTGTCAAAAATTATCTTACCATACCAGGTGGTGGTAACATTTTACTTGCTACCTGTTTGCTTATGAAAGCCAAGATAATGGCTCTCTGTTATGCTTCCTTTGCATAATCAATACAGAGTATATAACAATAAATCAAGCATGGTAGCAGTAAAGTTACAACAATAATTGGTTAATACTCATCTTTCATAATTGCAATTATTCCCTGATAGTGAAATTGAGCAACTTTCTTCTGCAGACTAATATTTCCCTGGTTCTTGTTATGTGAAACACTTTTATAGCACTCTGTTGAAGGGCAAACACTGTTTTAAATTTTGACTGAATGTTGTCAAATTCTTAATAATTTTTCCAAATACAAAACTCTACAGAAGTCAACATAAAACTAGTCTGACAACATTAACAACTGCGAGCTCTGATGCTCATCCATTTATAAAATCTAGACAACTGAAGTTAAAAAATCCTTTGCAGAAAATATAATTTTAACAAAGTTACAGTCACAAAAATTAATTTTAGTTCAGTTAGGTCCCACTATGTTCTACATGATGAAATACAAACACAGATTGATCACTCAAAATTAAAAAAAAAAGGTTGGTAATTATGTCTGAAATTTGTAACATAAACTGATTTAACTATATGTAGACATTAAGTCTTAATTAATCAAAAATTAATGCATTTCCTGGTTTACGATCATTTACAGTGTATTACAACACTGTGTGTTTACAAGTGGTGTTTAAAATTACATGTTAATATGCTGTAATATTTACTTGTCTACTTACAAAACATGTTTGACAAAAATTGTCTTAGATTAGAGTCAATGGTGACAAATTTACTAGCAATAGCAAAAATGAGTTTGAAAATTTGTGTAACAAAACAGAATGTGGTTTGTGTGGTTTTCTGAATACTGTGTCAATCATTTCAATATAGTGTCTCTTGGTCTGTCACATTACAAGGTCCAGAGTGCATACTTCAATTAAATCCATTCTTTCTTTCATACTGACATCATTGACATGTGGTTTGTGCAACAGCCCTTAAAATCCATGTCTTCTGTCAGATCTAATCACCCATGAATTGATATGATCATGTTTCGTACCTTTGTTTTGCATGAGATTATTCATTTAGATAGTTCATGCAACCGAAACTTCCTGGCAGATTAAAACTATGTGCCGGACCGAGACTCGAAATCGGGACCTTTACCCTTCGCGGGCAAGTGCTCTACCAACTGAGCTACCCAAGCACGACTCACGCCCTGTACTCACAGCTTTTACTTCTGCCAGTACCTCGTCTCCGAGTTCGAGTCTCGGTCCGGCACACAGTTTTAATCTGCCAGGAAGTTTCATATCAGCGCACACTCCACTGCAGAGTGAAAATCTCATTCTGGAAACATCCCCCAGGCTGTGGCTAAGCCATGTCTCCGCAATATCCTTTCTTTCAGGAGTGCTAGTTCTGCAAGGTTTGCAGGAGAGCTTCCGTAAAGTTTGGAAGGTAGAAGATGAGGTACTGGCAGAAGTAAAAGCTGTGAGTACGGGGCGTGAGCCGTGCTTGGGTAGCTCAGTTGGTAGAGCACTTGCCCGCGAAAGGCAAAGGTCCTGAGTTCGAGTCTCGATCCGGTGCACAGTTTTAATCTGCGAAGTTTCATATCACTGCACACTCCGCTGCAGAGTGAAAATCTCATTCCAGTTCATGCAACCATTTATGTCCACCCATATTCGGTGTTTGTTCATACAGTGCTCCTATTATAATACCTTTATTCATAGCTATAGTTTTGATTTTTTTAGTGTACTGTATCTTGAGAGAAAAGGGGTAACTAAAGAAGTTAATGTCCTAAGAACTAGCTGACTTATGGTTAAAACAAATATTAAAAAATCAAATGTTTGTACAAAGAAAAAATATTTTTTTTGTTCTTTCCATGTAACAGATATAAAGGTAAAGGAACCTACATTGGAAAGTTTAACGAAGAAGAAGAAGGAATATATGCCTCCAACATTCATGTCCGTTGCTCAGGCTGCAAAGCAGCTGTTAGAAATAACTGAGAGAAATGGTTTTGATGATTCCGCAGGTATGTATATGTATACTAGATTAGCACCCGCTGCTCCACTCACGTAGATGGTATGTCGTGTGAGAAATTTCTTTTGTTTTTATTTAATCGAATTTTTATGTCGTTCAGAAATTGCAACACCTTCTAAGCTTTTCATGCTAATTAAACATGATCTGTTCCGAATGTACATCTGACTAAAAAGCGGTTCTGGTAGCTGATGTCGAAAGTTTTTGTTAATCATGCTTTTGCGTTATTGTGCAGATATTTCCATAGCAACTTTCGTCCCCTAACTAATATTTCTTTATATCTAACTGAGAAGCAAAGTACCAATTTTCATAAACGTTGCTTTAATTTTTTTTAATTTAACAAAAATGTTTCTTAAAAATTTTCATCCCCTATTGCATTCTTTTAGGGGTTGAATTTCCAGAAACAGTGAAAAATATATATATATTTTTCTTAATTTATAACTGAGAAGTCAAATACCAATTTTCATAGATGTAGCCCTAAAAATCCTTTAGCAGTTCTTTTGTTGTTGTTGTTGTTGTTGTTGTTGTGGTCTTCAGTCCTGAGACTTGTTTGATGCAGCTCTCCATGCTACCGTATCTTGTGCAAGCTTCTTCATCTCCCAGTACTTACTGCAACCTACATCCTTCTGAATCTGCTTAGTGTATTCATCTCTTGGTCTCCCTCTACGATTTTTTCCCTCCACGCTGCCCTCCAATGCTAATTTTGTGATCCCTTGATGCCTCAAAACATGTCCTACCAACCGGTCCCTTCTTCTTGTCAAGTTGTGCCACAAACTCCTCTTCTCCCCACTTCTATTCAATACCTCCTCATTAGTTAAGTGATCTACCCATCTAATCTTCAGCATTCTTCTGTAGCACCACATTTCTATAGCTTCTATTCTCTTCTTGTCCAAACTAGTTATCGTCCATGTTTCACTTCCATACATGGCTACACTCCATGCATATACTTTCAGAAACGACTTCCTGACACTTAAATCTATTCCCTTAACAAATTTCTCTTCTTCAGAAACACTTTCCTTGCCATTGCCAGCCTACATTTTATATCCTCTCTACTTCGACCATCATCAGTTATTTTGCTCCCCAAATAGCAAAAGTCCTTTACTACCTTAAGTGTCTCATTTCTTAATCTAATTCCCTCAGCATCACCCGACTTAATTCGACTACATTCCATTATCCTCGTTTTGCTTTTGTTGATGTTCATCTTATACCCTCCTTTTAAGACACTGTCCATTCTATTCAACTGCTATTCCAAGTCCTATGCTGTCTAGGACAGAATTACAATGTCATCGGCGAACCTCAACATTTTTATTTCTTCCCCATGGATTTTAATAGCTACTCCAAATTTTTTTTTTGTTTCCTTTACTGCTTGCTCAATATACAGATTGAAAAACATCGGGGACAGGCTACAACCCTGTCTCACTCCCTTCCCAACCGCTGCTTCCCTTACACGCCCCTCGACTCTTATAACTGCCATCTGGTTTCTGTACAAATTGTAAATAGCCTTTCACTCCCTGTATTTTACCCCTGCCACCTTTAGAATTTGAAAGAGAGTATTCCAGTCAACATTGTCAAAAGCTTTCTCCAAGTCTACAAATGCTAGAAATGTAGGTTTGCCTTTCCTTAATCTGTTTTCTAAGATAAGTCGTAGGATCAGTATTGCCTCACGTGTTCCAACATTTCTGCGGAATCCAAACTGATCTTTACCGAGGTCGGCTTCTACCAGTTTTTCCATTTGCCTGTAAAGAATTCGCGTTAGTATTTTACAGCTGTGACTTATTAAACTGATAGTGCGGTAATTTTCACATCTGTCAACACCTGCTTTCTTTGGGATTGGAATTACTATATTCTTCTTGAAGTCTGGGGGTATTTCGCCTGTCTCCTACATCTTGCTCACCAGATGGTAGAGTTTTGTCAGGACTGGCTCTCCCAAAGCCGTCAGTAGTTCCAATAGAATGTTGTCTACTCCCGGGGCATTGTTTCGACTCAGGTCTTTCAGTGCTCTGTCAAACTCTTCACGCAGTATCTTATCTCCCATTCCATCTTCATCTACATTCTCTTCCATTTCCATAATATTGTCCTCAAGTACATCGCCCTTGTATAGACCCTCTATATACTCCTTCCACCTTTCTGCTTTCCCTTCTTTGCTTAGAACTGGGTTTCCGTCTGAGCTCTTGATATTCATACAAGTGGCTCTGTTTTCTCTAAAGGTCTCTTTAATTTTCCTGTAGGCAGTATCTATCTTACCCCTTGTGAGATAAGCCTCTACATCCTTACATTTGTCCTCTAGCCATCCCTGCTTAGCCATTTTGCACTTCCTGTCGATCTCATTTTTGAGATGTTTGTATTCCTTTTTGCCTGCTTCATTTACTGGTTTTTACATTTTCTCCTTTCATCAATTAAATTCAATATTTCTTCTGTTACCCAAGGATTTCTACTAGCCCTCGTCTTTTTACCTACTTGACCCTCTGCTGCTTTCACTACTTCATCCCTCAGAGCTACCCATTCTTCTTCTATTGTATTTCGTTCCCCCATTCCTATCAATTGTCCCCTTATGCTCTCCCTGAAACTCTGTATAACGTCTGGTTTAGTCAGTTTATCCAGGTCCCATTTCTGTATGACAAGAAATTCACTTTCTTCTGTTAACAGGAAATAGTGGATTTATTCATTCATTAGAATGTGAGAATAATACTGATGCGAGATCATAATTCTGCAGTCATTGGAATCTGTTTCCTTAAAATTCTTCAGATCACACTACACATCATATAGCAAAATGATGGACTTGTATTACAGTGATTGTTGCAAGCAGCCCTTATCAGGGTGTGTAATACTACTGTGAGAGTACAACCGTTCGCTTTATAATGCAGTCACTGTTGCAATTAAATTGCATGACATTGTCAAATAACTAGTTTTCTTCTGTGGCCATCACCAGATTCTCACAAAAAATGGCAAAGAACTTATATTAACAGATATGGTGAAACACGTAGAAGGATTAGAAACATAGCATACCAACTTAGTGTTGTCTTCTTGTTCTGTACAATTCATGTACCACATAAAATTCCAATGCCAAGCTCTCATTGTCTTACTTCAATGTGAGTGTATTGTTGGTGGGATTCATTGGTGTCCTGTATTTCATTAAACACTTCCTTGTGTATCATAATATTATTCAGTGCATTAAAACATTAAGGAATCTTTCTGTATGTGTAGAATTTAAAATGGCAGATTAACATTACTTTTCAGTCTGTGTCTGTTATTTACGAACCCTTTAATATTAAACCCTCCATAATGAATTTAACCAGGGAATTAGCCATTATTAGGTAGTATGGTCTGTAATTAGTACATGACAGGGACATAATAAAAGGTTAAAATATTATACTAGTGCAATGACTATGTGGATGCTCCTGCCGGTGTGACTTCATGGCCTTCGTAACACAATTTCTTTGTGAAGCTCAGGCTGCATTACCTGGCTTCATAGACAGTTACTCTTGTCTGTGTTGGTGATTGGATTGTTTCATCACTAGTTCTATGTAATGACCAGTTGGATGAAGTTCATTAAGTGCAATGGACTGAGATACCACTATTTGTTTGTTGTATCATTTGTTGGAAGGTATTATTGAATCAAAGCAATAAAGTCATGCCACAAGATTTGAACAAAACTTCAACTTCCATCTATGTTTCAATTTTGTACAGTGTTCCGAAGATACAAATTACTTTTCAATATTTTTGTAACATGTGACTGTAAAATTCAGTACACTACCCTGATTTCTACAACCCAGAGTTCATGACTGAAGACTCCACATTAACAACTGTCATACAGGCATGTGTTTGAAAACAAGCAACCATAAAACATATTTTTGAGTCCATAAGTGCTTAACACTTTGATGTACAACCACTCAAAAAAATTTTGGACCCAGGAGACCAACCATTTATACCAATAACTTGAAGTTTTAGTGGCACATTTGCATTTGATACTTCTTGTAAAGGCAACATGCACAAAAAAAGTGTCAAGGTTTATTTTTCATATTTATTTTAGTTCTTTGATAGATTACAAATTTTACAATACTGATGGCAGAAGCTATAATTATCCTTAAAAAGAAAAGTGTGAGACGAGTTCTTGAACAATTTTGCACATAATTGGCTTTTGTATGGAAAAGTCTGGAGTATTCTGGCACGCAGTCAGGACAATAGCAGTTTGTTTGTTTTGTGCTTGTTTTGCCAGCAAATTGGCTCAGCATCTCCAAAAAATCTTGGAGGCTCATGTTGGATGCTGCTTTGTCGTGAGATTCACCTGTAAAAAAGCAGAGATTGAGGCAAATAAAACAGAACTAAATTGTAATTAAAGCAGTAGTATCTGTAGCAAGAACATAAGTGGCAAAAAAATAGTAGCAGCCTGCAGCTTTCCTTACCTGTATATGAATCTTTTTCAGATTGTTCCCGATTACATATTTCTCCCTCCAATCTAGAACCTTTGAATTCTTTGTATGGAGCTTCCAAAATTTCTTGCTCATTCAACAAATGTGACACATTTGCAACATAATTACAGCAGACTGCAAAATCTCATGAGTACACACATGAAACTCGTGACAACATGAGCACGCATGGGCTCAGTCAGTCGTGCAACAACTTTTATGTTCATTATTGTTTCTTTCAAAGTAGTTACAGAGATTGGCAGTAGAAGGCATCAGCATTCATGGGACAGACAGCAAGATGTTTGTACATGGTCTCATATGAAATGAGTCCATACTATATGAATCTGTAGTTTCACAGTGATATGTAGTGATCCAATGTTTCTTGTTAATGGGCTCTGAAAAGAACTGTTTCTGCTATTTAGTTGATATGTCATTGCCATGAGTGCCTCCCGACAAGAAACATACAAGACATATCAGACGACAGCTTCATGACCTGAAAAAGACGGCATCTCCCTCATCAGAGTATGCTTGTCCCTTACCTGTTTCAGACATTGACTCAGGACTGAAGGAACTCAAACCTCTTAAGGCACCTGGGTTCAACGGTATCCATCCAGAATTCCGATCCATATGGGAGGAAAAACTAAGAAATGGCTGGCAGAATTCTTCACTGACATCCTGCTGATTGTTCAACTTCCATTGGAGTTTAAAAAGGCGAAGATAATATCTGTTCTGAAACCTGGCAAACCCAGCAACATGGTAGAAAGCTATCACCCCATTGCCCTACTTAGCTGCTGCTACAAGCTTTTTGAAAGGCTTGTATATGACAGAAGAAGTAGAGCTATCCTAGAGAATGTTCGACTTGATCAGGCAGGCTTCAGATCAGGGTGTAGCTGCTGCGACGAAGTATTGTCTCTCACATCCTTCACAGAGTCAGGATACCAAATGAAGCAAAAAACATCTGTGGTGTTTGTTGATGTAACTGCCGCCTTTGACACTGTGTGGAGGGAAGGCCTTACCTACAAATTTTTCCATATTATACCCTGCAGAACAATGGCTAGAGTGATTAACAGCATGCCAAGTGATCGGAAGTTCCACTGGAAGCAACATTACTAAAGAGAGGAAGCTAAACAACGGATTGCTCCAAGGATCAGTTCTCTCACCATTACTGTTCAATCTATATCTATCTGATCTACTGGACAATTTGTCCAGAAAATTCTGCTATGCCAATGTCCTGGCTCTAGCTGTAAAACACCAGGAAATGAAGACAACAGAAGAGATTCTGACCAGTGACCTGTCTGCGTCAGATAATTACTTCAAAATCTGGAGACTCCAACCCTGTGTGAGTAAAACATAAGTGTGTTACTTCCATTTAAATAATCAGTTGGCGAACATAAAACTGGAAGTAAGTTTCAGAGGCAGAATTCTTCATCATAATTGCAACCCAAAATATCTAGGTGTCATCCTGGGCCATACACTATGCTTCAAACAACACCTTAACTTAGCTCAGAAGTTGAGGACCCGAAACAACAGCCTCCATAAGCTATGCTTAGATGTGGCCACCAGAGTATTAACCACTTTGTCACATCCTCCAGAGTTTGTATTTGTTCTTGTTTAGGTTGAGTAGTGGCAGCAATGGAGTTGTATTGGGCACTTGTGGTGTCGCCAGGAGCCATCATGTGTAGTCCCCAGCCAGAATACCTCACCACCTTTTTTTGGGAAAGTTTATTTCTGAACCTATTGAAAAACAAATTTTGCTTGAACTTATTGTGGTCATGAAACAAAAGTTGTGACTATCTCCCCATGTAGAAGTAAATCATTATTTCTTTTAGGAAATCTAACAAGTGCCCATTTGGAGTCATATTGTAATCCACCCCCTCCTTCCTACTTCCATCTGTTGTCCACATTAAGGTCTTTTATGAAGATTTGAGAGGAGTGAAGATTACAATAAACTCTCTAGTTTACTTAGCTTGTCATATTGAGTTGGCTCCAGTTCTTCTTGTCTAGGGGTTTGATCCTTGAAGCTGAAAAATGTCACATCAGGTCCTCACCATTGGTTTGAGCTAAATAAATCTGAAGATTGTTTTTGCAGCATTTTTTTATTACTTAAATATATTTTCTCACATTTTAGTATGTCATACTGTATTTTGATTTTTCACATTATCAAAGACGAAATTACATTGTTCGCACAAAAATACATCCGATCAAATCAGAGGCATGCTTATAACTCTCTCACTTTGCAGAAAAAACATTATTCCAAAGGGTTTACAATTTTTATTAATAAATGAATTTCTACCAGTTTTAACTACATTATTAATTTCGATTATTATTTCATAATTGAATCCAGGGGATTGAATCCTAGGATTATATAATTAATAATAGAAATTTTAAGTGTGTCAATAATTTGTAATTTCAAATGTTTCTAAGAAAAATAATTTTAACTGTACATTCAGAACTAGTAATTATCAATTATTACTTCGAAACTAAAACATTTTATAAAGTAATTCCTTTTAATAAATTTTAGCTTGAAATATAACACACTGTGTATAAAATTTTATGAAAGTTTGCAGAAAAGCAAGTGGGATAAACTGATCTGTCCAAACATTGAAAAATAATACTGGTGTCGACAGCTACTGTTGAGGAAAATGATACTGTTACAGTATACAAGACCTGAGAGTTGTTTTAAATGTTGCTTGCAACATGTTTACACTATTTATTTAGTTGTTGGCTGTTTCTATGTATACTGTTCTACATGAAAAATCTCATGGTGGCCTCTGGCTGACTCTAGTTACTGGGAAGGTCTTGCAGTATAATTGTGGTCTTGGCTATGTATTATAACGGAAACATACCAATGCAGTCACGCTAGGTATTTTTAACTAGTGTTACATATTGGTCTGCACATAATCTCTTAACATGCTTGTTTCTGAACTGAAATTCCAAAGAAACAAGGTGTCTTGAAGGGTGTGTTATTTTTAGTGTGTGCCATGAATGTGAAACTCTTTGAATCACGCATAGAATTACAACTATTACATTATTCCTGATGTAACAGTATTAGGAAAAGGATAGTTGTTTATGTAAATGATATGCCCTCTACTGTTACAGGTAACTCTAAAATATTTCTGTTTGCTGATGACGCTAGCTTGGTAATAAAGGATGCTGTGTGCAACATTAGCTCGGTTTCAAATAGTGCAGTACATGAACTCAGTTCACGGCTTGTAGAAAATAAACTAACGCTAAATCACAGTGACACTCAGTTTTTACAGTTTCTAACACACAATTCAACA
This sequence comes from Schistocerca piceifrons, assembly GCF_021461385.2. Lineage (NCBI taxonomy): Eukaryota > Metazoa > Arthropoda > Insecta > Orthoptera > Acrididae > Schistocerca > Schistocerca piceifrons. The sequence goes on along the minus strand of NC_060141.1, from coordinate 141,586,948 downwards.
AAACCTGACGTTTTAATTTCACAGAATGGGCATATGATTAGTGAAACTGAACAGTTCAGATAGATAGTAAGCTGTCGTGGAAAGCCCATGTTCAGGATCTTGTTTAAAGACTTAATACTGCCATTTTTACTATTCGAACGGTATCAAAAGTGAGTGATCATTCCGACACGAAAATTAGTCTACTTTGCTTATTTTCATTTGCTATTGTCGTATGGTATTATATTTTGGGGTAACTCTTCTCAGTGTAAAAGGATGTTTTTGGCTCAGAAACGGGTGGTTTGGGTATAAGTGGTGGTAGTTCACGAACCTCTTGTCAACCTCTGTTCACGAGTCTGGGTATTTTGACATTGGCCTCTCAATATGTTCATTCCTTATTGTCGTTTCTTGTTACCAATATTAGTTTATTCCCAAGAATAAGCAGCTTTCACTCGGTTGATACTCGGCAGAAATCAAGCATGCATTTGGATTGGACTTCCTTAACTCTTGTGCAAAAAGATGTGCAGTATACTGCTGCATCCATTTTCAATAAGCTGCCACTCGAATTAAAAAATCTTAGCAGTAATCCACGCACTTTCAAATCAAAACTGAAGAGTTTCTTCATGGGTCACTCCTTCTATTCTATCAAGGAGTTCCTTGAAAAATCTACATCTACATCTATACTCCGCGAGCCACCTTACGGTGTGTGGCGGAGGGTACTTATTGTACCACTATCTGATCCCCCCTTCCCTGTTCCATTCACGAATTGTGCGTGGGAAGAACGACTGCTTGTAAGTCTCCGTATTTGCTCTAATTTCTCGGATCTTTTCGTTGTGATCATTACGCGAGATATATGTGGGCGGTAGTAATATGTTGCCCATCTCTTCCCAGAATGTGCTCTCTCGTAATTTCGATAATAAACCTCTCCGTATTGCGTAACGCCTTTCTTGAAGTGGCCGCCACTGGAGCTTGTTCAGCATCTCCGTAACGCTCTCGCGCTGACTAAATGTCCCCATGACGAATCGCGCTGCTTTTCGCTGGATCATGTCTATCTCTTCTATTAATCCAACCTGGTAAGGGTCCCATACTGATGAGCAATACTCAAGAATCGGACGAACAAGCGTTTTGTAAGCTACTTCTTTCGTTGATGAGTCACATTTTCTTAGAATTCTTCCTATGAATCTCAACCTGGCGCCTGCTTTTCCCACTATTTGTTTTATGTGATCATTCCACTTCAGATCGCTCCGGATAGTAACTCCAAAGTATTTTACGGTCGTTACCGCTTCCAATGATTTACCACCTATGGCATAATCGTACTGGAATGGATTTCTGCCCCTATGTATGCGCATTATATTACATTTATCTACGTTTAGGGAAAGCTGCCAGCTGTCACACCATGCATTAATCCTCTGCAGGTCCTCCTGGAGTACGTACGAGTCTTCTGATGTTGCTACTTTCTTGTAGACAACTGTGTCATCTGCAAATAGCCTCACGGAGCTACCGATGTTGTCAACTAAGTCATTTATGTATATTGTAAACAATAAAGGTCCTATCACGCTTCCCTGCGGTACTCCCGAAATTACCTCTACATCTGCAGATTTTGAACTGTTAAGAATGACATGTTGTGTTCTTTCTTCTAGGAAATCCTGAATCCAATCACAAACCTGGTCCGATATTCTGTAAGCTCGTATTTTTTTCACTAAACGTAAGTGCGGAACCGTATCAAATGCCTTCCTGAAGTCCAGGAATACGGCATCAATCTGCTCGCCAGTGTCTACGGCACTGTGAATTTCTTGGGCAAATAGGGCGAGCTGAGTTTCACATGATCTCTGTTTGCGGAATCCATGTTGGTTATGATGAAGGAGATTTGTATTATCTAAGAACGTCATAATACGAGAACACAAAACATGTTCCATTATTCTACAACAGATTGACGTAAGCGAAATAGGCCTATAATTATTCGCATCTGATTTATGACCCTTCTTGAAAATGGGAACGACCTGCGCTTTCTTCCAGTCGCTAGGTACTTTACGTTCTTCCAGCGATCTACGATAAATTGCTGATAGAATGGGGGCAAGTTCTTTAGCATAATCACTGTAGAATCTTAAGGGTATCTCGTCTGGTCCGGATGCTTTTCCGCTACTAAGTGATAGCAGTTGTTTTTCAATTCCGATATCGTTTATTTCAATATTTTCCATTTTGGCGTCCGTGCGACGGCTGAAGTCAGGGACCGTGTTATGATTTTCCGCAGTGAAACAGTTTCGGAACACTGAATTCAGTATTTCTGCCTTTCTTCGGCCGTCCTCTGTTTCGGTGCCATCGTGGTCAACGAGTGACTGAATAGGGGATTTAGATCCGCTTACCGATTTTACATATGACCAAAACTTTTTAGGGTTCTTGTTTAGATTGTTTGCCAATGTTTTATGTTCGAATTCGTTGAATGCTTCTCTCATTGCTCTCTTTACGCTCTTTTTCGCTTCGTTCAGCTTTTCCTTATCAGCTATGATTCGACTACTCTTAAACCTATGATTTTTATTGTATTGCTGCTAGTGTTTACTTAAACTTATGGACTGACTTTTTTAAGGTTCATGAACATTTATTTTTATCTGTTATTACGTTTATGTTGTAATTTCATGTACTGACACGTTCCATGACCTTGGAGATTTGCTTCTCAATTTGGTCCTACAGAACTTGACGAGTAAATAAATAAAAAAATAAACAAACATGACCATAGTCTCTGGCAACTGAATTCAGACTACCGCTTCTGTCTTCTGGCTTCCACTGCCTGACACTGTGGTCGTGTGGCTTATTTTATGACAGTATTTTTGATGTGCCTATCTGCAGCTCGGCATCTCCACTATATGGTGGTTTAGCAACTATCCTTTTCATAATATTATTATTCCTGATGTGATATTTGGTCTTTCTTAAAATGCTCAGTCCTTATGCAGCCATGCAGTGTAGTTCTGATTTTACCTTCATCAGTTTCTGCACCATCTGTCACCCTCAAAAATCTGTTGCACAATTATTTTTGCCATGGGTAAGAAATATCTGTGCTGCGGCATGTGAGCTGTCATCTGTGGTATACTACATGCACTGATATATATCTGGAATTCTGTTTCAAATAGGTTTTGTCATATGAGAACTGGTATTCTATATGTGACACTGATTGCATAATCTGTCCAGTAAGCATTCATAAATATTTGTTCTCTTTTCACATGAAAGGTGTATTGTTAGCAGGTGCACTGAAGGCAGACAGTCTGTGTGTTGGTGTGGCTCGTGTGGGAAGTGACAGCCAGAAAATGGTGGTGTGCTCAATTGAGCAGATGACAGCTGTTGATCTTGGTCCCCCACTTCATTCTCTCATCATCTGTTCTGATCAGCTTCACCCACTGGAAGCTGAATATCTGGAGAAACTTGTACCCACTGTCAAACCTGTTACATAAGTTACACAATAAAGGGAATTTGTAATTGACTGTTTTGTTTTTATACAGTAAATGGAAATTGTAATTGACTGTTTTGTTTTTATACAATAAATGGAATTTGTAGTTGACTGTTTTGTTAGATTTCAAGCCACCCTGCTATATAATATGTATTTTTTTACACCTTAGAATGAAGATTTGTTGTTGTATTTGCTTAGTCATTCTCGTCAAATGTCATATGCTACTAAAATCTCATGAATGTTGCAGTTGTTATGTATTGGCTTAAGTATTTTGTGTTGTGGACATAATGAAATACGTTAATGCTTCAGTGGTTCACTGGGTATTCTAAGCTCAAAACAGATTTGACTGCTGTAAGTGGATTTGAAAGCACAATGATATTGGAGTAAGAAAGTTCAATTTCATCACAACAGTTGTATGCAGAGACTTTGGTATATATAAAAAAAAAATGAAAAAGGGAAAACAAATTCAGCAATCAGTCGCAAATCTGATCTGTATTTTATTGCAGATCTAGAGGTCAGCTATCGACTATAGACTGGTCAAGCCTGTGACAATTCATTTCACTGTACAACTTTAACACATAGATAGCCAGATTATATCTTCAACTTTTATAGTCCTGTCTTCTTCAGTTGCGTGTAATATTACGGTATATTGATAATTTTTACTTATGGACCGTCTGACAGCAACTGAATAAAACACAATTTTAGTGCCATACACGTTTCGCCTTTATTTTCTGCAAGGCATCAGTGGCCTGGAATATGTACATATGTTAGCTATTTTATTTACATTTTTGTCATTGTGCCTATAGGTTATAAACAGTTCTGGTGGTTGGTATTTCCTATTAAGTAGTAATGTTTTGAACTGTACTTACAGGTTGCGTGGACAATTTCTTACATATTACGCTCCTGTTGCATTTTTGGTGTTGTTCTTCTTCTTATGAACGCCAATTTGCGGTTTTTTTTCCACATTCCACAGCACTATGCACTGAACGCTTGTTTTAATCCAATGTTTTGGTTTCTGTTGCCGACTGTCAAATGTTTTTGCCAAAGATCGAATGTTATTGCCAAACTTATGAGTGTAACTATTGGAGTATCTGTGGTCTGTTCGTGTATGCATTTGTGTGTGCGTTTGTGTATGTGTGTGTGTGTGTTTTTTAGTGTGATATATATATTTTTTGTGCTGTGTGTGTGTGTGTGTGTGTGTGTGTGTGTGTGTGTGTGTGTGTGTGTGTGGCTTCCACATCCAGAAAGCCATAGCAGAAAACAAACATGTGATAAATGAACAAACACACATCAGCACAGGCTCCCTACTACACTTAATAAAGGAAATGATAACATAAAACAAAAAAAACTCTTCCCCCCACACCATTTCATTCGATCTTTGGCAAAAACATTTGACAGTCGGCAACAGAAACCAAAACATTGGATTAAAACAAGCGTTCAGTGCATAGTGCTGTGGAATGTGGAAAAAAAAACCGCAAATTGGCGTTCATAAGAAGAAGAACAACACCAAAAATGCAACAGGAGCGTAATATGTAAGAAATTGTCCACGCAACCTGTAAGTACAGTTCAAAACATTACTACTTAATAGGAAATACCAACCACCAGAACTGTTTATAACCTATAGGCACAATGACAAAAATGTAAATAAAATGGCTAACATATGTACATATTCCAGGCCACTGATGCCTTGCAGAAAATAAAGGCGAAACGTGTATGGCACTAAAATTGTGTTTTATTCAGTTGCTGTCAGACGGTCCATAAGTAAAAATTATCAATATACCGTAATATTACACGCAACTGAGGAAGACAGGACTATAAAAGTTGAAGATATAATCTGGCTATCTATGTGTTAAAGTTGTACAGTGAAATGAATTGTCACAGGCTTGACCAGTCTATAGTTGATAGCTGACCTCTAGATCTGCAATAAAATACAGATCAGATTTGCGACTGATTGCTGAATTTGTTTTCCCTTTTTAGAGATATTGCAGTAATGTGCAACAAAATGCCTTTGCATGTGGTGCACGTGATTTTTAAAGATTTATTTATACACCCAGACAAAGTTCACCTTTTCAGCAAAGCAGTTTCATTGGGAGTCCTGAAATGTTACACAATTTTCATTTTCACATATTGGTTTCTATATTTAAAACAGTTAACAAAAGTATTTTGTAATCATATAATATTCCATGATGCCCTCTTTTACTAAAAAGGTGAAACATTTGTGTGTGTGTGTGTGTGTGTGTGTGTGTGTGTGTGTGTGTGTGTGCGTGTGCGTGTGCGTGTGCGTGCGTAAATAAAATACCAATTCATTCGCAGCATCCAAAAGTGCATCATCTCTTGAACTACTCCAGTATATGTCTAGAAATCTGAACACGTGACTGAAAATGCACTCTGGATATCAACTCATAGATATGATTAGACACAGTGAAATCTTTACACTACAATAAGTACTTGCAGCAAAATAAACTCGATGCAAATTACCATTCTTCCACATGAGCCACCTCTATCCAATCTTCTTAAATCATCCTCTAGCCTCAATTACACGTCAGGGAGCATCTCAATTCTCTGTGCAGTATGTCCACCGTCTACTCTCACTCTGCCGTGACACGACACCCTCTCTCTCTCCAGCCCACAACAACTGTTTCCTTCACTCACTCAAGCTGTACTTGATAATACAACCTCTTGTGGCCAAAGAATATGTATCACTCGTGTTCAGCCTTCAGAGGTGCTCATAGTGGTAAACATTCCAAATAAACTGTCAAATATACCAAAACAAACTGTCATTTATCATGATATGTACACCTTTCGTAATCATTCACATTATAATGTCGCAAAGAAGCTGTGGTGTAGTGGTTACTGGACTATTGCATGGAGGGTCATGAGTTCAAAACTCACCTAAACTGTAAAATTTTAATTTCTATATTTGGTTCAAGTACATTCTAGAAGTAGCCACAAATGTCAAGAATCATTGTACTGGAATGTTCTGTAACTGTTTATATACCGTATGTGATCTAGCCAGAGGCAGTTCGCTCCGCACTTTTGTATGTGCAAGTGCTGAATAAACCTTCGTTCTGTGAAGTTAATGTTCGTCATTCAACTAATTACACCTTCTTCTACGTGACATTATTCTGGTGGAGGTGCTGGGTATTGGAACTTGTGATAGTGCACAATATCACCCACACAGTAGCTACCCTCAGGCCATGACAGAACCGCCATTTATGTGGCGAGAAACCCGAGTTCGAGCCATATTCAACAGATCACAATCTATCGCAGACCGAAGAAGAAGAGGACATTACGATGACAGCAGCTATGTGCCACCACATGAAAAATCCTTCCGGGTTCTCTAGTGATGATGGCCAAGATCCAAACAAGTGGCTGAAGGTATATGGGCATATAGCCAAATTTAGAAATGGGATGACAGTGTGTGTTTGGCTAACATATTTTTCTGCTTGGAAGGCACTGCCAAGCAATGGTATGAGAACAACAAGGAGAAGTTCACAAGCTGGGAAGTATTCCAGGTGGAACTGCACAAGTATTTCGGCGAAACACAATGACAGAAGTGCAAGGCTGAAGATAAATTAAAGTGCTGGGCACAGTGTCCAGGAGAAACTGCAGCATCCTACATTCAAGATGTTTTGGAGCTGTGTAAAATAGTGGATCCTAGAATGAAGGAGGAAGATAAGGTTGCACATCTCATGAAGGCTGTTGCTGAGGACATGTATCAAGCCCTACTCATGAAGGAGGTTTCGACAGCAGGCGATTTCATAAAATGGTGCCAGTATATCGAGACAATGCATCAAAAAATAATTACACTCAAGAAACTTCCTGGCACATTAAAACTGTGTGCCGGACCGAGACTCGAACTCGGGACCTTTGCCTTTCGCGGGAAAGTGCTCTACCAACTAAGCTACTCAAGCACGACTTGCGCCCTGTTCTCACAGCCTTATTTCTGCCAGCACACACAAGAAGTTTGAACGGCTCCCAAATGTCGTATCAATTTTTGTAATGGAAGAAGAAACTGAAGTCACATGTGTTCTTCGTCAGATAGTGAGAGAGGAAGTTCAGAAGGCACTTGGATTGCAAGGCAAGCAAAAAACCGAGATGCTTCAAGAGGTCATAATGGAGGAAGTGGAACAGACATTGCACCCAGTCTCTTGTCCATCATTTCCCTTTAAAACGGTGAAAAAGTCAAGACCTAGGCAAAGTTACATTCCTACAATGCCACATGAGGAACCTGTTTGGGGACTAAGGAAGACTGACGTCTGGAGGACCCAGGCTAACCAACTAGTATGTTTCCACTGCGGACGGCAGGACAAGTGGTGCGCTATTGTCGAGAGAGGTGGCAAATATTCAATGACACCCGTGACAGAAGACAGCAGACTGATCTTAGCTGACGCCAACTCTGGGACAACGAAGATGAACAAGATGATGTGGGTGCAGGGTGACGTAGGTCACCATTGTCACAAGCTAGCCGCTGGAGAGGACACTCGCCAACATGCCGATCAAGGTCTCCATCACAGTTTAGTAGCTCCTGCCGATCACCTAGCTGTTGCAACCTGGAAAACTAAAGGGTGCGACCTTTCTTGGAGGTGAGGCCGCCAAAGAGAGAAATCCTCCGCCCTCGATCACTACAAAAAATGATGTCGATATCCTCATGGATGGCTTACCAGCCCAAGCTCTTGGGGACTCTGGAGCATCATATTCAGTCATTTTGGAGAAGTACCGTTACCAGTTGCAGAAAACTGTTTTCATCGACAACAAAACATCTCTGCTCAAGGTGGCTAATGGGAAGATGTAAAACCTACAGGAAGATGTGGATATAAGTGGCCATACACAGCCCTTAGATTTCGTCGTCTTACAAGAGTGTAGTCATGACGTCATTCTCGGATGGGACTTTTTGAAAGCTTCTCAGGCAATTATAGATTGTGGTCGCTCGAAGATTATGCTAGACGAGATAAGATACTGTGGGCAGGAAGATGAGCATCCGAGTGTGTGGCGACTGTATGTCATAGATGAATTGATCATCCCTGCCATCAGCGCTGGAAAGGTGACTGTCACATGTCGTGCCATACATCAACCCATGGATCTTGTAGTGGAAGTAAGAGAAGCATACCAGTGAAGAATAACTTGGTCATCCCAGGCTCTGTTGTCTTGTTTAAGAACGGATTCGGTGAATTGTGGATAGTTAACTGCCGCTGAGAACCACAGATCCTTCCAAGACGCATGTGCGTAGCATATGCTGAGCTGTTAATTGCAGAACAGCTGAGCGTCATAGAAACCTGCCATGCCAAGTCTGTGGGCGAAATTAGCGCTAGCTCGACTATCACCAGATATCACTAAGGAGCAACAGAAGAAGCTAAAGCTACTTGCCATTCTTCAAGAGTTTTGTGAATGCTTCAATCTACAAGTGAAGAGCAAATTACACAAATCGACGGTGAAGCACCGGATTAGCACTGGAGACCTTCAGCCAATAGGACAGAGAGCATACTGTGTGTTGAATAATTCATGATGAGGTAGAGAAAATGATGAAGAACGACATCATTCAGCCTTTGCAGAGCCCATGGTCATCATCAGTGGTTCTTGTCAGGAAGAAGGATGGCAGTTGGCGCTTTTGTGTTGATTACAGGAAGTTTAATAAGGTAACTAAAAAGGTCATTTACCCTCTTCCACGAATTGTCTGAAGGGGGCTAAGTTTTTCGCAACCATGGACATGAACTCAGGATACTGGCAAATCGAAGTAGATGAGGCTAATGGTGAGAAAATTGCATTCATCACCCCTGATCGCCTGTATGAGTTTAAGGTGATGCCGTTTGCTTTGTGTAGCGCACCAGCAACTTTTGAATGGATGATGAATTATCTTCTAAGTAACCTGAAGTGGACAATGTGTCTTTGTTATTTAGACGATGTTATAGTGTTCTCAGGAGACATTTGATGAACACATAAAAAGACTGAGGGCCGTTCTTAAGTATCTCCAACAAGGTGGACTGAAACTTAATCCAAGAAAGTGTCTCTTTGGAGAAAAAGAAATCAAAATACTTGGACACCTTGTGTCAAACGAAGGTGTGTGAGCAGACCCTAAAAAAGTGAGATCTATAACTAAATTTTCTATTCCTTAAAGTATTAGAGATGTGAGAAGCTTCCTCAGATTACATTCTTATTACCGTCGTTTTATCAAAGACTTTTGTATCAAAGCCAGACCACTCCAAGAGTTGTTAAAAGCTGATGCTAAATTTATCTGGGGTGGTGCTCAGTAAGATTCTTTCGATGTGCTGTGAAAAGCTCTGACAACTGACCCTGTACTTGGTCTGTATGATGAGAGAACACCTACCGAACTACACAGAGATGCCACTGGGCATGGGATCGGTGCTGTTCTGGTGCAAATTTCGGATGGAAAAGAGAAGGTTATAGCCTATGCTTCTAAGGCACTTACGAAAGCCGAGAGAAGCTACTCAACTACAGAAAGAGAATGTCTTGCTGTGATCTGGGCCATGTGCAAATTTCAACAGTATCTCTATGGAAGGTCATTCACAGTTGTTACAGACCATCATTCACTTTGTTGGTTGACAGGACTTAAGGATCCAACAGGATGACTCACCAGGTGGGCACTACGCCTTCAAGAGTATGACATTACCATAGTGTACAAAAGTGGATGAAAACACCAAGATGCCGACTGTCTCTCAAAAAACCCTGTGCAAGACCATCAAGACTTTGATGAAGATAGTGACTGTCTCGCTGCACTCCAGGATTTTTCTTCTGAGAAGAAGAAGGACGCCAAGACATCTCAAATTACGCTTCCATTAAATCGGTCAGAGGATGTGAAAGGACAATTTAAGGTGGTTAATGGATTACTTTCCAAGAAAAACTTTGATCTGTTTGGAAAGAGGTTGCTACCAGTGATTCCTAAACACATGCGCTTAGATGTTCTACAGAAATTCCATGACACATCTGAGGCTGGAAATCTAGGATTTATTAAGACATATGATAGGATCTGCAAGAGATTTTTTTGGCCAGGTTTATTTAGGAGTGTCCGTCACTATGTATTGCACTGTCGAGAGTGCCAGAGGAGAAAGGCAGTTCCTCAGAAACCCCCTGGCCGACTCATACCAATTCCACCAGCCAAAACGCCTCTCCTGCGTGTTGGGATTGACCTCCTGAAACGATTTCCAACGTCTGCTACTGGCAATAGATGGATTATTGTTTGCATTGATTATCTGACATGCTATGCCATTACAAAAGCTGTGAAAATAGCCGAAGCATTTGAGGTACCAAATTCATCATTGAAGACATTGTATTAAAACACGGTGCCCCAAGTTCGTTAATTACAGATCGAGGGCAAGTTTTTCAATCGAATCTTGTGACAGAGATAAACCATCGGTGTATCATTACTCAACACATGACGACTGCCTAATGTCTGCAAACTAACGGGCTTACTGTACGCCTTAACAAGACCTTGGCTGACATTCTATCAATGTTCGTCAGTGTTGAGCAGAGCAACTGCGATGAGAAGCTACCTTTCATGACGTTTGCCTATGACAATGCCAAACAACACACCACAGTATTTACGCCATTTTTCCTGGTGCATGGGTGTGAGGCGACTACAACGATGGACACTGTTTTTTCATTACATCCTAATGACGTGGACGATGACTACATCAGCCAGGTGTTAACCAGAGCTGAAGAAGCTTGGCAGTTAGCTGAACTCCGCACGCTGCAGGCTGAAGAAAACGATCACCGAAGGTATGACGCGAGCTACCGCCCTGTTGTCTACCAGCCTGGTGACCTCGTCTGAATCTTCAGTCCTGTTCGGAAGGTTGGTCTCTCTGAGAAGCTCCTCAGGCGCTACTTTGGACCTTATAAGGTTGTAAGACAGTTGCCTGATGTTACTTATGAAGTTGAAGATTTCAACCCTGACACAAGACAATGAAAAATCAGAGATACGGTCCACGTCCTTCGAATGAAGCCCTATAGGAATCCTGCAACCCAAGGTGAATTCGAAGCTCCAGCGACAGGCAACAAGCGGAAAGGTGACAAAGAGCGTAGTGTCAAAGGAAGTTCTAAGAAGATCACCGACAGGGTGAACATCAGTCATTGGGAGTTGGAGTATGCAGGACCGATGACTTGTTCCTGGACAAGGAGGACGTAAGATCGAGACACTGTTCTCTTAAGGAGGGAGAAATGTCGCACAAGAAGCTGTGGTGTAGTGGTTATGATACTGGACACATGGAGGGTCGTGAGTTCAAAACTCACCTGAACTGTAAAATTTTAATTTCTGTATTAGGTTTGAGTACATTCTAGAAGTATCTACAAATGTCAAGAATCATTGTACTGGGATGTTCTGTAACTGTATATCTACTGTATGTGTTCTGGCCGGAGGCAGTTCGCTCCACGCTCTTGTAAGTGCAAGTGCTGAATCAACCTTCGTTCAGTGAAGTTAGTGTTCATCATTCATCTAATTACACCTTCTTCTACGTGACAGAATGTACACATTTCAAGATTTTAAAGTAAAATACGAATGAGGTTAATTTGTACTTTCACAACATCATAGACATTTTTCCTGAACGGAATGGAAGTGAGAAATGGGTTACAATGAAAGAGAAACAACACGGTATACAGCACAATCAGTGATTTAAAAAAAGGAAGAAATGGAAAGCAACTTACTTGTGCAAATCAAATGCTTTGTAATAACGGAAATCTAAGATCAGTCCTCTATGTGGTAGCCAGCACCCTGAAGACCCAACTTTCGGGATGGATGCCTGTAACTGAGTTACAGAAAAAACTATTCATTACTGGCTCATTCTATTGGTCAGTTGGAAACTAAGACGCAAATGTGGCAGCCACCATTCTCATTACCATTATTTTTATGTTGAACTGAAGCATCATACAAATTTTCGCATTTTTAAGTCTAATATTTAGCGTCTTCAATTTTTCTTAAAAATGTGGATTCGGATTACAGTTTTTATTTAATCGTGTTGAGACTTGGACCAGTTAATTTTGACACACATCTGCACATTATGACCAGTTTCTAGCTGTGTTATTTAGCGCCACATATTTTTTTTTTCTTAAAACGATGTATTTAGGAAAACTATTGATCTAATCACTCTAAGACTCAACATTTAAAACATTATTACAATAAAGTATATGTTGACAAAGTTTGAAAAAGTAATTTTAGCTTTTAATTTTATTCTTAATTATTGTGAAATGCTTTGTGGTGACATGGCGCAACTAGCAGTGAACTGGAGTAATTCCTGGCACACCCACTCGCTTCTGTATCTCACAAACGGTACAGCGCTTGTTTTGCTGCAACACCAACGTCATTCAAAACCTTCAGCAGTGTAGATGTGTGGGTAGGATCTTTTTATGCTAGAGAGTGCTCCTCTACACACTGTACAGCTAGTGAGCTGACTGCTGCAAGGGCATTTTGGTAATGCTAGAATTATCAGCCATAATCTCACTAGAGCCTGGCCATCCAAAACACTTGATCTTTGGCTGTGTGTCTTCTGGATGCGTGGTTACCTGAAAGATGTGTTCAGTGCTCCAATTACGAACTTAGCTGAACTGAAGGTCAACACTGTGCAACACATTCTGAACGTGACCTCCGAGACACTCCAGTCTGTTGTTTCTTGATTTCAACTTGTGGCTCAAAATGGTGGACAGCATACTGAACATGACTTGTATCATTCTCACGACAATTAGAAACTGATATCATTTTGTTTTTCATGTGGTTTTTGGTCCCAGGACATTTAAAAACCGATTTTTCCCATCCTATGTGGTACAGCCTTGCTGTGATGAAGTGGCTTACCTAATTAACAGTGTCACAGCCATTGACTGCCAGACGTGCAGTCATGCACCTTGAATACTACAGGTAGGGTAGAGTGCAGCTTAAAACACAGCCATGGTATTATAATTCCTCTCTCATTCGTAGCTGACCCTACTTCTGTAAAGACACTTACAGCGCCATCAACTACTAAAATTTTTCGTTCAACTTTTTTTTTTTGTTCCCTGATGTTACCCCCTGTGTCCATAATACGCTGTTCAGATTTGATGTCATTCTGAGCAATGATTCTCCTTCTATGGTGTTTTGAAACTGGAACTATAATTATGGACATCCTGCAGATAGACTAGCATTTTCCCCATGGCTTCTCCTCTGTACATGTATGTCACATGTAATGCACAAAGGTCATCCTCTCCTCTCTCTCTGCTCTTCACCTCCTAACCTTTCTATCTCTCAACCTCATCCTCCAACCTCTCTCTGTCCATCTGCTTGCCTCTTTCTTTTGACCTCATCATACAGCCTTTCTCTCTGTCCACCACCTCCACCTCCCTAACCCTATCTGCCTTTAATTCTCCTCCTGCCCCTCTCTCCCTATCCATCCCATCCTGCGCTCCTTGCACCCTACCCATCACCCTCTGCCCCCTCTTTCTCTTCATCCCATCCCCTAACCATTTCCAGCTTTCCTCCAAGGATGCTATTCGGCAAGTCTAGCCCTGCAATAGATGTCATTAAAGCAGGTTGCCCTTCTTCCGCAACACAGCTCTTGTGCAGCACAGCCTCTATGCCAATGGCTTGCACGCCCATTATCCCATGATGTGAAGGCTACCAAGGAAAACAGTATGATAAAGCAGACTGATACTAATCCAACACAACAGCCTGGTCTGCTGGCCAGCCTACACATCAGGGAGTGGAAAACCATTTCTTGCCCCTAAGAAGTAGTTACCCCTGCAGAGCAGGTCGGTTATGCAGTTTGATACTACTCTCACACAACTCTCCAGTGTGCAGGGCGTCCTGTATGGAAGGTGACTAAAAAGAACATGTCTGTATTTCTCTAAATATTACAGATAGAACATTATATTAGACTTTTCCTCACAGCTTTGCCTGCATACATGTATGCCTCCTCCCACTCCCTCTCAGTTCTTACTCTCATCCTCCAATCTCTTACCTTACCTATCCACTCCTTTCACCTTTTCTTGCTATATATCCCCTCCTGCCCCCTCTCTCTATCCATCACCTCCTCCTTATATCACAACTACCCCCACAACATGACTCTCATGCAGCACAGTGTATATGCCGATGCCTCGGAAATCCTTTGTCATCGGCACTGCCAGCCATTGACTGTCATCATCTTTTTCGCCTTCTTTTTAATTTTATGAGTGATGATTTTAGCATGTTTCCAAAACTTTCGGTATATTTGTCATATGTCGTTTTTATCCAAAGTGCATTTCAGTAAATGATAAGTGGTCGTAGTACATTGCTTGACCTAACTTCTGCTTTCAGCTCCTCTTCCAGTCACAGAAGACTTCTAAAGGTCATTCCAGTAAATAAAATTGCAGGCTTTGAAAAGACAAAATGTGATGATGGTGGCAGCCCTCAACTACATACCCTCAGACTCAGAGTTGAAATATTAAAAGTTTTGGCTGATTTCGTTGTCTAAGGGCTGGAATACGTAGTTGCCGCATTACAAGCCAAATACTGCTGAGTCTACAGTATACAATGTGAATATACACATGAATTGAATGGTTGAAGGTTCCTATCAATCAGCAATTGCGAATTTGAATGTAACAGAAATTGACAAATGAAAGATTGCAATTAAATAAAATATGCAGGTACTATTTTCAGTGACTTTAAATGATGAATACGATAGTAGAAGAACCTTTAAGAATGCCATTCATTACTGCAAAACACTTACTGTTGTCAATGGTCCAGTAATTAAATCAAATATAAGTTGAATAACAGGGAAACAATAGATTCCTACTTCACGTAATTAGATATGAACAACAACATAGCTCGCGAAATATTCACTTCTAAACGCATACTATCTCTTCACTGCAGAAGCAATGGAAGGGTCACAAGTGCACAATTCGGCACTGCGAAATGTTTCTATCTCCTGCGACCGTGCGCAGACTTCTCCACTCTCCAAGTAGTTCCTGTGACCGACCGTCGCTGCTTCCCGTCCAGCATTCCTTCTGTCCTGTCCAGCACTCCTCCCCCACTTTCATACAGTCTCCCCATTAATTGGCGCTTGTATAGGTACATAAGGAAAAGCTCCAAAAAGCTACGATAAAAATTTAAAACCAATGATGATAATCATTAGCGCAGCCGCTGTAAGCGCCGGAAAAGATGTAATTTGTTACGCTGGAAGGCGAATGACAAATTATAAAAACTCCATTCAACATTTTTGTCAATTATTACATAGACTCTGTCTTTAGTTCTCGTGGCGAGAACACGAATTTGTTGTGATATAATGTGTTGTCTGAATAATAATCCTACGAAAATATGAAGTCTGAGAGTTCGTTTTTGTGCAAAACCACGAAAGTTTTCTTTTCTTCCATGCATTATCCCAATGTCATGGCAACATAGCTGCCTGCATCAGAAGAGGAAGTCCGATTAAGAATTAATATTGTACACACAGTCAAGAAAGAGAAAAACCTATGGCAGAAGAAGACAAATATAACCAAGGATAACAGATTCAACGTAACTGCACGACACCACTGGCTAACAATTTACGAAATTGTGATTTAAAAGTGAAAGACAATTTATTTGCTGCAAAATTCATAAAAACCAAATATGTCACAACTGGCGACCTGGTGACATGACGTTGAGAAAGCCATGAAACCAGTTGTGTAAATTATTTATGACATTCTATAAGTTTTTTTGTATGTACTAATTATTTTCAAATTTTCATGTGCGACATCACGACTGGGAGCAAAATAACAAGAACCAAAAATTCTTATTTATAAAGTAACCAATTCAAAAGGGAATAAAAAGTGAAACCGGAAATTACAGAAAATTATGGAAATACGCTGTTTGTTTCATCGCAACAAAGGTAGGACCGCTACGCAACTGCGCCATGTCTTCCACACTTAGACGTATTAAGTAATTCAGAGAGGAACATTACCAAAGTAACAAGTGCTAGTGAATTTTCACAGAGTTCTAACTGTGATGATATGTTGATGACAATAGATGAAACTACTTCACGTATCTCCGCGAGAAACATTCTGCTCGCACAGGAGAACATAGAAAGCAAAGATAACATGATTTTTGACTACACTTTGCCGTCACCTATCATACAAAATCCAAATGACAATTTAGAAAGTACTAACATTAGATAGCAACCAAAACAGCGCACTTACCGCTGTACTTCAAAAACTCGATAGTTTGACCACAGAAATAAAAAATACGAACACCAATTTGCGTACAGACATAAATACAAAATTTGACAGTTTGTCGCAAAACGTTACCATAGTCACACAAGACAACATAAAACAATAGCAAAAACAAGTTTTAAAAGATTTTCAGGATACAATCACACAACAGATCAATGCTTTTACTAAGAATTTTCACGAGGAAACGAATGTAAAATTTAAAGTCATGGAAAAACAGTAAAAAGATGTACTTTCCCAAGTGAACAATCACATTACGGAAATAAAACAGAAATTAGATAATCTTAATGAGCAGAATGATACAGTAGAGCAACAAATAAAAGCGATTAAAGACACACACACAGACAGACCTGAAAGCTACACAAGCACAATTAACTTCCACAGTAAAGAACTTTTCTACTGTAGTGATCATACTGCATAAGGATTACGAAAATGTACCAATAGCTATTGTTGAACTCACTTTAAAATAGCATCACTTGAAATCGAATAAGTCTGTGCCAAAAAGGAAAGAGACAAAATTAGTGAAAATTTATCTGATGTAATTTCAAAATCTGAAGCAGGTACTTTAAACAAAACCAGTACCAAAGCGGAAAAAGTTGTGAAGGAATATAGATTAATCAATGATGTAGTTGAAAAAGTTATTCAGCAAAAGGGAAATGACATTGTGGACAAAGTGAACACCAATACGCAACTACTTGGTGAGAATGTTGCAGAGGCACAAGCAGTGCATATAAACAAAGAGCCAGTCACAGCAAACCAAGGTAATGTATGCACACAGATCATTGCAAACCCTACGAACGATGCCAGTACTAATGACAGAACGCAGAGTGTAAGTTTACAATGCATAACACCAGAACCAGTACCTACGAAAAATGTAAATAATTATGACAGCTATGTAAACATAGCACAAAATGCAAACAGCTTGTCCACTATATTTGCTGAAGAAGGTCTATTAAGACACCGTCAGTTCCCAACATTTACGAGTGAAGGTAAGAGGATGAACCCTGTTGTATTTATTAGTGCTTTCTGACATGTGTTTTCTAGAAATTCGACAGAAGCACAAAAGGTCAGGTTTGTTGTTGGGTACACGCAAGTAGCTGAGCGTTGTGTGACATATTTACAATTTGAACGGGCATTACTTGGCAAATACTGGTCAGAAGCCGTACAGGAGAGACTTAAGCGAGATGTTTTTAACCCCGCCCCTTTTAATAGCAAATATGGTAGCTTGTGAAGATACGATCCTATTTCTCGTGTGGGTGTTTTAAAAAAGTCGTTTGCCATCACACATTCGTGAAAAATTAATTACTACACCTGAGCACGACACAGAATATTTTCTATCCATTTTAGATTCGAGTGATCTAATATATGAGGAGAAAGTAATAACAAATAAGGCATCAGACAGCCAAACACCTCAACAACATAACTCAAATGGTCAATAGAAAAAGCCAGACGCGAACATATAGCAAGGCTGGTATGCGCAACCACAAGGATACATTAACCTCGGTAATGGATACGGGAATGGAAATGGCAGGAACATGAGATTTAAACAAAACTTTCCGTATAATATGAACGATTCCCAACCACAAGCTAATTTCAATCCCTATTCTCAAAACTATGCACCGCATGTAAATAAAAACAGTCAGCCATACCAGAGGCCGGTGCACGGCAGCAACATTAGTATGCCACACGCTGTACCACAGCCAACCTTTATGCAGCAAAATCACAATACGGCAACATTTCACAACAGCCATATGAACACACGAGAAGGCATGTCACGAACTGGAAATAATACACACTGGAGAATCAATCACACAGTACGCAGGAAAACCCAAATCGGTCGTAGTTGAGCCCCATTCTATAGACCTTATAAGCAATGGGGCAAATCAGATTTTCAAACATGTTTTGTACGATTCGATGAGCAAGGAGACATAAGAGACAATCTATACCAACATGAACTAGGACCGATGAAAAATACACTAGAAGAAGATGAGTAGTCAGGGTGAAAATGTTTGGTGTAGACACACAGTTAATAAAACTTCCTGGCAGATTAAAACTGTGTGCCCCACCGAGACTCGAACTCGGGACCTTTGCCTTTCGCGGGCATGTGCTCTACCATCTGAGCTACCGAAGCACGACTCACGCCCGGTACTCACAGCTTAATCTGCCAGGAAGTTTCATATCAGCCCATACTCTGCTGCAGAGTGAAAGTCTTATTCTGGACACAGTTAATACTTGATACAGGGTCCATGAATAATTTAATGTCTGAATCCTTTTTCACTGAATTACAAAGACAGAATAAATTTCCCGTTCTGCCAATACAAAACTGCAAGTTACAAACCGCTACCGGCGGCAAAACCAAGTTAGTAAAACATCAAGCCCTTATCACAGTGTACATTGAACAGTTTTATGTGCAGTGTAATTTTTTAATAGTAGCCAAACGTATTGCAACTGCTTCATAGGTATAACACATTTAGAACCTACAAAACTCAAATAGACATAGGTAATGGTAAGTGCCATTTCTTTGTGAAGAACCGAAGATTTTCTATCAGTCTGATTACCACACCAGAGAGGTACAACACAGTAAACCCAGAACCCCATGTCACTGTACAGTATTCATATACCACCATGTATTTTTTGAGCAAATGTGATAATGAACACAATACCGACACTGAAGTTAACCAGGCAGTAGTAGAGCAGAAATTGAATGAATCAAATATTCTAGATGCTACACAATGACAACAGCTTTCTGACTCTTTTTAAATAATATGCATATTATGCAAGTGTTTTAATAAGATTCCAGGAGTAATCAAAGATTATGAACATGAACTTAATGTCTATACTCACGAAACATTTTGTGTTATGTCTTACCCTATACTGTGGGCAAAGTGTGAAGCAGTTAAGCAGGAAATCAATAGAATGTGCAAATTTACGATCGTACAGCCATCATTTTCACCATATTGCAACCCAATACCACCAGTTAGCAAACCTGATGCATCAGTACAACTAGTTTTAGACGCTAGAGGCATAAACAAAATCCTAGTACCAGTAAGAACAAAGCCAGATAATTTAGATGAACAGTTTCTAAAATTCTATAACACCAAATATTTCAGCACCCTCGACCTTAAAAAATCTTACTGGCAAACAAAGTTACATGAGGAGAGTAGAAAATACACTCCAATTGCAGGAGTTATGAATTTCAAGTTCTACCCTCCGGCTTAAACATAAGTGCAGGTGTATTTATACCAACTTTGGACAGCGACCTAGGACCAGAATTGCTGAGTAAGGTTACCATTTATGTTGTCGATATGTCAATAGCCACATCAACTTGGGAGAACACATCAGTATAATGGAAAAAGTTCAGATGGCTCTGAGCACTGTGGGACTTAACATCTGAGGTCATCAGTCCCCAAGAACTTAGAAGCACTTAAACCTAACTGACCTAAGGACATCACACACATCCATTCCTGAGGCAGGATTCGAACCTGCGACTGTAGCAGTCGCGCGGTTCCGGACTGAAGAGCCTAGAACCGCTCGGCCATCGCGGCTGGCATGGAAAAAGTATTTCAGAGATTTACAGAGTACAAAGTAACAGCAAATCATGAAAAATCTAACTTTGGCAAAGAACAAGTAAAATTTTTAGGACATATCGTATCAGAACAGGGTATATTACCAGACCCAAACAAACTAGATCCCAACCCTAAGGAACAGAAAACAATTGAAAGCATATCTAGGACTTACTTCCTTTTCCCGAAAATTTATACCACAGCAACTTATGAATAGCGATGCCCTACTTAACCTGTTGAGAAAGAATAAGCCTTGGTTATCGGATGAGAGATGCCAGGAGGACTTCAGCAAAATTAAAAATACATTAATTTCAGTAAACATTTTGAGTCATCCTGACATGTCCAAAGACTTTTGTTTCAGCACGGGCGCCTCGCGTCAGGGGCTGGGGCCATGTTTGTTCCAGATACAAGAAGAAGAAGGAAAAATCGTACCCAAAGTCATCAGCTTTGCCAGCAAAACTTTATCAGAGGCGGAAAGATCATATTCCGTATCAGAACTGGAAAGCTTAGCAGTAATTTGGTCGTTTAAGAAATTTGATTATTTTCTTTGGAGTAAAAACACTAACGTCTACTGTGATCACCAGTCATTACTTTTTTTTCTCTTAACATGTAAACTGTTACACCAAAGACTAGTGAGGTGGTGTTTGTACCTACAGGAATTCAATTTTGAAATAATATGCCATAAAGGTCAGTCAGAATGTTACTGCAGATGCATTATCCAAACTATCACAGGGACAAGAGGAGTTAAGTGAACTGTCTGAACACGATTCAGAAATCCATACATTACTGATGCAATGTAGTACACAAAAATCTGACTGCAAAAATTTTTGTAAACAAATGGTAATAATACAACAACAAGACAACAGGTGGAAGAAGGTAATACAAAATCTTAACCGGAATGCAAACCACCAGGTAAGTAAATGGTATCAGTTACACAAAGGCGTTTTGTTCCACTGGAACCACGAAAGTTCTAACCATTGGTGTGTATACCTTCCAGAGGAATATATCGACGAATTTATCAAACATACACACGAAGTATGGGGACACAAAGGAGTAACAAAATATACAGACAAGATTTCCAAACTTTGTTACTTTCCTAATTTACGGCGTTTTGTTTCACACATATTAAAAAAGTGTGCTATTTGCCAAAGAATAAAACCATCCAATATGTCAAAGTTTACAGAACTACAACCCATACTAACCAAAACACCACTGGAAATGATTTCCCGGGATATCGCAGGGCCATATCATAGGACAAAAGGTGGTGTCAAGTACATAATAGCTCTTTGCGATATATTCAAAAAATACATCAAAGTTTATGCTATCAAAACCACTACAGCCAGTAGCATCATAAGGAGAATTAAAGAGGATTGTTTATGAAGAGTTGGGAAACCCAAAGTCATATTAACAGACAATGCAGCCTATTTTGTAGAAGAAAATTGAAACAGTTCATGAGTACACAGGGCATTAAACACATCTTGGTAAATTTTTTCCACCCAGAAGCATGTCACGTGGAGAGGGTGTTTAAAGAAGTCAATAGATTTATAAGGACTTGCGCTCATAATAAACATTCATGATGGATTGAATACGTGACTCAATTTATGCAAATAGTAAACAATCTTCACCACTCGTCCACAGTTTTCACTCTTAATGAACTTATGTTAAACACAAAGCAAACTGACGAATGGGAATCACCCATAACAACATTACCTACTAAAGAGTTAACTTTACAGGATAACATCAAACAAGCAGTAATTACACTAGAGAATAGAGCAGAGTACAGAAAGACAATATACAACAAAAAGTTAAAACGACTTACACAGTTTTTCGAAGGGCAACGAGTCCTCTTGAGAACACATCCCAAATGGACAAAGATCGTTAAGTAGAACAAAAAATGGCAATTACTATACTCAGAATGCAGAAGAAGAGATTTACGACGGGTGTATTAGGTACCAAATGAAAAAAACCGGTCACACCTCAAAGAAATTATTTAGTTATTGATATATCTGTATGTATATTTTGGTCATCAAGCAAATGAAGAATAAGAATATACATCATCGCAGTGCAACTACGAAACATTTACCTGTACCTACTGACTACAAAGTACACA
The DNA here is from genome assembly GCF_021461385.2 of Schistocerca piceifrons. Classification (NCBI taxonomy): domain Eukaryota; kingdom Metazoa; phylum Arthropoda; class Insecta; order Orthoptera; family Acrididae; genus Schistocerca; species Schistocerca piceifrons. The sequence continues at coordinate 141,564,705 of NC_060141.1, read as the reverse complement.
TAAACACGGAGGCATGTGATCTTAAATAAAACTAATCAATTCATATCGCGCCACATGCGAATATAAACGACGACATTTTCACATAATGGTAAAGACGTAAGCATGACGTAATGCAAAAACTTTCGCATTACAAACACAAAGCTACACGTAAGCAATTATAAGCAACAAAATGGTATATAGTACATGAGTCGTTAATATGTTTTGGTTCCATGAAAAGGGAGTTCCCTGATTAGTGATTTAAGAAAAGACGAATAGCATTTCCTTAGTAATCCATAAACCAGTAGAATAGTATTCCTTATTCCCGCCCCAACGCAGGAGGCGGCGCCAAAGTGTGACAAGTAAGCAACGCGTAAAGTAAAATCCTGATGTACATGTTTTTCTCTGTTTCTCCCTAGGAAAATAGTAAACTCTCGAATAACTGATGCATGCATGACTGGAAAATAAAATGCGAATGCGTTAAATGCACATATACTAACATGATGTAAAAGAATATAAATAAGTTACTTGTATTTATGTACAAAGGATTTTTTTGACGCTAACAAACAAACTATACTAAACAGCTACTGTAATTGAAAAAGGAATTTTGTAATGTTTTAGTATTCAAGAATTTTCTACGTTTGATACAAATAATGGGTGGAATGTCAGCCTTAGATGTAAGCCATTGTAATATGCATTATTATGTCAAAATGTTTATGTGAATTTTATGTGTATATCGAGCCATATGTAAAACATGAACTTGAAAAACTAACAGAAAGGGAAAAAAAACCTCAAGGACTAAAAGCAGTTCTCACGACAAACTGAACGACGAAACATATAGTGGTACCCAAATGCGCGTGCAATAGTGCAAGGAATCAATTGTGGTAATATCATGCTACGCAAAGTCTGATATATTAATCAGCAAACTACAATTGTACAAGCATCACTTCTCTTGATGTCGGGTGTTGATGTGCAGTATTCACCCCACAGAAAATGTGGATACAACAGAGAAATTCCTTCGCGGGCCACATGAAAGGTGAATAATCTGCCACAGCATCGGTTCTTGAAGAGTAAACGCACATGCATCGCACTCACGCTTGAAATGAAATGTCGTGTGGCTAGGGCCTCCCGTCGGGTAGACCGTTCGCCAGGTGCAGGTCTTTCGATTTGACGCCACTTCGGCGACCTGCGCGTCGATGGTGATGAAATGATGATGATTAGGACAACACAACACCCAGTCCCTGAGCGGAGAAAATCTGCGACCCAGCCGGGAATCGAACCCAGGCCCTTAGGATTGACAGTCTGTCACGCTGACCACTCAGCTACCAGGGCGGACCTGGAAAACCACGCCACAAGCCACAATGAGCTATTCGACGGATAGTACGGCACTCAGAGTGAAAATGAGACTAAAGTGCGAGTGGAAGTGCGGACGACTATACCCAATAATATGTGGAACATTCAACGGTTGTTGCGCATTCAACATACATATTAAGCGCGCATGCGCACAGAGTCTAGCGATGTTGCCGAAGAGACAAGTAACCACTCTTGGAGCACCCTCATGTAAATACTTGGTAAATTATCATGCCATCTGTAAGTTGTGTGTTTTCCTATAAGATAATGTATAATCAAAACAAGCTGACATGTCCAACCCAAAAAAAAACAAAGAGAACTACGCCGACAAATAAAGGTCATTGTACCCCCTTTGGGACAAAATTAAATTTAAACTATACGTATATGTACAAAACACTGTGCGCTTCCATTGCATATCACTGCACAGTGTGGGGGCTATTGTATTGGTACATAAGAAAAGCACTGATAAAAAACATTAGCGCGATCACTGTAAGCATCAGTAAAAGATGTATTTTACTATGATGGAAGGCGGTAACAAATGAGGGAAACCATATTCAATTTTTTTGCAATTAATAGAGAGACTCTGTCTTTAGCCTCGTGGACAGAAGACGCTTCTCTTGTGAAACAATGTGTTGTCTGAATAATAATCCTATGAAAATATTAAGTCTAAAAGTTCGTTTTTGTGCAAAACCACGAAAGTTTTCCTTTCTTCTGCACATCATCTCAATGTCAGGTCAACAAGCGGCCCGTATCGGAAGAAGAAGCCCGATTAAGAACTAATGTTGTTTACATGGTCAAGAGATAAATACTCATGGCGGAAGAAGACGAATATAACAAAGGATACCAGACGTAAGTTCACGACACCACTGGCTCACAATTTACGGGATTTGTGAGCTAAACGTGAAAAACAATATATTCGCTGCAAAAACTCATAAAAACCAAATATGCCAAGACTACAATCTATTTGTTTAATATATAAATTTGCACATACACCATTCGTTAGTTACATATTTTTACGAGCTTCGAACAGGAGCGACTGCAGTAATGGATAGGAACTGTGATTGCTGTGTACAGATGGGAGCGGAGTCGGCGACCCTTCGCTCACAGCTCCAAACTGCGTTGGCTTCCGTCACGCAACTTCAGGCTGCTGCCAAGGTGCATCACTGTGAGGGGTTGGATGCGAGGGACGTCGAGCACGACCCACTTATCCCCCGATCGGTCCACTGCTGTGGCCACCCCAGGTACTGCCTGCACTGAGGTTGCTCCCTCACCCATGGTCGAGTGAGAGATCATTCTAAAGTCTGGCAGGCAGCGAAAAACTTTCTGAGGGACCGATGGTAAGGCCTCCCTGGCTCGTTTGACGAACAGGTTTCGGGCGATATCTGTAGCTGACGATGTCTCTAAGGCGGATGCAGTCGTTCACCCTGTCACAGAAGAAGCTTCTCGACCTGCAAGGTCTGGGCATTCACAGAGGGTGTGTTTACTGGCAGTTGGGAGCTCCAGCGTTAGGCGTGTAATGGGGCCACTTAGGAAAGTGGCTGCCAAGGAGGGGAATAAAGCCAGTGTGCTTACTTGGGGGACATACTATGGATGTAGAAAGGGTGCTTCTGGATGGCATGAAGAGTACAGGGTGCAGCCAACTGCAGGTAGTGGCTCATGTTGGTACCAATTATGTGTGTTGCTTTGGATCCGAGGAGATTCTCTCTGGTTTCGGGCAGCTAGCGGAAATGGCAAAGACTGTCAGTCTTGCTTGCGAGATTAAGGCAGAGCTCACCATCTGCAGCTTCATCGGTACAACCGAATGTGGTCCTTTGATGCAGAGCCGAGTGGAGGGTCTGAATTAGAGGCTAACGCGGTTCTGCAGCCATGTAGGCTGCAGATTCCTTGACTTGCACCATCTGGTGGTGGGTTTCCAGGTTCTGCTTAATAGGTTATGAGACCATTACACACAGAAAGCGGCTACACGGATAGTGGTGGCTGTGTGGAAGGGACTGGGCAGATTTTCTGGTTAGAGGGTCTCAGGGAACCCCAGAAGGGGAGTCCGTCTAAAAGGGGGCTGATGAAACACAGTAAGGTAGCTGTAGAAACGATCGGTATTGTAGTCGTAAATTATCGTAGCTGTGTTGGGAAAGAACTAGAGCTCCAAGACCTAATAGAAAACACTGAAGCTCAACTAGTTATAGGTACAGAAAGGTGGCTAAAGCCGGAAATAAGTTCAGCCGAATTTTTTTCAAACAATCTAACCGTGTTCAGAAATGATAGATTAAATACAGTTGGTGGTGGAGTATTTATTGCTGTCAGAATTAGTTTGCCTTGTAGTGAAATTGAAGTAAATAGTTCCCGCCAAATAGTAAGAGGAAGAGGTTGTACTTGACAATTGGACTAAAACATTAATTGGGTCGTTTTACCGACCCCCAACTCAGATGATTTAGTTGCGGAACAGTTCAAAGAAACCTTGAGTCTCATTTCAAGTAGGTACCCTCTCATACAATTATAATCGGTGGTGACTTCAATCTGTGTCCGATCATTATGAATTATCCCGAAGAAAACGATTTATTGACACATAGTCAGCACGGATTCAGAAAATATAGTTCTTACGAAACACAACTAGCTCTTTATACTCATGAAGTAATGAGTGCTCTCGACAGGAGATATCAAATTGATTACATATTTTTAGATTTCCTAAAGGCTTTCGACACCGTTCCTCCCAAGCGTCTTCTAACCAAACTGCGTGTCTATGGAATATCGCCTCGGTTGTGTGACTGGATTCGTGATTTCCTGTCAGAAAGGTCACAGTTCGCAGTAATAAATGTTAAGTCATCGAGTAAAACAGAAGTAATATCCGGCGTTCCCCAAGGAAGTGTTATAGGCCTTCAGTTGTTCCTGATCTATATTAACGACATAGGAGACAATCTGAGTAGCCGCCATCTTAGATTGTTTGCAGACGATGCTGTCATTTACCGTCTTATAAAGTCATCAGATGACCAAAACGAATTGAAAAATGATTTAGATAAGATATCTGTAAGGTGCGAAAAGTGGAAATTGACCATGAACAAAGAAAAGTGTGAAGTTGTTCAGATGAGCACTGAAGGAAATCCGCTAAATTTCGATTACGCAATAAGTCACATAAATCTCAAGGCTGTCAATTCAACAAAATATTTAGGGATTACAATTACAAATAGCCTAAATTGGAACGATCACGTAGATAATGTTGTGGGTAGAGCAAACCAACTGTGATTCATTGGCAGAACACTTAGAGGGTGCAACAGGTCTACTAAAGAGACTGCTTACACCAAGCTTGTCCACCCTATTCTGGAGTATTTCTGTGCGGAGTGGGATCCGCATCAGGTGGGATTGTTGGATGACATTGAAAAAGTACAAAGAAGGGCAGCTCATTTTGTATTATAGCGAAATAGGGGAGATAGTGCCACAGAAATAGTACATGAGTTGGAGTGGCAATCATGCTGTTTTTTGCTGTGATGGGATCTTCTCATAAATTTCAATCACCAGTTTTCTCCTCCAATTGCGAAAACATTCTGTTGGCACCCACCCACATAAGGAGAAATGATCATCACGATAAAATAAGAGATATCAGGGGTCACACGGAAAAATTTAAGTGCTCGTTTTTCCCGCACTCCGTTCAAGAGTGGAACGGTAGAAACACAGCTTGAAGGTGGTTCATTGAACCCTCTGCCAGACACTTTATTGTGAATAGCAGAGTAATCACGTAGATGTAGAACATTTGGGGTAGCAACATTCGACACGACGACTTTTATTTGCTTCACTCGTGTTTTACTTACCAAAGTTTAGTGGTCATGCAATATTGTTTACCGACATAGGGGAGACTGGGTCACAGTGGGCACTTTTTTTTTCAAGAATTTGTTGTGATGAAATTTGAATATATTTTTGGACCCTGTCTGGCAGGAAGACTAAATCACCTAGTATCTAAGTTAATTTAATTGTTATGCTCTGATAAAAATGTTACATATAAAATAAATGAAAGCAAAGTCATGTAAAAAAGTTCCCTCTGTGCCCCCATCATGGGGCACTGTGAGCATTGGTATGGTGCACAGTGAGCACTAGTAAAACAGTCCTCACACATGCTGAAAATATTTATTTTGTTGCTAAAAATTATTTGATACATTGAATTGATACACTATACAATCATTAGACATTGTATGATTCCAAGTCAATGGGGAATACAAACATTCCTAATGCTCGTTTTGTGCCACCAACTGTGGAAGGCTTTGGTAATTTACAAATGACATCTGTTAAACAAATTTCACCTGCTTCTGCACCTGCAGGAAGTGAAAAATGTCTGTCAAACTTATGTGACTTTTGCAAGTAAGTCACAATCACAGTGCCTTCATTTTTATTCATTGAATTAATACGTGCAACAAAGTAGCGAAATGGTATTTTTTTCCTTTCGTTGGCACTTTCACAATAAGAAAGTCATTCTCTTCAGGCTCACCTTCCATGTTAAATTCTTCTTCACTGTGAAGACCCAAATTATCATCACTATCATTAACATGAAGAATAGCAGAGCCTTCACTGTCTGATGAGCTACTCTCTGGCTGCAGTTGCCTTCTGACTTTTTAAAAAATGGGCTTCTGGGCTGTTTTGTTTGTAGAGTTTGGTCTGTTTATTTTTTCCCTAATGTTCTCAGATTCTAGAAGCTCCTGCTTCTCTGGGGTGTCAGTAAGACTTCTTGTCCTTCCTCTTTTTCTTCCACGCTGAGGTGTCTTACAGATGGTTGCTTTTGGAAGAGGTTGAAATCCCTTTGGTGATATCAAGGATCCTGACATACTTGAGCTGCCACTATTTGCAGGTAGACTTACTGCTGGAACAGTGCTTGTGTTGTTGCAGTCTGTTATATTTGTCCCATTGGCATCATCAACAGTATTTTCTGATATACCTCCAACTACTGCACCTTGTTGACCATATGTGATCTGTCTCTCTTCTATCCTGTCAGTAACATATGAGCACAAAAAACCCTCATCAGAAAAAACATCAGGATTAAATGGCCAAATACCAGTACAATGAAAACCAGAAACCATATTCTTTGATGTAAATGCTAATGGGTATGCCTTTCCTACAAGTCCTGCAATTTTAAGTATTGTTACAGTTTTTTCCTGGATTCATCAACATGTAATTGTCACAGGCATTGTTATGAAACTTTTTGAATGGACCATATACAGTTCTATCTAAAGGCTGCAACTTATGAATGCAGTTTGTTGACAATGTCAGAATAGTTACATTATTTGCTTTTGCCAGATCAATGGTTTTAACACTCAGACGTGAGTCATGGTTGTCATATATAAGTAAAACTGGGTGCTCTTTTGATGCATTTGACAACTGAATGAAATGTTTGATTACACAATGGGATTTATCTACCATTATCCAGCCAGAAGGATGAACCAGTCCCAGTGTCTGTGCATGGGCTCCATGAAGGAAACTCTCCTTAAATCGAACTCGGGGAAATATCAGGACTGGTGGAATTGCATTCCCTAGTGCATTAACACATCCAACAAATGTAACCAGTTGACCTCGCTCACCAGAGGTGCATCTTCCAACTTGTTTTCGACCTGTTGGTGCAATGATTTTAGTTGGTGTTTGAACAGTGGTTATACCAGATTCATCTAAGTTGTATATGTCCTCAGGACCATAAGAGTGTCTGGTATATATAGCTCTAAACTTTTCGGAAAAGAGTAGCCAGTTGGTTCTATTAAGACTTGTTGGCTGTGGAACACTCAGTGATAGTGAATGTCTCCTTATAAATCCCTGGCACCAATCAACTCCTGCCATCTTATTTGTAGTACAATTTACAGGCACACTGATACTGTTAACAGTAGCAAAGTCATATGCCAGTTGCCTCAGACTCTTCATTGTTCAGCCGTATAATATCTTGGCTGATTACTGTGCATATCCCACTAACATGTTTTCTTCTTTTTCCATAAAAACTAACCTGGACTGATACTTTGGACAGTATTGCAATTCATCTGGATTGACAGCTGCCTTGGCCTGTTTCACATACCTAGAAAATGTGAAGGTAATATGTAAAGCCTGGTTACCTAAATTTAATTTTAACCCAACATAAAATAGAAAAAAAAGTACTCATTAAAGGAATTGCTACAGGTGTTTGTTCAGAATATCATTATTCAAGGGATATCAGTCTCATATTGCAGGAAAAGATCAATAAAACCTGAAATTAAAGAGCATTTTTTCTCTCGTTATATGCACAACAAAAATCAATAGGCCAACTGAATCAGGCATGATAATGGCATAATGTTGACCTTTTACATGAACAAATTTTAATATCTTTCAGTGCAACGTTTTATTAATGTCAGTGAGATCGAGTAGGCCTAGTAATGTAAAAATGTTCAAACGTGTCTAGGTAGAAACAGAAAAACTCATTTTATGCAAAACTGTATCTGTCCCATTTATCGAGTTTTGACGAAACACTCCTCAGTTATTATATGAATGAACACTGCAGCTACCGCAAAAACAACCATCCTTTGAAGAGTCTCCCTTGGGATATTGTATAGTTTTGCTGCTGCCAAAACTGTCATTCCGTCTGCAATGATACTATTCACAGCTTTTTTCATTTCTTCAGCAGGTGTTAACCCAAAAGACGTTTTCCTCTTTCTGTAGTGAACCACTTTTTTTTCTGAACGTTATGAGATAGGCTACTATTTAGAAACAGGAAGACACATGGGGCACAGTGAGCACCTATGCTCACTGTACCCCACGAAAAATTGCTCACTCTGCCCCCTACTCCATCTTCACAATCAAACACATTTTTTTCAGTCACAAACAGGCGTAATAATTTTGTATTTTACGTGATATGTAGAAACAATATGTATTAACACTAATTACATTCTCAATCTTTTGTTTCTGCAAAACGTAGATGCAGCAAAATATACTGTGGAAGATCGTGAAACCAAAGTATCACAATTAAAAATCTACAGCATCCATGGAGGTATTTTTACCTCCATGACACCATCACTCCACCATCTTGTTTTCACTGCCCTCCAATGAGCAAAATTTTGCTGGAATCCTGGCAGTCATCGATTATATATGATCGATTGCTCACTGTGCCCCACTGCTCACTGTGCCCCACTGCCCACTGTGCCCCAGTCTCCCCTACTGTTGCTTTATGAAATATATTTGTTTTTGTCTACTGTATCATCCCTGTTAGAGTGGCCCCTGAATTTCTGAACCATCTGTACACACACACACACACACACACACACACACACACACACACACACACACACACAAACATGAGTGTGTGTGTGTGTGTGTGTGTGTGTGTGTGTATATACAGATGGTTCAGAATATATATATACTGTTGTCATACAAAATCACACCACAGATCATAATTCCAGGTGTGTGTGTGTGTGTGTTTGTATTTTAAGTGCAACACCAAAAAATAATTAACATAGAGTAATGAAATACATTTGTGTAGGTAACATATTTTAGTGATTAACATTTCTAGATCACAGGTTAATGTAAGTGCAAGGTAAACCACTGAAAATGTGAAATGCTGGTATATTAACAACCGGTGTAACTGCCAGAATGTTGAATACCATCATGCAAACATGGATGCGTTTTGTTGTGTGGGTGCTGGATATCAGTTTGTCGGATGGAGTTCCATGCCTGTTGCACTTGGTCGGTCAATAGAGGGACAGTTAAAGCTGCTCGTGGATGACACTGGAGTTGTTGTCTGATGATGTCCCATATGTGCTTGATTGGAGACAGATCTGGTGATCGAGCAGGCCGAGGCAACATGTCAATACTCTGCAGAGCATGTTGGTTTACAACAGCAGTATGTGGACAAGCGTTATCCAGTTACAAAATACCCTCTGGTAAGCGGTTCGCGAATGGCAAGATGATAGTCAAATTACCAGATTGATACACAATTTTGCAGTCAGGGTGCATGAGTTAAGCACAAGAATACTACTGCTGTCATACAAAATCACTCCCCAGACCATAGCTCCAGGTGTAGGTCCAGTGTGCCTAGCATACAGACTGGTCTCCTTCTGACAACACATTGCCGTCATTGGCACCTAGGTAGAACCGACTTTCATCAGGAAACATAACAGATCTCCACCCTACCGCCCAATGAGCTCTTGCTCTCCACCATGGAAGTCAGAAACAGTGTAACATTGCAGAAGAAATATCCAGCTTTTTGTAACCCTATCACACGACATCATTCAAACTCAGTGAGGTATTGATAATCACCTCTTTGTCGCCCTAAAAGCATTCTTGACTAACATCAACTCACCCTATTCAATCCAAAAGGTAACTAACACTCTGTACCATGACTGCATGTATTTAAAGCAAACCTTCTAGTGCCGCTTATGCAACTAGTGCGAAATTTGTATAGACATCGTATGTAGAAACATGCCTACCAGCTTTCGTTTATCACACAATTCCTTCTTGGTGTTGCATTTTTTTTTCCTTTGGTGTATGTAGACTAGCGTTTCCCCACAGTTTTGCTTGCATATACGTTCAACTCATATACTGCAGACATCTTGTTGTGGCTGTGCTCTCTTGTAATGTTTTGTAGTTCCTGGTTGGATGAGGAGAGTGGTATGATAGTTGGGTGGCCGGTTTCCTCTCACTACAACACAAAATTCACTGTTGGTAAAAATACACTTTGTTACAGGAACCAACTAAGCACTTAACTTCAATGATGTTCAGTCTGAAGTTCTGTTTTTAACAGCAATCAAGTAACATGTACTAATTCTTGAATCTTGTCTGTGTCCATATCACAGCTATATACAATGACTAACATTCCCTCACAGCTAGCTAAGGTGCGAAGCAAGGACTATCATTGTGGAAGACTAGAGCACAGTGTGATGTATTGAGACACAATGCAAACTGAGGTACTGAAACAGAGATTTAGATAGTTTGTTCGGTGGCGTCGGCCTATATGCCCGCTGCCCATGAGGCGTTACCGGCACGTAGCCTGAGGGTGTGTCTTGGTCTTCTCTTGTCATAGGAGCTCCTGGTTCAGCACCTGCTATACAGTGTTTCCTAGTGCCGACCAGAGTGCGTACGCCAGCACGTTTCTCCCTCACCAGAACGCCTCACCCTTGTAGTGTACTGGGGATGCGAATGAGAATGGCGGTTGGGGGGGAGGGGGGAAGCTGGATGTAGAGGTGAGCCAAGAACCGTAGCTGTGGAGGATGTGTACTCCCAGCCGTACGACGCCATCTGGGTTGCGGGTGCAAAGGAATGTCGTTCCAAAAACAGTGCTCAAGAAACACGTCCAATCCTGAGGGCGTCTCCTGGAGATTACGGTGACAGGCACGGAGACGGCAATGGCCGGTCCACATCCGTCAGGTCTGAGAGCAGAGGCGAGAATGCGATGTCTTTTGGCTTGTACTGGGGTGCCATGGTGACACTACAAAGCGGCTGCGAAGGTAGCTTGGTCCCATGAGACCGTGAATCTGGGGGAAGAAAAGCAGCAGAACTACGTGGCAGATGATAAATAGGAATTTGATTCCGGTAACAGCGCTGCAAACCATCGAGACCTGCAGTAGATAATATATGTGCCAATTTGTTTATGAATCTCACATCTCTCCCAGCCCTGACGTCGGCCAAAAACCCTGTAAAGAAGAATACCACGTGGTGCAAAGCGATACTTGTGGACCATCGGCAGCGCCGGATACTGTGGTGGGAGGAGCAAGAGAAGCAGCGTTCGATGGCATCGGCTGTGCAGACGTTCCACCAGTGATGGTCAGTCACGTGGATGGGAGTGACAGGAGGCGAGAAAGAGTTGCAACGCCTGTTCCCGTGTGTGGCAGGCACGATGCTTGGACATCTGTCATTTAAAAGTGGATATGAAGTATTCTGCTTCTCCGTTGGAACAGGGGATGAAATCGAGTACTTGTTAGATGACGAAAGCCATATCGTGAACAAAACTGTTCAGAGTCATGTGACGTGGACTGAGGTCAGTTGTCCGTAACAATGACTTCAGGCAATCATTCAGTGCAAAAAATTGAGGTCAACACTTGAATTGTGCAATGAACGTGGTAGAGTTCATAGGCACCGCAAATGGAAACTTGCTAAAGGGGTCTACCACAATAAGCCAACGAGTGTTCGAGAATGGTCCTGCAAAGTCAATGTGCACTTGTGACCATGGCGATTGAGTATTAGGCCAAGCTGCGAATGTCTGTGGCGGAGATGATTGGTTGTCTGCGCATGCGCGACACTGTGATGTCATCTGTTAAATGTGGGCATCCATGCCCTGCCAAGTACTGTGCCGGCGCGCTAATTGTTTAGTGCGAACAATTGACCAATGTCCTTTGTGAAACAGTTGTAACACATCCTTTTGCAACACTGTGGGAATGAGCACACGGCATTGTCCACTGTACTAAGATCACACCTTGTTGTACTGGGAGGTTATACCGACGAACGAAGTATTGGCGAACTACTGAGTCATGAATACTGTTGAATGAGCGAGACCAAGATGGGCGAATGTAACGCAAAGAAATCTTCAGATCAGTGTACGCTTCGTGTCCTGTGTAATTTTTCTGTAATTCAATGAAAAAGATTGCACCAATTGAGAAACCTGCACATCGATCTGGCAACAAGATGAGTCAGAAGAATCAAAATCAGAGTTGGGGCCGATCGGAAGGCGAGAAAGGGTGTCAGCATTGCCACGCTGTGCCGTAGATCCGTACACAATTTCGTACTGATACTGGGACAGAAGCAATGCCCAGCGTTGCAACTTTTAAGCAGTAAGTTTATGAACAAGCTTTGACGGATGAAACAAGGACTGCAAAAGCTTGTGATCCGTCACTAAATGGAACTTGCGCCAAACAGATAGTGGTGGAATTTTGTCACACCATACGCAATAGCGAGAGCTTCCTTTTCAATTTGTGAATAATTGCACTGAGTTTGAGTTAACAACTTTGAAGCAAAAGCAATAGATCTGTCTCGTGCGCCAATTCTGTGCGAAACCACAGTGCCGATTCCGTAAGAGGAAGCATCTACTTGCCAAATCACTGGTTGGCAGGATCAAACTGTACTAAACATCTGTCACTGAGCAAGGCATCTTTGAGCTTCTGAATGCATCGTGACCTCCTTTGCTCCTCACGAAAGTCACAATTTTCTGGCGCAATCTATGCAATGGGGCCGCAATTTGTGAAGCGTTTGGAATGAAACAAATGTAGTATGTTAACTTGCCTAGCACTGACTGCTGTTCAGATACATTGCGAGGAACATGAAGATCAGGGATTGCAAGCAAATGAGATTGGAGGGGGTGTACATCCTGACTGTTCATCACATGACATAAGTACCGTAGTTCTGCCTGAAAAAAGTCACACTTTTCGAGACGACATTTGAGTACTGCATCTGACAACACTGAACTGAGACGACAATATCGTCAAGGTAGTTGGAGCAGAACGGCACTTGAGTAGGCGGCTGTTCCAAGTAACGTTGAAAAATGCCGGGTGCGGAGACACTGCCGAAGGGCAAACGCAAATACTTAAAATGGCCTATGTGTATATTAACAACAAACACTTTCTGTGATTCTTCATCTAGTGGTATTTGCAAATAAGCATCACACAAATGTATCTTAGAAAAGTAATGGCCTACGCCAAGCCTGTCCATAAGTTCCTCTGAGCGAAGCAATCGGTAAGTGTAAATTATTGTCTGTGGCTCGACTGTAGTTCTGATGTCAAAACAAATGTGAATGCGACCAGAAGGCTTGGGCATCAAAACCAATGGACTTGGCCACTGACTTGGTTGTAGTGGAGCAATCACGCCATTGTCTCGCAATTCTGTTAATTCACTGGCTACTTTGGCCCATAAAGCAAAGGGAATGGGCCAAGTCTGGATAACTTAAGCTGTGCATTGCCTTTCAGGATAATGCGCGCTACAAAATTATTAGCTTTCCCAAGTCCATCAGAAAAGAGTTGAGGAAATTCCTTAAGCAAATTACCTACACTGTCTTTTGGACTAAAAGCAGTCACTGAAAGTACTTTATCGTAGATGCTAAGGCCAATCAGGTGAAACGAACCTAGTTCCAGCATAAAGTCAAGCGCTGGCAAGCCAGCTGGGAACATTAGGGCAGAGAGGGCTGTGAAGAAGACGTCAGTCAGTTGCATGCTGATCAACCCCTTTCCAGGACGACAACGCATCTGCAGCGGCCTCTATGCGGCGAGGCCATAAGTGCAGCACTGACTGGCCGCAGCCCACTTCTACAGCAGCAACACGATTAGGCACTTTAAGACCAGCAATTAGCCACGTGGAGTGGTAGCTCGGTTTGAGGTGTGTGTGTGTGTGTGTGTGTCTAGTTCTTAGCATAAGTTAGTTAAGTTAGTTTAAGCAGTGTGTAAGTCTAGGGACCGATGACCTCAGCAGTTTGGTCCCTTAGAAATTCACACACATTTGAACACTTTGAACCAGAGGCTTAGGAATTGTATGTACTGAAGAGATTTCTTATTTGTATGTCGCCCTTTGCTTGCGACACTTCTGTGTTATTGTCAAAGTGAAGTACTGTCATTGTCCATTTCGTAATGAAACTCATTAATACAATTTCTTTGAATGTTGTCTAGCGATCCGAGAAAGCAGGCTTCCTAGACCCCACATATTTGACGTGAAGACAGGATTCAACAAATCTAAGCCCAAAATATTCTCACTGTCCCTTGATTGCAACACAGTAAATTTCACTGACCTAGTGTGAGATTTGTAAGTGTCAGGCAAACTACACTGTCCAATTACTGGAAATTCCTGTCCATTGAATGCAGTGAGGTGTGTGCTAGATTCTGACAGGCGTGGTAAGCCTAATCGTTCGTATGTGGCACGATAAAGCAAAGTTACAGAAGCACCTGTGACCAATTGAAAGTCAACACGACGGCCAGCAATTTGTAGTGTTTATTTATTTATTTATTGTTCCATGGGACCAAATTAAGGAGAAGTCTCCATGGTCATGGAACGAGTCAATACATGAAATTATAACACGATAGTAGAAACAGATAAAATGAAATATAAGTAACATATTCAGGCGACAATTCATAAGTTTAAATAAAGAAAATCAACAATGTAACACTGGAATTTGCTTAATTTTTCAGCTCATCCAGGAGCTCCTCGACAGAATAGGAGTGAGCCACGAGGAAACTCTTCAGTTTGGACTTAAAAGTGTTTGGGCTAATGCTAAGATTTTTGAGTTCTTGTGGCAGCTTATTGAAAATGGATGCAGCAGAATACTGCACTCCTTTCTGTACAAGAGTCAAGGAAGTGCATTCCACATGCAGATTTGATTTCTGCCTAGTATTAACTGAGTGAAAGCTGCTAACTCTTGGGAATAAGCTAATATTGCTAACAACAAAGGACATTAAAGAAAATATATACTGTGAGGGCAATGTCAGAATTCCCAGACTATTGAATAGGGGTCGAGAAGAGGTTCTCGAACTTACACCACACATAGCTCTAACAGCCAGTTTTTGAGCCAAAAATACCCTTTTTGAATCAGAAGAATTACCCCAAAAGATAATACCATATGACATAAGCGTATGAAAATATGCGAAGCAGACCACTTTTCGTGTTGAACTGTCACTTATTTCAACTACTGTTCTAATGGTAAATAAAGCAGCATTTAGTTTCTGAACAAGATCCTGAACATGGGCTTTCCACAACAGCTTACTATCTATCCGAACGCCTAGGAACTTGAACTGTTCCGTCTCGCTTATAATATATACACTACTGGCCATTAAAATTGCTACACCAAGAAGAAATGCAGATGAAACACGGGTATTCATTGGACAAATATATTATACTAGAACTGACATGAGATTACATTTTCACGCAATTTGGGTGCATAGAACCTGAGAAATCAGTACCCAGAACAACCACCTCTGGCCGTAATAACGGCCTTGATACGCCTGGGAATTGAGTCAAACAGAGCTTTGATGGTGTGTACAGGTAGAGATGCCCATGCAGCTTCAACACGATACCACAGTTCATCAAGTGTAGTGACTGGCGTATTGTGACAAGCCAGTTGCTCGGCCACCATTGACCAGACGTTTTCAATTGGTGAGAGAGCTGGAGAATGTGCTGGCCAGGGCAGCAGTCGAACATTTTCTGTATCCGGAAAGGACCACACGACCTGCAACATGCGGTCGTGCATTATCCTGCTGAAATGTAGGGTTTCGCAGGGATCGAATGAAGGGTAGAGCCACGGGTCGTAAAACATCTGAAATGTAACGTCCACTGTTGAAAGTGCCGTCAATGCGAGCAAGAGGTGACCGAGACGTGTAACCAATGGGACCCCATACCATCACGCCGGGTGATACACCAGTACGGTGATGACGAATACACGCTTCCAATGTGCGTTCACCGCTATGTCACCAAACACGGATGTGTTCATGAAACACAGCGATTCCCACGACCGAGAAGAAATATGAGATTTCACAGTACCTTGAATTCGATGGACTTGACAGTGGGTCTGGAACTGGGTGAGATATTCGAGCCATTTCTCTTCTTTTTCATCGATGTGTCGAAATGGTGGAATGGTGTTTTGTGGCACCGATTGGATCGGTTGGTTGGTCGGTTGGGCAGCCGACGCAGCTTGTGCGGCAGGCAATTGCTGTACAGCATACAGCAATGTGACGATTTGCTGGTTTTGATACTGAAAAATCTGATTTATTTCCAGAGCAGGAGCAGTCTACAGCTGAGGCGCATGGACAGGGGGTAGCGGGGGCGGGGTAGCCTTTCTAACGTTAACAAATTACAGCAAAATGTGAAAAGACAAATAGAAAAGCAATGTGCAAAGACGCTGAAGGGAGAAATAGATTAGTTCTGCAACTCCACTCCTGTAATGTAAGGGGCGTTCAAAAAGAAACGAGCCGGAGGCATAATTACAGAAACCAGTACCTGTACGTTAGAAGTTTTGACCCTGTCTGTTGAGACACTTGTCCCATTGTGGCACAAGGTGGTGAATGGCTGTCTCATAACATTCCCGGGGCTGTGATGTTAACCAGTTTGCACGTACAGCTGGACGTCGTCGTCTGAGGTGAATCGTTTGCCCCTCAGAGCCGTTTTAAGGGGACCAAAAATTGCTTAATTACAGGGAGAGAGGTTCGGACTGTATGGAGGGTGGCCGAGAAGCTCACATTTGAATTTCTGCAGGAGTGCCGCGACTGTGTTGCCCGCATGAGGCTTTGCATTGCCGTGGAGTAGAACGACTCCACAGGTGACATTGCCTGGTCGTTTTGATTTGGTCGCTTGGCGAAGGGTGGTCAAGGTTTGTCAGTAACACTTGGCATTCACTGTTGTCCCGAGCTGCAGGAAGTGAATCAGAAGGGAGCCATCTTGCTCAAAGAAGAACGTCAGCATAACCTTTCCTGCACTCGTGTGGACGACGACGTCCAGCTGGACGTGTGGAACTGGTTAACATCAGAGACAGCCATTCACAGTCACACTGGGACAAGTGTCTCAACAGCCAGGGTCAATACTTCTAACATACAGGCACTGGTTTCTGTAATCATGCCTCCGGCTCATTTCTTTTTCAGTGCCCCTTATACGTGCCACAACAAGAATAAATGAGCAAATAGAATCACTGTAATGACAGCTCCCCTGCAGCAACCTAGAACAGATGAAAAGCAAACTTGTTGATCAGACTCGTCGCCACTTGTTGCGGCTGTGCCCTCTTGTGATGTTTTGTGGTTCCTGGCTGGATGAGGAGAGGATGGTATGATAAGTGGTTGGCCAGTTTCCTTTCATTACAACAGAAAATGCACACATGATTAAAATACAGTTTATTACAGGAACAAATTGAGTACTTAACTTCAGTGATGCCCGATCTGAAGTTCTGTGGTTAACAGCAATCAATTAACATGTACTAATTCTTGAATCTTGTCCGTATCCATATCACAGCTGTACTCACTGACTAATGTTCTCTCACAGCTAGCTAAGGTACAAAGTGACGACTCACTGTGGCAGACTGGAGCGATGTATTGACGTGCAATGCTAACTGAGTCCTGATGCGGCTGTGTCCTGAGGTACTGAGGTACTGAGACAGAGATTGAGATATTGAGACAGTTCGGTCGGCGGCAGCGATCTATATGCACGCTACCCAGGGGGCGTTATTAGCATGTAGTCTGGGGGAGTGTCTTGGTCTTCTCGTGTCATGGGCGCTCCTAGTTCAGCGCCTGCTATGCAGTGTTTCCTAGAGCCGATCGATGTGCTGGCAAAGCCGTACATCAGCACACATCTCCTCGTCCAATTCCCTTCAATCCGCCTCTTTCTCTAGATATCAGCCTGTCCACCTCATTCTACCACCTCTATCCATCCATCTCCTCCTCCCTCTGTTTCTCTATCTTCTTCTCTCCTCTCTCTTTGTCCATTACATCTGTCCCCTCTCTATCTTCCTCCCACCTATCTCTGTCCATATCCTTCTCCCCTCTCTCTGGCGAACTCCTCAGTCCTATCCTCCTGACTATCTCCTTCTCGCCCAATCACTATCCATTTCCTTCTCTTCCTTCTCCCAGTGCATCCCCTCCTGCTCCCTCTCGCCCTTTCTATACCCTCGTGCCCCCTCTCTCCCAATCCATCACCTCCTGACCACTCTCTTCCACTGTCTCCTTCTCTATCCATCCCAATGTTCACCCAGGCTTACCCACCTGCACATGCAGCCCCTGCAAGAGAGGTTGATAAAGCAGGCTGGTACTACTCCCACAGCACGCAGCTCATGCAGCACACCCTATATGCCAAGATTAGATTAGATTAGATTAGATTTACTTTCATTCCAATTGATCCCTAGTGAGGAGGTCCTCCAAGATATGGAACATGTCAGAAAAACAATACATGACAAATATTTACAACTAAAACAAATAAGCTAATGTACCATTCCACAGTGGAATTATCATCATTTTTAACGAACACTATATGAAAGAGGCATTTTACAAATACTAATGCACTGAATTTAAAATTAAAAAGTTTTTTATTTATTTATAAGGTAATAAAAATGTAATACAACTACTATAATTCCTATTTACAATGAACACATTACTGCACTGAAATGGTGCAGAAGTTATACATATATATACACACAAAACAGTTGGTTTTACTGAGAAAACCCTTTTGTCCCATGACGTGTAGGCTGCCATGCAAAGCAGGCCAATGCTGCTCCAACACAACATGCTTGTTGTGCTGTGCAGCCTATACACCAATATCTACATCTACACCTACATCTACATCTATACTCTGCAAACTACAGTGAGGTGCATCGCAAATGGCATGTCCCATTGTACCATTTATTAGGATTTTTTCCTGTTCCATTAATGTATGGAGTACAGGAAGAATGATTGTTTCAATGCCTCTGCGTGTGCAGTAATATTTTAATCTTTTTCTCACAATCCTTATGCGAGCAATAGGTAAGGGATTGCAGTATATACTTAGAGTCATTATTTAAAGTGGGATCTTGAAACTTTGTTAATATAGTTTCTCAGGATAATTTACATCTGTCTTCAAGAATCTTCCATTTCAGTTCCTTCGGTATCTCCGTGATGCTCTCCCAAGGATTAAACAAACCTTGGCTATTGGTGCTGCCCTTCTCTGTATACGGTCAGTATCTGCTGTTAGTCCTATTTGATATGGGTCCTACTCACTTGAATAGTATTCTAGAACCAGTCGCACAAGTGATTTGTAAGCAATCACGTTTGCAGACTGATTGCACTTCCCCAGCGTTCTACCAATAACCTGAAGTCTACCACCTATCTTACCCACGACTGAAACTATGTGATCATTCCATTTCATATTCCTACAAAGTATTACACCCCAGGTATTCATGTATTTGTATGAGTTGGCCGATTCCAACTGTGACTCATTGATGTTGTAGTCACAGGATACTCCGCTTTTTCGTTTTGTGAAGTGCAAAATATTACATTTCTGAACATTTAGAGGAAGTTGCCAATCTCTGCACCATATTGAAATCTTATCAAGATCTGACTGAATATTTATGCAGCTTCTTTCAGATTGTATTTCATTATACATAACTGCATCATATGACAAAAGCCTGCCGCGCGGGATTAGCCGAGCGGTCTAGGGCGCTGCAGTCATGGACTGTGCGGCTGGTCCCGGCGAAGGTTCGAGTCCTCTCTCGGGCATGTCCTTAGGATAATTTAGGTTAAGTAGTGTGTAAGCTTAGGGACTGATGACCTTAGCAGTTAAGTCCCATAAGATTTCACATTTTTTTTTAGAAAAAGCCTGATGTTACTACCAGTATTGTCTGTAAGGTTACTAATATACAACATGAACAGCAAGGGTCCCAACACACTTCTCTGAGGCATATCGGAAGTCACTTCTACAGCTGACGATGACATTGCATTCAAAATAACATGCTGCGTCCTCCGCATCAAAAAATCTTCAATCCAGTCACAAATTTCACTTGATACCCCCATATGATCGTGCTATTTACAGTACACATAGCTGCAGTAATGAGTCATACGCCTTTTGGAAATCAAGAAATACTGCATCTGTCTGGTCGCCTTGATCTAAAGCTTTCAGTATGTCATGGTGAGAAAAGTGCGAGTTGGGTTTCACATGATCGATGTTTTCGAAATTCATGCTGGTTGGCAGTGAGGAGGTCATTCTATCCAAGATACCTCATTATGTTTGAGCTCAGAATATGTTATAAGATTCTACAACAAATCGACATCAAGGATATTCGCCGGTAGTTTTGTGGATCACTTCTACTACCTTCTTGTAAATGGGTGTCACCTGTGCCTATTTGCAAGAACTGGGCACGGGTTTTTGGTCGAGGAATTACAGTTAGAAGAGGGGCTAAACCAGCCGCAAATTCAGTACAGTATCTGACAGGGATTCAATCAGGACCTGGAACTTTGTTCAATTTTAACGATTTCAGCTGTTTCTCAACACCACTGACACTAATACTTCTTTCATTCATCTTTTCAGTGATACAAGGATTAAACTGGGACAATTATCCTGGGTTTTCCTTTGTAAAGGAACGTTTGAAAACAGAGTTAAGCCTTTCAGCTTTTGCTTTGCTACCCTCTATTTCAGTTCCTGTCTCACATGCTAGGGACTGGACATGACCTTTTGATGCCACTAACAGCCTTTACATATGACAAGAATTTCGTTGGATTCTGTGAGAGATAACTTGACAA
Source organism: Schistocerca piceifrons (assembly GCF_021461385.2). Taxonomy (NCBI): domain Eukaryota; kingdom Metazoa; phylum Arthropoda; class Insecta; order Orthoptera; family Acrididae; genus Schistocerca; species Schistocerca piceifrons. The sequence continues at coordinate 141,544,237 of NC_060141.1, read as the reverse complement.
TATTCTACGATAGTAGTCAGTGAAGGCATCATACATTGCTCTCTTGACAGTCAAACGCGTTTCATTCAGCTTTTCGCTATAACGACCCTATGCTTTTTTTACACTTATTATGCAGTAATCTCTGTTTCTTTAGGAGTTTCTATATAGTGATTGTATACAGTGGAGGTTGCCTCCCATTATGAAATTTCTACTGCTCACTTATCTGTGTAGTGCATGGTCAAGTATTCTTTTAAACTTGAGGCAGAGTTCCTGCACATGCTTCTGCTCTATGCTGGAAAAAAGTTCCTCATTGAGGTATGACACTACTGATTTTTTATCTAGTTTACTTAATGTATATGTCTTTTTGCTTGTTTTAGTTGTCCTTTGCACTTTGGTAATCATTGTTGCCACAACCACATCATGGTTACTGATACTAGTTTCAATGTGGACATCCTTAAAGAGGTCAGGTCTAATTGTTCCCATTAGACCCAATAAATTTCCATCATGAGTGGGGCTTATAACTAACTGTTCTTGGTAGTTTTCATTGAAGGCATTTTTTAAAGCTTCACAGGATGTCTTATGACGCCCACCACTAATAAAACTGTTATTTCCTCACGTAATTTTTGGGTGATTAAAGTCTCCACTGATGATTACAGTGTGATTGGGGAACTTACGTACAAGTGAACTTTGGTTTTTGTAAAGTTTTTGATTACATAACGAAATGAGTCGGCGATAGAAGGATCCAATTGTCATTCTATGCCCACCCCGATATTTAGTTTTGTCCAAACAATCTCACAAGTAGCTTCAGTTTCTATGTTGGTGGACTTAAGTTTCTTGTCTACTGTGACAAATACACCACTTCCGTTTTCATTTGCCTATCCTTTCAATATACACTTAAATTCTCCACAGAAATCTCACTGCTATCAATTTCAGGTTTCAATCAGCTTTCTGTGCCTAGTATTATGTGAGCTTCACTGCTTTTCATGAGTGCTTCAAATTCTGGCATTTTGTGGCGTATGCTTTGGCAGTTGACTATTAGGATTTTAATACTCTCACCCGTAAGGAGGAATTTCTCTCGATCTTACACTGATACTCCTGGGTTATATGGGTTGGATGGATAGTCCCCTAGTGTAAAAAAAACCCTTGTGTACATCCCACACACAGTCAAGTACCTGAGCAGCAGCCTCTAATGTATAGTGCACATCTGACTCTTTCAGGGGGACCCTACTGTTTTCAACCCTCTGTGACAAGTCCAGGAAGTCGCAGCCTAGCTTGTCAAAGAACCTTCGAAGTCTCTCTCAACTCAGAACCAAGGGGCCACAATCAATTCAGGAAATAATGCTCTAAATTGTGAGCTTCATTGAAACTCCTTATTCAAGGCTGGTCTTCTCAACCTTCTTTGCCAGTCGCTGGAATGACTCAAGAATGACCTTCGATTCCAGACGACAGGCAGTCACACAACTACAGCTGGGGCAGGAAACCGTTTCTGCCCTGACATATAGGCTGCCCTGCAAAACAGGTCCGTAAGGAAGCTCGGTACTATTCCCACATAACACACACGTCGTTTAGGGCATCCTACAGGGCAGGGGTAAAGGCTTTGCATGTCTGTATGTTCACATATATTATAGCTAGGGATTATGAATCATCTTGCATTGGCCCTCTTGGGGCAGGAAGTTTGTGTCAAATTTGGACCACTTCAGTGCAGAGGCCTGAAAGGAGTTCTTATACATACATACATACACTCAGCTTTGAGACTAGTTTGTATAGTGGTGGCTCATATGTAGGGTGTGGTACACTTTTAGGAATAATGATCTTCTTCGTTTAATTTTGTTCAGTCCACTGCACAAGTCATGGAAAACGTTCGCAAGTACAAACGTGTGTTTTGTTATAGATGTGACGTCATCTTTTGACGTTTCAAAGAAACAACGTACATAGTCGCTGCAAAGAAGATTGTTCATACACTGACGTAAGAGGATCCCAAATTTCTTTTGCGTCAGTCTTCTTTCTTACACGAATAGCAGGTTCCCCACCAAGCGCCGTTCCAATGATACGAGCTGCCCAAGCATTGCGCCGTTGCCAGCGCCTATATGCGTCCGACGGATCGCCACCTTCCGCCAATGACGGACATTGACGTGTACCATCTATAATCGAATGTTTCTTTAAACAAAGTTGAATCTGCCATTTCCATGTTTCCCACTGATCTTCACTTGACAGTTTGCGAAAGTTTGTACAACTAATATCATCACTAATTTGAAGCGCTGCGTCCGCCATTCCCAAAATTTGGCTGTCTCATGAATATCCTAGTAAATGGAAAAATAGTCTGGCGAACGAATTCTATAATTCTCAGTGCCTGAAGCGTTCAAACCTGGGCTTATAACCTGTTGTGGATGAACTTAGGATATAACTTTATAGCAACAACACAACACTTCTAGGAATAGTGATCTTCTTCCTTTAATATCTAAAAGATGACTTATGGCAACAACAAAAACTTCTTAGAGTAAAAGCTTGGAAAATAAAAGAAACTCTTAGGAGCAAAGAAATTCACAACACAGAACTAAGCGCCACCGTAGGAGAGGAGAGGGAACACAGTTCTGATTTATTTACTTTAACAGTCACCTTCTTTGGTCTGGTCTCACAGGACAACAAGTCAACATGCAGGAGGTTGGAATGGTAGCCACGGTCTCCATGCAGCGGAATAAGGGAGTACTAAGGATTGTCACATAATCAGTGCAGTTCGCACACATGCATAACCCCTGTGCTGCCTCGATGCAGAGTGATGTCATCTGCAGATATTACCACTGCGATCTCAGGCGACTAGGTTGGATTGAAATACCATAGTCCTCCCCTGTTAGTCATTTGCTAGATCATGTAACTAATTTTTACTCATCACTCAACATATGTTATAAGGCAGTTTCAAATAGCACAATTAGTCCGTTTTTGCGTGTGTGTGCAGTATTTTTTGTAATGTAATCACGATCTCACAATGTATGTCAGGGTTGCATTTGCCTTATCTGTCTGCCTCGATGACCTCGTTATCTAGTAAATACAGTTGTAGGTATTTGAGTGCATTGCCTTCATGTGGCAACATGAACGCTACCCAGTGACATAACTGCCCTTGAATCTTGAATATGGTGCCCACTGCGATATAGTACATGGTGCTGTTGTCCTGAACGACGTCATCTGGAATGCTGTATCATATTTTCATATGTACAGTAAGAAATGTCTCGACTGCGCCCTGTCCCCCTGTATTAATGCATATAATTTGGCTGGTGATGGACTGGGGAGTGGTAGTTTATCCTTGCCATTCCTACAACATATGCCAGGTGGTTCTGTAGGAAACTGCCTGATGATGTCTCAAGTCTTCAAGGCAGTCTCATGTGCTCCTCAAGTGGGAGACATATTCTTTTAGCCATTGAAGCCTCGCGGCATGATCGTTGTTGGCAGACTTGAATGTTCTGTGTGTTGATGCAGTTGATTGTGTCTGTGCATGATGTCATTCCCTGTTCTCCTGTGAACTCAACGTTTTTTTGTGTTTGGCACAGGGGCACACTTGACTCATTGGCATGTACTTTCATCACGATGTGTTACACACATGTACGTTGTGTATGTTGCACAGAGGAGAGTTACAAAGAGTGTTCTGGTCCAGTGTCAGGACGTGTCAATGCCGTTCAGCCACATTGCGAAGTGTACTATATCATCCTTGCCAGACACATAGTGAATGTAGCATTTTTAAGTAAGCCTAATGGTGATGGAAATATGTAGGTATTTCACACTGGACGAATACAGTGGTATATACCTATGCTAGGAGCCTGGAATATACTGGCGGCTTCACAACATCAGGCACAATCGAAGTGTGTAACCACAATGTATGTAGTGCATTTGCTGTGATGTAATTATGGTCATCACCTCAGAAACGACACATTGTTGTCTGTGGAAGGACAGGAATGGATGAGTGTATGCTAGGGGTGGCAATACATGCTCTTATGGCCATTTGCATATCCGATTGGCCATAAGGGATCTGATTTGTAGGTTGCCCTGCAGAGCAGGTTGATAACACAGGTCAGTTCTCTTCCGACACAACGCATCTGTCTTGTAGGTTAAAAAATTTTGGATGTGTGTATCTCCATAGCCGGATGAAGTGGCCGTGCGGTTCTAGGCGCTGCAGTCTGGAATTGCGAGACCACAATTTGCAGGTTCGAATCCTGCCTCGGGCATGGATGTGTGTGATGTCCTTAGGTTAGTTAGGTTTAACTAGTTCTAAGTTCTAAGGGACTAATGATTTCAGAAGTTGAGTCTCATAGTGCTCAGAGCCATTTGAACCATTTTGTATCTCCATAAATGGCTCAACAGTTCTAGGGGCTACAGTCTGGAACCGCACGACCGCTGCGGTTGCAGGTTCGAATCCTGCCTCGGGCATGGATGTGTGTGATGTCCTTAGGTTAGTTAGGTTTAAGTAGTTCTAAGTTCTAGGGGACTGATGACCTCAGAAGTTAAGTCTCATAGTGCTCAGAGCCATTTGAACCATGTTTTATCTCCATAAATATTAAAGCTAGAGCGTTATAAACGCGCCCCCACCCCACATTAGTCCTCTCAGACCAAGGAGTCTGTATGCCACATTTGGTCCACTACAGTCCAGGGACCTGGGACTAACTCCCAGATATGTATACATATTCTCAGTTTTTTTTCTTTTAATTAAGGTAGATATAGACAAGCCGAGACCCCCCCGCCCATGAGCCATGGACTTTGCCGTTGGTGGGGAGGCTTGCGTGCCTCAATGATACAAATAGCCGTACCGTAGGTGCAACCACAACGGAGGGGTATCTGTTGAGAGGCCAGACAAACGTGTGGTTCCTGAAGAGGGGCAACAGCCTTTTCAGTAGTTGCAGGGGCAACAGTCTGAATGATTGACTGATCTGGCCTTGTTACACAAACCAAAATGGCCTTGCTGTTGTGGTACTGCGAACTGCTGAAAGCAAGGGGAAACTACAGCCCTAATTTTTCCCAAGGACATGCAGCTTTACTGTATGCTTAAATGATGATGGCGTCCTCTTGGGTAAAATATTACAGAGGCAAAATAGTCCCCCATTCGGATCTTCGGAAGGGGACTACTCAATAGGATGTCGTTATCGGGAGAAAAAACTGGCGTTCTACAGATCGGAGCATGGAATGTCAGATCCTTTAATCGGGCAGGTAGTTTAGAAAATGGGAAATGGATAGATTAAAGTTAGATATAGTGGGAATTAGTGAAGTTTGGTGGCTGGAGGAACAAGACTTTTGGTCAGGTGAATACAGGGTTATAAATAGAATATCAAATAGGGGTAATGCAGGAGTAGGTTTAATAATCAATAAAAAATAGGAGTATGGGTAAGCTACTACAAACAGCATAGTGAATGCATTATTGTGGCCAAGATAGACATGAAGCCAATGCCTACTACAGTAGTACAAGTTAATATGCCAACTAGCTCTGCAGATGATGAAGAAATTGATGAAATGTATGATGAGATAAAAGAAATTATTCAGGTAGTGAAGGGAGACGAAATTTTAATAGTCATGGGTAACTGGGATTCGAGAGTAGGAAAAGGGAGAGAAGGAAACATAGTAGCTACATATGGATTGGGGCTAAGAAATGAAAGAGAAAGCCGCCTGGTAGAATTTTGCCCAGAGCATAACTTAATCATAGCTAACACGTGGTTCAAGAATCATGAAAGAAGGTTGTATACATGGAAGAACCCCGAAGATACTAAAAGGTATCAGATGGATTATATAATGGTAAGACAGAGATTTAGGAACCAGGAGCAGATGTGGACTCTGACCACAATCTATTGCGTATGAACTGTAGATTAAAACTGAAGAAACTGCAAAAAGGTGGGAATTTAAGGAGATGGGACCTGGATAAACTGGACAAACCAGAGGTTGTACAGAGTTTCAGGGAGAGCATAAGGGAACAATTGACAGGGATGGGGGAAAGTAATACAAAAAGGGTAGCTTTGAGAGAAGATTGAAGGCAGCAGAGGGTCTAGTAGGTAAAAAGACGAGAACTAGTAGAAATCCTTGGGTAACAGAAGAACTATTGAATTTAATTGATGAAAGTAGAAAATATAAAAATGCAGTAAATGAAGCAGGCCATAAAGGAATACAAACGTCTCAAAAAGGAAATCAACAGGAAGTGCAAAATGGCTAAGCAGGCATGGCTAGAGGACAAATGTAAGGATGTAGAGGCATATCTCATTAGGGGTAAGATAGATACTGCCTACAGGAAAATTAAAGAGACCTTTGGAGAAAAGAGAACCACTTGTATGCACTTGTATGAATATCAAGAGCTGAGATGGAAACCCAGTTCTAAGCAAAGAAGGGAAAGCAGAAAGGTGGAAGGAGTATATAGAAGGTCTGTACAAGGGCGATGTACTTGAGGATAATATTATGGAAATGGAAGAGGAAGTAGATGAAGATGAAATGGGAGATATGATACTGCGTGAAGAATTTAACAGAACACTGAAAGACCTGAGTCGAAACAAGGCCCCGGGAGTAGACAACATTCCACTAGAACTACTGATGGCCTTGGGAGAGCCAGTCCTGACAAAACTCTACCATCTGGTGAGCAAGATGTATGAGACAGGCGATATGCCCTCAGACTTCAAGAAGAATATAATAATTCCAATCCCAAAGAAAGCAGGTGTTGACAGAGGTGTAAATTACCGAACAATCAGTTTAATAAGCCACAGCTGCAAAATACTAACACGAATTCTGATACTGATCTAACATAACATGCCTGTTGTACTGGGCAGCCTACTCGTTGGGGGCTGGGAAACTGTTTCTTGTACCTGTTGTGTGCTGCCCTCTTAAGAAGGTCTATAAGGCAAGTTGATACTAACTGTTCCCACACAACACACCTCTGATGCAGGACAGCCTGTATGGGAGGGGGTTAACAAACGTGTATGTATCTATCATGCATACATACATTAATCCTTGTTCCATAGATCATGAATACAACATTTCATAATGATGTGGAACATGTCACTTTAACATCAGTTTTCATTACACAACATAATTAATTAATTTTTTACATATTTTTTACAGTTACTGCTTCATATCTAAGAATTAATCTATTGAGTAGAAGGAGTTGTCATTCAGAAATTCTTTTAATTTGCTTTTAAATATTAGTTGGTTATCTGTCAGACTTTTAGAATTATTTATCAAATGACCAAAGATTTTTGTAGCAGCATAATTCACCCCATTCTGTGCCAAAGTGAGATTTAATCCAGAATAGTGAAGATCATCCTATGCATTTCGCTGTTATTTTTAAATTGGGTTGGGTTGTTAATAACAAAGTTTCATAGGTGAAAATACGTATTGCGAAGGTACTGTGAATATCCGAGTTCCTTAAATAAATGTCTGCAAGGTGATATTGGGTGGGCTCCAGCTATTATTCTGATTACACACTTTTGTGTAACGAATACTTTCTCTCTTAATGACGAGTTGCCCCAAAATATGATGCCATATGAAATCAGCGAATGAAAATAACCATAGTAGGCTAATTTACTAATATGTTCATCACCAAAATTTGCAATAACCCTAATAGCACAAGTAGCTGAACCTAACCATTTCGGCAGATTGTCGATGTGGTACTGCCAATTCAGTTTCTCATCATCTCTGTAAATATTAGAGCTAGAGTGTTATTAACCTCCATACGTTAGTTCTCTCAGGGAAAGGAATTTGTGTGTCAGATTTGGACCACTTTGGTCCACAGAACCGGGAGGAATTGTTACACATACATATACATGATCAGCTTTATATGTATGTTTAGATACAGTCAGACCTCGGGGACGATTAGTTTGGATTCTGTAGACTTATCTTAGAAGCAAGATTAAGAAAAGGCAAACCTACGTTTCTAGGATTTGTAGACTTAGGGAAACCTTTTGACAATGTTGACTGGAATACTCTCTTTCAAATTCTGAAGGTGGCAGGGGTAAAATACAGGGAGCGAAAGGCTATTTACAATTTGTACAGAAACCAGATGGCAGTTATAAGAGTCGAGGGGTATGAAAGGGAAGCAGTGGTTGGGAAGGGAGTGAGACAGGAGTGTAGCCTCTCCCCGATGTTATTCAATCTGTATATTGAGCAAGCAGTAACGGAAACAAAAGAAAAATTCGGAGTAGGTATTAAAATCCATGGACAAGATATAAAAACTTTAAGGTTTGCCGATGACATTGTGATTCTGTCAGAGACAGCAAAGGGCCTGGAAGAGCAGTTGAATGGAATGGACAGTGTCTTGAAAGGAGGATATAAGATGAACATCAACACAAGCAAAACGAGGATAATGGAATGTATTTGAGTTAACTCAGGTGATGCTGAGGGAATTAGATTAGGAAATGAGACACTTAAAGTAGTAAAGGAGTTTTGCTATTTGGGGAGCAAAATAACTGATGATGGTCGATGTGGAGAGGATATAAAATGTAGACTGGCAATGGCAAAGAAAGCGTTTCTGAAGAAGAAAAATTTGTTAACATCGAGTATAGATTTAAACGTCAGGAAGACGTTTCTGAAAGTATTTGTATGGAGTGTAGCCATGTCTGGAAGTGAAACATGGACGATAAATAGTTTGGACAAGAAGAGAATAGATGCTTTCGAAATGTGATGCTGCAGAAGAATGCTGAAGATTAGATGGGTAGATCATATAACTAATGAGGAGGTATTGAATAGAATTGGGGAGAGGAAGATTTTGTGGCACAACTTGACTAGAAGAAGGGATTGGTTGGTAGAACATGTTCTGAGGCCTCAAGGTATCACAAATTTAGCATTGGAGGGCAGCGTGGAGGGTAAAAATCGTAGAGGGAGACCAAGAGATGAATACACTAAACAGATTCAGAAGGATGTAGGCTGCAGTACGTACTGGGAGATGAAGCAGCTTGCACAGGATAGAGTAGCACAGAGAGCTGCATTAAACCAGTCTCGGAACTGAAGACCACAGCAACAATAACAGACAGATTATTATACCATATTTGTGTCAATTTTTATTGTATTATTTCATATAACTGCTTGTGTACTGGAAAACTTTCTAATTTTTATGCAAACTGTCCTGTCATGACTGATCAATGTTTTGCCTGTGGTATTAAATGGTAAATGGTGAAGATCGACCTGCATAGGCCTGTCCAAGGTACTGGGATACTAACTACTGCTTCTCAATATGTTTATTCCGTAATGAAATTTAACATAAATATACACTTTTTTTGTAAGCAGCAGCTGAATCCATTGAATTATTCCCAGAAATATGAATCATCCATGCAAAGAATTAAAATAATTTATTTTGCCCCAGAACGGTATTCATTGTTCAGGAACACACATTCTGAATAACTCACTTAGTTTAGCTAGTAATAAAGCTCAATTTAAAAGTAGTGTAAAAGATTAATTTGTGGCCAGCTTTTTCTATTCCACTGAATAATTGCTGAACAGAACTGGCAGATGTGTGTGTCTATAAATATATGATTAATAATCTCAAATGATCTGAGTGTTAGGTAAAATCCAACTTCTCCATATCTTCAGTGTAACAGTTTCACCACCGTAATCACTGAGGATGTCCTCACTCTGGATCTATTGTGCAAAAATATAACTAATGTAACCTACGAGGACATGCTGAAATGTCGTGCCTCCAATTTTTATGTGAAAACTGTTAAAGCTCCTTAAATAAAACAAATTTTATAAACGCTCTTCATCTTTGCTCTTCACATCTACATATTTACTTCTCTATATAGTCACTCTGGTGACAAACACATTTCTCCCAACAACAGACCAGTTTGTTGATCCTGTCACTGTAGAATGTTTAACTTTTTTGATCGAAGCTAGAGCCTCACCTCTGCTTGCTCCACTTTATCACTATAAAAGTGAAGTTCTCGAGGGTGTTCTTTACTGTTGGGAAACATATGAAAATCGGATGGGGGCAGGTTGAGGTTAGCACCAATGTGTCCTCAATTATGAGTATAAACAACCCAATGTCACACACTACTGATGTGGATACAACCTTCACCATATTCAGCTTTCGTTTTTCTATGGATTTCAATTGGAGGTACACTTTATGTGGTTAAAAATTCAATTACAGCACTCTTTTTCTTGCACACCAAAATAGTTACGTTACACACTGCCCTGTTACACTCTACTGTTTGGGGCCCTCTAACAGGGGAGGGTTAGAACTTGCGTCAGCAAAGCAGCAATGTTGATCAAGTAATATGCATGACATGTAGTACCTCAAACAAAATTGACAGCAGAATAAAAAGTTTTCAGCACACCCAGGTAATTTAAACTAATAAAATATTTCTTTGTGTGATATGGTGATGATGAGTTCCCATACTCCAAGGAGCATAGGGAACGACGCGGGAGACCCACACCACGGATTAGGCAAGGTCATAGCGGAGGTGGTTTGCCATTGCCTTCCTCCGACCACAATGGTGATGAATGATGATCATGAAGACAACACAACAACACCCAGTTATCTCGAGGCAGGGAAAATCCCAGACCCCACCGGGAATCGAACCTGGGACCCTGTGCACGGGAAGCAAGAATGCTACCGCAAGACCACGAGCTCCGGACTTGTGTGATATAGTTACAAATTAACAGTTTTCAGATTTGTTTACTTTACTTGTACTGTGAAACTTCCGTCTTGACTTAGAAGCACATAATTTGTACACCGCCAACAGACAATAGGCCTTAGTAAGTGACATAAATTTGAACTTGATATTCCAAACTGTTCAAGAGAAAAAAAAAGTCTTAACAGACTAACATAATATTTTTTTGGGTGATACAATTACAATTTTTGCTTTACTTGTGCTGTGAAACGATGCTTCTTGCCAAATTTCATGATGCTAGGTCAATGGGAAGCATTCTATAGGTTTTGATGAGTGAACTTTCGAGTATCAAAATATGCGATGTAAGTGGCCGTATCTTTTGATTGCTTTGGCATTTTTAGGCCACAAAGGGATCGGAAATCTTAGGAAGTGACATGAATTTGAACTTGATCCGCCGAACTATTCCAGAGAAAGAAGTCTTAACAGACGAAAAGACAGGCAGACAGACATATAAAAAAATGCCAAAAATATTCTTTGTGTTATGTAATTACAGATTAGCCATTTTGGGAACTTTCCTTTACTTGTACTGTGAAATCTTGTTTTTTGCCAAATTCATGATTCTAGGTCAAACCTTCCGTCTTGCCAAATTTCTTGAATCTAGGTCAATGGGAAGCACCCTACAGGTTTTGATGAGTGAGTTTATGAGTATCAAAATAGTGACGTAAATGTCTGTATCTTTTGATTACATTGACTTAGAAGCGTATAATTTGTACACTGCCAACGGACCATAGGCCTATAGGTTTTGATGAGTGAGTTTTTGAGTATCAAAATATGTGACATAAATGGTCGTATCTTTTAACTGAAGTGACTTAGAAGCTTAAATATTTTACACTGCCAAGTGACCATAGATATTAAAACGTGATTTAAATTTGAACTTGATGCGTGTACTGTACCTGTTCCTGAGAAATAACAGTCAGACTGGCAGACAGATAGACAGACAGACGAACAACATAGCGATCCTGTAAGAGTTTCGTTTTTGCATATTGAGGTACAGAAACCTAAAAACATTATAAAGTGGTTGGTCATAGTATCAATGCAAACCATATGAAGATGCTGCTGTCCAACTGTCCATATCTTGATTTAAACGGTTCACGCTTTCCTTTAGGTCTGGTGGAATGAGCATCTCCTATCAGAATGCGACGTGCTTATGGTCTTTTGTAGCATCGTCTCTTCATACAGTATCAGAGTCTCAAGTTTTATTATGATGGACACCAGCATGGAATTGCTGATTCAGACAATTTATATTTTACATGATGGATTCTCTAAGCCTTTACTTTATTTTATTTGGCCGTCGGCGCTGCTGTACAACACACCCATCACTAAGTATTGAGAACGTTACAAGCAATAATACAACACAAAGTTCAGTTACAGAACAAACTCATAGACGCTTGATACTACAATGTAGTTTCTGCAGTATGGAAGTATACAGGGTGTCTCTCCTAAGAGTTGTCAGGCGCATTTTCTGTAGGAGTTCGGTAGATATTTCCAATTTGGTTTTTTGCAATGTGTAGCTGGAGTCAGCCCAGGCAAATAATGTTCACCAACTTATGGCCTATGGTATAATATTTTGGGGAAATCAACCAATAGCAAAAACAGTGTTCCATGCACAGAAGCGAGCAATAAGAATTATGTGCAGTGTACATCCTAGGCACACGTGCAAGGCTCTGTTTAGAGCTCTACAAATCCTTACAACACCTGCCCAATATATTTGTTGGCTGATGCGCTTTGTTTCAAAAAATAGCAACTTATTCAAAATCAATAGCGCATACCACAGTTATAATACCTGAAGGAAACTGGATATCCATTATGAGCTAAAAACGAAAAGCATGAAGCACGGTCCAGAAGGGGGTTTTATACAGTGGCATAAAGATTTTTAATACCCTCCCACTGCACATTAAAGAACTGGTTGGAAACATGCCAAAGTTTAAAGAAAATCTGAAGCAGTTCCTTTTAGATGAATCTTGTTACAGTATTGATGAATTTCTTAGTAAAAATGCATAGAATCTCTTGTTTGTGCTTTAACCTTACTGTGTGACCTCTACAATTGATTAATCATACTCTGTAAGTACAGTGTAACTTAATACTATACCCAAATTTATGTATGTCTGTAAATGACGCCTGTAGAACTTAAGAACAATACCCAAATTTATGTATGACTGTATATTCTGTCAGATGTCCTGTATCTTAACTAATATGGAAGGGTATATGCTAAACTTCAAAGTTTCTTAAATCTAATGATAAGATCAATGTATCTGTGCACAAAACAATAATCTGTGAAAAACCTTGACTCGTTCTATATCCAGGGAAATGTTCCCATATGGATCTATGGAATACGAAATAAATAAATAAATCGCGTCTTTCATTCGACCCCCAGTGTCGACGGGAATTGTCGATTTGTTTCCTGTTACAAATAAAATTATTGTTAAAGCGGACTTTTACTTGTCCATTCCATAGACCGGTCCCATCTTGGTCTAGTGAGATATTCGGTTTATCGTTATGAATTAAAAGGAACACGTAAAATAACCAGTACTGCAGCAGCGATAGCAACGCTCTTGCCCATGGTGACTGTTACTGTCATACAGCAATGCTGTTCAGTCGCTGTTGAGATAGTGGTTATTCTTCGTGTTTAACATCCCTCTTAATTCATACCGACAAAACAGATCTCGTGCTACAATAATTTGGGACAACTCTATCAAATCAGCACGTAAAATGCCGTTTTAAAAACCATTTTATTTGCAACGGGAAACAAACCGACGCTTTACGTCGACGTTGCGCGCCGGATTAAAGGCGAGATGTGCACTATTTTTTGGGATGATTCCAGTTACACATTGCAAAAACGAAACTGCAGATCTCTGAAAAAAAAAAACCGTCTTAGATGCGACGTACTGTGTATTCGAAATGGGACTTGCTTTGCGAAAAAATATCTTTCACTTATGGGCTAACAACACAAAAACGTAAAAGTGAAATTGTTGAATTCAGAAATCAATAAATAATAAAAGCAAAAGAGGTGAGAGTTAGAGCACGGCGTCCTCAAAGCTGAAAGACGCTGTGGTCAGAATCGACTCGTAAAATAGAAACTTTGTCAATTGTTGTTCAACAGAGATTCGTTACGTTTCTGATGTTATTGTCGATAGTTCTTTGTTTGACATACTACGAAGCAAGCTTGGACGATATTATATGTGTTATTGTTGAATTTTGTGGTATGTATTGTATCGTTGGAAGCAGCATATGCTAGAGGTAAGAACACATGAAATATGGTTCCGTTTCCATGCGGAACTGTCAGTAGTTTTTTTAATGATGCGTTTTCTTCCTTTTTTGGATGTATTTTGCAGTTATTGCGTGTTACGAGTCCTTGAAACATTGATCTTCTTGTAGAGGCAACGACGGAAAAGAAATATATGTCTTCATATTTACCATGTTGCACTTTCAGAGCAAGACAAACACAGTTACGGCTTGGAAATTTATTGCAGTTAAATGCACACGTAAATTCTTGAGTGGCTGCGTCTTTTTTAAAGTTTTAAGTATTCCAAGAGTAGTACCGGATGAGCCATGCGCAATTCGTAATTCCACGAATATTCTGATGCAGCTTTCGGTCAGAAAGAATTTTCTTGGGTATTTGAGAGTATGATGAACGTTACGGAGAAATGCAGTTAGTATTTGGTTTCCAGCAACGCAAGTTTCTGATGCTTGTTTCTGTGGTATAGGTTTTACATACGGTGTTAAGGTCACATTGCTGCCACTTCAGCAGAAAAAAAACGACTCTCTTCTTTACTGCTGCCACTTCAGCAGAAAAGAACGACTCTTCTTTACTATGATGGGTTACATCCATGTCAAATCAACAAGTGCTAGAACGTAACCGCCTAACATTTATTTGAAATTAAGAGTGCATCTAGTATTCATAAACAGTAACGCACGTTCTACTGACCGAAGGTTACTGAGTACTGGTTTTTGACTTGCGGAAGGGTACCCAGTATTGGTTTGTTCACAATTTGTATTCTCATGAAGCTAGAACAATGAAACTGAGTTCATTTGAAAGCTCTTTAAAGAGCATTTAGATGATATAAAACGCAATTAGCTGAAAAACGTATATTAATTTTTTTTTATAAAAACAATTTAGGCCAACTGCATTTTGATAAACTGCGAAAGATACTGTTTTTTTCCACATATTCTAGAAGTCTTAACCTAGAATGAACATGGGTTATGTCAAGGTAATTTTGTGTTTAAGATGGTACAGTAAAACACCTACAAAATTAATTTATTGTATGTATTAGGCCCACTTTTCGTTAGCTATGTGGTATTGTTTAACATGTTTCCAACTACATGGGCTAACCACCAGTGTCCATTATACTCACAAGTAACATTTCTAGAAATCATAACAAACTCCTTTGATGACTGTCTTGACAGATTTACACCATAATCCGTTATGCCCAGTCAACAGTAGGCCTCACGAAAAATATTGAAAAATGAGCTTAGATGTACAGGGTGGGGTTGAAGGTTATCGTTGGAACACTGCACAAGGAGCAATTCATCCCTTTGTAGCTTATCAAAAGGCTGGTGACAGACTTGTGCATGCAAATATGCCATTATATCAGAATGACTCACACATGATATTGTTGCTATGCATCTGTTCCAGTCCAACATGGTTGACTCTCTGACCAAAAAAATTAATAGAAAGTCTACTAAAATACATCACTTCTCTGAGGGAGTGGCAGCTCAGTAGAAAGCACTTCATCAACCTGTGCTATCTTGAAGGAGATGAAATATTCAGCCACCTCTCATGGTAAAGGAGGTAGTGATGGTGTTGGTGGAGAAGTCAAGAGACTGGCTGCCTGAGCAAGCCTGCAATGCCTATACACTGATCAGACCATGACACCCAAACCATTTTGTGTTGCCAGGGTTTACAGCTACTAAGGAAGATCATGAAAATGAAGAATTGAAATTTACAGGTAGATTTGAGAAATGTTGCACAGTTGTAGGGGCACAAACACTTAAGACCTTTATTCACCTATGCAAAAACAAAGCCAATAGGAAAATTGTATTAAAACAAAACAATAAGAAATGTGTATTTGGACTTAAGGAAAGAAAAGTTGAAATGGTGCAAATGTTTGACAGTGCTCCAGCATTGTTTGATGACATCAATGGATGTATTGCATTTGAATGTATTGAACGCTGGTGGTTAGGTAGCATAGTTGGAAAAAATTAGAAAAAAGGTTAGTGTCTTACATCCACATCCGTCACATTCTCTAGCCATACGGACATTTTTTCTGTAAGCACCAGGGGACAAAACAAATCTTGAACTACAACCCTATGAATGCTGCATGGTGAACATATACATTATTCATTGCAGAAATTATGATATGAAACAAACTGACTGGCTAGAAGGATGATGAATTGGACTGACACAGTACATCTGAATAAGCAACGGGAACTAATACAGGGTGTATACGACCCGGGACATCCGGGAGATCCTGGAAAAACCCGGGAATTTTTTCGTCCGGGAGAAAACCGGGAAAAACCCGGGATTTTTTTAGAGTTCCGGGAACTTTTCCTTGTTTTAGTTAGTAGGTTAAATTTTTTTTGATTTTGATTGGTAAGAACCAATACTCTAATGAAGGATATTACTGTATCCCGCTTCTGCAGAATAATGCTGCAGCAAAAAAACATGAACAAGAGAAATAAACGAAAATAAAACTTAAGTCGCAAAGGAAATGCGCCATATACAACAACAAAACATAGTACACATACATGTGTCTGCCAACCAAAGTGTCTCAAGGCTTTAGGAACAATATGCAGTGCTTCCTAACAACAAATTGCCTCCGATGAGCATGACATGACAGCTGTTTACATTGGATTCATTTGAGCAGTTGCGGGCGGGCTCTTGCGCATGCGCAGTTGAGTCGCCTATGAGTAGTACATTCTCCCGCTTCTTGCTAATTGATGTATGGCTGGGCGCCACTATCTGAATTGCTCCAGTTCGGAAATATCGTAGATCCAGGGCTGATGCACAGAGCAGTCTGAGTTTTAGTGGGGAGGTGGGTAGTCTCCACGTGACCTGTGTTTACGTCTAGTGATTTTGCTGCTTCCTCTTCGTTTATTGCTCTCATATTAAATGAAAACAAAACGGATTTCTGTGGCCAGGAGCTACCAAATGAATTAAAATACGTTCACATAATTACGGAAGGCTAAAATATGTTGTTAGTTTCAGGTTATTTCCACTTTTCTGGCAGTCAAGCATTAATCACCTTGCAGAACAATGAAGTTATTTTTGTCGGTTTGCTAAAGAGATTTGGCTTTTATTAATATTTTGCGCTGAGGCAGTCAATTTATTTGAAACGAAGTGTTTAATTTCACACTGTTGGCTAGTTTCAACTGTTCGTTGAATTTCAAGTGCACGTTTTCCATCTTCTAGCTTGTATGGCATTATGCCATAATAAAGAACCAAACATGAGATAATACAGTACTGGTACTCAAGAAAATTTACATCTGAATCTGGACATACGATTGTGCACTTTAAGCCGAATTATGCATTTTAGTATAGTTCACGAAATTCCGATGCTCCTGAAGTATCCTTTGATGTCTTGTTTCTTTTATGACATAATGCAAGATCTTTTAATATTTTACACCTACGAACATGCGGGCTTCCTGCGCCATCGTAGCTGCGCAGGCGCAGTGACGCCTGTTATCTGGCGCTCTCTGACAACTGCTGAAACGAACCAATTTCTAACAGGTCACGGGAAAATATTGCGAATGATGGTTTGAAAAGTGTTACTTTCAAAGTAAATTTCCTTTTACGCAAGATGAACTATGTGCAAGAATGTACGATGAATTTCTTAAACCACAGAGCGTTTGACTCTCATTTAAAAATCAACTCTTTGAGGACGACCATCAAGAATAATTTCGAGCCCAGAAGATCCGACATTTACATCGTTATTAAAAATTTTACTGGCACATTTGTGTGATGTATCTTAAAGTGTAACACGCGCAAGATGATCAGCATTATTTGTGGAAGCTTATCTTCTCTTGCAGCTTATTAATCATCGAGACCAATATTATTTGTGAAAGCTTTGTTTTTCTTCTAGCAAAACTACGTATATTAATTTAAACCATTAACTTTTCTTTTTGTGCGTTCGCGCTATATAAGAGTGATCTTGCTATTGGTTGACTCCACTTCGTGTCCTGTGCTGTCTTCAGCTGCCGAGATCACGTGACATAAGCTATGACTGTCTTACACATGGAGGTACATGGGCTTACAAAATCGCGTCGCAATCTCGATTTCATTGCTTCGGAAAGTAACATGACAGTCAAGACTGTGGTAACATGCAGTGTTTGGTAGAATTCGAATTTATACTTCCGTAAAACGAAGAAATGCAGTGTACATGTTGCTGCACATCAGAGATCTTTCCAAAACGTGTTTTTTCCCCCTTGGGTTTCGTTTCCTACAGTGCCGGCAAATTCTACGTCTGTGTAGAAAATCATAAACATTCTAAGGATTGATAAGTTGTACAATGCCGAGGAAAAGTATACTGTCATTTAACACGGAAAAAGTGTATTTTCATCCGGGAGAAAGTGTATTTTCAACCGGGAAACCCGGGAATTTTTTTTCCTTGTCCACCTATACACCCTGTAATAGGCCTATCTCTGGTATTCAGTTAAATTGATTTTTATTAAATGTTGTATTTTTAAATTCATCATTGATAAGGAAATAATTTTTTGTGACTCTGTTCTAGGCAAATATATTTTTGTGACTATCTGTTCTAAGCTGTTTCATTTTTATGTCCACACTTTATACAATAACACATAGCTGATGAGAAGTAGGCCTAATATTAAAAGAAAATTAATTCTGAGCGTTTTTTACAGCACCATCTTAAACATAAAATTACTTTGACAGTGATCAACGTTCATCCCAAGTTAAAACTTCCAGGATATGTAGGGGAAAACAGTATCTTTCACATATATTTCTTTGAACAGTGGAAACTCCAAGTAGCAATATCAACAATGTAGGAAAAGACAGATTGCTGCTTACCCTAATGAAGAAACGTCAAGCTGCAGAGAGGAACAATTAAAAGACACTTAAAAGCTTGCCAACTCCAACATCATGGGCCAGAATGCATTACGTGGGATGCAAGCAGCAGTCTTGAGGGGGCAGGGAAGGGGAAGTAATAGTAGTGTAAAGTTAGGGAGAGAGACAAATGCTGTCTGGTTGAGTGTGGAGGGACTAGACTGCCAACAGGCGCAGCATCAGGAGGTTGTGTGGGAAGGAGGTGATGAAAAGAAGGATCAAAAAAGGAGAGGAGTGGGGTAAGACAGGCGGATGCATTGGCAAAGAGCTGCAAATAAACAGAGTGGAAGATGAGATTGGGGAGGAGATGCTAGGACAGACGGGGTGGAAACTGTTGGGTGGAAGGTGCGGGGACAGTACGTTACTGTAGGTTGAGGCCGGGACAATTAAGGGAGCGGAGAATGTATTGTAAGAATAGATCATCCCAACTCCTTGCCACAATGATCATATCCCTGTGGAAGAGACAGGTGCAAAACCTGCCCAATTCACCCATCCAGCACTTTCCTACTCCAGTCCTGTCACAGGTTCATCCTACCCGATCAGGGACTGGGTCACCTGTGAAAGCAGCCATGTCATTTACCAGCTCTGCTGCAAACATTGCACAGCATTTTATATTGGTATGTCCACCAGGATGAATGGCCACTGCCAAGCTATGGCCAAAAGCAAAGTACACCATTCTGTGGCACAACAGGCAGCTGGACATAACACACTTGATTTCCAGTGGCTATTTAACTATCAGAGTCATCTGGATCCTTACCTCCACCACCAGCTTTTGCAAACTGTGCAGATGGGAGCTTCCTTACAACACATTCTCTGCTCCCATAATTATTCCGTCCTCAATCCTTGGTAACGTACTGTCCCCACACCTTCCACCCAACAGTTTCCACCTCCTCTGTCCTATCATTTCCTACCCATTCTCATCTCCCACCCTGTTTATTTGCAGTCCTCTGCCAACACATCCACCCGTCTTTCCCTGCTCCTCTCCTTTTTTGCTTCTTTTTATCACCGCCTACCTGCCCCACAACCTCCTGACTTTGCAGCTGTTGGCAGTCTAGTCCCTGGATACTCCACCAGACAGTGTTTGTCTCACCCCTTACCTGTACACTACTATCCCTTCCCATTCCCTGCTCCCTCCAGATTGCTGAACTTGCATCCCACATCATATATTTCTGTGAGAATTTTAAAAACACAGTTTTTCAAAATGAAGTAGGCCTAAATTCAGTAATGATGTTTTTATTTAAAAATGAATATGGTATTAATAAAGTCTGGCTCAGGTCCCTGCCTGTCATAAATTTTCAATGTCATCAATCCATTATATAGCTGATGGTTGTCCATATTTGCAACTGTGAATACATTTCATGTATTTCATAACAGCTGTGGCCACTGCAGTGCCTGCATGTCCAAAGGAACATTGTATTGTAATTTGGAATAATACAGGCACTGCAATATCGTATCAGTCAGTTGATTTGATCACATTGGTGGTTTTTTCTATTCAAATAACTTTTGAAACCAAAGAAAGTTTTCCTGCCTGCATAGCTTTGGCTGATTTAGTTTGGGACTTATCGACAAACATAGACTTGTTTTTCTTAAAGGTTTGTTCGCAGAATGTGTGCACTCCAACAATGTGAGAATTTAGTTTTTCTTTGGGAATTGTAAGCTAGCTTGACTCACCATTCAGTTAACATTGCTTACAATCCCAGTACATGAAGATTTTCATGACTTGTTCCAAAAAAATTCCACTCAGGATTTATACCAAAATGTTTGAAGTGATAGCACAGATGGAGGAAATTCTGGGTCGGAACCTAATAGAACAGTGTAAATTAAATTAAGAAACTTCTCTGTCAAAATAGTTACCACTTTGTTCCAGTGTGTTACAGTTTCGGAATTTGTGGTATATTGACATGGGACTGTGACAGTATTCCTCTGACACACTTTTTGTGTCTACTGCTTTGTCATTGGCTGCATGTACCAGGCAGCTCACACACTCTCTTCCCTTCCCATCATACCTCATGCTGGACACTGATAATGTTGCTACATGAAACATATAAGTATGTGACTGGCCCTGACCTAGACTTTTACTGACTTGCACTTGTGAATCAAAATGTATGGCAAGCTATGATGCTCAGTCACATGTACATAAATAGGGCAGTCAGTAATATTTATGGGTGTAATATGCAGGATATAAGTGAATAATGTTTAGCCGTCTAATAATTAGGATATTTATAGAGCATTCATAATATATTTACTTGTAACTGTCGCTTGTCACACTGAATTATCCCTGACACCATTGTGTTGTATGTTACTGCAGATGTCCTGTCAATGTGTTCAGTTAAGATATTTAAATCGGGCTACATTCCTCAGTCTGTAATCAGTCAGCACTCAAGCACAGCATTGCCAATGATATGATGTTGATCTCAAGAAAAATGGGATGCGTTTGTGAATTTTTATTAAGTGTACAAACAAGAGCGATATTATCCAAACACACACACACACCTGTTTTTAGGTATTGTGTCTAATACAAAGTTGTGAGTGGTGAGGTCAGAGTATGTAAATACCATTTTTGTGTGTGTGTGTGTGTGTGTGTGTGTGTGTGTGTGTGTGTGTGTGTGTGTGTGTGTATGTTGGAGGGGGGGGGAGGTAGAGGGGGGCAGTGGAGCAAGCACTGTCCTTTGCTTATTGTTTCAAGTTATGAATGATGTATCTGGACCAACTGTTTGTACCTCACAGTTCTTTAGGATCAACCTCTTTTGGTGGATCACTAAGGTGTGATTCAAGTGCATTTCTTTCAGGAGAGCTTGTATATTGATGCAGAATGCAGGCTTCTGAGTGAGTACTGCACATTGTCCAGTCCATCCAAATTGCTGCTGCTAGCAAGCAGCAGTTTGACATTTTGGCAAACTGTGCATAAATATACTGGGTAATTTCCAAGAATGTTAGCATATTGAAGCCGTGTGTTGCAAACAATATATATTGAATGTGCGATTCTAAATCAGTCATGTGACTATGGTGGTGGGCATTATGAGCATGTTTATTGTGGTCACTACAGCAGTGACAAAAGAAGAGCGTTACTAAAATAGTTATAATTACAAAGGAAATGACCTACCTCACTCTTTGTTGATGTTGTTGTCATGAGAAAGTTCATTTGATGTGTATGCTATGGCAAACATTCCCTTTTTGCCATAACCTGGGTAGACTCTGCCAGTGTCACACAAAAATATGGGTAGAGTATCACATTTCTGACAAAAATTTAAACAATTTTCTACATTGCATAAGCATAGAATTAGATTCTTCCACATGAGGCAATCAGCCAAAGAAACGTCTGCAATACCAGACACCCCTCTCACTACTGTCACAAATCGCTTGAGTTTTCCTAGCATCTCACAAATAATTTATTGTAGCACCCACCACCACAGTCGCGTGATTCATTTAGAATCGTGTGTTCGATATATACCGTTTGCAGCCCACGGCTTTGATAGGCAAACGTTCTTGGAAATTACCATATATTGCATATCTTTGCAAAACTGAATTCCAGTTGGTTTTTCATGCTTAGAATGTCATCTTCTATACTTCATGGGTTTGCTCTGCATTGTTATTGATTATGAATTCCAATTTCACACCAGAAGTAAGCACATGCTCAAATACTTTTTCCCAATAATTGATGTTTCATTTTCACAGTGAAAATAAACCTTGGATGTTATATAGTGACCTATATACAGGGTGATAATAATTAAAATTTCAGTATCAAAAAGCTAGATGAAAAAAGAACTATTCCTCAGAGTGACATTAAATTTGAGTGGAATATGATTGAAAAATGGGGAAATGTTATGGAAAAAAAAGCTAATGAAAATGTTACCATTAGATGGCACTGCTAAGTGGCAGAATATGCAAAATAAAAGATGCTGGGTACATGACTGTTCCTCAGTTTGCATCATGACTATCGCAATGCTACATTGTATGGTGCTAGTAAAGTTCTTTTTCAAGAGTGGTGACTGCACCAGCAGGTCTGCAGAAGTTACAGACACTCAAGGGCATTAAAAAGGGGTTGGTCTGATGTCTGCCATGGGTATGGAGAAAATAATTATGAAATTTGAGAAGGTAGATTCTTTTGAAGAGCCTTGTGAGAGAAGGAGGAAAACAATTAATAAATGCCAGTAGAAGATGTGGCCACAGATTTACAGGGGTGATCGAGCGGTGGTGTGCAGACATGCAATGCACAGGGAATTGCCTGAACTTAAGACATACCTGTGAGCACAGTGCATAAAAATTCTATGAAATGTCTCACATTACTACCCATACAAAATTACCCATGTTTAGGAGTTGCTTCCTGCTGATCTTCCAGCAAAACAAATGTTCACTCAGGAATGTCTTGCTCATGTGGACATGGGCAATGAACGACCATGGAACATTCTTTGGGCAGGTGAAGCTAATTTCCATGTAAGTGCACAGAATTGCAGAATATGGGCAACAGAAAATTCAGTTACAGATTGAGTACTGCCTCATTTTGGAAAGGTAGTTGTGTCGTGCTGAGTGACATCATGTATTGTAGGGCCATATTTTTTGAGGAGATAAGGTCTATTACCTACGTCATCACTGTTAAATGCTGCTTTTGAGCACCAATGTCATTCCAAACATTCAACAGCTTTGAAATGTGGGTAGGATCACTTTTAGGCATAGGTTTGGTGCTGTTCCTCACGTTGCACAATCAGTGAAGCATCTGCTGCAGAGGCATTTTTGAAATTGCTGGAAGCCCTACAGCCTGCCCATCCAGATCACCTGATCTTTATCCTTGTGACTTCTGACTGTAGGTTTATCTGAAAAGTGCTGTTTTCAGTGCTCTGATTTCAAGTGTAGCTGAACTGAAGGCAAGTATTGTGCAACACATTCTGAATGTGACCTTTGAGACATTAGGATCTCTCGTGGAACATGCTGTTTCTCAATTTCAACTTGTGCCAGAAAACAGTGGACAGCATATTGAACATGTCTTGCGGCAGTCTCACAATTAAAAACTGATGTCATTATTGTTTCTTATACAATTTTTGGGTTAAGGACATTTAAAAACCTATATTTCCCATTAAATGTGGTACAACTTAGCCACCTTGGATGGGCTTACCTAACATTGGCATAACTGTTCATTGGCAAAATTGTGCAATCATGAACTTTGCATATGGTTGGGTGCAACTCAAACCTCCATTGTATTATGACTCGTTTGTATCTGAACCAATTTGCATTATACTCCATTCAAATTTGACATTCTGAGCAGCAGTAGTTTTTGTACAGTGTTTTGGAACTGGAACTTTACATATAATCATCCTGTATATATATTTATGCTCACGTGTCTATATCTGTTCAAGGATAGGCTTTTTTGCTTATCTCTGTTGTTGGGCATGGTTACTTGTTACTGTCTCTTTCTGATTGGTTATTAGAGTGAAAGTCAAACACACGTGTTTCTCAGTACTTAGAGGAAATGTGGTTCTTAGTGAACACACTTACTCTGTATGTGTGGTGTTTGGTGTATTTATTGCTCATCAGTGCAACTTCCTTGTTCGGACACAAGAATCTTGAAGTTCTAGGGACAAATAAAAGAATCTGCTGCATTGTACTGTTATATGTGATGTAGCTTACAGTTACTTTATACTCCTGTTGTTTTCAGGTGCAGCCATGGATTCAGAAACAGAGCTGATCCTTAAGAAGGAGCACAGGTACAGCATGTCAGAGCTGTTCCCTGTACTCTTGGACACTTATGATGCAAAAATGTTGCAGGTAAGCAAGCATACTGTCATACACATTTATAAGTCTTGCTTGTTATTTCATCTCACTGTATATAAGTAGTTGAACATATACTACTTCACAGATTTGTGTAAATTGTAATCCAAAATATGAGTCATTAAATGGCCATTCTTTGTGCCATTCTGTTACCTTTTTAAAATCAGAAAAAAATTGAATTATATAGTTTAAAAATGATGGTAACTGTGTCGTTATTTCCATGGTGAATAATGGTAAATGTTGACTACAGCATTGTTGCAAAAGTGAAATGTAAGTTCATAAAGACTCTGTCTTAGAAAAGTAGTGTAAGCAAGATAGCGTGGATGACCAACATATGGATTGTGTTGCATGGCTTGTGATGTGTGATTGTATATTGATGATTCTATGATTAATAACAATGCTTTATATTATTGAGTTGGACATGATATTTGTATCAACAGTATTTTGTTCCTTTGAAAACAACGTAACGCCAAAACTCGTAAGGATGAAAGAAATTAAATAAATTTTGTGGCCAAGTTGAGAGTTTTATTACAATGATTTGTGATATGCCATTTCAGTACTGGTTACACAATGACTTGTTCATGGAATGAACGCTTGTCATTATTCTGGATGGAGCTGTATTGAAGAGTATATTCACTTTACTAAAATGTATGTTTTTACTTGCTTCTCTTGGAGTTGACTTCATTATCTTTTTTATAGTGGTGTGATAATGCTGCAGGTCTGCTTTGTATGGAGAACAATCTACTGATGCTGGGATTCTGAGAGTCTGGTGAATCATTACGTATGAAATAAAAATATATTTGCACATTGAATATAAATGTAACATTCGTTTGCTTTTTTGAACTATCAATTCAGCTACAGTGCTTTCCATTGCATAGCACATGATTTGTTTCCATTACTCCACAACTTCCTGCAAAGCATTCACAAAGAAGAATGGCAAAGGTAACTGTTGTGACTCGCCGATCTTTCAAAGTGCCACTGTGCAGTTACGCGCGTCCTTTACATGCGGCACTGTCTGCCAGCCATGCAGCAGCAGCGCCACCTAAGCAGCCAGCCAGCCAGCGGCCGCTAGACTTGGATTCAGTTCGGATTTGACTGTTAAAGTGTACACACGTCTTACTTTGTTGACTTGATCTGTGACTTACATGTATTGTGTTGTCCTTGAAATATATTTGTTCAACTTGACGTTATAACTATTGCTGCATGGCTGGCAGACAGCGCCACATATAAAGGATGCGCGTAACTGTGCGGTGGCACTTTGGAAGATCAGCGAGTCACAACAGTAACATTTGAAACAAAGACACTTACATCATTGTGAAAGACATTAACTGATAACTATTTGGCAAGAACTGTCGTATTTAAACTTAGACATTTTTACATTAGGTCTTCAGAATTGATTCTACACATCTACGATATACATAATTATGTATGAAATAATGAATTTTAGTGTGTACAGCTTTATGCAAACATATAAATTTATGAAATGAAATTACTGATACCCAGTGATATCAGAGAATTCTGAATATGTTTCAGGCTTGCTAAAATCAAAAAGTGAAATTGATGACCATTTTTGTAGCTGGCACCATGATCCTGAGTAGACACTGCTTCAGCAGAATATGAAGTGGTAAAGTAAAGAAAAGAGAGAGTTATCCATATGTGAAGCGTGCATGATGCATCATAGGTGATTGCGATGAGTGCAGTCTAGCTTGTATTGTTGATGATGATGAGAGCAAAGTGAAAGGGCATGTGCTCCCACAAAGAAACATTGTGGAGACATTTGGAAGTAAATTCAGGAAAACAATACAAAGTCTGGTGTTCAGGAACTACTAGGCAGTACCTTACTAACCAAATACTGGTGGTGAATCATTTTCCTGCAACTGGAATTCAAAGCACTTGATTAAAACAGAAGGAAACATTTTACACATCTAAGAAATCTGTCACAAAAGCCATTGCAACCACACACAATATACTTTGCAAATATGGACACTACTGTGTGTACTTTCAAGCGTGTATTTAAGGAGGTAGTTGAGATTATACATATAGTACACTGTTCTCCTTCCCCCCCCCCGCCCCCCCCCCCCTCTTTTACTTTTCAGTTTCTAACCTTTCAAAACACCCTTATTAACTGAACATTGTTGTATCCACATGAAACACACTAACACCATCATCAGCCTTGGGATGGGAAGAATATAAAAAAAGTTAAAACCAAACATATTCTTTACCAAGTTGCCTTGAAGCTTGTTGAACATGATTCTCATGAAGATGCCTCTGCAGAAATTTGAGATTGAAAGAGGGAACATTTAAGTCGTACAGCTACATCTCCATCTAGCAACTTTGTATTGTAATGCGGGTTATTCATGAGAATGATCTCTGGGCCACTGAAAATCCTCATGCTGGCAAAAGATGCTTGCGTCTTTTATAAACATTCTATGCAGTGTGAATAATATACTGTGCATGCCCTGATTTGTAATATGTGCAGTTAGTGCATATTCAGTGACTTAACACAACAGGGGCTAGGTGTGGTGTGGCAAGTGCAGTAACACGTGCTGGATGTAGACATTTGTACCTTGACAGCACCCTGTGAAGGTGTCATGACCATCTAAGAAAAAAGGACATACTGTAGTGCAAATGCTCAATACACATTAAAACTGTAATTCTTAGATCTTTAAGTTGAGGTTGGTATGATCAGATGTACTGAATGATGTATTTGAAGTTATGAGTCACTGATAATTGGGTAACGTTGATGAGAGGTAGAAATGGACCCTGCTTGGGTCTCAGATACTGTGACTATTGAAGAGCAGAGGTCTTACATCACGATTGAAACTTTATGTGACAAAAACCTGACAGGAATCCACAGTGCATTAAGTGAAGTTTGTTGTAAGTTCACAGTGGACCTTAGTACAGTTTCACATTGGGTTAATGATTTTCATAGTGCTCTTATGAGCATAGATCATGCAAAACCCAGAAGGCCAAAAATGTCAACACATGAATGAAGTATGAAACTTGTGACAGATGCTCATGTTGAAGATCACAGTGCAACTTGTCAGGAACTCTGTGAAGTCACAGGAATTCCCCCCAACATAAGTATTCTGTGTATTCCAACAAATGATTTGAAGAAGAGAAAAATTTCTACGAGGTTGGCCCCACACCTTTTGACTGCTGAAGAGAAGCAGAAACACCTGGACATTGCAACCTTGCTCAAACAATGATTCAACCATGAAGTCTCTGTTGATGAAACATGTATTAAGGACTTTTAAGGGGAGTTGAAATTCCAGTCCAATGAGTGAAGAGCTTCAGATTTTCCACACCCAAAAAAAAAAAAAAAAAAAAAAAATTGATGCACTCAATCAAAGATCAAGCAAATGATTTTTTGCTTATAATCACCAAGGAATCATCATGACATATAGATTCCTATGTGGAACAAGTGTACAGCGATATATTACTGTATCTTCATGCAATACCATTGCAGAAAAATGCACAAATTCTGACCTTAGTTGCTCGAGGCTGGGCCACTCATTCTCCCCTGACAATGCTTGCCCACATATCGGCAATGTTGTAGCCCAAAAACTGCATGAATATGGATGGGAAGTGTTGCTGCAGCACCCCTACAGCTCAGACATGAGTTCTAACACTTTGGACGACCTAAAGTGGTGAGATATGTATGTAAACTCCCACTTCCTTAACAATACGACTTACTTGAGATGGTCAGTCGACTTTCCTTGCTGGTTAGCTTGCTGCTGCAACCTCCTTTACTCCTCGTCTCTGAAGTATATTTGCTAGGAATAGGAATTTCTCAAGACTCTTTCTATTTATAAAAATAAGCAGACATATGCAGTTTCTTTTGCTCCATTTAACAATGTATATTTAAACATTAAAATTTTACAAATGTCCTTCTCCACATAAACAAACACTGTCAAGTAAGTCCCCTCGCATTTCCAAAGGTTAGAAACACATAAAATTAACGTTCATAAGCGAGTTGGTTTAAGAACCATTCATAATTTATGAACATGTCTTGCTTCTAGCAAGTCCAACACATGAATTAAGTTAAAAGTAAATGGTCAAAGCTCATCGCCCCCTCCCCATCCCCCGCAACAGTCACTTTCACTAACACATCGAAGAATGTTACGTAATTATTGTTTATGCTTTTCATCATGGCTTCTGTGGCACTGGCAGCAAACACTTGTCAGCGTCATTGAACCGCCACGCTTACAGTCTTCTTATAACAAACGTCCGACCTGCACGCAGAAATGGGTGGCGCAGTATATACGCTTCTCCTCATCCACACTCATACTTAAAATATCAGGTGTTCGAGATGGTGGAAGGACAAGCGTCTCTCGAATTTACATCTAAAGTCTTGAGGCACTACATATCCCTCCCCTTATCTGGAACATGCTATATTTTATACATATTCATTACGTACTTTAGTATCCCACATCGTAACAATAAACATATCAAAAGTAATCATTTACTGCCTAAGTTTATATACACAATTTCTCTTTTTTCCCCTTAAATCCTTGTACTGTCTAGAGCAGGCTTCCGATTGCTGTCTTTCCACTAATTCCTTGCTCTACTTTCTTTTTAGAACATAAGCCTCTATTTATGATTTCATTCCACGTTACTCTTACTTATGAATGGTGAGGATTCTTGAGCTCCAATCGTAAATTCCAGGTGTCATGGACACTTAAATATTTCATCCTGTATTCTATATAATAGAAGGAAACATTCCACGTGGGAAAAATTATATATAAAAACAAAGATGAGGTGACTTACCGAACAAAAGTGCTGGCAGGTCGATAGACACACAAACAAACACAAACATACACACAAAATTCAAGCTTTCGCAACAAACTGTTGCCTCATCAGGAAAGAGGGAAGGAGAGGGGAAGACGAAAGGAAGTGGGTTTTAAGGGAGAGGGTAAGGAGTCATTCCAATCCCGGGAGCGGAAAGACTTACCTTAGGGGGAAAAAAGGACAGGTATACACTCGCACACACGCACATATCCATCCACACATACAGACACAAGCAGACTTCCTTTCGTCTTCCCCTCTCCTTCCCTCTTTCCTGATGAGGCAACAGTTTGTTGCGAAAGCTTGAATTTTGTGTGTATGTTTGTGTTTGTTTGTGTGTCTATCGACCTGCCAGCGCTTTCGTTTGGTAAGTCACCTCATCTTTGTTTTTATATATAATTCATCCTGTATTCTAATTTTTGTACTATTTTTCCTCAGTACTGACTAGTATCATTATTCATAGTAGTTTGTATTCTGGAGGAACTCTGGGCATATGAAACATGAAATGCTTGTGGTATAGAATTCAAACTTACCAGAATAATCCCTATAAAATGTGTGACTTCTGTCCCATTTAGGAACAGTACCTATACCTTACGTGTGGGTTGGCCCTAGAGTGCACTGCCTCCTTCCATTTCGGTAGGTATGCCCCTCTTGATTCCTATTTTGCTATGGTACAGGTCAATGCCCTTCTTGTTGTCCCTGTTCACACAGTATAGGTCAGCCTTTCTTAGGTCTACCTATCTGCCTTTTATATTCAATAAATGATGGGTGTGCCCCCCCCCCAGCTTCCCCCCCCCCCCCCCCCCCCTCCTCCTATCCTTTATGAGTAGATCTCTTGCTTCATTTCCCTAGTATACATCTTTATGTACACTACAATTTAATGTTTTCTGGTAAAGTTACAAATCTATTTTACACCTCATCTCCATTTCTTGATACTTCATTTCATACCCTAGAGTCCTCCTTTACTCAACAACTTCTAACCATGCCCATCTACTCTAATCAGTATATTTTACTCAAGCTATAAGAGTCCCATGATCACCCTAAAATTGAAATTCATCAGAATATTTGTTAGACTGACCTCTCTGGCTTATGTTCTCTTTCCTTACTCATGCCTTCTTCTTATGTACACTTGGAAATTGTCCCAGTTCTTATACTTATATACGATATTGAATCGTCGTAGTTCTTACATGTATATATTTTCCTCTATATACATGCTATGCAGAACCTTCACAATAAACAACAATGTGTGTACATGCAATGCATAACTGTCACAATAAATGACAATGTGTGCATCCTTTCCCAGTGTACACACTCCTTTCCCCCTACAACACTTGACAGTTCTCCCCTTTTGATGTGTATGATCGTTGTTTGTGTAATCGTATTTTTTGTGTGTATTTGTAAGTGTGTTTGTGTAGCCTGATTCTTCGGCCTACTTATAAAAACAAGTTGTAGATTATTGGAAACCACAGAAAATGAGGACTTCTGTGATAGAAGTAGTTGAACATGGAATGAGGGAAAGGTAGACTGGTACTCATATAGAAGTAAAACAGGAAAAAGTAGAAATTATTGCTAAGATCAAAGAAGAGAAAGAAGATAGCCCCAAAGACAGGAAACTCTTCCCACCCCGTTTCCTCAGGATCCCTACTTCGCCGGTACTTGAGTGGGAAGCCAGAGAAGGTATGGTGTTAAACATCTCCTAGAGAATGGACATTCTCACTTTCGCCTTTGAAGCCCCAAAGAAAATCTTAGCAACCCCTATGGAATGTTAAATGGTGAAGAATCAGTCACACTTGTTTGCGAGGGTCGTTTGAAAGGTGTGGTGTGTATTCTGTGTTATCCATGATTTATTTGTTAGTGTAAATCATGCTTTAATCTATAATACCCACCCCTTCCAGAACGAATACAAACCCTCCCATCTACACGACATTTCATAAAAGGTATTAAATGTTCTATAAAAATAGGAAATTATACACCACAATGAAATAGTTGTTTAGTTAATCACTTTACACTATATTGATGCACACATAAAATACTCTGTTCAGTTTATGTCATCTAGACATCACTCAGTTTAAATAGTATCATGATATTATATCTTTCACTAACATAATATTTTATTCATTTCATTTCATCTCTAGAGATCACTGTTCATCTGTGATTCTCTTAAGTTTTCTACTTTACTGCCATATCTGGTTTTCTACGTAATAAAATTATAGGATAGTTTAAGAATTCAAGAATAGATTACAGAATAGTTTAAGATATGAAGGGAATTCGGTGCTGGAAAAAATAGCACATAAGAAACACCAAAAACAACTCAAGATCCGATGGTCATCACTCTGCCCGTTAACTCAGAACATTAACGCCCCTGGGGGAAAGATGTGACTCTGCCCGGGTCCCATGGATATGACCTTAACCTCACTTGAGGAAGTGCAAACCTGCACTTCTTGTTCAGTTTTGTGTGAAAGTTTCCCTGCAGCAAAACAATCACCACTTCCCTCAGTAACACAACATTAGGTAAAGTTATTCTATGTTCTAACCTGTCCTGGAAAAGTGTGAATTCTTTCCACGAGTCGTCTATAACCTTGTTAGTATTATTAGGTTTGGAAAAAGCAACAGTCGCAACGTTTCTGGAGATTATACTCTCGGCCATTTCTCGATCTATAATTAGCTCAAATGGTTCTGCCAGACTACTTACATTTATCATGTCAAAGTTGGCTAAGTTTTCCCTGACATTCTGTCCTACATTATTTACTCGTGAACTGACAACTCGTGTACTGATACCTGTAATCTGTGATTGACTAATCAACATTAATTCCATAGACTGATTCACACTCTCTTTTAAAGTAATCATTTTCTGTCACATAAAATTAAATTTAACATTACACACAATTTCAAAAGATTCTAATTTTTTGCTAATTTCAGACTCTACACTATTACATTTATCTTCAATATCGAATTCTAACTTCTGGGCCAACTTCTGCAATTGGTCACCCTGCTTTTGGCTAAGGTCAGTAAACATTTGATTCATCTGAGTAGTTAAGGAATTACTTACTTCAATAAGGCTAATTGCAAACTCTTCACCTCATCATTCAGGGCACTGAACTTAGTATTTAAAACCTCACCCTGTGCTTCCAGTTTTTCACTTAAAGTAGCACTTAGTTCCCTTCTTATAGCAGCTGAATCCGCGTTCTGTACATCCAACTTCACATTCAACTGAGTGTTTTGAGCTTCTAAATTTTTGCTTATAGTAATAATTTGAGCATTTGACTTTGTTCTCACTGAGTCTAACTTTAGACTTTAGTCCTTTGATTCAATTTGCTACTTCAGTTCAGTCTGGCATTTCCCTAGTCACTTTAATAGCTGTGACTGGTTCTACTAGTTGCTGTTCTTGATCCATATTATTTCTACTTTTAGTTCGAGTTATCATTTAAAAAATTCACCTCTGAGTATAATAACTATACTAACAGTCTATTATTAAGCAATGCCCTTAACTTCGCATTCAAGTAATTGTCTTTCACTCACCTGGCCTAGAGTTTTATGCTGCGTCAGTGAGCAGGTGTGGAATCAGCAGTGGTGAACAGTGCGGGTGCTGGCAGCATTGGAGGTTAGTTTCAGTGTTGGTGTCGGTGAACAGATTTATAGTCAGCACTGGTGAGCAGCATTTGGCACCATTGGCGTCAGCTGCTGGTTACTGCATCCATGCCCCCGCGATGTGTATGAGGGCGGCTTGCTCTTCACACTGGATCTGCGTCGTCGAATGGATCTTGTCGTAACTCTTCTTAGTCTAAACTGTTGGGACTTTCCTTACATCTCTTCTTGTCTGGTACTCATTAATTTTCACCCTTTTTGCCGTTTATGCAGAATCCAACTCCGCGAAATAATTTCTCTGTCTTGTTACTATTGGTTGCTATGGAAACTCACAATATCTTCTTAACTTGATTTCTTTTCAAAATTCCTCTTTCTTCGGGTCCTGTCATGGCCCACACATTCTAACACTTTGGACAACTTAAAATTGTGAGGTATGTGTGTAAACTCCCACTTCCAGAATGATACGACTTACTTGAGATGGTCAGTCGACTTTCCTTGCTGGTTAGCTTGCTGCTGCAATCCACTTTTCTCCTTGTCTCCGAAGTATATTTGCTCAGAACAGGAGTTTCTCAAGACTCTTTCTACTTATAAAAATAAGCAGACTTATGCAATTTCCTTTGCTCCACTTAACGATGTATACTTAAACACCAAACTTTTACAAATGTCATTCATTCTCCACATAAACAAACACAGTTAAGTAAGTCTCTTGCATTTCCAAAGGTTAGAAACACATAAAATTAACATTTATAAGCGAGTTGGTTTAAGAACCATTCATAATTTATGAACATGTCTTGCTTCTAGCAAAGTCTAAGTTAAAAGTCAATGGTCAAAAGTTAGTTTTTTTTCCCTGCAACAATCACTTTCACTAACACATCAAAGAATACTATTTAATTATTCTTTGTGCTTTTCATCACAGCTTCCATGGCGGTGGCGGCAAACACTTGTTGTCGTCATTGAACTGCCACGCTTACAGTCTTCTTATAACAAATCTCCGACCTGCACACAGAAACGGGTGGCGCAGTATATACGCTTGTTCTCGTCCTCACTCATACTTAAAATATCGGGTGTTCGAGATGTGGAAGGCCAAGTGTCTCTCGAATTTACACCTAAATTCTTGAAGCACTACAGAGTCCACCAGACTTTGTTGAAAAAGTCTATGCGTGGATGTCATTATCTTTCGCTGGAAGAGTACTCTACCACCTTTACCCAAGCCATTCTACAGATGAACAGAAATGGTGTGCTGGGTGAAATAATGAAGCCTCTGAGGCACTGCAGTTCAGTCTTAGAAAAGCAGGGAGACTATATTGAATGACTGTAAAGAGATTAAAAAAGTTAATGTGTAAGTAAAAAAAGTTAGTGTGCATTATTTATCAAATGTCCCTCATATTAATTTAATGTGTAAGTAAAAAAGTAATTATGCATTATTTATGAAATTTCCTCGTAATATTCTGGACAAGAAGAAGAAAAGAATAAATTTTCACAAGCAGAAGATAAATATTTGCAGTTGTCTCCACTAATGCAGATACCGTTATGCATGTTTATTAAGTACTCAACCAACTTGGACATATGTAGCAATTGTGACACGGAACAGTCTGCAACAGATTTGGTAAAGAAGAGTAACAACAGGATAGCATCAGGCAGACCAGACAACTGCAGTTCAACTCTACACACCTGCTACAGTGGTGTGAGTCTTTGCAACACATCACATTAGCAGCTCATTGCCGTGGTAGCAACTGCCCACCACAACCTCTCAACATGATGCACCAGCTTTGCCTGTGCAGTTGATGGCAGAATTTCCAGCTCACTGTTCTACACACTGGGTGAGATGTGATTTTGTCAGCTTTACACATTTTTTTGTATCTTATTGTTTTGTGTACTGAAACTAACAACATTAGTTACTGACCTGTGGGAGCGAAGAAGTTCAGGCCCTTAAAGCCAAATTGGAAGCTACCATTAAGGCTCAAGGAGATGCTACTATTAAGAAGCTAGAAGAAGGTATCAGCCAAAAGTTAGCAGCTATCAGTACCAAGTTGATGGTGATTAAATTGAAGACAGAAGTGTTTGAAGAGTAGATGATGTCTATAGTTAACGTACAGGATAATAAAATTATTGTTATGGGCAAAGAATTGATTTGCCTAGCAAAGTACAAGTAGACATTACGGCACAGTGTGATTTAGTAAGGAATGAAGTACACAATCATTTGAAAGATGTTCATGATAAAAGTACAAACCTTAGACAGTCAAGTCTCAGGTACACAGGAGCTATTTGAAATATTAGAGCAAGGAAAATTATTGAATGAAATGTTGATTCCTGAAGCAACCTTAACCAGTTTGGAAGAGAGATTACAGGAGTTTCTATAACAAAAAAAATACAGGATATGGTTGAGTCAACTATTATTTTGGAGATACTGTAGGCCATAGAAAGGAAATACAGAAATTGTGGAAAGCCGTAGATACTACAAAAAGAGACATTCTAACTACTGAGACTGACAATGGTGTTGGTATACCTTGTGAGTTTTTTGAGGGTATTCAAATTGGAAACAATAAATTTTTCTGATTTTTCGAAAGTTCAGACAGGTTTGGGAAGTGAATCCACTGCATTTTTCAAGGATGTTCTCCAGATCATTACCAGAAAGATAGATTTTATGCTTAGTTATTTAGTCAGTGATGCAATTTTTAAAGTTGTTAGGAATACTACATCCTAAAGAACTGTTCCTGGTTGATCCAGATACAGGCCAGCAAAGGGACTATACGATGCTGATAAAGTTAAGAAATATATACCCCCCTCCCTCCTCCTGAGAATTCGCACACTTTGCAAATTTGGTGGAATAATGCCTGTCAAAATTTCTTGTTAGTGGCTCTGGTATTTCTTCTTTTGATTTCTCCAAACTTATTCCTTCCCTTTACACTATTCTGTATTCTGTACCTTTTACTATTCATTGATTTGATAACTACACTGTATCCTAGTTTGTAAAAGCAAGTATATAGCACCTGAAATTGCTGTGCAGAAAACTGGAATTATCTGTATTTTTTTAAAGTATGGTATTAATAAGACGCAGTTTGTTTCTTACAGAAAAAGATACATTCAAATGATATTATAATGTAACATATTATGATTATAATTTTTTCTTTTGTTTCTTTCCTTCCTTGTTCATTTCTTTTTACGCGAGCAGACACATACACACACACACACACACACATACACACACACACACAAACACACACACACACACACACACACACACTCTGTGTATGTGTGGATGGATATGTGTGTGTGTGCGAGTGTATACCTGTCCTTTTTTCCCCCTAAGGTAAGTCTTTCCGCTCCCGGGATTGGAATGACTCCTTACCCTCTCCCTTAAAACACATATCCTTTTGTCTTTCCTTCTCCTTCCCTCTTTCCTGACGAGGCAACCATTGGTTGCGAAAGCTAGAATTTTGTGTGTATGTTTGTGTTTGTTTGTGTGTCTATCGACCTGCCAGCGCTTTTGTTTGGTAAGTTTCATCATCTTTCTTTTTATATATATATATATATATATATATATATATATATATATATATATATATATATATATATATATATATATATATATATATATATAATTTTTGCACCACAGATAACATTGACACACAAACAAAAGAGATAGCGAGATGCATTTCAATTTTTTTTAATTGCTTTAGATTCATCTGTCTGTGTCTATATGTGATAGCGGGCGGACATATTGCCAGTTCTGCCGAGTTAATACTGTTAAAAAATGTGTATTCCAATCGTGCGTTAGAAAATATTAATGACAGTTATTGAGATAGCAGAGTTTTCATTAATCCGCATCAAGAGGATAAAAGCTAACAAGATGAATTTGCTTGAGCAGAGGAGGGGCGTTCTGGAACCAGTATTATCATACCAATCTTCATGCACAATAGCAGTAACAAAAAGGGATGTACGTAAATTTATGAATGTTAAATGCTGAATATATGTATTTAAATTTTTTTTTAAATCATTCTTTCAAGATTTCTCTTTTAATTATTTAAACAGCAATTTTTTTATCAGTTTCCAATATATGTATCACATTTTTATGTCCCCCCGCCACTATTCAATGGCGACCGTTCAAAGGACGACGCCAAGCAAAATATGAACAGGCCTTTCAGTTACTGAGATAAATTTTTTTTGAGATAAATGATCCATTTTATTTGCCTTTGTTGCATTTGTTACATGTCCATGAGATTAAAACTATTAACAGCTTGAAGGAGCAAATTAAAATTAAATTCTGCCTGCAAACGAGACGCGCCGGGAATGTGGATTTCAGTGGTTAAGGTAGGAACCTGCTACGCTTGATGATTATATGGCCACGCTTGGCGCTGTCTCTCTCTCTCTCTCAATTAATATCCTTCACGGAAAGTGCATTTCTATAGAAAAGATGAAGATTTGTGTAAAGTCAACATTTAATTGAAAAGAACTGATACAAACAAAATTTCATGTTTAAATTTTTTTTCTTTTCATAATTTTTGCTAAACACTTCACAATGGAGTCAAAGGAAATTGCCATTGTTGAAAATTCATTACAGAATTCAATATGCCAAGATGGCGGAAATCCGAGCTTGGCAACAGTTGAAACCAACGCGCCAACCCTTGCACTGGCAATGGCTACCAAAACAACCAGGTTGGTGTCCCATTATTAAAAAATGATGACACTGGTGATATAACTAATCATGATGTCACTTTTATGACACTCGATGAGACAATTTCTCGGTTCACACCAGGAAACATTTTTCCAAATAGTGAAACTGAAACACACGACAGCGAAACTTCCTCTGAGTATTTACTCATTACGTCGCAAACGCAAGAGCAGCAAACAGTTCAAAAAAACAATGTAAATACTAGTGACACCCACAACTTGACACAACTCGTGCAACTAATAACACAACAGCTTACAAGACATCAGGAAAATATAGGACAACAGTTTACACAGCAGTTCACAAAACATCAGGAAAATTTAGAGTAACAGCTTACACAGCAAAATCAGGCTTTTTGCGATTTCAAGAATAGTATTAGTCAACAGTTCAGTGAGGTGAGCAAAATTATACACAATGAGTATCTGACAAACTATCCGGAAA
The DNA here is from genome assembly GCF_021461385.2 of Schistocerca piceifrons. Taxonomy (NCBI): domain Eukaryota; kingdom Metazoa; phylum Arthropoda; class Insecta; order Orthoptera; family Acrididae; genus Schistocerca; species Schistocerca piceifrons. Next base: position 141,506,337 of record NC_060141.1, on the reverse strand, counting down.
GTTGACAGAGCTTGGTAAACAACTAAAACAAGAAATAATTTCTGACATGTCCCTCAATTTTAACAGAAAAGGTAACCTCTGTAGATTGTAAACAGGAACAACTGGCAGGTGATTTGCAAAACCTCAGTGAAGCATATTCCCAAATTCAGGAGACGCAATCCCAAGTGGATGTGTCAGTGAAAAATGTGATAAACACAGTCAGCGAGCTGCAAGACGTGTGCAAAAACCTACCCACAGAAATACACAAGCTGAGTCCGAGAGTAGATAGTTAAATTTAGAGTCAGAATTTGCCAAAAAACAGAGAGATAAGTTATGTGCAGATGTAAAGAAAATAGGTGAAAAAGCTGAAGCTGAGATGCTGGATTAGGGCAGCACCCGTGCTGAAAAGGTAGTGTAAGAATGTAAAATTTATGTAGATGCTGTAGAAGCTCTAAAAGAGAAGGAAAGTCAACTTCTAGCTAAAATAGACTCGGGTTAAACGGAAGCAGAGGAAAGGTTGTGAGGCAGTGCCAAAACTACTGACATTCCGAAACAACATATGATAGAAAATAAACCTATGCTCTTAAAGAAGTTAGATACCTTCACTGGTTACCCACAATACAGGGTTAGCCCGCCGAAGGAAAATAGCGAAGGTTGCACAATGCAACAACACTTGCCGGCCGTTGCACCTGTCGAGCAAGCACAGTTGCTCTGCGCTACCCCACAAGTAACATAAACACCCCAGTCACCAAAAGCGCGGCGTGTTTGTCAATGTTACTTGGTGATGAGGGATTACTTAGGCACCGACGATTCCCGATATTTACTTTTGATGGGAAAAGAACACACCCAATGGTCTTTATCAGAGCATTTCAAAATGTTTTACCTTGTACCTGCACCAAAGCCCAGAAAATTAGATTTGTTATTGGATACACACAGGGTGACGTTCTGCTATGGTCTACGGACATGGCGGCACGTTGCTACTATTATGAGCAGTTTGAAAGAGCATTTCAGGATAAGTATTGGTCTGAGGCCGTACAAGTGAGGCCCAGACGTGAAGTATTCAACCCAGCTCCATTCAGTAGCAAGTATGGGCGCCTAAGGGGCTATTTTGAAAAATATTTGAACAAAACCAGGTACTGGATGAACCCGGTATCTCAAGTAGATGTGCTGAAAATTTTAAAGAGCCATCTTCCTGCCCACATTAGGGAAAAACTCATTACCATCCCGGAATACGATGCCAAATACTTCAGTCTGTACTGGACTCAAAAGATTTAATATATGAAGAGAGACCAGTACAATCAAAGCCTGTTAATATTCTGACAGTGACACAGAGATTTATGATTTATGGACCAACAAGTAAACAACAGATTCGTAGTATAACACAGATGGCAATCTTACCCCACACAGACCTATGGTAATGGTAACATTAATCAGAACGGCAATGGAGAAAGCTGTAAATACAAAGGTGAATATAAAGGAAATGGGAAAAAATTAGCTAAAACAGTTACAATGGGCCAGTAGCGTGTGATTGCTTAGCAAGTGCAAAACGATAACAGGCAACTGAATAACCCACAGGCAGTGGAATTCAGCCAGCAAAGTAACACACATATGCGGAATAACATGCAGAGGCAAAGAGAATTTCAGTCGAAAGCCTTTCAGGACAATAATTGGTGTAACCAAACAACAAGGGTCAACATAGTAGAAGTTAACCTAACCTAGAGGTTGATGCCATCATGATGCCGGAAAACTTGAACCAGTCATGGCAGGCCCCTGTTCTGTGACCATGGAGGGGGGTGGGGACACGAGCTTGATCAACTCTTGCTTTATCAGATATGATCATGATAATGATGTGAGAGATGATCTGTATCAGGTAATGAGGGTATGCTGAGAAACTGTACAGAGAGCAAAGTGCAAGCTACTATTAAAGCCAAAATATTTAACCTTGCTGTCCCATTGTGCTTGACACAGGGGCTACGACTAATTTGATGTCACAGGGATTCTTTCAAGAGTTGAAGAAACTTGGACGTATACCTAGAATGCCAGTGCAAAATTGCAAGCTGCAAACTATCACTAGTCAGAAATCGGTAGGAGTGAAGATACAAGCCTTAATTCCCATACAATTAGGACAGTTTTCTGTACAATGCAATTTTTTGATAGTAGAGAAATTGATAGTTGATTGTTTAATCGATTTGGATACATTTAGGACATACCAGGTACAAATCTATATAGGAATAGGCCAATCTCATTTCACTGTAAATAACCAATTATATGTAATAGACCTAATGAGAGGAAGTACTAATAGATGTAAAACTGAACTTTGAAGTTCAGTTCATAAAGCCCATGGTTATGTTTGTCAACACATACAATAATTAACCGTCGTCAACAGAAGAAATAAACATTGACACAATAAGCACAAAGGTAAGTGAGTCAAAGTGCTTGTCTCAAGAACAGCTAGTGGAACCCAGGGAACTGATACTTGCTTATATACAGGTATTTGAAAAAAGACTAGGTGTTATTAAGGATTTTGTACACAATGAAAGTACACCTTCATGAAACTTTTTGTTCTACCTCATACCCTATAGCATGGACAAAGAGGGAAGCAGATTGAAAAGCGATTAACAGGATGCTTGAATGGGGCATAATACAACCACCATTTTCCCCTTATTGTAGTCCTATCGTGGCTGTGAGTAAGCCAGATGGCAAGGTGCATTTGGACCTCAACGCACGTAACATTAATAGGGTTATTGTACCAGACAATTTAGAGGAACAGCTTATGAAATTCCATAATGCTAAATTTCTTACTATTGTTGACCTCCAGTTTTATTTGGCAAATAAAACTACATGAAGAAAGTCGGAAGTATACTGCCTTCGTATGTGGGGGGCAGGAGCTTTGAATTTCAAGTATTACCATTTGGATTGAACGTAAGAGCAGGTGTATTTATCTATGCACTTGACAGAGTGCTGGGACTCGAACTTTTGAGTAAGTTAACAGTATACGTGGATGAACTTTTAGTCGCTACACCCACTTGGATAGAACATTAATTTTGGATAAGAAAAGGTAAAATTTTTAGGACACATAATCTCTTTGGAAGGCATATTGCCAGATCCTATGAAACTTGATGCCATTAGGAGCTGCCCTATTCCACAAAACAAGAAACAATTAAAGTCATACTTAGGCCTTTTGTCATTTTTCAGGAAATTCATCCCCAACTAACTTATGAACAGTGATGCTTTTCTCAATCTTCTCCGGAAAAACAGACATTGGGTATGGGACAAGCAATGTCAATCTGATTTCGAAAACATCAAGCGAGCCCTTTTAAATGCTAATATTTTATCTCAACCATACATGAAGAAATATTTTTGTTTATGCACTGACGCGTCTTCTCATCCCTACAGTAATTAGCTTTGCCAGACGTGCCTTATCTGAAGCTGAACGTTCATATTCAATCACAGAGTTAGAGGATTTGGCTGTAATTTGGGCCTCTAAATTTAATTTTTTTTATTTTTTAACCGACAGATAGCCAGATTGTGTATGTATCTTAGAGAATTTGACTTCGAAATAGTATACATAAAAGGAAATCAAAACATAATAGCTGATGCTCTTTCTCGACTACCACAAGGCTTAGAGGAATTCAACGATCTTTTGGAGCAGGAAGGTGTAATAAGAGCTATTTTGGTGGAGGACAAAGCACTCAAAACACACTAAGTCCACATGTGTAAACATATGGAGCAATTACAGTAGGAATACACACGCTGGAGTAAGGTAAGAGCAACACTTACACATAACAGTGATGAAAAATTGAAAAGGTCTTTTACTGTTCACAAAGGTGTTCTGTTCCACAGGAACCCTCCCAAACTAGAACAATGGCATGTGTGTTTGCCAGAGGAATATGTGAATGATTTTATCTTATACAGACACAATACTTGGGGCTATAGTGGCACTGTAAAATGCACTGATAAAATAGCTAATTATTATTATTTCCCCAATCTTAGGTGAAGAGTACTACAGGTGGTAAGAAAGTGTATTGTTTGCCAGAAAGCAAAATATTCTAACATCTCCAAACAGATAGAATTACATCCCATTGTGGCTAAGAAACCTCTAGAAAGGGTATTGTTAGATGCGGCTGGACCTATTACAGAGGTAAGGGGGAAGCAAAATATATAGTAGGGGTGTATGATATTTTCACTAAATACATAAAACTGTATGCTATACAGAAAGTTACAGCCAGTTCAATTATAAGACAAATTAAAGAGGATTATTTTACAGGAGCAGGAAAACCAAAAGTCATGTTAACAGATAATGTCTAATATTTTTGTGGGATTCCAACTGAATCAAAACACATTTTAGTATCCAAATTTCACCCTGAAGTGTCCCCCATAGAAAGGGTGTTATACCTCATAAACATACCAAGTGGACTGAATATATCACTCCTTTCTTACAAGTTGTTTCCATTGTTCCCAATACATAAACTGAATTTACACCAAATGAGCTGATGTTCCATTGTAAACAGGTAGACAAATGGGAAAAACCTTTACCCAAGATACCAATACCAGAATTATCACTGCATGATAAATACAACAAGCAGTAATCAATATTGAAACCCGGGCTAAATATAGTAAAGGAATTAGAAAGCAGAAACATACAACATAGTTTCACATAGTACAAAAGGTGTTTCTTAGAACACATCCAAAATCCACAAAAATTGGAAAACTGAACCATAAGTGGCAAGTACGATACACCGAACCATACATAATTACCAAAATTCCCTACCCGGGAGCATACAGATTGGCACACGCGAACATGTCTAAAGACAAGGGCCTTTACCCACACAAAGACTTGAGAACATTTATATATTGAAGAAGGGTACGCAGCCATTTGTACACATTTAAGTTGTACATATGTATAATAATATTAGATTTAGGATTCTGGAAAATCACATTCCAGAATTTATGTTGTTAGTTGATAAGGAAAATTTTTGTTTAGGTTTTTTCCTATATGTCAAATGTATAAATGATAAGGTAAGTGAATGTAACGAGGATGAATTTTACTTTTAGGTGTCTAGAGATGACGATATGTAAAACATAACACTTCACCTTGTGCATAGCCCAGTTGTAAAAGAATAAATGAACTTTTGAAACACACGGTAGCACGAACTGCAATACACAACTCGCCGCGACGTTAGTAACAGAGCAATGTAATACATGTGTATTTGGGAGAAAGCTAGTCAACAAACCACAAGCGCGTGCGCACCGGACAGACACAGCTGAAAGTGTTGGAACACCTACGGCCTGCACTAGCATTTCTAGAGCCTATTGCATAAACTGGGACATAGAAAATTAAGGAAGAGTGTGAACTTCAAATTCTCTTCTACAAAATACACACAAACAAAGACAAGCTAAGGGATTATACAGGGTGGTCCATTGATAGTGACCGGGCCAAATATCTCACGAAATAGGCATCAAATGAGAAAGCTACAAAGAACGAAACTCGTCTGGATTGAAGGGGGAAACCAGATGGCGCTATGGTTGGCCTGCTAGATGGCGCTGTCATAGGTCAAACAGATATCAACTGCATTTTTCTAAATAGGAACCCCCATTTTTTATTACATATTTGTGTAGTATGCAAAGAAATAGGAATGTTTTAGTTGGACCACTTTTTTCGCTTTGTGATAGACGTAATAGTCACAAACGTGTAAGTACATGGTACTATGTAACATTTTGCCAGTGCGGACGGTATTTGCTTCGTGATACATTACCGGTGGTAAAATGGACCATTTACCAATTGGAGAAAAAGTCAATATCGTGTTGATGTATGGCTATTGTGATCAAAATGCCCAACGGGCGTGTGCTTTGTATGATGCTCGGTGTCCTGGACGACATCATCCGAGTGTGCGGGCCGTTCGCCGGATAGTTACGTTATTTAAGGAAACAGGATGTGTGTTCAGCCACATGTGAAACGTCAACCATGACCTGCAACAAATGATGATAACCAAGCAGGTGTTTTAGCTGCTGTCGCGGCTAATCTACACATCAGTAGCAGACAAATTGCACGAGAACAGGGAATCTCAAAAATGTTGGTGTTGAGAATGCTATGTCAACATCGATTGCACCCGTACCATATTTCTATGCGCCAGGAATTGCATGGCGATGACTTTGAACATCGTGTACAGTTCTGTCACTTGGCACAAGAGAAATTACGGGATGATGACAGATTTTTTGCTCGCATTCTATTTAGTGATGAAGCGTCATTCACCAACAGCGGTAACGTAAATCGGCATAATATGCACCAGTGGGCAACGGAAAATCCACAATGGCTGCAACAAGTGGAACATCAGCGACCTTGGCGGGTTAATGTATGGTGCAACATTATGGGAGGAAGGATAATTGGCCCCCATTTTATCGATGGCAATCTAAATGGTGCAATGTATGCTGATTTCCTATGTCCTACTGATGTTACTACAAGATGTTTCACTGCATGACGGAATGGTGATGTACTTCCAACATGATGGATGTCCAGCACATAGCTCGTGTGTGGTTGAAGCAGTATTGAATAGCATATATCATGACTGGTGGATTGGTCGTCGAAGCACCATGGCCTGCACGTTCACTGGATCTAACGTGCCCCCACCGACAATGCCTGACAGCATACGTCAACACATTATCAATGCATGTGCGAATATTACGGAAGGTGAACTACTCGCTGTTGACAGGAATGTCATTACACATATTGCCAAATGCATTGCGGTTGGCAGACATCATTTTGAGCATTTATTGCATTAATGTGGTATTTACAGGTAATAACGCTGTAACAGCATGCGTTCTTAGAAATGGTAAGTTCACAAAGGTACATGTATCACATTGGAACAAGCGAAATAAAATGTTCAAACGTACCTACATTCTGTATTTTAATTTAAAAACCCTACCTGTTACCAACTGTTCGTCTAAAATTGTGAGCCATATGGTTGTGACTATCACAGCACCATCTATCACAAAGCAAAAAAAGTGGTCCAACTAAAACGTTCATATTTCTTTACGTACTACACCAATATGTAATAAAAAATGGGGGTTCCTATGTAAAACAACACAGTTGATATCTGTTTGACCTATGGCAGCGCCTTCTAGCAGGCCAACCATAGCGCCATCTGGTTTCCCCCTTCAAGCTAGACAAGTTTTGTTCTTTGTATTTTTTTCATTTGTCGCTTGTTTCGTGAGATATTTGGCCCGTTCATGATCAATGGACCTCTCTGTATACACAGAAAGGGAATCCTAAACCAAGAGATATTTACTGAAGTTGCGCTACTATGTACATTATATATTTACAAATTTAAGTATTGAAAGTACATGCACTAATTATAATTAAGGACCAGAAAATCTTTGCTGCAGGTAAATAAATGAGTACAATATAAGTGGCAAGCTGAATAAGAGGTTGCACCACGCCTATGATACACTTTATCTTTCAGGTTTATAGGGTAAGTAGAGATGCACACATTACATTAAATGAGTTTGTGATAGCATGACAGCACACTGGAGTAAACGAGTACATGGGTGAATATATGAAAGAGGTATTAATGACCATTGAGCCACTATACACTTATCTATGAAGATTTAGTTTTGAGTTAGAATTAAGTGTTTTCTTCCAGGGAATGATGCATCGACATGTCCTAAAAGTAAAGAAAGATAAATGCTTGTCAAGTGTTAGGTACCGTATAAACATAAGAAAGGACCGCACAGCAAGGAAATAATAGTTGTAAGTTTATGATTTGTATGAATGTGATAGTGTGAAAATATGTTTAGAAAAGTACAGTTGCAGTATGACACATATTGTAATGTTGAAGTAAGGTGGAGCGCTGCCAAATAATCAAGGGGTCGAAACCTAACTACTGTGAGTGCTGACTACACATGAAAGCATCAAACACCTGATTTATATTGAACTTTTTTTGCACGTTTGTTACTTATATAAACACTGTGTTACGCTTATTGTACATAACATATAGTATTGATGATGCAACTATATATACCTCAGCATATGAAATAGTTATCCCTTATATGATTAACATAACAAGTAAATATTGAGGTGCACTTTAAACACTGAATAAGTATTCAGTACAATTGGTATCATTAGGTTAGCGTTCTGTTTTAAACAACAAACTATTTTGCTCTGGGAATCACTATTAAGTCCAGTAACGAGATGTAACTGAGCACATAAATGCCTTTCCGTGAAATTTCCTCAGCCCTGTAGTGGTGGAGCTTTTGTGGAGAATGCTAGAGAGATGAGTCCACACGTAGTTATATAAGCAGCACATACAATATGTTGTAGTGACTATTGTTTACTTCTTTAATTCTTTGAACGTGATAAATATGTTCCAACAAGAAGTCACTTTAAATTGAAATGAAATGTATGTCAATTTATGCTATAAAGGAAAAGCAAATCTATTATTCTATGAATGTTGTGTAAAGAATGTAAAACCAAATGAGAGTAAAAAAGTGTACTCATATAATTGGAATTGAACAATGTAATGAAATTATAATTTAACAAAGTGTACTAAACAAAATGACAATCTGACTGTAATGTATATAAGCAACAATAATGGCATGTCAGCAAATGAATAGGATAAGTTTATTTTTGTAGTTCTATTTTTTTTGTTTTTGTTATGTATATAGATGTGGAAAGGACACCAAAAAAACTTTGTGTAATGCAACGGTGTGAGAGACGCTCAAAAATAAAGCACAGAAACATATGTAAACTGCCTTCAAAGTGTTAAGTGTGGGTGAGTGCATGATGAACTAAAAAGCGACAATACTTCGTGTAACACGAGTTTCCTGTACTCAACAATGTTGTGAAAACATGGATTCTCAATGCTTGTCAATGCCATAAAAACTGTATTTTCTGTGCTTGACAACATCATGGAAACATGAATTTTCTGTGCTCGACAGTGTCGTAGAAGCGGCAAGAACCTTACCTTATCGGCGGATGTTGGATGTACGGCTGGTATGACCACTGAATAAGTGCGAATGATGAGGTGAAATATTTTCCCCGGGCCGCTGATATGGAAACGAGTTGTCACCGCATCGAAGATTTCACAAAGGATCATGCCACTGAACACGAGCTTCATGAATTTGTGCAGTAGAGACTGAGTGGACTCACAACACGGGCACTCCGACTTCGTATTAAACATGTGAAACAGAGCAGGAATGGTAACGGACGTTGAGCTGTGCTAAAGTGCTTTGCAAGCTAAACACTGGGCAGGTACTGACTGACAATACTGGGACTATACTGTACTGCAGATAACATTGATATACAAACAAAAGAGATAGCAAGATGCTTTTGAAATTTTTTTTAATTGCTTTCGATTCATCTGTCTGTGGCTATACGTGATAGCAGGCAGATATATTGCGAGTTCTGTTGAGTTAATATTGTTAAAAAATGGATATTCCATTTGTATGTTAGAAAGTATTAAAGACACTTATCGAGGTAATAGAGTTTATTCTCTTCATTAATCCGTGATCTGCCGAGAATCCTGTATTCAGAGGATTGAAGATTACAAGAAGAATGTGCCTGAGCAGAGTAGGAGCGATCTGGAACCAGTATAGTCATACCATTCTCCATACATAACAGCAGTAACAAAAAAGGATGTACGTAAATTTACGAATGTTAAAAGCTGAATGTATGTATTGAGTATTGAAGGACTGTTTATATTAGTACCAGTTAAAGTTCATTCAGGATATGTGACCTTCCAAATTTTTTTCAATGATTCTTTCAAAATTTCCCTTTTAATTATGTAAGCAGCATTTTTTTTTATCACTTTCCAATATATATATATATCACATTTTATGTCCCCCCTCTGCTATTCAATATTTAGGTAAACTGTAATATATAATTGCAATTTTGTATATTTTTTAAATTGAAACAATACAAAATGGTAGGGTTTCTTTTGGTTTTATATGTCAGGTTCTTTATGGGTAGTTCATAGAGATGCTAATATATGATGAGGATAGTTGACGATTTATTAAACTTTTGTTTTCTTTCTATGTTGTTTTTCTTCCTCTTCATGCTTCCAACAGAGGTTTGCTAAGGTCAGTTTTGGGATCTGTTACAGTGACGATGTGACAAGTCACTTGTGTAGGGAATACCAAACACCTTCTCCCTTTGACGTCAAAATGAAGAACTTCAGCAGCAGTGGGAATTCCTTGGGGTGGGGGTGGTAAGGGATTCTGTCTTTTGGGGCTGTCTTCTTTCTTTCCTCAAACTTAACAAATATATTGTTTACTTTCCTTTCTTCCTTCTCCACCAGGAGTACTATAAGATAGTTCTATCTTTCCCGCTATCCATATTCATAAATCTCTTTTCTGCGTGTTTAAATCACAACCTGTTGTCGCAGGATGGCCGAGGGGAGCAGTGCACATGTGATGATATGAACTGGACAATTGGATATAATTTTTGTGCTGTACACATATTGAGTGTGATGTCAGTACACCACGTGTTAGGCACATCACACGTTGTGGGGGAAGACAAGGGGAAAAAGCCTGTGTGTGCTGTGCAACAATCTGAAATATGACATGCTAATATAAGTGTGATACGTGCCATCCAGCTGGAAACTGATTAATCGATAGCATAGATGCACAATAAATAAAACAAGATCATTTTAATAGTGGTCACAAAAATTAGGCTGTATTTAAGTAATATAATGTTTGATCAGTCTTAGTAGAAGAGATAAATGATATTTAATGATTGAGATATATGTATTATGATATAAATGTTTTGTGAAATAAGTGACTGTGGAGAAAAGAAACTAGAGTTATCTTAACTATCATAGCAGATTTTGTCACCAGTATAAAATCCCTGATCCTTCAAAGAGTGAAATTGGCAATTTCAGTCCTTGCTTTGTATGCCTTGTGGAATTTTTTATGACTTGTTGAGCTGTGTGTGTTAGCTTATGTAATATTAAATAAAAACATAATAGTGGACCTAAATGATGGAGCAAAAAAGGAAATGTATGTGGGATAACATTACCTAAAGTTATACGTTAACAAAGATTTGTTTTCGTATAGTACAAACAAGTAGGTAAGAACTATTTGGTATAGGGAGTATGGTGAGGCATGCTTTAAAACTGTGCTAAAGAATGCCAGAAGTGAAGAAACCCCCTTCCTTTCTGGACGTGAGAAATGAAATTGAGGTACTGTGCAGACAGATTTTATATGGTGAAATGTACCCTGCTTTAGGTGAATTGAGGGAGTTGAAATGGGTAGGCAGACCTATAGAGAGACTGTCCTGCACCTGTGCGTAGGTGCATTCAAGAAAGAAATGGCCTGTAGTGTATTTTATGTAGAGGAATCTAGGGATAGGTATACCCAGTAGAGGTGCTTGGTCTTTTGGCTAGGTGAATCAATAAATGGATAACCTAAGCCATTTTTGGTAGGGAATGAATAGGGGACACTTTCATCTGAAAGGAAGAATTTTTGCACAGTATCTGCCCATAGAAAGGGTTGAACTCAGTTGTTAAAGTTGGAAAAGATGTGTTGAGTGACAATTGGTCACTTTGTTGAAGGGGTATCCAAACTAGTTAGGGGCAAACAAATTAGGGGCAAACAAATTTACCCTGGAACCGGTGTGTGGTAATCTGCATTCTGTGTAAGGTGATGTTTTCAAATCTGAGATTTGGATAATAAATGATGAAATTAAGTATTAGGGTTGGAACTTTAACCCTTAACTACTATCGACCGTCTCTCAGACTGCTACAAATTTTTGTGTCGAGATATTTCTCATACCCCTGCAAAGTCAAATGGACTCTTCCGCGTACCTTCCTACTGGCTGTCAAACTACACGTGCCAGCCTTCTTGCATTGTTGCTGCTCTCTGTTTCGTAATTATTAGCTTTGAGAGGTCTCACAGACATACCATAGTGTTTGCGTGCTGCGTTTTTGTTGCATGCTACTGTTTCTCCAAGGCGGGGAAAGCTGGGCCTTCTATGCAATGTGTGTTATATGAGACACATGTGGATGTTCAAGATCGCCCCATTGAATCTTCAGATGAAGACTTTGATGACAGGGATAATGACCCTGATTTTGAGATATTTAATGATCACAACACTAATTCAGAGCAGGAAACTGAAAGTGATGAAGATGTGACAGCTGATGACGATGGAGCTAATGTCTTTGGGAAGAACAGATGTTTTTGATGGAGAAAAATGCAGCAACCAGCTAATGTAAGAACAAGGCAACACAACATTGTCTTGCAGCTCCCTGAACTGCGACAGATAGCCAAAAGTCTTGGAGAAATCCCTGCTGTTTTGGAGGCATGGAAACTGTTCTTTACACGAGACATTCTAGATGAAATCATTCGATGGACAAATCTGAAAATAACTAAGCTTAGAGCACAGCATGCTAACGATCACTTATCCTGTCTACAAGATGTTGATGTCATTGAATTGAAGGCTCTAATTGGTCTGTTAGTGTATTCAGCCATTTTCAAGTTGGGGAACGAGTCTGTTTACAACTTGTTTGCAAACGATCGAACAGGCAGAGATGCTTTCAGATGCACTAGTAGCAAAGAAAGATTTCTGTTTTTATTGTCTGCATTACCATTTGACAATCCAGATGATTGGGTGGAAAGAAAGAAAATAGACAAATTAGCAGCAATTACACAAATCTTTTTGCTTTTCATTGAAAACAGTCAGCTTTGTTACTCTGTAGGTGCAACAGTGTACGTAGATGAAATGCTTGTTCCTTTTTGTGGAAGGTGTGGTTTTAGAATGTACATGCCAAACAAACCGGCAAAGTATAGACTGAAAGTTCAGTGTGTTTGACTGACGCTCGTACAAATTACTTGTACAATGCAGTGTTTCCACACAGACTGTTCTTTGATTGGTGAAACCCTTTGAAAACACAAGGAGAAATGTTACAGGTGACAACTGGTTCTCATCAGTAGAACTAGTCAGTGAACTTTCAAAACAGGTCTCACATACATTGGTACGCTGAAAAAGAACAAAAAGGAGATCTCACAGAACTTCTTACCTAATAATAAACGTAGTGTGAAGGCATCTGTCTATGGTTTTACAGAAGACATGACTGGTTTCCTTTGTGCCCAAGAAGTCCAAAGCTGCAATACTGATATCTTCTATGCACCATTCAGTAAACAATGATCCTGAATCAGGAAAACCTGAGATCATCCTGTTTTATAACACAACAAAAGGTGGTGTGGACTGTCTTGACCAAAGGTGTGCAGCTTATTTGTCAAGTTGCCAGACAAGAAGATGGCCTTTGGCCATTTTCTTCAAATTAGTGGATGTTGCTTGCAGTGTAAATTGTTATGTGGTACATCAAGCTTATCCAAAGGCAGAGGTAATGACGAGATTGGGCTTCATGAAGACTCTAGCAAGAGACCTAGTTGAACTTCATAATTATGAAGCACAGAATTTCGATTGGACACTTGCCACGATAGCTGAGTGACACCATCAGAAGAATACTTCACTTACAAGCCTCAGACACCGAAAGAAGAATTCGAAGATTGAAAAATGTGTGCCTTTTGCCCTCCTCGTCTGAAGAGGAAAACGAGGTATCCATGTCAACAGTGTGGTGTTCCAATTTGTTTGGAGTGTTCCAGGAAGGTCTGTGTGAAGTGTTTGCAGGTGGAAATTGACTAAAGTATGATTCAGTGGCACATGATAAAAAGTATTTAGTTTTTACTTGTAATTTTAGAAGTAAAATGTGACAAAGTTTCTCCATTCATAGACTTTTGGACTGAAATATTCACTCTACATTGCAATGATGAGTCGTAAACTGAAAGCTGACTTTGCACACAAAATATTGTATGTCAGGTTGGATTTTTCCACCTAGTTATATTACCAATTTGTAATATAATCCCTCTGATGAAGATCTGTGTGTGAATAGAGAGCTAACTATTTGCTGTTATTTTTGTAACTCATAAACTAAAAGTATACTCCAGATTTTGCTTTTGTTTTAATTGTCGAAGTGTTTAAAATACTGCATTGTTTGAAAAAAATGAAATTTCTACAAACGCCACATCTAAGAAGTGTAATGAATGACAGGAAGTCAAGAAACTATATACATTCTGCAAAATTCTGGTTTGATATATAAAATATAAAAATGTGGTCTGTGAGACCCCTCCATAGTAATTGTGTTCCTGTGAATGACCATAGTAGTTACGGGTTAATAGTGGCAACTATTTATTTACAGCTAGTTTTACTGACCTGCAAAATAGTCACCAGTATTGTGTATAACCCGTTGCCAGCGATGTGGAAGTCATAGGATACTCTTAGCAGTGCCAGTTGTGTTGACAGTTTGAGCGGCGCAGTCTATTGCCTGATGAATTTGTAGCAGTTCTGAAGCAAATGCTGTGAAGTTTTTCCTTCAGTTTAGAAATCGAGTTGAACTCCCAAGGGCCTAAGTCAGGGGAGTGCAGTAGGTGGTATAGCACTTAACAGCCCCATCAGTCAAACAAATCAGTATCAGCTTGCACTGTATGTGCTTGAGCATTGTCCTGCAAAATGATGGCCACGTACTGCAGAAAGTGTCATCACTTCTGTCTCTAAGCTGTCGTAGGTTGTGCTCCAAAAATGAAGAGCATAGAGACAGAAGTGATGACACTTTCTGCAGGACCTGAGCGTCATTTTGCAGGACAATGCTCAACCATGTACAGTGCAAGCTGTTACTGATTTGTTTGACTGATGGGACTGCTAAGTGCTATACCACCTACTGCACCCCACGGACTTAAGCCCTTGCGGGTTCATTTCGATTTCTAAACTGAAGGAAACACATCACGGCATTCGCTTCAGAATTGCTACAAATTCACCAGGAAATAGACCGTGCCACTCGAACTGTCAACACAACTGGCACTGCTCTGAGCATCATACGACTTCGACATTGCTGGCAACTGTTTATACACAATGCTGGTGACTACTTTGAAGGTCAGTAAAACTTTGAAACATGTATCTATTTTGTACTAGCTGTAAATAAATAGTTGCCACTATTAAAGTTGTAACCCTCGTATACCCTATTGCTAATGTTAAACCACTGCAGTTACCTAGCAAAGTACTTCATTTTAAATAAAGAAAACACATGTCAAGCTCTTATAAAGTAGAGGCACAATTACTGTTATGGAGTGCGTAACAATCGAGCCATGGTGGGTGTATTACTAGAGATATATTCCATGTCAACTCTTCGAGACCAAATAAATGATCACGAGGGAACATTTAAAGAAAATATTAAATATATTTGTTAAAAAAATGGAATGGACAAGAAATTTTGATATGCTATCAAAAATGTGAATTTAATTGTAAAGAGCACGTTAAGAGAATTTCACATGATATTTTTCATCTCAGTGGGAGAATCTGTAGTGTAATATGGGTTATTCATAAGAATGACCTATGGTCCACTGAAGACACTCATACTGGCAAAAGATTGTTGTCTCTTTTATAAACATTTTATGCAGAGTGAAAAGTATACTGTACGTGTCCCAATCTGTGATCTGTATAGATGGTATGTATGCAGTGATGTTATACAGCAGGGGTAATGCATGGCGTGGTGAATGTGGTAACACTTGCTGGACATGGACATTTATTCCTTGGTGATGCCCTTGAAGGTGTCATGAACACCTCAGAGAAAATGGACGTACTATGATGTAAATGCTCAAGACAAATGAAGACTGTAAATCTTAGATCTTAAGTAGAGTTCGGTGTGGTCAGACATACTGAATGATGTAATTGAACTTATGAGTCATGAGTCATTGACAATTGGATCAGTCAACACAATTAATGTACATAGTTGAAGCATTACAGAAGAGTATTGTTGAAGACGTGTTAATCATTTAGTAGTTGGATATAGTGAGACATCTCTTACAAGACCACTGAACGGAATAGCTGGACAGCGAGAACAAAACGAAAAGATGACTGTATTTGGTCAAGAACAGTCAAAGGTAACATAGACCACATTTAACTGACAGATGCGCTACACATTGTTCTGTACTCCTGGTGTGACAGTCAAGACATCATACACATACATGAAAGGGAAACACCGCAAGTTGTCCACCGTGAGAAAAAGAAATGGGAAGGGGAAAAGAAATACCTGACCACCAAAATAGTTCCTATACTCTGGTTAGTGGAGAATGAAAGTGGAGGAATTTGTATTCTTGTAAAGGAAAACTGCTAGTTGTGGATCACGAGTTTGAATGAAATTTTGTACTGATATTGAAAATTTGTAAAAAATATGGTCACACAATTGCTTTTGATAAAAATTGACATTACTTATCCACTTTGTACAGTTTGATATTCCTCAGTGGGTAATCAGTAGCTTGTACTTTTACATTCATGAAACAATTCAGTTGGTCTTACCTCCTAAAAGGTGCAAGGGCTTGTTTTTATTTCCATATTTTCTATCTTTGCCCTTAGGCAATTTGGTATTACAGCTTTGTGTCATCTGCAGTACTACACTCATCTAGCTTGACCTCTGGTTATAACAGTCTTACAATAGTCTTTGAGTTTGTCTTCTAATTTTACTTTTCCACTATCACCCTCTCCCTCGCTCTCTGTCTAACCTCTTGACTGCACCTAGTTGCCCTACCCTCTGTCCACCTCGTTCCTGCATGCTCCGACAAGCAGCACTTACTGTCCCCCAACACTACCCTGCTATTTCTCCCCCTCCCTGCCCCAGCCTCCTCCTTACCTCCACCACCCACTGCTCGCAGTCTGGTTTCAGTTGCCAGAGACTGTAGTCACATGTGTGTGTGAGTTGTGTTTGCATGAGTTTGTGTGTGTTGTCTATTTCTGACAAAGGCCTTGTTGGCTGAAAGCTCACTTTCCGACAGTCTTTCTGTTGTGCCTATCTGCACTCAGCATCTCCAATATATGGTGAGTAGCAACTATCCTCTTCATAATATTATTCAGGGTGTATACGACCCAGGACAACTGGGAGATCTGGGAAAAACCTGGGAATTTTTTCATCCGGGAGAAAACCGGGGAAAACCCGGGATTTTTTAGAATTCTGGGAATTTTTCATTGTTTGAATTTTCAGTTAATTTTTTGACTGGTAAGAACCAATACTCTAACAAAGGATATTACTGTATCCTGCTACTGCAGAATAATGCTTCAACAATAAAACATAAACGAGAGAAAAAAACGAAAATAACTTAAATTGCAAAGGAAATGCGCCATATGCAACAATGACACACAGTGCTCATGCAAGTGTCTGCCAATTGAAAATGTGTCAAAGGCTTTAGGAAGACTATGCAGTGCTTCATAACAACAAATTGCCTCCAATGAGCGTGAAGTCGCAACTGTTTACATTTGATTTGTTTTAGCAGTTACGAGCAGGCTCTTGCACATGCGCAGTAGAGTCACGTTTGAGTAGTAGATTCTCCCGCTTGTGGCTGCAGGAATGTGGCTGTTGGCGGCTGTGCAAGCAGTCGCAGCAAGCAGCTAGATGCTACCGGGAAAAGGGGGCGCCAAATTCATATTCTTCAGGAAAAAAAAAACTTGTTTCACAAAGTGCCTAGCCTCCAGCTCATGTTTGTCTATCGCTTATTCATATGATTTTGAAACGCTTCTCTGTTGGTTTTTGAACATATTTGAACACATTTTAAGTTGATTTCTGAATGAATCATAAGTGACTTTTGAATGCATGCATAGTGTATGTGATGTCTGTTAGGAGAGTCCTCTTCGCATCTAGAACCGTAGACAAAAGGGGGCGGGGCAATACGAGCTGAGGGAGTAAAGCCGAACAGATGAATGCCAATCGCTGTCTGATTATGTGGTTGATTGGATTTGTGAATGATCAGCATTGTTATAATTACTAGCGAAATCCATGGATTCAGAGTACCAGAATGGAAATAAACGACTACCAGGAATAACAAGTGAGAAACATTACGTATTATCTTCTCGGTGTATCCAAGAAAATGAAATTTTGGCAGAAATTTTTTGCCAGATCGCTACACTAGTAAGGACCAGTTGTACAGTCCCCGGCTAGCAGACGTGTAAGTTCTATTCTGGAAGTAATGCGGAAAACGGGTTGTTCGAACACGTAATAACGCCTAACCGGAAAATAATCG
Source organism: Schistocerca piceifrons (assembly GCF_021461385.2). Lineage (NCBI taxonomy): Eukaryota > Metazoa > Arthropoda > Insecta > Orthoptera > Acrididae > Schistocerca > Schistocerca piceifrons. Next base: position 141,488,301 of record NC_060141.1, on the reverse strand, counting down.
CGGGATAACTAAACCTGTGATTCTGACAGGGTTAGTGAAGTTAATCGGCAAACAAATTTTGACAATGGCAGCAATAGCTACAGAATTGGTGATGACAAGATTGTTTGTTAGAACGAGGAAGGAGAAGAAACGGGGACATCACACAAATTATGGAAGAATAAGACAATTCCAAATTTATATAAAAATTTCGTAATACTATTTTTTGATCTCATGCTTGAGAAGCTGGTGTGTATGAATGAAATGTGGAACTATTTCCTAACATAAAGGTTTTTGCTTGTAGTAGGCCTAATAGACATTTGATATTGGTACTTCGTGAATTATATTCTGTCGTGTTATAAAAATGGCCATTTGTGCCAAAACAAGTCTCATTTATTTGGTGTGTTACAAAATTGCTGCCATATTAGAAAGGCCTGTTTTGTTTTATCTAGCAGACAGTGACGTAATCAGACGTAATCAGATTGAGAAATTGCACCTGTCTTGGGTATTATTTGTATTAACAGCTTTTTCAGTATTGGATAACGACATTTCGATTTTTCATGTAGCAAAACGTTTGACGAACTTTGATGAGGTAATAGATTCTTTTGCAGAAAGGAAAGCACACCATGTAAAGCTGTAGCAAGATTAGAGAGAAAAAAATGCTAGGAGCTAAGGTTTGAAGAAATGTGTAATTTCTTGCTTATCTCTTGTCAGTATTGGTTTTATATATCGTCTATTTAATTTTATGTCACACAAAACAGCAAGTTATTAACTAATAGGCAACAAAGAGTTCAGATTTTCTGAAGAGTTCTTGTTCTCTCGATTACAAATTATCCCATCCGCTATTAATTGTGAGATTTTTTTTAAGAGGGGCAGGCTGCCAACCTGGCCGACTGGGAGCTGGAGAGGCACCACAGGACATTTCAGTTTCCACTCGCCTGAATATAGTTTGGACGTGCGGTAGAAAAATGCTTTATGAAGAGGCGTGGCACTGCACTTTGGCATACTTAGGACCAAATAATATGTCTTACATTTCCTCGAATACATATGTTTTATGTTTCAGACTTTTCAGAAAGATGTGCACTACAAGATGAACATATTTTGAAAATTCGATTTTTTTTAGTATTGACTCGGCTCGCAAATATCGTAGGCCCGGGGCTAATGTGCAGAGCTGTCTGAGTTGTAGTGGTTAGTCTCCACATGACCCGTGTTTGCATTTAGTGATTTTGCTGTTTCCCCTTCATTTACTGTCACATCAGATGAAAACAAAATGGATATCTGTGGCCGGTAGCTATCAAGTGAATTAAAACACGTTCACATAATTACGGAAGGCTAAAATATGTCATTAGTTTCAGATTTTATTTTATTTCCACCTTTCTGACAGTCAAGCATTAACCGCCTTGCGGAACAATGAAGTTATTTTTGTCTGTTTGCTAAAGAAATTTGACTTTTGTTAACCGTTTCCACAGAGGCAGTCAATGTATTTGAAACGAAATGTTAATTCCACAGTACTGGCTAGTTTCAACTGTTCGCTGCATTTCAAGTGCACATTTTCATTTTCTAGCGTGTATGGCATTGTGTCACAATAAAGAACCAAACATGATATAATACAGTACTGGTGCTCCAAGAAAATTTACATCCCGAAAACCACACTGTAAAGCTTAATATCAGGTCGAAGTGTACTTCATCGGGAATTCGGACATAAGAATGTGCACTTTAAGTATGCACTTTAAATGTGCACATTCTAATATTGTTCATGAAATTCCAATGCTCTTGCAGTATCCTCTGATGTCTTGTTTCTTTTATGACATAATGTATGATCTTTCAATGTTTTACACGTACGTACATACGGGCTTCCTATGTCATGATAGCTACCCAAGCGCGGTGTCTCCTGTTAGCTGTGCTTTCTGGCAACTGCTGAAACGAACCTATTTCTAACAGGCCGTGGGAAAATATTGTGAATAGTGGTTTGAAAAGCGTTACTTTCAAAGTAAATATCTTTTTACGTAAGTTGAACTATGTGCAAGAATGTACCATGAATTTATTAAATCACAGAGCGTTTGACTCTCATTTAAAAATCAACTCTATGATGACGCGCCATTTAGAAGAATTTTGAACCCTGAAGATCAACAGTATATGTGAAAGCTTAGCTTCTCTTGCAGCTTGAAAACAATATTATATGTGAAAAATTTGCTTTTTTTTTGTAGCAACGCTATGTATATTAATTTAAACTATTTACTGTCCCTGTGTGTGTGTTCGTGCTACTTAACAGTGATGTTGCTGTTGGCTGACTACGTCACGTGTCCTATGCTCATCAGCTGGTGAGATAATGTGACATGAGCTACAAACGGCCTACAAAAGCGCAGCGAAATCTCGATTTCAATGATTCGGAAAGTAACATGCGGTGTTTGGTGGAATTCTAGTGTCTACTTCCGTAATACAAAAATACGCATCGTACATGTTGCTGCACATCAAAGATGTTTCCAAAACATGTCTTTTTCCCTGAGTTTCGATTTCTAAAGTGCCGCGAATTTGTACACCTGTGTATAAAACCATAATCATTCAAAGGATTGATAAGGGAAAATATACTGTCACCTGGAAGAAAGTATATTTTTAACTGGGAAATCTGGGAATTTTTTTGTCCTTGTCCATGTATACACCCTGTTATTACAATCCCGGATTGTCCATTGTTTAATGTTAGTTGTACATAGTTTAAGGTGGATGGTAATTGGATGGAAGGCTTAAGCTTGTGCAGCATATCCAGGGAATGGCTACTTTGGTTGCAGAGTGCATGTGTGGTTTTATGTTTGATATACCTTTCATCAGATAAGAAAATAATTTAAATGCTGTATTTGAATACAAGACTTGATTGGCCATGTGAATTATAGAGTGGAAAATTCAGACTTTCTTCAGAAAAAGTAAATAATGTGACATTAACTACCAACGGAAGAGATTGAAGTAAGATCCAGGGATCTCACTAATAATAGCTACTATGCTCACATAGTACTAAAAACATAAAGGTTATTGAAACCAGAAGTGAAAACAATATCAAAATCCTGATTTCTGATTGGCACATATATCACAGTGGCAGGCTGGAAGCCATTAGTGGTAGTATGTATAAGTCTCCAGTCTCAAGAGAATGAATTGAAATTAGTATGCTCTGTTCTTACCACAAACACAAAAAATAGAACAAGAGAGAACTGTTCATAACAGTTATCATATCTCATAAACAGTTAAATATCAAAACAATTTTTTAGTCCAGTCAGTGAAGGAAAATTTAGGAAAAAATTTCGTTTGGCCATAAATTTTTGTACGGTGGTAGGAGGAAGTGCCACGAACAACACAGTAAAAATCCTTGCCAGTGGACTGTGAGCATGGAGGGATCTTTAAAGGTCACTTTTCTGTTTTTCTTGAATAACTCATCTAGTGAAAACATTTCCCAGTACAAAGTTGAACTGCATTAAATTTCATATGAAATAGGTCCTACTCATTTTTTCTCTAGGACTATTAGTTTCCACATTGCAGGGAATGGGAAAGTACCGTATTTACTCGAATCTAAGCCGCACTCGAATCTAAGCCGCACCTGAAAGATGAGACTCGAAATAAAGGAAAAAAAAATTCTCGAATCTAAGCCGCACCTGAAACCTGAGACTCGAAATTCAGTTTTAGGCCGCACCTCCAAATCGAAACAAAGTTGGTCCATTGTAATATGAGACACAATTTAGGTCGAATGAATGACGATGCAGCTACAGTAGTTTGGTTCGAGTCGTAAGCTTAGCAGTTAAGCTTTACCAGGTAGCCATTGCTATGCGTCAGGCGCTCCATCCGTATTTATACGGGTTCCCTTCCTTTTTCACGCGCTTCGTCTGGTTTGAATCGATTGCTTATTTTGCTTTGATCTGATAAGTGCCATTTTCTTTGTTATAGGTGTTTACGTCACTCTAAGCTGAAAATGCATTACTGTACTGCGTCATGCATTGTTTGTCGCATTCTGATAGTTCGTGTTTACGGCCTGTCGCCGCTCGCGGCATGGCTTGGTTTTGTGCGCGCTACCACCGCTTACAATAATAAAAAAGAGAGGAATTGTCTCATAACCGAAACAACGGCAAGAGACTGCTATTTGTTGTTACTTACACTGCTGCTTTCTTTGATAACGATCAACAAGAACCAAATAATAGACTGCGTATGATAGAACATAGTTCTGAACGAGAGTTAGTCGAAAATTTTTCTCCGTTTGAAAATCTTTGTGGCCGCTTCTTTAGTACATCAAATTCTGCACAGAAATTTGAGTCACCTTAGATTTAAAAATCTAGTCAGTTGCCGTGCTTCATTTCTGACTGTATCACTATTAGGCATAAGAATAATACGAATATAAACATGAAACGATACGTATATTCTTCCGCGTTTGCTGTTGCCTCACTCTAGTTTCGTAGTTTATTAGGCAGACAGGATTTAAATGAGATAGCAGCAAACACGAAAGAATACATGGCAAAATGTTTATATTCGTATTATTCTTATAGTGAAGAGAATACTGCATGTGATTCACATTTCATCAGGTTCCTATTAGCAACCATCTCTTCTCACAGGTAGGAAAAAATTCAGAATGTAGAGTTGGCCATATTGACAAACATCCCAAACAGTCTTGCCAGTCGGATTTTCGTATTACATTGAAATTCTGCTACATTCGAAGATGAACAATACGTAATTTGTATTTACTTCGTTGAATAATGTATGAAAATGCAGTGGTCGAAACTCGGGGCGGAGAAAAAAGCTCGTCTTCCACCTTTTTTTTTTTTAATTTATTTACTGATGCAGAGGTTTTGGCGCCAGTATTTATCTTTGTGCCTACAAAGCATGCCTGTGTAGCGCTACATATATTCGACGGCAGAAGTTAGCTGTGGCGGCACCTACCAACATTTTTCAGAACTTCCGCTTGCTTTGCACTCGATTCTAAGCCGCAGGCGGTTTTTTGGATTACAAAAACCGGAAAAAAAGTGCGGCTTAGATTCGAGTAGATACGGCAGTTATTAAAAATATTGTTTTAATGTTATTAAAATAATGTTTATTGGTAAATGATGTAGGCTAAGGGCAGATATTAAATATATGTACCACATATAGGTGCTGTAGAACCATATTAATGGATAAATTGTATTCTTGGGGTGTAGCAGCATGAAGGAAATGGAGGATAGAAATGTGAGAGAAGGTAGGTCACTGGGTTTTGGTAATGTGCTTCCCTCCCTCACAAAGTGATTCCTCACTCTCTCTATTGAACTATGTCACAAGAAGCAATTACACAAAGTTATACCGACTCTTCCACAGTCCAGCTTACGAATCACTGGTGACCAGCTCACGGACATGCCCTGGGGTGTTTATTTTCTGCAAAGTGCATTAACATTACAGGGAATACAGATACGTGTTACTGATAATACAAATGCAAGAAAAAGAACGTGGACAGATTCAGTGTAAATTTCTGCACACTGTTCTTCACTGCTAGAGAGTGAATTGATCTGTAATCATCGTGTATGGCAGCTGTAGCATTCTTATGGGTAAGCTGACTTTGCTCACCATGAGTGTGGCTTGCTTTTGAATTTATATATTACTTATTTTCATTTTATCAAGTACTTTTTTGCAGTTGTTAAGTGAGTAATTATGTAAAGAAGCTCAACAGCTGAAGCTGCCTCAGATGTAACATGCTGTTTATATGTATTTGACAATGTCAGTTTCATTGTTCCTATTATCAGTAGATTGAATGCTTTTCACAGAATGAGGGGCATGAAAACTATCACCCCAGCCTCAGCTCTCATAACACCTGAAGAGGCCCAGAAATTTAAATTGGCTCACTCTGCAACAGAAGTAGATCACCAGCATATTATGGAGTTTCAGATATTCCAGCTCAAGTCAAGCAATGCGTTGTAGCAGATTACTTTTCTAGATTTGAGCATGATCAGTCACATTTCTTCATGTTCACAACCATCTTGCAAGATGTACTGTGGATGTGTGTTAAGTGGCACCACGCAGTACAGCCCACACTATGAGTGCCAGCAGTTCCTTAATGGAAGGGCTTTATTTGTGTAGTCCACCAGTAACACAATTGATGGTGAGAGAAGTGCAGTAACTTTACAGTCATTCATTAATTCAGCACCATATGACTGCAACATGGTTAGTGGCTTTACAATGCACTACCAACGACAGATAGCAGCTGGGTGTCATATTTACTTATCCAATCCCTTTCTCACCAGCACTATGTTGGCCACTGACAACGTCACACTTACAAGGTAAACATTTCTCAGCTGTTGTTTATAGGAACATATTTTACACTAAAGCTCACTTAACAACTGCAAATACATACTTATGTGATATAATAATAATAATAGTAATAATAATAATAATAATAATGGATTGAAAATTACTAAACTATACAAATACGAGCTCAGTGATCGTATTTTGTCTACTCACATAAGAGAACTGGTCAGGAAATGCTGGGGATCAGTCTGTTTGTAAATGGAAAAGCAAGGAGCACTTTTAGTAGTGGAAGTTGCCTGCCGAGACGAATGCTACAACTGCCATACGGGATGATTAGGAATCAATTACCCCTCTAGCAGTGTAGAACAGTAATTTCCCCTATAGCAGTGTAGAACAGTATGCAGACATGTACATAGAATCTGTTCATATGCTTTTCTTGTGTTTATAATATTAGTAATTCATATCTTTATTATGTGTAGTGTTAACACACTTTGTGGAAAACATACACCTTGGGCATGTCTGTGCACTTTGATGACAATGGTTGATAAGGTATGCTACAGAATGGTCAGTATAACTTTGTGAAACACCCTGTAATTGCTTCTTGTGATGTAGTTGGGTAGAGAGTGCTTGCTCTTCAGTTTGCAGACACCAGCTTGGCTGAGAACGAGAATGATTATGGGGAGGGAAGTGGATAGTGAGCAACAAATTTTGTCCTGTTATCAAGCATGGGAACCTATACCACATACTTTGGCTTTTTATGATCATCAACGTTGTTTAAACTGCAGTTTGCCTGAATCCATATTTAGTCAGAATCAAACTGACTCTAAAATTTGACTAATGCTCACCAACAGCAAACATTAGTGTAGGAGATCGTAAAAGTCTAGATAGCGGCCAGTGGCATACTTATGTGATTGTTGCTGTGATGCTGTCAATGCTTGCCATGATATATGATGGGGATGAAAGTTGTTTTGTTAGTTGCTGGTTTTGTGCAGCCAACGTTGCATATATATAATCCACCTTAAGTTTATAATATAATATAATTATTCCTTCTTTCTTCCTGTATGTATATAATTCTTATAAATATGAGTGTGACACTGTTTTGGAAATCTTCCAACGCCTGTTTTTATTATCTTTTAAAATCTGAAAAACCTTGTGACAAATCGCTACATTTTGCATTTGAGTTACCAAGCTGTTGTTTAAATGTATTGAATTTTATGTTCATATCATGGAATTTAGTGTTCACAGTTGTCAGTAATTTCTGTGACCGCGCATTGGTGGTACTATTACCATTGCTATCAGCTGTACTTTGCATGTTAATACGCAGACTACTGATAATTGGTGTCTGTCCTATGTCATCAAAATACATTGCAGTTTCTCGTTCCTCTGTTTCGTTCAGTAGCTATACATCACTTCGGGAGATGCATGGAACAGTCTCATCGATAGTCATCATGGCATATACATCTACATCTACATCTACATCTACATCTACATGGATACTCTGCAAATTACATTTAAGTGCCTGGCAGAAGGTTCATTGAACCACCTTCACAATTCTCTATTATTTCAATCTCGTATGGCGTGCGGAAAAAATGAACACCTATATCTTTCCATATGTGCTCTGATTTCCCTTATTTTATCTTTGTGATCATTCCTCCCTATGTAAGTCGGTGTCAACAAAATATTTTTGCATCTGGAGGAGAAAGGTGGTGATTGGAATTTCGTGAGAAGATTCTGTTGCAACGAAAAATGCCTTTGTTTTAGTGATGTCCATCACAAATCCTGTATCATTTCTGTGATACTCTCTCCCATATTTCGCGATAATACAAAATGTGCTGCCTTTCTTTGAATTTTTTCGATGTACTCAGTCAGTCCTATCTGGTAAGGATCCCACACCGCGCAACAGAATTGTAAAAGAGGACGGACAATAATAGTGTAGGCAGTCTCCTTAGTAGGTCTGTTACATTTTCTAAGTGTCCTGCCACTGAAATGCAATCTTTGGTTAGCGTTCCCCACAACATTTTCTGTGTGTTCCTTCCAATTTAAAATGTTCGTAATTGTAATACCTAGGCGTTTAGTTGAATTTACGGCTTTTAGATTAGACTGATTTATCATGTAACCAAAGTTTAACGCATTCATTGAAGCACTCATGTGGATGACCTCACACTTTTCGTTATTTAAGATCAACTGCCACTTTTTGCACCATTCCGATATTTCTTCTAAATCATTTTGCAGTTTGTTTTGATCTTCTGATGACTTTATTAGTTGATAAATGACAGCATCATCTGCAAACAACCAAAGACGGCTGCTCAGATTGTCTCCCAAATAATTTATATAGATAAGTAACAGCAAAGGGCCTATAACACTACCTTGGGGAACACCAGAAATCACTTCTGTTTTACTCAGTGACTTTCCGTCAATTACAACGAACTATGACCTCTGTGACAGGAGACATTGTCATAGTTTGTCAGTGTATGTGTGCTGTAATTTGTTAAGTTTGTGATACCTAGCTCTGATTTATGTCCGCTTTCTGATGTCTGCGTGGTTGGCACTTCATTTTCATTTATCTGTTCGAGCAAATTACTGCCACCTTGGCCAATTGCACCTCCTGTATTACGATCAACAATGGGTAATTTTTGGTCAGCCATTTTGATCATTACCAAAAAACTAATAAAAATCAGTAGAAAATTTTTATGCAAATAAATCTTGCACTTGAAATGTGCAGTTTCCTGTGAAATTGCATTTCAATAAATTTCTGTCAATTTGTCGAATAGTATTATGACACTAATGACTGAAATTTTTGTAATAATTTACACTATACTGATGAATCAAAGTTTAATATGATGAGTTCTTTTGATTAATGAATTTTCTACTATGGAAATGGTGATTAAAAAGAAAAGAAAGCTAACTATGACAAGAGAGGCGCTACTAAGCATAATCATGCAAGCTATTGCACAAATTTCCTACCTTCTCTACTTAGTCAAGCAGCTTACTTATGCCTCCAGTTTGTGGATAAATTGGTCTTTTTAATTGTCTGCTCCTTGGTTTCATATAATACGGCTTTTGTTGCTCTTGTATTCATGCAATAAGAAAATAGACAAAAATTAGTTTTTCTTTTACACAGTAATGACAAAATTGTTGTGTATGTTCATTTAACATTTGCTAGAAAAAATCTATTCATGTTTAGCTATGACTTTGTGCTGGGAAACTGATCGCCAATTGTGTTAGTTATGTTGGTAGATTTTGGAATAACCTTGCTGGGAGGCAGCCCAACAGCCAACACAAAGTATGATTCAGCATGAAATTTACGAAATGGGAGATAATTATTACTTGCAGTACTAGAATTGAAGTGTGAATTCCATTGAAAATAAACTGGTGCCATGAACAGTCTTCCTCACAGCGTAAGAAAAATACAATGCAATGTACCAATACTGAAGTCACACAAACTGTATTTTGCAGCAAACTTGGTGCTTAACAGAAAGTCAATTGTTCAGTTATCACACACACACACACACACACACACACACACACACACATATGTATATCTAATAAAAGTCACTATTAAGTTAAAAACAAAGATGAGGTGACTTACCGAACGAAAGCGCTGGCAGGTCGATAGACACACAAACAAACACAAACATACACACAAAATTCAAGCTTTCGCAACAAACTGTTGCCTCATCAGGAAAGAGGGAAGGAGAGGGGAAGACGAAAGGAAGTGGGTTTTAAGGGAGAGGGTAAGGAGTCATTCCAATCCCGGGAGCGGAAAGACTTACCTTAGGGGGAAAAAAGGACAGGTATACACTCGCACACACGCACATATCCATCCACACATACAGACACAAGCAGACATGTCTGCAGAAACCCAAGGACTTTGCAATATCTGCTGGAAAACTGTTTGTAAAAGACAGTGTTTGTGCCATGCATTGCATTTTGACTGTCACTGAATGCTCAAGACATGAATTTTTGATAATGTGCGTGACTCATGAACAAACATCTGAAGTGAACAAACTCTCACATGAAAAACTTGGAACATGGGTGATCTGGTGTTATGGTATATCGTAAAAATCATAAACATCGCAACTCAACCCAAGGATGGGGGTGAAACCGTGTTGTACATAATGGTCATGGCCAAGATCATCAGAAGGCTTCCAACAAAGTTCTGTGCCCTAGTCATGGCCTAGGACAGTGTGCTCAGTGATCAGCAGACAATTCTGAAATTCCAGGAGAAGCTCATCTTCAAAGAAAATAGACTGAATGACATGGAGGAGGCATCCACTGTTCTGGTAGCGACTTCATCTTGAGATTGGAAGAAAGAACACTCTGGTGTGAAGAAGAAGAACCCAAATCAGGCAAATTGAAGAGGAAAATTTACTTTTGGATTTGCAGGGAGTAAGGACATCTGTTGAGAAATTGCCATTTTAAGGAGAAGAAAAATAGAGGTAATGTAAAACTGTCCATTGCTACTGACAGAGGGTCATGCAAGAAAGTTCTACATGATAAAGTGATTTGCAAGAGAATGCTGAATGCTGGTAAAAACAGTATATGGACTACCAAGATCTTACAAAGGGAATAAGCATATCAGATGTGGCGTCATTCTTTTGTGAACTATGTCAATATGGAAAGTTCCACCATTCGAAATGAGAAATTTGGAAAGTGGTGATTTTATACACAGTATTTGGACCAATGCAGGTCAAATTGTAATGTTCACTAATAATCCTAGAAATTAACGACAGAAGGCAGCACTAGTCAAGAGGAATGTTGTGAGACATTCATACATTGTTCTCATACGAAATGAATCCAGTTTTTGAGCGATTGGTGGCTTGTGCACCCAGAAAATTGTGTCTCAAACTAAACTTGGGCGCGGTCTTTTTAAAACAGGTCTTGAAAGTGTTAATCGTCAAGATTTTGTACTTGGCTTTCAACCATACAAAACATGTATCCAGTAAGGGTGGGACTCATGACTATAGCTTTGGCCCATATGTAAAAATTCTGAGGTACTGAAAACATTGAGACTATGCACCAATATATTTTGGTGCTTCAGAGGTGCAGAAAGTAACCAGCACCCTTTGAAGTGGTAAAAGAGTGAACATTATTGAGGACTGGGCATCACCTTTTTCGCCATACTGTGTCAGGAAAAACAGTTTGGCATACAAAAATATGTTATTTTCATTACAATAGAAACTCATTTTCAGTCTCATTATCTTGTCCAGGAACATTTGTTGCTTATCAAATAAAACAAAAGGATGTACACTGCCAGTGATGTTGAAAATGTCATGCCATAGGATAATAGCTGCAAGAAGAAAGATATTTTTGCACTACTCTAGTTGCTATCAGAAGAAAATGCAGAAATCCTGAAGACAGTTGTAGAAGACTATCCATCTGTGAAAGAATGTGAATACTCATAATGTGAAACAGATGAACACAAAGGCTACTGAAAATTGTTGTAGAGGAAGTATTTTGTGCTGTTTATTTGTTTATTGAATTTAAAAAAATACATTTATTTCTCATTATAAATGGTATTGTTATTAATTGTTATTAATAGGCTTTTAAAGAGGAATTAAAAAATCATACTTTTTGTAAAATAAATATGTATGTTTTTAAAAAAATACAGTTTTTGTTGTGTTAGAATGATGTATTCAGTTCCACAAGTGAGTGGTTGTTTCGATATGAAGACCACAACCTCTAACACCACCGGGGAATTTACGTTGATACAAGAACTAAAACAAAATCAACTCAGCTTGCAAGGGTAAGTGAATAGGTACTTGAAGGAGAGGTATATCTTCTAGTTTTAAGAGGCAGCTTTAAGCAGTTGGGAGAATAATGAGCATACCTCATGACGTAAAATATTGTGTCGAATTATACCTTTGACAAATATTGAAGCAGCAGTTGTATGTGAGCAGAAATTGTGAAAGTTTAAGAAATGAAAATTATCAGTTGATGGATATCCATGCTAACATCATGCCTGTTCAGCACTGTCATCCATTGATTTCTTTGTTGGAGGTAGAACTAGTAGTTCAACAACCCACCTCATCTGCAGGACTAGTGTTAAGAAGTTAGTTGGTTGGTTAGTATAAGAATGGTTTCAAATTACTTATTCCTCAGTTCTGTTAGACATTTTGGTAATCTAGTATCCCAAGCCAACATGACATCTCTTGAGGAGTGAATCAGAATATGTGAAATCTGTATGTTACATGAGACAGGAACACTTGCTCCCACCATTGTACAATGGTTGTGAATCATACCTTCTTTCACTGGATAGCGGGATTTCTGTTATGCAGAATGTATGCTTTAAACTTGACAAAGCAGTTTTCTACAAGAACAGTTATATCTGTTATGTGAGTTATTTAAATGTCTTTATCAACTCAATGTTTTGTTGGGTATCAAATAAATATCTGTTCTAATTCTGGCCCCAGTGCTCTGTGATAGAGTATGTAAAATTCCCTTATGTATGATATCATTATACTACAAGGATGTTATGACATCATTATACTTCAAGGGTGTTTTTTTTTTTTTTTCAGCTGAAGCCTTCAACATACAATTCTGAACTGCAGCTATCTACTGAAGAAAGGATGCTGAAACTTATTAAACCTTCCCGAAAGTGTAACTCCTTTGAGAGTCAGGAAATGGAAGTGTCAACTCCCTTCACACCTATTCCAAGAGTAATGATTTTTCAAAACTATGTTCCTGGCAAAACATACACTGCACAACTTGTGGTGAGAAATGATACCAATGTAAGTGTAACACCAGGATGTCTCATCAGATGCACAGTAGAAGCAATTTCAATAAAAAACTCGAAGTTGTCACCCGTAATTCAAATAATTATTTATTTATGTTTTGCTTATAGGTCTTAAAACCACTGAACGTTATTTACAAAAACACAGCAAACTTTACTGTTGTTCCATCAATAAAGAAATCAGCTTATCTTGCACCTGGCATGTCAGTTTCTTTCAGAATACAATTTTCACCTGACAAAAAACAGGATTGTACCAACTATATTAAATTCTGTAGCTGTGAAGAACATTTCGTTGTGCCTGTTGTAGGTATGATAACATTTTAAACTTTTGGGTTAAGTTTGACACCTATATGAATCTTACATTTAGTTTTTTATTTTTACACAATTCCATGTTCTGTCTAATTGGTTCTAAACTGTGGACTTTTGTTTTCAGCAATTGGACCTCGACCTATGCTTGATTTTCCTGACCAAATACAATTGCCGTGCACACCTGTCAAAATACCAGTAACCAAATATTTTCTTGTAAAAAACATTGGCGAAATTGAGGCTATTTTTTCGCTGTCCACAGACAGGTAATGTTGCTATCATTTTAAACTGTAAGTGCCGTTAGTCCCATCTGAAAGACACAAAACCCATTTTAGTTTTTAGGTCACAATTTTAGTAGTATAACTTCACAGCACCTGCTACAGGTTGAACATTGTAGAAGTGAATGATGTTATTCACATTTGATTGTCTGCTTCTGTGCTGTACACGAGCTTACACAGCAGCTTATGCTTTTGTTTTTGAAATAAAATTTAGTACTATTGTAAAGTTTAGTACTATTGCCATTAATGCAACCTAAGGGGCACAAGGCCTTGTTTTTGTTTTCTGGTTTTCGTTGTTTTAGGTTCTAATAGAGTTTTTTACTTCGCATATATTGCAATACAACCATTGTGCAATATGACCTCTCATTGTTGTGGTCACCTCATAACTCTTCAAGTTCCCTGGGATATAACTTTTTCTCACATAATTATGTGTTTCTGTATGGTGGGAATTCAATTGGGTCCGTGCTTATTTTTTGTGGATATAATGACAATTGATCACTGTTCAGAAATAGCTACAACTGTGTTGGCATGGTCAACAGATTCCAGGCAGCCAGGTCGCTGCCATGGCCTGCAGTGTCATTGGGGCACCTGTGACACCTCTCTGTCTCTGTAATTGTGTGAAAGCATTTATAATGCAGTACTTTCACAGACACAATGTGCAAATAAATGGCATGGTGTGGACATCTAGTGATGGTGTCCTGGGGATGTGGTGACATTTTGAACCACCTCCATGTAAACAAACGAGGTAATGCAGACAGATGTTACATGATGGTCACATGATATGCCACTCTGTGATCTGTCCCATGCCCATTTGTAGCCATGAGTGATATGATGTGGAGACATTCAAGTGGTGCAATGCTGTTTTCTTCAATTTCAAGTATCTAATTGTGAGGTGATTTAGTGCTTAAAGCAAAGCTTTGTGAAGAAATATAACATCCTCAAATCCTCAATTAAATGATCATAATCTTGCTGACATTTGCAACCACAGTTTGTGAGACAAAACATGGCAGAAAATTGCTGGAGAACTAAATGAAAACATGTTAGCCCAGGGTCAACCATACCATGCAAAAGTGTGCATGTGCACACTGTGCTGCAGGTGTACAGGATGGGGCTCAGCCTTCCTCACTACTTCTGGGCATGTCTCAGCTTTCTTAGGTCTGTCTCACCTTTGCTTGCTCCTTTTCAGAACTGTTTTATTGTGGGATATGGCACAGTATTTTTCAGTTTGGCAGAATTGTAGTGCCAACACATTTCATTCTTCACTATTTGCTTGTGGTTCAAAGGAAGTTTAAAAGTCCAGTGTTTGTTGCAATGGAACATATTCTCAGACCTACGGGCTATGGTGTGACACTTCACACAGCAGTGCAGTGCCACAATTTTTGTGTCAGTGAAATACAGTGTACTGACAATTGGAGACCTATGTGTACAAGAATGTTAGGATTGAAGTCAGAGTCTAAAAAACATGAGTGATAGTAATGAAAAGGATAGATTGATACTCACCATTCAGAATAGATGTTGCATCATAAAGAGGCACAACAAAAGACTGTTATACATTTGAGCTTTCACCCAAAAGGCCATAATCTAAAGTAGGAAGGACACATACATTTATGTAAGGACAACTCACACATATGGAACCGCTGTCTCTGGGCACTTGAGTCCAGCTACAGTGGTCATGTGTGTGATCTGTGCCAGGAGGAGGCCTTTTGGCTGTGCCTGTCTGCAACTCAACATCTCCTCTATATGGTGAGTAGCAATCATATCCTTCTGATGGTATTGTCATTGTTCCACCGTGGATTTTCCATTGCTTGAGTCATAATAATAATTTAAAAGATAAAAACTGTTCAGTAATAGAAATGTAAAACGTGGGAACTGCTTATGATCTTGTGAATGGATTTGTAAGAAAAACCACCTTGTTACAGTAATCACGAAAGGTGCTTTACATGGGAGTGAAACATGAGTGGTCTAGCTAACACTTCTCACACAAGATAGTGTATATAGCATATTGCCTGTGATTCTTAAGTGCTACTCATCACTCTGGGGACCCTTAATAGGTAGGCTTAATAAAGGAGAGCAGTACATTTCTTCACAAGTGTGTTTAGTGAGCATGAGAGTGCCATGAAGATACTCATCAAGCACTTGGCGTGGACTCCACTAGAGAGCTGTTGTTCATCTTGAAAAAGTTAACTGTTAAAATTCTGAGAATGTGTGTAACAATAAGAGCCTGGCAGGTCAGTCATGTTGTCACATTGATATCAAATGACCACTCTCACACATATTGCTAGGTTGCTTGTGGATTATGGCTATGGATGTAGACATTCGATTGTGGGCTATTACTTGTGTCTGTGCATTGTTGTCTTTATAAGGGAAATTATTAGTACCTTCAGAATCAGGGATAAGGTTAGGCCTGATTAATGTAAGATACTATTTAGCAAGACTTTTTGGTTATTTGTATAGCAGTTATCTATTTGAGTACCTGTGAGACACTGTATACTAAATATATGGCACCTTCTCATAAATGGTTTCTTTTTATCTGTCTTTGTAAGTCTCTTTGTGTATATGTTGTTGATTTGAGAAGTACATTCTGATACTTCTATCTACATCTACATCTACATCTACATCTACATGGATACTCTGCAAATCACATTCAAGTGCCTGGCAGGGGTTTCATTTGAACCGCCTTCACAATTCTCTGTTATTCCAGTCTCATATAGCGCGCAGAAAGAATAAACACCTACACCTTTCCAAACGAGCTCTGATTTCCCTTATTTTATCTTTGTGATCATTCCTCCCTATGTAAGTCAGTGTCAACAAAATATTTTTGCATTCGGAGGAGAAAGTTGGTGATTGGAATTTCGTGAGAAGATTCTGTTGCAACGAAAAATGCCTTTCTTTTAATGATGTCCATCCCAAATCCTGTATCATTTCTGTGATACTCTCTCCCATATTTTGCGATAATACAAAATGTGCTGCCTTTCTTTGAACTTTTTTGATGTACTCAGTCAGACCTATCTGGTAAGGATCCCACACCGCGCAACAGAATTGTAAAAGAGGATGGACAATCATAGTGTAGGCAGTTTCCTTAGTAGGTCTGTTACATTTTCTAAGTGTCCTGCCACTGAAATGCAATCTTTGGTTAGCGTTCCCCACAACATTTTCTGTGTGTTCCTTCCAATTTAAAATGTTCGTAATTGTAATATCTAGGTGTTTAGTTGAATTTACGGCATTTAGATTAGACTGATTTATCATGTAACCAAAGTTTAACGCGTTCCTTGAAGCACTCATGTGGATGACCTCACACTTTTCGTTATTTAAGATCAACTGCCACTTTTTGCACCATTCCGATATTTCTTCTAAATCTTTTTGCAGTTTGTTTTGATCTTCTGATGACTTTATTAGTTGATAAATGACAGCGTCATCTGCGAACAACCAAAGGCGGCTGCTCAAATTGTCTCCCAAATCATTTATATAGATAAGTAACAGCAAAGGGCCTATAACACTACCTTGGGGAACACCAGAAATCACTTCTGTTTTACTCAATGACTTTCCGTCAATTACTATGAACTGTGACCTCCCTGACAGGAAATCACAAATCCAGTCATGTGACTGAGATGATATTCCATAAGCACGCAATTTCACTACGAGCCGCTTGTATGGTACAGTGTCAAAAGCCTTCTGGAAATCCAGAAATATGAAACTGATCTGAAATCCCTTGTCAATAGCACTCAACACTTCATGTGAATAAAGAACTAGTTGTGTTTCATAGGAACGATGTTTTCTAAACCCATGTTGACTGTGTGTCAATTGACCATTTTCTTCGAGGTAATTCATAATGTTCAAACACAATATATGTTCTTAAATTCTGCTGCATATCGACGTTAACAATATGGGCCTGTAATTTAGTGGATTACTCCTTCTACCTTTCTTGAATATTGGAGTGACCTGTGCAACTTTCCAGTCTTTGGGTATGTATCTTACATCGAGTGAACTGTTGTATGTAATTGTTAAGTATGGAGCTAATGCATCAGTATACTCCGAAAGGAACCTAACTGGTATACAGTCTGGACCAGAAGACTTGCTTTTATTAAGTGATTTAAGTTGCTTCACAACTCCGAGGATATTTACTTCTATGTTACTCATGTTGGCAGCTGTTCTTGATTTGAATTCTGGAATATTTACTTCGTCTTCTTTTGTGAAGGCATTTCAGAAGGCTGTGTTTAGTAACTCTGCTTTGGCAGCACTGTCTTCAATAGTATCTCCATTGCTATCACGCAGAGAAGACTTTGATTGTTTCTTGCTGCTAACATACCTCACATACGACCAGAATCTGTTTGGATTTTCTGCCAGGTCTGGAGACAAAGTTTTGTTGTGGAAACTGTTATAGGCATCGCGCATTGAAGTCTGTGCTAAATTTTGAGCACCTGTAAAAGATCGCCAATCGTGGGGATTTTGCATCTGTTTAAATTTGGCATGTTTGTTTCATTGTTTCTGCAACAGTGTTCTAACCTGTTTTGTGTACCAGGGAGGATTAGCTCCGTCGTTTGTTAATTTATTTGGTATAAATCTCTCAATTGCTGCCGATACTATTTTTTTGAATTTAAGCTGCATCTGGTCTACACTTATGTTATTAATTTGGAATGAGTGGAGACTGTCTCTTAGGAAGGCATCAAGTAAATTTTTATCAGATTTTTTGAGTAGGTATATTTTTCGCATATTTTTCGAGGATTTGGGGATTACAATATTCAGTCTTGCTATGACATCTCTGTGTTCACTAATCCCTGAATTGGTTTTGATGCTCATTATTAACTTAGGATTATTTGTTGCTAAGAGGTCAAGTGTGTTTTCACAACCATTTACTTTTCACGTGGGCTCATGAACTAACTGCTCGAAATAATTTTCAGAGAATACGTTTAGCACAATTTCGGATGATATTTTATGTGTACCTCCAAAATTAAACATGTATTTGCCAACATATCGAGGGTGAATTAAAGTGGCCACCAACTATTATCCTATGAGTGGGGAACGTGTTTGACATCAAACTCAAGTTTTCTTTTAACCTTTCAGCAACTATATCATCTGAATTTGGATGTTGGTAAAAGGATCCAATTATTATTTTATTCCGGTTGCCAACAATGACCTCTGCCTATACTAACTCACAGGAACTATCTACCTCAATTTCACAACAAGATAAACTACTTCTGACAGCAACAAACACACCACCGCCAACTGTGTTTAGCCTATCCTTTTGGAACACCGTTAGGTTCTTCACAAAAATTTTGGCTGAGCTTATATCTGGCTTTAGCCAGCTTTCAGCGCCTATAACGATTTGAGCATCAGTGCTTTCTATTAGTGCTTGGAGCTCTGTTACTTTCCCAACACAGCTCAACAATTTACAACTGTCGACAGGACTGACTGCGGACCTTTGGTACAGAGCCGAGTGGAGGGTCGGAATCAGAGGCTGAGACGGTTCTGCGACCGTGTGGGCTGCAGATTCCTCGACTTGCGCCATAGGGTGGTGGGGTTTCGGGTTCCGCTGGATAGGTCAGGAGTCCACTACACGCAACAAGCGGCTACACGGGTAGCAGGGGTTGTGTGGCGTGGGCTGGGCGGTTTTTTAGGTTAGATGGCCTTGGGCAAGTACAGAAAGGGCAACAGCCTCAACGGGTGCGGGGCAAAGTCAGGACATGCGGGGACCAAATTGCATGTAACCGGTGGTGGAGTGTTCATCGCTGTTAGTAGTAGTTTATCCTGTAGTGAAGTAGAAGTGGATAGTTCCTGTGAATTATTATGGGTGGAGGTTACACTAAACAACCGAACTAGGTTAATAGTTGACTCCTTTTACCGACCTCCCGACTCAGCAGCATTAGTGGCAGAACAACTGAGAGAAAATTTGGAATACATTTCACATAAATTTTCTCAGCATGTTATAGTCTTAGGTGGAGATTTCAATTTACCAGATATAGACTGGGACACTCAGATGTTTAGGACGGGTGGTAGGGACAGAGCATCGAGTGACATTATACTGAGTGCACTATCCGAAAATTACCTCGAGCAATTAAACAGAGAACCGACTCGTGGAGATAACATATTGGACCTACTGATAACAAACAGACCCGAACTTTTCGAATCTGTATGTACAGAACAGGGAATCAGTGATCATAAGGCCGTTGCAGCATCCCTGAATATGGAAGTTAATAGGAATATAAAAAAAGGGAGGAAGGTTTATCTGTTTAGCAAGAGTAATAGAAGGCAGATTTCAGACTACCTAACAGATCAAAACGAAAATTTCTGTTCCGACACTGACAATGTTGAGTGTTTATGGAAAAAGTTCAAGGCAATCATAAAATGCGTTTTAGACAGGTACGTGCCGAGTAAAACTGTGAGGGACGGGAAAAACCCACCGTGGTACAACAACAAAGTTAGGAAACTACTGCGAAAGCAAAGGGAGCTCCACTCCAAGTTTAAACGCAGCCAAAACCTCTCAGACAAACAGAAGCTAAACGATGTCAAAGTTAGCGTAAGGAGGGCTATGCGTGAAGCGTTCATTGAATTCGAAAGTAAAATTCTATGTACCGACTTGACAGAAAATCCTAGGAAGTTCTGGTCTTACGTCAAATCAGTAAGTGGCTCGAAACAGCATATCCAGACACTACGGGATGATGATGGCATTGAAACAGAGGATGACACGCGTAAAGCTGAAATACTAAACACCTTTTTCCAAAGCTGTTTCACAGAGGAAGACCGCACTGCAGTTCCTTCTCTAAATCCTCGCACAAACGAAAAAATGGCTGACATCGAAATAAGTGTCCAAGGAATAGAAATGCAACTGGAATCACTCAATAGAGGAAAGTCCACTGGACCTGACGGGATACCAATTCGATTCTACACAGAGTACGCGAAAGAACTTGCCCCCCTTCTAACAGCCGTGTACCGCAAGTCTCTAGAGGAACGGAGGGTTCCAAATGATTGGAAAAGAGCACAGATAGTCCCAGTCTTCAAGAAGGGTCGTCGAGCAGATGCGCAAAACTATAGACCTATATCTCTTACGTCGATCTCTTGTAGAATTTTAGAACATGTTTTTTGCTCGCGTATCATGTCATTTCTGGAAACCCAGAATCTACTATGTAGGAATCAACATGGATTCCGGAAACAGCGATCGTGTGAGACCCAACTCGCCTTATTTGTTCATGAGACCCAGAAAATATTAGATACAGGCTCCCAAGTAGATGCTATTTTTCTTGACTTCCGGAAGGCGTTCGATACAGTTCCGCACTGTCGCCTGATAAACAAAGTAAGAGCCTACGGAATATCAGACCAGCTGTGTGGCTGGATTGAAGAGTTTTTAGCAAACAGAACATAGCATGTTGTTATCAATGGAGAGACGTCTACAGACGTTAAAGTAACCTCTGGCGTGCCACAGGGGAGTGTTATGGGACCATTGCTTTTCACAATATATATAAATGACCTAGTAGATAGTGTCGGAAGTTCCATGCGGCTTTTCGCGGATGATGCTGCAGTATACAGAGAAGTTGCTGCATTAGAAAATTGTAGCGAAATACAGGAAGATCTGCAGCGGATAGGCACTTGGTGCAGGGAGTGGCAACTGACCCTTAACATAGACAAATGTAATGTATTGCGAATACATAGAAAGAAGGATCCTTTATTGTATGATTATATGATAGCGGAACAAACACTGGTAGCAGTTACTTCTGTAAAACATCTGGGAGTATGCGTACGGAACGATTTGAAGTGGAATGATCATATAAAACTAATTGTTGGTAAGGCGGGTACCAGGTTGAGATTCATTGGGAGAGTGCTTAGAAAATGTAGTCCATCAACAAAGGAGGTGGCTTACAAAACACTCGTTCGACCTATACTTGAGTATTGCTCATCAGTGTGGGATCCGTACCAGGTCGGGTTGACGGAGGAGATAGAGAAGATCCAAAGAAGAGCGGCGCGTTTCGTCACTGGGTTATTTGGTAACCGTGATAGCGTTACGGAGATGTTTAATAAACTCAAGTGGCAGACTCTGCAAGAGAGGCGCTCTGCATCGCGGTGTAGCTTGCTCGCCAGGTTTCGAGAGGGTGCGTTTCTGGATGAGGTATCGAATATATTGCTTCCCCCTACTTATACTTCCCGAGGAGATCACGAATGTAAAATTAGAGAGATTAGAGCGCGCACGGAGGCTTTCAGACAGTCGTTCTTCCCGCGAACCATACGCGACTGGAACAGGAAAGGGAGGTAATGACAGTGGCACGTAAAGTGCCCTCCGCCACACACCGTTGGGTGGCTTGCGGAGTATCAATGTAGATGTAGATGTAGAATGGTTCCTGTATCTACGTTCTTCCTGTGTTCAGGCTGTGCCCTATATTACTGAAACCCTTCTTGTGTTTTCCCGAGACCCTCTAACCTAAAAAACTGCCCAATCCACGGCACACAGCCCCTGCTACCCGTGTCGCCGCCTCCTGCGTAAGTGGACACATGACCTATTCAGCGGAACTGTTTATTTACCGCTTGGAGTAAGATTGTTGTAGCCACATCTTTGAATTAAAACCCAATGTTAATACCATACATACCTGAATAATTCACACATATTTCTTCCAGCATTTAAGGATGAATAACTGGGGTGTGCAGATTAATTGCAATAAAGAGACTGCCCATGTAGCCGCGCAGTCTAATAATGCACTACTTCCCAGCATGAATCCGCCCGGCCGATTAGTTTTGAGGTCCGGTGCGCCAGCCAGCCTGTGGATGGTTTTTAAGGCGGTTTTCTATCTGCCTCGGCAAATGCGGGCTGGTTCCCCTTATTCCACCTCAGTTACACTATGTCGAGAATTGCTGCGCAAACACTGTCTCCAAGTACACATACACCATAATTAATCTACCATGCAAACGTTTGGGGTTAAACTTGTCTGGTGTGAGATGTTCCCGGGTGGGTGGGGGGGGTTCTACTGGTGGCCAAACTGCACAATAACCCTGGGGTGGTGTGGACTGCTGTGGCCTGTTGTGGGGTTGTGAACCACTGTGGGCTACAGTAGGATGAGGCCTTTCTGTCGTTTCTAGTTCCCAAGTTCATTTAGTCTGTTACATGTCAGTAGCATGTTAGAAGTAGTTATAAGATGGCACCCATTACAACAAAACGTAAGTACATGTAATATAAATGATGTTTTACATAATAATAAGTGTAGGAAGTGTCAATAAATGTGATGAAAGGACTGATGTGTATACAGTGAAACTTCTGGCTGCATGAAAAATGTGCAGGAGTCAACATTAAATACCTGGATAAGATAGCATTGTGCATTGTGGAAACCAAATATCAGTACAAACTGCACCTAGAATTGAGAAGTGAAATAATTAAAGATCTTCAAAAGCAGTTGCACTTTCAAAAACTATTGTGATCAAAGCATTGAGCTCTTGTCAAGTATTGGTGAGAGCGATGATTGATGGTGTCATCAGATTTTAATGAAAAAAGTTCTCAAAATGATGAAATACGACACAGTCAAATCCCAGGAACGTGGCAATATCTTGCTTTCAGATAAATTTGAAGTACTAGACTTTGTTGGGAATGATAAAAACAATTAAACCTCTGTTCCAAAAAATGCATGTGTTGTTGATAATGATTATGCGAGTGTAAGATCTAGAAGCAGTAAGAATCATGAGCGCAGGTATAAAGTAATTGTTATGGCAGATATTCATGCTTGTGGATTTGCTCGTCTTCTCAGTGACCAGCCCACAGTAAATGCAGCTGCCTTTAGAAAGCCTGGTGCGCTGATGTCCGAACAGTCCACCGACGTAACAAGTTGATCCTTAGAAGATTATAATGTGCTTTGTGGTGGGTCAGATGATGTAAACAAAAAGGAAACTTAACGAAACAAAACTGGAATAAAAAAAGCAATGAGGACAGCTGATGCAAAAAAATGTTTTTGTGCTGAATATTACATGACAGTACAACTTACCATCATTGTTGTGGGTAAACAAGGTAATTACTGCCACCAAATAACAAATATCAGTGTTATGTAAACATTTCAAAAATGTAAATATTCTGGATGTTGGCAACATAGCCTGCAGATTCCATATTTGATATGGGCTATACCTTAATAGCGTAGGGAAAAAGCTGTTCATTAAAAATATAAATGATTATGTCAACAACAGGAATCAAATACTCAAAAGCGAAATTATCTTAAACTAGCAGTCTCATAGTACTGCTGAGACAACACCAACACTTCCATCATCAACATTGCCAGCAGAAGAAACTCCACATCTGACACGCACTAGGACAGAACCTCAGTGTGTTTTATGGTGAGTCACCTAAGGCAGATGCAGCATAAGTCATGTGATGCATTTCACTTGGGGCAGCCAGGTGACAGTAGTCAAGAATTTTTTGTGCTGTACTAGCCAGACATCAATGCAAAAAAAAGTGTGGTTTCTTGCGTACTAATGCACAGTCACTTTGGTACTGTAAACCTCGAGGTAACAGATCATGCGGGGCTGTGGCTTAGACATCCTCCAAACAACAGAATAGAGAGCTTGTCAACTGAACTAATAAGTGTAATCAGATCAATCAATGAACATAAGCTGAATTAGTTAAAAACCAATCTTATCACATACACTCCACTACAGTACTCACAAATAATACATCTGCCAATGAGTACACAGAAATTTTTAGTATTATTAGTAGAAAACTTTGACTCATGTTGTCACAAACATCACAAAAAACATACGAAGCACAACCAGTGTAATAAACCTCAAGAAGTGAAGAACTGATACATGCCACATCTGAGGAAACTTAGAGAGGAAATGATGGTGAACAAAGACAGGTTGCAACAGAGTCAAGCTGAGAAAGAAACTTTTTAAGCGGCAAGAATGGTGTATACAATGGAAATTAGAGCAGCCAAGAGGAAAGCCAATGACAACTCAGAGACAGCCGTGAAAATAAGCACAACATCATTCCAATTCAACTAAACACCTCAACTGCACATTTTGCTTCTTCTGACTCAATTAAAAATCTCTCTGAAGATGCAAATAAAGTTGTAGATTTGCTCCCAGCTCTAGATAGTAATCAACAATTTCTGCTGGTCTTTTGTATTCTACGGACAAGTTAGTGAAGCAATTGCCATACCTAGCAACTCAAATGTAAAAGATTTCTGTGGACTTTTAAATTACATAATAAAATATCCAGGAAAAGTTCTACTTCAGCTAACCAAAATCATCAACCAAATGCTACCTGAAGGAGTCTTTTCAGGCTGCCTAAAATCACTGTGTTAACAGCTATCCACGAGAAAGCTGATAAAGCATTCCCTGATAACTATCATCCCATTTCACTCATACCAGTCATATCAAACATGTAGAATGTTGTATGCACAAACATATGAACCAACACTTTGAGTGAAATAATCTACTTGGCTCCTCACAGAGTGCTTTAATGTCTCACCTTTCCACTGTAAAAGCAATTGAGGCTATCATCTAGGACTGGTTAAAACAATACCTATATTTTAGTTCTGAATAAAACTAGTATTTTTCAGTATTTGTCTGGTCTTAGCTATAACAGGCTTTTTTGCATTTTTTACTTATAACCAGGTAAAAAAATGGCGTATGAATTTGACACAGCTGCAGTGCTAAAATTTTTGGTTTTTAGATAAAACTTTTTAAAAAAACCAGTGATGTTAATTCATAAAATTCCCATTGATTTGATATATTGGATTATTATAGGAACTGGGACAATCAACCATCACTATTATAATAACAATGCTTATAGTTTAGGAACTAGCAACAAAGACACGACATAAGAATCGGTATAGCATTTCAGTGACAATAACGTATCGGGGTACCGTGTGGTATTTAGGGTTGCCAGATCCCAATACAGAAAAGCCGACTTCAGTGTTATGTGTAGACAGATGTTTTGCCCTAAAGGTCCCACTACCTATTTTAAGTTGAAATACAGTCAGTTGAATTTTTCAGTCGTTTATTAATAATCAGTTTAGTCAGTTTTTTGCAAGGCCAAATGTAAAAGTGCTTAAACTACAAAACAGATAGCAACTAAGTGCTCAGTCTTCTTAATTGCTATCATCTTTATAAGATAATCTTATGTCTGAACAAACTAAAAGTTCTTCAGTAAGCAAAATGAACAGTTGTACGTTCTTCTGGGACAGAAAGTGAAAAGATAATAACTTTCATTTCAGTTAGACTTACAAACAAATAATAATATGTAGTTAAGTACTAATATTTTTCATTTGAACCTAATCACCAAGAACATTATTTTTGCTTGTAAATCATTTTGTGGGATTCTTGAGAGGATAATTTTAAATTGCACAACAACATTTGACATTGGCATTATGGGCTGGAATTGCAATGTAATATTCAGTAATTCTGGGTTAAATTCTCCCTAATGCATTTGCATTTCTCAACATGGGTAGGAGTGACGCATGAGTGTGGGGAGGGGGCGGGGGGTGACCATCAGCTGGTCAACACTTCCTGCTTTGCTCTCATGTGCTCTGCACGTAGTATGTTTGTGACACTGTAGGACACAGACATAAGAATAGCATTAGTTGGTATATCTGCATATACTGATGGTATATCCCTCTGTGCCTCTTCATACACATTACTCATGATTATGTCATTTGCTTGGAATGGGCCTTAGTTGTGTGGTCTCTACTTCGCCGCTGAAATGCCTAACAAATGATGTGTACATTTGGTTGGACACAACCACACAAAGCCAGACTCCTGGCATACATAGTGGCATGGCGTGGTACATGTCTGCTTGGAGTGTGCAAGAGTGTCCCCACCTGGTCTATACAATGGTTTCTTGCTCTCAGCCTGTGACATCAAATGTATTGCATAATTGTGCCATCCCTGGTTCATGTAAGTATTTTATGAAGTGCAGAAGCAATGTAGCACAATACTCCATTTGCTTTGAAATTGCTTTGAAAGATTAGAAATGGGATGAAGCACAACAAACTTGGTACATCATATAAGGTGAAATCATCTAGTTTGTTCCTTGGAAGAAAAGATAAATTTGATTGATTAGCCTATGAATTTATTCTGTGCTGTAAACTTGGTGTAATAACTGAAGCCTTAATTCTGTGGTTGCTTCTAGGTGAAAATTCATACAACCTGTAACCTCCCCCTCACTTATCGATCTTAATGAGAGTGAAAAATTAAACTGCGTGTACCTAATGGAAATTTGGGAAAAGCAATCGTCACCAAAGTTAATTTGTCGGTAAAGAGGGACGAAAGGGTTACATCTAAATTACAGGAAAAATGCAAATGAAATTGGTGGAAATTAATTTTGAGAAAAGGGTAAAATTAATAAAGAAAGTAAACGTGTGGTCGTTACGTTAACAATTAATTGGCGTTAATTAGATATTTGAGATTTGGGGAAAATTATGGTTGCCAGTCCTATGGACAACTACTATAATAACTGAAAATGAAAGATTAATGCACATATAATTAGCACTAAAAGCGTGGCAACTGAAGGTTGACACGTGTTGTGTGAAAACTGAATGTTTGTCAGAAGTAATGAATTTTGCTACACCCTGACTTAATTTAGCAAAAGAATGAATAAAACCAGAAAATTGAAAAGTTAATTTAGTGACTGAAATTAATAGTGAACTTTGTTTCTGATGCACTACGAAATTCAATAAAATAAGGTTGTCTTGGGTGACCTCAACAATCATTTCAAAAGCTGGTTGAATCTACACAATTTAGAAATAAGAGATTTAACTTTGAACTTGAATTAAATGATTCTGAACAATTAACAATAGTAAAATTTAGTACGTACCAAGCTGAGCTGCAGTCACAGGTAAGCTAAAATATGGTAACAAAACTCACACTCTTAATTTGTGCTTGTGTAATCTAAATATTTTAGCCAGCTATGAATACTTTAACTGAACTTTGAAATTAAAGCAGTGAAATGGAATGACATTACTTTAATGCTGGCGTTTGAATTTCAACGACACTCTGGTTCATTTCGGAAAAGGAAGGGACCCTGCTTGGTAATGCAATTGGGACAATGAGCAACAAAGGTTCATGCTAAGTTGCTGTACTTTTTGATGAAAATGGAACAATTTTGAAAGCTGAGGTCTGCCATACAGTTCTAAAACTTTACTTGCTTCCAGTCTTCCTTGTTGGTTGATTGAAGGTTTGAAGTCTTCGGTCGAGGAGGTGGCGACAGTCACTCATTGTCGGCCGTCGCTGTTGCAGAAACTGGATGTTGGCGCACCTTCTTCTCGACACTGTCACCAGGCGAAACGGGCTCTTGATGTGTGCCAGCTAATGCTTCCCGTCCATGACACCGTGTCAGAAATTATCATAGCAACTCGAGCGCAATTACATGCTGCCAAACCCCGAAAGCGGGGCAACTCGCGGGAGCGTCACAAAACACATCTGCTCCACCGCCCTACTCTAGCCAGACTCTCTCTGCTCTGCCCAAGCTCCACGTGGCAGAGTTAACACTACCAAAGATCCTAAACACTTTGGTTCTCCACATGACCTATCGATATATTCGTTTGATAGCATAGTTTTCCCTAGGCAAGACCCAGCGTAAAAATACAAATAGTATTTACAAAACAAACCAATTATACATCGACATAAATGCATAAATATATATATACAAATAGTAAAACAATTACAATATATAAAGACACAGAAATGTCATATCTTCAGGTAACAAAATAAGGAAAAATCCATAGTACAATAGATGGAAATAGAAGGATATGCATTTCCGGCATTACAAGTCGACCACATGATGATGCAGGGAGTCATCAACTTGTGACCTTTTGCTCTCTGTCACCCATCTCTGTTACCTTTGCAGTCTTTGCTGGGGGCAGTGAGGCTGGTTTCTGCTGCATCCTAGACCCCCATTTTGATTGTTATCTCCTCCTTCATTTTCATTAGTATTTTTCTATCTTTGTTTGAAGTTAACATAAGTGTAGGAGCAACAA
This sequence comes from Schistocerca piceifrons, assembly GCF_021461385.2. Classification (NCBI taxonomy): domain Eukaryota; kingdom Metazoa; phylum Arthropoda; class Insecta; order Orthoptera; family Acrididae; genus Schistocerca; species Schistocerca piceifrons. Next base: position 141,459,829 of record NC_060141.1, on the reverse strand, counting down.
CAAAGAACTGAAAATTGATTGTTCCAGAAACTGGCTATTTTGAGTGGCATCGAAAAGTTCCAGTAATACAGAGTTGAAGAGAATGCTCTTCACCTTGTGGGGTCATACCTTAGGAACAGTGAGCAGATGGTAACTGTAAATGACCAAATATCAGACTCAGCTGCGAAATAATACTAGTACATGCATATTCTGCATTTTTCCACACATACCTTACATATGGAACTCTTCTATGGGACATGTGCCCCAACTCAGTAATTATATTCAAGTGGCAAGAAAAGGCTATCGAGAATATGGCAGCACTTACTCCCAGAGTATCTTGTGAAGATCACTTCAAAGAGCTCAATATTATGATAGTCCCCAATCTCTATATGGATGGTTGTGTAGTGCTTCAAGAATTACAGTGTAAATTCTGGAACCACTCGGCCTTCCACCATCTCGAACATGCAATATTTTAGATGTGAGTGGGAGAAAGGAACCCGATCTACAGCTTGTCACCTGTCTGTGCAGGTCAGAAGTTTATCGTGAGAAGATGGTAGACGTGGCAGTAGAAGGGCACCGACAAGTACTTGTCGGTCGCGCCTTGGAAGTTGTAATGAAAGCATACGCAGAACCAATGAACTTCTGTGTTATTCTGTGCTGTTTTATAACTGTGACTATTGTTAGTGATGAAAAAAACAGTTGAGTTGAAAAAAGATTTTTAGTAACTTTTAACTTGAGCTAGAGGCAAGACAGGTGTATGATTTCTGTATAATAGAGTTGTGGTTAGCAAGCCAACTATGTTGTAAATGTAACTCTGTTTCTAACATTTGGACACATGAGGAGACTTACTTAACAGTATTTATTCATGTGGAGAGTGAGATTTGTAAAAGTTTGATGTTTAAATATACATCGTTAAGTGAAGCAAAAGAAACTGTGTATGTCTACTTATTTTTATAAGTAGCAAGAATCTTGAGAAATTCCTGTTCCCAGCAATATATTGCGGAGAAGAAGAGAAAGGGAGTTTGCTGCAGCAGGCTAACCAGCTAGGAAAGTTGGCTGACCATCTCGAGTAAGTATTATCGTTAAAGAAGTTGAAGTTTGCACACATGCTTCACCACTTCAAGTCGTCCAAAATGTTATAGTTGCCTTCTCAGTATTAAAAAGAATTTAAATAATTTTAACCTAAGGATGCTAGTACATGAATACAAACACTAGAATTTGACAACTGATTGATATACCCTAAAGTAGGCTAGCTAAAGTTCACAACAGCCACAAATATATATACCCCAGATTTTTCAGTAGACTCCAAAAAGCTGCCCATCCTGTGCTCTATAGTACATTTGAAATTGTTCTAGCAGGGTGGTTTAAGAAGAAAGCATACTACTCCAGAAAAGAGTTTGAGGAACCAGATTTAAGTGACATGAAGTTCTGATTGCTGCCACACAAATTTGTAATAAATCACTTGTTAATAGGTCCCTGCATATACAGTTTTAATATTACATGTAACACTGTGTCACTGATGTAAATATCATGAAATTTTATATATCTCATTGTCTTAGCTTTCTATGTAAGTATTTACAAATACTAACAAAGAGATAGAGGGGCTGGCCAGTACTTACCTCAGCTCAGTACAGCCGATAGATACACATAAAACAGAACTGAAAATTTGTAAGTATTTACACCAATAACATGTAAGTTGTTTGAAGGTGAATAAATTCTATTGTTGGGCATTCCACAGCCAAAAAACAAACCATCCAGAACTTGAAAAAAGGATCTGCAATCATGTAGATGAGCAGATGAGAAGCAACAATATGGATGTGCAGTGACTAGTGAAATGTGTCAACTCCAAGCATTGGATTCAGCCAAAAAACTGGGCATCACTGATTTCAAAGCTTAGTAGGCCTGGCTATCAAAATTATTCAGCTAAAATGGATTAAGATTTCAGAGGAAAACAACCTTCAGTTACTTCCATGTGATTATGATGAAAAACTAATGAGTTTTCATAGCTTCATGACAAATTTCCACCATGAACATTTCCATATATTTTTACATCTCAAAGAACTGACACAATTGATGTGTTTGATCATGCAGCTGGACATAGAATAGATCAGAAAGGGGAAATTTCGCCTGTTCAGCATTCAGGCAATGAAAGAATTCATTGGTAACAAATGAAAATTTGTGACCAAGGCTGGGATTCAAACCTAGGTCTTGTGCTTTCTAGGCAAATGCATTAACTGTCTATGCCATCTTGGCCTCCCCCCTCAATCCAGATTCCCATTTTCCTCACACTAACGAGTAATTCGATCAGCCCTTTTTCCTCTTTGTTGCTCATCCTGTGAAGTCCCACTCAAGGTCAGGAGAGGATGGCTCTGCACTAAATGATCACAGCAGCCTCCACAGTGCATGTATGTCTATATGAGCAGATTCTGTTCTTTCGGATGTGCTATCAGACAAAAAAATCTGAAGCACACAGCGGACATGATCAGATGTCAGTGTAACTTGGTATATGTACTATCGTGGGCAGATATGTAGGTGATATAATTGTAATTCTCCATGATATGAAGAGTGGCTACCAAGGTATGTCAGGGTGCTCAGTGTTGATACCAGACTTTGTAGGGTATATAAAGTGCAAAGAGTGATCACTTTAAAGGCCACCAGAATAGCACATACTCATATGAGACAGTGTTATCTACATCTGACAGAGTCTGAAAGGGGTTCCAGTGTAGGTCTCCATTTGAGTGGCTGTTTGTATCATGGAACATCCAGATTTGAGGGCACTGAGACGTGACAGCAGCCCGGTGTTGCCCTGCATGCAGATGTGTAAGCAAGCACACTCGTCAGAGTTCTGGTCAACCACAAATTCTGTGTTTGGAATGGTTCTGTGACTAGGAAACATAGACTACTGATGAATGGCATTACACTGTATTCCTACACTACTTCATATGACCATTGTCGGTGAGTATGAGTATGGTGATCTCTGGAGGGGTCCCATTCTTCCAACATTTTGGAGATAGGCAGTTGTGTTCAGTTGTGTTACTCCTGACACACCATGATGAGGGGACCCATTGGGTATGACTTCAGGTCACAGCTGACAGTAATTGAGAGAATTCATGGTACCTTTTGTGTTCTCATATGTTATCTCATGTAACAGTATCATGGTGGTGTTCTTCAATAGGACAATATTTGCACACACATGGCATGTGTGTCAGTGGACTGTCTGTGTAATCCAGAGGTACTTCCATCGTCAGCAAGGTCCCCAGATCTGTACCTGATAGATCATGTTTAGGACCAGCTTGGATGTCAACTCCATCCGAGTGTCAGTATCCAGGGTATCAAGTACCAGTTACAGCAGTTGTGGGCCAACTTGCTTCAGCAGAGAATACAATGGCTTCAACTGAATGAGTGGGTGCATTGAGGTTAGAGGTGGTAGGCTCTTACTGCCAAATTCCTTGTAAACTAGACTCAGTTTTATGGTCACTGAAATAACATCACATACCTTCTCAACCCATGAAGTTTCACTCTGTTTTCTTCTCCCCTTTGGGTCTTCACTTTTGTTAGGCAATGTACATTTGATGTTTCTCACTTCAGTCCATCTCCTCTTACTCTTTTTCCTTCTGTTTTTTACCTATTTTTGAATTCCATTCTTTCATCACAATTAAATTTTTGCTGCATTAACAGTTTGGGGACTGAGCCCAAGAATTTTCATCATGGGTGAGGCACTTATTGCTCGAAAACTGACTCATTTCATATGAGAACAATGTGTGAATGTCTTGCTACCTGTCCCTTGACTGGTGCTGCCTTCTGTCACTGATTTCTAGAAAGTAACAGATGCAGTCATGGGTGGCTGAGCCAATATGATTGCATTGACATATTGTTATGCCTGTACTCATTAGTTTTCGCTATTTGCTGTATGTCTGCTAAAAATCACATCACATCGTTTGTTGAGTGAGCAAGAAATTTTGGAAGCTAAAGATGAAGAAATTGCTCAATACCTCACCATGCACCTTTCCCCTGGAAGGATAATTGAACTTTGTCATTACTTTAAAATTTGTAGTCTATAAGAGAACTGAAGTAAATATGAAAAATAAATCATCAAGTTCAGTCCTTTTTTTAAGATGTATTACTCTTGAAGATACATGAGTTACATTTGTGCCAGTACCACCTTGTATAATAGCATAAATGAACGGTTTCATAGGCTGGATGATCTTCTAAAAAGTGGCCAGTTTCCAAATGTGTTAACTATCTGATAAATTTCTTTACCCTATTATACATTTTTTTTTCAATTTCTTCATCATCTGTGGACATAATAAGCTTCTAACCCTTTGATTCTGAAGTGATTGCACTTTGGTGTTAATAGTATGCAGCTTAATAAGCTTATAAGCCTTTGCTTCTGTAGAGGGTGCACTTTGCTGTTCAATTTGTAGCCCATGATGTGCATATTTTCTTATTCATTATTAAGCTTACTCCTGCATAACCACTATTTGATTTTTAATTGGTAAACCTGTACTCTCGTCCAGAAGTTGTGATCTTTCACAACCATCACACTTCACGAATTCACACTATCTTTTTATTGTTTTAGTTTTGGGATTGTGCCTGCCTGCTTAATGGCTCTCACATTTCTCATTCTGACCCATAGAACACCGGATTTCTGATTTATATTTCCCATTTACAGCACCCTGCTAAGTAGTCCCTGCATAGAGACATGTATGGAATTTTTTATCCAAGGGGATGCTATCATGGAGATTTATGTCCTCAGGAAATATGAATACTGTAATTTCCTCTTGCTTTCAGGTGTGTTACAGGAAACATTGTTGTGTGTTAAAAGAATCATTAAAAGATTTTAAAAAATGCACAATTCAGACAGTGAAATTAAATCTGAATGGGCAGTAATTAAAAGAGAAACAAGGAAATCAGTTAAGGTATGTGAAGACATTGTTATTGCACTGTTGTTAAAAAAAGCCACATAGTAAATAACAACAGTCAGGTAGCCAATGTATTTACTAATCTCTTCTTTGATGGAGCTCAGAAGACTGGCAATGGCATTTCAAGGGATAAAGCAGTAGAATACACGCAAGAGGCACTCTCACATACATCAAGGCAATTTATAATTACTCCAGGCACTGCCAAAGAAATTTCAGGGGCTGGTTCCAGACAGTCATCAGGATTGTGTCTGTCAGGGGTGCCTTAGGGAGGATCTGTTTATGTTCGAGAGTACCAAGAAAACATTATTTTCTGTGACATGTTTATTACTCTGAAATACAGAATTGTCTTCCCAGCGCACTGGCAGCTCAGTTGGGCTGGTGACATCCGAAGCCTGTCACCATTGCACAGCATTGCACGGCGATGCTCTTTGTAGAGGATGGGTCATGTGAAAGCTGTTACGTTACGGCCAGTCGGTGCCCATCAGGTTTCGCAGGCAGCACACCACTCTAGGCAATGATGGATAGCAGCAATGCAAGCTGATCTCCAAAGTGCTCTTGTTGATGTTGAAGACGTGTACCCAGTTGACGACCTTGGCCCAGATGAAGTACATGTTATTGTATAGAGTTTGACCTGCAGCCTTCAGTTAGGAGACAGAGGCCAGCAGCATCAGGGTCTGCTACAGGAATGGGCAAGCAGCAGCATTGGCTCACCCTCATGATGACGGATGGAAATCAGCTTCTTGGCCCTGATGCTCAAGTCTCCAGTGGGCCAGAGGTTGATGTCAGTGTATGCACCCTGTCATTGTTGGCCCAGAAGTTGGCACTGCAGCGTGCAATGGCAGAGTTATTCCAGTGAGACTTGCAACTCCATAGACGATTGTAGGCCTGCAGAGGGTTGACTGACATAGCCTCTCTGGAATCACTGGACACTGTAACTGAGATCATGGTGGTTTGCCTGCACTTTTCTGCGGTCTGCGTAGTAATGACACTTGTGTACTAGTTTCCTTGTGTGGTCAGCCTTCCAGTGCTTCCAGACTTTTGTAAACTTACTAAGCAGTTCCGAAAGGAAAAGTGCACTAGAAGTATTATTAATGACATATAACTTAGAATCAGTGATCAACTTCCTCGCGTGTGTAGGTAAAGACAGTAGCACTTGAATAGATAATGTATCTGTACAGAAAGAGGATCTAAAACTAACACATGCTTTCCCTGTGATAAATAGATTATTGGACAATGATGCACAGTTTATTAACCTAGCAGGGTGTACAGTTCAGAAATCAAGAAGTGAAGGTGTAAGACTGGTCAACCCGGTATCTATAGAACACTTCATAGAAAGTTTAAGAAATGTTAATTGGGGAGATGCTTATAATGAGCCAAATGCTAATGATGAATGCAGCATATTTCTTGATAATTTATATCCTTTTTTAAACATTGTTGCCCCCAAAAAATTACTAAATGTAACACCAACAGTATTCAAAGAAACCTGGGACGACTACAGGTACTAAAGTGTCTTCAGAAGGAAAAATAAAATTGTGTGAGACAGAAAGAATTAGTAAAGATGCAGAAATAATAAGAATTATTGTAACATACTGAGAAAAGTTGTCAGAAAATAAAAAAAAATGTATATTAGAGGTGAAATGAACAACTCAGGCAACAAAATCAAATCAATGTGGAATGTTGTTAGTAGAGAGACAGGAAAAGTAACCACTGGGGTGGTAGTATTACTATTAAAGAGAATGAGGCCATCTTAACCAACAGTACAAAAGTCAATAATGTATTTAACAACCATTTCTTAAGTGCAGGTGCAAAAATTGGTGAGAATAGCTCAAAAGGAAAAAGCCAATCAGTACATGGAAGAGTCAGTTTTAGATTAATTTTCACCGACAACCTCTTGTGAAATGAGGAAAATCATTAAACCTTTGAAAAATAAATGTTCTGTTCGAGTAGATGACATCTCTAATAAGATATTAAAACAAGTTACAGCTGATGTTCTGAGTCACATATGCAGTGCATCACTAACTCAAAGTATTTTCCTGGACAGGTTAAAATATGCCATTGTCAAGCCTCTCTACAAAAAAGGGGGTACCACAGCTATCAATAATACTATAATACTGGCCAGTATCATTGCTTACAACAGTTTCAAAAATCGTCGAGAAAGTAATGTACTCAAGAGAGGTTAGCCATCTGAACAGTAATGGTATACTTAGTAAATCACAGTTCAGATTTCAAAAATGCTGTTTCACCAAGACAGCAATATACAGTTTCACTGTCCACACATTAGAATCTTTAAATAGTAAAATGTCACCAATAGGAATTTTCTGCCTTATCCAAAGTATTTTATTGTCTGAACCATGACATTAGGTTAGAGGAATTACAATTATATGATATAAATGTAACAACATGCGAGTGTTGTATCTACAGAACAGGAAGCAAAAAGTTTCTTTATATGGTTTAAATGATATAAGGAAATTTCCCACTTCATCTAACTGGGGTGAAATTACATTAGGTGTTCCACAGGGTTTGATCATGGTTCCCCTTCTGTTCTTGATATATGTGGACGACCTCCATTCTTATCTGAAACAAGAAGCTAAACTGACTCTGTTTGCTGATGATACAGCATCATTATTAATCCAGTAAAAGAAACTCCAATAGAAAATGATGCAAATAATGTTATCAGAAAAGTTATTGATTGGTTTTCTGTGATTGGGCTTGCTCTGAACTTTGAAAAAAACACAGTGCATCCAATTTTCAACTGCAAGGAGTAAAGTTTCTTCAATAAATATTACACATCAACAGAAGCCAGTAGCCGGGGTAGAGTATACTAAGTTTTTGGGTGACATATAGATGAGATTCTTAATTGGAAAATTCATATTTTGGACCTCCTAAAGCAACTATGTTCAGCAAGTTTTGCAATCAGAATAATTGCTGATTTTGACCATATAGAAATTAGCAAGCTAACATATTTTGCATACTTTCACTCTCTGATGTCATACGGAATAATATTTTGAGATAACTCAATACTCTGGCAAAAAGTATTCACTGCTCAAAAGAGTGTCCAGAATCATGTGTGGGACTCATAGTCGCACATCTTGTGGGCATTTGTTTAAAGCTTAGGAATTCTTACAACAGTCTCACAGTACATTTACTCAGTAATGAAATTTGTTCTCAACAACATGGGCCACTTTAAAAACAACAGTTTCATTCATGATTCTAATACCAGAAGAAAGAAAGACTTACAGTATCCTCTACTTAACTTATGCTTGGCACAGAATGGGGTAAAATATGCTGCTGGCAGATGAAGTGTCATGCCCTGTATGTCATAAGCAGTGCCATTTATTAGTATTCTACTGCTCTAACTCCATTCTAGCCATGACCATCAGTTTTCCATGTTCATAACAATTTACAGTTACTGTTCCCAGTGAAAAAACTGAGTAGACCCAGTCTTTCCTTCTCATCCCCTGCGATAACTCTCCCCTGATCTGCAGTTCTGGGTGACTTTCCCGAAATCTACCCCTTTTCCTAGACCTCTCCAATCCTTTTCCTTCACCCCTCTTCCTTCCCCTTCAGCCCTTCTACCTGAAGAAGGAACCACTGGCTCTGAAAGCTTGCCTAATTACAACCTTCTTTTATGTGTGTCCTTTTCCTTCACCACTCTTCATTCCCCTTCAACCCTTCTGCCTGAAGAAGGAGCCAATAGCTCTGAAAGATTTCCTAATTACAACCTTATTTTATGTGTGTGTTCTGCCACCACTTGGTGAGTAGATATTTTATCCATCCAATCACATTATTTTGTCAAAAATTGATTGTTTTCGTTGTAATAGTACTGAGTTTACATCATGTCGATGAAGTTCAGCTTATTACTTATTTCTCATCATCCTGTTGTCAGTCAACAAAATGTTAAATAACTAATGTCTTACCTAATTTCTATTTACACGCATATAAATAACAAGAGAGAAACTTATCCCATAATGGTGTGAATGTCTTTCATAATTTGTAGTAAAATATTTTCACTGTACTTAAGCACATTAACTTTATGAGTTGGTTTAACATTTTGTCAGATCCATTCAGCATACAAATTCTTTTAGATCCTTGTGTGGGTAAAGGCCCTTGTCCTTTCCACATATAGGGTAAGGTAGTCTGTATGATCCTGGTTGAAGAGGCTTGTGTAATTACAAATGGGCCATTGTATAAGAGTTGCCATTTGTGGTTAAGTTTTCCATGTTTGGTAGACTTTGGGTGCATTCGCAACAATATTTCTTATCCTGTATGGAATTTTACAGTCCGTCCTAATCTTTTTTGTGTGCTTGGTCTTTTCCCCTAGATTAATGAAGTCTTGGTGTATTTTTTTTTTCAGATGATGTATCTCCCATGGGTACTTTAGGCAGTGGTTTTTCGCACTCATCCATTTCTCATTTCTTAAACATCAATTCAGTTGGTGTAAAACCTTTCGAAGTATGTGGCAAGTTATTAATCATTTGCTGGATGACAAGATGAACTCGATCCATTTTTTTTTTGTTCTTGTGGTGTGTAGCAGCATTTAAATCTATTAAATTCCCTAAACTCCCTTGCTATGGGGCTTGCTTCAGGATGGAATTGTGATACCAGTATGTGTTTTATTTTATTTGTGGTTGTGAATTCCTTCCATCTGTTACCTATGTATGATGTGAGATGCATTATCAGTTAACATTATCTGTGGCTTCCCTACTCTCTGGAGATAGTCATCTGTAATTCTTCTAATAATAGAACTGGTGGTCACTGACCTCTGCATACAACTTAACATATTTGGAGAAAACATCATACAAGGCAATTACATACTTAAATCCCCCTTTTCCTTTTGGATAAGGACTGGCAGCATCCAAAGATACTAATACTGAAGGTTTTGGGAACTATTTGATGCAGTTCAATTAATTTTGATTTCTTGGAGTATTTGATCCTGTGGCAAGTAATACATTTTTGAATTTCTTGAAGAATTCGGTGCCACATGTTGGGTAAGTGGCAGTACATGTTTATCTTATCAGTGCATTTATACACACTTTGCAGGTAAACATGCACACCTCTGTTCTTGGTTAGGTATACATTGGTGAAACAGTATCCCTTCATGAATAGTATAATTAAAAAAAAAAAAAAAAAAAAAAAAAAAAAAAAAAAAAAAAAAAAAAAAAAAAAAAATCATCATCGTCTCCTTCACATAGTTTGAGTCATACGTTTTTCCAGTGTGGATCTTCTGCTTTAAATTGCTCTGGTCTATTGAACATTTTTACATAATAGAATTGGTGTGTTTTGTCCTGTGTAAGCGGGATGCAAATTCTAGAATTCTGTTCAGTGAGTTCTAAAAATTCATTTAATCCATGGAGTAGCCTTGATGAAGTGCCAGCAATTGTGTTTTATTTACCTTTGATGTACACTACATCAAAACTGAATTCCTGCAAGTGAAGACACCATCTGGCTATTCCTCTGTGCAGCAATTTGCACTTAAAGAGAAAAGAAAGGGCTTGATGCTCACGGTAGACTTTGGCATTTTTTTCCCAAAAATAATACTCGAAATTCTTAAAAGACCACACTGTAGAGAGAGCTCAGAGCTCCATTACTGAATGTGATCACTCACATTCAGTAAGAATTCTGCTTACACAACTAATTGTCCTGGGTGTTTTTGTTGTCCATCTGTCTCAGTGATTTGGAACAGGCATGCCCCCAGACCCTGTGAAGACACATCGATGCTTAAACAAAACTCTTGTGACAAGTCTGGGAGATGAGTAGATCCTCTTTTATGTTTTCAAGGTTGCTCTGACACTGATTGGTCCATATCCATGGGTTATTCTTCGGTAACAAGTTTAACAGGGCATCGCTGTTTGGCAACTAGTCAGGAATAAATTTTCTGCTGGAAGACACTGAGCCCAGATAAACTTTTTGTTGTTTTTTGTTCTGAGTTGGTGGGAAATGTCTGATTGCATCTAGTTTTCCTGGATCTGGCAAAATACCTTGAGGTGACATGATGTGTCCCTTTAATTTGACCTTTACCTTCTCAAATTCAGACTTCTTTAAATTTGCTGTAACATATTCTGAGAATCGGTACAGTGCTGTTCCCAAAAGTTGCAAATACTCTTCCCAGGTAGGTGTTGTTATTAGCAAGTCATCCATATAGACAGTGACATTATTAAGTAGTTATGGACATAAAAATTTGTCTAATGTGAAATTGAAGACACCTTCACTCACATTTAAGTCCGAAGGCAAGACAAAAAATTCATAGCTTCTGCCCCCCCACATACAAAGGCTGTGAACATCCTACTGTCTAGTAATCCTTCATCACCTAGAAGAGTAGACAGGCAAGAGGTACTGCCTGCTATTGCTGTTGCATTGTTCAGCTGCACGTGGGTATACTCTGTGTATGTCGGTGCAACTGTTATTGACATTGGCAGAGTCTGTTGCATTTTATACTCCCCTTCCTCTCTGCCTGAAGGACTAGTGGTAAATGGTGGATAGGTATTGCTGCTCTCTGATCTGCCTCACTGCAACTGATTGCTAGTGATTAGTGGCTCCTTCGTGATATCGATATCACCAGTTAAATGATATCAGTACTACCAGTTAAACTGTTCCATAAGTTTTCTTCTGCTGCCTTTAAACCTGATTCAATCATGCCAGTTATTTCATTTTCCTTCTCCTTGATTACCTCTTTAATCCCTTCTACATAGGTCATATGCTTCTGCACTACCTTCTGTGCTAGTGTCGTACCCTTATCTAGTAATCTTGATTTGGTTCTTCTCATGAAGTTCTTTATGCCCTGATATTCTTTCTTCAGTTTTCTTTACAAACTTACTACACAATTTTTAATTATTCAATTCTACAGACAGTTTCTGTACTTCATCAGGCAAATTTTTATGTATAGTTTGCAACTGGGTAATAATATCTTGCAGTTCCCTTACATTTTTATTAATTTCTGACTGAGTTCCCTGCATTTTAATCTGTATGGTGCTCATGGTTTTCATCTTATCTGCCATTTCCTCCTGTGCCCTGTCAACATCCAATAACTTTTTACCTAGCTTATCTAGTTCTTGAGACACATGTGTGAATAACACCATCTTTAATTATTTTCCCTTTTCAGAAAACTTACATGTTAAATCGTTTGATAGACCAGTGCATAACGTTTTACTTAGATCATCAAATTTTTGCATTTGTTCATTTGAAAGTTCCTCACATTTTTGTGTCACATGGTTCCTAAAATAATTAAATGTTTGTGTTTGTTTTTTTGAAGAATCTTTGATTTTTTGTGTTAAATTGTTAAATTTTTGTGTTAGATCATTTAAGTTTTGTGTCTGTTCATTAGATATTTGTGTTTGTTCATTCCTAAACTTATTAAGAGTTTTCATCATCCTTCACATAAGATGTATGAATTTTAGTGTATCATTTTGAACACCTACTGAGTCGTATCTGATATCGTTCAGGTCCATTTCGCCCCAACGGGGAAGTTTTAGATCTACTAAAATCTGCGGTACCATGTCTTTCACTAGCCTCATGTGAAAAAATGCTTCAAGGTGATACTTGCGAATGTATTTCATCTACTGTAAGTAAAGTCATGCCGTTGATCACAATGTTGCTATCTTCATTCATAGTTCAGCTTAAATAATAATTGCAGTTGTCTGACTCACTGACATGTTCACACTCTCTATCATTGGTCATTGTGTTAGGTGCAGCAACATTTTGTGCTTGTACATCAGTTACTGAATTGTCAACAATGGTTTTATCTGGTGTATCCATTTCTGTACTTTTGATTTACTAATTTCTTAATCACTCTGAGAAAATTTTGTAAATTATCGTAAAATGTGTTGCAAACTTATTGTTGTGGCTCTTATTCTTATTCAAACTTATCAGCCAAAAAATAATTTTTAATAAATACATTATTTTATACAATTTAAAATGCTCCAATTTTTAGGATGGGTGGGGAGAGGTACTGCTACCATTAGATATGAGTGAGGCACTAACAAGTGAGCTATGCGAGCTGTAAGCTAAAATTTTTCTATTTTCTCAGTGAGTTTCACAATTTTTTCCCCTGGTAGTTACCATACAAATTTTATTTTCCACCCATGTGTATCCTTCTTTCGTGACCCTTCCTCTATTTCTCTTGGGAGTATTACTTGTTACATCTATCAAAGAAAACAAAAGATAATTAATACAGTGGAAAAATTTTACATGTTTTATAGATTTTAATTACTTCAGTTGTCTATATGTGGCACCATTCTTTTTTTACAGTCACCATCTATACTGCTATTTAAGTACTGGCGCCATTAGGAGGTGTGAATAACATGGATTATTTCAGAGTGTGTGGCTGGCAGGTACTTTCACCAGCTGCAGTTCACGCCTCAAAGTTTGCACCTCCGCAGTCTCTTGCTATGCTTATCACTGAAACTGTCTAAATTGGCTGATACATTAACTCTCCTTTGACCACAGTGATATTTGCCTACATCTACACCTACATGTACATTTACATCTATAGACATACTCTGCAAGGCAACGTATAGTTTGTGGCGGAGAGTACCTTGTACTAGTACTAGACATATCCTTTCCTGTTCCACTTAAAAGTAGAGCAAGGGGAAAACAACTGTCAATATGCCTCTGTATGTGTCCTAATCTCTCAGATATCTTCATGGTTCTGCAAAATGTTTGTTGATGGCAAGAGGGGTTATCTGTAGTGAGCTTCAAATATCAGTTAAAATTTTCTCAGTAGTGCTCCTCAGAAAGAACCATACCTTCTCTCCAGTGATTCCTATTTCAGTTCTTGAAGCATCTCTGTAATACTTGCATGTTGTTTGAATCTACGGATAACGAATCTATCAGCTCAAGCAGCTCAACTCTGAATTGATTTGATGTCTTCATTTAATTTGATCTGGTGCAGATCCCAAATGCTCAAACAGAACTTCACAGTGGGTTGCACTAGTGTACTATATGCGGTCTCATTTACAGATGAACTTCGCTTTCCTAAAATTCTTCCAATAAACTGAAGTCAGTCATTTACCTTCCCTACTATGATCCTTTCGTGCTCATTCTATTTCATATTGCCTCGCAATGTTAGTACTTGATACTTAATCGATGTGACTTGTGTCAGGCAGCACACTAATAATGCTGTATTTGAATGTTATGGGTTTGTTTTTCCTGCTCATTAGCATTAACTTACATTTTTCTACATTTAGAGCTAGCTGACATTCATCACACCAACTAGAAATTTTGTCTAAGTCATTTTGTATCCTCCTACTATCACTCAACGAAGGCACATTCCCGCACACCACAGCATCAGCAAACAGCTGCAGCTGATGTTCTGTCCACCTGATCTTTTAAGTATACAAAAAATAACAGCAGCTCTATCACACTTCTCTGGGGTCTCCTGACGATTCCCTGTTTCTGATGAACACTCGATGAGGACTACATATTGGTTTCTGTTACATAAGAAGTCTTTGAGCCACTCACGTATCTGGAAACTTATTCTGTATGGTTGTAGCTTCGTTAACAGCTGCCAGTATGGCACCATGTCAAATGCTTTTTGGAAATCTAGGAATATGGAATCTGCCTGTTGCCCTACATCCATAGTTCGCAAGATATCATGTGACAAAACAGCAAGTCAAGTTTCACATGAGCGATACTTTCTGAAACTGTAACATTTGTGAACAGAAGAATTTTGTTGGAAAATAGATCAAGTTTTGACATGTGTTGTATGCTGGCACCAAATCACAACACTGTAAGTGCTGGTGCCAATTGTAGCATAATTTTGTAGGAAAATAGGTCACCTTTTGACTCACACAATCTGCTAGTTCCAAATCACAAGCGCTAGCAACAGTTATAGCGAAGATGACTGCGTTCATTGACCCCAAGGGAGCTCACTCTGTGTTTTGGTTTGATGAATCAAAGTCTGTGACAACAGTTCGACATGATTTTCATACCAAGTATGGTAGAGATTCTCGAGGCAGGCTCACTGTTTATGAGAGGGATAAGTGTTTTGTTGAAACTTGGTCCTCAGTAAGCCATAAAAAAATTCTCAGCTATGCTGCATGAATCTAACGATGTGTTAAAGCAAATCAGGCAAAACTTTGTTAACATTCCTATGGAATTGATGTGGCGTGTTTCTCGCTTCTTTCTTGAAGAAAAGGAAGTGCCATCGATCACTGTGATACAGAATGCTGTTATATCCAAAGATTGCTGGCTGTGTTGTATCCAAGTATCATGAGTGAGTTAGAAATGAAAGAAACTATCTCCATTTCCAGAAGATATATTGTGAAAAACTTTTAGACAAATACAATTAGCTGCCCTACGCACATGCAACACGTCCACCCAGGATCACAGACAGCAAGAGACAGATAGTTGAAGAGTGTCTTAAGGAAACATCAGAATATAGGTATATGTTCATCTTTCTTTTTGTACAAATCTCTTTTTGGTGCAAGCGTATTTATATTGCACCTTTCCCCCACACAGTCTTATGAAACTTATTAAATGACAAACTTTACAGCTAAACCAATATAAGATCTATCACAGAGTACTTATTTTGTTATAACCATGCTGCCTCCCAACCGTTTCTGTGTGCTTGGCTCTACACAAACACCATCTTGCCTTGTTCCTGACATGAATACTGGACCATTCTGCTGATGAATCAGTCACACAGCGTGCAACATTCAAGGAACACTTGGCACATGCTCAGAGGACTTTTCATTTGTTGGTGCTATCTACTATGGCAACAATATTCTAACGTTCTGATGACTTAAAGTGTGAGTGTGGATCTGGGTTATATCGGCTTATTCCCCCAAACCACCTTCCACTTCGTTACGAGGTGACTTACTTGGAATTTGCAGCCACTCTTCTTTACTGAATAGCCGGCTGCTGGAATCCTCTTGACTTCTTCTCTGTCAAATAACGCTAGGTACAGGAATAGACTCTTTCTACTTATGAAATAAGCAAACATACAAACTTTACTTTTTGTCAACTAACGATGTATTTGAACTCCATACACAATAAAAATCTCACTTTCCACGTGAATTTGTAACTTCCTGCAAGTCTCTCATACAGTCAAGCATTAGAAACAATTTGAGTTACAGTTAAAAGAAAGTTGGCTTGGATACCATGACCTTTCTTAACATGAATCATAAAATGAGTCTTGCCTCTAAGAAGGTTGTGTCAAGAGTCTTCAAAAGTACTTTTTCAACTGTTCTTGTTTTAATAACAATAGTCAGTGACACAATAAGCACAGAGCTGAATATAAACTCCATAGTTCTTCCTTACACACTCACAAAAACATCCATGGATTGCCCGACAGGTAATTGTTGGTGCCGTCGGACCGCCGCATCTCCTTTCTTCTCGCGACTGATTTTAAACCTGCACACACAAACATGTGACACACAGTAGGTAGGATTCTACCATCCCACACTCATATCCAGAATATCGTGTGTTCGAGACAGTAGAAGGCTGAGTGGTTTTAGAATTTACACAGAAATTCTCGAATCATTACAACCCCCCCCCCCCCCCCCCTCCCCTACCCCGATTGAACAAGTGATATTTTATACATAATCGTTATTCAAACAATATCACTCATAATAACATTTCATATCTTAGTATACATTTCTTACATATGTTTATATATGTATCCTTTCCATAACAATTTTCTGTCCTCTCTTGAACGATCTTTCACTTACTGTTTCTCTACTCTTTTCATATGTTACTTTGTTGTTAAAACATGAGCATTTACTCATGGTTTTAGTCAGCTTTACTAGTATTTAGGAATTGTGAGGACACTCTTTCTTTTCTTTATTTTTATTTTTTTTCCCAGCCGTAAACTTCAGGTGTTTACGACACATGAGAAAACTATTTTCTATTCTTATCTTTTGTACTACCTTTTTCCTAGTATGTACTATTTTCATTATTTGTAGCTTGAAGGAACTCTGGATGAAATGAAAATGTTCTTTTGACTCTCATTTAGTTCCACAAAACATAATAATGCTAGTTGTTCTTAGAATTCACACTTCCCAGAAGAATCCCTATAAAATTTGTGACTTTTGTCACGATACTGTTCCCTTCTCCTAGGATTAGCATCTATTCCTTGCTTGTGGGTTGACCTTACGAGAGCAGCTCCTCTTTCCATTCTGCTAGGTATGCCCCTTACAAAACATCCCTATTTTTTAGGCCACAGATGTCCTATCTCTAAATAGGTATGCCTGCCCTTTATACTTAGTGAATGCTGGGTTCCCCCCCCTTATCCTTTCTGGGTAGGCCTCACAATTTATTATCCTATGATACACTTATATGTATACCATAATTAAGTATCTTCTGGTGAAGAGATAAATCTGTCTTAAACTTCACATTCATTCTTTAATATATCATTTACTCCATAGAGTCCTCCTCTGCTTATCAAATTCTATATTAGCAATAGATACTATGTCTAAATATACTATTTACATCACAGTATCCTTCAATTCATCAGAGTATTCATTACACTGATCAACATGACTAATTCTACTCCTCCTTTTCTTTCTTTGCTCATGCCTCTCTCTTATTTATCCATTACTCATTACTATTTCATAGTTGTTCATTACGTATGTGCACCTCTCCTTATGTATATTCGATGTAAAGCCATCATAGGTTCCTATATATGTGCGCATATTTCTGTATGTACACACATTTTCCCTACAACACCTGGCAGTTCTCACATCATGACAGGCTTCCTCTTATGTGATTTAATTTCTGTGTAGAAGTGTATATTTGTGTACATCTGGATGTGTGTTCGTGTAGTCTGATTCTTCAGCTTTCTTATCTAAAGATAAGATTTAGGTTTTTAGCAACCATGGAAATAAGGAAGGACTTCAGTGATAGAAGTTTGTGAATATGGAAAGATAGACAGGTCCTCAGATGAGAAGTAAGAAAGGAAATATAGATATGGATGCTAGGATCAACGAAGAGAAAGAAGATAGCCCCAAAGACAGGAAACCCTTCTCACCCCTCTTCCCTGGGATCCCTACCCCTCAGGCTCTTGACTGAGATGCCGGAGGAGGTTTAGTGTTAAATTGTCACCTACAGAATGGACTTGTCCCACCTTCACCCTTTGAGGCCCCCAAAGGAAATCCTAGCAACCCTATGAAAACTGCAAATGATGAAACATCAGGCACACTTGTTTGTGAGGGTTGTTTGAAAGGTGTGATGTGTGTTTTGTGTTAGTAATGATTTATCTGTTCTTGTAAATTGTGCTTTAACTACAATACCCACCTCTTTCGAAATTTATACAATCCCTCCCTTCTGTATCATATCTCATAAAAGGTATAAAATACTCTATACAATATTGAAAATCTATACACTACAGTACAATAGTAGTTCAGCTAGTCACATCTTATTATATTTTCCACAAATATAATACTGTATTTAGTTTTATTTCAACTAGATATATATTTTTTCTGTGATTCTCTTAGGTTGTTCTCTATTTCAGAGTCATATCTGGTTTTCTAAGCAATACGTTTATAGAATAGTTCCAGATTTTAAAGGAATTCGGTACAGGAAACTATTTGGAAAAAACACCAAAAACAACTTGGGATCCGACGGTCGTTACTCCACCTGTTAACTCAGAATGTTAACATCCCTGTGGGATATACAATTTTACATCCTTTACATTGTATTTACCCTTCTCTAATCCAGTTGTGGGATCTACTAAAAATAATGTGTTAGGATGGACCACCATTTGTACCTGGTACAGTCCCTCATATTTTTGGAAAACCTTATGGGACTCTTTCTCAGAGTTGAGCTGGGAAGATGTTGTTTTATAAGAACCAGGTCATTGACTTGGTACTGAGGTTCCACAGCCTTTTCGTTATCCTTACTTACTTCTTGTAGTGCCTTTTCAATTAAATTTTTAGAAACTATTTCCTGATTTACTTCATAATTGGCACTAGGTTGTTCAGGCCAATTAAAACACTTAATTAGAGGTTCTCCTACAAAAGGTTTGCCTATCACTAGAAAAGGTGTCAATGCAGTTGATAAATGGGGTAATTCATTTGGGATAAGTTCAAAGTCCTTAATTTTCGTTGCCCACTAAGTATGTTTTTTATGGCAGTAAGTACGACATAATTTTCCAATTTCCTTCATTACTCGCTCACACGGAGTTGATGACAGGTTATAATTTTATATTAACACTTGTCGAATACCTTCCCATGCTTGGAATTCTCTAAATTCGTTACTCGCAAATTGTGGTCCGTTATCCATAAGAAACCGTTTTGGTTTACCTACTTCTAGAAAGTACTGTTGTAAACAGTGGATAACCGTCCATGTATTTGCTCTTTTAATAGGAAATAGTTTAACATATTTTGACCAACATTCTATGGTAACAGCATATATGAGACTTCTCCCTATCCTTGTCAAATTGGTCCAAAAAAAATCTGCCGGTGTGATGTCTTGTAATGACTTAGGAATAATAGGATATTCTGTATTCATGCGAGTGTTATTCTCTTTTACTTTCTGGCAAGTTTCACAGGTTCTAATCAAAGATGCTATTTTATGTCCTAGTTTCTTGAAATAATAAAACTTATTCATATAGGACATATATTTCTTGATTCCAAAGTGTCCATGTCCCGTGTGAACATACCATTCAAGTTCGTCTTCCATTTCCTTCGGAATACATAAGCACTACCACTGTGATGTTACACTGTCTCTCAAAAACAAGTTATGACCTACAATTTTCCATTTTCCTAATTGATTAGGAGGTAATGAGTTCTGGATACACATAGAAAATATTTCTGTGAAATAAGGATCATGATGGATATTCCCTATTATTCTTTGAGCCATTTCCTTTACAATGATATTTGGATATTCTGTTGACATAAAATTAATGGCAAAAATAATGCCAGGCCTTTCTGTACATTTTAATTCTTCCATTCCTATGGGTAGCCTTGATAAAGCATCAGGTACAATATTT
The DNA here is from genome assembly GCF_021461385.2 of Schistocerca piceifrons. Classification (NCBI taxonomy): domain Eukaryota; kingdom Metazoa; phylum Arthropoda; class Insecta; order Orthoptera; family Acrididae; genus Schistocerca; species Schistocerca piceifrons. The sequence goes on along the minus strand of NC_060141.1, from coordinate 141,440,002 downwards.
TTGGAACCTCTTACGTATCGTATCTTAATATCGTATTCCTGTAGGAAAAGCGTCCATTGCATCAACCTACTGTGTAGTAATCAACTACTCGTCAGAAAAGATAAAGCTTGATGATCTGTGTAAATATGGATTTCTGATCCTCACACTAGTGTTTGAAACTTTTGAATACTCCACACAATCACCGGTAGTTCCCTTTCGGTAGCTGTGTAATAAATTTGTGCTTCCTTAGGCTACAGCTAGCAAAAGCTATGGTTCTTTGTTCTACATCACTTGGATCCCATTCTCCTTGGAAAAGTTTGGCAGCAACACCGTAATCAGATGCATCTGTCGAACGTTTAAACGGTTCGCCCATAAATGGATGATGTAATATGGGTGACTCAACAGGCACTGTTCTAACGTTTTCAAACGCATCATTTGCACCTTGATCCCAAGTCCACGGTACTCCCTTTCTTAATAAATGTAAAATTCTCGGGTCATTTAAACCTTGCCCTTGTACGTACCGTTGATAGTATCCGCTCGTACCTATAAATCCTTTTAATTGTCTTACATTTCAGGGGTGCGGACATTCTTTGATAGCTTTTATACATTCAGGGTCTGGTCTAATTCCCTTTATCCCTATAATATGACCTAAGAACTTAAGTTCTTGGCATGCAAAAAATGTCTTCGACACCGTAATACCTTTCTCTTTAAATTTTTTCAGAGCCTTGCACAAAGTTAGACAATCTTTCTCCCAAGTAGCTGATATTATTAGGATACATCTAAATATATTATCAGATCCTTCAATAAGTCTCTCCCTAGTGCTTCATTTAACACACGTATAAATACGGACACAGAGATATTAAGTCTGAATAGCAATACATTGAAATGATATGATTTTACTTCAAACAAAAAGGCTGAGTACTTCTCTTTAAATTTCTTTTGAAAGTCTTCCCAAGAGGAAAAATTGTCAGTATTTACTGTTCCCCATTCTGAGGCTTCCTCTAGAAGGTACCCCACCGCAAATTCCATCTTCTTGGAATCTTCCCAATTTTTTGGCAAAGCTTGGTTAAATCTTTTTAAGAAATGGGTCAGATGTACATCTCCAACTGGCCTAAATTTAGGAAATTAGATAACCCTGAATTAGTTCCCCATTGCAAATCAGTCACCGCTTCACTAGTTAACACAACATTAGGTGAAGTTATGCTTTTTTCTACTTTGTCTGGGATAAGCTTAATTTCTCTCTACAGGTCGTCCATACCAAAGTTTGGAAGAAGGAATAGGCGATAAGTTCCCTGATGTTATTCTCACGGTAACCTTTCGATCTATAATTTCTCCAAATTGTTCCTCCAAATTAATTACATTTATAATATTGGAATTAGCTACTTTCACTTTGAAACGTGTAGTGACACCTGTAATTCGCAATTACCTGCAATTCGCGATTGAATGATTGGCATTAATTCATTATGCTTATCTACACTCTCTTTCAAAGTATTCATTCCCTGTCTTACATAATTAGATTTAATATTGTACATGTTTTCAAAAGATCCTAACTTTTCACTATGTTCTGATTCTACGTTATTACATTTGTTTTTAATGTCAAGTTGTAACCTTTTTAATAAATCTTGAAATGTACCATTCCATTTCTGACTAAGGTCAGTAAACATATGATTTATATGAGTGGTTAAAGAATTTTATCTACTCGTTCTGTAAATCTGCTTTTAAATTCTCTACTTAATTACTTATGGCATTGAATTCAGTCTTCAAAGCACCCATGCCTTTGCATAGAAATTCCTTGCTTTGGGAGTCGACTTTGGAGTTTAACAGACCTAATTTTGTCGTTTGAGTATTTAATTGAGAATTTACCAAGTCTAGTTCCTTAGTTAGAGTCATACTCTGAGCATTTAATTGTGAATTTAATGAGTCTAACTTAAGACTCTGAGCTTTGATTAAATTTATCAACTCAGCCTAGTCAGGCACTTCTTTGTTAATCTTCATGGCCGTAGCTGGGTATTGAGTTTCCCCAAGCTGTTGTATATTTTCCATACTTTTATATGCCTTAGCTCTTGTAAGCATTTAAAACTAACTTTAAATATGATAATTACAGAATAACATTTCACTCAACACTATATTTTACCACTTCATACTAAAGTAATCAAGTTTTGTCTCACACTCACCCAGCGTAGAATTCTCGTTGTGTAGGTGAGCGGATTTGGAGGCCGGTCAGCATCAGTGAAGAGCAGCTGGTGCCTGCGGTGTTGGATGTATGTTCCGCGTCTGTATCCCCACGATGTGTGTGAGACCTGTATACTGCCCGCACTGGATCTTCTTAGCTGAAGTGTTCTATGCGTACTTCTTCTCAGACAAATATGTCGAAATCTTCTTTACTATTTTTATCATTGCAAATTTTTCACTTCTTCAATGTTTTTCCATTTAAATTTTGCTTCATTGGATACCTGAACATATTCCAATGTCTCAGAGTAATTCCCTTGTTTTATTATGTTTGGTTGCTATGGAACACATAACAGCTTCTTCTCTCGTTTTTGACTTAAAATTCTTGTTTTCTCGGTCCTTTCACACAGGTCGCCATGTTGTAACGACTTGAAGTGTGAGTGTGGATCTGGGTTATATCGGCTTATTCCCCCAAACTACCTTCCACTTCCTTACAAGGTGACTTACTTGGAATATGCAGCCACTCTTCTTTACTGAACAGCTGGCTGCTGGAACCGTATTGACTTCTTCTACATTGAATAATGTACAGGAATTTTTGGACTCTTTCTACTTATGAAATAAGTAGACATACAAACTTTACTTTTCGTCAACTAACGATGTATTTGACCTCCATACACAATAAAAATCTCACTTTCCACATGAATATGTAACTTCCTGCAAGTCTCTTGTACTGTTGAATGTTAGAAACAATTTGAGTTACAGTTAAATAAAGTTGGCTTCGATACCATGACCTTCCTTAACGTGAATCATAGAATGAGTCTTGCATCAAGAGTCTTTAAGAGTACTTTTTGAACTGTTCTTGTTTTAATAACAATAGTCAGTGACACAATAAGCACAGAGCTGAATATGACCTCCATGGTTCTTCCTTACACACTCACTAAAACATCCATGGATTACCCGACAGGTACTTGTTGGTGCTGTCCGATCGTCGCATCTACATTCTTCCCGTGACTGATTTTAAACCTGCACACACAAACATTTGATGCACAGTAGATAGGATTCTACCATCCCACACTCATACCCAGAATATTGTGTGTTCGAGATGGTATAAGGCTGAGTGGTTCTAGAATTTACACAGAAGTTCTTGAATCACTACGATGCATGTCTGGACACATGTTAATAGTACCCTTTTACCTCCATTTCCAGTCGGGAATATGTCCCTGCAATTTATCAGTTTTATTAATGTTCATCCCGTGTATAAATGATTTACTGTCATGTATCTATGAAACAGAACTAATTCTTTTCGCTGACTGTTAAAGTATTATAATCAAGCCCAATGGAGAAACTTCAACAACTGAAAATGTAAGTAATCTTTTCATTAACAATAATAAGTGGTTCTCAATAAAATTAGTGTAGATAAAAAAAAAAAAGTACATGAAAATAAGTACTGCACAAGGCCTGACACATGATTAGAAATAATGGGTACTGGTAAACCAATAAATGAAACAGAATATCTAAATTCTTAGGTGTTTATTTTGATAAGAACCTGAATGGAAAGTAACATTTTACAGATTTTTTTTAGATGTCGAAGCTCTGCAAATTCAGTTTTATGCCCTTTTAAATTTTGGGGATGAAAAGATAAAGTACTTCACTTATCTTTCCTATTTTAATCCACTAATGTCTTATAGTAGTAAGGATATGTGTGGTGTCAGTTCTAAAACTTCCTGTAGAAGGCTCTCTAAACATTTCACCATGCTGACAGGAGCTGTACTGTACATTAATTTTCCTCACTTGTGAAGTTTATTGTCAACAATCAATCACAGTTTGAAAAACAACAATAAGGTCATCAGTGTGAAAGTTGATTTGAACACAGTGCTGCTTTACTAGGCATGTTCCTAGTATAGGTGGTTATCCCTTGCATTCCCAACCTTTGAACTGACCTACCCAGCCAGTTACAGGGTATGTGCGGTTTAATGTAAACTCTGAAACAAGGTGCAACTTGACAGTTTTTCACATTAAGAACTATTTGGTGAAAGAAGTGATAGAAAAATGTAGGACTAATCAGAGATTGGAACCAAGATCTTAGGATTTGCAGTATTTCGCACTGCTACTAAGCTACTTTATCACACTGTCATCTATACCAGTGGTTCCCAACCTGTTTCGACTTGCAAACTCCTTCCACAATCATCTGAGTTGGGTGAACCTCTGAATTGAAAATATATGTACAGCAGACATGCATAAAATAATTCCAAACAAAAAGTTTAATAACCTCAAATTAACTTAACCCTTAATTAATGGTTAAAACCTAAAGCTATGCAACATGAACTTACACAATGTGAGACCTAGTTGTAATAAATAAATACAAATTTTCATTATAATTACTCACCTCTTCCTTGGAATTCAGTGAGAAGGTTGGCCTGCTTTCCATGGTGCAGAGCTTTGAAGTCAGGAGTAGCAGAAGTTAAATAAAATCTCGAATCACTTTCAGCATAAAGTCTATTTCTGTATTTATTTTCAAACCAGACATGAAGAAAATGACTTTTCACACAAATATGTGGATTAAAAAGGGTAATGAAGTCATTATGGCTTTGTTCACTAACACTGGGAACTCCTTCAAACTTAACTGAAAATTAATTAATGATGAAGATTTATAACTTATCTGTAACTGAATATCAGTGGAAATTTCAAGAAGTTGCTCTTTTTCATTTATGCTTAAGGTGGATTCTAAATTTGTTGATTCTTTGAAGGAAGGAATTGTGAATCCAATTGTTATTGTTGGGAGTAGTAGGGAAATATTCTCTGAAGGTTTTTCCTAGTCCATTCAAGTATTATTTAAGCATATTCTTGACATTTAGGCCCAAAGAAAGATATATTTTCCACCAGGAAGTCATTAAGGGAATCAAAGCACTCAGTTTTATTCCTATTGAAACATGTTTCCCAAAAAGAAAGTGTTTCAGTGAATGATTTGATATGATCTTGAACAACACAAATGTTTATATTTGACCCCCAAAGAGATAAATTTGTCTGAAGCCAGATTTCACCTTCCATGCCCTTTGCTTTGTGAAAGGTATAGCTGGTGGGAAAAACATAAACTTTGTCTTTAAGCTCATACAGTCTGGAAATAGTTCTACTTGATTTAGCCACCTAACTTCAGTGTGAGACAATAAACATTTATAAATGCTTCCAATTCCTCATAAAGCACTGCAAAGACCCTGGAATTTGTAGGGTGAAAATCAAAAACTAAACTCCTCCTGAACAGGCCATAATGGCCCAATGGTACCGACCGGCTGCCTTGCCATCCTGAGCCTGTAGGTGTCACTGGATGCGGATATGGAGGGGCATGTGGTCAACACACTGCTCTCCCGGCCGTATGTCAATTTCCGAGACCAGAGCCACTACTTCTCAATCAAGTGTCTCCTCAGTTTGCCTCACAAGGGCTGAGTGCACCCCGCTTGCCAAAAGCGCTTAGCAGACCGGATGGTCACCCATCCAAGTGCTAGCCCAGCCCGACAGCACTTAACACTTAACATCGGTGATCTGATGGGATCCGGTGTTACCATTGCGGTAAGGCCATTGACTGATTTGTAGGGTGGGTCTTAAAAAAAATTATTATTTTCATTGCATCATCCAACACAGATCTTAATTCGTTGGGAATGCATTTAGAAACAACAGTCTGCCTATGAGTGCAATAATGTGTCCAAGAAGCATTCGATGCTGCTGATTTCACTTTGGCAACAATCAAAGTCTAATACTCTGTTATACATTTTGCACCATCTTAAAAAATGCCTACACAGCGTGTCCAGTCTATTAAATTTTCACAAAAGAATCTGCTGGTTATTTAAATATATCTCCTTTCGTAATTCAATCTTTTAAGGGTTTGTGGGATAGTAGCTCCTTTTCTACAGCTTCCCCATTAATATTAATGGACAAAAAGTAACAAAATGGGTAAATTGGCAACATCAGTTGATTTCTCAAGTTGAATCGCAAAAGGACTGGCACACATTATCTCCAAAATTTCATTTTCAACGTAATTTGTCATGTCTTTAATCTGGTAGTTGATCGTATTGTTGGACAATGGTAATATACTGACGTTTTTGGTGAAAGATTCTCCAGGCACACACTGCACTATGTCACTTATACATAGCCTCACTAAATCTTCAGCTATTGAATGAGGCTTTGCAGTTTTAGGAATCCTGTAGCTGACACAATAAAATGCTTCAAGAGCATTCTCAGCCACTGTTTGCAGTGGAAACAAAAGCTAACTACTAATCATTTCTCCACTCTTTAATATTTTGTGTAAAAAAAATCAGCAGATTTGTTTACTTGGATGGGATGTTAAGTTTCTAAATGATGTAGAGGAGGTCTCAGCTTGCTGTGAGCAAGAATTTGCCACAAACAACACACTGTGGTCTTGGACAGTCCTTGTCACCTATATATGGAAATTAAAACCTGATGCAATTACCATTGTACTTTCTTTTCTTTGCATGTGGTTCACTTTTGTCAGACTGAAACACACATCACTAGAAGCTGAATGACCAGTTCGCACAACACTAACTTGCAATTTTGTTGAATCCTGTTTCACCCACTTTTCAACCAGTTATCCATTTTAATGTGAACAGAAATGATTTTGATTCACAGCTGAAATTTTAATGCATTTGCCACAAGGAAAGAAATTGGCTATTGTTGAAAGTCAAAGGCCTGACTGTTATGTAACTGTCCCTTAGTGGCATGACGGTACTGTTGTTAGTATTGTTAGAACACAAAGAAGCTGGCATACCAAATTTCCATTGTAGTGAAATCAGATGCTTTGCTAATGTTGTTACATAATTGGAATTCAGGCATTCACAGTAAATACTAATTTATTGTAGATATAATGTGATAAATTCCCAATGTTACACATACAATGCCTGTTAGAAAAGTATCTGACCTTACTATATTTTTACGAACACTTTCCAGATTTGAAACTAACGCACTTGCATGAGCTGACCTTCAACCTCGGTGTGCATGTGTGAATATTCTCCTGCTTGTCAATAGTATCTGTTACTGGTAAGCAGCACTTGAGGAAGGTGGTGTGTAGTGCTAATGTCTGTTTTTCATTGCAAGATAAATGACATAATGACTGGAGTGGCACTACTGAATGAAATTTTCCCAGAAACTGGCCGACAGCTAGTGGAAACCATTCGGAAGAGCTTTTGGTGATGACACTATGGGCATCAGATTAAGAAGTGGTACAGCCAGTTTAAAGATGCTTGTACAGTTGGTACAGAGCGAGCCATGCTCTGGTCCACCATAAATATGCCAAAATGACCAGGTCATAGCCAAAGTGAAATCTTCGGTGATGCGGGACTGTCATGTGACTATCAGTGAAACTGAAGAGATGGGCAAGAGCACTTTTTCAACACATTCCATTGTGACCGAAGATTTTGCCAGGGAGAGAGTGTCAGCAAAATTCATGTCTAAGCTGTTGACAGTGCAGCAAAAGCAACTTCGTGTTGATGTCTCACAGGACATGCTGTACTCTATGCTCTTTGCTTCCGGCAATGTGGTACATGATCAGTGTGCTCTACATGCAGGATCAAAAATCATGAAAGAGGACTACAGGGATGTCCTCCATTCCCACGTGATGCTGTGCGGCACAAGGGTCTGGACCTGCAGTCAACAGGAAATTAATGTCTCCATCACGACAGTGCTCCAGTACATTTCTCGCACTTGATTCAGACGTTGTATGGTGAAAAATGAGGTTCCTGTGCTACAACAGGCCCCTTACTCTCCAAATATAGCCTCTTACAACTTCTGGCTGTTCTCCAAACTCAAAAGGCCATTTAAAAGGAACACAATTTTAGAGAAGAGAGGACATTAGGGCAGCAACAACAGCCGAGCTAAACTCCATTCTGAAAGAGACTTTTTGGTATGCTTTCAACAGTGGCAGCATCACTGGGAGAATTATGTGGAATCCCAAGGGAACTACTTTGAGGGTGACTAGGTGTCTAGTGCTCCAGATAAGCCAGTTTTTTTCCACATGATAGGTCATATATTTTTCTAACAGATCTCGTGTGGAACAAGGGAATTACATGGTTAATTGAATTTTAAAATATAATAATAATAATAATAGTAATAGTAATAATGGCAATTCTGCAGAAACTAATGAAATAGTAATAGACTTAACCTTGAAACCCACCATTATGGAAAAGAGTTTTGGTGAAAACCTTGAAATACGTTGGAAAAAATGATCTATACTAATAATAAATCTGTAAAACTGTCAGGTCTGTGTGTTTGGCTGTTGTAACATGCCTCTCCAAAACTACAAGGCGAATTTTCATGGGGATTTTGCAGGTAAATTCAGCATAGCTTGGGTCAATGTATAGGCTTTAGTGGGCAACATATACACGTTAGTTCATCAAAATTGGATCATGGGGAAAAAAATCGTGATTTAAAGTTTTATCTAAAACTGTCAAGTCTGTCTGTTTGTCTGAATACACTAATCTTTTTCACGGGGTTTTTGCAGATAACTTGGGCATAGCTTCAGGCAGCATATAGCCTTTAATTCAGCAAAATCAGACCACAGGAAGAAAAGATATCGTAAATGAAAATTTTATCCATAGTAATATTATAAATGCGAAAGTAACTCTGTGCTATACTTTTTCATGACCAACCTGCAGAATCATTTTTCATAAAGTTTGGTGTGGTGATAGCTTGAACCCTGAGGAAGTACATATGCTAGTTTAGAAAGTGTGTAATACATGATAAACATATTGATTTGAAATATATTGTCACATAGAAGAAGGTGTAATTAGATGAATGACGAACACTAACTTCACTTAACGAAGGTTTATTCAGCACATGCAAGAGTGCGGAGTGAACTGCCTCCGGCCAGAACACATGTAGTACATATACAGCTATAGAACATTGCAATGCAATGAGTCTTGATATTTGTGGATGCTTCTAGAATGTACTTGAACTGAATGTAGAAATTAAAATTGTACAGTCCAGGTGAGTTTTAACCCATGACCCTCCAGGCAACAGTTTAGTATCATAAACATTACACCATAGTGCTACTCAGCTTCTTCTGCAACATTGCTCCCTGCATAAGAGAACAGCGTCTCGGTGTTATGTCTTGCTAATCCAGGAACGAGTCATTGGTCCTGCATACTCCGACTCCCGATGACTGATGCTCGCCCTTGCAGTGATCTTCTTAGAACTTCTTTTGCCGCTACGCTCTTCATCACCTTTCTGCTTGTTGCCTGTCACTGGAGCTTCAAATTTACCCTGGGTGGCAGGACCTTTGTAGGGCTTCATTCGAAGGACGTGGACTGTATCTCTGATCTCTGATCTTTCGTTATCTTGTTTAGGGGCCAAAACCTTCAACTTCATAAGTAACATCAGACAACTCCCTTACAACCTTATAAGGTCCAAAGTAGCGCCTGAGGAGCTTCTCAGAGAAACCAACCTTCCGAACAGGAGTGAAGATCCAGACGAGGTCACCAGGCTGGTAGACAACAGGGCGGAGGCTTGCGTCATACCTTCGGCAAATGTTTTCTTGAGCCTACAGTGTGCGGAGCCGAGCTAACTGTTGAGCTTCCTCAGCTCTGGTTAACACCTGGCCGATGTAGTCATCGTCCACGTTGTCAGGTTGTAACTGAAATACAGTGTCCATCATTGTAGTCGCCTCACACCCATGCACCAGGAAACATGGCGTAAATCCTGTAGTGTCTTGTTTGGCAATGTTGTAGGCAAATGTCACGAAAGGTAGCTTCTCATCCCAGTTGCTCTGCTCAACATTGATGAACATCGATAGCATGTCGGCTAAGGTCTTATTAACGTGTTCACTAAGCCCGTTAGTTTGCGGTTGGATTGCAGTTGTCATGTGATGAGTAATATTGCACCGACGTTTTTTTTTGGTAACAAGATTCGATTGAAAAACTTTCCCTCGATCTGTAATTAACGAACTTGGGGCACCGTGTTTTAATAGAATGTCTTCCACGATGAATTTAGCTACCTCGGATGCATCGGCTGTTTTGACGGCTTTTGTAATGGCCATAGCGTGTCAGATAATCAGTGCAAACAATAATCCATCTATTGCCACTAGCAGGTGTTGGAAATCATCTGAGGTCAATCCCAACACACTGGAAAAGCATTTCGGCTGGTGGAATTGGTATGAGTCAGCCAAGTGGTTTCTGAGGAACTGCCTTTCTCCTCTGGTACTCTCTACAGTGCGACACATAGTGATGGACACTCCTAAATAAACCTGGCCAGAAAAATCTCTTGCGGATTCTATTGTAGGTCTTAATAAATCCTAAATGTCTGGCCTCAGGTGTGTCATGGAATTTTTGTAGAACATCTAAGCGCATGTGTTTAGGAATCACCTCTTTCCAAATGGATCAAAGTTTTTCTTGCGAAGTAATCCATTAACTACCTTAAATTGTCCTTTCACATCCTCTGACCGATTTAAGGCAAGCGTAATTTGAGAAGCCTTGGAGTCTGTCTTCTGCTCAGCAGAGAGATCCTGGAGTGCAATGAGACAGTCACTATCTTCATCAAAGTCTTGATGGTATTGCACAGAATTTCTTGAGAGACAGTCAGCATCTTGGTGTTTTCATCCACTTTTGTACACTATGGTAATGTCATACTCATGAAGACGTAGTGCCCACCTGGTGAGTCATCCTGTTGGGTCCTTAAGTCCTGTCAACCAACAAAGTGAATGATGGTCTGTAACAACTGTGAATGGCGTTCCATAGAGATATTGTCAAAATTTGCACATGGCCCAGATAACAGCAAGACATTCTCTTTCTGTAGTTGAGTAGTTTCTCTCGGCTTTTGTAAGTGCCCTAGAAGCATAGCCTATAACCTTCTCTTTTCCATCCGAAATTTGCACCAAAACAGCACCGATCCCATGCCCAGTGGCATCTCTGTGTGGTTCTGTAGGTGTTCTCTCATCATACAGACCAAGTACAGGGTCAGTTGTCAGAGCTTTTCGTGGCACATCGAAAGAATCTTATTGAGCACCATCCCAGATAAATTTAGCATCAGCTTTTAACAACTCTTGGAGTGGCCTGGCTTTGGTACAAAAGTCTTTGATAACGATGGTAATAAGAACATAATCTGAGGAAGATTCTCACATCTCTAATACTTTAAGGAGTAGAAAATTCCGTTATAGATCTCACTTTTTTAGGGTCTGGTCGCACACCTTCATTTGACACAAGGTGTCCAAGTATTTTGATTTCTTTTTCTCCAAAGAGACACTTTCTTGGATTAAGTTTCAGTCCGCCTTGTTGGAGATACTTAAGAATGGCCTCAGTCATTTATGTGTTCATCAAATGTCTCTGAGAACACTATAATGTCATCTAAATAACAAAGACACATTGTCCACTTCAGGTGACTTAGAAGATAATCCATCATCCATTCAAAAGTTGCTGGTGCATTACACAAAGCAAACGGCATCACCTTAAACTCTTACAGGCCATCAGGGGTGATGAATGCAGTTTTCTGACCATTAGCCTCATCTACTTCGATTTGCCAGTATCCCGAGTTCATGTCCATGGTTGAGAAAAACTTAGCCCCCTTCAGACAATTCATGGAAGAGGGTAAATGACCTTTTTAGTTATCTTATTAAGCTTCCTGTAATCAACACAAAAGCTCCAACTACCATCCTTCTTCTTGACGAGAACCACTGGTGATTACCATGGGCTCTGCGAAGGCTGAATGACGACATTCATCATTTTCTCTACCTTGTCATGAATTATTTGACACACGGTATGCTCTCTGGCTTATTGGTTGATGGTCTCCAGTGCTAATCTGGCGCCCCACCATCGATCTGTCTAATTTGCTCTTCACCTGTGGATTGAAGCATTCAGAGAACTCTTGAAGAATGGCAAGTAGCTTCTTCTGTTGTTCCTTAGTGAGATCTGGTTATAGTTGAGCTAGAAGATCTTGTCTCGGAGTGGTAGCGCTGGTTTCGCCCACAGACTCAGCATGGGAGATTTCTATGAAGCTCAGCTGTTCTTCAGTTAATGGCTCAGTATTTGCTATGCACATGCGTCTTGGAAGGATCTGTGGTTCTTGGTGACAGTTAACTATCCACAATTCACCAAATCCGTTCTTAAACAAGACGTCAGAGGCTGGGGTGACCAAGTTATTCTTCAGTGGTATGCTCCTCTTACTTCCATTACAATATCCATGGGTTGATGCATGGCACGACACGTGACAGTTACCTTTCTAGTGCTGACTGCAAGAAAGATTCATCCACCACAAATAGTCTCCACACACTCAGATGCGCATCTTCCCGTCCACAGTATCTTATCTCGTCTAGCATAATCTTCAAGCGACCACAATCTATAATTGCCTGAGAAGCTTTCAAGAAGTCCCATCCGAGAATGGCTACATGACTACACTCTTGTAAGATGATGAATTCTAAGGGCTGTGTATGGCCACTTTTACTCACACGAATGGTAAATCTTCCTGTAGGTTTTACTTATTTCCCAAGATGTTTTGTTGTCGACGAATACGGTTTTCTGCAACTGGTGATGGTACTTCTCCGAAATGACGGAATATGATGCTCCAGAATCCGCAAGAGCTTGGACTGGTCTGCAGCCATCCATGAGGATATCGACATAGCTTCCCATCCTTTTTGTAGTGATCGATGGTGGAGGATTTTTCTCTTTGGTGGCCTCACTTCCAAGGAAGGTCGCACCCCTTAGTTTTCCATGTTGCGGCAGCTACGTGATTGTCTGGAGCTTCTAAACGGTGATGGAGACCTTGATCGGCGTGTGGGGGAGCTTTGTCTTGTAATGGATCTGGGAGATGTGTTATTTTCTACCGGATTTGTCGATACCAAATCTAATGAGGGAGGTTGTAAATGTTTTCTTATATTTCTGTCAGAAATTTTTTTTTTTGAATTGTAATTTGCCTTATTTTATGCTAATTTGCTTATATTTTCGAGAGTGACAGCATATTTATTAATATTAGTAGATGTGATGAAGAATATCAAAGAGACTGGTTACAAGTGGAAGCTTGTTTGTTGTGTGAAATGTTTTTGACACTGGAATCGTCTTTGACCATAGTCCGTTGGCAGTGAACTCTCGGTGTGTGATGGTGGAACAATGTGCAGGTTGCCGTTATAATAATTTGCAAGTGAACGGGAAAAATGAATTATGTTACTACTTGTTTATCTTCGTCGTCCCGAAGTTGGTGTCAGCTAAGATTGGTCTGCTGTCTTCTGGTGCAGGCATCATCAAATATCTGCCACCTTCTCGACAATAGTGCACCACATGTCCCGATCATCTGCAGTGGAAACATACTGGTTAGTTATCCTGGGTCCTCCAGACATCAGTCTTCCTTGGTGCCCAAACAGGTTCCTCATGTGGCATTGTAGGAACATAACTCCACTTGGGTCTCCACTTTTTCGCCATTTTCAAGGGAAATGAAGGACGAGAGATTGGGTTCAGTGTTTGTTCCATTTCCTCCCTTATGACCTCTTGAAGTGTCTCGGGTTTTTGCTCTCCGTACAAGTGCCTACTAAACTTCCTCTCTCACTATGTGACGAAGAACAGTTGTGAAATCAGTTGCTTCCTCCATCGCAGACATCAATACAATGTTTGGAAGCTGTTCAAACTTCATGCGTGTAGCTCTTTTTTGATGCATTGATATACTGGCACCATTTTATGAAGTCGTCTGCTGTCTAAAACTCCTTCAGGAGTAGGTCTTGATACATGTCCTCAGCAACACCCTTCATGAGATGTGCAACCTTATCTTCCTCCTTCATTCTAGGATCCACTATTTTACACAGCACCAAAACGTCTTGAATGTAGGATGCTATAGTTTCTCCTGGACACTGTGCCCAGCACTTTAATTTATCTTCAGCCTTGCACTTCTGTTGTTGTGTGTCGCCGAAATACTTGTGCAGTTCCGCCTGGAATACGTCCCAGCTTGTGAACTTCTCCACATTGTTCTCATACCATTGCTTGACAGAGTCTTCCAAGTAGAAAAATACGTTAGCCAAACACACGGTGTCATCCCATTTGTGTGAATTTGGCTATACGCTCAGATACCTTCAGCCACTTATTTGGATATTGGCCATCATCACCAGAGAATCCAGAAGGATGTCTCTTGTAGTGGCACACAGTTGCTATCATTGTAATGTCTTCTTCTTCTTCTGTAGATTGCAACCTGTTGAATATGGCTCGAACTCGGGTTTCTCACCATGTATATGGCAGCTCTGCCATGGCCTGATGGGAGTCACTGTGTCGTAGATAATGTGCACTATTACATGTTCCAATACATGGTGCCTCCATCAGAATCATGTCACATAGAAGAATTGTAAGTAGATGAATGACGAACGCTAACTTCACTTAACGAAGGTTTATTCAGCATTTGCACATACAAGAGCGACGTGCCTCCGGCCATAACACATATAGTATATATACAGCTACAGAATATTTCAGTACAATGATTCTTGACATTTTTGGATACTTGTAGAATGTACTTGAACTGAATATAGAAATTAAAATTGTACAGTCCAAGCGAGTTTTGAACTCAGGATCCTCCATGCAACAGTTTAGTATCATAACCACTACACTGCGGTGCGGTTCAGCTATTTCTGCAACAATATTACATGAATTAGGGAAAAATAATAAATAATTACTTTTGATATTTTATTGTATTTGTGAAAATTCTATTATTGGCTGGTATTGAATATATACAGAGAAGAGCAGTATGAATGGTTACAGGTTTGTTTGATCCATGGGAGCACAAATGTTTAAGGTTTGTTTGATTCTTGGGAGTGTGTTAAAATGATGCTCTTGAAGATAGATTTAAACTATCCTGAGAAAGTGTACTAACAAATTTGAAGAACCAGCTTTTTAAATGGTGACTCTGGGAATATCCTTCAATACCATACATATTGCTCACATGTGGATTGTGAGGACAAGATTACAGTAATTACAGCATGCACAGAAGCATTCAGTCAATCATTCTCCCTGCACTCCATACGTGAATGGAATGGAAAGAAATCCTAATAACTGGTACTATGGGACATACCCTCTGACATTCGTTACATTGTGGTTTGCAGAGTATGGGTGTAGGTGTAGATATGTGCTACGTGATACAATTAACAGTAACAAAAAAAGGAAAGAAGAAATATTGGATTGAACGTCTCTTCGATATTTGAGCTTATTAGAAATGGAGCACAAGCTTGGGTTGTCAGGGATGGTGTGGGAAATCGGCTGTGCCCTTTCAAAGCAACCATGATGGCATTTGCGCGAAGTGATGTAGGGAAGTCATGGAAACCTTAAACTGGAAGGCCTGATGCAGTTTTGAACTGTCAACCTCCTGAGTGTGTGTCCAGTGTGCTAACCACTGCACCGTCTCACTCGGTCAGTAATAATGAATACAGTGCTTATAAAATCTTCAATCCATACTTCCAAACTATTTGTTACATAATTTCCAAACTATTTGTTACATAATGTATACTTTGTATAGTGTGTAGCTAATTCAATAGCGTGATGCATAGATGCGCGCTCCTGCCCATTTCCCTCTGTGTGCAATGCTCAACTGTGAGGCTGCACATGCTGACCAAACATCATGCATTGGGACACCTTGGGAGGGGAGCTTTGGTTTCCTGAAGGGCCAGACGTGTGAGGGCAGCTGACATTACTGCACTTACAGCAGGTTAATTACTCACCATCACTCATCATATCAAATGTACTCATATGTGAGTGTTATAACCAGGAATAACACAATAAATATATGACTTTTGTACAGTTTATTGACACAACAATAATACGATAATTCTATTACGAAGTGCCAAGTTGTTGATGAAAACTTTATAGAAAATTATATAAATTGATGGTGGTTACTCCAATGTCCAGGAGGTGTATGTGAACTGCAGAATTCCGGCGGAAATCACAAGTCTGTTTGACATATTAAGCCTAGTGAATGCTGAAGTTGGAGTTTCAGAGTTTCAGTATAGCATTCAGATTCACAGCCCAGAGTGCAGCCAAGTCAACATCGAACAGCAGATCCACCACAGCATAGCATTTCCTAGTTGTGGAGTAGAAAATAGCATAGTAAGAACTGGCATAGGTGTTAAATAAGGCTCCATAGTTAATGGAGCCATGGCTGGGATCGCTGTATATTCTGGGCAGCCAATTGCAGAGTGATATGCGTGGCCAATCACTGTGGTTTGAAGCATGCGAAGGTGGCCTGCGATGTTAGACAGCGGGACACGCATGATGAAGTGCGGCCAATGATGCATTTCTCGGTCGCGCGTAGGGAAGCATCTGCTGCGAATGAACTCCACATCCATGGGGTCCTCCTCCGAGTCTTCAGCGGCGTTGATGACTCAGGGCACTGGAGCATATGGACGAAGATGCTCTGGCTGGAGGCGAAGGTTATATAGTGTGGACCTCAGCAGTCGAGCAGGTGGAGAAGGAGGAAACAGCGGCATGTCTTCATCTTCATCCAGAATTAATTGTGGTTGGTGACCGGGCGACATCTCATAGTCAGTGAAGGGCAGCCTCTAGGGCTGGGTGACATCAGGGGTAAGTTGCTCTTGCTGGTGTGTGGTGTTGGGTCATCTGGCTGTGGGCAAAAGGTATATGGTGTTACACTGGCTGGGTGGCTAGGAGTAGGATGGGAACTAGGTGACTGGTAATGGTATTGTGGAGAGGAGGATGGAAAAAACCGTTAGGAAACTAGTTGGGGACGAAGTTGATTGGCATGTCGCAGAGTCTCTTGATCCAGAAGCTGCATCCTGGAGAGCTTCTGGCCCCAGTGCTGGATGATTGTTTGTGGAATCCAGGCTGGTTGCCAGCCAAATCCTTTTGCCCACACCAAAGTCCGGGAATGGAACTTGGAAGCAGGCAATGCTGGTGTCGGCCGTGCCATCGGCATGAGCAGGCTCAAGAGGATCTGGAGCTGCAGTCTGTTGAGAAGTTCCTCAGGACTTTTGTCTCTGATGTTAGTGATGCATCGGTGGAGCGATCCTGGTATGTATTCATCTGAGTTTTGAATGTATGGACCATCCTCTCAGCTTTTCCAGAAACCACAAAATTCGTCACTACAGAATTGTGGACCATCGTCCGTTACGAGCACTTCTGGCAGACCTTCAGTTTTTTCTAAGGCTGTGATAGTGTTGGTGGTTGATGTGGCATTGCATCGGACAATGTACAGAAATCAAGAGTAAGCATCAGCCACTATCAAGAAGATGGCACTAAACACTGGCTCAGCAAAATCAATGTGTACCTGCTCCCAAGAGTGAGCACATATTGTTCAGGAGGCAAATGAATGTTGTGGGGCTGCCTGCTATGCAGTCAGTATATTGAGGTAACCATCTATCTGTGTAATGGTACAGCCTTAACAAGACTAAGGAATTCCAACTTCAAAACATAAACCCCTAGAGGTCTCTCCACCATCGAGCTGTAAGCTGTGGCGGCGTGTGCCTCCTGGCCTGCTTTTAGTGTGAGGGTGCCACAGTGGAACACGTGGTTCCAGCGGCCAATAGCAGCGCCCCCAATAGTGTACTTAAGTGCCTGCCTCTTCCTCAGCCAGTCAGTCTAATCTCGCGTATGTCTGTTGACACATCGCTTCCCGTTAGACCGCTTACTTGTTCTGTGTACGAGTGGACGTGTTTGTTAGGTTTCCTTGTGACTCTGTTGTTTGATGTAGTTGTTGTTTGTTCTGTCCTTTGTTGGTCATGTCTGTCCTCTCCCATTGTGTTGTTGTTCGTGGGCCTCTCTCCAGGTCCCGCCGCACTTTCCGTCTTTTCAACCCCACGACCGTCCCGGTCGCAGTTACAACACCTAGGTAATACTTTTGTTAGAGGGTGAAATCTGTAATTGTTTTGTAGCTTAAATTCTATTGTTGACGTATAAACAAATATAAATTCTGTAATAATTATAAACATTTGCTAGAACAACTAATAGGATTCTTAAAGTATTTATTTGGCTCTATTTGAAAACATGTTAGCAAAGCCAGCCCTAAATTAATTCCAAAGTAATTACTAGTTTTGTCCAAAGTATTGTTCGCATAACTATATCTGTTAATTTCATCATTTAAAAGAATAATTCAGCCTAAATCTTGTAGTAGAAGAAACTGTTAAAAAGACGGAATTTTTCAATGTATTCAGTTAATTTAATTGCAATTTCTCTAAATTAAAGGTCAGACAAAGTGTAGTTTCAGTTCCTATTATTTTGATGATATATAAGGGCCCAATTTTTGGTCCCAAGACAAGTCAGTCCACGGCTGAGTTCCAGACTAGGACCCTGTATTGGTTAGATCAACAACAATGCATCCACTTGACTATGAAATAAGTGTAATAGGCTGTGTGCTAAAAGAATGACAGTGTCTGTCCAATACGTATTGTGTTATGCAGCAAGAACAGTGTGGTTAGGTTTTTAGTGCTAGTAGATGTTCAACAGTAAACTATTGTAGCATTATGTTGATGTTAACTTGTAACCTATTAATAAGACTTACTAAAGGAAATCAATAGTTAACTGGCCATATTAACTGTGTATTACGGTGGGTGGGTGGGGGGATGGGATGGGGAGGTGAACAGTGAAAGTAAAGAACTATGAAATGCAACTGTGTGCAACTGTCGGCTACATCATTTAAAGTAATCAGTGTTGAACTTCCACCCCCCACCCCCCCTCCCCCATTTTTCAGCACAGTATAACAATGCAGTACATCGACAACGAGGATCATTAAGGAAGAAATAAAGCAAGCGAATATCACAACAACAGTATGTGGTACGTGTGCCAGGTTTGGTTGAAATCGGTCCTCTTGTTTTGGAGATGGTGTTGAACGTCCATTCATACATTCATTTATATAATATGTATGGATTTTTTTGTGATCTGATTGTGATAAAATAAATCCCATTTGCTGCCCCAAGCTATGCTAAAGTTTCCTGTGAAAATCCCATGAAAATTTGTCTAGTAGTTTTGTAGATTAACGTGTTCAAAAAGACAGACACGACAGTTTTAAAAAACACTTTAAATCCTTATATCTTATCATTTAGTGATCCGATTTTGGTAAAATAAAGTCAGCTAAGCTCCAGTTACCTTTGACAGCCTCATGAAAATTCATCTAGTAGTTTTGGAGAAGTGTAAACCAGCAGACAAATAGACAGGCACACTGGTTTTTATTATTAGTGTAGCTAAGGATGCTTATAAGTGCTGGTGAAGAAACTTAAGACTTGGCATAAATAATGCTGAGCAAGTGAAGTGTCCTGTGATTAAGACACTTATAATGATTATCATTTTCAGATTTTATTCAAAATATTATTTATGTACTTTAGATTAATTATTTGCATGGAAATAATCTGGATTCCTTAATGACCACTGTGTAATGGATAAGGAATGTAGTACATTGACTCATATTATGAAGAATAAGAAAAGAACTCTCTCATGTCTCTAAATTGTGTTTTCATATTTTTAACATTTTATGTGTTGTATTTCTGAGTCAGTGATGGGAAACCAAACCAGCATTTGCCTAGAAAAATGTGAAAAACCACCTAATACCCATAATCAGGCTAGTGCATGCATTAAACAAAACGATGTTTCCTTGATCGTGAGATTCAGTTTGAATATGACTCATTTACTTTTGGGGAAAGCTAAAATGCTATGTATTAAGTTACCAAGCAGATCCAGGAGGACCCACCAATATAGAATGACTGTCAAACTATGAAATACCTTCAGATTCTTTCCAGAAAGCGTCACTAATAAATGTTTGGTTTATCATTGGTGGAGTATCCAAGCTCAAGACAAATCTGGTGTTTGAAATGATAAACATTGAACTAACATTACATGCAATGAGGTAATGGTATCAAATGTGAAATAATGACTTAAAGTTTATCAGACAATGGAAACTACAGATTAGAGTATCTACAGCTTTAGGAAAAGGATAAATTGCTACTCACCATGAAGATGGCATGTTGAGCTGAAGACAGGCACAACACAAAGATTGTCACACACTTAGCCTTTGGCCAAAGCCTTCTTTTTAAAAGGAAACACACACAAATATTTATAAAAACAAGCACACCTCACACGCAAATGACCATTTCCGGTAGCTTGGACTGAAATGCAACTGTCACTCTGAACAAAAGTAGCAATCTTTACAGTCTACATAAAGCACTAATATCACATCCTTAATTTATTCATTTTTACATCTTTATGTGTTGTGTGAATTTCATTATTGGTTGTTGCAGCATTTACATAGGGGCTTTTTGTTGGGCAGGAAACAATTATTATCCCATTTGTTGTTGTGTACTCATGTGAAACAGTGCTCATAATGCAATGAGTTGCCTTCTGCTTGTGTGAAGCAATGTATCATTAATGGATTTGTGTAAAATTTGCAGTGATCAGTGTGCATGATTACTTTGAAGCTGAAAACAAATAGGGTGTATCACAACCGGTAAAGAGAACTTTCGAATGTCTTGGTATTATCAAAAATACAGTGAAGTGAATTTTGAGAAAATGTAGAGAAACTTCATGTCCTGTGTAACAGAAACAGAGTTCTGGCAGGTGACAGAAGTTTGTGTTGGATGAGTTTACACAGGGGATCATAAGAATGAAAATCTGTGACTTCTTATGTGGAAAAACAGTTTGCAACAGTAGCAGCTTTACTGCAAAACTTGAACACTGAAGTGGAATACTTTCCTGATACATGTAAACAATCTGTCATTGTGCTGTTCAGTAATTGGGCTTGAGGTACAAAAAGTTCAACAGAAAACTATTGCTGATGGAAAATAACTGAGTAGTAGGAAAAGCAGAAGAGTTCTTACAGGAAATAATAAGACACTTGTGAAACACTGGATGAGAGTTGGTGTGGCACAAATCATTCCAGGAAGCTTGGATGGCAGGAAAAAAAGCATTTTGCATTAGAAAAAGTGTATAATTATTGCAGAGGAAGTTTCCAAGAATGGAATGGCTGGAAAGGAGAAATTCAAGCACGCAATGTGCTGCATTGGGAATGAAGATATATTCATGCAAAATTCTGTCTTATGTTTTATTGGGCAAAAAAGGATGTGCAGATTATCATTCTGAGATGAATGCCAGACATAACAAATAGTGGTTTAGGAGGATTGTCGAAAAATTACCGAACAGATCTGTGGCTGTTTTAGATCAGGCTCCAGATTCTACAAAGATAAATCCAGTTTCACAAAATCCATCTGTGAAATGGAGAAAGGATTCTACTCTTGAATGGATGGAAATAAATAATGCAGAGGTTCCATCTGATGACACATCATCTGAGGAATTAGTCCATCTGTGATTCAGGTCACAAGAATACCTTCTGGAAAGTGTACTACACTTATTAGACAAGGAAATTAAACTTCTACCTGTGGCACACTGTGAATTCATCGCCATTGAACTTATTTTATCATTTGTCAAGAAAGAGGTAGCAAAGGAGAACAAAAATTTTAAGTTAAATATTACATTACGGTTGTGCCGCTCCACTCTGGAAAATGTTTCCCCAAAATCTCTGGAGAAATTCAGTGAGTCATGTACACAAACTTGAAGACAATTGTGCATAAAGATCCTACTTTCTTGACATAGCAATATAACCTTTGCTGATCCAAGTAGATGACTGCAGTACCATCAATGAGACCTCATCAGCAGTGAAAGTGATTAAGGTAGGTTTTATTTTATTGATCATCATTTCCTGCAAAATTTATTCCAGCTAACTGAATTTTCATTTATTTTAAAATTGTTCATTTATTGAAAGCTGCACGTATATACAAGTATTTTGAATTTCCCATATTATTGCTCTATGCTTGCTTGCAAAGACTGATTTGATGTGGCTCTCCATGTTAGTGTATTTTGTGCAAGCCTGTGAAGGATGGCACCGCACAGTAAAACAGTAAATCAGGACGGCTCCGATAAATGTGACTATAAAAGTGTTAACAATTGTAAGATGTGCAACAAAATAATGATTAAAGGTATTTGGTGTAAAGGCTGTCACCGCTGGTTCCACGAGAAGTGTGCTAAATTAAGCATAAAATTTGTAAACGAGGACTACATATGGACTTGTTTCACGTGTGTTAGTGATGCTGTGGAAAACAAATTTAGAAACACCATCATGGAAAAAGAGGAAAAAATCAGAGTACTTCAAAGTGATTTATTTACTCTAAACAACAAATGCGCTACTCTGAAGAATAAGTGTACATGTGGTGCAAAGGTACATCTTCAATACAAGGAACCAAGTGTAAACAAACCAGACTCCTTCTCGGTAAGAGAAGACAATTTCTTCTTTAAGGAAGATTGTGGACACAAAGAAACATCGAAAGAAGTCTTCTCAGCGTCGTGTAAAAACGATTCTACGAAGAAGATACAACAGAAGAAGACGGTGAAAATATTCGGCGACAGTCACGGCCGCAACATTACGGAACTCTTGACAAACAGTGTAAATAACGATGTTCAAATCTCAGGCATTGTAAAGCCTGGTGCCAGTTTTGACAATGTGGTTAAAAGTGTTAATGAAGATTGCTCAAAACTCACAAAAACAGACAGTGTGGTGATAATAGGAGATGCAAACAATGTTTACAGAAATGAAGCCATGGCCTTTGTTAAGAAGCTGATCACAGTGCTGCAGTTCCTGCATTTTACAAACGTAATTGTAACAACACTCCCACAAAGGTATGATCTTCCGGACTGGTCGTGTGTTAACAAAGAAATTCGATGAACGAATTATAAGTTAAAAAGTTTTTGTGCCAAATTTGTAAATGTAAAACTCACAGACATTGATACTTATGAAAGAAACTGTTTTACATGCCATGAAATGCATCACAACAAACATGGTAGGGAAAGATTAGCTGTGAGCATTAACGATGTACAGACCTGTTATTGCAATGGAAGCTCCTTCACAGGGAAACTAATTCGGCGGACCAATTCCTATGGAATTAGGTCTGAAAGAACTAACAAAGTGAGGGACCGTAAATTTGCAGTAAAAACTCACATAGGTGTAAACTTTGCCGACAGTTTAATAGATACTGTAAATTCTTTAGTCAATAAAAATAGCTTCATAATGCACTTAAACATAGGTGGTGTGTCGGGAGAAATGATGAACAAACTATATAACTTAGAAATACTCTTAGGGCAAATTAACTCTGTAAGAGTCATATGTTTGAATGAACATTGGCTTAAATGGGACAATGTCAAGCTACTATATTCACTCTCAGGATACAAGTTAGCATCAAGTTTTTGCAGAAAAAAGGGGTATAGGGGATCATGTACAATACTTGAACAGACGCAAAACTTCGAAGCCAAAACAACTTTCGATTGTTTAAATGAGGAGCAGGTATTCGAAAGCTGTTGCATTGAGGTGTCTGAATACGGTTTACTAATCATAAGCATATATCATGTCCCGGAATATTGGGCTACTAGGGCATCTCTAGAGAAATTTAAACTCTGCTAAGTAGGTTGCAGGTAGGGAAACCATATAAAAAGATTGTAATTTGTTCTGATTTTAATATAGATATAAGAGACGAAAACAGATTTGTTACCACCCTGAAGGATTTGTTGGCTACAAACGGCTTAACACTAAATTTTACTGAGTACACCAGGGTAACAGCCACTTCTGCCACAAGCATTGAAAATGTAGTGAGCAGCAAAAATTATGGGAATACAGGAAAACATGTATTAGACTTAGGAATATCTGATCACTCAGCACTTTTTATGTCATTGCCATACATAGACAAAACATATAGGTCCACAGTGAAATTGGTAGAAATTTCAGCCAGCCAAATATAAACACATTTATCTTGAAATTAAAGGAAACCCACTGGACCTTCAGCAACCAGTGTTCAGTAAGCAATAATTACAACACTTTCATATCTGAATTCAAGAACATTTCCAATGAATGCTTTCCCCTCATATCAACATGTGATAAATACAATAAAAGTAAGACATGGATTACGGAAGGTATCAGGATCTCTAGTATTAGAAAGAGGGAAATGCATAAGGAAGCGAAAACCAACCATGATGCTGAATTTATTCGGTACAAAATCAAATACAAAAAAATATTTGATCAGGTAGTTAAACAAGCAAAACAATTGGCAAACTAAGCATATAGCTAATGCCTCAAATAAATCAAAAGCAGTATGGCAGGTTGTCAAGAAAGAAACAGGTACTGAAGAAACAAAACATTTTAATTACAAACTACAAATTTCTGGGTATACTGTTACTAACACTCGGCACATCTGTGAAGAATTTAATAAGTACTTCATAACCACAAACAAAATTCATAATTTCTCCACAAATAAGTCCTGATGCAATATTGCAGGAATCAAGAGAGTTTAAATTTACTGCAGTATCATGTCATGAAGTAGCTAACATCATACAATCCCTAAAAAATCTTAAATCTGTGGGCTGGGATGAAATTCCAACAAATATCATAAAGGCAGGAAGTGACAGCACCTCAACTCTGTAAAATAATAAAACAATCATTTGATGAGGGCTGCTTTCCAGACAGACTGAAATATGCTGAAGCCTGTCCAAACTACAAAAAGGGAAAACAAGATGATTTAGCAAATTTCCGCCCAGTGTCTATACTTCCAGTTTTCTCTAAAATAGTTGAACGAATAGTATGTAATCAATTAGAAAAGTACAATAAGGAAGGTAATATTATTCTCAATAACCAATATGGGTTTAGGAAGGGACAAAACACTTTCCAAGCTGTAAATGAACTAATCTCTAAAGTAAGTAAATGCCTTGACAACAAACAAAGTGTATCTGGTATTTTTTGTGACCTCTCAAAGGCGTTTGACACAGTAAACCATAAGCTACTGCTCCAAAAATTGGGTACTTATGGCTTCCATGGAAAATCTATAAGATGGTTTTCATCTTATCCCAAAAACCGATACCAAAGGGTGGTGATACATCAAAAGGGAGAGAAAACTTGCTCTAGCTGGAATGAAATTCAAACAGGCATGCCCCAGGGCTCGATATTAGGACCAGTTCTGTTCTTATGTTACATAAATGACATGCCTAGCAAAATAAATACAGATGCAATACTTTACGCAGATGACTCAACTGCTGTAGTCTGCTGCAAAAACACTGATGAATTAGTAAGGACCACGAAACAAACTCTACAAGAACAATGGATAAAAGATAATGCTATGAAATTAAATCTTGAAAAAACCCAAATCATACACTTCAGGACCACACAAACTACTGAATGTATATCACAAATAGAATATTCAGGTAAAGAACTGACCACAGTTGATTCTGTAAAATTTCTTGGGATAACTTTAAATAAAAACTTGCAATGGACCGACCATGTGGACAGTTTACTGAAGAGATTAAATAGTTTAGTTTATGCAATGAGGATACTACACAAAGTAACGAATTTAACGGTGAAGAAAACTGTATACCAAGTGTATTTAATAACACTTATAAGATATGGAATAATATTTTGGGGTGATGAAAAGACAAACCTCCTTCAAATCTTCAAACTAAAAAAAAAAAGAGTAATGACAGGAACAAATAGTAAACAACAAACATTCATGCAAACCACTATTCGAAAGCCTGGACTTCATGACAATTCCTTCCATCTTCATATATGAAATACTTCTCTTTGAACAGAAAAACACACATCTGTTTGAAGGAAATACATTCACACATGCCTATGAAACTAGACATAAATTGAAATACATGCTACCTTGTCACCGACTCACAGTATATGAAAATACTCCATATTACATGGCTCTGAAAATCAGAAATAAGATAAGGTCAATATTTGGGGAATCCACATTGGAGACCCTTAGCACATACATAAAAAGCAAATGTTATTATACTCTAGAAGAATTTCTAAATGAGTAAAAAGCAATGTTATAGTTTAGAAGAATTTATAAATAGGAATAGGGAGTAAAGATACAAGCCATATAGATACAAAGTATACACGTTCATTGTATATTCATGTTTATATATAGAATTATAGTTTGAATGGCAGTTTGTATCCCATTCAGTACACCCATACTTCATATACAGGGTGTATACGACCCGGGACAACCGGGAGATCCAGGAAAAATCCAGGAATTTTTTCATCCGGGAGAAAACCGCGAAAAACCCGGGGAATTTTTTAGAATTCTGGGAATTTTTCATTGTTTTAGTTCTCTGTTAAATTTTTGTAATTTTGACTGGTAAGAACCGATACTCTAACAATGGATATTACTGTATCCTGCTACTGCAGAATAATACTTCAACAATAAAATATAAATGAGAGAAAAAAACGAAAATAACTTAAATTACAAAGGAAATGCGCCATATACAACAACGACACACAGTGCTCATGCAAGCGTGTGCCAACAGCAAAATATGTCAAAGGCTTTAGGAAGACTATGCAATGCTTCATAACAACAAATTACCTCCGATGAGCGTGAAGTCATAACTGTTTACATTAGATTTGTTTTAGCAGTTACGAGCAGGCTCATGCGCATGCGCAGTTGAGTCGCGTTTGGGTAGTAGATTCTTCCGCTTCCGGCTACAGGAATGTGACTGTTGGCCGTGCAAGCACTCGCAGCAAGCTGCTAGATGCTACCGGGAAAAGGGGGCACCAAATTCATACTCTTGAGGGAAAAAAAAACTTGTTTCACAAAGCGCCTAGCATCCAGCGCACATTGGTCTATCAATTGTTCATATGATTTTGAAACACATCCCTGTTGGTTTTTGAACATTTTTGAACACATTTTAAGTTGATTTCTGAATGAATCATAAGTTGATTTTTGATTGCGTGCATAGTGTACGTGATGCCTCTGTCAGGAGAATCCTCGTCACATCTAGAAATAAACATTCCACAGGCAAAAGGGGACGGAGCTACACGAGCTGAGCGGAGTTAAGCCGAATGGATGAATGAATGCCAATCGCTATCTGATTATGTGGTTGATTGGATTTGCGAATGATCAGCGTTGTTATAATTACTAGCGAAATCCATAGATTCATACCGCCAGAATGGAAATAAATGACTAACAGGAATACTGGGGGCAGGCTGTCCAACAGGCTGACTGGGAGCAGGAGAGGCATCACAGGACATTTCAATTTCCACTGCCTTGAATATAGTTTGATGGCATTCATTAGAAGATGTTGTTGTTGTGGTCTTCAGTCCTGAGACTGGTTTGATGCAGCTCTCCATGCTACTCTATCCTGTGCAAGCTTTTTCATCTCCCAGTACCTACTGCAACCTACATCCTTCTGAATCTGCTTAGTGTATTCATTAGAAGATATATACATTTAAATTCCACAGAGTGAAATACAGTGATGTGCGATAGAAGAATGCTGCACTTTGGCACACTAACGATCCGGGGCTGATGCGCAGAGCAGTCTGAGTTATAGTGGGTAGCCTCCACGTGACCGGTGTTTACATTTAGTGATTTTACTATTTCTCTTTCGTCTACTCTCACATCAAATGAAAACAAAACTGATATCTGTGGCTGGGAGATATCAAGTGAATTAAAACACATTTACATAATTATGGAAGGCTAAAATATTAGTTTCAAATTTTATTTCCACCTTTCCTGACAGTGAAGTTATTTTTGTCTGTTTGCTGAAGACATTTGACTTCTATTAACCTTTTCCACAGAGGCAGTCAATGTATTTGATACGAAATATTTAATTCCACAGTACTGGCTAGTTTCAACTGCTCTCTGCATTTCAGGTGCACGTTTTCATCTTCTAGCACGTATGGCATTATGCCATAATAAAGAATCAAACATGATGTAATACAATACTGTTGCTCCAAGAAAATTTAAATCCCGAAAACCACACGGAAAAACTTAATAGCAGATCGAGGTCTACTTCATTGGGAATCTGGACATACGAATGTGCACTTTAAGTATGTAGTTTAAATGTGCACATTTAAGTATGGTTCGCGAAATTCCGATGCTTTTGGAGTATCCTTTGATGTCTTGTTTCTTTTATGACATAATGTATTATCTTTCAATGTTTGATGCGTACATACATACGGGCTCCCTATGTCATGGTAGCTGCACAAGAGCGGTGTTGCCTGTTATCTGCACTCTCAGGCAACTGCTGAAACGACCCTATTTCTAACAAGTTGCGAGAAAATATTGTGAATGGTGGTTTGAAAGGCGTTACTTTCAAAGTAAATATCCTTTTACGCAAGTTTAACTATGTGCGACAATGTACCATGAATTTCTTAAATCACAGAGCGTTTGACTCTCATTTAAAAATCAACTCTTTGATGGCGGGCCATTTAGAAGAATTTTGAATCATGAAGATCAGACATTTATGTCACTATTAAAAATTTTACTGGCACATTTGTCTGATATATCTTAAAGTGTAACACACGCAAAAAATATCAACATTATATACAAAAGCTTAACTTCCTTTGCAGCTTATTAACCTTAGAGACCAATATTATATGTGAACACTTTGTTTTTCTTGTAGCAGCACTATGCATACTAATTTAAACTATTAACTTTCCCTGTTTGTGTGTTCGTGCTACGTAACAGTGATGTTGCTGTTGGCTGACTACATCACGTGTCCCATGCTCTGAATATCCGCCGTCATCGGCTGTCGAGATCACGTGACATGAACTATGACTGGCTTACAGAAGCGCATCTGAATCTCGATTCCAATGATTCGGAAAGTAACATGCGGTGTTTGGTGGAATTTCAATGTATACTTTTGTAATACGAAAATATGCAGCGTACACGTTGTTGCAAATCAATGATAATTCCAAAACGTGTGTTTTTCCCTGAGTTTCGTTTTCAAAAGTGCGAGGAAATTCAAAGCCCGTGTATAAAATCATAACCATTCAAAGGATTGATAAGTTTCACAGGGAAAATATGTCACGTAACACAGAAAAAGTTGTTTTTTTCACCCGGGAGAATGCGTACTTTTAACCGGGAAATCCGGGAAAAATCCGAGAATTTTTTTTCCTTGTCCACGTATACACCCTGATATAGGTGTGTGAAGGCTATGGTAATGATTCGATGAGTTACGAAAAGATTTAAAACATAATGTTGTGTTTTTATTATAATAAGCAATGTATGTATTACGTATTTCCTGTAGTATATAAAATACTGTGACAACTTAGGTTAAAGAGTGATGAGTCACCAATGTTCTCAATCGAATGATAGTATGAAAACATGTTATGTGACAATAAAGTATCTTATCTTATCTTATCTAACACAAATTCTATGCAGCAGTGCTGTATTGGACTGAGACTATGAAGTTGCCATTCTTTGCTGGTAGTAGAGTGTATTGTGCATTACAGCAGTGGCAGTGAGCTGGTGTGACAACTACACTCTACTGCAATCTCGCATATATTGCAGCTACTAAAGCAATTGCATTACAGACTCTTAACTGACAAACACTGGGAGTATTTATTATTAAGGACATACAGCGTAACTGAAAAATGTTCAAGCTTTACACCCATGCTTCATTACCACAATAACTACAAATGTAAGCTTAATTGTAATGCCTTGCACTGGACATTGTAGTGATGAAATGACTAATGAAAATCCATCTTCAAATAGAACTACATTGTATCTGTAAAATGTGAAAAGGATATTTTTCTCCTAATTACATAAGACTTCTGTGACTCTTCAAAGTTGACACTCACCTAAAAATGATGAAAAAGCATGCTTCCTCCTAAATAATACTGCATATATCGCACCCATTTCAACTAAAATGTAATATTCATACAAAAAAAAAAAAAAAAAAGTAGACAATTCTGTGAGTCTGGCAAGGTTTAACACATTGATGTTTGTCACGCGATGTAACCAGAATATGTGCTCAAAGTCAGGGGGTGATCATTATGAAATGCATTAATAGGAAGATGTCATCATATCTACTTTCATGTGAGTCTGTTGGCAGTACTAAGTATTTCCTATTCTTAAGGTAGGTATTGGGCAGCGGATATGTTTCATATATATAAATGTTTTGTTCTATATTTTCATTTGCTGTGAAAAGTCTGTGAGTAATTCTGCTGAGTTATGATGATAATTACTTCAACACATTACTTCTTGCAATAAATAATATATAATATTATAATGTTGGACTGTTGATTTGCTTAAAGTTGTTTTGACAAGGTGAGTTTCATAAAGCTCATGAGACATTTGGTGAAGTTCCCCTTTACCTGGTTCTGAAGTTTGTGATGGATAGTTTAATACATAGAAATGGTAACCAGATAGGTCTCTCTATCTCTGACATAATTTGTCACTGCCAAATTCTTGTGCCCTGAGTCTAAGGTAAATAAATATTTTAAATTCTGTTAAGTGTTGTTTTCTTTCAGCTTACCATGTTGGCTATATTAATGACCTTTATGAATGAAGCCATGCTGCCCTTCATCTAACTTCAGACATTGCCCATCACTCAGCTCCAGGCATTGCCAATTACTACTTTTGTTTTGCTTTTTTTAAAGTTCAGTATAGTGCACATGTTGTGTGAGATGTGTTTGATTGTGTGTCTCATCTATTTCTTGGGTAGTTTGCTTATTAATAGTTACATATATCTAAAATTATATCCTTTTTCTCTCCATAAATTTCTGTTATCTATGTGACAATGAAAACAACCGATTTTTGACAAAATAATTTAATTTGAATGATAAAAAATCTACTCAACATGCAGTGGCAGAACACACACAAAAAAGAAAGTCATAATTAGGCTGCGGCTGCTTCTTCAGGCAGAAGGGTGGAAGGGGATGGAAGAGGGGTGAAGGAAAATAACTGGAGAGTCTATCAACTTTATACTGACCAACAACTGCTTCACCTTTTTGGGGCAAACATACAAACAAATCGGTTACAGCCATGGGAACCATGATGGCCCCTTCCTATGCCAACTTTTTATGGGTCGCTTGAAGAGGGCTTTCCTGGGATCACTGGCCACAGTGGCCGAGCGGTTCTAGGCGCTTCAGTCTGGATGGCGCGACCGCTACGGTCGCAGGTTTGAATCCTGCCTCGGGCTTGGATGTGTGCGATGTCCTTAGGTTAGTTAGGTTT
This sequence comes from Schistocerca piceifrons, assembly GCF_021461385.2. Classification (NCBI taxonomy): domain Eukaryota; kingdom Metazoa; phylum Arthropoda; class Insecta; order Orthoptera; family Acrididae; genus Schistocerca; species Schistocerca piceifrons. The sequence continues at coordinate 141,408,906 of NC_060141.1, read as the reverse complement.
AAGTAGTTCTAAGTTCTAGGGGACTGATGACCTCAGATGTTAAGTCCCATAGGGCTCAGAGCTATTTGAAAAAAAAATTTTCCCCTGGGATCCATAAATCTACAGCCCCTGGTTTTTCACAGATACATCAATGACATATTTACCATATGGACTCATGTTGAGGCTGACATGTTAAAATTCCTGAAATCTCTGAATACCTTCTCCCAATTAAAATTCATATGGTCCTATTCCAAATCCCATGCCACTTTCCTTGATGTGTATCTTGTCCTCACTGAGGGACAGCTACACACTTCTGTTGACATTAAACCTGCTAACAAACAACAGTACTTACATTTTGACAGTTGCCATCTTTTCCATGTCAAACATTCCCTCCCATAAAGGCTTAGCATTTGAGGCAAACATATTTTTTCAGATGCAGACTCCGTACAGCAATACACCACCATTCTCATCTCAGCCTTCACTGGACATAATTACCCCACAAGCCTAGTTCAAAAGCAGATTACCCAGCCCATCACATTGAATCCTGGTGCTGCTGATCTCTCCAAAAAACAACTTCAGAGCACACTCAGTATTATTCTGGTTGGGAATGTATTAATCAGCTACTTTGACAAGGCCACGACTTCCTAAAATTGTGCCCTGAAGTGAGATCCATTCTGTCTGACATTTTACCCACCACACCTAGGACAGCTTTTCATTGCTCTCCCAATCTACACAATAGTCTTGCTAGATCTGATGCTCCATCTGCACCCATCTCCCTACCCTAAGGCTTCTACCCCTGTGACTGTACCTGCTGCAAGACTTGCCCTGTGCATCCTCTTACCACCACCTATACTAGCCCTGCAAAACAGTTATGAAAGGGAGAGTCACCTGTGAAATGACACATCATATACCAGCTGTTTGAAAACACTGTTCGGCCTTTAGATCAGTATGACTACCACCAAATTGTCAATTAGGATAAATGAGGATAGGCAGGGGTGTGTACTGGCAACATGCAATATCCTGTTGCAGAACATGCTCTACAAGACAATTGTGATCTCTGTGCATGTTTCACCACAGAAGCCTTCTGGATTCTTTCCCAGACACCAGTTTCTCAGAACTCTGCAGGTGGGAACTAGCGCTACTACATTCCTTGGTTCTTGCCACCAACCTGGCCTTAATTTACATTAATTTTGCTACTACATGTCCTTGGTTCTTGCTACCCACCTGGCCTTCCTTCAAAATAACTACTTTTTTCTTCAATTTGTTTTAGTTTTCTACATCTTTCATTGTATCACTCACCTATTTTTCATTGCCCCCTCCCACCTCTGTTATCTACAATGCTCTTAGCTTTTGACTGTTATTAACTCATACATGAAGTTTGATCAGTAGTCTCTGTCTTGCATATTACACTGTCTTCACCTTTAAGCTCTCAGGTTTTCAAATCTCATCTGATGCAGTCCCGAACAATCAGTCTTTCCTTCTTATCCTGTATGGTAAGTCTCCCCTGACCTGCGGTTCTGGGTGATTTTCCTAAAATCTGCCTCTTTATCATAGATCTGTCCGGTTCTTTTCCTTCACCCATCTTCCTTCCCCTTCAACCCATCTGCCTGAAGGAGGAGCCGCTGGGTCCAAAAGCTTGCCTAATTATAATTTTCTTTTATGTGTATGTTCTTCCACCCCTTAATGGCTAGATTTGTTATATATGTGAAATAGTAAAGTTTAAAGGAAAATACAAACCATTTTATAGTACAGTACCTATATCAGTAATAAATGAAGTAGAACGAAATACTCTCAGAGACAAAACAAATGACACATCACAAAGGAATTACCCAAATGGTGTCCAATTCCATTGGGAACCATGTGCACCATGACCATATTATTGTCAATATATTTTGGATAAATGGTAGCGTTAGTCTTAAAGATTGATATTCTTTATTTCACAGATCGATTTTGGTCACTGTGTGACCATCTTCAGTGCAAACTATTCGAACCTTGTTGGCCCATATCATAATAACACAACATTTTATATGAGGTGTAACATATACTGTGATGATTACTTCGAACAGATATCTTCACTTTTACTGCATATAGTAATTTTGAAAGTACAGAAAAGCCTATCTTGTGACCTTAGCAGTTTCTGATCCAACATCGTATGTTGGATTATCCAAATGGGATGGAAATTGTTAGATGTAATGTGGTGCTGCCATTGTTGTTGTGGTCTTCAGTCCAGATGTACCTCTCCATGCTACACTACCCTGTGAAAGCTTCTTCATCTCCGAGTAACTACTGCAACCTAAATCCTTCCAAATCTGCTTAGTGTATTCATACCTTGGTCTCCCTCTATGACTTTTACCCTCCACGCTTCCCTACAATACTAAATTGGTGATCCTTTTATGCCTCAGAATATGTCCTAGCAGCTGATCCCTTCTTCTAGTCAAGTTGTGCCACAAATTCCTCTTCTCCCCAATTCTGTTCAGTACCTCCTCATTAGTTATGTGATCTACCCACGCGATTTCAGCATTCTTCTGCATCACAATTTTTCAAAAGCTTCTCTTCTTGTCTAAACTATTTATTGTCCATGTTTCACTTCTTCCATACTCTCTATACAAATACTTTCTGACACTTAAATCTATACTCGGTGTTAACAAATTTCTCTTCTTCAGAAACACTTTCCTTGCCATAGCCAGTCTACGTTTTATATCTTCTCTACTTCGACCATCATCAGTTATTTCTGCTCCCCGTATAGTAAAACTCATCTACTACTTTAAGTATCTCATTTCCTAATCTAATTCCCGCAGCATCACCTGATTTAATTCAACTACATTCCATTATCCTCATTTTGCTTTTTCTGATGTTCATCTTATATCCTCCTTTCACGACACTATCTGTTCCCTTCAACTACTCTTCCAGGTCCTTTGCTGTCTCTGACAGAATTACAATGTCGTCAGCAAACCTCAAAGTTTTTATTTCTTCTCCGTTGATTTTAATTCCTGCTCCAAATTTTTCTTTTACTTCCTTTACTGCTTGCTCAATATACAGGTTGAATAACATTGGGTCTAGGCTACAACCCTGTCTCACTCCCTTCTCAGTGCCCCTCAAATCTTACAACTGCCATCTGATTCGTGCACAAATTGTAAATAGCCTTTCACTCCCTGTATGTCACCCCTTCCACCTTCACAATTTGAAAGAGAGTATTCCAGTCAGCATTGTCAAAAGCTTTCTCTAAATCTACAAATGTTAGAAATGTAGGTTTGCCTTTCCTTAATCTATCTTGTAAGATAAGTCATAGGATCAGTATTGCCTCCCGTGTTCAACATTTCCACGGAATCCAAACTGATCTTCCCTGATGTCAGCTTCTACAAGTTTTTCCATTCATCTGTAAAGAATTCATGTTTGTATTTTGCAGCCGTGGCTTATTAAACTGATATCTCGGTGATTTTCACACCTGTCAACATTTGCTTTCTTTGGGATTGGAAATACTATATCATTCTTGATATCTGAGAGTATTTTTCATAAATTTTCTTCACTAGATGGTAGAGTTTTGTCATGGCTGGCTCTCCCAAGGCTATCAGTAGCTCTAATGGAATGATGTCTACTCCTGGGGTCTTGTTTTGACTTAGATCTTTAGATATGATGTACATGTACAGATAAAGAAACCAATACAGTTTCAGGAAAAACTGGATGATTTATTCAAGAGAAAGAGCTTCACAAATTGAACAGGTCAATAATGATTTGGTCCAGCTCTGACCCTTATATAAACAGTTATTCAGCTTGGTATTGATTGATAAAGTTGTTGAATGTGCTCCTGAGGGATACCATGCAAAATTCTGTCCAATTGCATGTTAGATTGTCAAAGTCCCCAGCTGGTTGGAGGGACCTACCCATAATGCTCCAAATGTCCTCTATTGAGGAGAGATTTGGTGATCTTGCTTGACAAGGTAGGGTTTGGCAAGTTTGAAGACAAGCAGTAGAAACTCTTACCATGTGCAGGCAGACAGTATCTTGCTGAAATGCAAGCCCTGTGAATGACTTGCCATGAATGGCAGCTAAACGGGGTGTAGAATATCATCAGCATACCACTATGCTGTGACGGTGCTGTGGATGACAACCAAAGGGTCCATCCAACTATTAGAAGTGCCACTTGAGGCTATCATTCCTGGTTGTTGGATTATATGGCAGGCAAGTCAGGTTGCTATCCCACCACTGTGTGGGCATCTCCAGACATGTCTTTGCTGGTCATTGCGAGTCTCAGTTTGAAGTGGGACTCATCACTGAAGACAAATCTACTTCAGTCAATGAGATTCCAGGCTGAAGTCCACACCATATTACCTGGCAACCTGGAGTGATGTTCTTGGGTGCTATTTTGTTTCATAGCAGGACCCCTTTGATTGTCATCTGTGGCACCATTAGAGCAGAGCTACATGTTGGCGATATTATACACCCTGTTTTCTTACTTTTCGTGGCAAACCATCCTGGGGTTACATTTCAGCAAGATAATGCCCACCTACAGATGATAAGATTTTCTAGTGCATGTGTTTGTGCTTGCCAAACCATACCTTGGCCAGCAAGATCGCCAGAACTCTCCCCAATTGAGAACATTTGGAACATTAGGGGCAGTGACCATCAAAACTCTTCTCATTTTGATGATCTAGTGTGCCAGTTGGACAGAATTTGGTGTGACATCCCTCAGGAGGGCAGCCAACAACTCTTATCAATCAGTGCCAAGTTGAATGGCTGTTTGCTCAAGGGCCAGAGGTTACTCGATTTGTGACGCTGATTTTCTTGAATAAATCATGTAATTTTTCTGAAATTGTAATCATTTGTCTGTTTTTTACATAACATTTACCAATTTCCATCCCCTTCAGACAATTCCTTCATGGTGTCTAGTTTTTTTGTCTTAGAGTCTATTAGAATATGTTTTATGGCCACATTAACTTGAATGGTTGACATTCAGTACAATATTAGTCTGTTATTGGAATTGCCATTGAGGAATCACTCTTATACTTATCTTGTATGATATGTTTCTTACCATAGTCCTTTTTCTGTGGAACCGAGAACTGGACGTGTGCAGGCTGGAGGAGCAATGGAATTTTGTGTTGCGTTTCAGTCTCAAACTGTTGGCAACTTCTGTAAACTGTTGACTGTTAATTATGAAACAGGTGAGTATGGTTTTAGAGTTGCTGAAGAAATAAGTATTGTATCATTTTTTTTATTTATATGCAGTAGTCATGTTAGAAGTTTATTTAATATAGTCGGAAACTATCATCATCACATTCACTTTAAAGAGATTAGACATGATGCATCACCCGTCTTTGTGATCATCCTTATTCTTCCCATTTTTTCTTGGTTCTTCCGAGATTACTTTTTCCATGTGGTACACATTTCATGACTGTTAGTGATAACTGCTGCTCCGACATTCCTTCCATATGGTCCTTTCATGTAGATTCAAGATTCAAGATTCTTTATTAGCCATTGATCATGCAAGATGAAATAGGCTTCGTCAGTACATAAAATAATATTAATATTCCAGACACTATATATAAGGCATAGATATAATTAGCATATGAGTAACTTACAAATAACATAAACCTTAAGCAGGTGACTACAATGCTTAATACATATTCTTGTTTCAGATACATACAAAGGTACCAAAAATGAGTTACATTGTAGTAGCAAACACAGTAGTTACGTAACACATCATAACACTGGCAAATAAAGTAGTTACCTAACACAGTTGAAATACAAAGGTATTAGATATGAAATATTTTGTAACAGTATATATAGTAGTTAATTAAGTTAATTATGCAATTACAGGTTTATCTCTGTGCTACTCAGATCATAATATTCTTGCATAGAATAAAATGGATTGTCAGATAACCAATTGTACAAATTTTGTTTAAGAATTTTTGTGGGCATGTCCCAAGCAGATTGCGGTAGTTTGTTGAATATTTTTAAGGTATTCACTTTGTGTGAGTTACTACTTTTTGTTAGTCTGTGTCTTGGTATATCATAATCTGCCTTCCTTCTAGTGTTGTAGTTATGAATTTCTTCCCTGACAACACCTTCCATACCATTGTTTTTAATGTGCAACACACAGATATAAATATACAAGTTTACAATGGTCAACAGTCTTAGCTTTATAAAGAGAGGACGACAGTGCTCCGTGGGACCGACTTTACACATTATGCGCAGCATTCTTTTCTGCATCAACAAAATTTTGTTACTGTGAGAGCTGTGCCCCCATATGAGAAGGCCATATGTAATATGTGACTGGAAGAGTCCACAGTACATTGTTCTCAGAAAGTTCATGCTAATCATGTCCCTAAGTTTCCAAAGGAGATAGGAGACTCTTGAAAGCTTTTTGCAAACCTGATTTACGTGTTCTTCCCAATTAAGTTTGGAATCAATATGCATTCCTAATAGTTTTACAGTTTTGTTTTCTATGGTTTTGGGTAACCCTAAGAGAAGCTGTTGTGTTTTCTCTGAGTTACACAGTAATTTATTGGATGTGAACCAGTGGATGGCTGATTTGAGTGATTCCTGTGTGTTATTGTCCAAAGCTGAGATGTTCTGATGTGAGGTGAGGAGGGTTGTGTCATCTGCATAGCATATGGTAGTACTATTTATGTGATGAGGTAGGTCATTGATGGCTATGATGAAGAAGAAGGGTCCCAGAACCGAGCCCTGTGGTACACCAGTACTAACTGCTGCTACAGGGGAGTAATTATTTTTAACTGAGACAAACTGTCTTCTATTATGAAGATATGACTCTATTACTGCTAATGCTGGGTTACATACACCATAAAATTCTAGTTTTGCAACCAGGGTGCCAAAGGGAATGCAGTCAAAAGCTTTGCTCAGATCACACAAGACAAGTGACACCATATTCCGGTCTTCAAAGGCTGTTAATGTCTGGTCAACAATTTCCAGGATGGCCGCAGTGGTATTTCTGCCCTGTCGGAATCCGAACTGACTATTGCTCAAAAGGTTGTGTGTCTCAAAATAGCTACTTAATTGAGTGTACATAAGTGACTCAAATACTTTAGAAAATATTGGCACAATTGAGATTGGGCGATAACTTTTAGGAAGATGTTTGTCACCCTTTTTAAACACTGGAATAACTTTGGAAATTTTGAGGGAGTCGGGAAACACTCCTGACTGTAAACATTTATTAAATATGAATGCCAATGGTTTAGCGATCGAGTCTACAGTTTTTTTTACTATGTAATTGGAGAGCCAGTAGCAGTCCATACTTTTAGAATTTGAAAATTTTGTGACTGTTCTTTTAATCTGAGCAGGTGTGATACTATACCAGTTAAAGACATGATCTACTGGTGGAAGGGCATTAAGTAAATCGCTTGCAGATGTATCTGTTTTTTCTATCTTACTTTCAATTTCTTTAATTGAGCTAATGAAGTAGTCATTTAGTTCCCTTGGAGTGAGCTGAGTTTCATGTGTGTGACGTGTGGGATTTTCTTGTGCTACAATCTGCCATGCTGCCTTGCACTTGTTTGTTGCACCTTCTATGTACCCTTCATAAGCAGCCTTTTTTGTCTGTATCAGCTTAAGTTTGTAGAATTTTTTACATTTTTGGTATGCTGCATAAAAGGTGCCCTCCTGCTCTGATCTTTGTTTACATGCATTTTTATATGCTGTGTATAGTACGAGCATGTTTTTTCTTATCTGGACCAGTTCGTCTGTGTACCATTCCAGCTTTTTATTTTTATATGTTCCAGAAGAGTTGGTTTTAATTAGTGGTGAGCATGAATACCATAATTCTGTATAATTTTTAAGGAAGTTTTCAAAGGTAGTTTCAACATCAGACTTCTCAGATGAACACTTATAGACAAAGTCCCAACTTGCATCCTCTAGTATACGAATAAATGACATAATGTATTCTTCTTTTTGTCTTCTTACCCATGTCATATTGTGCACACTAGTGGAATTTGGTTGCTTACTAAAGAGATTGAGAAGCAATGGGTCGTGGTCTGCAAAGCACCCATTTGCAAGGCTAACAGTGTAGCTGCCACGGGGAAAATTCACAATAATATTGTCTATGCATGAATTTTTACGTGTTGGACACTGGATGGTACAGTACAGATTAAGGGACCTTAATAAATTAAGAAAAGTTCTTGAGGGCTCATTACTTGTGTTTACCATTTCTATATTAAGATCACCACATATGGCAATCTTTGTTTTATGCATTAGTATTTTTCTAACCAGTAGTTCAAATCTTTCAAAAAATGTATCAATGTTGCCATTGGGAGATCTGTATAGGCTTACAATTATTAGATTTTCATCAGTCATTTTTATACAACTAAATTCTGCATCTAACTCTGTACAGTAAGATGATACATCTATTTTTGTAAAGTTGAAATTATCTCTGATAAAGATCCCAGCCCCACCATTTCGCCTCTGCTTTCTGCACATTATGTCTGCAGTGACGTATCCTTGAGGTACAAACATATCTACCTCATTTGCAACTAACCAATGCTCACATACACATATTACATCAACATTCTTAATCTTACAGAAATGTTCCAATTCTAACATCTTATTTCTAATACAACAAATATTAACTTGAAGTAATGTCAGCATATTATCTCCCTTTTTGTTTATCTGGATACAGTTTGACTTTGAATCACAGTTTATATTTTTTACATTACCTACGAGTGGTGTGCTTGTCAGATTGTTGATCCCCATGTCTGTTATGGTGTGCTGTTGCTGATCTGGGGCCAACAAAAATCCTGACTTCTCGCAGGTGGTTGCCTCTTGTGAATTGGTCGGCTGCTGCTGGCTTCATTGTATACAAAATCCTGGTCCTTTAGCTGTTTCTTTCTTCTCTCTCCTCTCCCATATCTTGGCTGCAGGATCTCGGAAGGTGGTGCTTCTTCTTCAGCTGGTGGTGTCACAACTTCTTCTTCTGGAGGTGACAACACTGGTTCTTCTGCTGGTAATAACACTGATTTTTCCTTTATAGGGCAAAGTGGTGACTCTTCCTTTTCTTCCTTCACTGGCAGTGTTATGGGTGGATGTATCTGTTCTTGTGGTTTGTCAATTTTTTCTAATATTTCTTTGCACAGAATTGTTTTACCAAAATTGTTTCTGTGCAACCCATGCTTTGTAAAATGATCTCTCTGAGAGCTTGTTGCATCAATAAATGTTACATTGGCGAAACTGCTACAGATCTTTCTAAATTTTCTATTTGTTCGAATAATTTCTTTATTTACGCATGAAGCTTCCATCAAGTCGTGTCTTTGTGGAATGCTTACAACATATACATCTGAATGTGTAATTTTCCCTAAGGTTTCACGTAGAGCCCTTGTTGCATTGACACTTTCGTTTCTATAAACGTCGTTACCTCCTCCAGTAATGACACATTTCGAACCTTTTGTTACTGATGTTTCACAGTTTTTTAGCACTTCTCGTAGAGGAGCCCCAGGCTTGGTGGTTCCACTTACTTTTTGTTTATTTTGCATAGTGGCCATTTTACCTGCTAAGCCTCTTCCGTGGCTAGCTGAAAAAATGTAAACATCGCCCTTACTCTCACTTCGTGAACCATTTTGCGAAAATTTAGTGTTTTCTTCACTCTTCAGAGTATGCCCTAGAGACGTGTATTCATTTCTCTTATGTCCCTGGTTGTTCGTCTCTTCATACGTGTCTAGCAGCTCATATTTATTCCTTGTTTTTAGTTCGAAACGATTTCCACTTTGTTTCACACGCCTGTTTATTTTAGGCCTAAGAAAAGGCTCGTTTTCCACTTTTTGTTTTTGTTTGAGATCACTAATCACTGTTTCCAAATTATGTATATACTCTTTAGCGTACAATAAATCCTGTTCTAATGTGGAAACAACGTTTTCTTCTATATGTACATAAAAAAATCAGATCTGATCACAGTAACAGAGTGACGTTAGCACATTACCATTTTTGCCATTATACAATGTGTATAGTAAGTGTACTAAATGAAAAGAGGATGAAGTAATTTCCAGCAACCTGAACTATGTGTTTCTTAAATTGCCTTTTCTCTACAGTAACCATTATTATTTTATTATCAATTAAAATTAAAGATATGAGGTAATGTATTCAAGGCAATTTATTCTACATGTTTTTAGCCAATGAAAAATAAGAAAATTCTGTTTTCACATATCAGCTTTATTTGCAGGCTGTGTAGATTTTATCTGACTCTTTCTTTCATGATTAAGGAAACAACTGCTCATGTAATAATTATTGATGTGTTTCGTAATGTACATGAACGATTGGTCCTCACAGTGGGCAGCTAGAATAATAAACTTCTCAAACAAGTCCTTGTAGCAAGTTCAGCAAGTTATAATACCAGTTTAGGTATGACATGTATGGCTCAGTGTTGTATTTTGAAAACTACATCCTATACAGTTAATTTCAAATGTGGAGCATCTGAGATCTAATCTTTTATGAGAAGGGCAAGGATGAGGCACTTATTCACCAGTGACATAATTGTAAATGTAATAATGGAGATTATGAATAAACTACACATTTATGTAGTTCCTGTATAAGTTGATTGGTAGGGACCAGTTGTTATCCATTAGTAGTGCTTTCTCAAACATCACATATTTACCGTGTTGCCTGTTTTGGAGGTACACACTGCGCCTCGTGAATTGTGGCTGGCTGCAAACCAGCAACAATGCCCAATGCCACTGTCAACTGTAATCTCCCCCCGCCTTCCTAATTGCAGCTGTTGCCTACAATAAATGAAGTGTTTTATGAAAACTTTGAGAGGAGCATAGATTACAATAAACTTTCTAGTTTACATAGCTTTTCATGTAGAGTGGGCTCCAGTTCTTCTTGTCTAGGGGTCTGATTCTTGAAGCTGAAATTCTCACATTTTAGGTCCTCAGAGTTGAATTGAACGAGATAAATTTGAAGATTGTTTGCAAAAAATACAAAAATATGTCCATTCACATCAGAAGGCATACTTACAACTCTCTCACTCTGCAGAGATAACCATATTCCAAAGAGTTTACAATTTTTCTTAACAAATGAATTTCTACTAGTTTCTATTACATTATTATGTTCGATAATTATTTCATAAATGAATCCAGAAATCAACATAGTAAACAGTGCAGGAGTATGTAATTAATAATAGAAATTTTAAGTTCTCAATAGTCTGCAATTTCAAATCTTTAAAAAAAAAAAAAAAAAATTTTAACTGTACATTCAGTACTAGTACTTATTGACTATAACATTGAGATTAAAAGATTTTATAAAGTAATTCATGTTCTTAAATTTTAGCTGGAAATATAACATACCGTATATTATATGAAAGTTTACAGAGAACCTACTGAAATAATACTGAGGTGTCCAGAATTCAAAAAGTAATACTGGTATCGACAACTGCTGTTGAGGATAAGTAATGCTAGAGGAGGATGTCCCATTACAATATCCCCCTCACATAATATGGAAACAATGTGTTTACAATATTTTGCGACCTACTATAAGGTCAAAAAATGATGCCAAAAGATAGAATACAGATGTTAAAAACACCTGATACATAACGTATTACAGAAAATGTAAGAAAAATATCTATTATACAAGTCATAATCTATACATATATGAGAACATGGCATTCATATTTTCAGATCAGTGGAACATTATGTCCCAAGACAAATGATACAAAGTCAAAACTACAACATTACAACTCTAAAGCTGAGGCAATGTAAAGTTCTAGAATTACAAATTGCACATTTACATCTATAAAGTCACACCTCCAAAATCATCAAAAGAGAAGAAAAAACTCAGAGCCTAAGTGTATGATGAGTGAACTGACACAAAAAACTCACAACGACAGGTACTGCCCAGAAGAATGTACTCAATCACAAGTAAGAGTATAGCACAAAAACAATCAGCCACATAAACCAGAGTATGTAAGGATATGTTGACTCATGAAACTAGAAAATAATGAAAAAACATTAGGATCTATGCTTTCGATGTGGGGACTGACCCATGAATCCAAACCACACTGGGTACACACCAGCAGAAATGTTTTGACACAACAAAATGAATCATATATAAATAAGTTCAATCATATGTAAGAATAGTTAGAGGAAGCATCTAGCCTCAATCAATAGTTGCACACACTCCTTGAGTACACACACAGTTACGGTGACTAGGTGTACCAAAAACAGAGTTAAGCATGAGTTTGCACACAAGTCAAGTTTCAATGAGATACAATAATGCAGTACTCGGGATAAATACAGGTAATCAGGGTCACTAATGGTTTGGAATTATGAAATAATTGAGTAGCTTGAGGACCAAAATCAGTGTGTGAAATCAGAAATGTATACATCTCGTTTTACCGTTTATACACAATTTATTATCATAAACGTAAATGTCTTCCACACTATTTTCTAATTGTTAATACAAACTAACCTATGTACATAGAAGCCTAGAAGATTCATTTACAATTAAAAAAATACATATTGACTGTTGAGGCAAGAAAATTCATTGAAATGTATGACTAATAACCTAATTGTGTCTAATTTTATCATATTCTGATGATTATTTACAACATGGTTCATAGAATGTACTCTTGAGCTTTAAGTTTTCACATTTCTCTGTTGAATATAACAAATCATGTCATAGGACATCAGCCCAAGTCAAGCAAGATCTAAATTTACATAATGTATTTGGAAGTTAATCCCCCTACTTGAAAAAAACATACATTTATGTGAAATAACACTGTCCTTAGCAGTGATTTCTCTTCTAAACAAATAGTTCCTTTATATTTATATACATACAAGAATTTTGCAAGTAGGATAATTTCTTGGCTAACAATTTACAAATTTCATTCACAAGACTGATGTAGTTGACTAATGGTTCAAAAATGGCTCTGAGCACTATGGGACTTAACTGCTGAGGTCATTAGTCCCCTAGAACGTAGAACTACTTAAACCTAACTAACCTAAGGACATCACACACATCCATGCCCGAGGCAGGATTCGAACCTGTGACCGCAGCGCTCGCGCGGTTCCGGACTGTAGCGCCTAGAACCGCTCGGCCACTCTGGCCGATGTTGACTAATGCTTGAGTACATTACCCAGCACCTTTGGTGTCTTGAAAATCGACTGGACCAACAAGGGTGCAGCCATACAGGAGTGTGAGAGTAGATCCACCCGCATCTTTCAGTTTGCTCCCTGGATTTGTCATCAGTGCTCCAATGGATAGGTAACTTCCTGTCTAGCTTTCACATCAAATCCTGAAACATTGTTTTATGTACTAAGGATGCTGTTCAATACCTCCCTCACATCACAAGGAAAATGTTTTGCCTGTCTATTTTGAAAAAAAAAAGGATTAAAATGTGTTCACACATATGGTACATTAATAAACAGAGGTAAATGCAATGAAAAAATGAACTAGTAAGGTAATATAGACATAAATACTAAAGATACCTAAAAGTAACATTTACTTAGCAATTAGCAGATTAGAATAAATTAAATACACAAGCAAGACAAGTTGGGCTACACTATCAAACAAATGCCTAAAAAAAAAAAGTGAGGTACAGATCATAGTTCACGATGTACTGACAACAGAATTCTGTGTTTAACGTACACATGTGTTTTGTTTGCCCATATTAAATTTCAATATACTATTCCTAATATTTACAGTTCACATGAATAGAACAAATCTTCACTCAGTTTACCACAAATTAAAGCACTTTCTGTAGAGTACACAATAATAATAATAATAATAATAATAATATTCAACACTAATAACATTCTAAAATAAGAAACTTATCACTAGATATTTAATAGCATTGACAAATTCAAAATTGTAAATGGATCTACCCATTTAGTCACATGGCATATACGTATCAAAATCTAAAATACAAATCTATAACATAACAGAGTTATATAGTTATATGAACCTACAGAGTGACAAGACCTAAATCCAGTCAATAGTTAAGACAGAACTTAAGAAATCACATCATATTACATACTACATTCCTGATTAAGGAGAAAAAAGATGCTTATGGATCATGTCTATAAGCTTTCAGTTCAGCGATATTGCATAATCCAAACAGCTTCTTAGATTTAGGATACACAAGTCTATATGCATTAGAATGTGGATTTTCAAGAATTTTGAATGGTCCTATATAAATATCTTACAATTTCCTTATCTCAGATGTCAACACTTTAGATTTCTCTTTGGCTTTCACCAACACAAGATCTCCTGCCTCAGACTTAGAAAATCTGCTTTTACCATCATGTCTCTGCTTTCTCATCTCCCCCTTCTTTTTCATCATCTCCGTGACACACTCATCTCTCTCTTGTGGTGACAAAATTTTACATGGTGCTAACTCAACATTCTCATCTACATCTACATGATTACTCTGCAATTCACATTTAAGTGCTTGGCAGAGGGTTCATCGAACCACAATCTTGCTATCTCTCTACCATTCCACTCCGAACAGCGCGCGGGAAAAACGAACACCTAAACCTTTCTGTTTGAGCTCTGATTTCTCCCTGCCTATGTAGGTTGGGCTCAACAAAATATTTTCTCATTCGGAAGAGAAAGTTGATGACTGAAATTTCGTAAATAGATCTCGCCGCGACGAAAAATGTCTTTGCTTTAATGACTTCCATCCCAACATATCATATCTGCCACACTCTCTCCCCTATTATGTGATAATACAAAACGAGCTGCCCTTTTTTGCACCCTTTCGATGTCCCCCGTCAATCCCACCTGGTAAGGATCCCACACCGCGCAGCAATATTCTAACAGAGGACAAATGAGTGTAGTGTAAGCTGTCTCTTTAGTGGACTTGTTGCATCTTCCAAGTGTCCTGCCAATGAAACGCAACCTTTGGCTCACCTTCCCCACAATATTATCTGTGCGGTCTTTCCAACTGAAGTTGTTCGTAATTTTAACACTGAGGTACATAGTTGAATTGACAGCCTTGAGAATTGTACTATTTATCGAGTAATCGAATTCCAATGGATTCCTTTTGGAACTCATGTGGATCACCTCACACTTTTCATTATTTAGTGTCAGCTACCACCTGCCACGCCATACAGCAATCTTTTCTAAATCGCTTTGCAACTGATACTGGTCTTCGGATGACCTTACTAGACTGTAAATTACAGCATCATCTGCGAACAACCTAAGAGAACTTCTCAGATTGGCACCAAGGTCATTTATATAGATCAGGAACAGCAGAGATCCCAGCACCTGATATCACTTCAGTTTTACTCGATGATTTGCTGTCTATTACTACGAACTGCGACCTTCCTGACAGGAAATCAGAAATAAAGTTAGCTGGTCTGCAATTAAACATGATTTTGAATGGTGAAAAACCTGTTGAAGAATGTTGTAAACTGTTCATAATATCCTCAGAATCACTGACATAATCTATCCAACTGGTATGATTCTTTCTACAACATGTTCTAAACAGTCTTCCAATTTCTCTCATATATCTTGCTTCAGGATTACTCAGTGGATTGTACACAGAGGTTAGAATATGCCTTATTTTTACATGATCACCAAAATCTTTCCAAGATTGTGATGTAAACTAAGAACCATTGTCAGATAAAATTGTTTTATGAAAACCCATTTGATGAAAATATGTATTTTCAAACTTAGAAATGATTTGCTTACTGGTAGCTTTCTTAAGAGGAAATAGCTTTATGAACTTCGAAAATACATCAACCACCACAAAAACATAACAAAACCCATCCTTAGATTTAGGAAAAGGTCCATAGATGGCCACAAACACGAGGTCTGGGTTACTATTAGACAATATGTTTTGCATTTGATGTTTACTTGTTTGGTTACTTACTTTCACTCTTTGACATTTGTCACAGCTGACATTCTCCTTCTTAATTCTCCTTCCTACGTTTTAAAAACAGTTGTTTTTCTGAATCGCTTGTGTACATTTGGTTTATTCACAATGGCCAAAATTTTCATGTTTACAAGTAAGTAAAGTATCGGACAGTGTTCCAGCCAACATATTTTCCAATTATCTGGGCAGTCTTATGTCTCCTGAGTAAAATACCCTTGTGTACCGTATAATATTGTTAAGTCTTATGTCCTCCTTTCTTACCTACATGCTCTTAACCAGTTTGCAATTTTGGTCATGATTTTGATACCTGCAGATGTCTTTGCATATTTTCAAGATCTCCTTTTCCTCTTTCGCACGTATCAAGTACATAATTTTAAACTCTTTCTCTCCTTCTCCAAAGTTGTTAGATGATTCTCTCCCTAGCCTAGACAAAGCACCAGCAATGAAATTGTCTGTGCCCATATTGTATCTGATTTCATAATTGAATTGCTGAAAAAAAAAAAAAAACAACAAGTAATTCTGTTATGGTACAGCTTACACTCCTGGAGATAACAAAATGCTTTGTGATCAGTATAGATGATGACTTTGTGAACTAGCAAATAATTTTTAAACTTGTACAATGCCCAATGTACAATTATCGCTCAGTTACAGTGTATGTCTTTTCATGCTTGTGAAATACTCTTCTAGCAAATGCAAGAGATCTGTGTTCAATAACACCTTTAATTTCAACATCCTGTAATACATGAGCATGCAAAACATCATCACTGCTGTCTGTCAAAATACGAAACAAAGAGACAAATCTGGTCTGAGCAGTGTCTGACTTTGACACAACTGTCCTTTGATCTCATTGAAAGCATCCTGACATTCCTGATTCCAATTCCAAACAGTATGCTTGGTCAAAAGTTCACACAGGCATGAAGCATTCAAAGCTTGGGTGGTGTAAAATTTTCTATAGAATTCAGTTAACCCAAAAACTGATTTAAGCTGTTTTTTGTTGCGAGGAGCATGAAAATTAGCAATAGCATCAAGTTTCTCTCTACCAGGTCCAATTCCTTTCTCAGATATAACATGTCCTAAAAATTTTACTTCTTCCACACCCACTTACATATTTTCAGAGTCATACCTCCTGATTCTAATTTCGAAAACACATCTCTTAACGGATCCAAATGTTGTTCCCAAGGCTTTTCAGTGACCAATATTGGATCAACATACACAATTAATTTTGAACTCACTTCACTTCCCAAGACAGAATCCAGAGCTCTTATGAATTCAATGGAATCTGGTGAAATCTAGAGGTGAAGTCCAAACTACTCATGAATTTTACATAATCAAATTTGTGTAACAGGCCGTCCATGTTCTCAGGATGGTTATTCCCTCTGATAAGAAACTTATTAAGATTCGTAGAGTCCAAAACAATTCTCACTCCACCATTTCTCTTATTTACCACAATCAAAGTATTATTGTAAGCACTCTTATTTCTCTCATTTTCTCTACATCTTTCCTTTTTGAAAATTGTATACTATATGGCTTGAGAAAGAAGGGTTGAACACTGATAGCTTTCACTTTCCCTGGTCTTTCACTGAACACATTTCTAAACTTATAAAAAAAATTCCTAATTTGTTCCTTTTGTTGGTCATTAAGAGTCTCAGCTTCCCTCACTTTAGAATCTACTACACTTTCAAAATCCTGACCCTCAGTCTCATCAAAATTTATGTTGACATAAAACATCTGGTATTCAGCTTGGTTCACAATCTTTTGCAAATAGTTACATCTTTTCCCACAGTTTAAAATACAGAAATTAGGTCTCACACAAGTTCCAAAATAAACAATTCTCTAGCATTCCATCCAAAACAAGCCTCAACTTTCACTATCCAATCCATACCAAGAATTATATTTCCTTCTGTACTAGGGATCACTATGCATCCATGTTCAAAGGTCTTGTCTTCTATACTAAAAGTTAAAAGTACCTGAGATTTTACCAAATTGTTTAGCTTACCTGTAGCTCCTCTCATCTTTATACTACAAGGAGTATTTTCACACAATCCTTACTGTAGCGATGCAAGGGAGGGGTACCAAATTTGCCGTAAAATTCAGTAAATCACTCAACGGACAGTGTTTTTCAGAAAAAAACACTTTTTGTCTATGGACTGAGTGATTGATTATTTTGTAAAATTTTTTTCTTTATTTATAGACGCAGTCACATTCTTATGACACAGTCATAACCAGTTTTGGCCATACACTGACCATCTTCAGATTCTATAACAATACAAAAGAAAATTTATATTAAAATCTAAAAATAAGTGAAATATTTAACCAGGCTTATTAGTAATCTAACAGAATTTATGCAAAATACATACGGTTCATACCTAAAGGCGGCATACACTGGACACAGGTTCATGCATTGTCGAACTAGCTATAACATGTAAAACAATAAAAATTTGTTAGTTTATGTTTCCCCTCTTTGCACTAGATGCACGCGTCCTCTATAAGATAGTCTTTATTTTTCAAAAGCCTAAAATATGACAAATTTACTATTATTATTAAAAAACCGTAACCATTCAAAGGATTGATAAGTTATACAGTTCCGAGAGAAAATATACTGTCAGTTAACAGGGAAAAAGTATGTTTTCACCTGGTAGAAAGTGTCTTTTTAACCAGGAAATCCAGGAGAAATCTGGGAATTGTTTTTCCTTGTCCATGTATACACCCTGAAGTAGTTACTTCTGTGATTGTTTCTTCTATTAAAATTCCCATGGTTATTCCAGTTATTCCTGTCCTGCTGCTGTTCAGAATTTCTCTCTCTATTGACGCTTTGATCCTGATAGAAGTTACCAGTATCTCTGTTCTGTGATTACTCTCATTGTGATTTCTCTCATTCCTATTATTATGGTACTTCTTTCTACTGCCCTAACCAGCCTGTCAGCATATCATAAAAACTGTTCAAGACAATCATGAGATCCTTGTACTAAATCCCACTGCAATCTTCCTGGTAATCTCCCTTAAAGTACATCAATAAATGTCATTTCATCAAAAGATTTGTCAAGATGTGCTAATTTTTTAAGTTGGTTCTTATAAAACACTTTCAAAGCGCCATCCCTATTTCTGTAATTTAGGACCATTCAAAAATTCACTTTTGATCTGCCTCTCTTCTGCTTCCTACCAAAATTTATTTAAAAAACTTTCCTTGAATCTCTGATATGTTTCCTACTGATTTAAATTTAAATTTACCCATGACAGAGCTTTATCTTGAAGAAACCTTTTTAAAAAATTAATTTTTTGACAGTCTTTCATGCCTGACACAATGCTATCCCTGCAATGGTGTGGAAAATCCAGTGGATGTAAATTATGTGATTGAAAACTTTTGATAGAAATGTTGGACCACACAATACCATTGTTTGCACACAGGTTTTTGTGACTACAACTTCCCTGAACTGCTGAAATTTTTGATCTAAAACAGTTGCATTAGTTTTCATATTTACATTTAAATTTTTTTGGTTTAAACTGGTGACCGTTTGTTGGGTAGTAGCTTCCAACTTGCACAGTTTTTCCACTATGACCTTCTGTTAAACTCTGATGATGTCATCAACATTCTTTGATTGTTTCACTGACTCAGGTACAAATTCATTATATAAAACAATAAATTTGTTTTCTAAAACATCAACTTTTTCATTCACACTTTTGAACCACTCTGACATCCCAATTCATAACTCTGAAACTTGATTACTAACTTGTCCTATCTGATCTTGTACTCTGTCCATTTTGTTTTTGGTTCTTATTTTAGTTAACTGATCATTAACTGCACTAAATTTGCTATTGTTATCTGTCTTCATTTCCTCTAGCTTTGCCAAAATTAACTGCAAACATCAGTCTTTACTGTTTTTTTAATGACTACTCGGCTCAAAATTGTCCTGACTGGATCCTATAGCTTTCACTTTGACTTCATTTTTGCTTTCGACCCTGTTAATTTTGTTAACAAGCTCACGAGTCCATAAACAAATTGACTTTGCAAGTGGTTTGTACTTATCTTTCCTTTTTGATGTCCCTGGTTGTAGTTGTAAAGTCCTCTTCACTTTCATTCAGTCCAGTCCATCAGTATTGGTAGTACATTGTCACTGTTGGTATGAAGATCCTTTGTTGTGCAGCCTTCAGTTTTGCTCCATGTGATCAAAAATTTATTGTACATAAATTTCAAAAATCAACAAAATAAAAGAAGCAGTTTCTGTAACAGACAGAACTTCATTATTACTCAATTAACCACAGATGACGCCCACACTTGTAATCTCCACCCCTCCTTCCTAATTCCAGCTATTGTCCACAATGAAATATTTGCAAGGAGCAAACTTTCTAGTTTACTTAGTTTTTCATGTAGAGTTGGCTCCAGTTCTTCTTGTCTAGGGCTCTGATACTTGAAGCTGAAATTCTCACATTTTAGGTCCTCACAGTTGAATTGATCTAAATAAATTTGAAGATTGTTGTTGCAGAATTTTTATTTTTCTGTAAATATATTTTCTCACATTTTAGTATATCATACAGTCTTTTGATTTTTCTCATTAACAAAGCCGAAATTACATTGTTTTCACAAAATACAAAGTATGTCTGATCACATCAGAGGCATGCTTGCGACTGTCACATTCTGTGGAGAAAACCATGTTCCAGAGGGTCTACAAGTTTCCTTAACAAATGAATTTCTACTAGTTTGTATTGCATTATTAGTTTCGATTATTATTTAATAAATGAACCCAGAAATAGACATAGTAAACTGTGCAGGATTATGTAATTAATAATAGATTTTTTAAGTTGCCAATAATTCGTAATTTCAAATGTTTCTAAAAAAATAATTTTAACTGTACATTTAGAACTAGTATTTAATCGATTATATCATTGAGACTAAAACATTTTATAAAGTAATTCATTTTCATAAATTTTAACTGGAAATATAACATACTGTATAAAATTATATGAAAGTTTTCAGAAAAGCAACTGAAATAAAATTGACCTGTCCAGAATTTGAACAATAACACTGTTATCGACAACTACTGTTGAGGAAAATTAATGCTAGAGGAGGATGTCCATTACAAAATGTTAAAATAATTCTTATCCAGTATAGTTAAGGTGAATGTTTGAAGCAAAAATAAAATAAAATTCACAAGAGCAACGATTTCTATAGTGGACTACGACACTTCACCATCACAGACCTATTTGTTTATGAGGATATTCTTACCAAAAACTGTGATTCCTATTCTTTTTCATATATTGTCTGTCTTTTCTGGTCTTGTCATTTGTAACTTTCTGATTGTGTTGCAGGATGGTTTGTTTGGCATAGTGTGTACATCAGTGTATATTGAAAGGGACAGATAAATTTTGTAACTCTTTTTTCAGAACATTTAAGTTTTGTATGTGGGCAACTGCAGCTTAACCTAGGCACAGTTAAAAGATACTTTAAAAATTTTGTGGTAAAATCTTCTGAAAAATGAGTCTGCTTTTAACTGCTAATCCTCATTGATTGTGAGATCTTGGTACAACCAGTTTGGTGATAATAAATCACATTTTCAGGTTCTGCTGTGATTGTGTGAGGACACAATGTCATCATTTCCTCGTTGCAGCCCAGTTAGCTGGTTTTCTAAGTACCATCAGGAATTCAACTCCAGTCCAGATAACACACATCAAAAAAAGTTTTACATCACCTCAATTCTGAGACCTGTACAGAAAATTGGAATAGAGATCAACATAAACATCGTTTCTGCCCTTTTTACTGCTCATGAAAACCGCACATTGCATGTTGTACCACCATATAGCAAGACCTTCAGAGGTGGTGGTCCAGATTCCTCTACACACCAGTATCTGTCATACCCGGTAGCACGTCCTCTTGCATTGATGCATGCCTGTATTCATCATGGCATACTATCCACAAGTTCATCAAGGCACTGTGGGTCCAGATTGTCCCACTCCTCAACAGCGATTCGGCGTATATCCCTCAGACTCGTTAGTGGGTCATGTCATCCATAAACAGTCCTTTTCAATCTATCCCCGGCATGTTGGATAGGGTTCATGTCTGCAGAATATGCTGGTCACTCTAGTTGAGCAATGTCACTATCCTGAAGGAAGTCATTGACAAGATGTGCATGATGAGGGCGTGAATTGTTGTCCATGAAGATGAATGCCTTGCCAATATGCTGCCGTTGTGGTTGCAGTATTGGTCGGTGGATGGCATACACGAATTGTATAGCTGTTATGGCGCTGTCCATGACCACCACAGTGTACGTCGGCCCCACATAATGCCACCCCAAAACATCAGGGAACCTCCACCTTGCCGCACTCGCTGACAGTGTGTCTAAGGCGTTCAGCCTGACCGGGCTGCCTCCAAACATGTCTCCGATTACTGTCTGGTTGAAGGCATATGTGACACTCGTTGGTGAAGAGAATGTGATGCCAATCCTGAGCAGTCCATTCGGCATGTTGTTGGGCCCATCTGTACCATGCTGCATGATGTCGTGGTTGCAAAGATGGACCTCGCCATGGACGTCGGGAGTGAAGTTGCACATCATGCAGCCCATTGTGCACAATTTGAGTTGTAACACAACGTCCTGTGGCTGCACAAAAAGCATTATTCAACATGGTGGCGTTGCTGTTAGAGTACCTCCGAGCCATAATCTGTAGGTAGCTGTCATCCACTGCAGTAGTGGCCTTGGGTGGCCTGAGCGAGGCATGTCATCGACAGTTACTATCTCTCTGTATCTCCTCCATGTCCGAACAACATCGCTTTGGTTCACTCCAGGACACTTGGACACTTCCCTTGCTGAGAGCCCTTCCTGGCACAAAGTAACAATGCAAATGTGATCGGACCTCGGTTTTGACCGTCCAGGCATGGTTGAACTAAAGACACCTCCTGGTGGAATGACGGGAACTGATCAGCTGTCAGACCGGCTCTGTTTAATAGGCGCTGCTCATGCATGGTTGTTTGCATCTTTGGGCAGGTTTAGTGACATCTCTGAACAGTCAAAGGGACTGTGTCTGTGATAGAACATCCACAGTCAACGTCTATCTTCAAGAGTTCTGGGAACCGGGGTGATGCAAAAAATTTTTGATGTGTGTATGTCCAATAGTGCTATCCCATAATTATTTTTGGTTATTGATGGATAATCCATAATTATTTGTGGTTATTGATGGATCTTTAAGTATCAGTTGCTGCAAGCAGACTCTACAGTTTTTTAGAAGATTTCATCACAAAATTTTTTAAAAAGATCTTTTAACTTTTTCAGAATATCATGACTGTTTCCTGTTTAAATTTAAATGCTGGAGAAGAGTGGAAACTTTATTTCATAACAGCTGAATGGTGGAGTTATGATGAACATGTGATTACTTTGTAGCCAATATTTTAACATCATGTAATTATTGTCCACATAATTTTTCTCTTGCAGAAGAATTCTGTACTTGGTATAAACCTGTTGTGGGTCACCTGTGCTAATAATACACAACAACCTGCTACTCTTCATTTGTACAATGTGATGAACTTATTTACTGTTTACCTAGAGACTAACGTTGTAGGGTAAGCAAATCTGACTAACACGTAGACATACATCATGAGGTGTGATGACAAATAACTTCAACACTGCACTACAGTTTACCCCTTCTGGTGTCATGTAAATATTCTTCAGTATGAGGCACCTATTGAAACTGAAGAAGATCTCCAGACAAGAATTCTTGCATAGTGTTGCAATGTTCAAGTAGAAATGGATTGTTTGAACAATTCTGATAAAATTTGTGAATGTAGTATCTTGTGCCAGATATGTAGAAAAATAAAATTATTGTGAAGAAATGCTTGCTTGAATTTTTATAGTTGTCAGCGGACTAAAAGTATATTTTGAAAGCTCTCATTTTAGCTTGTAGCTTTTGAAGCCAGTAAAAAATATTTACCTTCTCAGTTGTACCTGAAAGTTACCATCATCTTGGAAACTCATTGTATAACCATTATACACCAAATAGTGAAAATATTTTTATTTGTTCTTTATTGTTATAGGTGAAAGTATCCATATAAAATTACATGGAACAGCAGGTGAAGCTAATGTATATTTGGAAAAAAATCATATTGTAATTGGAGATACTTTTATGGGCTTAAAAAGAGAAAGTTCATTTTTAATTTTCAACAAAACTAAACATATAGTTAATTTCAGATGGAAACGGTTACCAGATCCTGCACATGACAATGTAGAAATTGAAAGGTATGTTATAGATTTTCTAATTACCCATATGTTATGCTGCTTTCACACTGGCGATTTCATTGCAGCTATTAAGTTGCTTGGTTCAATCACGGCGATGCTCGACCACCACAGGGTTGAAACACTGGATACGTGAATGAACCATAAGCTGAAGCTCTGTGGTGAGAGTTTTGTGTGTGTGTTTGCACAAGCCAGTTGCGAAATATACCCTGATGAGAATGGTTGCTTTCCATTTGGAATGTGGGGGGTGGGGGGACAGATGTAAACAATGGTATTGTACTTTCGAAGTCCAGCACAAATAATTTTTTACAAATCTTCTCCAAGCATTACGTTTTGTCATCTTATTGCTGTAATCCTTATTTCTGAACCTGAAATTACAGGATAATAGTCACTTTTGCAGCAGGAAAGTGCACAGAATTCTGTAAAACAACATATGAAATAGACATGATTTGACAATGTACTGCTGGTTATAATAATGCTAAACATAATTTATAATATGAAATAGTTTAACAACATTTTCAAACACTCTATAATACTGCCTACTTTGGTAGAACAAGTTTAAGACATTTTCTATGAAAAATGCAGCACAACCTGGTGAGGTGAGGCAGCAACTGTTTACTCGCTCTTGTTGTAGCCGTGCTGTTAGATCACCACTTGTGAAAGGATTAAGTGTGGGTGAATCACCATAACCAGTCACAGGAACGGGTGGTTGCACAGTGGGTAGTGTTGTCAAATTGCCAATTTGTAAGGCCTTATGGAAATAGCGTGTTAAAAAAATGAACGCAGCTCAGCCATATCGCCAGTATGTAAGGAGCCTTAAAGTGGCAATATTTTGTAAGATGAATTGTGATTTAATTATAAACACCTATATCTAACTGATCTTCAGCACTGAAATTTATAAACAAATTATGTAGGTTGAAGGAAAGTTTCGAGATGGTAAAGGATCTAGAAATGAAGAAGTATGTGCCCGTAAAGCAATTGTGTCACGTAGAAAGGAACGAACATGAAATTGTATGTGATAGAATATACAGTGATGAAATAGAAGCTCTGAAGCAACAAGAGCTTGACTTCAAAGACAGAAATTTTATTTTGTTGCCAGGGGTAAGTTAGAAATCACAGAGTTATAATGTGAACGATTAGTTAATTAAATGCCGAGACTGTTTATTCTCTATTACAGTTTGGAGAAATATGGCCTGACAACTGGATTGAAATAACAGTAATTTTTATGCCAGATAAAGCACAAAATTTCTGTGTTAAAGCTTATTGTGATATACTAGGAGCAGAGCATCGCATACCTTTGACAATAACAGGTGTGGGCCAAGGTCCACTATTGAGATTGAATGTTAGAAGTCTGGATGCTGGGTATATTGTTGCTCAAGCAGTCCACTCCTATGAGGTAAGTGTTGTATATGAATAGTTCATTTAAAAAATGAAACAGTGGAAGATTCAGGTTAGAATAATGACAACATTATGAAAAGGATAAATTGCTACTCACCATATAGCAGGTATGTTGAGTCGCAGACAGGCACAACAAAAAGATTGCTAAACAAGCAAGTTTTTGGTACTAAAGCCTTTTTGTGAATTGGATAACACAGACATACACACATATTCACACCCACACATCGCACACTCACGTGACCCCCTATAATGTCCCACCGGTTGTTGAGTAGTTAAAAATGATTTAAATACCTGTGAATATCTTGCCTTCGGTGTCCCTCAACGACTGCATACATGAGCTAAAATATGCTTGTTCAGTAAGTACAGGATACCATAATGGATTTCACTACAATGATGTAGGCCACAACTGAAGTAAAGTAAGTACGTAGATTTATTCATTTCAAAACCTGTATCTTATGAGCTCATGAGTGATCTTCGGTGTAATAAGCCTCATTGTTACTACTACAGCTAACTGATGATAGCATTTACTACACTGGTGACATTAAATAGTCCAGATGCAATAATTTGATAGAAATGCGTGTGAGAGGTCCATTGCATTGTTCTACACTAATACTCAACAAAGTACGAATATAAAATCATATTTCATTCTGCCTTTTGTGATATTAAATCAAACTGTTTAACACTCCGAAATAATCTGTCACTGCACTGTTGTAATATGCTGTTTTAGACAGTCCAATACATGAGTTGCTCTATTGTAAATCCAAACCTGAATCAGCACCAAGAACTTATATCAGTTGTATGCACAGATCTGACCTCTAGTGGGTCCAACACTCATCTGCCCTAACAATACTCAAGGCCAAGTATTTATACTCTTCCTACAATGTACTGCTGGTTATAATAATGCTAAACATAACTTATTATACAAAATAGTTTAACAACATTTTCAAACACTCTATAATACTGCCTACTTTGCTAGAACAAGTTTAAGACATTTTCTATACACATAAAAATCACATAAGTATTGAAAATTGCAGAAATAAGCATTCTAACAATGCTAAACGATCAATCATCTATATTTTGTTAATTAGGGTTGAGATTTAATTCCTACCATTTACATATGATAAGAACGAAATATGTTATTCTTTTATCTAAACATTTTCCATATATCAATTTCATGAGTCTGATTTTGGTTGTTTATGGTACAAAGGGTATTGTAACTACTATTGTTTGGTATTGCTATTATTCTCCTAAAAGCCTTTTTCCTATTATCAAAGAGTAATTGAATTTAATTATAGCTGGAGATATAAGAGTACTGATCTAGTAATACATAATGCTGGGGTGGTAACCATAAGCCTGGAATGTTACACCCTGTGTCTGGCAGCCAAAGCCAGTCTGTGAGCAACAGCACATGATGAGAGAAGCAGCAGTTTGGTTGGGGGTGTGGGGTAGGGGGGGGGGGGTAGGGGGGGGGGGGGGTTAGGGAGGAGGCTGTGATGGGGAGGAGGAGGGATAGCAGGTTAAGAGTGGGGATAGTAAGGTGCTGCTTTTTGGAGCATACAGGGATGAGGTGGAGAGAGGGTAAGACAGCTAGGTGCAGTCGGGAGGTTAGACACAGGTTTTGGAGGGGGGGGGGGGGGGGGGGGTGAAGGAGAGAAGTAACAAGACTGTTGGTATGACGGTAAAAATGTGCCTGCCTGAAACTCAACATCTTCACCATATATGAATAGCAACTATCCTGTTCATTATATTGTCATTTGAAAAGTAGTGTAACATATATTTAAGATTCAGAAAATAAGCAGTGGTGATCAGTGCTTGTAGATGGCTAATAAATATTGCGTAAGTACACTTTGCACTCAGAAAATTGCACTACACACACACACACACACACACACACACACACATGCATACACCTTAGTAGTAGAAGAGTGTTATGAGCTAAAGAGGGAGAGAGAGTGGTAGCAGCAACATACAGATTAATACTGTTAATGTCACAAAAGTGAGTGGTGTGTGCCCAACTGTGATTAACAGCAAATTAGGTGAGCTGGTTGTGAAACATGCTGCATGCCATTACATGATGGCATCAACAGTTGCATTAATCCCAATGTGTTTTTTGATCTTCACTTCTTGCAGCAAGTCCTCTGAACAACCCTGTGTGTAGGTGCTGTCCCTTAAGCACATGGTTGTGTGTGGGTGACCTGCTCCTATATTGTGGTGTAATTTATAATTTCACTATGTTTACCTTAAATTGTATGATGTTATGTGCTGTATTAAATAGATTCAGATGAATAATATTGCCCATGAGACAGCAATCTCTCACACCTGGGGGACAACAGAATATTTATTGAATCAAATACTGCATGTGATCAGTAGACTACTTTGTCATGTAAATAATGTTTAGTGTAGTGTACTAACTTACCCCTCCAAATACGATGGAGCATTGAAAGCCCTAAGTCAAAACAAGGCACCTGGCATACACAATGTTCTCCCAGAATCATTTAGAGCTTGGAGAGAACATAACATAACGGATTATGCCATCTGCCATACAAAGTGTATGAGACAGGTGAAATGCCATCATACTTCAAGGAGAATGTAACAATTTGAATTCCAAAGAAGGAAGGCACTGAAACACATGAATATTACTGAACTATCAACCTTATAAGTCATGGTTGCAAAATAGTGGCATGAATTCTTTACAGAAGAATGGAAAAAAACTGTTAGAAACTGATCTCAAGGAAGATCAGTTTGGGTTCTGGAGAAATGGAGGAACATGTGAGACAGTACTGTCCTATGACCCATCTTAAAAAACAAACTGAGGAAAGACAAACTTATATTTGTAGCATTTATGGCATTTATAGCATTTATGGATTTTGAGACAGCATAACAAAGTGTTGAGTGAAATACAATATTTGCAATTCTATATGTAGAATAGATAAAATAAAGGAGCAAAACGTTATTTACAGCTTCAAAACGTATCTAAATGTCTGTATATATGAATTACTTTATTTTTATTGTTCTTAAATTGTAATACCAAGACATGTCAATTATCCTATTGATGAATGAAACAACAGCATCTACTACTACTACTGCTAGTGGTCAAGAAGGGAGTGAGACAGGACTGTAGCCTATCCCTAATGTCATTCAGTTAGTACATTGAACAAGCAGTAAAGGAAAGCAAGAAGAAAATTGGAATAGAAAGTTAAGTTCAGGGAAAAGAAATACCAATTTTGAGGTTGTCCAGTGACATTGACATTGTAATTCTGTGATAGACAGCAAAGGCCTTGAAAGAGGAATGGGTTGAAATTGATAGTGTCTTGAAAAGAGGTTATAAGATAAACATCAACAAAAGTAAAACTGCTAATGGATTGTAATTGAATTCAGTAACACCATGCTGAGAGGATTATATTAGTAGATGAGTATTGTTATTTGAGCAGCAGACTAATTGACCATGGCCAAAGTAGAGATGATATAAATTAATACAGGCAGTAGAATGTCAGAGAAGCATTTCTGGAAATCAAGCAAATATTAACACTGAATATAAATTTGTCTGGAATATAACCTTGTTTGGAAGTGACATGTGGAAGAAACACAGATCAGATAAGAAGAATATAGAAGGTTTTTTTTAAAATGTGCTCTTAGAAAAGAATGGTGAAAATTCGATGGGTAGAGGAATCCCTCCTAAACACCCCGGATATCAAACACCTCACCTGGTTCAGATTAATTGATGACTTCTTTGTGATCTGGATCAGGGGTGAGGACATCCTGTCCACAATCCTCCCGAACCTCAACATGTTCTCTCCCATTCACTTCACTTGGTCCTACTCAACATAACAACCCATCTGCCTCAATGTTGATCTCCACCTCAAAGATGGCTGAATCAGTACCTCTGACCATATCAAACCTACCAACTAGTAATACCTCCACTTCAACAGCTGTCACCAATTGCATACCAAGAAGCCCCTTCCATACATCCTAGCTGCCCATGGTCGCATCTGTACTGACGAGCGGTCCCTCTCGAAATATACCAAGGGTCTCACTGAGGCCTTTACAAATGGTAATTACCCTCCCAAACTTGTTCAAAAACAGATATCCTGTTCCTTATGATTCCAGTCACCCACCGCCCCCCAAAGCCCCACTCTCTAGCTGCAGAAGAACATTCCCCTTATGACTCAGTACCAACTGGACCGGAGCAACTGAATTATATTCTTCATCATGGTTTCAACTACCTCTTGTCATGCCATGAAGTGAGAAATGTCCTACCTAATATCCTTCCCACTCCGCCCACAGTGGTATTCCACTGCCCGCTGAACCTATGCAATATCCTCGTCTAACCCTACACAACCCAACCCCCGTTCCCTACCTCTTGGCGCGTGGCTAATATCCCTGTAATAGATCTAGACGCAAGATCTATCCCATACATCCTCCCAACACCATCTACTCCAGCTCGGTCACAAAAATCACCTTTCCCATCAAAGGCAGGGCTACCTGTGAATCCAGTCATGTGATCTACAAGCTAAGCTGCACCCACTGTGCTGCAATCTGTGTGGGCATGACAACCAACAAGCTATTTGTCCACATGAATGGCCACTGACAAACTGTGGCCAAAAAACAACTATACCACCCTGTTGCTGAGCACATAGCCCAACACAATGTTCTTCATTTCAATGACTGCTTCACAGCCTGTGCCATCTGAATCCTTCCTGCCAACACCAGTTTTTCTGAATTGCTCAGGTGGGAACTGTCCCTGCAATATATCCTCCGTTCCTGTAACTCCCTTGGCCTCAACATTCATTAGCCATTGTCATTACCCATGTAGCCCCCTTCCCTGTTCCCATTCCGGCACTACACAGCCTTCTGTTCCACCACTGCACCCAGTCTTTTTATTTCTCTCCTTTTTCTCTATCCCCCCCCCCCCCCCCCCCCTCCCCCATCCTCCGTCTAACCACCTGAATGCACCCAGCTGCCATACTTTCCCATTTCTGCACTATACAGCCCTCTATTCCACCAACGCACCCAATCTTTTTACTTCTCTCCTTTTCTTCTATCCCTTCTCTCCCCCGTCCTCCATCTAACTTCCCAACTGCACCTGGCTGCTCTACTTTCCGATTCAAGCAGTACATAGTCACCTATTCTACCAAAGCACCCAGTCTCTTTACTTCTCCCCTTTTCCTCTACCCCCTCTCTCCCACATCCTCCGTCTAACGTCCCGACTGCACATAGCTGCCCTACTATCCATCTTATCCCTCCACACTTCCAGCAGCACTTTACTGTCCCCCACCCATAGCCTGGTATCCCTTCCCTTTCCCTGCCCCAGCTTCCTGCTTACCTCCACCCTGCCTCCCATAATGTGCTGCTGCTTGCAGTCTGGCTCCAGCTGCCTGTGACTGTGGTCACATGTGTGTGAGTTGCGTTTGTGTGTGTGTGTGTGTGTGTGTGTGTGTATGCACGCGCGCGCATTATCTATTTTCGAAAAAAGGTGTTGGCCAAATGCTCAGTTTCTGACAATCTTTTTGTTGTGGCTTTCTTCAACACAGCATCTAGCTATATGGTGAGTAGCAGCTATCCTTTATGATTGTTATATTCCATCCTGGATTTTCTATTGTTTGATTCTGCATGACAGTTTTCCTTACATCCTAACCCAGAGTTGTTTTCCTTTGGTACTGTTTTCTAATACATTATTATACTGAATTTCTGCACTTCTTTCCCTTCTTCCCTGTGTTTTTCTTGTTGCCTTACAAACTGCACTGTATACTCTGGTTATGAGCCAAACTGTATCAACTGTCTCGGCTATCCACAACAGACGGCTGCAAGATCGCACTGATTGTTGGTGCAGCATCTCATGTCCCTCATTTCTCCCACTGATATCATTAACCCTCTACCTTCATACTGATCGCTCTTCCTGCGTCACTCTTGCACATTTTCGCCAAAACTTGTATCTCATCCTACCAACTCCCCCCCCCCCCCCCCCCCCCACCCCCCCCCCCCCCCCCCCCCCAAACCAACACTAATCCTTCTCCTCTCTGTTCCAGTTCATGTCTACTAATTTCACCTAATCTAGTCACATATGTCGTGTTCCTCCACCAATAGACCTGCAACCCACTTTACAAATGTATTTATTTTTTCTTGAACTCATTGTGAATTTACGCCAGTTGCTGTTGGTTTTGCCTTTCACTATCTTCCTATTCCCACATATTTCATCTCGTTTCCTTGTATTTCATCTGTTTCAGCCTTTTTTTTCCCATGTGTATGAGTGTATTTTGGCAAAACGTTTTTGTCCGTAGTTCGTGGTCATGTGGTAGCGTTCTCGCTTCCCACGCCCGGGTTCCCGGGTTCGATTCCCGGCGGAGTCAGGGATTTTCTCTGCCTCGTGATGACTGGGTGTTGTGTGCTGTTCTTAGGTTAGTTAGGTTTAAGTAGTTCTAAGTTCTAGGGGACTGATGACCATAGCTGTTAAGTCCCATAGTGCTCAGAGCCATTTGAACCATTTTTTTTGCAAAACGTTTTGGACGTAGTTCTCATTATTTTCTAACGCTTTCTTGGATGAAAAGAGACAGTGCTGTGTTTGGTTGGACGACTCACATGTCTCTTTCAATTGACTCATACATTGTGCATGCTGCCGATCCTCTTCTTTGGGTCATCAGCTACGTCGCTCTCACCATTTAATTCTGCTCCGACTGTATTAGGTTAAAGGGAATAATATTAACCAACTCTCTATTCATGAAATAAATCATGTACTCGTAGAATATTTTCAGTCCAACAACAATATATTTTCAACTATCATTCCCAAAGTAACAATTATTCTGCACTAGCCCCGTCAAGCCAATTGGTTTCAAGATAAAACACGCATACAATTACATACATGCTGCCTCATGCGGAGCCAAGACATGAAGTAAGAGTCTCTATACAGTACACAGTTCATCTGTCTCTGTAACAATCCTTATGACACCACAAACCATGGAACATCATACAAACACTCTTTGACTTTTTGACATAAATTCCAAGGTGCTGCTGGTATCCACTTGTTGGGCCGCTCATCTGACGCAGCTCCTGGTTTCTTGTTACAGCTGTCTCTCCTGCATACACAGATATGTGTGGCGCAGTAAAAAGTCTCACTCACCCTCATCATTTAAAATATCGGGTGTTTGAATTGGTGGAGAGCCAAGTGTTTCTAGAATTTACCCCAAAATTCTTGAAGCACCATCTGTGTCAATAAAGAAAAGTTTCCTTATCCCTAGCCAGAACCCAGCATCACATATGTTCCTGTGTTGTTGATTGGCTCGTGGAATACCCACCAAATGGGCTTACGTCAAATTACCCATCTCCGGCTGCCACCCTTCCTTCTACAATGACCTCCATCTGTTCAGATTCTGCCAGTCCTGAGCCCTCAGAACATAGTGCTTCAAAACCAAATCAACCAGGTGCAAACCTCCTTGCAATACCTTCTCTCCATCTGTAAAATCTTCCTGCTTCACAGTCTCAAATTCCTGGATTCCACAGCACACACTGAAACTCTTGCCCTCCAGGAACTAGAGCATCATGCACAACACCACCTCGAAAAGCTCTCCAACCTACTAAACTCTTACTCCTGGCTTGGACTACCACTGTCCACCACCTCTGCAACTACCTCTGCAACTTCCCCCACATCCCCTCCTAGGTGACAAACCCTGTCTCATAGACATACTACATTTACTCCACCCTCCAAACTCTGTCCCACCACCACACAGAACCCAGAACCTAAACAGACTTGAAACATAGTCATGAACCTTTGCTCCAAAAGCCTTATCCCTGCAGAAGTATCAGTCCTTTCCAAATGCCTCACCTTTTGCCCCACTTCCAAATTCAATCATGCAGGACTCGTTAAAAACCTTCTCTCCTTCTCCTGGTCTCTACAGTGGAAACATTTTTTCGCCACCAACCCTACCAATCAGACACAACCAGAGACCAATATTGAACCCTACCTGCCTCAGTTCACTCCTCCATCCAACCATCATCCACCTCAGTTGCTCCCAAATCACCCCCTGTCAGCATTCCAGAATTTCTTAACCTGGAACCTTGCCTCACCATCATTCCCCAAACCCCTCAACATTTAAACTAACCTTACAACCACAGAAAGATCTGCAATCCACCACCTAAAAACTGAATGCGACCTTATAATCCTACATGCTGACAAAGGCTCCAACACTGTTGTTTGGAACCACAAGCATTACCTGCAGAAGGACTCTGCCACCACCTACAAACCATGCCACACTGACACCATTCCAGAAATCCAGCAGGACCCCCAGTCTCTCCTCAAATCCCTAGGCCCATCCCAGGACCTCTCCCTGGAGTCCATCTCTTTCCTCACCCCTACCAATCCCCCCACTCCAACCTTCTACATGCTTTGTAAAGTCCATAAACCCAACCACCTAGGACCTACCATTGTGGCCGGTTACTGTGCCCCCACTTAGAGAATCTCTGCTCCTGTAGGCCAAAACCTTCAGCCTATTTCCTGCAACCTACCCTCCTATATAAAAGATACCAACCATTTCCTCCACTGGCTCTCCACAGTTCCTGTTGCTTTACCACATGGTGCCCTGCTCGTCACTGTTAATGCCACCTCTCTTGACACTAACATCCCTAATCACCATGACCTTATCATTATTGAACACTACCTTTCTCAATGCCCAACAGATTCCAAACCAACAGCTTTGCCTTCTCGCCATTACCAAATATATCCTCACTCACTCTTATTTCTCCCTTGAAGGCATTACCTTAAAACAAATCCGAGGTACGGCTATGGGCACCCGCATGACACCATTCTATGCCAATCTTTTCGTGGGCCATATCGAGGAATCCTTCCTAAACACTCAGTGTCCTAAACCCCTCGCCTTGTTCAGATTCACTGATGACATCTTTGCAATCTGGATCGAGGGTGACGACACCCTATCCACATTCCTCCAAAACCTCAACAACTTCTCCCCCATTTGCTTCACCTGGTCCTACTCAACTCAACAAGCCACCTTCCTAGTGGTTGACCTCCACCTCAAAGATGGCTACATCAGTGCCTCCTTCCATATGAAACCTACTAACCACCAGCAATACCTTCGTTTCGACAGCTGCCACCCATTCTATATCAAGAAGTCCCTTCTATACATCCTAGCTGCCTATGGCCATCATATCTGTAGTGACGAACGGTCCCTCTCGAAATATACCGAGGGTCTCACTGAGGCCTTTACAAATCGTAATTACCCTCCCAACCTTGTACAAAAACAGATCTCCTGTTCCTTATCTTTCCAGTCATCCACCATCTCCCAAAGGCCCACCATCTGGCCACGGAGGAGCATTCCCCTCGTGACTCAGTACCACCAAGGACTGGGGTAACTGAATTACATTTTCCACCAGGCTTTTGACTGCCACTCTTAGTGCCCTGAAATGAGAAATGTCCTACTCACTATCCTACCCACCCCTCCCACAGTGGTATTCCACAGCCCACCAAACCTACACAATATTGGGGTGGGAAGAGGAATTCCGCCTTATGCAAGAGACCTTTTTTTGTTTTGTTTTGCCCAGACATGTTTCAGCACATTTTGTGCTATCTCAACAAGATGGACTACCTATGGGATCCCCAGTCAGTGGCCTCCTAGCTGACAGATAGAAAAACAAATCTTTGACAAAATAGTAATACCAAAACGGTACAAAATAATATGTTTGTACAGATATGAAGATGACATAATTTGCTTAATAGATGATCAACAGACTCACACTAAAGAACTTCATGACAACATAAACTCCATCCACCCACAAATGCAGTTCACCATTGAAACACAAACAGATGAAAAACTTAATTTCTTAGAACTCATCATACACAAAAGAAACAACAAACATGAATTCACAGTCTACAGAAAACCCACAATCACCAGCACTATTATTCACATCCAATCCAATCACCCCATAACTCACAAAGAATCCAGCTTCAGATATTTACAACACAGACTGAAAAAAATAACCATGAACAAACACGATTACACACACAAACTGAACGCAATAAAACAAATTCCACAGGAGAATGGGTATGATGCAATGAGAGTAAGCAAAATAAACCACAAAATACAAAAACAACACATAACCATGAAACACACACACACACACACACACACACACACACACACACACACACACACAAACGAACACAACACACAACAAATCAACAGACAGTAAGGAACAAATGGCACATAATGACTTACAACAACAAAGTCACACACAGGGTGGGTAATATACTAAAGAAACAAGGACTCAACACAGCATACAGAACCAACAACACAACACAAAGCAGACTTGGAAGAAATACCACCAACACTCACAAATACAACCAGTCCGGTATATACCAACTTACTTGCAGCTGCTGCAGGTCTGTATATGTGGGCCAAACATGCAGGAATTTCAGAACCAGATACACTGAGCACCTCTAAGCACTGAAAAGCAATAGCTTACCCTCAACATTTGCACACCAGCTGACAGCACACAATCACCACCCAACAACCAATGAAACTGACTTACACGTCCTTAAAACTAGTAACAGCTTATACCAAAAATTAACTATAGGGGAAAACTATCACATTCAAAAATCAATAGCCAAAGGAAAGAAAGTACTCAACGAATACACATCACTGTGCAATAAAACCCTCTTTTCTCACAATAGAAGAACTATACGAATAAACCCCCACCAAAACTAGTCATGAGAAAAAGAAAATTTATTCTTCCTCCCTCCCTCTCTCTCTCTCTCTCTCTCTCTCTCTCTCTCTCTCTCTCTCTGGCACACACTCACTCAAAAAAACCAAACACCACAGATGCCAAATACACTTCAAACTCACACGCCTCACCCAGCCAAATGCTCTACGAAACAAATGAATACCACACAGCCACAACAGCACGTAATGGCAGCGAAAACTCTGCCTATGTTTTGATAAATTGGAGAAAGTACAGTGTCAAGTGACCATAAGCCATGAAATCTGCATATTCATTTTCCCAACACATGAGAAAGCACCATAATATCAAAACCATAAGTTACACACAAAAAACATGATATATATTCATTTCCAATTGTAAATGCATTATAAACAGAAAAATAAAAATTACGTTTTGCTGTTTTGCAGATGACAAGTTGTAGCTTGTGTAGCAAAATAACTACCAAAATAAATGTCCAGTAGTATCGTGTAAGATATGTAAACTAATGCATACATCCACTCTTTTTGCCAATTAGCGATAAACAGAGCTTTAACATAATGTTATAAACAACACTTAGTGCATCAGGTCGTTGATAAATATCTCAACTGTTAACTGTGAACAAATGATGTATAATATTTTACATCAATTATTCATTTACGATTGTAAATATTATATACCAAAAGTTTCACTAAATGTTAATTTGTAACAACAAAAAATAAAAAAGATCCCTCTGAAGATAGCACAAAACGTGCTGAAACATGTCTGCGCAAAACAAAACAAAAAAAGGTGTCTTGCATAAGGTGGAATTCCTCTTCCCATTTCGTAGCAAGCACGGACATAACAACAAGAACTGCAGCACCACAAGATGATTACTACACAATATCATTGTCCACCCATACACAAGAATTACTCCCAACCTCTTGCCTCATGGCTAATATTCCTGTAATAGGCCCAAATGCAATATGTGTCCCACACATCCTCCCACCACTACCTACTGCAGTCTGGTCACAGACATCATCTATCACATCAAAGATATGGCTACTTGTGAATCCAGTCATGTGATTTACAACTTAAGCTGCAACCACTTTGCTACAATCTATGTGGGCATGACAGCCAACAAGCTGTCTGTCTGCATGAATAGCCACCAACAAACTGTGCTCAAGAAGTTACTGGACCACCCTGATGCTGAGCACACGGTCCAACACAACGTTCTTCATTTCAGTGACTGCTTCACAGCCTGTGCCATGTGGATCCTTCCCACCAAAACCAGCTTGTGTTGCACAGGTAGCAGTTGTTCCTGCAGTATATCCTACATTCCTATAATGCTCCTGGCATCAACTTTCGTTAGTCATTGTTCTTACCCATGTAGCTCCTTCCCTGTTCCCATTCCAGCACTACACAGCCCTCTATTCCACAAACGCACACAGTGTTTTTACTTCTATCCTTTCCCTCTACCTCCCTCTCTTCCCGTCTTCCGTCTAACCTTCCGACTGTACCTTCCTGCCCTATTCTACATCTCATCCCTGCATGCTCCCAGCAGCACTTTACTGTTCACCACCCGTAACCTGCTATCCCTCCCACTCCCAGCCCCAGATTCCTTCTTACTCCCACCTGGTTGCCTGTCACATAATGCACTGCTGCTCGTAGTGTGACTTTGGCTGCCACAGACTGTGGTCATGTGTGTGTGAGATGTGTGTGTGTGTGTGTGTGTGTGTGTGTGTGTGTGTGAGAGAGAGAGAGAGAGAGAGAGAGAGAGAGAGAGAGAGAGAGACCTATTTTCGACAAAGGCCTATTGGCCAAAAGCTCACTTCGTGAAAGTCTTTTTGCTGTGCCTTTCTGCAATTCAGCATCTCCGCTATATGGTAAATAGCAACTGCCCTTTTCATAATATTGTAACTAAAGGAAGGGATTGAGTGGTAGAACATATCCTGAGGCATTGCTAAACCAAATATTTGGTAATGGAGGGAAGTGGTAGGTATAAAAATTGTAGCGGAAACACAATGATAAAGATTGCAATTGTTATGCGGGTCTGAAGAGGTTTGCACAGGAGAGAGGTACATCAACCAGTCGTGAGGCTGAGGACCATATCATCAACAACAATAACAACATTTAGAATTTTTCAGCTTAATGCAAGGAAAAACATATGCTACATATGCTGATGAAATAAAAGATAATGACTTAATAGTGTGGTGGTCCACCTTGGGAGTGCAATCAATCAGCAATTCGTGTGGCATGGGTTTGACAAATCCTTGGAAGATTTCTAGGGGTATGCAGCCACAACATATGTCTATGCACAGGTCACACAATTCACATTAACTACGGGCCGTCTGCTTGAGAATGTGGCGCTGGCTCTCGATCGTGTTCCAGACATGTTCCATTGGGTTCAGATCAGGTGAACTTGTGGCTAAAGCATTAGCACCTATTACTGTCATACTCTTCAAACCATTGTTGGATGATTCTGGCTGTATCACGTGTAAGATGTCATCACCATCAAGGAGGACCTCAAGAATGGAGGGTTATAGGTGGTTCACAGTAATGTTCATGTAATATGCAACTGTCATGATATCTCTGGTTTGTCGTTCAGCTTTCGCTGAAGCCCATGTGAATGCCTTTGATTACATAGTACTGCCCTTCTGACCTGTATCTGTGGTGCGGTGTGTGTTTCGAGCAGCCACTTCTGTGGATGATGACCTATCTTCGCATGACAATCAGCCTGTTGTAATAAAAAGACATGATTCATCTGACCAGGCAATGTGTTCCCATAGATCCATGGTTCCATATCGATGAGCTCGTGCCTATTGCAGTTGTCATTGATTACCATATTTTACAGAATGTAAGATGAACTTTTTTCTTCAAAAAATTACCTCCAAAATCCAGATGTGTCTTATACGCAAATTGATATAAAAATGACCAGTGTTTGATTTAAAATTCCCAACAATCTTAACAATGACCATACATTTGATGCCATCGGAAACCTATATCTATCTGCCAACATTGGTTTCAACTGGCAGCAGCAGTGCACCAATGCGACGAACATGAGTTTCGGGGATTCACAAGCTTGCTAACACCGTCCCCCTATCGCCCGCCATCACAGAATGCTGTCTAGCCTATGATGCGTCATTGAAATCTATGGACCCAGTGAACTTGAATTGAATATGATTTTTTTATTGGCAACAGTACAATATTTTGGCAGTAGCTAGTTTTGTAATGGAAAAAAGTAAAAGATAAACAATGGAAAATCCAGGATGGAGGGTAACAATATTATGAGAAGGAAAGTTGCTACTCACCATATAGTGGAGTTGCTGAGTCGCAGATAGGCACAACAAAAAGACTCGCACACACACACACACACACACACACACACACACAGTCACGCAGCTCACACATACGACTGCAGTCTCAGGCAACTGAAACCACACTGAGACACAGCATCTCTGCTATATGGTGACTGGCAACTTCCCTTCTCATAATATTGTAAAAAAATTAAGGATATTCATATGATGTGTGCTATAAATTGAAGGGAATAGTATATGCAAAAGAACATGGAAACAAAGCAGCTGAGTGGCATTTCTGCCCTCCACCAACAGAAAAGCCCATTCACGATTTGTGCACTAGTAAAGAAGAACTGAAAAATTTGAGGGAGAATGAATTTCAAATAGAGGACTGAATGCAAAATGACCAAAATGAGAAGATGATGTTTTGAAATGGATTCAAGGACACCATCAAAATGCCATTGGAATTAATACAAAAATGATTCAGATACACACTTGTAAGATAGTGCTGCAGTGGAACTTAACAGACATTAAGGGTGGAGTTGGTTGGTGCTACAGGTTTATGAAGTGTCGTGGACTTAGTATATGAATAAAAACCAAAACATCTCAGAAAATGCCACAAGAGTATGAAGAAAAAGTATTATCTTTCCATCAATTTATTATTTAACAATGAAAGAAAACCAGAGTGGAACTAAGCCAAATATCGAATATGGACAAAACTCCTCTGACTTTTGATGTGCCGAGTAACAGAACTGTTGTTATGAAAGGTGCTAAAACTGTAACTATAAAAACAAGGGACTGATGAGCTCTGATGATAAGTCCCATAGTACTTAGACCCACTTGACCCATTTATGAAAACAAGTGGACATGAAAAATTGCGCAACACTGTTATCCTTTCATGTTGTGCTGATTGTACTAAACTTAATCTAGTGATCATTTTCAAGCACGATACAATGCCAAAACATTCTAAAATACTGACAAGTATTGGTGTTCACGTACATGACAAGGGTTAGATGGGTGAGACTGGTATGAAATTATGGATTTAACAGAATGCGAGAAAGAAGGAAAGTTGCTTTATTGAAGAAGAGTTGTCTTCTTGTGCTAGATCAATTCGGTAGTCATTTGAAAAATTCCTTGAAAGAGAAATTGAGACAGGGAAATGCAGATCTTGCTGTTATTCCAGGAGGACTTACTTCACAATTGCAACCTCTTCGTGTCTCAATAAATAAACCATTTTAAATATATATAAGAGAGAAATGGAACAATTGGATGATGGATGAAACCCAACATGAATTCACAGCTTTAAAATGACCTACAATCAAGTGTGTCAGTGGATAAAATAGTCATGATCTAGAGTGGGATAAGACATTAAAGTAACACTCTCAGAGGCAGTGAAGACCATCTTGTGTATGAAGAGCACATTGATGATGAAGAGGAGGAGGAGGAGGAGGAGGAGGAGGAGGAGAAGAAGAAGAAGAAGAAGAAGAAGAAGGAAATTAAGATGATGATATTCAGGGATTTTGAAGCTCATTTCGGTTTTATAAACTAAGAATATTTTTTAGTCTGGCTTTCTACTCTGATAATAAAAATGGTAGAAACAATATTTAAAAAAAAAAGTGTTGAAAATTAAGGTCCTTCTTTTAGTCTGTAGCGTCTTATAGTCCATAAAATATACCATTTGTTTGGTCAACATGGGAACACATAGAGGTCATCTGCTGCAGAGCGACATGTTCAACAATGGGTACGGAATGGTGTGCTCCAAAATGTGTACCTGCACCAGCAAAGTACTATCATCAGATCACCCACAGATTGCTGCCTATGCTGCTTTACAGAGTGGGTGAGCCTTATGACTTCTGACAAGTTATTGCCTCATCATGCATTAACTGTTCTTTAACCATTTTCTATAAATGCTCACCACAAAACCATCCAAACAGCAGACAAACTTCACTGTTTTGGAGATACTGGTGCTTAGGCTCACAGTTTGCTCTCAGTCAAAATCACTTATGTCAATGATTTTTCCCATATGTTGGTAACAGACCAGCTATCTTTGGAGACCACAGCCATTGATGATGGTGGTGTTGCTTTCCTCAGTGTCGTAGAGTGTGCACAGCCCATTGCCCTGCATGGGTCACCGTGTTGATATGCGATGATGGCTGTGTGCACTGCCCTCTGGATGGAGCTGGGCAGTGGCTGGTGCTGTGGCACCAAATCCCTAAAAGAATGCAGTGTCAGCAGTAGAAGGCATGGATGGGAGCTCAGTGGGGCAGTGACGCCATGTTCCATAAAGGACTTAGTGCAGGTGCAGCCCAGTTTCATGACCGTGGCTACTGCTGGCGATGCCCAGTCATCTCACTGGCAACACTGGCATTATGGCGGTATTGCTGGTGTTTGGCAATGAGAAGTGATCCCCTGACTCGAAATTCAGACCTTTTTATGTGTGTCTGGTGTGCATTTGTTTCACTACAATTGGCACCTAGTCACATCACCCAAGCAGTAGATTTGCCGTGGTGTACTGACATCGCCTCACTGGCTACACAGCTACCGCTGTGTGGTACAATTTTTTGCTGGGCTCTGCTATCCCAGCTTCACAATCCCTTCACGCATCTGTTATTGTGAGCCACATGTCACCACAACGGTGGCTACTGGCTCCCAGCTGTTAATCCTATGTTCTGTGGTGGCTTCCACATTACTTTTACTAAAGATTTATAATTTTGCCCAAATACTGGGTAGCAGCACTACAATCTAATGGATAGCTATGTATACCACAGAACACTTCATAATGGGAGGGCCCTCCTTGGTATACAGCAGGGCTGCACAAGGTGCATGCTCTGGTGCATCGCACAGTGCAGAGTGCAGAAGATGGCTGTGCTATGTTGACGATGGTGCAGACCCCCCACTCCTCAGCTTTGCGCAACAGCGCTGCCTCTCACTTCCTTAGTCTGTGTCGCTCGCGCCGTCTGTCTTGACCTGTTTCAAAGCTTTTACCCTGT
This sequence comes from Schistocerca piceifrons, assembly GCF_021461385.2. Lineage (NCBI taxonomy): Eukaryota > Metazoa > Arthropoda > Insecta > Orthoptera > Acrididae > Schistocerca > Schistocerca piceifrons. Next base: position 141,366,536 of record NC_060141.1, on the reverse strand, counting down.
TGTCTTTATCATTTGCCAAATACTAATGTACACTAGGTGGAGAGCTTAGTTTGGTGTATCGGTACAAAAGAGATTTATATAATAACTGCAATGGTAACAATTTTAAATTTGGTTTCAACACAAATGTATCTTCCTATGTGCTCTTTATTTTATTTACAATTATACTACTAAGATCTGGAACAAGAGATTGGCTGACAGCAATTTTGAGAGAAATTTTCAAATTACAATTAGAAATACTCGCATGCAATCTAGTTTTTGTACAAGACAAAACAGAAAAAAACTTTTCACATACACAAATGGAACCAAACATAGAAATAATCTTCGCTACTTCTCTGTGTAACCTGGGAAATTCTTCCTTCGGCAAATTCTGGTAGAATTGGAGCAAACCTTTTGTATTGTAAAACACATCCTTTTGGTGAACATCGCTTTGCAAATCAATTAGTTCGAAATGTAAATCTGAAGACACACTTTCAATATCCATCAAAAAAGGTTTCACAAAAACATCGACAATTGGCTGCAGGTAGGTAATTTCTTGAAACAATAACAAAGCCAATGTTAATAAATGAAAGTAATGTAAGCCATTGTTTCGAAGTACTAAAAGGCGATAGATTTTAATAAACATGTAATGTGTACTAGTGGTTTTAATGTAATGTTACACTTGCATATGTAATGCAATCTCCTTTATTTAGCTGTATGTCATATACCGGCACATTACCTGGAATCGGTCATTAAACGCATTTTTCAAGGGATTGTAGCACCTCGACGTATTTTTCAAAGCGCGCTCCTTCCTGCACAGATGCTGTCAAACAAAAACATAGTACCATTTTGATTAGAGCGGTTATAAAAATCAGGCTGTTTTAATAATGGTACAATTTATATCTCGCTTACCTAGTTCAGGAAAGTGTTCCGTATTTTTCTCTGAAAGGTTGTTTTTGAGGAGTTTCAGTTTATACTGGAAAGCGTTTATTTTGCTGATCATATCTTTGATGAGATTATTGTTTTCTTTTTGGAGTTTCAGACTTAAATAATTTAGGAGAGACATAATGTCTGCTAAAAATCCTAAATCAGCTACCCATTCAGGGTCATGAAAAAGTGGCTCCGGACGTCCTTTGCTCTCCAAAAACTGAGCCACAGTGCGGCGTAGTCGAAAAATTCAGGAAATCACTTTCCCTTTACTCATCCAGTGCACCTCAGCATGGTAGGGAATATCTGGATACTCCTCTTCAAAGGAAATCAAAAATTCTTTGAATTGACGATGGGAGAGTCAATGAGAACGAATGTAGTTCACGATACGCACCACTACCTTCATCACATCTTGAAGACCGATAACTTTCGCACAAAGAGCCTCTTGGTGTGCAAAACAATGAATGGAAGGTAAATTCGGCATGTTAAGTTTTTTCCGCAGTATGCCAATAAACCCTTTTGTTTTACCGCACATTGCTGGTGCCCCGTCTGTTGTTACAGAAAACAGCTTTTCCCAAGGGAGTCCTATTGCTTCAGCTGCCATTTCAACAGCTGCTAAAATATCCGCCCCTGTAACAGTGTCCTTCAACGAAATCATATCCAGGAGCTCTTCCGTTACATGTAGGTCATCGTCCACGCCACGCAAAAATATTGCTAACTAAGCCGTGTCGTTAATATCCGTGGACTCATCAAGTGCGATGTAGTACGCTAGGAAGTTTTCAGTTTTGGCTACCAGTTGTTCATGCAAATTCTCAGCAATGTCATTGATTCTCCGATGTATTGTCATTCTGGAAAGTGGTATTCTGCTGTATGCGGGAGCTAATGTGGGATTCATTGTCTCTACTACGTCCAACATAATGTTTTTTATTAATGGCCCATCCATAAATGGCCTCTCAGCTCTTGCTAAACGTAGAACAACATTGTAACTAGCTCTGAGAGTCCTTTTGCAACACTCCTCATCTTCTTCACCCTAAAGTAAAGAAAAAAAGATATGTTAGAAATAATTTATGCGAAAACAAAAACTAAGGAATCTAAGCAAATGTTATTTCGTTTCGCATGACCTTTAACCAAAATATAAATGCTAAAGTACTTGCAACAAACCTCGTTTGTAGATACAGAATTCTCTTCTGCAAGAGTTTGCAACTTCTGTAATTCTTCCTCTCTGGCATCCCCTGTTATATCACTATACTTTTCTGAATGCAATTTGCTGTAGTGCCTTTCAATAGACGATTTTCTGACACACGTAATTAGTGTACCACAGATTAGACATTTGGATTTATCGTCACAACGCACAAAAAAGTAGGAGAGTTCCCATTTCGATTTAAATTGACTTTCGTCAATTTTCCCTTTTTTGGGGCAGATGGTTCCATTATTCCGGTAATTGTCTTGCGCTTACGTATTCCAATGTTGACTAAGCCGTCTGGCAGCGCTTTTGGCAGCGCACAGCGTCGGCCTCACCTAGCAAGCCGAGTTGAGGCGAAGTATGCCGAGTTGAACCGGTGCACTGTGCAGGCACTCGCTGCACCTTGCTTTGCACGCGTGCGATTTTCAATGTTTGGGTGGCCCTGGTATACAGTCGCTGTGAAGAAATTTCTTAAGAAAGAGACTACTGCATAATAGGTGCAAAACAAAGCGTAGGGCTATAGAACTGTGTTTGGCTATCATTCTGTTTGTGTGTAAAAGCTGTTAGTGGCTTCAAATTTAGTGCCCAGTCACAAAGTAAAAGCAGAAATGTTTAATTCCATCTTGAAATTCTTCCAGTCCATTTGTGGCATACAACAAACCAACCAATGCAGCTTCTGTCACAGAGCAAAATTACATTTCTTTGCCATTTATGGGTAATTTTAGTTATGGACTGGCAAAACTTTTTCAGAGAATGGGCTCTCGTATAATATTTTCCACGGCTACCAATCTCCAGTTGATGTACATACATAATGAATCACCTAAAAAGAACAACCTTTTGGCATTGGGGGTATATCTTCTGGAGTATCACGATTTTAATGTAGGATATGTTGGAAAAACAGGCAGAACCTTCAAAATTAGATTGGAAGAACATCTCGTCAATAGATGGGGACAGGTAAAACAGAACTCTGCCTTTGCCCAACACCTTAAAGCCAGTGGCCATAGTCCTCCGCAAGTACAAAATCTTAAGATTTTTCATTTTGCGCAAATGAGTAAGAAGTTAAACATTTTGGAAGAAATTGCAATATTTAGGCATATGGAGGACAAAGATTTGTCCCTCCTTAATGACCAAATATTTGGCATTAATCAGGGCTTTTTAGAAGTTATGAAATCAGTGTTATTAATGTAAGCCTGGGGCTCTCGTAATTCTGCCTAAATATGAGGCCTGTTCCTCTCTGGCCTTATGTCGTCTTGTTAGCCAAGCCATTAGGGGGTTTTGACTCAAATATGATACTTGCGAGTTTGTCTCTTTAAATGTTGACGCATTTGTACACATTTTAATATAGCTATAAAATGGAAACTGGGAAAAAGTTCACCCACATTACGTCTGTCTTCCACGTTGGTGTGTATCTTTTAAGCGTAATAATTTTACTTGTATTTTCTAAAAAAAAGAGTTTTCTCGTTAGGAAGTTTTAGCTCCGCAGTATTGTGTATCTTAGGGGAGGGGTTGCTCTTCATCTGAAATTATGGTCCTGTATTTTTAATGTTCTCATTCTAGTGGTATATGTTACATAAAATCTGTTTAGGTACTGCATCTGTGTGTTGTATTATACACCCTGTTTTCTCATTTTAAATTTACCACCTTCATTTGTATTTTACTTTGTCAAAATTTTAGGATAAGTTATTGCACAGGTGTTGCTCCTAGCAACTCCATCTTATTAATATTTTATGTGCATTACACTTATAAAGTTTTAGTAGCTATGTCTATCTAGTTTACGACCTTTCAGTCTTACCAGAGGCTGCGTGGCAGCGCCACCTATTGAGGTGATTCTGTATTAGATGTCAGTACTAGCACATGATGCTGTGGTGCATTATGCTTACTACTTGAGCCCCATCTTATTGTTTTCCTTTAATAACAAAAAACTGCTAGTGAGCACTGGAATACCTGACCTTTTGCAGAAATATGTTGTATATCTACCCAACAAAGTTGAGTTTTGTTTGCTACACATTCAGTTGAGCCAGTGAATCTGGAACATAGGGAACCTGTATGGAATGTAATACCTACATTATTTAAAGCATGAAATAAACCACCACAGATGTAGCTTAAGAGGAAGTTTGCAGACATGGTGATGAATTGTCAAAAGCAATAAAACTGTTTCCCAACATAGAAGAAACCAATAGCATAATTGTTACAAAATTTGGGCCACAAACGACAAGTATCTTCAACATATTCACTTTTGAAGAAAAAGTGATTACATGTACAAATTTATTTGTGTATTAGAAATCCAAGTAAAGTGTAAGAATGGGTGAATCATTAGACTCTATAAAACCTGTTGTAAGTGTCAAAGGGAATGCCTATTGATAATGGCAACAGACAACAGAAATATAGGTTTTGCATGTATGAAATATGTATTTCTATTCTCTTGATTTCAGTGGAGTAAGCTGAAAATATATACAGGGTGTACATGAAGTCAGGGGAGACTTTCAATTACTTATTGCACAAGAACCAAACATTGTACAGATATTTTAATGTTTTGCAAATTTCCTCACAAATTCTAGAATCACTTGGCCTTCCACCATCTTGAACACATGATATTTTAGATGTGAGTGGGAGAAAGAAACCATATCTACTGCACGTCACCTGCCTGTGTGTGCAGGTTTTAAGTTTGTCATACAAAGACTGTAGACACGGCAGTCAAATGACACCAACAAGTACTTGTTGGTCGGTCCATGGAAGTCGTAATAAAAGCACACGGCAGCACCAAGGAACTTCTGTGTTATTCTGTGCTGTTTTGTAACTGTGACTGTTGTTGGTGTCGAGAGAACAATTGAGTGAAAAAAGATTTTTAGTAACTCTTATCTTGGACTTGCTAGAGACAAGACATGTGTATGATTCTCGTATAATAAGAGTCGTGGTTATGAAGCCAACTCTGTTGTAAATGTAACGTAATTGTTTCTAATGTGAGATGACACGGGTGACTTACAAGAAGTCAATTGTTTATGTGAGAAGTGTGAATTTTGTTCTTTGTGGAAGTTCAACTATATCAATAGTTGTTGAAAAGTATACTTCGAGTACCTTATTATTTCACAAAGAGAGAGAGAGTCTTAGAGGCTCCTGTGACTAGAGTCATTCGTCAGAAAAGAAGTTTGTAGAGATTCCGGAAGCCGGCTATTCAGAGAAGAATATCGGCCGCACATTCGCAAGTAAGTCAACTTATGTAAGAGATGTGGGGAGTTTGCACATACACTTCACACGCTCTTCTGTTGTCGAAAAATGTTAGAACGTGGCGACCAGTAAAAAAGGACTTGAAAAACAGGAATTTTAAGACCAAAAATGAGAAAGATGTATGTTGTATGTTGCCATAGCAACCAAACCAAATGCGATTAAGATTTTGCTCCAAGACTTTGGAACATGACCGAGTATTCAAAAGAAAAACAATTTGAATTGAGAAATAGTGAAGAAGATTCTTTAAGAAGATATATGCTGAGATCACTCTGATTAAGAAGATCTGGTGTAAGGAGTATACAGCTGTCAAAAGCATCGTGGGCACGCAGACACGGAAACCAACATCCGATGCCGCCAGCACCAGTTGCTGTTCGCTGGTGCTGACCTGCTTCCATTGCCGTTCACTGACGCCTACACAGAAACTAATAACTGATGCCACCAGCACCAGTTGCTGTTCACTGGTACTGATTACACATCAGCTCATCGACACAGCCAAGATTCTACGCCGGGTGAGAGTAAAACAGAACTTTATTGTTTTAATACAATGTAGTGTAAACTCTAACTTTATTAATGTAGTTATTATACATAAAGTTAATTTTTAAAATGCTCACAAGGTCTAAAGCTTGAAAAATTATGGATCACGTTCAGCAAGTTGGAGAGACATCAGAACCAGCCGTGGCTATTAGAATTACTAAAGAAGGGCCTGACTGGTCTGAGATAGTAAATCTGATTAAAGCTCAGGATCTTAAGATAGACTCATTACATTCTAACTCAAATGCTCAGAGGGAAGCTTTGAACACCCAGAGTCTTAAGTTAGACTCAGTAAACGCTCAGTTAAATGAAGCTTTAAATACTCGGAGTCTGCAGTTAAATTCTAAACTAGATGCACAGAGTGCGTCTTTAAGTAGAGAACTAGACTCGGTGAAGTCCCAAATGAATGCCGAAACAACGAATTTAGGATTGTTAAATGTTAAAGTCGACTCAGAATTTGGAAATCTATGCAAAGACATGACACTTTGAATAGTAAAGTAGAGAATATTAAATTAGACTTAAAGAAAGAATTAACCAATTCATTGGACATTCATGTAAATCAACTGTTCACTGACTTTAGTCAGAAACAGAATGATCAATTACAAGATTTAGCAGAAAAATTAGAATTTGATGTTGAGGAAAAATGTAATACTGTATAATCAGAAATCAGTGAAAAGTTAGGATCATTTGAAAATGTATGCAATGTTAAGTTTGATGCTGTAAAGCAGGGGTTGCATACTTTAAAAGATAATGTTGAAAAGCAAGATAAGCTAATGGCAATAATCCAATCGCAAATTACAGGTGTAAGTACACAAGTGGATAATGTAGAAAGAAGCTTCCAAGAGATCGCAAACTCTGATATTGTAAATATAAGTAGTTTGGAGGAATAATTTGAAGGGATCATAGATCGAAAAGTCACTGATAGAATGACATTGGGGAATGTGTCGCCAATTGTTCCTTCTGAACTTCCAGATACCCAAAAAGTTATAGATGACTTGTGGCAAGAATTCAAACTTATCCAGGACAAAGTGGAAAAATTGACAACTTCACCTAATGTTGTGTTAACTAATGAAGTAGTTACTGATTTACAATGGGGAGAAAATTTGGGGTTATTGAGACAATTCCCTAAATTCAAGCGTGACGGAGATGTGCATCTGACACATTTCTTGAAAAGCTCTGCCAAAAAATTGGGAAGACTCTAAAAAGATCAAATTTGCTGTGGGTTACCTTCCAGGAGAAGCCTCCAAATTTGAATTTTCCTCTTGGGGAGATTTTCAAAAGAAGTTTAAAGAGAAGTACTGGTCTGCAAGGGCTCAGGAAAAACTAATATCCAATCAGTGGGACCAGAAATACTACAATAATACTTGGGGTACCTTGAGGAAGTATTTCGATTGGCATCTAACACGGGTGAAGTACTTACATAAGCTGGTGGAAAAGGAGGGTTAGTGTGAATTTTAATAAGACGATTACCCATTTATGCAAGGAAAGATATATTATGTAGTGGTTGGAAAACAGTAGAAGAGTTGTTTTTTGTGGACGCACTGGATGCATTAAATAAGGACCACAATGAAAACTTGCACCAAAGTGATAGCTCGAACTACAAAAGAAACAGTGGTTGTTGTTGTTGTGGTCTTCAGTCCTGAGACTGGTTTGATGCAGCTCTCCATGCTACTCTATCCTGTGCAAGCTTTTTCATCTCCCAGTACCTACTGCAACCTACATCCTTCTGAATCTGCTTAGTGTATTCATCTCTTGGTCTCCCTCTACGATTTTTACCCTCCACGCTGCCCTCCAATACTAAATTGGTGATCCCTGGATGCCTCAGAACATGTCCTACCAACCGATCCCTTCTTCTGGTCAAGTTGTGCCACAAACTTCTCTTCTCCCCAATCATATTCAATACTTCCTCATTAGTTATGTGATCTACCCATCTAATCTTCAGCATTCTTCTGTAGCACCACATTTCGAAAGCTTCTATTCTCTTCTTGTCCAAACTATTTATCGTCCATGTTTCACTTCCATACATGGCTACACTCCATACGAATACTTTCAGAAATGACTTCCTGACACTTAAATCAATAATGGATGTTAACAAATTTCTCTTCTTCAGAAACGCTTTCCTTGCCATTGCCAGCCTACATTTTATATCCTCTCTACTTCGACCATCATCAGTTATTTTGTTCCCCAAATAGCTAAACTCCTTTACTACTTTAAGTGCCTCATTTCCTAATCTAATTCCCTCAGCATCACCCAACTTAATTAGACTACATTCCATTATCCTTGTTTTGCTTTTGTTGATGTTCATCTTATATCCTCCTTTCAAGACACTGTCCATTCCATTCAACTGCTCTTCCAAGTCCTTTGTTGTCTCTGACAGAATTACAATGTCATTGGTGAACCTCAAAGTTTTTATTTCTTCTCCATGAATTTTAATACCTACTCCAAATTTTTCTTTTGTTTCCTTTACTGCTTGCTCAATATACAGATTGAACAACATCGGGGAGAGGCTACAACCCTGTCTTACTCCCTTTCCAACCACTGCTTCCCTTTCATGTCCCTCGACTCTTATAACTGCCATCTGGTTTCTGTACAAATTGTAAATAGCCTTTCGCTCCCTGTATTTTACCCCTGCCACCTTTAGAATTTGAAAGAGAGTATTCCAGTCAACATTGTCAAAAGCTTTCTCTAAGTCTACAAATGCTAGAAACGTAGGTTTGCCTTTCCTTAATCTTTCTTCTAAGATAAGTCGTAGGGTCAGTATTGCCTCGCGTGTTCCAGTGTTTCTACGGAATCCAAACTGATCTTCCTCGAGGTTGGCTTCTAATAGTTTTTCCATTCGTCTGTAAAGAATTCGTGTTAGTATTTTGCAGCTGTGACTTATTAAACTGATAGTTCGGTAATTTTCACATCTGTCAACACCTGCTTTCTTTGGGATTGGAATTATTATATTCTTCTTGAAGTCTGAGGGTATTTCGCCTGTTTCATACATCTTGCTCACCAGATGGTAGAGTTTTGTCAGGACTGGCTCTCCCACGGCCGTCAGTAGTTCCAATGGAATATTATCTACTCCGGGGGCCTTGTTCCGACTCAGGTCTTTCAGTGCTCTGTCAAACTCTTCACGCAGTATCATATCTCCCATTTCATCTTCATCTACATCCTCTTCCATTTCCATAATATTGTCCTCAAGCATATCGCCCTTGTATAGACCCTCTATATACTCCTTCCACCTTTCTGCTTTCCCTTCTTTGCATAGAACTGGGTTTCCATCTGAGCTCTTGATATTCATACAAGTCGTTCTCTTATCTCCAAAGGTCTCTTTAATTTTCCTGTAGGCAGTATCTATCTTACCCGTAGTGAGATAGGCCTCTACATCCTTACATTTGTCCTCTAACCATCCCTGCTTAGCCATTTTGCACTTCCTGTCGATCTCATTTTTGAGACGTTTGTATTCCTTTTTGCCTGCTTCACTTACTGCATTTTTATATTTTCTCCTTTCATCAATTAAATTCAATATTTCTTCTGTTACCCAAGGATTTCTACTAGCCCTCGTCTTATTACCTACTTGATCCTCTGCTGCCTTCACTACTTCATCCCTCAAAGCTACCCATTCTTCTTCTACTGTATTTATTTCCCCCATTCCTGTCAATTGCTCCCTTATGCTCTCCCTGAATCTCTGTACAACCTCTGGTTCTTTTAGTTTAACCAGGTCCCACCTCCTTAAATTCTCACCTTTTTGCAGTTTGTTCAGTTTTAATCTACAGGTCATAACCAATAGATTGTGGTCAGAGTCCACATCTGCCCCTGGAAATGTCTTACAATTTAAAACCTGGTTCCTAAATCTCTGTCTTACCATTATATAATCTATCTGATACCTTTTAGTATCTCCAGGGTTCTTCCATGTATACAACCTTCTTTCATGATTCTTAAACCAAGTGTTAGTTATGATTATGTTGTGCTCTGTGCAAAATTCTACCAGGCGGCTTCCTCTTTCATTTCTTAGCCCCAATCCATATTCACCTACTATGTTTCCTTCTCTCCCTTTTCCTACACTCGAATTCCAGTCACCCATGACTATTAAATTTTCGTCTCCCTTCACAATCTGAATAATTTCTTTTATTTCATCATACATTTCTTCAATTTCTTCGTCATCTGCAGAGCTAGTTGGCATATAAACTTGTACTGCTGTAGTAGGTGTGGGCTTCGTATCTATCTTGGCCACAATAATGCGTTCACTATGCTGTTTGTAGTAGCTTACCCGCATTCCTATTTTCCTATTCATTATTAAACCTACTCCTGCAGCACCCCTATTTGATTTTGTGTTTATAACCCTGTAGTCACCTGACCAGAAGTCTTGTTCCTCCTGCCACCAAACTTCACTAATTCCCACTGTATCTAACTTTAACCTATCCATTTCCCTTTTTAAATTTTCTAACCTACCTGCCCGATTAAGGGATCTGACATTCCACGCTCCGATCCGTAGAACGCCAGTTTTCTTTCTCCTGATAACGACATCCTCTTGAGTAGTCCCCGCCCGGAGATCCGAATGGGGGACTATTTTACCTCCGGAATATTTTACCCAAGAGGACGCCATCATCATGTAATGGTAATAATTAAAAAAAAAAACAAAAACAAAAAAAAAAAAAACAAACATGAGGCTAACCTAGCTAGAGTACACCAGTGCAACAGGAAAAACAGTAATGACAATTATCAGAAAAACTACCCACCTTCAAATTTAGGTCCAGTAACTTCGCAGGAGCTCCAACACATTCTTTAGTTCATTGCAGCCTAAACATCACTTACCGACATTACCAGTACTGGAATTTACATAGTGGGAATAACAGGAGCAAATAGTAAGATTGTAAACTCAAATGAACTGCAGTATTGGAAATGTATCATTTCATCAAATGCTGTTAATAGTAGAGAATATCAATAGAGATGTATTGTTTGGTTTAGATTGGCAATTAGACTTTAAAGTTATCTTGAGTTTTGGTAAAGGGGATAGTAGAGCTTGGATACCATTTGTGACAGATAACTACATTGGAAAACAAACAACTTAGTGTCAGTGTTTGCGATCAACAGCTACGGCGCAATTGTCACCAAAGATCAATAATGTAGATCCAGGAACACATCGAACTGATATACAAGACAAAGTCAGTGAATCCCAAATATTAATCGAACTAGAAAGATGAAATTTATATAAAATTATAATGGAATATGAAGTAGTATTTTCCGAGCATCCAGGTAATATCAGTGGCTACATATGTAAGTTCAAAATCAAAGATGCCACTCCATTCTTCTGTAAGCCATATCCAATACCTGTAAGTTTGAAAGAAGCAGTTGAGGAGGAAATTAACAAAAGATTGATAACAATATAATAGAACGCAGTTCTAGAGTAATGAATAACCCTTTGGCAGTGGTGAAAAAATCCACAGGTGGGGTATGATTAGTGTTAAGATGGGCATACATTGAGTAAGCATATAGAGACAGAAAGAGACAGATCAATTAACATTGTCGAATTGTTATCCAAATTTGAGAAAGCAAGGTTTTTTAGCACGATGGACCTGACTGGAGGATATTTCAAATTAGGTTACATCCACAATCAAAAAAGTATATAGCATTTTTGTTTGATGGTAAATCATATCATTTCAGTATATTGCCATTCGGACTTAATATTTCTGTATCCGTATTCATACGTGTGCTGGATGAAGCATTAGGGAGAGATTTATTGAAGGATTTAATAATATATGTAGATGATATCCTGATATTTGGGAAGAACATTGTCTAACTTTGGGTAAGACCCTGAAGAAATTTAAAGAGAAAGGTATTATGGTGAAACTGTCTAAATTGTACTTCGCGTGCCAAGAGCTTAAGTTTTTAGGTCATATTGTAGGTGTGCTGGGAATTAGACCGGACCCTAAACGCATCAAAGCTATTACAGAATGTCCACACCCCAGAAATGTAAGACAGTTAAGGGGATTTATATGTATGGCTGGATATTGCTGACGGTATGTACGAGGGCAAGAACTAAATGACCTAATTTTCCGTTTATTAAGAAAGGGGTACAGTGTGTTTGGGATCAAGAGGCAATTGATGCATTTGAAAACATCAAAAATTTGCTTGTTGAATCACCCATATTACATCATCGGGTGAGCCATTTAAATTGTCAACAAATGCATCTGATTATGGTATTGCTGCAAAAACTGTTCCAAGTAGAGTGGGATCTAAATAATGCAACACACTTAACCATAGTGTAAATAAGCATGAATTAAATTATACAGCTACCGAAAAAGAACTATTGGCAATTGTATGGAGTATTCAGAAATATCAAACACCAGTATGGGAATCAGAAATCCATGTTTATACCGATCATCAAGCTCTATACTTTCTAATGAGTAGTCGATTGTTGCACTGTAGGTTAATGTGATGGATGCTTTTCCTACAGGAATATGATATTCAAATACAATATGTAAAAGGTTCCGAGAATATTGTACTGGATGCTTTGTCTAGGCTACCAATAGGAATGGAAGAATTAAAACATATGGAAGGATCCAGCGTTATTTTTGCAATTAATATTATGTCAGTAGAAATCTGAACATCAGGGTACAAGAGATGGTTCAAAGAATAACAGAAAATATCCATCATGATCCCAATTTTACAGAAATGTTTTCTATGTGTATCCAGAGTTCTTTACCTCCTAATCAAGTAGGAAAATGGAAAATCATAGGTCATAATTTGTTTTGGAGACACAGTGTAACATCGCAATGTTGGCGCTTTCTGCATTCCAAAGATAATGGAAGACACACTTTTGCGATATGTTCATACAGGATATGGGCACTTAGGAATAAAAAAGTGTATAGCCCATATGAATAAGTTTTATTATTTTAAGACGCTAGGGCTTAAAATAGCATCTTTGATAAGAACTTGTGAAATTTGTCAGAAAGTGAAAGAGAAGATTACTCATGTGAAGTACAAAATGTATCCGATTATTCCTAAGTCGTTGCTCGATCTCACAGGAGCAGATTTTTTTGGACTAGTTCCAAAAGGAAAGGGAGGAGTGTCAGACTTTTTGGTCATCATAGGGTGCTGGTCAAAATATGTTAAACTGTATCCCATCAAAAAAGCAAATATGCAGTTATACACTGTCTACAACAATACTTTCTGGAAGTAGGTAAACCAAAATGCTTTCTTACAGATAATGGCCCGCAATTCGTGAGTAATGAATTTAAAGAATTTCTAGCGTGGGAAGGTATTCGTCAAGTGTTGATATCCAACTATAACCCATCGTCGAATCTGTGTGGATGAGTAATGAAGGAAATTGGAAAACTATGCCATACCTACTGCCATGAAAAACATACTTTATGGGCAACAAAAATTAAAGACTTTGAACTTATTCTAAATGAATTATCACATTTATCGACTGGGTTGCACCATTAGAAGTAATAGGCAAACCCTTTGTAGGAAAATCTCTGATTAAATGTCTTAATTGGCCGGAACAACCTATTGTCGATTATGAACTGAATCAGGAAATAGTTTTGAAGAACTTAGTTGAAAAGGCACAGCAAAGATTAAATAAACACAATGAAAAGTCTGTGGAACCTCAATACCAAATTGATGACCTAATGCTCATAAAACAACATATTCAGAGCTTGACGCTAAAAAAAGAGACTGATAATTTTTTCCAAAAATATGAAGGGCCTTACTGAGTACAAATGGAAATGTGTCCCAATACATTATTTTATTGGATCCTACAACTGGATCAGAAAAGGGAAAGTACAATGTAAAGGACGTAAAGTTATTTATCCCCCACAGATGTTAACATCCTGAGTTAACGGGCGGAGTGACGACCGTCGGATCCTGTGTTGTTTTCGGTGTTTCTTATATAATAGTTTTCCTGCACCGAATTCCTTGCAAATCTTAAACTATTCTATCATCTATTTCTAAAATCGTAAACTATCCTTGATATGACAATAAAATAAAATAAAACAATCCAAGAGAATTACAGAATAAGAAGGAAAGTGATATTGGCATGAAATGAAATGAATAGAGTATTTTGTATGTGTATAAAATATAATATAATATGAAGAGAGCTAAATAACTATTTACAGTAGTGTATAGATTTTTATATTTTGTATAGAATAGTTGATATCTGTTATGAGAGGTGATGTAAATGGGAAGGTTTGTATCAATTTTGAAAGGGGTGGGTATTGTAAAGGATGATTTACAGCAACAGATAAATCGTGGCTAACACAAAACACACACCACACCTTTCAGACAACCCTCACAAACAAGTGTGACTGATTCTTCACCATTTGCCATTTCCATAGGGTTGCTAAGATTTCCTTTGGGGACCTCCTCCGGCGTCTTACTCAAGTACCTGTGAGGTAGGGATCCTTGGGAAGGGGGGTGGTAATGGTTTCCTGTCTTTGGGGCTATCTTCTTTCTCTTTTTCAATCTTAGCAACAATTTCTCTTTATTTCCTTTCTTACTTCTCATTTGAGGACCTATCTATTTTTTCCCTCTTTCTATATTCAATACTTCTATCGCAGAATTCCTTCCTACTTTCTGTGGTGTCTAATAACGTACATCTTATCTTTCGATAAGAAGGCCAAAGAATCAGACTACACAAACACACATCTGCATAGGCACAAGAAGACATTTAAACACAAATCTTAAAATTAGGATTAGAAACCTGTGGCGATACAGTGATGAATTGTAGGATAGTGGGACTTGAATAGCCTAAGTAAGCATATTATATACTGAATAGTGTATACAGACATGGTATCTACTAGTAGTATAGAAGTTGATAAGTTGAGGAGGACTCTAGGGATTAGATGAGGTATTAAGAAGTATATGCGAAGTGTAGAGTACATTTGTAACTTTACCAGAAAATTACTTCATTATAGTATACATAGGAAAGTATTCCGGGGTAATGAACCATGAGGCCTACTCAGACAGGATAAGGGGGGCATACCTGGCATTTGCTAAATATATGGCGTAGGCATACCTACTTGGAGATAGGATGACCCGTGGCCTGAAAAAATAGGAATGTTTTATAAAGGGGTGTACCTACCAAAATGGAAAGAGGTAGTGCTCTCATATGGTCAACCCACAGGCAAGGTATAGGTACTGATCCTAGTGGATAGTGACAGTATCGTGACAAAAGTCACGAAATTTTGTAGGGATTGTTTTTGAAAGTTTGAATTCTATGTACGACTAGCATTAGTACATTTCATGGAGGTTTACGAGTGTCTAGAGAACACTTTCATTTTGCCCAGAGTTCCTGCAAACTACAACAGATAATGAAGCTAGTATATACTAAAGAAAAGGTAGGACATAGGATAGAAATAGAAAATAGAATACTCAAGTGTCATGAACACCTGCAGTTTATGATTGGAAATAAGGAAAGAGTGTTGTTGTGAGGGATGTTCTTTACATAATGATATAATGATTATGTATAAAATATCGCATATCAGATCTGGGGGGGGGGGGATATGTAGTGTTTCGAGAATTTCTGTGCAAATTCTAGAATCACTCGGCCATCCACTATCTTAAACACAAGATTTTAGATGTGAGTGGGAGAAAGGAACCCTATCTACTGGGTGTCACCAGTCTGTGTGTGCAGGTTTGAAGTTAGTTTTACAAAGACAGTAGACACGGCGGTTGAACGGCACCGACAAGTGCTTGTTGGTCGGTCCATGGAAGTCGTAATAAAAGCACACGGCAGCACCAAGGAACTTCTGTGTTATTCTGCGCTGTTTTGTAACTGTGACTGTTGCTGGTGACGAAAGAACAATGAAGTGAAAAAAGATTTTTAGTAACTCTTATCTTGGACTTGCTAGAGGCAAGACATGTGTATGATTCTCGTATAATAAGAGTCGTGGTTATCAAGCCAACTCTGTTGTAAATGTAACTTAATTGTTTCTAATGTGAGATGACACGGTAGACTTACAAGAAGTCAATTGTTCATGTGAGAAGTGTGAATTTTGTTCTTTGTGGAAGTTCAAATATATCAATAGTTGTTGAAAAGTATACTTCGAGTACCTTATTATTTTACAAAGAGAGAGAGAGAGTCTTAGAGGTTCCTGTGACTAGCGTCATTCATCGGAAAAGAAGTCTGTAGAGATTCCGGAAGCCGGCTATTCATAGAAGAAGTTTGGCTGCACATTCCCAAGTAAGTCAACTCATGTAAGAGATGTGGGGAGTTTGCATAAACACTTCACACACTCTTATCTGTCAAAAATGTTAAGACTATCATACATATGTCATTTTGAAGAGAAACCCTGAAAGTTTTTTCCCATGTATATCGCCACAGTGTAGTTTGGTAATTTGCTGATAGTCAGCGCTAGTCACAAACACAGTGAGTTCAGGTGTGGAGTGAGCTTTCTGTGTGTTGAAGTTTGACAAAAACAAGTGTGCTACAGCTGTTCAATGGATGTTTAGAACCAAGTATGGTAAGAAGCCACCAACAAGGAAGGCCATTTACCACTGGCACAACAAATTCATTATGACAGATTGCTTGTTCCGGCAAAGAGAAGAGGATGTCCCAATGTGAGTTAAGTGAATGTTGGATGGGTATAGCAAGAATTCAATTACCATATTGTCTTCTGCCAGGTCACTCATGGTTCACAAATTGAATGTTTGTAAAAATAACTTTCAGAGTTTCTCTTCAAAATGCAGTTGTGTATGATATCCGTACAATGTTTAGTTCTTGTGCAATAAATAATTGAAAGTGTTCCCGGTCTTTATCTACACCCTGTACATATTCGAATGTATTTCCTTGTGAACAAGTTATAGCTTACATCATTGGATCAGTGTAATTCAGCTAGTTTCACTTATATTTCATTATAATTCATGTCTCTTGATAATTTAATAATGCTTTGAACTCAAAATTGGAAAAACTGCTTCATTAATTAAGTAGAACATAATTAAGAATGAACATTATCTGTAAGATGCCTGTGACCCTCTACTTTCTCACCATTTGGAGTGCTAGTGTTGCTCTAGCTGTTAAATGGTAACAACGTTCGTACCAGTGAGTGTTGTGACTGTATTTATTAGACTGTGATGTTACCATAGGTTGAAGTTGGGATAATCATGGGGGCACTACCTATCCCAGCGTCCTTCAGATCCCAAACCCACAACTACTACTCCTTCGAAGGGAAGATATACAAACAAATCCGCCGCATAGCCATGAGCACCTGCAAAGCACCCTCCTAAGCCAACTTGTTTATGGGCCATCTAGAGGAGACTCCCATATTGTCCTAAAATGCCAAACTCGTAGCCTGGTTCAGGGTCAGTGATTATATCTTCATTATCTGGACACACGCCGAAGACACTGTACCTTCATTCCTTTACAACGTCAACATCTTCTCTCCCATCTACTGTGCTTGGTCCCCCTCAACCCAGCATACCACCTCCCTAGACGTTGACCTCCTCATCTCTGATGGCTCCATCCACACTTCTGTCCACAGTAAACCCATGAGCCACCAACATAACCTGCATTTTGACAGCTGTCAGCCCTTTTACACCAAAAAATCCCTTCCGTACAGCCTGGCCACCTGGGGGGGATGTGTGCTGACGGTCTCACCAAGGCCCTCTCGGATGGACACTATCCCCCAGACCTAATTGGCAAACAGATCTTCTGTGCCATTTCCCCTCACATTCATAGTCCTCCAACCACCATCAAGAACCAGCCACAAAGCAGTGCCTCCTTCATCACCCAGGACTGGAACAACTTAACTGCATCCATCACCAGAGCTTTGATTATCTATCATTATGCCCTGAAATGAGGAACATCCTATCCTAGATCCTTCCCACCCCTCCTAAAGTGGTGTTCCATTGCCCACACAACCTCCAAAACATTCTAGTCCATCCCTATGCCACTCTGAAACCCTAACCCCTTGCCAGAAGGATCATATCCCTGTGGAAGACCTGCTCAATCCACCCACCCAGCACTTCCTATTCCAGTCCTGTTGCAGATTTGTTCTATCACATCAGGGGCTGGGCCACCTGTGAAAGCAGCCATGTCATTTACCAGCTCTGCTGCAATCACTGCACAACTTTTTGTTTTGGCATGACTACCATCTAGCTGTTCACCAGGATGAATGGCTACTGCCAAACTGTGGTCAAGAGCAAAGTAGACCCCCCCCCCCCCCTGCAGCACAACATGCAGCTAAACATAATGTGCTTGAATTCAGTTGCTGCTTCATTACCCGAGCCATCTGGATCCTCCTTTCCACCACCAGCTTTTCTGAACTACACAAGTGGGAGCTATCCTTACAACACATCCTCCGCTCCCATAATTATCCCAGCCTCAACCTACAGTGACATCCTGTCCCCACACCTTCCAACAAAGATTGTATATCCCCTCTGCCCTATCATCTCCTTCCCATTTTCATCTCTGACCTCCTCTGTTTGCCATCCTCTGACAACACACCTGCCATCTTTCCCCACTCTTTTCCTTTTTCTCTCCTTTTTTCTTTACCTCTCTCCCCCACAACCTCCAGAAGCTGCACTTGTTGCCATTCTAGCTGTGCACACTCTGCCTGACAGTATTCCTCTCTCCCTCCACCTGTACACTACTATCCCCTCCCTTTCCCTATCCTCTCCAGTTTGTTGCTTGCATCCTACATGATAGTTGCATTCTGTCCTGAGCTGCCAGAGTTGGTGGTCTCGTGTGCGAGAAGTTCTTACTTTTGTGTATGATTGGTATGTGTTTCTCTTTTGCTGAAGAAGGCTGTGGCCGAAAGCTTTGCATAAGTGTCTTTTAATTGTGCCTGTCTACAACTTAAAATGTCTTCTTTATGCAAAGTAGCACTCTATCTTTTCCTACATTATTGATATTCCTACCTGGAGTATTAAACATATTATGAAAAGGATAGATTACTACTCATCATATAGTGGAAATGTTGAGTTGCAGGCAGGAACAACAAAAAGACTACTAAACGGGCACCTGCTCATGTCACTATGGTGGCATGTGAAGACGGCTGTGTGCAGGTAACAACCCACTGTTCTCTGGATGGAGTTGGGTGGTGAACCCAGCATCAGGAGTAGCAGGAATGGATGGTAGGTCTCGGGCTGCGAGGACAGACCAGCCATCGAAACCAAGACAGTTGTCATGTGTGTGTGTATGTGTTGCATTTTCGTGAATGTGTGTGTGTGTGTGTGTGTGTTTTGTGTATTTTCTAATTCAGAAGAAGGCTTTGTGGCCAAAAGGTTACTTGTTTAGAAGTTTATTTGTTGTACCTGTCTGCAACTCAGTATTTCCACTATATGGTGAATAGCAATCTATCCTTTTCAATTTTTGACAATACACTGTAATTGGATACACAAAAAATTTACTCACCAAGTGATGGCAGGAGAACTCATATATATATATATATATATATATATATATATATATATATATATATATAGAGCCAGTGGCTCCTTCTTTCTCCAGATGGGATGGGAAGGAAAGTCGGACGATCCAATTTTAAACCCATCCCTGGTACTGAGTCTTCCCTAAACAATCTCACATGCAGCTTCAATTTCTATCTTGGTCAATTTGAGTGACTTGTCTACTGTGACAAGTACACCACCTCTATTTCACATGAATCTGTCTTTTTGATATACACTGAAATTACCCCCAGTATTCTCACTGCCATCTCACTAGGTATAACTTCAGGTTTTAACCAGCTTGCTGTACACACTATTATGTGAATTTCACTGCTTTTCAGGAGAACTTCAAACTCTGGCACTTTATTATGAATGCTTCGGCAATCAACTATTAGGATTTTAATACTCTTGCATACGGAGGGCATTCCTTTTTATCTTACACTATTACTTCCGGGTCTTCTACAGCTATTATTATCTGGATTGGATGAAGAGTCAACTAATCTAGAAAACTTCTTTAGCATCCCACACAGAGTCAGCTACTTGGGTAGCAACCTCTGATGTCTAGTGCAGGTTTACAATTTTCTGTAATCTATTCTTTTATCTGCACCTGGAAATTGAAGATATCCTATAAGAATTAACCCCATGTGTAAGAGACAAACACTTTTCAAGGAGTTTTTTCCGTGATGGACACTATTTAATTTGGATTTCAATCTTATATGCACATTATTTGATGACATTCTCTGCCATAGGTTGCAGTTTCAAGGAAAACTTCAGGCAGAAGTTAGAGCATCATAATTTGCTTAAATAAAATGAAACATGTATTGCATGCTGAGTGAGAAGATATTATAATGTTTTGTTTTATTTTTCCAGATTGTTGTTACAAACACTGGTGATATACCTGGAATGGTTAAATTTATGCCATCATGTTTATCTTTTGGAGGAAAAATCTGTTGTGATCCTAAGAAGCTTCATCTTAATCCAGATGAGTACAAAACATTTCTCATCACTTTTAATAGTAATACAGTGGGTAATTTTGAAGAAAATGTAAAATTCCTTATTGAAGAATCACATGAAGTTTTGCAGTTTATGCTCAAGTAAGTTGAGTGCAACATCTGGTTTCAAACATCATGCTTTTTCCAGTTAAGAATACTTAATAATAAATGTGTAGGAACTGTTTATGAAATTTTGTATGTATATTGTTTTTGTTAACTGTAGTATTAATGGGCAGGTAGAAATGAATGTTAAGCTTTCTTTTGGTCGTTCCCCATTCTTGATCCCTGGAATAAACACTTAATCTAATCATATTTTCTTTTCTATAAAATATGTCTCTTTACATAACATTTTTCTGGTGTGTTTTGTATCTGCAAGGATTCCCCCACTTAAATGTTATGGGATAAATATGTATATAATCTAAAGTCCAAAGCTTTCATAACCAGGTACTGTTTTTTTAAAAGAAAAAGAAGACCGTGTTTACTCACTCTGTTCTTATTACAATACTTTAGGTGTGCAAAAGAGTAATATTACATAGATTTCAAATTTTGGGTCGTGTTGAAACTGGAGACATCAGTTTGTTCTGCTGCAGAATTGTCAGTAGCTTTTTAGTCCTTCAGACTGTTTAAACTGTATTTAATTAGTAACTAAACTGTTATAGTCTATTAATTGAACATGCAATACCAGGTTAAAGAACATCTTTTTGGATCATATTAAGTGCTTTAAAATCCTCACATAGATTGTAATTATTTCTAGTAACGATTTTGTGTATTGGGTCATTAGTATATATCAGTATATACAATAAAAATGTGTTTGCTATATCTGTACATGCTGCTATAACTTCCCAATCCATCTCTGGTTGTCAGGCATGGTGGTCTTGCGGTAGTGCTTGCCTGGAATCTGAGAGGTTGTGGGATTGAATCCGTGTTGTAGTACAGATTGTTCCTTCTGTGTTTTAACATATTCTTCACCTCCGAACCATTTGAGGAGCTGCCAAAAATGACAAGTGGTTCAGATTTCACCTTAAACTGTACGTCCCCTTTCCCCAGTTTGATAAATGGGGTAGATTAGGGACATGCAACTTGTCACAGTTGCCAGTTGAAAGACTTGCACCAGCTCATTGAGCCTACAAAATTATTATTGTTGGCTGGAAATTGACTGCTGAACTGGTCTTGACTGGTCATAATGCCAAGTAATGTTGTAGAATGCTCCAGAATGTTGTAGCCTCTTCCAGAAGGTTCAAGAATGTTCCAGAGAGTTCTCGAATTTTCCAGAATGTTCAAGAATTTTTCAGAATGTTAGAGAATGTTCTAGAATGTTTTTAGTATTTTTGAGATTATTCTCAAATGTTCTGTTAAACTGTGGTTTGGTGGTGGTATGCTACAGCTCAGAAGTGTATATTTAGGCAAGCAAGACACATGAATCACTAAATTTTTGGAAATTGTTCGGAATGGATCAAGGAAAAGTGAAAATAATTGAGGCTAAATAAATTTAAGTGAAAATGATTTGTGTAAGCTAGAGAACAGTCCATTACGTGGAATTTTAGTGTGTTAAGCGAGATCAGAATTTAAAAGGGTGCCAATAAGTACAAGAGGATGAAAACTAGCCAGTGATGAACTGGAAAGAAGGAAACAGAACAATGAGGAAATGAAACAGATCAGGAGCAAGAAGTGTGTTTAGGCTCACAATGTAAGAGAAGGATTAGATTGAGAGGAAACAGATGAACAAAAAAATGAAATTAGAGAGGAGTATTGAGTGAGACAATCACAAGCAGAGGAGAAGAACATTAGTGTGTAAGAAGTACAAAGGAGAAGTGAAGATTACTGTTTGACAGATGGATCAATCAGTTATGATCCCATTTAAGAGTTACAACAGACACAAACATATTTTCATTGTCAAAATGGAACAACTGCGTCAATTCTGTGACCCTGAGAAATTCCGTTAGAGAAATACCAGGAATGTGTTGCCCTAGTAGAAAAGTTCAATTAGTGCCATTGGAGGTGCCCCTACCAGGATAGTAGCATGACTGGAGAAACTCTGGAATTAAAAAAATTTCTCCGAAATATGAGAGCACACAATGCTTGCTGTGAAATGACATCATTTGGTGCTCTTGCGTGAGCAGTGAAGAACAACAATTCTGTCCTATATTTTCGACTAAAGGAGAAGTCTATCGGAGAGTGGGACCATTCCAGTTCCAAACGAATCTTATAAATTTTTTCAAGTCTATTTTGTTTGTGATGGACAAATGAAATTTCGAGAGTTTTCTTTAACATTCTTGAATATTATTTATGAATACTTTTGAATGTTCCTGAATGTTTGGAATGCCCTCAAGTGTATTGGAATGTTCTTGATATTCCATAAGGAAATAATAAGTGAATGATAGAATACTTTATGAAACAATTGAAAATCCAGGATGGAATGTAACAATATTAGAGAAGGAAAGTTGCTACACACCATATAGCACAGATGCTGAGTCACGATAGGCACAACAAAAAGATTCACACAATTATAGCTTTCAGCCATTAAGGCCTTTGTTAGCAGTAGACACACATACACGCACGCGCACGCAAATGCAACTTGCACACACGTCTGCAGTCTCAGAGAACTGAAACCACGCTGTGAGCAGCAGCACCAGTGCATGATGAGAGTGGCAACTGGGTGGGGGTAAGGAGGAGGCTGGGGCGGGGAGGGGGAGGGATAGTATGGTAGGGGTGGCAGGCAGTGAAGTGTTGCAGATTAGACGGAGGGCAGGAGAGAAGGTGTGGAGAGGGGAGGGGGTAAGTACTGGAAAGGAGATAAATAAAAATAAATTAAAAGACTGGGTGTGGCAGTGAAATGATGGCTGTGTAGTGCTGGAATGGGAACAGGGAGGGTGCTGGATGGGTGAGGACAGTGACTAACGAAGGTTGAGGCCAGGAGGGTTACGGGAACGTAGGATGTATTGCAGGGAAAGCTCCCACCTGCCCAGTTCAGAAAAGCTGGTGCTCGTGGGGAGGATCCATATGGCACAGGCTGTGAAGCAGTCATTGAGATGAGGGATATCATGTTTGGCAGCC
This sequence comes from Schistocerca piceifrons, assembly GCF_021461385.2. Classification (NCBI taxonomy): domain Eukaryota; kingdom Metazoa; phylum Arthropoda; class Insecta; order Orthoptera; family Acrididae; genus Schistocerca; species Schistocerca piceifrons. The sequence goes on along the minus strand of NC_060141.1, from coordinate 141,343,274 downwards.
TGTTCAGCAACAGAGTGGTCCACTTGTTTTTTGGCCACAGTTTGGCCTGCTACCCACAGTAATATACATGTATCTACTACAGGGTGTATACGACCTGGGACAACCGGGAGATCCGGGAAAAACCAGGTAATTTTTTCATCTGGGAGAAAACCGGGAAAAACCCAGGAATTTTTTAGGATTCCGGAAATTTTTCATTGTTTTAGTTTTCAGTTAAATTTTTGAAAATTTGACTGGTAAGAACCGATACTCTAACAAAGGAAATTACTGTATCTTGCTACTGCAGAGTAATACTTCAACAATAAAACATAAATGAGAGAAAAAACGAAAATAACTTAAATTGCAAAGGAAAAGTGCCATTCACAACAACAACAAACAGTGCTCGTGCTCATACGCATGCGCAGTTGAGGCGCGTTGGAGCAGTAGATTCTCCCACTTCTGTCTACAGGAATGTGGCTGTTGGCTGTGCAAGCAATCACAGCAAGCAGCTAGATGCTACTGGGAAAAGGGGGCGCCAAATTCATATTCTGGATGGAGAAAAAACTTGTTTCACAAAGCGCCTAGCATGCAGTGCACATTTGTCTATTGATTATTTTGAAATGCTCCCCTGTTGGTTTTTGAACACATTTTAAGTTGATTTCTGAATGAATCATAAGTTGATTTTTGCAAGCGTGCATAGTGTACATAATGTCTGTGTCAAGAGAATCCTCGTTACATCTAGAAATAAACTTTCCCTAGACGAAAGAGGTCGGGGCTATCCGAGCTGAGCAGAGTAAAGCTGAACAGATGAATGTCAATCGCTGTATGATTATGTGGTTGATTGGTTTTGCTAATGATCAGCATTGCTATAATTACTAGCAAAATCCATAGATTCAGACTACCAGAATGGAAATAAACGACTGACAGGAATAACAGGTGAGAAAGATTACGTACTATCCTCTCAGTCTGCCCAAGAAAATGAAATTTTGATGGGAAATTTTTGGCCAGGTCGCTACACTAGTAAGGATCAGTTGTACAGTCCCCGGCTAGCAGCCACTTAAGTTCTATTGTGGAAGTAACGCAGAAAACTTGTTGTACGAACACGTAATAACGCCTAACCAGAAAATAATCACGGGATAACTAAATCTGTGATTCAGGATTAGTGAAATTAATTCGCGAACAAGTTTTGACAACGGTAGGAATAGCTGCAGAATAGCTGATGACAATATTGTTTGTTAGAATGAGGAAGGAGGAGAAACGGTGATATCACACAAATCGTGGAAGAATAAGACGATTCCAAATTTATATAAAAATTTCGTAATACTACTTTTTGATCTTATGCTTGAGAAGCTGGTGTGTATGAATGAAATGTGTAACTATTTCCTAACATAAAGCTTTTTGCTTGTAGTAGGTCTAATAGGCATTTGATATTAGCACTTTGTGAATTATATTCTGTCGTGTTATAAAAATGGCCATTTGTTCTTTTATTTTGCGTGTCTTACAAAATTGCTCCAATATTAGAAAGGCTTCTTTTGTTTTATCCAGCAGACAGTGACAAAATAGACGTAATCAGATCGAGAAACCACACCAGTCTTGGGTATTATTTGTGTTAACAGCTTTTTCAGTATTAATTAACGACATTTTGGTTTTTCATGTAGTAGATTGATGTAATAGATTCTTTCGCAGAAAGGGAAGCATGCCATGTAAAGCTGTAGCATGATTAGAGAGGAAAAAAAATGCTAGGAGCTAAGGATTGAAGAAATGTGTACATTGTTGCTTGTCTCTTTTCTTTATTGGTTTTATGTCTCCTATATATTTAATTTTATGTCACACAAAACAGCAAGTTATTAGCTAATAGGCAATAAAGAGTGCAAATTTTCTGAAGAGTTCTTGTTCTCCCGATTACAAATAATCCCATCTGCTATTAATTGCGGGATTTTTTTCGTTTTTATTTATTTATTTATTTATTTTTTTAAAGTGGGGCAAGCTGTCAAACCGGCTGACTGGGAGCAGGATAGGCACCACAGGACATTTCAACTTCCACTGTCCTGAATATAGTTTGATGGCATCCAGTACAAATATAGTTTCAATTCCACAGAGCGAAATACAGTGACGTGCGATAGAAGAATGCTTTATGAAGAGGCGTGGCACTGCACTTTGGCATACTTAAGCTCAAATGCCCAAATAATATGTCTTACATTTCCTCGAATACATATGATTTATGTTTCAGACTTTTCAGAAAGATGTGCGCTACAAGATAAACATATTTTTGAAAATTCGATTTTTTTTTTAGTATTGACCCAGTTCGCAAACATCGTAGATCCGAGGTTGATATGCAGAGCAGTCTGAGTTATAGTGGATAGTCTTCACGTGCCCGTGTTAACACAGGCGTCTAAAGCTAGCGAAATGAGGGATGCTCAACTACCGGACCTACCGATAGATGGCTCTAGCGCGAGCCGGCCAAAGATAGTATCATTGAGTGTCCGCCATATCTGAATTTGGCGAAAAACGAAGTCTCAAAACACGGATGAAAATGTTATTCGTTCTGCGCCCTGATAAGTCTTTTATATTGGATGTTCTAGATATCTACACTTCAACATAATGAAGTGTTTCTAATCTAGTGAGAAAAAACAATGACAGTTCTGCTATGAAATTCCTAAATTCTAGTGTGTTTTGGAAGTATGACAAGCTGACCTATAAATTGTTTACTATTAATTTTATAGGTGCTTTACTTATTTGCCCGTTTTAAAATACTATTTAAGATTCAATGGAGCTCAGCAAATTACCTTGGTCGCCAAAGCTTTTAACTACAGGTATAATTAGGAAAATCAAGTGTGGAAAACAGTGAAGACGTGTCTTGAAAAAAAGTTGACATTGTTTGCTTAGGGGTATCTTTACTGACGACAGAAATTACAACTGAACTATTAAAGTATTACTTAGTTATAAACGGAAAAACTGTTATTTTTCTTTATCTGAAGTGATGCATTACCGATCTGCATATATGCTGACACTGTAATTGCAACATTCACTTACGAGTTTGGCTCTCTCTCTTTGATCAGAAATTTAAATGCCATAATTTTATTAACGCCTGTACATGACACAGTGTATTTTAACTGAGTGATAAGGTAGAAACACCAGTTTTTGACAGTGCTTCAGTCTTCGATACGAGACAAGAAATACATTTAAATGAGACAAACACAAAGGCCAACGTTAAGGCTCCTCTTAAATGCATAACTCGTATCATTTGGAAGTCAAGTGTAGTAATAATATTATATTGGACTGATCCATGATGATGTAGGAAGTGAAGGAACTTGTTGAAATAACATCGATCACAGCTGTTAATTTTAAGGTTGGGGAGTCTTAAAACTGTAATTTTCCAGTCTGACACCCAAATAATGGCTGGTACCATGGTTTTATTTTAAAATTGAATTCAAAACATGTCAGTGAGCCAAAATTAATTAGACTATGATTACAACCATGGAATTTTATTTCTGTGATTCTTGGTTCCAGTCTTTGACATGGTGTCAATCACTGGAATGACTGGTTGTCATGATATGGCCCAAGCAAAAAACAAAACCTGTAAGCGAAAGCTGTAGAAGCTGGCCAGACAGGCACCCCAATGGCTGCTACAATCTGTGTTAGACAAGGGTGACATTATATTGCAAATTAGTGTAAAAAGTTCCATATTGTCTGAATTTGTCCTATACTGACAGGACATTCTAGTCCAGTCGATTTTCTTATCTGCAAAAGTACACTAGACAATACCAGTGGTACAAAGGTAGTGCCAAATTACAAACTATCCAGTAATAACAGAAGTAATTGCTGGACAATGTACAGTAAATAACATGTAATAACCTGAGACATTCAGAATTGGTTTGAAGAAATAGAACAGCATTTGGAAAGAGAGTAACATTTTGAAAATAACAAATGACACAAGTAGAGTTTTCAGTTCTTATGAAAGCTCGCTTACTTTTTCTTTTTTTTCTTCTTCCTCTCTCTTCTCCATTCTCAAGGGAAAAATGTGATAAAATAAAAGTGCAAGAAAGTTGTGTACAATGTTGGAAATGATGAAAAAGAAAATCTCACTATGCTTTTAACAGCATATGCTGCTGTAAAGCTTGCTCCTCCAAAGAACATGATTTTCTCCCATCTCTCTCTCTCTCTCTCTCTCTCTCTCTCCCCCCCTCCCTCCCCCCTCCATGTGAAGAGTATTCCTGTAATTATAGCTAATAGCATACCAAGAACATGAAGGTGTCACAGTGGAGATTTGTTTTCTGATACAGACGTCTGATACAACTATTCCACAGCAAAACTTACTTTCAACAGGTGTGGTAGCAGTGCATCCCCATAGGATATTATGTCCTCCAGGAATCACATTGGGTACACCACTTACAGCATAAACTGTACAGCAACTAGAATGTTTTGTGAGCAAGTAATACCAGTCAGTATCTTTAATTTTAACATAAGTCTTGTCTTCCTTAATTACCTGCTTATACATGTGCTTGTACTAAAGGGTTTCTGGTAAAGCAAATACTTATTGAATAGGTCTTCACACTTTTAATACTTAGCAGAAATTCTGAAAAAAGTAAATTCTTTTATTACTGTATCACTTGGTGAATTAAGAGGTACTGACTGGTTTCGTTGAACATTTAATAGAAGCCTTTATTTTACCTGCTATTGATAAAGAGCCATTCCAAGTTCGGTACATTACAATCTCTCGCATTTTTCATGAGGTTTGTTATTCTGTACACTAATATTTCTTCTTCTAAATGGTAAATATTGCATTCAGACATTGTCGGTATTAAAGGTAATTCATGAAATAAATTATATTTAAACCAGAAAATTAAAGGTTCCACATGACACATGAAAAGTACCTTGTTACACACATGTATGTACAGATTCCAAAATGTCTGTGAATTTGAGTTACAAACTTTTTAAAATAGAAATATGAAGATCACAATACTTTGGGTCTGCAATAAGTCAAACGTAAAATACTTTAGTTCCCTATGGGAAACTTTGTTCTTTACGTGACTCGTGCAACTGCTTTCACTCTTAATGGAAAACTAAATGGTTTATGTTAAAGTTAACTTGCAAAAAGTGTAACCATTGTTACATAATTTCTGTGAAGTAAGATTCCCTAATGTTAATTGCTTCCTTTGATAATTTCAGTTCCATATGGGACATATGACCTAAAAAAAAAAAATGAAATGCTTTTATTACTATGACCAAACAAAATCTTTTTAACATGTAGTACACAGTTCAAATCAGCAAAAAGTGTAACTGTATAATTAAGGTAAATGTTGATGAAAATTAGGCATGTAACATGAATACTGAAATTTCCTAATCCGCAACTTGTGGTCGTGTGGTAGCGTAAGTACAAGAGGATGAAAACTAGCCAGTGATGAACTGGAAAGAAGGAAACAGAACAATGAGGAAATGAAACAGATCAGGAGCAAGAAGTGTGTTTAGGCTCACAATGTAAGAGAATGATTAGATTGAGAGGAAACAGATGAACAAAAAAATGAAATTAGAGAGGAGTATTGAGTGAGACAATCACAAGCAGAGGAGAAGAACATTAGTGTGTAAGAAGTACAAAGGAGAAGTGAAGATTACTGTTTGGCAGATGGATCAATCAGTTATGATCCCATTTAAGAGTTACAACAGACACAAACATATTTTCATTGTCAAAATGGAACAACTGCGTCAATTCTGTGACCCTGAGAAATTCCGTTAGAGAAATACCAGGAATGTGTTGCCCTAGTAGAAAAGTTCAATTAGTGCCATTGGAGGTGCCCCTACCAGGATAGTAGCATGACTGGAGAAACTCTGGAATTAAAAAATTTTCTCCGAAATATGAGAGCACACAATGCTTGCTGTGAAATGACATCATTTGGTGCTCTTGCGTGAGCAGTGAAGAACAACAATTCTGTCCTATATTTTCGACTAAAGGAGAAGTCTATCGGAGAGTGGGACCATTCCAGTTCCAAACGAATCTTATAAATTTTTTCAAGTCTATTTTGTTTGTGATGGACAAATGAAATTTCGAGAGTTCTCTTTAACATTCTTGAATATTATTTATGAATACTTTTGAATGTTCCTGAATGTTTGGAATGCCCTCAAGTGTATTGGAATGTTCTTGATATTCCATAAGGAAATAATAAGTGAATGATAGAATACTTTATGAAACAATTGAAAATCCAGGATGGAATGTAACAATATTAGAGAAGGAAAGTTGCTACACACCATATAGCACAGATGCTGAGTCACGATAGGCACAACAAAAAGATTCACACAATTATAGCTTTCAGCCATTAAGGCCTTTGTTAGCAGTAGACACACATACACACACGCGCACGCAAATGCAACTTGCACACACGTCTGTAGTCTCAGAGAACTGAAACCACGCTGTGAGCAGCAGCACCAGTGCATGATGAGAGTGGCAACTGGGTGGGGGTAAGGAGGAGGCTGGGGCGGGGAGGGGGAGGGATAGTATGGTAGGGGTGGCAGGCAGTGAAGTGTTGCAGATTAGACGGAGGGCAGGAGAGAAGGTGTGGAGAGGGGAGGGGGTAAGTACTGGAAAGGAGATAAATAAAAATAAATTAAAAGACTGGGTGTGGCAGTGAAATGATGGCTGTGTAGTGCTGGAATGGGAACAGGGAGGGTGCTGGATGGGTGAGGACAGTGACTAACGAAGGTTGAGGCCAGGAGGGTTACGGGAACGTAGGATGTATTGCAGGGAAAGCTCCCACCTGCCCAGTTCAGAAAAGCTGGTGCTCGTGGGGAGGATCCATATGGCACAGGCTGTGAAGCAGTCATTGAGATGAGGGATATCATGTTTGGCAGCCTGTTCAGCAACAGAGTGGTCCACTTGTTTTTTGGCCACAGTTTGGCCTGCTACCCACAGTAATATACATGTATCTACTACAGGGTGTATACGACCTGGGACAACCGGGAGATCCGGGAAAAACCAGGTAATTTTTTCATCTGGGAGAAAACCGGGAAAAACCCAGGAATTTTTTAGGATTCCGGAAATTTTTCATTGTTTTAGTTTTCAGTTAAATTTTTGAAAATTTGACTGGTAAGAACCGATACTCTAACAAAGGAAATTACTGTATCTTGCTACTGCAGAGTAATACTTCAACAATAAAACATAAATGAGAGAAAAAACGAAAATAACTTAAATTGCAAAGGAAAAGTGCCATTCACAACAACAACAAACAGTGCTCGTGCTCATACGCATGCGCAGTTGAGGCGCGTTGGAGCAGTAGATTCTCCCACTTCTGTCTACAGGAATGTGGCTGTTGGCTGTGCAAGCAATCACAGCAAGCAGCTAGATGCTACTGGGAAAAGGGGGCGCCAAATTCATATTCTGGATGGAGAAAAAACTTGTTTCACAAAGCGCCTAGCATGCAGTGCACATTTGTCTATTGATTATTTTGAAATGCTCCCCTGTTGGTTTTTGAACACATTTTAAGTTGATTTCTGAATGAATCATAAGTTGATTTTTGCAAGCGTGCATAGTGTACATAATGTCTGTGTCAAGAGAATCCTCGTTACATCTAGAAATAAACTTTCCCTAGACGAAAGAGGTCGGGGCTATCCGAGCTGAGCAGAGTAAAGCTGAACAGATGAATGTCAATCGCTGTATGATTATGTGGTTGATTGGTTTTGCTAATGATCAGCATTGTTATAATTACTAGCAAAATCCATAGATTCAGACTACCAGAATGGAAATAAACGACTGACAGGAATAACAGGTGAGAAAGATTACGTACTATCCTCTCAGTCTGCCCAAGAAAATGAAATTTTGATGGGAAATTTTTGGCCAGGTCGCTACACTAGTAAGGACCAGTTGTACAGTCCCCGGCTAGCAGCCACTTAAGTTCTATTGTGGAAGTAACGCAGAAAACTTGTTGTACGAACACGTAATAACGCCTAACCAGAAAATAATCACGGGATAACTAAATCTGTGATTCAGGATTAGTGAAATTAATTGGCGAACAAGTTTTGACAACGGTAGGAATAGCTGCAGAATAGCTGATGACAATATTGTTTGTTAGAATGAGGAAGGAGGAGAAACGGTGATATCACACAAATCGTGGAAGAATAAGACGATTCCAAATTTATATAAAAATTTCGTAATACTACTTTTTGATCTTATGCTTGAGAAGCTGGTGTGTATGAATGAAATGTGTAACTATTTCCTAACATAAAGCTTTTTGCTTGTAGTAGGTCTAATAGGCATTTGATATTAGCACTTTGTGAATTATATTCTGTCGTGTTATAAAAATGGCCATTTGTTCTTTTATTTTGCGTGTCTTACAAAATTGCTCCAATATTAGAAAGGCTTCTTTTGTTTTATCCAGCAGACAGTGACAAAATAGACGTAATCAGATCGAGAAACCACACCAGTCTTGGGTATTATTTGTGTTAACAGCTTTTTCAGTATTAATTAACGACATTTTGGTTTTTCATGTAGTAGATTGATGTAATAGATTCTTTCGCAGAAAGGGAAGCATGCCATGTAAAGCTGTAGCATGATTAGAGAGGAAAAAAAATGCTAGGAGCTAAGGATTGAAGAAATGTGTACATTGTTGCTTGTCTCTTTTCTTTATTGGTTTTATGTCTCCTATATATTTAATTTTATGTCACACAAAACAGCAAGTTATTAGCTAATAGGCAATAAAGAGTGCAAATTTTCTGAAGAGTTCTTGTTCTCCCGATTACAAATAATCCCATCTGCTATTAATTGCGGGATTTTTTTTCGTTTTTATTTATTTATTTATTTATTTTTTTAAAGTGGGGCAAGCTGTCAAACCGGCTGACTGGGAGCAGGATAGGCACCACAGGACATTTCAACTTCCACTGTCCTGAATATAGTTTGATGGCATCCAGTACAAATATAGTTTCAATTCCACAGAGCGAAATACAGTGACGTGCGATAGAAGAATGCTTTATGAAGAGGCGTGGCACTGCACTTTGGCATACTTAAGCCCAAATGCCCAAATAATATGTCTTACATTTCCTCGAATACATATGATTTATGTTTCAGACTTTTCAGAAAGATGTGCGCTACAAGATAAACATATTTTTGAAAATTCGATTTTTTTTTTTAGTATTGACCCAGTTCGCAAACATCGTAGATCCGAGGTTGATATGCAGAGCAGTCTGAGTTATAGTGGATAGTCTTCACGTGCCCGTGTTAACACAGGCGTCTAAAGCTAGCGAAATGAGGGATGCTCAACTACCGGACCTACCGATAGATGGCTCTAGCGCGAGCCGGCCAAAGATAGTATCATTGAGTGTCCGCCATATCTGAATTTGGCGAAAAACGAAGTCTCAAAACACGGATGAAAATGTTATTCGTTCTGCGCCCTGATAAGTCTTTTATATTGGATGTTCTAGATATCTACACTTCAACATAATGAAGTGTTTCTAATCTAGTGAGAAAAAACAATGACAGTTCTGCTATGAAATTCCTAAATTCTAGTGTGTTTTGGAAGTATGACAAGCTGACCTATAAATTGTTTACTATTAATTTTATGAGTGCTTTACTTATTTGCCCGTTTTAAAATACTATTTAAGATTCAATGGAGCTCAGCAAATTACCTTGGTCGCCAAAGCTTTTAACTACAGGTATAATTAGGAAAATCAAGTGTGGAAAACAGTGAAGACGTGTCTTGAAAAAAAGTTGACATTGTTTGCTTAGGGGTATCTTTACTGACGACAGAAATTACAACTGAACTATTAAAGTATTACTTAGTTATAAACGGAAAAACTGTTATTTTTCTTTATCTGAAGTGATGCATTACCGATCTGCATATATGCTGACACTGTAATTGCAACATTCACTTACGAGTTTGGCTCTCTCTCTTTGATCAGAAATTTAAATGCCATAATTTTATTAACGCCTGTACATGACACAGTGTATTTTAACTGAGTGATAAGGTAGAAACACCAGTTTTTGACAGTGCTTCAGTCTTCGATACGAGACAAGAAATACATTTAAATGAGACAAACACAAAGGCCAACGTTAAGGCTCCTCTTAAATGCATAACTCGTATCATTTGGAAGTCAAGTGTAGTAATAATATTATATTGGACTGATCCATGATGATGTAGGAAGTGAAGGAACTTGTTGAAAATAACATCGATCACAGCTGTTAATTTTAAGGTTGGGGTGTCTTAAAACTGTAATTTTCCAGTCTGACACCCAAATAATGGCTGGTACCATGGTTTTATTTTAAAATTGAATTCAAAACATGTCAGTGAGCAAAATTAATTAGACTATGAATTACAACCATGGAATTTTATTTCTGTGAATCTTGGTTCCAGTCTTTGGCATGGTGTCAATCACTGGAATGACTGGTTGTCATGATATGGCCCAAGCAAAAAACAAACCTGTAAGCGAAAGCTGTAGAAGCTGGCCAGACAGGCACCCCAATGGCTGCTACAATCTGTGTTAGACAAGGGTGACATTATATTGCAAATTTAGTGTAAAAAGTTCCATATTGTCTGAATTTGTCCTATACTGACAGGACATTCTAGTCCAGTCGATTTTCTTATCTGCAAAAGTACACTAGACAATACCAGTGGTACAAAGGTAGTGCCAAATTACAAACTATCCAGTAATAACAGAAGTATTGCTGGACAATGTACAGTAAATAACATGTAATAACCTGAGACATTCAGAATTGGTTTGAAGAAATAGAACAGCATTTGGAAAGAGAGTAACATTTTGAAAATAACAAATGACACAAGTAGAGTTTTCAGTTCTTATGAAAGCTCGCTTACTTTTTCTTTTTTTTCTTCTTCCTCTCTCTTCTCCATTCTCAAGGGAAAAATGTGATAAAATAAAAGTGCAAGAAAGTTGTGTACAATGTTGGAAATGATGAAAAAGAAAATCTCACTATGCTTTTAACAGCATATGCTGCTGTAAAGCTTGCTCCTCCAAAGAACATGATTTTCTCCCATCTCTCTCTCTCTCTCTCTCTCTCTCTCTCTCTCTCTCTCTCTCCCCCCCTCCCTCCCCCCTCCATGTGAAGAGTATTCCTGTAATTATAGCTAATAGCATACCAAGAACATGAAGGTGTCACAGTGGAGATTTGTTTTCTGATACAGACGTCTGATACAACTATTCCACAGCAAAACTTACTTTCAACAGGTGTGGTAGCAGTGCATCCCCATAGGATATTATGTCCTCCAGGAATCACATTGGGCACACCACTTACAGCATAAACTGTACAGCAACTAGAATGTTTTGTGAGCAAGTAATACCAGTCAGTATCTTTAATTTTAACATAAGTCTTGTCTTCCTTAATTACCTGCTTATACATGTGCTTGTACTAAAGGGTTTCTGGTAAAGCAAATACTTATTGAATAGGTCTTCACACTTTTAATACTTAGCAGAAATTCTGAAAAAAGTAAATTCTTTTATTACTGTATCACTTGGTGAATTAAGAGGTACTGACTGGTTTCGTTGAACATTTAATAGAAGCCTTTATTTTACCTGCTATTGATAAAGAGCCATTCCAAGTTCGGTACATTACAATCTCTCGCATTTTTCATGAGGTTTGTTATTCTGTACACTAATATTTCTTCTTCTAAATGGTAAATATTGCATTCAGACATTGTCGGTATTAAAGGTAATTCATGAAATAAATTATATTTAAACCAGAAAATTAAAGGTTCCACATGACACATGAAAAGTACCTTGTTACACACATGTATGTACAGATTCCAAAATGTCTGTGAATTTGAGTTACAAACTTTTTAAAATAGAAATATGAAGATCACAATACTTTGGGTCTGCAATTAGTCAAACGTAAAATACTTTAGTTCCCTATGGGAAACTTTGTTCTTTACGTGACTCGTGCAACTGCTTTCACTCTTAATGGAAAACTAAATGGTTTATGTTAAAGTTAACTTGCAAAAAGTGTAACCATTGTTACATAATTTCTGTGAAGTAAGATTCCCTAATGTTAATTGCTTCCTTTGATAATTTCAGTTCCATATGGGACATATGACCTAAAAAAAAAATGAAATGCTTTTATTACTATGACCAAACAAAATCTTTTTAACATGTAGTACACAGTTCAAATCAGCAAAAAGTGTAACTGTATAATTAAGGTAAATGTTGATGAAAATTAGGCATGTAACATGAATACGGAAATTTCCTAATCCGCAACTTGTGGTCGTGTGGTAGCGTTCTCGCTTCCCGCGCCCGGGTTCGGTTCCCGGCGGGGTCAGGGATTTTCTCTGCCTCGTGATGACTGCGTGTTGTGTGATGTCCTTAGGTTAGTTAGGTTTAAGTAGTTCTAAGTTCTAGGGGACTAATGACCATAGATGTTAAGTCCCATAGTGCTCAGAGCCATTTGAACCATTTTTTGAAATTTCCTAGATTTCCAAGTGTAACTGTAATCACTGTATTCAGTACTTTGTAGTGCTAGAAAGATAATTCTATATGGTTATTTGCATTCTCTTCCCCTCCCCCCTCCCTCAACACAGGAAAATATAATAGAAAGACCTCCTAGCAAAATAAAGACAAAATTAAGAAAATTAGGTTTTGCCTGAATCCGGCCCCCTTATTCTAGAATGGTTCTAAAGTAATAAGAATGCTTACAATCAATTGGAACATTGTGTTCATTCTAAAAAGTATTAAAACAAGAATTAAGAGAGTAACAATTTTATTGCTCTTATGTTGCAGAGTATCCACAAACATTACTGTTTGAAACATAGGGCCACTGCATACTCCATTAGATCACACCCATTCTGTGATTAAACTGCTTTCTTAAAGTGAAAAATTCAAGTTAACATAGTTATTGAGGGAAATATTTTCTCACACTGAAAGCTATCTGTCAAATAAGCCTCAGAACTTTTTTTTTCATTAATTTCACACAAATCACCTGTTTTTAATGCAAGTGCATATTTTGTAACAACTAACATCTTAAAATAAGCTTATATAATAAATAATTATAATTTTGTTACAATATCTACACAGGATGTAAAGAGTTAATTTTACTTCAATGTGATTCATCGTTCGAATTTCATCATTATACAACAACAAATCTATGGACAAAATAGCTTTAAAAAATCTGTCAAAATGTTACACCCATCTGCATGAAATGTCCCAATACATAATCTTTTCCAATTTGAGCACTATACATGATTAAACAATATGAGTTTATTTAACTTCTGCCTTATACGTGATTTGTTGTTTAAAATTTTCGCAGCGGGCTTTTTTTCCATATGTTTTCAAGCATGCGCAGGAGTACAGGGATGCAATCTTACAAACATGTTGAGTCTGATGTAAATCCTCAATCCCAATTTCATAATGGTAATCATGACCAAGAGCAGGAGCAGGAAATGGGTAATCTACGAATTTAATTTTAACACAATGCAAAATCTTGGCCTGTATATATTTCTGTCGCATATCCCCAGCAATCACAAACATCTGAAACAGTTTCTGAGTATTCTACAACAGAGTACATGCAGTCACTTGTTTTAAACAGTTTTCCCCAGTTAACAAAATTTACAAATGCATTTTTATTGGCCATATTGCGAAAAGCATAGAGATAAATACATTCTAATGCAGATTTAACATTTCTTGCATGGAGCAGCAATGCAACACCAATGATTTTTAAGATTTTGATATAATTTTCAGTGTCTGAAAATACCAAGCCAATAAGATTTGTTGTCAAGTCTCAGGGGGCTCTTATACCCTTTACCTAATGGATTTCTAGAGTTCAGAATATAAAAAATCCTATCAATATAATACAAAAATTCTACTGTTGCTTCACTTCCTTTAAAATTTGGATCACAAACCCTCCTGAAAAACTCTATACTATCTGCCACGCTAGAACTCAAAGTCTGTGCAGCTAATGAAACATTAATTTTTCTATTTACACTACTTATATGTTGTCCTGATAGTTTGTTCGCAAATGTCATACCTTCTTCTTGTTGTACCTTGTTCAATTGCTCAATGTAATGCCAGCTAATAATACCAGTTGGAGACTCAATAGCAGATACTTCTGCTAGAGCATTTCTGGCAAACTTAATCATATGGCACATGTCCAAGATACACTAAACATTGTATTTTTCCACAGGATGAGGAAAGTAGCTTTTAAAATCACCCTTGTAAAAATTTAAAGTACAGCCAAGTGAACGTGAAGTGCTTATATTTACCTTACAGGCATCACATGTAACACATCAAACCCTAATGCCAGAACTATGCAGCCTCTCTAAAGCAGATTTTATCAGTGTGGCCTGATTATTTGCCTGCACACCGTTGATAAAGAAATATGCAATCAGGCATTTAAATTTGCCTTTAATGGAGACAAGCATGAAAACCAGAGCCTCAGATGGCTCTATTACTTCTTTTACTGAGGCACTTCCCCACCAAAGTCTTAAAAACCTGTGTACTGCTTAGTTCCTTGGTCCCAAACTATTTGCTCCCTAATTGCCACACTGTCTACAATTAGACATGAATCGCTGAACTGGTCCCTTACAATGTACTTGAAAACATCTTTTAAGAAGCCAGGTTCACAGTCTACACTTGCCACCCATTTTGAAATCAATGGGGCAGAGGCATTAATTTTTTCAGGTATTCATATGCTGCTGGTGAATAAAAGTACACAGTCATCGCAAACATTTTCACATTTGTTGTGTATCTATTACCCTTTGATGAGAGAGAGTTGTTCACTAAATTGCACACTAATTCCACTTGTGTTCCTTTCTGATGATTGAGGAAGTTATGTAACTTCTCAGGAAGATGCCCCTTCTCCTTCAATGAACTTATGATGTCATCCACGGAAAACACTTTCTTCTTCGAATTTTTTCACGGACGCACTTCAGTTTACGTTTTAATTCGTGCACAATGTCTGAGAAAAAAAAAATGCAAGTTTCGGTCGCCTTGTCTTCCATTTATACTTTCGACTCTATACCACAATCTATTACCGTAGAACCAACTGCACTCTAAATAAGGAAATAATTTCGTTATATACGATTGAAATAACTCAAGGTTTGATGAAAAAATATTATAAGAAAACGTTGGGGGTGTGAAAACATCCTTATCTAACGTTTTCGACACAATTCGCAGCTTCTGCGTTGGATAAGAGGGACATGCTTTGCACGGAAGAATTCTCATTGACAACATTCTCCACGCAATCAGTAGCGTCTGCAATGGGCAAATCGAGCACGGATTCCATGACAGAACGCTAAAAACAAAAATATGGACCTGTATTACAACATTGCTTAGACCTATGTAGCGTACGAAATAAATTCACAAAAGTAAAAAGCGCACACACAGCAAGGAAAGTAATTAGCTACCTCAAATGGAGAATCATCGTTGTCACTCAAAATCCTAACAACAATGTCGTCGTGGCTGTTTATTTGGTGCATCAAATGTGTCGGAAAGTCAAAAACTATGGCACTGCTTCGGGTTTGAAACGTTTCTCCCACATTCCAGGGCTCACTACATAATCATCTTGTCTGAAACGGATTCCGCAAAAACTGCAAGACGTAGGATTAAAATCTTTCTGCTTCACGGAAGTAATCCATGTCTTTAGTAGCTGTGGGTGCTTTAGAGGAAACCTGTTCAAAAACATCGAATTAGCAAACGCACTAAGTCTGTATTTTTATTGTATTGTATCGGTAGTCGTATTACCTGTGAAATGGTAAGTCACTCTCCTTACTCCATCGCTTCGTACAATTGAAAGCGGAACAAGAAATCACCATTTCGATAGTCCGTAATTCCTTATACACCGTACAGACCGAGAGAAACTTCTTGCCAAATTCGAATATGGCGGGCAATACAGACGACAGTAATCAGCTGGTAGAGCCATCTATCGGTAGGTCCGGTAGTTGAGCATCCCTCATTTTGCTACCTTTAGACGCCTGTCGTGTTAACATTTAGCGATTTTGCTGTTTCCCCTTCGTTTACTCTCACGTCAAATGAAAACAAAACAGATATCTGTGACCGGGAGCTATCAAGTGAATTAAAATACATTCACATATTTAGGGAAGGCTGAAATATGTCATTAGTTTCGGATTTTATTTTATTTTCACCTTTCTGACAGTCGAGCATTAATCGCCTCGCAGAACAATGAAGTTACTTTCGTCTGTTTGCTAAAGAAATTTGACTTTTATTAACCTTTTCCGCAGAGGCAGTCAATGTATTTGAAACAAAATGTTAACTTCCGCAGTATTATTATGGCATAACGCCATATGTGCTAGAAGATGAAAATGTGCACTTGAAATGCAGTGAACAGTTGAAACTAGCCAGTACTGTGGAAGTTTGCTAATTCCAACTGTTTGCTGCATTTCAAGTGCACGTTTTCGTCTTCTAGCACGTATGGCGTTATGCTATAATAAAGAATCAAACACGATATAATACAGTACTGGAGCTCCAAGAAAATTTACATCCCAAAAACCACACTGAAAAGCTTAATATCACGTCGAGGTCTACTTGTTTAGGAATCTGGACATACGAATGTACACTTTAAGTATGCACTTTAAATGTGCACATTTTAGTTATGATTCACGAAATTACGATGCTCTTGGAGTATCCTCCGATGTCTTGTATCTTTTATGACATAATGTATGATCTTTCAATGTTTTACACATACATACATACGGTCTTCCTGCATCATGGTAGCTGTGCAAGCGCGGTGACGCCTGTTATCTACACTTTCTGGAAACTGCTGAAACAAACATACCTATTTGTAACAGGTCACGGGAAAATATTGCGAATGGTGGTTTGAAAAGCTTTACTTTCAAAGTAAATATCCTTTTACGTAAGTTGAACTATGTGCAAGAATGTAGCATGAATTTCTTAAATCACAGAGCGTTTGACTCTCATTTAAATATCAGGTCTTTGATGACGAGCCATTTAGAGGAATTTCGAACCCTGAAGATCAGACATTTGTCATTATTAAAATTTTTACTGTGTGATTCTTAAAGTGTACTACTCACAAAAAAGGTCAACGTTATATGCGAGATCATAGTTCTCTTGCAGCTTATTAACCTTGGATACCAATATTATATGTGAAAGCTTTTCTTTTCTTGTAGCAACACTATGTATATTAATTTAAACTATTAACTTTCCCAGTTTGTGTGTTTGTGCTACGTAACAGTGATGTTGCTGTTGGCTGACTACATCACGTGTCCTATGCTCCGAATATCCGCTGTCAACGGCCGCCGAGATCACATGACATGAGCTATCACTGGCTTACAGAAACACATCACAATCTCAATTACAGTGATTTGGAGAGTAACATGTGGTGTTTGGTGGAGTTCCAATGTATACTTCCGTAATACGAGAATACGCAACGTACATGTTGCTGCACATAAAAGATCTTTCCAAAACGCGTCTTTTTCTCTGAGTTTCGTATTCTAAAGTGCCGGAAATTCTACACACGTGTATAAAACCTTAATCTTTCAAAGGATTGATACGGAAAAATATACTCTCACTTAACATAGAAAAAGCGTGTTTTCACCCGGAAGAAAGTGTATTTTTAAACTGGAAAACCGGGAAAAATCCAGAAATTTTTCTTCCTCGTCCACGAATACACCCTACATTAATGATTAGTTATTCTCTACTTTGACACTTGTGACTTCTCGCCAATTTTAGTGAGTTTTTGCCTTCCACTATCATCGTCATCCTCAGATTTTATCTCGTTTTTTCCCCTTGTGCATCCATTTCGCCCTTTTCGTATTTTTCACACGTATTTGGGTGTATTTTTGCGTAATTTTTCGACGTAATTCACCTTTCTTACATAATTTTTCGCATTTTTTTGCACCTAATGGATCCTTGCTCCTTCCATCTGCTTCGATACACAAAAGTTTCCTTACACCTGGACAGATCCGAGTCCCACATACTGTTCCTGCGTTGCTGCTTGGCTCATGAAATCCCCCCTAATGGCCTTACCATCAAATTACCCATCTCTGGTTGCCACCATTCCTTCCACAGTGACCTCCACCTGTTCACATTCTGCCAATTCTTAGTCCTCACCAACATAGTCCTGCAAAATGATAACCCATAAAACACATTGAAACTCTTGCCCTGCAGGAACTTGAGCAAGGTGCACAATGCCACCTCAAAAAGCTATCCATACTGCTCATTTCCTATTCCCGCCTCGGAGTACCACTGTCCATCACTCCCACAACAACCTCCAAACCTCCCCCACACCCCATCATAGCTGACAAACCCTATCTTGCAGACCTACTGCACTTAACCCACCCTCCAAAACTCCTTCCCACCACCACACAGAACTCAGACCCTAAACAGATCCACAACATAGCTATGAACCTTTCCTCCAGAAGCCTTAGTCCCAGGGAAATATCAGTCCTTTCCAAATTCCTCACCTTTTGCCCCACTCCCAAATTCAACCATGCAGGACTAATTAAAGACCTTCTCTCTTTCTCCCGGTCCCTACAGTGGAAACACTTTTTCGCCACCAACCCGGCCAATCAGTCTCAACCAAAGACTAATATTGAACCTTGCCTAACTCAGTTCACTCCTCTATCCAACCGTGATCCACCCCCCACTGCCTCCAAACCACCCCGTTAACTTTCCAGAATTTCTTAACCTTGAACCTTGCCTCTCCATCATTCCCCAAATCCCTCAACATGCAAACTAACCTTACATCCGCAGAAAGAACCACAGTCCACCATCTAAAAACTGATCCTGACCTTATAATCCTACCTGCAAACAAAGGCTTCGCCACCGTTGTTTTGAACGTGGCAGAAGGTCTCCGTCAGCTGTCAGATACTTCCACCTACAAACCATGCCACAGTGATCCCATTCCATTAATGCAGCAGGATCTCCAGTCACTACTCAAATCCTTAGGCCCATCCCAGAACCTCTTCCCAGAGTCCATCTCTCTACTTACCCCTACCACTCCCCACACTCCCACTTTCTACATGCTGCCTAAAGTCCATAAACCCAACCACACAGAACACCCCATTGTGGCTGGTTACTGTGCCCCCCCCCCCCTCCCCCCTTGAGAGAATCTCTGCTCTTGTAGACCAACACCTTCCACCTATTACCCGGAACCTATCCTCCTATATAAAAGATACCAACCATTTCCATGACCGACTCTCCACAGTTCCTGTGCCTTTGCCATACGATGCCTTGCTCATCACTATTGATGCTACCTCCCTGTACACTAACATTCCTAATGCCCATGGCCTTACTGCTATCGAACACTGTTTTTCCAGACACCCTATGGATTCCAAACCAACAACCTCCTTCCTAGTCTCCATGACCAACTATATCCTCACCCACAATTACTTCTCCTTTGAAGGCATTACCTGTACAAATCCGAGGTATGGCTATGGGCACCCGCATGGCACCATCCTATGCTAACCTATTCATGGGCCATCTAGAGGAATCCTTCATAAAAACCCAGAATCCTAAACCCCTCACCTGGTTCAGATTCACTGATGACATCTTTGCTATCTGGATTGAAGGTGAGGACACCTTATTCACATTTCTCCAGAACCTCAACAACTTCTCCCCCATTTGCTTCACCTGGTCCTACTCAACCCAACAAGCCACTTTCCTAGATGTTGACCACCTCATAGATGGCTACATCAGTACCTCCGTCCATATCAAACCTACTAACCACCAGCAATACCTCCACTTTGACTGCTGCTAACCATTCCATACCAAGAAGTCTCTTCTGTATATCCTAGCCACCTGTGGTCATCGCATCCGCAGTGACCAGTAGTCCTTCTCAAAATATACTGAGGGTCTCACTGAAGCCTTCACTAACCGTAATTATCCTCCCATCCTTGTACAAAAACAAATCTCCCGTGCCTTGTCTTTCCAGTCTCCCACTACCTCCCAAAGCTCCACAGTCCGGCCCCAGAGGAGCATTCCCCTCGTAAATCAGTACCATCTGGGAGTGGAGCAACTGAATTGCATCCTCCACCAGGGTTTCGATTACCTCTCGTTGTGCCCTGAAATGAGAAATGTCCTGCCCACTATCCTTCCCACCCTTCCTGCCGTGGTATTCCTCTGTCCACCGAACCTACACAATATACTTGTCCTTCCTTACACAACTCCTGCTCCCAATCCCTTACCTCATGGCTCATACCCCTGCAATAGACCTAGATGCGAGACCTGTCCCATACGTCCTCCTGCCACCACCTACTCCAGTTTGGCGACTAACATCACCTATCCCATCAAAGCCAAGGCTACCTGTGAAATCAGTCATGTGTCTTACAAGCTAAGCTGCATCTACTGTGCTGCATTCTATGTAGGCATGACAACCAACAAGCTGTCTGTCCACATGAATGGCCACTGACAAACTGTGGCCAAAAAACAAGTGGTCCACCCTGTTGCTGAACAGGCTGCCAAACATGATATCCCTCATCTCAATGACTGCTTCAAAGCCTGTGCCATATGGATCCTTCCCGCCAACACCAGCTTTTCTGAACCCTCCTGGCCTCAATCTTCATTAGTCACTGTCCTCACCCATCCAGCCCCCTCCATGTTCCCACTCCAGCACTACACAGCTGTCATTTCACCGCCAAACCCAGTCTTGTAATTTCTTTTTATTTCTCTCCTTTCCATTACTTACCCCCTCCCCCCTCCGCACCTTCTCTCCTGCTCTCTGTCTAAACTGCAACACTTTACTGTCCGCCACCCCCACCATACTATTCCTCCCCCTCCCCGCCCTGGTCTCCTCCTTACCCCCACCCAGTCGCCACTCTCATATTGCACTGGTGCTGCTGCTCGCAGCGTGGTTTCAGTTCTCTGAGACTGCAGACGTGTGTGCAAGTTGTATTTGTGTGTGTGTGTGTGTGTGTGTGTGTGTGTGTGTGTGTGTGTGTGTGTACTGCTGGCAAAGGCCTTAACTGCAGACGTGTGTGCAAGTTGCATTTGTGTGTGTGTGTGTGTGTGTGTGTGTGTGAACTGCTGGCAAAGGCCTTAATGGCCAAAAGCTACAATTGTGTCAATCTTATTCTTGTGCCTATTGCGACTCAGCATCTCCGCTATACAGAATACTTTATTTCATATTCAGTTATTGCTGAGTAATTAAGTTGATTTAAGGGAACTTAAAAGTATTTTTGATTGTATGAGAGTATTTTTGAGCATGAAATATTAACAGTTTTATTACTTTTTGGAACGTTTATTTTTATTATGTTCTTGAATGTTTTCGAGTCATCTGGAACGTTTTCAGAAAAGAATGAAAATATAAACAAAGCATAGTGAGTCTTTTCAGCTAGTTTATGAGGTGGGGAACCCAAAAATAACTGGAATTTCTTTCTAGAAAGCATATACTTTATTGTATCAGTCCAGTGTTCGAAGCACCTTTTAAATTCGTCCTCTTTGATACGTGCCCACACTTCCATGACATTGCGTTTTACGTCTTCCACATCTGCAAAATGCTTCCCTCTCAAGTCTCTTTTCATCCTCGGGAATAGGAAGAAGTCCAAGGGTGCTAAATCCGGTGAATAGGGCGCGTCGGTCAAGGTAGCTGTCTTCGTTGAGGACAAAAACTGGCAAACACTGAGAGCCATGTGCACGGGAGCATTGTCGTGATGCAGGAACCACACGCCAGAATCCCACATAGCCGGACGTTTTCGCGACAAACTTCTGCGAAGCCGCTTCATAACCTCCAAATGGAATTGTTGGTTTACTGTCTGGTTTTCAGGGACAAACTCAGAGTGTAAGATCCCTTTGATGTCAAATAAACAGATCAACATCGTTATCACATTCGATTTCCTTGTGACATCCATTGTGATGACTGTTGTTTACTTTCTGGATCATACCCATTGCACCATGACTCATCATCTGTAATGATTTTGTTGAAAAAATGTGGATCATCCTTCATTTCGAGACAGACTTGAACGCAACGATCCCTTTGATCTCTGGTAAGAAGCTTCGTCACGAATTTTGCATTCCCAAATCGACGGTCAAGATGCGCTGAATTGAGCTCCAGGACAACCCAGACATGTTCTCGAGTTGGTCGATTGTCCTGTGTCGATCTTCACTGATGAGATCACATATTTTGTCGATGTTGTCTTCGTTTCGAGCAGTTGAAGGTCGACCGGAATGGGGCTGATCTTCAACCACGATTTCTCCCTTTTTATACCAAGAAAACCATTTGTACACTTGTGTTTTACTAAGAGCATGGTCTTTGTAGGCTGTCTGAATCATCGCAACAGTTTCTGCTGCGTTCTTGCTGAGCAAGAAACAAAACTTCACTGCCGCACGTTGTTCATAAGAACTAGCCATTTCCTCGTGTCACCTCTGCACTGTATGCGCACTCAAAGAACTGCCAAAGAAACCACACTTCTCACTGTTGGGTGATGCCACACGGCAGAATGACTCAGCAGAGATCCTACTACAACCCTCAGGCAGCGTGACCTGCTACTACAAGTATGTGATGTGCAGCATTATGATTCCAGTTACTTTTGGGTCTCCCCTCGTATAATAGATGTGGTTTGTCTGTGCAAGCTGCTAGTACTCTGCAACCCACCTCTGCAGCCCCCTTGGGGTTATATCGTATGGTAACCTGCTAGCTCCAGTTAGTGAAGAAGATTTTGGTTTGGAGCTGCAGGGGTTGGGTTTAAGTATATGGGTGTCCAAAGAGACCATTGTAAGAGTGGACTTCTTATGAGAAATCTGTCAAGCAGCTGCAGAAGTTTCTGAAATGTCTGGAATGTGCTTGAATGTTCCAGAATGCTGTATAATATTCCAGATTGTTATAAAATCTTCCAGAAGGTTGGAGAATTGTTCTAGGGTTTTATAAAATCTTACAGAATGTTTGAGAATGTTCCAGGATGTTCTTGAATGTTCCATTATTCTCTTGTGGTGGAGATATGTTCTAGCTCAGAAGAGTAACATAGGTGGTGCGGTGTGTGTGTCATTCTACTTTTGAAAATGAATTAGGGTGATTCAAGGAACAGTGGAAGTGTTAGAAAGTGAAAAAAAAGTGAATTTCGTACAGTCGTGAACAATGTATTAAGTGGAATTTCAGTGTGTTAAGTAATATTAAGATGTAACCGAATGCTGAAACATAAAATAGGAGGAGATCTATGAGCGATGAATTGAAAAGAAGGATAAAAACAGAAAATATAACTGATGGTCACTGAGATAAAATTGGAAATGATTGAGTGAGACACGCAGAGAGCAGATATAGAGAAACTGATGTTGAGGAAAATTACGAACTGAACTAACAGGGGAAACTCTCCATTGTCCCCCCCCCTCATATTTAGTTATAAGTTGGCCCTGTGGATAGCCTGTCAAAAACTGAACATAAATCAAGCATGAAAATAGGAAGAATGTATACTAAACTGTGAAAAAAGAAGGAAAATAGAAGCTGCAAACACTCCAAGCTCTAGATGTCCAGCATAAGCATATTTGTGTAGTACGGTATCATTGTTATGTGGTTATGTTACCCAGGGTATTGTTGATATGTGGTTATGGTGTTGGACTTGGAAGGGGGAGATGCATATTCAAATCTCACTCATTCTACAAGTTTTTTTCCCACAAAATTATGAACTGTCTGTCCAGTCATTGACATGTCTATTTGCTTTATTCAGTTGTGTGTCTTTGTCATGGTGTAACATCTGTTTGCAACATCAAGGTGTAAGGAAGGGCTTCCAGACATACGTACCTCCTATTTGTTTTACACAAGTACCACATGTCGTAACTCTTGCATTCCATTTTGGAAGTTTTGACTCTTTAATTCCTTTGTTGTAATATAAGTCACAGTCATTTATTTGTTGTTTTCATTTGTGTGAGAGGTCTATGCACCATCTCACCTGCTCTATCTATTAACAGCAATTACCTGCGACTGTAATATATTCTTACAACATGACTCGTATTCTATAACCAATGTATAATATGACAATTACCCAGCCAATAGAACAGACATGTCAGTTACCAGATGGAAAGGCAACTGTAATATATTCTTACCACATGACTCATTCCATAAACCAATGTATAATATGTCAATTACCCAGACTATAGGAGAGCAGACATGTCAGTGACCAGATGGAGAGTTCATAATTGTGTGTGTGTGTGTGTGATTTGAACCTGGTTCCGCAGTACAATGCTGTGATCACACAACCATGACACATTGATTGTTACAACTAGCACAGTGTGACACATCTTCAGCTTAGACCTTCGTTGTTTCTATTTTGCTTCTTTTTTCACAGTTCAATAGACTTTCTTTCTGTTTTCATGATTGATCTGTTTTCAGTTTTTGATGGGCTATTCACTGGGCCATCTTAGGCCAATGAGGAGGTTCCTTTGTAAGTAGAGTTACTACAGTGAGTGTAGTTAATGAAAGACAATGATCACAGGCATATGAATCAAACATTAGTGTGTAAGAAATGGAAGGCAGAGGAAGCAGAGATTATACTTGCCACTGTAAACCATTTAGTTTTGATCCCATTAAAGACAAAAAATACAAACATGTTATCCTTGTCAAAATGGATCAAATGTTTCACCTCTGTGGTACCAAGAAATTTAATAGAGAAACATCAGGACAGTGTTCTCCCTAAAATTCTTATAGTGTTTTGGAAATATTGTCAAATGTTCTGGAATGTTCTCATTGTCCCATAAAGAAACTAATAAGTGAGTGACAGAGTAGTTTATTTCAAAGTAGAGTATTGTTGAACACTTAAGAGTATTTAGAAGTTCTTATAAGTATTTTTGAGCATGAAACACAAATTTTTTTACAATATTCTTGAGTGATCTGAAATGTTTTTAGACAAAAATGAATTTAAAGATGAAGCCATGTGTGTCTTTTTTAGCTAGATAAAAAGAAAAGGGCAGGATGCCATGATTGCCTCTGGAGATGGAAGCTTAAGATGAAGAGACTGGTGATGCACTATAAATTGGCACTCGCAGAATTTCTTTGGGGGAAATAGGTTTCACAGGGATCACAAATGACGATATCATAGAAGACACTAGCCAAGTTCACTGATCACATAATTCTGCATTGTTTTACTTAATTTGATAAATAATTGAATGTCTGTTGGTTGTGATAATGATACACTAGTCAGTTAGCTTTGTGTCAGTTAGCTTTGTGTCAATAAGAAGCACATCATTCCACACACCCAAGTGCTAGTGATAGTACGTCACTGAAATGTGTTACCCACTGTGTTTTATCAGATCTTTGGGGTCAGTGGCAACTGAGCTTCCTGAAAACTAGCATTCACTACTGAAACAGTCATCAGCACAAACTCTATGAAACTCACTAACGGTAGAATTAAGTGAAGGTTGTCAACTAAATGGAGTACATTGAACGAACCATAGGATAACATGGATGTTCCTATGATCTACCCTGACAAAGGAGACAAACACCAAAAATGCAGTGCACTGCTGAATCAAGAAACTCTGGAAAAAGAGAGGACTCATTACAGATTTCTAGCAATACCTGACCCTATTATCAGGAAGTGATATTGACCATGAACTTATGACCAGTGGACTTCCATGGGAAGTCTTTCAGCTCAAAGAGGAATTTTGTGTTCCAGTTGTATTTAGTAGCTTTATGTATTTCTGTGATAAAGATGGTGAAAGCATTTGGTTATGTTACTGTCAGTTTGCTCACTATTGGGCTTTAAACATGTACATGCTGTTCCTTGACAAAATTCTTGAAACAGTATGCAAAATCACAATAGGCACATTTGGTGAAAGCAATATCTGGAGAGTCCTCACAATCATATTCATGAGCTGCAAAATCAAATGCCACTTGAATCACATTCTTGAATTCAGTAGTATGTGCAGGAGTATTGTACATAGTCGCTTGCCAGGAATATTGAAACATAGGCTGATGCACTGGAGCAGACAGCTGGTTATGAATAATAGAATGCATTTTCATCATGAAAATTCTTCCTAATTTAGTGTCCAATGCACATACACTGATGGAAAGAAAAGAGTTGCAGCACCAAGAAGGAACTGTGTGACAGAAACAAAAGTTGGTAAGCGTATTTCTACATCTAAAAGATGTCTGTTCAAATTTTGTGCTTGTAACATCAGATTACCACTAGTGGCGCCACTATGAGGATGCAAATCAGGTTTGCTTTAAGTAAACAATGTAATCATTGTAAGCATTAGCTACCTTTGAGATTGGAAGTGGGAAGTTGATGTTAGTCAAGAATGCCTTTAAGGTGACAAGGATGCCATTAACAGCACCTCACTGAGTTTAAACGAGGTTATGTAACAGGGCCACGAGAAGCTGAATGTCCCTTCTGCGATACTGCAGAAAGTCTTTGCAGGAATGTAGAGACTGTATATGACTGTTGGCAGCAGTGGACACGAGAATGTATGGTCGAAAGAAGGTTGGGCTCCGGATGGCCACATGGCACCGCTGAGAGGGAACACCACTGTGTTCTGCTTATGGCTCTGGTGCATCATGCTGCATGTCAACAGCAATTTGATCAGCAGTTAGCACCACACTAACACAATGTCCTTTTACAAATCAGTTACTTCAAGACAGCTCCAAGCCAGATGCCCTATAGTGTGCTTTCCACTGACCCCAAACCACTGCCATTTGGGACTTCAGCAGTGTGAAGCAAGAGCTCATTAGAGGAGAGATCGGAGGTCCATTGTGTTTTCTGATAAAAGCGGGTTCTGCCTTGTTGCCAGTGATGGCCGTGTGCTGGTTAGGAGGAGGCCGGTTGAGGGTCTCCAACCAACCTGTCTGCATACTAGACGCTCTGGACCTTCTAACAATACCACCACTTGCAAAGTAGGTTAGAAATCAGATTAATAATGTTGCTCACACATCATATGTTCGCTTTATCGAGCAACAACAAAGTTATTGACTGTGGATGGTATCGTCAGAACGGAAATAATGAAGTCACTGTAAAAAAGTCATTAATTTTGGCACTTATCTCGAACGGATTCCCACGTAGATTTCGTCGAAGTTCTTATGGCTCATCTAGTTGACTCCAGGGTGATTCCACTTTGACTGCTAGAAGGTCCAGATCTTTATTTTAGCAATATTTGAAGACCTAACAAAAGCGTTTTTCAGGAAATTCTTAATGATCAGACAATCCCAGATCAAAATAATGGTATGGTAGAAATAATTTTTGACTTGGTGTTCACGATCCACATTTTTATTAAACTTCTTGTAAATTCATATATACTTCTTCTTAATTGTCACATCATCAATAAAACAGTTTTGTATCAATCTTCATATATTTAATTTCCACTTTAACCAAACACAAGACTTGACTGTTCTTTTACAAAGTGAAATAACAACTTAACTTTTGCAAAGTGAAACAAAGACTGCTCTGTGCTCATTCGTGCCAAAACGGTTACAAGTAAGTCAAAGATTATGACAGTCTCACAGAAATGAATACACACAAGAACCATATCACTATAATATATCGATACATTGGAGTACCTATACATTAATAAAACCAAATGTGAATAATGTCACAAAAATATGTCTGTTACTTCGCAGAAAAGTAGTACGATATTACTGGTATCGAGAACTGGGGTTGGAGTGCCGTAATGGTCACGTAAATAGAGAACCATTACAACCCACACCCAAAGGTACGGTCTGGTGTGTGATTTTGTATGACAGCAGGAGCACTCTCGTGGTTATCCCATGCAACCTGATTGCAAATTTGTACTTCAGTCTGGTGATTAGACCTGTTGTGCTGTCATTTATGAAGAACTTTCCAGGGAGTGTTTTCCGACAGGATAATGTTCATGCACACAGCAATGTTGTAACCTAACATGGTCTGTAGAGTGTCGACATTTTGCCTTGACTTGATCAATCAGCAGATCAATCTCCATTTGAGTACATATGAGACATCTTTGTATGACAACTCCTGCATAATCCACAACCAGCATTAACTGTTTCTGTATTGACCAACCAAGTGCACAGACATGGAACTCCATCCCATAAACTGACATCTGGCACCCATACAACACAATGGAAACACATTTGCATGCTTGCATCAGCAATCTGGTGGTTACATCGGTTATTAATGTAAGAGGGTTGGAACTTTGATAGTGGCAACTATTTAGTTACAGCTCGTACAAAATAGATACACGTTTCAAAGTTTTACTGATCTTCAAAGTAGTCACCAGCATTCTGTATAACCCATTGCCAGTGATGTGGAAGTTGTAGGATACTCTTAGCAGTTCGAGTGGCACAGTCTGTTGCCTGAAGAATTTGTAGCAGTTCTGAAGCAAATGCTATATAGTGTTTCCTTCATATGTGCTTAACTCAGGGGAGTGCAGTAGGTGGTATAGCACTTAGCAGCCCTTCAGTCAAACAAATCAGTAACAGCTTGCACTGTATGTGCTTGAGCATTGTCCTGCAAAAAGATGGTCAGGTCCTGCAGAAAGTGTCATCACTTCTGTCTCTAAGCTGGTCATAGATTGTGTTTCAAAAATGAATGGCTGGTGACTACTTTGAAGGTCAGTAAAACTTTGAAACATGAATCTATTTTGCATGAGCTGTAAATAAATATAGTTGCCACAATTATAGTTCCAACCCTCATACCAAAATTCATATTTGCAATGGCTTATCTTGTGGTTACATTACCCTGTGATCTTGCAATGGTAATAACTGAAAATACGTTACATAGACAAATGTATTCTCAAAATTTCATTAATTTGCATTAATTGTTTTCTGATGTTGCAGTTTTTTCTGTCAGCGTGTTTTATATTGCCAGAAGAAGTGTACATCAAAGGCTGTATGTATTTTGTTGCTTTTGGCGGAATAATCACATATTCATCATCATTACCAACCAGTAAGTCATTTACTTTGTTTTGTCCTTGTGAGCACTACAAGAATCGGACTTTAAATAGTCTTTTGCCATTTTACCACTTGTGCTGGTCTCAAAATGTATGTTTGCTGGAAGAATGTCTTCAATAGCCTTTAAAACTTTCAGGCCAAAAGTTGTTTTTGGTACAAAATGTATAGTTCTTTTTCTGTTAGGTGTCCACTCATTGGAAGTCCAATACCTATTATATATCTATGAGTTGTATTGTTTGCAGACCCGACATGGCAACTGTTGATTATTCCTCTTTTCTAGATTGTATTGTGTGTGAAGTTAATTCATAATTAACTCCATGTCAATCAGTGTTCCAAATGCAGCGTGTGTCTGTTAACTTGCATTTTGGTTTACTCCTTTGACAAAATGGCCCCGCCAGAGTGAAAAATATCTTGGTCTTCCTGTACATCTCTGGCTATCATGAAAGCAGTGATGTATCTGCAGCACAGTCTGTATTCTTTCTTGAGGTGTGCTATGATAGGTGAAGAACATTTAAACTTTGTGTACCCAATTTCTCTTGCTTTTTGGATTGCCCAGCATTTCAAGTGCCACAATGGACACATTTTCCTTCATTCCTTGCTTTTTCAAATTGGGATAGAATGTGTTGTATCTCCAGTTCTTTGATTAACTCGTTTCCTCGAAATGGATGCTTATTACATCTTTTTTTCTGCACATAATCAAATACAACTTTGATATTTGATGTGATTTTTGTAGGTGGAAGTCTCTTCAATAATGAGTTGTAGGTTACAACTTATGTGGAGTTGTATGGTAATCATAATAAATATATCCAAGATGTTCTTCTGAAAATTTTCTTGTAATGCTAACAGAATTGGATTTCATTTCTGGATATGGTTCATAGGTACCAGAACTGTTAGCTTCCCTTTGAAGAGTACTGTTTGTGAAACTGCCTCTAGCACTACAGTCTTGAACACTATTAATTGCGTTGTCATCTATAAAGCCATTTTCTTGATCCACTGTCCTATTCAATGTAGCTTCAGTGGAGCAGGCAAAGGAATATTCATGTTTCTGAACATTGTGAAAGTGTCATTGTCCACTAACCTATACAGTTTAAATTCATTTGAGCACTCAAATGGATATTCATGTTTCTGAGTAATCAGATCCACCAAAAACTTTGTCAAAATCTCATCATCCTGTCTTACACCACCTCCCATTGGATAATGCCTTCTTAACTTGGATGCCACAATATTTAAAACGTTCCAAACATTAATGGCGTGATTAATTTTTTCTGTATAGGGTCTGTGTACAAATGTTTAAATACAAATTCTTATTCAGCAGAGGTGTTCTTCATTACTCCCACAGCAAGTATTGATTTTGTGAGTGTGTTTAAAAAACACATATACTCACTCATGGACACTTTTGTAAGCAAGTTCCGCTTTTAAATGCTCTTAATATGTATAACATTAAATGTTTTCATCATAAATATTATTTTGTCTTGTGTTAATGAAGAAGAAATTGGGTTAATGAAATTTTTATTTCAGGGGAACTATCATCATTCCAACACTACACTTCAACAAAAAGATGTTGAACCTGAATGATATTGGTATTGGTGAGTTATATTAAGTCACAGTACTATTTGTTCATGTTGTTTGTTTCTTTTCTGTGAAAGTGTGATTGATTAGAAATGGATACATTTGATAATGATATTTTCTTGAGTTATCTCAATGTTAATGCAGCTCTATGAGTGTCTTGGTATAGCATTTAGTTGCCAGTTGCAGTGTTTGTGTTCACTGACATTGTCTGTTAACCTTTTTGATGTTATTTCCTACATTGTCTGTGATATCTTCTAGCTAATCAGATCTCGAAGAAAAAGGAAAAAAAAAAAAATGTTGTTGTTGTGGTGGTCTTCAGTCCCGAGACTGGTTTGATGCAGCTCTCCATCCTGTGCAAGCTTCTTCATCTCCCAGTACTTACTGCAACCTACATCCTTCTGAATCTGCTTAGTGCATTCATCTCTTGGTCTCCCTCTAAGATTTTTACCCTCCATGCTGCCCTCCAATGCTAAATTTGTGATCCCTTGATGCCTCAGAACATGTCCTACCAACTGGTCCCTTCTCCTTGTTAAGTTGTGCCACAAGCTCCTCTTCTCCCCAATTCTATTCAATACCTCCTCATTAGTTATGTGATCTACCCATCTAATCTTCAGCATATCATCTGTAGCACCACATTTCGAAAGCTTCTATTCTCTTTTTGTCTAAACTATTTATCGTCCACGTTTCACTTCCATACATGGCTACACTCCATACAAATACTTTCAGAATCGACTTCCTGACACTTAAATCTATATTTGATGTTGACAAATTTCTCTTCTTGAGAAACGCTTTCCTTGCCGTTGCCAGTCTACATTTTATATCCTCTCTACTTCGACCATCATCAGTTATTTTGCTCCCCAAATAGCTAAACTCTTTTACTACTTTAAGTGTCTCATTTCCTAATCTGATTCCCTCAGCATCACCCGACTTAATTCGACTACATTCCATTATCCTCATTTTTCTTTTGTTGATGTTCATCTTATATCCTCCTTTCAAGACACTGTCCATTCCGTTCAACTGCTCTTCCAAGCCCTTTGCTGTCTCCGAAAGAATTACAATGTCATTGGCGAACCTCAAAGTTTTTATTCCTCCTCCATGGATTTTAATACCTACTCCAAATTTTTCTTCTGTTTCCTTTACTGCTTGCTCAATATACAGATTGAATAACATCGGGGAGAGGCTACAACCCTGTCTCACTCCCTTTCCAACCACTGCTTCCCTTTCATGCCCCTCGACTCTTATAACTGCCATCTGGTTTCTGTACAAATTGTAAATAGCCTTTCACTCCCTGTATTTTACCCCTGTCACCATTAGAATTTGAAAGAGAGTATTGCAGTCAACATTGTCAAAAGCTTTCTCTAAGTCTACAAATGCTAGCAAAGTAGGTTTGCCTTTCCTTAATCTTTCTTCTAAGATAAGTTGTAAGGTCAGTATTGCCTCATGTGTTCCAACATTTCTACGGAATCCAAACTGACCTTCCCGGAGGTCGGCTTCTACCAGTTTTTCCATTCGTCTGTAAAGAATTCACATTAGTATTTTGCAGCTGTGACTTATTAAACTAATAGTTTGGTAATTTTCACATCTGTTAACACCTGCTTTCTTTGGGATTGGAATTATTATATTCTTCTTGAAGTCTGAGGGTATTTCGCCTGTCTCATACATCTTGCTCACCAGATGGTAGAGTTTTGTCATCGTCCTTGTATAGACCCTCTATATACTCCTTCCACCTTTCTGCTTTCCTTTCTGTGCTTAGAACTGGGTTTCCATCTGAGCTCTTGATATTCATACAAGTGGTTCTCTTTTCTCCAAAGGTCTCTTTAATTTTTCTGTAGGCAGTATCTATCTAACCCCTGGTGAGATAAACCTCTACATCCTTACATTTGTCCTCTAGCCATCCCTACTTAGCCATTTTGCACTTCCTGTCGATCTCATTTTTGAGACGTTTGTATTCCTTTTTGCCTGCTTCATTTACTGCAGTTTTATATTTTCTCCTTTCATCATTTAAATTCAATATTTCTTCTGTTACCCAAGGATAATGTGCCTATTGCAATACTTACAAATTAATTTGTGAAGTTAATGTATAATGACTCATTTTGTATTACAATTTATCATTCAAATGATCCAGGGGACATGAAACAAATTAACTGCTTGTCCAGAAAGCTTAACTACTCTGTACCCCTTCTTCTTCTTTTTTGTCATCAGCTTGCATTTGTCCATATTTCTTCTCCCCTGAACTATGTTTGGTAATTTTGTGCACGTGCAACATTATCTGTAAGAAGAAAAGTAATGTGTCATGCTTTTTAAATTCTGAAGATTGCTTATAACACTTATTTTCAGGTTTCCCTGTTTCATGTACTGTAGCACTACACAATTTGTCTCCTGTTTCTGTAAAATTTTCATTGGCAGTCAAACCAGAGGGTTTGGAACAAAGTGTAACATACAAGGATTTCTTTAACATGAATACTAAGGAAATTTTGCCGCATTGCCCGAAGGAAATTAAGTTGCACCCCTCAAATGGGATTTTGGAACCAGAAAAATTTTTAAACATCAAGGTAATTAAAAATATAAGTTCTTGTAGCAATCTTTGATTTATGGAAACACATCTTGTAATTGGCCATTGTTTCCATTAATATCTTTTACATGTAAGAATTAATCACTCTTCATATTGCCACCTTGGTTTGTGGCAGGTAATTGATATCTGTGTGTCACATTAAACAAATAATTCAGTTGATATGTTGTATTTTGAGCATAAAAATATCATTCCAATCTAGCAATGCAATGTGTTGTCTGAAATGGCCTTTCTTAGCCCATAAGTGCGAAAGATCATCTCTTAGACTGCCCTGATGTCTTGGTGATATTTCACACACTCCTGCAAAACGAAGTGGACTCTTGTCTGAACTTCTATATTTGATAGTAAGGTACACTTGTGCTGTAATGTTGCTGCATTTTATTTCTCATTTCTGTGTGGCGAGAAAAGCTGGACTTTCTATGCAAAGTGTTTTAAGTGGAACAGATGTGTTCAAGAACAATTTAGTGAATTTACAGATGAAGAGCTTGGTAACAATGACAATGAGCCAGGTTTCAAGATATTTAGTGATCATGACTCTAATTTGTAGCATGAAATTGAAATTGATGAAGATGTGACAGCTAATGACCATGGAAAAGCTTATTTCTTTGTTTAGAACATTTGATTTTGATGGAGAGAAAAAAAAAAAAAAAAAAGCCAACTAATGTAAGAACAAGGCAACTCATTGTGTTTCAGCTACTCAGACTACAACAGATGGCAAAAAGTCTCAGAGAAAACTCTGCTGTTTAAGATATATAGACTCTGCTGTTTACTGAAGATATTCTAAACAAAACCATTCTATAGATAAATCTGAAAATATCTAAGCTTAGAGCACGGTATGCTCATGATCTCATATCCTGTTTGCGAGGAGGCACTTATTGGACTGTTGATGTATTCAGCCATTTTCAGACCAGGGAAAGAAAATGTTTACAGATTTTTTGCTGTTGATGAGACACTCAGATGGGCTGTTAGAAAAATTTTAACTTTTATTATCTATGTTATGCTTTGAAAAGCTAAACGAAAGGGAAGAAAGAAAGAATGTAGCTATGTCACAGTAATTTAACAAATCTTTCTGTGTTTCATTGAAAACTGTCAACTTCGCCACTTTGAAGGTGCAACAGTGTGTGTCAATTAAATGCTTGTAGCTTTCTGTGGAAGGTGTTGGCTTAAAATGTACATGCGAGACAAACTGACAAGATATGGCATGAAAATCAGGACTTGACTAACATACATTAAAATCAGTTGTATAGTGCATACATTTATACTGAAAAAGGTGGCATTGGTCACATCCTTTCAAACCTTGAGAAAGGTTCCAGCCTTCCCACACAAGCAGTCCTTTCGTTGGTGAAACTTATTGAAAACATACAGAAAATTTCAGAAAAATTTCTCACATATCCCAGTATAGTGAGAAGAAACAGGAGACTCCATTGCAGTTTCCACCCAAGAAGAATTTGAGGTGTGAAGACAACTGTCTATGGTTTGCCTGAGGACATGATACTGGACTCCTTTGTGCCCAGACAGTCCAAAGCTGCACTAATTGTCTCTTCTGTGCACCATAACAGTAAGCAGTGATCCTGATTCAGTAAAACTGAGACCATCATGATTTATTACATGACACGCACAATCCAAATTGGAATAAACTGTCATGTAAACTGAAGCACAACTTCAAACTTGAACTTCAAAACAAAAATACCAGTCAATAAATAATCTCATAGCAGCTTAGTGCTGACATGCAAAATGAGAACTCTGTAAATAGTTGTAAATCTGTACAAAGCAAGGTTTGTCCAAACTTCTTCTGAATGTTGTTGTTGTGGCAGTATATAGGACAGAAAATTTACCAAGTTACCAAGAAAGGTCCTAAACCCAGTCCTGATGCACTCCATTGTTTCAGAATAAGAATAAAGACTATGTGTAATGATAAATTAATTCACTAGTAATCAGATATAATTGTTTGATTATACAGCTATAATGTTAAGTAGGCTGTACAGTAATAAATTAATAGAACTGTAGTCGTAACAAAAGGAGGAAGTATAGAATCAATGTATTAAGTACAACATTGCCACAGAAGCATACAGACTAAATGATGATAATATACACTGCCAAAAACAGCCAGAGTGGGAAGAAGAAACGAAATGAAACTTCGCATGCTGAGACAGGGTGTATACACTCCGGGACAACCTGGTAATCCAGGAAAAACCCAGGATACTTTTTTTTTTTTTTTTTTTTTATCCGGGAGAAAACTGGCATGAATCTTTTAGAATTCTGGGAATTTTTCATTGTTTTAGTCTTGAGTTAAATTTTTGTAATTTTGACTAATAAGAATTGATAGTCTATCAAAGAATTTTACTGTATCTCGCTACTGCTGAATAATACTGCAACAATAAAACATAAACGACAGAATAAAACTAAAATCAAATTTAAGTTGCAAAGGAAATGCTTCATTTACAACAACAACACACAGTGCCCACACAAGCACCCGCCTAAAGCAAAATGTGTCAAAGGCTTTAGGATGAAGACAATAGAATATTTCATAATTGCAAACTACTTCTGAACAGTGTGGTGTCACAACTGTTTACATTAAGTTCATTTTGAGCAGTTGCCAGTGGGCTCCTGCCCATGTGCAATTGAGTTGCATGTGATCAGTACCTTCCACTTCTAACTACTTGAAGTGTGGCTGCAGCAGTAGCATGAAGCAGTCATGATACCCAGAAAAAATTTTCTGTCGCGTCTAAGCTGCCAAATTTGCGCGCGCACAGAGCAGTCTTGGTTGTAGTGGGGATGGGGATAGTGACCCATGTTTATGTTTGAATTTGCTGCTTTCTCTTCATTTACAGTTCACACATAAAATGAAAACAAAATGGATTTCTGTGGCTGGCAGATATCAATGAATTAAAATACATTTACTTACTTATAGAAGGCTAAAATTGTTATTACTTTCAGTTTTCTGATTTGATTTGATTTCCATGTTTTTGGTAGACAAGCATTGATTGCCTTGCGCAACAATGAAGTTATTTTTGTCGGTTTGCTCACTTAATGTGGCTTTTATTAATCTTTTCCACAGATAGATTCAATTTATAAGAAACAAAATGTTCCATTACACACTGTCGGCTAGTTTAAACTGTTCACTGAATTTCAAGAGCACATTTTCATCTTCTGGCACGTATTGCATTATGCCATAATAAAGAACCAGACATGAGACAACACAGTGCCAGTTACTCGAAGAAAATTTGCATCCCAAAAAGTGCACTGAAAAGCTTAATGTCAGGTCTGGGACTACTTCATTGTAAATCTGGAAATATGAATGTGTCCAATAAGCCGAATTATGCATTTTAGTATGGTTTATGAAATTCCTACAATCTTGGAGTATCCTCTGATGTCCTACTTCTTTTATGACGTCATGTAAGAACTCTTAATGCCTTATGTGTACAAACATACGGGGTTCCTTGAAATGTACCCATGTTGAAGAGGTCATGGGAAAATATTGCAAATGGTTCTTTGGAAAGTGTTATTTTCACAGGAAGTTTTCTTTTACGCTGGATAAAGTATGTTAGTGTGAGAATGTGCAATGAATTTCTTAAATCACTGAGTGTTTGACTCTCATTTAGAACTTAACACTTTGTGTACTGACCACTTGGAATAACTTAGAGCCCAGAAGACTAGTCCTTAATGTCATTATTTAAAACTTTACTGGCACATTTGTGTGATGTATCTTATAGTGTAACATAAGCTAAAAAACACCAGTATTATATGTGAAAGCTTAGCTTTTCGTGTAGCTTATTAATTTTCAAGATCAGTATTACAGGTGAAAACTTGACTTTTTGTGTAGCTACACTATGTACATCAGTTTAAACCATTAACTTTTCCTATTTGTGTGTTCATGCTGCTTATCAGTGATATTGTTATTGGGTGCCTACATCACGTGTCCTATGCTCTGAATATCTGCTGTCATTGGCTGTTGAGATCACATGCCATGAGCTTTGATTGGCTTACAAAAGCGCATTGGGCTCTCTATTTCAATGCTTTGGAAATTAACGTTCTGTGTTTGGTGGAATTCGAATTTATACTTCCGTAATATCAAAATATGCAGCATACCGTAATATGAAAATATGCAGCGTACATGTTGCTGCACATTAGAGATTTTTCCAAAATGCCTTTCTTTCTTTATTTTTTTCCTTTCTTTCTTTCTTTCTTTTTTTCCTTGGCGAGTTTCATTTTCTAAAGTGCCGGGAAGTTCTATGCTGGGGTATAAAATGTTTAGCATTCGTAGGATTGATGTCTTTACTGCTCCAATTGAAACTACACTGTTGCTTATCATGGAAAAAGTGTATTTTCAGCTTGGAAGAAATGTATTTTCACGTGGGAAAAAGTGCATTTTTAACCGGGAGATTGGGAAAAATCCGGGAATATTTTTTTTCTTGTCCACGTGTACACCCTGTGAGAGGACACATGATGTTATCTCAGTGATTACAAAATTGAGTCCAATTAATAAGGAACTTGGTAGTATGAACTACCTAATCCATATACATTAATAAAGAACTTGGTAGTATGAGCCACCTAATCCATATAACATTGCACCCTGTCTGCCTGAAGTCATCCACTGATTGAGTCAGAAAGGGTGTTTAGTGATACTGACCCAGTTCTCGTAGTTTCTTCTTGGTAGCACCATTCTTGATGAAAGTCCAAATGAGTTTGGGGCAGCATTTGCTCAAAAACACGCAGGACACTACCATTTAGATTACATTATCACACCTGTCCATTCCTTGCAATGGTTGATTATTAATACCAATGACCAGTCTGTCAACTACAAAAATTATATTGACCCGATTGAAAAGGACTGTAAACTTTATGTCATCAAGCTGTCAGAGCTTAATTTCATAATTATTAACATATATAGTGCACCAAGTGGAAATTTGCATCTTCATGAGCAAATTAGAGGTTCTGCTGAACTGGATCAGTGCATTAAATATTAGTGCTTCGTGGTGGTTTCAGTATTGATTCTCAAAAGACGGTGGTACCAGAGGTGCTTTATAAATATGAGCAACAAATGATCCCCACAATACACTGCCCAACAAGATTTACAGAAGTTTCAAAATCCATCATTGACTAAATATTCATCTCACAAGTAGGGTTATAGTTATCATGAGGCACAGTTACTCTGTACAGAAATGTCAACAAGTAGTAGTTGAAAAAAGAACTTTTTTCTGAAGATGATATTAGAATTTTTAATTTCTTACTGTCTAAAGGAAAATTGGGAAACATTTGCATTCAGAGCACCATCAATAGTACGTATGTGAATTTTGAGAATATCTATCTTTACTATTTTAATGTAAAGAAGTAAAAACAGTAAAATCTTACACCAACAAGCAATGGAAAACTAAAGGCATAAAAATTTCCAGCAAGAGAAGCAGATTTCTCTAATATTGTTGTAAGAAGTATGGATTACCCATGAATTTGCAGATTATTCTAAAGACTACAAAAGAATCTATGGTAGAGCAGTCAGTGAGGCAAAAATTATGTGGAATGCCAATTCAATAAGAAATTCATCGAATGAAATGAGACCAATATGGAAAGTTATAAAGAAATAAGCTTGTAGCTTAGTACCAAAAAAAGAGAACGTGTCATTAACACTAGAGGGCTTAAAAGTCACAGACCAATAATCAGTTGTGACCAGGTGACCAAATTCGAGAATAGCTGAAGACCTCATTCAAGTAAACCATAAAGGACCAGTCCCAAGTATTCTTACTCTTATTCTCCTGATCCCACAAACCACTGTCGGTTTTTGGCCTCATCAAGTAGCCTCTGCCCCAGTATTGTGTGTTCGGCATCTTCTTTCCTTGCTCCCAGTATCTGGAGATCCTTGACAACCTGGTCTCTCCATCTCATTTTTGGCCTGCCTAGAGGTCTTTGTCCTTCTGATTTATTCTCTGAGACTTCTCTCAGTAAAGATCACTGCTGTCTTCTATAGACGTGACCGGCCCATCTTAGTCTTCTTGTCTTGGCTTCGGCAACTACATCTGGTTCATTGTATAGCTCCCAAACCTCCATGAAGAAAAAAGAACAGGGAGCTATATAATGAACCATATGTAGTTGTGGTAGCCAAGACAAGAAGACTAAGATGGGCTGGTCATGTCTCTAGAAGAGAGTAAGGGATCTTTACTGAGAGAAGTCTCAGTACCTCTAGCAAACTGGTGATCCTGGATCTATGTATGTTTATATAACAAATCCCTATAAAATTGCAGGTAAAATTAAATTATTAAGCAATAAAATATCAAGTGGCCTTGGTGAAGTACCTGATTTCATATTAAAAGCATGTGCTCACCACATAGCAAAGCCATTGACAATAATTTGCAATCTCTCTTTAGAAACTGGTGTCTTTCCAGATACAAAATAGCAAAAGTTTCACTACTGCTAAAAAAATGTTCTTCTGGTAATATATCAAATTACGAACCCTTTTCACAGTTAAGTTCCTCCTCAGAATTCTAGAAAAAACTGTTATGACTGGCTTAAGTTACATAAATAAATATTGTCTTCTTAACCTACAACAACATGATTTTAGAAGTTCTAAATCCACACAGACAGCAATTTTTGAATTCTTAGACTGTGATTTAAAATCCCTTGAGCAATACAAATCAGCTTCATGTATTTTTGTAGACTTTTTGAAAGCTGTCAACATCCTGGACCATTAACATTCTTCCTGAAAAATACAAGGAGTAAGAGGAGTAGCATATACCTGGTTGTGTTCATACCTAAAAAGCTGCATGGGGAAGGTATCAGTTGAGTATGAATTCAGTACTAAGAAAAAACAAGAAAAAACTGATTCATTTCTAGTGAATTACCAATAAAAGACAGCATACCACAGGGCTCAATCTTGCGTCCAATATTGCTTCTGATTTTTGCCGACGACACGAGCATATTCTTTACTGGATCCAGCCCAGAAACCTTGCAATCAACAGCAGTAAGTTCTATGAAAAGACTTCCTGAGAGGTTCACCAAAAACAAACTCATTTTAAATACTTGTGTGTCAATTTTCATTTATTTCCTTCATCTAATCAAATGTCTATTCAAGCATGACTAAAAAATGATTGCCTACAAAATGTGCCAGAAATTTTTTGCATTACTAGATTCTGCAAGATTTGAAGTGACAGACATGTATAAATAACGTGTCTTTGAAACTTTAATACATGTGCTCTGATTTAAGAATATTAAAGTCAACAACAAGCAAAATGGCAGTGCTACAGGCATTCACTGCTTTATTATGGTATCATTTTCTGGGGACACACAGCCCACAGCATAAAGGTTCTTAGAATGGAAAACAGAGATTTAAGACTAATTTGTGGCCTGAAAAAGATGGAGTCCTGTAAATCTCATTTCACTGAGCTTGGTGTTCTGAATGTTCCAAGTTTATTCATTTATAAAACTATCTTGTTGAAGAAATAAAAATGGCTATATATCCAATATTTAAAATTAAAATTGTTTTTAATAAAGCACTGTTTCTATTATATAAATGAATTTCTGAATATGTAACAAAAAAGTTATTTAAAAATTAAATTGTATTAATAGGTACCTGATTTTAATTTGCTTACTGCTTGCTAACATTATGTATTATTGCAACTTTTCTTTCACCTGCCCAATATCAATTGTATAATTTCTGCTGTATGCTAAAACTGGACCAATAAAAATCAGTCAGTCAACTATATATTAGGTCTGGACCAACGCCTACAGTTACAGTGCCATAGTTAATTATTCTGTTATGGCACAAAACACAGTTTGCATTTGTACAAAAAATTTCACACACTTGTTTTGATGACAATGACTTCCAACACAACCTGTTAATTACTACACAGTTCCATTGAACTGTTCATTATTTTAGGTTACAGAAATCTTTTGAAAGATTTTAATTATTAAAGTTCTTGAGTTTTGTGTATGTCAGTGTACATATTTTCACATATGGAATGTCCATGACTGTGTCGTGAGCCACCACTAGGACTGCACATGACTTAGGTCCTACTCATGGACTTTTTAACTATGAAATGCCAATTATGGGGAACGTCTGACTTTGGATGTAAGGGTAAGCTGTTATTTTGTAAACTACATTAAGCTTTAAATATTGGGTAGCTTGGAATGTACTGTTTTTGATGTGCTGCAAAAAATAATGTGGTTTTATGTTATAGAAAATATTACTTGCTAGAAATTACAAAACTACCCTACCTCGACAGTGTTTTTCTTATGCAATGTGGTTGTTATCAGGTATGAGAGCTATATTGCAAATTAAGATAAATTACATGAAATTATTAATTATGGAGTTAATTGCTGCTGTAAGCTGTTTTGTACAGAAAAATTAGCATAATAAAAGTAGGTAGTCAAAGTACAGAATCAACAATATTTATGACAAAATCTGTGATGGTAAATATAGTTGTTTATGAACTTGAATGCTAATTACCTCTTCAGTTAATTAGTTTCCAATAATATAAGGTATTTTACAGGAAAGTGGATTGTTAGATTTTATGTTGGTATGAGTTACCCTCCCAAACATGCTGGTTAGCTCATTTTTTAAATGTTGTAAAGAAAATAGTATCTAAATGTTCATTAGAAGAAGCAAGACAGTTAATGGAAGAGGTCTTACCCGCACTCTTTGATACAATTGCAATTCCACCCACCTCTCCTTCTGAAATTAGGAAGATAATAAACTCTCTCAAGAATAAAATCTCACATGGAATTGATGGCATTTCCAGCAGGATAATAAAAGCTTGTTCCCAAGAAATAAGTGGGATTCTTAGCCACATATGTAATAGCTCTCTGAAGTAGGGTATTTTCCCAGATAGACTGAAGTATGCCATTGTTAAACCACTGAGTAAAAAAGGGGATATGTCTGATGTCAACAACTAACGCCCAGTCTCTCTTCTGACTGCCTTATCCAAAATTCTTGAAAAAGTAATATATTGTAGAGTAGCTTCACACTTTTGTAAAAATAAAGTTTTAACAAAATGTCAGTTTGGTTTCCAGAAGGGTTTTTCAACGGAAAATGCTATATATACGTTCACTAATGAAATATTAAATGCTCTGAGTAACCGGAAGTCACCCGTTAGAATTTTTTGTGATCTCTCAAAGGCTTTTGATTGTGTAACTCATGGAATTCTTCTAGATAAGCTCAAGTACTGTGGTATGAATGAGGCAGTGCTCAAATGGTTTAAATCATACCTAACTTGAAGAGTACAGAAAGTTGAAATAAGCAGTTCACATAATTTGCAAAAAACTGGCGATTTATCAAATTGGGGAACAATCAAGAATGGAGTGCCACAAGGTTCGGTCTTGGGTCCTCTGCTGTCCTTAATATACACTACTGGCCATTAAAATTGCTACACCACAAAGATAATGTGCTACAGATGCGAAATTTAACCGACAGGAAGAAGATGCTGTGATATGCAAATGATTAGCTTTTCAGAGCATTCATACAAGGTTGGCGCCGATGGTGACAGCTACAGTGTGCTGACATGAGGAAAGTTTCCAACCGATTTCTCATACACAAACAGCAGTTGACCTGCGTTGCCTGGTGAAATGTTGTTGTGATGCCTCGTGTAAGGAGGAGAAATGCTAACCATCACATTTCCGACTTTGATAAAGGTCAGATTGTAGCCTATCACAATTGCGGTTTATCGTATCGTGACATTGCTGCTCGCGTTGGTCGAGATCCAATGACTGTTAGCAGAATATGGAATCGGTGGGTTCAGGAGGGTAA
The DNA here is from genome assembly GCF_021461385.2 of Schistocerca piceifrons. Classification (NCBI taxonomy): domain Eukaryota; kingdom Metazoa; phylum Arthropoda; class Insecta; order Orthoptera; family Acrididae; genus Schistocerca; species Schistocerca piceifrons. The sequence goes on along the minus strand of NC_060141.1, from coordinate 141,300,686 downwards.
TACGAAACGCTGTGCTGGATCCCAATGGCGTCGTATCACTAGCAGTCGAGATGACGGGCATCTTATACCCATAGCTGTAATGGATCGTGCAGCCATGTCTCGATCCCTGAGTCAACAATGGGGGCATTTGCAAGACAATAACCGTCTGCATGAACAGTTCGACGTCGTTTGCAGCAGCATGGACTATCAGCTCGGAGACCATGGCTGCGGTTGCACTTGATGCTGCATCACAGACAGGAGCACCTGTGATGGTGTACTCAACGATGAACCTGGGTGCATGAATGGCAAAACACCATTTTTTCAGATGAATCCAGATTCTGTTTACAGTATCATAATGGTCGCATCTGTGTTTGGCGACATCGCGGTGAACGCACATTGTAAGCGTGTATTCGTCATCGCCATACTGGCGTATCACCCGGCGTGATGGTATGGGGTGCCATTGGTTACACGTCTCGGTCACCTCTTCTTCGCATTGAGGGTGCTTTGAACAGTGGACGCTACATTTCAGATGTGTTATGACCCATGACTCTACCCTTCATTCGATCCTGCGAAACCCTACATTTCTGCAGGTTAATGCACGACCGCATGTTGCAGGTTCTGTATGGGCCTTTCTGGGTACAGAAAATGTTCAACTGCTGCCCTGGCCAGCACATTCTCCAGATCTCTCACCATTTGAAAACGTCTGGTCAATGGCGGCCGAGCAACTGGCTCGTCCCAATACGCCAGTCACTACTCTTGATGAACTGTGGTATTGTGTTGAAGCTGCATGGGCAGCTGTACCTGTACATGCCATCCAAGCTCTGTTTGACTCAATGTCCTTGATATCCTGGATACTGGCACTTTGACAGAGTTGATGTCTGATCTGGACCCATACATACCCGTCGGGTACAGATATGATGATGATCATGCTGGTGCCAGGAGTACCCCAATGTCATACAGAGATTTCACAGACGCACAGGCTGTGTGTGAACAAGCATTGTCCTGCTGAAAAGTGGCATCATGGTACTTAGCATGAGCGGCAACACATGAGGATGCAGGATGTCCATGACATACCACTGACCTGTAAGAGTTCTGTCGATCACTACCAGACGTCATACCTGACTCCCCATCCCATAACAACAGGAGAAACCCAACTGTGCTTCTCCAAGACATTGGAAGAATGGGACCCCTCCCCAAATTGCCACCTTGCTCACAGATCATAGTCATCCAATGTAGTGCAGAACTGTGATTTATCACTGAACGAAGTACGATGCCATTCATCAGCAGGCTGTGTTTCTCAGTCATCACACCACTTCAGATGCAGCTGTTTTTGTTGCGGTGTTAAAAGCAGCCAACACATGGGATGGTGATTTCCTAGTCTGGTTGCTTCCAATCTCTGACCAATGGTGCAAGAGACACAGAATAGTACAGGGAGTCCATTACTTGTATCAGATGACAGTCACAGATGTGAGGGGCTTACAGTGTGCTTGGTGCACAAAACAGCTACCCTCCCTTGTGATGGTTAGACATTGTTGACCAGAACCTTGACGAATACTATGCCTGACCTCATGTTTCCATGCAGTTCAACATTGTGGCATTGTCATATCGAAATGTCCCTTAAAACTAGAAATTTCGTGATTCAGTATATTGGACAAATAGAGACACAGAATGAGGCCTCCTTGAAACTCGACATTGTCAGGTGCTGATAATGCTGCCTCACATGAGTAAGCAGGATCTCTGTATCCTTGACAGTGATTACTCAGCATTTCCCTTATTTACCCTACCATTTGTGATAACAATGCAACATGTAAATCAAACAAGACTAATGCACTCTGGTGACCATTGCACCTATCACAGAGAATTGCATCTCGTCACCCAGTGATGGTGTGTACATGTGCGAAATTACATTTACATCTGACCATGTCTTTGAGTGCTTCCAATTTTTTGTCAGCGAGTGTAGATTTGTGGGTATACAAAATGAATGGTCACAGAGGCAATATAAGTAAAGTAAATGGTGGGCTGTAATTTATTGGCGAAACATTGGAGAAATAAATTTGTGGATGAAATATATTGATTTCAGAGATCTTATGTAGCATATACATTGTAACCCCATTTGTATGTTCCTGGAATTAATGTTTTCCTGCCATTTATGACATTTTTCCATCACTCCTGTACCTATTTCCTATGTTTACAATGTTGATTTGTTACTGATTTTGTATCAGCATATGTATAATTTATTTGCACACAAACCGAGCTTCCATGCTGTCTGAATTGCAGATTTAGCCCAGTTCCACAGCATTCGACAGTATGGGATTATATTCTGGGGTAGCACAGAAGTCTTTGATCCTCCCACTCCATTTATTTTTATTCTATAAACTTGTAAATACATGAGAAAAAACGTAAAAAGACATAAAATGTGTGAACATGATACCAGGAAAAATGACAAACTCCATGTCCAGTTGGTAAGGATATCTGCATGGAGCAGGTGGTTGTGGCACTAGCTGTGTTGTAAATTTGTATCTTAGTGTGCTGTCAGTCGTGGTCCTAGTTATTCAAAACACCAGGGGTAATTACAAAATTACTGAACTCTAAGAAGAATTTTGCTCCAGTTTACATTTTTAAATCAATATTGTATAATACTGTAGCCAACTATCACAGTTATATCTATAGCAAGTAAATTACATTTTATGATGCAGAGACTCATATGGTCTTGAGTGAGCTAGAGCAGATGAGACTTACTGAAACTACAAAGTTTTTCTTCTCTTCTGACTTGCTAAGTGCCATTCACTCTATTCTGCAATTATACCCGGTACTGAAGGAAATACAGCCCATCTAGAACACTCTTCCTCGCATACAGTGGGAGGCAAAAGTGGTGTCATTCCGTTGGACACCAGTGGCATAGGAATTTAGGCTAATGAGGCATTCAGCAGCCCATTGTCTCAGCATCAAGTACACTATGGGGAAGTGTGTTGTCCTTCTACAACAGGGACCGAGCGAGGTGGCGCAGTGGTTAGCACACTGGACTCACATTCGGGAGGACGACGGTTCAATCCCGTCTCCGGCCATCCTGATTTAGGTTTTCCGTGATTTCCCTAAATCGCTTCAGGCAAATGCCGGGATGGTTCCTTTGAAAGGGCACGGCCGATTTCCTTCCCCATCCTTCCCTCACCCGAGCTTGGGCTCCGTCTCTAATGACCTCGTTGTCGACGGGACGTTAAACACTAATCTCCTCCTCCTCCTCCTTCTACAAGCCATCACCTAGTTTTTAGGAATAGGTTTGCTGGGAGGAGGGAGTGTGAGAGTAAGGTACAATAAGCAGCAGTCAAATAGCTTCCATACACTTCCTCTTTCAGCCATTGAGGCACTATTGTACAGTGCTTGCAGCTTGGAAATTTCATTCCTCCTTGCAATTTGGTTGGATTCGATGTACTTGATTCAGTGGAAATTTAGGGTTAGACTACTTTTCTCCTTATTTCATTTTATTTGACCACTACCTTGGATGTGCCCATGAAAGACTCCCTCTCATCATTGATCAGTTCTTGCTGGAAGAAAGTATAATACAGTAACTTGTACTTTCCTTTAATAATTATGAAGACATCTATTGTCCACAATCGTGTATGATAATCCTCAAATAACATCAAACTTTCAATAAAATATGAGACTCAACTCATTAAGTACAAGTTATTATATAGAATGAAAGATTCAGATGACAATTCAGTAAAATGCTCATTTGTTTCAATAGGATTGTATCCATTGTCATCATGTCATGCATTTACTCTAGGGACGTAACCCTTCTCCTGTGTGGGCGGACATTTCAAGGACCTCCTTTGTTGCACCCACACAGGTATCTCCTCTCATGAAGTTACTGCGATCACAGTCTCTTCTTGAAGATGTGTTGTTCTTCAATATGGTTCTCCACATGCAAATAGAATAATAAATCTGCACAGTAGTTATGATGTCTTATATTAGTCTTAGATTAATATCTCACTGGAGATACAAACAGTGGAAACTCGGTATTGGAATATATGTGCCATTTGAAAAGTGATGAATAAACACAGAAAGGAAGCTGTTCACAGTAAATACAGCTACTTTATTTAATTCATATGTTAAACTTTCACAAGCTAGCATGTTATGGTATTACTTATGAATTGCCATTTTATTTTGAAGGCTAAGTTGTGAGAGATTGCACTTTAGTTTGTGCAATTGAAGTTTTCAGTTATGATTGAGATTTGTTGGCCAATTCTACTGTATCGTTTATGCATGCCACAGATATTTATAAACATTGAGTATGCCTTTACAGTACTTGTTATGGGTTTTGTAAGGGAATGTGGTGAAGAAATATGAACATTTCTGCTGATTCATTTTCCAGGGAATGTTAGGTTTAGATTATGGTCACCTGATAACTGGCATGTGTCCAAAATGCTGGAACAATATACCTTTTCTTGTAACCAAAGGAACCTGATGAAGCCTTTTTCACCAGTGACAATATCATTAACATTTATAACTCGATGGTCTGATGGAAATCAACACACAGTTTGTAGAGATAAATTTTCAAGAATGCTTATCTGTAAATTTATTGTGTAGAATGATAGAAAATGAGTTGTTTGAATCTGTTGTGTTATCTCATTGTCTTAAAAAGGTGCCATTATCTACACCTTCTTGTGAATAAGCTTCCAATGTTATTGGACTGGGCTCTCTGTTTTCTTGTTTTACTTTTGTTGATATTAATCTTATAACCTGTTTTCGTGGCATTATTCATTTGTTGAATGCCTCTTGCAAGTTCTTTGCTGTCTCTGACAGTATTAAAATGTCATTGGCAAACCTCAAAGTCTTTATATTTCTTCTCCCTAAAGTTTAATTCCATTTCTAAATTTCTCATTGGTTTCCTTTAATGCCTGCTCATTGTAAAGATGGAATAGCACCAACTGTTTCAACTCTTATGACTGCAGTCTGGTTTGTGTATAAGATTTAGACAGCTTTCAGCTGTCTGCACTTGTGCCTCTGGTACCTTCAAAATTTCAAGGAGAGCATTAGAATCAATATTGTTAAAAGATTTTTCTAAACTTACAAATGTTCTAAATGTAGGTGTGTCTATTTTCAGTCCATCTTTTTTTCTAAGATAAGCCATAGATCACTGTTGCCTTATGTGTTCCTGCATTTCCCTGGAACACAGACTGATCTTTCTCATGATTGGCTGTTACCTTTCTTTCCTCTGTCACTGATGTTAGTTTCCCTTGTTCATGCTCACTTCTTTGGACATCTATATTAGTATTGCACGGTAGAAAGCTGAGTTGTTGTTGTATTATTTACAGTTTGTTGTTGTTATTGCTGCTATAGGTGGATCACAAATTTAATCCTTGCTGAAGGCTTGCAAGTTCCCCATAGGCTGAACATCTATCACTTGCATGTGAATGACTAATTAGTTACAAGATGGCAGTAATAATAATAATAAATTTTCAAAAGATTAGTTTCATACAAGCAAGTAATACAGTTTCAAAACAGTAATAATTATAATTTAGCTTTTTTTATTATTATTATTATTGCTGTCCCAATTCACTATTGGTATTTGCTGTACTTAAACACCTGTTGTTCAAGTTACTGGCTAACTTGAAATAACAGAGCATTTGGATGTAAAATTTCAGTTTATTATTTTCTTTACCAACATTGATGATTATGACTGGTTACATAGTGAACATATTAATATGAATCTTTGTAGGAAATTATATTGAATTCCACATGTGTGTGGAAAGAAATCTTCCATTGTTTCATTGACAGTCCCTAAGTTTCTTTTGTTTGGAATTTAATTTTGCTGTATTACTCATTGCTGTTGTAGGTGACTGTAACGGCAAATATTTTGGGACGAAGTTCTGCAAATCTCATAATGCAAATGACAGACTTGGAATCAGAGCCATCTTCACTTCCTGTCATTTATAGTGCAAAAATTGCAGATATACAGTGTTCTACAAAAGAGATTTTTATCAACCACTGCTTCATTAATCTGCCTTATAAAAGAGATATTGTTTTGCAGAATTTGTCAAATGTTCCTGGAGCATTCATTATTTGTTCCCAAGAGGTAAAGTCCTCAGTAACAAGTATTCTTCCTCTTCTATTTAAAATGTTGCCAAGCAGTTCTTTTGAAAAATTGATGTACAGTGGAGACTTGATTAACTGGACTGATTGTTGTCCTAAGTCATTGGGATAATCACAAATCCAGATAACTGAATGTATCAAGAAAATCAGTTTTTGTATTATTGACTGTTGAAAGATAACCTACATCATCTGTGTGGAGGTATCTTTTAGGTCATTTTCCTACGTCTAATACATAATGTTATGTGTTAATTCAAAACAACAAAAAGAAATTTAACATTAAGAAAAATCAATGTATATTAAAAGATTAGAGATAACTCTGGAGGAAAAAATTGTGCTATAAACATTCCATTCTCTCTCTAAAACTTCAAACCAAAGTATGGATTGGCACATTACCCTGTAAAAGTTGGACTTTTTCTTTTTTTACCAATTTTGTTTTGACATTTTTTGGCTTCAGTGATAGAAGTGCTATCACATCAGTCAATGAATGTTTTGGTGTTCACCATGTGTCTTTTCTTTTTTTAAGTTAAGCAAATCCCTGATATTTTTGAAGCACCTGAGGTTTTTGGTTTTTCCAATAAGGAGCAAAGGCATTTCACATGTGCAGGTAGTGCGTGCACAAACTAATATTGTTACTCACTTTTTACTAGTTTTCTATCCTGGTGCTAAACTCTCTCACTGAAAAGCTAAAGAGTTTGAAGGTAATAATTTCCAGTTTAATCTGGTTTCATGAGTGTTGTATACAAAACCATGTCAATCATTTTCATCCAATTCTTTTTTAAATAATCTTTAAAGGAATTTGCTGCATGTACATCATCTGACTTGGATTTCCAATTTGCAAATTTCATGATGAGATTTTAATTTGTACAATCCTATTACTTGTCACAAGTGAGTCATTGCCACCAACTTTTTTCAATTGAACTATAACAGAACAAAGGACCAATTATCGATTGCCCAGTTCATTTCTGTAAAGACCAATAATAAGAAGCTTTTTTCAGAAGTTCATTGTTTAATTTCTTCACCACATTTCAATGTTTACTCCTGTCTTTTTGCAGGTGTACTTCAAAGTTGAATCATTACTGTACTTAATATCAGTTATCATAGAAGTACTTATCGGCTAACTTATGACGAATTTCTCCTTTTTTTGATGAACCAGTGATGTTTATTCTATCTTTAAGTGATGACACTACTCTCTGTGCTTTAACGTTTTAAGCACAGATGTGACATGGTGCAGAGGTGTAGTGACTGGCAATGTCTAACTAAAACTGAAATGAAATGCTGGGTGGTGCCAGTGCAACATGTACAAAGACTAGACAACACAGTTATTTGCTTGCAATTGACAATCTGGATAATAGCAAATCCATATAACTGAGGTCCGGGTAATTGAGTATCCACTGTATTATGAGTAATATTAAGTTACAGAGTAAGAGATCTCTAGTTGCTACAAGAGTAATTCATAATCATAAGTTTGGAAATTTGTAATAAACCTTCTTTGAATCACCATTAATCTGTTTATTTAGGACACAAAAACTTTTGAGAATTGCTCTCATTTTCAGATGTCACAGAGATCACATTTTGTGAAGCAGAAAAGTTAAAATCCATTGCTGAACAGGAACATCTGAAAGGAGCATTTGAACCATACATTTGATTGGTCATACTTACATCATTTATTCTGGAACAATGGGTGCCATACAGTTATAACACTGAGCAGCTGAATATGCTATCTATGTAACTGCTGTCTGTTTGACTGCTTTGCACTTGAATTGCGCAACACTACCATGGCTCATGGAGTTGATACTTTGATGTCAAAGTTCACTGCAATATATATGGTTCAAATGTTTCTCTTAGAGTATGTGCACAGCAATGGTTTATAATCACTGTGACTTTTGAAACTGACAGCAACTTTGAAAATGACAGCAACTAATTATGTCTTAAATGAAGCCTTCCAGTTGGGGCAAATGAGGCCATAAATTGTAATCAATTTTGAGAATTCTGATCTTAAGTGCCACCAATTATTTATGTAAGAAATGCCACTCCAAATTAAATTAATGAAAGCAAAGGCACGGGCCAATTGAAATTTCATGAAAAGTTTTTTGAACTTATGAAATGGCTGTCATGTATCATTGTGTAATAGGCAATGATAAGTTCTAACTTAGGGAAATGGTAACATTTGAAAAGATTTTGTGTAATTTCTGTAAGCACCTTTAAAAAAATAAATTAGAGATTTATTTCTGATTTTTTGTACAAAAATGCCAAACAAATAATTTTTTACGTATAAAATTTGCCAAATATTTTTACTTCATTAGTAATTATATTGGTGGTTAGAATGAGCTTTGCCTTACAATATAATTGCAAAAAGAATTACATTATTTATTTGTATGATCATGTTTAACCGTTCTATATCTCAAAGAAATGTTTGACCCATTTGAATCAATACAAGGCCGCAGAACTGTTATGAGGGGATGGCAGGAAGAATCCCTGCCAAGGGTACTGGCACAGAGCTGGTGCACATAAACTGACAAGAGTAATGAAAGTGGGAGGGGCGGTGGGTCGGGGGGGGAGGGGGGGGGGGCACAAGAAAGAAATATTGTTGAAGTACTCTAGAGATGTATGTGAATTTTCCTGCCTTTCATGATCCTGCCTTTTGCCTACATGATAAAATATTTCTGCAACTGTAAACACGAGCTGTTATCATAATGTGAATTTGTCCAAGTAGCATGATAGAAAAGAACTACTACCGAATAGATGTCTGTTGCTAAAATTATGTAGCAATGGTGTACTTGGTTCACACAGCTGCCACCAGCTTCAAATATAATATGCCCTGTCTTATCTGAAATATGTAATTAAATCATTAAGTCAAGGCATTTTTCCAGAGAGATTGAAATATGCTGTTGTCAGACCCCTTCCATAAGAAAAAAGGTGATAGGTGAGTTGTGAATAACTACTGACCTTTTTCACTGATGACATCATTTTCCAAGGTGATGTATTCTAGAATATTATCTCACCTGAGCAGCAATTATATCCCCAGTAAATCACAGTTTTGTTTTAAGAAGAGTTGTTCTACTGAGAATGTCATTTAGATGTTCCCTCATCAAATTTTACAAACGTTAAATGATAAAATTGTGCCAGCTGGTATTTTCTGCAACTTATTTAACGCATTTCCCTGTGTAAATCACAGTAGTCTCCTAGATACTCATAAATTGAAGTTCTACGGAATTGATATTATAGCCAACAAATAGACAATGCCATATCTAACCAAAAGAATGCCATTGTAGTCTGTGGACATGAGGACATGATTTGACTAGAGAAAAATTGCATATGGGGTCCCCCGAAGCTCAGCATTAGGTCCACACCACTGTTGTTCCTCGTATGTGCAAGTGTTTTCTGTCAAATACCCAACAAGGAGAACTAATTCTTTTCGCAGATGACACCAGTATTGTAATCATTCCAAGCATTCATGCAGATACAGAATAAATGGTAAACAATGTTGTTAGAAGTATAATTGACTGCTTTTCTGTGAGCAGTCTCATTCTCAGTTTTAGAACCATTGATGCCACCCCCATCTGTACCAATATCCTCCAATATACAAGATCTGTCTGCTGAACATTATCTCAGCCAGCACCCATCTCTTCCCAAACCTATGATGACCTTCCTCCTCACCTTAATCAACTTTATACTCACACAACTACTACTTCACCTCTGAGAGACAGACATACAAACAGAGCAGGGGCAAGGCCATGGGAACCAGGATGCCCCTTCCTTTGCTGATCTTTTCATGGATCTTAATTTAGTTTAATTTCTTTAGTCTCAGCACTTCTTCTCAGTAACTATTCCTTTCTTCATTGCCCTTTAGTTTTCTGTATCTTTTATTTTCCGGTCTGTTTGTTCCCTCCCCCCTTGTCTACAACATACTATGCACTTAGTTTTCTTCTCATATTGACACTTGCACAATGTTTGATGTGTAATCTCTCTCTTGCTTATTACCCTATTCAAATCTTGTCCCCAGCAGTCAATATTTCTGTCTCATCCCATCCCGTTCCCATACCTTGTGGTAAGTCTCCTCTAACTCTGGTTTCTGGGCAAATTTTTGTAACTCTTCCCATTACCTAAACCTTGACAGCCCCTTCTCTTCATCTCCCTTTCTTCCCCTTCAACCCTTCTGCCAGAAGAAGGAGCCACTGGCTCTGAAAGTTTGCAACTTTAATTAATCTTTACATGTGTGTTTTTCTGTGCCACCTCTTTGTGAGTAGATTTTTTTGCTATCCTTTAAATAATTATAATTCAGCATTCATATATGGTGTATCTTTAACATCATTCCATAAATGTCTTTTTACTTAAAATTCTTGTAAATGGTACTTGCTTCTTAAAAGCAACAATTTTCAATTACGTAAGGTAAAAATATACATTTCATTTTTGTATCATCATTTGTATACAGGGTGTATCAAAGTAAGTATATACATTTCATTTTTGTATCATCATTTGTATACAGGGTGTATCAAAAAGGATGGCTCAAACTTACACGGCTGAAAGTACATGAAAATAGAAGCACAAATGTCAAGTAAGCATGGGCTCTAAAACTCATACCTTAAGAGCTATGAAATATTCTTGATGTTCAATATTGTGAAACAAATCTCATCTACTGCAAGCTCTTTGCTTTCCATATTTTGGGAAGTGGTTGTATGGACCAAAACAAGAAAAAAAAGTCCAGTAAACATGTGCTCTAAAATGCATACCTTAACAGCTATGAGCACCTATTCATCTTCAGTACTTTGGAACAAAGCTCTTCTAATGAAAAAGTGCTCATATCTCGTAAGGTATGCATTTTAGACCACATGTTTAACTGACACTTGTGCTTCAATTATCGTGTACTTTCAGCCATGTAAGTTTGTGCCACCTTTTTTGATACACCCTGTAGTTTTCTCCTTCACCACCATCATTAATTTTTTCTAAAATTCACTAACCAAATAAGTTCAGTAAAAAAGTTCTGTTTATTGAAGTACTCTGGTTAATGTGATAATATTAATATACATTGAAATCAGTTGTTCTGTTACAGTACACATATATATTTGTCTATTTGGTACTACTATTGTTTCATCATTAAATGTTGAAGAATACTGTTGTAACTAGATTTTCCTTTGACATAACTGTCACATCTGTGTTATTGCAGTTGTTTACTTTTTATAACTCTGTAGTTAATTGGCATATGGTGAAGGGCCCCACAGTGTGTAGGAATAACTGAGTGCATATACAGGCCTGTTCTGAATTATTCAGTCCTACAATAGACAAAAAACTTTGTATGGAAGTTTCTGGAGAGTTACAGCTACTCAGCCTGTCCTGTGAAAACAGGTTTTAGATTACAGGTAAAAGAAGGACCACTCTAGCCACAAAGAAAATACAGGAAGATAATAAATTTAACCTAACAAATGAACAATACAACATAATTATTAAAATTAAAAGTATGTGAATGAAGAAACAGAAGGATAAGAAGAAATATAAATGGACTCTAGTAATAACCATCAACAGACAAATCCAAAAACTCAACAAAATCATACTAAAAGAAAAATAATCAAAAGTTTATGTGATGGAACTTCTGGTTATGTACAGAGGGAGGATAGAATGTTACTCCTAGTGGGGAAGGAAGACAGGGGAGGTAAGATTAGGAATGTTGGGAAGGAAAGACTAGGAATGTTAGAAATGAAGGAGAAAAGAAGATAGACCCCAAAAACATGTACCCTTCCCCCTTTCTACCTCCCACCCCAAGATACCTCCATGGGGTGTAATCCTCTGGTGTCCGGGAAGGTGAATATTTTGCCAATTTTACAGTATGAACACAACCAGCTTCACTTTCACAGGCCCCAAGAGTTGGTTGTAACACCCAACTTTGGAAAACCCATGAAATGAAAGAAGTAACAAAATTAGTAATTTCAGTCCTACATGTAGACTAAATTATGATAAGGCCTGACTAGGTATTAGCAAATATTACTTAATGTAAGTCCTTTCTTGTTAAGTTTGGTTAACTATCTACTTAACTGCACAGTATAAGCTAACCTCCCCTTAAAAATAACATGTTCAGACCCAGCCATTTCAAAAATGGGTCAAAATTCCACTGCACAAACCTATACCAATCAATATTACTATCTTCAAGTGTGAAACAGGATGAACCCTCACCAGATTTTGTCATTTAATAGGTTAAATGTACAAAATCCATTACAAAATACTCTAATTTATATGTGAGAAAATCCTAATTTGGAATTTGTCCTTAGACAGGTACCATCATCTATTTACACACTAATCCTAATCTTAACTTGTTAGGGATTGCCACCATTAAATTATAGTAGTCCTCTCATAGTGGAAGACTTGAGGATGTTCCTTTTCCTCAAGCATTTTAATTATGAGTAGCATTACTACTTCTTGCAGACTCTTCTATTTGAGCACATTCCAACTAGAAACCCGTCATTCTTTGTTTTTATGTTGTTTTTCTGAACAGGGTAAAAGGGTACAAAGTTCACAACAATTACCATTAAATAGTTACTTTCCTGTAGCAAGGTAGTTATTCTATGTCAGGTCAACAAGTTCTTCTACCAGATCCCCTTACATTGAGTATTCATAAACAGTAACACAGAACAATTTTTTCACTTTTTTCTGACATTAGGTTATTGACTAATGGGTGTTCAAAAATGTAAAAAAATATAAAAAATCGAATGTTTGACCTGCAGAACAGTATTGATTTCTTCTCAGCTTGTGAAGTTGAGTTCTTTTGAATGCTCTTTTAAAGGGCTTTCATATGATATAAAATGTATTTAGCTGAACATGTATATTCTTTTTTAATATAAAAACGTCATTATTGAATAATGTTTGTTCTTTCAGACATGTCCGAATTAATGAATTAAGACACCAAGGAATTACAGACATTGGCCATGAGCGGACATTCTGCATCTACATCCATACTCCGCAAACTACCTGACGGTGTGTGGCGGAGGGTACCTTGAGTACCTCTTATCGGTTCTCCCTTCTGTTCCTGTCTTGTATTGTTCGTGGAAAGAAAGATTGTGCCTCGGTGTGGGCTCTAATCTCTCTGATTTTATCCTCATGGTCTCTTTGCAAGATATACATAGGAGGGAGCAATATACTGCTTGACTCCTCAGTGAAGGTATGTACTCGAAACTTCAACAAAAGCCTGTACCAAGCTACTGAGCGTCTCTCTTACAGAGTTTTCCACTGGAGTTTATCTATCATCTCCGTAACGCTTTTGGGATTACTAAATAATCCTGTAACGAAGCACGCTGCTCTCCGTTGGATCTTATCTATCTCTTTTATCAACCCTATCTGGTATGGATCCCACACTGGTGAGCAGTATTCAAGCAGTGGGCGAACAAGTGCACTGTAACCTACTTCCTTTGTTTTCGGATTGCATTTCCTTAGGATTCTTCCAATGAATCTCAGTCTGGCATCTGCTTTACCGACGATCAAGTTTATATGATCATTCCATTTTAAATCACTCCTAATGCCTACTCCCAGATAATTTATGGAATTAACTGCTTCCAGTTGCTGACCTGCTATTTTGTAGCTAAATGATAAGGGATCAATCTTTCTATGCATTCGCAGCACATTACACTTGTCTACATTAAGATTCAAATGCCATTCCCTGCACCATGTGCCAATTCGTTGCAGATCCTCCTGCATTTCAGTACAATTTTCCATTGTTACAGCCTCCCAATATACTACAGCATCATCCCCAAATAGCCTCAGTGAACTTCCGATGTTATCCACAAGGTCATTTATGTATATTGTGAATAGAAACGGTCCTACGACACTCCCCTGCGGCACACCTGAAATCGCTCTTACTTCGGAAGACTTCTCTCCATTGAGAATGACATGCTGCATCCTGTCATCTAGGAACTCTTCAATCCAATCACACAATTGGTCTGATAGTCCATATGCACTTACTTTGTTCATTAAATGACTCTGGGGACTGTATCAAACACCTTGCGGAAGTCAAGAAACATGGCATCTACCTGGGAACCTGTGTGTATCATCCTCTGAGTCTCGTGGACGAATAGTGCGAGCTGGGTTTCACACAATCGTCTTTTTCAAAACCCATGCTGATTCCTGCAGAGTAGATTTCTAGTCTCCAGAAAAGTCATTATACTTGAACATAATACGTATTCCAAAATTCTACAACTGATCGACGTTAGAGATCTATAGTTCTGGACATCTGTTTGACGTCCCTTCTTGAAAACGGGGATGACCTGTGCCCTTTTCCAATCTTTTGGAACTCTACGCTTTTCTAGAGACATACGGTACACTGTTGCAAGAAGGGGGGCAAGTTACTTCGCATATTCTTTGTAAAATCAAACTGGTATCCCATCAGGTCCAGCGGCCTTTCACCTTTTGAGTGATTTTAATTGTTTTTCTATCCCTCTGTCATCTATTTCAATATCTACCATTTTGTCATCTGTGCGACACTCTAGAGAACGAATTACAGTGCAGTCTTCCTCTGCGAAAAAGCTTTGGAGAAAGACATTTAGTATTTCGGCCTTTAGTCTGTCATCCTCTGTTTCAGTACCATTTGTGTCACAGAGTGTCTGGATAATTTTTTTTGATCCACCTACCGCTTTGACATAAGACCAAAATTTCTTAGAATTTTCTCTGCCAAGTCAGTACATAGAACTTTACTCGCATAGCCCTCCTTACACTACATTTTGCTTTGTGTAATTTTTGTTTGTCTGCAAGGCTTTGGCTATGTTTATGTTAGCTGTGAAGTTCGCTTTGCTTCCGTAGCAGTTTTCTAACTCGGTTGTTGTACCACGGTGGCTCTTTTGCATCTCTTATGATCTTGCTTGGTACATACTCATCTAATGCATAGTGTACGATGGTTTTGAACTTTGTCCACTGATCCTCAACACTATCTGTACTTGAGATAAAACTTTGGTGTTGAGCCATCAAGTACTCTGAAATCTGCTTTTTGCCACTTTTACTGAACAGAAAAATCTTCCTACCTTTTTTAATATTTCTATTTATGGCTGAAACCACCGATGCTGTAACTGCTTTATGATCGCTGATTTCCTGTTCTGCATTAACTGTTTCAAATAGTTCAGGTCTGTTTGTCACCAGAAGGTCTAATATGTTATCTCCATGAGTCGTTTCTCTTCAAAAAATTCCACTGGATTCTTTGTCCCTGCCACCCATTATAAATGTTTGAGTCTCCCAGTCAATTTCTGGTAAATTAAAATCTCCACCCAGAACTATAACATGGTTGGGAAATCTACTCAAAATATTTTCCAAATTTTGCTTCAGGTGCTCTGCCACAACAGCTGCTGATCCAGGGGCCCTATAGATACATCCAATTACCATGTTTGAGCCTGCTTTAACCGTGACCTTCACCCAAATTATTTCACATTTTAGATCTCCGTCAATTTCCTTCAATAGTATTGCGCTTTTTATCGCTATAAACATGCCTCCCCCTTCACTGTCCATCCTGTCTCTGCAGTATTCATTCCAATCTGAGCTTAGAATTTCATTACTGTTTACATCTGGTTTCAGCCAACTTTCTGTCCCTAGTACTATGTGGGCATTGTGACGTTTATTAATGAGAGCAGTTCTGGGACCTTTCTATAGATGCTCCTGCAGTTTACTATTACCACATTAATATTGTCATTCTCTGTTGTGTTTTGCCTACTGCTACCTTGTCGTGTCTCAGGAGACATCCTGTTGGACCTAGGGAGGGAATTCTCTAACCTAAAAATCCGACATGTGTAGCCACTTCCTGCATGTAGTGCACGCCTGACCTATTCAGGGGTACCCTACATTTTTCCACCCGATAGCGGAGGTCAAGAAATTTGCATCCCAGATCTCCACAGAATTGTCTGAGCATCTGGTTTAAGCCTTCCACTTGGCTCCAAACCAGAGGACCGCAATTGGTCGTGGGAACGACACTACAGATAGTTATCTCAGATTCCACCCTGCGAGCGAGGCTTTCCGCCTTCACCAACTCCGCCAGCTGCCTGTATGAACTGAGGATGACCTCTGAACCCATATGGCAGGAGTCATTGGTGCCGACCTGAGTAACAATTTGCAGTCGGATGCACCTAGTGTTCTGTCACCGCTGGCAGGGCCTCCTCCACATCTCGGCTGAGACCCCCCAGCAAGAAGACAGAGTGAACACTGGTCTTCTTCCCTGACCTTTCTGCTATTTCCCTTAGGGCCTCCATCACCCGTCTAACATTGGAGCTCTCAATCACTAATAAACTCCTCCTGCCGTGTGCCTGCTCAGACCTTACTGAAGGAGCGGCCACATGTCCTCTCACAGGCAGAGCAGTGATGCCACATGGCCAGCTTCAACATTGACCCTCCGCCTCGTGCGACATGAACGACATTGAACCCGCCACTCCCCTTGGGGAGAGGGTTTTAACACCTGGGGTGTACCATGCGATGCACCAGACTCTCCACTACCACTACACTCCGAGGCAGCAGCCTGAAGACGGCTGACCATGGCCATCAGCACATTCAGCTGTTCACGGGCAGTGGCCAGCTCCTCCTGCATCTGTACACAGCAGTCACACATCCTGTCCATCCTAAGAAATCAACAATTTACTGTAGAGAGTTAAGTAATCAACTTTTAACTAGACTGCTAATTGACTAAAGGCGGCTGGTAACTGACTAAACTGTGGTTACTAGACACTTCTTTTTGCAAACAATGAAAATAAGCACTATCTGTCTCTGGAGTGTATTCAAAACAAACACAAAATCTATGGAACACTATTACTAGTACTTGAAAATTAAAGCTTCCTAAAAGTAAAAACACATGGAAAAAGAAGTGACAATTAAGAAAAACACAGTTAATACTTAAATTTATGTAGCTTGCTACACAGGAGATGTGAAGCAGACAGCAGTTACGATGACACTGGCAGTACTGGCACTACAGCTGACTAAAGGGACTCTCTCTTACTGTATTCAAAACAAACACAAAATCTATGGAACACTATAACTAGTACTCAAAAATTAAAGATTACATTGATTTAAATTATTGGGGAAAGTTAGTGCTGGACTGGGATTTGAACCTGGGTCTTCTGCTTACTAGACAGATGCACTGACCACTGCACCATCCAGACACAGTGGTCATTGCAACTGCACTGGACTTTTTTTGTAATCGGTACATTCTCTGTCAGACACCCAGTTTTCAGTTTGCTTACCTGTGAACCAGTGTCTCTGTGTTATCTGCCAGAGTACATTGAGGGAAGTGAGTGTAGAGGAGGAGCACATCTCCAGCATCTCATTTACTGCCCTTGTATACTCACCATCCTCTTTCCTTAAAGGACCTCCTGGATTATTGGTATACTGGTGAGGACTTTGTGCAGTCTAGCGCAAGTAGCTGTATGTCCCTTTTCTTCACTGAATACCTTCCAGGAAGATTGGTATTACTTGATTGATCGCAAGATTGTAGTTGAAAAGGGCCTCCCGAGATTTTGCCCATTGTCCTTTTCTCCTTGCGAGGTTGGATAGTCATCTTACCTGTTTCCATTGCACTTCCAGATTGTTGTTCTACCAAGGTACATTTCTATTTGTGCACTTCTTGGTGATTGGACAGTTTTCTATTTTCTAAATATAGTGTCATAATGGCATATGTCACACCTTCTGTCATTTCTTCAGAATCTCCTGAGTTTCTTATCAAAGTTCTGACTTCAGATAAGTGTGATGTAGGTATTTTCTATAAGGGTTACAGTCTGTTTTCCTAGGATTCCTATAGGCCATGGCCTATTTAACACCTGTTTCAACCTCAGACTTGGCATACATTTGGTCAGATGAGGATGGCTCCATTGCAACATCCTATACTTTAGCATAATTACCCATTAGAGTGAACCCTAAAGTTATATCAGTTACATCTTCCCGTCTTCTGCTCCTGAAGGTAGATACCTACCCTTATTCAAGATTTCTAGCTACTGTCTAGTAGAAATTTGCGTAGGTGCTCACCTCTGCTGTTGGTGTCATTGCTTCCTCACACCAGACTTTGGGCATTGGAATTACAACCCACCAGCAGTTGTTATTCTGCTGTGAGCACCTATTTACCATTATCCTCACTTTCTGGAAAGGAGGAGTAGGTCCTTGTAAGGAAGGTAAGCTGAGGCCAACACAATTTCCCTCATGCTTCTGTCCTCATGTTGACTTGTCTTGATGGTGGAGCTTGTTAAGATAGCTGTTAAGATGGAAACAGAGTCTGCCATTGATATGAATGAAATTCTGTCCATAAAATAAATGCATGTTTGGGAGTTCTTCAGATTTCTAGCATCAGTCAACTTACTCTTCCTCCAACAAGCTGAGGCCAAGACAATTTTCCTCGTGCTTCTGTCCTCATGTTGATTCAGCTTGATGGTCAGAAAGTCTCTGGAACAGAGTCTGCCTTTGATGTGAATGAAATTTTGTTCATAACATAAATGCATGTTCGGGAATTGTTTAGATTTCTAGCATAAATCAACTTGTAAATAGTCTTCACGGGTTTGCTGCCGGATCATGTTGTGCAAATTCCACTATATTTCGTTGGAGCAACTGTCCAACATCTTCAGGTGGTTCAACCTTGCTCGTGGCTAGGTACGACTGACAGTATCTGCACACCGATGCCCCATTTTTAGAACACGTGCGCGAAGAATGCACTGCCACAGAAATCGTGCATGCACAGTGATTTGCCCTATTCAAACTCACTCTGCCGAAAATCGCAGAGCAGCTCTCCCGCACGTGTGCTGTACGCTGCGTTCGTCAACAGTGCTGCCAGACATTACTCACCAATGGCCGTACTAGGCCAGTATTATGATGGGCCTGTTATCAAAGAATCTTGATTTTCGCATTGTGATTTAATAGCAGCCAATGCAGGGTTCCAGGCTGTGCTCAGTTGAAATCCCATATCCTTGTTGATGAAATTGACAGCTGTACAGATATATATAGCTTCCTTAATGACACGGTCCCAGAAAGATGATGCTGGGGATAAAACTTCCTTCTTTTCATAAATCATATGATGTCCTGTATTCAGGCAAGTGTTGCGCAATTGCCGACTTTTCCGGTTGACGAAGGCGTGTATGACGCTGATGTTCATCACAGCGTTCTTGTACTGTACGGTGTGTCTGGCCTTTATACTCTGCCCCACACTGACAAGGAATCTTGTACACACCACAGGTTTCTCAGTTTTGCAGATGGTTGAAAAACACACTTAATTCCGTATCGTCCAAGGACTCTTCTGATTCTTGATGACATGGCACCAAAATATGGTGATAAGGTCAAAGTGGTGGGTGTCTTTGTATCTTCATTCTGCCCCATAGATTGAACTCGCCTGGGCATGAATGCATTACGTATGTGTTTCTCAGAATAACTGTTTTGTCGGAACACTGTCTTCAAATGTTGTATTTCACTCGACAGGCTCTCAGGATCAGATACCACATGTGCTCTATGAACTAACGTACGTAATGCACTACTGCATTGTGCAGGATGATGGCAGCTTGTGGCCTTCAGACATAGATCTGTATGCATTGGCTTGTGCTAGACGCTGTGTCCCAATGTTCCATCTGTTTTCCTTCGTACCAAGACATCAAGAAAAGGTAAAATACCATATTTTTCCACTTTCATTGTGAAGTCTATATTCAGATGGAGCAAATTCAGATGCTGAAGAAATTTAGGTAGAGTATCAAGCCTATGTGGTGACACCACAAAGGTATCATCCACATACCGCAGAAAACAAGAGGGTTTTAGAGTGGCTGACTGTAGTGCTTTTTCTTCAAGGTCCTCCATAAAATAATTGGCCACCACAGGAGACAGAGGGCTTCCCATGGCGACACCGTCCACTTGTTCAAAATATTAGTCTTGAAATAAGAAGTATGTTGAAGTAAGCACTTGTTTGAATAATGCTACTATGTCCTCCTCCAACTTGTTGCTAATGAGCTCCAAAGAGTCCTGCAAGGGTACCTTTGTAAATAAAGACACAACACTGAAACTTACTAACAGATCCGATGATTGCAATCTTAGAGTTTTCAGGCGACCTATGAAATCTTCAGAGTTCCGAATGTGATGGTTGCACTTGCCTATGAGAGGTCTCAATATTGATGTCTGGTATTTGGCAACAAAATAAGTAGGTGCTCTTATGTTACTTACAATGGTACGGAGAGGCACCCTATTCTTATGAATCTTGGGTAGGCTGTAGAGTCTAGGAGGAACTGCAGCCTGTTGACGCAAACCCTTAGTGACTTTCGCTGGAATCGAGCTCTTCCTGATGAGTTCCACAGTTTTCCTCTGGATCTCGACACGAAAATCAAGATTCTTCGATAACAGGCCCGTCATAACACTGGCCTACTACGGCCATTGGTGAGTAACATCTGGCCGCACTGTTGACAAACTCAGCGTACAGTGCATGTGCAGGAGAGCCGCTCTGCAATTTTCGGCAGAGTGAGTCTGAATAGGGCAAATCACTGCGCATGGGCGATTTCCACGGCTGTGCATTCTTCATGTGCATGTTCTAAAAATGGGGCGTCGGTGTGTGGATACTGTCAGTCGTACCTATCCAAGAGCAAGGTTGAACCATCTGAAGATGTTGGACAGTTGCTCCAAGGAAATATTGTGGAATTTGCACAATGTGATCTGGTGGCAAACCCATGAAGACTATTTACAACACATCCTCCGGGAAAGCTTGAAGAGTCACATAAATAAACTTACTCTTCCTCTGGCATCTGAAATGCCTCCTTTATGTAGGTAGGGTTCCTGGCTCATGGCCATGCCCAACTGATGTCTTCCCAGAGGACGATTCAGTGTGGCAGTTGCCCCTTCACTTTGTTGCAGCTTTGTGTACAATACATGCAACCTGCAGCCTCCAGCTTGCCACCATGGTTGCTACCATTATCCTGGAGTGTCCTGGCAGTAACCTGTTGCAATCCTAAATACAGTTGCACCGCATCTTCTCACATTACACACAGGGATTCTTTACTGGCTTCCATCACAAGGGTTTGCCTGTCTAAAGCAGCCTTTCAGTTGATTGCCCTCCAGTGCTCTGTCAAGACCACACTTTCTTGAATGCAGTCTTTGGAAAAGTATTCTTAAGCAGTTTTGATACCCAGATTGATATCTTTGCATTTTTGAAGAGATCAGCCACTGTCTTTACCAACAGCTTCACCTCCAGTCATAAAGATATCTTGGCCTCCATCTCCTTAAGCCAGTCCATGTTCCTACCCCATCAGAGGCAAATATTAGAGCACCTCTGTGAAGATAGTCCACCCTATATTTGGAGCCTGGACTGGCCTCCCCCACCAACATTCTCAAAAAATCCCATCTTAACAGCTGTCTTAACAAGCACCACCTGCTGCAAGGACATTCTGAGCAGTGGATCTCCCACTTGGCTAACCACCATCCTAAAAACTGAGATTGCAGTACTGAAGGCCTGTATCCTTATTTCTTGCTTTGGCTTTTTCTGGATCTGATTATCCTGAAAAGTGGAAGTATTAGAATCCTCCATTGTTCTCTAGTTCCCTGCCTTAGATGTAAGAAGGGTCTGCCTCCTTCACTCTGAGACAGTTTATTTTTTATTTTTCTGAGGTTGTAGGTTCAAGATCTTCTAGTTCCATCCATTTATGTTTAGGAAGCCATTCTTTATCTTCCTTTTCTTTATGTTCCTTGAATAGTTTCCTCCTCTGAGCTCCAGACAATGATTTGATCTTGACTTGGTTGGACTTCTCAGTAAAAATCTCCATTTCTTGCACTGACACATCGCCCAATCCAATTGCAGAAACATCATCTTTCAGTTCCAGCCCCAATGCTTGGGTATTTGAAGTCTCATCAAGACCCTCAGTTTTTTATTTTATTTTCTGTTTTCTCCACTTTGGTCTCACAAGAATTGTTGATTGATTTCACTGACACCTCAGAATGCCACACAGTGCAAGGCTGATTACTCAGGTACGTCACCTGGTACCGTTGAGGCTTCAGTAATGGCAGCTCTACCCATGTGCCATGCACCCCTCGTCACAGATCGTGCCTTACCTTTTGCTGGGTATCTGGGGACTTGGGGAAGGTGTATAGAAGTGGAGAGGGGAGAGATGGGTCGTTGTGAGACACTATTCTGTCTGTTTCTTCCACTGAGGCCTGACCAGAATGACAGATCCTCCCAATAGCTGTGCTGCCACTGGCGATCGCCCCCCCCCCCCCTCCCACCCCTCCAGCTTCTTGTGAACAGGCAAGCCTCTCCACCCACACAGACAATGCTTCTACAAGGAGGTGTCCCACTGGAGAGGAAAAGAGTAGTAGTCAGATGCTTGGATAACATTGTGAGCACAAAAATCTTGAAACTCCCATGTCACAAATTGCCAGCTGTTATTGGATATGAATGTCCGTAAATGCCATCGATAGAAAAAATAACTGAAAGAGGGTGAACAGTTGCCCTCATAGTCATGGAGGACAGGTGACATAGGGGATATTTGTGAGTACTCACACCAAGGCCATCAAAGTCAACATGCAACTTTCCTAAGGGTGCTACAGGACTGTCAAAGGGGAGAACTGATGTGGTGGTGCTGTCTGGTTTTGAGCACAGGCCATGCAAGTCCACACAAGATGTACAAAGTAGTGATCAGTTGCCAGCCACTGTAGACATGTCGCCATACCAATACGGTGTACACAGGAGCTGGAGTATGTGAAGATGTAACTCCAGAGGGCAACTGCTTGACAGCTTTTGTCCTCCATGGCAAGCATGAAGTCTCCCTCGACAGTGTTGAGTTGATCTTGTTGTAGGAAAAACTTACGACATGCAAAATCGGCTCCCGAAGGAGTGTGCTCAGGTCATCCTATCTGATCTGTTGAAATGATTTTCTGGAAAAGTGGGTCAGGGCCATAGCAGATCAGCGGTCATAGTGGCAATGACCTCCTGTGCCATCACAAGAAAATCCATCAACAACTGCTACAAGGTATTATGCAATACAAAAATGAGAGCCTCCTGTCTATCAAACTCTGGATCAGGTCCTTCATCAACAGTGTTAATGCATCGGAGTTAGTATGGTGGGCAGTGGATGAGTAACATATTTATGGCAATATATTGAGAAAGAATGCCCACCTTTGGAACTGGTTGCCATTCCTGTCTGATAGATTAGGACGAGTGTTGAATAATGAAATCAGTGGCTTATGGTCTGTAATGAGTAGGAATGTTGCTCCATAAATGAAACATGAGGGTGTTTAATGATAAAAACAATAGCCAGTTTCTCCTTTTCCACCTGCAAATAGTTATTTTGCACCTCTGAAAGCGTCCTTGATGAGTAGTGATGGGCTGCTCAGTGCCATTCGGGTTCTGATACTATAGGACCACATCAGTGCTATACTGGGACTTATTGATGGACAAGGTTAACATCTTACCCAGTGTAAAATTAAGCCATACAGGGAGCAGAGCACAAACACTGCTTGACGAACTGAGAAACCTGCTGACAGTCCTCAGAGCACATGAATTTCATGCCCTTTTGGTAAAGCCAGTTATGAGGATGGCAGGTGAACACAGTCTGTAGAATAAACTTAGCATAAAAAAATCTTGCACAAAAAGGACTGGAGGTTCTTCAGGTTCTTAGGCGCTGGCAAGCTGATGATAACTTTGACATACTTGAAGAGAGGAGTGATATTTTTTTGCTAAGAAAAGTCCCAAAAAATGCACCTTTGGGCCAAAAAAACTAAATTTTTCCAATTTGCAATGAAGGCCATTCTCCAATAAGTTTGCAAGAATGCCTGCAGAACGTGTAATGTTTCCGTCTGTGGACCTGTGATTGAGGTAGTTGCCCAACAGGGAATGTCTTTAATCAAATGGTCCATATATTTTACTTAAATTCCTGGAGCAGATGAAATACCAATGGTCAGGTGATCAAACTGGTAAAACCCAAAGGGGTTGTTGAGCACAAAAAGAAATGCTGAGAAGCAGCATCTACAAGCAACTGCAGGTATGTGTTCTGTAAGTTGACAGTTGAAATCTACTTGCCCCCTGACAATTTTGCCAGCAACTTCTCTGGACATGGGATGGGGTATGAGACAATGATGCATTACACTTATGACTGTGTGTTTAAAATTGCCCCAAAGGCATATAACACCATTTGGCTTCTGAATCACCACTGAAGGGGTGGCACTCTGAATAGACAAAACAGGAGAATTAATGCTAAGTTCTGGCTAACACTGCAGCTTGGTCATGACCTTACTGCAAATGGCAAAAGGAATTGGGTGGGGTTGACAAAATTTAGGTATTGCTGACTGAGTAAGGGAGAAGGGAGAACAAGCCTTGAAATTTTCTGCCCACCATTGAGTATTCTCAAGCATCCGGTTGTGTAACCTTGGTAAAGAATCCAACTCTTAACTCAGTTGGACACTAAATGAACTTTGTCAACAACTGGGAATCCGAAAGCAGAAATGAAGTCTAGCAGAAAAATATTTCACATCAATGGTGAATTTTCCGCTAACAGTGTAAGTTGCTGTTCCACATACTTATAATGAGCTGAGACAGGGATGTACCCCTGCAGTGGAATACATTGTTTACGATATGGTCCTGTCACATTATTGTGACCACCTATCAGAACCCTGAATAACCATTCTTAACAGTGCAGACATGTAAGGAGAGGGTCAGTGAGATTCTCGAAGGTACTGACAAGGATGTAGAGCCAGTGGCCCTATACTCCATACGGCAAGATAAGAGCTCTGACGGTTGACGCAGCCTTGGTGAATGTGCTTCATGCATCCATGACAGCCAATCAGATTGTGAGCTTTTGTTTACGTTACTGTGGCAATGCCCCAGTTCTGCCGTAGTGCTCGGCGACTGCTGCTTTCAGTCAATTGTGCCACATGCTATGCTGAGGTTTGTGTATATACATGTGCATTTTGCTACTTCTGTGAGTTTCTTGCCGTGTGTGTAAGTGGAAAAGTGTGTATAAGTGGAAAATGTCTGCCTGTAGCACAGAGAAGAGGGCTTTTGGGAAACGAGCTATGCTGAAATCCCAAGCAAATGAATTTATTTACAGATTGCGTGTTTACTTTGAAAGGGAAAGGGACAATGGTGGGCCATTGATATCAGTGAGTAAAGTGGCTGACAGAGTGGCAGAAGCATTGAACATCTCTACAGCAACAGTGAAGAGAGTTACAAATGATAAAGAGCCTACCAATTCAGCTGCGAGCCCTGTTACTGTGACGCTTGGAAAGTTAGGGGAGAGATCGTGTCGCATGACTGAAACAGACAACTTTGATAAAAGTGATATCAGGCAACACATAAGCATACTACAGGAGGAAGGAGTATCTGACACTTAAAAAGTTGATGGCCTCACTGTCGGACAGTGGTTCGTTCACCGGCAGAATGACAAGTCTCTCCATTGTTTTGAAAGAAATTGGCTTCTGTTGGAGGAAGTTCTCAGGATGAAAGGTATTAATGGAACATGGAGATGTTGTTGCAGGGAGACGTCGCTCCCTGCACAAGTTTCTAGAAGTGAATCTGGAAAATGTAATATGGATTGACGAAACATGGGTCAACGTGCATCATGCACTTCACTTTGAGTTTGCCAACTGGTAAAGGAGGATGACTAATTATAGTTCATTCTGGCTCTATGAACGGTTTTGTGCCCAGTTCTATGATGACGTTTCAGTAAAAAAAAAAGAAACTGTCAAGTACCATGAAAAGATGAATGCAGATACATTCAAAGACTGGTTCGTTACTCGTTTGGTACCAAACGTCAGTTCTGATAGCGTTTTTGTAATGAACAATTTGCCATACCATTCTGTACAATTAAATAAAACACCAATGGCTACTGCAAGGAGCGACGAAATAGTCAGCTTGTTGAAAGATAATGAAATAGGCTTTGAAAAGAATATGCAGAAAGCGGAACTTCTGGAATTAGTGAAATGACACAAGCCACAGAAGACGCATTATGTGACTGATTCATTAGCAGAAAACCATGGCCACAAAGTTTTATGTCTTCCATCGTAGCACTGCCATTACAATGCAATTGAACTCATCTGGGCTCAAATAAAAGCAGATGTTGCAGAGGGAAACAGAACCGTTACATTGCGAGACACAAAGGGCTGGTAAATGAGGCTGTCACATGAATAATGCCAGAAAATTGGAAGAAAGTCGTTAACCACATGTGGAAAGGGATTACAAGGTCAAACATAGAGGAAGATGTAAGAGAAGAATCCGTTCATAATATTGCAATTTCTTTATCAGACAATGAGGACAGTAGCAGCGAACATACTGAATACTGTGTGATTGTGACAAGAGATGACGAATCAGATGATGATGATCTTGGGGTTTCCTTATTCGATATTTTACAAGTAACATTTGGGCAATTTTCTTTATCTTGTTAATGTTGAAAATCTGATTCTATGTAATTTTTATTTTGGCTAGAACCATAGTCGTGGTAATTTCTTTTTAGTTATGTTACTGCCATTTGATGGTAATAATTTTTATTTTATAGTTATACGATCCAGAGTTCAGCCACAGGCCATTTTCATGTACAGTAACTTATTTATATGTCAAAAGAGATCAGACTGGTATGAAATACGTTTAAATCTGAACCATATAACAATAAAATAAAAATTGTTACAGTCAAATGGCTGCAACATCATTAAAGAAAATATTTATGTGTGTGTTCATGTATGATGACAAACACTGGTAGTGCATGTGAAAAAATATTCCGTCAAGGAACACATCGGTCAGCAGAATGCTGCCCCTACAGGAATGCTGCAGTGAATGACGTGGCACTGTTAGGTTCTGAGGGAGCCGAGTGTTGCTGTGGGCCGAAGGGTGGTACGGGAAGGTCTGTCTGCCCGCTCCCCCCACCGCTGGCTCACTGCCCATCCATGTCGAATACTGACAGCTGTGCTGCCAGTTGTCGGAGCTCTTCTCTCAGTGTACAGAGTATAAGTTACACAGTCGAGGATGATGTGGACCCACAGATGCTTGATTGGATTTAAACCCAGGGGGTTTCATGGCCAGGGGAGTATGGTAAACTCGTCTTGGTGCCCTACAAAATACACACATATACTGTGAGCTGTGACATGGTGCACTGCCCTGCTGGTAGATGCCATCATGTCAAGGAAGAACAAACTGCATGAGGGCTGGAAACGGTCCCCAAGTAAACGTGCATACTTATGTTGATCCATTGCGCCTGCCAGAATGACAAGATCACCCTGGGAAAGCCATGAAGACGTACACATGACTGCAACACTCCCATACTCTGGCCTGGACACCTTCAGTGCTTTTTGCAGAGCTGTACACACCAATGGTCTGATGAAGCATACAACATGATTCATCTGAAAAGGCCTCCTGTCTTCACTCAGTGGGCATCTGTTTGCGGCACTGGCATGCAAATTCCAGTCTTTGCACTGATGAACAGTAGTGAGCATGAGTGCATGAATCAAGCACCTGCTGCACAGGCCCATACACGGAAATGTTTTCTGAGGTCATTGAAGAGACATTTTTACTAGCCTCTTGGTTCACCTACGTGGTCAGTTGCTGAAGAGTTGCGTGTCTATTCACTCACACACATCTCTGCAGCCATCATCTATGGTCTGTGGTGTCCAAGTTTTGTAATACACTCCTGGAAATTGAAATAAGAACACCGTGAATTCATTGTCCCAGGAAGGGGAAACTTTATTGACACATTCCTGGGGTCAGATACATCACATGATCACACTGACAGAACCACAGGCACATAGACACAGGCAACAGAGCATGCACAATGTTGGCACTAGTACAGTGTATATCCACCTTTCGCAGCAATGCAGGCTGCTATTCTCCCATGGAGATGATCGTAGAGATGCTGGATGTAGTCCTGTGGAACGGCTTGCCATGCCATTTCCACCTGGCGCCTCAGTTGGATCAGCGTTCGTGCTGGACGTGCAGACAGCGTGAGACGACGCTTCATCCAGTCCCAAACATGCTCAATGGGGGACAGATCCGGAGATCTTGCTGGCCAGGGTAGTTGACTTACACCTTCTAGAGCACGTTGGGTGGCACGGGATACATGCGGACGTGCATTGTCCTGTTGGAACAGCAAGTTCCCTTGGCGGTCTAGGAATGGTAGAACGATGGGTTCGATGACGGTTTGGATGTACCGTGCACTATTCAGTGTCCCCTCGACGATCACCAGTGGTGTACGGCCAGTGTAGGAGATCGCTCCCCACACCATGATGCCGGGTGTTGGCCCTTTGTGCCTCGGTCGTATGCAGTCCTGATTGTAGCGCTCACCTGCACGGCGCCAAACACGCATACGACCATCATTGGCACCAAGGCAGAAGCGACTCTCATCGCTGAAGACGACACGTCTCCATTCGTCCCTCCATTCACGCCTGTCGCGACACCACTGGAGGCGGGCTGCACGATGTTGGGGCGTGAGCGGAAGACGGCCTAACGGTGTGCGGGACCGTAGCCCAGCTTCATGGAGACGGTTGCGAATGGTCCTCGCCGATACCCCAGGAGCAACAGTGTCCCTAATTTGCTGGGAAGTGGCGGTGCGGTCCCCTACGGCACTGCGTAGGATCCTACGGTCTTGGCATGCATCCATGCGTCGCTGCGGTCCGGTCCCAGGTCGACGGGCACGTGCACCTTCCGCCGACCACTGGCGACAACATCGATGTACTGTGGAGACCTCACGCCCCATGTGTTGAGCAATTCGGCGGTACGTCCACCCGGCCTCCCGCATGCCCACTATACGCCCTCGCTCAAAGTCCGTCAACTGCACATACGGTTCACGTCCATGCTGTCGCGGCATGCTACCAGTGTTAAAGACTGCGATGGAGCTCCGTATGCCATGGCAAACTGGCTGACACTGACGGCGGCGGTGCACAAATGCTGCGCAGCTAGCGCCATTCGACGGCCAACACCGCGGTTCCTGGTGTGTCCGCTGTGCCGTGCGTGTGATCATTGCTTGTACAGCCCTCTCGCAGTGTCCGGAGCAAGTATGGTGGGTCGGACACACCAGTGTCAATGTGTTCTTTTTTCCATTTCCAGGAGTGTAGATGGTTACTTTAACCATAGTGGCACACGAACAGTTAATGAACTTAGCCATTTCAGTGAAAATGCCATTGGTCATGCCCTTGTGGATGTCAGATAAATTGCGCCATTTCCACTTTAAAATGTATACTGCACTGTTTTCCGTGTCCACCAACACACTTTTTGTACCCTCTGCTGGTAGTGCTGCCACCTGCCACCTGTAAGTGGTTATCACACGTTGATGTCTGATATGAGGTGGTGGTCACATTAATGTGACTGGACCGTGTGTAAAATAAAAGTGAGGCTTGAGAGTCTATGTGTCTAGATCAAGTAGGCTGACTGTTGCCCCATTTCTATCTGAAACTCAAATCAGTCACCCATCTATGACCATCGTTAGCAGTATTTACTGGGGCAATGCTTGTGGAGCATCAAAGACAGCCTCCAAGTCCATGGGAAGCACAGGGGCCCTGATGACTGTATTGAAGCTCACCAACAGTTACAAACTGATGCCAGATGGTCTACTGTTTGGCATACCCCACGTATGATACCTACATATAGGCATTATTGTCTAATATGCATGAAATGACAACTGCAACAGGACCACAGACATGCACATCGAGTGGAAATAGATGTGGAATGAGAGGGACACCAAGAGCTCAAAAAATATTGCAATTGGGGGTCATGGCTCGTCAACTTAGTTTCACCCACAGAGCTGGGGGCGAAAATGGGCACTGCCATGACGTCACTACACTCGAATTGTCAATGGTAGTGTTACGTAGCGGCTCAGCAGAAGGCGACGTTACCCGGGCAACCCATATTGGCATCGGAGGCTGTTTACAGTTCGCATATAACTTCACCACTTGCCAGTTGGTGGAAAGTACGTCCCTTGTTGCTGCTGTAAGTTCATGTGATTCAACAATCTGGGCAAATTTGGCCTTAGGGTCAGGTGCTAATCCGATGATCATATCCCTAATTAGTGAGTCTGCATATGAGGTAGTTAATTGGGGAGACTCAAATTGACACTTGTGTGCGAGATCTTACAAGTTGGTAATCCAGACCACATTCAACTTCTGAATGACCTTAAACCATACCGCAATCACATGGAATTGATGCCCAAAGTGCTGCATGAGCAACCGACAGAGTTCCTAAAAGTAATGTTTCTCAAGCTTGGTAAAAGGCTTAAAATTTTGCATGATTTTGCACTACCTCAAACTGCTGGGCCATAACAGGGCTGCCATATCTGCTGTATGACAATATGGCTTACCTGGCAGTGCAGCAAGAAATGGCACAGGTAATTTTTCTACCTGTTCATAGAGTCATCAAAACCAGCAAATGGCATCAGGGATTGTGGAGGGGAAGGCTTCTTTGCAGGCACCTGCAACCAGTACAGCATGAGAGCTGAGCAATTCGAATTCTATTTAAGCAGTTCCTGCATGTGCTTCTGCTGCAGTTGCTGTTGTTGATTTTGGAGTCACAACTTTTTCTGCAAGGATTACAAAAAGGCCAGCTACATGGTACCCACAAAATAACACTATGGGGAAAAGAGAAAAGTGTTGCCACTTTTTTTAGCTGCATGGGTGTGACAATGCTGTGAATCCATATTGTCTAAAGAAATGTCACTACTTTAGCCAATAGTGGTGTGTTTGGCACAGAAGTTGGGGAGCTGGATTCCCAGAAGAGGAAAAACTCAACATCCAGGTCAGTCTGTGAGGGAACAGAGAGTCTGAAACCATACAGAGTGTAGCACAGAGAAAAACACAAAACTTGACCAGTGCAAATGAGCAAAACAACTGGCATGTGGAACTTCGAGCATGCACATTTCGAAAGCCAGCTACATGTTAGTCCATCTCGTTGTCAGTGTAGGAACTGACTGGCCCAGCCTATAGCTGCTTGCAAGTAAACATCTGGGTCAGCAATTGTGTCCATACTGTGAATCAAGCAAGCCCTCTGGAATAGCTTTCCACACTGCTCTACTGTGATACCCATGCCATCTCATCAGTGTCCATATGGATGGCTAGCGGTGGGAGTGCAAAAAATGATTATAAGCAGGGATATTATTTGATAACAGATCCTTCCTACAATATGTCCAACATTGTAACTTTTATTAGTAATGTTAACTTCTTACTTTCATTACTAGGGCACTGTCCTATTTACTCTGTGTTCAAGTGGAGCTATGATATTTTTTTCTAGTAAGCAGTATGAAACTGCATGATGTATACAATGGTCATTCAAACCACTAGCTTTCATACAAGTGTTCATACAAGGATGTAATTGACAAACTTTCACTTTGTTTGTACCCAAAGAATTTATCCCATCTGCTGTCATCCAACACTTCATCAGCCATAATTGGCCTGTAAAATGTGCAAATAGAGGTAGATGCTTAAGTGTATATGTATCAATGCCACACAGATGTATTATTAATTAACATATTTGAAATTTTGTACTTGATTTTTATCTTTATTTATTTATTTATTTATTATATTTTGGGAGGGGGGGGGGGGGGGATGTTACACATGTACAAGATAAAGAAGAAGAAAGGCATGCACAAAGTAGATGATAAGAGATGGGAGATGAACAAAGGAAGTGAAAGAAGAAGAGGATGATTATAAGAGAAGGAAAAGGAGAAGGAAAGAAGTGCCAGGAGGAGATGCTGCAAGGTGCAGCAGAAAAGAAAATGGAAAAAGAAGATGAGGAAAGAAAACTGAAGGAACCAAAGTGGAAGGTGATATTAAAAAGAGGGATGACAAATAATATGTGGCGACTCAAGAGGAATGTCATATAATTTGTGAGGTGATCCTACAAGGGAAAATAGCCCAAAAAAAGGCCTATGAAACAAATGTCTGATTTTTTATCATTATAGTACTGGAGTAGGTTGAGGGCTACACACATTCATGGATTGATATGAGGACAAGTGTGAATATTACTTACCAAACTGCTATGTAGGGGCTATGGTGGGCAAAATTATGCTTGGACAGATGATTGATCCGTCTTCCAAGAGGTGTGGGAGTGCTCCAACAGATGGCAGCACTGTTATGTTGCACTGAAGCTGCAAGCGTACCCACTGTGCAATTGTGGGTTGGATCAGTGAGGAGACACGAGGCCGTGTGTGTATCTTGCTTGAACATTGTTTAATTGAGCAAGTCCATTGTGTCTATGAGTACCAACATGGCACATACATTTTCCTCTGCAGAATATACAGACATGTTGTTTGTGTACGGCTACTGTAATAGCAGTGCCCATGCGGCTGTGACAGAATATTAGAGACGTTTCTTGATAAACGAACCTCTGTGCTAAGGTATTTCCCAGGATTTTTCAGACACTACTTAAATCTGGAACACTACCCAGTGTACACGTAACACCAGAACATGAGGCCATCCAGTCAGTTGAAGAAAGGGATGATAGTATTGCAATGGTATAATGGAGTCCCACCACCAGTGCATGGTGCATTACCCATCATCTCAATATTCCACAAATGCAAGTGTGGCATATGTTACATTCTGAAGACTTGTACCCATTCCTTGTGCAGCCTGTGCAACATCTGCATCCAGGTGACTCAGTAAGCAGACAACAATTTTGTCAATGGTTGGCTGTACACAGAGACACCATGCAATACACTTTATTTGTAGATGAGGCTACATTTGCAAACAGTGGTATCATGAACACTTGAAATTCTCATTTATAGATGATGATGAACCCACAGGACACTACAGAAACAACATTCCAAATTAGGTTCTTAGTGAACGTTTGGTGTGGTATGATTGATGACCTGGTGATACAGCCCGTATTCCTGCCAAGTTGTTTGGCAGCCGCAACAAACACACATTTCCTAATAGAAGACCTAGTTGCACTTGTGCAAGACTTGATATCAGAGCAATGATGGTAAATGTATCTGCAACAAGATGGATCACCAATACGTTGTACCAGACAAGTATCCCAGTATCTGAATATCACATTTCCTCAATGGTGGATTGGCTGTGGCGAACTCGTTAACTGGCCTGTCAGATCACCTGACCTAACTCTATTAGACTTCTGTGTTTATGGGGCTGTTTAAAGGGGGATGTGTATGCTACAAAGGTGGAAACGTGAACAATTTGTTGGTCTCATCATCAATGCTGTTGTTTGCATTAAAACCCACCAAGATGATGTCTGACTTATAACAGAACACATCCAACAGTCCATTGACAATGGAATTGAGATTGATGGGGGACTTTTTGAACACCTCATGTAGGATGGGTCAGTTATCTGTCCCGCCATTTTCTGTCCACCAGAGCATCTACACAGCATTTTGGTAAGTAATATTCACACTTAATTACTCATGGATGTGTGTAGTCATCAACCCTCTCCAGTTCGGTAGTGATCGAAAATCAGGCACACATTCATAATACTTTTTCATTTTATTTTCACATGTAGAATCACTTCACAAATTATGTGACATTCCTTCTGAATCATCCTGTATGTACATTAACCCTCCAAGTACAACTGAGGTCAATATGACTCCAGAATCACATTAGAAACATGTATCTCCATTATTTTCTACCTCTGAGTCAAGTGTATCTAATGACGTTTTGTTCGTTTTTATATTTGCAACACATTAAAATTTATTGATGGTTTTTCACTAAGTACTACTGGGGTCAGTGTGGCCCCAATTTAAATTATTTGTTTGTTTCTTGAATGTAACATTTATGAAAATAGGATGATGATTGTTATGTTGAACACCTGTTATACGAAAAATCAACAACAATGAAAATATTATCCTCCTCTTATTTTTGTACCCATTGTTAAGATTTTCTGCCAAAGCTGTTGTGCCCTTCCCGGTACCACTGGGGTCTGTATCACCCTATAAGCACATTTTATATCTCCATTGTTTCGAAGCTGTAATTTTCAAAATATGTGATTTCCTCCCTCTTAGTCAGTTGTATCCAATGATGCTTACTTCAGTTTTATATTTACAATGTGTTAAAATTTATTGTGGTCTTTTGCAGTGAGTATGACTAGGGTCAAAACGATCTCAGTCTAAATTCCTTTTTGTTTCTTGAATATACCATTTAAGAAAATAGAATGACAATTGTTACATTGAACAGCTGTAATGTCTGTGTTTGTCTGAGTTCATTAAAATGCTGAGAATATATGTCGTATAAATTAGCTGGGGTCATTGTGACCCCCATAAGTACTAAGCAAAACAAATAAATTCTGGTGGTAAGGTGGTTAAAATGCTTTTGAGCTCATATGCATTGCAGTTGAGGAACCTTATGCCACATATTCCATGAAGAGTGGACATTCGGTGATTCAATAGCTGTTTCAGTGGTGTGAATATTAGTGAATGGATATCTGAAGTGCAATGACAAAGATTTTGGAATATAATTACAGAAACTTTTCTTTGTTTGTCAGTAATGACTGGCAGTTTATTTATCTGTGTCGTATGAAGTTTTTAAATTTACATATTAAAATGCAATTGCAGATATATTTGTATGGATGGCAACTGGGTGTATACAGATGAGTATATAATTTAAATATGAGTTAATGAATTAATGAAGTTTTCAAGGATGGAGAACAGAATTGCACTGTAGTACAAAATCTTATAATCATTCTCAGGTTTCCCATTCTGTCCTTGAATCATTTCAGCCAATTGTTAGAATGATTCCTTAAACAAGCCATAGCTGATTCCTTTTCCTGTTGTTCTCCAACTCCTTTAGAAGTCTGTCTCCAACGAGTTGAGTGTTAATGGAACTTTCCTTCTTTAAAATGAATCATACATGGTAAAAATATATCACAATCCAGTAAGATTTTGTTGTGACCTATTTTCAGAAAGAAAGAATACATCATTAAGTGCTTTTTCTCTTGCATCAAAGGCAGTGAAAGGTATTTTTAAACATTCATAAAGTGATCACAAAAATAATTAATGAAAGTAGTTCCCAAGTTTAACTTAAGCATTGTTGTAGACATTATTATTTACATTTGTATTGTGTTATACTTAAACCAGTCTTTTGCTTGTTTTTATTGTGTTCTGAATGAAAATGTTGAATGAGTAAATATTAGAAGAATATAATTTATACATAAATGAAGAAACTGTTTGAAATCGTGTAGACATGGCTTATTAATAAAATGAAATATCATGAATAGTCAAATCATGCAATATTGGAAGAGCTTTGATGTTTTAGAAATTAACACTGTTAGCAGAGAGGATAAGATCGAGAACATCTACAGAATGGTAGAGTTAGTTGTGAGATCCAACAGAAAAATTATCACAAAACAGAATGAATGGAGTAAACATGTTGCATATATGTCGTGCCAAGATCCTCAAAGCAAACCTTATTTTATGAAGCAGAGAATATCTGTGCCAAGACTAAGTATGAGATTGTGAAACCTATACAGATGTATCTTAGGTTAAACATAGGAAGCCGGAAGGAGACGTACCAGAAGATACTCTCACCATAATGTGTTGAAATGCTGTGAGGAAATGAGTTTTGTTTTGCAATGGCATTTGTAAAGTATTCTGGTTGCTTGCATGTGTAAATCTCGTACAATATGTTACTTTTTGTGTGATGGTAATATTTGTTTACAGTGGTTCTAATTGACACTGGTACATGGTTCTTAATATTGAGCATTTATTGGATGTTAAATGTTACAGTTATACATTCTCTTTTCAGGTTAATAATGACAGTGCAATAATTGTTTCTCTTCCAAGAAGACAAGGTATAGTTAAACCTGGAGGACAGGTGAAAATACCAGTATTCATCATGACAAATGCTCTGGGAAGGCAGAAAACATCTGTGAGGTTTGTATGTGTGTGTGTGTGTGTGTGTGTGTGTGTGTGTATTTGTTTGTTTATTTGTTTGTGGCCATGCTCTCTCATGTGTTTACAGATACTTGCATAGTCATACAATTGTCTCGTTAAGTGCTCCTTATTACTCTCTTTGCTGTTGCATAAATAATTTCACCTAGATGTCCCAGTATATGTTCCAATTTCTCACCCCTAGTCCACCTGTTTAGCTAAGTGGTAACGTGTTTACCTACCATGTAGCGGGCCTGGGTTCGATTCCCAGTCAGGTTGTAGATTTTCTCCACCCGTGGAGTGGGTGTTGTGCTGCCCTCATCATCCTATGATCACCACCGTCAACATGCAAGTCACCCAATGTGGCGTCACCTGAAATAAGACTTGCAACCCGGTGGCTGAACTTCCCTGGAAGGGGCCTCCTGGCCAACAGTGCCACATGATCATTTCATTTTTCCTCATTTATACACAATCAAAGGAAGATTAAAGAATATATTGTTACCATTCAAAAGCAGATACAACTGGTGATACTAACAATTGGCTTCCAGTGATGCAATGGAAAAAGTGATTGTAGGAAACAATATCAAACAGCAAAGTTCAGCAGAACTGTATATCAATGGAGAATAGAAATAAATAATGGGAAGTAAATCAACACTGAAAGAATGTTGCCAACAATTTTGTGGTTAAAAATGTGCTTTTTTGTCAGTGATGTGAGATAATATAAATGTAACTGTAATCGTTTCAGCATGATAGCAAGTGAAGTGAGCAAACACTTTAGTGTCAAGTGCATAAATGCTACATTATCCTCTGTCGATCAACCATGGAACTTTCAAAAAGGGCTCTGTAAGCTCAAATCTTTTTGAAACTGTAGTCTGCTTGGTTAACTGAGTGGTTATGTGTTTGCCTACCATGCAGCAGGTCTGGGTTCGATTCCCGATTGGATTGGAGATTTTCTCTGCATGCGGACTGGGTGTGGTGTTGTCATCATCACCGATGTGCAGGTTGCCCGTGTGACGTCACCTGAAATAAGACTTGCACTCAACAGCTGACATTTCATATTTTTCTTTGAAACTGTTAGAAAGGTAGCAGGATCCTTTTATGTCACTGTTAGTCACTCTAAAGTTGCATTAGTTGTGGAGAGTATTGGCTGTATTTCAGGTAAACATCACAATTGAGTTATTAACTCTTTCAAGCTGTGTGCCCTACCCTCAGTCAGTGCACACACAAGTAGGAACAGATTTTCTGTTTACCTACATCTTTGTTCAATAACAATATTAACCCTGTCCCTTATAGTCTTCAGTAATTCCAATATCAGCTTCAGACAGTCTCAGATTTGAGGCATCTGTTGCAAATGCTTGATGCTTCTTGTCATTACGCTTGTTGAACTCATTGATAATGTGTTCAAATATAACACATTGCTAGTTGTTTCGTTTCAGCCCTGAATTTTTTTCAGTCAAGACTATTTTCTATTCACTGTTTCTTTTCTGAACACTTGAACAAAAAAATATCGATAACATTTTCAAAAATTTGTAACATAAATTGTTGGTGAATTGTATCTGCAGTTCCAAATATGGACACCTTAGTTGCAAATATGGACATCTTCAGCTATATAATGGAATGATGACAATGAAAATTTGGACCGGATTGGAACTTGAACCAGGATTTCCCACTTATCACAAAGCAGTTGCCTTACCATTTGGCTATCCAAGCACGACTCATGGTCGGACTTAAACTTCCATATGTCATCAACGATGTGCCCAAACCTGTACTCATACATCATTTATGTATGTTCCTGTACAGGGGAAACATTTTACTTGAATGTTGCTCATGTGGTGTTAGCCGATAAGTACAGTATCACAGTGCCTGTGTTCCTGCGTATTATGATGCCAAGTTCTTTCATAATGGCTGTAGTCACCACTGTACGTGTTCCTTCAGACATACATGCATGTCCAAAGGAACTTTGCATCATAATTCTGAATAACACAGGCAGTGCAATGTCGAATTTATCTGCTGAGAACAGGCAAACAACTTTCAAGTAAAATGCCTCCCCTGTATGGGAACATACATAATGGATGTACAAGTACAGGTTGTGGATGAATGGTTGACAACACATGGAAGTTTGGGCCTGGGCGTGGGAAGTTTGGGCCTGGGCGTGGGTCATGCTGGGATAGCCAAATAGAAAGGTGACCACTCGCTATAAGTGAGAAATCTGTGTTCGAGTCCTAGTTTGGCACAAATTTACATTGTTGTCATTCCATTATACAGCTGATAGTAGTCAATATTCGCTACTGTGAATACAGCTCATGTATTTCATAATGGCTGTAGATGCCACAGTGCCTATTGCTTCAGATAGGCGTGTATGCCTGAAGCAACTTCGTGTTGTAGTTTGGAATAACTCAGGCCCTGCAGTGTAAACTGTTGGTTATGTGTTACTTTCTTCTGCCTGGTCACAGCTAACAGATCTGCAGAAGCTTAGTCTATTAATACTACATGACTTACTGGCATTTCTCTCAGATGGCATATTCAAGCACACATATTTAATACACATGGTGCACATATATAACACACATTGCGTTACTCATTTCCATTCATTCATTCATTCACTGAATATTGGAGATGGATCTTGTAGGAGATCAGTGGAAAAAAGAAGTGCTTCTAACACAGTGCATAATTATATGGGAAATGATACTTCTGGCAGAGTGTAAATGAGTTAGAAATGATGGTAACCAAATAATAGAGATATTGAGTCATTGACAGGCTCATAGACAAGACTGTAAACTTTGGGAAATTTCAGGTGAATCCTTTTTTGAACTAGAAGACACATACACTACATTGTGTTGGCTGAATATACAGTGCCATGATTCCAGTTCTGCTGGTTGACTGGGGTTGGGGGATTGAGTGCAAGAGGGGAGAAAGGAGGAGAAGGGAGGACTAGGGAGGGTGACTGAGGGTTGGAGGGAAGCAGCAGATGTGAGGACAGGAGCGAGGGAGAGAGAAGCAGCATGGGCACAGGATAAGAATGTGACACACAGGCACCAGCACTGGCTGGTTCATGCAGCACACAATGCCAGTGCCATAGAGGAGTGGAATTTTTTTTCTGGGGGTGGGGGGTGGCAGAAATGAGAAAGGAATAAGTGTGGGGGAAAAGGTGTGGGTGCAGGATGAGAATAGTCAGCCAGGGGCAGGGATGTGGGGCAAGGGGCTAGCAGGGACTGAGGACAGGAGGATTATGGAACTAAGAATGTGTTGCAAGGACAACTGTGGCCTTTCATTTGAGTGAATAGATGGTTGATGGTCATACCTACATACAATACTGTGCAGAAATTGCAGCAGAGCAGGTATATGATATGGCTTCTTTCACAGGTGTCCTGGTGTCCTGCCTCATGGAATAGGATAAGCCAATGATGGGACTGGAGTAAGATGTGCATTGTGGGTGAATTGGACAGATCTTGCACCTGGATTTTCCATAGAGATATGATCCTTGATGCAAGTGGTTGGAAATGTGTGTGACATAGGGATGAACAATGATGTTGTGTGGATTGGGTGGGCAGCAGACCACTTTAGGGTGGCTGGAAAGGGCTGTTGGTGGGAAGTCGTGCTGGACTCATCAAAGACCTTACTCTCCTAATGATTCTTACAGTGAAAACACCATTTTGCTACCATTCCCTTCCACCAAAGCAAACCTAACCCCATCATTTAACCTTACCTCTCCTAGTTCATACCACCATCCAGATGTTACCATCTGCAACTCCCACCCAACCAACTGCCGATCACCTTCCAGAAATTTCTTGCCTCCAACTAGGCCCCACCATTCTTCCTCATGTCCCATCCCAAGAACACAAAACTCTCAATGGAAGAAAGAACAGCCATAAGAAACCTCAAGGCAGTCATCCTCCCTGAAAACAAGGCTTCCACCTTGTCTTAATGGCCAGTTATATGACAGAAGGCACCCACCAGCAGCATCTGACTCCTCCACCTACAAGCTATTCCATAGTGTTCTATCACAGAAGTTGAGCACAGCCTCCAAACTTTACTCAAATCCTTAGGCCAATCCCAGAACCTCTTCTCCAAATCAATATCCTTTTTACCCTAATGGCTTCCTGCACATCCACCTGCTACATGCTTCTCAAAATCCATAAACTCAACAACCCTGAAAGCCTCATTGTAGTTGTCTACATTGCTTCCACTGTTCCACTGTTGTCAGCCAACAACTCCAATGTATTGCCCATAGCCTAGCCTCTCATATCAAATATATTATCCCAATTCTTCACTGTTTCTCAACCATTTCAATCCCATTACCACCTGTATCCCTTGTTGTCACTGCTGATGCCTCTCCCTTTTGAAATGTTAAAAGGCTCTGGTCTTGTGTTGTAAATGAACCAACAACTTCACTAGTGATCAGAGAACCTTGATGTCGTTCATGAGTTCTTACATTGATTGTTTTCTTGTGGTGGCCTTCTTGTAGTTTGGTGATGCTGTGGACATACTATGCAGTGCCATTAAATCTTGCTGTGTGATTTTGTTTCTGTTTGCAAAGGGTCAAGGACTGTAAGAGAGCTCTGTAGTCTTCAAGCTGCAAAATGATATAATGGCCTTTTAAACGACTCTTTTATGTTTTCTTGTTCTTATGAAACATTTATATACATTTGGTGAACCAACCTCATATTAACTCGAAAAACATTTTTGAAGTGAAAGTCCTTAACATCACAGAAGAGAGTGATATTTTTCTTCTACTTTGTTCAACTGTTTCTGGACACCGACAGTGTAGGAAGCACCTCTTTCCCCCTGCCTTCCACACACCACCAAGCCATTATGTCAAAGCATAAGTGACCTCTTCATAACAGGTGCAGACACTTGATCACCATCATGCTTTGCCGATGTCTTGTGCCCATGTCTCTTTCATCATCTCTCCACATATATGAATACAAAGCATGCACAGTGGAAACTCTCTCTATATGATAACTACCTAAACAACATTTTTACACAAACAGCTTTCATCTGATTGTGAGGAAGAGGTGGAACAATTTGTTACACCACAGGACCTCCACTAAGATGAAAAATATTGTGCAAATGAATTAAATAACTTATTACAACTTAAACATTAATCTTTTTGATAAGTACATTTGTGTGGCCATCTTCTGCAGCAGCTGTTAACATCTCTTGTTATAGGTTATCTGTCTTGAGCTGACTGCAATGTAATTAAAAAGAATTATACCAGAAATGTTTGCTTTTATTTATAAAGCATCTTCTGTGGCATTCTGTAAATTGGATACATACGTTTTTTACATTTATTTTTTGATTCTTTTAGGTTAAAAACAGCATTTTCTTTATGAAGTTTTGTAAGCTACTTACGGTGTTTCTTTACATAGTCTGCACCTTCCCCTCTTGCTAGCAGTGGCTGATATCAACAGACTTCATTTCACATCTGCAGTTTTTGGCATTTTTCATTATTTCCTGCCCTGCACTATTCATAATTGACTTTCGTAACCATTTTTCATTCATCACTGCTACAGCATTTATGCCCATTTGTTTGTTTTTGTTCATGTTGTGAGTGTTGCCAACCTATGAAACGATTTGTGTGTGTGTGTGTGTGTGTGTGTGTGTGTGTGTGTGTGTGTGTGTGTGTGTGTGTGTGTGTATGAGAGAGAGAGAGAGAGAGAGTTAGTGAAATTGACAAATTGTCTTGTATGTAGATAGAGATGGGAGAGGGGTGTTTTTTAGGGGGGGGGGGGGGGAGAATAACAGGGATGGCCTTAGACAGTGATTATGGGATAGATCTGGGAGAAAATGGTTGTGGTAAATGGAGCCTGTGGTTATATTTGTAATTTTAATGTTATATTAAGTGGTCAATCAGTTTAAAGAGTGTGTGGTTTGCCAAGTTGATCTGATTGTTTATGAGTTGTTTCTTTTCTGTTATGTTTTTTTTTTTGGATGTGGTAGTTTTCTTGTAAGATGAGGAGGTGTTATTTGTTGTTGTTTATCCTTTTGATTTCCATGTCTGTGTCTCTGGTCATAATTTTATGTTGGTGTTGGTGTAAGTGTTCTGCAAAAGTTGAATGATTTGTCCTATACTTCCATGCTCTTACATGTTCTTTGTATCTGATGTCAAATGTCACTTTAGACCCGGGCTCGCTTGCCAGTACTGCCAAGGATTTGTCCTTGGTGGGAGGATTCGTATGGGGTGCACTCAGCCTCATGATGCCAAATGTGGAGCAGCTTGACTGAGTAGTAGTGACTCCACTGTCTGGAAAGTGCAAAATGTCCAGGAGACCGGTGTGCTCACCGCATGCTTCTTCTCCATACTGTGTCTGCATGATGATGTAAGGCAGAGGATAACAAGGCAGCTAGTGTACATCCAGTGGCCATGTAGGTTGTGGTGAGGAACTAATTTGTTTTAGTTGTTCAGTGCACATTGCACACGCTCATGAGTTGTCAGTACTGGAAGATGAAAAGTAATATGTTCTCCCTTTCACATCCTCTGTCCCTCAGTGACCCTATTACTTACCTCTCTGCCGTTGAGGTACATGGCCAGCTGTATGTAAAACATGACTGAATTCGCCAGCATCAGTTAAAATTAAGCACCTCTTAAAATATTACTGTTTCTTTAATAATTGTGTTTGTTCTAGTGCAGGCAAACTACACACTTAAGAAGTTCTAAATGTTAGTTGATGTCTTTGTATTTGGCTGTTAGTTACTGGACACATATTATAAAATATGGCTGAGAACAGAGGACTGTGTGACAACTTGATTCAGGCTGCATTCAGACCACAGGCTGTAGTTTGATGACAACTACTTTAATATATTTACTATGAAATAGAACTTCTGTTTGGTTTCCTATGGTGCTGCACAAATAACCAGATGTAGCAAGGATAGATTCAACTTTACGTTATACTTTCTGTTCAACTAATGTGACACTGGACTCCCATTCGGGAGCACGATGGTTCAAACCTGCATCTGGCCATCCTGATTTAGGTTTTCTGTGATTTACCTAAATCGCTCCAGGCAAATGCCAGGATGGTTCCTTTGAAAGGGCACGGCCGACTTCCTTCCCCGTCCCTCCCTAAACCGATGAGACCAATGACTTTGCTGTCTGGTCTCCTCCCCCAAACAATCCAATCCAATCCTTCTCTAACCTGGTGGGACCGATGACCTCGCTGTTTGGTCTCCTCCCCCAAACCATCCATCCATCCACTAATGCAGGTTTCCATTCCTCCAAACTAGTGAAAGCACTAGTCTCACTATCTACTTCTTCTTTACAATGTCTGTGTGCCCCTACATGTGTATCTGAGGTTTGTTTACTTAAACTTTCACCTTCCGAACTTGAAGATTTCTCTAGCTCAGTATATAACTTCTTAGGTATGTTTACTAAAGGTCGCTACTATATTGGATATTTTACTATTTGAAGAGTCTGCATTTGTAGCTACCTCCTCACTTTGTGTTTTTTTAATTTGTAATACTGTTTGAGAGCTTGCATAGCTGTTCTACCTTTTTCGGTTTTTCTAATATTTCAGCTAAAGTGTTTTTCATGTTATTTCTAGTAATCGGCATCTATTAATAACAACGATCTCTTAAGGAACATGATATTCTGAAATTTTGTTTTGAAACAAAGTAGCAATAGTATGTTAGGAATTCCACTTGGGCTGGTACAGTGTACCTAATGAGTTGCAGTTCTAACTGCACTGCTCTGCGGATGTGTTGTATGTGTGTGCAGCGACGTCCGCATAAGCCGCTATGTAGTTATTGCTGTATTCAGCTTTTGCATTGGTTGAGTACTTCAGAGTCCCTCTCAGTTGCTGCAATTTCCCTCATAGACTTGGAATCAGGATTCAGGAATCTTCTGTGTCATTGACGTAATATCTCTGGATTCACAGGTCGAAGGTCTCCTTGACATATAAAGATATCTTGTTGTTGACCACACTGCTATGGCCAACCAATCTACTTTACCCTACCTAATTCCTACGTGGTTTGTACCAAATCAAAAATTACTTCTTCTTCAATATTTTGATTACTTCAGATGACACTGCAGTGTGTGTTCATCCCTTATCTTCTTTGCTGTTTATTTCTGTTTTCTCTAGGCACAGAAGAGATGACATTTTTCTTCTGGTTCCTCAACTGTTTCTGGACATTGACATTGTAGGCAGCACCTCTTTCTCTCTGCCTTCCAAAACACCATGAAACCATGACTCCAAAGCATAAGCAACCACTTCATAGCAGGTTGAGATGCACGATCACGATCACGCTTTGCTGATGTCCTGTGCCCATGCGTCTTTCATCATCTCTGCACGTATGTCAACACAAAGTGCACACAGTGGAAATTCTCTATATGAAATCCTCTGTATGGTAAGTAGGTAAACAACATTATTACACTGATGTCTTTCATGTGATTGTGAGGAAGATGTGGAAAAACTTGTTACACCACACTTTACACCATCATCACCTATGCACATGACCGTGCTACTATACCTCTCCTGACACCCATCTGGCTTGAAACCCACCATTTCATACATCTGACAAATTACATCAATATTATGAAAAGCAGAGATTAATAGTGACCATATAGAAGGTATGTTGAGTCACAGAAGAGCATAACAAAAGGTATAG
The DNA here is from genome assembly GCF_021461385.2 of Schistocerca piceifrons. Lineage (NCBI taxonomy): Eukaryota > Metazoa > Arthropoda > Insecta > Orthoptera > Acrididae > Schistocerca > Schistocerca piceifrons. The sequence goes on along the minus strand of NC_060141.1, from coordinate 141,256,287 downwards.
AACCTTTCGGCCAAAAGGCCTCAGTGACGAGAATTCCCTTGCCCAATATGCTGAAAGTCTCACAAAGGCGTTCACAGGTAGTAGTCTCCAAGCCTAGTTTGCAGACAGATTTTCCTCATCATATCCTCACACACCCTAAATCTCATCACTACCCCCAAGGACCATCTGCAAAGATTCAACACTCCCCCACCTCCCACCCCATTAAATCACCAAATGTGACCCCGGAGTGGACACAACTCAACCATATTCACTTTGAACCATTAACATGCCTGGGAATAAGGAACTTTCTACCCACAAGCAATGGTAGCCATCCTGAAGATGTATACCGCCATCCATCTAATCCACACAACATCCTGGTCCATCACTGTGCCACACCATTCCCAATCTCGCACACATGATCATGTCCTTGTGGAATTCTCATGTGTAACACTTGTCTCAACACCCATCCAGTACATCCTACTCCAGTCCTGTCACAGGCTGATCCTATCCCATCAGAGATAGGGCCACCTGTGAAATCAACCATGTCATGTACCAGCTCTGTTGCAAATTTCTGCACAGCATTTTATGTGGGCATGACACAAACCAATCATCCACCAGGATGAATGGCCCAGTTATTCCTGAGGATGGATGGCCTTTGCCAAACTGTAGTCAAGAGCAGAGATGAACATACTGTGGTGGGGTGCTATTATTTTCCCTGAAGGCATGCAGCTCTATGGTATTGCCAAATGATGTCAGTTACACAATCAAAAGGACTTCTGGCCAGGTGAGTACAGGGTTACAAGTGCAAAGTCAAATAAGGATAATGTAGGAATAGGTCTAATAATGAAAAATAAAATAGGAATGTGGGAAAGAAGTAGTCCCAAGTTTATATGCCAACTACCTCCCTGGATGATGAAGAGATTGAAGAAATTTATGATGAGATAAAAGAAATTCCTCATCTAATTAAGGTAGATAAAAATTTAATTATAATGGGAGACTGGGATTTGATAGCAGGGAAAGGAAGAGAAGGAAAAGTAGTAAGTAAATGTCGACTGGGGGAAATTAATGAAAGAAGCAGCTGTCTCATAGAATTTGATAGAATTTTCTACAGAGAATAATTTAACCATCACTAACACTTGGTTTAAGAATCGTGAGTGAAGGTTGTGTGTGGAGAAGGTTTCAAGTTGATTATGTAATGGTAAGAGATTTTGGAGTCATATTTTAAACTGTAAGACATTTCCAGGGGCAGATCTGGACTCCAATCACGATTTGTTGTTGATGAACCTTCAATTAAAGCTGATGAATGAGTTAAAAGAAGCAGAGATTGATGAGAGTTTTGGAGCGGGAATTAGGCAATGATTGAGTGAAACGGAAAAGGAATACAGTAGAAAATGTAGAAAATGGAAGGTTAGCTTTGATAGAGGAAAGAGTGAAGGCAGCAGAGGACCAGATAGGTAAAAAGACAAGGCCTAGCAAAATCCTTGGATATCACAAGAGATACTAAATTGATTTGGTGAAAGGAAAAACTATAAAAATGCAGTAAAAGAACCAGGCAGAAGGGGATACAAATGTGTTTAAAAATGAGATTGACAGGAAGGGAAAATGGTTAAGCAGCATTGGCTATATTTCAAATGTAAGTGTATAGAAGCATATGTTATTAAGGGAGAGATAGGTACTGCATATAGAAAAATTAAAGTGACGTTTGGAGAAAAGAAAAGCAGCTGTATAAATATCAAGAGCTTGGATGGAAAGCCAGGACTAAGCCAAGAAGGGAAACTGAAGGATGGGAGGAGTATATAGAAGGGCTATACAAGGGAAATGAACCTGAAGTTTACATTACAGAAAGGGAGAGGGCATAGATGAAGATGCAATAAGATAAATGATTCTGTGAGAAGAATTTTATAGAGCACTGGAAGACTTAATTTGATTCAAGGCCTCTCAAGTAGATGACATCCATCAGAATTAATGACAGTCTTGGGAGAACCAGCCATAAAAAAACTGTTCCGTCTGCTGCGCAAGGTGATTGAGACAGGTGAAATATCCTCAGATTTCAGGACGAATATAATCATTCCAATTCTGAAAGAAAGCAGGTGTGTAAATTACCAAACTATCAGATTAATAAGTCACAGTTGCAAGATACTAACATGAATCCTTTACTGAAGGATGGTAAAACTGCTAGAAGACGATCTCAGAGAAGATCAGTTTGAATTCCAGAGAAATGTAGGGAAACATGAGGCAACACTTACACTGCTATTATCTTAGCAGAAAGGCTAAGGAAAGGAAAACCTACATTTATATAGCATTTCTAGACAATGTTGAGTGGAATACCCTTTTTGAAATACTGAAGGTTGTAGAGGTAAAATACATAGAGTAAATGGCTACTTACAACTTGTACAGACACCAAACGCCAGTTATAAGAGTTGGGTGAGGGGATGGGGGTGGGGGAGGTACGTGAAAGGGAATCAGTGGTTGAGAAGGGGTGAGACAGGGTTGAATGCAACATGAAGTGGCATGGATTTGACTGCCTGAAGTAGTGCTGGAAGGAATTGACACCATGAGTCCTGCAGGGCTGCCAAAAATTCCGTTAGAGTGTGAGTGGGTGGAGTTCTCTTCTGAACAGCATGTTGCAAGGCATCCCAGATATGCTCAATAATGTTAATGTAGGGGAGTTTGGTGGTCAGCAAAAGTGTTTAAAATCAGAAGAGTGTTTCTGGAGCCACTCTGTAGCAATTCTGGATGTGTGGGGCATTGTACTGTCCTGCTGAAATTGCCCAAGTCCCGTGGAATGCACAATGGACACGAATGGATGTAGGTGATCAGCCACAATGCTTACGTATGAGTCACCTGTCAAGAGTCGTATGTAGATGCATCAGGGGTCTCATATCACTCCAACTGCACACACCCCACACCATTATAAAGCCTCTACCAGCTTGAACAGTCTCCTGCTGACATGCAGGGTCCATGGATTCATGAGATTGTTTCCATACCTGTACATTTCCGTCCACTCAATACAATTTGAAATGAGAGTCGTCTGACCAGGTAACATGTTTCCAGTCATAAACAGTACAATGTCAGTGTTGACAGGTCCAGGCAAGGCCTAAAGCTTTGTGTCGTGCAGTCATCAAGGATACACGAGTGGGCCTTCAGCTCCGAAATCCCATGTCAATGATGTTTCATTGAATGGTTCTTATACTGACACTTGTTAATGACCCAGCATTGAAAATACAGCATTCGTGGAAGGGTTGCACTTCTGTCATGTTGCCAGATTCTCTTCAGTTGTTGTTGGTCCCTTTTTTGCAGGCTCCTTTTCCAGCAGCTGTGATGTCAGAGATATGACATTTTATCAAATTCCTGATGTTCACGGTACACTTGTGAAGTGGTTGTATAAGAAAATCTCCACTTCATTGCTACCTACATTTGTGAAATGGTTGTAAGGGAAAATCCTCATTTCATCGCTACCTCGGAGATGCTGTGTGCCACCGCTTGTGTGCTGACTAATCTTGATAACCTGCCATTGTAGCTGCAGTACTAATCTAACAACTGCACCAGACAATTGTCTTATATAAGTGTTGTCAACCACAACACTGTGTTCTGCCTAATTACATATCTCTGTATTTGGATATGTATGACTGTACCAGTTTCTTTGGCACTTCAGTGTGATTTTGAAGTTTGCCAATGACATTGTAATTGTGTCAGAGACAGCTTAGGTCTTGGAACAGCAATTAAATGGAATGATGGAATGGACAGTATATTGAAAGGAGAATATGGGATGAACATCAACAGAAAAAAAACTAGGATAATGGAATGTAGTCAACTTCAGTCAGTTGAGGCTGAGGGAATTAGTTTAAAGAATGAGTAGTAGATGAGTTTTGCTGTTTGGTCAGCCAAATAATTGATCATGGTCAAAGTAGAGAGGATATAAAATGCAGTCTGATAATGACAAGAAAATATTTTCTGAAGAAGAGAAATCTGTTAACGTCAAATATATATTTAACTGTCAGGAAGTCTTTTATGGAAGTATTTGTATGGGTGTTGCCATATACTATGTGATCAAAAGTATCGAGACACCTGGCTGAGAATGACTTACAAGTTCGTGGCGCCCTCCATCGGTAATGCTGGAATTCAATATGGTGTTGACCCTTGATGACAGCCTCCACTCTTGCAGGCATACATTCAGTCAGCTGCTGGAAGGTTTCTTGGGGAGTGGCAGCCCATTCTTCATGGAGCGCTACACTGAGGAGAGGTATTGATGTCAGTTGGTGAGGCCTGGCACAAAGTCGGCGCTCCAAAACATCCCAAAGGTGTTCTATAGGATTCAGGTCAGGACTCTGTGCAGGACAGTCCATTACAGGGATATTATTGTCACCTAACCACTCCGCCACAGGTGCTCGATGGTGCTGGAAGATGCAGTCACCGTCCCCAAATTGCTTGTCAACAGTGGGAAGCAAGAAGATGCTTAAAACATCAATGTAGGCCTGTACTGTGATAGTGCCACACAAAACAACAAGGGGTGCAAACCCCCCTCCATGAAAAACACGACCACACCATAACACCATCGCCTCCAAATTTTACTGTTGGCACTACACAAGTTGGCAGACAATGTTCACCAGGCATTTGCCCTACCCACACCCTGCCATCAGATCGCCACATTGTGTACCGTGATTCGCCACTCCACACGACATTTATGAGCATCCACTCAACCATGGAATCCAAGTTTTCTCATCTTCCGCCTAACTGTCATAGTACTTGCAGTGGATCCTGATGTGTTTTGGAATTCCTGTGTGATGGTCTGGATAGATGTCTGCCTATTACACATTACAACCCTTTTCAACTGTCGATGATCTCTGTCAATCAACAGATGAGGTCGGCTTGTACACTTTTGTGCTGTATGTGGCCCTTCACATTTCCACTTCACTGCCACATTGGAAACAATGGAACTAGGGATGTTTAGGAGTGTGGAAATCTCATGTACAGACATATGACTTAAGTGACACCCAATCACCTGACCCCGTTCGAAGTCTGTGAGTTCTGCATTGAGCCCCATTCTGCTCTTTCATGATGTATAATGACTACTGAGGTCGCTGATATGGAGTACCTGGCAGTAGGTAGCAGCACAATGCACCTAATATGAAAAGTGTATGTTTTTGGGGGTGTCTGGGTACTTTTGATCACATAGTGTATATAGAAGTGAAACAGGGATGGTCAACACTTTAGACAAGAAGAGCATAGAAGCTTTTGAAATGTGGTGCTACAGGAGAATGCTGAAGATTTTGGTGCGTTTATGTATTATTTAGAGAGGAACTGAAAAATTGGGGAAGATCAGTTTGGCTACCAGGGAAATGTAGGAACAAGTAAGGCAATACTGATGCTAAGATTTGTTTTAGAAGATGTGTTAAATAAAGAAAATCTATGCTTCATAGCCCCCCCCCCCCCCCTCCATGTGAACCATGGACCTTGCCATTGGTGATGTGGCTTGCATGGTGCAGCGACACAGATAGCTGTACCATAGATGCCACCATATAGGAGAATTATCCGTTGAAAGATCATATTAGCATGTAGCTCTTGAAGAGCGCAGCAGCCTTTTCAGTTGTTGCAGGGGCAACAACCTGCATGATTGACTAATCTGGCATTGTAACATCAATCAAAATGGCTTTGCTGTGCTGGTACTGTCAACGGCAGAAAGCAAGGGGAAACGACAGCCATAATTTGTCCTGAGGGCATGCAGCTTTAATATATGGTTAACTGATGATAGCATCATATTGGGTAAAATGTTCAGAAGGTAAGATAGTTCCTCATTCAGATCTCTGGCTAATACTCAGGAGGATGTAGTCATCTGGCATTACTTGGATTGGAGAATGGAATGTTGGATCCATTAATCAGGTAGGTTGGTTAGAAAAATTGAATGTATTGTTTACGAACTGTAGATGAAAACTATAGAAATTGCTAAAAGGTGGTAAATTGAGGAGATGGGACCTGCGTAAACTGAAAGAACCAGAGGTTGTTGAGAGTTTCAGAGTGAGCATTAGGGAACAATTGACTAGAACAGGAGAGAGGAATACGGTGGAAGACGAATGAGTAGCTTTGAGAGATACAATGGTGAAGGCAGCTAAGGATCAAATAGGTAAAATGGGAGGGCCTAATACGAATCCTTGGGTAACACAAGAGATATTGAAATTAATTGATGAAAGGAGAAAATAGAAAATTGTAACAAATGAAGCAGCTGAGAGGGAATACAGAAGTCTAAGAAAAAGAGATTGACAGGAAGTGCAGAATGGCTAAGCTTGAATGATTACTGGACAAATGTAGTAAGGATTTAGAAGAATATATCGTTATGGGAAAGATAGACACTGCGTACAGGAAAATTAAAGATGCCTTTGAAGAAAAGAAAAGCAATGGAATTAATATCAAGAGCTCAGATGGAAACCCAATCCTAAGCAGAGGAGGGAAAGCTGAAAGATAGAATGAGTATACAGAGGGTCTATACAAGTGATACAAACTTGCAGGCAGTATTATGGAAATGGAGGAGGAAGTAGATGAAGACAAGATGGGAAGTGTGAAACTGCAAGACATATTTCACGGAGGACTGTAAAACCTAAGTTGAAACAAGGCCCCAGGAGTAGATGACATTCTTTCAGACCCATTGATAGCCCTGGGAGAGCCAGCTGTGACAAGACTTCCATCTGGTGTGGTAGATGTAAGAGACAGACATAATACCCTAAGACTTTAAGAATAATATAATCATTCCAATTCCAAAGAAAACTGGTGGAGACAGGTGTGAATAGTTCTGGACTATCAGTTTAATAGTTCATGGTTGCAAAATACAAACACTGATTCTTTACAGAAGAATGGAAAAACTGGGAGAAGCCGACATTTGGTAATATGTATTTGGATTCTGGACAAATGGAGGAAAACATGAGGCAATACTGATCCTACAACTTATCTTGGAAGATAGGTTATGGAAAGACAAACCTATGTTTATAATTTTTGAGGACTTGGAGGAAGTTATTGACAATGTTGACTGGAACATGGATCTCTGTTAATACTATTACCTGCCCCACCCACTATAACCACAGTGTCTTCCTTAGTGAAATCTTTGCAACGTGATCCTAAATCCTCTGTCACCAGCTACAGACCAGCAGTAGGTTTAAAAAAATTGGTGACCTGGTATTCTGATCCTAGTTCATCCTGCAAAAGTTGGCCAACACCTCTTCCATGGGAACTACCTAACAACAACACTTTCTTTCTCTTTACTGATTTCCCTACTTTCTTACTTTTCAATTTGTTGCTGAAAGTTCGTTGTGCCCTGTCTTCACCTGCAACTGCTTGAGGCTCACCAGTTTCTAACTGAAGCAACAGGTCAAATCCATTTTCCACAATCACCATGAAGCTCTCAGACAAACTTCTAGGCCTGTTCCTCCTGTTGCCTGTTGCCACTTCCCACCTCTCTTTACCCTTCTCCCTCCTTAACCTGTCAAGATATCCCCTGGCCTTGTCTAACTCAGCCTGAAGGGCGGCAATTTTCCCCTCCTGTTCTAGTATCTTCCTATCTCTACTACAAATCCTACAAAACCACTGATGAGTCTCATGTACTTCCCCTATTCCCACACCACTACAATTACCCACATGAAAAAAAAACTACAGCATCCATCACACAAAAGCCCCGACCTAACAATTCTATGGCAAGTCAAGCACTTTTCACTCATGATAAACGTAATAGTTTATTAAGAATAAGTCAGTTAAATTACAGAGAAACACGAAAATATGGTTCCACAAATTTGGGCTATACGCAGCTGTGTGTAAACAAAGTTTCTGAAACAACAACTTAAACTTTATGCTACTTTCCGGAAATTCTAGTTAAATAATGAAGAGGTATGCTACAGTTAAATTGCTAGAGAGAGCAAATAACAACAAAACGAAATTCTATAGATTTGCTGCAGCAAAACATATACAGAAAATCTGACTATACGATCTTTTCGTGTTTTCTGCTATATTACGTAAAGAAAAATGAAACCCTTCGTGGTACACTTAAAAGGCACACTAATACATCTATGTACCACGTAATCAGTAGTAAACATGTGCCATGTCAGTGCTCTTGTAAGAGAGCTGTGGTGAAACATGGCTCTGTTGTTGTTCCCATGTAGTGATTTGCGAAGATAGAGAAAACCGAGATTCGAGCTGTGAACGAGTATTTCGTAAAGAAAGGTATGAAAGCAAAGGACATTCATGTCAATTTCCAGAATATACTGGGGGCTCTGCTCCTTCATATTCAACCATTGCCAAGTTGACAAATGAATTTAAATTTGGTCAGGCGAGCTTAGATGATGATCCGCGCAGTGGTTGGCCAAGATGTGTCACTACTCCAGAAATCGCTGCAAAAGTGCACAAGATGGTCATGGAGGATTGCCAATTGAAAGTGTGTGAAATAGGTCACGCTTGCCAGATGTTCTGAAAGGGTATATCACATTTTAAGTGACGAATTATAAGTGAAAAAAATGTCTGCACGATGGATGCCGTGACTCTTGACATGCGCCCGCACATGTGTTATCACCAGGGCAAAATTACACAAACTAAGGTATGAATTGTTGTCACACTCACCTTATTCACCTGATATGACTCTGAAAGCTCTGTAAGACTTCTTTTTCTTGGTGGACAAAGATTCACTTCAAATGAAGAATTGATAGCTGGAGGAAACTGATTCTCAAGATGGGATCACAGCACTGGAATATCATCAGACCAAGTGCATTAATCTACAAGGAGACTACACTGAAAATAAAAAAAAGTTTCAGTGATGTAAGTACTTTTTTCTATTCCATTCCAAGAACTAGATGGGTAAATCAAGTAACCAATGAGGAGATACTAGAAAGAATTGGGGAGAAAATAAATATGTGGCAAAACTTGAGTAAAAAAGGAGACATAAAGGAATCACCAGTTTAGTTTCAGAGGGAAGTATTTGGGTAAAAGTTGTAGAGGGAGACCAAGATATAAATATGGTGAGCAGCTTTAAAAGGTGTAGGTTGCTGTAGTTATTAAGATTTGAAGAAGTTTGCACAGGATGGAGTAATGTTTAGAGCAGCGTTAAATCAGTCTTTGGACTGAAGGCCACAACAGCAGCGAAGATAACAAAAACAATAGCTAGTAATGAAAGTGCCCTTTCATATGTTAATCAGACTTTGTAAACAGTTATTAATTTATTAATTATTTGCTTATTAGATGCAGTAAGGAAATACTGAATGTATTTTAACAGCTCATCATGTATACACATTGTATATGAAATTTGGGATTTATGGCATCTGAGCTCCTCCCTTTCAATTTTTTTGTATGTTTTAACACACATTCCAATCTTCCATGTTTAATTTTTATAGCCGGGTTTGTTCAAAAGCCTCTTTAATGTATTCTGTGCAATATTTTGCTTCTGTTTTGTCTATTAGGGCGTGACCAATTTCTTCTTGATTCATTACTTTAGATGTTATTCTAACTCACAAACCCAGCATTGCCCAGATATTGATTTTGCCAGTTTTCTGTTAGAAACATAAACAAAAGCCTGAGCTGTATTCATAGTTAAGTGTAAAAGAAAACTTCATTTCGATGTATTCCTGAAGACACCTTTGAAATATGGAACAGCCACACAAAGAACTTTGCATAATGTACATATGTATTAAGTACAGTATCCGCATTAAGAAACATGATCCCAGACAGTTTCTGTACACTGTTCACAGTTGCGTTGCATGTGTACAACACGATTTTGTAAACATCTCTTTGGCAATGCCTCTTTATAGCTCTGTAGATGGCTATTGCTTTTCGGCTACACCAGTTTGCACTTTGCTGTTGAAAGTTGTTAAAAGTACTCCCAGGTGTCAGGGATTTCTTTAAGTTGACTTGACTGTAGGTGTGTCTTGGTAGTCAAGAATAAATGTATTAAAATATCATGTGTGTTGCAGCATTTTTTTCATGGATCTCAGTGTCTGTGATGTCATATCTCTCGAACTATGTGTTATAAAATGGTGTATTTAAGTAGGTACATATAGTGGCATATGTGGATACTCTGTGAAATATGTTGCAAATAGAGTTGGTAGGAAAGAAGTAATAAATTTAAATGTCCAGCATGATGTGACAGTTTTTCATGCCTCTCTATGTTTAAGCCATCATATCTCCTGACCTGTGTGTCATACAAAAATATAATTTTGTAGGTACATTCAGTGGCATATGTGTATGCTGTCTGCAGAATGTGTTGTGATTAGAGCAAAGAATTAATAAATTTAAATGTCATGCATAATACAGCAGTTTTTCTTGCACCTGAGTATGACGTTGTATCCTCTGAACTATGTATGGAACCGTGATATCCAGGTGCATTTAACGGCAAATGTGGCTACTGCCTGAAAAATTTATTGCAAATAAGTAATGACATTCAAATTTCATGTATGATGTGACAATTTCTCACACAAGCCATTGTTTATGACATCAGATCTGCTGAACTATGATAAGTAGGTGGTTCTTACTCCCACATTGATTGTTGCCTGACAGTAAGAAATATGTGTACCATGTTTGGTTGAAGTGACTATGGTGGTGCAGGAGGATATGGTTACCCCCCCCCCCCCCTCCCCCCCCCCCCCCTCCCACACACACACACCCACCCAAACCACCATTTTTATAATATATGTGGATTTTACCTGCAAAACTTCAGTCTATACAGGGGATGTAAAGCTTTGAGAAAAGTTTTCAAGAACTTGTTTCAGTTATTTTATGTGGTTCCTAAAAGTGATTTCTCACTTAGTATGTGCAAACATTTCCCAAGACTCTGCATGAGTTTTCCTGACCGCAATTCCGATAGTGTTCTTTTTTCTGTATATATTTCCTTATATTCCACTGTTCTCTCTTGAAGGTTGTCTGGACAGGCTTTTACCTTTTAAAAACTACCACTGCTTGTTTATAGACTATATTTTCAATTCTGTATTCAGGGTGTGCTTCTTGAAGGTTGTTGAGATAGGCTTTTATCTTTTTAGAACCTACCTCTGCTTCTTTACAGACCATATTTTCAATTCTGTATTCAGGGTATGTACAGACACCTTATAGAAACAAAATACTCCTCAGGAACTTCTTATATTTTCACAGTGCAGATATCATGCAGCTTCAAATACTCCTTTGTATACAGATAAATATGCATAATGAACAAATGTATATGTATCCTTATGGAAATTTTTTTCGTTGTATTGTGATTGCAAAATGAACTCCAAAACTCTTTAAGTGTGTCATCCATCTCAAGCACTGTGGTGACAAGCTCAAGTCACAGAAGCAGGAGAGCTTCTGTGAAGTTTGGAAGGTAGGAGACGAGGTACTGGCGGAATTAAAGCTGTGAGGACGGGGCGTGAGTTGTGTATGGGTAACTCAGTCGGTAGAGCACTCGCCCGTGAAAGGCAAAGGTCCCGAGTTCGAGTCTCAGTCCGGCACACAGTTTTAATCTGCCAGGAAGTTTCATATCAGCGCACGCTCCGCTGTAGGGTTAAAATTTCATTTTAGAAACATCCCCCAGGCTGTGGCTAAGCCATGTCTCCGCAATATCCTTTCTTCCAGGAGTGCTAGTTCTGCAAGTTCGCAGGAGAGCTTCTGTGAAGTTTGGAAGGTAGGAGACGAGGTACTGGCGGAATTAAAGCTGTAAGGACGGGGCGTGAGTTGTACTTGGGTAGCTCAGTTGGTAGAGCACTTGCCCGCGAAAGGCAAAGGTCCTGAGTTTGAGTCTCGGCCCGGCACACAGTTTTAATCTGCCAGGAAGTTTCATCAGTTATATTAATTATAGACTGTTCTGACTACAGCACTTGATTCCATGTATTAAATAATGAAGATATAACAAGTTTCAAAACTTGGATGCAATACCAATCAATACAAGGTCTCCTAAAGATGTAGTTCAGAGGTCATGTTCTACTGTCAGTTCCATTCTAAAAATTCTAGATGACAATGATTAAATGGAGGCAATCTAAACCAACTTAACTCCATTCATACAAAATTACAAAGATTCTAAATTGTTTCATGACTGAGTTATTAAATAATACTAGTCAGAAATCGGACATTTAGATACTGCTACTGGGGCATAGAGCGGATGTTGGCAGGTGTTCCCTTCAGCCGTCCACTGCACCCATATATAAATATAACCTGAGAGGCAGTGACTTCACTTCAATTTGCACCTAGCTATCAATCAATCCGTGTCAGTCAAAAGTTGGTAAATGTGTTGGCTCTGGTGACGTCACAGCGAGGCTGCAAGTAAACGTGTGTTCAGTAAGATTGGAAAGGGAACTCACAAGGACTGTACACTGTTCTGAATTACTTAGATTTTTGAAAAGACAATTTAACTTCAGACCCAGCTAACATACGGTCTGGATGAATCAAATGCAGGCATACGTGCTGCCTTGGGTGATGTCATAACCTGGCCACTAATAAATTCATGTTTTTAGTAATAATACAAAGTGAACTCATGAGGACTGCACACTGTCCTGGATTGTTTAAATTTCACAAATGACTTGACTTTGCATTCAGCTGCCATATGATCCACGTCAGTCAAATACTGGCTTACGTGCTGCTATGGGTGACATCACAGTCAGGCGGCAACTTAACACCTGTTTTTGGTACAAATAGGAAAGGAACTCACAAGGACTGTACACCATCCTGTAACGCTTAGATTTCATGGAAGTAATTGTTTGTATGCAGCCCATAATGTTAACAAAACTGTGTGGCAAGTGGTGACATTATTTTCCACTTTTGTTGTGAGCAATTAACTTTACTGGAAGTCAGGGTGAAAGACCATTTAATGGGAACTTATTGTAGAGGTCACCTCTGAACTTCTCATAGTGCTGTTTATGATAGAGACATTATTATTACCCATTAGTTAAAACTTCTGGGTGGAGAGGCTTTTGTCGATCTGTAAAACTCAATGGCCTCTCAGCCTGGAAGTTTTAACTAATGAAGATGCTGGCTGTGAAAGCCTACACATTATGATTATTATTACTATTATTAGGATTATTACTATGTTGTGTATGTGAAAGTTTATGAAATGTATCAATCAGTTAGAACTCAAAACTTTCATTTATAATCATAGTTCCTGATCCTGTTGAGTAAATAGAGAGTAAGAACATCTCTTTCTGTGAACAAAAGAAGAATGTTAACTTGCAGATTGGAAACTATGGTCAGTATATTCTCCATCGCTTTCTGGCTGACAACAAGAATAGTTTTCAGGCTCTCATAAACAGATGGCACCGCCAACCCACATATGCTGCATTGGCCGGGAAACAGAACAGTGAAAGTGATCAGTACAAAACAGCGAAGTTGGTAGGCACTAACAGGATACAAAAGTGAAATATGTAGAAACAGTGCAAGAACAGTGCTAAGATTTGCTCACCAGTGTGGAAATTAAGCTGTGAATGTTAGCCACATTAACCTTGATTGTGACTGAAGGAGGGAAGAAGACGATGCTAGATCGCGGCTGCCACCAGGGCAGGGGTTAGAAGAAGACGGGGCGTCATCATGGAGCTGTGTGTACCTTTGAATGACCTGCAAGCTAGTGCGAGCACTCACCGGTGCTCAGTCCCACATCATCTCCCCTCAAGCTACTGCAGTAGGTGATACTAGCTGCCATCCTCACTGCCACTGCTGCTGCTTCTGCTGCCTGCATTACATTGCGACTCGTCAGATCACTTCTGCTGGTGCACTGCACCGGCAATCATTCATCAAAGTCAAGTGATTAAGTCGAGAATATTTAAAGTATTTGTTAGTTGCTGCTAATAGGCTACTAAAAATGGAAAATATTGATGAAAATAATGTGGAAATTAAGATGGACACAGTCTCTGATGATGAATAATCAGAATCAGAAACTGGAATTAACTTGGATGGTTCCATCAAAATAATAAATGCAAAATCAGAATATGATTTGTCAAAAGGAGAATCTGAAATGAATTTCAATGTTACTGCAGAATTAGAAGCATTTTATGATGACAAGGTAATTGAAGTTGAGGTCAAAATGGAAATTGTAGAATTAATAGAGCAATCAGATCATGAAACTGAGCTCAGTATGTCTGAAATTGATCAAAGTCAGGGAATGATAGAAACTCCTTTACAACTAGTGGAAATGGCAAGTGGCAATGTAGAGGCACCAAATTGAATGCAAATGCTGTTTGCTAAACTTGAATCACATCATAAAGAACTGAACAGTAAGATTGAGTCTAATAATAAAGAATTGTGCAATAAAATAGAATCCAATAGCAAACACTTAAGTGAGATGGAGTCTAGTAATGAAGCATTAAAGGATGAAATGACCTCAAAACTGAATAGTTTAAATTATAAAATTGATAGTAACCACCATGATCTGCTAGTAAAAGTAGGGCAACAACTAAATAAATTGCGTAATACTTTCAAAAGTGAAATTAGTGAAGTTCGGAAAGATTTAAAAGGAGCAGATGAACTTATGGAAAAGGAAATTGGCAGAAAGAATAAACAGACTCCCAACCCACTACCTCATTTTTCATACATCTTACTAACTATATACTAACCCACAGCTACTTCTCCTTTGAAGAGGAGTTACACAAAGAATTTTGTGGTACAGCTGTGGGCACCTGCATGCTCCTATGCAAACTTGTTCACGGGCTGTCTAGAGGAAATCTTGCTAGCTTCCCAAAACCCAAAACCCCTGGTCTGGTGCATATTTGTTGATGATATCATCATGATCTGGATGCAGGGCCAGAAAACCCTGTCCTCATTCCTTCATAGCATCAACATCTTCTCTCCAACCCACTTCACTTGGTCCTCCGTAGTCCAACGTGCCACCTTCCTGGATGCTGTTCTTCTTATCTGTGGGGGCTCTATCCACACCTCTGTCCACATTAAACCTGCCAACCACCAGCAGTACCTGGATTTTGACAGCTGCTGTCTGTTCCACACAAAAAAATCCATCCCATACAACTTGGCCACTTGGGGATAGCATATCTGCAGTGATGGGAGCTCCCTTACTCAGTATCTTGAAGATCTCACAGAGGCCTTCACAGACAGATACTATCCACCAGACCTACTCTGCAAACAGGTTTCCTATCCATATACCCATACACATTCAGTCTTCCCACCACCCCCAAGAAACAGCTACAAAGGAGTGCCCCCTTCATTAACCAGTACCACCACAGATTCAAACAAACTGATACATATCCTTTGTCAAGGCTTTGAGTATCTATCATCATGCCCTGGAATTAGAGACATCCTACCCAAGATCCTTCCCACCCCTCCTAAAGTGGCATCCCATCAGCCACCCACTCTCGACCATAGCCTAGTCCATTGGTGTGCCACTCTCAATTGCAACCCCTTGCCACAGGGATCAAATCCCTGTGGAAAACCCAGGTGCAAGAGCTGCCAAATCCACCCACTCAGCACTTCCTATTCCACTTCTGTCACAGGCTTACCCTACCCCATCAGAAGACAGGCCACCTGTGAGAGCAACCATGTTGCTTACCGCTACTGGAATCATTGCTCAGCTTTTTGTATTGGTATGACTTCTAACCACTTGTCCACCAGAAGAATGGATGTCAGCAAACTGTGGCCATGAACAAAGTAGATCACCATGAGGCACAACATGCAGCTGTACATAACAAGCTTGATTTCAAAGATCACATCACAACCTGAGCCATCTGGATCCTCTCCTCTAGCACCAGCTTTTCTGAACTACACAGATGGGAGATATCCTTACAACACATTCTCCACTCCCAAAATCATCATGTCCTAACCTACAGTAGCACTCTGAGCCTCCACCCTGCACCCAAATGTTCCCGCCCCCTTCTGTCCTGTAATCTCATCGCCATTCACCTGCCCTTACCCTCATTGTGCACTGCCCTCTGGCGGTACGCCCACCGGTCTTTTCTCCTTCTCTGTTCTTCTTCTTCCTGCTTCCCATTTTCCACCACCCCACTTTCCCTCCCCCACATCCCCTGATGCTGTGCCAGGCAGACCAGTCCTACCATCTCTACATCTACATCTACATCTACATTGATACTCCGCAAGCCACCCAACGGTGTGTGGCGGAGGGCACTTTACGTGCCACTGTCATTACCTCCCTTTCCTGTTCCAGTCGCGTATGGTTCGCGGGAAGAACGACTGTCTGAAAGCCTCCGTGCGTGCTCTAATCTCTCTAATTTTACATTCGTGATCTCCTCGGGAGGTATAAGTAGGGGGAAGCAATATATTCGATACCTCATCCAGAAACGCACCCTCTCGAAACCTGGCGAGCAAGCTACACCGCGATGCAGAGCGCCTCTCTTGCAGAGTCTGCCACTTGAGTTTATTAAACATCTCCGTAACGCTATCACGGTTACCAAATAACCCGGTGACGAAACGCGCCGCTCTTCTTTGGATCTTCTCTATCTCCTCCGTCAACCCGACCTGGTACGGATCCCACACTGATGAGCAATACTCAAGTATAGGTCGAACGAGTGTTTTGTAAGCCACCTCCTTTGTTGATGGACTACATTTTCTAAGCACTCTCCCAGTGAATCTCAACCTGGTACCCGCCTTACCAACAATTAATTTTATATGATCATTCCACTTCAAATCGTTCCGTACGCATACTCCCAGATATTTTACAGAAGTAACTGCTACCAGTGTTTGTTCCGCTATCATATAATCATACAATAAAGGATCCTTCTTTCTATGTATTCGCAATACATTACATTTGTCTATGTTAAGGGTCAGTTGCCACTCCCTGCACCAAGTGCCTATCCGCTGCAGATCTTCCTGTATTTCGCTACAATTTTCTAATGCAGCAACTTCTCTGTATACTACAGCATCATCCGCGAAAAGCCGCATGGAACTTCCGACACTATCTACTAAGTCATTTATATATATTGTGAAAAGCAATGGTCCCATAACACTCCCCTGTGGCACGCCAGAGGTTACTTTAACGTCTGTAGACGTCTCTCCATTGATAACAACATGCTGTGTTCTGTTTGCTAAAAACTCTTCAATCCAGCCACACAGCTGATCTGATATTCCGTAGGCTCTTACTTTGTTTATCAGGCGACGGTGCGGAACTGCATCGAACGCCTTCCGGAAGTCAAGAAAAATAGCATCTACCTGGGAGCCTGTATCTAATATTTTCTAGTCCATGCATGTTCCGGTAGGCAGTGCTGATTCATTCCACCATCTATTCCCTGCTATCCCTTCACCTTCCCTGCTCTGCTCTGGATTGTTGTTCCCGTTTGACACATTTCTTTGGCAGTCTGGTTGGAGTGGCTGGAGATACATGGTGTGTGTGAGATGTGCTAGCTTGTGTAAATGTGTTTGCATTGTTCTTTTGTGGAGAAGGCTTAGGCCAAAAGCTTATGTGTAACAATCTTTTCATTGTGTCTGTCTGCAGCTCAGTGTTTCATCTTTACAGAGAGAACCAATCTAATCTTTTCATAATATCTTAGACATTATAAAACTTATTACAAAACTGGAAGTTACACATGTTGGTTGAAACTTGGCAGTCACATGTTATTTCCCTGCCCACATTCATTTCAAACATAATATTACCATTAAGTAATCCCTGAAGTTGAGAGAAAGCAACTGGAATAGCTGCCACAAATGCTAGTGTATGAGAAATCTACAGTGCATTCGGAAAGTCGCTGTGCACTGAGCTACTGGCTGTGGGTGTGGATTACTTTTTTAGGTTGAATCAGAGTCGGTAGAACACAAGTTAGTAGAATTCACTGTCTTTTAATTTGTTCTGTTGTTTTGTAACCTATAACTATTTGGTTCAGTTGGTGTAAGCTATTGACTGTGATGTCTGGTGTTCAGACATTCAGTTTGTTTTTAAATTACAGACTTTCAACTGGGGAACATATTTTTCTTATAAAATGTGTTTCGACAAGGTGATAAATACAGAGATTTAGTACCAGAGGAATTTGATGAAAAATTCATGTAAAGAGCTTTTTTCTCACCATAATGTGGTTCATCTACTTATTGTTAAATTTCAAGAGACAGATCTGATGTTAGACACTGAACGAACTGGAAGATCATCTAAACTAAATGAACAGAAGTTGTTGGATATTTCCGACTCCTTGCAGGAGAGTCCTTCAAAGTCATTGGGCAAGTTGGCACAATAAAATGTTATTGGGCATGCAGCTATGCATAATGAAGGAAGGGAACATTGAAGTTGTTCCTGTGTAAAGTGACACCAGTGTGTGATTGAAAGATATGGATCATGAAAAGTGTATACATTATGTGGTTTACATCTTTTATGGGAGTAGCACCATTGATATTGTTTATGTCACCTTTTACACTGACGAGGCCTGATTCCACCTCTCTGATCATGTTAACACACAAAACAAATGCAAATGTTCAATGGGGAATCCTCATGCCTTGCATGAAATGCCTTTGCATAATTAGAAAACTGCAAAGTGAGTAGCGTTATCCAGACAGCGAATTATTAGATCTTTATTTTTGAAGAAACTTTGAACAATGAACATTATTATTTAATGACACAATTTTACTGGCCAGGTAAAGGAAAGTGAAAGCAACTACTCACGATTCCAACAAGATGGTGCTACTGCTCACACAGTGAAAAACACTGTGCATCTTTTGAAGTTTTTTTTAGGGAATTGTCATCCCAAAAACCTATGACTTTTTTTCTTTGGGGGGCAGCAAAATCTGTAGCATATCACAATTGCTCGCACACGCATTGTGACTTAAAAACTGAAGTAAATGATAATGGAAGAAGCATATAACTATCAGTTCTGCAAAAAGAGTCTTTCAATAAAGTTAACTAGATTCATACTTCTATAACTGCCAGCATACATCATTTCCAACATATGTTTTAACTGCACATGGACCTCTCCTTGAGGCTTTGAAAACAAATGGACTGAATGGCCACAAGCACAATTGTGGAATAGAGAGCAACAAAATGTATTAAATTAAGTATTGATTAAGTTGAAAGTTGTAAATTGGGTGTGATACCTCTTGGAACAGGGATGGAATCAAAATTTTGAAGCATCTACAAATAAAGTTTTATGTTGTGTTAATTAGTTAAAATATTCTTAAAATTATGGAAATGCTTCCAATGTTTTTGCGGGAATAACACTTATATTGTCTCACTTAAGAAGGGTAAAGGAAGGAATTCTGTGGATTGGCCAAACTTTAATATCATTTCACAGTAAGGCAAACGGTGGCCTTAAGATACCCTTGCAGGAGTCAGTTGTGGTTTTTGTAACTGTAGTCTGGGGCTGCATTACAAACAAGGCAGGTGTGGAGTTATGTGCAGAGTAAGCAAACAGAGAGGGAGGGGCAGCATTGTGGCGGTTATAAACACTTCCCCCTGCCACATTGTTCGTCTCTTTGGGGTCTTAATCCTGAAGTAAGAGAGCCCATAGCCCGCCCCAACCTTCCATAATTCACCTACCATGGATATCAACAGTACAACAAATTTTGTTTGTGTGTTACAGGTGCGAGGGGAGGTGAAAAGTGCTAGTACCTGTTACAGGAGGAGAATGAAGTATTAGTATTCAAAATTTTCTTATGTTTCCAATCTGTGCAATCTGTTTATTTCCTCTTTAGGGCTCCATACCTTAAGAAGGTAGTACACAACAAGCGTCAAACAATCGGCACTAATACTTCGTCTACAGCAAATGTTTCGAGGTTCGAGAATGTAAACAATTTTGATGTACTTTGTTCTAGTAATAGTCTCACTGAAAGTGAAAACAATTGTAAGAAGAGTGTACCAATAAACTATCGGAAAAAGGTTAGGTTTGATCTTCCAAAGCCACAACGTTCAGTTAACAGCAATGAAAGTGGCAGTGGTGTGATCCAGTCTGCTGTGAGTGAAACATCAACAAATCGTTTTCACATTTTTGCTGATAGTCATGGTAGAGGCATGGCTGATATAGTGAAAAGCAGTTTTAATGCTGCCGATGTTTGTGGAATTGTGAAGCCAGGTGCTAAACTTCAAGAAGTTGTAGCGGGGTGTGATCCTGAAAAAGTAAAAAACGAGTGTGTGATCTTAATAGGTGGCTCAAACAACGTTGCCTGCAACGAAGGGAATGATGCCATACAGTCGCTCAGGAAGAAAATATCGGCGCTTCATCAGTCTAAGGTATTTGTTGTGAACATTCCACAGAGACATGACTTAATTCCACAGTCCTGTGTAAATGAGGCTATCTCACAAACGAACTCTAAGTTAGCAAAGTTGTGTAAGCATTTTAAAAATACTTGTGTTGTAGATGTAAGCAGTTTTGGACGAGAATTATTTACAAGACACGGTATGCACCTGAACAGATCAGGAAAAAAAGCATTAGGTACCCTCTTAAAAACAAAAATATTGGAAGAAGTCCACAAATGTACCCCAAAGTTGGAACCAATCGCACTTGAATGGCTCCAACCATCAAGTCAGACTCGGTTTCAAACTCAAATGTTTCAGGAAATTGTTAGTAATGAACGTACTGTGTCTGTAGCTACAGATAATTTTTTAGGCAAAAGCTGAGATCTGTCTCTAATTCCAAAGAAATGACGATTTTTCACCAAAATGTGGGAGGACTTGGTAATAAAGTAAATGACATTATTGTTCTGTTAGAGGAACCACAAGGAATAAAAGATACTGATCTATTATGTTTTAGTGAACATCATGTGAAAGATATTGAAAGGTTACAGCTAAGTGGTTACTGTCAGGCAGCGCATTACTCAAGAACCATCATGGAAAAAGGTGGAGTGGTAATTTATGTAAAAAACAACATATCTTACAATGCATTAGATTTAAAGAGCCATTGTATAGAGCAACAAATTGAAGTATGTGGTGTTGAGATTACTGTAAATGACTTCACGGCTGTAGTGTTAGCACTGTATAGATCCCCCTCAGGGAATTTGAATGTATTTCTTAAGCACTTAGATTCTTTATTATCCATACTGTGCTCAAAGTCCAAGAACTTGATAATTACTGGTGACTTTAATGTTGATTTCCTAAATGAGAGCAATAGTAAAGCTGATTTAGTACATTTAATGGAATCTTATAATCTGATGGCAATAGTAGATTTCCCAACTAGGGTTACTGTTAACAGTAAAAGTCTGATAGATAATATATTTATAGATAAGTCTACATGCAATGAGATCACTGTACATCCAATCCTTGGCCTTTCTGATCATGGTGGTCAATTGCTTAGGCTCAATTACATCAGTGTGTGCAACAGTTCCGAGCATTCTTGGAAATCTTTTAGGATAATAAATGAACAGGGCCTTAAAAAATTCAATGATAGCCTAAAAGAGATAGACTGGAGCCGAGTTTATAGGGAAACAGATGTAAACAAAAAGTACAATTCATTTTTAAATGAATTCATGTCTGTATTTGAGTCCATTTTTCCCAAAAAAGTAGTTAGAAATAGTCATATAGGCAATGCCAAGAAGTCTTGGATCACTACAGGGATAATAACATCTTGTAGAACAAAGAGGATGTTATACAGTTCTCTCAGGACTTGTAATGATCCAAAGAAACAACAACACTACAAACTTTACTGTAGCATTCTCAAGAAGGTTATAAATAAATATAAAAGTATGTGCATAAAATCAGAAATTGAAAGCTCAGAAAATAAAATTAAAACTATATGGAATGTAATAAAGAGGGAAACTGGCAGGACAGCAGGGAACATTACAAGTCCTGAATTAAAACAGGGGACAGTATCATAAAGAAACCTGAGTTGGTTGCAGAAATATTTACTAACCACTTTTTGAGAGCAGCAGAGAAGACAGGCTGTAATGGTTCCATGGAAGAATCATTGTCCCTCCTACAGAAAGCTATTAGCAACAGAATCCCACAGTTATCCTTATCTCCAGTTACTGTAAGCGAAGTCATAAGAGTAATTAGATCATTAAAAAATAAAAATTCTGCTGGTGTGGACAATATTTCTAGTAAAATACTGAAACACTGTTATAAATTTGTTAGTCCCGTCTTATGCAACATATACAATGCATCCCTACAAGATGGGATTGTCCCTGACAGACTTAAGTTGGCTGTAGTGATTCCTCTCTTTAAAAAAGGGGATAAAAGCATTGTTACAAACTATCGCCCAATATCCCTATTAACTACCTTCTCAAAAATTCTAGAAAAACTCATGCACAGGAGGATTGTAGACCATCTCAACTTCCACAGTATCTTAAGCAAAAATCAGTTTGGTTTTCGTGCCGGTCTTTGTACTGAACAGGCAATATTCTCTTTCAGCAACCAAGTTTTGGAAGTCATTAACAAAAAAATGTCTCCAGTGGGTATTTTTTGTGATCTTACGAAAGCCTTTGACTGTGTAAACCACCAAATTCTTTGGAAAAAGGCAGAATACTATGGTTTAGGTGGTACTGTTGGCTTGTGGCTACAATCATTTCTACAGGATCGGAAGCAGACTGTAATGCTAAATGGCTCTTCTGGAGAACCTGCCTCGTCTGAATGGGGCACGATAACGTGTGGTGTGCCTCAAGGCTCCGTTTTGGGCCCACTGCTTTTCCTCATCTTTATTAATGATCTTCCTCTTTGTTCTGAGACAAACAGCAAATTTACCCTGTTTGCCGATGATACCACAATTCTAATTGACGATTTGATTGATCATGATCTTGAAAAAACTACAAATACTGTTTTTAATGACATCTTAAATTGGTTCTCCTCAAATGGTCTCTCACTCAATGCAGATAAAACTCATTATATGAAGTTTCATACATCACAAAGTAATCCCGATGAAATTGACATAAAATGTAGGGATCAACCAATACAGAAAGTTGAAGACACAAAATTCCTGGGTGCTTACATAGACAGTAAATGTAATTGGTCAGTTCACATTCTTCATCTATGTAAAAAACTTAGCTCAGCAACATTTGCATTACGGGTAATTTCTTCAGTGGCTGAAGTTGACACTATTAAGGTTGCCTACTTTGGCTACTTCCACTCGTTGATGTCATATGCTATCATATTCTGCGGGAACCAACCACTTGCAAAAAAAGTTTTCACCATCCAAAAAAAAGCAATCAGAATAATGTGTGAGGTCCATCAAAGACACTCTTGCAGGCATTTGTTTCGGAAGATAGGTATCCTAACAACTGCCTCACAGTATATTTTTTCCTTGCTGACCTTTGTGTGCAAAAATTATTCCATCTACCAAGACAACAGTAAATTCCATGGCTATAACACCAGAAACAAAAACAATCTACATTTAGAAATGAAACGTCTCACTCTGGTACAAAAAGGAGTTTACTACTCCAGCATTAAGCTGTTCAATGCTCTACCACGACATATCAAATGTGTTCATACAGAACTGCCAAAATTTAAACAAGTTCTCAAAGATTACCTGACAGAGAAATCTTTATTATACTGTGGATGAATACCTGAAAGAAAATGTATACCATCACCAAACTTATTGTGTCTAGAAGTAGTTCAATTGATTTTATTGTGCATTTGGGCATTAGCACACTTTTTGTAACAACAGATTGGCTGTACATGTATTTACTCTTGTAGGCCTAATATCTGATTGAACTTTGTGCTCTTATCTTTAACCTTTATTTGAAACTCCTTTTTCTGTCAAATGGTTGTTATGTTATCTATCTGACATTGTATCTGTTACTGTATTTATAGTGTGTCTTACTTAAACTATGTACAATTTGCCATTGAATTGCCCTTGTATTTATTGTAAGTTTAAATTGAAACCTGTACAATTTGACACGTTTCATATCCTTGTGCTTGACTCACTAACTGGATCTATGGAACAAGAAATAAATAAATAAATAAATAAAATGAATAAATACCTTAATTGGTAAAAATGAACACTTACAGGATCTCTTTGTTGTCTGTCTGTCCAAATGTTACTGTCCATCGGTCCAACTGTTACAAATCCTTTTTCTTAGAAACAGCTAGACATATCAAGTTGAAATTTATGCGACAAATGGTCCCTTGGTGCTGTAAAAAATTGAAGTTTTCAGAGGGGCAATCAAAAGATATAGCCATTTATGTAACAGATTTTGATACTGGCAAACTTACTCATCATAATCTTGAGGGTACTTCCTGATGACTTAGGATTATGAAATTCGACAAGAAGTAAGATTTGACACTATAACAAAAGGAAAAAAACCTGAAAATTATTAATTTGTTTTGAAATTTATGTTGCATACTCAGGTCTATAGTCTCCTGGCAGTATAATAAATGTAAGCTTCTAAGTCTGTGGAATCAAATGATACAGTCATTTATGTCATATATTTCAGTACTGCCCCCCATGAACCATGCACCTTGCCATAGGTGGGGAGGCTGGCGTGCCTCAGCCATACAGATAGCTGTCCCATATGTGGAACCACAAAGGAGGGGTATCTGTTCAGAGGCCAGACAAATGTGTGGTTCCAGAAGAGGGGCAGCAGCCTTTTAAGTAGTTGCAGGGGCGGTAGTCTGGATGACTGATTGTTCTGGCCTTGTAACATCAACCAAAACGGCCTTGCAGCGTGGGTACTGTGAACGGGTGAAAGCAAGGGGAAACTACAGCCATAATTTTTCCTGAGGACATGTAGCTCTACTGTATGGTTAAATGATGATGGCATCCTCTTGGGTAAAATATTCCAGAGGTAAAATAGTCCCCCATTCAGATATCTTGGTGGGGACTACTGAGGTGTATGTCATTATCAGGAGAAACAGATCTGGTATTCTATTGTCGGAGTGTGGAATGTTAGAGCCCTTAATTGGGCAGGTAGGTTAGAAAATTTAAAAATGGAAATGGGTAGGTTAAAGTTAGATGTAGTGGGAATCAGTGAAGTTCACTGGCAGGAGGAACAGGACTTCTGGTCCTGTGAGTACAGGGCTGGAAATACAAAATCAAACAGGGGTAATGCAGGAGTAGGTTTAATAAGGAATAGGAAAATGGGAATGCAGATAAGCCACTATGAACAGCATAGTGAACACATTATTGTACTCAAGATAGACATGAAGCCCACACCCACCACAGTAGTACAAGTTTATATGCCCACTAGCTCTGCAGGTGAGGAGACCGAGGAAATGCATGATGAAATAAATCATTCAGATAGTTACGGGAGATGAAAATTTAATAGTTATAGGGGACTGGAATTTGATAGTAGGAAGAGAAGGAAAAGTAGTAGGTGAAAATGGACTGGGGAAAGGAGTTAAAGTGGGAGCCACTTGGTAGAATTTTGCACAGAGCATAATTTAATCATAGCTAAAATTTGGTTTAAGAATCATGAAAGAAGGTTGTGCACATGAAGGTTTCAGATTGATTATATAATGGTAAGAAAGAGATTTTGGAACCAGGTTTTAAATTGTAAGACATTGCTGAGAGCAGATGTTGGCTCTGGCCACAATTTCTTGTTATGACCCGTAGATTAGAGCTGAAGAAACTGCAAAAAGGCAGGAATTTAAGGAGATGGACCTCAATAAACTGAAAGAACCAGGGATTGTAGAGAGTTTCAGAGGGATCATTAAGTAACAATTGACAAGGACAGGGGAAAGGAATACAGTAGAAGAAGAGTGGGTAGCTTTGAGAGATGAAATAGTGAAGGCAGCAGAGGATCAAGTAGGTAAATAGGGCTAGTAGAAATCCTTTGGGACCAAAAGAGATATTGAATTTAATTGATGAAAGGAGAAAATATAAAAATGCAATAAATAAAGCAGGAAAAAGGGAATACAAACATCTAAAAAATGAGATTGACAGGAAGCATAAAATGCCATAGCAGGAATGGCTGGAGGACATATGTAAGGATGAAGCTTATATCACTACAGATAAGATAGAAGCTGCCTACACGAAAATTAAAAGGACCTATGGAGAAAAGAGAACCTTCTGTTTGAATATCAAGTGCTCAGATGGGAAACCAGTCCTAAGTAAAGATTGGAAAGCAGAAAGCTGGAAGGAGTATGTAGAGGGTCTATACAAGTGGGATGTACTTGAGGGCAATATTATGGCGTAGTGGCTCAGGATGTAGTGTCACTAGATACTGAGCATCGATGACAGAGGGAAACAAAAGTCATTATTTTGTCAGGGATGGTGGGAGGGAAAACATCACTTTGTGGATGGTGGACTGGGCTCTTGGCTCAGTGGTTGAGGTGTGAGTGAAACATTGGTGGTTCCATTGTCAGTCTTTTATTGACACCCAAGACCCTTTACAGAAACAGAGTAATACAATATGTTTTAACTTGCTCAATTCCTCAAAGCAAAGGTACTGCAAGGAGACATTCCAGTGACCACTGGTACAGTGATGGCTCGTGTTGCAGCAAACGCCAGGTGGCATACTATTCTTCCACTCATTCTTCCACTCATTATTGTATCTGTGACCCTCTGTGGCAGTGGCATGGTCTTCTCCTTGTGAATTTGCTGATTGCATTTTTAACAAGTGGCTCCGGGGTGGTGCGGAGTGCTCTGTCCTGGAATTGAACCAGCAACCCTCAGGTTTGGTGTCTTCTGGCAGAGTTCATCAAGCTCTAGGTTCACAGGTGACCCATTTGGTGAAGCAGCAGTCCCTTTGTTCTCACCAGCCACCAGGGTAAGTACCACACAAACTTCTTTCTGGTAACATCTGGGATGGCATCTTCTGCGTTGACCAGTTGGCGCGGTACTGACATGTTCTTCTGTTGAGCAG
This sequence comes from Schistocerca piceifrons, assembly GCF_021461385.2. NCBI lineage: Eukaryota > Metazoa > Arthropoda > Insecta > Orthoptera > Acrididae > Schistocerca > Schistocerca piceifrons. The sequence goes on along the minus strand of NC_060141.1, from coordinate 141,229,722 downwards.
TGTAGTGACTAAGTCGTTGCATCGAAGTATGACGTTCTCTAACTAACCATCAGTCTGTCCGTCCAGGCAATGTTTCTTTGTCTCTTCTTTCTCTCCTCAAAGGACCACCTCGTGGCAATTTATCAGAGATATTTATTTGGTGTTTTCACCAATGTCACAAAGTTTGTAGAGCAGTGACTGACTCTTTCGTCATTTATCTATGCTTCTCACATTGGCCAGAAACATGACCAATGTTTTATTTCTATGCCTTGTTTTACATCTGTGCTGGCATGGTCATGCATTGCCCTGTTGTCCTCCTCTACATCACCAGATATGTCATTCACGTGAGTTCAGTCTGCAGACAGTTCCTGGAGCTTTGGCCACTGATGTGTGAACTGCACCGGTCGTTCTCCTTGGAAGCATTGCCAATCTGGTTGGTTGTTGATCTGTTGAAGTGCTGACTGCTGCAGTGCAAACTCCTCTGGTCATCGGCCTCCTTGTTCAACTGCTGTCACATCCAAATATTGTGGCTTAACGTGTCAAAGTCTCTAAATTGTTCATTTAATCAATAATAAGTTTTTACATATTTTTCTGTCAGATCTCTGCTTTGAACAACTCCAGATAACACGTAATTACTACACACAATTATTATATATAATTATTATACACCATACAATGGAAATGGGGAGGAAGTCGATGGAGGTGAGAAGGGAAGTATGATACTGCCTGAAGAGTTTGACGAATCACTGAAAGAAGTTGAAACAAGGTCCCAGGAGCAGACAACGTTCTGTTAGAGCTAGTGATAGCCTTGGGAAAGCCAGCCTTGTCAAAACTCTTCCATCTGGTGAGCAAGATGAATGAGACAGGTGAAGTACCCACAATTCCAAAGAAAGCAGGTGCTCACAGATGTGAAAATTACTGAACTATCAGTTTAATAAGTCATGGTTGCAAAATACTAACAGTAATTCTTTACAAACGAATGGAAAAACTGGTAGAAGCCGACCTTGGGGAAGATCGGTTTGGATTCTACATCTACATCTACATTTATACTCCGCAAGCCACCCAATGGTGTGTGGCGGAGGGCACTTTACGTGCCACTGTCATTACCTCCCTTTCCTGTTCCAGTCGCGTATGGTTTGCGGGAAGAACGACTGTCTGAAAGCCTCCGTGCGCGCTCTAATCTCTCTAATTTTACATTCGTGATCTCCTCGGGAGGTATAAGTAGGGGGAAGCAATATATTCGATACCTCATCCAGAAACGCACCCTCTCGAAACCTGGTGAGCAAGATTACAGAGAAATGTAGGAACACGCAAAGCAATACTGACCCTATGACTTCTCATAGGTGATACCCAATAAAGTGATTGAACCATTGTATGCCATATCACATCATACCATTGTATGCCATAGCCTAACTAAAATAATCAACCAATCTTTTGAACAGGGATGCTTTCATGATGTGTTGAAGTATGCTGATGGCTGACCTAGTTTCAAGAAAGGGTCAAGGGAAGACATGGGAAACTATTCCCCTACTTCTATGTTTCCAGCCCTGTCAAAAGTGTTAGTGAAAGTAGCTCTATACCACGTCAAATATTTTATTGTGAAAAAGTGGTATTATTATAAGCAAGCAATTTGAATTTCAACCAGGAAAAAACTCTCTAGGTGCAGTGAATAACTTTATTAGTTAACGCAAATCATTGGACCAGAGGAATAAAGTTGCCTGTATCTCCTGTGATCCTACAAAAGCATTTGACTATATGAACCATGCCGTGCTTATTTGCAACTAAGACAAATATGGGATTAAGGACAATGCTCTGAATTGGCTCACCTCATACTCACACAGCAGAAAACAAAGGCTAACTATCACTTCAATTCCATGGTTTATTATTCTGAATGGAGTACAGTATCAGAAGTTGTACCTCAATGCTCCATTTTGGGATCAATTCTGCACCTATTGTACCTAAATGACTTACCCATAAATCTAAATTGCCCATCAATATTGTTTGCAGACAGTATTTGTGTTTTAATTGAAGATAATAATGCAGAAAAAATTTTGAGCTCTTTTGTAAGCACACTGGATACCCAAGAAAACTGGTTCCAGTTAAATGGGTTGAAACTGAACAAGTCAGAAACCCATATAGTACATTTCAAAATTAAAAGTTTGAATAATGGAACATGTTGATATGATCAAATTCCTAGGACTACATGTAGACAATAACTTTGGCTGGAATACACATATTGACTTCCTATCAAACAACCTAAGCAGTTTTGCATTTGTAATGCAAATACTTGATACTTCCACTGACTTGGGTACATGAAAACAGTGAATTACAGTTACCTTGTATTTGTAAGTAGTTATGGTATACATTTCTGGGGAAGTTCAAGTAGTGTATCTGAAACTGCAGAAGAAAATTATCAGATGCATGTCTACTGCACAGCAAACAGAATCTTGTCACCCATTATTACAGAAACTACAAATTATAACTATTCCATCTGTATATATTTATGAAATTTTAATCTTCCAACATAGCAGACAAATATTATTTGTGAATCATTTTAACCACACACATCAGATGAGAAATTAAAATAATTTTATGCTACCCATGCACCAGCTGGAATCATATGCACAGACTCCACAGTATATGGGGATGACTATACAGGGCATTACAAAAAGGTACAGCCAAACTTTCAGGAAACATTCCTCACACACAAAGAAAGAAAATGATATGTGGACATGTGTCCGGAAACACTTACTTTCCATGTTAGAGCTCATTTTATTACTTCTCTTCAAATCACATTAATCATGGAATGGAAACACACAGCAACAGAACGTACCAGCGTGACTTCAAACACTTTGTTACAGGAAATGTTCAAAATGTCCCCCATTAGCGAAGATACATGCATCCACCCACCGTTGGATGGAATCCCTGATTCAGCCCTGGAGAATGGCGTATTGTATCACAGCTGTCCACAATACGAGCACGAAGAGTCTCTACATTTGGTACCGGGGTTGCGTAGACAAGAGCTTTCAAATGCCCCCATAAATGAAAGTCAAGAGGGTTGAGGTCAGGAGAGCGTGGAGGCCATGGAATTGGTCTGCCTCTACCAATCCATCGGTCACCAAATCTGTTGTTGAGAAGCGTACGAACACTTCAACTGAAATGTGCAGGAGCTCCATTGTGCATGAACCATATGTTGTGTTGTACTTGTAAAGGCACATGTTCTAGCAGCACAGGTAGAGTATCCCGTATGAAATCATGATAATGTGCTCCATTGAGCAAAGGTGGAAGAACATGGGGGCCAATCAAGACATCACCAACAATGCCTGCCCAAACGTTCACAGAAAATCTGTGTTGATGATGTGATTGCACAATTGTGTGCGGATTCTCGTCAGCCCACACATGTTGATTGTGAAAATTTACAATTTGATCACGTTGGAATGAAGCCTCATCCATAAAGAGAACATTTGCACTGAAATGAGGATTGACACATTGTTTGATGAACCATTCGCAGAAATATACCCGTGGAGGCCAATCAGCTGCTGACAGTGCCTGCACACGCTGTACATGGTACGGAAACAACTGGTTCTCCCATAGCACTCTCCATACAGTGATGTGGTCAACGTTACCTTGTACAGCAGCAACTTCTCTGATGCTGACATTAGGGTTATCGTCAACTGCACGAAGAATTGCTTCATCCATTGCAGGTGTCCTCGTTGTTCTAGGTCTTCCCCAGTCGCGAGTCATAGGCTGGAATGTTCCGTGCTCCCTAAGACGCCGATCAATTGCTTCGAACGTCTTCCTGTCGGGACACCTTCGTTCTGGAAATCTGTCTTGATACAAACATACTGCGCCATGGCTGTTGCCCCGTGCTAATCCATACATCAAATGGGCATCTGCCAACTCCGCATTTGTAAACATTGCACTGACTGCAAAACCACGTTCATGATGAACACTAACCTGTTGATGCTACGTACTGATGTGCTTGATGCTAGTACTGTAGAGCAATGAGTCGCATGTCAACACAAGCACCGAAGTCAACGTTACCTTCCTTCAATTGGGCCAACTGGCGGTGAATCGAGGAAGCACAGTACATACTGACGAAACCAAAATGAGCTCTAACAAGGAAATCAAGCGTTTCTGGACACATGTCCACATAACGTCTTTTCTTTATTTGTGTGTGAGGAATGTTTCCTGAAAGTTTGGCCTTACCTTTTTGTAAGACCCTGTATACAGGGTGAACGTTAATAAGATTGACAAACTGCAGGGATGGATTCCTGACAGGAAATAGAGGAAAAAAGGTCCTATGGACTTATGTCTGGAAATGGACAGTATGATTGGAACAAAAACAAAATGTCCTTTAACACAGTACAGAGCTGCATCGCATCCACATCACAATACATGTTCAAAGTGACCTCCATGGGATTGCGGGTGATAGGAATAGTGATGATTGTCATGCAGGTTACACGTAATTGTACTTTGGCTTACACCATAGCTGTCTGAAAGGATTCGTGCTCATACAGATGCTTCAAAAGGGCTTTAAATGTTGTGGGATGTCGGTGGTGTTAGTGAGGGGACTTGTTTTGGTATGTTCATGCTGCCACTTGTCTGTTTCCATCTGCTTGGTCACACACATAAAAAACTTATTTATTTTAGTTGTAAATATGTGTCATGTATTATTGTTTCTCTGACATGTTGTACATCCTGGAGGACCTCCTTACTATGGATCAAGTGGAATCGAAGTAAATCTAATCTAATCTAAACACAGACACCATCTTGGCTTGTTCCTGACATGAATAGCAGACCATTGTGCTGCTTACAGTATGCTGTGTCAACCACACAACCTGCAACACACAAGGAGCACACAGCACATGGTCAGAGGAACAGTCAGTCATCAGCACCATCTACTGTGGCAACGATGCATTTCTGGACACATGTTCATAGGACATTTTTCCTCCATTTCCAGTGAGGATTCTGGCCCTGCAGTTTGCTGGTATTATTAATGTTCCCCTGTATAACAATTTAATGGGCAAAATTTATTTAATATGAAGCCAGATATTCTAAAAACAAGGCTACAGGAGATTGTGTGGGAGAAATGCTATTATTCAGTAGAAGAATTTGTAAAGGATGAAATGGTAATTTGAGCAAAGGGTAAATAAGTGTTAGATTTTATTATACATACATATATAACAAAACTGTATTATTATTATGCTGTTTTAACAGCTGTTCTCTGTTGACAATGAAATTTTAGTAAAATTTTGATGTGTCTTTTATAATTGAAACAAATGATTTACATTATGTAAGTTATGAGACTAATAAACCACACAACACACTCACCCTGTGAATGATCTCCCAGACCCAGTTGCAGGTTCCCTATCTAATGGCTTCCAAGGGCAACAAAAATTTGATTTTCAGTACCTCATATAATTACTGAGTGAATGCTAATACTTAAAATGATTTCATGATCTACTCATTAAGAAGTATTATCATATGTTAAAGGTTTAACACAGTAAGACAATTATTACAGCTGGAAACTATGTAAATGTCTTAAAGGCAGCATAACTCTCCATGTGCAAATACCCAGGCTATATCCATCCAATGAATGATAAAAGGAAAGAAATTTATCCCTTATATTTTTTTCTGTCTGTGCAGTGAAACTTCAGCATCAGCATCAACTTTTTATTAGTTACTTTTTTATCACTAAGTATATTCACAACAGATTTTTTAGATAGTATCCACATATGCCACTGAGTATGACTGCAAAGTTATGTTATTATATGACACGTAATTCAAGACATATGACATCATAAATATTAAGCTGCATGGCAAACTAACTTTTGCTCAAAATGAAGCACAAATTGCCCAGACTTGATCCATCCAGTGTTCCCACAGCAAGAGAACTAGCAAATTCCGACAAACTTTATATGTGACTAGCTTAGCGCCCACTGCTTCGCTTGCATAGACTGTATGACCTGCAGAGACTTTTTTGCTCTTATTTAATTGAATCTTTATGTTGTTATCAGATTGCTAAGCTTTTAACACCAACTCTCTTCCAAACGAACTTCTGACCAAAAAGCGATTCTGGTGACTGGAGTCCAAAGTTTTTATTAACCATGCCTTTTGTGTTTATGTGATATATTTCAGTAGCAAGTTTCATCCCCTAATAAATACTTTATTCTATTTACCCAAGAAATGAAATACTAATTTTCGTAAATTTAGCTTTAAATTTTTTTAGTGTAACAAAACATTTTCTTAAAAGTTTTCATCCTCTATTGCATTCCCTTAGGGGTTGAATTTCCAGAAACACTGAAATATGTATATTTTTATTTCTAACTGAGAAGTTGTAATGATTCATGCTGAATGTTACTTAACTTAGTTTCTTCTGCCTGGTCCATTGGTGAATGAATGCGAAATTTTCATGCTACACAAAATTTATTCACATTAATTGACATCCGAACTACACACTTGTCATGTAAACAAAACATGGACAGACTTCACTGAACTCTTTGACTTCCAAAAGTAACTTCAAAACTGACTTGTTGCAACATCGCTTTGTATAGAATTTTAACAATAACTTCCAAAATAAAGTATTATTAATTTTGTGCACTTTTGGTGTTACAATTAAAATTTACAAAATGTAAAGAAACTGATGTTACAGCCGAATAAGGTATAAAATACAATATTGAATGACAACCTTTTATAGTAATGTCTTTAGTTTTCCATAGGAAAATCATTCTGAACTTTAATTACAATAATGTCTGTTGTATTTTTTTAGTTACATAATTAATTACATTTTGGATTTGGTTACTAACATTCAGTGGTAGTACAGATCTTATGGTTTATCTGATTACATACATAAAATGCACAAATAAGACCTCAAATTCTGGAAATTGGAGAACTGTGAGATGTAAGCAATCGGAGAGTTAATTAGGAATGTAGTTACAAAGAATATTAATTGCAGAGGAAGACATAAAAGTAAATAACAAATGAAAATACATTGCTTGGTAATAACTTTTAAGCTGTTTCTCAAGATAGTGAGGTCTTCTGCTATTGGATTTTTAGATTACCATTTTGTTAATTAGAAGCATTTATTTTTCATGCTAACATCTATTTAGTCTCTAGTTATTTATTGCTAAGGACGTATTACTTCAATTTCTTGATTAGTTACTTAATTTAGTATATGTACATAATTTTATCAGTGACAACAATCCACCGATAATGATGACAATGCATGTCCTTCTGGAACATTCCACATGCTTTTTCAATGAATATCAAGTTTTTTTTATCAAATAGGTCAGAGTGATATATATAAAGACACACGTACAAGGCCTTAGGAAGCCCTGAATTGTCCAATAACTGTCTGTGCTATCGGACATTTCATATGAGTCCTGGGGGAGGCTGTACCATTATAAAGGCAAATACCTTTTCGTGGTCTAATGAATAGTCCATTAAATTTCAGGCATGCAACCACGCAAGTAAAATTTCTTCCACTGATTTTTTGGCCGTGTATCAATCATCCATCCTCAGAGTAAGTTCCAAGACTGAGACAGTCTCACTATTTTATCCCCCAAATTGTTGAATTTCCCAAAAAGCTGAAACACCTTTTTTTTTTTTATTTTTTTTTTTTTTTTATTTTCTAATTGAGAAACCAAATACCAGATTTCGTAGTTCTAACTTCAAAATTCCCTTAATAGTGATATATTTTAAAAATGTCTTCCATCCCCTATTTCACCCCCTTAAGAATCAAACTTGTGACATCGCTTCTTAAATGATGCATACAGTACAAGCCCCCACACCCTCTCCAAACTTAAAGTTTTTATCCTTAGTGGTTTGGGCTGGACGATGATGAGTCAGTAAATCAGTCTGACCCCATTTCATCCCCTCAGGGGTTGAATTTCCAAAAACAGTGAAACACATATTTTTTCATCTCTAACTGGGGAGCCAAGCACTAGTTTTCAAAGATTTAGTTTTAAAAATGCTTTTGCAATAAAAACATTTTCATAAAACATTTCACCTCCTATTTCACCCTCTGGGGGTTGAATTTAGGGCACACACACACACACACACACACACACACACACACACACACACACACACACACACACAAAAGAAGAAGAATAAGTGACATGCATATGTTTTATTTCTAACAAGGAAGCAAAATACAAATTTTCATAGATTTAGCTTCAAAACTGCTTTCACAATGAAATATTTCCATAAAAACTTTCATCCCCTATTACAGACCCATAGGGATTGAATTTCAAAAAACAGTGAAACGTATTTTTTTAAATTTCTAACTGAGAAACCAAATTTTAATTTTCATTGATTTAGCTTTAAAAATGCTTTCATAATAAAACAATAAAATCTCAGCCCATATTTCACCCTTTAGGGGTTCACTATCTGTGAACGCTGAAACACGTCCTTTTTATTTGTAACTGAGAAGTCAAATACCAATGTTCACAGATGTAGCTTTAAAAATACTTCAGTAGTTCTTTAATAATGATATATTTTCAAAACAAGTTTACACCCATTCCTTAATAGCAAAATTCTTTAAAAAAGTGCATCATCCCCTATTTCACCTCCTTAGGGTTGGAATTTCGAAAAATCCCCTCTTAAATGTTGCCAGTGCTATAAGATCCACACCTTCTCCTAATTTCAAGCTTCTGTCCTTAGCGGTTTGTGCTGGGCAATGACGAGTCACTTAGTCACTCAGTCTGTCAGGACGTTGCCTTTTATATACAGTGATTTCAAACCTTTTCTAATCTTTTTCTTGCTTATATGCTTAAAGTCAGATATTTATCAAATTAAATTAATTTTAACTAAAGTACTATTTCAAGGTATTTTTTACATGAGAATTGAATTCTTTAAAGAATCAGTGGTTTACTGATGTATCTTAATCTGGCATCAACCATACTTTTCCTATAATTAATTTTATATGGTCATTTCCTTAAACCTCTCTATAAGAATGCTGCCCAGACATTTCATGGGTATGGCTTCCTCCAGTAATCGTTTAGCATTTATGTAATCATACAGTAATGAGTCATTCTGCTTATTTACACACAATATGTTGCATTTGTTTATGTTGAGTGTCAATTGCCAGTCTTTGCATAAAATGTTGATCCTGTGCAGATCTTCCTGTAATTCACTATAGTTTTCCAGCATAACAACTTGCCTGTGAGCGATAACAATCTGTGTATAGCCTTTGATGTTGTCCACCTGTCTATCATCACCACTACCTCAGAATGCATCCAAAGTTACTTTTGTGCCTGAAAATCCCTCTCCATTAAGAATAACATGCTGTGTTCTGTTTGCAGGGAACTCTCCAATCAAATCATAAAGCTGATTTGATAATCTATATGCTCATATTTTTTCACTATCTGACAATGCATAACTCTGTCACACCCTTTTTAAAGTCAGTGAACGTGACATCAACCATGGTGCTGGTATCAACTGTGTCCTGGGTCATGTGGATGAGCTGTGCAAGCTGTGATTCATAGAGTCATTACCTGGGGAGTCCATGTTGATCCTTAGAAGGACATTTTTGGTCCCCAGGAAGGCCTTAATATGCAAGCAGATACTTCAGTTTTCCCCTGTTTGCCACTCTAAGAACACAGAAATACCATACCATGTGTATTTTTCATTATGTGTGATTCTGGGATGGGAGGATGATTGGGCTTTAATGTTCTACTGATGAGGTCATAAGATTTGTTATACTAGTTTTGTGTTGTATCATTTACAATAATTACATAAATTACCACTAACAGTGATGGAGGTGAAACCCTGAAATGTGGTGCAAATCTGATAAGGAGAAGTCAGTTTATGGTGAATGTGTTAAAATTTTAAAGATAAGAACTGTTATTACTGATGAATTTGCAACAGATTGTGTATTTTATTGAAAACAGATTTTAAATTGCGTCTCTTAACTAAATTTTGCCCCGAGTTTACTGCACTGCAATCAAGTCTTCCAGTATTATTTAAATGTTGTTTACCCATGTGATATGCATCTCTTATAACGTTTTAATAGTCCTTGTTATTACCACATTTTGTAATGCTCATTGTGATTTAGCATCTATCTGAATTTTATTATCTTACAAATACTCAGAATTCTAAGAAAAATCTTATTTTTGGTCATGACATAAGTCAATATTATTGGTATACCAACTCTGTTTTTGTTACTTTACTACCTTCTTTCATGCCAGTATTGTGTCTTTCATTAACAGTTGTCTGTTTCAGTTTTTTAATTATGGGAAACTCTCGCCCATCTGTGTCTTGTTGCATTATATGTGTTGGTGAAGGACCAGTCATTTCTGTAGTGCCTCTTGACTTGCCTTGGAATGAAACTCTTCTCCTGAAGCCTTCTGTGAAAGAGATCAAAGTCATAAATGATGGACCAATTCCTGCTGCTATTGAAGTTACGCTTGTGAGTTGCATCTATTTTACTACAATACAAATAAAGCAGTAGGATATGATATCAGTGGAAAACAGTTATCCCTTGAGAGTACATAGGGGAGTAAACTTAATTAGCACACTTTGCTTTTATAAAAAAAATTGCATAGTGTCTGCACATATGCGCGCTACTATAGTTTGTACAATCAGTCAGCCTAGTTATGATCATATGTCAATTTACATTAAATACTTTTGAAAGTACTAGCAAGTAATTTATAATTCTGTAAGAGTATTGTGCCTGCACCCCCCTCTCCCTCCACTAATGCAGGTGCTGATACCATATTGCACTTGTGTTCAGTTACTGGACAGAACATTAATATTTAAGAATGAATGTTTTGTTTTTTGTCTGCTATGCATCTTATCCTATACCATTCATCTGATTACAATGAATGCTCAAGTCTGTGAAGGTTTCTGTGGTGGTTATTGCAAAATTTTTTAAGTCTGGCCAATTTAATTTCATTTCTGAATGGTTTTATTCACAGGATATGAACTGTTCAGTACCCATACAAAACATATGTCAGGAGCTTTTAATAAAAATCTATGATATTTCAAAAATAATATGAAGTAGCACATTACAGTGAACTCTCAAACTTTTTTGTTTATTTCAACAGTTTCTCAGAAGGAAAAAAAGTCAATCAAATATAGAAACAAAGAATTACTCTTTGACTCCCTGCATGCCAGTCTCTGCATGTAGCAAATTAAACTGAACTCATTTAAGTGGCATTGTCAGAAGATTTTATCAGTTAACCGGTTCTTTCTGTTTATATATTCCAACATATTTCACCATTCAGTAATCTTTCATGGACATGGAATTGTTGGACCTCTTTATGATTTTAATGTCAACAATATTTAGGGATTTTTGCTAGTTGTAATACACTGGCATTATTAGTGTAAAGTGTTGGATGTTGCTCTGGCAGTTCAGCTAATTTACTTGTTAAGTGACACAATCAAATTAATTTTTTGACTCCATCATTTGCTGAAATAATTTCTGCTTAACTGGTGGACATAGCCACTACCTTGTGCAACTGACTTGTCGATGATATTGTCCCACCAGAGTACTTTGCCACAATGCTGGTTGTTTAATAACTTATCTACTTGTCTCCAGTGAACTGAGTGTCACTGTAAGCTCTCAAATCTTCTTCTCTATCTTAAGTAATTGCATAATTCAAAGCCCCTTTCAGATTTCAGAATATGCATTTCACTTAGTAAAGGTCTCCGGGGACCCATATCTTGAGCTGGTTGATTCAAAGCAAAAGTTATGTCTGGATGAGGTCCTTGAAAGATAACTTGAAACGTCCATTGGCCTTGTGATAGGGGACAGAGGACAGAAGTCCTTTACTTTGGTAATTCTCTTCACATCCAATGATAGTTAAAGTCATATTGAAATCTACTGTTCAAAATCTTATTTGACTTACCATTATCACTCCATCTCCAATTTGTTTTATTTTTACGCCGAGGAAACTGTTAAGGGTAGCTGCTGTTGTACAAAATACACGTTGTAAAGTCTTCAGAAAAGTGGTAATTTCTGCTTGTGATTAAAAACAAACAATGATCTGAAGCACTGTTTTCAAAACATGGCTTTTTCCATGACTTCCATAAAACAGTGGTTTGATCAGTGTGGTTCTTGTTTGAGTCCATAGATACTTCATTTTAAGAGACACATGCAATCTGTATTATCTTTAAAATCATCTAGTTGTTTCTTATGCACTTCATCTTCAACTGTTCCATTTAAAAAGGCTATTGTCACACAAAATTGTTTTAACAACGTTTCCTTAAAGCCAGCTATGATAGCAAAGAATTGTGTCATAGAGTGCTAGAGGAGTAAAGACAACTTCATAATCAATTCCTGCTTTTTGACTGTAGCTTTTAGCAACCAATTGGGCTTTGAAGCAAATATTTCCATCACCTGCAGCTTCAACATAGAATCCAGTGATTTTGCAGTTCTTTGGATTCATAAGATGCCTAACAAACACCCATGTACTGTTTCTATGAAGAGATTCATTTTGTTCATTAGTAGTTCGCATCTGTTTCTCCTTCTCAAGTGACTGAAGTGCTTCAGAGCAAGTTTGGATCTCTGTATTCACCAGCACCAACATTTGTTAGCATCAAGAACTCACCACCTTCTGTGCAGGCCAGCTTTCTTCATTGTCTACTGTTCTCTGGTTTAAAGTCTTCAGAAAATTTAGAAGCTTCTGCTTTCAAGGATTGTGTTGATTGTGTTACTGATACTTTATATTAGGATTCCTCTAGAATCAAGTGTGCCAAATTTTTCTTCACTTTGACTTACTTTGGAAGCAGATTGCTTGTAATATTTGCTCTCTTCTGCTTTGGATATCACATCCAACCATTTCAGTCGTGGAAATTCTTGCAGAGAAATATTGAATTTAACATGATCACTACAGAAACTACAAACTACTCCTGGCTTAAATTTTATGTAATGACTCAAGACCAGATTCCTTTTAGAAGGAATCCTGATTATAAATCTTTGTCATTGACACACCTCTAAGCTGTCCAAAAACAGTTTTGTCACAAACTTTGAGTGGATAGTTTCGATTATATGACAATCAGTGCCAAAAATTCTGAGATGATGAAGATTTGATACTGGCCAGTTTTACCACATTTTCTAAGTGGTTTTGTTTGAAACTGAAGATCTTCTTGTATGATTTGAGATATAGACTTACCACATTTTCTAAGTGGTTTTCTTTGAAATTGAAGATCTTCTTGTATGATTAGAGATATAGAATTCTAAACTGCAAGCTTCTGCCCCAAATCCTCTCAGTAGTGCACTTACATTCAGCATTGAATATGCAGCTTCAATGATTGTACTGTTTTTATGTTTGGTCACACCATTTCATTAATCAGTGTATAATGGACGAATCAGTAATTTTGTTCACTTATCTATGAGCAATTTCTTAACTGTCTTGTTATGAAATTCTTTGTCTCCATTACATGTAAATTGTTTAACAGCATGTCTTTTGGCTTGAGCTTCATTCAAAAATTGTTTATGCAGATCATACTCTTCATTTTTGTGTTTCAGAAAGAAAATCTGATGACATTGACTGAAATCATATTGAGCACTATCAAACAACTGTACTCACTGTTCCATTGATATATGGATTAATTCACTAGTAACTGGAATGATTTACTTGTGTTCTATGCATCTTATGTAATGCATGACCATCACAAGATGCATCATTCAGCTTTCTATATTGATGTTTAGTTTCTTGAAGATATTCTTGATGTGGTGTTTATTTTGCTGAGAAAAACTTTCATCATACACTTACAATATTTCAGAGGACACCATGAATTTCATTTGATTATTCTTTTCTGGTGACCACACATATTCAGCACATACAGTCCATTTTCCTTACAGCCTGTCATAATAATTTAGCCACTGGCTTTTTTGAAATACTAACACTTCTCACTTTTGTAGTCAAACATTGTGTTGTAGTCATTACAGGCAGCTGCTCTGGCTGAGGACAAAACAACACTTGCATCAGGCATATTTAAAAATTTTCGATTCTAGCATTGTATCATTCAGTACATCATGTGATTTCAATGCCAGTTGTTCCTTGACCAGATACACTTTACTGATGCCTATTCTTTTAGTTGTCTTATTGTTTCTTCTTGTTTGTCCCAGTTTTTTGAGATCTCTTGATGAAGGGACACGATATAATAAGTTCTGTAGTGGTACAATGAAGTTACACAACAGTTGGTGATTTAACTTTTGAAACTGCCAGTTTATTGGCATTTATGGAAAGAGAAACACTCTCATTCTCTCATGTGGTCACGTGTAACATTTTGTGTGTGTAATGGGACTTACTGCATCATAAACCGTTCTGATAAATTAATTAAGCTGCCTTAAAGTGTTGCTAGGCAACATAATCAAAACGGTCATACGTGTCTCAATTAAAAAGTAACCTCGACATTTTAAAGAAACTTTTGGTCCATCCCTGTCAAAATCAGTACTTGTCTCAAAATCAACTTCCAACTTAGTGCATTAAGTCCAAGCACATTGGCAAATATTGCATGTGACTCACAGGACAGCCCGATTATGCACTGGCGTGATACACACTTTAAATCAAGCATGCAAGCTTCAGTCACTCCTAATGGGCCAAATGAGTCCTTTGTAATAATGCAATCCCATGCAAAGTCTAACTGGAACTGGATTTGTCTTTATCCAAGTGAAAATCTAAAAATAAAATCCAACGCACAGGTCAGTGAACTGCACATGCGCACTTTTGCACTCCAAGTGATAACTCATCTCAGAGTAAAAGCCGTACATAAATTCACATTTTTTTTATGCATACAAAAATCAGAACACCTTTATATTAAACAGATAAATTATGGCTTACAATTACTAACTAAACATTTCCAACTCTGAATAAACTTCAAGAACTTTTATTTCATAATCAATAAAATTCATCACCTGAGAGAAACTATTTGCTAAAACGGATTCAGATTACAGTCAACTCATGTCTGGATTGTGACGTCATGAATTGACACTTGCTTAGAATGAACTAAATACCTGTACTGAAAAATACTGTCCGTTGAGTGATTCACAGACTTCTATAGCAAATTTGGGTACCCCTTACATTGCTAGAGCATGCGCTGCTTCCTGGACTGGGGTAGGCGCGCCAGCCCTAGATCGAATTCACCCGGTGGATTACTGATGAGGACCAGTGTGCCGGCCAGCCTGGGTGTGGTTTTTAGGCAGTTTTCCACATCCCATTAGCTGAATACTGGACTGGTCCCCACGTCCCACCTCAGTTACACGACTCGCAGACATCTGGACATGTTTGCACTATTCCATGGCTTACACTAGACGCAGACAGCTGGGCTTCACTCATTCTGTCGTGGGCTGTATGAGGTGGCGGCAAGAAGGGCATCTGGCCACCCCTTAAAATTAACCATGCCAAATCCATCCTTAACTGTGCCAACCCTGCGCAAAATGTGGGGCAAAGGCACTAGCAAAAGAAGAAGAAGAAGTCATTGAAGAGAATGGCAGCTGCAAAAGTTGCTGCAGAACTGAATGTCACATTTGTGAATCCTCTCAGCACCAAAACAGTTGAAAGGAAGCACTATAAGTTGGGAATTGTAGGGCAAGTTGAAATTCAAAGACTGTACATGAAGCATGCAAATGCCTGTAACAAAAAACGTGGTGCCAAAGCCATAAAACCTGGACTATCGAAAATGGAAGTCAGTCATTTGGTCAGATGAGTCTTGTTTCACACTGTTTCCAACTTCAGACTGAGTTTAGATCCATAGTGTGAAAAATGGCAGTGGTATGTGACCATTTTTGGCTGATCATGTCCATCCCTATTAAGAAATAAACAATTATTTGCTCACTGACAATTTTGCCTTGTTTTCCTGTACTGTATATCGTGAATATTCCTTTAAAGAAAATATTTCCAGAAAAATCAAAGAGTATTATCATCCATAGTGTGAAAACTATTGAGTGGATAATAAATATTAATGAAGTAAAATATGAATTAGAAAGTTGCTATTTTGTGTAATTATCAAATATGTTGTATTAATAGTACAAGATAGAATAAAGAAAAAATTGTATTAATGTCAGAAGTGGTTAAGAACAGGTAGGGCAGTTCCACTTTGGTCTATTACATGACTATCATAACACTGGTTGAGTAGAGGAGGAGCCAGCAGGCTGCACAAAGGATGGAAAGTGGAGCTTAATGGAGTTAAAGCCATTTACCTGATGTGAGTTCTCATGTCAAGCTGGGCACTCTGAGATGAGGAGTAGGTCCATGTGTTTGATCTGTGGAAACACCTATGGGTAACTTCAGCCCTTGGTGGCTGCAGTGTGTGAAAGGGCCAGTGAGAATCAAGTTATACTCGTAGTTAATACTATGAGAATTCAGATTACACATTTATATTTGACCAATGAAATGAGCTTCCTGTCATTTCTCAGCATTCTGTACGGCTTGCAGAGTTACAGCAAAGGAACTAAGAACATATACACTAATAAGTCAAGCTTTAATTACTTTTATCTTAGTTTGATGTGCTAGAGGTGCCACCAGCTAATATCCAAGCAGCATTACAGTATGTTAGGAGCTCCCCTCTAACTCAATGGCGACTACCATTAAAAATTCATGTGAAATATTCTCAGCAATAAACAGCTGATATCCCCACACCTGTAGGTCTTGGTTGTGCCTGGGCATGATTTTTTTCAATGAAGATTTAATATTGTTCTTCTTTACCTCTTATTTTGCCAACTGTTGCATTGAATGCAATGATGTAAGACTTGGTCCAGTTTCTTGAATAATATACCGACACCTATTATATAAAAAGGGTGTTAACAGATAAGTGGGAAACCTCTAGATAATGGGTAGATGACTTTATGATTTTTGTAGTTACAAACACTTTTTTGTTGTTACATGTTTGCTTCATTTCTGTGATTTTGTTTTCAAATTTCCTGCTTGGTTCTACAAGTTCTTTTTCTTTTCAAATGTTGTTCTTTTTGGATGTGTTAAGTCAAAGTCATGTTATGTTTATCTTATTTACCATTGTACTATAGGAAATAAGCAAATGCTTTTAGTATTGCAAACACAATCAGTAGTGGAAATAAACTCTGCAGTTTTTATTGGACTAGTGTTTAGTGTGTACTGAACATTCTTCCCCCACCAGGAATCGAGTTACCTATTTCTGAGAGGGGCAGCCCTGAACAAGCGTGTGTTGTTGATTTCAGCTGGTGACTGATGAGTTATGTCCTACTTCCGGTCATGGGTGTGGTGCTTGCTTGATAAAATTCTTATTGGACTAATGTTTACTGTACATTTATGGCTAAAATGTATTCTAATTGGCATGCACCCAATGTATGAACCTGCAAATTGCAATTTATCTAAAGCTAGAAGATTTCCTAGTAGGAATTTACCAAACAGTAAGACCCTTCAAAGAATTTATGAATGTATTATGGATACAGGCTGTTTCTAGAAAATATCATTTCATTGTTAAAACACCAGACTTAAAAGATTGAGTACTTCATCATATTGAGGACAATAATGGCAGCAGTAGCATGGAAATGCAGAAACTGCGAATGTTAGTCATGTGACAGTGTGTAAAGTCTAAGGAAAGGAACTCCTTTATCCTTGCCAACTACAGAGGGTACAAGATTTTACTGAAACAGATTTTTGGTTCAGAAAAGCTCTTTTATATTTGGTTACTAGGGATGTGTGCTCCTGGCCAACACTTTGTGTTTACTGTACTATTCACTGATGAAGCAAAGTTTACCAGGAATGGAGTGCAGAATTTTCACAATGCTCATGTGTGGTCAAATGACAGTCCTTGTGCAGTGTCGCAAATAAGATGTCAATAACAGTCTACCATAATGGATGGCCTGGTGTAACTGGAGACAGATTCATTCGAAATTTCATTTTCTGTCGAGCACTGACTGTAGCATCTTACAGGAAATTTTTAAAGAAACGTTTAAATATTTTGCTGAAAGACTTCCCACTACACTTACATCAGAGTGTGTAGTTCATGCATGGCAAGGCTCTCCCCCATTTTGCTCTGCAAGCAAGAACAGTTTTAAATCTCCATATTTGAAGTAAATGCATTGTTCATGGGGTGACAACATCTTATCCTGCTTAATCCTGTGACCCGAATCTATCAGACTTTTATCTTTGGAGGAATTTGAAGGACATAGTGTGATGTTACAAATGTTCAAGGTCTTCACCACTGTATTCAAGAAGGTTTTCATCTGATGCAGCAGACACCTGGAATATGGGAGCAAGCAAGATAATCCACAGTACGCCATTTAGAAACTTGTTTTAGAGCTAATGGTAGTCATTTTGAGCATTTCATTTAGCCATCACAAGACAGCCCTTGAAAAAAAAAAAAAAAAAAAAAAAAAAACCTCACCTGTGGAAACTAGATGGAAATTTGAAAACAAAAAGTCAGAAGTGAAGCAAGCGTTTGAAAACAAAATAGTGTCTGTAGTAAAATGCCACCCTTAAATGTGTGAGAAGAGGGAAGCATTTTAATTACCACTAATGCTGAGTGAGAAAAAAATATACAGTTTCTCTAGTTGTGTCTGTAGTTCGACAGTAGTAATAATGAATTCTCAATCATACCTTTGGAGCAATTTAATAGTTCGGACCTCTACCAAGTACAAAGATGAACGAAAATTAGAAAATTTCAGTCACAGTTAATGAAAGTTTACACAGTAACTTAGCTGCTCCATATTATGAAATACTCAGCTTTGATACCCTTGGGGTTGTTGTGTTAGAAAGTCCAGCATTCAGCATCACTACTGTACTAATTTTTAAATAAAACGCAGAGTATAACACTTTTCTTGTCTTATATTGTGACCGAATATCATGTACATTGGCGGAATATACACTGGACAACTGACAGCCTCTGAAAGATTCTCACACAAATAGATTCCAAAAGACAATCATGCAGACTGACTTCATAGCTCATGTGCCACTTCCTTTTATATAAAACTAAACAGTTGAATACATTGCTAAATGTAAGATTTACAAAATAACAATTGAAAGACATGAGATGATTTTAGCTACTTACATCAGAAAATGGGCCACATATTGCCCCACAAGTCCTGATATTCAGTTTGGAAAAGTTAACTTAATTTTGTACACTATTTCAATGCATTTTACAGTGCAACAATTTAAATTACATTTTAGTAAATTCTAAACAAATCACATTGAATTAAAATTTGTATTTTGGTTTGCTCTCGAGTAGAGCAATCATTTTAAATAATCATAATGAATAAACATCATGGGTTTTCAGAAATAGAACAGAAGTAAATTTTCAAGAATATGTGGTGCAATATGACTGCACAGTTCATATCACAAAATTTTGAAGTTGGGTTGTTAACAAGCGGTTTACTCCCCTTAGCTGCAAATATAAATCGGGTAGCATACTAATATAAAATTTAATCTGGGATAATAAACTCATTTGTACTAATTTTTTAAAGGGCAGTTCACTACTGGAATTGGGTATAGACCTAATAGTATAAAGTCTAGAAAGTCAAAATTCAAGCTAAAATGACCTCTTCAGAGAATGTTGACATGAGGCAGGAATTTCAGATAGGATTGGGAAGGTAGTCCCATTTCAGTAGCCACAAAATAAAATAAAAGATGACAATATGTGTATAAGAGCATTTTTGCTTCATTTCAAGTCCTCTCTCTATTTTCCAGGGGTTTTCCACATATTAGTTAATGTCCTGTATATATATTCCATCAGTGAATACAGCCTTAACTAGATAACATCAGGCTTCTGTGAAGTCAAAATGGCCAACCCAAAACCTCTGCCTACAAACCCAGCCAAAGAATGATAGAATCAGAATGATATTTCATTTGTTTTATTAATCATTACATGGAATGTGGGAGCGAGTAAGATAAACCACGATGTGGCGTTTAGAAGCCTGTGTTAGAGCTAATGGTAGACATTTTGAGTATTTTGTTTAGCCATCAGAATACAACATTTAAAAAGAAAAAGTACCTGTGGAACCAAAATGAAAAAAAAAAGACAGAAATGAAGCAAACATTTAAAAACAAAATAGTGCCCGTAATTACAAAATAAAAAAAAGAGAAGATGACCATATGTATGCAGAAACATTCTCCATGAACTTCCCACATATTAGTTAACACCCTGTATATATAGGCCGTCAATGAATACAACATTAACTATACCTTGGAGCTTCTGTGAAGACAAAATGTCCAACACTAAACCTCTACATACAAATCTATCCAAAGAATGATAGAATCATAATGACATTTCATTTTTGATTAATCATTATATCTATTGTCAGAATTATATGTTCATTGAGGATGTTGTGCTTCTACAAGTAAGCCAGTGATGCTAGGAGGTTATATGTCTGTATCTGCAGTAGTATTTCTTGCATTTTGACTATATGTGTCATCCCTCAGTGTGGTTATCCAAATACAAATAAAATAACAAGTGCACACAATATTTTGGCCCTCTTCTATGTGAACTTTTTTTAGGATTTTCATTTGTGGGTATCATTCATTTGTAAGGACACGAAGGATACACATCATTCCTCTGGAGTGATATATAACAGCACACCTCTTGATCCCGTCACCCAAACAAAACATAGTATATAGGCTGCCAGCCTATTCAAATGTTGTGTTTAAAGCCGTATCCACAAACTATTCTCCATCATGAAAGCTGACTGCAACAGTTGTGGGAACTACAGTTATTTTAGCACATCATCAGGTGATCACTACCTCCGTGAAAACCAGTGGCAGTATATGTAGTATTCAAGTGGATCATCAGTTATATTTGATTACAAACTAATCCATAGGTGTAATAATATTCTCACTTCTGTTTTTGCTGTGATCTTATTATATGATAGTGGGGTATTTTGTGTAAGTTTAGTTTCAATAATAAGACAGAAGTTTCTTTCACATACTGCTTTCAAGATATATATTTTTAATTTATTATTATCAGTCAGCATGCTAAGATGGCGAAAACACTTTTCTGATGCACTCTGTGGATACCATTTGTAGTGTAACGGATTTGTGAGCATCACACTGCATATTTTGAGAATGACTTGGAGTGTTGTCACACTTCCATGAATGCCATTAATAGTGATAACCATAGCCTATTTAATCTGTTGTAAAAAGTTAAACAATTTATGAACATTTGGAGAAATAATTGTATTCCACGTGCTACTTGACTGTAGTTATCCATAGAGCTGGAGCATGAGAAATAATTTTTTGTTGTAAATATTCTATGTTTAAAATAAAATTTGAATATTAATTAGTGCCTCAAGAAACTGGATATGGCATTTTAGTCCTCCTTCCATTGCTAAAGAAATTCTCTTGAACATTGAATCCTGTCTGAGTTTCCAGCTACAGCTGCCACTGAGGAAAAAAATTATCAGAGAGAGTCCTTACTGTACCTGACAACAGATCAATGTAGTCTCTCAGAATTCGATTGGTAGACATCCCTAAGATCTTCCTCAAGTGTTTTCATGTTAGAAAGCTTCCCAGCTGAAAATACCACACCTGTACAGTATCCTGTTACTAGTGCGTGTGAGTGTGAGTGTGCTGAGAGTGGTGACTGTGTTGAGAGTGGTGTCGCCACATACGTGTGTTTGAATCGGTCACCAACTGTGTCAGTGTGGGTCAGTTGCTGGAGGCTGCTGTGTGCGGTGTGTGCATGGTGCAGTCTCTGCCACACTTTCTACCGGTGAATTGGGTATGTATATGTGCTGAGCAGCGCTGACTGTCTCTCTATATTATTCTAGTTTGTATCATACACACCGTTGTTCTGTGTCTTGCAGAGTCTGAAGATGTATATTGTTCAGGAGTTACGAGTAATGTCATATTTGTGTGACTTGGATCAATTTTATTTATTACTTGGTTAGTACACTCTCAAACCTCAGAGTCGAAGGTTCATTATTTATAACTTTGGCACAATTTACTTCACAGATTTGATTTCTGTAATTTGGCTTTGTTCTTTGTGCAAAATGCAGCTTACCAGTTGACTCAGGAACTTAACAGCATTCATGTATCTGTAACTCTTCTCATGATATTCATCCTTCCCCAGTGACTGTTGGCAATCTGTTCATCAATAAAGGTATTGCAGTACATAATGTAGCCAAAACAGTCAGTTTAACACAAGAAAAAACATGTCATAATACTGAAATCCTGCTTGAGAAACCCTCATATCTATCTTACTGCTCAATTAAGTCCTGATTTTATTTATTAAATTTATCAGAAATGAGAAAAAGACCTCTTCTAAATGTTTTGGCTCCCAGAAAGTAGTTTTGTTTGTGTAGGATACATTCCTGAGTAGTCTCTATGAGTTGGCTTAACATTAAACTTTTGATGGTGGTGGTGTGACAGAATGCAACATTCAACACAACATCTGGAATGGAAATGTGTTGACAATATAGGGAAGTATCCTCTAGGAAGAACAGAACTTTTCAAAACTTTCAGATTGACTCTGTTATATTGTTTATTCATCTCTCTCTCTCTCTCTCCCATTCCCCTTCCTCCTTCCCTCCATCTCTTTCCCCCCTCCCTTCATTTCTCTCTCCTTCTACCCCTCTCTCCATGTATGTGTATGTTCACTTTCTAAGAAGAGCGAAGAGGAGAAATTCTATTTTTTTCCTTTGTCTGTGTGAATATCTTTTAAGTTTTCGCATTTTCCAATTTTTAGATCAAAACCAAATCACCCTGGAGCATCAGCCCCACATGTTTTATGATAAATCCAGATGAAACCAAACTTATTGAAGTCGTGATATATCTGACTGATACTGGTAACTACAGTGACACCATGGAGATAAAAGTCACAAACAGCAGAACCATTACTGTAAACTTAACAGCAATTGGAATTGGAACCAGTATAACTGTTGAACCTCCTATTTCTACTGTGGATCTTGGCTTACTGTACATGTGAGTACTGTTTGATTTGTATAATGATTGAATGCTATGTGCACTTAGTTAATGTCTTACCATTTTACATGATGTCTCAAAAGAAAGTTCATATTTGAAGAGTTCTCTGTGCATGCATGACAAATCAGTGGTGTGTGTGTGTGTGTGTGTGTGTGTGTGTGTGTGTGTGTGGGTGGGTGGGTGGGGGTGGGGGATATGTTTATTGCTTGCTTGGCCTTTAGGATTCAGTTGATATGGAGTGCTTCTCAGGAGTGTATCATGCATTCTGTTGCATTCTGTGTGCAAGAATTTTACAAAGACAGTGATTTGGGGACTGTAGCATGGAGGAAATTTTGCACCAATCGTGGATTGTGTGATGCAAATGATGCTCCAAGTGTTCCCCTTATCTGGAAATGGGTCAAAACGTTTGAGGAGACTGGTCCAACACTGGCCAAACTGAAATCCAGGTGCTCAGTGCCATCAAGAATGGGCAAATCTGTGGAGGATGTAAATCAGTCTGTTTTTAATGATCCTAACCTCTCCATTCATAAGCATGCAAGTTCTTTAAATGTGCATAGGTCAATACTCCACTGAATTCTGCAAAAAGGCCTTAAACTACTCCCTTACAAAATCCAGTTGGCGCAAAAATAAAACCCTCAGGATGCCAAATATAGGCTGCAGTTTGTTAATGATGTGACTGAGTGTCCTTCATTTAACAACATATTTTTTTCTGACTATGCTGATTTTCACCTGAATGGTTATGCCAGTAAGCAAAATTGCTCTACCATAGTGCAACAAATCCTAAACAGAACCATGAGAAACCCCTTCATTCACCAGTAGGTACTGTATGGCTTGTGATGTTGGCTACAGGAATAAGTGGCGGATGAGAGCAATTGTGCAGTTGCTGTGAATTTGGAACATTATGTGACAATGTGAAATGATTTTTTGTGCCTTAATTGCAAAATTTTCTCGTTTAAGAGAAATTTGTTAACAGTGAGTGTAGATTTAAGTGTCAGGAAGTCTTTTCTGAAAGTTTTGTATGGAGTGTAGCCCTGTTTGGAAGTGAAACATGGACAATAAATAGTGTAGACAAGAAGAGAATAGAAGCTTTCGAAATGTTGTGTTACAGATGAATGCTGAAGATTAGAGGGGTAGATCACATAACTAATGAGGAGGTACTGAATAGAATTGAGAAGAGGAATTTGTGGCACAACTTGACTGGAAGAAGGGATCAGTTGATAGGACATGTTCTGAGGTGTCAAGGGATCACCAATTTAGTATTGGAGGGCAGTGTGGAGGGTAAAAATTGTAGAGGCAGACCAAGAGATAAATACACTAAGCAGATTCAGAAGGTTGTAGGTTGCAGTAGGTACTTGGAGATGAAGAAGCTTGCACAGGATAGGGTAGGATGGAGAGCTGCATCAAACCAGTCTCTGGACTAAGACCATAATAACAGCAACATAACCAAAGATCATGGTTTCAGCAAGGTGGAGCCACAGTATACATGTCCGATGTGTTTATATTGCGAGTTCATAAAATTTTCCCTGGTAAATTGATTTCCAAGAGGGGTGACATAAATTGGCTCCCATACAGTCCAGATTTGAGCCCCATAGATTTTTTCGTATGTGTGTATGTCAAATCTAAAATGTAATCTGACTTCTTTGGAGTGAAGTGGCAGCCATCCCAGTGTCTACATGCCCAGCCTTCATGGAATATTTTGTTCATTGTTTAAATAAGTGCCATAACCATGCTTGATTTCATTTAAATGACATTATTTTTAAGAAGTTAATTCCTAAACTGTGTATTTCAATAATAAATACAGGCTTTGTTGATAGACTTTGGCCCCTATTTTATTTTGAGTTCAAATATAAACATTTGTTTGAGGTACCCCGTATAGATGTATGATTTGCTTTCCTGCTTATTTCACTTATGGATTTCACCAGATTACTACACAGATTCTAAAATAGTGCTCTGAATTAATGTATGTTATTCTGTAACTTATATTCATTGAATTGTAACAATAAGCATTTATCCATGCTATTGCGAAGCTGCTTGTCGAAAAGGAAGAAAAACTAATGTTTTAGACTGCAATCCTATCTCTCTTTTAACAAGTTTCTCCGAAGTACTAGAGAAACTGAGGCACAGGGTACTTGTACATCACCTGAATATTAATAACATTCTGTTTCAGAGTAAGTTTGGTTTTTCAAAAGGCCTGTCAACATATGACACTGTATTATCCCTTATCTGTGAAATTTTGGTAGCACTAACTAATGGAATCTTTTATGATTTTGCATTTAAAATTGAATTTTATGCTTAATGATGCCTGTGGAACTTGTGAATGTAACAGTGTGTTTTATAAAAAATAAGTACCTTATTGTTTTATGTATTTTCTGTGTATTTACCAGTAATCTATTTTTTGTCTTGAAAATGGCAGTGAATTACAAAATTCTGAATGTAACAGTGTGTTTTATAAATGCTTGGTATCCCATCATTTTATATATTTTCTGTATACCGTATTTACACAAATCTAAGCCGCACTCGAATCTAAGCCGCACCTGAAAAATGAGACTCGAAATCAAGGGAAAAAAATTTCCTGAATCTACACCGCACCTGAAATTTGAGACTCGAAATTCAAGGGGAGAGAAATAGTAGTTAAGCTTTACCAGGTAGCCGTTGCTACGCGTCAGGTGCTCCATCCGTATTTATATGGGTACCCTTCCTTTTTCACGTGCTTCATCTGGTTTGAATTGATTGCTTATTTTTCTTTGATCTGGTAAGTGCCATTCTCTGTGCTATGGGTGTTTACGTCACTCTTAGCTGAAAATGCATTACTGTACTGTGTCATGCATTGTTTGTCGCATTCTGATAATGAGTGTTTACGGCCTGTCGCCGCTCGCGGCATGGCTTGCTTTTGTGCGCGCTACTGCCGCTTACAATTTTTAAAAAAAAAGAGGAATCGTCTCATTAGCAAAACAATGGCAAGAGACTGCTATTTGTCGTTACTTACACTGCTGCTTTCTTTGATAATGATCAACAAGAACCAAATAATAGACTGTATATGATAGATGTTTTGAACGAGAGTGTAGCGAACATTTTTCTCCATTTCAAAATCTTTGCAGACACCTCTTTACTGGTACATTACATTCTGCACAGAAATTAGAGTCATCTTAGATTTAAAAATCTAGTCAATTACCATGCTTCATTTCTGACCCTATCACTATCAGGCATAAGAATAATACGAATATAAACATGACATGATATGTAGATTCTTCCGCGTTTGCTGTTGTCTCACTCTAGTTTCGTAATTTATTAGGCAGACGGGATTTAAATGAGATAGCAGCAAACACGGAAGAATACATGGCAAAATGTTTATATTTGTATTATTCTTATAGTGAACAGAATACTGTATGTGATTCACAATTCATAAAAGTTCCTACTAGCAACCATCTCTTCTCACAGGTAGGAAAAAATTCAGAACGTATAGTTGGCCATATTGACAACATCCCAACAGTCTTGCCAGTCGGATTTTCGTAGTACATTGAAATGCTGCTACATTCGACGATGAACAATACGGAATTTGTATTTACTTCATTGGATAGTGTATGAAAATGCAGTGGTCGAAACTTGGGGTGGAGAAAAAAGCTCGTCTTCCACCCCTTTTTTTTTTACTGACGCAGAGGTTTTGGTGCCAGTGTTTATTGTTGTGCCTGCAAAGCATGTCTGTGTAGAGCTAAATATATTTGATGGCAGAAGTTAGTTGTGGCGGCACCTACCAATATTTTTCAGAACTTCCGCTTGCTTTGCACTCGATTCTAAGCCGCAGGCGGTTTTTTTTATTACAAAAACCATAAAAAAAGTGCGGCTTAGATTTGAGTAAATACGGTATTTAGTAGTAATTTAAGGGTCATTGCAAAGGTCATGGCAATCATCTTTTGTCTTGAAAATGGTAATGAATTTAAAAAAATCTTAAATATGTGAATGGAAGGTTAGTTCATATGTAAACATGACGTATAGGGAGCTTGATGAACACACACACTGCAATAAAGATCTAGAAGGAGAAGAAATACAAAACAAATTTTGTCATTTCAAATGTGTTCTACTGTCAGTTGCAACAGTACACAATAGTATAGACGACCAACATGGACCTATGACACCTTAGAGTCCCGCAAAAGGGCCTCCCAACAAATCCATCACACACTGTCAACGCAGTGGAAGATGCTGAATACCCTTGGCCTCACCATGAGTAAATCATCAGGTCCCATGCATCACTACTGTGGCAATGTCTTCACATGTTCAAAAGTTTGTTCCACACCATGGCTGTTTCAGTTTTGGTACGAGGTCAGAATTGCGAAGTGATAAGTCTGGCAATTATGGTGAATGATCCTGTATTTCCCATCCCTGTTGCATGGGGAGATTCTGCACACACACACACACACACACACACACACACACACACACACACACACACACACAGTCATATGGGGTCTCGCATTGTCCAGAATAATTAATGCACCAAGTAGATGTTCAGGACATTTCTCCCATGATGGGTGTCATTGCAGGAAAGTGCAACAACAGTACAGTGCATTAACGGTTCCTCCACATGGGGCAAAATTGCACAAAATCAGTCCTGTAATGTCGTAGGCTATGCTAACCATTAACTTGACAGGAGAGGGACTGCAACAAAATTTGTGCCTGTGTCATACAAATGGACGATGCTATTCTACAGACTGGCATTTCTGTTCCAGGTCATAGTCCCTGGCCCAAAATTCATCTTTAGTGATGATTCTTACAAGTATATTGTCTCCTTCCTCATAGCCTTATAGATGCACTGACATGTCCACTTTTCCACTTCACTTATTGGTTGCAGCAACATTACACACGTGTAGCTCCTCTTGTAAAATCCTTGTCTTCTTCAATACCAGTATAGTGCTGTGATTCTGCAGCATCCATTGTGACTGTCAGCTGAATGGATTGGAGCTGCAAATGCTTCTGCTCACTGGCTCTCATCATCTAACTCGAGTATGATCTCCTACCCTTTCTTTTTCCAGATTCGTGGGCTGAACACCTGTTAAAGTGCATAAATATAGTACTCTTGATGCTGCTGACCAACGAGAACAAATGTTAACCAGAGTACAGCCTAGGAGACTGAAGTCAAATGATGAATCAAATGTGTGTGTTAAGTTCCTTAAAATTCACAAGTTTTTATTCTTAGCTGAATGCAGTTCATTGGTAGTATCTTCCAAACAGTTACATGCCATTTTAATTATTGCTCAAGCCCACAGTAGTAATACTGAACATGGTATATAAATTTTAATAAAAGTTGCTTAATGCTGAAAAAAATCAAGTGATATTTAGCAAATTGATCAGTTTGCTAAAATATAGCCTAATTTCAGTGATATAAAGTTCACTCAACACTAGCACATATATAAACAAGAGCCCACAGTATCATTTCAGCGGCTAGTGTGGCAGCCCTTGAATGGAAAAAAGAGTTCCACAGCTACAACATTTCAGCAAAGTCCCATTTCCTTACAAAAATGATCACCCAAAGACAAAATACATGAAAAACACAAGTCCCTGGTGTGTTCCACACTGAAAATATCCTAAGTTCAGTTTCTTTGCGAAAAGTTCTATCTTCCATTTGGATGCATATGCAAAATTTGGTCAAGTTCAACAATTCTGGGACTGCAAAAAACTAACACCAAAGTGTTGCATCGAAGAACACAGGTCTGGCCTTGGAAAAGGCGCGCAGAAGTCAGTTCAGGAGCTTCGTGTCAGTTCTGCTTAAATACCCTTGATCCAAGCTACATCACGTAACTGCTTTCCATTGGTCACCACTTCTTTGCATAACTTTGTACATAGAAGAGCAATCTTAATTTTGTTTGCACCATTATATTCACACCCTAATTCTCATAAAGAAGCACACATTACACAAATTTGTAGCTGCATTAGTTTGCCCAGAAATAATGTTTTGCAATTATCTTTGCAGAATGCAAAAATAGTTATGTCCATTTGTGCCACTAAATAACATTACAGTTCTTTATAAAGAACTATTTTCAATATGAATGTGAAGCAGTCTTTCAGAAGCACTGATCAGAATATACATATATACAAAGGTTAAACAAATATGGACAAAACTATGGAGAAATGATTAATAAACAAAGGCAACATGTCATAATAATTACAAATATCACAAGATAACCAAGTTGAAATGTGTGTAATGACACTCGCTATCATACACTGCCTTGCTGTTCATGTATCTGCCTTGTATTATTTCTTTTACCTAATTATTAGCAACAAATTAATAAAATTGGTATTTTACCAGTGAAATAGTGATGCTGAAAAATATACAAGTGTGTGAGTCATTGCATTTTGATTAGATCTTTAAAATGAGCACTTGCTCTGCTGTGTACTTGCGTTCGTTCAAAAGTTATAAATTATTCAGTAAGTTGCACATGTTGCAGATTTGTTTATTTAATATCTTTCAATGTAAAATTCATATAAATTATATCAGTGTCTCAGCTGATTCATGTCAATCACCTCATTCATTTGCCTTATTGTACTTTGTTGTACTAATTAGCATTTGTGTGTAATCAGTGCAAGAGTTGATAAAGTATAGTCTTGAAGCTGCGTGCTGGAATGATGTAAACCCTCATGACATTACTGATAGGTTCACGTGGGGTGACCTGTCACTGACCACTCGCCCGCCACCATCTTTCATCTCATTCTCACCCCCTGCCTGGATGAGCCGACCTCACCGGTCGCCGTGCGTGTGCCCTTTAACGTGCACGTGCCCGTAAATGTGACCCGTGATCAAACTTCACTCTCCAAACGACAACAAATGATGCACTCCTTCCATGCTGAACTACAGTCTTTACATAAGAACTCTGAGTCAGGTAACAGCCATCCTGAATGGTTGCTCAAGTCACACTGTGGTCTCTCTTCATGATTTATTTGCCTGTAAAGGGCAGCCATGTAGCATCACATAACATTGCTGTGCATTCTTGGGGAGACTTCTGATGCCATGGAATGTGCATAGTTTGTAATGTACTATTGCAAACTGTTGCAATTGACAGTGAAATATGTTTACAATGACAAACTTTTTTTGTCATTTTTTCTTGTGCTACCGTATTTACTCGAATCTAAGCCGCACTCGAATATAAGCCGCACCTGAAAAATGAGACTCGAAATAAAGGAAAAAAAATTTCCCGAATCTAAACTGCACCCGAAATTTGAGACTCGAAATTCAAGGGGAGAGAAAAGGTTTAGGCCGCACATCCAAATCAAATCAAACTTGGTCCATTGTAAAATAAGACACAATTTAGGTCGTATGAATGACGATACAGCTGCAGTAGTTTGGTTCGAGTCGTAAGCTTAGCATGCGGGGAAGACGCATGTTTAGCATGCGTCAGGCTCTCCGTCCGTATTTATACGGGTACCCTTCCTTTTTCACGTGCTTCATCTGGTTTGAATCTATTGCTTATTTTGCTTCGATCTGATAAGTGCCATTTTCTTTGTTACTCTAAGCTGAAAATGCATTACTGTACTGTGTCATGCATTGTTTGTCGCATTCTGATAGTGCGTGTTTACGGACTGTCGCCGCTCGCAGCATAGCTTGCTTTTGTGCACACTACTGCCGCTAACAATAAAAAAAAAAAAGAGAGAGGAATCGTCTCATTAGCGAAACAATGGCAAGAGACTGCTATTTGTTGTTACTTACAATGCTGCTTTCTTTGACAATGATCAACAAGAACCAAATAATAGACTGTGTATGATGGAACATGTTCTGAACGAGAGTTAGGCGAAAATTTTTCTCCGTTTGAAAATCTTTGCGGCCGCTTCTTTAGTACATCAAATTCTGCACAGAAATTAGAGTCATCTTAGATTTGAAAATCTAGTCAGTTGCCGTGCTTCATTTCTGACTGTGTCACTTAATACGAATATAAACATGATACGTATATTCTTCCACGTTTGCTGTTGTCTCACTCTAGTTTCGTAGTTTATTAGGCAGGCAGGATTTAAATGAGATAGCAGCAAACACGAAAGAAAACATGGCAAAATGTTTATATTCGTATTATTATTATGGTGAAGAGAATACTGCATGTGATTCACAATTCATAAAAGTTCCTATTAGCAACCATCTCTTGTCACAGGTAGGAAAAATTTCAGAACGTAGAGTTGGCCATATTGACAAACATCCCAAACGGTCTTGCCAGTCGGATTTTTGTAGTACATTGAAATTCTGCTGCATTCGAAGATGAACAATACTGAGTTTGTATTTACTTCGTTGGATAATGTATGAAAATGCAGTGGTCGAAACTCGGGGCGGAGAAAAAAAAAGCTCGTCTTCCACCTTTTTTTTAAAAAAAAAAATCTATTTACTGACGCAGAGGTTTTGGCGCCAGTATTTATCTTTGTGCCTACAAACCATGCCTGTGTAGCACTACATATAATCGACGGCAGAAGTTAGTTGTGGCGGCACCTACCGACATTTTTCAGAACTTCTGCTTGCTTTGCACTCGATTCTAAGCCGCAGACGGTTTTTTGGATTTCAAAAACCGGAAAAAAAGTGCGGCTTAGATTCGAGTAAATACGGTATATCGTTATGGCAGTGTGTGTGTTTATCCATTTCCCTATGTGTAATGTTTACATATGAAGTAACCTTCCATTTCCATACTTCGTAATTTTTTAATTTGTTACTGTTTTTGAGACAAAAAAGGTTCTCTTAACTTTTTCAATGAGCCTCATATTTGTGAAAATTGCCTGTAACTTTCTCTGTTTGTGACATTATCTACATCTACATTTATACTCCGCAAGCCACCCAACGGTGTGTGGCGGAGGGCACTTTACGTGCCACTGTCATTACCTCCCTTTCCTGTTCGCGTATGGTTCGTGGGAAGAACGACTGCCGGAAAGCCTCCATGCACGCTCGAATCTCTCTAATTTTACATTCGTGATCCCCTTGGGAGGTATAAGTAAGGGAAGAAATATATTCGATACCTCATCCAGAAATGCACCCTCTTGAAACCTGCACAGCAAGCTACACCACGATGCACAGTGTCTCTCTCGCAGAGTCTGCTACTTAAGTTTGCTAAACATCTCTGTAATGCTATCACGCTTACCAAATAACACTGTGACAAAACGCGTCGCTCTTCTTTGGATCTTCTCTATCTCCTCCGTCAACCCGATCTGATACGGATCCCACACTGATGAGCAATACTCAAGTACAGATCGAACGAGTGTTTTGTAAGCCACCTCCTTTGTTGATGGACTACATTTTCTAAGGACTCTCCCAATGAATCTCAACCTGGTACCCACCTTACCAACAATTAACTTTATATGATCATTCCGCTTCAAATCATTCCGTACGCATACTCCCAGTTACAGAAGTAACTGCTACCAGTGTTTGTTCCGCTATCGTATAATCATACAGTAAAGGATCCTTCTTTCTATGTATTCGCAATAGATTACATTTGCCTATGTTAAGGGTCAGTTGTCACTCCCTGCACCAAGTGCCTATCCGCTGCAGATCTTCTGCATTTTGCTACAATTTTCTAAATCTGCAACTTCTTTGTGCACTACAGCATCATCCGCAAAAAGCCGCATGGAACTTCCGACACTATCTACTAGGTCATGTATATATATTGTGAAAAGCAATGGTCCCATAACACTCCCCTGTGGCACGCCAGAGGTTACTTTAATGTCTGTAGACGTCTCTCCATTGATAACAACATGCTGTGTTCTGTTTGCTAAAAACTCTTCAATCCAGCCACACAGCTGGTCTGATATTCCGTAGGCTCTCACTTTGTTTATCAGGCGACAGTGTGGAACTGTATCGAACGCCTTACGGAAGTCAAGGAAAATAGCATCTACCTGGGAGCCTGTATCTAGTATTTTCTGGGTCTCATGAATAAATAAAGGGAGTTGGGTCTCACACGATCGCTGTTTCCGGAATCCATGTTGATTCCTACAGAGTAGATTATGAGTTTCCGGAAACGACATGATACGTGAGCAAAAAAGCATGGCCTAAAATTCTATAACAGATCGATGTCAGAGATATAGGTCTATAGTTTTGCGCATCTGCTCGACGACCCTTCTTGAAGACTGGAACTACCTGTGCTCTTTTCCAATCATTTGGAACATTCTGTTCTTCTAGAGACTTGCGGTACACGGCAGTTAGAACGGGGGCAAGTTCTTTTGCGTACTCTGTGCAGAATAGAATTGGTATTGCATCAGGTCCAATGGACTTTCCTTTGTTGAGTGATTCCAGTTGCTTTTCTAGTCCTTGGACACTTATTTTGATGTCAGCCATTTTTTCGTTTGTGCGAGGATTTAGAGAAGGAACTGCAGTGCGGTCTTCCTCTGTGAAACAGCTTTGGAAAAAGGTGTTTAGTATTTCAGCTTTACGCGTGTCATCCTCTGTTTCAATGCCATCATCATCCTGGAGTGTCTGGATATGCTGTTTCGAGCCACTTACTGATTTCATGTAAGACCAGAACTTCCTCGGATTTGCTGTCAAGTCAGTACATAGAATTTTATTTTCAAATTCACTGAACGCTTCACGCATAGCCCTCCTTACGCTAACTTTGAAATCGTTTAGCTGCTGTTTGTCTGAGAGGTTTTGGCTGCGTTTAAACTTGAAGTGAAACTCTCTTTGCTTTCGCAGTAGTTTCCTAACTTTGTTGTTGTACCACGGTGGGTTTTTCCCGTCCCTCACAGTTTTACTCGGCACGTACGTGTCTAAAATGCATTTTACGATTGCCTTGAACTTTTTCCATAAACACTCAACATTGTCAATGTTGGAACAGAAATTTTCGTTTTGATCTGTTAGGTAGTCTGAAGTCTGCCTCCTATTACTCTTGCTAATCAGATGAACCTTCCTCCTTTTTTTTATATTCCTATTTACTTCCATCATATTGAGGGATGCTGCAACAGCCTTATGATCACTGGTTCCTTGTTCTGGCCTTACAGAGTCTAAAAATTCGGGTCTGTTTGTTATCAGTAGGTCCAAGATATTATCTCCACGAGTCTGTTCTCTTTTTAATTGCTTTAGGTAATTTTTGGATAGTGCATTCAGTATAATGTCACTTGATGCTCTGTCCCTACCACCCGTCCTAAACATCTGAGTGTCCCAGTCAGGTGTGTGTGTGTGTGTGTGTGTGTGTGTGTGTGTGTGTGTGTGTGGGGGGGGGGGGGGGGGGGGGGGGGAGGAGGGGGGGGGGTCAGTAAAAGGAGCCAATTATTAATCTCGCTCGGTTCTTGAGTGTAACCTCCACCCATTATAATTCACAGGAACTATCCACTTCTACTTCACTGCAGGATAAACTACTACTAACAGCGACAAACATGCCACCACCGGTTGCATGCAATCTATCCTTTCTAAACACTGTCTGTGCCTTTGTAAAAATTTTGGCAGAATTTGTTTCTGGCTTCCGCCATCTTTCTGTACCTATAACGATTTCAGCTTTGGTGCTTTCTATCAGTGCTTGAAGTTCCGGTACTTTACTAATGCAGCTTTGACAGTTTACAATTACAATACCAATTGCTGCTTGGTCCCCACATGTCCTGACTTTGCCCCGCACGCTTTGAGGCTGTTACCCTTTCTGTACTTGCCTGAAGCCATCTAACCTGGGGAGGGGGGAGGGGGGGGGGGGGGAAGCACGGCCAGTCTACACCACACAACCCCTGCTACCTGTGTAGACGCCTGCTGCGTGTAGTCGACTCCTGACCTATCCAGCGAAACCCGAAACCCCACCACCCTATGGTGCAAGTC
Organism: Schistocerca piceifrons; assembly: GCF_021461385.2. Classification (NCBI taxonomy): domain Eukaryota; kingdom Metazoa; phylum Arthropoda; class Insecta; order Orthoptera; family Acrididae; genus Schistocerca; species Schistocerca piceifrons. The sequence continues at coordinate 141,195,150 of NC_060141.1, read as the reverse complement.
AAGGAATCTGCAGTCCACACGGTCGCAGAACTGTCTCAGCCTCTGATTCAGACCCTCCACTCAGCTCTGTACCAAAGGTCCACAGTCAGTCCTGTCATCGATGCTGCAGATGGTGAGCTCTGCTTTCATCCTGCTAGTGAGACTGGCAGTCTTCACCAAATCAGATAGCCGTTGGAAGACAGAGAGGATTTCCTCCATTCCATAGCGACACACATCATTGGTACCGACATGAGCGACCACTTGCAAATGGGTGCACCCTGTACCCTTCATGGCATCCGGAAGGATCCTTTCCACATCTGGAATGACTCCCCCCGGTATGCACATGGAGTGCACATTGGTTTTCTTCCCCTCTCTTGCTGCCATATCCCTAAGGGGACCCATTACGCGCCTGAAATTGGAGCTCCCAACTACCAGTAATCCCACCCTCTGCGACAGGCCGGTTCTTGCAGACTGAGGGGCAACCTCTGGAACAGGACACGCAGCCATGTCCGGCCAAAGATCAGTATCAGTCGGAGACAGAGCCTGAAACCAGTTCGTCAGACAAACCGGAGAGGCCTTCCGTTCAGCCCTCTGGAATGTCGTTCGCCCCCTGCCACACCTCGAGACGACCTCCCACTCTACCATGGGTGAGGGGTCAGCCTCAATGTGGGCAGTATCCCAGGCAGCCACAGCCGTAGTCCGATCGGGGGATGCGTGGGACAAGCTTGCCGTCCCCGACAAACCCCCATCTGGACCCCCACAGTGATGCCCATTGGCAACAGCCTCAAGCTGTGTGACCGAAGCCAAGACTGCCTGAAGCTGGGAGCGAAGGGATGCTAACTCAGCCCGCATCTGAACACAGCAGTTGCAGTCCCTATCTGTGCTAAAAACTGTTGTGCAAAGAACATCTGAACTAATCTACAGAGAGCACAAACAATTCGACACAAAATTTAAATGGTTATTAAAATACAAGATTGCCTAGTAAATGCAGTAATGCTGTTACTTGTGCACTGCTGACACACTGCTCGGCGGCAGAAGGAGACTACGTGATTTTACACTATTCAGGTACTAAAATGCGATGCTACAACTCTCAAATACTATAATACGCCCGAAATTTATGAATTAAACAATGCAAGTACCCAAAAACACGCAAAGAAATTAAGAATTAAACTACGTAACAAATAAGTGAGCTAAGACTATACGACTTGCTGCTGGCAGCTGCTTATCAAACGGCAGCAGGGAGCACACTGGCGGTGACCAATCGACAGTGGCCGTTCAAAACAAAAACAGAAGACAGACGACTACACGAATTTACACTATTCAGATACTAATGTGCGATGCTACAACTCTCAAATACTATAATACACCCGAAATTTATGAATTAAACAGTGCAAGTACCCAAAAACATGCAAAGAAATTAAGAATTAAACTATGTAACAAATAAGTCAGCTAGGAGTATATGACTTGCTGCTGGCAGCTGCTTATCCAGCGGCGGCAAGGAGCACACTGGCTGTGACCAACAGACACTGGCCGTTCAAAACAAATAAAAGATAGACAACTACGCAAATTTACACTATTCAGGTACTAAAGCACGATGCTACAACTCTCAAATAATACAATACGCCTGAAATTTATGAGGATGGCCTAAGACACTGAAAGTCAGTTCATCATCAAATAAATAATATTTTTCAGAACATTGAGAAAGTGTTTCCTGTTTAATATTTTAAACTCCCTAACTTTTCCTGGTGGTTGATGCAGATAAATTATGAATAGTGGTCACATTACTTCCAATTTAAGACTGTTTTAACTTCTTGACAACTGCTCAATGTAACCAGTCTGAATCACAGTCATTCAATAATATTCAAATGTTCCAATATCACTTTTTTTAAAGATCATCAAGCCAGTTTTATAAATTATAAAATTGTGCTACCAAATTGATGGTCAGTACTTATTTTCGGCAGAAATATCAATTGTTTGATAGACTCCTATAGAAACCTTTTGGAACTAATAGTTCCTTTCTTGCCATGATGGCTACCATCTTGATATTGGCTAACTGTTGAGATGATGTTGTTGTGTGTTAAAAGTAGTAAATAAGAGCTGTACCAGAATTTATGTTTGTCCTGTGTTGTGATATATTAAAGAGAAATAAGGTGTGAATGTGACAGTTTCAGTGATCAAAGTTTTGAAGTGCAAGCAGTTGCCACAAACATGGAGGGATCTCCACACACTCAGTACTGAGTGTGTGCTGGTACTCATGAAAGGTCAGCACTTTGCCTATTGTCAGCTGAGCTGAGGGAGTGACATGCAGACTTCATCACTGCATTGAGCGTTACCAACTACCCTGCTGGCTCTGACAGTTGCAGGTGACTCAGCAGGCAATATTGTGTAAACGCTCAGCAGCACTACATTGAGGCATAGCTTGCAAAAAGCTATTTTGCAGGTACAATAATACATTGGTAATATGAGCCCGGAAATCTCAGTCTCTGTTTAATTCAAGGTGGATGACAGGTGACTACTGCGTTAGAATATCACAAAAGTGGAAATAAATTGCATTGCCAGTTTTGTTAACTGGTACATCTGCCAATCAAGAGCATTCAAAAATATACATCAGCCTTACCAGTTTAAAATAAAAAAAGTGCATGTGTGGATATAACACATTTCAAGGAGTGGTTTATTGACACATTTGTGCCAGAAACAAAAACATACATAACAATTAATAACAATTATAAAATCACCACTCAAGACAATACTTACTCTAGGCAACACAAGATGTCACCCCAAGGCTTAAGAACGTTGTACCAATTTTTTTACCTCCCAATACTACTAGCCTTGTCCAGACCTGTGGACCAAGGAATGTCAGAGTATTTGAAAAAATTGCATCGGCAGAAGTTGTATTCACTTCTGCACTCTACGGAAACCGAGCCCTAATTAATAGCAGCTGCTCCTGAAAAAATTAATTTGGTGGATGTTGTCTCATGAGTATCAAAAGCTTGGGGCCATTTAAAATCAGAAACACCAAAAAAGTCTTGGGAAGCATAATGAAAACAAAAAAATAATGAAAGCAACAATGGCACTCTTTTGGAAGAAAACAAAAATGAACTTCTCAACATCTTTCTGGGTATAAAAATGCAGATGGCAATGAAGTGCAAATGTGAGTGAACAAAGAAGATCAGCATGAATTGCCTGACAGTGCTGATGTGGAAATGGTAAATAAAGGAAACATAAATTCTAATGATGAGGAATAGGATGATGCAAGTGCAAAAAAGTGAGTCATAGTGATGGAACGATGGAATTATAGTTAGTGTTGTGCTATGTGGAGAAACAGAATGTGAGGACACCAGCTGATGTTAGGCTTCTACAAAGGTGGCAGGACTGCGCTGTGAAGAACAGACCCTACAAAAACTAAATCTATTGATTATTTTTTATGAAATATGTGCAGTAGTATCAATTGTGCAGTAGGTTACATAATGGGTATGTGTTTACAGTATCTACTAGTCTGAGTCTCTACTAGAGCAATATTTCTGAAACAAATTCTGAGTGACATATTAACTGATGAAATAACTGTGTGTACTGTAATAACATTTATGTCCAAATCTGTTTTTAAATAAAAGGTCTCTGAAATTGGCAGTGTTTGTGTAATTGAGTTTTCCCAAATTTGAGCTGCACTTGGTCCCAGTTACCTCAAATAACCGAGATTTCACTGTATTCTGATTGATGAGAATTATGAGGCATTCTCATTTAGTCCCACAACTTGTGTCACAGTTCTCGTTTGTTAAATTTGGCAGTAGATTTTAGGGGAGGAAGCTAGTGGCTGGCTGTCATGTGCCATTCGTAGTTGGTGGCAACTCCCATAATATCACTTCGGTGAAGTGTTTTCAGATGTGGACATTTAACGATGTGTAGTGTAACATATCAGTTCAGTGACGTGATACATTGCACAAGCATTTACTAACTGACAAATGCTGATAATTACTATTAAGAAGTTTATTTTTTTAATGAATTATTGTAACCTACTGTTTGGATGTATGTTTTATTTATGCACATGCATTATGGAAAGGAGGGACATTGTGTATCTGCAGGCTAGTTCAGTGATAGACATTTTACTATGTTCACAGTACCTGCTGGTAGAGTGGTTAATTCCATGTTGTTGGATCCTGTTTTGAGATATGATGTGAGCCATAAAGGAAGAGTGACTGCAAAAATGGCTGTGACATCAAGGGGACAAGAGAAAACTTGTCATCTCATGGAATCGGGTCTGCATCTTCCCAACACAATATTTCAACGTCATAAGTCTGTGTCGTCAACAGGTGTTTCCTGTGACTGCATCTGCCTTCAAGAGCCAACCATTTCAGTTCCTTCAGTATCTCTGTGACACTCTTCCAAGAATTAAACAAACCTGTGGCCATTCTTGCCGCCCTTCTCTGTATATACGTTCAGTATGCCCTGTTAGTTCTATCGGGTAAGGGTCCCAAACACGTTAGCAATATTCTAGGATGGATCGCACTAGTGATTTGTAAACGATTTCCTTTGTAGACTGATTGCACTTCCCCAGAATTCTGCTAATAAACAGACTTCTAACACGTACCTTACACATGACTGAACCTATGTGATCATTCCATTTCATATCCCTACAAAGTGTTACATCCAGGTACTAGTATGAGCTGGCCGATTCCAACAGTGACTCATTGATATTATAGTCATAGAATACTGCATTGTTTCATTTTGTGAAGTGCAAAATTTTACATTTCTGAACATACAGAGCAAGTTTCCAATCTCTGCACCATATTGAAATCTTATCAAGATTTGACTGAATATTTATGGAGCTTCTCTCAGACAGTACTTCATTATAGATAACTACATCATCTTCAAAAAGCCTGATTTTACTATTAATATTGTCTACAAGGTCATTAATATACATCATGAATTGCAAGGGTCCCATCATAATTCCCTGGGGCACACCCGAAGTTCCTCTATGTCTGATGATCACTCTCCATCCAGAGTCCTCAATCCAGTCAGAAATTTCTCTTGGTACCCTTTATGATCATACTTTTGACAATAAGTGTAGCTGCAGTACTGAGTCAAATGCTTTTCAGAAATCAAGAAACACTGCATCTACCTGGTTGCCTTGATACAAAGCTTTCAATATGCCATGTGATAAAAGTGCAAATTGAGTTTCACATGATTTATATTTTTGAAAACCATGCTGGTTGGTACTGAGAACGTCATTCTGTTCAAAATACCTCATTATGTTTGAGCTTGGAACATGTTTTAAGATTCTACAACAAATTGATGTCAAGGATATTGGACAGTAGTTTTGTGGACCACTTCTACTACCCTTCTTGCAGATGGGTGTGACATATGCCTTTTTCCAAGAACTGAGCATGGTTTTTTGAGGGATCTATGACAGATTGTAGTGAGAAGAGGGGCTAACTCAGCCACAAATTAGGTATATAATCTGATAGGGGCTCTATCGTGAACTGGTGCTTTGTTAAGTTTCAATGATTTCAACTGTTTCTCAACACCACTGACATTAATACTTATTTCATTCATCTTTCCAATGGCACGAGGATTAAATTGGGGCAATTCTCCCGGGTTTTCCTTCGTAAAGGAATATTTTAAAATGGAGTTACACATTTCAGCTTTTGCTTTGCTGCACCCAATTTCAGTTCCCATCTAATTTGCTAGGGACTGGACACTAACTTTGGGTCCACTGTCAGTCTTTACATATGATCAGAATTTATGTGGATTTTGTAAACTGTCATTTGATAGTATTCTGATACAGCAGTCATTGAAGGCAACATGCATTGCTCTCTTTACAGCCGAACGTGTTTTGTTCAGCATCTCTCTATCTATAGCCCTATACTTTGTTTCACACCTATTATGCAACGATCTCTGTTTCTTTAGAAGTTTCTTTACGTAACCTGTATACCACAGAGGTTCCCTTCTGTTATGAACTGTTCTACTGGATATATATCTATCCAGTGCAGGTCAACTATTCTTTTAAACTTGAGCCAGAGTTCCTCTACATGCTCCAGTCCTGTACTGAAAGTTTCTAGTTCCTCACTGACGTATGACACTACTGATTTTTTATCTAGTTTACTGAACATACATAAATCTTTCTGCTTGCTTCAGTTGTCATTTGTTCTTTGGTAATTATTGTTGCCAGAACCATGTCATGGTCACTGATAGCAGTTTCGATGTGAACATACTCAAAGAGGTCAGGTCTATTTGTTGCCATTAGATCGAATTTATTTACATTGTGAGCAGGGTTCCTAACTATCTGTTCTAGGTAGTTTTCAGAGAAGGCATTTAGTAAATTTTCACAGGATGTCTTACCACAGCCACCACTAACAAAATTGTAGTTAATTGTTGGATTATTGAAGTCTCTGTCAACGATCACAGTATGATTGAGGAACTTAGGTTTTCTGTTATCTCAGGAGATGAGTCTAATGGGTGACAGAAGGATCCAATTATCATTTTATGTCCACCCCCGATACTGAGTTTTGCCCAAAGAACCTCAGATGCAGCTTCAGTTTCTATATCAGTGGATTCGAGTTTTTTGTCTACTGTGACAAATACACCATCTCCATTTCCCATTTGCCTAAACTTTCGATGTTGTTGTTGTTGTGGTCTTCAGTCCTGAGACTGGTTTGATGCAGCTCTCCATGCATACAGTAAAGCTGCATGCCCTCGGGAAAAATTACGGCTGTAGTTTCCCCTTGCTTTCAGCCGTTCGCAGTACCGGCACGGCAAGGCCGTTTCGGTTATTGTTACAAGGCCAGATCAGTCAATCATCCAGACTGTTGCCCTTGCAACTACTGAAAAGGCTGCTGCCCCTCTTCAGGAACCACACGTTTGTCTGGCCTCTCAACAGATACCCCTCCGTTGTGGTTGCACCTACGGTACGGCTATCTGTATCGCTGAGGCACGCAAGCCTCCCCACCAACGGCAAGGTCCATGGTTCATGGGGGGGAAACTTTCGATATATACTTAAATTTTCCCCAAAAATCTTACTGATATCAATTTCAGGTTTCAACCAGCTTACTGTACCTAGTATTATGTGAGCTTCACTGCTTTTGACGAGTGCTTCAGATTCTGGCACTTTGTTGTGAATGCTGTGGCAGTTTAGCATTAGGATTTTAATTCACTCACCTGTGGGAGGCATATCTTTCAATATCTGGATTGGTTGGAAAAAAAAAAAAAAAAAAAAAAAAAAAAAAAAAAAAAAAAAAAAACCTTGTGTTTAGTGTTTACCCCACACCCACACGGCTCCCGGTGTTGTGCACACCTGACCTATTTATGGGGACCCTACAGTTCTCCAGTTCTCAACCCTATGACGCAAGTCCAGGAAATTCCAGCCTAGCTTGTCACATCACTTTAAAGTCTCTGGTTCAGTCCTTCCACTTAACTCAGAACCAAAGGACCACAATCAGCTCTGGGGACAATGCTGCAAATTGTGAGATTTATAGAAATACCACATGCAAGGCACATCTTCTCAACCTTCTTTGCCAGTCACTGGAGTGACCCAAGAATGGCTTCAGAGCCCAGATGACAAGCATCATTTGTTCCAACTTGTACCACAATCTGAAGTTGATTGCAACCTTTTCCATCAATGGCTGCTGGAATAGCCTCTTCAGCTGGTTGAATGAGGTCCCCAGGCATACACGCTCAGTGCAGCTGGTGTTCTTTCCTGTCGCTTGCTTCCATTTCCATAAGGAGTACCATTATTTGTCATTCATATCTTTGAACTGCCGACAATTAATAGACCCTTACCCTTTTGCGTTTGCCGCCACCTGACACCAGACAAAACAGGTTTCCCTACAACAGGTGAGGTGAGTCTCACTGGGTCAGTTTCAGTTTCTGTGAAAGACAGAACCTCAAACTTGTTGGTTAGGGGGATTGGTAAAACACCCCGAGTCCCTCTGGTCTCTGTCCACCCTGTACAGGAAGCCTAACTCCACCATTGACATGCCACTCACAGTCAAGTGGATGGGTAATGACAGATCCTATACTTTCTGCAGTGGAGACAGGAGCCACAGGAGAGGATAGTGGCTGAGGCTCCTCGGGTATAGATATTGCAGATATGCATTTGACTTTAAATATTTCTTAGTATAACTGTACACTGTGTAGCTACTGCTCAGTTTTGTCCTCCAAAAATAGTTTCTCCTTTTGTTTAATTCTTGTTGCTCTTAGCAATGCCATAATTTATCATTCATTGAATTTCAAAACTTCACAAATTTTTAGCCCTTATTTTCTTCCTTTTGCTCCAATGCTCTGCATCCTGTACACTGGGAGCCAAATGAAGTGAGTTTTCATGTTGGTTTAGTGTTTTATGTAGCTGCTGGCTCGGTCCTTCCAGTTGAAGCTGAGTCAGAACACTTCATGAGATCTGTCACATGATGTAATATCTGACATATTTACCTTTTTCTTTTAATCTGGTCACTGTAGTTGATTCATTTGAAGTAGAGGCCCGGCTAATCAGTGCCCTTGAAATCCCATGCGTGACTGAGGAAAGATTTGACTTCTTCACATTCTGCAGCTGTTATTGGGGTGAAAGAAGATAGCTTCCACTCATATCACTACTTTTCTTTTAGAAACATATGTTTCCTTGAATGGGTATACAGAACATTAAGAGTGACTCGTGAATTTGAGTAGAACACAACATATAGTTCATTTCTCACAAAATTGTTCTGTCTTTTGTTTTCAACCTTGGAGAGTGTGGTTCCTATTTGGTGGTCCGTTCATCACCAAGCCGTGATGCCAAAACGTAAAAGACTCTGCCCACAGCAGGTGAAGTCATTCACTTGTCGTCACACCTTGCTGTTTCCTCATAAGAAAGACTGTCATCTCGTTGTGTAAGTCTCCTCTAACCAGCAGTTCCTTGTGACTTTTCTGAAATCTACCCCATTTCTTAGACCACTCCAGTCTGTTTCATTCACTCCTATTCCTTTCTCTTCAACCCTTCTTTCAGAAGAAGAAGCCATGGGCTCCAAAAGCTTGCATAATTATGAACTTCTTTATTTGCATGTTATGCTGCCACTCAGTGACTAGATTTTCTATCCAATCAGTTACATTGTATTGTCAAAAATTGATTGTTTTGTTGGTATAAAAACAATAAAAAGATATATGACTATTTTAAAAATAACTGGTTATTGAATAATAATAAGTTTGGCTTTTTGAGTTTAAATCAAATTTGTCAACAGTGAAATTGGTAGCAAATCTATTTGATGTTATGTGTGATGGTGTTGAAAAGAGAGAAGCCACATGTTCTGCACTTATAGACTTGAGCAAAACTTTTGAGTTTGTCTCACACAATACTACATTAATAAAATTAGCACACAATGGCATTACAGATAAATTATTAAGGAAATTTTGAACCTATCTGACAGGCTTCAGCAAGTATATGCCAATAGTCAAGAAACACAGTTGTTGAAAATAAAATGTGGAATACCACAGGTGTCAATTCTTCAACCCTTGCTCTTCATTGTTTATATAAATGATTTCTCAAGTCATATACCTTGTGAGAATAAGCTGTATGTTGGCGTCACTCTTACAAAGTGTTAAAAAGTACAACATAATAGAAATGACTAATCACTGTGTGTGGCCAACCAGCTGTCCACTAACAAAACAAAAACAGATGAACTTCATTTCACTCTCAGAGCAATGAAGTATGAGAATAAGAACATGAAATTACATGGACTTGTGATAAAAAAAAGACTGTTGTGGGATGGATATACAAATTAGGTAGAGTATTACTTATTATGTAAATTGAAACAAAAAGTCCGTGAGAAACTGCTGTTACACTCTTCTGTAATAAGGAATAATGCTTTGGGGAAATGCCCAGATTCAACATACATTTTCCAATGGCAGAAGAAATATATTTGTCATAGTTACCAAAAGAGAATTACAGATGTCATTTCAGTTTTTTTTATTTTTTATAAAATCACATACTTAGACTAAGAAATAATGTTAATTTACTCAATACAAGAAATAGATGCATGAAATAGCTGCATCTCTCTCTCTCTCTCTCTCTCTCTCTCTCTCTCTCTCTCTCTCACACACACACACACACACACACACACACACAAATAGCCATAAACATATATGCCTTAAATTCTTCAAAAGAATGCTGAAAATAATGTTAATTTACACAATACAAGAAATAGATGCATTAGATGCATGAAATAGCTGCATATCTCTCTCTCTCTCTCTCTCTCTCTCTCTCTCTCTCTCACGCACACACACACACACACACACACACACACACACACACACACAAATAGCCATAAACATATATGCCTGAAATTCTTCAAAAGAATGCTGAAAACAGCACACTAGATTCCCTTTCACACACAAACACACACACACACACACACACACACACACACACACACACACAAATAGCCATAAACATATATGCCTGAAATTCTTCAAAAGAATGCTGAAAACAGCACACTAGATTCCCTTTCACATGTTTGAAAAGGTTTTAAAAAGTATATTAAAAGAGAAAGAAATTCACATGGAGAGTGATTTTCAAGAACTGTGCTTTGAATAAGTGTACTGTCATGTCTAATAGTCATACAATTAGAAATATTCAGTTATATACCCATAAATAGGCATACCAGTGTCATTGCTTCAAGAGTCCATAAGTAATTGTAAACTGTAAATGTTGGTAATAATTGCATGTAAATGAATGTAATTTATTGTAGTTAAGCATTTATATGTATGTTAAATAAATATTCCAGAACCTACACATAGTTGTTAATAAGTTTACTAGCAAGTGGCATTGTAAACTACATATACACAGTTTTATTTTCTCATAAAACTGTTGTATTAATTGTATCATCTGCGCCTTACATTTTGATGGGGCTGGTTGTATCAAAATGTGCTGAATGGCTGATAATGTTGATTATAGCATGAATGTTATCAGAACTTTCTCCCAGCAGATATCCATTTATTTTCATAATTAAAAGCAACAATTCCGGATGGGTCTCCTGGACAATTATGCCACATGCTCATTTCATTTCATTATATAAAATAATCTCATTTCTGAGTAAACTGCCCTATATCAACTTGTTTTAGAGCATGCAAGCAATAGCAGTACAATGCTAATTAGTCTGTGGTTTCTGTTCTTTAACATACCTGATACTAAAAACTTATAATATACACTCTTGTAATGTGTTTTCAGTCTCCAAGTGGTGCTGAATAAATGGACAATGTGAGCCTATCTTGTGGAAGAACATGTTTAATTTGTAAAAATACTAGCAAATTATACTCATCATTTCATTATGGTGTGTCCAATATAAACTCATCAGTAAATGTGGATGACAACATATAAACTATTTATACCCAGTACATTGGAGATAATGGTGTCCACATGCCATGACTATTTGATTCTTCACTAAGTCATTTGGCTTCTGTGCCCACCATGAGGCTTATTTTTGTATCTTTTGTTACCCTTTTTGTGTTCGGTTCAATTGATGTGTGTTGTTTTATTTCTCTCATATAACAGTTTTGTTTTGCACAAAAAGTTGTTTTCTTTTGTTTACCAGATACCTGTGTTTCTTTCTTCCCTCAAGCTACATCTATTTTTCTTTTTCATTCATTTATTTATGGTGGTACGCAGATCCAGTAAAGAAGAAGATCAGTGAATAATTATTTGTTAATCTCATAACATACAGGTATTACTCCTCTGATGAGGCTACGGGAAACATGTAAAATAATTGTAATATAGTTTACTTACACATATAACAATCTAGTAATGGGATAGACCAGTATTCTAAAGTCACTAATTTGTTTACTGTGAACGAACAATTATATTTATGTAATAACGCTATTGGTCAGTGAAATTCTGTATTAATGTTTAGTTTGTCCTTTGTGAATTCTACCTCTGAGTAGTAATATTTCTTTATCAGAGTATCATATAGCTTCTCTTTGAGTAGAGAATATATGGAGATCTGGAGTTAGTCAGTGTATACATTAGGAAAGGACAATCATACCATGAAAATGAAAAATGTACACTGTATGAACAATAGGCGATCAATTCATTGCATAATGCAATTTCTGTGGCATCTCTCTTTATGTCTTAACCATATCTGCATTGTGTTTTGTCATATTTTCTCACCACGTTCTTCTCTGTGCTGCATCCCTAATTTATAAATCATGTCCATGTGTGTAAGTGTATTTATTGCTTTGAATTAAGGAATTAGTCTCCATTTCACCCATTGAAAAATTCATAAATGCAGCTATACCTTTAGTGCGATCCTCTTAAATTAACGTTTGTTGACTTTTTAGTTGTGTTATGATGCATCCTTCTTTACACGCATTTATCCATGGTAAACTAATATAAATTCTTGTTGCAGTATTTCAGTTGTTCTTTAGATTACATTGTGTGAGATACCAATTGTGGTTTTTGTTAGTTTCTTGTATGTTTTGGTTTCAGATCACAAAAGATTGTAAAAGAGTTTGTTGTTGAGAATAAGGGCACAAGGCATCATCAGCTTGTGTGGTCACCAGTGGCAGATATGAAAGATAATGCAAAATCTGCAGTCGAATTCCCAAAACAGTGAGTGTTTTTTTTAGATACATAATTATACCTAAATTAATTTGCTAAAACTTGAGTTGCAGTAATTATTAGAATTTAATGCTCCTTACAAGGTTAATTAATTTTTAGCTTAAAAGATAGTGCTTAAACGTTTTTCATTTAAGTGCTCTTTTTACAACTACAAAAGTGTTATTATCAATGAAGTTACAGAAAGAAATATGAATTATACAAAAGAGTCTCTGAACCACAAGTTACTAACAATGCTTAAGAACTTATGTAAGTTATATGTAATGTTTCATTTCTGTTTCATGTATTTGTCATTTAATAATTTTCTTCAGTTCTTGTGTTGATAAATCTCACTACTTGTTGAATAAAGTAGGTAATAAATAGTTGTTACATATGTAGAAAAGACTAATTAAGAACTACACTTTGTGGTACTGGTGACTGTTTGACACTGTGTTGCATACTCATGGTGTGCCACACCACGGAGGTTGAAGAAAGCAGTCAGCATCACTTTGACATTGCTGTGCACTTGATGAGCCCTCATTGGTCTTGGTGATGAGGGATGCTTCCACTGTGATGACTGGGATTTGGTTTCTGGTCATTACCATACATCCAGGAGTCACTGTTTGTGGAGTCCAGTATGTCCCGTGAGGCTTCAACATGAAGTTGCTCTTTCTGCTGTCAGCAGGCTTCAGCACAAATTTTTCCGACACTCTCTTCATGGCCAAATTTTTGCTCACAGTGGAATGTGTGAAAAAGTGCTGATGGCCACCTCTTCTGCAATTTCTCTGGTAATCAAACAACAGTCCCACATCACCACAGCATTATCTTTGGCTATAACCTGATCATTTTGGTATGTCTACAGCTTTTGAATAATTGTGTTGAGCTAAGGAAGTATCACAACCTTTCAGTTCCAACAAATACTGTTTGTTAAATCATGAAAAGTGCTCATCTACATGTGGAACATCTTGAATAAGTCTGCATTTATTTATCCATGTAGGAGTTCTTAATTCAGTGGTAAACTTTTAGGTACCTGAAAGCAGAGTTTTGCTCTGTTTACCTTCAGGTTCCATAAGATACAGCTATTTTTCAACACAGTATCTGAGATTTCAGAAGCAGATGGCAGATCACAGGTAATCTTTCTTTTTTCATTGTTTTCTTGTTACATTGTACCACAAGAACCTGTTGAGTAAGAGGCAAGAAAGGATATTATTGCTGTAGCAGGAACAACTATGAGTGATCAGAAGAAACACTCAAACTGTGAACTATGTCCCATAAATGTGCACTTCACTACTTGACTTGTCTGAGTGAACAACACAATGTTGAACTTTCAGAATATGAAAAGCCGGAAGTCTGCATTTGATGTCCACTGTGACACAAAATTTCATTAGTCAGACATATTCAGTAAAGTGATGGATTTCTGGTACAGAGTTCATCTGTGTATGAATAACGTTGTGTACAATAAGATTTTAGAACAAGTTTCTTATGCAGCCACATCAGTTATCAACCCATCTTAGATGGTGAATGTGGATAAATATTTGTCAGAGTAGTGGCTAATGAGACAGATCTTTAATTCTTATTTTAGTCTACAAAGTTTCCTAATTTCTTACTTTATATCTGCCACCAGTTTGTTAAAAGAACTTTGTACAAGTATGAATGAGCACAAAGAGTATCTCTTTTATTTAGGCTGCGTATTTTTAAGTGCACGAAATATGAACAGTTACCTACTTCACAATTTGCTTCAATAGCCAAAGATGACATACAACTTGATGCAGTGATGATCAACTTGGAGGTGGGCATTTTGAATCCTAACGATGGAAGAAGTTTTCACTGCCAGCATTTGGCTGTCAGATAGAGAGGTGGTGGCAACTCATCAGGTGTTGTGTGAAGCCCTGGGTTAAATTACAGAACTCTATGCAATGACTCATGGAATGAGGGCATGTGGTATTACTGTTATTGGTGATTCAACTGTCAGATGGAAATCTGTAAAAGTCCCTTTAGCACTATTCAACAGGGATAAGCTGTGTGTTTATTATCTTTTCATGTTTGGATCGAAACCCACTGATTTGGTATTCATTTTGTGGTGTAACTACTTTGTCCAGTGCTTTATCATCATCTTTATTTGTGTGTGATTATATTTCTCTCAGATTTCTTCTTCAGATCTGTCATGATTACTTTAAAATCCAGAATTGATATCTAAGTTTTGTAAAGAACTTCCCCTGCTAATTTTGAGTTAACAAATCATATATTATACATTTTTTTCATTATATGCATGAACTAAACTTCCTGGCAGGTTAAAACTCTGTGCTGGGCTGAGACTTGAACTTGGGACTTTTGCCTTTCATGGGCAAGCACACTTCCCATAGACTCACGACCTGTCCTCACAGCTTTACTTCTGCCAGTTCCTCATCTCCTACTATCTGAGGGTTGCAGAAGCACTGCTGAAAAACTTGAAAGGCTGGAGAAAAGGATATTGTGGAGACATGGCTTGCCACAACTTGGGGGTGGTTCCTCAATGATATTTTCAGTCTGCAGCAAGGTGTGTGCTGTTACAAAACTTCTCGGGTACCTCAGTTGACAGAGCACTTGCCTGTGAAAGGCGAAGGTCTCGAGTTCAAGTCTCAGTCCAGCATGAAGTTTTTAACTGGCCAGGAAATTTCATATTAGTGCACAATCCACTGCAGAAGCTCTTCTGCAAAAATTGGAGGACCAGTGCTCCTGAAAGAAAGGATATTGTGGAGACATCTCTTAACCACAGCCTGGGGGATGTTTTCAGAATGAAATTTTGACTCTGCAATGGAGTATGCACTGAAATTCTGTGCCAGACCAAGACTCAACCCAGGACCTTTGGTCTTGGCCTGGCACACAGTTTTAACCTGTCAGTAAGTTAAGTTCACATATATAATGGGAAAGAACACTCTTTCAATGTTTACTCTGTTGAAGAGTGAAAATTTCATTCCGGAAGCATTCCTAAGGCTGTGGCTAAGTCGTGTCTCCACAATATCCTTTCTTCTAGCAGTGCTAGTCCTGCAAGTTTTGCAGCAGACCTTCTGTGTGTTTTAGAATGTAGGAGATGATGTATTGATGGAAATAAAGCTCAGAGGAAGGATCAAGAGTCATGTTTGGGTAACTTAGTTGCTAGAAAAATTGCTGATGAAGGCATAGGTCCCCAGTTTGAATCATGGTTTGGCACAAAGTCTTAATCTACCAGAAACTTTCATATCAGTGCACACTCTGGTGCAGAGTGAAAATTTCGTTCTGCATAGATAAACTACATTAAACAACAACCCTCATTCAGTGTACATGAGAGAATCATAGTAATCTCCTCAGAGTTCATTTCCTGTGTCTAACAGCATGAATCTGTCATTAATATAACCATTTTGTGGATATCTGTGCATCTCCAGGGCAAGATGGTGACCCATGAAATACTTACTTTGTGAAGCTGCCATGATTGCCATCCCATGCTGAAGACTTGTGCGAGAAAAATAAAACCATCAAAGAGTATCTGTACATAGATATTCAACATGTTATGTTACTATTTTATTATTGTATAAATAATATTTGGTTGCCAGTATCATTCATCGGTAAGGAGACACAGTGATATGCATCACTCCTCTTAAGTAGTATGTATGAGTACAGATGCATACTCATTAGGTACCGTAATTACTGGCACTGTTAGGACATAGTGATTTAATTTGGTGGAACTGCTCATCGTATATTCTTCTAACTGCTTTGTTGTGCAGTTCCCACTCCTGTGTTACTTGCTGAAATGTGGTATTCATGTGTAGCTGGTTCAGGGAGAAAGTACCAGGCTATAGATGCAAAGATCTGGCATTGAATATCCAGCTGGCCCTAGATTTTTTTCTGGTACCTGTCACTTTTTTCAACTCTTTCATTGGGTTATTAATGACACCACCTAAAGTTGATGCATGTCTAGTAAAGCAGTGTTGTGTTCAAGCCAACCTTGGATTGATGACAAACTTACATTTTCAATTATTTGTATATAAAGACTGAATGCTACTTTTCAAATAACAGACAGGTATGTAGAAAGCATGGTGAATTGCTAATATTTTGAACAGAGTCTTTCTGGAAAGCTATTATAAACCAGGTGCACAGCTCACACTTGCACAGCCATTCTAGGGTGGTGCCTCTATTCAAGCCTAAATGTGGAAGGAAATAGTGGCTGTATATACATGAGTTATGCATGTTTATATAGTACAGGAAACTTTTAATGAATACTGGTATGTTTGCCATGAGGTTTGTATTAGAAATAATTATATTTTACTTTCAAAAGGGCTTGTCTTATTTCTCTGAAACATGTTAAATTTTGCTTTTTTGTGAATAAATCAATAGTTTATGGAATCAGATAAAAGTGTAAAACATCAAGTACAAAAGATGTAAGTTGTTCATCATGAAGGAGTATAACTGAGTGATGTGGATTTGAAATTGCATTTTTGCATTTTTACTTGCACTGAAAGTTTGTTCTTCAGGATTTATGTTAATACCTTGTTTCTTTTACAGTTCAGTATTCTGTGTAGAGCCATGCAAGTTTGATTTGGCTGCAAAAGAGCAAGAAATCCTTTTGCTGAAAGTTGAGTGTTCAGAGTATGTATATTTTGTAATACGATAATTTTTGACTTAGGATTAATGAATTTATCAATGTTATGAAAAGAATAGTTGCTACTCACTATATAGTGGAGATGCTGAGTCACAGTAAAGGACAAAAAGACTGTCAGAAAGTGAGCATTTGGCCAAAAAGGCCTTCATCAGAAACAGACAGCATACACACACACAATCACACAAATGCAACTCACACACACATGACCACATTCTCTGGCTGCTGAAGCCAGATAGGGGATGCTCGAGATTCATTTAGAAGTGGAAGTAGAATTTAAACAGACGAGATCACTGTTGTACAGCATTTATTGTGATGACTGGTTTCAGCACACTATGCTGCCATCATCAGATCTGTAAAACACAGCTCAACATATTCAAGCACAATCGGATCAGATGTAAAAGGGATGTAATACAACTTCGTATAAACATGGATTATTCCATGGATTATACCATACCGTCTGCAGTACATTTCACTGATTCTTGATCAAATGTATATTATAACAGTTTAGCATTTTTTAATATAAACATGAAAACTTTCCAAAATAATGTTTTATTATTTAATCAGTACATTCATAACAACAATTGCATACCCACAACCCATAATCACCACTGAGTAATTACAACACAAAGGAGTAAACCAATAAAAAAATGTCAATATCAATTTGTGCTCTTAAACTAACATCGACACATGGTATGAAGTCTGAAATGTACAGTCCCTCTTTCACTTATTTTGGACGGCCAGTTTCTTACATGTTTCATATCTGGCATTGTTAAGTGGTTTTGTGAATGCATCAGCTAACATTTCCTCAGAAGGTAAATGTTCAGCATTAATAACACCTGACTCAAGAAGCCTTCTTATAACATGATAGTTTAAATGCTTGGATGTAGAGTTTGTCATTAAATTCTTGGCTAACTGAATGGCCCCTATATTATCACAATATACTGTAAGTGACTTTATGACACTGCCTGGATATAACTCAGACATAAACATATGTCTTAACCACAGTAAATGCCAAGGCCATATATTTTGCTTCACAAGTAGAAACTACAGTAATTTTCTATTTGATACTAGACCATGAAATTAAGGAGGTTTACATTTTTATACATGAACCAGTTACAGAGTGCCTGTCATTGATTTTCTTTCCCAAATCTGCATCACTGAAGGCCATTATTTCTCTGTTACCATCTCTAGAAGATTCTAGCTTGTTGTTCATGATTCCCTTTAAATATCTAAACAATCTCTTTGCTGACAACCAATGAATCTTTCTAAAACACTGATTATATCTGCTAAGGAGATTTACAGCAAAACACATATCAGGTCTGGAGATTTGTAATAGATATGGAAGACTTTCTATTGCCTCTAGATAAGGTACGTTGATATCACCTGATTTGACTGCTCCAAAGTCCAAACCAAGTGTGGCTTTAACCATTCCAAATTTATCAATAACTTTCTTTGCATAGGATTTCTGGGAGATCCAAATTTTTCCTTTTGCATGATCCCATGTAATTTCGTTGCCTAGGCATTGGCTTATCTGTCCTAAATTTTTTATCTCAAAAAATTTCTTCAAATAATTTTTGAATTGGTCCAAAACACTTCTGTCATTTGAGAATAATAGAATATCATCTACATGTAAAGATATGTTGGCTGGTTTGGTGCCATCTCTGTGAAAGTAGATACATGGATCAGTATTTGATGTGTTCAATTTCAGTTTTCTTAACACTTCATAAATTTTAAGATTCCAGTATCTAACAACCTGTTTCAGTTCATAAACAGCTTGCTTCAGCCTCCATACTTTGCAGAGTTGCACAATTTTCTGGTGGAACGAAATAAATTTCTTCATTTAAGTATCCATAGAGATAAGCAGTAGTGATGTTGAAATATTTTATCTTCATGTTCTCTTGGCTGCCATAGACAAGAGATATCTAATGGATGCATGCTTGATCACTGGTGCAAAAGCTTCCTGATAATCAACACCTTGAACATGAGCGCATCCTTTTACCACTAGGTGTGACTTAAATGATTCTGGTGTACTGCTAGTTCCCGGCTTCATTTTTAATACCCGCTTAGGCTTGAGAGGTTCGTGTCCTCTGGGTAGCTCTACTTTTTCAAATCTGTTATTATGAACTACAGATGAGAATTCTTTCTTCATTGCTTTTATCCATTCTTATTTATCTGTTCCTTTGAAGGCTTCTTTGTCATCAGTGTCTTGACTTGGAAATCCTTCTTTCAAATAGTAAGTAACATGATCATGCCATGTCTTGGATTTTGGTTCTCTGTTTAACTTCAAGGTGTAACCTCTTGAACTATGTTTTGATTCTCATGACCCTCGTATTGATTTTCAGTACCTGTTGAATCACTGTCAAAGTTATAAAAGGATTGATTATCACTTTCTTCTGATTTAACTTCTCCTACAGCTTCTAAAGTATTGATGTCCTGAAGAACTACTTCTTATTCCAATCCTAAGGCATTTGTGGTCTTGGGCTCCTCTGTCTTTGAACAGGAAAAATTCTCATCCTCCAGAAATTTTACATCCCTGCTGACTGTTATTTGGGCAATGCCCCTATTGATGAATTGAAAGCATTTGGTTGCCTGACAGTAGCATATAACTGTCAACTACTGTAACTTATTATCTCACTTCTTGCGATGGGGTTTTGGAACGTGAACCATTGCATTGCAGCCAAAAATTGTCAAATCTGATAGGCAAGGCTTTCTTCTATGCCAAAGTTCGTATGGTGTCTTATCTCCAAGTGCGGTGGATGGCAAGCAATGTAATAGGTATGCAGCTGTGGACACAGCTTCAGCCCAATGCTCCTTAGGTAGGTTAGCATTGAAGATCATAGTACGAGGTTTTTCAATCAGTGTTCTACTAGCTTACTTGGCAACACCATTTTGCTGTGGACTGTATTGTACTGTAAGCTGGCGGAGTGATACCTTCAGAAGTCAGAAATCTTTTTGGTTCATTGATGACATATTCCTATAATAATAATAAATAATAAATAATAATATATTATTAATAACTTAGTTATTTTTTAATGTGTAATCAATAATTAATTAGTCAGGAGGAAAGCTAATAAATGAATTTAAATATCTCATTCGCATACACAAATCACTTTCGTAATCATTTTTACCTTTTTTGTTGTTTGATGTGAAGATCAGTAGACTCTTAATGTGCTGAAAAAACATTTAGTTTGCGATCTTAAAATCTCAGGGGAATGGAAAATTGTCTTCTTGCCTGGTGAGAAAATTCAGATCAGATCTAAATTAATTTCGTTGGTATCGCATTCACAATGTAAGAAAAAAGGTAGTAAAGCAAAATCTGTAACATTTTACAAATTGGGGATTGATAACTGTTACTATGAAATGAAAGCGGAAATGCCAAATTAAACAATTATTATTTAACAAAGTAAGTTTTTTATACAGACATCTGACAATAAGTGCTTATCTTATTAAGGCATTTGGAGACATCATAGGGCCGTCAAACATTGTGAGTGTATAATGTAAAGTCATTAACCTGATCCTCTGGTGAACAAGGGCACCACTGGTTTTGCACTGGGTGGTGTCGTGAAGCAATACACCTAGGTAAATCATAAAATTTTTTTTCAACATTTTGCCCCTGTTCTGTAGCAGTTTTAGCCTTACATTTTACCACCTGGGATCCTTCTACTGTAGTTGCTCCATGCTTTTGCACATTGTAATGTAGTATGGCTGTTGTGTTTTATCTTTCATTGACAGAACCCTGATTTCTGAATTGTTCTCCATGAATACCAAGAGTTTGTCTAGACCTTGTGGAAGCCTCGATAGGCCACAGCAAGTATGTTTTGACTACCTTTGATATACACAATTTCAAAATCAAATTCTTGTATGTACAAACACCACCTAGTGATCCTCATATGTAAGAGTTTACAAGTGAAAAGGAAGGACAAAGACTGAGGGTCACAATACACCTTGGTATGCTTTCTGCAAAGGTAATATTTGAAATTTTTGAACGTCTATGTTACCATGAGAGCTTGCAGTTTGGTACTGAAAATGCTTGTTCAGCTTCAGATAGGGTCCTACTATCAAAAACTAATTACCTTGGGGGTAGGCTCCCCATTCATGTCAATGGTTTGGAATAAACAATTGCCCAGCCCCTGTGGTGACATGTCTGTATCTTTGCTGTACAGAGACAGCCTGAATATTTATTTATATGTGTAGGCCATTTAAAGAACCTAACACTATCTACTTAAATTTCACAACAAGGTTAACTACTTCTGATAGCAGTAAACACCCTACCACCAACTGTATTTAATCTGTCCTTTCTGAATGCTATTTGACCCATTGTAAAAATTTCAGCTGAACTTATTCCTGGATTTAATGATGTTTGTTGACCTATAATGATTTGAGATTCAGTGCTTCCATTATTAGTGCTCTTAGCTCTGGTTCTTTTCCAACACAGGTACAAGAATTTACAACTACAGTACTAAGTGTCATTACGTCTACTCTCCTGTATTTACTGTGAACACTTTCAGACTGATGTCCTTTCTGCATTTTTCGTAGACCTTCTAACATAATAAATCATGCAGTCCCCTCCACACAGCCCCTGTTATCTATGTAGCTGCTTCCTGTGTGTAGTGGACCCCTGGCCTATTAAGTGGAACCTGGAAACCATCACCCTATGATGCAAGTTTAGGAATCTGTAGCCTTTACCCTTCACTCAGCTCTGTAACAAAGGACCACAGTTCTGTTGATGATGCTACAGATAGTGAGGTCTGCCTTCATCTCCAAAGCAAGAATGGCAATCTGCAGTACTTCTGCTAGCTGCCTGAAACCTGAGTGAATCTCTTGCGATCCAAAGTGATACAGATTGTTAGTTCCAACATGAGTCACCACCTGCAGGTGGCTGGACCCTTTACCCTTCATGGCATCTGGAAACACTCATTCCTCATCTGAAATATCTCCTCCTGGTATGCACAACTGAGTGCACAGTGGATTCCCTCCCCTCCTTGGCAGCCATACCCTAAGGATCCCCATTACATGCCTAACATTAGAGCTTACAGCTACCAGTAATCCCACCATCTGTGAATGCCCAGGCATCATGGGCCAAGAGACTTTCTCTGGAACAGGTTGAGAAACTGAACCTGGCTCAGAGACTTCATCAACCAGCAATAATAGCACCTAAAACCTGTTCATCAGATGAAATAGGGAGGCCTTCCAGTTGGCCTCTTGGGAGAAATTAAACTAGTTTCATGGGCTAAATTACCGAAACCCTCTGTAGAAAAATTCCCATAAAGGAAGCCATGTCACTTATAATAATAGATATAGAAATTCTCCTTGGAAGAGTGCATGAATCTTACAAACTTATGAAGCTATAACTGGGTATTAACCTTTGTAAGTAGTTATAGGAAACATCGTAACTTTCAGTATTTATTCTCTTGAGACCCTTGCAAAAACATTTTCTATAATTTCTAATATTTTTTTGAGAAAGACATAGCATGTATATTTTTGTTATTACTCATCTGGGCAGAGATTTTCCTATCTCCAACCAGCTGGACCCTGCTACTCTCAGTGACTATTCATGATATTTGACCATGAAAGTAATTAGACAAATTTATGTTCTTTAGTATTTATTTAACATTTAGATACATTATATACAGAGTATCACTAAAGTATGACACAAGAAAAGCAGTTTCAGTCATCAATATTTCTGAAATCAAATGAACTGTCAATTTGTGCTTCAGGTACACACAGGTCAGTATTTATTGTAATGTCAAGGTCTTCCTTGTCAAAACAGTCCACTATGTCACACAAATCACTGGCCCGCTCTATTACTTTTAGCAGTTCTCTTTTGATATCAGCTTCCGTTAGTGGTCTATTCATGCCTGCATTAGCTGGGAGAAAAAAATAAATAAATAAAAAAAACTGTGAACTTCTAAAGCTAATTAAAAATTAATATTTATGAAGGAACAATGGTAATTTCCAATAAACAGCTAATTTTATACATATCACAAAGTAGTGAGAAGCACAGGCATCTTTTAGAGTAGATACTGTACTCAGAGAAATTAGTCAGGGATCAAAAATGAACAAAGCTGTGACCATCTGTCCAGCCAGCTGGACTTCATTGTTTACTCTTGGAAATAAGTAAGAAGTAATGGTGTTAGATTATTACAGAGAATGGAACCTAATTTTTGTTTACTACAGAGACTGTGTAGCATCGCAAGTTGTTTCCGAGCGAACATTTGTTTTAGGATAGCTTGCTGCATGTAACTTTGGGAGCTGACATCTAGAGTCCTAACTGAGAGACACACGAGCCTGGCATGGGAAAGCTATTCAAGGTCTCTTACTGGATGTGTACGTTCACCACCTATAAGAACATAAATAAATTATATTAAATATTATTTAATCATTTTCAAAATTGGTGCACCACCTTTTGTTATTCAGGAGATGATTGTATAAAAATTTCAACGTTGTAACTATCATAGTTTTGGAGATAAAAAAATTACTAAAAAGTAAAAAACTGACACTTAGAGAATTAAATTCAGTTAGGAAATATGATAGTTTATCTTTTGGTATAATTGGATAACATAAACTGAACTCTCAGTGTGCAGAATTAATTGAGATTTTCATATTAAAACTTTAATTATTTTTCATTTTTATAATATAAAAATCAGACAAAGTTATTATTTGTGTCTAATATGGTTGTGGGAGTAAATGTCAGTAAATGAGAGTCTGTAAGTGGGACATTTGTTTAATTTCAGTGTTGCATTATATACTGTCTTAAGTAACCTGCAAGAGTTACACAGGCCTGTCATGGGAAAATGATCCTAAGGGATTTACTCACTTGGTTGATGATGTATGTCTAGGTGTGTTTGCTATTGTAACAGAGCAGCCAGAAAGTCAGCTGGAGTAAAAACTGTATGTAAAGAATATTTCCAGAATTATTGTCATTTTGTTTTCTTTTATTAAACATTACTTTCATATTTGCATGTCAGATTGACGCAAATGCGTCTGTGTATAAGAATTGATGCAGGCCAATTTTGGAATAAGTATGATCATGAGCGAGCATTCTGATTGGCAGTGAGTATGGTCAGCCAATCAGAATTGAGATGGTTCCCACTCATTACCTGATAGTTATACTGGGAGTGAGGCTGGAAGAAGGGGGTCACTTGCTAGCTTTGAATGCGGACAGTCATGTTACTAGAGTGATTCAAAATAATGTGTAAAATGAAGAAATATTTGGCATCTTGTGTCCAGATTGCTTGGCCATAATAACAGTTGCATTTATGGACAGTTTTGTGAAGTTTGCAAGTTTTGGAATTGTTTTTTTGGAAGGACATTTGTGTGTGAAAATTTGGCCTTCATAGTATCCGTGCGGCATGTTTCAGTATTCAACCATGGTGCATTTTTGGTGAGCAATTTCTTTTTTAGAAATCCACAAGAAGGACTGAATGTAATAACTCAAATTAGTGGTGAAATTTATGACTGTGAAAATGTTGTTTAATTCAGGTCGGATCTGGACAGATTTCTGGCTGCTGTGCATATGAAATGTGTGTATGAATTGTGAACTGGAAGAAAATAGCCAATAGTTTAAATATGGACTGAATAGTACCGTTTCTTTGCCTGTAAGGACAAAATAAGCATTTTTGTATGGAAATTTCAGGCATCATTTCCCAGAAGCTAATCCATTTTCTTACTGCCTGATAAAATTGAGTGACAGTTTTTCTACAGATCTTTCTTTCATTACTAGAGTTGCAGGGCCTCAGTAATTGTTGATATTAGATGGTGTTTTTTATCAATGCTGCTTTTACATCATGTTGTAAATATGACTGAGCAGATGCCGTTCTGAGTTAGGTGAATTTTAATGTGCAGCCTGCACAGAGAGCAAACCCCTGCCCCACTGCAATTGGTGTATCAGCCGGGAAAAGTGTCCATTGAACTTGTGAAGTTTTCACACGCATGTGTGAAAGGAACTACGTATATAGGACAATAGACACGTGTGCAAAGGAACTTTCATTAAGTTTTGGCAGCCAGTGGAACAAGGTGGCAGACTACGTTGGTGACCACGGAACTTCAAGAGACGGCATTACAGCTGCAGCTGACCAGCATCTGGAGCAGTTGGAGCCATGGCGGAAGCGGTGGCCCATAATCTGGTCAGACATAAGCAGAGCTCGGAAGCTGGACCCGCTGCGCAGTCAGCCGGACGAGGCCAAAGATAAGTAGTGTTTACTTAAATTGTGTGAGTGTGCCAAGAAACTTTGCAGAATGGCTGAAAGAAATCAGGAAATAGTAGATGAGAAACTGAGGGTAGATTTAGGTAATGTAAATTATGAAGATGATTCAGTGATAGGTAATTTCAGTTTTGATGTATCATGAACAGAGGACAGTGGTTTACCTGAGTCAATATTGTCTAACTGTGGTGTAGATAATGAACTGAGAGTGGTGGAAGCCGATGCTAAATATATACCTGTTACTGTTAAAGAAATGAAACAAGAACTAGTGTCAGGGGCTTGTGAACCAAAGGA
Source organism: Schistocerca piceifrons (assembly GCF_021461385.2). NCBI lineage: Eukaryota > Metazoa > Arthropoda > Insecta > Orthoptera > Acrididae > Schistocerca > Schistocerca piceifrons. The sequence goes on along the minus strand of NC_060141.1, from coordinate 141,169,508 downwards.
TAGTGTTTCAGATATGTTTCCTCAAACATATGAAGGAGATGGATATAGATATTAAATCTTCAGTAAGTTCTGATATTCACACAAAAATTATTAAAATAGCTAATGATATTGATACCAAAATGAATAAATTAGGTACGCATATGGATACCAAAATGAATAAATTAGGTTTGGAAATAAATGAGTTACACACCGAAGTTGATCAAGGGTTTACTAACTTGTCAACAGAAATGGGAGCTAAAATGGAGGATAAAATTTCGAATTTGAGATAGTCTTGGAAAAATGACCTGACTTTGTTCAGTAACAATGTTAAAAGTGACATTAATGAGGTCACACAAGAATGTAATATTGCTATTGTGACAGTGAAAAGTGGACTAACTACACAGATTGAACAAGTTGCTGAGAACAACCAACAGTCAAAGCAGCAGTTATGTTTAGAATTAGTCAAAGTTAATGAACAGTTCTATCTTGTAGAAAAGCACTGTGAGGAAAGTCATACGATGTTAGAAAGTCAAATCAAAGATGGAAAAGATGTATGTGCGAAGTTTGGCATGCAAATAGCAAGTAAAATTACAAACACTGAAACTAACCTCCAACAGTTTAGTGCAGATGTGAATGGGCAGTTCTGTGAGCATGAAAGTAGACTAACAACAGTAGAGCCAAAGTCTAACAACCATAGTGGCTGTAAAGCATCTAACAATGTTGTAGATTCATCTGAAATTGTCCATGTTACTCATCGCCAGTTTTTATGATTTGATCCCAGTAAAAATGTTCACCTTAACGAATGTTGGAGTGATTTTGATGAGGTTTTGCCAGAAGTGTGGAGTGATAAGCAGAATATTGGATTCATTACTTCAAATTTGATGGGAGAGGCAAGAATTTGAGGAAACTTGGCCTCAGATAAAAACGATAAATTAGCAGAATTTAAGCAAGCCTTTTTTGAAGAGTATTGGGGAAAATGGAAACAAATGGAGGTTTTAAATAAATTTTGGTCAGGGGAAAAGTGTGATCCAAAGAGAGAGGGCATTAAAAGATTTGTACAGAAATGGGTAACTACTTTGTCATATGTAAATGCCAAGGTTGAAGCAGAACAACTTATCATGGGAATTGAAAACAAGTTACCATTGTATTGGAGGAACAAGATAATATCAGCATCCAGGGATGACATTGACCAGTTTATCCATTATTTGGAAAGGGTGGAAAATATTTTAAAAGAGGAAGAAAGTACTAGGAGAGATTTTAGGCCTCCTGCTAGACCAAATGACAACAGAGCTGAAGTAAATGTAAACAGAATAGGCATACAGCATACGAACAGTTATAGAGGCAGATACAGGGGGAGAGGGGGCTCTGTTGGAAATAGATTCAATGACCAAGTACAATACTTTGATTGCCGTCAGCTGCAGTCTAATGACGTAATGGGTAGGGCCGGCCTGACGGGTGATGGAAACATCAGAGGCAGTGACGTCAAACAGGAGGGAAACTGAAAGCAGTCTGTAATGGCGCTAGCATGTAAGTTAAACCCACTAGCGACACCCTTTGTAAAGAAGGCACCAAATAAATAGCAGGGGAGGGGGGGGGGGTATTATAGAAAACAATGGGGCAGGGAAGAGTGGCAGTATAACAAAGTTTGTTTATTTAGAAAATGAAGTAGCATCTTGTGAAAGGGAAAGTCAAAATAGAGACCATAGGAACCATGTTAGTGAGGAACCAGGTACAGAAAGCGAAGATTTAAATTAGGAGGTGTGGGAGAATCAGCACTGCAAAACAGATGAGAGGCCTACCAGAGATGGTGGAAGTAGCATTATTATCGGGGAAACTGTTGTGGAGGTACCCAAGGAAGAATATAATAGAGCAGAGGAGATTGTATGTAGGTTGAATGAAGTAATTTCAAATAGTGAGGAAGAAGGGTCAGAAGAAGAGGAAGGAGGAGTAAATGATTTTGAAAATTCTGACACCACCTTGGAGAGGGTTGGGGAATTAAGAGGTTATTAAAGAGGGTGAGAAGCTAGAGAAATATTTTGATTTATCAATAGTACCCCTCCTAATGAAGTGAAAGAGGACCCAGTTAAGGTAATGAGGTGTCTGAGCTAGGGCACAATCGCCAATTTGTCTATTAAAGCTTTCTTGTATGATCTGCAATGGGCGAGCTGTGTTCTGTAGACATGCGTCATGACCATATGGTGTGACTGCAGGGTGTGAAAGTAGTGGAGAGGCGCTTACAGAGTAGTTACATTCTCTGGAACTATAAAAATTAATAACTGATCTAGAAATAGCCTGAGGAACTTCATATTAGGTACATAATGTTCTAGGTCAATAACTGTCATAATTTGGAAGATTTTTTTTTTATAAAAAAAACAGTTTTTATATGTTAATAGTTCACCAACTATGACTATATGAAAAGATATGATAACACCTTCAGTGTTTAGATTCAAATTTGGAAAGTTCTCATTTTAGAAAACCTTTCATAATTTTGCTGTGGTTCTCTATAGGAACTTGCAAGTGTTTCAGCTTTGTATCATGGGAACAAATCCACCAGTGGTTCCTCTACTAGTGGGTGACGGATGTCCAAGCATGTTTGAATATGAGAGTAAGCCAGAACATACGCGACTATATAGTTAAATTCCAGACGTTAAGTACAGCTTAAAGTTTATTTCATTTTATTTGTTTAACAAGACAGTTTTGAGTTGCTTATTTTAATGATGTCAGTGAGCTGAGAGCAGTGCTTGGTTCTTACTAGATTTTGGCGTGAGGCACGTCCTGAAAGTCACTTGTGATTGGCCATAATTCTGTACAGCCAATAAGAAGTGAGACGGTTTGCCACCTAACACAGCGCTGCCAAGATTGCGTAAGCCAGCGTCACGCGTTGGGGTCAAAGGTCAAACTGATAAGAACTTTAACATGGAACATGCTGTTGCCTCCTTGAGCCCCCGGTTCGTGATGTACCCTTGTCCGGTTCTCAGCTACGCTACCGATCAATTTATTAATGAAAATACAAAGTACAGTCTCCAACAAATTTTACATATTCACATACACCTTTCCCTTTAATCCAAATGAATACAGACTCATTTACAGATATTTTATGTCTACTACGGGTGTAGAGGGATAGTGAGGATGGGGACATATACACAGATTTTCCAAAGTATTTATTTGCCAGTTCACCAATATGATAGGTACAGTAAGCAATAATGTCTCTGTCTACAAAACTTTCAAGGCCAGGCACGTTAGGAACTCCAGTACCACCTCGTACAATAGCTACTGTAAGCCAACAATTACCATTTGTAAAAGAATCGTTAATGTCAGTCTGCAGCAGATGTGGAAAATTTGATGTTTTCAATTGTTTTATAGACTGTTTGACGAGAACGTCGACGGTACCTTCTGTACGGCATCTTGGCAGCGTTCAATGCAGTTGCCTGTGCAGCAGCAGCAGCGCGAGTGATCCGCTCCGCGGGCCTCGCTCGCTTTTATAGATACTTTGTGTACAAACCTCGTAGCCAAGATTGCGTAAGCCAGCATCATGCGCTGAGGTCAAAGGTCAAACTGATAAGAACTTTAACATGGAACATGCTGTTGCCTCCTTGAGCCCCCGCTTGTTCATGTACCCTTGTCCGGTTCTCAGCTACGCTACAGATCAATTTATTTATGAAAATACAAAGTACAGTCTCCAACAAATTTTACATATTCACATACACCTTTCCCTTTAATCCAAATGAATACAGACTCATTTACAGATATTTTACGTCTACTACGGGTGTAGAGGGATAGTGGGGATGGGGACATATACACAGATTTTCCAAAGTATTTACTTGCCAGTTCACCAATATGATAGGTACGGTAAGCAATAATGTCTCTGTCTACAAAACTTTCAATGCCAGGAACGTTAGGAACTCCTGTACCACCTGGTACAATAGCTACTGTAAGCCATCCATTACCATGTGTAAATGAATCATCCACAGAAAATACATGGTCCATCGACAAGTCCAGTAGCAGCAATATTCTTCACAGTATTCTTCTTCTTGTCTGCAGCAGATGTGGAAAATTGGATGTTTTCAATTGTTTTATAGACTGTTTGACGAGAACGTCGACGGTACCTTCTGTACGGCATCTTGGCAGCGTTCAATGCAGTTGCCTGTGCAGCAGCAGCAGCGCGAGTGATCTGCTCTGCGGGCCTCGCTCGCTTTTATAGACGCACAACAGCGCGTGACCTTGATTCGGACTTAGGTACAGAAGGTACCGTCGACGTTCTCGTCAAACAGTCTATAAAACAATTGAAAACATTATATTTTCCACATCTGCTGCAGACAAGAAGAAGAATACTGTGAAGAATATTGCTGCTACTGCACTTGTCGACGGTCCATGTATTTTCTGTGGATGTCGACTGAATTTCAGCATTGACATTAGTGATTCATTTACACATGGTAATGGATGGCTTACACTAGCTATTGTACGAGGTGGTACAGGAGTTCCTAACGTTCCTGGCCTTGAAAGTTTTGTAGACAGAGACATTATTGCTTACCGTACCTATCATATTGGTGAACTGGCAAATAAAGACTTTGGAAAATCTGTGTATATGTCCCCATCCCCACTATCCCTCTACACCCGTAGTAGACGTAAAATATCTGTAAATGAGTCTGTATTCATTTGGATTAAAGGGAAAGGTGTATGTGAATATGTAAAATTTGCTACAGCCGCGGACTTAGCGCACAGCGGACGGGAGCACCTAGTGAGGCTAGTGCTCCCGTCCGGGATAACGCGCGGCTGGCACTGTGAAATATTCTAAGTCCGAATCAAGGTCACGCGCTATCATGCGTCTATAAAAGCGAGCGAGGCCCGCGGAGCGGATCACTCGCGCTGCTGCTGCTGCACAGGTAACTGCATTGAACGCTGCCAAGATGCCGTACAGAAGGTACCGTCGACGTTCTCGTCAAACAGTCTATAAAACAATTGAAAACATCGAATTTTCCACATCTGCTGCAGACAAGAAGAAGAATACTGTGAAGAATATTGCTGCTACTGCACTTGTCGATGGACCATGTATTTTCTGTGGATTTCGACTGAATTTCAGCATTGACGTTAATGATTCATTTACACATGGTAATGGATGGCTTACAGTATCTTGTTGGATGTAGAATTAATTTTAGCATAGACCTTAATGATACATTCAGTCATGGTAATGGTTGGCTTACTGTAGCTATTGTACAAGGTGGTACAGGAGTACCTAATGTTGACTGAATTTCAGCATTGACATTAATCATTCATTTACACATGGTAATGGATGGCTTACAGTAGCTATTGTACGAGGTGGTACATTGGTGACCTGGCAAATAAAGGCTTTGTATTTTCATAAATAAACTGATCTGTAGCGTAGCTGAGAACCGGACAAGGGTACATCACGAACTGGGGGCTCAAGGAGGCAACAGCATGTTCCATGTTAAAGTTCTTATCAGTTTGACCTTTGACCCCAGCGCGTGACGCTGGCTTACGCAATCTTGGCAGCGCGCCAGCCACGGACTTAGCGCACAGCGACCGTCGACGTTCTCGTTAGGAGAATTACTGTTTATGTGGATGATGTATTAATTTCAACTCCTACTTGGCAAGAGCACTGTATGTTGTTAGACAAAGTATTAGATGCAATTAAAAAAAGGGGGAATTAAACTGAAACTGGACAAAACAGAATTTGTGAAGAAAGAAATTAAATTTCTGGGACATATTGTTAGTGGTAATGGGATCATGACTGATCCAGAAAAGATAAAAGCCATTAGAGATTATGCAGCACTGACCACAAGAAAAGAGTTAAAGGGTATGTTTGGCCTTTTTGGAGTTTACTGAAAATTTGTACCTGGTCAGTTATTTAATGCACCTTGTCTGAGGGAACTCTTAAAGAAAAATGTACCCTATAAGTGGACTAATTAGTTCAAATGGTTCAAATGTCTCTTAACACTATGGGACTTAACATCTGAGGTCATCAGTACCCTAAGACTTAGAACTACTTAAACCTAACTAACGTAACGACATCAGACACATCCATGCCTGAGGCAGGATTCGAACCTGCAACCGTGGGAGTAGCACTGTTCTGAACTGAAGTGCCTAGAACAGCTCGGCCACAGTGGCCAGTGACTAATGAGTGTCAAAAGACATTTGAAGAACTCAAAGAGGCACTGGTGAATAGTCAGATTTTAAACCATTGATCTGATGCCTGTGGTTATGGTTTGGGGGTTGAATTATTTTGAATTGATACAGTAGGAGAAAATTAGGCTTTTGCTAGTCAGTCATTGCAACAAGCTGAAAACAATTACAGCATTTCAGAGTTAGAAGCATTAGCAATCATTTTTGATCTACAGAAATTTTAACAATACCTGTTGGGCCATAAAGTTTTAGTTTTCAGTGACCATAGTGCATTAACTTACCTACAGATGTGCCAGCTTAAACACAGCAGACTTTGGAGGTGGGCCATGTATATCCAGCAATTTTATCATCACGTAGAACACATAAAAGGCTCTGAAAACATTGTGGCAGATGCATTATCTCGATATGTAAAGGAGAATGAGCAGGATGGAGATTTCTTAGAAACATGGGATTGTGATGAAGTTTTGCTGGCAGTCATTCAGTTACAGGAAGAGGGACCAATAAAACGGTTTGTAAAAATCTCAGGCAGGAACAAAACCAAGACAATAATCTTAAGTTGGTAAACAGGTTAGGTCATCCTGACTTCCCAAAGTTGATAGAGTATTACCAGATACACAAGGACATAATTTTTAGGTGAAGAAAGAGCATTGATGAAAATTGGCGTATTTGTTTCCCAGAACAACACGTGGACTTACTTATTGATTATGTACTTGGGAAATATGGACATTATGGAGCTCAGAAATGTATTGCAAAGTTAAGTGAAGTAGTAATTTTCGATAATATGTGGCTAAGATTACAGAAAAGACTAGAATCTTGTGACAGATGTCAAAAGGTGAGAGCAAATAATAGAATTATTCAGGGGCAAATGTATTCAGTGGAATCTCAGAATAGGTTGGATTTAGAAGCTGTGGACCTGTTTGGCCCTTTGCCAGTTTCAAGGAGAGGTTGCGCGTACATATTTGCGCCAGCAAATGGTTTTACTAAGTATGCAAGATCTTATCCTATTAAAAAGGCCAATGCTAAAGTAATTGTGAATAAACTAGAGAAAGACTCTTTTGTAAACATTGGGGCGCTGAAAGCAGTATTATCTGATAATGGGCCACAATTTATTTCTAAGCATTTTGCAGAATGCTTAAACAAAAGAAACATAGAACATACAAAAATTTCTGCCTCTTTTCTACTGGGTAAGATGTGTGAAAGTATCATGAAAGAACTAAACTGTCTCTGTAGAACATACTGTCACAAGAAGCGTTCTGCTTGGGCCAGTTACTTAGTATATTTCAAAGAAGTGATTAACCATCTAAAACCTGAAGCCACTGGTTTTACCGAGCGAGGTGGCGCAGTGGTTAGCACACTGGACTCGCATTCGGAAGGACGACGGTTCAATCCCGCGTCCGGCCATCTTGATTTAGGTTTTCCGTGATTTCCCTAAATCGCTCCAGGCAAATGCCGGGATGGTTCCTTTCAAAGGGCACGGCCGACTTCCTTCCCTAATCCGATGAGACCGATGACCTCGCTGTCTGGTCTCCTTCCCCCCAAAAACAACCAACCACTGGTTTTGCTCCAGTAGAATTAATGTGTGGAATTAGACCTATTAACCTCTTATTTGACGTGATAGAGTTCCCTAATCATACTGAATTGGCAATGGAACATAAGAAAAAATTTGCGTGAGCAAATATAAGAGAAAAGACTCTGGAGAGGAAAAGGAGACATGATGCGAGGGCAAGTCCAACTAGTTTTCAAATCAGTGACCAAGTGCTTGTGAAAACCAAAGAGAAATCAAAAAAACTTACGGCTGAGACAAAAAAGTCTACTGATGAATATTTGGGACATTTTAGGATTGTAGCCAACCTCATGCCATTGCTTACAGACTGGAGTATGTAAAATCACACAAATTACTGGATTTAAGAAACATTATTGATTTAAAAAGGTATGTACTGAAGAATCAATTAAATAACAGTAACGAAGAAGCCTCAGAGGGCATTGCACTCTATGCAATGCTAAGTGTTTGATGAACACTAGGTGCTCAAGTTATTGACAAATACTATTTCCGTATTGTCAATCTTCCTCTTCTCCATTCAGAACTTTGACTATCGTCTTTCCTTATTCCCTATTGTACTAAAGTAGTACTAAGTATATAGGGAGCGAGTGTCTCAGTAGAAACTAAGAAGTGACTAATCAGATGAGAGAGAATTGCCTATTAATGATATAAAAGATTAGTTTAAGGTGACTATACAGTAATATGAAGAGTAATACAAAAGTTTTTGTAACCTGTAAAAATGTTGCAGTGTAAGAAATGTGTTTGAGGCAAGAGAGGGCCTGATCAAGGAAGTAAAGTCTAAAATGTGATGTGTTTTGAAAGCCATAGAGGTGAGCTTCAGATGTCTAATTTTCCTGAAGTTTTATGTAACTGGTAGAAATGTTGTTGTAAAGGTAATGTGTTCAGAGGCTGTCTGCTTAACGAGTAAAAAGATGTTTTGTTTTTGAGATGACGTGAAAGCCACTGAGGCTGGCTTGTTTCAGTAGTATGTTTTCTTGAATCTAGTGAAGGAGGTATGTTGGAGAGCCGCACAAGTTGGCTGGAGTTTTGGCATGATTATGATCATGAGCCAGCATTCTGATTGGCAGTGAGTATGATCAGCCAATCAGAAATGAGACGGTTCCCGCTCGTTACCTAATAGTTATACTGGGAGTGAGGCTGGAAGAAGGGGGTCACTCGCTAGCTTTGAATGCGGACAGTCCTGTTACTAGAGCGAATCAAAATAATGTGTAAATTTGGCTTCTCTCGTCCAGATTGCATGGCCATAATAGCAGTTGCCTTTACGGACAGTTTTGTGAAGTTTGCAAGTTTTGGAATTGTTTTTTTGGAAAGATATTCCTGTGTGAAAATTTGTCCTCCATAGTATCGGTGTGGCATGTTTCAGTATTCAACCATGGAGCATTTTTGGTGAGCAATTTCCTTTTTTAAAAATTCACAAGAAGGACCGAATGTAATATCTTAAATTAGTGGTGAAATTAATGACTGTGAAAATGTTGTTCAATTCGGGTCAGGTCTGGACAGATTTCTGTCTGCTGTGCGTATGAAATGTGTGTATGAATTGTGAACTGGAAGAAAATAGCCAATAGCTTAAATGTGGACTGAATAGTACCGTTTCTTTGGTTATAAGGACAAAATAAACATTTTTGTATGGAAATTTCGGACATTATTTTCCAGAAGCTAATCCATTTTCTTACTGCCTGATAACATTGAATGACAGTTGTTCAAAAGATCGTTCTTTCATAGTAGAGTTGCACAGCCTCAGTAATTGTAGATATTAGGTGGTGTTTTTTATCAATGCTGCTTCTACATCATCTTGTAAGTATCTATGTTGCCGAGTGAAGGGAGACTGAGCAGACACCATTCTGAGTTAGGTGAATTTTAATGTGAGCCTGCACAGAGAGGAAAACCCCACCGCACTGCAACTGGAACATAATTTATTGATCTATTTACAACAACAATGATTATAAATAATAACAAAGAACTGAATGTGACATTCATAATTACATTTCTTTGTAAGACTTCTCAGTGAGATCCCCAGCAGTGGCCACTACGATGCAGTGAGCAGAACATCTCAGTGTAACCAACAGCACAAACTGAATTTCACTGAGAAAAAAATTGTGAAGACAGCTAAAATGTCCAGCATGCTGGACATTTGGTTACAGTGTACAAGAAACTGTAATGACACTTAAAGCAAAATAGAGAAGTAATTTCTAGCCGGATGGACACAGGGACTAAAGAGGTTATAAAACTGCCACTGAACTAGAGTAGTCACATATTTTAAACAGTTGCTGTTGGGCATTATGTAATCAGTTACCTATCTTTCCACTCCTGAAGAATACTGTAGAAAACACAGACACTTGCCACTTCATTATTACACCTTTAAATTAACATTCGGAACAAGTTAATGAACTCAGGAAAATTCATCTACTTTGCTACTTTGGAGGAACCTTGATGCTAATGATACCTACTCATGTAGTAACCACCAGGATACAGCTCTTTCTGCAGAAAGATTATATCCACAGAAGTTTATAACTCTCTGCAGTGATAGTGTCCCTATACAAGGTGTAGCGAAATTCACGTGCTCCGGCTTTGCAACATGACTCCTCACATACCAGCAATAAAAAAATGTCTGTCCCAAAATTTTGTCTGAAGAGTACATCCAGCAGAAAAACGATGTTAAAGAGTGGCAATCTGGCAATACTGAATCCACATGAACGGTGCCTACCTGTGTGAGCACGTTTGTTGTACTGTTCAGTTGGTGCAGTGTATAAAGTTTTGGTTTAGCATGCAGGAGGTGGAGGTTCGATCCTGGGTTTGGGTGCATTTTTTTATTTGCTAATTTCATTCTGACATTTTATTCTGTAATATAGATCGTTTCTTAGGTCACACTTATCCTAAATTTACAACATTTTTTAATGCTGAACATAACAAAAACGTAGTTAGACAAATAAGAAATAGACAGTCGAAACAAATGACCTGTCATAGGACAGAATAACTACAAAAACAATATCAGTTTTGAAATGCTAAAGATGACAGCACTGTACAATAACACAACATCTACTTGTCATTTATACTGTATGTAATATGAGTGTTCAGACGTCACACATTAGCAACCAGTGAAAATAATAGTGTCCATATTAATGACCGCATGACCTTCACAACAGAATACGTTGTAATCAGAACAACAGATGCTCAAAGTGACCTCCCTCCACGTCCAAACATTTTGCAACTCGCTGGATCATACCGCTCTGGTGCATTTGCATCAAAGGTGCATCCACAGTAACAAGAGCAGCATGAACACGTGCTACCAATTCTTCCACATTCGTCGGTGGAGTAGAGTACATGTGCTCTTTCAGGTGTCCACACAGGAAGAAATCCAGGGGATTTAGGTCAGGTGAAAGCCGTGGCCATACAACTGGACCTCCAAGTCGGAGCCATTTCCCTGGAAATGTTCTGTCCAAATACTGTTGCACATTAATTCCAGAGTGTGGAGGTGCACCATCATGTTGGAACCATATCCCCTGCCGAACATGTAGTGGGAAATCTTCATGCGTATCAGAGCAGATAGTTTGAGAGGAATGCATGATACATTCATGCAGTCAACCAGTCAGGCAACATGTAGGGACCAACCACCTGTTGCCCAATATTCCGACCCAGATTTTGATACTAAAGCAAACTTGGTATCCACGGTCGTGGGTGATGTGTGGGTTAACCTCATACCAATGGTGTGCATTGTGCATATTGAAGACACCCTCACGGGTGAATGCTAGTTCATCTGACCAAATTACTGTTTTCACAAAGTCATCATTGGCTTCCTGTTGTTGTTGGAACCATTAACAGAATTGCATTCTCTGATGGCTATTTGCAGGATGCAGGTGTTGCGTGAAAGCATAATGATAGGGGTGCATCCCATGCTCGTGCAGCATGTTAACAACCGTGCTTTGCAAGACACGCAGCTGCCTTGCTACGCTACGTGTACTTCACTGAGGTTCTTGGTGTATGACCTCCAGAATAGCTTCCTCAGTAGCAGGGGTACAGCGAGTCCATGGACGACCTTTGTCACGTGGTGGTGGAAGGAGACAATCTGTCTCCCGAAGGTACAGCTCCAGATGACAAAACATTTTTTCTGGATGGCGTCGGCAACGATATCTAGCAGCATATTCACTTGCCAGATGAAATTTTGGGAGAGAGATTTTTTTTATCGCTGGCATACAAGGTGTCGCTCTGCGAAGCCCGAGTGCACGAATTTGCCTTCACCCTGTATATGTATCCTCCTATGTTTCTCAGATATAGGTTATCATTTTCCACTAAGTTCACCTTATCATGTTAATATCATCTACAATTCTACCTTCTTGTACACATACATATGTAACATATTTCTACTGTATCCTATATTCATATCTGGTTTTTCATCTGCCATCTGTGCTGCATTCACTGTCTTCTTCCATATGTAATTAATGTAAATGGATAGATAGAAAATCTACTCACATAGTGGTGGCAGGGGAACACACACATACACACAAAAAGCTTTCTGGCAGAAGAGTTGAAAGGGAAGGAAGAGGGTTGAAGGAAAAGGACTGAAGAAGTTTAGGGAAAGGGGTACAGTTCAGAAAAGTCACCCAGAACCCCGAATCAGGGGAGACTTACTGGACAGGATGAGAAGGAGAGACTGCACACAACTACTTATTGTATAACTGTATACTACAGTAACTCTGAATGCTCTCCTGTTATATGTTTCAGCCATCATGTCTGGATGTTAGTCCATCATATTTAAACTTCATAGCTTAGGTTATATCCTCTTTGATCCCATGTCAAAAGTGACAGAGCTAACAGCCAGTGTCATTTTGAAGAAGTAACTCACCTAGGTTCTGTTTCCCATTTGCTGTCCAGTTCCTGCTAATTTCTGTTGTTTGCCAATTATGAATTGAACCATATGTTATTTGTTGCATACAATTATCTCATTGTGTATTATAATTAAACTGTTTATGAGGATTTTGGATCCCTTACTATGATATCTGTCAGATTGCAGCAAGCACAGCAAGCATTTGATAGCCCACTAACGAAACTTTGATGATGATGCACAGTTGCTAAGATAAATAACATAGTACCTTATGGTATAGATACTCTTTAGTGAATAAAAGAATAAATCATGGCTTTGGGATTAATGTTTTTCAGAATAATTTACAAGGGATAACCTGGAATAAAATTTATATTGAAGTGAATACTAACATAAAATTTAATCTTTCTATGATAAATTCATATCTGTATTTGAAAATAGCTCCCCAAGTAAGCAAATCAGAAAAGACATTAAACAACCATTAAAAAAAAAAAATACATGCATCACTAGAGAAAATAAAATATCTTGTGAATGGAAAAGGAAATGTATCTGTTGATGAGATTAGATTAGATCTGATTAATACTTGTTCCACAGATCATGAATATGATGCTTCATAATGATGTGGAACATGTCAGTTTAACAACATTTTAGTTATCCGCCATAATCAAGGTTTTTTTTATTATTTTTTGTTTTTTATGACAATGTGATTACCATATTATACCCAAAAGTTCCTCTGTTGAATAGGATGAGTCGTCATCCAGAAATTCTTTTAATTTTTTTTAAACGCTGGTTGTCAAGTGTCCAAAGACATTTCTGCTAGCATATGCCACCCCTTTCTATATCAAAGCTAGATTTAAGCCAGAATAGTGAAGATCAGCCTTTCTCTTAGCTTTGAAGCTGTGCACATTGCTATTGCTCTTGAATTGAGATGGGTAATTAATAACAAATGTCATAAGTAATTCCTGAGAGATCTTGCAGGAGTTGTCAACTACAAAAATTACTCAAAATTATTAAGAAAAGTTATTCAAAACAAGGAATAAGCACACAATGTCAGAAGTCAGGTATTTCAACAACATACTTAAAGCTATATGGAACCTGGTGAAACAAGAGACAGGACAACCAGCCACAAAACAGGATAATATTGCTACTGAACTAAATGGAAGGGCTATGAATGATGAGTACAACATAGCAGATATATTAAATAATCATTTTGTAAATATGGTAGACAATATATTGACAAACAATTCAAGAAAATAATTGCAGCAGCATGGTGAAAAAGCAACTTGTACAAAATTCAGTCATATGAATGTATCACCAACTTCTTTGAAATTAAGAAAATTATAAATTCTCTCAAAAATAAGAGCTCATCTGGTATTGATGGTGTTTCTAAAAGAGTACTAAAGATTTGTCCCCATATAATATCACCATCTAATATGAAATATGTAATGCATCACCAGCTTAATGCATTTTTCCAGAGACGCTGAAATAAGACTTTGTTAAACTACTCTTTAAGAAAGGTGATAGGAGAGGTATCAATAACTACTAGCCTGTTTCACTTATGCCATCATTTCTCAAAATATTTGACAAGGTGATGTATTCTATAGTATCTGAGCAACAGTAATATCCTCATTAAAACACAGTTCGGATTTCACAACATTTGCTCAACTGAGAATGCTATTTACATTTTCACTCACTAAATTTTATAAGTATTAAATAATAAAATTCCACCAGTTGGTATTTTTTGTTACTTGTCTAAGGCATTTGATTGCGTGAACCACAATATTCTTCTAGATAAACTGAGGTTTTATGTAACTGACAGAATTTCCAACTAGTTTATAATGTCATATCTGACAAAAAACACACAAAATGTTATACTTAATAATTCAACTAATGTAAGTTGAAGAGATTCTTCTAACTTGGAGAAATGGTTTATGGGGTTGTGCAAGGTTCAATATTAGGTCCACTAATGTTTGTCTTCCAGCTAATGTACAAAAGAAATAGTTCTTTTTGCAAATGTCAGTAGTTTTCTAATTAATCCAAACATACATAAAGCAATAGAAGAAATGATAAATAATATTCTGAGAAGTATTATTGAATGTTGTCTGTCAGTGTTCTCATACTCAGATTCAAAAAGAGTCAACATCGAGAGGGACTACATCACCAGTTATAAGTGTAACTGTGTGCTGAGGAAAATAACTGTGGTGGAAACTTCCAGATATTTAAATGTACTTCAGCCATGTTTCCATTTTTAATAATTGCCAATCTTTTGAAAGAGACAAATCACTAAGTTGATGTGCTTTTAATATTTTCATTCAGTGCTGTGACATTGAATAAGTTCCGGGCTAACTCATCGAACCTTTATTGCTTAATAATGTGCTGCAAGAGTAATATCTGATGCTCACTTACATTCATCTTCTAGATGTGTTGAAGGAGTTAGGCATTTCACTATGCTTCACCGTATTTTTTATTGCCTCATGAGGTTTGTTGTAAGTAATCCCCTGCAAATGAATAGAAATATTGCACACAATTACAATACCATAAAAAATGAAGAATTATGGAAAGGATAGTTTGCTACTAACCATAATGATGACACTTTGAGTTGCAGAGAGGCACTACAAGAAGACTGTTACCCACCAAGCTTTGGCCAAAATCTTCATCAGAACACAAAAACATGCACACATTCACACGAGCAAGAACACCCACCACACACTTGTCTGCTATCTTGGACCACTCAGACCTGGCCATATGTTATGTAACTAGATTTAAAAATATACAGAATTTTACTTGCCATAAATGCTGTAACTGAAGTATTAACAACATCCTCCAAATATCTTTATTACATTATAAAGCACTTAGACATGTAGAACTTGGGATATTTACAAATGCTGTGCAACATACAAACTCTTGTCTGACAACACTAAAAACCATAGATAATGCCGGAAACTATTTGGAGTGGTTTCTAATGTGCATTCCCTCATGTGATTCTAAAACTAGTCACTAGATTGAAACAGTGATCAGGAAACATCATGTGTTCCTAGGTACACAATCTTCCGGGTACAACACTCTCCCATTCTTAATCTGGAAAAAGAGTCGTAGCTAGCTAAAATAGTAGTGATGTTTTCTGTGCTGTTATGTTGCCTACTTGCTCTGCATCAGTCTGCTATATTTGAGTGGTTGCTTTACTCTGTCTGTTCTCATAATGAAATTTTTGTTGTCGTAGTATTTACTTTTGGTAGTTTAGTATATGGCCACATGACATCATGTTGTACATTTTATTAAGATGAAACATACTCATTTAGTCCTTCCTGATCCTCTCAAATGGTTCAAATGGCTCTGAGCACTATGGGACTTAACTGCTGAGGTCATCAGTCCCCTAGAACTTAGAACTACTTAAACCTAACTAACCTAAGGACATCACACACATCCATGCCCGAGGCAGGATTCAGACCTGCCACCGTAGCAGTCGCACGGTTCCAGACTGTAGCGCCTAGAACTGCTCAGCCACTCCAGCCAGCCCTGATCCTATCCAATGAAGCATACAAAAAATTTCCAGTGAAAAATTCAATTGGTACTTGCTGTCAAACAAGTCTGAAATCTGTTCAGTCGGTGAGATGCAGTGTCCTTTCCTCATCTGCATTTCTATGTCTGTAGTGCACTGAACTGTCTGGTGCTCACTGAGAACAGCTTCTGCGTTGGCTTTCATGTTAAGCTTTATTAACTCTCACAACAACCTGGCACACTGACATCTCTTTTTGCAAACTCATTCATTTTTTGTATATCTTCATATACTTGGCAGTCTACCTGCTTCTGTGTGTTAACTCTTAAAAACTTCATTGTGTGCTGTTTCATGCTTTACTTTTGAACTAAAATTTCACACAAAACTGATAATTCAATTGTAAACTCTTTTGAATTAATAAATGCCAAACTACAAACTGTAGGGCTGAGATGTTGTGGAACCTCTACAGAAAATTGGAATAGAAATCAACATAAACATCATTTCTGCCCTTTTTATTGCTCGTAAAAACCACACATTGCACGTTTTACCACCATACAGTGAGACCTTCAGAGGTTGTGGTCAAGATTAATGTACACACTGGTACCACTAATACCCAGTGGCATGTCCTCTTGCATAGATGCATTCCTGTATTCGTCGTGGGATACTGTCCACAAGTTCATCAAGGCACTGTTGGTCCAGATTGTTCAATTCTTCAATGGCAATTCCACATTTATCCCTCAGAGTGGTTGGTGGGTCACGTTGTCCTTGAACATCTCTTTTCTATCTATCCCAGGCATGTTCGATAGGGTTCATGTCTGCAGAATATGCTGATCACTCTAGTCAAGCAATGCACAATGAGGGTGCGAATTGTTGTCCATGAAGACAAATGCCTCGCCAATATGCTGCCGATATGGGTGCAACATCAGTTGGAGGATGGCATTCACATATTGTACAGCCGTTACGGTGCTGGACAGTGTGTCTAAGGTGTTCAGCCTGACCGGGTTGCCTTGAAACATATCTCCAACGATTGTCTGGTTGAAGGCATATGGGACACTCATGCATGAAGAGAATGTGGTGCCAATACTGAGCAGTCTATTCGACACATTGTTGGGCCCATCTGTACCGCACTGCATGGTACTGTGGTTGCAAAGATGGACCTCGCCATGGACATTGGGTGTAAAGTTGCTCATCATGCAGCCTATTATGCTCATTTTTAGTTGTAGTACATTGTGCTATGGCTGCATAGAAAGCATTATTCTATGCGGTGGCGTTACTGTCAGGTTCCCTCCGAGCCATAATCCATAGTGGTCATTCACTGCAGTAGGGCCCTAGGGCAGTCTGAGTAAGGCAAGTCATCGACAGTTCCTATCTCTCTGTATCTCCTCCATGTCCAATCAACATCGATTTGATTCACTCTGAGATGCCTGGACATTTTCTTTGTTGAGAGCCCTTCCTGGCACAAAGTAACAATGCTGACATGATCAAACCGTGGTATTGACCATCTAGGCATGTTTGAACTACAGACAACATGAGCCATGTACCTCCTTCCTGGTGGAATGTTTGGAACTGATCAGCTATCGGACCCCCTCTGTCTATTGCACCTATTGGTGCTGCTCGTGCATGGTTGTTTACATCTTTGGGTGGGTTTAGTGACATCTCTGAACAGTCAAAGGAACTGTGTCTATGATACAATATCCATAGTCAGCGCCTGTCTTCAGGAGTTCTGGGAAACGGGTTTTGTTTTAATGTATGTATATTCTAATGGATAGTCCAGTATCAAGTTCCTTTGAATTTAGTCATCATTACATAGCGTTACCTGTTGTGACCTTACCTTAATTGCAAGCCATTGATTGTAATTTGGCCCATTATCCATTGGAAACAGATCTATTTATGGAAATCTTTCAATATCTAAAGATATCTTGGGATGTCCTGGGGTAAAAATCAAACAATGGAAAATCCAGGATGGAATATAGATGTCCTGGGGTAGATTGTTTGCAGTTTCCCCACAGCTACTGTTGCAAGTGCAATAAGGCACACACGTCAGGACTCTGTGAACTTACCTCTCTTTGGCATAAAGTTTGCAAGGTAAAAAATAAATCAGTTATTATCACAGACACTTTTACTGGTAGTTAGAAGGATGAGCCCTGCCCATCTATTTCATCATAGAATTCAGCTCTACCTCTATATTTACATCTACATCTACTCTCTGCAAACCACTGTGAGGAGCATGGCAAAGGGTTCATCCCATTGTAACAGTTATTAGGGTTTCCTCCTGTTCCATTGATGAATGGGACATGGGAAGAATGATTGTTTGAATGTACCTGTGAGTGCAATAATTATTCTAATCTTATCCTCACAATCCCTATGTCAGCTCTATGTAAGGGATTGCAGTATATTCTTAGATTAATCATTTAAAGCCGGTTCTTGAAACTTGGTTAATAGACTTTCTCGGGACAGTCTATGTCTATCTTCAAGAGTCTTTCAGTTCAGTTCCTTCAGTATCTCTGTGACACTCTCCCATGGATTAAACAATCTGGCGACCTTTCATGGTGCCCTTCTCTGTATACATTCAGTTTTCCTTGTTAGTCCTATCTGGTATGGATCCCACACACTTGAGCAATATTCAAGAACCATTTACACAAGTGATTTGAAGTAATTTCACCTGATGAGACTGTTAAGTAATTTGTGGATTTTGTCACTAAACTGTTTTTATAATTGTGTACTGAATAGTGAACATGAGCAGGAATATAAAATGATTGGCAATGTGTTTTCTCAATAAATATTATCGGTCCTTAACATTTCTTCTTCCAAAAACTTGATTCTCCACTAGGTTTTGAACACTGCAGAGATTGACCTCAGTTGGATCAATGCAATATGTATAACATACTGAATAATATTCAGCTATGATATCTTTTAAGCCTCCAAATATATCAGTCATTAGTGTTCACCATAACAGCTACAATCAGAAAAGTAAGAGTCTGTCATGGTAGAATTCATTACAAATTATGGTTTTAATGGTTGTTCCCAATTTTAAGTGAGTAGTGAGTGACAACAATACATACTTTGAGGGTAAGTTTTTTTGTAGTTATTCACTTTACTGACTTGCATTGTTTCAGAATCTGCAGGAAAACAGAAAAGATATACTGCCATGCTGTAATTAATTACAAAGAAAAGAAACAGTCACTGCTAGTGTGTGAAATTACAGCTACATTTATTGAACCAGTCCTGAAATTTTCCAAAGAAAATGTTGCATTTCGTGTTGATATGGGGCCAGATGACACCCTGGATATATTAAGAGGTAATACAGTGTTACTTTTATATTGTTTGCCATGGTAGAATTCTCACTGTATATGGTACCAACGCTCATATAGCCATCTGGAGGTGGAAGATAAGCTGTGTTTGATGGGTCCAAGGCCACATTCATAGTACAAGAAAAGAGCAGAAATTTATTGCTCTTAACTGTCTGTATTTTTAGGAAAATACTACACATACTTTTTGGTGTAGTTCCTGTTTAGGCCAATATATCTTGTCTGGAGAGGAGGCTCCATTCCTGAAGTATGATTCTGGAAAGTCATCAAAATACAGATCTAAGGCTGTAACAACATCTGCATTTAACTCTAATAATTTTTCTGCTACAAGTTTGAATGTGATATGAAAGTAGATGGAAGTCAGAGGAAGCCACATTTTATGAAAATTGAGAATATTAAAGTGATTCATACTTGTAGTATCTCAGTTTTCAAATTGCCATTGTAACGTTGTGGTCATTGGTGTTATCTTAAATGGAGATTATTCTCCCCTCACCTCATCCAAAGCCTTTACTTACTTCAGTCTCTCTCTCTCTCTCTCTCTCTCTCTCTCTCTCTCTCTCTCTCTCTCTCTCTCTCAAATGAGGTCTCTCCATATACATTTTTGCATCAAGTTGCTCCAGATGGCTTTTGGAGTATTCACAATTTATTATTTCGATTTTAGCAAAGTATTAGGTCTCTCCTTATATGTTTCTGCATCAAGTTCCTCCAGATGGCTTTTGGAGCATTCGCAATTTATTATTTTACTTTTAGCAAAGTAACCAATAACAAAAATTCCATTTGCATCACAGAAACCAGAAGCCAGCATTTTTCTTGCAAGTGAAATCAACTTTCTTATTTTTGATACAAGAATAAAAGATTCCTCCTATTGCTATGATGTCTGTTTCATTTTTGGAGGGAATTGCAGACCATTATGATATCTACAGTATAAAGCTGTTGGATATTACATGTATTTGTTAGCAATTAATGAATATGCCATGAGACTTGAGGTGCTGTGTCATTACTGCTGGAAATATTTAGTTACATGATTTCTTTACCACACAAAATTTGTGTATGACTCGAGTTGGGGTGGCAGTTTTTGTATTCCTCCAAGTTGTTATCTCATAGACTTGGAGTAACAGAACTGTTACAGTACCTGCATGTTGTCTTCTCCACGTGCAGTTCATGCTAAATAGGTAGTTTTCAAAGTCATCCAGTTTTTTTATTCTCCGTGAGCAAAGTTAGTAGTGACATGGAGCACCAAACATATTTTGGCACTGACCAATATTTTTTATTTTTATTTATTTTTTTTTATTTTATTTTTTTTCATGCAGTTTGTATCCAGCTTGAGCCAGGTCAGCAGTATTTGTAAATCTCGATTACTTACTCCCAGATACGAGTCACACGTTACACTATTTCTTATGCCACAGTTTCTGCCATATGGCATATCACTATGTTTTCGGTTGCCCACGTTGTTGTCATTATTATTATTGTTATTTCTTCCCTTTCTCAGACGTTATGTCTGCTTAAAAATGGAAAGTGATGTGGACCTTGATCAAGCGTGACTTCCTTTTAACTGTACAGTATATGTTACATTGTATTTAGGAACTTTCGGGTAATTGAACATGTATCAATTATTACAGATTTCTGTAATTCTATATATATGTTTGGATGTAGCTGTATTGCGTTGATGTACTGGTGGATATTGTGTGGTATGACTCCTGTAGTTGATAGTATAATTGTTATAATATCACCTTTATCCTGATGCCACATGTCCTTGACTTCCTCAGCCAGTTGGATGTATTCTTCAATTTTTTCTCCTGTTTTCTTTTGTATAGTTGTTGTATTGGGTATGGATATTTCGATTAGTTGTGTTAATTTCTTTTTTTTATTGGTGAGTATGATGTCAGGTTTGTTATGTGGTGTTGTTTTATCTGTTATAATGGTTCTGTTCCAGTATAATTTGTATTCGTCATTCTCCAGTACATTTTGTGGTGCATACTTGTATGTGGAAACGTGTTGTTTTATTAGTTTATGTTGTATGGCAAGTTGTTGAAGTATTTGCTAGTATTGTACATCTGCTTGTGATGTGATCTACTGTTTCTATTTGTTGTTTGCAAAGTCTGAATTTACCTGTTGTGGTATTGGGATCTTTAATAATATGCTTGCTGTAATATCTGATGTTTGGTTCTGTATTGCAATCATGAATCCTTCCATCTCACTGTATATATTGCCTTTTCTTAGCCATGTGTTGGGTGTGTCTTGATCAATGTGTGGCTGTGTTAAATGATACGGGTGCTTGCCATGTAGTGTTTTCTTTTTCCAATGTACTTTCTTCGTATCTGTTGATGTTACATGATCTAAAGGGTTGTAAAAGTGGTTATGAAATTGCAATGGTGTAGCCGATGTGTTTATATGAGTGATTGCTTTGTGTATTTTGCTAGTTTCTGCTCGTTCTATAAAGAATTTTCATAAATTGTCTACCTGTCCATAATGTATGTTTTTTATGTCTTTAAATCCCCTTCCTCTTTCCTTTCTGCTTAATGTGAATCTTTCTGTTGCTGAATGTATGTGATGTATTCTACATTTGTGGCATTGTGATCATGTAAGTGTATTGAGTGCTTCTATTTCTGTGGTACTCCATTTCACTACTCCAAATGAATAGGTCAATATTGGTACAGCGTAAGTATTTATAGCTTTTGTCTTGTTTCTTGCTGTCAATTCCATTTTCAGTATTTTTGTTAGTCTTTGTCTATATTTTTCTTTTAGTTCTTCTTTAATATTTGTATTATCTATTCCTATTTTTTGTCTGTATCCTAGATATTTATAGGCATCTGTTTTTTCCATCGCTTCTATGCAGTCGCTGTGGTTATACAATATGTAATCTTCTTGTTTAGTGTGTTTTCCCTTGACTATGCTATTTTTCTTACATTTGTCTGTTCCAAAAGCCGTATTTATATAATTGCTGAGTACTTCTGTTATCTTTAGTAATTGGCTGAGTTGTTGATTTGTTGCTTCCAGTGGTTTTAGATCATCCATGTATAGCAAATGTGTGATTATGTGTTGATGTTGTTGTGGTCTTCAGTCCTGAGACTGGTTTGATGCAGCTCTCCATGCTAATCTATCCTGTGCAAACTCCTTCATCTCCCAGTACCTACTGCAACCTACATCCTTCTGAATCTGCTTAGTGTATTCATCTCTTGGTCTCCCTCTACGATTTTTACCCTCCACGCTGCCCTCCAATGCTAAAATTGTGATCCCTTGATGCCTCAGGACATGTCCTACCAACCGATCCCTTCTTCCAGTCAAGTTGTGCAACAAACATCTCTTCTCCCCAATCCTATTCAATACCTCCTCATTAGTTATGTAATCTAGCCACCTAATCTTCAACATTCTTCTGTAGCACCACATTTCGAAATCTTCTATTCTCTTCTTGTCCAAACTATTTATTGTCCATGTTTCACTTCCATACATGGCTACACTCCATACAAATACTTTCAGAAACGGCTTTCTGACATTTAAATCTATACTCAATGTTAACAAATTTCTCTTCTTGAGAAACGCTTTCCTTGCCATAGCCAGTCTACATTTTATATCCTCTCTACTTCGACCATCATCAGTTATTTTGCTCCCCAAACAGCAAAACTCGTTTACTACTTTAAGTGACTCATTTCCTAATCTAATTCCCTCAGCATCACCCAACTTAATTTGACTACATTCCATTATCCTCATTTTGCTTTTGTTGATGTTCATCTTATATCCTCATTTCAAGACACTGTCCATTCCATTCAACTGCTCTTCCAAGTCCTTTGCTGTCTCTGATAGAATTACAATGTCATCGGCGAACCTCAAAGGTTTTATTTCTTCTCCCTGGATTTTAATACCTACTCCGAATTTTTCTTTTGTTTCCTTTACTGCTTGCTCAATATACAGATTGAATAACATCGGGGAGAGGCTACAACCCTGTCTCACTCCCTTCCCAACCACTGCTTCCTTTTCATGCCCCTCGACTCTTATAACTGCCATCTGGTTTCTGTACAGATTGTAAATAGCCTTTTGCTCCCTGTATTTTACCCCTGCCACCTTTAGAATTTGAAAGCGAGTATTCCAGTCAACATCGTCAAAAGCTTGTGTTGATATGTTCCAGTAATATTATACCCACAATTTGTATTATTTAGCATGTTGGATAGTGGGTTCAGAGAAAGGCAGAACCAGAAAGGACTTAATGAGTGTCCTTGGTATATTCCACACTTAATCTGTATTGGCTGTGATGTGATATTATTTGAATTTGTTTGGATATTAAGTGTGGTTTTCCAATTTTTCATTACTATGTTTAGGAAATGTATCAATTTAGGATCTACTTTGTATATTTCCAATATTTGTAGTAACCATGAGTGCTTTTTGGTAATCAATGTATGCGTAGTGTAGCGACCTTTGTTTGGTTTTAGCTTGACATGTCACCTCTGCATCTATTATCAGTTGCTCTTTACATCCTCGTGCTCCTTTGCAGCAGCCTTTTTGGTCTTCATTTATAATTTTATTCTGTGTTGTATGTGTCATTAATTTCTATGTAATGACTGAAGTTAATATTTTGTATATTGTTGATAAGCATGTTATGGGGCGATATTTTGCTGGGTTTGTTGTGTCTGCTTGATCTTTAGGTATCAGACACGTTATTTCTTGTGTAAGTTTATCAGGGACTGTGTATGGATCTGCAATGTAACTGTTAAATAATTTAGTTAGATGTGAATGTGTTGAGGTGAACTTCTTTAGCCAGAAATTTGCTATTTTATCTTTTCCAGGGGCTTTCCAATTGTGCGTGGAATTAATTGCGTGGGTGACTTCATGTTGCAAAATTATCACTTCAGGCATTTGTGGTATCATATTGTATGTGTCTGTTTCTGCTTGTATCCACCGTGCATGTCTGTTATGTTGTACCAGGTTTGACCATATGTTGCTGCAGAAGTGTTCCATGTCTGTTATGTTTGGTGGATTGTCTATTTTAATGTGTGTGTTATCTATTGTCTGGTAAAATTTCTTTTGCTTTGTGTTGAATGTTTGGTTTTGTTTCCTTCTATTTTCACTTTTTTTGTATCTTCTAAGTCGTTTGGCCAATGCTTGTAATTTCTGCTTCTTTTTATCTAATTGTTCTATCGCTTCTTGTTGTGAGATTTTACCTAACCTTTTTCGTTTTTTGTCTGATATTTCATTTCTTATAAATTGTGTTAGCTGTCCGATGTCTTTTCTCAGTTTTCTTATTCTGATCTGTAGCCTGTGTTGCCATGCTGATTTTGTGGGTTTCTTCTGTGTGTTGGTTTGTTTTGATCTCTGCCTAGTGTGTATATTTTGTGTAATGAGTGCTCCTATATAAACCAGTAGTTGTAACTCTTCTGTAGTTGTATTTTCATTCATTTTGTTGTGTATGATTGTGTTGCTAGTTGTTATTGTTGTTTCGACTTGTGGGTTATTTGGGGGTCTATGCAAGAATGTTCTAATGTCTGTATTTGTGTCTTTGTATTCTATATATGTCAGCTGAAATTTTTCTTCTATATCTAACACGTGTGTTACTTTGTGTTCTATTTGTGCTTGTTCTGGTGGCTGTCTTTAGATTTTGTTTTCCTCTGATTGTTTAATTGATGCATGTTGTTCTTTGTTTGTTTGCTCTGGGATGTTTGAGTCCATTACTATTTTCTTCTTCTTCTGATTGCACATTATTTTGTTCCAGTATTTGTTGTACTTGTTGTTTGATGTTTTCTAATTCTGATTGGGGTATCCTGTTATTTTTGATTATTACACAGATCTGATCAGCTAGTCGTTATTCTGTTAAAAATTTTAATTCTGGGTATCTGGTAATAAATGTTGTGTATACTTGTGATCTGTATCCAGTTGATGTTGGTTCCTAAGTTTGTTGCTTGGTAATAACAGAACATGAGGTGTAGGTTAATTTCATCTGACCATCTCATCCTCTGTCTTTGTTTTCCTTCTAGGTTGGTTGCAGGAAGCATATCCTGCAAAACACTTCTATTTGGATTTAAATCATTTTCCGTGTGGCTAGCAGTGTCTTTACCATTGTGGACGGGCATACGGTTCAAGCATAGTCCCCGACCATGACCGCGCTTGTCCAAGGCTTCATTAGTTCTATACTGAACCAACTAATCACACTAAAAGGAGGTTTAGCCCCATTAGTGGTTTGTTCTTTTCGTTGCCTTTTATGACTGGCAGAACATACCGGAGGCCTATTCTTTTCCCGAGCCTCCACGGGATTTATTGTTATTATTATTATTATTATTATTATTATTATTATTATTATTATTATTTTACAATACAGCAGCTGGCCAGAATATGCCTAATGATGTCCACTGACCTGATGTTGCCATGTCTTGCCACTGCAGAGGTTGGCTGTTGTGTGGCAGAATGGACCTTTGATCAGTGGTGGTCTTCAACAATTCTGTGAAATCCAAGTGGTGTGCAGTTGTCGCCTGCTCTACTACTTTCATTCTTTATTGTGTGTGTAGTACTCTTCAGGGAAAATAATTGCTGAAGTGTATGTGGAGGAATTAAATGCTTTGGTTCAGGAATGACCTGTGTTATGGGACAGAGACAGAGATCACAATACCACAATAAAGACCCAAAGAGAAGTATGAAGTATGTACAGCTCTTAATGAAGAAGTTTGTGGAGATGAAGTATGTACAGCTCTTAATGAAGAAGTTTGTGGAGATTTTTCTGAAAAAACAAGTCCCACAGCATCTTTAAAATAATGTATAGTATCTTAAAACTTAAGCACTAGAGGAAGCTAGTGACCACATCAACTTATTCACACATACATCAGCACCTGTGTCTATGTATTTCATGACAGTTTGCATTAATTTTGACCTTAGTTTTTATATGCCGTATGATTAATGAATTTGTAATTTTTCATTGAAAATCATCATCCTTTCAATATTGTATTAATGTTTTTTCAATATTTTTGCTTACCTTATTGTAACTGCCAGCATTTCATAAGGCTGAATACAATTTACCATGGAATTTTGCAGTTATAGACGTTTCCTCAGTCAGTTATATTGTCAAAAATTGCAACAGGCATTTAGTAGAAATTTAAAAACTCATGAAAAATATTTGCACCGTCAGAAACGTAAGGACTATGGTATGAAGATTAGCATCTCCAAACGAAAGTAATGTCAGTGGGAAAGAGATGTAAACGGATTGAGTGCCAAGTAGGAGGAACAAATGCTTGAAGGTCTCTCGTGCATGCAGCCGGGTTGACTGGTCATTGTAGAACGAATTTTCGATCGCGTATCGTGCCATCATCATCAGGTTACTCCTGTTGACTGACGTCCTAGGCCGGCGGGTGGTGTGGTATATATACCTGTCGCCTCTCCCCTCCACTGACTCCACATATGGACCAAGGGATGTGCAGGCCGCGGTGGTGGAGGTAGCTTGTGCTGACGAGATGACTGATGGGCGTCATTACGCATACCACCTTCAGTGGGTGTGGTGCCCCATTTCCGCAGAACTTTTATTGCTGGATTCCACGCGTGATGTAGTTGAAATCTGTTGTCCTTGTTAATAAGGTTCTTGTGCAGCCGGATTTCAATTGCTTCCTTGTATACACAGTCCCAAAAGCGGGATGTGTTGTGCAGGACTTCTGTATTCTCGTATTTCATACAATGATTTGTCTCGAGGCAATGTTCTGCGATTGCAGATTTTGTAGGCTGTTGGAGATCGGTATGCCATTTGTGTTCAGTACACCTTTCCTCGATCGTGTGAATGGTTTGCCCCACATATGCTTTCCCGCACTCGCACAGTATGAAATAAACTCCAGATTTCTGGAGTCCTAAATCCTCCTTCACTGTCCCTACAAGGGACTTGATCTTTGGCAGCAGGCGGTAGACGCATTTGATGTTATGATGTCCTAGAATCCTGTGATGGTATGTAGGCCAGGAAAATCTACAAACACAGGAGGAACAAAGTTAGAACAGGTGGATGGTTTCAAGTACTTAGGACGCATATTCTCATAGGATGGAAACATAGTGATAGAACTGTGTGGAAAAGCTAATGCAGTGAGTGCTCAGCTACAATCTACCCTCTTCTACAAGAAGGAAGTCAGTACCAAGACTAAGTTATCTGTGCACCTTTCAATCTTTTGACCAACTTTGTTGTATGGGAGTGAAAGCTGGGTGGATTCAGGTCACCTTATCAATAAGGTTGAGGTTACAGATATGAAAGTAGCTAGGATGATTGCAGGTACTAGTAGATGGGAACAATGGCAGGGGGGTGTCCACAATGAAGAAATCAAAGAAAAACTGGGAATGAACTCTATAGATGTAGCAGTGAGGGTGAACAGGCTTAGATGGTGGGGTCATGTTACACGCATGGGAGAAGCAAGGTTACCCAAGAGACTCATGGGTTCAGCAATAGAGGGTAGGAGGAGTCGGGGTAGACCAAGTAGAAGGTACCTGGATTCGGTTAAGAATGATTTTGAAGTAATAGGCTTAACATCAGAAGAGGCACCAATGTTAGCACTGAATAAGGGATCATGGATGAATTTTATAAGGGGGACAATGCTCCAGACTGAACGCTGAAAGGCATAATCAGTCTTAAATAATGATGATGATGATGATGATGAATAACCAAATTTCTGTGGAGATAGGAACTAACAATTGTTCTGCATCTGGTTCTGTCCACACTAGCCTATAGTAGTGCTGAATTTCATATCTCTTCATTAATGAATGACACTAGATATCAATGTCTTCTAAGATTAGAACCTCTTTTGAACTTCCAGGTCAGTTTTATCTGCTGTAGTGTATTGTGAAGGATGTAGCAAATGGTGAGTTACATGGAATAGTACTTTCGGAATACAGTGTTCCTGCATCAGGTGTGTATGCTTGAGTACTGATGGGACTGCACAAAAATCATAACAAAAAATTAAAGCCAAGACATTAATTACAAAGCTAAGAAGTTACCCTATCACAGGTGAAAAATTCAGAAATCTTTAGCAGATAAACCTTCAATATCATGTAAGAAACCTTGTGCTCTAAGCAATAAATAAGATGAGTGAATTGTGCCTGAGCTGTGTCGTCAGCATCAGCTAGTTTAACCTACCAATATCTCTGAGAAAAGTGTTAGGATAAATTTTAAAATTAAATGGTGATCAGAGCTGAATTAATAAATTAGTTCTGTTTTATGAATCATTATATTGTTGTTGTTGTGGTCTTCAGTTCAAAGACTGATTTGATGCAGCTCTCCATGCCACTCCATCCTGTGCAAGCCTCTTCATTTCTAAATAACTACTGCAATCTATATCTTTTGAGGTGGCTCACTGTATTCAACGCTTGGCCTTCCTCTACAATTTTTACCCCCATATTTCCCTCCAGTACTCAACTGGTGGTACCTTCAAGTCTCTTCTTTTAGTCAAATTGTGCCAAATATTTATTTTCTCCCTGATTCTGTTTAGTACCTCCTCATTGGTTACATGATCTATCCATCTAATCTTCAACATTCTTCTGTAACACAACATTTCTAAAGCTGTTATTCTCTTCTAGTGTGAACTATCTATCATCCATGTTTCACTTCCGTACAGGGTTACACTCCAGGCACATACCTTCAGAAAAGAGTTCCTAATACTTAAGTCTATATTCAGTGTTAACAAATTTATCTTCATCAGCTATGCTTTCCATTGCCAGTGTACATTTTACATCCTCTCTTCTTTGGCCGCCGTCAGTTATTTTTCTGCTGAAATAGTAAAATTCATATACTGCTTCGAGTGTCCCATTTCCTAACCAAGTCCCCTCAGCTTCACATGATTTAATTTGACCAAATTCCATTATTGTTGTTTTGCTTTTACTGATTTTCATCTTGTATCCACATTTCAAGATGCTGTCCATACGCATCAACTGCTCTTCCAAGGCCTTTGTTGTCTATGACCAAATTACAGTGTTATCGGCAAACATCAAAGTTTTATTTCTTATTCCTGAACTTTAATTTCTACTCCAAA
This sequence comes from Schistocerca piceifrons, assembly GCF_021461385.2. NCBI lineage: Eukaryota > Metazoa > Arthropoda > Insecta > Orthoptera > Acrididae > Schistocerca > Schistocerca piceifrons. Next base: position 141,140,236 of record NC_060141.1, on the reverse strand, counting down.
TTTTTCATACTGCTTGTTCATTATACAAGTGACTAACATTGGGATAGGCTACAACTCTGTCTCACTCCCTTCTCAATCATTGCTTCCTTTTTATGCCCCTTGACTCTTTATAACTGCCGTCTGGTTTTTCTGTGAGTTGTAAATAGCCTTTCACTCACTGTATTTTACACCTGCTATCTTCATAATTTCAAGGAGAGTGTTCTAGTCAACATTGTCAAAAGCTTTCTCTAAGTCTACCACTGCTATAAATGTATGTCTGCCTTTCCTTAATCTGTGTCCTAAGGTAACTCATAGTGTTAGTGGTGCTTCATGTGGGCCCACAATTCTCCTGAATCCAAACTGATGTTCCTCAAGGCCAGCTTCTGGCAGTTTTTCCATTCTTCTGTAAAGAGTTTCTGTTAATGGTTTGCAACCATGACTTATTAAACTGAGAGTTTGATAACATTCACACCTTTCAAAACCAACTTTCTTTATACTCCTTCCACTTTTCCCTTCTTTATTGTGGGCTAGTTTTCCATCTGAGCTCTTGATATTTATACCACTGCTTCTCTTTTTCTCCAAATATCTCTTTAATTTTCCAGTAGGTAGTGTCTATCTTTCCCCTAGTGATATAGGCTTCGGAGTCCTTACATTTGTCCTCTAACCATTCCTGCTTAGCCATTTTGCACTTCCTGTGAGTCTCATTTTTTAGATGTTTGTATTGTCTTTTGCCTGCGTTATTTGCTGCATTTTTATGTATTTGCCTTTCATCAGTTAATTACAATAGCTCCTATGTCACCAAGGGATTTCTATTAGACATTGTCTTTTACCTATTTGATCCTCAGATGCCCTCACTATCTCACCTCTCAGAGCTACCCAGTCATCTTCTGCTGTATTCCTATTCTCTGTTCTTGTCATTTGTTCCCTAATGCTCCTTCTGAAACTCTCGAAAACTTCTGGTTCTTTCAATTTATCCAGATTCCTTTCCATAGTTTCCTACCCTCTTTCAGTTTTGTTAGTTTCAATCTACAGATCATAACAAGGAAATAGTGGTCAGAGTACACATTTGCCCCTGGAAATCTCTTACTGTCTAAAACCTGGTTCTGAGATCTCTGTCTTACAATTATATAAGTAGTCTGAAATCTTCTGGTGTCACCAGATCTCTTCCACATATAAAGCTTTCTTTCATGATTACTAAACCAAGTGTTAAAGATGTTCTCTACAAAATTCTACCAGATGGCTTCCTTCTTCTTTCCTTTCCACCAGCCTGTATTCGTCTTTTATTTTTCCCTCTCTTCCATTTCCTGCTATTGAATTCCAGTCCCCCCTCACAATTCCTGAGCAATTTGCACAATTTCTTTTATCTCATCATATATTTCTTCAATTTCTTTATCATCTGCGTAGATTGTTGGATATAAGCTTGTACTACTGTGGTGGGTGTTGGCCTTGTGTCTAACTTGGGTATGATAAGGCATTCACTATCTGCTCATAGTAGCTTACCCACATTCTTATTTTCACTCCTGCATTACCCTTATTTGATTTTGTACTTATAACACTGAATTCACCTGACCAGAAGTCATGCTCCTGCTGCCACCTAACTTCACTAATTTTCACTGCATGTTCAGCTTGCCCATTTCACTTTGTAAATTTTCTAATGTACTTACCCAATTAAGGAATCCAACATTCCACACTCGAATGCCAAGTTGTTCCTCTTGAAGATGACATTGTCCATAGTAGTCCCAGCCCAGGGATCTGAATGGGGGACTACTATACCTCCAGAATATTTTGCCCAGTAGGATGCTATCATCATTTAACCACACAGTAGAGCTGCATGCCCTTGGAAAAAATTATGGCTGTAATGTCCCCTAGCTTTCAGCTGTCCACAGTACCAGCACAGCAAGGCCATTTTGGTTGATGTTATGAGACCAGATCGGTCAATCATCCAGACTGTTGCCCCTTCAACTACTGAAAAGGCTGTTCCACCTCTTGAGGAGGCATAAATTTATTTGACCTCCAGACAGATATGCCTCCAATACTGTTTCACCTACGGTATGGCTCTCTGTATTACTGAGGTACAAAAGCCACCCCAGCAATGGCAAGGGCCATAGTTCATCATTTCATATGAAAAAAATGAAAACTTTTGTTTATTGTTGTACTAGCTATTCGATAAACTTAAGTTTTCATTTTTTCATGTGAAGTGTAATATATTTATTAAAAAACAAATTCCAGTACCAGATTTAGCATACTTTCATCAACATAAAAATGTTATTGCAGCAGTGAAATCAGAAAAGCCAATTTCTAGCTGCTGGATTGAGCAATGAAGCTGAATGTGCAAATCAACAACTGGAGACATGGCACAGAGCAGTTTTCTGTAGAGTGGGAAACTGCAGCATGTGAAACAGATCTAGACCTGTGAATTCAAACATTATGCATAGGCAATAGATAGGATAAGTGAATTGAGTCCAGATGGTGTCGAAAGATCAATCAGTTCAGGTTACTTGTATTTCTTAGAAAAGATCTTAGTTGCAGTGTTAAATTAAACAATGATATAAGCTGAATGAATAGATTAGTTCTATTTTATGAATGTTTATACTATCCATGTAAGTTCACATTAAGAAAATGCTATACTTATTCCATTGTGATCATCATGTAGTGGAAATGAAGCAAATGGTGTGATAGAAGAGCTCTAAAATAAAGTAAACTGTGATTTGTGTCAACTATAACACTCAATAAGAGAAGGGTCCATAGCAAAAGTAGCCAACAAATACTTTGTAACAGTTCTGCACATCAGCAATACCAGTTACAAATGGTACAAAATTTAACTACTACTTGTACAGCCCTACTACAGTAGTAAACGTTGCACAGTGTCAGTTGGAGTAATTTTTATTTTTATTCCTGGTGAACAAGTTTTCAGATTTATTTTTAATTATAAATTTGAGCAGTCCTTTCCTTTTTCATCTGATCACATATATAAATAGCCACCCACCACTACTCGCTTTTCCCTTTGGTGCTCTTCTAATCACCCTAAAAATTGTCATCATGTGCATATGTATTTGAATCTACTGCATCAGACTGCCTTTTTATTGGTAGCTTTATACCGCTATGTATATTGGGTACTCAAGCATTATTTTTTATCTGTAATGACTACTGGGAAGAAATGTTTGGTCTCTTCATGATGTTTGTCATTATTTTTATTGTTATGATAATTAATTTTGTTGTTGTTAGAGTTAAGTATTCTTGGTCAGATTGTTCATTTTGTTTTTTTATGTTTCCAGATTCAGTAATACTTTCCAATGTGACAGACCTTCCGATCACTATTACACTGCAAGTGGAGTATCCGTTTTACCTCTCAGTTGATAACAGAAGACTTTCAGATCATTTAGTGTATCTTGAAAAATCTTCATTACTGGAGGTCTTCATTCTGTTTGACCCAGCTTTTAAGGATGATAAATACTGCAGGACAATAAAGAGCTCTCTCATTGTCACTTCTAAGGAAACACCATTCAAGGTAGCAATCAGTGACATAGTGATAAAAATTGATGTTACTAAGCATACATTAGATAAAACAGTATTTTGGTTGGAAGATCATGATATCTAGGCCAACAGTTTCCCCTCCGCCTCCCTGCTAACATCGCTTGCTTGTTATCAACATGTGTGGCAAGACAGCAGGGTGGGCCAGTTTACTTCATGTCATTAGTATTGTCAGTGCTGAAGGCTCTTTGGCATTCCTGGTAGGTCAGAATTAGTGAGAGGAAAATGGTTGAGGAAGAGCTAAGATCCCCACATGAAAAATGGATGAGTCATATAGTGGGAATACAACTACTTTTTTATTGAAACACATACTAGCCCTTAGTGTTGTTTAGTAAAGCAGTGTTTTGATCAGAAGAAAGGTGAAAGAAGATAGTATCCATTAGGAAATACCATCCTACATTATGTTAATCTGCTGGCAAAATGTGCTAAAATAAGAGGCATCATGGGCATTAATGTAAAAACAGTTAATAAACTGAGATCGCACAGTATGCGACATAAACAGCTTAAATCTTTCCTGGCTGAGCTGAAGTGTGATTATGGCAGTCTGTTGTATTTTTGTGAAGTACACTGATTGAGTCAAGATGTTGTAGATCATTTCCTCAACTTGTATAAATACATAACATTATTCATGGACATGAAAGAATGCCAGTAAAAGAGTTTGATGATCGCATGTGCATAGCAGACTTTGCATTTCTCACTGACCTTACAGAGCACCTGAATGCCTTGAACACAGCTTAGCAGGGTAGACGTAAACTAATCACTGGTGTTTTTGACACATATTTGGCTTTTAAAAGAAAGTTATCATTGGGGATAAAGCAACATTCAAAAAGGTTATTTGCACATTTTTTGCATGTTGCCCTAGTTAGAAATAAAGTAAACTTGAAAAACAATAAGTGAACAGATGAATTTGTTATGGTGCTACAGGTACTGTTGGGAAACTTTTATAGTAGATTTAGTGACTTAAATTGATTTAATTTTGATTTTAGTAATTTTGCAACTCCTTTGCAGTTGATGTGAAAGTACACCTCCTGAAATTCAGTTGGCACTCATTGACTTTTATTCCAGTCATGTGCTCAGGGAGAGAATCACACTGCAGAAAATATTGAAATATTTTACAATAAATACCCCCAAGAAAGCTTCCCACAGTTGCTTTCAATAGCTGCTCAAGCCTGCAGAGTGTTTGGGGCCACATATCTGTGTGGAAGTGTTTTTTCAACAATGAAATTAACAATGTTGAAGTTGGGTAATAGCCTACTGACATTCATCTGACTGGAGTGAGGCAACTGATGGTCAGCAATCTCACTCCAACATACAGATGCTAGTATAAAAACTTTGAAAGACAATTATAGAGTGATGAAAGCAGATGTTTACTTCTTTTTCATAAGTACATCTGTAGGCCAACTCTAACACATCCCAGTTAGGGTAGATACATTTGCTTCTTGCCTTGTGTAGAGGTCATATTTGTGCCAGGAAATTATGTCAACATGAGTGATATTCTATTTCCTTTTTCTTGAGGTCCTTGTACCACCCTCCACAAGTGAACAACAGAATTTGGAATTAAATGTTTGCATGAGACATTTAAGTCTCTTTTTATTATCTACAGTAATGATTGAAGCAGACAAAATGAATTAAAATTTGTGCTGCGGAATGTTTCATACAGCTTGTACCTGCTGTCAACCTATGCAGTGTATTACTTTGCAGCCTGTTGTGTCCATTATGTCATTACACAGTGAAAAGACTATTCTTAATTTGTTACTTTGTGACTGTGTAGTACCTCTACAGAACTGCAGACACTCAGTTGCTTATATGTCATCTGCTGGTGTCATAAGATTATTTGTACCTGCCTTATTCTCTTTTGATCAACACAGGAACAGTACATTTGAGTTCAGAAGTAAGTGGAACAAGGTTTATGAAGTGGTCAACAGAGTAAAAGATCAAAGACAAAACTTCACTCCCCGATAAACATAGGAAAACACTACTGTTTTACAGCCTTATAACTGACATACACAGTTTTTTGTGACGAGACGGCTCATAGAAGCATGAGCATTAGTATAAATTCACTTGTTTTTCATGACCACAGAAGTGTTATCAACTGAGTGTTATAACTTATTCATTTGATGGCACTTTTGTGTATCACAGGATTGGTCTTTAACGCTACGCTTCCGCAGATACTATGCATATGTTATATTCCATTATAAGTATTCATTTCCGTGTCATGCTATAATAAGTAATAATTACAGCGATGAAAAAATACTTTTAATGTGACTAGAAACTCAAGTGTCTTTTGCTGATTGTGTATTTATTGACAGTCTTTGGTCCTAATTGCAAATAAGAGAATATGAGTTGCATGCATGTTGCGCGTGCATGGCAATACTCATGCCCTCAATGCCCACATATGGCCTTGTGGGCAGCTCATGCACCCAGACCTAATCTACACCTTACGGTATATTAGATAAACTTATCATTGCAATAGATCCATAGTGAGGAGATCCTCTGTCAGGAAACAGGAATAAGCAAAAATATTGACAGAGGAAAACAGATATGTTAATATATCTTCGACAGATTCCAAGTGAATGGTGGGTGCAGAATAAGTAAAAAAATCTTAGATATATTTTCACTTAAAAAGGGATACAGAACTTGTCAGAAAACAGCGTTCTCTACACTGAGGTGCATATGATAATTCTTAGGCCATTGTAGCCATGCATAACCAAACAGAAAAATAATTTTGCAACACTAATATGCTTCAGAGAATTTGTACAGATGGCAGACTGTACATAAGACCTGCATTATTTGATATTATTAGTACTGGTATCATATACAAATCGATCGTCTCTACTAAGAAATTTAGTTGCTGTGATAGAAGAAACTGGCCACCAATAAATTCTTTGGGCTCATCTTAAAATGAACTTTAGTAATAATTAAACTTTTCAGGGCTGTTGGCAAGTTGTTGAAATTGCATGTTTCTGAATAATGGACTCCTTCCTGGACCAACGTAAGTGATTTAAATCTTTGTGAAGATTATTCTTATTTCTAGTATTGATTCCCTAAACTCAGCTGTTGCCTCGAAAAGTAGATAAATTAAATTACATTTATATACTAATAACAAAACTGTAATGCTGTCCTGTCTGTCTGTTTGAACATACTTCTCCTAAACCACTAGATGAATTTTCATAGGTTTCCGCAGTTGTCTTAGCATAGCTCGAGGCACCACATAGGTTTTATTTCATCAAAGTCCGGTCATCACATTATATATAGATGGTGAGTCTGTAAATCAGCCTAAGATTGTTTCAACATGCTTCTTCTGGTCCAATGCAAAACCATAGTCGTCCAGACCTCCTCCTGTGATGGCAAAGTGCAAACAATTTCTCCATTATGAGTAGAACCACTCACATCTCATTAATGTACTGTGTTCACATTTTCCCCTTCATAATTGCACAAAAATCTAAATGCATGCACCGTCTGCAGTCCATTACTTGATATCAACTAAAATATGTTTTAAACTCCCATGTTCATGTTCCCACTAGAAGATATGTGTTTCATACTAGGAAATTTGTTCAGCACCATTTGTCAAGTAATATTTTATCAACTCTCACTATTTTACTGTATCTAATCAGAAACTTAGCATTTACCCCAGAACTTACCCTCATAAACATTATCCAAAATTATCTCCAAAATTTACATACATGCACCTAGACTCTTCAAAGTTAACATTTATTATAGAAGTAACTCAAAGATATGTACCCTAAAAAACTTTGCTTATACTTTTCATGTAACTACACTTTCCATTCCCACAGACAAAAATTTTAATGAGATTTGATGTCCTCCATGCACCAAAATTTGTGAGGGCAATAATTTCAGTTAAACTTCATATATAACATGAGAAACCTGTCCAAAATAAAAAAAAAGTAACACCTTCAAATAACACTTCGAAATTTCCCCCAAATCTTCTTATATACCAGTACAATACAACTTAAATTCTGCACTTTTGTACACAATGAATTTAGTTACTGTCTTCCAACCTCCAATTTGTATGGCCAATATTTCCTCAGCCCTTGCACTAAATTGTGCCTTGATGTTTTATCACATACATCTTAAATTAATCGGTAATAATCCTTACACAAAATAGAAATAACCCCCAAAAGTCTTAAATGCTACCCATGAAAATATGGTTATATACATAGTTATGTTTGTACACATACCATGTTCTTCTTTCAGAAGCTGCAACTCTGCCCCCTTTGTCTCTCATAATATGTTTGTGTCTAGTGTGAGTAGCCTTTGGATCTTACTGTTTTTGTACTTTTTAATCTGCTCAAAATCAAAGCCTCCTTCCTTGTACACCAGTGGACTCATGTGATTCCACACAAAATTTTTGTCTACCACTGGAGCATCACTATTAGACTTGAGAAATGCACATCAATCCTTGCACATTTTTAATTTCCCACATATTCAAACGTATCTCATTTAACATGTTATTTATAATGTGCCTTTCTTTATTTTCAGCTTTCATTGTGCTTATTACAACTTCAGACCAACCATCATTCTCATTATCACCATCACACAATTCATCAAACACTTTTTTTACCCTGTTTTCATCTTTTCTGCCTTCAGGACCTCTTCCTGCTTTAAATGTCTCCTGTGCACAATAGTGAGGTAATAATGACTTCAGTATTTTAGTCATTTTAGAATAGTCACTTTCTTTGTTGATGTACCATTATGTAATAAAATTATCCACTAAACTAACATATTAACCATCATGAATTTCTAGAGTTTCTCAGCTTATGTCAAAATCTTCTGTAGAATTTAAATTATCCTCAAAATCCATCATTTTGTTATCTTTTTCGAAACTGAATGTACTGTTTGCTTCCTCTGAGGTAAAGGCAATAGTAGCTGCAATATTTTCATAATTAACCATTCAACTTAAAACTTCATCCCCCTTAAGCAAAACCTAGGTATTTCCTCCAAATCACCACAAACTTAATCACAAATCCACCAATATCCCATAAACTTAGTCACTTAAAACTTCCTTTACTTCTGTTGATATGTCTATAAATCACTTCCAATAACTCCATCAACCTCCGTTGACACCCCACAAAAATTGACACTACTGCCTCACACCACATAAGAATTCACAGCAGACTTGAATTCTGCCACACTTGGATCTAACTCTGTCTCTGTTCTGTTTTCTCTCCTCTCAGGCTCTTCCACCACTTTTCGTTCTGACCTACTATCTAAGTCATTATTTTCACATCATCCTTCAATATCCGCACAAAATTCATGTTTCCATCAAGAGCCATTGGTTCACTGCCATCAATAAAACAAATGCACAAATTCCTTCCTCTGAGATATCTAAATCAATAGCTTCAACCGTCACAACTTCAGCACATAAAACACCACCTTTACCTACCTTTAATGGTAAATCACGAACTTTAACCAGTACATAATAAAATTCATCCCCAACTGATGAGACTACTGCTAAACCTCCTTCACAGGCATTTTCAAATATTTCCACCAATACACCACAAAATTTATTTCCAGCTGATGAGACTACTGCAATGCTGACTTCAAGGACAGTTTCATCTTCTTCTGGTGATACAAAAACATCTACATTGCTTTCAGACATATTCCTATTTCCTAGTTGTTGCTACAGACTAGTATGTCACCAAAATTCGCCATACAGTCCATCTCCATCAACTTAAGATGCACTTCAGCCTCTCTTCTGATCCTAGAATTTCCCACCAAACATACATTCATTCCATTCTTCAGTTCCCCTTCACAAAATAAATTTTTCAGCACCATATCGTTATTATCAGATTTCTCAACACATTCTACAATTTTTTTTCACTCTCTTTATGGTTGCGCCGCTTCAAATCATTCCCTACTTTCTTCTTACTTTTTACTATCTCCATTTCTAACATTTGTGGTTTATTTACTGAATTTTTAAGAACTGCAGTATTTTTAAAATAGCCTGTCCTTTCCAAGCCACTTTATTTTGCCACCTCTGAAACTAAAATGTGGCGTACTAGTTTTATGACTTCTTATTATGGTGTTGTATTTTGTGAGGCACCTGCCTCTCAAATCTTTATTCTTAGTTTTGATTCCTGTTGTGAAAATTATTATTTCCATTATCATGATATTTTGGGTATGGTCATGATAATTATTTTTATGATTATTATAGTTATTCCAATTACCCTGTCTATTGTTCCTATTATGTGTCTTGAATTTCAGTGCCTGTTCTAGGTTTCCAATAAAATCTAAAAATTCATCAATGGTTTGTCAGATTGTGGACAAAATCCCATTGTAAAACATCCAGTAATCGTCTCTTGAGTGTTGTAATTTCTGTTAACATTCCAAGTGGACAATTTATGTGCATCAACTTAGCCAGTTTATGCACACAAAAGTCACTATTTGATCCACTTCTGTGTATGATACTGGAACTGTTTAGAAACTCATTCTGAAGTCATGTTTGCTTATTTTCAGTCCAGAATATGTCCATGAAACAACTCTCAACTACTAAATAGGTAATAAATGAAGTACACATTAAATTTGTCCATGATTGTTTGTTGCTCACAAGATGGCTTTTTGCAAACTTAATTTTAGATTCACCCAACATTGCTCACACGGAACAATCTCTACACAGAGTTACAAAAGTCAGCTGGATGTTATTTTACATCATTTAGAAAATGGTTCATCATTCCTGAATTACCCATTGAACACTTACCACAGAAGTACCTGATTCTCTGCTAATGAATTTATTTTTCACTGTACATTTTGAATCTTTTGTTCCTGCTGGAAAGGTTTGTTATTATTCCGTATTCAAATTGTTATCTATTTTTAATCATTTTTTTCGCATCCTACCAATCTATCTGACAAATTGTCAACAGCTTTTCACTTTCTGACATGAATTTTTCCAGTGCACACAATTCTTTACGTCACTTCTGAGCTCATCTTGTATCTCTACCAACTTTTCCCAAAAATCTTTTCCCGCTGTGTCGACTGTGGTGTTGACTAGGCCAATCTCCTAAGAAATTTTGTTCATATCTGCCCTTATAACTTCTAATTTTGAATCAATCATCCATTTAATATCTGATTTTATGTTTTCCATATCAACTTTTACACTTTCTACCACTGTCTCTACATTCTCAATTGTTGAACATAATTCTGTACCAAGTGCCCCCATACTAGTTCATAGTTCTAGTAAAAATTGCATAGCCTGTGTTGTATCTGCTTGGTAGTGATTTTCTCTGCATACCAGACAGGCCACGTGGGCAGCCACCTGCTAGGAGGACGTGTGTAAATGGCTTTCATCAAAACAGAGATATTTTCCATGTATGGCCTGGACTGTTTACCATGGAGTTACAAGTCACCTCCACAGTGTCTGGGGTCTGCCAACCTTGCTGACAGGCAGTGTGTCTACTGTAACAGAGAGCACTGTTGGCAGGGCACTATTTCGCTACTCTAGGTCACGTGTCCTCACAGTGCCAAGTCGGTGTACATCTGTGCCGACTATTTAGGCCACTGCTGGACTGTGTGAAGTCAGTTACATCCTATTCCTCAAGTCTGCAGTACCAGCAGTTTTGCCCCATCAGCAGTTCAGTTGCAGCACTACAAGATGACAGTACCAGCTGTTTTGTGTCAGTACCACATGCTGGCAGACTTGGCCCAGTTCCCACTGGTCTCCACCAGCAGCATGTCAGCTGTCAAATGCCAGGCAGCATTGGCCTAGTAACATGCCAGGACGTCACACCACTGACTATCATGATTCTAGGGTTTGTTATGTAGGTGTCTAACAGACAGTGTCATGTAGGTGCATCACAGACAACATCATTTCTGTTGTATAGTCATCCAAGGGTATTATAACTGTGCATAATTTTGTTAATAAAGTTATTCTTTTAAAAATGTCTTGAGTCACTTTTCTTTCCCTCTCTGGTTTTGAACTACCTGCCCCACTAATATTGTCCCTGCTAATACTACCAAGTTCAGTTTAAGGACTAACTGACCCTCTAGCATTATTTGACTCCCACAGACTGGGTGATTTATAAGCTGCATCACTGACAGTACAATTTTTGGTCATGCTGGCTGCTTCTGCTGTGCTGCTTCTGCTGCGAATGTGCATGCTGCTGATGACAGTGCTGATGCTGAAAAACTCTGAAGCTGCTTCCCATGGCTAGCACTGCTGTTACTGCCACTGCTCACACTGACGTCAGTCACAGCCACTGACTGTTGCAGACTGGACCTCAGTTTAAATCATTGTAGCAACTTCGTCTTTCTCACAGTTCTGTGTCTAACTTCCCTGTACCTAATTACTGCTACCAGTTCTCATGCACTCAACTGCTTCAAAAATCTTATGCTTGGAGCCCCCACACAAATACAAGATACAAGATGACTTGGACAGGATTTGTGATTGGTGTAAAGAATGGCAGCTAACTCTAAATATAGATAAATGTAAATTAATGCCGATGAATAGGAAAAAGAATCCTGTAATGTCTGAATACTCCATTAGTAGTGTAGCGCTTGACACAGTAATGTCGATTAAGTATTTGAGCATAACATTACAGAGCGATATGAAGTGGGACAAGCATGTAATGGCAGTTGTCAGGAAGGCGGATAGTCGTCATCGGTTTATTGCTAGAATTTTGGGAAGATGTGGTTCATCTGTAAAGGAGACCACTTATAAAACACTAATACGACCTATTCTTGAGTACTGCTGAAGTGTTTGGGATCCCTACCAGGTCGGATTGAGGGAGGACATAGAAGCAATTCAGAGGCGGGCTGCTAGATTTGTTACTGGTAGGTTTGATCATCACTCGAGTGTTACGGAAATGCTTCAGGAACTCGGGTGGGAGTCTCTAGAGGAAAGGAGGCATTCTTTTCGTGAATTGCTACTGAGGAAATTTAGAGAACCAGCATTTGAGGCTGACTACAGTACAATTTTACTGCCGCCATCTTACATTTCGCGGAAAGACCACAAAGATAAGATAAGAGAGATTAAGGCTCGTACAGAGGCATATAGGCAGTCATTTTTCCCTCATTCTGTTTGGGAGTGGAACAGGGAGAGGAGATGCTAGTTGTGGTACGAGGTACCCTCCACCATGCACCATACGGTGGATTGCGGAGTATGTATGTAGATGTAGATGTAGAACTGCCTATCACACAATAGATTTGGAACACGGATCACAGAATATTGTAAAGCGTTAGAATTACAACTGCAATTCTAATGGCATTAGATTCATATCTCAGAAGAGCCCCCAATTCCAAATTTGCCTTCAGGTTTAATATTTCTAAGTAATTGGGCTATGTACAGATCTGTTTAAAAAGGATGGCTTGATAAAGTTGTAGGGTTGAGCCATATAAGTTTTCTTTCCTATCTTGCTGCTAAACTCCCTGCAAATAATATCATGTCCTGATGATCCTACAATCAAATAGTCTGTGCATTGCCCAGAATTATGTATTAATAAAATAATCAGAAATATTAAATAAAATGTGAATGAATAATTAATAAAAGGGTTTTATTGTATCATCTGAAATTGATGTAGATAACACCAGAAAATTATGCTGAACAATGTTTATTGAAGTAAGCAATCTTAATTAAACAGAAAGTGGTCCTACAATTACTGTTTACAAAAAAAAGGCAGATAACAAAACATTATTAAAATGCAATAAAATTGTGTTACATGCACCACAAGAATGGTAGTAGAATCCCCAAACGAAATAGTCATTGAAGATATGCAAAAACTAAGTCCATTTTGTGATCACAGTAAACAAACTATTTGCCAGCTCATATAATTCGGAGTTCTGCATGATGATATATGTATCGACATATGAGTGATAATGAGTAGAAACTCATGCTCTGTCTAGTTTTAGCTCCGTAATCCATCCAGAAAAAATTAAAGTTCTGAACTGGACTACATTCAGACTTACCTTCATTAAAGTATTGTAGAGTCCGTTCACTGCCCAAAATTTATCACCTACATGACCAAATATCATGTTACCTCTGGCAGGCCTGCCTTCTTCCAGATCTCAACATAAAAATTCCTCAAGCTCCCTTGAGCACACCACTAAAAGTGCCTGTCTTCACTTGACTCCAGTAGACTTGAGCTCAACACAGAGGTTAATGCGACCTGAAGGTTTGGGGAGCAAAAATAGTGGACTTGCCCATTGACTAGCTGATATGGGTGCAATAACTCCACTATCTTGCAATTCTTTAAGTTTAGCAACGACTTTGTCCTGTAATGCAATGGGAACAGTTCTGTCCCAGAAAAATTTTGGCTGAGCAGTGTCTTTCAGACTAATATGTGCAACAAAATTGTTAGCCTTGCCTAAGCCTTCAGAAAAGAGTTCTGGGAATTCTTTTAGCAGGCCAGCTACACTTTATTTTGCATGGAATGTAGACACGGACAACACATTATCCTGAATGTTAAAGCCAAACAAATCAAATGAATCAAGACCAAATATGTTCTCACTCTCATGTGATTGTAGCACCATAAAAGTCACTGTTCATGTATGTGAGTGATACAAGGCTTGTGACTGATACAAGGCAGGCAATGTATATTTTCCAAGAATGTGAATGTCTTGTCCATTATCAGCCATCGGTTGCATGCTAGTAGTAGATAGGAATGGGGAACCTAAAAGTTCATATGTGTGACAATTTAGCAATGAGACAGAGGCACCTGTATCCAACTGAAATTTCACACATTTCCTACAAATAAGCAATTGAACAAAAAGTTAGTTTGATTAGTTTGACTGTCATATCACTGAATAAACTGCTTGCATGCCAGTTTTGCAAATGCCGGTTGCAGACTTTGAATATACCGCATAATGGCAAGGGCCTCATGACTAGATTTTTGTGAGTGGGCCAAATTCTTATGTTTGTTTCATTGCAAACATACAGATTGTATATGTCCTTTCCTACCACAAGCGTAACACTGAGCTTGTCAGGAGGGGTGGTTTTGGCGATTGTGCCATGAATCACACTGAGGGAAAGACTTAATTCTGTTCACCTTTGTAGTTGCCTGTGGTGAGCACAAACGGCTGTCAAATGGGCTGATAGCAACCAAGGGAGTCAACATGACAAATAGCTTGCTGCTCAAATTTATTGGCTGACGGGGAACCTGAATCGTACTGCTCCAGAATTTGCACTGCCTGCTGAAATGATGGATCAGACTATTTCACAATCTGTTCTCTGAGTTTGACATCAGGTACACTGTACACAATCACATCATGCAACATAACATCTGAATCTAAAGTACCGCAAGCACATTTGAATTTACATTTCCCTGTCATACCCTGCAAATCTGTTACCCAATCGCGATAAGTTTGTTCTGACCATTTTTTGCTATTAAAGAATTGATACCTAGCTGCTACCATGTTCACTTATTGGTCTTAATAGTTTGTTAGTGAATTTACGACCTGTTCGTAAGCAAGTTCACTCGGAGTGGCATTAGGAAACAACTTCTGAGTTAATCGGAAGACTGCACTTCCTACAATGGATAATAGGTATGGAAGTTTCACAGTACCTGGTACAATGTGAGCAAGTATGTGTGCCTCGAATTGTTGCAACCACTCGAGCCATTCCTCTTCTTGTTCACAAAACTGTCGAAAAGGCGGTATAGCAGTAGGTGTTGCTGTAGGTGGTGCTTGTTCTGTTCGGCATGCAGTGTTGACCAGTAGCTGCAGCTCCCTGTTGAGCAACGTAGATATTTGCTGCACCTGGAGCTGAAACATCTCCATTAGCTGTGTGGCATCTAACGCTTGCAGCTGTGGCACCTGACCAGGGACAGGATAGATGGGATGGGCATGTTGGAAGAGAAAAAAGCAAGAAACAGACAAGGCAAGCTAGAAAATAAGTACAAAAGCAAATAAAATTTCTGGAATGCCCTCCTTAAAACACTGATTATCAAAAGAGACTGTTAAAGCAAGTAAACACCCCTGCTAAGAAAACACAAGATAGAATTAAGGCCCCAGCAAAATATAACACAAATGTCTGTGGCCGCAAGGCACTGGGTTTGCCAATGTAGAATCCTGCCCACTCAAGTCTTATAGGGTGCCTAGGAAGCAGTTTTCTTGGATAACTAGACAATGTACAAGTAAATCATATTAATGGAGTTTATTACAGTAATTAAATTGACAATACTGAACTTTGATTTATGTGATGGTTCACAAACAATTTGTGATGTGCAAATAATCAATGTAGTTTGATAGATGCAATTACCATGGAAGTTAATCACAGAAATTCATAAGTCACTGCTATTGTTAATATCACTGTGGCTCTTCTAGTGCATGTCTTCTACTGTCCGAGTGTACTAGTGTGGCTCTTTTAGTCTTCTCATCTAGTGTGCATCTTCTACTGTCCGCCCGTGGCTAGGCAGTTCGTCATTTTTATTCTCTTCGTGTAGACTGAACCCATACTTACCCCAAAGTGTCGATCACTGCTGCCCTGATATGTCTGTCTTTACAAAGACAACCTGTTTCCTTAAACTTCTCCATGCACTTATAAGTTCATTGTCTGGTATCTGGAGCTTTGTTAAATGTGGTCTTAAATTTCCAACCCACTTTTGTGTGGACTCCACAAAATTTCTTTACAATCATGAGAAAGTGTCAACATCATTTTGAATAACTCGTATATTAGAGTTATATTTGTCACTGAAAAATCTCTACATATGAAAGGAAATGTCCTGATTGATTCACTGACTCATCATCACCCAGCTCAAACCACTATGGATAGACACTTGAAATTAGAATAGAGTGTTGAGCTCACATTGTAGGCAGTGTTTAAGAATGGATTCTTTGAAATTCCACACCTAAGTGGGTGAAACAGGGGATTTTCAAAATGTGTTGTTATTAAAGCAATTTTGAATCTTTAACTACAAAAATTTGTATTTGGTTTCTTGGTCAGAAATTTAAAAAAAAATGTGTTTCAGAATTTTTGGAAATTCAGCCCCTGAAGGGGTGAAATAGTGGGTGAAATTTTGTTTGAAAATAAATCATTACTGAAGGAGTAATAAAGCACTGTTAAACTACAACTATGAAAATTGGTATTTAATGTCTTGGGTATAATTAAAAAAAAAACCATGTGCTTTGGTGTTTTTGGAAATTTTACCCCTAAGGGTTGAAATAGGGGATGAAAAGTTTTATGAAAAAAAAATTGTTATATTAAAACATTTTTAAAGCTAAATCTATGAAAACTGTTATTTGACTTCTTGGTTAGAAATATAAAAAAAAATGTTGGAGGATGACAGTTTCTATGGAAATATCACCACAAGAACTAAAAAGACAGTATTAACAAAAACCTTCAACTCCAGCTACCTGAATCACTTTTTGGTGAGAAATACATTTGGAAAAGATAATGCTTCTATGGCATCAATTAACATGAAAAGTGCTATGCTGCATTTTGTGAACTATATCAGAGGAAACTATTTAACTGTCACCATGAGAATTCTGCCTTATCAGAATTGCATAAATAAAGAAACAGATACTTCATAAGTTAATCTTTCTGTTGGCATAATAAACTGAAGAGCCAAAGAAACTGGTACATCTGCCTAATATTGTGTAGGGCCACTGCGAGCATACAAAAGTGCCGCAGCATGAAGTGACATGGGCTCCAATAATGTTTGGAGTAATGCTGGAGGGGACTGACACCATGAATCCTGCAGGGCTGTCCACAAATCCGTTAGAGTACAATGGGGTGGAGATGTCTTCTGAACAGCATGTTTGCAAGGCATCCTAGAGATGCTCAATAATGTTCATGTCTGGAGTGTTTGGTGGCCAGTGAAAGTATTTAAACTCAGAAGAGTGTTCCTGATGCCACTCCATAACAATTCTGAAAGTGTTGGGTGTTGCATTGTCCTGTTGGAAATGCCTAAATCCATCGGAATGCACAATGGGCATGAATAGATGCAGGTGATCAGCCAGGTTGCTTACATACGTGTCACCTGATAGACATATCAGGGGTCCCACACCACTCCAACTGCACATGCTCACACAATTACAGAGCCTCCCCTAGTTTGAACAGTCCCCTGCTGACATGCATGCTCCATGGATTCATGAAGTTGTCTCGACACCCGTACACTTCCATCCACTTGATACTATTTGAAAGGATACTCGTCTGACCAGGCAACATGTTTCCAGTCATCAACAGTCCAATGTTGGTGTAAACAGGCCCAGGTGAGGCATAAAACTTTGTGTCATGCAGTCATCAAGGGTGCACAAGTGGGCCTTCTGCTCCGAAAGCCCATATTGATGATGTTTCGATGAATGGTTCACACGCTGACACTTGTTGATGGCCCATCATTGAAATCTGCAGCAATTTGCAGAAGGGTTGCATTTCTGTCATGTAGACTGATTCTTTTCAGCTGTTGTTGGTCCTGTTCTTGCAGGAGCTTTTTCCAGCTTCAGAAATGTCGGAGATTTGATGTTTTACCGTATTCCTGATATTCACGGTACACTCGTAAAATGTTCATACTGGAAAATCCCCACTCCATCACTACCTCGGAGACACTGTTCCCCATCACTCATGCACTGACTATAACACCACATTCATACTCACTAAATCTTGATAAATTGCCATTGTAGCACCAGTAACCAATCTAAAAACTGCACCAGGCACTTGTTCTCTTATGTAGGCATTGTGAATCAGAGTGCTGTATTCTGCCTGTTTAGATACCTCTGTATTTGAATATGCATGCCTATTGTTTGGCACTTCAGTGTGTATGTTTGTAATTTAATTTTTGTTGTAATTACTACACAAAATACTCATTATTGGTGACAAAATAGATACCAAATTTAAATGCAATTCCATGTACAGGAGTATCCATTTTAGATGAGATAATTCACTACTGGGTGTAAGACTGGGGAAATGACTATAGAACCACTTATCCAACTTGTCTGTTTCATTTTTAACTCACTATATGAAATTAAATTAAAATGATTGGGAACTTTAATTACACAAAGACTGGCAGTCATGTAAAGGACAGCATATATTTTTTATAGACAATATGTTCTTTGGTTTGCACAAGGTAATATTTATTGTTTTGACTCCGCTTCTGTTTAAAAAGAAGAAGGAGGAGATGAAGAATTGTGGAGTCTGTACAGTCTGTGCAAGTGAAGCAGCGGCATCTAATTTAATTACATATGTACTAGGGATATATTTGTCAGCCTCAAAATTTTTGAAGCTTCTTTTGTATTTATTCCTCATTTACTCTAATAAGTGTGTGTGTGATATTTCATGGGTATCAAATGTTGTCATGGCATGGTGTACATGAACATGTTCAAAAAAGTTGACCTTAGTGCTCACAACTGATTGATGGTGAGTTGTTGCAGTTAGATTTCTGTTACATTACTTAAGTCTGCAAGGAGCAGGTTATTAAAGTAACATTATGTTGAATTAGCTACACAAAGCCATAGAATGTGTGTTTTAATAGAGACTGTTGAACTTCATATAACAAAACAGTTATTGCCCTAAGTTCAGCAGGTTCTCGCTGCAGTGTTTTATAACTCACAAGAAGTGAAACTAACTATTATTGAAGGCATGAGTACTGTATATCACGAGTGATTATATGAGAAAGTATACTTTTTAACAAGGCCCCTTTGTAATTGTACAATGAAACTTATTGATTTGCATTTGGAATGGAAGCAACTACAGAACAATTTGAAAAAGCCTAAGGATGTGTCTAGATGCTGTAAAGATGAGTTGAAAAAGAATTTGGATCAGCTATATAATATTGCACAAATCAGTTCTCTACATACTATCAGTCTGGAAGAGACTAGTATGTTGTTAGTGTGATACTTAGAGCCATCAAAAGTAGGATATCTTCCAGGCGTAGAGAGAAGGGTCAACAAAAATGAAGAAAGAAAGAGGAAGAGAAAGCAGAAAATAGTTGAACAGAAAAGACAGAAGCAACACCTAATAAGCAGCCAGTTCCTCAGCTGCATCACATAATTCATCACCTGACAATTCAGGCAGTGACCTTTGCACTGCAGATGAAAGCAGTGGTCAGTGGTATAGAGTTTCTGTCCCAATTTTTGCTTCAGTCAGGGGACTTTGATCCAAGATACAAAAGATTTTATGATTCCAAAATTAATGTCTTCTTAAACAGGTGTCAGTTGAGCATCTCCTTAAGTCTGTAGCATAATATCTTGCTCACAATATTAGGATCTAAATCTCAACTCATCACAACTGGCAGAAGGTAAGAAAGATGTACGCTAAAGCTATTAAACAGAAGAAAGTAAAAAATGAGTGTGCTAAAGTTGTTAAATATGCATTAATTGAGATATTCCTGACAGTCTGACAGTTCACTGGTAACGCAAATAGTTTCCCCCCTTAATCTTAAAAATGGTATAAAGGCTTCCGGTAATAGTTTTCTGTGGAGTATTGAAAAGTTAGAAAGTTCTTCTGGTAATGAGCAACTACAAGCTACTTGGACAACATTAACAAAGTGAGGATTAGAAGACAAAGTAAAAAGTCTCAGCAGCAGGGCTGCTGCTTCGAGTATCGGTAATGTTAATTGTATATGTTTCGTCATTCAGTAGCCTGTAGTATTTTCATTGTAGGCGTCACATTTGTGAACCAGTTTGGTGAAATGTCTTTGAAAGAAAAATATTTCATATTTACAAATATCCTGATGGAAGTTTCAGAGAATTCTGGGAGGTACTAAAAAGTATCTTTACTAATGTTTTTCATTGCCATAAGCAGTAAATGAAAAAGCATTCTAGTTTTTCAGAAGTTGGAAACATGCTTGATTTTTATGCTAATAGTCTACAGAACGGGCTATGGAGAAGCTATTTCCAAGAACATGCTCTAACGATTTGGAAGTCTTAAAGTGGTGAGGTACGTGAGGTATGTGTGTAAACTCCCACTTCCTTAATGATACAACTTACTTCAGATGGTCAGCCGACTTTTCTTGCTGGTTAGCTTGTTGCTGCAACCTCCTTTTCTCCTCATCTCCGAAGTATATTTCCTAGGAACAGGAATTTCTCAAGTCGCTTTCTACGTATAAAAATAAGTAAACGTACACAGTTTCTTTTGCCCCACTTAACGATGTATATTTAAACATCAAACTTTTACAAATCTCATTCTCCACATAAACAAACACTGTCAAGTAAGTCTCCTTGCATATCCAAAGGTTAGAAACACATTAAATTAACATTCATAAGCGAGTTGGTTTAAGAAACACTCATAATTTATGAACATGTATTGCTTCTAGGAAGTCCAGCACATGAAGTACAATTAAAAGTCTATAATCAACTGTTCATTTTTCTTTAATAATAATCACAGACACTAAAACAGCGAAGAATACTACTTGATTACTTCTTGTTCTTCTAATAATACTTCCATGGTGAGAGCGGCAAACACTTGTCGATGCTGTTCAACTGTCGCGTCTACCTTGTGCTCGTGACTCCTTTCCAGCCTGCACACACAAACATGTGTCAGTATGTACATTCTCTCACACTTATTTTTAAAATATCATGTGTTCGAGATGGTAGAAGGATGAGTGGTTCTGGAATTTACACAGAAAATCTCGAAGCACTACAATGCGGAGCTGTCAGTCATAACTTTTGGAGAAGGTGCTGACCAAAAATAAAAAATCTGGCCTCCTGATGCAGTGTAACAAGCAAGATGGTTGGCCAGAGCAATTTACTTCTTAAAAGCTTTCTGTGTAATACTAGAACCAATAGACAAGATGATAATATTATAAAGGGAGATGTTGGCAGTTATATATTTGTAAATCCATATCTCTGCCATTTTTGTTAAATCTCGCTGGAATTTTGCACATTTATGTATATGGATCCAATATGCTTGAAATAATGTTTACAGAATTTTTTATTTTTTGTTACATTATTACTTTGTGGCACATATTTTCTTTATTTGCTGGCAAATTTGCTGAATTTTTCTATGGTAGGTTGTGGTGCTCCATTGCATCTTCTCTGAAACTTAGAGTCACTCTCCTTGGACTATCAGTGTGAACTTACTTGAATGCTAGATACAGGCTCAGCTTCCCCGCAGCTCCGGCGTCTTCTGATTGCATCAAACTCTTCTCCAAAGATTCTATATTTTGAAGAAGGTGAAAATTCATCTATTCCAAAATACTATTATCTAGTCCAAATAAAGGCTCTCTCAAAATTCTGTTGCTGTTAACATATACTATATTCAAAATTCAATGCACCTTTTCACTGCCACATTGAACAGTAAGCCCACACTTTCTTAGGGCATTCGCACATAACTGAATTCAACCAAATTAAATAACATTTTTTCTCAATGATACAATACTAATATACATGTCCGTCTGCTCGAGACCAAGTCACTATTAACAATAATCATTTTTTTCTTCCGTTGTCTCTCCACAACACACAACAATCACCAATGTTTTTCCTGCATGAAATTTGTCCACGGAATTCTGGGCCGGAAGTTTTTCTTTTCTCTTTGCTGCAACCGAGCCCATCACTTGTTGGCTCAGTTTTGCTCTTCTTTCTCGGTTAGCCTGCACAGATAACGTTCCGCGGCAGTTTGTATCTGTTTATGCTACAACGCACTACAAAATAACGTGTGTTCGAAGTGGCTGGAACAAAAGTGACTCCAGACTTTCATAAAATTCTGGGGGCACTACATACCCCTCCCCTTATTCTTATGCTCAGAAACTTATGAACTCCATCTGTTGATACAGGTTCTGGTTATGTTTTTCTTCTCTGGCTTAACTTTTATCTTCCCTTAGCTCTACTTATTCTACAAGCTACTTCCATATCTAGGAACAGTTTATTTTAATTTACTCTAAATGCATCATAGAAACAGTTTATTTTAACATACTCTAAATGCATCATTCCCTCTGAGAAGTGCAACCGTCATCCTCATAACCAAGTGCTCTAGTCCTTGAGTAGCACTACTTCACCATCTTACACGTGACGGCTGTCGCTTCTTATCTGGTGTTTCTTGTCTGCGCTTTTGTCTTCAATTGTCTGAGTGAAAAAGTGTGATTGTGTGTCCTGGTTCTTCGGCCAGCTAAGGTTCTTAGTTGAAGATTTATATAAATCACAGAAAAGAGAAGGACTTCAGCGACAGAAGTATATGAATGTGGATAGAGGGAAAGATAGATTGGTACTCTAAAGAGAAGTAAGAAAGGAAATAAAATAGTTGGTTGCTAAGATCGAAGAAAGAAAGAAGATAGCCCCAAAGACAGGAAACCCTTCCCTCCCCCCTTCCCCAGGATCCCCACTTCGCCAGTACTTAGTTGAGAAGCCGGAGGAGGTATGAGGTTTGGCATCTCCTACAGAACGGACATTCTCACCGTCACCTTAGAAGTCCCCAAAGAAAAGATCTTAGCAGCTCCTATGGAATGGCAAATGATGAACAACCAGTCACACTTGTTTGCCAGGGCTGTATGAAGGGTATGGTGTTTGTGTAGTGTTAGTCGTGTCTATGCCTACATTACCCACCCCTTATACAAAATTGAGTACAAAGCCTTCCCCATCACATCATACTTTACAAAAGGTGCAAAACATTTTTAAAAAATTTAAACATCATGTAACACTGAATTATGCCATTTCGCTCAACACTGGCGTTTATAATGTTCTATCTAGAAGTACAGAGACTACCAGCTAACACTCTCGGGAACACACTCCCTGGGTTTTACCCTTGCGGAACTCACATATGAGATTACCCTTCTATTTTCGGCATGCTTCCTCAGCAAAATATCTCCAGACCCAAATGCTGTTTCAAAGTTGACAAATTTATGTCAAGTCTGTGGGGGACCTAGCCTTCGTAGATTACATCTACGGGTTTTACCTTTTCAGAACTCGAAAATGAGATAACCCTGAATCCAGTTGTCAGTACAGTCATTTCAGGCTGATGTGAAAACGACCAGTTATAGATTTATAGTATGAGAATAGATGACAGAATAGTTGAAGAAGTGAAGGGAATCTGGTGCAGGAAAACTAAAGTAGAAGCAACACCGAATCCAACTCGGGAACCGGCGGACGTCACTCCACCCGTTAACACAGAATGTCAACGTCCCTGGGGGTTTTATACATATCTCTTTATATCTTTAACATTATACATTCCTTTCTCCTCTGCTGTCAGAGGATCTACTAAATATAGGGCTTCCGGGTGGCGGACTATCAGTTGAATACGATAAAGTCCTATATATTTAAGAAAGAATTTGTGTGTATCCTTTTTCAGGGCTGAACTTCGAAGATGTTGCTTCACTAATACTAAGTCATCTACGTGGTACTCGGGGTCAGTTGCAGCTGAATTATATTTTTCTACTCTTTGTTGTGTACGTTTGTGTAATTTCCTCCCAACATTTTCCTGAATTACTTGGTGATCAGTAGGTTTTTCTCCCACCACCTAAAACATTTAATTAAGGGTTCTCCTATAAATGGTTTGCCAACAGTTTCTACGGGTGTCATGCCTGTGGACAAATGCGGTAATTCATTTAGGATAAGTTCAAAGTCCTTAATTTTAGTTGCCCAGGAGGTATGAGCATCGTAACAATAAGTACGGCATAATCTTCCAATTTCCTTCATTATTCTTTCACAAGGGTTCGAGGACGGGTTATAGTTGGATATTAAGAGGTCATACATTTTCTCAGGCTAAAAAGTCTTTAAATTCTTGGCAGGTAAATTGAGGTGCATTATCAGAGAGAAAAACGCTTTGGTTTACTTACTACTGTAAAATATTCCTGCACACATTTTACAAGACTTTGTGTATTAACTTTTTTAATAGGGAACAGTTTCACATATTTTGAGCAACATTCAATAAGTACTAGGATATATGCTACCCCTCCTTTTCCTTTTGGTATAGGCCCAAAAAAATCGGCAGCAGTGAGATCATGTAATGCCTTAGGAATAATAGGATACCTTACGGCCTAATCATCTAAAATAATAAAATTTATTCATGTGAGTGATACATTTTTTCACTCCAAAATGACCATATCTACTATGAATGTACGGTATTAATTGAGACTCCGTGATCTGTGTATGCTTAATCTCCAATATCTTGATTCGTTATTGCTTCTCCAGAACAAATTATACTTTACAACTTTCCAGGTTTCTTTCTTATCCACTGGTAACGATTCTTGTGTACACATAGAGTAGATATCAGTAAAATAAGGGTCATGCTTAATGTTTTCCATAATGGCTTGGGCTAGCTTTTGTACTTCCTGGGCTGGGCATTCGACTATTATAAAATTGATTGCAAAAACTACTCCAGGTCCCTCTGTACACTGCAAATTGGTCATATCTTGTGGTAGACGCAATAAGGCATCAGGTACTATGTTTTTGGATCCTTTAACATATTGTATTTTGATATTGTATTCTTGTAGAAACAACATCCACCTCATTAGTCGGCTATGTAATAGTCTGCTAGTCATCAGGAGCAATAAAGCTTGGTGGTCGGTATATATGTAGATTTCTGAACCCCATATTAAAGTTTGAAACTTTTGTATACTCCATACTATTGCTAGCAATTCCTTTTCAGTAGCTGTATAATTTAATTCATGCTTATTTAGGTTCCTACTAATGAATGCTATAGATCGGTGATCATAGTTCTCTACTCCTCATTCACCTTGAAATAATTCTGCTGCTCTTCCATAATCTGAGGCATCAGTGGCTATCTTAAAAGGTTCATTCATTACTGGATATTGTAAGATTGGAGCATCTACTAGAGCTTGCTTTAGTTTGTCAAATGCTTCTTGGGTCCCTTGGTCCCAATTCCATGGTGTACCTTTTCGTAATAATCTTAATAGTCTAGGGTTGTTCATTGCTTGGCCCTGCACATAACATCGATAGTAACCTGCCATTCCCAGAAACCCTTTTAGTTGTTTAATGTTTTGAGGAGATGGACAGTTTTTAATAGCTTCAATTCTCTCGGGGTCAGGCTTAATGCCTGTTACTCCTATAATATGTCCTAAGAACTTCAACTCTTGTCTCGCAAAGTGCGATTTACTTAACTTTAAAGTGATACCCTTTTCCTTAAATCTTTTCAAAGTTTTGTCCAATATCCTACAATGTTCTTCTCAAGTGGGCGAAATAATCAAAATGTCATCTACATAAACAACTAGTTCTCTTAATAACTTTCTATTATAGGGTGCAGTGTTGTAGCTATTTCGTTTGTTTCCTCCTGCAGCAGCCACTCTTTTGTAGGTACTTTGTGCATAAAGGAAACCTGTAAACTCCTGTTTAGACCTCTTGATGAATTTCGACGATCTGGGCTCCGACCCTGGGTCCAGATCACTCCACGTTTTCCTCAAGGGTAGCAACCACGAGCCTATTTCCAAAGGTTGGTACAGCATTACCCACTGTTCCACAGCTGTTGCTGGGCACAAATTCCTGCGTGGTTACTGGACCAAGGTTAGACGAGAATTGTGCTCTCGAGCCACCCCGTCTATTACCATTTCTCTCTGGTCGGTGAACTCGGGCAAGGTTAGTTTCATATCATTTTGATTGATTATTATTATTCATGTTACCCCTCCTAAAATTCTGATTTTCTTGTGCATGTAAGTTCTCATTTCTATCCTTATTAATGGCATCTAATGCATCTACAGAAGATAGCAGCTCCTCTACAGTCTTCCACCCACTACATAAGATATCTTTCTGTGCATAAGTAGGTAAATATCTTTTTAAAATTCTTACTAAACCTTCCTCCTCCTGTGGTTTGTCTAAATACTTGGCCCTCGTCAAGTGCCAGTCGAAATACTTGTGCATCGAACCCCGGGCATTGCTGTAGTATTTCGGGTCCCATAAATCTGAAATTAACTTCTCTTGTGCACTGGAAGACCAATATTTTTCTTTAAATTTTCTTTGAAAGTCTTCCCAGGATGTGAAGTTCTCTATGTTTAGTGTGCCCCATTCTGAAGCTTCACCCTCCAAATAACCTATCGCAAATTCTATTTTCTTAGCCTCTTCCCAACTTTTAGGCATGGCCTGATTAAATCATTTTAGGAAATGGGTGGGGTGTACCTCCCCATCTGGTTTAAACCTAAGGAACTGTCGGGAAAAGCCTGAATTTGATCCACATTGCAAATCGTTAATTATTTCTTTATTTAGAACAAGATTTTGATACACTGTACTCTTTCCAAGTTTCTCCTGAATAATTTTGAATTCACTTCTTAGGTTATCTAAGTCTTTTTTAGTATGATCTAATTTGGAGGTCATTATAGGCAAAGGAGTGTCAATGCTCAATTTTTCTTCCACTTTTCGTTCTATTAGCTCATCCACCTGTTCCTCTATACCAGTTAGATTGATCAACTCAGTTGTAGTTAACTTTTCTTTGAGATTTTGTTCTACAGTTTCTAAAAATGAGCTAACTCCTGAAATTTGTGCCTGAACTAATGGGAGCAATTTATCTTGTTTATGTACATTTGTTTTAATGTTACTTAATTCCTGTTTAACCACATCAAATGTGATCTTACAGACATCTTTCAATGAATTAAAATTTTCGTTGACTCTGGTTTCTAGGCTACTACATTTACAGTCGACATCATACTCTAATTTCAGGGCTATTTCCCGCAAATTTTTCTCCTGTCTCTCCTCTAAGCCTTTAAACAAAATATTTACTCTTTCACTTAGAGAGTCAGACAATTCTTTCTTCAAGTCTAACTTGAGGTGCTGCATTTGAGTGTTCTGTAAATCTAATTTAGACTTTAATTCTGAGTTCTGTAAATCTAGTTTAGTATTTAATTCTGCCTTCAGTTCGTCTTGTCTTGTGTTCTGTTACTCAAACAGAGTTTTGATAAACTTCATTAATTCACCCAACTCAGGTCCTGGGTTTCCTATCCCCATAGCCCCAACATGCTCTTCTGATTGTTGATTATCCCCTTCCAAAGTCAAGTCAACATTCACAGTGCCCCCTACTCACAAGTCTTACACCACACCATTGAACAAAAGTCAAAGTTTGCTCACTCGGTGTGACTTGACGATGTGCTACTGGCGGCGTCAGTGTTGGTGTAGATGGCGGCATCGGCGTTTGTAGACGGCGGCATCGACGTTGTAGATGGCGGCATTGGCATTGTAGACAGCAGCGTTGGTGTTGTAGATGGCGGCATCGGCGTTGTCAATGGTGGCGTTGGCGTTCGTGAATGGCGGCGTCAGCGTTTGTGAATAAATGGATTGACTGTGGCGTTCATTCTACTCGATTTCCTTGCTTCTATCACCATTAACCAACAGGACAATTTTCGATAAATATCTTCGAATCTTGTTCGCTGTGACTTTTTGCTATGGCAACACTCGTCAATCTTTTCAACTTGATTTCGTTAATCTTCCACCTTCTTCACAGGTCCTGTCATGGTCATCACATTATGCAGTGCCCCATTGTATCTTCTCTAAAACTTAGAGCCTCGCTCCTTGGACTATCAGTGTGAACTTAGTTGAATGCTAGATACAGGCTCAGCTTCCCCGCAGCTCCGGCGTCTTCTGATTGCATCAAACTCTTCTCCAAAGATTCTATATTTTGAAGAAAGTGAAAATTCATCTACTGTTCCAAAATCCTATTATCTAGTCCAAATAAAGACTCTCTCAAAATTCAGTTGCTGTTAACATATTCTGTATTCAAAAGTCAATACACCATTTCACTGCCACATTAAACAGTAAGCCCACACTTTCTTAGGGCATTCACACAAGACCGAATTCAACAAAATTAAATAACATTTTTTCTCAATGATACAATACTAATGTACATGTCCATCTGCTCGAGACCAAGTCACTATTAATAATAACCTTTTTTTTTCTTCCGTTGTTTCTCCACAACACACAACAATCACCAATGTTTTTCGTGCATGAAATTTGTCCACAGAATTCTGGGCCGGAAGTTTTTCTTTTCTCTTTGCTGCAACCGAGCCCATCACTTGTTGGCCTGGTTTTGCTCTTCTTTCTCGGTTAGCCTGCACAAATAACGTTCTGCGGCAGTGTGTATCTGTTTATGCTACAACCCACTACAAAATAACGTGTGTTCGAAACGGCTGGAACACAAATGACTCCAGACTATCATAAAATTCTGGGGGCAATACAATGTTTTCTACATTAATAAATGTACACTTAAGTGCAGTAAAGATAAATTTGCTTGTTATTTTCTGCAATATTTTGGATTTAAACATATTTTTACAGACAAATTTTTCCATAGATTATCAAACATAAAACTGTTTAAGCTGTATAGACTAAAATTCTGTTCCACTTAAGTATTTGTTCTGTTTAAAGGAATAAGTCTGCCAAATTTCACTGAAATCCTTCCAATAGTTTCTGATATATGTGCTCCTTAACGAAGAAAACCTTAAGTAGCAGAAAAATCAATTAAAATTTTGGATGAATTTTTAAAAAAATTTTTAAGTCATACCTTAGCTAAAATGCCCATATCCACATTCAATTGTTCATCATTCTGTGCAGCTCATTTAGCTCTTTCGATTGTTTGTCTAGCAATTTTTTCTGTATTCTGTACTGAAGTCCCTACTGTCATGATTTGTTGCTCATCGATGATCCACAGTATCTACTCATTGAAGATTTTAGGTATAAAGCCCAACTTGCTGAGGATGTAAAGTTTTGGTACATTCCCATCATTAAACACTGTTACAGCTTCCAAAGTAGAAATGTTCACTACCAAGTTGGAAAAAAAAAGTTTGGACATCTCTTTTAAATAGTAGCACTGAAACTTTCATTTGAGTTCTGCGTTTTACCATGCAAACATTTTGCTAGCAGTTCTGGTGGAGCCAGTGCTCAAAACATTGGCTTAATGGTCATTTCAACTACTTAAGGTAGGTATTTTTGTAACAGTAAGCTTCCCCACTATATAAATTTGTACCATTCGTAGAACACAGGCCATGTTGAGGTGAAGTGTCTGTTGAGAAGCAATAAAGTCAAAAAGCCCAAAATGCCTTCCTCATGTTTTCCAAATCTTTGAGGTTATTTCTAATTACACCAACATAATATACATGTAGGTTGTCAGTTCCCTTCCTCATAAGACTGTTTTTACCCCCCAGTAAGTTTCCATTCTGTAGTAGCTTGCCTTTATTGTCTGCAATGAGTCTTCTGAGTCATCCACCCATTGTCTTCTGAATATAGCCTAACCACTACAATTTCTTCAGTAGTGCTGTCTTTCCACAGGACTGACTTTTAACTACAGTCTTGAAAGCACTAGAGTGTCCATTTCCTAAACACTGTGTGTCACTTACTCTGTACTTTTAGAAACATCTGTGGAAAGTGAGTCTCATACCAGCAGCTTCCATCCCACCATTGGAGTCTACAAAATTCCTGTGACGAACAGCTTTATGAGCTTCTTGCCATTCTGTTTCTTTATTTGCATCATTGTATTTCTTGTGCAAGGAACATGCAGAACAATATTTAGGCACCAGCTGTAAGTGTAATACTTTTCCAGTGCCAACACTAGTGACTCTTGAAACTCCTTGTAGTGAAGTGTGCCCCCTCTTCATCCAGGAAGTGTCACAGGAAACTACTATATCTTTGATGTTAGTTGCATCACAGTTTTCTTCCATTGCCCCCTGGACTGTGATTTTCATGCTCTATTCACTTATGTCTGCAACTGCATTGAGGAGAGTTAGTGTTCATTACAGTAAATTTTAGAGGAGGACCAGGAATGTTCACAAGACCACATAAAAGGTTTCCACCATATCCTCCCAATTCCTAAATTTCATATTGGCTTCATACATTCTGTTACTTGCCTTTGATGTCTTGAATGGTGTGTCAGCATCACAGTTTTGACATAAAATGTGTAATATGCAAACCAAACCTTCTGTCTTCCCATCATTCACCAAATTCACATTTCTTCCACAAACAGAGCACTTGCAGGCTTTTCTGAGTGCCGCCGCTGACATGATACCTTACCAAAATTGTACTACTGATGCACTTGACAAGCTAACATTTGCACCTACAGGTCCAACCTAACCCCAATATCAGTTTTTCTATTTATATTGGAAATATGGGACTGATGATATTTTTAAATCTTTACCAGCCCTAGGAATTGTAAAAAGGAATAAATATATTCAACCTTGCACAGAGAATGACACAATAAATCCAACTTCAATCAAATTTCATTAAACAGCACAAAACTTTATTATGAAGCTCCACAGCCTTCTGTGCAACACTTCTTGGACCACAAAATGGGTCCACTGTCTCCTATAGAACACTGTTGTGTTGTACACAAAAAAATCACAGTGTTCTAAAGCTGTATTTTCCAGGTTCACAAAATTGTGCAAGGAAATTGTTCCTCAACTAGATACCTTGAAAGGTGGGCATGGCACGTTAACTGCTTATGGTTTTTATGGTTGTATACTGTTTGTAGTTCGAGTTTCAAAGAAAAAATTTGGGTATAATAATCCCAATTATATTTACTTTCACATAAGCAAATACATGTGTTTTGTGAGTTTTCATGATTCCTGCCACCATCTTTAGAGATATTCAATGTTTGTTGCTATCTCCTATTTAAAACAAGCAGCCCTTTAGAGATATTTCAGTGTTTGTTGCTATAACTTATTTAAAACAAGCAGCTTATGCAGAGCAGCTGTCATGCCATGTTAAAAAGACCTGATGTTCTTAGAATATTTGAAATTTTATGAAATGAAAGATTGAGCACATCACAGCAGCTCTGAAGTTTGTAGTCATATTTGGACTTGTTGCTCTTTGGTGATAATGCTGCCACATCTACAAAAATTTATATAAGGACTAACCTACACAGGATGATCTGCAAATGGAGAAGAGTTGTGTCTTTCCCTGTCTGAATCTTCAGAGCAAATTATTTGGGGAGTTAAATGTCATGTAAATAATGTATCATGCTGTAAAACTGTACTGTGAACACCCATAATCATACTGCAAGTGATAGAAGTGCTTCCAATCACATGGCTGTCGGAATGGACAGTCAAGCAAGTGCCGTGCCATGTGCATGACAGCCCAATATAAGTCTGGGACCTTGGGCCCTCAGCCTCACTTATGTTTACTTACTTATTGTGTGCAAATCTATGACACTGTGTACCCATGTGTTCTGTAGTTACAAGACCTTGTACCATTCTATACTTCACTAAGTGTTATTCTGAATCATTCCATGTGGAAGCAGAATAAAACTTGGTTGGTGTTAATTCTGACATTGTGTCTCTACAACGTTACAAGGTACCTGGTGATGAGGATGGGGCTCCACTCCATGTGTTTTGTTTCTTGGTTCGATATACAGCCAACATGTCAATGGAAGAAATTCAATCTTTTGCTGAACAACAGTGAGCTGTCACTGACCAGCAGCCGGCTTTCTCCATGGAACTACACAGTCTGGCAGCCTTGTTTACTTGCCAGGCCCCACCACTATTGACACATCTCCAACCAGTTCCTCTGGATAAAGATTCTGCAGAAGATAGAAATGCATAAGAAAAACACCTTTGGCAAAATTTTCACGGTTTTGGATTCACCGACCCCAGATTGCTTAAGGCTTTATTTTTGTCATGGATTTCTCCTCATGTGTATTATTTTTTATGTTAGCTAGCTCATCTTCAAGAACCTACTGGCTTTCTTTTGTTGAAATGAGTCAGTTGCTCTCTAATAATCATTGCAAACGTATTCACGTTATTGCCACTTGCATTGAGTTCCACCATTGTCAAAAGCTGCCCAAACAGTTGTACAGAGCTTGAGCAATGGAACTTCATGGGCATAGCCATGATTACCAGTTTGTTACTAAGGCCAATTGGGACTCATATGTTTATTTGATGGTTTGTGAGGCTATAACATGCCTGGTTCCTGATAGGGAAGTTCATGAACATGGTTTACAATGTGAAAATCCCTCTCTCACAGATGTTCTGAATATTGCTTCATCTTTTGAAATATCTAGGGTAGCGGGAAATCAGATAGAAGCTTAAAGCTTCCTCTCCTGCTCAGCTGCTGTCAGTTAAGTATGGGGGGGGGGGGGGGGGGGGGGGGGGGGAAGGACGATGTTGTGGCCTTCCGTGCTGCATGAGGTAGCACTGTGCTAAGCATTAGCAACAGTATTAAGTGCAGTAGTTCGTGTCAGAACAGTGACCACATGCTCCTTTTCCATCATGCCCTCATTGTTTTGTTCAACATGAGTGGGCCATGTGCCCAAAGCATTGGGGAAGGTGCAGCCATTGAAGAAAAAGTGATACATTGTGTCTGTGTGCAACCCTCAATCTCCTTCATCAGACATGAACATGGGTGTGAATAGTGTTTTCCAAGTGATGGTAGTCCCTAACAAACTCTACATTGAAGTACTTGGGATGGACAAGATATTAAAATGCAGGTATGGGTGCAGCAGTGACTTTGTTAAATTCTCAAACCTATGTGGATCACCAGTGTTGTTCCCTGTCTCTTGTCAGTTGATGAATTACAACAAACAACAAATACCCCTACTGAAACAGTTTTCTCCTTCCATAGTGTATGAAGCAGTTGTTTGGCCTTTCACCTTTCTAGTAGTGGATGATGCCAACAATGAAAACTTAATTGGGTTAGATTCCTTCAGAATTTTTCGGTTCTCTATTTCTTTGCTATCAGATCAGGTTCTGTACCAATAACTGGACACGTTTCGCTTGGATATTCCTCCCTGATTTTGGAACATTTAGAGTATGCTACCAATTTGAAGACTCACATCACAATGAAACTGACAGCACACACTCAGTTATTACTTGCCCACTCAGTCCCAATAGCTTTATTGGAGCAATTCAGATAGGAACTAGATTGACATACATCTTTGAGTGTTATCACACCTGTCTCCTCCTGTGAATGCTATACTCCATTGGTAATTATCAAAAATATCTTATGGCAACCTTCTGCTCTAGAATGATTTTAAAATGTCTGTAAACCCACAGGTTGTTATGATACCTATCCTTCACCCTGTCAGGATGAACTCTTAGCATGGCTTTCCAGGGGCCAATATTTTTCTAACATAGAATTGTCAGAAGCCTACTTACAACTCCCTCTGGATGATGATTCCAAATATGTCCTCAGAGTGAATATCAATACCAGCACCTGCCATTTGGTGTGTATAGTGCCCCTGCCATTTTCCAGCAGTTTTTGGTGCAACTCACAGCCTCCACACTTGGGAGCATTAACTACCTGGTTCATTAGACGAATATTTGCCGAACCTTCGTGCTACATTCACAGTGCTAGAGGCCACCGATTTGAAATGTAATGTGGACAAATCACAATTTTTGAGCTGTGTATCATCTATGTTGGTTTTGAAGTCCTGCATGCTGGAATTAAGCTTTTAATCCAGCATGTCAAGACCATTATGGCTTTGCAATACGAATGTCAAAGAGTTGCAAGCTACTTTGTTGGAAAGATTGCATACTACCATAAATTTCTTCCTGGTGCAGCCATATTTTCCCTCCCACTTCATGCTGTCTTACATAAAGGTATTCCTGTTCATTGGTTACTCACCTGTGAGCTGACCTTTTACTGTAGTCAGACTTACATTTGGCACCTTGCCTGTTTACCTTCCAATTACGTCAATATCGTGATTTGGTCACAGATGTCTCCCCGTATGGCCTTGGGACTGTTTTCTCCCACAAATATGGGGATGGTTCTGAAAGCCCAACTGCATACACTTCCAAAACTCTGAATTTGGCATAATAGAACTGCTTGCAGAAAGCATTGTTATTGTGTATCTACTCAAAAAATTTCATCTTTTACTATGCAGTTCTAAGTTTTATTTAATTACTGATCATAAATCTCTGGTTTCACTTTGTAATCCTTCAGCATCTTTACTGGACAAAGCAGCCCATTGCCTGCAGTGCTGGCTCTGTTTTCGCTATGCTATATGTACTAGATTAACTTACTACATTAACTTCCCCAGCCCACACTACAACATAATAATACGGATATTCTTTGTTGTTTGCCAATTGGCTGTGATCCAGCATTTGATCAAGAAAAAATATTGCTTTTCCATTTATGTGCCAAAGGCCAAAACGCTGGATGGTTTTCCCATTACCAGTTCTTAGAGTTTGGTAGCTGTTGCAGCCAGTCCTGTCTTACATTAGGTTGTTCAATTTGTCGACCTTGGCTGGGAAGGTAAGCCACCAAGCTGAGCATTGGATCTTTGCATAATTATTATGTTCTCCACCACTGCCTCTCAGTTCTTGATGGTGTGTTACAATTGATGACTTCTGTAGAGGCGGCATCCAGGATTGTGATCCAGTCCCATTGTGGCAGACCATTGTG
This sequence comes from Schistocerca piceifrons, assembly GCF_021461385.2. Classification (NCBI taxonomy): domain Eukaryota; kingdom Metazoa; phylum Arthropoda; class Insecta; order Orthoptera; family Acrididae; genus Schistocerca; species Schistocerca piceifrons. Next base: position 141,105,586 of record NC_060141.1, on the reverse strand, counting down.
AACCTTCTCTGCATGGAACATTGGGATTTTTCTTGTAGAAAATTTGTGGCCTACCACCACTTGTTGTGGCCAGGTATTGACAAGTGGCACCACGGGCCTCTCTTTTCCTGTGGCCTGACCCATGTGTCCCTGGGACTATACTCATGCTGATTTTGCGGGTCTGCTCCTGAAATCCTTTCAGCTTGTAATAGTTGAAGCTTACTCAGAATTTCCTTAAGTGGTTTGCTGCCCACCTACTTCCAAGGTGACTACAATCACTGCCCACTCAAATCCATACAAGAACTGCCGCATATGCTTGTGATGAACTATGGCACACAGTTATTGTCTCAAGAGTTTGAAGATTTTTGTGCAGAGAATGGCATCTGATATGTTATGGTCCTTTTCTTTCACCCTCAGTCCAGTGGAGAGGTGTAGGGGCTGGTCCATACACTCAGAACCCAGATGAATCTGCTCTGGCTGACACCTGGCCACCTGCCAGCATTTGCCTCACAATGATTCCATTTGAGCTCTGCTGCCTGGGCCAGTGGTTTGGTGGGAGCCCTAAGTGGGTACCAGCAGTCGTCCACAGCTGTCGAAGCCACTACCACTGCATTGTGTGCACCTCCGATGGCTCGGTATCATGACACTATGCCCAGCTCTGTCTGTGCCTGACCAACCGTGCACAAGACTGCCTTCCACCTCCACCATCTGCGCTGGCCCAGCGGTGCACCTCCTCCAGCTCCTGTGCCATCTTTGCACCGATTTCCACTGCCAGTAGGCCACTTCTTACCTCCACAGCCCCTGCCACTGTTGCCGCCATTGTCTTCTCTGATGCCTCCAGCACTAAGTGCCTACCCAGATGTGCACATACATATAGCACTATCATCACCAGTGCTCCCTTGCAGTCTCTTGTGGGTGAGTGGGTGCCGTGCCTTTCCACCATGCACCATTTCAGGCTGTATTCTCCTTTGCCACCATGACACCTGCTCCAGCAGTCATCACCTACTGTTGAAGACATGGACATCTCCACAGTGACCACTTTTCCCCAAGGCAGAGGTAGTTTTGTAACCCTGTAGTGTGAACGTGCATAATGAAACAGCCTCCATGGTTGGCCTAGAAAGGTCATCTTGGGACAGACGCTGCAGCAAGTGCTGTGCGAGGTGCTTAATAGGCCACTTTAAGTCCAGCACTGCAGGACTTACTTGTGTGTACTTACTTATTGTATACTCAACTAAGAGGCTGTATATCAATGTATTCTGTAGTTATGAGACCTTGTACTGTTCTGTACTTCATTCAGTGTTATTCTGAATTCCTTCATGTGGAAGCATAATAAGACTTTGCTGGTTTTAATTTTGGTACTGTACCTGTACAACATTACAAGATATCACACGTAAGTTGAAAAAACCAGAAGTTGTAGAAAGTTTCAAAGAGAGTATTAGGCAATAATGGACTGAAACAGGGAACATAAATGAAATAATGAAGGTAGCAGAGGATCAAAAAGGCAATACCAGAGAGTTGAATTGAAGTCATTCTGTAAAGCACAATATGTTGAATGCAGTGAATGAAAAGAGGTAATATAAACAAGAACAGGAAAAGAGGAATACAAATATAAAAAAAATAAAAAATAAAAAGACTGCTATAATATGTGAGCTTTCAGCTAAAAGGCCTTCTTCTGATGTAAAAAGCACACACATTCATGCAAGACGTATTCGACAGAGCACTGATAGACTTAAAATGAAATAAGGCCCCTGGAGCAGATTTGATGCCTTCAGAATTACTGAGGTGTTTGGAGGTGCTAGCAGTGGCAAACATTTCCACATGGTGTGCAAGATATATGAGACTGACAAAATATCCTCACATTACAAGAAGAATGATGTACATCTACGTCATACTTGGCAAGCTACCTAACAGCGTATGGTGGAAAGTCCTTGTACTATGACAAACTGATCTCCCCTACCCTGTTCCACCCACAAATGGAGTGTGGGAAGAATGAGTGTTGGTAAGCCACTGCATTTGTTCTAAAGTCTCAAATTTTCTCATTGTGATCAGTACGCAAGATGCACTGTATGTGAAAGAAAGTAGTATGTTACTTCAATCTAGAAAGTGCGTCCTTGAAATTTCAATAGTAACAACACCTCTCTTGTAACATGTACTACTGGAGGTTACTGAACTTGACTGTAACACTTTCGGATGGACTAAACAATCTTCTTATGAATCGTAGCACTCCTCATTGGATCTTCTCTATCTCTTCTGTCCATCCTGAAGGACTCACATTGATAAAAAATACTCAAGAATAAGTTGAGCAAGCACCTTGTAAGCCATTTCATTTGTGGTTAAGTTCTTTTCCTGAAGAAACTTTCTATGAATCACAGTCTGGCATCTGATTTCCCTGTTATTTGTGTTATACAGTCTTTCCACCTAACATTACTCTGGATAGTAGATAATTTACGGTAGATACTGTTTCCAGTAATTTGTCATCAGCAGTGTAGTTATATAGTAGCAGATTTCATTACCTATGTATGTGCAATACGTTACATTTATTTATGTTCAGGGTCAACTTCCAGAGCCTACACCATTCATCAAATATCTGGAGATCATTCTGTTAATCATTACTGTCCTCTCATGCCGCTACTTTCTTATAGACAGCTGTATCATCTGTGACACTCTGAAAGAACTTGCTACTAGATCATTTACGCATATTGTAAGCATTGATGGTTCAATCACATTTCCTTGTGGTACTCAGGAAATTACCTTGAAGAATTAGGGAAAGCTGCTGACAAAGTTGACTGGAGTACAGTTGCAGGAATAAAATACAAAAACTGAGAGGTTATGTACAACTTCTACAGAAAATAGATCACAAATGCACAAGACAAGGGCATGAAAGGGAAGTAGTAGTTGAGAATGGTATAGAGCAAGCAAAGAAGGAAACCAAGGAGACAGTTGGAAAAGGAATTAAAGTTTAGACAGAAGAAATAAAAACTGAGGTTTGCCAGTGACATGGTAATTCTGTCAGAGGCAACAAAGGACTTGGAAGAGCAGTTGAATGGAATGGATAGTGTCTTGAAAACAGATTATCTACATCCACATCTACATCTACATCTACATCTACATAGATCCTCTGCTAGCCACCAAGCGGTTTGTGGTGAAGGGCACTATTGGTGCCAAAGTCATATCGCCCCCCTCCCGCTCTCTGTTCCACTTGCGGATCGAGCAAGGGAAAAACTACTGTCTGAACACCTCAGTATGTATGAGCTCTAATTTCCCTTATCTTTGAATGGTGATCGTTGAGCGATTTGAAAGTTGGTGGTAATAATATATGCTCTACATCCTCAGCGAAGATTATATTTTGGAATTTAGTGAGCAGCCCCTTCCGTTTAGCTCATTGTCAGTCTGCAAGTGTGTCCCACTTCAAACTTTCTATGAGATTTGTAATGCTCTCACGATGGCTAAATGTACCAGTCATGAATCTTACCGCTCTTCTTTGGACCTCCTCATACTCTTGAATCAGATCCATCTGGTAAGGGACACATACAGACAAACAATACTCTAAGACTGGACGAACTAATGTATTGTAAGCAATTGACTTTGTTGAAGGACTGCATCACTTCATGATTCTACCAATAAACCGCAATGTAGAGTTTGCCTTACCTGTTACTTGTTTTATCTGATCATTCCAGGTGAGATCATTTCAAATAGTCACACCCAAATACTTGATTGATGTTACCACTTCCAAAGACTGGGCATTTATTTTGTACTCATACATTAATGGGGATTGTTACTGCAGGTTACATTTACCAATATTGAGAGGTAACTGCCAGTCATTACACCACACATTTATTTTCTGCAAATCCTCATTGATTTGTTCACAACTTTTGTGTGATGCTACTTTCCTGTAGACTACAACATCATCAGCAAACAGTCTAACGCTGCTGACAATACCATCAACCAGGTCATTAATATAAACTGTAAAAAGCAGTGGACCTATTATGCTGCCCTGGGGCACACCTGATGTTACACTTGTTTCTGTTGAAGTCTCCCCATTCAGGATAACATACTGCACTCTGCCTGTTAGAAAACTTTATATCCAATTGCATATGTCATCAGACAGACCGCAAGTGCACACTTTTTGTAGCAAGCAACATTGTGGAACTGAATTGAATGCCTTTCAAAAGTTGAGGAATATGGCATCAACCTGTGAGCCGGTATCTAGAGCCTGTTGTATATCATGCACGAAGAGGGTCAGCTGTGTCTTGCATGACTGCTGTTTCCTAAAACCATGCTGGTTTCTGCAAATGAGCTGAGAGAGTCTAGGAAGGTCATTATGTCTGAACACAAAATGTGTTCCATGATTCTACAGCAAAGCAATGTCAGTGAAATTCGCTGGTAATTATGTGCATCCGATTTTCTGCCCTTTTTATAGATTGCTATGACCTGGGCCTTCTTCCAGACCCATGGAACTTTCAGCTGTTCCAATGATCTCTGACAGATAATGGATAAGAATGGTGATATATTTGTAGCATAATGAACATAAAATCTTAACGGGGATACCGTCTGGGTCAGATGTCCTCCTGGTGTCTAAGGATCTATTTTACAACCCCAGATACACTAAACACTATGTCAGCCATCCTTGCATTTGTTCGACAATTGAAAGGGGGAATGGTGCTGCAGTCCTCTACTGTAAATGAGTTTTTGAAAGCTAGGTTTAGAATTTCGGCCTTCTGTTTATCATCATCCCTTACATTACCCATACTGTCAGCAAGAGAAGGTATTGAATTATTTGTAGCGTTCATAGATTTTATGTACGACCATAATTTTTTGGGGTTATTTTTAGATTATGCAGATAAAATATTGCTTTCAAATTTGTTAAAAGACTCTCTCATTGGCCTTTGACAGCTGCTTTCATTTTGCGTAATTTATGTTTGTCAGCGGTGACTACATGTAATACAACTATGCAAAATTCTCTGCTTTCTCAGCAACTTCCTAATATGTTTGTTGAATCAAGATGGATCCTTTCCCTCCCCTATATTTTTGCTGTGCACACATTTCTCTAACACATGGTGGACAATACCTTTAAATTCTGACTAAAGATGTGACTATGAAGATATTCATTAATGACACTTTTATTTGCTTTCCCAAACAAGAAAACCCTACACTGTTTCTTTTTCTTTTTTGCAACTTCCACTGACGTAGAAGCCACAATGACATTATGGTCGCTAATACCTTCTTCTAGATTAACTTCCTCAGAAAGATCAGGTCTGTTTGTCACCAAGATATCTAATATATGCCCATCTCTAGTTGGTTTTCTAACCAATTGCTCAAGGTTGTATGTTGAGAGCGCTCCTAGAATAACTTCATGAGTCTTTGCTTCTCCTCCTGTGATAAACATGTAATTTGCCCAGTCAATGGACACCAGATTAAAGTCTCCACCTATAACTAATGGATAATTTGGATATTTATTTCCTATGTACTCAAGTCTTTCCCTCAAATGTTCTGCTACATTTGGTGCGGATTCTGGTGGTCTATAAAAACATCCTAATGCAATGGTCCCTTGTCTGGTTGACAGCTTTATCCAGATTATTTCACAGTCCGAACTAGTGTTGTTCTCAACTGCATTCAAACAGCTTTTAACTGCAATGAACACACCACCTCCCATAGCATCAGTCCTATCCTTTCTAAACATTGTCCAAACTGAGTTCAAAATTTCACTGCTATTTATGTCTGGTTTCAACTAGCTTTCGGTACCTAATACAATATTGGCATTACTACTGTTTATTTTGGAGAGTAACTCAGGGATCTTGATACTGACACTTCAACAATTTACTAACATGAGATGTAGCATATTTAAATCTCTTGGAATGACCTGTTTAGGTGAACTAACAATTTTTACAGTTGCCACACCCACATCGGTGTTATGAACTGGTAATTTTTCAATGTTTAGTTTCCCATGTGGAGGAACCTAATCTACAAAAACCCCATGTGCACATCACAAGTACTGTGCTACACATGTAGCTGCTTCCTGTATGTAGTGCACCTCTGATCTATGGAGTGGCGTCCTACAACCTTCCACCCCATAGTGCAGGTCAAGGAATCTACAACCATTTTCATCATAGAGTTCACGTAGCCTCTGGTTTAGATTCTCCACTTGACTCCAAACCAGAGGACCCTGGTCTAGCCTGGGTATGATGCTGCAAATTGTCAGCTTGGCTTCCACTCCTCGAGAGATGGGGGCCACCTTCACCAATTTAGCCAGCTGTCAAAAGGACCCAATGATTCCCTTGGAACCCTGATGACTGGCATCGTTGGTGCTGACATATGCAACAATCTGCAGATGGCTGCACCCCGCACAATTGATAGCTGCCAGAAGAGTCTCTTCCACATCCCAGACAAAGCCTCCCAGCAAGCACAGTAAGTGAATGTTGGACTTCTTCCCCACCCAAGCCACTATATTCTTGAGGGGCTCCATGACCCGCCTAACATTGGAGCTCCCAATAACTAACAAACCCCTACCCCCACATGCCTGTCCAGACCTTGCTGAAGGAGGGGCCACTGTCCTGGCAGAAGGTGCATTCTGATCCGGCTCAGCCTCCTGCCCCTCCTCTCCTCCCTTCCCAGGCATCAGATAGCACACTGAATCTATCAGGAAAGTGTTTGGGATTTGGAAGGAGCATGTGTCCCCCATGCCACCCACATTGAGTGAGAGTGGGCTGGACAGTGACAGGCCGGCTCAGTGACAGAGAACTGTTACTTCCTCCCCCCTCTCCCCCTGCACATCTAGTTTAACAGAGGCTGCTGCAGGCACTCCATCACCACCATACCTCAAGGTGGCACTCTGGAGCCTGTTGACCATGGCCAACAAAACTTCCAGCTGTGTTTGGACTGTGGCCAACTCCTCCTGCAACGGCACACAACAAACACAGTCCCTACCCATCTAGTTAATATGTGACCATCAACAATACTAAAACAGGTAGTGAAACTTAGTCAAATTAAATCAGGCAATGCGCTAGGAATTAAATTAGGAACTGAGACACTAAAAACAGTAGATGAGTTATACTATGTAGGTCACAATATAACATCTGATGGACAAAATGTAGAAGCTGTAAAACCAGACTGGCAATAGCTTGAAAAGTGTTTCTGAAAGAGAGGAATTTTTAAAATCCATTTTAAATTTAATCATTAGGAAGGTTTCTGGAAGGTATTTGTCTACAATATACCCTTTTATAGGAGTGAAACATGGATGATAAGCAGATGAGACAAAAGGAAATCGGGTGCTGTGCAAGAGTACTGAGCTTAGATAGCTAGATCAAGTAACTAATGAGGGGGTACTGAACTAAACTGTTGGAAATAATTTGTAGTGCAATGTGACTAAAAGAAGGGATCAGTTTACAGGACACATCCTGAGACATAAGGAATTGTCAGTTTGATAATGGAAGTGTGGGGGTCCAAATTATAGAGGGAGACTGTGGTAAGTATACTGTGTGCAGGTTCAAGTGGTCATAGTTTGCAATAGTCATTCGGACATCAAAAGACTTGCACAGGATTAACTAGTGTGAAGAGCTGCATCAAACCAGTATTCAGACTGAAGACCACAACATGGTTACACTGTCATTTAGTTTCTCTTCCGCTGATTTCAAGATGTGTATTCTGATCTGTGACAGATACAGCGTTCCTTCTGAATTGCTCTTATGATGGAAAAATAATGTGTTGTACTTTGAAGTCAAACTGAAAATTACTATTTTAAATGCAATTAATGTGAAGCAGAAATGTCTTAAATTAATGAAAGTCTTTCATGGTCTGTGGATGAAGAACAGACTCTATCATACTGTGTGAAAGATTAATAAAGATTATGCCCTGACTGCAATAAAGAAAATTTCTTTAGTAAGTTAAAATTATGGGAAGTATTTCTAAAGGAGTAAAACATTGACAATATGAGGAAATAAAATGTATTAAGTCTGATATTATGTTTGACTATTAGAATGAGCATCATATCCTTCGAACTGATACTTGCCATTGAGAGTTGTTGCTGAAGTCACTATTTGCCATTACCCATATCTTGTAAAATTGCCTGTCTTAAAAAAATAAACAAAAAGGTATTTTACCCAATGAATTGATGAAAACATGTTCTTTTGTCAATATAACCCTAATGATTTCATTGTATGAGTATAATGTATTATGTCATCCAATTGGTCTATGATTTGTTTCCTTGCCTTTAGAAATTCTGAAAAAAGCTGTTTTGTATCATTTGACTTTTCCACTTAATACTGTATTTTACAGACTATAAGATGCACTTTAATTTTCAAACATTTTCTTAAATAACATTTTTACCATTTTCATTATTATACTGCAAAGCCTGAGTAATATATATATATAACCTTTCAAATTCCAGAAAATCATCACCCAACAATCAGTCTTTCCTTCTGATCCCATCTGGTAAGTCAACCAAGTCCTGCAGTTCTGGGTGACTTTTCCGAAATCTAACAATTTTCCTAAATCTCTCCACTTCTTTTCCTTCATTGCTCTTACTTCCCCTTCAGCCCTTCTGCTGGAAGAAGGAGTCACTGGCTCCAAAAGCAAGCATAAGTATAAGCTTCTTTTATGTGTGTGTTCTCTGCTGCTGCTCAGTGAGTAGCGTTTTTTTATCCAGTTATATTATGTCATTCTTCTTCTTCTTCTTCTTCTTCTTCCTCCTCCTCCTTGTCATCATCATTGTCCTCTTCATATGTAAAATGATCTCCAGTGCCATTGACAGTGTTATTTATGCCACACATCTTGAAAGGTTTAACAGTAATGTCTTCTCTCATTCTAGACCACAACGTTTTATCCTCTGACACGCTTGTTTGGTTGTAGGTCATTTCAAAGCTGCCTTTATCATGAATTCATGTTGGGCTTTATCCAACATCCATTTGTTCCATTCCTCTCCCATATACACTTTACATGGTTTATTTATTGAGACATCAAGAGGTTGCAGTTGTGAAGTAATTCCTCCCAGAATAACAGCAAGCTCTGTACTTTGCTGTCTCAGTTTCTCTTTCACAGAAGTTTTCAAATGATTGCTAAACTGATCTAGCACAAGAAGAGAATTCTTCTTCATTAAAGCAACTTTCTTTCCCTCCCACACTCTGGTAATCCGTAATTCCATTCCATCCCTTGCCATGTACGTAAACAATCTGGCGATATTTAGAAGGTTTTGGCATCATTTTGCACTTGAAAAATGACAAAAATGTAGTGCATTTTTCACTTGTTTTTATAGTTACAGTTTTAGCACCTTTCATTGCAACACTTCTGTTACTCAACACATCAAATGTCAGAGACATTTCACCCATATACATGATTTGGCTTAGTTCTACACTGGTTTTCTTTCAGTGTTGAATAATAAAATGGTGGAAAGATAATATTTCCTCTTCATACTCTTGTGGCATTTTCTGAGATATTTTGGTTCTGGTTTGCCTGGTAAGTCCTTGATGCTTCATAAACCTGTAGCACCAAACAAGTCCACCCTTAAAGTGTGTTAAGTTTCACTGTGGTGCTGGCTTATGAGCATGTATTTGAATCATTTTTGTATTAATTACAGTGCCATTTTGACAGTGTTCTTGAATCCATTTCTACATGTAATCTTCTAGTGCTGGTCATTTTGCATTCAGTCCTCTATTTTGCACATATAGTATTCCTCATTTTTTTTCAGTTCCTCTTTACTAGCCCACCAATTTGTTGGTGGAGGGCCAAAAGGCCGTTCAACTGCCCTGTTTCCATGTTCTTGAGCATATGCTGTTATTTTCAATTTGTAGACCGCATCTTATAAATACATTTTATTTTTTCCCATTACGAAAGTACTAACAAAAATATTACACTGTTACTGATAACACAAACCATTTTCGATTGAAGTTCACTGGCACTATAGACTGCAGTGGTGCATAATAGTGTAGACAATGTTTTGGGTTTGTGATGACAGGGTGGAAGGGAGACAATGTTAAGAAGCTTGTGAGTTGACACAACTCATGTTCACGGCATTGGCATGCTGCTACTGCCAGTCGAATTCAGTTTCACCAGACAGAGACAGGTTTCCTGAGGTGTTGAATATATGGCCATTTTTAAACCCAGTGGATATTTTAAACCAATCACTGAACATTTTTATATTCATTTCAAGTATTAGATGCACCTGAATTTTGGAGGCAATTTTTCAATGAAAAAAGTGTGTAATATAGTCCATAAAATATGGTAAGAGTTTTATCTTTTTTGAAGTTTAGTATTAATTTAAGTGTGTGTATTTACAGGTTCTGTTACCACTGGAAGGTGAAGTAAATTTTCCAAATGTGAAAATAGACAAAAAGTCCATTGACTTTGGCTGTATTCCAATTGGAATGGAAATTTATGAAGATGTAATTATACAGAATGTGTCTCCATTGCCAGTGGTATATAGGTGGTACTTGTCTTATGAACAAGATGATTCTTGTACAATGGAACCTTTGCCCTTAACTGAAGAAAGTACTGATTCATCTACAGTGAAACCTACAAAGGTAAGAAATACATCTTACTGTTACTACCCATTCAGTTAAGGGTTTGAATGACTGCTGTATGGATGTAAATTAAAGTGATGATCCTGTAGCACATTCTTCTTGTGTCCACTGGTGTTTCCGTATCATCATTATGTTTTTAATTAATTAACTCAGTAAATATACAGTAATACATATATCACTCAAAAGATTTTGGGTAGAAAATATTTTTAGCTGTTGGTTTTACAAACATGACACATATGTCATTTGTAACAAATTGGATCCATACAATTGATGAATGCAAAATTGATTAAATACTGTACATTTATAACTGATTTCTCTAGTTAAAATTATGAATTAAATTTTTTCTTGTATAAGATACTGTGAGATGCAATAGCATCAGTTTTGCATCATACAGGCTGCCACAGTTTTTAAAGTTTTGTAGTTCCAGAAGAGATTTTGTATGTCTCGGTACTCTGTTGCATAGTTTTGTTCCTGCATGGTATACACCTTTTTGGCATATGTATGTCACTGTATGACATGTTACTGTAATCGTGCTCATTTTTGTTTTGATGAGAAAAGTTTTTTTCTCAGAATACTTTTTTTGACATGCATTACTAGTTCCAATATATAAATGCAGGGAAGAGGTAATATCTCTAGATACTCAAAGTTTTGTACGGTTTTCTGCTGTTTGCTTGGTTTGTTATTCTTCTAACTGCCTCTTGTTTCATGGAAACACTTTTGGTATGGTGTGCATCTCCCCAGAAAATGATACCATACTTCAGGATTGAATTTGCAGGAGCAAAGTGTACAGCCCTAACTGTTTCTGTACTAGTACTGTTGCAAAGAATTCTTACTACATAACTCATTTCTGCTAGTTATGAATTTAGGGGTGTGATACGAGAGCTCCATTTAAAATTTTCCTGAGAATGAATCCCAAGAAATTTAGTTAGTCACAGCACAATATTTTATTTATCTATACATATTATTGGTTTTGTTGCACTTTTATTTTGATCTATGTGGAAATTTATGAATTTGTTTTTTGGGAATTAACTACAGCTTGTTTTTGGTAAACCATTCAGACACTTTTCTCATAATATTTTTTGCAGATGCAGTAAGAGCTTCTTCTTTATTTCCGTGAATCAATAAATGTGTCATCTGGAAACAGTACTGGTTGTGAATCCCTGTTGTGTATTGGGAAATCATTAATGTATACCAAAAAAGAAATGGACCTAGAATAGAGCCCTGTGGAACACCATGACATAGGCCACATGGTTCTGGAAGGTGTTCCTGGAGTTAATTTCCTTCCATGTGCTGAATTTAACTTACATGAGAGCAATATTACAAATATGATTTAATCCATTCGTTTGGGATGCCTTTTACACCATACTGTTCAGTTTATGTCAGGGGGACAGAATGATCAATCAGATCAAAAACTTTTGTTAGGCCCAAGAATAAACTTGAGATTATCCTATGATTGACCACTACATTTAAGACAACTTTTATCAGACTGAAAGTGTCTGTTTCAGTTGGCTGCTGTGGTCTAAACCTATCTTGACTTCATAAGATTTTGTCATTTTTCTTATTTCTTGTGTCTTTTATGACACACTTTAAATTAACATGTATTTTTTGAAATAAATAAAAAAATTCTGGACTGCTATCAGTTATTGAGTGCAGAAAAAGTTCCCACTACCTTTTACAAGACACTCTAATGCCTGTTGTAATCCAGTTTTTGAATCTGTCTGTGATTCTGGAAATCACTTCAGTCCATTTCCTAACTGTATTTACTGTAACAAATCTCCCAAAACACCAGTAGTACCTGTAATCAGCATTTTCTAAGATCTATTTGTTTATTTTTCTTTTTTCTTTTTAAATGCATTCCACAGCTTTTGAAACTCCCTTTGATTTATTTTGTATCCCTCATGGAAGTAGGTAATTGTTGTAAACTCTTTTCCAAACTAGTCAGGGTATTCTGTGTCTTAATGCTCTGTTAGATCTGCTACTGTGCTCTAATGCCTCTATTCACCCTCTTTTGCCTGAGATTTCCTCATTAACATTCATAGCTTTTGTTTGTTTCATTTTGCCTGTTACATCCTTAAACTGCTCTTTAACCTCATTTCTGACTAAGTCACATTGTTTGGTTAACTCTGTTTGACACTTCTTGGGCAGAGATGATATGGTTGTTAGTAAACTTTTTAACTCTTCCCTTTGGTTTTAGTACCACTAGACAAATATTCCCTGTGGATTTTAAAACTAATAGATCTCTGTCTTTAATACAAGATTGCTATTAGTCAGCCCTTCTTTGGTGGCTTTAATACTATTAGACAACTCATCTAATTTTTTAAAAATATTTCTGGTAAACTGCTTTCCATAATGCATGTTGTTACTGGCATACAGCATAGATCACAACACATATATGCTTAATATAACTTAAATAACATCACCATGTGATGACACCACTATACAAAACCAGTGAACTTTGTTTGTCTAACTGCACGATGAACAAAGGAAAGCCAGTTTTCAGCTGATTACTGGATAATTCAAATAGCTTACAGTGCTGCGATGCTGACATGTTCCCAAGTTGATGGGATGATGAGCTGCGGTGTCAGTGGTGTGTAAGCAGCTGTATCTCCTGATGGTGTTGGATGGTGGGCTGTCTTCATGATGAAATCCAACAAATGTAGCATCATTGGGAACTGATGACCCAGTTGTAGTTGTCTGATACCAAACAGGAAATCTTCCTGTTGTCAAACAAATTTTCTTCTATTGCCTTGCCCAATTGTGCTTTACAACAGGCATACTTACATTTATTTTATCTTGTTGTTATAGACAATTACGATGTTAGTTGTTGACTTTTTGTTAAAATTTAAATTTATTTCTTCTTGATTTATTTGATGTTAATTTTTATTTTGTATTTATATTGGTTTGTAGAACTACACAGTGTATCTGTACTCCAGAGTTTTCTCTGTTGTTGATATCCTTTGTCCAAAGCAATGACATATTTTCGAACTTTCTTTTCCAGAAATCTTTCTCAAAATCTTCTTGTTCCAATTATCACTCTCTTCCTTCAGCACTTGTAATTCACATCTTTCACTAGGACTTCAGAAAAGTGAAATGTGGATAAGGAAATATGACTGGTGGAAATTATGATGTCAGCCTCTTGGCCTTGACAATGACATGTACTAATAAAATTTATTACAGTTGCCAATTTTGATCTTTCACGGATTCGAACCTGCAGGGCAGGGCCAAATAACCTGATTCCAGTAGTGCCTCATCTCCCATTACTTTGTTTGCCTGCTCTTCATAATACAGTAACACAATCTTGCAATCATCTTTCATTGTTGTGAAGGCTCAAGAGATGTGATATACTCTTTTATCAAAATTTACATATCACAGGTATTTTTTACTCCATAAAAGGCAGCGTCAAATGTGGAAACAGCAATGTGGTCTATCAACTTACCTGCAACTATTGTGCTGCATTCTGTGTGTGTGTGACAACTAACAAGCAGTCTGTCTGCATGAATGGCCAATCCCCAACTGTGATCAAGGGATAGTTGGACTATCCAGTTGCTGGGCATGCCACCCAACACAATATGCTTGACTTCCACAACTGCTTCACAGCCTGTGTCATCTGAATTAGTCCTGCCAACACCAGCTTCTGTAAATTGCACAAGTGGGAACTCTTCCTGCAACATATACTTTCATCTTAAATTTCTTTAGTTCCTATCCACTACCTGCCTCTACCCTCTTCTCTGCTGCTACTGCAGCTTCAGACATGACTTCTGTAGTTCCAGTGACCTGCATGGATCCTTTCTTTCTCTTCTCTACATCTCTCCTCTCCCCGTTTTGCCCGCACAGCTCAGTCTCCCATTGCTGCATTTAGTAACCCAATGTCCTGTCCCCACTATGCCCCTACATACTTCCCCACCCTTGTCCTGATATCGGTCCCCTTCGTTGCCCCATGACTCTTCCATATCCCCACTACCTGCCTGAGCAAAGATCGCTGTTCACCTCAGATGCAGCTGCCATTGGGCCTCAATGACCGGAGACAATAGAAGTCATAATTGTGTAAGTTATGCAAGTGTGAATGTGTGTTTCTTATTTTGTCTCTGCCTAATGAACGACTTAAGTCTGATAACTAGTAACATGCAGCACTTCATCTTCAAAGTGCCTATCTGCCACTAATTGCCTTCTCTATAGAATGAGTAGCAATCTATCTATTTCCTAGTGTTATTATTCCATTGTGGTTTTTCCATTGTTTGATTGTATTTCTAAATGAGCTTCATAGTTGCTTTACAGTGGACATGAGCAACTGAAGATGCATATGTGCCACCAAAACTAATTGAATGTAGTATTCATTTAATAACATTTAATTGAAATTGTCCATTAAATAATGTGCAGTTGGCTATGTAATCTAATATATGATTTTGATTTTGGTAGAGATTGATGAAATTCCAGGTTATGTGTATGTTGTTAACCACAGTTTTTTGTGGAATAAACTTAATTTACTACAAATGCAGTAATCTCTCAATCAAGATTATGAATACCAGGTACTTAAAGTGCATTTATTGACACTTTTGTACTTTTCATATCAAATATTTTTCAGTATTTTCATGTCCTAATTTTCATTTTGCTCTTTAGGTAGAGGCATTTGAAGTTGATGGGGCAGTTAGTCAAACAGAATGCTCTGATGACAGACTTTGGTTTGATAGACTACCTAACTGTATGAGAATAGATCATATGGAGAGAGAGGGTAGTACCAGTGAGCTACCCTCTCCTGAAAGCTGTGTACCTCAAGAAGTATTGACACCAGCTGAAAATCTTATTAAAAAATCATCCTCCAGTTTAGATATTTCTGGATCTTCCAGTGCAGAGAATGATGCATCTCTAAAAAGAACAGCCAACATCAAATTATTAAAAGAAATTTTGGTTCCTTCGATCATTTGCTATTTTGAAGAAGAAAGAGATGGAGAAGTGCTGAAAAAACTGCCAAAGATACAAAGTTGTTTGACACATATAAATAAGGTATTCCTTTTATGATATTTCTCACAATTACTCAGTACTGACTGCTCTTAATTTTTTATGTTAAACGTATGCAGTAAAGCTTCCAAAATAATAATAATTTTGCTTTGGATTTCAAAATGTGTAACATACATCCATTCATTTCTCATCAGTGGAGTAAGTTTCACATAGGCCAGTGGCTAAGTTCCAACATAATAAAATAAATATCAAGCCATCAACAAAAATTATCTATTTTTGAAAATATAGTATAATTGTATAGATAAAAAAAAAAAAAATGCTTGCCATGCACCAGCAAGAGAAGACACATATAAAAGTTATGTAAATGTGTAAGCTTTCAAAGCCAGTTGGTCCTTCTTGCAGAGGTTGAAGGGAAAAGGGAAAGGGAGAGTGATGAAGGGAAAGGAATGGTAAGGCTTAGGAAATTGGGAGAGTGACAAAAAGGTCATCCAGGACCATTGACTTGGTCGACTTATCCATCCAGTTACGTTGTAAATACTAAGTTAACAACTGATAATGAACACCAGCTACTTAATATGATTGATGATACAGCAGTTTCTTTCAAAGTAGCAGCTTTCCCACCATGTAAATATCAGAGGATCAACAATGATTTCTGTGACATTCTTTAAGGAGCAGTCAGTCATGTTACCTTGGTTTGCCTGGTTCCATTACTAATATAGAAATTTCATTGGTCAGTTGTGAGTCATTTATTCATGGTATATCTCTGTAAAATTTCATATGTCTTTTTCTATGTGATAATAAACATTGAGTCAGGAAATATAGTTCCTCTAAGTTTTTGTTCGTCTTTATATTATCTTTATCCATGGGAGAACACATAATGGCAGAGTTTGGGTTTGGTCTACTGAGATTTTATTGTTGTAAAGATTCCAAGTGGGTGCGTAAATTTATGCAGCTTTCCTTCACGATGTTTTTACAATTTTTAGCCACAGTCACAGAATAATGTTTGAATGATGTTCACACTGTTTGGCTGTACAAACCTCTTTATTTTACATTACTATCATGATTTTTGCCTTAAGCCATTATCAAATACAATAATGTTGGATGTAATTAGACTTTGTTAAGTGAAGTCATCATCAAGATCTACTGAACTGGGTGTCTTAACTTGCGTATAAATACAAAAACACTGAAATGCATGGCAGACAGGTAGCAAACATGTTTTCTAGCTGTAGAACAACTGGATCGATGAATGAATATCATTACATTCACTACATGTGCAATGGAAATGGTCTGAAAATGTACTGTGGACATTACTGGTTTACTGTAACATCCATAGCATATTTTCAGATCAAATGGCAGAAATATCATTCAGACACTTTTGTCATGAGTTCCATGAGCCATCCTGTCATGCCAGTGTTCCTGGTACTTTTGCATAAGTACTCTCAACCTTTGTGATATGGCCATATTTTGTCACATAAGGTCCCAGTTCAATGATCACCAGGCCATGCCATGTTTCACTCTTGGGACATAAAATTGCCAAGCAGTTGGAAACAGTGTGAAACAAGCCTTATCTAACTAAATGATATTCTCTCATTGCTACATAGTCCGGGTGTATGACTTCGGCAGCATGTTTTCCTGTTGGAGCATTTACATTACTGCTTTTACATTGTCCTGCAATTCCCAGCTTATGGAGCCCCTTTTGTGTTGTTTTGGTGCTGGTAGGGTTTGCAAGTGTGACATTACAGTTTGCAGTGACTTTTGCAGCTACTGTCAGCTTATTTTTTGCCATAATTTTCTTCAATGACCATTCACCGTGATCACTCAGTGTACACTTTCAGCCATTCTGTGGCTTGGCAGACGGTGTTTTCTATTTTCCTTGTATGCAGGATACATCCTTCTTTTAGTTCCTCTTCAAACACCAAATCCTTTGGCTAACTTGTTAATGGAAACATCCACCTTTAAAACACCAACAATTTGCCCACAATCAAATTCATGTAACTCTGACTTAATGCACTCATACTGGTCTTTCCATGACTGGCACATGCAAAATTATGAGGACACTTTACAAGTATCACTCATGGTCAAATACAACAGCCCAACCTGTAGGCTTGGCTAGGATCTGCATTTATGTTCAGACATGCCTTTCTTAGTGGTGTTTCCACATTTTTGTCCAACCCCTGCATATTATGATGACTAGGGTTTGGTTTTGAAGGTTTTAACCTTATAGAACATAAAATTGGCTAAATCATACTGAATGGCTTACAAGAAGCTAAATAGGAATTTCACAGAAAAATTTGGGGCTTAAGATAACTCTCCAGAAAACAATGTTTTTGAATTACCATATTTCATCACGTAATTCGCCCCATTTTTTCTCGAAAAATATTCTTGGAAACACTAGGGAGGGAGTTGTGTGAGTAGTAGAGTGGGGCTTCTAGGAATTCAGAAATGAAGGGAAATCATGTATTAGGGTGGCAAAAGTTATATTTACAGTAATTGGCACCTGCAAGTATTTATTTTCAATTAAAACAAAAGAACTGGATTCATACTACAGTTTCATTATGCCTACAATGAAGAGCAGAAATGCCTTGTTTCATTGTTTCTTTTCTCTCACTGTTCTGCAGCCTCACTTTTGTTACTGTCATCACTATTTTCAGACTGAGTTAAAGCACGTCTTCATTTTCACTATTCCACAATGTGCCATCCTTGGAATCATCAATGGCACAATAAATTTCAGTTTTTTTTAAAACTCTTCTTAACAATATTGACACTGCTTTTCTCCCATGCATAGATTATCCACTCTCATGTTGTCGATATTGATAGATTCCATATCGTGCATCTTGGAGTCAGCTTATGATATCCCATCACCATCCATTCTGAATACAGTTGATGGAGATGTTCTTTGAAAGGTTTGTTGACATTGACATCTAACAGTTGAAGAATTGATGTTAAACCTTCAGGTATGATGACAGAATGGGATTTCATCCATTTCATTTTCTCCTTTACAACTTCCAAAAGGGTGACCGCAGACACTGTCTAGGACAAGAAGGGACTTCTTTTGTAAAAATGCCCCCAGTCATCTTCCCCAGACTTTCTCCAACCAGTCCACCCTCAGATCTGCTGTCATCCAACTTTTTTGCTGAACTTGTAAGTGAATTCCATGTGGCATAGTCTCCTTTGGTAAATGTCTTCCTTTTAAAGATGGCATATAATCAAAGTTTATTGCCATCTGCTGTAATGCACAACATCACTATGCATCTTAGTTTCTTCGCTCCAGACATTTTCACAAGGACTCTTTTCGAGCCAGTTGGAGCAATGGATGTGCTATGCTGCATATCAAAAAACACTGGCATCTGGTCAGCATTACCAACCTGGGAGAGCAAATAGCCATATAATGATGGAACTAGATTACCTTATCTGTGTAGTCTTGAGGAAAACACTGGCACAAAGATGTTTTCTTCATAGATTACGATTTTGCTGTCTCATAAAATGAATCACCCAATCAGTGCTTGCTTTAAAATTCTTTCTGTTAATGTTGAGAATGGCAGCTATCTTGCAAGCTTTCTTCTGAATCATTTTGTAAGAGACAGCACAACCATCATTCCAAAGTTCATTGACATAAGCAATTAACCATTATTAATTCTGGGATATTTCTCTGCTTTAGGCCCATTGAAAGATTTGGAGCTTGCCTTTGCAGCCAAATGTCTCTACCAGTACTGTATTGTATTTGGGTCAGTGGAGAAATGTCTTTCTGTGGCTTTCAATCAGTTTTTATCAGTGTAAGATAACACATATAATTTAAATTTTACCTGTAGTTTGGATAGTCCATCATTATGATGACTTGTCATGAACTGACTTGGAAATATGTCAGCAACTTCACTTCTCCAATTTACAGTATGTTGTGACAGTGGAAATATTTGTATGCCAAGTACTGTTGTGCCCATTGTTGTCCAGTAAGAATAAACCAGGAGAGGAAATTATGCAGAACGTTCTCTGAATTAATACTAAAAAAATCAAAAATATCAATTTGTACATTTTAAGAGAAGGCATAAAAACGTTATACACAGAACTGATATAATAAAGGAATAAGGTGCAATGTTGTGCGTCTTTATAATTTGATAATGTGTCAGCATGCTGCTGCATCAATAACATTGAGTCTTACTATTTTAGTGGTTCAGAAGGTAAAAGAAATATTGTGTGCAATGAAATCAACACTTTATGATGCATTGTCACCACATTGTTGCTTTGAGAATATACTGAAAAACCACTGCATTGGGACAAATCCAGCCATTGTTTTCTTAAATGCTGTCTGACAATAGAGAGTTGCATTAAGTAACAAATCAGTGACATTTGAAGCTATATATTTTTGTAGCTATGAAGCTGTGTGGTGTGTTGATTCATATTGAGTTGTGTACTTTAAGTGTAATTTTGTCAGCCTAATCGTCAAGAACAGTTGTTTTCTGACAGTGAATGGGGGAAGACTCCAATTTCACAATTGATGGCTGAGTAATTTTTTACCTATCCTATAAAAACAAGAAGTGAACCCAGGTTTATTTTTGACATTCATTTTATCTTTGAGCCTTCTTGCTAGTCTTCTTGCCTCAGATTTTCAAAGCAAATTTAAAAGTAGTTTACTGACTTGCATAAATGATTTAATAGAAGTTGACATTATACATGATCACATTCTTATTATTTAATTTCTGCCTTCTTCTTAGTGTTCATTTGTTCTGACTTTAGGCAAGCCATGATTAAAAGCCACATTTCCATCAACACAAAGATTCCACAGCTAATATTATGAGTGTCACTAAGAAGGAAAACAAACACCAAATTCAGCCATTAATTTCCTCTTTGACAAGTAGTGCAGTGGACAGCTAGACTTGTGTGAGGCTTCAGTGTCAACTAATGTGCCATGGAATGTGCTAAAGAACCCTAATTTGAAGTGCTTCTTGGAGAGTATCAGTGGCCACTATATATCGTACGAGTCAATATTGAGCAAAGATTATTTGAAACACGGGTATGAAAATGCTATTGCTGATATTATGATACACTAGTGAGCACTATATTTGGCTTTCATTTGGTGAGACCACTGACAGTTGTGGCAGTTTTATATCTAATGTTGTGGTGGGGGAATTAGATTCTGGGGCAACTGAAAACTCTAACCTTCTCCTGTGTAAGAAACTGAAGAAGATGAATCACAGTACTGTAGCCCGCACTGATAGGAATGCCATGAGAAGATAAGGACTTGTCATAGTTTTCCCACAGCCAACCCAATCATATTGTGCACTTGCAGGTATTTAGGTGCAGCTTGAACTGACGGACATGCAGTCGCATTGAGAGTTCAATCCTCAAAAAACATTTCTCATATTCAGTTTTTAAATTTTTTAATATTTTTATGTTGATTGATTTTTATCATCATTATTTAAACAGCAAAAACGAATTGCCCAATGTAGTATGAGATGGTTGACATTTTACTTCTTGATGATATTTGACAAAATGTATTCAGGTAATGAATAATGCGCAGAGATACAAATTATTGTTTGTTATTCAGGAATGACAAACAAAAATATTTACTGAAACTGTTATTCATTTATACAAATAAAATTGTACACAAAAATTACTTCAATGTTTATAAAACCAAACTATGTATTTTTTATTTTACACTATTTTTAGATCATTGTCTTTTGCAGACATCTCACCAAAAAGTTTATTTTTTGGTTGATTCACATTTGTGGCTGTGGTATATGAAAAAATGCTTTCCACATGTGTTGAAAATAAATAGTGATGGTTGTGTTGAAGAGATGGTAGTGTACTTTATGTCATGAAAATTGCCTTTAAATCAGGGTAACCATCTAAAAAAAATCTTTAAAACAAAACTTTCATCAATTCAGTTCTACTTTTTGGTGAATAACCTGAAATTCAAATTCATACATGAATTTTATTTTTCTGCCACTATTCCATTTTTAGATTTTTCAGCTGATTTATTGCACATTTCTTTTGCTACTGTATGTCTGAAGTCCATCACAGGTCATTCTTGATCATGGATGGTTGACAGAGATGATCTGTTGATTGTCTTTGAAATCATGGATAATACAATGCTGCAATGTTCTCCCAGTGGTGTGGAGAAATTATTCAAATTGTCTTGCAACTCTTTCTCAAAATGAAGTTGGCAGTGTGCCACAATATGTAATATGACTGTCCAAATTATGCACCCTTTCATGAAGTATCATGATGCATGATACTAAAACTCTGTAATACATTTGTTTACTTTATATTATATACAGTTCTTCGACATTGGACCAGAACATATTATAAACCCTGTTGTGTAATCAGACAAGCAAGTATTATTTAATTTTTCAAACCTGAAGCTGTATGCAACTACATAGACATATCTGAAACCTGCTTCTGTGGCCAAGCTTGTGCAGTGCCATTCTGTCCAGTAGGTAAGATGGTTCGAGCTCTTGTGGTGAAAAAGCTTTCACTGCCAATATTTGGCCATCAAGGGGAGTAGAGGTGGTGGTGTAAAGTTCTTTATTGGCAGACTTCTTGCCAATGTCCTTGTTTAAATACCAAACCTCTCCACAGTGTCTCATGAAGGGAAGGCATGCAATATTATTAATGGTGAGCAATCTGTTGGATGGGGTCATACATTAAGCTTGGCAGACCCTTTGGTGTGATTCATGAAGAGTGTGCTCAGCATCCAGAGAGAGTGGTCACATGTGTGTGAGACGTGCTTGTGTGAATATGTTTTTTCTACTAAAGAAGAAGTGCTTCTGCCTGAAAGCTTTCTTGTTTGGCACTCTTTTTATTGTGCCTGTCTGTGACTCAGCATCTGCATGTGTGTTGAGTAGCAATCTATCCTTTTCATAATATTGTCATTACTGCATCCTTGATTTTTCATTGTCTGATTCTATATGTACATTTGTACTCTGCAAACACTGGGAAGTACACGGCAAAGGGTAGGTCCCATTGTACCAGATATTGGGTTTTCTTCCCTGTTCCATTCACGTATCAAGATTGGGAATAAAGATTGTTTAAATGACTCCATGCATGATGCAGTTAATCTAATTATGTCCTCATGTTACCTAAGGGAGAAATATTTAATAGGCATGCAATATATTCCTAGAGTCAGTATTTAAAGCTGGTTCTTGAAACTTTATAAGGAGGCTTTCTTGGGATAGTTCATATACAGCTGCAAGAGGATGCCAGTTCAGTTTACACCAGTTCAGTTTCTTCAGCATCTATTGGGATAGTTAAGCATCATGCTTATAGAAATATTACAGCAGAAAGTAGCGTCATACAGATGACATTGATATCTTGTGCCCTAGCAGATGTTACAAATTGTGACTGCGGCTGAAGGATGGTTCTGTTGCACTGGCAATTGCATCCTAAGCACTCAAATTGATGTACGTTTTTAAATAGTTGTTATCTGCTGCTAATATTATATCTTCTGTTAATTATTGGAGATTTAATATTTTTAATCATTAGTGTGAATGTAGTTGTGAATGCAAGGTAATATGATAAATGGATATTCCTATGTTTATTAAGTGTGTAAATGGTAGCATGACAATTGCATTTGAACGTAGGGAGAGTGACTCATATACTCAGAGGAAATTTGTAATGTAGAATTTCCCATTTTATAGTACAAGCAAAACAAGAAACATACTCAGACAATTCAGTTAAGTAAAGAGAGGTTACTTTTGTTTTCATTGTGTGCTTTCTAAATTTGTTTCACACAAAAGAACATTAAATGTCTTATTTTCTAGTAGTCTTTACACAAGTGACTATTACAGATACTTACTAATAACTGCAATAGCAGTTCAGTAACAGGCATCTAAGCAGTTCTGAAATATATTACAGGCACACAAAGTATTAATAATCATCTGACAATGTATAGTGGCAATGTAGATACACTCAAAGAGTTTTACTCTCATGCCAACTGGTAGTGCTCACAACCTGCAGATGAATTCAAATGTTATTTCTTATGCAGCATTATATTGCAATAGAACAGTTCCCAAGGCTGATGTAAATAAACACAAATATGAGAAACACTGCATACTTTCCTGTAATCAAAACATGGTGCTGAAGGAATAGTGTGTGTATTTCATTGTTGCAATCAATGCAGAGCTAAGATTTGTGAAACCAAAGCTGAGACTCAACTTGAACTGACCAAAATAAAGTCTAAGCTGAAACTAAATGTTGATTGACTGAAATTGCTTGAGTGTCGGTCTTATGAAGGCTTGCTGCTCTAGAGTATTAAGCAGCTTTGGTTATTAAGTTATAGTTATAATTTGAAATCCCTTGTGTTAAAGTGTTCATTCCTAATTGGCAATTGAGACTGTGATCAAGTTTGGTTTAATGAATATTAGATATTAGTGGTAGCTATTGAAATATACAGAACCAAATTATGCATAAGCACTGGGTTCATGGGATTACCATTATGGCATCCATACTGAATGGTGAAACTTGGTTATTGAAAATAATGTAATTCTTAATTAGTGCAGGTTGTCACATAATACATGTGTCATTGGAAGCAGAAACTTCAGATAAACAAAACTACATGACTAAATGCTGGAATGTTACAATACCTTGGCCATAATCTGGTCAAAACCTGTTCTGAAAGTCTGGGATAGTTAAAATATTTCATTAACAATATTGGACAAACTAATTAAATTTGGGTAAATATAATTGCATTACGTAAAGCCAGGGAAGTTACTCTTTATATTGAATGGGGTCTTTCCTTAGTGTATTAACTCACAGTGTTTTTATGGATAGTTGGCTGTATGAAATTTTATAATTACAATAACTTTTGAACTACTACAGTTCTAGTGAAACTATTATAATAATAAATAACATGACCCATTTAATAAGATTTTGCAGGAGACTTCTGTCTATGCAGAACTGACATTTTGTATAATGCTCTCACCATTGTAATATTACTGTTAATATTTGAATGAGAACATTAGCAAGAAAATTTTTTATAGCTGTAACTTAGAAATTAGGAGTGTAGATAAAAGAGAATGGCAAATCCTGATTTGTCACAGTGCACAGAAAAGATATTATGTTGTGATTGATTCATAGTAGAAGATGTGGGACTCTTTGGAACAGTCCAAATCCAATAATATATGATGAATTGGTTTTCCAAAGATGCATTTGTATGAAATAAGCTAGAAATATCTCTGTATGATTGTAAATATGCCGAATTGTGTCCACTTCAGTACCAATTATCATGCTGAGTTGTTTAATAAGTCTTTCTCAGATAAATATATTCTATTTGTATATTCTGCATGTACTGTTCTATATATTTTTTTCTTTTAATTTTATGAAATATAGAATGACTTTTGTTGTGTTTGTGTCTTCTTTTTGCATTTGCTTTTTATTTTAGTTTTTATTTTTGTTTTTTTCAATTTGTAGTATTTTTAAGATTTAACCATGTTATATTTGAAATTGTCTCTACATTATTGTTATAACATTATAATAAATCTATACACTAATGAGAATGCATAAAAATGCTGAATGCACTTTGATTTTGTGCACTTGAGACAACTACAATTTCATGAGAGAAGCAGGAAGGAAGAGACGATACCCTCTCTCCTTTCCTTGGCCGAACAACCTTACCCAAGTGCATGGGCAGTGGAGAGGGTACAAGGACTGTGAGGGAAATGCTGCATTCTGGGACACCGAGTTTGCATCATTGACTGTGATGCCAACATGTGAAGTGTTGGATATGCATTCTACCAGAGAGAGAGAGAGAGAGAGAGAGAGAGAGAGAGAGAGAGAGAGAGGAAAATGTTGATGAACCAAAACACATTCTGCATTAACCATGTAAAAATTTAATCAGCCACAATAATCTGTGGAAACTATGGTTACTAGTGAAGAAATAACTTTTGCATCACAGTCAGAAGATTTGGTTAAAGGTTTGAAGGTTCTATTGATAATGACATATTTATGGACAGTCACAAATACTTTTAAGGTTTGAAGATGAAAGTGCAATTTCAGGTCCTATTTTAATTGAAGAACACTATGAAGAGGAATATGAAGAAATGATAAAAGATGATTAAATAAGCAAAATCTGACATAGACCATGAGCATAAACAAATAGCTATTGCATTTTGGCACTCTGTTAAAAAGCAAATTTAAAACTGTGAAATATGTGTACAGAAAGATCACAAAGAGAGAGGACCTGTGTGGAGGGAAGCACAAAATACCGCAAGTGGGATGAGAAATGAAAAGTTATGAGATATTTCCAAGTATGTATTACATAAATTTCAAATTAACGTAGGCAAATCACTGCCAGTACATGATCTGATCTGTATATTAAGAGGTGGTCCTTAGACGTGAGAGATGATGCTAATTTATTACAGCATTTGTTCAAGGCTTGCTCAAAATGGGTTCACAATTTTGAAGTAAGACACTGGGTTGCTTCAGGTAAAATCAATAAAAGCAAAAACCAATTTCAACTAGCGAATAAAGAATAATTGAGGGGAAAAGCTTATGAATTTGGAGAGATTATGAAATTGAAAATTGTAGTGATTGGAGAGGCCAACATGTATAAGTCTGATCAGTCAGGTTTTAATTTGGAAATGCTTGCAGGATAAACGTTCTCCTTCAGAGAAACATCAAAATTTGAAATTATAGCAAAACCTCTGAATGCCTTAAAATGTAGTTATACGATACAGCCCATTCTATGTGCAATCAGAAACGTAATGTCCCATTCCTTCTTAGTTTTGAAAGAAATAGGTGGCAAGTTCAGGGCAAAAGTTGGAAAAGATTTATGGAAAGGAGATAATATTCCGGTGTTCACCTCTACATTTGGTAAATTAACATCAGTGCTTGTAATGAAGTATTCTGAACAAATTTAACACCATTGCTAAACACTGAAAAGAGCTGAATATTTTAACAATTAGATGTACATAGTTTTTGCCTGCAGAAAAATTTCTTGAAACATTTTTCAGATGTACTTATAGAATTACGATGTTACCTTGCATTTAAGAAATAATATTGTAAAAAATCAATCTATTGTTCACAATCAGTAATAAATGCACAAGGTATTTAATATATCACACAATTAAAAAAATATATATATCTAAAAACAAAGATGATGTGACTTACCAAATGAAAGTGCTGGCAGGTCGACAGACACACAAACAAACACAAACATACACACAAAATTCAAGCTTTCGCAACAAACTGTTGCCTCATCAGGAAAGAGGGAAGGAGAGGGAAAGACGAAAGGATGTGGGTTTTAAGGGAGAGGGTAAGGAGTCATTCCAATCCCGGGAGCGGAAAGACTTACCTTAGGGTGAAACAAGGACGGGTATACACTTGCGCACACACACACACATATCCATCCACACATATACAGACACAAGCAGACATATTTAAAGACAAAGAGTTTGGGCAGAGATGTCAGTCGAGGCAGAAGTGCAGAGGCAAAGATGTTGTTGAATGACAGGTGAGGTATGAGTGGCGGCAACTTGAAATTAGCGGAGATTGAGGCCTGGTGGATAACGGGAAGAGAGGATATATTGAAGAGCAAGTTCCCATCTCCGGAGTTCGGATAGGTTGGTGTTAGTGGGAAGTATCCAGATAACCCGGACGGTGTAACACTGTGCCAAGATGTGCTGGCCGTGCACCAAGGCATGTTTAGCCACAGGGTGATCCTCATTACCAACAAACACTGTCTGCCTGTGTCCATTCATGCGAATGGACAGTTTGTTGCTGGTCATTCCCACATAGAATGCGTCACAGTGTAGGCAGGTCAGTTGGTAGATCACGTGGGTGCTTTCACACGTGGCTCTGCCTTTGATCGTGTACACCTTCCGGGTTACAGGACTGGAGTAGGTGGTGGTGGGAGGGTGCATGGGACAGGTTTTACACCGGGGGCGGTTACAAGGGTAGGAGCCAGAGGGTAGGGAAGGTGGTTTGGGGATTTCATAGGGATGAACTAAGAGGTTACGAAGGTTAGGTGGACGGCGGAAAGACACTCTTGGTGGAGTGGGGAGGATTTCATGAAGGATGGATCTCATTTCTGGGCAGGATTTTAGGAAGTCGTATCCCTGCTGGAGAGCCACATTCAGAATCTGATCCAGTCCCGGAAAGTATCCTGTCACAAGTGGGGCACTTTTGTGGTTCTTCTGTGGGAGGTTCTGGGTTTGATTGGATGAGGAGGTTGCTCTGTTTATTTGCTTCTGTACCAGGTCGGGAGGGTAGTTGCGGGATGCGAAAGCTGTTGTCAGGTTGTTGGTGTAATGCTTCAGGGATTCCGGACTGGAGCAGATTCGTTTGCCACGAAGACCTAGGCTGTAGGGAAGGGACCGTTTGATGTGGAATGGGTGGCAGCTGTCGTAATGGAGGTACTGTTGCTTGTTGGTGGGTTTGATGTGGACGGACGTGTGAAGCTGGCCATTGGACAGGTGGAGGTCAACATCAAGGAAAGTGGCATGGGATTTGGAGTAGGACCAGGTGAATCTGATGGAACCAAAGGAGTTGAGGTTGGAGAGGAAATTCTGGAGTTCTTCTTCACTGTGAGTCCAGATCATGAAGATGTCATCAATAAATCTGTACCAAACTTTGGGTTGGCAGGCCTGGGTAACCAAGAAGGCTTCCTCTAAGCGACCCATGAATAGGTTGGCGTACGAAGGGGCCATCCTGGTACCCATGGCTGTTCCCTTTAATTGCTGGTATGTCTGGCCTTCAAAAGTGAAGAAGTTGTGGGTCAGGATGAAGCTGGCTAAGGTAATGAGGAAAGAGGTTTTAGGTAGGGTGGCAGGTGATCGGCGTGAAAGGAAGTGCTCCATCGCAGCGAGGCCCTGGACGTGCGGGATATTTGTGTATAAGGAAGTGGCATCAATGGTTACAAGGATGGTTTCTGGGGGTAACGGATTGGGTAAGGATTCCAGGCGTTCGAGAAAGTGGTTGGTGTCTTTGATGAAGGATGGGAGACTGCACGTAATGGGTTGAAGGTGTTGATCAGAACGTATCTTTGCCTTTACAAATGTCTGCTTGTGTCTGTGTATGTGTGGATGGATATGTGTGTGTGTGCGAGTGTATACCTGTCCTTTTTTCCCCCTAAGGTAAGTCTTTCCGCTCCCGGGATTGGAATGACTCCTTACCCTCTCCCTTAAAACCCATATCCTTTTGTCTTTCCTTCTCCTTCCCTCTTTCCTGACGAGGCAACCATTGGTTGCGAAAGCTAGAATTTTGTGTGTATGTTTGTGTTTGTTTGTGTGTCTATTGACCTGCCAGCGCTTTTGTTTGGTAAGTTTCATCATCTTTCTTTTTAGATATATTTTTCCCACGTGGAATGTTTCCCTCTATTATATTCATATCATTAATTTGAAGCCAACAATCACGTTTGTTATTGTTATCGTTATTGTTATTGTCACTGTTACATTTCGAAGTCTTTTCTGTCGTCTTATTTCCTCCATCTGTTTTTGCCAGCAGTTTCACTTTCTATTCATCTTCTCCTTTTTTACCGTAATCCAGTATACAATTTTATCCCAATTTTGTCCCGTCGATATACACTCAATAATACGTAATAATACGTAAATCACTTCGAAACCATAACCCAAAAAAATCCACCGTTTCCAGTCCACAAACAGTTCCTTTTAGCTATTAAACAACCCTTTCGGCAGTTTTAATAACTTTTGCTTTATTTCCATTTCCGTTTTTCTCACATCACCGATCATTTTTAGCCGCTTCCCACAGGTTTTAACGTCATTATTTCTTCATCAAACAATTGTTAGCTTCATTTCCATAATCTGCCACCACCAAACCACTCCTTTTAATACATCCTCACGTAGTTTTTTCGAAATTTTCCCGAATTTCTCCACCCTTTAACGTGTTTTGGCGGCAACACAACCACCTAACCTTTATGCACATCATTATCTACCTACACAAGTTCACCACAGGATCAACATAGCCCAGCCCTAACCAACCCTTTTTCGCCTTTTTTCACACCAGATCTCCATTTGCTTTCTAATTTTACCTTTATCTCTCCCCATATATTTTTTCATATTTATTTTCATTTTCATTTTCATTTCAGCCTCGTGTTCCACTTTCCACCTTCTAGTACCATGTCACCCTCACAACACCTTCACAACGACCCCATTAAGTTTTATTTACATTCCCTCCGCAAACATGCCTTCGCCCTAGCCAGATTACACTCCCATATTTTATTTTCTCAGGCTTGTCTGACATTTGGCATCACCCCCAAAGGCCTCACACTTAAAGTTCCCATCTCTGGCTGCAACCCTTCTTTCCATCAGTCCCTATACCAGTTCCAAACCAAACAATCCATTGCCCTCACCCACCTAATCCATCACCTACACATCCACTCAGCCAATCAACACGCCCATCAACTCCTATCCTTTATAAAAATCCTCAATCTTTCCTCTCCCACATCCACACCTGTTGTTCAGAGCATCCTCCTACAGGCCAACCGCAAATTAGAACAGCATGCCACCCTCCACCTTAAAAAACTATCCAATCTCCTGGTTTCCCACCTCCGGAAAGGCAACTCACTCACCCTTCACAACCTTTCCAGCAAACCTCAACCTCCTCTCATTGCACACAAACCCAGTCTCTCCCATCTACTCAATCTCCCACTTCCAGCTCCACTCCCTCCAAAACCTCAAAATTCCAATCAACGCAATCTGGAACCACAACACCCCAATTCAGTAGTTAACCTTTCCTCCAAACCTCTCTCCCAATCCGAAACCTCTGTCCTATCCAAAGGCCTCACCTTCAGCCCCACTCCCAGATTTAACCAAACAGCCCTCGTCAAAGATTTACTGTCCTACACCCGTACTCTCTGCTGGAAATATCGCCCAAACTCTTTGCCTTTACAAATGTCTGCTTGTGTCTGTGTATGTGTGGATGGATATGTGTGTGTGCGAGTGTATACCTGTCCTTTTTTCCCCCTAAGGTAAGTCTTTCCGCTCCCGGGATTGGAATGACTCCTTACCCTCTCCCTTAAAACCCATATCCTTTTGTCTTTCCTTCTCCTTCCCTCTTTCCTGACGAGGCAACCATTGGTTGCGAAAGCTAGAATTTTGTGTGTATGTTTGTGTTTGTTTGTGTGTCTATCGACCTGCCAGCACTTTTGTTTGGTATATATATATATATAGACACACACACACACACACACACTCACACTGGCACCATGTACTCGGCATAATTACATTTGCGGCATCTCAGTCACCAAGTCTGTTCATTTGCCAGCAAACTGCTAGATCTGAAGAAGTCAGGCATTGTTTGAATAATTTTACACCTGTTGCATTTACTTCCCATACTTCTTTTCGATCCGGGCTTTAGACCGGCATTGACTAAATTAAATATAGATTTATATATGTTTTATGTTTTTTTGCTTATTTTTTAAAGTAATTCAGAAGTGGCAATAATTTTCTTCAGATGTAGTTCCCAGTAGTTAGTAATGCTTCTTTGTATGATAAGTCTCAAAGCAGGGTACAACACATAATGAAATGTTCCAAGTTTTGGATTGGTATCTAGTGTTCCGGCGCACTTTATGTTTCGTGCAAACTATGCACCTACGCATTAGCCTACTTTTCTGTGACTGTACACTCACAATAACACCCAGAAAATGTCTCCCTGCAAATCGCAGAGGATTCTCATCATCATAGCACCTTCCTTCACCAGCTTTTTTCGATTCAGTAGCATATTTTTCTACAATCTTCCTTATGAGAGGAAGGTGAAACTCTGCGAGAGGAAGGTGAAACTCTGCGAGTGCCATTTCTGCCCTGTTACTGACCCATGGAGAGCATGAGCATTTAGAACATACAAATCCAGAATGTTAAAAATATTTCTTGTACCATTTCACAGTCATATGCATTGATCCCACTTAGCTCAGGAACGAGTCACAACGGTCAACTGCACCCATAGTCGAATAGTAATCTACAATACATTGCGGTTTCTTTATTTTTTCACCAGTATTTCTCTCAGTCTTCTCTGTTTCAAGCATTTGTGTTGTGTGGCTTGTTTTCAACTTGCACACTTCTCTCTTTTCACTCCAATTGATAGTAAGGGTCTGGTCAGTGGATTTAAACTCAGTGTCTCTTCGTTTTAATTTCTTCTGCAGTTTTGGTGTGTTGTGCCAATTCTTACAAACAGTGCCACATGGTGTGTTCCATGGTTGTGAAGCCAGAGGAACAGGTCTGGGCTGGAGTACCAATTATTGACATATAGAATATGACCCTGTTCCAAAAACAATCTCATAAGAGTTGCCACTACGTTGCCCCATTTCCCTAAATTGTGGAACCCAATTTCTGTTGTTGTACCTGTATATGCAATAAAATTCAAAATATACCCACTTTGACAGTCACACAGTACAAATGCCTTCATTCTGAATCTACTTCATTTGGTTGCAATAAATTGCTTAAAAGCTGATAGTCCTTTGAACAGCAAGAGACTTCATTTATACAAAGCTTGTGATGTGAATGTGATGTGAATGAAATGAATTATGAAACATCTTACAAACTTTGTCAACAATTGTCCTAATTTTAAATAGACTTTTGTCTCCAGGACTCACAGAGTTATCACTGAAGTGCCGCATTCTGAGAAGTACACAAAAACTGTCTCGAGACATAATTTAGCTGAAAACTGGTGTGTTCAAAAGTGTATCTCTGGACCGACAATCAGTTAATTTTAAGTTCTTAACTGGCGCCATTAGAAGGCAAATAATAACAAAACAATACATTTCCTCAAATACAGTGTCTTTCGGACAGAGAATTCACAGATTCTGTAGTATTTTCTATGGTGGAAATATAAAAGCAATTTGTCTGCAATAAATTGCAACAATTCTTCAGACATAAAAATCACAAAAAATGAAAGAATGCTTGGGTCAGTATCTAGTTGACATTTGTGTCCTGAACTTGTCATGAAAGTAATGGTTTAATGGCTGGAAATTGGTTTCTTTCCAGTCAAATGTGTCACTTTTAAGCATGCTCTTTTCTGAACCGTTTCACTGCCACTTCCTGATTCCTCAGAGGAACTGCTTACTGTAATTCTTTCTCTCCCCTCTGATGTAAAGGGCTGAGGACTACAGCTTTGAAATTCTGTTGAAGACTCATCACTGCTAGCAATATCAGATAATTCACACTCACTGTCGCTCCTAGTGAGCATATCGATATCCAGGATCTGTTTATCTGTGTAACCACGGCAACATGACATTTCTCCCATAGAAAATAAGAAAACTGACAAAAACATGGAAAGCAAAGTCGAATTCTGAAAAGAGGGAACACAGCACAAACGTATACACACTCTCTTAAACTATACATTCCAACCACTGAACAGATACTGGAAGAGCAGGACGAAAAGACAGTTTACACGTCTGTCACGCTCAGGTAGCTGTGACTCTGCGCACCTGAACTCATCCCTAGCAGTGAAAAGGCCATTGGCACGGTAACATCAACACATCCTTAGTGCTGTAGGGAAGACCCAAGGGCCATGCTTAAAGGCGCCAGGGGAATAGCAAGGCATGATGAGTTAATATGTCCTCAGCAGACAAAGGGTTAAACACTGAATAAGTATTTGATGCACTTGGTATTGTCAGATTTGAGTTGTGTTTATAAACAACAAACTATTTTGTTCTTGGGATCACAGTTAAGTCTGTTCATGAGATGTAACTGAACACCTGAATGCCTTTCCATAGAATTTTCTCAACCCTCTAGTATGTAGATTCTTCTTGGAGAATGCTAGAGAGACAAGGCCATGCATAGTTATCTGAGCGGCATGTAGTATCTATTGTGGCAACTATTGTTTACTTCTTCCATTCTTTTGAATAGGTAAATATGTTCCCACAAGAATTCACTGTAAATTGAAATGAAATGTATATCAATTTATGCCATAAATGAAACCAGAATCTTGTATTTTATCAATCTTATATGAGGAATGTATAACCAAATGAGAGTATAATGTGTACTCATATAATTCAAATAGAATAATGTAATGAAAATGAAAACAAAATGACAAGCCAGTGACACTATGTATAAAATGGGAGTAAATATGTTACAGACTATGATGTATATAAGCGACGAGAATGGCATGTCAGCAAACGAATAGGATAAGTGTATTTTGTAATTGTATTGTATTTTATTATGTTATGTGTACAGTATGTGGAAAGGACACTACAGAAACTTTATGTAATGCAACTGTATGAAAGAAGCTCACAAGCAAAGCGTAAAAACATATGAGACCTGGCTGCAAAGTGTTAACTATACATGTGATAAAACAATACTGGGGGTGTGTGCATGATAAACTAAAAATGGCAATACTTTGTGTAACATGAATTTTCAGTGCTCGACAGTGTTATAAAAGCAACAAGGAACTTAACCTTGTTGATGGATGTTGGCTGAACCTTGGTGTCCCCACAGAATAAGTGAGAGTGATGAGGTGAAATAAATTCCTCGAGCTGCTGATATTGAAATCAGTTGTCATTGCATCAAAGATTTCACAAAGGATCATGCCACTTATATCGATGCCTCTTGTTTTAGTCATCTTCTTGATTCTTCTTGCTTGTCCTGGCTTCTCGAGATCTCTTGATGAAGAGACATAATATAGTAAGTTCTGTAGTGATACAATGAAATTACACAACAGTTGGCAATTTAACTTTTGAAATTACTGGTTTATTGGCATTTATGCAAAGAAAAACACTCTCATGCTGTCACACGTAACATTTTGTGTGTGTAATGGGACTTACTGCATTGCAAATCGTTCTGATAAATTAATTTGCTGCATTAAAGTGTTGCTAGGCAATGTAATCAACAAGGTGATATGTGTCTCAATTAAAACCAAACCTCAACATTTTAAGTAAACTTTCAGTTCATCCCTGTCAAAATCAGTACTTGTCTCAAAATCAACTTCCAACTTAATGTATTAAGTCTATTGTATGTGATTCACAGGACAGCCCGATTACTCACTTTAAATTGAGTGCACAAGCTTCAATC
The DNA here is from genome assembly GCF_021461385.2 of Schistocerca piceifrons. Taxonomy (NCBI): domain Eukaryota; kingdom Metazoa; phylum Arthropoda; class Insecta; order Orthoptera; family Acrididae; genus Schistocerca; species Schistocerca piceifrons. The sequence goes on along the minus strand of NC_060141.1, from coordinate 141,071,184 downwards.
TTCCCTGATGGGCCTTTGTAATAATGTGATCCCATGCGGAGTCTAACCGAAAATGGATTTGTCTGAATCTGAGACAAAATAATGAAAATAAAATTCACTGCACAGGACGACGAACTGTACACAAGCTCTTTTGCACTCTTATAACTCATCTCAGAGTAAAAGCAGCACATAAATTCACACTCTTTTCCTACATACAAAGATCAAAACACCTTTATATTAAACAGACAAATTATGGCATGCAATTACTAATTAAACATTTCTGACTCTGAATAAACTTCAAGAACTTGTATTTCATAATCAATAAAATTTATCACCTGAGAGAAACTATTAGTTTGCTAAAATGGATTCAGTGTGCAGTCACCTCCTGTCTAGATGATGACATCATGAATCGACACTTGCTTGGAATGAACAAAAGACCTGTACTGAAAAATATTCTCCGTTGAGTGATTTACTGACTTTTATAACAAATTTGGGTACCTCTTGCATCACTACACACTGAACATAAGCTTCATGAATTTTGCAGTGAATGCTACTGTAGACGAATGATATGGACACTCTGGCCTTGTATTGAACATGAGAGCGTGAAATGGGACAACAGCAGACATTGAGCTGCTTGCACATGATTCACAAGCTAAACACTTTGCAGATGCTGACTGACAACAATTTGAGTATGAGGTTACATCAAGCACTTTGTTAGGAGAGAAAACTTCTATATGTATGTGTTGAGAAAAGCTGACATGCCCATATAAATTGAGATCCATTCAGGTTAACTCCAATGGCCGAAAATTAAGGCTATACCCATACCGGCCAAGATTATCACCCCCCGAAAAGGGAAATAAGCTCAGACACTGTGCACCTGTGTATGACATCAATGCACAGTGGGGGGGGGGGCAGTTATGTTAAATCATATTATTTTTTTTGTTCTTTTTTTTTTATACATGTAAGCTATATATACATAACGCCTAAGGTAAATTACTGAGTTGTTTTATGGCAAACAGAATGTTTTGATACATCTGCATGAAAAAAAAAGAAGAAATACGCTCTTCAATTTATTAATTCCTGTATATTCACCTTTTATTTTCTGTACGTGGCACTGTGTGGACGTATGCTTGGTTCCATCATATCGGCATTGTTAAAAGATTTGTATCTCAGCCGTAAATTAAAAGTGTTATAAAAAGTTATTAGAAAGGTGAAATTAATTCAGAGATGTGGTTGTCTGTCTGTTCAGCATTTCACCTGCTGCTGAGATTTTGCATGAGGAGTTTCGGAGCAGACAAGAGGCATTTGCGTGAGCAGCAGAGGGGCAATCTGGCATCGGCATTGCTATAATCAGGACTATGCACAGTGGAATTAATGCGAAGCAGTATGTAACACAAATTATGAATATTGACCTTGAATGTATTGATATTGAAGGTCACCCAGGATATGTGTACAGATTTATAAATTACCTTCCAGTTTCTTTCAGCCATCCTTTCTGATCAGTTTTTTTTCCAATTATTCAGGCAGCAGTTATTTATCAGTTTCCATTATTTACCCACCACATATGCCAGTATTAAGTCCATTTGTGGCATGGGAATTAGTTTTTCAGAAACGTTAGGTGGTAACTTAGCTTTCAGAATTTGCCAGACATCAGTATGTGAAATTGGTTTACTTCAGTATATTTTTGTTGTTGATGTAACGCCCAAATTACTTACTTAAGCCCCCTTGCTTACTGTTAAAAAGTTCTGGGTTAAATACCTCTCTATGAAGAGGCTCTTGGACAGAACAAGACCAGAATTTGTCCAAGAAAGCTTGTTCAAATTGTATTTCTGCCACCTTAAGTAAAGCATTGTCTTGTATAGGCCTAATATATATTTAACTTCTGTACCTGCGTCAAGTTATGGGACAGTATGTCAGGAAAAAGATCTTATAAAAACCATAGTGTATACTTTCTCTGTTTTGGATGAAAATAGTAGGAACTGTCAGTGTTTCAGCACACTCTCATTGAGTAGTACTGAAGAAAGTGAGAGTCATGCCGCCCAGTGATTGTGAGACTGACAGGGGTTGTGGTACTTAGTAATCTGCATGACTAATTGGTGGCATGGGTAAATGATTACACTCACTATTAGTTCTTTCTCTAGTGTGGTCTATTGGTGAAGTTGAATGAATGCATACCTGCATATGAGACAAATCTTTGTGCATATTCCTGAAACCAATTGCTGCTGATTCAGGTGGTTGGTGGTTGTTTTGGGGAAGGAGACCAGACTGCGTGGTCATCGGTCTCATCAGATTAGGGAAGGATGCGGAAGGAAGTCAGCCGTGCCCTTTCAGAGGAACCATCCCGGCATTTGCCTGGAATGATTTAGGGAAATCACGGAAAACCTAAATCAGGATGGCCGGACGCGGGAGCTGATTCAGGAGGACTGATTTTGCACATTTATAAATTGCTATGCATCTGTTGCCCTGCAACCTTCATGTCATTGTACAATCAAATATTCAACCTTGTTCATACCGGCTCTGTGTGTAGGTACTGTCTTTTCAGTGAGAGTAGAATTGCTGTCAAAAGCTCCTTCCTCACCACAATAGCCAATCTTCTTTCAATCATCGCTTATACTTTTCTGTTCAAGCTTGAGAAGACCTAAGTCTTCTCGTAATTTCTGTACTTGATCTGGAAATTTGCTACATATGGATTGCAGTTCAGAAACCTCTGTTTGAACTGCAGGCACATAATTTACCAATTCATGATGAGTAATCTGTAAAGTATTTTGTTGTTTTGTAGACTTGTCTAACCATTTTGAAACCTCCTACTGTTCATCAAGCATTTGTTTAAATTAATGAGCATTGTTTGCATATCTTTAATTAGTAAATTTACATGGCTTGGTTCACGTAGGGATGCATCATCCTGCATTGGTGTCGTGGTATTACTATGGGACATTGCTTGGTTTCAAATCATCAAATTAACAAGAATATGTGACCCCAGTACTGCATCTTGACAATAACTTTTGGAAGAAGAAAGAAAATTTCACTCAGTATTTCTGATGATGTGTCACCCACCACATGAATAGGAATTTCTCCTGAAATGTGTGCTTCATGAGAATTTTGTTCCTAATTTGGCTCATCACTTCTCTGTGAAATGTTATCAAACTGCTGGAATGTGGATTCACTCCACTAGCTGTGACATTACTGTGATTAGTCATTTTGTTCATGTTAGCTGATTCTCTTATTGTTTACCTTACATAAGATATAATGTTAATGTTAGCCATTCTTTAAAAGATAAAGCTATCACTCAAGATTTTACAAAAATTGAAAGGAAAAGGGTGAATACAAGAAGATAACTGCTAAGAAGCATACTCTCAACAGTGTAAGCACATGCCATAAAACATTCTAGCAACAAATTGTTTGACTACTACTGAATGCTATGCAAATGTGAGAAAATTCTTTATTGGTGTTAAATACACAGTAGAAGAGGTCTATGGCTGTTAGATCAAGATACAACTGTTTTATTAAATCATGTTGTGAGAGAAGTGAAATAATTAGAAAGACAATTTCATTACCACATTTGATGTGTATGTTGCTACTTTCATGTTTCTAACTTTTCCGTGAGTATTAATTTTCTACAATATATTTGTATTATGCCCATTTTGTTATATAGCATCACATATCATTGTAGATTTTTATGTCATACGTGAAAACAAAAAATAATTATTATCAAGCACAAAACTCTATAAATTAACACAACACATTCAATTATCACAGTTGTGATCATTCATGTCAATGGACATCATTTGTAATGTTACATTGATTATGTGTGGAAAAGAAAAAATACAAAATTGGTTCTGGAATATTCCACTCTTGAATAACACCATAAGTCAGAATTACTGGGGAAGTTCCCTAGATATTTATGACAAATATTTAGTTCCATAGAAGGTATGAAGACTCTTTTGATGCTGAGCAGGACAATGAAATATCTTTTCATAAATACTTTGCCACAAACTTATGATAAACATGTATGGTCTCATATTTAACAGATTTAACAGATACTTCTTTTAATTGTAGTTTTCTGTTGTTATATTGGACATTATATCCAAGTAATACATTTCATAGAATCGGACAATGTATTGAAATAAATGTTCTTTTCAACCACAATTCATGTATGTCGCAAATTATTCTCAACTCTGGCAATATATATCTTACTTCAGTGACAGAGAGGTAAGAAAAAGGTGCTACAGAAAAATGAAAATTGCCCACTTCAGCTATTTCCACAGAGGTGTACATGCAAATTTTTCAAATAAAAAGATAAATTTATTCCTCGACAATTAGAATACAAACAATAAATCTAAAATAATACTCATCTAATGTACAGGTTACAGAAGAGACTACAACAGGCAACTGGGGATAAGTTAAATTTGATTCATCTGTTATTTGCCTGTGTAAAGAGATTTGCCATGTTAGAAGAGAGTGGCAGTTCTGCGATTGTGAGAGATGGGGATGAGCTTCAGTTTAATGTGAGTGCCAGCTGGACAAGCACTCCAAATCAAAGACATCCTGGGGATTTAGCAAATGATGATTTTTCAATTGAAGTTGTATATCTGTTGTCACCAATTTTGGGTGCAGAGTTAGAACAGAATGCCCCAACAGATGCAACTGTGGGAGGTGTTTGAAATTTGACAGTAATGATGTGAATGGTTTTTATGGTACTCATTTGTTTGATGTTGCTCAGATTAATGTAAATGAACAGGAAACTACAGAGAAGGAGATGCTAAACTTGATCCAATACCTGTTAAGAATGGAAGACAGGAAGCAATGTGTGAAGAAAGTATGGTGGAAACCAAGCAGGAAATATTTATTGTTCTTAAGGGTACTACAAAGAACTATTTTACCAACGTGAAACAAAATATCGATCTACAACCTAGAGGGCTCATACAACAATTAGGTATTTTTCATAGTTTGGCTGGTAAATGTAAGGAATATAAATCTGAAATTAATAAAAAATTGGAAAACTAGACTTCTTAGTTAAAATGAATGTGGGAGAAAGATTAGAATTTATTTGATACTGAAGTTGATGAAAGAATTTCTGAAGTTCAGAATAAATGTGGACAGTTCTCAGAAGATGTTAAATATCAGTTAACAGAGGTTATTAAGATGGTGTCTGTTGGAAGCAAGCAGATGACAGATCATCTTAAAGTGGATGTACATAGGATCAAGCCAAAAATTGTTGCTGTGGAATTTGGTTTTGAAAATGATTATAAAACTTTAGACGTAAAATTAATGCAAATTGTTTAAGATCTGTGAAGGCTGTGTCTAATTATGTGGAAGTGACAGAAACTACTGTAGATCAGCTGACTAACCAGGTTTAGACAGTAAAAAGTAACCTGCATGAGGGTGATAACAGACTGTATAAAGTAGAGTGTAACACTAGAACAGCAACTCACAGTGAGTGTAATTTGGTAACAAAATTTTCTGGCGTCACTTATAGTACAAATTGACAACTCTTATGTTTGGAGTTTCCAGGCTGAGGAGAAGTTTAATCCTGAAAAAGAGAGTGTAAGGAGCTTTGCCTAGAAGTGGATTACTAATTTATCATATTTAATATAGAAATTTGAGCCTGAACAAATGAAGGGTGTAGATAGGAAGCTGCCTATGAATTGGTATAACAAAAGTATTTCTACTCCCAGAGATGACATTAGTAGAGTCATTAATTATTTGTAAAGGGTTGAAAAGTTAATACAGGAAGAGTAGCAAGCAAATAGAAATTTTAGGAAACAGAGTAATGTGGAAACCTACTAAAATGTTAACCCTTAACTCAAAATATTGGTCTCTCAGGCCGGTTGTTCGTTTTAAGGTTCAGGTGTGATAGAACTGGAAAAATCTACAGTCACCCTTTCTCAGTACCTTCAACTTATTACCTGCTGTATGTAAAACAACATTCAACAATCAGTTTGACATTGTCAGTCTACCAGTAAAGTATATTATTCAGAGATAAGTGCAAAACTGTGTGCCTGGAATACCACGTGTTTCACATTATGTGTAATAATTAGGTGTATCCAGTAGAGCACGTTTCTAATTACTACATATTTTGCTCTCAGCTGCTTTTTCAGAGTTTTTGTCTTATATCAGTTTATTGTAAGCGGAAATTTATGTTATATTTTGGGTACAGCATAGAGCAGCTTTCAAAATGGAAGAGGGGGAAATGTCTGCGACTGATTGAAATTCTTAAGCTTGGACGTAAGAGCTGATATGTTATATGGGTGAAGAGATATGGGAATGATTATGACATTTTTGATGATTCTAATGCTGATTCTGATTTTGTGGTAGCTGACAATCACTGTGAAATAGAGGATAATACCGGTGAGGAAAATACTTTATTGGAAGAAGAGCTTGGTGTGATCAGCACCACAGATAATTCCTCGCAGCAAACACTACTGAGGCAAAAATGATTTCTAGTGGTGATGTTCTCAGCCTATTAACACTCAGCATAACTTTTGAATGGAGCAATGCATGGAATAAGAGCCAAGATTTGAATTTTGGGCATAGGCTTACTAAATCTCAAATATTTGTAGGATTTATGTGATCATGAAATATTAGAGTCATACCAAGTGATAGAGTAGAAAAGAGGAAGAACAATATGAATTGCTGTGGGTCCAGCAAAAGAAAAACTGCACAAAGAAGCACTAAATGTGGTCAACCAATTTGTATGGAGTATTGTAGAAAGATATACTTTGACTGTGCAAAAGTGTTGTGATTTAATATTTTCAGTTCATTATATTTACTATTATTTTTCATTTATATTCGAGATTGCTGTAACAATATTAACAAACATTCAAAGACTGATACTAAATGACTACACATACTCATGGAATTTCATGTTCATTGTAGATCATGTAATCATCCAATTCTTTACATGTGCTGAATAGTGTTTAATTTAATTGTAATACAAATTAGCTGACTATTTAATTTTTGGCAAATAATGTGGTGTTACGCAATAAAAAAAAACATTACAAGATCTGATAGGCTGCATTTTTCTAGTTACGCACATTTGTGAGATGTTTTGTGTCAAATGTTAATGTGAACAGAATGGGTGTGTACCAATATAATGGCAGTAGAGGGGCAAGGAGCTGATGCCATACTATGACAGATAGACAATAACTAAACTTTTTCTTTTCAAACCACATTCACTTTTAGGTTTTATATTTGTTTCGTTATTTTCTATGTGCTTGCCATGTTTATTTAAGCACTTCCATACCTTGAAGCTAAGGTTTTTAATCCTGCTTCAAGGAAGTATGTCAACTGCTCTGACATCCAAGAGTTCACAGCTGTTTTCACAAACAATGTCACTATCATACAGGCAATAAAATCATAAGCGGTAAAATTAATAAATTTTTGTAGATAGTTGTTGTCTGCTGCTAATGTTATATCTTCTATTAATTATTGTTAATTTAAAATGTGAAATTATTAATGTGAATGTAAAGTAATATGATAAATGAACATTGTTACGTCTGTTAACTGAGAAAATCATAGTGTGGGAATGATATCTGTACAAGAAAGTGAGGCATATAGTGAGGCAAAATTTGCAATGCATAATTCACCAGTTTGTGGTACTGTGGAAACAAGAAACACACTCAGATGATTTATTTAAATAAGAGAGAGTTATTTTGCTGTTTGTGTACTTTCAAACTTTCTTTGTTTAATAAATTATTCAGAAAAGGTATTACCTTGTGTTTGGCCCACAGTAGATGATGTTGGAAGTGTAGTTTTTTACTGTTAAATGATTGGCTTTAACATATCTCAGCCAACTTTTTTGCATTTCTGGGATAGAGAATTCCTTGGTAGAGTCTAGAAGACATTTAAAGCTTCTTATCATTACAATCAGATGCATTTACATGAACTCTGAAAATGTACTGAACATAGTGAAATCACTATCTAAAATCAGTTGTGGAATGCCATAAAGCATTAACAGATGAACAATAAAACTGATTTTGTGGAGTCCACATTTTCTATGTGAACCATGATTTAATGAATAACTAAAACCCACATAGCTAAAATAATGAAGAAAACAATCAGTTATTGATAATATACTGTAAATGAATAGATAAAAAATCTACTCACTACGTGGCAGCAGAACACACACACAAAAGGGTTAACTTCTACAAGCTTTTGGAGCCAGTGGCTACTTCTTCTGGCAGAAGAGCTGAAGGGGAAGGAAGAGGGGTGAAGGAAAAGGACTGTAGAGGTTTAGGGAAAGTGATAAAGTTCAGAAAAGTCACCAAGGACCCCAGTTGAGGGGAGACTAATTGTCTGGTTAGTTTTGCTGTCATTCAGCTTGCTTATATTGTCAACACTGTAAGAACTATAAACTGTAGTAATTGATGATTATGGATGCGTGACTGTTGAGAAATACAGATCTGTGAGTACACAGTTGCTTCAAGCAGACAATATAATGCTAGTTTTAAAACAGAAGCCAGAAGCAATTGTGCAGCAGAAATAATAAATTAAAGAAAACAAATTCTACACATCAGATTTCTGTGGACCTAAGCAGGGAAGGTTCACCATGAATTAGAGTGGTGGATGAGTGAAACCAACTGTTACCTGATTACACGAGCATTATCTGAATGAAGATGCTGGAGCTAAAGAAGAATTTTCTGACCATTCTGTTGTGGAGTTCAAAACAAGTATTGCTTGATGTGCAGGTATGGTGATGTGTTCAGATGGTAAAGAACCAAGTGGAGGGTCTGAATCAGTGGCTCAGACAGTTCTGTGACTGTGTAGGCTGCAGGTTCCTAAACCTGCGCCATCGGATAGGAGGGTACTGGGTTCCACATAATAGGTCAGGGTTCCACTATATACAGGATGCAGCCACACAGATAGGGTTGTGTTGAATGGACTGGGTGATTTTTTAGGTTAGAGGGTTTTGGGGAAGTACAGAAAGTGCTTCGTCTCAAAGGGTGCAGGTCAAATGCAGGAGAAGGTTTGACCTAGGATGACATAGGAACCATAGGTATTAGTTAGTAAACTGCTGTTGCAGTGTTGGAAAAGAACCAGAGCTCCAGGGGCAAATAGAAAATACTGAAGCACAAATCCTTAGAGATACTGAAAGCTGGATAAAGCTGGAGATATGTTCAGCTGAAATTTTTACAAAGTACCTAATGGAGTTCAGAAAGGATAGGTTAAATACAGTCGGTAGTGTCATTTTTGTTGCTTTTAGGAGTAGTCTATCTTGTTACAAAATTCAGATGGATAGTTCATGTGACTTAGTATGGATGGGTGTTACACTTGACAACTGGAAGAAATTAATAATTGGTTAATTTTACTGACCTCCTGACTCAGATTCATTTACTGAACAGTTCAAAGAAGACTTGAGTCTGGTTTTGATTATGTACTTTCTTGGTTATGACTTTGGTCTATCTGTGGTATATTGGCAAAAATACATGTTTAAAGTTGTTTGTAGGCACAAAACATTGTCTGAAATCATACTGAATGCTTTCCCTGAAAATTATTTTGAACTGTTTATTCAGGAACTCACTCAAAGCATAAATGGTTGTGAAGACATACTCAACATCTTAGCAAAAAGTAATCCAAAGCAAATAGGAAGCATTATGGCATATACAGGGACTAGTGACCTCAAGGTCTTTGTAGTGAGACTGAGTACCGTAACAAGCAACCGTAACAACCAAACCTATTTAAAAGGAGGGAAGTTAAAGAAACCCTCAGTTTGCTTGCTGGGTCAGTGGATCTCACTGGCTGAAGCATAATCTCAAGCAAGCATATGTTGTTGTTATTGATGATGATTAAAAATAGTGGTACCACTAACCACTTGCTTACATAATAATCAAAGAAGGGTGGGGGGCTGACGATAAAAATAGATATTAATAATTTCTTTCTGCTCAATTTATTTCTACTTATATTATTAAAATGTGAGTAATCAATAAATGACTCAAGCATAGAATAGGTATAATGTTGACTTTTGAGCAAATTTTATGAGGGCAAATCAAAAACTATTTACACTTTTCATTCTACCGTTTATTAACATGAAACTGAGGTATACAATGCACATCATTTTTCTACATAATCTCCCTGCTTCTCAATGCACTTGGTCCAATGGTCAATGAGTTTACATATTCCTTCAAATAAAAGGTTTTTGGTTGGTGAGGAAGCCACTTTTGCACCGCATTTCGCATGTCCACATGTGAGGCAAATCGGCGACCATGCAAAGCATCCTCATATATTAATAAAACAGTTGGTAATTTTTATTAAACAGAATATAATAAAAATAAAAATTTCTCAAGAAACATCTTCAAAGAAGGGCATCATTTTGTATTTGGGGTCATCTTAATAGGCCTAGTTGGCTAAATATGGGATACATATAAATATAGACATTAGACATGTTTGAGCTGTCAGCCGTAACCAGACAGTTGCCTTGCTGCTGTGTCCTCCTGTATTCATTGGACAGTCATCATTCACCATAGTCTTGTTGCTTGTTCATTTAAGTCCGAAGTTTGTAGTGTAAGTAGAGCTGTGGGGCAATGGCAGCTGAACCCTCAACCACCACTGACCCAGCTGCATTGAACATAGCATTGCATCAGCCATGGCCTGCTGTACTGCTGCCTGCCAGCCCAGGTGCCTCAATGCTTCCTCCCCACATGGAGCCTGACCATGCTCATGGAACATGGAAAATATGTCTGAGGTCATGTGCTAAATAGAGTTTACCTCAGCTGTTGGCGTCTTGCTGACTGGTTTGAGATCATGCCAGCCTTCAAACCCATATTACCTGGATGGGAGAACAGACACATCTTTCTGAGAACTGCAAGAGTGGCTCTCCAACACACTGGTAGCAGTTATAACAAGCTGTGACCCTAATACAATTTATGGCAAGTGATCAGTTCAGAACATTTGTGAATACAATAATTCTAATACATTTTAATAAAATGTTCTAATAACAGAGAACTTAATTACACAATAAAAACCTATTTTTAAGTTATACTGTCATTTTAAGTATGGTGTGTTCTAGCATCATCAATTTGATAATGGCATAGTGTTAGGATGGTGACGTGGTAAGTATTACTGTTTGCTTTAGATGTATATTGTTGTCCACATTATGTCACTGCTGTGTTTAAGATCTTTAATAATAATAATATTGTGGCTTGTATTGTCAGACTGTCTTGCTTATTGGTTTGACACTTTAATACATAATAGCTATCACTGAGATCTTTAACTTAAGATATTGCATGATTCTGTAGCCTCATATGTTTAGCAGCTCTTCATCTTAATAACTTATTAGATATTGTCTGTCTTATTAGATATGCTGCAGCCTATATAGTTTTGATCACATAAACAAGGAGCTTACACCACTATACTTACCTCTCAGACACATGTCTTTTGTGATATGGTGATTAAATGTAGCATACACACCAATAAATAAAAGTAATATGTTATCACTTTGCTAATTTTGAAGTTTATGTGTAGATTGTGTCACTGGTCTAGATGTTATTTTGATCATTTTTAGGACTTCTGAAAAAGGCTATATTATTATAGTAGAAACCATGGTCAAGGTTTAAAATAAACATAATTTAGTGCAACTTTGGGCTTATTTTCATTCAAAACAATTTCGTAATGGTTGCTGTTGTTGCTGCCATGTTGAAAATAATGAAGGTGCTAGTAATTCATTCCTTCACCACCAACTGACATTCATAACTGCCTGTTCCATGGCTGTGGCAAAGCCTCCTGACATCACTTGCTCTCACAGCTGATTGTAGTTATTTAAATGCATCCTTACCAGACTCATGTTTTGCACCAAAACTTCCAAGTATGGTGCTTCTGTGAAATTCTGTAATATTAACCCATCATCTTATAGTCATTGGCCATCAGGTAAAACATCATGGCAACCGACATCACAGCACTCTGTGTCATAGACAAGGACGATATCATGACTCACAATCTTGTAAACTGCACATGAAACACAAAACAAAGAAATCTGATTTGATCCATTATAAATAATAAACAAACCTAAAACAAAGAAAATTGTATGAATATATTAGGATAAAACTACTGTAATTCATAAATGTTTCCGTGATGTCACTCAGACAGAAAGGATATCAGGTTTAACATCAATATTTGTAAGATTGCATATGTACCTTCCCACTGCCCCTCCTTTCCCCCTCCCCAGCTCAGCAGTGCAGGCATTTCAAATTACTACTTTGAATTCTATTACAAATCAATAACAAATCACTGCTGTGCAAATGATATTCAGAGCTTTATATATCAATCCTTTTCTTAGTATTTGACAACTACAACACAGAAACTAGTTACTGGATTATTGTGCAATGAAGAAACATTTTAGAATTTCCAGAATGAATCTTTTACTCTACAGTGGACTGCTCGTAGTATACAATTAATTGTTCCACCCACAAACCAAAGATACTTTCTGCTTTAATTAATGAGAACTTTCCATAGACATGTTACCAGACTTATATTTTTATATTTTCTTTATTGCAATGACAATAAAAAAACACTCTGGCATTGCATATATTGCACTCTGTCTGCAATATATCCATGTTCCCATACCCTCCTGGTCTCATCCTTTGTTATCATTGTCCTCACATGTCCAGCCCCCTTCCCTGTTCCCATTCCAGCACTACACAGCCCTCTATTCCACCAATGCACCCAGTGTTTTTACTACTCTCCTTTTCTGCTACCTCAACCCCCCTTCCCTTCCCACCTCTCCCCTGTCTGCCGTCTAACCTCCCAACTGCACCTAGCTTCCCTGCCCTCCTCCCACCTCATCCCTGCATGCTCCCCAAAAGCACTTCACTGTCCCCCACCCCTACCTTTCTGTCCCCCCCTCTCCACTCCCACCTCCTCCTTATGCACTTCACTGTCCCCCATCCCTACCTTTCTATTCCCCCCCCCCCCCTCTCCATCCCAGCCTCATCCTTATTCCCACTCAGTTGCCTCTCCCTGTCAAGCACTGAGTTGTGTGTGTGGGTTGAGTATGTGTGTGTGTGTGTGTGTGTTATCTATTTTTGACAAACGCCTTGGTGACTGAAAACATATTGTGTGACAGTCTTTTTGTTGTGCCTGTCTGTGACTCAGCATCTCCACTATATGGTGAATAGCAACTATCCTTTTCATAATATTGTAACATTCCATCCTGGATTTTCCATTGTTTAATTTTTGCACTGGCATGTTTGTTATTCATGAGGAATGCAATGCATCATACCCAGTATTTCACAAAACAAAATCTGTGGGATTATTTGCTCATCTCCCCTGATAGACTCTTTGCATGGTATCTTGATTCTCTTATGTAATTACCAGCTGTGTTTATAGTGAGGTACATGGGAATTATGATTTTTACAGTTTCGCTATTACCAAGCAGAGCAGCAGTAGCCCATGTAACGACCCACAACAAGAAGTAATGAATGGATCAGCATTGGCTCTGTAATAAATTGCTCCAGGCAGTCATTGGTTCTGAGATTGCATTCTTGGACTATTCCAGTTCTGCATCTACATCAACATAAGTACTCCACAAGCCACCTTATAGTTCATGTCAGGGGATACCCAATACAACTAACAGTCATTTACTTCCATCTTCTACTCACAAATAGAGTGAGGGAAAAATGACTGTCTAAATTCCTCTGCGTGAACCCTAATTTCTATTATCTTCACAGTCCTTGTACAAAACATACATTGGTGGTAGCAGAATCATTCTGCAGTCAGCTTCAAGTGCGAGATCTCTAAATTTTCTCAATAGTGTTCATCAAAAAGAATATCTTATCACCAGGGATCCCCATTTGAGTTTCAAAAGCATCTCAGTAAGACTTGTATGTTGTTCCGACCTACAAGTAACAAATTTAGCAGCCTACCTCTACATTGCTTTGATGTCTTCCCTTAATCTGATGCAGGTTGTTATCCCACTGCTGTCCAGACATCTCCAGATGTCTTTGATCGTGAATTTCATTGAATGAAGTATAATTGTCTTCAGTGATGAGTCTTGTTTAGAATTGAGACTAGATCACCAACAAAGACATGTTTAGATGTGTCTCAGACAGCAGTGGGACACCAACCTGACTGTCACTGGCCATAACTGCTCAAAAACCAAGACTCATGTTCTGGGGTCCTTTTTGTTTTTATTGCCGGGCACATATTGTTGTCATCCATGGAAACCTTACAATGCAGTGTTATGTCAGTGATATTCTATGCCTTATTTTGTTGCCATTCATGACAAGCCATCTTAGGCTTACATTTCAGCAAGATAAGGCCTGCTCGCACACTACAAAAGTTTCTGCTGCTTGTTATCATGCTTGCCAAACCCTATCTTTGCCAGCAAAGTGTCCAGATCTCACCCCAGTTGAGAACAAATGCAGCATAGTGGGCAGGGTCCTCCAACCATCTCAGAAGTTTAAAGATCTAATGCACCAATTGGTCAGAACTCAGCACAATATCCTGCAGGAAGACATTCTATGCCAAGCTGAATAACTGCTTCCATAAGAGCCAGAGGAGGACCAACATATTATTGACTTACTCAATTTGTGAAGTTCTTTCTCTTGAATAAATCATCCAGTTTTTTTTAAATTGTAATAATTTGTTTTCCATTCCATTCTGATAATTCTTTTATGGTGCAGTTGTTGTTTTTGATTTAGAGTGTACATCATTGGCACTTAATGTTATTTTACTTTTAGAGCTATACTAGCTTCTTTAATTAGGTTCTGCTATTGAAGTTGGCAATACAGATTGCTGGTTCTTGCAACAACAATACTTTAAGGTTGGTAATTTTGATCACTATCCATATTTAATCTACCTACTTCCATCTTCTGGATCCATTCGGAAGTTGCATCATTGAAAAATAACGCACAGATTCTGAGGCAGTTATCTAAGAATTTACTTCCTGATGATGTGTTAGCATTGTTAGCACAGTTAAAGTTACAGTTCATACTTACAAATAAATGGCAATTTCATCATAAAATATGGGTTGACCAGTGGATAATATTTTGGTAGGGTATGACCATGGACCTGACACCTGCTAGTTGCTTTGCCCTGATTCCCAGTTCAGTGGTTATCTCAGGCAGAATATATCAACAAACATTAGACATGTTAGCACAGTTGTATCATATTATACTTTATAGTTATAAGAATTATCTCTTACTCATTTATACTGAAAGTCCCAGATGGAAAAACAACAACATTGGATGGATAGATTGCTACTCACCGTACATAGGAGGCACTGATTCACCTCATCTATGTGGCAAGTAACAGTCTAACTCCCTAAATTGTCATTTACACTGAACGTTGGCACATTATCCATAAACATCCAAAAATGAATGGTTATGTACACTAAATACTGTTAGGATGTCATTCCAGATTGTGCTGCTTATTTGTGTATGAATCAATATTGGGTCTCTGCTTTATTGGAATAAATTGATATACATCCAGAATTTTGTTTGCATCTAGGTTTCACTTTAAAACTCAAAATTTCATCAGTTTACTAGTTGTGATTAGCAACAGAACCAACCTGCTGGATAGTCATTGCTGAACAGAAAACAGCAATGGTACAAACCACTTATACATCTGTTGTATTGTGCATCAGTGTGTTTTCAAGGACAGAGAACCAGAATTTGTGGTTGGAAGAGGGTATATTGTATTGCTTCGATTTTCTGGTAAATTTCCTCTGTCAATTTGTATCAGATCTTTCCCAAATGTTGTATTTAGGTTGTTTCACATTTCATTATTAATCCTCTCCTGGAAGACAGAGTTATGTTGATTCAGAAGATGTATTTAGATTGTTTCATTTTTCATTTGGGGATTTTTTTGAAAGATTATTGTTATAAATGTACTAAGGTTATCATTCATTTTTTGCAATTGCTAATGCATTTCTTACATTTAATTCAAATTGATATATTGATCAAGAGAAGGACATGTGCTTCCAAAATTGGTGTTTGTGCTTTCCAAAATGTTGAACTCCACTGAAGGGGTATGACAACTACACAAATTTGTACAAAGGCCATTGGACCATAGCAATTGTGAGAGAATCTTACTACAATTCTGTGCAATGAAATGACATGGATGTCATTGGAGACAGGATGTAATCAATTGTCTTATGATTTACACTGTGAAGAGAACAGAAAGTTATGTTAAGGTTTTTTCTCACACTTTCATCTTTTCCTCTTGCAAAAGAAATATAATAAAGTAAATATACAATGTGACATTAAAATGTTCTTTTCAGTCTAAGAATTTTAGCTTGGACACTCGCACACACACACACACACACACACACACACACACACACACACACACACTGTAGTGTTTCCTTTCTTTCGGGGTTCTGCCGAGAAAATTCAAAATAGAAAATCTGATTGGGTTTCGAATTTTTGTGGAATAAGTTACGGATAAGGCTGACTTCGTATTACTGATTGAGATCATGCTGTAATTTGACCGTGCATGGCAGACCTGGTCAGCAACTCTACAAAAAGTGACTATACGGAAATAGCATCAGAAACTAGTTGAAATTTACCTTATAATCTTGTTAGAAACGCAGTACTAATTACAATATAGTCTTTGTGGCTGTCCTCCTAATTCTCTTGTAGGACGACCCATCTTTCATTGTTCTCCGTCTGTTGAAAATTTCTTCAAGTTGTCACTGTCATGATCAATTTACAAATTCGGTGACAACCATTTCGAATCACTATTGAAACAACCTCATTTCGTAATATAATTTTAATTTCCACCCAAAAGCATATTTAACACAGTGCCGAAAAAAAAAAAAAAAAAAAAAAAAAAAAAAAAAAATATTTATAAAAATTGGTCTCTGGTGCAGCGCTCTTCGGCATGCGCGATCGTAAATCATATCTTTGTATTGGCGGAGGCGCGGTAGTCAAAGTACCATTGCAACACACACACACACACACACACACACACACACTCACACACACACACACACAAACACACAGGCCTTCAGTTTGTCGTGTAACTAGTCGTGACTGTAGAATATACAATCAGTCTTTTGGGATAAATGTAGTATACGTATTTCAAATTTTCAGGCAATTGAAATATCTCCTTTATATGGATGTATTGAACCATATGGAGAAGAAATAATCAGAATTTCTTTCAATGGTTATGCATATTTATCTCAAGAAGTGATGGCAGTCATTGATGTTGAAAATGGACCAAGTGAAGCCATTAGGATTAAAGGAAGGGCTTCAGATATAAGATATCACCTCAGTTCAACAACTCTTGCAGTTGGAGATACGGTAATAGCAGATACCCCAAATTATACATTTTGCTCTCAAACTTTTCTTTTCATGTAACATTTTAATAAGCTGATTAAATAATGTAGGACACAGATTACAGCATTACAGATAATCACAAAGATACTGCAAATGAGGTTATTTAGATAATATATTGTGATTATTACAAAGATATCAACAAGCATTAAGTAAAGCTTAGTTAGATAGTAATCTTGACTCTGATTCAGTTTGCTTAGAAATATAGAAATGACTGGAGGTAAGAACTGTTTATTTTAATTTGTTGTATATCATAAACAATTTCCATTGAATTATGAGAATATTTTATGAGTTAAAATATTACTGCTAATAACTAAAACTTGTTTTTAACTAGGAGAAAAATCACTGTCAGCCTTAAGGCTGAAAAATGTTCTAGGCTGATATGTAATCAACAAAGAATGGTAAAATTCTTTCAGTTATATGAGGATTTTTTTACCTCTGGAGAAAATTTAAGAAACATTTAATACAATTAAATAACATGTTTTTTTTTTTGTTTCAGTTATTTTGTGATATATGTGAGAAAAAGATGGTTATTTCAAACACTGGTATTCTTGGATTTACTTATTCAGTAACATCCACTCTTTGTGAAAGTGATTTGAGAATGTGTGAAGCTTCTCTTAAATATGATGCCATATCAGTACGACCTCAGTCAGGTTATTTGGAAAAAGATGAATTCAAGGAACTAATCGTACAGTATTTTCCGGGAGTGCCAGGCAAATTCAGAAAATGTTTTTCTTTGCAGGTCAGCTAGTTTCTGATAGTTATTATATCATTTATTAATAAACTTTTCTGTGTTTCATTTATTTATTTGTATTTTCTGTATGTAAATAGTGAATAAAGAAGACCAGTCACTGAATAGGATAAGTTTTGAGTCATCCACAGGCAGACACAAAATAGAGTGAAAACTTTCTAGCTTCCTTTGACAATATAGAATACACAATATCTTCAAGAGTCGAAATGATGTGTTGGGGGTTGTGTTGGATAGAATGGGTAGAGGAAGAAAGATCTGGGAGACAGAAGAGGTGTTGGCGATGAGTAGCTAATGGCCCAGGTGGGTAGGAATGCAGGAGGGAGGTGTGGCAGGCACATGAGCTAGCCATGTGATGCATGGATACCATAGTTGGTGAGATGAGATGCAGTCCACAATGAGTATGATGTTGAGATGGGGATTGGGAGGGGGTGACAGGGCAGAGGAAGGATGGATGAGGGACATCCTACCCAAGATCCTTCTCATCCCTCCTAAAGTGGTATTCTGTCACCCACTCAAACTTCACAATATCCTGATCCATTCCTAGGCTACTCCCACTCCCAACTCCTTGCCTCAGGGGAAGACCCAGGTGCAAGACCTTCCCATTTCAGCCTTTCAGCATTTTCTCCTCCATTCCTTTCAAAGGCTTATCTTATCCCGTCAAAGGCAGGGCTATCTATGAAAGAATCTGTCTCTTATACCAACACTGTTGCAATCATTGCACAGCTCTTTAGTTTGCATCACCACCAACCAGCTGTCCATCAGAATGAAGGGCTACCACAAAACTGTGGCTAAAAGCTATGTTGACCACCCAGTGACACAACATGCTCTGAGCACAACATGATTGAGTTCAGTGGCTGCTTCAAAAGCTGTGCAGTATGGATCCTTCCTTGTAACAACAGTTTTGGAGCTACTTAGATGGGAGTTTTCTTTGCAATACATTTTTTGCTCCTATAATTCTCCTGGCCTTTATCTCCTTAATCCATAGCCTCCACATCCTCACCCAAAAGACTCCCTTCCTCTGCCCTGTCACCCATTGTCAATCCACATCATATTTATCATGTGTCATGTGGCACACCTCACCTCGTATGAAACACCTGTATCACATGCTTAACCCATGAACCAGCCACTCTTCCCTGCTGCAGTCCTAGCCAGTGCACCTACTATCTCTCGCCAGTCTGTTAGCTATGAGTCCCCAACTGCTCTTGCTGCTTCCCACCTCTTTTTCCTTGTAGGCATGCCACCTGACATAATCCCCACTCACCATAGTCCACCTGCAAAGTGCAGTCCCAGCATTGTGTGTTGTGCTGATTCAATCTAGGGGCACAGGTGTGTGTGTGTGTGTGTGTGTGTGTGTGTGTGTGTGTGTATTAAAGAATTAATAGACTGTGGAACAAATATTGGCACTAATACAGAGTATAAGACACAGAATGATTCATGAGGAATGTTACATGATTGTGATGTGATTCTGCGTGTGCAAATAAACTGAAAAAGTCCTATGAACATGTGCCCTTTTTTCAGCTATTGTGTAACTGGGAGCCAGTTGAAGACTATGCACATCCATAAATGATTATGAACACAGGTATGGTTATTACTTACCAAAATGCTGTGTAGGCACTGTGGTAGAGAGAATAATGGTGGGACAGCTAATGAGCCATCCTTCAAGAGCTATTCATAAAGCCCCCCCCCCCCCCCCCAACCATCTCAGTGCGCTTGTCAATGTGTTGGAAGGTGTCTTGTGTTGCACATTGAACATTATCTCAGGAGCTTTAACGAGGGCAAGAGCATCGATGATGTGAGTGATTTTCAGTCTTACCCAGTGCCTTACTATGTAACCCCTTCCCCTTTCTCTAGTATTTTGCCTGGATGCTCCTTTTCTCTCAGTATTGTAGCATATTGAGGCACACATTTAATTTTTGCAGAGTATTTTCTCTGTAATCATGATTTGGTCATAACTTTCTGAAAAAAAATATGCTTCAATGATTTTTCTTCAGAATTATATTCCTCTTGTCGCTGTCATTGTCATGGTGTTATGATCAGCATTCATTCACACACAGTTGATTTTAATTATCATATTTAATTTCTTTATTTACACAGAGTTAGCTCTTACAGATTATCTTCACTATGACAGCAAGTGATGACAGTTATTTTGTACCCTTTTGCTGTGATTATTGTAAACTTATTAGTATTGTTAGTCTTCCAGAAAATGTCAATTGTGGTGTAAAATTTTTTCATCTGCTTTTGACAGATTGGATTTCTTAACCCTGTCAATATTTTAATGGTGGGGAATGCAGTATTTCCACAAGTACAACTAATTCTGCCAAGATCTCTGTCATACTATCCTCCACCAGAAACTACATACAAAGCTATCACAAAGTTATGTGTTGATTGGAGTGAACGAAAAGAGACATTGACCACAACATACAGTAGTGCCTTTTCTATATCAGAAGAGGATCTTATGGAACTAAAAGAAAATGACTGGATTGTTGTTTCACAAAAGGTATTGTAGTTGTTTTATTAAACTAGCTGGAAATTCTGTATGTAATAATGTGTTTTTATGGTTTAGTTAACTTTAATATACTATGGTGTTACTTAAGTATAATATTTAAAACTTCTTTTGAAATCTTAAAATTTTTGAGGCAAGGGTGCATTAGATACAGAAATAATGTTTTTAAACATTGTAAGTGATCTGCAGTTCAACTATTCAAACAGCGTCCTACTTAATAGTATCTTGAATCTCTTTGGTTTGTGTCAACAGTCATTTATAAAAATTGATTTTGTGAAATTTGTTCGCAGAAGTCCATTAGTTGTCTGTAATTGGAAAAAGGAGTGGTACATTTTATCTTGAAACGTAATGCTCTGTTTTTCTTACTCTCTTTTACACTGATCTTTAGGTTCATCATTTGTAGCACAAGGATGATAATCTTCACTGTTGTGTGCAAATAAATCATGCATTATCAACAAGCACACAAGATAGTTCACTAATTTCTCCAATTTATTGGCATAGGTAAAGGATCATATTTGGTTCAGTATGCATAAGCATCAGGTTACAGGATTCATACTACCACGCTGCTCTGTTGATAGAAGGGCAACAGCCCTTGAAGTGTCAGAATAAGAATTTTGATTACTTTAATTAATATTATGATAAGTAGAGTCATTTATCTGACCTTGTGATCATTTTATTTGGTGTTATGAAATATGTCAAATCAAACAGTAATGAAAAGGTGATGTAATCTTATTATATGTTGAATAGCATATGCACTGATACTATTATTTATCTGATGCCATTGGAAAAAAGCAAAATCATTACTATATAAAACCCACAATAAATATATTATGGTTGCCATCAGAGCACCGAAGTTAAGCGCTATCAGGCTGGGCTAGGACATGGATGGGTGACCATCCGGTCTGCCAAACACAGTTGGCAAGTGGGGTGCATTAAGGGATCGTGAGGCAAACCGATGAGCTACTTAACTGAGAAGTAGCAGTTCCCGTCCTGTAAACAGACAGAACAGCTGGGGGAGTGGTGTGCTGACCACATGCCCCACCATATCTGTGTACAGTGATGCCTGTGGTCTGAAGATGTCACAGTGACTGGTCAGTACTGTTGGTCCTTCAGGGCCTGTTTGGGCATAGTTTAGTTTTTGTAAATATAGTATGATACATACACTGACTGATAAAGTAAAATAGTTTTGTTATCTGGAGACAACCATGATTGTTGTAATTGTTGTAGTAATCTTTGTGTTCTGATACAGTTGCAGTTACATTTTCAGATAATCACATCTGACCACCTTAAATAAACACCGTAAGTTCCATATGCTGCATAGGCTACTTTGACAGTTGTTATGATGGGCTTGATATTTTCCATGTTATATAAGTCAACTATTCTCAGTGTCAAACTCTTGTTGTAATGCACTGATAAAATGCATGGTTCTCCTGTGGAGCATGTGTACCTCTGGATGTGCATTTGAGATGGGTGAAATTGGTTATTTAAAAATATTTGTGATTGTGTTGGATAATAAAAACAATTTTAAACAGTACACATACTGTGGTTCTTAATATTTACATATACTGGAATATTCCGTTTCCACTCTGTCGTCAAGATGTGATGAAGTGACTTTCCACTCTATTCCAGAATACGGTTCTCTTGTCTCTTGTTGGCAAAGTTGTGTGCTTGTATTTTATGTACTCCATAGTGCTATGGGAATACTGGAAGGTAGTGGATGTTAATTCTTCATGCTCCGTCAATCCTCAGAACATGGTTAACCCGTGTCTACAGGGCCTTGGCAATTGACCTTCAAGTGTCTGGTGTCTTGCTTGTAATTTGGCTTAAGAACAATTTTGAAAAGATGGATGTTATGCTGTAGTAGCAGGTGCAACGTTTTTCCATGTGCATTGACACACACATTATAACGATAATCAGCTTTTATATGACAATCGATACAGCCAGATCACATATGTGGTAACAGCCTGCAGGGGGACTGAATAATGAGATGGAAGGGACGAAACCTTCTTGGCATCTGGATCAGCAGGTTCATTTCCCCAGATCTCTGTGTGTTCTGAAACTGAGCAGGAAATTATTTCTTTGTCCTGCTTCCGCAAGGTAAGGAGAGTGTCTTAGACCTCTTGCACTGTCTTATCTGCAAGGTACATCTGACCAATATAAAGATGAACACTTTAGGAATCAGAGCAGATAAGGAATTTATTTCCAGAATGCCATAACAGCTGCTCCAGTGCTCTCAGGATAGCAAACAATTTTACATTATTATAAACAGAAAACAGGTCTTGGAACTGCAGTACTGCATAATAAATGGAAAACTGCTCTGGGAGCTCTAGCCAAAGGACAAAGTCTGGGAAAATGGAGGAACTGCCAAGAAAATCACCCTACTTAAACTCATCCACGTAAATACC
Organism: Schistocerca piceifrons; assembly: GCF_021461385.2. Taxonomy (NCBI): domain Eukaryota; kingdom Metazoa; phylum Arthropoda; class Insecta; order Orthoptera; family Acrididae; genus Schistocerca; species Schistocerca piceifrons. Next base: position 141,048,276 of record NC_060141.1, on the reverse strand, counting down.
AATAAAATCTGTATAATGATTTGAAATGTCATATAATTTATTGTTAAAAATATAATCTGGGGAGTACAGTGCTTCCTGTCTCATTTAATTCAATAACTAACTGTGACCTGGTTAGTAGCCTGGGCGATTCCCTTTTCCACACCTGGCCTCGGACCTTAATGCCCCTAACTGCAATAACTCAAGGCTCTCCCTCATATGGATTTCAAATGGATTCATTGCTCGTTGATGGTTATGGGACAGATGTTCCAGTGGCAGCTAGGTGAGGGAGATAGATACAGGTGAATCTGGAACAGATGGGATGCTTTACGTTTGGCATACTAAGAGGAGAGGATGTGTCAGATAGTCAATGGAAGCTGACCAGCCTTTGCACAAAGGCCAGAAATTGCACTTGCTTGATAAACCCCTACTGACAGTCTAATACCATCTGATGAACCACTTCCAGCTTGTTCAGGTGTGAAGAATCCATAAATCTGGTATCCATATTTAAGCTGTGGCCACACAAAGGCTGTATAAAATTGGAGCAGATGGGCCCTGGCTGCTCCTGAAGACACATGTCTCACACATTTGAGAATGTTTAACACCTTTGTAATGAAACTGACCTGATTTTCGTAATCTCTCCCCTGAACACGCTGAAGCTAGAAGTTCACATAAGCATGCAATGGTGGCAATTAGAAGTATACATGACACCAACAGCTTAGCTGACTTTAACAAATACTGTATTCCCTGTAAAATTTGACTATTAGTTTAGTGATCAGTTTTTAAACTATGAACACATTATTATTAGCATATTTACCCATGCACAATTACAGTGGGAAGTAACTCATTTTCTTGTGGCACAAAATAGTGTTCCTTCTTGTATGAAATCATCACAGTTCTCAGTTATCATAGTTCCTGTTGAAGACAATTACCCTTAGGGAGTTCATTTAAATCAGAACATAACACATATTGCTGAGTTTAACCATCAGCCACATCAGTGACAATAACAGTTCATGGTATTTGTTGATTATTGCACAAATCAGATCAAATTTACATTACTTTAGGTCACAAAGATCACTTAAAAGTAATTAAACCTTATAGTTCTTCAGGAGTGATCACTCTAGTGCTAATTCTTGTGAGCAGAATATACATAATAAAATCACAAGTCAAACAAAAAGAACATGTCTGAGATAGGTGTTACTTGTTAGTTCTCAAACTGTGGACTGTCTGTTTCATGACTGACATAGTCTTGTAAAGACTGGCATAGGAACAAACTGTTCTTTTGAAAAGTACATTATTCTTTGAAAAGTGAATAGGTTGGAATTTATTGTTTTTGATGGGAATATGCTGTATTTTACTATTTTTGATGTGAATAGGCTGGAACTTACTATTTTTGATGAGCCACAAGAACTAGTAGAACTTTTGATTACAGAAAATGTTGCTGGCCACAAATTTATAAAAATACATGGACACAATTTTTTTGATATTGTGAATCCCCTTGTCAACATGAATAAGCACCATATGACAAATTAAAACTAATTACATGAAATTATTAATTAGTGATTTAATCAATCAAAACTGTATGTCTTTTTGTACAGTAAGATTGAGGTAACGAAAGTATGTAGTCAAGGTCTGGAATCTAACAGTGGCTGTGACAAAATCTATGATGGGAATTGGCAATAGCCAGAAACTTTGAATTAATTATTGTGTAAAATAATTGGTTTTAGGTAATTTAAAATACTTTTCAGGAAAATTGGAATGCTTAACTTTTTGAATGGTATGATTGCTTTCCTGAAATATAAGTATTAGCTCATGGGTTTTCATATGTGATTTTATATTGGGATACCTTCAGTTAACTGTAATTTGTAACTGACAGTGCCCTAATTACAGAAAAGGAATCAGAACACTTGAAATAAAACCCTGAATAATAAAATATACTGAAATTACGGCCAAATGTAGGACATGGTGATTTTTAAGGAAGTGCTACCCAGTAAATGTACAGATAACCAGATAAAATTCAGCAGAGAGGGGTGGAGGGGCACTGCTTTTGTCATGACAGGAACATTGGATCACGTAGTACTACCAATACCTAATAAGTGTTCAATCACATGATGAGAATAGGCTTGAACAGTTTTTATTAACTTGAAATAACAGAATGGAAAGAATCAATTGCTGTATGTAACTTTGTCAATATACAGCTAGCAGAGAACAGAATAAAAAAATAAAAAAGTTAAAACTCCATAGAGTAAGAAATAAACATCAACACAGCACTCCAAGTGGCAGACAAACTTGGCAGTTGACTCATTCATTTGTCACTGCACAGTCACTCAGTTTGCGTGACAACTGCATCTCTGGATAAAGTGAATGGAGATAATGTAGAGCAGTTGAAATGTGTAGTGGTTGCTGCAGGAGCCTCTTTGGTGAAAACAGAGTGTGGAACATCTTTTCTGAAATGGTCTGGGAAGTGGGGTGGCGGTAGGGTTGAAAGTCAGGGTTTCACATCTGGCTGGTGTGCAGCTCTTGACCACAAGAAAAATGGAAATGTACATGGGCTTCACTCTGCTAAGAGACATGGTGGCCTGTTTTCCACTCACTGTGATGACCATCCTGGGTTTTTTTCTGTGCAGGACATGGTGGGGTCCAGTACAGGGTGGATGATGTGGTGGCTTAATACAGTCGGTGAGTAACATTACATGTGAAAAGCCATCAGGCTCATTGTACACAAAAGTTGTTGGACAATCATGCCTGGAGGCCTTTGTAAGTTTGATATGGATTACATGTTCCAGTAACCTGCAAAGGAACTGTCATCCATTTCTGTCAGTAGACTGGCAGCATGTAACTCCTGTGGCAGGTGTAAAGTCATGCCATAAACCAATTCCCCTGTCAAGAATTCTATATCTAATTTGTATGTGGCTCATAGGCCCAGTATGACTATGGGCAGTGCAGATGTCCAAATGTGGGCAGTGGAGATGTCCAAATGTCCCAAAGCACATTTGTGCAGCCTTCATTGTTGGCTGATGCCCGAATTCCACATGCCAGTGTTAGCCAGATTATAACTGGTCACGTTATGATGGCCAAAGCCCTATAACTTTGCCAACTGCGCAAACAAGTCTGGCTGAAATTGTCAGCCTCTGTCGGTAGTGATGTGGAACAGACAGTCCTGTATATCCAGGCAGATGTGAACGGAGTGGCTAGTTTTTCTGCAGAGATTTTGTCTGTTGGTACTATCTCAGGCCACCATGTGTATCTGTCAGTCATTATGAATATATAACATTGGTTATCCGATGGAGGAAGTGGTACCACCATACCAAGATAAATGTGGGCGAAGCATCAAGAAGTGTCCAAGAACTCCCTGGTCAGGGAGTGAATGTGGCAAGTGGTTTTGCAAAGTTGGCAGTGGTTGCAAGTTCTCATCCACTCATGGGAGTCTCTTTCTATCTCTGGCCACACAATCCTTTGGGATAATAATTTGAGAGTTGACTGGTCTCCAGGATGACAAAGATTATGTAAGGCCTCAAGCACCAGCCTGCAAAATGCAATGGGGACAAAAGGGCTTGATCTCCCATGTGACACCTCACAATACAATTTCACTTTCTCGCTAGGTATGTTGATTATCTGTAACTTAAGTGCCACAGTGTCATCATGTTGAGGATCATCTTGTTTTGCCTTGGCAGCGCCATCTTGTTCAGAGGCTGTGAGACACTGGCCACTCTAGAGAGACAGTCTGTAACCACATTATTGGTGCCTGATATGTGGTGAATGTCTGTAATGGCTAAAAAAATTCTAGTTGCCTGTACTGTCAAGGGGAGCAAATGTTACTGATGCTCTTAAAAGTGTATGTGTAGGGCTTGTGTCTGTGTGTATCACAAACTCTCTTGCTTCAACCTGCACTTGAAAGTACTTGACTGCTTGATATATGGCTAAAAGGTCCTAACTGTATGTGCTCCATCTTTGCTGTGTGAAAAATAAGCCTGTGGCTGCCATTCATAATCCATTCATTGTTGGAGGGCTGCACTGAATGGCTGGCTGAATGGCATCCATGACTAATGCCAGTGGAGCTTTGAGCTTAGGGTGCACCAGCAGTGCTGCTTGCGCAGGCTCATTTTGGTCACTTCAAAAGCCACATTTGGCTCTTCAGTTCCCTGCACAGGAGAACAGCTCTTAACTTCGGGACTAGCCAATGCTGCATTCAATGACACCTGTTGTTCTGCAGTGCATGGCAAAATACCGGCAGTAAAATTTCAGCATTCATAGATGTCTCCTTAACTCTTTTGTTGTAGATGGCTTAGGTACCTGCCGTATGGCTTCAACTTTGCTGTGGGTGGGAATGAGCCTAATGAAGAAATTCCATGACCCAGGAATTCAACTTCACTTTGTCCAAATACAAATTTTGCCATATTCAACACCATCCCATTCTCTTCAAAACGCTTAAAAACTTCTCTTAGGTGTTGGAGATTTGATCCTTGGATGATGAATACACTAACACTTTGTCCAAATAGACAAAAAATAAGGTCAATCCATGCAAGACAGCATTGATGAACTGCTGCCAGGTTTGTTCAGCCTTACATACGCCGAATGTCATTGAGTTGTTCTCATACAACCAAACTGGCATAATAATCATGATCTTTATAATGTCCTCTATTGTTACATGAATCTGGGTACATGCATTTGCACAGTATATAACAATGAATATAGTTGCTCTGTGCAGTGCATGATTATAAACTCTTAATAGTGGCACTGGGTATGTGCAGGCACAATTTGTCAGTTGAATGCTCTGTAATCGCCATGTGAACACCAGGTTCCTCCCTTTCTGGGTACTAAATGCAGTGCAGACACCCAGGGGCTGCTGGAAGATTGGATGATGGCTTCTCACAACATTGCATCAAATTTCACTTTAGCAGTGGCGAGGCATCCTGGAGCTAATCCTCTCAGCCAACAAGACCCAGGCAGTCTGTCTGTAGTTTTTATGTGGTGGACTGTATCATGCAAAACTTGCTGTGACACTCCTGTAGGTCTTGTTAAGGATGGGAACTCATGCAGCAGTGGGTGGTATTCCTCGTTCGTAACCTGTATGACCTTGATGTTGTCTGTTGTGGCATCTTGATGGTACTCAGTGGGTGTAAGTCCATAATATTGTCCACCAGGTGGGCATTTACTATGTCTGGCATGAACTGGTAGTGAGTTAGTAAATCAGCACCTATATTTGCTTTGGCCACATCTGCTAAAGAAAAATCCCATGTGAATTGATGGCAGAGTCTGAAATTCAAGTCTTCACAACACGTGCCATGTATCACAATTACTGAATTATTTGTGGCAGCAAAGCTAAATACAGTGGGCAGTCTACAAGAGTGCAGTGATGCTCTGGGTGGGATACTAAGATTGGACCCTGTGTCTATTAAATACTTCCAACCCGACACCCTGTCAGTAATGAATAGGCACGAAGACTTTGTTGAGCAGTCAGTGTCGCCTACAGCCGACCTCCATTTGCATTTGGATAGGTGCAGGGGCTACTAAAATTTTTAGTCTGCTCCCTGAATCTTCTGTGGTACCAATGACTTGATGGAGCCATGTCTGATACAGACTGAGTTGAGGAAGAGATCTTAGATCACTTGCAACAACATCCTCTGTAGCGACTAGGACCTCCTCGTGACATCAGTGTGCCAATATGTGCACTCAGTGCATCAACTTTGGTGGACAGATGATCATAATCTGTGCATGGGATGGGAAGGTTCATGGATGCACTACTACCAACTTTAGCACAGAAATAACAGATTGGTTTGGAGTGATGGCTTCTTGGATATGGTCAGAAAGTTTACAATAGCACCCAGGCCATCTCTGTTTGGGACATGACGATGCCTTTAACTATGGTGCTGACATCTGCTCCATACAGTGAGCAAAAGATTGTCAGGCAATGTTCTGATGTCCACCTTGCTGTAGAGGTGACACAAGTACCGAGACTATTTTCTGTCATCTACATCTTCCTGAATAAGCACTTGTCTGATACAGTCTTCCAGTGATGCTGCAATTCTATGAATAAACTCAGTTTACAATCTTTCGTAGGCATTCTGGTTACATCCTGACCTTCATAAGTGTAGCGTTAGTCAAGCTGACTCACTATCAATGCAAATTTAGTTATATCCACTGTAATACCAGCACAGCAAAAAATGGCCTCGACCTGGGTAAACCAGAGGAGTTTATAATGCAGCCAAAATGATGGGATGTGAACAGCCAGTCATGATACTGCAAATGGCACTATCCTGTAATCAGTATTATTGTGGACCACTCCTCTCAGTGCTAACCACATTGTGGTCTGAACTGTTGGGCATATTAGATTGTGTAGTGCTTCCCATACTTGATAAGTACTCAACCACAGACTGAAAACAGGCTTGAACAGTTTTTATTAACTCAAAATAACAGAACAGTAGGAACCAGTTGTTATAGGTGACTTGTCAATACACAGCTAACAGAGAACAAAATAAACATAAAGTAGTAGGAATTAGTTGTTATAGGTGAGTTGTCAATACACACCTAGCAGAAAAAAAATAAACATAAAGTAGTAGGAATTAGTTGTTATAAGTGACTTGTCAATACACACCTAGCAGAGAACAAAATAAACATAAAGTAAAAAAGTTACAACTCCAAGGAATAAGTAGTAAACATTAACACAACATTCCAGACGGTTAGATACAAACTTGGTGGTTGACACCATTCATTTGTCACCGCAAAGTCACTCAACTTGTGCCACAAGTGCATCTCTGGATAGTGCAAACAGAGTTAATGTGAGCCACAGCAGTAGACATGTGTTGCCATAGTCATATAACCTGCCTGCTTTGGCATGTAACCCACACTTTGGGTTATTTAGACAAATAATGCCAAACAGCTGGCTGTAAAATCCAATGTCCAGATAATTACCTATTTAATTTTAAGCATCACTCACAGACAAAAGGAGACTGTACAACTTCCATAAAACATGAATTCGAATTATTGTTTATGTTAATGAACTACAGACAAAACTGACTACAAAATCGCACCTAGCTCACAAAGAAATTAAAAAATGAAAAAACAGTTGAAAATATATTCAAGTATGTAACTTCATCTTGTACATACAATATATTTACAAGTTGAGTATTACTTTCATAGAAAAAGGAAAAGCTTTTTACTATTTGAAACACACACCTCCTCAGGGGACACTGCCTTAATGTAGCAATGTCTGTGCAGGCAAGGAGGTTTGTCAGCTCTGGATCCGGGGGGCTATGCCGGCAAAAGCTTACCTACCAGTAGGGTCACCCAAGCTGGACAGGCCAAAGGGGAGGAGCCAGATAAAGTGTGTCCTACAGCAGCCTATTGCTACCCTTTTCCTATTTCAAAGCTGTCCTCACAACGTTCTTTTCCTGTCATTTCCTGTTATCTGTATAAGATCTCAATTGCAGTGACAGCGAAGAAAGAGTCTTTCGGTATGGTGAAGCTGGCAGAAGAGGCACCTTTTCTCTTTGGGTAAAGAGTACAAGTAGCGACTGTACCCCAGAGGGACAGCTACAGACAGCATCTGACGCATAGTGAGTGGCTGATTTTAGGCTGGGCAGCCTACTGCCTATGTGGAAAGTAACAGGACACTACCAAATTACGTTCCCAAACAGTACATGCTATGTCTCTCCATGTGAAAGATTCCAGAATTAAAACTTCCCCTCATTCAGATCTCTGGGAGGGGAACACATTGAGAGTAGACGTATTTGAAAGGAAGAAAGCGACAGTGAAGGAAGGAAAGATAAGCATTGGAACACGTAATGTGAGGACACTACTGCAAGCAGGAAAGCTAGAGAATGCAAAACAGGAGATGAAAAGGAACAGATTATATGCCCTCGGTTTGTGTGAAATGAGATGGGAGAGAATGGGGAGATAGAAAGTGGAAATTATAAGCTCTTTTACTCAGGAGAAATCAAGCATGGCGAGAAAGGAATAGGAATATTGACAGGGCAAAACGAGAATAATAAGGTAATGAATGTACAATATATTGATGGAAGTCTGATGATGATATGACTGAAGGGAAGTTCAAAAGATTTGGAGTTAATACATGTATATATGCCAACCAGCCAGCATACAGATGAAGTGGAAGAATATTATGGGAAAATATAAGAACTCACTGAGAAAGAAAATGAAAATGCCTGCATTATATTCAGGGGGGACTGGAATGCAGTGGTGGGTGAAGAAAGAGATGAAGATACAGTAGGAAAATTTGAATCAGTAATAAGAAATGAGAGAGGTGAACAACTAATTAGTTTCTGTAAAGAAAATTCATTAGCAGTGGATAACACACTATTTGAACACCACAAAAGGAGATGTTACTCATGGATATCAAATTTGAATAGGGAAAGATATTAGGTGGACTACATCCTGATACAAAAAGGTTTAGGAACTGTTTGAAGAATTCCAAAGCTTATCCAGGAGTGGATATAAATTCAGACCACAACCTAGCAGTGGGAGAAATACAAGTGCAGTTGAAAAAAGTCTGGAGAGGTAAAGCAAAAGAAAGGCTAAAGATAGAAAGACTCAGAGACATAGGAAAGGCATCAGATTTGGAAAACAGATTTATGGAAAACATATTGAAAATGATGGAAGAGCAGAGAAGAATGAAGGGGAAAAATGGCTGAAACAGAAATGTGGCAAAACAAAGAAAATGGGGAAAGAGGGAAAGTGTGACGTATGATGTATATACTGGCTACTGAGATAGTTTTTGAATGTAAAAGAAAGAGGAATAACATGAAAATAGAGCAGATGGTACTCTAGCAGAAGAACCACAGGAGGTTTTGAATGGATGGTAAGAATATATTGAATGTCTGTATAAGGGGGATGAAATACAAAGCAAAACTAAGGTTGAAGAGGAGCAATATGTGCCAGAAGATGGAAAGGGATTCACCATCTTGGAAGCAGAAGTAGGAAAGGTGCTGAAGGAGATGAAGAATAGGAAGGCATGTGGAATTGATGATTTGCCAGCAGAACTGTTGAAGAGTCTGGGAAACAAGGCAACAAAACATCTACCTCTGTAATGGGGTATATGACAAAGGGGAATGGCCTAAGGACTCCCTTGCAACAGTTATGGTATCAGTAGAGAAAAAGAGAAACACTAAAAAAATGTGAAGAGCATTCGACCATCAGTCTAATTTCTCATGCTGCTAAAGTGTTGCTGAGAGTGTTGAATAGAAGTCCATATGGCAAGCTGGATATAGGGATTGCAGGGGAGCAGTTCGGATTTAGAAGAGGAAAATGAAGAAGAGATGCTATTGAACTGTTAAGAACTATATGTGAAAGATATATGGAAAAAGGTAGAGAAATCTCTGCTGTTTTTATAGATTTAGAAAAGGCCTTTGACAGAGTTCAGTGTAACGAGCTGATGGATATTTTGAAGAGGAAAGGAGTAGATTAGAAAGAGAGATGACTGATACAGAATCTATATTTACCCCAGAAAGTACGGATAATGATTGGAAATGAAATGACAGAAGGAAGCAGCATTGGAAGAGGTGTGAGACAAGGTTATTGCCTTTTCCCACTGTTGTTTAACGCATACCTTGAAGAGATTATTGTGAAAGGCTTAGATGGGAAAAGAGGAATATGTATTGGTGGAAAGAGAATGGCATGGTATTTGTGGCAGAAAGTGAGTGGACAGTGAATAACATGCTGAAAGATCTGAATGAACCTTGTGTGGAATATGGGATGCAAATAAACACAGCAAAAACAAAGAGTATGGTCATCAGTACAAGAAGCAGACTGTCCAAATTTAAACAGGACAAGCTAGCATTAGCCACGTAAATACATTTAAATATTTTGGAAGACTTGAGAAGTCACCAGGAGGTAAAAACTCGAATTGCCATAGTGAAGAAGGCATTCAACTGAAAGAGGAGACAGTTATGTGGCAAAGTAGATAAAAGTCTAAGGAAAAGGCTTGGCAAATGTTTTGTTTGGAGTGTGGCACTATATGGGGCAGAAACATGGACGCTGAGACTAGAAGATGAAAAAAGGTTGGAAGCATTTGAGATGTGGATGTGAAAGAGAATAAAGAGTGAGTAATGAAAGAGTATTGGAAAAGGTTGGTGAGAGAAGATGTCTGCTGAAGGTTATGAGAGAAAGGAAAAGGAACTGGTTGAGACATTCATTGAGAAGGGAGTGCTTGCTAGCAGATGCTTTGGAAGGATTGGTTTGTGCGAGAAGGCTGAGAGGAAGAAGGAGATACAAGATGATAGATGACATAAAGGGAAGAGGAAATTATGTGGACCTGAAGAGGACGGCAGAAGACTGGACAGCCTGGAGAACTACCATGTGAAAACCTGCCTTTTGGCAGAACACTAATGATGACAGATAAAATAAAAACATTTTACATTGATCAAATAACACACAGTTCCTTTTTCACTGACACATTCTATTGAAATATTTTGCGGTTAACAAAGTCCATCACCTGAGGTCCAACTCACAGGTCCATTTTCACTCACTGTTGCCACTGAAAGTCAGCAGTCATTGGCACATGGAAGAGAAACAAACAAATCCCTGTTCCAGTAAATTACAAACTACTGTTGCTACCTCTGCAAGAAAGCACTTCATATGGCTTAATAAGTGTTATGCACATTATACATAATTTGTATTTACTTCTCAGATTGATACAGAGATTTACATAAAATAATATAGAGAGAATGGAAACTGTGTCTCTGCAACTAACAGCCAGACTCATATCACTTTCTGACATGATAAAAGATATATTTTTACATACCACAGAGGAGAATAGAAGCATTATCTTAACATTGTTGCATAATTACTAGTTATATTAAGTGGATGGAAGCTATTGCAAATGTACATGTTGCTTCACTCAGATCAGATTACTACCTTCACTAAGTATGAAAATGAATTTCTCATGAAATTCCCAAAATGTTAATCATTGTTCACTCTTGTTAGGCTATTCAATTACTTTTTGGGTTACTGCCATGTGTTAATTAGCAAAAAGATTTTCTCTTTAGTATACCATCATTATCTTAAGCCTTCAGTACCAAAAAACACAGTTAGCAAGTTTCAGTAGCATGTAAAACCAAATATGCATCAGCATATAGATAATATAGTGAACAGTATCAACTACATGCTATGGAAATTTCTTCTTAGTATTAGGCATATCTGACTGTTCAGCCTTTTTTATCTCATTGTCAAAGTTAGCTAAAACTGTAACAGTGAAATGAGTCAGGAACTTCAGCCAACAAAATGTGAATACATTTGTCTCAAGTCTAAATGAAACTTCCTGGTCATTCAGCAAGTGGTACTCAGTAAACACAAACTGTAATGCTTGTGTATGAATTTTTCACATGTCCTGACACTCTTTTGGTTCTCCACATACATTATCTTTTGGCCGAAAGAAATTTATTATTATGGATTCCAAACCATCCTAATTAAGACATTCAGAATCAAAATAAGGGCAACACCTCATAAATTTTACCAAACACCATATACAACCCCCCATGAACCATGGACCTTGCCATTGGTGGGGAGGCTTGCACGCCTCAACGATACAGATAGCCGTACTGTAGGTGCAACCACAATGGAGGGGTATCTGTTGAGAGGCCAGACAAACATCTGGTTCCTGAAGAGGGGCAGCAGCCTTTTCAGTAGTTGCAGGGGCAACAGTCTGGATGATTGACTGATCTGGCCTTGTAACACTAACCGAAATGGCCTTGCTGTTCTGATACTGCAAACGGCTGAAAGCAAGGGGAAACTACAGCCGTAACTTTTCCCGAGGGCATGCAACATTCCTATATGATTAAATGGTGATGACGTCCTCTTGGGTGAAATATGCCAGAGGTAAAATAGTCCCCCATTCAGATCTCTGGGTGGGGACTACTCAAGAGTACATCATTATCAGAAAAGAAAGAACACTGGCATTCTACGGATCGGAGCATGGAATGTCAGATCCCTTAATTGGGCAGGTAGATTAGAAAATTTAAAAAGGGAAATGGATAGATTAAAATTGGATATAGTGGGAATTAGTGAAGTTCGGTGGCAGGAGGAACAAGACTTTTGGTCAGGTGAATACAGGGTTATAAATACAAAATCAAATAGGGGTAATGCAGGAGTAGGTTTAATAATGAATAAAAAATAGGAGTATGGGTAAGCTACTACAAACAACATAGTGAACGCATTATTGTGGCCAAGATAGACACAAACCCACACCTACTACAGTAGTACAAGTTTATATGCCAACTAGCTCTCCAGATGACGAAGAAATTGATGAAATGTATGATGAGATCAAAGAAATTATTCAGGTAGTGAAGGGAGACAAAAATTTAATAGTCATGGGTGACTGCAATTCGAGAGTAGGAAAACGGAGAGAAGGAAACATAGTATGTGAATATGGATTGGGGCTAAGAAATGAAAGAAGAAGCCGCCTGATACAATTTTGCACAGGGCATAACTTAATCATAGCTAAAACTTCGTTCAAGAATCATGAAAGAAGGTTGTATGCATGGAAGAACCCTGGAGATACTAAAAGGGTTCAGTTAGATTATATAATGGTAAGACAGAGATTTAGGAACCAGGTTTTAAATTGTAAGACTTTTCTAGGGGCAGATGTGGACTCTGACCACAATCTATTGGTTATGCACTGTAGATTAAAATTGAAGAAACTGCAAGAAGGTGGGAATTTAAGGAGATGGGACCTGGATAAACTGACAAATCCAGAGGTTGTACAGGGTTTCAGGGAGACTATAAGGGAACAATTGACAGGAATGGGGGAAGGAAATACAGTAGAAGAAGAATGGGTAGCTTTGAGGGATGAAATAGTGAAGGCAGCAGAGGATCAAATAGGTAAATAGATGAGGGCTAGTAGAAACCCTTGGGTAACAGAAGGGATATTGAATTTAATAGATGAAAGGAGAAAATATAAAAATGCAGTAAATGAAGCAGGTAAAAAGGAATACAAACGTCTCGAAAATGAGACCGACAGGAAGTGCAAAATGGCTAAGTAGGGATGGCTAGAGGACAAATGTAACGATGTAGAGGCCTATCTCACTAGGGGTAAGATAGATACCGCCTACAGGAAAATTAAAGAGACCTTTGGAGATAAGAGAACGACTTGTATGAATATCAAGACCTCAGATGGAAACCCAGTTCTAAGCAAAGAAGGGAAAGCATTAAGGTGGAAGGAGTATATAGAGGGTCTATACAAGGGTGATGTACTTGAGGATAATATTATGGAAATGAAAGAGGATGTAGATGAAGATGAAATGGGAGATACGATACTGCGTGAAGAGTTTGACAGAGCACTGAAAGACCTAAGTCAAAACAAGGACCCCGGAGTAGACAACATTCCATTAGGACTACTGACAGCCTTGGGAGAGCCAGTCCTGACAAAACGCTACCATCTGGTGACCAAGATGTATGACACAGGCGAAGTACCCTCAGACTTCAAGAAGAATAAAATAATTCCAATCCCAAAGAAAGCAGGTGTTGACAGATGTGAAAATTACCGAACTATCAGTTTAATAAGTCACAGCTGCAAAGTACTAATGCGAATTCTTTACATATGAATGGAAAAACTGGTAGAAGCCAACCTTGGGGAAGATCAGTTTGGATTCCGTAGAAATATTGGAACACGACTTATCTTAGAAGCTAGATTAAGGAAAGGCAAACCTACATTTCTAGCATTTGTAGACTTAGAGAAACCTTTTGACAATGTTGATTGGAATACTCTCTTACAAATTCTGAAGGTGGCAGGGGTAAAATACAGGGAGCGAAAGGCTATTTACAATTTGTACAGAAACCAGATGGCAGTTATAAGAGTCGAGGGGTATGAAAGGGAAGCAGTGGTTGGGAAGGGAGTGAGACAGGGTTGTAGGCTATCCCCGACGCTATTCAATCTGTATATTGAGCAAGCAGTAAAGGAAACAAAAGAAAAATTTGGAGTAGGAATTAAAATCGATGGAGAAGAAATAAAAACTTTGAGGTTCACCGATGACATTGTAATTCTGTCAGAGACAGCAAAGGACCTGGTAGAGCAGTTGAATGGAATGGACAGTGTCTTGAAAGGAGGGTATAAGATGAACATCAACAAAAGCAAAACGAGGATAATAGAATGTAGTCGAATTCAGTCAGGTGATGCTGAGGGAATTAGATTACGAAATGAGACACTTAAAGTAGTAAAGGAGTTTAGCTATCTGGGGAGCAAAATAACTGATGATGGTCAAAGTAGAGAGAATACAAAATGTAGACTAGCAATGGCAAGGAAATCATTTCTGAAGACGAAAAATTTGTTAACATCGAGTATCGATTTAAATGCCAGGAAGTCGTTTCTGAAAGTGTTTGTATGGAGTGTAGCGATGTATGGAAGTGACACATGGACGATAAATAGTTTAGACAAGAAGAGAATAGAAGCTTTCGAAATGTGGTGCTACAGAAGAATGCTGAAGATTAGATGGGTAGAAGGGATCGGTTGGTAGGACATGTTCTGAGACATCAAGGGATCACCAATTTAGTATTGGAGGGCAGCGTGGAGGGTAAAAATCGTAGAGGGAGACCAAGAGATGAATACACTAAGCAGATTCAGTAGGATATAGGATACAGTAGGTACTGGGAGATGAAGAAGCTTGCACAGGATAGAGTAGCATGGAAAGCTGCATCAAACCAGTCTCAGGACTGAAGACAACAACACCAACAACTACATATAAAGGGTGGTCCATTGATAGTGACTGGTCCAAATATCTCACGAAATAAGCATCAAATGAAAAAACTACAAAGAACAGAACTTGTCTAGCTTGAAGGGGGAAACCAGATGGTGCTATGGTTGGCCCGCAAGATGGCGCTGCCATAGGTCAAACAGATATCAACTGCGTGTTTTTAAATAGGAACCCCCATTTTTTATTACATATTCATGTAGTAAATAAAGAAATATGAATGTTTTAGTTAGACTCCTTCTTTTGCTTTGTGATAGGTGGCACTGTAATAGTCACAAACGTATAAGTACGTGGTATCACATAGCATTACGCTAGTGCGGACGGTATTTGCTTCATGATACATTACCTGTATTAAAATGGACCGTTTACCAATTGCAGAAAAGGTCAGTATCATGTTGATGCATGGCTATTGTGATCAAAATGCCCAACGGGCATGTGCTATGTATGCTGCGCAGTATCCTGGACGACATCGTCCAAGTGTCCGGACTGTTCGCCGGTCATTATTTAAGGAAACAGGAAGTGTTCAGCCACATGTGAAATGTCAACCAAGACCTGCAACAAATGATGATGCCCAAGTAGGTGTTTTAGCTGCTGTCGCAGCTAATCCGCACATCAGTAGCAGACAATTGAGCAAGAATCGGGAATCTCAAAAACGTCGGTGTTGAGAATGGTACATCAACATTGATTGCACCCGTACCATATTTGTATGCACCAGGAATTGCATGGTGACAGTTTTGAACGCTGTCTACAGATCTGCCATGGGCACAAGAGAAATTATGGGACAATGACAGATTTTTTGCATGCCTTCTATTTAGCAACGAAGCAATATTCACCAACAGCGGTAACATAAACTGTCATAATATGCACTATTCGGCAATGGAAAATCCATGATGGCTGCAACAAGTGGAACATCCTCAACCTTGGTGGGTTAATGTATGGTGCGGCATTATGGAAGGAAGGTTAATTAACCCCATTTTATCAATGGCAATCTAAATTGTACAATGTATGCTGATTTCCTACGTAATGTTCTACCGATGTTACTACAAAATGTTTCACTGCATGACAGAATGGCGATGTACTTGCAACATAATGGATGTCTGGCACATAGTTCGTGTGTGGTTGAAGCAGTATTGAATAGCATATTTCATGACAGGTGGATTGGTCATGGAAGCACCATACCATGGCCCGCAGGTTCACCAGATCTGACGTCCCCAGATTTAATTCTGTGGCAAAAGTTGAAAGATATTTGGTATCGTGATCCACCAACAATGCCTGACAACATGCGTCAGCACATTGTCAATGCATGTGGGAACATTACGGAAGGCGATCTACTCGCTGTTGAGAGGAATGTCGTTACACATATTGCCAAATGCACTGAGGCATTGACGGACATCATTTTGAGCCTTTATTGCATGAATGTGGTATTTACACGTAATCACGCTGTAACAGCATGTGTTCTCAGAAATGATAAGTTCACAAAGGTACATGTATCACATTGGAACAACTGAAATAAAATGTTCAAACGTACCTTTGATCTATATTTTAATTTAAAAAAACCTACCTGTTATCAACTGTTCGTCTAAAATTGTGAGCCATATGTTTGTGACTATTACAGTGCCATCTATCAGAAAGTGAAAAAAGTGGTCCAACTAAAATATTCATATTTCTGTATGTACTACATGAATATGTTAAAAAAAATGGGGGTTCCTATTTAAGAAAATGCAGTTGATATCCATTTGACCTATGGTAGCGCCATCTAGTGGGCCAACCGTAGCGCCATCTGGTTTCCCCCTTCAAGCTAGACAAGTTTCATTCTTTGTAGTTTTTTCATTTGATGCTTATTTTGTGAGATATTTGGCCCGCTCACGATCAATGGACCACCATGTATATACTGTGTACTGTCTATGCTTCCTTCCTCATATGATACTTCTTTCTTCTCATGATCATTAATCCAGTATAAACTAATAGCACAAAACAAACCTTACTCATATACGTTCCTATACCTAATATCATGCAAAGATAAGGCAATTACTGATTAACTTACAAGCTATTGACAGGATAGTTAAAGAAGCAAGAGTGATTCAGGAAAGTGGAAGAATTAAATCACACAGCTCGAGGATGCATTATTGAGACATAATGAATTCACTAAAGATCAATGAACCCCCTTCTAATTGTAGGTTCACTATTAATCAGAACCTCTGTTGTTCCCTCTAGTTTTGCCTTACTGAGAATCTGATGAGGGTTGCTTTCTGGACAGGCTGAAGTATGCAGAAGTTTGACCTATCCACAAAAAAAAAAAAAAAAAAAAAAGCAGACAAGAGGAGATAGGAAATTTTTGTCCAGTATCAATACTACCAATTATTTCTAAAATATTTGAGTGAATAGTGTGTAACCAACTTGAAAAATATGATGAAAAACATAACATTATTCTTCATAGTTAGTATGGATTTAGGAAGGGCCGAAGCACTGTGCATGCTATTAATCAACTAATCGATTCCTGGTAGGGGACTGGGTGTTGTGTGTCCTTCATCATCATTGACCCGCAAGTCGCCGAAGTGGCGTCAACTAAAAAGGACTTGCAATACGGCTGCCGAACTCGCCCAAACGGGGCCTCCCAGCCAACAATGCCATATAATCGTTTCTATTTCTGACCTCGGTAAGGTATTTCATATGGTAAAACATAAGCAGCTGCTCCTCGAATCAACTTCTTATGGCTTCCATGAAAAATCTTTAAATTGGTTCACACCTTGTCTCAAAAATAGGAAACAGAAGGTAGTTATACAACATTAGAGTGAATAAGCTTGCTCTAGTTGGAAGAAAATAGAAGCAGGTTAGGGTTCATACTGAGGCACATAGACAGTCGTTTTACCTGTTCTCTGTTTGTAAGTCGAACAGGAAAGGTAATGACTAGTAGTGGTACAGGGTACCTTCCGCCATGCACCATATCATGGCTTGTGAAGTACCTACAAAGATGTAGATGTAGATGTAGATGTAGTGGTTAGGAAGTCATTCTACTGTGGCATAAAACAATGTGCCTGTTTCAAGGGAGGTACCAGTGTCAGCCGCAATTGAGCATTGTAATAATTCACTGACAAAAACTGAAAAATTGTTCCAGACCATGATTTAAAAATCAGATTTCCTGCTTTCCATGGGCATGCATCTTAACAGCTTTGGCTATCCAAGCATACTTCACAACTAACATGAGATACTTGCAGGTATGAGTAGGATAGATTTGTTGTGTTGATATTGATGTTTGAACTGTGTATAAAGATATTAGGAAAAATGTATACCCGTACAAGGAGAGCACCAGAAAATGCAACCCAGAGTTTGGAAGTGACAGATGAGGGAAGTGAATGTGGATATAATCCTCATGAGTAGGTAACTCAGGAACCAAGTATGGACCAGCAATCACATAATTTGAGTGAGGAATGTCTTAGTGAAGGAGTCCCAAATGTAATAAATGTAGGACAGCAATCACATAATTTAAGTGATAGTAATATCATTGATGTGGGGGTGACGGTAGAAGCAGACCCGAGTACAAGTATGATAAGTAATATACAATGGTACAAGTATGATAAGTAATATACAAGAGTCTATAAATACCAAAGTTACAGAGGAAAGTGTGAATCTTACATCAAATGTTACAGAGCTTAAAGATGATACGATTATTAAATTCATGGTGAGTATGCAACATCAGTTAACTGAATCCATATGACGTTTAAACAATAAGTTTGATACTAAATTTGAGTCCCAAAACGAAAAATTCGACACTCAAATGGGTTTACTCAATAAAAACTTTGACCACAAGTTTGAATCACTTGAAAATCTAATCATTTCACTTAAAGATAATATTAGACAATTAAATGAGAAATTCGATAACCTAAAAGTAGAGTGGGAAGAATGATTAAATACTAAATTTAGTGAATTAGAAATAAAAGTTTCCATGCATATGACTAACCTACATACTAAATTTATGGGTAAAATTAATTAGATGGAGATTAAATGTGAAACTATTTCAAAGGGGCATAGTGATTTGTCAGATAAAATCTGTAGCTGTGAAGGGAGTTACTTGAAGACCAATGTGCAAATTGAGTATATGTCTAAAAAGACATCACTATTAGAAATAAACACTTGCAAGGGAATAAATAAATATTTAAAGGACCAAACTAAAAAAATTAGATAATTATTTTTCTGAGTGGATAGAAGTTAAAAATAAGGAAATTGAAGAGAGAGTCAATACCACTCTCGAACTGAAACAAGCTGAGGTAGTTAAGGGAAAAGAAATTGAAAATGAGGAACTTATCAGGTTATTTACTAGTGAGTTTCAGGCTATTAAGGATAAAATAATGGAAGAATTCCTAAGTGTCACAGTGAAACGAATTGTAAATTGTCAGAATTAGAACAAAAATCTTCAAGAAATGTATTGACTAAAGATAACTATTCTGAAAACAGGCTTAGGAATAATAAATCCTGTAGTGAATTAAAATGTAACTGTTAGGGAAATGAAAATGACCCTTTTCTCGAAAGAGGGTACTTGTTGTCTTTAAAGGTTGAGACAAGCATATTCAGAAGCAGACAGTTTCCTATCTTTTCGACTGAAAAAGATGACATCCATCCAAAAGTTTTCATCAAAACTTTTAAGTGTATTTTTCCTCACTGTTGGTCTGAACATGACTTCAATTTATTGTGTCCAGGATCACAGGTGAAGCAGCTGGTCGGAGTGGCCGAGCGGTTCTAGGTGCTACAGTCTGGAACCGCACGATCGCTACGGTCGCAAGTTCAAATCCTGCCTTGGGCATGGATGTGTGTGATGTCCTTACGTTAGTTAGGTTTAAGTAGTTCTAAGTTCTAGGGGACTGATGACCTCAGCAGTTAAGTGCTATAGTGCTCAGAGCCATTTTTGAATAGGTGAAGCAGCACTGTGGGCTGCAGAAGTGACTGACAATTGTAGTACATGCATGGAATTTGAACAACTTTTCTTAGTGAAATACTGGTTGAGCAGCAAACAAGAGAGGCTACAAAAGGAGGTGTATCAACCATAATTTTATAATAGTAAACGAGGTTGATTGAGACAGTATTTCGAAAAATACATTAATAAAACGAGGCACTGGAGTGCTCCTATTTCTCATAGGGAAGTGATATGTATTTTGAAAAGAAGATTACCTGTTCATATACGTGACAAACTTATAAACGTCCCTGACTTTGACAATGAACATTTCCTGTCTGTCATTGATTCGATCTATATGATACTAGAAGATGCCTGAGTATGGAATAATAATAAAATGTCTACCTCACAATGTAATAATAATAATAATAATAACAATAACGACAAGTGAGATAGAAATCCTAAACCTATACTATATGAAGGAGGACAAGCAACATCTTATGGCTATAGTAAAGCAAATAATAATAATAATCAGTATAAACATAACACTTATTATACTAAAGAAACCTATGGAAATAATAATAATCAGGTGAATCAAATTAGCACAGGAAAACCAAATTGTAAGTGCAGACAGAATGATTTGAATAATCAGTATGGTAATTCATGCAGATATGATATATACACAGAAGACAATCCTGATAGAAAACAACCTGGGATAGACCCTTTGACACCTGTAGTTCAATGGGTAGATGCAAATGTAACTCAACAAGCACAACAACTCCAAGGACCAATACCACTTGGTAATGAAGCAATAAAGTCACGAAGGGAGCAACCACAAAATTTTGACCATACTGCACATATTGTTGAAGTACATTAACCACTGAATGTGGCATCTACTGAAAGATTAAACTAGAACTGGTCACCAAAAGCCTTCCTAGGATGGCTGGAGAGGATGAGTAGAGCAGGCATCATCTTAAAGTGAATGTACTGAGGTATAATGATGATTTGGACCTAAGGGAGGAACTGATTGAAGAAACACCTTACATTTTGAGTAAGCGTGGATGAATTTTGCAGGCAGTAGTTCAAACAGTAATAAATGTTATTGATGTTGAAATTTTGATTGGTACTGGAGCAACCATTAGCATAATGATGCAAGATTGTTTTAAACAAATTAGTCGAGGAGCAAAAGTGCTTACATTTCCTGTTACTGAATGTACTGTATCTGTAGCATTTAGTGCGAAAGCACAAAAGGTCTCAAAGCAGGCATGAGTCAACATTATGATGTGGTGGCTTCAATAGAAAGTACCTTCTTAATTGTTTCAAGGATGACTGTATCATGTGTTTGGGGTCTAGATTTTTTTGTGAGATGCTGGATCAGTCATCAATTTAAAAGAAGGGACATGTACGTTGGACTCTGAAGGTGACATTTTGACAGTCTCTGTGATAAAGAGCAAAGTAGTCCTGGATCAGAATTGCATGAAGTTAATGGTTAGCTATATTGGTATTGACTGTAACTTAGTTGATGATATTTTCTATATTGAATATACTGGAGAAGAAGTAAGTCAACTTGCACTTCAGGGAAAAATCTCCGAATCCGAATATCTGTCTACAAGTCAACGAAAAGATTTGTGGTGCTTGTTAAGTAATTATCTGCTCGTATTTTACAAACGTCCCAGAATTATCAGAGGTTTTGAATACGACATTAAGATGTATCCACATGAATCCTTTTGTTGCACTTCTTGTTCTGTTCCTTGGTCTAAGAGAGAGGCAATCAAGAAGGAAATTAACAAAATGTTAGAGTGAGGAATTATAGAATCCTCTCATTCTGAATATTGTAGCCCTTTTTTGGCAGTCCTCAAAGCGAATGGTGACGTCAGATTAGTTCTCGGCACCAGAGAGACAAAGAAGATAATTATACTGGTACAAGAAAGACCTGAGAATTTGGATGAGTTAATTCAGAAATTCTGTGGTGCCCACTTCCTAACATCCCTTCATATGAGAGGTTCATACTGGCAAATGAAAATTTCTATTGAATCTAGGAAGTATACTGCTTTTATTTTTATGGGCAGAAGCTACCAATTCACCGTTATGCCATTTGGATTAAATATTAGCGGAGGTGTATTTATATCGGCACTAGACCCTGTACTTGGCCAAGATTTGCTCGATAGAGTTATCTTGTATGTGGATGACTTATTGATCGCTACCAAAACGTGGGAGGAGCATCTCAATCTGCTTGAGAAAGTATTTGTGATATTCTTAGAGTGTGGAGTAACAGTATATTTAATGAAACCTAGATTCACCAAAAAGCAATTGAAGTGCCTAGGACACACAATATGCGGATGGTATGATGCCGTATCCTAAGAAAATGAGTGCTGTCAACGAGTGTCCCTATCGTAAAAGTAAAAAGGATTTAAAATCTTTCATGGGATTAGCTTCATTTTTCTGCCGATTCTTGCCTAATCAGTTAATCAGCCAAGAATTTTTATTATAGTTATTACGAAAGAACATCATGTGGAAATGAACCCCTGAGTGTAGTCGAGTGTTTGACAAAACCCGAGATGCCTTAGTTAATACCTATTTGTTACACCATCCAAAACTTGAACAAGATTTTTACATTGCCACTGACATTTCTGAAACAGACCTGGGTGCTACACTGTTCCAAATGGATGATCCACAAGATACGAATACCATTAAGGTTATAGGATTCACAAGTAGAACGCTCTCTAAATGTGAAAGGGCATACTGTACCTCAGAGTTTGAGGTACTAGCTGTAGTATGGGCGCTTAAAAATTTTAGATATTTTGTCTATGGAAAAAGAATAACCATATTTTGTGAACATTAAGCTTTGTCTTATATTTGAATGGGAAGAATGTTTCTCCTAAGGTTAACCAGATGGGCCTTGCTACTTCAAGAATATAACATTTCAGTGCAATATATATAAGGGAAAGACAACGTTGTAGCTGATGCTCTATCTCATTTGCCTAGAAGACAGGATAGTGAAGAATTTGAGGAACAGACTTTAGATTTCAAAGCAATGAATCTGTCTATTGCATTTTGTGGGAACAAATTTCAAAGTTGTGTCAAGATATGTCACTTTTGCAAGAACAAGATCCATATTGGAAACCTATTCAAGATGTAATCAGCGAAGAAGCTTTGAATCATTCTGGTAGTCTATATACTTTAGAATCTAATATATTATTTCAAAGTAAAACTCATGCCGAACCCTGGAAAGCATGCGTTCCAAAGAAATATCTGGAATCTTTACTGTGGTATACACACCTGAAGTGGGGACACCTTGGATATTTAAAATGCAAAGCCAAGTTAGCCCAATATAGCCACCATCCTAAATTAAAACCCTTGGCTACTAACATTCTAAAGAAACGTAAGATTTGCCAGAAAACTAAACCCAACTACTGCCGAAAAATTGAATTACATCCAATCATACCATATCAACCTTTGACACTGATATCTTGTGATGTGTGTGGACCATGTCCTATTACTTGTGGAAGATTTAGGTATATTCTGGCATTCTACGATATTTTTATGAAGTATGTGGAATTGTATCCTTTGAGGAATCTACATGTGCGTCCTACGTTAAAGGAATTTATCAGTGATTTCATGACAGAGTTTGGAAAACTGAAGATGATATTGACAGACAGTGCTGCCTACTATACCAGCAGAATCTGGGGAGAGACTATGAAGGAATACAATATTAAACATATATATATTTATTATGTTTTTATCCCTGCGAGAATCCAATCAAAAGATTGTTCCACAAATTAAATCAATTTATACGAACATTTACCACACACCAACATTATAAATGGATCGAGTGGCTATCAGAATTTGAAAGGATTTATAACGACTTGCGTCATACTTTGATTTGATTTGATTTGATTTATTTCGTGTTCCATAGGTCCAACTGTGTTGGATACACAAGGATGTGGAACGAGTCAGTTTTTTACAAATACAATCTGATAAAAAAATGGAAATGTCGTGTGGCTAGGGCCTCCCGTCGGGTAGACTGTTCGCCTGGAGGAAGTCTTTCGATTTTACGCCACTTCGGCGACCTGCGCGTCGATGGGGATGAAATGATGATGATTAGGACAACACAACACCCAGTCCCTGAGCGGAGAAAATTTCCGACCCAGCCGGGAATCGAACCCGGGCCCTTAGGATTGACAGTCTGTCACGCTGACCACTCAGCTACCAGGGCGGACATACAATCTGATAATCTTATAGCATATACAGAAATTAGAGTACATAATTATATAAAAATTTATACAGTAAATTCTTTGGGCAGCAATACAGAAAAAGAAAATACATATTTTCTTAGAATCATTAAAACACCAAAGAAAACAGATACAGAGGACACACAGATACAGAGCTCAGGTTAAATAACATTCTTAGTGGCATTATGTCAACTTGTATTATATAATATTAAAATATTACAATTTATTTAGTTAAAAATTCATCTAGACTGTAAAAAGCTTGTTCTGGCAGAAATATTTTAGTGCTGTCTTAAACTTACTCTTGTTATGAATCTCTGTCTTTATTTTGAGAGGAAGAGCATTGAAGAGTTTTGCTCCAGTGTAGTGGACACCCTTTTGTGCCAAGCTCAAATTTCTGAGCTTGCTGTGTATGTCATTCTTCCTCCATGTATTATGCTTACAATAATTACTGTTTGGTTGAAATATATCTAAATTTTTACAAACAAAGCGCATGAGAGAAAAAATATATTGGCATGTAGTTGTGTGTATTTTAAGTTTACGAAAACTATTTCTACACGAGTATCTTGGGCACAATCCAC
The DNA here is from genome assembly GCF_021461385.2 of Schistocerca piceifrons. NCBI lineage: Eukaryota > Metazoa > Arthropoda > Insecta > Orthoptera > Acrididae > Schistocerca > Schistocerca piceifrons. The sequence goes on along the minus strand of NC_060141.1, from coordinate 141,023,909 downwards.
ATATAATACTTAAAGCTCACTTCTGTGCAATGAACACTTTCCTTGCTAATGGCTGGTTGCCCCAAAAGATAATTCTGTACTCAATGAGAGAATGAAAATAGCCATAGTAAGCCACTTTTGCAGTGTTAGGTTCAACACATGTAGTGACAACCCGTAAAGCATAGGTAGCACAGCTAAGCCTCTTACAGAGATCAATAATATGTGAAGACCAGTTCATTTTCTTGTCAATGTGCACGCCAAGAAATTTTGTTGTTTCCATTCTTACTATTGGTTGATTACCACATGTCACACTTATCTCTCTCTCTCTTTCTGTTTTTGTACAGAATTGAATAAAGCTGGTCTTATTGGAATTTAATTAGAGACCATTCACATTGAACCAATTAACCACATTTGAGAGTATGTGATTAATGAGTTCCTCAAGATTGTTGTCTGTTCTACTACTCATAAAAATTGTGGTATCATCAGCAAAAAATGTAAATATACACGGCAGGCTTGTACATGATGGTAGATCATTTATAAAAATCAGGAATAATAGTGGCTCAAGAATTGAGCCCTGAGGCTCTCCACATGTAATGGAACTCCATTCAGAATCTGAGGAAGTGTCACATACTCCACCTGAGCTATTCAAGACAAATTTTTGTTTTCTGTCTTTGAGGAACGACTGTAGCCAATTGCCTGCAACACCACTTATTCCTACTAATTTTGCTTTTTGCAAGAGAATCTGGTGATGAACAAAGTCAAATGCTTTGGATAAATCACAGAAGACATGAAGTGCTAGCATTTTTTCATTAAGGGTTTCTACGACTTCATTTGCAAGTGCGTAGACTGCGTCTTCTGTTGAATGGCCAAGTTTATTTTGGAGACTGATTATGTGTTTATAAACTAGCATGCGGTGGTGACGGTGACGATACACACATCGACGAGGCATAGTGCTTCAATGCTGTTGCAGATAGAGCTCACAGTGGAATGGTTCCGCTGGCGTGCACTGCCCGCTTATATAGAGAGAGCATGACCTTGATTATGTAAGGCGCTGATAACGGGCTTAGAATTCTTAGCGTCAGCAGCGGGAGCAAAATAGCATACGCACGCTGTGGTCTTACTAACAGCGTGCGTCTGCTGCTGCTCCGGCCTATCGCCGAGCCAAGGGGGTTACGTAACCAGCCAGCTAGGCGCCCAGCGGTCACTGCGGCACTATGCTTTGTTAATTTTTTCAAATTGTTGCATCCTTGAGCCCCCGATTACCAGATGTACATCTAGCAGTTCTCGGCTGACGCCCCCAGTTACAGGAGTCAAGGAAAGCACTTCATTAATAATTATAATACAAAGTAATATCACCAGTTGCAGTCACATTCTCTGCAAGTACACCAAGTCCTTTCATCCATACATGTATTTTCTCATCATTAGAATCTTTTCTACATGAGTGGGTATACAGAGTAAAAGGCATATTACGATAAACAAAACTAGGTCTACTTTGCATCTTCAGGTCGATTCCACAGTGTCACATCTTGTAGGCGATGACATCTCGGTTGGCAAAAGATTCTAGTCCAGGTAGCGATGCATTCTCATAGCGGATAATTGCGAGTGTAAACCACCCACTGCCAGCCCAACCAAGTGATGTATGGCAAGGATGAGTCTCAAGGCTGGCTAAAGGGATGGCCACAAATTAAAGGAGACAGTCTCACTAAGGAGGACATCTTGAAGAAAGTTTACTTAAATTTACAACATCAAACTCAATTACAAAAAGCAAAATATGATAAAAAAAGTGAAGAAGTTGATAAACTATGCTGTTGGAGAAGCAATATTGTTGAGAAAGCATCCAAAGGCCTCAATAAAGGAAAAGTTAAATTAGAAATGGCAGTATTTATTTAGTGGACCATACAGAATAATACAAATTCCCCGTGAAGGAAGTTATATACTTACTGACTGTGATTCTGATGTGATAAAACGTTTATTCCACCACAAAGAGATAAAGAAATATTATCAATGAGAAAATATACACCATTTATGAAGAGAAAATTAAGGGAAAGAGAATGAGAAGAGTATTTACTAACAGGACACCGATATTAGACTTGAGCCAAGGGATGAGCTACAAGATGTATTATTTTGTTCGTTATCTTATATATAGTTAAGGGAACTATTTTATTCAGTTATTATTAAATATAATGTGTGTGTTATGAGAAACATATAACAATAATATAATTTAAGGAGATTAAAATGAAAAAGTTCACTTACAAGATAATTTCTGGAAAGAGGAAAAAAGCAGTTAATACAGTGAAGAACAAGAGAAAGCAAGATTAACTGACTTCAAGATGATTAGTTAAGTTTAAAAGAATACTACCCTAGAGGCATAAGTATTTTATGTTTATGAATTGCTGAAGGAATTTTATATGTATTAATGGTAGAAAGTATATTTCATGTGTGTGTAATGGACACGATCAAAGCTAGAGGAAATATGAGAAAGGAATGAAAAAGGATCTGATGTAACTGTCTAATGGCTGTTATAATCTGAAAAACATAATAAAAGAAACCATGTACTGAAGACAATGAAAGTATGATACAGAACATAAGGAAATAATTATTTTAATTTTATGATGAACCGATAACCATTATGGTAAGGAAAATGAATACAAATCTCATGAAGGTACGGTGGTAGAAAGCTGGAAGGACTATTGTCAAATATAAACTGAGGGCAATTATGTGATGGCACAAACTTCAGTATTGGATGACAATGTAGATGGAAAAAAAGTACACCAAAACTAAATCTTATGAACAATACTCACACTATTTATGATGAAGACGCAAATCTGCACAATAAGGGAAAAATGCACAAACAAATCTGTAGCACACTTTTTATAACAATAAACCAGTACTTGATGGTTGATCAGTGAAACCTTTTAAACACAACAGTATATCACGATGCACACATTGACGAGAATATGCCAACTTGCAGTAAGCAACTTCAAGCCATGAAACAGACAACAAATGCTGTAATCAAAATTTCAGAGAAATAATCTTTATTAAACAAATTATGAAACACATTCGAAGAAGAACTGGAAGAATTATGAATCCACTTCATTTTTCTGTTGACAGAACAATATCAGGTGAAGACACTACACTTTCTCCAGAGAGAATCGGAAGACACATTTTGAAGAAGCAGAGAAGGTGTTACCAGCAATATGTCATTCAACCTGACATTGTACACAGCTCGTTTGAAAAGCAAGAAAGAAGAAGATGATCGAGCCAACTATAGCTGCGTATATGGCTCGATGGATATCACAGTTCTGCCTATTTTCTATCAGGACTCGCTGCAAACCCTGCCTTGTGCAGCCAGTTAAAATAGCTTCTCGCCAAATAGTGGAGTGTTGTGTGTGTGTTGCATAGTGTGTGTGAAGTGCATCATGTCAGAAAGTGAAATTCAAACAAATTCATTGACTTTTGGAGATTCATTTCATCTACATCTACATCCACACTCCGCAAGCCGTCCAAGGGTGTGTGGCGGAGGGCACTTTACATGCCACTGTCATTACCTCCCTTTCCTGTTCCAGTCGCGTATGGTACGCGGGAAGAACAACTGTCTGAAAGACTCCATGCACACCCGAATCTCTCTAATTTTACATTCGTGATTTCCTCGGGAGGTATAAGTAGGGGGAAGCAATATATTCGATACCTCATCCAGAAACGCACCCTCTTGAAACCTGGCAACCAAGCTACACCGCGATGCAGAGCGCCTCTCTTGCAGAGTCTGCCACTTGAGTTTGCTAAACATCTCCGTAATGCTATCACGGTTACCAAATAACCCTGTGACGAAACGCGCCACTCTTCTTTGGATCTTCTCTATCTCCTCCGTCAACCCGATCTGGTATGGATCCCACACTGATGATCAATACTCAAGTATAGGTCGAATGAGTGTTTTGTAAGCCACCTCCTTTGTTGATGGACTATATTTTCTAAGGACTCTCCCAATGAATCTCAACCTGGTACCCGCCTTACCAACAATTAATTTTATATGGTCATTCCACTTCAAATCGTTCCGCACGCATACTCCCAGATATTTTACAGAAGTAACTGCTACCAGTGTTTGTTCCGCTATCATACAATCATACAATAAAGGATCCTTCTTTCTATGCATTTGCAATTCATTACATTTGTCTATGTTAAGGTTCAGTGCCACTCCCTGCACTAAGTGCCTATCCGCTGCATATCTTCCTGCATTTCGCTACAATTTTCTAATGCTGCAACTTCTCTGTATACTACAGCATCATCCGCGAAAAGCAGCATGGAACTTCCGACACTATCTACTAGGTCATTTGTATATATTGTGAAAAGCAATGGTCCCATAACACTCCCCTGTGGCACGCCAGAGGTTACTTTAACGTCTGTAGATGTCTCTCCATTGATAACAACATGCTGTGTTCTGTTTGCTAAAAACTCTTCTATCCAGCCACACAGCTGGTCTGATATTCCGTAGGCTCTTACTTTGTTTATCAGGCAACAGTGCGGAACTGTAAATGGGCAGTTTCTGTTAGGACTCCATTTACAATTACTCATGTAAAATTTGATGTAAAATGTATGTTACAATTTGTTGTACGAATCTTGGAATGCCTGAACCAAGGAATAACAGCACAGTACACCACCCTAGCACGTTTCAGTGAATCATGTAATGTCTTCAATCTTACCATGACATTACAGATTTTTTTAGGGGGGGGGGGGGGCAGTGTAGAGATGCAAGGGGTAACAAATTTGTCGTAAAAGTTAGTAAATCACTCAACGGACAGTATTTTTCAGTACAGTATTTTGTTCAATCCAAGCAAGTGTCGACTTGTGATGTAATCATCCAGACACGAGTTGACTGTAATCTGAATCTGTTTTAGCAAACTAATAGTTTCTCTCAGGCAATAAATTTTACTGATTATGAAATATAAGTTCTTGAAGTTTTTTCAGAGTCGGAAATGTTTAATTAGTAATTGCATGCCATAATTTATCTGTTTAATGTAAAGGTATTTAATTTTTGTATGCATAAAAAAAATGTGGATTTGTGTGCAGCTTTTACTCTGAGACAAGTTATCACATAAGAGTGCACAAGTGCGCATGTGCAGTTCACTGACCTGTGCGGTGAATTTTATATTTATGATTTCGACTCAGATGGAGACAGATCCAGTTCCAGTTAGAACTTACGTGACATCACGTTATTACAAAAGAGTCATTTAGCCAATTAGGGAAAATTGGAACTTGTGCACTCGATTTGATATATATTACAAACCAGTGTGTGATTGAGCTGTCCTGTAAGTCGCATGCAATAGCTACAAATGCACTTAGACTTAATGCACTAAAGTGGAAGTTAATTTTGAGACTAGTACTGATTTTGACAAAAATGAACCGAAAGTTTATTTAAAATATCGAGGTTCAGTTTTAATTGAGATGTATATCATCCTGTTGATTATGTTGCCTAGCAACACTTTAATGCAGCTTAATTAATTAATCAATTTGCGATGCAGTAAGTCCCATTACACATACAAAATGTTACAGTTTACTGCATGAGAATATGAGAGATCACATTAAATGCCATTAAACCAGTGGTTTCAAAAGTTAAATCACCAACTATTGCGTAACCTCACTGTATCAGTACATAATTTGTTGTGTCATGTCTCTTAATTAAGAGATCTCAAGAAGCCGGGACAAACAAGAAGACTAAAAGAAGAGGCATCGGTAAAAGTTTGTGTGTGGAACTGACTGAGGATGCTTCCTGGGGACATGCATGGACTGTCACTGCTGCGTTCGTGCTTGTGCTGTGGTTTCTGGTGAGAGGAGGAGCATGGGCAACTCCTGTGTATGGCACTGGGAGCATGGGAAATAGCAACAGGTGCTAGAAGTGGGTGGTGATGACACTTAGTTGGCAGTGGTTGGTTCCTGTTAGTGTGGGGCACTGTATGCATCAGCTGGAGGCTTTGAAAAGGGTAGCATTGTGGTGACATCAGGCTTCCATGCACTGGGCGGGGTGTCAGTCATGTAGTTGGTTGGTGATGGTCCAGAGGCAGTGTCAGCTAGCAGTGGCATCAGGGTTGGTGTCATCTGGTGGCAAATGGGAACATTGTAGGGGTTGGTTTTGGCCTGCATCATATCAGGGGCAGTGTTGGTGATGCTATGACTGGGGTCTTTGGTAGACAGGGGTAACTCCACCTTTATGGTGTTGTACTCATTGGCTGGAGGGGGTCTAGGACACAGGCCAGCTTAATCCAGTTTATGGAGACAGTCATTGTGGCGCCATTCAGATGAATGGAGAGTGTATTGTCCCACATTTCAACACCAAGTGTGGGCCCAAAGACTGAGGGCACAGCGGTGGCTGGTACGCATCCACCCGAAGCATGATATGCATTCTGTGAGATCATTCTGGATGAAGGTATGGTGCTTTCCAAGACATTGTGGAGGTATTAGTCACAGCTGGGCCATGAAGTCCTGAAGCTGCTGCATAAAACCTGGGATGGTGCTAAGAGGAGGAAGTGGGGTTGTTTCCAAAAAATCATCAGGAATGATAAGTGGATGTCCGTATACCAGCTTGGTGGCAGAATTCCCAGGTTGGTCTTATGTGCAGTCTGCAGGCCTAGAAGTTGCAGGGTAAGGCAGTAGACCATTTGGAAGAATAACATGTGAGGGTGGCCTTAAGTGTGCAGTAGAAACGTTCCACCATGCCATTAGCTGTAGGGTGGTAGCTGGTGTTATGGTGAAAAGTGGAGTCGCAGGTGGCAGTCAAAGATCAGAAGAAGGCGGAGGTGAACTGGTGCCCACGATCTGTAGTTATGTCAGGTGGGCATCCAAAGCGGGACACCCAGGTCTGAGGAAAGGCTGATGCTACAGTTTCAGTTGAAATGTTGGGGATAGGGGTGGCCTCCATCCTGCATGTAAATCTGTCAGTAATTGTCAGCAGATATCATTATCCATCAGAGGAGGGTAGTGGTGCAACAATGTTGAGGTGAATGTATGTGAAATGGTGTTGTGTGTGGAAGTGCGGATGCCAGGCTTGCGAGACCTGGACATGGTAAAATGCTAATTTTTGGTAGGCAGGAGGTAGGAAGGGGTGGGGGTGATCGTTGGAACCATCAGATTGCAAAGGATCCATGAGGATGTCACGGCAGTTTTTATGGTCAGAGCTGGGTATAGAGTTTAGCTGGAGGTTGAGGCCAGAGTCAGCATTGGGAAGGGTGTGGGCTAGGTCTGGGTCCCCCTCTTGAGCAACGCCCAGGGCATTGAGGCCAAAGGGCTGTGTGGTGGTGTAGGAGTGGCTAAGGCAATCTGCTGCAATGTTACCGATGCTGGCACTTTTGGGCCCTCGTCAGTAAGTTGCTGAAGGCATATCGAAGCTGGACTGCTGGAATTGTTGCAGTATGATCTGAAATGTCCTGCTACAGTTCTTGAAGACTATGAGGGTTATTGCAATACACCTCTTGAGGGCTCCCCACACTGAGTCATTGCACACTGACAAATCAGGTGATCTGAGTGGCCAGCTAGGGCCACAACCAGACCAACATCTGTTAACATATCTGTCAGGTGAAAAAATTGTGTAAATATGCTCCAAGGTTTGGCCAGCTGTATGGACAGTTGCTCCATTCTGCTGGAAATAACAGTAAGTTTTTTTCCTCCTTCATTAATGCTGCCACAAATAGTATCAAAATGTTGACAATGTAACATGCCAAAGTCATCGTCTGATGGAAAGAGACTGGACCAATAACCTGTAGGCACGGCACACCAAACCCCAACCTTCTTATCAAGCTGTGGTGTTTTGTGGAAGTTAGGCAGATTCTGTTACCCAGAACCTGTGTTTCTGTGAGTTGACATAACCACTCATGTGGAACCAGGCATCATCAGAATAAAGAACAGATACATGTACAAGCTATTCATTGTTGTCTCAGTGAACAGTCACTCACAAAAATGGAGGCACTGAGGAGCATCTGCTGGTTTTAATGCATGAACAAAAGCCACTCAGTAGGAATGCAGATGGATATTCATCTGCATGATTGACATGATATGCCAGTCTCTTGATTTGATAGGATGCTGAAGCATTTTCTGGTGAACTGCAGGCACATTTTCTGCTCTGCATGCACATTTTGGAATGTATTTTGACTTGTTCAAAACAGATCCTGTCTGACGCCATTTTCAGAATAAGAGATGTTTGGCCCCCATTGCAGTCACTTTGACTTTGTTTCTCAGCAAACAAGCTGACCACACAGTATCCTCAACTTTGTTGCTATGTAACTTTCCACAGTGAATGCCTGCAGGTCCACTGTGAGTACCACCATCCCCTTTGCACTGTTCCACTCGCACTGACACAGCCCGTACTACACTCTGAACTGGTGTGGATCATGTGGTGAGCATACATGTCGTGCACACATTATGGGATGTGGTTACATGCATACATTATGGGATGTGGTTACATGCATACATTCTTATCCAATTGCGTCTACTCATCGGGCAGCTTTTATCTAGTTGGTATAAATAATTTTATATTGCTGATCATAAAATGTTGGCAATTTACTCAATAACACGTCCTTCATAGAAGAAAGTATGACAATGGAGATATCGAGGCAAGCTGTATCTGAGGAATTTTCACAAATGAGTACACAAATTTAGAAGAGTAAATGAACAATATGTTTTCAAAAATGGAAGAGAAAAGGTCTGATTTTTCATATCTCAGACAAATCAGACAGTGGATCATTTGAAACAAACATTAGAAATGGTATTTAAAAACTTATAAGAAATAGATGTACAACTGGAAATAGTAGAGGAGAAGCTAGACAGCAAATTAGAAAGTGTGCATGCTATAAAGGCTAGGCAGCTGAAGCTGATTTAAATAAAAATATTCAAATTTTATAAAAATATTTATAAGAAACAAAAAATAGCTTACAAAAAGTAACTACTAAGAATGTACATGCAAAAGCAATGATGATTAACGATTCGAATTAAAAGATTAGAATATGAGAAAGGACTTATGAATAAAAATATACATATTCAAGATAATAATATTGTGAAACCCATTTCGTTATTACCATTTGGTATAGTACCAATAGGTGGAACAGCAGTGACTTTCAACACAGATGATACTAACGGTAAGAGGCAAGCAACTAATATAAGTAATGGCACATTAATTTTTGAGTATACAAGACAGAAGGAGAAGAAAAGATGAGAGGATGAGTTAAGTAGAAGTAAGTTACATTATAATGCAGGTGATTATTTTACAGCTATGTTGAGCAGAGAAATAAATCGTAAATTTCAGAAGGTTTCACCGTCTTGGTCTTTTCTTAAAATCTTTTAAAGATGTTGCATTATGACAACACACATCTCCATTCAGCTGATGTCATTCAAAATCTTATTCGGTAATTCCATTGGGAGCCGTTTGATAACTTGTGTTACAGCTCCAATCTTGCACCTTCTGACTAAGACTTGCTCTTGAACTTAAAGTGTGATTTCGGAAGAAGTTGCTCAGACAGTGATGATGACACATGAAGAGGGTATAGAAAAGCTGGTTTTGTGCTATGACAAATGTCTGAACCGTGGAGGCAGCTATTTAGAAAAATTGTCTGAGAAATGCTCTTTTTTGTAAAAATAAGTTTTTGCTTTGAAAATAAATTTTGATTTTTTTACTAAGTGTACTTAATTACCTGACACACTTCATAACTGGAAAGGGTATAGACACTTTATGGAACACCAATTAAAGAAGTTCAAGTACTAGAGTTGCCCAGAAAGTAATGCACTACAATTTTTTTCTCAGCTGAAAACAATGTTATGAATGTGAAACATTACGTATGTATTATTTCAAGTCTCCTGAGTGTGCACACCAGGTTTCCGTCACTTCCAACAGATAGCGTTGGATCAGGTAGCGTTCAAGTACAAGGGTTGCCCAGAAAGTAATGCACTACAATTTTTTCTCAGCTGAAAACAATGCTATGAATGTGAAACATTTCGTACATATTATTTCAAGTCTCCTGAGTGTGCACACCAAGTTTCCATCACTTCCAACAGATAGCGAAGCTGTAGATCAGTTTCAAAATGGCGTTTGTAGGTGAAGTAAGTTACAAGCAATGTGCTGTCATTGATTTTCTCACTGCAGGCAAAGAAACTGTAGGGGAATATCCATAAATGCTTGAACAAAGTCTTTGGAGCATCTGCTGTTGACAGAAGTACAGTTAGTCACTGGGTGTGGAGGGTGAGGTCATTATAAGGCAGTTCAGCAGAGCTCCATGATTTGAAGTTGTTGGGGAGACCCTCCATGGCTGTCACACTTGACATGTTGTCATTCACAAGGAAAGAGGCAGTTAACACTTTATCTGTCAATCAGCAAAGGAAGTGTGGTTACAATTATCCCCACTCTTGGTTATTGAAAAGTGTATGCAAGAAGGGTCCTGTGGTGTCTAACAGTGGATCAGAAATTTCACAGAAAAAACATAATATCTTGGTTTGTTGCAACATTTTGGAGCTGAGGGGGAAGCCTTCTTCTCCCAGACTGTGACAAGTGATGAAACCTAGGTTCACCATTTTGAGCCCAAAACAAAACAACAGTTGATGGGATGGTGCCATTCCCACTCCATGCAGAAGAAAAAATTCAAAGCAGCTGCTTCTGCCAGTAAGGCCCATGATCACTGTGTTACAGGACTGTGCAGGTGTGATTCTCATTGATGTGATGCCAAGAGGTGGTACCATTAATTCAGAACCATATGTCAACACATTAACAAAAGATGTGTTTCCGGTGACTTCGGCACCACAACAACCCAGGAGATGATTTTTTGCAACACAATATTGCTTGGCCCCATACAAGTGTGGGGACTGCTGAACACATCCCCAAACATGGTTGGACAGTGTTATCCCATCCACCCTACAGCCCTGACCTAGCCCCCTCAGACTTCTACTTGTTTGGGCCATTAAAGGATGTCATTTGTGGAATACGTTTTGAGAAAGGATGATTCACATAGTGAAGCACGGCTCCAGCATTAGGACAAGTATTGGTACTGACAGGGCATGCACACCCTTGTTTTGTGCTGGAAGAATGCCATAGGATGGCATGGAGATTACATGGAAAAATAGATTGTATGGATAAAACACCATTCTTTTGTGTGTGTAATCCTCATTATGTTCAATAAAGAATTGTAGAAGAAAAAAATGTGGTGCATTACATTCTGGGAAACCCTCATACGTAGGCAGTCCACTCCATGAGGAACCTTTATTGGAAGTGATAAGAAATTGATTATTCTGGAGAGTAAGAGATAAACTTTTAGATAAGGCCTACACCTACATCTATGTGATTACTCTGCTATTCACAATAAAGTGCCTGGCAGGGGGTTCAATGAAACACCTTCAAGCTGCCTCTCTACAGTTCCACTCTCGAAAATTGCATGGGAAATTTGAGCACTTAAATTTATCTGTGCAAGCCCTGATATCTCTTATTTTATTGTGATGATCTATTCTCCCTTTGTAGGTGGGAGCCAATAGAATGTTTTCACAATTGGAGGAGAAAACTGGTGACTGAAATTTCTTGAGAAGATCCTGTCACAACAAGAAATGCCTTTGTTTTAATGATTGCCACTCCAATTCACGTATCATTCTGTAGCACTATCTCTCCAACTTCATGATAATACAAAACGAGCTTCTGTTCTTTGAACTTCTTCAATGTCATCCGTCGGTCCCACCTGATGCGTATCCCACACTGCACAACAATGATCCAGAATAGGGTGGACAAGTGTGGTGTAAGCAGTCTCTTTAGTAGACATGTTGTGCCTTCTAAGTGTTCTGCCAATGAATCACAGTCTTTGGTTTGCTCTACGCAAAACATTATCAACGTGATCATTCCAGTTTAGGTTATTTGTAATTATAATCTCTAAGTATTTAGTTGAATTTACAGCCTTCAGATTTATGTGACTTATCGCATAATCGAAATTTAGCGGATTTCTTTAGTACTCATATGAATAACTTCACACTATTCTTTATTCAGAGTCAACTGCCACTTTTCCCACCATGCAGATATCTTATCTAAATCATTTTTCAATTTGTTTTGGTCATTGGGTGACTTTAAAAGATGGTAAAAGATAGCATCATCTGCAAACAATCTGAGAAGGCTACTCAGATTGTCTCCTAAGTCACTAATATAGATCAGGAACAAAAGAGGGCCTATAACACTTCCTTGGGGCATGCCAGGTATTACTTCTGTTTTACTCGAAGGCTTGCCATCTATTACTAAGAACTGTGAGCTTTCTGTCAGGAAATCAAGAATACAGTCGCACAACTGAGGTGATATCCATAGGCATGCAGTTTGGTTAGAAGAAGCTTATGAGGAATGGTGTCGCAAGCTTTCCGGAAATATAAAAATATGGAATCAATTTGACATCCCATATTGATATCACTCATTACTTCATGAGTATTAAGAGCTAGTTGTGTTTCACAAGAATGATGTTTCTGGATCCATGATGACTAAGTGTCAATAAATTGTTTTCTTTGAGGTAATTCATGATGTTCAAATGCAGTATATGTTCCAAAACCCTACTGCAAATCAACATTAATGCTATGGGCCTGTAATTCATAGGATTACCCCTATTTCCCATTTTGGAGCAATTTTCCAGCCTTTAGGTATGAATCTTTATGTGAGTGAGTGGTTGTATATAATTTCTAAATATGGAACTATTATATCAGCATACTCTGAAAGGTACCTGACTGGTATATGACCTGTACTGGAGCCCTTGCCTTTATTAACCCAGATAACCCTGACATCCTTCTGGAAGGGCGACATCACTCACTGTTGAAATTATTTATTTTTGTGAATAACGCATTGGTGCAATGGACTGTGACACAGTGTTATATGAAGTAGGCAGAATCAGTTGCATGCTGCAACAATCAGTTTGACAGTGTCATTCATAGTGAGTGAGAAACTGTGTCTTGAAAATAGGGCCGATTTAACCATGGACGAACTGACTGACCTTGTCATCGATGGGTATGTATATTTTCTTTCATATTGCGCCAATGATTATGAAATTTGTCATATAATATCTTAAAGAATTAACCTATATTATTTATGGGTTCATATTACGATTGAAAGTTTCCATCGGTTGTAATTCAATAGTGTTTTCAACCGTCCTTCCAGAAGGATGTCAGGGTAATTCACAGAAAACGATGTACACTGATGGAACTTTTGGACATGTTAGAATTAAAAGATGAGGAAATACCTAATACTGGTGCGAATGTAACATTACACCCTCCTCTAAATTCAACTGATGACGTAACAGATGAAGATTCGTGTGCTGAAGAAAATCCAAGTGTAGATAAATTACCAGCAAGTCAGCTCAATGCTACTGCACTTTGTGATTTGGCCATTTCTACCAATGGTAATGCTATGAATGCAACAAGGAAACAATCCTTTACGTCTGATGTTGTTCCAGGACCCTCCAGAAGCACAAAAACAGCAACAATAACAACAACAACCACAAACAAACCAGCAAGGCTATCGAAGAATAAAGTTTTAAACCTCAAGAAATATAAGTGGAAAAGTGGTGAAATAGTTAATCCAACACCTGTATGGCCTCTAATGTTCACAGTTGGAATGAAAAAAGGGCGAACACCATTTGAATATTTCTAACAGTTTTTTGATAACAAAGTGCTTCTATGCAGCCAAGATTGTTCAGAAGATGAGATGTTGGTGTTTATTGCAATACTTCTGTTAAGTGGATATGTAACAGTGTCACACAGAAAGATGTACTGGCAATCAGATATAGACAGTCACAATGACCTCGTAACAAATGTCATTTCCAGAGATCGATTTGGCTTTATCTTTTCCAATTTGCATGTATGAAACAATGACAATTTAGATAAATCAGACCATTTTGGGAAAATCTGCCCATTACTGTGTATGCTGAATGATAGATTCAAACAATTTGTGCCTCACGTGCGGCATCATTCTGTCAATGAATTGATGGTCCCGTACTTTGGAAGTCACGGGTGCAAACAATTCATAAAAGGGAAACCTATCTGATGCGGATTCAAATTTTGGTGTGGAGGCACAAGTGGTGGATATATTTGGCTCAAACCCTACCAAGGAGCTGGCACGTGTAGTAAGGACTATGAAACAAAAGGTATGGGGTACGGTGTGGTAATGATTTATGTTGACCAGTTACTTCTACGTGTTCCATATCAAATATACTTTGATAACCTCTTTACGAGCATTGAACTACTACGTGACCTAAAAGAGAGGGGTGTGGAAGCAACAGGAACAATAAGAGGCAACAGAGTTAAGAATTGTACTCTATCATCTGCAGATAAAATGATAAAAGAAAATAGAAGATCATATGAAGTTTGTTCTGACTCAGCATCCGGGATTTCCATTGTAAGTTGGAATGACAAAAGTGTTGTTACTGTAGCCACCAACTTTGACAGAGTGCAACCACTACGATCTGTAACAAGTTTTTCCAGGGAACGAAGGAAAAGGATTAGCGTGCCTCAACCTAACTTATTACACTCCTACAATACTCATATGGGAGGCATAGATCGAGCTGACCAAAATGTATCCCTATATAGATGCTCTATAAGAGGGAAAAAGTGGTATTTCTCAATCATTGCACATTTTATAGACTTGCAGAGCAATATGCCTGGGATCTTTACAAGCACAATGAAGCACCCATAGATCATCTGACATTTCATCGTCGAATTGTCACTGCAATTCTTGAAAGTCACAAAAGAGTCACTACCAGCAGAGGACGTCCTAGTAAGAGGGCAAAACTAGATTCTAGATTTGATGGAAGAGAACATTATAGTACTGAATTACCAATGGATGATGTCACAAAAAAGAAGAAGCAGCTGAAGTCTCGAAGTTGCCACAAAAAAAACTACTACTATGTGCGTAAAATGTTTGTTGCTTTTCATCTTATCATACTAGTGCATAAAATATGTGTATAGGTTAATTGTGCAATGTCATATACTTTAAAAACATGTTCCCTTATTGTCCTGACGTCCTTATGGAAGGACGCCCATTTTTGGAAATACTAAATAAAAATAAATACTCAAAATTGTTTTTACTTTCTTCCTTACAACCTTGTGAATGAATGTAGATAAGATATAAATCAATTTTGAAAAACAAATAAATCAGGACTATCTGGGTTAAGTGACTTAAGCTGCTTTGCTACACCGAGGAGAGCTATTTCTATGTTTCTCATCTTGGCACTTGTTCTTGATTGGAATTCAGGAATATTTACTTCTTCTTCTTTGGTGAAGGAGTTTTGGAAAACCATGTTTAATAACTCTGCTTTAGTGATACTGTCATCAGTAACTTCACCATTGTTATCATGCAGTGAAGGTATTGATTGCATCTTGCCACTGGTGTGCTTTATGTATGACCAGAATCTCTTTGGGTTTTCTGCCAGATTCCGAGACAGAGTTTCATTGTGGAAATTATTAAAAGTGTTTCACATTTATGTATGTGCTATATTTCGAACTTCTGCAAAACTTTGTTGATGTTGGGGATTTTGTGTTCTTTTAAATTTGGCATGCTTCTGAATCAGTAATCTGACTTCTTTTGTGTACCAGTGGGGGGGGGGGGGGGGGACATTACCATCACTTATTAATTTATGTGGTATATAGCTCTCAATTGCTATCGATACTCTCTCTTTGAACTCATTCCACATGTTTTGTACACTTTCATGATCACATCAGAAGGAGGGAAGACTGTCTCTTAAAAAGGCGTTAAGATCATTTTTATCAGCTTTTTTAAATAGGTGTACTCTGCATTTCTTTTTGATGGTTGTGAGTGTTAATGGTATTCTGCCTAGCAGCAACTGCCTTGTAGTCACGAATCCCTGTATTTGTCATGTTACTCCCTATTTGTCCAGGATTATTTGTTGCTAAGAGGTCAAGTATGCTTTCGCAACCATTTACGCTTCAAAATAATTTTCTGAGAAAGCATTTAGTACAATTTTGGATGACATTTTATGCCTGCCTCTGGCTTTAAATGTATAATTTTTCCAGCACATCGAGGGTAGATTGAAGTCACGACCGACTATAATTGTATCAGTGGGATACCTATTTGAAATGACACTCAAGTTTTTTTTTACTGTTCAGCAACTATATCTTCTGAGTTGGAGGAGTGGGGGGGCGGGGGGGGGGGGGGTCAGTAAAATGGTCTAATTAATATCTTAGTCTGATTGTCAAGTATAAACTCTACAGACTTGAAATGTACATGAATATATACAAATGTGTGTATCTTGCAAATATACTCATAATTTTAAAACCTTGAACAATGTGTTTCAAAGCACATCAGTTATACTTGTCTCTGATTATTTTATGTATAAATTTAAGTGGCTTAAAATCAGTTGTTGGATACCTAGAATCATGGCTAGCTTTCTGTACTGGCTCAGAAATATACACAGTTTTGCTGAAGTTTTTCTATCCTCTGTTATGTTGCTTTTCAATCCAAAGAAAACACGTTACACTAAGAAACAATGTAACTTCCAAATTGGAATATTAAAAATTCCCCAGACATGCTCCACAAACAGACCTCACATGCCATTTCCTCACACACCCTCAATACTCCCGCCACCCCCAAGAACTATCTACGAAGGAGTGCCCCCTACATTATCCAATACCACCACAAACTGGAACAACTGAACGCCATCCTTCCTTAGGGCCTGGATTACCTATTGTCTGGCCCTGGAAAGAGGGCATTCCTATGCAATAGTCTTCCCTTCCCTCCTAAAGTGGCATTCCATTGCCCACCCAACCTCCACAATATCCTAGTCCATCCCTATTTCACTCTCAGTTCCAAATCCTAGCCACAGGGATCACATCCCTGTGGAAGGTCCACGTGCAAGACCTATCCTATCCACCCACCCAGCACTTCCTATTCCAGTCCTGTCACATGCTTATCCTATTGCTTTACCTGTGAAATCAGCCATATCATACTCTATCTCTGCTGCAATCGTTGCACAGCTTTTTATATTGGTGTGAATACCAACCAGCTATCGACCAGGATGAACGACCACCCCCAAACTGTGGCCTAGAGCATGGCAGATGATCCTGTGGCACAACATGAAGCTGAACATAACATGCTTGATTTCAATGGCTGCTTCACAGCCCATGCCATCTGGATCCTCTGCTCCACCACAAGATTTTCTGAACCATGCAGGTGGGAGATATCCGTGCAACAATTCCCTGCTCCCAAAATTTTCCTAGCCTCAACCTAAGGTAACTTAGTTTTGCTACACTCTCCTCCCAAAAGTTTCCACCCCCTTTTTCATATCACCCCCTCCCTGTTCATGTCCCATCACCCTCTGCCAGTAATCCGTCTCCTCTTTCTCCTTCCCTACTCCTCTACTTTTCCACATGCCTCTCCCCCATCCCCTGCCTAGCTCCCTGCCCCCACATGCTCCTGATGCTGTGCCTGGCAGTCTTGTCATATCTCCTTCTAGTCCCTGCATGCTCCATCAACACCACATACTATTCAGCCCCCTTCCCTACCCCATTCCAGATTGCTGATCAACTTGATATTTGCATTCTGCTCTCAGAGGTGGCTATCGTGTGAGTGTGAGGTGTTCTTACTGGTGAAAGCATTTGTGTGTACATGTTTTCTTTTCTGAAGAAGACTTTGGCTGAGAGCTAAATGTGTAACAGTCTTTTCATTGTGCGTGTCTGCAACACATCACGTCATCTTGATGGTTAGTAGCAATCTGTTGTCAGTATCACAGTATCAAGTTATTTTAGACAGGGTTTGCAGTTGGCAAGGCAATATTGTGAGCACTGTGAATGTAACACAGTTGTTTCTGGAATCTTATTAATTGTACCTTATTCTGCAGCACTTGTAATTTGAGTCGAGTGATACAATTATTCAGTTTATTGCTTCAAATTGTGGAATCACCTTATGTGCTAGTAATGAAGATGTGTAAGATCTGTGCCCATAGTTAATCTTCCTTTTGTTGAGGAGACAGCAGTTTCATTTTACTGTCTTTGTTATAACTTTGCAAAGCTTGAAAAAATGCATGTGTCATTATGTAATGTCTTGTTCTGATGAAGAAAAAACTCATTCTGCAGGATAATTTTCCTGGTGCAGATTGCATAGACCTAGAAGTTGAGAGAGTAATGGCATATGACGTTGCTCAAAGGGTTCACTTCCTGATGTCAGAGGTGAAAGGAAAATCGCAGAAAACATTACCTACATTTCACGTTCCACCATATTACTTGGGTAAGTTGCTTTCATTTACAGTAGCTAGCATTTATGTTTGATTGTTGGCTGTTGAAAGATGATTTCATCATTAAATTGTTCCAAAAAGCAATTGATTGTACTGTTTAGACTCAGCTATCACCAAACACATTTACAAAAATTTAATTTTACTTCTTGTGCAGCTATAATAATATTTATCTCAAAAATTAAATAGAGAGAAATTGAATATAGGCTCCTCAGTCTTTATATAGCATACCCTGACTGAAAAAAATCCCACCACCAAGAAATTAGTAAAGCAGAGTAATAAAATTTCAAGAACACATTTGGCTAGGTAACATATTTAAGTGACTTACATTGGAAGATCATGGGTTAATGTAAGTATGAGAAAAGTCATTGCATATACGAAATAATGGTACATTGGTAACTGGTGTAACTGCCAGAAATTTGAACACATGCATGACTTGTGTCGCACAGGTGCCAGAGGTCCATGTGTGTTGAAACTGGTTGCTCAATAGAGGGGCAATTACTGGTAATGCTGGTTTTGGATGATGCTGCAGTTGTTGTCTGCTGTTGATCCTTATGTGCTTGATTGGTGACAGATCTGGTGAACTACCAGGCCAAGGCAATATATTGACACTCTATATAACATGTTGGGTTACAAGGGTGATATGTGAGCAAATGTTATGCTGATGGAAAAGGTAACATCCTGGGTGTGGAATATTGCCAGTCAAATACGGTCCTGAGAACAGTAACTGCCATTTACTGTTTAACTTCTTTAGTTTAGTTGGTTTCTTGTAAGTTCTAAGGAGAACTTCTTGTCTGCTCCAATACTCACACTTGCATTTTAGCCTCTTGTCAGAGATTTCTTTCATATATTTTGCTTTTTCATTTAAAATCATCAGAGATTTATTAACCTTTTCCCATGGAGGAATTTCATATCGTGGTATTTGAAATAGAGATTTAACCCATTCATCCACTTCTGGCTTACAGAACATGAATCCTTTTGGAGAAAATTCTGTGGAAGATTATTTACAATTTTCTCAAATGGAGTTAAGTATTCTACCAATTTAGTCTGTTTTGTAGGTACATGTGGCCTGATATATCTATTGAATTTCTTGAAAATCCTTCTATAGAATTTGCTTCCAGATGGAAAATGGGAAACTAACATGTGCTTTATTTGTCTGTCTTTCAAGATGGTTTTCCATTGTCAGTCATAAAATTTGATGCATTGTCTTAATAGGTAAATGGTGGATTTGCTGACTCTAGGCAAGTAATCTTCTGAGATCCTTTTGTTGATAATGGCTGATGTTATGTTCTTGGTATTGTAGTGTTACATGCTGTTTAAGCAAATGACATTCCCACTTAGTTTCAAAGATATGAGAAGAGGGTCAAAATACATTTCAGTAGCATACAACTGATTTCAAACTAGCTGAAATTGGTAATGCACATTAAGAAAATAACAATGGGCTACAATTTTGTTTATACGTTTCGAAACTCCATGATGTCATCAAGAACAATGAGTATAATTAATGAAATCATTTACACGAGGTTTTGCTTTACAGCTTTCCATTGGGCATCTTGTAGAACACTCGTGTTATTACACATCTTTAAATAATAGGAACAGAATGTGCTTTCATGTATAAGTAAAATCTGGAAGTCAGGTGTGTACTCAGTGATGTCCACAAACTCATTAAGACATCATAGAAGATGTGAAATGGTGCCTGTGATGAAGTTCTGTTGTCCATCTACGTATACAATTTCAAAATTAAACTCTTCAAGAAAAATAGATTATCATGCTATCATGCATAAAGCAGCTTACAGATTGGTTGTCATAATAAACTTAGGTATGTTCACCAGACAGACAATACTTAAATTTCCTGAAAGCCCCAGCAACCACTAATGCTTCCAACTCAATCATTATGTATGATTGTTCACAGTCTCTGAGAATTTTGCTCGCTCCTTCCCCCACTGGATCAGATCCTGAAGAAGTGCCCATAAATAAAAAAAGAGTACAGAGTTAAGATGTTTTAGTTCATAGGTTGGAAAGAGTAATGTTTCAGCTATTGAGTCCCAGACTTAGAATCAGCCAGGTAGAATTTCGGGTCCAGTGCAGCATTCTATTGTGAACCACACAGCTACCAGGTCTGAAGAAGTACTGCATCGTTTGGATGAAATATTTTTGCTCAGTGAAATCAGACTGTAATTTTTTTTAACTGGGGCTATTATGGAAGATATGTTCTTAATTCTGAATATTTTTTTCATTATTTAATCTATAATTACAATTTTTTTGTTAATTAACTTCCTCCTGAAATGCAAGCAATAAAATTGTAAACAGCTATTAGCCAGGCATTATGTCAACATTACTTCAAAGAGTACTCATGGTACAATATGCCAACAGGATCCATAGACTGCTGATCCATGGCCTGGACGTAATTGCTTCTACACTTTTATCAATAGAACAACTGTTGGAAGATATGCAGAAACCAACAAAAAAGTTAATGAACGAATATCACCAAAGGCTTTCCTGAAAGTCTTCTCATGGAAAAAATATGGAGGATGTGTTCTGGAGGCTTCTGGCAACTAATCCTCATATTTTTCCATTGAGGAAACCATCCCTGAGTAGAGTGAAAACTTTGTCATCTGAGGCTGCTGCCCTCTTATTACCTGATGCAGATGATTACAAGGAATCAGGTGCTGTGGATGATGAAGAGGTTCAAAATGTTGAGAAAGAAGATGAAGAAGAAAATGAAGAGGAGGAACAAGAAGCACAAGAGGAAGAAGATTAACAGGACTTATTAGACTTACAGCTTTTGTTACCAATGTGTGTTTTCTGTAATAAAGACAGTAATGGAGGCCGCTTTGTTGTAAGATTTACAATTAAAATAATAAATGTTCACCCAAAACATTTTTTGTCCACTTCATTAATTTTTTTTCCAAATTCTTTTCATCATATTGAATCAAAATTTTGAATTTTTCAATTTTGTTATAAAAACCATTATCAGAAATGTTAGAAATTCAGGAATCTGGCTCAATGTGCCTCCCCATGAGAAGACATGTGTGTGGTTAAACAAAAATATTTAGTCCTGTCTGAGTGGTTCAATAGTCTTTCATTGACTAAGGCTTGCTTTATTGCTTCAAAATCCTTCTGGCACTAGCTTGATCAAATCCAAGAGGAATTCTTACACAGGAGATGCAGCAGGGCAAAACTGTGAAAATGCTGATTTGGTACAAATTTATGAAAATATGATACCAGTCCTAGGTATGCTTAATTAGTTATCTTTCTGTTTGGGGTTTGGGATAATAATTAATCATTTCAGCCGTTTCTTTATGTGGAAGTATTCCAGATGGATAAAGAACATGACCTAAAAATTTAATCTCCTGCCTGCTGATTTTGATTTTTGTAAATTCATAGTAACTCTAAAACATAGGAATGTATTCAGCACATTGTCTGGTGGTACCAAGTGTTTCTTCCAGAATGTGGTCACAATTAAAAGATCATCTATGAGGTTTGAAACTTAAATAGTAGCAACTATTTATTCACAACTGATACAAAAGTGTTGCATGTTTGCACCTGTTACTGTCCTTCAGAGTAGTCACCAGCATATGGAAGGCGTAGTATACCATTAGAAGAGCCTGTTTTGTTGATGGTGTGAATGGAGTGGTCTACTGCCTGTCGAATCTCTGCAACAGTTGTGAAGCAAATGGCATGAAGTGGTTCCCTCATCTTCGAAATCAAATCAAAGTCACAAGGACTTAAGTCCGGGGAGTATGGTGGATGATACAGTACTTCTCAGTCCCATTGACTGAACAGAGCAGCCACAGATTGCGCTGTATGTGCCTGCACATTCTCATGCAAAATGATGGGTGGGGTGTGCAGAAAGTGTTGCCGCTTTATTTGCAAACCTGGTTGCAGGTGATGCTCCAAAAACGAACAGTAATACTGTGCATTGATGGTCTGCCATGGAGGAATGTAATGCATTAGGATAACACCATCACAGTCATACAAGAGAATCACCATATCTTTAGAACATTCCATCAACAGAACAAGCTCTGCTAATGGTATACTACAGCTTCCACATTGCTGGCAACAGGTTCTACACAATGCTGGTGACTACTTTGAAGGACAGTAACAGGTGCAAACATGTAACTCTTTTGTATTGGTTGTGAATAAATAGTCACCACTATTTAAGTTCCATGTCCATTATAATTATCCGGGCTGTTATGCCGTGGTCAGTTGATGAATTCTGTGTCGATTCTCAACGTTTTCGTCTCCGACTGCGGGAGACATTTTCAAGGGGGTCCATAGCTCGATGGAAGGTCCAACACACCCACTGGCTCGCTACGTCTGTTACTGATAAATCAGATATAAGTATAGTATTTAACAATCATTTTCTGAGCATTGCTGGTGAATTAAATACAAATTTTTGTTTCAACAGGGAATCATATAACTTTCTTGGCAAATGCCTTTCTGAGACTGATGTCTCAAATACTCCTCTGTGATACAGGCAAGAGGGAGATTGAGTCAGTAATTAAATCACTGAAGACTAAGGACTCTCATGGTTATGATGAAGTATCTGGCAGAATATAAAAGTACTGTGCTGCACATGTTAGCACTGTACTTAGCCAAATCTGTAATTTTTCCTTTAGGAATGGTCGGTTTCCTGAACGATTAAAGTGCTCAGTAGTAGAGCCGCTTTATAAAAGGGGAGAAAGGGATAATTTAAATAATTTTAGACCTATTTCTATGCCATCAATGTTTGCAAAAGCTATTGAAAAGGCTGTGTATGTACGGATAATTGATCATTTTGTATCGCACGATTTGCTATCAGATGTACAGTTCGGCTTTAGAAGCCGTTTAACAACTCAAAATACTATATTCTCTTTTCTCTGTAACATACTGGATGGGTTAAACAAAAAGTTTTGAATGCTTGGCATATTTTTTTGATTTAACTAAGCATCTGATTGTGTTGATCACAAAATATTGCTCCAGAAGTTGGACCATTATGGAATATGGGGAGTAGCTCACAATTTGTTCACCTGTTGCTTTAGCAACAGACAGCAAAAGGTCACTAATCACAATGTTGATAATGGCTCTGATGTGCGGTCTGAGTGGGGTACAATCAAGAGGGGGGTGCCCCAGGGATCAGTGTTGGGGCCACTCCTGTTCCTTATTTATATAAATGATATGCCCGCTTGTCCCCCCCCCCCCCTCCCCCCCCTCCCCCCTCCCATGAAGCATGGACCTTACTGTTGGTGGGGAGGCTTGTGTGCCTCATTCAGATCTCTCGGCAGGGACTGCTCAAGAGGATGTCGTTATCAGGAGAAAGAAAACTGGCATTCTACGGATCGGAGCGTGGAATGTCAGATCCCTTAATCAGGCTGGTAGGTTAGAAAATTTAAAAAGGGAAATGGATAGGTTAAAGTTAGCTATAGTGGGAGTTAGTGAAGTTCAGTGGCAGGAGGAACAAGACTTTTGGTCAGGTGAATACAGGGTTATAAATACAAAATCGAATAGGGGTAATGCAGGAGTAGGTTTAATAATGAATTAAAAAATAGGAGTATGGGTAAGCTACTACAAACAGCATAGTGAATGCATTATTGTGGCCAAGATAGACACGAAGCCCACGCCTGCTGTAGTAGTACAAGTTTATATGCCAACTAGCTGTGCAGTTGATGAAGAAATTGATGAAATGTATGATGAGATAAAAGAAATTATTCAGGTAGTGAAGGGAGATGAAAATTCAATAGTCATGGGTGACTGCAATTCGAGAGTAGGAAAAGGGAGAGAAGGAAACATAGTAGGTGAATATGGATTGGGGGTAAGAAATGAAAGAGGAAGCCGTCTGGCAGAATTTTGCACAGAGCATAACCTAATCATAGCTAACACTTGGTTCAAGAATCATAAAAGAAGGTTGTATACATGGAAGAATTTTGGAGGTACTAGAAGGTATCAGATAGATTATATAATGGTAATACAGAGATTTAGGAACCAGGTTTTAAATTGTAAGACATTTCCAGGGTCAGATGTGGGCTCTGACCACAATCTATTGGTTATGAACTGTAGATTAAAACTGAAGAAACTGCAAAAATCTGGGAAATTAAGGAGATGGGACCTGGATAAACTGACTAAACCAGAGGTTGTACAGAGTTTCAGGGAGAGCATAAGGGAACAATTGACAGAAATGGGGGAAAGAAATACAGTAGAAGAAGAATGGGTAGCTTTGAGGGATGAAGTAGTGAAGGCAGCAGAGGATCAAGCAGGTAAAAAGATGAGAGCTAGTAGAACTCCTTGGGTAACAGAAGAAATATTGAATTTAATTGATGAAAGGAGAAAATGTAAAATGCCGTAAATGAAGCAGGCAAAAAGGAATACGAACGTCTCAAAAATGAGATCGACAGGAATTGCAAAATGGCTAAGCAGGGATGGCTAGAGAACAAATGTAAGGATGTAGAGGCTTATCTCACTAGGGGTAAGATAGATACTGCCTACAGGAAAATTAAAGAGACCTTTGGAGAAAGGTGAACCACTTGCATGAATGTCAAGAGTTCAGATGGAAACCCAGTTCTAAGCAAAGAAGGGAAAGCAGAACAGTGGAAGGAGTATATAGAGGGTCTACACAAGGGCGATGTACTTGAGGACAATATTATGGAAATGGAAGAGGATGTAGATGAAATAGGAGATATGATACTGCGTGAAGAGTTTGACAGAGCACTGAAAGACCTGAGTCGACACAAGGCCTCGGGAGTAGACAACATTCCATTAGAACTACTGATAGCCTTGGGATAGCCTGTCCTGACAAAACTCTACTATCTGGTGAGCAAGATGTATGAGACAGGCGAAATACCTTCAGACTTCAAGAAGAATATAATAATTCCAATCCCAAAGTAAGCAGGTGTTGACAGATGTGAAAATTACCGAAGTATCAGTTTAATAAGCCACAGCTGCAAAATACTAATGCGAATTCTTTACATATGAATGGAAAAACTAGTAGAAGCCAAACTTGGGGAAGATCAGTTTGGATTCCATAGAAATAATGGAACACATGACCCAATACTGACCCTACGACTTATCTTAGAAGAAAGATTAAGGAAAGGCAAACCTACGTTTCTAGCATTTGTAGACTTAGAGAAAGCTATTGACAACGTTGACTAGAATACTCTCTTTCTGAAGGTAGCAGGGGTAAAATACAGGGAGCGAAAGGCTATTTACAATTTGTACAGAAACCAGATGGCAGTTATAAGAGTCAAGGCACATGAAAGGGAAGCAGTGGTTGGAAAGGGAGTAAGACAGGGTTGTAGCCTTTCCCTGATGTTATTCAATCTGTAAATTGAGCAAGCAGTGAAAGAAACAAAAGAAAAATTTGGAGTAGGTATTAAAATCCATGGAGAAGAAATGAGGTTCACCAATGACATTGTAATTCTGTCAGAGACAGCAAAGGACTTGGAAGAGCAGTTGAACAGAATGGATAGTGTCTTGAAAGGAGGATATAAGACGAACATCAACAAAAGCAAAACGAGGATAAGGGAATGTAGTCAAATTAAGTCGGGTGATGCTGAGGGAATTAGATTAGGAAATGAGACACTTAAAGTAGTAAAGGAGTGTTGCTATTTGGGGAGCAAAATAACTGATGATGGTCGAAGTAGAGAGGATATAAAATGTAGACTGGCAATGGCAAGGAAAGCATTTCTGAAGAAGAGAAATTTGTTAACATCGATTATAGATTTAAGTGTCAGGAAGTCATTTCTGAAATTATTTGTATGGAGTGTAGAAATGTATGGAAGTGAAACATGGACGATAAATAGTTTGCACAAGAAGAGAATAGAAGCTTTTGAAATGTGGTGCTACAAAAGAATGCTGAAGATTAGATGGGTAGATCACATAACTAATGAGGAGGTACTGAATAGGATTGGGGAGAAGAGAAGTTTGTGGCACAACTTGACTAGAAGAAGGGATCGGTTGGTAGGACATGTTCTGAGGCATCAAGGGATCACCAATTTGGTATTGGAGTGCAGTGTGGAGGGTAAAAATTGTAGAGAGAGAGACGAAGAGATGAATACACTAAGCAGATTCAGTAGGATGTAGGTTGCAGTAGGTGCTGGGGGATGAAGAAGCTTGCACATTATTAGAGTAGCATGGAGAGCTGCATCAAACCAGTCTCAGGACTGAAGACCACAACAACAACAACATTATTGTATTACGGCTAACTGTAAAATATTTCTGTTTGCTGATGAGACTAGCTTGGTAGTAAAGGATGTTGTGTGCAACATTGGCTCTGTTTCAAATAGTGCAGTTCATGACATAAGTTCATGGCTTGTAGAAAATAAACTAAGGCTAAATCACAGTAAGACTCAGTTTTTACAGCTTCTAAAATGCAAATCTACAAAACCGAATGTTTTAGTTTCACTGAACGGTAATATGATTAGTGAAACTGAACAGTTTAAATTTCTAGATCTTCAAATAGATAGTAATCTGTATTGGAAAGCCCAGTATCTTTTTCAAAGACTTAATAATGCCATTTTTACTATTTGAACAGTATCTGAAGTGAGTGATCATTCGACATGAAAATTAGTCTACTTTGCTTATTTTCATTCACTTATGTCAAATGGTATTATATTCTGGGGTAACTCTTCCCATTCTAAAGGGATATTTTTGGCTCAGAAATGGGTGGTTTGGGAAATAAATGGTGTAAGTTCATGAACATCTTCCAGAGCGCTGTTTCGAGTCTGGGTATTTCGGCATTGGCCTCTCAATATATGTATTCCTTACTGCCATTCCTGTTAACAATATTAGTTTATTCCCAAGAAAGGTGTGCAGTATACCGCTGCAAGAATCTTAGCAGTGATCCACGTGCTTTCAAGTCGAAACTGAAGAGTTTCCTCGTGGGTCACTCCTCCTATTCTGTCGAGGAGTTCATTGAAAAATTAAGCTGATTCTAGTTGTATTGTTGATTGCATTTAGTTAAACTTATGTACTGACTTTTTTTGGATTCGTAAACATTTATTTTTTTCTGTTATTAGTTTTATGTTGTAATTTCATGTGCTGACATGTTCCATGGCCGTGGAGATTTGCTCCTCAGTTTGGTCCTACGGAGATTGATGTGTAAATAAAAAAATAAAATAATATTGAGACTCTTACCCTCCAGGAACTAGAGTAACATGCACAATGTAACCAGAAAAAACTCTCCACTGTGTTCACTTCGTAATCCTGCCTTGGACCACATCCTCTACAACAACCTCCCAACCTCCCACACATCCTCTCATAACTGATAAACCTTTCCTCGCAGACCTACTACATTTACCCTACCCTCAGGAACTCCCACCACTATACTGAATCAAGAACTAAAAAAGACCTGAAATGGAGTCATGAACCTTTCCCTCAAAAGCTAGAAGCTTAGAAGCATCAGTCCTTTCCAAGGCCTCAGCTTTTGCTACACTCCCAAAAAAAAATTATGCAGGGATTGTTAAAATCTTCTCTCCTTCCCCCAGTCCCTACAGTGGAAGCAGGTTTTTGCCACAAACACTACCAATCAGACTCAACTGGAGACCAATGTCGAACCCTGCGTGACTCAGTTCATTCCTCCATCCTACTGTGATTCATCCCCACTGCCTCCAAATCACTGCCTGTTAACTTTACAGAATTTTAATCTAAAATTTTGACTCACCATGATTCTGCAAATCCCTCACCATGCAAGATAACCTTACATATGCAGAAAGAACCTCAATTGACCATCAAAAAACTGATCCTGACCTCATAATCCTACCTGCTGACAAAGGCTCCACTACTGTTATTTTTAACCACAAGGATAACCTGAGGGAAGGACTCCACCAGCTGTCAGACTCATCCACCTACAAACCCTGCCACAATGTCCCTTTCCAGAAATCCAACAGAATCTCCAGTCTCTCCTCAAATCCTTAGGCCAATCCCAGAACCTCTCCCTGGAGTCTATCTCCCTCCATCCCTAAAATGCACCCCACTGCTAACTTCTACATGTGTCCTAATGTCCATAAACCCAACCACCCAAGATGGCCCATTGTGGCCAATTACTGTGCCCTTGCCGAGAAAATCTCTGGTCTCATGGATCAACACCTTCAGCCTATTACCTGTAACCTACCTTCCTTTACCAACCATTTCTTCCACTGACTCTCCACAATTCCTGTTCCATTACCACATAGTGCCTTGCTCATCACTATTGATGCCACCTCCCTTTACACTAACATCCCTAATGCTCCTGGCCTTACCACTATTGAACACTACCTTTCCCAATGCCCAACAGGTTCGAAACCAACAAAAATGGTTCAAATGGCTCTGAGCACTGGGACTTAACTTCTTAGGTCATCAGTCCCCTAGAACTTAAAACTACTTAAACCTAACTAACCTAAGGACATCACACACATCCATGCCCGAGGCAGGATTCGAACCTGTGACCATAGCGGTCTCGCTGTTCCAGATTGTAGCATCTAGAACCACTTGGCCACTCCGGCCGGCTCCAAACCAACAACCTCCTTCCTAGTTGCCATGACCAACTATATCCTCACCCACAATTACTTCTTTTTGAAGGCATCACCAACCAACAAATCTGGGGTTCAGCTATGGGCAACCACATGGCGTCATAGTATGCCAATCTACTCAAGGGCCATCTAGAGGAATCCTTTCTAAACACCCAGAATCCCAAACCCATCACATGGTTCAGATTCATTAGTGACATCTTCATGACATGGATTGAGGATGAGGACATCCTATCTAAATTCCTCCAGAATCTCAACACTTGCTCCACTATTTGTTCTCCTGGTCCTACTAAGACCAACAAGCCACCTTCCTTAATGATGTTCTCCAACTCAGAGATGGATACACCAGTACCTCTGTCTATGTCAAACCTATCAACCACCAGCTGTACCTCCACTTTGGCAGCTGCCTTCCATTCCATACCAAGAAGTCTCTTCAATACGGCCCAGCCACCTGTTGCCATCGCATCTGTAGTGACGAGCAGTCCCTCTTGAAATATGCCAAAGATCTCACTGAGGCTTCCACAGGTCATAATTACCCTCTCCCCCATTCAGATCTCCGGGTGGGGACTACTCAAGAGGAAGTCGTTATCAGGAGATATTGAGCAAGCTGTAAAGGAAACAAAAGAAAAATTCAGAGTAGGTATTAAAATCAATGGAGAAGAAATAAAAACTTTAAGGTTTACCGATGACATTGTAATTCTGTTATAGACAGCAAAGGAATTGGAAGAGCAGTTGAACAGAATGGATAGTGTGTTGAAAGGGGGATATAAGATGAACATCTCCAAAAGCAAAATGAGGATAATGGAACGTAGCCGAATTAAGTTGGATGATGGTGAGAGAATTAGATTAGGAAATGAGACACTTAAAGTAATAAAGGAGTTTTGCTATTTGGGGAGTGAAATAATGATGATGGTCGAAATAGAGAGGATATAAAATGTAGACTGGCAATGGCAAGGAAAGCGTTTCTGAAGAAGAGAAATTTGTTGACATAGAGTATAGATTTAAGTGTCAGAAAATCGTTTCTGAAAGTACTTGTATGGAGTGTAGAAATGTATGGAAGTGAAACATGGACAATAAATAGTTTGGACAAGAAGAGAATAGAAGCCTTCAAAATGCAGTGCTACAGAAGAATGCTAAAGATTAGATGGGTAGATCACATAACTAATGAGGAGGTATTGAAGAGAATTGAGAAGAAGAAGAGTTTGTGGCACAACTTGACTAGAAGAAGGGATCAGTTGGTAGGACATGTTCTGAGACATCAAGGGATCACCAATTTAGTATTGGAGGGCAGCATGGAGGGTAAAAATTGTAGAGGGAGACCAAGAGATGAATACACTAAGCAGATTCAGAAGGATGTAGCTTGCAGTAGGTACTGGGAGATGAAGCATCTTGCACAGGATAGAGTAGCATGGAGAGCTGCATCAAACCAGTCTCAGGACTGAAGACCACAACAACAACAACTTTGTGCAAACACAGATCTCCCATGCCTTCTATTTCCACTCACACACCACCTCAAAAAGTCCCACCATCTGGCCAAAAAATATATCCTATGTTCTCCTAACCCTCCTGGCCTCAGGCTTTGTTAGTCATTGTCCTTACCCATCTAGCCACTTCCCTGTTCCCATTCTAGCACTACACTGGCCGCTATCTCGCCAGCGGACCCACAGTATTCTTACTTCTCTCTTTTTGTGCAATCTTCCCCACCCTCCATCTAACCTATTGACTACACCTAGACACCTAGATTCCCTATGTTCTCTCACTTTGTCCCTCTATGTTCACACAAGCAGCACTTAGCTGTACCCCTCCTCTACCCTGTTATCCCTTCTCCTCCCCAGCCCAACCTTCTTCTTACCTCCTCCATCTAATTGCTTCTGCCATCATGCACTGCTACTCGCCATTTGGCATCAGCAGCCAGAGGCTGTGGTCGTGTGTGTGTGTGTGTGTGTGTGTGTGTTGTCTATTTTCGATGAAGGCCTTGTGGACCAAAAGCTTACATTTTAGCCTTTTTTTGTGTCTATCTGCAACTCAGTATCTCCTCTATATGGTGAGTAGCAACTATGCTTTTCATAATATTTTCATTGTTGCATCCTGGATTTTCCACTGTTTTATTCTCTGAACCCCATTTCCTTGATGTTGTTTATTCATACATGTCCTAACTATGCTTTTTTCTATATTTAATACTTTGTCAGTTTGTAATGTGTTACCAGTTTTGTAGGTGGTTTCAGCTGTAAATTTTATTTTTGTGTGTGTAACTGTTTTATAATGCTTTAATTTTGCAGCTGTAGATAAACCTTTTTGTTGTATTTGTTTTTGCTGACATAATTTGGTTATTTCAGTTTTTTATTCTATTTTTACCATGTTGGTTTCTCATTGAACTTGTACATTATGATTTCATCTAAATATTTAAATCCATCATCAGTTTTGATTTTCTGCTCTTCAGTTGCAATTTTGATTGCAAGAGCTGGGTCAGTTAGCATAATCTGCCTTTTCAAATGACATTCTAAGGACTATTTTCTGTGCTATTTCTTATATTCATTGAACTTATTGTCTGGTTTATTGAACATTGTTGGCTAGGAGAACAAGGCGAAGCAGCTGAAACTTGTATCATTTTTTGCAATTCCATTTCTTATGTTTTTCGGGTTATCCTTGTACCCGTATTCTAGTGTACAGTTGAAAAGTAATGGCAGTAGGCAGTCATCTTGGCATAAGGATTCAGTAATGTCTCCTGTAAACTTTACTTTCAATTTGGTGTCAGTTAGAATAAGTTCTACTAGTTTAAATAGTTTTGGATAAAGCCTTAGATTCCTCAAAATTTTTAGAACTGAAGGTCTACGGAGACAGTATTACACCTTCTTAAAGTTTGTTATTTTTCCAGAGATTTGTTCCACTTCTTGTAGTATACTGTAAACAATTTTAAAAGTAATGATCTGCTCTGCACAGCTCCTATTTGGTTTGGAAGCTTCCTGGTATTCTTCTAACTTCTCTTCTAGTTTCCCCTTGATTCTTCATATAAGATCTTAGATAAAATCTTTTATGAGCAGCCTAGGAAAGAGATTCCTCTGTAACTGTATATCTCTCATCTTTGTTGTTGTGTAGTGGGTGGATGAGCAAATGGTCCAGTGCTGGGGCGTTGTTCTGTTATTCGAACTTTTGTTAGAGCCATGTGTAAGGATGTCTTGACTGTATCACTTCTATATTTCCACATTTCAGGAGAAATCTGATGTTATCCAAGTGCCTTATAGTTTCTTTGTGCTTTGAGAGCTTTGTCTACTTCTTGGAGAGCTGGATGGTCTGATTTGTTAGGTTCAGTTTTTATTGGAGTACTTACATTGATTTGTAAGATTTCTTTGGGTTCTTTGCAATTCCAAATTGTATTAAATGTTTTTGCCACAACTCCAGCATTTTCTTTTTTGCTGTATTCCATCTCCATCTATCAGTATTTGTGTAGGGGCCTCATACTGTAGTAGTTGTTTCCCAAAGATTTTGTTGTCGTTTCCGGAATTAGTTTTGTAGCAGTTATCATCAATAGAGCTTATTATGTCTGCATAAAATCCTCTTACAATTCTCCCATTTTCTATGTGAATTTTTTACTTTCATTTTTGAGACTGGTGGATTTTCATCTGGCTTGTATGTTTGAAACTGTAACAAAGTTTGGTGAATTTCTTCTTGAAATTTGACATACTCATGTGTCCACCTTGCATGTTTTCTTCATGGGTTCAAGGGAGAAACATTTTTGACTTTTTTTTTTTTTTTTTTTTTTTTTTTTGAGGTGTTTGGTAACAACTCTTGTAGATCATCTGTTAATTTAATGGTTTGTGTTATTTGTCACTTTAATGTGGGTCTTACAATTTGCACTGTATTACAACAGCCTTCATTTAATTTGACATTTCTTACTACAGATATGTACCATATTTGCAGACGACCATCTCTATAATGCACACTCATGAATCAGTGTTCCTTCCATTTGAAATTTATACTGTAGTAGCTGATTGGTATGAGGCACAAACATCAGTGTATTGCCAGTACTGGAAGATAAACAACAAAACATTCCCACTGTCACATCTCTGACACTATATTGGCTGTGATTCTTACACTTTCATCCCTGATGTAAGTGACTAACTTAGCTCATGGCCAAATTCACAAATATCAATTAAAATGAAGCACATCTTAAAATATTGCTGTCTCTGTAAGTAATTTTGTTCATTACTGAGTACTCTTAAAGGAGCTCTTAACAATAGCTGTCGTTGGATTCAGCTGTTACTTCCTAGATGCATAGTATTGTAAAATATGGCAGAGAACTGCAGGCTGCACAAACAATTAAATTGGACCACAGTTTGATGACCACTGCTTTAAATTATCACCTATATATTTCTGCTAAAGCTTGAGGAAATCTACTACTTCTGACAAATTCTCTACTTGATCAGGGAATTTGCTGCTGATGGAGTTGCAGTTCATTCATTTCCATTGTCTGCATACTCTTCTTTTGCCAATTCATTGTGTGTTATCTGGAGAGTATTGTGGTGTTTTGTAACATCGTCTATCATGTTAGAAACTTTTTGCTATTAATCGAGCAATTATTTAAATTGCTGAGAAAACTCATTATCTCTTTGTTCAAACTGCTTACATAAAATGCCTTGTTGACCCAGCATTGTTTGCTATACATGTAAGAAACAAATTTATGGTACTTTGGGTGCATCTTCTTGCATTGGTGATGTGTTATTACTATAAGATGTTGCTTGGTTTCCAGTCATCAAACTAATTGGAATATATCTGACCCTGGTATTGCCTCTTTGACAAGACTTTTCAAAAGAAGAATGAAAATTTCATTCAGTAATTGTGATGATGTTACATACTATATGAACAGGAATTTCTCCTGCAATGTGTGCTTTTTACCAAATTTGGCTCATCACTGCCCTGTGAAATATTATGGCATTGCTGGAATGTAAATTCACTTTCACTATCCTCGATTTACACTGATTAATCATTTTGTTCATGTCAGCAGATTTACTTATAGTTTGCCCTATGCCAGATATAATGTTAATGTTGGCCATTTTTTAAACAGATATAACAATATATTTATCACTCAAGATTTTACAAAAATTGAAAAGAAAAAGGCAAACACAACAAGATGATTTCAAAGTAATGGACTGTCTACAGTGTAACTGCATGCCATAGAATGTTTGGCAATTACTGAATGCACTGCAAATGTGACAAAAATCCTTACTGATGTCAACTACACAGCAAAATACGTCTACAGCTGCCAGATCAAGTTACAACTGCTTTTCTGTAAATATTTTGGAAGAGAATCAGAATAATTGACAGTCAATTACATTACCTCATTTGGCGTGTTTGACTACTTTCATGGTTCTGTCAGTATTAATTTTTCACTATATGTCTTTATTACATCTGTTTTGTTATATAATGTCACATATCAATGTTGCTTTTTATGTCATACATGAAAAGAAAAATTTACTCAACACATTGAATTCAGTTAACATAATCATGATTGTTCATGTCAAGTCGCCATTTGTAGTGCTACTTGGGTTATTGTGGAAAAGTATAAACTCAAAATTGTTTCTGTAGTGTTCCACTTGTGAGTAACATCACAAGAGATGGTTGTTCGGGTAATTCCCTAGGTGTTCAGGACTGATATTTAGTACTGTTCCCAGTGCCAGACTGAATCCAACCTACAGCCTCCATCCTCTTCACCAAGAGGAACTATATCCTCACCCACAATTACTTCACCTTTGAAGGCATCATCTACAAAGAAATCTGTGGTACATTACTATGCACCTGAATGTCACCATGCTATGCCAACCTATTAATCTTCCATGTAGAAGAATCCTTGCTAACTTTGCAGAATCCCAAGATGCTCACATCGTTCAGGTTCATTGATGACATCTTCATGATGTGGATCATGGGTGAGGTCACCCTTTGCACATTGCTTCAGACCTTCAACACCTTCAACCCCATTCCTTCACCCTGTCCTCTTCAATCCAACAAGCCACCTTCCTACATGTTGACTTCCACCTCGAAGATGGCTACATCAGTACTTCTGTCCATATCATACCTACCTACCACCAGCAATACCTTCACTTCAACAGCTGCCACCCTTTCCATACCAGAAAGTCTCTTCCATATATCATAGCCACCAACTGTGGTTGTTGCATATGTTGCATATTCCTCTTCAAATATTTCAAAGGTCTCACTAAGTCCTTCACAAGCTGAAATTACCCCCCCCCCCCCCCCCCCCCCCCCTTCCCCACCAACTTTGTACAGAAGTAGATCTCCCATGCCTTATCTCTTTAGTCACCCACCACCTCCCAGAGCCCAGCCATCTGGCCACAAAGGAGGTCTTCCCTCATGACTCAGTCGCACACAGGACACGGACAACTGAACCACATAAGACTAGGGTTTTGGCTACATCTTATTGTGCCTGAAATGAAAAATATCTTGCCCACTATCTTTCCCACCCCTTCCTCAGTGATATACCACTGCCTACCAAACTTATGCAATATCTTCAGCAATATCTTCATCTATCCATACTACATCCCTTCTCCCTACTCCTTGCCTCATTGGTCATATCCCTGTAGTGGACTGAGCGAGGTGGTGCAGTGTCTGAGAGGACAGTGGTTCAAGCCCACGTCTGTGTATCCTGATTTAGGTTTTGTGTGATTTCCCTAAATCGCTTCAGACAAATGCCAGGATGGTTTCTTTCAAAGGGCACTCCATCCTTCCCTAATTCAAGCTTGTGCTCTGCCTCTAAAATCCTTGTTGTCAATAGCACTTTAAACACTAATCCTCCTCCTCTCCCTGTAATGGACCTGCATGCGAGACATGTCCCCTACATCCTCCCTCCACTACCTTCTCCAGTCTGGTAACAAGCATTACCGATCCTGTCAAAGATGGGACTACCTTTGAAATAAGTCAGTGATCTGCAAGCTAAGCTGTAATCACTGTGCTGCATTCTATGTGGGCATGACAACCAGCAAGCTGTCTGTCTGCATGAATGGCCACTGGCAAACTGTGGCCAAGAGACAGCTTGACCACCCAACATGGTGCCCAACACAATGTTCTTCACTTCAGTGACTCCTCCACAACCTGCACTATCTGGATCCTTCCTACCAACACCAGCTTTTCTGAACTGCACAGGTGGGAACTCTCACTATAATATGTCATATGTTACCATAACCCCACTGGCGTGAAACTTCGTTAGTCCCTGTCCTTCACCCACTTACCCCCTTCCTTGTAATTTCTCCAGCTCTACCCATCTGTTCAAATGCACCTACTAGCTTCTGTCTTTTCCTCCTCATCCCCCACCCCCCCCCCCCCACTACTTTACTTCTCTCTTTCTCCCCCTCTCCTTTTCTCCTTTGCCCCTCCCGCAACCCCCACTCTTCTCTCCTGTCTAACAGCCTGACTGCAACTAGTTGCCCTACCCTGTCCCCATCATGTCCATGCAAAAGCTCACCCACAATCAACACTTTACTGTCCCTCACCTGTACTCCGCTATTCCTACCCCCTCCCCCCCCCCCCCCCCCCGCCCCCCCCTCACCGTCACTACAGACTTCTTCTTACCCCCATCACCCAGATTGCTTCTCCCGTCACATGCAGTTGTTCGCAGTCAGTCCTCTGTGGCCAGAGACAGTGGTCATATAGTTGTAAGTTGTGCATGTGTGAATGTGTGTATGTGGTCTACTTTAGAAGAAGACCCATTGGACAAAAGATCACATGTTTAGAAGATGTTTAAGTGTGACTGTTTGTGACTCAAAATCTCCTATGTGGTAAGTAGCAGTCTACCATTTTCATAATATTGTAATTATTCCATCCTGGTTTCTTCATGTGTGTTCAATTAATAACTGTCTCTGGCTTAAATAATTATGTATAAGATACATATTAACTGTCTGCCTCTCTGCAGATTGTGACATGCTGAAAATATGTAAGAAAGTTATATTTAGCTTCTTTTCTACACATAGTTCACTTTTCTAACTTTCAGTGGTATAATTATTTTATTTTCAGACTTTGGACCTGTTATCATTGGTGCAACAGCTTCACAAAATGTTGATATTTTGAATCCTGGCCCACTTCAAGTTACAATTGCACTACCACAAAACCGACATGAGCTAGCAGAAAGTGGCATTTTTGTGATGTTGGACAGGGTCCTGTTCTTAGCACCAGGAGAAACGGCAACACTCAATGTGTTGTTTGAGCCAGTACAGGATAATTACTCAGACAAGATCACTGAAGTAGACAAAGTTCTGAACTTAGAGGTAAGGCTTTCAGTGTTTTCACTTTCTTGACCATTTGACATATTTATGATATGTGCTGCATTTAAATTATTCGAGTCATATAGCCTAGGTTCCACACACAGGAGGAAAAAATAAAATCTATGATGCTTCAAACAACGCAATGAATTTGTTGAAAATTTAACCAATCTCTTGTGTAACATATTACTCTGGAACAGTGATGTGTAACCCTATAAATGACACTTGCAAATATTATAATTATAAAATCAAGTTGTTATGCAGGAAAGCATGACTACAGCATGAATTTATTATTTATTTTCATGTGGTGAGTCATGTTGAGTGAAAGGTTTCTGAGTGGCAAAAATGATATAAAATCATAGTTACGGGCTTCCTTAACAAACTGAAATCAATTGTCAACCTTCTAATATTAATCTTTTTTGAAATGATTGTCAAAAATTCTATATAATGATCAACATTTATTGTATGCTTGCATTCAGAGGTGTATATTTAGTGGACACTAAGCTCACACTAATTTCAGATTTTACAGTAGTTTCAACATCAACATTATAATCATTTTGCATCTTAGATTTTCAATGGTATCTGTTGTAGTGCAATATTCTGAAGCAATTCCTTAGCTGTCTAGGAATGTATGAGTTTTCTAGTTCAGAAGAAGGTCTTTTCGCTGAAAGCTTAATTGTATAACAGTCTTTTTATTGTGTCTGTCTGTGACTCAATGTCTCCTCTATATGGTGAGTAGCAATCAATTCTTTTCATAACATTGTTGATAGTAAGAAGAGATTATTTTGTGTATTGCTTGATATTGGACTCCTGTACCAATTTATTGGTGTAATGAGAAATGATTGCCAGAGACATGTACTCCAGTTAGATGCTGCACATTTTGTTTGGATAATGTCATCACCAGCCAGGTCAAAGCCGTCCATCAATGTTGAATGATGTAATTATTAATGCCCTTTATCATATCCATAGAGTATTTGGAATTTCCTCCAGCTCATTACATTTCACATGTTCATAAAAACATACACAATGTTCCATGTTGTGTGTACCTGTTAGCTGTGCAAAGAATTTTTTTCAGATGCCTATAATTCTGGAATTTTTATTTGCCTTTATGTGTGTGGCAGTCCTCTGGCAGAATGACTATAACATTATTCAATAGCTGCAGACTCCATCACCAGTGCATCTTCTTCTATGCCAACTGAAATATCATTCTAGAATTCTATGGGATGACATCCACTTCTGAGACATGTGTGTGTGTGTGTGTGTGTGTGTGTGTGTGTGTGTGTGTGTGTGTGTGTGTGTGTATCATGACATCATCAAAACTGTCATGATCTGTGAGATTACATGCCCTTCATAGCGTCTGTGAGCTGGGATATTGGAGTACTTGACCAGCTAGCTGGTGCAGCAAAGCCCCTGTTGCCCCATCCTCCAGATGTGTTGCATCCACCCTAGTTTAAGCACATGCATGAAAGAAACAAAATTCCCACACAAAGTATGTGAGCTGAAAGTAGCTACTGAACGAACATATAAACATTTGCTAAAGTCATGGCCATCACTTGTTGATTAGAATTTAACAATCTTACGAAAAGAAAAGTTGCTTTTTCATTTCATCTCATTTCATTTATTATCATCTTTTTTATCATTTACATGATATAAGAATTGTCATAAAACTGTCCAGAATATGCACAGCAGAATATTACCAATTTCTATCAAACACACAAAATTAACATTATGTTGAAAATTAAAATATTGAATTAAAACACATAAAATTAACATTATATAATACTTTGAAAATTAAAAGACTGAATTAATGTGTTGTTCTTTTACATGCTCTATTAACATGTACTGTATGTGATGGATTTATATATATTTAGTACATTTTGGAAAACACATATTACACGTAATTTTAGAGTTAAAAAGAGTCTAAATAAGACATAGAACTGACAATGAGAACAACATGATATTGACAATACAACTATCAGTTAGTGATTTAAGGATTCCAAATATTTCTCTATGCTATAAAAACATTTATTTATCATAAACTTTTTTAATTCTGACTTAAATTTTCCTTCATCTTCTGTTCCCCTGCTGCAGAGTGGCAGACCATTATAAAGCTTTATTCGATAGTGGCTCACATGTTTTTGAGTTTTTGTTTTTCTTGTTCTTTCTACATGCAGATTCATACAGATACGTGTATTGTAGTCACGAAGATCTGAATTTACACGTAAACTACTCAAGTGTGTTCTTGTATGCAGTATGCTTTTTAATATGTATAAAGATGGTACTGTAAGCATGTTTAGCTGCATGAATAAGGGCTTTCAGTGTGTTTGTGGGTAGCTGTGTGTAATAATTCTAATGGCCCTTTTCTGTAATTTAAAAACCTCTCTCAAGTGACATTTAGTTTCACCCCAGGAAGTTATTCCATAGGGTATAATAGAATCAAAATAAGCCATATACACTAAACTTGTACACTCTGCACTGCAAACTCTAGAAATTATTTCCAGTGCAGAAAATGCTGAATTGAGTTTTTTGTATATGTATGTGACATGGTCTTTCCTGCTCAAGTGCTGATCAATGTACATGCCTAAAAATTTTGTAGACCAGACTTTCTCTATTTCATGGTCACTCAGTGATAAATGGTGATCATCCTTCTCATTTGCTTTACCATATTGTATGTAATTTGTTTTATTTAAATTGATTGTTAACTTATTAGCGTAAAACCACTGTTGCACACTCTTCAGAACCTTTTCAGCTATCATGAATAAGGATTTGTTGTTATCACTTATATGCTTGTTGTTGTTGTTGTTGTCGTTGTTGTTGTTGTCTTCAGTCCTGAGACTGGTTTGATGCAGCTCTCCATGCTACTCTACTCTGTGCAAGCTTCTTCATCTCCCAGTACCTACTGCAACCTACATCCTTCTGAATCTGCTTAGTGTATTCATCTCTTGGTCTCCCTCTACAATTTTTACCCTCCACGCTGCCCTCCAGTGCCAAATTTGTGATCCCTTGATGCCTCAGAACATGTCCTACCAACCGGTCCCTTCTTCTTGTCAAGTTGTGCCACAAACTGCTCTTCTCCCCAATTCTATTCAATACCTCCTCATTGGTTATGTGATCTACCCATCTAATCTTCAGCATTCTTTTGTAGCACCACATTTTGAAAGCTTCTATTCTCTTCTTGTCTAAACTATTTATCGTCCATGTTTCACTTCCATACATTTCTACACTCCATACAAATACTTTCAGAAATGACTTCCTGACACTTAAATCTATACTTGATATTAACAAATTTCTCTTCTTCAGAAATGCTTTCCTTGCCATTGCCAATCTACATTTTATATCCTCTCTACTTCAACCATCATCAGTTATTTTGCTCCCCAAATAGCAAAACACCTTTACTACTTTAAGTGTCTCATTTCCTAATCTAATTCCTTCAGCATCACCCGACTTAATTTGACTACATTCCCTTATCCTCGTTTTGCTTTTGTTGATGTTCATCTTATATCCGCCTTTCAATACACTATCCATTCTGTTCAACTGCTCTTCCAAGTCCTTTGCTGTCTCTGGCAGAATTACAATGTCAGCAGCGAACCTCAAAGTTTTTATTTCGTCTCCATGGACTTTAATACCTACTCTGAATTTTTCTTTTGTTTCCTTTACTGCTTGCTCAATTTACAGATTGAAAAACATCGGGGACAGGCTACAACCCTGTCTCACTCCCTTCCCAACCGCTGCTTCCCTTTCATGGCCCTCGACTCTTATAACTGCAATCTGGTTTCTGTACAAATTGTAAATAGCCTTTAGCTCCCTGTATTTTACCCCTGCCATGTTCAGAATTTGAAAGAGAGTATTCTAGTCAATGTTGTCAATAGCTTTCTCTAAGTCTACAAATGCTAGAAACATAGGTTTGGCTTTCCTTAATCTTTCTTCTAAGATAAGTCGTAGGGTCAGTATTGGGTCATGTGTTCCAATATTTCTTTGGAATCCAAACTGATCTTCGCCAAGGTTGGCTTCTACCAGTTTTTCCATTCGTCTGTAAAGAATTCGCGTTAGTATTTTGCAGCTGTGACTAATTAAACTGATAGTTCGGTAATTTTCACATCTGTCAACACCTGCTTTCTTTGGGATTGGAATTATTATATTCTTCTTGAAGTCTGAGGGTATTTCGCCTGTCTCATACATCTTGCTCACCAAATGGTAGAGTTTTGTCAGGACTGGCTCTCCCAAGGCCGTCAGTAGTTCCAATGGAATGTTGTCTACTCCCGGGGCCTTGTTTCGACTCAGGTCTTTCAGTGCTCTGTCTAACTCTTCATGAAGTATCGTATCTCCCATTTCATCTTCATCTACATCCTCTTCCAATTCCATAATATTGTCCTCAAGTACATCGCCCTTGTGTAGACCCTCTATATACTCCTTCCACCTTTCTGCTTTCCCCTCTTTGCTTAGAACTGGGTTTCCATCTGAGCTCTTGAAATTCATACAAGTGGCTCTCCTTTCTCCAAAGGTCTCTTTAATTTTCCTGTAGGCAGTATCTATCTTACCCCTAGTGAGATAAGCCTCTACATCGTTACATTTGTCCTCTAGCCATCCCTGCTTAGTCATTTTGCACTTCCTGTCGATCTCATTTTTGAGACGTTTGTATTCCCTTTTGCCTGCTTCATTTAATGCATTCTTATATTTTCTCCTTTCACCAATTAAATTCAATATATCTTCTGTTACCCAAGGAGTTCTACTAGCCCTCATCTTTTTACCTACTTGATCCTCTGCTGCCTTCACTACTTCATCCCTCAGAGCTACTCATTCTTCTTCTACTGTATTTCTTTCCCCCATTCCTGTCAATTGTTCCCTTATGCTCTCCCTGAAACTCTGTACAATCTCTGGTTTAGTCAGTTTATCCAGGTCCCATCTTCTTAAATTCCCAGCCTTTTTGCAGTTTCTTCAGTTTTAATCTACAGGTCATAACCAATAGATTGTGGTCAGAGTCCACATCTGCCCCTGGGAATGTCTTACAATTTAAAACCTGGTTCCTAAATCTCTGTCTTACCATTATATAATCTGTCTGATACCTTCTAGTACCTCCAGGATTCTTACATGTATACAACCTTCTTTTATGATTCTTGAACCAAGTGTTAGCTATGATTAGGTTATGCTCTGTGCAAAATTCTGCCAGGCGGCTTCCTCTTTCATTTCTCTCCCCCAATCCATATTCACCCGCTATGTTTCCTTCTCTCCCTTTTCCTATGCTCGAATTCCAGTCACCCGTGACTATTAAATTTTCGTCTCCCTTCACTACCTGTATAATTTCTTTTATCTTATCATACATTTCATCAATTTCTTCTTCATATGCAGAGCTAGTTGGCATATAAACTTGTACTACTATAGTAGGCATGGGCTTCGTGTCTATCTTGGCCACAATAATGCGTTCACTATGCTGTTGGTAGTAGCTTACCCGCACTCCTATTTTTTTATTCATTATTAAACCTACTCCTGCATTACCCCTATTTGATTTTGTATTTATAACCCTGTAATCACCTGACCAAAAGTCTTGTTCCTCCTGCCACCGAACTTCACTAATTCCCACTATATCTAACTTTAACCTATCCATTTCCCTTTTTAAATTTTCTAACCTACCTGCCCGGTTAAGGAATCTGCCATTCCATGCTCCGATCCGTAGAATGCCAGTTTTCTTTCTCCTGATAACGACATCCTCTCGAGTAGTCCCCGCCCGGAGATCCGAATGGGGGACTATTTTGCCTCCGGAATATTTTACCCAAGAGGACGCCATCATCATTTAACCATACAGTAAAGCTTCATGCCCTCGGGAAAAATTATGGCTGTAGTTTCCCCTTGCTTTCAGCCGTTCGCAGTACCAGCACAGCAAGGCCGTTTTGATTAATGTTGCAAGGCCAGATCAGTCAATCAATCAGACTGTTGCCCCTGCAACTACTGAAAAGGCTGCTGGCCCTCTTCAGGAACTACACGTTTGTCTGGCCTCTCAACAGATACCCCTCCGTTGTGGTTGCACCTACGGTAGGGCCATCTGTATCACTGAGGCATGCAAGCCTCCCCACCAACAGCAAGGTCCATGGTTCATGGGGGTAGGCTTGTATCATCTGCAAATAATATAATTTTTGATGATCTGTTGGGCCTTTCAATGCCATTTATATAGATTAGGAATAACAGGGGCCAAGACCACTATCCCGAGGGACACCTACTGCCACTCTCTTAGCATCACAAACCCACTTTATTTTTTTGCTTATTCTGAGATGATGTGAGTTCCACAACCTGAATTCTATCTTGGAGATAGGATTCGAACCATTTCCTCCCAGTTCCTCTGATGCCTATTGCCTCCAGTTTGTCAAGGAGAATTTGATGACCTACTGTATCAAAGGCCTTGGAAAGATCTAGGTTGATTCCTACCACACATTTGTTATTGTCTAAATTTCTAATAATTTCTTCCATATAGGCCTGTATAGCTGTTTCTGTGCTGTAACCCACACAAAAACCATGTTGATTACAATTTGGAAGATTGAAGGTGTCAAGCTAGCTTATGAGTCTAATTCTCATCAGTTTTTTCAAAAAATTTTGGTAAAGATGGAAGAGGGACATAGGCCTATAGTTTTCTACCTTATGTACCGTATATCCCCATTTTTGAA
Organism: Schistocerca piceifrons; assembly: GCF_021461385.2. Lineage (NCBI taxonomy): Eukaryota > Metazoa > Arthropoda > Insecta > Orthoptera > Acrididae > Schistocerca > Schistocerca piceifrons. Next base: position 140,980,311 of record NC_060141.1, on the reverse strand, counting down.
TAATGGTTTAACCTTAGAAATTTTCAGCCTTTGTGGGACCACACCTTCACTGAATGATAAATTGGCAATATGCACCAGTGGTTCCAAGATTTTTGTGGTGACTTTTTTTATTATTATCACTAACACTTCCTCCAGTCCTGCAGACATTTTGAGTTTCATACTGTTAATTACTTTCAGTATTTCATATTTATTAGTGGAACTTATTATCATGCTATTGACAACTTTTCAAGCTGTTGTTTTCTCTTCTTTGGTAAAGCTCTTGCTTAAATTATCAGGTACAGTTAGAAAGTAGTTATTAATGTAATTGGGCAAGACTTCCTACTTTATTTCAATGTTATCTCTAGATTTAAGTACAATATCCTGGTCTTTAGATCTTTTTGCTATTTATCTTTTAACAATTTCTCATGTGGTCCTTGATTTATTGTCTGACTTCCTTATTAGTCTATCGTTACTTAACACTTTTGCTAGATTAATTACCCTTCTATATACCTTTTTGTAGTTACTAACATGTTTCTTGAAATTAGGGTCAGTGTTAGTTTTCATTTCAGAGTTTAGTCTTTTCATAGTCTTGGAAGAGTTTTTAATGCCAGATGTGATCCAAGAATTTGTGTGTCTATGGCAAGATGAGTTGATTGTAACTAATCTTTTTGGAATGCACATTTCAAAATTTGTCATGAAAATTGAGGAGAAAACATTGTATGCAGAATCTGTATCAGTTTGTGATGATACTTCTGGTTAGTCAATGTGATACCAAATTGGTTGCAGTTTTTTGGAGAGAAAATTCTCTTACACACATGATGTACTGTTTTTGTATGTATTGGAACTGTGAGGATTTTAATAAAGACTGTGTTATGATCAGATATTCCTAGGTCAATATTCAAAACTTCTGTTTCTGGGGTTTCTATATTTGAAAATATATTATCTATAAGACTTTCTGAAATGTTTGTTACCCTTGTAGGACTGTTTATATTAGAATATAGATTGAAACTGTGTAGAATATTGAGGAGTTTAATTTTAAATGGACTATCTACCAACTTATTGACATTAAAGTCCCCACATGCAATTATTGATTACTTCTCATCATGTAAGATGCTCAGTAGTTCTTCGGTCTTACTTAAATTTCTGGGTCTCCATATGGTGATCTATACACTGACATGACTACTCTACTGTTGCCTCAAAATGTTTTTCTATGCTCTGGAGTTCAGCTTCAGGCCTGTTCTTCACTTTAATATCTGATCTCACATAAATGCAGACACCCCCATTCTTGGCTTCCTTCTTAGAAAAATGACTAACCAAGGTATATGGGGAAATATTAGTGTTGGTGGTGGTTAGTGTGTAACATCCCGTCGACAACGAGGTCATTAGAGATGGAGCGCAAGCTCGGGTTAGGGAAGGATTGGGAAGGAAATCGGCTGTGCCCTTTCAAAGGAACCATCCCGGCATTTACCTGAAACGATTTAGGGAAATCACGGAAAATCTAAATGAGGATGGCTGGAGACGGGATTGAACCGTCATCCTCCAGAATGAATTATTAATGTTCTCTAATTCATAATTTTTGCGCCAGTTCTCTTGAATACAAATACTCACCATATAGCGGAGATGCTGAGTTGCAGATAGACACAACAGAAAGACACACAGTTAAAACTTCCAGCCATTGGCCTTCATCAACAATAGACATGCATATGCACTGACACACTCACATGCAAATGCAACTTGTACGTACTACTGCAGTCTCAGACAACTGATACCACACTGCAAGCAGCATCAGTGCATGATGGGAGTGTTGACTGGGTAGTGGTAAGGAGGAAGCTGGTGCGAGGAGGGGCAGGAATAGTATGGTGGGGATGGTGGACAGTGAAGTGCTGCAGGTTAGACAGAGGGCAATATACATCCTACATTCCAGTAACCCACCTGCCATCAACCTCCGTTAATCATTGTTGTCACCCATCCAGTCCCTTTCCTGTTCCCATTCCAGGACTACACAGCCGTCATTCCATCACTACACTCAATCCTTATTTCTTTCTCTCCTTCTTTGCTACTCCCCCCCCCCCCCCCCCCCCCCCGACTCTTCCTCACCCACTGTTTAACCTGCACCACTTCACGTTCCACCTCTCCCACCATACTATTCCTCCCCCCACCCCCCACCCCCCCGCCCCACCCCAGCCTCCACCTTACCCACACCCAGTCACCACTCCCATCTGACACTGATGTGTGTGTGTGTGTGTGTGTGTGTGTGTCTATTGTTGATGAAGGACAATGGCCAAGTGCTTTAATTGTGAGAGTCTTTTTGTTGTGCCTATCTGTGACTCAGCATATCTGCTATATGTTTCCTTCTCATAATAGTGTTACATTTCATCCTGGATTTTCCATTATTTGATTTTTGCCTGACTGCCTTTTCTTCTATCCTAACCCAGTGCTGTTTTCCTTTGTTACTATTTTCTTTTGCGTCACTATACTCAGTGTCCATCTTCTGACTCTTCTTTCCTGTGTTTCTCTTGTCACCTTACAAAGTGTACTGCACGCTCTACTTACGAGCCGCACCATATCAACCATCTCAGCTGCGCACAAAAGACAACTACAAGACCACACTGATTATTGGTGCAGTATCTATGTCCCACATTACTCGCACCAATATAATTAATCCTATACTTTCAAATTGATCACACTCCTTGCGACATTTCCTGTATTTTTGCATGTTAACTCCCACAACTTTCTGGTGCCACACGATTTTGTATCTCATCCTATGAACTGCTTCCCACCCCCACATTTTCTCCATTGTATCACAGTTTGCACCAACTAATTCTACCATCCAGTCACATTTAAAATTTTCTTCTTCACACTTATCCATCCTCAGACCTTCTAGCCATGGTGACATATATTTTTTTATTAGTTATTCTTTACTTTGATCCTTATGAGTTCTCGCCAATGTTAGTCAATTTTCGCATTTCACCATCGTTGACGCCCTCAGATTTCATATGATTTCCCCCTTTTGCATCCATGTCACGCTTTTTGTGAATTTTCAGCCTTATATGGGTGTATTTTGTGAATTTTTTCTTACGTAATTGTAAATTATTTACGTAATTGCTCGCATTTTTCCACCACCAGGGATCCTTGCTTCTTCCATCTGCATCAGTACAGGAAAGTTTCCTTATCCCTAGCCAGATACCAGTCCCACATACTGTTCTTGCATTGTTGCTTGGCTCATGGAATTCCCCATAATGGCCTTACCATCAAATTACCCACCCTTCCACAATGACCTCCACCTGTTCAGATTCCACCAATCCTTTGCCATCACCAACATAGTCCTGCAAAACCATTTCAATCAACCTCAGACCTCCTTTCAGTACCTTCTTTCCATCTGCAAAATTCTCCTGCTATGCAAATCCAAATTCCTGGAACCCATAACACACATTGAAACATGCACAATGCCATCTCAAAAAGCTCACTTGGAGTAGCACTGTCCACCATCTCTACAACAACTTCCAAACTTCCCCTACACCCTCCCCCCCCCCCCCCCTCCCATAGCAGAAAAATCCTCTCTTGAAGACCTATTACACTTATCCCATACTCCAAAGCTTCCTCTCACCACCACACAGAATTCAGAAATTAAACAGACCCACAGCACAATCATGAAGCATTCCTCCAGAAGCCTTAGCCCCATGGAAATATCAGTCCTCTCCCAAATTCAATCATGCAGAACTTCTTAAACATATTTTCTCCTTCTCCCAGTCCCTACTGTTTCGCCACCAACCCTACCAATCAGACTCAATCAAAGACCAATATTGAACCTTGTCTAACTCAGTTCACTCCTCCATCCAACCGTGATCCACCCCCACTGCTCTCAACCCCCCCCCCCCGCCCCCCCTCCCCCCGTTAACTTTATAGAGTATCTTAACCTCAAACTTTGCATCACCATCATACCCCACATACCCCAAATCCCTAAACTTGCAGACTAACCTTACATCCACAGGAAGATCTGCAGCCCACCATCTAAAACTAATCCCAACCCCATAATCCTACCTGCAGACATAGGCTCCACCACTGTTGTTTTGAATTATAAAGATTACCGGACGGAATCCACCAGCTTTGACATTTTCCACCTACAAACCTTGCCACAGTGACCCCATTCCAGGAATCCAGCAGGATCTCCAGTCACTAATAAAATCCTTAGGCCCATCCCAGAACCTCTCCCCAGAGTCCCATTCTCTACTCACCCGTACCACACCCCACACTCCTACGTTCTTCATGCTTCCTAAAATCCATAAACCTAACCACCCAGGACACCCCATTGTGGCCGGTTACTGTGCTCCCACTGAGAGAATCTCTGCTGTCATAGACCAACACCTTCAACCTATTTCCTGGAACTTACCCTCCTGTATAAAAGATACCAACCATTTCCTCCACCAACTTTCAACAGTTCCTGTCCCTTTACCACGTGGTCCCCTGCTCATAACTATTGATGCCACCGCCCTCTGCACCAACATTCCTAATGCGCATGGCCTTACCACTATTGAACACTACCTTTCCCAATGCCCGATAGATTCCAAACCAACAACCTCCTTCCTAATCACCGTGATCAACCGTATCCTCACCCACAATTACTTTTCCTTTGAAGACATTACCTACAAACAAACCAGGTTACGGCTATGGGCACCCCATGGCACCATCCTATGCCAACCTATTTATGGGCCATCTAGTGGAATCCTTCCTAAAAATCCAGAATCCTAAAGACCTCACATCATTGAGATTCACTGATGACATCTTTGCTATCTGTATCGAAGGTAAAGACATCCTACCCACATTCCTCCAGAACCCCAACAACGTCTCACCCATTTTCTTCCCCTGGTCCTACTCAACCCAACAAGCCATGTTCCTAGATGTTGACCTCCACCTCAAAGATGGCTACAACAGTATCTCCTTCCATATCAATCCTACTAACCAGCAGCATTACCTCTACTTCGACAGCTGTCACCTGTTCCATACCAAGAAGTCCCTTCCATAGAGTCTAGCCACCCATGGTCATTGTGTCTGCAGTGATGAGCAATCCATCTCTAAATATACCGAGGGGTTCACTGAAGGCTTCAATGCCCATAATTATTCTCCCAACCTTGTAAGAAAACAAATCTCCCATGCTTTAGCTTTCCAGTCTCTCACCACCTTCCCAAGTCCCACCATCCAACTGCAGAGGAGCATTCCCCTCAAAACTAAGTACCAAACAGGACTGGAGCAACTGAATTACATTCTCTGCCATGTTTTTGATTACCTCTTGTCATGCCCTGAAATGAGAAATGTCCTGCCCACTTTCCTTCCTGTCCATACCATAGTGGTATTCTCACACCCACGGAACCTACAAAATATACTTGTCCATCCTTAGACAACCCCTGCTTCCAATACCTTATCTCATGGCTCATAACCCTGTAAAGGACCTACTTGCAAAACCTATCCCATACATCCTCCCACGACTACCTACTCCAGTCCAGTCAGTGTATCACCTATGCGATCAAAGGTAAGGCTACCTGTGAAACCTGTCATGTGCTCTACAAGCTAAGCTGCAACCACTGTGCTGCATTCTATGTAGGCATGACAACCAACAAGCTGTCTGTCTGCATGAATAGCCACCTACAGACTGTGGCCAAGAAACAAGTGGACCACCCTGCTGCTGAACACGCTGCCAAACATGATATCCTTCATTTTAATGACTGCTTCACAGCCTGTACCATATAGATCCTTCCCAGTAACACCAGCTTCCTGAATTGTGCAGATGGGAGCTTTTCCTGCAATACATCCTCCGTGACCCCTCCTGGCATCAATCTTTGTTAGTCACAGTCCTCACGCATCAAGCCCCTTCCCTGTTCCTATTCCAGCACTACACAGCTGTCATTTCACCACAACACTCAGTCTTTATTTCTCTCCTTTTCTGCTACTCCCCCTCCCCCCCCCCTTTCCGCCCCTGCCCACTGTCTAACCTGCAGCACTTCACTATCCGCTACTCCCACCATACTATACTATCCCTCCCACTCCCCACCGCAGAGTCCTCGTTACCCCCACCCAGTCGACACTCCCATCATGCACTGGTGCTGCTGCTCACTGTATGGTTTTAGTTGCCTGAGACTGCAGTCATGTGTGTGAGTTTAGTGTGTGTGTGTGTGTGTGTGTGTGTGTGTGTGTGTGTGTGTGTGTGTGTGTAAGAGAGAGAGAGAGAGAGAGAGAGAGAGAGAGAGAGAGAGAGAAATTGTGTGTGTGTGTGTGTGTGTGTGTGTGTGTGTGTGTGTGTGTGCGTGCGTGCGTGCGTGCGCGCGTGTGTGTGTGTCTATTGTTGACGAAGGCCAGAGGCCGAAAGTTTTAATTGTGAGAGTCTTTTTGTTGTGCCTATCTGTGACTCAGCATACCTGCTGTATGGTGAGTAGCAGCTTTCCTTCTCGTAATATTGTTACATGCCATCATGGATTTTCCATTATTTGACTCGTTGATTAAAGAAAGCTAAAGGATATGTTGCACCACATACCTCATGTCCTCCATTGAGACAAATGATGATGTGACAACTGTATGATGTAACTGAACAATAAATATTCTTAATTATTAACTTTTTCCTCTGGAAGCTGTGAAAATGGCAACATCCCCTTGTCTTGTGATACCCACTGTTGGTTTCACAAACATACACATCAATTTATTACCTCGAGTATTATTGTAGATCGTTTTTATGGTATTTACACCTTGTTAAAATTTTCAACCAATGTACTATTGCATCATATGTCCATTCTTAGATTACTCTGCTCATAGTGACATAAGTATCTTTGTTCAAAAAAAACATTCTTTCAGCTCATGTTGGAATTTGTAAGATAATTTATAGTCAAAGCAATATACTGAGCATAAACTGGATTTTACATTATTGTTATTATTCACTGAATGTGGACTACGTACTAAGAAGAAACTGTAATTCAGTTACCCCTTTATTTTAGCTAACCATCCTTCCATTTCTCAAAACAAGGGTTACTCCTTTGTTGCTCTCCTCAACTATCCAGTATGTATGAATTTTCCTTTTATTACTCACTTAACATTATTTTTGCTTTGTCAGGAAGTTTCCAGGCTGTGTGCTACTCCTCCTATATGTGAAATGGTTAATCTAAAGGCTCAAACAACTAATAATTTCTGTTTCATTGCCCTCCAATAAATCCCAATAAAACTGTGGCTTATAGGCCATTTCTCTTATTTCTCCTCAATTGTGTTTGAGTAGTACAGGTAAAAAACTGTATCTTAAAATGTTCTAAAAGAGATTCCAATTTCTCTGGTATAAACAGATAAGGAGCAAGCTTTGTAATTCTTATATGAAAAACATACCCAGCTGTACAAATCAATGTGAAGGCCTGTTTGCATGCAGGGCTTCCACAAGACTTTCTAAAAAACTGGGTTGCCTCTTAATGTTAAACTCAAGTTTCCCCACACGTCTGTGGGATACACTACAGTACAGAAAGGTGGGAATGCAATACCTTATTTTGTTATGATCCTGTAATTAAACCAGAGAATTATCACATATTCACAGAATCAGCAACTTTTTGCAGCCTCGCATACTGTAATTATTTACATTTCTGGTATGTGTCATCCTTCCTTGGATCCACCCAGTCTAAGAACTGCACAAATTCATGTATAGGGTGGGTGGTGGTAAAAGGACCCAGTTCTGATTTTACTAAATGTTTGAAAGAAACGTGCAACAATATTATATTAATTACACAAGCAATGCCTAGATTGACATATTGGCAACATTGTATAAAAAGTTCTTATGCCATCCTATAATAATTAGCAGAGTGATAAAAGTTTTCCTGAAGAATAATTTTGCGTACTCTTATTCCATGCTGTGGGGTAAAAGTTCGCAGACCTGGGGCAAGAGCATGCAGTTTGATTTTACTGCCAACGACAAGAAATAGTAAAGTTTGCAAATAACTGCATGGAAAAAAAATTAGGAACTCTTTTTCTTTAAAAAAAATAAATCATATGAATATAATTATATTATAATTAGGGATAGTAATAACAGGCTTTTATGCAGTGCAATTTCATAAACTAAAACTAGCAACAGTTGTTGCACCTAACTTTGAATACTGACATAACTAAAATGGACAGTGAAACAAAATACACAGTCCTCTTCTAGAACAGTGGGAAATAACACATAAGAGCCATTTTGAAATTAAGATACTTTAAAATGATAAAATAGAAATGGGGAAAGGGGAAAGGTTAGAGGTTGTCTATCCAAACTTGAATTTGAATAACAATTTCATTAAATTGGTAAGCCAGACAGATTGTCAGCAAAGCTAATTGTTTTAACAAATCTTCCAGGGCCTTTAAAAATTGGTCTTGATAGCTTTTTACAAATGTGTTTATTTTCAAGTTAACCTTCCTTGTCTGTTTTCCGAAATCTCAGTGTGTCTGGGAGATGCCTGTAATAAACTACATTGTAACCATGACTGAAGCAATGAAGCATTTTCAATAGGTAAAGGCAAAACAGAGTTTTAATTTTCCATTGACTTCTACAACTGCAAATTCTCCTTACCTTATAACAGAACTCTCTTCTACATCAGCTTTGTTCTCCGAAAAATCCATGTCCATGTCAGAGCTACTATTATGCAGACACATCTTTGTCTCTGATTCCTGCCAAGATGACAAAATGTTTTGTTTCTTTGAAAGTTTTTAACAGTAGAAAATTTCAACTTCTTTCTACTGTGTGTAGCAAAGAGATTTCTTTTTCTTCTTATCATCTAACTTCTTCTTTTCAGCAGATTTCCCCTCTCAGATTGAAATTTACCATTCTTTGTTTCCATTTTGTTTTAACTTTTGGATGTGGAGTTATTTCTTATAGTGATAGCAAGGGTGCAACAGATTTGGCAAACAAAATAGCCTCCCTCCTTGTGTGGGAGATATAGTTATTCAAGATTAATAAAACAGGTTTGTTGAATGTGAGATTTGTAAACTTTTTGAAATGATTAAGCTGTGTGATAAACATTGTTGTGGTCATGTAGCCATCATCAGATATAGCAATGTCACATCTGCTTGGATCTGCTTTTATTAGTAAGGTATTACATCACTTCCATGTGAAAATGAAGAACGGAAGGACATGGTGTCGTGTGGTTCCCAAGGAACAGAGTGACTGTTTTCCACTATTCTGCAGCCACTGATTTCCACAGTCCTGTCCTTCTTGTTGGAATGACATGTTTAGGGAGCTTGTTAGGGACAGTTTGAATGTCTGTCTCATCCTTGTTCTTGAAGACTGCTTTCAGATTTATAAATACAGAACACTGCAGTCAGTCACTTTTTTGAAATACACTCCTGGAAATTGAAATAAGAACACCGTGAATTCATTGTCCCAGGAAGGGGAAACTTTATTGACACATTCCTGGGGTCAGATACATCACATGATCACACTGACAGAACCACAGGCACATAGACACAGGCAACAGAGCATGCACAATGTCGGCACTAGTACAGTGTATATCCACCTTTTGCAGCAATGCAGGCTGCTATTCTCCCATGGAGACGATCGTAGAGATGCTGGATGTAGTCCTGTGGAATGGCTTGCCATGCCATTTCCACCTGGCGCCTCAGTTGGACCAGCGTTCGTGCTGGACGTGCAGACCGCGTGAGACGACGCTTCATCCAGTCCCAAACATGCTCAATGGGGGACAGATCCGGAGATCTTGCTGGCCAGGGTAGTTGACTTACACCTTCTAGAGCACGTTGGGTGGCACAGGATACATGCGGACGTGCATTGTCCTGTTGGAACAGCAAGTTCCCTTGCCGGTCTAGGAATGGTAGAACGATGGGTTCGATGACGGTTTGGATGTACCGTGCACTATTCAGTGTCCCTTCGATGATCACCAGTGGTGTACGGCCAGTGTAGGAGATCGCTCCCCACACCATGATGCCGGGTGTTGGCCCTTTGTGCCTCGGTCGTATGCAGTCCTGATTGTGGCGCTCACCTGCACGGCGCCAAACATGCATACGACCATCATTGGCACCAAGGCAGAAGCGACTCTCATCGCTGAAGACGACACGTCTCCATTCATCCCTCCATTCACACCTGTCGCGACACCACTGGAAGCGGACTGCGCAATGTTGGGGTGTGAGCGGAAGACGGCCTAACGGTGTGCGGGACCGTAGCCCAGCTTCATGGAGACGGTTGCGAATGGTCCTCGCCAATACCCCAGGAGCAACAGTGTCCCTAATTTGCTGGGAAGCGGCGGTGCGGTCCCCTACGGCACTGTGTAGGATACTACGGTCTTGGCGTGCATCCGTGCATCGCTGCGGTCCGGTCCCAGGTCGACGGGCACGTGCACCTTCCGCCGACCACTGGCGACAACATCGATGTACTGTGGAGACCTCACGCCCCACGTGTTGAGCAATTCGGCGGTACGTCCACCCGGCCTCCCGCATGCCCACTATATGCCCTCGCTCAAAGTCCGTCAACTGCACATACGGTTCACGTCCACGCTGTCGCGGCATGCTACCAGTGTTAAAGACTGCGATGGAGCTCCGTATGCCACGGCAAACTGGCTGACACTGACGGCGGCGGTGCACAAATGCTGCGCAGCTAGCGCCATTCGACGGCCAACACCGCAGTTCCTGGTGTGTCCACTGTGCCGTGCGTGTGATCGTTGCTTGTACAGCCCTCTTGCAGTGTCCGGAGCAAGTATGGTGGGTCTGACACACCGACGTCAATGTGTTCTTTTTTCCATTTCCAGGAGTGTAGTTATTTATTCTGTGAAACACTTTTGTAACCTTTTCAGGTTCATATTTACATTATGTAAGAATTATTTATTCCATGAACTAGTTTTTGAATCTTTTCAGGCTTGTCTTCAGAAGGTGTACAGGAGGCTACGCCATCTGAAGACGAGCCTGAGATGTTTTAAAAACGAGTTCATGGACTAAATAACTGTTACACCACCTGAAGATGGTGTACTATCTGAAGATGAGCCTGAAAAGGTTCATAAACTGGTTCCCGGAATAAATAACAATTTCAAAAAGGTGACTGGTTGCAGTTTTCTAATTTACATTGAATAAACCATCACAGATTCTAAAACAGCCATAATGGATAAGCTTAATTTTCTTTCAGACTGTCTAAATATTTGATTAATTATGTCTCGTTGAACCTCATCATACATTCTATGCTGGTTTTCTGGGACATTCTGAGGGACAATTTATATATTTTCATCAGGTGTTTAGGTTTTTAAATGACTTACACATATAAATAAATATTGAGGACTCCCCATGTGGCAAAGGTATCATAGTGAGTTACGATCATCTCAGTAAGCTAACTGAAAACTGAAGAACGAAGCTATCATTTTTTAATGTACCTCATTTTTTCCATCGATCTTGGTGTCTCTTGGTTTTCTGAGCTGGTACGAAAAAGATGCATGTAATTGCATTGTCTCATTATACATGGAAGTGCAAGTTTATATTTTACTATCAAGCTATATCCTAATTTCCTTTTCCCAATGTGATGAGGACTTGCATTTTTAAATGGAGCTTTTCGGGGATGAAGTCAGCACGAAGAGAGAATAGCCACTGCAGCTATGATGACATTGTTGTACGTCAATGCCGAGAAAACTGAAAGGAATTGACATTTTTTCAGTGTTCCAGAACTGCCACAATGTTTTATCATGCTTGCATCTATGCCTGTGCACATTTCTGGGCAGCTAAACAATAATTATTGCAGATCTGGATAATCCACATTTTCTCTACCAGTAAGTCATTTATCAACTGGGAACCTATGACTGGTGCGGATTTTTTTGGAAAATGCAAAAAGCGAATATCCTAAAGGATTTGAGAGTAAGGTAAAAACACTTTTCAAGGCAAATGAAATGTTGCACTATTGCTTGTTCTTGCACCATTGTAAAAGTATTTTTGAATTGGCCAAGGTGCTCAGTACCTTTGTCAGTTTTAAGGTGTTTTCACAAGGATGCCTCTGAAAACCCAATAGCTTTGGCTGTTTGCCATATTGAGCTCCCATTTTCAATAAGGCCAACAGCTTGATAGTAGAGCTGCTCTGTTAAAGGCTGTTGAGTTGATGTTCTCAGTTGATTTCTGGAAAAAAATACTTGTATAGAAGATGTGATTGTATATATATAAAAACAAAGATGATGTGACTTACCATACGAAAGCGCTGGCAGGTCGATAGAAACAAGAACAGACACATACATACACACAAAATTCAAGCTTTCGCAACAAACTGTTGCCTCATCAGGAAAGAGGGAAGGAGAGGGAAAAACGAAAGGAAGTGGGTTTTAAGGGAGAGGGTAAGGTGTCATTCCAATCCCGGGAGCGGAAAGACTTACCTTAGGGGGAAAAAAGGACAGGCATACACTCACACACACACACACACACATATCCATCCACACATATACAGACACAAGCAGACATATTTAAAGGCAAAGAGTGATTGTATTATATATATGCTTGAGAGGTTTGAAAAAGCCACTATTCAACAAAAGAAAAACTACAGAAAAGAAAAATTAATTTCAGTCTAAGGTGAACAATGAGGCATCTAAGATAAATAAAAATGAACATAATATGCTTGAATATGCTAGAAGTGACTACACAAGTTAGAGTGCAGGCTATGGGGTAAAAGTTTGCAAATAATTTCTTGATGGAGTAGAAGTTTGCAAAAAGTTTTTTGATTAGGTAAAAGTGCACTGTGTGAACTTCTACCCCATTACAGCTGTGTACTTTTACCCCAGTCTGCTATTTTCTTTTTTGGCAATCTGCAGATAACACACACTATTGAAGTTGTGGCAATCAGGGTGGATATTGGAAGCTGATAGCCATGAGTTCCATTACCAATTTATCCTATTTTTAAATAGATTTAGAGTCACCTAACACTCAATGAAATCTATACAAATTTTACATAAAAAATGTACAAAAGTTATTTTCTCCAACTGTAAGTGTCTGACTGCTGTGTGAAGTTTTACAATAGAAATGAGGGAAGGATGATGTGTGTGAGATGCCTGGTGGTAGAATGGTGAACTTCTGCTTTAGGGGCCTGAAAGCTTGATAAGTACTTTTGCTCCTCATGTACTCTTACCCCCACCTACCCTACATGAGTACAGTATCCTGTTTAACATTAGACACTTCCAGCTCTCCTCCATTTACAGTATATTCTATATGACACTTCTCAAGGCTGTTGACTCCACCCTGATAGCTGAGCTAGTCATCTATTGTACCTTGTGTGTACTCGTCTCTATGCATTTTCTTGTTTAAAAATAATTGTACTGTAGTAGCTGCAAAAACTCTTGCTTAAATTTCATCTTTGTCTAGGCTGGATGTCAGGTATCTTCCCACTCCTTCCCCCATTCACTGTGATGTCGTTTATGCCTTGCATTAGCTCATAACAGCTGCAATAAGTTTACAAGTCATGTATTTATACTTTCTACTTTGACACTATTTTAAATGTAGCATTATTCCATACAAAAATAAACTATGAAATACCCATTATATAGACCTGATTTCTTACATATTTTGTTTGATGTTGTTGAGGTAAGATTCTTTTGTAATATCTGATGTGATACCAATATCTAGAACACATTCTATACAGATAAGAAATTTTATTTATTGACTATAGCTCATTAAATGGTCATCAAATTAATCAAGTGAGGCTAAAACATTTGACTTGTTTCGAATATCGTATCACCACCATTTAATCAATTATTTAGGAGTTATCCCTTATTGAAATATGCCATGTAAATTACGTACAAATGGCCTAACTAATTCATCTTCATTATGGCTTAAGGACAATATTAGCACTCACTAAGTATTCGTCCACTTAACTCTAGAAAATACCTTTGTAACAGGACATGGTCACTACTTCATAGCCAAAATACCTAGGATAGGATAGTTGAAGGGACATTCATTTACAAAAGCAGGATAGAAGGGTGTAAAGGAAAACCACTATACTGAAAATTGAAATATGAAGTAAAACAGTAGTCAACTCAGAGGCTGATAAGACTACCTTGACTGGTTCACAAAGAACATAGACTCTCCAGAGGTAAATGGTACATAACTATCATTTTTCAGTGTCAATGGTGTCAAAAATGTAACCCATAATGCATTTCTGAATATGTCATTCATTTCACACATCTCAGTTTGTTTAATAAGAAACAGGTATAAACTCGTATATTCAAATACAGTGATATGTAAACAGGCAGAATATGACTCTGTGGTTGGCAATGCCTATATGAGACAACAAGTGTCTGGTGCAATTGTTACAGATGCTACAATAGCAGGTTATCGAGATTTAAGTGAGTTTGAATGTGGTGTTAATAGTTGGTGCATGAGCAATGGAATTTCAGAGGTAGTGATGAAGTGGAGATTTTCCCATGCAACCATTTCACAAAAGAATTGTGAATATCAGGAATCCAGTAAAACATCAAACCTCCGACATCGCTGTGGCCAGAAGAAGATCCTGCAAGAATGGCACTAATGATGACTGAAGAAAATCATTCAACATGATAGAAGTGCAACTCTTCCACAAATTGCAACAGATTTCAATGGTTGGCCATCAACAAGTGTCAGTGTGCAAACCATTAATGAAACATCGTCAATATAGACTTTCGGAGCCAAAGGCCTGCTCGTATATCCTTGATGACTGCGTGGCACAAAGTTTTATGCTTCACCTGGGCCTGTCAACACTGACATTGGACAGTTGATGACTGTAAACATGTTGCCCGGTTGGATGAGTCTCGTTTCAAATTGTGATGGACATGTATGGGTATGGAGACAGCCTCATGTTTCCATGAATGTTGTATGTCAGCAGGGGCCTGTTCAAGTTGGTGGAGACTCTGTAGCCATTGCCTTGCAGCGTGCTGTTCAGGAGAGAGCTCTATCCCCTTGTACTCATATGAATTTATGGGTAGCCCTGTAGGATTCAGGGTGTCAATTCCCTCCAGCACTACTTCAGACATTAGTCGAATCCATGCCAAGTTGAGTTGTGGCACTTATGCGTGCTCACACGCGTCAAACGCAATATTAGGCAGGTGTACCAGTTTCTTGGGCTATTAAGTGCATAAATCAACAATGCAAGTTAACAGGTAGCTAAAATCTGCTCAGTGGCTTCAAAGCTGTTAACCATTTCCATTAAATATATACTCCACCAATTTAATTGTATCTGTGCATCAAAATCAGGTAATCTTTCCTGAGGTGATTTATTTGATGAAACTTCATGCAAAAGAGCTGTATTAATAGCCAATTCAATATATGTCAGATAAATGGCTACTACAGTGCTCCAAAGTTACCAAAGTGGAACACAAAATGTCTACTTGATGTAACTCTGTATTCCGACTGAAAATATGTACATTGACCCTAGTGCCTGAAATTTGCTTATATACTGTCTTAAACTACTGTTCAGTTAAAACTTCAGTTATCTTTAAGTCAAAGTTTGTTTTTCTAAATAGCTCATTTACTTCATTTCTTAGCAAATCACAATGTTTAAATCTTTGAATGTAACTTTGCCATTAAGACAGACAATGTCATTTACAATTTAGATATCTTATTATTTATCTCAGCTTTCTACTGACATGAAGGTATGATATATCTTTCCAGATTTGTGTGAGATGCATCTAACTTTATACTTGTGTCTGAAATGGCTCCCTTGACTCTAGTAACCTGAGCATCTATCCTAGTGGTTAGTTCATCCACTTGGGCTTTGGTAGTAGAAGTTAACTCCGTCCATAAATCAGCCTCGTTGTATCTATTTTAGTACATAAACCAATGTTTGAGGTATCTGTTGCTGTACTTAAATCAGCAAACCTTGTACATATCTTCATACTTAAGGTGACACTTAATTGTCTATTCATACTTTTAAGAAACACCTGTGTATTCATTCCCATGCCTCTTGTGACTACCAGCATACAATAACAGGACTATGTTTATACATAATCATTATCTACCACTAAGTCTACAGATAACTTCATCAAAGGTAACCAGTTTTTTGGAATGTCACAGCCCTTGTTATCACTCCACAACACACCACCATGACAAAACTATTAGGAAAACTCAGTTTGAACTGACTACAGCTCATCATTTCTGTACCTCTTGGCTTGGTCATGCTGAGCACATAGATGAATTGAAATGAGGAGCAAATTTCTGCACTGGAGAGGTGTGTATGGCTGCAGCTGCAGATGTATAGACTGACAAGCCAGAGATGAAACAGCTGTCAGCCACCAGGACATAACTGTAGCAAGAATAGGAATGTGGAAATGGGTTAATAATTGTCAAATATTCTACAGTTCAGAATCAATAAGCTGGTCCCTCATTGGGAGAAATGTGTTTGTTACCAGGGTGACTATGTTGAGAAATAAAGATTGAGACATTGAAGAATAAAGATGTGGAATGTTAATAAAGTTCATTTTATTTAAAGGACTTTGGAAGTTTTCACACAAAAAATTCAGAGACTTTTCTTTCCAGCATGCTTTTGTAATAACATCCCCTCCAAAAGATTAATTCTTCATGCATTCATCAGCTGCCATGTGTGTAATAGCTTATGCAGTGTAGAGATTGTGGTTGTTGATGTGACTGCCAAGGACAACCGTGAAGTATTTCAATGAAAGTTTGTGTCAGATTTATGACTGTTCTTTTAATTCCAATTTACTGTATTCCTCCCATATAACTCTCCTTCTTTTGATAGCGCAGAAGTATTATATGTCCTGCCAATTAGTTTTGCAAAGAACTTTTTCAGTCACCTTTATTTCTTGAAATTTTATTTGCCTTTATACATTCATGTTCAGAAAAGAGAGAACACCTTGAATAATTATAGATAGGACTTTCATATTCACAGGACATGTACATTAGTATGTTTTGCAGAACTGGTTAGCATTTCAGTAATCTCGCTTCAACATGTGTCCTGTTGCGTGGTAGGTGCAGGGGCCACCATGGGCCCTGATAACTTGCTCCTTGTATGGTAGCATCAATGTGTACCAGGTGACCCAGTATGAAATAAGCGTTAAGATACAAATGTGTCAATAGGGAACATTTGTTGTGAACAAGCCTTAATTTTTTTTGTTTGGTTGGTATGACATCTGTCAAAGATATTTAGTATACATCAAGTCATGGAACAAACAAAATCATATGTTTTCATCGTGTTAACAATGTCGAATTTTGTACCACAAAGTGATGATTTGCAGAAAGCACTAATTTTTTGTTTTCATTTGAAAAAAGTGCTGCAGAGTCACATTGAATGCTTGTCAAGGCATATGGTGATCATGCTCTATCATAAGCAACTTGCCAAAAATGGTTTCAACGGTTCTGAAATAATGGTTTTGATGTAAGAAATGAAGAACGTGGAAGACCACCAAAAAAGTTTGAAGATGCCAAATTGCAAGCAATATTGGATGAAGATGATACTTTGAGTCAGAATTAAATGGCAGCAATGCTAAATGTTGTACAACAAACAATTTCTGATCGTTTGAAAGCTATGGGAAAGATCTAAAAGCGTGGAAAATGTGTGCCACATGAATTGAATGAAAGACAGATGGAAAACCGAAAAACCATTTGTCAAATTTTGCTTCAAAGACATAAAAGAAAACCAATTTTGCATCGAATTTTTACTGGTGATGAAAAATGGAATTATTTTAAGAATCCTAAACGGGAAAAATCATGGGTTAACCCGAGACAACCATCAACATCGACTGCAAAACCAGATTGATTTGGCAAGAAGACAATGCTCTGTGTTTGGTGGGATCAGAAAGGTGTGGTGTATCATTAGCTTCTAGAACCCAGTGAAACTGTGAATACTAATTGCTACAGACAACAAATGATCAATTTGAACTATGCATTGATCGAAAAAAGACCAGAATGGGCCAGAAGACATGGCAAAGTAATTTTTTACATGACAGTGCACCTGCACACAAAGCAAAACTGGTTCAGGATACAATCAAAACTTGGCTGGGAGCTGCTACCACACCCGCCGTATTCACCAGACTTGGCCCCTTCCAACTACCATTTTTTTTTTTTTCATCAATGGGACACGCATTGGCTGAGGAACACTTTGATTCCTACAAAGAAGTCAAAAATTGATTGGTTTGCTTCAAAAGATGAACATTTCTATTGGTGTGGTGTCTACAAATTGCCAGAAAGGTGGTCACAATGTATAGAAAGCAATGGTCAGTACTTTGAATAAAATGTTTTTACTTTTCAATTCAAAATTAGTGTTTCATTTTCACTAAAAAAAAATGCTCATCACTTACCGGTACACCTGGTATAAGGTGCAGTGGCATTTTGGGGTATAGCCATCCATGCTGCATTCACTTAGTTCCAAAGTTTATCTGTGGTAGTTGGCATCGGGTCACAGTGCTGCACCCATTGTATGGCATATGCAGTTCTGAGATTGTGGTTGTTGACCTGATTACCAAACATAACCTTGATATATTTAAATGAAAGTTTTTGACAAATTCATGGCTTTCCTTCTTAATTCCAATTTACTGTATTCCTGCCATATGAAAAATTTGGAAATTTGTGGCAAGATATTATGGGACCAAACTGCTGAGGTCATCAGTCCCTAAGCTTACACACTATTTATTCTAACTTAAACTAACTTATGCTAAGGACAACACACACTCCCATGCCCATGGGAGGACTTGAACCTCTGACAGAGGAGCCGCATGGACCAAGATAAGGTGCCTCAGACCGCTTGGCTATCCTGTGCGGCTTTCATGTGTCTCTGATTGTTTTGATAGCATAGAAGTGTTCTGTGTACTGCCAGTTATCCTTGCAAAGAATTTTTTCAGTCATCTTTATGTCTTGAATTTTTATTTACCTTTATACACTCATGTTCAGAGAAAACAGAACACACTGAAACATTAGAGATAGGACATTCATATTCACAGGACATGTTCATTAGTATATTAGTATGTTCTGTAGAAATGATTAGGATATCAGTTTCCTCAGTTCAGCATGTGTTCTGTTGCCTATTAGGCACAGGGTCCTTCATAGGCTGTGATTACTTATCCCATGCATGAGGGCATGAACATGTATAAGGCATGAATGGTGTCTTATAGTATAGCTATCCATGCTACTTTCACTTGCTTCCGAAGTTCATCTGTGGTGGTTGGCATTGGGTCACAGCACTGCACCAGTTTTCTACTGGTGACAAGTATGGTGATCTGGCAGGCGAGGGCAAAAAGTTAAGATCCTGTGATACCAAAAAGGCACGTGTTCATACAGTAACATGTTCTCATGCATTGTCTTGCTGAAAAATGGCATCTGGGGTGTTGTGCAGAAAGGGTATGGCTACAGCTCACAGTATGTCATTCATGTAGGTCACACTGGTCACAGAGCCGTGGACATGTACCAACTGTGATAAGTGGTTGTATCTAGTATCATCCCACACCTAAGGCCTTGAGTTCGTGCTATATGTTTTGTGTGAATGTAGTCACTATGACGCCGCTTCCCTTTGTCTGCGATGAACCAAACTGTGGCGATTTCAGACAAACAAAATGTTCCCAGTGATGTCATTCCTTACACCATTGCCCACTAGCATGTTTCTCCACATTCTTCAAAGGTAGGTGGAGAAGTGGATGGCACACACAAAACCCATGGTGTAATAAACAGTGACAGACTGTCATCCCTGATGGCATATGATGTCTTACTCTGTTCCACTGTTGTGCCAGAGCTGAGGAGGAAGCAGATCTGTCGTGTAATCCCATTTGTATGAGGTGTTGGTCTTATTGGGGGTTAGTGTGACCTGATCCATCTCATCATGTTCCACTGCCTTCTGTGAACCATTCTGCAAACAACCATTCCACTACTAAAAATACTTTGTCATACATGAGCAGCAGTTTCCCAGATGGATGCATCACATTCTCTCATGCCAATAATTAACCCTCTTCCAAAATCATTGACTTGAAGCAAGGTTTGTGCATAAGTCTGTGATGCATCATGCACATTTGCTCAAGTCACACTGATAACATTACCTTCAGTTTATAGTGACAATGAGAGCCTGTATTGTGCCACTCTTCAGATACCACTAAGGCCAACTTTGTACTATGTTATAACCATAGGAGATCTACTACATGAACAAGCTGACATATTAGTCAGCCAATGTAGCTCAGTCTCGTAATACTACAATTAGTTGTCCTGACAAAATCTTGCTTACAATCAATTGCCTAGTCTGTGTGACTTGAAATAATCATTTGTACTCACACAATGATGTCAGGAACAATTTTATATTCAGCTTCTCACACTATAAATTACACTACCACTCACTATGACCTGACTATGTATGAAAGGTTGGTCACAATAACACTTTTTGTTGTATAATGAGATCAGTGATAGCTATCTGGATATCATCACATCTGACTATCCAGATTCACTAGGTTCGAAAGATAAGCTACCACCAAAACTAGTATCAATGATGAGAAAAATACTAAATGCAAGGGTCTACGGGGAGTAAGAATGATGTATTTACTTTACCAATAACAAAAACCTATATTGGAGAATATGTTCACAAGGCAAAGATATAATTTTATGCTGTTTATCTCTCATTATCAGTCAACGATAACCTCTAAAAGTAGCACCTTACTATAACAGTAACCTTGGCTCCATTGAAATTTTATCGTAATAAACTATTTCATTAATCTCACTCTTTCAGAATTACATGGACTAACTTTTCATTTATAATTAATCACTTTTCCATTACACACAAACTTGTTTTCCCTGTCTAAAGATTAATTGACTTTTTTTTCGTTACATGTCATTCACTGAAAAATACTATTCCTTTTCTTTTTTCCTTGAACTTTGCTTTTACCAATAACCCAGTCTTTTACTTCATTGGCCCTTGGATTTACTTTATTCCAAAAACATATGTGTCAGATATTAGTTGGCATTCAAACAAGCCTTTGATTATTTTTTCTTGTAATAATGTTGGCGATAAAAGACATGTCAGGTACTTCCTTTTTCAGTTTAAAACCATTTTCTTTACTTCCTGCAATTAACTCAACTCCCTTAATGTGTGCTTTAATCCTAAACTACAAAACAGCTAAATGACTTTGTGTGAACATGTCTTCTTACGTACATCATACAACAGAAAATCTAACAAATATGTTGAATTATGATTCACATACCATCACATGGCTATTAAACAGCACAGCACACCATTAATCACAACTAGAAGAAACTAATCTCACACTTGAATAAATCAGAGCTTTTCCTGTGCCTGGTGAGTCTACACTCCACCAAAAGTCCTTGAAATAATCATTTCCTACATAAGCCAATAATCTTGTCAAAATATCTTTCTATATGACATAGAACTGCTTTGAACACATTGCAGACTAGTTCATGTATTGTACGTGCAAGTTGATCTCATCACCCTCTTCAGATAATCTCTCTTGAGGCTCACTACTCGAATGATATTCAGATATTACTCCTGAAATTTTCAAAGGACAAACCAAGTTTCTTCTTTGCAAGCACCAGCAAACATTCATAGTGGCCAGCTGCCTCGTAGTTGTTATCTTTGCCATGATTCAGCAACTGGCTGGGCATTGCAAACTTGATGACTTGACAGGACACAGCTTTTCTCAACCATCAAGTGTCACATATCTACAACATTTTAACACAAAAATTTAAGAAATGTATATAAACAACTTAATCTCTTCATTCTTCTAGCACATAAAAACCAATAAGCTGAGGTGATACAAACAAGTGATGCACTTTTTTTGGGCTAAAAATGGTTGGCGCATTAGAAGCTGCAGGCACATTTTACCAGTAGATGATGTTACACCGCAATATCAATGTTGACCTATAACCTGTGGTCTGATGTGCTTCAAATGCTAATTATTTCAGCAGAATAGTCTCATATATATATCCAGTGAATATGAACATTCTATCTCTAGTCATTGAAGGTATTCTGTTTATTCTGAACATGAGTGTATGTTTGGCAATAGGCAGAATGACTGTGCCATTGTTTCGTAGCTGCTAACTCCATCACATGAAATTTGAACAGCATATATATATATATATATATATATATATATATATATATATATATATATATATATATATATATATATATATATATATATAAAAAGAAGAAGAAGAGTTGTACATTACGCTATCCATCCACACTGTCTGTTCATTGTGCAATTGTGCATGACTGTACAAGTCTGGCAGTCAAGAGTTGAGGCACTATTAATTAAGTATACCCATCTACCAGGGCAAGGTCATACCACATTGGATGGAAAAATCTAGTTTTTAATTGTTCTGAGGCTGAAATCCACATAAAAAGCAAGGTGACATCAGTTTCTCTCATGAGACTGTCACAAGACTTGTTGCGTACACTGTCTGCCTTTTTCTGCTGCAAGTTGAAATCGAGAAACAGCATGTTCACAACATGTCAGAGTATCACAGGGGTCATGTTTAGAAAGCATTGCGCTATGTGTGCCTTCAGTTCAGCTGTGGTCATTATTGGAGCACTGAGCATATCATCATCACAGCCAGAAGTCACAAGGATTAAGATCAGATGCTCCGGATGGCCAGGCTGTAGAGATATGACGGCTGATAATTCTAGCATTTCCAAAATTCCTGTGCAGCTGCCACTTCACTGGCTTTGCAATGTGTGGTTTACCATCTTGCATAAAAATTGTCCTATCCACACATACATACTGTTGAAAGGTGGGAATGACATTGGTGTCACAAGACTCTCATGGTTTTACTTGGGGTACAGGTGACAGGACCCACAGGAATCATCTCCATGAAAAAATATGGCCCTACGATTAACATTTCTGTCAACTCACACCACACAGTCATCTGTGCAGAATGAAGTGGTACTGGTTAGTGTGCATGTGGATTTTCCATTGCCAATATCTTGCATACTGACATGTCTCTGGAATTGAAATGGGCTTCGTTTGCCCACAGAATATTCCATGACCATTGATTGTCCACTTCCATGTGAGCAAGTCAGCAGGAAGCAACTCCTGAATGTGGGTGATTTTGTATAGCTATAATACAGGGTGTTCTGTATGATTTTATGCATCATGCTCACAGGCGTGTCCAACTTCCAGGAAATTCCCCAAGCACTGCATGTTTGCGCACCACTGCTTGGCCCCTCCTGCATTTTTGTGACATCTTAGACAGACGCTGGATTGACTCCTTTCCTCCCTCTGACACATTGCACTTCAAAAGAATGTGTCTTTTTGAATTTTGTAAATTTTTCTCCAGACCATTAGCAGACATTGGACCATTGCCTTTTTTCATAGCCTTGAGTGTCCAGAGCGTCTGCATGGCTGTTGGTGCAGAGTCATAATTCTTGTAAATGAGTTTTACTGGCACCACACCAGGCAGTCCTTCATGTTGGGCATTTCAGGTGCTAACTGAGAAATACCCAGGTGCATCACTTTTTTTGGTGTGCATATTTTGATGCTTAGAGCACCGTCTTTTGTGGAAATTTTTGTTAATTTTTTTATTCCATGACATTTCCTCTTGCATCACCAATATAATAATCAAACTTGATATCATTTTAAGCAATGGTTCTCTTTCTACGGTGTTTTGAATCTGGAACTTTTATTATATACATCCTACATGTATATATTGTATTTACAATTTGGAATTCTTCAATTATAGATTGTTAACAGACTTTTATGAACAGTGCTTGTCTTTTCAAATCTATCAATACTCTTCAAAGCCTAATTAATGAATACTGACATAATTTATCATTATGTCACCAATACTGTCACAATCTGTGAGATCACATGGGTTGCACTGCATCTGCAAGCCAGGATGGTGGTGGCATGAAGTAAGTGACAAACTAATAGGTGCAGCAGTGTGCTGAAAGATTGTTCTTGTCACCAAATGTTGCAAGTACCATACATCCATTGAAACTCAGGTACATGCATGAAAGAAACCACACACAGTATGTATGTTGAGAGAAATTTCTTAACTAAGACGTAAACAGTTACTAAACTCAAGGCCATCGTTTAGTGATTAGAAAAGGACATGGAGGCAACAAGTCACTTTCCCCAAAATGATATGTTACACTAAACCATATACACACTGGAGCATATAGTGAAATCCTCCTCACGCTGTTCATCCTAATCTAGGTGTAGTCATGGAGATATATGATATCAAACACTCATCTTGAAACCACTGTAAGGGATACATGCTAATGGATTTGGATGCCTACATGGACAACAGAGAAAACCTGAAACATTGTGCACTATCCATTGCTGTAGTTTCATAGTTGTCATTTGTAACTAGCATGATTACTGTTGCCTGGATTGGAGATAGGTGTAAAATAAAGATTTTATAACTAATTAAAATTTGTGCCAGATTAGGAAATGAAGTCAGATTTCCCAGCTTTCATGGTCAGGAAAGCTGGATATCTTGATCTGAAGCCTGATGTAGAAGATCTTTTATTAGTGATAACATGTTCATTACATTACAGATTCAGTGTTTCTGACTGTTTACCCTGATATCATTTTAAGTCACTGCCTCATCATTGATTTCATCTTCATTAATCCCTTACTATCATTAACCAACTTCGAAAGTAACAGTAGACTTGTTTAGAAATGAGAACAGAGGTTGTCCTCAGTACACACTTTTTGTGTGGATTGGGAAAAGGGGGGGGGGGGGCTGTTATCATTATTCTGATTAGTCTCATGTAGCACTTCCACCCAATGTCCTCAGTTTTTTTGTTGAATATATTCCAATGAAGGATACCACAGAAATTATTATTTCTGAGGAGCAAAAAAGATTTATACTAGGGCTTTTATGTACAGAGAGGATGTTTCAAATTTAGAAGATTGTAGGAAAAAACAGAGAATTTAATATAGAAAACCATACACCCTTTATCGACCTTGAGAAGGCTTTTCACTGTGTGAGCCTTGGTAGACTGTGGAAGATTATGTCTGAATATGGATAACCTTATCACTTATTAGTGATATTAAAAAATACACAAGTTGTAATTAACACAGATATGAATCAACTGTAAGAAGTAATTATTCAATTAGAAGAAATAATTATTGACCAAGGTGTAAGACAAGGGTGTGGACCATCACTTACCCTTTTTAATATTTACATTGATTTCATTATTCATAAATAGAAATGTAATGTAAGCAATGGAGTAAAGATAGTGAACAACAAATACCTGAATATGCAGATGATATTGTTGTTATTCAAAATAATCAAGATGACTTCCAAAGATTAGTTTACGAGCTGAACAAAATATGCAATAAATATAATTTTAAAGTGTCTAGTAATAAAGTAAAAATAATAGCATTATGGAGAAAACAACCAGTTGGATCAAAAATTATTTTCAATCTTTCATTTGTAGAATAAGTCTCTCAAACCTGTTATTTAGTGTGTCATATATAAGTATTGATTTTGACTCTGATATTGAAAATATTTCAGAGGTAAAATAGCTCCCTGTTCAGGTCTCCAGCCAGGGACTACTCAAGATGATGCCATCTTCAGGAAAAGCTAATCTAGCAATGTACAGGTTGGAGTGTGGAATGTTAGATCCCTTAACCAGGCGACACATTGGAAAATTTTAAAGAGAAATGATTAGGCTAATGTTAGGTATACAAGGGATTAGTGAAGTTTGATGGTGAAATGAACAGGACTTCTGATTAAGTGAGTATGGGGCTATAAGTATAAAATCAAATAATCTTAATGTCAGAGGTGGTTTAGTAATGAATAAGAAAATAATAATGTCAGTAAACCATTATGAACACTGCAGTGGATGCATTATTCTAACCAAGACAGACATGAAGCCATCTACCACAGTAGTACAGGTTTATATGCCAACTAGTTCCAAGTATGATGAAAAAATTGAAAGAGTGTATGATGGGGTAAAATAAATTATTCAAGTAGTTACAGAAGAGGAAAATTTAATTGTGATGAGGGACTGGAATTGAGTAGTAGGAAGAGGAAAAAAAGGAAAAGTAATAGGTGAATTTGTACTGGGAAAAAGGAATGAAAGAGGAAGCCACCTGGTAGAATTTTGTGCAGAGCATTATTTAATCATCACTAACACTTGCTTTAAGAATTATGAAAGAAGGTTGTAATTTGGGGAAACCTGGAGACACTGGAAGGTTTCAGATAGATAATATAATGGTAGGACAGAGATTTTGGAATCAGATTGACAAATTGTAAGACATTTGCAGAGGCAGATGCTAACTTCAACCACAATTTATTGGTTATAAACTGTAGACTAAAATAAAGAAATTGCAAAAAGGTAGGAAATTGAGGAGATGGGATCTGGATAAATTGAAAGAACCAGAGGTTGCTAAGAGTTTCAGGGGAGAGCATTAGGCAATGATTGACTGAAACAGAGAAAAGGAATATAGTAGAAGACAAATGGGTAGATTTGAGAGATGAAATAGTGAAGGCAGCAGAGGACCAAATATGTAATGACACAAGGCCTAGTTGAAATCCTTGGATATCACAAGAGATATTGAATTTAATCAATGAAAGGAGAAAATATAAAAATGCAGCAAATGAAGCAGGCGAAAAGGAATAAAAATGTCTGGCAAATGAGATTGACAGGAAGTACAAAATAGCTAGGCAAAGACGGTTAGAGGACAAAGCTAAGGATATAGAAGCATATAACTTGGGGAAAGATAGGTGCCACCTGTAGGAAAATTAAAGAGACTTTTGGAGAAAAGAAAAGCAACTGTATGAATATCCAGAGCTCAGAGTGAAAACAAGTATTAAGCAAAGAAGAGAAAGGTGAAAGGTGGAAGGGGTGTATAAAGGGTCTATACAAGAGAAACTAACTTGAAGGCAGTATTATAGAAAGAGAAGAGGATGTAGTTGAAGAAGAGACACGAGATAAGATGTTGCAAGAATATTATGACAGACCACAGAAAGACTGAAGTCAAAATAAGACCTTTGGAGTGGATGACCATCTCTCAGAACTAATGGTATCTTTGGGTCAGCCAGCCACAACAAAACTATTCCACCTGGTGTGCAAGAAGTGTGAGATTGGCAAAATTCCATCAGTCTTCAAGAAGAACATTATAATTCCAATTCCAAAGAAAGCAGGTGCTGACAGGTGAGAATATTACAAAATTATCTGTTTAATAAGTCATGGTTGCAAAATACTGACATGAATTTATAGAGGAATAGAAAAGCTGACTCTGTGCTTATCTGATAAGATAGGCTAATTAAAGGCAAACCTACATGTACAGATTGTGTAGATTTGGAGAAACTTTTTGAGAATGTCAGCTGGAAAACAAACTTTGAAATTCCGAAGGTAGCAGTGGTAAAATAAAGGGAGGAAAAGATTATTTCCAACTTCTACCAAAACAAGAATGTCAGCTGGAAAACAATTTTTGAAATTCTGAAGGTAGCAGTGGTAAAATAAAGGATGGAAAATATTATTTCTAACTTCTACCAAAACATGATGTCAGTTTTAAAAGTCAGGAGACATAAAAGGGAAGCACTGGCTGAAAAGGGAGTGAGACAGGGTTGTAGCTTATCCCTGATGTTATGCAATCTCCATACTGAACAGGCAGTGGAAGAAACCAACGAAAAGTTTGAAGAAGGAATTGAAGTACAGGGAGAAGAAATAAAGCTTTGAGGTTTATGGATGACATTGTTATTCTATCAGAGATAGTAAAAGACTTGGAAGAATAACTGAACAAAATGGGTGGCATCTTGAAAGGAGAGTATAAGATGAACATTACTAAAAGCAAAAAAAAAAGTGTAATGGAATGTAGTCAAATTAATTCAGCTGATGCTGAAGGAATTAAATTAGGAACTGAGCCACTGAAAGTAGTAGATGTATTTTTCTGTTTGGCCACAAAATAACTGATGATGGCCGAAGTAGAGAGGAAATAAAATGTGGACTCAAAATGGTAAGAATAGAGTCTTGAAGAACAGAAATTTGTTAACAATGAGTATAAATTTATGTGTTAAGAAGTATTTTTTGAAGGTATTTGTATGAAGTGTAGCCTTTTACAGAAGTGAAACAAAGGTGAAGAACAATTCAGACAACAAGATTATAGAATCTTTTGAAATGTGGTGCTATAGAAGAATGATGAGGGTTAGATGGATATGTCATATAACTGATGAGAAAGTACTGAATAGAACTGGAGAGAAAATATATCTGTGGGTTTATTTGACTAAAACAAGGGATACATTGATAGAACACATTCAGAGACATCAAAAGATCACCAACTTAGTATTGGATGGAAGTGCGGGGCTAAAAATTGTAGAGGGATACTAACAGATGAGTACAGTAAACAGATTCAAAAGGATGTATGTTGCAACAGTTGTTTGGAGATGAAAAGACTTGCACAGGATAGAATATATTTTGAGCTGCATCAAACCAGTGTGGACAGAAGGCAACAACAGCAACAAAATTGCACATAAAATGTATAATTTCCATGCTGTCTGTGGTGCCATTAACAGAACATTGGGCCATCATGACGCATTCCATAAAGTGATGGTGGCTCCTGTCTAGTCCTATGGAAGTGAAAGCTGGGTTACCATAAAAAAGGTAGTTCAGGCAGCAGAGATGAGTTTACTAAGAAGGACGAATGGCTGCACAAGAAGAGACATGATCAAAAATGGATATATCAGAACAGAATTAAATATTTTTAAGACAGTGAAAAAATGAGAAAATATTGCAAAAATTGGAGGTAACACCTCATGAGAATGGCAAAACGCAGAATTCCCCAGAAGATCCCGAATTACATGGTGAATGAGAAAAGCGATATAGGAAGACCTTGGATGAGATGGGAATGATTCGGTAAGTTTGGAAAAGGCAGAAACTTAATCCTTGAAAGGAAGAAGAAGAATACGAAGAAGAAGAGATAATGATGATGATACTCCAATCTCTGCTTCCCCTATAGTTTTACCATCTACAGTTTCCTCAAGTACCATGAAAGCTATTTCGTGATGTCATAACACATGTCCTATCATCATCCTCCTTTTTCTTTTAAATGTTTTCAATGTATTCTCATTGAAAGTTCTGTGGAGAACCTCCTCATTTCTTATTTTAACAACCCACCTAATTTTCAACATAGTCCTGTATCACCACACCTCAAATGCTTTGATTCCCTTCTTTTCAGGTTTTCTAGTAGTATGTTTTGTTTCCATTCTGTATTCTATACAAGTCCACAGGCACTTCCATTATGACTTCAAAAGACATCACTACAGTGTGATAACTTGATCTTACTTGAAGCTGCTGTGTTATTGCTTCCATGCGGAAGCCTCACCATGTATGTAACTTCTTAAAATATTTTCAGATAGATACATCAGTAGGGACTTCAAGTTTAGCTTCCAGTATTTAGATGGTTGGAATGCCACACCATATCCTTCAAAGGAGTAATATAAGCTTTATAATCTTTATTATTACAATCAACAGAAAAATTCCTACGTTGGAATACTATTTTTTATCTCACTCGAATCTGTTTCACTGAAATGAAGTGAATGCGGTGATGGGGTTGACATTGATGAGGTTGGAATGACTTGAAATGATACCAGTTATAATCTGGCATAAATTACCAAACCTACAATGTTCCATAGTATTTCTGATATTCCACCATCAACTTTTCATTGTTTGATTTAAACCTGTTAAGTAATGAATATGTGATGAGTGACAATTTTTCCTAGACCAGGATTGAAACCAGGATTCCCTGCTTCTGTGATCACAAAAACTAGGAAAGCACTGTTCACAACCTGGTCAGGCATTTTCAGATCTACTTATGGTTCTTACTTCAACCTTACAATAGTAAACAAACCGGCTGCAATTGACAATCAAGAGACTTTAGGACTGGATGGTCCACAGTGTTTCACATTTTCTCTATAATGAACTGTATGCATCCATTTCCATGATCCGAAAAGGACTGAAATATGTTAAGACTTACAATGATGGGCACTTGTTCTCAAGGTGATTGATTCAGGAAGCTCTCATCTTCTCACACGTGAAAATTAGCTGTCAAAGTTTCCGCATATCACAGATCTGTGATAAAGATTCCTCAAGGCATTTAACTGCTATCATTAAAAGTGGCTCAATCACAAGCTGTATGAAACAGACTGAATGTAACTGTTGAAATTTTATCAAGTAATTGTGAGGTCCAAGCATGATTGTGGATACTATGAATCATTGACATATCTACATATCCAAGGAACATTGATATCATCCAAATGAAAAGATAAGATGCCTACAGACGCTGATGGGAACAGTCATATATTTAGTCACTAATGAGCCTTTAACCGTACGGTGACAGCTCTTCATGATGCCTGAGATCTTCATGATGCCAGAGACAGAGTCTTCAGTATTCTGTTTATTTAAATATTATGCAATTTTGTTAGGATTCCACTTTTTGACTAGTTTATTTTTCCTGTAATTTGTTTTAAATTAACTATCAGATGTTAGTTTCCAATGACGGTTTTGTCTTCTGACCCTAAACCAAGCAACTACAGTACCAACAATTTACAGTGGTTCTATGGCAATGATTTCAGTAATGAGGCATAGGGCATGTTCACTGGGAAGGTGAGTGATTGGCTGTGATGTGTAACAAGCTGTGGCTACTGAAGTTGGAACAGACTTGCTTCCCTCTGCATAAGCCTCTCCTGTTCTCCTCGGTAGCTGTGCTGGCTCCAAAACTGGCTGAACGATGCTAGTTCAACTAATAGTCTGTAACAATAATGTGGTTGACACCAGAGGTATATTTAAAACACTTTAATTACTCTGTTGGTGTAAAGTATTCACTGATATGGCCAGTTTTGGGTCTCACATATAGTTTGAATTAAAGGAAAGCAGATTGTTATGTACTACACTGGTCCATAGACTGTTAAATTTTCCTAGTGCCGTAGTCATGCAACACAATCCAGAGGTTCAAAACAAGACTGTTAAATTTTCCTAGTGCCGTAATCATGTAACACAATTCAGAGGTTCAAAACAATTCACATGTGGCAAAAATTTAACTTAACTGTTCACCATATCACTGTTCTCAACACATTTAGGGGACTCAAAACACTTAAGATAGTGCACAAAAACAATCAGTAACTCCATCAACACTAACCAGTCATTGTTCATAGGAGGCAATAATCACTGTGTTCCTCTAATAAGTTCTCACTTGGCATTAATTAGTAATTACTGTCACAGAAGTCATGAATTAAACCCACAAGTGAAGAAAAGGAGCTGTACCCAATCTGTTTGAATATTTCAGAATGTTAGCTATCGAACTACAGTACATGCCTGTGGCAAGAGACATAAGCAGTGCTCACTTCACTTTCAGCCACAGACCAGCTGACCTCAGATGTGCTATGTCTCTGTATAGTTTTACCTAAGGACAATATGTTTTACACTACTCATTATTGATGGCAGCCATCTTAAATATTGAACTTTATAATTAATGAGTTAATTGCATCAAATGGAACATAAAAAGTATGTCAACAAAATTATAATGGCAAATTCTTGAGTTTCTCCCGGCGTATTTGATAATCAAAATATCCACGGGTATGCTGCCGGTCTATAGTGTCCAACGGACATTATAATGGCATTATAATGGCAAAGTTTAGAATCTAACAGTAATTTTGATGTAATTTGTAATTGAAGCTGGAATGATCTAAACCTTTAATTTTAATCAATTTGGAAGACAGTTAGATTCAGTCGATCTTAGATACCTTACAGAAAATTTGGAGACATGTACTTCACTAATTAAGTAAGGTCATACTATGTGAACCCTTTTAACTAACAATATTTCATAATTAACAAAACTTCTGTGTTAACTAATTACATCACTGCAACTACATTAACAATTAGTGTATAATGAGCAATGAAATTCAATGGGACTAAGCTTATTTATGAATCTGAAAATACTGTGCAGTAGCTGGGTACTATGTACACTATCATTCTGTCATTATTGTAGTTTAGGAAAAAAATTTGGGGGAGCAGAAAAACATAGCAGAACTATCCTGCAATAATGTATGTCCTTTAACCCACAGAGGTAAATCTGTTACAACTTTTTAAGACTGGACAGTACTGACCAGTGTATTATTTTCTTCTTTAGTGGGGGGACTCACCCACATACAGTGCTTATAGTGAGTGATAACTAATAGAGCACATTAATGAAGAGTGGACTCAATTTTTAAGAGAGAGTAGTCAATGATTTGTTTAAGAGGTTGTGCCAATTTTTAGGGTTCCATACCTCAAGCATTAGAAACAGAACCCTTATAGGATTGCTTTTTGTACATCTGTCTGTCCAAATGTTAAGATCCCTTTTTCTCAGGAAGAGGTGTAGGTATGAAGTTGAAATTTATGTCAGGTACTAAAGCCTATGGCTTCTTAGTGGTGAAAAATTTAAGCTTCTAAGTCAATGCAATCAAAAGTTGTGGCCATTCATGCCAAATATTTTGACACAAACTCACTCACTCACCAGTGTTCCAATGGTATTTTTAGGTTTAGAATTATATTGCGGAGTGAATCTTAAACATTATTTTTCTTTTCTTTAGTTGTTTATTTGACAGTGGATGCATCATTTGTGGGCATCTTCACCAAATTATGCAGTATATCCTGGAAGATAATGATTGAGCACAATATGCATTTTTCTTGAAATACATGACAGTGCTTCTCATATACATGTGCCTCATATCCTTAGGATACAATGCAATGATTTTCTAGCAACATAATACTTAATTCTTTGAGAATGCAACAGACATCATCATCTTTCACGATATGAATGCAAATTGGCAATTTCATCTGACAGCTTGGGATAATAATTACAGCACAACGTTTATTCGTCCTCCACATTCTGTGTAGTTATTGTCCTAGTTTAGCATTTACTCATGGGATGACTCACTTATCCAGTGTAGGCAAATGATAAATGGAGCACCAGTGTCATGCTCAAGCAGTACTTCCTCTTGTGAAGTTACTGGTATCATCAACCCACCTCGAATACAAGCATCATCATTTGACTTCGTTCACCACATGAAAATAAATAATAAATTTGCATAGTAGTTGTGGTCTCCAGCATAATAATTTATCATATCGTTTTCTCATTCATGAGTGGCACTTGTTGGAAAGGTAACATACCAGTTTCACATTGCTCTTTCGTAGAGATACATAACACCACAGGAGGAGTGTATTGGTTAGCTTTTCTAGAAACATACACTCTTGGAATTTTAGCAGGAAACCACACCATGATGTAAAATGCTTCCTGTTGTAGTGTCTGCTATTGGAGATTAATGAGTGTCTCTATTGAAGCTGTTCATATGAAGTGTCACTATTTTATGGAAAGTGATCTATTTTTGTTTACTTGAATTCATTTCATGATCACAATTACAACACTAGCACAAATTTGTCCTGTGTTTATAGGTGAATAATGATTATTTTGTATTTACAACAGGTATCTTATGGTCCAATAGTACCTATAATTTTACATGCAATTGTGACAGTACCATTTCTAATTGCTTCATTGGAGTTTCTGGAGTTTGGAGAAGTTAAATGTGGGATGTGCAAAGTAATGCACTTCTTCTTGATTAATAAGTAAGCACTGCAGTTTATCTTATCTCTTTTAATACTCAAATAGTTTTAGGTATATATCTTCCACTGATAAATATTTCTATGAATGGAATTTTGTTTTGGAATTTATAGTTTCATATTGGGCATATGTTGTGATAATTATATACATTAAATAATGCCACATGTACTCACTTTTAACAGTTGACCATAATATGAGTTTCTTAAAAACATGAGTATATGTTCAGGAGTCACAAAGATGCAACTAGATATTTGTTGCTATGGAAAATAAATGTTATTTATGTCTTTTTTGAATTATTTTTTAGCCCCTTAAGTAGCTATAATTGATATTTTCCACTGATTTCAATCAACATTAAAGCATCTAAGCTTCAGTCTCTTACATCTAATGTGAGAACCAATGCATTTCACGTTATATTTATCCATCGCTGAGTATGGTTACATCTCAACTTTAACTCTGAACTGAGTTTGGGTACCTGAGGTACTGCTGGGTGAATGCAGCCTCACGGTGATACAAGTCACTTGCAAATATGTTACATATTGATTTTCTTACAAACACACCCACCCACACACAAATGCAACACACACACACACACACACACACACACACACACACGCACACACACACACACACACACACATGCAAATGCAAATCACACACACGGTTGCAGTCTCAGGCAACTGAAACCATACGGCGAGCAGCAGCACCAGAGCATGATGGGAGTGGTGACTGGCAGGGGGCAAGGAGGAGGCTGGAGCATGGAGAGGGAGGGATAGTATGGCGGGGGTGGAGGACAGTGAAGTTCTGCAGGTTGGACTGTGCGCTGGGTAGAAGTGGAGGGGGGGGGGGGGGGGTGTTAGTGCAAAAGGAGAGAAGTACAAAGACTGGGTGTAATGGTGGAATAATGGCTGTGTAGTGCTGGAATGGGGGCAGGGAATGGGCTGGATGTGTGAGGACAGCGAATAATGAAGGTTGAGGCCAGGAGGGTTACAGGAACATAGGATGTATTGCAGAGAAAGTCCCCACCTGTGCTATCCAGAAAAGCTGGTGTTGGTGGGAAGGATCCATATGGCACAGGCTGTGAAGCAGCCACTGAAGTGAAGGATGTCATGTTTGGCAGCGTGTTCAGCAACAGGATGATCAACTTGTTATTGGCCACACTTTGTCAGTGGCAATTCAAATGGACAGACAGCTTAATGGTTGCCAGGCCTACATAGAATGCAATGCAATGCTTGCAGCCGAGCTTGTAGATCAAATGACTGATTTCACAGGTGCCCTGCCTTTGATGGGATAGGTGATGTTAGTGACCGGACTAGAGTAGGTTTTGGTGGGAGGATGTATGAGACAGGTCTTGCATGTAGGTCTGTTATGAGGGTATGAAACATGAGGTAAGAGGTTTGGAGCAGGGGTTGTGTAAGGATTGGCATGTATATTTTGTAGGTTTGATGGACAACAAAATACCACTGTGGGACGGGTGGGAAGGATAGTGGGCAGGACAGTTCTCATTTCAGGGCGTGATGAAGGGTAGTTGAGACCCTGGTGGGGAATGTGATTCATTTGCTCCAGTCCTGGTGGTACTGAGTTACGAGGGGAATACTCCTATGTGGCCACCCGGTGGGACTTTGGGAGGTGGGACTTTGGGAGGTGGCGGGAGACTGGAAAGATATAATCTGGGAGATCTGTTTTTGTACAAGGTTGGGAGGATAATTACGGTCTGTGAATGCTTCAGTGAGACCCTCGGTATATTTTGAGAGGGACTACTTGTCATTGCAGATGTGACGACAATGGGTGGCTAGGCTGTATGGAAGGGACTTCTTGGCTTGGAACAGCTGACAGCTGTCGAAGTGGAGGTATTGCTGGTGGTTAGTAGTTTTGATATGGATGAAGGTACTGATGTAGCCATCTTTGAGGTGGAGGTCAACATCTATGAAGGTGGTGTCTCGGGTTGAGTTCGACAAGGTGAAGCAAATGGGGCAGAAGTTGTTGAGGTCCTTCTTCCTACTCACCCCCAAAAGCCACATTCTTAGATGTTGACCTCCACCTCAAAGATGGCTACATCTGTATCTTTGTCCCTATCAAACCTACTAACCACCAGCAATACCTCCACTTAGACAGCTGCCACCCATTCCATACCAAGAAGTCCCTTCCGTAGAGCCAAGCCACCAGGGTCATCATATCTGCAGTGACAAGAGGTCCCTTTGAAGATATTCTGAGGATCTCACTGAAACCTTCACAGACCATAATTATCCTCCCAACCTTGTACAAATACAAGTGTCCCATGCCGTATTCTTGCAGTCTCCCACCACCTACCAAAGTCCCACTGGGTGGCCACATAGGAGCATTCCCCTCATAACTCAGTACCACCAGGAGTGGAGCAAATGAATCACATTCCCCACCAGGGCCTTGACTACCATTTATCATGCCCTGAAAGGAGAATTGTCCTGCCCACTATCCTTCCCACCCCTCCCACAGTGGTATTCTGTTGTCCACCAAACCTACAAACTATACATGCCCATACTTACATAACTCCTGCTCCCAACCCCTTACCTGATGGCTCACACACCTGTAACTGAACTTGATGCAAGACCTGTCCCGTACATCCTCATCACCACCTGCTCCAGAGTAGTCACTAACATCATCTATCCCATCAGAGGCAGAGCTGCCTGTGAAACCAGTCATGTGATCTACAAGCTAAGCTGCAACCAATGTGCTGCATTCTACTTAGGCATACCAACCAAGAGCTGCAACCACTGTGCTGCATTCTACTTAGGCATACCAACCAACAGCTGCAACCAATGTGCTGCATTCTACTTAGACATACCAACCAACAAGCTGTCTGCCTGCACGATTGGCCACTGAAAAATTGGCTAAGAATCAAGTGGACCACTCAGTTGCTGAACATGCTGCCAAACATGACATGTTCTATTTCAATGACTGCTTCACAGCATATGCCATATGGATCCTTCCCACCAACACCAGCTTTTCTGCTGAACTGCACAGGTGGGAACTTTCCCTGCAATACATCCTACATTCCCGTAACCCTCCTGGTCTCATATTTTATTAGTAACTGCCCTCACCCATCCAGCCCCTACCCTGTTCCCTTTCCAGCACTATGCAGTGGTAGTTCCACCATCACACATAGTCTTTTTACTTTCTCCCATCATGCACTGGTGCTGCTGCTCGCAGTGTGGTTTCAGCTGCCTAAGACTGCAGTCATGTGTGTGCATTGCATTTGTGTGTGTGTGTGTGTGTGTGTGTGTGTGTGTGTGTGTGTGTGTGTGTGTATCATCTATTGTTGATGAAGTCTTTAATGGTCAAAAGCTTTATTTGTGACAGTTTTTTGTTGTGCCTATCTTTAACTCAGCATCTCTGCTGTATGGTGAGTAGCAACTTTTGTTTTCATGGTAGTGTTTTGTTCCATCTTGGATTTTCCATTGTTTGAAAAAAGGAATAAATATGTTTTGTTTCTCTTAATGAAAAGTGTAACAGCTGATATTCACATCTCTTCCATATTTGTGGAAGCAATAGACTAGATGTTTGACTAGCAAGCAGATACACTGTGACAATTATGAAACTATATGAAATCATTATAACTTCTCAATGATTTGCATTAGGACAATCTGATTGCATGACTGGCCATGGGGTATGATGAGAATTAGTATGCGCATGCACATGCACCTTGTTGTTGTTGGCCATATCACAGTACAGCATACCTGAGCATGTAGTGCTTGTGAAGGCCTACTATGCAAGCAATAACAGCCCAGTTGTGACTCAAAGGAAATTTCCACCCAAGTTCAAGTTGAAGACAACCTGTCCAAATGTGCTAACAATCAAGAATTTGATTTCCAATTTTGAGAGGATGGGTAATGTTTGTGATGACAGTGTTGGCGATGCCAGTCATCCAAGAAGGGTGAAAATGCCTGAAAACATGGAGCAGATAGGCACTGTATTTCAAAGCATCCCCAGGGAATCGATCAGATGAGCTGCACAACAGAAGGGAATTAACTGGGAGACACTGTGACAAATTTTTGTTGAAGCCCTGCATCTTTTCTCATGCAAAATTCAAACCCATCAGCCATAAGTCCCAGGGCCATTGTACAGCAGTTGTGTTTCACCAACACTATTGTCCACAGAATTGACAAACAGGAATTTGATGTGAATATGGTTTTGTTTAGCGATGAATTCCACTTTCATTTCGATGGGTTCATCAGTAAGCAAAATTGGTGTATCTGGGGGACTGAAATTGGCATTTCAGGATCGAGAAGTCTCCTCACCCTCAATGAGTGACTGTGTGATGTGCAATGTCCAGTCACAGAATAATTGGTGTGATATTCCTTAATGGCATAGTGACTACCAAACAGTATGTGAAGGTTTCCAAGGATGATTTCATCCTCATTATCAAAAGTGACCCTGATTTCGACTAGATGTTGTTCACGCAAGACAGAGTTTGAGCTCATTGAAGCAGGAGAGTGTTTGATGACCTGGAGGAGCACTTTGGAGGCCAGTTTCTGACTCTGGGTGCCCTGAGCCCAACGACATGGGCCTCGATTGGCTACCATATTCTCTGGATCTGAGCACATGTGACTCCTCTTTGTGGAGCTGTGTTAAATACAAGGTGTACAGAAATAGCCCCAAAACACTGCTAAGCTGAAAACAGCCATTCAGGAGGTCATTGGTAGCATAAATGTTCTGACACTTCAGCAAGTCATGCAGAATTTTACTATTAATCTTCTCTCCATCATCGCCAAGGCTGGCAGGCATATTGAATATATCATAACCTAAATCCAGGTATCTGTAGTGACATTTATATGTTGAATAAAGTGTGTCTATGCTGTAGTTTGTAACTAACGTTTTTTTCATATAGTGCAATAAATGTCTCTCTGCAGAAGGCATTCTGTGCTTCCAACTTTTAGTGCAAAGTTGATACTTGTGACCTTTTGTCACCTAAAAAATGAGTTCCGAGTTAGGCTTGGGAATCAGTACTAATTTTAAGATTAAGAAGTGCCTTAAACAATTACTGATGTTGATTTTCATTTTATACATACTTATTATCACTGTCCATACCAAAGGTGATGAACTCATGGTTATATGCTTTATAGTTGTTACAAAATATGTCAGTAAGCTATATAGACCTTGAGGAATCTAAATTAAGCAAAAATTGTAAAATAAGATCCATACACCAACATTTATATTTGACTGAAGTTTTTGTGATAGAGAGGAAGCAGCATTTTTCCTTGCATGGGCATTAATCGGTGGTAGTGGATGTCACATCAGGTGTGACCTAGAGAAGTGTGTTAGGACATTAATTACATGACAGATGATATTAATAATAACCTCACACTTTTTGGAGATGATGCAGTTATTTGTAATGAAGTGATAGCTGATAAAAGCTACAGAAATATTCAATAAGACCTTTGTAAGATTTCACAGTGCTTAAATGATTCATGTCTTACTTCCTATGTACAGAAACATAAGAATGTGCACTTCATAAATTACAGAAAACTGGTATTCTATGACTACAGCATCAGTGAGTTACAACAGAAATCAGTCAAACCATACAAATACCTGGGTGTAACAATTTTTTGGGTTCTGTAATGGAATGATCTCTGTGAAAGACACTCCTTTAAATCACTTGTGAATCCCATCTTAGAATATTGCTCATGTGACTGGGACCCCTACCAAATAGAACTAACATGTGATATTCAAAATAGACTAAGAAGCCCACCATGACTTGTGACATTCACCTGCTTTATTTCTTCATTGATAGTCTTTGATGTCGATGTAATGCATTGTTATATTGCCTGAAATCAATGACATGCACAAAACTAAGCACAAAATTAGATCTGGTGCTGTATTTCTTAAGGCTGAAGGCGAAACTTTCTCTTTTATGAAAATGCAGATTACACTCATGTATGTTAATAGTAATTAGTCAAATTGAAATAATGAATATAAGGAGGCAGACAGCAAAACAAGAGAGGAAGTGAAAAGATCCCAGCTTGCTTCATCACAGACTGTTCACATTGTACTTCTATGATCATATCATCAAAAACTGACACAACTTCAGCTTAACTCAGCAACTTAAGGATGTTCAACAAACAAAACCGCTTGCAGCAAAATAAATGTGTAATAATAGAGCTGAGGTGGTTTCTATTAATCATCATCATCAACATAAATTAGTGCAAGAGGGAAATTAAATAAACTTTTGACACTGAAGTGAAAATGAATAATGTTGTGATACACATATTTCATTTATTTAACCAGTTTATATAATCTTAGAAGCATCAGAAGTATGAGATTCATGTCAAGTATGACACTGTTAGCATTATTTAGATCACCCTTAGTGCAACTGTTGGACACAGTGCACATTGCAAGTGGTAGGTGATAGTCTGCAGGCATTTGCAGTAAAATGGAGTCAGTTGATTCATGCAGGAGACCTCACCTCCATATACTTTTTGTTGGCCTTGGTGCATCTCCAGAACACACTCTGGGAATGGCTTCCTGGTTGTCCACTCCTTTGTAGAGGGAGTTCTTCTGTGAGTGATGGTCAGTCACAGTGCTGTGTTTTCTTTCAATAGGTGCAGACTTGTGAGTTGTGGTATATCAGTGGGACTCTGTTTAGTACGCAGAAAGCTTTCCCTGAATTGAAGCCATTCATTGGCTGACAGATGGATGTGTAGCAGGTTTTTCACCAAGTTGAGTACTTTTGGTTTCTTTTTTCTGGCTGCCACATCCCATCAGATGTCCAGTGTTGCAACTCCAACAAGATAGTAAAACTTGCCTTCAGGTGTTGGCCACAGGCATCCTGTTATAATACGGCATGATTTCACCAAGGTGTATCTTGACTTGCTTGATATGGTAGGACTTAAGCAATATTGGGGAATCAGACTCTACTGCTGGATAGCATAAAGTGAGGTCTGCCATCCTTATTGAGAACTGTGCACCCCATGTAGTTCCTTCAAGTCTTGTAGATGATATTGTTTCTCTTTGCAACTTTCTGTTTAATATTCATAACAGTGATTTCTGTAAGTGAACATTCTATACAAGGTGACACTTAGATATTTGTGGTATGCAGATTTTTCCAGTGGAGTGCCTTCCCAGGTCAGCTGCAGGGTTCTACTAGCCTAGTTTGAATTTTGGTAGGACTGTATGTGTGCTTCTGCCCTTGTAATAGGCAGTTCCAGAATTATGAATAGATAATACTCCACGATTTGGAAGCAAGTACTTTCTTGGTGGGAGTATAGTTTGGTATGTTTTGATGGAGGGACCAAATCATTCATGGAAATGGAAATGAAGTCTCATGCTTCTTTACAGAGCGTAGGGGAATGATGCGGGAGACCCGCACTGCTTTACTAGGCAAGGTCCTAGTGGAGGTGGTTTGCCATTGCCTTCCTCCGACTGTAATGGGAATGAATGATGATGATGAAGACGACACAACAACACCCAGTCATCTCGAGGCAGGAAAAATTCCTGACCCCGTCGGGAATCGAACCCGGGACCCCATGCTCGGGAAGCGAGAACGCTACCGCGAGACCACGAGCAGTGGACAAATCATTCATATATATGTTAAAAAACATTGGGTAGTCATTTTTCTTTGTTCTCCCTGATGATGTCTCTTGTTGAGTGTCTACATAAAATTTTTGATTTTGGTGAAGGCTTTTGATCATTTTTGTCAGCTTTTAATCCTACCTAAGAATGCATAGTTTCTATAAGGGCAGTCAGTTGTTGACTTCTATCATTGACCAGTGAACGGTCCAGAAATATGACCCCCATGACTTGTCAGTTTTCGGAATGATCTTCAGTGTACTGCAATACTTAGGTCTGTAGATTTTGGGATTTCCTTGTTTTTTACTCAATTTTAAGACTGTAATCACTTGGGATTTTCTCCAAATTCTTGGGATTTTGCAGGTCCTCTTGCAGTTATTCATAATTTTTGACACCTATCTTTTTGCATGGGGTCCAAAGTGCTTTATTTGTTCTATGCATACTCTATTGAGACTGGCTGCTTTACAATTTTTGTATTTGTGGATTACTGTGTCCAATTCTGTTATGGTAAAGAACTCTGAGAGCTCCTGTTTCTCTTCTACTGTGTGTCAGTTCATGCCCCCCTTTTTATTCTTTTTTATTCATAAACTGTTGTTATTGGTTTCCTGTTTATGAGCAGCTGGTGTGTGCTTTGCTTCATTTTACTATTTGTGTGGATAGTTGTTTTAGTAGCATTGCTGACTAGATGACTTGAGAGAGCAGGGCCTTTAGCTGCTTTTACTCTTGTCAACATTCCCCATCAGCTTTACCCATATCTCTCTCCTTCTCTGTGATATTAAAGAAATGCTTTTTGTGATAATTTCTTCACTGAAAGTGTTTCTCCCAAAGGAAACATGACAGTCATCCAATAAGATGGCTACTTCCTGTGTGAGTTCCTGTATTACTTTGTACTGAATTTTCTGGCACAAGACTGGTAGTTTGAACTGATTCATCCAGCATCCTGGAAAAATTAGGCCAGTGCACATCTTTTCCTTAACTGCGTTTTCTGTGACTGGATTACAGGTAGCATTTGACACATTACTGCTTCGTTATTTGTATATCAGATGCATGGCCAGATGGTCTTTTGGAACTGATTCTAGCATCTCTTTTCTGACAAAAACGATGTCCAGTTTATATTGACATCTCTATTAATGAATAGTAGGAGACTGCTGTCACTGAGGAATCTCACATCCTTTGATTCAGCCCATCCTCAGGTCACCTTTACGTTTTGTCTTCCTTTTTGTACCCACACATAGTTATGGCTAATGAAATTACCAATAATGAAAGATATATTTTGATTACTGAGGTTTTCTACAGGTGTGAAGGAGAAGGGTACGTTTGGTGGCATACACAGGTACATCACTGAGGAATTGCTAAGCGCAGTCCTTATAATCCCCATGTTTGTATCTTCAGTATTGATTGTTTACCTCAGTTGAAAATTTGGTTTTACAAACACGGAATTTTCATACCGAGTACAGGGTCATTCTGCTACCACTTTCATTCATTTAAGTTTGGTACATTGTTGGTGAAAGTCCCAATGTGCTTCTTGCACACAGAGTATCTCACATTTTTATTTTTGGCATAACCTGCTCAGCATCTGTTCTTAGTTCTTTTTTCTAATTTCACATAAATACTTCCCATAGCTGCTCCTGACAAAAACTAGTTGGGTTTTCTATGAGGAATTCTTGTAAGCTTTGCCTGATGTTTCTAGTTTGAAACAATTCACTGGCTAAAGTCAGTACCATAGAATGTCACATGGAGGCTTCTCTTTTGTACCCTGACACACTGAAGTATGAGAGATGTTCAGAAAATTTTGGAACATTTGTAATTTCATGCTAGTGGTGTGTTGGAGTGAAATGCGGTTGGCATCCCTGCACATGACTGTGATTAATGTGTAACTTCAAAATGGCTCAAACGGCTCTGAGCACTATGGGACTTAACGTCTGAGGTCATCAGTCCCCTAGACTTAGAAATACTTAAACCTAACTAACCTAAGGACATCACACACATCCATACCTGAGGCAGGATTCGAACCTACGACCGTAGCAGCAGTGCGGTTCCGGACTGAAGCACCTAGAACCGCTAGGCCTCAATGGACGGCAATGTGTAACTGCCAGAGGCATTGTTGTATGTCTATTAGTTGTTCAGTGCTGTATTGAGAAGTCCCTGAATTTTTGAACAGATCTCATATAACAAATAAATAAAAAGAAGGTAATTGATTTCTGATTCTGCAAATTATCTTTTCTCCTTTACTGGTGAAAATACAGTAATGTTGCTGTACTTCATGAAACTGATGTGAATTTTTCTGTTATGTTGGGGGCATAATGATTATGAGTTAAAAGTAGAAAAATATATAATGACTTATAATAGGTTAAGTCAACATTTTAGAGACGTTGATGCATTAAGCCACAATATTCGGAAGTGGCAGCAGGCAAACAAGGGAAGCCAGCACGTGTGTTGACATTGGTCATATTTCTGCCCAATTGAAGAAGGCCAGTGACCAGTGGAGCTTGTGCAGCAGCAGTCAGCAATTTGACAGGTCAATGATTGGACAGAAGGGCAATGCCAAGTGAGGATATAGAAGCATTTTTTGCTGATTTGTTAGCAGCTGCTAAACTTGGTTCCTGGTTAGATGAACAGATGTTGCAAATGACAAAGTTATGGTTAATTGGGGAAGCTAAGACACATGTACTATATCGCGAGGAGTTACAAAATGCATTAACTTTTGAAGAATTGAAACAAGGTTTGTTCAAAAGATTTGAAAAGCAGAACAGTTGCTGTTTTTCTAGGGAGCAGTTGAACAACATGGCTCAAAGATATAACGAAACAATAGAAAGCTTTGTCTTTAGAACATGAAAGGTTGATAGTAACACTTACCAATTGTCAGCCAGTGTTGGTGCCAATAAGCATATTCTACAAGAAATCAAGAATAGGGCCTTAGATTTTTTTTGTGAGGATTGCCACATGAAATATCCCACCATGTTAGGGCAGAATTTCTGAAAAATTTAACTGATGCAGTCAGCATTGCTACAGCATTAGAGGAAATAGATATCGTGATGAGGTGCATGGAAAGAAAAAATGTGTTGTCCACAGTGGTTCATTGTTTCAGATGTGTTTGGCAGAAACACACCATGAAAAACGGTCACCAACCACAGCATACAAGTTGTCAAAGGGTGGGCCTCACATATCATGAGTCTAGCAGAACAGGGAAATTTGCAGACAGGGCTCTGTTAACAGAAACAGGAACCCTGGAACTGCCCAAGTGTTCCCGTTAAAATTCTATGTTATTAGAGCACATGCAATGGCAGAGTGCTGGTTACCAGACACTATTAATGGTAAAACAGGTAGACCATTAGTTGACGCTGGAGCTGACTTATCAGTCGTAAGTAAACAATGTACTGAGGCCAGGAGATATAACCCTCCAGATATAAGTTAAGTGGTATAGGTGGAGGTGCCAT
This sequence comes from Schistocerca piceifrons, assembly GCF_021461385.2. Taxonomy (NCBI): domain Eukaryota; kingdom Metazoa; phylum Arthropoda; class Insecta; order Orthoptera; family Acrididae; genus Schistocerca; species Schistocerca piceifrons. Next base: position 140,935,874 of record NC_060141.1, on the reverse strand, counting down.
GCTTTCAGTAGGCTGTACATCACTAACCTTTCACATTGAGGTTGTAAGATTCTGGGAGGTTGTGGAAGTCATATCAAGGGTAAGTGACAAATATGATGCTAGCCTAGGGTAGGATTTCGTGAATAAACATCACTGCATTATCCACTTCAGGCAGCAAACAGTGGAGCTTAGTGGAAAATTGTTTTGATTATGTGACATGGCTGCCAAGGCCACTCTGTGGCAAGGTCCTCTTCCCAGAGGAATCAATTAAACTGCGAGCAATGCCCTCAAAGTTAGATTCACAGGATAAAATATCATTTGGTACAGAAAAGCTGTGGTGGACACTAATGCTGCTTTACCCGCAAACACACTATGCATAGTGGAACAATTAGAGGAAAATGATGAATTAGACACAGCACACTGTCTTGTATGCAGGAGTACAGTTTGTGCCACAACAAATGATGGAGTACAAAAGATACCAGAGCATATAGATAATTTTGAGACAGAGGACAATCAGGTATGGAAGGGAATATTAATAGCTAATATAAGTGCCTTAAAGGAAGATTATTTTGATTGGTCAGACTTAGACAACAGCGATACACCAACTGCCTATGAAACTGAATTTTGCTAGAAGATATCACACTTAAAAGGAAACAAACAGGATGTGATACAAGCAGTGTTGCATGAGTTTCAGGATCTGTTTAGTTAACAAAGCTTCTGAGAAATTTGCCTTACCTAAACAACTCCCTTGATTCCTCCATCCTGCAGTCATTAGATGTTCTTTTGTATGACAAGGCACGATTGCTGCAAATGCTATGATGCAGCATATTGTACAGTTGAAAGAGAAACATAAAACATGAGTTATGATATGGACACAAGTATTTTTGGAACCTTCATGTTCATAATTATACTTTGTACTGCTTTCCTGTGTATCAGATGAAAACACAAGACAAACAATAACATGTCACTACATCAAATTCCAGTTGAATAGCTACAAAAAATCCTGACCATACATGTTCACTGCTAAATTGTATATAGAAATAATTGTTGCTTGCTACTTCATTTTGTTGTTACTGATCGTCATTCTATCATATTTCTAACATTATTTTCAGAAGTTTCCTTAATGCTGATATATTTAAAACTATTACAGAATGAATGTATTATATAATTTTCCTGACAGACTAAGGTTGCCACTGTGTTTTTTTTTCTTGTTTGTTAGTCATTTATAGATGTACATAGGAGAAAATTTGAGGATGAATTTTTCTGGATGGGAGAAGAGTGTAGGGTGTATAATAATTGTGTATAATAATAACATATTATTTATGGTTGTTGAAAGCAGAAAAATTTGTAAAGACTTATTGTAAGTTAAGTGAACATTTTTGAGACTTTGACACATTAAGCCGCAATATTCGGAAGTAGCAGGAGGTGAACGAGAAAAGCCAGCATTTGTGTTTCCATTGGTCACGTTTCTGTCCAATGTGAGAAGGCTGATGACCAATGGTGTCTGCGCAGCAGTCAGCACTTTGACAGATCAGTGACCAAGCAGTGCTGCCAAGGGAACAATTACCAGTGCTTTTTGCACATCGGTGGTCAAACTTCCATGAACTGTCAGCGTATGATACTCACATGTGTGACATATCTGGTGATGCAGAGGAGGATGAAAGGGAAATCCCCAACCACGCCAGCACAGAGGTAAAACAACGGAAAGCCGGCATAAGCATCAACATTAGTCATGTTTCTGCCCAACATGAGAAGCATAGATCAATGACCGAAGAGTCAGTCACCACCCTAGAAACTTTGCGATATTGGCAAAAACACTGAATAAATACCTCTGGCAGTGGGTGTGAGATGGTCCTTTGAGGAGGTACTTTGAGGGGAGAAAAGAGATACGAAGAAATGTCGCCTGGAAGGATGGACCATTGGTTAGTCAGAGGATGTCATATTTCGCTACAATGACTTAGCTACTACACTGCTCGACATGCAGAAGATACCATCCCAGATGTTACCAGAAAGGAGTTTGTGTGGTACTTACTGAGGTGGCTGGTGAGGGTGAAGGAACTGTGGCCTCACCAAATGGGTCACCTGTGAACCTTGAGGTTGACGAACTCCGCCGGAAGACACCGAACTTGAGGATTGCTGGTTTGATTCCAGGATGGGACACTCTGCACCATGCTGTAGCTGCTTGTTAATAACACAATGAGCGAATTCGCAAGGAGAAGACCACACAGTCATCACACTAAGTCACGGGCGTGGTACTGAGGGAAGAATACTATGCCCGGTGCTCCACTGCAACATGAAGCGTTTCTGTTTCAGCAGTCACCAGAATCGGCATGCTACGACTCCACTGCTCCACTACCACAAGAAAGTGAGCAAATTAAAACACATTGTATTACTCTGTTTGTTCAAAGGGTCTTACGTCTCAAGAAATGACTATTAGTGAGCCAACAATGTTTCGCTCACACCTTACCCACTGAGCTAAGGAAACACCCCATTCCACTGCCCACAAAGTGTCACTTTCCCTCCTGCCACCCCTGACAAAATAATGGCCTTTACATTCCTCTGTCATTAATGCTCAATACCTAGTGTCACTAAACCCCAACCCGCTACAGTAATTCATTCCTTAAATTTCATAGCCTTGTGCAGAACAACCCTCTGCCATATGAATGAAAATATGAAAATTAACTAATCCAAAATATATAAATATGATATGTACATAGAACAGAATTTTGTTCAGAGATAATTTCATTACCTACTAAACTAATTTTTTATTTACCATTTAATATTACAAAATATTTCATGATGTCTTGTTATGTCAAGGGCAGATGTCATATTGTTATCAGTTTTTTATTTTGGTTTTACTCTCTTCTGAATGTTTAGAGGATGTGTTCCATGCACATGGAAAATAGATTTCCTGCCCCAGTGGAATGTAAAGAAGAAACACAAGCAAAGGCTTTCAAATGAAGAGACAATGCATATGTTTTATACAAAGCAAATGATGGGTACTTATGAACCAAATCAGTTTGGTTTGATAGAAGTTATCTTCGAGCCACTCTCTGCAGTAAGTACTTTTTATTAATTCCTGGAAGTATTTTTAGAACAAGAATGCAAACAATATTTGTTGGCAGATTTCTTATAAGTCACAGATATCAAGGTTTAATGGTCCTGTAGTTGAAGATTGAGGTGTTCTTTCAGTCTTGTGTATTATATGATGTGTTATATTAATCAATAAATTTCTGGTCACTGTTGATTACTAATTCTGACTTCTTGTTTTTAAATTGGAAAAAAGTGGATGTCTTCACAGAATAATCTGCCCAAACAGCAGGTACTGTGAAATGTAGTGAGACTGCTACCATCATCCTGGAATGCAGATACACTGCCTACATCCATACCAGAATATTTGCATGTACAGAAAACAAACTTCTGAACAGCATACTGTACTAACACATTACTTAAATAATACCTTTTGGTGGCAGCAACTACATTTAAAGATGTTAAAATTAGCTCTGAACTCCAAATGTTCATTGTTCCTTTGGGTTTTACACTACTGATGACGTCATTCATCTAAGGGGAGAAAAGTGTAGTGTAACACATCATTCGGTGAAGTGATGTGTCACACAACTTATTCCAAAACCACAAATGATATGTCTGTTATCTTCTTCACTGTTTTTACTTCTTGATCACAATTATAAATGTATCTCATTTGTATTAAATTGACTCATCCATATTTTAACATGTGGAATTTCCACAAAGAGTTCCTAACCACCAACCATAGTCAAGTACTCAACAGAGAGTCAATTTGATAAAGATTACATGCTCATTATCACAAAATAATTATTTATCTAATACAAATAAGAATTCTCATCAGGTTGTATATTGCAGCAAATAGGCTAATTTTACCTGATCTTTATTTCTTTGTGTGCATGTGTGTGTGTGTGTGTGTGTGTGTGTGTGTGTGTGTGTGTGTGTGTAGACTAGCAAAACAGGGGCTGAGAGACAGACACACCTCTCGGTTTCTTTCATCATCCGTACTTCCACTATTCAGGATGAGTTTTCAATACCTTTTGTGATTAGTGTTAACATCAATCGAATTTTTGTCTTATTTATTATTTCTGCTATTCAATAACTGAATTTGGAAATTGCTCATGTTGTGGTATGGGTACTCAGGCAGTACTAGAAAACGGGTTTTATCTAAAAAGATAAGGGAAGGTTCTCTGCAATGGAAACTATTGCCTCTGAAGAGAGGGAAGATAGTGGAAAAGAAATAAAGGAGAAGAGATAACTATGAATGTCAGAAACAAGAAAGAGAAGTAGAGAGGCCCTGAAGACAGATCCCCTCCTTCCCCCCTCACTCTTCCCCAAGAATCCATTCTTGGGATGTACTTCAACAGGAGGCTGGAAAATGAAAATGGTCACACACTGTACAGAATACACATCCCTAGCTTCACCTCCAGAAGGTTTGAAAATTCGATCTAACACCCTACTATAGATAGCCTACGGAAAGTCTGGTAATACAAACAGTGATTCCATCCAATTTATTAATTAATCTTTGAACATGACATTGTTGACCTTACCATGCTCATTATACATAGCTTACAAATTTGAAAGTGTTAAGTATTAATGATAGGGAAAACATTAGCTGCTAATGACTCATCATCTCTCTCAGGAGGGCATCAGAAAATGAGTGTCTGGGAGGTGCAGAGATCTACTTTCTGTGGGATGTATGTCTGCACCTCCATAGCTTTTCTGCAGTATTCATAGTCTGCAGGATTAATAGCCTCTGTATAATTCTTAAGCTCATTTATCTCAGCCAGCGTCACTTCAATTAGATGCTTGGCTTTCTTCAGTTGTTGCCTGCTCCTCAATTCTCTTTCCCTAGAACTTGCTACTGCAGGTTCTTTAAACATCCACGCATTGTCTTCATAATGACTCTTTGATTCTTAGTTGCCCATTTCACTTGGGAGTAATAACATTGTCCTTCCAGTTTTATTAGGTTCAAAAGTGACATCCCTACTCCAAATTATCTGTTTTTATGATTCACTCCACACTTGAAAGCTAGCAGTATCATCAGAATAACCAACAAAGATTCCTGGTTTTCATTTTGGATCCCACTTCTTTCACTTTTGCTTTGGAATGTGAACAAAATGCTTCACTCCAAAAAGTATGAAGTTTATTCAGCTGCATTGTGTTTTCAGTGAATACGCCATAGAGTGTTCTGCCATTCACATGATTTGCATAAGTTCTGTTTAACACATAAACAACTGAATTTGGGCATTAGGGGAATGGCAGGTACCTCTGTACAGTGATGGAGAGTGAATATGGATTGTTGGCAAGGGTCTCATCCAAGGTATGGCAAAGCTTCATCTACAAGTTGACTATAATCATAGGCAGTTGACTGGTGTGAGCAGTACTGTTCTCAAGGTTGTTGTTTTGTGGCTTCAACTTCTGTTGAACACTCATATTTTTTCTCTGCAGTAGCATACAACATTTCCAGGATATCAACAGTAGAAACAGACTGGAATATTTTTCTCCATCCTCCAGATATTTGTTCTTCTGCAGGACACAGTAGTTGGTGGAGAAGATTGCTGTACGTGCATTGGTTGGATGCTGCATTGTTGTCTGATGTCTGTGGTGTAAGCCTGAGTTGGCTGGGTCCATTCTTCATGGTGTGTTCAACTGCTGGCTGAGATGGGGTACTAAAGTCTGATACATCTCTTCTTCATATCCTCTATTACCTGTTAACAGAATCTTCTGTCAGTTCTTGGTAGAACAACATTATAATAAATGGAAAGCACCAGTTTGCTTTTGTTCTACAATATTACTTTTATTGTTAACCGGTTTTCGGCTTACAAGTCCATCTTCAGACCTTTACTGAGTATTATCACCAAAGAAGTTAAATGTTTGCAAACAACATTGCACGAGAAGTAACACATCTAGACTGAAGTAGAAACATACAGTAAGTAACATCTTTGCAATGAAAAGAGTAAAAATTGAACAGTACATAAATAACAATGGAGTAGACAGGAAAACCTTTAGCACAAAATAGGAATAGCATGCCTACATAACAGTTTCTATTAATAAACAAAACTATTAAAATAAAATAAAATTAGTACTAGACAAGGATACATCATGAGGTATGAAACATGGAGAGTGATACACAAACCAATTAAAAGAAGTGACAATTATCAATGTAACTACAGAATACATAAGGAACTTAAGCAATATCAATAAGATAAACAGAAATAAATAAATGCAAGAAAATGGAGGCGTTTGAGAGAACCTACAGTTTGAGAGTGTGGCGGTACTGCATTTTAACATTAACATTATAATCTAAGCAGTGGCTGTGTAACAGTTTTCATTAAATAAATGAGCAAAGTAAAATATGAACAGTATTTGATGAGACAACTACAAGGGGTGTTAAACATGGACACTAATACAAGTACTGTCCACGACATAGCCATCATGCAGCCACCGTACTAGATGGGTGTGTGCCATACTGCAACAAATGTTATCTCATAATAAGTTACTGCATTACAGTCTGTATGACAGTGCTGGAGGATTCTTGTGTTTGGGTCATGTTGTCACATCCTCTTCACTATGAGCACTGAATCTTCACAACCACTGAACAGAAATTCAGGTTCCTTGAACAAGAAGCCTCTATTGTCAATAATTGCTTCAGGACTGTAGTAGGTCTCAATACAGAGGCCATGGATGATTTTTCTGCACTTTTTTCTTCTTAATAAAGGCTCATAATTCTAGACTTCATGGTGTTCTGGAAGTAACAGAGGATACTGTACAGACCACATTAACAATTTAGTAACTTTGCTGATAGTCTAGCTTTCCACATAGGAACAAAAATCCATGCCAAGTCTCCTGGTCTATGGTTGGCCAGTGTTTTTGCATTGTAGGACTCTTGGTCCTTCTCTTGGATGTCCAGTCTGTATGCTAGTCAGCTAAGTTGTTCGTTGGTCCTGGTGATGAAGTGTTTTTCACGAAGTCATACTCACTATTGTTTGGTTGAAATGGGAACAGTGAATTCATTGTCATTTTGGCCTGTGACCGTGTAGCAGACAGAACATTGTAAGGCCAGTTGTATCTTTCTTTGCTGTGTCATATGTAAATATCTTGACAGCCAGAATTGTATCATAATCTTTCTGTTTGAGATCTGTGTCCAGGGGGTGTCAGAAAAATGGCAAAATTTGGATATAGCAAACAGACCAAGGGTTATATTGTAAGATATTTCCAATCACAAGAATGAAACCCTTGCGTATTGCTATTTCACACTTTGTTCATATTTTGATGGAAAAAAATGAAATGATTGTGTGGGATTGATGGCCAGGAGGCCCCACCTGGGGAAGCTCGGCCACTGAGCTGCAAGTCTTATTTCAGATGACAGCAAATTGGGTAATTTGTGTGTTGGTGATGACGGAATGATGATGAAGACAACACAACACCTAGTCTGCGAGTGGAGAAAATCTCCAACCTGGCTGGGAATTGAACCAGGACCCATTCCATGGTAGACAAACACATTACCCCCCTGCTAAGCAGGTGGACCATGTTTTGAAAATCATGTCTCTTGGATGACCATTACCATTATGGTGATATACAGACAATCTGTGATCTAAACTGTTCACAGTGTGTTCAAGCATCTGTATAGGAATGTTTCTGATTTCTGGAAGAATGGTGTCTTTCAGATAAGCAGTTGTGTGTAGATATGTGACATACATCCTGTGTTTCAGGAACAAAAGGGAGTAATCACAGACTGAAGATCTGGAACGTCACAAAAGGTGCCCATTCCTTAATATGCTGTAGTCACCACTCAGATGTACCATTGAAATTAAGCACAGTGAAATGTAGCACCATCTTCCTGAAACCAGTACTCATTTGCAGAAAACTGTTGAAAAGTGCAGGCATGAGGAATGTGTCAACCATGCCAGCATACCACTGAGATATGACTGTCGTTGTTCATCCATATTCATTCCTTAAAAAAGAAAGGGCTAATTATGCCCACTGAAGAGACAGCATGCCACAATGTGACTTTCAGGCCGTGTAAGAGATGATGTTCATAATAATTATCTTTGCACCAGTAATGACAGTTTTGTTTGTTGACATAACCACTGAGAAGAAAGTGTGCCTCATTGCTCATCCATAGCAAATTCTAGTCTTCATTGTCTCTAATTTTAGTCATCGGTTCAGCAGTCAAAGTCATTTGCTTTTCATAATTTAACAGTTGCACAGCCTGTGTCTTTTTATGGTTGCAATTTGAAATCATTAACATAAAATTCTGTGCCCACAGTGACTGGACATTCTTGCTACTTCTGCAATTTGTCTCACAGAACACTTTGGACTATTCTTTACAAGATTTTGCACCTTCTCTGTTCATCCTTGTGAGCAACAACTTCTGGGCCTTCCTGGTGATTTCAGCTAAGTATACTTACTGTTCCTCTGAACTAAGTTTTTCAACCATAACCTGATTACACATGCCAATGGTACAGGAGAATTCTGTCTAAGACTGAAATGAGGACTGTACTCCTGTCTAACATCAGCAACACTGTACTATTTTTGTAAAATCCCTTTACAACCACAATATGTTCAGGCTTGCTCCAGTGCTCCCTCCCAGCATATGATGTACCTACCAGAAACATGTTACAAACATTCGGTGTTACCAATAGTACCACTCCACCCCTAGAGAATAATTAAAATAGTCTGTTCCTTTGCTGCACCCTGTATATCAAAAGCATACCTTCCATCAATGTCACATGATCTTTTCTTTCCCCCCTTTTTTTCCTTTTTCAAAACATGAACTGGGTGTGAAATAGCTATATGCAAGGGTTATTAAAACATTCTGTGAGGCCATTCATCTGTAGGTGCTAGGCAACTGTCATCCTGTGGGTGACATCGCAATGTGAAATTACTTCTGATACTAGTATCAACTGGAAAATTTTCCATGATCGGAGATATCACACAGATTGCTCCCTGGTTCAAAGTGCTAGACGTTTGGCAGTCAGCACAGCTTTGGTGACAGCATAACATGTGATGTAGACAGTGGAGACTATTATTGATTGATTTCTGTTTGTCGACTTCAAGAACTTCTACAAGAAGTTTATTATAATTTGGTGGAATGGTGTAGCTGCAGGTGGAATTGGTACCACATGTCTTGTAGGTAATTGTGGCATGTGCTTCAGTCACTGGTTTTCCTTACATCATCATTTGTCCATTTCCTATGGCATTTCCTGTTTCGTCAGTGCCATCCCTGCCACGATGGATCCTTGCTCCATCTTTCTGCACCAGTTCAGAAAATTATCTCTTTCCCTGTTCTTTAAACACTGCCTAAACCTGGGAATCCTCCCAAATGGCCTAACCATAAAAACCTTTCTCTGGATCCCACACCTCCTTGTACAATGACCTTCAGCTTTTCAGATTCCAACAGTCCCTGTCTCTCACAAACCTGTTTCTGCAAAAACACATCTCCAGGGTACAGGCATCCCAAACCACCTCTGCTCCCTTTGCAAGATAACTGCTACTGTGGAATCCCCATTTCATACATAACATCTCTAAAATTTAATCCCTTGCAGTCCAACACCTAGATAATTATTCCAGGCAGTGGCTGCATAAGTTATCCAACCTGCTGACATTCTACTGCCACCTTGGGACACCACTTTCCAACCCTATCCTATCTGCAGTTCTCCTTCTTGTCAACCCCTTGTAGTCCAAAGATGTTGCCCAGCTGACCTTCCCAACTTGCCTCATCCCCCTAAAATCCATTCCAACACTCCACTAAATCCATAGCTGAAACAACCCCAGAACACTGTTGCCAACCTTTCCACTAAAATCCTGAGCCCCACAAAAGTTTCAACACTATCCAAAGGCTCACTTTCAGTGCTACATCGAAATTTAACTGTGCTGGACTTATCAAAAACCCCTCTCCTTCTCCCGATCCCTGCACTGGAAATACTTCCTTGCCTCATTACTACCAACCACAGCCAACCTAACCCCAATATTGAACTCTGCCTTTCCCACTTCACATGACCATCCAACCATGATTCTCTTTCCCTCTGTCTTAATCACCCTCTGGTCATCTTCAAGGAATTCCTTACCTCCAAATTGGCCTCACCATTCTACCTGCAGAGAAAGGTTCCACCATTTCCCTTAAGTAGTGCAGTGACTGCCTGACAGAAAGACTGCACCACTTGTCTTCTACCCATCGTGGTTGGATATTGTTTCCCTACTGAAAGAATTTGGGCTCTCATTGACCAACACCTCTGACCTACAGTCCACTTCCTTCACTTACTCTCCATCATCACCATCATGAATTCATGAAATTTATTCACAGTTATGAATATGGACAGCCATCAGTTGTATAATGGAATAATGACCATGAAAATTTGTGCCGGACTGGGACTTGAATTTCTTACTAATTGTGAGTGGTCGCCTTGCCTTTAGGCTGTCCAGGCATGCTTCATGGCCAGCCCCAAACTCCCATATGTTGTCATCCAGGTGTCTACAACTGACACTCATACATCCATTGCATATATTTCCAAGAAGAGGAGACATTTTAATTGTAAGCCGGTTGCCTAGTTTTGGCAGATAAATACAATATTGCAGTGCTGTGTTGTTCAGAAGTATGAGGCAATATTCTTTTGGACATGCATGCATGTCATCCTCTCTAATGACTCCATTCACTCCTACGTTGACAATAATCCCACCAACCATCAACAGTATCTGCATTTTGACAGCTGTTATTCTTTTCACATCACAAAATTCCTCCCATACAGCCTGGCCACCGGTGGGCAACCTATCTGCAGTGTTGGAAGTGCTCTTGTCCAGTATGATGAAGGTCTCACAAAGGCCTTCACAGATAGACACTATCCTCCAGACCTAGTCTGCAAACAGGTCTTCCATGCCATACCCCCAAACACCCCAAACCTCGCACCACCCCAAAGAACCCGCTAAATAGGAATAACCTCTTCGTCATGCAGCACCACACTGGAATGGAATAACTGAACCACCTCTTTTGTCAGGGATTTGTTTACCTATTATCATGTGCTGAAATGAAGGATATCCTACCCAAGATCCTTCCCACCCCTCTGAGAGTGGTGTTTCATAACCCACCCAGCCTGCACAACATCATACTCTTTCCTTGTGCCACTCCTAATCCCAACTCCTGGTCCCAGGGATCATATCCCTGTGGAAGACCCAGATGCAAGACCTGCCCAATCCAACCATACAGCACTTCCTATTCCGGTCCTGTCACAGCCTTATTCTACCCCATCTGAGGCCAGGCGACCTGTGAAAGCAGTCATGTTACATACCTGATGCACTGCAATTATTGTTCAGCATTTTATTTAAGTGTGACTGCCAAACAGCTGTCTACTAGGATGAATGACCACTGCCAAATTGTGGCAGACTGTGGAATAGGTCACCCTGTGACACAACAGGCAGCTGTACATAACATATTTGATTCACAACCTGGGTTGTCTTGATCCTCCCCTTCACAACCAGATTTTCTGAACTGCACATGTGAGAGTTATACTTACAACAGATTCTCCACTCCCAAAATCATCCCAGCCTCGAATGAAAAGTAAGGTGCCAATGATGAAGAGTACTCTCTGTAAAAACAAATTGGGATTCCATCTAGACCTGGTGACTTACTTGTTTCATCTCTTTCAGTTATTTCTCTATGCCAGGGATGCTTATTACTATATCATCCATATAGGATTCAGTGCTATGGTTAAACAGTGGCACCTTTGTATGGTTCTCCTGCATCTACAAGTTCTTAAAAGTGGAATTTAAAACTTTGGCCTTCCTTTTACTATCTCCTGCTGCCAAACAAAACTGGTCAATGAGTGACTGCTTAGAGATTTTACATAGGCCCAGAATTTTTTAAGTTCAGTGCCAGATCTTTAGTGAAGGTATGATGGTGGTGGCTGTTGTATGCTTTTAAAATAGATCTCTTTACAGACATACATATCTCTACTAATCTTTGTCAGGCATCAATTGTGTATCCTCTTTTGAACCAAGAGTATAACAGCCTATATTTCAGAGACTCTCCATGCAATAGGGTAAGTCTGGGATAGTTGGTCCATGTTTTTTTAAAGTTACTTTTTACAAATATTTGCAATGTCTAGGATTTGGTATATATTTTTATAAAATGTGTGTATGATCTTGAACAATTGTATACAGCTCTTCAGCTCTTACACTGAGCACACTTGAAGCTATGATTTTTTTCTTTTTGTATGCTCAGTACCATTAAAACAAGCGAAAATTCTTATTTGATGCACTGGAATATAAATGGCTTAAGTTTCTGCATATTCTTGGACTCTTACAGAAGCTATGAATTGAAAACAGATTTTAATTGTTTAAATGAAAATTGTATATTTGAAAACTGTTGTGTAGAGCTTAAAGACCTTAACATGTTAGTCATTTCAATTTTTAGAATTCCAGAAATGGCTTTAGTCACACCATTCCTCCCTAAATTCTAGTGCTTGCTAGCTAAACTAAAGAAAAAAAGAAGAAAAAATAGTAATTGCAGCTGATTTTAATACAAACATTGCAAATGATAATAAAGCATGAACAAAATTTATTGATTCAATTAAAATGTCTGGTATTAAACTAAATTTTTCGGAGTTCACCAGAGAAAATATTCACTCAGCAACATGCATTGACAACATCATAACAAATTACTACCTTGATAATGTACATAAACCTGTGTAGACTAGAACTTTCTGATCACTCAGCATTGTTTGTCCCTCTGCCAAAAGCTGATAAAAATAATATCAAAAGAAACTTCAATAAAACAAGTATTGAAATATTCTGTGAGAAACTAAGTAAAGTTAAGTGGTGTTTCGGGGATGCTGATTCAACAAATGAAAATGTTAGTACATTTTTAAACAGTTTTCTGGAAGTATTTAATGAAACTTTCCCACTAAGATGATATTGCAATAAGACATCAAGTAAGATAAGATGGATTACTCCAAGAAAAACAATTTTCCAGTGAGAGGAAAAGGAAGCTACACTATCAGCTAAAGTACAACAAAGATCCTGAGTTTGTAAAATATGTTAGAAACTATAGAACTATTTTTTAAAAAGTTGTGAAAGCTTGAAAACAAATGGCAAATATTAAATTCATTATAGGGCATTAAAAAAACCAAGGGCAATAGGATCAGTAGTTAAGTCTGAATAGGTGTCAAAATTCACACGCAAGAAATTTCAAACATCAAACTTAAGAAAAAATCTGTTGTAAATCCAGCTCAGATATCTGAGTGCTTCAATGAGTACTTCAGAAATGTAATCTGATTTAGATGTGGCAAATTATGGGCAGAAAGTAAATAGTTTTGGGTTGAAAGGCAATATCAGTGAATGTCTTAAAAAATTCAACAGTCTCAACAAAATTTGTTGAAAATGTCATACTGTCATTAACCCTCGAGCAGACACACCTGTGTATAAAGTGCGCCAATCACAAATAAGACTGTTGTGCACAGTTGCATTTTTGTTTTACAATAGCAAGCCCCTACCTACTCCCGCACTATTGTTTCGGCTAGCACAGTGAGAAATTGTGTTGTCATAGGTTCATGTGAGCTACAGTAATTCAAAATGAACTGCGAGTGTGTCATCTTATTGTACAAAATATGCCACATGCCCAGTCATGTAAGTAATTTTTCCTTCACTTTTTATTTCATTCCTTTTCAATCGAATCAAAAGATAACACATAACAAATGAGTATGTCATTGTGCAGGGCAAGATCAAAACTGACAGACAACAAGTTCGATTGGTTATTCAACGAGAATCCAGAGTTCAACTCTGTACCAGACAATGAAAATGATGATGACTCTGGAGAAGAAGAGGAATTTATCACATGAAGTGACCACGATTCAGATTCTGATCAAATCCACAATTCAGATGATGACTGCGAAGAGCTCCTCTCCATTGGTGGTATTTTTATGGGAAGGGACAAAACATGTAAATGGAATAAAATATGTCCTAATGTGATTTCAACAAGAAAAGGAAAGAATATTATGAAAATATTTCCTTGGCCAATACGTGTTGTCAGAGGGGACAAAGGCAAATCAGAGCCTTTGTGGACAATACTTAGCCTGGAAATGACTGATGAAATTGTAAAATACATGAACTTATACATCCAATCTAAGAAAGAATGTGTACAATATTCTAGGGAAAGGGATGCTAAGGAAACTATATGGTGTGAAATAATGGCTTTGTTGGGATTGCTATATTTTATTGGTACTAAGAAAAAAAACCACACAAATGTCATTGAACTGTGGACAGCAGATGGTAGTGGTATGGAGATTACAAGAGCTGTGATGATCTACAGAAGATTTCTGATCCTTTTAGAATGTACCTGTTTTGACAACAAGAGTACAAGGCAAGAAAGAAGAGTAACTTATAAATTTGCTGCAATAAGGCAAATATTGGATGACTTTGTGGTGAACTGCAAACACTTATACTGTAGGACAATTTGTTACAGTACGCAAAAAGTTGCAAGCTTTCTGGAGTCACTGTTCTTTTGATCAGTATATCCCAAACAAACCATTGAAGTACGGGATAAAGACTTTCGTTTTAGCAGAAGCTAAAACATTCTTCACTAGTAATATTGCAGTATATTGTGGAAAACAATCTAAAGGACCATACTATGTTTCTATCTCCCTGTGATATTGTAGGAAGGATAGTTACTCGCACTGAAGACTCAGGAAGAAACGTTACAATGGATAATTGGTACACTAGCTATTCCTTAGCCAACTCCCTTTTGAAAAAGTGACTAACATGCATTGGTACATTGGGAAAAAACAAAGGTGAGAATTGACAAGAATTTCTATCTGGGAAATGTAGGGCTGTCCACTTCTTTCTATTTGGTTTTGCGAATGATATGACACTAGTTTCCTATGTGCCAAAGCAAAAAAGACGTAGTTATATTACTTTCAACTATGCACGATTTTGGAACCATTGACAAAGTTAGTGGTAAACCAGAGATAGTTTTGGATTACAATATAACAAAGGGAGGAGTTGACACAGTCGAACAACTGGGAGGTGCATATTTTGTTGCATGGGGTGATAGAAAGATGGCCATTGATTGTATTATATGCTCTAATGGATATAGCAGGAATCAATGCTGAAATAATTTTTTTATGCAAATGAGGCAAATCCAAAAAGGAAGAGAAGAATTTTCTTGAAAGATTTAGTGCTGTCTCTTATGAAGCCTCAACTAGTGGAAAGAGCTAATATTCCCTCACTTCCTGCTGACATTGTAACTTTCCTTGTGAAATACAAAGCTCAACATGTCGAAAGAACTGAGGAGCTTGCCACCAAGAAAAGAGGCTGGTGTGTGACATGTCAATGAGGAAGAAACACATATACTACCATAAGGTATAACTCATGCCATAGCTTTGTTAGCAAAGGACATGTAAAAACAGTGCATACACATGAGAAGTGTAATGAATTTCTTGAAAATGTGCAAGACAGTTAACTTGTAATCTCCCCCTCACTTATCGACCTTAATGACAGTGAAAAATTAAACCGCGTGTACCTAATGGAAATTTGGGAAAAGCAATCATCACCGAAGTCAATTTGTCAGTAAAGAGGGAGGAAAGGGTTACATCTAAATGAAAGGAAAAATGCAAATGAAACTGGTGGAAATTAATTTTGAAAAGGGGTAAAGTTAATAAAGAAAGTAAATGTGCGGCCGTTACGTTAACAATTAACTAGCGGTAATTAGATATTTGAGATTTTGGGGAAATTACGGTCGCCAGTCCTATGGACAATTACTATAGTAACTGAAAAAAGGAAGGTTATTACACATATAATTAGCACTAGAAGCGTGGCAACTAAAGGTTGACACGTGTAGTGTGAAAACTGAAAGTTTGTCAGAAGTAATAAATTTCGCTACACTCTGACTTAATTTAGTAAAAGAATTAATAAAACCGGAAAATCGAAAGTTAATTTAGTGACTGAAGTTAATAGTGAGCTTTCTTTCTGAAGCACATCGAAATTCAGTAAAATAAGGTTAGTCTTGGACTACCTCAACAATCATTTCAAAAGCTACTTGAATCTATGCAATTTAGAAATAAGAGATTTAACTTTGAACTTGAATTAAATGATTCTGAACAATTAACAATAGTAAAATTTAGTACGTACCAAGCTGAGCTGCAGTCACAGGTAACTAAAATACGGTAA
Organism: Schistocerca piceifrons; assembly: GCF_021461385.2. Lineage (NCBI taxonomy): Eukaryota > Metazoa > Arthropoda > Insecta > Orthoptera > Acrididae > Schistocerca > Schistocerca piceifrons. The sequence goes on along the minus strand of NC_060141.1, from coordinate 140,919,713 downwards.
CAAAACTCGCACTCTTAATTTGTGCTTGTGCAATCTAAATATTGTAGCCAGCTATGAATACCTTAACTGAACTTTGAAATTAAAGCAGTGAAGTCGAATGATGCTGGCGTTTGAATTTCAATGACACTCGGGCTCATTTCGGATAAGAAAGGGACCCTGCTTGGCAATGCAATTGGGACAATGAGCAACAAAGTTTCATGCTAAGTTGCTGTAATTTTGTGATGCAACAATTTTAAAAGTTTGAAAAGCTGAGGTCTGCCATGCAGTTCTAAAACTTTACGTGCTTCCAGTCTTCCTTGTTGGCTGATTGAAGGTTTGAAGCCGTCGATCGAGGAGGTGGAGGTGGCGACAGTCACTCATTGTCGGCCGTCGCTGTTGCAGAAGCTGGATGTTGGCGCGCCTTCTTCTCAACACGGTCACCAGACAAAACGGGCTCTTGATGTGTGCCAGCCAATGCTTCCCATCCGTCACACCATGTCAGAAACTATCATCGCAAGTCGAGCGCAATTACATGCTGCCAAACCTCGAAAGTGCGGCAACTCGCGGGAGCTTCACACAACACACCTGCTCCAGTGCACTACCCCAGCCAGACTGCTCTGCCCGCGCTCCACGCGGCAGAGTTAACACTACCAAAGATCCTAAACACTTTGGTTCTCCACACTACCTATCGATGTAATGGTTCGATAGCATAGTTTCCCTAGGCCAGACCCAGCGTAAAAATACAAATAATCTTTACACAACAAACCAATTATACATCAACATAAATGCATATATATACAAATAGTAAAACAGTTACAATATACAGAGACACAGAAACGTCATATATTCAGGTAACAAAATAAGGAAAAAAAATTATAGTGTAATAGATGGAAATACGAGGATATGCATTTCCGGCATTACAAACTGTATAGATGGAAGGAACTTTGTGATAACTGATAGTTCTTCAATATATAAAGCCTTTGTCCTTTTATATTGCAACGAAAGAGTGTTTTTGTTCACTACGTGCTTATAAAAGTGTTGGAATAGACTGATATGTCAGCTGCAGCAATAGAATGATATGGAAGTTTCTTACTTATTTAATCAAATAGTAGATTAGTGATGTAATATAAGATTCTTGTATTGTTGTTTAAATAAACTGAAATTAAATTGTGATTTTGCTCATACATGTTTCTATTGGTAACATAATGACAGCTTTTGGCTACATCTGTACAAAATGTGCCATGCGCCCACTCGTGTTAAGAAAATTGGCATGTCTGTTCAATGGTTAAAAGACAAAGACTCAGCAGATAGGGATGGGATACACACCAAAGCAATTAAAAAGTTTACAACCTAATTGCTCATCCTCTCTCTCTCATAATTAACAAATCATTTGAGAAAGGTTACTTCCATGATCTCTTGAAATATGCAAAAGTAAAGCTGTTGTTGAAAAGAGGTTCAAAAGGTGATATGGGAAATGATCACCCCATTTCTATACTCCCTGTCATATTAAAAATTTTGAAAAAATTGCTGCTTTACGGATATAAAGCTTCACCACACAGGATGATATCATTTCAAATAACCAATTTGGCTTCCAACAAAGCAAAAACACAGTAGATGTGACAAATGAGTTTATTAAAAAATTATTCATCATTAGGTGGGAAAGCTAAATTCACAGGTATATTATATGTTCATACAAAAGCATTCGACTCTGTAAACCATTCCCTGCTTCTTTTCAGACTCAACAGGTATGGAATAAGAGATACTGCTTTGAAATGGCTTGAATGGCATCTCATGGAGAGGAAACAAGGGGCAATAATCACAACAAATGGAGCAGATTACTTTTCAGAGTGGAAAACTGTGCCACAAGTTGTATCTCAATGCTCAATCCTTGGATCAATTTTATTCCTGTTCTATGTAAACGACTAGCCTCTGAAAGTAAATGCTCATTTAATCTTCTTTGCAGATGGTACATCTGTCCTAACTGAAAATTAAAGTTCTGACACTGTACTACAGAGTGTTTTGAATATGTTAAGTAACGGAAACATGGTTCAATTTAAATGGCTTAATGCTCAACATTTCAGAAATGCACTTGGTGACTTTTAAAACCAAACAGTCAAAAACTGAAGAAATCTGTGTTAGTCACAATAATAAAAAAAATGGAACAACTTGACTCAGTCAGATCCTAGTAATAATGGAATGTAACAATGTTATGAGATGGAAAGTTACTACTCACCATATAGTGGAGATGCTGAGTGACAGATAGGCACAACAAAAAGATTTTCACACTTAAAGCTTTCAGCCTTTGTCAACAATAGACACACACATGCACAGACACACACACACACACACACACACTCACTCACTCACTCACACACACACACACACACACACACACACACACAATTGCAACTCACACACACGACATCCTCCCACCACCACCCTCTCCAGACCGGTCACTAGCATCACCTATCCCATCAAACAAAGGTGAGAAACCAGTCATGTGATCTACAAGCAAAGCTGCAACCACTATGCTGCATTCTATGCAGGCAAGACTACCAACAAGCTGTCTGTCCCCATGAATGGCCACTGACAAACTGTGGCCAAGAAACAAGTGGACCACTATGTTGCTGAAAACGCTGCCAAACATGATATCCTCCATTTCAATGACTGCTTCACAACCTGTGCCATATGGATCCTTCCCACCAACACCAGCTTTTCTGAATTGCGCAGGTGGGAACTTTCCCTGCAACACATCCTACGTTCCTGTAACTTTCCTGGCCTCAACCTTTGTTAGTCACTGTCCTCACCCATCCAGCCCCTTCCCTGCTCTCATTCCAGCACTACACAGGCATCATTTCTCTCCTTTTCTACTACTTCCCCCCCCTCCCCTCCCCACCTCTACACAGCCAACCACCCAACTTGCAGCACTTCACTGTCCACCATCCCCACCATACTATCCATCCCCCTCCCCACCTCAGCCTCCTCCTTTCCTCCACCCAGTTGCCACTCCCATCATGCACTGGTGCTGCTCTTCACAGTGTGGTTTCAGTTTCCTGAGACTGCAGTCAAGGGTGTGAGTTTCTTTTGAATTAGTGTGAGTGTGAATATGTGTGTCTCTGGTTGACAAAGGCTACTGACCAAAAGCTTTAAGTGTGAAAATCTTTTTGTTGTGCCTAGCTGCGACTGAGCACATCCACCATGTGGTGAGTAGCAACTTTTCTTCTCATAATATTGTTATAATATTGCTATAGGAACAGACTTAGACAGAACAGAGTTGAAATTTTCATATAGAATATCTTCAAATAACCTTAACTGCCTTGCATTTACGATGGAAATTTTAGCTTGTGCAACTCATATGGACACTAGGAAAATAGCATACTATAGCAATTTTGAATCTGTTATTAGATGTTGCATAATTTTTTGGGGAAACTTGGGGTAATTTTACACAAATTTTAAAGTTGCAACAAAGAATCATTTGTAACATGTGCACTGCACAGCTGAGATCATCATGTTGACCATTATTTAAAGACCTAAAAATTTTAACTGTCCCATCTTTATACATCTCTGAAAAAAAATTGTACACTCATACAACACAGTACATAAAGGAAACTTACTTTACGCTCACGTCACATCACTTAAAATTGTGTGCTCAGACTCCTCAGTTTATAGCCATGAAAATTTGCAACACAATAGAAGGATGTTACATAATGAATATGAAGATAAATATTTTAAAAAGTGATTTATATAACTTTCTAATAGAAAGATGAAGTGATACTTTGAGCTGGATTCCTAAAATTAAATAACAATTTATGATAGTTGTAGTGGTTGTAAATATCATAAGTTTGACAGAATTTAGATAAGTAAATTATTCACAAAATATAATTGTAAGTGTGACAAAATTACAAATAAGCTAATTGTAACCTTAATATGTCTCCCGTACATCAGACATATGTCCTGAAATTCTGTATGTTATGAGATGAATAAAACACTTTACACATTACATTAAATTCACTTGGTGGTCCATCTATCCTGGGGGTACTCAGGTTAGATGGATCATGTAATCTTGCTCTACCACACATCACCATTAAACCTTAACTCGCTAGGTGGCTTTCCTGTAAAGTATACCATGAGGTGTGGTCTCTGGGACCCCTCTATTTAAACCAAGATTTAAGGCAATAATCATTTGAAATTTTTAATTTATGCTATATAACATTTATTTTTCAATTATTTAAGTGTTGTTCACATGCTTATAGTTAATTTTATTGCACTAAACAAAGCCTGCAGTATTTTATTATTTATCAAACAAAAGCACATAATTTTGTGTGGTCCTTTTAAGTATTACACATAAATATACTGTTAGAGTACTGAATATTACATTCTGAAAATTTATACAATCTCTGTAGCAAATAAATTTCCAAATAAAACTAAAATTCAGGGCTTAAATTTGCGCATAAAAATTCCACCTGATAGGTACAAAAAAAAGTCTGTCAAATTGACATTCATTGCAGGGAAGTACATTTTTATCGCCACTCAGAACACATTCGACTTTAACAGACACTTTAAGTATTTCATTGAAGAAACAGAGAGATCTCCATCTCAACTTTCCTGAAGTTCTTCCTCTGAATGATACTCTTGTTCAATAGCAGAACTGTGGTCACTGGCTAATGTAAAGTTGTCATATTTTTTGTTTATTTCTTGATCTATATCACTGACACCTTCCTCCATAGACTGACAATAATTTCATCAAACTTGGGAATGTTAGAACTGACACATTTGTGCCAATATGTTTTGAGCTATACGGTACCGTACTGAAAGAAACAGGTACATACTTCAGGAGGTGTGATCAAGGAGACTCCGACACGAATCAATAATAAACACAGATGGTGATAACACAACTGACAACAAAACATTGAAGGGTTGGCAATTTAAGTAGGGTAGGGGGAGTATAGAAGCATTCCACCACAAATGGTCTTGGAAAACGAGTTCAAAAATTTTGAATGGTATGAGAGGTCACACCTCAAGAGTTAAGGGGTAATGTCTCTGTCTTTGCAAAAGTTTCGAAAGCTTTGAGAGGCACAAGATATACAAAAGAAAAACTTTTTAGTTATCTTCATCTTTTCTTGTTGTTGGCTGCAGTTCTTTTGTCTAGGGGTACATTCGTGAGGCTGAAATTTTGATTTTGTGGGTTCCAGTTGAACTGAATAATTGATGAAATTCCTTCTGTTGCTATGACTTTCTTTCATTTTATCCCTTTCTTCTATATAACACATTCCTTACTATTTTCACTTCAGAACACAAATTACATTGTTATTGACAAAACTAAAAAAATACAGCTGTTTCCATCAGAGACATGCCACTCACTACTCCTTACATTCCACAGTACTCACAATATTCCAGAGTTTACAAAGCAAAAGAGTTTACAAACTTTCTTGTCAAAAGAAGTTTCTTTACTAAGTTATATCATTATTTTGTAAATGAATCCAGAAACAAATGTAATAATTAATGTTAGATTATCAAATTTAAGTATGCCAGATATTTTGTAATTTCAAATATTTTTAAAGGAAGGGTAATCTTAACTGTATCAATTGCCATGAATTAATTTATTTTATACATTTTAGCCTGAAATACAATACATCACGTGCAAAATCATACGAAGTTCATTCAGTTAAACATCTGATATAATGTTCACCTATACAAGATTCGATAGCATACATGGTATCGGTTACGTTTATGAAAAAAAGGTAATTTTAGAGGAGCGTGTCCTATTACAGTATGTCCCTCACAAAATTTGGAAACAGTGTGTTTACAATATTTTGTGACAGACTACAAGGTTTGCAAAACAGTGTACAAAACGATGCCAAAAGGTAGATTACAGATTTATAGACGTATCTAATACATAACATATTAGACCTACACAAGACATAAGAAAAATATCTACTATACAAATTGTAATCTATACATGTATCAGGACATGGTATTCAGATTTTCAGATCTGTGTGACATACTGTCACAAGACAAATAATTCAAGGTCGAAACTGAAACATTACACCATTAAACTATAGAAATAAATACAGAGACAATGTAGATTACTAGAACTATAAGTTGTAGGTTTACATCCATACAATGAAACCTTCAAAACCTTCAAAAGAGAAGAGAAATATTTCAGAGCCTAGGTGTACGATGAGCGAACTAAAACTAAACTCCTCCCGAACAGACCATGAAGGCCCAACGGTACTGATGAGTGAGTCGACTCGAAAAACTCATAACGACTAGTGCAGACCAAAAGAGTATACTCAATCATGAGAAGGAATCAATCAGCCACATAAACAACAGTATTTAAGGATATGTTGATTCACGAAAGAGCAAAATAATGGAAAAATATTAGAGCCTAAGTTTATGATGTGGGGACCGACCCATGAATCCAAACCACACCAGGTACAAAGCAGCAAAAAATGTTTCGCCACAACAAAATGAATAAAGTTCATAAACATATCAATAAGTTCAATTAAATGCAAAGAGTAATTGTAAGAAGCATCTAGCATCAATCAATGGTTGTATGCTCTCCTTCAGTATACACATACACAGTCGTTTTGACCAGGGGTACCCAAAACAGAGTTAAGTATGAGTCTGACCACAACTCATGTTCCAATCAGATACAGAATTGCAATATTCAGTATAAATACAGGTAAACAGTCAAAAAATAAGCTCTGAATGATGACACAATCCAGTAGCTGAAAGACCAAAATCGGTGTATGAAACCAGATACGTATACATCTTTTTATGTTGTCTATACTAGTAAATGTCTTCCACATTTTTTGCTAACTATCCATACAAAACTAACCTATGTATATAAAAGTCCAAAAGGTTCATCACAATTGATAAAAAAAATACATACTGATTTAAATTTACATATTGTGCTGGGAAGTCTACCTCCCTGCTTGAAAAAAACATGCATTTATGCTGAATAACACTGTCTTTAGCAGTCATCATTAACAATTCACAAATGTCAGTCACAACAAAGATGTAGCTGACAGATGCTCGAGTACGTACCCATCACCTATGATCTCTTGTAAGTCGACTGGTCCAGCAGGTTACAGCCATACAACAGTGTGAGGACTGGATCTGCCCACATCTTCCAGTTTCCTCCAGAGTTCTCATTTCATGCTCCAAATGATAGGTAACGTCCTGTCTAGTATTCACATCAAATCCTGAAACATTGTTTTGTGTACTAAATATGCTGTTCAATAGCTTCTTCAAAACACACAAGATATGCTCTCCTCAGTCATTTTTCGAAGTCAGTTATATGGTATTTATGTCAGGTGAAATTAAAAAGTGTTCACATATGAAACATTAATAAACAGAGTTAAATGTAATAAAAATGGACTAATAAGGTATTACACACAGATATGCTCAGATACTATTGCTAATTTTTGCAGTGCAAATTATGAACATTGTCACATTTCAAAATTGTAAAAAGATCTACTCATTTAGTCTCATGGCATATATGTATCAAATTCTAAAGCACGGATCGATTACAGACCATAATTATATAGTGTATCACAGATTTTTAACTCAGTCAATAGATAATACAGAACTTTAAAATTCATGTCAACTTAAATACTAAATTCCAGATAAACAAAACAGAATTTTATAGTTCTATGAATCTACAAATAGATTTAAACCCAGTCAATAGGTAAGGGAGAATTGTAGAAGTCACATCATCTTACATGACAATGGAAAAAGAACAAACAAAAATTAGATACTTATAGGTCATGTATATATGCTTTCAGTTCAGTGATATTGCATAATCCAAACAACTTCTTAGATTTAGGATACACAAGTCTGTATGAACTAGGATGTGGATTTTAATGAGTTTCAAATGGTCCAATATAAACATCAAAAAATTTCTTTATCTCAGATGTCATTTGGCTTTCACCAACTCAGGCTCTCCTTCCTTAAACTTGGAAAATCTACCTTTACCATCCTGTCTCTGCTTTCTTCTAGCCTCCTGTTTTTTCATCATCTCCCTAACATACTCTTCTCTCTCTTGTGGTGACAGAATTATACATGGTGGAAACTCAACATTTTCGGAAACAGAGTTAGATGGTATGTGATTAAACATGATTTCAAGTGGTGAAAATCCTGTTGAAGAAAGTTGTAAGCTGTTCATAATGTCCTCAAAATCACTGACATAATCTATTCAACTGGTATGATTCTTACTACAATAAGTTCTAAACAGTCTTCCAATCTCTCTCATACATCTTTCTGCAGGGTTACTTAAATGATGGTACACCGAGGTTAGAATACGCCTTGTTTATACATGATCAACAAAATCTTTCCAAGCTTGTGATGTAAACTGAAAAACCGTTATCAGATAAAATTGTTTTAGTAGTACGTACCTGAAGAAATATGTGTTCTCAAATTTAGAGATGATTTCCTTACTGGCAGCTTTCTTGAGAGAAAACAGCTTTATGAACTTTGGAAATACATCAATCACTACAAAAACATAACAAAATCCATTCTTAGACTTAGGTAAAGGACCTTGAACATCCACAGACATGAGATCAAGATTACTCTTAGCCAATATGTTTTGCATTTAGCCTCTACTTGTTTGGTTACTTACCTTCACTCTTTGGCATCTGTCATAGCTGGCAATCTTCCTCCTGACTCTCCTTCCTGTGTTATAAAAACAGATGTTTTCCTGAAGCTTTTGTTGATCCAAAATGACCAAAACTCTCATGTGTGTAAGTAATCAAAGTATCAATACACTGTTCCAGCCAACATAGTTTCCAATCTTCTGAAACAGTCTTATGTCTCCTGAATAAAATAACCCTTATGTATCTTATAACACTGTTCTGTTTTTCTCCTCCTTTCTTACCCAACATGTTCTTCATCAGTTTCCCGTTTTGATCATGATTTTGTTACCTATGGATGTCTTTGCAAATTTACAAGTTCTCTTTATCCTCTTTCATACCCCTCAAGTACGTACTTTTAAACTCTTTCTCTCCTTCTCCAAAGCTGTTACATAATTCTCTCCCTAAAGGTAGCCTAGACAAAGTATCAGCAACTACAGTGTCTGTGTTGTTAATGTATGTGATTTCATAAATTAAATGCTGTAAAGACAAGGCAAAACGAGTAATTCTGTTATGGTACAGCTTACACAACTGAAGATATCATAATACCTTGTGATCATTGTAAGTGATGACTTTGTGATCTAGTAAATAATTTTTAAATTTATTGAAAGCTCAATGTACACCCAAAAGTTCTTTCTCAGTTACAGGGTATGTCTCTTCGTGTTTCTGCAATATTCTACTATCAAATGCAAGAGATCTACGTTCAATAATACGATAATCTTCAACCTCCTGAAATAAATGAGCATCCAAACCAACATCACTACTGTCTGTCATAATACAAAAAGAAAGAGACATATGGGATCTGAACAATATCTGTCTTTGACACAACTGTCCTTTGATCTCATTGAAAGCATCCTGACACTCCTGATTCCAATCCCTAAATGGTATTCTTCTTCAAAAGTTCATACAAGCATGGAGCTTTCGAAACTTGGCTGCTAAAAAATTTTCTATGAAGTCCAGTGAACCAATAAAATAATTTGAGCTGTTATTTGTTGCAAGGAGTAGGAAAATTAGCAAAAGCATCAATTTTCTCTATATCAGCCACAATTCCTTTCCCAGGTACAATGTGTCCTAAAAATTTAACTTACCTATTTTCTAAGTCATGCTTTTTGATACTAATTTGGCAAACACATCTCATAACAGATTCAAATGTTGTTTCCAAGTCATATCTGTGTTCAGAATGTCATCAACATACACAATTAATTTTGAACTCACTTCACTTCGTAAGACAGAATCCAGAGGGCTTATGATTTCAGCTACAGATACATTTAGCCAAAATGGCATCACACAGTATTGTAAACACTTACATCCATACAAAATTGCTTTATACTTTCTAGAGTTATTTTCAAGTGGGATCTGGTGAAATCCAGGGGTCACATCCAAACTACTCATGTATTTTACATAATCAAAGTTGTGTAACAGCTCGTCCATGTTCTCAGGATGGTCATTCTCTCTGATAAGAAATTTATTAAGATGTCTAGATTCCAAACAGTTCTCACTCCACCATTTCTCTTACTTACCAAAACTAAAGGCATATTGTATGCAATCCTACTCCTCTCAGTTGCACATGATGTTTCCATTTTCTGAATTTTCTCTACATCTCTCCTTTTTGAAAATGGGATATTATACGGCTTTAGGAAGAAAGGTTGATGATCTCTAAGGTAAAGTATGCACTGATAGTCTTTACAATCCCTGTTTTTTTACTAAACACATTTCTAAACTCCAATAACAAATTCCTAAGTTGTTACTTTTGTATGTCACTAAGAGTCGTAGCTTCCCTTTCTTAAGAATCTATTACACTCTCAAAATCCTGATCATCAGTCTCAGCAAAATCTATATCATCATCAAATATCTGGTGCTCATGTTGATTCACAATGTTTTGCAGATAGTTACAACTTTTCCCACAGTTTAATGTAGAATGTAGAATATAGAAATTAGATTTCACATAAGTTTTACTTTTAGGTTCCAAAATAAACAATTCTTTAGCATTCCATCCAAAAGAAGCCTCAACTTCCACAATACAGTCCATACCAAGAATTATATTTTCTTACGGACTGGGTATCACTAAGCATCCATGTTCAAAGGCCTTGCCTTCTATACTAAATGTTGAAAGTACCCGAGATTTTACCAATTTGCTTTGCTTACATGTAGCTTCTCTTATCTTTACATCTGCAATGGGCATTTCCACAAAATTTTAACTATATTTAATCTTGTCCCTAAACTGTTCAGATATAGCACAGATTGGGCTACCTGTATCAATCAAAAAGTTGCCTTCCCACTGATCTATCTTAATCTTGATGTAGGGACATCCAAAATCTGAATAATCATCTCTGTTATTAGACACTTCATGTAAGTGAACACTTTCAGTTTCATCAAATGCTACATCCACACTGTTTTTGCAGGGTTTTATCAGCTTTACTGGCATCATAGCATTACTTTGGTCACACATGTTCTCAGGTAAAGACTGAACAAATTGTGGCGCCCTGAAAATATTCTAATTTGGAGTTGGTGTGGCCGCAAGGGCTGCTCGGCCAGCCAGGGTGCCGAATGTTAGCCCCACTAGAGGGGTAGGCCCAGGGCATGGTCCAGTCGTGTGTCTGGGAATTCCATTGTGATGCTGTGTCACTGGGAGTGTCAAAGATGGCGGACTTTGTGAAACCTTAATGGCAGACATTTCACAGTTTGTATAGGAATTAATAGTAGCCAGATGAATCATGATAACTCAGAGAGAAACATGTGCATTACCATTATTTGCACAATGATTCTGATGGTGTGATCAGATTTTCAATGTATTTATTAGTTTAAAGTTTAGTATCTGATGATAAATTATACAAGTAACACCCAGCAACGAATTTCCAAAATCTAAATGATTCATCTGATTTTGTCTTTAGAAAGCTATTAATGTAAACATAAATTGGTATAAATTACAGGCATGTAACTTAAATAATACGTGTGTTATTGGAGGTCAAAGTGGCTGATTACTGTTGATCACATCAGGCCATCAGTACTCTACAGTCACACAAAAAAAAGGTAGCAGCATACTTATAAATATATCTAGGTCTTTGTTTATATCTGATATATACTATTCACGAATAAATTGGTTAAATATTTACTGTGTTTTAGAAAGCACAGAGACATTAGTCTACTGGCCTATCTTTTGTTCTGTTCCTTTGATATATGATTATTTAATTTGTTTATGTCTCTAATAATGTGTGTTAGAGCGTGTTTATGCTCCAGCTGTAAGAATATTTATTTAATTTCAAGTTATTCAAATGTAAATCCAGTATTTGGAATTTGTTTCATTATGTTTGTGTGGGTGCATTGGCTTGAAGACATAGCGCAAGCACTCTAGCCAATCACAGCACTCGTGAATGGAGAGTCTGGATGGAAGCAAGTTTGGAAGGGGGCGGTAGTTCTGGACAGTACAGGACAGGACACAGGAAGTGCTGAATGCAACAGCACGATGGACGTGGATTTGACGGAAAGACTAGGACAGTGAGGCAGTATGCGTGAGGTCGCAGAGGATAGAAATATTTGAGAGTGATGACCTGTGCTCTTGTGTGATTTCTGTGGCTTCTGCAGTGATGTCATAGTGTCCTGCATAGTGAATATCTTGTGAGCTATGTTGTTGTTCATAACTAATTACGTGAAGTGGGAATCTATTGTTTCCCTGTTATTCAACTTATATTTTATTTAATTGCCGGACCATCGATACCAATAAGTGTTTTGCAGAAATATACCACATTCTTAAAGTTACTTCTACTATTGTACTCATCATTTAAAGTTGTTGAGATAGTACCTGCAGATTTTATTTAATTACAATCTTTCATTTATAAATTTATATGTTACTTTCATAATTCCCAATTGCCAAGTGACAGAAACCTTCAACCAATCGATTCATGTGTGTATTCTTATTGTTTACTGTAGGCTTAGCAGTATTTGGCCTGTAACGCCGCAACTACGTATCCCAGCCCCTAGACAACAAAACTAGCCAAAACTTTTAATATTTCAACTCTGAGTCAGAGAGTACATAGTTGAGGCCAACACCACCACACCATCATCAATTTTTTAATAACATTTTTGAAAGCCTGCAGTTGGGGGCTCGTCCAGGATTTGTGCCCTGCAAAGTGGTAATTCCTTTGCTCTCTGTTATTCAGCCTAATGTGTGAAGTGTAAAAGCGTTTGCAAAACCAGTAGAGATTTCTGTAGAGTGAACCTCTCACAAAACAGTGTGAAATCGGTTTTTTTCAGAAATACGAGGGCAGTTCAGAAAGTAACCTCCGATTGGTCACAGTGCGGGTTGTGGGGGGAGTAGCGACGCCATCTGTGCGTTCACGCACTCAACAGGTCAGTCGGCGTCAAGCCGTGGTCGAGTGAACGTCGTACCTGCGCTAGTTTAGTTTTTGTGGCAGTTTGAAATGTGTGCTGCAATAGAAAACCCCGCCAAATGTGAAGTGCGTGCTGTCATAAGGTTTTTTACAGCCAAAGGATATTCTGCAGCAGCTATTCATCATGAGCTTTGTGCCGTGTACGGACCAAGAGTTATGAGTGAAGGAGTTGTCCGTGAATGGGTACGTTTATTTAAAAGTGGACGAGAAAACGTTCATGATGAAGAGAGGAGTGGTAGACCATCATTGGTGACTGACGAACTCGTTCAGACAGTTGATGCAAAAGTTCGTGAAAATCGACGTTTCTCAATGTCGGAGTTGTCTACTGGTTTTCGACAGATTTCTAAGACTCTCTTGTACGAGATAGTGACAGCAAGATTGGGTTACCATAAGTTTTGTGCACGACGGGTGCCCAAAATTCTTACCGAGCACCACAAAACTCAAAGAATGGCCTCTGCATTAGACTTTCTGTCACGTTATGAGGATGAAGGAGAACCATTGTTAAACAGAATCGTGACCGGTGATGAAACCTGGATTAAGTACGTGAACCCTGAGACAAAAGAACAATCAAAGATGTGGGCACATTCAAATTCGCCTACCAAACCAAGAAAAGCCTCGCAAAATTTTTCTGCCAGAAAACTGATGGCAACGGTGTTTAGGGATGCCAAAGGGGTGTTGTTGGTTGAATTCATGGAATGTGGTATGACCATTAATCAAGACGTGTACTGTGAAACAATAAAAAAGTTACGCCAGGCTATACAGAACAAACGCCGTGGTATGCTGACTTCCGGTATCGTTTTTTTGCATGATAACGCCCGTCCTCACTCTGCTCGCAGAACAACGGCCCTTCTTGAGTCCTTCAAGTGGGACGTTATCAACCATCCACCTTACAGCCCAGACCTGGCGCCAAGTGATTATCACCTCTTCATGCATTTGAAGAAATGGCTCGGGTCACAGCGGTTTGATGACGACGAAGAGCTCAAAGATGCGGTCACAGGCTGGCTCCAGGCACAAGCGGGTGATTTTTATGCAGAAGGAATTTCAAAGCTTGTGAAGAGATACGATAAGTGCCTCAATCGCTATGGAGACTATGTAGAAAAATAGTGCAAAGATGTAGTTGTAAGATGTATATATTAAAATATTTTTATTTAACTTGGTGTATTTTTTTAAATCAACCGGAGGTTACTTTCTGAACGGCCCTCGTAGGTTTCTGGAAATAGTGAATTTATGCAGTAATTTTCACAACCAGTGCATGATATCAATACAGATCCTAATCTATCATGTTGAAGGCAATGTGCATGAGGGCTCAGAGCCTTAGGTTGAGTGCAGGGAACAGTTAGTGGTTAGTGCATTTAATGGACAGTGGTATTGGAAATGGGTGGAACACGCAGTAACCGGTGGCAGCTACAATTACATCAGGCGACTTCTCCAGTGGCGGACACAGTCCAGCAGCAGTACAACAACAGTGTCTCCGAGTACTCCAGGGCAGTCTTCAACGCTGTCTTCCACTACAACCGATGGCATCACCATGGCAGATGGAACCATCTCAGATCAGATAAATGCCTGCACAAATAGTGAGACAATGTGTGACTCTGAAGTTCAAGCTCCACTTATAGATCTCGCTAATATAAAACAGTCTCCTAGTATGCGTAATTCTGAAAACAGAAGTGAGCCGGTTAGTCTGAAATCAGAGCGCAGTGTAACTAGTAGGAATTCAGGCAAGAGGAATGAATGTGGGGGAAATATGATGCCTCAGCTAATGCAAATGGCCCAGGGAATGGCAAACAATATCAGTGCAGTTTGATCAGATATGGGTACATTGCGAATAGGTATGGGAACATTGCAAACAGTTATGGACACAATTCGGACTGATATGGGCACAATATGAACTGGAATAGGTTCTGCTGTGAAAGAGGAAGTTGAATAAATATGGGTAACCTTGAAAAAGCAATTGATGATAAATTAAAATGCGTTCAAGTGGATACGGGGAAAATTACAGTTGAAGTTGTAATAGTAAAATCTAAAATAGAATCAGTGGAGAAAGGTCTTGAGGAGAAAATGGATAAGGTACCAATGCAACTTGGGGCTGAGGTAAGCGAATGCATAAAATTGGAAGATGCTCATAAAAGCAATGTAAATTTAGCAGTTAGTGACATTGCCAATCGTGTAGGTGATGGGGAGAAAGAAGTGGGTAAAATTAAACTTAAAATAGAGTCCAGTATCACTAGTGAAAATGAATTTAAAAAACAAATGCAACAGATAAAAAGTGATTTAAATTTGTTAGCCTGCCAACAAGCCATGGTGGTTATAAATATCCCTTGGGCAAATACTGGGTCTGTGAAATGAAATGTTACACAGATGACGGAAGATATCACCCAGTAAATTTCTTGGCTGCATGTAGGGACACTTTTGTTCATGGCATGTCAAACAAAGTGAAAATAAAGTACGTTAAACAGCATTTGGAGGGAGACCCACAGTCTTGGGCAAATGTTAGATGTAGTTTGTGCAAATTGTACAAAGAGTTTGAAAAGCGTTTTTTGAATAAATTTTTGGAGCAAGGCAAAACAGACACAGATCCAAAATTAATTTTTAAATGGACTGAGTTACATGTATGGTAATGGTATCATGAGAGATTTTTGCAAGCACGAACTTGGCGAACTTATGCATGTGAAAATTCTGTTGGGGGTTTTACCAGAAATAACCACATTAAAAAGGTGATTATCTGAAAATTTGCAGTGGGATCTTGTCCATAATCCTTGTGATTCTCTGGATGAATTTCTAGAATTTGTAGAAAAATTAGAAAGGGTTTTGAAGTTCAAACCTCAGAGCAAACCAGGTGGGAGAGAATGAGATTTTCACTCTGCAGCAGAGTGTGCGCTGATATGAAACTTCCTGATGGATTAAAACTGTGCGCCGGACCGAGACTCGAACGTGGGACCTTTGCTTGCAGGCAAGTGCTCTACCATCTGAGGTACCCAAGCATAACTCACGACCCATCCTCACAGCTTCAAGTCTGCCAGTACCTTGCCTCTTACCTTTCAAACTTCACAGAAAGTCTTCTGCGAACCTTGCAGAACTAGCACTCTTGAAAGAAAGGATATTGCGGAGACATGACTTAGCCACAACCTGGGGGATGTTCCCAGAATGAGATTTTCACTTTGCAGTGGAGTGTGCACTGATATGAAACTTCCTGGCAGATTAAAACTGTTTCTGAAGAAGAGAAATTTGTTAACATAGATTATAGATTTAAGTGTCAGGAAGTCATTTCAGAGAGTATTTGTATGGAGTGTAGCCATGTATGGAAGTGAAACATGGACAATAAATAGTTCGGACAAGAAGAGAATATAAGCTTTCAAAATGTGGTGCTATGGAAGAATGCTGAAGATAAGATGGGTAGGTCACATAACTAATGAGGAGGTATTGAATAGAATTGGGGAGAAGAGGAATTTGTGGCACAACTTGACTAGAAGGAGGGATCGGTTGGTAGAACATGTTCTGAGGCATCAAAGGATCACCAATTTAGTATTGGAGGGCAGCGTGGAGGGTAAAAATCGTAGAGGGAGACCAAGATATGAATACACTAAGCGGATTCAGTAGGATGTAGTCTGTAGTACATACTGGGAGATGAAGCAGCTTGCACAGGATAGAGTGGCGTGGAGAGCTGCATCAAACCAGTCTCAGGACTGAAGACCACAACAACAACAACAACATAAACTGCAAATAAACATATCATTGTCCTTTCTTCTTCTGCAACAGTCAAAACTTCATTATCATGGTTGACAAAAACTTTTTTCTTATCTTCACTTTCTCTTGTTGTCAGCTGCATTTCACACGTTTGGGGTATATTCTTAAGGCTGAAATTTTGATTTTGTGGGTTCCAGTTGAACTTAATTATTGATGAAATTCCTTCTGTTGCTATGACTTTCTTTCATTTTATCCCATTCTTCTATATCACACTGACTTTACAATTTTCACTTCAAAACACAAATTACATTGTTATTGACAAAGCTAAAAAATACTTCTGTTTCCATCAGAGGCATACCACTACTCCTTACATTCTACGGTACTCACAATATTCCAAAAAGTTTACAAACCAAAAGAGTTTGCAAACTTTGTTGAGAAGAGAAGGATCTTCACTAAGTTATATCATTAATTTGTAAAAGAATCCAGAAATAAGTGTAATAATTAGCATTATATTGTTTAACTAATACTATCACATTTAAGTTTGCCAGATATTTCATAATTTCGAATACTTTTAAAAGAAGGGTAATTTTAACTTTCTCGGTTGTAACAAATTAATTTCTTTTTATACATTTTAACCTGAAATACAATACATCAGATGGAAAATAATATGAAGTTAATTCAGTTAAACAGCTGATATAATGTTCACCTGTACAAGATATGATAGTATACATGGTATTGGTTAAGAAAGAAAAAAAAAAAAATTCTGGGTCTAACACAAGAAATAAAAGTTATGAAAGATATAAACATTGATTATTATCAAATATAAAGTTAAAAAATGCTTGAAATGTGATGAGTATATACTATTTGAAAAATGATAAGTAATTTTGATAGCCAATATACCAGAAAATATAAGTACTAATTTATTTTCAGAAGGTTCAGAACTTTTAATCATTATGCAGCAATCTTCTTCAAGAATCTCACTTTCACAGTAATCGAATTTATCTTCAAACTTTGTGCAGCCTTTCTAACGTTCTGATGACTTAAAGTGTGAGTGTGGATCTACATCTACATCTACATTTATACTCCGCAAGCCACCCAACGGTGTGTGGCGGAGGGCACTTTACGTGCCACTGTCATTACCTCCCTTTGCTGTTCCAGTCGCGTATGGTTCGCGGGAAGAACGACTGTCTGAAAGCCTCCGTGCGCGCTCTAATCTCTCTAATTTTACATTCGTGATCTCCTCGGGAGGTATAAGTAGGGGGAAGCAATATATTCGATACCTCATCCAGAAACGCACGCTCTCGAAACCTGGCGAGCAAGGTACACCACGATGCAGAGCGCCTCTCTTGCAGAGTCTGCCACTTGAGTTTATTAAACATCTCCATAACACTATCACAGTTACCAAATAACCCTGGGTTATATGGGCTTACTCCCACAAACCAGTTTCCACTTCTTTATGAAGTGACTTATTCTGAATTTGTAGCCACTCTTCTTTACTGAACAGCTGGCTGCTGGAAACACTCTTCACTTCTTCTCTGTTGAATAACACTAGGTACAGGAATTTTTAGGCTCTTTCTACTTATGAAATAAGTAGACTTACAAACTTTACTTTTTGTCAACTAATGATGTATTTGACCTCCATACACAATAAAAATTTCACTTTCAACATGAGTATGCAACTTCCTGCAAGTGTCTTGTACATTCAGACATTAGAAACAAATTGAGTTACAGTTAAGAAAGTTGGCTTGCATACCATGACCTTTCTGAACATGAATCATAAAATGAGTCTTGCCTCTAACAAGGTTGCGTCATGAGTCTACAAGAGTACTTTTTGAACTGCTCTTCTTTTAACAGCAACGGTCAATGACACAATAAGCACAGAGCTGCATATAAAATCCATGGTTCTTCCTTACACACTCACTAAAACATCTGTGGATTGCGCGGCAGCTATTTGTTGGTGGTGTCCAACTGCAGCATCTACTTTCATCCTGCAGCTGATTTTAAACCTGCACACACACAAACATGTGACGTGCAGTAGGTAGGATTCTACCATCCCAGAATATTTTGTGTTTGAGATGGTAGAAGGCTGAGTGGTTCTTGAATTTACACAGAAATTCTCGAATCACTACATATCCCCACCCCTCTCCTCAGATCGAACACACAATATTTTATACATAATAATTATGCAAATAATGGTTGTCATAATAACACTACATATCTTAACAGTATACATTTCTTACATATGTTTAATTCCAGGATGTCCGAAAAGTCTTTCCCTGATTACATAAATTGATAATTCAGGCTAGAAATAAGATACAAATATGAAACTGGTGTCTAATTGTTTACAAACTATTAAAGTTTTTTTCACACATCAGTAAACTTCCACATGAGCACCCTTGGTAGCATGTAGCACATCTAGGCGATTTTCAATTTCCGTCCACACATCAGCCAACATCACTAGAGGAATCGATTCGACGACTGTGGTTATCCGTTGCCACAGGGTTTCAAGAACTGGTACACATGTTCGGTAGACCTCGTCCTTGATATAACCCCATAAAAAGAAGTCTAATGGGGTTATGTCAGGAGAGCATGGAGGCCAAACCGTTGGCCCATCACGACCAATCCATCACCCAGGAAAGGTCATATCGAGATAGGCATGGATGTCGAAACCCCAATGAGACGGTGCACCGTCTTGCTGAAACAAGACATCGGGGTGACACTGAAGCAGATGAGGAACAGCATACAGTTGTAACATGTCCAGATACACTGCACATGCGATGGTAGCCTCAGCGAAGTAGAATGGCCCGATAATTCGATCGTGCAATAGCGTGCACCAAACATTCACCTTTGGACTGCCTCTGGTGCACTCCATGACCTCACCAGGGAGTTGTGAACACCATTATGGTGATTCACTACTCCACTGTCAAAAAAGGTCGCTTCGTCGGAAAAGGCAATTTGTCTGAGATAACAGATAGCATTTCGACCGCAAAGTCATATCAACGTGTACTGTCATTGGGCAACAAGGCCTGACCAATTTGCACTTTGTATGCGTGAAACAATAAACGTTCATGTAAAATGTCATGGAGAGAGCTTTTTGGCATCGGTAATCCCCATGAGGCCCTGCGCACCGGTTTCTTTGGACTTTGCAGAAAAGACTGCCTTACAGCTTCCACCCTGTCTGCTGAGGTTCTTGGTCGACCAGACCTTGGAAGGTCAGCAACCAATCCCGTGTTCTTGAACCTCTCAAACCAGGCTTTAATGCTCTTGACATCAGGTGGATTCCTTCCAAATTTTGTCTGAAAGTGTCTCTGCACTGTGTTTGGTGATCGTGTCTCATGGTACCGCAGGACACACTGTGCCTTCTCCTGATTGGTTAACATGGCTTCTTGGGTACTGCACCTCATCCACTACTTACATACTGTGAATCTAAAACAGAAAAAAAACTTTGATAGTTGTAAGCAATTCGACACAAGTTTCATATTTGTATCTTACTTCTAGCCTGAGTTATCAATTTATGTAATCAGGGAAAGACTTTTTGGACACCCTGATTATACCTTTCCTTTCCATTGCAGTTCCCTGTCATCTCTTGAACAATCTTTCACTTACTGTTTCTCTACTCTTTTCTTATTTTACTTTGTTATTAAGACTTCAGGATTTACTCGTGGCTTCAGTCAGCTTCACATTTTTTTTTTTTTTCCCCAATTGTAAATTTCAGGTGTTTATGACACATGAGTAAACTGTTTTCTATTCTTATCTCCTGTACTACCTTCTTCATAGTATGCACTGTTTTCATTATTTGTTGCTTGGAGGAACTCTGGACGAAATGAAAGTGTTCTTTTGACTCACATTTAGTTCCACGAAACATAATAATGCCAGTCATTCATAGACTTAACATTTCCCAGAATAATACCTATAAAATTTGTGACTTTTGTAATGATACTATTCCCTTCTCCTATGATTGGCATCTATTCCTTGCTTGTGGGTTGACCTTATGAGAGCACTTCCACTTTCAATTCTGGTAGGTACGCCTCTTACAAAACATCCCTATTATTTAGGCCACAGATCATCCTATCTCCACGTAGGTATGCCTGCCCTTTATACTTAGTGAATACCAAGCACCCCACCCCCCCCCCCCCCTTATCCTTTCTGAGTAGGCCTCATGGTTCATTACCTTAGTATACAATTCTATGTATACAATTAAGTATCTTCTGGTAAAGATATAAATCTATTTTAAACTTCACATTTGAGTCCTCCTCTACTTATCAACTTCTATATTTTCAATAGATACTATGTCTACATCTACTATTTATGTCCCAGTATCCTTCAGTTCATCAGAGTACTTAGTACACTGATGTTTCTTAATGATCAACATGACTAATTCTACTGCTACTTTCATTTTCTTTCTTTGCTCACACCTTTCTCTTATTTATCCATTACTCATTACTACTTTATAGTTGTTCGTTAAATATGTGTACCTCTTATTTTGTGTATTCATTGTAGAACCATCATAGCTTCCTGTATATGTGCACATATTTCCATATGTACACACATTTTCCCTACACCTGGCAGTTCTAACATCGTGACAGGCTTCCTCTTATGTGATTTAATGTTTGTGTAGAAGTGTATATTTGTTTATATGTGGATGTGTGTTTGTGTAGTCTATTCTTCAGCCTTCTTATCTTAAGATAAGATTTAGGTTTTTAGGAATGACAGAAATAAGGAAGACTTCAGTAATGGAAGTTTGTGAATATGGAAAGAGGGAAAAGATAGACAGGTCCTCAAATGTGAAGTAAGAAAGTAAAAAATAGATGTGGATGTTAGGATCAAAGAAGGGAAAGAACTTAGCTCCAAAGACAGGAAACCTTTTCCACCCCCTTTCCTAGGATCCCTACCACTCAGGTACTTGAGTGAGATGCTGGAAAAGGTTTGATGTTAAATCATCTCCTACAGAACGGACTTGTCCCACCTTCATCCTTTGAAGTCCTCAAAGGAAATCCTAGTAACCTTATGGAAACAGCAAATGATGAAAAATCAGGCACACTTTTTTGTGAGGGTTGTTTGAAAAGTGTGATGTGATGTGTGTTTTGTGTTAGTCATGATTTAGCTGTTCTTGTAAATCATGCTGTTAGCTACAATACCCACCCCTTTCAAAATTTATACAAACACTCCCATATATATCACATCTCATAAAAGGTATAAATTTCCTATACAAAATAGAAAATCTATACCCTACTGTATAACAGTTGTTCAGCTAGTCACATCTTATTATATTTTCCAAAAATATAATACTCTATTTAGTTTCTTTCGTCTAGATATAACTTTTTTTCTGTGTTTCTCTTAAGTAGTTTTCTATTTCATAGTCATATTCAGTTTTCTAAGCAATAAGATTACAGAATAGTTCTATATTTTAAAGGAATTCAGTACAGGAAAGTATTTGGAAAAAATACCAAAATCAACTCGGGATTCAACGGTCATTACTCCGCCCATTAACTTAGAATTTTAACTTCCCTGGGGATTATTCAATTTTACATCCTTTACATTCTATTTACCCTTCTCTAATACAGTTGTGGGATCTACGAAAAATAATGTCTTAGGTTGGACCACTGTTTGTACCTGGTACGGTCCGTCATATTTTTGGAAAAACTTATGAGTCTCTTTCTTCAGAGTCGAGCTGGGAAGATGTTGTTTTGTATGAACCAGGTCATCAACTTGGTACTGAGGTTCCACAGCCTTTCCATTAAGCTTACTTACTCTTTGTAGTGCCTTTTCATTTATATTTTTAGGTGAGTATTACTCTGTTTTACTTTCTGCCAAGCTTCACAGGTTCTAATCAAAGATGCTATTTCATGCCCTAGTTTCTTGAAGTAATAAAACTTTTTCATATGGGATATACATTTTTTGATTCTGAAGTTTCCATATCCTGTGTGAATATACCATACAAGTTCTTCTTCCATTACCTTCGGAATACATAGGTGCCACCGCTGTGATGTTATGCTGTCTCTCCAAAACGAATTATGATCTATAATTTTCCATTTTCCTAATTGATTAGGAGGTAACAAGTTCTGGATGCACATAGAAAATATTTCCGTGAAATAATGATCATGATGAATATTCCCTGTTATTCTTTGAGCCATTTCCTTTACAATGATGTTCAGATATTCTGCTGACATAAAATTAATGGCAAAAATAACACTGGGACCTTCCATACATTTTGATTCTTCCATTCCTATGGGTGGCCTCAATAAAGCATCAGGTACAATATTTGCAGAACCTTTTATGTATCGTATCTTATATCATATTTCTGTAGGAAAAGCATCCATCGCATCAACCTGTGTAGTAATCAACTACTCATCAGAAAAGGTAAAGCTTGATGATCTGTATAAATATGGATTTCTGATCCCCATACTAGTGTTTGAAACTTTTGAATACTCCACACAGTCGTCAATAGTTCCTTTTCAGTAGCTGTGTAATTCAGTTCATGGTTATTTATGCTATGGCTAGCAAAAGCTATATTTCTGTGTTCTACATCACTTGGGTCCCATTCTCTTTGGAAAAGCTTGGCAGCAACACCGTAATCAAATGTATCTGCCAAAAGTTTAAATGGTTCACCCATAACTGGAAGTTGTAATATGGCTGACTCAACAAGCACTCATCAACGTTTTCAAACACATCATTTTCACCTTGGTCCCAAGTCCACGGTATTCCATTTCTTAATAAACATAAAATTCTTGGGTCATTTAACTCTTGCCCTCATATGTACCGTCAATAGTATCTGGCCATACCTATAAATCCTTTTAACTGTCTTATGTTTCTGGGGTTCGGACACCCTTTGATAGCTTTTATGCACTCAGGGTCTGGTCTAATTCCCTTTACCCCTGTAGTATGACCTAAGAACTTAAGTTCTTGGCACACAAGAAATGATTTTGACAGCTTCACTGTAATATTTTCTCTTTACATTTTTTCTGAGTCTTGCACAAAGTTAGACAATGTTCCTCCTAAGTAGCTGACAATATTAGGATATGGTCTACGTACATTATCAAATGCTTCAATAAGTCTTTCCCAAGTGCTTCATCTAACGCACATATAAATGTGGACACAGAGGTATTAAGTCCAAATGGCAATACACTGAAATGATATGATTTTCTATCAAACAAAAAAGCTGTATACTTTTTGGATTCTGGATGTGATTTTATCTCCCAATATCCCATGGTCAAGTCCATTGTGCTAAAAAAAGTTGCCTTTTCAAATTTGGATAATAATTCGTTGATATTAATTGGTAATTGGTCGATCTCTCTCCGTCTCTATATGTCGTTTCAATGTATGGGCATCTAACACCAATTGTATCCCACCTGTAGCTTTCTTTATCATGACCAGAGGATTATTCATTTCATTGGAATTTCGTTCTATAACATTATTATCAGTCATGTTGTTAATCTCATCCTGAACTGCTTCCTTCAAACTCACTGGTGTTGGATACAGTCTACAAAAGAATGGAGTGTCATCCTTGATTTTAATCTTACAGATATAGTCACTGATTATACCTGGACAATCGGAAAACACCACTTCATACTCCATCAAAATATTATATAAATCTTGCCTTTGTTGATCCATTAATATTAGGGATTTATTAACTTTGTCTTGTAAACCAGTTCAATGAGTTTCTTGATCCACATTATCGATTTTTGGTGATAACTGAGCTGTAGCTATAATCACAGACACTGACACTCAGTTGTTTGTCCCTCAATGTGAGCATTTGTCACAAATGGTGTCCAACATCTACTACCCCCTCTACCAAAACAAAGAAGATGTTTGTCAAAGTTTAAGATGACTTTAAACTCTAACAACCAATCTAAACAGAACAGTACATCTCTATTAATATTCTCTACTATTAATAGCATTTGATGAAGTAATATATTTCCAATACTGTAGTTCACTTGAGTGTTGTATTTTACAAGTTTTCTTTTTGTTCCCATTATCCCAATTATGTTTACTTCAGTCAATGGCAATAACGGTAAGTGCTGATTATTCTGTAGTGAGTTAAAATATGCGTTGAGATGAGTGATACCTCACTTCCCGAATCTATAAATATGTTAACCTTGGAATTTCCCACTGTCCCTGCTAGTATAGGTTGGGGGTTATTTGTGGCTAAGCTTGCTTCTTCAAGCAGCAACCATTCCTTTGTGCGTATTTTGTGTGTAGAGTTAACATACTTATATGGAATAAGGTCTCCTAATGTATCTCCATGACCTGGGCCATGGCCCTGGATCCAGGTCAGACTAAGTTTTCTTCATTGCTTCTAATTACGGGTTGGTTACCATAACGAGATACTACATTCCCATTCCATTTTATGGTTACTTGGTACAAATTCTTGAAAAGCTACCGGATCTAAATTTTAATGTGGATGCTTCTTTTGACAATTGTCATTACAACTTTTCTTACTGTACTGCTGTATTTTTGCTAAGTTTGCCTCATGTTTTTAAAATTATTTCCACTATTTCTTTTATACACTACTGACCATTAAAGTCGCTAAACCACGAATTTGACATGCTACAGGTGCGAAACTTAACAAACAGGAAGAAGATGATGTGATATGCAAATGATTAGTTTTTCAGAGCATTCACACAAGGTTGGCGCCAGTGGTGACACCTACAATGTGCTGACATGAGGAAAGTTTCCAACCTATTTCTCGTACGAAAACAGCAGTTGACCGGTGAAACGTTGTTGTGATGCCTCATGTAAGGAGGAGAAACACGTACCATCGTATTTCTGACTTTGATAAAGGTCAGATTGTAAGCTGTCGTGATTGCAGTTTATTGTATCGCGACGTTGCTGCTCGCGTTGGTTGAGATCCAATGACTGTTAGCAGAATATGGAATCAGTGGGTTCAGGAGGGTAATATGGAATGCTGTGTTGGATCACAACGGCCTCATATCACTAGCAGTTGAGATGACAGGCATCGTACCCGCATGACTGTAATGGTTCGTGCAGCCACATCTCGATCCCTGAGTCAACAGATGGGGACGTTTGCCAGACCACAACCATCTGCATGAATAGTTCGACAGTGTTTGCAACAGCATGGACTATCAGCTCAGAGACCATGGATGCAGTTACCCTTGATGCTGCCTCACATACAGGAGCACCTGCGATGGTGTACTCAATGATGAACCTGGGTGCACGAAGGGGAAAACATAATTTTTTCGGATGAATTCAGGTTCTGTTTACAGCATCACGATGGTCGCATCTGTGTTTGGCGACATCGTGGTGAATGCACATTGGAAATGTGTATTCATTATCGCCATACAGGCATATCACCCAGTGCAATGGTATGGGGTGCCATTGGTTACACGTCTCGGTCAGCTCTTGTTCGCATTGACGACACTTTGAACAGTGGATGTTACATTTCAGATGTGTTACGACCCATGGCTCTACCCTTCATTCGATCCCTGCAAAACCCTACATTTCAGCAGGATAATGCATGACCGCATGTTGCAGGTTTTGTACAGCCCTTTCTGGATACAGAACATGTTCAATTGCTGCCCTGGCCAGCACATTCTCCAGATCTCTCACCAATTGAAAACCTCTGGTCAATGGTGGCCGAGCAACTGGCTCATCACAGTACGCCAGTCACTACTCTTGATGAACTGTGGTATCGTGTTGAAGCTGCATGGGCAGCTGTACCTGTACACGCCATCCAAGCTCTGTTTGACTCAATGCCCAGGCATATCAAGGCCGTTATTATGGCCAGAGGTGGTTGTTCTGGGTACTGATTTCTCAGGATCTATGCACCCAAATTGTGTGTAAATGTAATCACATGTCAGTTCTAGTATAATATATTTGTCCAATGAATACCCGTTTATCATCTGCATTTCTTCTTGGTGTAGCAATTTTAATGGCCAGTAGTGTAGTTTGAACTTTCACCTTGGTGTAAAGTTTCATTGTAGTCCTTATTTATTGCATCAAGTGCATCAACAAAAGACATCGACTCATCCATCATTTTTCAGCCACTACATAAGATGTCTTTTATTGCATAGATTGGCAATTGTCTAATTAAAATACGAACTAATCCCTCTTCTTCAATTGGATTATCCAAATACTTTGTTCATGTTAAATGCCAATCAAAATATTTCCTCACAGTGCCCCAAGTATTATTATAATATTTTGGGTCTCACAGATCTGATATTAACTTTTCTTGAGCACTGGCAGACCAGTACTTCTCTTTAAATTAATTTTGAAAGTCTTCCCAAGGGAAAAAATTCTCACTATTTACTGTTCCCCATTCCGAGGATTCCCCTAGAAGATACCCAACAGCAGATTCGATCTTCTTGGAATCATCCCAGTTTTTTGGGATAGCTTGGTTAAATCTTTTTAGGAAATGGTACATCTCTGTCTGGCTTAAGTTTAGGGAATTGTCTAGATAACCCTGAATTATCTCCCCATTGCAAATCAAGTCACTGCTTCACTAGTTAACACAACATTAGGTGAAGTTACCCTTTTTTCTACTTTGTTTTGGATAAGCATAATTTCTCTCTACAGACCGTCCATACCCTTCCTGGTACCATTAAGTTCAGAAGAAGGAATAGGTGATACGTTTCTGGATGTTATTCTCTCAGTAACCTTTTGATCTATAAGTTTTCCAAATTGTTCCTCCAAAATAATTACATTTACAATATCAGAGTCAGCTATTTTCTCTTTGAAATTCATTTCTACAGAAATTTATATTATTTACCCATGTATTGACACCTCTAATTTGCGATTGAATGATTGGCATTAATTCATTATCTACACTCTCTTTCAAAGTACTCAACCCCTGCTTTACATCGTTATGTTTAATATTGTACAAGTTTTCAAAACATCCTAACTTTTCTATAAGTTCTGATTCTGTATTATTACATTTGTTCTCAGTGTCAAGTTCTAACATTTTTGATAAATCTGAAAAGTGTCATTCTGTTTCTGACTAAGGTCAGTAAACATATGATTTATATGAGTGGTCAATGAATTTGTCATCTCATTCTTTAAATCTACTTTTAAATTCTCTACTTTATTATTTATGGCTTTGAATTCAGTCTTCAAAGCACCCACGCCTTCACATGGATTACTAAATTCCTTGCTTTGAGGGCTGACTTTGGCATTTAACAAATGTAAATTTGTCGTTTGAGTATTTAATTGAGATTTTACCAAGTCTAGTTCTTTACCTAGAGTCACACTCTGAGCATTTAATTGAGAATTTACTAAATCTAGTTCTTTACTTAGAGTTGCACTGTGAGCATTTAATTGAGAATTTAATGAGTTTAACTTAAGACTCTGAGGTGCAATGCAAACAGACCTGTCCCAACAGTTGTGATTACCAGACCCATAACTGAGGATAAAATTAAAACATTTCGTAATTCCCTTGCTGACAGAGACTGGTTTGGTCATTGTAGTGTTGATGGACATTACACATCAAGTAATGATCTGCCAGCCAAAATAATATTTGATAGATTTTTTAATGCATTCTTGACCCTATTTAACCATAGTATTCCCATAAAGAAAATAAAAATAATGGACAGCAGCCACAAATCCAGATCTCAAAACAGACAAAATATATGGTACACTAAACAGCTGACAGATCTAAAGAAACAAGTTTTGTTACTGTACAATATATACAATAGTATGAAGTCTGACTGTGCCAAATCAGCCTATGTGGAATGCAGGAATGAATACAAAAAAGCCATCCTGCAAGCCAAAAAAACCTACAATGCCAACAGCATACATAATTCCACCAATAAATGCAAAACTGCGTGGAAAGTAATTAACAGTGCTGCCAGAGATACTAAAAAAGACAAAATTAATATCCCACCACAAACACTCAATGAGTTTTTTATTAATTCAGTCAAAGAAATAGGAGACACAATTATCAAACCAGACATTAGTCCATCAGAGTTACTCTCCCAAAATTGGGGTAGACAGTCACTAAATACAAGCATGGTAACCTTCTCCGAAGTATCGCCTAGTTATGTACAAGGGTCATAAAACAACTGAAATCATCTGATAGCTTAGATATATATGGCATATCATCCAACCTGCTAAAAAAAGTGTGTGACTGCATTCTCTACCCCTTAACCCATTGTATAAACAAGTGCTTACTTGAGGAATATTTTCCTGATGAGTTAAAACTGTCTAGGATCGTCCCAGTATACAAAAAGGGAGATAAAGACTCTCCATCTAGCTACAAGCCTATTTCAATAGTACCCACATTCTCCAAGGTAATAGAATGCATCATGTACCAACAATTATCATCTCACTTTGAGAATCTAGGAATAATTAATGCTAC
Source organism: Schistocerca piceifrons (assembly GCF_021461385.2). Lineage (NCBI taxonomy): Eukaryota > Metazoa > Arthropoda > Insecta > Orthoptera > Acrididae > Schistocerca > Schistocerca piceifrons. The sequence goes on along the minus strand of NC_060141.1, from coordinate 140,890,719 downwards.
ACAATACGGGTTTAGGAAGAATCTGTCGACCATTGATGCAATCAACACGGTAGTCAGTTACATCCTCAAAGTTTTTGAGAACAAAGGCTTTGCTCAGGTCTCATTCTGTGACCTAAGCAAAGCCTTCGACTGTGTTGAGCACATGCCACTACTAGAGAAACTAGAATTCTACGACATCAAAGAAAACAGTCTCAGACTATTAAAAGCTTATCTCAACAACCGTAAACAGGTAGTTTGTGTTGGTAAGGAAATGTCAAACATAGAAAATGTTAGAGTAGGTGTGCCTCAGGGATCTGTACTGGGGCCCTTCCTGTTTCTGATAATGATCAATGACCTTCCCTCGTTTATTAGATCCACCACTGTATTGTATGCAGATGATACGACTTTTCTCCATAGCAGTAACAGTCTTAATGATCTTAAAACCTGTGCTGAAAATACACTCACTCATGCAGCATATTGGTTCAGAGCAAATAGTTTCCTGCTAAATGAAAATAAAACTCAGCAGATAATCTTCACTCTAAGAGACAAGCCACTATCTGATGACCCTAGTTCTGTTAAATTCCTGGGAGTTTATTTAGACGAAAAGTTATCCTGGGGCCAACATGTAAACTATATTAGTAGTAAACTATCTAGAGTAATTTATTTATTGAGACAACTCAGAAATTGTGTACCTGAAACATACATCAGATCATCTTATTTTGCATTTTTCCAGAGTATAATATCCTATGGCATTATCTTGTGGGGTAACTGTAGTCATATACATCCTATTATTGCAGAAGAAAGCCATTAGGATAATTACAAATTCTTCACATAAGGCTCACTGCAAACCCTTATTTACTAAACAAAAAATTATGACTGTAATAAACCTCTATATATACAATGTCTTAATCTTTACGAAGAAGAACCTACAAGATGTGAAACGTAGAGAAAATGTACATTGTTACAACACAAGAAGCATCAAACACATATACACGCCTTACCACAGACTATCAAAATCAATAAATAGCTATGAAGTCACAGGGCACAAGCTATTTAATAAGCTGCCACATGCCATACAGGATCTTCCTGAACATACATTCAAAGAAAGACTGCATGAATGGTTTATTGCCCACCCATTCTATGATATCAATGAATTCTTCAACTGTAAAATGCAGTAATCTAACAGATGACCCACTGTACATTGATTGTAATATAAGCTAAAATATTTAAGTAGTCAATACCTTATCACACTGTATTATAAATTGTAACTTCATTTGACGTTGTCAATTGCTGTAATGGCCTAAAGACAATAAAATCTTTATTATTATTATTATTATTATTATTATTATTATTATTATCTTTTATTAAATTTATCAATTCAGCCTAGTCAGGCACTTCTTTGCTAATCTTCATGGCCTTAGCTGGGTCTTGAGTTTCCACAACCTGTTGTATATTTTCTGTACTTTTATATGCCTTAGCTCTTGTAAGCATTTAAAACTAACTATAAGTATGATAATTACACAATAACAGCTCACTCAACAGTTTCTTGTACCACTTCATACTAAAGTAATCTAGTTTTGTTTCATGCTCACTCAGTGTAAAATTCTAATTGCGTAGGTGAGCACATGTGGAGGCAGGTCAGCACCAGTGAACAGCAGCTGGTGCTGGCAGCATTGGATGTATGTTGGTTTCCGAATCTGCATCCCTACGATGTGTGTGAAAGCTGTATACTCATGGCACTGGATCTACTTAGCTGAATCATTCTATGCGTACTTCTTTTTAGATAAATAAATTGAAATGTTCTTTACTATTTTAATTGTTATGAATTTTTCATTTCTTTAATATTTTTCCATTTAAATTTTGCTCCATTCTATACTTCAACATATTTCAATTTCTTGGAGTAGTTTCCTTGTCTTATTATGTTTGGTTGCTATGGCAACATGTAACAGCTTCTTCTCTCGTTTTTGACTTAAAATTCCTGTTTTCTTGGTCCTTTCACATGGGTTGCCATGTTCTAATGACTTAATGTGAGAGTGTGGATCTGGGTGATATCAGCTTATTCCCCCAAACCACCTTCCACTTCTTTACGAGGTGACTTACTTGAATTTGCAGCCACTCTTGTTTACTGGCTAGCCGGCTGCTGGAAACCCTCTTGACTTCTTCTCCGTCGAGTAATGCTAGATGCAGGAATCTTTGGACTCTTTGTTATTTTATCTGTGTACAGAATTCCGGGTGCAGAAATAATGAAACATTTTTTGTCGAAATTCCAATGTCTATTCCAAAAACTTCGAAAAGATACCAAGAAAAGAATCATAATAACCGCTGATTTCAACATAGATCTAGCCAGTGAAGCCAAAAACTCCAAAAAATTCATGGATATGATTCAAACATCAGGTTTCAGTGCAAATGTCACTGATTTCACTCGAGTAAATGAAGTGTCTGCAATATGTATAGATAATATTTTAACCAATTACATTTATAATGAGGCAAATAAGTTTTGTTTAGATTTAGGACTTTCTGATCATTGTGCTCTGTTTATGGAGTTACCAAAAACAATAGAACCTTGCACAAAAAAAACCTACACCAAATGCCAGTTCAGCAAAGAAAATATAAACTTATTCTATCATAGATTAAATAAGGTGCAGTGGTCCATAGATCCTAGTATTTCATGCTCTGAAAATTTTGACTTTTCTGGAAAAATTCCTGCTCGTTTTTAATGAAACATTCCCCATTACTGTACATCATAAAAGAGTAGGAAATAAAGTAAAGTGGATTACTGAAGGAATAAAAATCTCGACTGGAAGAAAAAAAACGGTTACATAGGGAACTAAAACATAATAAAAGTCCTGTATTTGTTACCTATGTAAAAGATAACAAAAATATTTTTAGAAAAGTTGTAGAGGCAACCAAAGTACTGGCAAATAATAGATTTATACTGGATAGTGAAAACAAGTCAAAGGCATTATGGTCAGTGATCAAAGTTGGAACAGGTTCCACAGGTAGAGGCCATGATATTTCTGAAATCAAGGTAGAGGATAAAACTATTGTATATCCTGCTCAAATTTCTGAATTGTTTAATGAATTCTTTATAAATGTAAACAGATCTAATGTCAATGTGCCAGAGTATCCAGACACAGTAAATATCTTCAATGGTGAGCAACTTGATGGTGAATTTTTCATTACCTTTGCAAAAACTACAGTAAAAGATAGAGAAAAAGTGATACGTCACTAAAAAGTAAAACATCAACAGGATGGGATGTGATACCAATGAAAGTGTTAGAAACAGTCTCTAAAATAATTGTGCAGCCACTAACTACAATAGTTAACCACTCCCTTCAAGAAGGTTATTTTCCAGGAACACTGAAGTATGCAGTAGTTAAGCCACTATTGAAAAAAGGCACAAAAGAACACAAAGGAAACTATCATCAAGTCTCTCTTCTTCCATCACTTTCAAAAATTATTTGAGAAGATCGTCACCATACAAATTCAGAATCTCATAAAAATATTTAAAATAATTTCAAAAAATCAGTATGAATTTCAAAAAGGCAAAACCACAATATCTGCAATAAATCATTTTGTTGATAAAATTAGCTCGTTTCTAGACATCTCACTGCATGCCACAGGAATTTTTTGTGACCTATCAAAGGTCTTTGATAGTGTGAAACACTACTTGCTACTTTGTAAACAGGAAAAGCATGGGGTTAGGGGCATGCTATTAGAATGGTTTAAATCCTATCCAACCAACCGAAGACATAGAGTGGTTATAACATCAGAGAGACGAACTTATACTTCAGAATGGAAAACCATTTCACTAGGAGTATCCCAAGGTTCTGTCTTAAGTCCCATTCTGTTTTTGTTGTACATAAATGATCTGCCACTTAAAATTGAGTGTCACTCAGTTTTATTTGCAGATGACACATCTTTAATCATTGAAAGTAACATTACAGATCAAATTCTACAAACTGTATTAAATATTTAAAAGACCAATATGTCTGCTTGTGTCTGTATGTGTGGATGGATATGTGCGTGAGTGCGAGTGTATACCTGTCCTTTTTTCCCCCTAAGGTAAGTCTTTCCGCTCCCGGGACTGGAATGACTCCTTACCCTCTCCCTTAAAACCCACTTCCTTTCGTCTTCCCCTCTCCTTCCCTCTTTCCTGATGAGGCAACAGTTTGTTGCGAAAGCTTGAATTTTGTGTGTATGTTTGTGTTTGTTTGTGTGTCTATCGACCTGCCAGCGCTTTCGTTCGGTAAGTCACCTCATCTTTGTTTTTATATTCAATATATACATAGTCAGACTTCAAAGAGATTTTTAATTCAGTACTGGGTAGTAAACCATTGCAAGAGTCCTGCTTTAGAATCTTCACTTTCATTATGAAAAAAGATAGAAGGATGTACCCTTCCCATTTAAACATGTCAATACTGAGATAGTTTCACTCTTTTCCACAGGAGTAACACAAGTTACATTCTTACAACCTTTTAAGGCAAGTACTTTTCCAAGCTTGTTGTTCAGTTTTGATCCTGTTTCATCCATGTTGAAAATGTTTCCAGGTTTATCTATAAGACCAGTTTCTTCCAAAACATTTTTAAGAGGTCACTGTATTCTTTGGCAGCTATTTTATTCAAGCCCTTCACTCTTGCAATATATATCCCTTCATATTGCTAGATGGAAAGTTCAGGATAGTCTACAAGAAAAGAAGAAAGCGAGATAGGCTGCTTGTATGGTTTCATGATTAAAATTATGTTTTAATTGCAGGCTTTCTACTAAATAATAAACCATGGAACATACTGAGTCTCTAGTTGGAGTAAACTTCCTTGAGTGTAATTTTTTAATATGTCCTTTTATCCAAATCTTAACAATGAGCTTTTCTCTTGCAACCTTTACTAAAGCTCTAGTACTTTAGATTTTGGGTATGCCAAGCAATTTTGCTTCTACATTATCTCTCATATGGCTCTGAATGCATTTTTCAAATTGTCTTCTGCCCATTCTCTCTGCCAGATGTGCCTTTTCTTTTATAAAAATTAGGTATTTATCTGTAACAAGAAAAAACCCATGTTATCAGGATACATCTTTGTATTTAAAATAATTTTTTAACAAGTATGATTTGATTAACACAGAAAGTGAAGTCCTAGTAGGAGATAAGGTCCTACTATCCCACATTTACTTTTTAAGTGGGCCACCTATTGGAAATTTCACTGGTCCATCAAGCCCAATTCTTAGGGATGGATGGACTAGCTCTCCATTGAGACAAACAGTGCTACAGGCACACTGCTTTAGGTTAAGATTGTACCCAATTCACTTAAGTCTCAGCATTTATCTTAAGTTGAAATAATTAAACTAACTTAACTTCATAACAAAGAAAGCGAGTATCTAATATTTTTCAACTCATCAAAAGAAATAGGTGAAGTTTCTTTCTAAAATGTACATGATACTAAACATAGGTCTGCCTACTCAAGAAGAACAACTGTAGATGCCTACTACAGAACTGCTGTGGCAGACCTGCCAAATATTCTATACCGGATATACCCCACAGCTGATGTAAAGTACTATATTATCGAGCTGGCAAGTACAAATGCTGCCAAAAGTACAGTATTGATATTGTTTCTCATTTTATAATTCTTGAAAACCAGTTTCTCTATCTGATTTTTATACTTCTATATGTGAGGTAGATGTTTAGGTTTTCTTCTAGCAGTACACAAATGTGATTTTGATTTGTTTCATCTCCACATTGTTTTTCATAAGCTGTTACTTTTAAATTTTTGTTCTGTGATCCACAGTTATTTAATTTAATTGCACATTTTGTTTCAGGTTTTGAAAATTCTTTACTTTTAGAGTAAACTTTGAAAACCATGTTAATTCTATCAATAGCAATAAATAACACACAATAGAAATATTTATGTACGTGTTTCTGCTTCTAGGGTGTTCATGATTCAGGAGTCGCAATAAAAATGGAGCACAATCCTGAAGAAATTATTGTAAAGATGGAAGGGAAAGGAGTAGAGCCAGTAATTGCCATAAGTAATAACTTGCTGCAATTCTGCCCAGTGGATCCACATGCAGATTCAATTACAGAAACATTCAGTGTGACAAATCCAACAGATTTTCCTGTAGAGATATTTCTTCAGGAGGTTGATAGGTATGAAGAATGAAAAATTTCCTTTGATGCCTATATTTGTGGATGCGATATAATCATAACAAAGAATAAATTACAACTGAACTTTATTTTCAGGCAGTATGATGCAGAGGAAAAAGTTCTAACTTCATTGTGTTACTTTTATAAAGAACAAATACTATATTTACCTATTCGTACTCCTGGGAGTAAAATATGTAATGAGTTACAGAGTTTTTATGATAGAATTGTTGCTCTCATTTTGGAGAAGTTATCGGAACAAAAAGATGATGATGTAACAGCACCAGCTTCAGGTGAGTTTATTCACTTTATTTTAGAATCAGTGTAAAACAACAAGTAAAACAATGAACTGGTGACAAACTAAAATTGATGTAAACTAGAAAGCCTACTATCATTATTAGTAAGTTAGTAGAATAAATCAAATAATAGAACTTTCTACTATCAACTGCCCCAACTATATTTTCAGAATGTTTTAAGAAAATTGACAATACCCTTTAATTGTCTAGATCACAAACAATATGCAACATTAAATTTGATAACTAGTTTCAGTTGTAATCAAAAGAATCCTCAGATCAGTCATGGGAAAGGCATTGTTTTAACATATATAGTAAGGTTGGACTGCATCATCTGTGTATCTTGGTACATTCTCATGTAAGAGATGACTTCAGTTAAGTGCTGGCCATACCAATGAGATACAAAAAAGTAATTCTAACTAATGCTTATCAAAATTGCACTTGGGTGTAAAATTTTTATAGTTGATCTTTACAAAACATTACAAATACAAGAAGAAAAAATACAAGGTTGAAAAGTAGATCAAACTTGTTTGTGGTCTATTCAAATCCATAAGCATACTCAGCTTCTGGATTCATATAAGTCAGAAACAAGCTTGATCTACTTTGATTAGTTGTATTTTTTCATCTTGGATTCTAAAAGTTACAATTTGTAATGATGAAGCATAAAAGCTTTGTACTGAAGTGCAATTTTAATAAGAATGATTTAGAATAATTCTTTTATATCTCATTGCTATAGCCAGCCAGCATTTTATTGATGTAGTCTCTTGTATGAGAATGTACTTGCAGATGATGAGATCTAACCTTACAGTATATGTTGCTCAATGTCTCTACTGCGATAGGTATGATGGTGGTTGTACATACAACTGGAACTAGTTATCAAAGTAAATTTTGTATAATGTCTGTCATCCAGACAATTAAAAGATATTGTATAGTTTTTTGTAAAAAAAAGTTTTGAAAATACTCATGATCACTTTTTCCATTTACTGATAATGTCAGGTATCACCAATTTCAATTTCCATATACTGTCTCTATTTTGGCTGGAGTGTTACTTTCTGTAATAAAATGTTTGGCCTTTGTCTAAGTAACAAACACAGTGAAATGAATTTGTTGTGATACTGACCTGGGTTTCATAGTGTCTCCTCATTGCGCAACTCCTGACTATCTTGAAGCTGAAAGTCTAAATAAGTGTGGGACTGTGTTTACTCAAAATTGCACATGACACCTCTATTTAGATTGCATTGACACACATAGCTATTCCTTGGAAAGCTTGGTTATTGGTAATCATGACCAGTTTGCCAAGACAAAATTTTATTAGGGCACTAAACCTTAACAGCACTTAGACAGTTCATTGATGAAATAGAATATACATTTGTGACATAAAACACTGTTCACATTTACATGAAAATGTCACAGTTCACACTTAGCACAATACTGTAGTAATTTATTGTAGTGGATTACCCTTATAATTTTATTCAGTCTATAATGAGCATCACCATGTCCAACATTCATTCATTTTGATGGCAATAACATACACTATGTGATCAAAAGTATCCAGACACCTCCAAAAATGTATGTTTTTCATATTAGGTGCATTGTTCTGCCACCTACTTCCAGGTACTCCATATCAGCTACCTGAGCAGTCATTAGACATCATGAGAGAGCAGAATGGGGTGCTCCGCAGAACTGACGGTCTTCGAAAGTGGTCAGGTGACTGGGTGTCACTTGTGTCATACATCTATATGCGAGATTTCCACACTCCTAAACATTCCTAGGTCCACTGTTTCTGATGTGATAGTGAAGTGGAAACATGAAGGGGCACGTACACGTCTGTTAACTGACAGAGACTACCAACAGTTGAAGAGGGGCATAATGTGTAATAGGCAGACATCTACCTGGACCATCACACAGGAATTCCAAACTGCATCCGGATCCACTGCAAGTAATATGAAAATTAGGCAGGACGTGAGAAAACTGGGATTTCATGGTCAAGCAGCTGATCATAAGCCACACATCACGCTGGTAAATGCCAAACGACACCTCACTTGGTGTAAAGAGTGTAAATTTTGGGCAATTGAACAATGGAAAAACATTGTGTAGAGTGATGAATCATGGTACACAGTGTGGCGATCTGATGGCAGGGTGTGGGTATGGCGAATTCCTGGTGAAGGTCCTCTACCAGCGTGTATAGTGGCAACAGTAAAATTCGGAAGTGGTGGTGTTATGCTGTGGTCATGTTTTCCATTGAGGGGGCTCACACCACTATCACAGCAAAGGCCTCCATTGATGTTTTAAGCACCTTCTTGCTTCCCACTGTTGAAGAGCAATTCGGGTATGGCGATTGCATCTTTCAACACAATGGAGCCTGTGGCAGAGTGGTTACACAAGAATAGCATCCCTGTAATGGGCTGACCTGCACAGAGTCCTGACCTGAAAACTATAGAACACCTTTGAGACATTTTGGAACCCCGACTTTGTAGCAGGGCTCACTGACCGACATTGATACCTCTCCTCAGTGCAGCACTCTGTGAAGAATGGGCTGCCATTCCCCAAAAAACCTTCCAGTGTCTGATTCAATGTAAGTCTGCAAATGTGCAAGATGTCATCAAGGCAAAAGGTGGGCCGACACCATATTGGATTCCAGCATTACTGATGGAGGACATCATAAACTTATAAGTCATTTTCAGCCAAGTGTCCGGATACATTTGATCAGATAGTGTACTGCACGCTTGCTGATCACAACACATTTCAGTTTGAATGTACATTGATTTGATCTACAGGAACCACTCCAGAACTATTAAAACATTAATGTTATTGAGTATTATAGTTGTTAGAGCATGTATTTTCACGCACAATGCACTCATGATTGTGGCATAAGCCAACGCTGAGAGAGCACCTGACATACGTTTTACTCATATGTTTTCAAAACATGAACTGGCAATTTGGTGAACAAGAATGTGTTTTAAAGATTGGCTTAGGAACAAATTGTCATTTTGCAAACTTAAGTGGGGTGTAAAAAGTAGCTGGGTTGGATTTTACTGTTTTTGATGTACTACAAGGAGTAATGTGATTTTGGTTATAAAAATGTAGCTTCTTAGCTGTTTAGAAAAATATTTGAACACTGTTATTCTTACATGACGTGGATTACCTTGTTTATATTCATGAGTACTTTATTCCATATTAGGCAAAATTACATGAAATTATTAATTAGTTAGTTATGCAATCAGTGCTGTATGTCATTTTGAACAGAAAAATTAAACTAACATAAATATGTGGTCAAATTGCAGAATTTGACAAGGGTTATGACGAAATCTGCAATGGAAAATAGGATTACTTATGAACTATATGCTAATTATCTCTTCAGTTAATTTGTTTTTGGTAATTCAAGGTATTTTACAGGAAAGTGGGACTGCCGTATGTTCTACTGGTTTGGGTCACCTTTCTTGAGTATAGTGTTTAACTCATGTTGTGAACTATAGTATTAACACCAGTTAATTATATTTTCAAATTAAAATTACCCTCATGAAAATTAATTACATCAGTGTAACCAGAACAATCAACAGAGTAACTGAGTAGTCAGTCAATATAAATTGTTTATAAACAGCTAAGTGCTATAATACCTTTGCCTCTACTTCAGGGTTACACTATGTGCAAGAGGTTATTGATCATCCTGGCATAATAACCATTGAATGATGACATTACTTACATTATCTGATAACTAAACTTTTAGTTCAGTTTTCCTGAAACTTTAATTTTCAGAAAATGTTTCTTTTGGCATCTTGGTTATAAGGAGGACAGTTTCTGACAGCATAAAATTTTGTTTCAAAATCCAGTCATTACCAAGTTTTCCATATATATTTATTGAAGAAACAAACAATAGACAGTTGACCAGTAGAGCTGTAGCCATATAAACCTAACCTTAGTATTATGTGTTTAATTGTTCTAGTTACAAACCAAAGACACTTCACTACCCCATGGGCAAGAATCTTACATAGATACATTGTCAGATCAATAAGACGTCTGTGCAACAATATGGCATTAAAAATGTTTGCTAGTTTTTAGCATTGTGATGCAACTATCTCAATATTTTGATAAGAAACAAAATCTGTACTCTGCCCCGGTAGACTTTTTGGATAGTATCCAGTTTATTATACGTATGTATCAGCTGTCTCTGTAATGAGGTACATGAGAATTACTATTTTTATGCATTCAGCATGACCCTAATGAAACAGCACTGGACCCACTTTGATTGACATTAGCTCTTGCTAAAGGAGCACCACAGTGCCCTGTACGAATTGCACCGTGCAATCTTTGGTTTGGAATTTGCTCCCTCTTGATACTCATGACATTCACCCCTGACCTACAAACTGTCATAACAACTAGGACACAACAGGTCTAGGATCTGCTACACTATTTAATTGACAGCAGGAGAAATGTAAACACATTCGCCACACTAATGTTATTTCCCCAGATGTCTTTATAGTATACATTAAACAGCTTCTACAACATTAATGAATACCTGGAATTTTGCTCAAATCTGTATGTCTGCTTCATAACGCTCTCAACAAAAATTCATAATTGTTAACCATTCCTAGATAAAACCAAACTTCTTTCATCCATGTATGTATTTAATTATGCACCTAGCTTTGTGTTGATACCAATGATAAGATTTTGTACATGATGTAAATATTTAATATTTGATACTGTTCTGTACTTTGAAAAGTCCAATATAATGAGTGTGATAATACAGGTGCTAATTAAATAAATAATTAAATAAATAAATTATGGTATTACACTTAATTAACACAGTAAACTGTGCCATTTCCTCATGATAATAAATCTTCCTTTGCTATCAAATGGCAAGGGTTTTTATGGAATTTCTATCTGTTCAGTCCAACCCATTTTATCTCTACCTAAATACTGCAACCAACACCCATTTGATCTTGGTTAGTGAAGCAACTTCCCCTCTGTTAAACCTTTCTTCATTTCCAAATTGACAATTACTTGATGACTCAGGATATTTTCTATCAACTGATCTATCCTTTTAATAAAGTTGTGTCATAAATAAATATTCTCACCAATTCTAGTCAGTTCCAGCTCATTAATTATCTGACCTACAATTCTACTCTCCAGAATTCTTCTCTAGCACTGCATTTCAAGTCTTCTATTTTATTCTTTTCTGAATTGTTTACTGTCAGTATTTAACTTGCAAACAAGGCTACACACCAGAAAAATACCTTCAGAAAATACTTCCTGACATTTAAATTTATATTCAACATTAACAAACATCCATTTTTTAATAACTATCCATTCCATTCAGTTGCTCTGCCAAATTCTTGGTTAACTCTAACAAAATTACCAAGTCCTTGACAACTCTTAAAGCTTTAATTTCTTCTCCTGGACCTTTAATTCTCATTCCAAATTTCTCTTTAAGTTTTGTTAGTGCTTGCTCAATGTCAAATACCTCAATGTCAAATACCATTGGGGGCAAGTTGCAAGCATGTCTCAATTTCTTCTCAACTTCTTCTTGCATGTCATGCACTTCATTCTTTTGATAACAGTCTGGTGTCTGTACAGGTTGTAGACAAGCTTTCATCTCTTCTTCAATAGCTCTGCTACCTTCAGAATCCAAAGAGTTTATTTCATTTTTAATGGTGTCAACAATGATTTGTAGTACTGGCCCCAGTGGAGGGAGGGGAGAGCATGAGTACACTTGTCAGGATGGCCAGTATCACCCTGTCATTCCAGGCATACAGGTTTTGCAGTGGGAACAGGAGCATATTAGGTCATACTCATTTAATTGACTTTGATTTATTTCTTTGTCTCAGTTTACATTGGAGATCCATATCTCACATCCAGCAAGTGGGGACTGGTTGTCAAACCCACAGTTGTCATTGACATTGCACTGCCATATTCTCATCTGTGGCTACTGTGGGCCAGTGTAGCTCAACAGTGGTGCAAACACTTTTGAGTAACATTTCCTCAGCTGGTGGTGGAGTGGTGCATTTGCTGCCATTGAAGAGTGGCATAGCTGTCTGCCAATTCGTGGCTGCACCTGGGAATAAGCACTAAGAATTTTTTTTGTCCCACGACCCCCCCCCCCCCCCCCTCCCCTTCCCTACCCTACACTCATGCCACCAGAGCTATCAGAGTTGATGTTGAACCACACAGTGGATGGTACCAAAACATGATGATAGATGTATGATGCTTCCCTGGGGCCACACCACAGTAGTAACCAATACATTGTATTTTGTATGCTAGGTGGCCAGTACTTATATGCACCAGGATCAGCTGTGTTGATGTGCACATGACCCAGGTACCACATAGATGACCTGTCATGATGCTCCTGTAGCATCCTGAATTTGGGTAATGTCTGTGGTTGCCAACTGAATGGTGATACCTGTGTTATGAGGGTGACTGTGGTAGAGGAGTACAGCACTAGCTGAATTTGAAATGGGCTGAGTTATGGCAGCGATGGCTTGCTTAGGCTTGTGCTGCTACACAGTTAGCATTGTCAAAAGCTTTCTCTAGATCTGCACATTGATAAATCTTCCAACACAAGTCATTGAATCAGTAGGGCCTCATGTATTCCTGCACTTCTTCATAGGCTAACGTTCTCTTCCCTAAGGTCAGCTACTACCAGTTTCTCCACTCCTCTGTAAATAATTCATGTCATTATTTTGGAACCAAGAATACCGATAGTTCAGTAATATTCACAACCGTCAGCATCTGCCATTTTGGAACTGAGATTACTACATTCTTCTTGCTGTGTGAGTATATTTCATCTATAAAATATATCTTAAACACTTGGTGGAATAGTTTTGTCATTATTGGTGCTGCCAAGCACCATAATAATTCCAAGGGACTGTTGTCTACTCCAGGGAGATTATTTAGACTTAGATCTTTTTAGGTTTTGTCAAAATTTTTGTGCAATTTTGTACCCTTCTTCTCATATTCATCTACTCCCTCTTTCTTCTATATAATACTGTCTTCAAGTCCATTTCTCTTGTACAGCCCTTCCATACATTCCTTTCGCCTTCCAGCTTTCCCTTCTTTGCTTAGTACTACCCATTTTCCTTTTTAAATTCTGCATTTTCTGTCAGTCTCATCTCTAAGAACAAAGGCTGTAAGATTTAAAATCATGCATTGGCATGGATATGAGACAAAGATGATGTGATTTACCAAACGAAAGCACTGGCAGGTTGATAGATGCACAAACAAACACAAACATACATATATACACTCCTGGAAATGGAAAAAAGAACACATTGACACCGGTGTGTCAGACCCACCATACTTGCTCTGGACACTGCGAGAGGGCTGTACAAGCAATGATCACACGCACGGCACAGTGAACACACCAGGAACCGCGGTGTTGGCCGTCGAATGGCGCTAGCTGCGCAGCATTTGTGCACCGCCACCGTCAGTGTCAGCCAGTTTGCCGTGGCATACGGAGCTCCATCGCAGTCTTTAACACTGGTAGCATGCCGTGACAGCGTGGACGTGAACCGTATGTGCAGTTGGCGGACTTTGAGCGAGGGCGTATAGTGGGCATGCGGGAGGCCGGGTGGACGTACCGCCGAATTGCTCAACACGTGGGGCGTGAGGTCTCCACAGTACATCGATGTTGTCGCCAGTGGTCGGCGGAAGGTGCACGTGCCCGTTGACCTGGGACCGGACCGCAGCGACGCACGGATGCACACCAAGACCGTAGGACCCTACGCAGTGCCGTAGGGGACCGCACCGCCACTTCCCAGCAAATTACGGACACTGTTGCTCCTGGGGTATCGGCGAGGACCATTCGCAACCGTCTCCATGAAGCTGGGCTACGGTCCCGCACACCATTAGGCCGTCCTCCGCTCACGCCCCAACATCGTGCAGCCCGCCTCCAGTGGTGTCGCGACAGGCGTGAATGGAGGGACGAATGGAGACGTGTCGTCTTCAGCGATGAGAGTCGCTTCTGCCTTGGTGCCAATGATGGTCGTATGCGTGTTTGGCGCCGTGCAGGTGAGCGCCACAATCAGGACTGCATACGACCGAGGCACACAGGGCCAACACCCGGCATCATGGTGTGGGGAGCGATCTCCTACACTGGCCGTACACCACTGGTGATCGTCGAGGGGACAGTGAATAGTGCACGGTACATCCAAACCGTCATCGAACCCATCGTTCTACCATTCCTAGACTGGCAAGGAAACTTGCTGTTCCAACAGGACAATGCATGTCCGCATGTATCCCGTGCCACCCAACGTGCTCTAGAAGGTGTAAGTCAACTACCCAGGCCAGCAAGATCTCCGGATCTGTCCCCCATTGAGCATGTTTGGGACTGGATGAAGCGTCGTCTCACGCGGTCTGCACGTCCAGCACGAACGCTGGTCCAACTGAGGCGCCAGGTGGAAATGGCATGGCAAGCCGTTCCACAGGACTACATCCAGCATCTCTACGATCGTCTCCATGGGAGAATAGCAGCCTGCATTGCTGCAAAAGGTGGATATACACTGTACTAGTGCCGACATTGTGCATGCTCTGTTGCCTGTGTCTATGTGCCTGTGGTTCTGTCAGTGTGATCATGTGATGTATCTGACCCCAGGAATGTGTCAATAAAGTTTCCCCTTCCTGGGACAATGAATTCACGGTGTTCTTATTTCAATTTCCAGGAGTGTATATACATACAAACATATATATATCTAAAAACAAAAGTGTATATACATACAAACATATATATATCTAAAAACAAAGATGATGTGACTTACCAAACGAAAGCGCTGGCAGGTCGATAGACACACAAACAAACACAAACATACATACAAAATTCAAGCTTTCGCAACAAACGGTTGCTTCGTCAGGAAAGAGGGAAGGAGAGGGAAAGACGAAAGGAATGGGTTTTAAGGGAGAGGGTAAGGAGTCATTCCAATCCTGGGAGTGGAAAGACTTACCTTAGGGGGAAAAAAGGACGGGTATACACTCGCACACACACACATATCCATCCACACATATACAGACACAAGCAGACATATTTAAAGACAAAGAGTTTGGGCAGAGATGTCAGTCGAGGCGGAAGTGCAGAGGCAAAGATGATGTTGAATGACAGGTGAGGTATGAGTGGCGGCAACTTGAAATTAGCGGAGATTGAGGCCTGGTGGGTAACAGGAAGAGAGGATATATTGAAGAGCAAGTTCCCATCTCCGGAGTTCGGATAGGTTGGTGTTGGTGGGAAGTATCCAGGTAACCTGTACGGTGTAACACTGTGCCAAGATGTGCTGGCTGTGCACCAAGGCATGTTTAGCCACGGGGTGATCCTCATTACCAACAAACACTGTCTGCCTGTGTCCATTCATGCGAATGGACAGTTTGTTGCTGGTCATTCCCACATTGAATGCAGGCAGGTCAGTTGGTAAATCACGTGGATGCTTTCACATGTGGCTCTGCCTTTGATCGTGTACACCTTCCGGGTTACAGGACTGGAGTAGGTGGTGGTGGGAGGGTGCATGGGACAGGTTTTACACTGGGGGCGGTTACAAGGGTAGGAGCCAGAGGGTAGGGAAGGTGGTTTTGGGATTTCATAGGGATGAACTAACAGGTTACAAAGGTTAGGTGGACGGCAGAAAGACACTCTTGGTGGAGTGGGGAGGATTTCATGAAGGATGGATCTCATTTCAGGGCAGGATTTGAGGAAGTTGTATCCCTGCTGGAGAGCCACATTTAGAGTCTGCTCCAGTCCCGGAAAGTATCCTTTCACAAGTGGGGCACTTTTGTGGTTCTTCTGTGGGGGATTCTGGGTTTGAGGGGATGAGGAAGTGACTCTGGTTATTTGCTTCTGTACCAGGTCGGGAGGGTAGCTGCGGGATGTGAAAGCTGTTGTCAGGTTGTTGGTGTAATGGTTCAGGGATTCCAGACTGGAGCAGATTTGTTTGCCACGAAGACCTAGGCTGTAGGAAAGGGACCGTTAGATGTGGAATGGGTGGCAGCTGTCATAATGGAGGTACTGTTGCTTGTTGGTGGGTTTGATGTGGACGGACGTGTGAAGATGGCCATTGGACAGGTGGAGGTCAACGTCAAGGAAAGTGGCATGGGATTTGGAGTTGGACAAGGTGAATCTGATGGAACCAAAGAAGTTGAGGTTGGAGAGGAAATTCTGGAGTTCTTCTTCACTGTGAGTCCAGATCATGAAGATGTCATCAATAAATATCACTTTGCCACGAAGAAAAATGATCCTAATCCTACTCCTAATGATCCAACTCCCCAAGACACCATCCAAATTGAACCCTGCCTGGAACAGTTCCATCCTCCGTCACAGCGGGACCCACCTTCTCTTCCTCAAAATCACCCTCTCCAAACCTTCCGGGATTTTTCTGACTTCCAGCCTTGCATCTCAATCCTTCTTAAAAAACCTTAATCCTACACCCAACATCACCACTGCTGAAGCTCAGGCTATCCGAGATCTGAAGGCGGACCGATCCATCGTCATTCTTCCGGTGGACAAGGGTTCCACGACCGTGGTACTTGATCGTCGGGAGTATGTGGCTGAGGGACTGTGTCAGCTTTCAGACAACACCACATACAAAGTTTGCCAAGGTAGCCCCATTCCCGATGTCCAGGCAGAGCTTCAAGGAATCCTCAGAACCTTAGGCCCCCTGCAAAACCTTTCACCTGACTCCATCAACCTCCTGACCCCACCGACACCCCTCACCCCTACCTTCTACCTTCTTCCTAAAATTCACAAACCCAATCATCCCGGCCGCCCCATTGTAGCTGGTTACCAAGCCCCCACAGAACGTATCTCTGCCTATGTAGATCAACACCTTCAACCCATTACATGCAGTCTCCCATCCTTCATCAAAGACACCAACCACTTCCTTGAACGCCTGGAATCCTTACCCAATCTGTTACCCCCGGAAACCATCCTTGTAACCATTGATGCCACTTCCTTATACACAAATATTCCACACGTCCAGGGCCTCGCTGCGATGGAGCATTTCCTTTCACGCCGATCACCTGCCACCCTACCTAAAACCTCTTTCCTCATTACCTTAGCCAGCTTCATCCTGACCCACAACTTCCTCACTTTTGAAGGCCAGACATACCAACAATTAAAGGGAACAGCCATGGGTACCAGGATGGCCCCCTCGTATGCCAACCTATTCGTGGGTCGCTTAGAGGAAGCCTTCTTGGTTACCCAGGTCTGCCAACCCAAAGTTTGGTACAGATTTATTGATGACATCTTCATGATCTGGACTCACAGTGAAGAAGAACTCCAGAATTTCCTCTCCAACCTCAACTCCTTTGGTTCCATCAGATTCACCTGGTCCTACTCCAAATCCCATGCCAATTTCCTTGACGTTGACCTCCACCTTTCCAATGGCCAACTTCACACGTCCGTCCACATCAAACCCACCAACAAGCAACAGTACCTCCATTATGACAGCTGCCACCCATTCCACATCAAACGGTCCCTTCCCTACAGCCTAGGTCCTCGTGGCAAACGAATCTGCTCCAGTCCGGAATCCCTGAACCATTACACCAACAACCTGACAACAGCTTTCGCATCCCGCAACTACCCTCCTGACCTAGTACAGAAGCAAATAACCAGAGCCACTTCCTCATCCCCTCAAACCCAGAACCTCCCACAGAAGAACCCCAAAAGTGCCCCACTTGGCACAGGATACTTTCCGGGACTGGATAAGACTCTGAATGTGGCTCTCCAGCAGCGATACGACTTCCTAAAATCCTGCCCTGAAATGAGATCCATCCTTCATGAAATCCTCCCCACTCCGCCAAGAGTGTCTTTCCGCCGTCCACCTAACCTTCGTAACCTGTTAGTTCATCCCTATGAAATCCCCTAACCACCTTCCCTACCCTCTGGCTCCTATCCTTGTAACCGCCCCCAGTGCAAAACCTGTCCCATGCACCCTCCCACCACCACCTACTCCAGTCCTGTAACCCGGAAGGTGTACACGATCAAAGGCAGAGCCACGTGTGAAAGCACCCACGTGATTTACCAACTGACCTGCCTACACTGTGATGCATTCTATGTGGGAATGACCAGCAACAAACTGTCCATTCACATGAATGGACACAGGCAGACAGTGTTTGTTGGTAATGAGGATCACCCTGTGGCTAAACATGCCTTGGTGCACAGCCAGCACATCTTGGCACAGTGTTACACCGTCCGGGTTATCTGGATACTTCCCACCAACACCAACCTATCCGAACTCCGGAGATGGGAACTTGCCCTTCGGTATATCCTCTCTTCTCGTTATCTGCCAGGCCTCAATCTCTGCTAATTTCAAGTTGCCGCCACTCATACCTCACCTGTCTTTCAACAACTTCTGTGCCTCTACACTTCCACCTCGACTGACATCTCTGCCCAAACTCTTTGTCTTTAAATATGTCTGCTTGTGTGTGTGTGTGTGGATGGATGTGTGTGTGTGTGTGCGGGTGTGTACCTGTCCTTTTTTCCCCCTAGGGTGGGTCTTTCCGCTCCCGGGATTGGAGTGACTCTTTGCCCTCTCCCTTGGAGCCCGCTCCCTTTCGTCTTTCCCTCTCCTTCCCTCTTTCCTGATGGGGCAACGGTTTGTTGCGAAAGCTTGAATTTTGTGTGTATGTTTCTGTTTGTTTGTGTGTCTGTCGACCTGCCGGCATTCGTTCGGGGGGTCACCTCATCTTTGCTTTCATATACACTCCTGGAAATGGAAAAAAGAACACATTGACACCGGTGTGTCAGACCCACCATACTTGCTCCGGACACTGCGAGAGGGCTGTACAAGCAATGATCACACGCACGGCACAGCGGAAACACCAGGAACCGCGGTGTTGGCCGTCGAATGGCGCTAGCTGCGCAGCATTTGTGCACCGCCGCCGTCAGTGTCAGCCAGTTTGCCATGGCATACGGAGCTCCATCGCAGTCTTTAACACTGGTAGCATGCCGCGACAGCGTGGACGTGAACCGTATGTGCAGTTGGCGGACTTTGAGCGAGGGCGTATAGTGGGCATGCGGGAGGCCGGGTGGACGTACCACCGAATTGCTCAACACGTGGGGCGTGAGGTCTCCACAGTACATCGATGTTGTCGCCAGTGGTCGGCGGAAGGTGCACGTGCCCGTCGACCTGGGACCGGACCGCAGTGACGCACGGATTCACGCCAAGACCGTAGGATCCTACGCTGTGCCGTAGGGGACCGCACCGCCACTTCCCAGCAAATTAGGGACACTGTTGCTCCTGGGGTATCGGCGAGGACCATTCGCAACCATCTCCATGAAGCTGAGCTACGGTCCCGCACACCGTTAGGCCATCTTCCACTCACGCCCCAACATCGTGCAGCCCGCCTCCAGTGGTGTGAATGGAGGGACGAATGGAGACGTGTCGTCTTCAGCGAAGAGAGTCACTTCTGCCTTGGTGCCAATGATGGTCGTATGCGTGTTTCGCACCGTGCAGGTGAGCGCCACAATCAGGACTGCATACGACCGAGGCACACAGGGCCAACACCCGGCATCATGGTGTGGGGAGCGATCTCCTACACTGGCCGTACTCCACTGGTGATCGTCGAGGGGACAGTGAATAGTGCACGGTACATCCAAACCGTCATCGAACCCATCGTTCTACCATTCCTAGACTGGCAAGGGAACTTGCTGTTCCAACAGGACAATGCACGTCCGCATGTATCCCGTGCCACCCAACGTACTCTAGAAGGTGTAAGTCAACTACCCTGGCCAGCAAGATCTCCGGATCTGTCCCCCATTGAGCATGTTTGGGACTGGATGAAGCGTCGTCTCACGCGGTCTGCACGTCCAGCACGAACGCTGGTCCAACTGAGGCGCCAGGTGGAAATGGCATGGCAAGCCGTTCCACAGGACTACATCCAGCATCTCTATGATCATCTCCATGGGAGAATAGCAGCCTGAAGTGCTGCGAAAGGTGGATATACACTGTACTAGTGCCGACATTGTGCATGCTCTGTTGCCTGTGTCTATGTGCCTGTGGTTCTGTCAGTGTGATCATGTGATGTATCTGACCCCAGGACTGTGTCAATAAAGTTTCCCCTTCCTGGGACAATGAATTCACGGTGTTCTTATTTCAATTTCCAGGAGTGTATAATTCTTCCCACGTGGAATGTTTCCCTCAATTAATAGGGAAACATTCCACGTGGGAAAAATATATCTAGGAACAAAGATGATGTGACTTGCCGGGCGGGGGCGCTGGCAGGTCGAGGGACACGCAAACATGCACACAGGATTCAGGCTTTCGCGGAGGGCTGTTGCCTCGTCAGGAGGGAGGGAGCGAGGGGGGGGGAATGTGGGTTTTGGGGGAGAGGGTGGGGAGCCGTTCCGGTCCCGGGAGTGGAGGGACTTGCCCTGGGGGGCAAAAGGGACAGGTGTGCGCTCGCGCACACACACACATATCCATCCACACATATACAGACACAAGCAGACATATTTAAAGACCAAATATGTCTGCTTGTGTCTGTATATGTGTGGATGGATGTGTGTGTGTGTGTGTGTGTGTGTGTGTGTGTGGTTGTGTTTGTGTGTGTGTGTGTGTGTGTGTGTGTGTGTGTGTGCGCGAGTGTATACCCGTCCTTTCTTCCCCCTAAGGTAAGTCTTTCCACTCCCGGGATTGGGATGACTCCTTACCCTCTCCCTTAAAACCCACATCCTTTCGTCTTTCCCTCTCCTTCCCTCTTTCCTGATGAGGCAACAGTTTGTTGCGAAAGCTTGAATTTTGTGTGTATGTTTGTGTTTGTTTGTGTGTCTGTCGACCTGCCAGCACTTTTATTTGGTAAGTCACATCATCTTTGTTTTTAGATATATATTTCCTACGTGGAATGTTTCCCTCTCTCTCTCTCTCTCTCTCTCTCTCTCTCTCTGTATATATATATATATATATATATATATATATATATATATATATATATATATATATATATATATATGAACTACACTCAGAAATAAACAAAGGGCATCAAAACATGAAATTAATAATTGAAAATAAAAGGAATTTTATTGACATAACAGTAAAAAAAAGAAAATGGCATATATTCTTTTAACATTTATAGGAAACTGATAGCCACACACACAGTAATACATTCCACATTCAATCAGTCCCACAGCCAGAATTCAGATGCAATGTAAACATAAATTATCTATACTAATAATAAGTATGTAAAACCATCATGACTGTCAGTTTATCTTTTAACACACTAATCTGCAAATCTAGTAGATAAATCTTCATGTTATTTTCACAGATAACTTCAGCATAAAATCAGATGATGATCAAAGTAATTATTGATATATAAATCAAATCACTGATAAAAATATGTGCATATGTAGATACATTAATACTTGTTTCATAAATCATGAATATGATGTTTCCTAATGATGTGGAATGTGTCACTTTAACATAAGTTTTCTTTAGATAAAATAATCAATTAATGATTTTTTTACCATTACTGGTTCATATCTAAAAATTCATCTGTTGAGTAGAAGGAGTTGTCATTCAGAAATTCTTTCTAAATGTTGGTTGGCTATCTGTCAGGCTTTTAATTCTATTTGGCAAATGACCAAAGATTTTTGTGCCAGCACAATTCACACCTTTCTGTGGGAATGTGAGATTTAATCCAGAATAGTGAAGATCATCCTTTCTGTTCTTTCTAGTGTTGTAGCTATGCACTTTGGTGTTATTTTTTAATTGGGATGGGTTATTAATAACAAATTTCATAAGTGAAAATATGTATTGTGAAGGTACTGTGAATGTCCTGAGTTCCTTAAATAAAAGTCTGCAAAGTGATCTTGGGTGGGCTCCAGCTATTATTCCATTTACACACTTCTGTATAGTGAATACTTTCTCTCTTAATGATGAATTGCCCCAGCATATGATGCCATATGATTAGATTAGATTAGATTAGATTTACTTTCATTCCAATTGATCCATAGTGAGGAGATCCTCCAGGATGTGGAACAAGTCAGAAAAACAACAATACACGAGAAATATTTACAACTAAAACAAGTAAGCTAATGTACCATTCCACAGGTCCCAAGTGGAATGATCGTCATTTTTTAATGAACACTAAGAGTCATTTTACAAATACTAATGCACTGAATTTAAAATAAAAAAGTTTTTTATTTATTTGTAAGGTAATAAACATATAATACAACTACTGTAATACTTATTTACAATGAACACATTACTGCACTGAAATGGTGCAGAAGTTAGATTATACTTACACACACACACACACACACACACACACACACACACACACACACACACAAATTTTCAATGAACACATTACTGCACTGAAATTGTGCAGAAGTTATGTTGTACTTATATACAAATCAGTTGGTTTTACTAAGAAATTCATCAATGGAGTAGAAGGAGTTGGCCACCAACAAATCCTTTAGGCTTCTCTTAAACTGAATTTCATTGGTTGTTAAGCTTTTTATGGCTGCTGGCAAGTTATTGAAAATGTGTGTTCGTGAATAATGCACACCTTTTTGTACAAGACTAAGTGACTTTAAATCCTTGTGAAGATTATTCTTATTTCTTATGAAAGTAGTGAATGAAAATAGGCATAATAGGCTAATTTACTGATATGTTTATCTCTGAAATTTGCAATAACCCTAATTGTTTAAGTAGCTGAATGTAACCGTTTCAGCAGATCATCAATGTGTTTCTTCCGATTCAGTTTCTCATCAATGTGTGCACCCAGAAATTTTGGAATATCCTGCCTCAGC
Organism: Schistocerca piceifrons; assembly: GCF_021461385.2. Classification (NCBI taxonomy): domain Eukaryota; kingdom Metazoa; phylum Arthropoda; class Insecta; order Orthoptera; family Acrididae; genus Schistocerca; species Schistocerca piceifrons. The sequence continues at coordinate 140,867,591 of NC_060141.1, read as the reverse complement.
AACAGACGTCTGTTCATAGTCAATATTTATCAATGGTGTTATGCCATTTACTGCACAGAATTGTATAACCTGCTTTTTTTAACAAATTTAATATAGTCCATTTGCAGAGAATCACTTAATAATTTTCTGAAAGAGATTATTTACAATTTCCTCAGCTGATTCTTGTTTTTTTGGGTGTGATTACTATACTTGTATCATCACAAAAAGAACTAGCTTCACATCTTCATGAATATAGAGTGGCAAGTCATTGATATATATTGAGAACAATAAGAGAACCAAGACTGAAACCTGTGGTGCACCATTCTTGATACCTCCCCAGTTAGAGGACTCTGCTGATTTTTGCAGACTATCTGTACTGTTAATTCCAATCTTCTGTATTCTTCCAGTTGAATATGAATTATACCATTTGTGGACTGTCCCACTCATAGCACAATACTTGAGTTTATCTAGAAGAATTTCATGATCCACACACTCAAAAGTCTTTGAGAGATCACAAACTATCCCAATGGTTGATGTTCAAATTGTTCAATGCAGTTTATATTTGATCAGTGAAAGCACATATAGCATTTTCTGTTTAAATCCTTTCTGAATGCCAAATTGACATTTTGTTAGTACTTCATTTTTACAAATATGTGATGCTACTTTTGAATAAATTACTTTTTAAAGAATTTTGGATAATGGTGTCAGAAGTGAAATTGGGTGGAAGGTTTTAGTATCAGATCTGTCAGACCCTTAACAATAGGGTATTTCAGTCTGTCTGGAAAAATGCCCTGTTTCAGTGAGCTACTTGTAACCTCCCCCTCGCTTATTGACCTTAATGACTGTGAAATATTAAACCGCATGCACCTAATGGAAATTTGGGAAAAGCAATTGTCACTGAAGTTAATTTGTCACTAAAGAGGGAGGAAAGGGTTACATCTAAATGAAAGGAAAAATGCAAATGGAATTGGTGGAAATTAATTTTGAGGAAAGGGTAAAATTAATAAAGAAAGTAAATGTGCGGTCATTACATTAGCAATTAATTGGTGTTTATTAGATATTTGAGATTTGGGGAAAATTACGGTCGCCAGTCCTATGGACAACTACTATAACAACTGAAAATGAAAGATTAATGCACATATAATTAGCACTAAAAGCGTGGCAACTGAAGGTTGACACGTGTTGTGTGAAACCTGAATGTTTGTCAGAAGTAATAAATTTCGCTATACTCTGACCTCATTTAGCAAAAGAATTAATAAAACTGGACAATTGAAAGTTAATTTAGTGACTGAAATTAATAGTGAACTTTGTTTCTGGAGCACTACGAAATTCAATAAAATAAGGTTAGTCTTGGGCTACCTCAACAATCATTTCAAAAGCTACTTCAATCTAAGCAATTTAGAAATAAGAGATTTAACTTTGAACTTGAATTAAATGATTCTGAACAATTAACAATAGTAAAATTTAGTACGTACCAAGCTGAGCTGCAGTCACAGGTAAGCTAAAATACGGTAACAAAACTCGCACTCTTAATTTCTGCTTGTGTAATCTAAATATTGTAGCCAGCTATGAATACTTTAATTGAACTTTGAAATTAAAGCAGTGAAGTGGAATGATATCACTTTAATGCTGGCGTATGAATTTCAACGACACTCAGGTTCATTCCAGAAAAGGAAGGGACCCTGCTTGGTAATGCAATTGGGACAATGAGCAACAAAGGTTCATGCTAAGTTGCTGTATTTTTGTGATACAACAGTTTGAAAAGCTGAGGTCTGCCATACAGTTCTAAAACTTCATGTGCTTTTAGTCTTCCTTGTTTGTTGATCAAAGGTTTGCAGTCGTCGATCGACAGTCACTCAATGTCAGCCGTCACTGTTGCAGAAGCTGGATGTTGGCACGTCTTCTTCTCGACACTGTCACCAGGCAAAATGGGCTCTTGATGTGCACCAGCTAATGCCTCCCCTCTGCGACACCATCTCAGAAACTATCATAGCAAGTCAAGCGCAATTACATGCTGCCAAACCCCGAAAGCGCGTCACCTCGCGGGAGTGTCACGCCACACACCTGCTCCACCACCCTACTCCAGCCAGACTCCCTCTGCCTGTGCTCCATGCAGCAGAGTTCACACTACCAAAGATCCTAAACACTTTGGTTCTCCACATGACCTATTGATGTAATCGTTCAATATCATAGTTTTCCCTAGGCCAGACCCAGCGTAAAAGTACAAATAATATTTGCAAAACAAATCAATTATACATCAACATAAATGCATAAATATATAGATACAAATAATAAAACATTTACAAAATATAAAGACACAGAAATGTCATATCTTCAGGTAACAATATAAGGAAAAAATGTATAGTACAATCGATGGAAATAGGAGGATATGCATTTCCGGTGTTACATACTACGTATGTGGTTGAGAATCACACTTATTTGTTGGGAACAAGCTTCCGGTGCTCTGTTGGAAATATCGTCAATTCCATGTGAGCTTTTATTTTTGAGTGAATTTATTATTTTCCTAATTTCAGTAGGAGAGCTGGATTGAATTTAAATTTTAACAAATTGCATAGGTTCTCTGCAACCAAATAAAACATATCTGCACAACAATTGTGTTCTTGTCTATAATAATTTTTTTCCACTCTGTCATCCATAAGTATTAATTGTCAATAAGAAATACATAGTATATATAACACCACAAGTACAAATTTTATAGATTAATTGTGGTGGAACAATCTGCCAGGGTACTTATGAGCACCTACTGAGGGTTCATTTAAAACAAAATGGAAATCATTTCGTACAAATAAATATCTTTATATGTGGGAAGAACTGTAAGCTCCTTATTGTCCCAGCACCAGACTAAAATAGACTTTCCAATAGAAACTGTACGTTATTGCTAGGTGCTGAGTTTTGTAAGTAGTGAAAACAGATCTAAAATGAGCCAAAGCATATGAAATGGTCTCTGTTGGACAGTGAAAATTGTACATTTGAAGCAGACATAAATCTTTGCAAATAAGCTTGTGCTCTCTAATTTGTAAAAACAATTATATTTGTAGAAGTAATATTATATGTAGATATGTAGTACTAATATGTAAGTACATAATGAATGAGATTCAATTATTTTGCCATATGTCAAATCTTAGCTAAAAATATTAAAAACAACAATTTTTTTCTTTTTTGTCAATTGTTTATTGCACAGTCTCAACCCAATGCTGTTCTACAAACAATGATTGTGGTTTTCTCTTGTTTTACAAGGACATAAAGATTTTAGGATTGGATACATGGTTGCAGGTCACATAGAGTGGTCCATGAGGAAAACATAATTTTTCTAAATGCACAGCAGCAACCTTGAGTATTTGCCCTTGGACTTCATTTATGGTCATTGCTGAAGCAATTTTTAATCAGAATTGAAATATTTTAAATTGAAAAATAAATATGTCAGTATAATTGGTATTTGTAGAATGAAAATATTTTCCCATTAGTTGTGCCACTTATTATAATAACCCTAACAATATTTTCACCCAAGTGTGTAATTTGTAATCATGTATCAGTACACAGTCTGGTCGACGACAATCCTGGTTCTAGATTGCCTCTCCTCTGCTCATGTGAATTCTTCTTGTTAGCTTCAATCCTCTTTATGAAAGATTCTCAGTGCCTCACAGAGAGATGAACAGATGGGTATCTTCGCCATGAATTAATGAAAAAACTTTGCCCTCTTGATAATTGTCTTTAATACTTTTTAACACACAATTGGAATACACACTTTTAAGCAATACCAGTGTGGTGGAACTTGTCACACATCCAGTTGCTACCACTTCCAGAAACAGACGAATCTAAAGCAATTTAAAAAATTGAAGAGCAGCACTTGGGAACTCTTTTGATTGTCAATGTTATCTATGGTAAAAAAATTTTATTATTCATTCATAAAGAGAAGAACAAGGGAGGAAAGAAAATAAATAAATAATAATAATAATAATATTTTACATTATAACATTAAGAAGACTTTTGCAAAATTATTAGAAAACATAAAAATCAGTAAAAAATATTCAAAATACAACAGGTCATAAAAACACAATAAATTGCAGTTTAATTTTTGACTGTATTATAAAAAATAAATTAAATATGAATTTAAGAATTACAAAGTATTTATTAGCTGCTACAAAATGGAATTCAAAGAATCAGGTTGGGCTCTAAAATAAAATGTAGACTTAAAATTATTAAATAGTGTTGAACTGTTGAAGAAAGAAAATAAATAATTTGTAGTTCAATGCAGCACAAATTTTGTAATATTTGTACATGAAATAATGTCAGTTACCTTCGCGTGTCATCCTATTTGGGTATGCAGCATTGTACTGAAGTACAGTCTGAACTAATTGGGACCAGACCTTGTTTGGATTACTGATTTGTTTGGATTAGTCAGGATTATGCTGATGAATTTCTAGAGTGAAGTATACCAAGCACATAAGTAGGTACACCATGGTAACACATGGGAAAAAGTCTGGGAACAATGGCTCACTCTCACTCTCTGCCCTTGTTGTTGGTCATTGTTCAGACCTTTGTAGTGTCTGTGGTCAGTGCACTGGCAGTTGGCTTGCAAAGCGCTTTGCACTGGCAGTTGGCTTGTAAAGTGCTTGGTTATGTTAGTTATTGATCACTGGAACGCATAACAGTTGTATTGTATTCATTTTGGTGGTGTGGTGTAAGTATTTTCATCATGAGTAAATGGAGACATACAACGTTAAGTCTCAAAGAAAAACTGAATGCTTTGAAGTGGATAGACACTGGTGAGATTGTATATAAACTGGCAATGGAAATGAGTGTCGGTAAAGCAACCATTTGTGACTGGAAGATGAACCGAGTGAAGCTTAAACAGTCCTGTGTGATGTCTTTGAGAAAAACACTTAAAATTCAGCAGACTTTGAAACAGTCCTAGTACGATAAAGTGGATTAACCTCTTTTCCTTTGTTTTATGTAAGAAAGAGAAAGGGAAACCCCTTTGATTGGAGCACTGGTTCAGGAGCAGGCTGTTTACCTGAACAAGTTAATGAATGGTGATGAGTCTTTTAGTGTGAGTACAGGTTGGTTGGACAGATTCAAAAAATGTCATGGAATCTGTCAGCTAACAATTACTGGGGAGAAGCTTTCTTCTGACCATGATGCAGTGAAGGAATACTTGGTTGAGTTTAAAAAAATAAGAGAGGGAAAGTATTCTGCCCAACAAATTTATAATGCTGACAAGACTGGCCATAATTTTCGGGCATTGCCAACAAAAAGCCTGCCATCAAAAGCAGAAGACCGTGCTCCTGGTTTAAAATGTGCCAAGATCATGTGACTTTATTAGCATGCAGCAATGCTGCTGGTGATAACAAGCTGCCTTTAATGCTGATCAGCAAATCGGCTAGGCCCAGATCTTTTAAAATCTGCAACACAAAGTCCCTGCCCATACATTATTGCAACCAGCGTGGATGGATGGAGATGTTCACAGAATTGTTTCATGACCAGTTTTTCCCTCTGTTTGATTGTTTTCTAAGGAAAATCATTTGTCCCCCCATGCAATCCTTTTGATTGATAACACGTCATCTCACCCCAGCACTGAAGATGGAGAAATTCAGGTGAAGTTTTTGCCACCAAATGTTCCACCACTTCTACAGCTGGTGGACTAGGGTACACTGCATACATTAAAACTGATTTTGAGAAAACAAATTTAAGAATTGCTGATCCAAGATGATAGCATTACTTTAGTGGACAAAATAAAAAAGACTAATGTGAGGGATGTTGTTTATTGGGCCACAGAGGAATGGCAGAAAATTTCAGAAAATACTCTGAGATAATTGTGGAGAAAACTGTGGACACCTCTTGAATTTCAGGACAACCTAGTTGAAAATGAAGAGGAAAATCTACTACAAATGCCACAGACAATCTTTGGATGTGAAGAAGCTAGTGAAGGAGATGTAGATGAGTGGATGGCAGCGGATGGGGCATGTGTGGAGAACCTTTCTGATGCTGATTTAGTTGCTGCTGTGACTCAAGACCAGGAAGAAGTGGACTGCTGTGACAGAAGTGACCATGAGCTTGAAAGTGACAAAGGAGTGCTGGTGCCACACAGTGATGCAGCAGAATCCGTTGACCTCGCACTATGTAATTTGGAGCAGCAGCTCACTGCTACACTTGGTGATTTGATGTTTATGAGACCATGGCACAACTATGCATCATATAACATACTGTCTTCATTACGCCAAAAACAATGACTGAATTCTTGTCATCTAAAAAGTAGAGATAATATGTCTGCTGTATTTTAGTAAGTTTGACAGCTTTTCTTTGATTGTTATGCATTCTTTAAACCTGATGTTTTCTTGCCAGTTTTTCTAACACATGTTTACTGAACTGTGTAAATTAAAATAGTGTGCGTGTATAGCAGTTTACTGCACAGTTTTTTATACTTAGACTAATGTTTTTCACGTTTGGATTAACCAAACATTCAGATTACCGGGGTTTGGATTAGTGGGACTCTGCTGTATCTATATATTATACAACAAATGTAATACTTACATTGTTTTACACTTACATTATGTTCACTTCACCGTCTTAGGGGCAATTTTTTTCTTACTTTCAAAGAACGCAGTGTTTTTTCTAGAGGCCATCAAAATCATTTCAGCTGTTTAGTCATAAAAATGTAACAGAGGGAGCTATTTTTTATTTATAATATTGCTATGGATATTCACTTAGTCATCTTACTATTACTAACAATTGTCTTGCCATTTAGTGTGAATATTACTTGAGTTAATTTTCTTATCTTCATTCCAATAATAATAATAATAATAATAATAATAATAATAATAATAATAATAATAATTTGGTCAATGGCCTTTGTTTCATTGTTTCATTCCATCCTAGATTTTCTCTTGTTTAATAGAGTGTTTGGTTGCAGATGGTGGTGGACATCTTTCACCAGTCAATACAGCTTTATCGAAAGATATTTCTCAAGCAGATACGCTCACAAAAGCCATTTTTCATTCTTCATTGCCTTATTTGGAGCTACCAACAGAGGACAGTGGCCTTAGTTCTAAATTACGTAATATACTAGCTGCATCAGAAGGTGACTTAAATATAGTGCTACAAGGTAAGCATGTGTTATTTACATTTTTAATACTATTTTTCTATAGATACTATAGGATACAATCAACTGATCTCTTAATCTCTGTGGACAGAATGTCATGTTTTCCTAACAATTGTACAGTCTCTAATATTTTTTAGAAAACAGATATTAAAGCTACTGGTCTGTAGTTATTTGGGTAGTCTTTGTTGCTTTCCTTGTGTATTGCCAGTACTTTGCTTGTTTTTCTAATTTTTCTTAAAAGGTTCCTTCTCTGAATGAGCAGTTTACTTTATCCACAAGAGCTTCAGTTATTTTCCCATTCACATCCTTTATTAATTGACATGCTGAAAAAGACCTGTTTTGCTTGGTCTTTATTTTCATTTGTTCGTGTGCTTGACTTCACTCACTGTAAATCTTATTAGTTAATTTTATAATGTTGTTTTATAGAGTTTCTTTATATCTGCTTGCTATGTGCCTCACTCAATCTACTTTTCTAGTTTCATCTTGTTGTTCCTTCTTTACAGCTCACCACGGGCAGTATCTCCTCCTCATTTATTATCAGCATCCTATTAAATGTTAGTATAACTTAACATACTAATGTTTCACTTAATTTGCTGTTCACTTTTCCTTGATATTCTGTAATCAGTACTGAAAGCATACTGACACATGTGTCTCATCATCGTCTGTATATGCTTGCTTCTGAGCTTGAATATATCTTCACTGCAACGGAATAGTGGAACATTCACAAACATTCTCTAACATCCTGAAACATTCTGGAAAATTCTAACCTTCTGTAAGGTTGTGCAATATTATAGAACATTCTCTAAACTTCTGCAAGATATTATGACATTCTACAACATTCTAAAACATTCTGGAACATTATAGAACATGTTTGGACATTCTAGTCCATCACAGCCACTCCAGCACTTGATTCCCATCTGCTTCATTAGTTTCCCAAAAGTGTAATGCTCTTGATGCCCATATCTTCCAATCTAACCCTGCAATTCCAAACTGAAAGTTCTTCATTGATGGGAGATGAAGGACTACCCTACAATATAACACTCATGGGGCTGTGGAAGTGGATTCTATAGTTATAGTGGCATGCTTGGGCAAACCAAATTTATGTTTAATATATGAAGTGATTAAATATTTATCATTTCTTGCAGACTGGTTGCATTTTAGTCTCTGAATGATTTTATAAATTCTTGTTTTGTCACTGTGTGATGTTTGCCTGCTTTATTTCTTTGTGGATAGTCCTCAGTGTCGATATACTGCATTGTTATACTGGCTGAAAAATGGGGAGGTGGAAGTTCAACACTGACTACTGTAAATGATGTAGTTGACAGTTGCACAGTTGCATTCCACAGTTCTTTACTATCACTGTTCACAACCCCCCAATATTACACAGTTATGTGGCCAGTTCACTATTGAGTGGCTTGGGGGAACACAATGGTAAGTGTCAAAACTGTAGTTTTGAGATACAGTGAATTTAAAGTTAGAATTGACCTGCGAATCTGAATAATCTTTTTTGAACATTGCTTTGGTTCTGTAGGGCCTTTAACATCCGTTTTTTTTTCTATGCAGACATAAATAAAACTGAGAACTGACTAAAACAAATGAAATATACAAGAAGTATTACGTTGTGGTCATATAGATGTGATTACATTTACAACCATACATAATTAAAAATACATGGTGATAGGAAATTGCTTGTGAAAATTTACAACAACTATTCAACACTATACTCAAACTACATGGTCACTCATCACTGACATGTTTTCTGTCTGAAACAGTTGGCTTTAGTGACAGGAAAAGTCCATGATGGGCTGAAGGTATGTAATCTATGAGTGACAGGACATCAGCAACTTTCTTCTTTTCAATAAGTCTTGGCCTGTTGTGTTAAAGTCAGAGGGTAGGAAGAGGTCATTGCCTTCCACATTTTCTGAAACTTATTTTGTGCCAGGTGTCATGACAGAATGTCTCACTTATAAATACAGATAATGGAAATTCTGAGGTCACATTCCACCTGCATACATTCCTGAGGTTTACATCTCGACCATAAAATGTCTTCTTTCTTAAGGCAAATGCTTCTTTCAAGTGCCCCATTTGAACGAAATGCTCTCTTTTCATAATGCGCACAAAGGATGGATTCTTCTTAGCTGACTTCTGGATGAAATCAAATCACAGATCTGGACTGTACACATCTTGTAATTGCCAGTAAACATAATTTTCAATTCTTGTGAAATCTCTGTCAGACGGCAACATCGTGTGCTCACCAATGGAAAAGTGGTGTTCAGTCATGCGAAATCTTCCAGGTGATATTAGATACTTCCAAAACAGAACCATGTTCCAGTTCTTATTTTGGCCACAGCAGTTATCAGATATCATGATGAGAGTCTCACGTTTTATGTCATTTTCATCAAAGTGACATAAAAGGCAGCTTAAAGTTTCCTCTGACCCATGGGCAGCAGTAGTCTCACTCCACAATTAGCAGTGCCCTTTGTTCTTGCCACAGTTATGAACATTCAGTTTATATAAACAAATTTTCCTTTTGTAAAAAGCTAGCCAAAATTTTAAGTTAGAAACTGGGAGAGTCGGCTGCAAATCAAAAGTCACAACATAAAGATTGCTGTCTGCTTCTGCTCATTTTGTCTGGATTCCATTGTTAGCCTGCCCAGCCTCGACACAATGTTGGTATATTTCCAACTGACATGCAAGACTTGGTTTCAGCTGGCGGTCAACAGTACTCTCAATTTTCACTTTTAGCGTGTCACAAGTCTTACACATATCGTTCTTTGGTGACTTTTCTCCTAGATATATTCTTCAGCGAAAATTCGCCTGTACTGCAGGTACAGGATCATAGGACATCTCCTTGCATTGTAACAGGAGGCGATTGTTGAGTCTGTACCCTGGTTAAATCTGCCAGTCTGCCACCTTGCTTGAGTGTCTGTAGTGACACTTGTATTTCAGTATTTTGTTGATGTGATCTCTGACATGGTTAACACTTGTTTCAGAGTCAGCATGTGGATGCATGGAATGCTTGCTGGGTTTGGCCTGGGGTGGTGTGCTCAATTCAGATGAGATTTTCTTCTGTGTATTTTCCATGAGACCACAATTATTATGCAGACTATGAATGACAAGAAAAGCTTTCTTGCAGATATTAATATCATTGCCACCGACTTATACACAGTAGGAAACAGTAAAATTTCTCTGAGATTTGCAAATACTTTTTGAAAATGTGCAACAGCATTATATTTCATTGCACCAAATAAAAATGCATTTTGAACATTAAAATCACTTATTTCCTAAAATATTTTGAACGTTTTCATCACCTTTGAATCTCCTACTTTGTCGAAACACTTGCTAGGGCACTGGTAGTTAGGTCCCACACTTTTTTTACTTACAGTTTCTCCTGTGCATGAAACATATTCTTTGCTCAAATAACACCTCTTCTGTTTAATTTTGCACTGAGAATCAAACCTCAGCCTTTTCTGAGACAACCTCTTCGTCTCTTCGAACACCTCTTCCTGACTTGTTTGTGCAGCAGCAATACTCTGTTCATTGCTTTTTGCAATATGATCTGATTCGCTATTAATCTGGACAACAACAAAAATTACTATTATTGTTACCGTTAATATTATTACATGTAATAACATAGATGAAAAATGTGCATACACACATCACTTAACCAAAAGAAGTAGTGATTATAATATAACCTCAAAATTCATGTACTTAAGGAACATAATGGTATCTACATGCATTATGTTTGTGAAACATGCTAAATACAATATATTTACAAATTAACTTACCTCTGAGTCATCTGAGTCATCAGGAATGTATTCTGGACCCTTATCAGAAATATCAGTATCATTGGAAGTACCTATACTTGCCATCTTCTGTCATTTTTAATCTTTCCGTAATCTCAGAAGAAGTAATGGTTTTTTTCTACTAGCCGCCATTTTCTCTGTCACTTACCATTATGTTTCTGCAACAGACAGACATTGATGCTTACCAATAAGCTTCGCCCTGTTATTTGTTGAGTGAATTTAGTCTAAACTGAAGAGTTTCCTCATGGCTCACTGTTTCTATTCTGTCGAGGAGCTCCTGGAAGAGCTAAAAAATTAAGCAAATTCCAGTGTTACATTGTTGATTTTCTTTATTTGAACTTAAGACTTATTGCCTGAATATGTTTTTATATTTCATTTTATCTGTTTCTACTATTGTGTTATAATTCCATGTATTGACTCATTCCATGACCATGGAGACTTCTCCTTAATTTGGTCCCATGAAACAATAAATAAATAAATTAAAATAAAAAAAACTACTAATAAGGGTAATGCATTGTGCACCTCACAGGTGGCATCAGTAGCTTATCATTGTGTTCACTATTGGTAAATGATAATCCTCATTAACAGCTTGCAAGCAGACATCAGCAAACTGCTACAGTAGTTTGCTGTTGAACATCTATGAGCAGTAAATACCTAACCACACATTTCACAGTTCTAGCAGAATAATAAGGCATGTATGACACTATTTCTCAAATAAATAATTGAACAGACACTGTCATTGTTTTAACATACAGCCTATTTGTGTTACACTATTTCCACTGTTAAGTTAATGCATTATTGTTACTCTAGCTGATACAGACTTCCTGCCTGAAAATTGGCCATGTACTGAGTCACTCAGTACCAGAAATTGGGCCTCCATATATCCTCACAATAATAGCTACTGAAACTATACATTGTTTGGCGTTTAAGCTACAGAACTTACTCATTAAACTAATTGAACACATCAAAAAATTCCTCCTTTTTAACTGATTCTTCTAGCACAAAGGTTAGGCCAAATTATTTGTTTAAATTACAAAATTAACAGATATTGTTACACAAACAGTGCTTTTGACAAACCTGGTAATTATTTTGGAATTAATTAAGGGCTACATTTTCTACTATGTTTTCGAATGGAGCCAAATAAATACTTTAAGAATCCTAGTAGTTCCTCTTCCAAATGTTTATAATTATTACAGAATTTATATTTGTTTATAAGTCAACAATAGAATTTCAGTCACCAAACAAGTACTGATTGCACCCTATAACCAAGGTATTAACTACAAATAGTCAAAACAACTTATGAAATTAATTATATCTAAAAAGAAAGATGATGAAACTTACCAAACAAAAGCGCTGGCAGGTCGATAGACACACAAACAAACACAAACATACACACAAAATTCTAGCTTTCGCAACCAATGGTTGCCTCGTCAGGAAAGAGGGAAGGAGAAGGAAAGACAAAAGGATATGGGTTTTAAGGGAGAGGGTAAGGAGTCATTCCAATCCCGGGAGCGGAAAGACTTACCTTAGGGGGAAAAAAGGACAGGTATACACTCGCACACACACACATATCCATCCACTTCAAATTAATGATTCATATGAAATTAATTACATAGATAAAACTAAGCACAATATTAAATCTGATGCTATATTTTTGAAGACTGAGGGCCGACCTTTCTCTTTCATGAAGCTGCAGATTGTACTCGTGTATGTTAATGGTAATTAGTCAAAAATGAATATAAAATGAATTTAAGGAGGCAGATGGCAAAACAAGAGTGGAAGCAAAGATATCCCAGCCTGCTTTGTCACATTGCCCCCTCATTGGATTGACCAGATAGATATTGCAAGTAGCTAACTGTGCAATTCAATGACCACATGTGACCCCAGAAAGTGGGTTTAAGATTCTACACACAAAATAATATTACGTAAGAAATCTCCTTATGAAAAACTGCAGTACATATGTTTTCAAATTTCTACTTATATGAACTGGCCATATGAAAATCCCCTTATAAAATATTTACATATAGTATATTGTACTATGTCACAAAATATCCATAAGCTATAATTTTAATAAAAATTTAGGCATCTTCATCATAAGTGATGTCCTTTTTGGATAAACAAAGATTACATTCTTAGATACTTTATATAAGTCCTGTCTTGCTTCAAAGAATAAATGATCATGGTTTGCGAAAAGTTAATTTGCACTGCACCTTGCAGTTTATTTTCAGACAGAAAATTTCACTTATGAAATGTTCAGTATTTTACACAAGCACTTTCACACTTTTAATGGGCTTTAACATCCATCCTCGCCAAGTTGTGCGTCAGGACAGCAGGTCCAAGTGGTAGTTAGTATGGAAATGCAGTCCTTTGGAGGTGGTTCTCCTCTGCCACAGTACATGAAAAAATTTGAAAATATACACTACTTTAGTACACTCACTTTTACTTCTAACTAAGTATAAGGAAAAAATGTTTCGCATGAATGGCAAATAATCGTCATTACTTCATAAATAAATACATTACACACTTCTCATAACATCACAGTAATTAGCATTAAAATTGATTATTGTACAAAAGGTTGGGATTAGTAACAATTTGAAATCACATTACACTACAAAACATTACTCTAGGTCATAACTCTGCCACAAACTGGTTAAACTTCAAAGATTTGGGTTTCTTTCCCATTTGCAAAATCACTAAAATGCAAAGTCCTGGTTTGAAATTCACATCGTGTATGGAGTCATCATCTTAATGTCCAAAATATGTACCTTATCTCTAGCGAAAACTCAAGATTTATTTATTTAGTTATTTAGATTCTTTTGCATAGAGTAATCAATATGATGGCTTTTGCAAACGGAGCTAGGCAGACGCACGTATACAAAGCTCTCGCTAAGTTAAGTGATTAATATTTAAATAAGAGCTAATTTAGTTAATATAACATTTTAGACAAGTGTATATACTTCTTCTCTAGGCCATCTATTGTAGGTTTCACTTTTCTGACTGTATTTAGATCGAAAAGGAAGTATTTCGTAAAAGGCCGGTAGTCGCTAGTTTTGTTTACGTTTTTTAGGTGTAAATTTTGCACGAGTGTAGATTTTCCTTTTTGACTAGATCTATTTCTTCAAAGTCAAATTCATTTGTGCTGGTCATACAGAGTTTAGGTAGTTAAAACTTTCGGAAGTAAGTCTAAAAATTTGTTTATGTAAGTGTTCATTTACAGATTAGCAGACTACAGGTTACGAAACTACTATGGTCTTGTGCCAACTTATACTCTGATTTTGTGTTACGTTTGTCTATCAAACCATGAGTGACAAATGTGGTGGTTGCCATAGAATTTTGCAAGAAGGGGTGTTCAGTGTAGACTGTAAGTTATGGTTTCATTGGGGGCAAATGTAGCATCAAGGAAACGAGGGTAGAAAATGAGGCTCTTCCATGGCAGTGTAGGTTATGCAGAAAGGACAGAAAAATCATGGAACAGGAGGCAAAAATTTGCTCCCTTAAGGCTGAACTAGAAAACGTGAACTTGGGATTACATAGGTAAAAGGAGGAAAAAGAGAATGGGAACTGAGAAAAGGTAGCAAGCAAAGGGCTAAAAAGGGAAACAGTTGAAAAAACTCCTGAAATTCAATTAGTAAATCAGTTTGGCTTGCTATCTGAAGTGGAGGAAGGGCCTCATCCAGATGAAGTTGAAAGTAGGTTGAAGCAGAATATTAGCTTAAAGGAAAAAGACAGGTCGGCGTCAAACCAGAATAGGAAAAGAAGGATTCTGATTATAGGCAGCAGTCATGGGAGGGGTGGGGGCCAGCACCTTCAGGAGAAATTAGGTGCAGGGTACCAGGTCACAAGTTTTGTGAAACCAAGTGCTAGCCTTAGCCAGGTAACAGAAAACTTAGATCAGCTATGCAGGGACTTTGAGAAGGAAGATCAGGTAATTATAGTTGGGGTAGCAGGAGACAGCCTGCCTATAAATCCAAGATACACTATTAGGAGTGACCTGGATAAAACAGGAGCAGAAATTGAGCACACAGATATGGGGTTTGTGGAGGTCTTTCAGCACCATGATCAGCCCTGGGAAACACTGCTGTAATGCATGTTAACACTGAGCTGAACAGAATGCTCCAGACACCAGCAAAATCTCACAAAAGTGTTGTTCCAGTAAATGCTATTGGTCAGTGTGGATACACAACACATGGCCTGCACCTGAATAGGATGGGGAAAAGTAAGTTAGCTTCTCTATTAGCAGAAACTGTAAGGGGGTCCACAGTCACACGTGGGGTGATCCCTATGGTTAATGGGTCCACGCAGATAGGTTTTTTAGGTTAAAGCCAAAGTCCAGACAGATGACAATGAGATAAATAGAATAAAAGAAACTTCACATACAGATAGTTGGGGTAAAGCTAAGGGCAGTATCAACATACTTATCAAAATATCAGGGGAATAAGAAATAAACTGGATGAGCTATTAAGGTGTTTAGATGATCTCAAAAATAAGAATGAGTTTGACATAATCTGTCTGTCTCAACACCATGTAACTGTGGGCATGGATAGTGTTAGTATAAATGGGTATAATTTAGCATCTTACACTTGTAGATCTAGGATGGATAAAGGAGGAGTTGCCATTTTCATAAAATAAGGGTATAAATGCAAAACTGTGGAAGTAATCAAATTTTGTGTTTATCAGCACTTTGCGGTTTGTGCATGTGAACTTCAGCTAAATAATGTAATATTGATATTAGCAACAGTGTACAGGCCCTCATTAGGAGACTGGGAGCTGTTCATAAAAAAGTTTGACTTCCTGTTATGCTGTCTGTCAGAAAAAAGAAGAAGTTATTAATCTGTGGTGATTTCAGTGTAAACCTTCTAAGTAATTCTGATAGGAAAAGTGAACCAGAAGTGTTTTTAACAACATAAAACTTAGAATTAGTGATCAATTTCCCAACACGTATAGCTCAGGACAGTAGCACGCTAATGGATAATGTATTTGTACAGAAAGAGGATGTAAAACAAACACATGCTTTCCCTGTGGTAAATGGATTGTCAGACCATGATGTACAACTGATTAACTTACAAAACCTAACAGGGTGTACAGTTCAGAAACCATTAAGTAAAAGTGTCAGGTCGCTCATCCCGGTATCTATAAAGCACTTCAGAGAAAGCTTAAGAAATGTTAATTGGGGAGATGTATATAATGAGCCAAATGCTAATGATAAGTGCAACATATTGCATGATAAATTTATATCCCTCTTTGAACATTGTTTCCCAAAGAAAATTACTAAGCATAACACTACACACTTTTCAAAGAAACCTTGGATTACTACAGGTATTAAAGTGTCTTTAGAAAGAAAAAGAAAACTGTATGAGACAGCAAGAACTAGTAAAGATCCAGAAGTAGTTTTACACTATAAAAATTATTGTAAGATACTGAGAAAAGTTGTAAGGAAATCAAGAAATACGTATGTTAGAGAAGAGATTAACAACTCCGGCAATAAAATCAAATCAATATGGAATGTTGTTAGAAGGGAGACAGGAAAAGTAACCACTGGGGTTTTACTATTCACAGACTCTATTATGTGGACAGTGAAATTGTATATTTCTGTCTCAGTGGAACAGCATTTTTGAAATAGTAAAATGTCACCAATAGGAATTTTCTGTGACTTGTCCGAAGCATTTGTTTGTGTGAACCATGATATTATGTTGCAGAAATCAGAATTCTATGGTGTAAATGGAATAGCATGTGAGTGGTTTAATACATACCTACAGAACAGGAAGCAAGAAGTTTTGTTATATGGGTTAAGTGATTTAAATAAGTTTGCCACTTCATCTAATTGGGGTGAAATCACATTAGGTGTTCCACAGGGTTCAATCATGGGTCCCCTTCTGTTCTTGATATATGCGAACAACCTCCCTTCCTATCTGAAACAGGAAGCTGAACTGACACTGTTTGCTGATGATACAAGCATTATTATTAATCAAGTAAAAGAAAGTCCAATTGAAAATGATACAAATAGGGTCTTTGGAAAAGTCATGAATTGGTTTTCTGCAAATGGGCTTGCCCTAAATTTTGAAAAAACACAGTACATCCAACTTTCTGATGCAAAAAGTACAGTTCCCTCAATAAATATAACACATCAACAGAAGTCAGTAGACAGGGTGGAGCATACTAAGTTTTCGGGTGTACTTATAGATGAGAATCGTAGTTGGAAAATTCATATTTTCGATGTCCTAAAGTGACTAGGTTCAACAAATTTTGCAATCAGAATAATTGCCAATTTTGAGGATATACAAATTAGTAAGCTAACATACTTTTCATGCTTTCACTCTCTGATGTCATACAGAATAATACTTTGGGGCAACTCAACATTTAGGCAAAAGGAATTCACTGCTCAAAAGAAAGTGGGTAGAATAATGTCTGGGGTTTATTGTCGCACATGTTGTAGGCATCTTTTTAAAAGACTGGGAATTCTTACAACAGCCCCACAATACATCTACTCCCTAATGAAATTTGTTCTCAACGACATGGAGCAGTGTAAAAACAACAATGACATTCATGATTATTACACCAGAAAAGACTTACAATATCCTTTGCTCAACCTACCTTTGGCACAGAAAGGGGCAAACTATGCTGCTATAAAAATTTTCCACCAGTTACCAGATGAAATAAGTTGTCTGACAGACAGCAGTAATAGCTTCAAAAATAAATTGAAATCATACCACCTTGACAACTCCTTCCATACCATAGATGAATTCTTGAATAGGAATAAATAAATCTATATAAAAAAACAAAGATGCTGTAACTTACCAAACAAGAAAGCGCTGGTAGATAGACACAATAAAACACACAAACATGCACACAAATTTCAAGCTTTTGCAACTCAAGGTTGCTTCATCAGGAAAGAGGGAAGGAGAGGGAAAGAAGAAAGGATGTGGGTTGTTAAGGAGATGGTAAGGAGTCATTCCCATCCCAGAAGCGGAAAGACTTACCTTAGGGGGAAAAAAGGACAGGTATACACTCGCACACACACACACACACACACACACACACACACACACACACACACACACACACATATATATCACTGTCTGCCTCGTTTGGTAAGTTACAGCATCTTTGTTTTTTATATATATTTTTCCCACATGGAATGTTTCCCTCTATTATAATAAATAAATCTATAAATATAGTATATGCATTTTGTGTCTTTTAAGGGAATGGGGTAAATAATAGAAATATTAATCTTTAACTCTGTATTGTAATATATATATATATATATTTAAAATTTTGGTTTCATATGTGCATTTCTTGTGCACTTGACACATTCTGCATCATAATGGCTACCATACTGTGCAAATGATTCGTGGAACATGCAGCCAACTAACTAACTAACTAACATAAAAGACATGTAGATCTTAGCCTTACAGGTAGCAATTAAACAGTGAATTGATGCTTGTCAAAATACATTACATCTTACACATATTAATACAGCCAATTAATTTTTATACATTATTTTACAGCTCTTAAACTTAGCCCTTTCAAATTTGTAGAGTGAATAGAGACATTTCTTTTGGTTTTCTTTTGAATTGCTTTTTGTTACTGTAACCCTTGGACTTTGGCAATTTATTATACCAGATCAGTTCACCAATATAATGGCTCTGGTCTGTCATTTTTAATCTTGTTTTTTATTTGCTTCCTCTGCTATTATGCAGCATACCTCATTTACGTATGAGTGGTGTGAGCTGATACTTGTAAATATTAGCATCTGGGATTTATTTACATTGACCATTAATCCTTGTGCATGAAAATATGAACTTAATTCTAGTATCCCATTATCTACTGAAAATTTCAGTTTCTCACAATCTTTACCATGAAATAAAACTGATGTGTCATCAGCATAATTTACAATGTGTGAGTTAATGGGGTGTACAACATCATTAATATATGCTAAAAAAGAAGAAATTTCCACGAATTGAGCCTTGAGGGATTACCTGTGTCACTGTTTCACTTCTGGATTTAAAAGTTAAGATCTTATTGTCAATTTGATGTGTAAGTTTGGTACACAGTTTATGATTCACCAGATAGGTGAGTAGAAGTTTTATTGATCCAGCACTGATATTCTACACCTGCAGTTTTTAAAAGAGAAGCTCATGGTTTGCAGAAAAAAACTTTGCTCAAGTCGAGGTATTTTATGGCTGTATGCATACCCAATTCTATATTGAGTTAATGGGGTGTACAGCATCATTAATATATGCTAAAAAAGAAGAAATGTCTAAGAAATGAACCTTGAGGGATTAGCTGTGTCACTGTTTCACTTCTGGATTTAAAAGTTAAGATCTTATTGTCAATCTGATGTGTAAGTTTGGTACACTGTTTACAATAGACCAGATAGGTGAGTAGAAGTTTCATTGATCCATCACTGATCTTGTCCACCCGTAGTTTTTTTTAAGAGGAGCTCATGGTTTACTGAGTCAAAAACTTTGCTCAAGTCAAGGTATTTTACGGCTGTGTGCATACCCAATTCTATATTGCTATATACTTCATGGAAGAAACTGGTAACAGCAGTGGCTGTGCTTAGGTCTTTCCTAAATCCTTGCTGCGATTTGGTAAGCATTTTGTGTCTTGAGAAAAATGTTTTGAGTTGTGATAGGATAACTGTTTCAAATATTTTATTGAAGGTAGGAATTAGTGGTATTTGTCTATAATTTGAATCTTCTTCTTTACTTCCCTTCTTATGGATTGGCTGAATTACACTTGTTTTTAAGACATTTGGGTATATGTTTTCATTAATACTACAGTCCAGAAAACTTAGTCCAATGTGGAAATGAAAACACCCATGCACACATTCAAGCCATAAGCAAAACACAAAATTCATAGCTCCTGCCCCCACACACAAGGTGTATGTATACTTCCTACTATCTTCTTGGATGCTATTTGATGATAGAACGCTTATTGATCATTTGTAGTGAGGTATTTAACATTGTGAAATTTCAGTAACCTTTCTCAAAGTTGTCAGGGCATGTCCTGACAGGAATAATGATTTTGTTTTACTTCGAGCGTCAAGAACAAGCCTGATGCTACCATTAGGCTTGGTGAAAACAAAAATAAAGCTACAATGTTGGGAATAGGAGGCTTTATTATCTTCCAATTTATCATCCTTTTGATTTCATTCCTCACAGCTTCTTTTTTTGCCCAAGGAATTGGATGCAGAAAACGTTGAATGCTTCATGTGGCTAACAGTCCATTTTATACTCATAACTCTTTATTACCATGGGGCACCTTCTAAACACTTGCCATTTCTGAAGTATTACTTCTTGTACTTCTCCCTCTGATCCTCTGGCAAACAAGCTGATTCACTTACCTTGGGTCAGGCTGTTTTCAGGTTCATGTCTTCTGTAGACTGCTGCTCACCCTTTTCTGTATGAAGAAACAATACATCTGGATATGACAACTGTACCCTGATATCAGTACTTGCTTTGCCTGTATTTTCAGTTGTACTGGATTTAATTAAATTTACTAATAATCTCTGTTCATTGATTGCAAAGAAACATTTTCCTTGCCCCGTGTCAATCTGTACTTTATGTTGTTAAACAGTATCTATTCCAATAAGACAGTTTACTGCAAGTTCCTCCACTAACAGATAAATACACTTTAGAGGAAAATTGTTGTTGGCAATGGGCATCAATGAGTGAAATTTAACTCCTTTTGACTTGCTCCCCACTGTGGTCAGAATATGACAATTCTGCAATGTAATAGTTGGTACAAAGGGCATTCAAAAAGTTTTGCACGGTCATCTCTAATTTTTTTTTTAATTTTTTGCAGGAGGAGAATGAAATTTTTTGTGAAAATACTTGGAATATTTAGCTATAAGTTTATATATAAAAGTGTTTTATTTTATGTACAGGTGAGCCATAATGGACAATGAAGTAGATGTCAGGTTGTGACAATGGTCAGTGTTGAGGTTCCTCTTCAAGACTGGCAATGACTCTGCCACATTGATTGACAGGAAGTTGCTCCCTGTTTATTGGGAGGACACAGTGGATTGCAGCGGTATCCAGTGGTGGTTGTAGATGTTTAAAGAAGGTGATTTCTCTGTACTGTACAATCCACAATGTGGTAGACCATCGACTGCAGTGAGTGATGTGAATAAGGAGACCATTGATCAAATAATCCAAAATGACAGATGTGTGATGAGATGACAGCTTGCTGAAATGACTTGTTTGTCATTGGGTAGTGTGCTATCACTGGTATAGTCACTAGGGTACTGAAATATCTGTGCCTATATTAATGACAAGAGAAATGAAAACGATGAGGAAGAGTGTGTGCGAGGGTCTCATGAAGACCTTTACTGAAGAGTGGAAACAGTGTTTTCACAGCATCATTACCCAGGGTGAAACATGGTTGTTTTTGTCCAAACCTGAGAGCAAAACCCAATCCATGGAGTGGTGTCATCCAGGTTCCCCTCGGAAGAATAAACCAAAACTTTCATGAACAGCAGGCTGAAAGGTGATGGCCTCCTCCTTCTGGGATCAGTGTGGGGTCATTTTCATTTACTTTTTGGAACCTGGCTCCACAATTAACTGGGGCTGTTACTGTTTGTAATTGGACAAGCTGCGACGTGCCATCAAGACCCACAAACCACAGCTTCAGGGGCAGCCCATCAGACTACCCTATGACAATGCCAAACGCCAGACAGCCCTTATGATGCTGGAGAAAATCAAGAAAATGGGTTGGAACATTGTTCCTCATCCTCCCTACAGTCTGGACTGGCTCCATCTGATTTTTACCTCTTTGGTCATTTGAGGCAGTAAAGCATTTGATAGTGAGAAAGACCGTATTTCCTGTATCAAGTGATGGTGTAAAAGTGAATCCTTAGAATTTTACCAAAGTGCATTTACATCATGGAAAGAATGTTGGGCCAGATGCATCACAGCTGATGGAGGCTACATTGAGTAGGCTCAATGTATAGGTAAATGTTCCAATATGTTCACAAAAAATTTCATTCTCCTCCTGCAATAAATAAAAAAAATTAGACATGACTCTGCAAAACTTTTTAAATGCTGTTTGCATCATCTTTGCAGCTCATTTAACAGACCTTGTGATATTAAATTTGTCGATACAAACATATCAAGTACCACAGATACATCTAGATCGCATATCCAGACATTAATTACAGCTTGCACTGGCTCCTCACTTTCCTTGCCTAAGCCATTTACATCCTCCTGACAAAGTTTTTCTTTGAGATCTACTGCTTGGTTATATCTAAGAAAGTAATTTGGAATAAATTGCATGCCCTGTACCTCCTTTACTGGCCTGCAAATGGAGGCTTATCACAATCTGTTCAAGTTTGCCTGATTGGTCAGAGGCTTAGCCTCCTCACTGTGAGTAATTTCAACTATGTGCGCGTTGTGGGTTTGACCTCATCGGTTACTGTCCCTAGAATTAAATTTTCCTTGACATTAACCTCCAATAGACATATGATTGTTATTCCATTGATTGTAATTGCCAGATAGGGGACTGCTGGATTGTCATTTGCTGTTGGTTCCTGCCAATTACTATATTGATTATTACCATCTGTGGGGCAGTGCATTGTAAACTTGTTGGCCACAGCCCCTCTGTTTTGTAGAAGCCCGTATATGGTAATTCTGTACATGATTTCCTTTGAAACTTCATTTGTACTTTTGGTTTCCCAAATTACCATAATTATCTTTTGTATTTTTGTTGTTGCATGGGACATATCAGTGCCAACAAGTTGGTTACTGCCACTACTGAGATTCTGCTGTTGACTGTTTCATCAAGGCACACACTGTGTATTAATGATCTGCCGTTGTGATGGCCCTTCTTCATATATTAGGTCGATCAAGTTGAGTATGTATAAGAACTACTCTATATCATTTTCAGGTCTTGTGATTGACTTTTTCATGATATGAGTGGGCAGGCAACTTTTCAGTATTTTCAATATGTCAAGATGGGAAATTGGGTTTTTCCAATACCTAGTCTTGTTTACGTGTTTTTTGAAATACTTCCTCAGTCCCCCATGTTTACTACTGAATGGCAATGGGTTGAAAACCTCTCGACATAATCATTCTTGGACTGCTGTGGACCAATATTTGTCCAAGGAAGTCTGTTAAAATTACTCATAGGTACAGCATCTCTCAGTCATATCTGTTGCCAACAATAATACATTAACATATGTAAACCCCACAATAAACTGGATCCTCTGTGATTCTGGACAGTTGTGGGGTAACACATTGCAAAAAGCTCTGATAAACACTGTGGGGTTTGTTCTCTTACCCTGTGTTGAAAAAACTGGAAATTTCCTATGACTGAGCAGACCCTCATGTGCTAATAATGTAGACAAACATGCAGTGTTGCCTGTTGTTGCTGTGGCATTGTTTGGATGCACATGATTATATTCTGGATATTCTTGCACAACAGGTATCAACACTGACAGGGTCTGTTGCACTTTGTAATTTTTCTGTCTGAAGGCTGGTAGCAAATGGTTGATGGGTGTTACCACTATCTCTCCTGCCCAACTGCACCTGATTGCTTACTATCACATCTCTCTTGTGACATCAGGTGCTCTGCAACTTCTCTTTGGCTCCCTGTAAGCCTATCTCAGTCCAACAATTTATTTTCCTTTTCCTTTACCACCTCTTCAACTGCTTCAATGTAGGTCTTATGCTCTTGAATGACCAGTGCAAAGATCCTACGCTTATCTAGCAGTGCTGCTTCTTCTTTGTCCTTTACATTCCTTGCCTCCTTTTTGATTTTGTCTTGTGCTTTCTTTATGAACTTTGTGCCTAAATCTAAATTACTCAATTTTACTGACAGCTGCTGTACTTCTTCTGCAGCTCTTTAACAGTACCTGTCATAGTACCTAAATTTTTGAAAATTTGTGACTGAAGCTCTTGCATCTGAATCTGTATGTCTCTCACAACCTTTAGTTTACCTATCATTTCCTCCATTTATATCATTTAATTATTGCCCCCATCTAATCTATCTAGCATCATCCAGGGAAATCAACAGTTCCACTGATTAATTAATAATTTTAATAATAATAGTTATGATGGAAATTTGCTGGCTCTGCGCAAGAGGTACAACAATAGTGAGTTTGTTCAGGAGTGTGTGTCTCAGCTAATTTATGCACAGCAAAGCTCACTCCACACAGTCAGGCTTATAATTTTTCATATACATGAAAAATCTGTAACATATAATATTGTATTATTAATTTATAGTTGTTCAAGCCTTGGAAGTTATTTACCTTCATTTCTACTTTGAAGACAATCTTATGGGCCCAGCTCATTCTGTTTAAATTTCTTGCTTCTCTAAAGTATTACAGGTACCAGTAATGCAGATAGATAGATCAGGTGAAGTGACAGTTATTGAACTATATGAAATAAAATCATTATAACTTCTGAATGGTTTGCCTTAGGATGTTCTAACTGCACTGTTGGCCGTGACACGTGATGGGAATTAGTATGCACACGTGCAAGCACCTTGTTGTTGTTGGCCCACTTTCATTTGGATGGGTTCATCAGTAAGCAAAATTGGCACATTTGGGGAAGAGACAATCCATATTTTGCTATCAAGAAGTCTTTTCACCTTCAACATGTGGCTGTGTGGTCTGCAATGTCAAGTCACAGAATAATTGGTGCGATATTCCTTGATGGCATGGTGTCCACCAAATAGTACTTGAGGGTTTTGGAAGATTACTTAATCCCCATTATCCAAAGTGACCCTGCTTTCAACAAGATGTGGTTAATACCAGACTGAGCTTGACCCCCATCAAAGTAGGAGAGTGTTTGATCTTCTGGAGGAGCACTTTGGGGACAGCATTCTGGATCTGAGGTACCCAGAGACCACAGGCATGGACCTCAATTGACTGCCATATTCTCTGAATCTGAACACATGTGACTTCTTTTTGTGAGCTGTATTAAAGACAAGGTCTACAGCAATAACCCTAAAACCATTGCTGAGCTGTAACAGCCAGTCAGGAGGTCATCAACAGCTTCAATGTTCTGACACTTCAGCGGGTCATGTAGAATTTTGCTATTTGTCTGTTCTACATCATCACCAATGATGGCTGGTATATTCAGCATGTCATAACCTATATCTAAATATCTGTAGTGTTGTTTACATGTTGAATAAAGTGTGTGCATGCCATAGTTTTTAACTAATTGACATTTTTTCATTTAGTTCAACAACTGTCACCCTGTATATTTCACAATATTAGTGAACTAAACAGAAATCCACATCCTCTCTTTATAATGGACAGGAAAAGACCAAATGTACAAGATCGATGAAACAGCTGACAAAGAGTTTTTACAAACAAATGAAAATTAATGTTCTTCATCTTTTCTTGCTAGCTTCCCTGGCTTTAGTGCTATGGGTATACCACATTTTAATCTTTGCTGTAAACTAATTAAGCAAATGAGTGGATAAAAATAGACAGAAAAAAACCTTATATCCATATAGGTAAGCCAACATAAGTCTCAGTACAAAACACACACACACACACACACACACACACACACACACACACACACACACACACCAGCATGCGCACATATACCCCTATATTGTGCTAGTTGGGCAAACTGTGCCAATGCTGCATTTTGGGTGGGGTTTGTGTTGGATAGATTGGGTGCATGGAGAGAGAGATGGGAGGTACAGTAAGGAATTAAGTGAGAGTGGCTGGCAGTTTGGATAGAGGTTTTCAGTTTGGTGGCTAGGGATATGAGTGGAGTGGTGGCAGGTGAATGAGCTAAGCAGGTGATGCATGGTTGTTGAAGCTGGCGAGGAGCACCACATGCTGCAGGTGGTGTGGGTACATGAATTTGGAGGGCATGACAGGGTGGAATAAGGGAAATCATTTCGGTGGAGGGTTTGGGGACAGAGGGTTACCATTAATTGAGGCCAGAATCATTACGGGGAAGGGGATGTGATGTAAAGATAACTGCCATTTGCATAGTTCGAAGAAGCTTGTGGTGGGGGGAGGATCCAGAGGGCCCAAGTTGTGAAGCAACTGCTGAAATTGAGCATGTTGTGC
The DNA here is from genome assembly GCF_021461385.2 of Schistocerca piceifrons. Taxonomy (NCBI): domain Eukaryota; kingdom Metazoa; phylum Arthropoda; class Insecta; order Orthoptera; family Acrididae; genus Schistocerca; species Schistocerca piceifrons. Next base: position 140,841,649 of record NC_060141.1, on the reverse strand, counting down.
TCAGCTGCATTTCGTGCCAGGGGATGGTCAACTTTGTTCTTGTCAACTATACAGCAGTGGCCATTCATCCTGATGGACAGCTGGTTGGTGGTCATACTGACATAAAACACTGTGCAGTGTTTGCTGCGAAGTTGGTACATGGCATGGCTGCTTTCACAGGTAGCCGAGTCTCTGATGAGATAGGATAAGACTGTGACAGGCATGGAGGAGGAGGTGCTGGATAGGTGGTCCAATGTGGCTGGTTTTTGGAGGTGGTTAGAGGTTGGAGGATGTGTGAGAATAGTGCATGGGAGGTTGTAGTGATTCAAGAATTTCTGCATAAATTCTAGAACCACTTGGCCTTCTACCATCTCAAACACACAATATTTTAAATATAAGTTTGAGAGAGCATGTCTACTGCATGTAACCTGTCTGTGTGCAGGTCTGAAGTCTGTCGTGAGAAGACTGTAGACACAGCAGTCGAATGGCACCGACAAGTACTTGTCAGTCAGTCCATGGAAGTCGTAATGAAAGCACACAGCAGAACCAAGGAACTTCTGTGTTATTCTGTGCTAATCATATCAGTGACCATTGTTATAAATAACAAGAACAATTGAGACTCTGAATTGTGAAAAAAACTCTTATATTGGACTTGCTGGAGGCAAGACATATTTTTACAATATGTTGGTAGTAGAGTTATGGTTGTTAAGACAACTCTTTGCTAAATGTACTTAAATCTGTTTCTAATGTGAGACAATACAAGTGACTTACAAGAAGGCAAGGGTTTATGTGTGAAGTGTGAATTTTGCTTCGTGAAGCTCAAATATATCAATTGTTGCTGAAAAATATTTTTCATGTACCTAATTATTTCGCAACTAGAGAAGAGAGTCTTTAAGGTTCCTGTAACAAGCATTCTTCAGAGAAGAAGTTTATGGAGATTCCAGAAGCTGGCTACCCAGAGATGAAGATCAGCTGTGTACACCAAGTAAGTCAACTCATATAAAGGAAGTGGGAAGGTTGCATTCGAACTTCACCTATTCTTGTTGTCAAAAATGTTAGATTGTGGTGACTGATGTGACAGGAATTTTGAGATGAAAATGACATAAGAATACATCAAATGTTGCCATAGCAGCCGAGCATAATGAGACAAAAGAATCATTCCAAGCAATTGAATTAAGCCCAAATATCCGATGGAAAGAATTTGTAAAGGCAGATAAGGGAGAAGACATGAGAAAGTCCCAATGCCAAGAACCGGAGAGAAGATCAGGAAGTATTAGACTAAGAAGAGATATACCTAGAACGATATGACTAAGAAGATCTGTTATGGGGAGTATACCGGCATGCAGACATGGAAACCAACATCCGACGCCGTCGGCACCAGTTGCTGTTCACCGGTGCTGACCTACTTTCACATCCGCTCACCGATGCCTATGTGGAAACCTACATCCGGCATTGCCTGCACCAGTTGCTGTTCACCGGTGTTGACCTACTTCATACATCCGCTCACCGACGTCTGTGCAGAAATCAACATCTGTCTCCACCAGCACCAGTTCCTGTTCACCAGTGCTGATTACACATCCCCTCATCGACACAGCCCAAATTCTACATCGGGTGAGTGTAAAACAGAACTTTATTGTTTTAATATAACATGGTATAAACTGCTGAATGAACTTTATTTGTGTAGTTATTATACTTAAAGTTAATTTTTAGATACTCACAAGATCTAAAGCTTCTAAAATTATCGATCAGGACCAGAAATTTGGGGAAACTTCAGAACCAGTCATGGCTATGAGAATTAGTAAAGAAGGGCCAGATTGGTCTGAGTTAGTAAATTTAATATCAAAGATCAGAATCTTAAAATAGACTCATTATATTCTGAATCAGATGCTCAGAGGGAAGCTTTAAATGTCCAGGGTCTTAAGTTAGACTCAGTAAATGCTGTATTAAATGTTGAATTGGATTCGCAGAGCGAAACTTTAAATTTTCAAACAATGATTCTAGGGTTGTTAAATGCCAAAGTTGACTCCCAGAGTGAACAATTTGGAAATCTAGGCGAAGGCATGGATGCTGTAAAGACTGAATTTGATGCCTTAAATAGTAAAGTAGAGAATTTGAAATTAGATTTAAAGAATGAATTAACTAGTTCCTTAAACATTCATGTAAATCAAATGTTTACTGACTATAACCGAAAACAGAATGATGGAAAACAGAATGAGGGAAAATGCAATATGGTAGAATCTGAAATCAATGACAAGTTAGGGTCATTTGAAAATGTATGTAATGTTAAGTATAATGCTGTAAAGCAGGGATTGCATACTTTAAAAGAGAGCGTCAATAAGCATAGCAAATTAATGACTGTCATTCAATTGCAAATTACAGGTGTAAGTACATGAGTGGATAATGTAGAAAGAAGCTTCCAAGAGAAGATATCAAACCCTGATATAGTAAATATAAGTAGTTTGGAAAAAACAATTTGATGAGATAATAGATTGAAAAGTCACCAAGAGAATGACATCCGGGAACGTGTCACCTATTGTTTATTTCAATTTTTCAGATACCCGAAAGGTTATAGACGACTTGTGGAAAAAATTTAAACTTATCCAGGACAAAGTGGAAAAATGGGTAACTTCACCCAATGTTGTGTTAACTAGTGAAGTAGTTACTGATTTGCAATGGGGAGTGAATTTGGGGTTATCGAGACATTTCCCTATATTCAAGCCTGATGGAGATGTGCACTCGACACATTTCTTGTAAAGGCTTAACCAAGCCTTGCCAAAAATTGGAAAGACTCTAAAAAGATCGAATTTGCTGTGGGTTACTTTCTAGGAGAAATATTGAGAACTTTTCCTCTTGGGGAGATTTTCAAAAGAAATTTAAAGAGAAGTATTGGTCTACAAGTGCCCAAGAGAAGTTAATATCAGATCCATGGGATCTTGGTGGAGTCATCTGTCCCCCAGGGGCGTTAACATTCTGACTTAATGGGCGGAGTAATGACGGTCAGATCTGAAGTTGTTTTCGGTGTTGCTTCCAAAACAGTTTTCCTACACCAAATTCCCTTCAAATCTTAAACTATTCTGTCATCTATTCCTAAAATCTTAAACTATCCTATAATCTTATTACCTGGAAAACACATTTCTTGTAAAGGTTTAACCAAGCTTTACCAAAAAATTGGGAAGACTCTAAAAAGATTGAATTTGCTGTGGGTTACCTTCTAGGAGAAGCCTCCAAATGGTGTACTGTGAATATTGAGAACTTTTTCCTCTTGGGGAGATTTTCAAAAGAAATTTAAAGAGAGGTATTGGTCTACAAATGCCCAAGAGAAGTTAATATCAGATCCATGGGATCTTGGTGGAGTCATCTGTCCCCCAGGGCCACTAACATTCTGAGTCAACGGGTGGAGTAATGACGGTCGGATCCGAAGTTGTTTTCGGTGTTGCTTCCAAAACAGTTTTCCTACACCAAATTCCCTTCAAATCTTAAACCAATCTGTCATCCATTCCTAAAATCTTAAACTATCCTATAATCTTATTACCTAGAAAACTGGATATGACTACAACTTAGGAGAATTACAAAATGAGGAATAAAGTGATCTCTAGAAGAAATAAACGGAATAAGAATATTATGTCTGTGAAAAATATAATATAATGTGATGAACTGAACGACTGTTAGACTGTAGTGTATAATTTACTATTTTCTATAGAACATTTTATACCCTTTATGAGATGTGATGTAGATGGGAGAGTTTGTATCAGTTTCAAAAGGGGTGGGTATTGTGAATAAAAGTATGATTTACAAGAACACACATATCAAGACTAACACAAGACACACACCACACCTTTCAAACAACCCTCACAAAGGAGTGTGACTGATTCTTCACCATTAGCCATTTCCATAGGTTTGCTAAGATTTCCTTCAGGGACCTCAAGGGTAAAGGTGGGAATGTCCGTTCTGTAGGAGATGATTGAGTACCAAACCTCCTATGGCATCTCACTCAAGTACCTGCGAGGTATGGATCCTGGGGAAGGGGGTGGGTGGGAAGGGTTTCCAGTCTTTGGTGCTATCTTCTTTCTCTTCTTCGATCTCACCAACCAGTTTTATTCATTTCCTTTCTTACTGTCATTTGAGGACATATCTATTTTTTCCCTCTTTCCATATTCATCTACTTCCATCGCAGAAGTCCTTCCCGGTTTGCATGGTTTCCAATAACCTATATCTTATCTTCAGATAAGAAGGCTGAAGAATCAAACTACACAAACACACATCCTCATACACACAAAATTACAAAATTACTAGAAACCTGTCACGATGTGAGAACCACCAGGTATTGTAGGGGAAAGAATATGTGTACATAGGTACATAGGGAAACATACACATACAGATATACAAACACTATGACAGTTCTACATCGCCTATTTATATAAAAACTAACACACACACACACACACACACACACACACACACACACACACACACACAGATATATATATGATTCCATATCTCATATATAGAAAGAGAACGCAAGCCAGATTGGAGTTAACCATGATGCTTATTTAAGAAAAGTCAGTGTAGCAAATACTCTGGTGAATTGATGAATACCTGGATAGTGAGTCTTGAATTATAGGTAGACATAGTATATACTAAGGGTATAGGAGTCAAGAAGTAGAGGAGGACTCCAGGGATTAAATGATGTATTATAAAAGTGTATGTGAAGCGTAATATAGATTTGTAGCTTTACCAGAAAATACTTACAGTATACTTAGAAATGAACCATGAGTCCTACTCAGAAAGGATAAGGGGGGTGTACTCAGCATCTGCTAAGTATGTAGGGGAGTCATACCTAGATGGAGATAGGACGACCTCTGGCCTGAAAAATAGGAATCTTTTATAAAGGGGAGTACCTACCAGAATGGAAAGAGAAAGTGCTCTCAAATGTCAGCCGACATGCAAAGTATAGGTACTGATCCTGGAAGAATCATGACAGAAGTCACACATTTTATAGGGATTATTCTGATAAGTTTGAATTCCATGCACAACTAGCATTATTACGTTTTATGGAAGTTTAAGAGTATCAAAAGAACACCTTCATTTTGCTCAGAGTTCCTCCAAACTACAGCAAACTACAGCAAATAATGAATGAGTACATACTTAGGAAAGGTAGTACGAAAGGCGAGAACAAAAAGTAGGTTACTCATGTGTCTTGAACACCTGGAGTTTATGATTGGAAAGATAGCAAAAGAAAAAGAAAAAAAAATGTCCTCACAATTCCTAGATATTACAAGAGCTGAATAAAACCTTGAGTGAAATGCTCAGGTTTTATTACCAAAGTGAAACGAAAAAAGAATGACTAAATAGTAAGAAAAACATTATTCATGGTTATTAAAAGAAATGTATACTGTTAAAATGTGAATTGTTATTATGTGTGATATTAATGTACATCATGATTATATGTATAAAGTATCATGTGTATGATCTGGGGGGGATATGTAGTCATTTGAGAATTTCTGCATAAATTCTACAACCACTCAGCCTTCTACTGTCTCTAATACATGATATTTTAAATATAAGTGTTAGATTGTGTATCTACTGTACATCACCTGTCTGTGTGTGCAGGTCTGAAGTTTGTTGTGAGAAGACTGTAGATACGGCCCTCGAATGGCACCGACCTGTACTTGTCGGTTGGTCCACGGAAGTCATAATGAAAGCACACGGCAGAACCAAGGAACTTCTGTGTTATTCTGTGCTAATTGTATCAGTGACCATTGTTATAAATAACAAGAACAATTGAGATTCTGAACTGCGAAAAAAACTCTTATATTAGACTTGCTGGAAGCAAGACATATTTTCACGATATGTTGGTGGTAGAGTTATGGTTGTTAAGCCAACTATTAGGTAAATGTACTTAAACCTGTTTCTAATGTGAGATGATATGAGTGTTTTACAAGAAGTCAAATGTTTATGTGCAAAGTGTGAATTTTGTTCTTTTTAAGGCTCAGATATACCAATAGTTGTTGAAAAGTATTCATCGTGTACCTAATTATTTCGCAAGTAGAGAGAAAGTCTTTAAGGTTCCTGTAACTAGCATCATTCTTCAGAGAAGAAGTTTATAAAAGATGGTTATCCAGAGAAGAAGATCGGCTGTGTACACCAAGTAAGTCAACTTGTATAAGGGAAGTGGCAAGGTTTCAATCCAACTTCACACATTCTTGTCATCAAAAACATTAGAAGATATGTTTGTTGACTAGGCTTGGGGGTAATATCTATTTGTGAAGGTCTTTGTGATACCTTCAGTGTACTGAGAAAATGAGTTCTTGGCACTGCGGATACATTGTTCCAAGGTATCTAGGCTGTATGGGAGGGATTTTTTGGTGTAATATGGATGGTAGCTGTGAAATGTGGATACTGTTAACTGTTAGTGGGTGCAATGTGGACAGAGGTGTGGACAGAGAGGTGGTGGTCAACATCTGGAAAGGTGGCACATTGTACAGTCCACCCACCTGGCACCTACTACTCCAGTCCTGTCCGTGCTTATCCTGCTCCCTTCGAGGCTGAGACACTTGTGAAAGAAGCCATGTCATATACCATCTTTGCTGCAAAAACTGCATAGCTTTTTATGTTATTGTGGCCACTAACCAGCTATCCACCATCTAAATCTTCATGCATACTCTGCAAGAGCCATATGGTGAAAGTGAGAGGGTACCCTGTATTACTAAAGTTGTTTCCTCTCCTGTTTTGCTTGGACATGGGGTGAGAGAAAAATGACTGTCTGTATGCCTCCATATGAGCTCTAATTTCTCATATCTCATCTGCATGGTCCTTACACAAAATGTATGTTGGCAGTAGCTGGATCATTCATGGTCAGCTTCAAATGTCAATTCTCTAAATTTTCTCAATACTGTTCTCCAAAAAGAACATCACCTTCTCTCCAGGGATTTCCATTTGAGTTCCACAGGTATCTCCATAATACTTTCATTTTGTTACCTACTGGTAACAAATCCAGCAGCCTGCCTTATACTGTTTTGACGTCTTCCCTTAATTTGACTGATGTGGATTCCAAGCACTCGAGCAGTACTCAAGAATAGATTGCACTAGTATCCTATATGTGGTTATCTTTAAAGATGAACTACACTTTCCTCAAATTCTCTCAATAAACCAAAAGTGTCAATTCACCTTTCCTACCTCAATTCTCAAATGCTCATTCCATTGCATATTGTTTAGCAACATTATGCCCAGATATTTAAATCTACACTACTAATGCTGCATCCAAACATTACAAGTTTGTTTTCATACTCATCTGTCATTAACTTACATTTTTCTGCATTTAGAGCTGGCTGACATTCATCACACCAACTAGAAGTTTTCTCTAAGTCATCTTGCATCATACTACAGTGAGTTACCTTCATCAGCTTCCCACAGACCACAGCATCATCAGCAAAAGAGCACAGATTGCTGTCCACCCTGTCGGCAGGCCATTTATGCACAGAAAATAATAGCAGTACTATCTCACTTCCCTGGGGCACTCCTGAGAGCACCCTTGTCTCTAATCAACACTTGACACTATGATGACATACTGGATTCTCTTACTTAAGAAGTCATTGGGCCACTCACACATCTGGGAGCGTATTCCATATGCTCATTCCTTCGATAACAACCTCTTGTGGGGTATTGTGTAAAATGCGTTTTGGTAATCTAGAAATATGGAATGTGCCTGTTGCCCTTCATTCATAGTTTACAATACCTTGTGACAAAAGGACAAGCTGAGTTTTGCACGAGCGATGCTTTCTAAATCCGTATTGATATGTGGACATAAGCTCTTTGGTGTCAAGGAAATTTGAACTCAGAACATGTTCTGTAGCAAACTAGTGTTATGGATATTAGACTGTAACCTTGTGAGTCCATTCTGTTATGCTTATTATACACAGGGATCCCCTGCACTATTGTCCAGTCACTTTGAACTATGTGCTGGGCAAGAGATACACAATAAACGGAAGCTAAATAACAGGCCAATGCTGTAGAGTACTGCTGTAAAACCAAACTGTGTTCCATCTGGACCGGGCATCTTATTTGTTTTCAAGTCTTTCAGTTGTTTCTCTATACCAGGGATGCTTATTACTATGGTTTCCATATGAAATTCTGTGCAATGATCAAGTGATGGTATGTCTGTAAAATTCTGATGCATTAATGATTTCTTAAATGCTATCTTCAACTGCCATACCATGCTGGTCGACAAGTGACTGGATGGAAGCCTTAGACCCACTTCGAAATTTTATGTAGGACCAGGATGAATGGGTACCACCAAACTGTTGCTGAGAACAGGGTTGGCCATCTGGTGACACAACATGCAATCAAGCAAAACATGTTCATTTTCAGTGGCTGTGCCATAACTCATGCCATCTGGATCCTTGCCTTCACAACCAGCTTCTGTCATGGCCTTACTCCCAATTCATAAACCCACATCTCCTTCAGAATGTAGCATTCCTCATCAGCTCCAAAAACCATGTATCACATGTCCATGCCATTTAACTGCCACCCCAGCCTCCTGTATTCCTAGCTTGCAGACTGGTTGCCACCCTCTGACCCACTAGCCACCCAACCCAATTCTTCTCTATGCCTCCTTCCTCTCTCTCCTTCTACCCACCCCAATTGACACTACCCCCTCAACCTAATCCATCTGTTGAAATACAGCATTAGCACTGGCACCACATAGGGGTATAGGCACATGTATTTGTGTGTGCTTGTGCATCTGTGTGTGTGTGTGTGTGTGTGTGTGTGTGTGTGTGTGTGTTTTATGTGTTATTGTAGTTCAAAGAAGATAACTTCTAAAGCCACCTAGTTTTCTTTTTTTGTGTGTGTCTTTATTGATGACTCAACACTTCTGATTTTTGTTGTGTAGTCATGTTTAATTCAGACGCATTTACATTTCTAGCATTCTTTTTCGTTGTTCATGTCTCCAATTCATTGTCTCCTTTGTGTGGTATGTAGGAATCTATCGTTCTATAGTGCGGTTTTGTAGTCCAATAGATCACATTCTACAGGTGTGTACAGCTGAACCTTTGAATTCATTATTATACTGGCCCCAGGGAATGAAAGGAAGGGATCCATTATTTTTTTTGGAAGTTGGTATATTTATGTTTATTATTCACACACACCATCAAGATCTATAGTGGCATATGACATTGAGATGTCACATATGTGAGAACTTGGTTTTCTAAAAACTGACTGAAGCTGATGTCTAACTGTGTGGACCTGTACTGGTTGACGGTTCTTCTGTATTGCACTGAGGCCAATAATGGTGAAATGTAAGATACTTAAGCATTAATATTAGACTGTGTTATTATTGAAACAGGGTTGCCATGAGTTCTGGAAATCGGGGAATATCGGGGGATTTCAAACATATCAAGGAAATTAACAAATAAATAAATAAATAAAAAATAAACTGGAAAAATCTTGTTTATGTCTCAGTAGATGAAATGGTTTGTTTACTCAGACATCATGCATTGTTGGTGGCTGGGCACAGCTGAGTATGTGCGCTGCTTCCCTACTCCCTCATTCTTACTGCTTCTCTCCTTCCTACCATTCTGCTCAGCTTGCAGTCAGTGTTGCCATCACTTCTTGCCGATAACCTAGTAGCTGCCAACAAGAGTCAGGGAGATGAGTGGAGTGGTTTGTTTGGATCTGATTGTCAGAGACTATTGATGCAATGGCTGGAGATGGCAGTCATGTGTGCATGAGTTGTGTCTGAGTGATTATGTGAAAGTGTGTGTGCTCTCATTTCCTGACAAAGGCTATGGCTGAAAATTTAATTTGAGAGTGTGATTGTCTTTTCTGCATGCCTGTCTGCAGCTCAGTAATCATCTTCATAGCGAGTTGTTTTCTATCTTCATTAGCATTGATTCTCAGAGTATTTGCACAAGTTATTTGGTCCTCAGATTGATCACTGCAATCTCATTTCATCATCATGGTGTTTGTGACAGGTGAATAGCTGGCCACATGAGTGGACTTCCATGACAGGCCAAAATCACAGGCCATTTCTGTGGGTATCTCTAACAGATTGAGCCTGCTGATCTGAAACCCATTGTTTCCCACTAATGTGCAGACCCTGTCCATTGGATCTAGTCTCACTGATCTTCCTGAAGGCCAGGTCTGTCTGTGTGTGTCATAATCTGGCAGATTATCATCAAGGACCAAGGACTGCAGTGCTCCTCAGCAGCCAGAAGCCACAGGCAATTGATTTCAGGAATTGCAACTGTCTCATCACAAGTACACTATACAGTGCAGCATTTTATAGACATTTTATTTATTCTATTTTGGCACTTTGAAAGTAGTCCATATATTAGAAAGTAGGACAATAAGGAGAAGAAAATTGTGGCAGTTGCTGGTGGTTTGTATGGTACGTACTCACATATTTCTCAAAAGAGAAATCACACAATACCTGTAAAACGAAATTATCATTTGGCATTGATGGCCAGGAGGCCCATCCAAGGGATGTTGGCCACCGGATTGCAAGTCTTCATTAAGGTGATGACACAATCCCGACTTGTGCGTCAGTGATCATGAAATGATGATGAGGACAACACAACACCCAGACCACAAGTGAAGAAAACCTCCAATCTAGCCGGGAATCAAACCCAGGCCCACTGCATGGTAGGCAAACACATTACCACTCAACTAAGCAGATGGACAAACAATACCACTAAAATAATAGACATAACACCTGACAATACAAACATATTGCAGTGACTTATAGTGTTGGTGTACACAACTCTTCCCCACCCTATACACATCTTTCAAGAGGCCTACTTTCCTCTGAGTTTAATTTTGAAGTCAGTGAAAGTATTTTAAATCTGTCTTGTGACTCCAAGGAAATGCGTATTTTAGTCACCAAATGTGTTTCGTTTTATTGAAATAAATAACATCCATGGTCTTAATGAAGCGCACATACCATTTGGCTTGTTCAAAAATGTTCAAATGTGTCTGCAATCTCATGGGACTTAACTGCTAAGGTCATCAGTCCCTAAACTTACACACTACTTAACCTAAATTTTCCTAAGGAAAAACACACACACCCATGCCCGAGGGAGGACTCGAACCTCCGCCGGGATCAGCCGCACCGTCCATGACTGCAGTGCCTTAGACCGCTCAGCTAATCCTGCGCAGCCCATTTGGCTTACTTTCTCCGTCTAAATACAGTTCATTACAAAAGATTTTGATGTTAGTACTTAAGAGTTTTGCTCACACATTTAAAAATACAGAATTCACTGCTTTTTTGTCAACTTATGTCTTTACGCACCCTTGAAATCTCAGAGTTTTCCAGGGAACAATGCTAGAACGTGTCTGGAAATCAGGGAAATATGAGTGATTTCACTTGGGGAAACTTGTGGCAACCCTGTGAAATTATCAATCATCCTTTCAAGTCAACTGAACATTGTTGACAATGCCAAGACAGACAAACCACATGAAACAAGTTGGTAAAAGAGGATGAAATAATGGAAACAACTTTTTTTCATCATGTTATTTATATTCTAAAACTGAAAGAAAGGCTACAGTGTTCTATATAATTATATTTGCTTCCAGCTTGCATTGAAGAACTACGTAGAGATGAAGGTTTGCCATTGTTTGCTGAAGATCCCATTAAGGATGCATTAAAACAAACTGAAGTGGAACCAGAATCAATCAATCAGCAAAGTGATAGTGCCTGCATTGTATTTCATGGGGCTCCAAGTACTGGTAAGCTGCATAGGTGTTACTCAACTTATTGTTATGAAGTTTGGTAGTATTGAATGCAAATATCAGTCTATATAGTTCAAAGTGCACTAAAACAAAATTTTTAAGTGGATTTCTTGAAATTGTTTTGAGAACATGCTTACAATATATTGCATTCATAAGACAATGGGAGTAAAATCTGTAGCTTTAGTGAAGAAAAAAATCATAATTTTCTTTAAGATAATGAATAAAATAGTAAGTATTTACTCACAGTACAGCCAATGGTAGCATTTCAATTTTAGATTTACACTTTTTGGATGAAACAGAAGTTTAGTCAGATCAAAACTGTTTGTGTGATGCTAATACTGCTACATCACAGACTCAATGTTATATTTTTGCATAAACTTCTTCATCTATTTCAGTTTTATAGGGAATAGAATTGTGCTTTTCTTTAAAGCAAAGTACCACTGATATCTCTTATCAACCCTGAAGTAGCCATGGATGTTTAATTTATTTATTCAGGCATAAAACAATGTACATTGTATGAATGTCATCAAATGTTTGTACAATATTTCTTATTAAAAGAAGCATCCCTCATTCAGTATTTATAGCTCCTATAGTTAGCTGTACTTTTATAATCACATCATAAATTTTTACACAGTACTATGTTCATGAACATGAAGTAACTGTTGTGTAGGTACATGATGAAAGACTCCCAGGATACTGTAAAGTCAAAAAAAAAAAAAAAAAAAAAAAAAAAAAAAAAAAAAAAAAAAAAAAACAGTCTAACATAAGAATTGGTGAACTCGTTAATAATGAATGCACGATAAGGCACAGACAAACGAAAAAAACATTCATTCAATTATTTGTACAGTTTTTTTGTTTTCGCACACTCTCTCACTCATATGTAGAGGGAGGATGAAGATGTGCAATTTTAAATATGAAGTATTAAGAGTTTTATGTATCATATGTGTGCATGAATTATAGTATATTGAACAGCAGTATCAAGTATTTTTTATTTATTGAAGTGAAGTGAAAACCATATGATGAGGATTTTCTTGATTACGACAAGTGATGGTGTTCTTGGAATCTGCTGCCTGCAACCACAACTGAAATCTGAGCGAAGTCTGATAGCCAAGAAAAATTCAAATAAGCACAGAACATTTCTAATAATGCAATTTTATTATATCCTACAAAAATGTGTCTTCATATGCATATTCAATAATATTTATGCAGTTCAGAACTTCCAAGAGATTTCCTTCTAGTGTGTGTATAAAATATGATGACATGGAAATATGAGAAGTTGAGAGTGCAAAATTCTTGGGATTACAACTAGATAATAAATTCAGTTGGGAGCAACATACTAATGAACTGCTAAAGCACCTAAACATGTCTGTGTTTGCAATGTGAATGATGTCAGACATAGGAGATATAAATATTTAAAAAACTGGCATATTTTCACTCCATTATGTGATATGGTATCACGTTTCAGTTTAATCCACAAATCGAGAAAAAATTTTTAGAGTACAGAAGTGTATAATAAGAGTAATGTGTAGTGTTAATCCAAGAACATCATGTCGAAACCTATTCAAACAATTGGGCATACTAACCACAGCTTCTCTGAATTTTTATTCCTTAATGAGGTTTGTTGTAAATGATACATCTCTTTCTCCAAGTAACTGCTTGGTCATAACTGCTATCTGCTTCACATCTCCTGTGCAGCAAGGTATGTAAATTTAAGTATTAACTGTTTTTTTCTCACTTGTCACTTCTTTTTCCATGTGTTTTTGCTTTTAGGAAGCTTTAATTTTTGAGTACTAGCAATAGTGTTCCATAGATTTCGTGTTTGTTTTGAATACAGTCCAGATACAGTTAGTGCTTATTTTCATTGTTTCCAACAAGAAGAGTCTAGTAACCACAGTTTAGCCAATTATCAGCCGCCTTTAGTGAATTGGCAGTCTAGTTAAGGCTTAAACCAGAGGCTCAGATGATTCTACGGAGATGTGGAGTGCAAATTTCTTGACCTTCGCTATCAGTTCCCTCTGAATAGGTCAGGTGTGCACTACATGCAGGAAGCAGTTACGAGGCTAGCAGAGTACGTGTGGAGTGCACATCTCGGTTTTTTAGGTTAGAGAATTCCCACCCTAGGCCCGAGAAGACGCCTCCTGAGAAGCGATAAGGTAGCAGTAGGCAAATTGCAACAGGGAATGACAATAGCAATGTGGTAATAGTAAACTGCAGGAGCATCTATAGAAAGGTCCCAGAACTGCTCTCATTAATAAATGGTCACATTGCCCACTAGTACTAGGGATAGAAAGTCGGCTGAAACCAGATGTAAACAGTAATGAAATTCTAAACTTAGATTGGAATGTATACTGACGAGACAGTCTGGACAGTGAAGGGGGACGCATGTTTATAGCGATAAAAAGTGCAATAGTATTGAAGGGAATTGATGGAGATCCAAAATGTGAAATATTTTGGGTGAAGGTCAGCAGGCTCAAACATGGTAATTGGATGAAACTTCCTGGCAGATTAAAACTGTGTGCCCGACCGAGACTTGAACTCGAGACCTTTGCCTTTCGCGGGAAAGTGCTCTACCATCTGAGCTACTGAAGCACGACTCATGCCCGGTACTCACAGCTTTACTTCTGCCAGTATCTCGTCTCCTACCTTCCAAACTTTACAGAAGCTCTCCTGCAAACCTTGCAGAACTAGCACTCCTGAAAGAAAGGATACTGCGGAGACATGGCTTAGCCACAGCCTGGGGGATGTGAGTACTGGGCGTGAGTTGTGCTTCGGTAGCTCAGATGGTAGAGCACTTGCCCGCGAAAGGCAAAGGTCCCGAGTTCGAGTCTCAGTCGGGCACACAGTTTTAATCTGCCAGGAAGTTTCATATCAGCACACGCTCCGCTGCAAACTGAAAGTCTCATTCTGGAAATGGTAATTGGATGTCTCTATAGGCCCCCTGACTCAGCAGCTGATGTGGCAGAACAGCTGAAGGAAAATTTGGAAAATATTTTGAATAGATTTCCCAACCATGTTATAGTTCTGGGTGGAGATTTTAATTTACCAGATATAGACTGGAAGACTCAAATGTTTATAATGGGTGGCATGGACAAAGAATCTAGTGAAATTTTTCTAAGTGCATTATCTGAAAACTAGACCTTCTGGTGACAAACAGACCCAAACTATTTGAAACAGTTAACGCAGAACAGGGAATCAGCAGTTATAAAGCGGTTACAATATCGATGATTTCAGCCATAAATAGAAATATTAAAAAAGGTAGGAAAATTTTTCTGTTTAGCAAACGTGACAAAAGGCAGATTTCAGAGTACCTGACAGCTCAACACAAAAGTTTTATCTCAAGAACAGATAGTGTTGGGGATCAGTGGACAAAGTTCAAAACCATCAAACAGTATGCATTAGATGAGTATGTGCCAAGCAAGATCATAAGAGATGGAAAAGAGCCACCATGGTACAACAGCCGAGTTAGAAAACTGCTGCAGAAGCAAAGGGAACTTCACAGGAAACATAAACATAGCCAAAGGCTTGCAGACAAACAAAAATTACACAAAGCGAAATGTAGTGTAAGGAGGGCTATGCAAGGAGTGTTTAATGAATTCAAAAGTAAAGTTCTATGTACTGGCTTGGCAGAAAATCCTAAGAAATTCTGAACTTATGTCAAAGCGGTAGGTGGATCAAAACAAAATGTCCAGACACTCTGTGACCAAAATGATACTGAAACAGAGGATGACAGACTAAAGGCCAAAATACTAAATGTCTATTTCCAAAGTTGTTTCACAGAGGAAGACTGCACTGTAGTTCCTTCTCTAGATTGTCGCACAGGTGACAAAATGGTAGATATCAATAAAAAATAGATGACAGAGGGATAGAAAAACAATTAAAATTGCTCAAAAGAGGAAAGGCCGCTGGACCTGATGGGATACCAGTTCAATTTTACACACAGTAAGTGAAGGAACTAGCCCCCCTTCTTGCATCAGTTTACTGTAGGTCTATAGAAGAGTGTAGTGTTCCAAAAATTGGAAAAGGGCACAGGTCATTCCTGTTTTCAAGAAGGGATATCAAACAGATGTGCAGAACTATAGACCAATATCTCTAACGTTGATCAGTTGTAGAATTTTGGAACACATGTTATGTTAAAGTATAATGACTTTTCTGGAGACTAGAAATCTACTGTTTAGGAGTCAGCATGGGTTTAGAAAAAGACGATCATGTGAAATCCAGCTCACGCTATTCGTCCACGAGACTCAGAGGGCCATAGACATGGGTTCCCAGGTAGATGCTGTGTTTCTTGACTTCTGGAAGGTGTTTGATACAGTTCCCCACAGTTGTTTAATGAACAAAGTAAGAGCATATGGACTATCAGACCAATTATGTGATTGGATTGAAGAGTTCTTAGATAACAGATTGCAGCATGTCATTCTCAATGGAGAGAAGTCTTCCGGAGCAAGAGTGATATCAGGTGTGCCACAGGGGAGTGTTGTAGGACTGTTTCTATTCACAATATATATAAATGACCTTGTGGATAACATCAGAAGTTCACTGAGGCTTTTTGCGGATGATGCTGTAGTATATTGAGAGGTTGTAACAATGGAAAATTGTACTGAAATGAAGGAGGATGTGCAACAAGTTGACACACGGTACGGGGAATGGCAATTGAATCTCAATGTAGACAAGTGTAATGTGCTGCAAATACATAGAAAGAAAGACCCTTTAACATGTAGCTACAATATAGCAGGTCAGCAACTGGAAGCAGTTAATTCCATAAATTATCTGGAAGTAGGCATTAGGAGTGATTTAAAATTGAATGACCATATAAAATTCATCGTTGGTAAAGCAGATACCAGACAGAGATTCATTGGAAGATCCTAAGGAAATGCAGTCCGAAAACAAAGGATGTAGGTTACAGTACACTTGTTCACCCACTGCTTGAATACTGCTCACTGGTATGGGATCTGTACCAGATAGGGTTGATAGAAGAGATAGAGAAGATCCAATGGAGAGCAGTGCGCTTCATTACAGGATCATTTAGTAATCACAAAAGGGTTACGGAGATGGTAGATAAACTCAAGTGGAAGACTGTGTGAGAGAGACACTCAGTAGCTTGGTATGGGCTTCCACCAAGGAGTCAAGCAGTATATTGCTCCCTCTTATGTATATCTCGCGAAGAGACCGTGAGAATGAAATCAGAGAGATTAGAGTCCACACAGAGGCATACCGGCAATCATTCTTTCCACAAACAATGTGAGACTGGAATAGAAGGGAGAACCGATAGAGGTACTCAAGATACCCTCCGCCACACAACATCAGGTGGCTTGCAGAGTATGGATGTAGATGTAGATGTAGATGTACACAGTATCAATAATAGGAATAAGAACAATATACATAAAGATTTAGAATCACTTACTCTTGCCCAGTAAGGAGTCCAGTATGAGATGTTTGTATTTTCCCACCTCTGCGATGCAAATGTTTTGACTTTTGAATGAAATGCCCAGTCGATGTGCTGTTGTTTTCATGTCAGTTCTACCAACAGTGAGAGTTGTTTAGTTCTCGGCATGTTGTAAAATTCCTGGATTCGTCTCGTCGCTGTGCAGCCTACGAAAAGGATTGCGGAAGACTCCCAAATAAATTCCAAAGTACAGTGCAGTTTTAACACCAATATATTTCCAGGACTCTGGTCTCCTAGCCTGGTGAACTGTACCAGTTACATCACATGTACCAAAAGTTGACATCAAACGACACAGAGTTCACAACAATCAACAAACGAGTGAGCCGACAATACATTTGCTCGCAACCCTAGCCAAAAAAACGAGTGCCCCATGGTGCCTGCGTGACCTCTATTTATACTTTTGTTAACAATTACAGACAATGAAAATTACAATTTTATGTAAAATTACAATTAAAAATTAAACCGAATATGAGATGCACATTGCTAAAAATTTACAATCTCAGTGCTGAACAAGGTGAACCTATTTTCAACTTAGTTATGAGTTAATATATCATTTTCTGACTAATTATGTTACAGATAACAATTACATTTCTAAATTTGTTTATAACAAATCAACTAGCACCTGAATTAACATATATCGGAGATTCAATTAACATGCTTTATTTATATGTTCTATTTAATTTGCTATAGTAATTTTATAATGATATGTTTACTGGTAGATCCTGACCATGTCCTACATTTCTTTTGATTAGTTACAGTATTAATTTCACATTTATATTGTGTTTTTCACATTAGAACGATGTTAATTAGCAAAGCATCATTTTCGAATTATATGCATACTGAAATAGTGGTTATTTTTGTATGTAATTTGGAAACAGGTCACTTTACAATCAGGCAATTAGGACTGGTGTTTATCTTTAATGCTCTCCGAGGGGTTCTGATCAGTAGCAACGAGATACAGTAATATTTCAAGTATTCAGCAATACATATTTTCAATGTTACTAGCAACCATTAAGAGTTTAGTTTGAGACAAGGCACAATTTAAGCATAATTTCCATCCATGAATTGCAGTAGACCATTTTAATGAAAATTTTTTATATTTCAATTTTTGACAACACTTGGTTGTAATAGCCAAGTAACTAGCTACTGTGTGAATGATGGACTTAATGAAAGCAGATGTAAGTATTAAACCTGTAAATATTAGAAGTTTAATTTTAATTCATGTACATAATTTTACTGTTTATTGGCTGAGGATCATTAAAATTAATGAAACTCAAGTTTTTCTAATTACTTTTTTGTAATGTGTTTATCTGACATGTTCCACACCCAGGAGGATCCCCTCTTTTGTGGGTCTATGGAATGAATAATTAATCTAACCTAATCTAACAATAATAATACATTTTTATTTTATTTTATTTTTTTTATTACAACACAACTGGCATCTGCGACAGGACTTCAGGGCACCGGTTGTGGGTAGTGTTGGTTAAATATTGATATAGTAAGAAATTTTTATGACATTGTTATGAGTCATAAAAACTAATTGTCTGTTTTCTGTTTGCATGAATCACAATGGGAGCAAGTATTGCAAAAAGGCAAAAATTGAGGAGAAATTTTGGAAAGGAAT
Organism: Schistocerca piceifrons; assembly: GCF_021461385.2. Lineage (NCBI taxonomy): Eukaryota > Metazoa > Arthropoda > Insecta > Orthoptera > Acrididae > Schistocerca > Schistocerca piceifrons. Next base: position 140,822,876 of record NC_060141.1, on the reverse strand, counting down.
AAGAATTGGATGCAGGTTAAGTAAAAATATTCAGTAGTTAGCTGTTTTGTTCGGCGCAGCAAAGATAGGATGGCTTTTCATGTTCTTGCATGGTTACACTTGGTAGCACCTCTTTTGATGTAGATAGAAACCTTTTCCTCAGTGTTCCCTTCTTGGGTTTAATTTGCAAGAAATTTACAGAAATTATTCAGTGTGATACATATTGTCACAAAAACATAAAGAATTGCAATACAATAGTTTGCACATCATAATAGACATAAAACAGGGTTTGATATTATGTAAATTCATTTATTAAGTGTAATAATTAGTGTATGAAATTTTAAAAATTTTGTGAAATTTCTGTTTTTTTATGTATTCATACAACATGGCAGGAAAAAATATGTCCATTGTTGATGGCGATAGCAAAAACGCAATTAGACAAGATGGCTTAGAATTGCATGATTGAACAATTGAAATTCAGGTGCCATGCATGCCTGCTGCAGGAATTTTAATAAGCTCAGAGATGAGTGCCACAGGAGTGACAAATGATAGCGATGCTCTGCAGCAGAACAGCCTTGATGACACAATGTTTACAATTGACGAGGCAATGTCATGCATCTTCCAGAGTGACATACCGCTCATGAATGATACATTGGAGAGTGATTCCAATATGAATTTTGGCAACAAGTTACAAACACCACTTGGTCCCAACACAAACATTAACTTGGGAAGTACAGCTGACAGCAACCACAGTAGTACAACTGAAGCACTGCAATGGCAGTTACTATCTAACATAAAATAGAAATTTGATGATATGAAACACAATATGAACACCAATTTTGGTAATTTGACACAAGATATGAAAATGGCAAAACAGCCACAAAATACTGTTACACAAGTTCTAAATGCAATGAAGCAAGAACAAAAAAGTATTCAAGGAGTTGCAAGAAATGGTCTCACAGGAATTCAAAGACTTACCAAAAATATTTCCTGTTGAAATCAACGTCAAATTGAATGATGCGAAAACACCAGTAAAGCATGAAGTACTTCCTGAAGTTAACAGTAACATTGCAGAGAAAATGGGAGGTAGATTCTTTTAATGACCATTGTGATATAGTAGAGCAAAAGATAAAGAAAATCACAGATGCAAAAACAAACATTGAAGCCACACAAAGCCAGTTGGTTTCAACAGTAAGAAAGGTAGCCACTGTCGTTAACAAACTAAATAAAGACTATGAAAGTGTACCTCCAGCTGTAAAAGAGGTTACTTTAAGGGTTGCAACATTTGAGGTTGACTCAGCATATGCTAAGAAGGAAAGAGAGAAAATCAGTGAAAATCTGAGTGATGTCATTAGTCAAGCTGAAGCAGGTAAATTAGATAAGGGTAATACCATTGCACAGAAGTTGGTAACAGATTGTAAGTTATACACAGATGTAGTAGGAAAGGCTATTCAGAAAAAAGAAAATGAAATCATGAACAAGGTATACATTAACCTACAAGACAAGAAGATCTGAAATCTTTTAGAAGAAAATATTACCAGATCTCAAAATATGCATGTAAATAATACACAGGCTACAGCGAACAAACCACAACCTGTCAGTATTTATCCATAAATTGTCACGAGTCCCATAGCAGGTACCAGTGACAGTTGTAGAGTGCAAAATGTAAACATACCCACAACTCCTATATCTGAACAATTTCCATCCGGGATTAAAGGGAACTAAAATAACAACGTAAATACAATCAAAAATGCAACATGTCTATAAACTATTTTTGCAGGCAAAGGTTTGCTGAGACATCGACAGTTTCCTATATTCACTACTAAAGGTAAGGCAATAAATCCCGTAGTATTTATCAGTGCTTTTCATCATGTATTTCCATGCAACTGGACGGAAGCACAGAAAATCAGATTTGTCATGGGATGTATCGAAGGTGATGTGCTTTTATGGGAAACTGAAGTGGCCAAACATTGCAACACTTATATTGGATCTGAATGAGTTTTACTCAACAAATACTGGTCTGAGGCGGTGCAAGAAAGACTCAGATGTGAGGTTTTCAACCCTGCACAATTCAATGGCAAATACAGTAGTCCATGTGGGGTACTTTGAAAAATACCTGAACAAGACAAGCTACTGGATGAACCCAGTATCACAGGTAGACATGTTAAAAATTTAGAAAAAGTCGTTTACCATCACACATTAGAGAAAAATTAGTCACAATGCCAGAGCATGACACTGGCTGTTTTCTGTCAGTGCTCAATTCTATTGATTTAATCTATGAGGAAAGACCTGAACCCAATAGAGCAACAGAAAATCAGGCACATCAACAACATACTTATGTAAATCAGTCAGTAAAATGTCATCTAAAAATGCAGCTACTATGGTACACACAATAGCAAAGTTGGCTACCCAGAGGTAATGAGCACAGAAACGGAATGGAAGAAAAAGTACTCACACAGTGCAACTAACTGAAATTTCTCCAGGTAACGAATTAAGTCACACTACACCATCGGAAAACACCAACCGGTTATAGTTAGACCCAGGCTATTGACCTCTCAGGGAGTGGGCATGAAGCAAAATTACAAACAAGTTTCATAAGTTTTGATAAAGAAGGTGACATCAAGGATGATTTGTATCAGTATGAGTTAGGTATAGTAGATAAAGTCAAGAAAGAACATGTACAAGCAATCATTAAGATGAAAACATTTAACATTGACACAGTTAATTTTAGATACAGGTTCAACTACCAACCTAATATCAAATGCATTTTTTTGTGAATTGAAGAAGATAGGCAAATTCCATAGATTTCCTGTACCAAATTGCAAGGTGCAGACTGCTACAGGTAGTAAGACTACATTGGTTAAGCATCAGGCATTTGTTCTATTACAAATTGAACATTTTACAGTGAAGTGCAACTTTCTTATAATTGACAAACTTATAGTTAATTGTCTTATTGACATGGACACATTTAGAACATACAAAACACAGATTGGCATAGGTAATGGTAAATGCAACTTTTATGTTATGGTTTGGATTTTTTCTATTGATTTAGTCAGAATAACTGATGAAAGTAACAAAAACAAATGTAATGGCTCAATATTCCTTTCCAGCTGTATATTTCACAAACAAATTTGATACTGAACAAGAAGCAAACACTGAGGTTAGTTATGAAATGGTCGAGCAGAAACAGGTACTAAATGAAATGCAACGACAAGAACTTTCTAACTTGTTATTTAAGTATGCCAATGTTTTCAGTAAGGAGCCAGGAGTAATCAAAGACTATGAATAGAAATTTGAAGTCTATCCACGTGAGATATTTTTTGTATTGTCTTATCCTCTTCCATTGGCAAAATGAGAGGCAGTAAGGGAAGGGATCAATTGTATGATTAAATGGGGAAGTATACAACCTTCATTTTCACCACATTGTAGCCCAATATTACCAGTAAATAAAGAAGACAGTTCTGTAAGATCGATTCTCGATACTAGAGGTATCAATAAGATAAAAGAACCAGTGCACAAGACCAGACAACTTGGATGAACAGCTTCTAAAGTTTTAAAATACAAAATATTTCAGTATACTTGATCTCAAGATGCCCTACTGGCTCCTAAAGCTCCAGGAAGAAAGTCAAAAATATACAGCATTAGTTTGTGGTGGCAGAAGTTATGAATTCTGTGTTCTACATTTTCAACTGAACCTTTGTGCAGGTGTGATTGTATCTGCATTGGACAAGGTTTTAGTACCAGAATTACTTAGCAAAGTCACTGTTTACATAGACAATATGCTAATAGCCACATCCATTTGGTTATGAAGTATCATTCTCATTGAACTGGTGCTTCAACAATTTGCAGATTACAGTGTAACACCCAACTTTAAAAAGTCTAGTTTTGGTAGGGAAAAAATCAAATTTTTAGGATATGTGTCAGAACAAGGTATATTAACTGATCTGAAAAAAACTTGATGCCATACACAATTGTGTAGCCCCTAGGAATAAAAAACAACTAAAAGCCTTTTAGGACTAGCATCTTTTTTTTTGTAAATTTGTACTACAGTAACTGATGAACAGTGATGCATTGCTCAAATTGTTATGAAAAAATAGGCATTGGTTATGTGATGATAAGTGTCTAGAGGACATTAATAACATTAAGCAGGCATTAGTCAATGCAAATATTCTTAGCCACCCTGATATGTCCACGGTTTTTTGTCTATGCACAGTTGCCTCATCTCAGGGGCTGGGGCGTGCTTGTTCCAGATGCGAGAAGAAGTAGGTAAGGAAGTACCCAAGGTCATCAGTTTTGCTAGTCACACGTTAGTAGATGCAGAAAGTGTCAAAATAGGAAAGTTTATCTGTAATATGTGCATTTAAAGAGTTTGAATAATTTTTGTGAGGTAAGAATACCAAAGTGTACTGTGATCACCAGTCACTGTCATTTCTTCTAACATGTAAACTATTGCACTGTAGATTAGCTAGGTGGTGTCTATACTTACAAGAATTCAATTTCAAGGTCATTTATGTTAAAGGAAGTCAGAATGTTATTGCAGATGCTTTGTCTCAGTTACCACAAGGCTTAGAGGAATTTGGTGAATTAACTGAGCAAGATGCAGAACTCAGAATGTTATTACATTACGTACATCACAACAGCCTGAATACCATGAGTTTTGGAAGCAAATGAAAATTATACACCAACAAGATCACAGATGGAGTAAAGTCATGCAAAACCTTACACAATATGAAGGTGGAAAGGTAAGTAATTGGTATCAGAAGTACAAGGGTATTTTGTTTCATGGAAAACATGAAAAGTCTGCTCAGTGGTGTGTGTATATTCCTGAAGATTATGTCGACAAATTTGTAAGACACACACTTGGAGTATGGGGACTTATGGAGTAGGCAAATGTACTGAAAAAATTGCTACACTTTGTTATTTTCCAAATTTGAGAAGGCGAGTCCTACAGATATTAAGAAAACGTGCAATATGTCAAAAAACAAAACAATCCAATGTGTCAAAATATACTGAAAAATACCCAATACCAACAAAAAACCCTCTAAATATAGTATCCTTGGACATAGTTAGTCCATATCCAAGAAGTAAAAGAGGAGTAAGATACATAGTAGCACTATATGACATTTTCTCGAAACATATCAAATTGTATGCCATTAAAAATGCAACAGCCACAAATATCAGAATAAGAATTGAGGGAGACTATTTGAGAAGAGTGGGTAAACCAAGGTACTACTAACTGATAATGCTTCACATTTTGTTGAGCAAAAGTGGAAGCAGTTTTTGACCTCACAGGGCATAAAGCACATATTAATAAGCTTTTTTCACCAAGAAGCAAGCCCATTAGAACAAGTCTTTAAGGAATTTAACTGATTTATTGGGATATACAACCCACATAAACACATGAATTGATGTTCCAAAGAAAACAAATGAATGAATGGGAGTCACCCATACCAAAGGCACCCACTACAGAAATGACGCTACAAGACAAAATCAAACAAGCCATGGTTACACTAGAAAACAGGGCCGAGTACAGAATGAAAATTTATAATAAGAAACTAGAATGTGTCACACAATTTTTTGAAGGGCAATGAGTCCTCTTATGGACACACCATAAATAAACAAAATTTAGCAAACTGAATACAAAGTGGCAATTACTCTTTTCGGGACCATATGTAATTTCCAAAATAGCATACCCTGGGATGTATAGATTAGTCTTATGAGAAAACAGGGAGAGACAATGGTCTGCATCCTCACAAAGATATAAAATCTATGCACTATATAAAATTGTCTTGTGATAGAAAGACAAAATGCTACCTAGCTTCATCATTCTATAAAAGCTTTTATAGAATGATGAAGCTAGGTAACATTTTTTCTTTCTATCACAAGATAATTGTACATAGTGCACATAACTCTAACTGTAATTTTTCTTCTGGAGTGTATTTTAAGATAAAGTAATGTGTATAGGCATAAGTATTTCTTTTGATTTGCACACATAGGTATAAAATTAGCAACAATGAGAAGTAATACACCGCTTGATGCAAAGCAAAGGTATAAACAAAATTAGCTTATGGCTCAGCTGTCTGCACTCAACAATACACACTGACATCTGTAGTAGGAGAGGAGGCATTGACCTGTGTGCACCCACAACAGACTGGCAGAAGGTGCAACCAAATAGGAATGTAATATGTACAAGTACTTAACTTAAATACAAAGTAAACAGAAATACTACACAAATACATCTGCTGCCTAAGAACTAAGGAACCTATTGATGTATGTACACAGAGATTTAATCAAATACTAATATAATACTATACTATAATACTATAATACTATATAATACTATAATACTATACTATAATACTATATAATAATAATACTTTAAATATGTCTGCTTGTGTCTGTATGTGTGGATGGATATGTGCGTGTGTGCGAGTGTATACCTGTCCTTTTTTCCCCCTAAGGTAAGTCTTTCCGCTCCCGGGATTGGAATGACTCCTTACCCTCTCCCTTAAAACCCACTTCCTTTCGTCTTCCCCTCTCCTTCCCTCTTTCCTGATGAGGCAACAGTTTGTTGCGAAAGCTTGAATTTTGTGTGTATGTTTGTGTTTGTTTGTGTGTCTATCGACCTGCCAGCGCTTTTGTTCGGTAAGTCACCTCATCTTTGTTTTTATATATAATTTTTCCCACGTGGAATGTTTCCTTCCATTATATTAATCAAATACTAAGCTATATACAACATATTTACAAGAAAAAGGAAGCATAAGAAATATTATACAAGATGTCTAAGCTAAGGAGAAATGACAAAATACTGTAAGAGATGGCAGATGATTCTCTTCACAGGATAAATGATCGTAAAGGATAACATAATAAACAAATGTCTATGAATTTAAACAATGTATGGAAATATCTGACAATGCATGCAGTGACCAAATGCATTAGTAGCCACCAAGCTATGTAATGCAATTAGTTTTAAGTTGGTTTAAAAGTTTTTTTTCTTTCAGCAACCAGTGCATCATCATGGCACAGAAGAAGAGAATTACATTGAGAGTAACAGGTACCAAATGAAGAAACAGGCCATTCCTCTAGTACACAATTTAGTATAAGGATATTTATGCAGAGGTCATAAGGGAAATGAAAAATGAAATATGCATCATCACAGTGTATCTCCCTGACAATTGTCAGTACCTGTTCACTGCTGAGCACACATAAATATTTAAGCATGAGATTTTGCAAAAACCAATTAATTTTTATCGTGTCACATGAAAGCTATAATAATGACATTTTTATGTATTTCAGAAAGATAAGTCTATGATGGTTAAAACTTCATATTTCACACTAAGCTACATGTGAATTGTAGTAAATAGCACTAGTACATGAAGAAACAACATGATACTACATGAGTGACTAGTCAGTACACATTATATTCATGATACGAAAGTTCCTTGGCAACTAGTCCATGACTGTACAAGTAACATTTCCTCATAAATCCTTGAACCAGTAGATGAGTGTTCCCCTTCTTCCCTCCCAAACAAAGCAGACAGCGCCAAGCATAGTTAGGCCAGCAATGTGTAATGTTTAAGCCCTCTTTCCAGTGTTTTTCTCCCTCCTCTACCTAAGGAAAAAATGAGCTCCAATAAGTGTTAAAAATGGCTCTGAGCACTATGGGACTTAACATCTGAGGTCATTAGTCTAAGTGTTAAAAGCCTGTCTTTAAAGTGAAACATAAATGTATCATATGCTTGTATTGTATCAGGAGAATGTGGATGTAATTAATTTATATATATAATGGGAACAAAGATATGTTGAAACTAACAAGCAAAATTTAGTAACAGAACCCTGTTGATGAAAATTTTATGACATTTTAAAACTTAAGAAATTTATATTCATAGTAGAAGTGGTGGATAGAGTGTCAGCCATAGGTATAAGCTATCATGTTATGTATATTGTTGTAACTCAATACTTCTATGAATTTTCATAGGAACCCAAACTCCACATGAAGAAATGAACTTTAAAGACAAGCAATTTATACTATGTTTTGGATGGCTGTACTTGTCTTTCAGCATGTGGATGGTCAAGGGGGATGATACAAACAAGCATGTGCAACAAAATAATTTCTGAGTATCATGACTCACAACCCATGACACATTAGCAAGTGAACTACAGTTGTTCGAGCCAGTACTTACCTCACTGACGGATGGTGTTGGTTGGGGTTCTCTCCACTGAAAATGTGAGTGCAATGGGTAATAATGATATCCAGGCTGTAAAAATGGAGATCTTCTGCCACAGTATTGGATTTTGAACAATAAGCACACACTCTCTGCACCAAGAATGAAGACAGACACCACGGCAATTCTTCAGTATGTGACGCTCAGGTCAAAGTGTGACACTCAGTGTGAAATCAACACTAAGAAAACGAGTGCACACACATGTGATGGTAGCAGCTGACATATTGACTGTTGGCGACTAGTTCTTTGCTGCCAAATGTGTCAGTGCACAAGCACAAAACCTGGCAGTGAGGATGAAGTAAACTGAACATTATTGTCAGCACGTAAAATTCAAATATCCAATTGACATTCATATTATATACACTCCTGGAAATTGAAATAAGAACACCGTGAATTCATTGTCCCAGGAAGGGGAAACTTTATTGACACATTCCTGGGGTCAGATACATCACATGATCACACTGACAGAACCACAGGCACATAGACACAAGCAACAGAGCACGCACAATGTCGGCACTAGTACAGTGTATATCCACCTTTCGCAGCAATGCAGGCTGCTATTCTCCCATGGAGACGATTGTAGAGATGCTGGATGTAGTCCTGTGGAACGGCTTGCCATGCCATTTCCACCTGGCGCCTCAGTTGGACCAGCGTTCGTGCTGGACGTGCAGACCGCGTGAGACGACGCTTCATCCAGTCCCAAACATGCTCAATGGGGGACAGATCCGGAGGTCTTGCTGGCCAGGGTAGTTGACTTACACCTTCTAGAGCACGTTGGGTGGCACGGGATACATGCGGACGTGCATTGTCCTGTTGGAACAGCAAGTTCCCTTGCCGGTCTAGGAATGGTAGAACGATGGGTTCGATGACGGTTTGGATGTACCGTGCACTATTCAGTGTCCCCTCGACGATCACCAGTGGTGTACGGCCAGTGTAGGAGATCGCTCCCCACACCATGATGCCGGGTGTTGGCCCTGTGTGGCTCGGTCGTATGCAGTCCTGATTGTGGCGCTCACCTGCACGGCGCCAAACGCGCATACGACCATCATTGGCACCAAGGCAGAAGCGACTCTCATCGCTGAAGACGACACGTCTCCATTCGTCCCTCCATTCACACCTGTCGCGACACCACTGGAGGCGGGCTGCACGATGTTGGGGCGTGAGCGGAAGACGGCCTAATGGTGTACGGGACCGTAGCCCAGCTTCATGGAGACGGTTGCAAATGGTCCTCGCCGATACCCCAGGAGCAACAGTGTCCCTAATTTGCTGGGAGGTGGCGGTGCGGTACCCTACGGCACTGCGTAGGATCCTACGGTCTTGGCGTGCATCCGTGCGTCGCTGCGGTCCGGTCCCAGGTCGACGGGCACGTGCACCTTCCGCCGACCACTGGCGACAACATCGATGTACTGTGGAGACCTCACGCCCCACGTGTTGAGCAATTCGGCGGTACGTCCACCCGGCCTCCCGCATGCCCACTATATGCCCTCGCTCAAAGTCCGTCAACTGCACATACGGTTCACGTCCACGCTGTCGCGGCATGCTACCAGTGTTAAAGACTGCGATGGAGCTCCGTATGCCACGGCAAACTGGCTGACACTGACGGCGGCGGTGCACAAATGCTGCGCAGCTAGCGCCATTCGACGGCCAACACCGCGGTTCCTGGTGTGTCCGCTGTGCCGTGCGTGTGATCATTGCTTGTACAGCCCTCTCGCAGTGTCCGGAGCAAGTATGGTGGGTCTGACACACCGGTGTCAATGTGTTCTTTTTTCCATTTCCAGGAGTGTATATATACAACCATTCAACTCTAATTACATAGGATAGCCTGACATATGTATTCCATTAAATAAAAGAGAATCGAACAAAGGGCATCAACCCCTATCGGCAATTGTAAACATGTACAAGCAGAAAACACTGTACGTCTCCATACCATGTCAAAATACAGTGTGGGGACAAATGTGAAGGTACATGATGAAAAACCCCCAGGATATCATCAAGCTAAAATTTATTAAAAACAAAAAATGAAACACTGATTGACCATAAGCATTGGCAAAGATGTTAATTATGAATGTGCAGTAAGGATCAAACAAATGAAAAAACATTAATTTTTTGTACATAATTCTTCCTGAGGTCATAGAGCTTTACTGTATGGTTAAATGATGATGGCATCCTCTTGGGCAAAATATTCCAGAGGTAAAATAGTCTCCCATTCAGATCTCCAGGTGGGGGCTACTCAAGAGGACGTTGTTATCAGAAGAAAGAAAACTGGCATTCTACGGATCGGAGCATGGAATGTCAGATCCCTTAATCAGGCAGGAGTTCAGTGGCAGGAGGAACAAGACTTTTGGTCAGGCGAATACAGGATCATAAATACAAAATCAAATAGGGGTAATGCAGGGGTAGGTTTAATAATGAATGAAAAAATAGGAGTGCGGGTAAGCTACTACAAACAGCATAGTGAACACATTATTGTGGCCAAGATAGACATGAAGCCCACGTCTACTACAGTAGTACAAGTTTATATGCCACCTAGCTCTACAGATGATGAAGAAATTGAAGAAATGTATGATGAAATCAAAGAAATTATTCAAATAGTGAAGGAGACGAAAATTTAATAGTGATGGGTGAAGGTAATTCGGTTGTAGGAAAAGGGAAGAAAGGAAATGTAGTAGGTGAATATGGATTGGGGCTAAGAAATGAAAGAGGAAGCCGCCTGGTAGACTTTTGCACAGAGCACAAATTAGTCATAGGTAACACTTGGTTCAAGAACCATAAAAGAAGGCTGTATACATGGAAGAACTCTGGAAATACTGGAAGGTTTCAGATAGATTATATAATGGTAAGACAGAGATTTAGGAACCAGGTTTTAAATTGTAAGACATTTCCAGGGGCAGATGTGGACTCTGACCACAACCTATTGGTTTTGAACTGCAGATTAAAACTGAAGAAACTGTAAAAAGTTGGGAATTTATGGAGATGGGATCTGGATAAACTGACTAAACCAGAGGTTATACAGAGTTTCAGGGAGAGCATAAGGGAACAATTGACAGGAATGGGGGAAAGAAATACAATAGAAGAAGAATGGGTAGCTCTGAGGGATGAAGTAGTGAAGGCAGCAGAGGATCAAGTAGGTAAAAAGACGGTCTAGTAGACCTCCTTGGGCAAAAGAAGAAATATTGAATTTAATTGATGAACGGAGAAAATATAAAAATGCAGTATATGAAGCAGGCAAAAAGAAATACAAACGTCTCAAAAATGAGATTAACAGGAACAGCAAAATGGCTAAGCAGGGATGGCTAGAGGACAAATCTAAGGATGTAGAGGCTTATGTCATGAGGGGTAAGGTAGATACTGCCTGCAGGAAAATTAAAGAGACCTTTGGAGAAAAGAGAACCACTTGCATGAATATCAAGAGCTCAGATGGAAACCCAGTTCTAAGCAAAGAAGGGACAGCAGAAAGGTGGAAGGAGTATATAGAGGGTCTATACAAGGGCAATGTACTTGAGGACAATATTATGGAAATGGAAAAGGATGTAGATGAAGATGAAATGGGAGATATGATACTGCGTGAAGAGTTTGACAGAGCACTGAAAGACCTGAGTCGAAACAAAGCCCCCGGGAGTAGACAACATTCCATTAGAACTACTGACGGCCTTGGAAGAGCCAGTCCTGACAAGACTCCACCATCTGGTGAGCAAGATGTATGAGACAGGCGAACTACCCTCAGACTTCAAGAAGAATATAATAATTCCAATCCCAAAGAAAGCAGGTGTTGACAGATGTGAAAATTACCGAACTATCAGTTTAATAAGCCACAGCCTCAAAATACTAATGTGAATTCTTTACAGACAAATGGAAAAACTAGTAGAAGCCGATCTCGGGGAAGATCAGTTTGGATTCATAGAAACACTGGAACACGTGAGACAATACTGATGCTATGATTTATCTTAGAAAATAGGTTGAGGAAAGGCGAACCTATGTTTGTAGCATTTGTAGACTTAGAGAAAGCTTTTGACAGTGTTGACTGGAATACTCTCTTTCAAATTCTGAAGGTGGCAGGGGTAAAATACAGGGAGCGATAGCTATTTACAATTTGTACAGAAACCAGATGACAGTTATAAGTGTTGAGGGACATGAAAGGGAAGCAGTGGTTGGGAAGGGAGTGAGACAGGGTTGTAGCCTTTCCCCAATGTTATTCAATCTTTATATTGAGCGAGCCGTGAAGGAAGCAAAAGAAAAATTTGGAGTAGGTATTAAAATCCATGGAGAAGTAATAAAAAGTTGAGGTTTGCCGATGACATTGTAATTCTGTCAGAGACAGCAAAGAACTTGGGAGAGCAATTGAACGGAATGGATAGTGTCTTGAAAGGAGGATATAAGATGAACATCAACAAAAGCAAAATGAGGATAATGGAATGTAGTCGAATTAAGTTGGGTGATGCTGAGAGAATTACATTAGGAAATGAGACACTTAAAGTAGTAAAGGAGTTTTGCTATTTGGGGAGCAAAAAACTGATGATGGTCAAAGTAGAGAGGATATAAAATGTTGACTGGCAATGGCAAGGAAAGTGTTTCTGAAGAAGAGAAATTTTTTAACATCAAGTATAGATTTAAGTGTCAGGAAATTATTTGTGAAAGTATTTGTATGGAGTGTAGTCATTTATGGAAGTGTAACATGAACGATAAATAGTTTGGACAAGAAGAGAATAGAAGTTTTCAAAATGTGGTGCTACAGAAGAATGCTGAAGATTAGATGGGTAGATCACATAACTAATGAGGAGGTATTGAATAGGATTGGGGAGAAGAGAAGTTTGTGGCACAACTTGACTAGAAGAAGGGATCGGTTGGTAGGACATGTTCTAAGGCATCAAGGGATCACCAATTTAGTATTGGAGGGCAGCGTGGAGGGTAAAAATTGTAGAGGGAGACCAAGAGATGAGTACACTGAGCAGATTCAGAAGGATGTAGGTTGCAGTAGGTACTGGGAGATGAAGAAGCTTGCAAAGGGTAGAGTAACATGGAAAGCTGCATCAAACCAGTCTCAGGACTGAAGACCACAAAAACAACAACAATTTTGTTTGTCTCTCTCTTGTATGTAGACGTTTCGTTAACAAGTGCTGTGCGGAGGATAACTGGCTACAAGCTTTTTGTATCATACATGTTTTGAAATTTAAAAAAAAAAATAAATAATAATAATAATGATACCAGTGTTAAGTATTTTTTATTCAAGTGAAGTGAAACCAAGCAAGGAGGATTTTCTTAATCATGACACGCACTGGTGTACTTGAAATCCACTGCCTGCATCTTTGATTGAAATGTAAGAGAAGAAGTCTGATAGCCTAAAAATTTGTACACGCAATAGAACATTTCTAATGACAAATTGTATCATCCTTTTAAAAGTCTTTCATGTATATATTATTTTATTTTATTTGTTTTCTATTTACAACACACTTGTCAGTGGTATCCATGTACAGGGAGCTCAAAAAAAAGTGTTGAATACCTTCAGAGATAGAAGTACTGACAAAAAATAGGACCAATAGCATACTTTTTAAGATAAACTTGTGTTTATTGGAAGGGCTGCGAAAAAAGGGAAAAGGATCAATCATGCATAACAACAGTAAAGCATAATTATTGAAATCAAAACCATAAAATTGAAAAAATTTGAATGTTATCAAATTAAATAAACTGAACCTCTACAGTAATTATTAAAGAACAAATCCAAAATTCAGTAAAATTAAAAGAAAAATAATAAACACCAAAATAATATCTTATTGTGTTCAAATCAGCACATGAATAAACACAAGTCATAAAAATAAAACTAGACAGAAACATGAAAGAATGAAGAAACTATCAACAATTATTTAATAAACAAAGGGGAATCAAAACAGTCAGAAATAAATATTTTTACACAAAGATAGACCAGAAGAATTAAAGAAATCATAATAATGAGACCAAATTGTTGAAACTAAAATAGGGAGAGCCTCACAAGCTGACAAAACTAAAAAAATAACCGGGAAAAATAATCACACTCAAATCCAATAAGGAAAATAATAATTTACATAAATAAAGAAGAACAATGTATTGCAGTCTCAATGAAACCATTGATAAGCAGTTAAGTTTTGGAGTAAGCGTGTTAACGCTAGCAAAATAAACAAATAAATAACTAAAAATAGAGAATATGAACATCAGTTTTAACAGTTGAAAAAAAAAAATGCTACTCTTTTAAGCCAGAAATAAGTTCAGATCCCACATTTAAAACTTCAGGGCTGGGTAATTTTCACATCCTCGGCCACAAAACTGATATTCTAACGTTTTACATGACAAGAAGTGATGTGGAGCTGGTTTGTCACCTTCACACCTCTCTCACATCAGTTGACTTACTTGGTATGCACAGCCGATCTCCTTCTCTGGATAGTTGGCCATTTCGATCTCCAAAAACTTCTTCTCCAAAGAATAAAGCTGGTTAAGGGAATTTATCGGACTCTCTCTCTCTCTCTCTGTCTCTCTCTCTGTATTCATGAAATAAGTGGATAATCGCAGAATTCTCTTAGTTTAGTCTTGGTGTATTTCAGCTTCCACAAAGAAAAAATTCACCATTTCTCACATAAATATTTGAAAGTTTGCAAGTCAACTGATTCATCTCACATTAGACTTGATTAAATACATTTAATATAGGGTTAGTTTATCAACCATGCAATTTATGAACAAATCTTGCTTCTAGCAAGTGCAACACATGAATTACTTAAAGTCTAATCTCATTTCTTCATTTGCCCTTAACAATCATTACAGTCACTAAACCATCAAAGAATAGCACAGGTTCTTCTCTACACATGCACTGAAATTCTATGGAATATACAACAGGTACTTGTTGGCCGCCATTCGGTCGCTGTGTCCATTTTTTGCTCATGACTGATTTTAGACCTGCACACACAAACATGCAATGTGCAGTAGGTTGGATTCATCTGTCTCACATTGGTATTTAAAATATTGTGGGCTTGAGACAGAGGGAGGCCAAGTGGTTCTAGAATTTACAAGGAAATTCTCGAAGTACTACATATCCTGCGCCTCAGATCGTGGCCTTGTAACATTAACCAAAACGGCCTTGCTGTGCTGGTACTGCGAACGGCTGAAAGCAAGGGGAAACTACAGCCGTAATTTCTCCCGAGGACATGCAGCTTTACTGTATGATTAAATGCTGATGGCGTCCTCTTGGGTAAAATATTCCGGAGGTAAAATAGTCCCCCATTCGGATCTCCGGGTGGGGACTACTCAAGAGGACGTCGTTATCAGGAGAAAGAAAACTGGCATTCTATGGATCGGAGCGTGGAATGTCAGATCCCTTAATCGCGCAGGTAGGTTAGAAAATTTAAAAAGGGAAATGGATAGGCTAAAGTTAGATATAGTGGGAATTAGTGAAGTTCGGTGGCAGGAGGAACAAGACTTTTGGTCAGGTGATTACAGGGTTATAAATACAAAATCAAATAGGGGTAATGCAGGAGTAGGTTTAATAATGAATAAAAAAATAGGAGTGCGGGTTAGCTACTACAAACAGCATAGTTAACGCATTATTGTGGCCAAGATAGACACAAAACCCATGCCTACTACAGTAGTACAAGTTTATATGCCAACTAGCTCTGCAGATGATGAAGAAATTGATGAAATGTATGACGAGATAAAAGAAATTATTCAGGTAGTGAAGGGAGACGAAAATTGAATTGTCATTGGTGACTGGAATTCGAGAGTAGGAAAAGGGAGAGAAGGAAATATAGCAGGTGAATATGGATTGGGGGGAAGAAATGAAAGAGGAAGCCGCCTTGTAGAATTTTGCACAGAGCATGACTTAATCATAGCTAACACTTGGTTCAAGAATCATGAAAGAAGGTTGTATACCTGGAAGAATCCTGGAGATACTAAAAGGTATCAGATAGATTACATAATGGTAAGACAGAGATTTAGGAACCAGGTTTTAAATTGTAAGACATTTCCAGGAGCAGATGGGGATTCTGACCACAATCTATTGGTTATGAACTGCAGATTGAAACTGAAGAAACCGCAAAAAGGCAGGAATTTAAGGAGATGGGACCTGGATAAACTGAAAGAACCAGAGGTTGTAGAGAGTTTCAGGGAGAGCATAAGGGAACAATTGACAGGAATGGGGGAAAGAAATACAATAGAAGAAGAATGGGTAGCTCTGAGGGATGAAGTAGCGAAGGCAGCAGAGGATCAAGTAGGTAAAAAGACAAGGGCTAATAGAAATCCTTGGGTAACAGAAGAAATATTGAATTTAATTGATGAAAGGAGAAAATATAAAAATGCAGTAAATGAAGCAGGCAAAAAGGGATACAAACGTCTCAAAAATGAGATCGACAGGAAGTGCAAAATGGCTAAGCAGGGATGGCTAGAGGACAAATGTAAGGATGTAGAGGCTTGTCTCACTAGGGGTAAGATAGATACTGCCTGCAGGAAAATTAAAGAGACCTTTGGAGAAAAGAGAACCACTTGTATGAATATCAAGAGCTCAGATGGAAACCCAGTTCTAAGCAAAGAAGGGAAGGCAGAAAGGTGAAAGGAGTATATAGAGGGTTTATACAAGGGCAACGTACTTGAGGACAATATTATGGAAATGGAAGAGGATGTAGATGAAGATGAAATGGGAGATAAGATACTGCGTGAAGAGTTTGACAGAGCACTGAAAGACCTGAGTCGAAACAAGGCCCCGGGAGTAGACAACATTCCATTAGATCTACTGATGGCCTTGGGAGAGCCAGTCATGACAAAACTCTACCATCTGGTGAGCAAGATGTATGAGACAGGCAAAATACCCACAGACTTCAAGAAGAATATAATAATTCCAATCCCAAAGAAAGCAGGTGTTTACAGATGTGAAAATTACCGAACTATCAGTTTAATAAGTCACAGCTGCAAAATACTTAACGCGAATTCTTTACAGACGAATGGAAAAACTGGTAGAAGCAGACCTCGGGGAAGATCAGTTTGGATTCCGTAGAAATGTTGGAACACGTGAGGCAATACTAACCTTACGACTTATCTTAGAAGAAAGATTAAGAAAAGGCAAACCTACGTTTCTAGCATTTGTAGACTTAGAGAAAGCTTTTGACAATGTTAACTGGAATACTCTCTTTTAAATTCTGAGCAAGCGGTAAAGGAAACAAAAGAAAAATTCGGAGTAGGTGTTAAAATTCATGGAGAAGAAGTAAAAACTTTGACGTTCGCCGATGACATTGTAATTCTGTCAGAGACAGCAAAGGACTTGGAAGAGCAGTTGAACGGAATGGACAGTGTCTTGAAAGGAGGATATAAGATGAACATCAACAAAAGCAAAACGAGGATAATGGAATGTAGTCAAATTGAATCGGGTGATGCTGAGGGGATTAGATTAGGAAATGAGACACTTAAAGTAGTAAAGGAGTTTTGCTATTTAGGGAGTAAAACAACTGATGATGGTTGAAGTAGAGAGGATATAAAATGTAGACTGTCAATGGCAAGGAAAGCATTTCTGAAGAAGAGAAATTTGTTAACATCGAGTATAGATTTAAGTGTCAGGAAGTCGTTTCTGAAAGTATTTGTATGGAGTGTAGCCATGTATGGAAGTGAAACATGGACAATAACCAGTTTGGACAAGAAGAGAGTAGAAGCTTTCGAAATGTGGTGCTACAGAAGAATGCTGAAGATAAGGTGGGTAGATCACGTAACTAATGAGGAGGTATTGAATAGGATTGGGGAGAAGAGAAGTTTGTGGCACAAATTGACTAGAAGAAGGGATCGGTTGGTAGGACATGTTTTGAGGCATCAAGGGATCACAAATTTAGCATTGGAGGGCAGCATGGAGGGTAAAAATCGTAGAGGGAGACCATGAGATCAGTACACTAAGCAGATTCAGAAGGATGTAGGTTGCAGTAGGTACTGGGAGATGAAGAAGCTTGCACAGGATAGAGTAGCATGGAGAGCTGCATCAAACCAGTCTCAGGACTGATGAAGACCACAACAACAACAACACATGTACATTTATAACACACATAATAAGAATTCATATTTCAACAGTATACCTCATTCTTTTAATAACTGTGAATACCCATTTTCTTATTATTTAGCTATTTCTTATTTTTTTCATTTTACTTTAATTATAAAATGTGAACATTTCAATCAATGTTGTAGTTCGTTTTCTTAAATCTAGGAATTGTTAAGACTAAAACCTTGGTTTCCAATTGTAAGCTCCAGGTGTTGATGACACGTGAGTACTTTATTCTTTATCCTAATTCTTTGTACTATTCTTTCCTTAGTACATACTAGTATCATTTTATATAGTAGTTTGTAGTCTGAAGGAACTCTGGGCAACAAGGTGTTCTCTTCAACACTTGTAAACTCATATAAAACCTAATAAGGCTAGTTATACATAGAATTCAAACTTACCAGAATAATGCCTATTAAATGTATGACTTCTGTCATGATACTGTCCTTGTCCCCAAGGATCCGTACCTATACCTTACATGTGGGTTGACCCTATGAATGCACTTCCTCCTTCCATCCTTTATAAAACATCCCTACTCATCAGGCCACAGGTCATCCTAAATCTAAGTAGGTATGCCTGCCCTATATCCTTAGCAAATGCTGGGTACATCCCCTTTCTCCTTTATGAGTAGACCTCATGGTTCACTGCCGTAGCGTAATCTTTATGTACACTATAATTAAATATTTCCTGGTAATACCCTAGAGACCTCTTCCACTTCTCAACTTCTATAATCTTAGTAGGTACTGTGTCTACACATATTATTAAACTCTTGGTAGATACTATGTCTACACATAATGATCAAGTCCCACTACTCTTTGACTCACCACTTCATCAGCATGTTTGCTACCCTGACTTTTCTTAAATTACACTCCTGGAAATTGAAATAAAAACACCGTAAATTCATTGTCCCAGGTAGGGGAAACTTTATTGACACATTCCTGGGGTCAGATACATCACATGATCACACTGACAGAACCACAGGCACATCGACACAGGCAACAGAGCATGGACAATGTCGGCACTAGTACAGTGTATATCCACCTTTCGCAGCAATGCAGGCTGCTATTCTCCCATGGAGATGATCATAGAGATGCTGGATGTAGTCCTGTGGAACGGCTTGTCATGCCATTTCCACCTGGCGCCTCAGTTGGACCAGCGTTCGTGCTGGACGTGCAGACCGCGTGAGACGACGCTTCATCCAGTCCCAAACATGCTCAATGGGGGACAGATCCGGAGATCTTGCTGGCCAGGGTAGTTGACTTACACCTTCTAGAGCACGTTGGGTGGCACGGGATACATGCGGACGTGCATTGTCCTGTTGGAACAGCAAGTTCCCTTGCCGGTCTAGGAATGGTAGAACGATGGGTTCGATGACGGTTTGGATGTACCGTGCACTATTCAGTGTCCCCTCGACGATCACCAGTGGTGTACGGCCAGTGTAGGAGATCGCTCCCCACACCATGATGCCGGGTGTTGTCTCTGTGTGCCTCGGTCGTATGCAGTCCTGATTGTGGCGCTCACCTGCACGGTGCCAAACACGCATACGACCATCATTGGCACCAAGGCAGAAGCGACTCTCATCGCTGAAGACAACACGTCTCCATTCGTCTCTCCATTCACGCCTGTCGCGACACCACTGGAGGCGGGATGCACGATGTTGGGGCGTGAGCGGAAGACAGCCTAACGGTGTGCGGGACCGTAGCCCAGCTTCATGGAGACGGTTGCGAATGGTCCTCGCCGATACCCCAGGAGCAACAGTGTCCCTAATTTGCTGGGAAGTGGCGGTGCGGTCACCTACGGCACTGCGTAGGATCCTACGGTCTTGGCGTGCATCCGTGCGTCGCTGCGGTTCGGTCCCAGGTCGACGGGCACGTGCACCTTCCGCCGACCACTGGCGACAACATCGATGTACTGTGGAGACCTCACGCCCCACGTGTTGAGCAATTCGGCGGTACGTCCACCCGGCCTCCCGCATGCCCACTATACGCCCTCGCTCAAAGTTCGTCAACTGCACATACGGTTCACGTCCACGCTGTCGCGGCATGCTACCAGTGTTAAAGACTGCGATGGAGCTCCGTATGCCATGGCAAACTGGCTGACACTGACGGCGGCGGTGCACAAATGCTGCGCAGCTAGCGCCATTCGACGGCCAACACCGCGGTTCCTGGTGTGACCGCCGTGCCGTGCATGTGATCATTGCTTGTACAGCCCTCTCGCAGTGTCCGGAGCAAGTATGGTGGGTCTGACACACCGGTGTCAATGTGTTCTTTTTTCCATTTCCAGGAGTGTATTATCATGATTAACTCCAACTTTGCATATCATTGTTTTACAATAATTCCACAAGCTCTCCTGCTCCTGTCTCTTTCTGGGCTTGAGTTGATTGCTACCGTTCTTTCTTTATACAGGGTGGGCCATAGATTGTGACCGGGCCAAATATCTCACAAAATAAGCATCAAACAAAAAGACTACAAAGAACAAAACTTGTCTAGCTTGTAGGAGGAAACCAGATGGCGCTATTGCGGGCCCACTAGATGGCGCTGGCATAGGTCAAACGGATATCAACTGCATTTTGTAAAACAGCAACCCCCATTTTTTATTACATATTCGTGTAGTAAGTAAAGAAATATGTATGTTTTAGTTGGACCACTTTATTCATTTTGTGACAGATGGTGCTGTAACAGTCACAAACATATGGCTCACAATTTTAGACA
Organism: Schistocerca piceifrons; assembly: GCF_021461385.2. Lineage (NCBI taxonomy): Eukaryota > Metazoa > Arthropoda > Insecta > Orthoptera > Acrididae > Schistocerca > Schistocerca piceifrons. The sequence continues at coordinate 140,801,934 of NC_060141.1, read as the reverse complement.
AACAGTTGGTAACAGGTAGGTTTTTTAAATTAAATTACAGAACGTAGGTACATTTGACATTTTATTTTGGTTGTTCCAGTGTGATACATGTACCTTTGTGAACTTATCATTTATGAGAACGCATGCTGTTACAGTATGATTACCTGAAACACCACATTAATGCAATAAATGCTCAAAATGATGTATGTCAACCTCAATGCATTTGGCAATACATGTAACGACATTCCTCTCAACATCAAGTAGTTCGCCTTCCATAATGTTCACACATGCATTGACAATGCACTGACGCATGTTGTCAGGCATTGTTGGTAGATCATGATAGCAAATATCCTTCAACTTTTCCCACAGCAAGAAATCCAGGGACAACAGATCCATTGAACGTGCGGGCCATGGTATGGTGCTTCAACGACCAGTCCACCTGTCATGAAATATGCTCTTCAATACTGCTTCAACCTCACGTGAGCTATGTGCCAGACATCCCTCATGTTGGAAGTACATCGCCATTCTGTCATGCAGTGAAACATCTTGTAGTAACATCGGTAGAACATTACATAGGAAATCTGCATACATTGCACTATTTAGATTGCTATCGATAAAATAGAGGCCAATTATCCTTCCTCCCATAATGCTGCCCCATACATTAACCCACCAAGGTCACTGATGTTCCACTGGTCACAGCCATTGTGGATTTTCTGTTGCCCAATAGTGCATATTATGCCAGTTTACGTTGCCACTGTTGATGAATGATGCTTCATCGCTAAATAGAACGCATCTGTCATCGTCCCATAATTTCTCTTGTGCCCAGTGACAGAACAGTACACGACATTCGAAGTTGTCACCATGCAATTCCTGATGCATAGAAATATGGTAAGGGTGCAACTGATGTTGATGTAGCGTTCTCAACACTGACGTTTTTGAGATTCCCAATTGTTGCACTATTTGTCTGCTACAGATGTGGAGATTAGCCATGACAGCAGCTAAAACACCTACTTGGGCATGATCATTAGTTGCAGGTCGTGGTTGGCATTTCACATGTGGCTGAACACTTTCTGTTTCCTTAAATAACATATCTATCCTGCGAATGGTCCTGACACTTTGATGATGCCATCCAGGATACTGAGCAACGTACTTAGTGCACGCCCATTGGGCATTTTGATCACAATAGCCACACATGAGCACGATATTGACCTTTTCTGCAATTGGTAAATGTATCACAAAACAAATACCGTCCACATTGGCAGAATGTTACACTATACCATGTACTTATACATCTGTGACTATTACAGTGCCATCTATCAAAAAGCAAAAAAAGTGGCCCAACTAAAACATTCATATTTCTTTACGTATTACACGAATATGTAATAAAAATGGGGGTTCCTATTTCAAAAAGATGCAGTTCGTATCTGTTTGACCTACGGCAGTGCCATCTAGTGGGCCAACCATAGATCCATCTGGTTTCCCCCTTCAAGCTAGACGAGTTTTGTTCTTTTCAATTTTTCTGTTTGAATCTTATTTCGTGAGATATTTGGCCCGGTCACTATCAATGGACCATCCTGTGTATGTACCTCTCTATACATGTATGTATATACAAGATAAGACACAAAAAAGGAATTATGGAGGATTGTCACTTGAAAAACAATGTGTGCATAAAAAGGAATGGCATAGAACCGTCATTTAAAAAAACAATGTGTGCATCTTTCCTGATGTATATATTTCTTTTTCCCCTACATACTTTTAATCTGTAACTTCATTGTTTGTGTATTCATATTTCTTTGTGTGTATGTGGAAGTGTTTTCATGTAGTCTGATTCTTCAGCCCTCTTATCTGAAGATAAGTTGTAGGTTATTGGAAACCATGGAGACTGGGAAGGACTTCTGTGATAGAAGTAGATGAATATGGATAGAGGGAAAAATAGAAAGGTACTCAAATGAGAAGTAAGAAAGGAAAAAAGGTAGATGTGGTTGCTATGATCAAGGAATCGAAAGAAGACAGCCCCAAAGACAGGAAACCCTTCCCACCCTCCTTCCCCAGGATCCCTGCCTCACCGGTACTTGAGTGAGAAGCCTTAGGATGTATGGTGTTACATCATCTCCTACAGGATTGACTTTCCCACCTTCACCTTTGAGGTCCCCAAAGAAAATGTTAGCAACCCTATGGAAACTGCAAATCGTGAAGAATCAGGCACACTTGTTTGCGAGGGTTGTTTGAAAGGTGTGCTGTGTGTTTTGTGTTAGTCGTGATTTATCTGTTAGTGTAAATCATGCTTTTACCTACACTGCCCACCCCTTTCAAAATCGATACATCTACATCACATTCACGAAAGGTATAAAACATTTTATACAAAATAGAAAATTATACACTGCAGTACAGCAGTTGTTCAGTTTGTCACGTTATATTATATTTTACACAGACATAATATTCTTATTCCATTTATTTCATGTAGAGATCACTGTTTATCTGTGATTCTCTTAAACCAGTCTTTATCTTATAGTCTTGTCCAGTCACCTAAGTACTAACATTATAGGATAATTTAAGATTTCAGGAATGGATTACAGAATAGTTTAACATTTGATGGGAATTCAGTGCAGGAAAATTTTACTACAGGAAAAACACCGAAAACAACTCAGGATCTAACGGTCATAACTTCTGCCATTTACACAGAGCATTAATGTCCCTCAGGGATTAGATGTACCCTGCCCAGATCCCATGGATCTGATATTAACTTCACTTGAGCAAGTGGAGACCAATACTCCTCTTTACATTTCTTTGAACATTTTTCCCATTGAAAAATAATCACCTCTTCACTAGGTAACACCACATTAGTTGAAGTTATTCTCTTGTCTACTTTGTCCTGAATAAGTTTGAATTCTTTCCATAATTCATCCATACCTTTCTTGGTATCCTTGAGTTCAGAAGATATGTTCAGGAGATATGTTCTTGGAAATTACTGTAGCGGCAACTTTTCGTTCAATTATTTCCTCTACCTGTTCCTCCAGACTACTTATATCTGTTAATTTTGATGTTGCTAGTTTCTCTTTAAAGTTTCTTTCCATGTTATCTACTCAAGTGTTAACTCCTGCAATTTGCAATTGGACTATTGGTATTAACTTATCCTGCTTTTGAACACTTTCTTTCAATGTATGCAGTCTCTGCTTTACAGCATCAAATGTAACATTACATACACTCTGAAATGATCCTAAGTTCTCACTAAGTTCAGATTCTACATTATTACATTTATCTCGGTATCAAATGCTAACTTCTTTGTCAAATCCTGAATTCGATCATTCTGTCTTTGATTAAAGTCAGTGAACAGTTGATTAAGTGACTGCTTAAAGAACTCATTAATCCACCTTTCAAGTTCACTTTAAAATTTGTACTTTAATAGTTAAAGTGTGAAATTCAGTCTTCAAATTTCCCATGCCTTCACATAAATTGCTAAATTCCTTACTTCGTTCATCTACCTTGGCACTTAACAATCCTTAAGTTTCATTCTGAACATCCGATTTATTATTTAATTGAGTATTCACTGAATCTAATTTAAGACACCGAACAGTTTCATTTAACTGTAAGCATTGGGCTTCTAGTTTGGCATTTAAAGTTGCACTTAGTTCATTTCTTAAAGAAGTGTTTTGAGCAGTTAATTCCTTTCTTAAAGCCGCTGAATCTGTACTTTGGGCTTTGATTAAATTTACTAATTCAGACCAGTCTATCACTTCCTTGCTTACTTTCATAGCCATGGCTGGTTCTGAAGTTTCCCCAATGCTCTCTGTATTATCCATATTCAAGTTAGTTTTAGATCTAGTTATCATTTAATGAATTAACTCGTAAGTATAATAACCACACCAACAAAAATCACTCTGCTGTTTGTATCACTTCTTGAGAAGGTGCTAAAGTTCTATTTTGCACTCACCTGGTGTAGAATTCTCTCAGCACAGGTAAACGGATGTGATGGCAGGTCAGCACCAGTGAACAGCAAGCCGGCAGTTTCAAACATTGGTGTCGACGTCAGCATTGGTAAGCAGCTTTGGAAGCAGGTCAGCACTAGTGAACCACGACTGGTGCCAGTGGCATCGAATGTTGTTTCCACGTCGGTGTCGCTGTGCTATGTCTGAGAGCTGTATACTTCTTCCACCGGATCTTTTAGTTTAATTATTCTCTTTGTATCTCTTCTTAGTCTAATACATCGAGGTCTTCTTTCCATTCTTTTAACGTTATTACTTCCTTATGGCTTCCCCCTTGTTGCATCCAAAAAATTTTCCATTTCATTTTTGGAATTAATCCAATCACACAAAACAGTTCTCTTGTCTGGTTATATCTGGTTGCTAGGTCGACACATCATATCTTCTTCTTGAATTTCTCCTAAAATTTCCTGTTTTATTGAGTCCTTTTCAGTGGTCACCATGCTCTAACACTTTTTTGACAATAGAATATGTGCAGAACATATACAAACTTTATGTTTTCACCAATTAGTGGTGGAGTTAACTATGCGGAATAACATTCTTGCAGTTCACATATAAATATCTTCATGTTCTCATATTTCACTCTTACTTTGAGCTTTAGAAACATGTTTAATTACCATTTATAAATCAATTGGTTTAAAGAAGCACACAGTATTATGAACATATCTTGCTTGTAGCAAGTCCAACACATGAATTACTTAAAAGTCTAATATCATTTCTTCATTTGTCCTTAACAATCATCACAGTCACAAAACCAGCAAAGAATAGCACAGGCTCTTCTCTACACAAACACAGAAACACTATGGAGCATACAGTAGGTACTTGTCGGCCCCCATTCGACTGCCATGTTCACTTTTTGCTCATGACTGATTTTAGTCGTGCAATCATTCAATCAATCTCTTTTTATTCATCGATTAACAATATACATTGTGCAGTGGTTCTATAATTTAAGCGGAAATTCTTGAAGCACTACAATATTTTAATAAACTAACTCCTGAAACGTTTGAAATAATGATTATATCACTATCAAATGCAATAAATAATAATTTTACTAAATTAAGACATCCAATATCAATAATATTTTTTATTACTATGCAAATCTTCCTTATTGGTTTATAAACAGGAACAATAATAGAAAGTTATTGATTATCATTTCTTTTTATTTGTAATATTTCTAAGAGTATATTAGTTTTATTTGTTTACATTACAAGAATTGCATCAATGAAATATTTCAGCTGAAATCAATTACTATAATCTTTATTGTAACACTGTCAATCTCCATTGTATTTACATTAATTATCATTGACGTAATAATATGTATAGACTTCTTTAAAAACTACAAGGCCCTAAGTATTAATAACAGAATTAATTATCAAGAAATAACAATATCTTAGGAAAACTATATTACAGTCCAACATTTATTATTACGATAATAATAATAATTTATCTATTTTTAGTATTAATAGTAGTTAAAATTACTAACATTAACCAAGGACCTATTCATAAAATAAGATAATTTTACTAATGAATAAACCCTTATGATTAGGACACCCTTTAATTAAAATTGTTACTAAACCTTTAATTGATCAACCTGCACCAACAAATATTTCATTCTGGCGAAACTTTGGGTCTCTATTAGGGTTATGTTTAGGAAATCAAACTATAACTGAATTATTTGTAGCTATACACTATATCAAAATAGCATTCAGTGGTGTACTTCACATCAGTTGAGGTGTAGACAATGGTTGTGTTATTCAAACATTACACTAGAAAAGAATAGAATAGAATTTTTATTTGCCTTTCAGGATGTTTTCCATACAATTGGCATTGTCAGTGTGTTCAATACATTTTTTTTAAATTACAATAATTATTATTGTACATAATTGTGCCTGTGCAGGGCAAGCAGATATGCATGCTAAATTAACATTTATAACACAACAATTATTCATTCACAATAGCAATAATAATAATAACAAATCATAACAGTTAATTATACAATAGTATCAAAATATGTTTATGTTACATCTTATGTATCCATGTAAAAAGTCTTTGTTGGTACATTACTGTCACAAACATATAGGTATAATTCATATGGCAGTTTTTTGTTTAATGTAGCATATCTCTTTTGTGTCACTGTTTTGAAACTCATCAAGTGAGTAATATGGCGTACATTTGAGCCACACTTCTATAGTTTGCTTCAACTTTTTCATCGGTAGTTTGCTCACAGCCTTTGGGAGTTTGTTATAAAATTTCAAACTAAGGCGTTTATCGCTCTTTTATGTTAATGTCAGCCTTGTGTGTGGTAGGTCTATGTTACTATTGTTTCGAGTATTATTAACATGCACTTCAGATCTTAAATTAAAGTTCTTTATGTTCTCTTTAGCACATATTAAACAATTATAAATGTACGTAGAAGGTACTGTCATTATCTTTAGTTCTTTAAAATGATTTTTGCAACTTTGTCTTGGTGCTAGTCCTAAAATGCACGTGACTGCTTTCTTCTGCCACTTGAAGATGTACTTGAGCCCACTGAGTTGCCCCAAAGGAGTACCCCGTATTGCAGTTGTGAATGGAAAAATGCAAAGTACGTGGAGATCAGCAGATTTTTACTGATTATGTGTCTCAGCTTGTGTAATAGAAAGAGAGTTCGAGCAAAATTTCCACATAGATAATTTGTGTGTCTGTCCCATGTAACTTTTTGTTCTATATGTAAATCTAGTAACTTGACATTTTTTGCATTCTGTTCAATTGTTTTCAGGGTGAAGTAAATTTCTTCTGTTTTCAATTTGTTTATTGATAAAAGGTTGGTTCTGCACCAGTCACTGCTCATTTCAGTTACTACTTTGTTGTATTCTATGACATCTTGCATATATTCTCCATCTGTTATTAGAGTCATATCATCAGCATACAGCACATTGTTGCATGGCATATAATTTGAGAAGTTATTGATGTAAACAATGAACAGGAAAGGTCCAAGCACTGAGCCTTGTGGAATTCCTCTCTTTACTTTCATGGGTGTTGACTTTTGATAGTTTGTTTTTACTAATTGTACCCTACTGCTTAAGTATGACAGAAAAAATTGTAATGGTTTATCCACAATACCATAATGTTCTAGTTTTTTTATCATTATTTCGTGAGTGACTGAGTCGAAGGCCTTTGTTAAATCTAACAGTGTAGCACAAGTGAGTTTCTTGTTCTCATATCCTTCATATATGCTATTAAGGAGGCATTCAACTGCTTTGGTTGTCAATAGTTTAGATTGAAAGCCAAACTGGTTCTTACTCAATAATATATTACTTTCAAAATAATGTCTTTTATTTGCATTTATTTACATGTAGGATGAGGAATGTACTATGCATCTTATATAAATATACATTCCTCAATAACTGAGACAGTAATTTTACTCTTAGTTATAACAATTGCATATATAAGATATATTTTACCTTGAGGTCAAGTATCATTCTGAGGTGCAACAGTAATTACTAATCTGTTATCAGCAATTCCATATTTAGGCACAGACTTAGTTTAATGAATATGAGGAGGATTTGCTGTTGATAACACAACCTTAAATCAATTCTTCACATTTCATTTTTTGTCACCATTTATTATTGCAGCTATGATGCAATGCATTTGTTTTGTCATCACCAGACAGTGTCTAATAATCCATTAGAATTAAATGGGGATGTTGAAAAAAATTCCATTCCACCCATATTTTACATTCAAGGATTCCATTACATTTCTACTAATAACATTAGTATACATTATATTATCCCTAGTGAACGCTTATCTTCTGTGAGACCCAGATAACTTTGTTCCGGCTAACTCATTAGTAACACGAGTTCACATTCAAACAGAAAGATATTTCTTATTTGCTTATGCATTTCTATGATCAATTTGTAGTAAAATAGGAGGTGTTATTGCATAATTTTCAATTCTAATTGATTAATCTAATATTATTTTGACTCATAGCAGTTGTTGTATTTTTATTAATGTGAATTGGTAAACAGCCAATGGAACCATATATTATAACAGAAAAAAACCTGACAGTCATTTACTTATCCTACTTCCAAATTAATGTTCAAGTAGCAAATGCAAGGGCTAAACTAATTAAAGAATAAAACTAAAATAAGTTAAGTACCGTAAGGGAAGCGTATGTTTTGAACACCTAAAACTGGAACTTTAACTCTCCTATCAGCTTTCCTTAAAAAATTTTACTAAATAAATGAAATGAATAAAATCTTCAAACAAATAAAGAAAATAAAAAAAATTTGGAGGTAAAGGTAAAAACTCTGTCAAGATAAATATATCAACTTATCACAACAAAACCGTGGTAATGTCCCTCTGACTTAAACACACCCAAAAGACAATAACAAGTTAACAAAAAAAATATCAAAGAATAAAAAATCACCTCCCAAAAGAAATAAAGCTAACAATATACATACAAAAACCATTCTAATATATTCTACCAAAAAAAAGTAAAACCACCTGCACCATATTCAATATTAAATCCTGAAACTAATTCAGACTCTCCTTCAGGAACATGAAAGGGAGTTTGAATATTTTCAGGTAAGCAAGAAGCAAAGTAAGCCAAGGCTAAAGGAAAAGGAATAACAATAAATCAACAATAAATTTGATAACTCATAAGATCAAATATATTAAAACTACTAATTAATATAATGGAAGGAAACATTCCACGTGGGAAAAATTATATATAAAAACAAAGATGAGGTGACTTACCGAACAAAAGCGCTGGCAGGTCGATAGACACACAAACAAACACAAACATACACACAAAATTCAAGCTTTCGCAACAAACTGTTGCCTCATCAGGAAAGAGGGAAGGAGAGGGGAAGACGAAAGGAAGTGGGTTTTAAGGGAGAGGGTAAGGAGTCATTCCAATCCCGGGAGCGGAAAGACTTACCTTGGGGGAAAAAAGGACAGGTATACACTCGCACACACGCACATATCCATCCACACATACAGACACAAGCAGACATATTTAAAGACCATATTTAAATATGTCTGCTTGTGTCTGTATGTGTGGATGGATATGTGCGTGTGTGCGAGTGTATACCTGTCCTTTTTTCCCCCTAAGGTAAGTCTTTCCGCTCCCGGGATTGGAATGACTCCTTACCCTCTCCCTTAAAACCCACTTCCTTTCGTCTTCCCCTCTCCTTCCCTCTTTCCTGATGAGGCAACAGTTTGTTGCGAAAGCTTGAATTTTGTGTGTATGTTTGTGTTTGTTTGTGTGTCTATCGACCTGCCAGCGCTTTTGTTCGGTAAGTCACCTCATCTTTGTTTTTATATATAAAAACTACTAATTAAATTAACTAAAGATATTAAAATCAAAGCTAATCTTACCTCATACAAATAGTCTCAGGAAAGGAGCATACAAAATGTAACAGAGAATAATTTGAATTTGAAGATCAGGCAGCAATTATTGCAGTATAAACACCTAATCTAGTACAATACAAGAAATAAAAACCTTTAATAAAAGGGGCATATTCAAATTAAATAAGAAAAAATTCACCAAAACTGCTCAGAAATTATTAAATTGGCAACAGAGGAAAAATAATAAAGCAAATAATTAGATATATTAGTAATTGGTGGCCACAAATAACTAAAAGAAAAAAAAATCAAAACAAATATAAATAAATCATAAAGTATCTACACTACTTGTAGAAAAAATCTACGTAAATGAATTCTAAATTAAACACATTAATCTCTCAAAATAGTAATCAATCAGTATCAGTCAATAATATGAAAAATATTTTATCCACATTGTCCTTTCATACTAATGTTGATAAATAATCTTAAGGTAGAAACCAACCTGACTCACACCAGTCTGAAGTCAGATCATGTAAGTATTTAAAGGCCAAACTGATTTTTCTTAATCCAAAATCAAGGTTGCAATCTGCTTTGTCAATATATGCTCTCAAAAACAATCTGTTATTCCTAAGGTAACATAATCTTATGGTCATAACTTATTATCATGATAACAAACGTAAATTAAAAATTTAATAATAAAGAGAATATTTATTCTTCATGTCACTCCAACAATACATTATCAGCAAATATAGAAAGATGAACAAAAAACTATATAAAAATAAAAAGTTTAGCCCTATAGGAGCGACTCATCCTAACAATAACTTTAAGCCTTTTGACTTAAAAGCTAAATTCAAAAATTCGTTAAGAGACATCTGGTTTCCTGTCAAGCCATTAATAAAATACCTAAAATAATTATAAAATCAAATTCTAAAAAAAATGAACTAATTGTAATCTTAAAGATAGCTGCTATAAAGTCTACTATTATATTCTAAAATAAGTATATTATAGGTAAATAATTTAAAAGCTTGACCCTTAAAGAATAAATAAGTTAACATTTATATTTTAATAATTAAGTAAAATTATATTAACTTCTAAAAATTAAAATTTTTCTTAAGAAACTAGAGCCTAAAAAACTAGAAATTGTGGGCCTATCTCATCTACTATCATCATCAATCATTTCAAGTGATAATGCTACTATCATGTGTTTCCATGTTAATTGAAAAATGTAATTGGTCATTCTCACTGTTACCAACATTTTCTGTTTTCGTAATTTTGTGTTTTGGTGAGGTGAAAAGTGTCTTACTATGTTATTTGTGGAAAATACTTGTTGTAGTTATGTGTACATCACAACACCTCAGCATGATGAGGAGTATGGAAGTACTTGCCACATGAAAACATGACAAGCTACCTGTAGTAATTAACACACAACTGATCCAGAAAATTCATGCACACCAAATGTGAAGAATAAATAAAACTGAAAACCCACTGATGATGGCACAGTGGTGCCAAAAAATGTTTGGGTACTAAGAAAAAAATGGTGTTTTGCATAACTGACAGACCTCACATCCAACAATTTTCTGTTTTGCTTTCATTTGTTGCCATGTCCATGCCGGCGACATTGTGTGCCTGGCTGTCTGGCGATGGACTGGCAACTGTGTGCCTATTTTGTGTACTTGTTTTTTGATGATTCTACAAAATAACAAAATAAATGATTACTTTTGAAAATGAATTACTCTGTTTGTAATGGCGGAGATACCACTACAAAACCTATTCAGTGGTGCTGCGCTACCTTGTATCAAAATACACTCTTCACGTAACTCAGTTGAATGCACATATTTCTGTCCCTAAAATTAATTTTATTTCCAAATGTCTACATATTTTATGGGAATTCTGGAATTTGGGAATTGGATTGGGAAAGATATTATGATCACTATTGGCAAAGATGTTAGTAGGCACAGTCATACGTGCGACGGATCGTGAATGTTCCTACCTTTCCGTCGACTTTTTCACTCCTTTTGGAGTGAATTCTCCAATTAATTATGTTTAATTTCCATCCTTGTTGCGATACTATATTATTCAATTTGTAAAACAGGGAAAGACAACAATTAGAGTAACAGAAAATGTACAGAATTATGTAATTATTTTAAATTACTACAAATGTGCTAACTCTCTCCCAATGGCAACATTAATTAACCTTTCATTATATTGTCATACTGTGACCTATATTATGCTGCAGGCCTTATAATGCTGAAATTAGCCTTGATTCAATAATAACATGTTAATAGTTTCTTGATCTACATTGTCCTCCTATTAATAAGTACACTGCACAAACAGTTTGTGTAATAAAAATACAGTTCACTGTCTACAGCTTTTACCTGTTCAAGCTTGTTTGAAATATCAAGACACTGATAAAAATTCCAAGTGCGCTCATCAGATGTTGATGCTGGTAATCGGGCTCCAGATCTGAAGGTTCTTGTAGGATGTAACAACCTTGTCAGCAGTATCCATGTAGTAGAAAGGATATTCTGCCTTATGGCAGGTCTTATCATGGGTTAAGCCTCTTCCACTTTTGTCTGTCCATAGCCAGTCTTTTCATTTCTGAATATTTGCCTCCTGTGATATTGTCCAGCATTCAATATCTTCTTTTTCCTCTTCCCCTTTTTCCCTCCACCATTCCTTCTATTCCTTCCTTCAACAAACAGTCCCTCCTCAAACAGTGTCCAATTCAGTTCCGTTTTCTCTTCCTGATGGCTTTCAACATGTTTCTTTCTTCTCCAACTCTTCTTAATACTTCTTCATTCCTTACTCAGTCTTCCCATTTCACTTTTTCCATTGTTCTCCATATCGATATCTCTAGTGTCTCCAGTTTTCTTTCATCTCCCTTCCTCAATGTACAGGTCTCCACACCATATAGTGCAACACTCCAGATATTTGGAAAGTCTTTTCCTCAGATCTTTGTTTAGTGGTCCACAAAGTAATTTCTGTTTCCTCTTGAATCTTTCTTTTGCCATTGCAATTCTTTTCCTAATTTCTGTTGAGCAATACATATCACCCATAATTACACTTCCCAATTAATTGAAGTTATTGACTTGCTTTATTTCCTCTGCTCCTATTTTCATACGGCATTTTCTCCCCTTTTCTCCAATTACCATGCTTTTCGTTTTCTTCTTGTTAATCTTCATTCCATATTCTTCTAATTTTGTGTTTAGATCATCTAACATTTGTTCCATGTCTGTTGCACTCTCTGCCATCACAACCATGTTGTCTGTAAATCTTATACATTCCACCCTCCGACCGATCTATACAAACTCCTCTCCTTCCATCAAAAGTTTCACTAATAATTTCCTCCAAATATATATTGAACAGTGTTGGTGATGAACAACAACCTTGCCTTACACCTCTTCCCAGTTTAGTTTCTTCACTGATCATACCTCCTATTCTTATTCTTGCTCTCTGGTTCAAATACAAATTTCTAATTAGCTGTCTTTCCCTCCAGTCAACTCCCATGTTTCCCTAGGATTTCCATCAGTATCCATGCACAATGTGTTAAAAAAAAAAAGTGTTGAATACTCAGATAGATGGTAGTACTCATAAAAAAATTTAAAAAATCTAATAAAAATTGGTCCAGAAACCCACACTTTCTGAGATAGATATGTGATTTTTAGGAAGGGCTGTGTGACACTGAGTTGCAGATATTAGCACTGTAATTGCATTGGCACTCCATCAAAGTGTCAGCAGGTTATTATGATGTCTTACTCACAGTACTTTATCTGTCATTAGGTGGTCTGCAGTCAATTGTGTGTTTCAAGTTGTGTTGTAAGCTATGTTAGTTTTTGTCATGTTTTTGCGACTTATTGTAAAGTACTGTCATTATGCTGTTTGTATTTACAAATGGTGTAGTACATTTATATTTTCTCTCTTTCACTACTTGTTAACAGTGGAAGCCTATTACACTACAAGTGAAATGGTGGATATGATAGTCTACTATGGTTTAGCAAATGAAAGTAGCCAGTGAGCCCAAGCCCTCTACCTGAAAAATATCCATAGTGCAGAGTGTTCTTTGATAAGCTGTTTGACAGACTTTTCCAGCATCTGAGGGACACAAGTACCCTTGCTTCTCAGGAGACTGCCAGTGGAAGGCCCTCACAGTCTGAGCACCAGACATGGAAGAGCATGTGCTACCTCCTGTGGAAGATACACCTGGGACCATTGTGCAGTGATTAGCAGCAGCAGAAGGCATGTCTAACTCTCTTATCTGGGGGGAGGGGGTACTTTATGAACAGTTGCTCTACCCACATCACCTACAGTGCATTCAGGCACTAAGGACACAGGGTCATCATGGGAGATGGTAGTTCTGTCAGTGGCTGTTGCAGAAGTGTGCCACAGATCCACAATTCATATCCAAGATTTCATTTACCAATGAGGCAGGGTTCACAAGAGATGGTGCTGTGAATTTTCATAACCAGCATGTATGGGCAGATGTAAATCTCCAAGCAATTCAGGAAAGAGGGCATCAACACTGATTCTCATCAACATACAGGCTGGCATACTTGGCAATAGATTACTAGGGTTACCTGAAAAGTTAATTTGGGGTACATTGTCTGGACTTTCTCATTAAGTATTGTCTACTTTGCTAGAGGATGTGCTATTGCAGCAATGAATACAGGTATGGTTCATGCATGATGGCACACCAGCACACTTTCCTCACAATGTGCGCAAACATCTGATGCAGACATTTCAGGACATCTGGATTGCTCAGGGATCCCACACTTCTTGGCCTGTTCATTCCCCAGACCTCAGTCCCCTAGACTTTTTGTTATGGGAACACTTGAAGTTCTAGCTCTCAACTCTAACTACTGACTGACATATTACATAAAGTGCATGCACAGAAAAACACAACACTAAATATTCAAGATGCATCATCAGAAGGCAAATTTTAAATTGTAACTACTTGAGATGGCTTAACTAGCTGTAGCTGAATCAGTGTAATGACCAATATGCAGTAATGCTAAAAATAATCTTGTAAAAAAAGTCAAAAGATGGCAGTTATCTGAGCTGTTTGAGTATAGGATCTTAACAAAGTGGATCTCTTCTAACTTGGTATATTTCAAAAGGCAATCTCCTTACTGTCCTGTGTTTTGAAATTTCTGTCATTGATTTTGATGTTCATATGTAATTTAATTTTCAATTTTTAGATTGTCTTTATCATGCCCATCGCACGGGAAAAATGGTTGGGCTTTCAGTACTCAACATTGACCAGATAATTCTAGAAGCAGCAGCTTATGGCTTTCATCCAAATGAAGTACAAGTGCGTGAAGCCATCATCGCTAATTATGATTTATATGAAGAGTATTTTCAGATCAGTGATGAAAAACTTCATAGGAACTTGGAAGAAGAGCAACAAGGTATGTATGTTAATCAGTAAAATGATTCATAGTGATTTAATTGGTGTCTATGCTTAGTTGTTGCCTTGGATGCAGCAATAAAATACTTTGTTTCCCTCTTGCTCTCTGCTTTCCAGAAGAAAAAGTGAGGCTGTAACATCTACTTTCCTTGAATATATACTGTAGCACCTCTTGACCATACAATCTATGTATTGTCCACAACATATAAAATATCGGTTTGGTAACCGTAAACATCAAATTAGAATATCCAACAATAAACCTCTCCAGATCTCCTGAAAATAGACGTTGACTGTGGATATTATATCACAGACACAGTCCCTTTGATTGTTCAGTGATGTCACTAAACCTGCCCGAAGATGTAAACAACCATGCATGAGCAGCGCCTATTAGACACAGGGAGTCCGACAGCTGATCAGTTCCAGTCATTTCACCAGGAAGGAAGTACACAGCTCATGTTGTCTGTTGTTCCACCATGCCTAGACGGTCAATACTGCAGTTTGATGGTGTCCGCATTGTTACTTTGTGCCAGGAAGGGCTCTCAGCAAGGGAAGTGACCAGGTGTCTCAGAATGAACCAAAGCAATGTTGTTTGGACATGGAGGAGATACAGTGAGAGAGGAACTGTTGATGACATGCCTTGCTCAAGCTGCCCAAGGGCTACTACTGCAGTGGATGACCACTACCTCCAGATTATGGCTCAGTCAAACCCTGACAGCATTGCCACCATGCTGAATATTGCCACCACACTGAATAGTGATTTTTGTGCAGCAACAGGACGTTGTGTTATGACTCAAGCTGTGTGCTATAGGCTGCATGATGCGCAACTTCACTCCCGACGTCCATGGTGAGGTCCATCTTTGCAACCACGACACCATGCAGTGCAGTACAGATGGGCCCAACAACATGCCAAATGGACCACTCAGGATAGACAACACATTCTCTTCACCAATGAGTGTCACATATGCCTTCAACCGGATATTCGTCGGAGATGTGTTTGGAAGCACATTGTCCAGTGAGTGCAGCAAGGTGGAGGTTCCTTACTGTTTTCGAGTGGAATTATGTGGGGCTGAAGTATGCCACTGGTGGCCATGGAAGCCATCGCAATGTATGTATGATATTGAATGCCATCCTATGACCGATAGTGCAACCATATCCAAAGCATACTGGTGAGGCATTCATCTGCATGGATGACAACTTGTGCCTTCATTGTGTACATCTTGGGAATGACTTCCTTCAGGATAATGACATCACTCAACTAGAGTGGCCAGCATGTTCTCCAGACCTGAACCCTTATGAACATGCCTGGGATAGATTGAAAAGGGCTGTTTATGGATGACATGACCCACCAGCCACTTTGAGGGATCTACACCGAATCGCCATTGAGGAGTGGGACAATCTGTACCAACAGTGCCTTGATGAACTTATGGATAGTATGCCACGATGAATACAGGCATGCGTCAATGCAAGAAGACATGGTATCGGGTATTAGAGGTACCGGTGTGTACAGCAATTTGGACCACCACCTCTGAAGGTCTCCCTGTATGGTGGTACAATATGCAATGTGTGGTTTCCATGAGCAATAAAAAGGGTAGAAATGATGTTTATGTTGATCACTATTCCAATTTTCTGTACAGGTTCTGGAACTATCAGAACCATGGTGATGCAAAACTTTTTTTGAAGTGTGTGTATATTATAAAAATGCTGTAGATAGCTATGTTCCACATCTCCTGTTGCTTTTAGTCTACCTTTATATACCACTTATATCTGTAAAGTACTGTGGTGGTAAGACCCACCTCCCATTAGAGTGGTGGTGAGAGTGAAAACTGGATGACAAAGGAGATTGACAGAAAGAACCTGGAGGTGGAGATGGACAGGGTGAAGGAAAGAAGGAGATGGGCAGAGAGAGGGGGAGAAAGTCATGGAAAGTCAGAGAAGTGAGGTGGAGATGGACAGAGAGAGGGGAGCAGGGTGAGATGGAGATAGAGAGGAGGTGGAGATGATGGACAGAGTGGGGAGGAACAGGTGGATAGAGTGAGGGGAGGGGAAAATATCTACAGTGAGAGGGGAAAGGGAGAGGGTATGAAGGAGGATATGGACACAGAGAGGATGGAGGAGGTGACAGAGAGAGAGGAGGTGGAGGAGACGGACAGAGAGAAGGGGTAGGAGAAGATGAAGGAAAGTGGGAGAAGAAGGTGCACAGAGAGAGGGGGAAGAAGAGACGTCTGCAGTGTATGTCATGTATGTATATGTGCGTAAAGTGACAGGTAAAAAAATGGTAGATGTAAATATAAACTTGTGTATATATGTGTGTATGTTCCACATCTCCACCTTAACAACTGGATCAGTTTCAACCAAACTTGTACACATATGATGTACTATCTGGAAAGGCACATTGTTTGAGTAAGACTCATCTACTACCATTCATAGGTGTGTGTGTGTGTGTTTGTGTGTGTGTGTGTGTGTGTGTGTTTGTGTGTGTATGTATGAATACGAGAGAAGAAAAGTTGCTACTCACCATATAGCGGAGATGCTGAGCCACAATAGGCACAATAAAAAGATTCACACATCTTTGCTCTGGCGGAGGTGCGGTAGTCAAAGTACCATTACATTGTGAGCCGTTAGCGAGTCCGTTGTCTGAGGGCACGACCTGTGGCAGCACGGTCGTGGGTGAAACACTTGGCACGAGTGAACTGTTTTTGTTGTCAGTGGTGGTCGTATGGCACCGCGCAGGAGCAGAAGTTGCATAGTTTGAGGTGCTGTCCACGAGGGGTGGGATAGGAGCCGTCAGTTTGGGAAAACGTGACGCTCATCGCGCTTGCGCACTTGTGTCTGGCGAGTGTCAAATGCTGCCATGTTAGGAGGGTGTGGCCCTGCGGAACTGTCAGTACACGTTATGGCAGTCTTGATACCACAGTTGTGAGGGGTAGCGGGAGGTAAACAAACAGAGGCTCGATTGCTGGGATTGCAAGCAGATTCGGTGCACTTACTGACCTTGCTTTGTCCTTGCTGTAGTGTCTGTAATTGCTTTGCTGCATTGGAGAGCTGGAGCTGTGTTTCATGGAGCCAGAGGGATAGCTCAAAGTTTTTGTTGCATAGGCATACGATGTGTTCCAGCTCAACCAAGCTCGACAAGGCACTCGTGCGTTTTTTCTTGTAACATCGTCGACAGAGACAAGCATGTACGGATGAGATGAGCTCGGACTGATGTGTGATGGGGTGGGGGGGTTGCTCTATAGAGCACAGGGAAAGTGAGTCTTGGACGGATGATGAAACATTGTGTTTCACACTAGGTCCAGTGAAAGTTTGTGGTGCCGCAAGAAGTCAATGCCTAGTATAGGTTTGTCAATTTCACACACTAAAAAAGTCCACTCGAGTTTGCAGTTTGTGGAGAGTGAGACGACGTGGGAAGTTGAACCTGAGCATTGTAGTTTAATTGAATTCAGGGCTTACAGTGAAGTATGATGAGCGCAGATGTTTGATGACGCTAAGGACGTAGGCAGCAGTGAAACATCAGCGCCTGTGTCCAATAGGAAATGGTATCTCGATGAAATGTCTTTAATGTAACGTTGTCTGCAATTATCTGGTCGTTCCTGGACACAATAGAGCACTGGGGGGTGCCTGTCATGTTGTGCGCAGGAGGCGGCACCTGGACCTAACTGTGATTGGCGTTTGGGAAGTAGCAGGGTGGTCTGCAGTTCCGTGCTGCCTCAACAAACCGTGTGTGGAAGTAACAGTATGGGTGGTGCGGTTGCATTTTCTGTGGAAAGATCGTTGCCAGTGGCAGTGGCCGAGGTTTGGTGGCCACAGCAGGTTTGGTTGCAGGAGGGGGCATGACTGTGGGTGGAGCCGGTGACATCCCAGTTGCTTGTTTACTACTTCCCGGAGCGAGCAGAATGGTCGGCACAGTACGGCCCCAGCCGCGTCCGGCCTCAGGGCAATGAGCCTGAACCTGAGACTTGTCAGGTAGGCAGTGCCTGGCGGAATAGAGCAGTGATGCATCGTGTAGCTTGTCAGCAATTGTCATTCTTTGCTCGACAGGTTCGAGAACCTTTGAGCCAGAGCAAAGAGGATGTGACCAGATGGCGTGGAGAGCTGTGTCAGAGAATAGATCGGCACTGATCAGGGCACATAGCCATCTCCAGAACTGGGAAGATTTGTCGTTGCCTAGTTGCTCAACGTGGAGCACTTGCCGTATTGCTGCCTCAGTTGAGTGTGCAAGCCAATGTAGAACTATCTGTTTGGCTAGAGTGTACTGGGTAGATGAGTCCGGGGCATCGACCTGATCAGCAATCAAGTCCTCCTGGTCGTGCAGGTGGGTGATGATGCACAGAAACCTAGTTGACTCATTGAGTTTGTAATGGTCGAACACTTTGTCCACAATCTTGAACCAGGTTGTTGCTCGTCAGGATTAAATGGCGGCAGCATCACTAAGCATTGCAGAATGTTCAGAAGAACAGGTTGAGTTGAGTTCGTCAGGGCACTGCCTGAATCGAGCTGTTGTTGCTGCAGTATTCTCCCTTCAGGGGATGTGGCAATGACGGCTGTTCGGGTGGCAGCGTGAAGGTGACACGTTGTGGTTGAGCGCTATCCGTCGTGACATGGAAGGCTGATGCAGGTGAGACACTGTAATGTGTCGATTGCGGTTGCGCAAGCTCAACACGTTGCAGGTATGTTCGGACTGATGCATCGCGGAAGACCGACATGGATGAGGCATTGTGATGTGCTGAGAACAGCAGTGGAAGCTTGACTGCAGCCGGCATGTGAGTGACAGGTGAGAAAATGTTCAAAGTTTGGGAATGCGTGTTAGTCCGCAGAAAGCTCGACATATGATCAGAGCCGGAGCCACCTGCGTTGCAGAATTGCAGGCTGTCCAGAAGCACAGTGTGGGAAATGATGCCGAATGTGGGATGGAATGTGTGAATGTTCACTGTTCATAGTCACTCCGCTCAAAACGGTGTGCGGATAAGGTGAATGTTGTGGCACAAAACACTGAGGCGTAGCAGTGGGACGGAGGTGGAGGTCAGGCACCGATAACAAGTTATTGTTCCTGTTGCAGGCCGAGGTATTGAAGTAGGAAGGCATGTGCTGATGCTGAAGCAAGGCAGGCGTGGGCATGGTCAGATGCTGAGTAGGTAGACCTGTGAACGAAGCAGTTCTGGCTACGTGGCAGGTATCCGCGTGGTACTGCATGGATTGCGGCATGGCAAATCATTGTGCTGGCGGTAGTAGGTTTCTGATGAAGCATTTGAAGAAATTGGCATTGGTCGCACACTGCATGGAGATTGGTAAGAGGTAACTGCACAGTCGATGAGGGAGGGCACATGTGGCGGGAACAAAGGCGTTTGATAGCCGTAGTCATGCGCATTCCTAACCTCACTTATTATTGCAGGCTCGAAAATGTTTGGCAAAGGTCCAACAGTAGCCCAGAGAATAAAAAAGCAAATGGGGCATAAGATATATTTTGGCAATTTCTTTTCTTCATACAAGCTTCATACCATGGCATGGGCGGAGTTGATCTTTTTGATCAATTGATGTCATACTACAGAAGTTTTATGAAGTCAAAGAAATGGACACTCAGAGCTATTTTCCATGCTGTAGATTTTGCTGTGGTACAGAGCTGACTCACATACAGGAAAAATGCCAATGCAGTTGGTCTACCAACGAAGAAAATAATGGATCTCCTACACTTCTGTATGAAACTGGCTGATGTTCTAGTGTTAAGTGGCATGGACACCTCGAATATAAAATGAGGCCGACCATCTGCCACACCTACAGATCACCTGTTCAAAGATGACGAGGAGAAACTAGGCCTCCTGAAGAGATTCAGTATGATGGAACACAACACTTGCCTCTTCATGAAAGTGGTGCACTGCCTACCAGGTGCAAATTTCCTGGATGCAAGGGACGTTCACGAATAAAATGTGAAAAATGTAACGTACATCTTTGTTTGCCAAAGGAAGAAAAACTGTTTCTGTTCATTTCATGTCAATTAGAACCACATAATGAACATAATTTCTGACTCATTTCATTTTTAATTAAAACTATGGTGAATTTTGCATGTATTTTGTGTGTAACTGATTTCAAATTTATGTGTAATGTTTAAATAAATTAGTTTTGTCTTCTATGTTTTCAGTTTTGATTGAGACCCAGTGTACACAAATGTGTACAAAATTTTTTTTGAAAATGGTAACATATCTTTTTTATAAATGTTGCTTCTAAAATCATTAAAAAATCATCCAAGTCCATTACAGTATTTAAAAACAATTTTCTTCCTCCAGAAAAAATTCGGGTCTGAAAAGGTTAAGACTGAGGGCCAACCTTTCTCTTTTATAGGAATACAGATTATACTCATGCATGTTAATGGCAATTAGGCAAAAAATGAAAATAAAATGAATTTAAGGAGGCAGATGGCAAAAAAAGAGAGGAAGTAAAGAGATCCCAGCTTGCTTTAGCACAATTTGGCAGTTGAATATGAATGCAGGAAATGAAGGGGCTCATTAGTAATATCATCATATTGAGTCACTATCAAAAACAAGTGTAGGATCAGTGTACTTTGTCCCTGAAATTGATTAAAAGCTATTTTATGCCATATCTGCCAATTATATCATGAAAGAAAGTATTACACTACTCAAATGACCACATAAACTTTATTTTGATGTCATTAATCTCAAACTTTCAAAAAGACAAAAAACCCAATGAAACTCTTCATTTCTGATGGATAAACTCCACATACCAAAGTCCATTTAGAAAAACTACATGTTTATTTTTGAATCTGGATTTTGGAATGTTATCTGACATGACTTGTTTATATTTTTAGTTATCTTATATGTATTTGCACTCTTTGGGCGGCATGCAATCCTCAGGGCATGTTTTAAATGACTGAACAACTAATTACAGCATTTACTTTTCAAGTAGCTAATTTTTCAGTGCAGAGATTCACAGAGGTAAGTTGAAAGAATCAGTGTGAAATTAAATAATGCACAGACTCATAAATTTTTATAATTGCTAGGTAAGCATTCCTGCTTCTCTTAATGTCCTATAAATTGAGTTTTAAGTTATGTGCATTGCTGAAGATCAGTTATTTATTAAATGAGTTTTATGAAACCCGAACTGGTGAATAATTTGAGCTCATAATGTTCAACATGCCAAAGGTTCTCTGTGCAAATGGAACAGCTATGAATATTTCAGACATTGGGAACTCTGTTTCTTATTTCTTCCAAATGTTCTTTCAGATAGGGTTTCATGTCTTGGTAAACATTTTTAGTGATAGTTAACTCTAATAAGAGTATAATAACAAGTGGAAAATTAGAAAAATCTAAAAGCCTCATTTATTAGAAAATATTGTGAAAAAATTACATTATGAGTCACTTATTCTATAATTTGTTGGAGTAATATATTTAACTTTGTCACTACAGACACTCATTATCATTAAAATAGCAGTAGCTATAAAGGTGAGGTGCAGCAAGTGTGAAATTTGCATGAAGTGTACCACAGACTTGGAGATACAAATGAGTTTCATTTCAGTGCAACCACACAAAGTAGATAGTAGTAACAGCATCTAAATTCTTTGTATAAGGATATGTTATACAATAGTGGACAGCTCGGTGACATCTGGAGTGCCAAAGACTGTTAGTATGTTGATTATTGTTGTGACTTTCCTTGACACAGCAGAGACAGGTGTGCTGACAGTGTTGCATCTAGTAACAACATCAAACACAAGAGTGACGTGTCATTTTTTCAGATGAGTTGCTGTTATGTGTATAAGTTCACAAAGAATGAATCTGTGTGGAGGCTCCTAGGAGAAAGAGAGTTGACAGATGCCATTCATCATACTTGTATGTACCTAGCACGGTGAATGACATTATTGGGTGCCCCTGAGTGCAAAAACGATCACCTTTTGTGCACATACTGAGACGAAACATTTGGATTTCCAAGGGTGTTATTTTATTTTTTATGACAGTAACAATAAAAATGGCAGTAACAGAACAATAACTTTCTCCAGAATGTAGGCCAAAATATATTTCTTAATTTGAAATACATAAATAAAACACTTGGTATATAAACTATTTTGGCAGGTTCATTGAAAATGTTCAAAAAATAAATAAGATTCATTAACCTGTTATAATTGTAGATCTGATGATTCCTGTTCACTCTTTGATAATGTCTTTTGCAGTTTTACTGAGATTTTCTTTGTGCCATTTAGAAACACCCTCATACATGACATCCTTTCAGATAACTTTCCAGTTATCAGGAGTTTCTTTAGGTATTTGAAGAAATCAGTCCAAATCTTTTAACATATTGTAATATCTTTTCCATGTAAATGTTCACACTGCTGTGAAGATACTACCATCAGAATGTTGCATCACTTGTTCACTTTACATAAAACAAAAATAAGAAGAGATTTACGAGAATATATTTCACCTAATCTTGTAATACACAAATAAATATATTTGAGTAACTATCAAGTGATGTTAACATAATATTATATCAATTCATTTCCCATATAATCACTTAGATGGGACGTACAACAGTGTGAAACTCCAGAATCTTGTCACACTACAATAGTCACTAATCTGGAGCCCTGCATTTACTTTTCTTCTGTGTAAAGGCTGGTGGCTGTGCTCCAGCTTCAGTGTCCCTTTGATATTTTCTTTCAGCAAGAAAATGTAACACAACATTTCCTGTCCAATCTTGATGCAGAAGACACTCAAATACTGCCATGCCATCATGATCTCCAGATCTTTCACCCACTGAAACCATTTGACCTTGGCTTGTTGCCAGAGTAGCAAGCCATCTTTCATTGACCACAGTGATTGATCTGGCACAAAGTTGGATTGGTGGTAACTGACTCAGCTATATCACCCAATATCAGTTTGACTTAGTGACCGGTGGGGTTAGAGCCATTGCTTCTGCCTGATGCAGCAACTCTATGTTCTGAATTTTCCCCAAAATCACATATAAATTTAATCATACTATCTTCCTATTACAGTGTACACTGATCAGCCAAAAAATTGTGATAACTGACCCACTATCAATATAAACCTTGTAGTGCCTCGAGAATTTCAACGCAAATTCTAGAGACCCTTGGCTTGCCATGGCTTCAACACCCAATTTTTTATATATGAATGTGAGAAACGGAACTGTGTCTACTGTGCCATGATTATGTGTGTGCAGGACTGGCATGTATCAGATGGTTGATCGGCACGAGCAGGTAGCTGCAGCACTCGCCTCAGAAGTTACATGCCCAGCACAAGGAGGAAGCATGACATACTCCATGATGGTGCGACATCACTCATTATTAGGAACAGTTAGATGTTGTTGAAAGAAAAAGAAAAGACACTTATCTGAATTGTTCACGTGAGAAGAGGAATGGTTATTAAACCAACTTTCCATAAATGTTATTGAGTGAGGCTCTTGAAGTTATATATTTTAGTGAACACAAAGAAACTAATTGCATTTTGAGTTGATTTCATCAATAATCGACGAGTACATTGACAGTAAATTTTGTATACGTGATCATCAGATTACTGAAAATAAGAAGATATTATTTTTGCCACACATCTGACAAACTACCAGCATGTGGTGACCAAATTGATCAGGACTTAAAAAGGAGGAGTTTTTTGGAGAAAATTGAAATAAGAAAAAGCTGAGAGTTGCCATAGCAACACATAATAACAAGACAAAGAAATTGGTCTCCAGAATTTGATTAAGAAGATTTGGGTGTGGGAAGGAAACAATTCTCACACACACAGAAACCAGCCGACGTCAACACAGTAACCAGCCAGCGACATTGACGCAGTAACCAGTCGATACCACTGGAATAACCAGTCACCAAAGCCGACGTAGTAACCTGCCTCCGTTGCTGACTGCAATGGCTGCCATTTGAGTTGCTGACTCACATCCACTCGCTGATGTCGACACTGCGACCAACGTTCGACACTGCCGGCACCTGTGCAATTCACTGATGCCGATTCTACAAAACTCTATCCCAGGTGAGCTAAAGGCAATAACTATTTGAATGTAAAATAGTGTGGTCATTATTCTCAGAGGTGAATTTTTTTAATGATCACAAGGTCAAAAAATATAAAAACTATGGAGCAGGAACAACAACCTACAGAAACTGTAGAACCAGCCATCGCCATAATGGTGAATAAGGACATGCCAGATTTGTCTGAAGCAATAAATTTAATCAAGGCCCAGAGTATACCATTAAATGCTGGATTAGATGCAGATTCAGCTTCTTCAAGACAAGAAATAAGTGATCAAAGTATTTCTTTAATTCAGAAACTCAGTGTTACTTTAAGAAAGGAATTGGATGAAACCTTAAAAGCTCAGGGTCTTTAGTTAGATTCAGGAAATACACAATTGAACATCAAATTAGATGCTTGGAGTGAGGTTCTAAGTAGCCAAAGGGAAATCTTAAACCATCAAGCAACAAATGTATGTCTGTTAAAGACTGAATTGGACACTCTGAATAATAAAGTCGAGAATCTGAAGGTAGATTTAAAGAGTGAACTATCCAGTTCTTTAAATACTTATGTCAATTAACTATTTACTAAATTTAACCAAAGACAGGAGGAGCAATTTCAGAATTTTACAAAGAAATGAGAATTTGATGCCAAATGTAATAGTAAAGAACCCAAGCTTAATGAAAGATTAGAATCTTGTGAAAATGTATGTAAGATTATATTTAATTCCATAAGACAGGAAATGAATATTTTGAAAGAGAACACACATCGACGCAAGGATGTAATATTGACTATTCAATTGAAAATTCCACGTGTTAGTATATGAGCTGTTACTACATGAGCTGTCAGTCCGCATGTAAATAATGAAGGACGGAATGTCAGGGAGGAAATAGTCAACTTTGACATTATAAATGTAAGTAGTCTGGCGGAACATTTTGAGCTAATTATAGATTGAGCAGTTACTGAGAGTATAATCTCTGGAAACATTGCGACTGTTGCTTTTTCCAAACCTAGCTATACTGACAAGGCTATGGACAGAGAATTCAAACTTGTCCATGACAAAGTAGAAAATAGAATAATGTTACCTACTGTTGTGTTCCCTAGTAAAGTAATGATTATTTTGTTGTGGGAAGACTTTCATACAAAATTTATTGAAAAGTACTGGTTTACATTTGCTCAAGTGAAGTTAATGTTACATCCATGGGATTCGGGTGGAGTCACATCTGTTCCCCAGGGACATTAAAAGTCTGTGCTAATGGGCGGAGTAACAACCGTTGGTTTCTGAGTTGTTTTCAGTGTTACTTCCACATTTGCTTTCCTACACCAAATTCCCTTCAAATCTTCAACTATTCTGTGATCTATTCATAACCTCTTAAAGCGTCCTGTCATGTTAGTATTTAAGTGACTGAATATGACTACAAGATTGTGACCTAATTTAAGAGAATCACAAATAAACAGAATAGTCTATTATATTGAAGAATAATTTAATATGATGTGACTGATAAATTAAATATTTGATTATACTGTATAATTTTCTATTTTTATAAAATATCTTATACCTTTTGTGAGATGTGATGTGAATGGGGAGGGTTTATATAAATTTTGAAAGGGGTGGGTAGTGTAGGTGCAAACATGACTAACACTACACACTCATGCCCCACCTTTCAGACAACCCTCACAGACAGGTGTGACTGATATTTCACCATTTTCCTTTCCATAGGAGTTGCTAAGATCTTTCTTCTGGAACTTCAAAGGTGAAGGTGAGAATGTTCGTTCTGCAAGAGACATTTAACATCATACGTCCTACAGCTTCTCACTCAAGTGCCAGCGAGGTAGGGATGCTGGGGGAGGGGAGTGGGAAAGGTTTCCTGTCTTTGGGGCTACCTTCTTTCACTTCTTTGATCTTAGCAACCATTTCTATTTTTTTCGTTTCTTACTTCTCATCTGAGTACCAGTCTATCTTTCCCTCTATCCATATGCATACACTTCCATCATTGAAGTCCTTCTCAATTTCCATGGTTTTCTATAACCTTCAACTTATTTTACATGAGTAGGCGAAAGAATCAGGCTACATGTACCCACACATTGAAACACAAAGACGCAAACAGAAAAGATAATGTGAGAACCATCATGTGTTGTAAGGGGGAATATTGCGCACATAATGATGGGTTATTTGAGGTGACTGTTCCACATCACATACAGGTATGTACAGGGATAAATTTATATATGTATGGACTAAGTATTAAATTAGTATGTGTGCATTGGAGAAGGAGATACACTTTGTGGTTCATTATGAACATGCTACATCGTATACTTAAGTGTACAGAAATATATTTGGACTGGATGTCAGTATGTGTACATGGGAGAAGAAAATATTCTTCATGGTTCATTATAAACAAGCTACACTGTATACTTAACGTTACAGGAATATATTTGGACTGGATGTCAGTCTGACAACTATTCTCGTGAACTGTAGAATAGTGGTACAAGTAGATATTTCCAGGTGTGGTGTCTATTGGAAATATCGGACTGGAAGAGTAATGGAGGATCTAAGGGGTTAAAGCAAGTGAGTGGGAGGGGTAATGTAGAGTTTTAATTTTTTTAGGAGGTATTTTATTATAGTGTACATAAAGATGTATACTAGAGTGATGAGCCATTGGGCCTAATCACAAAGGATAAAGGAGGGGGGGGGGGGGGGGGGGGGGGGTTGCACCCAGCTTTTAGTGAATGGAAAAAAGGCTAGATAGGCAGACCAAAGAGAGGCTGACCTATATTGTGTGGGCAGGGGCACCAAGAAAGGGATTGACCTGTACCATAGAATATAGGAAGAAGAAAGGGGCGTACCTACCAGAATGGCAGGAGAACGGTTACCCATAGAGTCAACCCATAGGTAAGGGATAAGTACTGTTCCTAAGGGAAATTATAGTGATAGAAATCACATATATGGTAGGAATTATTCTAGTAAGTTTGAATTCTTAGTGCCCCTAGTGTTATTAAGATTTATGGATGGTGGAAAGAACAGGCTCATAAATTTTCTCCAGAGTTCCTCCAGACCACAGAAAGCTGTATAGGATAGTACTAGTCCATACTTCAAAGGAAGGAGTAGCTTGAAGGATTAAAGGCAAAGGATAAAATGTTTAAGGGTCCATGACACCTGGAATTTATGAGTGGAATTGAAAGAGGGAGCTTACCTGTGAAGTTCAAGAGTTTATGAAAAATACATATGTATGTAGAATTATGGAGTAACTGAATATCTCAAAGAAGTGGATTCTTATTAAGTATGATGTCAATGTACATATTGAATATGTATAAAATATCAAGTGTTCGAGCTAAGGGGAGGGATATGTAGTTCCTTGAGAATTTTGACGTAAATTCTAGAGACCCTCGGCTTTCCACCATCTCGAACACCCAGTATTTTACATATGAGCAAGAGAAACAGAACTGTGTCTACTGCACCATGATTGTGTGTGTGCAGGACTGGCATCTATCGGGTGGTTGATTGCCATGGGCTGGTATCCACAGCACTCACCTCAGAAGTTACATTCCCAGCACAAGGAGGAAGTGTGTTATACTCTGTGATGGTGCGATGTCACTCATTATTAGGAAGAGTTGAATGT
Organism: Schistocerca piceifrons; assembly: GCF_021461385.2. Classification (NCBI taxonomy): domain Eukaryota; kingdom Metazoa; phylum Arthropoda; class Insecta; order Orthoptera; family Acrididae; genus Schistocerca; species Schistocerca piceifrons. The sequence continues at coordinate 140,773,658 of NC_060141.1, read as the reverse complement.
TGTTGAAAGAAAAAGAAGACACATATCTGAATTATTCACTCACTTTCGTGAGGTCTCGATGGTCGAATAACTAGAACTTTGAAAGATTTATAGTACTGTATTTATGGTAAAGAATATGTAATAGTATCTGATGGACCAGAAATTGTTGAGCTTATGAAAAATGATTTCTGTATGTGCAAACTGTTATGTGTTGTGAAAATATAGTGTGATTGAGTTCAAAGTATCTTGAGTGTATGGAGTTATTTCAAGAGTAGAGGCAATTCCTCCAAAACAGCATCTTAACTTCGGAGAAGAAGTGGGGCAGACCATAACAGCTGGCTATCCTGAAAAGAAGCAACTTTGCGTAAGTTCAGCAATCAAGGGGGAGTGAGAGTCTTGCACAACAATACCACACTGCTCCCTCTAATCACTGGGAACTGCCAGAGCCTGTCCAGGCAATAGCAGCATCACATGGTGAAGAATGACTGCTAATCAGACATAAGGAAAATGCATGTCTTATCAGTGAGTATGCTGTCTGTGTTTCAAATGGGGAAGGTGTGTGATCTATCAGAGTTTAACTAAGGGCAGATTTGATGGCCTGGAGGCTCAGCACAAGCATTTTGGAAACTGCGTGACGTGTTGGGTGTTTGAAGAAATCTGTGGTGAGTGTCTTCAGCACATGGCGAAGTGAAGGTGAAACTATGTCCACATGTCATGGGGTTGGGCAGTGACCTGTCATTACAGATGTTGGATATCACAGGCTGGGAAGACTAGTAAAACAGGACAGGTGTTATGGGACTAACATCAGACTTTAATGCTGGGGAGCATATAAGTGTATCTGTACATACAATGCACTGAACACTCCTAACAATGGGTCTCCACTGCCAAAAACCCATGCATGTGCCAATGGTAACACCATGACTTTGGCAACTACAACTGAAATGACACTGGATGTTGGTGCAATGGCAGTGTGTTGCATGGTCTGTTGAATTGCAATACCTGCTTCATCATGCTGATTGGAGGTCGTGAATCCATTATCTTCCAGGGGAATGGCTCCTTCAGACCTGTACTGTGGGAGGAGGCAAGCTGGTAGTGGTTCTTTTACATTCTAGAGAACATTCTTGTGGGCATCCATGGGTCCAGTGGAGTTTGTGCAAGGCACCATGGTGGCCACAGTGTATTGTACACTGGTTGCAGACCACGTACACTCTTTCATGTTGATCTAGTTTCCCGATGGCAGTAGCAGTTTTCAACAAGATAATGTGCAATGTAACAAGGCCAGGAGCATGATAGCATGATGGAGTGGTTTGAGGAACACAGTGCCAAGCTCCTATTGATGTGCTGTCCCCCCCACCCCACCCCTCTCCCCAGCCCATGAACCCAATCATGATTGAATGTGGCATCTATGCTCTTCATCCCCCTTACCCAGAATTTATGGGAATTAGGTGACTTGTGTGTGCAGATGTGGTGCCAGCTCCCTCCAATGACCTACTAGGGCCTCACTGCTTCTGTGCCATGATGAATTGCCACTGTTATCCAAAGATGGACATATTAGCTATTAGCTGCGTGGTCATAATGTTCTGACTTATGAGTGTATGTGTATAGTTTTTTGTTATTTGACCTCCTTGCTGGTGTTGCAGTTCAAATGGCTGGCAGTGCAGATAGCTGGTAGTGTACTTTATGGAGTTGCATATGTGCTTTGGTTCCAGTATTAGATAAAACTAGCAGCTGAGAAATTTAAAACAAGTGGAGTGATAATTTGAAAACAGCTGTCTATCAGCTAATGTTACTTAGGCAAACTAATCCAGAAATAGCTCCTTTCATTATCAGTGTGAGAAGATTAGCATTAGTCATAATTTTTTGTTAGAATACTTTGCAGAACTTGCCTTCAGTTGCTGTAATTTTTGTTAGTGTATAACTTGACTTCTTACACATTCTTGAATACCTAGGTAGTTAATATTTGCTTTTTAATTAATTAATCAGGTAAATGTCTAATTGATAGGTAACCATCTTAAATGTCTCATTTATACTCCACTAGTTCATTTAACTTACATTTGTCACATACTAGTCTCACAACCTTATTATGCATAGTGATTGTATAATATAGAGGGAGAAAACAGTAGCACGTATTCTGATAACAAGTATATGCAGTAAATGAATCAGAGTCAAGTAACTTACTAAGGTTATATTTTATTAGATTTCTTCAACAGTTTGAAACAAAAAGTTAAAATATTAGATAATAGACGAAGACAATCGCCAAAGGACAAATTTCCTAAAAGGCCTGGACAGAAACCACTTCCTAAGCAGACACCTCGAAGTAATCCAAGTCAAAAGAGTAAAAAACATGATGCAAATGAAGTAGTGGATGGAATAGTGCCTGACATTCCAAATGAAGTATTTGTGGAAATCTTGACTCGGAGGTAATGGACCTTCTTTACCTAGTAATAGGCAGTAATTATCATATGTTGAGCTCAAGTAACTGCTATTTGTATGCTGTAGAGGGTTGCTTTGTCAAGCTTAACTTCTACATTAATGTTTTTAGTATGCGTCTTTTTTAAGTATGTTGGCATATGGGACATAGAAAAACTTGTTGTTTGTGTTCTTGTGGGTTAATTAAGTTTTTGGTTACATAAATACACCACTTTTAACAGCATTCATGACTTTAGTGACCCATTTTCCTCTTTATTGGGAAGTAAATTGTTCTCTTTTTTGTATAACTTACTACGTTTTGTGACAAAATAATTTAATTGGATAAGTAAATAAAAAATCTACACACCAGGTGGTGGCAAAGCACACACCTAAAAGAAGATTATAATTAGGCAAGCTTTGGGAGCCAGCAGCTAGTTGCTCAGGCATAAAGGTTGAAGGGGATGGTCGAGGAGTGAAGGAATAGGAATTCAGAGGTCTATGAAAATGGGGACTGCATCAAAAGAGATTTGAAACCTGAGAGCTTGAAGGTGGAAGACAGTGTAATATGCAAGACTGAGATTACTGCTTAAACATCATGCATGAGTTAATAAGAGTGAAAACCTAAGTGCATGGTACATAACAGAGGTGGGAGGGGATCGGTGAAAAATGTACTGGCAAGGCAATAAAAGATGTAGAAAACTAAAACAGAGTAAAGAAAAGAGTAGTTACTGTGAGAAAAACTGAGACAGAACAACAACCTAAATTAAGGCCAGGTGGGTGGCGAGTACCCAGGACATATAATAGCATTAGTTCCCACCTGTGGAGTTCTGAGAAGCTGCTGTCTGAGGGAATGAACCAGATGGGACATGTGGTGAAACAGGCTCTGAGATCACAATTGTTATGTTGTAAAGCATGCTCTGCAAGAGGGCATTGAGTGTTGCCAGTATGCATGCACTGCCTGTGCCCATGCATCCCGATTGATTATTTAGTGGTAGTCATGCTAATGTAAAAGGCCAAACAGTGTTTACGTAACAGCTGGTATATGATGTGTCTTTCAAAGGTGGCTCTCCCTTTGACAGAATGCATTTTTCCAGTTGCAGTGCTGCTACAGGCGGTAGTAGGAGGGTGCATAGGGTAAGTTTTGCAGCGACGATGCTCACAGGCGTAGGAACCATAGTATGATTTTAGGAATTCTTGGCCTTGTTGAAGTATCTGATTAATACATTCCAGACCAGGATAATACTGAGTCACCAGTGGTGTGCTCCAAAATTGTTTTTTGTAGGGATCAGCAGTACCAGGATTAGATGTGGTGGCCCTGAAAATCTGCTTTTAAACTAGGCTGTAGGATAATTACATGTAGTGAAGGTTGAGGTGAGAGTGGTGGAGTATTGCTATAATGAGTCTGCATCCAAACAAATACGTTTGCATCAAATGCCATGGCTGTATGGAAGGGAACCTTTGACATGGAATGGATGGCAACTGTCAAAATATAAGTACTGATGTTTGCTGGTAGGTTTGTGATGAGTGTAGCTAGGCTTCAGTGAGGACAAGATCAACATCAAGGAAAGTAGCATGGGATTCAGAATAGAACCATGTGAAATTTAATTGCAAGATGAATTTAAACAAGTCAGTCTCACCATCAGTCCATATGGTAAAGATGTCATCAATGCATCTAAACCAAACCAGGGGCTGAGCACATGGACCCCAGGAAAGCCCCATCCAAGGGACCCAAGAAAATGCTGGCATAGGAAGGAGCCATCATGTTTCTGATGGTCATAACTCTGATCTGTTTCTATGTATGGCCCCCAAAGGTGGAGAGGTTGTTAGTAGGTATAAAATTGATTAAGCTGAGTAAAAAGAATGTCTTAGGTTTGGAATCTGGTGGGCTATGACTGAGGAAATGTTCAGCAGCAGACAGATCATGTACATGTGGATGTTGGTATAGAGTGGGGTGGCATCAGTGGTGACAAGCCAGGTATATGGTGGAAGGGTGAGGGGCATGGGTTTTAGACGACCTAGGGAATGGTTGATACCTTTGAGATACGAGGGCAGTTTTTGTTCTATGGGTTGCAGGTGCTGATCAACTAAGGCAGATATGAGTTCTGTGGATGCTTTGAAGCCAGCAACTATAGGATGGCCAGGATGATTGGGTTTCTGGATCACAGGAAAAAGAAAAAAGGATGATGGTGTGTGGTTGGAGAGGGGTGAGAAGTTCTGTGGATTGAGGTATTAGTCCTTAATAGGGGCCTGAGGTTTTAAGGACTGACTGCATGTCAGTTTAAATCACAGAGATGGAATTCTGATGGCAGGCACTGTATGTAGAGGTGTCAGACAGCTGCTGTAGATCTTCACTAACATACTCCTTTAGGTCAAGTACCACAGTGGTAGGTTCATTGTCTACTGGGAGAGTAATGATGAATTCATCAGCTTTAAGGGGACGCAAGGCCTGGACTTCTGCAGATGACAGGTTAGAATCGTGTTGTAGGGACATGAGGAAGGCCAGCTGAGGTGGCTGAGCAGTTCTAGGTGCTTCAGTCCTGAACCACGCGACTGCTATGGTCGCAGGTTCGAATCCTGCCTCGCTCATGGATGTGTGTGATCTCCTTAGGTTAGTTAGGTTTAAGTAGTTCTAAACTCTAGGGTACTGGTGACCTCAGATGCTAAGCCCCATAGAGCCATTTGAACCATATTTTTGGACATGAGGAAGGGTTGTGAAGCAATGTGGGTGTGAGGAATCCACGGAAGGCTTGTAAGGGATGATTTTGAGGTAGTGGTGGTGGATAAAGTTGGGATCAAGATCTGAACTGTTCAAAGCAGGATTCAATGTCAGGTTTGCTGTTGGAAATGTTTTGGGATTTGGTTGCAAAGTCATATTTCCATATGTCTGAAGGAAAGTAGGTCCTTTACCAAAGCAGCATGATCAAATGCAGGTTTATGGGTGAAAGTGAGACCCTTACGTAATACAGATAATTCAGGAGGGGAGAGTGCTTTAGATGAGAGGTTAAGGACACTGTACTGTTGTGATCGTTTCTTGTGATTCTGGGTTATTCTTGGTCTGGGAGGCACTGATGAAGGTTGTGGGATGGTAAGGAGGTTGGCCAAGCTTGGTTTGTAAGAGAGGAGTGGTTGTTGCTGGTGGGGCTGGTTACGGAGCTGCCAAGAAACAGCAAGTGAAATAGCACTTTTCAGGTAGTTTACGAAAAGCTGGGATGGATTTTTGAGGTGAAGTCTGGCATGTTGCAGCAGTTTGAAGATGCCTTGATGGATGATACCATCCAAGGAAACATGAGGGACACATAACTGCAGGATTTTGTAAAATGAGGGTAGTCTGGTGGAGTGGAAACTGGCTGCTGAGGCATATAGATCATTGATTTGCTAGGTAAGAGCAAGAGGTTGCTGTATTTGCTACTGTAAAAAGCCTAGTGTAGAGTAGAATTACATTCAGAAACAGGGACTTTCAATGTTAGGCCTGTTGGAATAACTCTGAGGGCTCCAAGGGATGAGCAGGTTTCAAGAAAAAGATTGTGTGATCTTATTTCTGTAGTCCGAAAACGGGTTTTCGAAAATAACAAATGTTATATGACATGGGATTCACCATGGCAAAAGAAGACAGTATGGAGACTTAGGAACCATGAGAGTGGTAAAAAAGGGAAAAAAAGGCAGTTATTGGGTAAAATATAGGAAAACAGTAGAAAACATACTTCAGAATTTAGGAAAATCAGACTCTTATGGGAGTCTTTGTACTATGGGTTGTACAAAGACTCCCCTCCTATATCGGAGATACCAACCATTTCTTAGATCATCTGAAATCTGTGCCTGTCCACCACAAACATTGCTTGTCACCGTTGATGTCACCTCCCTCTATATGAACATCCCCCACATACATGTTCTGTCTGCTGTTGAGCATTTCCTCAGTCAGTGCCCAACTGTTTCAAAAAGTATGAAATCCTTCCTACTCACCTTAATCAATTTTATACTTACCAAAGACTACTTCACAAGGAATACATACAAAGAGATTAGTGATATGTCCATGGGAACCAGGATGGCTCATTCCTGTGCCAGCCTTTTCACGTGTCGCTTGGTGGGTGCTTTCCTGGGATCCATAAGTCTTCAGCCCCCGGTTTGGTTTAGGTACATTGATGACATCTTTACCATATGGACTCATGATGAGGCTAAGCTGTTAAAATTCCTGGAGTCTCTGAATACCTCCTCCAAGTTAAATTTCATGTGGTCCTATTCTGAATTCCATGCCACTTTCCTTGATGTTGATCTTGTCCTCACCAGAGGCCAGATTAACACTTCTGTTCACATTAAACCTACCAACAAACGAACAACAGTACTTACATTTGATAGCTGCCACCCATTTCATATCAAAGATTCCCTGCCATACAATTTTAGTCTAATGTAATTGTTCGGATACTGACTCTTTCCAACAATATGCCACCATTCTAGCCTCAGCATTCACTGCACATAATTAACCCACCAGCCTAGTTCAAAAACAGATTTTCTGGGCAAACACATCCAATCATGGTACTGGTGATTCCACAAAAAAACAACTTTGGAACACATCAGTGGTGACTCAGCATTATCCTGTTCTGGAATGTATTAGTTAGCTGCTTTGACAGGGCCGTGACATCCTAAAATCATTCCCCAAAATGAGATCAATTCTTTCTGAAATTCTGTCCACCACACCTATAATAGCTTTTCATCACCCTCCCAATCCACACAATTTTCTTGTCAGATCCTATGCTCCTTCTGCACCCATCTCCCTAATGTATCACTCCTAGGCCCTGTGGCCATTCCAACTGCTAGACTTTCCCTATGCGTCTGACCACCACCTATAGCAGACCTGTAACTGCCAAATCATATACTATCAAAGGGAGAGCCTTCTGTGAAATGACACATCATATACAAGATTATATGTAAATACTGTTCAGCTTTTTACTTTGGCGTGACTACCGCCAAATCATCCATTCAGATGACAGGGCATAGGCAGCATGTGTTTACTGGCAACAAACAATATCCTGTTGCAGAGCATTCTCTATGTCATGCCAATCATGACTTCTAAGCCTGTTTTACCTCACACAACATGTGTATTCTTCCCCAGATAACTGTTTCTCAGGTGGGAACTAGCCCTACAACATATCTTTGGGTCATGCCCCCCCCCCCCCCCCCCCCCCCCCCCCGACACCTGGCCTTAATTTACTTTAATATCTTCCATCTCAGCATTTCTTCACAGTAAGTACTCTTTTATTCCTCTATTTTAGTTTTCTACATCTTTCATATGTCTTAACCTGTCTATTTTTCACTGCCCCTCTCCCACCTCTGTTATGTACAATGCAAATAGTTTTCACCCTTATTAACTCACACGTGATGTATAAGCAGTAATATCTGTCTTGCATATTATCCTGTCTCCCATCATTAGGATCTCAGGTTTCAAATCTCATTCAATGCAGTCCCCAACAATCAGTATTTCCTTCTTATCTGGTGTGGTAAGTCTCTCCTGACCTGCAGTTCTGGGTGACTTTCCCCAAAATTTTTTTAGACCTCTACAGTCCTTTTCCTGCACCCGTCTTCCTTCCCCTTTAACCCTTTTCCCTCAAGAAGTAGCCACTGGCTCTGAAAGCTTGCCTGATTATAAGTTTCATCAATTTTTATTTATTCCATTGACATTTATGAATCTGCATATAACAATTTGTGGTTCATTTCACTGCATGGCCATCTCCTGATCATATTATTCTGATTTATAAGACAGCTTCTTTCTTTCCCCCATTCCACCTATCTTGTTTATATGTAATTCATTCATGTTTTTGTGCATTTGATTTTCTCCAAACTGCTCGATAAAATTTTGTTGCTGTCTCTTACGTCACATTAATTTCCCAGCTTAGTAGTTGATGTTTTCTCATATGACATTCACTTTCTGTTTACCCAGTTTCAAAAATTTTGTGTTTCTCAACACTCCCAATCACTTTTCATATCGTTTAATTCAGCCACTCATTACCTCTTCTTAATCATTGTCAGTTCTCATGATTATCATACAAATCTTTATAATTTTTCTGATTTTTTCCTTGCTTTTTTCCGTTTTTATATCTTTTATCCACACTCCCATTTTTATCACACACTAAAATGATTTCAACTCGCCTAATGAGTGTCACTTGCCTTGATGAATCCCATCTCATGATACATCCATTCTTTTCAAAAACATGCTCTGGCACTGTCAAAACTAAACTCACACATTCTGTTTCTTAAAACCTGCTCATCCCTTGGAGTTACTCCAAAAGGCCTAACATTTAAAGTACTTGTTTCTGAATGTAATTCTACTCCACACCAGGCTCTTTTACAGTTGCAAATACGGCAATCTCTTGCTCTTATCCAACTAATCTGTGACCTATATGGCTCATAAGCCAGTTTCCCCTCCACAAGACTCTCATTTGACAAAATCCTGCAGTTATGTGTCCCTCATGTTTCCTTGGATGGTATCATCCATGAAGCCATCTTCAGACTGCAACAACATGCCAGACTTCACCTCAAACAGCTATCACAAATTCTCCAAAACTACTTGAAAAGTGGTTTCCCTTCCTGTCCCTCAGCAGCTCTCTAAACAGCCACACTATCAACGACCACTCCTCTCTTACAATATGAGCTTGGCCAATCTCCTTAACATCCAATGGACTACATCACTGCCTCCCAGACCAAGAATAACTGAGAATTACAAGAAACAGTCACAGCAGTACAGTGTCCTTAACCTCTCATCTAAAGTACTCTCCCCTCCTGAATTATCTGTATTATGTAAGGATCTCACTTTCACCCATAAACCTGCATTTGATCGTGCTCCTTTGGTAAAGGAACTACCTTCCTTCAGACGTAACATCAACTGGAAATATTACTTTTTCAACCCAATCCGAAAACATTTCCAACAGCAAACTTGACATTGAACCCTGCCTTGAACAGTTAAGATCTCGATCCTAACTTTATCCACCACCATTACCTCAAAATAACCTCTTAAAAGCCTTCCATGGATTCCTCAGATCCAGCATTACTTCACAACATTTCCTCAGGTCCCTACAACATGATTCTAACCTGTCCTCTGTAGAAGTCCAGATCTTGTGTCCCCTTAAAGCTGATTAATCCATCATTACTCTCCCAGTAGTCAAAGAATCTACCACTATGGTACTTGACCTAAAGGAGTATGTTAGTGAAGATCTACAGCAGCTGTCTGACACCTCTACGTACAGTGCCTGCCATCAGGATCCCATCTCTCTGATTTAAACTGACATGCAGTCAATCCTTAAAGCCTCAAGCCCCTCTTAAGGACTAATACCTCAATCCATAGAACTTCTCACCCCTCTTAAACAACACACCCTCATCCTTTTTTCTTTTTCCTGTGATACACAAACCCAGTCATCCTATAACTGCTGGCTTCAAAGCCATCAAATGTATATCTGCTTTAGTTGATCAGCCCCTGCAACCCAAAGTACAAAAACTGCCCTCCTGTATCAAAAGTACAAATCATTCCATAGATCATCAGAAATCCATGACCCTCCCACTCCCACCACACACCTGGCTTGTCACCATTGATGCCACCTCCCTCTATACCAACATCCCCATGGACATGGTCTGTCCGCTGCTGAACATTCCCTCAGTCAGTGCTACCTGATTTCAAACCTATGACATCCTTCTTACCCAGGTTAATCAATTGTATACTTACCAACAACCACTTCACCTTTGAGCAGCAGACATACAAACAGATCAGTGTTATGGCCATGGGAATCAGAGTGGCTCCTTTCTATGCCAACCTTTTTATGGGTTGCTTGGAGGGTGCTTTCCTCAAATCCATAAGTCTTGAGCTTTTGGCTGGTTTTAGATACATTGACAACATTTTTACCACATGGACTCATGGTGAGACTGACCTGTTAAAATTCTTGGAATCACTGAATACCTTCTCCCAATTAGATTTCAGCATAGTCATGTTCTGAATCCTACGCCACATCCCTTGACACTGATCTCATCCTCACCAAAGCCCAGTCTCACACTTCCATCCACATTAAACCTACCTACAAACAACATAACTTATATTTTGACAGTTGCCATCCTTTCCATATCAAAGGTTCCCTCCCATACAGCTTTGGCATTTTAGTCTAACATAATTGTTTGGATGCAGACTCTTTACAACAAAACTTTGCCGTTCTCCTCAGCCTTCACTGCATGTAATCACCCCACCAGCCTAGTTCAAAAACAGATTTCCTGGGCCAACACATCCAATCCTGGTACTGCTGATTCCTCCACAAAACAACTTCAGAGCATGCCATTGGTAACCCAGCATTATCCTGTTCTTTAATGTATTAATCAGCTGCCTCGACAGGGTCATGACTTCCTAAAACCATTCCCCGTGGCTAGATCCATTCTGTCTGAAGCACTACTCACCACACCTAGAGTAGCATTTTGTCACCATTCTAATCTGTGCAATACTCTTGTCAGACACTATGCTCCTTGTGCAACCATCTCCCTACGCTATGGCTCCTAACCCTGTGACTGCCCCTGCTGAAAGACTTGCCCTGTGCTTTCTTGTACCAACCATCTATAGCAGCCCTGTAATTGGAAAAAAATATACTACCAAAGGCAGAGCCATGGGTGAAATGATGCTTGTCGCATACCAGCTGTTACGTAGACTCTGTTCAGCCTTTTATATTGGCATGACCACCACTAAAGTATCAATTAGGATGAATGGGCGTAAGCAGAGTGCATATATAGGCAATACTCAATATACTGATGCAGAGCATGCTCTAAAACAAATAATCGTTATGTTGGAGCCTGTTTTACCACAGGCACCATTTGCATTTTTCCCCCAGACACTAGTTTCTCAAAACTCCACAGGTGGGAACTAGTGTTACGGCATGGCCTGGGTTTTTGCCATCCACCTGGCCACATTGTACATTAATTGCTTCCATCTCAGCATTTCTTCACAGTAACTACTCTTTTCTTCACTTTGTTTTAATTTTCTACATTTTTCACTGTCTCACCCTTCTGTTTTTAACTGCCCCCCCCCCCCCTCCCACCCATGTTATGTAAAATGCACTTAGCTTTTCACCATTTTGGTTCCTTTGAAAGGGCATGGCTGACTTCCTTCCACATCCTTCCTTAATCCTATGAGATTGGTCACTATGCTATTTGGTCTCTTTCCCCAAATCAAGCCATCCCAATCTTATTAACTAATGCGTGATGTTTAAGCAGTAATCTCCATCTTGCATATTGCCCTGTCTTCCACCATTAAGCTATCAGGTTTTCAAATCTCATCCAATGCAGTCTCCAACGGTCTGTCTTTCCTTGCCATCCTGTGTGGTAACTCTCCCCAGACCTGCAGTGTTGGTTGGCTTCCCGAAAATCTAACCCTTTATCTAGACCTTTCCATACCTTTTCCTTCTATCCTTGTGCCTGAAGAAGGAGCCACTGGCTCCAATAGCTCAGCTACTTATAACCTTCTTTTATGTGTGTTTCCTGTCATTGCTTGGTGAGTGGACTTTTTACTTATCTATACAATTACATTATGTAATTGTTTTCATTATTATATTTCCTGTTCTGTTAAATTTTTTGAACCATAACAGGATTATTTTGAATATTTTTTGAAATCTGTGCTGGTATAATACTGTATTTATGCTGCTGAACTACATTAAAATCCTTAAGACAACCCACACAGCAAATTTACCTTAAGTGTGTTTGTTCTTGCTATAGCAATTTGGAAGTTGCACAGAGGAACTTAGATGTTTCTTCCTGTCATTATACTGAGACATGCAATAAAAATTATCATACACAAAAGTGACCTAAGAATACGACTGTGAATAGTGTATTCATAACAGAAATCATGTCTGCACATGTTTCTGACTTTTGGAGTTGGTTTTGTTCCACAAGCAAGCAGCTTCTTTCAGGTTGTTCCAAAATTGTATTAATTCATTCACTCACATATGAATGTATTTTCCGTGCTTTTGGTAATGATCAACCCAACCAAAATATAAAATTTGCGTGGAAGAATGTTTATTCATACCTTTCACATGTCTTGTATTACCATGCTATTACCATTTTTTTCTTCTCCTCGTCCTCCTCCTCCTCCTCCTCCTACTACTACTAATAATAATGTCTTAATTACATGTGTTATGCTTTGTCTTGTTTCACATAAGCTTTTACAATAAAATTTAGAAATGGCATCATTTGGTTTCATTACAACATTAGGGGTTTGAAAAACAAGGTAAATGAACTTCTTGTGTGCGTAGAAGATGTGGAAATTTCTGAAATAATAGGAGTCCTATGTCTCTGTGAACACCATATAACCAAGATGGAGAAATTAAATGTCAGGGATTGTAGACTACCATCATTTTTGTGTAGAGTTAACATGGAAAAGGAGGAGCTACAACAGCATATGTAAAAGATGGGCACAAAGTCAAAAATGTTGAAACAAATTGTTTTTGTGTTGATCAGAACTTAAAAGCATGTGCTTGTGAGTTGTTATTGATGATTAATTGCATGATAACTGTTAACAGTCTACAGATCCCCTCTATGAAACTGTTTATGAGAAATCTGGATGCACGTTGAACTACTCCTCAGATGAGAAGAAACAGCTAGTTATCTGCGGAGATTTCTTAAAACATATGGGTGGGAAAAATGAACTGCCTGATTGGCTACTACTGATGTAATGGGGTATGTGATGGGCAGAGCTTCTTCTACTTACACAACAGCTCTGTTACTCCCTTCAGCAGTTGACATTGGTGGATCCATGATACTTGCTCCATTCTCTGTTGCCTCCGTCATTGTAGATATAATTTCTTTGGCTGATGTTGTTGTTGTTGTCATCATCATCTTCAGTTCAAAAAATGGTTTGATGCAGCTTTCCATGCTACTCCAACCACTGCAAGCCTCTTCATCTCCAAATAGCTACTGCAACCTACTTCCTTTTGAATATGCTTACTGTATTCATCTGTTGCTCTAGCTCTATGATTTTTACACCCCAAACTTCCCTCCAGCACTAAATCAATGATCCCTTGATGTCTCAGAATGTATCCTACCAACCTATCCCTTCTTCTAGTCAGGTTGTGCCACAGATTTCATTTTTCCAAAATTTTGTTCAATACCTGCTCGCTAGTTTCATGATCTACCCATCTAATCTTCAGTATTATTTTGTAGCTCCACATTTCAAAAGCTTGTACAGTATTCTCTTCTTGCCTAAAATACTTATCATCCATGTTTCACTTCCATACAGGCTACACCCTGTACAAATGCTTTCAGAAATTACTTCTAAACTCTTAAATCTATATTTGGTGTTAACAAATTTCTCTTCTTCAGAAACGATTATCTTGCCATTTCCAGTCTAGAAGTATATCCTCCTTACTCCAACCATCATCAATTTTTGTTGCCCAAGTAGCAAAACTCATTTACTACTAAAAGTGTCTCATTTCCTAATCCATCCAGCTGCTGTGTCCTTTACTATCTCTGGCAGAAATGTGGTGACATTGACAAACCTTAAAGTTTTTTATTTTTTCTCACTGAACCATCCTTTACTATCTCTGGCAGAAATGTGGTTACGTTGACAAACCATAAAGTTTTTTATTACTTCTCACTGAACTTTTAGCTCCTAAACGAAATTTTTCTTTGTTTTCTTTCCTGCTTGGTCAGGGTATGGATTGAATAATGCTGGGCATATGTTGCAACCCTGTTTCACTTCCTTCTTAACCACTGCTTTCCTTTCATTACAACTACCATCTGGTTTCTGTAGAAGTTGTAAATAGACTTTCACTCCCTGTATTTTACCCTCATGACTTTCAAAATTTCAAAAAGACTATTCCAGTTAACATTGCAAAAAGCTCTGTCCAAGCCTACAAATGCTATTAATACAACTTTGCTTTTCCTTTACCTAACTTCTATGATGAGTCATAGGGTCATTATTGCCTCATATGTTGCTACATTTCTCTGGAATCCAAACTGATCTTCCTTGAGATCAGCTTCTACCAGTTTTTCTGTTTTACTTTAAATAATTTGTGCTAGTATTTTGCAACCATGAGTTATTAAATTGATTGTTTGGTAATATTCACACCTGTCAGCACCAGCTTTCTTTGGAAATGGAACGGTTACATTTTTCTTGAAGTCTTTCACCTGTCTCATACATCGTGCATACCAGACAGAAGAACTTTTATCATGGATGGCTCTTCCAAGTCTATCAGTAGTTCTGATGGAAATTCATCTACACCTGGGCCTTGCTTTGGATTAGGTCTCTCAGTGCTCTGTCAAATTCTTCTCACAGCATTGTATCTCTTATTTCAGCTTCATGCACATCCTCTTCCATTCACATAATATTACCTTCAAGTTCACCTTCCTTAATAGACCCTTTATATGTTCCTTCCACCTTTTAGCTTTCTCTTCTTTGCTTAGGACTGGTTTTCGATCTGAGCTCTTGATATTCAAACAGCTGCTTTTCTTTTCTCCAAAGGCCTCTTTAATCTTCCTGTAGGCAGTATCCATCTTTCCCCTAGTGAAATATGCTTCTAAATCTTTACATTTGTCCTCTGGCCATTCCAGCTTAGCCATTTTGTATGCCCTGTCAATTTCATTTTTCAGAATTTCTTTCCCTTTTCGCCTACTTCATTTGGTGCATTTTTTATATTATCTCCTTTCATCAGTTAAATTCTGTATCTCCTGTGTTATCCAAGGGTGTCTACCAGTCCTTGTATTTTTACTGATATGATCCTCTGCTGACTTCACTATTTCATCCCTCAAAGTAGCCATTCACCTTCTAGTATATTTCTTTCCCATGTTCTAGTCAATTGTTTCCTAATACTCCCTCTGAATCTCTCAACAGTCCCTAGTTCTTCCAAGTTATCCAGGTCCCATCTCTTTAATTTACTATTTTTTGCAATTTGTTTACTTTTATTCTACAGTTTATAACCAATATCTTTTTGTCAGAGTTGACAGTTGGCCCTGGAAGTGACTTAGAACTTAAAGATTTTCTGAAATCGTTGTCTGATCATTACATAATCAATATGAAACCTTCTGGTGTCTCCAAGTCTCTTCCACATAAAAACATTCTTTCATGATTCTTATTTTTTATTTGGTATGCGTATTCCATGGATCTGTACATGCAAGTGATTTACCTGGATGTGGAACGTGTCAATACAATTGTACAAATACAATTAATGCTACAGAATAGTAATATAATACATTGATATAGATATTAATAAGCATAACTTTTTCTCATTTACAAGCTGTCATTTAATTAGTTTAGCAATTCACACTATAACATTATAACTATAACATTAACACTTTAACATTAACATAATATTGTATCATCCACCTAATAACTAAGAGACTAAATACATCTATTATCAAGGGAGTGTATTATTCCTGGAAAAGAATTCATCTAAGGAGTACGGTGGATGGTCAAGCATGTATTTTTTTAATGTACCTTTGCACAGCATTTCATTTTCTCTTGTACATTTAATACAATTAGGCAATGGATTAAAAGTCTTTATAGCAGCATACTTTACTCCCTTCTGTACAAGTGATAAATTTTTTAATTTGACATGTATTACCTCTAGTATTGAAGTTATGGTATGAACAATTTGTTTCTTTATTAACAACATTCATCAGAGAATATATGTACTAACATGCTGTAGTCAGTATACCTAACCTTGTGAAAAGTTTTCTGCATGAGGTTCATGGAGGAACTCCACACGTGATTCTGACTGCTCTCTTCTGAGCAGTTAAGATTTTTTTTGAGGCTGCCATAAGATTATTCCATAACTCATTCATGAGTGAAAGTATCCAAAGTAAGCTGATTTTAAAATGTTGATATTCCCAAAATGAGTAATGATTCTTAAAGCAAACGTTTCTGATGAAAGCCTTTTTAGAGTAAGGGACACATGCTGTTCCCAGTTGAGCCTACTGTCAATGTGAACCCCTAGGAATTTAGTGGAGTGCACCTGTTCTAGTTACTTGTTGTCATGAGCAATTACTATATTTTCTGGAGTTTTATTTTTTGTGTGGAATTGTATAAAATTAGTTTTTTTAACATTAACTGAAAGAGAATTAATTGGAAACCAAGCTGTAACTTCTCTGAGTATATCATTAATGTCAGTCTCCAGATCAGCTGTAGACTTACTATCTACTACAATGCTTGTATCATCAGCAAAGTTTGTGAATTCACAATTTTTACTAATGGACAGGGGTAAATCATAAACATATATTAAAAACAGCAAGGGTCCAAGGACAGATCCCTGGGGAGCTCCATGCTGCATTTTGCCCCATTCAGAATCCACTAGATTAGAAGATCCTTTGTTGCAGCCATTTAGAAACACCTTTTGTTTCCTGTCTTCAAGACACGACTTTAGCCAGTCACCTGTAGGCCCTTTGATTCCATAATGATAGGCCTTCTTGAAGAGTATCTTGTGTTTTACACAATCAAAGGCCGTGGAAAGATTGCATAAGACACTAACTGGTGATTTATTACTATTAATGGACTCCAAGACATTATTGGTGAGTGAGCATATGGTACGCTCTGTGGAAAACCCTTTTTGAAAACCAAACTGTCTATGGTTAATAATATTAAAGTTTATCAAGATGTGTCACAGTCCTGTTATACACTGGCTTTTAAAGGACCTTTGAAAACGTTGTTAAGAGAGAGACAGGATGATAATTTTTGACATCTGCAGCATCGCCAGTGAAAAGAAGTGTCACAATGGCATATTTCATTCTCTCTGGAACAACTCCCTCATAAAGAGACATGTTGCAAATGTGAACAAGTACAACACTTACATCATTACTGCAGGCTTTCAACAGTTTAATAGAGATGTTTTTTATACCTGAAGATCCTTTACTTTTCAATGAGTGAATAATTTTTTTAGTTTCATTAACAGTTATGGGTGGTACATTTACTTCATTAAAACTTTGTGGGAGGTTAAGTTTAAGAATATATGCAGCTTCCCTTAGGTCACCACTGCAACCTATTTGAGAAGAGACAGAAAGTGGTTGTTAAATGTGTCTGCTATCTGTTTACTATCAGTTATTTCCAAATTGTTAATTTTTAGGACAGCAGTTTTTTCATTATCAGGTGGTGCAGTACCTGTTTCCCTCTTTATTACATTCCAGATCATTCTGATTTTATTATTTGAACAATTAATTTCAGATTCTATGCACATACTTTTAGATTTTTTAATAACTTCAGTTAAAATTTTACAGTATGTCCTATAATAGTTCATCTGGAGGGGATTATTGGATTGTCTGGATATTATGTACAGTTGTCTTTTTCTCTGACACGATATTTTTATGCCCTTGGTGAGCCATGGTTTTTTGCTTGATTGCCTGCTCTGTAGTCTGCAGACCTTTTTTGGATAAACACTTTCAAATATACCTGATAATTCATCAGTAAATAAATTGTATTTTGTACTAACATCATTTGCAAGATAAACATACCTCCAGTCAGTCTTCTGAATGCATAATTTGAAGCTTTGGATATTTTCCTCATTCATGTTTCTAATGGTTTTCCACTGTGCACCAGCTTTGCTCTGATTTGTATTAAAGTTGTCAACTGTGAGTATTTGCCCATCATGATCAGAGAGACAATTTATTACTTTTTCAACTCTGATGTGATGAGTTCTATTCATATTTACAAAGATATTCTCTATTAGAGTGCTGGAAGTGGCAGTAGTTCTTGTGGGAAAACTGACAGTGGGGACAAGATTGTAGGTAAATATTAAATTTGCAAAATCTGTGTTAGAAGATGAGCTTTCTAGGAAATCTATATTAAAATATCCAGTCACTGTAATGTTCCTATATTTCCATGTGAGATACAATAGCACAGAATCAATTGTTTCATGTATACTGCTATGATTGCCAGTTTCTTGTTAGCTTCTGCTATTTCTGTGACACATGCCTCAAAGTGTTTCTCTACACAATATTTCTCTTCAGCTGTTGTATTAAAGGACAGGCTGTTTTTCACATAAATAGTTGCCCCACCTTTGCACATATGCTTTCTGCAAAATGGGGTAGCTAACACATAGTTTGGAATATTGAGCATTTCGATGCCAACAGTGACATGGTGTTCTGTGAGACAGTTAATATGAGCACAATTTGCACCTGTTGGTTCATCAATATTTACAATAAATTGGTCTAACTTACAGAGCAGGCTTTGAATATTTTGGTGAAGAATTTTGAGCTTATTTTTAGTCACATGATTGGTTGTGGTGCTGCCACTGTTGGGACTGAGTTTTATTTCTTTTGACATACCAGTATTACAGGAACAGTTTTCTGCAGGGAAGGGGGAGCTGTTGTGCTGTCAACACCCACATTTGTTGTAATTAACTGCATTACTTACATTCTGATTTGAACCTTCCCCCTTTTGCACCAGTACCATAAAAAACTCCCATTTGCAGCTGAGGACTTTCTTGAACTCAGGCACATCCTATGTGGAGCAGTTGCAGTCACTACTGTGCTCCATTTTGCCATAGAGGATGGATCTTCTATTGGTGAGGTTTCTACATTGTCAGCTGGTACACTTGATCCTGTGGGGGTTGGTGTTGCTGTTTCTGCTATTGATGACCGTTCTTCCTCCTATCTTGCTTTTGTATGGAAGACCTGTTTGTGTTGATTCACACACAGGTGCTGGTGCATATGAAGTCTTCCCTTCAGAGCTGTTTCATTAATTTTGAATGAGTATTCTGACGACACTGTCTGTATTTCTTCCAGTGGTACAGTTTCAATGGGCATGGCTGCTTTTAGTGTGATTGGAGAAGTGGTGTTTTCAAATAGTTTGAATGTTTCTGCTAATAGTGCTTTAGTGAGTACACATTTTCCTAGCTGGTTCCTGTGCATTCAATGTCGAGTAAACTGGTTTCTCTCTTCAGAATTACTGTCCAAAAACTTTACATCCTTGAATGCTTTGCATACCTTTTGAAACATTCTGTTTGTGAATTTGATTTCATTATTTACACATGACCTGTTTATTAGGTCATGTGTGTGTGGGATGCTAATGATGATTGTATTTCTTGGCAAGATTCTTTCCAGTGCATTTCACAATGCTGTGATTGCATTTTTTTACTCATTTTTATAAACATTGTTAGCTCCACCAATAATTAGACAAACATCATTTGGTTGATGGTTTAAATCTTTAATTAGCAGATATTGGAACACTTTGAATTTCACTTAAACCAAGTGTTCACAGTTATTAAATTATGCTCTGTGCAAAATTCTACTAGGCAACTTACTCTTTCATTCCTCTCCCCCAGTCCTTATCCATGTACAATTTTTCCTTCTCTTCCTTTTCTTATTAATGAATTCTAATCTCCCATCACAATTAAATTTTGGTCTCTCTTAATTATCTGAATTATTTCTTTTAAATCACCATACATTTAGCCTTGCGGGATTAGCTGAGTGATCTAAGGTGGTGCAGTCATGGACTGTGCGGCTGGTCCCGGTGGAGGTTCGAGTTCTCCCTCAGGAATGGATGTGTGTGTTTGCCCTTAGGATAATTTAGGTTAAGTAGTGTGTAAGCTTAGGGACTGATGACCTTAGCAGTTAAGTCCCACAAGAATTCACACACATTTGAACATTTTTGAACCATACATTTCTTCAATATCTTCATCATATATGTAGCTAGCTGGCATATAATCTTGTACTATTGTGGTGGGTGTTGGCTTTATATATATCATGGTTATGATAACATGTTCCCTATGTTACTCTTGGTAGCTCACCCTCATTCCTATTTTATTATTATTATTATTATAAAACCTACTCCTGCATTATCCCTATTTGATTTTGTTTGTATAACACTGTATTTATCTGATGTAACTTCAACCTATCGATGTCCCATTTTAAATTTTGCAACCTGCCTGCTCTGCTAATGGATCTAACATTCAATCTCTGAACTGTAGAGTGCTGGTTTTGTTTTTCCTGATGATGACAGCCTCCTGAGTAATGCCTGCCCAGAGATCCAAGTGAGGGACTATTTTACCTCTGGTATATTTTTTCCAAGAGGTAGCCATCATCATTTAACCATACAGAAAAGCTGTATGCCCTCAGGAAAAATTACAGCTGTGGTTCCCCTTGCTTTCAGTCATTTGCAGTAATAGCACAGCAAGGCTATTTTGGCTGACATTAGAAGGCCAGGGCAGTCACTCATCCAGAGTGTTGTAGGGACAACTACTGAAAAGGCTGCTGCCGCTCTGAAGGAACCACACTTTTACCTAGCCTCTCAACAGATACACCACCATTTTGCTTGCATGTATAGCATGTCTGTGGTTGCATATGTGGTATATCTGTCTGTATTGCTGAAGCACCCAAGTGGCAAGGTCTACAGCTGATGAAGGGTGGAACTTTGTTTATATTTTATGTATTTTATGTTTTGATGACGTTATTATCAAATGTCCATCTAAATCCATTCTATTCTTATGTTCAGTGTGGTATAATCCAACGATGGCCACACTTTGACCACAACCATTCTGTTGCCAATAAATATTTTATTTTTATTTATATTTTTTAAATCAATTTTAGAATATTCTATTAAGACTGCTGATATTTTCCACATGAAATGTTCTCAAAAATTAGTATCTTTAGATGTCAACAAAAAGGATGGATCTCAAATGACTTGATACTAGATTGGTTTAAGCTCGTTTTGAGCAGTATATAAGGTATTGTGTGTGATGCTGGTAATGTTTTATTTTGGGAGCCACATCATTCAGAAAATTAAGAACCTGATACCAATGCACAATAAAGATCTAGTAATTTAAGACAAACATGTGAGATGTTTATAGTGAATGAATGGCTTTTTCAAGAAGACCATGCCATTAGTTTGAAAGCATACATTAAAGAAACATTCAATATCTGAGAGCCTTACTACTTGGAGCACAATATCAAGAGAATCTATGATAAAAGGACTGAAATATTTTTCCATATTCAGTGCCATGGACAGCTCAGAAATGACATAGTTTTGGAAGAGTGCCAGGAACGACAAAATAGCCACATGATTACAAATAAAGATGATAAATAAAAAAACTAATGATACCATAGACTCTGACTTATACAGCAAGCAAAAATCAGTTTGTGAGGGTAAAAGTGCATATTAACTATTTCTTTTTGTTTACTTTATTACTTCTTGTATTATCAATATGAAGGAAACCAATTAATGGCACAACATTACATACAACATGAACAAAACTCCTACCTCCAACCTTCACCCTCAATGAACACACTAATGACTTATGCATCTAAATAACATATCACCCAACTTAACTTCCAACTGTACACATTTTACACAAAAAGATAACTGTTCTCTTCTACTTCCCTGGCTTTAATCCTTAAGAAATCTTCTGTACAAATTGTGCCAGATTTCCACACTTTCCCCTCTTCTTACTAACCTGGGCTTTATCCTCAACAGATGATGGCCCTTTTGCCAACACATATGGCTTCAGATGCCCAACAGTAGTTGTAGAAGTCAGTAATTGAAGCTTGACATTTACTTGCGATTTTGTTTCATTTACATGATATGACCCTGGACATTGAGTTGCAGATTTTTTGTTCTTACATTTTGGGACACAAAAGGTTTGAAAGCATTACTCACAGAACAAGTTTATACTATTGTAATCTGCTCAAATGATTTCCCAATTGCTCTTGCCATTCCAAGGCTCTGATATGTTTCTTGACAGAGTACACAACTGCTCAAAAAAAAAAAAAACTTGTGTTGTTTTGCTTCTTGTATCTCTGTAGCAGACCTGTTTTCAATTCATGAAATGGCTGCATTCCTCTTAATCCCCTGCACATATGACATATGTTACGGCTTCCACTATCAACCACAACTTTGTGACCTGTAAATAACTGATCCTGTGGCTACTGCCCAATACTAGCTGCTAACTGCAGTTCATCCAAAAAGACATTATGCGATGAGTTTACTTTCCAGTGAAGTGCCTGATCAAACTGATTGTGAATGGATGTAATAAAGGAGTAGATTGGGCTAAATACAATCCTTCCTCTTTAGCCACAGCCCTATTACGCAAGCCTGCATTATCTGCTTTTGATTGCACCATTTTATTAACCAACAATTGAATGTACTCCTGACTAGTGACACCCTGCACTTGAGTCACTATGATTGTGGAACCTTGATCTCCAATAACACTAAGCAACAAAAAATACACTCATAACAGGATGTACGACACAATAAATGCTTTCATCTTCCGTCTTATCATCATCCATCTTTACTCTGTGCACTGACTATTTATATGCCTGAATTGACAACAATTAACAAAAACTACTGGTACTGATTCAGTACAAGGTGCAGAATGCTCTAGCAAATTAAACTGATGACATCCCACAGGTCGTAAATAATACTCCTTTGCATTACCATGAAATTACAAATATCAGCCTGTTCCTCTGGCTGCACAAACGGCCCTCCTTGTGCTGCACTCACTTATATATAACCTCTACACATAAAACAGGGGAAACAATCACAGAAACCAGATGTCTGCTCACTGACCATACAATTGAATGAAATTTGTGCTGTGGTTGAAAAGCCATGCTACATGGAGGTTGACTGTGCTGGCACCAGCTGCCAGATGAAGTCCACTGATACCAAAATACTTGTGATACCACTGTAAAGTATCATGGGCTGGTGTGGCTGCTATAGTTTAGGGGTGGTGGAGTGGCAGGTTGTGGAGGCAGTGGTTCTTCCCAAGACTGGCTAGAAGAACTTTGCTCCAAGATATAAATTCCTTTATTTAGTCTTTAACTACAACACTGAAGTGCTGCAATGATCCCTGGATATGTCCTTCACAGGTATGTGATCCACTGGTGGAGCCATTGACATCAGGTCATGGCAGCAGGATGGCTTTCGTGTCCCCATCCTGCTTTTTTGACACTGTTTGACCCCTTAGGCTGTGCATACTTGAGTCAGCACTATGTGGCCCTGAGTGAGCAGTGCCAGTTATGCAAATGTTCATTAAATTTTCATAGGCACCCACTGATACCTGGATATTCTGGCTGAGAACTGCTGCCCTCCAAGACAGGAGTTCAGTTTTTACTGTGGAGCCAGGGGATGGCTCACCCACCATGTCAGTCTAAGTGCACAGGTGTAGACTTAGAGATGGCTGCCCAGACTGGCATCAAGTGCTGGCTAGCTCATAATGTGATGGAGACTTTGTGTACTTGATGTCATGGTGGTACAGCCACACCGCACATAACTGTGCTAGAATCAGTGATTAATAGCATGATTGTTGTGCCTGTCGCATGTACAGATCAGCACCTTCATGTCTCAGTGGTGTGGAAATATTCCACATATGAGCTCATAGTTACATGGTGTCTGCAGTGTCACTGTGACTGCTCAGCCCTGCCCTGTTGTAATGTGCAAAGAGGCTCACTTGTGAAATTGCTTATCAGCAACTTGCATGCTTGCCTCACTGCACCAGCAATGGTGCTGCTTCTCAACCAGCAGAACCCAAAATTAGCAATGGCATTACACTTGTATGCCTACATAGGTGTACACAGAAACAACTTATACATAAGTTAAAATAAATCATATGCATGAATGTTACAATATAAAAAGGTAAACAGGTGTTACACATCTACCTTTTTCTTAAGTTTTCACACTGTAATAACATTTTATTTTTAAGTGTTTATTAGTGTATGTTCTCTACAAATTTATTTGTTGTATAGATGTTTCCTCCATCAATTTTGATGATTCTTGCTTGTTATTGGTGTTGATGGCAAAATATCGGTGCTGGTAATTACAAGACTTTGCAGAATCTTTTGATTTTATTTTATTTAAATTTAATTTTAAGTTTGATTACAGATAACAAATGTCAAAATAAATATCTTTGTGTGATATAATTACAAATTAACAATTTTTGAATTTTTTTTGCTTGTAGTGTAAAACCTAGCTTGCCAAATTTCATAATTCTTCATCAATGGAGTGTACTCAATAGCTTTCAATGAGTGAGTTTGCAAAATATGTGACATAAGTGGTTATGTTTTTGATTTCATTGATTTAGAAGATTCAATTTTAATATTGCCAAGGGACTGTAAGCTGTAATATGTGCATAAATTTCAGTTGATACATCAACCCATTCCTGAGAAAAACAGTTTTCAATGGTCAGACTGACAGACAGGCAGGCATGCAGACTGACAACAAAGTGATTGTGTAAGGGTTCCATCTTTACCACTTGAGAAACAGAACCCTAAGAAAGAACTTATACCTCCATTAAAAGAGAACACACTTACACAGAGATTATAATGTGAAAAAAATTGCTACTTGTCTTCCTCATTTATCAAATCGTCTGCACTGCAATAACATTTGTTTTTTAAATATACTGTTCAGTCACTTTAAAGTGACCACCTTTCGAAATCTGAACAACCTCCTTCTTTAGAATGAGATTTGCAGGAAGAGAGTAAGTGAAGTTCTGGAAGGTATTGCCAGGGATGTGAAGCCATTCCGAATCCAGTGCAGCTAATTGTACTAGGTTTCTTGGTTGAGGATCCATGGCATGGACCGTCCAATCAAAGTGGTCCCACATATCCTCAGCTGGGCTTAACTTCAGGGAATCTGGTTTCCAGGGAGTTTGGTAAATTTATCCTAGTGCTCTTTAAACCATGCACATACACTGCAAGCTGTGCGACATGTTGCACTATCCTGCCAGTAGATGCCACCATTCCATGAAAAACAAATGCATCTAGGGGAGTACTGGGTCCCTAAGGGTACATGGATACTTGTGTTGCTTCACTAATCCAGTGATGAGGTCACCCAGGTAATGCCACAAAAACATTCCCCAGACCCTACTACTCTCTCCTGTTTACAGGGTGTTTGATTTCAGCTATTTCACTCCATATACATGATTGCCCATCTGTCCTGTTATTGTTGTTGTGGTCTTCAGTCCTGAGACTGGTTTGATGCAGCTCTCCATGCTACTCTATCCTGTGCAAGTTTCTTCATCTCCCAGTACCTACTGCAGCCTACATCCTTCTGAATCTGCTTAGTGTATTCATCTCTGGGTCTCCCTCTACAATTTTTACCCTCCACGCTGCCCTCCAATACAAAATTGGTGATCCCTTGATGCCTCAGAACATGTCCTACCAACTGATCCCTTCTTCCACTCAAGTTGTGCCACAAACTCCTCCTCTCCCCAATTCTATTCAATACCTCCTCATTTGTTATGTCATCTACTCATCTAATCTTCAGCATTCTTCTGTAGCACCACATTTCAAAAGTTTCTATTCTTTTCTTGTCTAAAGTGTTTATTGTCCACGTTTCACTTCCATACATGGCTACACTCCATACAAATACTTTCAGAAACGCTTTCCCTGCCATTGCCAGTCTACATTTTGTATGCTCTCTACTTCGACCATCATCAGTTATTTTGCTCCCCAAATAGCAAAACTCCTTTACTACTTTAAGTGCCTCATTTCCTAATCAAATTCCCTCAGCATCACCCGACTTAATTCAACTACATTCCATCATCCTCGTTTTGCTTTTGTTGATGTTCATCTTATACCCTCCTTTCAAGACACTGTCCATTTTGTTTAACTGCTCTTCCAAGTCCTTTGCTGTCTCTGACAGAATTACAATGTCATCAGTGAACCTCAAAGTTTTTATTTCTTCTCCGTGGATTTTAATGCCTACTCCAAACATTTCTTTTGTTTCCTTTACTGCGTGCTCAATATACAGATTGAATAGCATTGGGGAGAGGCTACAACCCTGTCTTACTCCCATCCCAACAAATGCTTCCCTTTCATGCCCCTTGACTCATAACTGCCATCTGCTTTCTGTACAAATTGTAAATAGCCTTTTGCTCCCTGTATTTTACCCCTGCCACCTTCAGAATTTGAAAGAGAGTATTCCAGTCAACATTGTCAAGAGCTTCATCTAAGTCTACAAATGCTACAAACGTAGGTTTGCCTTTCCTTAATCTTTCTTCTAACATAAGTCATAGGGTCAGTATTGCCTCACATGTTCCAACATTTCTACAGAATCCAAACTGATCTTCCCCGAGGTCGGCTTCTACCAGTTTTTCCATTCATCTGTAAAGATTTCACGTTAGTATTTTGCGGCTGTGACTTATTAAACGGATAGTTTGGTAATTTTCACATCTGTCAACATATGATTTCTTTGAGATTGGAATTTTTATATTCTTCTTGAAGTCTGAGGGTATTTCGCCTGTCTCATACATCTTGCTCACCAGATGGTTTTGTCGGGACTGCCTCTCCCAAGGCTGTCAGTAGTTCTAATGGAATGTTGTCTACTCCCGGGACCTTGTTTTGACTTAGGTCTTTCAGTGCTCTGTCAAACTCTTCATGCAGTATCATATCTCCCATTTTATCTTCATCTACATCCTCTTCCATTTCCATAATATTGTCCTCAAGAACATCGCCCCTGTATAGAACTTCTGTATACTCCTTCCACATTTCGGCTTTCCCTTCTTTGCTTAGAACTGGGTTTCCATCTGAGCTCTTGACATTCATGCAAGTGGTTCTCTTTTCTCCAAAGGTCTCTTTAATTTTCCTGTAGGCAGTATCTGTCTTACACCTCATGAGATAAGCCTCTACATCATTACATTTGTCCTCTAGCCATCCCTGCTTAGCCATTTTGCACTTCCTGCCGATCTCATTTTTGAGACATTTGTATTCCTTTTTGCCTACTTCATTTACTGCATTTTTGTATTTTCTCATTTCATCAATTAAATTCAGTATCTCTTCTGTTACCCAAGGATTTCTACTAGCCCTCGTCTTTTGACCTACTTGATCCTCTGCTGCCTTCACTATTTCATCCCTCAAAGCTACCCATTTTTCTTCTACTGTATTTCTTTCCCCCATCCTGTTGATTGTTCCCTTATGCTCTCCCTGAAACCCTGTACAACCTCTGGTTCTTTCAGTTTATCCAAGTCACATCTCCTTACATTCCCACATTTTTGCAGTTTCTTCAGTTGTAATCTACAGTTCATAACCAATAGATTGTTGTCAGAGTCCACATCTGCCCCTGGAAATGTCTTACAGTTTTAAACCTGGTTTCTAACTCTCTGTCTTACCATTATATAATATCTCTGAAACCTTCTAGTATCTCCAGGGTTCTTCCATGTATACAACCTTCTTTCATGATTCTTGAACCAAGTGTTAGTTATGATTAAGTTATGCTCTGTGCAAAATTCTACCAGGCGGCTTCCTCTTTCATTTCTTAGCCCTAATCCATATTCATCTACTATGTTTCCTTCTCTTCCTTTTCCTACTGTTGAATTCCAATCACCCATGACTATTAAATTTTCATCTCCCTTCACTACCTGAACAATTTCTTTTATCTCATTATACATTTCATCAATTTCTTCATCATCTGCAGAGCTAGTTGGCATATAAACTTGTACTGCTATAGTAGGCATGGGCTTCGTGTCTATCTTGGTCACAATAATGTGTTCACTATGCTGTTTGTAGTAGCTTACCCATACTCCTATTTTTTAATTCATTATTAAACCTACTCCGGCATTACCCTGTTTGATTTTGTATTTACAACCCTGTATTCACCTGACCAAAAGTCTTGTTCCTCCTTCCACTGAACTTTACTAATTCCCACTATATCTATCTTTAACCTATCCATTTCCTTTTTTAAATTTTCTAACCTACCTGCCCATTTAAGGGATCTGACATTCCACGCTCCGATCCGTAGAATGCCAGTTTCCTTTCTCCTGATAATGACATCCTCTTGAGTAGTCCCCACCGGGAGATCTGAATGGGGGACTATTTTACCTCTGGAATATATTACCCAAGAGGATGCCACCATCATTTAATCATACAGTAAAGCTGCATGCCCTCGGGAAAAATTATGGCTGTAGTTTCCCCTTGCTTTCAGCCGTTCACAGTACCACAACAGCAAGGCCGTTTTGGTTAGCGTTACAAGGCCAGATCAGTCAATCATCCAGACTGTTGCCCCTGCAACTACTGAAAATGCTGCTGCGCCTCTTCAGGAACCACACGTTTGTCTGGAGAATAAAACATGATACATCTGGAAGGTGCACCTGTTGCCACTCAATGGACATCCATTTGCAGTATTTTTCTGCAAATTCCAGGCATTGTCATCAATGAACAGCGGTCAGCATTGGCGCATGAAGCAGGCACTTGCTACAAAGGCCCATACACAGCAACGTTTGTTGAACAGTCACTGAGGAGACATTGTTGGTAGTCACTTGGTTCACCTGAACAGCTCAACATTTGCATGTCTATTTGCTCTTACATGTCTCTGCTGCCATCCTTCATGCACTGTATACTTGAAGCTCAGTGGCATGTGAACAGTTTATGGTTGTAACCATTTACGAAGTGCTTCCACTCTTGGTCCAAAAGTCAATGATAATGCCCCATTGAGTGTCAAATAAATTGCTCCATTTCCACATTATGACAACAACTGCACTCTTTTCTGTATCCTCCCTGACATTCTTACATACTCTCAACTTCTCATGTTGGTACCTTCCTTCTGTGAGTGTTTATTGCACATTAACATAGGCAGTTATCACATTAATATGAGTGGACCATGTATTTTGTAGGTTTTTGCATCTGTAGTTTCTAGCTTGTAGTGCTTGAAGTTGGACCATATTTATTGATAAGTTTCAGAACCTTGTAACACAAGGTATTTTCAAACAAACTAAGTCTGTGATAAGCCAACAAGTAGACGGATCTATGTGTTTCTTTATAAGTATGTGTTAAAGAATTTCCCTCAAAATGTTGTTGGTATTTTAGTTCAAAGAGGAGTATTTCACATGCAAACACAAGGAATCATCATTAAATCAAGGCTTTTGTGTAATGATGTGCATGATTGCATATTGATTGTTTCCCTCAGAAATATGATGAATTTTTCTCTCTATTATGCATGCTTCAAGATGTTTGCTTTTTCAGCAACTCCAAAAATTATGCCATGTAATAACATCCTTAGGGGTTATTTTAATCATCATACCTGGCAATCTGTCACAGCAGATGTCCTGGAATAGTAACTGTAGGTTTTTACGATAAAGTAAAAACAATATATAATCAAGTATAGTGTTTCATTTGATATTTATTACGGTTTCAAAATAAAGGCATCTTGACAAATCTGAAATAAGTTGTAACATACGTACAATAATGAAATAAATTATGCACAACTAGCTACAAGCTTTCTGTCCAAAATCACACAAAGTACTGACTTCTACTGCCAACATGGCTGTAACTATTTATACCTTCTTAACAATCCTGAACAATCCTTGACATTGTTTAAAATGAATATTTGATTAATTAACAACTAAAATTAATACAAAAAATTGAAGATACATATCTGATTGTATACTTACTCCTGAACAGCTAGTACACTACGATATTAGTACATGTCTGTTATTTTACTTGAGGATAAATTCTCAAATAAGAAATTACAATAATACATTTACATTTTTTATTATTTACTAGAGGCTCCCTTCATGGGAATTGTTCCCTTCATTTACAGAGCTTCTACACTTTGAAGTGAATGAGATTAAACTTTTATTTTCTCAGTTATATTTTTTTCTAGATGAGTTGCATATTTTGTTTACATATGTGATCCTGAATTAGACTGGAAAATTTTAGTTTTAAGTGGGTCTTAATGGGCTGTTATGTTTCAACACCCCCAGAAGGATTTGTGAAACTGAAAGTAGGACAAAACCTTTTGTGACAGATCTACATAACAATCCTCATTTTACAATAAACTGGAGGAACAAGTATTTTACTTATGGTATGAGATAAATCCTATGTTTGATTAAAAATGTAAATTGATCATGAAGCATTATGCAAATATTATTAATCAATAGTACAAGGAAAGAACAAGTTATTTCTTAATTGTATGAGCTAACATATAACTTAGTTTCAAACTAGTTTAAAATTCCTAAGTGTAAATGCACTAATCTCTGTATTTTACATACATGTAAATAGTCTTGATGTTTGCAGTATGCAGACTGCTCCATAGCGAATCTTGAAGTGTGCAGTACGCAGGCTGCTTTATAGAGAATCTTGAAGTTTGCAGTATGCAGACTGCTTTGTAGAGAATCTTGAAGTTTGCAATATGCAGACTGCTTTATGGGAATGAAGTGTCTGACCAATGGCAATCTTACTATTTTTCATTTGTCCAGACACTTCCAACGTTTCACATTCCCACCTTTACAATCATTCAAACATTAATTCATGTATTATTTCGGGAATATTTGCACAACACAGTTGTTTCTTTTCCCTTCACAGTAAGTGCTGATGATAAACGGAATGAGACGTAAGAGTGCGGTTACGTATTACTTTGAGTGATAATGTACAGTAAGTTGAATAAGTGATTAATACATCAATTAATAGAGGGTAACATTCCACGTGGGAAAAATATATCTAAAAACAAAGATGATGTCACTTACCAAATGAAAGCGCTGGCACGTCGATAGACACACAAACAAACACAAACATACACACAAAATTCAAGCTTTCGCAACAAACTGTTGCCTCATCAGGAAAGAGGGAAGGAGAGGGAAAGACAAAAGGATGTGGGTTTTAAGGGAGATGGTAAGCAGTCATTCCAATCCCGGGAGCGGAAAGACTTACCTTAGGGGGAAAAAAGAACGGGTATACACTTGCACACACACACATATCCATCCACACATATACAGACACAAGCAGACATATTTAAAGACAAAGAGTTTGGGCAGAGATGTCAGTCGAGGCGGAAGTGCAGAGGCAAAGATGTTGTTGAATGACAGGTGAGGTATGAGTGGCGGCAACTTGAAATTAGCGGAGATTGAGGCCTGGTGGATGACGGGAAGAGAGGATATATTAAAGAGCAAGTTCCCATCTCCGGAGTTTGGATAGGTTGGTGTTAGTGGGAAGTATCCAGATAACCCGGATGGTGTAACACTGTGCCAAGATGTGCTGGCCGTGTACCAAGGCATTTTTAGCCACAGGGTGATCCTCATTACCAACAAACACTGTCTGCCTGTGTCCATTCATGTGAATGGACAGTTTCTTGCTGGTCATTCCCACATAGAATGCGTCACAGTGTAGGCAGGTCAGTTGGTAAATCACGTGGGTGCTTTCACACGTGGCTCTGCCTTTGATCGTGTACACCTTCCGTGTTACAGGACTGGAGTAGGTGGTGGTGGGAGGGTGCATGGGACAGGTTTTACACCGGGGGCGGTTACAAGGGTAGGAGCCAGAGGGTAGGGAAGGTGGTTTGGGGATTTCATAGGGATGAACTAAGAGGTTACGAAGGTTAGGTGGATGGCGGAAAGACACTCTTGGGGGAGTGGGGAGGATTTCATGAAGGATGGATCTCATTTCAGGACAGGATTTGAGGAAGTCGTATCCCTGCTGGAGAGCCACATTCAGAGTCTGATCCAGTCCCGGAAAGTATCTTGTGCCAAGTGGGGCACTTTTGTGTTTCTTCTGTGGGAGGTTCTGGGTTTAAGAGGATGAGGAAGTGGCTCTGGTTATTTGCTTCTGTACTAGGTCAGGAGGGTAGTTGCGGGATGCGAAAGCTGTTGTCAGGTTGTTGGTGTAATGGTTCAGGGATTCCGGACTGGAGCAGATTTGTTTGCCACGAAGACCTAGGCTGTAGGGAAGGGACCGTTTGATGTGGAATGGGTGGAAGCTGTCATAATGGAGGTACTGTTGCTTGTTGGTGGGTTTGATGTGGACGGACGTGTGAAGCTGGCCATTGGACAGGTGGAGGTCAACATCAAGGAAAGTGGCATGGGATTTGGAGTAAGACCAGGTGAATCTGATGGAACCAAAGGAGTTGAGGTTGGAGAGGAAATTCTGGAGCTCTTCTTCACTGTGAGTCCAGATCATGAAAATGTCATCAATAAATCTGTACCAAACTTTGGGTTGGCAGGCTTGGGTAACCAAGAAGGCTTCCTCTAAGTGACCCATGAATAGGTTGGCGTACGAGGGGGCCATCCTGGTACCCATGGCTGTTCCCTTTAATTGTTGGTATGTCTGGCCTTCAAAAGTGAAGAAGTTGTGGGTCAGGATGAAGCTGGCTAAGGTAATGAGGAAAGAGGTTTTAGGTAGGGTGGCAGGTGATCGACATGAAAGGAAGTGCTCCATCGCAGCGAGGCCCTGGACGTGCGGGATATTTGTGTATAAGGAAGTGACATCAATGGTTACTAGGATGGTTTCCGGGGGCAACGGATTGGGTAAGGATTCCAGGCGTTCGAGAAAGTGGTTGGTGTCTTTGATGAAGGATGGAAGACTGCATGTAATGGGTTGAAGGTGTTGATCTACGTAGGCAGAGATACGTTCTGTGGGGGCTTGGTAACCAGCTACAATGGGGTGGCCGGGATAATTGGGTTTGAAAATTGTAGGAAGAAGGTAGAAGGTATGGGTGCTGGGTGTTGGTGGGGTCAGGATGTTGATGGAATCAGGTGAAAGGTTTTGTAGGGGGCCTAAGGTTCTGAGGATTCCTTGAAGCTCCGCCTGGACATCAGGAATGGGATTACCTTGGCAAACTTTGTGTGTAGTGTTGTCTGAAAGCTGACTCTGTCCCACAGCCACATACTCCCGACGATCAAGTACCACGGTCGTGGAACCCTTGCCCACTGGAAGGATGACGATGGACCGGTCAGCCTTCAGATCATGGATAGCCTGGGCTTCAGTAGTGGTGATGTTGAGAGTAGGATTAAGGTTTTTTAAGAACGATTGAGAGGCAAGGCTGGAAGTCAGAAATTCCTGGAAGGTTTGGAGAGGGTGATTTTGAGGAAGAGGAGGTGGGTCCCGCTGTGACGGAGGACGGAACTGTTCCAGGCAGGGTTCAATTTGGATAGTGTCTTGGGGAGTTGGATCATTAGGAGTAGGATTAGGATCATTTTTCTTCATGTCAAAGTGATACTTCCAGCAGAGAAAACGAGTGTAGGACAGTAAATATATGACGAAGGCTGTTTGGTTGAATCTGGGAGTGGGGCTGAAGGTGAGGCCTTTGGATAGGACAGAGGTTTCGGATTGGGAGAGAGGTTTGGAGGAAAGGTTAACTACTGAATTAGGCTGTTGTGGTTCCAGATTGTGTTGATTGGAATTTTGAGGTTTTGGAGGGAGTGGAGCTGGAAGTGGGAGGTTGAGTAGATGGGAGAGACTGGGTTTGTGTGCAATGAGAGGAGGTTGAGGTTTGCTGGAAAGGTTGTGAAGGGTGAGTGAGTTGCCTTTCCGGAGGTGGGAAACCAGGAGATTCGATAGTTTTTTGAGGTGAAGGGTGGCATGCTGTTCTAATTTGCAGTTGGCCTGTAGGAGAATGCTCTGAACAGCCGGTGTGGATGTGGGAGAGGAAAGATTGAGGACTTTTATTAAGGATAGGAGTTGACGGGTGTGTTCATTGGCTGAGTTGATGTGTAGGAAAGGGTTAGGTGGGTGAGGGAAATGGATTGTTCAGTTTGGAACTGGTATAGGGACTGATGGAAAGAAGGGTTGCAGCCAGAGATGGGAACTTTAAGTGTGAGGCCTTTGGGGGTAATGCCAAATGTCAGACAAGCCTGAGAAAATAAAATATGCGAGCGTAATCTGGCTAGGGTGAAGGCATGTTTTAGGAGGGAATGTAAATAAAACTTAATGGGGTCGTTGTGGGGGTGTTGTGTGCGTGACATGGTATTAGAAGGTGGAAAGTGTAACATGAGGTTGAAATGAAAATGAAAATAAGTGGAGAAAGTAATTGGAGATCTGTTGTGGAAAAAGGCGAAAAAGTGTTGGTTAAAGCTGGGCTATGTTGATCCTGCGGTGAAATTGGGTTGGTAGACAACGATGTGCACAAAGGTTAGGTGGTTGTGTTGCCGCCAAAACACGTTAAAGGATGGAGAGATTCGGGAAAATTTCGACAAAACGGCGTGTAAATGTATTAAAAAGAGTGGTTTTGTGGTGGTAGATTATGAAAATGAGGCTAACTATTGTCTGGCGAAGAAATAATGACGTTAAAACCTGTGGGAAGCAGCTAAAAATTATCAGTGATGTGGGAAAAACGGAAATGGAAATAAAGCGAAAGTTATCAGAACTAGACGAAATGGTTGTTTAATAGGTGAAAGGAACTGTTTGTGGACTAGAAACGGTGGATTTTATAGCAGCGGTAGTGTTGAAAGCGGAAAAAATTTTTTGGTTATGGTTTGGAAGTCGGTGACGTATTATTGAGTATATATAGGCGGGATAAAATTGTATAGTAGATTACAGCAAAAAGGAGAAGGTGAATACAAAGTGAAACGACTGGCAAAAACAAAAAGAGAAAATAAGACGACAGAAAAGATTTCGAAATGCAACAGTGACAATAACAAACGTAATTGTTAGGTTCAAATTAATGATATGAATTAATAGAGGGAAACATTCCACGTGGGAAAAATATATCTAAAAACAAAGATGATGTGACTTACCAAACGAAAGCGCTGGCACGTCGATAGACACACAAACAAACACAAACATACACACAAAATTCAAGCTTCCACAACAAACTGTTGCCTCATCAGGAAAGAGGGAAGGAGAGGGAAAGACGAAAGGATGTGGGTTTTAAGGGAGAGGGTAAGGAGTCATTCCAATCCTGGGAGTGGAAAGACTTACCTTGGGGGAAAAAAGGACGGGTATACACTCGCACACACACACATATCCATCCACACATATACAGACACAAGCAGACATATTTAAAGGAAAAGAGTTTGGGCAGAGATGTCAGTCGAGGCAGAAGTGCAGGGTCAAAGATGTTGTTGAATGACAGGTGAGGTATGAGTGGCAGCAACTTGAAATTAGCGGAGATTGAGGCCTGGTGGATAACGGGAAGAGAGGATATATTGAAGAGCAAGTTCCCATCTCCGGAGTTCGGATAGGTTGGTGTTAGTGGGAAGTATCCAGATAACCTGGACGGTGTAACACTGTGCCAAGATGTGCTGACCATGCACCAAGGCATGTTTAGCCACAGGGTGATGTTTGTTTGTGTGTCTGTCGACCTGCCAGCACTTTCATTTGGTAAGTCACATCATCTTTGTTTTTTTTATATATATATATATATATATATATATATATATATATATATATATATATATATATATATATATATATATATATCTAAAAAGAAAGATGATGAAACTTACCAAACAAAAGCGCTGGCAGGTCGATAGACACACAAACAAACACAAACATACACACAAAATTCTAGCTTTCGCAACCAATGGTTGCCTCGTCAGGAAAGAGGGAAGGAGAAGGAAAGACAAAAGGATATATTTTTTCCCCCCCCCAAGTAGCACTACATATAAATAAACAGTCGTTAGCAGAGTGACAGAAACAATTATAGTTATGATATTGCTGTTAATAATAGCTGGGGTAGGCTGTATGCCACAGGAAAGCAGTGTACCTAATGGACAACGAATAATTACAGAGAATTAGATTGCATGTGGCAGCACATCATAATATAATATATGTCAATAGATCAGTAGCTCTAATTTTGTGCCTGTAAGTTGTAGATTAATTATAGTAAGTGCATTTCTTTTGAAAGGAGTAGAGCATTGATAATAAGTGATTCCTGAGAACCATGTTGCATGTAACATTATATCATTGTATTAAGTGTAGGCAGAAAATATTACAAGCAGCAGTGCATATGAATAAACACTCATAAGTTTGAAATTACATTCACAATAGGTGATTAAAAGAATTATATTGCATGTAACAGTATATATCATTATATTAAGTCTAGACAGACCAGATTAAACAGATGATTATATCATGTGTAAGTAGTTGTCAAGCAATTTACAAGAAACAGTAATTGTTAGCCTCTCAGACATGTATTTTCATGGAAAAAATTGTCAGTTTTCAACTGTTGAAATGCACATAGACATAATGACTGTACCACTTGTAGGACCAAACGTCCTCATTTCTTTACAAGTCAAACTCAGACTTTAGAGCAACTGAACCGATATGAACATTCCAGGCGACCGAACCAAAAAGATGGATAAAGGGATCTGCCCACACTAACTGTCAAAGACACCTTGTCCTCATAGCTTGGAAGTTGTCTTCCCAAATTTTTCAGCATCTTCTCATAGAGACTGAGAGCCATGATGGCCACATGCCACCGTAGAATCAGATTTGCATTGGTAAATTAAGTACCAGCTGGTTACTTCCAGAATACGTACTGCTCAACAACTAGTTGACAGATTTCTCATTGGTCATCACCACATTAGATATGATGTAGCAACATCAGATCAGACAGTAATTAAAATTGGGTACAGATAAGGTAAATTCCAACATAGGTTGAGGCAAAGGGTAAAGTACCAGTGGTTAAAAATGAATGGGTTAATATTAGGAGTAAAATGATTAGTTTAGCCACTCCAAAGGTATGATAAATATATACATTTCCTCATCAGATACATATTAATTAATCAACTAGACTTCAATTGGAAGTAGATGTCTGCAAGAACCATAACTATACCATGAATACAAATCCTCAATTTTTAGTTTTTTTTTCTCTCTCTGCTACTCATTACACATGAATCATTAGTGGTCATCTGAGTATTTTCAATAAGATATTGGAGGAATTTAACCCGCTTCATTAAGAATCAGATTGTAAGCTAACATTTGTATATATTGAAAAGCACTGACTTGCTGTAACATACAGCAGTATTGATCAGTTCAGATATGTGTAGACATTGTCAAAGAACAACTCGCACCTATACTAAAGAGATAGCATGAAATATACAGATATCAGACATGTTGCAAACATCATCCATATCTTATAGTATTAAGATGGTAAAAGAATAATTAAAGAAGACTACCAATGGTTTGGTCATTGAAGCGGTAGAAATCACATGAAAATGAAACTATGTGAATCTTAAATCCTGGGAATCAGAACATTTCTGTCCCAATAATTATCTCCAACATAAAATTCCATTTTCTTTATGCTCCACAGATGGAGCCATTCTAGTAACTTTAACATAATATATTTCTTTCTGATAAATGTTCCTTTTCCAATTACACACTAGATCTAATACATGTTAAGGACAGGATTATGACATAGAGTATTTTCATACTTGATAGTAAATCAATGTCTATCCAGTGACTTTCACATAATAGGTATAGTAACAGGTCACTCCAAACGAGAACATGTATATATGGCTTCAAACAGTCTAACCTAATTATAATCACATCTCAGTTGTAAAGTAATAAATTGTCTCTATAACAGCAAATATATCTTAAGTAAACTTCACACCAACTTCAAAAATTTTCTCAACGTTTCACAAATTCATCAGCACAATGAGATTATAACTTTATCAGCATAGTGAGAATAACTGTACAGACATGATAAGTAAATATTACACCAATTCTCCTCAAAATCCATACATATGTTGCATTAGTAAATCACACATTATTAAACCCACCCAAAGTTTTTACTCGTATCCAGTTAACCAGAAAAAGGCAGCTTGCTTAATATAAAATATGTGCACCAGTTCCTTTTGGCATCCAGTCTCTATCTATTTGTCCGAATCAGGTAGTGGAAGAGGGTGAGTTTGTACAGAAAAGTAAGAGAAGATGTGACTTGAAAAGGAACGAGTCACACCAGCTCGGAGCCTTGGGTTTGCCACCCCCAAATTGCAAAAAGAGCTTGCAACCTCCTGAGGAAAATTTCGTTAGAATGATTTGAGGTTGTCATCATTTGAAATGGCATCTGTTCTTACTCCCTCACACAATTGCTATGGTTGTTACAACATGTTTCATCAGAATTCATAGCTTTGATAGAATCAGACAATATTTTTGAACATCATCTGTCAGATATTTAATATCCATACCACACAAACAGTCAGTCACATCATCTGCTTTTTCATTGTGATTTTCATGTAATAAATTCTGTTCCTTCACACAGAATGACCATATCCTAAATTACTATGTCCATCAGTCGTCAGAGACAGCAAAGGACTTGGAAGAGCAGTTGAACGGAATGGACAGTGTCTTGAAAGTAGGATATAAGATGAACATCGGCAAGAGCAAAATGAGGGTAATGGAATGTAGTCAAATTAAGTTGGGTGATGCAGAGGGAATTAGATTAGGAAATGAGACACTTAAAGTAGTAAAGGAGTTTTGCTATTTGGGGAGCAAAATAACTGATTATGGTCGAAGTAGAGAAGATATAAAATGAAGACTGGCTATGGCAAGGAAAGCGTTTCTGAAGAAGAGAAATTTGTTAACATCGAGTATAGATCTAAGTGTCAGGAAGACTTTTCTCGGAATATTTGTATGGAGTGTATCCATATATGGAAGTCAAACATGGACGATAAATAATTTGGACCAGAAGAGAATAGAAGCTTTCGAAATGTGATGCTACAGAAGAATGCTAAAGAATAGATGCGTAGATTGCATAACTAATGAGGAGGTATTGAATAGAATTGGGGAG
This sequence comes from Schistocerca piceifrons, assembly GCF_021461385.2. Taxonomy (NCBI): domain Eukaryota; kingdom Metazoa; phylum Arthropoda; class Insecta; order Orthoptera; family Acrididae; genus Schistocerca; species Schistocerca piceifrons. Next base: position 140,734,903 of record NC_060141.1, on the reverse strand, counting down.
AAGAGGAGTTTGTGGACACCTTGACAAGAAGAAGGGACCGGTTGGTAGGACATGTTCTGAGGCATCAAGGGATCACCAATTTAGTATTGGAGGGCAGCGTGGAGGGTAAAAATAGTAGCGGGAGACCAAGACATGAATACACTAAGAAGGATTAGGTTGCAGTAAGTACTGGGAGATGAAGAAGCTTGCACAGGATAGGGTAGCATGGAGAGCTGCATCAAACCAGTCTCAGGACTGAAGACCACAACAACAAAAAATGTCCATATTTTACTGGTACACTGTTGCAAATCACTACATGATGAATCTTAATAAGAAAAATGGATATCATTCGTTTTTGAAAATACTGGTTTCTGAAAAAAAATTGTAATTGGTGTTGTTTTGTTCTTCCACTCTCTAAGTCAAGTGCCTGATCAAGATATACTCTTGTGTCATACAAATTGCACACTTTATACTCTAGGATGGTAGAAGGATCCTAACTGCTCTTACTAACTAGATAGGATAGTAAAAGGGGAGTGATTCAAGAAAATAGATATGGAGTAACTAGCTGGGGTAAGGAACCATATGCTAAATGGTGTATCTACTAAAGTACCACACATCCCCTACCTGAAATTACTACAATGTGCCTGATTGTAATTGCCATGTCTATTTGCCCCATTTCACCAGGCTTCGAAAGAGGCAGGTCTAAGTTTACTGGACCATTTCTTCTGTTTTCAAAATTGTTACTATTGTTTCCCTGATTTTGCCCCCACTGCTTATTTCTTGGTTCAAAATTCCTGTTCTCAGGTATCTGCCTATCATTCCTCTCCCCATTTCTTCTGTCATGATTTCTGAATTTGCTATTGAAATGATCATTAAATGCTCTGTTATTGTTATTCCTGCTATCATCAGGTCTGTCATTACATCTGCCATTTCTCTCCCATGCTAAATCCAATTTATCTATATATCAAAGAAATTGTTCAGTGGTGGCATCAGGCCCATAGGCCAAACTCCACTTTACCCTGTGTGGTAATCTACATTTTAAAGTACCTATTTGGATCCTTTCAACAAGTGGTTTATTAAGATATACTAAAGTTCTTAACTGTTGTTCACAAAAGGTTTTCATGTGACCATTACCCTACTTGAAATTTGGCCCATTCAAAAATTCTGACTTAATTCTAGCTTGTTTAGTTTCTGACCAGAATTTGTTCATGAAAGCTCCTTCTACCTCATTAAATGACATTTCGGGTTTGATTGATTGGTTTGCCCATGACAAAGCCTCCCCATCTGAAAACGTTTAAAAAAATTTAATTTTCAAACTATCATTTATTTTATCAGTAAAATTATCTTTCATCTGGTACATGAAAACAACTGGATGTATATTGCTCTCCCCTGAAAATGTTTTTATGTTAACATTATTCCACAATGGACTGTAACTACAAAAATATTTCATGGCAACATAATCTTCGATTTCTTGAAATTTAGATTTGAAGTCCGAAATTTCGCTTAACAAGTGCCTCCATCTTCTTTTAACTCTGCAAAATTCTCATTTGCAATTTTAGTGAAATTTAGTATATTTTGGTCTGTTTCTGTGAATTTCTTTACGAAATCTTTGTTGAGCTTTTTTAATTGTAAAACTTCAACAGCAGCAACTTTTTCGAAATTTCCCATGGAATCTAGCTTCTCTTTGAATTTTTGGTATTCCTGTTTTAAGGTAACAATTTCCCCTTCTATAGTCGACACATTTTTGGTAATCTAATCTACTTTCTTCCAACATTTATCTAAACTCTCCTTTGTCTTGCAAATTTGGGTTCCATGGTTGTCTAACTTTCTACTGATAGAATCAAGCTTCTGATCAAAAAAAGTTTTATGTTCATCAAACAATTTTTCAATTGTCTTTTTCTGTTCTTCCATAAGTTGAACTAACCTATTCAAGGCTGATACATTAGGTTCAAATCCATGAAAGGGTGAACATACACTACTGTGATCACTGTCCTCTCTGATTTCATTGTCTTGATTAACTACACTGTTATCAGTAATATCTAAGCTGTTTTGCAAGTTTCCATTAACTTCCCCATTATCGTCAACTTCTCTATTGTTGTTAACCTCCCTATTATCCTCCATAGTGACAATACAGACAAAAAACAATTTCCAAAAGTGAAGATTCCAATAAATTTTGTACTTACAATTGGTTCTCCAAGTTGCGTTTTCACGTATCATTACATCCTTTTTAGTGTCACTCACTTTCTTCTCTGTCCTGTTCTAAAAAAAAATGGAATATTATTTCAACAAGCAGGTTACAAACAAAATACGAGATTAGTTAACAGAATTACACTGTATCCCAGCTCCAAACATGAATTATAAATTGTCTTAACTTATCGTAATTATGGGGTTGTTCATAGTTACTCATGACCTGCCACAGTCGTCATCCTGAGTATATTTACGGCCACTGTAAATTAACTACTGGAGATTTAATTTAGTTTAATCTTGCAGTAAGTTTCATAATTTTCATTATAGTTTCAAAACAAAATTAAAGTATTATTACAAAGGCAAACAATACTTACAATACAAAAGGAGCAGCTACATGCTTACTGCTCAAAACCCAAAACTAGACTGACTCACTTTGCCAACATGGTTGTAACTATTTATGCTTTCTTAACAATCCCAAACAATCCTTGGCATTGTTTAAAATTAATATTGATTAATTAACAATTAAAATGGATACAAAGAAATTGAAAGTAAATATATGATTGTATACTTACTCCTGAACAGATAGTACACTACGATAGTAGTAGATGTCTGTTATTTTATTTGAGAATAAATTCTCAAATAAGAAATTACAATAATACATTTACATTTTTTATTTATTACTAGAGGCTCTCTTCATGGGAATTGTTCCCTTCATTTACATAGCGTCTACACTTTGAAGTGAAAGAGATTAAACATTTATTTTCTCAGTTATAATTTTTTCTAGACAAGTTGCATTTTGTTTAAATGTGTGATCCTGAATTAGACTGGAAAATGTTCGTTTTAAGTGGGTCTTAATGGGCTGTTATGTTTCAATGTCTAACAACAGATACAAGATATGCACAGTAAACAGTTTTGTTAACAGCTGTGTCATTTACTTCGTTTATGATTCTTGTTATATAAACAAAATCATTTAACTGCTTCACTAAGCAATCATTATGATCAGTCCACCAAGTGAGGTGGTGCAGTGGTTAGTTTGCTGGACTTGCACTCAAGAGGATGATCGTTCAAACCTGCATCCAGCCATCCTGATTTAGGTTTTCCATGATTTCCCTAGATGGCTTAATGCAAATACCAGGATAGTTTCTTTCAAAGGGCATGGCCAATTTCTGTCCCTATCCTTTCCTAACCCAAACTTGTTCTCTATCGTTAATGACCTCTTTGTTGATGGAATGTGAAATACTTATCTCCTCCTCCTCCTTTGCTATGATCAGACCATGTCAAGCCTTTGTTTATAATAACTCCAAGAAAATGCTGGCCACTTCCTAACAGGATACAACAGTAAATTTAATTTTTTCAGGTCTGCATTGCATTTTACTGGAATTTATGTGAGGAGCAGAGAAGTCATCCATTTAACTTGGACTTATAAAGCAGCTCTTACATTCTTCATATCTCTGTCTGAAGTTTGTAAGAGTTTTCCCGTCAGTTTCTACTTATCAGTTCAAATGATAAGTTTTCTCTGAACGTATATCATTCTTGACAATCTGCCATATAGCTTTTGATTTGTTTATTTCATTTGAGGTGAATTTACTTTCTTCCCCTTATTTTGCCTGTTTAACTATGCTGTGAGATTTTTGTTTTGTATTTGTTTATGTACATGAGAAACTCCACATCATTGTTGTTTTTTGCTTCTGTGTGCACTTTCTTCTTTCTAATGCTAGAGATTCTGTATATATGTCACATAATGTTATGAAGGGAAAATATTCATTGAAAACAGTCATGATTTCTGATTTAGAAGCAATTTAGTTAATGTTTACTACACTGGTTACTGAATGACAAATTTCATTCAGTTTTGAGGTAACTGATATGGCAAGGCTGCTTTCACAGGTGGTCCTGTCTGTAACTTGATACGATAATCCTGTGTCAGAATTGGAATAGGATGTGCCGACTGAGTGAATCAGGCAGGTCTGGCACCTTGATCTTCCACAGGGTTATGAATGCTGTGCCATGGATTCAGGAGTGGGAATGGAGTAATAATGGACCAGAATGTTCTGCAGGCTGGGTAGATGACAGAAATACATTTTAAGAATGGGGGGAATGATGGTGGGTAGGATGCCCCTCATTCCTGGGCATGATGATCGATTGTCAAAGCCCTGGCAATGAACATGGTTCAGTTGCTCCAGTCTAATGCAGTATTGGGTGATATTCATGTTTCAGAAACTGATACCTTCTACTATTTGGAGAGTGATCTCCTTTACCCCTAAGTTATTTGCATTCTATCAGAACTTCCCTTGCTGTAATTATATTTTATTTGCTCATACATTTATTTTACTTACATGTGTGTCTGAAACTGAAGTCATTTTATAGCCAAGTCCCAAAAAATTGGCTTCCAGTGGTAGCATAACTGTGCTGGAGTTTATTGTCACGCCAATGTTTAATATATCTCTTTTAAAACAGAAATCTGGGATGCCATGGATGGAGTGTTACCACCATAAAAAAAGTCAGAGTATCAGAGTGACTGACTGTGTCACAGAATGAAACCAATTTCAAAATTGGGAACCATAATCTATTTGTCCTCAAACGGTTGGGTATCTGGTCCACTCTTTCATTTTATTCCACTTGAACAATTTCAAGATGTTCCAAAAACTGTAATGGTTGCTGATGACACTAACATACTAAATGAGTGCCAAGACTCACTCCTACTTTACAGATCTCAAATGGTAGCTAAACAGGCTAACATTTAGTTCAAACATAGAATTCAAACACACAGTTTAATTCTATGTCTCACAAAGACATGGAAAAATGACCTGCATGTACTAAAAATGGAAGTTATTGTCATACACTAAGAGAAACATTGTAAGTAAAATTCCTTAGGAGTCTAGTTGTTTAAGAAGTTAAATTAGATTCAACACATAAATAAGGTAATTATTAATTTTTTGCTTAGTGATGTTCCTCATTGTGTTGACCCAAAGAAAAAGCTGTTGGCTTATTCTGGATCTTTGAGTCCATTGTTCTGATTAAATTACCATGTGGGACAGTACACTTTGGGAAAGTAAGATATTTATTCACCAAATGTGGAAAGTAAGAATATTGTGTCAATCATATAGTTGCACATTTTTCAGAGGTATTTTTAAAGGCCTTGGAATTCATACACTCACCCCCAAGCATATTTACATATTAATGGTGTTAGTACTGATAGTAAAAATCAGTTTCAGCTGAACTGTGAGTTGCACAATCACAATGAGAAATTAAAACATGTTTGTGTAGATTTTGCCTCCTTACACAGGGTCCAAGTTGAAGTTGCCAGCACTGATATTGGTTCAGAAATCTTCATCAATCTACCATGTAATATAAACCAAACAACAAATTCCTATCAGTTCATAAGAAAACTGAAAACCACCTCATTGAGCATTCTTTCTACAAAATGACAGATTATGTAAATTCAAAGATTCAGAATTCATGAATACTGTATGACTGGTAGCATTGTTTGTTGTGAAGCTGGGTAACAACTGATAACTTGTAAATAAGTGTCTTTAGTTGCAGATGGAGAAGAACATTACTTTGAAAAGTACAAATTTTTATGTAATTTTTTTAATTTAATTCATAATTTAATCTAATTTAACACTTTGATTGCTGAGCCATTGCTCAGGGGTGTCTACCATAAAGACTGGCTGATTTTAGCGTATTTTAAACTACTACAACTCATGAAAGGTTTCAGTTATAGCAATAAAATTACTCTTATTGAAAATCCTAGACTTTCTTGTTTAAAACCATATATAATACCTTTCTCTTGAATTAATACATACTTTTGACAAGCATTATTATTATAACATTGTTTTTGAGAAAAGGAAATATTGGTCAAAGGTATATTCACTGTATTTTCTAGAAGGAATTTTTTTTTTATTTTACACAAAAATTGTAATTATGATGGATACAGTATGTCTTATCTACAGTAACATCCTGTAACTATTTTAGGATGCAATTTTCTCTGTATGTGGTAAATTTGAAGCACGGCATTTTGCACAATGCTACTTTACGTTCACTACACTGGTAGCTTGTGTCTTTTCACCACACTTTTCCAGTCAGTTTTTTTCCTCTCAGAGAATGCACTACACACTGTTTTTGTTTCTGTTTCTTACCTACTTCTGTCTCAATCTTTTCCAGGAAATGATTTCCAGTTGATAGTCTTGAGAGTCCAGATGGACCAGTTCGGGGTTCAAGATCTTTGCTTTGTGCAAGATTTGCACAGATACTGTCATGAAGTGAGATGTTGTGAGGTTGCAGTATCCTTATTGTATAATATGCAGGAATTTACAATCGCCATTAGTATAACATGGAATGCCAACTTTCTCCACTACTTCACAATTCAATGTTCAAATGCGCCATATGACAATTGCTGATCTGATAAGTCAACACCAAACTTGTTTTTATTATAGTCCACTACACAGGCTGGCTTTGACTTCTCTCTTCCTCTCTGATCGGTGAAAGTGACCATCTCAGCAGTGTGCCTTGTACTTATCGTATGCACATTTCTTTTGTCCTTCCAACACAGTGCTAACATATTTCCTTTACGCCTGAAAATAACTTCACCTCACTGAAGGTTCGGATCTTTTATAGCACAAGGCAATCCCCAACGAGATTTTCTTGTTGTTCCCACAAGAGCAGATTTTGCAGCTTCCAGTTCTGAAGCAAGTATTGGACTTGTGTAGAATCTGTCTGTAAACAGAGTGTAGCCTTTTCCTGACAGATTTGCAAGCAATGTCTTTACCAGAGTCACTGTATCAGACCTTTCATCCGCATAAACAGAGAAATTCCAGATTTGGATAACATGTAGAGTTTCATACCATATTTATTTGGTTTTTGTGGCATGTACTGTTTGAAATACACATGACCTTGAAATTTACACATGCCTTCGTCTATTGTAATTTTTTGAGATGGTGTATACGCAGGCAAGCTGGAAATTAGCACACACATTATCTAGGAGGGGTCCCACCTTGTGCAGTCGGTCATAGCCAGTTTCTCTTTTCCTCTTAGCTAAGGAATTATCAATAATGTGGAAGTTTCTCAAAAAATGGTTCAAGTGGCTCTGAGCACTATGGGACTTAACATCTGAGGTCATCAGTCCTCTAGAACTTAGAACTTCTTAAACCTAACTAACCTAAGGACATCACACACATCCATGCCCGAGGCAGGATTCGAACCTGCAACCGTAGCAGTCGCGCGGTTCCGGACTGAAGCGCCTAGAACCGCTCGGCCACCTCAGCCAGCGTGGAAGTTTCTCAAAATAGAAAGAAATCTGTCAGGCTCAAGATGTTTGGACAGAAATTACACGACACAACAGGGTTCTTGGACCAGTGCTCTCGTAGACGTGACCTCACACTTACACACATATGGACTACAATTGCCAGAAACTTCCTTACTTCCATAAGTGTAACTCCTTTCCCCTTTGATAATGAGCAGGTGGGTGAAAGGGAATTTGTGCTTTGTAATTTCCTGATGCATTGTTGAGCATACAGATTAGTTTGTTCCTTTATATGTTTTATCATACTGTCTGTCAGGAAATAAGAGAAAAATTCTAGAGGTGCAATGTTCTGGTCTACACTGACAACATTGTAGATTTCAGATTGTCCTGAGAATAGATCGATATCTGGTGCACGATCAGTAGTCGTCCAACCTTCCTTAGAATCGGTGCAGTGAGGAGGTCTCGGCTTCCCCCTCACCGTCAGTCTCTCTCGTTCTTCAGGCACAGGATTACTTGCTGCTGAAGTGCTTGGACACCTGCTCTCCTCTTCTGAATCTATCAGAAGAGTAGTATTTGCAAATAAAATCGTAATTACATACTGAGAGTTTTTTCAGTGAAAATCTGAACAAAAATTATACATGTTTTGTTGTCAGAATTCTTTACCTGAACTGCCAGAAACTTCTTCTTGAACATAGTCCACATCATCATCAGCGTCATCTACAATATCTTCCTCTGACAAATCAATGTCACTTTCTTCTAAATCACGATATAACTCGCAAGCAATTTCTTCATCCATCAAGCCACACTTCACCATGCCAACGCTACTGAGACCGTGCGGGAAAAAATCGCCACTCACAAAACCCGGCAAATAAAAAGGGAAGCACACCCTTCCACAGCATGCCTGCACCATCTAGTGACCACACCCGTATTTTCACGGCACCTAAGTGTTAATATTTAATTTAATTTATAATTTAATTAATTAATATAATATATTAATTAAAATTGGGGAAGTGTGAGCGTTTTTTGAATTAACTTCCTTTCAGCAATTGTTCTAGGCTGAATTTGGATGATGGGAGGGAAAAAGTCCATAATCCAGTAGTTACAGCGTTGTGATTGATACTATGTACATATACAGTTTCAGAGAGTTGCTTCTGATTTGTTAAATCGTGTCCATGGCCCGTTGCACATCACAGGAGGCTGTCCATGTCAGTGAAATCTATGGAATGTAATACAACAATAAATGCAAAATGATTTACAAAAACTTATACTCTGACATTATTTTCACCAATGTAGTGCATTCCAATTTGGAACTGTGTTTCTCTTACACACAGGACTCATTTTGAATATTAATTTATTTTTTCTTTCTTTCATTTTTAAAAATATTTTTCATCTCTGAACTTGTTTGTCACAAAACAGAATTGATAAAAGAACAACAATTTGTTACAGGTTTGCAGCTCTGGAGCAGCCATTTGGAATCATTATTGAGAGCTTAGACAGTGTTTTCCTTTGTCCTGAAACTACTGTTTTGTCTGCTGTTTTCCAAGCTGTTGGTAATCTGAAATTTCTTCATTGTGTAATACTGTATGATTCTTTTCCAAGATATTTTGAAAGAAAAGAAGCAGAAGGTAATTATACATTTATTAATATTCAGAGTACTCCCAGTGTAATGTTATAAGAGTGCGAGGGATCAGTAGCAAATGTAAAGTCCACTGTCAACGTGAGTGTTAAATTTTCAAAATGGCAGTACATTTTTTAGTGTTCATTCATTACTGACCCAATATGACACCAGAATGATTCTTGTGGAGGTAGTAAGGTTATAATGATCTGTCTCTAGTTTGAGAGTTTACAGGATCTCTGACAAAACTTTCCATTCCTAATGGAGAAGGCCCTACAAATCAATACTTGTTTCTCATCCACCATCAATTTCCTCACTAGGATGAAGAATATCCAAAATTCCTTGCCGTGAATAGAAGAATATTGGAAATCAGAAACAAGCATTTTCTGCAAATAAATGTTCTTTATATCACATTAAATTTGGCATACCATAAAGTAAACCACTTTTTACGTGAAGGAAAACTAAGTTTCTTGTTTACCTGAATAGTGCTTTCTCAGTACTGTATGCATTTCTTCAGTGCTTCTAATTCTGCTTATGTCACGATGATCATATTTAGACTTTTTTCAAAATCAAATAATCGTAACTGTATTATGCAGCATCTAAAACAGTTCTATGAAGGCACATCACTGAATATCATATAGATTTATATGATCAGATCTGTCTGTTATTCTGTAATTGTGATTTGTTTGTCCCTCAAATGATCAAGTTTATTGACTAACTTTCACCTGCTTTACCATTGTCTCTTAAACATCTCCAGCCCCTTTATGCAGAGCTATTTTATTAATTTCCTTTTTGGGCAAAACAGTGTAGAAAAAGTCACAGTTTCGTTTAAAGTAAATGGAAAATCAAAACACTGTCCCTTCTCCTCTGACTTTATATACAATTGAAAATCAAGTCATAATTATAATGATTCATTTCCTGATTATAAACAAGGAGGTATGAAGTTCTTGTTTCTGAATACCAACCCATCCAACATCTATGTATTAGTGACTCAGTCAATTAACATATTACTGCAGCTTGAACTTTCTTGACAGACAGTGCTATAGCAGCCAGAGATAGTGGTCATGTTTGTGTGAGCTGTGTTCCCATGTGTGTGTGCATATTGTCTAATTTGGAAGAAGGACTTCTGGCCAAAAGCTAACATGTTAACAGTTCCTTTGTTGGGCCCAACACTGGTTCAGTGTCCTGTATGGTGAACAGCAACCTACACTTTCATAATATTGTCATCTCTACATATTAATTCTTGTGAAAGTCATCCTGGTCATGGACACAGTTCTTCCAATGAGAAACCAGTATGTCAATATCATCACTGCAGAATGTTGACTTTGTTGATGGAGTCACAGTCTCACCTCTGCTTACTTTACTTTATTGCCATTGAAGTGAAGCCATTCAAAGTGTTCTTTAAGTTTTTGAAAGGGATGAAAATCAGATGGGTCTAGCTCAGAACTGTATGAAGTGTGGTCGACGACAGTGAACCTAAGGCTGAAGGAGAGATTAATCCATGTGTTTATGAAACTTATGATGTTATAAGCTTGGTATGCTGTTTCTCACACTCTTACATAGTTACATTACACACCATCATGTTACACACTACAATTCTCTCATTTAGGATCAAAGAAACATAACTCCAAAAACAGTGTTTTGAGATAATTCAATTTAAAGGTTTTGTCCAAACAACTGAGTATTTTTAAAAGTTTTTCACAAACATTTCTATGGTAAATAAAAGGTACACTTCATTGACTGTTGTTTTCTACTAGATGTTACATATTCTAGTCACTCGGTGGACACTAATGAAATATTTTATGAAATTATGCATGTAGTTACATTTGTCCAATACATAACTTAATGGCTGTGGCTGTATAATATATGAACATCAAACAAATAATATGCTGCTTTAAGCAATATTATCATATGAAAGATTACTGCAGTTCTTTTAGTAATGTCTTTATAAATACGGATTACACAGAACAAGCAATGGGAATGTGTAAGCTATTATTATTTTCACCTTGCATTATTTGTCTGTAGTAATGTTGAACTTACAATAAATAATTTACAGGTAACAGGAATAATATTCTTGTTTCTTAATCTTCACATAACAACCATAGGAAAAATCATTTTAACGGAGCATAGTACTCCCTCACACCTGTTTTTCTGTTTGTGGATTACTGTATCAAAAATAAAACAACACAGATATTTAAACAAGCCAAAATTAGTGGTTTACATGAAATAGCTAAGCTGATGAACTATCAACATTAATAAAGGAGACAAAAAACAGAAAATAAACAAGAAATCTATTCGTGGGATTCTTCCATGTTTTCCTCATTTTCTAAATTGTTAGTAGCATGGAGTCCTTGATATAATGTGTGATATAATACCCTTATCACATGAATCTACAAGATCTTTTTTCTTTTCTTTATTTATTCAAAGAAGGCTGCCATATGATGGACACAGAGTATTGTCTTTAGGTCCTGAATTTGAAGAATTTCATAGGCCAGTCCTTTTCTCGGTGTGCAAAACTTTAAAGTCACGATCATCATAGGAATACTTAAAAAACATCATGTCAGGCTGATCTTTCCTATATTGCATCCAAACAATCTTAAGCTATTTCACAGTTTCTCCATTCCCAGCAGTTTTCCTATTCTGAATTATTTTCTTCTGAAGCTGGTTGAAATCTAAAATTTTAGTGTTATCCATTTCCGTCACTCTGTACAATTGTATATCAGCCAATGGTATCAAAAACATCCACATGTTTACTTTTTATTTCGATGCTCACATGCACTGAGTCTACTTCCATTTGTGAATGTCCATGCTAAAAAAAGCTAAAAAAACAAAACAAGGTTATCGGTTTTCCTTGTGCATGATTTTTCAAAAAATCCCACAGACATGAAGCCACCTCTATGGGCCCCCTTTTTGCTGTTGTCTCATCCCACATGTAGCAATCGATTTTGTTTTCTCCTACATTAAGAACTGTGAGATTGTACATGAAGAGCCTTCTTTTATACAATACCGCCTTTGCATTCACTTTTGGGGCAGTAAAACACAGTTTGTAAGTCAGATTTAGCTAGCAAATACTCACCTTTTCTTGCACTTTATTTCTTAATGTTCTTAAATTTCCTTGTCATTTCTTTCGTTTTCAAATGCTCTACCTGTACCCTATCAAAATATTTCTCTTATTTTTCCTCAGCTGAAAGCTATGAAAAATTTAAATATTTATCACACATATCTTTTTGTGACCTGTGGAATTTCAGATTAAATTCCTTTGTGAATATCTCCCTATATAGACATAATTTATTGACTGTCTTTCCTTCCTCATAGCATTGTTCCTGAAATAACTCATACATTATCTTAATACTCACATAGGCAGGTAAATAATCTGTTGTACATTTTTTCCTCTTGTAATGAGAAGCAAGAGTAGGAAAACTATTAATGTGTTTCCTTATAGCCTCTTTACTTCTTCTGGTCTCATTATACCTGGATCAGGACATCCTCTTTGCTCTTTCTCATTTACATGATGTTCATCTATTTTTTTACCAGTATTTCTTACAAAGGTTTCAGAAATGTCAAATGTCTTGAGAAAAAATGCATACACACTTGAATCTTTTCAAATCCCTTTATTAGTTAGAATTTCTTGGTCCTCATCCTTCGTGAGTTATCCGATTTTGTCCTCACACTTTGTTTCTTTTCTTCTTCCACCAACTTATTTAGGTTCTGCCTTTGTAGCTCAACTGATCCAAGATCACAGTAGGCTCTATGGACATTTTGGTTCAGTAAACTGGTGTGGACATTTAGGTCAATCTTCTGGCTTCACATTTCTTGCAGGAACTTCGAAATTCCTCATAGAAATGTATGTACTAACATGCTGTCAATTGATTTTGCTTTGATTTCTTTTCCATTCTTCTTTAACCACTACCCTCTTTCGTTTTCTTGTTTTGTTGCTATTCTCAATATCAGCATTGTCAGATGCAATTTGCCCATCCTGACTGTCATAATTAAATTGTGCACTAGTTGCATCCTCAGCAGTTTTGTGAGATTCTTTACAAGGGACTTCCATGTTCAACAGTGTTATCTGTAGCAATAACATGGCAGGTATTCAAAGGAAGGGAAAAGAAAATTAACTGGAACTGCTATAGTATCTAGTAATTGTTTGGTTACTCACCAGAATCTGTCATATTATCCAGTTTATAGGAAGAAACATCATCTGTATCTGAACAAATGAATGACCTGCGCATTTCCACATCATGTTCTTTCTCAGTTATGAATACAAACAATAATAATAATAATAATGATAACAGCAGTAATAGCAATAATAATAATTATTATTTTTATAGTACTTACTACCAAAATATATATACTAAGAAACATGTTCTAATGCTTACAAGATTCCATTAAATTCTGTTTGTCCTCCAGGCACATTTTCATGAGCCTTCTTCCTCTGGACTCCATAGTGCTCCTACTTGCTGTAGACCCATTCACAACTGAAACAATAATTATCTTCCTTGCGAGGAAGTCGCATTTCAATGTTGTCACAGCGTGACGACAACAATGTGGCTAAAGAGAAGTAGTGGCAAAAGCAACTTCTAACAGTTGTGTTAGGATCAGAGAAATGTAAGAGCTGTTCTGTTTCTTAAATTAACACTGTGTCCTGTGGTCTAAAAACGGACCAGTTCTTCTGTCTATCTGATCCTTACTATTTTTCATAAAATGAAGATACATTGACAACTAAAACGCAAACCACATAAGATAGAGTTATGCTTGTTTGATCATAACATAAGTCCTGATTCCATGTACCTTATGGTACTAACAACTAAAGAGTGGCAAAAATGTAGTTACTTCTGTCTGATCCTAAATGGGCGAATTTGGAGCCCTGTAGAGCCAGAGAATTGCAACTTGCATCAGTGAAGCAGGAAAGTTGACCAAATAACATGAATAACATGTAATATCTCAACTGACATTGAGAACAGAATAAAAAATTCTGAGGCATTACTTTTCAGCGTCCCCTCATATTTAAACACTGACGGACAAGTAATGCCACCATTACTATAGTTGGAAATATCACCAAATTGTAGAAAATGTACAGTCAGAAATAGATAATATCATTTGTATTTCCTGTGTTGTAACCTTGGGATGTGTAGATGCCAAGCCATTGAATGAGTGGTTCAGTGGTTAGCACACTAGACATGCATAAGAGAGTACAATGTTTCAAATTTCAAATCCTTGTCTGTTTGTTCAGCTTTAGCTAATTCATGGTTTCCCTAAATGCCAGTCTGGTTCCTTTGAAAAGGATATCTCAGCTTTGCATCCCTGAACTTTTCTTTCATGTGAGCTTTTCTTGTATGTCTAATGACTTGTTGTCAATGGGCTTTCCTAGCTCTTTGCCTTGAGATCATTTCAATTGTTTCAACCAGTGCTTGATTTGTGACAATATGCACTGTTGCAACTGTACTGGTACCTCTCATGAAAAACTATTAGAACTATTAGATGCGTACAATAGAAGTTTATTTTCCACCAGTACAGACGTTGTATTTTCACTTTGAAATGTGCATAAAAGTGTTAAAATATGGTTTTAAGAATCCTAAATTTGACAAAAAGCCCCTCCTTTGGAAGTCACAGTGCTGGAACCTCCTTTTTTCAAATTAATCACTAGTTTCAACTACACTCCTGGAAATGGAAAAAAGAACACATTGACACTGGTGTGTCAGACCCACCATACTTGCTCCGGACACTGCGAGAGGGCTGTACAAGCAATGATCACACGCACGGCACAGCGGACACACCAGGAACCGCGGTGTTGGCCGTCGAATGGCACTAGCTGCGCAGCATTTGTGCACCGCCGCCGTCAGTGTCAGCCAGTTTGCCGTGGCATACGGAGCTCCATCGCAGTCTTTAACACTGGTAGCATGCCGCGACAGCGTGGACGTGAACCGTATGTGCAGTTGACGGACTTTGAGCGAGGGCGTATAGTGGGCATGCGGGAGGCCGGGTGGACGTACCGCCGAATTGCTCAACACGTGGGGCGTGAGGTCTCCACAGTACATCGATGTTGTCGCCAGTGGTCGGCGGAAGGTGCACGTGCCCGTCGACCTGGGACCGGACCGCAGCGACGCACGGATGCATGCCAAGACCGTAGGATCCTACGCAGTGCCGTAGGGGACCGCACCGCCACTTCCCAGCAAATTAGGGACACTGTTGGTCCTGGGGTATCGGCGAGGACCATTCGCAACCGTCTCCATGAAGCTGGGCTACGGTCCCGCACACCGTTAGGCTGTCTTCCGCTCACGCCCCAACATCGTGCAGCCCGCCTCCAGTGGTGTCGCGACAGGCGTGAATGGAGGGACGAATGGAGACCTGTCATCTTTAGCGATGAGAGTCGCTTCTGCCTTGGTGCCAATGATGGTCGTATGCGTGTTTGGCGCCGTGCAGGTGAGCGCCACAATCAGGACTGCATACGACCGAGGCACACAGGGCCAACACCCGGCATCATGGTGTGGGGAGCGATCTCCTACACTGGCCGTACACCACTGGTGATCGTCGAGGGGACACTGAATAGTGCACGGTACATCCAAACCGTCATCGAACCCATCGTTCTACCATTCCTAGACCGGCAAGGGAACTTGCTGTTCCAACAGGACAATGCACGTCCGCATGTATCCCGTGCCTCCCAACGTGCTCTAGAAGGTGTAAGTCAACTACCCTGGCCAGCAAGATCTCCGGATCTGTCCCCCATTGAGCATGTTTGGGACTGGATGAAGCGTCGTCTCACGCGGTCTGCACGTCCAGCACGAACGCTAGTCCAACTGAGGCGCCAGGTGGAAATGGCATGGCAAGCCATTCCACAGAACTACATCCAGCATCTCTACGATCGTCTCCATGGGAGAATAGCAGCCTGCATTGCTGCGAAAGGTGGATGTACACTGTACTAGTGCCGACATTGTGCATGCTCTGTTGCCTGTGTCTATGTGCCTGTGGTTCTGTCAGTGTGATCATGTGAAGTATCTGACCCCAGGAATGTGTCAATAAAGTTTCCCCTTCCTGGGACAATGAATTCACGGTGTTCTTATTTCAATTTCCAGGAGTGTATTTGTATGGCACTCCATATTGTATGTAAATTGGCAAATGAAGGATGTATTAGCCATACATTCCAACACACTTATCTCAGAAATTCAAATAATTGAGCTTTTATATTGTATGTCATCAGATTAACTGATTATCAGATATTCTACAGATTTCTGACCCAATGCATGTCCTACACTTGTAGCCTACTTGTATTATGCTAGACTATAAGCAATATCTTTTGTTTTATGAAATAGAAAATCACAAAAAAGAAGAAGAACAGAATAAAATAAAGCATCTTGAGCAAATGACTGTTGAGGAAATAAGTGACTTGTCAGATGATGATGTGATGCTGTACAGTAACCTGCAGTTGGAGAAACGAAGAGAGAAATTTAAACTGAAGAAGGAGGAAAGAGCAAACAGAAAAGAAATGAGATTACTACAAGAAGCCCTTAAAAAAAAGGTGATTTTTCTTTGTACATATTTGTATTGATTTTAAGGCACAGTGTGAGAATCTCACTAATGTTGTCTATTGTATAACTCTTTTGTATTCATCACTAAAGCTGGTATTCATAACATGTTGGATATAACTGAATTTAAGCATTTAATTTTGTTAACATTTGTTTAAGAGGATAATGAGGAATTCCCATAGTTTAGTGGCACAGTCTATGAAAGTGTTGTTTTTTTGAAGCTTCTTATTTGCTAACTATCACCATTGTTATCTGCCAGTTTCATAAATGTCTCTTGAGACACATCACAATATTATCCATGACTTAATTAATTCCAAGAAATAATTCATTTTAGATTTTAGAAATAAATATCTATTAATCTACTTTTAGAGTCATTGCACTTCATAATAACAAAAATACTGAAACCATATCTGCTAATTTTATTGTTCAGTTATCTAATTTTGTTGACTGTTCTCATAAACACACTTAAAAACATTTTGTATTAATTTCAAGATATGTCTTCTAGCTAATGCAAGATTCATTAACATAAAAAAGTTGTTGTTAGATATAAACTTCCCAGAAATGTTTTACACCACCATATCTGCAAAACTATGTGGCCCTAATTTCCAGGGAACTAGTGAATGAAAAAACGATCCTTAAGAAACCAAAAAAAGACAACTTTACTATCAAATGAAATAAAAAATAAACCAAAGTAAAGGCACTGTTTTCGAAAGTGCATATAATGAGTAATATTCTCTACCAGGTTGCTCCACCCCATGCATTATAACATCTTTGAATCATCATGGATATTCTGTGTAAGGTAGTGGATGTGTTGCTGATCAAATCTTTGGCATTCTTTGAAGGCAGCTGAGGTCATGAAGTGCTTGAGGAAGGGTTTCTGGAAGTTTCAACTGGTTCCAAGCATACTCAGTTGGCTTCAGGGCAGCAGATCCTACAGACATTCCATTTTATTGATTCATTCCTCCTGAAGGATGCTGTTACTAAGATAGTTGTGGTGTGCATGTGTGTTATTGTTTAGAAAGCCAAACCCACTGTGGAAATGTTGAGTGTAATACTGCACCACATATAGGAGGACCCTATCCCAATACTGCACAGGCCTCAGATTGCTCTTAGTAGTGGACTGATGATTGACATTTGTGCATGATTCTGGCCTAAAGCATGAAAAATCCTCTCACTGCTGCATTCATCGGACTGAATGTCTAAGATGCGTTGGTTACTGGCCACCTCCATACTGTTTCTGTGATTATGAATAACCGTCAGAGAAAGCCTGCACTCATTGGTCATCATTCCAGATGTTTCGTTGGCCATCTCTTTTTGGTGCTCAATGGTGATCAGGTATGTCCGTTGTTCTTAATTGATGCCAATAGGACAATTCATAGTGTGGCAAATGCTTGCATATTATCTATGCTGCCACATACTGCTATTTTCCGCTACCATTTTCATAGATCTGTACGTAGTATATTATTATAATACTAGCTGACAAATCCAACATTGCCCTCATATTCATTTTGCCAATTTTCTATTGAAACTGAAACCTTATACGTACTCATGGGAGTGTCTTAGTTGTAAAGATAAATGCCTTACAACTTCATGCATGATGCAACATTTTTTCATGCTTCTCAGTGTTTATGACCTCATATCTCTTGAACTCTGTGTTTTACAAAGATATATTCGTGTAGGCACATTCAGCAGCATATGTGGGTACTGTATATGAAATACTTTTCACATAGAGTTACTAGCAAAGAAGTAATAACTTTCACCATCATACACAATGTGTCAGTTTTTCACAGATTTCAGTGTTTATGACATCATATTTCCTGAACTATGTGTGGTATCGTGATTAATTCTGTAGGTGCATTTATGGTTGTAGCATATGTGAACACTGTCTGTAAAATTTATTGCAAACAGAGATATTAGCCCAGAAGCAATAAATTTAAATTGTTACCTGACAGTAAGGGATATGTGTACCAAGTTCGGTAGAAATCGGTCACATGGTTTAGGAGAAGATGTGGAACACCCCCATTCGACACATACAGACAAACACATCCATATTTTAATATGTGTGGATTTATGCATAGATCAGTTTGTACAGTCACACAGGCATGTCATGTTATTAAAAAGTACACATTTATGATGTTACAGCCATGACTGAATTTTGTGGCTATGGAGTATTGCTACAGTTGTTTGACTAGATCATGATTTCCTATCTCCAGCTTTCCACAAGGAAATGTTACAGGCTCTCTGCTGTTCCGAATCTGCATAAATGAATTAGGAGACAATCTGAGAAGCCCTCTCAGATTGTTTGCAGATGACTGATTCATTCATCATCTAATAAATGACAAACGGAAAGGCTGTCAATTCAACCAAATACTTAGGAATTATAGTTATGAACAACTTAAATACAAATGCTGACACAGATAATATTGTGGGGAAGGCAAACCAAAGATCAAGTTTTATTGGCAGAACACATGGAAGAAGCAACAGGTCTACTAAAGATACTGCCTACACTAAACTTGTTCATCCTCTGCTAGAGTATTGCTGTGTGATATGGCATACTTACCAGATAGAATTGACAGATTTTTAAGCAGTGATGAATTAAGTGCAGATGAAGACCTGTCCGGTCAAGAAGAATCATTTAACCTTTCATAAATTCATTGTTAAAAAACATTCAGTAACTAACTTCAACCATTGCATTAATGTTGATGATGCTATAGTTGAAATGAAAGGAAGTTATGATGTTCAGGATGTAATTGATGAGAATGATAGTGGCTAAAACCTGTTCACAATTGATGACTGTGCTGATTTAACTGACAGTTTTGATGTTGAAAATGATGACTGGCTTGTGGTGAATCTTCTGGAAACCAAAAACATTCACCGGTATACTTAGGAAGGCAGGGGAACAAGATCTGTCATTGATTATATAATAACAGATCAGGAATTCAGGAAGGCTGTGAGGGACACACGTGTATTCAGGGGATTCTTTGATGACACTGATCATTATTTAATCTGCAGCGAAATTGGTATTGTCAGGCCGAAAGTGCAAGAGGTCAGGTCCATATGTAGGAGGATAAGAGTGGAGAAACTTCAGGATAAGGAAATCAGGCACAAGTACATAACAATGATCTCAGAAAGGTACCAGTTAGTTGAATGTAGTCAGTTACAGAAGGAATGGACAAGGTACAGGGACACAGTACTAGAAGTGGCTAAAGAATGTCTTGGAACAGTAGTGTGTAAAGGTAGGATGAAGCAAACAGCTTGGTGGAATGACACAGTCAAGGCAGCCTGTAAAAGGAAAAAGAAGGCGTATCAAAAATAGCTACATACTAGAACTCAGGTAGACAGAGAAAGTTATGTTGAAGAAAGAAACAAAGCCAAACAGATAATTGCAGCATCCAAGAAGAAATCTTGGGAAGACTTTGGAAACAGGTTGGAGACTTTGGGTCAAGCTGCTGGAAAACGATTCTGGAGTGTAATTAGCAGTCTTCGAAACGGAGGTAAGAAGGAAATGACAAGTATTTTGGACAGGTCACGAAAACTGCTTGTGAATCCTGTGGATTCCTTGGGCAGATGGAGGGAATATTTTGAAGAGTTGCTCAATGTAGGTGAAAATCCGATCAGTAATGTTTCAGATTTCGATGTACAATGGGATAGGAATGAGGATGGAAATTGGATCAGATTTGAGGAAGTGGTGAAAATGGTCAATAGATTGCAGTGCAATAAAGCAGCTGGGGTGGATGAAATTAAGTCAGAACTCATCAAATACAGTGGAATGTCAGGTCTTAAATGGCTACACAGGATAACTGAAATGGCCTGGGAGTCGGGACAGGTTCCATCAGACTGGACAAAAGCAGTAATCACACCAATCTTTAAACATGGAAACAGAAAAAATTGTAACACCTACAGAGGTATCTCTTTAATCAGCGTTGTGGGTAAAATCTTCTCAAGTATTGTTGAAAGGAAAGTGCGAGTATTAGTTGAGGACCAATTGGAGGAAAATCAGTGTGGGTTTAGGCCTCTTAGAGGTTGTCAGGACCAGATCTTTAGCTTACGACAAATAATGGAGAAGTGTTATGAATGGAACAGAGAATTGTCTCTATGCTTTATAGATCTAGAAAAGACATATGACCGGGTTCCTAGGAGGAAGTTATTGTCTGTTCTACGAGATTATGGAATAGGAGGCAAACTTTTGCAAGCAATTAAAGGTCTTTACATGGATAGTCAGGCAGCAGTTAGAGTTGATGGTAAATTGAGTTCATGGTTCAGAGTAGTTTCAGGGGTAAGACTAGGCTGCAACCTGTCTCCACTGTTGTTCATATTATATATGGATCATATGTTGAAAACAATAGACTGGCTGGGTGAGATTAAGATATGTGAACACAAAATAAGCAGTCTTGCATGTGCGGATGACTTAGTTGTGATGACAGATTCGATTGAAAGTTTGCAAAGTAATATTTCAGAGCTAGATCAGAAATGTAAGGACTATGGTATGAAGATTAGCATCTCCAAAACGAAAGTAATGTCAGTGGGAAAGAGATATAAACGGATTGAGTGCCAAATAGGAGGAACAAAGTTAGAACAGGTGGACAGTTTCAAGTACTTAGGATGCATATTCTCACAGGATGGCAACATAGTGAGAGAACTGGAAGCGAGGTGTAGCAAAGCTAATGCAGTGAGTGCTCAGCTACGATCTACTCTCTTCTGCAAGAAGGAAGTCAGTACCAAGACTAAGTTATCTGTGCACCTTTCAATCTTTCGACCAACTTTGTTGTATGGGAGCGAAAGCTGGGTGGATTCAGGGTAGCTTATCAATAAGGTTGAGGCAATGGATATGAAAGTAGCTAGAATGATTGCAGGTACTAGTAGATGGCAACAATGGCAGGAGGGTGTCCACAATGAGGAAATCAAAGAAAAACTGGGAATGAACTCTATAGATGCAGCAGTCAGGGTGAACAGTCTTAGATGGTGGGGCCATGTTACGTGCATGGGAGAAGCAAGGTTACCCAAGTGTCTCATGGGTTCAGCAGTAGAGGATAGGAGGAGTCGGGGCAGACCAAGGAGAAGGTACCTGGATTCGGTTAAGAATGATTTTTAAGTAATATGCTTAACATCAGAAGAGGCACCAATGTTAGCACGGAATAGGGGATCATGGAGGAATTTTATAAAGGGGACTACGCTCTAGACTGAACGCTGAAAGGCAGAATCAGTCTTAAATGATGATGATGATGATGATGATGTTGATGATATTTTCTTTAAATTCGACTAGATTAGATATACGCTTCATACCCTGGATTGATAATGATGAGATGTTCGAGGATGTAGAACATGTCAGAAAAACAAAATTACATACCAAATATTTACAAAAAAAAGAGATATTCTATTGCTCCTCCCACAGGTCCAAAGTGAAATAATGTTCATGCATATGGAACAAATAAAAAATGTGAAACATATTTTCATTTAATAGATAATGTCATGTCGCAAATATACTTCCTAGCAAAAAAAATTGAAGCATCCAGAGGACATGGTAATTGCATACATCTACAGACCATCAATGGGATTGGAGTTGCTGTTCTCTGTGACAAATGGCCACCAGCATGCATTTGCTTTGGGCATTTTTAGGTTTGTTATGAGGCATCATGGGGCATATATGATCACTGTGAAGGGCTTGGAAATGCTGAATACTCATGTGACATAGGGTTATCAACACTTGACCAATTTGAAAGTGGTCTAGTGTGGGTCTCCAGTTGGGCACCTTGTTGAATCCACCTGATAATAAAGAAAAAGTAGTGGATGCTCTGCAACATTCTGTGTCGTCCTGTGAGTAGTTGCAAGACTAGGGGGTGTGCATCAAATGTAATATATAAATGAAACCAATTAATAATTGCTGCTTCTGTAATTTTAAAAAATTTGGAAAAAATAATTGAAAGAAATTGGAAGGTACACATATCCTGAGTGAACTTTAACTGCCACTAATATCAACAGACCTTTAAAGTCAATACATTTTTCCATTCATATTCATCATCTAAATGTTCATACTTCTTTTTCCTGTTACCACTATTGTGCATAGAGCTTGGTATGACAATACTGATTCAAGATCACCTCTTCTCTGCTCAGGCAAATTCTTCTCATCTGCTCTGATCCTCTTGATGCAGGATTCTTGCCATACTGATTCCACATCACCCCTCCTCTGTTCAAGCAAATTCTTCTTGTTGTCATGGATGTACGAATAAACTTTGCTTTCCTAATAACTTTTTATGACACTTCTTTAATGTACGGCTGGAA
Organism: Schistocerca piceifrons; assembly: GCF_021461385.2. Lineage (NCBI taxonomy): Eukaryota > Metazoa > Arthropoda > Insecta > Orthoptera > Acrididae > Schistocerca > Schistocerca piceifrons. The sequence continues at coordinate 140,712,084 of NC_060141.1, read as the reverse complement.
TACACATTATTTTAGTAGTATTAACTCGGTGGAACTCATCATATGTCCACCCATTAACACTTACACAAACAGGTGAATATGCAGAAATTAAATTGTTTCTATCCCAGCATCATCGCTGGTAGAAAATAACTTATTATTTTAGATATATGTATCTGACATGTATAAAAAGAAAAGAATGAGAAGAGAAAATAATAATAATATGATTCATTACCATTGTCCCCCTCTGAGCACTGACTTCATACAGAGGTGCACAGTGTTTGAGCTTATTTCTCTTTTTGATGTTGATAATCCTTACCAGTATGGGCATAGCCTTCATTTTTCAGCCTTTGGAGTTATCCTATATGGCTGTCAATTTATATGGACATGTCAGGTCCCTTACCATATACGTGCATAAGTTTCCTTTCATAACAAAGTGCTTGCTGTAACTGCTTAGTCCCATTATTGTCAGTCAGCATCTAACCAGTGTTTACCTTGCAAAGCATGTGCACACAGCTTAACATCTGTTACTGTCCCTGCTAATGTCTACATAGTCTCTACTGCAAAAATTTGTGAAGCTTGTGTTCAGAGGCGGGATCCTTTGTGAAATCTTTGATGCAGTGACAACTGGTTCCATATCAGCAGCCCGAGGAATTTATTCCACCTTGCTGCTCTCACTTATTGTGGGTTCACCAGCTGTACATCCAACATCCATCAACAAGGTAAGTTTCTTGCCGCTTTTACAATGTTGTCGAGCACAGAAAATTCATGGTACAGGAAGTATTGTCACCTTTAGTTTATGATGAGCACACCCAGATATCTCACATGCACACTTAACACTTTGCAGGCAGGTTTCATATGTTTTTGCACTTTGTTTTTCAGTATCTTTCATATTGTGGCATTACACAAAGTGACTGTAGTGTCCTTTCCACATACTACACACACACAACAAAAATACAAATATAACTACAGAAATAAAGTTGTCCTATTCATTTGCTGATGAGTCATTATCTTTGGTTATATACATTATAGTTTGATTGTCGTTTTGTATTAGTACATTTTGTTAAATTATAATTTCATTACATTGTTCAGTTCCAATTATATGAGTACACTTTTTAATGTCATTCTTTACATAACATTCATACAATAATAGATTTGTTTTCCTTCAGGGCATAAATTGACATACATTTCATTTCAATTTACAGTGACCTCTTGTCGCAGCATATTTATCAATTTCAAAGAATTAAAGAAGTGCACAATAGTTGCTACAATATATTCCATGTGCTGCTCAAATAACTATGTGTGGCCTTGCCTCTCTAGCATTCTCCACACTACAGGGCTGAGGAAATTTTACATAAAGGCATTAATGTGCTCAGTTATGTCTTAGTACTAAACTTGACGTTGATCCCAAGAACAAAATAGTTTGTTGTTTATAAACACAACTTAAACCTGACAATACCAGCAATGTCAAATACTTATTCAGTGTTTAAAGTGCAGCTCAGTATTTGCTGTTATGTTCATTGTATAAAGGATAACCATTTCATATGCTGAGGTATACAGAGCTGTATCTTCAATAATATATGTTATGTACAATGAGTGTAAAACAGTGTTTGTATAAGTAAAGAACGTGCATAAAAAATTCAATGTAAATCAGGTGTTTGACGCTTTCATGGATAGTCTACACTCACAGTTGTTTGGTTTCAACCCCTTTGTTTATTTGGTAGTGCACAACCTTAGTTCATCATAGTGATATGTGACTTTTTGCAACTGTTTTCTTCTACACATATTTTCACACTGTTACAGTTATATGTATCATAACCTTATAACTGTATTTGTCTTGCAGTGCAGTCCTGCTTATGTTTATACGGTACCTAACACTCAGCAAGCATTTATCATTCTTCACTTTAGCATGTGTTGCTGCATCATTCCCTGGAAGAAAAAACTTAATACTAACTTAAAACTAAATCTTCGCAGATAAGTGTACAGTGGCTTGACGGCTACTAATACCTCTTTCATATATTCAACCATGTATTCATTTACTTCACTGTTCAATCATGTATCATGAACTCATTTAATGTTAGGTGTGCATCTCTACTTACCTTATAAATCTGAAAGATAAAGTGTGTTATGGACATGGTGTGACCTCTTATTCAGTTTGCCACTTATCTGGTACTCACTTCTTTATCTGCAGCAAGAGTTTTCTGGTCTCTCAATTATAATTAGTGCATATGCTTTCAATACTTAAATTTGTAAATGTACAGATGTAATGTATACAGCAGCATAACTTCAGTAAATATCTGGTAGTTAAGATCCCTTTTCATGTATTTAATCCCTTTGCTTATGTGCATTGTGTAGATAGTCATAGTTGTTTACAGACTCTCCCTTAATTTTCTATATCCCTGTTTACACAATAGGCTTTAAAAATGCTCGTGTAGGCTGTAGCTCATAGGGTTTATTTGTTTTGGGTGCTCCAACGCTTTCAGCTGGATCTGGCATGCACACACTTGCAATTTGTTGACTTGCTTTCTCTCCAAAGTGCATGCGCTGCATTGCTCTGGTACCACTAACATCAAGGCAAGTTGTATATTGCATTACGCAAAACCACGCATTTCACAATTTCATTTATTCATTTACAAAACATCTTTTCTAACACTGCCAACATTCTTACACTGTCAGAAACACTTTCGCAAATATCTCATCCTGTTATAGGTGTGCTCATATTTACTGATAAACCACTGTCATTAACACCAAATTCTGTATCATTCTCCATGATAAACTAAAAAATTTTGGAATGTAAGCACTTATCTCTGTGTCATTAGTCATTGGTGTCCGTGTTTTCAAAATTCTTTCAATTCCAGAATGGTTTGATAGGTAGTTTCACTCTTTTTCTCCTCCCAAAATAGACGTATTTTCTTCTGGAGAATTCACTGGTACATCATAAATCCTCTGATCCTCCACCATTTCAAACATAGCCAGGTCTGGAAGTCCAGCTCTAATGTCAAATCTAACATAACTTCTCATACCAGCTCCATTCACCAAATCTAGCTGCAGAAAGTCTTGGGTCACTACCGGATGTACACCAATTAATCTGCTGACAACACCTGTTTATTTGTCACAACTTTACAGGCACCAGAACACACCAGCTAGTACTCCAACCGCACTCCGCCCTCCTCGAAGGCTTTGGACTAGGTGTATTTATACATCTTTTAACAATTATGTTCTTTTACATTATTATGTTATTTCATGTTTGATGTTACAATTGCAATAAGTTAATCCAGCAAAAACTGACATTACAGAGCTTTAGCAGAAATTAAAACAAGTGCAATGATTATGCATATTTCCAAAATTAACGACCTTCTGCAAATGCAATTTTGAAACATACATACAGTTAACAGTTAAGTTGTCATTGTTCAGTCCAGAACATTCTTGAATATCTTTATGTAATTTAATTAATTATGCTATTTTATGAGCTGGTAATATTTCTACAACATCAAAATTACAATTCAAATGTTCGAAAGGACTTTTTTACAACATTTGATGGCTAAAATATGGAATAATTATGTACACCACAAAATCTTTAAATCATGTTATGAAAGATTAATGAATTGCTCTTCTAACATTATTTGTGATACAAATTATCTTTCTGAGGTTATGTCTTCAGTTTAAACAAATTTTCTCTAGTTTTCATAATATGTGGACATTACACTGAATTTCTCTATACAATGTCCCAGAAACATTAATTATGAGTTTAATTACAGATTTTTAATTGATGATTTTCATAATAATATGTTGTACTGACTTGCAAAGGTACATAAATGTTAAGCTTTTAATGGTTTACACAGTTAATTTGCATTATCATAAACAGTGAATTTTAATAATTGAATTATAATTACAAGACAATGAAAAAGGATACTAACATCTATACACTATTAACACTGTTTCCACAACTTGTTCTTTCTCCTCAAAACATCCCAAAATTCATATCAAAGTGATAATGATTTATTCTGACTGTACATTACTTTACCTGATTAAGAACATACATTAATTTGTCTGTGATACAGTTTAACATTTTCGTTGCAACATCTGTTTTAGCATGTATCACATGCTACAAAACCCACTGCATTGGGTACTCCACATGACGAAATTAAGCCTGTTTTGTTACATGACTCCCCTCCTCCCCCATCATCACTTCTACATGAAACATGATGATGTCCCTACTTTAAAAACTTGCACAATAATAATAATAATTTTTTTACATGACTTTGGTGTCTCCTTCCTTGAGGAATGGTGTTTCCTTTCTTGAAGAATTTTCAGTCCCTATCTGATACTTGGCATGGCTACATTGAACACTGCTGGCTACCATAGGCTGCAATAGCACAGTCTGCTATGAGTACACAGTATACAGTGGTCAAATTCAGTTAGGAAAGAGTGAAGGAGGGCTCAGTACTTTTGTGGACAGATTCTCGAGGACAAAACAGGTTCACAGAAATTTTTACATGTAATTATACAATACTTGTATATAAGCAAGTATCAGTTCTCTTAAGTTCCACTTGCTGTTCTTGAGACAAGCACTTTGATTCGCCCACCTTTGTACTTATTGTGTCAACGTTTACTTCTTCTGCTGCCAACTGTTCATTATTGTATATATGTTGACAAACATAACTATGGGATTTACCAATTGAACTTCAAAGTCATGAGTAACTTCAGTTTTACCTCTGTTAGTACTTCCCCTGTTTAGGTCTGTTACAAATAATTGGTTACTTACAGTGAAATGACATTGGCCTTTTTGTATATCAATTTGTTCTTGGTGTGGCCTAAATGTATCCATACCAATTAAACAATCAACTATTAATTTCTCTACTATCAAAAAATTGCACCATACAAATTGTATGGGAATTAAGGCTTGTATCTTGACCCCTTTCAATTTCTGATCAGTGGCAGTTCGCACCTTGTGATTTTGCACAGACAGTGTGGGTATACGTCCACATTTCTTCAGTTCTTGAAGGCATTCCTGTGACATCAAATTAGTTGAAGCACCTGTTTCAAGTACAATAGGTACATCAAGGTCAAATACTCTGGCTTTAATAGTAGCTTGTACCTTGCCCTCTGTCAACTTTTTCTGTGTACCCTCATTTCCTTGATACAGATCATCTCTCACATCATTACCATGATTGTATCTGGTATCTGATAAAGCAAGTCTCAATCAAGCTCGTGCCACCACTGTCCTCCAAGGTCAGAGAACATGGGCCTACCGTGACTGGTTCAAGTTTTCTGGCATCACTGAGACATCAGTCTCTCGGTTAGGTGTAACTTGCACTATGTGGACTGTTGCTGTTCGATTAACCAATTAGTGTCCTGTGAGACCCTCAACTGAAATTATCTATCCCTCTGTGCATTATTCGGCATATATGTGTTATTTTGCCAGCTGAATTGTGCAGTCTGTGGGTTATTTGGTTGTCTGTTATTGTTTTGCATTTGGCAAGCGATCATCTGACTATTGCCAGTAGCTTGTGGCAGTATATATTGTACAGGCTGGCCATATGCTGCTCACCCATTGTAGTCATTTTTGCTAAATTTTTGCCCATTTCTTTTATATCCAGCTCTGAATTTACAGCTTTCTCCATTTTCATTGTGATTACTGTCACCATTACCATATATCTGTGTGGGATAAGGTTCCCATCTGTGTTGTACTATGAATCCATTATTTCCTTGTTGGCCTGCAAATCTCTGTGGCGCTGTTGGCATATTTACATGCTTGGGCGTTACTGCTCTCTCTTTGAATATCGAATCTATTGAGTCCAATACTGATGGAAAGTATTCAGTGTCATGTTCCGGAATGCTAATGAATTTTTCCCTAATGTGGGCTGAAAGATGGCCCTTTAAAATTTTCAGCACATCTACTTGAGATACTGGATTAGTCCAGTACCTGGTTTTATTCAAATATTTTTCAAAATAGCCCTTTGAGCTTCCATGTTTGCTACTGAATGGAGCTGGGTTGAATACCTCATGTTTGAGCCTCTCTTGTATGGCATCATACCAATATTTATCCAGAAAAGCTCTCTCAGTCTGTTCATAGTAGTAGCAAAGTTCAGCAGAACATCACCCTGCCTGTATGCAACAGCAAATCTGATTTTCTGGGCTTTGGTCCAGGTACGAGGTAAAACATTTTGAAATGCTCTAATAAAGGTCACAGGGTGTGTTCTTTTCCCTTCAGAGTTAAATATCTGAAATTTTCGATGCCCAAGTAATCCCTCAACTGCAAGTAATGTTGACAAACATGCCACGCTGTCTGTGACAGGTGTGTTTATGTTCACCTGTGGTGTACGCATGACAACTGCACTTGCTCATCACTTAGAGCTGCCGGCAAGTGTTGCTGCATTCTGTAACCTTTGCTATTTTCCTTTGCCGGGCTAGTCCCATATTGAGGGTAACCAGTAAAGGTATCTAACTTTTCTAAAAGCATCTGTTTGTTTTCTGTCATAGGTTGTTTCGGAATGTCAGCAGTTTTAGCAACACTGCCTCATAACCTTTCCTCTGCTTCCTTTAGACCTGTATCTATTTTAGCTAGAAGTTGGCTTTCTTTCTCTTTTAGAGCTTCTTCTGCAGTATCTTCATAAATTTTACTCTGAGACTACCTTTTCAGCAAGGCTGCTGCCCTTATCCAGCATCCCGGCTTCAGCATTTTCAGTTATTTCCTTTACATCTGCACATAACTTATCTCTCTGTTTTTTTGGCAAATTTTGACTCTAAACATAACCAGTCCACTCTTAGACTCAACTTGTGTATTTCTGTAGGTAAGTTTTTCCATACGTCTTGCATCTCACTGACTGTATCCGTAACATTTTTTACCAACACATCCACTTGGTATTGCGTCTCCTGAATTTGAGAATATGCTTCACTAAGGTTTTGTAACCCAGCTGTTAGTTATTGCTGTTTATAGTCTATGGATGTTACATTTTCCTTTAATGTATTTATATTGAAGGACATGTTGGTAGTTATTTCTAGTTTTAGTTGTTTTCTGAGCTCTGTGAACTTACTGGATAATTTGACAGATAATTCAGTGTGTATAGTTTTGCTCACCTCACTGAACTGTTGACTAATACTGTTCTTCAAATCGTTAAATGCCTGATTTTGCTGTGCAAACTGTTGTCCTATATTTTCCTTATATCTTGTGAACTGCTGTGTAAACTGTTGTTATTAGTTGCATCAGCTGTGTCAAATTGTGTGTCTTGCTAGTATTTGCATTTTTTTCATGAACTGTTTCCAGTTCTTGTGTTTGAAATGTCGTGAGCAAATAATCAAAGGAATTTTCACTGTCGTGCACTTCAGTTTCACTATTTGAAAAATGTTGCCCATTGAAAAATGAGAAATTGTCTCATTGAGCATCATAAAAGTGACATCATAATTAGTCATATTATCATTTTTTAACCCTGCGGCAGGCGCGTGGCGGCATACAGTGCCGCCAATTTCGTTTTCTTTCAATAATTACATCGGCTCGCTGAGCACATGACAGTGGTGCTAGATATGCTTTGATTGTTTAGTCATGCACCAAACTGCACTGCTGCGCCATTATTATACCCACCATAACAGCTGTGACTCACCTGTGAAGTGGACGACTGCACCGAGACGGCACTGCGTACCGCAGGTGCCTGGTAATGTAGGTACATATAGCTGTATCACTGTAAGTACATATAGCTGTATCACTGATGATTAGAAGCTTTGTTTTACAACTCTGTAGGTGAATGATAATTTAGTTATTGACATTGCTTTGGTATTAGAATTATTTTATTGCCTCCCAGGCCCGCACAAAGGAAAGGACTAACACCAGAAGAAATTGAGCGACTTCTTCTGCAATCATCTGTCAAAGAAAGCTACGCAGATTTCTCTGACAGCAATGAGGAAGCAGAAATAATTGAAACTGCAGTGAATCTGAGCAGTCATGCGCTGACAGAAATGAAGTGAAAGGAATGCCATGTGATGACAGCCATTTTTATATTGATAAGGACCAAGAAACTTTGTGGATAAATAATCCGTTAGCACTACCAGGGAAACCAAAACGTAAGAATATAATGAAAGTCCTACCTGGCCTGAAACACATTAGTAGAGAAGCTAAAACTGAAATTGAAAATTTTCTCAAATTGTTTGAACCTGAGATAATTGATTATGTCGTTGCAAACAGAAACCTGGTCTTGGCTCTGATGGACTGCCATTTGAAAGAAAGGGCTCAGGACTCTACTCTACCATGAGATATTCAAGGATATCTGTCACCTCATCAATCAATTCCCGCTAATCACAATGAGGTTGTAAGAAGGTGTGGGAGGTGCCATCTTTGTGGTGGTAAAAAAAAAAAAAATAATAATAAAACTACTGTCACTTGCAATAGCTGTGAAAGATTCGTTTGCAAGCAACATTGCCACTGTGTTGTCACGTGTAATGATTGCAGAGTTTCTCCGTAGGAAGAAAGTGTGTGATCCTTGATATGTATTTACTGACTGCCTTATTCTTTATTATTACTACAAAGTTTTTATACATATTACACGTTTTTGTAAAACTTGCTTTAACAATGGTAATCTATCAAATCATATCTGTGGTTATAATTTAATTAGAATTTGTTAAGCACTTAGGAAATATCGTGGCACTGTATGTCAGATATTCTGTAACAATTTTAATTTTCCCATGCACCTTGGATATATGTATACAGATCATATTAAAAGTTGATGTTAAGAATGACATTATAGACAATAAATAATTAATTCCACCAAAATATTTAAAAAAACTGTTTTTTTTTCATGTATTTAAATGTAGGCGGCACTGAGTGCCGCATGCGCCCGCTGACGCAACAATCTTAAGCGCGCCTGCCGCAGGGTTAATGGTGGGATGCCAACCTCGTTGTTTTGGTAGCCATCAGCTAGTTCATGAGTTGGGGGTGTTACTTTCAACTGTTGCCAAGCTTGGATTTCTGACATCTTGGCATATTGCATTTTGTAATGAGTTCTCAACAATGGCCATTTCATTTGAATCCATTGTGAACAGTGTTTAACAAAATTATGAAAAAAAATTGCAAACATGGAATTTTGTTAGTATCTGTACTTTTCAATTAAAGCAGTTTTATGTGAATATTCAGTAACCTTTTAAGTGGGCATGACAGATATATCTGTCCATGCTCTGCTATTGCACAGTGGGTTCGACGGATATATCCGTCCACTGGGTTCTGTGGCTAGTAGCTAGTGGGAATGACAAGTTATCGGCCTGCCGTTTACACTGTGGTATTAGTTTAGCTTCGTCCACTAGATGGCAGCTCTTGTCATGCAACACAGCATGTTCTAGGCTAGTTACAACATTGTCCACCAGAGCGCACATCGAGAAAATGTGTCCTGTGAAGCAGCCGCAAAAGTGCGCCTTTTTTGTCTGTGTTTACCGCAGCGTTAGTGAGTGATCTTTTGCAATGGCGAAAAGAAGTCGTTTATCAGATTTGGAGATTGAGAAGCTGCTTTTAGAAAGTGACGATAATTTCAATGACAGTTCTGAAAGTTTTCAAGATACAGATGTTGAGGCTAGTGAAAGTGACTTCGATTCAGAAACGTCTGACGATGAGACACTACCGCAACAGACGGTACCTAGTGAATTTGTGCGTGCTAGTTCAGTTCGTATTCAATATTTGTTCAGTGGTAATAGTGGTACAGTTGTGCCTCTAAAACAAAATGATGTGATTAGTTGTTTTATGTGTTTTGTGGATGATGCTTTGTGCACAATGATAGCTGAACAGACGAACTTATATGCAGAACAGTTCATAGCTTCTCATCCCAATTTACCAGCACACTCCAGGGTTCACAGTTGGCAGAATACTACATGCGACGAGGTAAAAACACTTATTGGAATGCTAGTACTTCAAGGAAATCTTCACAAACCAGACCACCAAATGTACTTTTCAAAGAGGGAATCAGTTGATACACCTTTCTTCAGGAAAGTGATGAATGAAAAGTGGCTTCATCTTCTATTGAAATTCCTCCACTTTGCTGACAATACCTCATATGATCCACTAGGCACTATCAGCAGAAAACTATTCAAAATTCACCCCATTATGGAGCATCTGCAGAGTAAATTCAGATCAGTGTACATGCCAGAAAGGAACATCACCATTGATGAATCGTTATTGCTCTGGAGAGGATGGCTTGGATGGAAGCAATATATTCCATCAAAGCATAGCAGATTTGGCATAAAATTGTATGAACTCTGTGAAAGCAGTTTCGGGTATGTATGGGACTTTAATGTTTACACTGTAAAGGACACTAATTATGGTAGCCACTATCCAGATGAAAAAATAACCTCTTGTATTGTTTTGGAGCTTGCACATGATCTGCTCGGGAAAGGCCATTGTATTTATCTTGACAACTGGTACACCAGTACAGATTTGGTGGACAAATTAACCAGCAATAACACCGAAGTTGTCGGCACAATGTGGCAAGACAGGAAGGGATTCCCCGACTTCATAAGAAAGGAAAAACTGAAGAAATGGGAGTACACAACAGGGTACAAAGGCAAGCAGATGCTAATGAAATGGAAAGACAAAAGAGATGTTGTTTTGGTCAGCACCTTCCATGATGATACATTTGTAAATGTAAATTCAAAATTTTTGTCTTTTCTATTGTAGTGTTTCTTTTCTCGGGGTTCTGCCTTGAAAATATAAAATAGAAAATCTGATTGGGTTTTGAATTTTGATGGAATAAGTTACGGATTAGGGGGACTTCATATTATTGATTGAGATAGTGCTGTAATTTGCCCGTGCATGGCAGACCGGGTCAGCAACACTACAGTAAGTGACTGTAAGGAAATAGCATCAGAAATAAGTTGAAATTTACCTTATAAGTCTGTTAGAAATGTAGTATTTATTATAATATAGTCTTCGTGGCTTGTAGGATGACCTATTTTCATTGTTCTCCATCTGTTGAAAATTTCTTTAATTTGTCACTGTCAGGATTAATTTATAAATTTGTCGATAACCATTTCGAATCACTATTGAAATAACTTCGTTTCGTAATATAGTTTTAATTTCCACTTAAAAGCATATTTAACACAGCGCCAAAAAATACACGTCTTTCGTATAAAGACAAGAGAGAGAGAGTAATCAATTAGTTGTTAAAAACAAACACCTACACAAAAGTAAAAAAAAAGATCAAAATTATTTATAAAAATCGGTCGCTGGCGCAGTGCTCTTCCGCATGCGCGATCGTAACTCATTTCTTTGTATCGCCGGAGGCGCGGTAGTGAAAGTACCGTTACACTATAGCAATGCACTTCCTGTAAAGGATATTAATTGGAAGGAAAAGAGATTATCTACTGCGAGAGAGATGGCACCAAGCATACAACGTAGCAGCTTCCTACCTTAACTGCTGAAATCAGCATTCCCGGTGCATCTCATTTGTAGACAAGATTTAATTTTAATTTTCTCCTTCATGTTTTTCATAGTCATAATCTCACACACATATAACAAATGCAAAAAAATCCATTAATTTCTTGTAATGATAAAATGGACCATTCATCGCAAAAAATTTTTGTATCTCAACAATTGAAAGGTCTGTTCATATTCTGTTCAGTGCCATCCTGTAAACTATTCTGGCAGTTTCCAGTGACTAGAGGAAGCAATGTGAAGCTGGTGTGCAAGATCCACATGTCCCCTTCCTCATTGGACTTACTTGGAGGAGCTTTGCTGATCTTTATCTCAGGATAGTCGGCTGCAACGATCTGCCCAACTTCTTCTCCAAAGATATGATGCTCTTTGGAGGAATTCTCTCTACTCTTAAAATGACTGTGTTTACTCAGGATACTTTAAATCAAACCTACTATGTTACACTTCCACAAACAGAACACCACATAACAGTTTCACATAAATGAGTCATATTTTGTAAGTCCAATGACTCCCAGTCCATCAGAAACTCTTAATTACTATTACAATAAATACAGTTCCAAAAATCTCCCAAGGTTCTCGCCCATCCACCATCAATAACCAAGTAAGTCAAAGTAAGTGTATTTTCTTTTCTTTTACATAATTCAGCTGTTCACAATAATGACTGACATAGCAGTATCACAGAGTAAGGCGCGCTTGTCCCTAGTGCTGGGCATGTAACTTGGTGAGCGCGGCAACCTCTTACCCATGTTGATCAACCATTCACCTTGTGGCATTCTCTTGACACACATCCACCCTATGCACACAGAAAACTGGCATGAGATAGACACCCTCCCATTTCTCATGCTTGTACATAAAATATCTGGTGTTCAAGATGGTGGAAAGCAGAAGGTCTCTAGAATTTGCTTCTGAATTCTCAAGGCACTACACCGTTGCCACTGAATAGTTGCAAGAATAGGGGGAGGGGGGGGGGGGGGGGCAGGCATAAAATATAATATGTTATGGAAACTTCAATAACTAAAAAAAATTGGAAAAAATAATTGAAAGAATCTGAAAGGTACACATATCCTGAGTCAACTTTAACTGGCAGTAATAGCAACATGCATTTAAAGTTAATACATTCTAACATTCTTATTCATCATCTAAATGTACATACTTCTTTTTCCCGTTGCCGCTATTGTGCATAAAGCTTGGTATGACAATACTGGTTCAGGACCACCCCTGTAACATGCAATAAGCAATTTTGACCGTGTATATTCTCAAATTTATGATCTTATCTTTTTTTTATCTTAAAATTTTTAAAAATTGGATTGTATGGTAAGAATATAATTGAGGGAAACATTCCAAGTGGGAAAAATGTATCTAAAAACAAAGATGATGTGACTTACCAAATGAAAGCGCTGGCAGGATGATAGACACACAAACAAACACAAACATACACACAAAATTCAATCTTTGGCAACCAACGGTTGCTTCATCAGGAAAGAGGGAAGGAGAGGGAAAGACAAAAGGATGTGGGTTTTAAAGGAGAGGGTAAGGAGTCATTCCAATCCCGGGAGTGGAAAGACTTACCTTAGGGGAAAAAAAGGACATGTATACACTCACTCACACACACACACACACACACACACACACACACACACACACACAAACACACACACACACACACACACACACACACACACACACACACACACACATATCCATCCGCACATACACAGACACAAGCAGACATTTGTAAAGGCAAAGAGCTTGGGCAGAGATGTCAGTCGAGGCGGAAGTACAGAGGCAAAGATGTTGTTGAAAGACAGGTGAGGTATGAGCGGCGTCAACTTGAAATTAGCGGAGGTTGAGGCCTGGCAGATAATGCGAAGAGAGGATATGCTGAAGGGCAAGTTCCCATCTCCAGAGTTCTGACAGGTTGGTGTTAGTGGGAAGTATCCAGATAACCCGGACGGTGTAACACTGTGCCAAGATGTGCTGGCCGTGCACCAAGGCATGTTTAGCCACTGGGTGATTCTCGTTACCAACAAACACTGTCTGCCTGTGTCCATTCATGCGAATGGACAGTTTGTTGCTGGTCATTCCCACATAGAAAGCTTCACAGTGTAGGCAGGTCAGTTGGTAAATCACATGGTTGCTTTCACATGTGGCTCTGCCTTTGATCGTGTACACCTTTCGGGTTACAGGACTGAAGTAGGTGATGGTGGGAGGGTGCATGGGGCAGGTTTTACACCGGGGGCAGTTACAAGGATAGGAGCCAGAGGGTAGGGAAGGCAGTTTGGGGATTTCATAGGGATGAACTAACAGGTTACGAAGGTTAGGTGGATGGCGGAAAGACACTCTTGGTGGAGTGGGGAGGATTTCATGAAGGATGGATCTCATTTCAGGGCAGGATTTGAGAAAGTTGTATCCCTGCTGGAGAGCCACATTCAGAGTCTGATCCAGTTCCGGAAAGTATCCTGTGCCAAGTGGGGCACTTTTGGGGTTCTTCTGTGGGAGGTTCTGGGTTTGAGGGGATGAGGAAGTGGCTCTGGTTATTTGCTTCTGTACCAGGTCGGGAGGGTAGTTGCGGGATGTGAAAGCTGTTTTCAGGTTGTTGGTGTAATGGTTCAGGGGTCTGGACTGGAGCAGATTCGTTTGCCACGGAGACTAGGCTGTAGGGAAGGGACCGTTTGATGTGGAATGGGTGGTAGCTGTCATAATGGAGGTACTGTTGCTTGTTGGTGGGTTTGATGTGGACGGACGTGTGAAGCTGGCCATTGGACAGATGGAGGTCAACATCAAGGAAAGTGGCATGGGATTTGGAGTAGGACCAGGTGAATCTGATGGAACCAAAGGAGTTGAGGTTGGAGAGGAAATTCTGGAGTTCTTCTTCACTGTGAGTCCAGATCATGAAGATGTCATCAATAAATCTGTATCAAACTTTGGGTTGGCAGGCCTGGGTAACCAAGAAGGCTTCCTCTAAGCGACCCATGAATAGGTTGGCGTACGAGGGAGCCATCCTGGTACCCATGGCTGTTCCCTTTAATTGTTGGTATGTCTGGCCTTCAAAAGTGAAGAAGTTGTGGGTCAGGATGAAGCTGGGTAAGGTAATGAGGAAAGAGGTTTTAGGTAGGGTGGCTGGTGATCGGCATGTAAGGAAGTGCTCCATCGTAGCGAGGCCCTGGACGTGTGGAATATTTGTGTATAAGGAAGTGGCATCAATGGTTACAAGGATGGTTTCTGGGGGTAACAGATTGGGTAAGGATTGTAGGTGTTCGAGAAAGTGGTTGGTGTCTTTGATGAAGGATGGGAGACTGCATGTAATGGTTTGAAGGTGTTGATCTACGTAGGCAGAGAGACGTTCTGTGGGGGCTTGGTAACCAGCTACAATGGGGCGGCTGGGATGATTGGGTTTGTGAATTTTAGGAAGAAGGTAGAAGGTAGGGGTGCGGGGTGTCAGTGGGGTCAGGAGGTTGATGGAGTCAGGTGAAAGGTTTTGTAGGGGGCCTAAGGTTCTGAGGATTCCTTGAAGCTCCGCCTGGACATCAGGAATGGGATTACCTTGGCAAACTTTGTATGTAGTGTTGTCTGAAAGCTGACGCTGTCCCACAGCCACATACTCCCGACAATCAAGTACCATGGTCGTGGAACCATTGTCCGCCGGAAGAATGACGATGGATCGGTCAGCCTTCAGGTCACGGATAGCCTGGGCTTCAGCAGTGGTGATGGTGGGAGTAGGGTTAACGTTTCTTAAGAAGGATTGAGAGGCAAGGCTGGAAGTCAGAAATTCCTGGAAGGTTTGGAGAGGGTGATTTTGAGGAAGAGGAGGTGGGTCCCGCTGTGACGGAGAACGGAACTGTTCCAGGCAAGGTTCAATTTGGATAGTGTCTTGGGGAGTTGGATCATTAGGTGTAGGATTTGGATCATTTTTCTTCATGGCAAAGTGATATTTCCAGCAGAGAGTACGAGTGTAGAGCAGTAAATCTTTGACTAGGGCCGTTAGGTTGAATCTGGGAGTGGGGCCTTTGGATAGGACAGAGGTTTTGGATTGGGAGTGAGGTTTGGAGGAAAGTTTAACTACTGAATTAGGGTGTTGTGGTTCCAGATTGTGTTGATTGGAATTTTGAGGTTTTGGGGGGAGTGGAGCTGGAAGTGGGAGATTGAGTAGATGGGAGAGACTGGGTCTGTGTGCAATGAGAGGAGGTTGAGGTTTGCTGGAAAGGTTGTGAAGGGTGAGTGAGTTGCCTTTCTGGAGGTGGGAAACCAGGAGATGGATAGTTTTTTGAGGTGGAGGGTGGCATGCTGTTCTAATTTGCGGTTGGCCTGTAGGAGGATGCTTTGAACAGCCGGTGTGGATGTGGGAGACGAAAGATTGAAGACTTTTATTAAGGATAGGGGTTGACAGGTGTGTTCATTGGCTGAGTTGATGTGTAGGTGAAGGATTAGGTGGGTGAGGGCAATGGATTGTTCAGTTTGGAACTGGTATAGGGACTGATGGAAAGAAGGGTTACAGCCAGAGATGGGGACTTTAAGTGTGAGGCCTTTGGGAGTAATGACAAATGTCAGACAAGCCTGAGAAAATAAAATATGGGAGCGCAATCTGGCTAGGGCGAAGGCATGTTTGCGGAGGGAATGTAGATAAAACTTAATGGGGTCGTTGTGGGGGTGTTGTGAGGGTGACATGGTATTAGAAGGTGGAAAGTGTAACATGAGGCTGAAATGAAAATGAAAATAAAAATATATGGGGAGAGATAAAGGTGAACTAGAAAGCAACTGGAGATCTGGTGTGAAAAAAGGTGAAAAAGTGTTGGTTAATCTGGGCTATGTTCATCCTGTGGTGAACTTGGGTTGGTAGACAATGATGTGCACAAAGGTTAAGTGGTTGTGTTGCCGCCACAACACGTTAAAGGGTGGAGAAATTTGGGAAAATTTCGAAAAAACTGCGTGTAAGTGTATTAAAAGGAGTGTTTTTGTGGTGACAGATTATGAAAATGAGCCTAACAATTGTCTGACGAAGAAATAATGACGTTAAAACCTGTGGGAAGCGGCTAAAAATGATCAGTGATGGGGGAAAAACGGAAATGGAAATAAAGCGAAAGTTATTAGAACTAGCCGAAATGGTTGTTTAATAGGTGAAAGGAACTGTTTGTGAACTAGAAACGGTGGATTTTATAGCAGTAGTAGTGTTGAAAGCGGAAAAAAAAATTTTTTTTGGTTATGGTTTGGAAGTGGGTTACGTATTATTGAGTATATATAGGAGGGATAAAATTGTATGGTAGATTATGGTAAAAAGGAGAAGGTGAATACAAAGTGAAACTACTTGCAAAAACGGAAAGAGAAAATAAGATGACAGAAAAGATTTCGAAATGCAACAGTGACAGTAACAAACGCAATTGTTGGGTTCAAATTAATGATATGAATATAATAGAGGGAAACGTTCCACTTGTGAAATATATATCTAAAAACAAAGATGATGTGACTTACCAAACGAAAGCGCTGGCAGGTCGAAAGACACACAAACAAACACAAACATACACACAAAATTCAAGCTTTTGCAACCAATGGTTGTTTCATTAGGAAAGAGGGAAGGAGAGGGACAGATGAAAGGATGTGGGTCTTAAGGGAGAGGGTAAGGAGTCATTCCAATCCCGGAAAGACTTACCTTAGGGGGAAAAAAGGGCAGGTATACACTCGCACACACACACATATCCATCCGCACATACACAGACACAAGCAGACATTTGTAAAGGCAAAGAGTTTGGGCAGAGATGTCAGTCGAGGCGGAAGTACAGAGGCAAAGATGTTGTTGAAAGACAGGTGAGGTATGAGCGGCGGCAACTTGAAATTAGCGGAGGTTGAGGCCTGGCGGATAATGCGAAGAGAGGATATACTGAAGGGCAAGTTCCCATCTATGGAGTTCTGACAGGTTGATGTTAGTGGGAAGTATCCAGATAACCCGGACGGTGTAACACTGTGCCAAAATGTGCTGGCCGCGCACCAAGGCATGTTTAGCCACTGGGTGATCCTCATTACCAACAAACACTGTCTGCCTGTGTCCATTCATGTGAATGGACAGTTTGTTGCTGGTCATTCCCACATAGAAAGCTTCACAGTGTAGGCAGGTCAGTTGGTAAATCACATGGTTGCTTTCACATGTGGCTCTGCCTTTGATCGTGTACACCCTCCTGGTTACAGGACTGGAGTAGGTAGTTGTGGGAGGGTGCTTGGGGCAGGTTTTACACCAGGGGTGGTTATAAGGGTAAGAGCCAGAGGGTAGGGAAGGCGGTTTGGGGATTTCATAGGGATGAACTAACAGGTTACGAAGGTTAGGTGGATGGCTGAAAGACACTCTTGGTGGAATGGGGAGGATTTCATGAAGGATGGATCTCATTTCAGGGCAGGATTTGAGGAAGTCGTATCCCTGCTGGAGAGCCACATTCAGAGTCTGATCCAGTCCCGGAAAGTATCCTGTGCCAAGTGGGGCACTTTTGGGGTTCTTCTGTGGGAGGTTCTGGGTTTGAGGGGGTGAGGAAGTGACTCTGGTTATTTGCTTCTGTACCAGGTCGGGAGGGTAATTGCGTGATGCGAATGCTCTTTTCAGGTTGTTGGTGTAATGGTTCAGGGATTCCGGACTGGAGCAGATTCGTTTGCCACGGAGACTAGGCTGTAGGGAAGGGACCATTTGATGTGGAATGGGTGGCAGCTGTCATAATGGAGGTACTGTTGCTTGTTGGTGGTTGTGATGTGGACGGACGTGTGAAGCTGGCCATTGGACAGATGGAGGTCAACGTCAAGGAAAGTGGCATGGGATTTGGAGTAGGACCAGGTGAATCTGATGGAACCAAAGGAGTTGAGGTTGGAGGGGAAATTCTGGAGTATTGTATTCATGGTAGCACAATTAACCCCTGTAGTAAAAATTTTAAAAAAATCATAAAATTACTGTACTACAAAAAGATTTATTTTTTTGAATGTATGTTATCATAATTTATCAATTGTGATCTTGAGTAAATTATGTTTTTGTAAATTAATTTTGATCTAATGTTATATGCTCCAATCTTAGTATGGTGATATCATTACTGATGTACTATGGAATGATGTTAACTGGGTGTGGTTTGCTGGTTGTTGCGTGATGGGAAGGAAGGAAGGAGAAATGTAAAGTTTTCTGGTGTTGCATACAAGTGGAATGTATTTCACTGAGTGAACATTGTAAATTTATGGCAGCAAGGCATCTAGTGCTATTAAATATGACAATTACAAAAAAAAAAAAAAAAACAGTTTGTTGTCTATGCTATTTCAAGAAACACGTCAACCTATATGGTTTCCAGACCTACAAGAGAACCTGGCTTCCAGACTGAAGAAATTCAAGCAACAGATGTAAGGAGATCCTCAAAAAACAAGACGAGTGCCTTTTCTTTAAAACTACAAGTAGATCCAGCCAACAATATTTTTAACTCCATGAAAATTTATTACAATTAACGATCTTCCAACTGTGTGTAACAAAGATGATCGTTAAATTGGTGCCTTTGTGACCAGGATAATTGTACGTTTGGATTTTTGGTGGTGTTTATGATTCAGGTGACCGAAAAGCATAAAATTGTGTTGCAAAGTGAATTGATTTTAAACCAAGTATAATTTTGCATAGTACATGTGGAGAAGTTTCAGGACGTAACACTATGAACATACATGGTTGTAAAAGGTTGAAGCATTGTTACCAATGTTGACGCCACATACCAAATCCAGGATAATAATAAGCTAAGTACTAATTAAAACATTTATTTTTGTATTTTATCAGTGCAGTGCAGTGTTGATTGGTTTTTTTCTTGCACTGATAATTTATGGACAAGTTTACAAAAAATGGAATGTGATCAGAACAAAGAAATAAATATACCAAACCTACCTGCTTCAACTAAAGAATTTAAACAGGACATAGCTGATAAAGACATGTTTCAGGATGTGTTAGAAAATAGTTAGCCTAAACAGTTGAATGACTCTGGATTTTTAGACAGTAGCATATTAGATTCGAGTCCAGACCATGAGAAACAAGTACAGTTGCACGTAAGTGAAACAATGCTGAGTGAAAAACCTAAACGTTTAAATTTCCAAAATATGTTTACTGCAGTAGTGTCATGATGGAAAAAAATTGTGAAAAACTTGAAAAAAGAAAGTCATCAATGGAAAAAAATAGTGAAAAACTTGAAAATGTGATAGTCTCAGAATGTAATCTCATCACAGCAGAGCTTAATTCACAAATTTTAATTGTTAAAAAAGACTTAATCGGTACATTTCTCAAGTGAAAGCTATAGATAAATGTGTGAAAAAAGTAGAGGGGAGGGTAAAGGCTTCTCAATCCAAAATACAATCATTAGAGACAAAAATAGGGGAAGTAGACAAGGATCTCAGATCTGAGATAGGTGCTGTTGAAGGTAGATGGAAAGATGCTGCTGGAGACAATAATAAACAAGCTGTAACCTTTGTAAATAAGCTAAAAGAAGAAACAGACAGTGTTGTGTCAGATATAGGTGAAAAAGTTCAGGTGATACCTGAGATGACAGACTCAAATGTGTCAGACTTAAATAGTGATCTCATATTTATCAAAAAACAAGTATAACAGTTACAAGATGGGCCTCCTCTAAAAACATTCTCTAATGTAGGACACCCAAGTGTCCCTACTATGCCACTTAAGTGTTTCCCCAGTGACAAGCATTTTCATCCAGTTGATTTTATACATTGTTGCTGTGATAGTTTTCTCCCTGGTATGAGTAATGAATTAAAAATTAAGTTTATTTAAAGATCATTAGAAGGGGAATCCTTGTCATAGGCAAACCAACTGGACTGTAGCAATTTATCCATAGATGAATTTGAAAAGTGTTTCTTGAAAAAGTTTTGGTCTGACACTGAACAGGCAAGGATAAAGAGCGAGTTTTTAAATGGTCTGATGTACAGGGAGCAGAGAGGGGGAATGAAAGAGTTTTGCAAAGACCACATCATGAAACTTGCACTCTTAGACCAGCCCTTTGATGAACTAATTCAAATAGATGCACTTAAAAGAAGGCTACCAGAAAGAATTGATATGGGGTTAGTTTATGGGCCAGATGATTCTGTAGACCAGTTCCTAAAATATGTAGAAAAATTGGACAGGCCTTACAACAGGTTTGGCCAACATAGTTCCGATTTCAGGAGGCCAAACTGGAGTAACCAGACTCATAATAGAAATACCAATAAAAGTGACAATTTTAACCAAGGTCATAACAACAATACCCTGCGGAGAAATGACAGGAATCCAAAAAATTTTAGAAATTATCAGGATGTAGGACCAAACCATGGGGACCAACAATTCTATGAGAATAGAAATCGTGAGAACAGAAATGGTGATAGGCATTTTGAAAATAGAGGTAGACAGTGGACAAATAATAACCAGTCCCCCCCCACAAATGACATTTAATGATGATAGAGATGATAGTGTAGTGCTTCAAGAATTTCTGAGTAAATTCTAGAACCACTCGCCCTTCTACCATCTCAAACACACGATATTTTAAATATAAGTGGGAGAGTGGAAAAGTATCTACTGCACCAATAATTTCTGTGTGCAAGGTGGAAGTTTGTTATAAGAAGACCATGAGCATGGCAGTCGAAAGATGTTGGCAACTGTTTGCCGCTAGTGCCACAGAAACTGTGATAAAGAATGAGGAGTAATTATGTAGTACTCTTTGCTGTTTTAGTGACTGTAGTTATTGTTAAAGAAAAATCAACAATTGAATATAGACTTTCAAGTATTTCATGTGTTTGGCTTGCTAGGAGCAAGACATGTTCATAAATTATGTAATTGTAAAAGTTACAGTATTGTAAATGTAATTGAGTCTAATGCTAGACGTATGAGTTGACTTGCAAACATTCGAATATTTATATGAGAAGTGGTGAATATGCTATTTGTGGCAGTTGAAATATACCAAAACTGAACGAAAAGTATTCTTTGAGTACTAAATTATTTCAAAAGTAGAGAGAAAAATCTTATAAATTCCTGTAACCAGTATTATTCTTTGGAGAAGAAGGTTTTGGAGATCAACAGAGCCAGCAATCCAGAGAAGAAGATTGGCTGTGCAGATCAAGTAAGTCATCTGATGTGAGAGAGATGTGAATTTTGCAATCCAACTTCACATCACTTTGGGTCATCTAAAGCATTAGAATAGGTTAAACTGAAACCCTCTTGGTTGGCAGAAATATTGGTGAACAGTCATTTTTGGCAGTGAACAGAAATATGAAACCTATACAATACTGATTACGTAAAATTTAGAGAGTTAATACCTATCTGATTATTTTCTGAGTTCAAACGTAATGCAGGAGGATGTTTTTTTGTTTGTAGTGAGAAAAAATGGTAATGGAATTTTACAGAGTGTACAAGGATATCAAATAAGGTTGAACATGTCGAGTAACCAGTAAACATGAGAGTGTAGAAAGTTATATAATTGCAGGAGTAATGAGATTAGTACACAGTGTATACACAATATTTGGTAAATTTTGAGGAAGTGTATGGGATGTATATAGCTATTAGTAGAAGAGTACACCTGAGATATTTAGTGTCATCCACTAGTTTTCAAAGTGTTTGTATAATGTAACAAGGGAAAATACAGTTGCCTAGTGAAGTGTATTTGAAAGTAATGAAGTGATTTATGACCCTGAAGTTGAAGTTGTATACAGTAATGAGTTGTGGAAGCAATGCAGTGATTACATATGATAAAGTAATTAAACATGTAAATAGCATAATGTTTATTTCTATTCTTAGAAGAAAAGCTGTACCAGTTGTGAGATCTGCTGCTATGTGATGTTATTTTGTGAGGTTGATCTATTGTGTAAGATGAAACAGGAGATTTTTCTTAGTTGGTTATTATTATGGAGTATTTAGTGGAGTATGAGGTGATACTATGAGGTGAAGTTATTATGTTGATGCAATGTGGAGATATTTGATGCATTTAATGAAGTATTGATGTATTACTGATGTGATGAGGAGAATAATGTTAGGTAGGGACTGGATAGGGAACCTGTCTTTTCTCACTGTAGAGAAAGTTTATGAAAGACACATGTAGTCAGGAAGGTTTTTAATGCAAGTTATTTTTGATTTGAAGTAACAATGCAAGTAAATACTCAGTTATATTTATGCAGAAAGGTTGATTCTATGTGAAGTGTGACGTCTTTTGTAATTAGGCAACATGTCAGTGATCTGTACACTGTAAAGTGATTAAGCACCTTGTTGCTAATTAATGCAAAGAACATGACACTTGAAAATAGGAAGTAAACTGGAGAATATTTTTAGTGAATTAACATCTATACCTATACACCCCACACCATGAACCATGAACCTTGCTGTTGGTGGGGAGGCTTGCATGCCTCAGCGATACAGATAGTCGCAATGTAGGTGCAACTACAAGGGAGGGGTATCTGTTGAGAGGCCAGACAAATGTGTGGTTCCTGAAGAGGGGCAGCAGCCTTTTCAGTAGTTGCAGGGGAAACAGTCTGGATGATTGATTGATCTGGCCTTTTACCACTGAACAAAATGGCCTTGTTGTGCTGGTACTGCAAACAGCTGAAAGCAAGGGGAAACTACAGCCGTAATTTTTCCCGAGGGCATGCAGCTTTAGAGAGCTGCATCAAACCAGTCCCAGGACTGAAGACCACAGCAACAACGACCTGTACACAACTACATACTTGTACACTGTTGAAAGGTAATGAGAAGTGAACACTGTTTACTTCTGAACTTACGAAATTTTTTTATATGTACACTGAATCATATAAGGTAAGTCAGGACAACACATCTGAGCACTTGATGGTTGATGTATTTAGTACTCAAAAGGCTTATTGTATCAGATAATAGTTGAAACATACACTACTGCCCATTAAAATTGCTACACAATGGAGATGATGTGGTAGAGATGCGAAATTTAAGCAAGAGAAAGAAGATGCTGCGATATGCAAATGATTAGCTTTTCAGAGCAATCACACAAGGTTGGCACTGGTGGTGACACCTACAACATGCTGACATGAGGAAACATTCCAACTGATTTCTCATACACAAACAGCAGTTGACCGGGGCTGGTGAAACATTCTTGCGACCGATGTTGCCTGGTGAAACATTGTTGTGGTGCCTCGTGTAAGGAGGAGAAATGCATACCATTATGTTTCCAACTTTGATAAAGGTCGGATTGTAGCCTATCATGATTGCGGTTTATCGTATCGCGACATTGCTGCTTGCATTCATCAAGATCAAGATCCAATGACTGTTAGCAGAATATAGAATCGGTGGGTTCAGGAGGGTAATATGGAATGCCGTGCTGGATCCAATGCCCTCATATCACTAGCAGTCGAGATGACAGGCATCTTATCCGCATGGCTGTAATGGACCGTGCAGCCACGTCTCGATCACTGAGACAACAGATGGGGACATTTGCAAGACAACAACCATCTTCACAAACAGTTCGATGATGTTTGCAGCAGCATGGATTATCAGCTCAGAGACCTTGGCTGCGGTTGCCCTTGACGCTGCATTACAGACAGGAGCACCTGCGATGGTGTATTCAATGATGAACTTGGGTGCATGAATGGCAAAAAGTCATTTTTTCAGATGAATCCAGGTTATGTTTACAGCATTATGATGGTTGCATCCATGTTTGGCAACATCACGGTGAACGCACATTGGAAGCGTGTATTCGTCATCGCCATACTGGATTATCACCCAGCGTGATGGTATGGGGTGCCATTGGTTACATGTCTCGGTCACCTCTTGTTTGCATTGAAGGCACTTTGAACAGTGTATGTTACATTTCAGATGTGCTACAACCCGTGGCTCTACACTTCATTTCAGCAGGATAATGCATGACCGCATGTTGCGGGCCCTGCACTGGCCTTCCTGGATACAGAAAATGTTCGACTGCTGCCCTGGTCAGCACATTCTCCAGATCTCTCACCAATTGAAAACATCTGGTCAATGGTGGCCGAGCAACTAGCTTGTCACAATATGTCAGTCACTACTCTTGATGAACTATGGTATCTTGTTGAAGCTGCATAGGCAGCTGTAGCTGTACATGCCATCCAAGCTATGTTTGACTCAATGCCCAGGCATATCAAGGCTGTTATTACGGCCAGAGGTGGTTGTTCTGGGTACTGATTTCTCAGGATCTATGCACCCAAATTGTGTGAAAATGTAATCACATGTCGGTTCTAGTATATTTGTCCAATGAATACCCGTTTATCATCTGCATTTCTTCTTGGTGTAGCAGTTTTAATGGCCAGTAGTCTATAACTCTTTCATTACTGTTTCTGAAAATCTAATGAGAGATGGGAGCTATTTTGTCACTTTTCTAAAAACGTGATGAAGTATATACTAAGTTTTTGAAACATTTTTCCCTAGATGGGAGACTTTACGTTGAATTTGTCTTGCACTTGATGTGCACCAAGTGTTACAACCATATGATGACTTATTGAAACATGTAATTATCAACTTTTATCCGTACAGAAATTGTAGTTTTTAAGTGTTCCAACACAACCATATTCCACACAATGACTTGTAAATCCCTGTGTGCTATTGATTTTTTCTCTTGTTTTGTTATTTATGTAACCAACTATGAGTATGGGGGTGATTTTTGAATGATGCTAACAGGTGCAAAGACTACTTTGGCATTGAATACTATACCCACACCCCATAAAAAAACTGCATAGCATTTTATCATTTCTGTAAATACCTTGAAGATACTGTCTTATAACTAGTAATATATGTATACTATTCTTTGTTTTTGAACTGCTTGTAAACAGTGCAGAAGGCACCATGCAATTTTCCATAGATGTCTATGACACAGAGCTCTGAAACAAACAAAGCTTATCTTCACTGAAGAGTGTAAAGGATATCAAAAGAGTTATTGAAATCTGTGGCCACTTGTTTCCCAAAACGTTGATACATAATATTATCTGTGTACAGTATATAATTTTGTGTATTACCTAACTGGACATTTTCCAATTCTATCTAACTTTAAGTGGATTTTCAACCAGAAATGATATGTAAATTTCAGACAGCCCCATGATCTGGAGAGGATGTCATCATTTTTGTGCTTTAAGTGTTAGTTACATGACATATTCTATGGACATTTACTATAGTGCTTATAAATACAGGGTGATTCAAAAAGAATACCACAACTTTAGGAATTTAAAACTCTGCAACGACAAAAGGCAGAGCTAAGCACTATCTGTCGGCGAATTAAGGGAGCTATAAAGTTTCATTTAGTTGTACATTTGTTCGCTTGAGGCGTTGACTAGGCGTCAGCGTCAGTTGATGCTAAGATGGCGACCGCTCAACAGAAAGAGCTGTTTGTGTTATTGAGTATGGCAGAAGTGAATCGACGACAGTTGTTCAGCGTGCATTTCAAACGAAGTATGGTGTTAAACCTCCTGATAGGTGATGTATTAAACATTGGTATAAACAGTTTACAGAGAATGGGTGTTTGTGCAAAGGGAAAAGTTCTGGACGGCCGAGAACGAGTGATGAAAATGTAGCACGTATCCAGCAAGCATTTGTTCCCAGCCCAGGAAAATCAACTCGCAGAGCTAGCAGAGAGCTGCAAATTCCACAATCAACTGTATGGAGAGTCCTACGAAAAAGGTTATTTATGAAACCTGAACGTCAACTACCCGAGGCGATGGATCGGCCGCCAGGCAGGCCGTGACAGAGCACTTCATCACTGGCCTCCAAGAAGCCCTGATCTTACCCCCTGCGATTTTTTCTTATGGGGGTATGTTAAGGATATGGTGTTTCGGCCACCTCTCCCAGCCCCCATTGATGATTTGAAACGAGAAATAACAGCAGCTGTCCAAACTGTTACGCCTGATATACTACAGAGAGTGTGGAACGAGTTGGAGTATCGGGTTGATATTGCTCGTGTGTCTGGAGGGGGCCATATTGAACGTCTCTGAACTTATTTTGAGTGAAAAAATACCTTTTTAAAAACTCTTTGTAATGATGTATAACAGAAGGTTATATTATGTTTCTTTCATTAAATACACATTTTTAAAGTTGTGGTATTCTTTTTGAATCACCCTGTATATGTTATTTCACTGCTGTCGTATAGTATCCTCAGACATGAGTTGATCCAAATTGTTAGTGAACTTAGCTGTGTGTTTAAACACACTACATAGTATTCCCAATTGGAGTTGTTCCATGTTAACACATAGAACTTATATTTGAACTACTAGACACACAATCTAGTATGCTGGAAGTGAGTAGTTCTTCTGTAGCACACAGAACTTTACCAAATGCTCTGATGTTTTACTAGTGTCTATGCTACACACATTATTTAATGAACTATTGACAATGTAAAATAGTATTGTAAGCCATGGTAGTGCCAAAGAGGCACAGAGGACTTGCTTCTTAGATATGGTATCGCATTTCTCGGTAGTGAAATTGGTATCGTAATCTACAATACTGCAAGTTCTATCATATTTTACAGTTATGATGAAAGTATCAGAAAAGACTGTTCTCAAAATAGTATTAAAATATTTCAAAAATTGAGTAATTTAAAAAGTCAGGTGTATAACTGAACAAATCATTTATCTTATTATTTTCTGCATCCAAGTTAAAATTTACTGATTGTTGAGTGTTAGTTTTAGTTTTGTTACCCCTAATACATTAATATTTGCTTTGCAATTTTGTCATAGTATAATTATTTTTTCTTTAATATTGCTAATTAGTATTTGTACAAAATTCCACAGCATAATCCCACTGACGTAATGTGTGTGTGTTGTTTTTTTTTTTTTTTTTTTTTCTTTTCTTTTTTTTTTTTTTTTTTCAAGAAGAAACCTTTTTCAGTTTTTTTTCAAGATGAATTAGTATTTGCTTTTGCCTAGGGGTTTACCTAGTATTCTTTTCATATAACTTCAAATGAATAAAGAAGAAGTCATTTTGACATTTCCCCATATGTTTTTTTTTTTTAAATTCAGATTCTGATACCCCTGTCTGTCTTGCAATTTTCTCATGAAATATTTCATATATGTGATTAGGGAATGTTGGATTCTGAAGGTGATACACTGCAAAAGGTTGTAGGAAATACCCTGGGAACTGTGTCCAATCACCAAGACGATAAGCAATATGAACACCTATCGGACACCACCCTCCAATTCAGCGCACAGCATATGCCTCTTTTTATCAGCCTTCAACTATTCAGACCACAGAAACCTACGATAATATTTTGAAAACACCTGTTTTAGTGCATGTTGTACTTTTCAAATTTGTAAACATGCCTGTGAGACTTAACCCGCAGTGGAATTCGAGCAAAACTCTCAGGAGGGTGGGCGATTTGGGGGGGGGCATAACATGCAATAAGCTGTTACACTGATTCTATTGTAGTATATGTCGTGCTAACACAATTAACCCCTGTGATTTAAAAAAAATCATAAAATGACTGTACTACAAAAACATATATTTTTTTTGCGAATATATGATATCATAATTTGTTCTATTTTGTTGTTGAGTAAATGTCAATTTTTGTAAATTAATTTCAATTTAATATTCTATGATTTGATCTTAGTATGACTATATCTTTACTGATGTACTTTGGAATGATGTTAACTGGGTGCCATCGTATTGTATATTGTCTGTGTCATGGGAACAAATAATGGAGAGATGTAAAAGTTTTCTGGAGTTCTGTACAAATGAAATGTATTTCACTGAGTGAAAATTGTAAATTTATGGGAGCAAGGCATCTAGATCTATTAAATATGAAAATTACATACAAAACAGTTTGTTATCTATGTTATGTCAAGAAACACATCAGCGTATAAGGTTTCCAGACCTACAAGAGAACCTGGCTTCCAGACTGAAGAAATTCAAATAACAGATTTAAGGAGGTCCTCAAAAGACAAAATGAGAATCTTTTCCTTAAAACTACCAGTAGACCCAGGAAACGATACTTTTAACTCCATGTACATTTATTACAACAGGGTGTATACAACCTGGGAATCCGGGAAAAACCTGGTAATTTTTCACCCGGAGGAAACTGGCAAAAGCCCAGGAATTTTTTAGAATTCCGGGAATTTTTCATTGTTTTGGTTTTCAGTTAGAGTTTTGTGATTTTGACTGGTAAGAACCAGTAAAATAACAAAGGTTATTACTGTATGCTGGTACTGAAGAATACTGCCACAATAAAACATGAACGAGAGAAAAAATACGAAAATAAAAATGACTGCATAGGAATTGCATCTAAGTGTCTGCCAACAGCAAAATGTTTCAAAGACTTTAGGAAGACTATGCAATGCTTCAGAACAACAAAATGCCTCCATTGAGTGTGAAGTTACAACTGTTTACATTACATTCGTTTGAGCACTTGTGAGCAGGCTTATGCGCATGTGCAGTTGAGTTGTATATGAGTAGTACCGTCCTCCACCTCTGGATACAGAAGTGTGGCTGTTAGCTGTATAAGCAGTAACAGCTAGCACCCAGATGCTACCTGGAAAATTTTACTGCCAGATTCACGCATGTGCTACAAGCAGGGGCAAAGTGGGGTTTATTCTTGAGTAAATCATAAGTTGATTTTTGAATGTGTGAATAGTGTATGTGATGTCTCTGCCAGAGGAATCCCCATTGCATCTAGAAATAAATTTTCCAGCAGACGAAAGGGGACGGGGCTATACGAGCTGAGCGAAATAAATCTGAACGGGTGAATGGCAATCACTGTTTGTTTATGGGTTTTGCGAATGATCAGCCTAGCTATAATTACTAGTGAAAGTCATAGATCCAGACTACCAGAGTGGAAATAAATGACTAACAGGAATAACAGATAAGAAAGTATTCATGTTATTATCTCGGTGTATCTACGAAAATGAAATTTTGACAGAAAGTTTGTGACCAGACCACTACATTAGTAAGGACCAGTTGTACAGTCCCCGGCTAGCAGGTGCTTTAATTTCTGTTCAGAACATAGTGTGGAAAATGTGTTGTATGAACACACAATAATGCCTAGCCAGAGAATAAATGTGGGATAACTAGACTGGTGATTGAGACAGGGTTAGTGAAGTAAACCGGAGAATAATTTTTGACACTGGCAGGAATAGTTACAGAATGAGCGATGACAAGATAGTTTGTTAGAATGAGAAAGGAGGAGAAACAGGGCATCACACAAAATGTGAAATAATGTGACGATTCTAAATTTATATAAAAATTTTGTACTGCTATTTTTTGATGTCATGCTTGAGAAGCTGGAGTGTATGAATGAAATGTGAAACTGTTTCCTGACATAAAGCTCTTTGACTGAAAATTTGACTGCCTAATAGGCGTTTGATTTTGCTTCTTTGTGAATTATATTCTGTCTTGTCATAAAAATGACAGTTTTTTCCAAAATAGTGCGTTTATTTGGAGTGTATTACAATTGCTGCAATAAGGCCTCTTTCATTTTATCTAGCAGACAATGTCTAACATTTTGACAACTTAAAGTGTGAGTGTGGGTGTGGGTTATACTGATTTGTTTCCCCAAACCACATTCCACTTCTGTACGAGGTGACTTACTGGGAATTTTGCAGTCCCTCTTCTCTCTGGGATAATTGGCTGTTGAAAATCTTTGAACTTCTTCTCCGTTGAATAGTGCTAGCTAGGTACAGGAACTTTTAAACCTCTTTCTACTCATAAAATGAATAGACATACAAACTTTCCTTTTTGTCAGTTAATGATGTATTTGATTTTCATGCACAATATAATTCACACTTTCAACATACATATGTAATTTTCTGTAAGTACCACATACTAAGCAGATTCATAAGGATGTAGGTTGCAGTAAGTACTGGGAGATGAAGAAGCTTGCACAGGGTAGAGTAGCATGGAGAGCTGCATCAAACCAGTCTCAGGACTGAAGACAACAACAACAACAACCTCATACTGTCAAACACTAGAAACATAATGAGTTACAGCTAAAAGGAAGTTGGCTTGACTACCATGACTTTCTTAAAATGAATCAGAAATTACATCTTGCTTCTTGTAAGGCTGAGTCAAGAGTCTACAAGAGTACTTTTCCAACTGTTCTTTTTTCACATGACAATAGTCAGTTATACAATAAGCACAAAGCTGCATGAAAGTTCCATGGTTCTTTCATACACATTCACTAACACGTCTATGGATTGCCCGACAGGTACTTGTCAGTTCTGTTTGACCGTCGCATCTACTTTCTTCCCGTGACTGATTTTAAACCCGCACACACAGATATGTGATGTGCAATAGGTAGGATTTTACCATCCCACACTCGTATCTAGAATATCGTGTCATTGAGATGGTAGAGGGCTGAGTGGTTCTAGAATTTACACAGAAATTCTCAAATTACTACATATCCCCCCCAGATCAAACATGCGATGTTTTATTCATAATCATTATGCAAATAATATCACTCATAATAACATCTCATATCTTAATAGTATACATTTGTAACATATGTTTGTATACATAACTCTCCTTTCCACAACAATTCTCTGTCCTCTCTGGAACAATCTTTCGCTTATTGTTCCTGTACTCTTTTCTTATTTTACTTTTTTATTAAGACATGAGCATTTATTCATTGTTTTAGTCAGCTTTACTAATATTTAGGAATTGTGAGGACTCATTTTCTTTTCTTTATTTCCTTTTTCAATCGAAAACATCAAGTGTTTATAACACATGAGCAATCTATTTTCTATTCTTATCTTTTTGTATCACCTTTTTCCTAGTATGTACTATTTTTGTTATTTGTAGCTTGTAGGAACTCTGGGTGAAATGAAACCTATCTCCATGTAGGTACATCTTCCCTTTATACTTACTGATTGATGGGTACCCCCCCCCCCCCCCCCCCCCACCCTTTCTGAGTAGACCTCACAGTTCATTACCCTAATATACATTTCTATTTATACCATAATTAAGTATCTTCTGGTAAAGATATAAATCTATCTTAAGCTTCGCATTAATTGTTTAATATATGACTCACTCCCTAGAGTACTGCTCAATTTACCAAGTTCTATACTTTCAATAGATATTATGTCTACATATATTACTTACGTTCCACTATCCTTCAATTCATCAGTTTTTATTGCACTGACATTGCTCATGCCTTTTTCTTATTTGTCCATTACTCATTACTATTTTATAGTTGTTCATTATATATATGGGCACCTATCCTTATGTACATTCAATGTAGAACTGTCATAACTCCCCATATATGTGCGCATAGTTCCCTATGTACATACCTTTTTGCTTCAAAGCACCTGGCAGTTCTCACATTGTGACAGGGTTTGTCTTATATAATTTAATGTTTGTGTAGAAGTGTTTATATGTGTATATGTGGATGTATGTTTGTGTAGTCTGATTCTTTGGCCTTCTTATCTAGATGTAGGTTATTAGTAACCAGAGAAATAAGGAAGGACTTCAGTGATAGAAGTTTATGGATATGGAAAGAGGGAAACGATAGACAGGTCCTCAAGATGAGAAGCAAGAAAAGGAAAAAATAGATGTGGGTGCTAGGATTGAAGAAGAGAAAGAAGATACCCACAAAGATAGGAAACCCTTCCCATCCCCTTTCCCCAGGATCCCTACCTCTCAGGTACTTGAGTGAGACACTGGAGGAGGTTTGGAGTTAAATCATCTCCTACAGAATGGACTTGTCCCATCTTTACCCTTTGAGGTCCCCAAAGGAAATCCTAGTAACCCTATGGAAACTGCAAATGAACAAGAATCACTCACACTTTTTTGTGAGTCTTGTTTGAAAGGTGTGATGTGTGTTTTGTAATTTGTAATTTATAATTTATTTGTGTGAAACATGTAATTACAAGCATAGCAACTGGTAGTACAATACAACAGTATACAATTTTAGTTTCTACAGTAGCCTCTAGAAGCACTGCTCAATGAGCCACAATTTTAGATGTTTTTTTATGTCTCTCCAGTTATTACCTTCAGTTCATTTGGCAGTGCACTGAAGTATATTGCTCCATTAATATATGAACTGTTTGCTGTTTCTTTCATTCTTCTGTGTATCATATGGTAATTTTGTACTTGTTTAGTATTGTGATCATGAATTTCTGCATTATGACATGTATGTTTTTTATCTTCTAAAGTTAAAACTATTGTTTCAAACATATACAGGGTTATTACAAATGATTGAAGCGATTTCACAGCTTTACAATAACTTTATTATTTGAGATATTTTCACAATGCTTTGCACACACATACAAAAACTCAAAAAGTTTTTTTAGGCATTCACAAATGTTCGATATGTGCCCCTTTAGTGATTCGGCAGACATCAAGCCGATAATCAAGTTCCTCCCATACTCGGCGCATCATGTCCCCATCAATGAGTTCGAAAGCATCGTTGATGCGAGCTCGCAGTTCTGGCACGTTTCTTGGTAGAGGAGGTTTAAACACTGAATCTTCCACATAACCCCACAGAAAGAAATCACATGGGGTTAAGTCGGGAGAGCGTGGAGGCCATGACATGAATTGCTGATCATGATCCCCACCATGACCGATCCATCGGTTTTCCAATCTCCTGTTTAAGAAATGCCGTACATCACGATGGAAGTGCGGTGGAGCACCATCCTGTTGAAAGATGAAGTCGGCGCTGTCAGTCTCCAGTTGTGGCATGAGCCAATTTTCCAGCATGTCCAGATACATGTGTCCTGTAATGTTTTTTTCGCTGAAGAAAAAGTGGCCGTAAACTTTAAACTGTGAGATTGCACAAAACACGTTAACTTTTGGTGAATTGCGAATTTGCTGCACGAATGCGTGAGGATTCTCCACCACCCAGATTCGCACATTTTGTCTGTTCACTTCACCATTAAGAAAAAATGTTGCTTCATCACTGAAAACAAGTTTCGCACTGAACGCATCCTCTTCCATGAGCTGTTGCAACCGCGCTGAAAATTCAAAATGTTTGACTTTGTCATCGGGTGTCAGGGCTTGTAGCAATTGTAAATGGTAAGGCTTCTGCTTTAGCCTTTTCCGTAAGATTTTCCAAACCGTCGGCTGTGGTACGTTTAGCTCCCTGCTTGCTTTATTCGTCGACTTCCGCGGGCTACTTGCCCGCACGTGTTCAACCGTTTCTTCGCTTACTGCAGGCTGACCCATTGATTTCCCCTTACAGAGGCATCCAGAAGCTTTAAACTGTGCATACCATCGCCGAATGGAGTTAGCAGTTGGTGGATCTTTGTTGAACTTCGTCCTGAAGTGTCGTTGCACTGTTATGACTGACTGATGTGAGTGCATTTCAAGCACGACATACGCTTTCTCGGCTCCTGTCGCCATTTTGTCTCACTGCGCTCTTGAGCGCTCTGGCGGCAGAAACCTGAAGTGCGGCTTCAGCCGAACAAAACTTTATGAATTTTTCTACGTATCTGTAGTGTGTCGTGACCATATGTCAATCAATGGAGCTACAGTGACTTTATGAAATCGCTTCAATCATTTGTAATAGCCCTGTACATAGAATAGGTAGTCAGAATTTTAAATTCTGTAAACAATCCCTTATGTGATGTTCTATCATCTTTTTTGCCTAATATTCTCAAGGCTCTGTTCTGGAGTTTAAATACTCAGTCTACATGAGTTTTGGAAGCCCTGCCCCACAATGCAAGACCATATGCTAGAAATGGATGTATTAAACCAAAA
This sequence comes from Schistocerca piceifrons, assembly GCF_021461385.2. NCBI lineage: Eukaryota > Metazoa > Arthropoda > Insecta > Orthoptera > Acrididae > Schistocerca > Schistocerca piceifrons. The sequence goes on along the minus strand of NC_060141.1, from coordinate 140,678,080 downwards.
TACATCATCCTCATTGTTTGGGTATTGACGTACGGAGCTATTCTTCTTAAAACATATAGGCTATAATAATAATAATAATAATAAAGATTTTATTGTCTTTAGGCCATTACAGCCATGACAGCCTTACGCATACATTGTCAATTTGTTGTGTCCATAGTAGTTTGCTATCTATGCATATACCTAGGAATTTACACTCACTACAGATTTTCTCTAAAATATTACTATCTGGAGGATCAATACAAGTTTGCAAATCACTAACATTGAAGGGGATTATATTTGTTTTTTGTAAGTTGACTTTTAGACTGTCATTTTCAAACGTTTCCTTTGCAGTGTCTGTAATTTTTTTTACCTCTATGCCGAGATTAAGAATATCATATCCCCAACAAAGGTCTGAAGTGTCCTCTGCATACATTGTATTGAAGGTATCATTTTTTACTATCTTTGGGAAGTCATTAACGTAACATATAAAACATAAGGGACCAATTATCAATCCCTTGATGTATAACTTTTTATGTTTCTCCATTATTGTGTGAGATTGAGGTACACTGTCTTCGGTTTTTTAAATATGATGTGATTAGGTGCAATAGTTTTCCACTTATGCCATCTCTGGCCAGTTTTGACAGAAGTCCATTATGATCAACCCCATCAAAAGCCTTTGATAGGTCTAGGAAAACTCCAGCTACTTGCATGCCTTCATCAATTCAGTCAGGAGCTTTCAGCGTAAACTGAAGTGTTGCAGTCATGGCGCTAATACCACTTCTGAAACCATGCTGAAAATGTCCCAGGATGTTGTGCTTATTATAACGATCCAACACATATTTGAGGGTTATTTTTTCAATTAACTTGCTAAAAATGCAAGTTAAAGCAAGTGGTCTGTAATTTTCTACTAGTTGTTTTATCACCTTTTTTTTGTAGAGAGGTTTAACAGTGGCTAATTATAGTATGTCAGGGAACTTTCCTTCTTTTAAGTCACTATTTATTAGATGCACCAAACGATATGCTAGATTGTTTATGCATGGTTTAAGTAAAACTGGAGAAATTTCATCCCATCCAGCGGATTTTTTGTTTTTACATTCTCTGATGAGCTGCAAAATATCCTTGATTTCAAGTACATGGAGTTGATTAACTTCAGAATTGTCCTCAGCAAGACTTCCAACAGGTACTTTATCTGTGGTACTAAAGTCAGATTCTATGATATCTATGAAATAATCGTTAACTCTTGAGGATTGGTGACATCAATATTGTTAATAGATATGTGTATGTTGATATTACCTTTCAGTTTTGTTTTATTGTCTCTTATTTCATTTACCACTGACCAGCAGGTCTTGGAGATACAATCTGAGTTTTGTATTTTTGAGTCAATCTTTTCAGCCTTCAATCTTTTGACTTTCTTGCAAAACTGTTACTTGTATTGTTTGTATTTATCCCTGTGCTCATTGTTTTTGGTCTCTCTTTGTATCATATACATTTCTTCCATTTAGTTAGTCATGATTTATCTGTTCTTGTAAATCAAGCTTTTAGCTACAATACCCACAACTTTCAAAATTTATACAAACCCTCCCATCTATATCACATCTCATAAAAGGTATAAAATACTCTATACAAAATAGAAAAGCTGTACACTTCAGTATAACAATTGTTCAACTAGTCACATCACATTACATTTTCCACAAATACACTACTTTATTCAGTTTATTTCATCTAGTTATCTTTTTTTTCTGTGATTCTCTTAAGTCAGTCTCTATATTCTCACAGAAGCAGATTAGTAGCACCGTGGTGTAGTGGTTACGATACTAAACTGTTGCAAGGAGTTCAAAACTCACTTGTCCTGTACAATTTTAATTTCTATATTCAGTTCAAGTACATTCTAGAAGTACTAAACTGTTGCAAGGAGTTCAAAACTCACCTGTCCTGTACAATTTTAAATTCTATATTCAGTTCAAGTACATTCTAGAAGTACTAAACTGTTGCAAGGAGTTCAAAACTCACCTGTCCTGTACAATTTTAATTTCTATATTCAGTTCAAGTACATTCTAGAAGTTTCCGCAAATGTCAAGAATCATTGTACTGGAATGTTCTGTAGCTGCATATATACTATATGGTTTCTGGCTGGAGGCAGTTCATTCCACACTCTTGTATGTGTGAGTGCTGAATAAACCAAAGTTAAGTGAAGTTGGTGTTCGTCATTCATTTAATTACACTTTCTTTTACGTGACTTTATTCTGGTGGAGACACTGGGTACTGGAACTTGTGATAGTGCACATTACCAATGACACAGTGGCTTCCATCAGGCCATAACAGAGCACCAATAAAGACTGAAATCTGGAGGACCCAGTATGTTTCCACTGTGAACGACCGGGACATGTGGTGCACTATTGTCATGAAAGGTGGCAGATATTTCATGATGCCCATGCCAGAAGACAGCAGACTGATATTAGCCAGTGCCAACACCGGGACAATGTAGATGAACAAGATGTGGGTGCAGGACGACTTAGGTCACCATTGCCACAAGCTCTACGCTGGAGAGGACGCTCCCCAACACACCAATCAAGGTCTCCATTGCTGTTTAGAGGCTCCAGCCAATCACCTAGCTGCTGCAACCTGGAAAACTAAAAGGTTCGACCTTCCTTGGAGTTGAGGCCACCAAAGAGAAAAATCCTCGCCGTCGATCACTACAAAAATGATAGGAAACTACGTCAATATCTTCATGGATGGCCGACCAGCCCAAGCTCTTGTGGACTCTGGAGCATCACATTCAGTCATTTCGGAAGAGTACTGTCACCAGTTGCAGAAAACAATATTCACCAACAAAAAAAACATCTCTGCTGAAGGTGGCTTATGGGAAATAGGTAAAACCTACAGGAAGATGTACCATTCGTGTGGGTATAAGTGGCCATACACACCCCTTAGAATTCATTGTCGTACAAGAGTGTAGTCATGACATCATTCTCAGATGGGACTTTTTGAAAGCTTCTCAGGCAATTATAGATTGTGGTTGCTCGAAGATTATGCTAGACAAGATGAGATACTGCAGACAGAAAGATGCACATCTGAGTGTGTGGAGACTGTGTGTACTGGATGAAGTGATCATTCCTGCAGTCAGCGCTAGAAAGGTAACTGTCATGTGTCATGTCATGCATCAACCCAAGTAGAATGTAAGAGAAGCACACCACTGGAGAATAACTTGGTCATCCCAGCCTCTGTCATCTCATTTAAGAATGTATTCGGTGAATTGTGGACAGTTAACTGTCTCAGAAAACCACAGATCATTCCAAGACGCATGTTCATAGCAAACGCTGAGCCATTAATTGCAGAACAGCTGAGCATCTGTGGGCGAAATTAGTGCTACCACTATGAGACAAGATCTTCTAGCTCAACTACCACAAAATCTCACTAAGGAACAACAGAAAAAGCTACTTGCCATTCTTCAAGAGTACTCTGTATGCTTCAATCCATAGGTGAAGAGCAAATTAAACAAATCAACGGTGAAGCACCAGATTAGCACTGGAGAGCATCCACCAATGAGCCAGAGAGCGTACTGTGTGTCAGCAACAGAACATCAAATATTTACTGACGAGGTTGAGAAAATGATGAAAAATGACATCATTCAGCCTTCGCAGAGCCCATGGTCATCACCAGTTGTCCTCATCAGGAAGAAGGATGGCAGATGGAGCTTTTGTGTTGATTACAGGAAGCTTAATAAGATAACTAAAAAGGATGTTTATCCTCTTCCACAAATTGACGATACACTAGATTGTTTGAAGGGGGCTAAGTTTTTCACAACCATCGACATGTACTCGGGAGACTGGCAAATCAAAGTATATGAGGCTGAACGTGCAAAAACTGTATTAATCACCACTGAGGGCCTGTATGAGTTCAAGGTAATGCCGTTTGGATTGTGTAATGCACCAGCAACTTTTGAACGGATGATGGATAATCTTCTACATCACCTGAAGTGGACGATGTGTCTTTGTTATTTAGATAACATTATAATGTTCTCAGAGACATTTGATGAACATATAAAAAGCTAAAGGGCCATTTTTAAGTGTCTCCAACAAGGTGGACTGAAACTTACTTCCAAAAAGTCTTTCTTTTGAGCAAAAGAAATAAAAATACTTGCACACCTTGTGCCAAACGAAGGTGTGTGTCCAGACCAAGAAAAGGTGAAAGTTATAATGGAATATCCTATTCCTAAAAGTATTAGAGATGTGAAGATCTTCCTTGGATTTTGTTCTTATTACTGTCGTTTTATCAAAAACTTTTGTATCAAAGCCAGGCCACTCCAAGAGTTGTTAAATGCTGATGCTAAATTTATCTGGGGTATAGCTCAACAAGATTCTTTTGATGTGCTGCAAAAAGCTCTGATGACTGACCCTTACTTGGTCTGTATGATGCGAGGGCACCTACAGAGCTACACGCAGATGCCAGTGGGTATGGGACCAGTGCTGTTCTGGTGCAAATTTCGGATGGAAAAGAGAAGGTTATAGCATATGCTTCCAGGACGCTTACAAAAGCCAAGAGAAAGAGAATGTCTTTCTGTGATCTGGGCCATGTGCAAATTTTGACAGTATCTCTATGGAAGGCCATTCACAGTTGTTACAGACCATCATTCACTTTGTTGGTTGACAGGTCTTGAGGATGTAACAAGACAACTCACCAGGTAGGAACTATGTCTTCAAGAGTATAACATTACCATAGTGTACAAAAGTGGAAGAAAACACCAAGATGCCAACTGTCTCTCAAGAAACCCTGTGCAAGACCATCAAGACTTCGATGAAAATAGTGACTGTCTCACCTCACCCCAGGATCTCTCTGCTGAGCAGAAGAAGGATGCCAAGATATCTCAAATTATATTTGCCTTAAATCGGTCAGAGGATGTGAAAAGACAATTTAAGGTAGTTAATGGATTGCTTTGCAAGAAAAACTTTGATCCATTTGGAAAGAGGTGGCTACCAGTGATTCCTAAACTCATGCACTTAGATGTTCTACAGAAATTCCATGACACACCCGAGGCCAGACATTTAGGATTTACTAAGACCAATGATAGAATCTGCAAGAGATTTTTCTGGCCATGTTTATTTAGGAGTGTCCGTCACTATGTGTCACACTGTAGCGAGTGCCAGAGGAGAAAGGTAGTTCCGCAGAAACCACCTGGCTGACTCATACCAATTCCACCAGCCGAAACACTTTTCCAGCGTGTTGTGATTGACCTCCTCAGACGGTATCCAACGTCTAATAGTGACAATAGATGGATTATTGTTTGCACTGATTATCTGACACACTATGTAATTACAAAAGCTGTGAAAACAGCCAAAGCATCTGAGGTAGCCAAATTAATTATGGAAGACATGAAAGATGTGGAAGACATGGTTCTCCAAGGTCATTAATTATGGATTGAGGGAAAGTTTTTCAGTTGAATCTTATGACAGAGATAAACTGTCGGTGCAACATTACCCATCACATGATAACTGCCTACCATCCGCAAACTAACAGGCTTACTGAATGCCTTAATAAGATCTAGTCCGACATGTTATCAATGTGCAGCAATGTTGAGCAGAGCAACTGGGATGAGGTGCTATCTTTCATGACGTTTGCCCACAACACCACCAAACAAGACACCACAGGATTTACGCCACTTTTCCTGGTGCATGGGCATGAGGTGACTACAATGATGGACACTGTGTTTACATTACATCCTGATGACATGGATGATGACTATATTGGCCAGGTGTTAACCAGAGCTCAGGAAGCTCGGCAGTCAGCTCGACTCCGCACACTGCAGGCTCAAGAAAACGATTGCCGTAGGTATGACATGAGCCACCTCCCTGTTGTCTACCAGCCCGGCGACCTAGTCTGCATCTTCAATCCTGTTCAGAAGGTTAGTCTCTCTGAGAGGCTCCTCAGGTGCTACTTTCCACCTTATAAGGTTGTAAGACATTTGTCTGACGATACTTATGAAGTTGGAGATTTCGACCTCGACACAAGATGACAAAAGGTCAGAGATACGGTCCATGTCCTTTGAATGAAGTCCTACAAGGATCTTGCAACCCAGAGCAAATTTGAAGCTCCAGCAACAGGCAACAAGCAGAAAGGTGACAAAGAGTGTAGCGGCAACAGAAGTTCTAAGAAGATCAACACCAGGGTGAGCATCAGTCATTGGGAGTCAGAGTATGCAGGACCAATGACTCATTCCTGGACTGGGAGGATGTAACACCAAGGTGTTGTTCACTTAAGGAGGGAGCAATGTCACAGAAGAAGCTGAGTAGCACCGTGGTATAGTGGTTATGATAGTAAACTGTTGCATGGAGGGTCATGAGTTCAAAACTCACCTTGGCCGTATAGTTTTGATTTCTATATTTGGTTCAAGTACATTCTAGAAGTATCCACAAATGTTAAGAATCATTGTACTGGAATGTTCTGTAGCTGTATATATACTGTATGTGTTCTGGCTGGAGGCAGTTCACTCCACGCTCTTGTATGTGCAAGTATTGAATAAATCTTCGTTAAGTGAAGTTGGTGTTCATCATCCATCTAATTACACCTTCATCTGCATGACGATATTATGCTAATATCCGGTTTTTTGAGCAATAAGATTTCAGGATAGTTCCAGATTTTAAAGGAATTCGGTGCAGGAAATTATTTGGAAGAAACACCGAAAACAACTCAGGATCCGACGGTCGTCACCCCACCCTTTAACCTCAGAATTTTAACGTCCCTGGGGGATATACAATTTTACGTCCTTTACATTGTATTTCCCCTTTTCTAATCCAGTTGAGGGATATACTAAAAAATAACATATTAGGATGGACACCTTTTGTACCTGGTATTGTCCCTCACATTTTTGAAAACACTTATTAGTTTCTTCTTTGGAGCCATGCTGGGAAGATGATGTTTTATAAGAACCAGGTCATTGATATAGTACTGAGCCTTTTCATTATGCTTACTTACTCTTTGTTGCGCCTTTTCAATCATATTTTTAGAAACTATTTCCTGATTTACTTTTTAGTTGACACTAGGTTGTTCAGGCCAATTAAAATACTTAATTAAAGGTTCTCCTACAAAAGGTTTGCCTGTAACATCTAATGGTGTCAATCAGGTTGATAAATGAGGTAATTCATTTAGGATAAATTCAAAGTCCTTAATTTTTGTTCCCCACGAAGTATGTTTTTCATGGCAGTATGTACAATACAATTTCCCAGTTTCCTTCATTACCTGTTCGTACATATTTGATGATGGGTTATAATTGGATATTAACACTTGTTGAATACTTTCCCATGCTAGGACTTCTCTAAATTCATTGCTCACAAACTGTGATCCATTATCTGTAAGAAACCATTTTGCTTTACCCATTTCGAGAAAGTAATGTTGTAAACAGTGTAATACTGTCTGCATATTTGCTCTTTTAGTAAGATATAGTTTAACATACTTTGACCAGCATTCTATGATAACCAAAATATATGATACTCTTCCCTTTCATTGTGGAATTGGTCCAAAGAAATCTACTGGTGTAAGGTCATGTAATGACTTAAGGATAATAGGATACATTCTGTATTTCACATGAGTATTAGTCCCTTTTACTTTGTGGCAAGTTTTACAGGTTCTAATCAGAGATGCTATTTTATGACCTAACTTCATGAAATAATAAAACTTATTCATATGTGATATACATTTTTGATTCTGAGGTGTCCATATCCCATAAGAACATACCATAGAAGTTTGTCTTCCACTATCTTCAGAATACAGAAATGCCAATGCTGTGATATTACACTGTCTCTCCAAAAAAAGTTATGGTCTATAATTTTCCATTTTCCTAAGTAATTAGGAGGTAATGAGTTCTGGATACACACAGACAATATTTCTGTGAAGTAAGGATCATGATGGATATTCTCTGTTATTCTTTGTGTCATTTCCTTTACCCTGATGTTCGGATATTGTGCTGACATAAAATTAATGGCAAAAATAATGCCGGGACCTTTCATACATTTTAGTTCTTCCATTACTATGGGTAGCCTCAACAATGCATCATGTACAATATTTTCAGAACCTTTTACTATTTTAATATCGTACTCCTGCAGGAAAAGCATCCATCGTATCAACCTACTATGTAGTAATCGACTACTCATCAGAAAGGATAAAGCTGGATGATCTAAATAAATATAGATTTCTGATCCCCATACTAGAGTTTGAAACTTTTGAATACTCCACACAATCGCCAATAGTTCCTTTTCAGTAGCTGTGTAATTTAGTTCTTGCTTATTTAGGCTAAGGCTAGCAAAAGCTATGGTTCTATGTTCTACATTACTCGGGTGCCATCTGCCTTGGAAAAGTTTGACAGCAACACTGTAATCAGATGCATCTGTTGAAATTTTAAATGGTTCGCCCATAACTGGATGATGTAATATGGGTACCTCAACAAGCGCTATTTTAATGTTTTCAAATGCACAATTTGCACCTCGATTTTAAGTCCATGGTACTCCCTTTTTTAATAAACATATAATTCTTGGGTCATTTAACTCCTGCCCTCATACATACCATCGATAGTATCTGGCCATGCCTATAAATCCTTTAAATTGTCTTACATTTCTGGGGTGCGAACATTCTTTGACAGTTTTATGTATTCAGTGTCTGGTCTAATTCCCTCTTCCTTTACAATATGCCCTTTGAACTAAAGTTCTTGGTGTGCAAAAAATGATTTTGGCAGCTTCACCTTATTACCTTTCTCCTTCAATTTTTTCAGAGTCTTGCGCAAAGTTAGACAATGTTCCTCCCAAGTAGGTGATATTATTAGGATATCGTCTACATAGATTATCAGATCCTGCAATAAGTCTCTCCCTAGTGCTTCATCTAACGCACGTATAAATATGGACAGAGAGATATTAAGTCCAAATGGCAATACTTTGAAGTGATATGATTTTCCAACAAACAAAAATGCTGTATACTTTTTGGATTCGGGATGTGATTTTATCTGCCAATATCATGAAGTAAAATCCATTGTGCTAAAGAATCTTGCCTTTTCAAATTTGGATAGCAATTCATCAATTAATCGGTTGATATCTCTCCATATCTATATGTTGATTCAATGTACAAGCATCTAAGACTAATTGTACCCTACCTGTAGCTTTCTTCACCATAACCAGAGGATTGTTCATTACACTGGAACTTCGTTCTATAATTCTATTCTCAATCATTTTGTTAATCTCTTCCCAAACTGCTTCCTTCAACTCACTGGTATTGGATACGGTTTGGAGAAGAATGGAATGTGATCTTTGATTTTGAACTTAAAAATGTAGTCGCTGATATTACCTGGACAATCGAAAAATACCACTTCATACTCCACTAAAATTTTATATAAATCTCATCTTTGTTAATCCGTTAATATTAGGGATTCATTAACTTTGTCTTGTATATTAGTTTGATGTGTTCCTTGACCAACATTATCGATTTTTGGTGATAACTGTGCTGTAGCTGTTTATCGCAGACACTGGCGCTCTGTTGTTTGTTCCTCAAAGTGACTATTTGTCACAAAAGTTGTCCAGCATCTAACTTCCCCTTTACCAAAACAAAGAAGATGTTCTTCAAAGTATAAGATGACTTAAAGTCTAACAACCAATCTAAACCAAACAGTACATCTCTATTAATATTGTCTACTATCAACAGCATTTGATGAAATAACGTATTTCCAATACTGCATTTCACCTGAGTTTGTATTTTACAAGTTTACTTCCTGTTCCCATTATCCCAGTTATGTATACTCCAGTCACTGGCAATAACAGTATGTGCTGTTTATTCTGTATCGAGTTAAAAAATGCGTTTGAGATGAGTGATACCTCACTTCCCGAATCTGTAAATATTGTTAACCTCAGAATTTTCCACTGCCCCTGCTATTATAGGTTGTGGGTTATTAGTAGCTAAGCTTGGTTCTTCACACAACAAACATTCCTTTGTGTGTATTTTGTGCATAAAGTTAACATGCTTATATGGAATACGCCCTCCTAATGTATTTCCATGACCTTGGTCCCAGCCTTGGATCCAGGTCGAACAACGTTTTCCTCATTACTACTAATTATGGGTTGCTACATTCCCATTTTGTATTTTTGGTTTCTCGGTACAAAACCTTGAGAAGTTACTGGATCTAAATTTGAATTCGGATGCTTCTTTTGATAATTACTGTTACAACTTTTCTTATTGTACTGGTGTACTTTTGCTAAGTTTGCTCATGCTTTTTAAAATTATTTCTGCTATTCTTTTTATAGTTTGAACTTTAACTTTGTTGTAAAGTTTCATTGCAGTCCTTATTTATTGCATCAAGTGCATCAACAAAAGACAACAACTCTTCTACCATTTTCCAACCACTACATAAGATGTCTTTTCTTGCACAGATGGGCAATCGTCTAATTAAAATGCATACTAACCCTTTTTCTTCCACTGTCTTATCTAAATACTTTACTCATGTTAAATGCCAATCAAAATATTTCCTATAGTACCCCAAGTATTATTGTAATATTTTGGGTCCCATAAAACTGATATTAATTTTTCCTGAACATTGGCACCCCAGTATTTCTCTTTAAATTTCTTTTTAAAGTCTTTCCAAGAGGAAAAATTCTCAATATTTACTGTAGCCCATTCTGAGTCTGCCCCTAGAAGGCACTCCACAGCAAATTCAATCTTCTTAGAATCTTCCCAATTTTTTAGTAATGCTCGGTTAAACCATTTTAAGAAATGGGTCAGATGTACATCTGGCTTAAATTTAGGGAATTGTCTAGATAACCCTGAATTAGCTCCCCATTGTAAATTGGTCACAGCTTCACTAGTTAATACAATGGTAGGTGAAGATATTCTTTTTTCTACTTTATCCTGGATAAGCTTAATCTCTTTCTACAGTTCATCCATACCCTTCTTGGTATCATTAAATTCGGAAGAAGAAATAGGCGAAATGTTCCTTGATGTTATACTCTCAGTAACTTTTTGATCTATAATTTCTCCAAATTGTTCCAATAAACTAATTACATTTATAATATCATAGTTGGCTATTTTCTCCTTGAAATTCTGTTCTACATTATTTACTCATGTACTGAAACTTGTAATTTGCAACTGAATGATCAGCAGTAATTCATTATTCTTCTCTACACTCTCTTACAAAGTATACAACCCACGCCTTACATCATTATATTTAATATTATACACATTTTCAAAAGATCCTAACTTTTCAACAAGCTCTGATTCTACTTTGCTACATTTGTTCTCAATGTCCAGTTCTAACCTTTTTGATAAATCTTACAAATTGTCATTCCGTTTCTGACTAAGGTCAGCAAACATATGATTTATGTGAATCGTTAAAAATTTGTCAACTTGTTCTTTAAATCTATTTTTAAATTCTCTACTTTATTATTTATAGTGTCAAATTCAGTCTTCAAAGCACCCATGCCTTCGCATAGATTATTAAATTATTTACTTTGAGAGTCTACTTTGGTGCTTAACAAACCTAAATTTGATGTTTGAATATTGAAAGTTTCCCTCTGAGCATTAAAAACCTCACTCTGGGTATTTAATTGTGAATTTAATGAGTTAATTTAAGACTCTGTGCATTTAATTGAGAATTTACCAAACTTAGAGTTGCACTCTGAGCTTTGACTAAATTCACCAACTCAGCCCAGTCAGGCACTTCTTTGCTAACTTTCATGGCCATAGCAGGTTCTTGAGTGTCTCCAGCCTGTCGTAAATTTTCCATGCTTTAGCTCTTGTAAGCATTTAAATATGATAACTACACAAATAAAGTTCACTCAGCAGTACCTTGTGCCACTTCGTGCTAAAGTAATGGAGTTTTGTTTCACGTTCAGCCAGCACAGAATTCTCATAGCATAGGTTAGTGGATGTGGAGGCAGGTCAGCAGTGGTGAACAGCAGCTGGTGCCAGTGGCATCAGATCTATATTGGTTTCTGTGTCTGTGCCCCACGATGTGTGTGAGAGCTGTATACTCCCCACACTGGATCTTCTTGGTTGAAGTGTTCTTTGCGTATTTCTTCTTAGACACATACGTCAAAATTTTCTTTGCTGTTTTATCGTTGTGAATTTTTCATGTTTTCACCATTTTTCACTCAAATTTGGCTCCATTAGATACTTGGACATATTCCAATGTCTCAGAGTAAATCCCTTGTCACATTATGTTTGGTTACTATGGCAACACACAACAGCTTCTTTTCTCATTTTTGACAGAAAATTCCTGTATCTTCAGTCCTTTCCCACAGGTTGCCATGTTCTAACATTTTGATGACCTAAAGTGTGAGTTATACTGATTTATTTCTCCAAACCACATTCCACTTCTTTATGAGGTGACTTACTTGGAATTTTGCAGCCCCTCTTCTCTATGAGATAGTCGGCTGCTGGAAAATCTCTGGACTTCTCCTCCATTGAATAGCGCTAGGTACAGGAACTTTTAAGCCTCTTTCTACTTATAAAATGAGTAGACGTACAAACTTTCCTTTTCATCAGTTAATGATGTATTTGACTGTCATGCACAATATAATTCAGACTTTCAACATACATATGTAACCTTCTGTAAGTACCTCGTACCATTGAATGTTATAAACGAAATGAGGTACAGCTAAAAGAAAGTAGGGTTAACTACCATGACTTTCTTAAAATGAATCAGAAAATATGTCTTGCTTCTCACAAGGATGAATCAAGAGTCTACAAAGTACTTTTTCAACTGTTATTGTTTCACATAACAATCATCACTGGCACAATGAGCACAGAGTGGCACAAAAATTCCATGGTTCTTTCATGCACATTCCCTAACACAGCTATGGATTGCCCGACAGGTACTTGTTGGTGTCGTTCGACCACCACATCTACCTTCTTCCTGCTACTGATTTTAAACTTGCACACTCAGACATGTGATGTGCAATAGGTAGGATTTTACCATACTACACTTGTATCTAGAGTATCATGTGATTGAGACGGTAGAAGGCTAAGTGGTTCTAGAATTTACACAGAAATTCTCAAATCACTACAAGTGACAAAATACTCGTAATCAGCTCGAGAAAACACACCAGAGTCTTGGGTATTATTTGTATTAACAGTTTTTTCAGTATTAGACACTGACATTTAAGTTTTTCATCTAGCAGAAATTTTGATGATATTTGATGAGGTAATAGATTCTTTCGCAGAAAGGAAAGCATGCCATGTAAAGCCGTAGCAAGATTAGAGAGAAAAAATGCTAGGACTTAAGAAGTTTGTACTGTCTCACTTGCCTCTTGTTTTTATTGGTTTTATGTATCCTATGTTTAATTTTATGTCACACAAAACCACAAGTTATTAACTAATAGAAAAGAAAGAGTGCAAATTTTATGAAGAGCTCTTGGTCTCCCAGTCACAAATAATCTCATCCAGTATTAATTTGCAGGGGCAGGGTGTCAAAATGGCTGACTTGGACCAGGAGAGGCACTACAGGATATTTTAATTTCCACTACCTTGAATACGGGTTTGATGGTTTCCATTACAAAATATACACGTTCGAATTGCACAGAGAGAAATACTGTGACGTGTGATAGAAGAATGGTGAGTGAAAAGGATTGGCACTGCACTTGGGCACACTTAAGACCAAATAACATATCTTATGTTTCCCCATGGACGTATGTTTTATGTATCAGATGTTTCAGAAAGATTGGGCTCTACAAAATGAAAATATTTTGAAAAGTCGATTTAATTTTTGGCACCCGACCTCAAGCGCTGGAGGGTGGGGGGATGCCACTATCTAGTATTGCCACAGTTCGGAAATATCGTAGTTCCGGGTCTGGTATACAGAGCAGTCTGAGTTGTAGTGGGGTGGTGGGTAATCTCCACATGACCCATGTTTACGTTTAGTGATTTTACTACTTCCTCTTGCTCTCTCGTCACCTGAAAACAAAACGGATTTCCATTGCCGGGATCTATCAAGTGAATTAAAATACATTCACATAATTACAGAAGGCTAAAATAAGTTATTAGTTTGAGATTATATTTTATTTCCACCTTTCTGACTGACAAGCATTAATTGCCTTGTAGAAAAATGGAGTTATTTTTGTTGGTTTGCTAAAAAAATTGGCTTTTATTAACCTTTTGTTCTTAGGCAGTTGATTTATTTGAACACAGTGTGTAATTGCACACTATTGCCTAGTTTCAACTGTTCACTGCATTTCAAGAGCATGTTTTCATCTTCTAGCACATACGGCATTATGCCCTAACAAAGAACCAGACATGAGATAATACAGTACTGGTACTCCCAAGAAAAAATCACGTCCAAATCTGGACATATGAATGTGCACTTTAAGGTGAATTTTGCATTTTAGTGTGGTTCATGAAATTCTGATTCTCTTAGAATATCCTCTGATGTCTTGTTTCTTTTATGACGTAGTGTAACGTACAAACATATCGGCTTCCTGCATCATTGTAGCTGCGCAATTGTGGTGATGCCTGTTATCTGGTGCTCTCTGGCAACTGCTGAAGCGAACCTGTTTCTAACATATCATGGGAAAATAATGTGGATGGTGGTTTCAAAAGCATTACTTTCAATGTAAATTTCCTTTTGCGTAAGGTGAACTACAGAGGGGTCCAAAAAAATGTATCCACTGTTTAAAAGTCCATAACTGGCAATCTAATTGATGGAGTTGTCTCATCTTTGGTATTGTAATGGTTTGTAGTTCTGGCAATTGCCACACAAGTGTTGTATTGCATTGTTTTGTTTTGTCAGATGACAGTCGCCAGATAGTCAGTGTTTTGTTCTTAGTTACACCTAGTTACTCGAGTAAACATGGCTGACGCAAGGCTTACATTCAATGAAAGGAAGTCAGTTTTGAAGTGGTATTTTAAGTACAAAAACATTAAAGAGGTTCAACGACAATTCCAAAATGAGTATCAAACAGACTCACAGACACGTTTAATGATTTGTCCCATGCGAGACAAGTTTGAGGCCAAAGGCTGTGTTAAAGATGTACACAAACAATGATCTGGATGATTTGTAACAGTAACAAGTCCAGCTAACCCCCGTCGTGTGTTACAACTATTCACTCGCTCACCACAAAAGTCTGTGAGACAGTGTACCCGTGAAATTGGAGTGAGTCACTCAAGTGTTCGGTGAATTTTGAAGACAGCAAAGTGGAAGTGCTGCGTTCCACAATTGCTACACACAATGAACGAGGACAACCCAGATCGTAGAATGAGTACTGTGATTGGTTTACTAACATGGTGCACAACAATGAAGAGTTTGCAGAGATGATTGTGTGGTCTGATGAAGCACAGTTCAAACTCAATGGTACAGTAAATCACCACAATTGCATCTACTGGGTGGCGAAAAATCCGAACATGAATTTGCCGGGGCTTGTTGGGCCATTCTTATTTGATGGCACAGTTACCGGTGAGATATACCTTCAGAAGCTTCAGACATCCATTTTATCTGCCATCCAAGACTTATATGGAGAGAGAAGAGTTTACTTTCAACAAGATGGTGCCCCGGCCCACAACCAAAATTGTGTTAGGGCATATCTCGACAAAAATCTACCAGGAAGATGGATAGGCCTTAGAGGTGCTGTGGAGTATCCACCACATTCCCCAGACCTAACTCCTCTGGACTTTTACCTGTGGGGAACACTAAAGGACGTCATTTATTGACATAAGCCATGCACATTGGATGAACTTCGAGAATCCATCGTACATTCATGTGCAAATATCCAACTGAACACGTTGCAGTCAGTAGTTCGTGCTGCAGTTGGCAGCATCGTTTGTGTGCGGATGTTAATGGTGACCATTTTGAACACCTACAGTGATATCTTTAAGTTGGACTTTAAGCTACACTTTCACCAAATGTGAGGCAACTCTGTCAATTAGTTTGCAAGTTATGGACTTTTAAACAGTGGATACATTTTTTTGGACCCCTCTGTGTGTGCGAGAATGTACTATGAATTTCGTAAATCACAGAGCATTTGACTCTCATTTAAAAATCAGCTCTTTGAGGATGACCATTAGAAGAATTTCAAGCCCAAATGATCAGACATTTACGTAGTTATTAAAAATTTTACTGCACATTTGTCTGATATATCTTAAAGTGTAACACACACCAAGAAGATCAACATTATATGTGAAAGCTTAGATTTTCTGGCAGCTTATTAATCATTGAGATCAGTATTATATGTGAAAGCTTTTCTTTTCTTGTAGCAACACTATGTACATTAATGTAAACCATTAACTTTTCCTATTTGTATGGTTGTGCTACTTAACAGTGATGTTGCTACTGGCTGACTACATCACGTTTCCTATGCTCTGAAATATACACTATCACCGGTTGTTGAGATCATGTGACATGAGCTAGGACTGGCTTACAAAATTGTT
Organism: Schistocerca piceifrons; assembly: GCF_021461385.2. Taxonomy (NCBI): domain Eukaryota; kingdom Metazoa; phylum Arthropoda; class Insecta; order Orthoptera; family Acrididae; genus Schistocerca; species Schistocerca piceifrons. The sequence continues at coordinate 140,661,718 of NC_060141.1, read as the reverse complement.
CATCATTTTGCCCACACCAAGAATCCTGCATCAAGAGAATCAAAGCAGACAATAAGAATTTGCATAAGCAGAGTAGGGTTTAACAACCTCCTTTGTTTGCACAATTGGAAGATTGTTAATTGTACAGGGTGTATTCGTGGACAAGGAAAAAAAATTCCCAGATTTTTCCCGGATTTCCCGGTTAAAAATACACTTTCTCCTGGTGAAAATACACTTTTTCCCTGTTAAGTGATAGTATATGGTTGTCGTGTGTGTACAAGTAAACTTTTCTTTCCTAATAACTCTTTATAACACTTGTTTAATGTACGGTTAGAATACACATTTTTTCAACAATATTAACTCAGCAGAACTTGTCATGAATTTGTCTGCTACCACTTAAAGAGACAAACAGATGAATGTACAGAAATTAATCAACTGATGTGCATATTTCTACTTGTTTTGTTTTTATCCCAGCATCATTTACAGTACAAAATAACTTATATCTGAAATGTATAAAAAGAAAGGAATGAGAAGAGAAAAAAAGTAATAATAATAATATGCTTCATTACATCTGCACCATTGATCAGAGACAAGCAGCAGCCAGCCTAAGGAATTTATGACCCATGCATAGGCTGCCATTAACATTACAATACAAATGAGTGCATTTGGAATGGTGCCATGATAAGTAAGCTTGGGCTGCTGTTAAACAGCATTGCATTGTGTTCAGTGATTCACACTGAGATGACAAAAAGACATGGGGTACCTTGTAATATCATGTCAGACCTCCTTTTGCTTGGCATAGTGCAGCAACTTGATATGGCATGGACTAAACAAGACATTGGAGGTCCCCTGCAAAATATTGAGCCATATTGCCTCTTTAGCCATCCATAATTGTAAAAGTGCTGTTGGTGCAGGATTTTGTGCACAAACTGGCCTCTTGATTATGTCTCATAAATGTTTGATGTCATTCATTTCTGGTGATCTGGGTGCCATATCATTCGCTCAAACTGTCCAGAATGTTCTTCAAACCAATTTCAAACAATTGTGGCCCAGTGACATAGCTCATTGTCATCCCTAAAAATTTCATCATTGTTTGGAAACATGAAGTCCATGAATGAATGCAAATGTTCTCCAAGTAGACGAGCATAATAATTTCCAGTTAATTATTGGTTCAATTGTACTAGAAGACCCAGTCCATTCCATGTAAACACAGCCCACACCATTATGGAGCCACAACCAGCCTGCACAGTGCCGTGTTGATAACTTGGGTCCATGGCTTTGTGGGGTTTGTGCCACACTTGTACTTTATGAGTAGATCTTACCAAATGAAATTGGGACTCATCTGACCTGACCATTGTTTTCCAGCCATCTATCATGTCACTGATTAGGCCATGGGGCCAGCAGAGGCATTGCAGGTGAGGACTCGCTGTTAGCAAAGCTACTCCCATTGGTCGACTGCTGCCGTAGGCCACTAAGACCAAATTTTGCCATAGTGTTCTAACGGATACATATGTCATACATCCCACATTGCCTTCTGCAGTTATTTCATACAGTGTTGCTTGTCTGTTGTCACTGACTGCAAACACTGCTGCTCTCGGTCATTAAGTGAAGGTACTCGACCATTGTGTTGTCCACGGTGAGAGGTAATGCCTGAAATTTGGCATTCTTCACACATTCTTGACACTGTGGATCTTGGAATACTGAATTTCCTATTGATTTCTGAAATAAAATGCCCCATGCTTCTAGTTCAAACTACCATTCTATGTTCAAATTCTGTTGATTCCCAAAGTGCAGTCATAATAATGTTGGAAACTAATGATATCAATATAATGGAAGGAAACATTCCACGTGGGAAAAATTATATATAAAAACAAAGATGAGGTGACTTACCGAACAAAAGCGCTGGCAGGTCGATAGACACACAAACAAACACAAACATACACACAAAATTCAAGCTTTCGCAACAAACTGTTGCCTCATCAGGAAAGAGGGAAGGAGAGGGGAAGACGAAAGGAAGTGGGTTTTAAGGGAGAGGGTAAGGAGTCATTCCAATCCCGGGAGCGGAAAGACTTACCTTAGGGGGAAAAAAGGACAGGTATACACTCGCACACACGCACATATCCATCCACACATACACAGACACAAGCAGACATATTTAAAGACCAAATATGTCTGCTTGTGTCTGTGTATGTGTGGATGGATATGTGCGTGTGTGCGAGTGTATACCTGTCCTTTTTTCCCCCTAAGGTAAGTCTTTCCGCTCCCGGGATTGGAATGACTCCTTACCCTCTCCCTTAAAACCCACTTCCTTTCGTCTTCCCCTCTCCTTCCCTCTTTCCTGATGAGGCAACAGTTTGTTGCGAAAGCTTGAATTTTGTGTGTATGTTTGTGTTTGTTTGTGTGTCTATCGACCTGCCAGCGCTTTTGTTCGGTAAGTCACCTCATCTTTGTTTTTATATATAATGTTGGAAACTGTTTCATATGAATGACCTGAGTGCTAATGACAGCTTGGCCAATGCACTGCCCTTTTCATACTTTGTGTATGCAATACCACCACCATCTATATACCTGCATACAGCTGTACCACAAATTTTGTCGCCTCAGTGTATCTCAGTTCTGCATTGCCTTGAATGACCGTTGTGGGTGACGATGGTCGCAGCTTGCGGAAAGGTCCCATCCTTGCAATTTTCTGTATAGGTGCAGTAGTGTCACTGCTAGTGTCATAGTGTGAGAGCCATCAGGTATGACACCAGAAGATGGCTGATATTGAATCAGGTAACTCTGTTGGAACAGTGGTACATCATGGACATCCTATGTATCATGTGTTACCTTTCATGGGTCACTGTTGTAAAGCCATTTTTCAACAAGACAATGCTTGTTTGCCAATATTACATGTTTCTATGAACTGTCTGCATGATATTGAGCTATTCCTACGGTCAGCAAGATCCCCATTTCTGTCCCTCGTAGAACATGGGTGGAACCAGCTCTAATGTCAACTCCATTCCAGTGCCAGTATCCAGCTAGCCTCAAGAGAGGATATAGTGACATTATGACACCCATCCATACCGATTCAGTGCATGCAGTCAGGCCAGAAAAGGCACATCATCATACTCTCAAATGGGCCCATGCTACCATTTTCTTTTTAAATATAACAAAATTTTGTTCTCACTGAAACAAAATGATGCACCGTATCAACCCTGTAACATCTACCATTCGAAAATCCATGAAAATAATAAAGACTGTAATAATTGAAAGTAATGACCTTCATAAAATTGCAGGTTGTTCTATTGGAACAACTGCTAATGTCAATTGCTGAGAGATAAAAACTCAAATGGTAAATGGCGAACCATTAATAATAATTACAATATACTCATCATTTGGTAGTTTAATGCAATAAGTTGCCTTAATTTGTGGTAATTTCATTTATTATAACCTGACACATGTGTTTAAAGTTAATCTTGATTTATTGTGCCAGATTAAGTAACACTTTGCTATACACATTTCTGACAAGAACAAACAAAGACTGCCTGCCTTAACTATGTCCTATACTTCCACAGCAGGCACTGCTACTGCAGTATAAATAACGTACAACAATCAGTGCACTTCACAGTATTGTTTAAATGATTACATAATTGATAATATTATAATCAGAAGTTGTAAATCTCTGATAGTTTGAGCGTAGGCTGTGTTATTACGATGTGGTGACACATTTTGTATAAGCACAGTTTGGACAACAAAACATTTTTAGATCAAAAATTGGTGAAAACAATCAATACTAAAAAAAGTTAATTTACATTAGAAATTTCATAAGTATTCTTAAGTTAAATTCAAACTGCTGTAATTTTCTGGAAAATAGCTTTACATAGGATAATAATAATTTGAAGTTTAATGGAATAATATTCAGTATGATTACAGTTTCAAACAGACAGTAGATTGAAATTACAGAATGACCACAATTTGTAGTAAGATCAAATCACAGTTGAAAAAATAACTTTTGTAAAACTCAACTACAGCTTCATGACTTGAGCTACAAAACAAAATTTGCAGTTGTGAAACAAACCCATAACATCTTAAATGCCAACATGTGAAAGAAAATCTTATCTTTATAATCAGCTCTATCTGTGTATCACCTAAAATATTGGCACAAGTTATATGGAAAGTTTTATCTGAATTAGTCTTTCTATACTACCACCTTCTAAAATATTTGCTATTTCTCCTAAAGCACTGGGTGTATTATATGTGCATATACTTATACTACACTGCACTCTCCATTCACAACAATTCAGTAGCTATGTCATTGTTCTTCTTCATCACATTCACTTCCACAGATTAGTATGCAGTCAATGCCCATAGTGACATTAAAAATTAAAAGCATCAGAAAAAATATACTTTTTAACAATGCATCTGATTTAGATAATAATGACTAATACAGTGCTGAGAAAATTATTGCATTCTAAGCTTTATTAATTTTCTTTTAATTTAACTGAATGTTTATTGTCACTGGTATACTTGCAGGTAATCACCAAATATTTCATGAACATAAGACAGCATGTTTTTCTGACAGATCTACATTTACCAGCTGATGTGTTTGAAACAAAGTAGATATTAACAACTCTGTTATGTGTCCGGAAAAAGACTTAAGTTTTCTAAGTGCCATAACCAATTTGTGTTTATGTATGTGTCTACTACTCAGTGCCAGCAATATGTAAAGAGTGGTTAACATGGTGTATTCTGTTGTTTGTATTACATATAGAATTTTGCAGCAATACATCAAATTATATTTGGTCAGTTGAAATGAAATGTAAAATGTAATATATTGCAAACTGGTTTACAATACAGTCTGCTACACTGAATTTGTGATGCTGCGTATTTCACATATGCTGAATTCAGTTTACTACTAGAGCACAGATGGAGTCTATCTTTTTATTTATAACCATTATTTTATTGCTTTTTACAGAATATTAGTGCAACAAAAAAAATTGGGAGGGGAACACAGAAAATTGTTCCTCCAAAAGTTATAGGAACAAAAACCAAATTAAGTGAAGCTGATGCAAAACCAAGTGCAACTTCTATGGCTTCAGTGACTTCAAAGAAACCCACAAGTAAGTGATAACAACAGCGTATACTGTAAAATTTTATATTTGGTAGCTATAATAAAATGGAAAATAGATACCATAAAATGAAAATATAGGAAAAAAATGAAATTTGACTAACTGCAAATTTTATCTGAGCTGTTGAGTGTATAGAGAGCTCTATGCAGATATGCAAGTAATACAAGATACATTCTGTCTTTGCAGCTCTAACAAACCTATTTAGACTACACATTTTGCTTTATTTTAGAACATTTTTAGTGATCAGGGGTTTTGGTGCCTAATATGTTTCATAATATTTTTCCATTCACAGGTGTTCAGTTTACATCATATTGCACTTCAGCGACACAGAAAATATTATCTTTTTCACAAATAATCCAATTCAGTTCATGTACTTGTATACCCTATAGTGCTTGTAAAACAGTGACCGTGGAAAAGAAGCCTGAAAGACATTTATACGCATATACCTAAATATACATTCTTTGGCTACCTTTTACTACATCACGCTACATATAAAAGTTTTAAAATGTACTGCCAAATTTGGTATAGTGCTGTCGGTACAACAACAATGATGTAAATGGAAATGGCCACATCTGATACCAGTTGTGGCAAATCAAGCTGGGAAATTTTTACTTCCCTTCTTGTTTTTCCATCTGCCTCCTTAAAATTCGTTTTCTCATGTCTGACTTATTACCATTAACATATGTGAGTATAATCTGCATTTCCATAAAAGAGAAAGGTTGGCCCTCAGTTTTAAAGAATATAACACCAGATCTAATTTTTGCATAGTTTTAAGTATGTAATTGACTTTCTAGTTTATTTTGACTATTCCTTGTATTTTTTGTTATTGGGTGAAATCAGTAAATCTTTCATAACTTAAATTCTATTGTTGACTTATAAACAAATATAAATTCTGAATTAATTATAAACATTTGGAAGACAAAACACTGGCATTCATTGAGTATTCTGCCTCTATATCTACACCCAGCTACATTTACATTGTTTTGAATGCACTACCAATGCTGGACTTGTACCATATTTGCACAGGTTCACTTTCTTTGAAATAATATATTGTGGTTTGTCACTAATAATTACACTAGAGTTCTCCCTCTTATACTCAAGTGTTCCTTATGGCCTTTGAGCACACTTAGTCTTTGCCTTCATGACTGCTCACTCATTACACTGCCTTGTTGGGGGCTTTAAACCAATAGGCTGAAGGTTGGGATGAGTAGAATTTAGGAAACTCTTCTTTGAACAAGAAGCAAATAACTCTGATCACATCAAGGAACACACAAGCAGGTGATGTTGATAAACCGATGACTACGGAGTGCTGCTGCTGCTTACTTCTGTAGTTTCTCGAGGGCACTAAGAGATATTCCATGGTAACATGACCATGTTGGGTGGAAGTATCTGATCCAGAAAAGTGAGCAAGTCCTTGCCAAAGGTATAGTTAAGAAACAAATCGTGTTTGGGGGAAGGGGGGGCAAAACTGTGGAAGGTAGGTCAAGTGCATAAATTTAGAAATGGAACATACTGACGGTTATGATTCATGTTATTATAACTGAGAAGTGAGAAGAAAATCATAATGTCAGTCCCTGTGTAGGTAAATGATAAAAGACCCCCAGGATACCGTAAAGAAAAATTTATTAAAAACAAAAAATGAAATACTGATCGAAAATAAGTGTTGGCAAAGACATTAGTTATGAATGCATGGTAAGGTGCAGACAAATGAAAAAAAACATAATTCAGTTTTTGGTACATGGCTTTGTTTCTCACTCTCTAGTATGCAGAAGGTCTGTTAAGAAGTGCCAATCGGTATATGATGGGATACAAGTGTTCCATATCATACATGTTTCAAAATAAGGAAAAAACTTGATACCATTATTAAGTAGTTTTTATTCAAATGAACTGAAACTAAGTAAGGAGGACTTTCTTATTTATGACATGCACTGGTGTACTTGGAGTCCACTGCCTGCATCTACAATTGAAATGTAAGAGAAGAAGCCTGAGAGCCTACAAATCTGCACATGCACAGAACATTTCTAATAACACAGTTATATTATCCTATTTAAGTGTTTCTCATACGTGAATGCCCATTACTTTTATTTGTTTTTTTTTTTTATTTGTTTTACAGCACAATTTTTGACTTATGTACCAGGACTTCAGGGCATCAGTTTTGAGTAGGGTTTTTGAACTATTGTTATAGTAAGAAATTTCTATGACATTGTTATGAATCATAAAAACTAATTGTATGTATTTTCTGTCTGATGAATCACGATGGGGAGCAAGTAAAGCAAAAAGACAAAAATTTAAGAGAAAATTTTGGAAAGTAATAGGAACTGGCTGCAGGATACATAAAATTTTCCATAGTAAGGTGTTTTGTTCAGTGCAGCAAAGGTAGGATGGATTTGTAAGTTGCTTGCATGGTTACACTTGATAGTACCTCTTTTGATGGAGGTAGAAACCTTTTCCTCATTATTCCTTTCCTTGAATTTTATTTGCAAAAAATTTACAAGAATTTTTCAGTGTGATATGTGTTGTCAGTAAAACGTAAAGAATTGTGTCACAATAGTTTGTGCATCATAATAGATGTAAAACAGGCTTTGACATTTAATAAATTACAATTATCAAGTGCAACAATTTGTATGTGAAATTTTAACATTTTTGTGAAATTTTTATTTTTGCATATTCATACAACATGGCAGAAAAATGTATGTCCATTGTTAATAGGAATAGTCAAAACATAATCAGCTAAGATGACATAGAATTGTGAGATTGAACAATTGATTTTCAGGCACCATGCATGCCTACTGCACAATGTTTAATTGGGTCAGAGACGAGTGTTGCAGGAGTGACGAATGATAGCGGTCCTCCACAGCAGAATAACCTTTGACAACGCAATGTTTACATCTGATGAGACAATGTGATGCAGGTCCCAAAGTGACATACCACTCATGAATGAAATCTTGAGAGCGATTCGAATATGAATTTCACATTAAAACCACCAAACATAACAAAGTTAAGGCTGCGATGACACTTGGCACAGAGGTGCTCAAAATGATAGCTATTTGCTGTTGCCTTTCCCTATACTGAGCGACATGTTGAACAAGCTGCGTGGCTGATATGCACCCCTCTTGCTCTAAAATGAACTGGTTTATGGATCTCAACAGACCTTGTTCCAGAGTTTGATTTAACAAGGTCAGATTCTACCTTGGCAAAAACTCTAAAGTGGCTTCTGCCCAGTACAACTGTGGCTGCGTAACTCCTGAAATTGATGCTGGCAAATGGAAGGTTGGTACTATTATGTTACACTTAGTTCCATTGATTAAAATTCCGCTTCCTTCCAGCTCTACATGTTTTGCTTCTGTAAACACTCCTTGCTCAAAATAACTTGCTACTACTACCAAATTCTCGTAGGTGGAGATGATCCAATACATCCTGACCCATTGCAAGCTCAATTTTGGCTCCACGATGTCCCTTGGACCATCTATTCCTTTCCCCCTGGCTAAAAATAACTGAACTGTACATGTGTACCATATTTGTAGCTTCACAGATTTTCCTCCAACTTTTACTATTTTTGATCCAAACTCAACACCGATTGTGTGATTACTTTCATCCTTAAATTACATTATATGAACTGGTGCAATAAACCCAACTTTCCTGACCCAGCATTGTCGATAACTAAAAATTTAAACAAGAAATTGTATGGCTGTGACATCGTTCAACACATATTTATTACGGCTTTGCCGCAAAATTTACTCCAACACATTTATTCCTCCAGAGGTCGATTTCTCCTCCAACAACACTCCACATACATCAGAAACTATGCTTCCCTTTCCGGTGACCTGATGACAGGGATCCCCATCACCCTTCCTCCCTCTTTAAAAGGACTGCTGTCCCTAGCAGCTCACAATACTCGAAAACATATAAAATACAATGCCTAATTAATCTATGCAAACCCAATGAAAAAAAAAAAGTACAAATACTCTATTACTTTCTAGATTGCAAAGCACATGGTGCTTCATGCTGTACTCTATCTTCCTGGTTTTCTCTGCACAGAACACCTCTCTTCACTCCCCCTCTCTTCCTCTTTCCTTCCTGTCACACACATGGAATCACATCCGGGCAACCCTTAAATGGCTGTAACTGCCCAATGTGTACTATCATTGTTCTAGTTGGCAGCTGAAGCTTAATATTAATGGGGGGTGTGGTTTCAACAACTTGGTATCACCCTTGATACCTCGTATAGTGGCTGGACAGCATTACACATTGCCCCACTCTATACTGCAGTAAACTTCCTTTCCACTTTACTGCATCTTCCTGCCTTTTCAAAGTCTTTGTATTCACATTTTGTACCCATTTCCAAACATCCCGAATTGTCCTTGTGAATTGACGTACAGATTCACCAGTCCTTCCTTTCTGTAGCTTCACTAAATCAAATGGTGACGGCATTTTCACCCATACACTACCTCATATGGGGACGTACCAGTATTTGTATGAGTTTTTGCATTATATGCACATACAATATGCTTCAGATATTCGTCCAACTGATGGTGATGAGAATCCACACAAAAACTCAGCATCTTCCTGATCGTTCTGTGTACCTGTTCTGTTCTTCCATTGCCCTGTGGTTGCAACGTGTTCATCCTCAACTACTTTACATTCAACAATTTACACAGTTCCTTCAATAAATCTGACATGAAGTTGGTCCCCTGGTCAGTAATTATCATCTCTGGTAAACCAAACTTCAAAATCCAATTATTCACTAATGCTTGTGGGACCATATCTGCCTGTTGATTTGGCATAGACACCATCTCCACATACCTTGAAAAATGGTCTATTATTGTCAGAATGAATCTGTTCCTCGATGGTGTTCACCTAAAAGGTCCTAAGACATCAATCCTCAGCAAAGAGAATGGACATGTTGCTTCCGGTAATCGTTGTAGCTGTATCAGTTTCCGACTCAAATCTGCTCTCTGGGCACATGGTATACAATTCTTGACATACTGATCCACATCTCCTTTCCTACCTCTCCACCAATACCTCTCCGCCACTCTCCTATTCATTGCTCTACACCCTCCATGATCAGATAACACGTGATCATGTGCTTCCTTTAAAACCTCATCCCTCAACTTCACTGGCACTACTACCCTTGGCCCGAACTTCATTTCCCTGCACAGAAGACCGTTGTACACATTAAACTGTGGCTGTGTCCAATACAATTTACAATTGTTGTCAGTGTCCTGTAATTCTTGCCATGGTTTAAATGGTTCAAATGGCTCTGAACACTATGGGACTTAACATCTGTGGTCAACAGTCCCCTAGAACTTAGAACTACTTAAACCTAACTAACCTAAGGACACCACACACACCCATGCCTGAGGCAGGATTCAAACCTGCAACCGTAGCAGTCGCGCGGTTCCGGACTGAGCGCCTAGAACTGCTAGACCACCGCGGCCGGCAATTCTTGCCATGCTGCTAGGTCATAACCTATGACTTCTACTTTTGCCACCTTCCTACTTAGTGCATCCGCTTTACTGTGCTTCTTCCCAGGCTTGTGCACCACCTCATAGTCAAATTCACTAAGCCTCACAGCCCATTTAGCGAGCGTAGTGGACGGATCCTTCAACCCCAACAACCGCTTCAACACAGCATGATCTATCACTACCCAAAATCTTCTCACATATAAATAACATTTAAAATCCATAGATTTCGCTAAGCATTTCCCTCTCTCTTGCTGAGTAATTCTTCTCTGCTGCATTCAACTGCCTAGATGCATAGGCTACAGGATGTTCTTTCCCATCAATTTCCTGACTAAGAACACACCCTAACGCTTGATTCGATGCATCACATGCTAGTAGAAACTCCTTTTCGAAATCTGGACACACAAGAACTGGACTTGATGTTAACACTTCTTTCAGTTTGTCAAACGCTTTCTGACACTCTTCTGTCCACTCAAATTTCACACCTTTCCATAACAATCACATCAACGGCTGTGCTAAATCTGCAAAACCCTTCATGAACTTTTGATAGAAATTACAAATTCTAATGAATGACTGTACTTCCTTAACTGTTTTCGGTTCCCGAAAATCCCTTACAGCCTGTACCAACCTCGGATATCTTCGCACTCCGTCCTTACTGATGATATGACCCAAATATTTTACTACTTCTAATGCAAGATGACACTTCTTCAGGCTTAATGTCAAACGAGCTGCTCTTAACCTCATAAAGACTTCCCTTAACTGCTGTCTATGTTGCTCCATACTACTTGAAAACACTATAATGTCATCCAAATAGACAAGATACTGCTGTGGTTTCAAACCCCTCAAGACACTATCTAGCAACGTCTGAAACATTGCCAGAGCGTTCTTCAAACTGAATGGCATTCTAATGTACTGGTAATGGCCTCTAGGTGTAGAGAATGCAGTTTTTGAATGATCCTCTGGAGCCATCTCTAACTGATGATAACCACTTGTCAAATCCATCGTAGAAAAGTACTGGTACTGTCCTAAGTGATCCAAAGTCTCTGATATGTTTGGAATGGGGTATGCATCCATTACTGTCTTATTATTGAGGTATTGGTAGTCACAACAGACCTGTATTTCTTAGTTCCATCCATAGATTTTTTAGGCGCAACGACAATGCCTGCTCCCCAGCAACTATTACTATGCTCTATAATACCATCCTCAAGCTACTGATAAGTAAAATCCTCCACAATTGGCTGCAAATCCCTCAGTATTCTGTATGGTTTGCGGTAAACATGTGCTTCATTCCCTGTTGGTATCCTATGTTGAACTAAAGGAATTGCTGGCAACGGCCCTTGTGGAAAAAACAAATCCTTAAATTCCCACAATAATTCTTCCATATGCTCTCTTTCTTCTCTAATTTTGTCATGCAATGCAATTCTATTGGCAGTTTGTAGTTGATCACTTTGCCTACCTCTTGAACACCAGTCTTTGTCATCTGGCACATCCAAATTTGCTACTAAAACTCCTTTCCTCAAATTCGCATCTACAGCACTAAAATTATCCACCTTCACAGGAACTACTTACCCATCATTTCCCTCCTGTACGCATACAACACAACGTTTCACAAAACAACCCAGTGTACCCAAAACTTCATTATCCTCCAACGGTTCAATAACACATACTGTACCCACAGGTAGATTCGACTCCATACTTACCCAAAGCGACTTCCTGGTGCCACTAGACACACACTCATGTGAATTAAGCCTTAATGCTAATGTACACAATTCAATTGGTTTCTTCATTACATTGAATGCCCCTCATGACAGCTCTGGATTGATAACAGTTTCCCCTAGCAGCAATAACATTCCAACAAGTTCCAGAGTTCATTCTCCAAGGTCAATTTTGACATGATATTGATGCAAGAAATCTACTCATAGGATCATGTCATAGCCCTCGCTTACCCATGGTACTACCTCCATGCATGCAAAAGTCAACTGTCACTGACCCCAAAGGCATGATGTCCTTATCCTCCACTCCACACAAACTATAACGTGGTGGGTCTAACTTCCTTCGTCCCATTATAGTGTTCTTAGTAGCCACTGACACTTGCGCTTCTGTGTCCAACAAAATCTTAAACTTTTTTGTTCCTACAGATCCAACCACTGAACATATCACCTCTGCATAAGTATTCGTAGCATTGAAATTAAATAGGAGCTCCCTTAGGTGTGTCTTGGGCCCCATCTGTCATTTAACGATTGTCCACCTCTCCTATCTCCACTGCTCCATCCTCCACACTGCTGATTTCCACCCCTTCCTCTATTCCTTGGTGACTAGGTACATTGCCTCTGCACATGTCTCGTATGACAACACTTAAAACATTTTATACCTGCTGCAAATACCATTTCCTTCTCAGGTAGCCTATTGCCACGTCTATTCCCTCACATTGAATTTTCCAGCTGAATGGCCAAATACAGATCTTTCGGATCCCCTTCACGCACTTTCCATGACATATGTGCAGGTAAAGCCAGCAAAAAAACATCAAGTGCCCTTTGCTCGGCATCCTGCAACAGAACAATATTCGCTTCATCGATGTGACCCAACTCGTAAGTATACTCATTAATTTCCCTTATCCTGTCCACAAATTTCTCCACCGTCTCCCCCTGTCTCTTTGTCATTTTACTTAACCTCTTCCAAAAGTACTGAGTGCTATTCTGTTTCTTGTACCTTTGTAAAAGCCCTTCCTTTAACTGCTTAAACTGTCCTGCCTTCCTTAAGGCCTCAGAACACCTTACAAATTTTTTCGTTTAACCCGTTAATCTAAACCGAGCGAGGTGGCGCAGTGGTTAGCACACTGAACTTGCATTCGGGAGGACGACGGTTCAATCCTGTCTCCGGCCATCCTGATTTAGGTTTTCCGTGATTTCCCTAAATCGCTTCAGGCAAATGCCGGGATGGTTCCTTTGAAAGGGCATGGCCGATTTCCTTCCCCATCCTTCCCTCACCCGAGCTTGCGCTCCGTCTCTAATGACCTCGTTGTCGACGGGACGTTAAACACTAATCTCCTCCTCCTCCTCCTCCGTTAATCTAATCTCGGCTATATGTAACAACTGCTCATAAGACCAACCATTCATCGCTGATGATGTCTCCAAGTCCTCTACATATGAACGCACATCCTCAGATGTCTTGCAAGAAAACAGAATAATCAAACTTGTGGCAGCTGGATCAGTCTCCTGCACCATAGGCAACAACGACTGATCAGATGCGGTTTCCCGCTCACTTGTCTGCTGTCAATTGCGCTACTTTTTCCAACAAAATCTGCATTGCTTCTGGTTCCGACACACCTTGCATCTTAGACTCTGTCATTGTGTTGTTTTCATTCCCAGTTAGTCCCGAAATAAAACAATTAAGTACAAGAACAACATGACTTCCTACAGCTCCGTATCATCACATTCAGTACCATCATAAACCCATACAAAAGTAATCAAATGCCACGAGAAAATAATAAATCTTACTTCCCCAAATACACTAACCCTTATTCTGACAAAATAAATAATATGCATACGCAAAACATCTAAAAATGTGGCTTGCCAGGAGCCATACTTGAAAAAACAAAAAAGGAGGCAAGAAAATATCCAATACTTAAAAAAGAACAATTTAGTCAGCACTCACCACGCCTTGTGGCTGTACTGCAGGTGGTGGGATTGAACGTCGTGCTGGACAGATGATGTCTGCTATTCAAATGTTGTGGTGGCTTCTGCCACTGAATGTACCAGTATGACCAAATGTAGCGGGAAGACACCAAATGTAGTGGGTGGGTGCCAGGAGGTGCCATATTTGGACTCGGTGAGAACTTTCCAAATACATTAATTTGTTTCCACTACAGTGCTCCAAGCACCTCGGTATGCATCACAGGACCCCACAATGCTGAGGAAGCACCCCAGCAGCATGTGCAACACAACACTGCGTCAGCCCACTGAGTTCCGATGATGTCAGGATGGCTGTGCCAGCAGCCGACTCAGCTCTGCTTGGTGTGAGCCGCAGGCAGCCAGCTGCATCCTTCTCTTTGCTGGTGTGGCTGAGATCTCCACGATGAACCAGTGTCAGCTATCCAGCATCAGAATCTGCGCCCTTCACCTTGGGAAGTCTCCGGCATGTGTCGGGAGCTGAGACGACTGCCCACAGTAGCAAGCCGAGAGTGGCCCACCGCTGGCTGGATGCGGACACTGTGTCGGCCTCAGAGGGTCGAACCAGTGACCTGCCGAGGACTGGAATGCTGGCGCACCATCTGCTGTGCGTGTAGCCAGTGGTGCAACATGCCCCACTGTCCAGGAGTGCTGTCACACTTCAATGAATCTCATTAGAAAACTGCACCTATTTATACTCAGCTGTGCACCTCTGTTTTGCCAAGCGTGCCACTTCGTGTCATGTATGCATAACACTTAGGTTGGCCTGTAGCCCTCTTCTGCCTCTGACTTGCGCCATGGAAACAGCTGTGTGCGGCCTCTCTGGCAGTTCTGCGTCCCTGTGGCCTCTATTTGCCTTCGCAGCTGCTGGTATGCATAACTTACTGCAATCCGGCCCGCATCTGGCAGTAACTTGTGCTCTGAATACTGCACAAAACTAACTTTCCCTATCCTAAACAGTGGTGCCGCTACAGCTGAGACGAGAGGCTATTAGGAACTTATCAATTTGAATAGGTAAAGGGGAGAAAGAAGTAGATAAAATAAAGGAACAAGTAGAATCTGGCTTAAAATTGAAAATAGTGATGTTAAAAACAAATCAATGAAATAAAAAGTGAATTGAATTCTTTAGCTGCACATGAAACCTCTACAATGATCAGTGTTCCACGGATGAACTCAGGATCGGCCAGATGTCTTGGAGATGACGGGAAAATTTGGAAGGTGAGCCGCAATTGTTGGCAAATATACACAGTGATAAGTTCACTACCTATGAAATATTTGAAAGCATTTTCCTGAACAAGTTCTACAGTGAAGCGAAGCAAATGCGACTCCGAAATGAATTTCTGAATGGGCCAACATTTAAACATGGAAATGGGTCGATGCCAGAATTTTGTAAACATGGACTTTCAAGATTAATGCATGTGAAACATCCATTGGGAGTGCTTACTGAAATCACAATGTTGAAGAGGTGGTTACCAGAAAATTTGGAGTGGGATCTAGTGCACAGTCATAGTAACTCAATAGACCAATTTTTGAGCTTTGTAGAAAAATTAGAATGGTTGTTGAAATTTAAACTGCCAAGTAAGCTGATAAATAGTTTTCAGAGTGGAGATCATAACTACAGTGTGAGTAACTACTATGAAAGACATCCAGGAAGCTATCAACAGAATGCAAACAACAGTTGTGATAAGGGAAATGGTAACAGGAACACATCCAATGATAAATTTCAAAGGGGTAATGGGTACAGTTACATTTGTAACAGGGACTGACACCAAGAACTTAGATCTGAGGGACCGGCACCTGGCAAAATGAACCAGCATAGTGGGAGATCAGGAAACTAGGTTTCCCTGCACCTCAGGTCAGGAGATGGCAAAGTAAACTGGCAATGAATAGGACCCGAGTAAACAGAAATGATATAGGTGTTAATAAATCAGCACAAAGGCATCAGAACTTTGAAAGAGTTTAGTAAGAGATAAGAATCAAATAGCTAAATTTTCATATCATATAGTACATAAAAGTTGTAATCCCAAGACAATGAAAGATAACAATAAAGGTGATGATGATGATTTATGGCTAAATGATTTGTTTTATGAATGTGACATGAAAGAGTGTGTGAATGCTAATACAATGAAAGATTCTATGTGCCAAAAGGAAGCTGAGGTGGAACTGAATTTGGTGGAGTTAGATGGTACCACCTATATCTAGGAGGCATTCCCCTATCTGCCACCTGGGGAGGCGCCAGATGGGGGTACTAACAACCCCACACGGGTTTTTGTTTAAAAGATATAGTAAATTTAAATTATCAGTATTTTCAATTAAGCATCATATCACCATTTCCTCCACTCAAAACGCATTGAATGATGGCAGCATGACACCTTATAGAATCATTAGGTAACAGAATATTTGTTGTAAAGTTTAGTGCATAATAGTTACTTTTGTTCTGTTGTTATTTATCAGAAAGCACATTGGTGGAAGGCTAATGTCTGTGACTTTAAAAGTTAAGAAGGAAATTGCATTGGTTTTATGTAAAAGAATTTAATATTTATTATGTAATATATTACTTTATTTAGAACGTGAAAGTGGTCAAGCTGTGATTATTTAAATATGTTAAAATGTAAAATTATGTAGAATAAGCTGTAGCCAATCAGATGGATGGCTTCAGGAAAGGGAGCTGTGCTAGTTAGTTGAGTGAGGAGTATGTTCAGCATGTGGGAAACACGGCCGGGGCGGGTAGTCGACAGTGCTGTTGCAGACGCGAATGTGGACAGTTCGGCTGGAGACACCAAAGGGTATAGTTTGGATCGAGATATGAAAGTGGACAGTCAGCCTTTAGGCAGCTAGCAAGTGAAACGACTTAGAGCATTGTGTGGTATCACGGGACTTTGTCTCTGAGCGGTGAGCAGCCACACACCTAGTGTGAACTCTGACTTTTCATCTAGTTAGTGAAGTGGAGTTATGGACTTGTATTTCATGATCAGATTGTGAATGATTGAACTGTGTCAAATTTATATGCACTTGAGTGTAACAATAACTCTAAATATGACCACTTTCGCTATTATTTTCCTTTCTGAATAAACATTATTCTAATCAAATCGCAACTGAGTGGCCTACATCATTTATGGATCATTAATTAGGTCCCGATATTATTATTACTCTTATTATATCTTATGTTGACTTCGTATTTTGTAAACTTGCCATCAGCCAGACAATTTAACCAAAGGGTCACATGTGTCTAATTTAGGGCATGAAATGTGACACTTGTGTTTCAACCCATAGACAAGTTTGAGCCAAGACATTTTGACGAAGAGGAACTGTATGTGATCCCAAACATCTTTGGTATATTAGCTCACATATTCTGACACTTCTAAGTTTGCAACTAGGGTACCCTATTCCAACTTTACTTCCTCGGGGCCAAAATTATCAATACTGTCAGGCACTACCTTTGTGTCATCTACCTCCTGAATGTTATCCACCAAACATTCTATGATACACAAGGAGTTCACTGGCAGGTCAGTGCCAACAACAATCCAGATTACATCTCCTGTACATTTTGGTGTGTAACCCCACAAATTGACCTTAAGGGGTGTTGCACACAGTTTAGTTTTTTTCCCCCCGGCCATGGGGCAGACCTTGCAACAGTGAAGGTATTCCAGCTGCAGAGCCTAGCTGAAACAAAGTTCTGTCCACTTCTACTGTATGTCATTCCACAGCCTGATGTGCAACCAGGAAGTCACGTCATACCCGCCACTAAACACAGGAAGAACTTCTGCGTTCACTTGGAAGTTAATCTCAACCACTGGGAACTTCCACAATCCAGCACTGAGTGAATTTACACCACATCCTCCACCTACACCAATTAGCATCCAGTGTGGTGCACTTAACCTGTTTGCCCCAAATACTTGCTTACTTGCAACCAATACCTGAGAACCAGTATCCAACAACATTTTACATAATTTGCCCTCCACATAGTCAGTCACAAAAAAGTCTAACACTGCTTTCTTACATGCACTAACTCTTAGTGGGAGTGTGGCACAGTGGAACCCCACCACCTGCATCATTCAACAGCTGCCCTCAAAATGTACCATGTGACTGATTATTCTGTTGTTGCTGATTCATACTATCATGCTGTCAATCAGAGAGACCAAATTTCCTACAAAGCTTGCAATGCTGCTGTCTGCAATCTCTTTGCACATGAACCTTTCACACACCAAAAACAATTTATGTCCATGCTAAACACTGTTCAACATTCATGTGATCTAGCCAATGACTCAATTTCCTGTAACGATAGTGCAATATCTGTGGCTTCACTCAAATATTTAGCAAATTCCAAACGAACCTTTCTTGACATTTCCAGTCATAACTCCCTCAAAAATGCGTCAAGAGCCCTCTGCTCTGATTCCCACAAAATTATTGAGTTAACCCTATCATCATCTGTGAGCATCATAGGTACCTACATTCATGTTAATATGGTCAGAAAAACTTTCAATCGATTCATCCTGCTTACAAAGAACCATAGTAAGTTGTTCCTGATGATATCCTGCACTGCTCTTCTTCTGATATCTCTCTATTAACCCTCCCTGAAAATCCTCAAGTGTTTTAGCCTCCCTCAGATTCTCATTATACACAACGTGTGCTCTAGCATCTCCTATTAACTTCAGTCTAGCGGCGCTTTATAAAGCTTCATACTCCATTCCCCAAATTTGGTGGCTGTAGCCAAAGGGTCAAAAAAGATAAAAACATCTTCCTTGTGTTTCCCTGAAATCGGGGTAACCAATTCTGCAGCAGTGCCATCAAGGATGGGTGGGTCGTGATGTGACTGCTCTCTCTCCATTGCTCTGAGCTTATTTACCTCTATCTCTAATTTCTCATCCTGATCCCTAAATTGCTTGATAACCTCAACAACTTAAAGTTCCTTTGCCATGACTATAATTTAATCAAGAGAAAAGTATAACAAAAGAATACAAAAAATGTTTCACGCAAAAGACAGGAAAAGTGAGAACCCAAAAGGCTCGAAACCCACTAAAATCAGCCCTTACTTCTTCTGCAGCGTGACACACCATTGAACCATTGCTGAAAGTGCTTAACTCCCTAAGACCCATCCTCCACAATGTCTCAGCAGTCTTCCTGACTTCAGTGGAAATGGCCACATCTGATACAAGTGTAAATGGACCATGGTAACAGGCATGGGGTTCCACTGCCTATCACCACATTTGAATGTGGGTTCTCTTCTGGACGTGGGGAAGAGGATGGTGATAGTGTGTCTATGACAGAATAACAACATTTTTTGATCAACTGCAATACATTGCTTAAGAGGTATATAGACGAGGTTTGCTTCTACTCACAATATTCTCGTTGGTGTCAGAGGTGGCAGCGGGGGCCCACTGCTATGTCTGCAGCTGTGCTGGTGTAACTTAAATTCACTGCCCCAACAACCATGCTCTGGTCTTGCTGGGTTGTACTGCAACAGCTGGAACCACACACTATGGCCCTCTATTGTAAACAAGCTTGGGGGGGAGTGGGGGGCGGGCATGGTGGCAGTGCGACAGGTCTGTGCCCCATCTCAATGATCATCCTGGGTGACAGCTGCTGGTGTCAGCAGGACAGGGTCCCCTGCTCCTGCACAACAGAATACAGTGTATTTGAAAAGGAACTTCCTAGTTTTATTGTGCCCTAGAATCTGTACAAAGTGATGTACCTATTCTAGTTTGTGGTGTTTAATTCGTCAATTCTCCAAGTTTGGCTCCCCTGCAGTTGGCAGGTCTGCTTGACCGTGAGATGGCATCTAATGTTCTAACGACTTAAAGTGTGAGTGTGGCTCTGGGTTTTATTGGCATATTCCCCCAAACCATCTTCCACTTCTTTACTTGGAATCGACTGAACAGCCAGCTGCTGGAAACACTCTTGACTTCTTCTCCATTGAATTATGCTAGGTACAGGAATTGTTAGACTCTTTCTACTTTATGAAATAAGTAGACATAAAAACTTTACTTTTCATCAACTAGGAATGTATTTAACCTCCATACACAATAAAAATCTCACTTTCCACATGAATATGTAACTTCCTGCAAGTCTCTTGTACAGCAAGACGTTGAAACAAGTTGATTTACAGTCAAAAGAAAGTTGGCTTGGATACCATGACCTTTCTTAACATGAATTATAAAAAGAGTCTTGGCCCTAACAAGGTTGCGTCAAGAGCCTACAAAAGTACTTTTTCCAACTGTTCTTGTTTTAATAACAATAGTGAATGACACAATAAGCACAGAGCTGCATATAAACTCCATGGTTCTTCCTTACACACTCACTAAAACATCTATACATTGCCCAACATGTACTTGTCCGTGCTGTCCAACCACCATGTCTCTTTTTTTCCCACAACTTATTTTAAATCTGCACCCACAAACATGTGACATGCGGTAGGTAGGATTCTACCATCCCACACTCATATCCAGGATATCGTGTGTTCGAGACAGTAGAAGGCTGAGTGGTTCTAGAATTTACACAGAATTTTTCAAATCATTACACATCCCCCCCACTCAGATCGAACATACAGTATTTTATACATAATCCTTATGCAAATAACATCACTCATATCAAAATTTCATATCTTAATGCTATACATTTCCTATATATGATTATATACATATCTTTCCTTTCCATAACAATTCTCTGTCCTCTCTTGAACAGTCTTTCTCTTACTGTTTCTCTACTCTTTCCTTATTTTACTTTGTTATTAAGACATGAGCATTTACTCATGGTTTTAGTCAGCTTTACTAATATTTAGGAATTGTGAGGACTCTTTTTCTTTTCTTTATTTCCTTTTTCTTTCTTTCTTTTTTTTTCAATTGCAAACTTCAGGTGTTTATGACACATGAGTAAACTATTTTCTGTTCTTATGTTTTGTACTACCTTTTTCCTATTATGTACTATTTTCATTATTTGTAGCTTGGAGGAACTCTGGATGAAATGAAAGTGTTCTTTTGACTCTCATTTGGTTCCATGAAACATAATAATGCTAGTCTTTCATAGAATGCACACTTCCCAGAATAATCCCTATAAAATTTGTGACTTTTGTCATGATACTGTTCCCTTCTCTTAGGATCAGCACCTATTCCCTGCTTGTTGGTTGACCTTATCAGAGCACTTCCTCTTTCCATTCTGGTAGGTATTCCCCTTACAAAACATCTCTATTTTTTAGGCCACAGATCATCCTGTCTCCACAGAGGTACGCCTGCCCTTTATACTTAGTGAATGCCAGGTACGGCCCCCTTATCCTTTCTAAGTAGGCCTCACAATTCATTACCCTAGTATACATTTCGATGTATACCATCATTAAGTATCTTCTGGTAAATATATAAATCTATCTTAAACTTCGCATTCATTCTTTAATACATCATTTACTCCCTAGGGTCCTCCTCTACTTATCAACTTCTATATTTTCAATAGATACTATGTCTACATATACTATTTACATCCCATTATCCTCCAATTCATCAGAGTATTCATTACCCTGACATTTCTTAATGATCAACATGACTAATTCTACTCCTACTTTCGAATTTTTTTCTTTGCTCACACCTCTCTCTTATTTGTCCATTACTCATTACTCATTACTACTTTATGTATGTGCACCTCTTCTTATGTATATTCAATGTAGAACTATCAAAGCATCCTATATATTGTGCATTTTCCCATATGTATACTCATTTTCCCTACAACGTATATTTGTGTATATGTGGATGTGTGTTTGTGTAGTCTGATTCTTCAGCTTTCTTATCTAAATATAATATTTAGTTTTTTAGTAACAATGGAAATAAAGATGAATTTCAGCAATAGAAGTTTGTGAATATGGAAAGAGGGAAAAAATAGACAGGTCCTCAAATGAGATTAAGAAAGAAAAAAATAGATATGGGTGCTAGGATTGAAGAAGAGAAAGAAGATAGCCCCAAAGACAGGAAACCCTTCCCACCCCTCTTCCCTAGGATCCTCAGGTACTTGATTGAGATGCTGGAGGAGGTTTGGTGTTAAATTTTCCCCTACAGAACAGACTTGTCTCCTGCCTTCACCCTTTGAGGTCCCCGAAGGAAATCCTAGCAACCCTATGGAAATGGCAAATGATGAAAAATCAGGCACACTTGTTTGTGAGGGTTGTTTGAAATGTGTGATGTGTGTTTTGTGTTAGTCATGATTCAATTGTTCCTGTAAATCATGCTTTTAGCTACAGTACCCACCCCTTTCCAAATTTATACAAACCCTCCCATCTACATCGCATCTCATAAAAGGTATAAAATACTCTATACAGAATAGAAAATCTGTACACTATGGTATAAGAGTTGTTTAGCTAGTCACATCTTATTATATTTTCCACAAATATAATACTCTATTTAGTTTATTTCATCTAAATATAACTTTTTTCTGTGGTTCTCTTAAGTTGTTCTCTATTTCATAGTCATATCTGATTTTCTAAGCAATAATTTAATGACTCTCATCATTCAACCCTCTACAATGTCTTAACTCCACATCAAACCAAGAAGACAAAACCAAGTAAATATATTAAAATACAGTTATTGTGAAAACCCTGAAATTACAGAATATAGATATTTTCATCATTTCTGAGATGCAAAAGAAAGTAGATTTATTTGCTGCATTTGTAACACTGTAACCCCTAGATGAATTACGCAGGTACTAAAAACTCTTCTACATTCTTTTATGTATTAGTGTCAGCAAGAGGATATGTACATGAATCTAATATTGGGTTGTTTTGAAAATCAGCCTTATGCAAACACAATTAGTTTATTTTTGTATTTACCCAGTCATGTTTCGACACCTAAGCATCATCTTGCGTTTTTTTTTTTTTTTTTTTTTTTTTTTTTTTTTTTTTTTTTTTACAGTAAGTCATCTGCAAAAAATTTTTGTCCTGTTGCATGTCTGGTTGGTGTCTCGATCAGCAGCTATTTAGTGCACTGTTTCCACACAGTTTTTCACTTAATTTTCACTCACTAGTTCACTTTGTATGCTCTTTCACAAAATGTAGCAAAACATGATCTGGGCAGACACTTCTGACCTCACACTCAGTGACAGGTGTGACATTATTGTGGAGAGCTATCTATGCTTATAAAGTACTATGTTTCTTTAAAACTGTTAACAACTACAAAAATAATGTAAGTTACAGTTTTCTCCCCATTTGCTTTTCATATTTGTTTGTATTATGTGACATTCCTGCATGAGGACTTTTGCACAAAAACTAATATTATCCTATATGTGATATTAACCATTAAGTCAGTATTTCTGGCATTCAGTATGACATATATGCTGGTTAATTAAAGAAATTGTTACCAATTCACAGCTGTGAAATAAGATATAATTCAGATTTTTTTCTGAGTTCCATATTTAGATGCTTAGTCAGATTCAAATAACAGAAAGCACCACTATAGGCTGTTGTGTTATCTGTGAGGAACACTGTTCATTCCACTCATAATTACAGTAAAAAAATCTGTGGGGCTGTTCAGTCAATTGCCCTGACAGAAACTTTGCATGGTATCTTAGCAATCTTTACATAAGAATCAGTTATAGTTACATTTCATGCTCCACAGATCAGTTTGCACAAAAAATCATAATGACGCAGAATCAGCCACTTCACATTCACATTACAAATTAATTTATAAACATGGCTACATGTTGAACATTTCCAAGATTTGTTCTTTTATTGCACAAAATATTAGTTGAATCATGGTGCACCACTTTTGGTGCTAAAGACAACCTTTATGTGGAGTAACAGATTTCATTTTCCATTCTGGTATTGTAATTATGTACATCATTGTTCCTTTTGAACTGCAGTGTATTATTAACAAGAAATTTCATGAATGAATAAATACACTGTGAAACAACAGTCACAGTGCACAACTCCTAAAATGTGTACCCATGAAAAGGTTATGGGCGAGCACCACACGTTATTCTTACAGCACATGTTTGAGTTATGAACCCTTTCTTTCTTAAAGATGAGTTAATCCAGAACATCATTCCCTATGACATTATTGAATGAAAATATGCAAAATATGTGAACTTACTGATTTGTCTCTTACAATATTTGCAATTATTCCAAGTGCAAATTTGGCAGAGCTATGTTATTTCAGGAATTGCAAAAAGTGCTTTTTCCAGTTAAAATTTTGATTAATATGGACACTTAGTTCATGAAATACAGGCAATGTATGAGTGGTGAAGTAAGTGGTCCTGACAGTTGGGATACTAGTTACTTTGGAATAAGGCTGGGCCTCTTGGACATATTCTGAGTTGTGGTCACCTTTGTGCTCAGACAGCAAAGACTACCAAATCGACCGGCTAGTCCCTCAACCGTTAGGGGTAAAACTCAATGGGACCCAGGGCAAGTAGGCTAGCAACCTGCTGCCCTGGTACTTTAAATATGATGCTGGCAACAATCAGAGCAAAATACCTCGGACCTTTGGAGGTGACAGAGTCCCATCTCTAATTGACAAACCAGGGACTCCTAAGATACGACTCGGCAAACAAATGGTAATGAGATGGGGAGCTATTAATATCAATGGGGGCTACTCTGGGAAGAAGGTAGAGCTGGTAGAGACTGCAAGTAAGATGAGGTTGGACGTTTTAGCTGTTAGTGACATTCGGGTAAGGGGTGAGAAAGAAGAAGAAGTGGGAGAATACAAGGTCTACCTGTCAAGAGTCAAAGAAGGAATAGCACAATGGAGTGTAGCGCTTTACATCAAGAAAGAAATGGAACCCAGCGTAGTTGCAATAAGGTATGTAAATGAACGATTGATGTGGATAGATTTGACAGTGTCTAGCAAGAAAATTAGGATTGTGTCAGTATATTCGCATTGTGAAGGGACAGATCAAGATAAGATGGATAGTTTTTATGATGCACTCAGTGATGTAGTTGTTAGAGTAAAGGACAAGGACAGTGTTATGCTCATGGGTGATTTTAATGCCAAGATTGGAAATCGAACAGAAGTGTATGAAAAGTTTATGGATAAATTTGGAGATGATATGGAGGCCAACAGGAATGGGAAAGAACTCTTGCATTTCTGTGCCAGTATGGGCTTATTAATCACAAACTCCTTTTTTAAACATAAGAACATTCACTGGTATACTTGGGAAGGCAGGGGAACCAGATCTGTCATTGACTATATAATAACAGATCAGGAATTCAGGAAGGCTGTGAGGGACACATGAGTATTAAGGGGATTCTTTGATGAGACTGATCACTATTTAATCTGCAGTGAAATTGGTATTGTGAGGCTGAAAGTTCAGGAGATCAGGTCCATATGTAGGAGGATAATAGTGTAGAAACTTCAGGATAAGGAAATGAGGCACAAGTACATAACAGTGATCTCAGAAAGGTACCAGTTAGTTGAATGTAGTCAATTACAGTCATTGGAAAAGGAATGGACAAGGTACAGGGACACAGTACTGGAAGTGGCTAAAGAATGTCTTGGAACAGTAGTGTGTAAAGGTAGGATGAAGCAAACAGCTTGGTGGAATGACACAGTAAAGACAGCCTGTAAAGGAAAAAGAAGGCATATCAAAAATAGCTACATACTAGAACTCAGGTAGACAGAGAAAGTTAGGTTGAAGAAAGAAACAAAGCCAAACAGATAATTGCAGCATCCAAGAAGAAATCTTGGGAAGACTTTGGAAACAGGTTGGAGACTTTGGGTGAAGCTGCTGGAAAACCATTCTGGAGTGTAATTAGCAGTCTTCGAAAGGGAGATAAGAAGTAAAAGCAAGTATTTTGGACAGGTCAGGAAAACTGCTGGTGAATCCTGTTGATGTCTTGGGCAGATGGAGGGAATATTTTGAAGAGTTGCTCAATGTAGGTGAAAATATGATCAGTAATGTCTCAGATTTTGATGTACAATGGGATAGGAATGATGATGGGAATAGGTTCACATTTGAGGAAGTGGAGACAATGGTCAATAGATTGCAGTGCAATAAAGCAGCTGGGGTGGATGAAATTAAGTTGGAACTCATCAAACACAGTGGAATGTCAGGCCTTAAATGGCTACACAGGATAATTGAAATGGCGTGGGAGTCAGGGCAGGTTCCATCAGGCTGGACGAAAGCAGTAATCACACCAACGTTTAAACATGGAAACAGAAAAGATTGTAGCAGCTACAGAGATATCTCTTTAATCAGCATTGTGGGTAAAATGTTCTCAGGTATTGTTGAAAGGAAAGTGCAAGTATTAGTTGAGGACAAATTGGATGAAAATCAGTGTGGGTTTAGGCCTCTTAGAGTTTGTCAGGACCAGATCTTTAGCTTACGGCAAATAATGGAGAAGTGTTACGAGTGGAACAGGGAATTGTATCTATGCTTTATAGATCTAGAAAAGGCATATGAGTGGGTTCCTAGGAGGAAGTTATTGTCTGTTCTACGAGATTATGGAATAGGAGGCAAACTTTTGCAAGCAATTAAAGGTCTTTACATAGATAGTCAGGTAGCAGTTAGAGTTGACGGTAAATTGAGTTCATGGTTCAGAGTAGTTTCAGGGGTAAGACAAGGCTGAAACCTGTCCCCACTGTTGTTCATATTATTTATGGGTCATATGTTGAAAACAATAGACTGGCTGGGTGAGATTAAGATATGTGAACACAAAATAAGCAGTCTCGCATACGCGGATGACTTAGTTGTGATGGCAGATTCGATTGAAAGTTTGCAAAGAAATTTTTCAGAGCTAGATCAGAAATGTAAGGACTATGGTATGAAGATTAGCATCTCCAAAACGAAAGTGGGAAAGAGATATAAACGGACTGAGTGCCAAATAGGAGGAACGAAGTTAGAACAGGTGGATGGTTTCAAGTACTTAGGATGCATATTCTCACAGGATGGCAACATAGTGAAAGAACTGGAAGCGAGAGTAGCAAAGCTAATGCAGTGAGCACTCAGCTATGATCTACTCTCTTCTGCAAGAAGGAAGTCAGTACCAAGACTAAGTTATCTGTGCACCGTTCAATCTTTTGACCAACTCTGTTGTATGGAAGCGAAAGCTGGGTGGATTCAGGTTACCTTATCAATAAGGTTGAGGTTACGGATATGAAAGTAGCTAGGATGATTGCAGGTACTAGTTGATGGGAACAATGGCAGGAGGGTGTCCTCAATGAGGAAATCAAAGAAAAACTGGGAATGAACTCTATAGATGTAGCAGTCAGGGCAAACAGGCTTAGATAGTGGGGTCATGTTACATGCTTGGGAGAAGCAAGGTTACCCAAGAGACTCATAGATTCAGCAGTAGAGGGTAGGAGGAGTCAGGGTGGACCAAGGAGAAGGTACCTGGATTTGGTTAAGAATGATTTTGAAATAATAGGCTTAAGATCAGAAGAGGCACCAATGTTAGCACTGAATATGGGATCATTGAGGAATTTTATAAGGGGGACTATGCTCCAGACTGAACACTGAAAGGCATAATCAGTCTTAAATGATGATGATGATGATGGTGGTGATGGACACTTAAGAATTTTGAATTTTCCATCCTATTTACTATTTCCTCATAATATTTTACAGTTATCGTTGATGTAATACACCTAAGTGTGCAGAATTGAATGTGTTGTGTCTCTATAAAATTGAGATTTAGACTATTCACAGAAAACCAATCAATGATACTTTTAAGGACAATGTTTACCATTTCTTCTGATTCTGTTTGTATGCTTGGACTAATTACAATAGTAGTGTTGCCTGAAACTAGAACTAATTCTGCCTGTTGTATATTAGATGGAAGGTTGTTTATGGATGTGAGGAACAATAGTGGACCTACGTTTGAGCATTGGAGAACTCCATAATGATCTCTCTTCCATCAGGATAATGTTACTCAGACTACAATGGTTGGATTACTGTGCACCAATATCTGCATTCTTCTGGTTAGGTGTGACATCATACATTGATTGGCTACACAATCATTCCCATAAATCTTCAATTTATCTAGGAGAATACTATGATTCACACAGTCAAATGCCTTAGATAGGTCACAGAAAATACCAACAGGCACTTTTTTTATTACTTAAGGCCTGTAAAATTTAGTGAGTATTCATGTAAATGTCAATCTGAAATCCAAACTGTGATTCACTGAGGTTATTATTATTGCTCAAATGAGATACTATTTTCAAAAGTTTTGGAAAATTATGTCAGCAGTGATATAGGTCAGTAATTATTAGCAGCTCTCCTGCCAGCTTTCTTAAATAAGAATCTGTCAAATGGCATATTTCAGTCTCTCTGAAAAATTGCCTTGAATTAGTGATTCATCACATATTTCAGGTGTGAAGTATAAACTAGTTTCACTTCTTGTGAAAAGTTTTCTGACATTATAAAATGAGAATTAGTTATGATTTATGTTTAGGTATTGATTAGTAACAGTCAAACCAGAACAGAGATGTTTTAGCACACAGTAATATTGAAATGAATTAATGATGGTATAATAAGCTGAGTTTTAAATAACCAGCTAAGCGAAATAACAATGTTACAAAATTTATACAGGGTGTCCCAGCTATCTCGTCCACCCAAAATATCTCTGGAACAATAACAGCTACTGGAGAACAACTTTCACCGGTATCAATGTAGGGCTGGGGCCCATGACTGTACATATTTGGAAACATTCTAAAACGAAAGCATATGTGTTTTTTAACACAAACTTATGTTTTTTTAAATGGACCTCATATATTTTTTCTTCAGCAATCCATAGCATGACAAAGCACATACACAATGGCGTTGATTGCATTGCAATATTCCCTTTACATCCCGAGATATTAAGACGCGAAGTTGACGCTTGAAACACATGACATGCACTGCTAGTGCACGTCCTGAGGCTCAGGCGTGAACCCCATGCTGCCCGTAATCGCGATGTGATTGACATGTGTAATCACACATCCATACTTATCAAGAGGTCCGAAACGAATAATACGGTCTGCTGCCATCCTGCATTAATGTCATACTTTCCAGCAGGTATTTATCCCATAGGCTAGGGGTGATGCGGTTCTGTAACATATCTGTGTACCGCAACGTTAGTCACAAAGTTATCTTCGCTTATTGTTAATCCTACTTTACCGTAGATCTAGCGCAAGTGACAGTTAATCATTCACTCGTAATAGTAAAATTCATGTTGATGGTTTTAGTGAAACGAGCAAGTGGACTAAAAGTTTTACCGTTGTTTAGGTAAAAATGTTTTGATTTGGGAAGTTCAGGTAGGACATAGAAGATGAATGTAAACATGTTTAACCAATTAGTTTTATTATCACATAATTATCAATGTTATGTTTATCTAATGCGTTAAATGACAAATTGTTGCAAACAAATGTTTCTTAACATCACTGGGTAAAATGGCCCTTTGTAGAAACCTCCACTGTGATACCAGCACTACATACTAAACATAGCGTTTATATCTCATGCTCAAAGTGATGCCCATTGGCTTGCATACATAGGGTCACTCTGCGGATGAAGGATGCCCTACTTCGTGCTACTGTTTCCTCTTCGATGGCTGTACAAGCATCAATAATGCGTTGCTTCATGTCCTCTGGTGTTGTTGGTTCATGTTGGTAAAGAGCATCCTTCACTGCTCCCCAAAGAAAATAATCCAGCGGTGTAAGGTCCGGAGATCGGGCAGGCCACCTAACTCGGCCACCTCGTCCAAGCTACTTACCAGGGAACTTACGGTTCAGAAATTGTCGTGCTCGTAAGGCATTATGTGCAGGGCATCCGTCATGCTGATACCACATGACCATTCTCTGGTTCAGAGGTACAGTGTCCAAGAGAACAGGAAGATTGTGTCGTATAAATCTGGAGTATTGTCTGCCATTTTAGATGCCATTTATAAAGATAGGTCTGATAATGGTATCTCCAATAATCCCACACCAAACATTAACTTTCCACGGACGTTGATGCTCTACCTGATGGAGCCATTTTAGACTGTCTGCGGACCAATAATGCATATTCCTCATATTGACAATTCCTTTGTTGGAGAATGATGCCTCGTCGGTAAAGAGAACATCTGCAAAAAGATTTGGATTAGTCAGAAGTTTTTGCTGAGCCCACCAACAAAATGTTACCCTATTGTGGAAGTCATTTCCATGAAGATCCTGGTATAAATGAACATGGTAAGGATGAAATTTATGACATTTAAGAATATGCTGTGCACTTGATTTCGACACACCAACTTCACATTCAATTTGACATATGCTGATTTGAGGATTCACAGCTATGGTAGTGAGAGCAGCAACTTCAGCACGTTCATCTGTGCGTATTCTTGAATGATGTCGAGCTCTTGGATTTAAGCTTCCTGTTTCATGTAGACGAGATGTGAGATGACCAAACATCCGGTGCGAAGGCGATGGCTTGTCAGGGAATCGTCTTCTGTACAGTCGTTCTGCCTGAACAGCATTTCGTCCACCTACAACAGGGTACAGTACAGGCATGTAGAGTAGGGTAGAAAACAGACGTATTAACTTAATAATCATAATATTTGCTAACAGTACTATCAACAAACAAGCAATCTCATAACGTATTTCCCGTCAACGTACATTCTCCATAGATCAGCAGCATTTCTACCATATCTTCATGTGTGTACATTATACTGTACAGTATAAGTTCCACAACACAACATTTACTCACAATGTGTACTACCTCCGTGCCGTCAATAGATTACTCTGATGCATGACTACACTGGCAAGCGGTGTACTGCACGCCAAAGCAACAACAAATGGGATGATCGGAGGGTGGTGGAGCACAGGTGTTTGCATGGGTCACAAAACATAAACAAGGCGAAGTGGTAACTGTGGCAGTGGTGGGAACTACGTTGGACACTTGACTAGGTAGAGCCAGGCCCTGCGCGACAGGCACAATGGGGCATATAACACATTAGATAAACCTTATTTTGGGTGTGCAGGATAAATAAGACAACCTGACGGGTGTACACCGATTGGTACTGGTTCATATTGTGTGCGTAGGTACGTAAAACGTGCAAGTGGGAAACCATTATGGGCTTATGAGAGTTGTTGGCAGCAGACCGTATTATTCGTTTCGGACCTCTTGATAAGTATGGATGTGTGATTACACATGTCAATCACATCGCGATTACGGGCAGCATGGGGTTCACGCCTGAGCCTCAGGACGTGCACTAGCAGTGCATGTCATGTGTTTCAAGCATCAACTTCGCGTCTTAATATCTCAGGATGTAATGGGAATATTGCAATGCAATCAACGCCATTGTGTATGTGCTCTGTCATGCTATGGATTGCTGAAGAAAAAATATAGGAGTCCATTTAAAAAAAACATAAGTTTGTGTTAAAAAACACATATGCTTTCATTTTAGAATGTTTCAAATATGTACATTAATGGGCCCGAGCCCTACATTGATACCAGTGAAAGTCGTTTTCCAATAGCTGTTATTGTTCCAGAGATATTTTGGGTGGACAAGATAGCTGGGACACCTTGTATAAGCCTGTCATGTGAGGTCAACACTTCATAACATACTTATCCTAAGGATGATATGTGAGCATATTTCAACACACACACTCCCCCCCCCCAGTTATGATGAGAATCAGATATGATACTTTGCCAAAAATTAAACTTAAATCAATTGCTGGAACTATAGAAGAAAATTCTCTGAAGTTACCATTCAGTACTACATGAAGTTGTTTTCAGATATTAGCGAACTTAAAAAGTAACATTGAGGGTAGCAGATCAAATGTGTAATAACTATGAGTACATCCTCAAAGTGTAGCTTAGTAATGAGATTCACTTTTAAACCTTGACCAGTTCCACATAATTTGAAAAAGAAATAATGGAATCAATTACACAAAATTATAAAAAATGTATACATTTTTCAGTGTTATATACTGCTTGAGAAAGTCCCAGTCCATTTGTGGTAACATCTCCTTGCACTCTCTTTATATTCCTTTGTTGCTCCCAGGCACACAGTGTTTGTATTCAATAATTTCTGGAAATATCACAGAACAGGAAACAATTATATATGGTTTATGCTCAAATACTCAAATGTAACAAATGTAACATTCATATTAAATAGTCCTTACTTTCATTAACACTACACAGATATGTTTTCATAAACAACAGCTTTCTAGTGAGATAAATGTTGTCAATTCTATCAATATGGGTGCATAACTTACTCAAATGGCATTTGTGTATTATAAGTACATGCTCAAATATCACCTCCAAGACAGAATATGAGATAAAACAGTGTGTAGGTATCACAAAGATTTGTGTTCCCATTGACATAAGTTATTTATAATTTCTTTGCATATTTGTACATTTATTTTTACATTACACGTGCTCCCTCTGCAAAGTAGTGTATAACTTATGAAACTTCAAAATAATAAATACTGTAATAAAATTCACTTGTTCAGTAGTGGGAAACTTTGTGCAGACACATGCTCTTGGGACAGCATCCCCCTCATGTTAGCAAAGTGGTGTATATATTCATATGCAATAAAATTAGCAGTTAATGAATTCCACCCTTCAGTTTCTTAGTACATAACAATTGTGATCACATAATGTAAGGAATACTGTGCAGGTGCGTACTTTTGTGCAACTATTCCTTACATTGATTCATAATAAATTTTCACACAATGACAAATTGATTTGTTCAGTGTTCTGGTAATCCAACTAACAATTTTTTAGGTCAAACAAATGTGCAGGATGGAATGTAACGCTGTTATGAAAAGGATACATATAGACAAATTAAAATACTTTGGTGTCATACTGGACAGATCAATGACTTATAAATATCACACTACGAGAAGATCAATCAAAACATTGGTGCCAGAAACTACATCTTGAAAAAAATACTGAATAGTAATAGGGGAGCCAGACCAACTGTAATAAGAGCAATGGCTCAAGCATTTTGTTTTTGCATGGTGGAATATGCATGCCCTATATGGTCCAAACCCACTTATATCAATACAGTCATTGCAAGCCTAAATGACATATGCTGGCTAACAACTGGCTGCATGAAACTCACACAACTTGGGAAACTAAGTGGCAAGATTCTAAGATCCTGAATCCTGAAGAATTTCGCATGAGAATACAGGAAAATCTAAACACATCCAATGAGTACCACCCACTACATGGTGTTTGATGCTGACCTGGCAGTTGTAAATCCTGCAGAAGATAACTCATTACTAAGTTAAACGAGTCCCTGAAGGACTATCCAGCTTCAGAGAGATGCCCAGTGATAATACATTAATCTGGAAGATTTGGAGAACACTGAATGCATCAGAATGGATGTGATGGTAGTCAAATTAAATCCAATTAAATGGGATCTCAAATATTAAGCAGACAACAAATGCAAATGTAGTGAAATTTAGGACATAGCCATCTCCTACAATATCCCAACTGCCCCACAAGAGTACACTTGATGATCTATGGCTTGACAAGAAAGAAACACTGGAGGGTGGTTGATAAAGGAGTGAAAAAATGAAAATAAATTTTATGGAAATAATAATAATAACAATAATACACACATCAAAAAAAGTTGTGTGTCATCTCACTTCTGAGAGTTCCAGAACCTGTACAGAAAATAGGAATAGAGGGCAACATAAACACCATTCCCACACTTTTATTGCTCATGAAAACCATACATTGCATGTTGTACCACCATACAGCAAGACCTTCAGAGGTGATGGTCAGGATTGCTGTACACACTGGTACATCTAATACCCAGTAGCACATCCTCTTGCATTGATGCATGCCTGTGATCACTGTGGCATACTGTCCACAAGTTCATCATGGCAATGTTGCTCCAGATTGTCCCACTGCTCAATGGTGATTTTGCATGGATCCCTCAGAGTCACATCATCCATAAACAAGGCATGTTCAATAGAGCTCATGTCTGGAGAACATGCTGGCCACTCTAGTTGAGTGGTGTCATTATCCCACAAGATGAGCATGATAGAGTCATGAATTATGCATGAAGATGAATGCCTCGCCAATACACTGCCAATATGTTTGCATTATCAGTTTGAGGATGGCATTCACATATCATACAGCTTTTATGATGCCTTCCATGACCACCAGCAACATATGTCGGCCCCATATAATGCCACCTCAAAACAGCAGGGAACCTCCACCTTGCTGCACTCACTGGACAGTGTGTCTAAAGCATTCAGCCTGACCGTGTTGCCTCCAAACATGTCTCCGATGATTGTCTGGTAGAAGGCATATGCGACACTCATCTGTGAAGAGAATGTGATGCTAATCCTGAGTGGTCCATTTGGCATGTTGTAGGTCCCATCTGTACTGCACTGCATGGTGTCATGGCTGCAAAGATGGACCTCACCATGGATGTTGGGAGTGAAGGTGTGTATCATGCAGCCTGTTGTGTCCAGTTTGAGTCATAACACAACATTCTGTGGCTGCACGAAAAGCATTATTCAACATGGTGGCATTGCTGTCAGGGTTTGTCCGAGCCGTAATCCATAGGTAGCAGTCATCCACTGCAGTAGTAGCTCTTGGGTGACCTGAGCAAGATATGTCACCAACAGTTCCTGTCTCTGTGTGTCTCTTCCATGTCTGAACAACATTGCTTTGGTTCACTCCAAGACGCCTGGACACTTCCCTTCTTGAGTGCCCTTCCTGGCACAAAGTAACAATGTGGACATGATTGAACCATGGTATTGACTGTCTAAGCATGGTTGAACTACAGACAACATGAGCTGTGTACCTCCTTCCTGCTGGAATAACTGGAACTGATCAGCTGTCAGACCACCTCCATCTAATAGGCACTGCTCGTGCACGGTTGTTTGTGTCTTTGGGTGATTTTAGTGACAACTTTGAACAGTCAAAGGGACTGTGTGTGTAATACAATATCCACAGTCAACATCTATCTTCAGGAGTTCTGAGAACCAGGATGATGCAAAACTTTTTTTGTTGTGTGTAATTATTATTATTATTACTATTATACATGAAAGACAATGAATCATAGTTTTATGGATCACTTATGCTGCCATTGTTGGAGACAGGCATTTAGATTATATTACATCCCGTTGTCATTCAGCCAGTGCAAAAAATCAGTTACCCTTATTGCATCAGACTATCCGAGAAATGTGTGGTAAGCTTAATGAGTTGCTTGTATACTTTGAAGAAGTAGTGTTGACCAAACCAGTTGATACAATATGCCTCTCTGAATATCACGTGACCACTGTGTAGATACGTTAAATGTTACAGAATTCAATACGTTTTGTTTGTGTGGCTCTCTTCTGCAGCAGCTATTAACATCTTTTACTATAGGTTATCTGTATTGAGCCACAGTGTTAAACACTGTGTCAGTGCAGAATGAAAAACAGTTGAGAAAGTCAATTGTAAATAGTACAGTGCAGGAAATACTGCAGAATTCCAAAAACTACCAAGTGCAGATGTGAAATGAAGCAAATTATGCAAAGAAACACCAATAACCATGGAAGATGCTTTGTAAATAAAAGTGAAATGCATCTTGTGTAATTCTTTTTAATTAGTTTGCAGTCAGCTCAAGATCGATAACCTATAGTAACAGAAGTTACAAAATTTAATTTGGCCTCATACTTCTGTATAAAAAACTTGGAGACAGGAGTGGTTCCCATATTTGTCAGAAACTGTTTTAATTTCAAGAATACTCAAATTAACAAATTTTGCTCAGGGGAGCACTTAGAAGCTTGTGCAACAAAAGTGGTATTTCATAGTAAGTCCTTTATAATAGTAAATATGTACAGAGCATCTTCAGGAAAGTTTAACCAATTCATAAAAGATCTGGAAGCTCTGTTGTTCCATCTCACAATACAAAATAAGGAAATGATGGTTGCTGGAGATTTTAATGTGGATTTATTGAAAAGCTGTGTAGGTGAACGATTATCACAACCAGTAGCACAGTCACTGAATTAAATTCTTAATGTGAACTTTGCAAATAGGATATGCAAATGCTCCGAGAGTGCTATTGATAATATCTTTGTAAACAAATCTAGGGAAAAAGGTCATATCACAAAAACAATAGTAAAAGGGTTTTTTGATCATGATGTGCGGCACCTTATGTTAAATGTTGAAACTTGACTAGACATAAAATATATTAAATCTAAACACAAGAGGGTGATAAATCAGTCAAAAATTGAGAATTTCGGGAAACTGCTTAAAGATGTGAACTGGAAACATGTTTATAACACTTCTAACTCAAATGGAAAATACAAAGCATTAATTAATATGATGACTTGCTCATCATAAAATCATTTTCCCCTAAAGGTAATTAAAATCAAACAGAAGTCTACAAATAAATCATAGATTATACAAGAAATAAATGTTTCATGTTTGATAAAGAGGAAACAGCTCTGATGATGTTAGCACTGTAATGCATCACAAAGTACACTGCAAAATATTGAAGCAAGTAACCCACAAATCTAAGCAGCTTTATTATGAGGAAAAGATAACATCAGACAACAAATTAAAAACTATGTGGGATATAGTGAAGACAGAGACAAATGAGCCAAAAAGGAAGAGGAACAGGTAACTCAAATTAAATGATACATTGGTAACTAGAGTATGTAACGTCGCAAACTTATTAAACAGGTACTTTGTTTCTGTTACTGACAACTTGGTGTTATCAGGTCAGTAAACAATGCAATGGAATATCTGAGACCTGTCTTTACAAACAGCTTCAGTAAAATAAAAATGACAGTCACTTCCCCCCAGAAAAGTGGTATTGCTGATAACAATCCTTAAAATCAAAGTATTCCAGTGGTTATCATAACATGTCAATGAAATTAATTAAAGAGTGTAAATGAGAGTTGAGTTCCACCTTCAGTTATTTGTGTAAACAATGTCTTACCAGTTAAAAAATTCCAGACTTCTAAAAATATGCTTAAGTCAATTCTCTGTACAAGATGTGGGATACAGAGATAGCATCAAACTATTGATCAATTTCCCTTTTGCTGGCTTCTTGAAAAATATTTGGCAAGGTTGTCTTCAAGCATGTTCTTAAGCATCCAACTGATAACAATATTATACTAGTCACTGTTTGTGTTTCTTAAGGATCCTGATGTTGAGAAGGGTATTTACATATACACTGAGAATGTACCTGAATCATTAGATTACAAATTAGAGGCCACTGGCATTTTCTGCAATTTGTCAGAAGCCTTTGATTGAATGAATCACAGCATTCTCTAATGTAAATTAGAATATTATGATGTCACTGGCAGTGGTGCAAAATAGTTCAAGTCTTATCTAACTAACAGAAAACAAAGGGTGTCATTGCAAAATATCTGTGGAGTAAGCAATCAATCTTAATCTGATTGGGAATTAATTATGTGCAGTGTTCCTCAAGATTCAATCCTGGGTTCATTGTTTTTTCTTGTGTACATTAACGACTTTTTGCCTGCTACATTGCCAGATGATAAGTTTTGTTTTATTTGCAGATGATACTAACATTGCAATAAATAACATGTCAAGCACCGATTTAGAAATGGCTGCTAATCAAATTTTCACTGACATTAATAAATGATTTGAAGGTAATTTAGTGTCATTAAAATTTGAAAAGACCCACAATACACAGTTCAGATTTACTTCCAGCATGTGTATAACATATGAAGACATGCAGATTGAAGAGGTTGACAGTGTTTTATTTCTTGGATTACCACTTGATAACACATTCAGTTAGGAAGCGCATACCACAGAATTCCTGAAGTGCCTAAATAAGTTGGTGTGTGTGTCTCTATATATGTATACCACACAGTTACTTCTCCTTTGAAGGCGTTACATACAAACCAATCCGGGTTTGCCTTTGGGCAACCACATGGCACCATCATATGCCAACCTATTCATGGGCCATCTAGAGTAATCCTTCCTAAACAGCCACAATTCTAAACCCATCACCTGGTTCAGATTCAGTGATGACATCTTTCTGATCTGGATCAAGGGCGAGGACACCCTATCTACATTCCTCTCAAACTTTAACAACTTCTCCCTCATTTGCTTCACCTGATCCCATTCAACCCAGTTGGCCACCTTTGTAGATGTTGACCTCCATGTCAAAGATGGTTACATCAGTATCTCCATCCATATCAAACCTACTAACCACCAGCATTACTTCCACTTTGACAGGCCATGCATTCCACACCAAGAAGAACCTTGTAGTGCCTCAAGAATTTTGACGCAAATTCTAGAGACTCTCGGCTTTCCACCATCTCGAACACCTGGTATTTTACATACAAGAGTGAGAAATGGGAGAGTGTCTACCTCATGCCAGTTTTCTGTGTGTGCAGGATGTACATGTATCAAGAGAATGCTACAATGTGGATGGTTGAAAGATGCAGGCAAGTGGTTGCCGCACTCACCACAGGAGCTACATGCCCCGCACAAGTAGCAAATGCACCTTACTCCATGACGGTGCTACATCAGTCATTATTGTGAACAGTTGAATTATGTTATAAGAAAAGAAGAAGACACTTACTTACTTACTTACTTACTTACTTACTCTCTTGAGATCCTGATGGTGTGCTTGTGAGAACTTTGAGAGATTTCTGAGTCATTGGGCTTACGAAATATTGTTTATTTATGTGAAAGCTATTATGTGGTGTGGAAGTGAAAATATAGTGGGGTGATTTAAAAGTATCTTGAGTGTATGTAGTCATTTTGAGAGTAGAGAAAATTCCTCCAAACAGCATTATATCTTTGGAGAAGAAGTTGGGGAGATCAACGCAGCTGCCTATCCTGAAAAGAAGATCGCCAAGGCACCTCCAAGTAAGTCTAATAATGAATGGGACATGTGAGTCTTGCACATCAGCACCACCCGGCTTCCTGTAGTTGTCAGAAACTGTCAGAACCTTCCATACAACCTAGCCACCCATGGTGGTCACATCTGCAGTGACGAGCAGTACCTCTCGAACTATACCGAGGGTCTCACTGAAGCCTTCACAGAATGTAACTATCCTCCCAACCTTGTACAGGAACAAACATCCTGTGCCTTATCTTTCCAGTCTCGCACCACCTTCCAAAGTCCCACTGTCCAGCCATAGAGGAGCATTCCCCTCATAGCTCAGCACCACCCAGGACTGGAGCAACTGAATTACATTCTCTGCTGTGATTTTGACTGCCGCTCGTCATTTCCTGAAATGAGAAATGTTCTGTCCACTATCCTTGCCATCCCTCCCACAGTGGTGTTCTGCCATCCACTGAACCTACACAATATACTAATCCATCTCTAAATAACCCCTTCTCCCAACCCCTTACCTCATGGCTCTTACTCCTGTAAAAGACCTAGATGCAAGACAATGTTCCATACAGCCTCCCACCACCACCTACTGGAGTCCAGTCACAAACATCACCTATCTCCTCAAAGGCTACTTGTGAAACCGGTCCTGTGATCTACAAGCTAAGCTGCAACCAGTGCTGCATTCTATGTGGGCATGACAACCAACAAGCTGTCTGTCTGCATGAATGGCCAGCAACAAACTGTGGCCAAGAAACAAGTGGACCACTCTGTTGATGAGCATGCTGCCAAACAAGACATCCTTCATTTCAATGACTGCTTCAAAGCCTGTGCAACATGTATACTTCCCACCAACACCAGCTTTTCTGAACTGCACAGGTGGGAACTTTCCCTGCAATACATCCTATGTTCCTGTAATCGTTCTGGCCTTAACCTTCGTTAGTCATTGTCTTCACCCATCCAGCCCCTTTCTTGTTCCCATTCCAGCAGTACACAGCCCTCATTCCACCATCACACCCAGTCTTTTTACTTCTCTTGTTTTCCGCTACCCCCCCCCCCCCCCCCTTTCCACCTCGTCCCTGCACCCCATCTAAACCCCGACTGCTTAATCTCACCACCTTATCCTTGCGAACTCCCCAGCAGCACTTCACTGTCACTGCCCTACTATGACACCCCTCCCCACCCCAGTCTCCTCCTTACCCTCACCCAGTTGCCACACCCATCATGTACTGGTGCTGCTGCTCGCAGTGTGGTTTCAGTTGCGTGAGACTGCAGTCATGTGTTTGAGCTGCATTTGCGAGTGTGTGTGCATGTGCATGTCGTCTGTTTTTGATAAAGGCGTTACTGGCTGGAAGCTTTATTTGTAACAGTCTTTTTGTTGTGCCTATTTATGACTCAGCATCTCTGATTTACGGTGAGTAGCAAGTTTCCTTTCCACACACACACACACACACACCGAGTGTATATATATATAAAAAAACAAAGATGATGTGACTTACCGAGCGAAAGCGCTGGCAGGTCGATAGACACACAAACAAACACAAACACACACACAAAATTCAAGCTTTCGCAACAAACTGTTGCCTCATCAGGAAAGAGGGAGGGAGAGGGAAAGACGAAAGGATGTGGGTTTTAAGGGAGAGGGTAAGGAGTCATTCCAATCCCGGGAGCGGAAAGACTTACCTTAGGGGGAAAAAAGGACGGGTATACACTCGCACACACACACATATCCATCCACACATATACAGACACAAGCAGCTTATGTCGGCCGCCACATAGTGCTACTTTGTGCCTTTGGCAGCGGCGGCCGTGACGTCACGGCCGAGGGTCGGCGGGTGGCTGGGGGTCGTTGGCAAATAATCAGTTGGTGGGAAAGCGGCTAACCTTGAATTGTTTTGCAATGCTAATAAGATGTGAATCGGGTATATAAGGAGTAGCGTTGTCTGTATATCATTAGTTTCATTTTGTTAACGATGGGTTATGGAGTCTCGTCGTGGCAAGAGTAGTGGAAAGTTTAACACGTATACCGTTCGTGGTGAAAAGAAACAATGACCTTGGTCAGCAATACGTGAAATTAATCGTAAATGTGCAGAGAAAAGTAAAACAGGCAGTTTAGACGAATCGTTGGACTTGACGTATGTTGATACCGATTTTTTCGATGCATTGGGAGAATTACATTTAACTGAATTGTTTGGTGAAACTCCGTCTGAACCAAAACGTCCCAGACAAGAAAGCGAGCCTACAGCAGGACCTTCTTCGAGACCTGACATTCAACCAACGAATTAGAAGAACGAGGATTATAAATTCCAAGTACTTCTGCATCCACGACGATGGAAATCGACGAAGCAACCATTGGTTGCAAAAGCTAGCACTTTCGGTGGTAAGTCACATCATCTTTGTATATATATATATATATATATATATATATATATATATATATAGAGGGAAACATTCCACGTGGGAAAAATATATCTAAAAACAAAGATGATGTGACTTACCGAGCGAAAGCGCTGGCAGGTCGATAGACACACAAACACACACACAAAATTCAAGCTTTTGCAACAAACTGTTGCTTCATCAGGAAAGAGGGAAGGAGAGGGAAAGACGAAAGGATGTGGGTTTTAAGGGAGAGGGTAAGGAGTCATTCCAATCCCGGGAATGGAAAGACTTACCTTAGGGGGAAAAAAGGACAGGTATACACTCGCACACACACACACACACACACACGCACACACACACACACACACACACACACACACACACATATCCATCCGCACATACACAGACACAAGCAGATATTTGTAAAGGCAAAGAGTTTGGGCAGAGATGTCAGTATATATATATATATATACTCGACTGACATCTCTGCCCAAACTCTTTGCCTTTACAAATGTCTGCTTGAGTCTGTG
Organism: Schistocerca piceifrons; assembly: GCF_021461385.2. Taxonomy (NCBI): domain Eukaryota; kingdom Metazoa; phylum Arthropoda; class Insecta; order Orthoptera; family Acrididae; genus Schistocerca; species Schistocerca piceifrons. Next base: position 140,619,895 of record NC_060141.1, on the reverse strand, counting down.
TGTGTGCGGATGGATATGTGTGTGTGTGCGAGTGTATACCTGTCCTTTTCTCCCCCTAAGGTAAGACTTTCCGCTCCCGGGATTGGAATGACTCCTCACCCTCTCCCTTAAAACCCACATCCTTTCGTCTTTCCCTCTCCTTCCCTCTTTCCTGACGAAGCAACCATTGGTTGCGAAAGCTAGAATTTTGTGTGTATGTATGTGTTTGTTTGTGTTTCTATCAACCTGCCAGCGCTTTCGTATGGTAAGTCACAGCATCTTTGATTTTAACTATACTGAGAAGTAGTGGTTAGAATACCCAGTTTCCTGCTTGGTTTGACAAATTACTCCACAATATGATCCCGTGATATAAATACATTATATATACATATAAAATTTCACTGGACATGATGAGAAGGGAAGACTCCCATCTTGTAAGTCTCCTTCGACCAGGGGTTCTGGCTAACTTTTCCAAACTCTGCCAGTTTTCCTTAATCTCTCCAGTTCCTTTCTCTTCGCCACTCTTCCTTTCCTATCAAAGCTTCTGTCATGAAGAACCACTGACCCCAAAAGCCTACATATTTAAACCTTTTATATATATGTGTTCTCCTTCTGTCATGTGGTGATTTTTTTATCTATCCAATTACATTACACTGTCCAAAATTGATTATTTCCGTGACTAATTCAAAAACCTTGTTCGGGAGCTGATACCATTCAATCACAGCATCCCTCTCATAGGTGGAAGACTCCCAGAGGACGTTTGATTTCCTTCAGCATTGCTAATAACAGCATTACTGTTTCTCGTGGACTCTTCTATCTAAGAGAAATTGGAACCATAAAATTGGTACTGTAACAAGGGAGGAAAGGATGCTTTTTTGCACAAATGAGACAGAATACTGTTGTTGTTGTGACTTTCAGTCCAGAGACTGGTTTGATGCAGCTCTCCATGCTACTCTATCCTGTGCAAGCTTCTTCATCTCCCAGTAATTACTGCAATCTACATCGTTCTAAATCTGCTTAGTGTATTCATCTCTTGGTCTCCCTCTACGATTTTTACCCTCCACGATGCCCTCCAATACAAAATTGGTGATCCCTTGATGGCTCAGAACATGTCCTACCAACCGATCCCCTCTTCTAGTCAATTTGTTCCACAAACCTCTCTTCTCCCCAATCCTATTCTATACCTCCTCCTTAGTTATGTGATCTACCCATCTAATATTCAGCATTCTTCCGTAGCACCACATTTCGAAAGCTTCTATTCACTTCTTGTCCAAACTATTTATCGTCCATGTTTCACTTCCATGCATGGCTACACTCTATACAAATTCTTTCAGAAATGACTTCCTGACACTTAAATCTATACCCGATAACAAATTTCTCTTCTTCAGAAACTCTTTCCTTGCCATTGCCAGTCTACATTTTATATCCTCTCTACTTCGACCTCATCAGTTATTTTGCTCCCCAAATAGCAAGACTCCTTTACTATGTTAAGTGTCTCATTTCCCAATTTGATTCCCTCAGCATCACCTGACTTAATTCGACTACATTCCATTATCCTCGTTTTGCTTTTGTTGATGTTCATCTTATATCCTCCTTTCAAGACACTATCGATTCCGTTCAACTGCTCTTCTAAGTCATTTGCTGTCTGTGACAGAATTACAATGTCATTGGCGAACCTCAAAGTTTTTATTTCTTCTCCATGGATTTTAATACCTACTCAAATTCTTCTTCTGTTTCATTCACTGCTTTCTCAATATACAGATTGAATAACATCGGGGAGAGGCTACAACGCTGTCTCACTCCCTTCCCAACCACTGCTTCCCTTTCGTGCCCCTCGACTCTTATAACTGCCATCTGCTTTCTGTAAAAATTGTAAATAGCCTTTCACTCCCCGTATTTCATCCCTGCATACCTTCAGAATTTGAAAGAGAGTATTCCAGTCAACATTGTCAAAAGCTTTCTCTAAGTCTACAAATGCTAGAAATGTAGTTTTGCCTCTCCTAAATCTAGCTTCTAAGATAAGTCATGGGGTCAGTATTGCCTCACGTGTTCCAATATTTCTACAGAATCCAAACTGATCTTCCCTGAGGTCGGTTTCTACTAGTTTTTCCATTCATCTGTAAAGAATTTGCATTTGTATTTTGCACCCGTGACTTATTAAACTGATAGTTCTGTAATTTTCGCATTTGTTAACACCTGCTTGCTTTAGGATTGGAATTATTATATTCTTCTTGAAGTCTGACGTTATTTTGCCTGTCTCATACATCTTGCTCACCATATGGTAGAGTTTTGTCAGGACTGGCTCTCCCAAGGCTGTCAGTAGTTCTAATGGAATGTTGTCTACTCCTGAGGCCTTGTTTCAACTCTGGTCTTTCAGTCCTCTGTCAAACTCTTCATGCAGTATCATACCTCCCATTTCATTTTCATCGACATCCTCTTCCATTTCCATAATATTGTCCTCAAGTACTCCTTCCACCTTTCTGCTTTCCCTTCTTTGCTTAGAACTGGGTTTCCATCTGAGCTCTTGATATTCATGCAAGTGGTTCTCTTTTCTCCAAAGGTCTCTTTAATTTTCCTGTAGGCAGTATCTATCTTACCCCTGGTTAGATAAGCCTCTACATCCTTACATTTGTCCTCTAGCCATCCCTGCTTAGCCATTTTCCACTTCCTGTCAATCTCATTTTTGAGACGTTTGTATTCCTTTTTGCCTGCTTCATTTACTGCATTTTTATATTTTCTCCTTTCATCAATTAAGTTCAATGTATCTTCTGTTACCCAAGGATTTCTAGTGGCCCTCATCTTTTTACCTACTTTATCCTCTGCTGCCTTCACTACTTCATCCCTCAAAGCTACCCATTCTTGTTCTATTGTATTTCTTTCCCCAATTCCTGTCAATTGTTCCCTCATGGTCTCCCTGAAACTCTGTACAACCGCTGGTTTAGTCAGTTTATTCAGGTCCAATCTCATTAAATTCCCACCTTTTTGACATTAGTGACTACACATTCAAAAAGACCTTTGGTATTGAAGAAGTTATTTAGACTTATTAATACACAATGATCAACATCAGTGTACTTAAGAACTGGCAAATGTGATGTGATGTATTATGTTCATTTCACCAGTGTATGGCATTTACATGCAAGGGGAAGTTCAAAAATTGGGTGTATGGATGCCACATACTTTAAGCCAGAATCACAAATATCAGAATGCTCATCATCTATTGGCTTGTGAGTAATATCGACCGCTCCTATCATGTATCATTGCTGGGGATGAGAAACGATGTCTTTATGCTAACATAGAAAAGAAAGGAATGGCCGAGCCCAAACAAAGCAGAAACTCCCCATACAAAGACCTGCACACATCCACAACAGATAGTGTTATGCTTCTGGTGGAACAGTGACCATGTGGTGCACTTTTAATTGCTTACTTGAGGTGTAACCATCACCGATGACATTTATTGTCAACAACTGAGATGTTTTTCAGATGCAATGTAGGAACAATGACCAATGAAAGGAAGATGTAAGTGAAGCTACTCCATGATAATGCCAGCCTGCCTTCTGTTGGACTGACAACAAACACTATGCAGGATTCAGGTAGGAAACTCAGTCTGCACCCACCTTATTTACCTGATCTTGTGCCCTCAGATTTTCACCTTTTCTGCTCTCTCATGAACAGCCCTTAAGGAATTTTCTTCCTGCCAAGAAACACGCTACATGCCTGGCTCAATGAGTTCTTTGCCTCAAAACCATATGATTTCTACAGGAATGAAAATGCTATCCCAGCATTTGCAGGCTGTTGTAAATACTTAAGGAGTTTATACTGATGATGTTATGTTTATTAAACTTGTGGAAACTTACAAATATATGCACCAACCCAATAATTATATGTTAAAAAAATGTTTACTTTATTTTCTGATATCTAGCCTTCATACTTTTCATACTATGATTACATATTCAAAATTTTGTCGTATAGCAATGTCCAACAGTTAAAACAAAGATAAATGTGTTTATCTATGAAACTTTCTGGAAAATATCTTCTTTAATCATCAAATTGTTGAATATTTATTCCCTGCAAAGTAACCTATTATAGTTTGAAAGTCTTGCTGTAATTCAACAGGCAAGATTTTGATAAGCTTTCTCTAGTCCTTATACTTAGTTACAAAAGGCTGTACATCTTTTGCACAAAATGTTTCTTTGATTTTTCATGTAGTGGGATTGACTAGCGCCATTGCCTTGGGGTGTGATTTGCTGATAATGACAAATAATAATATATAATGGATAGTTTTTTATGGTAAAATCTCATTTCTTGACTTTTAACAAGCACTACATCTCCCACCATGCAATATATTTGGGTCCCACGCCTTCACCTACTTTTGTCTTTCCTCTCTCCTTGACTGAATATTCCTTACAAGGGAACCTCCCCATCGCACCCCCCTCAGATTTAGTTATAAGTTGGCACAGTGGATAAGCCTTGAAAAACTGAACACGGATCAATCGAGAAAACAGGAAGAAGTTGCATGGAACTATGAAAAAAATAAGCAAAATATACAAACTGCATAGTCCTTGTGCAACATAGGCAACATCAAGGACAGTGCTTGCTCAGGAGCGCTGTGGTCCCGTGGTTAGCGTCAGCAGCTCCGGAATGAGAGGTCCTTGGTTCAGGTCTTCCCTCGAGTGAAAACTTTACTTCCTTTATTTTCGCAAAGTTATGATCTGTCCGTTCGTTCATTGACGTTTCTGTTCACTGTAATAAGTTTAGTGTCTGTGTTTTGCGACCACACCGCAAAACCGTGCGATTAGTAGGCGAAAGGACGTGCCTCTACAATGGGAACCGAAAACAGTTGATCGCAAGGTCATAGGTCAACTGATTCCTCCACAGGAAAACACATCTGATATATTCAATATGACACTGGTGACGGCATGTGCGTCACATGACAGGAATATGTTGTCAACACACCTAAATTGTACACTTGGCGAATGGGTAAAAAGATTCTTCTACTTTCCCAATTTAGGTTTTCTTGTGGATGTGACAATCACTCTCAAAAAAGTGATTCAAACATAAGAGTTTGTCACATAAACTGCAACAGTTTCACAGTCGCACAGTTTTCCCTTTTAATGTTTTCAAATTTTTCCGTTTGTAGACCCTCAAAATCCTGCATATGTCCAAGCAAATCTGAACATGTCCTGGAATTTTGAAGAGCGAAGTTGATTATGTGTGAGTGCCTGAACTTTGATAATTGGCTGAAAATGAAAAATTATTGTTTTCACTCGAGGGAAGATTTGAACTAAGGACCTCTCGTTCCGGAGCTGCTCATGCTAACCACAGGACCACGGCACTCCTCAGCTCAGATTATCCTTGATGTTGCATATGTTGCGCATGGACTACTCAGTTTGTAAATTTTGCTTACTTTTTCATAGTTCCACACAACTTCTTCCTGTTTTCTCGATTGATCTGTGTTCAGTTTTTCAAGACCTATCCACTGTGCCAACTTATAACTAAATCTGAGGGGGGTGCAATGGGGAGGTTCCCTTGTTAGTGTCAGCTGTCTTTGCTTTTAAGTCAGTTTCATTTAGAGGTCAGTCTACCAATTTCAGGGACAGTTTGCCATCCAGTATGAACCTACTACCTCTGAAGGAGCCAGGATTGTAACTGAATGATGCAGTTCATTCAGTACCTCTTTGAGTAGTTCTACCAGTTTACATTTGCAGCACAGCAAGTTCTACAGAGTTGACCTCACACATACACACAACCCTTCATTGTAGATTTTCTTGTCAATGGTACCTGGTCATTAATATATGGTTTACATTTTCCCATCCTACAAATAATTTAAATTTCTTTGCAGTGAACTGTAGTGCATTACTGGATGACACTAGGGCAACACTTTGGTAGTTTCTTCTACATTCCTAAATGAATTCTTAAAATAATGATCTCAGTTAGTCTTGCTGTGAATTATTGTAAAATTCTTTGATATTTTTATATTTATTAAATTTTAAAAAGTAAATAACAAAATGCACTCTTTACTTTATATCTTGACCAACATGCGAGCCTAAAGTGAGCCAAGATAATTTATCTGGTTGGCACTATGTGGGATGTTTGTTTTAACTTAAAACAATTAAATATCTCAAAAATTACACATTGTATGAAAAAAAGTTCCAGCTGAAAAACAAATATTTTCAAGATGGGCATTGATCAGTGCCAAAAATTGGCAAACCCTACTTCCCTGCTCCCTGTAGGAGTCAACTTTTTTATTTTAAAATGGGAACACCCTCATTTTTATTGTAGATTGTACACCAAAAAATACCTAGGGTTTACCAAAACATTTTTTTTTTATTTGTAGTAGAATGTGTGATCATCCACAAATTTCAGTTTTTCCAGTTTCCGCAATTAAGAACCACACAATGAAAATTCTTGGTTTTGCTCAGATTTCACCATCAAGGCAAATGATTTCAGTTTTTTCTTGTGTTCAACCACATCTTTCATATGCCAATTACAGTGACATCAACCAGGTATGGAAAAATTGTTTCAGATAAACCCTTGTATTTTTTGGCATATGATCTGACTCTGCACTTTATAAGCAGGTTTCCAATTTGAAAATAAAATGTTGACCCCCCCCCCCCCCCCCCCCCCCCCCCCCCCCCCTACTGCCATGGATCAAGACACAACCAGTTTTAGTATAGACAGTTTATTAACTTTTCGTCTGGAATATTTTTTCATACAATGTGTATTCTAGGAGACACTTTTATGTTCCAAGTTAAAACACACACACTGTATTGTCTTGTCCTCTTAGAGACACAATAGAATAATTAAATTCTTATGAGAACAGTGCACATGAAGTATGTCTATTCTGGAGGATGACCGTTCAAACCCATGTCCGCCCATCCTGATTTAGGTTTACCATGATTTCCCTAAATTTCTCACAGCAAATGCTGGATTGTTCCTTTGCTATGGCATGACAAATATCCTTCTCCATCCTTGACATGGTCCAAGCTTGTGCTCAATCTCTAATGACTTTGATGTTGATAGTATGTTAAACCCAATCTTCCTTCCTTCCTTCAAGTAAACCTACTATGTAATAATCTACTTTGTAATAGAAAAGCTAATGTGCTATGATCAGTGTGTCATGGAGAGTATTGTGCATTGGTACATTTTTCAAACTTTTGCCTCTAGCCAATCCTATAACAGAAGTTTAGTATATTTTCTTATTCCATTTTTAACCCATTGTCTTACTAATATTTTTCCCATCATTGAGCCTATATGTACTATTTAAATTTACAAAAATTGACATGTTTTCTCTTACATGCTTTTCTCAAAATTATATAATTTTTTTGATAGGATTTATTTATAAACATATCCTTACTGTGTATTGAAGTGATGAGGAGTGAAGATAATACTGTTTTAGAAGCTTTTGTTGGTGTGGTATACCCAAAAAGTAGAGGTACATGTGATACCACTAAACATTTCTCACACTCATATTGTGTATCACTTTTCATCTTAGAAGTTTTTTCTAGCTTGAAAACTTGTACATAGAAACATGGTCATGTACATAGGAAACAGACATTTGACTGAAATTTAAAAGTGTTGTAGTCAAGAAAATCTTGCCAGTACTGTATTTAGTAATCTGTCTGTTACATTATTACCCTACTACAAATCTGTAATAGGTAACTGACAACAAATTAAACGGAAGTATTATCAAAAACTAGTTACAAGTCAAATACACTTCTAAATAGCAGCTAAAATCTTGTCACTGCTGTATTTAATAGTCTGTCTGTTACATCATTACTCAACTACAAATCTGTAATAGGTAATCAACATCAAATTAAGCAGAAGTGTTATCAAAAACTAGTTACATGTCAAACACACTTTGAAATAGTAGCTATTGGAAAGTAAAACAAAGTTCCATTTTAATGACAGGTAAAATTGTTAATACATGAAGAAAATTTAGTTCACTTGCAAGTACCAGTTCACTTGCAAGTACCAGATGTTACATGGTAAAGGACCTACTTTTGTTGGTGCATCACCAAGAAAGTATGGCTCAACTGTCCACATGTTATGTAAATAGTTGTAAAAATGTGTAATATTTTACTCACTACAAAAATTCTGGAAATGAAGAATTAACAGTATACTCCAAATAGCTGTAATATATTATGTAGCAAATAGATGTGTAGAGTGTGAAATACTTACAAATTCTATGCAAAACACACTGTCATACCTAACAACAACAATAAGCTGTAGAAAAAGGGCAGAAACTGTGTATCAAGATATCTAGTGTACTTTCTTTTATGTAATTCTAAAATTGGTCACTAGATTGAAGTACTGTCCAAAACTCATTGTATGTTCTTAGGTACACTATCCACTAGGAACAACACTCTCCCCTGCTACTGTGTCATATCTAGATAGTAATTGCTTAAATTTCTTAAATGACTATACTACTGCCAGTGCTTCCTTTTTAGTAATCCCAAAATTTTTCTCATTATGAGTTAACATGCAGCTTGGAGAACCAATGGAGCAATTTCTGGGATGTTACTGTCATGTATTAATTAAAAATGTGGCATATGAGACCATTGTCTGAACAACCTGAGGTGAAGTGAAATGGACAATTGAAATCTGGATGAAAAAGTAATGTTACATGTGCTAAACATTATTTGATGCATTCAAATTCTGTTTAACATTCCAAAGCTGATTTCCATTTTATGTTACATTTCAGCAGTGTCATTATGCAGGATGTATTTAATACCAATTTTGCTGAAAACTTTCTGTAGAAGGCTAGCATCCGTAAGTAAGTTTTTATTGGTTGTTTACTCATTGGTTTGGGACATAGTCTTCTTGTATGTAACCTACTTCTATCTACCTTGATGTTTGAATGTTTTATCATTCTTAATACGTATTTCCTGCTGTTTTAATTTCCAGTTTGGACTTTTTGATTGCAAATTTGTTTGTCAGCAATGGTCACCACATGATAGTGTTCCAGGTAGAAAAACTGCAAAAACTCTTAGTTGGATTTCTTCTTAAAATATTACATAATAATCAGTTTTCTCAAATTAATACTTTTGAGATGCTTTTCAGTGACTGCTTCTAACAATGGACATTTATTGTAGATGCAAGTACCGATGTATATTTGAATGTATACTAATTCAGACTATTCAGTGTTTTCAATAGTGAGTGTTTACATTATTACTACGTCTACAACTTTGCGGCCACCATTTTTTCTTGAAGTTTGGGGCTTTATTGTGAAAACTTACAAAAACATTATGATTGATAGTATTGCCCGTTGCTGGCCACTATATTCTTCCATCTTTCAGATGAACTGTGGGGATCCATGAATCGATTCAGTTTTGCACTTGTTCGAATGATCGGAATTGCTGGTCAGCCAGACTGTATGCCACTGATTGAAAAAGGTGGTAGTCAGAGAGAGGAACGTATGGAGAATATGGCAGGAGGGATAGGACTTCTCATTTCAACATGTTCATGTCTATTTTGACTGATTTTGCAACATGGGGTTGAGCACTGACCAGCTGCAAAATTACCTTTATATGTCTATTGCTGTATTGTGGCCATTTGTGTTTCAGTGCTGGGTCCAAATGCATCCAATGATTTCAATAATGATGTCCTGTGACTGGCTTTGTCTGTTTCAGTAGCTAGGAAAATGTTCTGTCTTCCACCCCCATGCCAGTTTTTGACACTAAATTCACCATTCTTAAGGTGTATAGAACATCCTCTGCATGTTCTTCTACTAATAGTTCCCTGAACATTGGTCTTACCCTGCATTTTAAGAGCCACAGCTGCAGATTTCTTCATTTTAAGGAGAAAATTAAAACTTCCCGCAAATGGCGACAAATGAGTACATAAGTTGATGTAGTTAATAGAGAATAACCTTATGATTCAACCACAAATTGACTAATATTTTGGCCGAATACTTTGCATCTTCACTGGAGACTCATGTAGTGCAGATTCTGAGGCCTTCCCTAGGCAGACCTTGTGGTATCACTACCTGCATGAAGTGCCTGTTTCATGTGCTGATGAATAGTTTTCTGGGATGTATTTCGGATATGACTGAGTCCTGTGCACCAAAAGAAAAGCCAGGCTGTGAAGTAAGTGCTCAGTCATTGCAGGTCAGTTCCAAAAAACCAGTGTATGCAAAATGTCATAAAAAGTGTAACTCAAACAATTTTGATTCGTGCAAAATGGTAAATAAACAAGAAGGGATAACACCCTTAAAGTTAATGCACTTAAATGTGCAATATCTCAGAAACAAACTAGACATTCTACAAATATTCATAGAGTAACATTTGCCACATGTACTAGTAATAACGGAACATGGGCTAAAATGCAGTGAAATAATATACTATAGATTAGAAGGTTACTTACTAGCAAGTAGTTATTGTAGGCAAAACCATAAAGGTGGTGGTGTGGCAATTTATGTTAATAAGGATGTAGAAGCTAAAAAAAATTCATTTCTTGAACACCACACCAAAGAAGGATCAATTGAAATGACAGGCATTGTACTCCACAGTAATGATCTTAAGTTACCAAAGCATAAAGTGATTGGAGTGTATAGGCCACCAAATGCTGATGTAATGCTGTTTATGGATAAACTTAGTAGTGTTGCTGGCCAGGCTGGTTCTAATGACCTTACTATATTAGGTGACTTTAATATAGATGCAAACTCATATAGTCTAGTAAACTTCAAACTCAGTGATGTACTGACCTCATACAACCTTGTAAATATAGTGAACTCTGACATCAGAGTGACGGACACATGTTCCACTAGAATATATTATGGTATAATCAATAAAGATGTTATAGATAAGGTAAATTACAGTAACTTAGATTTTTTTTAATCTGACCACTTCTGTCAGGTGATAGAATACAAAAATTCAGTTGTGCCTAAAATAACAAAAATTGTGCTACAGAAACGAATGCTGAATACCTCAAATATTAATGCTCTTAAAGACAAACTAGTGAATGAGAAATGGGATTCTGTGTACCAGGTAAAAGGGTCAGATGAGAAATGGAATGAATTCTACTCAACCCTACTGCATCATTATGAATATAGTTGTCCAGTCAGAGAAATCCAGAAGGTAGTTAAACACTGTCAAAATGGAAGTAATCCTAGACTAAAACTCCCAACAAATCTGATTAGGCTCAGGCAGCAAGTACATGATCTAAACCAGCTTTGTAAAGCTACTACTATGCAAGTTTTCATGGAAAAATCAATAGGGCCAAGCACACTTTTAAAACTGAAATTGTTAATCTTAGGAAGCAGATTAACAGCAAAACAATAGAACAGTCTGACAACATAAGCAAAGCATCTTGGAAGCTGATTGACAAATACCGAAAAGGTCGCAAGAAGATGAACATGGAACCACTCAGCATAAGATGTAATGGTAACATTATAAAAAACCCTGATACTATATGTAATATTTTTAATAACTACTACATTTCTGGTGAACAATCAATGCATATTACAGATCCACAGATAGAGATCTGGTGCCATCTCACTCAGCGTACCGAATTTGAATTTGTGGAAGTGAATAAGCAGGAGGTTTGCAGGGCAGTATATATGCTAAAGAAAAAATTTTCATCTGGATGGGCTGGCATATCCAGTGCTATTATTAGAGCATGCTTAAAAGAAATTTCTAAACCTCTTACTCACCTGATTAATTGCAGCATTAGAGAAAACATGTATCCAACGGTTCTAAAAATGAGTGTAGTGAAACTAGTGTATAAAAAGGGAAGTAAGGAAGAAGTCTCCAACTATAGACCAATATCATTAATTCCCACTTTTAGCAAGATATTCAAAAGCATTATCCTTTCTCAGCTAAGTGCCTTTTTCACAAAACATAAACTACTTGTAGATTCGCAGCATGGCTTCAGAAAAGAGCCAAGTACAAACACAGCAGTTACACAGTTCATCCATGAAGTTTACTATCTATTGAACCAGAAGATGCAGACTGCAGGTATATTTTTGGATCTGACAAGAGCATTTGATATGGTAAACCATAGGGTACTTCTTAAAAAGCTAAAATCTTATAGTATTGGGGATCAAGCCATGAATCTTTTAACCACGTACCTGTTAAATCATAAGCATAGCACTAAATTATCATACAAACTAGATAATGAAATCATGAACTCCCAGTCCACCAGTGAGCCTGTACTACAAGGTGTACCACAGGGCTCAATCCTTGGACCCTTTCTTTTCCTTATATATGTTAACAACATTGCACAACCCATTAACTCCCATATTGTAAGCTATGCAGATGACACATCAATCTTATTCTATGGGAGTGAATCTAAAGAGCTTAAATCTTTTGCTACTAGTGGAGTAACAGAAGTAACAAAATAATTCAATGATCAGGGACTCAAGGTGAAAGTCATCAAATCTCAGCTACTGACATTTAAAACAGGCAGTTCTCATCACAGCAATATGAATTGTGTGTGTAATATCTCTGCAACAGAAAATGGTAACTGTAAATTCCTGGGTGTATATGTTGATGAAAATTTGTGGTGCACATACCACATTAATTTCGTATGCGGAAAAGTCAAGAGTGCCATATATCTCCTCAGCCAGCTCGCAAACATAGTTCCTAGCCAAGCACTGAAATTAGTATATTATGGAACATTTTACCCTTTCTCAATTATGGAATTGAACTATGGGGCTGTGCAGCTGATGTACATTTAAAAAGAATACTACTACTACAGAAAAGAGCAATAAGACTTATACATGGGATGGAACATAGAGATTCATGCATGAAGTGTTTGTGCAGCACGAATATCTGACAATATATTCTCTGTACACCTTCAAAATAGTTGTATTTTTTATAAGTCAACCAACAAAAGCTATCAAGGGCAGTGATGTACACAATCACAACACTAGAACAAAGTATAGCTATTTCCGTAACAGAACAACGTTAAAAATGACTGATAGAAGGCCATATATCAGTGGTTTGATTTGGTATAACAAGCTACCAAACTCTCTAAGAGCGTACATGGGAAATGTTTTTAAAACAAAATTAAAATCTTTTCTAATAGAAAAATGTTTATATTCTTTCAGTAAATTTTAAGATAGTGATTGTAACATGAGGCATTAGCATATCAGTTGTAATGTGATAAATGTAAAAAATAGACATAAGAAGCAACAGCTACAGAATATAGTGTATTTTATAAGTATAAATATAACCATAGTATTAAGTCTGACGTTTGCATAAACCATCATTATGATGGCTCCACGCAAAGAAAATGTAAATAAATAACTAAATAAACTCCAACCACCACCCAAGGAGTACCTCAAACAAATAACAGTTGTCCATCGCAAAGGATAAGGCTACAGAAAACCTTCTACTTTCTAATGCTCATGGCAACAATCTTGAATTTAATTCAGCAAAAATTCTGTACAGTTACAATTAGGGCAATTCTTCTGGATAATCCTGTGTAAAGGAACATTTGGAAATGGAGTACAGCATTTCTACTTTTGCCTTGCTACCATCAGTTTCAGTTCCTTCTCTTCCATTAGTGTCTGGTAGCTAAATTTGGTACACATAAATTCTTAACATATGAATGGAATATCTTTGGATATTGAGAGAGATCTTTTGATAATACACTGGTACTGTCATCATTGAAGGCTTCATGCATTGCTCTCTTGTCAGCCAAATGTGTTTCATTCAGCATCTGGGTGTGTAATTCTATACTTTGCTTTCTACTCTCTGTTTCTTTAGAACTCTCTTTATAGTGACTGTATACAATACCCATCATGAACTGTTCTCCTCGGTGGACACCTATCCAGTGCATGTTCCATTATTCTCTTAACGTTGAGGCATTGTTCTTTTAGATGCTCGTGTCCAGAGCTAGATGTTTGAAATGCCTCATTGAGATATATATTGCTGCTTATTTGTCTAGTTTACTGAACATACAATTCTTTCTACTGATTTCAGATGCCCTTTGTACACTGGTAATTATTGGTACAATAATTGCTCATGGTTAGTGATACCACTTTCAAAGTAGTATTCCTTACACAGGTTAGGTCTTTTGTTGTGCCATTAGGTCTAATACAGTTCCATCACACGTGGAGAACTTAACTATATGTTTTAATAGTCTTATCCACTGCCACAGCTTCTTCTCTTCAGCAGTCCTCTTCGTTTCCTTGTCGAATAACAATCCATTTCATTGATCATATTTTTTACATAGGATGTTCTTGATCTTCCCCTCATTTTCTTCCCTGTGATTGTGCATTTGAAAATGATTTTTAGAAGACTATTACGTCTAATTAAGTTTCCAACTAGTTTTGCTGTGTGATGGCCAGTGACTTTTAGTAATTCTTTCTTTCTTCCTTCATGTTTCCTGTGGAACTATCTCATTCATTTTTCTGTCAGTGCAACTAGTTCTTGTAACTCTCCTCCAGAACCACATTTCCACAGCTTTGGGCCAAGCTTTCTTCTGCTTTGCTAATGTCCAGATTTCACAGGTGTACATTGAGAGCTCCACACAACGATTTTTGCAATTCTTTTCTTAGAGTGAAAGCTAAGCAGATATGCTTGTTAAATAGAAGGTTCTTCTTATTTTGAAAGGTACTCTTGGCCAGTGTTATTCTTCACTCAGTTTACTTGTGCATTCTACTGTTTCCCGCCACAGTGCTAAAAAGATAGTGGAATTTGATTAGCCCTACAATTGATCGCTGCCTACTTTTATATCTGTCTTATTTGCACCTCTTGTCTTGTCATAACTGTGACATTTGCCTTTAGTTTTACTCCACCACTTATCAATTTAAGACCTTATGCATTTTATTTAATTCTTTCTCTCAGGCTTCCACCAGTGCAACATCATCAACAAATCTAAAATAGTGAATATGAATATCATTAACTTTGATTCCAGTTGTTATGTGCCATGCTTTCAAATAATTTTGACAAACCACAGATAATATTGTCTGTGATTTACTACCTAATGCATAAAGTAGATTATTTGTTGATGTAGGTGTAAATAACCACAAGATTGAAATCACTCATACATCCTAACTTGACTCAGATAATATGTTATTTGTGGTCTGTAGGTTTAAATGATGCTTATACCTTGTCTTTTTACAAAGTTTTGGTAAATACTTGTTGTATTTTCATTGGAAAGAAATTTTTAAGAATTAGTTTCCTTTCTTGTACAAATCCTGAACCTTGGCATATATCAGCCGGTTTGGGAGTGTTTCAGAGATAAACAAATGATTGTGTAAACAGTTGAAGGTACCATTAAACTAAGGCTAACTGACATAATCTGCCTCTGTGAACATCATGTGACCACTGGTATGGAATTTTTAAGTGTCACAGGATTTAGGTTAGCATCTCACTTTTGTAGAGCAGAAATGGAGAAAGGAGGAGTTACCACATTCATCAGGAACTGTCATAAATTTAAGAATATAGACATTCATAAATTTTGCCTAGAACAGCATATGGAAGCATGTGCAACAGAAGTAGAATTTCACAAAGAATCCTTCATAATATTATGCGTATATCAAGCACCTGCAGGTAGCTTTAATCTGTTCATAAACCACCTTGAAGCTGTATTGGCCTGTTTAACAACCAAAAACAAAGAAATAGTGGTTGCTGGTGACTTCAATGTAGATTTCCTTAAAGACTCTCCCAATATGAACTTATTTGAGTTAATAACACTATCATTCAACTTAATTCCCACTGTAAAATTCCCCACTATGGTAGCCAGTTACTCAGAAACAGCCAATGAAAATTTCTTTATAGAAAAGTCCAATGAAGAAAACTATACAAGGTGCATTCAAGTTCTAAGGCCTCCGATTTTTTTCTAATTAACTACTCACCCAAAATCGATGAAACTGGCGTTACTTCTCAATGTGATCGCCCTGCAGACACACACATTTTTCACAATGCTGATGCCATGATTCCATGGCAGCGGCGAAGGCTTCTTTAGGAGCCTGTTTTGACCACTGGAAAATCGCTGAGGCAATAGCAGCACGGCTGGTGAATGTGCGACCACGGAGAGTGTCTTTCATTGTTGGAAAAAGCCAAAAGTCACTAGGAGCCAGGTCAGGTGAGTAGGGAGTATGAGGAATCACTTCAAAGTTGTTATCACGAAGAAACTGTTGCGTAACGTTAGCACGATGTGCGGGTGCGTTGTCTTGGTGAAACAGCACACGCGCAGCCCTTCCCGGACGTTTTTGTTGCAGTGCAGGAAGGAATTTGTTCTTCAAAACATTTCCGTAGGACGCACCTGTTACCGTAGTGCCCTTTGGAATGCAATGGGTAAGGATTACGCCCTCGCTGTCCCAGAACATGGACACCATCATTTTTTCAGCACTGGCGGTTACCCAAAATATTTTTGGTGGCGGTGAATCTTTGTGCTTCCATTGAGCTGACTGGCGCTTTGTTTATAGATCGAAAAATGGCATCCACATCTCATCCATTGTCACAGCCGACAAAAAGAAAGTCCCATTCATGCTGTCGTTGTGCGTCAACATTGCTCGGCAACATGCCCCACGGGCAGCCATGTGGTCATCTGTCAGCATTCGTGGCACCCACCCGGATGACACTTTTCACATTTTCAGGTCGTCATGCAGGATTGTGTGCACAGAACCCACAAAAATGCCAATCTGGAGGCGATCTGTTCAACAGTCATTCAGCTATCCCCCAAAACAATTCTCTCCACTTTCTCGATCATGTCGTCAGACCGGCTTGTGCGAGCCCGAGGTTGTTTCGGTTTGTTGTCACGTGATGTTCTGCCATCATTAAACTGTCGCACCCATGAACGCACTTTTGACACATCCGTAACTCCATCACCACATGTCTCCTTCAACCGTTGATGAATTTCAGTTGGTTTCACACCACGCAAATTCAGAAAACGAATGATTGCACGCAGTTCAGGTAAGGAAAACGTTGCCATTTTAAGTATTTAAAACAGTTCTCATTCTCGCCGCTGGCAGTAAAATTCCATCTGCTGTATGGTGCTGCCATCTCTGGGACATATTGACAATGAACGCGACCTCATTTTAAAACAATGTGCATGTTTCTATCTCTTTCCAGTCCGGAGAAAAAAAATTGGATGCCTTAGAACTTGAATGCACCTCATATTACAAAACCAACAGTCAATGGCCTCTCAGACCATGACATCCAGTTCTTTCTGTTAAATGTTAATACTGAATAGGATGTAAAATCTGTTAAATCTGAGCTCAAGAGGGTAATCAGTAAGCCAAAAATTGATTATTTTAGGTCACTCCTCACAGACATTCTCTGGAGTGATGTTTACAGTGCTCATGGCATGAATGAAAAATATAACACTTTTGTTAATTAAGTTCTTACCTCATTTGAACACTGTTTTCCCCCAAAACTAACCAAGGTTAGAGCAAAGTCTACAAAGAAGCCATGCATTACACAAGGAATAGAGATATCTTGTAAAACAAAAAGAAAACTGTATCTTTCAATCCAAAACAGTTCTGATGTTGATGCTATGGCACATTACAAGAAATACTGCAGAATATTAAAGACTGTAACACAGACATCAAAGCAAATATATTTCAAGGAAAAGATAGTCATATCAGATAACAAAATAAAGACGATATTGGATATAGTGAAGGAGGAGACCAGTAAAACCAGACATTAAAAGGGACAAATAGCATTAAAAGTAAATGATACATTGGTGACAGATATGTATAGTGTTGCAGAATTTTTTAACAAACATTTCAGAACTGTTACTGGAAAGATGGGGTTGTCAGGTTCTGTAGATGCTGCTATGGAATACCTCAGACCAGACATTACAAGAAACTTCCATAATACAAATCTGACCCTCACTACCACACCAGAAATAATGTCCATCGTAAAATCTTTAAAATCAAAAACTTCTAGTGGGTATGATGAAATATCAACAAAGTTAATTAAACAATATGATTCTGAGTTAAGTAACATATTAAGCTATCTGTGTAACCAGTCGTTTATCAGTGGAATATTTCCTGAATGGTTGAAATATGCTGAAGTTAAGCCACTGTTTAAGAAGGGAGATAAGGAGATAGTATAAAATTTCCATCCAGTTTCACTATTGCCAGCATTTTCAAAAATTTTAGAAAAGGTAATGTACAATCAACTTTATAACCATCTTATCATAATGTACTGTCAAAGTCGCCACTTGGCTTTCTAAAGGGTTCTGATATTGAGAAGGCTATCTACACCTACACTGAAAATGTACTTAATTCATTAGCCAAAAAATTCCAGGCAACATCCATATTTTGTGATCTGTCAAAGGCATTTGACTGTGTAAATCACAGTATCCTTTTGTGTAAATTGGAGTATTTTTGTGTAACCGGAAATACTTCAAAATGGTTCACATCTTAAATCTCTGGCAGGAAACAAACAGTGTTATTAGGAAAGACACATGTATTAAGCTATCATGCATCATCTAATTGGGAACTAATTACACATGGTGTCCCACAAGGTTCCATCTTAGGGCCCTTACTTTTTCTTGTGTGAATCAATGACCTTTCATCAGTTACATTGCCAGATGCCAAGTTTGTTTTGTTTGCTAATGATACAAATATTGCAATAAATAGTAAATCAAGTGTAGTCTTTGAGAGATTGGCTAATAAAATATTTGTAGACATTAATCACTGGTTCCTAGCCAATTCTTTGTCACTAAACTTTGAAGAAACACACTACATGCAGTTCAGAACTTGTAAGGGGTGTCCGACAAGTATGTGCCTAACATATGATGACAAGCAGATAGAAGAAGTGGACAGTGTTAAATTCTTGGGATTACAGCTTGATAATAAATTCACTGGGAGGAGTACACCACGGAACTGCTGAAGCATCTTAACAAATCTCTATTTGCAGTGTGAATTGTGTCAGACATATGGGATATAAAAATGTAAAAGCTGCCATACTATGATTACTTTCATTCCATAATGTCATATGGGATTATTTTTTGGGGTAATTCATCAAGCCAAGCTAAAGTTTTCCAGGCACAAAAATGAGCAATAAGAGTTATAAGTGTTGTGAAATCAAGAACATCCTGCAGAAGCCTGTTTAGGGAACTATGGATACTAACTACTGCTTCCCAATATATTTATCCCTTTCTGAAATTTGTCATTAAAAATATATCACTTTTTCAAATCAACAGCTCAATTCATGCAATCATTACTAGAAATAAGAATAATCTTCACAAGGAATTAAAGTCACTTACTCTTGTACAAAAAGGTGTGCATTACTCAGGAACATACATTATCAATAATCTGCCAACAGCCATAAAAAGATTAACAACCAATGAAATTCAAGTTGAGAGAAGCCTAAAGGATTTACTGGTAGCCACCACCTTCTACTCCAGTGATGAATTTCTCAGTGGAACCAATTGATTTGTATGATTGTGTGTGTGTGTGTGTGTGTGTGTGTGTGTGTGTGTGTGTCAAAGGCATTTGACTGTGTAAATCACAATATCAATCACACACACACATATATATGTATATATATATATATATAGTGTAGAGGGAAACATTCCATGTGGGAAAAATACAAAGAAGATGTGACTTACCAAACGAAAGTGCTGGCAGGTTGATAGACACACAAACAAACACAAACATACACACAAAATTCTTGTTTTCGCAACCAACGGTTGCTTCATCAGGAAAGAGGGAAGAAGGGGGAAAGACAAAAGGATGTGGGTTTTAATGGAGAGGTTAAGAAGTCATTCCAATCCCGGGAGTGGAAAGACTTACCTTAGGGGGAAAAAAGGACAGGTATACACTCGCATACACACACATATCCATCCGCACATACACAGACACAAGCAGACATTTGTAAAGGCAAAGAGTTTGTTTGTGTGTCTATCAACCAGCCAGTGCTTTCGTTTGGTAAGTCACATCTTCTATGTTTATATATATATATAGTTATAATAGAGGGAAACATTCCACGTAGGAAAAATATATCTAAAAACAAAGATGATGTGACTTACCAAATGAAAGTGCTGGTAGGTCGACAGACACACAAACAAACACAAACATACACACAAAATATATATATAAAGAATGATGCTGTGACTTACCATACGAAAGCGCTGGCAGGTCAATAGAAACACAAAGAAACACATAGATACACACAAAATTCTAGAGTTCGCAACCAATGGTTGCTCCGTCAGGAAAGAGGGAAGGAGAGGGAAAGATGAAAGGATGTGGGTTTTAAGGGAGAGGGTAAGGAGTCATTCCAATCCCGGGAGTGGGAAGACTTACCTTAGGGGGAAAAAAGGACAGGTATACACTCGCACACACACGCATATTCATCTGCACATACACATACACAAGCAGATATTTGTAAAGGAAAACTCTTTGCCTTGTATGAGTGTGAATCACTCAGATCCCAAGTTGAGTTGATAGCATATCCTCATGACAGGTGGTCTCCCCGATCCTGTGGTGTGACTGACATGCCTTTCCTTTTTAACTTTCCAGTCTATTCCTCCCTCCTTCCCTCATTTTATATGTGTTTATTGGCACTACTGACTTTTTGCCACCTGAAAGTATTTATTTTCTCAAAAGACTTTTCACTCAAATGTTTTAAATAATTTGTGGTAGGTGTTAGTTGTTCAGGTGAATGAATGCTGCTGAAAAGTTCTTGGCCTCACCCAGACGTCACAGTACTACTCACTTGAATTTTTCTCCTACATTGGTACGTGTATTAGTTGATACAATGTAACGTAAAATTTTAAGTTGTTCAAGGTAAAAACTGACTTTAGACAGTCATTTGAAGCAGTTGAGTTGTGGTATACATGGTGTTGGAAAGAGATAGATAGATAGATAGAGAGAGAGAGAGAGAGAGAGAGAGAGAGAGAGAGAGAGAGAGAGAGAGAGAGAGAGAAAATTGCCTATCTTGCAGTGATTAAATTTTGATAAAAGAAAGTTTAACTCTGACTGAAATTCATTTGTGGCTTATAAATATGTATGGCAGTTCTTCACCTTCAATTTCCACTGTAAAAAAATGCGTGACAAAATTTAAACATGGTCATGAAAGTACTGAAGATGCTCCATGCAAAAGATGTTCAAGAAGTGCAAGCACACCAAAAACCATTGACATGTGCATGATATGATTTTGGAAGATCAGTGAATAAAGGTTCATTAAACTGCTAAATATCAAAGGATGTCAGAGGAACCTGTTGGTCACATCTTGCACTAGGAACTGAATATGAGAAAGCTTTGCACTAGATAGGTGCGGCATGCACACACTGCCAATCACAATTACATTTGCATGACACTTTCAGAAAAGTGGTTGATGCGTGAAGAAAAAACAGAAATGACTTTTTCCATCTGTAAATGAAGGTAGATGAAACATGTATTCGCCACTACACACCTGAATTTAAACAGCAGTCTGTGCAGTGTATAGGAGCTGGTTCTTCAGCTCAAAAGAAGGCAAGGATGGTGCCATTGGCATGAAAGATCTTGGCATCGGTGTTTTGTGATGCAAAACGAACATTGTTCATTCACTATCTTGAAAAAGGTAAAATCATAAGGAGAATAATACTTTCAACTTCTAACAAAAATGGATGCAAGCATTCATGTAAACAGACCCAGCTTAAAGAAGAAAAAAATCATCTTCCATCACAACAATGTCATCCTATTTCCAAAATGTGTTTCCCTTGGCCTTCCATCTGCTGTGTGGCCTCAGCTCTCTCAGACGGCAGACGTGTGTGCAATTTGCGTTTATGTGTGTGTGTGTGTGTGTGTGTGTGTGTGTGTGTGTGTGTGTGTGTGTGTGTGTGGCTACTGCTGACAAATGCCTTAATAGCCAAAAGCTTTAATTGTGTGAATCTTTTTATTGTGCCTATCGCTACTCAGCATCTCCACTATATGATGAGTAGCAACTTTCCTTCTCTTGTATTGTTACATTCCATCCTGGATTTTCCATTGTTTGATTGTGTTTGGTGAGTTATTTGATAGGTAACTTAGCAGCTCTCTCATTGTTTTGGGAGACAAAAATAAATTGCCTCCTAGATTTTTGTGTAATCTTTCAGTTCATCATAAATTGCAAAGGAGAATAACTCAGTTCCTACATTAGGCTATCTTCAATAAATATTTATCATTATAAGTTCTTATTATCTTTTGTACCATTATTGATACTTTTGAATACTTAAAAACATTCTATGTTGTTTATTGAAAATATTTTTGTAGAGATAAAACTTTCTATGCTTTGTATTGAAAGTATCTCAAAGGAGATAAAAATTTAAATATGCTGTGATACAATAAGGAAAATACTATATTAACTTGAGTGAATTAACTCACAAGTGTGTTCCTTTGTTTCCAGCTCTAGTTCTGACTCCAGAGCAGATTCAGCTAAAAGAAATGCAACTTAAATTTAATTCTTTTGAACAAAGATTACCACAGCTGTTACACATCATAGAGAATTGGGACAGGAGACTTGGAATTATTGTGAGTATCACTATGTGTCTATTTCTTGATCTATTAAACTGAAAATTAGCTGAATATTCACTGTAAAAGTGGTCACTAATGCAGTAACATGCCTTTCCTTTATTCAGCCGAGAAACAGGACTGAAATATTATTCAGTTCACTGTGCAAGTAAATGGGAGTAGTATACTTAAGAAAAATGAGATTGCCTGGTATTACACACTACTTTATCTGATGAATATTGTGTTACTTCAGACCTAGTTTGAAAATATACCTCAAAGCTCCCGTTACTTTTTGTATATCTTAAGTACAATGATATGTTCTTAAGCTGGCAAAGCAGACCTACAGAAGACTATATTTCTATTTGCTGATGACACCATTCTCGTGAGCAGTCCAGCCAAGAGATCCAAATGGAAGACAATTTCACCCCTAGAATATTTTCCCCTCAAAGATCCCAT
Source organism: Schistocerca piceifrons (assembly GCF_021461385.2). Taxonomy (NCBI): domain Eukaryota; kingdom Metazoa; phylum Arthropoda; class Insecta; order Orthoptera; family Acrididae; genus Schistocerca; species Schistocerca piceifrons. The sequence goes on along the minus strand of NC_060141.1, from coordinate 140,597,085 downwards.
CACTACTAACCATACAGTATGGCTTCAGAGCCTCAGTATCAGTATGTGTCTTGATTTCATCCATTCAGTATAGCAATGCCATTATGACTACATTACAAGACAAGATCGATCAGTTATTCAGTTACCCCTCCAGAGTGATTTCATCAAAGTATAGCTCTCTGTATTCTTGGAGAACACAGATTTGACTGCATTCAGAAGTGTGGAACAAATAACAGGACAGTATGCGAGGAGTTTCTCTGTAGCTTCCTTAGACAGTTGCAGAATCTAGTACCGTTACTGTTCTAGTAGTTTCTATAGGAAGGTGGGTATATGCTTTTCATAGCCTATGACTGAATAGGAGGAATAAGGAGAAGTCAAAAAATCTATTACTGGGAAACAAAAGTGGATTCACCAGCAAACAAAGCTGAACTACTGTGTATAAATCATAACATTCTAAAAGAGAAGTTAATTTTTTATGGACCACATGATTCAGCACATTCCTGGTTAAGTTCTACTTCAGAAACAGAAAGCAGAAAATTACCATAGACTTAATGAGAAGCTGTTGGGTTTCCAGCCAAGTGGCAGAGTTAAAATACCTTGGTGTTTTGAAGATTCACACTTACCACAATCTGGTGAAGTGTCGGAATATTGTGGATACCACACTAGCAGTTTTCCCACCCCTACCTGGCTGTGGACAACTTAGTACTGTCTGGGAAGTGTGTAGAAGGAGGGGCGAGGGGGGGGGGGGCTGTAATCCCTGTCTGGGCATTCTGTATGCATCTTGTGTGCTTGACAGTACTGGGTGCATTCTCATTGTTTTGCCACTACCGAGGGATTCCATGCCAAACTAAGCTGGTATCCTACTGTTCATCCCTGTTGACTAGGTTCTTGTGGGTCCTTCTTTCTGAGAATTCCTTCATAATGCCTTCTCAATAATCATTTGCTCAATATAGTACCCAGTTTTTCTGAAAGAAAAAATTTGGTTTTCCATGAGGCTTTGCTATGCTATCACTGGTTTCTCCGTGTGTCCCAGAAGTACATGTCTGATGCACTCCTCATATAATTTCAAAATACAGCACTGAGTTTGCCTGACGTATTACTGGCCTCATTCACAAGAGATACTGTGTCACCCAGGGTTTTTTGCAGAGCCAAGGTACTCTTAGGTGGTGCTCAGAAGATAGTTTTTATGTTTGATTTTTCAAGCAGCTTCTCAGTTTCGGCTGAGAGTCATCACAAGTAAGGAAGGGAAGCAAGCTTCCTGTTTTCTTCCTCCTCTTCTTGAGTTGGTGCATATTTTATCTTCTTGAATCCCCTGCTAATTTATGCTTCACTGTACTAATTTTTGTGTCACACTTTCTCTATATGTTGTACTTTGATTTGGAGGCTTTCCTTACTGCAGATGATGCACAGCCTATGCACTAGGGTGGTTAGCACTGTCTGCCATTGCACTGGAAGGTAGAAGCTCATTGCATGCAGGTAAAGGTTTGTGTATATCTTCTTCCTATACAACACTTGGCCTAGTGTAGTATCTACCTTCTTTTTTGTTAGTATGTCCAAGATAGAGAGACACCAATTCTCCTCTACTTCTGTAGTGAATGCAGTATTTTGAAAGAAATTGTTAAGGTAATTCAGAAACACGCCTTAGAACCTGTCACTAAGCTCTCACCGCACAAAAATATGGTCACCATAGCAGAAGAAGTGGTTGGCTGTTTGGGAAGCAGCATGAAAGGCCACCTTCTCAGTGTTCCATGTGGTGATTTGTGATGCTATTGGCCAGTGGTGATCCCATGGCCACTATGTCCATCTGTTCATAAAACTTGCCATTGCACCTGCAGTATATGGTCATCTCTGTATGTTCAAAAAATTTAACTATTTGTGGCTTCCAGTAGTGAGTAATGAGCACCAAGGAACCTTGAGGAGGTACTTTAATGAAGAGCAAGGTAACATCAAAGCTCATGAGCAGCTCAACCCTTCGTAGTCACATGTCCTTATGTACTTCCACAAAATTGGCTGAGTTCTTTATGTGGTGACTGCAGTGTCCCACAAAGAATTTTATCACCACTGCCAGTCTGGTCAGTCCATAATTGTGTGAGCTAATGACACTGAATATGCCTGCAGAGACACCTATTCCTTGCATATTTTGGGAAGTCCATACTGACTTGGTGTCACTAGCACCATTGGATGCAGTGTCTTATTCATATCTTCGTGTGGACCTGAGGTCTTCAACAGAAGCACCATTTTTGCACACCCTTGTTCAATTTTATCCACATGAAGTGAATGTGCTCCTCATTATGGCTAAAACTTCTCATCATATATATCCTGTTGGTCTTCTTCGATTTCCTGTATGTTGTATATCTGCAAACTGTGATAGGATTTTTTCATAAAACTGATTTCATGCTGCAGGACTTGGTCTTAGATAGCCAATTTTGATGATGATGAAAACAGTGGCTCTCTTGGATTGCTCACATCTATCAGAACAAGTGAAGAAGAGGCTGTATCATAGGGCCTGAAGAATGGGTGCCTGTGTGGCCAATACTTGACACAGTCAACTCACACAGTTGTTTACTGGCCAAATATGTGGTGAAACTGCTGAAACCCCTTGTTGGACCCTGCAGTCACCAAGTGAAGAACTCTGCCAATTTCACAGAAATAAAAAGGACATATGACTACAAAGGAATGAGCTACTCATGAGCTTTGACCTTACATCATTCTTCATGAAAGCACCCCTACATGATTCCCTTCTGCTTCAGCATTTCATGCTACAAATAGTGAAACTCTTCGAACATGCACTGATGACTACCTACTTCAAGCAGAATGAAGAGCTTTATGAGCAGATGGATGGAGTGGCCTGGGATCCCTGCTGGGTTCTAGGATCACAAATCTATAGGTGGAACATTTTGAGGAGCTGGTTTTCAAACCAACTCCCAAAAACACAAACACTTCTGTGTCAATCATACTTTCATGATGTAGAGCATGGCAGACAGGTGCTGGATAAGTTTCTGGACCACCTTAATAATATCCTTTAAAACGTTGCATTCACTATAGTAATACAGTTGAATGGTTGTCTTTCTTTCGTGAACATATTAATAAAGAGGAAGGGCAGATTTTACATTAGGCCATGCACCTGCATGGGAAGAAGACCCACACAGACCAGTACCTGCCTGCAATGAGCTGTCACCTTCTAGCAAAATGCCACACAGTGCTAGCCACACTGTTATTGTTGTTGTGGTCTTCAGTCCTGAGACTGGTTTGATGCAGCTCTCCATGCTACTCTATCCTGTGCAAGCTTCTTCATCTCCCAGTACCTACTGCAGCCTACATCCTTCTGAATCTGCTTAGTGTATTCATCTCTTGGTCTCCCTCTACGATTTTTACCCTCCACACTGACCTCCAATACTAAGTTGGTGATCCCTTGATGTCTTAGAACATATCCTACCAACCAATCCATCTTCTAGTCAAGTTGTGCCACAAACTCCTCTTCTCCCCAATTCTATTCAATACCTCCTCATTAGTTATGTGATCCACCCATCTAATCTTCAGCATTCTTCTGTAGCATCACATTTCGAAAGCTTCTATCTCTTCTTGTCCAAACTATTTATCGTCCATGTTTCACTTCCATACATGGCTACACTCCATACAAAAACTTTCAGAAACGACTACCTGACATTTAAATCTATACGGGTCAATCCATTTCAAATCACCCAGGCGATGTTGCTCAACATTTTTGATTTTCTTGATTTTTTTATAATGATTTCCCTATAGACAGACATTCACAAAACACTGTTTTAAAAATTTTTGTAAGTCATAGTTTTTTTCTGCGAAAAATGTTTACAATGGCGGTTGGGCAAATATTAGTGGAATCGACGTTTGCGGAAAGTTTAATTGCCAAGTTATTTTAAAAGATATCAGAATAATTCAAAAACAAGTGTGCTCAGCAAGAAATGAACTTAAGGCATAATTTTTTTTAATTTTTCTATCATGCAAGAGAGTCACTCAAACTCTTTCTGTGAAGACTCTGAAAAAATTTATCAATCTTCACTTTTTAAGGCCTTCAATTTTCATAAAGGAAAAGAGACTCACTAATAATATGTTATATCTGTGTTGTGTAGTTACATAACTACCTGCAGTAAAAGTTCCAGTCCTGGGAATGCATCCCTGTTTTTTCTACAGCTTTTCAAAAATGGCCAAAACCCTTCTAATGTCAATTTTCACAGGTGAGTATCTAAAAAGGGACTGAATGAAAACAAGTGAAAATTTTACAGAATGTTCTTTATTCTCATGGGAATATCTCACAACAAAATTATGACTGACACTCAACTACATTGAGACTAATAGAGCAGCAAAATTCAGTAAAAACGCTACACCTCTACATGCTCATGCAGTGCCAAGTTAGCAAACAAGGGCTTGAAATTATTACAGTTGACATTGGTCAAATGATGTTTAAATCCTTACATACAATAAATGATCAAATATTTCTACTTTTAAATAACAATGGGCAGAGATAACAATTGGTAAGAGTTCTAATTCTTAAAATTAATGGTACATTTGTTATACTACACTTGCGTACAGTATACACATAATAATGTTTCTCCATGGATACAGATTTAAAACTTCAGTTGTAACTACTTGCCAGCTGCAGTTTTCATTAGGGAGTTAAACAAACATGATATTTCATTGCATAGTTTATCAGTTATGTTGTGTGTTCTACCAGACACTTTGTGAATCCATTTGAGTTACTTTTCACATTACTTTCTTTGCAGGACCCAAGACAATAAGCAAGTGAACAAGAGTTTTTTAAGTGTAGATATGAAGTCTCCCATCTTCAACTGTTTTCAAGAATAGTAGATTTTTCAAGTATTGAAATGAGTTGTTTTGTGGGTGAACTAATAAGTGAACAGTGCCATAAACAACACTACAAGAAGAAAGTGCATCAAGAATTAATAAGAGTGAGTGACTTGCCAGCTGAAGAACAATGTTTGCTAAAATTAAGATTTTCGAAAGATGTTTCTAATATTTGTTATTACCACAAAGATAAATATTTAGACAAATACAACCGCATTTTTGGTAAAAAGTGTTGTGACCCATTTGGTACTCACAAAAAGCCAGTTAAAAATGGTTTGCGTAAAATACTAGTTGAACACCTAAACAAAAAAATGTGGATATTAACCTAATTCCTGGACAAGCTCTATGCCCAACTTGCGCTTCAAGAATATTTGTAAATAAACCATCTGAAAAAGTGGCAATTAGTGTTGAGAATGATCCTGAATTTCTTACTGGGCCTTTTGAATTGGTTGAGGATGATCCTTTGCATCAAGTAGAATCAATCTGTGAAACTTTGGAATTATCCCCTTTACGTAAAATAACAAAGCTCAACAAAGACCAGTGACTATCAGCTTTACAAAGAAAAACTGATAAAATTGCAAGTGCTGTCAAGCGAAAATTGGAGGAATCTTTCCATAATGACTTAGATGCTCAGAATGGAAATAGTACAGAAAATGTACAAAGTGAGTATGATATACTTATTACCAAAATGAAAGAAAAATTCAAAGTTTCCAGTAAAGATGACAAAATTAAGATAATTAGCCTCTTGCCAAGATCATGGTCAAAGAAAAAAATTATCGAGGAATTTGGTGTATCTGAATACATGGTGAAGTTAACTAGGCAGCTAGTTGTGGATCAAGGTATCTTACCACATCTTTCGAAAAGACAAGGTGCCAACAAAATAAGTGAAGTTGTTATTAATAGTGTTAAAGAATTTTACGAGGATGATGACAATAGTCGCATGTGTCCTGGTAAAAAGGAATGTGTTTCAACTGTGTTTGACAATGTTAAAGTGCAGAAGCAGAAAAGGTTAATTCTTCTCTCGCTGAATGAGCTCTACAGCCTCTATAAACAAAAATACCCAGATAACAAAATTGGCCACCTTATATTTTCTGTTCTACAACCAAAATGGTGTGTTCTTCCGGGTTCATCAGGAACTCGTACTGTATGCATTTGCAAGCATCATCAAAACACGAAGTTTATGATGGAAGGAGCAAAGCTTAATGCAAATTATAAAGACCTGATAGCTTTCATGGTATGTGATATTGATAATGAAAAATGTATGCTTGACATATGTGCAGGATGTCCTGGACCAGATACCCTACTTGATATCTTAAAAAATGAACTTGACATCTTGGCTGATGAAGTAGTTTTCAAACAATGGGTACAAACTGATAGAATTGAGCTTATTACACAGGTAATGCCCAATGAGGAATTTTTACAGTCTCTGTTGCTTTTAAAATCCCATCACTTTATCTCAAAAGCTCAAGCTCAATATTTTAAGGAAACAAAAGAAAACCTGAAAGAAACCCACTGTTTAGTGATTGGTGATTTTGCATAAAACTATACATTTACAGTACAGGATGAAATTCAAAGTTTTCACTGGACTAAGGCACAAGCAACACTGCATCCATTTGTCATCTACTTTAAAAAAGAAGACAACATGTGTTGCAAATCTATTTGTGTAATTAGTGACCACCTAGAACATAATACCATGATTGTGTGTGTATTTCAACATCACCTCATTAGAGAAATTAAGAATATCATGTGTAATGTTGAAAAGATAAACTACTTTAGTGATGGCACAAGCAGCCAGTACAAAAATAAGAAAAACTTCATTAATATCTGCCAACACAAAAATGATTTTGGTTTACCAGCAGAGTGGAATTTCTTTGCCTCATCACACGGAAAGAATTCTTGCGATAGGATAGGTGGAACAACAAAAAGAGAAGTTACACGAGCTTCCCTTCAAAGACCTTACACAGAACAGACCGTGACTCCATATGATTTGTTCAAATACTGTCAACAGAATATTACTGGAATTATATATATATTTGTTTCTTCAACTGAAATTGAACAAATCAAAACAAAGCTGACAGAGATTTGATTGCTGTTTACCACTGAAAGGAACAAGAAGCAATCTCAGATATGTTCCCATAAGTGACAATCAAATAAGATGTTTTGTTACTTCCAAAGGCTCCAACTTCAATGATCATCAAACTTCAATACTTTTTACAAATGTATCATCTTTTACAAATAACGATTTTGTTGTTTGTATGTATGATGAGAAGTGGTGGCTTGGAAAAATTGAAGAGAAAAGTGAAGGTAACAATGATGTTTTAGTGCATTTCTTTTACCCTTCTGGTCCAAGAGCTGCCTTTCAGCTTTCCAAAAATGACACTACTTTGGTGCCTGCAAATAAAATAGTACGAAAGCTGACTCCACTGGAACTCACAACAGTGTCTGGTTGAACACACAACATAACTGATAAACTATGCAATGAAATCTCATGTTTGTTTAACTCCCTAATGAAAATTGCAGCTGGCAAGTAGTTACAACTGAAGTTTTAAATCTGTATCCATGGAGAAACATTATTATGTGTATACTGTACGCAAGTGTAGTATAACAAATGTACCATTAATTTTAAGAATTAGAACTCTTACCAATTGTTATCTCTGCCCATTGTTATTTAAAAGTAGAAATATTTGATCATTTATTGTATGTAAGGATTTAAACATCATTTGACCAATGTCAACTGTAATAATTTCAAGCCCTTGTTTGCTAACTTGGCACTGCATGAGCATGTAGAGGTGTAGCGTTTTTACTGAATTTTGCTGCTCTATTAGTCTCAATGTAGTTGAGTGTCAGTCATAATTTTGTTGTGAGATATTCCCATGAGAATAAAGAACATTCTGTAAAATTTTCACTTGTTTTCATTCAGTCCCTTTTTAGATACTCACCTGTGAAAATTGACATTAGAAGGGTTTTGGCCATTTTTGAAAAGCTGTAGAAAAAACAGGGGTGCATTCCCAGGACTGGAACTTTTACTGCAGGTAGTTATGTAACTACACAACACAGATATAACATATTATTAGTGAGTCTCTTTTCCTTTATGAAAATTGAAGGCCTTAAAAAGTGAAGGTTGATAAATTTTTTCAGAGTCTTCACAGAAAGAGTTTGAGTGACTCTCTTGCATGATAGAAAAATTAAAAAAAATTATGCCTTAAGTTCATTTCTTGCTGAGCACACTTGTTTTTGAATTATTCTGATATCTTTTAAAATAACTTGGCAATTAAACTTTCCGCAAACGTCGATTTCCACTAATATTTGCCCAACCGCCATTGTAAACATTTTTGGCAGAAAAAAACTATGACTTACAAAAATTTTTAAAACAGTGTTTTGTGAATGTCTGTCTATAGGGAACTCATTATAAAAAAATCAAGAAAATCAAAAATGTTGAGCAACAAATTTTATTCATATTGGGTGATTTTAAATGGATTGACCCATACTCGATGTAAACAAATTTTTCTTCTTCAGAAATGCTTTCCTTGCCATTGCCAGACTACATTTTATATCCTCTCTGCTTCAACCATCATCAGTTATTTTGCTCCCCAAATAGCAAAACTCCTTTACTACTTTAAGTGTCTCATTTCTTAATCTAATTCCTTCAGCATTACCCAACTTAATTCAACTACATTCCATTATCCTCATTTTGCTTTTGTTGATGTTCTTCTTATACCCTCCTTTCAAGACACTGTCCATTCTGTTCAACTGCTCTTCCAAGTCCTTTGCTGTCTCTGACAGAATTACAATGTCATCAGCGAACCTCAAAGTTTTTATTTCTTCTCCAAGCAGCCAGTACAAAAATAAGAAAAACTTCATTAATATCTGCCAACACAAAAATGATTTTGGGTTACCAGCAGAGTGGAATTTCTTTGCCTCATCACACGGAAAGAATTCTTGCGATAGGATAGGTGGAACAACAAAAAGAGAAGTTACACGAGCTTCCCTTCAAAGACCTTACACAGAACAGACCGTGACTCCATATGAAACTTCCTGGCAGATTAAAACTGTGTGCCCGACCGAGACTCGAACTCGGGACCTTTGCCTTTCGCGGGCAAGTGCTCTACCAACTGAGCTACCAAAGCACAACTCACGCCCGGTACTCACAGCTTTACTTCTGCCAGTACCTCGTCTCCTACCTTCCAAACTTTACAGAAGCTCTCCTGCGAACCTTGCAGAACTAGCACTCCTGAAAGAAAGGATATTGCGGAGACATGGCCTAGCCACAGCCTGGGGGATGTTTCCAGAATGAGATTTTCACTCTGCAGCGGAGTGTGCGCTGACATGAAACTTCCTGGCAGATTAAAACTGTGTGCCCGACCGAGACTCGAACTCGGGACCATTGCCTTTCGCGGGCAAGTGCTCTACCAACTGAGCTACCGAAGCACGACTCACGCCCGGTACTCACAGCTTTACTTCTGCCAGTACCTCGTCTCCTACCTTCCAAACTTTACAGAAGCTCTCCTGCGAACCTTGCAGAACTAGCACTCCTGAAAGAAAGGATATTGCGGAGACATGGCCTAGCCACAGCCTGGGGGATGTTTCCAGAATGAGATTTTCACTCTGCAGCGGAGTGTGCGCTGACATGAAACTTCCTGGCAGATTAAAACTGTGTGCCCGACCGAGACTCGAACTCGGGACCGAGTTCGAGTCTCGGTCGGGCACATAGTTTTAATCTGCCAGGAAGTTTCATGTCAGCGCACACTCCGCTGCAGAGTGAAAATCTCATTCTGGTGACTCCATATGATTTGTTCAAATACTGTCAACAGAATATTACTGGAATTATATATATATTTGTTTCTTCAACTGAAATTGAACAAATCAAAACAAAGCTGACAGAGATTTGATTGCTGTTTACCACTGAAAGGAACAAGAAGCAATCACAGATATGTTCCCATAAGTGACAATCAAATAAGATGTTTTGTTACTTCCAAAGGCTCCAACTTCAATGATCATCAAACTTCAATACTTTTTACAAATGTATCATCTTTTACAAATAACGATTTTGTTGTTTGTATGTATGATGAGAAGTGGTGGCTTGGAAAAATTGAAGAGAAAAGTGAAGGTAACAATGATGTTTTAGTGCATTTCTTTTACCCTTCTGGTCCAAGAGCTGCCTTTCAGCTTTCCAAAAATGACACTACTTGGGTGCCTGCAAATAAAATAGTACGAAAGCTGACTCCACTGGAACTCACAACAGTGTCTGGTTGAACACACAACATAACTGATAAACTATGCAATGAAATATCATGTTTGTTTAACTCCCTAATGAAAATTGCAGCTGGCAAGTAGTTACAACTGAAGTTTTAAATCTGTATCCATGGAGAAACATTATTATGTGTATACTGTACGCAAGTGTAGTATAACAAATGTACCATTAATTTTAAGAATTAGAACTCTTACCAATTGTTATCTCTGCCCATTGTTATTTAAAAGTAGAAATATTTGATCATTTATTGTATGTAAGGATTTAAACATCATTTGACCAATGTCAACTGTAATAATTTCAAGCCCTTGTTTGCTAACTTGGCACTGCATGAGCATGTAGAGGTGTAGCGTTTTTACTGAATTTTGCTGCTCTATTACTCTCAATGTAGTTGAGTGTCAGTCATAATTTTGTTGTGAGATATTCCCATGAGAATAAAGAACATTCTGTAAAATTTTCACTTGTTTTCATTCAGTCCCTTTTTAGATACTCACCTGTGAAAATTGACATTAGAAGGGTTTTGGCCATTTTTGAAAAGCTGTAGAAAAAACAGGGGTGCATTCCCAGGACTGGAACTTTTACTGCAGGTAGTTATGTAACTACACAACACAGATATAACATATTATTAGTGAGTCTCTTTTCCTTTATGAAAATTGAAGGCCTTAAAAAGTGAAGGTTGATAAATTTTTTCAGAGTCTTCACAGAAAGAGTTTGAGTGACTCTCTTGCATGATAGAAAAATTAAAAAAAATTATGCCTTAAGTTCATTTCTTGCTGAGCACACTTGTTTTTGAATTATTCTGATATCTTTTAAAATAACTTGGCAATTAAACTTTCCGCAAACGTCGATTTCCACTAATATTTGCCCAACCGCCATTGTAAACATTTTTGGCAGAAAAGAACTATCACTTACAAAAATTTTTAAAACAGTGTTTTGTGAATGTCTGTCTATAGGGAACTCATTATAAAAAAATCAAGAAAATCAAAAATGTTGAGCAACAAATTTTATTCATATTGGGTGATTTTAAATGGATTGACCCATACTCGATGTAAACAAATTTTTCTTCTTCAGAAATGCTTTCCTTGCCATTGCCAGACTACATTTTATATCCTCTCTGCTTCAACCATCATCAGTTATTTTGCTCCCCAAATAGCAAAACTCCTTTACTACTTTAAGTTTCTCATTTCTTAATCTAATTCCTTCAGCATTACCCAACTTAATTCAACTACATTCCATTATCCTCATTTTGCTTTTGTTGATGTTCTTCTTATACCCTCCTTTCAAGACACTGTCCATTCTGTTCAACTGCTCTTCCAAGTCCTTTGCTGTCTCTGACAGAATTACAATGTCATCAGCGAACCTCAAAGTTTTTATTTCTTCTCCATGGATTTTAATACCTACTCCGAACTTTTCTTTTGTTTCCTATATTGCTTGCTCAATATACAGATTGAATAACATCGGGGATATGCTAAAACCCTGTCTCACTCCCTTCCCAACCACTGCTTCCCTTTCATAACCCTCGATTCTTATAACTCCCATTGCTTTCTACACAAATTGTAAATAGCTTTTTGCTCCCTGTATTTTACGCCTGCCACCTTCAGAATTTGAAAGAGAGTATTCCAATCAACATTGTCAAAAGTTTTCTCTAAGTCTACAAATGCTAGAAACGTAGGTTTGCCTTTCCTTAATCTTTCTTCTAAGATAAGTCATAGGGTCAGTATTGGCTCACGTGTTCCAACATTTCTACAGAATCCAAACTGATCTTCCCTGAGGTCAGCTTCTATCAGTTTTTTCATTTGTCTGTAAAGAATCTGCGTTAGTATTTTGCAGCTGTGACTTATTAAACTGATAGTTCGGTAATTTTCACATCTGTCAACACCTGCTTTCTTTGGGATCGGAATTATTATATTCTTCTTGAAGTCTGAGGGTATTTCGCCTGTCTCATACATCTTGCTCACCAGATGGTAGAGTTTTGTCAGGACCGGCTCTCCCAAGGCTGTCAGTAGTTCTAATAAATGTTGTCTACTCCGGGGGCCTTGTTTCGACTCAGGTCTTTCAGTGCTCTGTCAAACTCTTCACGCAGTATCATATTTCCCATTTCATCTTCATCTACATCCTCTTTCATTTCCATAATATTGTCCTCAAGTACATCGCCCTTGTATAAACCCTCTATATACTCCTTCCACCTTTCTGCCTTCCCTTCTTTGCTTAGAGCTGGGTTGCCATCTGAGCTCCTGATATTCATAAAAGTGGTTCTCTTCTCTCCAAAGGTCTCTTTAATTTTCCTGTAGGCAGTATCTATCTTACCCCTAGTGAGACAAGCCTCTACATCCTTACATTTGTCCTCTAGCCATCCCTGCTTAGCCGTTTTGCACTTCCTGTCGATCTCATTTTTGAGACGTTTGTACTCCTTTTTGCCTGCTTCATTTACTGCATTTTTATATTTTCTCCTTTCATCAATAAAATTCAATATTTCAACTGTTACCCAAGGGTTTCTACTAGCCCTCGTCTTTTTACCTTTTTGATCCTCCGCTGCCTTCACTATTTCATCCCTCAAAGCTACCCATTCTTCTTCTACTGCATTTCTTTCCTCCATTCCTGTCAATTGTTCCCTTATGCTCTCCCTGAAACTGTGTACAACCTCTGGTTCTTTCAGTTTATCCAGGTCCCATCTCCTTAAATTCCCACCTTTTGGCAGTTTCTTTAGTTTTAATCTACAGTTCATAACCAATAGATTGTGGTCAGAGTCCACATCTGCCCCTGGAAATGTCTTACAATTTAAAACCTGGTTCCTAAATCTCTGTCTTACCATTATATAATCTATCTGATACCTTTTAGTATCTCCAGGGTTCTTTCATGTATACAACCTTCTTTCATGATTCTTGAACCAAGTGTTAGTTATGATTAAGTTATGCTCTGCACTAAATTCTACCAGGCGGCTTTCTGTTTCATTTACTAGCCCCAATCCATATTCACCTACTATGTTTCCTTCTCTCCCTTTTCCTACTCTCGAATTATAGTCACCCATCACTATTAAATTTTCATCTCCCTTCACTACCTGAATAATTTCTTTTATCTCATCATACATTTCATCAATTTCTTCTTCATCTGCTGAGCTAGTTGGCATATAAACTTGTTCTACTATAGTAGGCGTGGGCTTCATGTCTATCTTGGCCACAATAATGCGTTCACTATGCTGTTTGTAGTAGCTTACCCATTCTCCTATTTTCTTATTCATTATTAAACCTACTCCAGCATTACCCCTATTTGATTTTGTATTTATAACCCTGTATTCACCTGACCTAAAGTCATGCCATCTAACTTCACTAATTCCCACTATATCTAACTTTAACCTATCCATTTCACTTTTTAAATTTTCTAACCTACCTGCCCGATTAAGAGATCTGACATTCCACGCTCCGACCCATAGAACGCCAGTTTTCTTTCTCCTGGTAACCACACTAGTATGTAGATTGTATGTCATCAGCAGTAAAGAAATCCTCCCAGTCAAACTACAATATGTGAAGGAAGTTTTCTAGAAAGTTGGATACAGTGAAGCACAGATTATCAGTGCAGTCAAGAAGAGAAAAGATGCAACAAACTGAGAAGAGGAAGAAGAAGACAGGGACTTGCTTTCCTTCCTTACTTGGGATCACTCCCCGCCAAAATTGAAAATCTGCTTGAAAAATGAAACACAAAAACCATTTTCTGAGCAGCACCTGAGGCAAAGGAATAATTTGACTCTGTGAACGACCCTCTAAAAATTAATGTTTCTGAGATATGCGACATCTGTTGTGAATGTGGGTGCTATTACACTGGGCAAATGCAGCATTGTATGTCTAAGTGCTGTGAGAAGCATACCAGGCTTGTATGATTAAGACACACAAAGAAACCAGTAATACTAGAACATAGCATAAAGGAAGAAAGAATACTAAGAGCAGTATATAGAAATCCAGAGAAATAAGGATTAACGAAAGTGGGTCAATAAGGGCAATGGATACCAGGTCAGTTCAGTGTGGAATTCTGCTGTAGCTGCAAGAAGACAAGAGTGCAACCAGCACCATGCTGCATACAGAGTGACCAAACAGAGATTTAGCATATCCTCCAGTGTACCTGCCAACCCCACCTCTGCAACCTCACTCCCTCCTCCTTGCCCACCAGCCAGACCAAACCAAGCTGTCTATAGCCAGGTGGAGGCGGCAAACTGTTAGTATAAATGTTATGACATCTGCAGTATCTTGACACTTCTCCAGAAGATGAAGTGTATGAGACTCTTTGAAATATTGCAGTATTTTAATACTGCCACTTGGCTAGAAACACTACACAACTTGTTGTCAGTACTGTTCCTATATGCCAGGAAGGTTTACAATCACAATTACCGTAAGCTGCTCTAGTTATATAAAGAGGGCTATCATCATGTCATTTGCATTAGGTGAAATTACAATAGGAATCTCAGAAGGTTTGATCATTGAATCACTTCTATTCATGTTTTATGTTAATGGTCATTTTATTTGAACCAGGAGGTACAATGAGTTCCATTTGCAGATGATATAAGCATTCTTTTGAAGCTGAGCAAAGGTAAAGTCTCAGGGAAAAGTAGCTTAAAAGTATGAAAAAATTACTAATCATGGAGGTTTGTGTTGTACAAAATATCCATCCTATTAACACAATATACCAAAAAGAAGTGGTATATAACATAAAAGGTTTTATGCTTTAGATTAACATACTCACGAAAACTTAAAGTGTAAAAACAATACAGTAGATATGCTAAAATGTTTAGGTTAGGCTATTTTTCCCACATGAATAATTTTCAACTTGGAGGATACAAAAATTAACATATTATGCGTATTTTCATTCAGTATTGTTTTACAGGATTAAATTCTTTGGAAACCCCTCACTTTTAGGGTCATTGGAATCAACCAGGTGATGTCTCCAGACCAGCAGGAACCTAGACAAATGAGAGCATGATGCACTGATGCAGAAAAATGGCATTGGTAACTTAAAGATTCATTGAATAGGATCTTTGTAGCCTCTGCACTTCAACTCCAAACACAGATGTGCTTTAAAAGGTTCAAGTAAGCAACAGAAAAATATCAGATGATAACAATGGTAAAGAAATGGTATAAGATTTGCAACATGGAATGTGGGGAGTTAATACAAGGCAGGAGCTGCAACAAGTGTAGTCCGATAAATCCGTATGTACCATAAGTAACAGTTTTGTAAGAAATCTGGTGGGAAGGCTTGGGCAGCCCTGATGCTGAGGATTATGCAATCTTTTATGGAACCTGTGAGCTTGGACACATGCTAGTTATTATTTTTTTTCTTTTTTATCTTTTTTTTGTGAGGATGATATTGGCCAGTAATGTTTCAGAGTTTGTCTCTGTCAACCCAAGAATCTCTGTCTTAATGGTGAATGCAAAGCATAACAAAATGACTTTTGTGGACATTCTAAACTGCAATAGGAAGCCACACAGTACATGAACAAAGCAATGGTAAGGGTGTGAAATTCACTAGCTTTGCCACATCAACAGGTGTTTTCATCTTCAGCACAAACTTACAGTGTAATGACATATATAAGATAACCATGGTGTTACTGGAAGGAAGGACAGAAAACCATATAGACCGTATTACCACAGATGTAACAGCCAAAAGATTGGTGTCAGGCATGAAGATGACATAGGATGTGGCGTGTGGAAATGACCGTTTTTTGCTCAGAGTGATGTTACAAATACAGTGTACAAGAAGGACCAGGAATAAACTGCAGAAGGCTGTCAGATACCGTATTGAAACACTGGATATCAGCTGCAACCAAACAACCATGTTGAAGCACATGGTGAACGGGACAGAAATGTAGATGTTGAACAAGTATGTAGAGATCTCAAGACCTCAGTTTTGATGGAGTAAAGGAAACAAGAGAAATCTGGGTGCCGAGAAGATCTATTTTGGAAAGGAATGCACTCATGCTTTGTAATGGAGACAGCCAGGAAAAAGTGGCTGCAGGAGACAGATCCAGTGCAGGCTAAAGCACAATTTGAGGAGGTTTGAAGAACCAACCAAGAAACTCTGAGAAGAGCAAACAGAAAGTAAGTTAAGGACATACTCATTGAGGCAGAAGCAGACTTTAGAGCAAACAAGATGAGGGAAGTGTTTCAAAAGGTGAAGCATTTTAGTAATGGGTACCAGGCTAGACAGAAGTTTGTCAAAAACTCAGATGATAAAATCCTGACCAACAATAGAGAAATCTCTGAAAGATGGAAAGAGTACTTCAATCAGCTTCTCAACTCTGATGAACCCAACGTATGGTTTGATTTTCTGTCTCTAACCAGAGCTGACCCAGATTGTTCTCCCCACCCCTCCATTCCCCTTCCAATCTACATTGGATGAGATCAAAATGTAAATCAAATGGCTGAAGAAGATTAAGAGCCCAGGTGAAGATGGAATGCAGGCCAAGATAATCCAGGCTGGAGGCAAACACTCACAGAAAGACTACACTGGCTGATACAAAGAATCTGGATTGAAAAAGAACTACCTGCAGAATGGAAAACTACTCTCATCTATCCAATCCATAAGAAGTGTGACAAATTGATTGTGACATCTGGTGAGGAAATGCCCTGCTTAATCCAAGTTAGAAGATCCTGTCCAACTCCCTTGTACATAGAACTCAACCCTTGGCACAATTATTAATTGGTGAATGTCAGAGAGGCTTTTGGCCAAGGCTTTCAATAGTAAACCACATCTTTGTCCTCTGACAACTCAATAAAGTACAGAGAAAACATGATACGAGGAAGGTTTGAAAAGTTCTCAGAACAGAATAGAAAAACAGTACTTACACCACTGAAACTTTTTTTTATGTAGTATCCTTGTAGATTAATGCAGTTCATCCAACAATGTTCCAGTGCCTTGATCCCATCTCAAGAATGAGATTCCTCTAAGCCTGC
Source organism: Schistocerca piceifrons (assembly GCF_021461385.2). NCBI lineage: Eukaryota > Metazoa > Arthropoda > Insecta > Orthoptera > Acrididae > Schistocerca > Schistocerca piceifrons. Next base: position 140,580,078 of record NC_060141.1, on the reverse strand, counting down.
AAAATAGTTGTCAACTCAGGCTATCAACTCTTCATTTGAAGTGAATCTTCATCCACCAAGAAAAATTTTCTGTTTTGGGAGGAGATGGAAGTCTGATGGAGCCATATCAGGTGAATAAGGCAGGTGTGGCAGCAATTCATACCTTATTTGATGTAATTTTGCCATTGTGACGGCACATGTGTGAGTGCACCCATTGTCTTCATGCAACAGGACTTCATCTTTGTTAAACCTGGCCTTTTTTTGCGTATCTTTTGTTGCAATTTGTGCAGGAGGTTAGCATAGTATTCTACAGTAATTGTTTGTGCAGTGGGGAGATAATCTACAAATAGAATCCTCTTCGCATCCCAGAACACTGATGCCATGATCTTTCCTGCTGAAGGAATTATCTTTGCTTTCTTTGGTAGTGGAGAATCAGCATGTTTCCATTGCTTTGACTGCTGTTTTGTCTTTGGGGTATAGAAGTGCACCAAAGTTTCATCTGTGGTCACGAACCAGTGCAAAAAATCTTGTTCATTTCTTTTAAAACAGGCCAAACATTGTTCCGATATGTCCAGTCTCATGCATTTTTGATCCAGCATAAAGAGTTGTTGTGCACTTTTGCAATGGTTTATGGAGTAGTGACACAGCTTGGGCAACCACTGTTCTCATCATCATCATCTGAGCTCTCCTGGCCCATTTTGAATTCATTTGTCCACTTGTCAACAGTTGAATATGAAGGAGCAGAGTCCTCCAGTGTACTCTCGAAATCTGCATGAATATCCTTTGCTTTCATACCTTTTCTTATGAAGTACTTAATCATTGCTCAAATCTTGATTTTTTCCATCTTCACAAATCACTTTGTGGTAACAAAAACAGAGTAACATCACTGCCACAGCTCTCTTTCAACAGCCCTCATGTGGCACATGTTTACAGGTGACAGTCCAATGAATATCACATGAACAACTCATTGTGCTAGCACTGACCTCTCATGGTGATCCTGAGAACTTTTCAAACCACCCTTGTAAAGAACTAAACATTTAGTATGTAGATTTCAAGAAGGTCTATAATTGCATAAATGCAAGAACCTGTTAAGTTGTCTAAAGGAGTTCAGGATGCCACAGAAGCTCACTAACCTCGTAAAGATCTGCCTGAATGAAACACACAGTAAAGTGAAAATGGAAAACTGATTAACTGATGACTTTGAAATTGTGACAGGTCTCAGGAAAGGGGATTTTTATCTCCTAACCTGTTCAGTTTTGTCCTTGAGAAGATCATAAATGAGACTTTTAAACTGAATTTTAAAAGGTTCCAAATTGAAGGCGAGAACCTGGAATATCTGGCGTACACAGGTGATATCTGCTTAATCAGGAGCTCTGAAGATAAACTGAAGCAAGAAGATCAACAGCAAGATACAGGCAGGAAACCAGTTCTTCTACAGCCTAACACAACTGCTTTGACCCAGGTGTGTCTTGAGATAGCTGAAGATTCAGCTTCATAAAACCTTGATCCCTCCCATGTCACTATATGGCTGTGAGACACTGAGTACCTAAATGGAGACCTTTCTTAAACTTCTATGATTTGATAGAAACGTCTCTGGTACAGTGTTGGATCCAAACACAAGTGAAGGGAGAATCAGACACAACCATGAGCCAAATTAACTGTATGGAGATGCCAGCAGGAATCATAAGATACAAGCAACAGTAGTGGGCTGGATATATGGTTCAGATGAAAGGCAACATGTGGCCATGGAAGCTCCTGGATTTCATCACCACAGGTGGGAGACCCCTGGGAAGGCCAAGGAAGAGGTGAAGGGATGGCCTCCACTAAGACCTGCAACAATCATCAATAGATATGGACAGATGGCAAATGGCAGTGATGAATGGAAGACAGTGTAGAAGGAAACTTGTGGCAGCATGTGGCTTGTTGGACTCAATCACATAAGAGTGAAGTAAAGTAAAACTTCAGGTAGGCAAAAGAATATTCATTGCGTGAAACAAAGTAATTGGAATTACATGGAGGGTCACACAACATACAACTTGCAGTCATCTCTGTAAGTAACTGTGATTATTAACCACAGCCTCATACTATATTTATTAACATTTGAAATTTGTTATTAACAATCAATCTGAGTTTGAGAGTAACAGAGATATTCTCAAACACAAGCTGCATTACCATTTAATAACTCTAACTTTGGTATAGAGAGGTGTGAAACATGCACCTATGTTGCTTTTTGTCAATCTACCCATGGAAATAAAATGTCTGACCACTAGCGGAAATGTTTTCAAACCTACATTAGAGATGTTTCTAATTGACAGCTCCTTCTATACTACAGAGGAATTCTTGAATAGAAATAATTAGTCATTTATGCAGGAGAAAACCAATAAATGGCCAGCACATATTCACATAAATATTGTTTGATTTTTTAAAGTTCTGTCTTTCTTCAGATGACTTTAACCTGTCTGAATGGATTGTAAAGGAATATGTAGTAGCTTTTCTAAGGTAGTTACTTTTTTGAATCTTCATAATTTGTCACAGCATTTATGTAAGCTTTACTTTGTGTTATCTGTCTCTGAGAGTTAGCTTATTAATATCACTCTTACTATTATCTCTAACTGGTGTGAGTGGTGCATGGCTTTTGGATAAAATATAATAATTATTCATGAAAGCATCCATTTCTGACACTTATCTAAGAAACTAGATGAAAATTACTTATTATTAGTACTTCAGAAACATTGTCATAAACACAGTTTCAGATATTTCAGCACCACTGTGGCTCTCTGCTATATTGTGCTCTGTAATATCATGGTATTTTGACATGAAATAATATGCTGAAATTTCTCTAGTATCCCAGTATACACAAAATTTTACTTAAGAACTGGAATGTATAATTATGTAATGTACCATTGTGCAATTTCTTTATTATACCATCTCTAGAATCACTGTAAATGTGAACCTCCAAATCACAGTGAGTTATGCTCAACCATCAATGGACATGGCCCATTCCAGTATGGGGTTGGCAAACCAGGGATTTGCGAGCTGGCAGCTGATGAGTGCCATCATCCTCTATAACTGCAAACTTCATTGATCACCATGTTGCATGGCAGTGGAATGTTGTGTGTTACAGGGAATGAGGATCTCAGCGTAACAACTTGCATTACAAGAATGGTCATGAAGCCTATAACTCACTTTCTTCTGATCACAGTGGTTCAGGTAGCCTGCTGGGTACTGTTAACACTAAAGCCTCAAAGTGACCTCATGTTGCTAGTGCATCTGAAACTCTGTAAATATCAGGAGATTCAGTAATAGTAATGGATTACATCCTCTAGTAAATAACATATACAGTCGTTAAGCATGCAGAAGGATCATTTGAAAAATTGTTGCAGTTCTACATCCATAAAACTGTAGAGGGACTTGCAGCATAACTTAAATTGATCAAGAGGCTGTGAAACGGTAAGTAAACAAGTTGTTACTTGCCAAGATCCACACCAGACCCAGGTGTTGTAAAGCTGTTGCGACGTGCTGGGACATTATGGATATGGATATAAAATGACAGCAATGTGGATGGGAAAGCACAAGAGTACCTGAAGTTCAGAACGTCAGATAGGGTTGATGGTGAACTTGAAATGGGAGGGGGGAGGAGGGGGTTGTGGGGGGGGGGGGGGGGTGAGTGGATGGGGGAGGTGAATGATTTACTTGCTTTATTCTTTAATTTGTATAAATAATGGTAAGTCTTTGAAGATATGTGGAGCGGGTGGCAGACCGAACAGCTGCTGTTGTTACATTCACCTGAAACTCTACCAATTCTCATTAATGACCATGGAAGTTATCAGTTTACCTCATTTTTTCTTGATAGCAGCAGCTCCAAAATCTTATTGTGTGGCCTTCCTCTTTCTAGATAAATAAATTTCTTCTGGCCATGTTGCATCAATAATGCGTCATGTTTGTGATAGAAAATTCTTGTAGAAGGAATCTTAATGGATGCAGGTTTTTCCTCCTACTAAGTAAAACCTCAAACCCCACTCCAACCTTGTAATGAACACCATATTGAATACTTTTTGATACAAGTTTTCACTTTTTTCCTTCACACCAAAGTTGCAGAATCTCCATAAAGTATCCTACCATTGAACATCTGAAACAAGAGAAGTGATTAGTGAAAGAAAACTGTTAATAAATGAACATTAAAAAAACTGAAATTAGTGAGATAACATGTTGTACAGTCTTGGCAGTTTTATCTCCCTATAGGTCATAAGAAAGAGAGATACAAACAATTAAAAAATCTATAGCCTTTCAGGTATCCCCTTTTACACATGCTACAACTGTCCCTCTATTATATAGTGGCATTGTCCAGACTTTACTGGGTGACAGTATATAGTAAAGTTGCACTTTAATGTTTGTTTAGGGTTTGTTTACGTGCTGCTAAGAGCAGACTTTACATTACAATTTCTATATTGGTCCATGTCCTAGAGGTGGGCAATACCCTTTATTGTTTGGCCAGATTTAAAAAGTTTTTATTTTTATTGTTTACTTTTATTATTTCTCCTACACATGTCAGCTTTTTAAAATTTACCCATTATTTAATATTCATTTTAGAAAATTGTTTGACACAATAATATTATTTACAATATTTAATATACATCTTTTCTTTTTCCCTTCTCTGCGGGCTTGTTAGTTCAGTTGATATTTTCTTCCATATTGATTGAAAAAAGTCCAATCTCTACTCCGCACCTTTAGTGCATATGCATCACGCGGTACTGCAGTCAGTCACTATTTCCGCATAGCATCTTGATCTTGTGTGCCTCTTATTCCTGCTGGAGCCGCAACAAAGGAGCCATATAAGTTCCTTTCTACTAGCTTGTAGACAATGATGACTCCTCCATTGCTGCAGAGTCTGAAGAAGCCACTTTGTCCAATTGGCACCATGATGACTGTTCTCATTTTTTTGCAATGTCACAATGAAGGACCCATACAATCTCCCATCTGCTTAATATTCATTTCAGGTTTCCAGCCAGAACATAATGTCATCTGGATGCAATATTTTGGTGGCCCACCTGTCTGCCAACTTGAGGTGAGTAAGCTGTCATACTAACTCAACATAACTGAAATCAAACATGCTATGGTGGCTCCTTTACACACCACCTGTCAGTACACCATGCATGCACCAAACTAACTGCCCTCTAGTGCAAGGCACAACAGTACACCGTTAGTGAAAACAAATTTTTTTTTTTTTCCCCCAAGCAGAATGGTTATACTGACAATCAGATCCATCGTGCTCCAGAGACTGGACCTTTGCAGGAACCAACAGAAGATACAAGCAAATCAGTTGCATTTCTACCTTTTAGGAAACATATCTTTAGAAATAGGAGGAATTTTCAAGTGTTTTCATATTAAAAGAGTGTTCCATCTGCCAGGTAAGACTAGAGCTCTGCTGGGCTCAATGAAAGATGATTTGGGTTTGAGGAAGACCAGTGTCTAAAAAATTCCCTCCCATTGTGGGAAAGTCTTTATTGGTCAGATGATTCGTATGGTCCAGGGTGAATGTATGAAGCACCATTTCCATGTGCATTTATTTCAGTCAGAAAAATCTGTGCTTGCATAACATTATCTTACTGAAGGACACAGAATGTTGTATGATAAGACACAAGTGGTGGCCCCTGTGTTGTGTTATTGGGACAGTACAGTTAAAGAACCTATTGAAATCTGGCTATCTGACAATATTACAAACAGAGACAAGGGGTATCCTTTAAGTAAGAATTGGAACCCTGTTTTGTTTGACATTAAAAACAACAGTCTTTGTTTCAGTCATCAAAAGCTGTCAATAGTGTTGGATATTGATTTATCATTTTTGCGAGTTTTCACCAACATTGTGCTGTTGTGATTTGCACTAGAGGGCAGTTAGGTTTGTGCACATGCAGTACATCCACGGGCTATGTGTAAAGGAGCCACCGTGTCATGTTTGATTTCTGTTCTGGCAAGTTAGTGTGATGCTTTATTCACCTGAAGTTGGCGGCAATGTGGAATGCAAAATATTGCGTCCACATGATGTTACATTGTTATTGCTGGAGACCTGATATGAATATAATCAATTACTATGCTGGGAAAGATTGTGGACTCCTGTGTACTTGTTAGTAGACTATGACAAACCCTACATCATTACAGAGTCTGGAGAAGCCATTTCATGAAATTGGCACTATGATGTATGTCTGTTGAGGACAAGGTAAATTTGTTAACTTATTTTCTTTCATCACTTCCCCCCCCCCCCCCCCCCCCCCACCCTCCCCACCCTCTCCCCCGGACCCCCCAAGCCATGTCCAGCACTGCTGTGCTGCTATAGAAGGTTCATTCTTGTTTTATCTTTGTTATAGTCATTTGCTGTGCTTATGATAGTAAACCATTCTTATTACTTTTTGCACTTCACTCGGTTCAAGTATGTCTTGCATCACTATCATCTAATTGTTTTTTAGAAAAGTACATGTAACCTATTACATAGAAATACACGGTTATATACAAGAATCATAGGTTTTATATTAAAAGTTAACTTCATTTTTCTTAACGTTATTGAGCTGGTGCAAAACTTTCTTTCTTGGATAAGCAGCTGAGCAGCAAGTCGTATACTCCTAGCTCACTCGTTTGTTACATAGTTTAATTCTTAATTTCTTTGCGTGTTTTTGGTACTTGCATTGTTTAATTCATAAATTTCGGGCGTATTATAGTATTTGAGAGTTGTAGCATCGCGTTTTAGTACCTGAATAGTGTAAATTCATGTAGTCGTTTGTCTACTGTTTTTGTTTTGAACGGCCAGTGTCGGTTGGTCACAGTCAGTGTGCTCCCTGCCGCCGTTGGATAAGCAGCTGAACAGCATGTCGTGTACTCCTAGCTCACTCGTTTGTTACATAGTTTAATTCTTAATTTCTTTGCGTGTTTTTGGTACTTGCATTGTTTAATTCATAAATTTCGGGCGTTTTATAGTATTTGAGAGTGTAGCATCGCATTTTAGTACCTGAATAGTGTAATTTCGCTTAGTCTCCTTCTGCTGCCGAGCAGTGTCAGCAGTGCGCAAGTAGCAGCATTACTGCATTTACTAGGCAATCTTGTATTTTAATAACCATTTAAATTTTGTCGATTTGTTTGCGCTCTCTGTAGATTAGTTCAGACGTTTTTTTGCAAAACAGTTTTTAGCATGGATAGGGACTGCAACTGCTGTGTTCGGATGCAGGCTGAGTTGGCATCGCTTCGCTCCCAGCTTCAGGCAGTGTTGGGTTCGGTCACACAGCTTGAGGCTGTTGCCAATGGGCATCACTGTGGGGGTCTGGATGGGGGTTTGTCGGGGACGGCCAGCTCGTCCCACGCATCCCCTGATCGGACTACGACTGTGGTTCCCCGGGATACTGCCCGCATTGAGGCTGATCCCTCACCTGTGGTAGAGTGGGAGGTCGTTTCAAGGTGTGGCAGGGGGCGAAAGACATTCCGGAGGGCTGAATGGAAGGCCTCTCCAGTTTGTCTGACGATCCGGTTTCAGGCTCTGTCTCAAGCTGATACTGATCTTCGGCCTGACATGGCTGCTTGTCCTGTTCCAGAGGTTGCCCCTCAGTCTGCAAGATCCGGGCAGTAGCAGAGGGTGGGCTTACTGGTAGTTGGGAGCTCCACACGTCAGGCACGTAATGGGGCCCCTTAGGGAAATGGCAGCAAGAGAGGGGAAGAAAACCAATGTGCACTCTGTGTGCATACCGGGGGGAGTCATTCCAGATGTGGAAAGGGTCCTTCCGGATGCCATGAAGGGTACAGGGTGCACCCATCTGCAGGTGGTCGCTCATGTCGGCACCAATGATGTGTGTCGCTATGGATCGGAGGAAATCCTCTCTGGCTTCCGGCGGCTATCTGATTTGGTGAAGACTGCCAGTCTCGCTAGCGGGATGAAAGCAGAGCTCACCATCTGCAGCATCGTCGACAGGACTGACTGCGGACCTTTGGTACAGAGCCGAGTGGAGGGTCAGAGGCTGAGACGGTTCTGAGACCATGTGGGCTGCAGATTCCTCGACTTGCGCCATAGGGTGGTGGGGTTTCGGGTTCCGCTGGATAGGTCAGGAGTCCACTACATGCAACAAGCAGTTACACGGGTAGCAGGGGTTGTGTGGCGTGGGCTGGGCGGTTTTTTAGGTTAGATGGCCTTGGGCAAGTACAGAAAGGGCAACAGCCTCAACGGGTGCGGGGCAAAGTCAGGACATGCGGGGACCAAGCAGCAATCAGTATTGTAATTGTCAACTGTCGAAGCTGCGTTGGTAAAGTACCGGAACTTCAAGCGCTCATAGAAAGCACCGAAGCTGAAATCGTTATAGGTACAGAAAGCTGGCTTAAGCCAGAGATAAATTCTGCTGAAATTTTTACAAAGGTACAGACGGTGTTTAGAAAGGATAGATTGCATGCAACCGGTGGTGGAGTGTTCGTCGCTGTTAGTAGTAGTTTATCCTGTAGTGAAGTAGAAGTGGATAGTTCCTGTGAATTATTATGGGTGGAGGTTACACTAAACAACTGAACTAGGTTAATAATTGGCTCCTTTTACTGACCTCCCGACTCAGCAGCATTAGTGGCAGAACGACTGGAGAAAATTTGGAATACATTTCACATAAATTTTCTCAGCATGTTATAGTCTTAGGTGGAGATTTCAATTTACCAGATATAGACTGGGACACTCAGATGTTTAGGACGGGTGGTAGGGACAGAGCATCGAGTGACATTATACTGAGTGCACTATCCGAAAATTACCTCGAGCAATTAAACAGAGAACCGACTCGTGGAGATAACATCTTGGGCCTACTGATAACAGACCCGAACTTTTCGACTCTGTATGTACAGAACAGGGAATCAGTGATCATAAGGCCGTTGCAGCATCCCTGAATATGGAAGTTAATAGGAATATAAAAAAAGGGAGGAAGGTTATCTGTTTAGCAAGAGTAATAGAAGGCAGATTTCAGACTACCTAACAGATCAAAACGAAAATTTCTGTTCCGACACTGACAATGTTGAGTGTTTATGGAAAAAGTTCAAGGCAATCGTAAAATGCGTTTTAGACAGGTACGTGCCGAGTAAAACTGTGAGGGACGGGAAAAACCCACCGTGGTACAACAACAAAGTTAGGAAACTACTGCGAAAGCAAAGAGAGCTCCACTCCAAGTTTAAACGCAGCCAAAACCTCTCAGACAAACAGAAGCTAAACGATGTCAAAGTTAGCGTAAGGAGGGCTATGGGTGAAGCGTTCATTGAATTTGAAAGTAAAATTCTATGTACCGACTTGACAGAAAATCCTAGGAAGTTCTGGTCTTACGTTAAATCAGTAAGTGGCTCGATACAGCATATCCAGACACTACGGGATGATGATGGCATTGAAACAGAGGATGACACGCCTAAAGCTGAAATACTAAACACCTTTTTCCAAAGCTGTTTCACAGAGGAAGACCGCACTGCAGTTCCTTCTCTAAATCCTCGCACAAACGAAAAAATGGCTGACATCAAAATAAGTTTCCAAGGAATAGAAAAGCAACTGGAATCACTCAATAGAGGAAAGTCCACTGGACCTGATGGGATACCAATTCGATACTACACAGAGTACGCGAAAGTACTTGCCCCCCTTCTAACAGCCGTGTACCGCAAGTCTCTAGAGGAACGGAGGGTTCCAAATGATTGGAAAAGAGCACAGGTAGTCCCAGTCTTCAAGAAGGGTCGTCGAGCAGATGCGCAAAACTATAGACCTATATCTCTGACGTCGATCTCTTGTAGAATTTTAGAACATGTTTTTTGCTCGCGTATCATGTCATTTCTGGAAACCCAGAATCTACTATGTAGGAATCAACATGGATTCCGGAAACAGCGATCGTGTGAGACCCAACTCGCTTTATTTGTTCATGAGACCCAGAAAATATTAGATACAGGCTCCCAGGTAGATGCTATTTTTCTTGACTTCCGGAAGGCGTTCGATACAGTTCCGCACCGTCGCCTGATAAACAAAGTAAGAGCCTACGGAATATCAGACCAGCTGTGTGGCTGGATTGAAGAGTTTTTAGCCAACAGAACACAGCATGTTGTTATCAATGGAGAGACGTCTACAGACATTAAAGTAACCTCTGGCGTGCCACAGGGGAATGTTATGGGACCATTGCTTTTCACAATATATATAAATGACCTAGTAGATAGTGTCGGAAGTTCCATGCGGCTTTTCGCGGATGATGCTGTAATATACAGAGAAGTTGCAGCATTAGAAAATTGTAGCGAAATGCAGGAAGATCTGCAGCGGATAGGCACTTGGTGCAGGGAGGGGCAACTGACCCTTAACATAGACAGATGTAATGTATTGCGAATACATAGAAAGAAGGATCCTTTATTGTATGATTATATGATAGCGGAACAAACACTGGTAGCAGGTACTTCTGTAAAATATCTGGGAGTATGCGTGCGGAACGATTTGAAGTGGACTGATCATATAAAATTAATTGTTGGTAAGGCGGGTACCAGGTTGAGATTCATTGGGAGAGTGCTTAGAAAATGTAGTCCATCAACAAAGGAGGTGGCTTACAAAACACTCGTTCGACCTATACTTGAGTATTGCTCATCAGTGTGGGATCCGTACCAGATCGGTCTGACGGGGAAGATAGAGAAGATCCAAAGAAGAGTGGCGCGTTTCGTCACAGGGTTATTTGGTAACCATGATAGCGTTACGGAGATGTTTAATAAACTCAAGTGGCAGACTCTGCAAGAGAGGCGCTCTGCATCGCGGTGTAGCTTGCTCGCCAGGTTTCGAGAGGGTGCGTTTCTGGATGAGGTATGGAATATATTGCTTCCCTCTACTTATACCTCCCGAGGAGATCACGAATGTAAAATTAGAGAGATTAGAGCACGCACGGAGGCTTTCAGACAGCCGTTCTTCCCGCGAACCATACGCGACTGGAACAGGAAAGTTAGGTAATGACAGTGGCACGTAAAGTGCCCTCCGCCACACACCGTTGGATGGCTTGCGGAGTATCAATGTAGATGTAGATGTAGATGAAATTAGCCTTAATTTCATTTACTTACATGTTCTTCCTTAATTACAGGAGTCAGGAAAAGAAATTGAAATATTCTAAAATCCTTTTGTCTTCCACCATAGACAGGACACAATTACATTGAGCAACACCTCTATTAGCTCTACAGGAAAGAGATCTACTGTCTACTGGGAACTGTGGCATTAAAAGAAGGAAAGATATTGGAGTTTATGCCCAAACTTCATCTGAACTTCATCATTTTGTAATCAAGCAAACATTTCATTTTATTGGATGTATTCATGTATGCTTATTGTGCTATCTACATTTATTTGTGTTAACCTTTAGACATTTCTTCTTTAAAATGTACATAGTCTCTCAGCTTGAAAGTTCCATCATATATGTTTTTTCTCATTTCCCTTGTGGTGTCAATAGGTCACATCGACCACACAAATTACTGGTAATTGCTTATGCCTAAGTAGGCCTTCATCTGCTAATATGCAGGGTGCGGCAGAACCAACTAAGCAGTTTTAGTAAATCTGGATGTATAGAGAAAAAAATGTTTATATTTTTTAAATTAGTACAGTATACCATTTTACATTCATTTAGTTTTGAAAATAATGTCCTCAAGATGGCGGCCATTACCACAAATACATTGTTGTTGACGATCTCTGTAGTTTCAAACAGCTCTTGCACAATAATCCACTCTTCCAACTCTAGTAGGATGTGAGGGTGGCTTTTGAAAACCTTCTCCTTCAGACATCCCCAGAGAAAGTAGTCACAAATGCTCAAACATGGTGACCATGCAGGCTACTTGACATAACCTCTCAAAGAGATGAGGTGTCCCGGAAACATTTCTCTCAAAACATCAAGTGAAATTCGAGTTGTGTGAGCAGTAGCTCCATCCTGTTGGAACCACAAGTCCCTCACTCCATGTTCTTCAATAATCTCATCCATTCTGGGTTGCAGAAAATTTTGCAACATTGAAACATAACACGTGGAATTCACTGTCACAGTCACTCCTTCCTCCTCAAAAAAGTAAGCGCCAGCATGACAAATTGCGATAAGGCACACCACACTGTCACTTTAGGAGAATGTTTCAGTCCTTCGATACAGTTCTGCACTGTCGCCTGATAAACAAAGTAAGAGCCTACGAAATATCAGACCAGCTGTGTGGCTGGATTGAAGAGTTTTTAGCAAACAGAACACAGCATGTTGTTATTAATGGAGAGACATTAAAGTAACCTCTGGCGTGCCACAGGGGAGTGTTATGGGACCATTGCTTTTCACAATTTATATAAATGACCTAGTAGATAGTGTTGGAAGTTCCAGGCGGCTTTTCGCGGATGATGCTGTAGTATACAGAGATGATGCAGCATTAGAAAATTGTAGCAAAATGCAGGAAGATCTGCAGTGGATAGGCACTTGGTGCAGGGAGTGGCAACTGATCCTTAACATAGACAAATGTAATGTATTGCGAATACATAGAAAGAAGGATCCTTTATTGTATGATTATATGATAGCGGAACAAACATTGGTAGTAGTTACTTCTGTAAAATATCTGGGAGTATGCGTGCGGAACAATTTGAAGTAGAATGATCATATAAAATTAATTGTTGGTAAGGCGGGTACCAGGTTGAGATTCATTGGGAGATTCCTTAGAAAATGTAGTCCATCAACAAAGGAGGTGGCTTACAAAACACTCGTTCGACCTATACTTGAGTATTGCTCATCAGTGTGGGATCCGTACCAGATCGGGTTGACGGAGGAGATAGAGAAGATCCAAAGAAGAGTGGCGCGTTTCGTCACAGGGTTATTTGGTAACCGTGATAGCGTTACGGAGATGTTTAGCAAACTCAAGTGGCAGACTCTGCATGAGAGGCGCTCTGTATCGTGGTGTAGCTTGCTCGCCAGGTTTCGAGAGGGTGCGTTTCTGGATGAGGTGTCGAATATATTGCTTCTCCCTACTTATACCTCCTGAGGAGATCACGAATGTAAAATTAGAGAGATTCGAGCATGCACGGAGGCTTTCAGACAGTCGTTCTTCCCGCAAACCATACACGACTGGAACAGAAAAGGGAGGTAATGACAGTGGCATGTAAAGTGCCCTCCGCCACACACCGCTGGGTGGCTTGTGCAGTATAAATGTAGATGTAGATGTGGATGTAGTCTTTCATGAATAATTTGAGGGTTATTTTCAGCCCAGTCGTGAAAGTTTTGCTTATTCACGCACCCACTAAGATGAAAATGTGCCTTGTCACTACTGAAGAAAGCTGTTTTTTTAGGGATCTGAGCAGGCATTTGCTCACACAGATTTTGATGGTTGGCACAGTCTGCTGGGCATAATTCTTGTGTAATCATTATTTTGAAAGGATTGAACTTCAAATCGCAATGCAGAAATCTTCTCAAACTGTGATCTGAAATCCCCAATGCAACAGCATGTTGTTGAGCAGGACGTTGTGGCGATTGTTAAACTGCTGTTCTCACCCACTGCACATTTTCTGATGTTCTGATGGATCTGTGTCAGCCATGTGTATTTATTCTTAGGGTGCTACCAGTTTCCTCCAACTGCTGAACCCAGGACCAAGTTGTGTTTGCATTAGGAATGGCATCGTTGTGTGGAATGTTGAACTGTCACTGAAAAGTTCACTGTGTAGCCTTCACAGATCTGTTGTTTTCATAATAAGGGCGAATGGCAAAACCATCATGTGCACCAGTCCAGACCATATTGGCTACTGAAATGGGATCAACGACTAAACAAAGGCAGACCACGTGCAACTGCCTACCCCACCATAGCCCCCGTGGTGATCAATAGAAACTGCCTAGTCGGTTCTGCCACACCCTGTAGATAACAAACAAGGTGCTGTGCTCACAGGCAGTGGTACAATCTCTGGCTGCATGCGGTCGTATGCAACATAGTACAGAACTGTCATTGGTATTGATTTTCGCACATTATGTTCCCTTTCTTTACTGCCAGGTATGGTTGCAGGTGAGTGCACGTAGGATTATGGCTTCCTGACATATTTATTCAGCTTTGATTGTTGGTTGCAGTCGACTCCTTTGAGCTACCGCTACCTTACACTAGCTCTTTATGTATTTCCACTTCTGCTACTTTAATATCTGAGTTGACTTTATCAATTATTTTGCTTTCCTTCTGTGTCATTACTTCTTCCACAACATCTATATATGTCTTATGCTCGTGTTAAACCTTTTGTGCAAGCACGGAGATGCTATCTAATAACCCAACCCCATCTATTTCAGTTAGTTTCTTCATATCCCTGCCCATATGTTCTTCGTATTTTTTCAAGAATTAGTGTCCTGGTTTCAAGTGTTCCATCTCTGTTGATACTTTTTGTGCTTGTAAACTTTTTGCTGTTCAGTGACATTCACATGCACAACTTTTATGGTTTCTGTAATTTTGGTCTGTGCTGTTTGTAAATTATTCTGAACTGCAGTTATACTCCTAAGCCTGTCCATGGTTTCCTTTTGATCTTGAATTACAGAAGATAGTTTCCGATCCAGCTTATTTTAAGACAATGGACAAGCCTGTGCATAAATCTCTTGTCATGTCACTGTGCAGGTCCTCACGTAACTTTGCACTCATATTGTCAAACTTCTCTGTTAAGTCATTGTACAAGTCTGTGTGCAAATTGCTCATGTTCTTGTTTAGGTCACAGATAGCTTTAATATTACATGCATTTCAGACACTGATGATACATTAGCACCTTGTGCATCTTTCTGATTTTTTTCGCTCGTAATCGGGTTCTGTTCATGTGACAGCAAACAAATAGAAAATTGATGCTAGCATGTCTTCCGCTATTATCTTGGGAAAAAAAAGTTCCTTGGGGGTTGCTTGTGAGTTGATTTCATCTGCTTTGATTAATGTTACATCACTCATCAGTACATTTTTCTCCACTAAATAAGTTGAGTTTAAATAAAATTCATGACTATTCTGCTGATATCTGACATCTTGTGGTTTGCTAGCATTTGTTGTCTGGCTTCACTGAGTGACATTTTATAAACTAAGTTGCCTTAACTATTCTGACCAATGACTTTACTGACTGGTTCTATATTGACAAATTTAAAAAAATTCTGTTGAAAATTAAAATAGTTATCTTTCTTACAATATATTGTGAGGCTTTAAAAAATTTATATGCAATTTACACTGTGTATAAATGGTGACTAATTGTTGCCTGCATTATGTTCTGCATAATACTGAAGCAATTTTTTAAATCAATAATACTACTACTGATAATAATAACCACAGTTCCACAATTTTTAGGACAGGATCGGATCTGGGTTTAGTACTGATAGAGATGCTACCAAGCATAATCGTGCATAATTGTGGTTCCTACCTTTGTTGGAAAATGGCTGTCTGCACATCTTTTGCAGTTTACCTCCTGGATATCATTAGCATAATTTTCCTCCATACCTTTTTTTTTTATTATTATGTATCCTCGCTTTCACTACTTCTCTCATTGATTTACAATAGTTGCAAACATGAAACACAGAAATAAAGTTTAACTGGAACATTTACAATGCATGCAAAATATATTACACTTTTATCTACTAACTGATATATTCGTTCAGCACTGTCCTGTCACTGGTAGCCACTTGAAATGGAGCAACGTGATTTAGTTATTTTTACAATTTCTGTAAATAATGATAAGCCTTTGAAGATATGTCGGGAGGGTGACAGGCTGAACAGCTGCTATTGTTACCCCTTCACCAGAAACACTACTCATTAATGTCTTCTAAAGTTATTGCTTTACCTTGTTTATTCTTGATAGCAGCAGTTCTTGAATCTTCCCCTGTGACATTCCTTTTACTATATAAATAAATTTCTTCTGACTGTGTCACATTGATAAAGCATCATCTTTGTCATGTAAAACTTTTGTAGAAGGAATTGTAATGGACGTAGGTTTTTCCTCCTACTAATTAAAACACCAGTCCAAACTTGTAATAACCACTCTATTGAATGTTACAAGTTTACACTTTTTTCCTTAACACAAATGATGGAGATTTCCATGAAGCATCCTTACTGTGGAGGCATCTCAAACAAAAGAAGTCGTTAATAAAAGAAAACTGGTAGCAAATGAACAGGAAAAAAATTGAAATTACTGATATAACATGGATTCTGTGCCACATTTTGCACAGTCTTGTTATTTTTATCCTCCAATAAATAACCACAGTTCCACAATTAAAGAAGAACAATTAAAGAATATATAGTCTTTCAGGTATCCTAGTTTAGGTATGCAATAAATTCCAGAAGTCAGTATCTTTTATCCTGACATTAAGTTTACTAAAGTGGCCTAATATAGTGTGGTATGTTGTCTCCACCTTAAAGCTAAACCCTATGTAGTCAATCAAATGTTTTGCTTTAAGCATCAACAATGTGGTCATACAAACATAGGTTGCAATGGTCATGTGACATGTGGAAGATGTGGAACTGCTGCCCAGGAACCTGGTATTCAGTGTACTCCCCCACCCCATGTGTGTCAGTTGCTTCCAAGTCCAACTCATTAGGAGCAAAGAACTTCCTGCCTTCACAGAGGACAAAAAAATCCAGGAGATTAAAGTGACACAACAGATCTTATACATTGATGTGAAGGATATATTTAAGGGCTCATAAATGCTAACTTTTCAAAAGTCATTTGCCTAAGCATTCCAGCACCCTGTACAGAAAACTAGTGTTGGCACCCAGACATTGACAGTTGAGTAGAGCAAATCTACCTGTAGTTGTCAGTGTAACTGTAAATCTGCATGGCAAGTTGAAAACCAAGCTTTGCTACATCTGAAAAAGTGAAGGTACCTGAACCTGATATTATCAAGAATAAAAGATCCTCGCAGCAGGCAGAAGACAATTAAAACTGCCTTATGGCTGTCCCACAAATCCGAGGTGGGTAGCCGTCAATGGTATAGACGTTGATGTAGGGCTGTGGGAACCAGCGAGTCCTTCAAATAACTTGCCAACTTGCCTTCAATGCAATCTGCCCACCGTTGAGGAATGACAGGGGAAAAGAGAGAAGAAAACTTCACTTTTAAGATGGCTTCCGTATGTCAGTGGAGCTGTGGCCACACAATCTCTCTCTCTCTCTCTCTCTCTCTCTCTCTCTCTCTCTCTCTCTCTCTCTCTGTTTTTTTTTTTTTTTTTTTAAAAAATACCACCTTAGTGGAGAGAGAGGTAGAGGAGTGACTACTTTTGTACACAATGCTTACCACTCTTTGTGTCTCTCTCTTTCACAACCAGCCTATAAGCAGTCACTGTAACAGTGCACATGCATCATAGGTTGACAATCCGTTCACTCTATTTGTTGCAACATGAGGTGCTACGATGATGGTCTCTGTGATGTCCTTGCTCATCTCAGCCTTTTCTTCATCCTGTGTGATGATTTTAATGCACACAATGTGTTGGAGGTTGGTAGAACAATTGAAAGCCTTCTTATGTTCTCGTGTGCATTCATTGAACATGTGCAAAGCACATGTTTCAACATGGAAACAGGGTTGTTCATTGCTATCAATCTCTTGGTATGCTCTTAAACCCTTGCAAACAATAGTCAGTAGGAAGTGGCCAATACTTGCATTCAAGTGATCACTTCAAATATTTGGATTCACCTGCCAGACAGAGTGGTACCCAAAAGAAATCATCAGTTCATTAGGCAGACTGAATGCTTTACAGCCAACTTTCTGTGTTTGAACAGTGTGAAGCAACAAGGAACAGGAGGAGCATACTACCCAAATGATCTACCATTCCACTAAAGCAACCATTCTGAAGTCTTTAATCAGCTGAAAAGGCAGCTGGTCCATTGGTGGAGTGACAGATGCCACTCTACAGTCAGGACTAAGTGGGCAGCACTGCATAGGTTCAAGTGATGGTCAACTGCAGAGAACCTCACAGCCTTCCCAGTAGCAGGGCTGAAATGTCAGGGAATTACTATGGACAGCAAGAAGAGATCATGACAGCAGTTCCTTACCACCATAAACCATTCCATGTTGTGTGAGAGACTATAAGAAGGATTCCTCAAAGAGACAGGAAGTGCCCCTTAGAAGCTGTAACGTGGAATGACAATCTCCAGACCAAGCTGTGAGACATGGCAGCCTGTTTTGCCACAGTCACTGCTGTGACTGTCAGTCAGGTTTCACATTACAGTACCGCAGATTGCTTCTGTAAGGGGTAGTTTGGACTTCAGGTTCACCACTGGTGAAGAATACCACTGCCCCATCTCTGTATAGGAGCTGGATTCTGCATTATCTGCAGCTTGTGACACATCATCTGGTCACTATAGGTCTATTGTAGTACGTTACCACACCTTACAGGGAAAAGCAAAGTAACATCCTTGCCCTTCTTAACCTCATTTGGGTGTTAGGTCACTTTTTCTGTCTTGTTGTGAGAGGTCATTTTCACTTTGAAAGCTTGACAAGGACCAGTGATATATGAGTAGTTCTAGTAGTATTGCCCTCAATAGCTGTATTGGAGATGCCTTCGAGTGGATGGTCAACCTCCACCTTGTTGCCTATCTTAGAATGCCTACCTTAAAATCCAGTCAGATCCTAAGTCACTCTCAATGTGGGAGTTCAGGAGACATCACTGGACATTTGTTAACTTGGCCATCCTGGAAGCAGCTATACAACAGGCTTTCCTGAGCTAGCCTCTCTTCCTGGGTATATTTTTAGACATTGATAAGGTCTAAGATGCTACTTGGAGGTGTATTATCCTTGGGTAGCTCCATGAATGGGTTTTTGAGCATTGGACCCACCTTTATACAGTCCTTACTCTTACTCCACTATTTTAGATGTCAAGCAGGGGAACAGTGTCCCTTAAGGTAGTGATTTAAGTCTGAAAGTCTTTTCCATACCTCTTAATAGTATATCTATCACAGCCATTGTTAAATGTTATTTCCAGTGCTCTGTGTTTGGTGACAACTTCTCTTTCTTTTGTTCCTCTTCAAGCCAGGCAACAATACTTATCAGTTGCAACTGACTCTTGAACAGTCATATGAGTGACCAGAGAAGAGGGGTTTTAAATTCTCAACTGAGAAATTTGTATGGATTCTTTTAAACTGATCACATTCTGTTTTAAACTTTCCTGGATTGAGGATGAGGGACATATTCATAATTTTAAAGACAGAGTGAAGTTTCTGGGCCTTACATTTGAGACAATACTTAAATCATTGACACACTTCAGGTATCAGAAAAGAAAGTCCTAAAAGCACTCAGTATTTTAAAATGTCCTAGCCACAATTCTTGAAGGGAAGACCAGACTTGTTAGCTCCAGTTTTACAGGGCCTTTGTGTGTTCTTGGCTTGAGTCTGGGTGCATCGTTTATGGGTCTGTACAACCCTTTTATTTAAAAATGTTGATTGTGGTGTACCCCGAAGGAATACAGCTGACCACTGCAGCCTTCCAAACCATCCTCATTCTGAGCCTTGTCACTGAGCTAACGAGCCACCACTTCACATCAGTTGATGACTCCTCATAGTGCACCAGGCAAATAAAACAGTATCCATGCCAAGCACAAATGTATGCATTCAATTGCTCAGCCACCAATGGGAAGACTCTTTGATACTTGACATTGAGCAGTGAGGCCCTGTGGGATTCATTCAAATGATTGCCTTTGGAGACAGGTGTAGCTTATTTTAAGGTTTTATACCCAGGTTCACCCCCATGAACCATGGACTTTGCCATTGGTGGGGAGGCTTGCGTGCCTCAGCGATACAGATGGCCTCATCGTAGGTGCAACCACAATGGAGGGGTATCTGTTGAGAGGCCAGACAAACGTGTGGTTCCTGAAGAGGGGCAGCAGCTTTTTCAATAGTTGCAGGGGCAACAGTCTGGATGATTGACTGATCTGGCCTTGTAACACTAACCAAAACGGCCTTGCTGTGCTGGTAGTGCAAACGGCTGAAAGCAAGGGGAAACTACAGCCGTAATTTTTCCCAAGGGCATGCAGCTTTACTGTATGGCTAAATGATAATGGCATCCTCTTGGGTAAAATATTCTGGAGGTAAAATAGTCTCCCATTCAGATCTCCGGGCGCAGACTACTCAAGAGGACGTCGTTATCAGGAGAAAGAAAACTGACGTTCTACAGATCAGGCAGGTAGGTTAGAAAATTTAAAAAGGGAAATGGACAGGTTAAAGTTAGACATAGTGGGAATTAGTGAAGTTCGGTGGCAGGAGGAACGAGACTTTTGGTCACGTGAATACAGGGTTATAAATACAAAATCAAATAGAGGTAACGAAGGAGTAGGTTTAATAATGAATAAAAAAAATAGGAGTGTGGGTGAGCTACTATAAACAGCATAGTAAACCCATTATTGTGGCCGAGATAGATACGAAGCCCACACCTACTACAGTAGTACAAGTTTATATGCCAACTAGCTCTGCAGATGATGAAGAAATTGATGAAATGTATGAAGAGATAACAGAAATTATTCAGGTAGTGAAGGGAGATGAAAATTTAATAGTCATGGGTGACTGGAATTCGAGAGTTGGAAAAGGGAGAGAAGGAAACATAGTAGGTGAATATGGATTGGGGGTAAGAAATGAAAGAGGAAGCCGTCTGGTAGAATTTTGCACAGAGCATAACTTAATCATAACTAACACTTGGTTCAAGAATTATGAAAGAAGGTTGTATACATGGAAGAACCCTGGAGATACTATAAGGTATCAGGGAAAAGGGAGAGAAGGAAACACAGTAGGTGAATATGGATTGGGGGTAAGAAATGAAAGAGGAAGCCGCCTGGTAGAATTTTGCACAGAGCATAACTTAATCATAACTAACACTTGGTTCAAGAATTATGAAAGAAGGTTGTATACATGGAAGAACCCTGGAGATACTAAAAGGTATCAGACAGATTATATAATGATAAGACAGAGATTTAGGAACCAGGTTTTAAATTGTAAGACATTTCCAGGGGCAGATGTGGACTCTGACCACATTTTATTATTTAGCGTGTGGCTAATACAGACGTATCATGAAATAAAATTACTTATACATATGTACATATTGACACACAAAAAACTTAAGTTTGTCTTTACAACTGAATATCCAGTCCTTCAATCCAGCACACTGCATCTGGAGCTGCTAGCAGGAAGTCTTCTTTGGTGCCGTGATAGGCTCGAATCCTGCATTCACTGACAATGTGGCGAACAGTCTGGTATGGAGCCCTGCAGTCACAATCTAGATCAGGCAGCTTCTTCCACTTAAAGAGAGCTTCCCTGCATTGCCCATGGCTGCTACGGATTCTGTTGACAGTAGTCCAGGTCTTGCATGGTAAGTCGAATCCACTTGTAAGTTTAGCACCTGAGAAGATGTTATGCAGGTGCACATCTGTCACTGCTTCCCACCAACCTTTCCATTCTTCAAGAGATTTGAAATTCTTAACAACCATGTCAGCAGCATTGCACAGAGTTGGATGGCGTGATTTCAGTCTCTGGCGATTTAAAAGTGGCAGGTCGCTATGCACGGGTAGGTTAGAATTCCTGGGGATCTTGTGGAATTCTCTCATAAGGGCAGTACATCTGGGTAGATCAGGAGGCATTATACTGGTTAAGAGTGGAAGCCAATAAACTGGAGTAGATCTGATTGCGCCAGATATTACGCGCATTGTCGTATTTAGCTGGGTACCAACAAGCCTTGTATGATGACTGTTCATCCAAACAGGTGCACAATACTCAGCACTTGAGTACACCAAGCCCAGAGCTGAAGATTGCAGGGTGGTTGCTGAAGATCCCCAGGTAGTTCCGCATAGCTTACTGAGGTTGTTGTTTCGAGTCCTCAGCTTTTGAGCTAAGTTAAGAAGGTGTTGTTTGAAGCATAGTGTACAATCCAGGATGACACCAAGATATTTTGGGTTCCAATTATGATGAAGAATTCTGCCTCTGAAACTTACTTCCAGTATTACAGTCACCAACCGGTTATTTAGATGGAAGCAACACACTTCCGTTTTACACACACTGGGTTGGAGTCTCCAGATTTTGAAGTAATTATCTAATGCAGACAGTTCATTCGCTAGAATCTCTTCTGTCATCTTCATTTCCTGGTGTTTTACAGCTAGAGCCAGGTCATCGGCATAGCAGTATTTTCTGGACGAAGTGTCAGGTAGATCAGATAGATACAGGTGAACAGTAAGGGTGAGAGAACTGATCCTTGAGGCAATCCGTTGTTCAACTTCCTCTCCTTACTTATGTTGCTTCCACTGATTACCTGGAACTTCTGATCACTTAGCATGTTGTTAATCAGTCGAGCCATTGTTCTGCAGGGTATGATGCGGAGAAATTTGTAGATAAGACCTTCCCTCTACACAGTGTCGAAGGCAGCAGTGAGATCAACACATGCCACAGATGTTTTCTGCTTCATTTGGTATCCTAACTCTATGAAGGATGTGAAAGACAATACTTGGTCGCAGCAGCTACACCCTGGTCTGAAGCCTGCCTGATCAAGTGGAACGTTCTCTAAGATAGCGCTACTTATTCTTTTATATATTACCCTTTCAAAAAGCTTGTACCAGCAGCTGAGTAGTGAAATGGGGCGATAGTTTTCTACCTTGTTGCTGGGTTTGCCAGGTTTCAGAACAGATATTATCTTCGCCTTTTTAAACTCTGATGGCAGCTGACCAATCAGCAGGATGTCAGTCGAGAATTCTGCCAGCCATTTCTATTGGTTATGAACTGTAGATTAAAACTGAAGAAACTGCAAAAAGTTGGGAATTTAAGAAGATGGAACCTGGATAAACTGACTAAACCAGAGGTTGTACAGAGTTTCAGGGAGAGATTAAGGGAACAATTGACAGGAATGGGGGGAAAAATACAGTAGAAGAAGAATGGGTAGCTCTGAGGGATGAAGTAGTGAAGGCAGTAGAGGATCAAGTAGGTAAAAAGACGAGGGCTAGTAGAAACCCTTGGGTAACAGAATAAATATTGAATTTAATTGATGAAAGGAGAAAATATAAAAATGCAGTAAATGAAGCAGGCAAAAAGGAATATAAATGTCTCAAAAATTAGATCGACAAGAAGCGAAAAATGGCTAAGCAGGGATGGCTAGAGGACAAATGTAAGGATGTAGAGGCTTATCTCACTAGGGGTAAGATAGATACTGCATACAGGAAAATTAAAGAGACCTTTGGAGAAAAGAGAACCACTTGTATGAGTATCAAGAGCTCAGGTGGAAACCCAGTTCTAAGCAAAGAAGGGAAAGCAGAAAGGTGGAAGGAATATATAGTGGGTCTATACAGGGGCAATGTACTTGAGGACTATATTATGGAAATGGAAGAGGATGTAGATGAAGATGAAATGGAAGATATGATACTGCGTGAAGAGTTTGACAGAGCACTGAAAGACCTGAGTTGAAACAAGGCCCCGGGAGTAGACAACATTACATTAGAACTACTGACAGCCTTGGGAGAGCCAATCCTGACAAAACTCTACCATCTGGTGAGCAAGATGTATGAGACAGGCAAAATACCCTCAGACTTCATGAAGAATATAATAAGTCCAATCCCAAAGCAAGCAGGTGTTGACAGATGTGAAAATTACCAAACTATCAGTTTAATAAGTCACAGCTGCAAAATACTAACACAAATTCTTCACAGACAAATGGAAAAACTGGTAGAAGCCGACCTTGGGTAAGATCAGTTTGGATTTTGTGGAAGTATTGGAACACATGAGGCAATACTGAACTTACGACTTACCTTAGAAGAAAGATTAAGGAAAGGCAAACCTATGTTTCTAGCATTTGTAGACTTAGAGAAAGCTTTTGACAATGTTGACTGGAATACTCTCTTTCAAAATCTAAAGGTGGCAGGGGTAAAATACAGGGATTGAAAGGCTATTTACAATTTGGATGGGAAGGGAGTGAGACAGGGTTGTAGCCTCTCCCCGATGTTATTCAATCTGTTTCGTGAGCAAGCAGCAAAGGAAACAAAAGAAAAATGAAGAGTAGGTATTAAAATCCATGGAGAAGAAATAAAAACTTTGAGGTTCGCCGATGACATTGTAATTCTGTCAGAGACAGCAAAGGACTTGGAAGAGCAGTTGTACAGAGTGGACACTGTCTTGAAAGGAGGATATAAGATGAACATCAACAAAACAAAACGAAGATAATGGAATGTAGTCGAATTGAGTTGGGTGATGCTGAAGGAATTAGATTAGGAAATGAGACACTTAAAGTAGTAAAGGAGTTTTGCTATTTAGGGAACAAAATAAATGATGATGGTCGAAGTAGAGAGGATATCAAATGTAGACTGGCAGTGTCAAGGAAAGCGTTTTTGAAGAAAAGAAATTTGTTAACATCGAGTATAGATTTAAGTGTCAGGAAGTCATTTCTGAAAGTATTTGTATGGAATGTAGCCATGTATGTAAGTGAAACATGGACGATAAATAGTTTGGAAAAGAAGAGAATAGAAGCTTTCGATATGTGGTACTACAGAAGAATGCTGAAGATTAGATGGGTAGATCACATAACTAATGAGGAGGTACTGAATAGCATTGGGGAGAAGAGGAGTTTGTGGCATAACTTGACAAGAAGAAGGGACTAGTTGGTTCGACATGTTCTGAGGCATCAAGGGATCACAAGTTTAGCATTGGATGGCAGTGTGGAGGTAAAAATCATAGAGGGAAACCAAGAGATGAATACACTAAGCAGATTCAAAAGGAAGTAGGTTGCAGGAAGTACTGGGAGATGAAGAAGCTTGCACAGGATAGAGTAGCATGGAGAGCTGCATCAAACCAGTCTCAGGATTGAAGACCACAACAACAACAACAACAACAACCCAGGTTGGAGCATGTCTCCACCTTGGCCCCTACAGAAGCCCAGAATTATTTTAGACTTGGTGAATTTTAGCAAAGACTGTACCTTATGTTTTCCATTTAGTCTCCTTTTTAACATTTTGTACAGGCATCACTAATGACTCCCAACTAGGGGACTCTTGGTTGTTCAGTAGTCTTCCCCAACCATGTCTTTGGGATTCACCTTCTATATCACTACACTGTATTTTTGCAGAGCTCTGTGCAATCCTGAAGGGACTGGAGCAGATGAGGCATCTTCAGGACAAACGGTTTCTCATTGCTCCATTTTCCATAGTGCCCTACTGTCATCCACCTGAGAAAATTATCCAGCTCATACATAACTAGCTGTGTGGGAAGGAGATGTCATCCAGTTGGGTACCAGGGCATATATGAATTTCGGAAAATGAACAGCAGACAAAATTGTTAAGCATGCATGCAGAAAACATAATTTTACACATTTTGCCATTGCCCTGCAGGCTATCATCTTGGTGATGAATCACAGAGTCATGCAAATATGGAAGCTGGAGTAGCTGGCAGGGAGGGATAATAAGCTGCAGTTGGTGAGGACAACTATTTAGTCAAGTTGTTCCTCAAGCTGGAGTGACCACACAAGTGAGATAAAGTGGCTCTGACTCTCCTGTGAATTGGGCACTATCCCCTAACACATGGCTGTTTACATGGGAGAGAGGGTCCCTCCATTCTGTGATGCCTGAGTGCATTTTGTTTGGTGATAAGCAGGCAGAAGCAAATTTATATGGGGACCTGCTCTTAAAATTTTGTGATGTATCTGGATTCTGGCCTAAGCTTTTATGATGGAGATTTTAGTGTGTTACCAATTGGCTGGATCATTCTTTGTATTCCAGTGATTAGCCAGTTATTTACAACGATTTTTCACCCTTTACTATGTTTTAGATCTGATGGCATGATTGTTGTTGTTGTTGTTGTTGTTGTTGTTTTTATTGTGTGTGTAGAGTGTGTATATATATATATATATATATATATATATGTGTGTGTGTGTGTGTGTGTGTGTGTGTATGTGTGTGTGTGTGTGTGTGTGTGTGTGTGTGTGTGTGAGTGGGCGCGCGCACATGCGTGCACGCACACACACACACACACATGTGTCCATGCATGTGTGTTTGCATATGTGTGCATTTGTCCCAGTTCTTAGGACATTCTTTATATTTTTATTTGCAGTTCCTATTTTAATAATTTTACATCCTATATCCACACTGATCTCTTTGCATTTTAGTAAGGGCTCTAAACACCTTCCTGTCATGTGCCCTCACTACCATATCATCATTATCATTTTGCTTCTGTATTTCTGTATTAATATTACTGTAGATTTACTAAGGGAAGTTCTGGCAGAATGTAAATAATTTAAGAATTATGGAGACCACAAACTGAATCGCAAAAGTGTTGAGTCAT
This sequence comes from Schistocerca piceifrons, assembly GCF_021461385.2. Lineage (NCBI taxonomy): Eukaryota > Metazoa > Arthropoda > Insecta > Orthoptera > Acrididae > Schistocerca > Schistocerca piceifrons. Next base: position 140,553,881 of record NC_060141.1, on the reverse strand, counting down.
CAACAGGCACACACACAAAAGAGAATGAAAATTTGCTAGATTCCACAGGGGCTTGAGTTCAAACACGCACACACACACACACACACACACACACACACACACACACACACACACACACACACACACACCCACAAACAGGAGAACCTGTTTGTGCATTAGCCCACACACACATTGGTATCCAAGCATGGACGCACAACTATGCCCCTGCATTATGCTGGCGAGGCACACACAGATGTGTGTGTGTGTGTGTGTGTGTGTGTGTGTGTGTGTGTGTGTGTGTGTGTGTGTGTGTGTGTGTGTGTGTGCGCTCTAGCTGGTCAAAGGTTATATTCTGAAAGCTAGCAAATTTTCATTCTTCTTTACTCCTAAATTAGTATCATTCTGAGATTGCTAGCCAACTGATCACTATAGAATTTAAAACACATTGTTCATTTTGTGCTGTTAATAGAAATCTCTGTGTGGTTTAAACATGCAGATATTTGCTGTGAACCATTTTTAGGGCTCTTCAACAATTATTATTGGGACTATTTCTGATTTTGCTCAGTTTTAGCTCTTAATCGGTATGCCTGTATTAGCAGGTAACATGATAGCTTTTGAGCACTGCTTTAAGCTCTTACAGGTCATAAATTGGTAAACAAAAGAGACACATTACTGAACCTTGTAGAATTATTTATATTTTGTTCCCTTTTCTCATATAATCTAGTTCTGTAATGCAATTTGTTGATGTGACTCTTTTTCTCCGTTATGAATTTAAAAATATGTTAGCAGAAGAGTTTGAGTTGTTTAACTGTGTCAGAATTTCTTACGTACACTCATATATGTGCCTGAATATGGAATATGCTGAACAAAAGACAGACAATAAAGAATTTTGTATTTTACTGCTTGTATGAAAAGCTGTGATTTAACAAACTATTTCCTACATTTTAGGGTGAAGTTGAGGAGAGACATTCTGTTAAAGGAAAGTCTTTTAAGAAGGAAAAATCTTCATCAAGAAGTGGTGTACAGACTGGAAATATACCTACAGATCCAGATGGGAATGTAAGTTATATTGTTATTTAGCTTAAATAAAAAACAAAAATGAGTGAAAGTAACCACCAACCTGTATTTTTGGATGTCTGGTCATTAATGTACATAACAGTAAGAGACACAGTTGACTTTGAGGTCTTGCATAACTTGAATCTTTATAAATGTGGGACCTAATGTACCTAATTAAATGAAACAATATGGTCACTACACATGACACTGATTCACCATTTTGGAATATGTGGTGCTGCAAGAACCAGTGCATTTCTCAAAGCACTTTTGATGCCTCAAATTCAGCCTGCTGTGATTCACCATATTCAAACCTCCCATACATATTCCTTAGGTCATTTAAAGGGCTTACCATATGAGGGGAGTTTAGTATGAACTTATGCAAAATAACTTTACAATCCCTGTAGATCTCACTGTGCCCTTTGTGTTCTTAGGAATGGGACAAGCATCATTTGGTACACTATAATTTTAGTTAGCACTAATGCCCTTCTGTGAAATGATATGACCTAAAAAGGACATATCTAGTTGGAGAAATTTAATTTAATCTCTCAGCCATTTCAGAAACTTACAAGCATGTTCAGCATGATCTTGAAGACATCATTAAAGGATGTGAGATTGTCTACATAATGACATGCAAATCTAAAGTTTATATCAGATAAAATGTTGTCCAGGAGATTGACAACATCACTGCTCCTCTTGAAAGCTCAGTTGGAACTCTAATTCACATGAATTTTAGTCCACTGCAAAAGCAGTTAGTGGCTTTGACTTTTCTTTCAATAGGGCCTGCTAAAATGCTTAGTGTTGCAGAAAGTTTTTCCCTATCAAACCATGAAAAACGTGAATCGAGGTCTGGGGGGAGGAGTAGGTTAGAATTTTGGTGAAGAATACAGTGACTTATTTATTTATGACAGCTGACGTATGAATTTTCCCTTGTTTGAGACCACATGTGCAAGATCGTGTGCAGATTACAGTTCTAGATTCACATATTTTACTGTTTGTGTTGCTTCTGTGTAATCTTTCATTGATTGTATCAATACCTGTTTGTATTGTGAGATATTGTGAAATTTTGAACATTCGCATGTGCCACGATAAACTAGTACTGTTATTATCAATTGTAGGCCTAAACTAAACTATGCTCTTTAAAAAAATTTCAGAATAGTTTGACTATCTTTGTTCAAAACAACCATTCATTGTAGAAATCTATGTGTGGGCTAGTCTGAGAATTTTCAGATGCTTACAAAACTTTTAGTAAGTCACGGATACAAGTGTTTTGGATATGTAATTTATTTCATAGCAAATAAATGTTTGTGGTTTACAGTTCAGCCAAAGAATACATCACCCGTGAGTTTCATTGTATATCAATGTAAATAAAAGTACATTTTTGACCATTTTCGGAGCTACCATTGTCTTTTGCATAAGGCATGAGCAGTTTGTAGCAAATTGTCATTTTGGATTTAGTTTCTGTAGCAGATTTTCTAACTAACACATTTGTTATATCTGGTTTTCTCATAAAGAAGAGTAGACTTATACATTATCTGCCTTTTATCATAAATAAACTGTTTTTGAGTTTGACAACAACTGTAATCAACATCAATGTGCCTTGTATTAGTAGAAATATCATTTTCATGTATCTGCTTCAGTTCTTATAGGAAATTAACAACATTTTAGCTCATCACACTAAAAGATAACCAGTGGGCATAATTTAAAATTATTTGTTCACTGCCTTCTAATACATTTCATCAGCCAAACTGCAGTCCCACTGTGAATGCTGTTCTCAAACACGGGATGAGTTGGTTGAGTTTCGTAAGCAGCTGGATATCACCCTGATTTCTGTAAAAAAGTTGGCAGCTGCTGCAAATCAGCGTGTTGGAAGAGCTCCCAAGAGTCATGAACCTATAATATATATACCAGAGTTACCTCAAGTATTATCCTCTCCTGTCGATCCTGTCTCCTGTGCAGAAAGTAAGGGGTCCATTACCCATCCACTTGACTGTGAGTGGCATGTCAATGGTTGATGTAGGCATCCTGCACAGAATGGATAGGGATCTGGGAGGGCTCAAGTATTGTACTGATCCCCCTAACCAACAAGTTTGAGGTGCTGTCTTCCACCGAAACTGAAACTGAGCCAGTTGGACTCATTTCACCTGTTTTCGGAAAGCCTGTTTTGTCTGGTGTCAGGATGAAGCAAACACAAAAGTGTAGGGGCCCATCAGTCGTCAGCAGTTCAAACGTACGGCAAATAATGGTACCCCTTAGGGAAATTTCTACCAGGGAAATGGCAGCAAGGGACAGGAAAGGACACCAAGTGCACTCAGTGTGTATGCCTGGAGGGCCTCATTCAGCATCTTAAGAAACTATTCCAGAGCCATTGAGGGAACCAGATGCAACCAACTGCAGATTGTGGCACATGTTGGAACACATGATGCCTGTTTTCTTGGCTCTGAGGTCATTCTTGGGCCATTCCAGTGACTGGCAGAGAAGGTTGAGAAGACCAGCCTTGCATGTGGGGTTTCAATGAACTTGGGGCATTGTCCCCAGAACTGATTGTGACTCTTCGGTTCTAAGTTGAGTGAAAGGTCTAATCCAGAAACTTCGAAGGTTCTGTGACAAGCTAGACTGTGACTTCCTGGACTTGCAACTTAGGGTTGAGAACTGTAGGATTCCCCTAAATACAGAGTGTATCAAAAAGAATAATCCAATTTGGCACATCTATATTTCTGATAATAATAAACATATACAATGAATTTTGTTTCTTGATGAACGGGAAATGAACTAGGGGCAGGGACATTGTAAAACTCGAGTGTTTTCTCTTTCCAACAGTACACTGTTCACACACATACCTCAAATAACCTAATAGTTATGATTTCTTTTAATTGGATGGTTCTTTTTGATACACCCTGTAGAGGCTGCTGCTCAGGTAAATGACTAAGTGTGGGATGCACACAAGTGTTGTTTAGATTAGGCAACTCTCCATTCAATCACAATGATAGCAGTAGGAAATTGAGAAGCATCAGTGTATGATCGAAAGTAATACCTCTCATAGGTGAGAATATTGTAATCCTAATGGTAAACTTCCGAAGCATTCACAACAAAGTGCCAGAGTTTGAATCGCTTATGAAAAGCATTGAAGTTCACATAATACTAGGTACAGAAAGCTGGTTAAAACCTGAAATTGATAGGCAGTGAGATTTTTGGGGAATATCTTAAGTGTGTGTTGAAAGGATAGGCAAATGAAAAATGGAGGTGGTGTATTTGTCACTGTAGACATGAAAGTCAAATTCACTGAGTTAGAAATTGAAGCAGCTTGTGAAATTGTTTGGGCAAGACTCAGTATCATGGGTGGTCTCACAATGATTACTGGACCCTTCTGTTGCCCACCAGACTCATCTCCTGATGTAACCTAGATGTTAGAGAAAACCTCAGTTCACCTGTGCATAAGTTCCCCAATCATACTGTAATCACTGGTGGAAACTTTAATCATCCAACAATTAATTGGGAAAATTACAGTTTTGTTTCTGGTGGGGGTGATAAAGACATCCTGTGAAACATTACTAAACACTTTCTCTCAGAACTACCTAAAACAGATCGTTCGGGACCTGACACATGATAGAAATGCATTGGACTTAACAGCAACAAATAGGCCTGACTTCTTCAATGACCTCTACATTATAACTGGTATCAGTGGCCATGATGTGATTATTACAACAATGATTACCAAAGTACAAAGGACAACTAACATAAGTGGAAAGCTATAAATGTTCAGCAAACTAGTGTCATATCTTTATGGGGAGCTTGAAACTTTCAGCACAGGGCAGGAGCACGTGTAAGAACTCGAGCTCAAGTTTAAAAGAATAGTTGATCATGCACTGAATAGATATGTATCCAGCAGAACAGTCCATTAGGGTAGGGAAACTCCATGGTTTACAGTCACTTTAAAAAACTTCTGAAGAAACAGAGATTACTGTATAACATGTGTAAAACAAAGCATAGGGCTGTAGGTAGAGAGATGCTGAATGAAATGCATTTGGCAGTCAAAAGAACAATGTGTGAAACCTTCAATGACTACCATAGCAGAATATTGTCAAGTGATCTTGCACGGAACCCAAAGAAATGCTGGCCATACATAAAGGCTGTTAGTGACACCAAAGTTGATGCCCAGACCATAGTGAATGAAACAGGAACTGAAACTGAGGTTAGCAAAGCAAAAGCTGAAATGCTTAACTCTATTTTCAAGTGTACCTTCACAAAGGAAAACTCAGGAGAATTGCCACAATTTAATCCTCATACCACTGCAAATGTGAATGGAATAAGTATTAGTGACAATGGTGTTGAGAAACATCTGAAATTGTTAGAATTGAATGAAGCTATCAGGTTCACTACTGGATTTGTGTCTCAGCTTGCCCTCTTCTAACTATAATCTATCATAGAGTGCTCAAATGAAAAACCATGCTCAGTTATTGGAGAAAGGTACAGGTCACTCTTATCTACAAGAAAGGTAGTAGAAGTGACCCACAAAACTTCCGTCCAATATCATTGACATCAATTTACTGTAGAATCTTGGAACATATTCTGAGCTCAAACAAAAGGTATCTTGAAGGGAATGACTTTCTCAGTGTCAACCAGGAAGGATTTCGAAAACATTGATCATGAGGACCCCAACATCTTACTTTTTCATATGACATACTGAAGGCTAAGGATCAAAGCAGGCAGATAGATATTGCTGTTTCTTGATTTCCAAAACTTTCAACTCTGTACCACACCTATGCTTATTGTTAGAAGTACGATCATATGGGGTATCAAGTGAAATTTGTGATGGGGACTTGTTGGTAGGGAGGGCACAGCATGTTATCTCGGATGGAGAGTCATTGTCAGATGTGAAAGTAACTTTGGGTGTGCCCCAGGGAGGTGTGTTGGGACCCTTGCTGTTCATATTGTATATTAATGATTAGATGTAGATGTAGAAAGGATTAATTATCTATGACAAACAGACATAACTCACATGCCAGCTATCTAAATCAGAATCTACATCTATACTCCGCAAATCACCTTAGGTGCACGACAGACATTGCGTCCCAATGTACCAGTTAGTAGGGCTTCTTCCTGTTCCATTCACATATGAAGTGTGGGAGGAATGATTGTTTGAATGCCTCTGTTTGTGCAGTAATTATTCTAATTTCATTCTCACATTCCCTATGTGACCGAAACGTATGGGGCTGTAGTATATTGCTAGAGTAATCATTTAAAGCTGGTTCTTGAAACTTTGTTAATAGAATTTCTCAGGATAGAGTTTGTCTGTGTCTTCAGGAGTCTTCCAGTTCACTTCATTCGGTATCTCAGTGCCACTCTCCCACGGATTAAACAAATCTGTGAACATTCATGCTGCCCTTGTCTGCATATGTTCAACATTTCATGTTAGTCCTATTTGAGAAATACTCTAGAACCAGTTGCATGACTGACTTATAAGCAGTCTCCTTTGTAGACTGATTGCACTTCCCCAGTATTCAACCAAGCAACTGAGGTGTACCACCTTCTTTACTTGTGACTGAACCTACATGATCATTCCATTTCATATCTCTACAAAGCATTACACCCAGGTATTTGTATGTGTTGGCTGATTCCAACAGCGACTCATTGATGTTATAGTCATAGGATACTACATTTTTTCATTTTGTGAAGTGCAAAATTTCACATTTCTGAATATTGTTGTGGGCCAAGTGTATTCAAAGTGGGAGGGATCTTATAAAATGGGAATATTGCCGGGAATATTTCTTTGGCACTAGTAACTTCGACTACCACAGAGCGTCTATTTAGTATGTTTTCTTGGTTGCATTCCAAGAAAATAAATTGCCTTGCTTCTGAGTGAGCAGCAAAACTGACATTTCTTTCTTACAACCGGAAGCTCATGAATGCTCCACCTTCAAAAGAGAAGAAGAAAGAAACAAACAAGCAAGCAAGCAGAAGGAAACCCAGAGGAAACAGGGGGACAGGAAGAAGATGAAGAAATCCTTGAGATTGAAGAAGATGATGAGATCAAGTCAAGTAACTGTAATGATGATGATGATTTTTTTGGATTTGGAAATGTAGAAGAAGAGGAGAAGGATCAAAATGATCTAATGGACATTGAGAGTGACAGTGACAGTGAGTTAAAAAAAGACTGAATATGGAAAGTAAAGATGCTGTATTAAAACTTTTGCCTTTTAGTAGTTTTAATTTAATATTCATAACATTTTACATTCTGGTTATTTTTCTGATGTTTTTATTCAATTTTAATATTTTTTGAACATAAGAGGGTGAGTTAAATGAAAACCATAAATTCGTAATAACAAATCGAAATTTCACACCATTATCCTGTAATTGGTAAGCGTGCTACAAACAGCATGCAGAATGGCCTGTAGGTGGCAGCATAGTACAGATGTACACATACTGTCGCAGTATCAGTATAAAGATGGCCGCCCCCTTGCAACTAGCACCAGGGAAGAACAGCATTCTGTTATTCAGTTTTAGTGTAGAGAAGGTGTGAAACCTATTGAAATTCATCACTGAATGAAGGTTCAGTATGGTGATGCATGTTTGTCATAGCAGCAAGTCTATGAATGGAGTAGGAAGTTCACAAATGGTGTGACTTCAGTGGAAGCTGCTCCTCATCCAGGTCAGGCACAATGAGTTTTGACTCCACAGAACATTGCAGCAGATGAAGCCATAGTGAAGGAAAACTGCCGAGTGGCCTGAATGACATTACAGCATGTTTACAGATTAGTCATGGTTCAGCACATCACATTGTGCATGATGTGCTCCAGTTTCACATAGTGTCTGCAAGATGGGTGCCAGGGCAGCTGACTCTTGAAATGAGAGAACAAAGTGTGGATGCTTGTGAAGAACTTCTTTGGTGCTTTGAATGAGAAGGAGATGGCTTCCTTGCAAGAATTGTTACTGGGGACAAAACCTGGGTTCACTTCCACCAACTGGAAATGAAGAGACTGAGCATGGATTGGCGTCATTCCTCATCACCAAAACCAAAGAAGTTTCGAACAGAACCATCAGCAGGGAAGGTTATGCTGACTCTCTTTTAGAAGGAAAAAGGTGTCATTTTGGAGCATTACATGCCTAGAGGGACCACTGTCACCAGTGCATCATACACAGATTTCCTAAAAAATCACCTGCAGCCTGCAATCAAATCAAAGCGATGTGGATTGCTGTCAGCAGGTGTCCTTTTGCAAGATGAGAATGCAAGTCTCGACACTGCCCGTATAACAATTTGCAAACAATCACAGACCTGCAGTTTGGGTGTCTTTCTCATCTACCATACTCACCAGACCTTGCCCCAAGTGATTTCCATATGTTTGGAAAAGAAGTTCCATTCTGATAAAGAGGTACACCACAAGGTGCATGAGTGGTTGTGCAGACTTCCAAAAGAATTTTTTTCTAAAGGAATTTATGACCTTTGTAAGTGCTGGAGGACTTACACTGAGTGTGGGGGAGATTATGTTGAAACGTGATACAGATTTCTAACACTTCTGCACAATAAATAATATTTAAAAAAATATTTAATACTTTCATTTGACTCACCCTCGTATGAGAGTGTTTGTGTTTTTTTTAACCACACAATTACCACATTGTCCTATTAATTTGAGCTATTTTTTCAATTATAAATTCCCAGGAATTTTATTCAATTATAATTTTATCTTAAAATATATTGCAGTTTTTGAGTTTGATTTAATGATATAATTACTGCTTTTACTTATTAATTAACAGGCTTTTGAGCTGCAATATTCCCTGGAAACTGAAGAAGTGGTAAAAATAGGGGGTGGGGGCCATGCATAAAATACAATATATAATGAAAACTGAACAAAATTGCTGTTTAAATAATTGAATGAATGTGAAAGAATCATTGAAAACAATTGGAAAGTACACATATCCTGAGTGAACTTTAACTGGCACTAATGTCAACAGACCTTCAATATTCAATACATATGTTCAACATTTAAATTTACATACTTCTTTTCCTTGTTACCGCCATTGTGCATAGAGCTTATTAAGACAATACTAGTTCTGGATCACCCCTCCTCTGCTCACGCAAATTCTTCTTTGTTGCTTTGATCCCCTTGATGCAGGATTCTCGACACAAGAGAAATGATGAAAAGATGTGCTTATAAATGTATTTCAACTCGCTAATAACTTTTATAACACTTCTTTAATGTCTGGTTAGAATATTTATTTTTATTTATTTATTCATCTGTGGAACAATAAATATTGTATGGATGTCGTCAGATTACAACACATGAGCACACATTTACATTTACAATTAAACAGGTTTCTCATATTTTGTGTAGTTTTTATAACTAGTCATACACATATTTATAATTACATAATATTTTGGTGATAATGTCATATGTTGCTAATAATCTACATCTATGTTAAATATTCTTTTACAGTTTAACAACTTTTACTTACTAAAAAGGTTTTAAGCTTTTGTCTGAAAGTGAGGGGCTCATTTATTTCTTTAATTTCTTGTGGTAATTTGTTGTACAGTTTTATCCCATTGTAAAATATACTTTTTTGCGTCTTTGCCTTGTTCTTTCTATCTAGATGGAGGTGGTGACAGGCTCTTGTTTCATGGTCATGTATTAGGCTGTTTGTGTTGTACATGTTGAGGTTTTTCTTAATGAACATTATGTTCTGAAAGATATACTCACAAGAAACAGTTAGAATTCCTAGCTTTCTAAATAATTCTAGACAGTGGGCCCTGTTGTTGCTATTTGTTATTATCCTTATGGCTCTTTTTTGTACTTTGAACACAGTTTGTATGTTACTGGCACTTGTTCCCCAAAACATGATCCCATAGCTGAGGACTGAGTGTAGATATCTGTAATATGTTATTTTAAGACAGGTATTATTGCATACCGGTGCAAGGATTCTAAGAGCATAGCATGCTGTGGATAATTTCCTTGCCAAAATGTTGACATGGTTTGTCCATTTCAGTTGGCTGTCTACATTCATCCCTAAGAATTTGGTACTTGTTACACATTCTAATTCATTATTATTAACTTTTATTCTAGTGGCATTGGGTTTTTTGTTCAATTGGAAGTTAATATAGTTAGTTTTCTTTACATTTAGGGTTACTTTATTTTACATTGAGAGCCTCGTTTGCTCTTTCTGACAGTTGTGTTGGATTTTCATCTGTTATTATTATGTTGCTATCATCAGCAAAAAGTATTTTTTCGCCATGTCTGATACTTTGTGGGAAGTCGTTAATGTATATAAGAAACAATATTGGGCCTAATACACTTCCCTGTGGGACGCCTATATTCACATTTTCTGGGTCAGACAGGTGTTTTATAAGGGAATTGCTTGAAACTTGTGATATCTCAACTCGTTGAACTCTGTTTTCCAAGTTTGATTTGAACCACTTCTTTGTCACACCTCTTATTCCTATTTGCCCTAATTTATGAAGTAAGATTTTGTGGTCAACTGTATCAAAGGCCTTGGACAAGTCTAAAAAGATACCACTTACATTTTCACCTTTGTCCAGTGCTTCTAAAATTACTTTAGTGAACTGTGCTATAGCATATTTTTGAACAATATTAATGCGACAGAATTTGTAAAATGTCCGCCCGCTACCACTTACAGAGAGAAAAATGTGAATTTATAGAAATCAATCAATTGAAGAGCGTGTATCTACATGTTTTGTTTGTGACCCAATAGTATTGCTGGTACAAAATAACTTATAAAGAAAAGAATGAGAAAATATTATAATAAAAATAATATGATTCATTACAATTGCCACCCACTGTGCACTGATGCCATACAGAGGAGCACAGTGTCTGGGCTTATTTCCCATTTTATGGGTTGATATCCCTGGCTGGTATGGGCATAGCCTTTATTTTAAGGCCATTCGTGTCATTCTATAGGGTTATCAATTTATATAGGCATGTCTGCTTCGATTAACACATACATACATGTTTTCTTTCATAACAAAGTGCTTATTGTAACTGCATAGTTCCATTATTTTCAGTCAGTATCTGCCCAGTGTTTAGTTTACGAAGCATGCATGCACAACTAGATGTCCATTACCATCCCATCTCACTTTCACACGTTTAATACAAAGTCAGAGTGCCCATGTCATGGCTTTACAGTAGCCTTCACTGCACAAATTTGTGAAGCTCATGCTCAGTGGTGTGATCCTTTGTGAAATCTTTAATGCGGTGACAACTGGTTTCCATATCAGTGGCCCGAGGAATTTTTTCACCTCGCCGCTCTCGCTTATTCAGTGGAGACACCAGCCATACATCTGACATCTGTCAACAAGGTAAGTTACTTGCCATTTTTACGACGTTGTCGGGCACAGAAAATTCATGTTTTTGTGAGATTGTTGAGCATAGAAAATTCATGTTACACAGCATATTGTCACCTTTAGTTTACCACATGCAAACCCACATATCTTACATGCACACTTAACACTTTTCAGGCAGGTTTCATATGTTTTTGTACTTTGTTTTTGAGCATATTTCATACCTTTGCATTACACATAATTTCTGTAGTGTCCTTTCGACATACAATACACATAATGAAGAAATACAAATACAACTACAAAAAAAAACTTATCTTATATATTTGTTGACATACCATTATTGTTTCTTATATACATTTTAGTCTGATTATCATGTTGTTTTAGTACATTTTGTTAAATTATAATGTTGTTATGTGTTCAGTTCCAATTACATGGGTACACGTTTTACTCTCATTTGGTTTTACATTCTTTACATAACGCTACAATAGAGTCTATGTGCTGCTCAAAGAACTACACATGGCCTCACATCTCTAGCATTCTCCAAAAAGGATCTACACTGTACAAGGTTGAGGAAATTTCATGGAAAGGCATTTATGTGCTCAGTTATGTCTCACTACTAAACTTAATTGCAATCCCAAGGACAAAATGGTTTGTTTTTTATGAACACAACGCAAATCTGATGATACCAATCATAGTTCTTGTTGTGGTCTTCAGTCAAGAGAATGGTTTGATGCAGCTCTCCATGCTACTCTATCCTGAGCAAGCTTCTTCATCTCTACTGCAACCTACATCCTTCTGCAGCTGCTTAGTGCATTCATCTCTTGGTCTCCCTCTATGATTTTTACCGTTCAAGCTTCCCTCCATCACTGAACTGGTGATCCCTTGATTCCACAGAACATGTTCTGCTAACTGATCCTTTCATCTAGTCAAGTTGTGCCACAAATTCCCCTTCTCCCCAATTCTATTCAGTACCTCCTCATTAGTTACATGATCTTCCCATCTAATCTTGAGCATCTTCTGTGGCACCACAATTCAAAAGCTTCTATTCTCTTCTTGTCTAAACTATTTATCTTTCATGTTTCACATTCATAAATGGCTACACTCCATACAAATACTTTTAGAAAAGACTTGCTGACACTTAAATCTATGCTCGATATTAACAAATTTCCCTTTTTCAGAAACGCTTTTCTTTCCATTGCTAGTCTACATTTTATATCCTCTCTACTTTGACAATCATCAGTTATTTTGCTCCCCAAATACCAATTGTATTTAAAGTGCACCTCAATGTTTACTTATTATGCTCTTTGTATAAAGAATAACCATTTCATATGCTGAGGTATATAGAGTTGTATAATCAATACTATATGTTATGTGCAAAGAGCGTAAAACAGTGTTTACATAAGTAAAAAACGTGCAAAAAAAAAGAATTAAATGTAAATCAGGTGTTTGACACTTTCATGGGTAGTGGAAACTCACAGCAGTTTGGTTTAAACCCCTTGATTATTTGGTAGTTCTCAACCTTAGTTCAGCATCACGATATGTGACGTACTGCAACTGTTTTCTTCTACACATACTTTCACACTATCACATTCATATGTATCATAAATGTATAACTATATTTGTTTTGTGGTGCAGTCCTTCCTTAAGTGTATATGGTACCTAACACTTTGCAAGCATTTATCTTTCTTCACTTTAGTAAAAATATTTCTGTTACTGATATATTAGATATATGTACAGTATTTAACAATCATTTTCTGAGCATTGCTGGTGAATTAAATAAAAATTTAGTGTCTATTGGGAATCATGTAACTTTCTTGGCAAATGCCTTTCCAAGATTGATGTCTGAAGTACTCCTCTGTGATACACACAAGAGGGAGATTGAGTCAATAATTAAATCACTGAAGACTAAGGACTCTCATGCTTATGATGGATTGCCTAGCAGAATATAAAAGTACTGTGCTGCACATGTTAGCCCTGAATTTAGCCATACTTGTAATTTTTCCTTTAGGAATGGTCAGTTTCCTGAGTGATTAAAGTACTCAGTAGTAAAGCCGCATTATAAAGAGGAAGAAAGGGATAATGTAGATAATTTTACACCTATTTCTATGCCATCAGTGTTTGAAGTTATTGAAAAGGCTGTGTATGGAAGGATAATTGATCATTTTATATCACATGATTTGCTATCAAATGTACAGTTCGGCTTTAGACGTTGTTTAACAACTGATAAAGCTGTATCCTCTTGTCTCTGTGAGGTACTGGATGGTTTAAATAAAAGGTTTTGAATGCTAGGCATATTTTTTGATGTAACTAAGGCACTTGATTGAGTTGATCACAAAATATTGCTCCAGAAGTTGGACCATTACAGAATACGGGGAGTAGCTCACAATTGGTTCACTTCTCACTTTAGCAACAGACAGTGAAAGGTCATTATTCCCAATGTTGAGAATGGCTGTGATGTGGGGTTTAGTCAAGTAGGGGGGGGGGGGGGGGGGGGGAGAGAGAGATCCCCCAGGGATCAGTGTTGGAGCAATTCCAGTTCATACCTTATATAAATGATATGTCCTCTTGTATCACGGGTCACTCTAAAATATTTGTGTTTGCTGTTGACACTAGCTTGGTAGTAAAGGATGGTGTGCAACATTGGCTCTGTTTCAAATAGCGCAGTTCATGACCTCAGTTCATGGCTTGTCGAAAATAAACTAATGCTAAATCACAGTAAGATTCATTTTTTACAGTTTCTAACACACAATTCTACAAAAACTGATGTTTTAATTTCACAGAATGGGCATATGATTAGTGAAACTGATTGGTTCATATCACTTGGTGTTCAGATGGATAGTAATCTGTAGTGGAAGGCCCATGTTCAGGATCTTGTTCAAAGACCTAATACTGCCATTTTTACTATTTGAAGAGTATCTGAAGTGAGTGATCATTCAACACAAAAATTAGTCTACTTTGCTTATTTTCATTTGCCTATGTCATATGGTACTATATTTTGGGGTAACTCTTCCCATTCTAAAAGGATATTTTTGGCTCAGATATGGGCAGTATGGGCAATAAGTGGTGTAAGTTCACGAACCTCTTGTTGACCCCTGTTCACGAGGCTGGGTGTTTTGACATTGTCCTCTCAATATACATATTCCTTACTGTCATTTCTTGTTAACAATATCAGCTTATTCCCAAGAATAAGCAGCTTTCACTCAGTAAACACCCACCAGAAATCAAACCTGCATTTGGATTGGACTTCCTTAACTCTTGTGCAGAAAGGTGTGCGGTATACTGCTGCATCCATTTTCAATAAGCTACCACTCGAATACTAAAATCTTCGCAGTAATCCAGGTGCTTTCACACTGAAACTGAAGAGTTTCCTCATGTGTCACTCCTTCTATTCTTTCGTGGAGTTCCTTGAAAAATTATGCTGATTCTAATTGTATTGTTGATTGCTCTTACTTAAACTTATGGACTGACTTTTTTTGGGTTTATAAACATTATTTTTTATCTGTTATTACTTTTATTTTGTGTCCTGATATGTCCCACAACCTTGCAGATTTGCTCCTCAATCTGGTCCTACGGAACTTGCAATGTAAATAAATAAATAAAATTTACTTCAGTGTTCAGTCGAGCTATCACAAACTCATTTAATGTCATGTGTGTCTTTACTTACCTTATAAATCTGAAAGATAAACCATATTATAGGCATGATGTGACCTCTAATTCAGTTTGCCACTTATTTTGTACTCGCTTGTTTACCTGCAGCAAGAGCTTTCTGGTCCCACAATTATAATTATTGCGTGTACTTTCAATACTTAAATTTGTAAATATATTTATATAATGTATGAAGCAGTATTACTTCAGTAAATATTAATATTTGTAGTTTAGGATCCCTTTCCATGTATATAATCCCTTACCTCATCTTTGTTTATGTGTATTGTGTAGATAGTCGTAGTATAGACTCTCCCTTAATTTTATATGTCCCTGTGTATGCAATAGGTTTTAAAATGCTAGTGAAGGCTGTAGCTTATATGGTTTGTATGTTTTAAGTGCTCCAGAACTTCCAGATGTGTCTGTCTGGCATGCATGCGCTTGCAGTTGTTGACTAACTTGCGCCCCAATGCGCATGCGCTACATTGCTCTGTTACCACTCACATCGTGGCAAGTTGTGTATTGCATTGCATGCTACCGTGCATTTCACAAGTTCATTTATTCATTTACAACTGGGCTACAAGCAAGGTGAAGTGTTGTGTTTAAAGTATCATCACCTATAGGCACCTAACAGTAAGATTCTTCTTTGTTACATTCACTAACCTCATTGTTAACACATTTGACACACAAGGAAAAAAAAAAACACAAGCAAAAATTTTCCGTATCAACTAACAACATAAATTGTGGAATGTGATTTTCCAACATCCTAAATCTAATATTATTATACATATCTACAACTAAGAGCGTATGCAGTCCTTCTTCAATATATAAACATTCTGTAGTCTTTGTGTGGGTAAAGGACCTTGTCTTTGCCTATGTTCGTGTGTGTCAATTTGTATGCTCCCGGGTTTGGGATTTTAGTAATTATGTATGGTCCATTGTATAGTAACTGCCACTTATGGTTCAGTTTTCCAGTTTTTGTGGGTTTGGGATGTGATATAAATAACACCTTTTGTCCTATGTAAAACTGTGTTGTAAGTTTCATCTCTCTGTCATAAATTCCTTTCCTACATTTAGCCCAGGTTTCAAGGTTGATTACTGCTTGTCATATTTTATTAACTAGTGATAATTCTGGTATCAATATCTTGGGCAAAGGTTTTTCCCCTTCATCTACCTGTCTGCAATTGGACATTAGCTAATATGGTGTAAATCCAGTTGACGTACGCGGAAGGTTGTTAACAACTTGTAAGAAAGGAGTGACATATTCAGTCCATTTGGAATTTTTATGAGGTATGTAAGTCCTCACAAATCTGTTGAATTCCTTAAACACCTTTTCTATGGGGGATACTTTGTTTCTATGGGGGATTCTTTGGGATGAAATTTGGATACTAAAATGTGTTTGATTTGGTTGGAATCTACGAACTCTTTCCATTTACATCCAACAAAATATGAGGCATTATCTGTTAACATGACTTCTGGTTTTCCTACTCTTGCAAAACAATCCTCTTTAATTCATCTTACCATTCAACAGGCTGTTACTTTCTGTACCACATATATTTTATATACGACTATATATTTTACTCCCCCTTTACCTCTGGGATAGGGTGCAGCCGCATCTAATGATACCTTTTCCATAGGTTTCTTAGCCACAATGGGATGTAGTTCTATCTGTTTGGAGAGGTTAGAATGTTTTGCCTTCTGGCAAACAATACATTTCTTACCACCTGTAGTACTCTTCATCCAAGGTTGGGGAAATAACTGTATTTAGGTATTTTATCACTGCATTTTACAGTGCCATTATGGCCCCAAGTATTGTGTGTGTATAAGATAAAATCATCCACATACTCCTCTGTCAAACACAGGCGCCATTGTTCTAGTTTGGGATGGTTCCTATGGAACAGAACATCTTTTTGAAAAGTGAAAAATTTTTTTAATTTTTCATCACCATTATGTGTAAGTTTTGCTCTTACCTTACTCCAGTGTGTTGTAGTGCCTCAAGAATTTTGGTGTTAATTCTAGAAACACTCAGCCTTCCACCATCTCAAACACCTGATATTTTGGGTGCGAGTATGGGAGAGTGAGAATGTTTCTACTGATCCACCTGTTTCTATGTGCAGCTCAGAAGTTTGTTATTAGAAGACTGTAAGAGGGGCAAGTCACTGATGATGACAAGTGTTTTCTGCCATCTCCACAGAAGATGTGATGAAAACTCAAGGCATAGTTATATAGTATCCTTTGATATGTTAGTGAAAGTGATTGTTGTAGAAAAAGAGAAAAAAAACAATTGACTATATACTTTTAACGTACTTCATGTGTTAGCTTTCCATGAGGCAGGACGCATGTGATGTCCATAAACTATTGGATTGTTACAATCTATGATATTGTTCTTGTGTTTTATTGAGTCTGACATTTAAAGATACCAGTTGGCTTACCAGAATTTATATACTTTTGTGAAAAAGAGTAAATGTTGCTTTGTGTTGAGAGTTGGAAATCTACCATGAATGAACTGAAAGTGTTCCACGGGTACACAAATTATTTCAAGAATAGAGAAGCAGCTTAACAAATTCCTGTAACCCACTATAGTGTTTGGAGAAGAAGCTTTTAGAGATTGATGTAACTGATCACCCAGAGAAAAGGATCGGCTTCACACAATACATAAGTCAACTGTGAGAGGCATGTGAGTCTTGCTCCCTAGTATCACACTGTCTTGTGTCGTCCGAAAAACGTTAGAGTGTGTCTGCCTGCTGTAATTGCTCCATAAGTTTACACCTGTGGACATGGTATGGTCAGAGTGTTTTGTCCTCCATTAACAATGCTCTTATTTCACCTTCCTGCTCCAAAGGTTTATTGAATTCCTCCAAGCCTTGTGTTAGTTGAGAAACAGCATCAGCTACTCTGTCTTGATTATACTATTTTAAAAACGAATGCTCGAAGATACAGACATCATCTGGCTATCCAACGGTGTAGCAATTTACAAGTTAACAAAATTAATAGGGACTGATGGTCACAGTATACTTTTGTATGTTAACCCCAAAGGAAATATTCAAAATTTTTAAAGGACTACAGCCAAACCCTCTGACCCCTTGACTGAATATGAATGTTCAGATTCAGATAAGATGTGACTGGCAAAGCTAATCACTTTAGGGATGAGATTTCCCTCTTCTTCTACTATTTGAAAAAGGCATGCACCCAGACACAATGAGAAGACATGTCAGTGGGTAAACAAAAATCTTTTTTCATGTCCGATGGATATAAAAATTTGTGTTTAATAAAGCTTGCTTGATGTTTTCGAAATTGGTTTGACATTGCTTGTCCCAAAACTAAGGTCTGTTTTTCCAGAGGAGATTGAGTAAAGCATCACTGTTCATAAGTCAGTTAGGGATGAATTCCCTGAAAAATGATACTAGGCCTAAGTACACCTTTAATTCTCTCCTGTTTAGAGGAAACTAATGGCATCAAGTTTTCTTAGGATCTGGCAGTATGGCTTCCGAAAAGATTATGTGTCCTAAAAATTTTACCTTTTCTTGTCTGAAATTAGTTTTCTTGAGATTTGCTGTTACTCCATATTTGGAAAAACAGCTCAATACTTGTTCAATTAATCTTAAATGTTCTACCCAAGTGGGTGTAGCGACTAAAAGGTCATCCACGTATACTGTTACCTTACTCAAAAGTTTAGGGCCTAGCACTCTCTCAAGTGCAGAGATAAATACACCTGGAGTTATGTTCAGTCCAAATGGTATTACTTGAAATTTGAAGCTTCTGCCCCCACATACAAAGACAGTATACTTCCAACTTTATTCATGTAGTTTTATTTGCTGTTATGAAGACCGGAGGTTGATTATACGAGGGTTGGAACTTAAATTGTGGCAACTATTTATTCACAACTGATCAAAAGAGTTACATGTTTGCACCTGTTACTGTCCTTGGAAGTAGTCACCAGCATTGTGTAGATCCTGTTGCCAGCAATGTGGAAGGCATAGTGTACCATTAACAGAGCCTGTACTGTTGATGGTGTGAATGGAGTGGTCTAAAGTTATGGTGATTCTTGTGTATGACTGTGATGGTGTTATCCTAATGCATTACATTCCTCCATGGCAAACCTCAATGCACAGTATTACTGTTAGTTGTTGGAGCATCATCTGCAACCAGCTTTGCAAAAGAAATAGTGACACTTTCTGTGCAACCCACCCATCTTTTGCACGATAACGCATGGACACATACAGTGCAAGCTGTGGCTGCTCTGTTTGGTCGATGGGACTGGTAAGTACTGTACCATCCACCATATTCCCTGGAATTAAGTTCTTGTGAGTTTGATTTGATTCTGAAGATGAAGGAACCACTTCATGGCATTCTTGTCAGAACTGTTCCAGAGATTCAACAGGCAGTAGACTGCTCTGTCTGCACCATCAACAGAACAGGCTTTGCTAATGGTATACTACACCTTCCACATCGCTGGCAATGGGTTATACACAATGCTGGTGACTATTTTGAAGGACAGTAACAGGTGCAAACATGTAACTCTTTTGTATCGGTTGTGAATAAATAGTTGCCGCTGTTTGAGATCCAACACTCATAGTAAGAAATTTAGCATCATGGAATTTCATAAGCTGTTCCTCGAAATTGTCTGAATGTGTTCAGACTGGTACAATAATCTTATTAATGTTATGTGAGTGGAGACCAACTGCACATTGCTGTCTGGTTTACTCACGGCCAGGATAGGACTATGATAAGGGGAAAATGATGGTTGTATTATGCCCTATTCAAGCATCCTGTTAATCTCTTTTCATACTGCTTCCCTCTTTGTCCGTGGTATAGGGAATGAGGTATAAAAAAAGTTTCATGAGAATGCTCTCCCATTTTGTACATGAAATCCTTAATAATACCTAGTCTTTTCTCAAATACATGTATATAAGGAAGTATCCCCCTAAGTTTTGCTTGCTGTTCTTTACACAAGCACTTTGATTCACTTTCCTTTCTGATTATTGTGTCGATGTTCACTTCTTCTGCTGCTGTCTGTTCATTATTGTATGTGTTGACAAACGTAACTATGAGATTTACCAACTGAACTTAAAAGTTGTGAATAAATTCAGTTTTACATCTATTAGTACTTCCACTCATTAAGTCTATTACATATAACTGGTTATTTGCAGTGAAATGACATTGGCCTTTTCCTAGATTGATTTGTACTTGGTATGTCCTAAATGCACCTATACCAATTAAACAATAAACTATTAATGTCTCTACTATCAAAAAATTGTATCACACAGAAAAATGTCCTAATTGTATGGGAATTAAGGCTTGTATCTTGACTCCTTTTGATTTCTGTCCAGTGGCAGTTTGTACCTTGCAATTTTGCCCTGGCAGTGTTGGTATACACCCAAGTTTTTTCAATTCTTGAAAGAATCTCCATGACATAAAATTCGTTGTAGCACCTGTGTCAAGCACAACAGGGACATCAAGGTCAAATATTTTGGCTTTAATAGTAGCTTTTACCTTGCCCTCTGTCAAGTTTTTCTGGGTACCCTCATTACCTTGATACAGATCATCTCTCACATCATTATCACAATCGTATCTGATAAAGCAAGTGTTGATCGAGCTCGTGCCCCCACTCCCCTCGAAGGCCACAGAACAGGGGTCTGCCATGACCGGTTCAAGTTTTCCGGTCTGCCATTTCCGGTTCAAGTTTTCCAGCATCGCGATAGGTTGCTCTCTGGGTTAGGCATAACTTCCACTATATGGACTGTTGGTGTTTGATTACCCCAATTAGTATCCTGAGAGGCTTTTGACTGAAATTCTCTTTGCCTCTGTGTGTTATTCGGCATATATGTGTCACATTGCTGGCCGAATTCCACTGTCTGTGAGTTATTAGGTTGTTTGTTATTGTTTTGCGTTTGCCAAGCAATCGGCTAATTATTGCTGGTAGCTCGTGTCTGTACATATAATACAGGCTGGTCATATGCTGCTTGCCAATTGTAATTGTTTTTGCAAAAAATTTGCACATTTCTTTTACATCTGCCTTTGAATTTTTGGCTCTCTCCACTGCTGTTGTGATTACTGTTACCATTACCATAAATCTGTGTGGGGTAAGGTTGTCAACCGTGTTGTACTATGAATCTGTTGTTTACTTGTTGGTCCATAAATCTCTCTGGCGCTACTAACATATTAACGGGCTTGTACTGTACTAATCTCTCTTCATATATCAAATCTCTTGAGTCCTGTACCGATAGAAAATATTTGGTGTCATGTTCTAGGATGATAATGAGTTTTACACTATTGTGGCAAGAAGATGGCTCTTTAAAATTTTCAGCACATCTACTTGAGATAGTGGTCCATCCAGTTTTATTCAAATACTTTTCAAAATAGCCCCTTAAGCTTCCAGACTTGCTATTGAATGGAGCTGGGTTGAGTACTTCACGTCTGAGCCTCTCTTGTACAGCCTAAGACTTATACTTATCCAGAAACACTCTCAGAAACTGTTCATAATAGTGTGGCAACATTCCACCATGTCCGTAGCCCATAGCAGAATGCCAGCCTGTGTATATCTAATTACAAATCTAATTTTCTGGGCTATGGACCAGGTATGAGGTAAAACGTTTTGAAATGCTCTAATAAAGACCACAGGGTGTGTTCTTTTCTCTTCGTAAGTAAATATCAGAAATTGTCACTGGCTAAGTAATCCCTCATCTGCAAACAATGTTGACAAACATGTCACACTGTCAGTGACTATCGTGTTTATGTTCAATTGCGGGGGAAGCAAATGGCAACTGCGCTTGCTCGGCATGTTTAACTGCTGGCAAGTGTTGTTGCATTGTGCAGCATTTACTGTTTTACTTTGATGGGCTAACGCCATATTGTGGGTAACCGGTGAAGGTATCTAACTTCTCTGAAAGCATAGATTTGTTCTCTGTCATATGTTGTTTTGGAATGTCAGTAGTTTTAGCAACACTGCCTCATAACCTTTGCTCTGCTTCCTTTAGTCCTGAATCTATTTTGGCTAGAAGTTGACTTTCTTTCTGTATTAGAGATTCTTCTACAGTATCTATATAAATTTCGCACTCTGACACTAACTCTTCAGCAAGGGTGCTGCTCTTATCCATCATCCCGGCTTCAGCTTTTTCAGTTAATTCCTTTACATCTGAACAAAACTTATCTCTCTGTTTTTGGCAAATTCTGGCTCTGATATTAACTGGTCTACTCTTAGACTCAACTTGTGTATCTCTGTAAGTAGGTTTTTGTATGTGTCTTGCAGCTCTCTGACTGCATTTGTCTCATTTTTTACTGATACATCCGCTTGGGATTGTGTCTCCTGAATTTGAGAATACGCTGCACTAAAGTTTTGTAACTCACCTGCAAGTTGTTCCTGTACATAATCTACCTTTTTCTGTTAATGTATTATATTGCGGGACATGTCGGTAATTATTTCATGTTTTAGTAGTTCCAGCTTTGTCAACTTCCCGGATAGTTCGTCATATAATCCAGTGTGTATAGTGTGTAAACTGTTGTGTTTTTAGTTGGATGAGTTGTGTCAAATTGTATGTCTCGCTAATACTTACATTGCTTTTATGAACTGTTTCCTGTTCTTTCATTTGTGATGTCATGAGCAAATAATCTAAGGAATTTTTGCTGTTGCGTGCTTTAGTTTCACTATTTGAAAAAAAGTTTCTGAGTGAGAACTGGGAAATTACCCCATCGATTGTCATAAAAGTGACATCATGATTAGTTGTATTATCAGTGTCATTATTTTTTAATAGTGGGATGCCAGTCTGGTGGTTTTGGTAGCCATCTGCCAATTCATGAGTTGTCACATTACTGTCAACTGTTGCCAAGCTTGGATTTCCGACATCTTTACATATTGCATTTTATAATGACTTTGACTCCATTGTGAACAGTGTTTAACAAAATTTTTAAACATGAATTTTGTTTGTATTGGTACTTTTCAATTAAAGCAGACTTATATGCTTATTCATTAATGATCCTGATTATTCTCTGATACAGTCTTACAGAATTCAACTGAATTATTTTGCACATTAATGTTGACTTTACAGAAATTTTTGTCTTTCCTATAAAAATACACTTTCCGTAAAGGATATTAATTGTAAGGAAAAGAGATTATCTACTGTGAGAGAAATTGCACCAAGGGCAGCCATATAAGCATACAGTGTAGCAGCTTGCTACATTTACTGCTAAAATAAGCATTCCTGGTGCAGCTTGTTTGTAGGCAGAATTTAATTTTCATTTCTCCCTTCAAGTTTTTATTGGTCCAAATCTCAAGGACATGTAACAAATACAACAAAGGTCTTACTAGTTCATTGTAACAATAAATTGAATCATTTATCAAAAAATAGAGAGAGAGAGAGACAGAGAGCGAGAGAATAGAAATATCAATAGTTGAAAGGTCCGTTCATGTTCTTCTTGGTGCTGTCCTTTAAACGGACACCATTGAATAGTGGCAAGAATAGGGGGGGTTTACATAAAAAGGAAACTGATTAACAGTAACAATTTATAAACCTGGAAAGAATCATTGAAAGAAATTGGAAAGTACACTGTGGTAACACGGTTCACATTTTCCGTCGCACTTCACTTAGTGTAGACTGGGAATTGTGTCCTAGGCATGCCCGATGTGAACTGAATGGGCATGGCCCGTGCTGCCTGAGTTGTTGTTGTTCCACCAGCAGAGATCGCGGCCAAATCCTCACTTGTCCTCTGGTAACCGGGACTCTACTTGCGGCAACTACCGTCCGTGACGTGGCGTGCCGATGTGCGCCTCCCGTGATCTTTCTGGTGGCTACTGCACTCCTCCTCCTTTGGGGGGGGGGGGCTTTGGGGTGGGGGGGGGGGGTGAAGCCACTGTGATCCACTGCGTCGGAAGGTGGAGTGTCAGCCAGGTGCGATGACCTCCACGTCCATCGGAAGGCTGGAGTCGAGGGTATCTGCCAACCCTCGAGCCGGAACCTTCGAATACGGCTGGAAGTGACCCACACAAAGAGGCCCCCGTCATCCCACCACCAGAGCCTGGGACAGAACGGGAGACAAGCCATTGAACTCCGGATCCTGGTCCACCTTGGGAGGGGCAAGTCCCAGTGGCAGGGACGATGGGTAAGGGACGACCACAGGTGAACCAGCCTCCTGAGAAACCGGGCCTGCGAGGGGGGCCGGCTATCACCGGGGCATCTCTAACAATGGCGATGCCGGTGCTGGAGCTACTGGAGGCTGCCAAGGCTGAGAACCATCACAGTGCGGTGGAGTCACAGCGGGGAGGGGCGGTAACGTCCCCTGAGAAACCAACACAGGTGCTGGCAATGGGGAAGCCGGTGCCTGAGGGGTCGGAGGGTGGGAGCCCAAACGTGGACGTAGCTGATTTTGGTGACGACGTACCTCCCGGTCCCCCGCCTGCAAGGTATAGACCCGGTGGCCATTTCGGCGCAGGATCACCGCCAGTATCCAACGTGGATTGCGACCAAACCCACGTGCCCAGACTGACATACCCGGTGGAAAGCCAGATACTCCGTTTTGTGAAGACTGGTGAGGACCAGGCCGGAGGAGGTGCAGCAGAGTCTTAGGTTGGCGCCCGTGGAGGAGCTCTGCGGGGCTGCGTTCTCCCATTGGTGTGGTCCGGTATGCCGTCAGGAAAAACGTCAATGCCTCCTCCGCAGGAAATTCGTGCACATACTTTTTCATCTGCGTCTTAAATGTGCGCACCTTGCACTCGACTTCCCCGTTCGATTGTGGATGAAAGGGGGGAGAGCAAACGTTCCGAATACCAAAGTGCCTACAAAAATCCTGTAAGGCCTGAGAAATAGACTGAGGTCCATTGTCCGAGACCAGGGTGACTGGCAGACCTTCCACAGAAAAGATTTTTGATAGTGCCTGGATTGCAACTTCTGAAGGGTTGAGGAGCACTGAACCACATATGGGAATTGGGAATAAGCATAAATGACAATGAGACAAAAGCCATTGAGAAACAGGCCCGCAAAATCGATGTGAACATGTTCCCATGCCTGGGTTGCAGGCGGCCATGAAGAGAACGCTGACCTGGGAGATGCCTATTGGCTCGCACACTGGGAACAGACGGCCACCAAGTGCTCAATTTCTCTGTCAATACCGGGCCAGTACATGTCTGTGAGCCAAGGTTTTAGTACGGGAAACACCCCAGTGCCCCTCATGTAATAACGTGTGGACTTCTCTTTGCAAACTTGCAGGAACAACCATGTGAGGAGCTGTATCATCGGTAGCCAGAAGGAGAACTCCTTCCAAGATGGAGAGGCGGTCTCCTAGAACAAAATAATTATGAGGAGGGTCTGAGGCCCAGCCTGGAGGTTGGAATGACCACCCCTGCTGAATGAGGCAAACTACTTGGCGGAGAACTGGGTCAGCTGCCGTTTCCCTGGCGACTCTAGAACTAGTGATGGGGAAGCCATCAACCGCTTGGCAGGACGCCACATCCAAATGAAAACACATAATCTCCTCTCGATCAAACTTAGGATCCAGGCACACTGGAAGATGGGAAAGAGCGTCTGCATTGGCATAATGGTACTTAGAGAGGAACAAGGCCCAGCACTGTAGTCTCTGGGCCGCCCTATCCGGAATCTGAGAGGCAGGGCCAAATAACGATATTAACGGCTTATGGTCAGTGATTAACTGAATCTTCATGCCATACAAGAAAGGGTGAAACTTGGTAACAGAGTAGACAACAGCCAAAGCCTCTTTTTCCACCTGGGAGTAATGGGCCTGCGTGGGACTAAGAGTTTTAGACGCAAACGCCAGTGGCTGCTCGGAATCATCCGCATTGCGATGGGCCAGGACCGCCCCCACCCCATACTGTGAAGCATCTGTAGCCAGGACCACGGCTTGTGGGGGTCAAAAGTTGCCAAACGAGGCGCTGACATGAGGAGGCCCTTCAACGAGGTGAACGCTTGCTTGCATGCAGGCGACCAATCAAAAGGAACACCCTTGCGCAGAAGGCAGTACACGGGGTGGGCTATGGTGGAAGCCCTGGAAATGAACCGGTGGTAATAGGCAATCTTGCCTAAAAAAGCTTGTAACTCCTTCAGCGAAGCGGGCTGAGGAAGGTCGACAATACCTTGGACCAAACTTCCTAGCGGCTGGACGCCGTGCCAAGAGATGGTGTAGCCCACATACTCAATGGACGGTTGGAAGAAGTTTGACATACACAGGTTGCAACACAAGCCCATGGACCTGAATTTGAGAAAAAGGGTGCGAAGTTTGTGCAAGTGTTCCTTCATGCTGTGGCCTGTGACAGTTATATCGTCCAGGTAATTAATACAATGAGGGATTGTCAACATGACGTGCTCAGGATAATGCTGGAATATCGCCAGGGCACTGGATATTCCGAAGGCTAACCGCTGGTATTGGTAAAGGCCAAACAGGGTGTTGACGACCGCCAGCTGTTTGGACTCCTCATCAAGTGGTATCTGATGATAAGCCTCCGAAAGATCGATTTTCGAAAAATATTGGCCTCCCACCAATTCATCAGCACGAGGCAAAGGATAGGTGTCCACCACCAATTGGGAATTAATGGTGGCCTTGAAATCGCCACAAAGACGTAATTTTCCTGAGGGTTTCCTGACAATAACGAGGGGCGAAGCCCACTCACTAGGAGAAATGGGAAGAACGAGCCCTAGGGCTGTCAGCCAGTCTAGCTGTTCTTTTACCTGAGGGCAGAGAGCCAAGGGGATCTGCCTCACACGTAGAAAATGCGAGCGAGCTGACGCCTTCAACGTTAAGTGAGCTTCAAAGTCTGATACACGCCCCAGGCCCTCTTCAAAGATATCCGGAAAGTCAGTGATCAAAGATTGCAATGATTGATAGGGAACATATTCGGAGACCAACTGTATGGTGTCAGTGATAGAAAAACCGAAAACTTGAAAGGCATCCGAGCCAAAAAGGTTAGCGGAGCTCGCATCACTGACAACAATAAAAGTAATAGGTCGAGTGACTGATTTGTAAGTCATGTCGGTAGTGAATTGACCCAGTAGGGGAATGAACTGTTTACCATAACCGCATAGATGCTGGTAAACTGGCGCCAACGGGGGCGACCCAAGGTCAGAGTAAGTTTGTGCATTCAACAAAGAAACTGCAGCGCCCGTATCTACTTGTAGTTGTAGTTGGCGCAACCGAACCGACACCTCGATAAAGAGTTTGTGTGCCGATGCGTCGGGAGCCTGGCCCGATGAAACTTCCTAAATGTCAACATCCATGTCCTCTGTACCTGCTTCCTTCAATTCTTTTGAGGCTGAGCGGCAAACTTTAGCAATGTGTCCTTTTTTATTACTTTTGCGACAAACGGCCCAATGCTGGGGGCACTCTGACCGATCATGATGTATATAGCATGACGCACAGGACAGTAACAGGGTCCGGCAGCCGGAACTCTGTTTGAGTCTTCTAACTGCAGGGCCCGTTGCCGGACCTCCCTATCAGGGGCCAAACGAACAATGACATCACGCATCATAATGTGGGCATACGACTCTCGCGACTGCTCCATGACAAAATGACATTTGCGACTAAGACCGTGCAGGGTAGCAGCCCACGCCCAGTAAGACTGATGGGGCTGTTTCTTACATTGATAGAACTCGACCCTAGCCGCCGTAACATGCATGCGGCAGCGATAATATGAAGACAGCAATGAACACAACGTGTCAAAAGACAAGGACGAGGATTCTTGCAACGGCGCTAGCTGCCACAAAACTTGATACAGTAAGGGAGATATCCACAACAAGAAAAGAGCACGACATACCTCCGCATCGGCAACATGAATTGCCTGGAAATGCTGCTGAAGGCGATGTTCATATGCGTCCCAATCCTCCGCCATCTCGTCGTACGGGGGAAAGGGAGGAGGGAACGGCGCTGGAGCAGACTGCGTGGAGAGCAACGCTGGAAGCACTAGTTTCATGGTTGCCATGAGCTCAGTCTGCTGCTCAGCCAAAACCCGCACTAAATCCTCTATGCTGTGGATAAGCTGCGAAGCCGGAACAATGACGCAACACGTGAAAGAACGACCCTACCTCTCGCCAATTGTGTAGTAACACAGTTCACGTTTTCTGTCGCACATCACTTAGCGTAGACTGGGAATTGTGTCCTAGGCATGCCCGATGTGAACTGAATGAGCATGGCCCATGCTGCCTGAGTTGTTGTTATTGTTGTTCTTGTTGTTGTTTTTCCGCCAGCAGAGGTCGCAGCCGAATTCTCGCGTGCCCTCTGGTGGACGTGACTCTACTTGCGACAACTTCCCTCCGTGACGCGCCGTGCCGATGTGCACCTCCCGCGATCTTTCTGGTGGCTACTGCATACACATATCCTGAGTGAACTTTAACTGGCACTAATGTCAACAGACCTTCAATATTCAGGAAATATACATAGCTTTTAAATTTACATACTTCTTTTTCTTGCTAGTGCCATTGTACACACAGCTTAGTATGACAATATTGGTTCTGGAACACCCCTCTTCTGCTCACGCAAATTCTTCTTGTTTGCTTTGACCCTCTTGAAGCAGGATTCTCAGTGCAGGCGGAATGATGAGCAGATGTGGTTATAAATGAACTTCATCTTGCTAATAACTTTTATAACATAACATGTCTTTAATGTCCTGTTAGAATACACATTTTGAACAGTATTAATGCAGTGGAATTTGTAAAACATCCACCCGCTACCACTTATAGAGACAAAAAGGTGAATACATAGAAATTAATCAGTTGAAGAGTGTATCTCTTTTTTTTTTTTTTACCCAAAAGCATCACTGGTACAAAATAACTTATTTTTTTATATATATGATTAAAAATTGTTGCTGAAATAATTAAAAAAACTGAAAAGAGTCTTTGAAATAAATTCGAAAGTACACATATCCTGAGTGAACTATAACTAGCACTAATGTCAACAGACCTTCAATATACAATGCATATATTCAGCTTTTAAATTTCCACACTTCTTTTCCTTCCTACCAAAATTGTACACAGAGCTTGGTATGACAATACTGGTTCTGGTTTGCCCCTCCTCTGCTCATGCAAATTCTTCTTGTTTGCTTTGATCCTCTTGGTGCAGAATTCTCAGCGCAGGTGGAATGATGAACAGATTATATAATGTCCTGTTAGAATACACATTTTTGAACAATATTAATGCTTTGCAATTTGTAAAACATGCACCAGCTACCACTTATAGAGACAAAAAGGTGAATCTATAGAAATTAATCAGTTGAAGAGTGTATCTCTACTTGTTTTGTTTTTGACCCTGGGAATTTAACAACACTATTTCTGAACATTTAGTGCAACTTGCCTTCTCTGCACCACGTTGAAATCTTATCAAGATCTGACTGAATATTTATGAAGCTTCTTTCAGATAGTACTTCATTACAGATAACTGCATCATCTGTAAAAAGCCTGCTTTTACTATTAATAGTGCCTGCAAAGTCATTAATATACAATGTGAACAGCAAGAGTCCAAACACGCTTCCCTGGGGCACACACAAAGCTACTTCTACATCTCATGATGACTCTCCATCCAAGGTAACATGTTGTGTGCTCTCTACCAACAAGTCCTCAGTCTAGTCACAAATTTCGTTGATACCACCATATGATCATACTTTTGACAATAAGCAGAGGTGTGGTACTGAGTCTATACTTTTCAGAAATTAAGAAATACAGCATCTACGTGGTTGCTTTGATCCAAAGCTTTCAGCATGTCATGTGAGAAAAGTGCGAGTTGGATTTTGTAATCCATGCTGACTGATCATTCTGTCCAAGATACTCATTACGTCTGAGCTCTGAGTATTATGTCCTAAGATTCTATGACAAATCAATGTCAAGGATATTGGACAGTAGTTTTGAGGATCACTTGTTGTACCCTTCTTGTAGACACATGTGACCCATGCCTTTTTCCAAGGACTGGGCATGGTTTTTCATTCGAGCAATCTATGATAGATCATAGGTAGAAGAAGGGCTAACTCAGCCACAAGTTCAGTATAGAATCTGATAGCGATTCCATCGGAGAATGGAGCTTTGTTCAGTTTTAACAATTACAACTGTTTCCCAACACTACTGACATTAATGCTTACTCCATTCATCTTTCCAGTGGTATGAGGATTATATTGGGGCAATTCTCCTGGGTTTTCCTTTGTGAAGGTACACTTGAAAATAGATTTAAGCATTTCAGCTTTTGCTTTGCTAACCTCAGTTTCAGTTCCTGTCTCATTCACTAGGGATTGGGCACCAACTTTCTTGTCACTAACAGCCTTTACATATGACCAGAATCAGAGAAAGGAATTAGTAATGTTTCACAGGATGTCTTATCACACCCACCACCAACAAATCTGTGATTTTCCCAGTTCCTTGTTGGATGATGAAAGTCTTCACCAATGATTGCAGTGTGAGTGGGAAACTTCACATACACGTTTTTGGTTACATCATGAGACGATTCTGATGGGCAGTAGAAAGATCCAGTAACCATTTTATGGCCATCCCTGACACTGAATCTTGTCCAATCAATCTCCCATACAGCTTCAATTTCTACCACATTGTATTTGAGTTTCCAGTCTACTGCAACAAATACACCACCTCCAATTCCCATTTCCTTTTCCTTTTGATACACACTTAAATTTTCCCCAAAAGTCTCACTGCAATCACTTTCAGGTTTCAATCAGCTTTCTGTACCTAGTATTATGTGAGCTTTATTGCTTTACATGAGCACTTCAAACTCTGGAATTTTGTTGCAAATACTTTGGCAGTTTACCATTAGGATTTTACTACTGCCTCTTGTGGAAGGCATTTCTCTGATCTTACACTGATATGTTTGGGTTTATTATAGCTATCATCATCTGGATTGAGTGGAGAGTCACCTAATCTAAAAAGCCCATTTTTGTACCCCACACACAGTCAGCTACATGAGTAGTGGCCTCTGATGTGTGGTGCATACCTGATTTATTTAGGGGAACCATACAATTTTTAACCCTAAGGCACAAGTCCAGGAAGTCACAGTCTAGCTTGTCACAGAACCTATGAAGTCTCTGATTCAGACCTTCCACTCAGAACCAAAGGGCCAGAGTCAGTTCTGAGGACAATGCTGTAAATTGTAAGATTTGTTGCAACTCCACTGGTCTTCTCAACCTTGTCTGCCAATCTCTGGAATGACTGAAGAATGACCTTGGAGTCCAGATGACAGGCATCATTTGCTCCAATAAGTGCCACAATCTACAGCTGGTTACACCCAATTGCCGCAGTGGCTGCCGGAATAGCCTCTTCATCATGTTGAATGAGGCCCCCAGGCACACACACTGAATGTGCCTGATATCCTTTCCTGTCTCTTGCTACTATTACCCTAAAGAGTACCATCTTGTGCCATATGTTTGAACTGCTGATGACTAACAGACCCTAATTTTTGTGTTTACCTCCTCATGACACCAGAAAAAATAGGTTTCCCCAAACAGGGGAAGTTCGTCCACTGGTTCAGTTTCAGTTTCAGTGAAAGACAGCACCTAAAACTTGTTGGTAAGAGGGATCAATACGACATTCGAGTCTTCCCAGGTCCCCGTCCACCCTGCTTAGGTTGTTTTGATCTACCATTGACACACCACTCGCAGTCAAGAGAAGAGGATTATACTTGGGGTACCTCTCGTAAAGGTATCACAGGTACACAACTCTCGGGAGCTATTCCAACACGCTGATTTGCAGCAGCTGCCAATCGTTTAACAGTGGTCAGTGTGGTTTCCAACATTTTATGAATAGGAACATCCATCTTATTTGTTAAAGCTCAATTTACATTAAGGCAGTGTCTGGTTTGAATTAAAGAAAAAATTTGAAATTAATTAGTATGTTACACACTTTTACTAATTTGTTTCCTAAAATAATATTGAAACAAGATGTAATTTTCTTAGGTTTTGGTTACATCTGACTTAATTTCTCAAAGTTATGCCCAAGTAAATTTAATTATGTGTAACTGTGTAATACTCAATTGGAATATCTCTGAAAAGCTACAAATGCACTTTTGAAATGAGTAGCATCTATTCAGTTTCAAGTTTACAGTTCAGCATTTCTGATACTTAATTCATGCCAGTACATCAAGTGATTGTCTTTTTTCATTTAGCAAACTCCTGACAATACCTTGCGTAATGAGCTAACAACATCACAACAGCTGACTCAGAGATATTACCAAAGTTCACTAATATGTCACTAAATATTGAGGTGCCATAAATGTATAAATATCTAACCCTTGTGAAATTCAAGTTATTTAGCAAATTGTGAATTATCAGTATTCTCTTTTTCTTAAAGCAGTATCAGTATTTTTGAGATCATTTTACTCTGTATCAGTTTGCTAAGAATTTGTGATGACTTACGTTAGGTGCATATTCACCAAAAAATTTAATTCTATTTTAATATAGAAATAAATAAATAAGAACTCAAATTTTCTTTTGGCTTCCAATTTTCTCTTCTTAATTTTGCTTTTTCTTTTCAGCCCTTTATTGATTTCTTATTTTATTTAGATACAGCTTACAGAAATAACAGCTTTAAGAGAGTTTCAAATGTTTAAGTTATCGCCAAATGTACTCAATGACCCTACCTATTCAAAATCACAGTTAGTACTGAAGATATGACACTCCTCATAAAGTTGAATAAAGCTCCAGAAAATGCTTTTCTGGTCAGTCAGTGGTCAATAATCATAAATTCTCTCAAGAATGCTTGTGTCACAGGACTTTTAGAAAATAGCTTGGAATTCACCTAAAGCACCACTAAAAAATCCATAAAATAGGGAAAGGGTACACCATAAAATATCACCAATCCTACTCAGGGCACCTATTCATACCAACAATAATCCAAATCATAAAATGGATAGGCTCAGTTACCTTAGAGCACTTGGAGCAGTTCTCACCTCCCAAGCAATCAAAATTATATATTGGTCTATGCTCAAAAATCATAAAATTCAACAGCAAATTCAGTACTGCCTCCACCACTCACAGTCATCTGCATTCCATTGTTTAATGTCATATCTCGAATAAAATTAACCCAAGCCCAAAATTATGTACACCTGGACTTCCAAAACTATCCAAATGTCTTTAACTGCGGTGGACAAGGTCATCAACTACCAAAAAGGACCTAGTGAACTCTATTTATGTTCAGATCAAATATCTGACTCACCTTTTGTTCATTTACTTCTGACTTGTGATGTAGCAGCAATCTTCTAATCAGGTAAATATAAGATGCTAGCCACAGACAATAATACAGATACAGTGGTGGAGAGAAGCAACATCTCTATAAGTAATTGTAGAACCCATTAGTGGACTAATAAACAAAAAACCAGTGCTATCTATCCTTAAAGTAATAAATGAAATTATGAACAAAGACATTGGTTACTGTTGTGATGGCCAGCTGATTCTCATTTGCTGCTCTTTGGTATTACCCTGGGTAGTTGGGAAGGAGAAGGTAACTCCAGCTTGCAGCAGCCACCCAGATTATTCACTCTAAATCTATAACAATGATTTGCATACAAACATTTGTACAACATAATCATACAACTTGATAAACACGCACTGTAAAAAAATCAATGAAAAATATTTTGATGCACCACAACAAGTTGGTCTCTTAGTAATTAATACACTCCTGTTCTGCACAACAGGTCAATCAGACCATGCAGGTTTTTGCCTGTGAACCACTTGGTGGTCCCACCTAAGGTGGGTGGTACTAATTTCCACTATTATCAATAGCACATCTACCTTCTACTTACTGACCTTTCATTCTTGTTATTCATTGGAGTATGTAATGAAGTTCATCTTCCTGACCATTTCATCCAATTCCTCTCTGGAAATGGGCTTCTCCTTGAAGAACATTCACAACATATCACTCTGTGTAATCATCTCATGTGTATTATTAGTAATATTTAATTCCAAATAGTGTTAACACAACACATGAACACTGTGTTTAATATTCTTCATGTACTCAGCTAAGGATTTATCTTCATCTTTACCTGCATATAGTGAACATGGATAAACTCTTGAAACATGAGCCAATATGAAATATCTAGAGACCTTAAGCTGAAATGCACAAAAACTTCCAGCCACTGACACTTTGCATAAACCACCAGAAACCAACAGGTACAAGAACTGTTCATTGGCTGATCTCCAATGATTCCATTGTTCTTGCAGTATACCAAAACAGTGAAAATTTTTACACTTGCCCTACTTTATCAATAGAAGATATTTCTATTACCTCCAGTAATCCAAGGGATGAGTGATATAACATAACAAATGTATCATTCAGAACACCCTTTTCCAAATGCAGCTAACTTCCGTGATTAAACTTGCCCTCTTCAGTTTCTGAAATGATGTCCTGAATGTACTGACTGTATTCTACTTAATGTATCACTAATATCTCATTGAGTGCCAGTGTTTGTTATTAGAGCTGTCAAGCTAACAGTTTGCTCCTTTGCTATCCATGATGCAACACAATCATTTAACTAGTTAGTGCAGTGAGCAAACTGAGCACTCAGATGTTTAAATTGTAGGGAGGATGGCTCACACACTTCAACAGAAGAAACTACAGCAAGGCTTTCTACAACTGCCTTTTCAATTGTAGAGTCTGCCTGCTGACCTCTTCTGCATGTACTGCTGGCAGCAGTACTGCTCCAATACTTACATTAAGTTTCTGACACAGGGTAGTCAGTGACATTCTCACATGGTTCTCAGCCTCTAATTTTTAACTCATATTCCGGTTCTAGGTTATTCAGGGAACATGCACTTGGTACTCCCTAGGCAGATATGCTGAAACGGAACATGACAAACAGTATGCTTACACAAAATATACAGTCTAAGTCCCTTGAAAAATGTAATGCTCAACAGTGTCCTCAACCAAACCTGCTAATGTTATGTTATGGAACAGGAAGGAAGTGGTAGACTGGATTGATTACATGCAATATATTTTACAATATTTGAAAAAGACCCATTTCAAAGCTAATAATCAGATAATTCTTATCATAAACAAAACTCTTCAACATGGTAACAGTTTTTCAATACAAAACTTATTCTGTGTTATTTAATAATTTGCTTAACAATGAATCAAAACAATCAACAAAAATTCCCTTTGGCAAGAAATGATCCCTCATCAAATACAGGTTCTCTCCACAACATTAGCATTTGATCAAGGAGCACAGTTCAAATAACAAATGATAATATATCACTGTATCACCTCACATGATTTAACTAAATTACACATTTCTCAGATGGAATGTTGCTAATAGCTACACTACAACTGTTGACAACACCAGGCATAGAGTGTGCAAGACAGTCATGGTCAAGTCACTGACCAGAGTGGCACATTGATTTGCATTGACACCTCTGGTTAGCACACAGGATTTTCATTCAGGAGTATGACGGTTCAGACCCTCATCCAGCCATCCATGTTTAGGATTTACTTGATTTCCCTATGTCACTTCAGGAAAATGCCAGGATGGTTCCTTTGAAAGGGCACAACTGATTTCTTTCACCATCCTTAACACAATTAGAGTTTGTACTCCATCTCTAATGACCTTGATGTCGATGGGACATTAAACGCAATCTTCCTTTCTACCTTGCTTTCAAGGTCAAGTCCTACTACATTTGCTAACACTTTCAATTTGACGACCATGTAGAAACCAGCATCTTTTGCCCATCTATATCCTCATCTGTATCTAGATTAGACAAAGCACTGTGAACAGCAAGACAGATGGTACATTCCCATTACTACAACCATTATTAGGGGTTTTCCCACTCCATTCACATATGGAGTGCAAGAAAAATGATGGTTTGAATGACTCCATCTGTACTGTAATTAATCTAGTCTTGTTCTCCTCATTATCCATTTGGGAATGATACATAGAGGGTTGTAATATATTCATAGAGTCTGTACTAACAGCCGGTTCTTAAAAATTCATAACTAGACTTTCTTGGAATAGTTTACATCTGTCTTCAAGAGTTTCATATCAGTGCACACTCTGCTGCAGAGTGAAAATCTCACTCTGGTAACATCCCCCAGGCTGTGGCTAAGCCATGTACCCATAATACCCGTTCTTCCAAAAGTGCTAGTTCTGCATGTTTCACAGGAGAGCTTCTGTGAAGTTTGGAAGGTAGTAGACAAGGTACTGGCAGAAGCAAAAGCTGTGAGGATGGGTCATGAGTTGTGCATAGGTACCATGGGTAGCTGAGTTGGTAGAGGCTTGTCCACCAGAGGCCAAGGTCCTGAGTTTGAGTCTTGGTCCAGCACACAGTTTTAATCTCCCATGAAGTTTCATATCAGCACACACTCCACTGAGTGGAAATTTCATTCTGGAAATATCCCCCAGGCTGTGGCAAAGCCATTTCTTCGCAATATCTTTTCCTCCAGGAGTGCTAGTTCTGCAAGGTTCACAGGAGAGCTTTTGTGAAGTTTGGAAGGTAGGAGATGAGGTACTGGTGGTATTAAAGCTGTGAGGATGGATCGTGAGTCATGCTTGGGTAGCTCAGTTGGAAGAGCACTTGCCCATGAAAGGCAAAGGTCCTGAGCTCAAATCTTGGTCCAGCACACAATTTTAATCTGCCAGAAAGTTTCATATCAGTGCACACTCCACTACAGAGTGAAAATTTCATTCTGGAAATCTGTGATCATTTGTGCTGCCCATCTATGTGTACATTCAATATCCCCTGTTAGTCGTATTTGGTGTGGGCTCCACACACTTGAGCAATATTCGAGAATGTGTCACACTAGTTATTTGTAAGCACTCTCCTTCATAGACTGATTGCACTTTCCCAGTATTCTACAATGAACCAAAGTGTTCCACCTGCTCTACACACAACTGAGCCTATATGATCATTCCATTTCATATCCATAAAAAACGTTACATCCAGATATTTCAGGGTATATATGCTCTGGGACAACCAGGAAATCCAAGAAAAACCCAGGAATTTTTTTATCTGGGAGAAAACCTGGAAAAAGCCGAGAATTTTTTTAGAATTCTTCAGTTAAATTTTTGTAATTTTACTGGTAAGAACTTATAGTCTAACAAATAGTTTTACTGTATCCTGTTAATGTAGAATAATACTGCAGTAACAAAATGTAAATGAGAGAATAAAACCAAAATAAAATTTAAGCTGCCAAGGAAATGTGCCATTTACAACAACAAAGCTCAGTGCACACACTAGTACCTGACAAAAGCAAAATGTTTCAAATGATTTAGGACAAAGACTAAAGAATATTTCGTAACAGCAAACTGCTTCCAATCAACATGACATCACAACTGTTTACATTAAATTCATTTTGAGCAGTTGCCAGCAGGCTCGCATTGAGTTCCATATGAGAAGTACCTTCTCCCATTTCTGGCTACTTGAAGTGTGACTGCAGCAGTAGCAAGAAGCAATTATGCTACCCACAAAAAATTTTCTAGCCACCCAAGCTGCCAGTTTCATGCATGTACAGAGCAGTCTTAGCTATAGTGGGCAGGGGAATTGTGATCTGTGTTTATGTTTAGTGATTTTGCTGCACCCTCTTCATTTACAGTTCACACAACAAATGAAAACAAAACTGTTTTCTGTGACTGGGAACTATAAAGTGAATTAAAATACATTCACATAATTACAGAAGGCTGAAATATGATATTAGTTTCAGTTTTGTGATTTTATTTTGCTTCCACATTTTTGGCAGTCAAGCATTAATCAAATTCAAAACAATGAATTTATTTTTGTTGGTTTGCTAAATAAATGAGGCTTTTATTAATCATTTCCACAGATTCAGCCAACTTATAAGAAACAAAGTGTTTCATTCCACACTATTGGCTAGTTTCAACTCTTCTCTGAACTTCAAGTGCACATTTTTATCTTCTGGCATATATGGCATTATGCCATGATGAAGAACCAAAGATGAGACAATACAGTAGTGGTACTCCAAGAAAATTTGCATCTCGAAAAGTGCGCTGCAAAACTTAATATCAGGTTGGGGTCTACTTCATTGTGAATCTGGACATATGAATGTGTCTTTTAAGCTGAATTATATATTTTAGTATGGTTTACCAAATTCCTATGCTCTTGGAGTAGCCTCTGACGTACTGTTTCTTTTATGAAATCATGTTGTTGTTGTGGTCTTCAGTCCAGAGACTGGTTTTATGCAGCGGTCCTTGCTACTCTATCCTGTGCAAGCATCTTCATCTCTGAATAACTACTGCAACCCACATCCTTCTGAATCTGCTTTGGGTATTCATCTCTTGGTCTTTCTCTATGGTTTTTACCCTCCACACTTCCCTCTAGTACTAAATTGGTGATCACTTGATGCCTCAGAATGTGTCCTACCAACCAGTTGCTTGTTTTAGTCAAGTTGTGCCACAAATTCTTCATCTCATCAATTCTGTTCATTACCATATCATTAGTTATGTGATCTACCCATCTAATCTACAGCATTCTTCTGCAGCACCACATTTTGAAAGCTTCTATTCTCTTCTTGTCTAAGCTATTTGTCATCTATGATTCACTTCCATACATGGCTACACTCCATACAAATACTCTCAGGAAAGACTTCCTGACAGTTAAATCTATAATCATTGTTAACAAATTTCTCTTCTTCAGAAATGCTTTCCTTGCCATAGACAGTCTACATTTTATATCCTCTCTACTTCAACCATCGTAAGTTATTTTGCACCCCAAATCGCAAAACACAGCTACCATTTTAAGTGTCTCATTGCTTAATCTAATCCCCTCAGCATCACCTGATTTAATTCAACTACATTCAATTATCCTTGTTTTACTTTTGTTGATGTTCATCTTATATCCCCCTTTCAAGACACTGTCAATTCCTTTCAACTGCTCTTCCAAGTCCTTTGCTGTCTCTGACAGAATTACAATGTCATTGGCAAAAATCCAAGTTTTCATTGATTCTCCATGGATTTTACTTCCTACTCCAATTTTTTTGGTTCTTTTACTGCTTGCTCAAGACACAGAATGAATAACATCTGGGATTGGCTACAACCCTGTCTCACTCCCTTCTCAACCACTGCTTCCCTTTCATGCCCCTTGACTCCTATAACTGTCTTCTTGTTTCTGTACAAATTGTAAACACCCTTTTGTTCCCTGTATTTGACCCCTCCCATCTTCAGAATTGAAAGAGAGTGTTCTAGTCAAGATTTTCAAAAGTTTACTCTAAATCTACAAATGCTTGAAATGTGGATTTGCATTTCCTTAATCTATCTTCAAAGATAAGTTGGAGGGTGAGTATTGCCTCACATGTTCCACAATTTCTACAGAATCCAAACTGATCTTTCCTGAAGTTGGTTTCTACAAGTATTTTTCATTCATGATAGTATTTTGCAGCTGTGACCTATTAAACTGATAATTTTGTAGTTTTCACACCT
Source organism: Schistocerca piceifrons (assembly GCF_021461385.2). Taxonomy (NCBI): domain Eukaryota; kingdom Metazoa; phylum Arthropoda; class Insecta; order Orthoptera; family Acrididae; genus Schistocerca; species Schistocerca piceifrons. The sequence goes on along the minus strand of NC_060141.1, from coordinate 140,514,577 downwards.
GTCAACACCTGATTTCTTTGGGATTGGAATTGTTATATTCATCTGAACTCTGAGGGTATTTTACCTGTCTCATGCATCTTGCTCAAGAGGAGTTTTCTAATGAAATGTTGTCTATAACCGGGGCCTTGTTTCAACTTAGATCTTTCAAAGCTCTGTCAAATTCCTCATGCAGTACTATATCTCCCATTTCATCATCATCTATGTCCTCTTCCATTTCAATAATATTGTCCTCAAGTACATCACCCTTGTATAGACCCTCTATATACTCGTTCCACCTTTCTGCTTTCCCTTCTTTGCTTGTGACTGGTTTTCCATCTGAGCTCTTGATATTCATACAGGTGCTTCTCTTATCAAACATTATTCTTCCTGTAGGCAATATCCATCTTACCCCTAGTGATATATGCCTCTACATCCTTGCATTTGTCCTCTAGCCATCCCTGCTTTGCCATTTTGCACTTCCTGTCAATTTCGTTTTTGAGATGTTTATACTTCTTTTTGCCTGCTTCCTTTACTGCATTTTGACATTTTCTCCTTTCATCAGTTAAATTCAGTATCTCTTCTGTTACCCAAGAATTTCTGCTAGCTCTTGTCATTTTATTTACATGATCCTCTGCTGCCTTCACTATTTCATCTCTCAAAGCTACCCATTCTTTTTCTACTGTATTTCTTTCTCTCATTCTTCTCAGTCATTCCCTAATGCTGTCTCTGAAACTGTCTACAACCTCTGGTTCTTTCAGTTTATCCAGGTCCTATCTCCATACATTTCCACCTTTTTGCAATTCCATCAGTTTTAATCTACAGTTCATAACCAATAACTGGTGGTCAGAGTCCATATCTGCCCCTGTAAATGTCTTTCAATTTAAAACCTGGTTCCTAAATCTCTGTCTTACCACTATATAATCTATCTGAATCCTTCTAGTGTCTCCAGGCCTCCCCCCATACGTACAACATTTTTTCATGATTCTTAGACCAAGTGTTAGCTATGATTAGGTTATGCTCTGGGCATAATTCTACCAGGGAGCTTCCTCTTTCATTCCTTACCCCCCATCCATTCTCACCTACTACTTTTCCTTCTCTTACTTTTCCTATTATCAAATTCCAGTCCCCCAAGACTATTAAATTTTCATCTCCCTCAATTATCTGAATAATTCCTTTCCTTGTATCATACATTTCTTCAACATCTTCATCATCTGCGGAGCTAGTTGGCATATAAACTTGTACTAGTGTGGTAGGTGTGGGCTTCGTGTCTATCTTGGTTACAATAATGAGTTCACTATGCTTCTGTAGTACCTTTTCCACCCTCCTATTTTTTATTCATTATTAAACCCAACTATTGCATTACCCCTATTTTATTTTGTATTTATAACCCTGTAGTAATGGCTGCCCATGCAGGCTTACGCCAGAAAAATTTACTGCTGATAAGAATGACATAGACAGACAGATAACTGAAGGCACCTTGTCAGTGCTGCAACAAAGCTGTAGCAGTGTTACTGACTGCCGCAAGGTGTCTGCACAGATTCTGGTCTCAAAGTGTGACAGGAAGATGACTGTTGTCACTACCATGTTTGGTTTGTTTCATTTCAGCTTTGCACCCCTTTATCTCAACATGCCACAGAATAATGCAAAGGTTTATTCCCCACATTCTTATAGGGCTTCTAATCCTATTTTATTAGATGGATGACATCCTCTCACCTTTTCTGGGAATTTGGATCAACATAAAGAGCACCTATGAACTCGTTCCCCCCTTGAACCATGGACCTTGCCGTTGGTGGGGAGGCTTGTGTGCCTCAGTGATACAGATGGCCGTACCGTAGGTGCAACCACAACGGAGGGGTATCTGTTGAGAGGCCAGACAAACATGTGGTTCCTGAAGAGGGTCAGCAGCCTTTTCAGTAGTTGCAGGGGCAACAGTCTGGATGATAGACTGATCTAGCCTTGTAACATTAACCAAAACAGCCTTGCTGTGCTGGTACTGCGAACGGCTGAAAGCAAGGGGAAACTACAGCCGTAATTTTTCCCGATGAAATGCAGCTTTACTGTATGATTAAATGATAATGGCGTCCTCTTGGGTAAATATTCCGGAGGTAAAATAGTCCCCCATTCGGATCTCCGGGCGGGGACTACTCAAGAGGACGTCGTTATCAGGAGAAAGAAAACTGGTGTTCTACGGATCGGAGTGTGGAATGTCAGATCCCTTAATCAGGCAGGAAGGTTAGAAAGTTTAAAAAGGGAAATGGATAGGTTAAAGTTAGATATAGTGGGAATTAGTGAAGTTCGGTGGCAGGAGGAACAAGACTTTTGGTCAGGTGACTACAGGGTTATAAATACAAAATCAAATAGGGGTAATGCAGGAGTAGGTTTAATAATGAATAAGAAAATAGGAGTGCGCGTTAGCTACTACAAACAGCATAGTGAACGCATTATTGTGGCCAAGACAGACACAAAGCCCATGCCTACTACAGTAGTACAAGTTTATATGCCAACTAGCTCTGCAGATGATGAAGAAATAGATGAAATGTATGACGAGATAAAAGAAATTAGTCAGGTAGTGAAGGGAGACGAAAATTTAATAGTCATGGGTGACTGGAATTCGACAGTAGGAAAAGGGAGAGAAGGAAACATTGTAGGTGAATATGGACTGGGGGAAAGAAATGAAAGAGGAAGCCTCCTTGTAGAATTTTGCACAGAGCATGACTTAATCATAGCTAACACTTGGTTCAAGAATCATAAAAGAAGGTTGTATACCTGGAAGAATCCTGGAGATACTAAGAGGTATCAGATAGATTATATAATGGTAAGACAGAGATTTAGGAACCGGGTTTTAAATTGTAAGACATTTCCAGGGGCAGATGTGGATTCTGACCACAATCTATTGGTTATGAACTGCAGATTGAAACTGAAGAAACTGCAAAAAGGTGGGAATTTAAGGAGATGGGACCTGGATAAAGTGAAAGAACCAGAGGTTGTAGAGAGTTTCACGGAGAGCATAAGAGAACAATTGACAGGAATGGGCGAAAGAAATACAGTAGAAGAAGAATGGGTAGCTCTGAGGGATGAAGTAGTGAAGGCAGTAGACAATCAAGTAGGTAACAAGATGAGGGCTAATAGAAATCCTTGGGTAACAGAAGAAATATTGAATTTAATTGATGAAAGGAGAAAATATAAAAATGCAGTAAATGAAGCAGGCAAAAAGGAATACAAACGTCTCAAAAATGAGATCAACAGGAAGTGCAAAATGGCTAAGCAGGGGTGGCTAGAGGACAAATGTAAGGATGTAGAGGCTTATCTCACTAGGGGTAAGATAGATACTGCCTACAGGAAAATTAAAGAGACCTTTGGAGAGAAGAGAACCACTTGAATGAATATCAAGAACTCAGATGGCAACCCAGTTCTAAGCAAAGAAGGGAAGGCAGAAAGGTGGAAGGAGTATATAGAGGGTTTATACAAGGACGATGTGCTTGAGGACAATATTACGGAAATGGAAGAGGATGTAGATGAAGATGAAATGGGAGATAAGATACTGCGTGAAGAGTTTGACAGAGCACTGAAAGACCTGAGTCAAAACAAGGCCCCGGGAGTAGACAACATTCCATTAGATCTACTGATGGCCTTGGGAGAGCCAGTCATGACAAAACTCTACCATCTGGTGAGCAAGATGTATGAGACAGGCGAAATACCCTCAGACTTCAAGAAGAATATAATAATTCCAATCCCAAAGAAAGCAGATGTTGACAGATGTGAAAATTACCGAACTATCAGTTTAATAAGTCACAGCTGCAAAATACTAACGCGAATTCTTTACAGACGAATGGAAAAACTGGTAGAAGCGGACCTCGGGGAAGATCAGTTTGGATTCCATAGAAAGGTTGGAACACGTGAGGCAATACCAACCTTACAACTTATCTTAGAAGAAAGATTAAGAAAAGGCAAACCTATGTTTCTAGCATTTGTAGACTTAGAGAAAGCTTTTGACAATGTTAACTGGAATACTCTCTTACAAATTCTGAAGGTGGCAGGGGTAAAATACAGGAAGCGAAAGGCTATTTAAAATTTGTACAGAAACCAGATGGCAGTTATAAGAGTCGAGGGGCATGAAAGGGAAGCAGTGGTTGGGAAAGGCGTGAGACAGGGTTGTAGCCTCTCCCCGATGTTATTCAATCTGTATATTGAGCAAGCAGTAAAGGAAACAAAAGAAAAATTCGGAGTAGGTATTAAAATTCATGGAGAAGAAGTAAAAACTTTGAGGTTCGCCGATGACATTGTAATTCTGTCAGAGACAGCAAAGGACTTGGAAGAGCAGTTGAATGGAATGGACAGTGTCTTGAAAGGAGGATATAAGATGAACATCAACAAAAGCAACACGAGGATAATGGAATGTAGTCAAATTAAATCGGGTGATTCTGAGGGAATTAGATTAGGAAATGAGTAGTAAAGGAGTTTTGCTATTTAGGGAGAAAAATAACTGATGATGGTCGAAGTAGAGAGGATATAAAATGTAGACTGGTAATGGCAAGGAAATCGTTACTGAAGAAGAGAAATTTGTTAACGTCGAGTATAGATTTAAGTGTCAGGAAGTCGTTTCTGAAAGTATTTGTATGGAGTGTAGCCATGTATGGAAGTGAAACATGGACGATAACTAGTTTGGACAAGAAGAGAATAGAAGCTTTCGAAATGTGGTGCTACAGAAGAATGCTGAAGATAAGGTGGGTAGATCATGTAACTAATGAGGAGGTGTTGAATAGGATTGGGGAGAAGAGAAGTTTGTGGCACAACTTGACTAGAGGAAGGGATCGGTTGGTAGGACATGTTTTGAGGCATCAAGGGATCACAAATTTAGCATTGGAGGGCAGCGTGGAGGGTAAAAATTGTAGAGGGAGACCAAGAGATGAATACACTAAGCAGATTCAGAAGGATGTAGGTTGCAGTAGGTACTGGGAGATGAAGGTGTTTGCACAGGATAGAGTAGCATGGAGAGCTGCATCAAACCAGTCTCAGGACTGAAGACCACAACAACAACAACATGAACTCGTTTGGAGAGGCTGCAGGACTTTGGAGTGGTAATCAACAAAGACTAGTGCATTTTTGGGAAATAGAGCATACAGTGTCTCAGGTTCATTGTTTCCGAAAAGGTCTATCTCCAAATTCTGAAAGAGTACAACTCATCGATGACTTCCCATTTCTAAGGACTTTCAAAGAATTACAGCGATTCTTGGGAACAATTAATTTCTATTGACACCATCTGGCACAGGCAGCTGTGAAACAGGCTCCTTTCATGCACTCCTGAAGGGAAAAATCACCTCAGGGAACTAGCAGATACCATGGAATGAGACGCTACAGGATGTCTTATAGGATGTTATGGATGCTTTGGCAGAGGGTGTGCTATTATGTCATCCTATTCATAATGTAAAACTGGCAGTCATGGCTGGTGCCAGTAAGGAGGCATTTGGCACAACATTACAACATAGGATTCATGGTGATAGGCAACCCTTATAATTTTTTTCCTGCCTCCTGACAGAAACACAGTGTAAATGAAGCACAGCAGACAGTGAATTACTAGCCATTCACACAGTGGTTAACTTCTTCAAAGAACACCTGGAATGCAAGTACATTACAATTTATACAGATCATGCATGAAAGGGAAGCAGTGGTTGGGAAGGGAGTGAAACAGGGTTGTAGCCTCTCCCCGATGTTATTCAATCTGTATATTGAGCAAGCAGTGAAGGAAACAAAAGAAAAATTCGGGGTAGGTATTAAAATCCATGGAGAAGATGTAAAAACTTTGAGGTTCGCTGATGACATTATAATTCTGTCAGAGACAGCCAAGGACTTGGAAGAGCAGTTGAACAGAATGGATAGTGTCTTGAAAGCAGGATATAAGATGAACATCAACAAAAGCAAAACAAGGATAATGGAATGTAGTCGAATTAAGTCGGGTGATGCTGAGGTAATTAGATTAGGAAGTGAGACACTTAAACTAGGAAAGGAGTTTTGCGATTTGGGGAGCAAAATAACAGATGATGGTCGAAGTAGAGAGGATATAAAATGTAGACTGGCAATGGCAAGGAAAGCGTTTCTGAAGAAGAGAAATTTGTTAACATCTAGTATGGATTTGGGTGTCAGGAGGTTGTTTCTGAAAGTATTTGTATGGAGTGTAGCCATGTATGGAAGTGAAACATGGGCGATAAATAGTTTAGACAAGAAGAGAATAGTAGCTTTCGAAATGTGGTACTACAGAAGAATGCTGAAGATTAGATGGGTAGATCACATAACTAATGAGGTGGTGTTGAATAGGATTGGGGAGGAGAGAAGTTTGTGGCACAACTTGAGTAGAAGAAGGGATCGGTTGGTAGGACATGTTCTGAGGCATCAAGGGATCACCAATTTAGTATCGGAGGGCAGCATGGAGGGTAAAATTCGTGGAGGGAGACCAAGAGATGAATACACCAAGCAGATTCAGAAGGATGTAGGTTGCAGTAGGTACTGGGAGATGAAGAAGCTTGCACAGGATAGAGTAGCATGGAGAGCTGCATCAAACCAGTCTCAAGTCTGAGGACCACAACAACAACAACAGATCATGCACTGCCTACAGCATTCTTTTCAAGATGACTGCCAAAGCATCACCCTGTCAGTGTTGCATAGTGGACTTCATAGCACAGCACTCCACAGATGTTACACACATAAACAGCATGAATATTGTTGTGGCTGATTATTTAACATGTACCTGTGCCAGTGTTGAGGCAGTCTGCTGTGAAAAAGTAGTGGCTGATTAAAAGGAAGACTCCGAGTTGAATCAGTTGTTGGCTAATCAGACTCATGGTTTGGTTTTGATGCAGCAGAAGTGAAATAGCTGGGACTTAACATTATAACATGTAACATCACATTGTAGATTACATCCTTATGTTACACTGAGACACCGGAAAGAGATTTTCTGCAGCTTTCATAATGTAGCACATCCAGGAGTCAGCTTCAACTAAATTGCTGGCCAAATACATCATATGATCTGGAACAAGAAAGTATTCCCACTGCTGGGCTCAGTGTTGTTTAAGTGTGTCAGAGTAACGTTGTCAGACATGAACACACTTATGGGACGTTTGCTGAACATACAGTCCATTTTATGCAACTATGTATTGATTTGGTGGGACCTATTCCATGTTCCAAAAATTATGGCTACATGTTGACACTGGTGGATCAGTTTACCCATTGGGCAGAAGCTTTCCCTATTTCCAATATTTTGGCAAACACTGTGGCTACTATATACTGGCAGTCTGGTTTAAACTATGGCATACCGTAAGTGATCATGTCTGACTACTGAAGACTATTTGAGGCATGTCACATTAGAACAATTAGTTATGATGAATCAAGCAATGAGTTAATTGAAAGATTTCACTGATCTCTGAAGGCTGTGTTACTGGCGCATGGCTCTAAGACGATGGAAGCTTTGCCCCTGGTCTTGTAAGGCTTTCGATCGGTGGTGAAGGAAGATCTAGGGTGTTCACCAGGAGAACTGGTGTTTGGCAACCAAGTACACTTATTTGCTGATCAAATGACCAGCAAACCTACACTCTTACTGTCTGAGGAACATACATCTGATTTTGGTAGATGATTAAAAAAAGAGATCATAACAGATCAAAATTCATCCTCCATAACATCAGGGCAACAAAGCAGTCTTCAGAGACTAGGATATAACCAGATGAATGCACATCTGGTTATGGGATAACATTGTATGTCCCCTTCTCTTCTGCCAACTGTACACAGGTCTGTTCCAAGTTTGGTGCAGATTGCCAAACAACATTGTGATAATTGGAACAGAAAGTGTGAAACATACTCCATAATGTCACTGAATCACACTCACATTGGTGCACAGGACAATGGGACTTCAAGTGAGGCCACTACAAACCACAACCTTTAGGGGTCACACAAACCTTGGGCTCTGGACCATACTGCACTACCTACTGACCATCCACCTATTGGTCTAGTGATCATATGGCCCATAAGAACTGATCACCACTAGTATGCCAATATACCTTGGGCACTGAGTTTAAAAAAGGGGAGCTAATGTAGCAGCAAGTGATATCAATCTGTGGACATGGATGGCATTTGTACATTTCAGTTTATTTTATCTTTTTGTATGTACTTCTTTGTTCTATTGTTCTGGTGTTCATTCCTGATATCTTTTGATACTATCTCACTGTGTTTGTAATGTGGGGTTTAGTGTAAATATATTAATTATCTTGCAAGTGTGGAGCTTATACTTTCTCACTATCAGTTCTATTCACTTAAGATCGATAGCTGACGGAGTACTAAGCCTACTAAGTTCATTACCATCTGTTTTACTGCCTTACTTGCTCAACAGATTTAATGTTAGTTCTTAAAAATTGCATGTAGAATTGTAATGTTTTGCAAATTGATAAATATGTAAGTATGCACTTCATTTCTGCAAATATCATTTAATAGTGATGTTGAATAAGTCAGTAAAAAAAAATTAAAATGTACTGTGCATAACAGTTTAAATATATAAAGTTATATCTAACAGATGTTACAATTATTGCAATAATTTCTAACCCAGTGAAATGTCATATGGTATTTTCCATCCAAAGGAAATCAGAGATTTAGAAAGCATATAAACACTTAGCAGAGGCATTATTAAAACTGAAGTCACATCTCCTACATGGATTTATGTGCTAGGCAGTTTAGGAAAGATTTTTTACGTACCGTATTATTTTATTTATTCAAATTACTAATTTAAGAAACTTAGTTTTGGCTATGAAAGTTTGTTATTTCTACTTGATGAATGAAACTACTTTATAATTATTCACATAAATATTAACTTAGTTCTCTATGTTGTTACAAAGTCTCTTTTTGATTATTCATTGTGGGTAGAAGAAAGCTGACAGCTGAGAATGTATCAGTTTTTTTCATTGTTATTGAAACACTATTGTCAGCTTATTTCGTCTGTGACACAAAAGACTAGGTTATATGTTAAAGCATGATACACATTTATAGGTAAATGTTTATAGATTTGAATATATTTTCCCATTTAGTTGCAGAAGCCAAAACTGTGTCCATTTTTGTTGATAGGAAATAAAACCCCCCAGGAGACAGTTAATATGGTACATTGTGGAATCTGAAATATATGATTTGTTTTATGGGTTATGAATTACTGAGAGATTATTGAAGGAGTGAAGGAATATTTCATGTTTGTAGAATTTTTCTGCAGCCAGTGGCAAATACTGGTTCTGTAAACTTTCACAGTAGTGTTTAATGAAAAGAATGTCATTTTTCTTCAGGGATTCACATTTGAGTTCACAGAGGATTTCTGTAATTTGCTTGTTGATTGAACCTCCTGATTCCAAATCTAGCAGCACACCTCTGAATTGGTTCAGTGTCTGACCTGATTAGGCCCAAACACTCAAGCAGTACTCCAGAATGGGACACACAAGTGTTCTACTTGCTTTGTCCATTATAGATGACATTTAGTTACACAGAACTCTCCAAATAAACCAAAGCTGAGCACTTATCATTCCAACTATTGATCTTATGTACTTATACCATTTCATATTGTTTTGCTATGTTATACCTAGATATTTAACTGGCATTACTGTGTCAAGGAGCACACTACTAATACTGTATTGAATAGTACAGTATTGTTTTTCCTACTCATGTACATCAACTAACATGTTTCTACATTTAGACCAAGCTGCCATCCATCACATCAAGTAGAAATTCTGTCTGAGTCATTGTGCATCCTCCTGCAGTCATTCAATGATGATACTTTCCAATATACTACAGTGCCATTAGCAAACAGGCACAATTTGCTTCTCACCTTATCCATCTGATCATTTATACATGCCGAAAACAAGAACTGACCCTGTTACACTTGCATAGGACCCCTGAATACTCTCCATCAAAAGCACTGTACTGGATTCTATTACTTAAGAAATTTTTGGCCTCACATATCTAAGAATCTATTCTGTATGCATGGATCTTTATTAACAGTATTTAGTGGGATCCTGCATGAAACATTTTCCAGAAATGTAGGAAAATGAAATCTTCCTGTTACCTTCCATCCATGGTTTGCTGCATATTATGCAAGCAAGGAAAGGTCAGGCTTAGTTTCACGTGAGTGATGCTTTTTAAACCTATGTTGATTTATGGAAAGAAGCTTTCCTATCTCAAGAAAATTTATTATATTTAAACTTAGAATTTGCCCTAGAATTGTGAAGAAAACTGACATTACCTATACTGGTTTGTAATATTGTGGATGTGTTCTTTTGCCCTTCTTATTTTTAAAAGTCACTTTTGAGCTTTTTCCCAATTGCATGGAATGTTTTGTTGGTTGAGAGATTCTCATTTAAATGTAAGCAAAGTAAGGAGCCAATGGCAAAGAGCACTCTATGTAAAACCAAGTTTGGATTCTATCCAGAATTGGGGAGTTATCTGTTTTCAACCCTTTAGTTATTTCTCATTCCTGGGGATTCCTAATTCTACATCCTCCAAACAGAAGAATGTGTGACAATGAAGTGATAGTATGTCAGTGCAATCCTCCTGCATGAACGATTTCTTCCATGCAAAACTGAAAACTTAAGCTTTCCTGCTGCTCTCTTCTGTTGATACACTGGACAGTTTGGCGAGTGACTCAGTAACACTGTTTGATGCAATAATGAGAAAACAGCTGGGTGATATTTTCTGGCTGCACTTCTATAAGTTATTTGAACATCATGTATGTTGGCAGAAACTGAAGTTTTGCACTGTATGATGCATTTTCCTTCTTAGATTACGTCACTCTGATCATTTTTCATAAATAATTTCTTAGAATTGTCATTGCTTAATGGTACTGTAGAATGATATAATATTGCTGATGTTTTTTGTGGCAGGTACTAACTGATGAAGAGAAATTAAATAAACTGTTTCTTGGGGCTTCATTTTGGATATATAACTATTTTTATGGTAGTTCTGATCATATCCAGTACATTGGAACACACCTAAAAGAGACCACAGATTTTGAAAGTTTCCAGAGTAAGTTATTCCATTTGATAGTTAAGTGAAGAAAAATACTAATAACTAATTTGTATGTCAATTAATTGTTTGTCTATTACTAATTCAACTGTTTTGGATGCTCATCGTTTGATTGTGTATGCTGCTGTACACACTTACCTATTCAGGATAGTCATCAGTAAATAGGATTTTTGTGCAACACTGTATTCTAGTAACCTGGATGGTATATCTTGCTAGTTACTAAAAATATTAGCTCTGAAATATAGCTGAAAGTGGCATATGTATGTATATTATAAGTTTCAACAATTGAAGTTCACTCACCATTTTGTTCAGTGCAGTGTTGTGTGATTTAATGAGAGCGAATACTAAAAGCAACTCAATATATCAGTGTCGTAGATCTTGTAAATCAAATTTCTACATCTACATCAATACTCTGCAAACCTCTGTGATGTGCATGGTAGAAGCTAAACCTCATTGTACCAGTTATTAGTGTTTCTTCCTATTCCATTCACGTATAGAGTGCTGGAAGAATGATTGTTTGAATGCCTCTGTGTGTGCAGTAATTATTCTAATCCTATCTTCACAATCTCTATATGAGCAATACGTAGGGGGCTGTAATATATTCCTAGAGCAGTCATTTAAATCTGTTTCTTGAGACTTTGTTAATAGACTTTCTCGGGTTAGTTTATTCTATTTTTGAGAGTCTTATAGTTCAGTTCCTTCAGTATCTCTATGACACTATCCTGCTGATGAGTCTGCCGATTCCATTTTACATTTCTGAATGTTTAAAAGAAGTACCTCATCTCTGCATCACTTTGAAATCTTATCGAGATCTGAGGGAATATTTATTCAGCTTCTTTCAGGTAGTACTTCATTATAGATAACTGCATCATTTGCAAAAAGTCTAATGCTACTATTAATGTTGTATGCAATGTCATTAACATAGAAAATGAAGAGCAAGGGTACCAACACCCTTCCCTGTGGGGTACAATTGAAGTTACTTCCACAACTGACAATGACTCTCCACCCAAGATAACATGTTGTGTATCCCCTGGCAAAAAATCCTCAGTCCAGATTTCACTTGATACACCATGTGATGGCACTTTTGAGAATGTGTGTAAGTGTGATACTGAGTCAAATTCTTTCCAGAAATCAAGAAATACAGCATCTACCAGGTTGCCTTGATCCAAAGCTTTTAGTATGTCATGTCAGAAAAGTGACAGTTGGGTTTTAACATCACTGATATTTCCAAAATCCATGCAGGCTGTCATTGAGGAGGTCATTCTCATTCAAGATACCTCATTACGTTTGAGCTGAGAATATATTCAAAGATTCTACAATAAATTTGGTGGTGGGGAGGATGTCAGAGATATTGGACTGTGAAACTTCCTGGCAGATTAAAACTGTGAGCCCGACCGAGACTCGAACTCGGGACCTATGCCTTTTGCGGGCAAGTGCTCTACCATCTGAGCTACTGAAGCATGTCTCATGCCCAGCCGCACAGCTTTACTTCTGCCAGTATCTCGTCTCCTACCTTCCAAACTTTACAGAAGCTCTCCTGCGAAACTTGCAGAACTGTAAAGTTTGGAAGGTAGGAGACGAGATACTGGCAAAAGTAAAGCTGTGAGGACCGGGCGTGAGTTGTGCTTCAGTAGCTCAGATGGTAGAGCAGTTGCCCATGAAAGGCATAGGTCCCGAGTTCGAGTCTCAGTCGGGCACACAGTTTTAATCTGCCAGGATTAAACTGAGGCATTTTTCCTGGGTTTGCCTTTGTAAAGGAACATTTGAAAACATAGTTAAGCACTACAACTTATGCTTTGCTACCAGCAATTTCAGTTCCTGCCTCATTCACCAGGGACTGGACACTAACTTTGGTGCCACCAACACCCTTTTTATACAACCAGAATTTCTTTGGGTTCTGTGAAGAATCAGTTGACAATATTCTGCTACAGTAGTAATTGAAGGCATTGTGCAGTGCTACTTTGACAGCCAAATGCATTTCACTTACCATCTCTCTATCTGTAGCCCTACATTTTGTTTTACACCTGTTGTACAGTAACTTCTGTTTCTGTAGAAGTTTCTTTACAGTGACTGTATACCATGGAGGTTCCCCAGCATTATGAAGTGTTCTACTGCGTACGTACACTATGTGATCAGAAGTATCTGGACACCACCAAAATTAAACGTTTTTCATATTAGGTGCACTGTGCTGCCATATACTGCCAGGTACTCCATAGCAGCAACCTCAGTAGTCATTAGACATTGTGAGAGAGCAGGATGCGGCACTCTGTGGAACTCATGGACTTCGAACATGGTCAGGTGACTTGGTGTCACTTGTGTCATACATCTGTATGCGAGATTTCCACATCTCTAGGTCCACTCTTTCTGATGTGAAAATGAAGTGGAAACATGAGGGGACACGTACAGCACAAAAGTGGCCAGGGCAACCTCGTCTGTTGACTGACAGAGACCGCCAACAGTTGAAGAGGGTCGTAATGCGTAATAGGCAGACATCTACGCTGACCATCACACAGGAATTCCAAACTGGATTATGATCCACTGCAAGTACTAGGGCAGTTAGGTGGGAGGTGAGAAAACTTGGATTTCATGGACGAGCAGCTGCTCATAAGCCACAAATCATGATGGTACATGCCATATAATGCCTTGCTTGGTGTAAGGAGCATAAACATTAGATGACTGAACAGTGGAAAAACATTGTGTGGAATGACAAATCACAGTACACAATGTGGCGATCCAATGGCAGTGTGTGGGTATGATGAATGCCGATGAACGTCATCTGCCAACATGTGTAGTGCCAACAGTAAAATTTGGAGGCGATGGTGTTATGGTGTGTTCATGATTTTCATGGAGGGGGCTTGCGCTCCTTGTTGTTTTGTGTGGCACTATCACAGCACAGGCCTACATTGATGTTTCAAGCACCTTCTTGCTTCCCACTGTGGAAGAGCTATTTGGGGATGGTGATTGCATCTTTCAACCTGATTGAGCACCTGTTCATAATGCACGGCCTGTGGCAGAGTGGTTACACAAAAATAACATCCCTGTAAAGGACTGGCCTGCACAGAGTCTTGACCTGAATCCTGTTGGACACCTTTGGGATGTTTTGGGATGCTGACATCGTACCAGGCCTCACCGACCAAAATCCATACCTCTCCTCAGTGCAGCACTCTGTGAAGAATGGGCTGCCATTCCCCAAGAAACCTTCCAGCACCTGATTGAATCTATACCTGCAAGAGTGGAACCTGTCATCAAGGTTAAGGGTGGACCACCAGCATACTGAATTTCAGCATTACTGATGGAGGGTGCCAGGAACCTTTAAGTCATTTTCAGCCAGATGTCCAGATACTTTGGATCATATAGTGTATCTATCCAGTGCATGGTCAACTATTCTTTTGAACTTGAGCCATAGTTCCTGTACATGTTCCTACCCTGTGCCAGAAATTTCAAGTTCCTCATCAGGATATGACACTACTGACTTTTTATCTAGTTTTCTGAATATGTATACCTTTTAGCTTGTTTTAATGGTCCTTTGAACTTTGATAATCATTGTTGCCACAACAGCGTCATTGTCACTAATAGTAGTTTTGATGTGGACATCCTCAAACAGGTCAGGTCTATTTGTTGCCGTTAAATCCAATGTAGTTCCATCATGAGTGGGGTTACTAATTACCTGTTCTAGATAGTTTTCTGAGAAGGCATTCTGTAATGTTTCACAATATGTCTTATCACACCCAACACTAACAAAACTGTAATTTTCTCAATTAAATGTTGGATGATTAAAGTCTCCAGTGATGGAACATTCCAAGCTAGCAGTGTAATCCCACAATGCGGCAGTTGTTTCTGAGATAATTAATAATTGAATAACTGGTTGGGTTGGATCTGATGCGAGTGTGCTGTTTGATGCTTCAAGATTGTCATTGTTGTGGGCCAACACCTGTCTGTGGACCATAGAGTGATATAATGATAGTTGTTTACTTAAACAGTTCTTTAGTCAATACTATGTAAGTCCAATTTATCATTGTTTAACTAGTCTAAAGTTAAAGCATGATTTTTCTCTTACATATTTACCTTGGTAACATAAAGACAGCTACTCATAACAGGTGTACAAAGTACGCCATGTGCCTACTCATGTTATGAAAATTGACATGCCTTCTTGTGGGTTAATGTTGTCTTTAGCACAAAAAGGGGTGTGCACTGCCACAACTAAGTTTTTTCATAACTTACCTAGTGATTGTCTGACAGATAGAAAAGTAAAATTTGAAAATAAATTGAATTATTTTCTCCTTGAGAACTTCTTCTATACCACAAAGAATTTCTGTTATTGTACTGTACAAAAGGCGGTGGGTAGGAATTAGTTACTCACATCTTTATATTCAATAATAATAATAATACCCCATGGAGGGCTAACCCCCCTTTTAGTGTGATTAGTTGGTTCAGGACAGAACTAATGAAGCCTCAGACAAGCGCTGTCATGGTTGGGGATGACACTTGAACCCTATGCCCGTCCATAATGGTAACGACACTGCTAGCCACACGGAAAATGATTTAAATCCAAATAGAGGTCTTTTGCAGGATATGCTTCCTGCAACCACCCTAGAAGGAAAACAAAGACAGAGGATGAGATGGTCAGATGAAGTTAACTGACACCTCATGTTCTGTTATTACGAAGCAACAAACTTAGGAACCAACACAACTGGATACAGATCACAAATATACACAACATTTATTACCAGATATCCAGAATTAAAATTTTTAACAGAACAACGACTAGCTGATAAAATTCGTGTAATAATCAAAAATAACAGGATACCCCAGTCAGACTTAGAAAACATCATACAACAAGTACAACAAATACTGGAAAAAAATAATGTGCAATCAGAAGAAGAAGAAAATACAGTAATGGACTCAAACATCCCAGAGCAAACAAACAAAGAACAACATGCATCAATTAAACAATCAGAGGAAAACGAAATCTTAAGACAGCCACCAGAACAAGCACAAATAGAACATGAAGTGACACACATGTTAGATATAGATGAAAAATTTCAGTTGACATATATAGAATACAAAGACACAAATACAGACATTAGACCATTCTTGCATAGACCACCAAATAACCCACAAGTTAAAACAACAATAACAACTATCAACACAATCATACACAACAAAATAAATGAAAATACAGCTATGGAAGAGTTACAACTACTGGTTTATGTAGGAGCACTCACTACACTAAATATACACACTAGGCTGAGATCAGAACCAACCAACACACAGAAGAAACCCACAAAACTGGCTTGGCAACACAGGCTACAGATCAGAATATAAAAACTGAGAAAAGACATCGGACAGCTAACACAATTTATAAGAAATGAAATATCAGACAAAAAACGAAAAAGGTTAGGTAAAATATCACAACAAGAAGCAATAGAGCAATTAGATGAAAAGAATCAGAAATTACAAGCATTGGCCAAACGACTTAGAAGATACAAAAAAAGTGAAAATAGAAGGAAACAAAACCAAACATTCAACACAAACCAAAAGAAATTTTACCAGACAATAAATAACACGCACATTAAAATTGATAATCCACCAAATATAACAGACATGGAACACTTCTGGAGCAACATATGGTCAAACCTGGAACAACATAACAGACATGCACGGTGGATACAAGCAGAAACAGACTCATACAAGATGATACCACAAAT
Organism: Schistocerca piceifrons; assembly: GCF_021461385.2. Classification (NCBI taxonomy): domain Eukaryota; kingdom Metazoa; phylum Arthropoda; class Insecta; order Orthoptera; family Acrididae; genus Schistocerca; species Schistocerca piceifrons. The sequence goes on along the minus strand of NC_060141.1, from coordinate 140,497,853 downwards.
GCCTGAAGCGATAATTTTGCAACATGAAGTCACCCGAGCAATTAATTCTACGCACAATTGGAAAGCCCCTGGAAAAGATAAAATAGCGAATTTCTGGCTAAAGAAGTTCACCTCAACACATTCACATCTAACTAAACTGTTTAACAATTACATTGCAGACCCATACACAGTCCCTGATACACTTACACAAGGAATAACTTATCTGAAACCTAAAGATCAAGCAGACACAGCAAACCCAGCAAAATATCGCCCCATAACATGCCTACCAACAATCTACAAAATATTAACTTCACTCATTACACAGAACAAAATTATAAATGAAGAACAAAAAGGCTGCTGCAAAGGAGCACGAGGATGTAAAGAGCAACTGATAATAGATACAGAGGTGACATATCAAGCTAAAACTAAACAAAGGTTGCTGCACTATGCATACATTGGCTACCAAAAAGCTTTTGGTAGTGTACCCCACTCATGGTTACTACAAATATTGGAAATATACAAAGTAGATCCTAAATTGATACAGTTCCTAAACATAGTAATGAGAAATTGGAAAACCACACTTAATATCCAAACAAATTCAGATAATATCACATCACAGACAATACAGATTAAGCGTGGAATATACCAAGGAGACTCATTAAGTCCTTTCTGGTTCTGCCTTGCTCTGAACCCACTATCCAACATGCTAAATAATACAAATTATGGCTATAATATTGGTGGAACATACCCACACAAAATCACACATTTGCTATACAGGGATGATCTAAAACTACTGGGAGCAACAAATTAGCAACTCAACCAGTTACTAAAGATAACAGAAATATTCAGCAATGATAAAAATATGGCTTTTGGAACAGACAAATGTAAGAAAAATATCATAGTCAAGGGAAAACACACTAAACGAGAAGATTACATATTGGATAACCACAGTGACTGCATAGAAGTGATGGAAAAAAGAGATACCTATAAATATCTAGGATACAGACAAAAAATAGGAATAGATAATACAAATATTAAAAATGAACTAAAAGGAAAATATAGACAAAGACTAACAAAAATACTGAAAACAGAATTAACAGCAAGAAACAAGACAAAAGGTATAAATACTTATGCTATACCATTATTGACCCACTCATTTGGAGTAGTGAAATGGAGTAACACAGACCTAGAAGCACTCAATACACTTACACAATCCCAATACCACAAATATGGAATACATCACATACATTCAGCAATGGAAAGATTCACATTAAGCAGAAAGGAAGGAGGAAGGGGATTTATCGACATAAAAAACCTACATTATGGACAAGTAGACAGTTTAAGAAAACTCTTTATAGAATGAGCAGAAACTAGCAAAATACACAAAGCAATCACTCATATAAATACATCGGCTACACCATTGCAATTTGATAACCACTTCTACAACCCTGTAGATCACATAACATCAACAGATAGGAAGAAAGTAAATTGGAAAAAGAAAACACTACATGGTAAGCACCCGTATCATCTAACACAACCACACATTGATCAAGACGCATCCAACACATGGCTAAGAGAAGGCAATATATGCAGTGAGATGAAGGATTCATGATTGCAATACAGGATCAAACAATAAACACCAGATAGTACAGCAAGCATATTATTAAAGATCCCAGTACTACAACATATAAATGCAGACTTTGCAAACAACAAATAGAAACAGTAGACCACATCACAAGCAGATGTACAATACTAGCAAATACAGAGTACCCCAGAAGACATGACAATGTAGCAAAAATAATACATGAGCAGCTTGCCATACAACATAAACTAATAAAACAACACGTTCCCACATACAAGTATGCACCACAAGATATACTGGAGAATGATGAATACAAATTATACTGGAACAGAACCATTATAACAGATAAAACAACACCACATAACAAACCTGACATCATACTCACCAATAAAAAGAAGAAATTAACACAAGTAATCGAAATATCCATACCAAATACAACAAATATACAGAAGAAAACAGGAGAAAAAACTGAAAAATACATCCAATTGGCTGAGGAAGTCAAGGACATGTGGCATCAGGATAAAGTTGACATTGTACCAATTATACTATCAACTACAGGAGTCATACCACACAGTATCCACCAGTACATCAATGCAATACAGCTACATCCAAAAATATATATATACAACTACATAAATCTGTAATTATTGATATGTGTTCAATTACCTGAAAGTTCCTAAATCCAATGTAACATGTACCGTACAGTTAAAAGGAAGTCACGCTTGATCAAGGTGCGCATCACTTTCCATTTTTAACCAGACATAACGTCTGAGACATGAAAGATAAATAATAATGACAATAATAATAACCTTAATAATAATAATAAACTTGTAATTGTTCAGCATGTAGCCATATTTACAAATGAATTTGCAGTGTGAATGTAAAATAACTCACTCCACATCATTATGATTTATCACCCAAATGATCCTTAGAACTTGGATCTAAGAGACTAACTAACATACTAAACATACAAGGGTAAGGAGTTACACCAATCCATCATTATGCTGCAGAAAAAAAAAAAAAAAAAAAAAATATATATATATATATATATATATATATATATATATATATATATATATATATATATATATATATATATATATATATATATATATATATATATATATATATATATATATATATATATATATATATAAAAAACAAAGAGGATGTGACTTACCATACGAAAGCGCTGGCAGGTCGATAGAAAAACAAACAAACAAACACATACATACACACAAAATTCAAGCTTTCGCAACAAACTGTTGCCTCATCAGGAAAGAGGGAACGAGAGGGAAAGACGAAAGGATGTGGGTTTTAAGGGAGAGGGTAAGGAGTCATTCCAATCCCGGGAGCGGAAAGACTTACCTTAGGGGGAAAAAAGAACAGGTATACACTCGCACACACACATATCCATCCGCACGTACACAGATACAAGCAGACATGTCTTTCCCTCTCCTTCCCTCTTTCCTGATGAAGCAACTGTTTGTTGCGAAAGCTTGAATTTTGTGTATGTTTGTGTTTGTTTGTGTGTCTTTATTTCGTGTTCCATAGACTCAGACAGAGAGTGAGTCACAAAGATGTTGAATGTGTCACAAGGTTTAGATATAACTTCCATAAATACAATTAAGATGCAATGTAAATATGATGTGGAATAAAGAATAGGTTCCCAGTGGACAGAAAATATGTGTTACACTGAAGAAAGATCAGTAATATATACAGGAAGCAAGGTTAAGTTAAATACGACAATAAGCACATGGATACAAAGAAATAATTTTTTATGTCTGTGATAGTGCTAAAAATAAAATTAATTAAAAATATTTCTAAAACAGTTGTAAGTTTACTGGTGATATTCACTTTCTCTCATAAATTCATTATCCATATGTAAAGACTTCTCTATTAGGTACTCTATGTTATTACATGTACTCTACGTATATTACATACATCACATGGTTTCCTTTGTTTGTGCATGTCTGCTTTGAATGGATTTTTCTTCCTTTTTTTTCTTTTTTCCTTTGTTTACAATTTTCATATTCATCTCACACATTTTGCTGACAGTTTCAATTTTTTTATTAGTTTTTTCTTTGCTGAAATATGCTCATATATGTTGTTTACATGCTCATGCTCTATGGAAAAACTAGCATGTCAAAACACACTATATGACATTTGCATCCAATGAATTTGCCATGTCAGAAAATCTTGTTTGCAGTAATGAGGAATCTTCTTACAGAATTGTTGTCTCTATTTTGATCTTCTTATCACCTCATCAGATTACCCAAAATATTTGGACAAATATCACTAAAACATTAACATGCACATACATTTCTACATGCAATGAAAATTGATCTTGTTATTATTTCAAAGAGAAAATCTCGACACCCATTACTACACACTGGTTTAGCTTTTCTCTCACAGTATAGAGGTATCAAATAACAACAAAATAAATTCGATTGTCAATTCCCAGAGAAAGCACATAAGAAGTTAAGCCTTGTTAGCATGCTATGCTCTGCTAATTTTTCTGAAATTAATGACAATTTTGCAGCCCTCTGAAATGAGCTGCTCTCAGTCATAAGCTATGTAAACAGTAGTATATTTCTGATAATATATTTATGTCATTTGCAGTATAATGACAATACAGCTGCATAGTTTCGTTACATGATTTTCGCACCCCATCAGATATTTCATTTTTTCTTCATCAATTAGCCCTGCACATAATGGGGCCCCATGCCTTTTCAAGTTAGGTATGCATGGTTTTCTATCCAGCATTCAGTGGAAAGACATTGGTGTCCAAACCTACAATTAAAAGTAATAATTTTAGCTCCTTTCTGAACATGAGTGCTGGCCACACCATGCTTTATGTGTTGTAAGTTTACAGTACCAGAGGGAATTCCCTAATGTTGTCCAAGATAGTCACACTAAGTGATAATTAGAATAGTATTCTATTGATTACCAATACAAAGTTATTGATGGATACTCATTTGTTTTTGTAAGTCAGCTTTCACAGTAGTTCACTCCTTCTACAGTCCATTTACTTTTCCTACAGCACTTTCTATACAAGGCATCCAGCAAGAAGGTTGCTTTCTTGTTGGTGGACTATTGTTGTATTATGTTGTAGTTTCACAGTTCCTGCATTTCTTCTGTATTGTTGTTATATTGCTGACTGCTGTAAACTAATAGGATACAATACTACTGTTTAGCAACAGCAGGAGATATTAAGTGAAAGAATTATAATTGTAGCTAGTGACTGAAAAATTTGCCAATAGGAAAATGAGATGCACTGAAGAATAAGATAACCATATTTGTTTTGTTTACATAAGTTGCCAAAAGGAAAAAAAAAGGAGAAGAAGAGGTAGATTCGATGTGTAACAGTGAAACAACTTGAGTGGTATTGACTTTTTGAAACCAGCCAGACAGTGGTGTGGGATTGGGTGCCATATTTCACACCATGCAGCCATCCACTTTGGTGGACCACCATTTGTGTAAATGTGATGAAAATAATTTCTCGTGAGACATTAAACCATTAAAAGTAGCATTAGTTTATCCCGTAGCTCTGTAGTATAACATCTAAGGCTCTTGGCTCGTAAGCTAAAGGCCCCATGTACACTGCTTACAGAATGGTGTTTCTCTTAATTCTTATCAAAATGATGGTGGTCCTTATTTTTCTTTGTTTAGTTTGGTTTTAGATATAATTCTTTTTTTAAATTTAGTTTCTGATCCTTGAATGAGTACTTCATTCCAATAATTATCTTAACTATTCTTTTGCACAACTTTAATGAAACAAATTTTTATTTAAAAAATGTGAGTGCAGTGAAATAGCGTTTATATTTCCTCATAATATGAAAAGAATTTATTTTTTAAATGTTTCTGTGATGATAATCAGCTAAGGAAATTTTAATATGATTTTAGAAACAATGCAAGACAAATATACAATCTGGAAAACTTTTAGTGAGCCTAAACACCCAAGTTCCATTTGGTAGTTGTAGGAAGGATTTGATAGACATCATGTCACTTCTCACCGCTGAAAGACTAGTAATTGAAGTGTAGACATGTTCAATTTAATTTCATATTCATTACTACAAGTAAATACCACATATGAATGTGAGCATCTTTATGAGCTTTCACAAGATTTTGTAATTTCTCTGTGACGTTTATACCATAGCAGATGATTGTCATGTAACAAATGTTGTCAGCCCTGACACAACTACTTGCCCCTGCAGTGCCTGTCACTCTGTGGTAGCTTCTGTACTCCATTTCCTTTCAGGCCAATGCTTACTAAAACCATAACTTTATCTTGTAGCTCTTCCATTTGGTCTGTGTTTGCATAGAAAAGTAACAATATCAGAAACTAAGTACAACATGATGCAAAACACGTTGTTATTTGTTTACTTGTTTATTTCCCAAAATAGTTTCGGTGACAAATATCTCCATCATTAGTGTTTTTTCTTTTTTTTTTCTTTTTTTTTAATCTAAAATATGCAGAAACTAGCATAGTTATACAAACAATTCTTTCATACTACCTTATTTATTGTATGTTATGGCATATTTTTGAGAATTATTGTCACTGTTTGTGACATATTTTCCATGCTTTTTCAGTTGCTGTTTTTTTTTTTTTTTAATGAACATCATATCATGTGCAACTGTTTGAGTGGCAGTTAGTAAACAAAATAATATAAGGTGAACTTCGTATGTCATCAGTATGCACTTGGTGTTGCAATAGTGTTGTGAAATTCAGTTTTTTAGTGTGTACTGTGCTGTTACTCAGTTATTCATGTACTCACATTTGTTGGACGGCATACACAGAGAAAAACAAAGCTTTTGTACTTTGTTTATGATTAAGAACATTACGCTATCTTGCTTTTCGCATGAGTCACAAGAGGTGTATCACATATGGCGAGAAGGCTATGAAAATTGTAGCGGGAATTACGGTGACTTCTGTTCCTTATTTATGTCTCTGTGTGTAATGGGGAAGTGGTTCTTTTGTGTATGTGTGTGATTTCTGTTCTGTGTCCTTGGTCAGTTCTCTCAGAGTGATAAAGGGCGTGTTGTTGCAAAGAGTTATGTTTTCATTTATAACATTGTTCCCTTTCAATATAGCCTTTTATATGCAGTAATTTTCTTCTGTTGTTAGTTGTCAGTGTAGACTGTTACTGTTTTTCAGAATGTGTAGATCGTTTTTGATATTAATGGGGCTATGGTTTTGGTTCATTAGATGTTCTGCAAAAGTTGAAAGTGTGCTGACACTATTTAGAGCTCTCATGTGCTCCGTGTACCTAGTGCAGAGGTTTCTGTTTGTTTATCCTGTTTATTGGGCCTGACAGGAGTTGCATGTGAGTTGATAGATTCCAGCATTGCTGAATTTGTCTGTGGTTTTTCTGACTGGTTTTAGCCTTTCCTAAAATGTATTGTTTCTTCTCAGTGTGATTGGGATCTCTTGCTTTCTCAGGTTGTTTCCAATTCTATGGGATATTTTGTTATTTTATGTTAGGCTGTACCATCTGTCTCTTTTATCTGATGTGGTGTGGTCTGCTGTGTTGCCTGTGTGTACTGCATGTTTCATTTTTACCTTGTTGTTGAATTTGTTTATGATGTATGTTTTGCAGTCGTTTTCAACATCAATTTGTTTGATTATATTTAATTCCTGTGTGAAGTTTTCTGGTTTAAGAGGTGTTCTGTTTATCCTGTGGGCATTTGTGTGAAACTGGCATGTTATGCACTATCAGGTGGTTGGATGAGCTGTGGATAACAGTGCTTGTTGATGTGGTTTTTCGGTAGATGGAGAATTCATGTTGGTGCTTGTTTCTTGTAATTGTAAGATCCAAGAAACTCAGTTTTTTTATTATTTATTTTTTCCATAACAGAAGAGCTACACAGTAACATCAACGCAGTACACCCACAAATCCACTTCACAATGTTCTCATAACTTCAAGTGCTTTGTTCGCTTGTTGAGAACTTTGTTAGTATTTATACCAGACAGCGATTGAGCATATCTGTTTTCTTTTCAGGGACATTCTTCAGTGAATGTTATTTTTGAACACTCTAGAAAAAGATAGATTGTTGCTTACCATAAAGCTAACACAAAGGTGCAGACAGGCATATTTAAAAGACACTTATACATAACCTTTTGGCCTTAGCCTCTGTCAGGAAAAAGAGAAAGACACACCACTCACTCACTCAAGCAAGCACACCTCAGACACACATAACCTTCAGCCCTGGCAGCTCAGGCCAGAATGCATGTAGTAATCTATTTTTTCCTACATTGTTGATATTCTTACCTGGAGTTTCCATTGTTTGATTGTAATTTTTTGGATAGTCTTGCTGCAGTTCATTGATGGTTCAGAATGAATGAGTGCGGGTGTTTGCACATGTGTTGCTGCATCCCAGTTTGATTGGGTCTTGCCTTTGTCCTCTCCTGCTGGCAGTGCATTCAAATTTTTTCCTGTGATGTTACTGCCTGTTTGCAATGAGACTACTGTAGTACATATGCAACTAGTGACATTTTTGAAGGTGTACTGTACCTCAGGAAATTGTATTTCACAATTGTGGGCCCACCAGGGTGAACAGCTGAAATCTTTGAAACCTGGGACCAGACCTGATTTCACTGTATAGATGGTTTCAGAAAGTCAGTATAACTCCTTTCCTCCACTGTGAGAACTTATTCACTCTTCCACCTGATGCAACCAACTGGCACTGGCTTGAGGATAAAATTAATGTAAGTTATAATACCAACATATAGTCCCATCTGATTACATAGTAGAATTCAACTTTGTTTCGTATTTTATTTTCCCTTCTGTGCATATTGAGATACCCAACATGAGCAGCGGGCTAAGAGATATTGGCCAGCATTATGCATCTGGAAATGCAAGCTGTAAAGGAAAAAACGGGAAAAAAGAGACTATTATGTCAAAAACCATCTAATTTTTTAATGGTCAGAATGATGTTGCCGAATCTGAAAAAACTGAAATAGAAAATACGAAAGTTTCACCTCATTGTACAAATGATGGCAGTGGGCCTAATATAAAATTAGGATCTGCTGCTCTCTCTAAAGTAGACACGTTTTCTACAAGTGATACTCTAGCCAAACAGAGAGCAGGTCCTCTCAATTCAGCCACATAATCTTCCAACCAAATAGGAATTAAAAGGTTGGCAGGCCCTCTGATCTCTGGGATTGTCCCATTCAAGCCAAAAGGAAGTGGAAAGTATATTACATGCTTCTAATGTTATTACATGTTCTACAAACCAAAAATTTAATGAAACTAAATTATATTCTGATAATATTGGTGAATAGATGAGCAGTTTAGATCATGATTGTTGGATTGTCAATGGAAATATGGAAATAGCAAAGTGCAGCGTATGAACAGTAATTTTTTGTCTTCAAGAAAATATACAACCAAGAAAGTAAACCACTACTCTGTCAAAAGTCATTTTGTAGATACAGTTATAAAATAACAAAATTCATGAAGGAGATTGATAGTGTTATTCCAAATCCAAAGGGAAACTTTTATGACTTGTTTGAAAGCTAGGATTTCAGATGATTAGTTATGGTTTACAAAAGATTGATTTGGTGACTGGAAGTATGCAAATATTTTGTTGAAAAAACACAGAGAAACAGCTTCAGATGAGCGAGGGACAATTTCATTGTTAGTTCACAGAAACAAGGATCTGCATGTCAGTTCTTAACTTGTGAGTCAATGTGAGACTGGAAAAAAAATGAATGGCAGACACTCTTGGAACAAATTATTGCAGTTATGACTTTTTTAGCAGAATGAAGTTGTGGGTATTACACGGCGTAGAACTGTAATAACCCACTTTTAGAGTCAGAGTGGACATTTATTTCGGCACTGAACAGAGCGAATACAGAAATGGATGTTATAGCATGAGTGAACAAAGACTAGTGACAAAACCAAAGAGAATAATCAAAGAAATGTTTCTTCATGTCAAAGATGCCACAGAAGCCTCCCCCCCTCCCCCCCCCCCCCCTCCTCTCCGGGCAGTGAAGAGCATGACGGGGCAGAGTTAGCAAAAAAATCTTCGTGCCAGTGTGGCGGGCAGAGTCGGCATCTGGCATGTGAAGTGTGTGGCTCAGGCGCATCGTCATCATGGTCCCATAAGGCAGACAGCTGCGCAGGTGGTGAAGAGTTGAAGAGGTCCGCAGCGGTGGCAGGAAAGGCCTCGGCAGAGGCAGGCCATCAGGGAGCAGTGGGTAGTGGCTTGGAGAGGGGCCACACAGGCTTTACTTGGTGAACAAAAACCATATTTGCAAATTTATATATATATATATATATATATATATATATATATATATATATATATATATATATATATATATATAAAATATATATAATTAAACAGATTGCGACGTGAACTTACTTCTGGTGTCCTCGGTTATATTCATCTTCTTCTGCCATAAGTATTCTCTTGACTGTGTGTTTCTTATTAGTTCTTGATTGTGCTTCTTCTGTCGATGCAGGCCACTGACATTGAGATGATGCGCAGAAGAAAGGAAAACTTTCGAGGTTTTGCACAGATAATAACTGTTATTCAGACAACACAAATGGCTACCACACACATCTTACAAAAATATGCCTTCTCCACTCAATAACTAAAGACAGTCTCACTATTAAGAAAAAAAATCAAATGGAATTTTTTTATCATTTGTTATCCGCCTTCCAGCATAGCAAAATATATTTTTAACAGCACTTACAGTGGACATGCTAATAATTATTATCATTGGTTTTAAATTTTTGTCATAGATTGTTGGGGCTTTTCCTTATGTACCTATACAATTGCCCCCATACTGTGTGGTGATGTAATGGAGGCGCACAGTGTTTTGTATACACTCATACAGCTTATTTACGTTTGTTCAGAAGGGGGTACAATGACCTTTATTTGTAGGCATATTTCTCTTTGTAATTTTGGGTTGGATATGTCAGCTTGTCTTGCTTACACATTATCTTACAGGAATACATAACTTACATATGGAATGATAATTTACCAAGTATTTACATGAGGGCGCTCCAAGAGTGGTAACTCGTATCTTTGCCAACATTGCTAGTCTCTGCGTGCATGAATGCTAAATATGTTTGTTGACTGCACAACAACTGTTAAATGTTCCACATATTACTGGGTATGGTCGTCCGTGATTCCACTCACACTTTTAGTGTCATTTTCACTCTGAGTGCCATACTAACCGTTGAATAATTTGCGGTGGCGTGGTCTTCCGTCATGAGTGCAGTGTATAAGTGTTTATTCTCCAAGAACTGATGCTGTGGCAGATAATTCACCTTTGATATGACCCAGGAAGGATCTTCTCCATCGTACCCACATTTTCAGTGGGCTCAATACTGCACATCAACACCTGACGTCAAGGTAAATGATGCTTGCACAATTGTAATTTGCTGATTAATGTATCGGACGTTGCATAGCACGACATTACCATAATTGATTTGTTGTACTATTGCACACGCATTTGAATACCACTATCTATTTCATCATTCATTTTGGCATGAGAATGGTTTTTAGTCCTTGAGGTTTTTTCCCTTTCTGTTAGTTTTTCAAGTTCATCTTTTACATTTGGCTCAATTTACACTTAAAATTCACATAAATATTTTTGACATAACAATGCATATTACAATTGCTTACATCTATAACTGATATTCCACCCATTATTTGTATCAAACGTAGAAAATTCTTAAATACCTGAACATTACAATATTCCTTCTCCACTTACAGTTACTGGTTTGTACAGTTTGTTTGTTAACTTAAAAAAAAAAAAATCCTTTGTACATAAATACAAGAAACTTATTTACATTCCTTTACATCATGTTACTATATGTGCATTTAATGTATCCACATTTTAGTTATGAGAGTTTAATATTTTCTTAGGGAGAAACAGAGAAAAACACTTACATCAGGATTTTACTTTACACATTGCTGACTTAACTACGCTTTGGCGCTGCCTCCTGCATTGGGGAGGGGATGAGGAATACTATTCTAATGGTTTACAGATTACTAAGGAAATGCTATTCGTCCTTTCTTAAGTCAGTTATCAGGGAACTCCCTTTTCATGGAACCGAAACGTATTAACGTCTCAAGCACCATATACCATTGTGTTGCTTATAATTGTTTACGTGTAGATTTGTGTTCGTAATGCAAAAGTTTTTGCATTATGTCATGCTTACCTCTTTATGATTTATGTGGAAATGTCATCATTTATATTCGCATGTGACGTGATATGAGATGATTAGTTTTATTTAAGGTCACATGCCTCCTTGTTTATGTGCACTTTGTAGTCAGTAGGTACGAGTTAAATGTTTTGTAGTTGCACTGTGATGATGTATATTCTTATTCTTCATTTGCCTTATGACCAAAATATACACATAGACATACTACTAACTACATCAGTTCCTTGAGGTGTGGCCCATTTTTTCCATTTGATACCTATAACACCCGTCGTATTTCTCTTCTTCTGTGCTGTGTCTATGCTCTGGTCGCTGCAATGTAAAAAACTTATAACTAACTTAAAAACTAATTGTGTTTTGTAGCTCATAGGCCACACATATACTCAGTCATCACATTCATTTGCAGACATTTTTCATATTTCATTCTTATTTGTTTATATATTTATCTACTTGCATTTGTATTCCTTTTATTCATTTACCCTGCAATGAAAGTTACTTTGACATCTCTTACAGTACCTTATCCTTTTGTTAGCTAGCATGTCCTGTATGTTTTGTTGTAATGATTTCTTTTATTCTAGTTACAACGTATATATTTTAGTGTTGATGCAGCTTCGCATGTTGATATAAATGTAATATTATATTCCTTCATTCCCTGATAGTAAATATAGTTGTTACATATTATTATTTATTTTGAAATTGGGCTTAATACTTGTGGAGCTTTGCGTTTGTATCTGGTTGCACCACGAGTTAGCCTGTTGTGCTTGCACAAGGTCAGTATCTCTTCCATACTACTGACATAAGCATACATTGTTGAGCGCACACAGCTGACTCGTATGCTGCTCCAGTTTGCATTTTGCTTTGTGTGCGGCTGTGTTTTTTCACTTCCTCCCAAACAAATGTTTGTCTTTGCTTACAAAACAAGAAAATTACTTGAGTCTATACACATTTCATTTAAAAATACACATAATAAAATTTCTTACTTATAAAACTATGTCATTACTTATAAATATATTTTATGACAAGAAAACTGCTGTGACATTGTGTCACTACTCGTGAAAAGCTTTTAGTCTTTGTGAGAGTGGAGACCTTTGTCTCTCCATGTTCTTTCATGTACCAACCTATAAGTTCCAGGATAAGGTATTTTTGCAATAATATAGGGCACTGAGTATAGTAATTGCCATTTTTTTTCAACTTACATATCTTTGTTGATTTAGGAATTGTTGCCCTTCAAAAAATGTGTATTCTGCTCTATTCTCTAGTGTAATTAATGTGCTTGTTTGATTTTATCCTGTAAAATTATCTCTTTAGTAGGTAATTTTGGTATGGGTGATTCCCATTCATCAGTTTGCTTGGTGTTAAACGTAAGTTTATTTGGAGAGAAACCTGTGGAAGAGTTGGGGAGATTGTTTACTATTTGCATAAGTGGAACCACATATTCAATCCTTCATGGATGTTTATTATGAGCATAAGTCCTTATAAATCTATTTAATTCTTTAAACACACTCTCCACAGGACTTCCTTCTTGGTGGAAAAAACTTACCAAGATGTGTTTAATGCTCTGTGTACTCATGAATAGTTTCCATTTTATTTCTACGAAATAGGTTGCATTGTCTTTTAATATGACTTTGGGTTTCCCTAGTCTTTGTAAATAACCCTCTTCAATTTTCCTTATGATGCTACTGGCTGTAGTGGTTTTGGTAGCATAAAGTTTGATGTATTTTGTGAAAACGTTGTAAAGAGCTATTATGTTTTTGGCACCACCTTTTGCTCTAGGATATGGCCCTGCGATATCCAGAGAAACCATTTCCAGTGGCGCTTTTGTTAGTATGGGGTGTAGTTCTGTAAACTTTGACATATTGGATGGTTTTGTTCTTTGGCAAATAGCACACTTTCTCAAGATTTGTGAAACATGTAATCGTAAATTAGGAAAGTAACAAAGTTTGAAAATCTTGTCTGTACATTTTATTACTCCTTAGCATCCCCATGCTTTGTGTGTGTGTTTGATAAATTTGTCATTATATTCCTCTGGAAGGCACACACACCAATGGTTAGATATTTCGAACTTCCAGTGGAACAAAACACCTTTGTATAACTGATACTATATACTTATCATGTGGTTTGCATTCTGATTAATATTTTATGTTACCCTTTCCTACCTGTTCTCTTGCTGTTGTATCATTCCCATTTGTTTACAAAATTTTTTTGTAGTCTGATTTTTGTGTACTGCTTTGCGGCAAATAATGTACAGATTTCTGAATTGTGTTGAGACAGTTCACTGAACTCGTGTAGTTCCTACGGTAATCTGGATAATGCATCTGCAATAAAATTCTGACTACCCTTTACGTATATTATTTCAAAACTGAATTACTGCAGGTACAAACACGACCTCGCAATAATGTACAGATTTCTGAATTGTGTTGAGACAGTTAACATGTAAAGAGAAAAGATAATGATTGGTGGTGTAACAGTTAACATGTTAAGAGAAAAGATAATGATTGGTGATCACAATTGACTTAAGTGTTTTTACCCCAAAGAAAAGACTCAAATTTCTTAAAAGTCCAAATTACTGCTAAACTTTCCAGTTCTGATATGGAATATGATCTTTCTGCCTCTGATAAAGTTCTACTGGCAAAGTTGATGACTTTTGGTATGGTTTTTCCTTTTTCTTCTTGCATCTGAAACAAACATACCCCCAGCCCTTGAGACGAGGTCTCCATGCTTAAACAAAAGTCTTTGGATATGTCAGGATGACTCAAAATGTTTGCTGATATTAACGCATTTTTAATTTTGGTTAAGTCCTCCTGGTGTCTCTCATCCCATAACCAAGGCTTATTCTTTCTCAGCAGGTTAAATAGGGCATCACTATTCATAAGCTGCTGTGGTATAAATTTTCGGAAAAAGGAAGTTAGTCCTAGATATGCTTTCAATTGCTTTCTGTTCCTTGGGAGTGGGCAGTTATGTATGGCATCTAATTTCTTTGGGTCTGGTAATTGCTATTACTCCATACTTTGTAAATCTCTGAAATACCTTTTCTATTATACTGATGTGTTCTGCCCAAATTGATGTGGCTGTTAACATATTGTCAACATAAATGGTAAGTTTACTGAGCCATTCAGGTCCTAAGACCTGGTCCAAGATATAAGTATGCCTGTGCTAATGTTTAAGCCAAAGGGTAGAACTTGAAATTCATAACTCCTGCCATTGCAGACAAATGCTGTGTATTTTCTACTCTTGTCGTGTAACTTTATTTGTGAGTAAGATTTTTTAAAGTCAAGGGTGCTGAAATATTTGTTTTAGAAATTGTTCATCTAAATTATCTTGTTTTCTTCTTACTGGTACTAGAATTTTGTTTATGCTTGTAGCATCCAAAACTAGTTGAACTGATCCATCAGGTTTGCTAACTGGTAGTATTGGGCTGCAATATGGAGAAAATTATGGCTGTATGATTCCCCATTTGCACATTCTATTGATTTCCTGCTTAACTGCTTCATACTTTGCCCATGATACGGGGTAAGACATAACACAAAATGTTTCATGAGGATAGACATTAAGTTTATGTTCATAATCTTTGATTACTCCTGGATTCTTATTATAAACACTTACATATTTAAAAAGTAAGTCAGAAAGCTCTTGTCATTATATAGCATCTAGAATATTTGATTTGTTCAGTTTTTGTTCTACTAATTCCTGGTTAACTTCAGTGTCAGTCTCGTGTTCGTTATCATATTTGTTCAAAAATACATGGTTGTATATGAATACTGTACAGTGACATGGGGTTCTGGGTTTACTTTGTCATACATCTCTGGTTCTGTAATCAGGCTGATAGAAAATCTTTGGTCCTTCAAAAAGATATGGTACTTACCATTACCTATGTCTATTTGAGTTTTGTAAGCTCTAAATGTGTCCTTACGTATCAATTAGTTGACTATAAGTTTGTCTACTGTTAAAAAATTACACTGCACAGAAAATTGCTCAATGTTCACAGTGATAAGAGCTTGGTGTTTTACTAACTTGGTTTTGCATCCTGTAGTGGTTTGTACTTTGCAGTTTTGCTCTGACAGAACAGGAAATTTATTCCCTGGTTTTAATTCAGTGAAAAATGCTTCAGACATTAAATTAGTCATGAACCCTGTATCAAGTATTAACTGAGTGTCTGTACCAAAAATTTTCACTCTGATTACTGCTTGCACTTGTTCTTCCAGTGTATTTTTCACCGATTTTAATTCATGTTGGTAAGCATTGTCTTGTATGCCTCCTTGTTCATCAAATCATACAAAACATGTTGAAAATCTGACTTGCACCCATCACTTATAAGATCTATAATATGGGGCTGAACTACGACCAATTCGGGTTTTCCTGTGGTGTAGTCTGATCTACTTCAGTATGCGGGACAACTTCTGTCAGTTTTACTGTATGATTGTTTCTCCAGTGTGTATCATTTCCAGTTCACAACATGCTTTCTCATGTGGTCATATGGCAGTTGTGAAATGTTGCCATATCGTGGTTTTGCTGCGCAAAGTTTGGCTGCGGTATGGCGTGTTGTATGTTATTGTTGTTACCGCGTGCAGGCCACCAAAGTGGCTGACCATTTTCATTTACACGCAGTGCATAATTTTGAGAGGAGGGATTGAAATTAGCTTGTGGATGGTAATCATTCCTGTTATGCAGATAGTTTTGTTTAAATCTCTTGTTCCTACCATTTCCATTCCTGTATCCATTGCCACATTTAATGTATCCTTGTGGTTGTGTGTACCAGCTTTGCTGTGTGTTCATGTATGTTTTTTTTTTTTTTTATTGACCATTCAAGTTGCAGTGTTGTGGTGTTTGGCTGTCTGATACTCTATTTGTTACTACTTTCTCTTCAAATCTTATGTAGATTGAATCTAAAATGTATAGAAAATATCCTGTTCCGTGCTCAGGTGTAGTAATTAATTTTTCATGAATGTGTGAGGGCAAACGACTTTTTAAATTTTTTAAAACATCCACATGAGAAATAGGATTTGCTCAATAATGTGTTTTGTTGAGATACTTCTCAAAATATCTTCACAAGCTACCATATTTGCTACTAAAAGGGGTGAGGTTAAAAATCTCTCACCTAAGTCTCTCATTTACGGTTTCTGACCAATATTTGTCAAGAAATGCCCATTCAAATTGTAAATATTTGGTACAACACTCAGCTACCTCGGTTGCCCAAAAAATTACATTGCCTTGTGTGTACCCAACAACAAACCTGATCTTTTGTGCTTGTGTCCAATTTCTAGGAAACACATGTCAAAAAGCACTAATAAACACAACAGGATTCATCTTCTTACCTTCACTTGTAAATGTTGGAAATTGACGGTATCTTAATACACTTTTGTCAGAAAATATAATAGACATGCTGTTTGCATTTTGTGCTGTGTTTACATAACTGTCATAATTATTTACGCTTCTCATAGGTACTGACTCTGGTGTTATGCCCTGTAAACTTACACTCTGCATTCTGTCATTACTACTGGCATTGTTTGTAGGGTTTGCAATGATCTGTGTGCATACATTACTTTGGTATGCTGTGACTTGCACTTACAACTGGTGTCTCTATATCAGTTTCACCTGAGTAGTTGTGTATCCTGTTCACTGTAGCTTGCAAATTGGTGTTCACTGTGTAGATGATGTCATTTTCCTTTTGTTGAATAATCCTTTCCACTATATCATTGATTAATTTACATTCCTTCCCTACCTTTTCTGCTGTGGTACTGGTTTTGTCTAAAGTACCTGCTTCAGCTTGTGAAATTATGTCAGATAAATTTGATTTCAGCGGTTATCCTTGGCTTTTCCTATGTACCAATACAAACTGCAATTACAGTACCATTGGCTGCGCACAGATGCAGTGACAATGTCGACAGTGTAGCAAGCTTGAGAGCAGGTAGTAGAGTGCTCGTATTGGCCCCTTTATCAATGAGGAAATATGTGTGCTGGCGCCTGTCATGGATGAATAGTTGGGGACCATCTGCTCATTGAAACACTGTGTCGGTGCTGTTTTGTTGTGGTCTGCAGAGGCAGCTAGTTAATGAAGAGCAGCCTGGTGCATCTACATCATGTCACCTTTCCAGTTGGGGCAGGTGCAGGGTTGTATGCAGCACTGTGCATCCTGCCTAAAATTTGGTGTGAAACCAATGCTAGTGTTGTTGTGCATTGGGCGTGGAAGCAGGCAATGCACTTGGTTGGTGGTCAACTATGGGGGGCATCATGGTAGGCGACTGTTGTACACTAGAACTGTGAAAGGAACTCAGGTTGGTAGGAGCCGGAGCAAGCCCTAGTTCAGCCAATACCGTATGGTCTGCCACTGCACAGAATATTGAAGCAGCATGGCCGGGATTGTGTGAAATCACTTTTGATGCAGGCATACTAGGTGTTGACTGCAGCATAGTGCTGTTGGTTATTGATTAGAATGTGTTGTTGTGATAATGCCTGTGTTCTGTCAGTGAGTTGAAATTTAAACTTTAGTGGTGCCTTCTCATGTACTAGCATCACTGTTTGTATGTTCTCTGGCAGTTTTAGGAGCCAAAGTGTCCATAGTGAGAGAGCATTGGGTCAATTAGAACTCACAGGCAGTGCCAGGTGAAGATGGTGTTAATTGTTGATGATGAGAAGTAGCTGCTGCTCAGGTTTGCATATTATTCATTGTGGCAGTAGTGTCTTAGCAGATTCTTATTTGTGAGAAACTGAAATATCCAATAGCAAGTCATTAATAAGGTCTGCATTATCTCCGAAAGGATTAAAAAGAGTGGAGGACTTCTTGTCATCCCCACTGATGCCACATTAAACACTTGATAAGAGCAAACCACAAGATGGGAGAACCTGTGCAGAACAGCAGAAGTTTTGGATGGTAGTAGACAGTATTATGAGTGTCAGTGGTTTGATTGTAAGCAATCATCATGAGGGGGCATTGCATGGTGAGTGATGTGTGGGATGAACAATGAAGGCATTATCGTTACGTCATTTTGCACTGTACTATTGTCCAAGTCGTGGTGGTTATTTAGCAATTTTGCACAAGGAATATTCATATAATTGTAGCAGTACCACCGTTTAGGATGGGGAAAGTTAGTTTTGTGCAATATTCTGAGCACAAGCTATAGCCAGGTGTGGGCCAGATTGCAGTTGAAATACGCATACCAACAGTTGCAAAGTAGAATAGAGGCCACAGGGCTGTCAAACTGCTGAAAGAGTATGCGTAGTGGTTTTGCATGTCGCAAATAACAGGCAGCAGGGGCCCACTGGCCAACCTAGTGTGTTAGGTGATGTGAAGCTTTGCATATGGCAAAACAGAGGTGCACAGCCACATATAAATAGGTGTGGGTTTCTAACGAGATTCATTCAAGTGTAGCAGCTCACCTGGATGGCGGGGCATCTTACACCACCAGCTACACACAGCACCAGATGTGGCACCAGTGTTCCAGTCCACGGCGGATCACTGGTTCCACCCTCTGAGGCTGATGTGGGGTCTGTAGCCAACCAGCTGTTGGCCACTCCACAGCTCGCTACCACAGGCAGTCATCCTGGCTCCCAACATGCGCCAGAGGCATCCTGAGGTGAGAGCCACAGATTCGGATGCTGGGTCACGGGTGCTTGTTGTTGCCATGATCTCAGCCTCTCTGGCGAGAAGCACGCAGCTGGCCACCTGCGGCTCACACTGAGTGGCGCTGAGGCAGTAGGGATGCAGACCACTGAGTCGACTGCCAGCATCCTGTCGATGCCACAACTCCACTGGCACACTGGCATACAAGGCCAACAAACAGGGCATGCATGGGTTGCTGAGGCAGCCATTCAATGCCAAGCCATTTTGCAGACAGCGAAGTGGTGTCCTCAGCATTGCGGGACCCAGTGACACAGATCGAGAGGAATGGGGGCACTGTAGTTGGAAACAGTAAATCACTTGGAAAGCTCAGACGAGTGTTAATATGGTGCCTTCTACCTCTTCTCACTACATTTGGTGTTCCTGTCACATTCGGTGGCAGAAGATCCCACTACGTGATTCACAAGCACTTGTTGAGAAATGTTGTCAACATTGCTGAAGAAATAGTGAGGTTGTACAGTTTGTAATGGCAGCATTCTCAATGGTGTAACCAACATGATAGATTTTTGACTTAACAGCACAATTTCAGTAACACATAGAAATTCAGGGTCACAACTGTGTGAAATGAGGTAGCAGCAGTGTGATAGCTGAATAGTGACTCAGCATGGAGATACGATTTCCACACTATTTACTGGCAAGTACAATGTACGTAATTTGTGTAATCATTATGAGCGCACAGAGCATGCTCCATTTACCTCCATTTACCAAGTCAGAGATGTTACACCAACACAGACAGATTCCTGACTGGAAATGGAGGAAAAAGTGTCTGGAAATGCATCATTGTCACAGTAGATAGCACAAACAAATGACAGTTCCTCTGACCATGTCTGAAAGGACCCATGATCACACAAACACCCATAACAGTCTTGAAATTTTGTGTGAAGTTGTTGCTGTTGTGAGGGTACTTGTTCTGGTATAGTCATGCTGTCTCTCGGCAGTTTTCATCTGCTTGGTTGTACACATATAACATCTCGGCTTGTTCCCAATGTGGAAACCAGACCATTCTGCAGCTTACAATATGCTGCATCATTTACACAACCTGCAGCACAGAAGAAACACATGGCACATGTTCAGAGGAGCTGTCATATGTCAGTGCCATCTACTGCGGGAACAGTGCAATGTCAGACACATGTTCATTGGGCCTTTGTTTTCCTCCATTTCCATTCAGGAATCCATTCCTGCCCATTTGTCAGCTTTATTAATTTTCACTGTATAACTTTGCTTATACATTCCTTACATTTTTCAGCATTGCCTTCTGTGTTTACAAGGGAAACTCCCTATTGCACCCTGCCTTAGATTTAATGGTAAAATGGCCCAGTGCATAGCCCACCAAACACTGAACACAGATCAAGTATGAAAGCAGGAAGAAGGTGTACTGAGCTTTGAAAAGAAGCAAATTAGATACAATGAGCTGTCGAAACCCAAGACGTGCAACATTGAGTGAATTGCAGAAAGCAATTGCTTTGTGGTTGTGTGGTCATCGAGTTGGGCTGCAAAGTAGGAAATCCATGTTCCGATCTTCCTTCACCCCCTTTGCTTTTTTCCCCCCCATAAAATTATGAACTTTCCATCTGGTCACTGATATGTCTGTTCTTCTTCTTTATTCTTGGCAATTGTCATACCATACAATGTTAATAGGATATGAGTCATGAGGTACAAATGTATTACAGTGGCAAGTAAATGTGATGAATAATGGGAGCAAGTGAGATGCCGCATAAACCTCTCATAAAAATGAAAATAACAAATAAATATGTGTAAACCATGTTACAACAAAGGAAGTCAAAGTCAAAACTTTCAAATTGAGATGTAAGAGTCATAATATGTGGTACTGTTTTAGAACAAATAAGAGGGATGTACATCTGGAGGTCACTTCCTTTCACCTCATTATTACGAACTGACATTATACTCAGACACAGACACTAATTTGGATACAATGAACAGACACTTCACATTAGCGTCCATGTCTTAGTATAACGTCATTTGCGATAGCAAGGTGTAAGAAAGGGAGCTCCAGACATACATCCCTCCTAATTTTGAATACAGTGAACAGACCCCTCCCCCATACCATGAACCATGGGCCTTGCCATTGATGGGGTGGCTTGTGTGCCTCAGTGATACAGATAGCTGTATCGTTGGCCATAGGTGCAACCACAACAGAGGGGTATCTGTTGAGATGCCAGGCAAATGTGTGGTTTCTGAAGAGGAGCAGCAGCATTTTCAGTAGCTCCAGGGAAACAGTCTGGATGATTGACTAATCTGGACTTGTAACATTAACCAAAATGGTGTTGCTGTGCTGGTACTGCAAACGGCTGAAAGCAAGGGGAAACTGCAGCTGTAATTTTTCTCAAGGGCATGCAGCTGTACTGTGTGGTTAAATGATGAAGGCGTCCTCTTGGGTAAAATATTCTGGATATCTGCGCGGGGACTACTCAGGAGGATGTCATTAATCAGGAGAAACAAAACTGGCTTTATATGGACTGGAGTGTAGAATATCAGACCCCTTAATCGGGAACGTAGGTTAGAAAATTTAAAAAGTTAAATGGCTGGCTTAGAGTAGTGGGAATTAGTGAAGTTTGGTGGCAGGAGGAACAAGACTTCTGGTCTGGTGAATACAGGGTTATAAATACAGAATCAAGTAGGAGTAATGCAGGAGTTGGTTTAATAATGAATAAAAAAATAGGAGTGCAGGTAACCTACTATGAACAGCATAGTGAACACATCATTGTCATCAAGATAGACATGCCTACAACAGTAGTACAAGTTTATATACCAACTTGTTGCACAGGTGATGAAGAGATTCAAGAAATGTATGTTGAGATAAAAGAAATTATTCAGACAGTGAAGGGAGATGAAAATTTAATAGTCATGGGGGACTGGAATTCGATAGTAGGAAAAGGAAGAGAAGGAAAAATAATAGTTGGATATGGAATGGGGGTAAGGAATGAAAGAGGAGACCACTTGGTAGAATTTTGCACGGAGCATAATTTAATCATAGCTAACATTTGGTTTAGAAATCATGAAAGAAGGTTGTATAAATGAAGAGGCCTGTAGATACTAGAAGGTTTCAGATAGTTTATATAATGGTAAGATAGAGATTCAGGAACCAGGTTTTAAATTGTAAGACATTTCCAGGGGCAGATGTGGACTCTGACTATGATCTATTGGTTATGAACTGTAGATTAAAATTGAAGAAACTGCAAAAAGGTGGAATGTAAGGAGATGGGACCTGGATAAACTGAAAGAACCAGAGGTTGTAGAGAGTTTCAGAGACAGCTTTAGTGAATGATTGGCAAGAATGGAGGAAAGAAATACAGTAAAAGAAGAATGGGTAGCTTTCAGAGATGAAATAGTGAAGGCAGCAAAGTATCAAGTAGATAAAAAGACAAGAATTAATAGAAGTCCTTGGGTAACAGAAGAGATACTGAATTTAATTGATGAAAGAAGAAAATATAAAAATGCATTAAATGAAGCAGGTGAAAAGGATTACAAACGTCTCAAAAATGAGACTGAAAGGAAGTGCAAAATGGTTAAGCAGGGACAGCTAGAGGACAAATGTAATGATGTAGAGGCATATATCACCAGGGGTAAGATAAATATTGCCTACAGGAAAATTAAAGAGACCTTTGGAGAAAAGAGAACCACTTGCATTAATATTAAGAGCTCAGATGGAATCCCAGTTCTAAGCAAAGAAGGGAAAGCAGAAAGTTGGAAGGCTTATATTGAGGGTCTATACAAGGATGCTGTACTTGAGGGAGGGCAATATTATGGAAATGGAAGAGGACGTAGATGAAGATGAAATAGCAGATATGATACTGCATGAAAAATTTGACAGGGCACTGAAAGACCTACATCAAACCAACGACCCGAGAGTAGACAACATTCCATTATAACTACTGATAGCCTTGGGAGAGCCAGCCCAACTAAACTTCAACATCTGGTGAACAAGATGTATGAGACAGGCAAAATACCCTCAGACTTCAAGAAGAATATAATAATTCGAATCCCAAATAAAGCAAGTGTTGGCAAGTTGAAAATTACAGACTATCTGTTTAATAGTTCATGGCTGCAAAATACTAACACAAATTTTTTACAGTTGAATGAAAAAATTTGCCGACCTCAGGAAAGATCACTTTGGATTCTGTAGAATTGTTGGAACATGTGAGGGAATACTGCCCATATGACTTATCTTAGAAGATAGATTAAGGAAAGGCAAACCTACATTTCTAGCATTTGTAGATTTGGAGAAAGCTTTTGTCAATGTTGACTGGAATACTCTCTTTCAAATTCTGAAAGGAGGAGGGGTCAAATACAGGTAATGAAATGGTGTTTGCAATTTGTACAGAAATGAGAAGGCAGTTATAAGAGTTAAGGGGCATGAAAGAGAAGCAGTGGTTGAGAAGAGAGCGAGGCAGGGTTGTAACCTATCCCTGGTGTTATTCAATCTGTGTATTGAGCAAGCAGTAAAGGAAACAAAAGAAAAATTTGGAGTAGGAATTAAAATCCATGGAGAAGAAATAAAAACTTTGAGGCTTGCTGAGACATTGTAATTCTGTCTGAGGCAGCAAAGGACCTGGAAGAGCAGTTGAATGGAATTGACAGTGTCTTGAAGAGAGGATATAAGATAAACATCAACAAAATCAAAATGAGGATAATGGAATGAAGTTGAATTAAATCAACTGATGCTGAGGAAATTAGATTAGGAAATGAGGCTCTTAAAGTAGTAGATGAGTTTTGCTATTTGGGGAGCAAAATAAATGATGATGGTTGAAGTACAGAGGACTGGCTATGGCAAGGAAAGCATTTCTGAAGAAGTGTCAGGAAGTATTTTCTGAAAGTATTTGTATGGAGTGTAGCCATGTATGGAAGTTTTACATGGAACTTAGACAAGAAGGGAATAGAAGCTATCGAAATGTGGTGCTACAGAAGAATGTTGAAGATTAGATGGTTAGAGCACGTAACTAATGAAGAGGTACTGACTAGAATTGGGGAAAAGCACAGTTTGTGGCACAACTTGACTAGGATGAGGGATAGGTTGATAGGACATGTTCTGAGACATTAAGGGATCACCAATTTAGAATTGGAAGGCAGTGTGGAGGGTAAAAACTGAAGAGGGAGACCAAGAGATGAATACATTAAGCACATACAGAAGTATGTAGGTTGCAGCAGTTACTTGGAGATGAAGAAGCTTGCACAGGATAGAGTAGCATCAAGAGCTGCATGAAACCAGTCTCTGGACTGAAGATAACAACAGCGAACAGACACATCAATGACTGAGTGGACAGTTCACAGGTTTGTGGGGAAAAAAAGGAGTGGGGCATGGGGGATATCTGAACACAGATCTCCCCACTCATTGTCCAATACCACAATCACATTACCAAGACACCATGGCTATTCAGTTTTGCGTGATGTTGCATACCTTGTGCTTGGACAATTCACTGTTTCACTTTTATTTCTTTTCTCACAGTACAGTACATGCTTTTCCTGTTTGCCTGCTTGATCTATGTTCAGCTTTGGTGGACCATCCACTGGGCAATCTCACCACTAAGTCTGGAGGGCATGCAATGGGAAGTTTGCCTTGTTAGTACTAACTTGCCACCTGAGCTATTGATTTTCATGCAGGTGTTACTGTTTCCTCCAAATGTCTCTTTATTTTTCTGTATGTGCAATTAAATTAATGCGTCTGTGGCAGAATCTTAGTATGATCATAACCCAGTGCCATCTTGTTAGACTGCTGCAGTCTGGTACACCTTTGGTGTTTTCAACAATGGTTTTTGACAACAAGCTCCGTTAGACCTATGTAATCATACCTCATTGGCAAGGGATCTAATAGATCCAACACTTCCATAGTCTGTGGTCATCCCTGATACTACTTAACAGTGGCTGTTTTTTAGCTGATGTGTGGAAGACAGTCTGCACTTAGTGGTTCTGAAGAATTCATTCAGTATTCCCACATAATGAGCACAAAATGGAATTAATGCAATGGCTGTGCTCTCCTGAGTTTCCTCTCCTTTTTGCACTTGTTGTACAGTTGGTGCAGGACACTGAGCACTCTGAATTTGCCACTATGTGTAACAGTTTTTTGAGAACACCATTCTCAGATGTTATAGTTCTTGGTTGAGGCTTTCATTGTTGGAAAGGTAGTGAGTCCAGTGTACCAATATTTTGAACACGCTGTTCCTCTGTGAAAGTTGGTACCAACTGTCTGCCTGTAAGTATAGGACAGTGTGTGTCTTCTTATGATACACACTGTGGCCCAACATGCTCTCCACTCTCCTTTTACCAGGACATCCAAGAAATGGAACACTCCATCCACTTCGACATCAGTGGTAAGCTCGATATTCTGGTGTATGAAATTGAGACGTATGAGGCAATCATTCAGCTTGTCTATTCCATATGAACATATGACAAGGTGTCATTGACATACTGGGGAAAACAGGTAGGTTTCTGTAGGGATGAAGCGCATTTTCCACCAAATATTATGAATATATACTGGCAACAATTGGTGAAATTGGATTCCTCATGAATTACTGTCAGTCTCCTGATATGCACTGTCTTATAACAGGCTGATCATCTTTTCAGTATGATCCTGCTGAGATGGAATGACAGTTGTATTGCCTTTGTCATCTGAGAAGACCCAATATCTGTATCTTTCTGTATGGCTGCCCTCTCTCTGCTGGAGACGTTTGGTTCCGTAGGTTTAGTTCACGTGAGAGTATAAAAGGTTTCATGACGTACTTACTCATCTGCCTCAGGTGGTTTGACTGGTACATGACAGACTGAATCTGACAGGTCAGCTGTGGGTCGGTGTAAATGTTTGTTGGGGTGGCCAGCATTTAAACAGCTGGGATAAGCCAGCTGAGCAGAAGTAAAGGTGGCTAGCAAGTCACAAGGCCCAGCAGTCATTATGGTTGAGGGATGAGCTAATTGGAGGAACCTATGACTTTAAATGTTGTCACTAATATGATTTTAATGAAAATACATTACAACTCATTACAAGCATGCTACAGAAAAATCGGAGTCAGTTTTGGAACCATGACAGCGGGACAAGCTCATCGAACATAAATCCATGTCTGAAGCTTTAATAATCAAAAAGTTATTGACATTGTTAGCATTATAGTTTACAGTAAATTGTAACAACTGAATCCATCATGAGAGTCACATTCGTGATACACAAGATGGAAGAGGATAATGCTTGCAATGTAATGAAGTAATAATATTTCTAATTAAACAACTATGAAAAATGTTATAAATAATTTAGCTTATTTATGTAAATAGTAAATAACTATGACTGGAGGGCTGAATGTGATTATTTATGTGTTTGAGACTTGTTTAAAGTTGTTAAAATAATGTATAAATGAGTGTGTTAAGAGATTGGAAAAAGACTTCAAAGCTTTTATGCATTTTGTTGTAAGTGATTATATGAAATTGTTATGAAAATTACGAATGGTGTTCAGGATGAAAGTATCTGCACTGAAGTGAGAAGTGGTCATGTGACCAAACCTTTAATTAAGCATGTGGAGCAGAGCTTGCGGTCTTTCGCCTGTCATCTTGCATCTGGACTGTTGGTGAGGTATTTCATCTGCAGCTAGTAATGCTATGTTGGTGTGTATGCCACGAATGTTATTTTCATGTACAGGGACTTGTATGTTGGATTCAGTGTATGTTGCCGGGTATAATCCTATGTCAGCACAAAGTAATACCAAAATTTGGACTGGTGATAGATGCTGTTCAGTTATTCAATGTGTTATTTGTTTGTTAGCACCATTCACATATGTTGTGCTTCTCTAAAAACTAATTAAAAGGGATTTATATAAAACTTAAAATCAGTCTGTATCCAGCAATGTTATTATATTTCAGGATTTCAACCAACAGATCCAAGCTCAATGCATGTTTTATTAAATTATTTGCTGATGTCTCACTGCTAATATAAGGCTTTCATATTAACATTATAATGACATATTTTTGGGCTAAGGACAACATGTATGGCCACCCCCTATAGATATTAGCAAGTCACTCTTGAAGTTAATGGCCATAGTTCGACCACATGCTGGTGAATGAATGAAAACATCATATCATGCAGCTGTCTGTCTGCCTGCTCCACTGTGCTGATGCTGTTCATGGTAGGTACAGATTTAGGAGTTTGTGAAAAACTGAGTCCTTTCTTAAGAACAGAAATGGCTCCCTCAGCCAGATGCTTCACTGTAATGATAGTTCTGGGGTGAGCATCAGAAGGTATGCCTTCTGATACGTGATTGGATACTGATATTTAATGTCTGATGGCTTTCCTTTATGCAGAGTGTACTGTGGTCCAGGTGACATCATCAATTCACTCCCATGACCAGGAACTGGACTGGTTGCTCAGCTGTAGTGGTAGTTTGGACAGTTCTTTGTTAATCAAGGCCAGACACCAGTGAGTAAAGTGCACAGTCTCATTTCCATGGATTTTGAAGGAAATCTGAAAGTCAGTGTAAGAAAGAAATTCTTTCAAACACAACAGGCCCCACTGAGCAGAATAGCCTCCTAAATAGCTTATTATAGATTTTTACACTTTTAGTCACTCCAGTGATAGGTAAGGTGCTGTGAAATTCCTTGAAGAATCAGACAGTGCATTCCTCACTGTTTGTTCACATACAGGAAAACAAATATGTAAAGCTCCTCCCATCTTGGGAGCTAATTCTGCCCAACAGACAATATTATTTTTATTCTTTTTGATTATCTTCTCCCAATAATTTCAAACTCTTATTGCCAGAGTTTAACAAAAGCCTTATTTCTTTATAACCTCAATACAGTAAATCTTCATTTATCATCTGTACCACTTCCCCTGTTTTATCAACCTCAGCCTATATCTTAGGACCCTGTTCCAATCTTTTAGTAAACTCTTCTTTATTTCTTTCTAATTCACATAGGCAGTTACTTCCCATGCCCACTTGATTCTTTAAATCCCCCATACAATGGCCTACTACTTTCATTTCACTCATTCTCATTTCTAAGCATTTATAGAAGAAATCTGCTCAATCATCTATATTACCAAACAGCTGAAACAGTAGGCCCAACAGCAGTTACAGTCTAGTAGTTATCTAGAAGCTTCTAGGTGTAACAAAAACTTGATATTCAGAATTTCATATAATTATTGATTGAATTTAAAATGCTGTGATAATCTACTATTTACAACGTATACTCACATGTTAGTAATTTAACACCATAAGACATCTGTTAAAGTTAGTAACTGTGTATATATCTTGAGGCAGCATAACTTACAGCAAGCAAATTACACAAACTGTACTTATCCCGTATTTGTTAATGATAGCAACTTACAATAAACTTGAAAATAATTTTAAAACCATGTCTAAAATTTTTCATTATTCAGTGGATAAATAAGCCAGAAATACGTAAACCAACATAAGCAGGGTGTTATGTCTTCATCTGTAGTTGTTTTTCATGCTTAAAATAAAAAATTCTAACACTTATACTTGTGTTTAAAGTCAAGAGATGTTTGAAGCTGTTTTATACATGGAAGGTAAATTCCTTAAAGAAATGTAAGTGTGGTTTGGGGTTTACTGGATCCACCTAAACCCTCTTTGATGTGGTCCAAAATTTTGTGCACATTATGTCCAGAGGATGCATTCACTAATCTTCAGTTTCATTGGCTACTATTACTGCCATGGTTAGGCTCTTGTACTTTTTTGAATTCTTGCTCATAGAAAGGTAACCTGATACTTTTTGTTATTAAAACAAACTAACAAGATGTGTTGTGTCAAGTGCAGTGATATGTAGATTATTGTTGAGCAACTACTTGTGGTGTGACTATGTGTGCTGCAATTGTACCTGCAAGAACAGCTACCCAATGTAATTGCAGTTGTATAGGCAACTACATGGCAACTGCTCCCATTGCAAGTAACATTTTTCTTGTAACTCATTCAGTGCCACTTGATGTGTGCAGATAACTTTCCTGGTGGACTAGTGACACATTTACAACAAATGCATTTGAACTTTGATCACTAAACTTATACTAGTTGTATGGATACAAGAGATGTGGTCCCATGTTTTATAGACAGCTAACTGCTCTATGTGGTTTCAGCTGTTTGGCCCGGTAGGTCCTCCTTGCCAGAAACTGTGTGTGCAGGTTCCCCTTGGAACTGAACTTTGCCTCATATCACTTCTTCTATAAGCTCCTGCCACATTTCTTTTGTATTTCTGTAATGGTCTCTGTAATCTCTCAAAATACATCAAGCTGCCCAAAATCCTATCTCCTTCCATTTCTTGAGCTGAATCTTCTCATAATAGTGATTGATGCACACAGTTTTAACAGAACTGCAGTTTATTCATTTCTTGATGTACATTGGCAGTCCATTTGGTTTATGTATGAGAAAAAACAAAACATTATAACACAGTTACAGTGATTTTTATGCTAATGAATAATAGTACCAAAATGAATAAAGACACTAAAATTATGTTTCTTGTGATATATATTAGCTTAAATTTGCAGTTTGTCCTGCATGAATTTATCCACTTGCTAATAATATTTCAATGTCTGTGCCTTATATAACTTTCTTTTAAGTGGACCTAAATTCATCTACATTAATAAGTTTCCTTTTAATTTGTTATAAAATTTCATTACCAGGTATTGAGGTCCTTATGCATATGGTTTTGAGGCAGTGGGTGGGAACCATAAAATTTTCTTTGCTTCTATTTTATCAATGAATAAAATTATTTTCCTCAAATTATTTATGTCTGGTATACAGAAACTCAATAATTCATATAGTAATGGTTGAGTTAATATTTTAAGTTTGAATGATTTTTTTCTCTATTTTAATATCCACACAACATTTGTCAAATTAACCCAAAAATGACACCACACCTAACAATGGACTCAAATTAGCTTGTATATTCTACTTTTTGTGTGTCCTTGTCAGTTGAATTTGATAATATTTGCACTGGAAATGCAAAGCTGCTGAATTTGTTTGCTAGGTATTCAGTGGTTGCAAAGCACACTCTTTATTTGTTAATGGGTTCCTCACAGTATAAATCTTCTGTGGTCTTCTTATTTAAACACAAGAAATTGGAGTAAATACAAAGATTACACTCACTGAAATGCAATTCCTTTTTCTTCTCTTTAATCTTCCATTATTGTCACAAATTCAATGCAACTGTATTCAGTCCTTTTATTTCTTATTTTGTGACCAATGAAGAATAATTTGACATCTTTCATTATTTTAATCTCTATATTTTTTTCATGAATTCAAAAGAGTTTTTCTATTCACTCTCTTATTTTCTCTTTCACAGTCTTTCTGATGGTTACCACTTGTAAATGGCCATGACTCTTGCCTTTTGGATAAATATTGACCTGCACTTTAATTTAACCTTCAATAATAACACAACAAATAAATTTTGCCCATTATACAGGATGATAGAGAGTTTGTATTACACAGTTATAGATACTGTAGAAGGGACTCAAGATTGAAATATTTGGTAATAAATCCATGTCTGGAAATGTGGTATGTAGAAGATAGATGACTCTGGAACAACACCAAAACACATGCATCAACTGATTTGTACTTGCACAAACTACAACATATGCTAGAAGTGGTGTCCATGAGTTTAATTGCACGAAGTGTATCTGTGAAGAATGTCCACTACACTCCAAAAGTCCTGGAGCGTCCTGAATGACCTCTGCTGCAGCCATTACACAAGCGCCCAGAGATCATCCTGTGACTCCACAGGAGTATCATAAACTCTTCATGTAGCTCCACTGAAAAAAGTCCAGCCGTGTTAAATTGGATTATCATGGTGGCCAACAAATCAGTCCACTGTGACCTAGCTGCCTGTCCGTGAATGTTTTCTGAAGGTGGTGACAGATGTCACATGAAAAGTGGACTGGCATGCCATCAGCTGGAAACCACATCATCCAGCAGATATACTTTTGCTCAGAAACGCCACAAGCACCACCCCAACAATAGCTTTTCCGAATCACGAAGTCCGATACCTTTTCTGTAATACGAAGTCCAATTTGCATTTCATTATTTCCCTTTTTCACGGCATTAACGATTTTAAAACCCCCTTTTTATTCACCATTCCTTCCCACATTTTAACCTTTTCTTTTTCTCTCTTCTCCTTTTCTTTTTTACTAACCACTGAGGAAATGAGTGTAGCACGGCGAAATTCAAAGTCCCGCTACATCGCCCCTAATCTCTACAATACAATGACACATCCTCCATCCTCCAAATGCTGCATCAGTACATCTTGCAGGAAGGGCAAGAAGGGGAGCTAAAATACACGGGCCAGTCAGATGACACCAGCCCATGAACCATGGACCTTGCCGTTGGTGGGGAGGCTTGCGTGCCTCAACGATACAGATAGCCGTACCGTAGGTGCAACCACAATGGAGGGGTATCTGTTGAGAGGCCAGACAAAAGTGTGGTTCCTGAAGATGTGCAGCAGCCTTTTCAGTAGTTTCAGGGGCAACAGTCTGAATGATTGACTGATCTGGCCTTGTAACACTAACCAAAATGGCCTTGCTGTTCTGGTACTGCGAACGGCTGAAAGCAAGGGGAAACTACAGCCGTAATTTTTCCCAAGGACATGCAGCTTTACTGTATGATTAAATGATGATGGCATCCTCTTGGGTAAAATGTTCCAGAGGTAAAATAGTCCACCATTCGGATCTCCGGGCGGGGAATACTCAAGAGGACGTCATTATCAGGAGAAAGAAAACTGGCGTTCTACGGATCAGAGCGAGGCATGTCAGATCCCTTAATGGGGCAGGTAGGTTAGAAAATTTAAAAAGGGAAATGGATAGATTAAAGTTAGATATGGTGGGAATTAGTGAAGTTCGGTGGCAGGAGGAACAAGGCTTGTGGTCAGGTGAATGCAGGGTTATAAATACAAAATCAAATAGGGGTAATGCAGGTGTAGGTTTAATAATGAATAAAAAATAGGAGTGTGGGTAAGCTACTACCAACAGCATAGTGAACGCATATTGTGGCCGAGATAGATACGAAGTTCACACCTACTACAATAGTACAAGATTATATGCCAACTAGATCTGCAGATGATGAAGAAATTGATGAAACGTATGATGAGATAACAGAAATTATTCAGGTAGTGAAGGGAGATGAAAATTTAATAGTCATGGGTGACTGGAATTTGAGAATAGGAAAAGGGAGAGAAGGAAACATAGTAGGTGAATATGGATTGGTGGTAAGAAATGAAAGAGGAAGCCGTCTGGTAGAATTTTGCACAGAGCAAAACTTAATCATAGCTAACACTTGGTTCAAGAATCATAAAAGAAGATTGTATACATGGAAGAATCCTGGAGATACTAAAAGGTATCAGATAGATTATATAATGGTAAGACAGAGATTTAGGAACGAGGTTTTAAATTGTAAGACATTTCCAGGGGCAGATGTGGAGTCTGACCACAATCTATTGGTTATGAAGTGTAGATTAAAACTGAAGAAACTGCAAAAAGGTGGGAATTTAAGGAGATGGGACCTGGATAAACTGAAAGAACCAGAGGTTGTACAGAGTTTCAGGGAGAGCATAAGGGAACAATTGACAGGAATGGGGGAAAGAAATACAGTAGAAGAAGAATGGGTAGCTTTGAGAGATGCAATAGTAAAGGCAGCAGAGGATCAAATAGGTAAAAAGACAAGGGGTAGTAGAAACCGTTGGGTAACAGAAGAAATATTGAATTTAATTGATGAAAGGAGAAATTATAAAAATGCAGTAAATGAAGCAGGCAAAAAGGAATACAAACGTCTCAAAAATGAGATTGACAGGAAGTGCAAAATGGCTAAGCAGGGATGGCTAGGATGTAGCGGCTTATCTCACTAGGGGTAAGATAAATACTGCCTACAGGAAAATTAAAGAGACCTTTGGAGAAAGGAGAGTCACTTTCATGAATTTCAGGAGCTTTGATGGAAACCCAGTTCTAAGCAAAGAAGGGAAAGCAGAAAGGTGGAAAGAGTATATAGAGTGTCTAAACAAGGGCAATGTACTCGAGGACAATATTATGGAAATGGAAGAGGATGTAGATGAAGATGAAATGGGAGATATATTACTGCGTGAAAAGTTTGACAGAGCACTGAAAAACCTGAGTCGAAACAAGGCCCCGTGAGTAGACAACATTCCATTAGAACTACTGACAGCCTTGGGAGAACCAGTCCTGACAAAACTCTACCATCCAGTGAGCAAGAGGTATGAGACAGGCGAAATACCCTCAGACTTCAAGAAGAATATAATAATTCCAATCCCAAAGAAAGCAGGCGTTGAAAGATGTGAAAATTACCGAACTTTCAATTTAACAAGTCACAGCTGCAAAATAGTAAGACGAATTCCTTACAGACGAATGGAAAAAATGATAGAAGCTGAACTCGGGGAATATCAGTTTAGATTCCGTAGAAATGTTGGAACACGTGAGGCAATACTGACCCTACGACTTATCTTAGAAGAAAGATTCAGGAAAGGCAAACCTACGTTTCTGGCATTTGTAGTCCTATAGAAAGCATTTGACAATGTTGACTGGAATATTCTTTTCAAATTCTGAAGGTGGCAGGGGTAAAATACAGGGAGTGAAAGGCTATTTACAATTTGTACAGAAAGCAGATGGCAGTCATACGAGTTGAGGGGTATGAAGGGGAAGCAGTGATTGGGAAGGGGGTGAGACAGGGTTGTAGCCTATCCCCAATGTTATTCAATCTGTATATTGAGCAAGCAATAAAGGAAACAAAGGAAATGTTCAGAGTAGGTATTAAAATCCATAGAGAAGAAATAAAAACTTTGAGGTTCGCTGATGACATTGTAATTCTGTCAGAGACAGTAAAGGACTTGGAAGAGCAGTTGAATGGAATGGACAGTGTCTTGAAAGGAGGGTATAAGATGAACATCAACAAAAGCAAAACGAGGATAATGGAATGTAGTCGAATTAAGTCGGGTGATGCAGAGGGAACTAGATTAGGAAATGAGGCACTTAAAGTAGTAGAGGAGTTTTGCTATTTGGGGAGAAAAATAACTGATGATGGTCAAAGTAGAGAGGATATAAAATGTAGACCGGCAATGGCAAGGAAAGTGTTTCTGAAGAAGAAAAATTTGTTAACATCGAGTATAGACTTAAATGTCAGGAAGTCGTTTCTGAAAGTATTTGTATGGAGTGTAGCTGTGTATGTAAGTGAAACATGGACGATAAATAGTTTAGACAAGAAGGGAATAGAAGCTTTCGAAATGTGGTGCTACAGAAGGATGCTGAAGATTAGATGGGTAGATCACATTACTAATGAGGAGGTATTGAATAGAATTGGGGGGAAGAGGAGCTTGTGGCACAACTTGACTAGAAGAAGGGATCATTTGGTAGGACATGTTCTGAGACATTGAGGGATCACCAATTTAGTATTGGAGGGCAGCGTGGAGGGTAAAAATCGTAGAGGGAGACCAAGAGATGAATACACTAAGCAGATTCAGAAGGATGTAGGTACTGGGAGATGAAGAAGCTTGCACAGGATAGAGTAGCATGGAGAGCTACATCAATCCAGTCTCAGGACTGAAGACCACAACAACAACAATGTTGAAATCCATAGGGATGTGCAGTATGAGGGTTTTCCTCACCTCAAATGTGGCCATTAAGATGGTAGAGTCGACCTTTGATTGTGAAATGCACTTCATCTGTGAAAAGAGTGATCCGAAGAAAGTCCAGACCATTGACTTAATGGTATAGGAACCATATCTAGTAATTTGCACTTGGTGCAGAATCAGCTGCACCCAATGCCTCCAACAACTCAAGGTGGCATGAGAGAAGTTGCAGTTAATGGAGGACTCACCAGACATGTTGCTCTGGGATTCATCCGCAGAACCTGCCATGTTGCAGGTACTCATCAACAGGTTCTAGTCAAGCAGTTGTATGACATCCTCTCCCATGTCCAGCCAGGAACACAATTGGCCTACAACCCTTCAAGATCCCAGTTTCCTGAAGCCATTGTTCCAATCTTGCAGAATTGCATGTGATGGGTGGCAGTGACTCAGAAATTGTTAATGATACAGGTTTTTGTGAAGGACAAACACTCACACCCATGCCCGAGGGAGGACTCAAACCTCCGCCGCGACCAGCTACACAGTCTATGACTGCAGCACCTTAGACCGCTCGGCTAATCCCGCATGGCACCAGAGATGAGCAGAGTATCATTGTACTCAGAAGACATGTATTTTGCCATTCTATAATTCTTTCTACATCACTCACTGCAACTGATGCAGATTCACTTCAATTAATTGGGTTGGTCTCTGGTGACACATGACATGACATCACTCAAAAATCATGTGACACTGACCCCTATCAATGTGTATTGCCTTACATTGTTCAGAGGCATTCGTCTTACAAAAGGCACATTTCCAGACATGGGGTTAGCCAATTATTGCTGTTCTGAGTGCCCTCTACAACACCTACAACTGTGTAACAGGAATTCTGTATCGCCCTCTATAAGTCTGGTGTAAATGCTGAGCCTTGTGACATATTTATCAAACCTGGCCTCTGCTCCACAATGTTGAAAAGTCCCTCCATTTTAATGATTTTATCCCCTCCCTCTACACACACACACACACACACACACACACACACACACACACACAAAACAAAAAAAAAAGAAATTGCTGCCTCCATTACTAAATTATTATCTATTCCTTGACCTCTTCTATCAGTCTGTTCCTTCATTTACACAAGTTATCTCATAAATTTCTCATTTTCCTCATTTCATTCAGTACCTTCTCTTTAGTTTTCCAGTCAACCCATCTAATCTTCAGCATTTCTCTGTAATGGCACATTTCAGCAGTTTCCGTTCCCTACTTGTGTGTACTGTTGGTTGATCATCCGCTTTACTTGTTTCCTTACTACTTAAAGTCATCTCTGACTTTTAGTGCCTCACTTACTATTTTAATCTCCTTAATATCATCTGATTTAAATTTACAACAATCCATTAGCTCTATTTTACTTATATTGATTTTCACCTTACAACCTCTTCTACAGATCCCATACACTCCATTCAAAAGTTCTTCCAAGTCTTATGCCATTTATAAAATAATTGCAATGTCACCAGTAAACCTCAGAAGTTTTGTTCCTTTTCTCTGAACCTTAATTATCTTTCCAAATTTCTGCTTTGCTTTTTGTATTGCCTGTGCACTGCACAGACTGAATACTGTTAGGGATACCTTTTGACTCGGACTCATTCCTTGACTCAGACTCACTGCTATCTGCACTATTGTCTGCATCTTTAACTGTCTGCTTTTTATACAAGCTGTAAATGGCTTTTTGCTGCATCTATTTTTTCCAGCTACCTTCAGAATTTCAAAGTATGTATTTCAGTCATCATTATCAAATGCTTCCTCTAAATTAACAACTACTAGAAATGTAGACTTGCTTTTAGTTCATTTTATCCTCTGAAATAAGTTATAAGATTAATTTAACCTTGGGTATTCCTACATTTCTACAGAACTCAACCTGATTTTCACTGAGGTAAGCATCCATCTGCAGTTCCATTTTTCCATAAATAATTTGTATTAATTATTTTCAGTCATTCATTTTTAAACCTGGTGGTTTGTTACATGTAGACCTATGAGCACCTGTCGTCTTTGTAATTATGATTATTTCAGTCTTCCTGAAGTATGAGCTGTTTGGTCATCTATTATATCTAACAGGCAGGCTGTTTCAGATGAATTGTATGCTTCCATAACTTACAAACTAATAGGTGACAGGAATATTTATTGAGATAATTCCACATAAGAAATTTTATACTTTCTGCAGCATAATGACCATAGTTCTCACAGTATTTTACAGAGAGCTACAGCAACAAATTATAATATTTTAAATAGGGCATTAGTTTTTGCTACTATGTAGCTGATGTATTTAAACCAGCTGTGTAAAAATTAATTCAAATTAAATTTTGGTCACATTTAGTTTGGGTGCTAGAAAGCTTCAGAATGTTAGGGATGAGTGCAACAGTTTGTATATAATACTCAGCTGTGCAGAAGAATGTACTGGTAATGGAATTTTGAGTTAAGTGATGTGCTGAAATGTGTGCCCATATTCCTGAATGCTCAATGCAATGGGATTTTTAAATGACCTGTGGATGATATAACATGGCTGGTGTCACAGAGTGATAAGCTTCCTCCTGTCTCATCAACACAATTCTGTAGATGTCCTTACAGACAGAAATCTACTGGTGTTGAATTTGGGTCATTCCTGAGGGCCACTCACCCCAACCATCACCCAGGGAATCTGTTGCTCAATTCTTCCACAACATCATGTCCAGAATGGGCTATGTGACTTCTAATGGCCAGACAGATGTTTGAAGGAGAGCATCTGAATTGATGATGATAAAAGCTTGGTATGCCTCACCTGTCAGGTAGTGTAGACCAATGATTTCATCCTCAAGGATTCCACACCAACACATTAATGGACCACCTCTGTTGATGATTGATGGGACATAGCCACCTAGGATTTTCTGTGGTGCAGTAATGCATATTATGATGGATTGTTGCACCATAATTTTTTAATGAGGGTTCATCAGAGAAAATAGTACTTTGTGAGGTATCCAGAGTGAAATTATGCACAGTCCATTTACATAAAATAACTGTCCAATTGGAATCATTCCCATTTAGCTCTGTGTCAGTGATACATGGTTTGGGTGACACCTGTGACCCTGCACTATACGCCACACAGATGTAAGGGTGATACCAGTGATTGCAGCACCGTCTTGTAAGCTGATGTGGGAATTGTTGTTTGTTGCAGTGAATGCAAACTTCTTCATCTCATCACTATTGCTGGTCTTCACCTGTTACTGCTGCTTCCTCTCAAATTACTTGTTTAATGAAGTTGTTGTTCAGCACATAATAACATAATGGCTGCTGGAGTTATTCAAGCAGGAAATCCCATGATGCACACGATGGCTGCTTCCTTGGCATTGTATCGGCATTTACCAAGAATCACCAACATGTCAACATGCTTATTGGATGTGTAAGCCATTTTTATTTAATGTCAGTATTCACAACCAGTTTGTTTATGCAGTCCCATGAACTGTGTAATGGCAATGTAAGGCGATGGTGAGCAGTTAAGTGAACATGACATCTAACAGCACATCAAGGAAGCTGGTCACTCCATGATGCCAATGACATTACATCCTGTCTGTAGGTTGTTTAGAAGGTTCAATGTGTTGTGCATTCAGGGACATGAGCACACATTTGAATACCACATGTACATCAGTGTCCTGCCACCAGAACATCCATTTGCACACAGCCTTGTATTATGGACAGCATGTTGCAGCTACTCCAACACTTTTAAAATTACTTGCTCCCAAACCAAAAGTGACATCAGCTATGTGATGTTCTAGTGTTCTATTTAATATTCTATGTAAAAAAATTGTATCTTTGCTGAAACTCTCGGGAAAATGACTCAATAAACTGTGTTAATAGTCCTGCAATATGCCAATAAACATTCCTGTCACTTAGTATTTTGTGTAGCAAGAGTGACAGGATACAAATTTCAGAGTACATGAGCTGTCAGTATCAAATATTCACTAATGAGGACAAAGATGTGGAGACCAAATGAAAAAAATTTGAAGGTATCGTGCAAAATACCTTAGATAAGTATGTTCAGAGTACAGTCTTAAGTGATGGGAAAGTCGTACCATGATTTAATAGCCATGTTAAAAATTGCTATGTAAACAAAGAGAATTTCATCTCACATTCAAGAGAAGTAAAATCCTAGCTCACAAACAGAAGCTGAACGAAATGAAAATGAGTGCAAGGAGTGCAATGAGAGAATCATTCAGTGACTTTGAAAGGAAATTTTTGTCAACCAGTCTGGGTAGTTTTTGGTCACATGTAAAATCAGTAATTGGGTCAAAATCATCTGTTCATTTACTCAGTGGCCATACTGGCACTGAAACAGAAGATAATAAAGAGAAGGCTGAAATACTGAATTCGGTCTTCCAAAATTATTTCACCGTCGAAGATCATAACACAGTCCTCCTTTCAGTTGTTATACAAATTCTGAACTGGCATATATTGAGGTAACTGACTGTGGAATAGAAAGGCAACTACTGTTGTAGAATTATGGAACGCATTTTATGCTCAAGAATTATGACGTTTTTGGAGAATGAAAATCTCATCTATATCAACATGGATTCCACAAAAAGAAATCCTTTGAAACTCAGCTTGCTCTGATCCTCTGTGAGATCCACAGCACTGTAGACAATGGCCCTCAGGTTGATGCCATCTTCTATGACTCCAGAAAGGTATCTGACACCATCCCACACTGCCGTTTTTAGATTAAATTAGATCAAATCCGTAGTGAGGAGGTCATCCAGGATGTAGAACATGCCAGAAAAACAATAATACATGAAAAATATGAACAACTAAAACAAATAAGCTAATGTACCTTCCTCAGGTCCCAAATGGAATGATTGTCTTCTTTCTCTCAATCTCTCTCTCTCTCTCTCTCTGTCTCTCTCTTTTTTTAATGGACACTATGAAATGATCATTTTACAACACTCATTTACTAAGACTGCATTAATGCACTGAATTTAAAATTAAAAAACTTTATTTTATTTATACGGTAATAAACATATAAAAGAACTACTACAATACTTATTTACAATGAACATATTACTGCACTGAAATGGTACAGAAGTTAGGATGCACACACACACACACACACACACACACACACGCACACACACACACACACACACACACACACACACACACAGAAAGTCATCAATGGAATAGAAGGCTTCTCTTAAACTGAATTTCATTGGTTGTTAAGCTTTTTATGGCTGTTGGCAAGTTATTGAAAATGTATGTTCCTGAATAATGCACGCCTTTTTGTACAAGAGTAAGTGATTTTAAATCCTTGTGAAAATTATTCTTATATCTAGTATTGATTCCATGAAGTGAGCTGTTGGTTTGTAAAAGTGATATGTTTTGATGACAAATTTCATTAAGGAATATATATGTTGAGAAGCAGTAGTTAGTATCCATAGTTCTCTAAACAGGTCTCTGCAGGATGTTCTTATGTTCACACCACATACAACTCTTATTGCACATTTTTGTGCTTGGAAAACTTTAGCTTGCCTTGATGAATTACCCCAAAAAATCATCCTATACGACATTATGGAGTGAAAGAATGCACCGAGGTGGAATCCAAAATTTTCGGGCCTGGTGCTGCCATCTGGAAAGTAGGAGTAGTAGATTTTTGCGCTGCTAGATGGCAAGAGCTGATATCTGATGAGTCAGTGTGTGGAGTGGCATTCAGTTGGGATGACATATTGCATGTCCACAGTGATTTCCGTAATCTGTGTTTGGTGTGTGGTGATTTTATGATGGATCCATGAACAGAACAGTGGGTGTTATCATAGCATGTAAGCTTTCACAGCCGGCATTTTCATTAATTAAAACTTCCGGGCATGGACCGTATTGGTAAAGTTTTGCCCAAGTTTCAAGTGGAGACAATCTTTCGACCTACCAAGAAAATTAGTGAAAGTTTAAGATCGGTGAAAGACGCACGACACCCCTTAGCTACCCCAGGTGTGTATAAAATTCCGTGTAGTTGTGGCATGGTTTATATTGGAACAACTAAAAGGAGTGTTAATACCTGCCTAACAAAAGGAACTGTAGATTGGGACAGATTGAAAAATCAGCTGTAGCGGAACATCTTTTCAAAGACGGTGATCATGAAATAAAATTTAGTGAGACAAACGTGATAGCTAGGACCTCACATTATTACACTCGCATGTATAGTGAAGCTATAGACATCTATAAGGATAGAAATAATTTTAATAGAAAAGGAGAAGGATTAAAACTAGACAAGATACGGCGATCGACTTTGTACCAACGACGTGACAATCGATTACCTGTAATCGAGAGAGATGGCACTAGCCAGAGATAGTTTTAAAGTCGAAAGCACGTGATGAGTGGTGGTGCCATCTAAGCGCTCTATATAAGTGGGACCACCAGCGCCTAGCAGCCAGTCACCGACTCACCTCAGAAGATGTTGCCCGCAGCCGGCAATGAAACGTCAGGAAGGAGAAGAAGTTTTATACATGGACCACGGCAGTTCAGCCCGGAAGTTTTAATTAATAAAGAACAATGGGTGTGTATCAAATTCTGTGTGAATCTCGGGAGAAGTGCTACAGAGACGAGAGCTAGATTTATGGTTATGACCCAGAGACAAAGCAGCAATTGTCCCAGTGGAAGAGTCTGGGCTCTCCAAGACCCAAAAAAGCTAGATAGGTGAAGAGCAAAGTGAAGAGCATGATCATCGTTTTCTTGGATACCAAGGGAATTGTGCATAAAGAATTCATCCCGCCCTACCAAGCAGTGAATTCTGCATACTACTGTGATGTCTTGTGACAGCTCCATGAAAATATGTGGCAATGATGGCCCGAACTTTGGTGTCAAGGGAACTGGCTGCTGCATCATGACAACGCACCCTATCACATGTCCTTGCTCACTAGGACCTTTTTGGTAAAAAACAACATGGTGGTTGTACCCCACCCACTGTACTCACGAGATTTGGCACCTTAAAACTTCGCACTACTCCCAAAACTGATACTCAAGTTGAAAGGCCGTTGGTTTGACACTCTAGAGAGCATTCAACAAGCATCGCTGGTAGGGAGAAACACCCTCAAAGAACAGGACTTCCAGAAAACGTTTGACCAGTGGCAGAAGCACTGGGACTGATGTATACGTGTGGATGAGAACTACTTTGAGGATGATGGCGACCATTAGTCCAAAGGTACGGTTTTCAACAGATGACAGCAACAGTCTCAAAAATTTTGGATACCACCTCGTATGCCAGCTTTTTTATTTTTATATCCCCTATGTCTCACAGGATTCACATTGGCAATAGAGATTTGTTCAGACACTTCAGCAGTTCTGTTGTGTGCTCTTCCCAGCTGAATTTATTATCAAGCTATAATCCCAAGAATTTACCACTGTCCACTTCTTCTATCTGCTTTTTATCATATGGTAGGCATAAACACGTGGGACACCCTTAGAAGTTCTGAACTGCATGTAGTGAGTTTTTTCAAAGTGTTGTGACAAAGAATTGGCTAGCAACCAGAGATTGATGTCCACAAATATTTCATTAGCTGATCTTTCTAAGACTACACTTGATTTGCTATTTATTGCAATGTTTGTATCTTTGGCAAACAAAACAAACTTGGCATCTGGTAATGTTACTGATGAAAGGTCCTTGTGAAATGTGTGAAAGGTCTAATGAAAAAAAATATGAGCTTATCAAGTTTCAGAGCAGATTTGCAACTGGATTCAAGACATCATTGTAGACAGAACTCAACTTGTCACTTTTAACAGAACAAAATCAACAGATGTAAAGGTGATTTTGGGAGTACCCCAGGAAAGTGTAATAGGACCGTTACTGTTTACAATATATATAAATGATCTTTAGTGATGAATATTAAAAAATTTCATACAACTCTCCGTGTTTGAGCAAGGCTTTTTTTGTTAAAGGTCCTTTCATGTATTTTTAACCATGTTTCTTCTCTCTGTGTTAAATCGGACTTCATTATGAGACAGCACTGAAAATGATGGTGGATCAAGCTGGACAACTTTTTGCTTAGAAGTATGGAACCTTTTGCCATGACAAGTCTCCCAACAATCATACGGTGACTAAAGATACAAAATAAAACATACATAGGTTAGTAATAAGAGTATATTCTGAAATAAAAACACAATTTAAACAAGGACACTTACATTATGCAATTACAAGTGCTGTTTGATTGCAACTCATAAAGATATAAATAAAATAATGTAGCTTTAATGGTGGTGCACCTAAATACATCCAATCTGGACAAGACCTAGAAAACAAAAAGTGTTTCTTCTTCTTTCACCAAGAATATGATGATCAAAAATCTTCAAATGTTTCCAACATACAATATTTATACAGCCATGAACTATATCTATGGCTCAAACTATTTCTTTATTTCATTACTTATGGTAATAAACTGCTTTCTGCTAATAAAAGCTCAGCATGCAAATATTTTCAGAATGAACTCCAGAGAATTGGTGAATGGTGCAAGCTGTGGCAGTTGACCATGGACATAAATAAATCGAACATATTGTGCACACATAGCAAAAGATATCCACTACTGTACAAACTGCTGGAAACAGTATCTTCTGTAAAATATCTACATCCATACTCCGCAAGCCACCTGACTGTGTGTGGTGGAGGGTACCTTGAGTACCTCTATCGGTTCTCCCTTCTATTACAGTCTCGTATTGTTCGTGGAAAGAAGGATTGTCGGTATGCCTCTGTGTGGGCTCTAATCTCTCTGATTTTATCCTCATGGTCTCTTCGCAAGATATACATAGGAGGGAGCAATATACTGCTTGACTCCTTGGTGAAGGTATGTTCTCGAAACTTCAACACAAGCCCGTACCAAGCTACTGAGCGTCTCTCCTGCAGAGTCTTCCACTGGAGTTTATCTATCATCTCTGTATCGCTTTTGTGATTACTAAATGATTCTGTAACGAAGCATGCTGCTCTCCATTGGATCTTCTCTATCTCTTCTATCAACCCTATCTGGTACGGATCGCACACTGCTGAGCAGTATTCAAGCAGTGGGTTAACAAGTGTACTGTAACCTACTTCCTTTGTTTTCAGATTGCATTTCCTTAGGATTCTTCCAATGAAGCATTAACTATCCATAATGACCTTAAGTGGAATGACCACTTAAAACAAATACTGGGAAAAGAAGATGCCAGACTCAGACTCTTAGGAAGAATCTTAAGGAACTGTAACTCATCCATGAAGGAAGTGGCTTATAAGGTGGTAGTTTGACCAATTCTTTAATATTGTTCATCTTTCTGGGATTCTAACTAGGTTGGACTGATAGAAGAAATAGTGGGGATCTGATAAATAGTGGTACACTTTGTCCTGGGTTCATTTAGCCAATGCAAGAGCATTACACAGATGCTCAAAAAACTCCATTGGCATACATTAGAAGAGAGGCACTATGCATCATGGAGAGATTTACTTTTGAAATTTCCAGAGAGCACTTTCTGAGAAGAGTCAGACAACATATTAATTCCTCCCACATATGTCTCCCATAATGACCATGAGGAGAAAATTTGCAAAGTTAGAGCCAATACAGAGGCTTACCGACAATTGTTTTTCCCACTTGTTAGTCATGAGTGAAGGTGTTGGAGAACTCAATTAGTGGTACAAAAGTACCCTTCACCACAGACGATTATGTGGCTTGCAGAGTATGATGTAGATGTATTTTGTGAGTTATAGAGGCATACACTTTTTCGGAAACATCCTGTATGAGAAGGAATATCACTGTTAAAGTTATTCCCACCAGGATCTGAATGGTTCTGCGACAGTGGCGTCTACTCCACATTTCTTTTCTCACTTTATGTCTTTCAGTATCAGTCTTATCCAACGTTACTACATTACTGAATTCTCCCATCTTATCATCATCTACTTTCTGTAATACTATCATCTGGTTTGTTTCTTCCTTTCATACAGTCCTTCCACTTTTCAGTCATACTTTCTGTGCTTGGTACTGGCTCACCATCGAA
Organism: Schistocerca piceifrons; assembly: GCF_021461385.2. Taxonomy (NCBI): domain Eukaryota; kingdom Metazoa; phylum Arthropoda; class Insecta; order Orthoptera; family Acrididae; genus Schistocerca; species Schistocerca piceifrons. The sequence goes on along the minus strand of NC_060141.1, from coordinate 140,452,918 downwards.
ATTCTGAATGTTTAACCAACTGTTTCTGTTTTGCCCAAAGATTTCTTCAATTATTCCATGTGCAACATTTATCTTTCTCATAGACATGCATACTTTTACAGCTTTGTATTTCTTGTCTATCCAATCCAGCTTTGTCTGTTTCCACTTTTTGACTATCTGATTTTTAAACATTTTATCTCTTTTGAGTACTTTGTTTATTACATTTTTTAATAAGTCATATTTAATATTCCATGTATTATCGAAGGACTTATATTACATTTTTTCCTAAATGCTCCTGTGCTGCCTTCACCATTTCATTCCTCAAGCTACCCGTTGAAACAATTCCCTTCTCATTCAAGCAGTGCCTTCTTTAGATTTAGAAATGAATGCTATGAATAATTCTCCATTGAAGATAAGATGAAGACAGAAATCTTAATAGTTCACAAAGCCTTCTAGCAAACTCAACCCCATTATAGTGTGTAGCATTCTCTTCAATTGAATGTAATACTCTTCTTTTGCTGACGTTCTCTGTAGAAAAGGCCTCATTGTCCAGGGGTACCCAGCATTGTCATATGTAAGACTGGAGACATTTCAGTGGTTCACAGTTTATGTTTTATTTTTCTTCACACTTAGGTAAATTTTCTGTTGCACATTTCCACAAAATTAACTTTAAATGAAAGAAAGTCACATTTTTCAACACATCTGAAGAATACATTCATAAAAGGCTTCATATTAATTCATCAAAATCTACAAATAACACTTACCAAAACAAAAATTTATCATTCTAGATCCCACTGATGATGCCTTAACGTGACAAAAGGAGAAATACATCTGGGAGAAATAAAAAATAGTGCAGAAAGAGAACGCATTTTTTATTTGCAAAACAAATACACCAAAACATTATTCAGAGTGGAATGCCATTGACTGACTGGAGTACAATCATCTTCAGTGATGAGTCCTGCTTCAAACTTAGCCCTTCTGGACCAGTGAAGAAGTATCTGAAGATGCCCTAGATGGTGGTAGGATACTACCCTGACTGTCACCTGCCATACTGTCCGGCAACCAGAAGTGGTGTCTGGGGTGTCATCTCTTTTCATAGCAGGATCACTTTGGTTGTCATCCATGGCACCCTTAGAGCACAGTGATACATCAGTTACATTCTATGCCCCATTTTGTTGCCCTTCATAGCAATCCATCCTATGCTTACATTTCAGCAAAATAATGCCTTCTCATACATGGTGAAAGTTTCTGCTGCTTATCTTTGTCCTTGCCAAGCACTACCTTGGCCAACAAGGTTGCTGGATCTCGTCCGAACTTAGAAAATTTGAGTATTATGGGCAGGGATCTTGAACAAGCTTAGGATTTTGATGACATAAAGTGCCATTTGGACAGTATTTGGCATGATATCCCTCAGCAGGACATCCAACACTCTGTCAATCAGTGACAAGCTGAATAACTGCTTGAATAAGTGTCAGAGGAGCACCAATATATTATTGACTTGCTCAATTTGTGAAGCTCTCTCTTGAATAAATCAAACCAATGTTTCTGAAATTGTAATCATTTGTTTGTATGTACATATATATATCACGTCTATGGACTTCTGTCCCATTCAGATAATTCCTTCATGGTGTAATGGTGTTATCTTTCTTTTTTGTCTTAGAGTAGAGCATACTTTAAATTCGGCACAAATCTTGGAATGTAAAGTAATTCATCTTCTATTATAGTCATTTTACCTCTTTCAATGAACATTTGCCTGATACTCTCTTTGAAACACTTATAAACAGCTGGATTTTTCAACGTATTTAGGAACCATCTGATTATTTTGCACCTTTCTCCAGTTTCTTCAGCTGTAATATACACTTCATACCCTATATACTATTGCCAAAATGCAGGTCTTCTCATCAGATTGTTTTTCCGTTGAAAATTTAATTTCAAAATCTTACCATTACATAATCCTTCTGTAACCTTCTAGTGAATCCAGATATCTTCCACATATACAACCTCTTTGATGATTCTTAGGCCAAAAATTTGCACAGATTAAACTGTGCTGTGTGTAATATTGTGCCTGGCATCCTGTCCTTTTAATGCTTGCACTGAGTCCATTACCACTAAAATATTTCAGGGCAAGTTTTATCAAAATCTAAAAAATAATGAAAGAAACTAAAGAAGTACATGAAAAATATCTGTTACTATAGTGTGGATGATTTTCTCTATGATAACTAAGTAGAACAGTATCTGTTTGAAGAAATAACACAGTATGTGTAATAACTATAGATTAATTTCATTCATCTGTATATAGTGTTGGAATTGTCAAGTCACCTATACACAATCATCAGTTGTATGAGACATTATTATGAAAAGGAAAGTTGCTACTCACCATATAGTGGAAAACACACACACACACACACACACACACTCAGTCACCCAAGTACAATTCACCCACACATGAGTGCAGTTTCAGGCAACTGAGGCCACACTGCAAGCAGCAGTAACTCAGTACCACCCAGGATTGGAGCAACTGAATTACATTCTCTTCCACAGTTTTGACTACCTCTCATTGTGCCCTGAAATGAGAAATGTCCTGCCCACTAACCTTCCCACCCCAACCACCAAACCTACACAATATACTTGTCCATCCCTATAAAACCCCCTCTCCCAACCCCTTACCTCATGGCTCATACCCTTGAAATAGACCTAGATGCAAGACATGTTCCATACATCCTCTCACCACCACCTACTCCAGTCCGGTCACAGACATCACCTATACCATCAAAGGCAGGGCTACCAGTGAAACTAGTCATGTGATCTACAAGCTAAGTTACAACCACCATGCTGCATTCTCTGTAGGCATGATAACCAACAAGCTGTCTCTCCACGTTAATGGCCATCGACAAACTGTGGCTAAGAAACAAATGGACCACTCTGTTGCCGAGCATGGTGCCAAACATGACATCCTTCATTTCAATGACTGCTTTGCAGCCTGTGCCTTATGGATTCTTCCCACCAACACCAGCTTTTTTGAATTGTGCAGGTGGGAACTTTCCCTGCAATATATCCTACATTCCCAAAACCCTCCTGGCCTCAACCTTCATTAGTCATTGTCCTCCCCTTACTGACTCATGAAAATTGACTTCTTTAATTCTGGGACCTCGTAGACTATCACCACTAGCAACTGGTATTTTCCAGATGGGCTAACGTGGTGTTTCAGGTGTACGATTGTGGTACAGCACTCAAAGGACTGTTTGACACAGTATTCACTAAGTATTTGGGCCTAGGGTCTCAATATGAAATTTGTGAATGTATTCCTTCCATTTTGGAGATTCCACAGTAACAGAATCTTTGCTTATTTAGCATCCCACACTTTCCGCTACCCTTCTCCCTCTGAGCTGGTTTTACATTAGTATTTTATAAAACTGTCTCTTCCTGTCCTATTTAAGTAAATGTCTGTTGTGAACAAACACAAAATTAAATATACTCTAAATACTTTTGAATTAAAGGAGACCACTCACTTAAAAGCAGAAGCATTTATTTGTCAAATGGAATGCAGAAATAGAAAGAAAATTTGCTAGCTTTTGGAATATTCCTTTATTTTCATGCCATTATGGCATATGGAATTATATTTTGGGGTAATCAGTCACTGGATAAAAAATTACTGTGTGCACAAAAAAAGCCATAAGGATTATGTGTGGAGTCCGTCCTAGAGCCACATGCAGGAATCTTTTTAAGAAACTTGGAATCCTTACATCCACTGCACAGTATATATTCCCTTTGATGTGCTTCATAGGGAAAGACAAATCCATTTTTAAACCAAATAGTGAGTATCATACTCATGAGATGAGAAGAAAACATGATATCCACTATGAACAGGCAAATCTAGGTATGGTACAGAAAGGAGTCCATTTAACTGGCTGTAAGATTTTTAATGCCCTCCCTTAAAGAATTAAGTGTTTGGTAGAAGATAAGCCCTTGTTTAAAAAAACTTTAACACATTTCGTATTACGAGGATCATTTTATATGATAAAGAGGTCCTGAACTACAGTGTTTAGTATTTCTTGTATTGTAAAATCAAATATATGCCCAAATCTACATTTGTAATCCTGACTATTCTTTATTGTAAACACATATTTTGCAATATTTATTTTCTGTAACACTTATTATTTTGTAATATTTTTTTATCTCTCAAAACTGATTTTCTGTAGTAGAACCTAAGTTACTGTTTACTGTAACATGAAATCATTTTGTTTTATTTTTATGTGCTACCATAGATTTCTGACACAATGCCTTTGCTGCTACTTTGTACTGGCTGGACCAGCAGTGCCAATGATGAATTTCGTCATGTGGACTTGTTATATTGGGAGCTGTGTCAAGTGGGATGGATAGAGGGAGAGGAAGACAGGAGGCAGGGAGAAGCCGTAAATGGCTAGTGACTTTGAGGGAAGCAGCTGGTTGCTGGCTAAGAATGTGGAAGGAGTAGTGGCATGTAAATTGGCTAAAGAAATGATGCGCAATTGTAGGAGTCCCATTGTAACTTGCTGTTGTGATCCCACTGGAAGCATTTCTGCTCTTGCTCACCAACGCCTCCAACCAGTTACCTTCTTCCTCAGCTTCAACAACTTCTAAATCTTTGCCTGGGGTTTTAGGAGGTTCTTGGTCAGTAATGTCCTCAGTATCAGAATAGTCTGAAGAGGAAACAGTAGCACTAATTTTATTATTAGACATGATTTTAGATCCAAATAATTGGTTAATGTCTTTTTGATTTGGACGAAAATAATAAATGTCTTCCTTTCCTGTTTTCAGTAACCTAAAACATTTTAAAATTACACTTTAGTCTGTATTTGTGACACATCATGATAAATATATTTATCAACAAATTTTGTATGTATTCTTTCTCCAAATGTCGCTTTTAAACATACATTGCAAAACAGAATTGAGCTCATATGCAATATTGTTTCAAACATATTTGTAATATCTTTACACCTTATTTCCATTGTCTGAAACGCATAATGATCTTGACTTGGAGAATAAGTTGCATAGATATAAGGTCTGCTGCCAACATATGCATGTACATTAGTTAATTCTTTAAGTGCTTCATTATCTTTCTTATTTACAATTTCATTAATATAACATTCAGGACATAATGCTGATAATAATTGTGGTTTATAAACATTACTCTTATGTAAATTACAAAAAACATGTAATTTGCCAATATTACACACACGGTATATACAATTGACCAAAATAATTTCTGTAATTGGAAACTTATATTGATTTGGTCGTGACCATTTTACACAACATATATCTGGTATTATAGACAAATATCGCATAAAGTGATCATATCTCCTAAATTCTTTTAATTTCCAGTCAAAAGACCATTGAAAATTATTATCATTGGGATATATATCATAAGTTGTTTTTTCAATAACTTGACGAATGCGTGAATTAAAAACACATTTAGGCCACGTTAATTCAAAAGAATATACATCAGGTCGAGATGTAGTTCTATAGTTCAATGGATTTATACTTCGTATATCATTTGTACATTTGAAAGAAATATGTTTCAAATGTTCTTTTATTTGTGAATCAGTGATAGTTCTATTTGATTCTTCATCAGAGTGTGTAATAATATCATCAGATTCGTCTGAATCCCATTCTAACATTGCCCTTGCGTCTGATATAGATGGAAGAGAATCACTCGAATTGGTGTCCAAAGTTTCTACAGCTTCAAAGGATGGATTATGTGACATTTCTAGAAATAAAATTAATAAATAAGTTATATATAGTATTAAATACCTGTTAGTGCTGTTACATAACATAAAGACTACTTGCCAGAAAAGATGGAGATCAGATTACTCCGTGATAGTAGTACTGAACATCTGCCGTCTTCTGCAGTCCTTTTATACCTACATCTGTTTGGATAGCCTTGACTGATCACTTGCCAACAGCAACCCACGACCCCCCCCCCTGCGGTTTCTGACGTCAGCAAGTGTTCGAAGAACGCGCAAAGCGCACTTGCTGACGTCAGAAACCGCAGGGGGGGGGTCGTGGGTTGCTGTTGGCAAGTGATCAGTCAAGGCTATCCAAACAGATGTAGGTATAAAAGGACTGCAGAAGACGGCAGATGTTCAGTTGTATTGCAGTGACAATGGAAACACAATGCCTAAGTCGAAAACATGGAAAGACAAAAAGACAGGTGCAACTCGTTCTTTACCGTGGGCTGCAATAAGAAGAATTAATGCTTCAAGAGCTGCTACATCTGCGACACGTGCTGCTATTGATACAGATGAGGTGCTTGGCGCTGTTGTTGATTTGTTTTCCAATTTAGACGACGAACCACAAGAGCCACGAGACGTTATTCAAGAAGCGTCTGATAGTAGCGAATTAAACACTCCACCTATTGAGGAAACAGATAAACATTTTGGAATAAAACGGAAAGCAGAAGAAGATCTTCGGCCTGATTCGGTAGAACATAAGCAACCACGTGAGGAAACTTCAAGTAACGAAATAGAAATGGCTGAAGAATATTCTGCACAAATTCGCTCTGTAAATAGTGACAATAGTACTGATGGTGGTACTAATAGTGTGGATCAGTCATCAAAGTTTTTTATGTGGAAAAGTGTAGATGCTATTAAAAATGGTGATATACATTTTATTAATACTCATTTGTTCCAAGTGTGGGGCTATGGACACAGCTGGCAAGATATTAAAGATGCTCAAGGTAATATTTATGGTAAACGTTATGTAACGTCTGCAGCGCAATGGTATTCTAATCAATTAAGTCAATTTTTATCTAAAGCTCAATTTCATAGTTTACCTGATTATTGTTATGTTAAATCTATATCTATTGATTTAATTCCTGTTGGATTAGAAGCTTCATTTTCCACAAGTAGTACATTAAGTGGATCAGGATCTATAACACATGTACCATTTATTATTTATAATAAAGGTGGAAATTTAGCTGTTGCTCATGAAATAGTTGAAATAAGTAGCACATCTACTAATCCAATGTTAATTAGTGGTATTAAGGGAAAGAAAGATGTATCAAAAATTATGTGGGGAGATGGATATAACGATTATCCTTCTTGTACAACAGTAGTACGTAATTGGCCTAATTATGATTCATGGATTATACCATTTGATAATAATGGTTCAGGAAAAAAGAATATGTGGAGTATACAAAATGAAGTAAGAGGACCAGTATTATTAAATAAAATATATTCACAAGGTATAGCTAGTCGGGCAGTTGATAATTCAGAAATTTTTTCATGGAATTACAAGCCACAAATAGGTATAATTAAAACAGCACGGCGTGCTCATGGCATTGGTTTAGCAGATGATACATATATGTTAAGTTCAATGAATAGACCTGCTTTTTCAACTGTAATGAAAAATGTAAGTCCATCTGGTTTTGCAATGCAAGAAGAAAACGAAAAATTAAAACCAATATCTAATAATATAACGTTATTTGTGTATGACCAATGTATTGAAAAAGGTCAGGAAATAGGTAAATTAAATGAAATTCATCAAGCACCTCAAATACCTAGTTTCAGTTTAGGTATTAATCCTGTACCAAATAATACTCCTACAGAAGGAAATTCATTTGTAAATGCTAAAATGGTAATTCAGATGACAACTAGAATTACTATAGGCACTAACTATGAAACATATAATTCTCAAACACGTACATTAAGTCATACTGACGAAATGTGGATGACTTCTTCTACTAAATCATTTGTAGATGATTTTAGAGGTGTTTGTTTTGATTCTAATGCAATGTATAGTACTGATATATTACCTGGGTCTTCTGCACGTGTTTCTAGTAATTTAAATGTACCAAAAAATAAAGAAAAAAAAGGTAGGAATCGTGATCGTAGTAGATCACCTATTGTAGGTGAAAAGGATGTTGAGGATTTACGATAAAAGACTATGTATTATTTTTGTAACAGTTTATATTCAATAAACAAATTATACAAAGAAAATGGATTTATTTGTTTTTCCAATTTTATATCCCATGTAGTCCAATAATATTTACAAATCCTTTGTTCCCATACATCTCCTTTGAAATATTCAATATTAGAACATACAAATACAGGAGTTTTATCAAGAGTAAAATCTCCTTCAAACTTTATTTGAATATTAGTAGGATCACCACTAAAAATACATTTTAATTGTTCAAATGATCCTGGATCAAAATTGGGATCATCCATACATATTAATCGTTTATTAGCACATTCCATCAACCCAAACGTAAAATGTTTATTATTTTTATTACACCATCCTGTATTTATCATAGCACTTGCTATCACACGAGCAAATGTAGATTTAAAACTATTTGGTGGACCTATTAACTGAATACAATTTCTTTTTCCATTTGTTTTGTTTAATACATTGTACAATGTACAGATAAAATCATAAATAACATCCCAGTCACCACCAAATTGATATTCTAACAAATGTTTAATTATATCTAAAGATTGTTTTTCATTGAAATAATATGAATCAAATTGTTGTGCATATGCTTGAAAATACACTTCCTTTGCATTCAAAAGATAATTATACAATTGCCATAAGGAAAAATCACTTAGCATAATTTGAATATGTTTTACAACATTTGAAAAAATCTTATCATTTAAAGTACATAAAGAAATATTATTTCTCCAAAATAATGTATTTTGTATTTTGTTAATTGGAACAGTAACATGATTTTCTACAATATTAACTAGTTCTGAAAACGTGTACTTTTTTTTGTAATTTGGTCTGGATTTAAATTGTCCAGATAAATTTGTGTACTGGTTATCAAATTCCGGGCTGCTTGAGTCACTTTCGAATTGGGATTCTCCAAATTCACATACATTTGAATTTCCCTTAATTTGGCTTTGTACCAAACATTGCGGGGTAATGTTTTGATTTTCTGCCCATTGTAAAATTGACAGATCATAAATACATTTTCCGGTTTGTCCAACCATGACGAAGAAACATATCCGTCTTGGTTTCTCAATGAAATACTTGAGGAGATTGATTTTTCCGTCGAAGTCGTAAGGTCCGATGACCCTAGTAAATTCGGCCCTCCAAAAGATAGAAGTGATGCTGTTGTGGAAGATACATCTGCATGATCCGTTACGTCGTTTACAGTTGTGAATGAAGTGGATGTGTTCTCTATTACTTCCTGCTTTTTCGAGGAAGAGAAAGACGAATTTTCCATGTTTTGTGTTTTGTGTGAATTTTCTATAAAAATTTGTAATGATTTTATAATTGTTTTTATATTGGTTTTGCCTGAAGACGTTATGTGACCAATTGCTTTCGAATTTGAACATATTGCAGAAATTAACGAAATGTTCTGGTTTTTGGAACGGTTCCACTTGTCTTGTATGCAATTCACTATTTTGAATAGTGACACTCGTATATTTTTTGATAAAGTGGTTATATAACCATACAAGGAATCTATACATTCTTGTTCTGATTGATATAATTTAACAATTTTAATTAGTAAAGTTATAATTTCTAAATATGGTACTGAATCAGTGCTGTCAGTGCTTTCAAGTTTCCTTTTTCTACCTCTTCTCTTAGGTGCTGAATTTGTATTGATATTTTCTACTTCTTCCTCAGCTTCAACAACTTCTAAATCTTTGCCTGGGGTTTTAGGAGGTTCTTGGTCAGTAATGTCTTCAGTATGAGAATAGTCTGAAGAGGAAACAGTAGCACTAATTTTATTATTAGACATGATTTTAGATCCAAATAATTGGTTAATGTCTTTTTGATTTGGACGAAAATAATAAATGTCTTCCTTTCCTGTTTTCAGTAACCTAAAACATTTTAAAATTACACTTTAGTCTGTATTTGTGACACATCATGATAAATATATTTATCAACAAATTTTGTATGTATTCTTTCTCCAAATGTCGCTTTTAAACATACATTGCAAAACTGAATTGAGCTCATATGCAATATTGTTTCAAACATATTTGTAATATCTTTACACCTTATTTCCATTGTCTGAAACGCATAATGATCTTGACTTGGAGAATAAGTTGCATAGATATAAGGTCTGCTGCCAACATATGCATGTACATTAGTTAATTCTTTAAGTGCTTCATTATCTTTCTTATTTACAATTTCATTAATATAACATTCAGGACATAATGCTGATAATAATTGTGGTTTATAAACATTACTCTTATGTAAATTACAAAAAACATGTAATTTGCCAATATTACACACACGGTATATACAATTGACCAAAATAATTTCTGTAATTGGAAACTTATATTGATTTGGTCGTGACCATTTTACACAACATATATCTGGTATTATAGACAAATATCGCATAAAGTGATCATATCTCCTAAATTCTTTTAATTTCCAGTCAAAAGACCATTGAAAATTATTATCATTGGGATATATATCATAAGTTGTTTTTTCAATAACTTGACGAATGCGTGAATTAAAAACACATTTAGGCCACGTTAATTCAAAAGAATATACATCAGGTCGAGATGTAGTTCTATAGTTCAATGGATTTATACTTCGTATATCATTTGTACATTTGAAAGAAATATGTTTCAAACGTTCTTTTATTTGTGAATCAGTGATAGTTCTATTTGATTCTTCATCAGAGTGTGTAATAATATCATCAGATTCGTCTGAATCCCATTCTAACATTGCCCTTGCGTCTGATATAGATGGAAGAGAATCACTCGAATTGGTGTCCAAAGTTTCTACAGCTTCAAAGGATGGATTATGTGACATTTCTAGAAATAAAATTAATAAATAAGTTATATATAGTATTAAATACCTGTTAGTGCTGTTACATAACATAAAGACTACTTGCCAGAAAAGATGGAGATCAGATTACTCCGTGATAGTAGTACTGAACATCTGCCGTCTTCTGCAGTCCTTTTATACCTACATCTGTTTGGATAGCCTTGACTGATCACTTGCCAACAGCAACCCACGACCCCCCCCCCTGCGGTTTCTGACGTCAGCAAGTGTTCGAAGAACGCGCAAAGCGCACTTGCTGACGTCAGAAACCGCAGGGGGGGGGGTCGTGGGTTGCTGTTGGCAAGTGATCAGTCAAGGCTATCCAAACAGATGTAGGTATAAAAGGACTGCAGAAGACGGCAGATGTTCAGTTGTATTGCAGTGACAATGGAAACACAATGCCTAAGTCGAAAACATGGAAAGACAAAAAGACAGGTGCAACTCGTTCTTTACCGTGGGCTGCAATAAGAAGAATTAATGCTTCAAGAGCTGCTACATCTGCGACACGTGCTGCTATTGATACAGATGAGGTGCTTGGCGCTGTTGTTGATTTGTTTTCCAATTTAGACGACGAACCACAAGAGCCACGAGACGTTATTCAAGAAGCGTCTGATAGTAGCGAATTAAACACTCCACCTATTGAGGAAACAGATAAACATTTTGGAATAAAACGGAAAGCACAAGAAGATCTTCGGCCTGATTCGGTAGAACATAAGCAACCACGTGAGGAAACTTCAAGTAACGAAATAGAAATGGCTGAAGAATATTCTGCACAAATTCGTTCTGTAAATAGTGACAATAGTACTGATGGTGGTACTAATAGTGTGGATCAGTCATCAAAGTTTTTTATGTGGAAAAGTGTAGATGCTATTAAAAATGGTGATATACATTTTATTAATACTCATTTGTTCCAAGTGTGGGGCTATGGACACAGCTGGCAAGATATTAAAGATGCTCAAGGTAATATTTATGGTAAACGTTATGTAACGTCTGCAGTGCAATGGTATTCTAATCAATTAAGTCAATTTTTATCTAAAGCTCAATTTCATAGTTTACCTGATTATTGTTATGTTAAATCTATATCTATTGATTTAATTCCTGTTGGATTAGAAGCTTCATTTTCCACAAGTAGTACATTAAGTGGATCAGGATCTATAACACATGTACCATTTATTATTTATAATAAAGGTGGAAATTTAGCTGTTGCTCATGAAATAGTTGAAATAAGTAGCACATCTACTAATCCAATGTTAATTAGTGGTATTAAGGGAAAGAAAGATGTATCAAAAATTATGTGGGGAGATGGATATAACGATTATCCTTCTTGTACAACAGTAGTACGTAATTGGCCTAATTATGATTCATGGATTATACCATTTGATAATAATGGTTCAGGAAAAAAGAATATGTGGAGTATACAAAATGAAGTAAGAGGACCAGTATTATTAAATAAAATATATTCACAAGGTATAGCTAGTCGGGCAGTTGATAATTCAGAAATTTTTTCATGGAATTACAAGCCACAAATAGGTATAATTAAAACAGCACGGCGTGCTCATGGCATTGGTTTAGCAGATGATACATATATGTTAAGTTCAATGAATAGACCTGCTTTTTCAACTGTAATGAAAAATGTAAGTCCATCTGGTTTTGCAATGCAAGAAGAAAACGAAAAATTAAAACCAATATCTAATAATATAACGTTATTTGTGTATGACCAATGTATTGAAAAAGGTCAGGAAATAGGTAAATTAAATGAAATTCATCAAGCACCTCAAATACCTAGTTTCAGTTTAGGTATTAATCCTGTACCAAATAATACTCCTACAGAAGGAAATTCATTTGTAAATGCTAAAATGGTAATTCAGATGACAACTAGAATTACTATAGGCACTAACTATGAAACATATAATTCTCAAACACGTACATTAAGTCATACTGACGAAATGTGGATGACTTCTTCTACTAAATCATTTGTAGATGATTTTAGAGGTGTTTGTTTTGATTCTAATGCAATGTATAGTACTGATATATTACCTGGGTCTTCTGCACGTGTTTCTAGTAATTTAAATGTACCAAAAAATAAAGAAAAAAAAGGTAGGAATCGTGATCGTAGTAGATCACCTATTGTAGGTGAAAAGGATGTTGAGGATTTACGATAAAAGACTATGTATTATTTTTGTAACAGTTTATATTCAATAAACAAATTATACAAAGAAAATGGATTTATTTGTTTTTCCAATTTTATATCCCATGTAGTCCAATAATATTTACAAATCCTTTGTTCCCATACATCTCCTTTGAAATATTCAATATTAGAACATACAAATACAGGAGTTTTATCAAGAGTAAAATCTCCTTCAAACTTTATTTGAATATTAGTAGGATCACCACTAAAAATACATTTTAATTGTTCAAATGATCCTGGATCAAAATTGGGATCATCCATACATATTAATCGTTTATTAGCACATTCCATCAACCCAAACGTAAAATGTTTATTATTTTTATTACACCATCCTGTATTTATCATAGCACTTGCTATCACACGAGCAAATGTAGATTTAAAACTATTTGGTGGACCTATTAACTGAATACAATTTCTTTTTCCATTTGTTTTGTTTAATACATTGTACAATGTACAGATAAAATCATAAATAACATCCCAGTCACCACCAAATTGATATTCTAACAAATGTTTAATTATATCTAAAGATTGTTTTTCATTGAAATAATATGAATCAAATTGTTGTGCATATGCTTGAAAATACACTTCCTTTGCATTCAAAAGATAATTATACAATTGCCATAAGGAAAAATCACTTAGCATAATTTGAATATGTTTTACAACATTTGAAAAAATCTTATCATTTAAAGTACATAAAGAAATATTATTTCTCCAAAATAATGTATTTTGTATTTTGTTAATTGGAACAGTAACATGATTTTCTACAATATTAACTAGTTCTGAAAACGTGTACTTTTTTTTGTAATTTGGTCTGGATTTAAATTGTCCAGATAAATTTGTGTACTGGTTATCAAATTCCGGGCTGCTTGAGTCACTTTCGAATTGGGATTCTCCAAATTCACATACATTTGAATTTCCCTTAATTTGGCTTTGTACCAAACATTGCGGGGTAATGTTTTGATTTTCTGCCCATTGTAAAATTGACAGATCATAAATACATTTTCCGGTTTGTCCAACCATGACGAAGAAACATATCCGTCTTGGTTTCTCAATGAAATACTTGAGGAGATTGATTTTTCCGTCGAAGTCGTAAGGTCCGATGACCCTAGTAAATTCGGCCCTCCCAAAGATAGAAGTGATGCTGTTGTGGAAGATACATCTGCATGATCCGTTACGTCGTTTACAGTTGTGAATGAAGTGGATGTGTTCTCTATTACTTCCTGCTTTTTCGAGGAAGAGAAAGACGAATTTTCCATGTTTTGTGTTTTGTGTGAATTTTCTATAAAAATTTGTAATGATTTTATAATTGTTTTTATATTGGTTTTGCCTGAAGACGTTATGTGACCAATTGCTTTCGAATTTGAACATATTGCAGAAATTAACGAAATGTTCTGGTTTTTGGAACGGTTCCACTTGTCTTGTATGCAATTCACTATTTTGAATAGTGACACTCGTATATTTTTTGATAAAGTGGTTATATAACCATACAAGGAATCTATACATTCTTGTTCTGATTGATATAATTTAACAATTTTAATTAGTAAAGTTATAATTTCTAAATATGGTACTGAATCAGTGCTGTCAGTGCTTTCAAGTTTCCTTTTTCTACCTCTTCTCTTAGGTGCTGAATTTGTATTGATATTTTCTACTTCTTCCTCAGCTTCAACAACTTCTAAATCTTTGCCTGGGGTTTTAGGAGGTTCTTGGTCAGTAATGTCTTCAGTATGAGAATAGTCTGAAGAGGAAACAGTAGCACTAATTTTATTATTAGACATGATTTTAGATCCAAATAATTGGTTAATGTCTTTTTGATTTGGACGAAAATAATAAATGTCTTCCTTTCCTGTTTTCAGTAACCTAAAACATTTTAAAATTACACTTTAGTCTGTATTTGTGACACATCATGATAAATATATTTATCAACAAATTTTGTATGTATTCTTTCTCCAAATGTCGCTTTTAAACATACATTGCAAAACTGAATTGAGCTCATATGCAATATTGTTTCAAACATATTTGTAATATCTTTACACCTTATTTCCATTGTCTGAAACGCATAATGATCTTGACTTGGAGAATAAGTTGCATAGATATAAGGTCTGCTGCCAACATATGCATGTACATTAGTTAATTCTTTAAGTGCTTCATTATCTTTCTTATTTACAATTTCATTAATATAACATTCAGGACATAATGCTGATAATAATTGTGGTTTATAAACATTACTCTTATGTAAATTACAAAAAACATGTAATTTGCCAATATTACACACACGGTATATACAATTGACCAAAATAATTTCTGTAATTGGAAACTTATATTGATTTGGTCGTGACCATTTTACACAACATATATCTGGTATTATAGACAAATATCGCATAAAGTGATCATATCTCCTAAATTCTTTTAATTTCCAGTCAAAAGACCATTGAAAATTATTATCATTGGGATATATATCATAAGTTGTTTTTTCAATAACTTGACGAATGCGTGAATTAAAAACACATTTAGGCCACGTTAATTCAAAAGAATATACATCAGGTCGAGATGTAGTTCTATAGTTCAATGGATTTATACTTCGTATATCATTTGTACATTTGAAAGAAATATGTTTCAAACGTTCTTTTATTTGTGAATCAGTGATAGTTCTATTTGATTCTTCATCAGAGTGTGTAATAATATCATCAGATTCGTCTGAATCCCATTCTAACATTGCCCTTGCGTCTGATATAGATGGAAGAGAATCACTCGAATTGGTGTCCAAAGTTTCTACAGCTTCAAAGGATGGATTATGTGACATTTCTAGAAATAAAATTAATAAATAAGTTATATATAGTATTAAATACCTGTTAGTGCTGTTACATAACATAAAGACTACTTGCCAGAAAAGATGGAGATCAGATTACTCCGTGATAGTAGTACTGAACATCTGCCGTCTTCTGCAGTCCTTTTATACCTACATCTGTTTGGATAGCCTTGACTGATCACTTGCCAACAGCAACCCACGACCCCCCCCCCTGCGGTTTCTGACGTCAGCAAGTGTTCGAAGAACGCGCAAAGCGCACTTGCTGACGTCAGAAACCGCAGGGGGGGGGGTCGTGGGTTGCTGTTGGCAAGTGATCAGTCAAGGCTATCCAAACAGATGTAGGTATAAAAGGACTGCAGAAGACGGCAGATGTTCAGTTGTATTGCAGTGACAATGGAAACACAATGCCTAAGTCGAAAACATGGAAAGACAAAAAGACAGGTGCAACTCGTTCTTTACCGTGGGCTGCAATAAGAAGAATTAATGCTTCAAGAGCTGCTACATCTGCGACACGTGCTGCTATTGATACAGATGAGGTGCTTGGCGCTGTTGTTGATTTGTTTTCCAATTTAGACGACGAACCACAAGAGCCACGAGACGTTATTCAAGAAGCGTCTGATAGTAGCGAATTAAACACTCCACCTATTGAGGAAACAGATAAACATTTTGGAATAAAACGGAAAGCACAAGAAGATCTTCGGCCTGATTCGGTAGAACATAAGCAACCACGTGAGGAAACTTCAAGTAACGAAATAGAAATGGCTGAAGAATATTCTGCACAAATTCGTTCTGTAAATAGTGACAATAGTACTGATGGTGGTACTAATAGTGTGGATCAGTCATCAAAGTTTTTTATGTGGAAAAGTGTAGATGCTATTAAAAATGGTGATATACATTTTATTAATACTCATTTGTTCCAAGTGTGGGGCTATGGACACAGCTGGCAAGATATTAAAGATGCTCAAGGTAATATTTATGGTAAACGTTATGTAACGTCTGCAGTGCAATGGTATTCTAATCAATTAAGTCAATTTTTATCTAAAGCTCAATTTCATAGTTTACCTGATTATTGTTATGTTAAATCTATATCTATTGATTTAATTCCTGTTGGATTAGAAGCTTCATTTTCCACAAGTAGTACATTAAGTGGATCAGGATCTATAACACATGTACCATTTATTATTTATAATAAAGGTGGAAATTTAGCTGTTGCTCATGAAATAGTTGAAATAAGTAGCACATCTACTAATCCAATGTTAATTAGTGGTATTAAGGGAAAGAAAGATGTATCAAAAATTATGTGGGGAGATGGATATAACGATTATCCTTCTTGTACAACAGTAGTACGTAATTGGCCTAATTATGATTCATGGATTATACCATTTGATAATAATGGTTCAGGAAAAAAGAATATGTGGAGTATACAAAATGAAGTAAGAGGACCAGTATTATTAAATAAAATATATTCACAAGGTATAGCTAGTCGGGCAGTTGATAATTCAGAAATTTTTTCATGGAATTACAAGCCACAAATAGGTATAATTAAAACAGCACGGCGTGCTCATGGCATTGGTTTAGCAGATGATACATATATGTTAAGTTCAATGAATAGACCTGCTTTTTCAACTGTAATGAAAAATGTAAGTCCATCTGGTTTTGCAATGCAAGAAGAAAACGAAAAATTAAAACCAATATCTAATAATATAACGTTATTTGTGTATGACCAATGTATTGAAAAAGGTCAGGAAATAGGTAAATTAAATGAAATTCATCAAGCACCTCAAATACCTAGTTTCAGTTTAGGTATTAATCCTGTACCAAATAATACTCCTACAGAAGGAAATTCATTTGTAAATGCTAAAATGGTAATTCAGATGACAACTAGAATTACTATAGGCACTAACTATGAAACATATAATTCTCAAACACGTACATTAAGTCATACTGACGAAATGTGGATGACTTCTTCTACTAAATCATTTGTAGATGATTTTAGAGGTGTTTGTTTTGATTCTAATGCAATGTATAGTACTGATATATTACCTGGGTCTTCTGCACGTGTTTCTAGTAATTTAAATGTACCAAAAAATAAAGAAAAAAAAGGTAGGAATCGTGATCGTAGTAGATCACCTATTGTAGGTGAAAAGGATGTTGAGGATTTACGATAAAAGACTATGTATTATTTTTGTAACAGTTTATATTCAATAAACAAATTATACAAAGAAAATGGATTTATTTGTTTTTCCAATTTTATATCCCATGTAGTCCAATAATATTTACAAATCCTTTGTTCCCATACATCTCCTTTGAAATATTCAATATTAGAACATACAAATACAGGAGTTTTATCAAGAGTAAAATCTCCTTCAAACTTTATTTGAATATTAGTAGGATCACCACTAAAAATACATTTTAATTGTTCAAATGATCCTGGATCAAAATTGGGATCATCCATACATATTAATCGTTTATTAGCACATTCCATCAACCCAAACGTAAAATGTTTATTATTTTTATTACACCATCCTGTATTTATCATAGCACTTGCTATCACACGAGCAAATGTAGATTTAAAACTATTTGGTGGACCTATTAACTGAATACAATTTCTTTTTCCATTTGTTTTGTTTAATACATTGTACAATGTACAGATAAAATCATAAATAACATCCCAGTCACCACCAAATTGATATTCTAACAAATGTTTAATTATATCTAAAGATTGTTTTTCATTGAAATAATATGAATCAAATTGTTGTGCATATGCTTGAAAATACACTTCCTTTGCATTCAAAAGATAATTATACAATTGCCATAAGGAAAAATCACTTAGCATAATTTGAATATGTTTTACAACATTTGAAAAAATCTTATCATTTAAAGTACATAAAGAAATATTATTTCTCCAAAATAATGTATTTTGTATTTTGTTAATTGGAACAGTAACATGATTTTCTACAATATTAACTAGTTCTGAAAACGTGTACTTTTTTTTGTAATTTGGTCTGGATTTAAATTGTCCAGATAAATTTGTGTACTGGTTATCAAATTCCGGGCTGCTTGAGTCACTTTCGAATTGGGATTCTCCAAATTCACATACATTTGAATTTCCCTTAATTTGGCTTTGTACCAAACATTGCGGGGTAATGTTTTGATTTTCTGCCCATTGTAAAATTGACAGATCATAAATACATTTTCCGGTTTGTCCAACCATGACGAAGAAACATATCCGTCTTGGTTTCTCAATGAAATACTTGAGGAGATTGATTTTTCCGTCGAAGTCGTAAGGTCCGATGACCCTAGTAAATTCGGCCCTCCCAAAGATAGAAGTGATGCTGTTGTGGAAGATACATCTGCATGATCCGTTACGTCGTTTACAGTTGTGAATGAAGTGGATGTGTTCTCTATTACTTCCTGCTTTTTCGAGGAAGAGAAAGACGAATTTTCCATGTTTTGTGTTTTGTGTGAATTTTCTATAAAAATTTGTAATGATTTTATAATTGTTTTTATATTGGTTTTGCCTGAAGACGTTATGTGACCAATTGCTTTCGAATTTGAACATATTGCAGAAATTAACGAAATGTTCTGGTTTTTGGAACGGTTCCACTTGTCTTGTATGCAATTCACTATTTTGAATAGTGACACTCGTATATTTTTTGATAAAGTGGTTATATAACCATACAAGGAATCTATACATTCTTGTTCTGATTGATATAATTTAACAATTTTAATTAGTAAAGTTATAATTTCTAAATATGGTACTGAATCAGTGCTGTCAGTGCTTTCAAGTTTCCTTTTTCTACCTCTTCTCTTAGGTGCTGAATTTGTATTGATATTTTCTTCTTCTTCCTCAGCTTCAACAACTTCTAAATCTTTGCCTGGGGTTTTAGGAGGTTCTTGGTCAGTAATGTCTTCAGTATGAGAATAGTCTGAAGAGGAAACAGTAGCACTAATTTTATTATTAGACATGATTTTAGATCCAAATAATTGGTTAATGTCTTTTTGATTTGGACGAAAATAATAAATGTCTTCCTTTCCTGTTTTCAGTAACCTAAAACATTTTAAAATTACACTTTAGTCTGTATTTGTGACACATCATGATAAATATATTTATCAACAAATTTTGTATGTATTCTTTCTCCAAATGTCGCTTTTAAACATACATTGCAAAACTGAATTGAGCTCATATGCAATATTGTTTCAAACATATTTGTAATATCTTTACACCTTATTTCCATTGTCTGAAACGCATAATGATCTTGACTTGGAGAATAAGTTGCATAGATATAAGGTCTGCTGCCAACATATGCATGTACATTAGTTAATTCTTTAAGTGCTTCATTATCTTTCTTATTTACAATTTCATTAATATAACATTCAGGACATAATGCTGATAATAATTGTGTCTTATGTAAATTACAAAAAACATGTAATTTGCCAATATTACACACACGGTATATACAATTGACCAAAATAATTTCTGTAATTGGAAACTTATATTGATTTGGTCGTGACCATTTTACACAACATATATCTGGTATTATAGACAAATATCGCATAAAGTGATCATATCTCCTAAATTCTTTTAATTTCCAGTCAAAAGACCATTGAAAATTATTATCATTGGGATATATATCATAAGTTGTTTTTTCAATAACTTGACGAATGCGTGAATTAAAAACACATTTAGGCCACGTTAATTCAAAAGAATATACATCAGGTCGAGATGTAGTTCTATAGTTCAATGGATTTATACTTCGTATATCATTTGTACATTTGAAAGAAATATGTTTCAAACGTTCTTTTATTTGTGAATCAGTGATAGTTCTATTTGATTCTTCATCAGAGTGTGTAATAATATCATCAGATTCGTCTGAATCCCATTCTAACATTGCCCTTGCGTCTGATATAGATGGAAGAGAATCACTCGAATTGGTGTCCAAAGTTTCTACAGCTTCAAAGGATGGATTATGTGACATTTCTAGAAATAAAATTAATAAATAAGTTATATATAGTATTAAATACCTGTTAGTGCTGTTACATAACATAAAGACTACTTGCCAGAAAAGATGGAGATCAGATTACTCCGTGATAGTAGTACTGAACATCTGCCGTCTTCTGCAGTCCTTTTATACCTACATCTGTTTGGATAGCCTTGACTGATCACTTGCCAACAGCAAGACACTCTATCTGCAGTCTCTCACAAACTCAAGACGGTCTCTCCCAACTGCTTCACCTGGTCCTCTCTACCCAGTGCACCTGTACACTCATGTCCACCACTTTGATGGCTCATCCACACCTGTGTCCACATTAAACTCTCCAAACACTAACAGTATCTGCATATCTGCATATTGACAGCTGTCATCCCTTCCACATGAGAAAATCCCTCCCATACAGCCTAGTCATCATAGGAAAATGTATCTGCAGTGATGAGAAAACTCTTGTCCAGTACATGGGGGGCCCACAAACTCCTTGACAGACAGCTAATATCCTTGAAAGCTAGTCCAAATACAGTTTTCCTGTGCCATATCCAAACATACCCCCAATCCTTCCATCACTCAACAAGAATCGGCTACAAAGGGGTGCCCCCCACCCCACTCCTCATCTTCTATTATCACCCTAGATTAAAACAACCAGACTATATCCTTCATCAGGGCTACAACTATCTCTCGTCACACCTGCAATGACGGAGATTATACTAATGATCCTTCTCACTCCTCCTAAAGTGGTGAAGTGGTATTCTGTCAACCACCCTACCTACATGATATCCTACTCCATCCCTATGCCACTCTCACTCCCATCCTGTTGCCACTGGGATCATATCCCTCTGCTAAACCAAGGAATAAGACCATCCCAATTTACCAACACAGAACCTCCTATTCTAGTCCTTTTACACTCTTATATTTCCCCATCAGAGGCCAGGCTACCTGTGAAGGCAACCATGTTATATAACAACTCTGCTGCAAACACTGAGCAGCTTTTTATGTCAGAATGGTTACTAACCACTTGTCCACGAGACAAGACCACCTTATGGAAAACATGCAGCTGAGCACAACATGCTCAATTTCAATGGCTGCTTCACAACCCGGGACATCTAGGTTCCCCTCTTCTTCCACCACGTCCTCTGAACTACTCAGATGGGAATTATTCTTACAACACTTCTTCCACTCCTGTAATCATCCTGGCTTCAATCTCATGTAGCCCACTGTCCATTACATGCTTCACTTGAGAGTTTTCCCCTCCCCAGTCATGCCACCACCTCCTAATCTAATTCACATCACTACATCACCTTCAGTGTGCACTGCCCCCCCCCCCCCCCCCCCCCACCAACTGACTCCTATAGTCATTCACTGCATGCCTCACACATGTATCTGCCACATTTTCCTGCCACATTCCTAGGTGCCAAGCCGGGTGCCTCCATCTGAGCTACTAGCCACCTACTCACTCTGCCGGCCTTCCACATTCCATCCCACCTGACTCTACGCCCATTACAACCAGTTCGCTGAAATTCAGCACAGGCATTCTTAGCCCAGCTGGTGCCATGTAAAGGCATAGGTGTGGTTTTGTGTGTGTGTGTGTGTGTGTGTTTTGTACATATTTTATTTCAGCTTGTAAAGGATTACTCTGAAAGCTAGTAAGTTTTCTTTGTTCATTTGTGTGTGTGCCTATCAATAACTCAACACCTCTACTTTTCAGGGGTGGTCTCCTTTAACCCACAAGTATTTACATTCTATCAGAACTTTTCTACAACATTTATATTAAGTATACTTATGAATACAAACAAAGCTGGTGCTTGATTTCTTCGTACTTGTTTTATGTTTCAAATAAATTTTGTGATGTAGTACACTTCCTTTTTGTCACTGTTAATTTTCAGAATCATACTGTGTATTTATACCAGTTTATTTCCTCTGTCTAGATCCAGTAGATGTGAATCTATGTTTTATACTGTTACATTTCCCTTTCTCTCTTATTAGTTGCAGTAGAAGAATCTAAGAAACTGAAGCTGCCAGAACATGAATTATTTACTTGCTATCATCAAAAGAAACCAAGAGAAAGGCAGACTAAGTCTGGTGAATTTGTCTTACATCCTCTGACATTTGGTACTGAAATATCTGAGAGCCATGATGAGATAAAGGTGACTACTTTAATTTATGAATGTATAACAGTTACATTGAGAGTGTGCTACTGATTACTATTAGAACTTTCTTTGTCAAAATAGTAGCTTACCCACCTTACATATCTGCCTGAAATTTTCCTCCCATTTACCTTTGCTTCAACATGAATAAGAGTTGCAAATTGTTTGTTGATCTTTACCAGGAATATATTTATAGTACTGTATATGGAATTGCCTAATTTGCATTTATTGATCAGTCAGCCAATCAGTCTTTATTCCTCTGTTAACAATATACATTGTATGGATGTCATCAATTACAATATAATTTCTTACATTTAATTTGTTTCAAAAACTTGGATAATAAATACAAATATTTTATATCAGTATAGATAGATAGTATTACTTTTCCACATTCAGATATTCTTCAATGTTATAAAAACTATGTGTTAGTAAAAATTGTTTAAGATCTACCTTGAATTTATGAAATTCTTTAATTTTCTTTATTGTAGTAGGCAATGCACTAAAAAGTATTTTGGGCTGGTAGTTTACGCATTTTTGGTGGAGTGCTCCTTTGTGGGTGTCTCTGTGAAAATCATCTCTGGTTATGAACCTGATTATTTAATATTGAAAATTCCTGGTGAGTTTTCAGAAAGCAGACACATTCACAGATGTACAAGCTAGGGAGAGTCAATATTTTTAAAATTCTTTAAATATTTCCCTGCACGACACTCTACAGGGAACACCTTTCATTATCCTAATAGCCTTTTTTGAAGTTTGAAAGCTTGTTTTGCCATACCTGTATTTCCCCAGAAGATCACGCCATATTTAAGCAAACTGTTCAGATAAGCATAATAGGCACACAGCAATGATTTACTGTTGCAACAGTCCTGAAGCATTCTTAGCACATAGCAGCATGTACTTAGTATTTTATTCAAAACTTCTAGATGCTTCTCCCATCTCAGGTGCTCATCCACCCATATACTTAGGAATTTTCTGTATGGAGCTTGTGCAATAACATAGTTCCCTACGGTAACTCAGCTTTTACTCTTCTTCTGGCTTTACTTTTAAAATTACCAAAATTCACCAATACCATCTATTCTTATTTATGATGAAAGAATTTTCGCTAAACCATTTTCCTGTCTCATTTACTGTCCTACAGACACTGTGTTGTCATTTATCCTTGGTGTATCCTTGTATGAAAATGAAAATGCTAGTGTCATCAGCAAACATTACCATTTCTGCAACTGTCAGATAGTTTGTCAAATCGTTTATACATGCCAAGAACAACAGAATGCCTAACACGGAACCCTGAGGCACTCCATAGCTAGTTTTTTTGAAAACTGAAAGATACTCTTTGCCTTCATGATATATTTGTCCTTTCTGTTGTCTATCAGAGAGATAAGACTTGAACCATTTGAAGGAGAGTCCCTGGACCCCATAAAATTCTAGTTTCATAAGCAGTAAGTCATGGCTGATTAGATCAAATGCTACAGATAAATCTAAGAATATCCTGCAGCTTAATTCATTCTTGTCCAAGGCATTTATTACCATTTTCATGAATTGGAAGACTGCCCTTTCTATGGATCTGTTCTTTCTAAACTCATTTTGAGCATTAGTCAGTATTTTATTTTTATTCAGGAAGTTAGCTAGCCTTTCATACATTACTCTTTCAATTACTTTAGAAAAACTGGACAGTAATGACACTGGCCTGTAATTATTTATGTCAGCTGTACTATGCTTTTTGTGAAGTGGCTTTATTATGGAGAGTTTTAGTTTTGATGGGAACACCCCTGTCCTGAAAGAAGTATTAATACTGTCAGTTAGATGAGTATCTACGCTGGTAGAACTATGTTTGATAAACTTGTCTGGAATTCTGTCAATACTACAAGACATTCTATTTTTTAGTTTATTAATAGTATTTCTAACTTCACACTCTGTTACTGGGTACAGAAACACTGTCTTTTCACAAGTTGATATTTGCGGTTTTCTCAATAATATACAAGTATTTAAGAATATCAGCACTATAATGCATATAAATTAGTGTTCGATTTCCTTTTACATAAAATGTTTGTTAGCAACTTGATTATTATATGTAGAATACATAAATTGCCACTATATATTTTCAGTAGTTAGAAGTATTATATTATTAGTGTAAGGACAACATATTTGCTGAGAAGAGAATCTTTTTATACCAATTTTGGCCAGTTTTGACTATGAGGCCATTTTCAAATGAACTTGACTGTGCAAGACCTTGAGCACAAATCATATGGCACCCAATCAGCAGGAATATATTCCCTTTGAGCTACGTGTTCCTCATTCTTGGGAATGATTGTTTGTTCTTCAACAAAAATGAGATGCACTTTTAAAGTATTTCATTCCATATTATAAATTTTAAAAGACATTTACAAATTCTGTGACACATCACAATAGTGATGTGCTATATTTGTTCATGTATTTTGGTAATGGTGTTCAGTTTTGTATAACTTATAATAATAATTTTGCACAATCAGGCCTGTTATAAGTGGCCCCATAATCGAAACTGGACATCAGTGCAATAAACAAACAATATTTTCATAAACAAATAAGTCTGGTGGAATTAACATTCTAAAACAGTTTCTAATAACTGTTCAGCCAAGCCTGAAAAAGTGTATTTTACCATGGTCACTTGGTATTCACATTATGAGTCAGTGCCATGATACACTTTCATCTTTATATCACAATTGCAGTTCTTAAGATACCACCAAACAATCAGTCTGTCCTTGTCATCCCATCTGGTAAGTCTCCTCTGATGCAGAGTTCTGGATGACTTTTCTCAACTGTATCCCTAAACCTCCCCAGTCCTTTTCCTTCACCCCTCCTCCTTCCTCTTCAGCTCTTCTGGCGGAAGAAAGAGCCACTTCCTCTGAATGCTTGTAAATGTTAAACCTTTTTGTGTGTGTGTTCTCTCCTGCCACTTAGTGAGTAGATTTTTTTAATCTGTCCATTTATATTACACTGTCAATAATTGATTATTTTTATTGTTACGTCAAACATATGAGAAACTTCTTATAATTAAAGTTAAAACAGCTCATTGATATTGATGAATTTATTAGAGGGTGAGGACAAGCTTAGACTGCATAAATATAAGAAAAGAAATCAACTTCACATTTTAAGTAATTTATTTTATCATCTAGATGGAAAGTAAATTCTCTCTCTCTCTCTCTCTCTCTCTCTCTCTCTCTCTCTCTCTGTGTGTGTGTGTGTGTGTGTGTGTGTGTGTGTGTGGGTGGGTGGGTGTGTATACAACATTTCTATATGGTGAATCCCAATGATAAATTCTAAGTTTTATTGTGCACAACTCATTTCTCTAACATTTTTAAACCTGTTTCCTCCAAAGACAAATTAAAATCAAACCAACCCAAAACAGAAAGAAAAAGTGGTTTACAACATAGGTTAGGTTATCATGTGCCATAAGGAGAGATCCCTATATAGAACAGTGGTTAGAACCATAACAGCTGCATCACATTGCCACCACAGTATTCCCTACCTCTCTTGGTGAGGAATATCCTACCCACTATCCTCCAGCCACCACAGTTATGCCAATCTTTATTCATAAGCACTCTGCCCCCTCCCCCACTGTCAACCTATTGCCTGATAGCTTATATTCCTGCAGTAGACCTAGATTCAAGACCAGTCCCTAACATTCTCCCACTACTTCCTACTGCAGTCTGGTTACAGAAATCTCCTACTCCCTCAAAGGCATAGCTGCCTGTGAAAGCAGACATGTGGTCTACAAACTAAGCTGTAAACACTGTTCCTTTTTCTGTGTAAGCATGACAACTAACAAGCTGTCTGTTCACATAAATGGTCATTACTAAAATGTGGCTAAGAGACAGCTGTACCAGACATTTGATGAACAGATGCTGAACACAATGTACTTCACTTCAGTGATTGCTTCATAGCTTGTGCTACGCGGATCTCTGCTACCAACGCCTCCTTTTCTGAATTGTGGAGATGGGAAGTTTCCTTACAACATATCCTTCATTCCTGTAACCACTTGACCTCAGCGTTTGCTAGTTCCCACTCTCCACCCACCTAGTATTGTGGCTACAGTATGACGGCCCGTACGGTGTTCCTTGTTTGTGGATGATTTCTCCATTTTCTGTGTGTCTTCCTCCCTTAAAACTGCTACACACCAATTACAGCTGACAATCCTGCTATTGGAGGAATGGTCTAAGACCACAGGACTTAAATTCTCTTTGGAGAAGACTGTTTGTGTAGATTTTAACCGTTCCCGTTCTCTTTTTAATCTTCCTGTTTTAAAACTAGGAGACACTGTTCTCACCTTTAAGGAAAAAGTGAAATATCTTGGGCTTATTTTTGATGAAAAGCTCACATAGTTGCCACACCTAAAGGATCTAAAAGTCCGCTGTTTCAAGGCTTTAAACATTCTTAAATGCGTCAGTCATATGTCCTGTAGGTCCTGGGGTGCTGACAGGGCACGTCTGCTCCAACTTTATAAGGCCTTTGTGCGACCTCGCCTCGAATACGGATGTCAAGCTTATGGATCTGCAAGACCTTCATACCTCAAAATGTTGGATGTGATTCACCATGAGGGTATTAGGCTTTCAATGGGGGCTTATTGCACGAGTCCAGTTGCTAGTCCATGTGTCGAGGCTGGAGAGCCTCCGCTGTCCATTTGGTGTCTTCTCCTCATGGTATGGCAAGCATACAGGGCCAAGTCCACCCCTATTTCATTGGTGTCCAACACCTTTTCACAGCCAGCACTGGAATGTCTCTTCTGCCACTGTCCGAAGGCAACAAAGCCGTTTGGCATTCGTGCCAAGAAGAGTCTTGAGTCAGTACACCTGTCAGGTCCTCAACGAGGGATGGAGTAGGGGATCTCCCTGGCTACTACAAAGGCCGAGATTACTTCTTGATCTGGCTGCTTACAAGAAGTATTGTACCCTGGACCACCTTTTTAAAATTAAATTTGCAGAGATTTTAGACCGCCATTCAGATTTTATTACTGTTTACACAGATGGGTCTAAACAGGGGGATTTTATGGGCTGCTCTGCTGTGTTTCTCGATACTGTCCATAGGATAGGGCTACCAGAGCAGTTTTCCATTTACTATGTAGAACTATGTTTGCCATTCTGAAAGCATTAGAGCATATGCGATGTCATCATGGCAAGAAATTCATCATCTGCTCAGATTCCCAAAGTGCTCTCCACGCTCTTGAACAGATGTACCCAGCAGATCGGATGGTGCAATAAGTGCAGGACACACTCCTGCTCTTGCAAAAGCAGGGTAAGGATGTAATTTTCAGCTGGGTTCCAGGGCACATAGGAATTTCTGGAAATGAACTTGCAGACGCAGCTGCCAAGGAGGCTGCTCCATCCCACCTCCTGCTCTCTGTTCCGTCCCCCTGCAGGCAATAACATCATTCATGACTCGGAAGATCATGCTCTGGTGGGAGGCTCAGTGCCTGGAAGTGAGGGATAATAAGATGCTAGCAGTGAAGGATTCTGTCTGACTGTGGCTTACCTCCTTCCAACCATGACGAGCTGAGGAAGTAGCCCTCACACGGCTTCGAATAGGACATTATCCAATGACACATGGTTTACTGTTACGTTGCGAGGAGCCACCAACATGTTAGACGTGTGGGACACAGCTGTTGATATGACATATTTTAACTGAGTGTGTTTTGTATGCAGGTTTGAGGGAAGATTTAAGTTTCCCACCAGACCTGCACTCTATTTTAACTAATAATGAGGCGAGTGTGGCTAGAGTTTTATGTTTTTGTGTGATGTCTGGACTTCTTCCCAAAATATTGGGATTGAGATCTTAATGTGTTGTAAAGTGGTTTGGTCACCCATTATTTGTAAGTGGTCACCCAGCCACAGTTAATTAATTTTACCTGTTTTCTACTGGTATTTTATTTTTAGTTTTATCTAGCTGTTTTGATATGCTGTGTCCAGTCTTGAAATTTGAGCATTTGCAATTCTCACAAAGATCGGCTCTGAATTGATCCTTGTTCAAAAGATCTTGGCTGCACTCATCGACATTTATTTTGGGAACAGGCGCTGATAACCTCATTGTTGTGCGCTCTAAAACACTAATCATCATCATCATCATCATCATCCACCTACCTATCCCCTTCCCTACTCTCAGTCCAGCACTACACACAGCTTCTTCCCCACCAAGATTCCAACAAGTCATTTCCCCTTCCCTACTTCTCTCTTCTCTCTCCGCCCTTTTGCCTTGCCTTCTTCCTGTGCACCCATCTTCCCACAATCTCCTGACTCTGCACGTAGGAGTCCTAACTTGCCCCCACCACTTCCATGCATTGAATTAATAATGGAAAAGTCATTAAAATCTAAATAAAAAATTGCTATCTGTGGGGACTTCAATATAGAAATGGGAAATGATTGTGAGCAAGACAAAAAGTATTTTTCCAACCTCCTCAGAATGTTGAATCTATATTGTAGCAATAGAAATGCCACATGTGATGGAGCATGTATAGATAACATCATTGTTAACTTTGATATGGATTTGTACACTGTCAGTATTGTAGATGGGGGATTTGCAGACCATGATGCAATACTCCTCACACTCAGCCAAAACAAAACTGAAGGACTCCCCTCCAACACAGGTGCCAATGCTAAGGAAAAGGTAATGTGGGTTAGAGGGCAGAATGAGGAAGTAGTAAACCAGTTCATTCAGAAACTCAGAGATATTAAATGGGACTGTATATATAACTGTCAAGTGGGGATAAATAAAACTGAAACTGCTTTTGAGAACTTCATTAAAATTTATTTAGATTTGTGGTATTCATGTTCTCCTCTTATAAAAATCAATCATAAAAGTGAACCTATAAAGAAAAACATTAAGTGGTACACAGATGAACTTACCAATATGAGGGAAAATATGTTATCATTGTACCACATGTATAAAAATTCTCTTAAATATGGAACGCAGCAGAAAGATGAATTGTACAAAGCATATCTTGAATGTAAGAGAACCTATAGAAATAAGCCTAGAATGGCAAAAAGAACAGCATACGAAAGATACATTGAAGGGGCTCCTAATAAATGCTAAGCTGCATGGAATGTTGTTGCACAAGTGCATTACAGGAATGATGAACATAGCATAGCTCTTGACCCGGATAATGTTAATTGTTTTTTCTTGGACTCTGTAAATGTTATTAGGAACAAAATTGAAACAACAAACACTAATGCAAGTGATCTACTTAAGCAACAACAATCTGCAAACAATACCTTTAAATGGAGGACAATCACACTCACTGTGATTAGAAAGGTAGTGGCAAAGTTCTCAGACTCCAAGAGCATGGACTACTCTTGGTTGTCCAATTTCATAATTAAAAAAACTGTGCACATAGTTAGTGAACCATTGGACTTTCTGTTTAGTAGGTGGCTAGAGTTTGGAGTCCTACAACCCTAAAAATATCAAAAGTTATCCCAGTGTATGAAAAAGGGGACAAACATGACCTCAAAAATTACGGACGAGTTTCAGTTGTTCCCATTTTCTTGAAAATA
The DNA here is from genome assembly GCF_021461385.2 of Schistocerca piceifrons. Taxonomy (NCBI): domain Eukaryota; kingdom Metazoa; phylum Arthropoda; class Insecta; order Orthoptera; family Acrididae; genus Schistocerca; species Schistocerca piceifrons. The sequence goes on along the minus strand of NC_060141.1, from coordinate 140,422,538 downwards.
TTTGAATCTCTTATTTATAACCAACGAAACTACTACTTTGAGTCGCATAACTTACTCTATAACAGTCAATTTGACTTCCGCAAGGGAATAAATACCACCACTGCTGTTCTTTCAATTGTGAATGAAGTAATAACAGCCTTCGAGAATAAAAATAAAGCCTCACTTCTTTTATATTATTTAAGTAAGGCATTTGACTGCATTTCTCATGATATCTTACTTGTCAAACTCAAATTCTATGGTGTACCAGACTCTGCATTGGCGGTAATTGAATCATACCTAAACAATAGGAAGCAGTTTGCCTCTATCAGAATTAAAGACTCACAATTGCTAGAAGATAAGACTGGAGTCCCACAAGGTTCTGTTCTTGGGCCCTTCTTTTTTATAATTGCAGTCAATGATTTACCCCATTGTATCCCCAATACTGTTATTTGTTATGCTGATGACACAACTTTGCTTGCTCAGCGTGAGAACATATCAGTTCTGCAAGATATGATGCAAGATGGCCTGGAAGCAGCACTAAATTGGTTCTCATGAAAGACACTGCTCTGCAATCCTGATAAAAACCAACAAATTTACTAGGATTGTCAAAAGAGTTTGAAGTGAAAGAAGTTATAATTCTAGGAATTCAGACTTTAAGTTAACGTGGGAAACACACATTAACCATACCTGCACAAAATTGTCTCGAGTTACGTATTTAATGTGGAAACTGAGAAGCCTGCTGACAAAAGAATATTTAAGAGTTATTTATTTTGGACTCTTTCAGTCACATATAGGATATGGACTGCTGATATGGGGACACTCTCTTCACATCACTGAAGTTCTAAAAATTCAGAAGAAAGTGATACGGGCAATGAGCAATTCTGGTAGAACAGAGCACTGCTGGCCACTGTTCATTCAGCTGAAAATATTAACAGTTATTAATCTTTATATATACACCTCAGCATTGTATGCAAAAAACAATATAGCACATTTTGAAATGAGGGAAAACATACACCACCATAATACCAGAGGCAAAACAAAATTAGACATACCTAGGCCCAGGCTGACAAGAACAGGGAATTCCCATCTAATCAATAGTCTAAAAATATTTAATAAACTTCCATTTTCTTCTTGGTGAGCTCACATAAGTAGCTTCAGGAGCAAGCTACTAAACTGGTTACTAATCAATCCTTTTTACAATATAACAGAATTTATGAATAAAAATCACTTGACATTAATTTTAAAGGATTTCATTATGTGATGTCACTGAATGTTTTTATCTTATGTTATAGTGTATGTTATCATCTATGGGCACTATTTGCAATGCTCATTTAGCTTTAATGTACTATTCAAGGAAAATTTTTTATGAAATCCATGTAAATTGCCTATTCCACCTCAGGTGGTAAAGAATCTGAATCTGAACACATATGCAGCAGGGCAGCTTACTCCATCCCTATGCTGCTATCCCTGTGCCTTTCCAGCCTACATCTCCTCCTTACCCCTACCACCCACCCCTGTAGATTGCTGTTCATGTCATTCACAGTCAAAGTCTGAATTCTAGCTCCAGTATATGGAGACAGTGCCATGTATATTTAAGTTGTACTTGTATTAAAATGTGTGTTTTGTGTTTTGAAAGAATGACTTTTTCTGAAAGCTTAACTATTTAGAATAGCGATCTGTTGCTGTTGTTGTGATCTTCAGTCTGAAGACTTGTTTGATGCAGCTCTCCACGCTCTGAATAACTACTGCAACTTACATCCTTCTTAATCTAGTTATTGTATTCATCTCTTGGTCTCCCCCTACCATTTTTAACCCCCCCCCCCCCCTCCGCCCCTTCCCGGGCTTCTCTCCAATACTTAATCGGTGATCTCTTCATGTCTCATGATTAGTTCTATCTACTGATCCCTTCTTTTAGACAACTTGTGCCACAAATTTGTCTCCCAGTTCTGTTCAGTACCTCCACTTTATTTACATGATCTACCCCTTTAATCTTCAGCATTCTTCTGTAACGCAACATTTCAAACGCTTCTGTTCTCTCTTGTCTAAACTGCTTATTGTCTATGTTACACTTCGAGGATGACTACACTAAATCTAGCACTTAATTATATATTTGATGTTAACATATTTCTATCCTTCAGAAATACTTTTCTTCCCATTGCCAGTCTACATTTTATATTCTGTCTACATCAACCATAATCAATTTTTTGCTACCCAAATAGCAGAACTCATCTACAACGTTAAGTGTCTCATTTCTTAATCTAATTCCCTCAGCATCGCCAGATTTAATTTGAGTACATTCCATTGTGCTTGTTTTGTTTTTGTTGGTGTTCATCTTGTATTCTCTTTCAAGACACTGTCCATTCTGTTCATCTGCTCTTTCATCCTCCTCTGTCTCTGACAGAATTACAGTGTTATTGGAAAACCTGACTGATTAACATCTGGGATAGGTTACAACCCTGTTTCACTCCCTTCTCAACCTCAGCTTCCCTTTCATGCCTGTTGCCTCTTTTAATTACTTTCTTGTTTCTGTACAGGTTGTAAACAGCCTTCACTTCCTGTACTTTACTCCTACTACTATCAGAATTTCAAAGAGAATATTCTAGTCAGCATTATCAAAAGCTTTCTCCAAGTCTACAAATGGTATAAAGATATGTTTTCATTTTTTTAACCCATCTTTTATAGTAAATCATAGGTTCAGTATTGCTTCCCATGTTCCAACATATTCTGGAATCCAAAATGATCTTTCCCAAGGTTGGACTATACCAGTTTTTCCATTCTTCTGTAAAGAATATGTGTTTGTATTTCAGAATAGTGAGTTATTAAACTTATAGTCTTGTAATATTCATACTTGTCAGCACATACTTTCTTTGCAATTGGAATTGCTGTATTCTTCTTGAAGTGTGAGGATATTTTGTCTGTATCATACATCTTGCTCACCAGATGGTAGAGTTTTGTCATGGCTAATTCTCCAAAGACTATCAGTAATTCTGACACACAGTCACCTACTCCTGGGGCATTGTTTTGACTTAGCTCTTTCAGTGGACTCTAAAATTCTTCTTACAGCATCATATCTCCCATTTCGTCTTCATCTGCATCCTCTTCCATTTCTATAATACTGTCTTCAAGGTTCATCTACCTTGTATAGCTCCTCTATATACACCATCCAGCTTTTGGCTTTCCCTTCATTGCTTAGGACTGGTTTTATGTCTGAGCTCTTGGTGTTCATACATTTGTGTCTCTATTCTCCAAGGTCCTCTTTAGTTTTCCTATAGGCAGTATCTATCTTTTCACTATTGATATATGCTTCTAAATCCATACATTTGTTTTGTAGCCATTTCACTTTTCCTGTTAACATCATTTTTTAGATGTTTATATTTTCTTTTGCATGCTTATTTGCTGTATTTTTGTATTTTCTCTTTTCATCAGGTAAATTCAATATATACCTGTGTTATCCAAGTATTTCTACTAGGCCTTACCTTTTTATTTATTTAATTTCTGCTGCCTTCATTGTTTCGTCCTTCAAAGTTACCCCTCCATGTTTTACTGTATTCCTTCCTCTGCTCTAGTTAATCATTGACTAATGCTCCCTCGAAATGCTCACCAACCTCTGGTTCTTTCATTTTATCCAGGTCCAATCTCCTTAATATCCTATCTTTTCCAAGTTTCTTCAGAGTCCACATCTGCCCCTAGAAATGTTTTACAGTTTAAAATCTGGTGCCAAAATCTCTGTTTTACCATTATATAATCAGTCTGAAACCTCACACTCTCTCCAGTCACTTCCACATATACAACCTTCTTTCTTGATTCTTAAACCAAGTGTCAGCAATTATTAAATTATCCTCTGTGCAAAATTCTACCAGGTGGCTTCCTCTTTTATCCCAGTCCATATTCACTTACTATTTTTCCTTTTCTTCTTGTTCCTATCAATGAATTCCAGTTCCCAATCCCAATTAAATTTTTGTCTCCTTTAGCTATCAGACTAATTTCATTTACCTTCTCATAAATTTGCTCAATCTCTTCATCATCTACAGAGTTAGTTTGCATATGAACTTGTACTGCTGTGATGGGCGTAAGCTTTGTGTCTGTCTTGGCTACAATAATGTGTGCACTATTCTGTTTATAATAGCTTACTCACATTCCTATTTTATAATAGCTTACTCACATTCCTATTTTCTTATTGCTTATTAAACCCACTCTTGCATTACCCCTGTTGTATTTTGTTTCTGTAGGCCTGTATTTACCTGACCACACTTCCTATTCCTTCTACCACCAACCTAATTTCAGTCTTCCCTTGTGATGGCTAGTTGGTACCACATCACTCACATTTGCACAATGTGTATGCATATTCACTGTGATAATGAATCTTTGCCAGCATCCAGCATGTGCTAGACAACTGTTACTTGTTACAAAGATTTTGACACAAAGATAAGACATAGATCTACCTTCTCAGATATATCATTTGTTTTTGTTTCTACATATTAAAGTCAATGTAAGGACAAATACTTCAGTCACAACTGGCACTAATACGAAAGTCTGAAATTAATAAATAAATTACTACAAGAAGAAACTTTGAATGATGTGTTGTCATATTTCTATTTGCATATTTGTATATAATACTGTCAATTTACGAGCAAACACTTTAATTAAGATTGGAATCAACATGAATGCCCAGGAATAAAATAATACAGAGTTATAATATTTGCAATGAACTGCGACTGTTTGTATGACCATTAACTTTATATTTAAATTTAAAATATAGAACAAAACTTCAAATGAACCTGCTGACATATTTCAGTCCTTTCGTTAACAAGATCTGGAATTTTAGTATAGGTAGATTATGTTTATTTCAGCTAGAGGTAATATGTGTGAAAGTCAAAGTAATGAATTGAAACTGTTTGCATGACCATGAACTGTGTATTTAAAATGAGAACAAAGTTTCAAATGAACTGCTGACTTATTTATGTTCCTATATTAACATGATCTGGAGTCTTAGTAAAGGCAGATTGTGTTAATTTCAGCTAAAGGTAATAAGTATAAAAAAAAATGCCTCTGAGCACTATGGGACTTAACACCTGAGGTCATCAGTCCCCTATAACTTAGAACTATTTAAACCTAACCAACCTAAGGACATCACACATATCCATGCCCGAGGCAGGATTCGAACCTGTGACCATAGTGGTGACATGGTTCCGGACTGAAGCGCCTAGAACTGCTCGGCCACAGTGGCTGGCTTAATATGTATAAAAATATTGATTTGTTTGTAGTACAGGATTTATTCTGTGTGGTAGAATATTTACATTGACACCATGTAAAGGGAGGGTTGGGGGGTTGACCGATTACCTGTTTTGAATTATTAAGTCATTGAAATTTGAAGGAAAAATTTATTTCTCAGTTCAGTTTCATCATTTAGTAAATAGTCAGATGCTGTATTTGTGTTGATAAAGTTTTTGATTACTTCAAGAAGGTCAAGTAAAGTGCCTGTGTTGGCAAGTTGGTGAATTTGGAGGATTTGTTCTATGTTGTTTACAGAATGTTTGTGTTGGGCAGATGTAAGGCAAAGTTGGATTTGTTCAGGGTGTTAAGATGGAGAGCATTCGTGTTATGTATTGTAGTGTTGGTGGTTTTGGACATTTTTAAGTAACATAGAGTGTATGCCTACATACACTATATGATCAAAAGTATCCAGACACCCCCAAAAATATATGTTTTCCATATCAGTTGCATTGTGCTGCATCTATTGCCAGGTACTCCTTATCAGCGACCTCAGTAGCCATTAGACATCGTGAGAGGCAGACTTCGAATGTGGTCATTTGATTTGGTCTCACTTCTGTCATATGTCTGTATGTGAGATTTCCACACTCCTAAACATCCCTAGGTCCACTTTTTCCAAAGTGAAAGTGAAGTGGAAATGTGAAGAGGGACATGTACAGCACAAAAGCATACAGGCTGCCCTCGTCTGTTGACTGACAGATACTGCTGACAGTTGAAGAGTGTTGTAATGTGCAATAGGTAGACATCTATCCAGACTATCACACAGGAATTCCAAACTGCATCAGGATCCACTGCAAATATTATGACAGTTAGGCGAGAGGTGAGGAAACTAGGATTTCATGTTCGAGCATCTGCTCATAAACCACACATCATGCCAGTAAATGCCAAATGACGTCTCACTTGGTGCAAGGAGCATAAACATTGGACAATTGAACAGTGGAAAAATGTTGTGTGGAGTGATGAATCATGGTACACAATGTGGCGATCTGATGGCTGGGTGTGGGCATGGTGAATGCCCAGTGAACATCATCTGCCAGCATGTGTAGTGCCAAAGTAAAATTCGGAGGTGGTGGTGTTATGGTGTAGTCATGTCTTTCATGGAGGGGGCTTGCACCCTTTGTTGTTTTGTGTGGCACTATCACAACACAGGCATACACTGATGTTCTAAGCACCTTCTTGCTTCCCACTGCTGAAGAACCATTCGGGGATCACGAGTGCATATTTCAACATGATCGAGTGCCTCTTCATAATGTGTGGCCTGTGGTGGAGTGGTTACACAACAATAACACCCCTGTAATGGACTGGCCTGCACAGAGTCCTGACCTGAAGCACATAGAGCACCTTTGGGATGTTTTAGAACGCTGAATTCATGGCAGGTCTCACCAACTGACATCAATATCTCTCCTCAGTGTGGCACTCAGTGAGGAATGGGCTGCCATTCCCCAAAAAACCTTCCAGCACCTGATTGTAGCCTGTGAGAGTGGAAGCTGTCATCCAGGTTAAGGGTGGGTCAACACCATATTGAATTCCAACATTATCGATGGAGGGCACCACGAACTTGTAAGTCATTTTCAGCCAGGTGTCTGGATGCTTTTGATCACATAGTGTATTCTGTTAAAGTGAGTGGTGTGTTACCAACTGACCTTCACAATGGAAACAGGCTGATAGACACTAACAACAAAAGCCACCCATACTGTTGCAGTAACTGAAAAATTAAATTTAGGATTCAAATCAGCAGACAAACAATGCTTATGGCGATGCATTAAAGTGTGTTCCATCTTCTTGTCACAGAGCCAGTGCATAGCATTATACTTGGATTACCTGTGTAATTTCCTGTAACCATCTGAAGATTAGCTTGAAAAGTGTAGAAGACTGGTTTATGTAATGAATAAATAATTATTTCAAAAAAGTTACTGGTTGCAATTTTATGTATTAACAATGAATAAACAGTCACTGGTTCCAAAACATCCATAATGAATAAGCTTAAACTGATTCAGAATTAGTTATTTGTTCCCATATGCTACAAGCAACATCTTGGTGCTCACCATACTGCAGTGCCACAGCACTGTTTGGAGGCAGAGCATGCATTGACCTTAACACACAAAGATTTGTGTGGTGCTCTGTCCGCTCCCACTCACTGCCATTCTTCTTCATCTGTTGAACGATGATGACTGTTGTTGTGTAGCCATATAGTATGACAATCCTGGCCTGTCCCATCCAAAAAATTATCAGGAATGCTTGTGTCCTGAACTGGGATGATAAGGAAGATGCCTGGATCTTTGTTATTGACAAACTGTGGTGCAAACTCTGTGACTGGCAATTAATGTGAGGTTGCCATCTCTCCTCATAGTGGCTATTGTTGCTCAGGAGCATGCAGGAAATCTACAATAGACTAGTTTCAATGTCAATTTACTTTAATCAGGGAACTGAGTGCAAATTTTCCACACACTGTCAATCCATCTGACAGACTGCATTACGATCTAAAATTCTGGGGTATTTAAGGAGTGATGTATTGGTTGTGGCTAATGTTTCTCAACTGGTTCTCACTCTGACATGCATGGCTAATGAGCTTGTCATGGTGTAGGACTGGCTTGTAAAAGCTCTTGGCACGCAGTGTTGCATTAGCAGTAGCACTTCTTTCATCACATAATGAATGTGATGTGGTCCTGTGTAGCTGTGCTGCCTACTACATTTCTGCTGAGGTCCACTGTCTGACTCACCAGAAGCATTAATGTTGTGTTTTCCGCTTACCCACTTTTGGTGGGAAAATGTTCCTTGTATATAATGTTTGTCTCCTCTATAAAAATTCATTCCATATGTTGGGAAAAGCAAAGAAAATCTTAATATTTTATAAAAATCTTATTTTTTACTAAATTTACGGAATCCGTTACCAGTTTAACTGATGTTACAATTTCTGTTTTTCTCTCAAGTACGACACATTCCAGAGGGATCTCATGTGTGGGTTTCAACTCTGCTTGATTTATTTTATGGTTTATGAAAAGATAAACTGCACAAATGACTGCTAATACTATGATTATGCTATTGGTTATTACGTTAATGGTAATCGTGTTCTGCTTTCATTCATGGTGATATTCTTAAACATGTTTTAACATTTTATTAACAGTAATTTGCCTATTTTCTGCATCAGTTAATTTATCTCTGCCCTGTAGTACTGTAGTATCTAGCGTTTAATTTAGAAAGGAAATATTCTGAATAGATATTGCAGATGGGATTTTATGAGCAGTAAAATGTTGGTTGTACACTATTACCTTAATTACTGTAGTACCTGTAATGGTTGCTGATAGATGAAAATCTACCCCTGATATATCATATTCTGTTCCATTAATTAGTACACTACTAAGCTGCAATTCCACTCTCATCACTCCTATGAAAGTCTTGTTTTTGTTAACAATTCTCAATTACCATTTGTGGCTTGTACAGAGAATAAATCCAATGATTTCCAACTCACTGAAACTGTATTTGTGGCTTCATAACTATCTTCTCACACTCATGTGCATTCATACTCCCCAAATTATGGTATTAATGCTATGTCCATTAAAAATCTATATTCACCCTTAAGATTCTTCACTTTTCCTTGCAACGCAGATATGTCTGTGGTTCTCTCACCTGGTATCATGGTGTTCTGAGTACCTTCATCTTCCATAACCTCTGATGTGGGGCTATCAGTAACCCTTTGGAAGACTACCTTCATCTTTCCCAAAATTATACAGGCTTATTGGCACCATAATCTGACCCTTAATTCCTTGTGTGAGTAGTATGCCTATGTTCAGTACACTGTTGCTCATCCAACATATCATTAATTGCTAATTATTCTACCAAACATACTACAATCATGCTCATAAATTAAGGACAATTCTGATAGATGGTGAAACAATGCTCTGGTGGGCAGTTTGAGGGTTTAAATCACCTTGGGGTGTGACCATGTGGTGCATTTGACCTGCGGTCATTGCACGGTTGCGCTGGCAGCAGTCTACATTGTAGTGGTTAATAAAAAAAAAAAATAAGACGAGAAGAAAAGGTTGAAAATGTGGAAGAAATCGTGAATAAAAATGGTTTTTTCAAAATCGTTAATGACCGTGAAAAAAGGGAAAGAAAGAAAGAAATGCAGATCGGACTTTGTATTACAGAAAAGCTATCAGACGTCATTATTCGAAAAACCTATTGTTGGGGTGGTCCTTGTGGCGTTTTTGAGCAAAAGTTAAACCAATTTCCACTACAAAAAATTTTGAAAAATAACAGAGAATAACAAAATGTAACTGACAGGGGGAAATGGCGTAGCTTAGAGTTCATTCTTTACCAGGTTAACATGTCTTCTTTCGTGCGGCGTCCAGGTCTTCAAAAATCTCCTTCATTTCTGCGTGAAAAATCTGCTCCGAAATCTTGCAATAGTCCAGGAATCACTAATTTATACCAATTAAAATCATCTTGATACTGTATGCAATTTAATTCACTTTGCTACTTCCATCCTCAGAATTTCTTAACAACTTCCACAATGTCTACACATTACAATCAGATCAAGATTAGCCATTAAGTTTTTATGTCAGCATCAGATCATGCCTGCCTTAAGCTTCGGCTAACAAGAGACAATTAAAAAATGGATAGAAAACAAAAAAAGAGTTACCAATTTAGTATTTTCTCTGCCGTCAAGCACTCATACCGCTGCGACGGGATATTTTTTATCTGAGGGAACGAGTGTAGTGCAGCGAAATTCAAAGTCCCGCTACAACATACACAGAGGTGTGTTGGTGCATGTCAGAATACGGTGCAACGAATAAGTGTGCAGACATTTACAGATGTCATAATGGTGAATGTGTGTTGAAAATGGCTCAAAGAACACATATTGATGATGTTATGAGGGGTAGAATACTAGAGCAACTGGAGGCTGGTCAAACACAGCAGGTCGTAGCACAGGCCCTCTGTGTGCCACAAAGTGTGATCTCAAGATTATGGTAATGACTCCAGCAGACAGGAAACGTGTCCAGACGCTGCAGTATGGGACGTCCACCATGTACAACACCACAAGAAGACCGATATCTCACCATCAAATGACCTGTTCTTCCACAACAGTAACATAAACATTTTCTGCTCTTTTTGAGATTTCGCAGTACTATCTATGCTACATCTTGTGCATCTTCCATCCTCACTCTGTGAGACAGTTCTGGAGAAATCCCTCTGAGGAAAATGTCTAGTACTTTATCCTCAGCCTCTCTCAATAAAACTGTATCACCATCTGAGTTGTTAGTCAGCTCGTATGTCTGGATTCTGAACTTGGGTGTCCTATATGGAAATGCTTCTACACTCTCATTTGGCATTTGTCTCAAATAATTTCTCTTTTCTTGCAAGAAATGACCTTAATTGAGTTTCTCTACTGTTGCAGTAAGCCATTTGCCATTTCTTCAAATGTGGTTACCTGATTTAACTTTACTAGGACCTGATTGTGAAGGATCTGGTCCCGCCAGGGTAGCCGAGAGTGCTAATGCACTGCTTTCTGGACTCGAGTGGGCGTGCTGGCCCTGGATTGAATCCGCCGGTGGATTAACAATGAAGGGCCAGTGTGTCGGCCAGCCTGGATGTGGTTTTTAGGTGGTTTTCCACATCCCCTAGGTGAATACTGGGCTGGTCTCCACATTCCGCCTCAGTTACATGACTCGCAGACATTTGCAACACATTCACACTATTCCATGGCTTACATTAGACACAGACAGCTGGGGTACACTACTCCCTTCCTGGGGGGTATGGGGTGGCAGCAGGAAGGGCATCTGGCCACCCCTTAACCTTAACATGCTACATCCGATTGACCATGGCTGGCCCTGCGTAACTGTGGGACAAGGCTTAGACAAATAAAGAAAGAAAGATTGTGAAGGATCTGCCATTTGACTACACAACCCCTGAGCCATTTGGTTGTTCTGTTCCCTTAATAATTTAACATACTCTGTTAGAGCTAATGCTGTGTCTGCTGTTAAAGCTGGTCATGTTTGTGCTATATATGTGCAATATCCTTTGCTATCACAGTCAGCCTTATTCACTGCACACAATATACACTATTATAAATATAAAAAATTACTTATTACTTAATCTTATTGACATCCAAAGACATTCAACACAGTCATCTATTTCATGACCATACTTTCCACATGTGGAACATATTACAGGGATAAACTTATAACAAGGCATTCTGTGGCCAGACAAATTACAAATTTTACCAGCTACACACTAGGCTTTACAAAAGTAACTCTTAACTCACTGCATCCTATTCTAGACATGTCCATAATGAAAATATATTTGTGTAAGCAACAAAGCTTTTCAGTGACTCATCCCACAATTGTTATAATTGGTGGTGTGGCTCTGGTACGAAACTCTTTGACAGACTTCTGATACTGATGCTGCAAGCATCAGAAGCCTGACCATTTCCTGAAACCAATTTTGTGAGAGGCCACTGCTGGGAGAGCGAAGTAGAGATAGTTCTGTTCCCAGAGTCACTCTCCCAGTTTGCTTTTTGCCAGTTTCCCTTGGAAGGATGGTGGTGATCTGTTGTCACCAGTAGGTGCAGTGGGAGAATATTCAGAATTAATAATTATTTCTGTAAGTTACTAGCAGTGTCTTCATCCACTGTTGACATCCGCTGACAATATCTGTTGAGAACTCATTTTGTAAGCAGCCTTCTGTCTGCTCAAGGTAGCTGACATCACTCACTAATTCCTTGCTGGCTGCTTCTGCGGCAGTTGCCACCTGTAGTGGCTTCAGTGTCACCCTACTGAGATGCCTCAGCAGTGACTAGATGTGGCATTTGTGTTGGACTTACACACACTGATTTGGGAGGTGCTCTGTCTGCTTCTACTCCCTGCCATTCCTCTTCATCCGTTGAACCATTATGATGGTTTTGAGCAGCCATGTAGTATGATGATCCTGGTCTGCCAATTGGGTAGGCCTGACCTATCCAACAAATTATCAGGAAGCTGGTGCTCTGAACCATGATGATAAGGAAAACATCCAGATCCACCCATCTGTGACAGCAGCAGACTTTGGTGTTGAACTCTGCAACTGATGATTGTGACAAGATAACCATTTCTGCCTGTAGCAATTGTCATTGCTTCGTAGCATGCAGGACATCTACAAATGACTTCTGCCAGATGTCACTTTATTATATCAGGCAATAAAATGTGAATGTTAGGTATCCCATCAATCCATCGACTGCTGCCTTAAGAGCTAAAGTGCTGGGGTAGTTATGGAGCAAAGCAATGGCTAATGTTTACCCAACATCACTGAAATGACTGCATAGGTCTTACTATTATGAAGGTGCCAGTGATTCTCACTCTGCTGTGCTTGCTTAACAAGTTTGTTATAGTTTAGGACTGGTTCCTAAAAGCTCTTAGCACACATTGTGGCATTAGCTGTAGCATTTCTTTCATCATGTAACAAAGGTGACATAATCCAGTCTAGTTGCCCAGCTTACTACATTTCTGCTGAGGTTCACTGTCTGCCAATATTGTGTTACTCTCGGTACTGTGTCAAAATCACCATAATGTAAGTGAGATAGTTTAGCTCTGGATTTTATAAAATTTTAACTGATTGCTGCCTTTTACAAGTTTGGCATGAACAATGTCAAGAAAAATAACAGACGCTCGTTGAGATTTTGTGGTCGTGGACCACATTGTCCTCTGCTTCGTGGCAGGGAGAATGCCAGGCATTACTGCTGGCATACATTTATGTGGTATACACACAGATACTCACAGCAGCAGGTACTATTGAATCAAACATAGAAATACTGATAATACAACTTATAGAAGGTGACAGTTATTAAGAAAGGGTACCAAGTGACCAATATGTGATTTCAAGATTTAGGGTAAATACTGAGGAATCCTCATGATCTTCAAACTATGTTTGGTCACTCAAGGTGAATGAACTTTTGGCAGAAGAAGATATTTATAAGTATGTTTTGTAAATATTCTTGAGAAATTTCCAAAGAAAAATACTTTTTTGTATTAATTGTAGCGGATCAGTGAGGAACAGAAAAACTTATTGTGTAATCCTAGTGTGAAAATTATATGCATATTCTGTAACTGACACCTTTCTGAATATGCTTGCATCTTTTCATCCCCCTCTATGACTTTTACTCCTGCAAACTTACCTCCAGTACTAAATTGGAGATCCCTTGACATCTCAGAAGGAGTCCTGTAATCCAGTCCATTAACAGATCCATTCTTACGGCCACATTTTTCCACAACTTTCTTGTCTCCTCAATTCTATTCAGTATCTCCTCATTAGTTATGTGATCTATCTATCTAATCTTCAACATTCTTCTGTACCACCATCTACCGTATCTTCCTTCGCCGTCGGCGTTGTCGTGGTTACCGTGAGACACCGTTATACCAAGAGGAAAGGCGCGTCGATCTTAGAGCATGAGATATGATGACCTTAAGCCATAGACAACACACAACGGTCATGGTAGCACCTGATTCCAGAATAGCTGCAGTAGTTAAGATCTACGAACTATCCCCTGTTGACCAGGTCCCCAAAACTTAACTCGTAACGAGATCCCTTCAAAGCAAATTGTCATACGATCGTCTATAAAGGCTTCATACAACGAGAGTACATGTTACGGTTTATGGAATAATAACAGATACGACCAAACTGTCTTGTCTCTTCTGCTTTATTTAACATAACTTCGTTCACAGTTTCATTTCGCATTCACCACTCATTCACCGAAACCCTTTGATGAACAGTTTTGGTTGCATAACACCAACAGTCAATGATAATGATACAGCTTTTCTCCTTTTTATAAATTGAAGCCCGCTCTCCGTGATATAATAAAAAAAAACCGGTCTCAATACCGCGTGCCTCGTGAGACGCGAATAGACTTATCCTGGAATTGACCGCCCTGTAGGTGTACTCAATTTAATGACCACACTACACTGTCCGCTATTTCGCGTAACTGAATGTCCATTTGTTAGTCTGACTATACACTGTAGCTATTTAAAATTCGCCCCTATATTTTTCACAACGCACAAATAGCACTTCGTTACTGGTTTTCTTTTTTTTTTTTCTAAGAATAAACGGAAAAAAAAGACGCCGTATCATTGGCTTAGTCGATATAAAGCAAAACACCTTAATATTCCCAATTTTACCTCTTCTTATAGGATCGGCTACCTTAATCATTAATTTATTACATATTATTTCCAATAACGCTAAACAGGTATCGCCGTTATATTTTAATTGTATTCAAAAGCATGTTACTACTATTATGACCGACCAAATCATAACAAATCGCGCGGCGTGCGTTTTTAACGATAACTTTACGCTATTCAAGTTCCGTTACAGCTGTCTTGACTCGTAATGTTACACGGCCCTCCAGACTGTGATGTCTTGAAGAGGGTTCCAGACAGAACAGGCTTATTTTTTTTTTTTTTTTTTTTTGTGTACTGTGACAGGAGAGGGTATTTGTTTCGGCGAATACACTCACTCTCAGATTCACTCAACAAGTCAGTACATACATTCTACAATATTTAAGTTGAGTTAATGGGCCTAGACAAAATGCCCTTAACTAAATTTCACATTTGTTTATAGGTTGTCTTAGAAACACTTCACACTAATCACTTCATATTCACACCACATTTTTTTTCTTGGATGAAGCCCTCAGTTCTTCAACCGACTGTGCAAGGCAGGGATCACAGCCGGGTTCGACGATTGGCATCCTAGGCCAAAACCTTTATCAGGCCACTTGTTTAACCAGAGAGGATTTGGTCCTTTTCTTTTCCTCTTAATTCCACTTTTAAATCATCCATCCTCGCTGTTCGGTGAGAGGATAAATCGTATTTCAGCGTCGTCATTGTTGCTGATACCAAGAAGGTATCTCATGGAAATCGTCGGTACATTCTTTAATTTTCTTTGTAAGTTAGTATAAGTACATATTTATCCATTGGCGCTTTTATTTAGTCCACTGAGTGTAGTCTTGGTATCATTCAGTGTTTCTTGAATCTATATTTTGCTCATTATCGATAATACTTCTTCAGGTCTATGTGAGGGAACAAGCCTTTAATTACATCAGTATCACAATCTGCTAGGAGGTAGCTCCCCTCATGAGGTATTTTCATTATTTTATATGGACCTGTATATAAATATTGCCATTTCTTATTCAGTCTTTTCCTGGTTGATGCTTTTGGGTGATTTCTCAATAAAATTTCTTCCCCTACATCATATGTGACTACTTTCTTCACATTTTTATCAAAACGGGTTTTTCTCAATTGTGCTTGATGCTTCAGGTTTTCATAGACCTTCTTCACCATATCTTCTTTCTTGGTAATCTTTTGTTCTATTGCAGGTTATTTCTTCATCCATTCTGGCACAATACTTTCAACAAATACTATTTGGTTAGGTGAATAACCTGTCGATAAGTGTGGTAAGTCATTATACACTTTCTCAAATTCATAAATCCAATCGATCCATTTATAATGTTGTTTGGGTATGTACGTCTGTAAAAATCGGTTCAACTCTCGGAAGATTCTTTCAACCGGATTTCCACAAGGGTAAAATCTTGAGATGTAAATGTGCTGGATTCCTTGTTCTTTCATAGTGTCTCTCCATACTTTGCTTGTATAATAAGCAGCGTTGTCTGTCAAGATCATTATAGGTTTGCCAAGCTCAGTTATATAGTTGTTGATAAATTTGCGTAACATGGGTCGAACGTGGAGATTTTTCAAAGGATATAATTTCACATATTTTGAAAAGAGATCATAGAAAGCCAATACATATTTGAACCGTCCACGTGTCATGGGACATGGCCCACAGACGTCACATGACACCAACATTAAAGGTTGTTGTGGGATGATAGGATGTAATTCTATCTTCCGACAATAGTTTATGGGTTTCGCCTTCTGACATATTTTGCACTTCTTAATAATATTTGTAGATATACGTCCCAAATTTGGATGATAGCAGTATTGTGCTATTTTGGCTGTACATTTAGCGGCACCAAAATGACCCCAAGTGAGTGTACCATACTAGTGATTCTAAATATTTATTTGGAACACAAACTTTCCAAACATCTTCTTCATCCTTCCTCCGACACAATATTCCGGATTTTAATTGATACTGTTCTTGAGAGTGACTTAGCGTTTTGCTTTCAACAGCATGCCTAATGGCTTTCCACAACTTATCATCTTCTTGCAGTTGTGGAAGACTTCGAGATAGCTGTGAAATCTGCCTCTCACAATATTGCCTTGATAAATTCATGACTTTAAAGTCAATAGTCCGTTCTTCACACTCGTCAGCATTCTTTCTTTTCGGTAATCTTGAAAGAGCATCGGCTATGATGTTGTCTTTCCCTCTGATGTATTTGAGCGTAATATCATATTCTTGCAGTAGCAAGGCCCACCAGGTTAAACGTGAATGGAACATCCTTCCTGTTAAAATAAAAGATAAAGCTTTGTGGTCGCAGAATACAATGATCTTCTTTCCATATACAAAATAGCGAAACTTTCTAAGTGACCAGACCACGGCCAGTACTTCCAATTCAGTAGTACAATATGCACGTTCACAGCTAGAGAGTGTTCTGCTGGCAAACCCAATTATCTTGATGGTACTGATATCTTCTGGATTGTCCATCTGGAAAAGAGTGGCACCCAATCCTGTTTCAGAAGCATCCGCAGCAATATAAAAATCTTGATCAAGTCTCGGATGATGTAACAGTGGAGCATTAGTCAAAGCATTGCGGATGTTATCAAAAGCTTGTGTGCATTCGGAATTCCACTCCCACATGACATTTTTTCTTAACAGCCGTAACAAACAGTCTTGGCTTCCTAACTGATTGGGTAAAAATCGTCGAAAAAATGAAACTAAGCCGATAAATGACTTTAATTCCGTTCTATTCTTTGGATAAGCAAATCTGTTAATCACATCCATCTTTTTAGGATTTGGTTTTATCCCTTCAGGAGTGATTATATGTCCAAGAAATTTCAATTGGTTATGAGCAAACTTGGATTTGCTCAAATTTACAGTAACTCCATATTCCAAAAATTTCGCAAAAACTCTTCTTAATAAGTCCAAATGTTCCTCCCAAGTTTCAGAAGCAATTAGCAAATCATCCACATATAAAGTAACTTCATTCAAAAGGTCTCTGCCCAGTACGGTATCTAATGCCGATATGAAAACACCACCGCTTATTTTCAACCAAATGGCATGACAGTAAACTGGTAACTTCAGCCCAGAAAAACGAATGCAGTATATTTTCTAGATTCTTTCGATATTCTAGTTTGCCAATATGAACTACGCATATCCAAAGAAGTTAAGAAGCGGGCACCATAAAACTTTTGTACTAACTCTTCTAGGTTCTCCGGTCGCGTTTGTACAGGTATAATGATCTTATTGATCTCTCTGGCATCCAACACCAATCTGATGTCACCATTGGGTTTAATTACCGCCACAAGAGGGTTACAATATTCAGAATCTGAGGGCTCAATAATACCCCATTCTAACATTTTATTGATTTCCTTTCTGACTACTTCTTTCTTTGTCCATGGGATAGAATAGGAAGTACGACAAAAGGGTTTATGTGCATATGTCTTTATATGGTATTCAAAGTCTTTTATTATACCTGGACGTTTACTAAAAATTGACTGATATGCTTCCAACAAGTAGTACAGTTCATCCCTTTGGATAACAGATAAATATTCTGATTCTAACACCTTTTCCTGCAATGACATTTTATCCATCATTTCTTCAGAACATTCAATAAGGCATATATCATACACATTTTCATCATCAATACTGACTTATTTTACCATTAGATTCATACACAATTGATTTGGAATTACTCGGCCCTTTCTCAGGGTAGTTGTCAAAACATTACCATTTGAATTAAATATACATTCACCTTTCTCTAAATTAATGATTGCACCGGTCTCACATAAAAAATCCAAACCCCAGATACATGGTACTGTCATTTTAGGAACAACCAGGTATGTACTTTCTATTTGAGCCCCCTGTATTGTAACGTCAACACGTACTTGTTTCACAACTTTTTCCATTTTTGCGCTGAACGCGCCAGACACGGTACATCCTGTAATAGGAAAAGTGGGCATTTTTACCCCTCGGCTTATCTGTTTTAAACAGTCCAACGTCATGACACTAATAGTTGCTCCAGTATCAATTAATATTTCAACATCAACATTATTTATACTTGTTGGAATTATTGCCTGTAAAATTTGTCCACATTTATTAGAAACTTCAGGTTTTTCTTCAATTAATTCATTCCTTATATCCTGATCATTATTGTACCTTAATACTCTCAGTTCAAATTGATGCCTGCCTTCCTTCTCCTTTCCAGTCATCCTAGGAAGGCATTTGGTGACTGGTATTAGTTTAATCTATCTCGTTGAGTCATCGGTGGGGGTTCATGAACTTCCACAATCCGTACAGTATGATCCGAGTTGTGGTATTCACCCCGTCGCACATTGGATTCACCCCGTCACACATTGGAGGCTCACTCGCCCATTGGTATAACTCCTTGTTCTGGATGAGGACTCGAGGCATTTGTTCCATCCTGCCGATGAACATTATGCTTCGAATTATCTTCCCAAGGTCGAATGCAATTGGGTTCATCACTTGGGTACCTGTTACCCTTATTAATATCACTACTATGCACATTCGCGTCACCATATCGAGGTTTACCTCTAGCACAGTAAGTATCTCTTCTATATTTATTATAATCATTGTTTTTATTGCAACCATAGGATGAAGATTGTCCACGCTCCTGTGATGCGGGTTTGACCTGGTTTTCGGTATTATTATTATCATACGTTAAATTATTATTATAATTATTCGTATTACTATGAGTGTGAGTCGACATTTGATTACTACTCATTTGTCTTGCGTCTTCAATAATCATATCTATAGAGTCAATCACCGACAAGAACTGTTCTACATCGTGGTCAGGAACATTTATTAACTTTTCACGTATATTTATGGGCAACCTTCCCTTCAAAATTCTGATCACTTCCTTGTGAGAAATTGGATCACTCCAATAACGTGTCTTATTTATGTACTTTTCAAAATATTGCCTTAAAGTACTCCTTTTACTGTTAAAATACTCAGGTTGGTAAACCTCTTTTCCTAATTTCTCTTGTTTACTCGACGACCACTATCTAGCCAAAAACAGTTGTTCAAACTCAGCGCAAGTATGGCAACTTTCACTTACTTCGGCAGCCCATAATGCGGCCTCTCCGGTAATTTTGGATACTATAAATTGAAGTCGGTCGTGTTCTGACCAGCTACGCAGGAATATTCTTTTGAAATTATTGATAAAGATTTTCGGATGCAGGTTGTTCTTTTCAGTGGAGAATGTTGGGAATTGTCTACTTTTAAAAATGCTGTTCTCCACCTTTAAAGAAGACAAATATCCTCGCTGACCAAAAGAATCATCATCTTTACCAACCGAATCATCAACTTCCCAATGCAATTTTTCACCACAATTGTACTTAGTATTATCACATGTTCGGTTTTTTTCAACCTATTCTCCGAACGTTCGTCCTCTGTCAACAAATTTTGTGATGACTTTCGTTCTAACTCCGCCAATTTATGATTGGTTTCCTTTTGCCATTTAGGTAACTCATCAACTATTTTGTCTTTTATTTTCTGAAATTCGCTAGTGAAGAGCTTAATTAATTCATCATTTCTACTTAGGTGATCATTGATATTTTCATTTGGCTGGGATCCAATAGTAGTCTTAACCTTGTCTACAATTTCATTTTCTTTTATTTCCATCCATTCAGATAGATCTTCGTCAAGTCTTTTAGTTTGATCTACTAAATACTTGTCAATCCCCTTACGAGCATCAGACTCAAACTCGAATATTTGTTTCGAAAGCTCTTCTATCTGTGCGCTAGCATTGAAACAGCTGCTTTCACACTTAACCATCCTATTGGACAGGCCATCATAACTCTTCGAAACTACCTCATATTTCTTTTCTACGTCATGAAGTTTTCCCATTAAATTATTATATTGCCTTTCTAAGGTGTTAGAAAACTCTACATCTAGTTCTCCAAATTTCGCATTTAATTGAGTCTCCCAGTCCACCTTTAATTCTTTCTTAGTATTTTCCAGTTTATAATCAAAGGTGTTCAGTTTGCTTTCCAAAGAATCCATTTTAACTTCTAATGAACCAAATTTGGCCTCAAATTTTTCATTTAACTTTTGATTGTCCTCTTTTAATTGCTTATTATCTTTTTCTAGTGAACCAAGTCTTCCATTCATTACACCCATTTGAGTATTTATTGATACCAGCATATCAAACATTTTTTGATTAATATTTCCATTTTGAGGATCAACTTGCTGATCTACTTCCGAAACCTCAAGATCTTTATGTTCTCCCACGCTGCTTACCTTACTTATCATTGTATTTGAATCTCCTAACGGCTCTAAATCAATAACTGTATTATTATCTGTACATGTCTCCTGTCCCACATTGAGCTCATGGGATGCATCATCCCTTTCCTCTTCACTTTCCTCTCTCTCTACTCATTACTCTACTCAACTGCACATTATCATGTATTCTTTTCGTTCGTTTTGACATGATTATTCACTACCAAGACATACACCTATTTTCACTATGTATTTATATATATTTATCTACCGAAATCACAAGCCTCAACTTCCCTTTTTTTTAATAATTATACAGTTATTTTAATCATACCTGGTAGTATCGCTCACTTTTAGCGATTATTGAAGAATACCTCTTTCATTGGACAGACTCACTGGCTGCTACAATATTTTCCAACTCTAGGGTTCGTGAATCCGGATGACACTTGACTCGATGCAGCAATCCTCCTCGATCATGTCCCACGTTGGGCGCCACTTCTACCGTATCTTCCTTCGCCGTCGGCATTGTCGTGGTTACCGTGAGACACCGTTATACCAAGAGGAAAGGCGCGTCGATCTTAGAGCATGAGATATGATGACCTTAAGCCATAGACAACACACAACGGTCACGGTAGCACCTGATTCCAGAATAGCTGCAGTAGTTAAGATCTACGAACTATCCCCTGTTGACCAGGTCCCCAAAACTTAACTCGTAACGAGATCCCTTCAAAGCAAATTGTCATACGATCGTCTATAAAGGCTTCGTACAACGAGAGTACATGTTACGGTTTATGGAATAATAACAGATACGACCAAACTGTCTTGTCTCTTCTGCTTTATTTAACATAACTTCGTTCACAGTTTCATTTCGCATTCACCACTCATTCACCGAAACCCTTTGATGAACAGTTTTGGTTGCATAACACCAACAGTCAATGATAATGATACAGCTTTTCTCCTTTTTATAAATTGAAGCCCGCTCTCCGTGATATAATAAAAAAAAACCGGTCTCAATACCGCGTGCCTCGTGAGACGCGAATAGACTTATCCTGGAATTGACCGCCCTGTAGGTGTACTCAATTTAATGACCACACTACACTGTCCGCTATTTCACATAACTGAATGTCCATTTGTTAGTCTGATTATACACTGTAGCTATTTAAAATTCGCCCCTATATTTTTCACAACGCACAAATAGCACTTCGTTACTGGTTTTCTTTTTTTTTTTTTTTTCTAAGAGTAAACGGAAAAAAAAGATGCCGTATCATCGGCTTAGTCGATATAAAGCAAAACACCTTAATATTCCCAATTTTACCTCTTCTTATAGGATCGGCTACCTTAATCATTAATTTATTACATATTATTTCCAATAACGCTAAACAGGTATCGCCGTTATATTTTAATTGTATTCAAAAGCATGTTACTACTATTATGACCGACCAAATCATAACAAATCGCGCGGCGTGCGTTTTTAACGATAACTTTACGCTATTCAAGTTCCGTTACAGCTGTCTTGACTCGTAATGTTACAACCACATTTCAAAAGCTTCTATTCTCTTTTTGTCTAAACTGTTTATCATCCATCTTTCACTTCCTTACATGACTGCACACCAGAGAAATACCTCCAGAAAAGATTTCCTAACACATAAATTTATATTTGATGTTAAAAAGTTTCATGTCTTCAGAAATGATTTTCTTGCCATAGCCAGTCTACATTTTATATCCTCTCTAATTTGCCATCATCAGTTATTTTTCTGCTCAAATAGTGAAACTCATATACTACTTTAAGTGTCCCATTAATCCCCTTAGCATCATTTGATTAGATTTGGCTACATTCAGTTATTCTAGTTTTGCATATGTAGATGTTCATCTTATATCCTCCTTTCAAGACACTGTCCATTCTGTTCAACCGTAGTTCCAAGTCTTCTGCTGTTTCTAACAGAATTACAATTTCATCAACAAACTTCAAAGTTGTTATTTCTTCTCCCTGAACTTCAAGTCTTTCTCCAAATTTTTTCTTTGGTTTCCTTTACAGACTGAATAACATTGAGGACTGGCTACAACTCTGTCTCACTTCCTTCTCAACCACTGGTTCCATTTCATGCCCCTCAACTCGTGGAAATGTCATCTGGTTACTGTACAAGTTCTAAATAGCCTCCCACTCCCAGCATTTTACTCCTTCTACCTTCAGATTTTCAAAGAGAGTATTCTAGTCAGCAGTGTCAAGAGCTTTTTTAGACTTGGGAAATCCCATTGCACCCCCCTCAGATTTAGTGGTAAAATGGACCAGTGTATAATCTGTCAAAAACTGAACACAGATCAAGCATGAAAACAGGAAGAAGGTGTACTGAACTGTGAAAAAAGAAGCAAAATGGAAACAGTGAGCAGTCCAAGCTCAAGATATTCAACATCAAGCGAACTGAAAGAATCACTGTCTCGTTGTTGCGTTGTTATGGTGTTGGATAACAAAGCAAGACATCAATGTTCAAATCCCCTTGTGCCCTACATTTTTTTCTCAAGATTATGAACTTTCCACTTCTTCATTGATATGTCTGTTCTCCTTTTATAGTCTTGAAAATATTCTTATAGAATATGAGTCATGTGGTAGGAATATATTACTGTCTCAAGTAAATGTGATGAACAGGGAGAGCAGGCAAGATGCTGCATAGACCTCTCACAGGAATGTTTGATTGGTCTATGTGATGTTTTGGTTGATTTGAGCAATGGGACAATGTAGCAAGGTGTTGGTGAATGTACAAGTAGTCCCAAATAGCTCTGTAAATTGTGATCGTATTTCATCAGTGAAGTGTACTATATGTCGTGAATTTGTATTAAATGGATTAAGAATTTGCATCATAAATGGTGTCACACCTATTGCTTCTCATGGACGGATGTTCAAAATAATTGCACTGTGGTATGGAATGTAAAATTTGGGATAATGCCATTGAAATGTACTGTGCAGGTTTGCAAATGAATATAGATAATGAACTTAGGAAAGAAATTGTTTTTGTCATAAAATATGCTAAAACACTTGAAAATTTGGTAATAATAGTGAGTAATTCTTCAAAATCCAATGAACATGAGTTCTCCAGTGTGTCAAACTAAAAAAACAGCACATGGCCTGTAACAAAAACTGCAGAACTTACTATAGAACTAAGTAACAAGTTTATGTCCCTGAATTGAATTTAACACAGAGAAGGAGGGTGGATTGTTTCATAAGAGAGGCGGCAGGGGGGGGGGGGGGGGGGTGGGGGGGGTAATAGTTGCTGCTTGAAAAATTAAAAAAAATAATTGGACAGAATAATTGAAAGAAATTGGAAGGTACACATATCCTGGGTGAACTTTAACTGGTACTTATATTAACAGACCTTCAATGTCAATACATTTAAGATCTATATTCATCACTTAAAGTTACATATTTCTTCTCATTAGTTCCATTGTGCATAGAGCTGATTGTGACAATGCTGATACCGGATCGCCTCTCCACTGCTAATGGAAATTCCTCTTGCCCGCTTCAAACCTCCTGGTGCAGGATTCTCTCCACAGGTGAAATGATGAATAGATGGGTGTGATTGGCATAAATATAAATATGAATAAAATTTCCTTCCTCATAACTTTTATAACACTTTAAAATACAGTTGAAATATTCATTTTTGAACAATACTGGCACAGTGAAGCTAGTCATACATTCACCCACTACCACTTATAAAAACAAACAGGATAAGATACATAAATTAATAAACTGAAGAGCACATCTCCTCTCTTTTCTGTATTGAAACATTATCTGTGGCACAAAGCAATTCATTAATTCATATTTGGCTGTAGATGTATAAAAAGAAAAGAATGAGGAAAGCATTGCCCCCCCCCCCCCCCCCCCCCCCCCCCCCCCCGCGTCCTAACATCATATCGAGGTGCACAGTGTCTAAACTTATTTCCCTATTTGAGGGTTGAAAACCCTGGCTGGTATGGTCATAGCCCTTATTTTTGGCCATTGGAGTTATCCAGCATGGTTATCAATTTGTATGGGCATGTCAGCTTCTTTTAACACTTACATATGTATTTTTATTTCATAACAAAACGCTTGATGTACCCACATAGTCCCATTATTATCAGTTAGAGTCTGTCCAGTATTCAGCTTGCAAAGCATGTGTGCATAGCACAGTGGCTGTTATCATTCCATCTTCCACTCACATGTTTAGTACAATGCCAAAGTGTTTGTGTCATGCACTTACAGAGCTTTCACTGCACAAATTTGTTAAGCTCATGTTCAGTGATATGATCCATTGCGAAATCTTTGATGCGATGACAACTGCTTTCCATATCAGCGGCCCAAGGAATTTATTTCACCTCTTCGCTCTCACTTATTCAGTGGGGACACCAGCTATGTGTCAGACAATCATCAACAAGGTAATTTTCTTGCCACTTTTATGACATTGTCAAGCACAGAAAACTCATGTTTTTATGACATTGTGAAGCACTGAAAATTCATGTTATATGAACTGTTATCATCTTTAGTTTATCACGCACACACCCACATATATCACACGCACACTTAAAAATTTTGCAGCCAGGTTTTGTATGTTTTTGCACTTTGTGTTTGAGCCTCTTTCATACAGTTTCATTACATAAAGTTTCTGTAGTGTCCTTTCCACATACTAGACACAGAACATAAAAAAATACAAATACAATTACAAAATACACTTATTCTATTCATTTGCTGACAAATGCCATTATCGTAGCTTATATACATTATAGTATCCAACATATTCTCTTCCCTCTTCATTGCTCATCCTTTGTTTTTAGTACATTTGGTTAAATTACAATTTTGTTATGTTATTTGATTCTAATTGTATAGGTAAACATATTACTCTCTTTTGCTTATACATTCTCCATGAATAGATTCTGTTTTCTTTTATGTCATAAATTGACATACATTTCATTTCTATTTACAATGTCTTCTTGTCAGAGGATATTTATCAATTTCAAAGAATGAAAGAAGTAAACAATAATCACTGCAATAAATACTATGCACCACTCAGATAACTACTCATGGCCTCATCTCTCTTGCATTCTGCAGGAAGGATCTGCACACCACAGGGTTGAGGAAATTCCATGGAAAGACATTTATGTGATCAGTTACATCACATTACTAGACTTAACTGTGATCCCGAGAACAAAATAGTTCATTGTTGATAAATACAACTCAAATCCGATGATACCAATCATATCAAATACTTATTCAGTGTTTAAAAGTGCAGCTCTGTATTTACTTGTTCTGTTTATTGTATAAAGGATAACCTTTTCATATGCCGAGGAATACAGAGTTGTATCATCAACACATGTTATGAACAATGAGCGTAAAACAGTGTTCACATAAGTAACAAATGTGCATAACAATTAATAACATCAAGCTCAAGTACACCAAGACACACACTATTATTTCCTACTACGATGTCACTGATACAGCAGTCCACCCCCGTTAGCTGAGTGGTCAATGCAGTGGAATGCCAAATGCAGGGGCCCAGGTTCGATTCCCGGCTGGAGCAGAAGATTTTCTCTGCTCAGGGACTGGGTATTTTATTGTCCTCATCATCATTTCATCCCCATTTTCGACATGCAAGTCTTCCAAAGTGGCGTTCAATGCAATAAGTACTTGCCCTTGGCCGCCAAACTTCCCTCAATGGTGGACTCTTGGCTCACAATGCTGTACGCTCATTTCCACTGATACAGGACTTGGGATGCACTTTTCATTCTCAATTGTGCACTATTACAATCTGTAAATAACATAGCATGTTTAATTACCTGTATGTGTGTACTTTTGTCATATGTGTTCGCTGTTATCTGAAAATAATATTGTGATATGAGTCAAAACAAATAGATAACATGTTGTATTGCATGGATTATATGTTTCTGTATGTTTTTGTTGCAGTCCCCTGAGTGGAACAGTATCTAAGTAACTTCAAGATCTTACTTTAAATTTATGAACTACGAACTGTCATATTTGCCCACTCTTTGTTTTAAATTGTAGCATATAGGCTAATTAATTAACTTGATTTTTCACATATTACATATTAATTCATGTAACATATCAATTATCTTACTTCATTTTAGGGGTGATAGTTAAAGCTTCATGACTATGCTTTTTATCTGAAGAGTTTTCGTATTCTGAGAAACTGAAAAAACTACTGAAGGGAAATCAAAATAAATAAACAGAAGAGCAAAAAGTTATTGAGTACTGTCAGTAAACTGAAGAGAATTTACAAAATTGAGATTCAAATGTTTTCAAAAATACCAATCTGTGTGTTTTAGCGTATTTCAATCATGGTAGTGAGACAATTGTTTTTAATGTGAATGCCATTCCAAACTGTACATTGCTTTGCAAGCAGTTGGGAGATTCATGTAAGAAATTATAAGGAGAGATATGGAATCAAGGAGATGGGTCAGGGGACAGTGGGATGTAGAAGATTTAAAAATGTTTGGAGTGAAAATGAAATGGAGGTTTACAGGCCATGCATCTTGTGAAATGGACTCTAGTGCAAAGTGGAAATGCTTATTGTATTTGAAGAGATAAGAAAAATTGAAAAAATGGCCTTATGGAAGATGAGTAATTGACATCAGATAGCATGCAACAGCAAGATGGATGTGAACTGCTGAACACCAAACAGCACGGATGGAGGATGTTATTGGGCAGTCATATTCATGATGATGATAAATGATGAGATGTAACATTCAATAGATATTTGTGTTTGTGTCTATCAGTGGAATGTGTTGAATGTGGTAATATTGATTGTTATCTAGACAATGTTAAGCGTGACAGATATCTCTATGACAAGATAGTTTATATAATGGCATTTATATTAACTTACACTTTATATGCTCACATAGTATTGTGTATGTCTGTAATTAAGTGTGTCTGTGCTACTTACCAGAAATACATTTTAATGGATGGTTAGACATCAAAGGCTATCTAACCAAATGTCTATTTCAAGATCATTTAATTTGGTAAACATGACATGTGCTTATTTCATTCAGAGCTCTTTTTATGCAATGACATTTTCTGCCAAAAATGTTACTGACTGACCATTTCAGCAAATAATACAGGCAGCATGAAACAGGCACAGCAACTGAATGAGGTGAATTGAAATTATTAACATATTTAACCTGTATATTTGGTCAATTCCACAATAGTAAATCAAAATACTGGATAATTGTTGCACACATTTTCTTCCCCAACAGAAACTTCAAAAAAAGGGATGGATTCTAATCTGTCCTATATGTGGTGACAAGCAGGAGAGTAGATACAGTCATACATATGCAACAGGAAACAGTATGTATTAATAGGGACCTCATACTATTCAGAAAACAAAGCCATCAAATGTGAAGTATTTCAGGGATCAATAATGGGACCATTTCTGTTTACTCTGATTGTAAGTGACATAGGTGTTGAAGAGAAAGAGAAGTAAACATTGTAGACTGATGACTGTAATGAACAGCAAACCTGAAAAAGACTATATATGCAGTGGTCAGAAACAAAGAGAAGTCTGTGCAAATGAATTTAGAGATGGACAATACAAAATTGGAAGAAGTAGATTCCACTAGATTCTTACATATTACTCTGTAAAATGAACTGAAATGGAAACAATGTATTAATTCTGTCTGGGAGAAAAACAGCTACACCATATTAGTAATAAAGCAGCTATTACAACATGCAGGCAAACATCTTCTGTGCACATTGTACCACAGACTCTGAACCACATCTGCAGTAAGAAGTGACAATGTAGGGAAATACAAACATTCAAGAAAAAAATCACATTACAAGAAAAATCAGTTAGGATCATTTTAAGAAGAAGGTCTTCTGAAGCTAGTAACTTAGTTTCATATTCCATAGATTGTTTTGCATGATACATTTTAATAATGTGGAACAGGTCATTTTACTTTCACATCACAAATTAATTTGCAAATATTGCTCTGTCCTGAACATTTATAAATTTATTTCATTATTTGTTTTCTATTTTCTTCATTTATTTGCTTTTAAATATGCAGGCATGAGTTAGTTATTCCTATCCATGACTTTTTACACATTTCAATAATAGAAATTCTTCTACAGAATAGAAGGAGTAGTAGAGGAGAAACTGTTTCAGTTTGTTTTCAAATTATACTTCACTGTCTGTCAGACATTTTATATCACTGGATAAATGATAAAAAAAAATTTGTTGCAGTATTGCACACCACTATTTGTGCTGCCCGGAAAGTTTCTATCATGAAAAAGCTACTATTAATTTATACTGTTATAAATAATAACTGGTGTATTCATCCTCAGTGTCTTTATCCACCATTGCAAGTTGTCCTGTGATACATGTTGTCTACTGCACTTGACCGTTAAGTCAAAATAAGCAATACTTAAAAAAATTTGTTTCAGATAACTTTATTTTAACTAAAAAAGAGATGTACATGTTACATGCACAAACTCATCTCATTCAATGACCTCCTCTGCTAAAATGGCTGCCCCTGTACATATGGTTCCAACCAATCCTCATCCTCAGTATTGTTAAGAAAGGGCTCTTAAGCAAAATTACAATTAAAGCTCTCATTTTAAAACTAATGACACATTTCAACAACTACAATAGCTCTTCTAGAGTAAATACAAAATTGAATTTTCAAGTATATAATAATTTAACTGTGTATAAATGCTCAGATATGTGGTGTTTACAATCCTCTTACTACTTTTATTAATTAAAAAAGGTTCATGGCTCGGGGAATATTCCTACCAATTACAGAACCTACACCCTTCAATACAATTATAATATAGTAACTGGTTTCTTTGTATCCATCTCACAAGTACATGTTTACTTACATCCCCTCCATCAGAAATTGCTCTTTATGGTTGAAAAAATGTGTTTTTTAATCAATTTCAATGAACTGTTACATTTCATAACAACAATCTTAATGTAGAGAAATGAATATAATTTTTCCTTCTGCTGTTGTAATATGTATGTCATTGTTCCTTTTGAAGTGTAGCATATTATTTACAACTACCTTTGTGAGGGAATAACTATACTGTGAGGCAAAATCAGAATGCCCATCTCCTTAAACAGGTGTCTACAACATGATTGCCGGTGAGCACCTCATATTGTCCTTACAGCACATTTTTGAGCTGAGCTATGAAGACTTTCTTTCTTAAAGAAGAGTTTCCTCAGAACCTTATTCCACGTGCCATTACTGAATACAAATATGCAAAATACATCAACTTACTGATTTGTCTCTTCCCAAGGTTTGCAGTGATTGTACTGGTGGTGAACTTAGTTGTTTTAGGAGTTCCAAAATGTGCTTTTTTATGAAAAGGATAGTTGCTACTCACCATATAGTGGAGATGCAGATACACATAACAAAATAACTGTCAGAAAATGAGCTTTTGGCCAACAAGGCCTTTGTCAGAGATAGAACTACAGACACACACACTCACGCAAATGCTATTTGTGCACACTTGACCACAATCTCTGGCTTCTGAGGCTAAATTGCAAGCAGCTGGACATGATGGGAGACGCAACCAAGTGGTTGGACTAAGAAGGAGGCTGGGATGGGGAGGGGGAGGGATAGCAAGATAGGAGTGGAGAATGATAAAGTTCCACTTGTGGGAGCATACAGGGATGAGGTGCAGAGAGAGTAGGGTAGCTAGGTGCAGTCGGGATGTTAGACGGGTGGGATGGAGGGGGTGGGGGGTGGGTAGCAGAAAAGGAGAGAGGTAAAAAGACTGTGATTGCATTGGGCAAATAGAGGACTGTGCAGTGCTGGAATGGGAACAAGGAAGGGGCTAGAGGGTAAGGACAAAGACTAATAAATATTGAGTCCAGGAGGGTTATGTGAATGTACAACATACTGCAGAGAGAGTTCCCACCTGTGCAGTTCAGAAAAGCTAGTGTTGGTGGGAAGGATCCAGATGGCATAGGCTGTGCAGCAATCTTGATATGAAAAATGTTTTGTTGTGCTCAGCGTTGGGGTGGTCAAGCTTTTTCTTGGTCACTGTGTGTCAGCATCCAGCAGACAGCTTGTTAGTTGTCATGCCCACATAGGATACAGCACAGTGGTTGCACCTTAGCGTGTAGATCACATGACTGGTTTCAATGGTACCCCTATGTTTGATGGGATAGATGATGCTTGTAACTGGACTGGTGTAGGTTGTGGTGGGACAGGACTTGCATATAGGTCTATTAAAGGAATATGAGCCATGATGCAAGGGATTGGGAGCAGGAGCTGTGTTGTGATAGATGAAAATATTGTGTAGGTCCAGTGGGCGGCAGAGTACCACTGTGGAAGAGGTGGGAAGGACATCCCCCATTACAGTGCATGACAAAAGGTAGTAGAAACCCTGGCAGCGAATGTGATTCAGTTGCTACAGTTCTGGCTGGTACTGTGTAATGAGCGAAATGCTCTTCTGTGTGTGGACGTGAGACTATGGAGGGAAGTGGATGATGGAGAGATAAAGCACAGGAGATCTGTTTTTGTACAATGTCGGGTGGGTAATTACAGTCTGCGGAGGCCTCAGTGAGACCCTCAGTGTACTTCTAAAAGGACTGTTCATCATTACTGATGCAACAGCCATGGGTGGCTAGGCTTTATGGAAGAGACATACTGGTATGAAATAGGTGGCAGCTGCTGAATTGAAGGTGTTGCTGGCGGTCTGAAGGTTTGATGTAGGTACTGGTGTGGCCATCCTTGAGGTGAAGGTCAACATCGAGGAAGGTGGATTGTTGGGTTCAGTAGGACCAGGTGAAGTGAATGGGGGAGAACGTGTTGAGGTTCTGAAGGAATGTGGATAGGATGTCCTCACCCTTGGTCCAGATCATCAAGTTGTCATCAATGAATCTGAACTGGTGAGGGGTTTAGGATTCTGGGTGGTTAGGAAGGATTGCTCTAACAGCCATGTGCAGGCTGGCATAGGATGGTGCCATGCGAGTTTCAATAGCAGGACCCCAGATTAATTTGTAGTTAGTACTTTCAAAGGAGAAGTAATTGTGGGTGGGGGTATAGTTGGTCATGGTGATTAGGATGGATGTTGTAGGTTTGGAATTTGTCGGTTACTGGGGAAGGTAGTGTTCAGTAGCAGCAAGACAACGGGCTGTAGGGGTGTTAGTGTAAAGGAATGTGGAATTAATAGTGATGAGCAGGGCGCCATGTGGAAAAGTGGCAGGAACAGTGGAGAATTGGAGGAAGAAATGGTTGGTATCTTTTATGTAGGAGACTAGGTTGCAGGTAATAGACTGAAGGTGTTGATCTATGAGAGCAGAGACTCTCTCAGTGGTGGTAAAGTGACCGGCCACAATGGGACATCCTGGGTGGTAGGATTTCTGGACTTTAGGAAGCATTTAGAAGGTAAGAGAGCAGGGAATGGTAGGGGCGAGGAGAGAGGGGGGGGGGGGGATGTTCAGGGATGGACCTAAGTATTTGAGGAGAGACTGGATATCATGCTAGATTTCTGAAATGAGGTCACTGTGGTAGGGTTTGTATGTGGATGAATCTGAAAGGTGGTGGAGTCCTTCTGCCAGGTAATCCTTGTGGTTCAAATCAACAGTCATGGAGTCTTTGTCAGCAGATATGATTATAAGATTGGGATCAGTTTTTAGGTGGTGGATTGCGGTTCTTTCTGCAGATGTAAGGTTAGTTTGCATGTTGAGGTGATTTGGGGGCAGTGGGGTTGGATCACAGTTGGATGGAGGAGTGAACTAAGTCAATGGGAATGGATCATGCCTGGATAGGTAAGTTAACCAAGTCAGGCAGAGTTCAAGATTGGTCTTTGGTTGAGTCTGACTGGTAGGGTTGGTGGCAAAAAGGTGTATCCACTGTTGAGAGCAGGAGAAGAACAGTAGGTCTTTTACAAGTCCTGCATGTTTGAAGTTAGAACTGGGGCAAAAGGTGAGGTCTTTGGAAAGGACTGATACTTCTGATGGGATAAGGCTTTTGGGGGAAATGTTCATGACCTTGTTTCTTGTCTGTTACATTCTGGATTCTGTGTGGTAGTGGTAGGGAGTTTTTGAGGCTGTGCAGTGTTGCACAGGTGGTGGATAGTGATAGTCCAAGGTGGGAGTAGGAAGTGGACAGGAGGGAGAGTTTTTTGAGGTGGTGTTGTGCATGTTTCTCTAGTTTCTCAAGGGCAAGAAATTCGGTGTGTGATATGGGATACAGGAATTTGGGATTGCATAGCAGCAAAATTTTACAGACAGAGAGAGGTATTGCAAGGAGGCTGGGGCCTGATTGATATGGTTTTGCAGAACTATGTTGGTGAGGGAATCTGATGGAATCCGAGGAGATGTAGGTCGTTATGGGATGAAGGGTGGCAACTGGAGATGGGTAATTTGATGGTAAGGCTACTTGGGGAGATTGTATGAGCCAAGCGACAATGCAAGAATAATAAGTCGGACTGAATTCTTGCTAGTGGTAAGGAAATTTTCTCTATTGATGCAGATAGAAAGAGTAAGGATCCATTGTGGAGGATAAAAACGCAAAAAGATAAGTAAATAACATAGAAGTATGTCAAAAAAATTCATAAAAACACACCCAACCATGTGGGAAAAATTGCAAAAAGGATGAAACTGATGGAATAGGGGGAAACAACATGAAATCTGAGGGTGTAGGCTGACAGTGAAAGGTGAAAACCAATTGAAATTGGAGTGAAGAAACAATGAGATTAAAGCAAAAATAAATAAAAAAAGTTGTAATGAGGGTTGTTGGTGGATAACTGTGAAGAAGGGGGATGACAGATGTGACTAGTTAGGTGAAGTTAGTATGTGCAAACTGGAATAGAGTGCAGGAGGAGTAGAGGGTGGGGAAGGGTTGGGGCAAATAACAAACTGTCTGCATGAATGGCCACCAACAAACTGCAGCCAAGAAACAGCTGGACTACCCCATTGACGAGCATGCTGCCCAACACAACATTCTTCATTTCAATGACTGTATCGCAAACTGTGCCATCTTGATCCTTCCCATCAATGGCACCTTTTATGAATTGCTCAGCTGGGAACTCTCCTTGCAACATATCCTACATTCTTGTAACCCTCCTGGCCTCAACCCTCACTAGTCTTTATCCTTACCCTATAGCCTCTTCACTGTTCCCACAGTCCTCTATTCCACCAGCATAACCATAGTCTTTTTACTTCTCTCCTTTTCTGCTACTCTCCATCCCCACGCCATCTGTTTAGCCTCCCAATTGCACCTAGCTTCTCAACCCTCATAGCCTTATGCTCCCACAAGCAGCACTTTACCATCTCCCACTCCTACCCTGCTATCTCTCCCCATCCTCACCCCAGGCTCCTCTTTACCCCCACCACCTGGTTGCATCTCCCATCATGAACAACTGCTCATAGTGTAGCCTCAGCTGCCAGAGACTGTGGTCATGTGTTGTGAGTCGCATTTATGTGACTGTGTGTGTGTGTGTGTGTGTGTGTGTGTGTGTGTGTGTGTGTGTGTCCTATCTCTGAAGAAGGCCTTATTAGGTGAAAGCTCATTTTCTGACAGTCTTTCTGTTGTGCCTGTCAGCTACTCAGCATCTGCACTGTACGGTGAGTAGCAATTATCCTTTTCATAATATTGTTACATTCCATCCTAGATTTTCCATTGTTGAAAAATGAGTCTTTTCCCATTTAAATTCTCATCCATATGGTCATTTAAGAATTTTGAAGTTTCTACCATAGTTGTTTTTTCTTATCATGTGTTAGACTAATAAATATTATAATATCAATAGATTTGCATAACTGATTATGTTGTGAATTTTTAAAACTAAGAGTGAGACCGTGCACAGAAAAGCAATCAATGATATATTTAAAAACATGTGTTAGTTATTCTTCTTTTTCTGTAGGGATGTTTGGATTGATTACAATGCTAATGTCACCAGAAAAAAGAACTAATTCAGCTTCTTGTTTGTTAGACAGAACACCATTTGCATGTATGAGAAACAATAGTGGACCTAAGATTGAATTACTAACCATAACTTTGTGAATTATTTTGGTTAGATATGACATTATCCATTGGTTGGGTGTAGCATCAATCCCATAAAACTTTAGTTTAGCTTATCTAGGAGAGTACTGTGATTCACACAGTCAAATGTCTTAGATGGGTTGGAAAAAATATTGGTCAGCATCATTTTTTTACATAATGCTTGCAAAATTTGGTGAGTGAACATGTAAATGGTATTATCAGTAGAGCATCTCTTCTGAAACACAGGTTGTGATTTGCTGAGGCTGTTATTGTTGTTTAGGTGAGATACTGTTCTAGAACACATCATTGTCTCAAAGATCTTGGAAAATTATGTCAGCAGTGAAACAGATAGGTAATTATTGACATCTCATTTATTATCTTCCTTAAAGAGGTGTTTAACAATGGCATATTTCAGCCCCTCTGGAAAAATGCCTTCTGTTAATCATGTTTTAAATATTTCATATGAGACTGGGCTAATTATATGGGAACAGATATTAAGTACTCTATTGGAAACACCATCAAAACCTAATAACTTTCAGTTTTTGAGAGAATGTATAATTTTCTCAATTTCAGAAGGAGTTGATGACACATTCATATGACTGAATTTGATGAGAGTTACTTTTTCAACATACTGCTGTGACTTTTCTCTTGAACTGTTTGTTCCTATATTTTCTACAATATTTAATGGTTCAAATGACTCTGAGCACTATGGGACTTAACTGCTGAGGTCATCAGTCCCCTAGAACTTAGAACTACTTAAACCTAACTAACCTAAGGAAATCACACACATCCATGCCTGAGGCAGGATTCGAACCTGCAACCCTAGCGGTCGCGCGGTTCTGGACTGTACTGCCTACAACCACTCAGCCACTCTGGCCGGCTCTACAATATTTAAGAAATGATTATTAAGTAAATTTGCTACCTTCAACTCACCATTTATAGCCCTTCCATTCATTTCAATAGTGAAGTTATCCTATACTATAGGTTGTCATCCTGGCTCTCATTTTGCTGAATTTCATATGGCCTTAAGTCTGTTACGGAAATTACTAATTTATGACATTATTTGTGTGTTCTTTGATTATTTAATAACATTTCTAGTAATTTTGAGTAGTTTTTGTAGTGTGCAACTACTGCAGGATCTCAAATTTTTCTTGTCAGCAGATACTTTTCCTTTTTCCCTTTACAATATACTTTAATCATTCTAGTGATCCACAGTTTTATATGTGTGTGTTTAATGTCCTTCTGATTAGATTATGTTGAAACCTATTTTCAAATAATAATATGAATTTATCATGGAATACATTAATTTTATTGTAGCGTTTGCTTCATTATAAATTTCATCCGAGGTCATGTCTTGTAAATTATTCTCAAAAACATTTTACCTGCAGTCATTAAACTAATTGATTTTCTTTAGGAGTATTCATATTGTAAGACACTGTTTTATTAATCATAACTAACAGTGCATCATGATTAGAGAGAGCATTGTTTACTGGGTTAATAGTTTTTTATTGCTATGAGCCTCACCCAAGAAAAGTTCATCAGTCAGGCTTCTACTGTATTCATCCACCCATGTTGGAAGTTAATTATGGAGAGCAAATTGTTGAATCCAAACAAGGTTGGAATGCTTTTGAAAAATCTACAATGAAGTTAGTAAGATGACTACTGATAATTACAACATTCTCAAAAAAATAAGGGAAACTAATAGTTAGTGGAGAGGATGAATATGCACCAAATGCGTCTATAGATAGAAATCTTTCTTTTCTACATTATAATGCAGAGGGACTTGTAGACTATCTTACAGTCATTACACAACACATACTTTTTGTTAGTGGACATGAAAAATTTGCAGATAACATACATTTGTTCGAAATCCAGAATTACTCCTTACCTGGTTTTTATTTTTCATACTGACCATAAAGGTGGAGGAGTAGCTATTTACCTTAAAACAGATAACTTAATAGAATATTGGGAAAACACATTCTGGGTAAAAGTATTCTTCTGGTTTGCATTGTGAAATTGGTGCTATGATAAAATTCATGTCTGCTGTGTACTTTATGTTAGCATTGTATAGATCACTAAAATTTTGAATTAGTTCTGAATTTCCTTGATACAGTTTCATTTAAATTAATCTCTAAGAAAAAACATATAAATGTTATACTGTTAGGGGATATGAATATTAACACTTTACAAGACTGTCAAGAAATCAAATGCTTTAAAGACTGCATCTATTCTTATGGTGCAAAAAATCTGTTTGGTGATGTGCCAATTAGAAGTACTCCAACAAGTGCCAGCTCTACAGATCAGGTTATTATCAACTGTAAGAATATTACTGTCACGTATGCTATGAATGGTCACAACTCTGACCATCTAGGCTAACTATTAGTGTTAAATGGAGATCCTTGTATAAAAACAAAGAAAATTTATGAATACAAAGGAACTCTCTCTGTAACAACATTGCCAAACAGAGAGATCTTTAGTCAGGAACTTGAGATTTAGTATCGCAAGCTCAAGGAGTAAATAGTAAATGAGATGCCTTTGTAGATACATTATCTTTTCATTTGAATAAGACTAGACCTGTAGCATTTGATATTTTACCTGCAAACTCAATGAAAAATTGGAATAAATGCATATAATGCAAAGAGGGACATAAAACAAGCAGCACAGTGATAAATAGAAACAATACAAATATATGTACAAGTTTCATAAGCAAGTTAAAAGATTGAAGACTGAAACAATTAACTCAAAAATACAAAATACAAATTGTATATCAAAGACCTTGTGGTTCATAGTAAATGAAATAAGAGACAATAAAACAAAACTAAAAAATAACATAAACATACAGATATATAACAACAATATGTCACCAATCCTCAGGAGATAAGTAATATTTTTAATGACTACTTTATAGATATTGTAGACTCTGTCTTTTGTACTACAGATAAAGAACGTATTGAAAATCATGCTGAGGCCAACTTTGAACCTCATCAACTCCCTGAAATTGAATGCAACGACATTTTGCAGATTATCAGAGAATTTTAAAAACTAAAAATTTGCTGGATGGGATAAAATTTCTCCATTTCTAAGTAACCAATGCCAAAATCATCTCTCATATCCTTTGATGCATCTAATAAATAGTGTCTTAAAAGAAGAAGTGTTCCATGATATACTAAAATTAGCCATTGTTTCAGCTCTATGAAAAAGGTGATAAACAACTAGCAGAAAAATACAGACACCCCTCTTTAACTCCTGTTTTTAATAAGTTAATTGAAAAAATAATTCTATAATTGTAAGAGCATTATAATATTGCACAAACTCCTGGGAGATTTTCAGCATGGTTTTAGGAGTGTGTAGTGCATCGAGAATTTCGGTGTAAATTCTAGAGACACTCGGCTTTCCACCGTCCCCAACACCTGATATTAGATATAAGTAAGAGAGTGGAAATGTGTCTACTGCACCACTGGTTTCTGAGTGCAGGTTGGAAGTTTGTAATGAGAAGACAATAAGCAGGGCAGTCGAACGCCAACGAAGACAAGTGTTTGCCACAAGTGCCACAGACGCTGTATGAGAGAACATGGAGTAATAAATGCTATTCTTTGCTGTGTTAGTGAATTTGATTGTTTTAAAAAAGACAAAATAACTTTTGACTATAGACTTTTAACTTCATGTCTTTCTTAGCTCTGAATGAAGCAAGACGCATGTGATGTCTATAAATTATTTGGTTGATAAAACCAGGCAGTTGTGATTATACTTAATTGCATCTAATGGGCATTGGCATAGTTAACTTATGAGAGTTTGTATGCTTATGTGAAACTTGTGAAAATGAAAATATACCTCAGCTGAACTGAAAGTATGAGAGTACTGAGTTATTTCATGTGAGAGGGATAGTAATTTTTTGGTTCCTATAACCAGCATTATTTCTTGGGAGAAGAAGTGGTGGAGATCGATGCAGCCACATATCCAGAGAAGAGGATCAGCTAAATGCTTCAAGTAAGACAACTGTAGTAATAAAAGTGTGAAGTTTGCAATCCAGCTTTGCACTGCTTCTCTTGTCGCCGAAATGGTTAGAAGTGGTCACAGGGCCATGACAGCATCACTGCATTTATGCTGAAAGTTCTTGACAAAACTGATGAAGGCTTGTAAGTGGCTGGAGTTTTCCTACATCTATAAAAGGCTTTTGATAAGGTTGATCATGCGGTACTCATGTCAAAACTGGCCAGAGATGGCATCAGTGAAAAATTTCTGCCTATTATTAAACCCTGTTTAAAAAACAGAAGACAGTGTACCACAATCACATGGAATAATGGAGAAACATTCAAAAGTTACACGTCAAGGGTCAGAAATATTATATTTGATGTGCCTCAGTGATCAATAATTGGTTCCTTCCTTTTCATATTCTATGTCAATGACTTCCCAAATGCATTTAAAAATGATACCTTCACTACGTTATACATAGATACAGGCCTTTGTTGAGAAAATGATTTGTCTAATCTCAGCAAAGATGCAAAAAATTTATGTAGATATCAGAAAGCTAAGACTCTCAAAATGAAAATCTAAAAGTCAGCTTGCAAAAAACAACCATAATTTCGTTCACTGTTGAACAATGTAAACTCCTGGTAGGAATAGCAACAACGTAGGAAACGCAGATTGCTACTAACCATAAAGGAGACATTTTAAGTTGCGGACTGGCACAATTAAAAGACACTTACATAAAGCTTTTGGTCACTGCCTTTGTGAGCAAAAGAGAAACACACTTCATTCATACACACAAGCAAGCACATGCACACATGACTGCAAACTCCAGTTGGGTTGTATTGAACTGAATTTAATTTGATTCTGTTGGATTACACTGTGTACAGTAAACATACATATGGTATAGGACACATCAAAAACAAAAATGTTCATTGTCAATTTCCTAAGGAGGCACCATTTTGATTGGATTCTCCAACATCATTGATTATAAAGAAAAATATATGCAGATTTAATTTAGAAAACACTCTTTAACTGTCAAAAGAGAGCAAGCTGTAGTCTTGCAGCTGCTCCTATTGCACATATGGTAGCAATTAACATATGTTTTCTATTTACTTAGTTTTAATTTTAGTATT
Source organism: Schistocerca piceifrons (assembly GCF_021461385.2). NCBI lineage: Eukaryota > Metazoa > Arthropoda > Insecta > Orthoptera > Acrididae > Schistocerca > Schistocerca piceifrons. The sequence goes on along the minus strand of NC_060141.1, from coordinate 140,382,846 downwards.
TTTCTAAGTAATGTAAATATTTCAAAATGTTAGCTAAGCTTTTCCTTAGTTGGATTCATTACTCAAAGCATTGTTTGCAATGTACTTAGTCCAGTGACGCAACTAATTTTACTGGGAAACTTGTTAGTTGAAAGACATAATTGTACTTTTTACTACAGCTAATTTTTGCAATTTTCATGTGAGCTGGTATGTGTTTATGGAAGTTAGTGATACAACTCTTTAGAAAGACTGGTGTTCCACCTTTGCAGCAATGTATTTCAATTTCTGTGACAGTTGTGGCGTAATTGAATTAAAAGTCTTTGTTAGCTACATTTTCAGTTGCAGAGATTTGTTTCCATGTTGGTTAGATACCAGTCTTTACCATTAGACTTTTGGTGACTTAATTCCCATACACGGTATGACATACCTCAGAAGTTGATTAAGTCCTTAATTAATAGTTTTGTGTAATTAATTTAATTTCCAATATGATGCTTACATCCATAAATGGGATATTCTCAATCAAGATATTTAAAAAAGTATCAAAAACTTTTGTTACTTCCACATATTTCGTAAACTAAATTAGTTTATTACTTATACTCCATCCTGAGGGGCAAAATCTAACCATGCTATTCTTCAAATGATTATGTTATTCCTAAAATCTCAATATGTTTACACCGCAATCTTTATAAGTTCAATCATCATGCCAAAAACCGTCAGTCATAGGTGAGCTGTTAAATGAGTGACACCTCTATCAGAACCATAACAATGTTAATAAAGTCTGGGCTCAGATTGAGTGATGGTAACAGCTATGTGTAACTAGTGTGTAATAAGTCTGTGGCTGCTAAACGCGTGACTGACATCTCAGGGAGAGTATGCCACCTTATCATGTACCATAGAATGGGGTGTAGTGGGACATGTGGGGTGAAGTGGGACGTTATATTATCTTTGGTGTTTTGTTGTTGCTGACATCAAGTGGCTCTCTCTGAAATTGGTCTATTTACTTAATTTCTTTCATCAAAGTTTAACAAAGCAGATACATAATGTTTGAAGCTTATTTTTCTGGTAAGTGCTTCACAGATTGGTTTTTTCTGTCATGCTAAAAAGGTTAAATTATAAAATATCCTTACAAACCTCTTCCAGTGCTCAGAAGACTATTAATGTAATGTTCAGCTTAACCTATAGTCTTAGAGCTAGTATTGGCATTATGTTGTATACAAATTGTCGTGATGTTATTGTCATTAATGTACTCATGAGACCAATTAGTTCAAATAATTGTCATTTTCAGGGGTGAAGTGGGACTTGGTGTGAAACTATAAAAAAGCTGCAGGGAGTGGTGGACTCTTTAAATATGATGAAAATGCAATGCAAAATTATATTGCAGAGTACAGGAGAAGTAGCAGAAACATAAGGATCATAGCTGAGGAATATGGTGTTCCAAAAACTACCCTGGCAAATAGGGCAAATGAAAAATTTAAGAAGAAACATGGAGGTCAACAAGTTTTAAGTGAGAAGCACGAAAATTTAATAGTGGCAGGAATTTTAACCTGTGCAGAGTGGGGGTTTCCTCTAAAAAGTGATGATGTTAAGGACACAGTAAAACTTTTCTTGATCGACTTTGATACCATGTGAAAAAATTCAAAGATCATAGACCTGGGAGAGATTGGATATGGAAACTTTTATGTCGGCATCCTAACCTCACATTTCATCTTTCAGAAAATGTGAAAAGATCAAGAGCTGCTGTTAATGAAGACTGCCTTACTTGATATTTCAAAAACTTGGAAGCTAATTTGAAAGACATTCCTCCAGAAAGGATTCTAAACTATAATGAAACAACTTTCACAGATGGTCCTGGATCTTCTAGGGTCATTGTAAGAAGAGGATGTCGACATACAGAAAGAGATATTGACCATAGCAAACAGTCAACCAGTGTGATGTTTACTGTTTATGCTAATGGAGAAATGCTCCCCCCCCCCCCCCCCCCCCCCACTGCCCCCCCCCCCTTTCATTGTGTACAAGACCTTGGGCACAAGCCTCTATCCAACTTGGACCGAAGGTGGTGTTGAAGGCTCACATTATGCAGTAAGCAAATCTGGTTGGTTTGACATGCCATTATTTGAAGAATGGTTTGTCAAAATAGATCTGCCATATCTGAGAAGACTTGATGGAAGAAAAGCTGTGATAGAGGACAGTCTTCCAAGTCACTGTGCAAATTGCTTGTATACTCTTGGCACACTTCTGGTGTCCTTGGTTATATTCATCTTGTTCTGCCGTAAATATTCTCTTGACCATGTTTGTAACATTAGTTGTTGATTGGGCTTCTTCTACTGATGCAAGCCGCTGACATCGAGATGATGTGTGGAAGAAAGGAAAACTTTCGTGATTTTGCACAAATTATAATTATTATTCAGACAACAAAAATAGCTACCACACACACGTCTTACAAAAATATGTCTTCTCCACTCGAGAACTAAAGACAGAGTCTCTCTATTAAGAAGAAAAATTGAATGGAATTTTTTTATCACTTGTTACCTGCCTTCCGGCATAGCAGAATACATCTTTTCCGGGTGCTGACAGCAGTTATCCTAGGCTTTTTCCATGTACCAGTACATCATCTCTCAGGAAATGATAAGATTTTGTCATGAACATAACATTGCCTTTATAATGCTGCCTCCAAATTCTACACATCTAACAAAGTCCTTGGATGTTGCAGTATTCAGACCAATTAATGCAGCATTCAGAGCTGTTTTGCTGAACTGGAAGAAACTGTACAACAGCTGTCTGCCTAAATTCCAGTTTCCAAAAACTGAAGGAAGCACTGAAGAAGGTTGATAAGGTGCAAAGGAACATCATCTCTGGCTTTAGAGCATATGGTAGAATACCATTAGATCCTGAAAATGTGCTGCAGAAATTTCCAAGGAGAGTTCAGCATTCCGAGTCTGAGAATGTTTGGACAGATGTTCTCACTGAAAAGTTTGTCATAGCCAAATCTAGTGATTCCTCAAGAAGCAGAGGTAGGAAACTAAATGTTCATCTAGGTATGAGCATTTCTCCTTCAGATTTTGTCATGAACGTTTGCACAACTTCTGCCAACCATAGTAGTGACTGCAAGCACCAGCTGTCCATTGGTGCCCAACAAGATATTAAAATTCCTAGAGATAAGATCAGAAGTAGGGAAATGAAACTTAAATTTGCACTATCAACAAGAGAACAACCCAGAGACGTCAATGTGGTGAAATTTATCTCAGAGCAAGACCACCAAACAAAATTCTACTTGGGAGAAATCAGTGGTGTACCAAAGGATAAGACAATTGAAACAAAATTTCTAATGAATAAAATAGGGAAAAAAGTGACAATGTTCCATTTCCACTAAAATAGTCTTATTTTCAGAAAAAGTTCTAGAATTTAGAATAAAAGGTTTTCTCTACAAAACTTTTTTATTTGGTAGCATATAATAAAAAGAATTTCTGCTTACCATAATCATTTGTGTTATTTCCCTGTCCTGCTTCGCCTCAATAGTCAACTTGTGGTCTTTTGAACACAAATAAATGTCTGTCCCACTTCACCCCATCTGAAAATCTGTCCCACTTCACCCCATTCTACAGCTGGATTTTTGAAAGGCTCTTTGGTTAAACTTCAGTCTGCACATAAACTTCAGTCACACAGTGCTTCAAAGTTATCTTCTGTTTAAATTGTGTTAGTGTTTCAGTGTCAACTAAATACCATACATTTCTGTGCATTATTATCTGTTGTTTTGCAATTAACTGTGTAATTTTTTCTTAACCACAATTAATTTTGAACTGTTGATGCCAAGGCTATTTATTCAGCTACACATGTAGAGAGTGCAATAGTTTTTTGTTTTTGGCTAGACCATAAAATTAAAGAGTTTTACAATTATATGTGTGAACCAGTTAACAGAGTATAAATGTTGTCTCTCACTGTCTTTATCACAGTCAGTAAAATTTTTTTGGGTTTGCAATCGAATTATCAATATGTAAAACTACTGACGTTTTAGTCACTTGCAACATTGACTGAAACGTCAGTAGTTTTACATATTGACAGTATGGTCACAAAGTACAGAAGTCAAGAAGAACTGCTTCTTGTTCCAATCTTTGTTTGTGATCTTTGTTTGTGATCTTGGGTTCCTCTGTCTTTGAACTTGAAAAATTCTCAAATCTGGACAGTCTCCAAATTGATGAATCAATAGCCTTTGGTTGCCTGACAGTAGCCTACAAATGTCTACTTCTCTGACTTCTTACTCCACTTCTTGTGATGGGGTTTTGGAATGTGAACCATTGCACTCCTGAAAAAATTCTCAAATGTAATAAACAAGGCCTATGACAAATTTCATATGATGTCTTCTCTCCAAGTGTGGTGGGTGGCAAACAATCTGATAGGTATGTAGCTGTAGGCACAGTTTCTGCCCAATACACCTTTGGTAGGCTAACACTGAACATTATGGTATGAGCTTGTTCTGTTTAGTCTCTCAGCAAAACCATTTTGCTGTGGACTGTAACATACTCTAAGCTGGTGGATGATATCTTCAGAAGTCATAAATCTTGTTAATTCATTGTTGACACACTCTTTTCCATTGTCAGACAGCAACTTCTTGATATTTCTACCTGTTTGCTTTTCCACCATGGCTTTGAAGTTTTTAAATATTTGTATTTCCTCAGATTTTTTTTAAAGAGATAAACTTGAATGCTGAGTGAGAAAATAATGATTTCCACCAATAGAATCAGTTTCCATTTTCCCATACAAATCAGAATGAACTACATCTAATACATGTTTAGAATAACTTATGGGATTATGGATACAGATCATAATATACATAATAAACAGTTCCCAAGTTTTCTATATACACATACATTTTACCATAAAGACTGATATACATGATCACTGCATGAAGTACAAAGGCAGACTGAATGAAACATGGTGGCTCGTCAGAGCAGTTAATGTTCCAAAGATTGAAATTTGTGTGGTCAATGTGACCTATCGATGCCACACAGAACCCCCCCCCCCCCCCCCCCACACCCGACCACCATGTGTGCAATACAGAGTATGGCCTATAAGTGGCGAAATACGCTCAGGCTTCAAGAAGAATATAATAATTCCAATCCCAAAGAAAGCAGAAGTCGGCAGATGTGAAAATTACTGAGTTATCAGTTTAATAAACCATGGCTGCAAAATACTAACACACATTCTTTACAGACAATGGAAAAACTGGTAGAAGCCGACCTTGGGGAAGATTCCATAGAAATGTTGGAACACATGAGGCAATACTGACCCTACGACTTATCTTAAAAAATAGATTAAGGAAGGCAAATCAACATTTCTAGCATTTGTACACTTAGAGAAAGTTTTTGACAACGTTTTCTGGAATACTCTCTTTCAAATTCTGAAAGTGGCAGGTGTAAAATACAGGGAGCGAAAGGCTGTTTACAGTTTGTATAGAAACCAGATGGCAGTTATAAGAGTTGAGGGGCATGAAAGGGAGGCAGTGGTTGTGAAGGGAGTGAGATAGGGTTGTAGCCTATCCCTGATGTTATTCAATTTGTATATTGAGCAAGCAGTAAAGGAAACAAAAGAAAAATTCAGAGTAGGAATTAAAATCCATGGAAAAGAAATAAAAACTTTGAGGTTCGCCGATGACATTGTAATTCTGTCAGAGACAGCAAAGGACCTGGAAAAGCAGCTGAACAGAATGGATAGTGTCTCGAAAGGACGGTATAAGATGAACATCAACAAAAGCAAATTGAGGATAATGGAACGTGGTCGAATTAAATTGGACGATGTTGAGGGATTAGGAAATGACACACTTATAGTAGTAAATGAGTTCTACTATTTGGGGAGCAAAAACTGATGATGGTCGAAGTAGAGAGGATATAAAATATAGACTGGCAATGACAAGGAAAGAGAAAATTGATAACATCACTTATAGATTTAAGTGTCAGGAAGTTGCTTCTGAAAATGTTTGTATGGAGTATAGCCATGTATGGAAGTGAAACGTGGACATTAAATAGTTTAGACAAGAAGAGAATATAAACTTTTGAAATGTGGTGTTACAGAAGAATGCTGAAGATTAGATGGATAGATCACATAACTAATGAGGGGGTATTGAATGGAATTGGGGAGAAGAGAAATTTGTGGCACAACTTGACTTGGAGAAGCTATCGGTGTGGAGTGGGCCGTACAGTGACTGACTGTTGTTAACTTTGTCTTGGGCAACTGGCGCAGACAAGAGAGGTGGTGGTGTTGTGCAAGGAACAGCAATGTCTGCCAAAATACTTGGCTGGCTCACGGGAGAAGGGGAGTGTTTATCAACAAGTGGGGCTGCTTCCTGCATAGTGGGCATGGTCATGCTACGGGAGTGACTGTTATTAGAGACACTGTTTGAAACAAGAGGCACTGCACTTAGTGGGCACTTGGGTGGTGTGGAGATCACTGAATGCGAATCGTCACATGCAATTAATGTTTTTGAACTAACCTGATGAGTGTTCGAACTGATGCTTGGTGATGAAGTTCGATCTGGTGAAGGAACTGCAGATAGCAGTTTCAACAGCAAGGTGCAGAGTGCAGCGAGCTCATTGTAAGTGTGAGCAATGTGTTGTTTCAGCTCATTGTTCTCTCGACTGGGGTGCACTGCTGAGTCGTATTCTAAAAGTGGGTTAGTCACGCAGCTCCCAATCTTGCCTGCGAAGGTGGAGCACTCGTGAACTAAAACCCATGTTGCAGCCGAAATGGAATGAGGAGTATGGGTGCCAGAGCACGGTATCTGAGTGTTAGATAGGTGGTGTAACACTGAACTGCATTTTGGGAGAGCTTGTAATGGGACAAAAACCCATACCGAGAATTGGTTTGTTGATGTCGGCGATGTAGAAGTCCCATGGGAAACTCAGAGAAGGGGATAGGTGCACCATCACTCTCACACACTCTCACAGAACCGACAGTTATTAAAGTTGATGCATTGACAGCTCGTAGGAGAGGCTTTGTCAGTGAGAAGGTGGTAGGAGCCAACGATCAAGGTATGATAGACACATCAGCGCCAGTGTCAATTAGGTAGACAAACTGTGATGAAATGTCTGTCATGTATAAATGACTGCTCAACTGAGGGGACAGGTGTATGGTGTGCAATGTTAGGGGATGCCTGTAATTATTCCATGCACGACTCGGTGTCACTTAGTTCCTGTGTTCAGCGTTTGGGTGTTGGCAAGGTAGCCTGCACTTCTTGGCCTCAGCCCCAAAAATCTTGTGGTACCAACAGTACGGATGAGCCGGATGTGGCGGTGGCGGTGACTGTGATAGCAGGGGAGGCTTGTCTTCGTTGATCTGTTCTGGGACGTAAACCGAGATGTATGGAGCATGGGCGAGTCTTGAGTGCTCGGGAAGAGGAAAGAGCAAACGAGTACTGCCTGGCACTGTAGAAGGCATGGAAGTGGTACATGCCCTGCCCCTGCTGGCAGACAGTCAGTAAACAGGAGGTTTAGTGTCACACAGTGATGGGGAATGAGCTTGATGTTTCTGACACTGGAGCACATACAGCTGATCTATGATGCATAGGTGAGAACCGATAGATGGAAAAGAGTGTGGTAGTAGGTGTATCTGTAGTTCGGTAGGTAACTTGACAGACCATACCGCCCACAGAGTGGCATCTGGCATCGTGTGTTCACTCACGAGTAATCTGAGGCAGCACAAAGTTGTGATGGACTGCGGTCCCCCAGGTGCTCCTCATAAAATCTTGATTATCAATTCCTGTGGCAAACAGGCAAGTTGGTCCAATATAATTTTCTTGGCAAACTCATACCTTGGTGGTGGTGGAGGTGAAAGTAGGAGATCACAAATTAATCCAAGTGTTCGTGAAGGTGTGTGACCAATCATAGGAACTTGGATTTTTCATCAGTCAATTGATGCATTTTGAAGAGGTGCTCCACCATGATATGGGATTGTCCTCGTTTAGGGGAGGTAGCTTGGGTAGGTGGCCTGGAGGTGGAGATGAAGGTAGGTTCAATATGTTTTGGAAGGCCTGCGGTCCCACTGCACAAGAGTTCAGGCTGGGATCTGGGATCACAGGGGAGACGAAATGTTACTAGCACACACGTTCAGAACAATGGCTGGTTGTAATGTCTCTGAAGATGCCCGAAAACAAGATGTGGCATGCCGGTTGGTACCATGGGAGCAAACGGATGTGCAGCACATAATGAGGCCCATAAATTGGACCGGAAATTGCAGGAATAGCACTGACACTGTCCAACTTGGAAATGACATGGAAGGCCAGTGCGGCAGACACAAACAGTACTGTGGAAAGAGCGAGCAGTTGTATGGTTATAATCAAGGCCCCCCATGGTTCAGGGGTGGATAGGGGGAGGGGTGGCCTGGAGCTTAAAGTGGCAACAACGAGAGTTTTCCAAGCACACTGGCCATGCACCCTTCATGGTAGGACCATAAAACACTGGTGAAACCTGGTTGCACCGTCATAGTACAACATTACTGGGTGAAGAGGCTATGTTGGGTGCACGCGTACCCATGTTGTCGCGAAACTGGGCTGCTGATCCGGTGGTTTGTTCTGGGGAACTGCATGTTAAAAAATGTCTGTTACTGATTGGCGAGGAAGGTAAGGCTGGTGTAGCTTGGTAATAGTTGACAGTGTGTGTGCTTTGCACAAATACCGGTGTTGCACATGACACTACTGTAACCAACATTGTGTCAAATAGAGGATCAAAACACATGTGCGAATTTCGGTCCCTTTGAACTTCGTACAAGTGATTGATCATCACACTATTTAGTAGATCATCCACCTTACTTTTCAGTTGTTGTTGTGCGTAATGTGGTGAAACAAAGACTGAGTCCATTATTTGAGGTAACTGCGTAACACTCTGTCATTGTGGAGATGATAACGTAGAGGTTATCCTCGTCAAAGATTGTAGATCATTGAACATTAGCTGTAAAATAACCGATGGTGGAGGGTTGTGTTGGCCTGGTCATAAGAGCTGGGCCTCCAAGTCTTTGTAAAGAATGTTCCGTGAAGTAGCCATGGCATTGAACATGAAACCTGTTGATTCTATGTGATTAGCGCAGAAGTCGCGGAAGTCGTAGAACTTTTTGTCCGGGGTCACCAATATGGGATTCTGGATATGGATCATTCTATACATAATAAACAGTTCCCAAGTTTTCTATATACACATATATTTTACCACAAAGACTGATACACATGAACACTGCATGAAGTACAAAGGCTCGTCAGAGCAGTTAATGTTCCAGAGATTGTAATTTGGGTGGTCCATGTGACCTATTGATGCCACAACCTTTTTTTTGCTAGATTTGAATGGAAGATGCAACTGTTTTTCCATGATGTACAACTCACAGGGATCCTTAGTGACAATGTTTTCATTTAGTCCTTTGAAACCTTTGACAACTTCAGCGTAGTTTTGTGATTACTATGTCCCAACTTCTGATGCCATAGAGTCCATTATCTTTTGTATATTAGCACTGTTTCAGTTCACTTGTAGTCACAAACTCGATGCCACTCTTTGGCAGTTCAGTATAACCCAGAGCTATGTAGACTATAACCCCAATTTGCACTTGGTATCATCTAGATCCTCTTGCTACATTAATCATCTCCCATAAGTGACTGATTAATTACACTCAGAAGGACTTACTCTTATCATGTAAAGCTAACTCTGATTTTGGTTATACATTATGGGTTCGTTCAGCAAATCTGCAAAGCTGTAGCAGAGTGAGACAAATAAAAAGCGCTAGTTTCATGTGCTCTTAGTACCTAACTGTCTGTACCATCTTCTTCTTTTAATTCTTGGGTGACATTTTTTCAGTCACCTTGAGACTTTCATCTTGTCAATGTTCTTAGAAATATTTTAAAATTAGATGATAATAACTTCATTTTACTGCATGAAATCATGTACAGTCTAAGAAAATTCTAGACTATACCATGGTATCACAGTTAATACTACACCCTAAGGGCTAACAACATTTGTTTTATCATAGCATCTTTATATGAAGTAGTAATTAAAATATCATGGGAGAAAATATTATGAATATGGTTTTTCAGGACATGGCAATTTTACAAAACTTGCATTTTTTCTCTTTTTTAAATGATTTTAATTCAATGCCATTACATACATATAACAGTGTTTTAATACTACAATCCACAGGCAATGGAGAAACTGGATGCATCGTCACTTAAAAGTGGAAAGAAGAGAAAAAGGTCAAAGCCTGCGTCCAGTGCAATGTCACAAGCTTCGGTGCAGAAGCAAGAAGATGGTATACTGAGTCATCCAGGTAATAATAATGTAATTATTGACAACAAATTATTTCTTGACTAATAATTCCACAACTATATTCCACTCTTTGTCCCTATCAACATTTTCAACAGGACCTTTGCACATATTCTGAATAATTGAGTTCTGAAACCTGTTGTTTGAAACTTGCAGATCCAATATGTATTATATTTTACAACATCCTTTTATCTCATTTCTCTGAGCACAACAGTCTTGACATCTTCCAGTGAGTAATTTTTTGTTTAAAACATTTTTATGAGTTTTAAGTCACAGTAAGATCTGAATGAAATTTTCCATTGATTTCATCCTAGTTTTTAAATAACAGTAATCATCATCTATTATACTTGAAATCTATCTAGTCTGTAGACTCATACACATGATGACAGTCTAGGCAAATAAGAAGACTGTTGAAAATTAATACTCCTGCAGGCAAGGTTTGGAAGTGAAATGAAATCATATCCTTTTTACTGTTTCTAACTTGTTGTTGTTGTTGTTGTGGTCATCAGTCCTGTGATTGGTTTGATGCAGCTCTCCATGCTACTCTATCCTGTGCAAGGTGCTTCATCTACCAGTACGTACTCCAGGCTACATCCTTCTGAATCTGCTTAGTATATTCATTTCTTGGTCTCCCTCTACAATTTTTACCCTCCATGCTGCCCTCCGATACTAAATTGGTGATACCTTGATGCCTCAGAACATGTCCTACCAACCAATATCTTCTTCTACTCAGGTTGTGCCACAAACTCCTCTTCCCCCAAATTCTATTCAATACCTCCTCATTAGTTATGTGGTCTACCCATCTACTCTTCAGTATTCTTCAGTAGCACCACATTTCAAAAGGTTCTATTCTCATCTTGTCCAAACTACTTATTGCCCACGTTTCACTTCCATACATGGCTACACTCCATACAAATTCTTTCAGAAACGAATTCCTGACACTTAAATCTATACTCGATGTTAACAAACTTCTCTTCTTCAGAAACGCTTTCCTTGCCATTGCCTGTCTACATTTTATATCCTCTTTACTTCAACCATCATCTGTTATTTTGCTTCCCAAATAGCAAAACTCCTTTACTACTTTAAGTGTTTAATTTTCTAATCTAATTCCCTCAGCATCACCTGAGTTAACTCGACTACATTCCATTATCCTCGTTTTGGTTTTGTTGATGTTCATCTTATATCCTTCTTCCAAGACACTGTCCATTGCATTCAACTGCTCTTCCAAATCCTTTGCTGTCTCTGACAGAATTACAATGTTGTCGGTGAACCTTAAAGTTTTTATTTCTTCTCCATGGATTTTAATACCTGCTCCGAATTTTTCTTTTGTTTCCTTTACTGCTTGCTCAACTTCTTTCTAATTTATATACTGTATTTTAAAATATGTATCAAATGAAATTATGGTGTGCAGATTTATCTCTGACAAATAATATTATTTTTACATTAATGTACTTATCCAGTCTGATTTCATGGGACAAGTGCCTGTTATGCACTGAGTATCCTCATTTTTGAGTTATGAGTGGGAGTCAAACATAAAGGTAATTTTTGTTCCTGAACATCAACAGTTGGTAGGACTGGCCCTGCACTTCTGCTGTGCTTAGGGAGGACCATTAGAAGTGAGGAGAGCAAGCTGTTAAATATTTCCTGCCGTTTCGTCAGTAGCACTCACGATGTCTGAGCAACAGGTACAGCTCTCCATGCTTTTGATGTAGCGTACAGCAGTATTAAATTGAGAGACCAGGTCAAAGTGGCAGAAACGTCAGTGGGGAGGATCCTCTGGCAGGTTGCAGAAGGCGTCTGTCTGTGGTTTGTGATCAGTAAGAATGAAGAAAGGACGGCCCTCGATGTCAGTGCGGATATGTTTGACGGCCTCGTACACCACCAGAAGCTCTCTATCAAAAGTGCAATATTTCTTCTGTGCTGCAGATAGTTTTTTGGAGAAGAAATGAAGTGGTGAAACTGTGTTGCCTTTGCTCTGTTGCAATACTGCCCTGACCACGATGTCGCTGGTGTCCATAGTGATGGACAAATCAGTAGATGGAGCAGGGTGACGAGTACGACTGCGTGAGCTAAAGCTGTTTGAAGAGCCCTGAAAGCCTCTGGCATGGGTTCAGTCCAACGGACTGGTTTAACACCCAAAGTTTGTTTGCCAGAGAGTGAATCCATCTGTGGGGCCTGCATGGTGGCGGCAGAAGGTAGATGACAGCGGTAGTAATTTATAGTACTTAGGAAAAGTCTGAGTTCTTTGTATGTAGCTGGGGGTGGCTATGACATGATAGCCTGCACACAGGATTTGGAAGGCTGTATTCTGTCTGCAGAGACAGTGTAACCCACAATGTTGCAGAAGACTGAACCAATTGGAATTTTTCTTTGTTGACCTTGACAGAGTTGGATGCCAAATTCTGGAGAACCTGGGAAAATGATCTTCATGGTTTTCAGTCAATTTGCTGAAAATGATTATGTCATCCAGGTATGTGAAGCAGAACTCGAATCATCGTAAGACTGAGTCAATGAAACTGTGCCACGTTTGTGCCGCATTCTTTAAACTGAATGGCATGTAGTTGTACTGTAAAAACTGAGCAGCGTGATGATTGCAGTCTTTGGAATTTCTTCCAGTGCTATGAGAATCTGGTGATAGGCACATTAGCAGTTAATCACACTGAAGATTGTGGCACCTGATAACATATGAGTGAAATCATTTATGTTTGGCACGGGTAATTGTCCATGATGGTGCAAGCATTTAAACATCTGTAATCAGCACACATTTAAAAAGAACCATCGTGTTTGGTGACGAGGTGAATTGGTGAAGACCAATTGCTGTCCGATGACTGTAGAATGTGTGCCTCCAGAAGTTCGTTAATTTGCTGCCAGGCTGCGCACAACTTAATGAGGTTGAGGAGTCTAACCTTGTATCTAACAGGAGGGCTGTCAGTGTTAATATCTTGTGTGTGGTTCTGTCAATGATGGAAGAGACTGCAAACCGCACATGAGGCTGAGTAACGTTCTGACATGGAGTTTTGAGATGGGTTGGGTGCGATGGGGCGAAGCGTTTAATGCAAGTGGAGAAAGGCACCACAAAAGTCACATGTCTACTATGTCAGCATGGTGTGTACTTGTTTGTAGAGGTCAGCTCTGCACACAGCATGGAGTGGAGTGGGGTGCGCAGCGACTGTTGGTTGTTAACTTTGCCTTGGGTAACCAGCGCGGGTATGAGAGGCGCTGGTATCACGCGAGGGACAGAAATTGCCGCTGAGATGTTTGGCTGGTGTGTGGGAGAGGAGGAATGTTTATCAACAAGTGGCTGCCTGCATAGTGGGCATGGTTGTGCTGCACAAGTGACTGTTATTAGAGACACTGTTTGAAATTCGAGTCACTGTGCATAGTGGGAATTTGGGTGGTGCAGAGGTCACTGAACGCGAATCGTCACACGCAATGAATGTTTTTGAACTAACCTCATGAGTGTTTGGACTGATGCTTGGCGATGAAGTTCAATCCAGTGAAGGAACTGTGGATTGCAGTTTCAACAGCGAGTTGCGGGCTGCAGTGAGCTCATTGTAAGTGTGAGCAATGCGTTGATTCAGCTTGTCGTTTTCCCGGCAGAGTTGCACCACTGAGTCGTATTCTGAATGTAGGTTAGTGACGCAGCTCACAATCTTGCCCACAAAGGTGGAGCACTCGTGAACTAAATCCCATATAGTAGCAGAAAGGATACGAGGAGTATGGGTGCTGGGGCATGGTATCTTAGTGTTAGACAGGTGGTGTAACACTGGACACTGGACTACATTGTGGGAGAGCTTGTAATGGCACAAAAAATCCATACCGAGCATTGGTTTGTCAATGTCTTCCATGTAGAAGGTGCACAGGAAACACAGAGAAGGGGATAGGTGTACCATCACTTTCACAGAACCAACAGCTTGTAACTTTGATGCACTGATAGCTGGTAGGAGCAGTAGGAGCCAATGATCAAGGCATGATAGACATGTCAGCGCCAGTGTCAATTAGGTAGACAAACTGTGATGAAATGTCTGTCACTTATAAACAACCACTCGACTGAGGGGACGAGTGGACGGACTGCAATGTTAGGGATGCCTGTGAATTTCCTCACAGGACTCAGCATCACTTAATTCCTGTGTTTGGCATTTGGATGTTGGCAAGGTAACCTGCACTTCTTGACCTCAGCCCCAAAAGTCATGTGGTACCAACAGTATGGATGAGCCAGATGTGGCGGTGGCGGTGACTGTGATAGTGGGGGAGGCTTGTCCTCATTGATCTGTTCTGTGACATAAACTGGGGTGTATGGAGTGTACGCGAGTCTTGAGCACTTAGAAAGAGGAGAGAGCAAATGAGTACTGCCTGGTGGCGTAGAAGGCATGGAAGCAGAACGGGCTCTGCCCCTGCCTGCAGACGGCCGGTAAACAGGAGGTGTAGTGTCACACAGCGATGGGGGATGAGCTGGGTGTTTCTGGCACAGGGGCGCATACAGCTGATCTGCAATGCATAGGCGAGAACCGATAGACTCGAAAGAGTGCAACAGTAGGTGTATCTGTAGGTCAGTAGGTAACTTGGCAGACCATACTGCCCACAGAGTGACATCAGGCATCATTTGTTCACTCACAAGTAACCTTAGGTGGCGCCAAAGTTGTAATGGAGTGTGGTCCCCTAGGAGCTCCTCACACATAACCTTGATTATCAATTCCTGAGGTGAGCAAGCAAGTTGGTCCAATATCGTTTTCTTGGCGAACTTGTACTTCGCTGGTGGTTGAGTCAAAAGTACAAGATCACAAATTAATCCGAGTGGTCATGAAGGTGTGTTACCAAACATAGGCATTTTCAGTTGTCATCAGTCACTTGATGCAGCTTGAAGAAGTGCTCCACCAGTGTGAACCATGAAACTGGATTATCCTCGTATATGGGAGGTAGCTTGGGTAGGTGGCCTGGAGGTGGAGAAGATGTGGCTTTGGCATGTCTTGGAAGGCATGCAGTCCTTCTGCACAAGAGTTCATGCTGGAATCCGGCATCACCAGACTGGAAATGTTACTAGCACACGTTCAGAACAACGGCCGGTTGTAATGTCTCTGAAGATGCTGAAAACACAATGCAGCAGGCACAATCAGTACTGTGGGAGCAGATGGGTGAGCGGCGCATAATGAGGGCCCATAAACTGGACTGGAAATTGCAGGAATAGCATTGACATTGTCAACTCGGAAATGACGTGGAAAGCCGGCACAGCAGAAGCAGACGGTACTGCGGAAGGAGCGAGCAGTTGCATGGTCAGAATTGAGGCACCCAGTGGGTGAGGGTTGGGCACGGGTGGGGGAGGTGGGGGGAGGGGGGGTTGCCTGGAGCTTAAAGTGGCAACAACGAGAGTTTTCCGCGCACACTGGCCGCGCACCCTTCATGGTGGGACCATAAAACAATGGTGAAACCGGTTGGCGTTCGCACTGTTGTAGTACAATGTTTGCTGGGTCAAGAGGCCATGTTGGGTGCACTCATACCCACGTGATTGTGAAACTGGGCCACCCATCTGGTGGTTTTTTCTGGCAAACTGGATGCATAAAAATTTCTGTTACTGATTTGTAAGGAAGGCGAGGCTAGCATAGCTTGGTAATAGTTGACAGTGTGTGCATTTTGCACAAATGGCGGCATTGCAGATGACACTACCATAACTGACATCGTGGCAGATATAGAATCAAAGCACGTGTGTGAATTTCGGTCCCTATGAACTTCATACGAGTGATCGAATGTCACACTATTTAGTAGATCGTCCACTTCACTTTTCACTTATTGTTGTGCATAACCCAGCGAAACAGAGCCTGAGTCCATTGTTTGAGGTAACTGCGTAACACTCTGTCATTGTGGAGATGATAATGTAGAGGTTATCCTTGTCAAAGATCGTAGATCATTGAACATTAGCTGCAAAATAACTGATGGTGGAGGGTTGTGTTGGCCTGGTCCTAAGAGCTGGGCCTCCAAGTCTTTGTAAAGAATGTTCCGTGAAGTAGCCATGACATTGAACATGAAACCTGTTGATTCTATGTGATTAGCGCAGAAGTAGCGGAAGTCGTAGAACTTTTTGTCCGGAGTCACCAATATGGGATTCTGGATATGGAACGTTCTATACGTAATAAACAGTTCCCAAGTTTTCTATATACACATATATTTTACCACAAAGATGGATACACATGAACACTGCATGAAGTGCAAAGGCAGCCTGCATTAATGATGGCAGCTCGTCAGAGCTGTTAATGTTCCAAAGATTGTAATTTGTGTGGTCAATGTCACCTATCGACACGTGCAAACAAAATTGGTTCATGTAGTACTTGCATATTTGTTAACAGAAGCACAAGCAGAACAAAACAGTATACTCTCCAAATATTATAGAAACTCTACATATTTTTATGTTCACATGTTCTTCCTTGCAGCTACAATCACCATCAGAGGGAACTGTGTGCAAGGCTGACAAAACTACATGGTGCAGCACACATTCTCCTGTCATAAGCTCAGTAGTGTATTTTAGCAACAGATTCTTTCCATTTACCATTATAAAGAAACATTGTTTATCTGCATGGCAGTTTCCAGTGTTATACTTCAAGGACAATGGTGAAAAGAGAGTTGAAAGTTTGCTTTACACAAAGCAATGTTGTAAAACATTAATTCTTTGCTCTGCTTGGTAGAAGATGGATGGGACTTGGGTTATAAAACACACAATTGGCATGCTTCCAACATGTTGTCGTGATATAATTTTGTGGAAATAAGGTGGTGGTGAAGGGTAGGGGGTCAGGGGGAAATGTTAAAAATAAATAAATAAATAAAAAATAAATAAATAAAAATGTTGGACTCTGAAGTGGAGAGGGAGAAGGGGTATTACAACTTCCTCTGCTTCCATATAAGGAGGGCAGCATCTTATATGCTCCATTAACACAACTAGGCTATTTTCACTGTTTTGGATGTTTGAGCACTGTGGATGGTTGATACAAGGGATACTGCACTGTGTGGTTGGTTGGAGATAGGGGGAAGTGTTTCTAAAATTTACCTCTAATGCAGTTTGACCAGGTCTGCCTTCTTGGATTTTTTAAAAACTGCTTTATGATTGACTGGAGAAAAGGAGTGGGGGGTGGCTGCCTATGATAAGGTTGATGAGGTCACTGATGACATTAGGCTTTTCACTGATGTTACAACAGTGTTTGATCTAGACAGCCACAGACTGCTCCTAGGCAAACTGGGTTTTATGATATACGAGATGTCTGTAATGAATAGTTTCAGTCTTATCTACTAGAGGGCAGCTGGTAGAAATAAGAACACTTGACAGAAGAACAACCTGTTCAGATATAATACCAGTAACATCACTAGTCCCGCAGGCCTCAGGCTGAGGCCCCATCCTCTTTCTTCTCATTATTGATGACCTCCAAGAACATCCACATTCAACAGTACTGGTATTATTCACTGATCATAATAGCTCCTCATTCTTAATATTTCTTCACAGCAGATGGGAGCCATCTTAGTTGATGGCAGTGAAAGGCTCATATACTGTCTCTGCGATAACAATCTCTTACTTAATATGGGAAAAACAACTCATGTGATCTCCTGCCTATCAAAGAACCATTCAGTGAGATGACAGAAGTCATGTGATACATCCTAATTTTATGTTGACCTCCTTTTGCCTGGAGTAGTGGAGCAACTGCATTGTGGCAAGTCATCAGGACTCCTCTGCAGAAATATTGAGCCATCCATTGCCTGTATAACCAGGCACAGACAAACCTCTCAGTCATAACCCATAAATGTTTGTAGGATTCATGTTGAGCCATCTGGATGGCCAAATCATTTGCTTGAATTTTCCAGAATTTTCTTCAATCCAGTCGTGAACAGTTGTGGCTCAGTGACATGATTGGAAACATGAAGTCCAGAAATGGCTGCAAATGGTCTCCAGGTAGCCAAACATAAACATTTCCAGTCACTGATCAGTTCATTCAGACCAGAGAACCCATCTGTTCCATGTGAATACAGCCTATACCATTATGGAGTCACCACAAGCTTGCACAGTGCCTTGTTGACAACTGCATCCATTGCTTCATGGAATCTGTACCAAACTCAAACCCTACCTTCAGTTGTTACCAACTGAAATCAGAACTCATCTGCCTACGACAAGGCAATATGCTGAAGTCATCTCATGCTGTTAGCAAATGTACTCACATAAGTTGCCTACCAAGTAGTCCATTAATGCCAAATTGTGCCAGACTGTCCTAAATGATATGTTCGTTGTACATCCAACATTGATTTCTATGGTTATTTCATTCAGTATTGCTCGTCTGTTAGCAGTGACAATGCTACGCAAATCCAACTGCTCACTGTCATTAAAAGAAAGCTGTCAGCTGCTGCGTTGCCTGTAGTGAGACATAATGCCTGGAATTTGATATTCTTGGCACACTCTTGACACTATGGTTCTCAGAATATTGGATTTCCAAATGATTTCTGAAATAGAATGTCCCATGTCTCTAGCACAAACTACCATTTCACATTCGTGTTGTTGTTGTTGTGGTCTTCAGTCCTGAGACTGGTTTGATGCAGCTCTCCATGCTACTCTATCCTGTGCAAGCTTCTTCATCTCCCAGTACCTACTGCAACCTACATCCTTCTGAATCTGCTTAGTGTATTGATCTCTTGGTCTCCCTCTACGATTTTTACCCTCCACGCTGCCCTCCAATGCTAAATTTGTGATCCCTTGATGCCTCAAAACATGTCCTACCAACCGATCCCTTCTTCTAGTCAAGTTGTGCCACAAACTTCTCTTCTCCCCAATCCTATTCAATACCTCATCATTAGTTACGTGATCTACCCACCTTATCTTCAGCATTCTTCTGTAGCACCACATTTCGAAAGCTTCTATTCTCTTCTTGTCCAAAGTATTTACCGTCCATGTTTCACTTCCATACATGGCTACACTCCATACAAATACTTTCAGAAATGACTTCTTGACACTTAAATCTATACTCGATGTTAACAAATTTCTCTTCTTCAGAAATGATTTCCTTGCCATTGCCCGTCTACATTTTATATCCTCTCTACTTCGACCATCATCAGTTATTTTACTCCCTAAATAGCAAAACTCCTTTACTACCTTAAGTGTCTCATTTCCTAATCTAATCCCCTCAGCATCACCCGATTTAATTTGACTACATTCCATTATCCTTGTTTTGCTTTTGTTGATGTTCATCTTATATCCTCCTTTCAAGACACTGTCCATTCCGTTCAACTGCTCTTCCAAGTCCTTTGCTGTCTCTGACAGAATTACAATGTCATCGGCGAACCTCAAAATTTTTACTTCTTCTCCATGAATTTTAATACCTACTCTGAATTTTTCTTTTGTTTCCTTTACTGCTTGCTCAATATACAGATTGAATAACATCGGGGAGAGGCTACAACCCTGTCTCACTCCTTTCCCAACCACTGCTTCTCTTTCATGCCCCTCGACATTTATAACTGCCATCTGGTTTCTGTACAAATTGTAAATAGCCTTTCGCTCCCTGTATTTTACCCCTGCCACCTTCAGAATTTGAAAGAGAGTATTCCAGTTAACGTTGTCAAAAGCTTTCTCTAAGTCTACAAATGCTAGAAACGTAGGTTTGCCTTTTCTTAATCTTTCTTCTAAGATAAGTCATAAGGTTAGTGTTCCAACATTTCTACGGACTCCAAACTGATCTTTCCCGAGGTCCGCTTCTACCAGTTTTTCCATTCGTCTGTAAAGAATTCGCGTTAGTATTTTGCAGCTGTGACTTATTAAACTGATACTTTGGTAATTTTCACATCTGTCAACACCTGCTTTCTTTGGGATTGGAATTATTATATTCTTCTTGAAGTCTGTGGGTATTTCGCCTGTCTCATACATCTTGCTCACCAGATGGTAGAGTTTTGTCATGACTGGCTCTCCCAAGGCCATCAGTAGTTCTAATGGAATATTGTCTACTCCCGGGGCCTTGTTTTGACTCAGGTCTTTCAGTGCTCTGTCAAACTCTTCACGCAGTATCTTATCTCCTATTTCATCTTAATCTACATCCTCTTCCATTTCCATAATATTGTCCTCAAGTACATCGCCCTTGTGTAAACCCTCTATATACTCATTCCACCTTTCTGCCTTCCCTTCTTTGCTTAGAACTGTGTTGCCATCTGAGCTCTTGATATTCATACAAGTGGTTCTCTTCTCTCCGAAGGTCTCTTTAATTTTTCTGTAGGCGGTATCTATCTTACCCCTAGTGAGACAAGCCTCTACATCCTTACATTTGTCCTCTAGCCATCCCTGCTTAGCCATTTTGCACTTCCTGTCGATCTCATTTTTGAGACGTTTGTATTCCTTTTTGCCTGCTTCATTTACTGCATTTTTATATTTTCTCCTTTCATCAATTAAATTCAATATTTCTTCTGTTACCCAAGGATTTCTATTAGCCCTCGTCTTTTTACCTACTTGATCCTCTGCTGCCTTCACTACTTCATCCCTCAGAGCTACCCATTCTTCTTCTACTGTATTTCTTTCCCCCATTCCTGTCAATTGTTCCCTTATGCTCTTCCTGAAACTCTGTACAACCTCTGGTTCTTTCAGTTTATCCAGGTCCCATCTCCTTAAATTCCCGCCTTTTTGCAGTTTCTTCAGTTTCAATCTGCAGTTCATAACCAATAGATTGTGGTCAGAATCCACATCTGCCCCTGGAAATGTCTTACAATTTAAAACCTGGTTCCTAAATCTCTGTCTTACCATTATGTAATCTATCTGATACCTTTTAGTATCTCCAGGATTCTTCCAGGTATACAACCTTCTTTCATGATTCTTGAACCAAGTGTTAGCTATGATTGAGTTATGCTCTGTACAAAATTCTACAAGGCAGCTTCCTCTCTCATTTCTTCCCCCCTATCCATATTCACCTACTATGTTTCCTTCTCTCCCTTTTCCTACTGACGAATTCCAGTCACCCATGACTATTAAATTTTCATCTCCCTTCACTACCTGAATAATTTCTTTTATCTCGTCATACATTTCATCAATTTCTTCATCATCTGCTGAGCTAGTTGGCATATAAACTTGTACTATTGTAGTAGGCATGGGCTTTGTGTCTATCTTGGCCACAATAATGCGTTCACTATGCTGTTTGTAGTAGCTAACCCGTACTCCTATTTTTTTATTCACTATTAAACCTACTCCTGCATTACCCCTATTTGATTTTGTATTTATAACCCTGTAATCACCTGACCAAAAGTCTTGTTCCTCCTGCCACCGAACTTCACTAATTCCCACTATATCTAACTTTAACCTATCCATTTCCCTTTTTAAATTTTCTAACCTTCCTGCCCGATTAAGGGATCTGACATTCCACGCTCCGATCCGTAGAATGCCAGTTTTCTTTCTCCTGATAACGATGTCCTCTTGAGTAGTCCCCGCCCGGCCTTTTCACATTCAAAGTCTGTTAATTCCTGTCGTGCTGCCATAATCACATTGGAAATGTTTGTGCATGGGTCACCTGAGTATAAATGACAGCTCTGCCAGTTCATTTCTCTTTTACACCTTTTGTATGTGATATTACTGCCATCTGTATGTATGCATATTACTACCCCATGACTTTTGTCCCCTTAGTTTAATTCTGTCAGAGATGGCAAAGGACTCGGAAGAGCAGTTGAACAGAAAGGATAGTATCTTAAAAATAGATTATCAGAGTAGCATCAATAAAAGTTATGGAGCAATGCAATGATGCTAAATTCCTGGGGCTCTGGTTAGACAACACACTAAAATGGAATATCCCAAAGATAAACTACTGTGTAAAGTGAGTAGGCTCTGCTACACCTGTAGAGTTCTCAGTCAAAGGTGTGACTTGACTACTATCAAAACTGTTTGCTTTGCATTTCAGTGTTCTCATGTGGCATTCCTTTCTGGAGGAGAATATACAAGAAAATACTTGTTACATAAAAATGAATTATCAGTATCATAATACAAGTACCACAACAAACGAAGACAGTCATTAAAGAGCTGGGATTATTACTTGTCTTGTGCACATTCTTCCCAGAAACTGTGTCATTTGTAAATAAGAATGTCCATGTCTTTAAAACAAATAATGATGTGCATGATTATCACACCCCTGGTAATGATAAAGTAACTAAGAAATCAGAGACTGAGTGCATGCCGTGAAAGTGTGATGCAAATAGGTATCAGTCTATAATAAATTACCTTGCTAAGTCATCAATAATAAAAGCTATTTCAGGTTATTGATATAATGTCCAAATTTTTTTTAATTTTATTGCTAAATTTATGGAGATCAATTTATGTGACATACAGTTTTAATCTTGCCCAAATTGTATTAACCATGAATGCAGTGATTGTTAAATAATAATGGTTAATCTTATGTTGATTAAACACACACACGCACACATACAAACAAACACACAAACTTGCCCCTCTACAGCACATACCTGCATTTTAAAAACAGAGATCACTGTCTAAAAACTACTGTGATGTTAATAAATGTATACCAGCAAACTCAGCAATGATTCACAATTGCTGAATATGTATGGGAATTGAATACACACCCTAAACTCCTCTGCACATCTCCTCCTCCCCGTCTCTGTATCTATCTCCCCTTCCACCCTCTCTGTGTCCATTTTCTGCCCCACAATTTCTGTCCTCTTGCCCCTCTCTTTGATAATGAGCATTGTTAATTTTTATTACAAAAGAAATATTCACTGGGAATTGAAGTCATATAAAATGAATGGGTGAATTGGTTGGGTTCATTGGTATACAAGTTTTGAGAAAGACCATTCT
Source organism: Schistocerca piceifrons (assembly GCF_021461385.2). Taxonomy (NCBI): domain Eukaryota; kingdom Metazoa; phylum Arthropoda; class Insecta; order Orthoptera; family Acrididae; genus Schistocerca; species Schistocerca piceifrons. The sequence goes on along the minus strand of NC_060141.1, from coordinate 140,359,785 downwards.
AGCTCTGGAACTTCAGTGGCAGTATTTTGCATAGTTTGAGTCTGCAAATGGGTGGGATTACAAAATTTTGGATGTTTCAGATTCTGTAGCAATACTCTAATCATAAGCCAGTAAGTCAAAAAATATACCTTTCCTAGTTTCTGTAAAACCAACAGAAATGAAGAAAACAAAATACCACATTGGAGAGAGAATATTTCTGGGAGAAACTATGGTGTACATTCATTGTTGTCATAGCTGAAACTGTATGCAACAAAGAAAATGAAACCACACATTTACATACCACATCATTTCCTTTCTCACAGTCAATTTTAACAGAAAACCCATGAGGGAGCAGTAACTGCTGCGCAGAAGCAAACCCGTTTCTGACATTCTGCGCATGACGTCACTGAGGAACAGCACTTGGCGCGCGTGCGCGAAGTGTACGTCTGAGCTTTGTGTTGTTGTGGTTCGTCCGTGTTGTGTTTCGTGCGTGTTGTCGTTTCCGTTTGGTTATATTTGTGCAGTGAGTGTTTGTCCGAAGCATTTGAGTGTGTGGAAGCAATGCCAGGTTGTGCTGTTGTTGGCTGTAACTCTCACAATCGCAATACAAAAGGGACTGAAATAGTGTTGCATTGTTTCCCACGTGGTGAAAGTCTGCAAAAGGTTTGGCTTTCAAAATGCTTTAGGAAAGATCCTGTGAACGTAGGGAACGCTAGAATATGCTCTCGTCATTTCAAGGAAACAGATTATATCCGGGACTTATGTTCAGAATTGTTAAATTTATCGCGGAAACTAATCCTTAAGAGTGATGCGTATCCGTCTTGCAATTTGCCTTGTGATATTAGCGCCAGTGATAACACACCAATGGCAATAGAAGAAAGGAAAGAACGTTTTAACAAACGTGAAATTCATTGAAGAAGCCTAGAGACTTTAAAGAAGCTCTCACCATTGAAGAGGAATGTTGACAAGTATACATTTATAGATGAAGTTCTTTGTAATGATCCACATAAAGTCACTTTACAGAATTCTGTAGCGTCACTAAAGAGGAGAAATGCTCATCTAAGGAACATGTGCATGAAATTGCGGGCACGTAATAAAGATCTTAGAGATCAGCTGTCCTCAATGAAACGACGTCTGCACGAAGAAGAATTTAATAAAAAGGAACTTGTGTCTCGTGAAACTAATCGAATATTGGGCAAAATATTTTCACCCAATCAAATTAGAAGTTTGTTGCATGGTTCAAAACGGGTTCGATGGGGCAAAGAGGACATTTGTAAGTCTATTACTTTATGTGCTCTTTCGCAGAAGAGTTATAATTTCCTCAGAGAAAAAATCGGATATCCTCTACCTGCAGTGTCAACTTTGCGTTCTTGGATTAATCGCAGTTTCAGTTGCCAACCAGGAACTTCAAAGGATGTTTTAGTGATGATGAAAATGCAGGCTGCAACACTGACTGACAGGGAACGTATTTGTGTTTTGTCATTTGATGAAATGAACATTGACAGTAGAATTTGTTACGATCAGCAAGATGACAGGATTCTTGGACCTCACAGTAATGTCCTTGTTGTCATGGTCCAAGGCTTGTTTGCAACGTGGAATCAGCCTATGTATTTCAATTTTGACGTTCAGATGACAGCAGCACTCTTGAACAAAGTAATTATTTCCCTGGCCAGCATTTGCTTCAGTGTTGTGGCTGCAGTAGCAGACATGGGTGCAAAGAATAGTTCTGTCTGGAAGGAGCTTGGCATTACTCATGAAAATACTTGTTTTCCACACCCATGTGATTCTCTGAGATGTGTGTGGGTGTTTGCTGACGTTACCCATTTGCTCAAACTATTAAGGAACCACTTGCTGGATCAAGGAATAATGTTGCAAAACAAGGCTGTGACAAAAACTGTGTTTGAGAAACTGTTAGTTTTGGACAGTGGCAAGATGAAAATATGTCCTAAGTTATCTCAGCAACACCTTACAGTGAAGGGCAGAGAGCGACAGCGAGTACGCTCAGCAGCTCAGCTGCTATCAAATACAACTGCACAGGCGATTCGGTATTTGATGCCTGAAGAAGGACACGCCAGTGATTTCATACAGATGGTGGATGAGACTTTCGATGTACTTAATTCAAGGACAAAGAAAGTAATAAATCACTAGCCTGTGGATTTGGTGTCAATTTTCAAGCCCAAGAACAGTGCCTATGTAAATTTTCTAAGTGTTGTGAGAAGATGCGTGTTGGCAACTCAAAGCATCTCCTACCCCTCCAGAAAGGATTTTTGAAAACTGTTCGGTCACTTTTGGGTCTGTACAGTGACTTAGCTGTTTACAATATTGAATATATTCTTACAGCAAGATTAAATCAAGACTGCTTGGAGAACTTTTTTCTCTTATAAGAGGCCTTGGACATTTTTATGATCATCCATCGCCAGTCAAGGTAAAGAGCCGGATAAGACTGTTGTTGTTGGGAGCAAACGCTCATGATATTCCTCTTTCAAATCCATCGTCTGTTGAGCCAGGTGAAGAAGGGAGATTCGTGACTGCAACTGTTTTTGGCAATATCCTGCCTGATATGTCTGAGGCATTGGTAATGGTTGAAGGAGAGAAGGAGATAGAAGATTTAGATTTTGGAGTAGGAGAATCCGATATGCCTCCAATGTCACTGGCTTCTAATTGCAGCACTGAAGGATTTAAATATCTTGCTGGATATGTAGCTTATCGATGCAGACAGTATGACAGATCACTGGCCACACCCACTGGAGAGTTACTGACACTGCCTGAGGAGACATCGAGAGGATGGCTGGGCATGGTTTCTCGTGGGGGTTCGCTTGTGCCTTCAGAAACGTGGCTCGAAACAATTAGCAAATTTGAATTAATTTTTGCCCAGATCCATGGACACGATAGTTTGTCCAGGGAAACTGGTGTCATCAAGAACCTGTGCGCTATACTTACCGAGCGATTCCCCACTATTCACCCGGAAATCATTAAGATTTACGCTAGGACGAGAACATTTATCCGACTGCGTTGGCTGTCTGCAAAGGACAAGTCGAAGAAAGCAGTTGCCGCTCAGCAACGGAAAGCAAGGAAGTGGTATTTGTCATCGCTTTAGAATGTAAGTAAACAATATTTGTTAAAGTTAAATAATATATAAACTTAGTGATAGAAGTGAAGGTCCTCTGACTGTGTTTGTTTCACAACTAGCAAGACTCTACACTGACAGTGTCAAGGATTGGCTTATTGTTTCTCACACTACATACCAACTTTGCTGAACGGCGGACTTGGCAAGTTAATTTACCACTATTTCCTGTAAATCGCATTTTGCAGCACTTTTTTTAATTCAATGCCCTTTTATATAAGTGAATTTTAACAACTAGGGCAAACATTATACATCCACCTTGATAAAAATATAAGCCAAAGGTTTGAGGTGTGTGTGTGTGTGTGTGTGTGTGTGTGTGTGTGTGTGTGTGTGTGTGTGTGTGTGTGTGTGTGTGTTTGTGTGTTTGTGGCAGTTCAGGTAGGTAATTTAAATGCTTCCTACAAATAAGGCAATTGGATAATTTCTTGAGTGAAAACGACAGTGTTTTTGTAGACATGATGTAAATAGAATATAAATGAGCGTTACATAGAGCTTGTCAACAAGATAACACTTTTCCCAGAGCCAAAGTTAGAAAATTGAATGCTCATTTCAAACTTTTACTTCGTAGAGAACTGCAAAACAGACTGTAATTTGCACTTATTTTTGTATTGTTTGTTCTATAGACGCTTGATTTTAGTAAAGTCAGCACCCAGCAGTGTCTGTTTAAAAGCTGGACAAGTTACAGAATGTAGCAGTAACTTTCTAGAAATAGCAGAATAACAATTTACCTTTTACTATTTCTGTAGAAACTGAAACATTTCACAAATACATCGCTTAAATGCGCGGGTTGCGTCTTGTAGCGCTGTTCCAGAGGCAGCGGCGGTTCCTTCGTGACGTCACAGCCTCAGCCAATGGCAGGACAGAACGCTTACTGCTCAACCTTATTTTTTTTACGGACCTTGAGAAAACCAGTACCTTGTCATATAAAAAAATTGATAGCCTATGTGTGTCTGAGTATTTATTAATGATCACATAAAAATTTGAAGTAATTCAGTGAAGAATTTTCCAAGATTTTTGGTAACATGTTTCCTCTTTCAATATTAGATATATAGTATATATATTTAAAAAATGCATAGCCTATGCCCGTGTGAAAGTTCATCAATGTGTCATGTAAAAATTTGGAGCAAATGGTTCAAGTACTTTTCAATACATTAAACAATATCATCCTGAAAAGTAATGCCTCTGAATTTTTTATGTGAACACTCTTAAAGATGCTTAAATCAAAAAAACTTTGTTAACATTCCACATCTGTATTCTTCATGTATAAATGTCTAAATATTTATTTCTCAACGTAGCCACACTGGTGCCAAACACATTCCTCCCAATGAGAGAAGTCTGTTGGTACCATCACTGTAGATGTCACAGATGTCACAATGCTCATATGTGGTCTGGCGTTGGAAGGGGTGTTCCATGTGTGGATGAAATATTCAAATCAATGTTTTCAGTTTTCTGAGGTCCTCACAGTACCTTGCAGTGTTGATGGTGTTACGTTTAGGTATGAATTCCAAGTACACCACACCTTTAACAACCCAGAGCACTGTGAGCATGACTTTACATGCTGTCTACATAGTCTTGAACTTTTTTGGCATCAGTGATCTTTTGCTGTGGGACTCCACTATTACTCTCTTTGTTTTGTGATCAAACTGATGAAACCAGAGTTCATTACCTGTGACAATGTTGTTAAGGAGCTCATCTTCTTCATGTTCAAAATTTAAAAGAAATTGTTTAAATATGTCCAGTATCCTCTGTTTCATTTTAGGAGTGAACATTCAAGGCACCCACCATGCATACATTTTTGTGTATCGCAGTTCTGCAGTAATGGCCTGTGCATGCTCTTGTGATATGCTGCGTTTATCTTAGAGATTTTTCTCGGTTATTTAACAATTTTCTCTCATGAGTTCAACAGTGTGATTCCACTGAGTGTTTGCAGTTGCTGTATGCAGTCATCCACCCCAGGCTCTGTCATGCATGTTGTGATTAACACAACCATTTCCTTCATTACCAGCACAAACAATCCAGTGTCACAAATTTCTGATGTTCAAATAATAATCACCATACACAGCTTTTATTGTTCTGTGGATTTCAGTTGGAGGCATATTTTCTGGGGTTAGAAACACAATTACAGGATGCTGTTTGTCATGCACTGACATATTGATCTTTAACTCCACCATATTACATGCTCCAGTTGAGAGCTCTGTAGCAGCAGAGAGTTCAGCTTGTATCAGGTAATCAGGAAACTCAACTGAGTAATAAACATGACATGTAATATCTCAAACAGTATTGAGAACAAAGTATAAAATTCAGAAGCATTACTTTTCATCATGCCCTCATAGATTCTATCATTTGTAGTGCATGTATATTTAAAAATCAATATATCAAAAAGGTTTATGCTTTTTTCAGCTCTGTATTTCTATAACTTGTGTACCATATCATGAACATGATTACATGTATATAAAAAGTAAAACACAAGAAAGAATGACTTCTACTGTAGACAAGAAACTAAACTAAAACAAAATGGCCATAGTTCATTTATTAATGGCCAGTTATCAGATAACAGATTGTCAAGCTCTCAGTATAAGGTTTCACAAAGGGAACATATTCAAAGTGACACTGAAATCATTGCTGAATAAGTTTTTATACTCTTTGAATGAGTATTTTTATTCAAGTGAATTGAAATATTGCACATTTTGTTGTGTAAAAATTGAATATTTATAATAATTATAATGTATTACCCAATTTTGTAGCCTTATGAAGTACACTGGTATCTGTATCATGTATTTGTAATAACTTACACATCAATAAACTGTATCTACTCTTTGTCTGTACAGAACTTGCAAAAAATTGCTAAGATATTTGCAGTTACTGGCTCCTTGCAAAAAATACAAGAAATAAAAAATTAAATTTATACTGCAATTATTACACATTATTTTGAAAAATTAGAAACTCTATCACTCCACTGATTTTTATGTCTCTGTCACTATTAATACTTAATGCACTTTCTTTGTTACGCTTTGCAGTAACAGGCATTTTCATGCAATTACAGTTTTCTTAACGCTTCAGGGCTTCAGTTTCTTCCTTCAGTTATCGTATCTCACTTACATCACTTAGCAGCACTTTCATAATTTTGTCTTTCAACTTCAGTGTCAATGCTAAACATATGTTTTCTTTTTGTAAACAATCAGAAAATGATCATTGAAAATCTCAAGTAGTAAACTTTAAATATATTTTCTGAAACGAAAAGTTACATGTTTAAGGAGCAGAATTTCTTTAACCGTTCACTTTTGTACTTCATCAGTGTGATTCTGCACTATACATCCAGGTAGAAAATATGAGAACATCATTGTTAAGGGCTGCTCAGTTCATTACAGATAACCACTAACTTGCACCAACAATTCTGTTCTACAATTACGTAGTTTTCTCTGGTGAATTTTTGTTTTGATACAATTACATCAATTAGTCATACTCCTTGGATCCCACTGGATACAAAGAAATCAAATATGTGCATTACAATCATTACACAACAATATAATTTTATAATAGTGCTGAATCAGATTATAAAATAACCTAAAATATAGAATGTAAGAGTTTATGTATTGACGCTTTCCAATGGAATAGAGGCAGTTGCTCCATAAAGAATTTTTTCTAATTTGGTCTTAGGTCTGTATTACATTTTAAAATACCTTTGATTAATATCTTTCTTGAAAGCACTTTTATAAAATATTTGATATTGTACTAGGCGGGATAACACTTAGCTTACTACACCTGAGGCAAACATGACATCATTTTGACACTGTAATTCAACTGGTAAGTGATACATTTTTTCTTTGTTTTACTTGTTGGTACATTCAAATAAATATGTGGTGACAGTCGACCGCCATTAACTTCACTGGCGATGTGCAGAGTAAATGATCTTTGGAGACTGGAGATTCTTTGGCGTTCCGTCTACTACTTGACTGCGTGATACGCGTGTCATGAATTTCTGCATTGTTCTTCTTGTGTTTTCTGTAATTATATGAACCTTAATAAACCTGTCTTATCATAATAAGTTGGAGTTTTCTATGCGTGGCCCCTTGCTATAGCCAAAAAAACCCACATTGGTGCCCCGAGTCGCGAAAATACATTGCATTCGCTTGCTGTGTATCACTGGTTTTGCACCAATAGACAATATTGCAGCCTCCAGTTTTTCCAGTAGTGCAGGACACCACGACTGCAGAATGGACATTTGACTATGAAGCACAATCCCGTGTGTTCCCAATGCACCAGGAATGTTTGTATCTCTGGTGTTTGCCTTGCCAGGCCAGACGACTCTAACCTGTGCCGGCATACCACACCATGTACTGTACACATCATCGCGGACACCTTCTATGGCATTCTACACTCGACAGAATGCTCTTCCAGCACAAGCTCCCGGAAAACCCTCGCCCGAGTTTCTACCGCACAACATGGACCATGTGGCTGTCCAGTTTCAGGGTCCACATGCACGGCCACCCCCTCCTCAGAGCGGCCCGCCATTTAACATGTCCCCCGCCATGCTGGCTGAAGGGACACTCATGCCAACCACTCCAGGCCATTTATACGCCTATCCGTCCTGCCGCCCCATGCACATCTAGGGCGACGCACATGCTGTGGTTCCGCCCCCTCACTCAGTACTCAATTGCGATCTCGTGCCTCTGCTCGAGATTTGGGCTGCATCAGTGGTTGATCCTTCCACTCCTGCCATGCTCTGCTCATCGTGTGGCCACACAGATTCCCTGCCTACGAGGACTGCATACCATGTCTCCCCTACACAGCTAAGGGACATTCAACACAACACTTCGAACGTCACTGAGGCACAGTTTGCACCAGTGAACACCGTACAGAATCCCTGTATGTTTCGTGCCTTTCCTACACCCCACAAGCACTAGCCCCCGGTCGTTTTCTGAAGCTGCCGCACATTACAACCAGACAAACTAGTGACATTGTTTACCTTGGTGAACAACATGTTGGACTTACATGGTATTGTGGATGACAGCATACGTTTTGTGTGTTTAGTGAAACACCTGCACAACCACCCCGATCTCATCAGTGACTTGTTGCTGAACCCACCCAAGAGCAACAAATATGCCTCTGCTAGTGCATTACTCATCGAACGCCTCTCTTGTCTGCCAGTCGATACGATTCACAACATAATTTACGACGTGACTTTAGGCAACAAAACACCCTCACAGCTGTGGAAATGCTTGCATGCACAGGTCAGTACTGAGATCTTGCTGAACTTAGCACTCTGGGCATTGTGGTTGGTGAAGCTGCTGCAAGAACTACAGTTACATTTGCTTCCACATACTGCAGCATCACTCGAGGATAAACTATGGCTGGCGGATAAGGCATACGTCATTATTCAACACAGCCACCTCCCTCCACGCAGCACAGTGCCTAATACCACCGAGGTTGGTAATCCTGTGATTATACTTCCACCGTCGGGCGGTAGAGGTCGGGCATGTGCGTATCACGGACAGCACACGGAACAGCAGCCATCTAGCTGCTGAGACCTGGAACTGCCAGCAAGTCGGCAACAGCCTTTCCCCACCCTAACTGGGCTAGCACCTGGCTGCCCCACCTCACGAGGACGTGTGTATGACTCGAATTTAGGTTTGCACTAGTATTTTCTCGTTGATACCGGAGCAGACATTAGTGTCATACCTCCCACATTTTCTGTAAAGGACATGACATCAACCAAACTCTCCCTTCAAGCAGCAAATAAGTCGCCACTTTGTATCGATGGTTTGGCCAAGTTACCTATTGATCTCATACCTGGCAAACAGTTCACTTGTTCCTTCTACGTGGCTGACGTTGAAGATCCAGTATTAGGCATTGACTTCCTTTTCCACTTCAGACTGTCTCAGGATCTTCAGTCGGCCACATTATTGCACCACACCTCGTCCACTCATATTGCATATTCAGTCGCCTCATTGGCCCCCCCCTCCACCTCAGCTTCCCGACGACTTCCACACAGCTCCCATCGAGTGCTCTTCACTGGCGGACAGCCTCACAACTTCCATTTCCCAGCTCTAGCCCGAACGCCCTGCAGTTGCCGATCTCTGTGCTCACAATGCCAAACTGAACCGTGCCATATCGTCGGCTACACAAGCCCTCACCGAGGCATGATGCCTCGTACAATGCCTGTCAATGCCTCCACCATCTGACACAAGAGATCCACCTCATGGAACTCTGTCACCACCTGGCCATGATACAGGACTCATTGACACATAACGGAGTGAAGATCAATAATGACAAGTCACAACCCCGCTGCACCGCTGTCACTTTTCTGGGCTACACCGTCTCCTCGGATGGTATATGCCCCCTGCAGGAGCGGGTTGACTGCATTCGTGATCTATCTCTCCCAGTGTAGTTTCATGAATTACACCAGTTTTTACAAACTGTCAATTTCTACTGTCATAACCTGCCGATGGTGGCAGCAATTCGAGCCCTTTTGACTGTTGTGTTGGCTGGGAAACAAACCTTGGGCAGTCACTGAGTACAGTGGTCTGACAACATGGTGAGAGCTTTTGAAGACCTTAAATCAGCGTTAGCACATGGTGTCACTCTCGCCCACCCTTTGCCAGATGCCTTCATCTCTATTACAGCAGATGCAAATGATTTTGCAATCGGTGCAGTCCTACAACAGCATATCAATGACACGACACAACCACTCCAGTTTTTTTTCCAAAAAACTATCTACAGCTCAGCGTAAATGGTCAGCATTTGACAGAGAATTGCTTGCAGTTTATGAAGCTGTAAAATATTTCTGCCCAGACATCAAAGGAAGGAATATAACAATTTTCACAGACCATCGCTCCCTCGTGGAGGATATCTGTAACCCCACTACTGATCTTCCCCTACGTAGGTTTCGGCAAATGGACTTAATTTGCCAATACACAACAGACATCTGTTACATTCAAGATTCAGAAAATGTGGTGGCTCACTACCTATCACATATCACTGCAATTTTGTCCCCCATTAATTTCGACGAATTGGCCCACTTAGAGGACAGCGACACTGAATTGCAGAACCTCCAACAAGACCCAGATACTTCCCTTCAGATGGTTTCATACAACCTACTGGGCTTGGCCAGGCCACTGTAGTGTGATACATCCATGGGCACCGCCTGACCTATTGTTCCCCCTGCACTGCGTCGCCAAGTGTTCACTACATTACATAACCTTGCACATCCTGGTGTTAAGGCTACTACGTGCCTGGTTACAGAACGCTTTGTGTGGCCAGGTGTGAAGAGAGATTGTCGTACTTCGGCTTGTGCTTATTTACAGTGCCAGCACAGCAAAGTTGGCAGGCACACACAACCCAGTCTAGGTAAATTCAACATCCCAAAAGGCCGCTTCCAACATTACATGTGGTCCTCGTAGGACCATTAGACCATGTCTGATTGTTTCAGGTATATCCTGTCCGTCATTGGCTGCGTTACACATTGGGTGGAAGCAATACCCCTGCAGGACATCACAGCAGACTCGGTAGCATGAGCATTCGTATTCTCCAGGAAAGCTCGATTTGGCTCCCCTACATCCATCACCTTCGACCAGTAAAACCAGTTTGAATCCCTGCTGTTTAACAACATTGCATCCTCAGTGGGGTGAATGGATTCCCCACTATGGATTACCACCCTCAGAGCAATAGACTGGTTGAGCGGTGGCACAGGATTCTGAAAGCAGCACTCATGTGCCACGGTGGTGAGTGGTGCAATGCCCTTCCCTGGGTTATGCTAGGAATACGCATGGCATACAAGAGAGACCTCCAGGTTTCACTCGCAGAGCTCCTGTACGGCGAGACCCTAGTTCTCCCCGCAGAGTTTGTCAATGACGAACCAATCGCCAACCTATTCGACCTCCCCACATTAGTTGGGCGTGTCCAGACACACGTAGCCACGATCTGTGCACCTCCTCCATGACCACATAACCATCCTTGGGTATTCCGGCATTCGGCACTGGACTCTTGCGAGTTCGTTATGTTACGGGATGACCAGGATGACACAACCAAACTGGCAGCATTACAGCCACCTTACTCTGGCCCGCATTGAGTAGTGGCTCTCACGGACAATACTATGGACATATTCTCGTCAGTGGCTGCCGACAGACAGTTTCCCTCCAACGCATGAAACCAGTCTGGACGATAGAGGAACCTGTACCACACCCCCTCATGTTGAGTGTTCTGGGTGAAGACCCCAATCTCACACAGACCACCCACTCCATGCGCCCCACCATGATCGTATGTGCACCGAGCCTACACCTGTGGGCAACTCAGTGGTTGCGTATGACGATACTCTACCCTCGTTTCACACAGGCACTGTGCATGACAACCACATGTTGGGTGTGACATTACCCCGTCCCAAGTGTTGAGAGTGTTCCAGTGTTTCTCCTGAACTACGTTCTCAATCAACACCTCTGAACGCCCATGCAATGAGGTTTCCTTGCAGTTCCATGAGGGATCCATCTTCGTCCTCTGCATAGGGGACACTTCACATTGTTCCACACCCACATCACATATCACCATCCTGCACACAGTCCCTATCCTAAATGGGGTGGATACGGCTGCCATAGCTGCACCAATCACCACTGATGGGATGCTCAAGATCGCATCCCCGTCTCCACCTGTACTGCAATGACTACATCTTACATGCCAGTCTAGGTCACGCTTGCAGGTCGACCAGTCCCCCCTTCCCCCACACTGGATGGTGGACTATACGAGCACTAGCCCACTCTGCACAGATAGTATGGACTCTTAGCACATGCTGCTATCAACCAGCGAGCATCCCACAATGCCACTACAGAGGAATAAACCCACGTCCTTCCCCCAGTGCTCCGCACTCTGGGGGGGAGGGGAGAGGGGCGGGGCTCTCTGGCAACAGTTGGCCACCAGTAACTTCACCGGCAAAGTGCAGAGTCAATGGTCTTTGGAGACTGGAGAGTCTTTGTCGTTCCATCTACTACATGACTGAGTGATACACATGTTGTGAATTTCTGCATTGTTTTTCTTGTGTTTTCTGTAATTATACGAACCTTAATAAAAGTGTCTTATCATAAGATGGAGTCTTCTGTGCGTGGTCTGTCGCTATAGCCAAACAAAACCATAAACATACTACCCAGTCCACTGACATCCTTTACAGAGTGCAAAGTTTTGACAACAACTGTAAAATATTGTTTTGGATATTTTCAGTTATAAAAATACATAATAGTAAATTATTTCAAACTGAAAATCAGAATACTAAAAAGTTGTTGTGAATATTTTCTTCCAAATTATGTAAAAGATGTTTGAGAATTATTATTATGCACCGAGACATAACTGCAAAGTTTTGACTCAAACACTATTTAGTAAGACCTATGGGCTGTAAATGGTCATGAGAATTGAAATTCTTTGGATGACCCCACCAGGATTCAGCTACTTGAGGAAATCGTGGACAACTTTGAACCATGCCAAAATGAATGTTGGAAGACGTAAGCAACCGATGAAGAAGTGTGGCCTGTCAGACAGTCCAAAATGTGTGTGTTGTGTCATGAAGGTATGCCATGATGGCTACAGAATCAACAAGTGTGGCCATGATCTAAATTTGGTGAACATTCTAATCAAGACATTTATAAATTGTATGTGATTAAAAATCACATATGGGAGATATGTTTCTTCATACATTGTGTTGTGAGATCAGTAGCCAGTAGTGTTGCAAAATGGTTTTACAGACACTCTTGAAAGTGATTCGTAGTATTATTAGAAAGAATACTTGTTAACTGCAAGAAACTATACTTACTATTGGAAGCAGTAATAATCATCAGAACAGTGATTTATAAGTGATTCAAGGACTAGCAAATGAGCAATGTGGCTGAACAGCAAAATAATAGGTTTACTGTACTGTGAATAGACGACTGTGGCAGAGTACTTGCAATTTACATCTATTGTGTGCTCAAACTTGTGCATAAACACTGCAGTCCACTTCAATGTGCTATACTGGTATAATATAAGTGCATATTTGTGGATGTTTGGCGTCCTCATCATGTGTTTGCTCTCTCAACATACGTTGTTGTTGTTGTGGTCTTCAGTCATGAGACTGGTTTGATGCAGTTCTCCATACTACTCTATCCTGTGCAAGCTGCTTCACCTCCCAGTACATACTGCAGCCTACATCCTTCTGAATCTGCTTAGTATATTCATGTCTTGGTCTCCCTCTATGATTTTTACCCTCCACACTGCCCTCCAACACTAAATTTGTGATCCCTTGATGCCACAGAACATATCCTACCAACTGATCCCTTCTTCTAGTCAAGTTGTGCCACAACTCCTCTTCTTCCCAATTCTATTCAATACCTCTACATTAGTTATGTGATCCACCCATCTAATCTTCAGCATTCTTCAGTAGGACCACATTTTTAAAGCTTATATTCTGTTCTTGTCCAAACTACTTATCATCCACTTTTCACTTCCATATATGGCTACACTCCAAACAAATTCTTTCAGAAATGACTTCCTGACACTTAAATCTATACTCGATGTTAACAAATTTCTCTTCTTCAGAAACGATTTCCTTACCATTCCCAGTCTTCATTTGATATCCTCCCTACTTCGACCATCATCAGTTATTTTGCTTCCCAAATAACAAACTCCTTTACTACTTTAAGTGTCTCATTTCCAAGCATCTCTCTTCCAAGTACTTTGCTGTCTCTGACAGAATTACAATGTCATCAGCAAATCTTAAAGTTTTTAGTTCTTCTCCATGGATTTTAATACTTACTCTTAATTTTTCTTTTGTTTCTTTTACTGCTTGTTCAATATACAGATTGAATAACATTGGGGAGAGGCTACAACCCTGTCTCAGTCCCTTCCCAACCACTGCTTCTTTTTCATGTCCCTCGACTCTTATAACTGCCATCTGGTTTCTGTACAAATTGTAAATAGCCTTTCGCTCCCTGTATTTTACCCCTGCCACCTTCAGAATTTGAAAGGAATATTCCAGTCAACATTGTCAAATGCTTTCTATAGGACTACAAATGCTAGAAATGTAGGTTTGCCTTTTCTTAATCTAGCTTCTAAGATAAGCCATAGAGTCAGTATTGCCTCATGTGTTCCAACATTTCTACGGAATCCAAACTGATCTTCTCCAAGGTTGGCTTCTACCAGTTTTTCCATTCATCTGTAAAGAATTCTCGTTAGTATTTTGCAGCCATGGCTTATTAAACTGATAGTTTAGTAATTTTCACATCTGTCAACACCTGCTTTCTTTGGGATCGGAATTATTATATTCTTCTTGAAGTCTGAGGGTATTTCGCCTGTCTTATACATTTTGCTCACCAGATGGTAGAGTTTTGTCAGGACTGGCTCTCCTAAGGGTGTCAGTAGTTCTAACGGAATGTTGTCTACTCCAGGGGCCTTGTTTCGACTCAGATCTTTCAGTGATCTGTCAAACTCTTCACGTAGTATCATATTTCCCATTTCATCTTCATCTACATACTCTTCCATTTCTATAACATTGCCCTCAAGTACATCACCCTTGTATAGTCCCTCTATATACTCTTTCCACCTTTCTGCTTTCTCTTCTTTGCTTAGAACTGGGTTTCCATCTGAGCTCTTGGTATTCATACAAGTGGTTCTCTTTTCTTCAAAGGTCTCTTTAATTTTCCTGTAGGCAGTATCTATCTTACCCCTAGTGAGATAAGCCTCTACACCCTTACATCTGTCCTCTAGCCATCCCTGCTTAACCATTTTGCATTTCCTGTCTATCTCATTTTTGAGATGTTTGTATTTCTTTTTGCCTGCTTCATTTACTGCATTTACTCTCAACATATATTTAATTGAATATTGTAAACACGACTTGGTTGCAGTTGATGGTTGTAGCAAAGGGAAGATAAATACATCATGTGTATGATCTCTCAACATATATTTAATTGAATATTGTAAACATGACTTGATTGCAGTTGATGGTTGTAGCAAAGAGAAGGTAAACTCCAAGGAGAAACAGGTACATGCGATCATGGTACATGGTGATTAAAAATTCTGATCCACATGCCTGTCTTTTTTATGCTTAGCTGTATGATCATGATGTTTTAACCTCCTCAGCAGCTTACACAGTATGATAGTTACAAATATAGCTTCAACACTGTCCTGTTAAGGGAGCATAAGATTATACACTGAAGAGCCAAAGAAACTGGTATACTTGCCTAATATGATGTAGGGCCTGAACGAACACACAGAAGTGCTGCAACACAATGTGGCAGGGATTTGACTAAGCGCTGGATGGAACTGATGCCATGAATCCTGTGTTGTTACCCATAAGAATCTGTGAGGGTGGAGATCTCAACAGAACGTTGCAAGGCATCCCAGATATGCTCAATAATGTCCATGACTGGGGAGTTTGGTGGCAGTGGAAATTTTTAAGCTCAGAAGAGTGTTCCTGGAGCCACCTTGTAGCAATTATGGATATGTGGGGTGTCGCATTGTCCTACTGGAATTGCCCAAGTTCGTAGGAATGCACGATGGACATGAATGGATGCAGTGATCAGACAGGATGCTTACATATGTGTCACCTGTCAGAGTCATATCTAGATGTATCAGGAGCCCCATATCACTCCAGCTGCACATGCCCCACACCATTACAGAGCCTTCACCAGCTTTAACAGTCCCCTGCTGACATGATGGGTCTATGGATTCATGAGATTGTCTCCATACCTATACATGCACATCTGCTCAATACAATTTGAAATGAGACTTATCTGACCAGGCAACATTTTTACATGATGCAGTCATCAACAGTTCACTGTCGGTGTTGATGGACCCAAGTAAGGCATAAAGCTTTCTGTCATGCAGTCATCAATGGTACACTAGTGGGGCTTCGACTGCGAAAGCCCATACTGATGATGTTTCATTGAATGGTCCACATGCTGACAGTCGTTGGTGACCCAGCAATGAAATCTGCAACAGTTTGTGGAAGGGTTGCATTTCTGTCACTTCTCTTCAGTTGTCATCGGCCTTGTTGTTGCAGGATCTTTTTCAGGTTGCAGCAGTGTCAGAGATTTGATGTGTTACCGGATTCTTGATATTCACAGAACACTCGTGAAATGGTTGAACAGGAAAATCCCCACTTCATTGCTACCATGGAGATGCTGTGTCCCATCTCTAATATGCCGACTAAACACCATGCTCAAACTCAATTAAATCTTAATAACCTGCCATTGTAGTAGCAGTAACAGATCTATAAAGCACCAGACATTTGCTGTTTCTCATGTACATTGCCAATTGTAGCATAGTATTCTGCCTGTTTACATGTCTCTGTATTTGAGTACACATGCCTACACCAGTTTCCTTTGCACTTCAGTGTATATTCCACTAGAAACACCACCAATGCCAACAGAATTACTACTTGTTTTGTGACCTGATGACTGTCATCATCACCTTAGAGTTTGTATTTTTTTGACTAATTTCTGTTGATATCTGGGGTAGAATTTATACAAAAAAATACAATTTTTGAAACAGATCTTGCCCAGAATTAATTACACCAATTAACATTAAGTAACAGAAGACATGAAAAAATCCAGGTTAAATAGGCAATTTTTAAAGGTTATTTCCTGTTGTTTCACTTTAAGGATTTGACCTTTTTTTTGTTGAATACTTTTATTGCTGTCCAGCAGAATTTTCCCAAAAGTTTTTTTCTGTTTATTTTTTTTCTATTTCAGACTTTTAATCAACAGTTTATATCTAATATTCTTAATACATGAATAAAAATACATTTCTTGTACAACTTGTTAGATAACCCACATTTAAATATATGGAGGACATAATTTCAGGTCACTGAACCAAAATGGTGGCATTCATGTTCTTATTAATAGTATAAAAATTATACTTCACAACATTTAGCTTTCACGACTGAATAAAAACATATGTTTCATTTGAGTTACAATAAAGTTTTGCACTTCCTCTTAAATTCACATCTAGGGGCAAAGTAAGTTTTCAAACTCAAATCATCAGTTACATCAGAAACAACAAATTTGCCACCTCTTGCATAAATTTCCATGGATACTCACAGTAAGAAAGAAATTATAAATTGCTTGTGAAAGATTACATTCACATGATTTATTTGAGAAGTTTGATATAAAGTGTCAGTTATTGAAATTTGTATAACAGATGAATATGTTTAGAACTACAGGAATAAAGTATAGTTCAGTTCACAGCCACTTCACAACTGAAAGAGACATTGTAATTTGCTAGTTACATTACGTTAAACGAAAGTTGTGTTAACATGTCATGAACACAACTCTTTCAGGCACAGTTGTATACACTAATATGTTCATAAGAACTAAAAATTAGAACTTAGATTTTTCTGGGATAGGTTGCAGTGTCATAATTCTCCAATGTTACACACGTTATGCACTAGGTACAAATGTGCTGATAGTCATTCAGCCACAAATGCACCAAAATTAAACATAAATAGCTATTGAATTACGTTTAGCAGCATCTAAGACTTTTGTTTTCTGATGTGAACAACAATTAAATAGTAAGATATTCCATAAATACAACAACAGCTGGAAACTATTGTTGTTGCTGAAAACATAAATTAAGTCATAATTAAAAACATATATCCAATGTTCACATTGCAATGAAGGGTTCCATTTCATGCAGATACAATAACTACACTACACCAAGAATGTCAAAACTGAAAGGAACAGAAAATGGCAACTGTCAAAGATATTTCATTTCACATATCTCTTAATGAAACACTGTGTTTTTGAAATCAAGTAATCTTGTCTCCCTCCATTGTGAGTTTTTGTGTAGTCACCTAATAAGTCAAATGTGATTAATGATTGCATTTACTGATGGCTTCAAATTGTTCCAGGTTCTACCACTAACACTAGATGGTTTCTTCTGCCTGGTGACTGTGTACAGTTCAAAGTCCAGTTTTGTCCAAAATTAGTAGGAGAATATTCATATGAATTTAAGTTTGGAATAACTGACTGGTCAGCTGTATATTCTGTTGCTTGCAATGGATTGTGTGACTTTCCTCGTATTGACGATGACCCTTATGTGATGTTTGATAAGGTAATAATAAGAAAAAGAATATTAATTGATTTATTTCCAGTTATTAATTTTTGTGAGACACTCAGAAAAATCCTGTGATCCATTATTGACAATAACATTTGAAAGATGAACTGATGAGGGAGCTTTCCATTATCAGTTTTTATTAAATGTTTGCTGTATTTTTGCAGTGCATGGTAGATTATTATGTCTAAAGTTGTGCTAAAGGTTGAAAAAAAATTTTAATCACCTGATTAATTTATATATAGTCTTAAGTATTATATCTGTCTGCAAACAGATAGACTTCTTTAAACTTAACACCTGTAGCACCCAGTCCACACATTTCAAAAAGCAAAAGAAATTTGCTCAAACAGTGACATGACATTGTCATTGTGAACTCAGTTTGTGCCACATTTCATCTCTTTTAGTTAATATTGTTATGTTACTGAACAGCTTTGTAAAATTTTCATTTTATCTAAGCAGCAATTCTTCATTTTAATATAATTTCCCATTAGTGTATCAACTATTTGTATGTTAAAATTATGTAATTTTTACTGATTTGAATCCAAATTCAGGTAAATTTGTGATATTAAGAAAATGGAATAGAACTGTAGTTCTATGGATGAGAGGGATGTGGTGATGTGAGGGATCAAAACTGGATGTAATTATCACAGGGTCACAGGGAGGGAAATGGGAGAAAGAGGGGATGTTTATGGTGTCAACTGTGGGTAAAAGAATGGAATGGAGCTAGCAGGGTTTTAAACCAGGAGAATTGTGGAAAAAGGAATTGAGGATATAATGGAGAGACAAATTCTATCTTGTCTGCTTAGTTTCTTCATGAAAACTGAGAGAGGGAGATTCCAAATGACATGAGTAATGAATCAGCTGTATTAGTGTTTTGATGTACAGTGTGTTCAATAGCTTACTGGTTAAGTTTGTGGTTATTTACAGCTGGGCATGGGCAGTCATGTTGATAGACAGTTAGTTCATCATACGTACACTGACCACTGCACAGTAATTGCAGCGCAGCTGGAACATTGCTGCTTTCATGTGTGACCATACCTTTCATAAAATAAGAAGTCCGTTCAACTTTACTGTGGTAGGATGTAGTCTGTGGGAGAATGGAACAGTCATATACGTTATTTTTCCTTAAAAACCACTATAATTGTTTAAATCTTCTATATCCATGGGTGCTAACCATTACTTATTCTGTTTCTTAGTCTTTCAGCAAGAACTCATATTAAGTTGAGGTTTCCTCCAAGTATTTGTTCTAATTAATACTATTCTGTGATTTGGAAAGTCTCATCATGCTATACAGTCATGATTCCCAATGACCTGTTTGTTCTTTCATCTGATCTTTTAACTGCTCAAATAACTGTGTTATTACTGCTATGCATAATTCACAATGACAATAGTAATATTTAACGCAGTTAATTTATTTTTCAGTATTCAAATACGACTCTCAGTATATTAAAAAAAACCAGTTACTTGTAATTTACTTAATAAATATTATTTGATAACTAGATCGACCAGCTTATGTGACACAAATCC
This sequence comes from Schistocerca piceifrons, assembly GCF_021461385.2. Lineage (NCBI taxonomy): Eukaryota > Metazoa > Arthropoda > Insecta > Orthoptera > Acrididae > Schistocerca > Schistocerca piceifrons. The sequence goes on along the minus strand of NC_060141.1, from coordinate 140,340,092 downwards.
ATTTGCATTGTCATTAACTGAGAATTTTCAAATCATTTCTGTAGTTTCCTTCTGTATAGCAACTCAGGCCCTTTCACATGCAATTAATCATCAAATTGTACAAGGTTACTTATGATGTTCATTTTTTTCTAATGGGTCTAGTGTTCAAAATGGGATGCTGATACTGGTGGTACAACAAATTCTGCGTTCAACAATAGCAACCTGAAGTGGTCAACATTGACGCGAAGCAGAAGTCTTTAAGTACCTGATGTCCATGTCTCGGTAGCCAACTGACAAAACTCTTTGCAGCTCAGCTACAACATACTGCTTGATAAACATTCTCACACAATTTAAGCACAGCTCTCATTTATATTGTCTTGCTACTGTATGGAAGTCAAAGAAGCAAATTATAAAACACTTTTTCTCAAATTATAAGTACTCCTCCACTGTGAACTCATAATGTGTGACATTACTGGGCACACTGTCATGCAAATTCTTCTTCAATAAACTTTTTTCCTCTTCACTGTCATTTCTCCTCTCTTACTTTTCCTTGTACTACATAGTGACCAGGAAATTTTTCTCATAGCTGGATAGACACTCTTGCCTGCCATTATTGCTATGTAAAAATATTCAGTTACAAGGTATCTGCAAAAAAAAAAAAAATAAATAATAATAATAATAATAATTTGACACCCATGTAAATAAAAATTTACTCGTAAACTTCCTTGCTTTTTTTTTTTTGTTTTTTTTTTTTCCTTTTTTAATTCACTTAATCCCTCATTAAAATTTAGTAGTCACCTCTATCTTCCAGAAATCTGTCTTATAGTTGTCCATTGTCTTACATTCTATGCTCAGTGTTTTAATGTATCAGCTTCCTTTTTATCACTTAACTCCAATATTCTTCTGTAAAAATCTTGAGGTCTCCAGCCCAAATCTTGTTATGGATCTCTTATGGAAAGGATCCCTCCTTGATTATTAAAACTTCCTTAGTCGATAATATTTCCTTTTCGTTTAATAAAACCATGTTATATATACATCCCTCAAATTTGTCTTACAGTGATCAAACATTATGTAACAGTACAACATAATAATGTAAAACCATTTCAAAATTAGTTCATTAAACTGACTTGCAGGTATTCATTTAACTAAATGACAGTTTCAGGAAATACATTTAACATTACTCAAGAAATACATTGTTTGGAAGAATAACTTTTAATAACAAGGACAAAAGACAAACTGCATCATACATATGAATGTATTAAACAACAGATATCAAGCAATCCAGTATGGAATAATGACAACATTATGAAAAGGATAGTTGCTACTCACCTTAGAGCAGAGATGCTGAGTAGCAGATGGCATCCAGAGACTGTGGTCATGTGTGTGTGAGTTGCATTTACAGTAGTGTGCATGTATGTGTATGTTGTCTATTTCCAATGAAGGCCTTCTTGGCTGAAAGCTTAGTTTCTGACAGTCTTTTTGCTGTGCCTATCTGCATTTAAGCAACAGATAGAATTTCTCTCTCGTTTTACACACCACTGCTTCTTTATTACATTTTTCTTTTTAAGAGGCTTAATCTTGCGTTTTGAAAGTGTGAATTCATTCAGTCTGTGGTACAGAAGTTTCTCATTTGTATTGCTTTGAAGACAAGCACCTGTTTCTTAATACATCAGTCAATCAGGCCCCAGCTCTGAGGCTGATAAACATCTACAAAGTGGCAAGTTAAGTGTTTATCTGTTCCTATGTTTTCCTTGTAGTGTTTTTCTTAAATTTTGTGTGTGTTTTTGTATTTAAGTGGTTTGATCTCATGTTTTTGTATGTGTAAATTTATTCAGTCCATTGCACAGATTTCATTTCTTTTGACTAGCCAGCTACATCATTCATAAACGCAACACTGTTCATTGGTGTACATTATGAGGGTAGCAAGTTGTGTATCTTTGATTTTGTCTGCTTTCATAATTTACTTCTTGAGTTAGTCTTGCTAGGATGGATAGGATGTGTGCTTGCTGTGTGCAGACACAGGAGGAGCTGGCCACAGTTTGTGAACAGCTGAGCATGCTTTTGGCTAAGGTCAGTTGCCTTCAGGCTGCTGTCTGACAGTGCAAAAGTGGTGGAGAATCTGGCATGTCACATGGGACACCTCAGGTGTTGCTTGTTTCACCCATGGGCTCTGCTGCTGTCACCTCCAAATGTATCTGATGGTGTTGCCCTCACAGCAAGGTTAGTGGTGACCAATAATGCATTCACATTGTTCAAGGCAGATGGCCAATGTGAAGACTGGGCATCTGGCCTCTACCATTAACCCTGTGAAAGGACATGTGGCTGCTGCTTCAGTGGGGTCTGAGCAGGCACACAGGAGGAGGAGTTTACTCATTACTGGGTGCTCAGACATTTGGCACATTATGGAGCCCCTTGGACATAGAGAATTCGGCATGGAAACAAAGCCAATGTGCCCTCAGTTTATCTGCCAGGAGGCCTAATCTGAGATTTGGAGGCATTCCTTCTTTTGGCTATCAGGCATCAGGGGTGCAGTTGTTTGCAAGTTGTGGCACATATCAGCACCAACAACATATGTCGCATGGGATCTGATGCCATCTTCAGTTTATAAAGGCAGCTGGTAGAGGTGGTGAAAGTCACTGGCCTCATACGAGAGTTGCAAGCAGAGTTCTCAATTTTCAGCATTGTTCTCAGAGTTGACTGGGGTCCTTTGGTTTGGAGCCAAATGGATGGTCTCAATCAAAGGCTTTGTCGATTCTGTGACCGTCTTAGCTGCAGATTTATAGACCTGCATTATTGGGTGGGAATTTATAGGAGCCCTCTTGATAGGTCAGGGTTACACTACACAAAGAAAGCAGCTACTTGGGTAGTAGAGTACTTGTAGAGTGCACATGAGAGTCTTTTAGGCTAGGCTGTAGTTTGAGGTGTGGTGATGAACACTTGCCAATTGATACGCAGCAAGGGAACTCAGAATCCGTTCAGAGTAAAGACACTGCAACTATCCAAATTTTATCAGTAAATTGTCGAACTATTTGTGACAAAACTGCCCCCCCCCCCCCTCCCAGGAAAGTTTCTCTTGAGTCCTAGAGCAGGCTGAAACACGAAGTAGAAAGTTGAGACATATTTATCGAGCCATGGGATGTGTGTCAGAAAGATAGATAGGAGGGAGAGTTTTCATAACAGTTGAGAAAAATATTGTTGACAGTGAAGTAATCTGGTCACATGCAACAGGTGTATGTGAAACTAAGTTAATTGTTGGATGTTTTTGTCTGTCACCTGATTCAGCTGTGACAATTCTAGAGCAATTCAATAATGTCTATGGTAATTAGCACATAAATACCCAGATCATGCGATACTTATTGGAGGTGACTTTAACCTACCAAGTATAGACTGATATGTGTGTGGATTCATTTTGCAGAGATACAGACCATCATGCAAAGTACTTTTGAATACATTTTCTGAAAACTGTTTTGAGGAGATAGTTTGGCAGCCCACATACAATGGAAATATCTTAGACCTCATAGCTACAAACAGGCCAGACCTTAATGACTACATCATTAGAGAAATGGGGATTAATGATCATGATGTCATTATAGCAACTATGGTTACAAAAGTTAATAAATTGGTCAAGAAGGCTTGGAGAGTGTTTCTGCTAGAAAGAGCAGATAAGCAGTTGTATCTCACTTAGACAGTGAATTAACATAAGTGAGTTCCAGTAATACAGACATATAGAATAATGGTTAAAGTGTAAGCTGATTGTAAACTCCTTTAGAGTTATGTGTCAAATGATGCAAAAGGTCCACTATGGTTTGATAACAAAATTTGGAAAGTACTGAGGAAGCAGAGACTGTTGCTCTCTTGGTTCAAAATAAAATGCACAAATGACAACAAGCAAAGTTTGGTAGAGATTCGTGTGTCTGTGGAAAGATCTATGCACGAAGCATATAACAACTGCCGCTGTCATACCTTAGTGAAAGATCTGGCAAAGAACCTGAGAAAACTCTTGTCCTGTGTAAAAGGATTTAGCAGATCTAAGGCTTCCATCCAGTCCCTTGTTGTCCAGTATGGTGTGGCAGTTGAAGATAGCAAAGCAAAAGCCAAAGTTTTAAATTTTGCATTGAAGAAATCATTCACATAGGAGAAGCAAACAAACAAATCATCACTTGATCATCAGACAGACTCCATTATGGGTAACATAGTAATAAGCATAGAGAAAGTCCCAAGCAACTAGAGAAAAGCTCAGATGACTCCTGTATAGAAGGTGAGTAAGAAACAGACTCGCAGGAATATAGACCAATATCCCTAACTTCAGTTTGTTGCAGAACCCTCGAACATATTCTCAGTTTGAATATAACAAATTTTCTTGAGCCCAAGAAGTTTATGTCCATGAATCAGCATGGTTTTAGAAACTATTGCTTGAGCAAAACTCACCTTGCCATTTTCTCACACGATATGCTGTAAACCATGGATGAAGGGCAACAGGCAGATTCCATATTTCTAAATTTCCAAAAAGTGTTTGACATGATTCTTCTCTGCAGTCTATTAATGTAGGTACAAGCATACAGAATGAGTTCCCAGGTATGCGAGTGGCTTGAAGACTTCTTAAGTAATAGGGCCCAAGATGTTGTCCCAACAGGGAGTGTTTGTCAGACACTGAGGTATCATCACAAATGCCTCAGGGTACTGTGATAGGACAGCTGTTGTTTTCTATGTACATAAATGATTTGAAGTACAGAGTGGGCAGCAATCTGCAGATTTTTGCTGATGATAGTATGGGGTACAGAAAAGTTTCAATCATGAGTGAATATAGGAGGATACAGGATGACTTAGACAATATTTCTAGCTTGTATAATCAATGGCAGCAACCTCTCAATGTAGAAAAATGCAGGTTAGTGCTGATTAGTACTAAAACCAATGCTTAATATTCAGATACAGTATTAGTAGTGTCCTGCTTGGCACAGTCACATTGTTTAAATATCTGGATGTAACATTGCAAAGTGATATGAAATGGAATGAACATGTGAGGACTGTGGTAGGGAAGATGAATGGTCAACTTTAGTTTATTGGCAGATTTTAGGAAAGTGCGGTTCATGTCTAAAGGCGACTGCATATTATACACTAGTGTGACCTATTCTTGAGTACTGCTCAAGAGTTTGGCATCCATATCGCATCAATTTAAAGAAAGACATTGAAGCAACTCAGAGATGTGCTCCTACACTAGTTACTGGTAGGTTCTAACAATATGCAAGTGTTACAGAGATGCTGTAGGAACTCATATTGGATCCTTGAAAGGAAGGAAACTTTCATTTTGAGGAACATTGTTGAAGATATTTAGAGAACTGGTGTTTGAAGTTGACTGCTGAATGATACTCCTGCCTCCAAGATACATTGCACATAAGGAACATGGAGATAAAAGTTGAGAAATTAGGGCTCATACAAAAGCATATAGGCAGTCATTTACTCTTGCTCTATTTTTGAGTGTAACGACAAAGGAAATGACTATTAGTTGTATGGGGGTACCTTGCACCATCCACCGTATGGTGGCTTGCAGAGTATCTAGGCAGTTGTAGATGTAGACCCACACAAAATAAGAAGTAGATTAAAGCAGAACCAGCCGCAGATGAGCTCAAGTGTTAGCTTTACAAAGAAAAAACACAGACATCATATTATGTGAGGCAAGCTGGTCTGGCAAAGTGTGGAAACAGTTGACACAGGAGCACCTAAGTGGAAAAAGATGGAAGCCACACCAAGAACCATGGAAGAATTTAGTATATATGCTGAAAGGCATAACAAATCCCAAGCAAGCGCAGCCCATGAGCTTATAAATATATAGCCAATTTTGTATTGAAATAATCTTGTGTTAGTATTGCAGCACTACCACCACAGGCCTGTGAGGATGTTGGTTCAAACCCATGTCCAGCCATCCAGATTTAGGTTTTCCATGATTTCCTTAAATCATTTCAGACAAATGCTGGTATGGTTTCTTTCAAAGGGCATTGCCAATTTCCTTCCCTATTCTTCCCTAATCTGAGCTTGTACTCCATTTCTAATGACCTCAATGTCAACAGGTTGTTAAAAACTGATCTCCTCCTCCTCCATAGGACTGTGGCACTTGGGATGCCATCCAGAATGCTGTATGGGGTCTGCAGTTTTATCCGGTGTCACGAAAGCCCGCCCTGACATATGAGATGCAGGGCCAGCCATGCCCTGGGATATAATGCACTGGCCACAGAATTTCTGCAGTGAATCGGCATCTCTGCATCATCCACTGCTGCTGGGCAGGTAGTGCTGGAGGCGTCAGCAGCATCTTGGCCACTGCCACCTTAGCTGCTTACTTCATGGATGTCACTCACAAAAGCAGGGTTGTTAAATCACTGCCTGGCCATGCTGCATTCAATCAACTGCAGTGTTCAGCTGGTTCTTTACTGTGATATTGAGTGGTGAAGTAAATTCTGATCAAGAGCTAAGACTTCCTGTGATTTAATTTTGCTCACCTTAGTATTTCAGCACACTCACCAACATCTGATCGAACTTCTTTACTCAAAGTGCTGTAGTTACTGCTGTATGTTAAGAGTACAAGTCCACACCCAGCTCTCAAAATAAAGTTAAGGCTTCTCATTCACAACACACTGTATATTGTGTTCTTGTTTGCAATACCTGTGCAGTACAAAGTAATTATGTTATGTGGAACATCACAAAAACTTTGATAAGGACAAAGTCCAAAAACATTCTGTCATCATTAACAGATCTCAATGGAATATGTCCAGATGACACAAAATAAACCATCTGACCAGCAGATATCATAAATGTGGTACAATGCTTATCCTAATCTGAGCTTGCATATATGCTGCAGCCATCCATCTCATGATACATGTCAATAAATCGTCCAAATATTACATTATCTAATACATTATGAAGATGAACTTTTTATAGTGGCAGTCATCATAATTCCTCAGTTTGAAAAATGCTTATGCAACACATCACTTCATCAAAGTGACTTGTTACACTACACAGCATTGCTGGATATCATGCTAATATGATTGGGGGGGGGGGGGGGTCAACTACATGCCTCAACCACATTGCTGCTGCTTGTAATGAATCATGGCAGAGAACCATAATAAAGAACTGTGAAAAGCACAGAACAATCTCCTTGACTCTGTGCTTGTTCAGCTAGAGGAGTATTTCACAGAACCATTGAAGCACTTAAACAAATCTCTGTGTGTAAAGTGAATGTTGTCAGACAAAGGTACTGTGGCGACTACCACACACGTCGATTGCAGCCAATGCGTAAAATTCATGCCAACCACAGAGGTTATCCTCCACAGTTCGCACGGGACTCACAGAGAAGAGATCCGTCGACTGTGATTCTCATACCTACCTTTTTGCTCTTTGTTGTTGATTCTCTTTTATGTATTCTCTTACTTGACAACCAGTACTATAAAAATAAAGTAAATAGCATACTTTGCATTTTTTCATTCCATAATGTCATATGGGATTATTTTTAGGGGTAATTCTTTCCAAGCCTAAAAACGTGAATTATGAATTATTTATGGTATGAACCTGAGAACATCTTGCAGAGACCTATTAAAGGAACTGGGGCAACTAACTATTGCTTCACAATATATTTATTTCTTGATGAAATTTGTCATTAAAAATATATCTGTTACTGAAACCAACAGCTAAGTTTATGGAATCAATACTAGAAATAAGAATAATTTTCACAAATATTTAAAGGCATTTACTTTGGTCCAGAAACGTATCCATTATTCAAGAACACACATTTTCAATAATTTGTCAGGAGACATAAAAAGGTAGCTTCTAATAAAGATTAGTTGAAGAGGAGCCCAGAGGATTTATTGGTTTACAACTCCTTCTAACCCACTGATGAATTTCTTAGCAGAACTGACAAACATGTGTATGGTACCAATAATGTAAAAAAAATGTGAGCACTATATATAACATGATTCCTTTACAAATTCAATGTAGTTATGCAGTGATTGTAAATAACTGTTCCTATTTGATGTTTCTATTTGATGATGCATGGCCACAATAACCGAAGAATTATCATGTGCACATCAATGTACTGAACATTTACATGTTTTGTGACAATTGTTATTACACTTTAAATGAAAATGTGCTTAAGAATTTTTGTCATATTGCATATCCATGAGGACCATTTCACCTTGGATCTGTGGAGAATACATTAGCTAGTTCAATGGGGAGATTGTTGAAGCTGATAGCAATGAGGTTGTTGTGTTCACCATTGAGGAAAAATGCAAAAACAGGAGATGGCAAGATGAGGATGATGCAATTTGGTAAAACCAAAGTAAAATTGTGCAGCAACTGAACCCACCTGTTCAAATACATTAATGTCCAATTCCTACATTTGTTAATGATTTAAGGTATTAAGCTAATTATACTTCAATAACTACAGGTAGCTATAACAATAAGTAGAATTTATTTTCCTTGAAGAATTCATTGTTTGTTCATACATTTAAGTTTGTACTTTTGTTTGGACATTTAAGTAGAATTTATTTTTGTTCAAGTAATATTTCTTCATGAGCAATTTATTTGGTGAGGAATTTATTCTTTGAAAAAGCAATTACCAGGTTTTAATAAAATAAAACATTTTTCTTTGAAAATTTCTGTGTACTTCCTAAGTAGTCCTACCCCTACCAGATTGTACAAACTTGCCCAGAGAGCTATGCCAATTGACTGTGCATCTGGGATTAGTTGATATAGTTGCAAGTGTTTAGGAAAAGTGTTTTTGAATTCACCTAGACATGTATTTAAATAATGGGTGCCACATGATTTTGTAGTCAAAAAGGTAAGCTATATGATGCATTTGCCAGAATCTTCTCAAGTATTGCACAAAAAATTGAGAAATCAAAAACAAAAAACCTATGCCAGCTAGGCCTGGGCTCCATCTACAGATATGAGTTAGACACAATCTGAAATATGATAAAATAATACACCACATGATAAAAAAGATATCAGATTGTTGAATATACAGGGTGTTTATAAATGAATATTGGGTTTTAACTCTTTATAATATTTATTATATTAAACTTACACACAGTTTTAAATGATATGTCAAATGAAAGAGCAACTCAAACAGTTTTACCAAGAACCTTATAAATGTTTAATGTGAGCACCATTTGTTACACATCACACATCAAGTCTATAGCCGAGTTCTTCCCAAATGTTGATAAGTGTGTCTTCAGTGATAGTAGCAACAGCTGCTTCAATCCAGTTTCTTAATTCAGGGAGGTCTGCTGGTAGTGGTGACATGTACACATGATCCTTGATGAAGCCCCAAAGGAAAAAAATCACATGGTGTTAGGTCGGGTGAACGTGGAGCCCATGCAAAGCAAGACACAACACACACTTATCAACATCTGGGAAGAACTCAGCTATAGACTTGATGTGTGCCATGTGACAAATGGTGCTCACATTGAACATTTATAAGGTTCTTGGTAAAATGTTTGAGTTGCTCTTTCATTTGATATCAGTTATAACTGTAAGTTTAATGTAATAAATATTATAAAGTGTTAAAACCCCTATCTTCATTTATAAATACTCTGTATTTAACAAATTACCATTTGCTGTCAGTAAAATCTAATTCTCAAATGAATTTTATCTGTATTAAAGGCACAGTAGTAAAAGTTGGGCACCTTGAGATCACAGTCATTATTTACTGTGCAATACTGAGAATAAAGATCCTTATTGTCAGTGAAAACTATGGTTTTAGATCTTAGCAACATAGGGTTTAATGGTTCTTTTCTGCTTTTTAATGATCACAGATATATATTACAGTGCAACATACAACAGTCAACCACTTTCTCAGTTGACTGAGATAAATAACAGTCAACTAGTTTCTCAGTTAATTTATACAAAAATAATGTTCCTTCTTTGTAAATATTTTCTGAATTAATGTGTAATGGAAATGTCATTGAATATTGTAAATATTTTATCTGAGAAAAAAAATTATATCTCTTTCATTGCCTTCTTCATAGGTGGAGCAGCACAAACCTTCAAATAAAATTTACAAATCCACATACTTTATTAGTAAAGATGTATTTGACTTCGGAGCTGTTGTTGCAATAAAAGCTAAAGATAAAAAGTAAGTAACTGTATAATTCTGTTTGCATTTGAAGATCTAACTGGCTGGAGGTTTTGTTATTTAAAAAAAAAGAATATAATGATTCTGTTTTTTCTAATCTTGCTCTCCCTGGTGATTTATTTGTAATGTGATACTTTGGATAATCAATACATTCTTTTCAATATGTTTGTATTTTTAAATAGAAGCTGTTGGAAAATAATTGTGGCAGTGCTCCACAAATATAGCTAAGATTAGAAGTTCACAAGTGTCACAAAACTGGGCTTTAGTTATGCTTATGTATTCTACACAATATAACATAAATCAAATGTTGACTTGGCCAGCTGAGTATGTCTGTTCATACTGGTACATCTTTTAAAGTTGCTGTATTAAGTAGGTTTCATTTAGATGGACAAACTGGGATTGGAATACCATGTCATCATAAAACATGGATTTCGAGGTTTCCAGTAAGGAGCAGTTCATCCGTAAGAGAAACTATGTACCAAGTGATATTCTGTCATATACCTAACTTCTCAATATCATTTTCCATATCTGTACCAACTCTTGTTTCCAATCATGTAACCCACAAGTCATTAACCAAGCGGGAGTCATGTGCATGAATCCCTGCCACCTCTTCACACATTTCACACATGCATTTACACATGAAACCACCTACCACAAACTAATCACTTTCATTTCCCATTTCATCAAAGGTAAATTCAAGAGTTAAAGTATCTGTGTTGTGTACTCCTGTGTTATAATTACCATGGAGCATTCATTGTGGGTATTACAACCACCCTGATGCCTGATATTAGAAGAGGCCACCACCAAACAGTGGCTAACTGCAATCTCAATCACCTGATTAAATACCTATGTAGCTAAGCATTCTGCACTTCACAAAACCAAAACCTTTAACTTTAGCAGCTCCTTCATCACCCATACCACTTGGATCCCCCACCCCCGCCACACAAATTCTTCGTTCTCAACAGCGCAGATGGAAATTGTTCCTTAAACACATTTGCCATTCTTGTGAGGTCCTTTGCTAGTCTTTCTCTCAAATGAACACTTCACTCTACCTTTGTCCTAAAAACCACCAATTGCTTTATTCATTTCTTCCCACCTAACACCAATATCTTCATCAGTGACTGCTCATAGATATTCAATGTAAGAATGGTGGTATGCATCGGTTTGTCTCTCTCTCTCTCTCTCTCTCTCTCTCTCTGTCTCTCTCTCTCTCTCTCTCTGTGTGTGTGTGTGTGTGTGTGTGTGTGTGTGTGTGTGTGTGTGTGTGTGTGTGTGTGAGTGAGTGTGTGTGTGTGTGTTTAAGACTTATAGTATAAAAGACTAATGTTATTGTATGGTCAGTTACATGGCTTATGTGCTGCCCACCAGTTATCTGCAGGTGAGTTTGGATGTCTTTCTTCTTTCATTTCCAATAACTACACAATTTCATTCTGTTGTGTTTCATTAAATGTTAACCCACCTTCGACAAATACAAACAGGCTCTAGGAAAAATATATTCAAGTGCAACAATAAATATTTTGCCTTCTCATAACTTTTCCGCGAGTGAAAATCAGTATAAAAAATAGATTAGTATTAGGCTGAGCATTGTTATGGAACTAATATAGTGGCTCATAGAAATATTGGATTCCTTGAAGATTTATATATTTTTTTCTTACAGAATATCATTTGTTTCTTTTTTTAATTAGGGTAAACCCGACAAAAGGCTCAATCCATATTTCTAATTGTTCTACCCTACCCGTAAAAGCACTGTTTTCATTTTTGGATATGGAACCTGATGAATCTGATGTTTTTTCAATTGAACCAATGGATATGGTACTTGAGGTAAGCTAAGTGATTTTATATATATACGTATATCTAAAAACAAAGATGATGTGACGTACCAAATGAAAGTGCTGGCAGGTCGACAGACACACAAACAAACACAAACATACACACAAAATTCAAGCTTTCGCAACAAACTGTTGCCTCATCAGGAAAGAGGGAAGGAGAGGGAAAGACGAAAGGATGTGGGTTTTAAGGGAGAGGGTAAGGAGTCATTCCAATCCCGGGGGCGGAAAGACTTACCTTTCTGCCCCCGGGATTGGAATGACTCCCCACCCTCTCCCTCAAAACGTACATCCCCTCGTCCCTCCCTCTCGCCCCCCCCCCCTCCCCCCGATGAGGCAACAGTCCGCCGCAAAAGCCTGAGCCCCGCGTGTATGTTTGTGCGCCTGTCGACCCGCCAGCACCCCCATCCGGCAAGTCACACCATCCTTGTTCCCAGATACATTCCTCCTATGTGGAATGTTTCCCTCTATTTATATATATATATATATATATATATATATATATATATATATATATATATATGATGGAAGGAAACATTATATATATATGATGGAAGGAAACATTCCACGTGGGAAATATATATATATATATATATATATATATATATATATATATATATAATGGAAGGAAACATTCCACGTGGGAAAAATTATATATAAATGACTCCTTACCCTCTCCCTTAAAACCCACTTCCTTTCGTCTTCCCCTCTCCTTCCCTCTTTCCTGATGAGGCAACAGTTTGTTGCGAAAGCTTGAATTTTGTGTGTATGTTTGTGTTTGTTTGTGTGTCTATCGACCTGCCAGCGCGGTAAGTCACCCATCTTTGTTTTTTTTATATATATATATATATATAAAAATAGAGGGAAACATTCCACATAGGAAAAATACATCTAAAAACAAAGATGATGTGACCCACCAAATGAAAGTGCTGGCAGGTCGACGAGGGGATGTGGGTTTTGAGGGAGAGGGTGGGGAGTCATTCCAATCCCGGGGGCAGAAAGGTAAGTCTTTCCGCCCCCGGGATTGGAATGACTCCTTACCCTCTCCCTTAAAGCCCACATCCTTTAGTCTTTCCCTCTCCTTCCCTCTTTCCTGATGAGACAACAGTTTGTTGCGAAAACTTGAATTTTGTGTGTATGTTTGTGTTTGTTTGTGTGTCTGTCGACCTGCCAGCACTTTCATTTGGTAAGTCACATCATCTTTGTTTTTAGATATATTTTTCCTACGTGGAATGTTTCCCTCTATTATAACTATATATATACATATGTATATAAAGGAAAAAATAGATTGCTGCCTACTGTAAAGATGACAAGTTACAGACAGGCACAATTAAAAGGTTCTTACACATAAGCCTTCAGCCACAGCCTTTGTCAGAAAGGTAGAAAATAGAAACAAACACCATTCATTCAGACCAGCAGGCACACCTCTTGCACACAGGACTTCCAACTCTGGCAGTTTGAGTGATAATACAACTATTACATGGAATGGAAGCAGCAGTCTGGAAGGGGTGGGTAAGGGGACAGATAGCAATGTACACATGGGGGAGAGAGGAGTACTGTCAGATAGAGTGTAGAGAGACTAGAATGTCAACAGGTGCAGCATCAAGAGGTTGTAGGGCAGGGAGGTGGGGAAAAGAGAGCAAAAATGGAGGAGCAGAGAGCAGCAGACAAAGGAGTAGGACATGAGAATGGAAAGGAGGTGATAAGACATAGGGGGTGGAGGTGTGCTAACAGTATGTTACTGTAGGTGTTGGGTGGGATAATTACAGGAGCGAAGAATATGTTGTAAGGGTAACTCCCAACTGCACAGTTCAGAAAAGCCGGAGTGGAGGATGGGTTGTGAAGCAGCCATTAAGATCAAGCATGTTGTGCTCAGCAGTATGTTGTGCCAAGAGTGGTCTACTTTACTCTTGGCCACAGTTTCGGGGTGGCTATAAATCCTGGTCAACAGCTGGTTGGTAGTCATACCGATATAAAAAGCCGTATAGTGACTGCAGCAGAGCTGGTAAATGTCATGACTGCTATCACAGGTGGTCTGTTCCCTAGTGGGGTAGGATAAATCTGTGACAAGATTAGAATAGAGAGTGCTGGGTGGGGTGATTGAACAGTTCTTGCAGTTGGGTCTTCCACAGGGATCTGATCCTTGTGACAAGGGGTTGGGATTGGGAATGACTGGGAATGACATAGGGATGGTTTAGAATGTTGTGGGGTTTGGTAGGCTGTGGAACACCACATTAGGAGGGTAAGGAAGGAACAGGGGTAGGGTATCCCTCATTTCAGGCCATAATGATAGTTAAATAAAGCTCTGACAAAGGGTATGATTCAGCTGCTCCAGTTTGGAGTGGTACTGGATGACAAAAGGGACACTCCTTTGTGGCTTTTTCTGGAGGGTAGTTTGAAGATTCAGGGTGTGAGGGGAATTGGCACAGATCTGTTTGTGGACTAGGTCTAGGGGTAGTGCCTGTCTGTGGATGCCTTGATGAGACCCTCAGCATACTGGGAAAGGGAGTTTTTGTCACTGCAGATATGCCATCCCTTCGTGAGCAAGCTGCATGGGAGGGATTTTTTGTGTGAAAGGGATGGTGGCTGTCAATTTAACACAGGTATTGTTTCTGGTTCGTGGGTTTAATGTCAACAGAGGTGCAGTTGGATCCATAATAGAGGAGGGGTCAACATCTGGGAAGGTGGCTTGCTGGGTTGAGGAGGACTGGGTGAAGTGGATGGGAGAGGTGTTGAATTTGTGAAGGAATGAAGATAGGGTGTCTCGGCCCTGAGTACAGATCATGAAGATATCATCAATGAACGTGAACTAGACTAGGTGTTTGGTGTTTTGGGAGGTTAGGAAGGTCTCTAGATGGCCCATAAAATGATTGATATAGGAGGGTAGTAATACATGTCGGGATATATATAATTATAGTAGAGAGTTGTTTATTAACTGCCTGAGCAGGTCAGTAAAATATTATTAGGTAACCCTCTAAATGCAGGAAATATGCAAGAAGTAAACAGAATATTTTCACAATTGAAACCTATTACACTTCAATGACTCCAGCAACTTCATGATATGAACTTTTAGGCTCAAAATATTCTAAGTGAAATAACTATGCTGTGGTAACAGAAACAAAAAAGAAGAAAGTAACTCTAACCCTACTAGTAATCTGAATTTGATCTAAAGGTATGTGATGCTGTAAATGTAACACACAACTACCAGTCCATGAATGAAACACATGCTGAGGTAAATGCTGCTACCCAAGTAAAAGATACTTGCAGAATCCTTTTACATTAGTCTCTAGTCAAGAAGTCCTACATTTTAAATACCAAAGTAAATGCTGCTGCCCACATAACAGATACTTGCAAAATCCCTTTAGATTATTTTTTAGACACGAAATCATTCTATAGATCTTCACCTGAAGTTTTCCATGCAGGCTTCAGTGACCATGTAGCTCAAATACCAAGGTTAAAAGTAAAATGTGGTATTTGGAACTACATGTCTCTAAAAAAAATACATGGGAATTGTGAGGATACAGAATTTTGGTGTATTGAATTCTGAATGTTTCACTTAAGCATTAGAGGTGCCAACTTTCTGTACTCTCTTTATCTGTAAATGAATAAGTGTATCTGTAATTAATGTTATGATAATGGCTATGATATTTAAATATCATTGAAATGTGTCATTTCTGTGTATATGGCAATCCATGTTAGTTAAAATGCTTGTTTTGTATGTCAGTATTTGTTTGAGGTACTCCATGAATAGTGTCAAGCATCTGAAGTTTATCAGCAAATATCTCTACATGACAGCAGGTGTTGCATGGAGCTACCAACATTGCGTGGATTACCTAGAATGGCTGCAGAGTCTTGGATTAGAATAGTCTCAAACATTCTCTGCTACTTTCTCTCATGTTTTACGTTAATTTAAAATGTGACTTTTTAATGTCAATCAAGGCAAAACACATTGGTTGACAATAAGAGAAAACAATTGATGTTCCAATGCTAGCCAACAATGTATTATAAACAAACTGTCTGCATCAGTGTAACAGGGGGGTGTGACTCTAGCAAATAGCAGACCTACCTGTCAGCTCTATGTCTTTGTAGCCCAGATGCATATATTTGACCTTTTACATTTATGTGGCCTTACCTGCAGTGCTACTGCTCGAATGCTGTGCTTCACCACATGGACTCTAATAAGGAATTATTCTAAGACAACAACACTCAGGGTGAGGCTAGTAAACCTGTAAATGAATGGCAGACGAATCTGGTAAAATATTAATATAGTCTTTTGGCCCAGTGTCCTCCACTTTTGTAAGCCTATGTTACTTAAATGAGTTCCACAAAGTTTCTAACATTCTTCGGGTGACACAAGACAGTGTAGTACAGGGGTGCAAGACTCACATATGTCTCGCAGTCAACTTATGTATTGTGTGCAGCCAATCCTCATCTGTATAATCAGATACATTGATCTCTAAAAGCTTCTTCTCTGAAGATGAGAAATAAGAAAGGAAAATGTAGAAACGGTTGCTAAGATTGAAGAAGGGAAAGAAGGTAGCCCCAAAAACAGGAAACCCTTCTCACCTCTCTTCCCCAGCTTCCCTACTTCACCGGTACTTGAGTGAGAAGCCAGTGGAGGTATGATGTTAAACATCTCCTACAGAAAGGACATTCTCACCTTCACCTTTGAAGCCCTTGAAGAAAAATCTCAGCAACACCTATGTAACAGCAAATGGTGAAGAATCAGTTACACTTGTCTGCAAGGGTTGTCTGAAAGGTGGGGTGTGTGATTAGTGTTAACCATGCTTGTACTTTCACTACCCACTCCTTCCTAAAGGGATACAAACCCTCCCAACCACTTCACATCTTATGAAAGTTATAAAATGTTCTATAAAAATAGAAAACTATACACTACAATCAAATAGTTGTTTATCTAATCACGTTACACTGTATTTCATATACATATAAAGTACTCCCTTCAGTTTATGTTGTCTAGATATCACTTTGTTTGAATAGTACTACGATATTATACTTGTCACTAATATAACATTTTATTCATTTCATTTCATGTCTAGAGATCACTGTTCATCCGTGATTCTCTTAAATTGGTCTCAATCTTGTGGTCATATCTGATTTCCTACATACATAAAATTATAGGATGGTTTAAGAATTCGAGAATAGATTACAGACTACTTGAAGAACTGAAGGGAATTTGGTGCAAAAAAAATAGTACGGAAGAAACACCGAAAACAACTAGGGATCTGATGGTCATCACTAAGCCCATTAACACAGAAAGTTCTGACTGAAAGTCTCCCCACAGGAAAACAATCTCCACTTTACTAGGTAACACAATATTAGGTAAAATTATGTTATGTTCTAATCTGTCCTGGACAAGTTTGAATTCTTTGCCCAAGTATGTATAACATTATCATTAAGCTTGGAAAAAGCAGCAGTCAAAATGTTTACAGAAATTATACTCTCACCAATTTCTTGATCTATAATTAGCTCAAAAGGTTCTGCCAGACTGCTTGCATCCATCATGTCAAAGTTGGGTAATTTTCCCCTGACATTCCATCCTACATTATTTACTTGCAAATTGACAACTGGTATAGAAACAGCTCATATACTAACACCTGGAATTTTCAATTGAATAATCGATATTAATTTATTTGGCTGGTCTGTGCTCTCTTCCAAAGTATTCCTTTTCTGTCTTACAGAATTAATATTACATACATTTTCACAAGATCCTAATTTTTCATTAAGATCGGGTTCTTTATTATTATATTTGATGTTGCATTCACTCTCCAAAGTAACTATGGCTTCACATTGCTTTGAGCTTCTGTTTTGACGGGCAACAAATCTATAATTGTCTTTTGAATATCTAAAGTTTCATTCTGAGCTTTTAATTTAAATTCTCATTCAGAATTTTGAAATGATCATCTAAATCTTTTCTAAAAGCATTAAAAAATTCATTCTGGGCTTTGAAATGATAATCTAACTTAGCATTTAACTCTTTTCTTAAAGAAGCAATTTGAGTGTTTTGAACTTTGATTAAATTCACTACTTCAGACCACTCTGGCATTCCAATAATCACTTTAATAAGCTTGGTTGGTTCTGAAATTTGTTGCTGTTCTTGACCCATAATTTTATTGATCTTAGACCTAGTAATCATCAAAAAGAAAATTCACCACTGAGTACAATAACTACACTAACAGTTTACCATACAACAGTCCCTTCAACTTTACCAAAAAATTATTGTTTCTTGCTCACGCAGCGTAGAGTTCTAGCTGTGTTGGTGAACAGATGTGTAATCAGTACTGGTGGACAACACTGGCACCAGTGGCATCAAATGTTGGTATCAGGATCGGCAGTGGCGAGCAGACTTGGAGTCAGAACCAGTGAGTAGCAGGTGGTGCAGTCAGTGTCGGTGGCTGGTTTCTGTGTCAGCGTCAGTGTGATGTAAATGTGTGAAAACTGCTTACTCTCCACACCCAATCTTCTTAGTTGAAAAGTTGAGGCCTTCACTCCAGTTTTCACTGCTGTTAATTTCTCACATCTTTTACTGCATTGCACTTGCAATATCTTCCATTGGTTTATTGGACTCAATACAATTACTGGAAACATTTCTCGTATCTTGTTAGGCCTGGTTGCTATGGCAATGTCTAATATCTTGTTTCGTTTCTGTCTTGAAATTCTCGTTTTCTTAGGGTCCTGTCACTTAGGTCACCACATTCTAATGTTTTTCGGACAACACAATACAGTGTGCTACTAGGGTGCAAGACTCACAGGTCTCTCACAGTCAACTTATGTATTGTTTGCAGTCAATCCTCTTCTC
Organism: Schistocerca piceifrons; assembly: GCF_021461385.2. NCBI lineage: Eukaryota > Metazoa > Arthropoda > Insecta > Orthoptera > Acrididae > Schistocerca > Schistocerca piceifrons. The sequence goes on along the minus strand of NC_060141.1, from coordinate 140,321,350 downwards.
TGTACAATCAGATGCATTGATCTCGAAAAGCTTCTTCTCTGAAGACTATAGCGGGTTACAGGAATTTATTAAGCAACTTCTCTATTCTTGAAATAATTTGTGTACTTATGGAACACTTTCAGTTCATTCATGGTATATTTTTAACTCTAAACACAAAGCAACATTTACTCTTTTTCACATAAGTAGGTAAACTCTGGCAAGCCAACTGGGGTCGTTAAATGTCAGACTCGACAAACACAAGTACAATATCATAGGTTGTAACAATCCAATAATTTCTGGACATCACATGCATCCTGTTTCATGCAGACTGAAGACATGAAATAAGTTAAAAGTATATAGTCAATTGTTTTCTTCTCTTTTTACAATAATCACTTTCACTAACATGTCAAATAATACTACATAATTGTTCTTTGAGTTTTCATCACATCTTCTGTGGCTCTGGTGGCAAACACTTGTCATTGTCAGTGATGCATCCCTCTTACAGTCTTCTAATAACAAACTTCCGACCTGCACATAGAAACAGCTAGAACGGTAGAAATGTTCTCACTCTCCCACACTTGTACCCAAAATATCCAGTGGTTGAGAAGGTGGAAGGCCAAGTGTTTCTAGAATTTACACCGATATTCTTGAGGCACTACAAGTTCCAAGTGCTTTTATCAGAATGTAGAGAGGGCACACAGCTGTAACCTCCTTCTCTCAATATTACTTTACTGATACAAAAGAAGAAGTCACTAGCACATAAATTTATAAATTTACAGTTCTGAGATAATACAACTCTGCTATGCTATCCAATATGTGATTTATACCTTTTGAAATGTAGGGCTTTAAAACTGCTACACCAGGACATGTTACGATATGCTGTTAATTAATAATCAAATATGCTCCAAGACAAAAAGTAATCCAACTCCATTATCACAGTCAAGTGATCATTGGTGGTGAGAAATCACAACAGAGAGACAGTGAACAATGGAATGGTCAAATCGTCCTACTTACTGACATGAGCTGGAGTGTTGACATATCACCTGCATAAGCCTGCTCATTATGTAACATTACTTAACTCTGCAAATGTTGTCACAAATCAAAATATATCTTGTCAACACTGAATAAAATCCCCTTCTTACATTGTTTTCTCAATATTAGCAAAAAATGAACATTATTATGCCATAACTGTTGAGCTGAATTTCACCACCCTTTGATCTCCTCCAGTTCCAGCTATAGTCTTCCTTAAAAGTCACATTACACAGTGGCCCGTCCTGTGCAATAGGATATCATATCATCCCCTTTAAGAAATATCAACGTTTCGAATATTATAATAGCATAAATCAACTGACCCAATGGAAACACTCACACAACAATTCCTAATAGAATTTCTACTCTTCCTAAACAACACCAGCCTTTGAAAACTTCCAGTAGCACTAGCCTGAATTCCTATCATAGTGACTTGTATCTTTGTGGGCACCTGTGCCCCTTCTCTGTGTCAATGGTTGTCCATGACTCCCACTAGCTCACGTCAATCCAGATCGTTAATCTATATTAAAAGTCAAGTATCAAATTTGTTACTAAACAATAATATATTACCATGCAGAAAGTATTTAAAGATTTAGTTCACAATGAAGGAGCAAAAAATTATTTGATCGACAGATGAGATTTATTATTCTGTACATCATGAAGAACTTTCTGAGAAATAGGCAGGCATGGAGCACATGAAGAAATTGATTGAAAGACCCCAACACAACTGATAAAAGTTTAGGTAAAAAGGTGAAGATGCAGGCCAGGACCCTACTGTCCCTAATGAAAAACGCAGACTAACTGGAGAAGAAATGGTGCAAATTACTTTTTATAGGGAAAACATCAAATAGCATAAGTAACATATTGAAGGCAAAGGGTTTCTCTGTGTTTTTCTATGTTCCTTGGACAATAGGTAGTTTCTTGTACAATTCAAAAGACAAACAACCAGCTATCACAAAAAGTGGGTTTTATAAAATCACATGCTGTGATTGTCAGTCTTGCTACATTGGACAGACAGGGATATCAATTTGTACCAGGCTTAAAGAACACCACAGAAGCTGGAGATGAAGAAAACTGATTCAGCCTTTGCAGAACAGTGCCTGAACAATAACTACAAATACACAATAGATGTACAAGTCCTGCACACAGATGAAAAGGGGGCCAAACTCAGCCAATTGGAAATTTTAGAAATTAAAAGACAGATGGGTATAGTCCCACACCTATTAATAAACAAGCAAACCCAATTCAATGATTCACCTCTTTTAGATGAGATCACAACCCCAGGATAGAAGCAAAACTCTGGGCCCCAGTCCACGTAGTTAAAAAACTCTTGGCCAACACTTAACTTTAGTCCGGCCATTGTAGTGTAATCGCTGAATGTGTAATAATGTATGTAATTTGTTAAAAAATGCTCATTGACATAACTGTACATTAGTCTATGGATCAATACCTCAAGAAGTTGAGATAATTATCTTTGCCTTGTCATCCTGTTTACCTGTACATTTTCATCTTTGGGAATCAGTAATGTGTTAGCAAAAGGGACTTATAACCCAAAATCTAGGTTGTACAATAACATTAATAATAAAATTGTGAAACAAGGCCAAAAACAGTGTTTGTTTAGTTAATTTACAATGTTTCACCAAGAACCCACAGTTGATTCAATTAGAATAAAACATTGGTTTTTTGATTACATAGGCATTGAACCTAATAGATTTTCTGATAACTGATCAGTTCTCAGTTGTTCATGTCTTTGATAGCAGGGAAATAATAAAGTAATTAAGGCAGAATGTAACAGGAGATTGTAACTGGTTGCTTGGTAGGTGCAGAGTGACTTTTATCAGAGAAATGCACAAAGATATAAATGTCTACATGTTGTTATTACACGGAGTGCGTGCAACATCCAACCCCATGTCTGGTGGGGGTATGTAAATAAGTGTATGAACATTTTGAGAAATTGGTAATTACATTTCAGTTTATAATACTGTAAGGTTCACATTGAGGAGTGGTTTCAGTTAACCAAGCTGAATAATAATTATGCTTAACTGTATGATAATTAGAAAAGTATTAAAATTCAAGGTACTGTTTGACTGATACTCTGTGCACTTATGTGGTAGATTACCTATTTTCTTCTAAAATCTAGAGGTTCATAATTTCACTAATTTAGTCATGTTCTTAAATAGTAACATATTTCAATTAAAAAATGCATTATCTGATTCAGGAAAATTAGGGTAACAAAAGAAAAGTGCCAAACCTGGGAAATAAATAAGCTTACAATCCCAAATAATGGAAATATTTTCGGTGTGGCAAATTAAATATGGTTCATTATTTAGTTAAAAGGTTTTTAGAAAAAGTAAACTAACTAGTTACTGAAAAGCAAAAAAATTAGGGCTTTCCTCATAAGCTCAGTATGAATTAATAATTATTAGCTCATGCTGTTTTGATCATTAAATGCTGTTGGGATGACTTCAGTTAGCAATTTCTCTTAACAAATTGGAGCCTAAAGGATCATCACTCCAGTTAATACCTGGATCCTGAGGAAATTTGCTACAATTTACAATGTTTTAATAAATTTATTAATCCACTTACCTCTTTAGGCAGTATATCAGCTTAACCTCCCATCCTTCCTCTTTATGAATGTGTATACATTTAACAAAAATAAATTATACAGGGATTTTTAGGTATTACTCTAAAGGTACTGTTTTTCAGCATTTTTATTTTTCCCCAAAGTGGACAAAATTTTTGTAGGTCATAGGAAATGGTAGGTTATTGATTTAAAATCACTTGGCAGCAGGAAATACTAAATGCTTCATTTATAGGTAAAGTGTTTTATTGTGAAATGTTTTTTTTCTCATTTTTACAAATTAGGGAACTTCACTCGGGTTTGAAATCTTTCAAAACAGTCGGAAACTCAAAGGCCTGTGTTACATGTCCTACAGCAGTATCTGGTCTCTTTCCTCATTATCTTTCATGCACCTTCCCCTTGTTCCCAACATACCTTACATCTTCTTGCTGGGTTGTTTTCTTTTCTGTTGCTGACAGTTTCTCAGGAAAATGATGTGCTGTGAGTCTGTTTGCACTTGCAACTACAGCTGCTGAATGTGTGTCTTTATTTAGCTCCACTTCTCCTTTTTGAGCCAATTGCATTGCTAATTTACAGATAAAATCTGCTAATGCCCCCTTTTTTGATATTTCAATATTGTGAATAATGTTGACATTCACAACTGCCTTCATAAAAATATGGAATAAAATCTTTTTCCACCATTTTGCAGTGAAATGAAATGATCATAAGGCATTATTGGCCAAGATGTCCCTTGCAGGTTTGGCCACTAAGTGGAAGTCTTATTTCAGTCAGCACCACATTGGGCGACTTGCGGCTGATGATGAGGATGAAATGATGGTGAGGACAATACAACAGCCAGTCCACGAGTGCACAAAATCGCCAACCCAGCCGAGAATCGAACACAGGCTCAGTGGATGGGAGACAAGCACATTACCACCCAGCTAAGCAAGCAGACACCATTTTACAGTATTTCACTGGAATGGATAGTAACTTATCAGCTGGTCACCTATGTCAACACCTGTTTGAAACAAATTGTAGTCTAGTACAATGTCTGGCTTTACTACCTCAACATATCCACTCCTGGATTTTACACTGATGAGTGAAGCAGTCATGTTATGCTGTGTTGACAACAGCTGTACATCACGTTTTTCTTTCCATTTCAAGTAGAAAAGGTGTCCTTTGCAACGAAATGTCATTTCTCCTTTCTTTAGTTTTTGATTTATTAGGTCTCTAGGCAAACCTATCCTGTTCTTCATCACAGTTCCAACTCCCAATGTATTTCTTTCCCATAGTTCTTCAAGGACTGCAGGACTTGTATAAAATCTGTCCATGTATACCATATGTTCTTTTCCCAAGTAAGAGGAACATAGCCTCAGCAACAGGGATTTGACAGAATCATCATCATTTCCTTTTCCTCCAGTATAAACTTCAGTATTGCACATTGAGCTCACTTACAAAATACAGTTTTATCCCATATTTCTCTGGTTTGTCTTTCATATAAACACAGAATCCAGGTCATCCTCGAAGAGGACATACTGCATCATCCTCAGTGAGATTTCATGATGGATAAAAGACTTTTTTGCATCTTTCTGTGAAGAAGTCCCAAACAGGTATTATTTTGTGCAGAGGATCATGGCCTGGTTCTTGTTGAGGTATCCATAGTGCAGTATTGTTCACATGTAGCATCCTGAATATGGCAAAAAATCTGTCTCCTGAAATTAGCTGAGAAGCAAATGATGAAACAAGCACAGGATCTCCAGACCAATAATCCCTAAGTTTAGGTATCTTTACAACTTACATATGCAAAATGATTGCAAAAAATTGATATACTTCATGTATCACCACTGCTCTCCATAACTTCCATAAAGATTTTGGTTTGATTCTGTTCTGACAGTGAAGTTCAGAATTAGTATCTGGAGCATATATATTTGTCTCTGACTTTACTTGTAGAAACATACTGTGATCAAAAAATATTGCTGCAAACAGTCTAGTTCTGCTGATAATGTATCAACAGGAACATGAATTCCACTTGTTTCTTCAAACAGAGGTAATTCAGGGAGTCCATCAAAATGACACCATTCATTGAGAAGGGCAGGCTGTTGAACTGAATGACAAACTTGACTAACAGAAACTTGGGCATTAGCTTCTTCATACTCACTGCTATCATTTCTATCTATCTAGCTCATGTGACTCATCATTGTCTTCTGAAAATCGGCGATGCCGTCCAAAAGATCGTCAAGTTCTGAGCTATTGTTCAAGAGTTCTCCAATCTCTAAGTTTGACAAGCAATGTCTGTTAGCCATATTCACTATTCATATATTTTTATACACAAGAAGGGTGCACACAATAGCACAACATGGCAGCTGACATAGAACAAAACAATTTTCAACAGTATTCCGAATGCACACACAGTTCATGTAACATTGGTGCCATTCACAAGAAACTGGCATGCGCTAGCCGTCAACAAAGCACTTACAACAAGCCAAACAATTAGTCTCACTACTTACAAATGTAAAACATATGTTTAAATCACCAACAAATAAGTCAGAAGTGAAGAACGTATGACATACATCCATTGGATTTTATGGTTAAAACATATTGAATGTGTCTAATACATTGGCTAAATGTGTTAGTTAACAAAGTTTTAATCAAAACTATATATACATCTAGATTCAGAAGAATAAACGTTATAATGGGACCAAAAAGAATAAATAAAATACTGCGGGAATAATAACTCATAAAATTTGTGTACACATTGTATATGCATTATGTGTGTAAATGGAATCAGTTGACAGAGAAGGGTAAAAGATCAGTTGTTTAAGGAGGAGTAGTATAGCAAACAGAATATCTCCACTTTGTTGTGTTTCAGCTCATAAAGGGTGCAAATGTATCCAAACCTGTAACACAGGTAGGAGAAACTGCAAAATTCTTAGGCTCCGCAATCTCACCTGTGGTTTTTGGTCTCTTGAGATGATCTTGGTACAGAAGGTCATGTATTGTGTTTGATGGGAACTATTTGGGCAGTGGCAGTACACAATTGAGGATGACATCAGACTTAATGCTCGGAATGATGTTCACATAAATGTTAAGACTGATTCAGTCTGTCTGGCTCGTGTGGCCGAGCGGTTCTAGACGCTTCAGTCCAGAACCGTGCTGCTGCTATGGTCACAGGTTTGAATCCTGCTTCGGGCATGGATGTGTGTGATGTCCTTAGGTTAGTTAGGTTTAAGTAGTTCTAAGCTATGGGACTGATGACCTCAGATGTTAAGTCCCATAGTGCTCAGAGCCATTTGAACCATATTTTTGATTTAGTCTTTGAGTGATATGACATGCCCTGGATGAAGTGTTCCCCTAAGTGTTGTGTAAACGCCAAGCTTCAAGAGTCACTGAACATACTGGTTTTTTAAATTTAACAGTAAATGGGCTTATGATGGCTGTGCTGAACCCAGTAGATGATCTGTCATCCTTATGGTGCTCAAAAACTTTTATCTTCACTATTTTTTTAGGGCCACCTTCTCATAGTTCCTGGTGTTGTGGACCTGCTATGCAGTGGTACCATCTCATGCTATATGACTTTGTTTCCATTTTCAGGGGGTTAGGGTTGGCATGAGAGCTCTATAGTCCTCAACTTACAAAATGATGTAACTGCATTTTCAAGAACATTTCTATATTTTGTTGCTCTTGTTAAAAATTTGTATACCTTGGGTGAACAGAACTCATGCTAACTAGAACATTTTCGAAGTGAGTCTCATGACATCACAGAAGACAGTGACATTTCTCTTTTGCTTTGTTCAGCTGTTCTGTGTTCCATAACTCCACCAAGCCCTCAGTGGCATAGCATAAGCATGACCAGGTTGGTACACTAAAACATTGTTGTACTTTGCCAATGTCCAGTACTCACACTTCCCTCATCATCTCTGCACATATGTCAATAGAACGCATGCACAGTGGACCTTTTATAGGTCCCAATTTTCTAGTCCATGTTTTTACATGAACATCTTTCATCTCACTGCATTACAGCACCGGTTACCGCACCCATGCTCCTCACATGGCAGTACTACACCCAACAGTTTCTACATATGATTGTTTCTGGTAAGAGGTCACTTATATGACTAATTTTTGGAAGCATTTCATGTAATCCAAACAGTAAGTGTCCAACCCCTGCAATATCCAATAATTTGAGTAGGCATTTTATGTTAAATATTTCTGCACATTATAGCTGCCAGATACCTATGCAAACAGTTACAATAATAGAAACAAAAAACAGGTTCTTGGAAAGTACAGATGTTAACAGCCATGGATTTTCTGTAAAAAACACAAGCTTATTCACTAAGAAAAATGAGATTACCACATCAATATGGGCGAATGAAAAGTGTAAAGATGTGCTATGCATAACAGAACACCATATGATGCCACATTACTGGTGGAATAAGAAGAGGTAAGATGGAATGGCTAAATACACAAAAGCTGAAATTAAGTCCCAGGTCATAGTCCTCCGTGAATCCTGAATTAACAACCTATTTGAGTTTTGGACTTCACTGATAGGCTTGGAAATGTACAAGATAACAGATCTGACAGTCTGTAGGCCCCCAACAGGAAATTTTTTTCCACTTTATTAAGCATTTAATTTAAGTAACTAGAATTAAGCAATAATACTTAATAGAAATAACTGGGAAGTTACTGCATGTGGATATTCCAATTAAATATCGTGTTTGATAGTTCTGATCAAGGGGACGTAGAATAAATCACATCTAGCTTTGGTCTGATTCCAAAGGTAACAATAAAAACAAGAATAGAAGTACATTGTGGCATAGCAAGTGATAATTTGTTTCTACATCACTCTGTCTTTAGTGAAATAGATGTGAGCTCCCTAATAAATGGTTTATCTGACCATTATTGTCAAATGTCAGCAATAACACATTCCCATCATGATGTGTTCCTTCTCATAATTGAATATACAGAATGTGATATAATTAGTAATACTTGTTGGTGCAGCTGCACGTTGATAACTGATCACTGCATTTATTCCAGCAAGTCTATTAGTCATGATAATGTTTTAACTTAATTCAATTTAATTTCAGATGACACATTAATTGATATTTTGGGTTGATATATTTTTCAGCCTGGATGTACTGAAATTTTGAATATTTTTGTCTGTCCCCGCACACTTGGTGCGGCAGAGCATACTCTTGTATGCAGTATTAAGAATAATCCAGTACCTGTGTTTGTAAAGGTAAGGAAATATTTACCATGTAGTATATGTTAATAAGACAAAGTGTTCCTCTGTAAGTGATACTGAACATCCTTTTCCACATCCTGTGTACTATACTTGGTTTGTAACTCATTATTATAATACAAATGCACCCTGTTCTATGTTTTGGTTATACATGTTGCCAACAAAAGATGAAAGACAGAAGGGAATCAGATTTGCAGAACCAACTAATCTGGTAGGGAGAATTTTCTGTAGATGTCTATACCATTGAAATGCAGTCATTTTAGTTATGTAATAGCTGAATAGAGAAAGTACAAATGTGTGAATTACAGAAACAAGAATAATAAGCATTTAACTGCTATTTCTGTCACCCATAAAATGAGGAAGAATGCTATTGAGGTAGATTTTTTAAATGTGGATTTAGATATATTGTTTCTGCTATGTTTATTAGTATCAAAAAATAAAACACAGTTCAAGTGACAGCTTATTTCATCAACAAAACTAATAATGAGTTCAGACTCTTAGGACTGGTGAGGCCATTGTGCCCTATCTCCAATAGACTCATTCAAAAACAGTGGTGCAAATAATTTAGTTATTTATTTATTTAGTCCATCAAATCCTACATGTACAAGATGTGGAAGGATATTGGACAAACTTAAAATTTTTAGAACAAAACTTCACTTTACAATACTTGACACTAATTTTATGTCATAAATTATACAACACTGCTGACCAGATTAGACTGTGTGTGATAATACAATAATAACTGAGCACAGCACAGCTCATCAGACTAGATTACAGTCAAAAGACTAAGTAAACTGCAAATGCACAGTTCCAAAAATTAAAAATAAAACACAAAAACATAACAGCACAATTCATATCAATTATATAATATTACATTAAACTTATACATACTCTAGTACTGCAACAATGAAGACTAAGAGTACAAGAACTCTTAGGACAAATTCGATTGTTGATATTCACCAATAGAATAAAAAGAATGCTAAAGTAAGATTTTTTAAATTTATTCCTAAATGTATTTCTGTTTCCCCTAATTGATGGTAGTAATTTATGGTAAAGCACACTGCCCATATTTCTAACACCAAGCAAACTTTTGGTCTCTCTTTGACTATTTAGGTGAATGTCTGCACTGGTACAGGTATTATGATCATGAATAGATTTGTTGGTCTGAAACAAATGAAAATTCTTATTAACAAAACTCGTAATTTCTAATATATAAATGCAGGGAAAAGGCAGTATTTTCAGTTCCCTGAAAATAGGCTTAGAGGAGGTATGTGAGACACCGTTTATTATCTTCAAGAGCCAGTTTTCTATCACAAAAATTTTTCCAAACACTTACCCTCAAAATGGGACACTGTACAAGAGAACTGAGTGTACTAGAGCAAAATATACTGTTTTGAGGGTAGAGATATCACAGGACAGACAAAGAATACGAAAAGCATACCAGAGATGACTCATCTATGATAATGATGGAAGCAGAAGAACTGACTTAAAATTTGTGCCATGGCCAGGACTCAAATCTGGGTCTTCTAGCTCACTAGGCAAAAATGCTAACTATTACATCAACACAGCACTATGCTCAACACTCCTGCATGAACTTCCAAGTCGATCCCCTCCCCAACACACACTTCAATTCACATCTTCAGCTTATTTTTGCCCCTACATTGTCACTGTTGCCAGGACTCACCAACATTGCTGAAGATGTGAACTGAAGTTTGTGTTGGGGAAGGCATCAGCATGGGTAGTTCATGCAGCAACATCGCCCATAGTGCTGTGGTGATGTAATGGCTAGCTAGCATTTCTGCCTTATAAGCAAGAAAAACTGGGTTTCAGTCCCGCCCCCATCACAAATTTTAAGCCTCTTCTTCTGGTTCCATCATTATCACAGATAAAGATGATACTTAAATGTCTCAGGGAACTCTTTAATTATAAGATCTATAAGATCACCTATGGTACAGGACTTTCCCATTACGTCCAATACTGGGGTGCTGTTCCAATGCCGGAGAGCCCTGGAAATAGTGACAATGTAGGTCGGAAAATAAGCTGAAAACATGTACTGAAGTTTGTGATGCACTGCACTGTCCACCATCTTTCACTGATTTTTGTATTGTACTGTTGTACAAAGTTATTCAATATAAGTAAGCATCACAAGCAAGCAATGTGTCTAACATATAATTCAGTCCAGATAAGTAGATCAGGACCACAGCTGCAGAATTATCTTCTTAGAACTGCGATCAGGATCTCATAGCAAAATTCTTCTTCATTGATTTGTAGATAATCACATAATGTGTTTAAGCATAGTGTCATTGTAGCATCTGTTAGTGTAGAGAATCATATTGTCATAAAGCACTAGACTACAAAAGCAGTTTTTTCAGATGTAGTGAGCATCTCTCTCAGATAATTACTAATGGAATGTGTGTTAGAATAAATGTGTCACCAAAGCAAAGTAAGAAGCAATTAGTATTCAGTTAGTAAACCTTTCATAAGCAAACTGACAAAACATAGAAAATTCTCAACTATTTCATCTCAAACTTCAATCAAATAGATGTGTGTGTAAAGAAAGGTGTTTAATAATGTGGCATTGGTAGTGGTTTTGCAAAACAGATGCTGAATTAGTGAAGTGACTTTAGGTTCATTGCTCGTATGGTACTCGAAGAGTGTGTAACCCCCCTCGCTACTAAGGGTCTGATACTGAAAATCTTATGATAACATATACAGCAATGGCATTCAATTTGTAAAACTGTCACAAGTAAACTGATAAAATGTAGACAAATGTCAACTGTATCTCAGATTTCAATCGGATAGATATGTATCGTGAAATAAGATAGCATGTGGTTTACCTAATTTCTGAAAACAATCATTAGCTTGTAGCTTTCTTCAGAGAATATAGTTTGACAAGTTTTGAAATGAAATTAACAGTAACAAACAAATAAGTGTGTCCTTCTTTAGTGCAGGGTAGATATCCATATAAATCTATGCTTGCTAATTCTGACTTACCTTACAGATAAGCTTTCACTCGCTGGCAAATGGCACGTGTTGTTAAACAGAATTCTCCCAGCAATTTTTTTGAAATCAACATTCTACTGATCTTTTGAATATATCTTGAATAGATCTGAATGTCCAAAACTTCAGTGTATGCACCAATGTATTGCTGAGGCCAACAGACTTCCAGGTATCTGAATCCAATCTGTGTCTTCAAAATGAAATTCTTTGATTAACCTGGTAATATTGTTTCACTTTTTCATGACCTTTATTTCCTAAATAACTTTGTACTGATTTCCACAGATCCTTGGTTCTGATTTCATCTTAATTGTTCACAATTTTTTTAAAATTTCTCTTTCTCCCACAATTCCCTGAATATATGTTATTCTTAAATTTCTGTTGTTCTGAATGTTCTCATTTTCATGTTAAACCCCAACAGGTAATCTAGATAAAGCATCCGCAATGATGTTTTGTTCACCTTTTATGTACTAGATTGTATAATCAAACTGTTGCAAGTAAACCACCCACCACATAATTCTGCTGTGGTACAATTTATACTCTTGTATATAATGTAATTCTTTGTGGTCAGTGGAAACTACTACTTCATGTACTACTAGCTAATTCTTGTATTTCTAAAAATGCCAAACAATGGCTATTAGTTCCTTTTCAATAACAGTGGCTCTTCTTATGTTTTTGTAAATCCCTACTAGCAAAAAAAGTTGAATGGTGTTCTATCTTTCCAGTAATTTATGTCTCTTGAAACAAGATATCACCTAAGTCATAATCATTTGCATCAGTCATTAAACAAAATGGCAATGGCAAATCAGGTCTGTGTAAGAGTATTTCATTATTGCATAGCTGTTTCTTAATTTCATCAAATGCATCCTGGCACTCTTCAGTCCATCACTATACTATTATTCTTTAACAACTCCTGAAGACATGGTGCATTAAGTGCTAGTATTCTAACGTCTTTCCTGTAAACATTACATAAAACAGAGTGATCTAAGTTTTTTCTTTGTCTTTGGTTTTGAAAATTCTGCAGTTTGTTTTTATGAGGCAGAATTCCCTCTCCACGAATTGTGTGACACATGAAATTTAACATTTTCACACTAGATTTGCCATTTTCCAATTTTATGGTCATGCCTCCCAGTCTACTTTTCCCTGCTACCTCCCTCAAACCTATGTGTTCTTCCTAAGTTTTACTAGTAACCAAAATGTCATCTGCATAAATGATTAATGTAGAAAGTAAATCACTACCTAACACATAGTCCAAAGCATGTATAAATTCTGCAACAGTTATACTGTGTATATACTGTATATAAACCAAAAGGTACAACACAATACTGAAAACTCTTCCTGTTGTACAGAAATGCTGTGTATTTCCTAGACTTGGGTTCTAAAGTAATATGGCGAAAACTCGATGTCAAGTCAAAGCAAGTAAAATATTTAGTGTTATAGAATTTGTTCAAAAGTTCTTCCATGGATTCAGGATGATCTATCTCTCTTTCCAACACTTTATTTAAGTGTCAAGAATCAAAGACTAATCTTACACCTACATCTATTTTGGAAACAACAACCAGTGGATTGTTACATTGGCTGCTGTTCCTCTTTACTATCCTCCATATCTGCAATTATGTAATTCTCTTTCAACTGTGGATTTATGTGGGGTTGTAGCCCAAGGATAACACTCATTTCTGTAAGACTCAGTAAATTCCATTACAGATATCCACATTACAATAAGTAATACACCGAAGTGTTGAATGGCTTAGTAGATGGGGTTTCCGTGTTCAATTGCCATCAAGTGTTAGTCTCAGTTATTTTAGTGTGTTAGTTAAATGGACAGGTAAGGAAAGGTAAAAGTAACAGGTAGTTTGTCCCAAGCAAGATGGCATGCGCCATTAGGTTAACAGAGGATATGTCGTTCGAACTTGTTGATGCCACACAGCCTCGCCCACTCCCCCCCCCCCCCCCCCCCCCCTCCCCACTACTGAGTGTGGTGGAGAATGGCTTAAGCAAAGTGGAAGAGTGGCATGTCCTGCAGTGAGGTGGTTGTGGCAGGTGGTGTGGGCAGATGAGGTTTCAGCCTGCACATGAGGATGGAGTGGTGTGGGGAGGGACTGTGTCCCCTGCATGATCAGCTGGCAGCATTTGAACTGTAACCTTCCCTGGGAGGAATGGCATTGATGTGACGCAATCGCATGTTCGGGTGAGGGCTGCAGTGGCAGCTCTGAGGGCTCATAGCTTGAGTGCGAGTCCTCAGGGCTGGGAGGCTGTATATCATCATTGGGCATGAAAGAAGGTGTGCCAGTTTCTTGCAGTCTAGAGAAACAATAAGTGGCAAACCTTTAACCAAGATGTCCATTGTGTTAGCAGTGCGGTTTATGACATTGTACAGGCCTGAATCTGACAGTGAAAGTGGAGCCTGGTGGAGAAAAACTAACTTGTATGGAAGGAGATCAGAGGGCACATGGGAGAAGGGTGAGTATGGATAGACGGGAGGGGGGGGGGGGGGTCAGGGAAATGTTTGAAAAATGCATTGTGATCTGGCTTATGAAGTTAGGAAGAGGGGTGGGATTGTTGAGGGAGGTAGGTTGTAATGTCTCCCCAGGTAGGATGGGGTTTTCACCATAGATGAACTCCATCGTGATGCCCTCGGTATCTGGTTTGTATGATGACCATAGGCTGAGGAGTACCCATGGGAGGGCCTCCATCCAAAGACTCTCGTAACACCACAGTGTTGTCTTGAAAGTCCGGTGCCATCATTCTACCAATCTGTTTGCTTGGGGGTGATAGGCAGTCCCTTGCATCTTTGGTGATGTGGAGTTCAGCATCTGAGTTTGGATGAGTGAGGGTGATGGCTCATATGAGAGAGTCTTTCAGGGCCTGAAAGTCTGTGAGCATTGGTTCTGTCCACGGAACAGTGTGCATCCCTGAAGTTTGCTTGCCAGTGAGGGCATTAGTGTGAGCAGCCTGGGTATCGGCTGCTGCTGGAAAATAACGATGGTAGTAGTTTATCATTCCCAGGAACTAATAGAGCTCTTTGTATGTGTTAGGGAGTGGCATGGATGAGACTGACTGCACCTTCAATTCAGGGGGATATATACTGGCAGCTGAGACTGTGTACCCCAAGAATTGGACAGATTGTTGGTGCAGTTGCAGTTTATCGGTGCTGATCTCAACTCCATTTGATGAGAGAGTGTCCATTCCTATCATGATATGGCATTCATGATCTTGCGTGGATTTGGTGAATATCATCAAGATATACAAAACAGAAGTTAAACTGGAGCAAGAGTTAGTCAATAAAGCGTTGCCACATCTGGATGACGTTTTTTAACACAAACGGCATGAAATTGTACTTGTACAATCTGACAGGGGTGATAATTGCCATTTTTGGAATGCCTTAGGGTGAGACTAGGATTTAGTGATAAGCTCATTTGCAATCCAGTACACTGAAAATTGTAGCACCTGCGAGAAGGTCAGTGAAATTGAGAATGTTTGGTATAGGATAAGTGTCCATCACAGCTCTAGAGTTCAAGTGTCTGTAATCACCACACATACAAAAAAAGGACCAGTACTGTTTAGGGGTGAGGTGTATGGATAATGAACATTTACTTTTGGAGGGCTATAAAATTCCCGCCTCAAGAAGGTCCTGTTTTTGCTGCCGAGCTGAGCACAACTTGAGCGATTTAAGGTGAGGAGCCTTGTGGGGAATAGACAGGCCATTCGACATGATGATGTGATGAACAATTCCGTTCATGATGGTGGAAACTGAATGTTTGATGACTGCACATGGGCAGGGCATGGTGTCGGTTGGTTTATTAGGAGTGCATGGCTTGGAAGCTGAGCACGAGGCAGTTATGAGCAGTGCACGTAGAGGCTGTCTATTGTCTGTATTGCGTGAGAGAGGTGTGCTCGGCAGTGGCGACACTGCTGGCATACATGGAGCCATTGAGCGAGCTATGGGAGGAGGTGCGAGAGGAAGGAAATGTTTGTCAACACAATGGGCTGGCGCACATGTGGTGGCAGAGGGCATGGTCGGAGCCCGGATGGCTGGACTGTCATGAGGAACGTGAGTATCAGTTTACAAAACAGGTGAGGGAGACCTTGAGTGGAACTGGGGCAGCAGGAGTAACACTGTGTGGTTGAGACTGGAGTCACATGAGATAGTTGTGGTGTGCTAACCTGTGTGCTGTTGTTGGTGAAGCTGTCAGGTGCAGTGGATGAAGGCACAGGTTTTTGTGCTGCTGAGCAGTGTGAATTGAAGTAGGCAGTGATCGTGGCAAGCTCATCCTCAGTGCGTGCAATGTGAGATTTCAAAATGACGTTCTCAGAGTGGAGGACGCATGTCTTGGCACGTTCCACCAGGAACAGTTAATGGTGTTTACACTCAGAGCATGTGGCAGAGCATGGTCACAGGGGATGTGAGAGTTAGAGGTATGCTGAAACAGAGAACCTCGAACAACATTTGGAGACAGGTAGTGGTGTGATAAAAAGTCGATTCCCAGGATCGGTTCTGTGATGTCCGCCATGTGGAAGATCCAGGGGAGGGAGAGGCCATTTGAGGAGTAGAATTGAAGTTTGATGGAGCCACAGGTCTGGAGAGTAGAGAGTTCACAGCCCACAGGAGAGAGAATGTGCATGTGAGGGGGCATGTGACCATTGATTTACGTATGATCAGGGAGTCAGCACTGGTGTCCACGAGGAAGTTGCGACTTGAAAAATAGTCTTTGATGTAAAGGCATCTGTTCAAAGGGATGGAGGCGTGGACAGAATGTAGCTTGGGTTGGCACTAATCAGATGATTGGCTTTTCAGATGCTTGCATGGGGGGCAGCACCTTTTTGCATCGTCGCCAAATACAGTGTCGTACCAACGATGAGGGTACATTGTGAGAGGAGGTGGTCGATCGTCCTCTATGTGTAAGGGTTCGTACACTGAGGTGGTCAGTGCAGGAGAGATATGCAGCAGCTTGGTGGGTAGAGTGTGCACGTGCTGTGTGCTAGGTGGTGCAGCAGTCTGGGGGACAGGGTGTGGCCTGCCCCTACCTGTGACCGGGCGAGCTACTGTTGCAGGAGTAACAAACACTTTGTGTGAGCTCCTGCTATTGGCACAGGTGTGTGAGCAAATAGATCTGGTCAGCCATCTGCAGACACGAACCAACGGATTCCAGGGCATGGGGGAGGAGATGAACCTAGAGATCTGTAGGCAATTTTGATAACCACACCAACCACAGGGTTTTGTCTCCCACTTCATGCTTGGAATCCACCAGTTCCCATCAGGGTCACCACTGTGGGATTTCTGTTGGATTGTAACACAAGGAAAATCACTCATTCCTGTAAGACTCAGTTTATTTCATTACAGATGTCTACATTACAACAAGTCATACAGCAAACTCAAGAAGCAAGATGGTGTGGGCCTTTAGGGTAACAGAGACTTGCTGGATGTTTTTTCACAATTCTGATCTGGAAAATTTAAGTTTGGAGACAATGCATGTAGCTGATATCCAGATCTGGTCATCACTCCTATTTGATCTAAATTACTTTCACACATACTGGTGAAACTCATTATCAAACAAATAATTTGAAAACGCTTTTCATAACAAATTCTTTCAAAATTGCCACACACAGTATTCTCTAATTGGCAATATGATATGAACAATGAACCCACTTCCTTCTATCAAATTGTTTAAACAAAGAAACTAGAGAAAGAAAAGAAAACCAATAAGTGAACTCATCTGACAAAAATTCATGGTGTCAGTGACTGTCCACACTTTTGCACATAGACTTTTTGTCAGCTGGGTCCACACACGAACAAATTCAAGCACAGCACATTTTTCAGCCACTTATTGTACCTGAAACTTATCACACATTTGCAATCTGTATGGAATTACACAAATATCAGCTCCTCCACCACATTAAAATGGAAATGCTGACAGTGAAGATGTAACCATATGTGGGATATGTATAATATGGATTGCTGATAAATCAAATTATTTGCAGACCTATAAAAGTTGAAAGTTTATGCCAATAGTTACACCAAGTTTCATCACTACAATAGTAACATGAAACACAAGAATTTAAAAAATTGGCCTCCACCAACTCAGATATAGCTGTCTCATTAAACTGATTTCACTGAGAAATTCAGACATGTTCATTAATTTAGAAATGTAATGTTTGTGAAATTTACATAACTTATATGACTTCATTTGTGAGGTGTAGTTTCACTATAAATACTCCTGAGCTCTTCTACTATGTCTCTGTACATGAAAAACTAATCGTGTAATGTACAACATAAATTCCAGGTACAGATTTTCCTCAAAATTGCTTTATTCACATGCAAGATGTTCAGTGTCAAAAAATATGTAAACAAACTTCTATATGCAGTGCTGCTGATGGTTGGTAACAAACTACCTCCCTGCTGTATGCAAACTATTGGTACTTTTATGATTTACAACTTTCATTGACAAATAGAATTTACAAATTTTAAAAAATGATAATTGGAAGCGCATAACTATATTAATTTACATACTTAGGAAGACAACAAAAATAATGCTTTAAAATATTGTTGGTTGCAGACATAAATTCGTTAAGAACTCCAAAGAAATTTATAAGTTTTCAGAAAATAACAATACATATTACATTTTAATTAATTACAGCCAAAAGAGAGAACAAAAAGTGTTCCTATCATGTGTATTAAATCTAGATAATACGTTAATCAAAAGGAGATGGCTGATTTGACAAAAATAAATTTGTAAGCTGCAAAATAACAATTTTTATGGAGGTCATTATGATTTTTGATAAATATTAATTTACAGACTCATTGCTGTAGCAAAATTTGATCAATTACTCAGTAGTTATTGAAAACAATGTATTCCTGGCATGTTCAAAAACTTGTTATTGAGTGCAAAGTACAATAGCATACTCAGATTATACATAGTTGTTCCAGACAATCTAACTACTGGTATAGTTGCATTGTAGGACTGTACATTCAACAACTAATTAAAAAATAAATGCAGTCTTCTCAGGGGGTGGCAAAAGTTGCCCAAGGGGCTGTTTCATTAGACCATCTCCCCCTCCCCCCCAGTCCCATGCCTTTGGATCTGCCTAATAATACAATTAAATTGCTCTTTGTCTTGCCATACTCCTCTAAATCACTTTTTTCTCTTTTGTCTGTAACATCTTTTAACTTTTCCCTTTTTTGCTTTTCTTCCTCAGGCTTGAAGACATGATCAGTAATATCAATACTAATGTCATACAGAAAAAAACTATAAAATTTTATATTTCAGCTGCAGAGACTAAACCGCAATGCATGAACTGCTTATTCAGTTTACATTTCAATAACTCTTCGTTACAATAAATGAAAGTGTTTACAAAACTGCTTGTTTTGAGACATAAATCGTGATTTTGGCATATTGGAAAGCATGCCCTCTCCAATTCTGACCATAGCCTTTTCCCCTTTATGTACTATGGATGTACTAAATAAGTACTGGCCATTTATGCATTTTCTCAACAAATAGAGCATTTATCTGCCAGCCACTCACTGTCCTAGGACTTTCCATTATGTATATCAGCAGTGCCAAGGATACCGCTGAGAGTGCAGTACTCACTTGTGCTAGTTACTATAGGTCTCACATCACGGTTATCACCCATACTGCCAATCCAGCTCCATGATGGTGTTGCAAATTCTCCTCACCCGGTGGCCAGCATCCATTACATAATGGCATTATTTTATTTTATTTTAGGTATATGATGTCTATCAGTGCTGAATAAAATATGCAAATGTAATTTATTTCATGGACTTGAGGAATGAAACTGTGGAGCTGCCATTGCTGCAAGACATTGACTGTTGACCTTGTCACACTGGATAATGCAGCCAACATTTTAAATTTATGAGACATTAACATTCTTTTTACTTATTTTCTAACTATTCTTTCTTATCAGAAATGACCCTCTGTTTCCTAGTCAGATCTTACATCTGTTCTGATAATGTAAAAAAGAGAGCCAAAACTTATGCATACATACTCCTAAGTCACATATCCACTGCACAGGGCTTCTGCATGCCAGGGACTTCACTCACAGGAAGCTACTATATGTTTGTTGCTTCTGTGTGTTATGCATGCTGTGTTCACCCATGATTGCCTATTGATACATCAGTACACCACTCCTGGACAGCATGGACAGTACTCATGCAGTAGCATCTTTGCTGCCTTTGTCTTCTTAGCCCGTCAAGACACCAAGTACATCTTCACCTGTCTTGGAACAGCACAGAGACCAGAATACCACATGCAAATAATAAAATAAAACAAAATGGAACTTGTCCTGTAATAACTCTTCTTTCATAATAGTTAAACCTTTATAGTCTGAACAGTTATTCTGGAACAAAAATGTATGTAATTCTACTAATAAAGTATATTCATTTATATTCAAAATTTGTACAAGATTTCTCTTCCAAATAACAAAATTATTTATTTTAAAACTTTGGCTATTAAATATTTGAAAAATCTCGTACCCTCACACAACACATCCGCAGCAATAACTGGGTACACCATGCATGCACCAGTGCATTTTTAAGCAGGTGTGTTCAGTGTCCTTTGCCAATGATAGACAATAAGCTGCTTCTGGTGAAGTCCGCAGTGTGGCCATGGCATACCTCTTCCCAGCCAGACAGTTGGGATAAGGCCCTTCTCACTCCTCTTCAGATGAGGACCCAGCTCTATGATGCATGGCTACTTCCTCTAGTAAGAGGACCCTCCAATATAACCTTGCTGTTGAGCATCCCTAAATGCCACACACACACACACACACACACACACACACACACCTGATGAAAGATAGAATACTCGTCACTAAAATATTGTAATATTGTGCAGCAATTATTGGCAGCTGGAAACTTACCCAAAATTTCATAGAACAAACTATACCCAGTGAAAGCTTTAAATTTTACAGTGTTCATGTTGTTTATTGTGGTAAGTCACATAAATTTATGACTGTAAAACAGTTGAAATTGTTACTACTCATACAGCTAGTTTCATATCATTTCTATTTTTTTTTACAGATTGTTTGTTATGGGGTGAAGGTTGATTTTGAAGTTGACCCAAAAAATGTATCATTTGATTATATGCTGTTATTCCGGGAAGACAGTCGCATACTCACACTGAAGAATAAAACCTTAGTACCATTTCTTTGGAGATTTGTTGGCACTGAAATGTTGGAGGATGATTTCAAGATATCAGATACAATGGCCATCATCAAGCCATTGGAGAATCAATTGATAGAGTTCACATATTGTGCATCAGAAGTTCAAGTGATAGCCAGGAAACCACTAAAATTAGAGGTAAATATGTATATTATTTTTTTTGTAACTAAATGATGGTGACTGGAGAGAGTAATGAGCTCATAAAATTGTATTTATAAGGCAGAGATATGGAGATAAATGTAAAATTCAACCAAGTTTTTTATGTTTGTGATGAAAGATCACATACAAAATTCCTTTTGCAATATTCTGCTGGTACTTTACAATGATACCCGATTTATTTATTTATTTATTTATTTGATTAGCCATCCGTAGACATTTTGCAATGTATGGATGTTGTCAGTTTGGATACAGTGATTTTTGCAGATACATTGACACTTTTATATGCATTTACAGAGTATACAAGTACAATGACATTTATCACTTAAATTACATTCAAACAATTAAATATTCACTTATTGTTTAGAAACAGTGTTCCTGAAAATATAGTTTAAGGGTTTTCTGTAACAGTACATGTTGTTAATTTCTTTGATGTCCTGTGCAGCTTGTTATACATTTACAGAATATACAATACAATGTCATTATGTCACTTAAATTACATTCAACCATTTAAATATTCACTTACTGTGTAAAAACAGTGTTCCTGAAAATACAGTTTAAGAGTTTTTCTGAAACAGTACATGCTGTTAATTTCTTTGATTTCCTGTGGCAGCTTGTTATACAATTTTACACCCTGATACAAGAAACTTTTTTGGGTCTTATGCTTGTTTCTCCTATCTAGATGAAGGCAGTGGCTTGTTCTTGTGCTATAGCTGTGTAAAATGCTGTTTGTACTATAATTCACTATATTTTTCTTTATATATACTATAGTGTGGAACATAAATAAACAGGGAACAGTTAGAATACCAAGTATTTTGAATAGTTCTCTGCAGTGAGCCCACTTACTGCTTTTAGTTATAATTCTCACTGCTCTCTTCTGCACTTTAAAAACTGTTTGTAAGTTGAGTACATTATTTCCCCAGAAAATTATCCCATAGCTTATGACTGAATGTACATAGCTAAAATATACAGTTCTTAGACATTCATCGCTGCATACTGAGGAGAGAACTCTAAGTGCGTAACACGTTGTAGATATCTTTTTTGTGAGTTTTTTAACATGTTCACTCCACCTAAGCTGGCTGTCAATATGCAACCCTAGGAATTTTGTGGTGGGCACTTCGTCTACAGAGGTGTTATGTAGCTTTAACTTTAGGGGACTGTTTTTTCTGTTTATTCTAAAGCGTATGCTATTTGTTTTCTTAATATTTAAGGTCACTTTATTCTCTGTAGACCATTTGTAGACATCTTTCAGTGATTCATTACAATTTTCCAACATTTGTGCTGACGTCTCACTGGTGATTATAATATTGCTGTCATCGGCAAACAATATCTTCTCTCCATGTCGGATATATTGTGGAAAGTCATTTATATAAATCAAGAACAACACCGGACCCAGCACACTTCCCTGAGGGACCCCAATATTAATATGCAGTGGATCTGACAGGTGTTTTTCTATGAACTTTGATCTACTGGAGACATGCGAGATCTCTACCCACTGTACTCTATTTTTAAGGTATGAATGGAACCATTTGTTGATTACCCCTCTTACTCCTAGTGCTTCTAACTTAAGTAATAGATTCTGGTGGTCAACTGTATCAAAGGCCTTTGACAGGTCAAGGAATATGCCAGATACATAGTTGCCTTCATCCAGTGCTTCTAGAACCACTTTAGTGAAATGTGCTATTGCCATTTCTGTATCTCTGCCTGGTCTGAAACCAAATTGGTCATTTGAAAGAAGGTTGTATTTGTTTAGATAGCTCATAAGTCTGTTCTTCATTATGGACTCTATTATTTTGGAAAATGATGACAGTAGGGCAATTGGCCTGTAGTTCTCAATGTTTTCTACATCATCTTTTTTGTGTAGAGGTAAAATTTTTGCATGTTTCAGATAATCAGGGAAACAACTGGCTTTGAAAGATTCATTTATGATATTGGTTAGGGGGGCTTTGATACTATTTATGCATTTTTTCAGCACAGACATTGGAATTTCATCTAAACCTGCTGAATTTTTGCTCTTTAATTTCCTTACCACATTACATACTTCTTCCTCAGTAGTGGGTAGCAATACCATTGAATTTGATGTATATTCCCGTGTTCGTGGATTATGAGATTTTGAAAAATTTTCCTGTAACTTTGTAGCTATACTACTAAAGTAAGAATTAACAAAGTTTGCTAGTTCTTTTGGGGTACTTGTTAGGTTTTCTTTGTTCCTGATTTGGGTGTTTATTTGCCTTTGTGTTGCTGTTCCTGTCTCTTGTTTCACTATAGTCCATGTAGCTTTACTTTTATTTTTAGCTAGATTTATTAGTCTATCATTGGCCTTTTTTTTTGCAACATTGAGCACCTTCCTATAGATTTTTTTGTAGTTTCTGTAGTAATGAAGAAAATCTGGATCACTGTTGTTGTTTTTTATAGAGTTTAGGTATTTAAAAGTTTGGGCAGATTTTCTAATTCCTGTGGTAATCCACTTATTTTTGGTGGATGTTCCAGTAGAACTTAGTGCTTTGGGGAAGGCTTCTTCGAATATTATCTTAAACTCCGACATGAATTTGGAGAATTTCTGATTCACATTATTTTCTGAATATACTTCTTCCCATCTTTCATGTCTTAATTGTAAGCAAAATTTTTGTATTGCTGCGTCTGAGTAGACTCTTTTAAACATGTGGAGGTTTACTGGTTTTTCTACAGAAGCTTTTACTTTTATGATTTGGCATAAATGATCTGACAGTCCAAGATTTTTGACAGTTATGACACAGTTTTCCCCACCTATATCTGTAGCTACATGGTCAATGGTAGATGTTGAGTGTTTGGTTATTCTTGTTGCACAATTAACTAAAGAGGACATGCCAAAACTATTCAGAATATTCAGAAAAGTGTTACTGGTTTCATCTGCCTTAGCTGTGTTAATGTTTAAGTCACCCCACACGAGAATATTACTTTTCAGGGATGACACTTGTTCTAGGCTTTGCATAAGTTTTGAAAAGAATGTTTCTAAATCACCACTGGGAGAACGGTATACACATAGTACAATTAGTTTTTTGGGCATATCTACAGCTGGTATCTCTACTGCTGACACTTCAAAATGCTTGTCTACACTTAGTAGGATAATATCATTCCTGACTTTAAATGAAATACCACTCTTAACAAAAATACATGATCCTCCACCTTTCATTGAGTTTCTGCAATAAGAACAAGCTAGTACATATGAGGGCAAATTTATGTATTGAATTTCATTGACTTTGCACCAGTGCTCTGTGATGCAGATAACTGGACTGTCTAAGGATTGTAACTCAACTTCTAGCTGTTGCACTTTGCTTTTTATACTCTGAATGTTTTGGTGAAGCACTGTTAGAGATTTAATGTTACTTATCTTGGAGGTTTCTTTTTCATCATGCTTGTGACTAAAAAATCTTGCAGATGGGAGGGAGGCACTCTCTCCCGTCTGCTTGTTGCTCCATGTGAGGTTGTGTACTTTTCTGCCACTGCTGATGTTGGAACTGCTGCTGCTCCTGTTGTCTGTACTGCTTCTGTTGATTGTGCTGCTGCTGACGGTGCTGTGTCTGCTGTCTGATCAGGAATTAAGACTTCTTAAAATTCCTTTTGCAATATTCTGCTGGTACTTTACAATGATACCAGATGACAAAGTAAAGTCTGATCAGGAATTAAGACTTCTTATTATTCAATCTTGCTCACCTTATTATTTCAGCAAACTCACCAACCTCTTATATCAAACTTCATTTCTTGAAGTGCTGCAGTTACTGTTGTGAGTTAAAAGTACAAATCCAACATCCATTCTCAAAATAAATACAATGCTTCTGATAATCAACATATCATATATTGTACTCTTGTGTACAGTGATAATTAATTGTAAAGTTGTTTTAACATTTGGAACATCATAGTTACACTGATAAGGACTAAGTTCACTACTGATGTTTCTTTTTTAACACATTCCAATTGACTGAATGTGTAACAAGTTTGCTCTTGTCCCTGTTATGTCATAACCATTGCCATGGCCGCTCTTTCTCTGTAGCTTGCACCATATATCCAAGCAAGACCTGACAACACAGAATAAACTGCCTCACCAACAGGTACCACAAACATGGTAGGTGTTTATCATCATCCAGGTTTTGACAGATGCTGTATCCATCCATTGTGTCATACATGCCCATAAATAAAATACATATCCAAACAGTAGATTATCTAAGACATAACAAAAATAAACTTTTTACAGTGATAATCATCATTTGTTGGTTCAAAAAATACTCGTGCTGCACATCACTTCACCAAAGTAATATGTTACACTACAGATTCCTCCCCTTAAGTGAATTATGTCACTCTTTTGAAATGCTAACCAAACAGTAAATATTTAAAGTTCAAAACTAGTTTTAACCTATTTACTGCAAGCATTAATTTCATGTTACTCTTTGATATACAGTCACAGTTCCAATTAAATTATATCTCATTTGCAATTAATATAGTTGTTCCTGTCAATTAACTGTGGAATGGTTTACAATGGATTGTGAACCATGAATCAAAGCTGTGAATTTCCCTCACCTATACAATTTTATTAAGTTTCTTCATAGCAGGTAATCATTCTTTTATTATCGATACAAGAACTTGGGAAATAAAATATTTATTATCCATATGGATCGTTAAATAGTTTTTTTACAATATTTCTCTGTTTTCTATCATGAACTGTTCATTTCCGGTACCTACAGTCCACTGGTCATTTAGTGTAATCATTCATATTTCATCCAGTCAAATACATTGCTTGCAGGACATTTCTACCCATGCAAATGCCTCTCTTGGAAATCACTGGAAATGTGCAATATCATATGACTTATCATCTCCAATAATTTTTTTTTAAAAATACAAGGTCCTCTAGAAGTTGTGTATGAGACTCTCCAAAACTTTCAGTGTTACACTAGGGTGTGGTCTTGTATGGTTATTTCAGGGAATGCCACATTCATTGTTATGAGGTCAGTTTCCTCATCAGTACATTCAGCATTCACAAACTGCCACTGAACCAGAGAAGACATATATCTCTTTATTATGTCACCTTTATATTAGGATGTGCAACAGATTAACAGACTCAGGTAAATACTTTGCTACTTTGGAGGAACCTTGAAACTAATGGTACCAACTGATGTAGTAACTGTTGAGATACACTTCTTTCCACAGATAGCTCATCTCTACACATTCATTTAATTATCCACAGAGATAGTATCCCTAATTATGTATCCTCCTTTTCCTCTCAGATACTGGACATCCTTTTCCTCTAGATCCACCTACCTGTTCCATCAAACCAAACTCACATACAGGTGAGGGTACAATATCCTGTTAACATTATTTACAACTCTAATTTCACCTTTGATACATATATATTGAGATAACCTGTTCCTACCATACCACAGCTTGCAAGGGATAGAGTAGCATGGAGAGCTGCATCAACTGAAGACAACAACAGCAACAACAAACCATGCCACATATTTATCTTAGTGTTTAATCTGTCTTCTGTGTTGCATTTATCTTACTCCTCTGTAAATACTCACTCACTACTGTAACACTGGATGTCATCCCACTGTATGTTTCAGGAAATGCCGTTCATTTATATGGTTTAAGAATTGTATATGGACATTAGCCCATCATTTTTGCATTTCATAGATAAAGGTTCATCTCCTTTGATCCCCCTCTGCAAAGTAATGCAGCAAATATCCAGCTCCTTTTAGAAGAAATGTAACTCCTCTAGGTTCTGCAGTAATTTTCTGGTTAAAAGCTAATAATTCCTATTATTTACCACATACTAATGTAAAACTATGTTAGTTTTAAAGGGATATTTATTATGACATATATCTTTTGATCATATCTGTATTATGGAGACCTTTTACTTTTCCACTCAAAGGGTGTACTAAGAGAAACAGTCTTCAGATGCGAAGTCCCTGTAATATTATATGGACCCTCATAAGAATGAAAAAACTTCCCAATTTCTTTAATTGTGAACTGTGATGAAAGACATTCACTAACACTATGACACTGAGTTTAAAATTAGGGACACATACTTTTAAAGTGTGTTCTTGCACATGACATTTTGATTGTTTGTTTAATTTTCTAAAAAGAAGAAACCATGAACAGATACTTGATCCACAGTCTTTTAATGTGTTCACAACCATTTTCAGAACACTTAAAATTCCATCAACTAATGTGGACTGCGATAATGAAAATATTTTGTTGATTGAGAATGGGAGGGACGACTCAAGTCTGAAATACTCATATCAGATATGGAACAGGATCGTACTTACAAATAAATTCAGTTAGCCATCTGATATCATCCTCATCCCAGTGTTATCATGGAATCAGAGGTTCTGCATCATTAGGATAAATTCCATGAAAACCGTTCCCCATGCTGCGCACTGAGGAACACAAACAGGACGACTATGTAATAGTAAATAATAACTGTCATAACTAAATAAAATATTTTTGTGATACAGGTCAATGTGTTTCATAACCGCTTATATAAAACACTGTTATAGAATAATGCTCCATTCAAATACATTTTCTTGTTCAAATACCTCTCAAAATAGAAATTAAAACAACAATGTGTTTGTTACATCCACTCATATCCAGCTTCCCCTAACACAGGCTGTGCTTTAGGCTCTAATCTCCATCAGCATTCTCATTACAGGTTCGAATGGTGGGAAAACATATGGCAGAAGAAAACGAAATAATGTGAAAATTGATCAGTAGATGGTGCTGTATGAAAACACCTGTCATGCACACAACCCATTGATGTTAGTATAAACATGCAGGGTACATAGCTTTTTCTAATTTTGCATCTGCAGCTGTCTCAGTGCAGGATCACGCATTGCTTTTAAAGCTGTATTACAAGAATGATTACTATGCACACATCGCTCTGCAGAAGTTCTGGACACTGAAGGGTTTGAAAACAGGCATTTGTCTCATGACTGCTGTGGGTCTGGAGAAAATGATTTGGAAATTAGAAAAGAGAGGTTCTTTTGGTGTGCAATGTGGCAGAAGCAAGAAACAAATTGATTTGATGTCAGTGGAAGCAGTGGCCACAGCAGTGCAGGAGGAGACGAATGGTAGTGTGCAAACATGTAGTGCACAGAGAATTGACCGAACATTGGACTTACCCTTGGACACTGTGCATAAAATCCTACAAAACATCCTTCTTTGCTATCCATTCAAAATTACCCATGTGCATGAGTTGCTTCCTGTTAACCTGCCAGCAAGAGAGACCTTTGCCTTAGAATTTCTTGCTCACCATTTACATCTGACAGAACATGTCAATACACAGAATTGATCAAAATGGGCAACAGAAAATCCACAAGCAAATCAACCAGTACCACTTCATCCTGAAAGGTCACTGTGTGGTGCAGATTATTTTTTCAAAGAGACAGATGCTTCTGGTCCTGTTACCTGTACAATTACTGGTAAGTGCTATGAGTGTCTTTCATGCAATCACATCATTCTAGCTCTCCAACAGCATGGGTGTGTGGATGAGATCATTTTTATGCAAGATGGTGCACCTACACACATTGCAAATCCAATTAAGCAGTTGCTGAAGTGCTGTTTCGAAAATTCTAGAATTATCAGCTGCTATTTCCCTGCAGCCTGGCTGTCCTGATCACCTGATCTTAATCATATGACTTCTGGCAGTGGGGCTATCTGAAAGATGTTGTGTTCTGTGTTCCAACTGCAACCTTAGCTGCATAGAAGGCATGCACTGCACGACACATTCTGAATATAACCCCAGAAACACTTTGATCATTTGTGGAACATGCTGTTACTTAATTTCAAGCAGAAAACAGTGGGCAGCATATTGAACATGTTTGTACCAGTCACATGGAAATTAATAACCCAATTTGATTTTGATTGATGCTTTTTATGTTGTTTTTGGCCTCAGAACAATTAAAAACTGATGTGATTGACGCTTTTTATGCAGTTTTTGGCCTCAGGACTATTAAAAACCAATTTTTCCCATCCAGTATGATATGACCTTGCCATGATGGAAGGGCTTATGTAACTAACTGCATCCATGCACACTGAGTAGTATGGTTTGTTTAATGTCAAACGTACACCTTAGGCAGTGTCTTACGATTCATTTGTCATTTGTAGTGGACAACTATTATATTATGATGATTAAAGTGCGATCTATTGCTAATTGTGTAACTATTTATTTTTATTCTGCGATATGTTTTCCCCCTTCTCCAATAGTATTCTGTTGCAACTTGATGTCATTCTGAGCAGTGGTGTTATTTCTTCAGTGGTTTGAAAGTTGCACTTTAATTTCTGCACCTTCTTACACTCCCATGGACACTTAAATGTTTGCTTAAAATCATCTTTAAAACAGTTTATCACTTCAAAAACTTCTGTCATTGGGGCAGCAACAGCCTTTTCCTGTTGCTTCCTTAACCTATTTGTGCTGTATACCACAGCACTTCTTAGTTCTTAGTTAAGTGCATTCTTAGAGGTTTCTTCCTTAGTCTTAGTTAATTAAACTCAAATTTTCTGTAGTTCTCTCTCCATTCTATCTGTTTATGCATAAGAATGAGGTGTATCTATGTACAATTCAGTGCTTTCTTGTACTTTATTATCAACTAAGTCAACTACGTGCTCCTCCAGACTAACAAGTGTAGAGCCTGAAATAGCAGCTACATTGGAATCTTGGTTTTCCCCAGTGCTCTCTGCCTTATCTAAATGACTGTGATTTGATCATGTATTATGTTAAAGTTTTGCAGAATTAATTCTCTTAATTTTTTCAAGTCACTGTTCACATCCTTAAATGACTGATTCACTTCATTTCGAACCAAATCACATTGTTTCAAAATTTCCAAATTTAGCTCCTCTGGTATTGTGGAAAGTTTCAACTGTAACTGTAGTATGGTGGTTCAGATTTGTTTGTGCTGTTCTAGTGTTGTGTTTGGCTGTTTGAGTGCCATGTTTGTTATTTTCATTTTATTTTGTAAATTCTTTTTTAGTATTTTATAGAGTTGTATTTGTTGTTTCTTTTTTCATTTTTTAATTATGTACCAGTAACCTCTTGTGTTGTGTTTGTTTGTCCAAATATGGAAGTTAACTTTTTTATATCATTAGTCAGTTGCTCTCTAAATTCTCTGAATGAAGATGGGATATCCACTTCCATTTTTTTCAGCACCATGGTCTCGCAATGTCTGCAATAACATATGTTTAATTAGTTTCAGTTTAATATTGTAACAAGGCTAGCTACACCACTGTAGTACATGCACATAATCTGGTTGTAAAACTACTTGCAGTTTGTGTTGTTTGAGTCATTCCCGATGTAATGATTGCTTCATTGGTTCCTGGGTGTCACTTCAGATAATGTTGTGAAAGCTGCACAATATTCAGCAAAGACATCTTCAGGTGCTTGCTGATGTATTGCTGCAGTTGCTCACCATTGTATGTCCCGGCTTGCTAGAAAAGCATGGGCACCAAGGCATGGGGCTGTAACGTTATTGTGGACAAGTTGTAAAGCGTGGCAACATCCAGAACCCCCTGCCAGCACCTGAAAGTCATGAGCAGCTGTCTCATTGAAATATTGTGCAGCTTTCACAACATTATCCAGTGGGAAGCCCTTGAACCAATTAAGCAGCTATTACATCAGGAAAGTCTCAAAGAGCAACGCTACAGGGAAGTGGTCAACAGAATATGTGAGTTTGATAAACTTGACAGACTGTTGCACTATCTCACATTTTTATTGAGATGTCAGGACAAGCAAGCTATACTGACATTCACCAAGTTTACTCATTATATAGAATCTGAGGCCACCAAGATGAGCAAACAATGAGTCAACTTGGCATTGGTGTTGAAACCTAAATGTTTATGGAGATATGTGGATGATATCATTGTAGTTTGGTCAAATGGGCAAAAATACTTCCTTTATTTCTGAAACGCCTTAACTCCCTCCATCTGAGCATTTGCTTCACCATGGAAGTGGAGGAAAATGGAATCCTCACATTCTTAGATGTCTTGGTCCACAGAAAATAATATGATTCATTGGATCACAGTGTGTTCGTCAAGCCAACTCACACTGACCTATATTTGTGAACTACAAGCTGCCATTACCCTTCTTAATGCAGTGTCATGTTATGGACTTTCATTCATAGGCTAGAGTTTTCTGGGATGGGAGGAGCTTATCAGCTGAGCTTAGCCATCTTTGCTCCGTGTTTGTACAAAATGAGTACTCTGATAAACAGATCCATTATGCATTTCAACCTACAGGCACTAAACCTCAGAACAGACAGAAGAAATGGAGAACTCCATGAGGATGGTTTTTCTATACTATGTTGGTGGCAAGTCCTTTAATAATTTCAGGCTGTTCAACACACATCAAATAAATGTGTCTTTCAGCCTGCTGCATTAGTGCAAATGATGCTATGTTCCATTGAAGACTATGTACGTCTGATAAGACCAGGGATATATAAAATCCTATGGCAGCATGGGAAATCATACATTGGCCTGGTGTGTTCCACTGTTCAAGTTAGATGCACAGAACATACACATCATACCAGATTGGGGTCAGCCAGAAAAGTCTACTGTTGTTGAACATTGTCTTGACATGGAACATAGCATGAATTAAGGGGAGACAAAGGTCCTTTCATCTGCTTCTCTGTCATTAAAGAAGCACAAGGATGCAACAGTTTTGACTACATAAGTAATGATTTTGGTAAGAAGATATCAGTCTTCCTGCAGCTGCTTGAGCAACATTGATAATATTGTTATTAGAATCACTAACAAAGTAGGTGCACAAGTGATTTTGCATGGTCCTTCAGTTTTTGAGGTTGTGTTATGAATTTTACACTTGCAAACAATGATGGCACACAGCGTGGTAATGGGTTTGTTACTGTCTCTATAGTACGTGGTCATAAAGTAGAAAAAATTCCAGGGCTCAAGTCCTTTAACAGTCAGGATATTATTGCCTATCGTACCTTTCTGATTTGTTAGGTCTACAACAGAGATATGGGTAGATCGTATTACATGTCTACCATGCCGTTGGTTATCAAGACCAGGAATCATCAAAAAATAAACGAACCCAAATCTGTGTCAGTATGGGTCAAAGGTGATCGTAATTGTAGCAATATAAAAATTGTTGTTGATGTCACATATTATTAAAGGAATTAAAATGAAGTTTTCCTTGTACCTCATTCTTACCTAAAAAAAAGCTACAAATTGACCTTGCCAAAAGCCGAGATGCAATTCTTCTTGGTGTTGTAACTCTCAGGTCCACTCTGGAATGCACTCTGTGTGAGCCTTGAACTCAGTGATTATGTAACCTCTCATCTCTGCACTGCTGCCACATCATTTTTTGATGATTGCTGGTTCTGATAACCAATGGCATGGTAGACATAGAATATGATCTACCCATATCTCAGTTGTAGACCTCACAAATCTGAAAGGTATGACAGGCAATAATATCCTGACTGTTACTGTTGCCTCAGTACATGGTCCTAAAGTAGAAAAATTACCAGTGCTTGAGTCCTTCAGCAGTCGGGATATTATCGCCTATCGTACCTTTCAGATTTATGAGAGCTACAACAGAGATATGCCTAGATCATATTACATGTCTACCATGCCATTGGTTATCAGAACCAGGAATCATCGAAAAATAATTGAATCCAAATCTGTGTCAGTATGTGTTAAAGGTGATCTTAATTGTAGCAAAATAAAAATTGTTTGTGATGTCACACATTATTATAGGAATTAAAATAAAGTCTTCCTTGTACCTCATCCTTACCTAATATGAATTCATGTGATTTCCATTCAGCAATGGCAGCATTGACATTTCATTGGCTGCAGATGAATGAATCTGAGTCAATACAGACAGGGAATCAGAGTACCACCAAAAATGATTGGGTTGTTGATTTTGCTGCTGTTGCAGGCTAATGAGCAACAGCTGCTATCTTCAACTGCTTTTGTAGACTTGTCATAGGATTAATCATTAAAAACCCTAAAAATCACGTTTATAAACAAATTTTATTCTGATTTCTAGTTTCAGCTAAATGTGTGCTACCTTCAGACATAATGTAGTTGTTTGAAGTCTCCTGTCACCTGACCTGGCAAGTTCATGATACTTGTTGACATTGTCAATGCTGGAGATGACTGCAGCACTGAAAATGTCAAAAACATGATAAGCAATGTAGAAGCATGTGAAAACAGTGAAAAATTGCTTAGCTTCCAAACAAATTTATTCTCTAGACTTAACAAACACACACACAACTCGAATGTGCACCATCGCTATTGTCTTCTGATGTTATCTTGTATTTGAGGTTTGTAATGATCTTGTTAGAAATGAATGTTTGGGAAATGAAAGGATCTTGAAGTAGTAAGAGGCAGTATTGACATAGGAGGGCATTAAGGAAGATAATTCAGAGGGAAAAGAAGTAAAATATTGAAAATTTGTCTTTAGTGACCCTTCAATAGGAAAACAGGAATAAGGAGACTGTGGCATGGGGGCGGGAGGAAATAAGTATGGGGAATGGAGACTACAGAAGAGGAGAAAGAGATCAGAAAATTTATAATTACTGAGGTGAGAAGAAAAATGTGGTAGTAAATATACATGTCAAGTGAGAGGAAACAAAAGGTGTGAGGTAGGTACAGGATGAGCTGCAGGCATAGGTTGAAGACGTAGACTATTGAAGAATGAG
Organism: Schistocerca piceifrons; assembly: GCF_021461385.2. NCBI lineage: Eukaryota > Metazoa > Arthropoda > Insecta > Orthoptera > Acrididae > Schistocerca > Schistocerca piceifrons. The sequence continues at coordinate 140,287,535 of NC_060141.1, read as the reverse complement.
ACCAGAGATTTTTGGCCAAGAGGCATGTGTTACAAAAAAAGCTCCTACTTTCACATTTCAGGATATATGAATATTTGAGGCAGTGTCAGCATAGCCAAGTGTTAACCGTCTGAAATAAATACAGTTTCATGTTTGAGTAACCTCACCAAAAATAGCAAATATTGCACATGAAATATGAACACTCACGTACCAGAAATAATCATGTTTTCTTATCTTAAGCACTTGATTAGATTAATTCTAGTCAAGTTCTGTCTCTACTACCAATGAAGCACTAACACTATCACTTTTCATGGAAAGTTGCACATAACACCTGGAACACATCAGCTGCCAATACGGATCAACAGCACCTCTGGTGGCTTCCACATGAACTCTCTGATAGCAATGGTGAGCACCGTACTCAACAATCATAGCCGCTGTGTCAGCATCTTTGGTGGAAGCAAAGTGTCATCCAAAATATTGCAGGAAAGTGCCCTTGAAGTCCAGAGTGTGTTATTTATTTGAGTAGTGGGTCTGCTTTTGGTGGTTGTGCTTGTGCATCTGCCTAAGCACAATTTCACTAATTCCAGTACTAGGAAAAGTCTTTGAAGGCATAATATATAAGCAGATGTATGAGTACCTAGAACTAAATGGTATGTTAAGTGCATCACAGTTTGGTTACAGAAAAGGAAGGTCAGCTATACATGCCATAGAGCTCTTAGTCAGAGACATTCTAGCAGCATTTGAGGACCATGCGCACGCACAGGTAACCTTATGTGATCTGAGCAAAGCTTTTGACTGTGTTGACCACTCACTTCTGCTCTCTAAACTTGAGTACTATGGAATATGTGATAAAAGTTTAAAACTCATCAAATCATACCTCAATAAAAGGAACCAGGTGGTGAGTTCAGGAAGTCATCTGTCAAACATACTCGAGGTTCAACATGGAGTGCCACAGGGATCTAAATTGGGACCACTTCTTTTCCTTGTACACATAAATGACTTACCAGGAAATATAGATGTAAAGACATATATGTATGCAGATGACACAACTTTTCTATCTGTAAACCATGTACTTGATAACCTTGTAAGTGATATGAAATTGGCAAAAGAAAATGCAACATCATGGTTTAATGCCAATGGTCTGCTATTAAATGAGGAAAAGACCCAGAATATGTGGTTCAGTCTATCAAAGTCTACAAAAATAGAAAAACAAAAGGCAAAGTTTTTAGGTATTGTACTTGACAACAGTCTAACATGGAACTCTCATGTAGATCACATAGTGGTTAGGTTGTCAAGAGTTATATATTTGTTGAAGAGACTGATGTGTTGTGTGACATTTGAGTACGTAAGGACAGCATACTTTGCCTTTTTTCAATCTGTTTTAAGGTATGGGTTAATACTCTGGGGAAACAGCAGAAAAATAAATGAAATTATGGTGATCCAGAAGAAAGCAATCAGAGTAATGGCTAAGGTAGATAATAGAACACATTGTAAACCATTGTTCACTAAATATAGAATTTTAACAGTAATTAATTTATATATTCTTGACAGTGTTAACTACATACTTGCTGAACTACCTAATTTAAGTGTAACAAATGAAAGACATGGCTACTATACAAGAACGTGTACTTCTCTGCTGTTGCCACAAAATAGATTAGCCAAAACTAACAATAGTCATAAGTATATGGCAATTAAAATATATAACAAATTGTCTAAAAATGGGTCAATCAAACCTGACAAATTATTTAAAGACAATGTTCATAACTTCTTGTTAACCAATCCATTCTATTCATTAGAAGAATTTTTAGAAATGCCTAATATCAACTTAAATGTGTAAAAAATTTTTTTTGTAAAATTAATAAGTTAAGTGAACTGACGAAGTCTATTGCATGTAACAATGCTGAATGACTAATAAAGAATCTGAATCTGAATCTGAATCTGAATCTGAATCTAAGGCTGGTTTTGCAGCATGAGTGTCGATTGCACTTCTGGGAAAGTGTCTGTAGGTTTCACTGTGTTGATTGAGACCATAGAAACTTTACCATTTTAGTATGTCCAGAGTCCATGCTTCTCTTTTAGTGACTCAATATGGGCCAGTGCATGGGGACTGTATTGATGGTTTGACACCTGACATGTTTGTAACATGATAAATCTGCATGTTTGAAAATCACATTGCATGTAGTTAGATGTCATTCTGTGTCTTGATGCTAAAATGAAGTCTGATTTGTCATGATCAGGTTTTTGTATGGGACTTTGGTCAATGAACCCATCAAGCAGTTCAAGTGATTCTGCATGCAAAAGCTCCATTGCCAATGAATCCAAGTCCTGGTCTGTACGTGGTGTGAAGACCAAGAGAAACTTTCCAGTGGAGCAGTTGTCTATCTAGTGTCATGACATATAAAGGACAGTGCCAACATTCAATCAAGCTGTTGCTCACTGGTTGGTAGCTGATCGTCTTATGATGAGAAGCACTACAGAATTTATTAAGTTGGTAAATATCTCTGACCATACCATCATGTAGTGCACTGGACAACTTAAGTGCAGAACCAAATTTGACACAGAGAGCTTGTGCTGATAAGTTGTTTACTGGCATAGCTTTTTGGCATTCAGTAAAATGATTAATTGCAGTTAATAAGTAGTGCTGACCATTTTATTGTGGGAGTGCTCCTCCTATGGTGACATGCACATGTACGAAGCATATTTTCGTATCTAGAAAACCTTCAGCTGGTGCATGCACATGACAGAATTTCCTTCTGTGCTGACACTGAAGGCAGGCATGAGCCCACTCATGGCAGTCCTTTTAAACAACAAAAATAATCAATTTCTGACAGTATAAATTGATTGGATAAATGAAAAATTTGCTCACCAAGCTGCAATAGGACTGCTGCCCCACCAAAAAACAACTTCAGAGCACACCACTTGTCAATCAGTATTATCCTGGTCTTAAATTTGAAAGTATTAATCAGCCACCTTGACAAGGCTATGACATTCTAAAATAATGCTCTGAAATGAGATTCATTCTGTCTGAGATTTTGCCCACCACTCCTAGAGCAGCTTTTTGTCATCTTCCCAATCTCCACAATATCCTTGTCAGACTGTATGCTTCTGCTGCACTCATCTTCCACCCTAAGCCTCCTATCTATGTGACCACCCCTGCTACAAGACTTGCCCCATGCATACCCCTACCACCACCTAAACGGCAGGAAAACCTTAGATTTTGCAGTAGCCTGTACGTCAGTATGATTTCTGCGTGGCTGCCTCAACCAACGTTTTATTTTGGCGGACGAACATCCATTCTTCGTTAGTGCATTGTGGAGATGTTCCATCTCAGTGTCGAGCAACTCAGGTTCACAAATATTTCTAGCTCTGTCCGCTAACTCTTGATAACACCCCGCTTCTGTTGTGGGTGGTGGTTCGAATCCCTGTGCAAATAACGGTCCGTGTGCGTGGGTTTGCAGTATACTGAGTGGCCCAAACTACCATTTTCATTTCTAAAAACAAGCACATCGAGGAAATGTAACTTGCTGTCTACCTCCTCCTCCATTGTAAACTGAATTCTCGAGTTTATACTGTTCAGATGTTCGTTCAACCGGCTTAGTTCCTCCCTACCATGTCTCCACAGCACAAACGTGTCATCCACGTATCGGAACCATACATATCGGCAGGAAAAATTCGATCCAGCTGTTCCAATACATCATTAAGTGGAACCATGGTAAACAGTGATACCACATCGAAGCTGATATTTCAGAACTGTTTAAGTGTTGTTTGATAACCACATACTTCAAGTGGAATGAACAGTTTTATGAGCAAATGGATGGCATGGCTATGGGAAGCCCCCTAAGTGCTGTAATTGCAAACTTCTTTATAGAGAAATTCAAAGAACAGGCCTTAGGTACTGCCAGCAAAAAACCAAATGTATGGTTCCGATACGTGGATGACACTTTTGTGCTGTGGAGACATGGTAGGGAGGAACTAACATGCCATCGTGTCTACAACAGATTAAAAGTATATTGTTTTGTCTGTTTTGTGTAACTTCATTTTTGTTTGTATGGTATGATCAGCTGTGTACATTAATTCAATGGCAGTCATTGGCAGTGTTTTGATTGAGTATCAATTTTCCAATAGCAAAGAGTGATTTGTCAGTAACTAAATTTTTAAATTTAATACAGTTTATGATATTTCATCTCTTATACCTCATTTTGACACTATTTCTGTGGCATTAATTATTACTGGCACTTTTAAAAATCTCTTCTAATTACTTTATACTGAAAGGTACAGTCAAGGAATGTGCAGCTATGAAACAAATATGTTTAACATATGTGAAGTATTTATATTCTTTAACTACAAAGTGCAATATTTTCTTTCCCTTTGTTTCAGGTATTTGAAGAGGAAGGCAGAGGTGACCCATTGAGTACTGAAACAATATATCTCTCTGCAGAAGCAGTTGATGCTAAAGTTGACATTCTGTTTGCTCCAAAGTGTAATCATGTATATTTTGGAAAACTTAAGGTTGGCCATGAGTATGAGCTTCCTATAAACATCAGAAACAGAGGGAAATATGAACTTTGTTTCAAGTATGAAGAATGATTTGTAATGATCTACCTTTCCCTTTTTTGGAACTCATACATTTTGTTCCCTGCTACTTTTTTTTCCAGAATACATATCACAGATCAGCCACATCAGCCTCTGCAAGGTCTTGAAGATGTGATTACTATCATTCCTGATAATGGCATTGTACTACCTGGTGACAAACCATTTCCAGTGAAGGTAAAAATTGTTTCTAATGGCTTCCATTTGAGTACTGCAGTTCACCCAACATACTGTCATTTTAAAAACAGTCATTATATGTTACATTGTACTGCGTTTTATGTGTTTTAGCCTCACAAAAATCTTGCTCCAAACTTTATAGACCACATGTCCACATAAATTAATTAGTAAACTCCTGCATGATGTACATATCTCTAGCAGCATCTGGCAATGGAATTGGATGAGCATCTTTGTAATGCTCTTTTGCTTCCTAAGTGAACTGATACAAAAAAAAATAGCTCTGTCTTCCCTATACTGTCCAACCCTGATGAACAAAACCAATAAGGGTTTTATAATGAACCTCCTATGAAAATGAATAGTGTTTCCTGGGGCATTTTCTGATATGATATGTTATAGTCTCATGTCTGCCTTTCCAACAATTTTGTTGATGTGGTTGTTCCATTTCATATTTCTCCAGAACTTTGTAAAGATAACAAGTAATGGGCAATAGGACCACTCTTGAACTTCTTTAACTAAATTTAAGCTTACAATATCTAATAAGTTTGACTTGTTACCTGAAGGAATAGGGGAGTGGCCTCAACCACCTTTTGGGCACAATAGAGTGCAGCATATGTCTGACAAAGAAACTAAGTATAGGTCGGTAATGAAAGAAAATAAGAAGAAAGAGGCTTGTTGCTAAGTAGTAGCTATGGATGAGGTGTAGCCCACATGGGACAGGACAAATTAAGAACAGGCTACCAGGTCACCAATATTGTGAAGCCTTACCCAGATGACATAGGAAACTTGCATATGGGTTTTGATAAAGAGGGTCAGGTGATTATCGTAGGTGGAATAGGAAACAGTCTGGCTAAAGACAAAAACTGCACCTGCACAAGCAGCGCCTGCCCTCAGTTTTAAAGAATATAACACACATCAAATTTGTGCTTAGTTTTATGTATGTAGTTGACTTTCTAATTTATTTTGACTATTACTAGTTAGTATCTTTTGTTATAAGGTTGAAATCAGTAATTGTTAAGTCCCATAGTACTTGGAGCCATTTTTTGGTAGTGGTGGTGAAGACTGCTGGCCTTGCTTGCTGGAATCAAGCAAAGCTTGCAATTTGCAGCATTGTTATTGGAGTTGATCAGATCTTTTGGTTTGTAGTCTGTGACAAAGAAAGCTCAGATACTTTTAATTCCCCTCTTGCTTTGCCATCTGCCTCCTTAAATTTGTTTTGTTATTTTTAACACACTAACATATGTGAATATTATCTGCATTTCCATAAAAGAGAAAAATTAGCCCTCAGTTTTAAAGAATATAACACACATCAAATTTGTGCTTAGTTTTATGTATGTAGTTGACTTTCTAATTTATTTTGACTATTACTAGTTAGTATCTTTTGTTATAAGGTTGAAATCAGTAATTGTTTCGTAACTTAAATTCTATTGTTGATGTATAAACAAATATAAATTAATTACAAACATTTAAAGGATTAACTAACAATATTATTAAATGATCTATTTGGCTCTATTTGAAAATATGTTAGCAAAGTCAGCCCTTAATTAATTCCTAAGTAATTAACAGTTTTGTCCAAAGTATTGTTTGCATAAGTATATTTGTTAATTTCATGATTTAAACAAATAATTTGGCTTAACCCTTGCAGTAGAAGAAACTGTTAAAAAGACCCAAGTTTTTGATTTATTCAGTTAACTGAATGAAGTAAGTTTTAACTGTAATTTCTGTAAATTTAACTTCAAACAATGTGTAGTTTCAGCACCTATTATTGTGATGATATGTAAGGGCCCAATTTTTTGTCACAAAACAGTCAGTCTACGGATGAGTTTCAGACATGGAACCTGTGTTGGTTAGAACAGTAACAATGCTTCAACTTAACTGTGGAATAAGTGTTAAACAATTAGACCATGTGTTAAAACAATGACTGTGTCTGTTCCATATGTACCTGATCATTCTTCAAGGACTGTGAACTTTGTGATTAGGTTTTACTGCTTGTAGATGTTCAACAGTAAACTTTTGTAGCATTATGTGGAGGTTTGCCTGCAGACTATTAATAAGGCTTATGGAAAGTTAATCAGTAATGAATTGTGGAAAGGTGGGGGGGGGGGGGGGGGGGGAGGGGGTTATGAAAAGTGAAAGTAAAAGACAGTGAAACGCAACTGTGCATCTGTCAACTACATTATTTACAGTAGTCAGTGCCCAAATTACAACCCCATTTCTCAGCCAGTACGTTGACACCAAGGAAAATGAACGAAGAAATAAAAGCAAGAGAAACCACTACAAGCCAAGCAGAGGGATCTCAACCAAAGGCTTCATCAACTCTGTGATGGTCTTGGCTGCATATTTCTAGACCCGCATTATCAGGTGGGGATTTGTAGGACTTCCCTTGATAGATCAGGGAAGCACTAGACAAAGGAAGCAGCTACTAGGGTAGCAGAATACTTGTGGAGTGCACATGAGGGTGTTTGGGTCAGAGTAGTTTTAGTTTCTCACATGAAAAATCACCAGTCAGTACACAGCAAGGGCAGTCAAACTGCTTTCAAACTAAAAACACTTCCACTGTCAAGATTTCATCGGTAAACTGTTGAAGCATTCATAATAAAGTGGTCCAATTTACTGCTCTCCAGGAACGTTCTCGTACTCAAATCATTCTTGGAATTGAGAGTTGGCTGAAATCTGTAGTATAAAACTCTGAGAAAGTTAGCAAGTCATGGAATGTATATTGGAAAGATAGATTTGAGGCTGTAGGAGGAGTGTTCTTTGCAGTTGACAAAAATATTGCCTCTGTTTAGGTCGAAGTTGAGTGTGGCAGCGAAGTTATCTGGTTGCATAAAACAGTTGTAGGTGACACCAAGTTAGTTGTTGGATGTTTTTACTGGCCACCCAATTCCATTGTGACAGTTTTAGAGTCATTAAAACATAAGACTACGGTCAGTAGCATGTAAATACCCAGATCATGCAGTACTAGTTGGAGGCAACGTTAACCTACTGCGTATAGACTGGGATGCCTGTGGATTCATTGCAGGGCCTACCAACACACAGTTGTGCGAAACATTTTTGAACATATTTTCTGAAAACTGTCTTGAGCAGCTAGCTCAGCAGGCCACATGCAATGGAAATGTCTTAGACCTCATAGCTATGAATAGTCTGGATCTTATCGGCAGTGGTAGAATAAAAACAGGTTTTAGCGATCATAGTGTCATATAGCGACTATGGTTGTGAAAGTTACTAAATCAGTCAAGAAGGCAAGGAGACTGTCTGTGCTATATGGAACAGATAAGCAGTTGTTGACATCTCACTTAGAAAGTGAACGACATTGCATAGTTCCAGTAAGATGGATGCAGAGGAATTATTGGTGAAGTTTGAGCAGACTGTAAATTGTCGTCTTGAGAGCTAGTGCCTAGTAAGTGGATAAGGGATAGAAAAGACCCTCCATGATTTAATAACAATATTTATAAGATACTGAGGAATCAGAGGCTCTTGCACTTACGTTTTAGAAGAAAATGCACAAATAACGGAAAGCAAAGGCTAGCTGAACTTATGCGTGTGTGAAAAGGTTTATGCATGAGGCACACGATAACTACTGCTGACATACCTTAGCGAAAGATCTGTGTATGTAAAATCACTAAGTGGGCCTGAGGCTTCCATTTAGTCCCTTGTTCACCAGTGTTGTGTGGCAGTTGATGATAGAAAACGAAAGCCAAAATTTTAAATTTCATATTCAAGAAAATGTTCGCACAGGAGAATAATACAAACATACTATCATTTGACCTCTGGATAGACTCCTTTATGGATGACATACTAATAAGCATCCCTGGTGTAGAGAAACATCTGAAAGATTTGAAAGCAAATAAATCACCATTTCTAGATGGAATTTCAGTTTGGTTTTACGAAGAGTACTCTGCACACTGACCCCTAACTAGATTGCATTTATCATAAATCTCTCACACAGCACACAGTTCCAATTGACTGGAAAAAAGTGCAGGTACTCCTGTATGTAAGAAGGGTAAAAGAATGTACCAGAAAATTACAGGCCAATGTCCCCAACTTTGGTTTGCTGCATAATCCTTAAATAAATTCTCAGTTCAAAATAATAAACTTTCTTGAGACTGAGAAGCTTATGTCTATGAATCAGCACGGTTTCAGAAAGCATTGCTCTTGCAAAACTCATCTTTCCCTTTTCTCACGTGATATACTGCAAACTATGTATGAAGGGCAGCAGGCTCATTCCACATTTCTAGATTTTCAGAAAACATTTGACTCAATACCTCATTGTAGACTGTTAACAAAGGTATGAGCATATGGAGTATGTTCACAGATATGTGAGTAGCTCAAAGACTTCTTAAGTAATGGAACCCAGTATGTCGTCCTTGGCAGGGAGACAATAGTATCATCAGGAGGGGCCCATGAAAACGTGATAGGACTGCTGTTGTTCTCCATATACATAAGTGGTTTGGTGGACTGGGTGGACAGCAATCTGACATTGTTTGCTGATGATGCTGTGGTGTATAGTAACATCTCAATGCTGAGTGACTGCAGGAAGATATGAGATGACTTAGACATAATTTTATTTGGTGCGATGAATGGCAGCTAGCTCTAAATGTGGAAAAATGTAAGTCAATGCAGATGGGTAGGAAGAACAAACTTGCAGTGTTCAGATATAGTATTAGTAGTGTCCTCCTTGACACAGTGAAGTTGTTTAAATATCTCTGGGTAATGTTGCAAAGCTAAATGAAATGGAATAAACATGTAAACATGTGAGAACTGTGGTAGGGAAATGAATGGTTGACTCCAGTTTATTGGGACAGTTTTAGGAAAGTGTGGTTCACATGTAAAGGAGACTACATACAGGATGCAGGTCCAACCTGTTCTTTAGTGCTACTCAAGTGTGGGGGATCCATGTCAGGTTGGATTGAAGGAAGACATCGAAGCAGTTCGGAGTTGGGTTGCTAGATTTGTTACCAGTAGGTTCGAACAATATGTAAGTATTACAGAGATGCTTCAGGAACTCAAATGAGAATCCCTGGAGGGAAGGCAATGTATTTCTGGGGAACAAAATTTAGAGAACTGGCCTTTGAAGCTGACTGCCAAAGATTCTGCTGCCGCCAACATACATTACATGTAAGAACCATGAAGGAGAGGTATGAGAAATTAGGGCTCATATGGAGGCATACAGACAATTGTTTTTTGCTCCCTCTAATTGCAAGTGGAACAGGGGAGTGAATGACTGACAGTGCTACATCGTACCTTGCACCATGCACTGTATGGTGGCTTATGAAGCATCTATGTAGATGTAGATGAAGAATAATTTTTATTGGTTTTCTATTTTGTTAAGATTTTACATTCTGTACCCAGTCCTTGTAGACCACTACATGTGCCATTATATGTGTACTGAATTGTCAGAATAAAGTCTGAGGCCATTACAGAGCACACACTAAGAAGGAGTGTAGCTCAGCATTTTTACAACAACCACTTACTGCCCAGGAGGTATGGAAGAGAGGGCATGTAGTCGCCTTTCACTCCTGTATATGGAGAGATGCTTTGGAATTACACTCTCTTGTGTATTACTTTTGCAACAGGGTAGATGGCTTTATGCTTTCCCCACCTGGCAAGGAATGGCTGCTAATCACACACACACACACACACACACACACACACACACACACACACACACACACAGTGCATGTGGTATCAGTGAGCTTGCTGTCCTTGTGTAGAATGGGGAAGGTGCGTGATCTATCTAAGTTTGACCAAGGGCAGATTGTGATGGCCCTGAGGCTTGGCATGAGTATTTCAGAAACTGCACGACTTGTCGTGTGTTAAAGGAGTGCTGTGGTGAATGTCTTCAACATGTGGCAAAGCCAATGTGAAAACACATCCATACATCGTGGGGTTGGGCAGCCACCTCTCATTGCAGATGTTGGGCATTGTAGGCTTGGCAGACTGGTAAAACAGGAGAGGCTGTGAACTGTGATGGAACTAACATCAGACTTTATAGCTCGGCAGAGTATAAGAGTATCTGAACACCCAAAGTAGTGACTACTCCTAACAACAGGCCTCTGCAGCCGATGACCCATGTATAAGCCAATGTCAACACTATAACATTTGCAACTGTGACTGAAATTGGCATGTGAGCATCACCATTGCACATTGGCACAGTGCAGAGTGTTGCATGGTCTGATGAATTCTGACCTTCTTCATCATGCTGATGGGAAGACACGAATTCATCATTTTCTAAAGGAACAGCTCCATGACACTTTTATGGTGGCATGGATACAAGCTGGCGATGACTCCATTATGATTTGGAGAACATTCATGTGGGCATCCATGGGTCCAGTGGAGCTAATGCAAGGCACCATGACAGCCAAGGAGTATCATGCACTGGTTGCGGACCACTTACATCCCCTCATGAAGATCGTGTTTTCCGATGACAGTGGCATTTTTCAACAACATAATGCACCATGTCACAAGGACAGCAGTGTGATGGAGTGGTTGAAGGAGGATAGTGGCAAGTTCCCTGGAACTAACATGAATTAGGTGAGTTATGTGTGATGATGTGGTACCAACTCCCTTCAGTGACCTACCAAGGTCTCACTGCTTCCATTCTGTGACACATCGCTGCTGTTATCCATGCCAATAGTGGACACACAGCTGCTAAGTAGGTGGCTGATCCATGTACATCTGAACTTTATTTTGCATTTTCCCCTGTAATATGACTGTTCTTTTCCAATATCTTATAATTTTTGACAAACCACCCCTGTTGCCTATGAGACAACATACAGTATTAGGTTGTTATTGTCAGTCCAGAGATTGGTTTGATGCAGCTCTCCATACTACCCTATCCTGTGCAAGCTTCTTCATCCCAAAGTACCTACTGCAACCTACATTCATTTGATCTGCTTAGTGTATTCAACTCTTTGTCTCCCTCTACCATTTTACCCTCCACGCTGCCCACCAGTACTAAATTGGTGATTCATTGATGCCTCGGAACATGTCCTACAAGCCGATCCCTTCTTCTAGTCATGTTGTGCCACAAATTCCTCTTCTCCCCAATTCTATTCAGTACCTCCTCATTAGTTATGTGATCTATCCAAGTAATCTTCAGCATCCTTATGTAGCACCACATTTCGAAAGGCTCTATTCTCTTCTTGTCTATTTATCATCCATGTTTCACTTCAATACATGCCTACACCCCATACAAATACTTTCAGAAAAGACTTCCTAACACTTAAATCTATACTCAATGTTAACAAATTTCTCTTCTTCAGAATGCTTTCCTTGCCATTGGCTGTCTTCATTTTATATCATCTCTACTTTGACAATCATCAGTTATTTTGCTCCCCAAATAGCAAGACTCATCTATTTTAAGTGTCTCATTTCCTAATCTAATTACCTCAGCATCACCTGATTTATTTTGACTACATTTCATTATCCTCATTTTGCTTTTGTTGATGTTCATCTTATATCCTCGTTTCAAGATAATGTCCATTCCATTCAACTGCTCTCCCAGGTCCTTTGCTGTCTCTGACAGTACTACAATATCTTTGGCAAATGGCAGTGTTTGTATTTCTTCTGCCTGGATTTTAATTCCTACTCCAAATTTTTCTTTTGTTTCCTTTACTGCTTGCTCAATATACAGATTGAATAACATTGGGAATAGGCTACAACCCTGTCTCACTCCCTTCACAACCACTGCTTCCCTTTCATGCCAATTAATTCTTATAACTTCCATCTGGTTTCTATACAAATTGTAAATAGCCTTTCATTCCCTGTATGTGACGACAGCCACCTTCAGCTGGGAACACTATCAGGTACCTTACAGCAATTCTGGAGTGTCCCATTGTAACTGTACACAGCAGACATAATCTATCTAGGCATGACTTTTAACTGACCCTGACAATCACCTCTTCCATTTCACCCAGTTCCAACTTGTGCTGTCCTGTGCATTACTTTTCTATATGAGGACTTTTGCAGGAACCCATCTACATAAAGCAACAAGACAGTTTTGTATCAAAAGATAATGAGGGTAAAGTCTACAAACTATCCAAGCCTATTTATAGTTTAAATCATCAGCTAGACATCGGAATAAAACTCCAAAACATGTGGGTTGTTTCGTGAAGACTCACAGAGGTCAGGGAAAAGTCTTTCAATTGTTTCTTTGTATACTGATGATATTTTTGTCTTTTTTAATGACAGTGGAATGAAAGAAAAGTGGCACCATGAGTTATCTGAGGCTTTTGAACTTAAAGTTCTAGGGGAAGCAGAGTCCTGTGGAGACATGTGGATAACAAGAAACTAGGAGGAAGTTAGTTTTAAAACTTTACCTGGATGATTATAATGCAGATGTCATGAAACACTTTAATATGTTTGACTTTATGCCTGAAGGAACACCAGATAAGGCTTGATTAAAGCTTTGGGATGTACTGGATAATAAGATTTCAAGTGCTAAATCAGGAACATGTGACGAAACGTGCTGTATAACCATACCAATACAAGAATTGAAGTACTGTACACACTTAGAATTTTAAGCCAATATAACTGCAAATTTGCTAGTGTGCATTATCTCAAGGGTACTGAGAACCACAACATTATCTCTAACAAAGATAATACTATGAAAAGAATAGTTTGATACTCGGTGTATAGAGGTGATACTTAATCGCAGACTTGCCTGCCAGAAAGTCTACCACATATTTGAGCTTTCAGACTTCCTCCAAAGTATAAAACACACACACAGCCACACAAGCACTGCTCACACACCACAACCACTGTGCCTCTGTCTCATGTGGCCTGACTCAGAGACAGTGGTCATGTGTGAGTGAGTTGTGTTTGTGTGAATGTGTGTATGTTTTCTACTATGCATATGGGTACCATGTATAACATGATAATGATCAATTTCAGTGCATTTGTAACACGTTTGCAAAAATTCATTGGCAAAAAATAAGTGATAACAATTTTCTTTACACCCATAGCCAGTCTCTAAAAAATTCACGAAAAGTTTATGGTAGTTTTCTACATCAAAACTGTGAACTGTATCACCACATTTATCAGTTAATAGCAGGTTTTTCCCACCATCATTCTCATCAGTTACATCATGAACACCATGACTTCCTTCTGTTTCAGTTGTAATTGCAATATCAACAAGAGTACAACAGTTACTAATTGAAAGTTCATCCATCCTTCATCTTCAGTTGATTCATCGCTGCTTAAACATATTTCCAAAAAATAATCTGCATACACATCATAATCTTTATCATTGATATAACTGTAATTATCAAAAACTATGTTATATAACATACCTTTAACTTTATATTCACTCATTTCTACTAGACTCACATCAATCAATAATAGGTGGACACATAAAACTTTATAATCACCTTTAATCTTAACTAGATACTCAGAAAAGAAGACAGAAACAAATGAAATCAAGTCTGTTGCTCTGTTAATTGATTTGCAGTTGTTTACAAGGTTACCAATACTTGTTTACAAAAGCTAAATACAATATGGTAAAGGAGCCCTTAAAAATAACTAACTCTTAAAAAGAAATGTGCAAAGTTAGATTTTGAATATCAGCAATATTACTGTCTTCTAAACCTTTGAATGAACCGAGACCTGTAATGAGAGCAGACATTATTCTTATCAGCAAACCTTCTACTGTTGGAAGAAACCAGTAATAGTTGCTTCAGCTGGCACTAGCATTCAGAAGTGGCTAGTTTTCGAAGTGATGTATGTTAGCCAAGAGCATTAATGAAAAGTAACCTCTTGTTGGCCTGCGTTATTTCTCCATAAGAGACAAGAGGTAACTTTTGCTAGACTCAACATTCACTACTTTAATGATGGATTTGAGTGTTTTATCTGTCACAAATTGTTCTACTACTGATTGTATAGCATGTAGAGGATTAAAAAAAAAAGGTTTGAGACAAACCACTTGTTTTCATGATACAAAACAATTGGCTTTGCTGATAAGAGGCATCTTTTTGCTTTCTACTTCACATGTATAATTACAATTTAAATAATATTGGATAAAAAAGATTACACACACATATGCTATAATAACCTCTTCTGGTTTTTGTCATTATATAACAATTACACAAACACTGGGCAGCTTTGTAGACAAATTCCAATATTCACATATTAAGGATTTCTTTAACAAATAGGGTTGTTGTTGAACCACATTTTTACATTCATTCTGTGGGGTGAAATATACCAAGAGTGAACTAAAAGTATTTTTTGAGTACCTGCTTATTTCAGGAGTAGAGAGAGTCTTATATGTTCCTTTAACTAGCATCATTCTTTGGAGAAGAAGTTTTTAGAGACTGATGTAGCTGGCTATCCAGAGAAGATGATCAGCTGCACATTCACAAGTAAGTCGACTCGTGTAAAAGAAGTGGGAAGGTTGCAATCACGTTCACACACTCTTGTCATCAAAAATGTTTGACTGTGGGTGACTGGTGTGAAAGGACCATAGGGAAACAGGGATTTTGAGATGAAAATGAGAGAAAATGCTATTATTGTTGCCGTAGCAATGGAGCATAACAAGAGAAGAGAACCATCAAGAGAAACTGAATTAGATCAGTTTCTCTTGCAGAAAATTTGTAAATGCAAATTACAGCAGGGACCATCAAGACTTCTGAAGTTAACATATTTATAGACACAGTGAGTGAAGTATCACTCATACCTAGTGCATTCTTTAACTCATTACAGACTAAACAGCACTTACCACTCTTGCCAGTAACTGGAGTTTACATAGTTGGTATAGCAGGGACGAAAAATGAAGTTGTGAAACACGAAACCAAAGTGAACTGCAGTGTTGGAAATATCTAATTTTGCCAAACACTTTTAGTAGTAGAAAATATTAATAGAGATGTATTTTTTCATTTAGATTGGTTATTAGAATTTAAAGTCATCTTATAATTTGAGGAAAATCTTTTTTTTTTTTTTTTGGTAAAAGGAACAGTAGATGCTGGATACCATTTATGACAGACAGCTACATTGGTAAATCAACAGCAGAGTGTCAGTGTCTGCGATTAACAGCTACAGCTCAACTGTCATCAAAGCTCAACAATGTAATTCAGGAACACATCGAACTGATATATAAGACAAAGTCAATGAATCCCAAATACAAAACAAACAACAGAGACGATATTTATATAAAATTCTGATGGAATATGAAGTAGCGTTTTCCGATTGTCCAGGCAATATCAGTGACTACACATGTAAATTCAAAATCAAAGATGACACCCCGTTCTTTTGCAAACCATATCCAAAAGTTTGAAAGAAGCAGTTAGGGAGGAAATCAGTTAAATGATCGATAACAATATTTAGATACTTGTACATTGAATAAGCATATAGAGACAGAAAGAGAGAGAAAAGAGAGAGACCAATTAATATTGATGAATTGTTATCCATATTTGAAAAAGCAAAATTTTTAAGTACGATCGATTTGACAGTGGGATACTGGCAAATAAAATTACACCCAGAATCTAAAAAGTATACAGCGTTTCTGTTTGATGGTAAATCACATCATTTCAGTGTATTGCCATTAGGACTTATCATTTTTGTATCCATATTTATATGTGCACTGGATGAGGCATTCAGGAGAGATTTATTGAAGGATTTAATAATGTATGTAAACGATATCCTAATAATATCAGCTACTGGGAAGAACATTGTCTCACCTTATGCAGATATCTGAAAAAATTTAAAGAGAATGGTATTACGGTGAAACTGTCTAAATAGTATTTTGCGTGCAAAGAGCTTAAGTTTTTAGGTCATATTTAGGGGTGCAGGGAATTAGACCAGACCCTGAGTACATCAAAGCTATTAAAGAATGTCCACACACAATAAATGTAAGCCAGTGTAAGAGATTTGTGGGAATGGTCAGATACTATTGATGGTACATATGAGGTCACGAAATAAATGATCTGAAAATTTTACATTTCTTAAGGAAGGGAGTACCGTGGATTTGGGATCAAAAGGCAAATGATGCATTTGAAAACATGAAAAGTGTGCTTGTTGAATCATTACATCATCTGATTATGAGTGAACTTTTTAAGTTTCAATGGATGCATCTGATTATGGTATTGCTGCAGAACTTTTCCAAGGAGAGTGAGATCTAAATAAGGAGAACACTGAACCATAGCGTTTGCTAGCTGTAGTCTAAATAAGCACGAATTAAATTACACAGCTACTGAAAAAGAAGTTTGTAATTGTATGGAATATCCAAAAATTTCAAACACTAGTATGGCAGTCAGAAATCCATGTTTACACAGATCATCAAGGTCTATCCTATCTAATGAGTAGTTGATTGTTACCCAGTAGCTTAATGTGATGGATGCTTTTCCTATGGGGATATAATATTAGGATACCTTATGTAAAAGTATCCGAGAATATTATACCAGATACTTTGTCTAGGTTACCCATAGGAATGGAAGAATTAAAATGTACAGAAGGACCCAGCATTATTTTTGCAATTAATTTTAAGTCAGTAGAATATCGAAACATTAGGGAACAGGAGACGGCTCAAAGAATAAAAGAAAATATCCATCACGATCCCTATTTTATAGAAATTTTTTCTATGTGTATGTGAAATTCCTTACCCACTAATCAAGTTGGAAAATGGAAAATATAAGTCATAATTTGTTATGGAGAGACAGCGTAATGTCGCAACGTTGGCGCTTATGCATTCCGAAGGTAATAGAAGATGCACTTCTATGGTATGTTCATACAGGATATGGAAACTTCAAAATCAAAAAGTATATAGCCCATATGAATAAGTTTTATTATTGTAAGAAGCTAGGGCATCAAGTAGCATCTTTAATTGGAGCCTGTGAAATATGTCAGAAGGTGAAAGAGAATAATACTCATGTAAAATACAAAATGTATCCGATTATTACTAAGTCATTACGTGATCTCAGAGCAGCAGACTTTTTTGGACCAATTCAAAAAAGAAAGGGAGGAGTGTCATATATTTCGTCATCATAGGGTGTTGGTCAAAATATGTTAAACTATATCCAATCAAAAGAGCCAATACACAGACAGTTATACACTGTTTGCATGAATACTTTCTGGAAGTAGATAAACCAAAATGGTTTCTTATGGATAATGGCCTGCAATTCATGAGTAAAGAATTTAAAGAATTTCTAGCATGGGAAGGTATTTGTCAAGTGTTAACATCAAACTATAACCCATCCTTGAATCCGTGTCAATGAGTAATGAAGGAAATTGGAAAACTATACCTTACCTATTTCTATGAAAAACATACTTTATGGGCAATGAAAATTAAAGACTTTGAACTTATTCTAAATGAATTACCACATTTATTGACTGGGTTGACACCTTTAGAAGTAATAGGCAAACCCTTTGTAGAAGAACCTCTCATTAGATATTTTAGTTGGCCTGAACTACTGAGTGTCAATTACGAAAGTAACTAGGAAATAGTTTTTAATAATTTAGTTGAAAAGGCACAACAAAGAGTAAGTAAACATAATGAAAAAGCTGTTGAGCCTCAGTACAAGGTCAATGACCTAGTTCTTGTAAAACAACATCTTTAAAACTCTGCCCTGAAGAAAGAGACATGAAAGATTTTCCAAAAATATGAAGGACTATACCGAGTACAAACGGTAGTCCATCCCAAGACATTATTTTTAGTGGATCCTACAACTGGATCAGAAAAGGGAAAGTATAATATAAAGGATGTAAAGTTGTATATCCCCCAGGGACGTTAACATTCTGAGTTAACATGTGGAGTGACGACTGTTGGATCCCAAGTTGTTTTCAATGTTTCTTAGAAAATAGTTATCCTACACCGAATTCCATTCAGATCTTAAACTATCCTGTAATCTTAGTACTTAGAAAACTGGATATGACATCAAAATAAAAAACAATCCAAGAGAATCATAGAAAAAGAAAGTGATATTGGCATAAAATACAATGAATATAGTATTTTATGTGTGTATAAAATGTAATATAAACGGACTAACTAGGCAATTATTATGCTGAAGTGTATAGATTTTCTATTTTGTATAGGATATTTATACCTTTTAGGAGATGTGATCTAGATGGGAGGGTTTGTGTCAGTTTTGAAAGGGGTGGGTGTTGTGGATAAAAGCATGGTTTGTGAGAACACATAAATCATGACTGACACTACCACATCACACCTTTCAAACAAACCTCACAAACAAGTGTGTCTGATTCTTCACCATTTGCCATTTCCATAGGGCTGATAAGATTTCCTTTGGAGACCTGAAGGGTGAAGGTGGGAATGTCCATTCTGTAGGAGATGATTTAACACCAAACCTCGTCTAGCATCTCACTCAGGTACCTGTGAGATAGGGGTCCTGGGGAAGGGGGGTGGGAAGGGTTTATCTTTGGGGCTATCATCTTTCTCTTCTTTGATCTTAGCAACCATTTCTATTTTATTCCTTTCTTACTTCTCATTTGAGAACCTACCTGTGTTTTCCCTCTCCATATTCTCCTACTTCTATTGCAGAAGTCCCTCCTAGTTTCCGTGTTTTCTAGAAACTAGATACTATCTTTTGATAAGAAGGCCAAAGAGTCAGACTACATGAACACACATCCACATACACAAAATACTACATTTAAACACAAACATTAAAATTACATATTAGAGACCTGTCACGATGTGAGTATTGCCAGGTGTTGAATTGGAATGTATATGTGTGCAAAGGGAAACATACACATATATATGTATATAAAAATCTATGATGGTTCTACATAGTCTATATATAAACTATCACACACACACACACACACACACACACACACACACACACACACACACACACACACACACATATATATATGTATAAAAACTGTGACGATTTCACATCAAGTATACTTAAGAAAGATGCATGAGTAACAAAAGAGAACATAAGCCAGTGAGGAATTAATTGTTAGTTAGTTAGTTGGTTGTGTGTTCCACTGATCAACTGTACAGTACCATAGCCGTTATGATGTAGAATGTGTCAAGTGCACAAGCAATGCACATATGAGACAAGATTTTTAATATATATATTTTACAATACAGAGTTACATGTTAATATTTCTATTATTTACCCCATTCCCTTAAATGGCACAAAATGCATATACTATATTTATGGATTTATTTATTCCTATTCAAGAATTCATCTATGGTATAGGAGGAGTTGCCAGGAGATGTGATTTCAATTTATTTTTGAAACTATTACTGCTGTCTCTCAGACATTTCATTTCATGTGGTAATTTGCCGAAAATTTGTATAGCAGCATATTTTACTCCTTTTTGTGCCATAGATAGGTTGAGTAAAGGGTAGTGTAAGTCCTTCTTTTTTCTGGTATTATTATCATGAATGTCACTGTTGTTTTTAAACTGGTCCATGTTGTTGAGAACAAATTTCATTAGTGAGTAAATGTGCTGTGAGGCTGTTGTAAGAATTCCCAATCTTTTAAAAAGATGCCTACAAGATGTGCGACTATGAACCCCACACATTATTCTAACCACTTTCTTTTGAGCAGTGAATACTTTTTGTTCAAATGTTGAGTTACCCCAAAATATTATTCTGTATGACATCAGAGAGTGAAAGTATGCAAAGTATGTTAGCTTCCTAATTTCTATATCCTCAAAATTGGCAATTATTCTGAATGCAAAAATTGCTGAACCTAGTCGCTTTAGAAGATACAAAATATGAATTTTCCAATTAAGATTCTCATCTATATGTACACCCAAAAAATTAGTATGCTCCACCTGTCTACTGACTGCTGTTGATGTGTTATATTTATTGAAGGAACTGTACTTTTTCCAGCAGGAAGTTGGATGTACTGTGTTTTTTTCAAAGTTTAGGGCAAGCCCATTTGCAGAAAACCAATTAATGACTTTTCCAAAGACCTTATTTGTATCATTTTCAATTGGAGTTTCTTTTACTGGATTAAGAATGATTCTTGTATCATCAGCAAACAGTATCAGTTCAGCTTCCTGTTTCAGATAGGAAGGGAGGTTGTTCACTTATACCAAGAACAGAAGGGGACCCATGATTGAACCCTGTGGAATACCTAATGTAATTTCACCCCGTTAGATGAAGTGGCAAACTTATTTAAATCACTTGACCCATAAAGGAAACTTTTTGCTTCCTGTTCTGTAGGTATGACTTAAACCACTTATATGCTGTTCCATTTATATCATAGAATTGTAATTTCTGTAACATAACGTCATGGTTCACACAATCAAATGCTTTGGACAAGTCACAGAAAATTCCTATTTGTGACATTTCACTATTTACAGACTCTATTATGTGGACAGTGAAATTGTATATTGCTCTCTCAGTGGAACAGAATTTTTGAAACCCGAACTGTGATACACTAAGTATCCCATTACTGTTGAGATGGCTAACCACTCTTGAGTATATTACTTTCTCAAAGATTTTTGAAAATGCTGTAAGCAAGGATATTGGCGAATAATTATTGACATCTGTGGTGTCCCCCTTTTTGTAGAGAGGCCTGACAATGGCACATTTTAACCTGTCTGGGAAAATATCATGAGTTAGTGATGCATCATGTATGTTACTCAGAACATCAGTTGTAATTACTCCACATTGTTTTAAAATCTTATTAGAGATGTCATCTGCTCCAACAGAACATTTATTTTTCAACAATTTAATAATTTTACTTATTTCACATGTGGTTGTTAGGTGAAAGTTAATCTGACTAAATTTGTTCAGAACAAACTCTTCCATGTGCTGCCTGGCTTTTTCTTTTGAACTGTTCTCACCAATTTTTTCTCCTACACTTAAGAAATGGTTGTTAAATACATTAGCTACTTGTGTACTGTTTGTTAAGGTGGTCTCGTTCTCTTTAATAATAATACTACCCACTCCAGTGTTTAATTTTCATGTCTCCCTCCTAAAAACATTCCATAATGATTTGATTTTATTGCCAGAGTTGATAATTTCTTCTCTGTCATACATATTTCTTGATTTCCTTACAACTTTTCTCAGTATGTTACAATAATTTTTATAGTGTACAACTGCTTCTGAATCTTTACTAGTTCTTGCTGTCTCATACAGTTTTCATTTCGTTTCTGAAGACACTTTAATACCAGTAGTAATCCAAGGTTTCTTTGAAAAGTGTGTTTTGTTACATTTAGTAATTTTCTTTGGGAAATTATGTTCAAAAATGGATATAAATTTATCAAGAAATATGATGCATTTATCATTAGCATTTGGCTCATTATATACATCTCCCCAGTTAACATTTCAGTTGTGCATTATGATCTGACAATCCATTCACCACAGGGAAAGCATGTGTTTGTTTTACATCTTCTTTCTGTACAAATACATTATCTATTAGTGTGCTACTGTCCTGAGCTATACGTGTAGGGAAATTGATCACTGATTCTAAGTTATATGTTGTTAATAACATTTCTAGTTCACTTTTCGTATAAGAATTACTTAGAAAGTTTACATTGAAATCACCATTTGATAAATTCTTCTTATCATCTGACAGACAGCATAACATGGAGTCAAACTTTTTTATGAACAGCTCCCAGTCTCCTAATGGGGACCTGTACACTGTTGTTAATATCAATACTACATTATCTAGCTGAAGTTCACGTGCACAAACCTCCAAGTGCTAATCAACACAAAATTTGCTTACTTCTACAGTTTTGCATTTATACACTTGTTTTCTGAAAATGGCAACTCCTCCTTTATCCATCCTAGATCTACAAGTCTAAGATGCTAAATTATACCCACTTATACTGAGCCTATCCATGCCCACAGTTACATGGTGTTAAGACAGACAGAGTACAACAATGTCATTCTTATTTTTGAGATCATCTAGACACATTAATAGCTCATCTACTTTATGTTTTATTCCCCTGATATTTTGATGAAGTAAGTTGATACTGCCCTTAGCGTTACCCCTATTTACTGTACATAAAGTTTCTTTTGTTCTATTTATCTTGATCTGTCTGGACTTTGGCTTCAACCTAAAAAACCTGTCTGCTTGGACCCATTAACCACAGGGAACACCCCTTGTGTGACTGTGGACCCCCTTACAGTTTCTGGTAATAGAGAAGCTAACTTACTTTTCCCCATCCTATTCAGGTGCATGCCATGTGCAGTGTACCCCCCACCTACCAATAGCATTTACTGGAACAACACTTATGTGAGATTTTGCCGGTGTCTGGAGCATCCTGTTCAGCTCGTGTTAACATGCCTTACAGTAGTGTTTACACAGGGCTGATCATGGTGCTGAAAGACCTCCACACACCCCACATTTGTTTGCTCAGTTTCTGCTTCTATTTTATCTAGGTCACTCCTAATACTGTATCTTGGATTCATAGCCAGGCTGTTTCCAGCTGCCCCAACTATAATTACCTGATCTTCCTTCTCAAAGTCCCTGCATAGCAGACCTAAGTTTTCTATCACCTGGCTAAGGCTATCACTTGGTTTCACAAAACTAGTGACCTGGTATCCTGCACCTAATTTCTCCTGAAGCTTGGCCCACACCCCTCCCGTAACTGCTGCCTATAATCAGAATTCTTCTTTTCCTATTCTGGTTTGATCCCAACCTGTCTTTTTTTCTTTAAGCTAATATTCTGCTCCACCCTGCTTTCAACTACATCTGGATGAGGCCCTTCCTCCACTTCAGATAGCAAGCCAAATTGATTTTCTAATTTAATTTCTGGAGTTTTTTCAAGTGTTTCCCATTTTTGCCCTTTGCTTGCTATCTTTTACCAGTTACCCGTCTCTTTTTCCTCCCTTATACTACATAATTCCAAGTTCATGTTTTCTAATTCAGCCTTAAGAGCACAATTTTTTGCCTCATGTTCAGCAATTTTTCTGTCCTTGCTACATATCCTACACTGCCATGGAAGAGCCTCATTTTCTACCCTCATTTCCTCACTGCTACATTTGCACCAATGAAACCATAAGTTACAGTCTACACAGAACACTCCCTCTTTCAAATTTCTACAGCAACCACCACATTTGTCACATATTGTTTGATAGACAAACTTAACACAAAAGCAGAGAGTAAGCTGGCACAAAACCACAGTAATTTCGTAATCTGTAGCCTACTAATTATTAAATAAAAACTCATGTAAACCAACTTTTAAACTTGCTTTTGAAAGTTTTAACTATCTAAACTCTCTTTGACCAACATGAATTAATCTGACTTTGAAGCAATAACTCTAGCCAAAAATGAAAATCTACACTCGCATGAAATTTATGCCTAAGAAAAACACAAACAAAACTAGCAACTACTGGCCTTTTACAAAATACTTCCTTTTTGATCTAAATAGAAAAGTGAAACGTTCAATATATAGCCTATAGATGAAGAATATACACTAGTCTAAAATGTAATATTAACTAAATTAGCTCTTATTTCAATATTAATCACTCAACTTAGTGAGAGCTTCATATCCGCATGTCTGCCTAGCTGCAGTGATAAAATAGAAATCATTAAGGAATGTCAGTGTCATAAATACTCCGACAAATTGTAGGATCTACTAAGAGTATAGAAATTGAGAAGTAGTGGAGGACTGTAAGGATTAAATGAAGTATTAAGAAGTATATGCAAAATGTAGAGTAGATATGTAGCTTTACCAAAAAATACTTAATTATGGTATACACAGGAACATATACTGGGGTAATAAACCATGAGGCATACTCATAAAGGATAAGGGGGGTGTACCTGATATTTGTTAAGTGTATAGGGCAGGCATACCTACATGGAGATAGGATGACCTATGGTCTAAAAAATAGGAATGTTTTATAAAGGGGCATACCCACCAGAATGGAATGAGGAAGTACACTCTTATGATCCACCAACAGGCAAGTTATAGGTACTGATCCTAGCAGAAGGGGACAGTATCATGACAGAAGTCACACATTTTATAGGAATTATTCTGGAAAGTATGAAGTCAATGGACAACAAGCATTATTACTTTTTCTGTAAGTTTACAAGTGTCCAAAAAAAAAAAAACACTTTCATGTTGCCCAGAGTTCCTCAATACTACAACAGGTAATGAATGAGTACATACTTAGGAAAGGTAATACAAAAGGTGAGGACAGAAAGTAGATTAGACATGTGTCATGAACAACTAACAACTGGAGTTTACGACTGGAAAGATAGTGGAAAAAAAAAGAAAAGGACAATATAGCTCTTACAATTTCTATATAACAAAAGAGCTGACTAAAACCTTGAATGAAATACTCACGTTTTATTATCAAAGTAAAATGAGAAAAGAGTAGCTAAATCGTAAGCAAAAGGTTATTCGCAGTTATTGAAAGAAAAGAAATGTGTACTGTTAAAATGTGAATTGTTTTTATGTGTGATATTAAAGTACATAATGATTATGTGTAAAATATAGCGTGTTTGATCGGGGGGGGGGGGGGGGGGTTCATATGTGGTAATTTGTGAATTTCTGCCTAAATTCTAGAACCACTTGGGGAACCCTATCTACTGCACTTCACCCATCTGTGTGTGCAGGTTGAATTGAATTGAATTTTATTTGATCCTGTAAGATTACATCATGTACAGTAAATGTACGTGTAATATAGGACATGTCAAAGTATTAAAATTCTTTATCAATTATTTTTCTACACCTTTAGCTTACATTTTTACATCACTGATAATGAGTAACAATATATACAAATTTAATGGCATAAGTATTCTGCAACACTGTAAAACTCTTTTTCAATGAGATAGTCTTTAAGTTTCTTTGTAAATTCATTGTGAAGTACACTATCTTGCAGGGTTTTGGGCAGACTTCTTAGTAGTCTGATACCAGAGTACTGGGGTCCTTTTTCTAGCACTGCCAGTCGGTGCGGTATGCTCCGTACTTCATTCTTCTTTCTTGTATTGTGGGTGTGTACACTAGCATTTGTAATCCAGTCCTCACTACCTTTTGTGATGTACGTTATTGTTTTGTATATATATAATGATGAAAAAGTTAAGATACCTAAATTCTTGAAACAGTTTCTGCATGTTTCAGAGGTCTTTCTTCTTAACATGGTCCTAATTGCTTTTTTTTGTAATGTGAACACTCGTTTTGTCTCTTGTTTGTTTGAGTTTCCCCACATCGTCACTCCATACTGTAAGTATGGTTCGAAAAGTCCATGATACACTGTACACAGAAGGTTCTTGTCTGAATACTGTGATAGCTGCATCATTAAGAATATGACAGAGCTCAGTTTCTTACAGACATTATTAATATGTTTTTTCCATTTCAGTTCATTATCCACAAGAATACCTAAGAATCTAGCAGATTCTACTTCTTCCAGCCTTGTTCCGTCAACCTCTAAATCCATGTCTACAGCCTTTTCCTTGTTTTTAAACACTGCATACATAGTCTTTTTTAGATTTATAACCAGTTCATTTTCCAACAGCTATTGAGCTGTGACATTTGGAGATATGTATGCTCTTCTCTCAAGCTGTTCCATATTTTGGTCACTATTTAGTATTGTCATGTCATCAGCATACAATATTTTCTTTTCTTCCTCCTCAACACCTATATCATTAACAAATACATTAAATAACAATGGCCCCATTACCGAACCCTGCGGCACTCCATATTTGATGGATTTGGTTTCTGATTGGTACGAGTTTCCTAATGATACATACTGCTTGCGGTTGCACAAGTATGATTTTATCCATTCACCTGGTTGCCCCCGAATGCCATAGTTGCTTAATTTTTGTATCAGCATTTCATGGTCAATGGTGTCAAATGCCTTTGAAAGATCCAGAAACATTGCAGAGACAACCTTTATCTCATCTAAGGACTGTAAAATGTATTCTGTTAGACTGACAATTGCTGATTCTGTAGAGTTACCCTTTCTGAAACCATGTTGTGAGGTCATGAGAATGTTATGTTTGTCCAAATAGTTAACTAATCTGGTATACATAAGCATTTCTAGGATTTTTGAGAAACCTGATATCAGTGAAACTGGTCTGTAGTTGTTGGGATCATCCTTACACCCTTTCTTGTACACTGGCACTACCTTCGTTATCTTCAGTTTTTCTGGAAAAATTGCATCTCTGAAAGAACAGTTTGCTATGTTCAGCAGTGGTGTTATTATCTCCTCACATACCAGCTTTATTACATGATTTGATATTTCATCATCACCAGCTGATTTCTTGGACTTCAGTTTCTGTATAGTTTTCCGCAATTCATCTTCCGTGACTGGTCTTAAGAACATAGTACTGCATGATCTTTTTGGTACCTTAATACCCTTTTGTTTTTGACTATTTCTTTCCAATTTTAGGTTTTCTACTACACTGATATAGTTATTATTCAGTATGTTTGCTATTTCCATACCATCCGTGACCACTGTGTTGTCAACTTTAATTGACCTAATACCTTCTTCTTTGTTTGACCCATCTTTTTCCTTTCTTTCAGCATTGATTGCATTCCAAGCTGCCTTTGCCTTGTTTTTTGAGTTCGCTATAGTGGTGTCAATTGCTCTTGCTTTCGCTTCTCTTATTGTTTTTCTATACTTCTTTTTTAACATTTTATAGTTTTCAGCTTCGCCCATCCGTCTCACATCCTGAAGCTTCCTTTGCTGTTCTAGTATTTCACTCGTAATCCACTGTGTTTGATCTTGATGCCTTTCTTGTCTCTTTACTTTGGGAAATGCTACATTAAAATGGTACTTAATTGTTGAAATAAATGCATCATATTTTTCATTTACACTCTGGGCCTGTAGGGTTTCATTCCAGGTTTCCTTACTTAACATTGTTCTAAAGATGTTGATATTTTGTTCACTGATGATCCTAATTTCTTTGGTTGTTTGTTTTGGTTCTGATACTGTGTCATTACTTCTGCAAAAGCTGATTAGTTGTCCATGATGATCAGATATTTCTGTCTGAACTACATGTGACTCATAGTTACACATATTAGTAATTATGTTGTCAATAATTGTCTCACTTTGTGAAGTCACTCTTGTTAGTGCAGTTATTGTCACTTTCATGTTATGCTGTATTAACAGTTCTTCAAAATCCTGTCTTTTTTTTGTGTCTTTTCCCATGTCAATGTTGAAGTCTCCACATATAATAAGATTTCTCTTCATATTCATTCTCAATAAGCTAGCAACTTTTTTTAGAAAGATGCTAATATTGCCACATGGTGACCTGTACACACAAAACACTCTAAAATCCTCTGCCACTATACCAGTAACTTCAAAGTCTTTTTCTCTAGCTATGGGAAGTGTAGCACCTTCACTGTTTACATTCTTTGATAGAGTACCTGTTTTAATATATATACAAACGCCACCACCCTTATATTTAGATCTGCAGAAGTAACTAGCTAGTTTGTAGTCCTTTACTGCCACATTATGTATTTTACTTTCAGTTAGTCCATGTTCGCTTATGCATAATATGTCTGGTCTTACTTCACTCAGGAGTACTTCTGCTTCTAATTTTTTGTTACCGAAGTATTGAATATTTTGATGAAGTACTTTTATGTAATTTTTCTTTTGTTGGTTTGCATGTTGTGAGCTGTATTCTGGGGCAAATTCTTTAGTATCGTCTTTTTTTGTATGGTGCTTATATTTTTCTTTTCCAGCTGGAGTGTATGATTTTTCATCCCCTTCAGGCCATATTAGTTTCCCTTGCATCTAATGATTTTGCAGACATCTGCAAACATTCTGCTGAACGTTACAGACCCCAGTCTATTTAAATGCAAGCCATCCTTTGCTAGTGAGTTTTTACATAGGAATTTGTTTGGGTCTATAAAAATTGCCCCAAGACGCTCACATTGTTCTTTAAGAGCACAGTTTATTTTGGCGATATATTTTTCACTCACCGACCTTCTGTTTATGATTCCGCTAAGTATCAGACGAGATCCTGCATACATATTTCTTGCAGTACGAATCATGTTTCTTGTTTCGCTTGGCATTTCTTCCTCACTGCTGCTCCTTAACAAATTCGTCCCAACATGTATAAACACCCCATTATAGTTATGTCTGGTTTCAGAATCTGGTTCTGTAGTATCTTGTCTTGCATGTACCATATTTTTAAAATGTTTACCGAGTTGATGCGTTCTAATACCAGGTCGTACGTCGATCTTGCAATTGGGGACAGCGATATTCTTCAGCAGCGAATCGCCAATAATTAAAAAGTCATTTTCCTTTTGTTGCGTATCTGTCGCCTTGTTTTTCCTTTTGCTGTATGTCACCACCTTCCATTTATATTTATCTTCCGGTTTTTGGCTTACTGAGTTTACCGAGACATCAACGGGAACACTTGAAATGTTGTTTTTAAAGTACGATCTGTCATTCGTATTTTCGCGATCTTCTTGCTTTTCCGTTTGATGACTTTTACACACACAGGACTTCTTTTCTTGTATTAATGTATCGTTTTCTTTCTTGATGTTGGAAAGTTCGGTTTTTAATGCCTCAATGTCACTTCGTAGTAACTTTATAATTTCGTTTTTTGTATCAACTGCACTTACAAGATCGGCCGTTCGTCACGTAAACAACCGTGACATGTCCACGGAAAATCATCGCTGACGAACTTTAGATTTACTTTCGCGCACTTTTCGTGTAACCAGAAGTTGCATTTGATACACAGAATACCCTTCATCACACGCTTTTTACATTCTCTACACGAAGAACTGTTCATTTTTTGCCTTTTTAACGAGAGAGAAGCGTCACTACACTTTCCTATCAGCGCCATCTGAAGTTTGTCGTGAGAAGACTGTAGACATGGCAGTTGAAAGGCACTGACAAGTACTTATTGGTCAGTCCATGGAAGTCATAATGAAAGCACATGGCAGAATCAAGGAACTTCTGTGTTATTCTGTGCTGATTTGTTACTGTCACTGTTGTTAGTGACAAAAGAACAGTTGAGTTGAAGAAGAGTTTAAGTAACTCTTCACACAGATTTGCTGCAGGCAAGACATGTTTATGCTTTCTGTGGTTGTTAAACCAACTCTGTTGTAAATGTATCTTAATTGTGTCTAAAGTGATATGTGAGACAATACAGGTGACTTACAAGAAGTTGAATATTTATGTGAGAAGTGATAATTTTGTTCTCTGTGGAAGTTGAAATGTACCGAGAGTGAATAAAAGTATTCTTTGAGTACCTGCTTATTTCACAAGTAGAGAGAGAGTGTTTTATGTTCCTTTAACTAGCATAATTCTTTGGAGAAGAAATTTTTAGAGATTGACGTAGCCGGCTATCCAGAGAAGAAGATGAGCTGCACATTCACAAATAAGTCGACTTGTGTAAAAGAAGTGGGAAGGTTGCAATCCAACTTCACACATTTTTATCATGAAAAACATTAGAGTTTGTGTGTGTGAACAATGAAGCTTGAAGCTATTGGAACCATCAAACCACATCAATGACTACCATCTTCTGGTTTATTATTAGAATTTACACAAGATCCAGCACCACAAATGTTCCTCCAAGGACTTGATACTCAATGTTCAAAAATTCATTTTGATTCCAGACTGATCACATCAATCACCACACTCTCCAGCTGTAAAAACTGCCAACCCAGACAATTTGAGGCACTGGTCTTCTTATCTACCAGATACTGTTATGTGTTCAACATCTGTGCTACAAGTGTTGCAGGACACTTCCACTGTTGCCCACTGTGCATAAAAAATATGAAACAGTCTTACTGCAATGGCTGGCCCATACACCAGAAAAACAGTTGCAACAGACCATATATGAAAAACACCTAGATGATAAAACTCCATCTCAGTTGTGATGCTGACTACGAACTTAACTAGATACAAACCTCATGCCAGATAATATGCTCTGGACTTACTGGGTCATTACAATTCCTCTGCAACTGCAATTATCTGTAATCACACATAAAACAGAATTGTTAAACAGAAAACTCAGCCTAGCGGGTAGATTGTTCACAACAATACAGCATCAGCACCATATAAACTTCAACAACCCCATACCATCATGCATGTCAGAGAGCAGTAACCCATGGCACATCCCAAGTTATCCTGAACAGATCTCAGAACAATCAACAGTGACATTACCACAACAACACAGGGTGTGGCCCAGTGCATGTGCACAGCAACACTTTTGCAGCACAGAACACTATGATACCCAACCCCATTGCCACTACAACACAGCCATGCTGGTGCCATGCATATTTCAGCAACACCAAATGCAGCTGCCAGCCTCGATGCAAGTTCCCAAGTGCCAAGAGTGGACCACCGTAGGCATGTCGGCCTGCACACAAGTGACGAGTCATCTTTGGCAACAGATGATTAGTCACATGGCAGACTGCAAGTCCTTCATCACAACTTGTGTGCATATTTTCTCATGGACACCAGTTCCAGTGTTATTACGGTGACCAAGGACGTGATCAAAAAATTTAACAACACACCCTTAATCCAGCTCCAAGCCACCAGTGACTTCATGAACTTGGTACATGGAAAGGTTGTGACCCTACATTACAACTCAGCAAAAATCTTCACCGCCCTTTGATCATCATTGCTACTGACACAAGCAAACCGCTGTTGGTGATTAACTTTCTCCAGCATATCTGTCTCTCATTAGAACTTAAGCAAGCAGATCTCCTACACCATGTGATCTCAGCTTTAAATTTGGCAGCATGGATGTAAGTGTAGTTACATGTCGTGACCTTCCAGACACACCCCTCACTTCTGTAACCTGATGACTCAGTCATGTTTATCGCTTACATAATAATATTGACTCCACAATCTTATCCTTATTCATATCATCGGATGGTATACTTACATACCCACCCATAACCCCTCTCAGCAGTTAAGCGATATGTCATCACCAACCCTGCTAGCAACACTGGCAACAATGCCAATACCACCACTAAGCTCACTGACATTATCAGCTACAAATCAGTCTAGATTCGACTGCTACTGATGTACCTTGTGCTGTAGCAATTATACAGTTTCCACCATATCCAAGATGGCCAGAAATAATCCAGCCATTCCTCGGACAGCAGACATCCATGATGCAGCTTGTCTCAAGCACCTGTGGCCAGGTCATGTCATTGTCAGTATGTGTCATCTACCTCTCCCTTTAGTGCTGCACACTACAAGGTGGAGGAGGGGGGAACTTCTGGGGGACGCCATTGCCAACAATATAACTGACTAATCAGTCTCAGCCATGGAGTGCGATATTTAGGAGACTTAAGATGGAAGGACAGTTTGTTTTAGAACACTGTGCTGTGTAGTTGGGCTCTATTGTACTCCATTAGAATAAATTGTTATTAATCATAACTTTGTCACTTAAGTTATTAGGGCATTTCCTCACTAATTTAGTGGAGATCTACCACACTTCCATAAATTTTGTATTTCATGTAACTTATAGTTTTGCTGAAAACACTTTACATGTACACCTTGCTGTGAGTTCTGCCTTCGGTGGGTCCATTTTCCAGGCTCTTCTGTCAGTGTCCTTGCTTTCAGTCACTCTCAGGGCTCAGATACACAGAAAGATACATATGATACCATGTATTAATAAATCAATATAACTTATTTCTAAATGTCAAACAAAATCTTTTGTATGTATGAAATAAATGGAATCTAATTGCATACAAAAGCTTTTACTTAATCATTCATAACTTTGTCTGATATTAATTGAACCCATTAGTACCTAAAGACATAAATAACTAATCTTTATACTGTGAAAAATGAAATAAACAATCTTTCAGAACAAAAATATTTCATTCAAATACAATTATAGTACCAAATGTTGTCCTAATTCACATACGGGTTTTAGCATAACAAACACATAATTATCTTCATATATTCGTACTATATACCTTTTGTATGTCTGTTTTTCATTAAATACTTTCCAGTTACCCATCATCTCCCAAAGTCTTACCACCCAGCCACAGAGGAGCATTCCCCTCATGACTCAGTACTACCCAGGACTGGAGCAAATGAATTACACTCTCCACCAGGGTTTCGACTACCTCTCACCATGCCCTAAAATGAGAAATGTCCTACCCACTATCATTCCTACCCCCACCCCAGCCCCCCTCCACAATGCTATTTCACTGCCCACTGAACCTACACAATACCTCATCTACCCCTACACAACTCCTGCTCCCAACCCCTTGCCGCATGTCTCATATCCCTGTAATATACCTAGACACGAGACCTGTCTCATACACCCTCCTGTCCCCACATACTTTAGTCCAGTCACAAACATCACCTCTATCATAAAAGGCAGGGCTACCTGTGAAACCAGTCATGTGATCTACAAGCTAAGCTGCAGCCATTGTGAGATGGGCATGACAACCAACAAACTGTCTGCATCAATAACCACT
The DNA here is from genome assembly GCF_021461385.2 of Schistocerca piceifrons. Taxonomy (NCBI): domain Eukaryota; kingdom Metazoa; phylum Arthropoda; class Insecta; order Orthoptera; family Acrididae; genus Schistocerca; species Schistocerca piceifrons. The sequence goes on along the minus strand of NC_060141.1, from coordinate 140,254,520 downwards.
GACAAACTGTGGGCAAGAAACAGCTGGACTACCCAGTTGCTGAGCATGCTGTACAACACAACATTCTTCATGTTAATGACTGCTTCACAACCTGTATCATCTGGAACCTTCCAATCAACACCAGCTTTTATGAATTGTGCAGGTGGGAACTCTCCTTGCAATACATGCTTCATTCCTGAAACCCTCCTGGCCTCAACCATTGTTAGTCATTGTCCTTACCATCTTGCTCCTCCACTGTGCCCTCTATTCCACCAACACACCCAGTCTTTTTACTTACCTCCTTTTCCACTGGTCCCCAACCCTCTCTCCCCTGCCCTCCATCTAACTTCCCAACTGCACCGAGCTGTCCTGCCCTCTCTCCACCTCATCCATACATGCTCCTGCAGCAGCACTTTACCATCTCCCAGCTTCACTCTCATACAAAGACAGGAAAAAATCTGTTTCTATAAATTACAAGGGGTATCATTGCAAAAATATATTTTGTTAATTTGCATATATTATTTTACTCATATATTATTTTACTGAGTTAAAGAAAACTCATCCTATCATTTTCTGATGAACAGAGCAATTAGTTTTATTGAATAAAAGGCCTAGATTCAATTAATTAAATTTTGTAAGAGTAAAATTTCACATTTCTATGTGATCATAATTACAGTTCTATTAAACAACACCAATTAGAACATGGGCATGTTTGATTCTGACTGAAAAATCATCGTGTCATATTTCTATTAGGGATACAAATAGTTCCTGGTTTCAAAACATAATAATAGCCATCACTCTGTGACTTGAAAATATCAAAACTTTAATCATTAATTACTCCATAATTACAGTAGTAAAATTATTTCTACCATGTGCCTGTAGTTTGTATTGTGTGTAAATTATGATGGTACATTAGTTTTTAAACCATATATGTTTCCTTCATTCTATATACTGGTAAGGCCCAATGTAGACAATTTCAAAGCAACAGTTTAAATTGGCATAAATTACTAATGTTACAGATATGCCCTTTATGGGAGATTGAAGGTGAGATTGTAATATCATACAGGATTCCAAAAAGGGGTTGTGGTATTTCAAAGTCCATCCTCCTTTCTCTTTTTCCTGTTTTTCTCTTGTCACCTTACAAACTCCCCTGCACACGCTGCTCATGAGCCACACTGTGTCACCTGTCTCAGCCGCACACAACAGACAGCTATAAGAACATGCTGATTATTGATGCAGCATCTTATGCCCCACACTACTCCCACCAATATCATTAATCCTATACCTTCAAGTTGATCTCCCTCCCTGCATCACCCTCCTGCATTTTCATGCACCTTTCCTGTGCCACATGATCCTACAACCCCATACCCCTTGCTCTTTCTCCTCACTATTCCATTTTGCACCTACTAATTTTACCTAATTTAGTCACATCTGCTGTCCTCCTCCTTCACACTTATCCAGCCACAGACCTGCAACCCACAGTAAAAATTTTTTATTCCTATTTTTCTTTGAGCTCTTTGTGACTTCATGCCAATTTCAGTTGGTTTTTGTCTTTCACTATTGAAGTACTCCCTCAGATTTCACCTTGTTTCCCCTTATTACATCTGATTCATAATTTTCATGATTTTGGCAGTGTTCTCAGCAACAGAGTGGTCCACTTGCTTGTTTCTTGGCCTCAGCACACTTCTATTTGGAGTCAGACAGATGAACATTCTTAAGTTGGTACTGAATTATACGGTAAGTGGACCCAGTAAACTGCACAGTGACAGATAATAAAGCTCTTGTTTAAACAAAGAGCTTTTCAAAAATACTATATGAGATAACATGATAGGCAATCTACTTTTCCCAATATGTTAGTTGTGTGTTTACCAAATGTGAACTCAAGAATAGACTTTAACACAACCCAAGCTATTAGCCACAGTTTCTCAATATCCTGCATAGGTGTTGTATGACTGTTATTTAGACTCTGAGTATTTAAAGACTGACATGTGAATATGCTGCAATCTCAGAAACTTCATATTCATTTAAAAAATGGCTAGCTTAAATTTTTCTATGTAGTGTGGACTACAAATATTAATGGTAACTTGGTTTATAATATACACTCCTGGAAATGGAAAAAAGAACACATTGACACCGGTGTGTCAGACCCACCATACTTGCTCCGGACACTGCGAGAGGGCTGTACAAGCAATGATCACACGCACGGCACAGCGGACACACCAGGAACCGCGGTGTTGGCCGTCGAATGGCGCTAGCTGCGCAGCATTTGTGCACCGCCGCCGTCAGTGTCAGCCAGTTTGCCGTGGCATACGGAGCTCCATCGCAGTCTTTAACACTGGTAGCATGCCGCGACAGCGTAGACGTGAACCGTATGTGCAGTTGACGGACTTTGAGCGAGGGCGTATAGCGGGCATGCGGGAGGCCGGGTGGACGTACCGCCGAATTGCTCAACACGTGGGGCGTGAGGTCTCCACAGTACATCGATGTTGTCGCCAGTGGTCGGCGGAAGGTGCACGTGCCCGTCGACCTGGGACCGGACCGCAGCGACGCACGGATGCACGCCAAGACCGTAGGATCCTACGCAGTGCCGTAGGGGACCGCACCGCCACTTCCCAGCAAATTAGGGACACTGTTGCTCCTGGGGTATCGGCGAGGACCATTCGCAACCGTCTCCATGAAGCTGGGCTACGGTCCCGCACACCGTTAGGCCGTCTTCCGCTCACGCCCCAACATCGTGCAGCCCGCCTCCAGTGGTGTCGCGACAGGCGTGAATGGAGGGACGAATGGAGACGTGTCGTCTTCAGCGATGAGAGTCGCTTCTGCCTTGGTGCCAATGATGGTCGTATGCGTGTTTGGCGCCGTGCAGGTGAGCGCCACAATCAGGACTGCATACGACCGAGGCACACAGGGCCAACACCCGGCATCATGGTGTGGGGAGCGATCTCCTACACTGGCCGTACACCACTGGTGATCGTCGAGGGGACACTGAATAGTGCACGGTACATCCAAACCGTCATCGAACCCATCGTTCTACCATTCCTAGACCGGCGAGGGAACTTGCTGTTCCAACAGGACAATGCACGTCCGCATGTATCCCGTGCCACCCAACGTGCTCTAGAAGGTGTAAGTCAACTACCCTGGCCAGCAAGATCTCCGGATCTGTCCCCCATTGAGCATGTTTGGGACTGGATGAGGCGTCGTCTCACGCGGTCTGCACGTCCAGCACGAACGCTGGTCCAACTGAGGCGCCAGGTGGAAATGGCATGGCAAGCCGTTCCACAGGACTACATCCAGCATCTCTACGATCGTCTCCATGGGAGAATAGCAGCCTGCATTGTTGCGAAAGGTGGATATACAGTGTACTAGTGCCGACATTGTTCATGCTCTGTTGCCTGTGTCTATGTACCTGTGGTTCTGTCAGTGTGATCATGTGATGTATCTGACCCCAGGAATGTGTCAATAAAGTTTCCCCTTCCTGGGACAATGAATTCACGGTGTTCTTATTTCAATTTCCAGGAGTGTATTTGGTGGTTTAGGAAATTAGAAAATTTTGTGAACCCATTTTATGAATCCAATGCAGGTACAAATACCATATTGAAAATTATGGTAAATTATGCAAATATCTTAGTTAGTGACTTAACCATGTAGTGGCAGCCTCTTCATAAAACTCAGTTCAATGAGAGTATAGTTTCAAAGGTCAGAATCTAATGAGTACAGAGGTAAAATCTGCCATGTAAACTTTAATGTCAAGTATCTCAGAAGGTGATTAGTCTTACAGACATGAAATACATTAGTGAATAGTCGGAAATCCACACTTACGAATGAGTGGCATTGCTAAGTCCGTATTTGAAAATTAGATGAAAATTGAATAGTCATCATTTAGTAAAAAGTTTGTGGTTTATATCATTTGAGTAACATGGTTTGCATAAAACTAGATGAATCATTGGAAGCAGTACACTAGTTACAATGCCCTGAATTATGAATCCAAGTAGGGAAGGCTAATTAATTTAAGTTTTTAAAATATCTGAGCGCCTACGAAATGTATTTTACTTGGGGAGTGTATGTGAATTGAGAATAAAGTACAGACAAAATTAATTATTCATGAGGATGCAATAAGAGCAAAGGGGAGATTCCAACTTACTCTGTTTCACTGTGCATACAATGTAATGCTGATGTGAGAATACAGGTATTATGAACTATGCACTTATTGTCATTTCCCCATCCCATACTAGCCCATTCTTGTAGTGTGTGTAAAGTGAATAGCATTTTAAACATTCCCTTATGACTGACATTCAAATCTTGAGGTATATTTTTCAGATACAATGCCTTCCAAAATATGAAATTGATGTTAAGGAACTGCCATTGTTGACATGTTATTTTCTGGAGAGGGGCACTGTTGTATCTGTGATCCCTATCAATGTTACACTGCAGTCTTTCTCCTCCAGGTAAATTGAAAGCAATTATTAATATTTACTAAATCAAAATATTTTTGGTGTACATTATAGGTAGAAATATCTCTCAATTCGTCATTCAACATCAAGAGAATGGATAATGAAAATGAGCATAAAATGGATACTTTTGTATGTTTTGCCAAGAAATTCGAGTTCAGTGATCTCATACAAGAATCTATTTTATATGTAAAGTTTGTCATTTACATTATGTATTCATTGTGTTTACAATCTTTACTTTTATGCTCTGGTTATATTCTGTGAATCTTTTTGTAACTAGTTTTCAGGGACTTTGGCAGCTTAGCATACCATATCAGCCTGGTATATCAGCCTGGTAATGTACGGGCTCCAGTCTACCATCTCTGTCTGAAGTGTTTACCATTGGACGTTGTGCTGTGGTCATGTATATCACTACATTTAATTACTTCAGGTTTCTGTGTGACAAATAAAACTAATCAGCTTATAGTGGTACAAAGAATAGATCATGAAGTGTTTGTACTGTATGAAAACTTCACAGTAAATAATCCGACATAATATACAGTTTTCATTGTGCGAGTGGCACCATTTTCGACAACTGCCTAGGAAAATACTGGTTATTACTGACTTTATTACACAGATCATTCATGTCATTAATCCACCAAAGGTTTGTGTTCAGATCGCCACCTAGGAATTTACAACTGTTTGCTTCTTCCACCATCATCCCACATATTTCATTTATGCCTGTGTACTGTGAGCTGCCACAGCAAAAATTAGCTTCTGGTATTTACTTACATTTACCTTTAGTCCTTGAGTATGGAAAATTATTATTTAATTCCACTTCCTCAGGTTCTATCCAATAGAATAAAACCGAAATGTCATCAGCACAATTTACAATGCGTGAGTTAAAGGTTTGCACAATGTCATCAATGTATGCTACATAAGGGAAAGGAGAAACAATTGGACCTTTAGTAACTCCCTGTGTTATTGTTTTGCTTGTTGGTTTGGAAGCTAAGACCTTATTGTCTGTTTGATGTGCAAGTTTGATACACTGTTCCTGATTGGTGATGTATGCAGCAAAGAGTCACTGATACATTGTTGATACTGAATGCTCACAGTTATTTTAAGGGAAGTACATGGTTTACTAAGTCAAAAGCTTTGCTCAGGTCTATAAGTATTGCAGCAGTGTGTATGGCTAGTTGAATACTACTAGTTTTTCCTAGGGAGAAACTGACACCATCAGTGGCCATGCATAGCTCTTTCCTAAATTTGTGCTGTGATTCAGTAACACTTTTATGCCTTGAGAAGAATGCTGCAAGTTGGGATACGAAAACAATTACAAATATTTTACTGATGGTTGGGATTAGTGATATGTCTCAGTTGATGACAATAAGTGTCATCACCAATGTTTAAACCTCAGGGAAGCAATTCATACCATGCCATACTTTTGCTGTTCTGCCAGAAGCATAATATTGTTTTTCGAGTATGTGCGAGTCTTTGTACAGGAAGCTGTTGATTTGTTTGATATAAGTCATTCACTTCTTTTCCTTATTTTAACATAAAACACCCTTTCTCATCATGACTAACTGTACAGGAATGAAGAGTGTTGTTTACCAGCCGATTGATGATGAACAAGCAGAGATGCTCATATGGCTACCCACTAATTTTTGTGGTTTTAGCTTAGAGCATGCAGTACCCATACACCCAATTTTTAAAAGGTCCCCAATGAATGCAAATGTTGGTCAGTGGTGGAATTTTCACAGTTCATCACATTTTCCTGTTCCAGAGGAAACTGATGTGGACTGCTGTGGATTAATTTCTATAAAAGATCTTCATCACATCCTGAAGGTCTTCCTGAATGTGGAGAGTCACTAATGCAAAACAACCTTCCTTAATGCCAGGGGGAGGGGGGGGGGGGGAATTTTCCTGTCCAACCGCATTATCCCCATACAAGGCACAAACGTTTGTGGCTCCCTCCACCGATGTCACCCCTCTACTGAATTCAAACAGAAGATCATATTGGAAATGTTACAATTTCTCAACTTGTAGCTCCATTTTCTAGCATCCACAGCTCAGTCACTAAGTCAAGATTGCAAAATGACAATGTGTTAACTCAAATAGCAATGGTGAACTACAAATAAATAATCACAATTGATAAATGAACCCATAGAACTGGAATATCACATGAAAATCAAAAACACTCTGAACTCATGCATAAACCTAATAGAACTTTTCTCATTTATATTTAATCTCAAGGGTATAGAAATTTTAAGTCACAGAAGATATTGACAGAAATCTTCTCAAACTAAAAGTCCAAAATTTCAGCACTCTCACCCTGGAAAAGGATTGCACAGAGAAAGACAAAAAACTAAAAAAATCACAAATCATGATAAAGTAATTATTCAATAATACTAGAAAGATTGTAGACAACCATCTGGAATACATTTAACATTACCAGTTGTGCATTTTGAATGTGGGAAAAGTCACTGACACATTTGAAAGAAAATGCATCATTGGACAATTACTTATGCTTAAACTGTTACTGCAATTGAAGTTCAGTCCAGCATAAAATACAATGAGTGAGCATTTATTGGGCATTAACAAACTAATACATCGTCTTTGACTGACAGATTGTACACATGAAAGAAGCCTGGAGATACTGGAAGGTTTCAGGTGGATTATATAATGGTAAGACAAATATTTAGGAACCAGGTTTTAAATTGTAAGACATTTCCAGGGGTGAATTTGGAATCAGGCCACAATCTATTGGCTATGAACTGTAGATTAAAATTGAAGAAACTGCAAAAAGGTGGGAATTTAAGGAGATGGGACCTGGATAAACTGATAGAAGTAGAGGTTGCAAAGAGATTCAGGGAGAGCATTAGGGAACAATTGACAAGAATGGCAGAAAGAAATCAAGTAGAAGAAGAATAGGTAGCTTTGAGAGATGAAATACTGAAGGCAGCAAAGGAACAAGTAGGTAAAAAGGCAAGGGCTAGTAGAAATCCTTGAGTAACAGAAGATACATTGAATTTAATTGATGAAAGGAGTAAATATAAAAATGCAGTAAATGAAGCACGCAGAAAGGAATACAAACATCTCAAAAATGAGATTGACAGGAAGTGCAAAATGGCTAAGCAGGCATGGCTAGAGGACAAATGTAAGGATGTAGAGGCTTATCTCAGTAGGGGTAAGATAGATACTGCTTACAGGAAAATTAAATAGACCTTTTGAGAAAAGAGAACCACTTGTATGAATATCAAGAGCTCTGATGGAAACCCAGTCCTAAGCAAAGAAGGGAAAACATAAAAGTGGAAGGAGTATGTAGAGGGTCTATACAAGTGTGATGTTCTTGAGGATAATATTGTGGAAATGGAAGAGGATGTAGATGAAGATGAAATGGGAGATATAATACTGCGTGGAGAGTTTGACAGAGCACTGAAAGACCTAAGCCAAAACAAGACCCTGGGAGTAGACAACATTTTATTAGAACTACTGATAACCTTGGGAGAGCCAGTCCTGGCAAAATTCTACCATCTGGCGAGCAATATGTATGAAACAGGTAAAATACCCTCAGACCTCAAGAAGAATATAATAACTCCAATTCCAAAGAAAGCAGGTGCTGACAAGTGTGAAAATTACTGAACAATCCATTTAATAAGTCACGGCTGCAAAACACTAACATTAATTCTTTAGAGACAAATGGAAAAACTGGTAGAAGCCACCCTTGGGAAAGATCAGGTTGGATTACAGAGAAATGTAGGACCACACGAGGCAATACTGACACAATGCCTTCTCATAGAAGACATTAAGGAAAGGCAAACCTACATTTATAGCATTTGTAGACTTAGAGAAAGCTTTTGACAATGTTGACTGGAATACTCTCTTTCAAATTCTGAAGGTGGCAGGGGTAAAATACAGGGAGTAAAAAGCTATTTACAATCTGTACAGAAACCAGATGGCAGTTATAAGAGTCGAGGGACATGAAAGGGAAGCAGTGGTGGGGAAGGGAGTGAGACAGGATTGTAGCCTCTCTCTCATGTTATTCAAACTCTCCCTGATGTTATTCAATCTGTATATTGAGCAAGCAGTGAAGGAAACAATAGAAACATTTGGAGTAGGTGTTATAATCCATTGAGAAGAAATAAAAACTTTGAGGTTCACTGCTGACATTGTTATTCTGTCAGAGACAGCAAAGGACTTGGAAGAGCAGCTGAACAGAATGGACAGTGTCTTGAAAGGAGGATATAAAATGAACATCAACAAAAGCATAACAAGAATAATGGAATGTAGTCGATTTAAATGGGTGATGCTGAGGGAATTAGATTAGAAAATGAGACGCTTAAAGTAGTTTTTCTATTTGGGGAACGAAATAACTGATGATGGTTGAAGTAGGCAATGGCAAGGAAAGCGTTTCTGAAGAAGAGAAATTTGTTAACATTGAGTATGGATTTAAGTGTCAGGAAGTCATTGCTGAAAGTATGTGTGTGGAGTGTAGCCATGTATGGAAATGAAACATGGATGATAAATAGTTTGGACAAGAAGAGAATAGAAGCTTTTGAACTGTGGTGCTACAGAAGAATGCTGAAGATTAGATGGGTAGATCACATAACTAATGAGGAGGTATTGAATAGAATTGGGGAGAAGAGAAATTTGTGGCAGAACCTGACTAGAAGAAGCGATTGCTTGGTAGGACACATTCTGAGGCATCAAGGGATCACCAATTTAGTATTGGAGGGAAGCGTGGAGGGTAAAAATTGCAGAGGGAGACCAAGAGATGAATACACTAAACAGATTCAGAAGGATGTAGGTTGCAGTAGGTACTGGGAGATGAAGAAGCTTGCACAGGATAGAGTAGCCAGGAGAGCTGCATCAAACCAGTCTCAGGACTGAAGACCACAACAACAGCAATGCCTGACAGGTGTCACAATTTAAGAAACTGATGCTGTATGTCATCTTTTGTTAACAATTCCATGTGAATATAATAATGTCATAATTAAGCTGCTCCAAAAACAGGGTAATGGGCCACAAAAGTAAATGTGCAGACTATAAAAAGAAACCTGCAATAGACTTGGGACAGAACATAATACACACAGAAATCATTTCAGACACAGGAAATCTCTGTGGGAAAATAAAGTTACAAAAGCAAGAAGTACAGTGCAGGCAGAGAAGAACAGTTTTGTATTAAATGCCATAACTGTGATGAATTTAGACACAAAATAGCTGACTGTTATAAAATAAATAGAAACAAAAAAGACTGAAAATGCAGAATACTGTAAAAGTTGTTTTGTGACTGGTGCTTTAATGAATCAATTTCCTGGTTTCAGGCTCTGGTCTGAGTGAACAATTTGTGAATGACACAAAAAGCACTGATAAAATGCAGATGCTTGAATCAAGAATAGTGTTGAGCATTTTAAAAAACAGAAACTGTGACAAAGGCAATGCAGTTTGTTGAAATGGGTGTTATCAACTGAAACATAAAAGTCAGTGCCAACTTTTATTTAAAATATTTTATTTGTTCCTCAACTACCTCAAATTTTAATGTCAGACAACAGACTGTGGACAAATAGTTCCAAAATTACATTTGAAAATATGAAACTGGAAGGTAAACTACTCAAAGAGGAAACTACATTGTTGTCATTTGGCGGGGGGGGGGGGGGGGGGGGGGGGGGGACACAACTGATATCTATGCAGTTTAGTTCCTTTAATCTACAAACAAACAAGTAGGGGGTGGGGGTTACAAGAAGACAGAGAGAGAGAGAGAGAGAGAGAGAGAGAGAGAGAGATGCATGCTCTGAGAAAACACAGTGATTGAACGGCAATTCTATATAATACTCATTATTTGTTTGCTGTGTATTCATCTTTGGTAATGTGGAGTAATTGACTTGTCTTGTACAGTGTTATTACAAATGATTGAAGCGATTTTACAGCTCTACAATAACTTTATTATTTGAGATATTTTCATAATGCTTTGCACACACATACAAAAACTCAAAAAGTTTTTTTAGGCATTCACAAATGTTCGATATGTGCCCCTTTAGTGATTCGGCAGACATCAAGCCGATAATCAAGTTCCTCCCACACTCGGCGCAGCATGTCCCCATCAATGAGTTCAAAAGCATCGTTGATGCGAGCTCGCAGTTCTGGCACGTTTCTTGGTAGAGGAGGTTTAAACACTGAATCTTTCACATAACCCCACAGAAAGAAATCGCATGGGGTTAAGTCAGGAGAGTGTGGAGGCCATGAGATGAATTGCTGATCATGATCTCCACCACGACCGATCCATCGGTTTTCCAAGCTCCTGTTTAAGAAATGCTGAACATCATGATGGAAGTGCGGTGGAGCACCATCCTGTTGAAAGATGAAGTCGGTGCTGTCGGTCTCCAGTTGTGGCATGAGCCAATTTTCCAGCATGTCCAGATACACATGTCCTGTAACGTTTTTTTCGCAGAAGAAAAAGGGGCCGTAAAGTTTAAACCGTGAGATTGCACAGAACACGTTAACTTTTGGTGAATTGCGAATTTGCTGCACGAATGCGTGAGGATTCTCTATCACCCAGATTCGCACATTGTGTCTGTTCACTTCACCATTAAGAACAAATGTTGCTTCATCACTGAAAACAAGTTTTGCACTGAACGCATCCTCTTCCATGAGCTGTTGCAACCGCGCCGAAAATTCAAAGCGTTTGACTTTGTCGTCAGGTGTCAGGGCTTGTAGCAATTGTAAATGATAAGGCTTCTGCTTTAGCCTTTTCCGTAAGATTTTCCAAACCGTCGGCTGTGGTACGTTTAGCTCCCTGCTTGCTTTATTCGTCGACTTCCGTGGGCTACGCCTGAAACTTGCCCGCACGCGTTCAACCGTTTCTTTGCTCACTGCAGGCCGACCCATTGATTTCCCCTTACAGAGGCATCCAGAAGCTTTAAACTGCGCATACCATCGCCGAATGGAGTTAGCAGTTGGTGGATCTTTTTTGAACTTCGTCCTGAAGTGTCGTTGCACTGTTATGACTGACTGATGTGAGTGCATTTCAAGCACGACATACGCTTTCTCGGCTCCTGTCGCCATTTTGTCTCACTGCCCTCTCGAGCGCTCTGGTGGCAGAAACCTGAAATGTGGCTTCAGCCGAACAAAACTTTATGAATTTTTCTACGTATCTGTAGTGTGTCGTGACCATATGTCAATGAATGGAGCTACAGTGAATTTATGGAATCGCTTCAATCATTTGTAATAGCCCTGTACATTTAGTGGGTATGTATTTGTTGTTGTAAAGCATCTATAATATATTGTTCTTTCTTCCATGAATAAATTAAGTAAAACTAAAGTCTTGCCAACACTTTCAGCTAAGAGTTTTCTTTTTAATTTTTATTTATTTATTTATTTATTTTTTAATCAGATAGGAACACCCACAACTTAAAGATTCATTAATAAAGGAACTGTAAGTTAATAGTACTGATATATAATAATTTATATATGTAGATAGTTCAGATTGGTAGTTGAATTTTCCCACTAAAAATAATGGCATTTTTGATAACCAGATATGATTTTTAATTTATATCTTTTGTCTAGAAATAAAAATGACATTATGTTCAATGACAAATAATTTTATGAAAGTTTACAGAAACACTTGTTAAAAGCTGCTTCTTGCTGCTGAAGCATATTTAAACTCATATTAAATTCACAAAGCTTCATTTTTGGAATGGGGTCTACAGAGAACATTGTTTAAATGCATGAATAAGAAGAGGATAAACAACGGTTTGGTCCCTCATCCTATGAAATCTACTACACATATTTGAACTAACTGTTCCATGGATGTCAATGAACCAACATGTAGTTTTATTTTATGTGTAGTGATTATAAGCAGCAGATTTTTAGATTATCTGGGGTTGTGAAGTTCTCATTATTTTCTGATTAATAGCTTTGTTAATGCCATGAATCTGGAATCTAATTTTCTGTGTTCAAATATTTGAATTTTTAGAGTTGACATTTTGTGCCTCTTTGCTGACATGGTATTCATAGTTTTCCTTTTTTTTCTCTTATTTTGTCTGAATATTCTGCCATTTTGGTTCTTTTAACTTGAGAATAAGAGTAGTCTAAGACAAGGTTTCAAAATTTTTAGCTGGGTGTCATCTGTTTGGCAGCTTTAAATTTTATTTATGTTAGTACTTCTTTTATTTCCAGTCTGGAATATACTTTGTATTTTCGATTATTTTAACTTCCAATTTCAGATCATGTACATGAATGTGCTATTGCTTTCCTTTCAAGGTTTGTTATCAGCCCAATGCCTGACATCATATTTGCTCCTCAGCTTATAGGAACATCTAAAATGTTAGAGCTAACAATTAAAAATGTAGGAGAACTTGATTTCAAATATGAGCTGAAAAGAACAAAAGTAGCACAGTCTGAAGATAGTCTTCTAGCAACAACTGGGGTAAGTAACCCATTATCAAAGTTAAAATGAATTATTCAGTTCATATTATCTATTTTCACTTCTGGCCATTAAAAGTGCATCATGGAAAAAACAATAAAATTTTACATGATATGTTTTTTCAGTAAAGCATGAACAAAGGTACATTTGATTGTTGAAAGCAAAGAAATTATCCACACTACTTGCTGCGCCTATCATAACTTCATCAGAGCCCGATTGGCCATCACATTTTAGAGTTCCTGTGGGACCGACACAGCTACCATAGCAGGTTCATGGTAAATGCAGACCAGGGACTGTACTTCACCCCTGCGACAAGGCCTGAATAGATTTAAACTCTCAAAAGGCATCCAACATAGTATCAGATACATGTACCATATAACAAATGCCTTATTTGTTTTACTATAGATAGAAAAAAAGACAGAATGCTTTAGAACTGATACAGAAGTTTGTCAAGGAAGTGTGAGTGCTCTTCAGTATAGTCATGGACAACATTAAAAGAAATATTCACCAAGGATCAACAGCAGATCATATAAAAATCATAGCATATGCAGATGATGTGATGATATGTGAAGACAGTGATCAGAAACTGGAAGAACATTTAAATACCTGAAATATTCTAGCAGATTAAAACTGTGTGCCAGCCCAAGACTCAAACTTGGAACCTGTGCCTTTCACAGGTAAGTACTCTACCAACTGAGCTTCCCAAGTGCGACTCATGACCTGTCCTTACAGCTTCGCTTCTGCCAGTACCTGATCCTCTATGTTCCAAATTTCACAAAAGTTCTTCTGTCTCCTTGAAGAAGTGTGTTGCTAAGACATGACTTAACCACATTCAGGGGGATGTTCTGGGAATAAAAGTTTCAGTCTGCAGGGAGTGTGTACTGATACAAAACTTCCTGACCGATTGAAATTGTGTGACAGACTCAAACTCAGGACATCTGCCTTTCTTGGGCATGTACTTTACTGACTGAGCTACCAAAGCAAGATTTACAATCTGTCATCACATCTTTACTTCCGCCCGTACCTCATCTCCTATCTTCCAACAGAAACAAAGAAAATGAATTCAAATTTTGCCATGCCACACAGTTTTACTCTGCTGGGAAGTTCCATATCAATGCATACTCCACTGCAGAGTGAAAATTTCATTCTCAAACATGTCCCAGGATGTGGCTAAGCCATGTCTCTGCCATATCCTTTTTTCCAGGGGTGCTAATCCTGTAGGTTTTGCAGGAGAACTTCTATGAATTTCGGGAGGTAAGAGATGAGGTACTTGTAGATGTGAAGCTGTGAGAATGGGTCACAAGTCATGGTTGGATACCTCAGTTGGTATAGCAGTTGCCCGTGAAAGGCAAAGGTCTCAAGTTGAGTTCCAGTCTGGAACACAATTTTAATCTATCAGGAAGCTTCATATCAGTGCACACTTCACTGCAGAGTGAAAATTTCATTATGGAACCAGGCATGGAAATAACAACAATGTAGAGAGGAGAAACTGTTACCCATCTTATAGAGGGAATGTTGAGTTATAGACAGGTACAGTGAAATGCTTGACAACCCCCCTTTTCCAAAGAAGAATTTGGTAGTAATGTGTGTGTGTGTGTGTGTGTGTGTGTGTGTGTGTGTGTGTGTGAGAGAGAGAGAGAGAGAGAGAGAGAGAGAGAGAGAGAGAGAGAGAGAGAGAAATGCAATTTAAATGTAAAATACAGCATGCACATAAAAAAATTTAAAAATCTTTAAGAGATCATGTAAATGATCAGTATGTTGCCATATCTTCTGCTGAGATGTTCTATAACTCTAAAATGGGCTTATTCCATATAATCGCTAGAGGCTGCAGCTATGATCCACACCTTATGCAAATAACTAACAACAGATTCTCATCAGACTGGCCGGAGACAGTGGTCATACGCGCATGAGATGTGCTTTGTAGTGGTTAATAAAAAAGAAAAAGAGAAGAAAAGAAAAGGTTGAAAATGTGGGAAGAAATGGTGAATAAAAAGGGGGTTTTAAAATCGTTAATGACCGTGAAAAAGGGAAAGAATGAAATGCAAATCGGACTTCGTATTACAGAAAAGTTATCAGACTTTGTGATTCGGAAAAGCTATTGGTGGGGTGGTCCTTGTGGCGTTTTTGAGCAAAAGTTAAACCAATTTCCACTACAAAAATTACTTGAAAGAGAACAGAGAATAACAAAATGTGATTAACAGGGGGAAATTGCATAGATAACGGTTCATCCTTTATCATGTTAACATGTCTTCACTCGTGCGGTGTCCAGGTCTTGTTCTCCAAAAATCTCCTGCTTCATTTCTGCATGAAAAGTCTTAGCTGCTGCGAAATTTTGCAATAAATTTCATTTTCCAAGAATCACTAATGTATACAAATCAAAACCATATTGATACTGAATGCAATGTATTTTACGTTGCTGCTTCCATCCTCTGAATTTCATACAGACCTCTACAATACGTCTGCACATCAATAAGTTTTTTTGTCTTCATCTGACCAAGACCAGCTAATAAGTAAGTTAAGCTTCCACTCTCAAAAGACAAAAGCGGGTAGAAAACAAAAAGGGTCGCAATTTTAGTACCTTCATTTTCTTATATATTTTCTCTGCTGTTGAGCGCTCATACAGCTGCGATGGTATAATTTATATGTGAGGGAACAAGTGTAGCGCGGTGAAATTCAAAGTCCTGCTACAGCTTGCATGTGTCACTGTGTGTGTGTGTGTGTGTTTCCTTTCTGAAGAATGCTTTGGCCAAAAGCACAATAAGTAACAGTCGTTTTCTTGTGCTCATCTGCAACTTAATGTGTTATCTTTATGGTGATTAGTAATCTATCCTTTGTTAACAACTTATACATCTGTCCATAGTATTCAATGGCTTCTTGCTAAAAGGAATGACAATTCTCAGACCAGAAATATTACTGTCCTACTAGTCATGCCACACTCTACTTAATCACAGATCTCATTGCTGAATATAACTTACTCTTTGATGTGTTTCATACTAAAGCACTCCACAGTGGCACACCAACAATATTGATAATTGAAAAAGGCTATTCTTGTGCATTCTCTACATTGCTTCACTCAATTTTTCTTGTTGTGCCTCTAAAATGTATAGAACATGTATCATGATATGACTAATTGTTCTTGTGTTCAAGGTGGTTAACCAATTGACGACTCTCATATTGAGGACAATGTGGCTAACTGTTTATAGTAATTAATTATGTATTCCATTCTGCTTTGTGCTGAGTTTTCTCTGATGGTGCTGTTGGAAACATAGAATGTGAAATTAATAGAATTTTATGATCAAATGATTTTTATGAATTACTTGGTAGTTTGCTTGGGAAAACTAATACCTCTTAGTAGAATAAGCAATACTTCTGTAAGTTAATGTGATCAATGTCTTGTAATCCAGTGTAGACCCCCATGCTATCCACTACAGTTAAGAAGAATTAATTGAATTAAGTGCTCAGTAATTTGAATTTAGCCTTCACTGTCTTACTGCTACTATGAATGTCATTTTCCTTACTGAGTTTATTCATCTGATGCCTGTCTGTCACCCAAATTGGTTTGTGTTTGTTGCTGTAGCTTGTAGTTTTGTGCATAGTGTATAGATTTACCTTAATGGCAGTGCAAAGTTTTACAATACTTCTTGTAGCATATGTTTAAGTTTTGACTGGAGCTAGTAATCTCCATTAAGTAAGGCTCTTTCTTTGTAATGCAAGATACTTTCATGCCAAATGTTACCCACCCTCTCTTGTGGCTTTCACTGCCATTGTTCTTCATTAGTTGCAAGAAAAACTTATTTCATAATGTTGTAAGAATATTTTATGAAAGAATTGCAATTCACACCCACCGTGTGACCATTATATACTTTGTCTCCTTGTCCATCTCTGAATGTTGTAACCAAGTCAGCATTTATGATTCTGTGAAACTGTTCTTTTTCTTCATAACTAAATCTTGTTGTTGGATGTATTTTTTTGTTGCCATTTGACCATTATCATCAAAGAAATAACTTTTTATAGAACTTACATATCTACTTCATGAATGACT
Organism: Schistocerca piceifrons; assembly: GCF_021461385.2. Lineage (NCBI taxonomy): Eukaryota > Metazoa > Arthropoda > Insecta > Orthoptera > Acrididae > Schistocerca > Schistocerca piceifrons. The sequence continues at coordinate 140,237,650 of NC_060141.1, read as the reverse complement.
GTTTGATTTAGAAAAACTCATTGAGTACTGTTGCATGACACTATTATGTCACTAGCCCACCTCTAAGGTCAGAGACAACTATGATGAAATGTGTATCTAATCACCTATAATGTAGCTAACCTTACTTGCTTGCTATTGGTTTCATAATGATGTAGCTATACAATATTCTGTGTCTTTTAAGTATTAACAGCCATATTTCACAAATCAGACCTTTTGTTTCACCAGAGGTCATCAGCAAGGAACAGTGGTGCTGGTGGAAAGGCAGCCCCAAAGAAACAGGACTCAAGATCAGGAAAGAGTAAATCTTCTGTTAAAGGGAAAAGGTAATTATCTGTTTTTAATTCTTTCATTCACAATCAAGACTGACAATTTTGTTTGGAAATAGTGTCCTTCCCTTGCACAAATTTTATTTGCACTCACAGAGTAAGTGGCTTACCCATGGTGAATGGCCCCAGACAAATTTAGTGAGGCAGTAATGAATACTTCCCCTAAATCCTATGGTAAAATAACCATAAAATCGTAGAAATTCCAATGTGGCTTACACAAATGCCTGCCAAGTCCCATGATTTTCTAAATCCAAGGACAGTCAAACATATATTACATTCCTCATAATCTAAAGAATGCTTTTAGTGTGAGGAGATGCCAGTATAGCAGCTGTTGTGCACTGTCATAACTAGGACCTGACAGCCTGTATGCTTGTCCAGGTGCCATCTCCAAAGAGGCACAGTGTCACTACAAGTAAAAAGTAAGGATGTGCGAAAATTAAGAAGAATGATTGCAGAATAGGAGGGAGAAGAATAGGAAGAAGAAGAAGAAGTGGATGTACTGCAGTTCACTGAAATGAGAAAGGGCAAAAATTATCAAAGGAAATTGTAAATGGTTCAGGTCAGGTTGTTTAGAGCAACAGTACCATAAGACCCATTTGGCCATGGTAGGGATACTCTTTTTTCTTCTTATTGATTACTAGCTGGACTTGCCAAGTCACTTAAAGGAAAAAAAGTATGGCATATATTTTGGCATTGTTTCATTGTTTGTTACAGCTTTAGCTAGATCAGTAATAAAAAAGTGAAAAAGCAATTCCATTATTATTGCATTTAGTGCAGCTTTGTAGTTTTATGTTTTTCAACATCTTGAACTGTGACATACCAGGCAGAATTACGGAAGTTTGATCCTTTTACTTCATTGTGATGTCCTCTGGAACTTAACAAATAGACGACAAGGAAAAGCAGCACTGATTATTTATTACATAATAATTAGTATGATATTAACATTATCAAGTGCAGTATTGTCACTCCTTTCTCAAATGGCTTCCATAAAAATAGTGCTATTATTTATGGAGATGGTGAATCTTTTGAGTTTACAGATGTGTAAATAATCTTTTTGACATGTTTGTGAGTGGGTATCATTATGTAACCTCCCCATCACTTATCTACCTTAATGACAGTGAATATTTAAACCGCGTGTACCTAATGGAAACTTGGGATAAGCAATCGTCACTGAAGTTTATCTGTCGGTAAAGAGGGAGGAAAGGGTTACATCTAAATGAAAGGAAAATTGCAAATGAAATTGGTGGAATTAATTTTTAAAAAGGGTAAAATTAATAAAGAAAATAAATGTGCGGTCGTCACATTGACAATTAATTGGCATTAATTAGATATTTGAGATTTGGGGAAAATTACGGTCGCCATTCCTATGGACAACTACTATATTAACTGAAAAAGAAAGGTTATTGCACATATATTAGCACTAAAAGCATGGCAACTGAAGGTTGACACGTGTTGTGTGAAAACTGAAAGTTTGTCAGAAGTAATAAATTTCGCTACACTCTGATTTAATTTAGCAAAAGAATTAATAAAACTGGAAAACTGAAAGTTAATTTAGTGACTGAAATTAATAGTGAGATTTGTTTCTGAAGCACTACGAAATTCAGTAAAATAAGGTTAGTCTTGGGCTACCTCGACAATCATTACAAAAGCTACTTGAATCTATGCAATTTAGAAATAAGAGATTTAATTTTGAACTTGAATTAAATGATTCTCGACAATTAACAATAGCAACATTTAGTACGTACCAAGCTGAGCTGCAGTCACAGGTAAGCTAAAATATGCTAACAAAACTCGCACTCTTAATTTGTGCTTGTGTAATCTAAATATTGTAGCCAGCTATGAATACCTTAACTGAACTTTGAAATTAAAGCAGTGAAATGGAATGATATTACTTTAATTCTGGCGTTTGAATTTCAACGACACTCGGGATCATTTCGGAAAAGGAAGGGACCCTGCTTGGTAATGCAATTGGGACAATGAGCAAGAAAGGTTCATACTAAGTTGCTGTAATTTTGTGATGCAACAATTTTAAAAGCTGAGGTCTGCCATACAATTCTAAAACTTTACGTGCTTTTAGTCTTCCTTGTTGGTTGATTGAAGGTTTGAAGTCGTCGATCGAGGAGGTGGCGACAGTCACTCATTGTCGGCCATCGCTGTTGCAGAAACTGGATGTTGGTGTGCCTTCTTCACGACACGCTCTCCAGCTGAAACGGGCTCTTGATGTGTGCCAGCTGATGCTTCCCGTCCGCGACACCATGTCAGAATCTAACGTAGCAAGTCGAGCGCAATTACATGCTGCCAAACCCAAAAAGCGCGGCAACTCGCGAGGTTATCACACAACACACCTGCTCCACTGCCCTCCTCCAGCCAGACTCCCTCTGCCCACGCTCCACACGACAGAGTTAACACTACCAAAGATCCTAAACTCTTTGTGTCTCCACAAGACCTATCGATGTATTCGTTCGATAGCATAGTTTTCCCTAGGCCAGACCCAGCGTATAAATAAAAATAATATTCACAAAACAAACCAATTATACATCAACATAAATGCATATATATACAAATAGTAAAACAATTACAATATAAAAAGACACAGAAATGTTATATCTTAAGGCAACAAAATAAGAAAAAAATTTGCAGTGCAATAGATGGAAATAGGAGGATATGCATTTACGGCACTACACATGCCCCACATTGTCTGAGGATGTTTGTGTAACCGAAACAGACTCAGAAAATGTCCCAAAAAGGAAAAAAAAAACAGCGGAAATGCATATGTTCAAAACATCAAGAAAATTTAGTATTAGGCTAATTAACCTTAAACCAATTTTTAGACCATAATAATTGAGTGGAGACACTCCTAATCTTATTCCACTCTGTCATCTTACACAAAAGAAAACAGGTTGACAACATATTAAAATTCATAGAAAATGGTTTAGCTATCCAAAAAATCAAAATTCCTATCAGTATCAAGAAATGGAACTCTATTTACAAAATTAACCAGAGTACATGGTCATAAAAAACAGGTATATGAATACATGCAAATTAATAATTAATTACATAGAATACACATTGTATATAGCCTTTTCATAATTAATATTCTCATCATGAGAGTCCACTTAACGCTAAACAAGAAAATAATATACAGCAGATCGACAAAAACATAAATATTGACAACAGAATTCTTTCACATCAGCTGTCCGGGAAGAAAAACAACTCCGCCTTCCGTACTCGCAAGTACAAAGAATGCCGAGAGTGGCACAAGAGCAGACAGCGGCTCTGCCTTGCCAGTATTGTTGTGCCCACCTGTGCGGCACGCTTGATCTCACTTGCCTGTGTAACGGCATTTCCAGAACATCCGTTTCACTGAATTCTTTCAGAAAAACTCACTCCCGAGTAATCTCAAGGAGTCCATTAACACTATCACAGTGGATAACTCGACACTGTCCATCATCACATGCATGTACTAGCCTGCAACTTAAAACAGTGTCTAAATACATCGGCAGTGACTAGTAAATCACATGTTTATGAAATCTTACACTTAGTTACAAACTCATATTTACATTCCTTAATCTACTGTGACTCAGCTGAAAACTTAAACTACCAGCTTGGATTTTTCAATTGGTTACTAATCAGTTAGTGTTAAATCATTTAATCAAAATTAATTACTTATTAATGACAACTTCTTTAATGACCTCTAGGTCAGGCAAAATCATCGCAACATGGCACATCCTTAAATCTTACACTTTATATTTACATACTGTACAAATTACCCTTTCTGTGGTTTTAATCAATCCTTGGTTGGTACAATTTCAGGTCTACAATGTTCCGTATACCTAATAGCTTTCCAGAGCTTGGATACTCTAAGCAATAAGCATTTGTGTGAGGTATACCAATGACTTTATATGGTCCATTATAAACAAACTTAAGTTTAGAGATTTCATTGTCTATCTCGCTCGATTTCTCATGAGCTTTTACAAGTACTAAGTCTCCGATTGCAAACTTAGCAAAACGCTCTTTAGCGTCATGACGACGTATGCGAGCATTGGCTTTTAGCTTCATTATTTCTCGCAAACAATCTTTTTTCACACCAATACTAATGTCAATCCATGGAGGGAATTTGATTATCTCTTCCACAAGTCCCAGTTTGTCTGAAAACACACTCTTATTCCTCATTATTACTTCATACAGGCCTCATCTTTGTCCGTGTGTTTCGTTTGACACACCGTCTCCAATACTTTACAATTCACTTTCTGCACTATTGTCAATGCTGAGATTCCTCACATTACATTAGTTCAAATTCATGCCTACGTCAATGGCATCCGGCCAGTTAACAATGTGTATAGGCTGGTATTGCCTATGCACACCATCTCCTGCCTCGTCAAAACTAACTACTATTGTTTTATCTTGTGACGTACATGTCAAAGTTTTGCTTTCACAATTAATCACTGCATGGTACTTTAATAGCCAATCTAACCCGATAATTACTTCAGTAGTTAAGTCTGGCATGACGACAAACTCTTGTTCAAATCGTGCCCCACATATCTCGAAGTTGACAAAAATCTGTTTTGTGACCGGTTTACTGGCCTTCCCAGTAGCACCGATAATTTTCACCCCTGTTACTGGCATAACTATGATACCAGGTCTGTCTTTCAGTAACTCAAATATTTTCCCAGATAAAGCACTCAATTCTGCACCAGTGTCAATCAACACGTTTAGTTGTAGGCCGTGCATATTAACAGACACTATTATCTGTCTACACTTGTCCTCGACTGTTTCTTTATTTTCCCACAGTAAACCCTCGTCTATATCCAGGTCATTCGAAAAAAAAAAATCTGGCTTTGATCCTAAATCCGGCTTATCTGGTGGCTTTTTCAGCCTCTGTTCACATACAGTTTTAATTTTAACACGTTTGTCTTGAGGCTTAGTCTGTAGCTTCGCCTCCAATACCAAAACCTTTTCCTGTAACTCGTCAACCAGTGAGTGTTGCTTTACTATCAATTCACTAATTGTCACCTTCTTTGATTCCTCTTTGGTCAGATTGATCTCATCTGCCAATCTGCCTGGAGAAATGTGCCCAGTAGTATCTGCAATTCCTTCTTCTGGATCTGCGCAACCCACACTGCTACTGTCCGACCATATAACGTCAGCTCTAACCTCATACACGCTGTAATCTACATGTTTTTCTACAAATCGTGTCTGGCTATCACTAAAATTTTCATAATCTTTCTCCTTAATACTCTCGCAATGTTTAAACTGGAGGTTTGCGTCAGATGGGTCGGCTACTTCTACCACTACAACTTTCGGTAAGGTCTGCCAGTTAGGGCCAGAACTTTCCATTACTACTTCAACATCTAACTCCTGCAGGACGAAACACGACGAATCTTGCTCTTGCTCCCCATTAACATCAACTGTTTCTGGTAAAGTCTGCCGGTTAGGGCCAGAACTTTCTATCACTTCACAAACACTATCTTCCTGCAGGAAGAGACGCGGCAAATCCTGCCCATAAACACTTCTCCCATACAGACCCCTATAATCTCTTAGTTCGTTGTATAAGCAACCGAACTGCCTTAACCAGACCTCATCCCTCTCTGCATCCCCTCGCTCGATGACGGACATGTTATCTGACATCTGATCTTCTCTCAACAATTGCGAATCATTCTTAAACTCAATCTCCAGTTCCGCTGTGGGTGTTACAGCTGCCACTTTATATTCGATTTCCGGAACACTACTTAAATTGTTCTCACTGACAGTGAATGTATTTTCTGCTGCCATGTCTACAGCTGATCTACTACTTGTGGGCGCACTCCTTTCTCCTAACACTGGCACACTCTCCCCCCGTTGATTATTCCATACAGAATTTTCATAACAATGACACCTCGGTTTTCTACTGTTATTGGGCCGCCAAAATTTCACCACGCCGGGCCGGCCCCTCACCAGCGCGGCTAATGGTTTCCCTGTCTTGTCCCAGCAGATACGCTCCCCAGATGCTGCTGAGGCTGCTGATCACACCTTCTGGTGTTATTACTATTCTGCGAAACCCATATCACGCTAGTATGATACTGGTTTCCGTCATTCCTGTTATTATTTGCATTGTACCAAATGTCATTATGGCCCGAACCACTATTGTTATTGCTGCCAAGATTGCAGTATGCATTATTCCCATAGTTATCATTGTTGTGGCTGCTGTGGTACCCATTGTTGTTACCACAGCCTCTACCATTGTTGCGATTATTGCGCCAATTGTCCTCGTCCTCAACTCTTTCCAGGAAATCATTGATTGTCCTGTAATTGCTTCTTACGTAGCGTTTTGTATCATTTGGAAGCTTCTTGTAGAGTTCCCAGACTATTTCCGATTCCGTGCGGTGATCACACAAATATTCCAACTTGCGGATCCAGACCTCACAAAACTCCTTCATCAAGCCACGCGAATTCGCTTCGAAAGGCCCCGATACGATAAATTCGTGCCAGACACTTTGTTGTTTTTGCTCTGACCAGTATTCAGCCAGAAACAAATTTTTAAACTCATCGAAAGTCAGGTGCGTGATGTTGAGGTTTAAGCCCCAGTGTTTGCCATCACCAGCCAACACGTCAATAACCGCATTAATTCTTCCCTCATTGGTCCATGATCTGGGTAAAACTCAATTTTTAATGAAATCCGTCGCATGTATACCACCTTTTTTCAAGGAGTCGAACTGCTCCTCTTTCATCAACAATTCCGAACTATGTGCACAGATTGGCACATAGCTCTGTTTTTCGTCAGGTTTCTTTTCTAATTCCAAAACTCTCGTAATTACTTGGCAAGTGGTTGTCACAAGCGTTTCCACTTCCCTCTTTTTCTCTTCGCAGGTATTAAACTGCTTCCTCATTTTGGTATCTACTTCAGATACTAAAACCTTTAAAGTTTCCACCTTCTTTTGATCCTCATTTTTCACTAATTGAGTTTGTTCCATCACCATATTCTCGATGATCAGAGCAACTGCTTCTCCTACACTTTCCTTGATTCTGCTAATTTCGGAATAAAAATGAGTATTTATGCTCGCAATTTCTGCCTGAACGCTATCATTTCCTGTTTAAGATTACTGATTTCGGTATTAATCACAACAATATCTTCTTTGATTTTACCAACTTTTGTGTTAACAACTCCAACATTGTTGTTAACAACATTAATAGGTTTGCTCTGATTGTCTAGCTTTCGTTCAATTTTTTCAGACTGAGCTTCTTGCTTGGCAGACTGAGCTTCTTGCTTGGCAGCCTGAGCTTTAATTTCTACCGATTGACTCTTGATTTTGTTAATCAAAACATTCAATAAGTCAGTTAAATTCCCAGAAACTACCGGTTTTACTTCTGTAGCTGTTTCCTCTTTAATTGTCCCCCCGTATTCGTCATCAAGGGGTTCAGATTTGATTTTCACTACCGATTCCGAAACATTTTCTAAAGTTTGGAATTCCATTTCTGCTCTTCGTTGCGTTATGGTGGTTGTGTCTTTCATGCTAGCCGCCTGCCCCTGAACAATGGCTACCGCGGTGCGCATTTCACACTGTTCGACCGATTGTTCTGTATCCAAGTCTACCAAATTTTGCTAATTGTTGCCTTCACTCATTTTAATAATTTTCAATATACACTCCTGGAAATTGAAATAAGAACACCGTGAATTCATTGTCCCAGGAAGGGGAAACATTATTGACACATTCCTGGGGTCAGATACATCACATGATCACACTGACAGAACCACAGGCACATAGACACAGGCAACAGAGCATGCACAATGTCGGCACTAGTACAGTGTATATCCACCTTTCGCAGCAATGCAGGGTGCTATTCTCCCATGGAGACGATCGTAGAGATGCTGGATGTAGTCCTGTGGAACGGCTTGCCATGCCATTTCCACCTGGCACCTCAGTTGGACCAGCGTTCGTGCTGGACGTGCAGACCGCGTGAGACGACGCTTCATCCAGTCCCAAACATGCTCAATGGGGGACAGATCCGGAGATCTTGCTGGCCAGGGTAGTTGACTTACACCTTCTAGAGCACGTTGGGTGGCACAGGATACATGCGGACGTGCATTGTCCTGTTGGAACAGCAAGTTCCCTTGCCGGTCTAGGAATGGTAGAACGATGGGTTCGATGACGGTTTGGATGTACCGTGCACTATTCAGTGTCCCCTCGACGATCACCAGTGGTGTACGACCAGTGTAGGAGATCGCTCCCCACACCATGATGCCGGGTGTTGGCCCTGTGTGCCTCGGTCGTATGCAGTCCTGATTGTGGCACTCACCTGCACGGCGCCAAACACGCATACGACCATCATTGGCACCAAGGCAGAAACGACTCTCATCACTGAAGACGACACGTCTCCATTCGTCCCTCCATTCACGCCTGTCGCGACACCACTGGAGGCGGGCTGCACGATGTTGGGGCATGAGCGGAAGACGGCCTAACGGTGTACGGGACCGTAGCCCAGCTTCATGGAGACGGTTGCGATTGGTTCTCGCCGATACCCCAGGAGCAACAGTGTCCCTAATTTGCTGGGAAGTGGCGGTGCGGTCCCCTACGGCACTGCGTAGGATCCTACGGTCTTGGCGTGCATCCGTGCGTCGTTGCAGTCCGGTCCCAGGTCGACGGGCACGTGCACCTTCCGCCGACCACTGGCGACAACATCGATGTACTGTGGAGACCTCACGCCCCACGTGTTGAGGAATTCGGCGGTACGTCCACCCGGCCTCCCGCATGCCCACTATACGCCCTCGCTCAAAGTCCGTCAACTGCACATACGGTTCACGTCCACGCTGTCGCGGCATGCTACCAGTGTTAAAGACTGCGATGGAGCTCCGTATGCCACGGCAAACTGGCTGACACTGACGGCAGCGGTGCACAAATGCTGCACAGCTAGCGCCATTCGACGGCCAACACCGCGGTTCCTGGTGTGTCCGCTGTGCCGTGCGTGTGATCATAGCTTGTACAGCCCTCTCGCAGTGTCTGGAGCAAGTATGGTGGGTCTGACACACCGGTGTCAATGTGTTCTTTTTTCCATTTCCAGGAGTGTAAATGCCAAATCTCAAATCTAATTACGATTCCTCCAACTACTTATTCCCTTTGATGTAACGAGCTGTTCGTAACCAGTACTTTGTTACGAGATGTGCACAATGCAAATAATATTCACAAAACAAACCAATTATACATCGACATAAATGCATATATATACAAACAGTAAAACAATTACAATATAAAAAGACACAGAAATGTTGTATCTTCTGGTAACAAAATAAGGAAAAAAATTTGCAGTGCAATAGATGGAAATAGGAGGATATGCATTTCCGGCGTTACAAGTACTTTCATATTTTATTGTGCAGTGAGCAGTGGGAGAAGCAAGCATAAGACTATAATATCACAAGTTGGTGGTTCAGTTACTAGATGATTTCATGATTGTTGTTTTGGTGCTATTCTTTATATTAATCTCAGTGAATACTAAGTTTACAATCTTTTTGGATAGATTACCACTATCTTGTCTTTGGGGAGTTTAGTAGTGTGTTACTGCCTGACACAAGAAAAATGTTCCAAGTTCTAGAACAGAAAAGAAGAAAAGTAATTGTTCCTATTGATCCATTATCATCATCAATAATTACTCCAGTGGAATAAAAAGTTCTAATTTGACTATTGTTTGTCTAAAAGTTTAATAGCTCAGATTTTTAAATTAGTAGTGAGTGATGTTACAGTTGACTCTACTGTGATGATATCTCACACTTTTATTGGTGTTGACTTGTGATTTTTAAGCTTTTACTGCTGTAAAACATCATTATAGCTGAAACAGGAGAACTATTTAGTAGAATAAATAAGTACCAGGATTTCAATAAAGTAAAACAAAAGTATTAATCTAAGGATTCAGGATTTGTGGACAATAGCAAAATCGGACTGGGGAAAGTCTTACATGCAGCAGTCTTGCACACTGAGGGTCATGTAAAGATCCACAAAAGAAAAAAAATGTCTAGTAGTGAACTGGGAGTACAAATTTGACACAATCCATTAATGGCATCAATAATATAGGAGTAAATGAGAGGCCAATGGCTAGAGAAGAAGGACGCAGTGTTTTATAAGCCAGAAGTACATTTGACCACTCAGGAAAGAATTTCTGAACTGGAAGTAGGACAACAAAAGCTATCTGAAACACCCACAGTTATAAGGGAGGAAATTCAGGCAAGTTCAGAATTGTGTAAGAAAGAAAATGCAAAAGTAGGATGGACATACAAGCAGTCCATAGTGATGCCACCAAAATCAAGAATATAATAGTAGAACCATATGAGAAACATGATGGATTCTATAATCAAATGTAAACAATGACAGACTATATGCTGTTCATCCCCACTTCATCATTTGAATTTTTATGGTAGATTTATCTCATTCATACCACCTTACAACACCAAATCTGAAGATGATCTGCAGGACAGATCCAAACTGTTAATTGATAATAAATGAAATTTTTATTCAGATGGTGTTTCTTCATTTAGTATAGCAAATAAAACTACAGTTCCTGAGATACGTGGTATAGCTCGTGATATTTTATGAGAAATCAGTTCCTGTAGCTACAATGTAATATCTATTGCTTGTATCTAGAGTTTTCTCCAGAACAAGCTTACCTGTTTTCAACTACAGTGCCATTTCAAGTGCATCTGTGGTGTTGTGAATAATGAATCCTATTTACATGTTACTTATGATCAATAACATGTTTTTATATTACATTTCTCACTGCATCTCGGCAGAGATGACTATCATCTGGCATCCCAGAGACAACTGTACTTTCTGTTGTGAGATATTATTCTTATTATATGTAGCTTTTATAATATGGTATTTTTCAATATAATAATTGTTTGACAGTTAATTGATACTTGGCATCCTTAGATGCAATATGTTTACAGATGTTTTTGTCTTTGGGAGTCAGGATTGTTGTGCTTGTTGCATAGATATTATATGCTTAATTTTTTGTGTATGTGTTATCTGTGACTTCATATGTTTATCCTATCTCAGGATCAAAAAATACAAAAAATTTTTTTGAGTAGGACTTACGATTCAGATCAGTTTGTTGACTGAGTAAGGTCAAAACATACTTGGAAATGTTAAAATGGGAAGTCCTACCCCACCTGCCATATTCTCCAGACATTGCTCCCTGTGACCATCACCTGTTTAGATCAAAGGCGTATGTCAACACTTCCAATCTCATGAGGAAGTCACAAATTGGATCGATTCATGGATCACTTCAAAAGATGAACAATTTTTTCAATGTGGGATTCGTATACTGTCTGAAAGATGGGAACTTTAGTACTGGCCAGCAATGGAAAATACTTTGAATGATACATCTGTAACCAATTTGTTTCATTAAAGCCTCAAATTGTGGGGGGAAAAGGCGGAAGCAAAGTTGTCACCTTGTAAAATTTCTTTCTATACTTGGCCCTGTTTTCTGGTGTAACCCTGGCTTGTTTGATTTTGTCTTGTAGTGTCATTTCTTTGGTGGAGACCTTCAGTATGGGTGACTCCCACTTATTCATTTGCATAAGGGGAATTACGTTTTCTACCTATCAGGTGTGTTTGTGAGGTGTGTATGTCCTAATAAACTGGTTAAATTCAGTAAAGTCTTGCTCTATTGGGCTTGCTTCTGGGTAAAAAAATGTTTACTAATATGTGCTTTATGCCCTGGGGGGTCATAAATTATTTCCCTTTTTCCCAAACAAAATATGAAGAATTATCAGTAGTATCTTTGGTTTACCTATTCTTCTCAAATAGACTCCCTCAATTTTTTTTCTGATATTTGTAGCTGTTTCATTTTTAATTGCATACATTTTGATTTGTTTGGAGAAAATATCATATAGTGCTATTACATATCTTACTTCCGCTTTACTTCTTGAATATGGACCAACTACGTTCAGGGATATTATATCTAGCGGGTTTTTTGTGAGTATTTGGTGTAGCTCAGTATATTTTGAAACATTGGACTGCTTTGATTTTTGACATATTGTGTATTGTGTTGGCACATGTAAGACTCGCCTTCTCAAATTTGGAAAATATCAAAGTGTTGCAATTTTTTCAGTACATTTGCCTACTCCCTAATGTCCCCATACTTAATGTGTGTGCCTTATAAATTCATCAATATAATCATCAGGAATACACACACATCATTGATCAGATTTTTCATGTTTCCTATGAAACAGAAGTCCCTTGTACTTCTGATACAATTTACTTACCTTCCCACTTTCATCTTGCTTAAGGTTTTGCATGACTTTACTCCACCTGTAATCTTGCTGTTGTATAGTTTTCATTTGCTTAAAAACTTGTGATAATCAGACTGTTGTGTTGTATCTTGCGTTAATAATATTTAGATTTCTGCATCCTGCTCTGTTAATTCACCAAATTCCTCTAAACCTTGTGGTAAACTATATGAGGAATCTGCAATAACATTTTGACTTCGTTTAATATAGATGATCTGGAAACTGAATTCTTTTAAATATAGACACTACCTAGCTAATTTATGGTGCAATAGTTTACATGTTAAGAGAAATGTCATCTACATAAACAGTGACTTTGCTAAGCAATTCTGGCCCTAAAACCTTGTCCAATGCAGATATAAACACGCTTGTGCTAATGTTCAGCCCAAAGGATAGAACACAAATTCATGATTTCTGCCGCCACAAATGAATGCTTTATATTTTCGACTTTCTTCGTGGACTTTTATGTGCCGGTAGGACACCTTGAGATCAAGTATACTGAAATATTTTGTATTGTCATACTCTAGAAGCTGTTCGTCCAAGTTGTCTGGTCTTACGGGTACTGGTACTATAATTTTATTGATATGTCTAGCATCAAGAACTAATCTTACAGAACCTTCTGATTTACATACTGGTAATATAGGACTCCAGTATGGTGAATATGAAGGTTGTATAATTCCCCATTTAATCATACAATTGATCTCTTCCCTTGCTCCCTCTTGTTTTGCCCATGGAATAGGATATTACATCACACAAAATGTTTCATTAGGATAGACTTCAAATTTATATTCATAGTCTTTGATTACTCCTGGCTCCTTGCTGAAAACATTGGCATACTTAAATAACATGTCAGAAATTTCTTGTCATTGCGTATCATTTAGTGTCTGTGATTCACTTAGTTTCTGCTCTACCATTTCTTAACTAACCTCAGTGTTTGCTTCTTCAGTATCAAATTTTTTGTTGAAATATACAGTTGGAAAGAAATATTGTACTATTACATTTGACTCGGGTTTGTTTTTGTTACTTTCATCAGGGGTTTTGACAAAATCAATAGAAAAAAAACCTGATCCTTTACATAAAAGTGGTATTTACCATTACCTATGTCTATCTGTGTCTTGTATGTTCTAAACTTGTCTATGCCAATAAGACAATTAACTATAAATTTGTCAATTATAAGAAACGTGCACTTCACTGTAAAATGTTCAGTTTGTAATAGAATAAATTCTGATGTTTAACCAATTTAGTCTTACTGCTTGTAGCAGTTTGCAACTTGCAATTTTGGACAGGAAAGGTTGGAAATTTGCCTCTCTTCTTCAATTCACAGAAAAATGCCTTTGACATTAGGTTGATAGTTGAACCTATATCTAAAATTAACTGTGTGTCAATATTAAATATTTTCACCTTAATGACTGCTTGTATTTGTTCTTCTTGAATATTATTTCTTGTATCGAACACATACTGATACAGATCATCCTTGATGTCACTTTTTCAACCTTATGAAATATATTTGTAGTTTTGCTTTGCCCCCACTCCCTGAGAGGTCAATAGCGTGGGGCTTAACTACGACCGGTTGGTGTTTTTGAAAAGCATAGTATGACTTAATTCAATACCTGGAGCAATTTCAGTTAGTTTCACTGTATGGGTACTTCACCAGTTTGTTTTGTTTGCTGCCCAAAGATTGGCTGTGGTACAGCATAAGGCAAGGCATTATTGCCGCACTCGGCCACTGATGCAGCTGCCTGCTTCTGTTTATGTTTGGCATAGGGCCTTGTGATGGTGGATTGTAATTCACACATGTGTTGGAATTATTTCTATTGTTTTGAAAATTTCTTTTAAATCATTTGTTTTGCCTGTTCCAGTAACTGAACTCATTATCTCTGGGTGTATAACTTTGCTGTTGTGTGTACCAACCTAGATGTGCATTTAGATCATGTTTTACTGGCTGATTTACACAACTATGTTGTTGTTGCACCAGATTTTCTGTTGCTCTATGGGGTACAGGTCTTTCCTCATAGACTTAAGTCAATAGAATAGAATAGAATTGAATTGATTATCACTCATTTTTCTACCCCTTTAGCTTACATTTTTGTATCATTGATAATGAATAACAATATATACAAATTTAATAGTGTTCTGCAACACTGTAAAACTTCTTTTCAATGAGATAGTCTCTAAATTTCTTTGGAAAGTCATTGTCAAGTGCACTATCTTGCAGGTTTTTAGGCAGACTTCTTAGTAGTCTGATACCAGAGTACTGGGGTCCTTTTTCTAGCATTGCCAGTCGGTGGGGTACGCCCCGTACTTCATTCTTCTTTCTTGTATTGTGAGTGCATACACTAGCATTTGTAATCAGTCCTCACTACCTCTTGTGATGTACATTATTGTTTTGTATACATACAATGATGAAAAAGTTAAGATACCTAACTTCTTGAAACAGTTTCTGCACATTTCAGAGGTCTTTCTTCTGAAAATGGTCCTAATTCCTTGTTTTGTCTCTTGTTTGTTTGAGTTTCCCCACACAGTCACTCCATACAGTAAGTATGGTTCAGAAAGCCCATGATACACTGTACACAGAAGGTTCTTGTCTGAGTACTGTGATAGCTGCATCATTAAGAATATGACAGACCTCAGTTTCTTACAGACATTATTAATATGATTTTTCCATTTCAGTTCATTATCCACAAGAATACCTAAGAATCTCGCAGATTTTACTTTTCCAGCCCTGTTCCATCAACCTCTAAATACATGTCTACAGCCTTCTCCTTGTTTTTAAACACTCCATACAATTTTTTTTTAGATTTATAACCAGTTCATTTTCCAACAGCCACTGAGCTGTGACATTTGCAGATAAGTATGCTCTTCTCTCAAACTGTTCCATATTTTGGTCATGATTTAGTGTTGTCATGTCATCAGCATACAATATTTTCTTTTCTTCCTCCTCAACACCTATATCATTAACAAACACATTAAATAACAATGAGCCCATTACCAAACCCTGTGGCACTCCATATTTGATGGGTTTGGTTTCTGATTGGTATGAGTATCCTAATGATACATACTGCTTGCAGTTGCACAAGTATGATTTTATCTATTCACCTGGTTGCCCTCGAAATCCATAGTTACCAAATTTTTGTATCAGCATTTCGTGGTCAATGGTGTTAAATGCTTTTGAAAGATCCAGAAACATTGCAGAGACAATCTTTTTTTCATCTAAGGACTGTAAAATGTATTCTGTTAGACTGGAAATTGCTGATTCTGTAGATTTACCCTTTCTGAAACCATGTTGTGAGGGTATGAGAATGTTATGTTTGTCCAAATAATTAACTAATCTGGTATACATAAGAATTTTTCAGATTTTCGAGAAACCTTATATAAGTGAAACTGGTCTGTAGTTGTTGGGGTCATTGTACACTGGCACCACCTTTGTTATCTTCATTTTCTGGAAAAATTCCATCTTTGAAAGAACAGTTTGCTATGTTCAGAAATTGTGTTATTATCTGATCACTTACCAGCTTTATTACATGATTTGATATTTCATCATCACCAGCTAATTTCTTGGACTTCAGTTTCTGTATAGTTTTCTGTAGTTCATCTTCCGTGACTGGTCTTAAGAACATAGTACTGCATGATCTTTTTTGTACCTTAGTACTCCTCTGTTTTTGACTATTTATTTCCAATTTTAAGTTTTCTACTACACTGATATTGTTATAATTTGGTATGTTTGCTATTTCCATATCATCTGTGACCACTGTGTTGTCTATTTTAATTTACCTAATACCTTCTTCTTTGTTTCACCCATCTTTTTCCTTTCTTTCAGTATTAATTGCATTCCAAGCTGCCTTTACCTTGTTTTCTGAGTTCATTTCTGTGGTGTCAATTGCTCTTGGCTTTTCATTCTCTTCTTGTTTTTCTGTACTTCTTTTTTAACATTTTATAGTTTTCAGCTTTGTCCATCCATCTCAGATCCTGCAGCTTCCTTTGCTGTTCTAGTATTTCACTGGTAATCCACTGTGCTTGATCTTGCAGTCTTTCTTGTCTCTTTACTTTGGGAAATTTTGCATTAAAATGGCATTTAATTGTTGAAATAAATGCGTCATATTTTTCTACTCTGGGCCTGTAGGGCTTCATCCCAGGTTTCCTTACTCAACATTGTTCTAAAGATGTGGATATTTATTCACTGATGATCCTAATTTCTTTGGTTGTTCATTTTGGTTCTGATACTGTGTCATTACTTCTGCAAAAGCTGATTAGTTGTCCATGATGATCAGATATTTCTGCCTGAACTATGTGTGACTCATAGTTACACATATTAGTAATTATGTTGTCAATAACTGTCTCACTTTGTGAAGTCACTCTCGTTGGTGCAGTTATTGTTACTTTCATGTTATGCTGTATTAACAATTCTTCAAAATCCTGTCTTATTTTTGTGTCTTTTCCCATGTCAGTGTTAAAGTCTCCACATATAATGAGGTTTCTCTTCATATTCATTTTCAATAAGCTAGATATTTTTTTCAGAAAGGTGCTAATATTGCCACATGGTGATCTGTGCACACAAAACACTCTAAAATCCTCTGTCACTATACCAGTAGCTTCAAAGTCATTTTCTCTAGCTATGGGCAATGTAGCAGCTTCATGGTTTACATTCTTTAGGAGAGCGCCTGTTTTATTATATATAAAAACGCCACCAGCCTTATATTTAGATCTTCAGGAGTAACTAGCTAGTTTGTAGTCCTTTGTTGCAACATTACCTATTTTACTTTCAGTTAGTCCATGTTCAGTGATGCATGATATGTCTGGTCTTACTTCACTCAGGAGTACTTCTGCTTCTAATTTTTTGTTACCAAAGTATTGAATATTTTTATGAAGTACTTTTATGCAATTTTTCCTTTGGAAGTTTACAAGTTGTGAGCTGTATTCTGAGGCAAATTGTTTACCGTCATCTTTTTTTGTTTGGAGCTTATATTTTTCTTTTCCAACTAGAGTGTATGATTTTTCACCCCCTTCAGGCCATATTAGTTTCCCTTGCTTCTAATGATTTTGCAGACATCTGCAAACATTCTGCTGAATGTTACAGACCCCAGTCTATTTAACGGCAAGCCATCCTTTGTTAGTGACTTTTCACTTAGGAATTCATTTCGGTCTATAAAAACTGCCCCAAGATGACCACATTGTTCTTTAAGAGCACAGTTTATTTTGGCATTATATTTTTCACTCACTGAACTACAGTTTATGATTCCGCTAAGTATCAGCTGAGATCCTGCATATATATTTCTTGTAGAATGAATCATGTTTCTTGTTTCGTTTGCCATTTCTTCCTCACTGCTGTTCCTTAATGAATTTGTTCCAACATGTATCGAGCACTGACAGAAAATATTCAGTGTTGTGCCTGGGAGTTGTGACTAATTTTCTCTAATGTGCAATGGCAAATGACTTTTCAAAATTTTTAACATATCTACCTGTGATACTGGGTTTGTCCAGTAGTGTGTGTTGTTCAGGTAGTTTTCAAAGTATCCACACGGACTACTGTATTTGCCACTGGGTTGAAAACCTCATGTCTGAGTCTTTCTTGCACTGCCTCAGACCAGTATTTGTGGAGGAAAGCTCATTCAAATTGGGTATAAGTGCTGTAATGTTTGGCCACTTCAGCTGCCCATAAAAGAATGTCACCTTACTTATATCCCACAACAAATCTGATTTTCTATGCTTCTGTCCAGTTGCGTGAAAATACATGATGAAAAGTAGTGATAAATACTACTGGATTCATTCTTTTACCTTCTGTAGTTAATGTAGAAACTGTTGATGTCTCAGCAACCCTAAGTCTGCAAAAATAGTTCGTAGACTTGTAGCATTTTTGCTCGTATTTATGTTGTTATTGCAGTTACCTGTAATTCCGGTAGGTAATTGTTCAGGTATCAGAGCTATGGGTATGTTTACATTTTGAACTCTACAACTGTCACTGGTACCTGCTGTGGGACTTCTGACAATTTGTGGATAAATACTGACAGGTTGTGGTTTTTTCACCATAGCCTGTGTATTATTTACAAGCATATTTCAAGATCTGGTAACATTTTCTTCTAAAAGATTACAGATCCTACTTTCCACGGCTTGTAGGCTAATGTTTACCTAGTTCACTATTTCATTTTCTTTTTTCTGAATAGCCTTTTCCACTACATCTGTGTAGAGCATACAGTCTGTTACTAACTTCTCTGCTATTACCCTTATCTAACGTACCCGCTTCAGCTTGACTAATGATATTACTCAGATTTACATTGAACTTCCCTCTCTCCTTCTTAGCACATGCTGAGTTAATTTCTAATGTTGCTACCCTTAGAGTAATCTCTTCTCCAGCCAGAGGTACACCTTGATAGTCTTTATTTAGTTTGTTAATGACAGTAGTTACTTTTTTTAATGTTGAAACCAACTGGTTTTGTGTGGCATCAGTATTTGTGTTTGCGTCTGTGATTTTCTTTATCTGTTGCTCTGCTAGATCATTATGGTCATTAAAAGAATATAATTTCTGTTTTAGCTCCATAATGATACAGTTAACTTCAAAAGTACTTCATGCTTTACTTGTTTTCACAAATAATTCAATTTTTCATCGATTTCAGTGCGAAAATTTTTGGCTATGTCATCAAATTTCTGTGAGACCGTATCTTGCAAATCCTTGAATACTTGTTGCTGTTCTTCACTGTATTTAAATCTTGTGTGATGGTGTTCAGTTGTGTGTATCAATTTTGGTATCCATATCTTGTTTTATGTCACTGAAATTTGTTTTCATATTGTGTTTCATTGCATCAAATTTCGTGTTTATGTTAGATAACAACTGCCATAGCAGTGCTTTAGTTGTACTACTGTGGTTGCTCTCAGCTGTACTTTTCAAGTTAATGTTTGTATTGTGACCAAGTGGTGTCTGTAACGTATTTTCAAGTTTCGTATTGGAATCACTCTCCAATGTTTCATTCATGAGCTTTGGGAGATGTGTGACATTGTTTGTTCAATTGTAAACATTGTGTCATCAAGTTTATACTGCTGTGGAGTGCTGCTATCATTTTTTGCACCTGCGACACACATCTCTGACCCATTTAAACTTTCTACAGTAGGCATGCATGGTGCCTAAACTTCAATTGTTCAATTGTGCAATTCTACGCTATCTCGGCTGATTGTGTTGGACATATATTTTCTGCCATGTTGTATGAATATGCAAAAATAAAATTTTCACAGAAATGTTAAAATTTCATATGCTTATTATTACACTTAATCACAATTTACATGATGTCAATGCCTGTTTTACGACTATTATGATGCACAAACTACTGTATTGCAATTCTTTGTTTTACTGACAGTGTGAATCACACTGAAAAATTCCTGTGAATTTTTCACAATAAAATTAAAGGAGGGGAATAATGAGAGGAAAAGGTTTCTATCTACATCAAAAGAGGTGGTACCAAGCACAACCATGCAAGCAACTTGCGTAGCTCTCCTACCTTTCCTGCGCTGAACAAAACAGCTTACCATAGAAAATTTTACATAACCTGTATCAAATTCTTATTCCTTTCCAAAATTTTCTCCTCACTTTTTGACTTTTTGCTTTACTTGCTCCCCATTGTGATTCATGCAAACAGAAAATACCAACAATTAGTTTTTATGACTAATGAGAATGTGATAGAAATTTCTTACTATAGCAATAATAACAAACCCTGAAACTTCCTGGCAGATTAAAACTGTGTGCCCGACTGAGACTCGAACTTGGGACCTTTGCCTTTCGCGGGCAAGTGCTCTACCATCTGAGCTACTGAAGCACGACTTACGCCCGGTCTCACAGCTTTACTTCTGCCAGTATCTCGTCTCCTACCTTCCAAATTTTACAGAAGCTCTCCTGTGAGAGAGCTTATGTTCGATTTAGTGTTTCATTTTTTGGTTTTAATAAATTTTAAATTTACGATATTCTGGGGGTCTTTCTCCATGTACCTACACATGTGTAAACTGTTTTATAACCAGAAGATGTAAATTCTATGATATAAAACACATTCACCACTGAACATCTAGAGTGCAAAACAAAAATTTTTGTAAATATGAAAATATTCTCCCACAACTCACTTTGACCATTTCATAATATCCATTTGGTGATGCAGTAATATCAAAATGAACCTGTGGTAGCATCAAGAAGCAGCACCCTGGATTACACGAGATATGTATAATTACTTGCAAAACTTATACCAGACTAATTGAACTTTGTTTAACTTTCGATATTTTGCAGTTAAATAGATAACTAAACAACAAACTGGTGGAGGGTTATCTGAATGCTGGCAACGTGTTGTAAAATGTGGTATGAAATAATTAGATGGTGACTGAACATTGTTTTTCTTGTATTAAACTACAATAAACATCCCACATTTCACATAAACATTTTCACCACGTTTTATTACAGTGGCTGGCAGTAATCAGCCTGGAGGCGACCGGTCAGGACCTGTAAGAGGTTGTTGTAATCATACAAAGTACATGGTGCAGATTTGTGAACACCATCTGGTGGTGCTGGTAGAGGCATCAGCTGACATCGCTGTGTGGTGGTCGCAGTAGGTGTGTCGGTAATGTTGGTGTCATGACCAATTATCACGGGATGCAGCACAGGTGCCGCAGCTGGTGCGTCGGCTTCATGGACGATGGGATTGTGATGGGGAGCCAAGGAACATGGTGTCGTGGTCAGGTTCTGGTTGGCGGCAGTCACTGTGGATTGCGCATCAGTGTAGATGACATAACATAGCAACTGTTGTAGGTACTTCTTGTGTTCCCATGGTCCATGGGTCATAGTTGCGGTTGGGCTCACCATATTGATATGCTGCGGTAATGAGGTGTGAAAATGCTGCTCAGTTGCAGGTAGACACAGTGTACCTTCTTTTTGAGTGACTTCATGCAGCAGGCATGGTGTGGAGTGTGGCACAGCTGTTGTCAGTGTGACGTAATTGTGATGACTAGAAGCATGTCCCACTGCAGCCGTAACAAGTGTGACATCATCCGGTGATGTATGGTATTGCACAGAATGTAGAGTTTAGGCATAAGCTGTGGAAAAACATGGTCTGACACAGGAAGGTCTCTTGTAGGACAGATTTGTCAACAGTAACCCATAAATATAGGTTTCCTGCGGTAGAAGGCAGTCAGTTTAGTGGAAATTGTTTGTCAACAGTTGCTCTACTCTGAGGCTTTCTGTAATTTGATACCTTGCACAAGGGCTGAATCATTAGAATGAAAATGAGTGTGGTGTTGTTCATCAGTACTATCACTGATCGGTATATTAGTACCACTGGTTAGGATGTAGTTGGAGACAGTGGCAGGCAGCCATTGTTCACCAGTTGTTGAGTCCGCCCCGGTAGCTGAGTGGTCAGCGTGACAGACTGTCAATCCTAAGGGTCCGGGTTCGATTCCCGGCTGGGTCGGAAATTTTCTCCGCTCAGGGACTGGGTGTTGTGTTGTCCTAATCATCATCATTTCATCCCCATCGACGCGCTGGTTGCCGAAGTGGCGTCAAATCGAAAGACCTGCACTAGGCGAACGGTCTACCCGACGGGAGGCCCTAGCCACACGACATTTCCATTTCCATACCAGTTGTTGAAACAATGGGAACATTGTTGACCATTCGAGAACCACAGTTGCACTGTTTATATCATCTGGGAATCATCAGGAACACAAAACAGATGGGTACATAAATCATCTGTAGTGATGCCAGGTGATGAAGCACCATCATGGGGCGTATTCTTAGTAGCGTGAAGTCTGCATCCCATGGAAATTGACAGTGTGCTGGCACAAGTATAACTCAGTATTTCATGGCACAGTTGAAAAGAAAATGATGGGGTCACCACTGAAGGTAGTGAGGTGCAGGCATGGTAATTACGATGACAAATAATCACTTGAACTCCCATCACTTACTATGAATAATTTTATTCTCACAGCATATATGCAATGCATTTAGCATAGAGCACGTACTACAGAGAACTGATCTAGGAAAACTACATTTGTTTTTGCTGCAGTATGGCAGTGATATTATTGGGTGGTAGAGCCAGTGGTTCTACATCCCCACAGACCTACAAGCAAGACCTGTCTCATACAAAACCACACCATCACCTTCTCCAATCCAGTCACAGGCAGGGTTACCTATGAAAGTGGTCATGACATTTACAAACTAAGCTGAAGCCACAGTGCAAATATTCTGGAGGTAAAATAATCCACCATTTAGATATCTGGGTGGGGAGTACTCTGGAGAACATCGTTATCAGGAGAAACAAAAAGGCGTTCTATGGATCGGAGTGTGGAATGTCAAATCCCTGAATCAGGCAGTTAGGTTAGAACATTTAAAAAGGTAAGTGAATAGGTTAAAGGTAGATATAATGGGAATTAGTGAAGGAGGAATTAGTGGCAGGAGGAAAAGGATTTCTGGTCAGGTAAATACAAGGTTATAAATACAAAATGGAATAGGTGTAATGCAGGAGTGGGTTTAATAATAAATAAAAAATATGAAAATGGATAAGCAACTATGAACAGCACAGTGAACACATTATTGTACCCATGATACAGGCAAAGTCCACACCCACCACAGCAGTGCAAGTTTATATGCCAAATAGCTCTGCAGATGATTAGGAGATGGAGGAAATGCATGATGATGAGCTAAAAAAGTTATACAGATGGTTAAGGGAAATGAAAATTTAGTAGTCATGGGGGACTGGAATACAATAGTAGGAAAAGGAAGAGAAGGAAAAGTAGTAGGGGAATAGGGACTGGGAGAAAGGAATGAGAGAGGAAGCCCCCTGGAAGAATCTTGCACACAGCATAATTTAATCGTAGTTGACACTTGGTTTAAGAATCATGAAAGAAGTTTGTGTACATGGATGAGACCTGGAGACAGCAGAAGGTTTCAGATTGATTATATCATGGTAAGACAGAGATTTTGGACCCAGGTTTTAAATTGTGGGAAATTTCCAGAGGCAGTTGTGTACTCTGGCCACAATATATTGGTTATGAACTGCAGATTAAAACTGAAGAAAATGAAAAAGGCAGGAATTTAAGGAGATTGGACTTTGATAAACTGTAAGAGCCAGAGTTTCAGAGACAGCATGAGGGAACAACTGACAAGAACAGAGGAAAGGAGTACAGCAGAAGGAGAATGGGTAGCTTTGAGAGATGAAATAATGAAGGCAACAGAGGATCAAGTAGGTAAAAAGACAAGGGCTTGTAGAAATCCTTGGGTAACAAAATAGATACTGAATTTAATCAATAAAAGGAGAAAATATGAAAATGTGATAAATAAAGCAGTGAAAAGGGAATACAAATATTTAAAAAGTGAAGTAGCCAAGAAGTGCATAATGCCTAAGTAGGAATTGCTAGAGAAAAATTCAAGGTTGTAGAAAAATATATCTCTAGGGTAAGATAAATGCTGCCTAGAGGCAAATTAAAGAGATCTTTAGAGAAAAGAGAACCACTTGTACGAATATCAAGAGCTCAGTTGGAAAAGCACTCATAAGTAAAGAAAGGAAAAGCAGAAAGGTGGAAGGAATATAAAGAGGGTCTATACAAGGGACATGTACTTGAGGGCAATATTAAGGAAATGGAAGAGGATATATATGAAGAAGAGAAGGGATATATAATATTATGTGAAGAATTTGACAAAGCACAGAAAGACTTAAAGCAAAACAAGGCCCCGGGAGTAGGCAACATTTTGTTAGAGCTACTAATAGCCTTGGGAGAGCCAACAAAACTCTTCCATCCTGTGAGCAAGATGTATGAAACAAATAAAATACCCTCAGACCTCAAGAAGAATATAATAGCTCCAATTCCAAAGAAAGCAGGTGCTGACAAGTGTGAAAATTACTGAACAATCAGTTTAATAAGTCACAGCTGCAAAATAATAATACGAATTCTTTTGAGACAAGTGGAAAAACTGGTAGAAGCCGCCCTTGGGAAAGGTCAGGTTGGATTCCAGAGAAACGTAGGACCACATGAGGCAATACTGACACTATGACTTCTCATAGAAGACAGATTAAGGAAAGGCAAACCCTCATTTACAGCATTTTTATGCTTAGAGAAAGCTTTTGACAATGTTGACTGGAATACTCTCTTTCAAATTCTACAGGTGGCAGGGGTAAAATACAGGGAACAAAATGTTATTTACAGTTTGCACAGAAACCAGATGGCAGTTATAACAGACAAGAGGCAAAGAAGGGAAGCAGTGGTTGAGAAGGGAGTGAGACAGGATTGTAGCCTATCCCTGATGGTATTCAACCTGTATACTGAACAATAAGTAAAGGAAACAAAGGAAAAAATTGGGGTAAGAATTAAAATCTGTGGAGAAGAAATAAAAACTTTGAGGATAGCCGATGACATTGTAATTCTGTCAGAGACAGCAAAGGACCTGGAAGAGCAGTTGAACAGAATGGACAGTGTCTTGAAAGGAGGATATATGAGGGTTGGAACTTAAATAGCGGCAACTATTTATTCACAACAGATACAAAAGTGTTACATGTAAGCACCTGTTACTGTCCCTCAAAGTAGTCACCAGCATTGTGTAGAACCTGTTGCCAGCAATGGGGAAGGTGTAGTATACTGTTAGCAAAGCCTGTTCTGTTGACAGTGTGAATGCCATGAAGTGGTTCCTTTATCTCCAGAATCAAATCAAAGTCACAAGGACTTAAGTCCGGGGAGTATGGTGGATGGTACTGTACTTCCCAGTCCCATTGACTGAACAGAGTAGCCACAGTTTGGGCTGCATGTGCCCACACATTGTCATGCAAAATTATGGGTGGGTTGCACATAAAGTGTCACTGCTTCTTTTGGAAAGTTGGTCACAGGTGATGGTGACTTTGATTTGATTCTGAAGATGAAGGAACCACTTTGTGCTATTTGCTTCAGAACTGTTCCAGAGATTCGACAGGCAGTAGACCGTTCCATTTGCACCATCAACATAACAGGCTCTGCTAATGGCATACTACACCTTCCACGTCGCTGGAAATGGGTTCTACACAATGCTGGTAACTACTTTGAAGGACAGTAACAGGTGCAAACATGTAACTCTTTTGTATCAGTTGTGAATAAATAGTTGCCACTATTTAAGTTGCAACCCTTATAAGATGAACATCAACAAAAGCAAAACGAGGATAATGGGTTGTAGTCTAATAAATCAGGTGATGCTGAGGGAATTAGACCAGGAAATAAAACACTTAAAGTAGTATAAGAGTTTTGCTGTTTGGGAAGCAAAATAACTAATGATGATTGAAGTAGGGAGGATATAAAATGCAGACTGGCAATGGTTTTCTGAAGAAAAGAAATTTGTTAACATAGAGTATGGATTTAAGTGTCAAGATTTTGTTTTTGAAAATATTTTGTGTGGAGTGTAGCCATTTATGGAAGTGAAACATAGATGATAAACGGTTGAGACAAGAAGAGAGTAGAAGAATCTGAAATGTGGTGCTACAGAAGGATGCTGAAGATTAGATGGGTAGATCATGTAACTAATAAGGAGGTACTGAATAGAATAAGGGAGAAGAGAAATATATGGTACAACCTGGATAGAGGGAGGGATTGGTTGGTAGGGCACATTCTGAGGCATCAAGGGATCACCAATTTAATACTGGAGAGACACATTGGAGAGCAGGGGGGAGAGGGGGTTGGGGTTGGGGGGGGGGGGGGGTAAAAATTGTACAGGAGAACAAGAGATGAATAGAGTAAGCAGATTCAGAAAGATGTGGGTTACAGTAGTTACTGAGAGATGAAGAGGCTTGCACAGGACACAGCAGCATGGAAAGCTGCATCAAACCAGTCTTTGGACTGAAGACAACAGCAACAACAGATGAAAAGAGTAGATGTTCTTTTTAAATTGCTTTCCATTAAAACTGTAGCATGAGAAATGTTACTGAATATCAAAATTTTGCATTTAGTTTGTATACAGTATAGAAGAATGTATATTTTGTTAGACAGGTAAATGATTTGGAAGTATACAAGGTGCAAAATCTAGTACCTCATTTTCATCCCAGGCAGCAACAATGTCTCTGACTCTGCTGGGCATAAGAGCAGAATAGAGTTTGGATGTCAAATACTGGTATGTCATACAACTCTGTATCCGAATTCATCAATAGCAGTGATTGACAAACTGCAGTGTGTTAGTCTTTGGCAATCCATAATCAGACGTTTTCAATGAATGAGAGGGCTGGAGAACACTCTTACTGAGCCAAAAGTCAATCACTCTCCGTATTGAAATAGGGCAGGATAGCATGGCAGCAAGTGGTCTTAAGTTATCTTGTTGAAAGAAACATCATGGAGACAAACATGGGGCATAGCCAATGACCTTAAAATGCTGAAACATAATAGCTGGTGTACAAATTACTGACTGTGTAAACCCAAGGTGACATCTTGTGCGGGCAGTTTCAATGCATTTTGTGTCAGGTGCAAGACCCACGTGATGACGATGAATGCAATGTGGCAATGTTGTACTCCTCAGAGCAATCACACACAGACACATCCATTGTGATGCTGCACACATATTTGAGACACATTTCAAAAGATGACAGTGTGCTGTTTCAGTGTCCAGTTTTTTCGTGGCATTCCTCTCACTACTGCTGCATGAATGGGAGCCACAACAATGGTCACCATGCTGCCGTCCACATTGCTCCACATGTCATCCCACAAACTGTGTGGATACTTGTCTTGCTATAAATTATGTATGAAATGGCTGTATGATATCTGAGCTAACAGTATGTCCTTCCTCTCAACACTAGTCATGCAGAGCCCTGAGATCATGAATGGTGTTGAGTATAGTCCTCTTAAACCCACCTATTGATTACATATTCATGTGACAGTTGTACAGTCCTGAAATGTGAACTGTAATATTAAGACATTATGAACTGCTGTCTCAAAGCAATGAGCCTACCATTGTTGAACTGATACAGGCCGATAGGCATATCTCATTACTGTACTAAGCGTAACATGATTTTCTTACAAACAAGCAATATTCCAATGTGATTTCTCCTTGCCAATTCCACCAGGCAGTTTTTCCTTATATACAGAATGTAAATGGTGTTCTTCCTGTTTACTACATGTGGTCGTGTGAAAATGTCAGTCATTTAAAAATGTGAACAACTCAGACTGCAAGAATTTACAAAAATATTGTCTGCCGATAAAGCAACTGGTTATTTTTTGTGATTGTAGTGTTTTTTAAATTTATATTTTTAGGTAATATCTCTTGTAATGTGGTTTTTTATTTCCTTATAGTGCAGGGGTGGGCAGGAATCCTGCACGTGTGCGGTGCACTTGCACGCGTGCAGTTAACAGGTGTTCTGCGTGCACACAGGGGCAAGCTGGCCAACCGCTTATCTCCCTTCCCCACCATACCCTCTGTCCGCTCCTTCCTCTGTAATGCGTTTTGTTTCCTAGCTTGCTTTATTGAATGAAGGAATAAAGCTAGTAGGACTGCTTGAAAGAAATCATGGTTTGAAAGAGTACCTATTACCTACGATACGTTTTGTTTAATTATCACAGATGGGGTTTACAATACGTTTAATATCTGGAACAAAATTTCTACATACAGACAGATGCAAACAGTTACGTAAATTTTCATCACTGATGTTTGCTCTTAACCGAGACTTATTAATTCAGCAAATGGTTTTCCAGCTCTCGTTATATTAAGCACAATCTTATAACTTGCACGTACCGCTGGGCTATTATTGTTGTCATCCAGAAAAATTGAAAACAGTGCTCCTTAAAATGTTAAATCAGTTAAATGAGAGACATGACAAAAGAAAGTCGCAGATCTCTCGAGGCAACAGCAACTACGACAGATTTATCTAGTATTGTCAGATCGCTCTTCTTATGCTCAGTCAATTTCCCCATCCGCTCAGAATCCGACAATAAATTGTACTCGTCCTTGTGAAATTTATCATAATGGCCTTCAATACTAAACTTCCGCTGACCTGCGAGAATACTGCCATATATTATGCATTTCGAATTTTCACGTTTTTGCACAGAGAAAAAATGATTCTCCCATTACTTTTTAAAAGACAGTAAATCTCCACTTCTCCGTTTCCTTGTTTCACTCTGAATTTTCTGGTTCTTGAAATACAATGTTCACTACATAGTGGTCGATTCGCATCAAAGTCCGCAGCTTAGCGCACTACAGTGCAGCAACCTGCCGGCTGTCGCCACTGCCCCAGTCGACGGTTGCACGCGAGCAGCACACGTGCAGCACTGTGTGCTCATGAGCCGCGTGCAACGTTTGCCCGCCCCTGTTATAGTGTGTCAATCTTTAAATTTGGCAATGACTGCAGGAAGTAATAACTAATATACCATATACAACTAGTCCAGTGACTTTTGCCAACATTTTTTTCAGTAATTTCAGGAATAACATCAGCTGTTCACTACAAAATAAGAAATACTCTTCCAGCTCAGACTACTTTCTGTTCCAGTCAGACACAGTACTTTCTGGATAAAAGTATATTCTCATGAAACTAATTTTTGATAGACATTTTAGAATAATTGTTTTAACACTGCAACTTTCTTCTTTGCAGGGCCGACCTGATTAGCCTTTTTGCAGATTATTTCACTTTAACTCCATGCACTGGTATTATAGAACCTGAAGCAGCTGCTGTTATCACAGTCAGTTTCTGTGCTGACGTGGAAGGAAAATTCTCAGAGGTAAATAAATCACTGTTATAGATTCGTCACAGAAATGTTAGTAAATTCTCTTCCTGTGATAAGAGAAATATTCTAAAATTTCTGTGTTGTTCAGAAATTTTGTACCTTCTTTGATGAAAACAGTCAGTCAAAGTAGTAAGGTGTGTCCATTGATGAATGTTGCAGATTTGCATCCTTTTTTTATGGTGAGTGCCAATGGTTCCAAAACATATATTTATACTGTGAGGTTGTCTACCAGAAAATTAAGAAAATATGACTTGACAAACAGAAATCAACTCTCTATCATACAAACACTTCATAATACATATTTATTGCTAATATTGTGTGTACTACAAATTAATTCTGTAAACACAAAACTGTATTTGCGTCCTAACTGGCTCATGACTCACTCTGATGCCCCCCTTTATGTTCCAAGTTCACCAAAAATCGTAGTGGGGTTCAATGATAATATTACTTTCGTTATATGTAATAGTACTGTACTCTTAGATATCCTCACCAAAATTAAAACTTTTTGTGAAAATTACATTGAGAAACAAAATTTCAATTGAAAGTTTAAAAAATTATTTTTGTTACTTTAATGTTCTATCTCTTGACTTATTGTCATTCACCTTCTTGCTTCCCAGTACAAGTCTGAATTACAATCATTTAACTTTGTACACTGTTTTAAATCATCTTTGTCAATGATCAAGTCAATCTTGTGACACACAACTCATACTGGGGATGGCAGGATGGAGATTTTTTTTTTTTTTTTTAGATTGGGGGGGGGGGGGGGGGGGCACACAATCGTGTACAGTAGTCAAGGGGCTACTACTTCACTTCTTGGTCCATTGGGTACATAGGCAATTGCAAGGAGGCACAAGAGGGGACATTTACACCCTCCAAGAATCTGGGTACAGGCTTCATATTCGTGACAGATTGCACTCAAATTTCTAGCAGTCATTGGCTGTATGACTCCTCTACACCGCACATTTAACATTTCTGACTGCAACCAGAAATACTGCATGTTTATCACTCACTTTAAATCTTATGATTTCTTAGTTGTCATTTTTTTCACAGGACATTACACCAATTTGTTGGTGCAGCTGCGGTTGCAGCATTGATCTACAACGAGATGGAGAAGACCTTTTACAGAATTGGGCCATAATAAGATCTGAAATCTTTTACTGTTGTTTCCTCATTCACCCTTAATGAGGTCCCATTAAGTGCCAGTCTGACACATTGACATATGTTCTGTTGTTATGTTGTACATAAACATGGCACTAGTCATCTGTCCCTAATTCCTATAAAAACACACATTCACCTTGATGCACAACCAATGGACATAACAGTAATTTACCATTTATCTGTGGTAAAAGAGCAGGCTTGAAAGGAGATTGCAGGATACTCAGTAGTAAACAATCATGCTGTATTGTAGGCCTGTACATCTGTGTTGAATTTCAAACAGATCATTTGTAAAAGGAACATACCTTTTTCTGCTTCAGAAGAAGGTGAAAAAAGTATGGTATTTGAGAGCTGAAAAATGTACTATCCAGGTATGAGATCTCCTCTAAGACTACAGATGCAACACAGCACAATGTATGAATTCTGCAATGTATGAATTCTGCAGTCTAGCTGACATGCTGACAGTAATATGACAAACTGGAGAGACAAGGATTATCTTGATGCAGTCATAGGCTGAAAAAGCACTCACTTGATTTTAATATGAATAGAGTAAAATGGCATGAAGATAAATTCACTTATCAAAGGTCTTTTAAAAATAACTCTGTAGGTTTTAAGCAAGAATTGCAAATATTGAAGCATGTTAACCTGGTAATTTATGGCCAATCCAGTAGCAATGGGTAAACTGCTCATAACAGAAGACCACTAATATAAAACATCTTAGTTAGGTCATAGGCATCTTAGAATTCTAACCCAGGAATTGAGAGATGAACTGCAGGAAATATTACTGAAGTAGCAAGGAGTTTGTTGTTGTGGTCTTCAGTCGTGAGACTGATTTGATGCAGCTCTCCATGCTACTCTATCCTCTGCAAGCTTCTTCATCTCCCAGTACCTACTGCAGCCTACATCCTTCTGAATCTGCTTAGTGCATTCATCTCTTGGTCTCCCTTTATGATTTTTACCCTTCAAGCTGCCCTCCAGTACTAAATTGGTGGTTCCTTGATGCCTCAGAACATGTCCTACCAACCGATCCCTTCTTCTAGTCAAGTTGTGCCACAAACTCCTCTTCTCCCCAATTCAATTCAGTACCTCCTCATTAGTTATGTGATCTACCCATCTAATCTTCAGCATTCTTCTGTAGCACCACACTTCAAAAGCTTCTATTCTCTTCTTGTCTAAACTATTTATCGTCCATGTTTCACTTCCATACATGGCTACACTCCATACAAATACTTTCAGGAACGACTTCCTGACACTTAAATCTATACTCGATGTTAACAAATTTCTCTCCTTCAGAAACGCTTTCCTTCCCATTGCCAGTCTACATTTTATATCCTCTCTACTTCAACCATCTTCAGTTATTTTGCTCCCCAAATAGCAAAACTTCTTTACTACTTTAAGTGTCTCATTTCCTAATCTAATTCCCTCAGCATCACCCGACTTAATTCAAATACATTCCATTATCCTCATTTTGCTTTTGTTGATGTTCATCCTATACCTTCCTTTCAAGACACTGTCCATTCCGTTCAACTGCTCTTCCAAGTCCTTTGCTGCCTCTGACAGAATTACAATGTCATCGGTGAACCGCAAAGTTTTTATTTCTTCTCCATGGTTTTAATACCTACTCCAAACTTTTCTCTTGTTTCCTTTACTGCTTGCTCAATATACAGATTGAATAGCATCAGGGAGAGGCTACAAACTGGTCTCACTCCCTTCCCAACCACTGCTTCCCTTTCATGTCTCTCGACTCTTATAACTGCCATCTGCTTTCTGTGCAAACTGTAAATAGCCTTTCACTCCCTGTATTTTACCCCTGCTGCCTTCAGAATTTGAAAGAGAGTAATCCAGTCAACATTGTCAAAAGCCTTCTCTAAGTCTGCAAATGCTAGAAACATAGGTTTGCCTTTCCTTAATCTTTCTTCTAAGATAAGTCGTAGGGTCAGTATTGCCTCATGTGTTCCAACATTTCTGTAAGATAAGCCTGGATTAATTGGTGAATATACTTGTGTGTTTAGGACAAAAGATGATATGCCTCTTTCTGCAAAGCATAAGACATTCCTATAAGTCTTGGTATAGTGGTACAAGAAAAAAAGGAAATGACTGACAATAGTATTACTTTTTTTAATAAAATTGCAGCCAAATAGCCATATACAGTTACTTTGCTTAACATTTTACATTTACATTTTACATTTTTGCATATTCATTTATCGATTTCACTCTTTTACTGCACAGTTATATGTGATATTGTTCAAAGGCTTTGTTACACAGTTCACATACACATGTTGTAGTGGGTCTTGATTAGTTTTGTTTTTGCAGATTAGATGATGAAAGCTGTGAATAGAAAGTCTAGTTATGACATGTCGCTGTCCGAAGTTTGGTGCTGTCCATGAGCAGTTCATCAGTGCTTCGGTGCCGTAGAACTCCAGCCATATTTTTTCTCGTTTGTCCTCCATGATCTTCAGTTGCTTTCTGGAAGCCCTGGTGTGTGGCATCATATATCGAAGTCTGATGTCTTCAATTAGGAATGCCTCTCTCACTAGCAGGTACACTAGTCTAGATCTTGTTGTCTTTGAGAGACCTAGTGCTCTTTTTAGATAGGTCAATTTTACCTTTTCTAGTGTTTCTAGATTTCTTTCTGTCAGGTGGTCCCATATAACCTCCACCCCATAGGCCAGGATTGGCAAGATTTTGTGTTGAATAATTTCATGGTTGTTTTAGACTTAATAGGCGGATGTTTTTGATGTCCTGTATTGCTATTATTGCTTGGGCTGCATGTTCTGTTGTATGTTTTGTGAAGCATTTGGCTGTTGGTTGCAATGTCACTCCTAGGTATTAAAAGTCTGATGAGATTTTAATTTTTTGTCCTCTGATGCTGATTTCTGCATTCTTGGGTGTTTTGCCTCCTTTTCTGAAAATTACCATTTCTGTCTTTGTTATGTTTATGTGTAGTTTGTATTCACTGCACCATCGGTCTATTTTCTCAATGATTCTCTGCAGCTTCTGTATATCTGTTGAACCTACGGCTATGTCGTCAGTGTATGCATATACATACATATCTTCTTCATTTTCTCCAATTCGGACTACTTCTTCAGTGGAAAGAATGTACAGCAAAGGCACCCTGTAAGACCCCGTTTGATTGCAGAATGGGGTTCAAAAAAGAGAAGTTGTCTGATATTGTGCTTAAGTCGTATTCGTGGATTGATTTGATTATTCTTGCCCATACGCTATCTACTCCCATTGTGTTTTCCAGTTTTCGGACTATGAGATCTCTTTCCAATAGGTCAAAGGCTTTGGTAAAGTATATGAACACTGTGTAGAACATTTGTTTCTTTTGTAGTGCTTCGTCGATTTTGTTTAGAAGAAGCCCGACTGCCATAAGTGTTGATCTTACGGATCTGAAACCCATTTGTTGTTCTGGGAGATTACTGTCCACAGAGGCTTG
Source organism: Schistocerca piceifrons (assembly GCF_021461385.2). Classification (NCBI taxonomy): domain Eukaryota; kingdom Metazoa; phylum Arthropoda; class Insecta; order Orthoptera; family Acrididae; genus Schistocerca; species Schistocerca piceifrons. The sequence goes on along the minus strand of NC_060141.1, from coordinate 140,203,806 downwards.
GGTTTTTTGTGTTATTATCTTTGAAAACACCTTGAATTCAGTATTTTCCAGGGCTATGCCTCGGTACTTGTTTGGGTCCATTGGGTCTCCTCTGCCTTTGTAGAGAACTTTTATTGTCTAGTGTTTCCATTGTGTGGGAATTCTTCCAAGTTCCAGGCATTTGTTAAATAGTTTGGTCCATATGTGTTGGAGGGCCTCTTTTGCATCTTTTATATGTTCATTATATATATTATCGGGTCCTGCTGCTTTCTTGTTCTTCAGTGCTTTTATTATTTCTTTCATGTCTTCTTCATTTAGAGGTTCCCATAAATTGTCTTTTTCCTTAGTTTGATGTTGTTTCTCTTTCTTTGTGGGTGTTTTGATTCCTCGTTTGTTCAGTATCTTACTGAAGTGGTCTTTCCATTCCTTCAGATCTATGTTTGGTGTATGAGCCATTTTTCTTGGTCTTGCTGCTATGTACGGGACTTTCTCTGCCTCATCTACTTCTCTTTTTGCCTCTCTTTCTATGTATTCTTTTTTCTTCTCTTCTATTAGTTTTTTGCAGATTCTCCTCTCTTCTGTGTACAGTTTGTATGTTTCCTCATCATGCTGGTTTCTTAGTCTGTGGAGTGTTCTTAGAACAGTGTTCCTTTTGGTGTAACATTCAGCATCGAACCATCTTTTTGCCATCCTTGTGTTGGGGATTGGCCTCCCAATTCACATACTCTCACTCTCATCATGCACTGCTCTCTGCCAGTGCTGTCAGTAACCTTCTGCTTCACTTTTTCCTCTTCCTTCCCTTCCCCACTGCCACCCGATGCTGCACTAGCTAGCCTTGTCTGAAAATTTAGTCTCTGCATGCTCTGCCAGGCAGCACTGTTACCTTTTCCCCCACCTGTACTCTACTACCCATTCCCCTTCTCCACTCCATGCATTTCAGTTTAGCCTGACCAGCCAGTTACGGATGTCGTGTAATGAAGAGAATGTGAATCAGCCATGAGGTGTGCCAAGATAGTCTGTGCAGTTGTGATAATGCTGTGTGTCGGATGCCACAGTATTTACTACACTGCCTAGTAAGCAGGAGATCCCAGGTTCGAATGCCAGTCCGGTATACATTTTTGCTCATCACCACTTATTCTGCTTAATGTCCCAATGCAGCTGACAGCAGTGATCTCACTGCAGTTTACATATAATGTTTCAGAGCTGCAGATTCTGCATGGTGTCTGTTCATTCAGACACCGCGCATTCATATAACAGTACAAGTGTATTGCAACACTCACAAATGTTCAAAATTTCACAATATATCACAATAAAAACCATTATTGATGCAATCAGTGAAATTTTATGCAAAAATGATGTAAACAGTGACACATGTGAATCTAGAGTTTCAAATCAGCACACAAATCTGGAACATGCAGTCTTACGCAAAGGAAAATTCTGAAGTCATCTTTTAGGTATAGATAAACATGGAAATTGTACAGATCTTTCACATAGCTGATTCTGTGGCAACTTTTACACAGGTGTGTCAAAGATGAACACTGCCCAACCAGTTTATCTCAATCACAACAACAGAAATGTGCAGCACCAACAAAACATATTTTCTGCCTGGAGCAGCTTACTCATTTATTGGGTTAGTTGGCTTCAATAGGTAATTTATAAAATAGCAGTGTGTGAATTATCAACAACTCTTAAAGCTTTTGAAGCAATAGTTGATGGAGAAATGGGAGTGTTTAACAATATTAAGCGGACTCTATTTCAAGTTAAAATTTTGAGTTATCCAGAAATGCATCAACCCTCTAAACTGGCAAAAGACGCATCAGAATATGGAAATATATGTGAGATGTTTCAAGATGAATGGGGTCCCAATAAGGGAGAATGCAATGAAATAACTTTTGCCAGTGGAAGTCTTCACAAACAGAAATTAAATTAGACAACTACTGAATCAGAATTGCTGTTCATAGTTTAGAGTCTACAAAAATTTCAAACACTTATGAGGAGTTTGGAGATCATCAGGCTTTATCATTTTTAACAGAAAGTAGACTACCACACACTAAATTAATGAGATAGGAAAATGCTTGTGCATCACATCACTGCACCACCAAAGTGATGTGTTACACTACGTGAGTTATTCACTACCAGACCTGTGTCAGCAAGTAAATATTGGTTTCAAATGCGATCAAGGATGTTAAGTCTGCAACACTGGTGAGAAGGCAGTGTGCTGGATGTTTTGTTGATATATTACAGAGTGCCTTGAAGGTTGTTATGATCTGGTGCACCTATTACGGATTGCAATTTTCATTTTCACACTCTGGCCTACAGTTCCATACTGCATCACCAAACTAAATATGAAATGAGCAGACCTTGACCCCAACACTGAGGTTGTGCATGGGATGTCCTTGCCAACTGCATGAGCTTGTGCATTTTGATTGTCAGTATGTCTCCATCCTGTGGCTTGGGGTTAGTTGTGACAGGTCAGTCTGGCTGCCTCCTGCTGCATGGGGTAGCATAGCTGCTGTGTGTTCTAGGGCAGGAACTGTTGTTGGCTGCACTGATACATTGTCTATTTTGCAGTATTGTAAAAATCCTATCTACCAACATTAATTTCTGCTCCAGTGCTTTGCACTCTTGCAAAATCATTGCTAGTTGCACATGTAGTGGTTTCAAGATGTATGTGATCAGGCATGAGGTAATGTCTACCAGAGCATGCAGCCAGTGCCAAAGTTGTGAAGGTGAACTGGTTCACAGACATTCGTCATGTACAACTCATTTTAATTGTTGCTCTATCATTTGTGAAAAGCATTACAGTAGTGCTGATTTCACAATGCTCTATTTGTTATTATTTGAGGGGGTGCCAGAATGATGTCACTGATAATGTCTACATAGTTCAAATGGTTCAAATGGCTCTGAGCACTATGGGACTTAACATCTTAGGTCATCAGTCCCCTAGAACTTAGAACTACTTAACCCTAACTAACTTAAGCACATCACACACTTCTATGCCCGAGACAGGATACGAACCTGCGAAGGTTCTGTAATTTGCATTTACACCAGTTTGTCCCACTGTATGTTGAGGTTATGTACACAGTTTAAAATCATATTACTATTAGTTACTAATGACTTACATTCTCCTTCAAGCTGATGCTCATCCAACCTGTCACCTGCTTCTTTAAGTAGTCCATTCACTAATAGCAAGCATTCTGTCTGCACACCATCACATGTCTGAACATTCACATTATGGGATTCTGGATACAAATCGTAATATACATAATAAACAGTTCATATTTTACCATAAAGACTGCTACACATGAACACTGCATGAAGTACAAAGGCAGACTAAATTAAAACATGGCAGCTCAAAAGAGCAGTTAATGTTCCAAAGATTGTAATTTGTGTGGTCGATGTGACCTATTGACACCACAAAGCCCCCCTTCCCCCAGTATAGAGTATGTCCTCTGAGCCCTAAGCTAAGGGGGGTCATGTGGATGTCAGCATCGGCATGAGTGGTGCGAGGTGGCAGGTGCATGACCAGAAGCTCCATCTCCGTCGGGACAGCGTGCATAGGTGCGGCGGGCTGCCGCCGGTCCAACTCGTAATCCGAAAACCAACGGAGCAAAATGATGCATCGACCAACTCGGTAGAAGTGGTATAGGAGAGGAGGCAGCCTGTGAGTGTGCCTTCAACGAATGCATACTGAGCCATCCAAGGAAATGAAAGCTCGAGCACATGATGGGTCGCACTCCTGTGGAAGGGACAAGCTGTGCACTATCTTGACATTGAGTTCCTCGGTGAGGGTTGGTGAGCAGCACAAGCACACTATTATCTAACACGATAATTGTCACATCATCGATGCAGTCAGGTGGACTGTTGCAGTGCAAAACAAAAGACAGGGGGTCCACATCTCTAGTACCTGAAATGTCTTCAAAACCTGTGAATGGGGATGATGAAGACATGCCTGAGGAACCCGCGAACTTCGGTGGTGACTCATTGGGCAGAGAAAACACAGCCGTAGGTTATCGGGTTCATCAAAAGAACATGTGCTCAGGCAGTCTGACTGGAACAGCAGAGGGGTGTCAGGATCTACAAAGGCAGGCTTGAGCCTGTGTAGAGAAATGGTTTGTGGGTGATCTTTTATCATAATGTCAAATGTCGTCTCACTCCTCCAGAATACTTCGAAGGGGTCAAGGTAAGAGGATTGTAAGGGTTGTCTGACAGTGTCATCCCTGAGCATGATGTGTGAGCAAGTGCTGACTGCGGTCAGCATGTGTCGGGTGTGTGTGTGTGTGTATGTGTGTGTGTGTGTGTGTGTGTGTGTGTGTGTGTGTGTGTGTGTGTGCGCGCCTATTTTGACAAAAGCTGTACTGGCTGAAAGCTTCATTTGTGACAGTATTTTTGTTATGCCTATCTGCGACTCATAGCATCTTCACTATATTGTGAATGGCAACTTTCCTTTTCATAGTATTGTTACATTCCATAGTGGATTTTGCATTGTCTGATATTATACACAGTGAAAGAAATGAAATATGAAAAAAGTGACCTGGAGAGTAAGCATAATGTTTGCAGGCAAGTACTTACATAATCCATAAGCATTTTGTAGTGCTACTTTCCTTTTATTGTGAGTCCATTTCAGTGGTATGAAAACAAACATGCAGTGTATCACACAGCATGATTTCATAAGTAGTAATCCTATGTACATACACATGATCAAAGAAATAAAAAACTTTGTCCCAGAAGCTTTCTTTACTTTTCCTAATACTTCTAGAATTTTATATTCAGTTCTAATTCCAGCAGGCATTTATGTGCTTATTATTGCCAGTACTACTGTGTTTTTAGCTTTGATGTCTTTGCCACCATTACATATTAATGTCAGCAAATGCACTCTAAATAAATCAGTTTTGTAGTTTAGACTATCTGTCTTACCATGATCTGCATTATGTTTATTCATAAAGTGATATATTATGCATTATTTCTTTCAGGAAATAATTGTTGAAGTGACTGAGCCTCTACCTTTATATGAAAGCAACAACATAGTAAAACTATATGGAATTGCATGTCTCCCTGCCATTGATCTAAATGATGCAGAAAGTATGTTTCAGGAACATTACATCTGTGAAGCAGTGAATGATTTTGTGTGTCCAGAAAAGGTAATGACATTCTAAGTCCCACATTTAAGCATTACTTTCATTAGCCACAGTAGCAATACTGACTTAGGATGGACATATTAAAAACTTTGAAACTGAGTCAAAATATTATGATAAATTGCGAAAGTTGTTAGGATTTTTAATTTCAGGCCTGACCACTAGACAGGGCTGCATAGTCCTGAAGAAAATTATTTTGACACATGATATTATGTTCGTGGATTTTACAGTGAATCCTAAATTAACTCTTGTTACACTGGCCTACAAGAAATATTTCTTTTTGTAACATATACTGAACTAAATATTTCTAACAACAATATGCAAGAGAGAGACTGCTACTCACCATGCAGAGGAGATATTGAGTTACACAGACACAATGAAAAAGACTGCCAAAATACTTAAGCTTTCAAAGTCCTTTTCTGACAGACATACATTCACACAAGCACAACTCATGCACATATCATCATTAACTCTGACTGCAGTCAGTCCCCAGTACACAGAGGCAGGGCCATGTGCATGTGACTTGTGCTTGTGTGAATGGGTGTGTGTGTTTTCTCTTTTGGAACGACTTTTTCTGAAAGATTAATTATTTTAGCAGTCTTTTTCATTGTCACTGTCTGTGATTCAGTGCCCCTGTATGTGCTGAGTAGCAATTTACTCTTTCTGTATTGTGTTATTTTATCATGGACTTCGCACTGTTTGATTTAAGCAAATTTCTTATTTTTTAGGCTTTTTAAATAAAAATGTGATGCTCAAATTGCCCCAACACATACCATTTTTGAGTTACAGTGCAAATTAAGTGAACTAAAGTCTTAAGAGAAAACATAAGTTCACTTGTACTTAAGTTTCCTAGTCATACTTTCAGCATTGGAGGAGACTTTAATCGCCCAGCAATCAACTGGAAAAATTAGTTTTATGGGTGGTTCTCACGACAAAAAATCCTGTGAAAAAGCTCTAAAACATTCTCTGGGGGCTACCTAGAACACATTTTCCAGAAGCCCACTCTGTGTGATGTTCTTTCGTTTCCTTATCATGACACAGAGTGGCAATGTGCTGCTGTAGTTGCTGGAAATTGAGAGTACAATCAAATTTCCATATTCTTGAGATAAATATGATACTACTCAGAAACAATGTGTCATTCATTATACTCTGTTTATGATTACCATGCTTAACAAAGTTTACTCATTATTTGGAACATCACCAATATATCAATACAGACTCTATCCAAAACAGTCTGCCTTAGTTAAAAGATATCAATTAAATATACAGAGAACACATTTTCTCTTGTCCCTGTGACACCAATGGCATTGTCACAGTCCCTTCTTCTTCCACAGCTCACATCATATCTCCAAGGGAGGACCTGATGAAATAGAATGAACCACCCAACCAACAGGTACTGTGAATGTGGTAATATTTCTATCCATGTTCAGGCTTACAGGTACACTGCATCCATGCTCTGCAGTCTGCACGCACATAAATGAAAAATGCATCTGAACAGGAGGCTCTACTAATTCATTGCATAAATAAACTTTTTATAGTGGTGATCATCATTCATCAGTTTGGTAAAGGCTTGTGCAACACATCACTTTACCAAGGCACTATGTTACACTACAGGTTCCCCTCTTTGGTATATGATATTATCACCATTGTGAAAAGCCAGTTAACAATTAAAATATAAAGCTCAAAACTAGTTATAACCTACTCCACTAAAAGTAGGAAGAGCTTGTGTCAATTTGATGCAAGATCACAGTTATAATTTATATCATTTGCAGTAAAAATACTTAGTCCTGTTAATTGCATGTAGAATATTCCACAATGAATTATAACCCATTAATCATAGTCATGTATTGTCCTTAATTTAATTTTGATTAAGCCTCTTTAAACCTCTACCAGGAAATCATTCTCTCATTATGACTATGATGAAACCTATGATAATACATATTACATATAAGTACATTTCATTAAATAGTTTCACAATATATCTTTATTTTATCCCAAGAAGTCTTCATTGCTGGGAGCTGTAGTTGAGTAGTATTTTTAGTCTCTTCATCCTTATTTCATTTATCCAACTATTTTGCTTCCAGAACTCAAGCTTTACTAGCCATACTCACTGCACTTTTGGAAATCATTGGATGTGTGTAGACCTCTGGCTCACAGGTGTATGCAGATTTTAATAAATAAATATGAGAAGGTTCTATGACGTAGACTACTGAATGGGGAAAGAGCAAGGATAGCTAAAGTTTACAGGTGGAGAAGAAAGACAGAAAAGAATGTCTAAGGACATTAGAACTTAAGAGAGAAAGGAGACAGATCCCTCAGACTGATACTAGTCCTATCCCAGCCCCTGCCCTCACCCCACACACCTTGTAGGTTCTACACTGATGGGTCAGAGAATGAAGATCTTTGCAAATTCTGGAGAATTGGTGTCATCAGCTTCTCCTCACCAAGCCATGAAAAGTGGTTCTAACACCTTTCTATTGATGCCTAGTGGGGAGGATAGTAATAAGACACAGTTACCACCTTGTCCTCTGTAAATCCAACATTCAGATTATGCCAATTTCATGGTTAAATTGCCCACATCTTCCATGGAAAAACTCCTATAAACCTAACCATGTCACTTACATAGGAAAAGTATATGAAACCATACACACCTACAATGTTATAATGGGATATTGACCTGTGTAAGTTACTATAGGAAAAACATCTCTTGTTATGACATCAGTAGCCTCATCAGCCTCTTTCAGCATTTGTAAAATGGCTTCTTATTCTTGAAGAACAACATACAAAATGCAGACACTTGTCACTTTATTCTTACACCTTTAAATATGGATTAACAGATTAACAAAGTCTGATAAATTCATCTCCTTTGCTTCTTTGGAGGAAATTCAAAATTCATGGTACCTTCTTATGTAGGAACTATCAAGATACACCTCTTTCCATGGAAAGATTATTTCTATACCATCACTGAACTCTCCATACTGATTGTATCCCTATTTACATAATCCATTCTCTTTCCCAGGTACAGGTCATCCTTTTCCTCTAGATTCACCTATCCTTTCCAACGCACTACACTTACATACAGATTAATCTACAATATCCTGCTAATATTATTTACAACTCTATCTTCTTTTTCTACATGTATATGTTGAGATAACATACTTCTATTGTTCCTGTATTCATAACTGATCTCACCTTTGCCTTCTGTGTTGTGTTGATTGTACCTCTCTGTACATAATAACTACATATATTTATGTACTACTGTAACTATGAATGCTGTCATATCTGGATGTTATCCCATAACGTTTACACTTTATAGCTAAAGGTATATCCTCACTGATCCCCCCTCAAAAGTGACGAAGCAAACAGATAATACCAGTTAAAAGAAAAAATCATCTAGGGTCTGCAGTCCATTTGCTGGCCAGTGTTTGCTGATTTCTGTCATTTGCAAATACAAATGTAACCCTGTGTTATTTGTAACTTGTAATTACCTCACTATGCATGCATTAGTTATTCTATAGTGTTGCTTGTAAAGTATAGGATAATTTAAACTAGATACAGTCATAAAGAAGATAGGAACAGGGGTAAGATACTCCTATATGGAAATCTAAAACTGGCAAATTATGGCCGACAACTTGATACTTAGCAGGCATTTATCTACTGTGAATTTATCCAACACATGTTTCTTGAGACACATACACTCCTGGAAATTGAAATAAGAACACCGTGGATTCATTGTCCCAGGAAGGGGAAACTTTATTGACACATTCCTGGGGTCAGATACATCACATGATCACACTGACAGAACCACAGGCACATAAACACAGGCAACAGAGCATGCACAATGTCGGCACTAGTACAGTGTATATCCACCTTTCACAGCAATGCAGGCTGCTATTCTCCCATGGAGACAATCGTAGAGATGCTGGATGTAGTCCTGTGGAACGGCCTGCCATGCCATTTCCACCTGGCGCCTCAGTTGGACCAGCGTTCGTGCTGGACGTGCAGACCGCGTGAGACGACGCTTCATCCAGTCCCAAACATGCTCAATGGGGGACAGATCCGGAGATCTTGCTGGCCAGGGTAGTTGACTTACACCTTCTAGAGCACGTTGGGTGGCACGGGATACATGCGGACGTGCATTGTCCTGTTGGAACAGCAAGTTCCCTTGCCGGTCTAGGAATGGTAGAACGATGGGTTTGATGACGGTTTGGATGTACCGTGCACTATTCAGTGTCCCCTCGACGATCACCAGTGGTGTACGGCCAGTGTAGGAGATCACTCCCCACACCATGATGCCGGGTGTTGGCCCTGTGTGCCTCGGTCGTATGCAGTCCTGATTGTGGCGCTCACCTGCACGGCGCCAAACACGCATACGACCATCATTGGCACCAAGGCAGAAGCGACTCTCATCGCTGAAGACGACACATCTCCATTCGTCCCTCCATTCACGCCTGTCGCGACACCACTGGAGGCGGGCTGCACGATGTTGGGGCATGAGCGGAAGACGGCCTAACGGTGTACGGGACCGTAGCCCAGGTTCATGGAGACGGTTGCGAATGGTCCTCGCCGATACCCCAGGAGCAACAGTGTCCCTAATTTGCTGGGAAGTGGCGGTGCGGTCCCCTACGGCACTGCGTAGGATCCTACGGTCTTGGCGTGCATCCGTGCGTTGCTGTGGTCCGGTCCCAGGTTGACGGGCACATGCACCTTCCGCCGACCACTGGCGACAACATCGATGTACTGTGGAGACCTCACGCCCCACGTGTTGAGGAATTCAGCGGTACGTCCACCTGGCCTCCCGCATGCCCACTATACGCCCTCGCTCAAAGTCCGTCAACTGCACATACGGTTCACGTCCACGCTGTCGCGGCATGCTACCAGTGTTAAAGACTGCGATGGAGCTCCGTATGCCACGGCAAACTGGCTGACACTGACGGCGGCAGTGCACAAATGCTGCGCAGCTAGCGCCATTCGACGGCCAACACCGCGGTTCCTGGTGTGTCCGCTGTGACGTGCGTGTGATCATTGCTTGTACAGCCCTCTCGCAGTGTCCGGAGCAAGTATGGTGGGTCTGACACAGCGGTGTCAATGTGTTCTTTTTTCCATTTCCAGGAGTGTATCTTTCTTTTGATGATTATGATATTGCAGTGCCTTTGTTGTTCAGAATCACTACGCCAAATTTCTTTTGACATGCATGCATGTCCAAGGGAACAGACACTGCTGCAACTACAGCCATTATGAAATATATAAAATGTATTCACATTTGTGAATACGGACAACCATAAGTTGTATAATGGAATGACAACAATGAAAATTTGTGTTCCAGAGTGAGACTTGAACCTGGATTTTCCACATTGCATGAATGGTCACCTTAACATTAGGCTATCTGAGCATGACCCACAGCCAGACGAAAACTTCCATATGCCATCAACTATGTGTCTACAACCTACACTCATACATTTATAGGATTCTGGATACAGATCTTAATATATGTAATAAAGAGTTCCCAAGATTTTCATATACATATATATTTTACCATAAATACTGCTACACATGAACACAGCATGAAGTACATAGGCAGACTGATTTAAAACATAGCAGCTTGTCAGAGCAATTAATGTTCCAAAGATTGTAATTTGTGTCGTCATTGTGACCTATCAAAGCCACATAGCCCCCCCCCCCCCCAACCCACCCTCCACCCCAGTACAGAGTATGGCCTATGAGCCCTGAGGGGGGGTTGTGTGAGTGTCAGAGTTGGCGTGAATGGTGCAAGATGGCAGGCACACTGCCAGAAGCTCCATCTCCGTCGGGACAGTGGGCAGCCGCTGGTCCAACTCATAATCCGAAAACCAGTGGGGGGGCAATGATGCATCGTCCAACTCAGGAGTAGAGGTATGGAAGAGGAGGCAGTGTGTGAGCGTGCCTTACCCAAATGCATACTGAGCTGTCCAAAGAAATGTAAGCTCGAACACATGAAGGGTTACACTGTTGTGTGAGGCACAAGCTGTGCACTATCTTGATGTTGAGTTCCTCGGTGAGGGTCTGGTCTGTGGTGTCAGTGAGCAGTACAAGCACATGATTATCTAACACCATAATCGGCATGTCGTCGTTGCAGTCAGGTGGCACATAGCAGCACAAAATGAAGGCCGGGGTGTCCACATCTCTAGTACCTGAAATGTCTTCAAAATCTGTGAATTGGGATGATGATGGCATGCCTGAGGAACCCGCGAACTGCAGTGGTGACTCATTGGACAGAGAAAACACAACTGAAGCTTGAATGGGCTCATTACAGGGCAGGGAGATTGCAGAAGGCAATCACCAGCCCTGAAAGCCTCTAGCACGGGTTCAGTCCAACATACTGGTTTAACGTCTGAAGTTTGTTTGCCGGAGAGTGAGTCCGTCAGCGGGGCCTGTATGGCGGCAGCGGAAGGTGGATGATGGCGGTAGTAATTAATGGTACCTCTAAAATGTCTGAGTTATTTGTACTTAGCTGGGGTGGCAATGATGTGATAGCCTGCACTTGGGATTTGGGAGGCTGTATTCCGTCTGTGGAGACAGTGTAAACCAGAAATGTCACAGAAGACTGACGCAATTGGAATTTTTCTTTGTTGACCTTGACTCCATTGGATGCCAAAGTCTGGAGGACCTGGGGTAAATAATCTTCAGGGTCTTCAGTCGATTTGCTAAAAATGAGTGTGTCATCCAGGTATGTAAAGCAGGACTCAGATCGTCGTGAGATTGAGTCAATGAAACGTTGCCACATTTGCGCCGCATTCTGTAAACCGAATGGCATGAAGTTGTACTGGAACAAACTGAGCGGCGTGATGATTTCTGGTTTTGGAATTTCTTCTGGCGCTAAGGGAATCTTGTGAAAGCACGTTTGCAGTCAATCACACTGAAGATTGTGGCACCCGATAACATATGAGTGAAATTGTTTGTGTTTGGCACAGGGTAATTGTCCATGACAGTCGAACATTTAAATGTCTGTAATCACCAGACATTCGAAAAGAACCATCATTTTTGGTGATGAAGTGAATTGGTGAAGACCAATTATGTCTGATGGCTGTAGAATGTGTGCCTCTAGAAGTTTGTTAATTTGCTGCCGGGACCGCGAGCAACTTAATGGGGTTGAGGCATCTAACCTTGTGTCTATAGGAGAGCCGGCATTCGTAATTATCTTGTGTGTCATTCTGTCAGTGATGGAAGAGACTGGGAACTGCACATGAATCTGAGTAACATTCTGACATGGAGTTTTGGGTTTACTGGGGTGCGATGAAGCGTAGCCGTTGGCGCGATTGGGAAAAGGCAGCACAAAAGTCACATTCTAATTACATGAGTTTAGTGTGCACTTGTTTGTAGAGGTCAGCTGCACGCACAGCATGGAGCAGAGTGTGGAGCCCAGTGACTGTCTCTTGTTAAATTTGCCTTGGGTAACCAGCCCGGGTGAGAGAGTCACTGGCGTCACGTGAGGGACAGTGATGGCCGCCGAACTGCTTTTGTGGCATGTGGGAGAGGGGGAATGTTTATCAACAAGCAGGGCAGCTGCCTGCATAGTGGGCATGGTCGTGCTGTGCAAGCAACTGTTATTAGAGCCACTGTGTGAAACATGAGGCATTGCAAGTAGTGGGGGCTAGGGCGGTGCGGAGGTCACTGAACGCTAATCATCACTTGCAAGGAATATTTTTGAACTAACATGATGAGTGTTTGAACTGATGCTTGGCGATGAATTTCGATCTGGTGGAGGAGCTGCAGATTGCAGTTTCAACAGCAAGGTGCAGGCTGCAGCAAGCTCGTTACAAGTGTGAGCAATGCATTGTTTCAGCTCGTCCTTCTCCTGGTGTAGGTGCACCACTGAGACGTATTCTGAAAGTAGGTCAGTGACATAGGTCACAATCTTGCCCACGAGGGTGAAACACTCGTGAACTAAATCCCATTTTGCAACAGAAACAGAACGAGGAGAATGGAAGCCAGAGCACAGTATCTGATTGTTAGATGAGTGGTGTAACACTGAACACTTTACTACGTTTGGGAAGAGCTTGTAATGAGACAAAAAATCCACACCAGGAATTGGTTCATCAATGTCAGTGGTGTAGAAGGTCCATGGGAAATGCAGAGAAGGCGATAGGTGCACCATCACTTTCACAGAACTTACTGTTTGTAATGTTGGTGCATTGACAGCTCGTAGGAGAGACTTTGTAGGTGAAAAGTCGGTAGGAGCCAATGATTGAGGTATGATAGTCACATCAGCGCCAGTGTTAATTAGGTAGGCAAACCGTGATGAAAGGTCTGTCATGTATAAGTGACCACTCGGCCCAGGGGATGAATGGACGGAGTGCAATGTTAGGGGATGCCCTTGAACTTCCCCACAGGACTCTGCATCACTTAGTTCCTGCAGTCAGCGTTTGGGTGTTGGCAAGGTAACCTGCACTTCTTGACCTCAGGCCCAAAAATCTTATGGTACCAACAGTATGGATGAACCAGATGTGGCTGTGACTGTGATAGTGTGGGAGGCTTGTCCTTGTTTATCTGTTCTGGGACATGAACCGGGATGTGTAGAGTGTAGGCAATTCTTGAGTGCTTGGAGATAGGAGAGATTGAATGAGTACTGCCTGAAGGCGTAGATGGTGAGGAAGTGGAACGGACCCTATCCCTGCCTGCAGACAGCCGGTAACCAGGAGGTGTAGTGTCACACAGCGTTGATGGATGAGCTCGGTGTTTCTGGCGCAGGAGCACATACAGCTGATCTGCGATGTGTAAGCGAGACCCGATAGACTCGAAAGAGTGCTGCAGTAGGTGTATCTGTAGGTCTGTAGGTAACTTGGGAGACCATATCGCCCACAGGGTGATATCTGGCATCGTGTGTTCACTCACAAGTAACCTGAGGCGGCACCAATGTTGGGATGGAGTGCGGTCGCATAGGTGCTCTTCATACAGAATCTTGATTATCAATTTCTGTGGCAAGCAGGCAAGTCAGACCAATATTGTTTTCTTGGTGATCTTGTACTTTGGTGGTGGTGGAGGCGAAAGTAGGATATCACAAATTAAATCCGAGTGGTCATGAAGGTGTGGTACCAAACATAGGAACTTGGAGTTTTCATCAGTCACTTTATACAGCTCAAAGAGGTGCCCCACCACTGTGAACCATGAAACTGGATTGTCTTTGTATAGGGGAGATAGCTTGGGTAGGCAGCCTGGAGGTGGAGATGTAGGTGGCTTTGGCATGTCTTGGAAGGCCTGTGGTCCCGCTGCACAAGAGTTCATGCTGGGATCCAGCATCACTGGAGCGGAAATGTTACTATCACACACGTTCATTTCTGAAGACTCCCGAAAACACAACGCGGCAGGCATGGTCGTTACCATGGAAGTGAACAGACGAGCAGCACATAATGAGGGTCCATAAACTGGACTGGAAATTGCAGGAATAGCGCTGACATTGTCCAACTCGGAAATGACACAGAAGGATGGCACTGCAGACGTGGACGGTACTGTGGAAGGAGCGAGCAGTTGTATGGTCAGAATCGAGGCCCCCCCATTGGTGAGGAGGGGATGGGGGAGAGGGGGGGGGGGGGTGGCCTGGAGCTTAAAGTGGCAACAATGAGAGTTTTCCGCACACACTGGCCATGCACCTTTCGTGGTAGGACCACAAAACACTGGCGAAACCTGTTGACAGTCATACTGTCATAGTACAACATTGCTGGGTGAAGAGGCTATGTTGAGTGCACTCATGTGGTTGTGAAACTGGGCCATCAATCTGGTGGTCTGTTCTGGCGAACTGGATGCATAAAAATGTCTGTTACTGATTTGTGATGAAGGCCAGGCTGGCATAGCTTGGAATTAGTTGATTGCATGTGCGTTTTGCACAAATGGCAGCATTGCACATGACACTACTATAACTAACGTTGTGGTGTGTAGAGGATCAAAGCACATGTGCCAATTTCAGTCCCTTTGAACTTCGTAGGAGCAATCGATCGTCACACCATTTAGTAGATCGTCTGCTTCGCTTTTCAGTTGTTCTTGTGTGTAATCCAGTGAAACAAAACCTGACTCCATTGTTTGAGGTAACTGCGTAATACTTGGTCAGTGTGGAGTTGGTAAAGTAGAGGTTATCCTCATCGAGTGTCATAGATCAATGTCAGTTAGGTGCGAAATAAGTGACGGCAGGAGGTTGTGTTAGCCTGGTTGTAAGAGCTGGGCTTCCAAATCTTCATAAAGAATGTTCGGTGATGTAGCGATGGAACTGTACATGAAACCTGTTGACTCTATAACACCGGCATGGAAGTCGCAGAAGATATAGAATGTTTTGTCCAGGGTCACCAATATGGGATTATGGATATGGGTCATAATATATGTAATAAACAGTTCCCAAGTTTTCTATGTACACATACATTTTACCATAAAGACTGATACACATGAACACTGCATGAAGTACAAAGGCAGACTGAATTAAACATGGTGGCTCATCAGAGCAGTTAATATTCCACAGATTGTAATTTGTGTGGTCGATGTGACCTATTGATGCCACAATCGTATACACTCAAGATTCTGTTCTGTCACGAAAATGCTAACACTAACTTATCTATAACTATTGTACACTTTACAGTACACAAACATATGGAACTATAAAATAGTCTTCTACTTCCAGAACAGTACATTGTCCCACCAATTACCTCCTGAAATCATCACAGGTTCATAAAGCTAATAATATACACAGGAAAAGCAAACATTAATTACTAATACAAATTGTCCACAGAGTGTGATGGCCAGAAAGTAGTTTCTTAACAACACTTACAATACTTATTATATACATAGTACACACTTTAACCTATCATCACCCTCATCTCTACAAAGCTGTCATAACTTTCTCACTATGTTTTACACAACTCATTTCTCATGAACTAGTTTTAAAATGTCCTCTTCACTTATGTTTTTGCTATAGTAGTAACTATTGTCTGAAATGCTTAAAGAATCATTACTTACGCATCTTAAGAGTTAGAAAATAATTATAAATTATTGGTCAATCATTACTTTAAGAATGTCAAATTTAGTACACAGTTTACATTTTCAAATTATTCTTCAAATATTGTCATTCAATATTCATATTATATACAGAAAACTTGTACTACAGAGAATGTATAATATTTACAGTAAGATATAATTTAGTTACAGGTTTATAGATGAGTAAAAGATGTAGCATCCGAAAACAAAAATAAAAACATAGATTGCTACATAGCTCGGAGACCTAGTGCTCACCAGGCACTTGACACAAAAATGTGGTGTCCTCCTGAGGGCTTTTACATCATCTTATTTTTTCTTGGTGTCTGACACTTGCTTGTAGGGTTTTGGCTCAGTTATATTACGTAAAACAAATAACCTTCTAGATTTTGGTTACACTGACCTGTCTGCATTTGGGTGTGGCATAACCTACATTTTGAAGGGACCAATGTAGATGTCAAAGAATTTCTTTAATTCATTGCTTATAGCTTTGGATTTTTCATGTGTCTTCACTAGGACCAGATGATCAATTTCAAAATTTGTAGGTTTCAACTTCTTATCATGTCTGTTTTTCCTCAATTTCCCTTGTTGTTCCATTACTTTCTTCACTATTTCTTCTCTTTCCTGTGGACTCATAGCCTTACATGCTGCGAATTCAACTAATTCATTGATCAGATTCAGTGGTTTCTCGTGATACATTATTTCATATGGGCAAAACCCAGTAGATTAATGCTGTAAGCTGTTTAGTATATCTTTCTATGTACTCTACCCAGCTTACATGATTTTTGTTGCAATAAGTTGTAAATAATCTCCCTATTTTTCTCATGTAATGTGCAGTGGGATTGCTTGATGGGTTGTAAACAGATATTAGAATAAGGTTTATGTTCTCATCATCAACAAATGTTTTCCAAAGTTTAGAAGTAAATTGTGCTCCATTGTCAGAAAGTATGCTCTTCGGTGTTGCTACCTGTGTGAAATAGTCTCTTCTAATTTTCAAAATGATGTTCATACTTGTTGCTTTCTTTAACGAATATAGTTTAACGAATTTTGAAAAAAGATTCACTGTGACAAATATCCACCTTTTGCCTTAGACAATGATCCATAAAAATCTACTGTTACAAGTTGTAGTTGTTCTTTTGTCAAAATGTTTTGCATAAATCCTTTGCAGATTTGATTACTAACTTTTACCCCCTGGCACCTGTCACATGTAGATAATTGTTCTCACTCTCCTGGCAATATAGTAAAAGTATACATTTTCTGGAATCTTTTGAATACATTTCAGTGTCCCACAATGTCCAAAACTCTCATGTACATACTTTATCAGTACTTCAATATACTGCTCTGTCCCACACAATCTCCAAGTATCGCTGTCTGTACTGTAACTTCTGAAAAGTATACCCTGCAGTAATACTGCTCTACTTTCTCATATCCTCTCTTATCCAGATAACTTTTAACTAACTTCCAGTTGGAATCATGGTTCTGATATTTGCGGATGTCATTACAAATTTTCCTTATTTCATTCACATCTTCCACCCCTTTTAGATACAAAATCCAAAATTCCCTTTCACACTCATCACTGTTATTTCACCTTCTCCTCCCATTGCCAATCTTGATACAGCACCAGCAATTAGATTTTCTTCACATTTTATATACTTGACTGTGTAGTCGAACTGCTGGAGGGATAGTGCCCACCTCATTATCCTACTGTGATGCAAGTACACGCTTGTATATAGATTAAAGCCTTATGGTCTGTGTATACTACTACTTGATGTCCTAATAAGTAGTTCTTGAATTTGGTGAAAGCCCAATAGACTGATGACAATTCTTTTTCAGTGACAGTATATGACTTCTCATGTTTTTGTAACATTCTACTGGCAAAAGCTATTGATCTATTCTCTATCACACCACCTACAATCTTTTCTTGGAACAAATGAGCTCCCATCCTGTAGTCACTGCTGTCAGTCATAATGCAAAATGGCTCTGTAAGATCAGGTCTGTATAACATTTTACTGTTGCACATCTGTTTCTTGAAGTTGTTGAATGCCTCCTGACAATCCTTGTCTCATATCCAAATGGTATTCTTCTTCAACAAGTTGTTCAAACATGGCACATTTAAAGCTTGAGTGATGACAAACTTACGGTAGTAGCCACAAATTCCATAGAATGATTGAAGTTGTTTCTTAGTCTTGGGTGCAGGAAATTTTGCAACGGCTTCTAGTTTTTCTTCATCAGGCAAGATTCCTTCTTCTGAGATAGTATGGCCTAAAAATTTGAGTTGTTTAACATGAATTTGCACCTTTCTAGTTTTAATGCCTACCTCCCTGTCTCAATCTATAACATACTTCACCCAAAAAATGTATATGGTCTTCCCAACTCTTTCCTGTTACAAGTATGTCATCAACATAAAGGACTAGATTGCTTAACAATTCTTTTCCCAGAACAAAATCTAATGCTTGGATAAATTCTGCAACTGATACATTAAGACCAAATGGTATAACACAATAGCAGTAGCATCTTCCTTCATACAAAAATGTGGTATATGTCCTGGACTGAATCTCCAATGGTACCTGATGGAAACCTGCTGTTAAGTCTAAACTAGACATGTACTTCATATGTTCAAACTTATGTAATAACTCGTCTATGTTCTCAGGGTGATCAGTTTCCCTCTTGAGGTATTTGTTTAAATGTCTCAAGTCAAGCACAAATCTCACTCAACAGTCACATTTGGAAACTACCACCAATGGGTTACTGTATGCACTATTGCACCTTTCAATTACTTCCCACTCTTCCATCTTTTGTAGTTCTTTCTCAACAGCTTTTCTTTTTGAGATGGTTACTCCTTATGGTTTGATGAAAAATAGTTCGCGAGGTTTTAGTGTAAGTCTACATTCATAGTTTTTCACTTTCCCAGGTTTCTCACTAAACACATCTTTGTACTCCCACAGCAAACTACCTAACCGATCTGTCTGTTCATTTTCTAGACTCCCAGCTTCCTTTAGTTTGGTGGTCACTAATACAGAATACTTGTCTTCACCGCATTCTTCTTCATTGTCTTCCTTGTTAAAGTCAATCTTTTCATTTACACAAAACAGTCTTCTAAATTGAAAATTGTTCTCTAGGCAAATTTGGATGATTAGTTTAGTCACATGTGTTACATCTGTCTTTGGGTTGGTAAGCTTTAACTTTTTGTTATTCCAGTCAAAATCTGCACTTACTCCTTGTATCCAATTCATTCCTAACAAAATATTTTCGTTGAAGTCAGGGACTAAAAAACATCCTTGGTTATACTGTACATCATTAATGGTGGAAGATATTAAGGCTTGCATGTTCACAACTTTGCTGTGCCTATCAGTTGCTCCCTTCATTTTCATTCCAATACCAGGATATTCTTCAAAGTTAACACTATGTCTTATCTGGTCTCTAAATTTTTCAGAAATGGCACAAACAGGACTACCTGTGTCTAAGAGGCAAACTCCCTCATAATTTGCAACTTTTATGTGTATATACAGGCAACCTAAAACTTTTCCTTCCTGCTTTCCTCATCTTCATGCAACAAATCATCCTCAATCTCTCTAAAGTCCAAGTCATTTATACCATTTTTCTCTGCACAATTTTTCTTACTTGTCTCCATTTTACTTAGAGCTACATCAGATGATTTCTTGATGTCATATCCCTCTTTTACACACTGTCTACTTTTCCCAAAACTGATCTCACTGTAAGCCTGCTGATTGGTTCTACTTTCCCAGTTGGAATGCAATTCTTCACAAATAATCTTGATGACCCTTTTTACTCTATCACTGTCACTGTCACTATAACCCTTGTAAGTATTACATAAAGTTTCTAGCGTCACATCTAAATCATGATGGCTGTCCACATGTTCCTTATCTGATGATACCTGCACAGTCTCCATTGGCACAATCTGGTTCTCATGTTCTTCTCAAATACTACTGATATCATCTTCTTCACCATTAATGAAATCTCATTAACTCCATATACACCATGCTTTCTACTTCTCCCTCCCATTCATCGTTATTACTGACACTTTCACTATAAACGTTGCCACACATCCTATCATTTCCAACACTAGACACTTCTACAACATCTTTACAATGATCATCAGAATTGTTGACAAGTACACAAGTACAAGTATCATCACTTACGTGCTTAACAGGGATAGATTCTTCCTCCATTAATTAATCTAATCCCTACTCATCAAGATGACTATCAGAACCAACATTTTCTGTGCAAACTTCTTCACCACACTGATTATATAGACTTGAGATAGTTTCTCTGCTTACATTAGTTCTGGCATTTCCACTCCAATATCTTCGTTTACTTTGTCTTAAGTATCTATTTTCAATGTCTCTAGGCCAATGGTGTTTAGCCTGATTTTGGTACTTATTTTTCATCCCAAACTGACAGGCTCCCACTGAGGTGCCTGTCAGTTTAAATTGCCTCATCTTGATTGGTGATTATCTAACTGTCTGCCACTATTCTCCCAAGGTCTCTCCCTGTTGTCATGTCCTCTGTTTCCATTCCCATTACTATGGTTGATCCATCAATTATCACTTCTGTTGTAACCACTATTATTATTCTGATTTTCATTATCACTCCTGCCTTGATTCCTGCTTTGATTCCAAGCCCCCAGATGGTTGACTGCCAAATCTGCCATTATGTAGTCTCTCATTTCTCTCAAAGGCTCTATCCAACTTATCTACATATCTAAAGAACTGATCTACAGAATTGTCTGGTCCATAAATCAACTTCCATTGTACTCTTTTTGGTAATCTCCTGTTAATTCGTCAAAAGGTTTGTCTAAGTTCACCAATTTCCTCAATTGGTTTTCACAAAAACACTTAAAGCTACCATCACTTTTCTTATACATTCAACCATTTTAATCCTAGCTTGCTCAGATCCTGACCAAAACTTATTTAAGAACTTTTTTTCAAATTCATCAAATGACAAGGTAGAATTAACATTCTGATTGGCCCTTGAGATTGCTTCTCTATTCAAAAATCGCTTAACAAATTTAATTTTAACACTGTCTGTCATGTCATTACTAAAATCATCCTGACAATGCTGTAAAAAATCAACAGGATGCAGTTTCCCATCTCCTGGAAAGCATTTTGAAGATATGCCACCCCAAGCACTATTAATATTGCTAACAAAATTTCTTTGAGCTACACCCTGTTGTAATTCTACAACTTTCTTACTTAAATCTACAACATTGTTTTTACACAAATCTATTCTTTTCATCACACATCAGTTCTACATTACTTATTTGATTGGTAATGTCTGTAAATTTTAACTCAGAGTTCCTTTTGTAGCCTTCTGCTTTTTCTTCTAAAACTCTCCTAGTCTGAACAACCTCTACTTTAAGTTTAGAATTTTCTGCTCCTACATGTTTATCTAGATTTTTGAATCTCTCCTCATTTTTGGACAGCTCTTGTGTGAAATTAGTTTCTAATATATCTACCCTTTCTTCTACCCTTTTATGGGCACTCTGAACTGAATGATACCTATATAAATACATATAAAAGGCCCTAGGAAGCAGTGAATTGTACGATAAACGCACAGATGCATATAAAAAAGGTGGTATCAGACAGTTCATACTAATCTTGGGGGAGGCTGTTGCATAATATTGGCTAAAAAGTTGGCCCCAACACCTGTAACACAAAAACAGGTACCCCAAATGAAAAATGTCAAGTTATCAGAGTTGTAGGGCATGAAATTTCATGTTACAAAAAATCTAGTTTTTCAGTTTTAGGCACTATTAAATGTTCATACACTTGAGAGCCAAACTAATTCCACTTTGTTGTTGGTTGTAAGTCAGAGTTATTCAGTGAAATGAAATTTCAAGTAGGGAAACATAAATCTTGGGTGTGGAGGTATCTGTATAGATCTTCCTTGATTGACATGTCAAAACAGCTGAGGCTGCCATCCCCTCCATTCCATTATTAGCTGTGCCCAGCCTTCCTGTATTGTGTGAGGGATGCTGTAACAAAAGTATGTAAGCAGAGTAGACAAGGATGGGGATCACCCTAGCAAAGATATGAACTGCATAGGGCAAAATCTATTGAGACAAGCGACTTTGACAAAAGGCAGGTTATTATTATGCAGAGCCTGTGAACGAGTATCTCAAAAATGGGGAAGCTGGTCAAATGTTCACATGCTACCATTGTGAGCCACTATGGAGAGAGGTAGAAGTCTAAGTGGAACTATCACAAGATGCTAAATGGTTGGATATCAACAGCTCTTCATAAAACATGGAGTTTGGAGGCTTGTCTGCTCTGTACAGTAGGCAGATGGTGATCTGTGGCATACCTACTGAAGAGCACAATACTCGTGCATGCGCAAGTGTTTCTGAGCACGCCATTCATCATACATTGTTGGACCTGAAGCTCTGCAGCAGACCACCCCTACATTTTCACATGTTGAAACAATGACTTCATTATGAGGGCAGTGGGCACTAGGCTATCAAAATTAAATTGTCAATCAATGGAAACACATCAGCTCTTCAGGTAAATCACATTTTTTTTACACTAGATTGAGGGTCAGCTCCACAAACACCATCAAAGAGGTGAATGGCAGTTTGAAACGTGTGGCACACCCTGGACCCAGGCTGGTGGGAGCAGTATTATGCTAGAGGAGACATTCTCCTGCACTTGCAAGGGAACTGTGGAAGTAATTGAAGACACGCTGACAACTGTGAACCATCTGCAGCCCTTCATGCTTGATGTCTCTCCCGACAGTGATGACATTTTTCAGCAGTATAACTGTCAGATCTCAGAGCCAGAACAATACTACCGTGGTTTGAGGTGCATTACAGTGAGTCACAACAGACCCAAGTTCATCTGATGGCAATCTTATGGAATCCATCTGGGTCACTATGAGGCACCATAACCATGTACACAAATCAGTGGCCCATTATTTACATGAATTACATTACCAGTGCATAGAAATCTAATTCCAGATACCTCCACAAACCTACCATCAAATTTTCAGATCCCTGATGCACAGAATCAGTGGTGTATTCCACTCCAAAGATGGACAAACAAGTCATTAAGCAGGTAGTCACCTGCTTAATAAGGATACTTGGCACATCAAAGAAAGGTTTGGAGCCATCTGTATGAAATATGAAACCTATTTCAGAAGACACTACACATCCCAAACCACAATTATATTCAGTGGCTACTCAAGTGGTGCTTTGCAAAGAGGAACAAAGTCTTCTGAAAGATCTAGTTGTTTAAAGACACCCGGTTCTATATCAAGTATCAGTTTTAGTGAAGATACAAATTCTGCCGTCACACAAGAGAAGTTTCTCACAAATGAGAGCAACAGGAACCACTTGATTTTGATGTTCATGCAGAAATTTGAGAATGGAGGCATTCAAGAGCTACAGGCAGAAGAAGATGCAGGTTCAATATATGTGGAAACTGATATTTCCCAAGTTGATGAGTCTTACTGTGTGACAATTGTGGCCAAAGACATTCATGGTCAAGGAAACAACTACAACAATTTGTACTTCCACAAACCAGAAACAGGAAAAACAGCAGGAGTGTGGTACTCAAGTAATTCCTTCAATTTTGATCATTCATTTGCTCTTCTCAACCATGCCTTCATGGGACGTGACACTGTATCCTCTTTTCTTGAGCATCGACAAGGGAAATTACTAAACATTATGGAACAACAGTCACACCGCAAAGTGTGTGTGTATTTATTAAACCATCAGTCTCTCAAGATGTAATAGCACAGGCAGGAGAAGAGCTGATGTTAGCACTGTATGGGAATTCCAACTGTGCACCTTCAAATGAAATCAAGTTTTAGCTTTTTGCAAAGCATGCCCCAATAAAATCTTTCAGTTTTGAAAGGCTGCCAACAACATCAAAGGTAGTAATTCAGCATTCATTGTGATCCTACAATAAAGGGCAATCATGGATGGGGGAGAAAAGTGATCCATGCCAGTGAGGCTGGAAACAAATCTTATCAGACTTGTTTCTCATCATGATGATGAAAGATCTGGCACCACACACACTACTGAAGATGGTTTTCTGCAAATGCAAAACAGGATGCATGGCAGTATGTGGATGTCACAAACCTGGACTGAACTGCTCCTCCACATGCCAACACTGTTGTGGCTTATTTTGCTAGAATACTCCAGAAACTGAGGTAGAAAAGAATGAGGAAGATATATTCCTGGATGAGAAAACTGGTGAAGGACCCACACTGGATCCTGAAGATTGGATACTGGACTGTGGTCTCCCAAATGACCTTGATGGAATTGAAATTTGATAAAATGTGAATCTCTGGTATTTAAATTTAGTTTTTTGACATTGTCATGACCTTTTATTTGTTCATTTGCACAAATTTTTATATTACTGATACATAAATATACAGTGGCCATTACTATGTACTTGGTTTTCATTTTAGCAACCCACTCTTACCAATTAAGGTATGGATGAAAGTGAATAAATAGACATATTAGTGAAGAACATCACAGAAAACACATATATGCTCATTTGAGATCCATCTTTCCACTGGAAATTACATTTCATTGTATAATTTTGACATAAAAAAAACAAAAACAAAAAAGAAAAAAAAGAAAAAAAAAACAACAACACAATGGGATACTTTGGCTCTCAAGTGCATGAACGCTTAATAGCGCCTAAAACTGAAAAACTAGACGCATTTGTAAGATAAAATTTCATGCTCTGCAGCTTTGATAACTTGACACTTTTCATTTGGCGGAGCCATTTTTGAGTTACAGTTGTTGGAGCCAACACTTTAGCCAAGTTGGTAAAAATGAATAAACTCTGAAAATTGATTATGGCCAAATGGGTGGACTGATTTTGACATTTCAGCAGGTCATTCAAAGCAAAATTTAATTCTCTTTCATTTTGGTGATGGCAAAATTCTCAGCAGGTCACATAATTCCTGAGTAATAGGTGAAAACCTGAAAAAGTGCCAAAATTTTGTGGTTTTTGATCATAAAAAGTTGTCCTGTGTGTATTGGATGTAGAACATACTCTCATCTATATGCACAAGGAAAAAAATCTTGTACCTCATTTTTTGCAAGCAAAGGGCATTTTCTGTGATGCCATTACTGGACTATAAGACAATCACTGTCTACTATCTTCCAGTATTTATTACTTTTCTGTCTCTTTGCCACTGCCACTATCTTCTTCTCTCTCCACATAAAAAAGTGTGAATATGTT
Source organism: Schistocerca piceifrons (assembly GCF_021461385.2). Lineage (NCBI taxonomy): Eukaryota > Metazoa > Arthropoda > Insecta > Orthoptera > Acrididae > Schistocerca > Schistocerca piceifrons. Next base: position 140,178,485 of record NC_060141.1, on the reverse strand, counting down.
CACATGCCTACATTTTTGGGAAAATTTTTAAAGGTACTAAGGAAGGTAGAATGAGGCAGTTATTACTCCATTGTACAGTCAGAGTATTTTAAATAACCAGGAACGTATTTGTATTCATGGTGTTGAGATACCTGCATTTTTCTGCTTGTTCCCTTCTGTTCTCTGCTGCAGGGGGACGTGTAACTCATGTGAAAAGAAATATATTGGTCACTAAAATGTAGATATTTTACTTAAGTGAAATTGAAATAATGCAAAATTAATCTTATACCTCAGACCATATTTTACATGCAAAAAACTTTCGCATATGCTGCAGTACTACAACAGGAGGTTCCCAAATGACAATGGAGACAGTTTAGAGCATATTTCTCCATGCTATACCACTTTATAAAGTACAATTTCGCCTCACACTGGATTTTATGTGCACATTTTATGTGTAAAGTAGGGTAACTTTGCACTTCTGTATCTCAAAAACACAGAAAGGTAAGAAGAAAATTTTCAAGGTTGTTTGAGATCAGGATCTTAGGAATACACCATAAAAATTACAGCCATTTGCTGTATTTAGCTGTCTTGGAATCCTCGGCTGGAGTTATGGGGTGTTTCCCAATAATGGATAAAGATTTTTGAAAATGGGGAATTGGCTCTGGAGAATATACTGTTCAAATTTAAGCAATTTGCTGTGGTTATGTAGTCTTTTGATTTTTCCTCACACCAGATTTTGGGTGTAAAAGCACAATATCTTTCAAGCTCTGTATCTTGGACATGGATACAGCAATTGAGAAATTTTTCAGGGCTGTTTGAGATCAGGGTCTTAGCAACATATCATAAAAATTTCAGTCATTTGCTGTGCACAGCCATCTTGGAATCTTTGGCTGGGTTTTGGTCTGCTGGTGATGACAAAAATATAGTAAAAAAATCCTTTCTTTTTTTTGCAGTGTGTTCTGAGGATTCACCCATGAACTAACGGTGCCTCTATAAGTCCCTCAGGTCCATTGTGGACCACATCAGATGTTAAAAGAACAATCCAATTTGCTCCATTTGTGCAAGCAGGAGGAAATGTGTTTATTCACACTTCGACATTGTGCCATAGTATAGTGACACTAAAACGATCCTTCTGATGTGTATACATATAGTCCCCAGCCCAAGGGCTATCCAAATTAATTTACACTACCTTTCCTACCTTTTGGTCACCAATAGAAACCGAGGTATGAGCATAGAAAATCCTGTTTTTATGCATAGTATTTAGGAACATATTAGGTATACATGCCAGTTCCTTAGAATACATAAATACTTAATCTCTTTAGTTTCCTCTTTTTCACTTGCAAATAAATAAGTAACAAAATTTACTTCAGGTATGTAAATAATGTAAATATAGTTGTGTGACTTTTACCAAATATCCTTTATAATAATAACAACTAAAAATCGTCCCAGCTCTGTCACTGCTTTGTGAGAGGCACACTGCATCTGTAATAATCTTTACGTGCCTTCAATACATGATGGACTCCTCGAGGATCAGGAGAGTAAATACATCCTACATCTTCACTTTCTACTGTTGTATCAAAAAATGCACACAGTATGTGTACAAACATTGCATCTGCATAATGTAGCATACTGAACCCAACACAGAGACCATTTGTTGCAAACTGTGCTGTTTCAGTTGACACTAAGTCACATGACAGCTATATAATATGTGCTCATACATTGCTGTTATATTCATATATTCGTTCACATTTGTATGCTTATTACTTCAAACTAAAAACCAATAAATACTTCAGTATCTCCATGTGTAGTCTAACTTTACTGTCACATACTGTATTCCAAGCTTAAATCTTCTATTGAGTATTCATTATATTTCAAATATTTTTCAAAATGATGTTGATGATTGTTTTATACTTTAGGAAGCTCACTCAGACACAAAATTTATTTGTCGTTTTTAATAGTATCACCCAAAGAATTGGCAAAACTGATATTGGTGTTAGTCAGCTTCGTCTTGTACTTTTCATTCACCTAGCTTCTTTAGATGCTCCTCGAAACCAGCCAAAGTGTTTTGGGCATGAATTACTTAATCAAATTTTCTATTTTGACCTAACAGATCTACTGGGCTTCACATATCTGAGATCTGACTATGTGTAGTTTCTAATTTATGATTTGACAAACTCTCAATTTGTTGAATTTTGATATATAGCTTGTTAAACTTTCTTGAACCTCCTTCCTAATTAAATCTCACTGTTTATCTCTCTCAGCCTTTTAACACCTTAGATAAACGTAATGTCTCTTTTGTATTTGAGATTTTATCTACTTTTGTAGCTACCTCCTCCTCTTTTCATTTTAAATCTGACAACACTTGGTCTTGGGTTATGATACTGTCAGACAACTCGTCTGATTTCTCCAATTTCTCTCTGTGTGTTGCTGTACTATTTGACAGCTACATCAGGTTTCATACTCCTTTTTAACTCTTCCTCTTGTGGCTTAACGAGGGCCATTAATTCTCCCATCTTGTGGATAGTAACCAGCAAAGTACATAGGCAACAATGTATTCACTTAACAGCACTTAAATAATGTTACTCTCTGTTTTGATACCAGTGCACAAAACCAGTGAAATGTATTTCTGTGAATCTTCACACAATGAATTACCTAAAAAAAAGAAAAAAATGAAATCAATTTTAGGTCAGTTCTATTTGCAGCTCACTTTAGTAGACACTTATGATGCACAGTATCACAAGCCTTAACAAGATGTAAATTATGCATGTGACACAATAATCTTTATCAAGAGCACTAAGTAACACTTCTGTGAATACTACTGTAGATGATTTCCAGAACAAAACTGTGATTCACATAATCAGTTGTGTTTATTCAATTAATTTTGTAATCTGCCTTTCATAACTGATTCTATTATTTTTAGTTATGGTGACAGCAAGGAAATGGGTCAGTAATTTCCATTGTCTTTTGCATTACGTGTCCTTAATAGAAGTAAAACTGTTGCCGACAGTTTGAAATACTCTGGAAATATCCCTGATACAAAGGATTCGATTATTATGTTTGTTAAGGGAGCTTGTATACTCTCTATGCATTGTTTGAATACACACATTGGCAGTTCATCTAAGTCTACTGACTTTTTTTGTCTTTCTCCAGTTTTACCAACTTCATGTTATGTGGTTGTTAGTTAACATAACTGCACTTAGTGCTTAATTATTTACAGGCATTGTATTCGTTTTTGGGGATTGTTGTTGTAACTTGTCTGAAATACTTGCAAAATGCTCATTGGCATAGCTTGCTATGAGGTGTAGATCACTTATTATTTTATCCCCGCCCCCCACCCACATTATCTGTATGTTATTATGCCTTTGTCTCTTTTTTATTTTATTTTCTTTATTTATTTTTATTTCTTACATAGCTATGCTTGTATTCTCTAAAAAATATTGTCATTAAATGAGTTTTTGCATCAATCAGCACCTACACTTAAGTCTTTTTGATTCAACACTAGTAGATTAAGAACTCTGGCTTAGTATGACTTGTAGTGATTCAAGAATTTCTGTGTAAATTCTAGAACCACTCAGCCTTCAACCATCTTGAACACACAATATTCTGGATATGAGTGTGAGATGGTAGAATCCTAACCGCTGCGTGTCACATTTTTGTGTGTGCAGATTTAAAATCAGTTGCGGGAAGAAAGTAGACACAGCACTCAAACAACACCAACAAGTACCTGTGGGGCATTCCATAGATGTTTTAGTGAGTGTGTAAGGAAGGACCATGGAGTTTATATGCATCTCTGTGCTTATTGTATCACTGACGATTGCTATTAATACAAGAACCGTTGAAAAAAGTACTCTTGTAGACTCTTGACGCAACCTTGTTAGAGGCAACACTCATTTTATGATTCGTGTTAAGAAAGGTCATGGTATCCAAGCCAACTTTCTTGTAACTGTAACACAATTTGTTTCTAATGTCTGACTGTATGAGAGACTTGCAGGAAGTTTCATATTCATGTGGAAAGTGAGATTTTTATTGTGTATGGAGGTCAAATATATCCTTAGTTGACGAAAAATAATGTTTGTATGTCTGCTTGTTTCATTAATAGAAAGAGTCTAAAAATTCCTGTACCTAGTGTTATTTGATGGAGAAGAAGTCAAGAGGGTTTCCAGCAGCTGGCTAGCCAGTAGAGAAGAGTGGCTGCAAATTCCACATAAGTCACCTCATAAAGAAGTGGAAGGTGGTTTTGGCAAATAAACTGATATAACCCAGATTCACACTCACACTTTAAGTCATCAGAGCATTAGAGACTCTTTTTCATGGAACTGAGCTACATAACCTTTATGTATCAAAGGTTTCTTCCTGAAAGCATCATTTTATTAATTTTTTTAAAGTACTAATGGCTTTAGCATGAAATCACCTATGCTGATGTATGATAGAGCTGCATGATTGCAGGATATTGCGTCTGTGGCAAGGCAGACTTACCATGGCTACTGCCATTGACACTTATATAGATAACAGAAATTGCCAAGTTATAACAAACACACACACACACACACACACACACACACACGCAAATGCAACTCACACCCACATGACTGCAGCTTCTGATGGTTGAAGCACACTGTGAGCAGCAGCAGCAGTGCATGATCCATCTTGGATTTTCCATTGTTCAAGCTATATTGTACATTGTTTCAACCAAACTTATCAGAATTAACAATTAAAGTATTTCATGCTAGCCTTTACGAATCATTGCAGTATTTCAGAAACATTTACCATATCCAAACATTACAATTCTCATATCAAGGTTGCCTGAAGCATGCATCCATACAATGTCTTAATTATTTTTGTTAATTTGTTTAAAAATACAGAGTGATTTTAGTTCCTAATGTAAATCCCTTGCCTTTACAGGTGGATGCATCATGCAGCATAATTACTATCACTTTTCTATGTGTGAATTCCATGAAAGATAAATTGGGCTTTTGTTTATGTTATTTTGACATATTTCTAGTTTGTGGTTCAATATCTTTATTAATTAATTGATCACAATTCATCTAATGTTGACTTATTATCATCAGTATAGTAATTCAATAATGTTATAATTCAAGCTGTTGCATTTATGTAATCTTCCACAAACTCCATTTGGTAGTACTGTAGACTTTGATATGTTTGTGATCCTAGTTTTCATTAAATGTTCTCCTATTCTGCTACACTGAACGTGCTGTTTCGTCCCTCACTTGGGAAGCTGTGACTCATCTGACAGTGGTTGGGGGGCTAGGAAGTCTCCTGGAATGTCCAGAGGTTCACCAGGGACCATCTCTGCTGATGAGTAACGGACATCCATTTTAAATGCTATTCATAGTACTAGTTGAACCAGAGGCAATTCTTGAGTTTAAGCATCACTGTGGCACATGAGGGTGGCCGTTAAAGTGCAGTGCCATCTCTTAACAGTGCTGTTGTTTAACTTATGTTAGTTTATGTATGATGGCAGTGGAAACCATACAATTTTGACAGTTCCTTGAAAAGCTTGGATCCAGACTATCACCCTTAGTCTTTAGTGATCATAAAGCAACTGAAATGTGTGAGCCAAGTCTTGACAATACACACACAGTCTTCAGATGGGGAAGAGGGCTGACTAGGTCAATGAAGGATGACATTCAATCTTGCTGCATTGCCACTGTATGCACAGGCAAGCCCTGATTCGAGACCACACTAATGGATCAACCATTTGCTTGAGTGGAGCATTGGCCCTTGGTGCACCAGCTTTTGGACTCTGTCAAAACCTGTCTGTTGAAATTAAGACATGCTCTGAGGCCTCAATTTGTTTCTACAGGGTGCTCAGAAAAGGGCTCCCTGATTTCAAAATTAAATATCTCAAAAACAAAGATCAATAGAGGAATGCAGTAAATGGTATGTTTATTGTGAAAGCTGTAAGAAGTTTATACAGCAGTTTGAAATAATAGTTACAAAAGCTGCTAACAGATGGCACTGTACGCTGTACAGCTCATATCAGCATACATAAGTGAAATAATCGTATGAAAACAATCTTTGCAAACAATCGCATCACAATGTTTTCAAAATGTTCACCATTGGCACTACAGAGGTGGCACAAACGAAGAATGAAATTCGCCATTACATTTCGTAGTGTCTCAACTGAAATGGATTCACATGCCACAGAGATTGCCAATTCAAGCTCGTCCAGCATGACGGGATGCTTCGGGTAGACCATGTCTTTCACTGTGCCCCACAAAAAAAGTCACAGGGAGTCAAATCCGGCGAATATGGAGGCCAAGCTATGCCTGCAACAGTAAATTTGGGATATTCCAAAGCAATGACTCGATTTCTGATGTATTCCTCAAGAAAGCGAAACACTTGTTCAGTCTGATGTGGTCGGGCTCCATCTTGCATAATCCATTCAGTACCTGGTCGATCCTCTAACGCTTGCTGTGTGGTGACAAATTGTTCCAAAATTGCAACGTAACGTGCACTAGTGACCATTTCTCGGATGAAAAAAGGGCCAATAATGCCCCTGCTGCATACTGCAGCACACACAGTAACTTTAGAAGAATACAGGGATTTTGCTTCACACTTTTCGGAACCCCAAAATCGCCAGTTCTGCTTATTCACATATCCATTCAAGTGAAAGAGTGCTTCATCTGTAAACCAGATGCAGCCAACATCAAATCCTTCACTATCAATCATTGTGAGCATCTGATTAGCAAAGGCAACCCTTCGTTGCACAGCTTGTACGGGTATGGCCTGGTGCATTTGAATTTTGAATTAAAACATGTGTAGGCTCTTTCTCAGTATTTTCTGCATGCTGGAACGCTTCAAACCAGTCTCAGATGCAATTCTATGGATGGATGACATGGGATTTCGCTGAATAATTCAAGAAACTGTGGTGATATTTTCAGGCATAACTGTGGTTTGCTTGCGACCAACATGTCCCACTAGATCATCAGTTACGCTGTCTGTTTGTTGAAATTTTGCGAAGAGCGTAGGAATGGTTTTTGCATTGGATCCTTTTGGAACATTAAATCGTGCTTGAAAACTTCACCTTGTTGCCGTAGGACTCTCTTCTAACCTGTGGTACTCTAGCACCAGAAAAACACGTTGTTCAATGGAGTACTTGGTTTTAATCTCTTCCTTCAGTACGCTAACCTCCTTTCATGTTTCAATAGTGGAACTGATCGCTCTGGGCTTCGGATCACTATTTATACTAGGCATTACGTATGGCGATTACAGCGCCATCTGTTAGCAGCTTTTGTAACTATTATTTCAAACTGCTGTATAAACGTCTTACAGCTTTCACAATAAACATACCGTTTACTGCATTCGTCTATCGATCTTTGTTTTCGAGATATTTAATTTTGAAGTCAGGGAGTCCTTTTCTGGACACCCTGTATATACCTGCTATGCCACCAAGAGCATGCAACATTTGGAGGCACAGGCCATTGGAGAATTCATTCAGCAACAGTTGAAGCTGTTGATCCAAAGACAGGTCAGTGGCAAGGTCATTGTAGTTCAGAATAGGCAAAGGCAGCTGATACAAGAAAAGTAGTTGGCCATGATGTTATCAGCACTGTGAATGTGCCAGATGTAAATTTGCCATAGTAAATTGCCAGCTGTATTCAGTGCATCAGAGTTGACATGGAGAACACTTGGTACTGATGTTTTAGAACACTGGGGTGATGGGTTTGTGGTCTGTATAAATGGTAATAAGTAAAGCCATGATAAGGGGGCAGAAACGTTGGAGGCCATCCTAGTACACTAAATGCTCCCTGTCATAAGCACTACTGCGTATTTAACTGGGTTGCAGTTTTTCACTCTTTGGTGGTCCACCAACAGCATGTTGGCTGGGACCAACAAATAAAGCTATGCATGCCCCAGGAGAGGGGTGAGTGAGTTCCACAACATCAACAACGCTTTCTTGCAAGTCCTTGAATGTGGTTTCTATCTCTGGTATCCACAAGAGAGGGAACTTGCCTGTTGTGCTGTGGCCTGCCAGTGTGTTTGTGAGAGGTGTTTGTGTTGCAGCAGAGCTGGCATCAGTAAAAATGATCATGATGAGGGAACGCTACAGTTGTTGATAATTCTGTGGCTGCAGAAGGGCAGATAAAGTATTTAATATTCCAGATAACGGTGTGATGGCATCTGCAGACAGTTTATAGCTGAGCAGCAGTACCATATGTTCATTAAAAATGCACTTGTCCTTGTTGAGCACATTTCCATAGTCATTTAACCTTTGTTGCACTGCTCTTAAGCAGTGTTCATGTTACTGTGCTTTTCAGAAAATACTATTGTGTCATTAATGTAAGCAAAGAAAAAAGGAAATGTCCCTTGGAATGCTGCTCAAAAACGTTGCCACTCCTAGGCCACTTTTTTAAATCCAGAAGACATAACTAGAAACTCAAATAGTACAAACAGCATTATCACTATATTTTTAGTTATTGTCACCTGAGTGTATTTTGTTTGCCACTCTAACACACTAAAAATGGTCACATCCATGAGGGCACTGGTGTTATCCTGCATATTTGGTATGGGATGTCTATCCAGAATTGGTTGGGCAGTCATTGCATGATAATTGGTGCAAGGATACCATAAACCATCATTCTTGCATATTAATGGTGAGGTGAGGACCAAGGACTGGATGTTGTGTGATTTCAATCTGAAGCATCTCTTTGAAAATAACTTAGGTATCAAGCAGCCATTCTGGTATGATTCAAGATGCATGTAATGAAACAGGTAGACTGGGCTAGTTGGAATATGGTGCTTTGTTTTGTGTGTGGCCACACCCTGTGGGTTCTCAATCTGCTGTTTTTCCCAAGACACAGCTGTATGAAAGGCGAGGTTGTACTGTGAAGATGTCTTAAACATATGCAGTGTTTTACAGGCTGCACTTAATTTGCATTCTGTGCCCTTCAGAGTATGTTTTAACACACAGTTTTCTGTCCATTACCTAATAGTTTTATGTTTGACTGTTGTATAATCATCTTCAATGTTACAGAGCTTGTTTACCATGTTAGGTCTCCTACTGGCCTCTTTCATCATTCGATACAAAATATTTGAGTTGTCTCTAACCACTTAGTCAACTACTCAATGGTGGTGTGGAGAGTTCAGAGGTCCTTTGGTAAGCTTGGGGTTGTCAGGTGAAGGTGGCATCAGAGCAAAGCATTAATTCATTTGACCGGCCCATCAGTTATCGGCTGCCTTTGGAAGAAACTATGGTTGTCATGGCAGCCAATATGGTGCACGAGTCAAGTATACTGTGTGCCCTATAAGCAACATTGAGCACCTTGCAAATGGCTGTCATTCATGAGTGGTTAAGGTCAGCTGACCTTGTCATAACAATTGATTTTGCCAGATGTATATTACCAAGGTGCGTGAAATGATACTGCCATCAATAATTCCATTCAAATGTCTTCATAATTCAGATTGTGTCTTGTCACCACATCTAGTATGGTAGAGGATCCGCATGAGCATTTAATCCAGTGGTGTTGTGTAATGTAAATCAGCCCCATTTTAAGAGCATTTTAGGCAGATTGTGTTGGTGTGGGGAGGAGGAGGGGGAGGGGAGGGGGGGGGGGAGTGTGAGATAATATCTGACACTAATGAAGTCACTTGTTGGTGATATTACTGATCACTAAAGGGAACTGTTCAAAGTCATCACAGATTTATTATTGGGCAAAAATGTTCAACATAAGCTAAAGCTTATATCCGATTGGTTGGGCACAAACAGCAGAGACCAAATTGTAAACATGGTGCGAGAGGACCATGAGAGCCAACACCTGGAAAGTCTTTTGCTCTTAGCTGCCAGTGGCACAACCAGCACAGATATCAACATGTTTTTCCAAGCCAGTTTAATGTGTGGTGTGCAATCTGTTGATTGAAAGGCAGGCAATGGGCACTGTAGAACCTTACCCTTGTGTTTAATGTCCTGAATGCCACCACCAATGGTGTGCAGTAGATTATTTGTGTTGGCCATAAGTGGAATGTATCCACTTGAGTCATGAAAAATGACCTATCCACCAGAACACAATTCCTTCTTGTAAGTCACTAGTTATGTAAAAACATTACCATCTTCTGTATAAAACACCTAGACAAATTACTGATATAATAATATTCACTTTTATTACACACATCTGAGAATCACAGTGTGAACACATTAACAGCTAACAAGTACAGAAAGAACAAAGATTCTCAAAAAGTTGAAGAAATACTGCACTTGTCACATATTGAGTAGTTGATGATGTCACTCCCACATGTTGTTTATTTATGATGACACCTGCATATTTTTTTCAAATGTTTTGTTTTTCTTTATTCTGAGAGACATGTTTATCAATCTCCTCACAAAAAGTATATAAAATGTAACAGAAGCTTTATTGACGATAAGTGGGTGGACACTAATAGCAGATGCTGTGTGTTTCTTTAACTTAAGTCATTCATAAACAGCAAAATTTACAGAACAAGTTATCTGTTAAAATAGAAAATCAGCTAACTAATCAACTGTATATCTTGATATTCACCAGACAAGTACATTCCTTCACTCTGTATTAAAAGCAATTAAGAATTTATGACACAGTAACTAATACCTTAAACAAGGAGAATCTGCAGAGTTTAGTAGAGTAAGCCCTGCTAAAGATCAAATATGTCAAATTCTGTAGCTATTGCATGCTGGTTGCTAACTGTGGCATCTATCTGCACTGTTTGGAACTACAAACTGCAAGCTGCTAGTCATCTCTGAACTGGATGAGCAGGCGCAGAGCACTCACTGCTGTCACTCTTCAAACTATTCTTCTTGGAGACTGAAGTACCAGCATGTTGTAAACAGTGCTCTCCATTTTTATACATAGCTTATAATGTTTAATGGTTTGCTCTCATTGTAGAATTTCTTGACAGATGCTGATTTATTAGTGTTGCCAAGAAAAATATCGCTCTTCTTTCTTCTGTGGTAATAATATTGAATAATTTAAAGTTGTTTCGAGTTCAAAATATGTAGTTCAGAGTAATGTTTTGATTTATTAAATATGCATTTATGCCCCTATTGGTCAATGTTAATTCTTCAGTAGCATAAATGTTTTTAGACTAAATTCACACCACTTTAACACAGTATTTCCACATCAGTGTAAAATAATCTGATAATTCACTTTGAAGACGAAACATAAAGTTCAGTCTTCAGTTCTGTTTTGCACTTGAAGTAATCACAAAACATTTAGTTACTTTTATTTCATACAGTAGTCCAGCTTTCTTTGCTTTACTGCAATGATCATTCATGTAATTATATTGTATGCATTTACACTGTCTTTTCCAGACCACTGAATTGAAAGTAGTAAGCTATTTTTGACTATTGACAAACAAAGTCTTCAATAAAGTATTATTCAATATACATTTTTTTCTTTTTTCTTAATGTCTGTTTCTTTTTAATAAGTCTCTTCTTCTGTGTTAATTTTGAAACTGAACTTCTTCACTCCTGATTCATTTCCAACAATGGCCACCACATAAGAGGGTATCAGGGTGGCAAAAATGTATAAAATATTTGATTAGATTTTCTTCTAAAAGCATTACTTGATAAGCAGCCTTTTCTTATTTTACACTTTTTCAAATTGGTTTTTGATGATCATAGTTGACAATTCATATTGTGTTCAGAGATCTGTATGAAGTGAATCTTAAATTCATACTAATTCAAATTATATGAAATTTTTCAGTTTTGATGTTTCTCATTACTATCTTGCATCTTTATTTCTCTCTCTTGTTGTACACCCATCCCTCCTCACCCTCACTGCCCTTTCCTTTGGCAGTCCATGCAGTTTTGTTAGCTCCATGCAGCATTTGTTGAGATGTGAGGGCATCTGCTTATCAACTCCATCCACCACATGCTGTTTAAGGAATAAATCAATCAAATAATAAAATACAAAACAAGTATTTGAACTAATACAGAATATCCTACATTTATAGCATATAAATCTGTTGTAGTGGTCAGTGGGAAGCAGCACACACTGAAGGTAATGTGGGGACATAGATTGAGAGCAGAAACTGTTGGGTGAAGTGTGGTTCACCTGATGTTGAGGACAGGATGATTATGGGGGCAGATGATTTCCTGTAAATAAAACTCCCATCTACAGCTGTTGGTGCAGGAAAAGGTCCAGAGGGCTTCTGTTCTGAAGCAGCCACTGAAAATTGAGCATGTTGTGCACAGCTACTTATGCCACCAGGTGATCAACTTTGTTCTTGACAACAGTTTTGTAGTGACCATTTACACTGGTGCACAGCTGGTTGGTAGTCATTCAAACATAAAAGATTGTACAGTATTTGCAGTAGACTTGGCATATGATGTGCTTTCTTTCACAGGTGACCTGGTCTCTAATGAGGAATGACAAGTGTGTTACAGGACTGGAGTAGGAGGTGCTTGATGGGTGGATTGGGTAGGTCATGTACCTTGTTCTGCTGCAGGAATATGATCCTTCACACGGTGTTGGGAATGGTAGTGACAAAGGGCTGGAGTAGGATGTTGCCTATGTTATGTGGGATATGGAACACCACTGTATGAAGGGTGGGAAGTATCTTGGGTAGGATATCTGTTATTTCAGGGTAGGATGAGAGATAATCAAAGCCCTGGCAAAGGATATTGTTCACATATTCCAGTCTGGGGTCATATTGGGTGAAGTGAGGACTCTCCTTTGTAGTTGATTCTTTGGGTCAGTGGCTATCTAGCTCACTTTTTTAATTTATCACATCTTCCAAAACTCCCTAAAACACTGCTGTTAACTGTCTCAGTCCCATAGAAGTTTCAGTCCTCTTGAAAGACCTAACCTTCAACACTATCCCCAAATTAAAGCATGCTGCACTTATCAAAGACCTGCTCTCCTTCTCCTAATCCCTGCAATGCAAACACTTCTTTGACATCAATCCCTCCAACTAAGGTCAACCTAATCCCAACATGAACCTGGCATCTCCTAGTTCATACCACCATCCAACCATGACCCTCCCCCTGCCACCTAACCATCCCCTAGTCAGCTTCTAGGAATTCCTTACCTCCAACTTGGTCTCAGCATCCTTCCACTCATCCCTTCCTAATAACAGTAACCTTTCAGCAGAAGAAAGGACAGCTACACATTACCTGAAGAGATCCAGACCTAATCATCCTACCTGCAAACACAGATTCCATCACTGTTGTGATGAGTTGCAGTGACTACCTGACAGAAGACCTCTGCCAAATATATGACTCCTTCACCTACAAGCTCTGCCAGAATTATGCCATCTCAGAAGTCCAACAAAACCTCCAGATCCTACTGAAATCCATAGGCCCTTTGCAGAACCTCTACCACAGCCCATATCCCTACACATCTACCTTCTATATGCTCTCCAAAATCCACAAACACACAATCCTGGACACCCAATTGTAGATCGTTATGTGCTTGTACTGAAAGAATTGTATCCCTTATTGTCCAACTCCTCCAACGTATTACCCAAAATCTAGCCTTCCATATTAAAGATGCTAACCACTTCCTTAACTGACTTTCCTCCAACTCCACCCCTTAACGTCCTGGATCCCTCTTTGTCACTGTTGATGGCACTTCCCTATGCACCAACATCCCTCAAGCCCATAGTCTTGCTGCTATTAATCACTACCTCTCTCAACATCCTTCAGACTCCAGACCCACTACCACATTTGCCATGCACTCTTCCAACTACACTCCTGGAAATGGAAAAAAGAACACATTGACACCGGTGTGTCAGACCCACCATACTTGCTCCGGACACTGCGAGAGGGCTGTACAAGCAATGATCACACGCACGGCACAGCGGACACACAGGAACCGTGGTGTTGGCCGTCAAATGGCGCTAGCTGCGCAGCATTTGTGCGCCGCCGCCATCAGTGTCAGCCAGTTTGCCGTGGCATACGGAGCTCCATCGCAGTCTTTAACACTGGTAGCATGCCGCGACAGCGTGGACGTGAACCGTATGTGCAGTTGACGGACTTTGAGCGAGGACGTATAGTGGGCATGCGGGAGGCCGGGTGGACGTACCACCAAATCGCTCAACACGTGGGGCGTGAGGTCTCCACAGTACATCGATGTTGTCGCCAGTGGTCATCGGAAGGTGCACGTGCCCGTCGACCTGGGACCGGACCGCAGCGACGCACGGATGCACGCCAAGACCGTAGGATCCTACGCAGTGCCGTAGGGGACCGAACCGCCACTTCCCAGCAAATTAGGGACACTGTTGCTCCTGGGGTATCGGGGAGGACCATTCGCAACCGTCTCCATGAAGCTGGGCTACGGTCCCGCACACTGTTAGGCCGTCTTCCGCTCACGCCCCAACATCGTGCAGCCCGCCTCCAGTGGTGTCGCGACAGGCGTGAATGGAGGGACGAATGGAGACGTGTCGTCTTCAGCGATGAGAGTCGCTTCTGCCTTGGTGCCAATGATGGTCGTATGCGTGTTTGGCGCCGTGCAGGTGAGCGCCACAATCAGGACTGCATACGACCGAGGCACACAGGGCCAACACCCGGCATCATGGTGTGGGGAGCGATCTGCTACACTGGCCGTACACTACTGGTGATCGTCGAGGGGACACTGAATAGTGCACGGTACATCCAAACTGTCATCGAACCCATCGTTCTACCATTCCTAGACCGGCAAGGGAACTTGCTGTTCCAACAGGACAATGCACGTCCGCATGTATCCCGTGCCACCCAACGTGCTCTAGAAGGTGTAAGTCAACTACCCTGGCCAGCAAGATCTCCGGATCTGTCCCCCATTGAGCATGTTTGGGACTGGATGAAGCGTCGTCTCACGCGGTCTGCACGTCCAGCACGAACGCTGGTCCAACTGAGGCGCCAGGTTGAAATGGCATGGCAAGCCGTTCCACAGGACTACATCCAGCATCTCTACGATCGTCTCCATGGGAGAATAGCAGCCTGCATTGCTGCGAAAGGTGGATATACACTGTACTAGTGCCGACATTGTGCATGCTCTGTTGCCTGTGTCTATGTGCCTGTGGTTCTGTCAGTGTGATCATGTGATGTATCTGACCCCAGGAATGTGTCAATAAAGTTTCCCCTTCCTGGGACAATGAATTCACGGTGTTCTTATTTCAATTTCCAGGAGTGTATATCCTAACACACAACTAATTCTCCTTTGAATGTCAGTTATACAAAAAAATCCATGACACAGACATGGGCATCCACATGGCATCCTCCTTTTCCAACAAGTTTATAGGCCATCTAGAGGACTCTTTCGTAGCCTCTCAAATCCACAAACCCCAGGTCTGTTTCAGGTTCATTAATGACCTCAGGGCCAAGTCTCCCTATCCTCATACCTTCACAACTGCAATGTCTTCTCTCCGCCTCACCTAGTCCTTTTCAGCCCAGCACGCCGCCTTCCAGGACATTGATCTCCTCCTCTGTGATGGCTCCATCCAAACCTCTGTTCTCATGAATTCCACTAACCACCAACAGTACCTGCATTTCAACAGCTGTCACCCCTTCCACAACAAAAAATCACTCCCATACAGCCAATCACCCATGGGCAATGCATCTGCAGTGACAAGAACTTCCTTGCCCAGTATGTTGAATTTAATGTAATTTGCTGTATCTTATGGTCCTCTCTTATCTCTTACACTCTTACATTAGGTATGTATAATGTGATAAATTACCATAAATTCTGTAAATATGCATGAATACTGAAATTTGTGTCTCTACTTTTATTGGAAAGATGAACAGAATGAAGAGAAACAAACTGAAAATTAGACTAAAGAAATAAAAAGTTTAAAATGATTTGATCTCACACCTGATGATTGTTATACTTTTAGGCTTCAATCTTGCTAGTATAGTTTATATTTAATTAGTATTCCATAACTATTGTTAGCTCTGTATTCCTTTCAGTATGATCACAAGAATTATTATTTTTACTACCATTGTTTTCAGGTTGAGGAACATTGCCTCTACATCAAACAAGAACGTAGGCTGATTTTCAACAAAGTGGGCCTTGGAAGCAAATTGTCAGCTGCAGTATGGCTCCACAATCCAGGATTTGTTACTTGTGATATTTCTGCAAGACTTCTTCCTTCAGATGATCACCATGATCAAGATGCATTTCACATAGCCCCAAGAGGCTTTTGCATTTCTCCACAGGCAAAGGAAAAAATTGTTGTGACTTTTCAACCAAGTACTATGAAAGTAAGTATTTAATATTTCATTTAAAAAAGAGAACAGATTCCCACATTCATTACACTTGCAGAGTGATGCTGTTAAGTGTTGGAATACCTAGCACAAAAATATGAAGAAACATTGTAGATGTCTCATTCACCATGCTAGTGACCGGAAGGAATGGCAATCCAGAATGATTTTTCAGCCTAAAGCAGTGTGAAGACTGATATGAAACACTCTGGCATATTAAAAATGTGTGATGGACCATGACTTGAACCTGGGACCATTACATTTTGCGTAAAACTTTTCTATCAACAGAGTTATGTAAGCATGATTCGTTACCTGACTTCAAGGAGGCATTTCTGGAAGTAAAGCTGTGAGGTTAGCTTTTGAGTTGGGCTTGGATAATTCAGTTGGTAGAGAATTTTCATGCAAAAAGCAAGGGTCCAAGGTTTAAGCTCCAGTCTGTCACACAGTTCTAATCTACCAGATAATTTCAAGTGTGACAACATTTGTATAGGTAGAGAAATTATGCAGGATAAGTCTGCTATTATGGTGCAACACAATATTTAACAATATTGATTGACCACCTATCTACCTGAATGAGATTTTCACTCTGCAGTGGAGTGTGCACTGATATGAAACTTCCTGGCAGATTAAAACTGTGTGCCGGACCGAGACTCAGCGGTAGAACACTTGACCGTGAAAGGCAGTAGGTCCCGAGTTCAAGTCTCGGTCCGGCACATAGTTTTAATCTGCCAGGAAGTTTCATATCAGCACACACTCCACTGCAGAGTGAAAATCTCATTCTGAAAACATCCCCCAGGCTGTGGCTAAGCCATGTCTCCGCAATATCCTTTCTTTCAGGAGTGCTAGTTCTGCAGGCTTCACAGGAGAGCTTCTGTAAAGTTTGGAAGGTAGGAGATGAGGTACTGTTAGAAGTAAGGCTGTGAGGATGGGGCGTTAGTCATGCTTGGGTAGCTCAGTTGGTAGAGCACTTGCCCGCGAAAGGCAAAGGTCCCGAGTTCGAGTCTCAGTCTGGCACACAGTTTTAATCTGCCAGGAAGTTTCACCTATCTACCTGTATGGGGGATTGGATGCTACCAAACTGTGACACAGCACTCTTGACCCACTAAGGAATTAAAAAAGAGCTTTATTAGTCAAGTCATTTGAGGTATTCCCTCACTCACAGCACCAGCTCATTTGAACTACACATGGGAAACATACTGATATAGTTAATCATGTCTTTGTGCAGTTTTTGCAATGTAATGCTCAATTAGTCCCCCATCTTTATTACTGCCTTTTGGCTCTCTAACCAGAGATTCTCCCTACCATTAATTGTTACTTGCTATCCTGAAAGAATCAGTATTATCATTTCCAGAAGACCAACAGACCCTGAGACCGGTGAAAAGAAATAAGAGGTATGTAAAAAAGTTGACAGTTTAGCCTTCAAATTTCTGTTAACATACTGAGATAATCATACCGCACTACGTTATCTTTGCCATACAGGGATGACACAAATATTTATTTATGTGTGTAGGCCATTTAAAGAACCTATACAGAGGAGAGGGGCAGACAGAGGGAGGTGAGGAGGACATGGACAGAAAGAGGGGTGGATGATGAGATGGACAGAGTGTGGGGGATGGAATGATGGATAGAAAAAGGGGGAGGAAAATGTGGGCAGAGAAATGGGGAAGGAGCAGACTGACAGAGAGAGAGAGTCTAGGAGGAGATGGACTGAGCCAGGGGGAGGAGGAGATTGACAGAGAGATGGGATGGAGGAGATGATGAGAGTGTGAGAGGAGGAAGAGGTGATGGGCAGAGAGAGGGGTAGGAGGAGATGGTTGGAGAGAGGAAGGGAAGAGGAGCTCTATGGATATAGGGAGAGGGAGGAGATGGACAGAGAGGAAGCAGGGAGGAGGATATGGACCGAGAGAGAGAGACAGGAGGAGATAAACAGAAAGAGGGGCAAGAGCAGATCAACAGAGACAGGGCTGAGGAGCATATGGAGAGAGACAGGGGAAGGAGGAGATGGACAGAGAGAGGCAGGTGGAGGAAGAGACTGACAGAGAGTGGGTGGAGAAGGAGATGTATAGAAAGAGAGGGAGGAGGAGTTAGAGGAAGGTGGCAGGAAGAGTTGGATGGAGAAAGGGGTGAGGTGGATACAGACAAAGAGAAACAAAGGAGCAGATGGAGGAAGAGAGGGGGAGGAGGAGATGAGTGCAGTATACGTGACATAAGTACATACATGTGAAGCTGTAGGTAAAAAGCTAGTAGTAAAAGAAGTGGATATTTCTGTTACATTGATGTTGTACTGTACATAATGTAGGTGCATTCCCTCTGTATTATGTTGAGTAAAAGTTATACAGAAGTCACAAGTTTTCATTCTACTACCAAGCTGCATCCTAATTTTGTTCTCCTGATGTGATGAGGACTTTCATCTTTAAATGGAGTTTTTCAGAGACAAAGTCAACATGAAGAGAAAATAACCACCACAGTCATGCCTGCATTGATGTACATCATTGTGTAGAAAAGGTAAATCACAAAGCCACACACGAAAATTAAAAGAAATTAAAGTTTATTCAGTGTTCCAGAACTGCCACAATGTTCTTAACACACATGCATCTATGCCTGCACCCATTCCTGGACAGACAATTTTTGGTGTAGCTAAATGATAATTACATTATTTATCACCCCAACTACTATATCTGGTGACCTACACTAGGGAGAGTGTTAGCACATATGTTATACTTTAAAATAATTATATAATATTGTAAATTTTTGATTATACTTATTGTTGTTTTTCTCTGTTTTATGAATGGATACTATGTTAACACAACAAGACTGAAAATCACATGATGTACAAAAGATTAAACATAATCAGTTGAAGAATTAATTCTGAAAGGAGCGAGAAAGGCAACAGAAAGATAGGAAAATTAATGATCAATTGTGTGCAGCTTCACTGCACTTAGTAGCATCTCTGCCAGTGGTGATTGTAGTACCTTTCCTAATCCAGTTCCCAAACTGAAGCATCCTCATAAAGTGCACAGATGTTTGGGCAGAAAATTAATTTTAGGAAGAGAAATGTGTGCATACAATTGAGGTACGCAGACAATGTATTTTGATACATGTTAGTGAGGCACAGCTGAACAGGTTTCGTAGTAGTATCCTATTACAAACAGAATTTTTCATTTTCAAAAGTATTCATTTATTTTGTCATTTTGTAAAATTATCAAAATAATGAGTACACAATAAGCACATTGTTGCCAGTCCATTACCAGATAGCCAGGCACAGGATGTCGCCAAAGTGATCATGGCAACAAATGGAATACAAACTGAAAATATTGGTCACAGTGATGGTGGCTAATTACATTTCTCAATTAACATAGACAAAGATGATTAGAAATATTATCATTCAAAATTATACAATGGTGATGATAAATGAGATGGGGAAACAACTTTCTCCAAGGAGTATTTTTTCCCCTGGTAAAAACGTAATGCATGACAGGGTGGACTTATTAAACAATTCTTTGCTGCTACACTTACACCTAATGTGAACATGACTTGATAGGGTGCACTGTGCATATCAGAAACCACTCTCACGATGCAAATGTTACAACAGTTATTTAAAGAAAGCTACAATGATTTTAAGAATGAGTTTAAGGAAGAACGAAAACAAATACTCAAACAAAGTATTGACAAAAAATTTAATGATTTTTCAAAACAACAAAATGAAAATAAATTTGAAACAAACAACAGACAGATACACAAAGGGATTTATTTGAACAGAAAAAAAAACAAACTCTTGATGCTTTCTAAACCACATACAGCAACAGTTCAAATGAATTATCAGATTCACTTTTAAGTAAAGAGAAAGACCTAAAATCACAATTGCTTAGTGACCTGTCACAAGATATAAATAATTTAGGCCAAAATGAGTCATCAATAGGTAAGACACAAGAGTGGTTCATGGAAAAGGTGAAGGAGGTATCTGAGGCTCAGACAAAAACGCATCAGGAGCAGTCACAGTTGTGCCAGGATATAAATAAACTCACCGGTACTGTTGACAGATTGCAAACAGCCCACAAAGGTCTACCTGAACAAATGCAAGACCTGTCATTGCAACTAAGTAACAGTTCAAATACTCAGTTCACGAGAAAGTAGCAAGAAAGGATAGATAAAGAGATTAAGGAAATAAAGGGTAGTGCCGAGCTGGTGTCCTGGACTAAGGCAGTACCCTGCTGCCGAAGGTAGTCCAGGAAAACATGAGTTATGTAGATGAGATCAAGAAAGCAATGAAGGTATAGAAGGCAGCACTAAGAGATGTATTAGATCAGAGGTTGAAAGCAGTGGAGGAAAAATTGTGGCCTAACATTGTTGGTAACATTGAAAAGGAAAGGAAACATTCAAGCCCCAACTATCAGGTGTCAACAGACAGAATGGATAATATGAACATCTATCCACACTTGAACTCTAACCAACTGGGTGAAATAGACAGTTATCCAAAGATGAAACACAGAAAGGAGCAGAACAATGAGCCAACAACAAAGAAGAGCAACAAAAAAATGAGTATTTTTATTACTAACAGATACGGTTATTAAAATCTGACTGTCCTTGTTGCTTGCTGCAGTGTGTCACTACCTCAGTGTGGCAGGAGCTGTGAAAATATGACCAGCCACTCAAATTACTAATTTTCTGAAAGTGAAATGGAAACACTGTGCTTGACTATTTTCTTCTTGGAGATTAAAAGGTATTGTGAAAATATGATGTGAACAATTGGCCAGATATGAGCCACAGCAACAAAGGAGCTTGCAAACAAGAAGAAGAAAAGAACGGAAAAAAGAAAAATTTAGGTGAACAGATAACAAAACTGATATCCAACAACAAAGTTAAGTACCTTACTGAAAATATTTTCTTTATTTTTTTCCTTTTTGCTGGAGTGTTTCATTGTATCAGTGTAAAAAAAAAAAAAAAAAAAAAAAAAGTTTCACATCTTTATATGAGATTTTCCATTAATCAGTAATAATAGGAATCAGTTCACAGAAATTGGCCATTCAGTAAGAGCATCGTTTGATTTATTGGTAAAATTACAGCTCAATTAATTGATATCAAAAAATGACGAGGATAGATGGCTGAGTAGAGTCTGTGCAGTCCAAATTGAAAGAAATTGAATTTAAATTTAATAATGAAGTTGAAATGTCAAGGTTAAGATCACTGAAGTTACGAAAAAATATTGCTTTTGAAAAAGTGAATGAAGAAAAAAAACTGTCGACAAAATGTAAATAGTCAAATTTCAACTCTGGAAACTAATGTTGACACTAAACTGGCATTTTCTGGAAGCAGTTTTGTTGAACAGGTAAAAACAGTACACAGCAGATTTACAGAAAATGTAAAATTAAGTAACACCAAACTAGCACCCTAGAAAGTTTTGTGTATAATGTTGAAGAATTGTCAAATAATGTGGTTAATAGAAATTTT
The DNA here is from genome assembly GCF_021461385.2 of Schistocerca piceifrons. Taxonomy (NCBI): domain Eukaryota; kingdom Metazoa; phylum Arthropoda; class Insecta; order Orthoptera; family Acrididae; genus Schistocerca; species Schistocerca piceifrons. Next base: position 140,156,887 of record NC_060141.1, on the reverse strand, counting down.
GTCAACAATGTTGGTGCCATGTTTTGCAACATTCCAGTGAAAAACTTTTCGTGTGAAGTTAGTTTACATCTTGTAGATTCTTTGCAGCATTTCAGAGATGGCTTTGTATGTAATTTGACTGCTATTATTAAAATAAAGTTTGTTGAGGATTTCTGGAAGGTGAAGCACTAATCTGGGCAAATCACATATATTAATGATGATACAACAAATGTAGATTGTGAGAGAGGATTTTTAGATAAATTTTGGTCAGAGACTGAGCAAGCTAGAATAAAAAGTGAATTTGTGAATGGATCAAATTACTGGGAAGGGTGTATTAGTATGAAACAGTTTTGCAAAACTCAGTTTATAAAGTTATTGCATTTGAGCATACCTTTTAGTGAACTCACCCAGACTAATGTTTTAAAAAGGTGGTTACCAGCTGAGGTACAAAGGGACCTAGTTTATGGGCCAGATGCACAGTTGACTGGTTTGAAATATTTAGATAAATTAGATAGAGTTTTGGAAAAATACAGGGGAAGAATACAACTACAGTTGACACACACATTTTGAAAGAGGTAGGCTTCAAAATTTGCACAGTAATAATCACATTAGGAGAGAATGTAGTAATCTCAATGATATTAATTATCATTAGAATGAAAATAATAAAGTAAATGGTAAGAATTTTCATTTTCGAGAGAGCAAGTGATCAGTGTACTATCCTGTTAATATGATATCCGTTGAGGGGGGGGGGGGGGGGGGGGGGGAGGGGAATGTTCTCCAGGTAAATCAAACTATACAAATAAGGTAAGTGAACTCACAAAAATTGAGAAAGAGGATACAGAAGAAATTAATCACAATTCTATAAATGGGTAGAAATTTTTCATTTGTTAAACACTGAAGTAACTGATTTTTGCAATGATTTTGGAATTCAGTAACTAATGGAAGAACCAGGTAAGAAAAAAGTGAATACCGTATTAATGAACAGCAACTTAAATGAAACTGGATATTTAAACAGTAATGAAGTAGGGAATGATGATGTTGGTAATTTGTGTGGTGATACTGATGATGTTTGTGGTATTACTGAATATGATAAATTAAAGGTAAGTGAGGATGAGTATAGTAATGAAGAAGAAAAGTATTTTGTTTGTCTTAAAGAAGAATTGGAGGAATTAGGTATTAGTAGAAGCAAATGTGTAGTAGTGGCTATGATGCTGTATGAGTACCTAAAGATTAATGTCGGTTTAACAGCAAACAAAACTCTTGATTTAATTACTATTAAGGAGGCATGTATACATGATCATACTAATTCAGTTACCAGTTATGACAGTGACCATAAGCTGCTTAAAGTTAAGAATCAGGATGAATCTTCTGGTTAAATAGTTATGCTATTGAGAAAGATGAATGCTTTGGAATCATGATAAAAAAATCTGTGTTTAACTTGATATCCAGACTGGTGACACAAAATTAAACATATTATTGTAAAACAACTTAAAGACAAGTACCGTAGTGCTGATCTAAGTGAAACATGTAAGTGCATATGGATTGATGGAATTTGCAATGACAGAGATAATGTTGTTTGCGTTAATTTAATGAAAGATTGCCAAGGCAATGAAACTGGTAAGAACAACATGATTTTAGAGTCTTTAGTTTTGAAGAGATAGAAGATGACCTGTCATATGAGGATGTAAAGACTGATAAATGTACTGAAATTTGTTTTCCATTCATTACAGTCAAAATAGGATCTGGGAAGACATGTGTCTTGTTGACACAGGCAGCCAAATTACTGGAGTGCCTAAATATTTATGTAAAATAGCAAAGTGGTTAAGGGAGTGAGTTTTATGCATGGATGTTTAATTATTTAAGATCTCTGTGAAGATCTTATTCTTTGCATGACATTTGATAATTAGTGTGAATGCAGGTTTTAATTGGGGAGGGCAGAACTTTATTATCAATGCACTTGATGGAGATTTGTACTGATTTTATAAAGTCAAATATATTTTATGAGGAGGATAGGATAAATAAGATACTATGTTTAAAATACTGTGGATTTGTAGCTATAGATATATCAGGATTAGTCACAAATGAATCTGAATTTAAATAACTTGTAGACATTCGGCTTTCAGAAGCAAAAGAGTTAACTAACAGTCAGAAATGAACATTGGAATCTTTGTTATGGGATTATAGCGATGTGTTTAGTGATATTCCAGTTAAAGTGTGAGGATATCAGCATACTTTGCAGTTAAAATCATATGAACCATTTTTCATAAAGCCATATTGTGTACTTACAGCTAAGAGAGCTGCAGTTGAGAAAGAATTGCATAAGAAGGAATTGTGTGATATCATTGAGAGAAGTATTAGCCCATATAACACCCATTAATCATTGTTTCCAAAAGAGATGGAGGAGTGAGACTGGTTCTCAATTCTAGGCATCTAAACAAGTATTTGCATAGAGGACAGATCACCATGAAAACATTGATGAATATTCATATAAATTTAAAAATATTCAGATTATCTAGTTCAGATTTTACTTCTGGACTTCATCTTGTACCTTTAGCTCCAGAACCAAGTAAACACACAGTGGTCGATGATACCAATATTGTGTAGGACCTTTTGATCTGAACTCATCAGTAGCTGAGTTTATAAGAGCATTCGATTATGTACTTGCTCAAGATCTGGTAGGGAAACTTATTGTTTATAAGGATGACATTTTGGTAACTGGACAAAGTTGGGAAGAGCATTTGAAGTTGTTGAAGCAGGTATGTGAAAAATTTAGACAAGGAGGTATAACCCTGAAATTTGAAAAATATAAATTTGCTGTCTATGAACTAAAATTCTTAGGTCATGTAATTACCGGGGAAGGAATCTTGGCAGATCCTGATAAAATTAAAGCAATCTCAGATTTCCCATTACCATGTAGTAGAAAGCAATTGAAGTCTTTTTATGGTTTATGCGGATTTTATCAAAAATTTGTGGGTGGACGAAGTACGAGTGCATCCTGTTTAAGCAATTTACTTAAAAGAATACTATTTGCGTTTGGACTGAAGAATGTCAGCAAGCATTTTAAAAAATTAAGAAAACTGTGAAAACATTGATGAATGTTTGTATAAAATTTAAAAATATTCAGATTATCTAGTTTGGATTTAACTTCCGGGTTTCATTGGGTACCTTTAGCTCCAGAATCAAGTAAGTACACAGTTGCAGTTCATCACCCACAATGTATACTCTGAAATGACATTAAGAAAGAATTTAATAATCAAAATTTGTTATACAGACACAATTTCAGACTACCATTTTGTTTACACACAGGCAGTAGTGATTATGGTTTGAGACCAGCACTACAAGGATAAGTCAGTTATTATCCTCAATGTTGTTGTTGTTGTTGTTGTCTTCAGTCCTGAGACTGGTTTGATGCAGCTCTACATGATACTCTATCCTGTGCAAGCTTCTTCATCTCCCAGTACTTACTGCAACATACATCCTTTTGAATCTGCTTAGTGTATTCATGTCTTGGTCTTCCTCTACGATTTTTGCCCTCCACACTGCCCTCCGTTGTGCCACAAACTGCTCTTCTCCCCAATTCTACTCAATACCTCCTCATAAGTTATGTGATCTACCCATCTAATCTTCAGCATTCTTCTGTAGCACCACATTTCGAAAGCTTCTATTCTCTTCTTGTCCAAACTATTTATCGTCCATGTTTCACTTCCATACATGGCTACACTCCATACAAATACTTTCAGAAACGGCTTCCTGATACTTAAATCTATACTCGATGTTAACAAATTTCTCTTCTTCAGAAACGCTTTCCTTGCCATTGCCAGTCTACATTTTATATCCTCTCTACTTCGACCATCATCAGCTATTTTGCTCCCCAAATAGCAGAACTCCTTTACTACTTTAAGTGTCTAATTTCCTAATCTAATTCCCTCAGCATCACCCGACCTATTTCTACTACATTCCATTTTTCTCGTCTTGCTTTTGTTGATGTTCATATTATCCTCAAATAATAAGTTTCCCTTCCAGATCTTGAGCAAGTACATAATCTAATGCTCTTATAAACTCAGCTACTGATGAGTTCAGACCAAGAAGTTAAAAAAATTATTGTTGTCAAATAGGAAACTTACAAGAACATCATTTTATGACACAGTCTCCTTGTATTTCAATGCACTTTGTCCATTGTTGTACTAGATTCCTGATGCTCTCATAAAAGAAGGTTCTCAGTTGAGCTGCGAGCCAGGAATTCACTGCTTCTTTCACTGCTTTGTCCAAGGCAAATTGACAGCCCCTTAATGCCTGTTTGAGTGGACCACCAAGTTATAGTCAGAAGGGGAAGGATCAGGACTATTTGGAGGATGATCCAGTACCTCAAATTTGAGTTTCTGGAGCGTTTCAGCAGTTAGGTAGCATTGTCATGCACCAACACAACACCTTTTGGCAGCAATCCTCGGCATTTGCTTTGAATTGTAGGCTTTAGCCTAGCAGTAAGCATCTCACTGTAATGTATACCATTTATTGTTGTGCCCCTTTCCCCATAATGTTCCAGTACTGGACCTTGTGTGTCCCAAAAAAGCAGTAAATTACAAGCAGTAATAACCTAAATGCAAAGTTCACTGTTCTTGAAGAACAGAAAGGTACGTATGCAGCAGAAACTGTCATTGTTTAAATACACGGCATAATTGTGTAACACTTATTTCACTGTTAGGTTGATGCATTGTAGTCATTCTCGTCTGGAACGTGGCTGTGGACTGACTATCTCATGACCAAAAATAAGGCCCTTATATAGGGTGCAGCAGCGTTCATAGTAGGATATTAAAAACACACCATCAGGCTGTAAATGTAATTTATTTATTACCTCTTTAAGTCATTTAATAGTTAAAGATATGACTTTTATTAACGTGCAAGTCATTGTCCATTACATGGCTTACTTTTTGAATATGACTCTTGTCAAATGATGCCCCCTCTGCACAACACATTCGTCTAGGCGGCGTTGGAAGCCTCCCATTACTTGGCGTAATGTATTCCCTGGGACATTGCCGATGTCAGTTCTGATGTGATCCTTCAACTCAGGAATGGTGGTACAGTATGTTTCAAACATTTCTTGCTTCCGATAGCTCCAAAGGAAAAAGTCTGCACATGAAAGGCCAGGTGGGTGAGGCAGCAAGGAAATGTCTCCAAAATGGGAAATTACTCTACCAGGAAATGTCTGTCACAAGAAGTCCATGCAGATTCTGGCTGTATGCGAGGTCGCTCCATCTTGTTGAAATCATAATTGTTCCACACCCACATTGACCATACCTAATTGGGGAAGGACAAAGTCTTGCAGCATCTTTAGGTAGCGTTCACTGGTAACAGGTACAGCCTCGCTGCTGTCATCCTCAAAGAAGTAAGGGCCAATAATCCCAAAGGAAGGAACTCCAAACCACACTGTGACATGAGAACTGTGCAAGGGCTTGATGGGCAGTTCATGTGGGTTTATATTACTCCAATAATGCTTATTCTGTTCATTTACTGAACCACATAACTCAAAATGAGCTTCATCTGACATCAGGATTGTGTGTAACATTTGTGGATTTTGGCGAAAAGATCATGCATGGTTAAGCAGAATGTTTCACATGAAACCCAATCACAAGGCCTGCAGCTTATATGGGTGAAAATGGAGATATATGTGCAACATTCTTCTGAATGAGAGATCGGACATATGCACAGTTTGTGCATCACAATGAGCAGATCTTTTTAGGCTACACAATATTGCAGCACACACATTTTCCATGGCTTCTGGTGTCTGCACAGTTCTTTCACTTCTTTCCAATTTACCACTGTGAACAGAACCTGTTGTTCGAAATGCACATACCCTCATCACAACAGTCCATCCATCTGGAACTTTCCTGTGATGTTCCAAGTTGAAATGTTGCTGAAGTAGATGCTGGGTACTAAGAACAGAGTCGTTATGCTTGAAGTAACTTTCAACAGCAAAGGCATGATGCTGTGCACTCCACCACTTCATATTGCTGTCACACTCGAAATGGCAGTTCATTAGTACAGAAATACGGCATGAGCTGGTGCGCATTCCTGTAGTATGTCATTGTACTACGCAAGTCAAATTGCACTATGAACTCTGCCGCACACTGTATATCCTCACAATAATAGGTGCTGAAAGTACATGTTGTTTGAAGTTTATTTTACAGAAATTACAATTAAAACTTAACTCATTAAATTAACTGAATACATTGAAAAATTGGTTCTTTTTAACAGTTTCCTCTATACAAGGGTTATGCCGAATTATTTGTTTAAATCATGAAATTAACTGATATAAGTTACGAAAACAATACTTTGGACAAAATTGCTAATTTCTTTGGAATTAATTAAGGGCTGGCTCTGCTAACATGTTTTCAAATAGAGCCAAATAGATTCTTTAAGAATACTACACTCCTGGAAATTGAAATAAGAACACCGTGAATTCATTGTCCCAGGAAGGGGAAACTTTATTGACACATTCCTGGGGTCAGATACATCACATGATCACACTGACAGAACCACAGGCACGTAGACACAGGCAACAGAGCATGCACAATGTCAGCACTAGTACAGTGTATATCCACCTTTCGCAGCAATGCAGGCTGCTATTCTCCCATGGAGACGATCGTAGAGATGCTGGATGTAGTCCTGTGGAACGGCTTGCCATGCCATTTCCACCTGGCGCCTCTGTTGGACCAGCGTTCGTGCTGGACGTGCAGACCGCGTGAGACGACGCTTCATCTAGTCCCAAACATGCTCAATGGGGGACAGATCCGGAGATCTTGCTGGCCAGGGTAGTTGACTTACACCTTCTAGAGCACGTTGGGTGGCACGGGATACATGCGGACGTGCATTGTCCTGTTGGAACAGCAAGTTCCCTTGCCGGTCTAGGAATGGTAGAACGATGGGTTCGATGATGGTTTGGATGTACCGTGCACTATTCAGTGTCCCCTCGACGATCACCAGTGGTGTACAGCCAGTGTAGGAGATCGCTCCCCACACCATGATGCCGGGTGTTGGCCCTGTGTGCCTCGGTCGTATGCAGTCCTGATTGTGGCACTCACCTGCACGGCGCCAAACACGCATACGACCATCATTGGCACCAAGGCAGAAGCGACTCTCATCGCTGAAGACGACACATCTCCATTCGTCCCTCCATTCACGCCTGTCGCGACACCACTGTAGGCGGGCTGCACGATGTTGGGGCGTGAGCGGAAGATGGCCTAACGGTGTGCGGGACCGTAGCCCAGCTTCATGGAGATGGTTGCGAATGGTCCTCGCCGATACCCCAGGAGCAACAGTGCCCCTAATTTGCTGGGAAGTGGTGGTGCGGTCCCCTACGGCACTGCGTAGGATCCTACGGTCTTGGCGTGCATCCGTGCAACGCTGCGGTCCGGTCCCAGGTCGACGGGCACGTGCACCTTCCGCCGACCACTGGCGACAACATCGATGTACTGTGGAGACCTCACGCCCCACGTGTTGAGCAATTCGGCGGTACGTCCACCCGGCCTCCCGCATGCCCACTATACGCCCTCGCTCAAAGTCCGTCAACTGCACATATGGTTCACGTCCACGCTGTCGCGGCATGCTACCAGTGTTAAAGACTGCGATGGAGCTCCGTATGCCACGGCAAACTGGCCGACACTGACGGCGGCGGTGCACAAATGCTGCGCAGCTAGCGCCATTCGACGGCCAACACCGCGGTTCCTGGTGTGTCCGCTGTGCCGTGCGTGTGATCATTGCTTGTACAGACCTCTTGCAGTGTCCGGAGCAAGTATGGTGGGTCTGACACACCGGTGTCAATGTGTTCTATTTTCCATTTCCAGGAGTGTATTATTTGTTCCTCCAAATGTTTATAATTAGTATATAATTTATATTTGTTTATGCATTAATAATAGAATTTTAAGTTTTGAAACAATCACCAATTTCACCCTATAACAATAGCATTAACTAGGAATGGTCATAGTAAATTAGAAAATCAATTACATTCATAAAAATAAGCACAAAATTAGATCTGGTGTTATGTTCTTTAAAACTGAGGGCCAACCTTTCTCTTTTATGAAAACACAGATTATACTCACATATGTTAATATTAATTAGTTAAAAGTGAAGAAATGAATTTTAAGGAGGCATATGGCAAAACAAGAGGGGAAGTAAAAATATCCCAGCTTGCTTCATCACACCTGGAACACATTAAAATACCCCCAGCACAACATTTCTCTCATGCAAGGCAACCTAGATTGCAATGTATATAGTGAAAGACTTTAAATGGTATTAGACTATGTCCAGTGAGCCAAAAATAGGTTCATTCAAAGTGTATCTCATATTTTGATGATGCAAACACAAAAGGCGCCTGTGGTCTAATTGACTGCTGTTTGCAAATGATGTATTTACCAAAACATGGTACTGAACATAAAGAAATTGTAGTTTCTTCATTAGAACAGGAATTATTGTGTGCAAAACAATACATAAGTAATCTGGAAACAGTGACAAATGAACTCAAACAAAAACAAAAATTGTAAAATGAGAGGGTTTTTAGGCTTAAAAATGGCTTGTTATGAAACAAAATGACAAACATTTTGAACTGAAAACAATGAACAAGTATGATCCACTACATAATCAATCAGGGAAGTAAGAGAAATGGTTCCACTCTCCAAGAAGCACCTCAAAGAAGCAAGAAAATACTAAACATGTGCAAAATCTTTCACTATGTGAGAAAAATAAGAAAGGTGATGTTTACATATTTTCAACTATCAATGGAAGAGGCTTAGCAGGTATTATGGTCATTATGCAAACTAAACTAAAAGTACCTGATTTTACCCATCCTGATGCAACTCTACATGAAGTGCTAAAAGACTGTGAAACAACAGTAACAAAAGGTTCCAAATGTGTTGTTATTTGGGGATGAAATGATGTATATAAGAACTAAAGTGTAAATATAACCCAGGCTCTAAGGGAATCTTTAAGAAAACGTACACATTTTGATATATATGTTGTAAGAATTTCACATAGGCATGACCTGATAGTAGCTTCATGTGTAAACAGAGAAATCATCAATACAAATTGAAAATCCAGGAAAATATGTAGCATATTCTCTAATGTTACACTTATTGAAGCAACAAGCTCAGTGAGAAAAGATTTCACAAAGCATGGCTTGCACAGAAACAATTGTGGTAAACCCATTCTGTGCCAAGAAATATTAGAAAAAAATTAGCAGCACACAAGAACAGGTGTGTGGACCTATACCAGTGTCAATGAGGGCAGAAATAGAAGATACAATAGTGTATCCAGTAAAGGACTCAAAACAGCCACAAGATGAAAGAGAGGAGAGGGTACATCACTCTATACAGCAAAAGAAGGAAGGAAAATCAGTGTCATCACCAGCAGAAGAAGAAGCAGTATCATCACCAGCAGAAGAAGGAGTGTCATCACTTACAGAAGAAAAAGATGTGCCAGATAAGGGAGAGGAGAAAGAACAAAGAAGCAAAAACATCTCAAGGAGCAGGATTTTTTGTACCAGCAGGTAAAAAGAAAGGTACCATAGAAAATCAAAACATTAACACAAATTTGTCTATTGTAAGAATCTTGCAGCAGAATGTAACGTATGCATCCAGTAAATCAGGGCAGATAAAAATAGTAGTAGCTGCCTGCTGAGGGCTAAGGCAGGACGAAACCTCTCTGTCGTTTCTAGGTCTCTGGTTTAATACAATACAATACTAGTAGCGGCAGAGTTTCCACTTATATTTATTGTGTCAGAATATGGGCTAAAGGGAAATGAAATTTATGTTTACAACATACAGCAATATAAAACAGTTGTTAATTTCTGCAGATCTGAAAATAAGGGTGGTGGGGTGGCAGTCTATGTACACAATAAAATAGAGAGTATCATTCAGACCCAGGCAAGTTCAATCTGTGGAGTAGAATGAAGATACGAAGACACCCACCACTTTCACCTTTTTGCTGTATTTTGGTGCCATGTCATCAAGAATCAGATGACTCCTCAGAATATACAGAACTAAGTGTGTTTTTCAACCATCTGCAAAACTGATAAACCTGTTGGTTTCAGTTAAGGATGACATTGACCTGAGGAAACTTGGTGTGTGCAAGATTCCTTGTCAATGTGGGGCAGCATATTTAGGCCAGACATGCTGCACAGTACAAGAATGCTGCGATGAACATCAGCGTCATATATGCCTTTGCCAACCAGAGAAGTGGAACGTGCACAATGTGATCTGACAGCAAACTCTTGAAGCCTATTTACAGCAGACAACTGTCCAGAAATGATGTTTGGAGCTGCAGCAATACAGACAAAATATAATGGGGGAAAGTGTGTGGTAACAGTTCTCCACACAGATCACTAAACAGTCAGATAAATGGATTACTAAAAGAGTTTGAAGTCCTGTTAGATATGGCTAGCAGGGAATTCCCTTATATAATTATAGCTGGTGACCTAAACATTAATACACTAAAAGATAACTGCTAGACAAGGAGTTATCAAGATCTGATTAAAGCTTACGGATTTAATTTAGTAGTAGACAGTCCAACGAGATGAATACAGAAACATTAATGAATCACATAATCATTATTATACCACAGAGCAAGCAGACAGCACAGGTCATATACACAACACATACACTTATACACAACCACTATGGGGCATTAGTTGAATTAGCAGGCAATGTAGGAAGGCCAGAAAATATATTTAAAGCATTTAGACAAACTAAGCAAACAGACATAGATAGCCTACAAATGCTATTGGAAAGAATTTAGTGACGTATACTTAACAAAAAACCTAGATAAAGGCTGGGAATCATTATGCAATACATTAGGCCATTACATAGGTGTTGCGTGTCCATTACTTCGTAGGGAAATAAATGAGAAGTATAATAAAAATTGGCTCATAGTAGAGGTAAAAAGGAAGAGGTGAAAAGTATGTATGAAAATTGTCAGCTAAGGCAAACCCCCAGAAAATAGGGATGCTTTTTAAGGAAAAGAAGAAATCATACATCAAACTGATAAAAGAAAGCAAATCGATATATTGTGAAAACAAGATAGCAACCACAGAATATATCTCTAAGATCATATGGTCTGTCATAAATAAAGAGAGGAATAGTATAGGTGTGGAAACCACTGATATCATAACACTTGAGGTATATGGGAGGGAACTGAGGGATGCACAAAATATCAGCAGTACTCTAAAGAAACATTGTATTGAACTTGTGGACAAATTAATAAATCAAAGTTATACTACCAAAATAAACACACAAAAATTTCCATATGAGACAAAATACGTATTCTTGACCCCAACTAATGAATCAGAAATTGTAAAAATAATATATAGTCTAAAAACAAACAACACTGATGGACTAGATGGTATACCCGCTAAACTAATTAACTACTGTTTACAGTGGGTAGTAAAGCCATTAGCCTATCTGATAAACTTATCTAAAGAAAAAGGAATACATCCAATGTCCCTGAAAGAGAGTAAAGTATTCCCTATATATAAAGGGGGCTAGAAAATAAATTAGAGACCGATAACTATTACATCTGCACACTCTAAAATAATAGAACCCATAGTAAAAGACAGAATATTTAATTTTATACAAACATGTAATATTCTCAATGATGAACAATATGCATGTGGAAAGGGCAAATCTACCAAAACAGCAATAGTGGAATTCTTAACACTTGAAACTATAGTACTTGTTGAACAGAAGAAAGTCTGTGGTATGTTCCCGGACCTATCTAAAACATTCAAGAATTTCCGTGTAAATTCTAGAACCACTTAGCCTTCTACTGTCTCAGACACATGATATTCTAGATACAAGTGTGGAATGGTAAAATCATACCTACTGTGTGTCACATGTCTATGTGTGTAACTTTAAAATCAGAAGCAGGAATGGCACTGACAAGTACCTGTCAGGAAATCCATAGATGTGTTAGTGTGTGTGTAAGGAAGAACCATGGAGTTTTTATGCCACTCTGTGCTTATTGTGTCACAGACTATTGTTATGTACGAAGGCAAACAATACTTACAATACAAAAGTAGCAGCTACATGCTCACTGCTCAAAAATCAAAACCAGACTGACTTCCTTTGACCACATGGCTGTACTATTTATACTTTCTTAACAATCCCAAACAATCCTCAGCATTGTTTAAAATTATTATTTCATTAATTAACAATTAAAACTCTCATCCTAAAACAAATGACGCATTTCAATGATTACCTGGATCCTTATATATTAAACACACGAGTGAATTCTAGTCTATATATTAATTGTATCATGTATAAATGCTTAGGTGTCAAATGTTAACAATACACTTGTTATATTTACTAATAAAAGAAGATTCATATCAAATAAAATGTTCCTACCATTTAACAGACTTCTACACATTAGTGTAATTAAGATTCCATAATTGTTTTCTTCATATAATTTTCACAAGTACTTATTTCCATACACCTCTATGGCAGAAATTACTATTTATGGTTAAAATTTATGTGTTTAATAAGTTTCCATTAGACTGTTACACTTCAATATCCAGACAAAATAAATTGAATAAAGTATGTTATTTGTGGAAAATATAATATTATGTGACTATTTGAACAACTGTTATGCCATAGTGCATAGATTTTCTATTTTGTATAAAGTATTTTATACCTTTTATGAGATGTGATATAGATGGGAGGGTTTGTATAAATTTTGAAAAGGGTGGGTATTGTAGCTAAAAGTTTGATTTACAAGAACAGATAAATCATGACCAACACAAAACACACATCACACCTTTCAAACAACACTCACAAACAAGTGTGCCTGATTCTTCTTCATTTCCATAGGGTTGCTAGGATTTCCTTCGGGGAGCTCAAAGGGTGAAGGTGTGACAATTCCATTCTGTAGGAGACGATTTAACATCAAACCTCCTCTTGTGTCTCACTCAAGTAGCTGAGAGGTAGGGACCCTGGGGAAGAGGAGTGGGAGGGGTTCCTAGTCTTTAGGGCTATTTTCTTTCTCTTCTTCAATCCTAGCAACCACATCTATTTCTTCCTTTCTTTTTCTCATTTGAGGACCTGTCTATCTTTTCCCTCTTTTCATATTCATAAACCTCTGTCATTGAAGTCCTTCCTTATTTCCGTTGTTACTAATAACCTACATCTTATCTTTAGATAAGAAGGCCAAAGAATCAGACTACAAGAACACACATTGACATATACACAAATATACATTTTTTCGCAAATGTTAAACTATATAAGATGAAGCCTGTCACGAAATGAGAACCGTCAGATTTTGTAGGGAAAGGGTGTGTACATAGGGAATTATGCACACATATATGGGGAGTTATATGATGGTTCTACATCGTGTATACATAACGAGAGGTGCCCATACATAACGAACAACTACAAAATAGTAATGAGTAATGGATAAATAAGAAAAAGCTATGAGCAATGTCACTGTAATAAATACTCTGAGGAATTGAAGGATAGTGGGACATGAATAGTATATGTAGACATAGTATCTATTGAAAATATAGAAATTGATAAGTAGGTGAGTCTAGGGAGTGAACGATATATTAAAGAATGAATGCAAAGTTCAAAGTAGACGTATATTTTTACCAGAAGATACTTGATTATGGTATACATAGAAATGTATATTAGGGTAATAAACCATGAGGCCTACCGAGAAAGGATAAGGGGGCTGTACCCGGCAATCGATAAATATAAAGGGCAGACATACCTACGTGGAGATAGGACAATCTGTGGCCTAAAAAATAGAGATGTTTTGTAAGGGGTATACCTGCCAGAATGGAAAGAGGGAGTGCTCTCATATGGTCAACCCACAAGAAAGGAATAGGGGCTGATCCTAGGAGAAGGTTACAGAATTGTGACAAAAATCTCAAATTCTGTAGGAATTATTCTGGAAACCGTAAATTCTATGAACGACTAGCATTATTATGTTTTGTGGAAGTAAATGAGTGTCAACAAAAGAACACTTTCATATTGCTCAGAGCCTCTCCAAGCTGCAACTAATGAAAATAATACATACTAGGAAAAAGGTAGTACAAGAAGATAATAACAGAAAACAGATTATTCATGTGTCATAAGCACCTGAAGATTATGATTGAAAAAGGAAATAAAGAAAAGAAAAGTGTCCTCACAGTTCCTAAATACTAGTAAAGCTGACTAAAACAATGAATAAATGCTTATGTCTTAATAATAAAGTAAGGTAAGTTAAAGAGGAAAAAAGTAAGGGTAAGATTTTGCAAGAGAGGACATATAATGTATACTGTTAAGATATGGAATGAGTGATATTATTTGTATAATGATTATTTATAAAATATTGCATGTTCAGTCTGGGGAGGGGACATGAAGTGATTCAAGAATTACTGTGTAAATTCTAGAACCACTCAGCGTTCTACCTTCTCGAAAACACGATATCCTAGATACAGGTGTGGGATGGTAAAATCCTACCTACTGCATGGCACATGTCTGTGTGTGTAGGTTTGAAATCAGTTGTGGGAAGAAGCTAGATGTAGCAGTCGAACAGCACTGACAAGTACCTGTTGAGAAATCCATAGATGTGTTGGTGCATGTGTAAGGAACAACCATTGATTTTTTATGCTGCTCAGTGCTTATTGTGTCATTGACTATTGTTATGTGAAACATGAACAGTTGAAAAAGTACTCTTGCAGGCTCTTGACTCAGCCTTGGTAGAGGCAAGGTGTATTTTCTGATTCATTTTAAGAAAGTCATGGTAGTCAAGCCAACTTTCTTTTAACTGTAACTCATTTTGTTTCTAATGTTTGATGGTATGAGGTACTTGCTGGAAGATTCATATGTATATTGAAAGTGTGAATTATATTGTGCTTGAAAGTCAAATACATTGTTAACTGATGAAAAGAAAAGTTTGTATGTCTACTCATTTTATGAATAGAAAGAGGCTTAAAAGTTCCTGTACCCAGTGCTATTCGACGGAGAAGATAAGAGATTTTCCAGCAGCTGACTACCCGTAAAAAAGAGGGGCTGCAAAATTACAAGTAAGTCACCTCGTAAATAAGTGTAATGTGGGTTGGGGAAATAAATCAGTATAACCCAGACCCACTCTTTAAGTTGTCAAAACATTAGAATTGTGTACACCATGACATCCAATTAGAAAAGCTTCACTGTTATGGTGTAATGGGGAAAGTAGTAGACATCATTAAAGCGTTTTTGGAAAATAGAAAGCAGTGTGTAGAAATAAAGCAAAAAGTGAAAAATAATATTACAAATGTCATTTCAAATTTTAAAATTGAGAAATATGATTTGACCTTGGTCCACTAGTTTTCATTCTGTATGGCAATTGTATGACCAAAACAGTACCAGATAGTATAGTCATGTATGCAGATAACACTTCATTTGTTGTTACCAGTTCTACAATGATGACCTGCAAGAGAAGGCTTCATTAAACATAAAAAGTGGAAACAATTGTTTCAGAGAAAACAATCTCTTTATAAATGAAAACAACATATATATGGATATGAGCAAACAAAAAACACACTTTTGACAACATTACTGTCAGACTTGGAGACCTAGAACTAAAGATGATAGACAGTTATAAATTTCTAGCTGTATCAAAAGATGGGTATACGAGATGGGAGAATCACAAAAATAACATCTGCAGCAAAATAATTTCAAGCATATTTCTGATGAGAAAAATATCAGTCAGTAAATAGACACACTCTGCAAACAATGTACAATGGACTAGTACATTAGAACATCTTATATGGCATCCTAGTTTCAGGAAATGCTGCAAGTGTGCACACAAAGGGTGTGAAGTTTGCAAAAGTGAGCCATATGGTGCATCGCAATAGTATCACCTAGAGAATCCTGCAGAAATAAATTCAGGGAGCAAAAGATTTTAACAGTAGCATCAGAAAATTTAAAAACTAACTGCATTGCACTGTTAAATGGAGAATATCATGAATCTAAGACAAGAATAAAAAATGACTATCACATAGAAGGAAGTAGGCTAAAATTAATAGACAAACAGCCTGTCAATGCTGGACACATACTGAATAACAATTTACTGCAGTGTATGAAGATTATGTACAGTATGTCTCTTTCTAAAAGATAATTAAAAGACATCTGATAAATATTTACCCTTTCAGTGTTTAAGAATATCTTGAAATAAAAAAGTAAACAGTGCATCAGTATACATTGCAAAGGGAAACTGCAACAAATGTAAAACTATGTATAGAATTACTTCCAGTATATAAGATGTATGAAATAATGTTTTGTGTCAAAACACTTATGTTGCTGTCCTCTACTCATTCTCTGTTTTTCTTAGCAGTGCTGGGTGGAGACTGAGGAACTACAGAAAAATGAACTGTATTATCCTTGGTGTCTTTTATAATGTACTTTTAATGACTTGTTTGTGAAAATTCTATTTTATGTATATTACATTTTTGTAACTAGGAAATATGTGTAACAATCAGATTATAAATGCAATCCTTCATTAATTTATATATATCACTGTATTTTTGCTATGTATATGTAAGTTTTATGTAAACATGATGTTATAATGGTACTGCTTCCCAAAATTTCAAGTCAACAGTATGATACCAGTTCAATATATATTTTCTGTATAGTTATGGGGGTATTGTATAGTTCTGTATGTTCTAAAGTCTATATAAGTAAATTTAACATTCCGGATTCATCAGCAAGTAAATTCCTATTTGTTAATTGACTGACACCATTAATCTGAACCTGTGCCTAAGCTAAATTAGTTGTCATTTCATAAGACTGTAGTGATCATTCTGTAACAGTAAGTAACTAGAGACTGCAAAAATTTTAGCATGAAAAATCAATATTTCTAATTAACAAAATGGTAATATAAAAATCTGATAACAGAAAACCACATTACCTTGTGAAATAGCTTAGAAGGAATAGTCAAGCAAGGTATTTTTATTCATTGTTCATTTTTATGTCTACATTTGATGTTAACATTCTTTATAACTATGTTTCTAATTAACTGAACATTGTTCACACTAGCCAACTTGCCAATTTCTAGAATGTGAGGCCATATTTGTGAATTTTACATATGTAATTACATAAAGCATGCATTCTGTACTGTCATTAAATATTAGTGATCAGTACCACACTGTAATTAATTATGTAACTAAAATAATATGAAAGACATTAGCGTAATTAAAGTTCAGGTTGATTTTTATGTTTCAATCTACAGTTGATACTAAAAAAATTATGTAATTAAATATGGTATTTTATACCATGCTCAGCTGTAATATCAGTTTCTTTATGTTTTGTAAATTTTAGTTGTAACATCAAAATTGTACCAAATTAATAATGGGTTATTTTGAAATTGATTCTTAAAATTCTATATAAAGGAACACAGCAGGGCTGCTTTGTCACATTTCTTTTTCTCAGTCTTTTGTCTCAGTCTCAGTGTGTGCTTTGGACAGTTGGTCTTCTAGTAATGCTGTCTATATCATGTGGAGAACAAATGAACAACGATAAAATTGAAAGTACACCTGAATCTTTTATTTACATAGTCTCCACATGCAAATCAAGATCCAGGCAAATTTCAAAAGAAGAATTCGACAAGGTGGAAGCAGCATCAAAAACAATAGGTTATGTATTATTTTAGTGTAACTTCCACTCACCTCCTGTATTAGTTTGACTTTTGGATATTATTGTTAAACAGAGGGTGGTAGATTTACAGCATGTCCGATATCATTGCAAGAAATATTCCATGGACAAATAAAGAACAAGAACAAGGACAAGTTTAACAAGATCTCAGGTTACCAACATTTTTTTATTCACACCTCTGCCCATATGGGTGTTAGGTCATTCATAGGTGCATAGTATTTCTTTCCAGACAATAAGTAGTATGTTCCTCAAATTTTGTTGAAATCAACTGAGTGCTTTAGAAGGAGATGTGAAAAACACACATTTATTAATTAGTATATGCATTCATTTTTAAAATAAAGGAACGGCATAGATCACAGCAACACATAAAAGAATAGCTTTCACACTATCTTCTTCCAGTAACAGTACAGACATTTCTAAACATAAACACCCAAATCCACATTCTACAAAGCTAATTACTGATATTTGATTATTGGTAGCATCTGCCTGATTTGATGGGCATAGGGAAGCAGTAGGGAAGGACACAAGGAGGGGGTAAAGGGATAGAGAGTGGTGTTTGGACAGAAGATTTAGTGGATGCACAAAACAATGAAAATAGTTCGGAGGGTACAATGAAAGACATGTCGGAAGAGGGTGAGGAATTGAAGAAGGAAGAGGGGGAGGGGGGAAAAGGAGAGAAAGATGAAAATGGAGAGGTAGAATGGGAGGAGAGACAAAAGGGAGAGGGGATGAAAAGGGAGGGAGGAGAGGAAACGAGTGAGAGATGCTGAGGGAGAATACCCTTGTAGCAACGCTACCACGCACTAATTCAAGCTCACCGGTGTGTGTGTGTGTGTGTGTGTGTGTGTGTGTGTGTGTGTGTGTGTGTGTGTGTGTGTGTGTGTGTGTGGTGTGCGCGTGTGCCAGTGCAGTGCTGTGTGGTTGTAATTACGGTACACAACGTCTGTGTAGTTCCGTGCCCAACCTCTAGAGTTGCTGTGTTTTCTAGCTTTTATATATATTCTGTTTATTATTATTATTCCTTGTTTTTTGAGTTCCATGCCTCCTGGCTTGTCTGAACAAGTACTGTTTTCTCTCCAATAACTACAGAAGTTTTCCCAGGATTAAGGATCCTTCTGTAGAGGCTGGAAGCAAATTTTGTAACTCCAATCAGTCCATGCATGCCGGGTGTAGTCAGATACGCGCTCGCAATAAAGTTATTGTTGCTGAACTGAAGATCTTTATTCTTCTGAATCACGTTAAGCAAAGGTCGGACAGCCACCAGTTTAGCTGAAACTGACACCCTCATTGTGGATGAGGGATGTAACATCCTCAACATCTACATGAAATTTACCCGTAATAATGTAAATATGACAGACACCCCTTGATAATATATCAATAATCATAATGTAACAATGAAAATAATTATTGATAATACACTCCTGGAAATTGAAATAAGAACACCGTGAATTCATTGTCCCAGGAAGGGGAAACTTTATTGACACATTCCTGGGGTCAGATACATCACATGATCACACTGACAGAACCACAGGCACGTAGACACAGGCAACAGAGCATGCACAATGTCAGCACTAGTACAGTGTATATCCACCTTTCGCAGCATTGCAGGCTGCTAGTCTCCCATGGAGATGATCGTAGAGATGCTGGATGTAGTCCTGTGGAACGGCTTGCCATGCCATTTCCACCTGGCGCCTCAGTCGGACCAGCGTTCGTGCTGGACGTGCAGACCGCATGAGACGACGCTTCATCCAGTCCCAAACATGCTCAATGGGGGACAGATCCGGAGATCTTGCTGGCCAGGGTAGTTGACTTACACCTTCTAGAGCACGTTGGGTGGCACGGGATACATGCGGACGTGCATTGTCCTGTTGGAACAGCAAGTTCCCTAGCCGGTCTAGGAATGGTAGAATGATGGGTTCGATGACGGTTTGGATGTTCTGTGCACTATTCAGTGTCCCCTCGACGATCACCAGTGGTGTACGGCCAGTGTAGGAGATCGCTCCCCACACCATGATGCCGGGTGTTGGCCCTGTGTGCCTCGGTCGTATGCAGTCCTGATTGTGGCGCTAACCTGCACGGCGCCAAACACGCATACGACCATCATTGGCACCAAGGCAGAAGCGACTCTCATCGCTGAAGACGACACGTCTCCATTCGTCCCTCCATTCATGCCTGTCGCGACACCACTGGAGGCGGGCTGCACGATGTTGGGGCGTGAGCGGAAGACGGCCTAACGGTGTGCGGGACCGTAGCCCAGCTTCATGGAGACAGTTGCGAATGGTTCTCGCCGATACCCCAGGAGCAACAGTGTCCCTAATTTGCTGGGAAGTGGCGGTGCGGTCCCCTACGGCACTGCGTAGGATCCTACGGTCTTGGCGTGCATCCGTGCGTCGTTGCGGTCCGGTCCCAGGTCGACGGGCACGTGCACCTTCCGCCGACCACTGGCGACAACATCGATGTACTGTGGAGACCTCACGCCCCACGTGTTGAGCAATTCGGCGGTATGTCCACCCGGCCTCCCGCATGCCCACTATACGCCCTCGCTCAAAGTCCGTCAACTGCGCATACGGGTCACGTCCACGCTGTCGCGGCATGCTACCAGTGTTAAAGACTGCGATGTAGCTCCGTATGCCATGGCAAACTGGCTGACACTGACGGTGGCGGTGCACAAATGCTGCGCAGCTAGCACCATTCGACGGCCAACACCGCGGTTCCTGGTGTGTCCGTTGTGCCGTGCGTGTGATCATTGCTTGTACAGTCCTCTCGCAGTGTCCGGAGCAAGTATGGTGGGTCTGACACACCAGTGTCAATGTGTTCTTTTTTCCGTTTCCAGGAGTGTATAATGTAAATAGATAGAAAAAAATCTGCTCATTAAGTGGCGGCAGGCGAACACACACACAAAAGGATTTAACTTTTACAAGCTTTTGGAGCCAGTGGCTTCTTCTTCTGGTAGAAGAGTTGAAGGGGGAGGAAGAGGGGTGAAGGAAAAGGACTGGATTGGTTTAGGGAAAGGGATACAGTTCAGGAAAGTCACCCAGAACCGAAGGTCAGGTGAGACTTACCGGACAGGATGAGAAGGAAAGACTTTTTCTTCTTTGCTCTGCTCTTTTGCCCTATTATTTATGCTATTTTTCTTGTCTCTCTCAGTTAGCTTGATTCATGTTAAACAATTAATTCTGTGGATTTGATGAAGTCATCATACAATATATTTCTTGGACTGTTATTTAATTATTTACAAATTGAGCAGTTATTAGAAATCAGAATATCAAGTGTGTGCATTTGAATATTGCACCTTTCGTGTAGAGATTCTTTTGTCTTAAATATTAGGCTGTGTAGAATGGCATAAGTTGACTTTTATTTCTTTAAAATATACTGTTAAAGTTTAATCATATTCATTTATTTCCTGTCCTTCCTTTACAGATTCATAATTTTATATGTTTTCTAAAAAATATGGAACCATTTCTTTTGGTTGCTATAGTTTGCTTATGTGCTATAGTATTTGTTTGTGGAATATGATAGAACCTAAAATCATTTTAATATTACGAAGTTCAATAATCAGATTAATACTAATTTCTGCATGAAAACATATTTACATTCATGGTCAGTAACAATTTCACCAAAAGATTTGCACTCCATCCAACACTGTGGGCTGTCGCTACTTTCAGAAGAAATTGCATTAATTGTCGTAAAAGTTCTGAAGGCAGTCATTTAATGAAAGAGTCTCCCATTTCTTTTAATGTTGATGCCATTGCTTTTCATTTTAATATAGAAATAGATCACAATGCAAAATTGCCTTTCATATTAATTGCAAGTAAAATAATTAAATCCCAAGCAGTGATGTTAAAGGTGGGGATGGGGAGTCGAATTATAGCATGAGTTGACAGTGCATGATCTAAATGGAGGAGGTGTGGTATTGACCAAAGAGAGAAGGGAAATGGCAAGGTGAGGCAGTGGGAAGAGTTTAGTGGAGGTTTAAGTCAAGTATATTGTGAGATTGCAGAATGTGTTGGAGAAATAATTCCCATCTGTATTCTTCAGAAAAACTTGTCATGGGGAGGGGGGTATCCAAATGACCAACTTAATGAAGCAGTTGTTGAACCTAGTGTTGTGATGTACAGCATGATCAGGAACTGAATGGTCAAGATTGCAATTTGCTGCAGTTTAATGGTGTCCATTGATGTGAGTAGGTGGTTGGTTACTTGTCAAGACCACACAAAATGCTGTACAGTAATTGCAGAATAGTACATAAGATGGCTGCATTCACACATGGTTCTGCCCTTTATTGGGTAGTAAATGCCTGTGACTGGACTGCGGTAGTTGGTAGTGGGTCATTCTGTGGGACAAATCTTGCACCTGGGCTGACCACAAGGGCACGACTCATAGGGCCAAGGACAGGGAGTAGGATTAGAATAAGGATGTGCAAGGATATACCATAGTTTGGGTGGGTGGTAGATTACTACTCTGGGAGTGGCAGGTAGGATTATAGGCAGGATATCCCTCAACTCAGGAAACATTCTGATTTAGTCAAAGCTGTGGTGGAGAATGTGAATGAGATTTTCAGGGCCATGGTGACACTGGGTGAACAGAGGTGTGCTGGTTGGTGGCTTGTTAACAGGTTTCTTGGTCTCAGAGGACTAGGTAGTTTTGGAGATCTGTTTATGGATGAGGATGTAAGGTTATCAATACATTTTGACAACTGCTGCTTTCCGTTACAGAAGTGCTGTCCACTGATGGTAAGGCTTTAAGGAATATACTCTTTGATGTGGAATGTGTGACAGCTGTCAAAGTGGAGGTTCCTGTTGATGGTTGAGGCCCTAGACATTGACAGACGTATTTATGGAGCCATCATAGAGGTTGAGATCAACATCTACAAAGGTGGTTTGTAAAGTTAAGAGAGACCAGGTGAAGTTTATTTGAGAATAGGTGTTGTGTTTATGGAGAAAAGAGTGAAGATTGTCTCTGTCATGAGTCCATGATAAAAATGTTATCAGGGAATCTGGACCAGAAAGAGGTTTTAGGTCTTGACTGGTTTGGAAGGGCTGCTTCAGATGGCCCATAAATAGGTTGGGGTAGAATGCTGCCATGTGAATACTTGTGGTGGTGCTAGCAATTTGTCTGTAGATCTGGCCTTTGAAAGAGGAATAATTGTGGGGCAGTATGTGGTTGGCTTGGAGGATTAGGAAAGAGGCTGTAGGTTTGATGTCAGGAAGAGTTCAGAAAGGTAGTGTAACATGGCTGCAAGGCCATGGGCATGGAGAATGTTTGCATACAAGTTCATAACATCCACAATTACCAACAAGGTGTCTGGCAGTAATGGGGCAAGAACTGTGGAGGAGCAGTGAAGGAAGTGAGTAGTGGGAGGGTATGGACAAAAGGTTGGATGTATTGGTCAGCAAAGGCAGAGGTTCATTCTGTGAAAACGTGTGCCCAGCCACAATGGAACAATGTGTAGAGAAACTTGTGGAGTTGGGACTGTAGAGCTGGAGAGTATGTAAAAGGTAGGAGTGCATGGGGTTGCTGGGTGAGGAGGGAGGGAGAGAGAGAGAGAGAGAGAGAGAGAGAGAGAGAGAGAGAGAGACTGAATGTCAGGTTGCTGAATAGACCTAAAGCCTTGAGAAGTTGCTTGACTTGATGTTGGACTTCTGGGGTGGGCCCATGGTTGTAAGGTTTGTATGCAGAGGTACTGGAAAGTTGGCTGAAACCCTCCCAACATATTAACTACAATTCATGAATTGGAATGTGTGAGGTGGTGTAAGTCAGCAAGGCATGGTTGGGAGCTGTGAGAGGTTTACACGGGGGAATGAGAGTGGTAGGCTTTCTCTTGGTAATAGGTAGTCCCATGCAGACATAAAAGGGGAGTAGCTAGAACAGTTTATACAGATGACACTGGGAATGCTGTTCCAGCTGTTTGAAGACAAGAGTTTCTACTGCAATGATGGCATTCAGAAGGTTGGGGTCACAGAGTAAAAGAATTGTGTGAATCCATGCTTGACCATATCTACTCCTTGGGTATTCACATGGCACTGTCCTTTGCCAACTTATTTATGGGCGATCTGGAGGAATCCTCCCATCCAGTCAACACCTAAAACATCCTGTCTGGTTCACATTCATTGATTATATTTTAATGATCTGAACTCATGATGAGGGTAAACTCTAATCTTTCCACCAAAAGCCGAAGACCTATTTCCAATTCCACTTCACTTGGTCTCTCTCAACTCATCAAGTCGCCACCTCCCAGATGGCTCCATAAATGTGTCCTCCATAAATATGTCTCTCCTTATCAAGTGCACCAGCCACTGACAGTACCTCCAATCTGACAGCTGTCACCCATCCCACATCACAAAATCTCTTCCTTACAGCCTCAACATCCATGGATTCTGTATCTTCAATGAAAAGCAGGAGTTGTCATTATATACCAGATGTACCAAAAAGTTTTTCATACAAATACTCAGAAGTAGCTTCTAACCAAGTTGTGTACCTGTGGAGTATTGTCTCAGTTGTGTCACTGGATTCATGATTTCCTGTTGGAAAGATCACAGTTCATAGTAATTGATGGGATGTAATTGAGGAAAACAAAAATGGTGTCTGGAATTTCCCAAGAAAGTGTTATAGGCCCTCTGCTGTTACTAATCTATACAAACAACTAGGAGACAATCTGAGAAGCCATCTTAAAGGCTGATAGGCTGTGCCTTGTTTCTTGAAGAGAAATATGAAGGTCCTCCCCACAATCCTCTCTTCAAATTTCCTATTTAAACTATCAGTTTCTGACTGATCCAATCAGTTTTCTGTGGTCACGCTAGGAGCCAGCTCAGAGCCCAGTTGTCTATTTCCAACTTAAACTGTCTATCCTCCAGGTAATACTTTAATTTCTCTCCCTACACAATACAGTAAGGGCCTCTAGCTTGTAGACCAAATATTTACATTCTAGCTCATTATGATTCCTAGAGGTGTAAGCAATGACTCACAATCCTTCTCAGTCTTCCTGGGGTAGAGCAGCCTTTAACTCTGACACCAGTACATCTGTCTACACTATAAAGAGTTAGTTAAAGTCTGTAATGCCAAAACAGGACCACAAATGCTGCTTGCTGGGAATTGCCCATTTGAATTTTTGTCCCATTTCCTGAATAAAATTAGAGGGGTGGCCTTATGTTCAAATTCTGCAATAAATTTCCTGAGGAAATTAGTCACCCCTATAAATTTAGCCATACTCTTAACATCATTGGGTGGAGAAACTGCCATAATAGCTTTGACCCTCTCTGGACCAACTATTACTCCCTCTGTAGAAGCTATGTATCCCAACAGTCATATTCTGGCATACAACAACATCACTTTCTTGGGATTAGCCATCAATCCCACAGCCATCTGTGACTTGCAAACCTCCCTCAAATGCCCAAGATGTTCTAGCAATTTCTGATTTGCAAGTAGCTAAATCTTCAGGACAGTGGCAAACAAATATACATTTTACCCCAGAAAATATCTTATCCAGAAGCTGTAACAAAACTGCAGCTCCAGAGGGCAACCCACAGGGCACTTGGATGAAATCAAATTCCAGTCAGTCACAAAGGCTGTCAGCTTCCTGGAATTCTCACTAATAGGATCTGATAATATGCATCACTTATTCCAGTACAATGGAGTTAAGAATCAAGCACGAGTAAGCCATCAAAAGCGTGGATGCAAGTCAGAAAGTGGGACAGAATGCAAGGTTATCTTTTTACTCAGCTCCTTGAAATCCATCAAATGATTTAGGAACCCTGAAAACTGGGACTGCATATGGTCATGGGCAAATGACACTCTTCTCTAAAAGTATCTCTACAACAGCTTTAAGTTCCTTTATTAATGGAGGGGAGAGACAGAAAGGTGGTTTATGCACTGTAATATTGTCACTCATTTTTGATATTCCACCAAGGATGTTAACCCCAACTTAGCATTCCATCCCACTCTCACACTATACCTCTCAATCCCACAGCCTCATTTCCTCTTCTCCTGCTGATGAAAGATAACTTTACAATCCTGTCAAAATTTAAAGAAGAACTTATTAACTGCCTAATTATGTATCTGATCTTTCTGAGGAAGTTAGCAACTAGAATGCAAGGTGTTGATAAATTTGAATGGTTCTCAGCTCAATCTTCAAAGAACAACCACTAGTGATAACCTCCACTGAAATGACTCCCTTCATTCCAATGCATGTGTGGTTAATAGCAGTATAGATGCTTTCCTCCGATTCCACCATACCAAATTTACGTATATTCTGGTTTCCCTTAAACCAACCTTCATCAGTTTCACAAAACATATTACCCAAATCCAGAAGGGCACAAACCAGCTCATTGTTGACTCAGCACAATCAGATGGAACTTTGCCTACAATTCCTATTTCTATTGTATAAGAACTAAACTAAATCCATTCATTGTCTAAGTAGGATACCACCCACTGCTTATCTTCTCTTTCCAGCAGAAATGCTCTCCTTGACTTCTTGATGGATTTATGAACTTTAGTAACCATCACCATTATGAGTCAGCATGACCTTTAATCTTTGTATCTGTTCTGACAGTGTCGATAAGCCAGGTCTGTTTGTAGCTATAAGGTCAAAAATATTCCATTTTTGTGTGGGTTGATGATCTAGCTTCTTTCTATGAATGATAATACAACTGTTAAGGCAGAACTGGGTTTCCAGTAGATACATCTGATAATTACCTTGAGTTCAGCTGGGCCTTTTTCATTCATCCATATAACTTCATCATTAGACTCATTTCAACCTCAACAGAGACAATATTCTTGTTATCTGCAAGCACAACTGCTTCCTGTGTACAGGGTGAAAAGTATTTAAACTGACAAACTCTGGGAAGTGGTAGGGGACATCAAAATAAATATTTTCCCCATATGTCATTTTTTCCTATGAGGATTATTTAAACCGGTGGATGCCGTATTATGCACTTCAGTTGTTAGAGGCCATATTACAATCTTCAGTTGTTAGAGTGCATATTATGCTCTTCAGTTGTAGGCAACTGCTGTCCACCAGTGTAGTAGTGCATTGTCTAAGCTTACTAATGGAGCAATACACCTGGAGTGAGTACACTGATATGGTTGGTGTGTACTACGTAGTGCACCACAACGGATGAGCTGCACAGAGGGTTTATCAACAACAATATCCTAATCGCCATATCCCGCATCATACGACCCTTGCTGCTGTGTACCAACATCTGCGTGAGACTGGGTCATTTAGCAGATTACCTGGACAGGCATGCTGTCACACGATAAGAATGTTGCAATTTGATGAATCTGTCTTGCAGCATTTGGAGCAGGATCCTTCAATCAGCACTCGTGAACTGCACTAACATGGGGACAAATCAGACGAATGTAAGAACATTCCTTTGAGAGCAATTGTTATGTCCATTTCATTTACAGCATGTCCACAACTTGGAACCCATTGATTATCCACCAAGAGCACAGATTTTGCAGTGGTTCCTGAAACAGTGTGAAATGCATCCTACATTTCCATCCTCTGTGTTGTTTACTGATGAAGCAGCGTTCGGTTGTGATGGAGTCTTCAACATGCACAATTTGTATGTTTGGAGTGAGGATAACCCATGTGCCACAGTTACTAGTGCTCATCAAGTGCAGTTCTTTGTTAATATGTGGGTTGGTGTTGTTGGGGACTGTTTAATTGTGCTGTATCTGCTACCTAGGCCATTAAATGGCAGTCGCTATTACAATTTTCTCACCAGAGCATTGCCAGAATTGCTGGAAGACATCCTGCTCCCTACAAGACAACGCATGTGGTTCCAACATGACTGGGCGCTGGCACATTTCAGTCATCGTGTGCATCGATTCCTGGACCTACAGTTCCCAGAAACGCGGATTGGTAGAGGTGGTCCTCTACCTTGGCCTGCTCGATCCCCAGTCCCCTCTGGACTTTTTTGTGTGGTGAGAGATACGCAACCTTGTTTACACAACTCCTGTTGCATCAGAAGTGCATCTGGTTGCCCACATAGTAGCAGCACCAGGAACAATTCGGGATACTCCTGGGGTTTTGGCCCGTGTCCGACAGAACATGATCTGCCGGTGTAACCTTTGTTTACGTGTCCATGGAGGCATTTTTGAAAATCTACTGTAATTGAAATTGGGTTGTGTTGTGTTGTCTCTTCGTCATAAAAAAAATGGAAAAGTGTTTGTTGGTTTAATTAATTTGCCGCCAGAGAAATCTTCCTCTACAGGTTTAAATATTCCTCATAGGAAAAAATGACATTAGGGAAAAATATTTGTTTTCATGTCCCCTACAAACTCCCAGAGTTTGTTGGTTTAAATACTTTTCACCCTTTATAGTGCACCTCTGAACTATGAAGGAGAATCTTACAGTTCTCCACCTCATAATGCATGTTGAGAAATTTGCAGGCATGGTCATCACAAAATCGACAGATTCTCTGGCTGAGACCTTTACTCGCTCCAAACCAATGGAACCCAATCAGTTCTGGATATGATACTCCCAGTACTATTATTTTATCTCAGCCACATTTCTCTATTACTTTCATCTTTGAACACATAACATGTCTACTCATTTACAAAAGGTGCTTATTTTGACAAAAATAGATGCTAATCTCATCAAAAATATGTTTTAGTTTCACCAAAAACAGATGGTAAATTTTCAGGTACCTGTCAATAACTTATAGTGGCACTTACTGATTTTTTACAAATAGTTATTATATGTAGAAGTTATTTAATATTAATATTTCATGATATATTTAAAATTTGAAGGTACATTGTAATTTCTTTTTCAAATTTCTTCTCCAGATCCCAACATTCTGACCTCTTCACTGAAATTATCCACTGGATCCTTCTAGTATTTGTGTGTGCACAGCATGTTATGTCGGATAGCCTCTGGGTGATAGGGTGTGGAATGAAAGTTTTATAAAAGGTTTTAGGTCTAACAAAATAACCCTGTCAGTAAGAGTTTCACACAAGTTTGAAAGTTTAAGTATCAGTCTCACATAAGGAGAATTTTGTAAGAGCACCATGTCATTCAGAATAAATTATTCATTTTGTAGACATGAATAATAACAAAGATTTTGTATCTTTTGCTTTCATAATTTTAAAGTTTTTCACTTATGAGGAGAGAAAGACAGTTTAATGTGCTGTTGGCAATGAGGTCATTAAAGATGGCGCAGTGGCTTAATTCATTATACATGGTTGTGGAAATTGATCATTGAAGGAACCATATTGACACTTGGCTGAACTAATTTTGAGGATTGGGTGAAAATATAAAACAGGATGACCAGACTAAAATCTGTCTGTGTGTTTCAGCTGTTTGTGAGTCAGTTGTCTCGAATCCTTTTTGTCATTTTGTTTATTATCCTCATAAGCAGAAAGATTCATGCAGGTAATCATGTAAACTGACTATCTTTGAGGAATCAGTGTTCAGATTACTAATAATTATCCACACAGAAACAGAAAGCCCAACATCGGAAAAAAATATGAATTAAAAATATTAGATGCAAATTGATGTGGGAAACATGCAAGCTGTTGGTGGGAGGAGGGGGGGGGGGGGGGGGGGGTTATGAATGAACACTGATGGATACAAAATAGAGAATGCTCTTCTGAACAATAGCTGTGAACTTGCTATCTTTTTCAGTGAGTTTAATTCTTCCTTCTAAAACCAGAGTTTACAAGTGGGAACTTAATGTACACTCTTTCCTCAGTTCCTTTATTCTATTTCATCTCAACTTACACTTGCCTCTCTTACATATTTTGATATTTTTTTATTCTTCTGATTTTCATATGCATTGTCTAAAGTTTTCTTTCCTTTGTAGGTTAATGAATGCATGTTAGAACTGACAGTTGAAGTACCAGTTGCAAATAAATCACAACAATCTGTAATTCTACTTGAAGGAGAAGCAGTTGTTCCAGAGATTAAAGTAATTTCACCAATAAATATTGAAAATTCTGAGATTCCTTTAACATTTCTCAAGACTCCAGTTAATCAGTCTTCTAACAGGTCACTGAAGATTGTTAACATTGGTGTAATCTCATGTGAGGTACACTACAGTTTCTAATTATTGTTTACTTTATCATGTGTTCATTGATATTTCATAGCTATTGATGTTTAATTCTCAATTTTTTCTTTATATATAAGGTGGTAATTGAGTTTTCTGAAAACAATGATAATGCATTCAGCTTGATACCTGAGAAACAGACATGTCAACTTCTACAAAATTCATTGCCAGATGGTAAGATTTTGCATCACTATTATTACGTTAGCTTATAAAATCAACATTTACTGATGAACTTATACGTTTCATTTACTTGTATTTTTTGTTGAATTACTTTATAATTTTTTGCACAAAGCTGCAATTAGGTGTGGGTAAATGGATATGGGAATGTAAGTACATGGTTGTTGTACGTATTGATTACAAATGTAATGATTACAAATTTTTGCTTGTGGTAAAAAAAACTTCCTATGAGGCAACAAGAAAATAGCATAATTTTGCAACTATTTTTCAAATTTATTCTTCTGATTTCTGCTTTTATTAAACTGTATATCTATTAATTATATGCCTTGTCTACAGCTTGGTTATTCTATGTTTTCAACAGATGTCTCAGATAGCTTTGTTACCTATGGATCTGTCCTACATAAAGTTTCATTTAGAAATTTCTCATTCTGATTTATTGCCCTGTTTATTGTATGGGTGCTATGTGATGTGAGTTCGTAAGAGGTGTGTTACTGTTTACCTCATAGGTAGTACAATTATTTATATTATGAATGCTTTTTTTTTTTTTTTTGTTTTTAACATGTCCTGAAGAACAGGCACCATGCGGTCACATAACTGAGCCATCTCAATCGGCAATGAATTTGCAACCTTCAGTGAGGATGCACATTTATGTTTGACCTCCAGCAGGAGTCTAGAATTAGTGAGCATGGCGGAGATGGACAGGGACCGTGGATAGGTGGCCTTAGTGGGGATTGTAGGTTCAGCCAGGGAGTGTGCTGAGATAGTCTATGAAGTCCCAATCATTAATTCCTTCCCTTTTCTTTCCTTGCTGCCCCCTCCTCCTTCAATTTACAAGATAGAATAATTATCTGAATGTTTTCATTCGAGCAGGTTGGCTTCACCCTACTTGTAGAGTTTATCTGCAAATGTGGTATGAGCAAGTACGGCAAGGAAAATATCCAACATAGGGGACAGTAACTGTTGAAGCACTAAGGTATTCCAAAAGATTCTAATATTACAGAAGATACGATCATTTTTTGTTTTTTTGTTGGTCCTCAGCTGAGATATGTCTTGTAAGAGAAATTATACCTTCAGTAATTTCACTACTAACAGTATTATCAACAATTTATTGTGATGTTTGTTGGTCGAATATACATTGCTGTCTTGTAAATTGCCCATCATAAATATGTATGTTGCACACACACAGCATGCAAATTATCAGTGTCAGCAATGCCCACTTGCCTGATGTGCCACGACATTCTTAGCCATATGCTTCAGTTCCATTAGCTGAAGAATGGGATACAACTCATTTGCATTGATCAATGATGTCATATTTTAGTAGAGATATTGGTTTGTTGATTTTTGAGCCATAGACAATAAATTGGTCATCTTCTGTGGAAAGCATCATAATCATAAATAAAAATAAATGAATGGGTTATTAAGAGAAAGATAATGCATATGCTTTTTGTCACTTGTGGTAATTTTAAATCATTTGTGTACACATTTTGAATTATACCTTTATGTGATAGTGTGTCATTCCAATTGGTGTTTCCTCTGCAGTTGATTCATATCCTGTAGTGTGTAGGTCAACTGAACAACAGGCTACTAGTACTAGCAAAAGCAAAAAAAGTGACATACATAACACTGGCATCTTGTTCCTCAGTTGAACTATGAAGGTTGTATCCTCACACAATTGAGATATTCCATGCTAAAGTTACATAGGTTGCCTTATTATTAATTTTTTTATCTCTTCCTTTGTTTGTTAACATTTGTCTATGGCTTTGCAATGCATCATCTGTGGTAACTTGCCAATGTATTGTATCCTATTCATCAGTATTCTCTTTATTTTTGTCCTGATCTCCACCTGAGGTATGTCTCACAAGATAAATTCTTCCATCAGTAATTTCACTACTAACAACAAAATCAACAGCTTATTGCAATGTTTGTTGCCCAAATGTAGATTGCTGTTGTAAATTTCCCAGCATAATTATGTGTGGTGAACACAAACAGTATACAGATGACCAATAGTTTGTAATGTCCACTTACCAGATCTTCATGACATTCTTAGCCACATGCTTCAGTTCCATCAACAGCATGGATTCCTGTGCATGAATGGCTGGAAAGGAGCACAACTGGAAATTACTCACTTGAAACTCTGGTAAACTTGTGAATTAGAGGTCCCAAAAGTGGACTGTACTGTTCACAATTAATAATCATTTACCATCTTATATTAGTTGTTGTCATTTTCTAATGACAAAGGATATCCATTCATCACATCTAATAGATACAGTTCATATTATGTAGCTATTTTTCATCCTGACAATCACAGTTCACAACTGCTCAACACACAGTTCTCATTCACAAAAGTATGTGTAATCATGGTGATACAGATGAACATAATCTCCACAGCATGATAACAAAGCAAGTATTCAGTTACTCCTAAAATATCTCCCTTTGACATAAACTTTGTCTTATGTTGAAATTTCACACAAACGTATCAAATCCATATGTGCACACATTTCGCAAAGCAACAATGGCACAGGTGGTCATTAATCCCTCTGACATAACACATACACTCAAAAGTTATAATATTTACACATCATAACTGTTCACACACTTTTTCCAGGCTGAGCATATTCCAGTGTGACATGCTTTAGAACTATTTTGATGTGGTCTCTCAGTTTTATCATCACAACTGATTAAAGGTGAGCTTCTAGGTGTTCAGACAAGTTGTTGTTTCCATTTTCTGCACAATATATTGATGACCAACCCAGACATTTTCTTCAAGTGATGTCAGTTTTGCTATTATATGCACTCACTATCTGGACTACTACACATTCTGGTTGGAGTCTGGGAGTGAGTACACATAACAGCAAAACACATAGCACCTGAATAAGACATCTGGGATGATCATCAAGATAATAAGATAATTATGTAGAAAATGGAATCAACAACTGTGATGAACATCCAGAAATTCACTATTAACTATTCTGACTATTTGGAATTGATATTATCATATGTGATGTAATCACTATGTATTAACTTTAACTGTTGCCTTCAGTAATTGCAGTTCGGTACCAGAGGGACAATTGTATGTTTATAAACACCAGGTGGCAATATGACTGCATGTTTACATTCCCACATTAAAAACTTTATCAAATTCTGAAAAAAAATTCAAAAACTGGATATGCACAGTATTCTGTTTACTAAACAGGGAGTGAAAATTGATTCTTACCCAGTATCACATCATAATATAACAAAGAGTACAAACTATAAACTTATTTTTCCTCTGTGATGCTTTCCCATGCTCTCAACAGATTTTTCAGCTTCAAATCTAACATTTTTTGAGTATTCAGTACCAATGGTGTACTATGGACCCTTCCATTCAAGATATCATTTTCTCTCTCATTCTTTATTGTGTTAGAATGTATCACAACATATTTCTATAGGTTAGCCTTCATTGTTAGTTGTTCTGTAGCTAATTTCATTTTCTCCTTTTCTCCTCAAGTTCATTCTTTAATTGGAGTGTCTGTCAAGAACATATTCCGTGGTGCATGATTGAGAAGTAACTCACATGGGGTTGTCAATATATGTTCAATGTTGTATATAAAAATCTTCAAATCATCCCAGAACTCTATCCATTTAATGTTCGTAGTGGTGGTATGGTTCAAATGGCTTTAAGCACTATGGGACTTAACATCTGAGGTCATCAGTCCCCTAGATGTAGAACTACTTAAATCTAACTAACCTAAGGACACCACACACATCCACACCCGAGGCAGGATTCGAACCTGCGACTGTAACAGCAGCGCTGTTGCGGACTGAAGCGCCTAGAACTTCTCAGCCACAGCAACCGGCAGTGGTGGTATGTTCAACAAACACTATTCACCTGTTGTAACACATGTTCAGGTGGGTTTGATGCTGGTTAGTATTCACACCATTTGCATTCTTCCACAAATGTCAACTTTTAACTTTTCTGAATTTCACAGATGGTAACTCTCCCAGCAGTAGCAGCGTATCCACATTCTTGCAGTCTGCCTGACCTAAACTTTCACTATTCCCTGTCCTCATGTGCCTCTGTTCACTTCCCTGCTCCCAGTCCAGCAACTTACAAACCTTCTAACCCCCCCCCCCCCCCCCCCCAAACCCTCACCGCCTTACCAGTGATACTGCACAGCCCTTTCACTTCTCTACATCTTCTCTCCTCTCTCCTTCTCCAACTCCCCTTCCCATCCCATAGCACCTAGAACCCCATAATCCTGTCCCTGCACAATTCACAGGCAGCACTACAGCATCTTCCCCACCCTAGCCAAAAACCAGTGACCTTGTGTGTGTGTGTGTGTGTGAGTGTGTGTGTGTGTGTGTGTGTGTGTTCTATGTCATTATTGTTACTGCATACCAGATTTTCCATTCTTGGAAAAAAAATTTCACTATATAATTAAGTCATTAGTTGCAAATATATTTTATTGTGCTTAATAAAATAATAAAAATACATTTTCAACAGACAACTAAATTTTATTATTAATAATATACACTACTATTTTTTAATTGATTTGAAGTCAGTAATAGTAAGTTTTTAATCTTGACATGAATTTTTGGTGCTTTTACTTTCAATATCAGTAAGAATGAATACTTCTGAAGTAACAAAAGTGTAAATTATTCATAGTTTTAGCAGTGAAATCAGCATTCTTATTGATGGTATAATAATGCTGTACTGAATGTCTTCATTTACAGGTAAACAGATCAGCAGATCAGTACTGCACTGAATGTATTCATTTACAGGTAAACTGATCAGTACATCAGTTTACCTGTAAATGAATATATCAGTATATCAGTTTACCTGAATACATTCAGTACAGACAGCACAGTGCAGCACAGTACTGTACAGCCCACTGTTGTGACTAGTATCTAGCATCAGGACTTCTGCAGTCTTATATTTTCATGAAGGTATTACATATGTAAGAATGCACAATTGAAAATATTTATCTAACTTTTTATTCTTTTTTTCCTTTTTTTCCAGAATCCATCCACCAATCCACAAGGTTAAAAATCAGTCCAAAACAGACAGCAACATTTGAAGTAAACTTCTATCCAAAGAAATTGGGAAACTTCACTGGGATGTTGAATATATTTGCTGTTCTCAATCCTTTTGAAGTACACACAGTGAACCTCTTAGGAGAGGGATATGTTGAAGATATTGCCATTCAAGGGCTCTGCTCAGTAACAGAAGAGAATATTGCCACAAATGAAGATTCACATGCGAAAGCGTATTATCATTTAGATTTTGGCTTCTGTTACCCAGAAAAAAGCAAGGAAATATGCTTCAAGATTCAAAATTTGTCTGGGGATGTATACAAATTTGAATGGTCTCCACATGAAAATGTGAAATTATCACCTACTGCAGGTCATTTAAAACCTGGAGCATCCAAAGAAATTACAGCTTCATTTCAATCTCCTTTGCCTATTACCATTTGTAAGGTAAGACACTATAAATGTAATACTCTGAAAGTTTCAAAATTTTTAAATATTTGCATAAATGTTAAAGACAAAAGGGGCTCTATATATGAACTTAAATTTTAGAAAAAAAGGAACAGGGAGTAATGTGGAAGCTTGGAAGATAAAAAAAGCATTATTAGCTATTGATCATATGAATTGAGTTAAGACTTAATCACTGGTGTATTTTAAAAATTTAACAACAGTGGAAACAGTTAATTTGCAAGAAGTTGCTAAATACTGTAAAGACTGGAATAATGGATTCAATGATGAAATGGTCAAAGATTTAATTGTAGCTACTGAGTCACTTAAAACTGAAAATAAAAAGTTATTAAGACAGTGTATATAGTTACAATTTAACAAGCAAGTAATCATTGTAAATGTGTAACTTAGACATTCTCTTAATTTCTTAATCCAACAGTAGCTAAATAGTGCATTCTCTCCAATTAATCAGATTTAACGCACAAGATATAAGGAGTACATTAGAATGAGAAATACAAAAATGAAAACCATAAGTTATGGTATTTATGTTGATTGTATATTTAGCTAAAACTTTAGTGTTCATGTTTATTTCTTTCTTTTTCCCTGGTTCTAAACTTGTATACTGCAAGCACTGTATGCAAGCAACCATTATTATTTCAAAGAACAGCTTGAATTGTGTAATGTTCAGTATATATATTGTACTACATGTATTTATCATATTTATGTTATTTCAGTAAGTTTATACATATTAAAACTAAAATAATGAATTTTTGACAATATAATGTAATTGGATGCATAAAAAATTTACTTATACGAGCTTTTGGAGTAAGTGGCTCCTTCTTCTGGCAGATGGGTTGAAAGGGAAGAAGAGGGGTGAAGGAAAGGAACTGGAGAGCTTTAGGAAAAGGGGTAAAGTCTGGAAAAGTCATGCAGACCACCTGGTCAGGGGAGACTTACTGTCTGATAAGTACCTCCTGATCCGGGGTTCTGGGTGACTTTTCTGAACCTTACCTCTTTTGCTAAAACTATGTTGTCCCGTTCCCTCTTTAATGTTGTAAGAACTTAAAGTACAAGTGTGAATCTGGGTTACATTGGTTTATTCCCCCAAACCACGTTCCACTTCTTTACGAGGTGACTTACTTGGAACTTGCAGCCACTCTTCTTTACTGGCTAGCCAGCTGCTGGAAACCCTCTTGACTTCTCCATCCAATAATTCTAGGTACAGGAATTTTTAGACTCTTTGTACTTATGAAATAAGTATACATACAAACTTTACTTTTCATCAATTAATAATGTATTTGCCCTCCAAACACAATAAAACTCTCACTTTCCATATAAATGTGTAATTTCCTGTGAGTCTCTCATACAATTGAATGTCAGGAACAAATTGAGTTACAGTTAAAAGAAAGTTGGCTTAGATACCATAACTTTTCTTAACATGAATCAGAAAATAAGTCTTGCCTATAGCAAGCTTACGTCAAGCATTTTCAAGAGTTCTTTTTCAACTGTCCTTGTTTCAATAACAATTGTTAGTGACACAATAAGCACAGAGCAGCATATGAACTCCATGGTTCTTCCTTACACACTCACTAAAACATCTATGGATTGCCTGACAGGTACTTGTCGGTGCCATTCATCCGCCATGTCTACTTTCTTCCCACAACTGATTTTAAACCTGCACACACAAAGATGTGATGCACAGTAGGTAGTATTCTACCATCCCACACTTATATCCAGAATATCATGTATTCGAGACAGTAGAAGGCTGAGTGGTTCTAGAATTTACACAGAAATTCTCGAATCACTACACCTCCACCCCGCTTCCTTCCCCTTCAACTCTTCTGCCAGAAGAAGGATCCACTGGCTCCAAAACTCATGTAAGAAAAAACCATTCTCTTTTATATGTGTTCTTCTGCTACTGATTGGTGGGTAGATATAACATACATTGATATTTAAATCTTAATTGAGTGACCATACACCATGTTTCATTGCACATGCATGTCACCTCAAAGTGCAACTTCACAAAGCTTAACATCATCTTTTGGACATGAATCTGGGAAAGTATTATTTCTTCTCCCAATTTTTCACCTTGAAGATGGCTGTAAAGTTTCGAGAGTAATAATTGAAAGAGAAAATGATGCTGTTACAGATGCATGCATGAAAGAAGATGGAAAATAATGCTACTCTCTTATTTCACAATATACCTAGACAACATTGACTCCAAACTGATAACAAATTGTTCACTGATTACAGTACCAGTTTTTGGAGCATATAAATTCCTATTACTTTTCTATAGTCATAATTTGTATATGCTTTCAAACTGAAATTCAAATTTTGTAATTTTTCTATTCATTTTTATATAAATTTCTTCTTTTTGCTCCAACATTGACATGTAGCAGAGAGACTCAGTCACAGGATGCACAAAAAAGACTGCCATACATGTTATCTTTCAGACTGAAGGCCTTCTTCTGAAATATACAGCTTACACATACACATTCAAACAAACAAACTGTAGTGCCTCAAGAATTTCAGTGTAAATTCTAGAGACACTCAGCCTTCCACCATCTTGAACACCTGATATTTTAAGTATGAGTGTGGATGAGGTGAAGCGTATATGCTGCGCCACCCATTTCTGTGTTCAGGTTGGAAGTTTGTTATGAGAAATCTGTAAGCGTGGCAGTTCAACAATGCCAACAAGTGTTTGCTGCCAGCAGCACAGAAGCTGTGATGAAAAGCACAAAGAATAATTAAGTAGTATTCTTTGATGTGTTAGTGAAAGTGATTATAGTAGAAAAAGAGAAATGAACAATTGACCAGGGACTTTTACTTGCTTCATGTCTTAGCTCTGAACGAGGCAAGACACATGTGATACCTATAAATTATTTGCTTGTTAAAAAAAGACAGTTTTGATTATATTTAATAGTATCTAATGGTTATCAATGTAGTTGCTTGCAAGAGTTTGTATGCTTATGTGAAACTTGTGGAAATGAAAGTATACCTGAGCTGAACTGAAAGTATGAGGATACCGAGTTATTTCTAGTGAGAGAGAGAGTATTTTTAGTTCCTCTAACCAGCATTATTTCTTTGGAGAAAAGGTTGTGGAGATTGACGCAGCCGCATATCCAGATAAGAGTCAACTGTAGTAAGAGAAGTGTGAAGTTCGCAATCCAATTTTGCACCACTTCTCTTGTCACCGAAACCATTAGAATG
Organism: Schistocerca piceifrons; assembly: GCF_021461385.2. Lineage (NCBI taxonomy): Eukaryota > Metazoa > Arthropoda > Insecta > Orthoptera > Acrididae > Schistocerca > Schistocerca piceifrons. Next base: position 140,118,369 of record NC_060141.1, on the reverse strand, counting down.
TGGTGACTGACATGGTCAGGACTCGAAGAAAGAGGATTTTTGAAACAAAATCAAGGTAAGAAGATATTGTGAGTTGCCATAGTGACCAATACTAATGAGACAGGGAAATTGTTTCACATAGTTGGATTCTGCATAAACAGTAAAACGGGGTGAAAATTAATAAATACCATACAAGAGAAGAATGAAGGAAAATCTCAACAGTTCTAACTAAGAAGAGTTATGACAAGATCTACTTGATGACGAAGATCCAGTGTGGAGAGTAATCACCCTTCACACACATCACGGGGGTGTGGACCCCGTAACCAACAACTGACGCCAACGGCGGCAGCAGCTGCTCGCCAGTACTGACTACAAATCCGTACACTGGCACCAATGCTGAAGCCAACCTTCAACGCTGCCAGCGCCCATGCTGTTCACTGGCACTGGTTCCATACTGGCTCACCGATGCAGCCTAAAACTCTATGCCCAGTGAGCAGAAGAAAATAATTATTTGAGTGTGAAGTTAAGGACACTGCTCAATAATAGACTATTAGTATAGTTATTATACTCAGAGGTGATTTTTTTTTTAATGATCACTAGATCTAAAAGTAAGACGACTATGGATAATACTCAAAAAACTGGGGAATCATCAGAACGTTCTGTGGCCATGACAGTGAGAAAAGAAATGCCAGACTGGGTGGAGGTAGCAAATTTATTTAAGCACTAAGTCTTAAATAAGACTCAGTGAATTCTCGACTAAATGCTAGATTATATGACCAAAGAGCAGCTACAAATGGTCAAATTGCAACTTAAAGTGCAAATTCAGCTACTTTAAGAGAAGAACTAAGTCTTAAGTTAGATTCAGTAAATACTCAGTTAAATGATAAATTAGATGAACAGAGTGCAGATTCAGTTGCTGAAAATGCTTGAATGGCTACTTTAAGTGAAAAATTAGATGCACAGAGGGCAGATTCAGTGGCTTTAAGGCAGGAATTAAGTCTTAAATTAGACACAGTGAATACTAAATTAAATGATAAAATTGACGACCAGAGGACTTATTTAAGTAAGGAACTTAATGAAACATTAAGAGAAAAAATTGTGGTATATGCCAGTTTAAACACACAAAATGAAGTCATAAATGAGCAAGCTACAAATATATGTTTACCATGAAATGAATTTGACACTATAAACCATAAAGTAGAAAAGTTGAAAGTAGATTTAGAGAAAGAATTAACAGGTTCTCTGAACACTCATGTAGACCAACTGTTCACTGACTTTAGTCAGACAAAGAGTAACCGATTCCAGGATTTGACCAGGAAGTTAGAATTTGAATTGAAGACAAACATAATAATGTGGAATCTGAATGTAGTGAAAAATTAGGATCATTCCAAAGTATATGTAATGTTACATTTGATGCGGTAAAGCAGAGATTACACACTTTAATGGAAAGTGTTGAGAAACAGGTCAAGCTAATTCCTATGCTACAGATGCAACTTGCAGGTGTTAACACTTGAGTTGATAATGTGGAAAGGAATTTTAAAGAGAAACTAGCAATGTCAGACACAGTAAATATAAGCAGTCTGGAGGAACAAGTAGAAGAGATGATAGACAGAATAGCTGCAGCGAGAGCAACCTCCAACAACGTGTCTCCAATTTTACCTTCTGAACTTAGTAATACAAAGAGAAATGTAGATGGACTGTGGAAAGAATTCAAACTTATGCAGGATAAAGTAGATTATAGAGTGACTTCTCCCAATGTAGTATTAAGTAGTGAAGTAATGACAGATTTACAATCGGGAGCAAATTCAGGGTTATATAGACAGTTCCCTAAGTTTAAGTCAGATGGGGAAGCACATCCTATTCATTTTTTGAAAAGTTTCAAACAAGCCTTCCCCAATACTTGGGAAGATTAAAAAAAGATTGAATTTGCAGTGGGGTACCTTTTAGGAGAAGCTTCAGAGTGGGGCACAGTGAACATTTAGAATACTTCGTCTTGGACGGACTTCCAGAAAAAGTTTAAGGAGAAGTATTGGTCACAAAGTGCCCAGGAAAAACTAATATCCAACTTCTGGGATGCAAAGTATTACAACAGTTCATGGGGTATGATTCGAAAGTATTTTGAATGGCATTTAATGAGAGTGAAGGAAGGATATACTATGTAGCTGGTGGAAAACCATAGAAGAATTATTATATTTTGTAGATGCACTTGCCCCCCCCCCCCCACCCCTCCCACCATAAACCATGGACCTTTCCATTGGTGGGGAGGCTTGCATGCCACAGTGATACAGGTAGCCATACCATAGGTGCAACCACAATTGAGGGGTATCTGTTGAGAGGCCAGACAAACGTGTGGTTCCAGAAGAGGGGCAGCAGCCTTTTCAGTAGTTGCAGGGGCAGCAGTCGGGATGATTGACTGGCCTTGTAACACTAACCCAAACGGCCTTGCTATGCTGGTACTGTGAATGGCTGAAAGCAAGGGGAAGCTACAGCTGTAATTTTTCCTGAGGGCATGCAGCTTTACTGTATGGTTAAATGATGATGGCGTCCTCTTGGGTAAAATATTCCATAGGTGAAATAGTCCCCCTGTCAGATCTCTGGGCGGGGACTACTCAGGAGGACATCATTATCAGGACACAGAAAACTGGTGTTCTATGGATTGGAGCATGGAATGTCCAATCCTTTAATCGGGCAGGTAGGTTAGAAAATTTAAAAAGGGAAAAGGATAGATTAAAGTTAGATATAGTGGGAATTAGTGAAGTTCACTGGCAGGAGGAACAAGAGTTTCGGTCAGGTGAATACAGGGTTATAAATACAAAATCAAATAGGGGTACAGCAGGAGTAGGTTTAATAATGAATAGGAAAATAGGAATGTGGGTAAGCTACTACAAACAGCATAGTGAATGCATTATTGTGGCCAAGACAGATACGAATCCCACACCTACCACAGTAGTACAAGTTTATATGCCAACTAGCTCCACAGATGACAATGAGATTGATGAAATGTATGATGAGATAAAATAAATTATTCAGATAGTGAAGGGGGATGAAAATTTAATAGTCATGGGTGACTGGAAGGTTATATACATGGAAGAAGCCTGAAGATACTGGAAGGTCTCCGATACATTATATAACGGTAAGACAGAGATTCAGGAACCAGGTTTCAAATTGTAAGACATTTCCAGGGGCAGATGTGGACTCCGATCACAATCAATTGGGTATGAACTGTAGATTAAAACTGAAGAAACTGCAAAAAGGTGGGAATTTGAGGAGATGGAACCTGGATAAACTGAAAGAACCAGAGGTTGTAGAGAGCTTCAGGGAAAGTATTAGGGAACGATTAACAAGAACAGGAAAAAGAAATACAGTAGAAGAAGAATGGGTAGCTTTGAGAAATGAAATAGTGAAGGTAGGAGAGGATCAAGTAGGTAAAAAGACGAGGGCTAATAGAAATCCTTGCGTAACAGAAGAGATATTGAATGTAATTGATGAAAGGAGAAAACATAAAAATGCAGTAAATGAAGCAGGCAAAAAGGAATACAAACGTCTCAAAAATGAGATCAACAGGAAGTGCAAAATGGCTAAACAGGGATGGCTAGTGGACAAATGTAAAGATGTAGAGGTGCATATCACTAGGGGTAAGATAGATACTGCCTACAGGACAATTAAAGAGATCTTTGGAGAGAAGAGAACCACTTGCATGAATATCAAGAGCTCAGATGGAAACCCAGTTCTTAGCAAACAAGGGACAGCAGAAAGGTGGAAGGAGTATATAGAGTGTCTACACAAGGGCGATGTTGTTGAGGACAATATTATAGAAATGGAAGAGAATGTAGATGAAGACGAAATAGGAGATACAATACTGCATGAAGAGTTTGACAGAGCACTAAAAGACCTAAGTCAAAACAAGGCCCCAGGAATAGACAACATTCCATTAGAAATACTGAAAGCCTTGGGGGAGCCAGGCCTCACAAAACTCTACCATCTAGTGAGCAAGATGTATGAGACAGGCAAAATACCCTCAGACTTCAAGAAAAATATAATAATTCCAATCCCAAAGAAAATAGGTGTTGACAGATGTGAAAATTACTGAACTATCAGTTTAATAATTCACAGCTGCAAAATACTAACACAAATTTTTTACACATGAATGAAAAAACTGATAGAAGCCTACCTTGGGGAAGTTCAGTTTGGATTCATAGAAACACTGGATGACGTGAGGCAATACTGATGCTACGACTTATCTTAGAAAATAGGTTAAGGAAAGGGAAACCTAAGTTTCTAGCATTTGTAGACGCAGAGAAAGCTTTTGACAATGTTGACTGGAATACTCTCTTTCAAATTCTGACGGTGGCAGGGGTAAATTACAGGGAATGAACGGCCATTTACAATTTGTACAGAAACTAGATGGCAGTTACAAGAGATGAGGGGCACAAAAGGGAAGCAGTGGTTGGGAAGGGAGTGAGACAGGGTTGTAGCCTCTCTCTGATGTTATTCAATCTGTATATTGAGCAAGCAGTGAAGGAAACTAAAGAAAAATTCAGAGTAGGAATTAAAATCCATGGAGAAGAAATAAAAACTTTGAGGTTTGCCGATGACATTGTAATTCTGTCAGAAACAGCAAAGGACCTGGAGGAGCAGCTGAACAGAATGGACAGTGTCTTGAAAGGAGGATATAAGATGAACATCTACAAAAGCAAAACTATGATAATGGAATGTAGTCAAATGAAATCGGGTGATGCTGTGGGAATTAGATTAGGAAATCCGACGCTTAAAGTAGTAAATGAGTTTTGCTATTTGGGGAGCAAAATAACTGATGGTGGTCGAAGTGGAGAGGATATAAAATGTAGACTGGCAATGACAAAGAAAGTGTTTCTGAAGAAGAGATATTTGTTAACATCGAGTATAGATTTACGTGTCAGGAAGTCGATTCTTGAAGTATATGTATGGAGTGTAGCCTTGTATGGAAGTGAAACATGGATGATAAATAGTTTAGACAAGAAGAGAATAGAAACTTTCGAAATGTGGTGTTACAGAAGAGTGCTGAAGATTAGATGGGTAGATCACATAACTAATGTGGAGGTATTTAATAGAACTGGAGAGAAGAGGAATTTGTGGCACAACTTGACTAGAAGAAGCAATCCGTTGGTAGGGCATATTCTGAGACATCAAGGGATCAGTAATTTAGTATTGGAGGGAAGCATGGAGGGTAAAAATCATAGAGGGAGACCAAGAGATGAATACACTAAACAGATTCAGAAGGATGTAGGTTGCAGTAGGTACTAGGAGATGAAGAAGCTTTGAACAGGATAGAGTAGCATGGATAGCTGCATCAAACCAGTCTCTCAACTGAAGACCGCAATAACAACAACAGCAACAGATGCACTTGATGCCTTAAACAAAGACCACAATGAGTACATACATCAAAGTGAAAATCAGAATTTCAGAAGAGGTAGTATTTAAGAGTAATAGGAATATTAAGAGACATGAAGCCAACTTAGCTAGAGTACACTAGTGTAACCAGAATAAGGGTAATGAAAATTATCAGGAGAACCACCCACCTTTGAATTTAGGTCCAGTTACTTTGCAAGAATTTGTACCAAGTAGTAATGGAGTACAAAATGGTAACATAATACCCCAATTTGGTAACCAACCTGTGATCACCAATAATGAGTAAATGTAGTGCAATATCGATCCAGGGCTGGGGCCTAGGTCATAGAAATACATTAGGAGGCCTGGTTTATAAAAGGTATGTTAATTTTATTCATAAAATACCAACAAAAGAATTGTTGTTACTAGAAGAATCAAGCTTGTCTATCAATTTTGAAGTTAACATATTATAGATTCCAGGAGTGAAGTGTCACTTATTTGGCTCTGAGCACTATGGGACTTAACATCTATGGTCATCAGACCCCTGTCACTTATTTCTAGTGTCTTCTTTAACACATTACAAACGAAATATCAATTACCGATATTACCAGTAACGGGACTGTACATAGTCAGTATTACTGAAATAAAGAGCAAAATTGTAAAAAAGAAAGAGATCCAGCTGAACTGCAACATTGGGAATATCCCCTTTTCTCAGACACTTTTAGTAGTAGAAAATGTCAATAGGGATGTGTTATTTGGCCTAGACTGGCTATCATAATTTAAAGTCATATTGAATTTTGAGGAGAATTTTCTTTATTTTGGAAAAGGTGACTACAAATTTTGTGTAATGTTTGTGATGGAGAGCTATATTGGTAAACAAACAATTGAGAGTTGATGTCTGAGATTAACTGCTACAACAAGATTGTCACCAGCGATTGATAATGTAAGTCATGTATCACACTTTGCTGACATACAAAACAAAGTAAATGCATCTCCAATATTAACCAATGACCAAAAATTAGATTAATCTAAAATTCTATTGGAATATGAAATTGTATTTTCTGATTCTCTGGGTAGTATTAGTGACTATTTACGTAAATTTAAAATCGAAGATAGTACTCCATTCTTCTGTAAGCCTTAAGCAATACCAGTAAGTGTAAAAGAAGCAGTGAAGGAAGAAATTGACAAAATGGTTGACAGTAACATAATAGAACGTAGCTCTAGCATCATGAATAACCCCTTGGTAGTAGTAAAAAAGGTGACAGGAGGAGTTTGGTTAGTACTAGACATGCATACTTTGAATAAGCACATAGAGACAGAATGAGACAGACCCATTAACATCAATGAACTATTGTCCAAATTTGAGGAAGCAAAGTATTTTAGCACGATAGACCTGACTGCTGGATATTGGCAAATTCGGTTACATAATGAATCAAAGAAATACTCAGTGTTTCTATTTGATGGGAAATTGTATCATTTTAATGTGTTACCATTTGGGCTCAATATCTCAGTATCCATTTTTATACGTGCACTGAATAAGGCATTAGGAATGGAATTGTTAAAGGATTTAATAATATATGTAGATGATATCCTAGTAACCTCATCTACCTGGGAAGAGCATTGCCTGACCTTGAGTAAAACTCTGAATAGTTTTAAAGAAAAAAGTATTATGGTAAATTTGGCTAAATTGCACTTTGCGAGGCAAGAGCTTAATTTTTTAGGGCATATTGTAGGAGTGCATAGAATTAGACCAGATCCGGAACATATAAAGGCCATTAAAGAGTGTCCACCCTCTAAAAACATAAGACAGTTGAAGGGAGTTATTGGACAGTATAAACTAAATGACTAAACAACTATGTTAATGTAGTGTTTGTCTATTTTTATAGAATGTTTTATACCTTTTATGAGATGTGATGTAAAGGGGAGGGTTTATATTTGTAGTTTTTGAAGGGGTGGGTGTAATTACAAACATGGCTAACACAGAACACACACCACACATTTCAGATGACCCTCATAAACAAGTGTGATTGATTCTTCACCATTTGTCAGTCCATAAGCGTTGCTAAGATTTTCTTTGGGGGCTTCAAAGGTGAAGGTGAGAATGTCCATTCTGGAGGAGATGTTTAACACCCTACCTCCTCCAGATTCTCACTCAAGTACTGCCAAAGTAGGGATCCTGGGAAGCAGTGTGGGAAGGGTTTCCTGTCTTTGAGGCTATCTTCTTTCACTTGTTCGATCTTAGCAACTGTATCTACTTTTTCCTCTCTTACTTCTCATTTTAGTACCTACCTATCCTTCACTCTTTCCATATGCATATACTTCTATTGCAGATGTCCTTCTTATTTTCCATGGTTTATAATAACCTACAACTTATTGCATATAGGTAGGCTGAAGGATCAGGCTACACTAACACACTTAAAAAAAAACAAAAAACGATTACACAAACAATGATCTTACACACCAAAAGGAGAGAACTGTCAAGCATTGTAGGGGGAGAGGTATGTGTACATTGGTAACTGATGCAAACATTATCGTTTACTGTGATGGCTCTACATTGTGCTCATGGTTATATAGATAAACTTGTGAAATGTGCACACATTGTCATTTACTATGTTGGTTCTACATTTCCTAGGTATGTAAAAAAAACTATCTCATATATATGAAAATATGTGTATAAGAACAACAAAGATTCTCCATCACATATGTACATAAGGATATAAAAACTATGATAATTCTACATCAGGGATACATAAGAAGGAAGCGTGAGTAATTAAAGAGAGCATAAGCCAAGGAGGAACTAATGAGCATAAGCCAGGTAGGAACTAATTGTGATAATTATTCAGGAATGTCAGTTAAACATTTGTTCTGATGTTTTATAGGCTAGTGGGGCAAGTATAGCATAAGTACATGTATAATATGTTGAGCAGTGTATATAAATGCGGTGTCTACTGGAAGCATAGAAGTGGAAGAGTAGTGGAGGACTCTATGGGATTAACTGATGTATTAGGAAGTGAGTGTTAAGTGTGAAATAGATTTCATTTTCCAGAGGATATTTAATTATAGTGTACATAAAGATGTCTACTTGGGGAATTAACCTTGAGTCCTATCCAGGAAGGATAAGTGAGGGTAGGGCCCGGGTGGGCGGTGGGGGGGGGGGGGGGGGGGGGGGGGGGGGGCGGCTCGCAATTATTGGATATAAAGGGCAGATAGGCAGACCTAAGAAAGGCTGACCTATACTGTCCAGGCAGGAACACCAGGAAGGGGATTGGCTTGTACCATAGGAAAATAGGAATTAAGAGGGGCATACCTACTGAAACAGGAGGAGGAAGTTCACTCATAGGGTCAACCCATTTGTAAGGTATAGGCACTGTTCCTAAAGGGAAAAGGACAGTATCATGACAGAAGTCACACATTTTGTAGGAATTATTCTGGTAAATTTGAATTCTATATTCCACTAGCATTATTATGTTTTATGTTTATGAGTATTGGAAAGAACAATTTCATTTGCCTGGAGTTCCTCCAGTCTACAAGCTACTGCAGGTAATAAAACTATTATGTACTAAAGCAAAAATAGTACAGAGAATTATAATGAAGAATGAAATAATTAAGTGTCTACGACACCTGGAGTTTGTGACTGGAAATCAAGAATGTTGTCCGCATGACTCCTAGATATAAAAGTACTAACTCCAACATTATGTGAAATGCTGAGATAGTTATTATCAAAACGAAAAAAGAAGAGCTAGATATTATGTACACAATTACTAAAAGAAATATAATGCCTACTGATTAAAATGTAAATCAGTGTAAATTCTAGATACACTCAGCCTGCCAACGTCTCAAACACCCACATATGAGTGTGGATGAGGGTGTGCCACACATTTCTGTGTGCAGATCAAAAGTTTGTTATGAGAAGACTGTAAGTGTGGCATTTTAATGAGGCCTACAAGTGTTTGCTGCCAGCACCACAGATGCCATGATGAAAAGCACAATGAACAGTTGACCATAGACTTTTACTTACTTCATGTCTTAGCTCTGAATGAGGCAAGACACATGTGACATCTGTAAATTATTTGGTTGTTGAAAGCTGGCAGTTGTGATTATATTTAATAGTATCTAACAGTTACCAACATAGTTGACTTTCAAGAGTTTGAAACTTCCTGGCAGATTAAAACTGTGTGTCGGACCGAGACTCGAACTCGGGACCTTTGCCTTTCGCTGTGAGGATGGGACGTGAGTCATGCTTGGGTAGCTCAGTTGGTAGAGCACTTGCCCGTGAAAGCAAAAGGTCCCGAGTCCGAGTCTCAGACCACCACACAGTTTTAATCTGCCAGGAAGATTCACATCAGCGCACACTCTGCTGTAGAATGAAAATTTCATTCTAGTTGCAAGAGTTTGTTTGCTTACACAAAACTTGTGGAAATGAAAATATACCTGAGCTGATCTGAAAATATGAGGATACCTAGTTATTTCTAGTGAGAGAGAGAGTATTTTTAGTTCCTCTAACCAGTATTATTTCTTTGGAGAAGAAGTTCTTGAGATCGACACAGCTGCATATCCATATGTCCTGCAGGAGCTTCTGGGAAGTTTGGGAGGTAGGAGATGACGTACTGGCAGAATTAAAGGTGTGAGGATGTCATGAGAGTTATGCTTGGGTAGCTCAGTAATTAGAGCAGTTGCCTGGGAAAGGCAAAGATCCCAAGTTCAAGTCTCAGTCCGGCACACAGTTTTAATTTGTCATGAAGTTTAATTTTGATTTTTTGCTATCTACTGCAAAACAATTCACGCACCTGTTAGACTTGATTCTGATTCTGGGCTGTATTTTTTTCGATAGTTACAGTCTCTCCAAACTGTGCCGTACCTCTTCTCTTCAAACAGTGTTGTATTTTTTTTATATTGATGAACCCAACTACAACATATTGCTCAAATTCCCATTTCTTTACTGATGCCTATCTAATTGTGGATATGGCATAGGTGACTGATCTTCCAGACATAAATCCTTGTTGTTCTTCACTTAATTGTGATTCAGTCTTGCTTTTGATTTTCTGTATGATTACCTTTTCATACATCCTCTTGCAATGGCAGTCAGAGTTCCTTTATACCCTTCTTAGAAATAGATACAGTATTTCCATTTGTCCAGTCATCAAGAATCTTTCCATAAGTCATAATTTGGCAACCACTCAACACTATAACACAATCCTTCATGTTTGATGTTACAATCTTTGACTCTGCTCTCGTGATTTTTGTGTCTGCATGACATTACAAGTTGTTCAGTTGTATTATGCTCCTACATTTCATTAAAGTTTTTGGTAATGAATCACTTATCAGTAATATCCATCCTCTACTGTACTCATTATTCTATACAGTCACTGAATTCTGATAGGTACTTCAGGTTTAATCATTTCCACTGTGCTATCATCTCCTCCAGGAGCTTTTCCATTTTTCTTTTCTAATACAGCTTTCTCTACATCCTACATTTGTAGACATTCATTTTGTGTTTTCTCTGTAACTGTGCTATTTCTTTTGTCTTGCACTGTGCCATTACTTATATTTGTTTCATCCTGCCCTTCATATATACTTTGGAACTATTCTTCCCATACTTTCAAAACATATTTTTCTGCCCACACAGGTTTTTCCTCTTTGTCAATGGGTTTTAAGTATTTTCCTTTGTTTCCTTCTGCTATGTAATATAAGGTTTAATATCTTCTTATCTTTCTTAAAATCCTCTTCTATTTCTTCTGTAAATTTTTCATACGGCTTTTCTTAGCCATTGTTATAATTTTCCTTGCTTCTCTGCTTAGTCATTTTCATTTGTCTCTGTTATTTCTCATTATGTTGCTGAACCATTCTGTCCATGCATTATTCTTGTTCTTTACTGCTTCTACAATTCTCTCATTTCACAATGGAGTTACTTTGTGTCTGGCCCTTGTTGATCTGCTTCAACTTGTTTCTTCTACCACCTTGACTAGACCCTATTTGAAAAACCGCCATTCTTCTTCTGCATATATTATATTTTTTATATTATATTATATTATATATATCATTAAATAAACATAATTTAATATGACTGCATTGCTAAAATGTCCATGCTTACCATAATTTTTTTTGGTGACCAAAATTCACTTACTTTTTAGTTGAAGGTGCAAGCGGCAGAATCTGGGAACACTGGTGCTTGTTTTATTCATGAAAATCCAATTCCTATAGTATTCCTCTTCACTTCAATAAATAAAATGCTTGATACTGTTTTTTAACATCATATTATTCATGCACACATAGGATGCATCAAGATCTCAATACTTCATATCTAAAATCGCACATCCTCATCATCCTTCTACATACAAGAGAGCCGTAGTGAGTCTGTCTAAAACAAAAAAACCGTACAAAAAAAGTCTTTTCATTTTCTGCTCCTTACTGCGCATTCATAATTAACAACTTTGCTCATGCTTCTGTTCAATCGGTTTTTCATATTTGTTTTGTTCTTAAATAAATATTAACTTCCTAGAGGTCTTTTACCATGTACTTATACAATTACCCCCACACTGTATGTTGACATGGTATGGAGATGTACAGTGTCTTTTTGTATTTACATTTGCCAATAGGGATCGATGCCCTTTATTGTGAGCTCCTTTTTTATTTAATGGAATGGGTATGTCAGCTTATCTTATGTATTTTAAAGTTCTACAAGAAATTAAAAGATTATATACATAGTATGAGAGTTCATTACATATTGAAACTTAGCACACCAACAATAATGTCCAGTTCACTTCATTCCCACTGCTGTGTTTCACTCTGGCACATTGGCTGATTTGGCAGCAAGAACTAGTTGCCAACAATCAACAAGTCAGATGCTACCATTGGACATGCATGCACTTACTTTCTTAGTGTTTATGTCACATTCAGTGCCACACTTTCACCTGAGTGCCACATCTTGAAGAGTTGCTATGGCGTTTGTCTTCATTCTGGGTGCAGTGGGTGTGTTCTTATTGTTCAAAATCCAATACTGTGGTTGCAGATCTCCATTTTTATGGCCCAGGCATCATTATTACCCATTGTACTTGCATTTTCAGCGGAGAGAACCCTGACCAACAGTATCTGTCAATGAGGTAAGTACTGGCTCAAACAACTCTAGTTCACTTGTCAACATATCAAGCATTGTGAGCGACAATACTCAGAAATTATCTCTTTACACACACATGTTCATGTCATCCCCACTTGACTGTCCACTTGTTGAAAGACACATATAGCTGTCCAAAACATTGTATAAATTGCTTGCCCTTAAAGTTCATTTCTTCGTATAGACTTTGGTTTCCAATGAAAATTCATATAAGTTTTGAGTTACAACAATAACATAAAATGATGGCTTATACCAATGGCTGACATTCCACCTATTGCTCATAATATGAACATAAATTTCTTAAGTTCTAAACCATCATAAAAATTTTCATTAACTGGGTTCTGTTACTACAGTTTGTTTGTTAGCTTCAACTTATCTTTGTTCACGTCATATATGCAAATTAATTACGTATCACATTTTTATGACACAATACAATCATATTATACATTTTTGCTTCATTTAATGGATAGGTTTTTATCACTTATGGGAGCTCATTTCTTTGTTAGGTAGAGGAGGGAGAAAAACATTTGAAATATGACTAAAACATTGTGCATTGCTGGTCTAACTATGCTTGGCACCACCTCCTTTGTTTGGGAGGGAAGAAGGGAAATACTCATCTACTGGTTCAAGTATTTATGAGGAAATGTTACTCGTACAATCATGGACTAGTTGCCAAGGAACTTTGGTTAGTTGAAATAATGTGTACCATCTTATCACTGACGAAGCATCATGTTGTTACTTCATGCGTTAATGCTGTTTTTTTCAATTCGTATGTAGCTGAGTGTGAAACATGATGCTTTAACCATCATATACACTTATCTTTCTCAAATACCTGGAAATGTCATTATTGAACCTTTCATGTGACATGATAAAAAAATTACCTGGTTTTTGTAAAGTCTCATGCTTAAGTGTTTACATGTACTCTGCAGCAAATAGGCACTGATAACTGTCATGGAGACAAACTGCAATGATGCAAATTTCATTTTTCATTTGCCTTATGACATTTTTATAATTATCCTTATAACTAAATTGTTTGCTTGAGGTGTGGCCTGTTTCTTCATTTGGTACCTGCTACTCTCAATGTAATTCTCTTCTTCTGGGCCATGACATTGCACTGGTTGCAGAAAGAAAAATTTTAAAACTAACTTAAAACTAATTGCATGTCATAACTCAGTGGCCACTGATACATTTGGTCATTGCATACGTTGGCAGTTATTTCCATATTTTGTTTAAATTCATACACATTCATTTATTCTGTAAACCATAATGATCATTAACCCTGCAAAGAAAATTATCTGACATTTCTTACGGTATTCTGTCATTAGTCCTTAGCTTACATGTCTTTTATAGTTTTTCATAATGCTTCTTTTTGGTTGTAAATATGTTGTATATAGTTTAGTATTTAATTAAATCTCTATGTGCATATGTCAATAGGTTCCTTAGTTCTTAGACAGTAGATGTATTAGCATAGTATTTTCGTTTACTTTGTATTTAAGTTAGGTACATTTTGCATTCCGATTTTGGTTGCACCTTCAGCCAGTCTGTCATGCATGCACACAGGCCAGTATCTCCTCTCCTGCTACTGACGTATTGTTGAGCATGTGACAGCTGAGCCATAAGATAATTTTGTTTATACTTTCACTTTGCATGAAGTGTTTATTACTTCTCCTTCCTGTTAATTTTATGCCTACATGTACAAATCAAAAGAATTACTAATGCCTGTACATGCTACTTTATCTTAAAATACATTCCTGAAGAAAAATTACACTTAGAATTATGTACACTATGTACATTTATCTTGTGATAAAAAGAAATGTTACCATGCTTTGTCATTCTTTAAGGCTTTTATACCTTTGTGAGGGTGGAGATCCTTGTCTCTTCCTGTTTTTCCATAAACTAACCTGGACATCCCAGGGTATGGTATTTAAGAAATTACATATTGTCCTGAATAGCGTATTGCCACTTCTTATTGAGTTTATCAATTTTTTCGATTTAGGATGCGTCCGTAAGAGAACTCATTGCCCTTGAAAATATTGTGTAACACATTTTGGTTTCTTCTTATAAATTTTCCTTCCTTACTTGACCATGTCCACAGCAGTAAATGATGTAATTGCATCAGGTTGTTTCCCAGATAGTCTAAAGACAGCACAAGTAACCCCGATTCACAAGAAAGGTGATAAATCTAAAATTGAAAACTACTGCCCCATCTCAATCTTACCTGCTTTTTCTAAGGTAGTTGAGAAAGTTATTTATACTAGACTAATGACATTCCTGAGTCAACACAATTTAATATTTGAAATTCAGAATGGCTTTATGAAAAACAAGTCAACATCAGTAGCAGCAGCACAATTAATAGACAAAATAATAACGGCCATAGAGAACAAGGAGTATGTAACTGGAGTGTTCCTTGATCTAGAAAAAGGTTTTGGTGTGTGTGTGTGTGTGTGTGTGTGTGTGTGTGTGTGTGTGTGTGTGTGTGTGTGTTTGAGGTTTACGGGCGCTAAACAGCGTGGTCATTAGCGCCCAAAAAAGGTTTTTGATTGTGTCAACATCACCATATTACTTGACAAGCTGTGGAACCTGGGTATCAGAGGAACTGGCTATGAGCTAATAAAATCATAAATGAACAATAGAAAACAATTTGTCTTGCTTAAAACGAACAGTGGGTCTTACAAATCTAAAATTACAGGTATCAAATACGGAGTGCCTCAAGGTTCTGTCTTGGGACCCCTTCTTTTCTTGATTTATGTTAATGATATACAGTATTGTTCTCCTAACTGTACAAAAATATTGTATGCAGATGACACATCAATAGTGTGTAAACACAAAGACTATGAGAGTCTGAAGGTACAGTGCAACAGTGTAACTAATGAAATAGTCAAGTATTTTAATGAAAGCCATCTAAATGTAAGTGCTTCAAAGACTGCAATGATGGAATTTAAGACAAGGAAACAAATAGAATTTGACATGAAATTATCCATAGGAAATGCCATTGTAAAAAAGGAAAAATGGACAAAGTTCTTGGGAATTCCAATCCAGGACAGCCTCAAATGGGACATGCATATTGATTGCTTAGCATGTAAGCTGTCGAAGAATGTGTTTGCTATAAATATGATTAGCAAATATTTTAAGGACATGTGTGTACTAAAAACTGCTTATCATGCCCTATTCTCATCAAACTTAAACTATGCTGCAGAAATATGGGGTGCAACAACTCAAGCCAACCTAAGTACATAATTAATACTACAGAAAAAAGTTATCAGAATTATTTGTGGTGCCATACCTCGAGAATCATGTCGGAATCTGTTTCCAAAATTAGGTGTGCTTACCATTATAGGTGTGTACATATTGAAAGTTATATTGCTTGTGAAAACAATAAATCCAAATTTCAACTATGACCTGCACCAATATGATGCAAGGCAAAAGTTCAGATACCATGTAAATAGCCACAGAACAACTTTATATGAAAAAAAAATGCACTTCATGCTGGGCTGAAGCTAGCCACAGCCCTACCAAAAAGTCTCACAACCCTTCCTACTAACAAATTAAAAGATTAGCTAAAAAGAATTCTATTTGAAAATCCTTTTTATTCCCTAGACGAGTATTATATCTGTATGAAAAGTGCTTCATAAGTATATCAAGCTCATAGTTTTAAGTAACCTACAACTAATATAATGTTGATAAAAACAATATTTGTAATATCGTGATTGTATACCACCAGACGTAAAATCCATCAAAATGTAAAATTTATTAATACAAACAAATCTTTAGTTTGTAATTTATAAGCTGACGTATTCAGAAGAATAATCTGTATGATGTCCTGAAACTGTATTTTTTCTAGGGATTGTATTTGATTATTCAATGTTGAATAAATATTGTTATTATTATTATTATTATTATTATTATGTTTTCTAGTGTAACTATGGCTTGTTTGATTTTGTCTTGTAGTGTCATTTCTGTAGTGGGTACCTTTGGAATGGGTGACTCCTACTCATTCACTTGTTTTGAAACCTGTTGAAGAATGTGGATGGATATTGACCACTTGCATGAAAGGAGTTACAGGTTACAGTCTGTAAAAACTCATGCAACTGGACTTGCTTCTGGGTGAAAAAGGCTTACTAATATGTGCTTTACACCCTGTGAGGTGATGAACTGTTTCCACTTTTGCCCAGTGAAACATGAAGCATTATTAGTTAGTAGTACCTTTGGTTTACCTACTCTTCTCAAATAGTCTTGCTCAATTCTTTTTATGATATCTGTGGCTGTTGCATTTTTAATGGCATACATTTTGATATGTTTCAAGAAAGTATCGTATAGTGCTTCTATGTATCTTACTCCTCCGTTACTGCTTGAATGTGGACCAGCTATGTCCAGGGATACTATATCCATAGTTCTTTTGTGAGTATTGGGTGTAGCTCAGTATATTTTGACACGTTGGACTCTTTTGACTTTTGACATATTGCAAACATTCTAAATACTTGTAGGACTTGTCTTCTCAAATTTGGAAAATAACAAAGTGTTGTAATTTTTACAGTACATTTGCTCACTCCATAAACCCATACTTCATTGTGTCTTATAAAATCATCGATTTTATCCTAAGGAATACACACAGACACCACTGATCAGATTTTTCATGTTTCCTATGAAACAAAACACCCTTGTACTCCTGCTACCATTTACTTGCCTTTGCACCTTCATCTTGCTTAAAGTTTTGAACAACTTTATTCCATCTGCGACCTTGCTGCTGTGTAGTTTTCATCTGCTTACAAAACTTATGGTAATCAGACTGTTGTGTTGTACCCTGCATTAATAACATTCTGAATTCTCCATCTTGCTCTGTTAATTCGTCAAATTCCTCCGAACCTTGTGGTAACCTAGATAAGGCATCTGCAATAAAGTTCTGACTTCCTTGGATATAAATGATTTTGAAATTGAATTCTTATAAATAGACACCTCCTACCTAATTGACAGTGTAGTAGTTTACATGTTAAAAGAAATGACAGTGATTGATGGTCACAATAAAGTTTGGTATTTTTGCCCCACAAAAAATATTTATACTTTCTAAATGCCCATATTACAGCTAAACTTTCCAGTTCTGACACAGAGTAAGACCACTCTGCTTCTGATAATGTGTGACTAGCAAAACTGATGACCCTGGATACTTTGTTACCTTCTTCTTCTCACATCTGGAATAAGCATGCCCCCAGTTCTTGAGATGAGGCGTAGACAAAAATCCATGGATGTGTCAGGGTGGCTAAGAATGTTTGGATTGACCAATGCCTACTTAATGTTATTAAAGTCGTCTTGACACTTAGCATGCTTACCAAAACTATAATTTTCTAATTCTGATATGTTCCAACCAAGTGGGTGTGGCTGTTAGCATAACATCTAGATAAACAGTGACTTTGCTAAGCAATTCTGGTCCTAAAACTGTTTCCAATGCAGACATTAACACTCCTGCGCTAATGTTTGGTCCGAAAGGTAGAACACAGAATTTGTAATTTCTGCCACCACAAACAAATGCAGTATATTTTCAACTTTCTCCATGGAGTTTTATTTAGCAGTAGGACGTTTTGAGATCATGTATACTGAAGTAATTTGTGTTGTAAAACTTTAGAAGGTGTGTGTCCAAATTGTCTGGTCTTATGTGTACTGGTACTATAATCTTATTGATATCTCTAGCATCGTAAACTAATCTTACAGAACCATCTGGTTTGCTTACTGGTAATTTGGGCTACAATAGTGTGAAAGTGAAGGTTGTTTAATTCCCCATTTAATTATATGATTGATCTCTTCCCTTATTGCATCTCGTTTTGCCCATGGAATACGATATGACATTACACAAAATGTTTCATGTGGATACACTTCAAATTTATATTCATAGTCTTTAATTACTCCTGGTTCCTTACTGAAAACATTTGCATACTTAAATAACAAGATAGAAAGTTCTTGTTGCTGCATATCATTTAGTACCTGTGATTCACTTAGTTTCTGCTCTAACATTTCATAACTAACCTCAGTGTTTGCTTCTTGTTCAGTATCAGATTTGTTTGTGAAATATACAGTTGGATAGGAATATTGTACCACTGGTTTGTTTTTGTTGCTTTCATCAGTTATTTTGACTAAATCAATAGAAAAATCCAAACCTTAACATAAAAGTGGCATTTACCATTACCTGTGTCAGTGTGTATTTTGTATCTTCTAAACATGTCCATGCCAACAAGACAATTAACTATTAGTTTCTCAGTTATAAGAAAGTTGCACTTAATTGTAAAATGTTCAGTTTGTAATGGGATAAGTGCTTGAAGCTTAACCAATGTAGTCTTACTGCCTGTACCAGTTTGCACTTCGGAATTTTGTACAGGAAATGTTGGGACTTTGTCTCTCTTCTTCAATTCACAAAAAAATGCGCTTGACATTAGGTTGGTAGTTGAACCTGTATCTAAAATTAACTATGTGTCACTGTTAAATTTTTTCACCTTAATGATTGCTTGTATTTGTTCTTCCTTGACTTTATCTACTATATCTAACTCATGCTGGTACAAATTATCCTTGATGTCACTTTGTTCGTCAAACCTTATGAAACATGTTTGTAGTTTTGCTTTGCCCCCACTCCCAGAGAGGTCAATAGCTTGGGGCTTAATACGACCATTTGGTGTTTTCCGACGCTGTAGTGTGACATAATTTGTTACCTGCAGAAATTTCAGTTAATTGTACTGGGTTGATACTTTGCCAATTTGTGTAGTTAGCTCTTGTACAGTTATTTTGCTGCCCAAAGGTCAGCTGCAGGACAGTGTAAGGCATGATATTGTTGCTGCTTGTTGGCCACTGCTGCGGATGACTGTTTACATTTATATTTGGCATAAGGCCTTGTGATGGTGAATTGTAATATGCTCATGCATTGAAATTACCCCTGTTGTCTTGGAAGTTTCTTTTAAATCATTTGTTTCTTCCATTCCCGTTACCATACTCATTACCTCTGGGTGTGTAATTTTGTTGCTGTGTGTACCAAATTTGCTGTGTATTTAAATCACATTTTTCTGACTGATTTACATAACTATATTGTTGTTGTGTCTGATTTTCTGTTGCTCTGTGGGTTACAGGTCTTTCCTCATAGAATAAGTCAATAGAATTGATGACTGACAGAAAATATTCAGTGTCATGCTCCAGCGTTGTGACTAATTTTCTCTAATATGCAATGGTAAATGACTTTTCAAAATTTTTAACACATCTATCTGTGATATTGGGATCATCTTGTAATGTGTCTTGTACAGGTATTTTTCAAAGTATTCACATAAACTTCCGTATTTGCCATTGAATGATGTGGGGTGAAAACCTCACACGTGAGTCTTTCTTGCACTGCCTCAGACCAGTATTTGTCAAGGAAAGCTCATTAAAATTGCATATAAGTGCTGCAAAATTTGGCCACTTCAGTTGCCCTTAAAAGCTCATCACCTTGTGTATATCCCCACGACAAATCTAATTTTCTGTGTCTCCACCCAGTTGCATGGAAATACATTATGAAAAACACTAATAAATAGTACAGGATTCATTATTTTACCTTCAGTAGTGAATGTAGGAAATTGTCTATGTCTCACTAAACCTTTGTCTGCAAAAATAGTTGATAGACTCTTGGTATTTTTTACTGTATTTATGTTGTTATTGTAATTATGTGTAATTCTGGCTGGTAATTGTTCAGGTATTGGAGTTGTGGGTATGTTTATGTTTTGCATCCTACAACTGTTACTGGTACCTGCTGTGGGACTCAAGACAACTTTTGAATAGATATCAATAGGCTGTGGTTTGTTCACTGTAGCTGTGTATTATTTACACGCATATTTCAAGATCCAGTAATATTTTCTTCTCAAAGTTTGCAGATCATATTTTCTGCAGCTTGTAGGTTAATGCTTACCTCGTTCACAATTTCATTTTCTGTTTTTCTAAATAGCCTTTTCTATGTCATCTGTGTGTAACTTGAAATTAGTTACTAGCTTCCCTGCATTGGTATTACCATTATCTTACATACATGCTGCAGCTTGACTAATAATATCACTCAGATGTTCATTAATCCTGCATCTCTCCTTCTGAGCACATGCTGAGTTAACTTCTAATGTTGCTACCATTCATGTAAGCACTTCTACAGCTAGAGGTACACCATCATAATCTCTATTTAGTCTGTTAATGACAGCGGCTACCTTTTCTACTGTCAAAACCAAATGGTCTTTTGTGACTTCAGTGATTGTGTTTGCGCCTGTGATTTTCTTTATCTGTTGTTGTACTCGATTCTGATGGTCAGTAAAAGACTCTACCTTCTGTTTTAACTCCATAATGTTACTGTTAACTTCAGAAAGTACTTCATGCTTTAATTGTGTTTTCATATAATCCAATTTCTCGTCGATTTCAGTGCAAAATTTTTTAGCTAAATCATCCAATTTTTTGTGAGACCATGTCATGCAAATCTTTGAATAGTTGTTTTTCTTCTGGATTCATCACATTTAGATCTTGTGTAATGGTGTTTTGTTGCTGTTTCACTGCGTTCATGTCTTGTGTCAAACTGTCAGTTTTGGTATTCATACCTTGTTTCGTATCACTGAGATTGTTGTTTATGTTATATAATAATTGTGATAGCAGTGTTTTTTACTACCATGGTTGCTGTCCGCTATACTTCCCAAGTTAATGTTTGTGCTGTGACCAAGTGGTCTTTGTAATGTGTTGTCAAGTTTCATATCTGGATCGCTCTCTGACATTTCATTCATGAGTGGTATGTTGCGCTGGCAGATGCATGAGACTGTCTCATCAGTTGTACGCAATGTGTCATCCAGATTATTCTGTTGTGGAGTGTCGCTATGATTTGTCACTCCTGCGACACTCATCTCTGATCTGCTTAAACCTTCTTCAGTAAGCTTGCATGGTGACTGAACTTCAATTGTTCGATCTTGCAGTTCCACGCCACCTTGGCTGATTGTGTTTTTTCTATTGCTACCAGCAATCGGCATATATTTTTTGGCCATGTTATATGAATATGCAAAAAATAGAAATTTCACAAAAATTTTGAAATTACATTTGCTAATTATTACAATTGATAAGTGTAATTTATGCAATGTCGAAGCCTGTTTTATGTCTATTATAATGTGCAAACAACTATGAAACAATTATTTTTCATTTTACTGGCAATATAAATCACACAGAAAAATTCCTGTAAATTGTTTGAAAATAAAATTGAAGGAAGGGAATAATGAGGAAAAGATTTTTATCTACATGAAAAGAGGTGCTACCAAGTGTAACCATGCAAGCAACTTGCGTAGCTGTCCTACCTTTGCTGTGTCAAACAAAACAGCTTACTATGCAATATTTTACGTGACCTGGGTCCAATGCTTATGCCTTTCAAAAATGTTTTCCTCAGTTTTGACTTTTTGCATTACTTGTTCCCCATTGTAATTCATACAAATTGAAAATACTGCCAATTAGATTTTATAATTCATAAAAATGTCATAGAAATTTCTTACTATGACAACAGTTAACAAACACTATTCACGACTGGTGCCCTGAAGTCCTAGCACACAGGTCGACAGTTGTAATATAAAAAAATAAAAAATAAAAATAAAATAATAATAATAATAAAAATAAAAAAAATTAAATAAATTATTAAATAAATATAACTGAATATGACTGCATTGTTAAAATTTCTGTGGTTATAAAAAAAAAAAACTGTGTAAAAATGTCTTTTTATTTGTCAGTGCCTTACTGAACATTTATATTAACATCTTTGCTAATGCTTCTGTTCAATTGGTGTTTCATTTTTGTTTTGTTCTTAAATAAATATTAACTTCGAGGCATCCTAGGGTCTTTCATCATGTACTTATTAACCCACCAATTGTCAGCAGTCACTGGTGAGATTAAGGGTTAGCATCACTTCCACTTCTGTCAGGCATCTGATTTCATCAGTTATTTTTTTGTAGGCTATAACAGATTTCTGTTCCAGATTCCAACTCTATCTGGTAAACTTGTGACTCTATCTTTTCTTATACCACTGGGTTCAGATTATCCACTTATTTCTCACACACGTGTCTAGTAATGTCTCCCCTTCCTCATTTCTACGACATTCTCCATGACTTCCTTCGATTGCTCCATATCCTCTTCGATCAGAAACAGCTGTTACATGAAAGTATCGTGCACACATCAAAAAAAGTTTTGCATCACTTTGGTTCAGAAAGTTCAGGAATGTATACAGAAAATTGGAACAGAGATCTACATAAACACCATTTCTGCCTTTTTTATACAGCGAGACCTTTAGAGGTGGTGGTCCAAATTGGTGTTCACACCGGTACCTCTGATACCCAGTAGCACATCTTCTTGCATCAATGCATGCCTATATTCGTTGTGGAATGCTATCCACAAGTTCAGCAAGGCACTGTTGGTCCAGATCGTCCCACTTCTCAATGGTGATTCAGTGTAGATCCCTCAGACTGGTTGGTGGGTCACGTTGCCCATAAACAGTTCTTTTCATTCTATCCCAGGCATGTTCTATAGGGTTCATGACTGGAGAAGATGTTGGCTACTCTAGTCGAGCAATGTTGTTATCCTAAAGAAAATCATTCACAAGATGTGCACAACAGGGGCATGAATTGTTGTCCATGAAGATGAATGCCTCACCATTATGCTGCTGATATGGTTGCACTATCGGTTGGAGGATGGCATTCACGTATTGTACAGACATTACGGTGCCTTCCATGACCACCAGCGGCATACATCGGCCCCACATAATTCCACCCCAAAACATCATGGTACCTCCACCCTGTTGAACTCGTTGGACAGTGTGTCTAGGGTATTCAGCCTGACCAGGTTGCTTCTAAAAACATCTCCGATGATTGTCTGGTTGAAGGCATATGTGACACTCATCGGTGAAGAGAACATGATGCCAATCTTGAGTGGTCCATTCTTCATGTTTTTGGGCTCACCTGTACCACACTGCATGGTGTTTTGGTTGCAAATATGGACCTCGCCATGGATGTCAGGAGTGAAGTTGCACGTCATGCAGCCTATTGTGCACTGTTTGAGTCATAACATGATGTCCTGTGGCTGCATGAAAAGCATTATTCAACATGGTGGTGTTGCTGTCAGGGTTCTTCTGACCCATAATCCATAGGTAGCAGTCATCCACTGAAGTAGCAGGCCTTGGGTGGCCTGAGCGAGGCATGTTATTGACAGTTCCTGTCTCTCTGTATCCCCTCCATGTTCGAACAAAATCGTTTTGCTTCACTCCGAGACTTCTGGATGCTTTCCTAGTTGAGAGCCCATCCTAGCACAAAGTAACAATGCGGTCACAATTGAACCATGGTATTGACCATCAAGGTATTGTTGAACTACAGTCAACATAAGCCATGTACCTCCTTCTAGGTTGAATGACTGGAACTGATCGGCTGTCGGATCCCCTCTGTCTAATAGGCGCTGCTCATGCATGGTTGTTTCACATCTTTGGGCAGTTTAGTGACATCTCTGAACAGTCAAAAGGGCTGTGTCTGTGATACACTGTCCAGAGTCAACCACTATCTTCAGGACTTCTGGGAGCTGGGGTGATGCAAAACTTTTTTTGATGTGTGTATAACATTATAGATTAAGCATCTTCCAATTTAGTGATAAACTCTTCCTTTTCATCTGTTTCACATCCTGCTTGATGAACATAAACCTGGACTACATTAAGAATATTACCTTCCATCGATATCTTAAGCTTATTTGTTCTGTTACAAACTTTCCACATTAAGTATTTTGTTTGCAGGTTATTTCGCTACTATTATTGTCTCTTCCCATCTATCAAATCTTATATTTTTTTAAAACGCGTTTTTCTTCGAACCCCTATATCGTGAAGTAGACATAAGCCCCAATACAATAAAATTTCATTGGCAGTATAAGGTGCTGGAACAGGCGGTCAGGGCCCCAGCGACCAGCGTGGCCCTCCAGTGACAGCATCGATGGTCGATGGGAACCCAAATAAGGGAGGCACCAGTCCCAGACATCACTAGTCAGTGGCCGCACACGAGTCCTTTGTTTCTGTTACGTAATTCTGCTGCACTGTATTATATCAGTGCATCAGAAATATGAAAACTAATTTTCCAATTAGAAGACAGTTAAATACGCGATTTCAAGATCAAAGAGCTCACCTCGAATCGATCAGAATTTCGTGCTCGCAATCTATTGGAAAGCGAACTGTAGGAAATCATTACTGCTGTTTTTGGTAAGCGTTTGGAATTTCGCTACTATTATTGTCTCTTCCCATCTATCAAATCTTATATTTTTTTCCAACAATTTACTCCCATTCCTTTTCTTGCTTGCTTTACTTAGTCTCATGTTCCTTATGTTCCTCTCTGCCATTATCCATGTGATTTCTAGGATTCTTGCAGACTTTTCTAAGGAAACATCATTAACAGTTCTAAATATTCATTCTAGAAAATCTGTTTTTCACTGGAACTTTGTTGGTGTCATACTTAATGTACATTATTTTGACAATCAAAAAACACTCAGATAAGATTTTATGAAGAGACCATTATTAACTGAGAAAAATTTAACCTTGCAATCCTCCACACTGCTTGACTGAATATGCAAAATAAGTACATTATTACTTAAATATATAAAAACAAATTATTAGTTCATGAAACAGATGCTATCTAATTTAACTGTAAAAGCTCACATAATGATAATTGTCCTTTTAATGTTTATGTATGTGGTTTTCAGTGGAGCTACAATTAATTTATTGTTTACACACCATTGCTGCATCTTGGAGAGGAATCCATTTACCATTTCCTCCAGCTCAGCTCTTGTGTTCCCCAATATTACTGCCATGCATGCAGCACCTTCCAATTCTCTTGGTCATCTTCTTCCAACAGACACAAGAGAGGTTCAATTGCCAAATGCCAAAATACTGGCTCACAAATTGACCTCTGGGGGCACCCTTTGGCAATTCATTTTATTATTTTGCGTGTGTGTGCTGGCTGACCTTTCCACAACTCAACCCCTACAGTAATCTATGAAGCTGTAATGTAGGCACTGAAGAACATGCAGTTCACACATCTGGGCAAACAACTTGGGCCTCCATAAATTAACAAACGCTCCCACAGTCAAAATTAATATTGCAAATGTGTATTTTTTGTTACATGTATATATGACCACCTTGTAAAATGCACCTTCAAAATGTTTCTCTTTCCTAAAACCAAAAGGGAACTGATTAAATTTGTGAATTTCATTGTGCAAGTGTAACATGACAAAGGAGCCTTTGTAAAACTTTGTAAGTATATTAACTGAACAGGTTAGCCTACAGATTTTTGGATTGGCTGGATCTTCACCCTCAAGCATTTTATCATAATAGCTTTTGCTAATTTACAGTTAGCAGGCATTTTTCCCAGTGCAAAGGAATTTTTCAGTAGTCTGGCTAGGAATGGAACAATTCATACTTTGTATGAAAATGGTGTAGTTCTTAAAGAATTGTTGTAGTTATTTATTTATTTATTTATTTCTTTCTTGTTCCGTAGATCCAGTTAGTGAGTCAATCACATGGATATGGAATGTGTCAAATCGTGCAGGTTTCAATTTAAACTTACAATAAATACAAGGGCAATTCAATGGCAAATTGTACATAGTTTAAGTAAGACATACTATAAATACAGTAACAGATACAATGTCAGCTAGATAACATAACTACCATTTGACAGAAAAAGGAGTTTCAAATAAAGGTTAAAGATAAGAGCACAAAGTTAAATCAGATATTAGGCCTACAAGAGTAAATACATGTACAGCCAATCTGTTGTTACAAAAAGTGCGCTAATGCCCAAATGCACAATAAAATCAATTGAACTACTTCTAGACACAATAAGTTTAGTGATGGTATACATTTTCTTTCAGGTATTCATCCACAGTATAATAAGATTTCTCTGTCAGGTAATCTTTGAGAACTTGTTTAAATTTTGGCAGTTCTGTATGAACACATTTGATATGTAGTGGTAGAGCATTGAACAGCTTAATGCTGGAGTAGTAAACTCCTTTTTGTACCAGAGTGAGACGTTTCATTTCTAAATGTAGATTGTTTTTGTTTCTGGTGTTATAACCATGGAATTTACTGTTGTCTTGGTAGATGGAATAATTTTTGCACACAAAGGTCAGCAAGGAAAAAATATACTGTGAGGCAGTTGTTAGGATACCTATCTTCCGAAACAAATGCCTGCAAGAGTGTCTTTGATGGACCCCACACATCATTCTGATTGATTTTTTTTGGATGGTGAAAACTTTTTTTGCAAGTGGTTGGTTCCCCCAGAATATGATAGCATATGACATCAATGAGTGAAAGTAGCCAAAGTAGGCTAGTCAACTTCAGCCACTGAAGAAATTACCCGTAATGCAAATATTGCCAAGCTAAGTTTTTTACATAGATGAAGAATGTGAACTGACCAATTACATTTACTGTCTATGTAAGCACACAGGAATTTTGTGTCTTCAACTTTCTGTATTGGTTGATCTCTACATTTTATGTTAATTTCATCGGGATTACTTTGTGATGTATGGAACCTCATATAATGAGTTTTATCTGCATTGAGCGAGAGACCATTTGAGGAGAACCAATTTAAGATGTCATTAAAAACGGTATTTGTAGTTTTTTCAAGATCATGATCAATCAAATCGTCAATTAGAATTGTGGTATCATCGGCAAACAGGGTAAATTTGCTGTTTGTCTCAGAACAAAGAGGAAGATCATTAATAAAGATGAGGAAAAGCAGTGGGCCCAAAACGGAGCCTTGAGGCACACCACACGTTATCGTGCCCCATTCAGACGAGGCAGGTTCTCCAGAAGAGCCATTTAGCATTACAGTCTGCTTCCGATCCTGTAGATATGATTGGGACTGCAACTGCTGTGTTCGGATGCAGGCTGAGTTGGCATCCCTTCGCTCCCAGCTTCAGGCAGTGTTGGCTTCGGTCACACAGCTTGAGGCTGTTGCCAATGGGCATCACTGTGGGGGTCGGGATGGGGGTTTGTCGGGGACGGCCAGCTCGTCCCACGCATCCCCTGATCGGACTACGACTGTGGTTGCCCGGGATACTGCCCGCATTGAGGCTGATCCCTCACCTGTGGTAGAGTGGGAGGTCGTTTCAAGGTGTGGCAGGGGGCGAAAGACATTCCGGAGGGCTGAACGGAAAGCCTCTCCAGTTTGTCTGACGAACCGGTTTCAGGCTCTGTCTCAGGCTGATACTGATCTTCGGCCTGACATGGATGCTTGTCCTGTTCCAGAGGTTGCCCCTCAGTCTGCAAGATCCGGGCAGTCGCAGAGGGTGGGCTTACTGGTAGTTGGGAGCTCCAACATCAGGCGCGTAATGGGGCCCCTTAGGGAAATGGCAGGAAGAGAGGGGAAGAAAACCAATGTCCACTCCGTGTGCATACTGGGGGGAGTCATTCCAGATGTGGAAAGGGTCCTTCCGGATGCCATGAAGGGTACAGGGTGCACCCATCTGCAGGTGGTCGCTCATGTCGGCACCAATGATGTGTGTCGCTATGGATCGGAGGAAATCCTCTCTGGCTTCCGGCGGCTATCTGATTTGGTGAAGACTGCCAGTCTCACTAGCGGGATGAAAGCAGAGCTCACCATCTGCAGCATCGTCGACAGGACTGACTGCGGACCTTTGGTACAGAGCCGAGTGGAGGGTCTGAATCAGAGGCTGAGACGGTTCTGCGACCGTGTGGGCTGCAGATTCCTCGACTTGCGCCATAGGGTGGTGGGGTTTCGGGTTCCGCTGGATAGGTCAGGAGTCCACTACACGCAACAAGCGGCTACATGGGTAGCAGGGGTTGTGTGGCGTGGGCTGGGCGTTTTTTTAGGTTAGATGGCCTTGGGCAAGTACAGAAAGGGCAACAGCCTCAACGGGTGCGGGGCAAAGTCAGGACATGCGGGGACCAAGCAGCAATCGGTATTGTAATTGTCAACTGTCGAAGCTGCGTTGGTAAAGTACCGGAACTTCAAGCGCTGATAGAAAGCACCGAAGCTGAAATCGTTATAGGTACAGAAAGCTGGCTTAAGCCAGAGATAAATTCTGACGAAATTTTTACAAAGGTACAGACGGTGTTTAGAAAGGATAGATTGCATGCAACCGGTGGTGGAGTGTTCATCGCTGTTAGTAGTAGTTTATCCTGTAGTGAAGTAGAAGTGGATAGTTCCTGTGAATTATTATGGGTGGAGGTTACACTAAACAACCGAACTAGGTTAATAATTGGCTCCTTTTACCGACCTCCCGACTCAGCAGCATTAGTGGCAGGACAACTGAGAGAAAATTTGGAATACATTTCACATAAATTTTCTCAGCATGTTATAGTCTTAGGTGGAGATTTCAATTTACCAGATATAGACTGGGACACTCAGATGTTTAGGATGGGTGGTAGGAACAGAGCATCGAGTGACATTATACTGAGTGCACTATCCGAAAATTACCTCGAGCAATTAAACAGAGAACCGACTCGTGGAGATAACATATTGGACCTACTGATAACAAACAGACCCGAACTTTTCGAATCTGTATGTACAGAACAGGGAATCAGTGATCATAAGGCCGTTGCAGCATCCCTGAATATGGAAGTTAATAGGAATATAAAAAAAGGGAGGAAGGTTTATCTGTTTAGCAAGAGTAATAGAAGGCAGATTTCAGACTACCTAACAGATCAAAACGAAAATTTCTGTTCCGACACTGACAATGTTGAGTGTTTATGGAAAAAGTTCAAGGCAATCGTAAAATGCGTTTTAGACAGGTACGTGCCGAGTAAAACTGTGAGGGACGGGAAAAACCCACCGTGGTACAACAACAAAGTTAGGAAACTACTGCGAAAGCAAAGAGAGCTCCACTCCAAGTTTAAACGCAGCCAAAACCTCTCAGACAAACAGAAGCTAAACGATGTCAAAGTTAGCGTAAGGAGGGCTATGCGTGAAGCGTTCATTGAATTCGAAAGTAAAATTCTATGTACCGACTTGACAGAAAATCCTAGGTAGTTCTGGTCTTACGTTAAATCAGTAAGTGGCTCGAAACAGCATATCCAGACACTACGGGATGATGATGGCATTGAAACAGAGGATGACACGCGTAAAGTTGAAATACTAAACACCTTTTTCCAAAGCTGTTTCACAGAGGAAGACCGCACTGCAGTTCCTTCTCTAAATCCTCGCACAAACGAAAAAATGGCTGACATCGAAATAAGTGTCCAAGTAATAGAAAAGCAACTGGAATCACTCAATAGAGGAAAGTCCACTGGACCTGACGGGATACCAATTCGATTCTACACAGAGTATGGGAAAGAACTTGCCCCCCTTCTAACAGCCGTGTACTGCAAGTCTCTAGAGGAACGGAGGGTTCCAAATGATTGGAAAAGAGCACAGATAGTCCCAGTCTTCAAGAAGGGTCGTCGAGCAGATGCGCAAAACTATAGACCTATATCTCTTACGTCGATCACTTGTAGAATTTTAGAACATGTTTTTTGCTCGCGTATCATGTCATTTCTGGAAACCCAGAACCTACTATGTAGGAATCAACATGGATTCCGGAAACAGCGATCGTGTGAGACCCAACTCGCCTTATTTGTTCATGAGACCCAGAAAATATTAGATACAGGCTCCCAGGTAGATGCTATTTTTCTTGACTCCCGGAAGGCGTTCGATACAGTTCCGCGCTGTCGCCTGATAAACAAAGTAAGAGCCTACGGAATATCAGACCAGCTGTGTGGCTGGATTGAAGAGTTTTTAGCAAACAGAACACAGCATGTTGTTATCAATGGAGAGACGTCTACAGACGTTAAAGTAACCTCTGGCGTGCCACAGGGGAGTGTTATGGGACCATTGCTTTTCACAATATATATAAATGACTTAGTAGATAGTGTCGGAAGTTCCATGCGGCTTTTCGCGGATGATGCTGTAGTATACAGAGAAGTTGCTGCATTAGAAAATTGTAGCGAAATACAGGAAGATCTGCAGCGGATAGGCACTTGGTGCAGGGAGTGGCAACTGACCCTTAACATAGACAAATGTAATGTATTGCGAATACATAGAAAGAAGGATCCTTTATTGTATGATTATATGATAGCGGAACAAACACTGGTAGCAGTTACTTCTGTAAAATATCTGGGAGTATGCGTACGGAACGATTTGAAGTGGAATGATCATATAAAACTAATTGTTGGTAAGGCGGGTACCAGGTTGAGATTCATTGGGAGAGTGCTTAGAAAATGTAGTCCATCAACAAAGGAGGTGGCTTACAAAACACTCGTTCGACCTATACTTGAGTATTGCTCATCAGTGTGGGATCCGTACCAGGTCGGGTTGACGGAGGAGATAGAGAAGATCCAAAGAAGAGCGGCGCGTTTCGTCACTGGGTTATTTGGTAACCGTGATAGCGTTACGGAGATGTTTAATAAACTCAAGTGGCAGACTCTGCAAGAGAGGCGCTCTGCATCGCGGTGTAGCTTGCTCGCCAGGTTTCGAGAGGGTGCGTTTCTGGATGAGGTATCGAATATATTGCTTCCCCCTACTTATACTTCCCGAGGAGATCACGAATGTAAAATTAGAGAGATTAGAGCGCGCACGGAGGCTTTCAGACAGTCGTTCTTCCCGCGAACCATACGCGACTGGAACAGGAAAGGGAGGTAATGACAGTGGCATGTAATGTGCCCTCCGCCACACACCGTTGGGTGGCTTGCGGAATATCAATGTAGATGTAGATGTAGATTGTAGCCACAAGCCAACAGTACCGCCTAAACCATAGTATTCTGCCTTTTTCCAAAGAATTTGGTGGTTTACACAGTCAAAGGCTTTCGTAAGATCACAAAAAATACCCACTGGAGACATTTTTTTGTTAATGGCTTCCAAAACTTGGTTGCCGAAAGAGAATATTGCCTGTTCAGTACAAAGACTGGCACGAAACCCAAACTGATTTTTGCTTTAGATACTGTGGAAGTTGAGATGGTCTACAATCCTCCTGTGCACGAGTTTTTCTAGAATTTTCGAGAAGATAGTTAATAGGGATATTGGGCGATAGTTTGTAACAATGCTTTTATCCCCTTTTTTAAAGAGAGGAATCACTACAGCCAACTTAAGTCTGTTGGGGACAATCCCATCTTGTAGGGATGCATTGTATATGTTGCATAAGATGGGACTAACAAATTTATAACAGTGTTTCAGTATTTTACTAGAAATATTGTCCACACCAGCAGAATTTTTATTTTTTAATGATCTAATAACTCTTATGACTTCGCTTACAGTAACTGGAGGTAAGGATAACTGTGGGATTCTGTTGCTAATAGCTTTCTGTAGGAGGGACAATGATTCTTCCATAGAACCATTACAGCCTGTCTTCTCTGCTGCTCTCAAAAAGTGGTTATTAAATATTTCTGCAACCAACTCAGGTTTCTTTATGATACTGTCCCCTGTATTAATCTCTACCTGAGACATGTTCCCTGTTGTCCTGCCAGTTTCCCTCTTTATTACATTCCATATAGTTTTAATTTTATTTTCTGAGCTTTCAATTTCTGATTTTATGCACATACTTTTAGATTTATTTATAACCTTCTTGAGAATGCTACAGTAAAGTTTGTAGTGTTGTCATTCCTTTGGATCATTACAAGTCCTGAGAGAACTGTATAACATCCTCTTTGTTCTACAAGATGTTATTATCCCTGTAGTGATCCAAGACTTCTTGGCATTGCCTATATGACTATTTCTAACTACTTTTTTGGGAAAGATGGACTCAAATACAGACATGAATTCATTTAAAAATGAATTGTACTTTTTGTTTACATCTGTTTCCCTATAAACTCGGCTCCAGTCTATCTCTTTTAAGCTATCATTGAAATTTTTAAGGCCCTGTTCATTTATTATCCTAAAAGATTTCTAAGAATGCTCAGAACTGTTGCACACACTGATGTAATTGAGCCTAAGCAATTGACCACCATGATCAGAAAGGCCAAGGATTGGATGTACAGTGATCTCATTGCATTTAGACTTATCTATAAATATATTATCTATCAGACTTTTACTGTTAACAGTAATCCTAGTTGGGAAATCCACTATTGCCATCAGATTATAAGACTCCATTAAATGTACTAAATCAGCTTTACTATTGCTCTCATTTAGGAAATCAACATTAAAGTCACCAGTAATTATCAAGTTCTTGGACTTTGAGTACAGTATGGATAATAAAGAATCTAAGTGCTTAAGAAATACATTCAAATTCCCTGAGAGAGATCTATACAGTGCTAACACCACAGCCATGAAGTCATTTACAGTAATCTCAACACCACATACTTCAATTTGTTGCTCTATACAATGGCTCTTTAAATCTATTGCATTGTAAGATATGTTGTTTTTTACATAAATTACCACTCCACCTTTTTCCATGATGGTTCTAGAGTAATGCGTTGCCTGACAGTAACCACTTAGCTGTAACCTTTCAATATTCTTCACATGATGTTCACTAAAACATAATGCATCAGTATCTTTTATTCCTTGTGGTTCCTCTAACAGAACAGTAATGTCATTTACTTTATTACCAAGTCCTCCCACATTTTGGTGAAAAATCGTCATTTCTTTGGAATTAGAGACAGATCTAAACTTTTGCCTAAAAAATTATTGGTAGCTACAGACACAGTACGTTCATTACTAACAATTTCCTGAAACATTTGAGTTAGAAGCCGAGTCTGACTTGATGGTTGGAGCCATTCAAGTGCGATTGGTTCGAACTTTGGGGCACATTTGTGGACTTCTTCCAATATTTTTGTTTTTAAGAGGGTACCTAATGCTTTTTTTCCTGATCTGTTCAGGTGCATACCGTGTCTTGTAAATAATTCTCGTCCAAAACTGCTTACATCTACAACACAAGTATTTTTAAAATGCTTACACAACTTTGCTAACTTAGAGTTCGTTTGTGAGATAGCCTCATTTACACAGGACTGTGGAATTAAGTCATGTCTCTGTGGAATGTTCACAACAAATACCTTAGACTGATGAAGCGCCGATATTTTCTTCCTGAGCGACTGTATGGCATCATTCCCTTCGTTGCAGGCAACGTTGTTTGAGCCACCTATTAAGAT
Organism: Schistocerca piceifrons; assembly: GCF_021461385.2. NCBI lineage: Eukaryota > Metazoa > Arthropoda > Insecta > Orthoptera > Acrididae > Schistocerca > Schistocerca piceifrons. Next base: position 140,084,812 of record NC_060141.1, on the reverse strand, counting down.
CACACACTTGTTTTTCACTTTTTCAGGATCACACCCCGCTACAACTTCTTGAAGTTTAGCACCTGGCTTCACAATTCCACAAACATCGGCAGCATTAAAACTGCTTTTCATTATATCAGCCATGCCTCTACCATGACTATCAGCGAAAATGTGAAAACGATTTGTTGATGTTTCACTCACAGCAGACTGGATCACACCACTGCCACTTTCATTGCTGTTAGCTGAACGTTGTGGCTTTGGAAGATCAAACCTAACCTTTTTCCGATAGTTTATCGGCACACTCTTCTTACGATTGTTTTCACTTTCAGTAAGACTATTACTAGAACAAAGTACATCAAAATTGTTTACATTCTCGAACCTCGAAACATTTGCTGTACACGAATTTTTAGTGCCGATTGTTTGACGCTTGTTGTGTACTACCTTCCATTCTGATGATTTATCAGCGTCATTTTGCACCAATGTAGCCATGTTCTCGCGAAAGTTTTTGTCCTTCTGTCTGTCTTGAAGCAATGGATCCATGTTTTGCTTCGACTTCAGTTCCATATTTTCGGACTTCAGGCTGTTGAATTCTATTCTTAGACTGCTGATTACACATTGTAAACTAGCAATACGCTCATTATACTTTAATAATTCACTTTTGCAACTTAGACACGAATTTTTAACGGCTTCACTGTAACTTATTTTTGGTGTAAAATCGCGGATATCTACACACGCTGCCATCTTCACTATTGTCTAGTGCACATATAAGTTGCCTATGGAGTTGCTTATCCTCTTTATCATCATCTCTGAGAAGTTGCCAAGCAGGTATTGTGCTGACTCTCCATCTGGAGGTCATCAATCCATTTTTGGTTCTCATTGTGGATAAAATGATTGCATTTTTTATTTTCTTGTCAGTATTTTATGCAGTTTACCCCAAACATTGATCTTTACCGAGCTTTTCAGGTATCTTTTGGAAGGCACCTGCTTGTACTGATCAAGCAGTACATCGTATTTAACACTTTGGAGGCCAAGCCCAAGCCTAGCTCAGACCACAACACTGTGTTCAAAAGACTGCACCTGAGTATAATTTGAGACATGATTTTCTCAATGTGTGAGTCACTTATCACTCAAAAACTGAATTCATTTCATGATAACAATGTGCAGACATGTCACTACCTGCCCCTTGAAAGACCATACCTTCTTCTCTTTGTCAATTTGTAGAATTATTTCAAAAAAAACAAGCGAATGTAATTTGATGTGTTTACTCATTAGGTTTCACAATTTGCTATAATTCTGCTACAACATAATGATGGATACTGTTTCACATTCTTTGTTCCAATTTGCTTCCTTAATCTTCAATCTATCTACTGTAATTATGTTTTGACTGGTGTTATTTCCATTATTAATTATGATTGTAATTATATCTTGATCACTGCTGGTCATCCATAATTGACTGTCTGCTCAGAAATTTTATTTGCAGCACCACTGCTTCTTAGTGTAATGTCTGTGTTAATAGCTGTGTTAGCTCTTTTACGGTACATCTCAAGCTTTCCCAGACACTTCATCTCCAACTGGTCAAGTACTTGAATAATGTGTAAAAACTTCTGATCTCTACCAATTATGTGTCTGCTAAAGCAAAGGGCACATTTTGTATTTATACCCACTTATGATTAAGCATAATTGAGCATAATTTTCTGTTTCCCTGATTTTTCAATATATGGATCTATGTGCCCAGAGTGTTGTGCATATAAATTTACACTGAAATAACAAAGAAACTAATTTAGGTATGCATATTCAAATACAGAGATATGTAAACAGGTAGAATACAGTGCTGTGGTTGGCAACATCTATATAAGACAAAAATTGTCTGATGCAGTTGTTAGATCAGTTACTACTGCTACAGTGGCAGATAATCAAGATTTAAGGGAGTTTGAATGTGGTGCTATAGTCAGTACATGAGCAATGGGACACTGCATCTCCAAGGTAGCAATGAAGTGGGGATTTTCCAGTACGACCATTTCACAAGTGTACCTTGAATATCAGGAATCTGGTAAAGTATCAAATCTCCAACATCACTGTGGCCAGAGAAAGATCCTGCAAGAACTGGGCCAACAGTTGTTCATTGTGACAGAAGTGCAACCATTCTGCAAATTGCTGCATATTTCAATGCTGGGCCATCAACAAGTGTCAATGTGTGAACCATTCAACAAAACATCATCAATATGGGTTTTCAGAGCTGAAAGCTCACTCATGTACCATTGATGACTGCATGACACAAAGCTTTATGCCTTGCTTGGGCCTTTCAATACTGACATTGCACTGTTGATGACTGGAATCATATTGCCTGGTTGGGCATGTCTTGTTCCAAATTATATCAAGTGGATGGACATGTACAGGTATAAAGACAATCTCATGAATCCATGGACCCTGCATGACAGCAGGGGATTATTCCAGCTGATGTGGGGTGTGTGCAATTGGAATGATATGGGACCCCTGATATGTCTAGATGTGACTCTGATAGGTGGCATGTATGTAAGCATCCTGTCTGATCATCTGCATTCATTCATGTCCATTGTACATTCCAATGGACTTGGGCAATTCCAGCAAGTCAGTGTGACACCCCGCACATCCAGAATTACTACGGAGTGGCTCCAGGAACACTCTTCTGAGGTTTAACATTTCTGCTGACCACCAACTCCCTAGACGTGAACATTATTGAGCAGCATATCTGGGATGCCTTGCAATGTGTTGTTCAGAAGAGATTGTAACTTGTCTCTAACTACTCATAATAATGGGGTTATTCATAGTTACACATGATCTGCTGCAATTGTCATTCTGAGTACATTTACGGTCACTGTAAATTAACTACTGGTGAGTTAATTTTGTTTAATCTTGCGTTAAGTTTCATAATTTTTCCTATACTTTCAAACAAAATTAAAGTATTAATACAAAGGCAAACAATACTTACAATAGAAAAGGAGCAGCTATATGCTCACTGCTCAAAAACCAAAACCAGACTGACCCCCTTTGCCAACATGGCTGTAACTATTTATACTTTCTTAACAATCCCAAACAATCCTCGGCATTGCTTAAAATTATTATTTCATTAATTAACAATTACAACTCTCATCCCAAAACAAATGACATGTTTTAATGATGACATAAATTCTTGTATATTAAACACATGAGTGAATTCTAATCTCTATATAAGTTGTAATGTGTATAAATGCTTAGGTATCAAATGTTAAAAATACACTTGTTATATTTAATAATTACAGAAGATTCATACCATACAAAATGTTCCTACCCTCATATCACGTGTTTAAATTAGTTTTGATTAGACTGTTACATTTCAACAACTTCCAAAAGGATATGTGCAACTGAAAGTTGAACAAAATTTTTTCTGACAGATCTACGTAACAGTCCCCATTTTACAATCAATTGGGTGAACAAACAATTTGTAAAAGATATGTGCAACCAAATATGTAACATTATAATAGATTATTTTGTATCACATTCAACTAGGTTAAACCAAATATTAATTAATAGCACAAAGAAAGGACAAGTTAATTCGCAGAATTTGTCTGCAGCATGTATTACAAATGAAAATGAGGATCTATCTAAATCAGAAAATTATCTATTGGACTTTAGCTGAACTGGTCTTGTTCCTGTATATTTATGGTTGTCATTAGGTCCTTCAGGTTCTCCTGAGTGCAATGGAGACACTGGGGTGTATAACTCAATCTCAATATTAACGATGCATTGTGGTACAAGTGTTGGTATCAGATACTACAATACTCAAAATCCATATTACTTTTTTATTTAGCCACCTCCTATCTTTGGCAAGTACACCAAGTATTTGATCATAATATAACAAAGTGTTCAGTCTCCTCTATGTGCAATGAAGAACACTGAACTGAAGTACTCTATAGATCTCTGCTCGTCAGAAGTTCTGCATTGCAGAAACCTTAAATTTGGCTCATACTCCACTCTTTATGACCATCATATATATTGTGTAATTTATTGTTTTGAATAGAATAGTTCAATTCAGCAAAATTCTAACTGTTCATACTTAAACATTTCCTGTCTTAAGTCTCATATTGTAGTTTTAGCTTGTTCTTTTATAACATATCACTAAAATTATATAAGTACAAAAAAATTTTAAAGTGCTACAGCCCTATTCTCTTCAATTTATATTGACATTTAAATAAAGTATTGAATACCAAATATATTATTTTAATATAGCACAAGTAAATTCTTGGAGTACAGTTCCTACGGCAGTTAACATAATTCACTCTACATATATAGAATGAAATGTCTGAACGATGTCCAATCTTTCCATTTTTTCATTTGTCAGGACATTTCTAATGCTGCTTTCTTACCTTTATAATCATTCAAACAGTAATTAACAGAATGATACATAAGAGTGCAGTTACATATAACTCTGAGTGACAATATAAGTGACTAATAGATCATAATGGTTGTGTTTTATAAGTAATTGAAACAGCACCGACAACTATGTGGTTGGTCCTTATATAAATGAATCATAAATAATTGGCACATCATGACAGAACATGGTTAGACATTATATATTGGTAAGTGTTCACCACTTACGTGTGAATACACAATAAATGAATCGAAAGTGATAGATACATCATGACAATAATATGAATAGGTTTTATAGATTGGTAAGTTGGTTTGAGCATAATATATTGGTAAATTGGTTCATAAGTGACAGATACATCATGACAATAATATGAATAGGTTTTATACATTGGTAAGTTGGTTTGGGAATTATATATACAACATATTTCAGTAAATTCAGTATCTTCAATAGTGCACAAATACTAGCTTGTTTCAGAGATTCTCCTATAACATAGGCTTTAGTCAGCAACAACATGTGTTGACATGATTAATTAGAATGATCTCAGCAATAGAGGTTTTGATTTGATTTAATTTCTTTATTAATCCATGTAACAAATTACATTGTGTGGATTTCGTCAGCAAAATCATATACAATACAATATAACTACAATTATAAACATAAAATTAGTATTTACACACATTTTTGAGGTATCTAAAATTAGTTTTATATCCTTGTGTAATTTGTAATTTTCTTATAGTACTGTACAATTTTTGATTTCATATTATAATTATTTCCTCATGTATTACAATGCAGGCTACTTTAATTACACTACATGTTTTAATTCAGATAGTCCGTTACTGTGTAAAAACTTTTATTTAATAAAAAAAATTTTAGTTTTGTTTTGAACTGTCCAATTGTGTCAATATCTTTTATTTTTTGGGGCAATTTATTATATAATTTAACAGCATTGTACAACAAGCTCTGCTGAGTTTTAACTTTATTTTTCCTCTCTAGATGCAGATTGTATTGGTTTCTAGTTTCATAGCTGTGTACTAAAGAATTTTTCATATAGCAGTCAATATTTTTTTTTACATACATAACACTTTGAAAAATGTATTCACAGGGGACAGTTAGGATTTCCAGCTTTTGGAAATGTTCAAGGCAGTGAGCCCTACTGCCACTCTTGGTTATTATATGAATTGCTCTTTTCTGTAATTTGAAAACTATTTGAATATTTTTACTGTTGACTCCCCAAAATATTATTCCATGGGTAATAACAGAGTGGATATAAGAAAAATATACAGATCTGACACATGTAGTATCACAAACTGCAGTCAGAATTCTCAGAGCATAGCATGCTGTAGCGATTCTGTTACTAAGTATTTTAATATGTTCTTCCCACTTTAACTGACTGTCAACATGCATACCAAGAAATTTTGTATAGTCTACACATTGTATAGTTTCAATGTTTAACCTAAGGTATGTGCATGTGGACAGGGGAAGAATAGCTTTTTACTCTGATGAGAAGTAAGAAATGAAATAGAAAATTTGGACTGCTGGAGTTGAACAAGAAAAGATGATACGCCCCACAGATCAATTATGTGACATAGAGTAGTATAAGCAAGTGATTCCTCATGCCAATATAGTCACAAAGCATACATGCACATAAGTGAGTGTTCAAAGTTTTGAGTGCTGGTACATAGCAAAAGAAAAGACAAAAAGGCGGGAATTTAAGGAGATGGGACCTGGATAAACTGAAAGAACCAGAGGTTGTACAGAGTTTCAGGAAGAGCATAAGGGAACAATTGACAGGAATGGGGGAAAGAAATACAGTAGAAGAAGAATGGGTAGCTCTGAGGGATGAAGTAGTGAAGGCAGCAGAGGATCAAGTAGGTAAAAAGACGAGGGCTAATAGAAATCCTTGGGTAACAGAAGAAATATTGAATTTAATTGATGAAAGGAGAAAATATAAAAATGCAGTAAATGAAGCAGGCAAAAAGGAATACAAACGTCTCAAAAATGAGATCGACAGGAAGTGCTAAATGGCTAAGCAGGCATGGCTAGAGGACACATGTATGGATGTAGAGGCTTATCTCACTAGGGGTAAAATAGATACTGCTTACAGGAAAATTAAACAGACCTTTGGAGAAAGGAGAACCACTTGCATGAATATCAAGAGCTTTGATGGAAACCCCGTTCTAAGCAAAGAAGGGAAAGCAGAAAGGTGGAAGGAGTATATAGAGGGTCTATACAAGGGCGATGTACTTGAGGACAATATTATGGAAATGGAAGAGGATGTAGATGAAGATGAAATGGGAGATATGATACTGCGTAAAGAGTTTGACAGAGCACTGAAAGACCTGAGTCGAAACAAGGCCCCCGGAGTAGACAACATTCTATTAGAACTACTGACAGCCTTGGGAGAGCCAGTCCTGACAAAACTCTACCATCTGGTGAGCAAGATGAACGAGACAGGCGAAATACCCTCAGACTTCAAGAACAATATAATAATTCGAATCCCAAAGAAAGCAGGTGTTGACAGATGTGAAAATTACCGAACTATCAGTTTAATAAGTCACAGCTGCGACAGATGTGAAAATTACCAAACTATCAGTTTACTAAGTCACAGCTGCAAATTACTAATGCGAATTCTTTACAGACGAATGGAAAAACTGATAGAAGCTGACCTGGGGGAAGATCAGTTTGGATTCCGTAGAAATGTTGGAACACGTGAGGCAATACTGACCCTATGTCTTATCTTAGAAGATAGATTAAGGAAAGGCAAACATATGTTTCTAGCATTTGTAGACTTAGAGAAAGCTTTTGACAATGTTGATTGGAATGCTCTCATTCAAATTCTGAAGGTGGCAGGGGTAAAATACAGGGAGCGAAAGGCTATTTACAATTTGTATAGAAAGCAGATGGCAGTTATAAGAGTCGAGGGGCATGAAAGGGAAGCAGTGGTTGGGAAGGGAGTGAGACTGGATTGTAGTCTATCCCCAATGTTATTCAATCTGTATATTGAGCAAGCAGTAAAGGAAACAAATGAAAAGTTCCGAGTAGGTATTAAAATCCATGGAGAAGAAATAAAAACTTTGAGGTTTGCCAATGACATTGTAATTCTGTCAGAGGCAGCAAAGGACTTGGAAGAGCAGCTGAACAGAATGGACAGTGTCTTGAAAGGAGGGTATAAAATGAACATCAACAAAAGCAAAATGAGGATAATGGAATGTAGTCGAATTAAGTCAGGTGATGCTGAGGGAATTAGATTAGGAAATGAGACACTTAAAGTAGTAAAGGAGTTTTGCTATTGGGGGAGCAAAATAACTGACGATGCTCGAAGTAGAGAGGATATAAAATGTAGACTGGCAATGGCAAGGAAAGCTTTTCTGGTGAAGAAAAATTCATTAACATCGTATATAGATTTAAATGTCAGGAAGTCATTTCTGAAAGTATTTGTATGGAGTGTAGCCATGTATGAAAGTGAAATGTGGATGATAAATACTTTAGACAAGAAGAGAATAGAAGCTTTCGAAATGTGGTGCTACAGAATAATGCTGAAAATTAGATGGCTAGATCACATAACTAATGAGGAGGTATTGATAGAATTTGGGAGGAAAGGAGCTTGTGGCACAACTTGACGACCAAGAGATGAATACACTAAGCAGTTTCAGAAGGATGTAGGATGCAGTAGGTACTGGGAGATGAAGAAGCTTGCACAGGATAGAGTAGCATGGAGAGCTGCATCAAACCAGTCTCAGGACTAAAGACCACAACAACAACAACAACATAGTAATATAGAAATAAGGTAGCCAAATGCATCGAATTACAGTATATCTCATATTAAGAAAATAAAGTCAACTGACTCATTGGGCAGAACAGTCACGTGAGAATGTTCACATTATGTAAAGTACTTTCATAAGCATCAATATATTTGCTAAACATCACAGCGTCAAGTGTGACAACGACAACAGAAGTTTTTTGTTACACTTTCAAAATTAAACAAGAGGCCAGTCTGAGATATAAAATCAAAGTTACTGGAATTTCAGTCAAGTGATACAGAAGTACCCTTTGCAAATGTCATGGAATATATAAGTCTTACATCAAGTTCAAGGACATATTTCATGTGTCTATAATTTACAAAATTTTATATAAGGCAAATTATATATATTTTCAAGTGTCAATACTTATAAATAGTCATTAGCAGAGGAATAGGATCAATTATAGTTATGATATTGCTGTTAATAAGTGCTGGGGTAGGCTGTATGCCACAAGAAAGCAGTTTACCACAAATACAATGAATAATTACAGAGAATTAGGTTTCATGTGACAGCACATCATAGTATATGTCAGTACATCAGTAGTTCTAATTTTGTGCCTGTAAGTTGTAGGTTAATTATAGTAAGTGCATTTCTTTTGAAAAGAATAGAGCAGTGATAATAAGTGATTACTGAGAACCATGTTGCATGCAACACTATATCATTGTATTAAGTATGGGCAGAAAATATTACAAGCAGCAGTGCATATGAATGAACACTCATAAGTTTGAAATTACATTGACAATAGGTGATTATAAAAGGAATATATTGCATGTAACAGTATATCAGTGTATTAAGTCTAGACATACCAGATTAAACAGATGATTATAGTAAGCATTGTATCATGCAAAGGTAGTTGTCAAGCAATTTAAAAGAAACAGTAATTGTTAGCCTTTCAGACATCTATTTTCATAGAAAAATTATGTCAGTTTTCAACTGTTGAAATGCACATAGGAATAATGACAGTACAACTTGTAGCACCATACGTCCTCATTGCTTTACAAGTCAAATTCAGACTTTAGAGCAACTGAACCAACATGAACGTTTCAAGTCAGGAAACTACAAGGACGGATAAACGGATTTGCCCACAATAACTGTCAAAGGCACCTTGTTCTCGTAGCTTGAAAGTCGTCATCTCAAATTTTTCAGTCTCTCCTTGTAGAGACTGAGAGCCACCATGGCCACATGCCACTGTAGAATCAGATTTATATTGACAAATTAAGTATCAGCAGGTTATTTCCAGAATACATACTGCTCAACAACTAGTTCATAGATTTCTCATTGGTCATCACCAAATTAGATATGATGTGGCAACATCAGATCAGACAGTAATTAAAATTGGGCACAGATAAGGTAAATTCCAACATAGGTTAAGACAAAGGATAAAGTACTAGTGGTTAAATATGAATGGGTTAATACTAAGAGTAAAATGGTTAGTTCAGCCACTCTAAAGGTATGATAAATATATATATTTCCTCATCAGCTACATATTAATGAATCAACTAGACTTCAATTGAAAGTAGATGTCTGCAAAAACCATAACTATACCATGAATACAAATCCTCAATCTTTAGTTTTTTCCTCTACTACTCATTACACATTAATCATTACTGGTCATCAGAGTATTTTCAATAAGACATTGGAGAAAATTAACCAGTTTTCATTAAGAATGAGATTGTAAGCCAACATTTGTATATATTGAAAAGCACTGACTTGCTGTAACATAAAGCAGTATTGAACAGTTCAGATTTGTGTAGACATTGTGACAAAGAACACCACGTATCTATACTAAGGAGATAGCATGACATATACAGATACCAGACATAATTAAATAAGACTACCAATGGTTTGGTCATTGAAGCAGTAGAAAATTATATGAAAATAAAACTGTGTGACTCTTAAATCTGGGGAATCAGAACACTTCTGTCCCAGTAACTATCCACAGACTGATTACAGAAGTAATACAAACATAATAAATTTCATTCTGATAAATGTTCCTTTTCCAATTATGTATTAGATCTAATACATGTTAAGGACAAGATCATGACATTAAATCAAAGTCTATCCAGTGACTTTCACATAATAGGTATAGTAACTGGACCACCAAATGCAAACACAAATATAAGGCTACAAACAGTCTAACCTAATTGTAATCGAGTATCAGTTGTAAAGTAATAAATTGTCTCTATAACAGCACTAATATCTTAAATAAACTTCACATCAACTTTAAACATTTTCTCAAATTTTCATAAAGTTGTCAACACAATGAGATTATAACTTTATCAGCATTGTGAGAATAACTGTACAGACATAAGTATATATTATACAAACTCTCCTCAAAATTCATACATATGTTGCAGTTTTAAAGCACACATTATTAAATCTGCCCAAAGTTTGTACTCGTAACCGGATAACCAGAAAAAAGGCAGCTTGCTTAGTATAAAATACGTGCTCCAGTTCCTTTTGGCATCCAGCCTCTAACTATCTGTCCAAATCCAAAAGTGGAAGAGGGTGAGTTTGTACAGAAATGTAAAAGAGGATGTGACCTGAAAAGGAAAGAGTCATACCAGCTCAGAGCCTTGGGTTCACCACCCCCAAATTGCAAAAAGGGCTTGCAACCTTCTGAGGAAAATTTCATTAGAATAATTTGAGGTTGTCATCATTGTAATAGCATCTTTTCTTACTGTCCTCACACAATTGTTATGATTGTCACTACATGTTTCATCAGAAATCGGAGCTTTGATAGAATCACACAATATTTCTGAACATCATCTGTCAGATATGTTAGTATCCATACCACACAAACAGTCAGTCACATCATCTGCTTTTACATTGAAAATTTCATGTAATAAATCCTGTTCCTTCACACTGAAGAACCATATACTAAATTATTCTGTTCATATCTTACTGCTACACAGTAGCAAATCACTACAAGATCAATCTTAATAGGAAAAAAGGATAACATTTTGAAAATATAGGTTGCTAAAAAAATTGAAATTAGTGTTGTTTTGTTCTCCCACACTCAAAGTTAAGTGCCTGGTCAAGATATAGACTTATGTCTTACAAATTGCCCACTGTATACTCTAGGATAGTAGAAGCATCCTAACTGCTCATAATAACAAGACAGGAGAGTAAAAGGGGAGTGATTCCAGAAAATAAATATGGAGTCGCTGGCTGGGGCAAGGCACCATATGCCACATGGTGTATCTATGAAAGTACCATAGATCTCCTACCTGTTAAATTTCACCAAAAAACTATTGAAAAACATTTCTGAAAGGATGTTCAGCCCCAAATTTTGCCTTGACTATACAGTGCGCAGAATGATTTCTCAAATATTGTAACTCTTCATATCACTATTTAAGTCATAAGAATTTAAAAAAATGTTCAGATATTTAGTGATGATAAAAATAAAAAAAATAAATTTTCTCTTACTCGTTATTTCACTTTCAGTGAGTTAAAGTACTCACCATAGAGTTTGCTAAAGCATACAGTATGATCTTGACTGTAAAGTCAGATGCACAACAAATAAATTTCCAGTGGTGTGTCAAAAATCAAAGAAATGGGTGATCAAGGTTGTCTGCACATTTCAGCTGTGTCATGTTCCTAAGTCCAAATCACAACAATTCAAATGGTCCTACAAAAACATCAAACAACCCCCCAGTCTGTGCCAGGTAAAAGCATACACTAATGTTCAAATATACCCTTTTCAACCCCCACTCTATGAATAGACAAAATATACGTAAAAATATGCAAATATTCTCACACAAAAGAAATATTAGTATGACCTACAACAAATATTTTACAGTATTAGCTTCAAATGTGTTAAGTTATCCTATTTCTCACTTGTCAGTGTTTGCATTTGCAAAAAGCAGTGGATATTAATTGAGCTTTTATGAGTTGTAATTTTCTTTCAGTTAGTATTTTTATAATTATTGGGTCAGAATATTCATAACATGTCTTAACAAGGAGTATTGCACGGATTTGTATGTATGGCATAGAGTATACATTCTTCAAAACAAGTTTATCATTTGCTGGTTGTTTATTCATTTTTGTGGTACTTTAATTAACCAGGCAATTGTTTTTGCAAAGGCCCCTCAAATCTGACTGTAAGCCACTGATTTCAACACAAACACTCCCTTCCTTCACTACTTGTACACATTCACTAATTGAGTTACTATAATATGCCTGTTCCAAATTTCCAGAACAACTTTCCTTTCCTAAATGCACATTTTGACAAATTTCAATTATGGTTTCAAACTTTTGGCCACTATGGTTACATTTTGATAAATTTCGCTTAAGACCTTACACTTTTGATGAACATACTGTCATTTGTTACTATAGTCATTGACCACACTTAGTACTCTATCACTAATTAGATCTTCTTTTCCATTTTCACAAACACATTCAGGCACAACACCACTAACATCAACTGGTAACATTAATTTATAAGGCACTGCTCTACTGCTTTGTAACTCATTACTTGAACACAAAAATGAAAGTCCAGAATCATTCAGCATCAAATCATCAACTTTAACTTCTACCTATACCATACCATCTAGTTCTGTAAGTAACATATCATCATCAACATCACTATCATCATCATCTGATACACTCTCATCAGAAACATTATCATCACACTTAATATTATTTGCAACACCAAACTCATTTCTCTCTTCTCACACTTCTTCAAGTACCTCAACACTGTGACTACTCTGTTCTACCACTACCTCATTTTCCTGTCTATTATCTACTGCAATTTCATCTGCAATTACTCTGCCATTCTCACTTCCATTGCCTAGCACATGAACATCAGCTTCCACACATACAGCACCAGTATCAGCATATTCATTCATCTCACAGTCACTTAACAGTCTCACTAAACCATACTCATCACTATCAACAGTTACTACTGCATTACTACTGTTAAAGAAATTATTCATAGTGTTTTCTTCTAATTCAAATTCAGATGTTTTACATTTTTGATGATCTTTGTTTTCAGATAAAAAATTTTCCCAAAATTCCCTATCAAACTTCATTCCATTCACTTCAGGTTATATGCTGGGTATAAAATTTTGGTACTTTCTATTTTCTGCTCCTTCCCCTCCTAAAATTACTACAATGTGCCTGATTATAATTCTCATGTCTACTTGACCCATTTTGCCAGGCTCTGAAAGAGGCAGGTCTTAGTTTACCAGACCATTTCTTCTGTTTTCAGAATTGTAACTATTGTTTCCATGATTTTTCCCCCACTGCCTATTTCTTGGTTCGAAATTCCTGTTCTCAGGTCTCTGCCTATCATTCCTCTCCCCATTTCTTCTGTCATCATTTCTGTATCTGCTGTTGAAATAATCATTGAAAGCTCTGTTATTGTTATTTCTGCTATCATCACGTCTGTCATTACATATGTCATTTCTCTCCCATGCTAAATCCAATTTATCTATATAACTAACACATTGTTCAATTGTATCATCATGTCTGTAGACAAGACTCCACCGTAACCTGTTTGGCAACCTACATTTTATAGCATCAATTTGGATCATTTCAACGAGTGGTTTGAGAAGATGTACTAAAGTTCTTAACTGTTGTTCGCAAAAGGTTTTCATGCATCCCCTACCCGGTTTGAGATTTGGCCTATTCAAAAATTTTGACTTAATTCTAGCTTGTTTAGTTTCTGACCAGAATTTGTTCATGAAAGTTCATTCTACCTCATTAACTGACATTTCATAATTAATTGCTTGATTCGACCATGACAAAACCTCCCATCCAAAACATTTAAAAAAAATTAATTTTCAAGTTATCGCTTATTTTATTTTTGAAATTGTCTTTTATCTGGTACATGAAATCAACTGGATGTATATTGCCCTCCCCTGAAAACGTTTTTATGTTAACATTATTCCACAATGGACTGTAACTATAGAAAAATTTCACAGCAACAGAATCTTTGATTTCTTGAAATTTAGATTTGAAGTGCCCACATCATCTTTTAACTCTGAGAAATTTTCATTCGCAATTTTAGTGAAATTTTGTATGTTTTGGTGTGTTTCTGTGAAATTATTTACGAAATCTTTATTGAGATTTTTTAATTGTAACACTTCAACAGTAGCAACTTTTTCGAAATTTTCCATGGAACCTAGCCTCTCTTTGAATTTTTGGTATTCCTGTTTTAAGGTAACAATTTCTCCTTCCATAGTCGACACACTTTTGGTATTCTCATCTACTTTTTCCCAGCATCTATCTAAACTCTCTTTTGTCTCACGAATCTGGGTTTTATGTTTGTCTAATTTTTTATCAGTCGAATCAAGCTCTTGATCAAGAGTGATTCTATGCTAATCAGTTGACCATTTTTGTTCATTAAACGATTTTTCAATTGTCTTTTTCTGTTCTTCCACTGATTGTTTTTCTTCTTCTATCGATCTTTTTTGTTCTTCTGTAAGGTGAACTAACCTATCCAATGCTGATACATTAGCTTCAAATCCATAAAATGGTGAACATAAACTACTGTGATCACTATCCTCTCTGATTTCATTGTCTCAATTGATTATATTATTATCAGTGACATCTACACTGTTTTGCAAGTTTCCATCAACCTCTCCGTTATTGTCAACTTCCCTATTGTTGTTAACCTCTCCATTATCCTCCATAATGACAATGCATATGAAAAACATTTTCCAAAAGTAAAAATTCAAATATATTTTGCTCTTACAATTGGTTCTCCAAGTTGTGTTTTGACTTAAGTATTATTATATCCTTTGTAGTGTTACTTACTTGCTTCCCTGTCCTGTTCTCAAAAAAATGGAATATTATTTCAACAAGCAGGTTAACTCTGAAACAAAATACAAGATTAGTTTACAGAATTATCCTGTATCCCAGCTCTTCCACCAATTATAACTAGTCTCTAACTACTCGTAATAATGGATTTGTTCATAGTTACACATGATCTGATGCAGTCGTCATCCTGAGTACATTTACGGTCACTGAAAATTAGATTTAATTTAGCTTAATCTTGCGTTAAGTTTCATAATTTATATTATACTTTCAAAACAAAATTAAAATATTAATACAAAGGCAAACAATACTTACAATACAAAAGGAGGAGCTACCTGCTCACTGCTCAAAAACCAAAAGCAGACTGACCCCCTTTGCCAACATGGCTGTAACTATTTATACTTTCTTAACAATCAAGAACAATCCTTGGCATTGTTCAAAATTATTAGTTCATTAGTTAACATTTAAAACTCTCATCCTAAAGCAAATGACATATTTTAATGATTACCTAGATTCTTATATATTAAACACATGAGTGAATTCTAATCTCTATATAAGTTGTATGTATAAATTCTTAGGTATCAAATGTTAACAATACACTTGCTATATTTACTAATTACAGAAGATTCATATGTTCCCACCAATTAACAGACTTCTACACATTAGTGTAATTAAGATTCTGTAATTATTTTCTTCATAACTTTTTCACAAGAACTTATTTCCATACACATCTATGTCAAAAACTATTGTTTATGGTTAAAATTTACATGTTTAAACTAGTTATTATTGGACTGTTATGTTTCAAGATCCTCACCTTGAAGTAGTAGTAGTAGTAGTAGTAGTAGTTGTTGTTGTTGTTGTTGTTGTTGTTGTGGTCTTCAGTTCAGAGACTGGTTTGATGCAGCTCTCCATGCCACTCTATCCTGTGCAAGCTTCTTCATCTCCAAGTATCTACTGCAACGTGTATCCTCCTGAATCTACTTATTATATTCATCTCTTGGTCTCCCTCTATGATTTTTACCCCCTAGACTGCCCTCCAGTACTAAATCAGTGATCCCTTGATTCCTCAGAACATGTCTTACCAACCGATCTCTTCTTCTACTCAAGTTGTGCCACAAACTCCTCTTCCCCCAATTCTATTCAATACCTCCTCATTAGTTATGTGATCTACCATCTAGTTACTGTACATTTTTCCCATCATTTGAACTTCACTGATTTAATATGTTTGTCTGTCTTGCTACTATCATAACTTTTTACTACTGCTGATGTTTTATGTGTGTTTCCTACATTTTTTTTTGCCATTGTTACAGTAGGGGATTGTGCAAATCATGCTTCCAGATATGTGTTCATATCTGTTTTATCCATTGTATTTTGGAAGGCCTGATCCATTTTGGAGTCTGTTTGATGGTTGGCACTCCATATTTCATTTTCCGGTCCTTCAGTTCTTGCTCCCAGCAAGGTTTGCAACATCGCACGTTGTAATATCTGTTCCCTGATTTCTGTGACTAGTTGCCAATGTATTCTGACAGGTTAAGAAATTGTCACTGATATAAGAAAAAGATTTTTCAGATAGGAAGGACATTTAACAGCATCTGTTTCTTTCATTGATTGCTTTCCTAGAGTCTCCCTCCATGCTGTCACTTGTCAAGTACTAAATACTGTAGATGATGGTTTTCTTTTCATTTGATTTTATGCAATTTGAAGTTTGGTCAGGTTGAAATTTAAGAGATTGCACTGTTTTCCATGTTGAGGTATTATATTTACTATCCATACTCTAACCTAGCAAATTTCTTTTCCAAATCATAAAGTATGTCGCACACTCTTTGCTGCATTTCTTGCATTTTCTTTTATGGTAATGACATGGTATGCTTCCAACTGACTCATTGTTGCACTCATTCATGTGGTGACCAGAATGAATACAGTTGTTACATATCTGGTATTCTGCATTAAGGTAATATGTTTCATTACATGTTTAAGGTAATGACACTTAGAACGTATCAGAACTGTAGTATGGTATTTGATGTTAAATGCCTGCAATACTATGTACATCTACATCTACATAAATACTCCACAATCCACTACATGGTGCATTCTGGCAGTTTCTGGTGATTAAGTGTGGCAGTGTGGTACTAATGTGCAACACTCACATTCCCCTTTTGGTTCTCGAACTTACTTGGAGCTGCTTTGCTGATCTTCTCTCAGGATAACAGGTGGCAATATTCTGCTCAGCTTCTTCTCCGAAGAATTGATGCTACTCTGGAGGAATTTTATATACTTTAAAATAACTCAATACACTCAAGTTTGCATTGAAAACTGTAATTTGGTAACACATAGCAGTTTTCATACGCTAAACATTTCTTGTAAGATCGACACCTTCTGGACTGACAGACTCTATTACAATCATCTTTCAATACATACAATTTATGAATCTCTCCAAGCTTAACAAGACAACAGTACCAGCTTTTCAGCAGCAAGTGAGAGAATGAATAAAAGTCTCTTCTTTCAACAACCTTCGAATGTTCATACCAACAATGTTTTTTAATTTCACAGTGTACGATGCATATACTCCATGGGTGGTATGTGTAACTTCTCATGCAGGCTCATTGACTACCTGCTCGCACCAATCGCCCATCTGATACGTCTCTGTCCTGTACACACATAGTTGTGGGGCAGTAGACATAGTTCTACTTTACCACCCTTATCTGTAAAATAATGTGTGTTTGAGATGCTGAAAATACAAGTGTGTCTAGAATTTTCTCCGAAATGCTTGAGGCACTACACCAGGTACCACTACTAATCATTTCCTTTCCTGTTCCACTCACAAACAGAGTGAGAGAAAGATGAATATCTATATGCCTCCATATGACCCCTAATATCAGGTATTTTATTTTTGTGGTCCTTATATGCAGTGTATATAGAAGGCAGTAGAATCGTTATGCAGTCAGCTTCAAATGCAAGTTCCCTAAATTTTCTCAGAAGTGCTCCTCAAAAAGAATGTTGCCTTCCTTCCAGGGATAATTCATTTGAGCTCCTGAAGCATGTCCATAACACTTGCATGTTGTTTGAACCTAACAGTAAGAAGTCTGCCAGCCCTCCTCTGAAATGCTTCAAGGTATTCCTTTAATTTGACCTGCTCCTTGTTTGTGGACGATTTTGCTGTTTTCTGTTCTTCCTCCAGTCTTGTCACTGCTAGTCGGCAGCTGCAGCTTACGATAAAGCGATTAGAGGCATGGACTGCAAAGACGGGTTTTACCTTTTCTGCAGCCAAATGTGTGTGTGTCCATTTTAATCGTTCTCGACGTGCTTTTACCTCCCCTGAATTGCGTCTGAGGGGCACCATTCTTCCTTTTAGAGACAGTGTGAGGTTCCTGGGCCTCACTTTTGATTCCAAGTTGTCGTGGTTGCCGCACCTTAAAGACCTCAAGGTGCGGGCCCTGAAGGCGCTGAATATTTTGAAGTGTTTGAGCCATCGGTCCTGGGGAGCAGATCGGGCGCGTCTGCTGCAGTTTTATAGGGCTTTCGTCCGGTCGCGTCTTGACTATGGATGCACTGCGTATGGGTCAGCGAGGCCTTCGTATCTGAAGATTCTTGACGCAGTACACCATGAGGGTATCAGGCTGGCCACTGGTGCCTTCCGTACCAGTCCCATCCCCAGCCTGTGTGCTGAGGCAGGGGAACCGCCGCTCGCCATCCGGTGGAAACTCCTCATGGTGCGACGAGTGTGTCAATTCCTTGCCTGTCCTCCCTCCCCTGCATACCCTACTGTTGCCCGACCCCCTATGGAACGTCTCTTTTCCAGTCGTCCAAGGGCAACGAGACCATTTGGGATTCGTGCCAAGCATTTGCTTGAGTCCCTTGGTGTGGAGCGTGTGGCACCCCAACTCCAGGGTTTTACCCGCCTGCCTCCCTGGTTGCTCCAGAGGCCCAGCGTCCTTTTAGACTTGTCAGAGTACCAGAGGAGCTGCACTCCGGCGTTTGTTTTTACCTCCTTATTTTACGATATTTTAAACCAGCATCCTGACCATGTACCAGTATTTACGGATGGCTCTAAACAGGGGGACTCTGTAGGTTGTGCTGTGGTTTTCCCTGATCGAGTCATCAAATTACGGCTTCCTGCAGCGTTTACCATCTTTGATGCCGAATTGTTTGCGATCTTGCGGGCATTAGAGCAGATGAGATGTGTTCCCAGTCTTAAGTTTCTCATCTGTTCTGACTCCCTGAGTGCCCTTCAGACCATGCAACACTTGTACCCAGCGGATACGGTCGTCCAGAACATCCATGATGCCCTACTCCACCTGCAACGGCAGGGTAAGGAGGTTTCTTTCTGCTGGGTGCCGGGGCACGTGGGTATTAGGGGAAACGAACTGGTGGATGTGGCTGCCAAAGATGCATGTTCCCTCCCTCACGTTGTTGAATGTGCCGTCCCCCTCCATGCTGTTACCTCCCTTTTGCGTTTTCGTGTTATGCGTCAGTGGGAAGAGGAGTGGCTGGCAGTCGGTGAAAATAAGCTGCGTCTGGTCAAGGCCACCACGCGGCCATGGCGTACATCCTACCAGTCATGCAGGCGGGATGAGGTTCTCCTCACCCGCCTCCGCATCGGGCACAGTCCCTTAACGCACGGTTTTTTACTCCGGCGGGAAGACCCCCCAATCTGTAGTGCTTGTGGCGTCCAGATAACTGTCCGCCACATTTTACTTGACTGTCCTTTATTCTCTGACCAGAGGGCGGTGGTTTCCTTGCCACCGGATTTGCCCTCTATTTTGCAAGACGACGCAACGACTGTGGTTAAGGTCTTACGGTTTTGTGTCCTGTCCAATTTGTTGCCTCGGATTTTAGGGAGAGGATTTTAATGTGCTGCTGGGTGACTGGTTCACCCAGGCTTTAGGTAAGAGGTCCGCCAGTCACGATTACCTACTTGTTTCACTTCGATTTCTGTTCTCTTTTCCTTGTGTTTCCTTTCCTTTTTTAGTGCGTTTCTTCTCCTCTTGTCTTGCCTCTGTATGTGAGGATTTGTAACTGCGTCAGGCCAGTACCTTTTAACCGTTCTCCTTGTTCGCTGTCCGTCTTCGTCCCTTCTCCGCATGTGTTCCCGTTTCTATGCGTTTGGGCGCTGATGACCACGCTGTTTAGCGCCCGAAAACCTCAAACCACACACACACACACACACGTTATGCAGTCAGCTTCAAATGCAAGTTCCCTAAATTTTCTCAGAAGTGCTCCTCAAAAAGAATGTTGCCTTCCTTCCAGGAATAATTCATTTGAGCTCCTGAAGCATGTCCATAACACTTGCATGTTGTTTGAACCTAACAGTAAGAAGTCTGCCAGCCCTCCTCTGAAATGCTTCAAGGTATTCCTTTAATTTGACCTGATATGAATCCCAAATACTTGAGCAGCACTCAAGAATAGTTGACACTAGTGTCCTATATGCAGTCTGCTTAACAGATTGAGCACACTTTCCTAGAATTATCTCAATAAACCAAAGAAGCATTATTGGTTTGTTATTCCTACCCATACTCATTGACTTACTTACTTTTTTTTTTTGACCTAGCTGCTATTCATCATTTTGTCCAAGTTATCTTGTATCCTAAAATCACTCAACTTTAACTCCTTACTGTACACCATAGATCATTAGCAAGCAACCACATGTTGCTGCCCACCCTATTCACTAAATCAATTAGCTGTCTAGAGAATAACAACAGTCCTATCATACTTCCCTGGGGCACTCCTAGGTGATACCCCTATCTCTGTTGAACACTTGCCATTGAGGACAACTTACTGTGTCCTATTACATTCTTCAAGCCACTCTCATATCTGTAAATCTATTCCATATGCTCATACCTTCTTTAACAGCCTGGAAAGGGAAAGAGACATTGTGTCAGTCACTTCACAGAAATCTAGAAATATGGAATCTGCCTGTTGCTTTTCATCCAAATTTCACATTACATCATGTGAGAAAATGGCGAGCTGAATTTCACATGGCCAATACTTTCTAAAACCATGCTCATTTGTGGACATAGGATATTCAGTCTCAAGAAAATTTATTATATTCGAACTGAGAATGTGTTCAAGGATTCTGCAGCAAACTGATGTTAGGGATTGTGGTCAGTAATTTTGTGGGTCTGTTATATTGTCCTTTATAAACACGGGATTAACCTGCACTTTTTTCTGTTTGCTTGGTACGTTGAGTGGGATGAGAGATTTGCAATAAGTGTAAGCAAGAGAAGGGGCCAATGTCTTATAGTACCCTTTGAAAACCAGGTCTTTGATTTGTAATCAATCCCACCCTCACATCATTTGTTGATTGTCACTCACTTCATAATTAACTCCTTTAATTAGCTTCAAGAGGAGCAAGATTTACAATAAACTTTGTACTTATCTTCCTTTCTCTTAGTTAGCTCCAGTTCTTCACGCCTAGGGGTTGATTTTTAAAGCTGAAATTTTTGATATCATATGTTCTCATTTTTCCAATTGACGAAATAACTTCTGAAGAACTGCCAGAATAGTTAATTTTATTCACTCATATTTTCTATATCACACTGCCTTCCCAATTTCCACTTCAAAACTGAAAACTACATTGTTATTGCCAGAAATAGAAACATGTCCAATCACATCAAAGGAATGCCCACTGCTAATTCATTCTGTGGTACTAACAATATTCCAAAGAGTTAACAAGTTTTTTGACAAATGATTTTCTCCACCAATTTATATCATTTTTTTATAAATCAATCCAGAAGTAAACATAATAAATATCATCTGACTGCACAATTAATATTGTGAATTATAAGTGTGCCAAAAATTTGGTAATTTCAAATGTTTCTAAAACAAAAGTACTTTTAACTGTACATTTATCCTGAAATATATCACATCACATACAAAATCATATTAAATTCTTTTATAAAAACAGCTGAGATGATAGTAAGCTGTTTAAAAGTTTGTAATTATTTTTTGGTATTGCCTAATTCTGTTGAGGAAAAGTAGAGCTACAGGAGCTTTCAGTTGTTCCTCTATGCCAGGGATGCTTATTAGTATGTTGTTCATACAGGAGTCTGTTCAATGGTATGTGGTATGTGGTTTATTCATCTCATTACGTACAATTTTCAAGTCATTTGATTTGATGTACAGGAGACATGTCAAGGTTTACAAAAGAAACTGTTTTCACTTGTTAAGAGAAATACAAAAGTTTACATTATATTTTACATTTCTAAGTTACAGCTACACATGTACATATAATAATACATGTAATACAATGCCTGTGTTCAGATTGTGAAGCTGTCCTCAATGAATTCATCGACAGAATAATAACACTTTTCCACCAGAAGAGTCAAGTGCAATCTTTTCAGTGAACCAATCTCCATTTTAAATATATTACTGCCTTTTATTTTATTGAAAATTTTTAACCCCATATACTCCGGTGTTTTGGCATAAAGTTTTAAACGATGTGTCAGAAGTTTGAAGTTATCTCTGTGGTGAGTGCTGTAGTTGTGGTCAAAATGGAAAGTGTCTAGTGTATGTTGATTTCTATATAGGAACACCACCATCCCATATATGAAAAGTGAGGGGATAGATAGTATTTTTAAATTTTTTAACAGTGGTCGACAGGATTCCCATTTTCTTGCAACACACATGTTTCCTGTTACTTTCTTTTGTAATACTAGGAGCCTAGTGACATTTTCTGAATTTCCCCAGAAGATTATGCCATAATGAATAACTGACTCAAAGTAGCAGTGATAAACTATCTTTCAGGTATCCATGTTTGTGGCACCTGACAAAATACACATTGTAAATGCTAAGTTGTTCAGTTTATTTGTGAAGTAATCTATGTGTACCTTTCAATTTAAATTTTTGTCAAGATTTAGGCCTAAGAACTTCACGTGGTTTGCTTCTGTGATATCCGGATCATTGCAAGTTATCTTTATTTCACTCCTTTCTTCTGATTTAGCTTTGAATTGCATCATTTCGGTTTTAGTTACATTTAGTTTTAGTCCATTTTGATAGAACCAAGATTCAAATTTTTCTAAAGTATTTTTGGCTTTTTCTGGAATATTTTCAGATACCTCATTTTCAATTAGAACTGATGTATCATCAGCAAATAAGACTGAATGAACATCAATAGCAAGTGGTAGGTCATTTACATAAAAAAGAAACAGATAGGGACACAATATCGAACCTTGTGGGACTCCTTGGGGAACTGTTTTCCAGTCTGATGAATAATTGGTTCCATTTGAAGTTAAAATTACTCTTTGTTTCCTACCTGACAGGTAAGAGCTAAACCACTTTAAAGCAGTGTCTCTGATTCCATACATCTGTAATTTGTGGAGGAGTAATGCATGGTTCACTGAATCAAAAGCTTTAGTCAGATCACAGAATATACCTGTGACCTTTCTACTTTTATCTAATGTGGAGCATATTTTTTGGATAAACTCATTTATAGCATTCACAGTGCTTTTACCCTGTTGGAATCCGAACTGGTTTTTAAAAATTATATCATTTACAGTAAGGAAGTTATTAATTTGTTTTGGTGCAATCTTTTCAAACACTTTAGAGGAGACTGGCAAGAGAGAGATAGGGCAGTAATTCCCCATATCTTCTGTCAATCCTTTATTGAATAGAGGTTTGATCTCACCATATTTCAATACGTCTGGAAAGCATCCCTGTTCAAAAGATTGATTTATAATAGTTGACAGTGGTTGATAAATAATATCGTACACATACTTGATTACGTCAAACAGTAACGTATTTGTACAGTTCTCCCATGTGTACAATTTCTTAAATGTAAAATTCAAAACTTTGGGTTTCATTCTGAGATCTTCAACTGCCACCCCAGACTGGTCAACAAACATCTGCATGGAAGTCTTAGACACATGTAGTGATTTTACGTAAGTCCAGAATTTTGTTGGGTTCTCTGCTAGATCTTTTGCTAAGGGATGACAGTGGTAATCATTGCTTGCATTGCTTGTAGATCTGTTCACAGACAAACAAATCTCTACTAACCTTTATTTGTCATCATTTGCATGTTCTCTTTTGAACCAAGACTGTAACAGCCTCTGTTCCCTGAACATTTTGATCCACTTACTAGGCACATAATTGTCCAGACCACAATTTGCAACCTGCTTAAACTTTGCCCATAACTCCTTTATGTCCACCTTGCTGGAACTAAGAGATGTCACTTCACCATTTACGTGAGATGCTAACAACTGCTTAACTGCTCTTTCTAGTAGAAATACTCTCCTAGCCTTCTTAACTGATTTATTAACATTTGTAACCATAATAGCTGTAAAGACATCATGATCACTAATCCCTGTTTCAATATTGACATTGTCAATGAGGCCCAGCATATTTGTAGCTACAAGGTCTAAGATAATTCCATTATGTACATGCTGCCAAACTAGCTGCCCAAAGACTGTTTTCAGAAAATGTGTTCAAAAGTACTTTACAGGACTGTCTGTCTGTTCCTTATGTAATGGATCTGTAGACATTTATTTATTTATTTATTATCGTCCGAATGATCACATTTGTGAAATAGGATTTGTCAGGATACATTTTAACAACTATATAATATCTTTACAAATTTTTTTTCTGTGCTGAATTCATATGAATCTATCTTATGTTTAATATAATTTACAACTAATAAGTGTTTTTATAACATAATTTCTTATGTGCTTGACAGACTTATTCCTTGATGTGATTTCATTTGGCAAATTTATGATATCATATATTCTTATACAGTTGAGCAGAGCTATTCACTTGTACTGTAGTGACATTTGTTAGGCATGTGGTTCTTAATCTTCCTATGTGCTTGACAGACATATTCATAGATGTAATCTCATTTGTCACATTAACTTAAACATATATTCTTATTCAGTTGCACAGAGATATTCACTTATGCTGTAATAACATTTGGCAAGCATGTGGTTCTTTATATTCTAATACAGTTGAGCATAGAAATTCACTTACACTGTAATAACATTTGTCAAGCATGTGATTCTTAATAACAGTTTTAAATTTATCCTCATTTTCCGGCTCATTGATATGTTTTGGTAGTGCATTAAAACGTTTGATGCCTTGATTACATACATGTTTCTGACTTTGGGTCCTTGTTACTGCTTGTAAGTGGAGATCTTTACATTGCTGTGTATTGTAATTATGGTAGTCTGTATTGGTTTTCATTTTGTCCTGATTTCTTTTGATCACCAACAGACATTTCAGAATGTATACTGATGGAATTGATAACATTTTCAATGCTTTAAAAAGGGGCCTACAATGTGTTTGAGGTGAGTTTTGGGTCATTATCCAAATAGTGCATTTTTGTAATTTGAAAATCTCATTTAGACAACAATTTGTTTTTCCCCAGAATACTATCCCATAGGATGCAGTTGACTGAAAATAGCCAAAATATACTAATCTGGTACAGTCATTACTACAAACTCTTGAAATTATTCTAAGTACAAAACATGCTGAATTTAGTTTCAGTGCTAAGCTCACCTCATGGTCCTTCCAGTTTATCTTCTCATCAGTGTGCATACCCAGGAATTTTACACACTGTACTCTTTCAAGTTGTTTGCCCTCCATGGTGGGATTTAGGTCATCATGTTCACTTATTTTTCCATATTATTTACACCTTTATCTTCCTCTAACCTTAAAGGGATTTCAGTGGTGAGGGCATTGTGGTCAGACAATCCTAAATCTATGTTTGTTACATCTATGTCAGTCGTTGACATATTTGAGAAAATGTTATCTATGAGGCTATTGGAGGTGTTTGTTATTCTAGCTGAACTGTTTATGTGTGGTGACATGTTGAAACTCTGTAATATGTCCAAAAAATTGCCTTTTTTGTAGAATTTCAACTAGAAGATTAATACTGAAATCACCACAAAGAATAACCACAGTTTCTTTTTTGTAAAAAGTATTTAGCAACAATTCTAATTTATCAAAAAAGACTTCTATTTTTCCACATGGTGATCTATACACTGTTATGACTATGACATTTTTCATCAGGCCATACAGCTGGACAGCACCTGCTTCGAAAAAGTTTTCAATACTTAAGTTCTCTGCTTCACATCTCTTTTTAAATTCTAACTCTTGTCTAAGGTAAATACCGGCTCTACCACAATTTGCAATTTTCATACTATAATGATTTGCCAGTTTAAATGGATTAATATGAATACTACTAATTTCATTGTCCTTACACCAGTGTTCATTAATACACAAGACATCAGGTCGCGTGTTACTTACTGCTATTTTGAGTTCACAATATTTGTTCTTGAGGCCCTGCACATTTAGTGTCGTAATCGTTAGAACAGGGGAGTGAGCACCGATGGTATTTCTCCTTTCATTTAACACTGTTAACTTGGAGTTTTCATTAAGGCTGGATACCAAAAATCCTTTTGTACCGCAGGTTTCTTGTTTCTGTTGCTTTTCCTACATGAAATGGATGATACTGATTGATTGTTTATACTGGCTGTGGCGGCTGATGACACTTTGATATTAACATGTGCAGAAAGACAAAACAACAGGCCTAAAATTGCAAAGTGCCAAACTTAAAGTTAATATACATTCAGACAGTCATGGACATGGCCTAGCGGAAATCACTTTGATGTTAACATGTGCAGAAAGACAAAACAACAGGCCTAAAATTGCAAAGTGCCAAACTTAAAGTTAATATATATTCAGACAGTCATGGATGTGGCCTAGCAGAAATTTTACATACAGAACATGGAATAAATGCTACTTGTTCTATAAAGCCAGGTGCACTGATGGCTGAGCTTACAAAAAACATAAGAGATGCAAAAACGTCTAATTCTAATCGATTTACTGTAATCATTGGGGGTGCCAATGACATATATAAAAATGAATTAATTAAAGCTACAAATAACTTGAAAGAAACTCTGTGTTGCAATGAGAATGCGTCAGTAGTTGTCATTGGAATTCCACACAGACATGACCTGATAGAAAATTCTTGTGTGAATGTAGAAATTGCTAAGGCAAATGGACTGTTCAAAAAAATATGTAAAGCATTCCTCAATGCACATTTCTTATCTGTTGATTTCTCGCAGCAAGAAGGCTTTACTAAACATGGTTTGCATCTGCATGCAACTGGAAAGTCACTCCTTGGACATAAAGTTGTACAATTGCTAGACAAAAAAAAAGAATAAAGAGACCATTGCTATAAAGGGCAATCCAACATCAGCAGCAGTAACTAGTCCAGTAACAGCACAAACAGCAGAAGCTCAACCAACACCTAACCATCTTCATCTACAGCACCCCCAACTGTGTCAGCAATGAGTAATCCATGAAGCACAACAACAGTCTTAACATCAACAGCAGAATCAGTAACCTCTTCATCAGAAACAACAACAACGACAGCAGCAATAATTTCCGGGCTACCAATTAGTCCAGTAACAGCAGATGCCCGACGAACAACACTATCAGCTTCATCTGCAGCATCAGTAATGAGTACTCCAGAAACTACTACAACAGTCTTAGCAACAACACCAGTAGCCCAACCAACACCACAACCAGCTTCTGTATCCACTTCATCAGAACCAACAGCAGCAATAAATTCTGGGCTACCAATTAGAAGAAGTGTGAGGCAGCAAAATAACCTCAAGGATTTTTTAGTGCCAAAGAGCCACAAGAAAGCAGTGTTAAGATAAGTTATAATATATTTAACTGTGTGTCTAATAATCAGTTTTCAGTCCTATATCAAAATGTACAAGGTTTACGTAATAAGTTGGGTGAACTTGAAGTTTCGTTAAGTGACAGTTTTAACCAAGTATCTGTTGTATGTGTCAGTGAACACTGGTTACAAAACTCTCAAATATGTACAGCAGCCCTTCCCAAATTTAAAATCATAAGCAGTCTTTGCAGAAAAAAGTACAGATGTGGAGGTGTTTGTATTTATGTAGACACAATCTTAATTCTAAAGAAGTAAAGTTAAACAAAGTAAAGTGTATAGTAAAAGAATTTGAATACTGTATCTGTGAACTGACTGACTGCGGTTTGGTAATTGTCTGTATATATAGGTCACCTTCTGGGAATATTCCTTTATTTTTAAAAAAATCTTGAGGTTCTGATGAATGAATTGAGACTTAGGTCAAAATCAACAGTTGTACTGGGTGATTTCAATGTGCACTCAAGGATCAATTGCTAAATCTCTTCACCTCATATAATTTAGAAGTTACAGTGACTGATATCACCAGGTATGGAGATGGCTGTGAGACAACAATTAATCAGGTGTTTATTAACAAAGAGACCTGTAGTTTTGAGGTTGAAGTAACAAATAATGGTTTCTCTGATGACATAGCAATCAAGCTGTTATTAAAAAATATGGTTAGGAAAAAACATGGCTGTGGAAACTATATAGAAACAACATATATTAATGAAAGTAGCCTTTGGAATTTTCATAGCATGTTGCATAGTGTTGAATGGGACAGAGACCCAAACAAAACTGTAGACTCTAAATATGAGTCATTTTCCTCTGATTATAAATACTGTTTTGATGTCGCTTTCCCACTCAAAAAAGTAAAAATCTCTCTCAAATCTAATTCATGGTTGTTGTTGTTGTTGTTGTTGTTGTGGTCTTCAGTCCTGAGACTGGTTTGATGCAGCTCTCCACACTACTCTATCCTGTGCAAGCTTCTTCATCTCACAGTACCTACTGCAACCTACATCCTTCTGAATCTGCTTAGTGTATTCATCTCTTGGTCTCCCTCTATGATTTTTACCCTCCACACTGCACTCCAATACTAAATTTGTGATCCCTTGATGCCTCAGTACATGTCCTACCAACCGATCCCTTCTTCTAGTCAAGTTGTGCCACAAACTCCTCTTCTCCCCAATCCTATTCAGTACCTCCTCATTAGTTATGTGATCTACCCATCTAATCTTCAGCATTCTTCTGTAGCACCACATTTCGAAAGCTTCTATTCTCTTTTTGTCCAAACTAGTTATTGTCCATGTTTCACTTCCATACATGGCTACACTCCATACATATACTTTCAGAAACGACTTCCTGACACTTAAATCTATACCCGATGTTAACAAATTTCTCTTCTTCAGAAACGATTTCCTTGCCATTGCCAGTCTACATTTTATATCCTCTCTTCTTTGACCATCATCAGTTCTTTTGCTCCCCAAATAGCAAAACTCCTTTACTGCTTTAGGTGTCTCATATCCTAATCTAATTCCCTCAGCATCACCCGACTTAATTCGACTATATTCCATTATCCTCATTTTGCTTTTATTGATGTTCATCTTATATCTGTCTTTTAAGACACTGTCCATTCTGTTCAACTGCTCTTCCAAGTCCTTTGCTGTCTCTGACAGAATTACAATGTCATCAGCGAACCTCAACATTTTTATTTCTTCTCCATGGATTTTAATACCTACTCCAAATTTTTCTTTGGTTTCCTTTACTGCTTGCTCAATATACAGATTGAATAACATTGGGGAGAGGCTACAACCTGGTCTCACTCCCTTCCCAACCACTGCTTCCCTTTCATGTCCCTGGACTCTTATAACTGCCATCTGGTTTCTGTACAAATTGTAAATAGCCTTTTGCTCCCTGTATTTTACTCCTGCCACCTTCAGAATTTGAAAGAGAGTATTCCAGTCAACATCGTCAAAAGCTTTCTCTAAGTCTGCAAATGCTAGAAACGTAGGTTTGCCTTTCCTTAATCTAGCTTCTAAAATAAGTTGTAGGGTCAGTATTGCCTCATGTGTCCCCATATTTCTACGGAATCCAAACTGATCTTCCCTGAGGTTGGCTTCTACCAGTTTTTCCATTTGTCTGCAAATAATTCGTGTTAGTATTTTGCAGCAGTGACTTATTAAACTGATAGTTCAGTAATTTTCACATCTGTCAACGCCTGCTTTCTTTGGGATTGGAATTGTTAATTTCTTCTTGAAGTCTGAGGGTATTTCGCCTATATCATACATTTTGCTCACCAGATGGAAGAGTTTTGTCAGGACTGGCTCTCCCAAGGCTGCCAGTAGTTCTAATGGAATGTTGTCTACTCCTGGGGCCTTGTTTCAACTCAGGTTAACTGCAGGAATTAAGAAATCTGCAGGTACTCTTATAAATCTGGGTTGGCACTCAAAGCATAATGCAGCTTTAAAACCATATCTTAGATGCTACAAAAAAGTTATTTATGCAGCAAAAAAACTGAACACTCAGTTTGGGAGGTCATAAACCATAACACTGGTAAATCCAAAGTGACAAACGATAATCTTATCATAAAAAAGGGAGGAAAAGTTGTTGAAGACCCTCGATGTGTTGCCAATATGTTCAATGACTACTACATTAACAGTGCTCAAAATCTTATCAAGAACCTGGGGAACTCAAAAGGTAATAAGTCAAAAGTCCCAGCAAATGAAAAGACAATGTTTTTGTACCCAATTACACATTCAGAAGTAAAAAATGCAATTAATAACCTGAAAAATAAAATGTCCTGTGGATGTGATGTTATTCCTGATAAGGTCATAAAATATAGTGCAAACAAAATAATAATTGAACAGTTGATATTATTAATACATCATTTAAAACTGGTGAATTCCCTTCTGCACTTAAAAAATCAATAGTAAAGCCACATTATAAAAAAGACTGTCCATATACCATACAAAATTATAGACCATGCTCACAGCTTTCAGGTTCTGCTAAAGTAATTGAGAGGATTATGTATGAGAGATTGTTGAGTTTCCTAAACAAATGCAAAATTCTAACCAATCCACAGAATTGATTCAGAAAAAACAGGTCTACAGAAACAGGTATATATCACTCCTTGGGACAGGTTTTTAACTGCAATGGATAATGAGGACTTAAACTGTGGAATATTTGTAGATCTATCCAAGGCATTTGACCTTATCAGTCATGATATTTTGCTAGAGAAACTGTATTGCTATGGAGTATGTGGAAAAGCATACTGCTGGTTTCAATCGTATCTGTACAACAGATATCAAAGTGTTGAAATAATACTAATGCCACAAAATATTGTTCAACATATCTGAAAGTCAACTGTGGTGTGCCCCAGGGTTCTGCTCTCGGCCCTCTTGTAGGGAAGCAGCCTACTCACGCTGTAGTAAATTCACATCAGTCTTTCCATTGTGTGCCAGCCAGTCCGCTGTAACTAGCTCTGACGTCATAAATGTTGCGCAATACTTTAAAAATCAAGCAAATAACCTAAAACATTTCTAGCATATCAGGAGTAATACTAAATTAATGTGTTATGAATATCAGATCGATAACTTTAACCATTTTCGAAATTTGGACGTTTTTCTGTAAAAATCATTGGCGCAACAGAAAAGAGCTAGAGACATAAAAATTTATATTTAGGTTCATTTTTCATAATTATTTAATAAAAACAGTACTTTGGATTTCACAAATTAAGATTTTAGTGGAAATTCATGATTTTCTGGTTTTCGTCTTAAAATTTAAGGAAGGAAGAAGATTAAGTAGGCTAATAAATAAGGCTAGGATGTTTATATTTAAGTAGAATGGAGATCCGCTATCACCATAAGGATGTGAGAAGTTTCATTTGAGTACCTATAAAACTATAACGATAGCGTATCTCCAGAGGGCCAGTTCAGAGCTCGTCTACTGCGTGCAGTGTAATTAAATTAATTCTCTCGCCCAAAATATGTAACTTAGCCACGTCAAAATTTTATTATCAATACTCACCTGCGTTCTGAATGCACATTTAAATTAAGAGCTTCATCGGCCATCAGCAAGAGAAGCTATTATTTATTCGGTAACTTAATGTGGTGCATTACTAGCCCAGCGGCTAGTCGGGAGAGCCGATTTGATCGGGCGTTCCCTTAGCCATCCGCACCGCGGCTTTATATATAAGAACGCTGCGTGAGGAAGCAAGGCCCCAGTTCTCTCCAGACGCTGAATAGCACACCATCTGTGTCGGGAGTTGCGTCGCGTTGGTATCATTGCTATAAACAGCCTCGGATGCCGTATTAAGTTACTCGGGTTACGCGTAACCATGAAATCATTTTCAAGTGAAGTGTTAATTCTGGGATGACTTTAATGATCTATATTCAGTTTGCATATGTCGTATTTTCACGTGCCGTCGTGGAACAAACATTCTACCATTATTTAGCGTGGCGTTTGATGAACATTATCATCAAATTATGGCGAGCATTCACTTAAACATTTAATTTGGACAGTTATAGTTGCATCAGCGCATTAGACTCTGAACTGCTCTGTTAGTCACATTGTGTGGATTCTTTTTTTTCAATCTGTGACTTTCAGAATATAGCGAACGTTTTTTCACGATCGTTTTTGATTATGAATCCCAGACAATCTCCTAATTCCTCAGAAATATAAGCTGTAGCTATAAGGGTATTTCTCAGATGAAGTGGGCACTAGGAATTCTAATTACAGTCATCACGTTTTGCTAATCACTTTCTGGTTGCCAAAATTGTAATTAGAGAGCCAGTGTTGAGAACGGCAAAAGACAGCATAATTAATAGGAACATTTATATAACAATTAATTCCACCTGCCACACCACATATGATGAAATGGCAGGGAAATGCATTCTTTACTACGTTACAATTCTACATTTATATAATAAACATTATATAACAGCATAATAATAATTCTACCCGCCGCCCCACATATGTTGCTAATCGGCCGGGAAAAACATTCAACATTTTATATAAACAAATAATAGTTCCACACACTCTGCTCTTCTTAGTTTTTATTAATGATTTTCCTAACCATTTAACAAGAGCAGAATCAGTACGTTTTGCAGATGATATGAGCCTTTTTATTAAGGGAATTAGTGAAGCTGACCTACAAGAAAAAATAGCTTCAACAATGAATGAGGCAGCTGAATGATTCAAAGACAATTACTTAATTATAAATGCCAAAAAAAAAACCACTTGGATGAACTTCAGGCACATAAGGAACAAAGTAAAAAATAACATAAGAGTACAGATTGGGAAATGTCTGATAGAACAAACTTCTTTTACAAAATTTTTAGGTGTATGGCTGGACAATAACTTGAGATGGGAAAAACATGTTCAACTGTTGAATAAAAAACTTAGTAAATACTGTTATATATTAAGAAAACTTAAAGAAAACTGCAATTTTGATACAGTACTATGTGCCTACTACTCTTACATTCATAGTAATCTAAGATATGGTATTATATTTTGGGGGAATACAGGTTTCGCAAAAAGTTGTTTTAAGCTCCAAAAGAGAGCTATTCGTATTCTGAAGGGTGTTGCCTACAGAGATCCATGTAGAGGAATCTTTAAGGAGTTGAAAATTTTGACCCTACCTAGTTTATTCATCTATGAATCAGTATGTTTCCTAAAGTCAGATCAAGAATTCTCTTCTCTAAACAGTGAAGTACATGACTATCAGACCAGAAAGAGGCACAATTTCCATAGAAACATACATTCAAAATCCCTGTACCAAAATAGGTCAGAGTTTGTGTAACATTGATGAATTTCTTTGCTATCTAAACAGATAGTGCTCATCTTTTGATTTTTCTGCATAATCCTTCATTTTTTTTCCAACTTGCATGTAAGTAGAAGACAAAATATGTGAAGTTCAATTTTAAAAAATATTAAAGTGTAATTAATAAAATGTTATTCCCCTTAATGGATTTTTCTTTGTATTAACGTTGTAAATTTTTTTCTCATTTTTCATGTAAAAAGAAGACAAAATACGTGAAGTGTAACTAACAAAATGTTATTTCCCTTAATTGTTAAAAATATAAATCATGCTCTCTCTCTCTCTCTCTCTCTCTCTCTCTCTCTCTCTCTCTCTCTTCTTTTTATTTCTATGTGACAATTCCTATACCATGTGTACGATAAAATGGATGATAATAAATTGAATTGAACTGAACTGAACTATAGCAGTTGATGGTTTTAGCGCTTCAGCTAATGTTGCTCTTGTTAAGGTTTTCATTTCTTCTGCTTCTGCCCTCATTTGGAGTGGGATTTTAGGGAACTTTCCTATTGATATGCGGCTTATTTCTTCTAGTATCTTTTTCACTCATCATCGTTTTTCCATAATAGTTCCTGTGCCGTCCATGCATCATGAAATGATTTCTCTCTGAGCTGTTTGCATCCACAAAAGTTGCACACTTAAAAGCAAAACAGACCTTCCCTAAATTTATTATTTGTTGACTTTATTTCTTTGTTTACACAGGATTCCTTGATTATATTATGTCTATGTGGCACACTTATAACTGAAACATTTAAATTTAGATCTGACAGCTGTTTTACAGTTGTTTGAAGTGCCCTTGTGGCTTGTTGGCCTTCATTTTTGTATATGTCATTTGTTCCACCTATTAGCATACAGCATGTTCCAGTCTTAACTATGTTTTCACAGTTATTTACTATTTCAATAAGGGGAACACCAGGTTTGACAATGCCTGTTTCTATAAATTGGGACTGCCGATCATTTATTATTTGTGCCACACCTTTGCATGACTATCACCTAATACACAGACTTTATATTTGTTGTTCTACAAGTGCCCTAGTTCCATTGGTTTTGTAGTACACTTTGAAGAAACATTTCTCTCATTAGAACACATGGATGATCTAGATACACTTTCACTTTCACTTGTCTTATTTTTTGAGTTCACATTTCGTCCTGTCATGTCTTTATTGCCGATTTTTCTTTGCACTCTAATTACTGATGATTTCATACCATCAGAAACATTTTGTTCACCACGAGCAGAAGTTTTCTTTGAAACGAAAATTGCCAGTGTGTTCCTCTAACTTATTTACATAATGAGCTGCAAAACACAAGGTCTTGCTGAAGTGATGCAGTAACACTCTCTTCTATGCAGTTATTGTATCTTGGCAAAGCTAGCATTAGTAGATTGCAGCATTCCATGCCACAGTCACATTTCGTGCCCCATTCTTCCGTTCCCGCGATACTGCACATAATCTGATACCTTTTGCGATGTAGTTATTGCACTGTATACAATTTATACACGATATGTAGCCATTTTCCATGGAACTATTTATACACACTTCTATACACGTTGCCATCTGACTCCTGGAGTCCATTCCAATCTATGTTTGGTAGGTTAAAGTCACCTCCAACCAGTAATGCCTGATCTTGGTATTTACACACTACTGACCATATACATTCTTTGAATGACTTAGGAACTGTCACAGTAGAATCAGATGGCTGGTAAAAGCATCCAACTATTGACTTGGTTTCACCTTCACCTATTGCCTGCAAGCAGATAACTTCACTGTCACATTCAATTTTGATCTCAATAGATACAATATTTTTGTAAACTGCAATGAACACTCCACCTGCTATGGCCTCTAATCTGTTTTTCTGATATACATTCCATGACTCACAATATGCCTCAGAGCTTTCCACTTTGGGTTTCAGGCAGCTCTCAGTCTTGAAAATAATGGAGCCCAAGAACTTTCCTAGAGTGCAGTAAATTTGGGAACTTTGCTATGAATACTTTGACAGTTCACTGATAAAATTTTGACAGTTGAAGTGTGTTTACTCTAAATGCAGTCTGTCTTCTCTTACTGCATATCAACTGGTGAGTGTTCATAAGAGAACTTTAAAGTGCCTCATGTACACACACAAGCACTCTGCTATCTGAAAGTTTTGTCCTTTGCGTTGTTCACCCCTGAACTGTCAAGGAGAGTCCTAAAAATCCCCAACTTATAATGTAGGTCTAGCAATCTGCAGACAAGACCATTACAGATTCAAAAAATCATTTGGTTGAGATCCTCCACTCAGATACAAACCAAAGCAACCTGATCAACTCTGGGAACAATGCTGCAAATTGTGTGCTCTGTTTGCATCCCATGTGTGAGGCCAGCAGCCTTCACCACTTCTGCCAGCCTCATACACTCCTGGAAATGGAAAAAAGAACACATTGACACTGGTGTGTCAGACCCACCATACTTGCTCCGGACACTGCGAGAGGGCTGTACAAGCAATGATCACACGCACGGCACAGCGGACACACCAGGAACCGCGGTGTTGGCCGTCGAATGGCGCTAGCTGCGCAGCATTTGTGCACCGCCGCCGTCAGTGTCAGCCAGTTTGCCATGGCATACGGAGCTCCATCGCAGTCTTTAACACTGGTAGCATGCCGCGACAGCGTGGACGTGAACCGTATGTGCAGTTGACGGACTTTGAGCGAGGGCGTATAGTGGGCATGCGGGAGGCCGGGTGGACGTACCGCCGAATTGCTCAACACGTGGGGCGTGAGGTCTCCACAGTACATCGATGTTGTCGCTAGTGGTCGGCGGAAGGTGCACGTGCCCGTCGACCTGGGACCGGACCGCAGCGACGCACGGATGCACGCCAAGACCGTAGGATCCTACGCAGTGCCGTAGGGGACCGCACCGCCACTTCCCAGCAAATTAGGGACACTGTTGCTCCTGAGGTATCGGCGAGGACCATTCGCAACCGTCTCCATGAAGCTGGGCTACAGTCCCGCACACCGTTAGGCCGTCTTCCGCTCACGCCCCAACATCGTGCAGCCCACCTCCAGTGGTGTCGCGACAGCCGTGAATGGAGGGACGAATGGAGACGTGTCGTCTTCAGCGATGAGAGTCGCTTCTGCCTTGGTGCCAATGATGGTCGTATGCGTGTTTGGCGCCGTGCAGGTGAGCGCCACAATCGGGACTGCATACGACCGAGGCACACAGGGCCAACACCCGGCATCATGGTGTGGGGAGCGATCTCCTACACTGGCCGTACACCACTGGTGATCGTCGAGGGGACACTGAATAGTGCACGGTACATCCAAACCGTCATCGAACCCATTGTTCTACCATTCCTAGACCGGCAAGGGAACTTGCTGTTCCAACAGGACAATGCACGTCCGCATGTATCCCGTGCCACCCAACATGCTCTAGAAGGTGTAAGTCAACTACCCTGGCCAGCAAGATCTCCGGATCTGTCCCCCATTGAGCATGTTTGGGACTGGATGAAGCGTAGTCTCACGCTGGTCCAACTGAGGCGCCAGGTGGAAATGGCATGGCAAGCCATTCCACAGGACTACATCCAGCATCTCTACAATCGTCTCCATGGGAGAATAGCAGCCTGCATTGCTGCGAAAGGTGGATATACATAGTACTAGTGCCGACTTTGTGCATGCTCTGTTGCCTGTGCCTATGTGCTTGTGGTTCTGTCAGTGTGATCATGTCATGTATCTGACCCCAGGAATGTGTCAATAAAGTTTCCCCTTCCTGGGACAATGAATTCACGGTGTTCTTATTTCAATTTCCAGGAGTGTATATGAACTGAGAATGACCTCAGAATCCATGCAAAAGGGATCATTGGTTCCAATGTTTGCCACATCTTGTGGACAACCGCACTCTGCCTCCTCGATAGCCACAATCAAGGCCACCTCCACATCTCAGATGAGTTCCCCCAGCACCTTGCCTCTGTCCTGTACTATACTACTAAATTATGGTATTACTTCAGAACCCTGATCAAATTTATTTCTCAGCCAATGCCCCATTTTGAAGCACAGATCTATCTTTTCCAAGAATTCTGATTCCTCTGCTATGTCTTTTTATTCGTTTCATAAAGGTCTTCTAATATTTGTTCACCTGGTGTTTCTTTTGGTATGTTTTATATTTCCAGAAGAGGCCTTCACTTTTTTAGTTGTTTGTATTTAATACAATCATTTTAACTTCATTCATAATTTTTTCACTGTGTGTGTGTGTGTGTGTGTGTGTGTGTGTGTGTGTGTGTGTGTGTTCTTTTTTTTCTTTCTTTTTTTGTGTGGAGTGTATGGCTTTAATTTTGAGATTGTCCTTTACAGTATTAATTGATTTCGTAGTCCTAAACCTATCCCTCACAAAGTTGGGATCCTTGCTGAACAACAGATACTAAAACACTTAATGGGCATGTTAGTATCTGATGAAAGTTATCACACTTATAAGCCTCACAAGAACAAAGTGTTTGTTAAGGAAACAGAAAGTGTAAAAAGTGCCACTGGAAGGAGTGTAGCCTCATCCAATAAAGTACAAAAAGCCAACATACAAAAATGTGTTAGCTATGATGGACTTGGCCTTATTACAAAAATTGGTTCAATTGTGAAACAAAAATAAAAAATTAGTTGTAAGCAAAAAAAAGTGAACTGCCTGCCAAGGCTATCATTTGTGAAGTAATGACTAAAGAATTGACTGAGGACTTATGGATCACTGATTGCAGAGTGGTAAATCACATGCATAAGAAAACTGAGTCATACACATCATTTACTAAATCTGTAAAACCACTGCATATATGTATGGACAATGATTTGACCATGAGCCCACTATTAAAATGGACTGTTTCTTTTGAAGTTTTTGGCACAGAGACTGGAAGTTATGCCATGCATGGCAAATGTTTAATATACACTAGAGGGGCAAAGAAATCTCTTTTCTGACCATGTGTTAGGCCACTGGATTAACTTTCATGTATCAAAACACAAGTGTAAGCTCTGAAACAATGGAGTTGTAAAAGCTTGTGGCATATGCAGGGCAACTTATCAAAGATGCTGATTCAAGTGACAAAACCATTTCAAGCTTGTAATACTGAGATAAATCGTGCATCGAAGCAGTCTCTTCAAGTTTGGCATGAAAGCTTGGGTCATTAGAATAATTGTCATGTTCAACAGTTCGTGAAACAGAAATTTTTTTTATGCATATGTTAAGAGGAAGCAGTACTAGAGTAATTTTCAGCTGTGACATCAGTGTGCTACAAACCAGGAGAACTGGTCCGTGCTAATCTGTGTATACTTATGGATTGTAACTCACTGTGGGGAGTTAAATATTTTCTGTTGTTTAGCTCTGATTATTCAAAACTACACTTGGTATATTCTCTCAAGCAGAAGTCTGAGATG
Source organism: Schistocerca piceifrons (assembly GCF_021461385.2). Taxonomy (NCBI): domain Eukaryota; kingdom Metazoa; phylum Arthropoda; class Insecta; order Orthoptera; family Acrididae; genus Schistocerca; species Schistocerca piceifrons. The sequence continues at coordinate 140,046,040 of NC_060141.1, read as the reverse complement.
GCAGAGAAGATTGTAGAAATGTTGAGTTTTGTTAAGAATTTTTGTGCTCAACCAACAAGAGCATTTCACTGTGATACAGATGGGACTGTGATGGCAGATGTGAAATTGACAATACTTAAGTTAAATATTTGATTAAATGAAATGGCATACAACTCATTATCACTCCAGAGCAGAATGGTTGTGTTAAGCATACCAACAACACCTTTGTGAAACTGGTTCAAATCATGTTGCTAGCTCAAGGTCTTTCTGTGTTTTTATTGGCAGATGAGGAGTACCATATTTACTCGAATGTAAGCCGCACTTTTTTCCGGTTTTCGTAATCAAGAAAACTGCCTGTGGCTTAGAATTGAGTGCAAAGTAAGTGGAAGTTCTGAAAAATGTTGGTAGATGCCACTACAACTAACTTCTACCATCGAATATATGTAGCGCTACACAGGCATGCTTTGCAGGCACAAAGATAAATACTGGCGCCAACACCTCTGCATCAGTAAATAAATTAAAAAAAAAAAAAAGGTGGAAGACAAGCTTTTTTCTACGCCCCGAGTTTTGACCACTGCATTTTCATACATTATCCAATGAAGTAAACACAAATTCCGTATTGTTCATCTTCGAATGTAGCAGCATTTCAATGTACTATGAAAATCCAACTGGCAAGACTGTTTGGGATGTTTGTCAGTATGGCCAACTCTACGTTCTGAATTTTTCCTACCTGTGAGAAGAGGTGGTTGCTAATAGGAACTTCCATGAATTGTGAATCACATGCAAGTATTCTTTTCACCATAAGAATAATACAAATATTAACATTTTGCCATGTAGTCTTTCGTGTTTGCTGCTGTCTCATTTAAATCCTGTCTGCCTAATAAACTACGAAACTAGAGTGAGACAACTGCAAACGTGGAATAATATACATATCATGTCATGTTTATATTCATGTTATTCTTATGCCTAATAGTGATGCAGTCAGAAATGAATCACTGCAATTGACTAATTTTTAAATATAAGATGACTAATTTCTGTGCAGATGTAATGTACTAAAGAGGCATGTGCAAAGATTTTCAAACGGAGAAAATTTTTCGCTAAACTCTCGTTCAGAACATCTATCATACGCAGTCTATTATTTGGTTCTTGTTGATCATGATCAAAGAAAGCAGCAGTGTAAGTAACAACAAATAGCAGTCTCTTGCCATTGTTTCGCTAATGAGACGATTCCTCTCTTTTTTTTAATTGTAAGAGGTGGTAGCATGTACAACAGCAAGCCATGCTGCGGGCGGCGACAGGCCGTAAACACTCATTATCAGAATGCGACAAACAATGCATGACACAGTACATTAATGCATTTTCAGCTTAGAGTGATGTAAACACCTATAACAAATAGAACGGCACTTATCAGATCAAAGAAAAATAAGCAATCAATTCAAATCAGACGAAGCATGTGAAAAAGTAAGGGTACCCGGAGTGCCTGATGCATATCAATGGCTACCTGGTAAAGCTTAACTGCTAAGCTTACGACTCAAACCAAACTACTGTAGCTGTATCGTCATTCATTAAACCTAAATTGTGTTTCATATTGCAGTGGACCAACTTTGTTTCAATTTAGTGGTGCAGCCTAAAATGTTTCTCTCCCCTTGAATATCGAGTCTCAAATTTCAGGTGCGGCTTAGATTCGGGAATTTTTTTTTTTTTTCCTTGATTTTGAGCCTCATTTTTCAGGTGCGGCTTAGATTCGAGTGCAGCTTAGATTTGAGTAAATATGGTAATGTGAATGGCAGAACACCCTATGAAATATTCACTTGAAAGACAATACAGCTTAATAAGTTTCACAGTTTTGCAACAAAATGTTTTTGATCATATTCTGAAGAAAAAACAAGTGAAATGAGACCCAAAAGGAAAACAATGAATCTCCACTGATTATACTGATGGCATTGATGATTTTGAGTGTGGAGTGAGTTGAAAAAAAGGATTATTAGAGTGAGGATGATGTTTCTGAACCCAAGAAAATTAGAAGGAAAGTGGCATTTTAGAAGGAAAGTGGCATTACTCCCAAGTGAAATAGGTGATGAAAAATTGAAGAGTCATCATGAAGATAATTCAAGTGTGTTTCAAGAACCTTTAGAAGCAAGTTCTTAAGTTCTAGTGAAAGAGAATAGAGAAATAGCCAATGAGCAAAGAAACCAGATAGTTTTATTCAAATGATGTTGACTGGAATAAATGAAGGTGAGAATTATACAGTGGCTATTAACTTTATGTTCCATTAACACTGGAGGAAAGCAATGGAGAAAAAAGTGGGTTCATTGGAGAAAATGCTACGTGGACCTTGCAACCTCTGCTGCTAGATTGCAAGCCTATTACAAGCCGTTGGTTTTATAGCATTAAACATAAAACTGATGGGAATATAGGAGACTACCCAGATAGCACAGTAAGCCAGTTTCAAACTTGTTTCCAGATGTAAAGTTCAAGTATATAAGCTTGATCAAAGCTGGAATATTCAGGCCTGTTAGTTGGATTCAAGCTTGAAACAAACATCAAAGTTGGCAGAGTTAGTGGAATTCAAGCTTGAAACAAACATCAAAGTTGGCAGAGTTCAAGCTATATTTCAAGCTTGACTTATCAAGTTTGGCTCCAGCTGTATCTACACACATGGAATACAGCCTGGTATTTACAGCTTGTTTTAAGGTACATAATTATTACTCTGAATTTATTGAACCTAATTAATTAAATAAATACCAGAATAGAAATGGTGTGAAAAAATTATCAAGACATGTATGTTTAAAATTTTTTTTATTTACAAAGTGTTTAAAATTGTTTTATTTTAAAATTTAATTATTCTGAAGCCCCTCCGGCCCCAGCACACAGACCAGAGCAGGATCAAATATCGCTGACTTCTGCCGGTATAATGATCCTGTAACAGGTAAAAGAAAATGTTAGCCATACCTAAACATAAAAAATGTAAAAAGTTTAAACTGATCAACCTAAATATAATTTATGCCCCAGATTAGCAAAATAACTTCAAACTCACTGATGCAGTAAGAATCATTAACTAGTATAAACGTCACTGAGTAAGCAGCTGCTTCTGGTGACTTCATTCCAAAGAGTTTTTAAAGTAATTTGAAATAACTTTTTGTTTGAAATTTTTAAAGTAAAGATGACATTTGGGTAATTTTGCGATGACTTCATGAAGAAGCCACACGTCACTATTTCTAACAGTTTCAGGGCCATTTAAACTGAATTATAAAGAAACAATTACTTGAAATCATATACACCTCATACTGTAAGCTTATAAGGAAACTACGGTTTAGAAAAATGTAGACTTTTATTCTATCCACAATTATTTTTTGGTGAGTAAAACTGAATCAAAATGAAATAAAGGATGAAATCGAAATGAATTTAAGAAATTACCAGTTCAGTGGAACTGAAATGTAAAAGAACAAAAAATGTTCTCCTTGTCATATTTTAATAATGCCTTTTTTTAGATTTCAGCCACATTACAAATAACAATAAAATTAAAAAGTACCTGTAGCCCTTGTAGTATTATTTCACCTGGGGAACAACAAAATTAAGAGCAGATGAAGAGCAATCAAAGCTACATAAATAAAAAAGACTGACACCTATGTAGTGACTGGTTCTTGAGCACTTTTTCCCGTTCACCATGTCACTACTATTTGTATTCGCAAAGACACTTTTCACACTTCACGATTATTCATTCATGGTGTGACACACGCGAGTACTTACAAGTAAACAAATGTAATAGGGCGATATATATAAAAAGGCGAGATTTTAAAAAGGTAAAATAACATTAAGTTTTAATTTATTGGTGCTGAACAACTTGTAATATGTATTCTTAGCTGGTAATCCACTTCACTTTCATCCAGGCTCAATTTTTTTACGTAAAAGAATATGATATTTCTTTACGTTATGTAATAATATTTAACATTTGTAATATTAATGTACCCCTAGAGAAAATTGCACCAACGTACCTGTAATACACTATATATCTTCTTCAGACCCAGTGTAGCAGTAAGGCAGGGGACCCCATACACTTTCCGAACTATTTTCCAATATAAAACAAACTTCACAACAGTCAACAATCATTAACGCACGTCACAAAAGTAAAATGGCCGTAAACCTAGCACAGTCAGTGCAAGGGTTATAAACGCTTGTGGCGCTTCCCGTGGACATCTATGGAAGCTATGCTGCACGCGCATCTGCTGTACAGCCTTCCAGGGAAATGACAGTTTATTTCAAGCTTGGGAAAATTATTTTAATTCAAGCTAAATTTTTACAGCTTGATGTAAACTGAGTGACAGGTTGATTTTTCAATCTTGAATTATCAACGAACCTAAACTCATTATCCACCTTGAAATAAGCTTGAGTGCTAGCTGGGTATAAAGCAAGACAAGTTGTTTGCATGTTTAAACAAGAAGGCATTACTATAATCAAGTGTTTGCATATTATGGCAGCCAGAGTCTGTGATCTTGTGTGTGTAAGATGCCTTTCTATTCTGATGAAGGGCTGTTTAGCCAAAGCTTTATTTGACACTCCTTTTGTTGTACCTATCTGTTACTCAGAATCTTCACTGTAATGTGAGTGGCAGCTATCCTTTCCATAACAGTGTCATTGTTTATACCTCTTCCTAGATATGATACATTTCAAGTAAATTTGATTGTTGCTGATACCAAGTATCTTCAGTTGTTACAGTTCAACGTAAAATATGCTTTTTATAGATATAGAACAGACTGAGGGATTTAGTGATGGAACTGATTGAGTGTACAAGCTTCATAAATATCGATAGGGACCAAAAGAATCTCCAAGGTGTTGGATTCAAGGGTTCAAGGACATTGCAGTGAATCTTGTGTTTGTGGAAATTACAAAGGTTAGCCTGATCTCTATATCAAGATAGCAGCACTTGTCAAGTTGAGGAATTTGTTTGTGCATACCTAGTAAGGCACTCGCCAAAATTACAGCCACTTTGGATGCACAGTTGTTGCTTTACAGTCATTTTAGTGAGTCGATGTGATCATTTTTATGAAAATAGACAACATTGAAGACCAAGCTGTCACGCAAATTTTGTTGTTGAAAGACATTATGCCTGCGCATATTAAATGTGTGTTGGATGCTGCTTACAGGGACTTTGTACAATCATTTACCACTGTGAAATATTGGGCATCTGAATTTAAACATGACTGAACCAGCTAGGGTCACAATGAATATGTGGGATTGCCAAAAACTGGAACCATTGATGATAAAGTTGCTCGGGTTCACCAAATGGTGTTAGGGAATCATTGAACCATTGAATTAAGGTGAGATAGATATAAGATGCTATGAACATATCTAAAGAATGTGTTTGTGACATATTGCTTGAAAATTTAAGGATGAGAAAGCTGACACATGTGGAGTACAATGATTGCTCACTCTGCACCGTCTCACAGTTCAGCAGTTGTCATGGTGAAAATCTACAGACTGCAGTTTCAACTAATTGACCACCATCTTTACTCACCAGATCTAGTCAGAGGCACAAATGTTTTGTTCCATTGGCTAAAAGTTGAGACCAGAGAACAGAAATATTCATAAAATGAAGATGCCATCAACTTTGTAAACAACTATTTTGTAGAGAATGACACTAACTGTTACGTCTGTGGGTTAAAGAAATGAGAGCATCACTGGGAGAAGTGTATAACCCTAACAAGTGAATTATGTTAAAGAATAAAAATAAATTTGGAGCAAAAGGTCTTTTTTTATCTTAGTTTGGAAACATTTCAGACTTTCCTCATAATGCAAGTTCCTGCCAGGTCTAAAGAAAAGACTGCGATAACAAATGTTGATGGTAGGTCTATATGTCAATGATGGATTAATATGTACAAGTAAGATGGCCAATGATTCTTTCCTGTAGGAAATTCAAGAGTAGTTTATGATTACTATTGAGTCAGTGTGACATTAAGTATTAGTACTATATGCCAAGAGACTGGATCAGCAGCGTTTAATCAGGAAAGTTAATACTAATAGCATGCTTTGATGGTTTAACATGACCAAGTCAAATACTGTGCCTGCTCAAATCGAGCAATATTTACAGTCAGATAAATTGACCAATGTTAAACCAATGAATGCTCCATATTGAGAAGCAGTTCGCTGCCTCCTATATAAGGAGCAGTCAAATGAAAATGAGGCAGATCGAAAAAGTAAGTAAACCATTTATTACTTCAAAAGTAATCACCATAAATGTTTATACATTTTTTGTACTGTACAACAAGACACTCAAAGTCTTCAAGGAAAAATGTTTGTAGTTACCTACAGGACCATGATTGCACTCAGGTATGCACCTCTTTGTCCAAAGCAAATTGACAGCCATAAATTTTTTCTTTAGCGCTCCAGAAATATGGTAACTGGATAGGCAGAGATCATGACTGAATGGAGGATGTTTAATGACATCACAGAAAACTTCTACAGTGTAGTTGAAACAACCTTAGCACATGTTACCAAGTTTGTTTTGAGTACGCTGCAGAAGTTTCACTAAGAACCTCTTATAACTCCATACAGTCCCAATAACTCCCCCCATGTGATTTCCATGTTTTTGGAGGCCTGAAGGAAGACATTTGTGGCCATAAATTTACTTCAGACAAAGAGGTGCACACCTGAGTACAACCATGGTTCTGTAGGTAATTGTAAACATTTTTCCATGAAGGCACTGAGTATCTTTTCTCTCAGTGGGACAAATCTATCAACAGTTACAGTGGTTACTTTTGAAATAATAAACAGATGATTTATTTTTTTCCATATCTCTCATTTTCATTTGACTTCGCCTTATATTTAGCTGTTGGTACAAAGTCTAATGTAGCATTCACAGTGAGGTTAGTGTGAAGTTTTTTGAGCATCCTCAAGAAAAATCAAAAGTCATTGGTAAAAATATTTGTGAAATATATCAAATGTTCAGTATCGCTGGTCATAAAGTATAAAGCTGTGAACACGAATGAAAAACTTGAGATGTCATCATATACTGATGCTGGTTATGCCACTGATCCTGCAAATTGAAGTTAGTTAGAAAGGGTCATTGCAAGATTTGTGGAGGAGCCATTACATGGGCAAGTAAAGACAGCACAGTATATCATTGTCAACTGGCCAAAATTCCTGATTTTCACAAGACATCGAAGCACATTGAGATTTACATGTATTACATCTCTGAGAAAATTCAAGAACGCTTGTTGGTTAGTGAACATGTAACAACCAGTATGCAAGCTGCAGTACCACATGCCTGGCTTGAATATTTTGTTAGCTGGAACGTGTTAACTACTATATTTGACAATACAAACATTTAGGGAAAGTATTGAAGTGAAACACATGTATTAACCTTTCTGTTGTTTAGCATTCACATAACAAATTCTATCATAAAACATCACAACAGGTGGTGCTCCTCAATCAAGATCAAAAAGGATCCTTATATTTATGGTTATAATTATATAAAATTCCATATACACAGGATGTCCCTTTTAAGAGTTGCTAGGCACATTTTATCTGGTGTTTGCTAGCTATATGCAATTTTGTTTCTGCAATATGTAGATGGAGTCAGCCCTAATAAAATCTGCTCACTATGTGTTTCTTGCAACACCCAGCATTGACAGGAAGTGTCAGTTTGTGTTTCCCATTCTAAATAAAATAATTTTTAAATTGCTAATATAAAGTGCTTTCAAATTAGTCTAATGTGTTATTAATTTTATTGATATGTATTAAGAGCAGCAATAAAACATGAAGAATAACCAGTAACCCAGCAGTGACACCACTGCCCTTGACCCCAACTAAGTGCAAGTGCCCTGCAGCAGCACTGTTCAGTCACTACTGGTTACTCTTTGTGTTTTACTCTCACTATTAAAATGGATCAATAAATCTAATATTTCACTACATCAGTTTTTCAACCACTCAAAAGTAAGCATAAAATTTCACTATCAAAATAGCTTTGTTTTTAATGGAAAATAAACTGATAATTTCCATTGACACAAGGCACTCCATGAAAGACGTAACAGGCAGTACTTATTTTGACTGAATCCAGCTACGCTTTGCAAAAACGAAATTTCAGATGTCTGCCAAACAACATCAGAGGAAATGTGCCTAATGATGCTTAAGAGGGACATCTGGTATAAAACAGTTACACTTCATTTATAGCTAGTTAGCATTCACATTCTTCATGTTATTATTACCCTGCCATTTCTTCTTGTTCTGTAACAACCCCTAAAGTTAAAAGTTTCTTACAAGGGATGCTCCCCATGAACCCCCTCAAATTTAGTGGTAAGATGGACACGTGACTATTATATCAGAAACTTAACACAGATCACACATGAAAATAGGAAGAAGGTGAATTTAACGGTGAAAAAAAAGCAAAATCAAAACAGTGAACATTCCAAGCTCAAGATATGTAACATCGAGCAAATTCAAACAATGCTGGATTGAGAAGCTAAGATACCGGTTCAAATCATGTTGTTCGTTGTATTTAAATTTGGGTTTGCATGATGCTGTAACGTCCATTGTCAACAGTGAGGTGTAAGGAAGGGGCCGCCTGATTTGCATACCTCCTATTTGTTCTACACAGATATCACATGTTATGACTCTTGTGTTACATTTTGGAAGTTTTGACTCTTGAATGCCATGCTTATAACATAGTTCACACCCATTTATCTGTTGTTTTCATCTCAGTGAGAGATCTATGTGGTTTATCGCCAGCTCTCACTATTCATCATATTTATTTGTGATTTGTAATATATTCTTACCACATCACTCATATTCTATAACAGCATGACAATTACCAAAACTACAGAAGGAGAACAAACTTGTCAATGAGCAGATAGATGATTTTGTGGAGGGGAAAAGAAAAGTGGCATGAGGGCATTTGAACACACATCTCCCACTGCGCAGTCCAAAACTGTGACCATACAATCAAGACTCCATCATTCCTGCAGTTCACTCAATGTTGCACATGTTAAGATTGGATCTTTGAGTGTTGCTATTTTGCTTCTTTTTTCACAGTTCAGTAAACCTTCTTCCTGTTTTCATGCTTGATGTATGTTCAGTTTTTGATGGGTTCTGCTTTGGGCCATTTAACCATTAAATCTGAAGGTCATGCTGTGTGGAATTCCCCTTGTTAGAAATACTTTCTCAAATCAGTAAATTGTTTCTCTCCTCCCTCCCCCCCCCCCTCCTCCCCCCTCCACGCAATCTCCCGCTCCCCACATCCCAGCCACTCTCACCACTGACCAGCTATAGTTAGAAGATTATTGAAATACTTCAGTTTCCTAAATTTGAAATAGCACATTTGTAAATATGTTTACTGCTATTTCTGTGCCACAGTCTGAAATATTTCTTATCACTAATTGTGTGTTAGCTCCACAGAGTATGGTGCCAGTGGGACTGTATCCCATTTCTCCTCCGCCACCCACTAGACATTGCATCATAATTCGCAGCTACAGTATCCCAGATGGTTGCTGGTTTTATTAAGTATAAAACATTATTGACAATTTTGTTAATGACTTGCTCTTTCCTAACATACACTGTAAGCTGTCACTGTTTTCGTCACAGTACTAAACGTAACAAGTTATCTAACTACGCACACAAATCACATGTAACGTTTTCCAGGTGTACGGAATTACTGATATGTTGTTAATTGATAGTAGATGCATTGTCACTAAACCTATTTAGTGAGCTTCCAATGTCAACTTGTATAGCAGCAATATAATTTAACAATAATAGCTTCAATTTAATGATTATAGCCTCATGTAGTAGCTTTTCAATAGTAACCTCTTATTAATAAAAGAGCATAGCCAGTTACCAATAATTGCTGTAGATAGTAAATTGTCAGCATTATCAAACAGTGACAATCATTGGTAGTAACTGAAAGCAGTAAAATCACAGCCACATACTGTGGTAAATTCTAAGTAGAAAGCTGTTTCTCAGTACTAACAGATGGCAGTGAGTTTGTAGTGATTAGAGAATTTCGGTGTAAATTCTAGAACCACTCGGCATTCTACCATCTTGAACACATGATATTTCAGATGTGAGTGTGGGATGATAAAATCCTACCTACTGGACATCACATGCTTGTGTGTGCAGGTTTGAAATTTGGTCGTGAGAAGAATGTAGACGTGGTGGTCAAATGGCAATGACAAGTACTTGTCGGACGATCCATGGAAGTTTTAATGAAAGTGTACATAAGAACCATGGAGCTTCTATGTTATTCTGTGCTAATTGTGTCAGTGACCATTGTTATAATAAAGAGAACAGTTGAGAAGGTATTCTTGGAAAAAGACTCTTGTCTTAGCGTTGTTGAAGGGAAGACGTGTATTCTGATTCATGTTGAGAATGGACATGGTGTTTAAGCCAACGTTCTCTTATATGTAAATTAGTTTGTTTCTGACGTTTGGAGACACAAGAGACTTACAAAACTATATATGTTTATGTGGAGAGTGAGATTTGTAGTATGTCTGGAGTTTCATATATGCCATTAATTGAAGGAAATGAAACTTTGTACGTCCACTTATTAATAAGTAGAAAGAGTCATACAGAATTCCTGTACCTAGCAGCATACTTTGGAGAAGAAGTGGAAGAGAGTTTGCAGCACCAGGCTTGCCAGCAAGGAAGGTCGGCCAAGCATCTCAAATAAGTCATCTCATAAAAGAAGTGGAAATTTGTGTATTTACTGCACACTTAACTCGTCATCCAAAGCCATTAGAATGTGGCAAGCAGTGAGAAAGGACTGAAAAAGCAGCAATTCTAAAAAAACCAAGGAAAGAAGCTGTTGTGTGTTGCCATAGCAACTAAACAAAATACGAAAAATAATCTACTCTGAGACAACATAACATGCTCAAGTATTTAAAGTAGCAAAATTTTGAATTGAGAAATAGAGAAGAAGATGCCAGTGTGTTACTCTAAGAAGAAATATGCCTAGAACACTTTGACTAAGAAGATCTGGTGCAGAGATTGTAGAGCTCTCACACACACATCGTGGGGATGCATATGCGGAAACCAACATCCAATGCCAGCGGCATCAGCTGCTGTTCACCGGTGCTGACCTTCCTCCACATCCACTCACTGATGCAACGCAGATTCTCTGCCAGCTGAGTGTAAAACAGAACTTTATTGTTTTAGTACAAAGTGATACAAACTGTTGAGTGAAATTTATTAGTGTAGTTACAGTACTTAAAGTTACTTAGATGCTTACAAGATATAAAGCTTGCAAGAATATGGATAACACACAGCAAGTTGAGAAAACTCAAGAACCAGCTATGGCTATGTAAGTTAGTAAGGAGGTGCCTGACTGGTCTGAGTTAGTAAATTTAATCAAAACACAAAATGCAACTCAAAGTGTGCAATGAAATGCTCAGAGTCCAACGTTAGGATTGTTCAATGCCAAAGTCGACTCTCAATATAAAGAATTTGGTAATCTATGCAGAGGTATGAGCACTTTGAAGACTGAATTTGACACCTTAAATAGTAAAGTAGAAAATTTGAAATTTGATTTAAAGAATGAATTGACTAGTTCCTTGCCTATTCATGTAAATCAAATGTTTACTGACTTCAGCCAGAAACAGAATGATAATTTTCAGAATTTGACAAAAAGGTTAGAATTGAATATTGAAGGCAAATGTAATAGTGTAGAATCAGAGCTTAATGAAAAGTTAGGATCCTTTGAAAATGTGTGTAATGTTAAGTTTAATGCTGTAAAGCAGGGGTTGAGTACTTTGAAAGAGAGTGTCAATAAACAGGATAATTTAATGCCAATAATTCAGTTGCAAATTACAGGTGTTATTACACAAGTAGATAATGTGGAAAGGAACTTCAAAGAGAAATTAGTGAACTCTCATATCATAAATAGTTTGGAGGAACAAGTAAAAGAAATTATAGATCGAAAAGTTACCAGGAGAGTAACATCCAGAAACGTGTCTCCTATTCTTTCTTCTGAACTTAGTGATACCAAGAAAGGTACAGATGATCTGTGGAAAGAATTCAAACTTATCCAGGATAAAGCAGACATCACCTAATGTGGTATTAACTAGTGAAGTGATGGCAGATCTGAAATGGGGGGGGGGGGGGGGGGGCTAATTCAGGGTTATCCAGGCAATTCCCTAAATTTAAGCCAGACAGGGATGTTAATCTGACACATTTTTTGAAAAGGTTCAACCAAGCTTTGCCAAAGAATTGGGAAGATTCTAAAAAAGAATTAATATCAAATCTTTGGGACCCAAAATATTACAATATTACTTGGGGTACTATGAGGAAGTATTTTGACTGGCATCTAACAAGAGAAAAGTATTTAGATAAGCCGGTGGAAGAAGAGAGATAGGTATGAATTTTAATTAGACAATTACCCATAAATGCAAGACAAGACATGTTATATAGTGGTTGGGAAATGGTAAAAGATATTATCTTTTGTCGACGCACTAGATGCCATAAATAAGGACTGTAATGAAACTTTACACCAAGGGGAAAATTCGAACTATAAAAGAAATAGTGGAAATAATTTCAAAAAGCATGAAGTAAAACTCGCAGAAGTACACCAGTACAACAAGTAAAATTGTAGTGACAGTTACCAAAAGAAACACCCACATTCAAATCAAAATCAGGTAACTTCTCAAGAATTCGTACCAAGTAATCAGCAAACACCAAATGGAAATGAAGTATCTCGTTTAGGTAATCAACCCGTAATAAGTGGTAATGAGGAAAACATGCTTTGATCTGGATCCAGGACCAGGCCCAGGTCGTGGAGATACACTGGGAGGCCTAGTTCATTATAAGGACGTTAATTTCACACACAGGATACCTATAAAGGAGTGGTTACTGCTTGACAAACCAAGCTTAGTTACTAATAACCCACAACCTTTTAATAGTAGGGACCATGGAGACTTCTGAGGTTAACATATTTATAGTTTTAGGAAGTGAGCTGTCATTCATTCCAACACATTTTTTTATTCATTACAGGATAAACAGCACTTACCATTATTGCTGGTGATGGTAGCATATATAGTCGGGATAACAGGAACAAAAAGTAAAATTGTGAAATACAAAACTCAAGTGAACTGTCGCATTGAAAATACACTACTGGCTATTAAAATTGCTACACCATGAAGATGATGTGCAACAGACATGAAATTTAACCAACAGGAAGAAGAAGCTGTGATATGCAAATGATTAGTTTTTCAGAGCATTCACACAAGGTTGGCGCCGGTGGCATTACCTACAACTTGCTGATATGAGGAAAGTTTCCAACCAATTTCTCGTACACAAACAGCAGTTGATCGGCATTGCCTGGTGAAATGTTGTTGTGATGCCTCGTGTAAGGAGGAGAAATGCATACCATCATGTTTCTGGCTTCGATAAAGGTCAGATTGTAGCCTATCGCAATTGTGGTTTATCGTATCGTGACATTGCTGCTCGCACTGGTAGAGATCCAATGACTGTTAGCAGAATATGGAATCGGTGGGTTCAGGAGTGTAATACAGAACGCTGTGCTGGATCCCAATGGTCTTGTATCACTAGCAGTCGAGATGATAGGCATCTTATCCACATGGCTGTAACAAATCGTGCAGCCACATCTCAATCCCTGAGTCAACAGATTTGCAAGACAACAACTGTCTGCACGAACAGTTCAATGATGTTTGCAGCAGCATGGACTTTCAGCTTGGAGACCATGGCTGCGATTATACTTAACGCTGCATCACAGGCAGGAGCACCTGCAATGGTGTACTCAACGATGACCCTGGGTACACAAATGGCAAAAATTCATTTTTTCGGATGAATCCATGTTCTGTTTACAGCATCATGATGGTCACATCTGTGTTTGGCAACATCGTGATGAACGCACATTGGAAGCATGTATTTGTCATCGCCATACTGGCATATCACCCGGCCTGATGATATGGGTTGCCATTGGTTACACGTCTCCTCTTGTTTGCATTGACGGCTCTTTAAACAGTGGACACTACATTTCAGATGAGTTTCTATCCATGGTTCTGCCCTTCATTCGATCCCTGCAAAACCCTACATTTCGGCAGGATAATGCATGACCGCATGTTGCAGGTCCTGTACGGGCCTTTCTGGATACAGAAAATGTTCGACTGCTACCCTGGCCAGCAGATTCCCAGATCTCTCATCAATTGAAAATGTCTGGTCAGTGGTGGCCGAGCAGCTGGCTTGTCACAATATGCCAGTCACTACTCTTGATGAACTGTGGTATCGTGTTGAAGTTGCATGGGCAGTTGTAACTGTACATGCTATCCAAACTCTGTTTCACTCTATGTCCAGGCATATCAAGGCCGTTATTACAGCCAGAGGTGGTTGTTCTGGTACTGATTTCTCAGGATCTATGCACCCAAATTGTGTGAAAATGTAATCACATGTCAGTTCTAGTATAATATATTTGTCCAATGAATACCCATTTATTATCTGCATTTCTTCCTGGTGGGGCAATTTTAATGGCCAATAGTGTCTATTATTTCGTCAAACACTATTAATATCATAGAATATTAGTAGAGATGTATTGTTTGGTTTAAATTGTTTATTAGAGTTTAAAGTCATCTTAAACTTTGATGAAAATTTTCTTTGTTTTGGTAAAGGGGATATTAGATGTTGGACCCCGTTTGTGACAGATAGCTACATAGGAAAACAGACAACTGAGTGTCAGTGTCTGCGATTAACAGCTACAACACAATTGTCACCAAAGATTGATAATGTAGAGCAAGAAGTACATCAAACCGATATACAAGATGAAGGTAATGAATCCTTAATATTAACCAAACTACAAAGATGAGATTTATATAAAATTTTAATGGAGTATGAAGTAGTGTTTTCCAATTGTCCAGGTAATATCAGCTACTACATCTGTAAGTTCAAAATCAAAGAGGACACATCATTGTTTTGCAAACCGTATCCAGTACCAGTAATTTTGAAAGAAGCAGTTAGGGATGGAATCAACAAAGTGATTGATAACAGTATTACAGAACAAAGTTCCAGAGTAATGAATAATCCTCTGGTTGTGGTGAAAAAAGCTACAGGGGGAGTACGATTAGTGTTAGATACTCATACATTGTATAGACATTTAGAAACAGAAAGAGACAGACCAATTAATATTGACAAATTGTTATCCAAATTTGAAATGGCAAGGTTCTTTAGCATGATGGATTTGAGTGTGGGATATTGGCAAATAAAGTTACATCCAGAATCTAAAATGTATGCAGCATTTTTGTTTGATGGTAAATCATATCAGTTCAATGTATTGCCATTTGGACTCAATATCTCTGTGTCTGTATTTATATGTGCATCAGATGAGGCTCTAGGGAAGAGAGTTATTGAAAGATATGATAATATATATAGACAATATCCTGACAAAATTAGCTATGTGGGAAGAACATTGTTTAACTTTGTGCAAGACTTTGAAAAGATTTAAAGAAAAAGCTATTACAGTAAAGCTATGTAAACTGCTCTTTGCGCATCAAGAACTCAAGTCCTTAGGTCATACTGTGGGGGTAGAGGGAATTAGACTGGACCCGGAATGCTTAAAAGCTATCAAAGAATGTCTACGCACCGAAAATGTAAGACAGTTAAAAGGATTTATAGGTATGGCCAGATACTATAGATGGTATGTATGAGGGCAAGAACTAAATGACCAGGGAATTTTACGTTTACTAAGAAAGGGAGTACCGTGGGCGTGGAATCAAGGTGCAAATGATGCGTTTGAAAAGGTTAAAAGAGTGCTTGCTGAATCACCCTTATTACATCATCTGGTTATGGGAGAACTATTTAAATTGTCGACAGATGCATCTGATTACAGTGTGGCTGCAGAGCTTTTCCAAGGGGGATGGGATCTAAATAATGTAGAACACCACACCATAGCTTTTGCTAGCCGTAGTCTAAATAAACATGAATTAAACTACACGGCTACTGAAAAGGAACTATTGTATGAAGTATTCAGAAATTTCAAACACTAGTATGAGAATCCAAAATCCACGTTTATACAGATCATCAAGCTTTATCCTTTCTAATGTGTAG
Organism: Schistocerca piceifrons; assembly: GCF_021461385.2. Lineage (NCBI taxonomy): Eukaryota > Metazoa > Arthropoda > Insecta > Orthoptera > Acrididae > Schistocerca > Schistocerca piceifrons. Next base: position 140,030,023 of record NC_060141.1, on the reverse strand, counting down.
TCGATTATTACATAGTAGGTTAATGCTATGGATGCTTTTCCTTTCAAGAATATGATATTAGGATACAATATGTAAAAGGTTCCAAAAATATTGTACCTGATGCTTTGTCTAGGCTACCCATAGGAATGGAAGAATTAAAATGTATGGAAAGACTCAGCATTATTTTTGCCATTAATTTTATGTCAGCAGAATATCCGAACATCAGAGTAAAGTAAACGGCTCGAAGCATAACATGGATCCTAATTTCACAGAAATATTTTCTATGTGTATCCAGAACTCCTAATCAATTAGGAAAATGGAAAATTATAGATCATAACTTGTTTTGGAGAGATGGCATAACATCACAGCATTGGCACTTGTGTATCCCAAAGGTAATGGAAGATGGACTTGTGTGGTATGTTCACACAGGATATGGACACTTTGGAGTCAAAAAATGTATATCACATGTGAATAAATTTTATTATTTCAAGAAAGCAGGTCATAAAATAGCGTCTTTGATTAGAACCTGCAAAACTTGCATGAAAGTAAAAGAGAATAATACTCATGTGAAGTACAAAATGTATCCTATTATGCCTAAGTCATCACATGACGTCACAGTGGCAGATTTTTTTGGACCAATTTCTCAAGGAAAGGAAGGAGTATCATATATTTTGGTTATCATAGAATGTTGGTCAAACCATGTTGAACTATATCCCATTAAAACAGGAAATACGCAGATGGTTATACACTATTTACAACAATACTTCCTAGAAGTAGGTTAACCAAAACGGTTTCTTACAGAAAATGGACCACAATTCGTAACAAATTTAAAGAATTCCTAGCATGGGAAGGTATTCATCAGGTGTTAATATCCAATTATAACCCATCATCAAACCCGTGTGAATGAGTAATGAAGGGAATTGGAAAGTTATATCTTATTTACTGTCATGAGAAACATACTTTTTGGCCAACAAAAATTAAGGACTTTGAACTCATCGTAAATGAATTACCCACATCTATCGACTGGGTTGATGCCTATAGACGTTATATGTAAACCATTTATAGGAGAACCTCTAATCAAATGTTTTAATTTTCCTGAACAACCAAGTATTGATTACGAAGTGAATCAGGAAATAGTTCCTAAGAACTTAGTTGATAAAGAACAACAAAGAGTAAATAAGCATAACGGAAAGGCTGTGGAACCTCAATACCAAGTCGATGGCCTGGTTCTTATAAAACAACATCTTCAAAGCTCGATGCTCAAGAAAGAAACTCATAAATTTTTCCATAAATATGACAGACCATACAAATGGTAATCCATGCTAAGATATTATTTTTAGTAGATCCTACAAATGGATCAGAGAAAGGGAAGTAAAATGTAAAAGGGGTAAAGTTGTATGTTTCCTTCAGGGACGTTAACATTCTGAGTTATGGGTGGAGTGACAATCCTTGAATCCCAAGTTGTTTTCAGTGTTTCTTCCAAAATAGTTTTCCTGAACTGAATTCCTTTAAAATCTAATACTATTCTGTCATCTATTCCTAACATCTTAAATTATTCTATAATCATAGTGCTTAGAAAACTGGATGTGACTACAAGGTAAAGAAAACTTAGCAGAATCACAGAATAATAAAGTAAGTGATATCGACATGAAATAAACTGTATACATTATTATTTTTATGGATAATATAATATGAGGTGAATAATTAAACTTCTGTGATACCATAGTGTATAAATTTTCTATTTTGTATGGAGTATTTTATACCTTTTATGAGATGTGATGTAAATGGGAGGGTTTGAATAGGTTTTGAAAGGGGGTGGGTATTGTAAATAAAAGCATAGTTTACAAGAGCAAATAAATCATGGCTAACACAAAACACACATCACACCTTTCAGACAACCCTCACAAACAAGTGTACCTGATTCTTCACCATTTGCTGTTTCCATAGGTTTGCTAAGATTTCCTTCAGGGACCTCAAGGGCAAAGGTGGCAATTTCTGTTCTTTAGGAGAGGATTTAACACCAAACCTCCTCCGGCATCTCACTCAAGTATCGGTCCCTGATAGGTATGAATCATGTGGTAAGGGGTTGGGGGATGGGAAGGATTTCCTGTCTTTGGTTACACCTTCTTTCTCTTCTTAGGGCTTAGCAACCATATCTATTTTTTTTTTCCTTTCTTACTTCTCATTTGAGGACTTATCTATTTTCCCCCCTTTCCATATTCACAAACTTCTATTGCTGAAGTCCTTCCTTGTATCCATGGTTTCTAGTGACCTACATCTTATCTTTAGGTAAGAAGGCTGAAGAATTATACTACATGAACACACGTCCACATACACACAAAAATACATTTAGACACAAACACTGAAATTACAGACTAAAAAGCCTGTCATGATGTGAGAATCGCCAGGTTTTGTAGGGGAAAATTGCTGATCATTATGAAATGTCTGTTTAATAAATACTCTGACTAATTGTAGGATAGTGGGACTTGAATAGTATATATAGACATAGTATCTACTAAGAGTATAGAAGTTGAGAGGTAGAGGAAGAATCTAGGGAGTAAATGATGCAATAAAAAGTGAAGGCAAAGTGTAGAATAGATTTTTATTTTCACCGTAGCATACTTAAGTACAATACACATCAGAATTTATACTGGGTTAATGAACCATGAGGCCTATTCAGAAAGAATAAGTGGGGTATTCCCAGCATCTGCGAAATATATAGGGCAGGCGTACTTACATGGAGATAGGACGACCTGTGGCCTAAGAAATAGTAATGTTTTATAAAGGGGCATACCTACCAGAATGGAAAGAGGAAGTGCTCTCATCAGGTCAACCCACAAGCAAGGTATAGGTACTAATCCTAGGAGAAGGGGACAGTATTGAGACAAAAGTCACAAATTTTATATGGATTATTCTGGAAAAAATTGAATTCTCTGCACAACTTGCATTATTACATTTTTTGTGAGTTTACAAGCATCAAAAAGAACACTTTCATTTTGCCCAGAGTTCCTCCAAACTACAAACAATAGTAAAAATAGTATATACTAAGGAAAAGTAGTACAAAAACTGAGAATGGAAAGTAGATTACTTATGTGTCATGAACACCTGGAGTTTATGATTGGAAGTATATATATATATAAAAAAAAGAGTCCACACAATCCTTAGATATTAGAAATATTAGAAGAGCTGATTAGAACCTCAAATGATGGCACATACCTTAATACCAAAGAAAAGTAAGAACAGAATAAAGAAATGCTCAGTTAAAGATTATTCTAGAGAGAAAAAAGATTGTTGTTGGAGTGAAAGATGTATGTATAAACATGTATAAGAAAAGTATATTGTTATGATATGAAATATAGCTATGAGTGATGTTATTTGCATAATGATTGCATATAAAATATCATGTGTCTGTTCTGGGGTGGGAGGGAGGGGGAGGTTTAGTGATTTGAGAATTACGGTGTATATTCTAGAATGACTCAGCCTTCTACCACCTCGAACAGATGATATTTTAGATGTGAGTGTCAGATGATAGAATCCTACCTACTGGGCATCACATGTTTGTGTATGCATGTTTGAAATTCATTCGAGAGAAGAATGTAAACGCAACGGTCAAATGGCAATAACAAGTACTTGTTGGGCAATCCATGGAAGATTTAGTGAAATTGTACGGAAGAACCACGGAGCATCTATGTTATTCTGTGCTAATTGTGTCAATGACCATGGTTGTAATAAAGAGAACAGTTGAGAAGGTATTCTTGGAAAAAAACTCTTGTGTTAGCCTTGTTGAAGGGAAGACATGTTTTCTGATTCATGTTCAGAATGGACATGATGTTTAAGCCAATGTTCTCTTATATGTAAATTAGTTCATTTCTGACAACTGGAGACACAAGAGACTTACAAAACAATATATGTTTATGTGAAGAGTGAGATTTGTAATATGTCTGGAGTTTCATGTATGTCATTAATTGAAGGAACTGAAATTTTGTACATCTTCTTATTTTTATAATCAGAGAGAGTCATACAGAATTCCTGTACCTAGCAACATACTTCGGAGAAGAAGTGAAAGAGAGTTTGTGGTGGCAGGATTGCCAGCTGGGAAGGTCTGCCGAGCATCTCAAGTAAGTCATCTCATAAAAGAAGTGGAAGTTTGTGTATTTACTTCATACTTAAATCACTGTCCAAAGCCGTTACAAGTTCTCAGTAGTAAGTGATGTTAATATCTCTGTATTGACAGGAGTGGGCACATTTTTGGTAGTACCAGCAGTATTATGTTCTTAATAACAAATGAAGACATCAATTTGTTAATAATAACTGAATAAAATGATTCATCACTATCAGCAGAAGATTGGGACTTATTAGCTGCCAAATGTTCATTATTAGCAATTCCTGTGATTCCAGAGAATACCACAGTAGCTCTTAGTTCTTCCGATTATGATTCCATTCCACTTATAATTACTGTAACAGATTTTACTTTCTTAATTGTAATATACTCAAAATTATCTCAAGTTTCAAATAATTCTTTTTCTACATATAATCTTCTTTTATAGGAAAAGCCTCTACTGAACTAATAGGATTTAAATTCTCACATTCATATCTCATGTTTCTTTGTTAGGCTCCAACTAAACCTCCAAATTGTGTACCATATTTTTCTCTAAATATATTGTTTTTTCTAGTTTTTCTATTTGTTCACTGAAATGAATACAAAATCCCATCTCACAGCCGGTACTCACAGCTCTACTTCAGCCAGTACCTCATCTCCTCCTTCCAAACTTCACAGAAGCTTCTGTAAAGTTTGGAAGGTTGGAGATGAGGTACTGGCAGAAGTAAAGCTGTGAGTACTGGCAATGAGTCATGCTCCGGTAGCTCAGATGGTAGAGCACTTGCCCGCGAAAGGCAAAGGTCCCGAGTTCGAGTCTCGGTCGGGCACACAGTTTTAATCTGCCAGGAAGTTTCATATCAGCACACACTCCGCTGCAGAGTGAAAATCCCGTAGTTTATCAACAAAGTCAGACAACCTTTTTCCTACACGATCAAATTCTTTGTCCATTTGGTAGAAATGTTTCTTTCATTTATGTACCATTTTTTAAATTGTCTGCAAAACTGTTTTTCTCTATGAGAGCCTATTTCATCCATCTATTGTAAACTAAGAGAATATAAATTATATATATGTATATATATAAAATAGAGGGAATCATTCCACGTGGGGAAAAATATATCTAAAAACAAAGATGATGTGACTTACCAAACGAAAGCGCTGGCAGGTCGATAGACACACAAACAAACACAAACATACACACAAACTGTTGCCTCATCAGGAAAGAGGGACGGAGAGGGAAATACGAAAGGATGTGGGTTCTAAGGGAGAGTGTAAGGAGTCATTCCAAACCCGGGAGCGGAAAGACTTACCTTGGGGGAAAAAGGACGGGTATACACTCGCACACACACACATATCCATCCACACACACACAGACACAAGCAGACATATTTAAAGACAAAGAGTTTGGGCAGAGATGTCAGTCAAGGCGGAAGTGCAGAGGCAAAGATGTTGTTGAATGACAGGTGAGATATGAGTGGCGGCAACTTGAAATTAGCGGAGATTGAGGCCTGGTGGGTAACGGGAAGAGAGCATATTTTGAAGAGCAAGTTCCCATCTCCGGAGTTCGGATAGGTTGGTGTTAGTGGGAAGTATCCAGATAACCCGGACGGTGTAACACTGTGCCAAGATGTGCTGGCCGTGCACCAAGGCATGTTTAGCCACAAGGTGATCCTCATTACCAACAAACTCTGCCTGCCTGTGTCCATTCATGGGAATGGACAGTTTGTTGCTGGTCATTCCCACATAGAATGCATACAGTGTAGGCAGGTCAGTTGGTAAATCACGTGGGTGCGTTCACACGTGGCACTGCCTTTGTTCGTGTACACCTTCCGGGTTACAGGACTGGAGTAGGTGGTGGTGGGAGGGTGCATGGGACAGGTTTTACACGGGGGGGCGGTTACTAGGATAGGAGCCAAAGGGTAGGGAAGGTGGTTTGGGGATTTCATAGGGATGAACTAACAGGTTATGAAGGTTAGGTGGACGGCGGAAAGACACTCTTGGTGGAGTGGGGAGGATTTCATGAAGGATGGATCTCATTTCAGGGCAGGATTTGAGGAAGTCGTATCCCTGCTGGAGAGCCACATTCAGAGTCTGGTCCAGTCCCGGAAAGTATCCTGTCACAAGTGGGGCACTTTTGTGGTTCTTCTGTGGGAGGTTCTGGGTTTGAGGGTATGAGGAAGTGGCTCTGGTTATGTGCTTCTGTACCAGGTCGGGAGGGTAGTTACGGGATGCGAAAGCTGTTGTCAGGTTGTTGGTGTAATGGTTCAGGGATTCCGGACTGGAGCAGATTCGTTTGCCACGAAGACCTAGGCTGTAGGGAAGGGACCGTTTGATGTGGAATGGGTGGCAGCTGTCATAATGCAGGTACTGTTGCTTGTTCGTGGGTTTGACGTGGACGGACGTGTGAAGCTGGCCATTGGACAGATGGAAGTCAACGTCAAGGAAAGTGGCATGGGATTTGGAGTACGACCAGGTGAATCTGATGGAACCAAAGGAGTTGAGGTTGGAGAGGAAATTCTGGATTTCTTCTTCACTGTCAGTCCAGATCATGAAGATGTCATCAATAAATCTGTACCAAACTTTGGGTTGGCAGGCCCGGGTAACCAAGAAGGCTTCCTCTAGGTGACCCATGAATAGGTTGGCGTATGAGGGGCCCATCCTGGTACCCATGGCTGTTCCCTTTAATTGTTGGTATGTCTGGCCTTCAAACGTGAAGAAGTTGTGGGTCAGGATGAAGCTGGCTAAGGTAATGAGGAAAGAGGTTTTAGGTAGGGTGGCAGGTGATCGGCGTGAAAAGAAATGCTGCATCGCAGCGAGGCCCTGGACGTGCAGAATATTTGTGTATAGGGAAGAGGGATCAATGGTTACAAGGATGGTTTCCGGGGGTAACAAATTGGGTAAGGATTCCAGGCGTTCGAGAAAGTGGTTGGTGTCTTTGATGAAGGATGGGAGACTGCATGTAATGGGTTGAATGTGTTGGTCTACATAGGCAGAGATACGTTCTGTGGGGGTTTGGTAACCAGCTACAATGGGGCGGCGGATTTTGAGGAAGAGGAGGTGGGTCCCGCTGCGACGGAGGACGGAACTTGCTCTTCAATATATCCTCTCTTGCTGTTACCCACCAGGCCTCAATCTCCGCTAATTTCAAGTTGCCGTCACTCATACCTCACCTGTCATTCAACAACATCTTTTCCTCTGCACTTCCGCCTCGACTGACATCTCTGCCCAACATCTTTGTCTTTAAATTTGTCTGCTTGTGTCTGTATATGTGTGGATGGATATGTGTGTGTGTGCGAGTGTATGCCCGTCCTTTCTTACCCCGAGGTAAGTCTTTCCACTCCCGGGATTGGAATGACTCCTTACCCTCTCCCTTCAAACCCGCATCCTTTCGTCTTTCCCTCTCCTTCCCTCTTTCCTGATGAGGCAACAAATTGTTGCGAAAGCTTGACTTTTGTGTGTATGTTTGTGTTTGTGTGTGTGTCTACCGACCTGCAAGCGCTTTCGTCTGGTAAGTCACATCATCTTTGTTTTTAGATATATTTTTCCCCACGTGGAATGTTTCCCTCTATTATATTAATATCATTAATTTGAACCCAACAATTACGTTTGTTATTGTCACTGTAGCATTTCGTAATCTTTCCTGTCGTCTTATTTTCACTTTGTGTTTTTGCCAGTAGTTTCACTTTTTATTCACCCTCTCCTTTTTACCTTAATCTGCTATACAGTTTTATCCCACCTATATATACTCAATAATACGTAACCCACTTCCAAACCATAACCAAAAAATTTTTTTGCCGCTTTCAACACTACCGCTGCTATAAAATCCACCGTTTCTAGTTCACAAACAGTTCCTTTCACCTTTTAAACAACCATTTCGGCTATTTCTAATAACTTTCGCTTTATTTCCATTTCCGTTTTTCCCACATCACTAGTAATTTTTAGCCGCTTCCCACAGGTTTTAACGTCATTATTTCTTCGTCAGACTATTGTTAGCCTCATTTTCATAATCTCCCACCAAAAAACCACTCCTTTCAATACATTACACGCAGTTTTCTCGAAATTTTCCCGAATTTCTCCGTCCTTTAACGTGTTTTGGCGGCAACACAACCACCTAACCTTTGTGCACATCGTTGTCTACCAACCCAAGTCCAACATAGCCCAGCTGTAACCAACACCTTTTCGCCTTTTTCACACCAGATCTCCAGTTACTTTCCACTTCACCTTTATCTCTCCCCATATATTTTTATTTTCATTTTCATTTCACCCTCATGTTACACTTTCCACCTTCTAATACCATGTCACCACCACAACACCCCCACAACGACCCCATTAAGTTTTATTTACATTCCCTCCACAAACATGCCTTCGCCCTAGCCAGATTACGCTCCAATATTCTATTTTCTCAGGTTTGTCTAACATTTGGCATTACCCCCAAAGGCCTCACACTTAAAAGTTCCCATCTCTGGCTGCAACCCTTCTTTCCATCAGTCCCTATACCAGTTCCAAACTGAACAATCCATTGCCCTCACCCACCTAATCCTTCACCTACACATAAACGTAGCCAATGAACACACTCGTCAACGCCTATCCTTAATAAAAGTCCTTAATCTTTCCTCTCCCACATCCACACCGGCTGTTCAAATCATCCTCCTACAGGCCAACCGCAAATTAGAACAGCATACCACCCTCCACCTCAAAAAACTATCCAATCTCCTGGTTTCCCACCTCCAGAAAGGCAACTCACTCACCCTTCACAACCTTTCCAGCAAACCTCAACCTCCTCTCATTGCACACAAACCCAGTCTCTCCCATCTACTCAATCTCCCACTTCCAGCTCCACTCCCTCCAAAACCTCAAAATTCCAATCAACACAATCTGGAACCACAACACCCTAATTCAGTAGTTAACCTTTCTCCAAACCTCTCTCCCAATCCGATACCTCTGTCCTATCCAAAGGCCTCACCTTCAGCCCCACTCCCAGATTCAACTAAACAGCCCTCGTCAAAGATTTACTGTCCTACTCACATACTCTCTGCTGGAAATATCACTTTGCCCCGAAGAAAAATGATCCTAATCCTACTCCTAATGATCCAACTCCCCAGGACACTATCCAAATTGCACCCTGCCTGGAACAGTTCCGTCCTCCGTCGCAGCAGGACCCACCTCCTCTTCCTCAAAATCACCCTCTCCAAACCTTCCAGGAATTTCTGACTTCCAGCCTTGCATCTCAATCCTTCTTACAAAACCTTAATCCTACTCCCAACATCACCACTGCTGAGGCCCAAGCTATCCGTGATCTGAAGGCTGACCGATCCATCGTCATTCTTCCGACGGATCAGGGTTCCACGACCGTGGTACTTGATCGTCGGGAGTATGTGGCTGAGGGACTGCGTCAGCTTTCAGACAACACCACATACAAAGTTTGCCAAGGTAATCCCATTCCCGATGTCCAGGCAGAGCTTCAAGGAATCCTCAGAACCTTAGGCCCCCTGCAAAACCTTTCACCTGACTCCATCAACCTCCTGACCTCACCAACACCCCGCACCCCGACCTTCTTCCTAAAATTCACAAACCAATCATCCCGGCTGCACCATTGTAGCTGGTTACCAAGCCCCCACAGAACGTATCTCTGCCTACATAGATCAGCACCTTCAACCCATTACATGCAGTCTCCCATCCCTCTTCAAAGACACCAACCACTATCTCAAACGCCTGGAATCCTTACCCAACTTGTTACCCCCGGAAACCATCCTTGTAACCATTGATGCCACTTCCTTATACACAAATATTCCGCACGTCCAGGGCCTCACTTCAATGGAGCAGTTCCTTTCACGCCGATCACCTGCCACCCTACCTAAAACCTCTTTCCTCATTACCTTAGCCAGCTTCATCCTGACCCACAACTTCTTCACTTTTGAAGGCCAGACATACCAACAATTAAAGGGAACAGCCATGGGTACCAGGATGGCCCCCTCGTACACCAACCTATTCATGGGACGCCTAGAGGAAGCCTTCTTGGTTACCCGGGCCTGCCAACCCAAAGTTTGGTACAGATTTATTGATGACATCTTCATGATCTGGACTCACAGTGAAGAAGCAATCCAGAATTTCCTCTCCAACCTCAACTCCTTTGGTTCCATCAGATTCACCTGGTTGTACTCCAAATCCCACGCCACTTTCCTTGACGTTGACCTCCATCTGCCCAATGGCCAGCTTCACACGTCCGTCCACATCAAACCCACGAACAAGCAACAGTACCTGCATTATGACAGCTGCCACCCATTCCACATCAAACGGTCCTTCCCTACAGCCTAGGTCTTCGTGGCAAACGAATCTGCTCCAGTCCGGAATCCCTGAACCATTACACCAACAACCTGACAACAGCTTTCGCATCCCGTAACTACCCTCCCGACCTGGTACAGAAGCACATAACCAGAGCCACTTCCTCATACCCTCAAACCCAGAACCTCCCACAGAAGAACCACAAAAGTGCCCCACTTGTGACAGGATACTTTCCGGGACTGGACCAGACTCTGAATGTGGCTCTCCAGCAGGGATACGACCTCCTCAAATCCTGCCCTGAAATGAGATCCATCCTTCATGAAATCCTCCCCACTCCACCAAGAGTGTCTTTCCGCCGTCCACCTAACCTTCGTAACCTCTTAGTTCATCCCTATGAAATCCCCAAACCACCTTCCCTACCCTTTGGCTCCTATCCTTGTAACCACCCCCGGTGTAAAACCTGTCCCATGCACCCTCCCAACACCACCTACTCCAGTCCTGTAACCCGGAAGGTGTACACGGTCAAAGGCGGAGCCACGTGTGAAAGCACCCAAGTGATTTACCAACTGACCTGCCTACACTGTGATGCATTCTATGTGGGAATGACCAGCAACAAACTGTCGATTCCCATGAATGGACACAGGCAGATAGTGTTTGTTGGTAATGAGGATCATCCTGTGGCTAAACATGCCTTGGTGCACGGCCTGCACATCTTGGCACAGTGTTACACCGTCCGGGTTATCTGGATACTTCCCACCAACACCAACCTATCCGAACTTGAGAGTTGGGAACTTGCTCTTCAATATATGCTCTCTTCTCTTTACCCACCAGGCCTCAATCTCCGCTAATTTCAAGTTGCCGCCACTCATACCTCACCTGTCATTCAACAACATCTTTGCCTCTGCACTTCCGCCTCGACTGACATCTCTGCCCAAACTCTTTGTCTTTAAATATGTCTGCTTGTGTCTGTGTATGTGTGGATGGACATGTGTGTGTGTGTGTGTGTGTGCGAGTGTATACCCGTCCTTTTTTCCCCCAAGGTAAGTCTTTCCGCTTCCGGGATTGGAATGACTCCTTACCCTCTCCCTTAAAACCCACATCCTTTCGTCTTTCCCTCTCCTTCCCTCTTTCCTGATGAGGCAACAAATTGTTGCGAAAGCTTGACTTTTGTGTGTATGTTTGTGTTTGTGTGTGTGTCTACCGACCTGCAAGCGCTTTCGTCTGGTAAGTCACATCATCTTTGTTTTTAGATATATTTTTCCCCACGTGGAATGTTTCCCTCTATTATATTAATATCATTAATTTGAACCCAACAATTACGTTTGTTATTGTCACTGTAGCATTTCGTAATCTTTCCTGTCGTCTTATTTTCACTTTGTGTTTTTGCCAGTAGTTTCACTTTTTATTCACCCTCTCCTTTTTACCTTAATCTGCTATACAGTTTTATCCCACCTATATATACTCAATAATACGTAACCCACTTCCAAACCATAACCAAAAAATTTTTTTGCCGCTTTCAACACTACCGCTGCTATAAAATCCACCGTTTCTAGTTCACAAACAGTTCCTTTCACCTTTTAAACAACCATTTCGGCTATTTCTAATAACTTTCGCTTTATTTCCATTTCCGTTTTTCCCACATCACTAGTAATTTTTAGCCGCTTCCCACAGGTTTTAACGTCATTATTTCTTCGTCAGACTATTGTTAGCCTCATTTTCATAATCTCCCACCAAAAAACCACTCCTTTCAATACATTACACGCAGTTTTCTCGAAATTTTCCCGAATTTCTCCGTCCTTTAACGTGTTTTGGCGGCAACACAACCACCTAACCTTTGTGCACATCGTTGTCTACCAACCCAAGTCCAACATAGCCCAGCTGTAACCAACACCTTTTCGCCTTTTTCACACCAGATCTCCAGTTACTTTCCACTTCACCTTTATCTCTCCCCATATATTTTTATTTTCATTTTCATTTCACCCTCATGTTACACTTTCCACCTTCTAATACCATGTCACCACCACAACACCCCCACAACGACCCCATTAAGTTTTATTTACATTCCCTCCACAAACATGCCTTCGCCCTAGCCAGATTACGCTCCAATATTCTATTTTCTCAGGTTTGTCTAACATTTGGCATTACCCCCAAAGGCCTCACACTTAAAAGTTCCCATCTCTGGCTGCAACCCTTCTTTCCATCAGTCCCTATACCAGTTCCAAACTGAACAATCCATTGCCCTCACCCACCTAATCCTTCACCTACACATAAACGTAGCCAATGAACACACTCGTCAACGCCTATCCTTAATAAAAGTCCTTAATCTTTCCTCTCCCACATCCACACCGGCTGTTCAAATCATCCTCCTACAGGCCAACCGCAAATTAGAACAGCATACCACCCTCCACCTCAAAAAACTATCCAATCTCCTGGTTTCCCACCTCCAGAAAGGCAACTCACTCACCCTTCACAACCTTTCCAGCAAACCTCAACCTCCTCTCATTGCACACAAACCCAGTCTCTCCCATCTACTCAATCTCCCACTTCCAGCTCCACTCCCTCCAAAACCTCAAAATTCCAATCAACACAATCTGGAACCACAACACTCTAATTCAGTAGTTAACCTTTCTCCAAACCTCTCTCCCAATCCGATACCTCTGTCCTATCCAAAGGCCTCACCTTCAGCCCCACTCCCAGATTCAACTAAACAGCCCTCGTCAAAGATTTACTGTCCTACTCACATACTCTCTGCTGGAAATATCACTTTGCCCCGAAGAAAAATGATCCTAATCCTACTCCTAATGATCCAACTCCCCAGGACACTATCCAAATTGCACCCTGCCTGGAACAGTTCCGTCCTCCGTCGCAGCAGGACCCACCTCCTCTTCCTCAAAATCACCCTCTCCAAACCTTCCAGGAATTTCTGACTTCCAGCCTTGCATCTCAATCCTTCTTACAAAACCTTAATCCTACTCCCAACATCACCACTGCTGAGGCCCAAGCTATCCGTGATCTGAAGGCTGACCGATCCATCGTCATTCTTCCGACGGATAAGGGTTCCACGACCGTGGTACTTGATCGTCGGGAGTATGTGGCTGAGGGACTGCGTCAGCTTTCAGACAACACCACATACAAAGTTTGCCAAGGTAATCCCATTCCCGATGTCCAGGCAGAGCTTCAAGGAATCCTCAGAACCTTAGGCCCCCTGCAAAACCTTTCACCTGACTCCATCAACCTCCTGACCTTACCGACACCCCGCACCCCGACCTTCTTCCTAAAATTCACAAACCAATCATCCCGGCTGCACCATTGTAGCTGGTTACCAAGCCCCCACAGAACGTATCTCTGCCTACATAGATCAGCACCTTCAACCCATTACATGCAGTCTCCCATCCCTCTTCAAAGACACCAACCACTATCTCAAACGCCTGGAATCCTTACCCAACTTGTTACCCCCGGAAACCATCCTTGTAACCATTGATGCCACTTCCTTATACACAAATATTCCGCACGTCCAGGGCCTCACTTCAATGGAGCAGTTCCTTTCACGCCGATCACCTGCCACCCTACCTAAAACCTCTTTCGTCATTACCTTAGCCAGCTTCATCCTGACCCACAACTTCTTCACTTTTGAAGGCCAGACATACCAACAATTAAAGGGAACAGCCATGGGTACCAGGATGGCCCCCTCGTACACCAACCTATTCATGGGACGCCTAGAGGAAGCCTTCTTGGTTACCCGGGCCTGCCAACCCAAAGTTTGGTACAGATTTATTGATGACATCTTCATGATCTGGACTCACAGTGAAGAAGCAATCCAGAATTTCCTCTCCAACCTCAACTCCTTTGGTTCCATCAGATTCACCTGGTTGTACTCCAAATCCCACGCCACTTTCCTTGACGTTGACCTCCATCTGCCCAATGGCCAGCTTCACACGTCCGTCCACATCAAACCCACGAACAAGCAACAGTACCTGCATTATGACAGCTGCCACCCATTCCACATCAAACGGTCCTTCCCTACAGCCTAGGTCTTCGTGGCAAACGAATCTGCTCCAGTCCGGAATCCCTGAACCATTACACCAACAACCTGACAACAGCTTTCGCATCCCGTAACTACCCTCCCGACCTGGTACAGAAGCACATAACCAGAGCCACTTCCTCATACCCTCAAACCCAGAACCTCCCACAGAAGAACCACAAAAGTGCCCCACTTGTGACAGGATACTTTCCGGGACTGGACCAGACTCTGAATGTGGCTCTCCAGCAGGGATACGACCTCCTCAAATCCTGCCCTGAAATGAGATCCATCCTTCATGAAATCCTCCCCACTCCACCAAGAGTGTCTTTCCGCCGTCCACCTAACCTTCGTAACCTCTTAGTTCATCCCTATGAAATCCCCAAACCACCTTCCCTACCCTTTGGCTCCTATCCTTGTAACCACCCCCGGTGTAAAACCTGTCCCATGCACCCTCCCAACACCACCTACTCCAGTCCTGTAACCCGGAAGGTGTACACGGTCAAAGGCGGAGCCACGTGTGAAAGCACCCAAGTGATTTACCAACTGACCTGCCTACACTGTGATGCATTCTATGTGGGAATGACCAGCAACAAACTGTCGATTCCCATGAATGGACACAGGCAGATAGTGTTTGTTGGTAATGAGGATCATCCTGTGGCTAAACATGCCTTGGTGCACGGCCTGCACATCTTGGCACAGTGTTACACCGTCCGGGTTATCTGGATACTTCCCACCAACACCAACCTATCCGAACTTGAGAGTTGGGAACTTGCTCTTCAATATATGCTCTCTTCTCTTTACCCACCAGGCCTCAATCTCCGCTAATTTCAAGTTGCCGCCACTCATACCTCACCTGTCATTCAACAACATCTTTGCCTCTGCACTTCCGCCTCGACTGACATCTCTGCCCAAACTCTTTGTCTTTAAATATGTCTGCTTGTGTCTGTGTATGTGTGGATGGACATGTGTGT
Organism: Schistocerca piceifrons; assembly: GCF_021461385.2. Classification (NCBI taxonomy): domain Eukaryota; kingdom Metazoa; phylum Arthropoda; class Insecta; order Orthoptera; family Acrididae; genus Schistocerca; species Schistocerca piceifrons. Next base: position 140,014,674 of record NC_060141.1, on the reverse strand, counting down.
GTGTGTGTGTGTGTGTGTGCGAGTGTATACCCGTCCTTTTTTCCCCCAAGTTAAGTCTTTCCGCTTCCGGGATTGGAATGACTCCTTACCCTCTCCCTTAAAACCCACATCCTTTCGTCTTTCCCTCTCCTTCCCTCTCTCCTGATGAGGCAACAGTTTGTTGTGAAAGCTTGAATTTTGTGTGTAGGTTTGTGTTTGTTTGTGTGTCTTTCGACCTGCCAGTGCTTTCGTTCGGTAAGTCACATCATCTTTGTTTTTTGATAAATTTTTCCCACGTGGAATGTTTCCCTCTATGATATTTTATATATATATATATATATATATATATATATAAATATAATGGAAGGAAACATTCAACGTGGGAAAAATTATATATAAAAACAAAGATGAGGTGACTTACCGAACAAAAGCGCTGGCAGGTCGATAGACACACAAACAAACACAAACATACACACAAAATTCAAGCTTTCGCAACAAACTGTTGCCTCATCAGGAAAGAGGGAAGGAGAGGGGAAGGCGAAATATATATATATATATATATATATATATATATAATTTCTTTTTTTTTTTTTTTTTTTTTTCCGTGAATGCCACTGCTGGTTGTTGTCAGTATTACCTCACAGTCTATTTCCTGCATTATGTCTGCCGACTATGCCACCTTGCTTCTGTGTGTAGAAACTGCCGACTCTGAAATGGATGTTGCCAGTCACCACTAAATTTGTAGACCATGCCTGCTACATATTCTGTCATTGCTTTCTTGAACTGATTGCTGATTGTTGTCTGTGTTGCCTCATAGTCTAGTTCCTGTATGTTGTCTGCTGACTGTGCCGTCTGACTTCTTTGTGTGGAAACTGCTAACTGTGAAATAAAGATTGCCATTCACCATTAAATTAGTCGATTATGCCTGCTGCATACTCAGTCATTGATTTCTTGAACTAATTTGCTTTGCAATTGAATTGGTAAACATCTAATGCATGCAAATCTTCTGTTGTAGATAAAAAGTGTGCCTGTAACTCAGTTTCAAGAATTAAGAGGAGATAGCCATTGGCTATTTCTTTCACTTTTTTTTTCAACATTGCTGGAATTAATTCACAAATATTGTTTTCCTTCATGATAGTAGAAAAACTTCATGAACACATATTAACTGAGGAAGCTGGCACTAGGTCTTATGGAAGACAAACTCTTATCTAGAGCTCAACTCAAAATCATTACCAGTTGATCTCACCATATTTATTATGTAGTTTCATGCTGAAGAATTGACTTCAATGAAATGCAGATGTGTATCCTTTGTGGATGTCAAAAAAAATCATCCACATCAATTAAATGTGATAGACATAATAACTTTGCTTCTAAACAGCCTTGTAAGAAACAAATTGTCTGTGTAAGGTGTTACAAAAGGGAATGTATTTCAGAATAATTAGCTACATTGTTATAAAAACTTAGAAGCGAGGGCTTTTGTTATAAGTGTTGAATATAAAGAATGCAAACTACTTCCTTCAATAAATATAATAGTTTGTTCAGCACACGCTTATTTTTATTGAAAAATGTCCATGTTGTAAATTTTACTGTGCGCACCTGCTCATGTGACAACAATAGATGTGCCTGCTGGAAGGTTAAATTTTATTATTGTTCGTTAGCTGCTAAAAATTGTTAGGTAATATTTAATAGGGTCTACATCTCCTTGTTGATTTACTTGAGAAAAAATTATTTATTAAAGTTGTCTAGAACAATTGACTTCTGTTCCTTCTTTGAAAATGGTTACAACTATTATAAAAAAGTTTTCAGTCCAAATATGAAGCTCTCCATATTTTTCTTGGTGTAACAAATAAATATTTATATCACTTCCAATTAGTGTTGGTTCTTCCATGGCTTAAACATTGTATACATGTAAATCACACCACATAACTAATGTTTTTGAATATACCTTACGTTAATTCATGGGACTGAGCCCAAAGGTGGAAGTACAGCTACAAGGCTCTTTTTCCACTGGATTCTGTTTTGTGTCTGCTGTTGCCAAATACCCTCTATGCCAATCTGCAGTAAGTCTCATTGATTCCATCTATCCACCTTTTCTTTGGTCTCCCCAGTGGTCTTCTTCTGCAGGGAGTAAGATCCATGGATTTCTAGTGCCATCGGTATTTATCCAGCTGAACATGTCCTGCCCGTTAGAGCTGCTTGCTACTCATTAGGAATACAATGTTTGGTCTGTTGTAGATTTCCTCTAGTTAAAAATTATGCTAGATCTCCATTCTCCATTGGTTTCATCTTGTACTGGTCCAAAGATCTTCCTTAAGACTTTTGGCTCAAAAACAAGAAGATTGTTTGAGTCTTTTCTCTGGGCACATGAAGTTTCACAATTGTACAGCTCTAATGGTTGGATAAATGTTTTGTACAGTAGGCATTTGAAATTCCTTGAGAGACTGCATGTTTTAAAAGACTAACCCAGACTGAACTATCATTGGTTTGTGGCTTAGAGCCTCTCTTTCATTTCTGCCTATAGTAATAATAATAATAATAATAATAATAATAATAATAATGCTGTATTCAACATCAAATGAGTCATTGCATATTTATAAAAATAGGTAACAATACTTGACACATAGCACAGAAATGCAATCTTCTGAATCCTTCATTGATGAACAAAATGATTAAATTACAAATAAAATGGTTTGTTTAACACTATTTACATATTTTTGGAGCACTTCTTATTCTACATGTATGTATGGTATTTTTCTAATGTGTAAAATGGATTTTGTAGCAGAAATTTCTTTGGCTGAAATTTAAGCTTCATTGTGCTTAGGGTCATTACTTTACTCAACAGTGCATTGGTTAACTTTAAACTTGCATATTGTGGACCCTATTCATAGAGTGCTGTTCTGTGGCTGCTAATGTTATATTTTTCTTTATTTCTGGTATTGTACTGACACAAATAAGAATAAATGTTGCACTGCAGTCTTTTAACAGGTAATATGGTTTTTAGAATGTACACGTCTACTACGATTAACACACTACCTTTTGGAAACAAGTCATGGAATGATTCCTTATATTTTACTCCACAGAGGATTCTTATAGCCCTTTGTTGAAGCAGCAATAGCTTATTTAGTTTTTCTTTGGTTGGTGTTTGCAAATTTCTATTCTGTAATTCAGGTGAGAGGAAAATAGAGCATGGTATGCAGTCTTTAGGACAATGGTGTCTATGCAGAACTTTGTAATCATATTAATTGCAAATATATTCTTAGTCAACTTACATGCTAGACTGTCATCGTTGTGTGTTCCATTGTAGATTGCTTTGAATTGTTAAAACGAGGAATTTTACATTAAACTCTATGATTTATCACCTTTAAAGATTACTTCCACAAATTTAAAATTATGAAATGTTTTGTATGACTGGGTTCCAACTACCAGATGCTGGAGTGGGTCTCTTGATTGGGCATGAGTCCCACTTATCACCAGAAACACAGTATGTGATTCATTCACAATGACAAGACTGTATCTTCCATGCTGATGTTCATCTGCATCAGTTCTTTTTTAGATCTGGACAAGAGGAGCACATTGTCCACAAATGAGAGATTTGTGATTTTCACAGGCTCTGCCTCAATTCCCTCAATATTCTTATGTAAATCTTCCTGCATTATCTTTTTTAGTATCAGATTGAAGAATATCAGTGGCACATCATCTCTTTGTCTCACACTTGTTTTTGTGTGGCAGCTACACATGGCTTGATTCCCAAGGTTTGCTCTTCCTTATGAATCAGTGAGACAAACTCAAACTAGGATGATGAGTTTCTTGAATATTCCAAATTCAGTTACCCAACTCATCAAGCTCTCTTGCTCAGTGCAGTCACATGCCTTCTTAAAATCTATGATGAGCACCTGCAGGTCTTTGCCATATCCCCACATATTCTAATTGAGCTGTCATAGCACGTAGATTTTATCAATGCTTGAACAGGCCTTTCTGAAGCCCCCCTGATATTCGCTGAACACTTCTTCTGAAAATGGCTGGTATTCTGTCCAGTACGCAGTTGGGCAAGATATTAAGCAGACAGTCAGGAAGGGGATTCCTCTGTAGTGTGTAAAGTCCATTTTGATTTTGATGGCTGCTCACTTCCAGTCTTCTGAGATGTTTTCCAAAAACCAGATCCTCTTGATTAGTTGGTGAATATTTTTGTGGGGCCTCTCTCCTCCATTTTGAGTGACTTTCAGCTTAGTTCATTCTTTTCCTGGACTTCTATTCTTCTTCAGCTTCATTATTGATTCTTTTTTTCTTCCAGTTTAGGTGGGGGATAATCTAGATCTATAAGTTCTGAAGGTTGAAATTTGAACAGATCTTTGGTTTCATCAAAGTTGAGGAGCTCTTTGAAGTACCGTTTGCATCTCTCATCAATGTTGAACTCATTGGTGAGCATGGTTCTGTTTCTGTCAGTGTTGAATTTTTGGTGTCTCTAGTATGCCTTCCTAAACTTTATGGTACAGCTTTTGCATCTCTTTTACCAAGACTTCTTGCCAAGCCTCCTCTATTGTTTCTTTGATGTATATTCTCTTTGTGTCCTTGGAGTCTTTTGCGGCAGCATGACTGGATAAAATCTTCACCTTTTTTGTGCCACCTGATGGCACTCAGTACCACGGATGAACTGCCCAACTTGCCTTCCACGCATACATTGTTTTGGCCCTCTCTGACTGGTGCCAGCGGTCATAATTGTAGGTGTTTAAGTGGCAAAGATGGTCAGCCCTGGCAGTCAGTAGTTTCACTCCTGGCAATGATGGTGGAGCTAGCCATCAAAAGCTCAAGAACTGTATTGGAACTTGCACTACTTGAAAACCAAGAAGATTTTATCCAGTCAAGTGGCTGTGGAAGGCTCCAAGGACACATATCTTTCCTCTACAGTGAGGATGTAGTGTGCAGTGTGTGATTACTGGAAAAACATCACAAAAAAATCACATCTGCCGAGTTCTTTAGTATCTTTGCAACACTGCGAGGACAGCGAGGTAATTACTAACTTTGCTGTAGTTAAGCACCACATCTGAACTGCTGCAGTGGACAGAATTTTGAAGCAGACAAGTCATGCCTTAGTGAGACAGTGGATATGGCAGACCAGAAATGAGCTTGGTCTTAATGCCAGAAACCTGTTTCATTGTCATCAATTTTTTTCATCAACTCTGTTGCCATTCTACTGGCAGCAGGTAGACATAGCCACTGCAGCACAACAGCACCCTAGTTTGTACAAGACTATGTCTAAGTAACATAACAAGTCTGACCACTTAACTCACAGAGGAACTGACATGAAGAATGATAAGGCCCACAGAACAGTTGTTAATCTTTCCAAACAAGAACTGGATGACGGCTCTGTGACAGTGCTGAGTAAAGGCCTTAATTCTTCAGCAGTCCCATGACGTCTCCCAGTTTTGGAGATTATTAGTGGAATACAGCGGTGCATTTGGCATCTCTCAGATGATGCAGCTGAGGATGTCAGATTAACTGTCAGCCATATACTGCTAAAAGCTAAGCCACCAAAATAAAATATTAGCCAGGAGGAACAACATGGCTTACACTTATTGCATGGGAATGAGGACTTGGTTTCCATGCCAGCTGACAAAGGAAATGCCACTACCAACTGTAGGTGCTAAATTTATTAGAAGATGGCACCCACTGGAAGTTTAGTCACAATCTGAAACAGGCAGTAATCAGGAAGACAGGGAAGATGGCAAAGGAATCTGGTTCACCAGATGAAGTGATGATAAAATTAATGCCTCACACCACGAGGCTTTATGGAGTGCCGAAGGTAGATGATAAACATGTTCCTCTTAGGACCATCGTGAGTACAGTCAGCTTGCCCACCTACAAACTGACAAATCATCTTGCAGGATTGTTAGCACCAAAACTGGGTCATTGTGAACACCATGTTGTAAACCCACAGATATTTTTTGAAACACTCAAGAAAATGAAAATTGGTCATAATAAGTAATGGTTATTCTGGATGTGGTATCAAATTTTACAAGAGTACCAAATCAAGACACGCTGGATATTTTGGCCCAACAGTTTCCACCTGGAATCATCAAGTTGCTCTGTCATGTCCTAACAACAACATACTTCTTGTACTGTGATGAATATTATGAAATGACAGATAGCAGAGAAATGGACTCACCACAGTCTCCTGAAGTCATGGATTTCTTCACGGAGCACTTTAAGGAGCAGACTCTGAACTCTGTGGTGTTGCATCCGTCATGCTTCCTTAGGTACATTGATTACACCTTTCTGCTATGGCCTCACCTGAGTGCCACATATCTAAGAATTTCTGTGGCGTTTGTCTTCATTCTGGGTCCAGTGGGTGTGTGCTTATTGTTCAAAATCCAATGCTCTGGCAGACGATCTCCATTTTTATGGCTCAGGCATCATTATTACCCATCGTACTTGCATTTTCAGCAGAGAGAACCTTGACCAACAGCATCCGTTGATGAGGTAAGTACCGGCTCGAACAACTATAGGTCAGTTGTCAATGTGTCCATCATTGTGAACCGTGATACTCATAAGTTCTTTATTGCACATGCAGTTCATTTCACCGCACTTGAACATGGCCTTGTTGGAAGACACATATAGCCATCCAAAACGAGTATAAGTTGCATGTCTTTAAAGTTCATTTCTTCATATAGAGTTTGGTTTCCAATGAAAATTCATATAAGTATTCAGTTACAACAATAACATAATATGATAGCTTATACCAGTGGCTGACATTCCGCCCATCACTCATAATATGAACATAAATTTCTTAAGTTCTTAAACATCATAAACTTTTCATTAAGTGGGTTCAGTCACTACAGTTTGTTTGTTAGTTTCTACTTCTCTTCATTCACATCACATGTGCAAATTAATTACATATCGCATTTTTATGACACAATACAAGCATATGATATATTTATGTTTCATTTTATAGGTAGGCCTTTATCACTTATGTGGGAGCTAATTTCCTCCTTGGGTAGAAGAGAGAGAAAAACATTGAAAATAGGACTAACACATTGTGCATTGCTGGCCTAACTATGCTTGGCGCCACCTCTTTTGTTTGGGAGGAAAAAAGTGAAATAATCATCTACTGGTTCAAGGGTTTATAAGGAAATGTTACTCATCCAATAATGGACTAGCTGCCAAGGAACTTTTGTGTCATTGAAATAATCTGTACCGACTAATCACCCAAGTAGTATTATGCTGTTTCTTCATGTTTTGGTGCTGTCTGTTTCATTTCACATGTAGCTCCACATGAAATCTGATGTTTTAACCATCATAGACTTATCTTTCTCAAATACCTAGAAATGTCATTATTCAAGCTTTCATGTGACATGGTAAAAATTAACAGGTTTTTGTAAAATCTCATGCTTAAATGTTTATGTGTACTCTGCAGCAAATAGGTACTGATAATTGTCATGGATACACAATGTGATGATGCATATTTCATTTTTAAATTACGTTATGACCCTTGTATTAATATCCTTATAAATAAATTGTTTATTCGTGGTGCGGTCCATTTCTTCATTTGGTACCTGTTGCTCTCGACATCATTTTCTTCTTATGCACCGTGAAGATGCACTGGTTGCTGAAAGAAAAAACTTGAAACTAATTGCATTATGTAGCTTGGTGACCATTGATACATTTGGCCATTGCATATGTCAGCAGATATTTCCAAACTTTGTGTAAATTCATAGAAATTCATTCCTTATGATCAATTACTCTGCAAAGAAAACACCTCTCCTGCTACTGACATCAGTTCTTATTGTTGAGTGTGTGACAACTGAGCCATAAGCCAATTTCGTTTCTACTTTTGCTTCACATGAAGCAGTGTGTTACTTCTCATTGCTATTAATTTTTATGCCTACATGTATAAATCAAAAGAATTACTTATGCCTATACACATTACTTGATCTTAAAATAAACTCCAGAAGAAAAATTACACTTAGACTTATGTACACTATGTACAATTATCTTGCAAAAAAAAAAAAAAAAAAAAAAAAAATGTTACTGTGCTTCATCGTTCTGTAAAGGATTTTATATCTTTGTGAGGGTGGAGACCCTTGTTTCTTACTGTTTTCTCATAAACTAACCTGTACACCCCAGGATATGGTATTTTGGAAATTACGTATAGTCCTGAATAGAGTAATTGCCACTTATTCAGTTTGACAAATTTTGTTGATTTAAGGTGCATCCATAAGAGGACTTATTGCCCTTGAAAAAATTGTGTTTGTTTCAGTCTCTTGTTATAAATTTTCCTTCTATATTAGGCCCTGTTTCCTAGTGTAACTATGACTTGTTTGATTTTGTCTTGTTGGGTCATTTCTGCAGTGGGTACCTTTGGTATGGGTGACTCCCATTCATTCGTTTGTTTTGTCCAGAACATCAATTCATTAGGTGTGAAACCTGTTGAAGAATGTAGAAGGATATTGACCACTTGCACGAGAGGAGTTACGTATTCTACCCATCGGGTGTGTTTGTGAGGGGTGTATGTCCTAATAAACGGGTTAAAATCTGTAAAGACTCATGCAACTGGACTTGCTCCTGGGTGAAAATGGCTTACTAATATGTGCTTTAAGGTCATAAACTGTGTCCACATTTGCCCAACAAAATATGAAGCAATATCAGTTAGTAGTAACTTTGGTTTAACTATTCTTCTCAAATAGTCTTCCTCAATTCTTTTTCTGATGTTTGTGGCTGTTGCGTTTTTAGTGGCATACATTTTGATATGTTTCAAGAAAATATCATATAGTGCTACTACGTATCTTACTCCTCCTTTACTTCTTGGATATGGAACAACTATGTCCAGAGATGCAATACCTACAGAGTTTCTTGTGGGTATTGGTTATAGTTCAGTATAATTTTAACACATTGGACTGTTTTGACTTTCGACATATTGCACATTTTCTTAATACCTGTATGAATCACTGTCTCAAATTTAGAAAATAACAAAGTGTTGCAATTTTTGAGTTACATTTGCTCACTCCACAATGTCCCCATACTTCATTCTGTGCCTTATAAATTCATTGATATAATCTTCAGGAATACGCACACACCATTGATCAGTTTTTTTCAAGTTTCCTTTGAAACAAAACGCCCTTGTGCTTCTGATACCATTTACTTACCTTTTCACCTTCATTCTACTTAAGGTTTTGCATGACTTTACTCCATCTGCAATCTTTCTGTTGTGTAATTTTCATTTGCTTAGAAAACTTATGTTAATCACACTGTTGTGTTGTAACTTGCATTAATTACATTCTGGGTTCTGCATTTTGCTCTATTAATTCACCAAATTACTCTAAACCTTGTGGTAACCTATACAAGGCATCTGCAATAACATTTTGACTTCCTTTAACATAAATGATTTGAAAATTGAATTCTTGTTAATATAGACACCACTTAGCTAATCTACTGTGCAATAGTTTACATGTTAAAAGAAATGACAGTGACTGATTCTCACAGTAAACTTTGGTATTAGTTAAGCCCCATAGTGCTCAGAGCCATTTTGAAACTTTGGTATTATTGCCCCACAAAAATTATTCAAACTTTTTAAATGCCCATATTACAGCTAAACTTTCCAGTTATGACAAAGAATAAGATCTTTCTGCATCTGATAATGTGTGACTAGCAAAACTGATGACCTTTGGTACTTCCTTACCTTCTTTGTCTCTCATTTGGAACAAACTTACCCCCAGCCCTTGAGATGAGACATCTGTGCATAGACAAAAATCCTTGGACATGTCAGGGTGGCTAAGAATGTTTGCATTGACTAATGCCTGCTTAATATTATTAAAGTTCTCTTGACTCTTATTATCCCATAACAAAAGCATATTTTTTGTAACAAGTTGTGCAATGTGTCACTATTCATCAATTGCTGAGGTACAATTTTACAAAAAAAAAAAAAAATGCTAGTCCAGAAAGGCCTTTAGTTCTTTTTTATTCCTCAGAGCTGGACAACTGCATATGGCATCAAGATTTTTTGGATCTGGTAATATACATTGTTCTGACCCAACATGTTCTAAAAATTTGCCTTGCCCCTTTCCAAAACTAGACTTTTTTAAACTGGCAATGACTCCGTAACCTGCAAATTTTGGAGCACCTTTTCAATGTGGCTGATGTTTTCTGTATTGCTTTATTTGCAGTAGGACATCTTGAGAGTGAGTATACTGAAATAATTTGTATTGTAAGACTTTAGAAGCTATTTGTCCAAGTTGTCTGGTCTTATGTGTACTGGTACTATAATGTTATTGATATCTCTAGCATTGCAAACTAATCTTACAGAACTATCTGGTTTGCTTACTGGTAATATTGGACTGCAATAGTGTTGTTTAAGTCCCCATTTAATGATATGATTGATCTCTTCCCTTACTGCATCTTGTTTTGTCTATGGAATACGATATGACATTACACAAAATGTTTCATGTGTGTAGACTTCAAATTATGTTCATAGTCTTTGATTACTCCTGGCTCCTTACTGAAAACATTTGCATACTTAACAAGTTAGAAAGTTATTGTTGCTGCATATTATTTAGTACCTGTGATTCACTTAGTTTCTGCTCTGACATTTCGTAACTAACCTCAGTGTTTGCTTCTTGTTTAGTATCAGATTTGTTTGTGAAATATACAGTTGGAAAGGATTATTGTACCACTGGTTTGTTTTTGTTGCTTTCATCAGTTATTCTGACTAAATCATTAGAAAAAATCCAAACCTTAACATAAAGGTGGCATTTACCATTACCTGTGTCAGTCTGTATTTTGTATCTTCTAAATGTGTCCATGCCAACAAGACAAGTTATAAGAAAGTTGCACTTCATCGTAAAATGTTCAGTTTGTAATGGGATAAGTGCCTGGTGCTTAACCAATTTAGTCTTACAGCCTGTACCAGTTTGCACCTTGCAATTTTGTACAGGAAATGTTGGGACTTTGTCTCTCTTCTTCAATTCACAAAAAAATGCACTTGACATTAGGTTGGTAGTTGAACCCGTATCTAAAATTAACTATGTGTCAATGTTAAATATTTTCACCTTAATGATTGCTTGTATATGTTCTTCCTTGGCTTTATCTAGCATATCTAACTCATGCTGATACAAATCATCCTTGATGTCACCTTGTTTGTCAAACCTTATGAAACATGTTTGTAGTTTTGCTTTGCCCCCACTCACTGAGAGATCAATAGCCTGGGGCTTAACTATGGCCGGTTGGTGTTTTCCTATGCTGTAGTGTGACTTAATTCATTACCTGGAAAAATTTCAGTTAAGTGGACGAGTTGATACTTTGCCAATTTGTGTCAATAGCTGCTGTACAGTTATTTCTGCCCACAGGTTGGCTGCAGTACAGTGTAAGTAAGGAATGATATTGTTGCTGCTCATTGTCCGCTGTTGCGGCTGACTGTTTACGTTTATATTCGGCATAAGGCCTTGTGGTGGTGAATTGTAATATGCTCGTGAATTGAAATTACCCCTGTTGTCTTGGAAATTTCTTTTAAATCATTTGTTTCTTCCGTTCCTGTTACCATGCTCATTACCTCTAGGTGTGTGATTTTGCTGTTGTGTGTACCAACTTTATTTTGTTTAAATCACGTTTTTCTGACTGATTTATATAACTACATTGTTGTGCCTGATTTTCTGTTGCTCTGTGGGGTATAGGTCTTTCCTCATAAATTAAGTCAATAGAACTGATGACTGACAAAAAATATTCAGTGTCATGCTTGGGAGTTGTGACTAATTTTTCTCTAATGTGCGATAGTAAACGACTTTTCAAAATTTTTAACATGTCTACCTGTGATACTGGGTTCATCCAATAGTTTGTCTTGTTCAGGTACTTTTAAAAGCATCCACATAGACTACCGTATTTGCCATTGAATGGTGCAGGGTTGAAAACCTCATGTCTAAGTCATTCTTGCACTGCCTCAGACCAGTATTTGTCGAGGAAAGCTCATTAAAATTGGATATAAGTGCTGCAACGTTCAGCCACTTCAGTTGCTCATAAAAGCACATCACCTTGCATATATCCCATAGAAAATTTGATTTTCTGTGCTTACATACAGTTGCATGGAAATACATGACAAAAAGCAATGATAAATACTACGGGATTCATTTTTTTACCTACCAAGTAGTGAATGTAGGAAACTGTCGATGTCTCAGCAAACCTTCATCTGCAAAAGTAGTTGATAGACACATGACATTTTTGGCTGTATTTATGTTGTTATTGTAGTTACCTTAATTCTGGCTGGTAATTGTTCAGGGTTGGAAGTTGTGGGTATATTTACATTTTGAACTCTACAACTGTCACTTATACCTGCTGTGGGGCTTGTGATAATTTGTGGATAAATACCAACAGATTGTGGTTTGTTCACTGTAGCCTGTATATTATTTACATGCATGTTTTGAGATCTAGTAATTTTTTTTCTTTTTTTTTTCTTTTTTCTGAATACCCTTTTCTCCTACATCTGTATATAACTTACAATCTGTTACTAGCTACTCTGCAATAGTATTACCCTTATCTAACATACATGCTGCAGCTTGACTAATGATATCACTCAGATTTTCATTGATCCTGTCTCTCTCCTTCTTAGTACATGCTGAGTCAACTACTGATGTTGCTACCCTTAAAGTAAGCTCTTCTACAGCTAGAAGTACATCTTCATAGTCTTTATTTAGTTTGTTAATGACAGTAGTTACTTTTTTTACTGTTGAACACAACTGGTTTTTGTGTGGCTTCAATGTCTGTGTTTGCACCTGTGATTTTATTTATCTGTTGTTCTACTAGATAATGATTCATTAAAAGAATCTACCTTCTGTTTTAGCTCCATAATGTTACTGTTAACTTCAGAAAGATCTTCATGCTTTACCTGTTTTTCATATCATTCAATTTTTCATCGATTTCAGTGCGAAAATTTTTGGCTCTGTCAGCAAATTTCTGGGAGAACATGTCTTGCAAATACTTGAATAATTGTTTTTGTTCTTGCTTCATCTTATTTAGATCTTGTGCAACAGTGTTTTGTTGCTGTTTTGCTGTGTTCATATCTTGTGTGATGGTGTTCAGATTCTGTGTCAAATTATCAATTTTGGTATTCATATCTTGTTTCATATCACTGAAATTGGTGTTCGTATTATGTTTCATATCATCAAATGTGACCTTTATGTTAGATAATATCTGCCATAGTAGTGCGTCAGTTATACTACTATGCTTGCTGTTAGCTGTACTTTCTAAGTTATTATTTGTGTGGTGAACTAGTGGTGTTTGTAACATGTTGTCAAAATTTATATTGGAATTGATCTCCAGTGTTTCAGTCATGAGTGGTATGTCAGTCTGGGAGATGCATGACATTGTCTCATCAATTGTAAACATTGTGTTGTTATGATTATTCTGCTGTGGAGCGTCGCTATCATTTATCACACCTGTGACACTCATCTCTGATCTACTTAAACTTTCTGCAGTAGGCATGCATGGCACCTGAACTTCAATTTTCAATCTCACAGTTCTATGCCATCTTGGCTGATTGCACTTTTGCTATTGCTATGAACAATGGGCATAAAATTTTTGGCCATGTTATATGAATATGCAAAAAATAAAATTTTCACCAAAATGTTAAAATTTCATATTCTAATTATTACACTTGATAAATGTAACTTACGTGATGTCAAGGCCTGTTTTACATCTATTATGATGTGAAAACTATTGTACCCCAATTGCTTATGTTTTTCTAACAATATGTATCACATTGAAAAATTCCCATAAATTTCTCACAAATAAAATTCAAGGAAGGGAATAATGAGGAAAATGTTTCTATCTACATCTAAACAGGTGTTATGGAGCACAACAATTCAAGTAACTTGCGTAGCCATCCTACCTTTGCTGCATCGAACAAAACAGCTTACTGTCGAAAATTTTATGTGACCTGGATTCAATTCTTATTCCTCTTAAAAATTTTCTCCTCAGTCATTGCTCTTTTGCAATACTTGCTCCTCAGCATGATTCATGCAAACAGAAAATACAGACAATTAGTTTTTATGACCAATAACAACGTCATAGAAATTTCTTACAATAATGATAATTAATAAACCCTACTCACAACTTGTGCCTTGAATTCCTGGCACACTGGTTGATAGTTGTGTTGTAATAATAAAAAAATGATTAAGTAAATATTATTACTAAATATTACTAAATATGCGTATGGAAACACTTTTTAAATTGATATAATATGATTACACTACTAGAAATGTTCCGTAGGGCATCAGACTTCATTTCCGACTTCTTCAATTGTACTTGCAGGTGGCGGACACCAGGAACACCGGCACTTGTAGTATGTTTCTTCACTTACTTCAATAAATAAAAAATACTTGATATGGTTTTTCCATATAATATTATTCACGCACATGTATGATACATAGAACTTGCAATACTCCATACCTAAAATCGCACATCTTCATCATCCTTCTACATACGAGACAGTGTAAGAGTAAAAAAAAAAAAAAGTGTACAAATAATTGAAGGAATATTTTTTCATTTGTCTGCACCTTACTTTTCATTCATAATTAATGTCTTAGCAAATGCGTATGATTGATTGGTGTTTCAATTTTTTGTTTTTTAATAATTCTTAAGTTTATGATATCCTGGGGGTCTTTCACCATGTACTTACGCATCTTCTCATTTTCTCTATATTGTTGTAGTTATTCTTAATTGTCATAACATAATAATTCTGTATCATGGCCATTTGATCCTTTGACAAGCTTCCCCTTTGCCACTTAACTTTTTCTCCTTACCTATCTTCAGAAGTCATTATCCTATTCTTTTTTGTTAATGTGCTATAAATTGCAGTTTATTAGCTTTGACTACAGGCAAATATGATTTCTCTCCTACCACTTTCTGATAAGCCTTTCTGTCCCCATCCTCAAGATGGTCTGTGCACAAGACATGTTTTAACTGCTTAGACCCTCTGAAAATGTTAAAAACACCAGCCACTTCAGTTCCTCCACTAGAACCATTATAGTCTTTATTGCACACATATTGTGTAGTAGGATTGTCAGTATAAATGACACAGAACTATCTATATATTTCAATATCAAGAACCTTTCCAGTTTCAAAAGAAGTGGCTAGTACATCTAAGGATGTAGAACCACATTTCTGCCAACTGCCACCGTGACCAGCAGCAATATGCCTTGAGTTATGTTTCGGATCATTCAGCTGAACAGCTTCTTTTGCTGCTTTCAGTATTGTAATGAAACTTTTGGGGAGGGGGGGGGGGGGTGGGAAAGAAAGGGTGGGGGGGTGGGGGGGTAATGTTCATCACTACACAATGACCTGCTCCTGAATCTCACCCTTTCCCAATAGATATAAGAGCATACACTTATTGTATATTGTTTTCATAGAATTTGCACCTGGCTGTATTAGATAATGTTGTATTGGCAGTAAATTTATGTGCCAGACATTTAGACCTAAATGACAAACAATTCCATTGGTTTTCCCCACATCTTCTGTCTTCACAGCAAATGTGTTTTTACAGAAGTTCTCATTATAACCTCATAAAAATCAGAATGTTTGTGTCAGTAGAAGCACTGTCACGCATTTGAGAGGCACTTAGAAAACATGAAGCACCTAGAAGCTTTTTATTTGATGCACAGACTGTTGGGCTGACTCCACTTTTAATATAACTTTCTTCCCTATGTTCATAACTAGCACTTTCATGGTTTATTTTTATATATCTATTTGCACAAAGCTGTGCTTATCTATAAACTTCTTAATTCTTCCCATTCCACTTATAACTTTTCACAAAAGCACACTAGAACATTACATTTGTATCATCGAAATGTAAATAACAAAGATAAAAGGGATGACAGGTGATAGTTAGTAATGCAGACAGGCTGGTAAACATTCGATCAACAATTCCCTCTTGCAGCCAAAATAAGTATAAGTGTAAAGGCAGAGTAAAAGTGGGCATGGAAGTTAGTTACCAAGCATCACAAAAAATGTATAACTCAAAATATAATCATCACATTTGAATGAAATAAATGGCATTTTTCAGCCAAATAATTAGATAATCAATCAAGATTTTAAAAAATCGTTTTTGAAGCCTGTAAGCAACTGGGTCTCCTTAAAAATGTGGACAGATGAACGACAGGGTGTGGTACGATAGGTCATTGTGAGACACACTTCATCTGGTTCATTGACTAAGATTTGTTCAGGTTGGGAAACCCTGCAAGTAGCTAAGGTACTGTGGCATAGCCCTTAGTGTCAAATGAACATGTAAACCCCCCTGCCCACACAGAAAGTGGTATTTTAATGCGATATCTCATGGGAAGCAGTTTTTCAATATTAATTTCAGTTAATCTTATTATTTGCTTTTGATGAAGTATAAAGGTTAATATTCAGTTGTATTTTTCACTCAAAGTTGTTACAAAGTCTTTAGTTATGGTATTTCTACTTTGCACAGTTTCCTGTCCTTGCTCAGAATACTATAGTGCTAACATATGTAATGATGTTTGTAACTATACCACCCTC
Source organism: Schistocerca piceifrons (assembly GCF_021461385.2). Taxonomy (NCBI): domain Eukaryota; kingdom Metazoa; phylum Arthropoda; class Insecta; order Orthoptera; family Acrididae; genus Schistocerca; species Schistocerca piceifrons. The sequence continues at coordinate 139,998,180 of NC_060141.1, read as the reverse complement.
TCTTTAATAATAAATACCCAAAAGTCAAACTGATACAGGAGATGAATGGAAGTTATACTAAAATAATGCATAACCTTGTGGTTATTCCTGATATGCGGAGCAGCAGCAATCATTAAATAACACACCTAAATACATGAATACAACTTTATTATGTGTGAATATTTACAACGTCATACACAGTTGGCTGAATGAATAGCAATATGGCGGCACACAATAGGTCCGCATGGGTCAGAGAGCCTGCTATGGCAAAGATATATCACTCGTAGAGTCGATAGTTGCCACAGAGCCCCCCCCCCCCCCCCCTTGTAGTGCGGAAAGCACGGTGGTGAGTCAAGTCCTGTGCCACCCCGGTGGGGGTGGGACACTTAATGGTCACAAAAGCACTTGTCCGTGGTGGTGAAATCACACACACAACACTTGGGAGTAGCTGTAGCAAGCTTGACTGAAGCTAGGACATAATCACTGTGCCAACGGGGTGGAACCACTGGTCGTCCAGCCCATGTTGTATGATGCAAGGGGGGAGGAAGAGGGGTGGGGTGGTGGGCCCGTCCAAATCATGATAGGATTCCTGGGAAGGAGGGATGGCGTCGCGTACATCGGGGTCACTTGCAGAGTGCTCCTGCAAGGTCCATGCAGGTTTCACCCGGTGGAGTGAAACAGTTACTGGTTTGCCATTGTTAAGAATCGACAATGTGGAAGGGCTTTGGGACAGGACTTTAAATGGATCAGTGTAGGGAGGCTGCAGGGTTGTCCATACTGTGTCGTCACGTAACATAATAAATTCACATGTGGCCAGTTCCTTATGCATGAACACATGAGGCCTACAGTGGGCAGAGGGAAAGGGAGGTTTGATGAGTGCAATGTGCCCTTGGACGCTCTTGACATGTGCTGGGAGCTCGGAAGAGCATGGTAGCGGCGTATCCTCGACAAATTCGGCTGGTAAAACCAGGGGCTCCCCGTAACGCATCTCAGCGAGGGAGGCTTGCAAGTCCTCTTTGTATGCAGTGTGGAGGCCTAGCCAAACCCAGGGGAGAGCATCAGGCCACTGGCCACCGTGGCACATAAGTGCGGCTTTAAGCGTGTGGTGCCAGTACTCCACAAGTCCATTGGCCTGGGGGTGATAAGCGGTTGTGTGAAACTTCATGGCGCCACAGTACGAACAGAGGGAGACGAACAGCTGTGATTCAAACTGCTTACCTTGGTCGGTGGTCAGTGAGGTAGGGCTTCCGAGTCGGGAAATGCAAGTGGCAATGAAGGCCCAAGCCACAGACTCAGCCGAAATATCTTCCAAAGGGACTGCCTCGACCCATCTAGTGACCCTATCAATAACGGACAGGATATATTGAAAGCCTTTGCAGGGAAGGAGGGGACCTACAATATCAATATGGGCATGTTGTAGACGTCCTTTAGGTATGTCGAAAGTGCCTGGCGGAGGAAGTGCATGGCGGCCCACTTTAGCTCTTTGAAATGGTATGCAGGCATGAGCCCACATCCTACAATCATGTTTAACACCAGGCCAGACGTAACTTTCCATGACCAATCTGGTGGAGGCTTTGATGCCTGGATGAGCTAGGTTGTGGAGTGCATCAAAAACATAGTGGCGGAGAGGCTGCGGGTACGAGAGGGTGGGGGCTACCAGTGTAAACATCGCACCAGAATGGTTCTGTGGTGCCAGGGAATGCACGTTGCTCCAGTTGGAGGGAAGAGGTTGAGTCTTGTTGCAAGGCATGAATATCGAGGTCTTTGGTTTGCCAGCGGGCCAGGTCCGTAAGGTTCAGTGGGGTAGTGATGAAGCTGACACAAGACAGGTATTCAGCGACTACATTGTCAGCGCCTCGGATATATTGTGCATCAGTGGAATATTGGGATATGAAATCCATATGGTGGAAGTGTCATGGGGGGAGATTGCGTGAGGGGTTACGGAATGCGTATGCCAATGGTGTGTGATCTGTATAAATCGTGAACGGGCAACCCTCGACATTGGCTCTAAAATATTTGACCATCTCATACAGGGCGAGGAGTTCACAGTCAAAGGCGGACCATTTGGACTGGCGAGGGAAGGTGAGATAACACTAATGTTGGCTCCAGTGTCCACTAGAAAATGAAGTTCAGTGTTGGTGTCCTCGACGAAGAGCTGTGAAGCAGATCACAGTGCAGCAGGCATCGGATGAGATGCTGGTAGGTGCCATGAGGCAGCACGGCAGGATGTGGCATGTAGACGTGCCTGCCATTAGTGTTTGGGAAAGCGCACAGGGGTTTGCAGTTGTGAGCCGTGTCACCAAAGTTAGCATGGAACCAGCAATAAGGAAAGCCAGCTTGAGGCGCAGGAGCATGGCTGGGCGGTGAGGTGGCCAGCTGCACAGCCAGAGTATACACAGGTGCTCGCTTGGCCATCTCCGGTGACCTTTGGAACGGCAACTTAAAAGTAGGTGGTGCAGTTGGGTGACCACGGGGTGGCGGTGCTATTGCTTGCACTGACAGCGAGGCGCGTGTCTTGCCGCGCGTAGGCTTGGCTTCTGTTACTGCATAATGCATGGGGGTGGCGGACGCCGGACTCAAATGCTGGAGGTACCGGTGTTGAATGATGCTATAGGCACAGTTGGCGATGTGCAGGCATGCTTCGAGGGGCTCAGAGACATGGGACAATAGCTGCAGTTGTAGCTCGGAAGGAAGTTTTAGTAGCCAAATTGTCCACAGTGCAACGTCTGGTAGAAAGTCTGTGTCCACAAGGGCGCGTAAGTGGCGCCACAGCTGTGTCAGGGTACGGTCATCGATGTGTTCCTCATGGGTAATGCATTGGCTTGACTCAGTAGGAGGACGGGATAAGTGTTCAACAATACAAGCTTTAGCAAATTCGTACTTATTCTGAACGGAAGGCGAAAGCAGCAAGTCACTAATAAGTTCCGTGTGATTGTGCAGGTGACTAAGAAGGCACACGAATCGGGCTCTGTCATCTAGGATGTCATGAATGTCCAACATTTTATCCACTAATGCAAACCATGTCTTAGGGTTCTCTGTTTTAGAGCTGGCAGTTTTGGGAATCTGCTAGGCGTGAGGTACTGAGGAATCGTCGGTCCAGCGAACACACTACTCAGAGGTGCAGGCGGTGTAGCAGTGTAGAGTGGTGCCAAATCAGGATTGTAGGCACCACGAGACTGGCACACAGTAGCTGTACTAATCTGGTTAATAGGGACAAAACTACATGATTTACAAGCAGCAGGAGTGCAAGAAGAGAGTTCAGTCTTGACATGTGAGTTCAGTTGCATAGTGTAGGCAGGTACAGTTGCTGGAGCCCCGGCTGGTGGGGGCACGGTTGGGTGCAGAAGACTCTCCAGTACCATGGAAACAGGTGCAGTTCGGACTGGTGAGCATGCGACTGGTGTTTGCCAATCGAAAGAACCCGGCGCGGAAGTCGATGAAACGTTGTGGACCAGCGCGGGTGGGGCGATCGGTGCCACTGTGGGGGCGGGCGGTAGGGATAGGATAGCTGGTAAGAATGGGTGCAGGAGTGCATCGGGTGCAGTTGAAACCGACGTGGCAGGAATGGATGAAACCGTCGGGAAAACATGCGGAAGGTGAACAGGAGCCGGGATGGGGTGCGGTGCGGGAGGCATGGCTGCATCATACCTGAGCGGTTGTAAGGTGTCCATGAAGAGTTGTGTAGTCTGCGATTGTAGAGCAGGCATCGTGTGTGGGTGCAGCAGTTGAGCAGGAACATGCTGTGGCGGCCAAGCGGGAACCATTGAGGTTTTCTCTGGGCCATGTAGGTTAGAATCTGGTTGACAGCGGACTTCACTTTGGCACTGAAACTGCGGCATGATTTCCAGTATGGGTTCATTTTCCACTTTGAAAAACTGCGGCTGTGAAGTCAGATCACAGGGACTGAACAGTTGTTGAAACATTGTTCGTAGAACAATACAAATCACTGTTAATAGCACTCACAAATTGAACGAAAACAGATCGGAGTCACGAATGTGGTTATTCCTGATACGCGGAGCGGTGGCGATCATTAAATAACACACCAAAATACATGAATACAACTTCACTATGCATGAATATTTACAATGTCATACACAGTCGGCAGCACAAAACAAAATGAAAAGCAATATGGTGGCGCACAATAGGTCCCCATGGGTCAGAGAGCCTGCTATGGCAAAGATCTATCACTCGTAGAGTCTGTAGTCGCCACAACCTGTTGTTTTTGTTGTTGCCTCTATATTGTGGAATCCTTCTTTTGAAGTTTGCCTCAATCTGTATTTGCATGTGAAAACTATGTAAATAAGAGATTCAGGTGTATTTTCAATTTTATCTTCATTTATTTGTTCTCCACATGATATAAACTGCGTTTCCAAAAGACTGACTGTCCGAAGCACATCAATACACACTGAGATAAAACACAGAGACTGAGACAATAGACAGACAAAGCAGCACTGCTGCATTCCTTTATACAGAATTTTAATAATGAATTCCATAATAACCCATTATCAATTGGGTACAATTTCGATCTTACAATTAAAATTTACAAAACATAAAGAAACTGATATTACAGCCAAATACAGTATAAAATACAAAATAGAATGACATAATTTTTGTAGTGTCATCTGTAGTTTTAAATATGAAAATCTATCTGAACTTTAAGTGCAGTTGTGTCTTGTATTATTTTAGTTATGTAATTAATTACAGTGTGGATTTTGTTACTAACGTTTAATGACAGAACTCATCCTTCATCTGATTACATACATAAAATTTACAAATACGGCCTCAAATTCCCAAAATTGGATAGTTGGATGGTGTAAAAAATGTAGAGTTAATTAGAAATGTATTTACAAAGACTATTAATGTCAAACATGTACATAAAAATAAATAACAAATGAAAATTCTTTGCTTGCCAATTCCCTCTAAGCTGTTTCACAACGCAATGAAGTGTTCTGTTATCAGATTCTTCAACTCCAATTTTGTTAATTAGAAGTATTTATTTTTCATGCTAACATTTCTGCAGTCTCTAATTATTTATTGTTACAGAATGTTCACCACGCTTTTATGAAATGATGACTAATGGTTCTGATTAATGGTGTCAGTCAGTTACAATTAGGAATGTATTTAGTGATGAATCTCAAACATTCTATTTACTTACATACTCTTTAGGATATGTAGAACTATACAATATTCTCTTAACTATACAGACAGTATATGATATTGGACTGATATCGTAATATTCAGTTGATATCTTGGAAAGCCGTGCCATTATATTTTGTCTCATTTCATTACTTTTTTTGGATCCTTAGTAAGTTTCATCTTGAATTTTATTTTTCAATTCAAACAGCTTCCTTATAGATTCACATCAGACTCTTTAGTCACTATATGAGATGGTCCCGGGAGTCAAAATTGTAAAAGAGTCTTGATGGAAGTTTATCTTCCATACTTGACATGTCCTATACCCGCGTAAAAAGAGATCTACAGATGAATAAAGCTAGTACTATTACTACTACTCTTCAAATAACTTTCAACTGGTTTACATAAGCTTGAACTTTTACTAAATAACCATTAACAGGTATGCTTCTGAGAAGAGATGTCATCAACAGTAATACAAACCAACAGATTTTCTACAAGACTTACAGTCTTTTCTTGGTTCTTCATAGGTGAATTTTCCCCTTAAGGAGTCCATGTGGTGCTTGAAGCTCTGTGTTTTACTTGCTATGAAATAAATACCTCTGCTGGGAGACTCCAACCACAGCATACCACCTAAGGAATACCTCAAATGAATAATACAATGCAAAAAAATACATGCACTACTACATAATGACATTTGTATAAATATATCCATCTGCACATTGTTTGAAAGCTGTAACTTTTAACATAAAATTAACTATCAGCACAGTTACTCAATTATACACAGTAAGAATACAGAAAACATCTCTGTCTTTTAAGGGAAAAATCCCAAATTTAATTATGTAAAAATTCTGCTCCTTCACTGAACGTATTGTTCTATCTGCAAATTAGGTTCTACAGCTTTATTATTGTATCTCTCCTGATATTGTTTGGTCATCACAAGAATTTCAAAGTAGGCTCACCATGTAAATATTATCATACTGCCTCAATCGGAGTCACTTAGCTTGAATGTAATAAACTATTAAAACTTACCTGTCATATCTACTGTGTGCGTTTTTCATTACACAGTGTAAGGAACAGGCTACCGAAATTCCCTCACACTCTCACTGCTGGATTCACTTGTGGGTGAAATATATATATTAGTACCTGCTGGACTACCTGTTTAATAAAAAATATGAGCTATAAATAGCGGTCTGTTTTCTGACAAAAGTTTATGTTGTATTTCCACTTTCTGGAAATGCTCATTACCAATAACCCTTGTAATTAGTACTGCTGTCCTTGATGTCAGTATTGTACTCCTTACATATCATTGGATTCTGAGCTTTCACGAGAATGCCCATTTCTATGAGAAAGTATTGTCTTGCTGTATTTTGAGAACAATGGCCAGTACTAGTGCTCACACGTTGCTTCAGTGTGTGCAGAAGAGTCGATGTTGGGCTCCCTCATGAAGTGGTTGTGTGGTCATGCAAGGATAAATAGTAGGAAGCATTTATTAGAATGTGAATGCCATAATGTTGAAAGCATTGTGTTGTACAGTTGCCAGATGTCAATCTGTGGGAGTGAAGTCCATACTTGTTGCACATTGTCATTCAATACAGGAACAGCTAGTGCTGTTTGTGGAGAATGCTGATGTTGTCATCTGATGATGTCTCACATGTACTCAATTGGAGACAGATCTACTGATTCAGCAGACCAAAGCAACATGTTGCCAGTCTACAGAGAATGTTGAGTTACAAAACTGGTATGTGAACAAGGTTTATCTTGTAGGAAGATGCCCCTGGAATTCTGATCACAAATAGTAGCACAACAGGTTGAATCACCAGATCAACAAACAAATTTTCATTCAGCAGGCATGGGATAGCCACTAGAGTGCTCCTGCTGTCATAGAAAATCACACTCCAGACCATACTTCCCACCAGCACATGGCCATCATTGGCACTGAGGCAGAATAAGCTTTCATCAGAAAACACAACAAACCTCCACTGTACCCTCCAATGAGCTCTTGCTTGACACCACTGAAATCTGAAATGGCTGTGTTTGAGGTCAGTGGAATGAATGCTACAGGATGCATGGCTTAGAGCTGTCCTTCAAGTACCTGATTTTTAAGAGTTCTTTGTGTCCCTATGGTGCCAATTGCTGTTCAAATTGCTGCAGCAGATGCAGTATGATGCACCAGTTACATACACTAAACACAGTGATTTTGCCTCTTGGTAGTGGCACGTGGCTATCCAGAGCCCAGTCTTCTTGTAACTGTACATTCCCATGACAACCACTACCAGCAATCATGTATAGTGGCTATATCCTGCCAAGTCTTTCTGCAGTATCACAGAAGGCACATCCCATTTCTCATAGCTCTATTGCATCACCTCATTCAAACTCGGTGAGTTGTTGATAATGGTGCCTCTGTCACCTTAAAGGTGTAATTGATTAACATCATGTCCAGTATTAGAGGTAACTAAAGCTCATGACTGTTACAGTGTGTATTTAAAGCAACTGTGATTTGCATCATCATAGTGGCGCTACCAGAGCTACTCTTATATGACTGGAGCAAAATCTGAGTAGATATCATCTTTCAGATGTAGAAACATGGCTACAAACTTTCATTTATGTCATACAACTCCTCCTTAATGTTATGATTTTTTTTCTGTGAGGGTGTTACTCACATGATCAGGTTTATTTTTTATCAAAGCATTTTCTTCATATAAATCTCCCATACTTGAGTTTGAAAGTCCTATAATTGCATAAATAAACATGAAAAAACATTAACAATGAGAGCAGTTTAGCTTTACATCTTGCAACAGTGCCAGGATGACTGCTCTTCTGTGAAGAATAGTGACTGAAACATGAAAATCAGAAATAACTGAGAATAGTAGAGCTACTAGTCTACCTGTGGAGAGTAATAATATCACATCATCACCAAAACATCATGTGTGAGACAGAAATCTATGGCACCTTGGATTGCAGTGTTTCGAAACAAGAAGGTGTATTCTACATTCTTGGACTGCAGTGGTTTGAGACAGCTGTAATGATGAGACAAGACAATGGCGCAGCTTGCAGTATCACATCAACACCACTGCTACAACAACAACCAACAGTCACAGTAATAAACATACATGTTGCAATAATGCCAATACAGTGTAAGTTGAAATTGCTGTAGACGAAACTTTTCATTTATTTTGGGCATGATGAATTTTATTGGTAGAAATTAGTTAGACTTGTGTTTTGTACTCTCAAATTTCATGTGTAAAAGTGTCATCATAAAAGGAACAAATACCGGAAGATAGTGTTGTGGGAGCTCAGCTTAGAGAAGAGGACATGAATTGGGACCTAATGGTCATACTCAATGCAATAAGGGAAAGACAAGAGAAATTATGGAAGAAGCTCAGGACAAAATTATGAAAAAAAGACAGGAATGTCCAAAAAAAAGCCTTGAAAGAAATAAAAGTATATAAGGAGAGGCAAGAGAAAATTGCCAAGATATTTAAGGAGGGTCCAGAAGAAATGGAAAAGATATTTGAAGAGAGAAAACAAAAGAAACATGCAGATGCTTAGATTGAATTGTAAAATAGACCTATAATTCTTACAGGCTTTACTTTACCTGTGGTGTCGCAATTAGGAGCAAGTTTAGACATCAACTTGTTATTTGAAGCACCTAGTTCTGAACTTAGCATATCAAGCAGAGTGCCAACCACTGCAATTTCAGATGACAAAATGACCAGTACATGCACAGACAGTGATAGTACTCAATCAGGTGCTAACATCTTTGTCATGGATGCAGACATATTGTCAGTGAATAAAGAATGTAATTTGATACAGAAGGATCAAGTAGATGATGAAACAAATAAAAAATTGTAGATGGTGATTGCACAGATTTTCAGTGCGAATTCAGAAGTATTGTCAGAAGTAAGGAAAATACTTCAGAGTAGAATATTCAAACAAAGGATACAAAACTCATCAAAGAATAAATGAAACAAATTCCTATGAAACAAAATAAAGTGATTTAGAAGAGAAATGTCATATTTCATTAGATCATGTTGTTCAGGAAGGAAGAATAAGAAAGTTTGTCATAAGAAGATGCTGAAAAGATATTCTTGGATAAATACAAATCTGAAAGTATAAAATATGATAGTTTAAATTTTACTTGCAACCTTCCATGCTACTAATGATTTCACATAATGTATTCAAAATTATTACAAAAGGAATCAGGAAGTAATCAGTATTTGAAGTATGGTAAAAATAAAATATCACTGTATGTTGGGTGAGCAATGGCTAATGCACCAAGTGCACAGTGTACTGCCTGGTGGTATAATTGGAACTATAGAGCAGCCATGATGAAGATCCACACAAGATGGAAAGAAGAAGAAGCAGCAAGAGTTAAGAGGAAATTCAAGTCAAGGATTGAGGGAAGACATGATTACTGCCATGTTACACACAAAATTGTTATGGCTTGTTGATTCATGTACAGAAACACAGAAAGAAATTGAATGAAACAAAATGCTATCAGTCATCGTCAAAAGAGTGTCCCTTAAATGGCATGAAACAGAATAAGGAGAGCTGAAGTGACATATTGTCAGTTGACTATGTACAAGGACATAAATATTATGCAGTGGAAGAGGAGAAGAAAAAAGAGAGAAGATATGTGGATACGATGTGTTTGGCACATTATGTGGTCAGAAGAAGTCTGAGTGGCACTTGAAATTAAAAGAATTATTAAATATGTATGAACAATCATTTATTTAGTAATTAAATATTGTTTGCGTTATAGTACTGAATATGTGTGTGACTAGCAGCAATGTGAAATTTTCTTTCTTTTAGCATTTTATAACTCTAAGTCAGATGTGTCACGTGCTGCACATGTGAAGAGTTCTTGTCAGGTGTACAGATACTGAGATGCATTAATATTCCCATGTTTGCCAATTGACTGACTTCATGTAGTGGCAGTTCTGTTGATGAAATCATCATACCACCATGCCTCGCCTTGTCTGCAGCCTAGAAGATAGGGCATGCGCTGGTCCTGATTTGCTCTCACCTCTTACTGCCGAGCCTCTGCTGCTTCAGCAGAGTCAAATGCTGCATGGAGGGGGCTGTGCAGAAGTGTTTCCTTAGATCTTATCCCTGCACTGAGCCATTTAGAGGCCACTGATCTCCTTTTGCACAACCACTATCTGTACATTGCCAACATGCCTCCCACCTTTGCAGCTGCTGTTCAACATCTGCCCCCAGTGGAGTTGGTGAGCAAATCAGCAACACTTTCCACCTGCTGTGAGGCAAGAAATGATGAGTTTTGGCCCTGCTGCCATCCACTATACAGAAAATTCACACTTGCCCTGCAGTACCTGGCATCTACCACAGAAACATTGCTATCAGTTGCTATTTCTCCTGTCATTGAGTGTGTGCATTGCTAAAGTGTTGTGTGGCAAAGTGGATTGTGAGTGTTTGCAACTGGAGAATGGCCACTAATTTGTATTAACTGTATTTATTGATGCTTTTCAACTGCAAATATCACATCTTCTACCTGTTTTAGATTACTTATACAAAAAAATTATTTAATTCTTAATGTTATGGTAACATATATTCTTGAACTGTTATTTGTACTACACATGTTGATGAAATGTTGTGTTTGAATTGTGTGAACAATATATTTTGTGTGTGACAGCGCAAAGTGCACTGTGTAAAATAGACCTCTTTGGCATTGTCTAACACTCTTTGTGTGCGCTAATTATTCTGTTGTGTTTGCTGTAAACTTTTTTGTTCTTGAATGTGCAAATATAGTTATCAGTAAAATGTCCTTCTTTTCTCCTTAATACTTATTCAGCTGCGCAAATTCCAATATGTTGTTTTCTATTGAGATATAAATATTTTTCATTTTTGCCTCTGTGCCCATAGATGTGGGAGTAAATATTGTTGTCCTTTACACACACACACACACACACACACACACACACACACACACACACACACATAACGAGAGTAAACGAGGTTGATTATCACATGAATCATGATATTTTCTCAATTGTTTCAATATATAGAGCTACATTTACATGTACATAATAAGATTCTTTTTGCTTAACCTAACCAATATTTACATACAGAGGACATCTGAAGTATCAAAATTTTTGATTTTATGGAAGTATGTTATTACAGTGTGTTATTCAGGCATAAAAAATACTTTCAGTAACATTGGTGATGATACTATTTTTTTTTTTTTTTTTTTTTTTGTGCAACCTGTACATGTAGCTTCTGTAGATTTATATGAACATTCATCAACAATAGTATGATTAAGATGTGGTGCATGCTGTAGACATTTCAGTGGACTCCATTAAGAAATTTTTGGCACTATTTTTGATGACCTCTATACAAAAATACTTCATTATTTTTATTGGTAATTAATCTAATTATGTGATAAATTTTATTTCTATGTATGTTCATCACCTGCTTATCACTTACATAAACAAAAATATTTAAAAAAATGTAATTTTCTCTCTAGGGACGAGATAATGTGAAGCGTACATGAAGTTTCTATTGAATTATATTAAAATAACCCATGAGGAAACCATTGCTGGGTTGTTAATTGGTTATTTGTTCCTGTGTGGATTTTGTTGCTGGGTCAAAATTTCTGTGGGATTTCTATTTTCTTTTTCTTTTCAAAAAATTTGTTTCCTAAGTTTTTGAAAAACTGTTTTACCATGAGGATTAAATGAGTACTACTGTTATTGATTTCTTAACATATCAGTATTGTACTCCTTATTTATTGCTGGCTTCTGGAACTAAGAGTGCCCTTCTCTCTGAGGAAGCACTGTCTTGCTGTAATGGTCATGTGCTAATGGTTATGAACCATCTTGGTGTGTGCAGAAGAGCTGATATTGGGCTCCCACATAGAGTGGTCACGTTCAGTGATGTATAGTATAATTAGTAGGAAGAATTTGTTAGAATGTGAATTTATTTGTAGAAAGCGTTTTGTCTATTTGTAGAAGAAAAATATTCTCGTAATTCAGTTATTTCTTGCAAATGTACTTCGGATTAATTAAGAGACTTACGGTTGTTACAGTGTTGTGTTTGGGAATCAGTAATTGTCATAGAGAAACTTGTCAATAGCAGAATGTAAATGAAAAGCTTCCATGATCTGTGGTCATCTATTTAATAAATCTGTCAATGCAACATAGCAATTGTTACTTAATTGTGAATTTGAAACAAACACAACTGTTAATTGAGGCTGGATAGGCAAAAACATTGGTAGAGAAATGTGTTACATGTAAAAGGAAATATACCAAAGTAATTAGACTTGTACTATTATTATTTCAAAATGACATTTCTATTTTCAACTGAATAACTTTAATATTTGAAAAGTATAAGAGGCACATATTTGTATAAGGCAATGATGAGGTTCAATTCATAACAAAGTATGTTCTCTATGTAAAGTTCCTACACTTGAGTCCAATATTTTACATTAGGAAAATTAATGTCCTGTGATCTGAGTGCACAGTTAGTTTGTGGAGGGTGGAAACTTTAATTATGAATAAATCTCAGATAAGAGTTTCTAGGGTAAACTAAAATTGTTGCTGAAAAGAGGAACTAAAGGTTTTTATGAGGTGCATTATTTTACAAACGATTAGAAATGTTTTCATTGAAAATCTCAACTCCCTATGTTATGTAGCATCAAAAGTTCTGAATATCCCTTTAAATCATTTTATTTCAGATAAACTAATTAGTTTGATCTTCTTAGAAATCATGAAATTACACAGTGAGCATTAAAATCTTATGAGTAGGTGTTGAAATGAAAAATTGTTCATTTTACACAGTGATATTATTACATAATGGAAAAAAGAAAAAATCCTTTGTATATAAGGAGTAGAGCTGTAGCAAATGGAGCCTCCCACCACCTTGCTGTATTTCAACCTTTTTAGTAAAGATAGAGGAAACACCTTAAGTTAGGATATAAGTTGAGATTTTGTGAACATAATCACTTTAAAATTGTGCTGACAAATCTGTTTTATTATTATTATTATTATTATTTATGAGTGGCATTTAATAAGTAATGTGGCATTTTTTTCTGAAAGCATGTTGGTTTTATCCTGTGTTCCAGTACACCACATTATTCCCCACCCTTTTTGCTACAAAACCCCATTTTTCAAAATAATCTCCATTCAATGCGGTGACTTTACACCTCTTTACTGGGAGGACCTGTATGCTTGCATGGTATACCACACTAGTTGTCAACATCAGAACCAATGCCTTGCTGCATTGAAAACCTTCCCATTATCCAAGTACTGCTTGCGATGGAGTGCATCCTTCATTGAGCCAAACAAATGGAAGTTGGAAGGTGCGAGATCTGGGCTGTAGGATGGATGAGGAAGAACAGTCTAATGAAGTTTCTTGAGCTCCTCTCAGATATACGGGCTAATGTGAGGCCTTGTATTGCCATGGAGAAGGAGAAGTTCATTTTCATTTTTGTGGTGAAGAACATGCTGTGGGTAGCACAACATCTTGAGAGTTGATCATTGCACAATGAGGGAGGACATCAAACAGGTCACCCTGTCCGAGTCCCAGAAGCCCATTGTCATGACTTTGAACCTTTTTTTCAGAGAAGTGATGTGGCACCACGCCAAGGATTACTGCTTTGTTTCCAGTTTGAAGTGATGAACCCAAATTTATTGCCTTTAATGATGTTTTGCAAAAAATTGGCACGATCAGCTTCATAATAAGCAAACAGTTCTGCACAAATGGTCTTCTTTGAGGCAGCAAGGAAGCCAGTGGGTACACACCTTCAAGTACCCCAACTGGTGCACAAGTGTGTCTGCACTACCAAGAGAGACATCCAGTTGAGCAGTGAGGTATTTGATTGTGATCTATCAGTCACCTCAAATGAGAGTGTCCACACATTCCAGCACTGCAAGAGTCAAAATTATGTGCAGCTGGCTACCACATGGGAAAGTGGACAGGTCCAAAAAGAACTCAACTCCAGCTCCTTTACAGATGCCATTTTGAAGCCCACGTATAACACTGCCACCTATCGGAACTTCATGAAATTACAGGGACTGAAGTGCACATGTAACTACAAAGACTGAAGTGAAAATATTCCATTATGTCCCACAAAAAATTCTACATTTTTCCATCCAAAATCAGATGAGAAAAATATGTGTTCCATTTCTTATCAAACGAGCTTCATACCTATAGTATCACATAACATGTGCTTCCCATTTCCACGTCCTCTACTATACCAAGTCTCTCAGCTATTCTGTCCTCGCCAAGCACCAAACTGCTCCACAAACTTAATCCATTGTTTATAATCGCTTCCTTATAAAATGTGAAAAGCAGTCCTGCGTGTGTGAAATACAACAAATGGGAAAGCGAGATGGTGAAAATATATGTGCACCTATGAACACTAAAAACAACAACACATCCAGCACTTCCAATGTCATGATAAACTCAACAAGCCAAAAATGTGTAAGTAAATGTAAATGGAAGATGGTGACATACAATAAAAGAAAAGAAAACATCAAAGCTATCCAAACGGAAGAAAATGAGTAGCTAATAATTGGTGACTCACTGCTGAAAAATATTCGATTCAATTCAGTTCAATTTATTATCATCCATTTTATCATATACATGATATAGGAATTGTCATAAAGCAAGAGACAGAGAGAGAGAGAGAGAGAGAGCATGATTTATATTTTTAACAATTAAGGGAAATAAAATTTTCTTGATTACACTTTAACATTTTCTTAATTTCACTTTATATATTTTGTCTTCTTTTTACATGCAAGATGAAAAAAACCACATGGTTTATACAAAAAAAACGTTAAAGGAAATAATATTTTCTAAATTACACTTCTTAATTACAATTGAATTGAACTGAATTGTTCTCTTTCTTTTTGCTGCATCACTCTGATCTCTATATGATTTCTGTGGAAAAATATTTACCACTCAATCTTGTGCAAACAAATTTAGTCTGTAGAACATTAAAATTCTTTTTCTGTGGTCAGAAATTCTCTTTTATTGAGTAGTCAGGGATACACTTATCATTTACAAATAACGTTTATTGCAAATACAAATTTCAGTCACTGTGTGGCCATGTTCAGTACAGAACATGTAAGATAAAACATTAAAACTCATGTAATGAAGAAGGTCAAACAATGACTGAAATCTGGAATTGCAATAAACATTATTTTGGACTAATTACCTTATCCTTTACTACTTAAATAAATAAATGCACTGGGTACATCTGCTTCCATATGGTATCAAATCTGATGATTTTATTTTATCATTTTGTCAACATTATTGTTACATTTACAAATAAAGAAATAATGATCTTAGTTAAAAATAGCCTTCATGTCTTAATTAAATTTTAAGTATTGTGTCTCTGTATAGCGTAATCAGAATAACTGTAGCAATGTCTCCCTCTTCAGAGGACTTTTTATTAGAAACAAATTCATTTTCTTTTTAATCAACATTGTTGATGCAACTTTAAGTGAATATCACATTTTATCATTGCGCTGTAATTTGTTTATTGATGCAGGAAAAACTCAATTGTTCAGTTTACAAAATTATTTGGTATTATTTTGCAAAATGCAGTGATAATACCTGGGATAATGCACAAGATGTTGTTTGTTGGGCATGGAATGGCTGTGGAAATTTCTCGAGCTCCATGACTTCTTGCAATCTGTAAGTATATCATAGTTCTCATTGCTTAGTTCTACAAAACATTTCAGTTCTGTCCATTAACATGTCTTCTATCTTGCACCTTTAGGTTGATTGATGGTTTAATGCAGGTCAAATGTGTGGAGCCAGCTGCTGAACCAAAATATGATATCATTGAAGGGACAAAGCAGAATCTGATTGTACTACTTTCAGCAATTTCTGACTATAGCAGCATTAGTCTCTCAGTTCAAGATGTCAACTTTAAGGACACTTTCTTATTCCAGGTTATATACTGATATTTCAGGACAATTATGTCCAAAAGATGTAGGAAATAGTTATCTGAGTAGTTATGAATTTTG
Organism: Schistocerca piceifrons; assembly: GCF_021461385.2. NCBI lineage: Eukaryota > Metazoa > Arthropoda > Insecta > Orthoptera > Acrididae > Schistocerca > Schistocerca piceifrons. The sequence continues at coordinate 139,982,074 of NC_060141.1, read as the reverse complement.
CACATTTTCAGAAAAATACATGGCGTGTAATCAAAGACAAAAAATAAAACCATTTTACAACTTTTCTGACATCACAGTATATTCTTCAAAAATATTTTTTAAATTTCTCTCTAGTCCTTTGGCCTGAAAAAACATTTATTTCCAAAGAAAGAGATATTTTATTTCCCTCTGTAAAGGTAGAAAGAAAGTATGGTTTAAACTACCTGACTGAATACTGTTCTGCTACTGCATGTGTGTCCATTTCCTACCATTCCTATTCGTTTTTAAGAAGTAAAATTTATGTAGCAACAAATCTAATGCACAAGGAGGTTTTCTAACAATCTCAGGAAATTTTATCAAGTACTGTATATATTGCTACAGCACTCTAGAATCCTGTAGTGTCATTCTGAAGCACTAGTCACAATAATACTACTCTCTGTGTTGACAACTATTCTTTATTGACTCAATGACGCAAATGACTGAAAACCTTTTTGTTAGGAAAGCATATTTAGACTCTTAGTAGTCAAATTTTGACTTTTATCCTGTGTTCTTTTCCTACTTCTTTTACTTCTTGTATTCAGTTATAGACTTACATGTAAATAGATATTAATACATATTACAATGTTGGGCATACCCTTCTCCTCTGGACAGACTGCTACAACACTTACACAAATCTTACAGAGAAAAAAGTCAAGTATTGTAATCCCATTATGGAATTTGCTGAGTTAATTATTCACTGAAAAACAGCATGTACAAGCAACAGGATGTACAAGGTGAAGCTTCATGTCAGAATATAAAATTATATGAATGACAGTTCTATTGGTTTATAAAACAATGAGAAAGAATGTCTGGCTGCTACTTACTTTCAACGTGCAAAGTATTTGGTACTGTTGGTAGACACACATAAAAAATCATGACTAATTTCTAGGTTTTTGAACTATTACTTTGTCCCTTTTGAGAAGGAGAGATGGTAGGACAGTGCATCTTCTTCTGTACTAGATGGAATTTCTTTCTAGAAAAACCATCTTTTAGGAAACAGTATCCAATTCCTCTTCTTAAGACATGTGCATATTGTATCTCATATTTACAATTCAGGAAACTTAGTTACAAATTGTTTGCAGACCTTTATATGGATGGTAATTGTCTATACAAATAAATGAATAACCTTTTACATACAGTCAGTAAATGCTAACTTCATTTACTATGACTTCGTCACTTTTGTTATGATCTACACTGCATGCCCCACAGTTTATTTTAAAGCTGGTGCAGTGGTGGCACAGTGTAGTTGGCCAACTAACAGTTGTCACAATGCACAGAAAGAGTGCCCCAGTCTCCCTGTTGTACAGACATATTGTGTCCATCCAGGCTCAGATACATGCAAAACAAAAATAAATAAATAAATAAATAAAAATAAAAATAAAACAATAAAAAATTAAAAAATTTAAAAAAATAATAATTCCCGCACAGGGTGCAGGTTGATATTAACCACTTAACTAACAAGAAAACACTTTCCCAGATTGTGTATATGATTTGTTGACTACAGAAAGACAAGGGGCAACACATGTTTTTCTTCAAAGTGATATGTTATGCCACAAATCCCCGTCATTGAGACAAATGATATCATGACATATCTATGATCTAACCAAAGAACTTTTCTTAGCTGCTAACAAATTTTTCTCAGTTATAAATGAATTAGAACCACCGCCTGTTCTCTTATGATACCCACTTTCAGTTTTATAAAACAATCCAATTGATTTATTGCCTCAAGTAGTATTAATTATGTGGTTTTATAGGATTTACAGTCCTTTTTACCTCTGTTTTAAGTCTTCAGTCCTTAAACCATTGTGCCACATATCTATCAACATATTACATTGCTCAAAGTAAAATAAGTGTATTCTTTCATATAAATATACTTTTAACACATCTTGTAATTTGTAAGTTAAGTTGTGGTCAAAACAAGGTTCTAAGCATTTACTAACTTTTTACAGTATTGTTATGACTAAGTGCATGTGAACTACCAAACAATAAAGATTAATAATACAGTTCCACCTTTACTTTAAGCAACTATGCCTCCAGTTCTGAGAGTAAACATTCACCCACCATTCAGTACTTATGAAAATTATAGCTTAATATAGGCCATACCTCTTACTTGGCACACATTGCTTGTCAGTAATAAAGATAAGGAGGTGGATTTACTATTCCATCTATGTTAAAGCCACCTCCCCTACAAAACTCTTATAAACCAAAGCATATAACTTAAAATGTTCCAGAAAGAGTACAAATTTCCCTTGGTATAAAGTCTTAACAAACAACTTTTCTGTTATTTTATGCAAATCCACATAATACTGTACAAAAATATACAAAGGTATATTCATATACTGTACCTTCACAAGAACTTTTAAAAAATTGCATTCCTTTGTAGTGCTAAACTCAATATTTCCCAGACTATCACTGGGATACACTACACTAAACGAAGCTGGCAGTGTGATACATTATTTCATACTGGACCTGTCACCAAACCAAATGAATCTCACATTTCAAAGTATTAGCAACATTTTGCTGTCTTGCATATTATAATTATTTACTCATTACTCCAAAAAGGATACACTGCTGATCACTGTTAACACAAGACGCTGAGTTCCAGGCAGGCACAACAAAAAGTTGTTAACATTGAGCTTTCAGCCAAATCATTCTTCAGAAATGATAACACACTCACTTTCAGACAAGCAGGCAACCTCATGCACACATGACTAGTATCTCTGGCTGCTCTGACCAGAATGCCTGTTATTCCGTTAGAGTGGCTGGAGATAGCACTCATGAGCAAGAGGCGTACTTGCTTATGCATTTTCTTTTCTGAAAAAGACTTTGGCCAAAAGCTCAGCATGTAACAGACTTTTTCACTGCACATGTCTGCAGCTCAAAATTTCATGATTAGCAATCTAACCTTCTCATAATACTGTTTACAACTCAAACTTGGCTTTCCATTGCTTGAATTTAGCTCTTGTTTCCTAAGTCATGAATAGCCTACAAAGCTTAACCATATGTATCCTTATTATTTATTTGTTTATTTTCTTAAAACCATGTAAAATGGACTACAAAATATAGGCAGATTCATGATAACTGAAGAAAACTTCACAAGCTAAGACCACTAAAAGATCATTTTACTGAATCATCAGTTTCAGCAGTTGTGCTATCATCATTGCCTCAGCAAGAGGATGAACAGAAGTTGATAACAAAATATTTTACAATCATAACATTGCAACTTGATAAACTGACTTGTTAGATAAGCTGTTGAATAGGGATGTGGAAATGGATTAATAATTTCTTGAATAATTGGAAAAATTGATTGGAAAGAACAGTTGGAAAAAAATTTGAAGGTAATTTATGAATCTGTGCACAGTCTTGGGTGAACTTAACCGATACCAATATCAACAGACCTTTAATATCATAACATTCAAGGTCAATGCACGTAATTTGCATTATGTATTGTTGCTTCCAGTAGTGTGGGGTACCAAATAATCCCTCCAACCATTGAAATTGTCCATCTATCACACGAAGCATAATATTTTTAGAATAAGTAAAGAAAGTTCAATAAGTGCCTATCAAGTCTGGAGTCATTACTTTCACATTAATTCCATTGTGTTTAGTCTTGAGTGTGAGAATGTCAATGCAGGAATGCTTCGCCAGATACAGTGTGAATTATTCTTGTCTGCTCTGAAACTCTTGATGCAGGACCTTGGCAGTGAGTGAAATAATGAACAGATAGGATTTGAACTTATAACTGTGCAAATAAATATTCATTTTCTAATAACTTTTTATAATACTGTTAATGAATGGTTAAAATACACATTTTTAACAGTGCTGGTACGATGGATCCAAGCATACGTTTATATGCTACCACTTCCTGAAACAAAAGGTGTGAAGATACAGAAATTAATAAATTGAAGAGCATATTTCTTACTTTGATTCGTACAGATTTCCCTTTTGAGGTTTAATAATCATGGCTGGTATGGTCATAGGCTTTATTTTAGACCATTTGAGTTTTCCTGAATGGTTATCAATTTGTATGGGCATGTCAGCTTCTTTCATCCCATACATACATAAGTTTTTTTCTCTCGTAACAAAGTGCATGCGGTAACTGTGTAGTTCCACTATTGTCAGTCAGCATCTGCACAGTGTTTAGCCTGTGAAGTATGCATGAGCAGCCCAGCATCCATTATCTTCACATTTCATGCTCTTGTGTCCAGTACAAGGCCAGTGTGTCCATGTTTGTATTTACAGTGGCTTTCCCCACACTGATTCAAAACTCATATTCAGTGGCATGATCCTTTGTCAAAGCTTTGATGAGGTGACAATGGGTTTCCATATCAGTGGCCCATGGAATTTATTTCACCTCGTTGCTCTTATGTATTTAGTAGGGAGACCAGCTGTACATCTGACATCCATCAACAAGGTAAGCTCCTTGCTACTTTTATGATGTTGCTGAGTACAGAAAATTCATGTTACATGAGGTATTGTCATTTTTAGTTTGCCACATGCACACCCATGTATTGTTTTAACACATGTACAATTAACACTCTGCTGCTGAGTTTTGTATGTTCATGCGGTTTGTCTTTCATACAGTCACGTTACATAAAATTTCTGTAGTGTCCTTTCCACATACTGTACACATAACATAATAAAACACAAATACAGCTGCAAAATACTTTTATCCTATTCCTTTGCAGACATGCTTTTGTCATCACTCATATACATTATAGCCTGTAACGTATTCTCTCCCCTTTTCATATATAGGGTCATTACTTGTCATTTGGTTATAGTACATTTTGTCAGATTTCATTTTCATTACATTATTCAATTCCAATCATTTGAGCACACATTTTACTATCGTTTGTTTATATGTGCTTCATATAAAATTCACACAGTAATAGATTCTGTTTTCATTTATAGCATAAACTGACATACATTTCATTTCAATTTACAGTGACTCCCTGTTGGAGCACATTTATCAATTCAAATAGAATTAAAGAAGTAAACAATAGTAGCTACAATAGCTACTACATGCTGCTCAGATAACTACGCACAGCCTTGTCTTTCTAGATTACTCCAGGTAGGATCTACACACTGCAGGGTTGTGGAAATTCCATGAAAGGCATTTATGTGCTCAGTTACATCTCATTAATAAACTTAGCTGTGATCCCCCAGAGTAAAATAGTTTCTTGCTTCTGAGAACAACTCAGATCTGATCATACCAATCATATCAAATACTTATGCAGTGTTTAAGAGTGCAGCTCAATTTCTACTTGTTATGTTCATTGTATAAAGGATAACCATTTTATGTGCTTATGTTTATAGAGTTGTATCATCAGCACAATAAGTTACATATAATGAGCATAAAACAATGCTTACGTAAGTAACAAACAAGCATAAAAATTTCACTGTATTTCAGGTGTTTGTCACTTTCATGGGTAGTCAACACTCGCAGTAGTTACATTTGGACTCCTTCATTATTTGGTAGTACTCAGTCTTAATTCAGCATCATGATAAGTCTTGTACTGCAACTGTTTCCTTCTTTGCCCCCAAACTCTTTGCCTCTGTATATGTCTGCTTGTGTCTGTATATGTGTGGATGGATACGTGTGTGTGTGCGAGTGTATACCCGTCCTTTTTTCCCCCTAAGGTAAGTCTTTCTGCTCCCGGGATTGGAATGACTCCTTACCCTCTCCCTTAAAACCCACATCCTTTCGTCTTTCCCTCTCCTTCCCTCTTTCCTGATGAGACAACAGTTTGTTGCAAAAGCTTGAATTTTGTCTGCTTGTGTCTGTATGTGTGGATGGATATGTGCGTGTGTGCAAGTGTATACCTGTCCTTTTTTCCCCCTAAGGTAAGTCTTTCCGCTCCCGGGATTGGAATGACTCCTTACCCTCTCCCTTAAAACCCACTTCCTTTCGTCTTCCCCTCTCCTTCCCTCTTTCCTGATGAGGCAACAGTCTGTTGCGAAAGCTTGAATTTTGTGTGTATGTTTGTGTTTGTTTGTGTGTCTATCGACCTGCCAGCGCTTTTGTTCGGTAAGTCACCTCATCTTTGTTTTTATATATAATTTTTCCCACGTGGAATGTTTCTTTCCATTATATATATATATATATATATATATATATATATAAAATGGAAGGAAACATTCCACGTGGGAAAAATTATATATAAAAACAAAGATGAGGTGACTTACCGAACAAAAGCGCTGGCACCTCATCTTTGTTTTTATATATAATTTTTCCCACGTGGAATGTTTCCTTCCATTATATTGATATCATTAATTTGAATCCAACAATTACGTTTGTTATTGTCACTGTTGCATTTCGAAATCTTTTCTGTCATCTTATTTTCCTCTTTCTGTCTGTGTGTCTATCGACTTGCCAGCGCTTTTGTTCGGTAAGTCACCTCATCTTTGTTTTTTTATATATATATATATATAATAAATGAAGATCATGAGACTTACCAAACAAAAACCACAAACATACACACTAAATTCAAGCTTTCGCAACAAACGGTTGCTTCATCAGGAAAGAGGGAAGGAGAGGGAAAGAGGAAAGGATGTGGGTTTTAAGGGAGAGGGTAAGGAGTCATTCCAATCCCGGGAGTGGAAAGACTTACCTTAGGGGGAAAAAAGGACAGGTATACAAGATGATGTAACTTACCAAACAAAAGCGTTGGTACGTTGGTAGACACACAAACAAACATGTCTATCAACATACCAACGCTTTTGTTTGGTAAGTTACATCATCTTTGTTTTTAGATATATTTTTCCCCCGTGGAATGTTTCCCTCTATTATATATATATTGTATTGTGTAGGTAGTCACAGTTGTAGTATAGGCTCTCCCTTAATTTTCTATGTCTCTGTTTATTTGATAAGCTTTACAAATGGTAGAGCGGGCTGTAGCTCATCAGGTTTGTTTGTTTTGGTTGTGCCAACACTTACAGCTGTGTCTGGATGGCATGCATGTGCGTGCATTTTTTGACCAGCTTTCTTTCCAAAGTGCATGCACTGCTTCACTCTGATGCTACTTGCTTCGTGGTGAGTTGTGTATTGCATTGCATGCTACCATGCATTTCACAAATTCATTTATTTGTTTACAGCTTGGCTACATGCATGGCAAAGCGTTGTACTCAGTGTGTTGTCATCTCTAGACACATAAAAGTAAACTTCTTCCTTATTACAACCACTCATCTTATTGTTCCCACTTTGGACATATAAGAAAAATTCAAACAAAAATTTCCCTTAATAACTGACAGCCTAAATTCTGAAATAGAAATTTCCAGCAGCCTAAATCTAATATTATTATACATATATACAACTTAGAGGGTATAAAGCACTTCTTTCAATATATAAACATTTTCAAGTCATTGGATGGGTAGAGGTCCTTGTTCACGTGTACCAATCTGTATGCTCCCAGGTATGGGAATTTAAGTAATCATGTATGGTCCAAGGTATAGTAGTTACCACTTATGGTTCAGTTTTCCAATTTTTGTAGAATTTGGATGTGTTCTAAGTAATACCATTTCTCCTATATAAAATTGTTTTGTACATTTCAACTTTCTGCCATAAATTCCTTTGCTGTATTTAGCCCAGGTTTTAAGGTTGAATACTACTTGTATTTTATCATCCAGTGGTAATCCCTGTATTGGTATCTTGGGAAAAGGTTTTTCCCATTTGTCTACTTGTTTGCAATTGAACATCAGCTCATTTGGCATAAATCCATTTGATGTATGGGGAAGTTGTTAACAACTTCTAAGAATGGAGTGACATATTCAATCCACTTAATATGTTTGCGAGATATACAGTTCCTCACAAACCTGTTGAAATCCTTCAACAACCTTTCTATGGGGGTGATTCAGGATGAAATTTGGATACTAAAATGTGTTTGATTTGGTTGGAATCTATGAACTCTTTCATATCCAAAAAATATTAGGCATTATTTGTTAACATGAATTCTGGTTTTCCTGCTCTTACAGAATAATCCTCTTTGATTAATCTTACAATTGAACTGGCTTTAGTGTTCTATACAGAATATTTCATATTTGGTGAAAATTTCATACAGACCTACTATACACTTTATGCCACCCTTACCTCTGGGATGGGATGCAGCCAGATCTAAACATGCCTTCTCTAGAGGTGTTTTAGCCACAATGGATTGTAGTTCAATTTATTTGTAGATGTTACAATGTTTTGTTTTCTGGTAGACCAAACACTTTCTTACCATCTGTTGTACTCTTTGTCTAAAGTTAGGGAAATAACAATATTTACCTACCTTATCAGTGCACTTTGCAGTGCTATAGTGGCCCCAGGTATTGTGTGTCTACAAGATAAAATCATCCGCATATTCCTCTGGCAAAAACATCACCATTTTTCTTGTTCAGGATGGTTCCTAAGGAACAGAACATCTTTGGAAATAGTGAAAAACCTTTTTAAATTTTCATCCCCATTTTGCATGAGTTTTGCTCTTACCTTACTCCAGCATGTGTCATGTAGTATGGTTGGAGTGTTTTATCTTTCATCAACATAGCTCTTATTTCACCTTCTTGATGATACATATACCATGTGACTATCCATTTGTATACCAATTTACAAGTTAACAAAAATAATAGGGACTGATGGTCACAGTACACTTTTGTGTCTTTACCCCAAAGTAAATATTAAAACGTTTTATAGGACAATATTACAACTAAACCCCCCAACACTGTAACTGAATATGAAAATTAGCCTCACCTAAGGTGCGGTTGGTGAAGATAATTACTTTAGGGATGAGTTTTCCCTCGTCTTCTATAATTTGAAAATTGCATGCACCCACACCTTGAGAAGCCGCTTCAGTGCATAAGCAAACATCCTTCTTCCTGTTTGGTTGAGACAGAATATTAATATTTAATAAGGCTTGCTTGCTGTTCTTGAAATCAGTTTGATATTGCTTCTCCCACAACCAAGGTCTGTTTTTCCAGAGAAGATTGAGTAGTGTATCACTGTTTGTGAGTTGGTTAGGGATGAATTTCCTGAAAAATGAGACTAGTCCTTTAATTGCCTCTTCCTTGGAGGAACAGAGCAGTTCTTTAGGATCTGGCAGTATGCCTTCTGAAGAGATTCCGTGTCCTAAAAATTTTACCTTTTCTCATCTGAAACTAGATTTGAGATTCAGTTCAGTACCTGCTCAATTAATTTTAAGTGTTCTACCCATGTGGGTGTAGCAACTGAAAGGTTGTCCATATTTACTGCTACCTTACTCAAAATTTTGGGTCCTAGCACTTTGTCCAGAGCAGAGATAAATACACTTCCACTTACGTTCAATCCAAACAGTAATACTTGAAATTCAAAGCTCTTGCCCCCACATTCGAACTCGGTATACTTTTGACATTTTTCATGTAGTTTTATATGCCAATAAGAGGGCCAGAGATTGATTATAGTAAGTATTTTGCATCTGAATTGTCTGGATGTGTTCACACATATTTTTAATATTACGTGCATCGAGGACCAAGTGCACCTTTCCATCTGGCTTATTCACTGCCAAAATAGGACTACAGTAAGGGGAAAACGATGGCTGTATTATACCCCATTCAAGCGTCGTGTTAATTTCTTTTCTTACTGCTTCCCTGTTTGTCCATGGGATAGGGCATGAAGTAGAACAAAAAGTTTCATGTGAATATACTTCCATTTGTACACAAAATCCTTGATGATACCTGAACTTTTTTCAAATACTTGTATATGAGCAAGTATAAGTTCCCTAAGTTGCACTTGCTGTTCTTGAAACAAGCACTTTGATTCACTTACTTTTGTGTTTGTTGTGTTGACATTTACCTCTGCTGCTGCTGTCTGTATGTGGTTGTATGAGTTGATAAATATTTACCAATTCATCTTCAAAGTTATGAGTAACTTCAGTTTTATGACTGTCAGTCTTCCCGTGATAAGGTTTATTGCATATAATTGGCTCTCCTTCCAGGTCATAGGAGGGGGGCCCACTTTGACCACTTCAAGTTTTTCGGCATCATCCTGGCATCGGTCTCTGGGTTAGGCGTAACTTCTATGATATGGGCTGTTGGTGTTTGATTATGCCAGTATCCTGTGAGGCTCTCAACTCAAATTCTCTTTGCCTTTGCATGTTACTTGGCATATGTGCATTACTTAGCTGGCCAAATTCCACTATCTGTAGATTATCCAGCTGTCTGGTATTGTTTTGTGTTTGCCAATCGATTGGCTGATTATATCTGGTAGCTTTTGTCTGTACATATTGCACAGGCTGGCCATATGCTACTTGCCCATAGTTGTTTTGGTAAATTTTTGCCCATTGCTTTTATATCTGCCCTTGAATTTATGGCTTTTGCCATTGTGATTATCATTAGCATTACAGAGGTCTCTGTGGGGTAAGGTTGCCATCTGTGTTGTACTGCAAATCTTTTGTTCACTTGATGGTCCATAAATCTCTGTAGTACTAGTTGCATTATAACAGGCTTGCATTGTACTGGTCTTGCTTTGTATATCAAACCTAGTGAGTCCAGTACAGATAGAAAGTATTCAGGATCATGAACTGGAATGGTAATGAGTATTTCCCTAATGTGGGCAGCACTTAGCGGTTTTAGCAATACTGCCTCATAACCTTTTCCCTGCTTCTTTTAAACTTGAATCTATTTTAGGTAGCAATTGACTTTCTTTCCCTCATAGGGTTTTTTCTACCATATGTAAATAAAACTTGCACTCTGACACTATATTTTCAGCAAGGGTGCTGCCCTTATCCATCATCCTGGCTTCAGCTTTTTCAGTTATTTCCTTTACATATACATATATCTTATCTCTCTGATTTTTGGCAAACTTTTACTCTAAACTTAGCTGGTTCACTCTTAGATTTATCTTTTTTATTCCTGTAGGCAAGTTTTTGCACACTTCTTGTGGCTCGCTGATTGCGTCCATCACATTTTTTACCAACACATCAAATTGGGATTGCATATCCTGAATTTAGAAATATGCTTCACTGAGGTTTTGTAACTCCCTTCAAGATGTCCCTGTTTATTGCCTATGGAAGATACCCTTTCTGTTAATGTATTTATATTGTGGGATATGTTGGTAATTATTTCTTGTTTTAGTTGTTTATGTAGAACTGTCATCTTTCCGGATAGTTCATCAGATAATTCAGTGCATATAGTTTTGCTCATCTCACTGAACTGTTGACTAATACTATTCTTGAAATCATTAAAAGCCTGATTTTGCTGTGTAAACTGTTGTCCTATATTTTCCTGGTGTTTTGTGAACTGCCGTGTCATACCCTCAAGTTGTTGTGTTACACTTTCCTGAAATTCCTGTTGTTTTGTTAACTGTTGCATTATTTGTTGCATGAGTTGTATCACATTGTGTGTCTCACTAGTATTTACATCGTTTTTATAAACTGGGTCCTGTTCTTGCATTTGTGACATGGTGAGAAAATGATCAAAGGAATTTTCACTGTTGCGTCCTTCAATTTCACTATTTGAAAAAATGTTTCCCGGTGAGAACTGAGAAATTGTCTCATCAAGCGTCATAAAAGTCACATCATGATTAGTTATATTAGCAGTGTCATCATTTATTGGTTGTGGGATGCTAAGATCATTGTTTATAGGTTGCCATTGGCCAGTTCGCGTGTTACCTACAAATGTTGCATAGCTCAGATTTCCGACATTTTGCTATATTGCACTTTGTAATGAATTTTCAACAATGGCCATTTCCTTTGACTCCATTGTGAACAGTTTTTAACAATAGTATGAATAGTTTATTTTTCAAAAATGAAATTTTGTCTGTATCAGTATTTTTCTATTAAAGTAGTTTTAGTTGCATATTAACTAATGAACCTGATTATTATCTGACAGTCTTATAGAATTTAAATGACTTATCTTGCACTTTAATGATGAGTTTGTAAAAATTTTTGACTTCTCTGCAGAAATGCACTTTCTGTAAAGGAAAGGAGATTACCTACAGCCAGAGAGACAGTGCCAAGGGCAGCCATATAAGCATACAGTGTAGCAGCTTCCTACTTTTACCACTGAAATCAGCATTCCTGGCTTGTCTGGTCTGAAGGCAGAATTTAATTTTAATTTTCTGCTTCAGTAGTTTTATCATTCCCAATCTCGTGGACATGTAACTAATACAATGAGAATTTCATTAGCTCCTTGTAACAATAATATGAATCTTTTATCTCAACAATTGAAAAGTCTGTTCATATTTTGCTCAGTGGCATCCTTTAGACAGTTGCCTTTGAAATGTGGAACTGGATTAATAATTCTTTGAATAATTGGAAAATTTGTTTGGAAAGAATAGTTGAAAGAAATTGAAGGTAAATTATGAATCTGTGCACAATCTGTGGTGAACTTTAACTGATACTAGTGTCAACAGACTTTTAATACCAATACATTCAAGGTCAATAAATATAATTTGCACTATATACTGTTGTTTCTGGTAGTATGTGGTACCAAATAATCATTATCATTGTCCGTCTGTCACATGAAGCATAAGTAAAGAAAGTTCAATAGGTAGCTATCAAGTCTGAGTTATTATGTTCACATTAATTCCATTGTGTTTAGTCTTGAGTATGAGAATGTCAGTGCAGGGACGTTCCTCCAGATAAGATGTGAATTATTCTCGTCTGCACCGAACCTCTTGACACAGGATCTCAGTGGTGAGTGAAACGATGAACAGATAGGATTTGAACTTATAACAGTGTGAATGAATGTTCCTTTGCTAATAACTTTTTACAATACTTTTAATGAATGTTTAAAATACACATTTTTAACAATGCTGTTATGACGGATACGATACACTTCCTGAAACAAAAGGGGTGAAGATACATGAATTAATAAATTGAAGAGCGTATTTCTTTCTTTGTTTCATACAGATATTTAACGATGTATCAAAACTTTTCCTTGCCACAAAACAATTTTCCTTTGTCAATGTCTTTGGTTTATAGCTGATTCAGTTTACATGTAGCTTATATATAAGATAAGAGAAGAAAGAAAAATAATATTATTCAATACCCTACGGTATTATAGCATACCTTACACTTTAAAATTTTTACAATATATTGTCCTTAAGTGTTTCAAGCTGCTTCACATTACATATGCACTTCCCACTACCATGAAGACCACTACACATTGGCATGTCAAATATAAAAGTATTTTGCCAGTTGATGATGAACACGGTCATGTGTCATTGATGCAACATAGTTATGTTCATGCTTGTACATTTTAACAACCGCCTTTGTTACGCATATTTGGATGAAGGTAAATGTAATAAATGTTCATGGAGTAAAAAATATTGGCCGAGTCTAGTGGTAGTTTTAAAGAAAAACTACTCATCTTGTTTTCTGAGGATCTTCTTCAGTCTGTTGCTTGAATTTCTTCTGTCTGGAACCCAGATTCTCTAGTAGATCTGGAAACCTAATAGGTTGATGTGTTTCTTGAATAACATAGACAACAATCAGATTTGTATGTAATTTTGATATTTAATACTCCTAGATGCCTTACTGCTATCAATTATAGTGTTTGCTCAGTGAAATACATTCCATTTGTATGTAACTTGAATTTAAAATTCGTCCAATAACTGAGTACAACAGAAAAACTTTACATCCCTCCATCCTTCCTTCCCTTCAGCCAACACACAACACAACACGCGCACAGTTAACATTGTTCCAATGTACAATACTAAAGATATAGTCATGCTAAGACTGAAATGTTGAACATTAAAATCAAAAATAATTTACAGGAAATGAAATTCACTCAGCAGCACAATAGAATAGTTATAATAATATATATTCACATAACCAAAAATTTATCTTTTTGTAGTACAGTAATTTTATAAAATTTGTTTTTTAATCACAGGAGTTAATTGTGTTAGCATGACATATACTACTATACAGTTGGAGTTTAAAGCATTTCAAATAAGACTGAAAAATTGATAAGATCATAAATTTGAGAATATATGTGGTCCAGGTGGCTTATTGCACATTACAACACTATACTTTTATATTTGGCATACCAGTGTGTAGTGATCTTCATAGTAGTGGAAAGTCTGTATTCAATGTGAAGCAACTTGCAACACTAATGACCGATATGCTGTAAAAATTTTAAAGCATATGATTTATTATACAACAAGACACCTTATCAAGTTGTAATATCATGACTGAAAAATACTTTCCTTATTAACTTCTGTTCATCCTCTCCAAGATCCAGACATAAATGGATAGATAAATAGATAGATAGATTGAGTGACTGATTGATTTTTTATTCTTTCAGTTTTATCATACAGCACAAATTGTACAATGATATTAGACTGCTCAAAGAAAAGTTGCAACAAAACAAACTATTAGCAAAAAGTTGGGAAATTAAAAATAGGTACCTATTCTTACAATTCAGTTTTTAACAACAATACTTTCCGTACCATCGTGTCTGCTAAGTCTCCCCTGCCCAGGGTTCTGGTTGACTTTTATTAACTCTGCCCCATTCCCTAAACATCTCCAGTCCTTTTGCATCACCTCTCTTCCTTCCCCTTCAACTTTTATGCCAGGAGAAGGAGCCATTGGTTCTAAATGCTTGTAAAAGTTAAACCCTTTTGTATGAGTGTTCTCCTGCTGTCGCTTGGTGGATAGACATTTTTATCCATCTATTTACATTAATTTAATTTTAAGCATCTTTTTTGCTACATATTTAGAAATTCTTTTACAGAATAGAAACAGTGCTTTATTACAAACACCTTTAGTTTAATTTTAAATATTGGATATGTTGCAATTTTTATTTTGTCTGTTGTCTCATTGTGCATATTATATCAATGTTATCTATGCTGTTCTGATAGGCTGTTGTTTTGTGATATTTATTACATATATTTCACTTCCTTGTGGCACTACATTTGTGTTCACTTCTGTTCTGTAGTAGTTTGTCTGTTTTCAAGAGGTAGTCTCTTGTGAAAAAGATAGTTTCATAAGTAAATAACCTGGGAACATTCAGAACATGAAGTTCAGTAAAATGAGAGCTACAGAACTTCATCTTTTTAAAACCTCTGTGAGTTGAGCCTACTCAGAAAATTATACCATATCAAAGCAGTGAGTGGAACTGTGCGCAGTATACATGCAGTACTATTGTTTTGCTTTTTGTTTACTTTAATATTCTTGGGCCATAGCACATGGATGAGAGTCTCTTAAACAAATTATTTACATTTGTGTTTTGATTTAAATCTTGCTGAACTCACAGAACCAAAAATTTGTGACACATTTTCTAGGGAATCATTGTTTAAGCATACTGGAATAGACATTTGATTACATGGAGAAAATAAATGAAAGTTGACACACACAGTTTTTTCAGTATTTATGATGAGTTTGTTTTTGTGAACCAATCAGAAAGTCCCTTCATTGAACTTTCTGCTGTCGACTGCAAGGTTTTTCACTGTATCCAGTAAACAATATGCTGGTGTCATCAGCAAGTAGGATTATTTTTTTAAGGCCCGTATTCAACAAATTCATCCACATAAATCAAGAAGAATGGTGGACCTAAGATTGAGCTCTGGGATACACCATATTTTACTGGTAATTCACTAGAGAGAAAGGCATTTTTTCTGTGGTATTTTCTCTGAGGCGTTTTTTTTTTTTTTTTTTTTTTGATATGGACACAACCAGCTATGTGCTACATCTCTTCATCTCTTACTCTTTTATGGATGGTTCAGAATGCCAATGGCTTTTGACAGGTCTAGAAAAAATGTCTGCAGCTAATTTATGTTGATCAGGGGATTTTTTTTAAGGCACAGTCCAAGAATTAAAAAATCACTGTCTGTGTGGATTTAGACTTTCTAAAATCATGTTGTTGTACAGTAAGAGGAGGATATTTATTTATAAATAACTTAAAAGCCTGTCATAAAAGAGTTTTTCTAGAATTTTTGAAAAGAAACTGACCTGTGACACAGTCTATCAGAAGAAGATTTTTTTAGCAGTGGTGAAACTTTTGCTATTTTCAGAACATCTGGAAAGGCATCAGTTTCTAGAAAAGACTGAAAATTTTTACAAATGGTTTTAGTGGGTGGTAAGCGCATGCTTTAATATGAAATCAGGTACTGCATTAAGGCCACTCCTCATTTTATTGCTTAATGATTTAATTTTACTTATAATTTCATCAAGATTTGTTTCACAAACATACATAGAGTTTTCCAAGATCACTGATTTGCTGGTCCTTTACAGTTTACTTGAATGAGGTCTCCAGCTAATGAAGTGAAGTATGGTATTAATTAAATTTTGTCATGAATGATTTTGGGTCTGTGACTTTTGAGCCCTCTAGTGTTACATTCTCGTTTTTTGGTGCTGAGTTACAAAATTCTTTTTTATAATTCTCCACATAAATATCATTTTGTTACATGAGTTTCTTATTAAATTGTCATTCCACAGGAATAATCTACCACAGATTCTTTCATAGTCCTTAGAATAATGTACAAATTCTTGGGGGACTCCATATTTCTTACTGAACTACTTCAGAAATCTATCTCTCTCACCAGAAATATTTATGCCTTTAGTTACTCATTGCTTATTGTTGTTAGGTTTCTCAGTTTTTACTTCTTTTGGAGAAACTACATTAAAACAGTAAAGAAAAATATTCTGGAAGCATATGTTCATGCTATCAATATTGTTCCAGATGTAAATGATTTCCCAGTTGTCCTTAGTCAGTAAGAAATTAAAAGTTCTAATGTTATTTTCAGAAAAAGATCTTTTTTCAGCAACATTTTTGCAGCTGGTACTTATTGGCATTTCTACACACAACATCAGTGCCTGATGATCACTATAACCTATTCTCATTACTCTCCTTGTGAATTTATGACTTGTGTCTGAGATAAATATTTGGTCAATGATGGAGTTTGTACATTCTGTTAATCTTGTGGGTAGTATGTTGTGGGGATCATATTGAATCTGTCATATTTATCAGTGCATCTCTGGTACTGCTGTCTTTTGAAAACTCAGTACTGAAATCACCACAAAGCTCTTTCTTCATATTTAATGCACTGATCCTATTCAATAGAGCCTCTAGTTTGCACTTGTAGACTGGCAGATTTCCACTTGGTACTCTACATACATTAATATTTCTGAAGTTAAACTCCAGCAGCTTAGTAATGGAAAGTTCAAAGCCTTTCAGTTGGGTCAATATAATTTTTATTGATGTTGCAGAAATTTATTTGCTCTTTCACAAATATAGTGAATTACATTGTTAAGCAAACTCTAGGCTAAAATGAGTTGCTTATGAATATCCTGTTACTGAGGTTAATTTTACTTTATCATTTCATTGCCAATGCTTAGTAATGCGACATATGTCTACATTTAGTTTATACTGGAGTGGTACTTCCACCATGGTAATTTTATTCATGAGTGACCAATTGTTATGGTGTAAAATCTGGACATTTAGAAGCTTCTATTGAAACAGTTTCTACTTCTTTATCTAATGACACTTCTAAAACAGCACTTCCCCTAAAAAAATTTCTGTGTCTTTCTTGCATTTTCCTTCTGCCTGCTGGAGACAATCAATAGGTGTATTAACTTCTGGGGTTTGTACAAGTTTTGTTTTATTCACCTCTGCCCTCTCTAGTTTCTACCATTTTGTAATTTGTGTTTGACTGACAACTTGAATTATTTGCTTCTGTCCTATTTGGTTAAAACCACTCGGTTATTTGCACTTCATGGATGACATTATTGTTCATAACTTGGCTAAAACACTTTGTAATCTCCATTTGTTTACCACTCATCTTTTTTCCTTCACTATTTCTCAAAGTGATATAATTGTGCAGCTAGTAATTCTTTTCCTGGTGCATTAAATGAATCTATGGACTGCATAGAATCTTCACTCCAAGCTGCTCAATCCACAGTATCAATATTCTTAAAATATGTACTCTGCAATACACTTGTTTACAGCATAATTTCATAATTCACACATGACCAGGGTGGTAAATCTTTATATTATGGGTTACTCACAATGAGTACGTTATTTAGACAATTCCTCATTTCTGTACTAACTGTGTATTTCTCATTTTTATAGATTTCATTTGATTCTCCTACTAACATAGCGACAGAAAAGTTCTGTCAAAACAGGTCAGATTTGCACAACTCAGGATAAGTGTACCAGACTACAATTACCATTCATGTTATCTGGTTCCAAGTGTTGATGGTCCATGGTATACCTCATCAGCATGAAATAATGGCAGGCTCTACATCCTGGATCAACTCAGACAGCAATACTACTTAATCTCCTCAGGCTCAGGTGTTAGCATCCCAGACCTCAACCACCACAGCCTACTACAAAACAGCCTTGCAGCTTAATGCAGCAAACGTTTCTACAACCACTGTTTATGGATCCATAACACATCTATATGGAACTTTCAAATTGCACATATTAGTGAACCCATCCTCGGAGCTACTGGATTTCCCAGTGGCACACTAATGAAACACAACACCGGCTGTGTAGTCTCTAACATCATTGGCCACATCCTGCAGCTTCTTCAAGTGATGAATGACAAAATATCAAAAACAAATCAACATTACAATCATCTCCTTGACTGTGTCACCATACTTGAACAAATCCAACAAGTCCAGTATCATTACATTGAAACCTAATTAAAGTCTCTATGTCTCCAACAATATAATCAAACAGTATGCCTGGCAATGAAAAACAGTCTGATGAGCTGACCACAGCACTACACCATCTCCAAAACCTGAAACCAACTCCAGCCATTGATGACAACTTTATCAGACAGACATAGCACAGCTGTGACATGCCTCCATCTGCCTATGCAATCTTCCCATACCATCCAGGTCAGTAACATCCTCCTCACACAAGTCCATTCTGCCTCTGCCACATACAGTTCACACCTGCAGCCACCAAGAGGCCTTCCACTAGTGTATTTCACTCTATGTGACATCACAAATGGTACTGTAAACAAGAACCTCACCACACTAGGGCTCCTGTTTTAACACAGGCCATGCCATTTCCTTCTCATTAAACTCTACACAGGCAAACAGTGTTTGATGATCTACTAAAAGTAGTAATAGTTTGACCCTCAGACAGCCCATGTGCTTCACTCATCAAACTAGTGCTGAGGAAAGAATTTTACTCTTATGTGGTGACTACAAAATTCTTAACACTTGTACTACCATCAATAATTGGCTGATACCTTATATACAAGACTTTAATCTCTATCTGGTGGTTGCACCTGAATCCAGTGTTCTGAACTGTAAACAAGTTTATCAAATACCAATGCACCAGGAAGATTTTCAAAAGACAACAATCATTACACCATTCAGAATGTTTGAATATCTCTTTAAGCTGATGGCCCCAAAAATGCAGCCTAGACAAGGCCAAGATTTTTAGACAGTGTGCAATTGAAGCTGCCCTTCAGTTATGTTTACCTAGAAGACGTCCTCATCTTCTTACAAGATAATGACATTCGTACGGTTCCTCTTGATCATGGTTTCTATGTTCTTTCAGAGACTCACATCACTATCAAATATGAGAAAATCCAACTCTGACAAACTGAAGTTATCTTCCTGGATCATGTAGGTAACACCATAGGCACCCATCTAACATTACAGTGAATAGAAGTCATCCATCAATTATTCATTCCCCATGACTAGCAAGAACCATGACATTTCCTGGGGATGATAAAGTTCCACGGACACCACCTACCACATGTGGCTATCATACAGACACCATTAATGGAGGCACTAAAACACAAAACCTCTAGTGGCAAACAAAAACTACAATGGGCTTCTGAAATGTAGACAGCTATCAAATGACTAAAAGATTACCTGAAACATGTGACAACCTTGGCCCATCCATTCCCTCATACACAGTTATCAGTAATTTTTAGATGTGAGCAACTTTTCCATCAGTGCAGTTCTCCTACAGGCATCCAACAATCACTCAGATTCTTTTTACCCAAAAATAACTGCCTCATAATGCAAATTGTTAGTTTACAACTGTGAATTACTTGTGGTATATGAAACAATCCATCAATTTAAGGATGATATCAAAGGTAGACCATTGATTATTTACATGGACCACTGGCCACTAGTGGTCTCAACCTGTGACCCACCATAAAACATTAGACCAAGACATTTCTGATACCTTGACTACAGATGACATCATTGTGAATTACTTGCCATGCATCAGTGTTATCTCAGCACAACTTGATTGTGATGAGTTCACAGAAGCACAACACAGAGAGAAACAAATTCAAGACCTACTCAATGACGCAACTATGAACCTCCTACCGGATACAACAAGACAAATCTTGTGCAATGTCTCACAAAATCAAACTTGTCCCCTATTCCTGCAGCAATTTGGGAAACTCATTTTGAATCAGAAACTTAGCACATCCCAGGATCCAACCAATGGCAAAAATTGTTGCTGAGGACTTTTATGGCCACTTGTCAAGAGAGATTACAGAGGAAGGACACATACACATATACCTTCTCAGAGAAACAAAAAAGGGGACAATATCGATAACCAACACTTGAACAATTTACCATAAAAAAGGGCAGTTCCAACACATCCACATCGACTTTGTGGGACCCCTTCCTGAATCTCAAGGTTATTGGTATATGCTAGCAATCATTGATCATGTCACACAATAGGTAGAAGCTATCCCTGTATACAACATGTCAGCAGAGGCAACAGTCAAGAGTTTTCTTCAACATCTAGATAGCTCACTACAGATGCCCTGTGCCCATTACCAGTGACCAGGGCTGACAGTTTGAGTCTGCTCTTTTCTCTGCACTCTGCTCTCTCTGTGGCACCCACTGTGCAAAGCAGTGATATGGTGGGACGGTGGTACCAAACATTAAAGGCTGTTCTAATGTTACATTGAGATAGAAGCATTGACATTGGTGTGCCTAGGAATAGGCACCACACCACAGAAGAAAGGCCTCAATGCATCCTTTGTCGAATTCCTACGTGGCAAATCACTCACCCACCTATATTGCAAATCACCCACCATTCCTGCTGTTTCCTTGCTTCAGATATGATTTTCTGACACCACTGAACTTTGAACATCCATTGTAAGGGTTAAGGAACATATTGTTTGTCTGGAAATTCTTCCTCCACAACCCCATGGTGCACCTAAGATTTTCACCCACATAATGCTCATGCCTTGCTCTGTCACTCTCTCTGAGGTGATAAAATCTGGCCCACTTTGTAGCTTATGCATAGGAGCCCCCACAAAGTGCTAAAACTCAAAGCATATATCTTCAACATACTTCCCAATAGAAAACCCACCACAGTGTCAGTGAACTGTTTGAAAGTGGTGTGGATGCTTCAGGATGACCCATCCACCACTGACACATTGACTCCCTCCAGTTTCCATGATAATGTGACCGTACATACCATGCCCATCACTGACTTCATGGCAAAGCTTGATGTCAACAATTTCCAGCCTGATGACCTGAGCATTGAACTGATAGACAACTTCCTCATCTTGAAAGGCAGACACCCTAAACTTGACACCAAGAACGGGTTCATCAGCTGCTATATCACCTGTTCTTGTATACTGCCTAATAATTTTGATACAGCAGCCCTCTCATTGTGGCTATCTTCTGATAGCTTTTACAATGTTACCACTCCTCAGACATCACTACCCACTATGGCAGCAGTGATGGAAGACAAGGATAAGCTACCACAACCCAACCCCAACACAGTGCATCCAGTGTCAGAAGCCCCATATCAATCCCATTATGACTGCACACTGTGCCTGCCCCCATACCTACATGATTAATTCCTCCATGCAGTCTAATGAGCAGCTCAACCTCATCACCCCTCTGTTTCACATTACAAGGAAGGGAGAGTGGGGGGGGGGGGGGGGGGGGGGCACTCTCTATGGGAACCTCATACCTCCTAACACTTAGCACCAATGCCCGTAAAAATAGGGGCATGCACGGTCTGCCCAAAAGTCCGGCGCCCGTAATTTTACAGGCACGTGTTCTCATTCTTCCACTTCCTTACTTTGTGTGTTCTTATGGCTCTCGCTTGTCTGGGAGGCACTGCATGGACTGTAGTTCGAGTATTGGTCACTAGATGGTGTGGGCTTGCTGTGGAAGGGTATGCTTCCCTTTTTATTTGTCAAGTTTTGTGAGCGGCGATTTTTTACTGTGCAGTCTCAGTAGTGTCAACATGGCGAAGCGTGGCTTGATGGACAAAGAAATTGCTCGTGAGTTATATCATGATTTAGAAGAAAGTGACGTTGATTTGTCAGAGGAAGATGTTGTAGATGACTCTGATGATGATGTGGACTATGTTCAAGAAGAAGTTTCTGGCAGTTCAGGTAAAGAATTCTGACAACAAAACATGTATAATTTTTGTTCAGATTTTCACTGGAAAAACTCTCAGTAGATAATTATGACTGTATTTGCAAATACTACTCTTCTGATAGATTCAGAAGAGGAGAGCAGGTGTCCAAGCACTTCAGCAGCAAGTAATCCCATTGATATTGTGCCTGAAGAATGAGTGAGACTGACGGCAAGGGGAAAGCCGAGACCTGCGTGCCACACCGATTCTGAGGAAGGTTAAACGACTACTGATTGTGCACCAGATATTGATCTATTCTCAGGACAATCTGGAATATGCGATGTTGTCAGTTTAGACTAGAACAGTGCATCTCAAGAATTTTTTTCACGTCTCCTGACAGACAGTATGATGAAACATATAGAGGAACAATCTAATCTGTATGCTCAACAATGCATCAGGAAATTACGAAGCACAAATTCCCTTTCACCAAGTTGCTCATAATCAAAGTGGAAGGAAGTTACACTGATGGAAATAAGGAAGTTTCTGGCAATTGTAGTCCATATGTGTGTAAGTGTGAGGCCACATATACGAGAGCACTGGTCCAAGAACCCTGTTGTGTCGTGTAATTTCTGTCCAAACATCTTTTTCTGTGACAGATTTCTTTCTATTTTGAGAAACTTCCACATTAGTTATAATTCCTTAGCTAAGAGGAAAGGAGAAACTGGCTATGACCCACTGCACAAGGTGAGACCCCTCCTAGATAATGTGTGTGCTAATTTTCAGCGTGCGTATACACCATCTCAAAAAATTACAGTAGATGAAGGCATGTGTAAATTTCGAGGTCGTGTGTATTTCAAACAGTACATGCCACAAAAACCAAATAAATATGGTATGAAACTGTACATGTTATCCAAATCTGACCCAGGTTACATCAGGAATTTCTCTGTTTACGTGGGTGAAAGGTCTGACACAGTGACTCTGGTAGAGACATTGCCTTGCAAATCTGTCAGAAAAAGGCTACACTTTGTTTACAGACAGATTCTACACAAGTCCAATACTTGCTTCAGAACTGGAAGCTGCAAAAACTGCTCTTGTGGGAACAACAAGAAAATCTCGGCAGGGATTGCCTCGTGTTATAACAGATCCGAACCTTCAGCGAGGTGAACTTATTTTCAGGCGTAAAGGAAATATGTTCCCACTGTGTTGGAAGGACAAAAGAAATGTGCATATGATAAGTACAAGGCACACTTCTGAGATGGTCACTTTCACTGATCAGAGAGGAAGAGAGAAGTCAAAGCCAGCCTGTGTAGTGGACTACAATAAAAACAAGTTTGGTGTTGACTTATCAGATCATCGATTGTCATACGGCGCATTTGAACATCAAACTGTGAAGTGGTGGAGAAAGTTGGCATTCCATGTTATACTAATGGCAATTGTAATTTCCTGCATATTATACAATAAGGTTACTGGAAAACACCTCACAACATCTCACTTCATGACAGTTATCTGTGCATATCTTGCACAAAGCAAAGATTTTGAACCCCAACCTGGTCCATCTGGACTCTCAAGACTATCAACTGGAAATCATTTCCTGGAAAAGATTGAGACAGAAGTAGGTAAGAAACAGAAACGAAAACAGTGTGTAGTGTGTTCTCTGAGAGGAAAAAAACTGACTGGAAAAGTGTGGCGAAAAGACACAAGCTACCAGTGTAGTGAATGTAAAGTAGCATTGTGCAAAATCCCATGCTTCAAAATTTACCACACAAAGAGCAAAATTGCATCCTAAAATAGTTACAGGAGGTTACTGTAGATAAGACATACCGTATCCACCATAATTACAATTTTTGTGTAAAATAAAATAAAATTCATTCTAGGAAATACAGTTAATATACCTTTGACCAATTTTTCCTTTTCTCAAAAACAATGTTATAATAATAACGCTTGACAAAAGTATGTATTAATTCAAGGGAAATGTATTATATATGGTTTTAAACAAGAAAGTCTAGGTTTTTCAATGAGAGTAATTTTATTGCTATAACTGAAACCTCTCATGAGTTGTAGTAGTTTAAACTACATTAAAATAATCCATTCTTTATGGTAGACACCCATGTGCAATGGCTCAGGACCCAAAGTGCTAACATTGCTGACTAGTGACTTTATTTTACAGTGGATGATCTTTGACTCACTGTGTACTCAATAATGTGCTCTGTGCTTCTGAGTAGAGCATTCATGTTTGTCTTGCTGCATAATATTCATACAGAAAGAATTATTATCGTAATTACCTTGCCATAACTTAGTTATACCACTCCTACACTGTACTGGACCACTGGTGTTAGTTCTAACAAGTCAAGAAGCCGAGTAATAAAACATTGTACAAAACGATGCCAATATTCACACAAAATGCTACAGTTCACACACAGTACACTGCAGTGGTCAATTTATTCATTAATTGAAAGTGATTGTGCTCAATAGTAGCTCACTCAAATGACATTGACGGTTGAAGTCGCCTACCAGCCATGACACAGTTGTCAAAATATTCATTAGCCTGAGTTACAAAAATCAGTTCAGAAATTTTAAACAACTTCACTTAGTTTTCATAGTGCAGGTGCATGTATTTCCATAAACAAATTAGACATAGCTGTAATATGAGCAACTATTGCGAGCACGGATGTTATATATTTGTTAGACTGACCAGGCCTGCATGCAGACTGCTACCTTTGAGAGATGTCCATTAATTTATGACTGGAATGTGAACACATTGTTCAAAAAATGGTTCAAATGGCTCTGAGTACTATGGGACTTAACATCTGAGGTCATCAGTCCCCTCGAATGTAGAACTAATTAAACCTAACTAACCTAAGGACATCACACACATCCATCCCCGAGGCAGGATTCAAACCTGTGACCGTAGCAGCCACGCGGTTCTGGACTGAAGGGCCTAGAGTCGCTTGGCCACTGTGGCCAGTGAACAAATTGTTATTTTAAAAACTACACAATTATTCCTAAAGTGGCAATGTTGAATTCTGCTATTTAGGATGGACCATAAGTATTAGTGAAATCACTTCATTCATACATTTTGGGGATACCTTACTTACAAATACAAGCACCATACTGACAATCACTGTAAAATATGCAAAATTCGTAATTAATGACTCATCAGTTAGTAAAGTTTGTCACATTGTGCATGAAAATCAGGTTAATAGAAGTGCAATGACAAGGATCAGAATTTAACAAGTATTGCAGCCAAATCAGTAATGTAAAATTTGGCTGTCTATGAAATCTTATATTCCAAGTTTCACAGAATTTGGACTATGTTATTTATTGAACTACCAACCTTTATATCTTGTGATGTCACAATGTCCAAAAATACTTAATAGCTCATAGTGTGTATCTTGTTAAATAACGTGATAGAATTTTTAATGAAGTGTAATTTGTAATCATCTGAATTCTTAGAAAATCTAAGTGCAACATTGAAATCAGCACTTCAAAAGTATTGAATAATGAATCTGACTGGGAAAGAGAGTAGTTGACATTTTGAAATATTCCAACAACTCACAAATGTGCAGTACTTAGAAAATGTACAGAATTCAAGAAATAAACACAGTGTAAAACATTAATTTTTCACAAAGTTAAAATATAACAGATGGAATAGTTCCAGTGTGCTATGTCATAACCGATTAAGTAATTTTTATTTAGATTGCTTTAAATCCATCTGAGCTGAAGCAGATATGGCTGACCTCGGGCGCTGCAGTAGTTATGCCTATCAGCATCACCAGAATACTAGCAGCAGCAGTAGTACTGGCAGGAACAGAATGATTGTGATATTAGGTGAAACGTATTGTATTTTATTGTTAAAGGAATTAGTGACACTTTCTGTAACAGTGTGTTCAAGATGAAATTGTAGCTTCAGTTTATCTCATTCACACAGCAAAAACTCATGGAATACTAATAAAGCACTTGTTCTGCTTCACTTTTAATGGAGTCTACATGTTACAAAAGCCTCCATCAAAACCAAAGAAAGTAAAATCAGGTCCTTCTTTTCCAGGAAGTGTAAATTACTACTGTTAATTAATTTTTAATTTTTCTGACTTTTTTCAGACATCTGAATACAAGTTCACTTTAAAAAATGATGGGGTAGTTCCGTCAAGTTTTGTAATGGAATTGATAATGACAGAAGTTAATTACATTCATCAGCCCAGCTGGTTGTCAGACAAACACCTGTCATTGCAAGCATTGCTTGCAACCAATACCAGGAGTGCTGCATCCATTGACCAGTTGGGATCCCAGCTGTCATGTGCCAGTAACAGTAAGTAAAAGAATGGAAAATCTAGGATGAAATTTAACAATATAACCCCTTATAGCAGAGATGCTGAGTCACAAACAGGCACAACAAAAGACTGTCGGAAAGTGAGCTTTTGACCAACAAGGCCTTTGTCAAAAATAGACAATATACACATACATACATTCCCACTCAAGCACAAGTCATGTATACTTGACCACAGTCTCTGGTAGCTGAAGCCAGACTGCAAGCAGCAGTGCATGATGGAAGAGGCAACTTTGTGGCGATAAGGAGGAGGCTGGGGCAGGTAGAGGAAGGGATAGCTGGGTAGGGTTGGGGGGACAGTATAGCACCATTAGCGAAAGAATGCAGGGAGTAGATGGAGGGAGCATAGGGCAGCTAGGTGCAGTCAGCAGGTCAGATGGTGGGTGAGGGAGAGAGGGGAGATAGCAGAAAAGGAGAGAAGTAAAAAGAGTTAGCGCATTGGTGGAAGAGAGGGCTGTGTAGTGCTGACTACCTCTCATCATGCCCTGAAATAAGAAATGTCCTACTCACTGTCCTTCCCACCCTTCCACTGCCCACTGAACCTACACAATATTATTGTCGATCCCTATACAACCACTGCTCCAAGTCCCTTGCCTGAAGGCTACTATCAATGTAATAGACCTAGATGCAACACCTGTCCATGCATCCTCCCACCATCACCTACTCCAGTCCAGTCACAAACATCATCTATCCCATCAAAGACAGGGCTACCTGTGAAACCAGTTACGTCATCTGCGACCAATATGCTGCATTCTATGCAGGCATAACAACTAACAAGCTGTCTGTCTGCGTGAATGGCCACTGACAAACTGTGGGCAAGAAACAACTGGGCCCTGATGGTGCTGAGCCCACCACCCAACACGATATTCTTCATTTCAGTGACTGATTTACAGCCTGTGCCATCTGGATCCTTCCCACCAACACCATCTTCCCTGAACTGTGCAGATGGGAACTCTCCCTGCAATATATTTTACCTTTCCATAACCCTCCTGCCCTCAACCTTAGTTAGTCAGTATTCTTACCCATCGAGCTCCTTCCCTGCTCCCATTCCAGCACTACACAGCCCTCTATTCCAACAAAGCACCCACTGTTTTTGTTTCTTTCCATTTCTGCTACCCCCCCCCCCCCCCCCGCCCCTTTCTCCTCTTCACCATCCACCATCTAACCTCTTGACTGCATCTAGCTGCCCTAGCTTCCACTAGCAGCACCCTGCTATCTCTCCCCCTCCCTGCCCCAGCCACCTCCTTAACCTCCACCCAGATGCTTCTTCAATCATGTGCTTTGTGTGTGAGTTGTGTTTGTGTGTGTGTATGTGTGTGTTGTCTATTTCTGACAAAGGCCTTTCAGTGGCTGAAAGCTCACTTTGTGACAGTATTTTAGTTGTGCCTATCTGTGACTCAGCATCTCTGCTATATGGTGAGTAACAACTATCTTTTTCTTAATATAGTAACAGTTGGTATATTTATTTATCCAGTGATCATCTCACAATGATAAAGAATTCTTCATCATAATGCAATGAGAATGAGCAGCTCAAATACACATTCACTCAGAATGTATAAGGCTGTAATTATGAGGGCACTACAGGTGGTCAGCTATGGTTGTACCAGGAATTTTACATAATTGTCTGTAACTCTAAATGACTGATACAGGTTTCCATATTTTTCATTCATCAGAAGTTGTCATCCCCTTATTATTATGAATACTAATAAAGCTCTTATATGTCATTACTGATTTATAATAAATTATAACCACAAAGGAAAATCATGTAGTTCAATTAAATAATTAATTAGTATTACTTATAAATAAAAGTACTGTTAACTATTAGTGGATTTCTTTTTATTTTGGTTGATTAGGGAGAACAAGAAACAGTTTTTTTTTCAGGAACAAACAAAGGCATGGAAGGAGAACATCAAATACCCTTCTCAGTCAGTCCAAAGGAAGGAAGTCTAGAACCAAACCAAGAGATGGAGTGTTGTATTAAGTTTTCACCTAGCCTCCTGTTCGAATATAAATCCACATTAATCTGCAGGTAATAAACAGCTTATATTATGAGACCTACTCTTCCTTTTCGCAAACAATTATTCAATGCTGCTTCATTAACTGCTTAAAATGGAAACTCCAGGTTGTAATATCAACAATGTAAGGAAATGCATAGATTGCTACTCAATATAAGGATGAAATTTGAGTTGCAGACAGGCACAACAAAAACACTGTTATGATTTAGCTTTTGGCCAAAACCTAGAGTGAGGACTGGATTACAAATGCTAGTGTACACACCCACAATACAATAAGGAAGAAGTACGGAGCATACCCCACCGACTGGCAATGCTAGAAAATGTACCCCAGTACTCTGGTATCAGACTACTAAGAAGTCTGCCTAAAAACCTGCAAGATAGTGTACTTGACAATGACTTTCCAAAGAAACTTAAACTTTATCTCATTGAAAAAGAGTTTTACAGTATTACAGAATACTTATGGCATTAAATTTTTATATATTGTTATTCATTATCAATTATGTAAAAATGTAAGCTAAAGGTGTAGAAAAATAAGTGATAATGAATGTTAATACTTTTGACATTTCCTATATTACACATACATTTACTGTACACAATGTAATCTTACAGGATAAAATGAAATTCAGTTCAATTGTTCGGAGAAGATAGCCCACACAAACACAAATGTTCACACAAACAAGCACATCTCATGTACACATGACAGCAATCTCTGGCAATTCGGGACAAGGTCATGTGTTGAGGTGTGCTTCCTTGAGTGAATGAATAAATTTTTTTCTTCTTCTTCTGTAGAAGGCTTTGGCAGAAAGTTAAGTCATAGCAGTCCTTTCATTGTGCCTGCCTGTAACTCAGTGTGTCATGTTTATGGTGAGTAGCAGTCTATCCTTTTCCTTGTATTGTCAATAAATTGCTAGGTCATATTTGAATTTATACCATATCTTACATTCTTCATCTGTATAAAGTATACTCTCTGCTGTGAAAAAATATACATAAGATAAAGTTGTATGTTCTCTTTTTAGGGTATTGAATTGCCAGCCGGACATGGAAAAAAAATGTGTAGTAATACATGGCAGTACCCTAATGCCAGTCTGCCATTTCCAAATTGAAGAATCTGACTACCTGAGTAGTGGAAGGCGAATACCTTCCTTGCCAGCTCCATGCAGAATAGGAAATGACATTTCCTTTGTACCAGGAGCTCCACTAAACTCTGACACAAAAGTGATTGAATTCAAAAGCTTTGGTTCTGGACACCCATGTGTACGGTATGAGAGATGATAAAATAACACACAAATTAATTACATACTGGCTATAGGAGAAATCAAAAAGAAATATTTGATTTAATCATGACTTAGTGGCATATTTCTGTTTTAATTTCTGAACATTTAAAACAAGTTGAAGATCTCTGTAGTACTTAGAAATCTTATTAAAATCTGACTGAATATTTTTGCAGCTTCTTTCTAACAGTATTTGATTATAGATAACTGCATTACCTGTAAAAAGTCTGAGGTTTCTATTAATATGATCTCCAAGGTCATTAATATTCAACATTAACAGCAAGAGTATCATCACATTTCCCTGGGGCACACCTGAATTTACTTCTACATTTGATGACGACTGTCCATCCAAGATAATATGCTGTGTCCTCCCTTCCAAAGACTCCTCAATCCAGTTACAAACTTTGTTGATTCCCCATATGATCATACTTTTGATAATAAGTGTAGATGTGCTACTGAGGCAAAAGTTTTCTGGAAATCAAGAAACAGTGCATCTACCTCCATACCTTTATTCTCAACCCTCAATATGTAATGTGAGGAAACAGTAAATTGGGTTTCACATCATAAATGTTTTCAGAATCCATTCTAAAAACAATATCAAAGAAATCCACTATGGCCTGAAGCACTCTGGAGAGATATCAATATTTTGAGGACATGAGTGTGCACAACATGACTGAGTGTCTCAGTTGAATAAAGGGAGAAAGTTAGAGAGTGTTTTTAAAAGGAAAAAATATTTTCACATATAATGTTATGAACATGCAATTCTTCAACAAATGGTTTCAGAGAGTTTTGACTGTGCTTACACCAGAAACCAAACTGTAAAGTATATGCAATATTTGTAGCCTTCCAACAACAACATCTCATATAATTTTTGTAATCCTGTAAAGGAAGCATTTAAATAGAATTATTTTTTGCTCGTTCATGTTTGAATACAAGGAAGCATTTAATTAGAAAGATAAAGGGAAATACACCGAAGTTTTTGTGGACCATGGACAAATGGCTTCAAAATTGAAGATATTCTATGTGTTTGAAAAACTAGGTATGTGTGAGTGCATATTGTTTCTCAGGAGTGTCATTCCTCATATGCACCAGAGTGAGTAACATAATGCAATTGGATAGATACAAAATCTACTCATCAGGTGGTAGCAGAACACACACATAAAAGAAGGTTATAATTAGGCTAGCTTTCATAGCCAGTTGTTCCTTCTTCAGGCAGAAGGGTTGAAGGGGAAGGAAGAGGGGTAAAGAAAAGAGACTAGAGAGGTCTAGGGAAAGGGGTAGATTTTAGAAAAGTCACCCAGAACTGTGGGTCAAGGGAGACTTACGGGATGTGATGAGAACGAAGGACTGATTGTTGGGGACTGCACGGGATGAGATTTGAAAATGTGAGAGTTTAAAGGTGGAAGACAGTGTAATATGCAAGACAGCGATTACTGCTAAAATGTAATGTGTGAGTTAATAAGACTGAAAAGCTAAGTGAAATGTATGTAACAGAGGTGTGAGGGGGACAGCAAAAAATAGACCGGAAAAAAATGAAAGATGTAAAAAATGGAATCAGATTGAAGAAAAGAGTAGTTACTTTGAAGAAATACTTTGACAGTAGAAATTAACATAAGTTAAGGCCAGATGGGTGGTGAGAACCAAGGACATGTTGTAGCACTAGTTCCCACCTGCAGATTTCTGAGATACTGATGTCTGGGGGAAGAATCCAGATGGCGAGTGTGGTGAAACTCGCACTGAGGTCACAATGGTCATGTTGTAGAGCATGCTCTACAACAGGTTGTTGTGTGTTGCCAGTATACATCCTTTGCCTAAGCTGACTCATCCTAGGTGATAATTTGGTGGTAGTCATGACACTGTAAGAGGCCAAATAATGTTTATGTAATAGCTTGTATATGACGTGTCATTTAACAGGTGGCTCTCCCTTTCATAGTATATGTTTTGCCCTTTACAGGGCTGATATATGTGATGGTAGGAGGTTTATTTATTTATTTAGTCAGTCCTTCAAATCCTATATGTATAGAATATATACAAATATATTGGACATGGTTAGGTATTTACT
Source organism: Schistocerca piceifrons (assembly GCF_021461385.2). NCBI lineage: Eukaryota > Metazoa > Arthropoda > Insecta > Orthoptera > Acrididae > Schistocerca > Schistocerca piceifrons. Next base: position 139,950,124 of record NC_060141.1, on the reverse strand, counting down.
AGACAAAATACAGTTTGTATTGCAATCCTTGCCTTGGGCAAGTCTTCCAGTGGAGATAGCCACAGTGGTAGAAGACATAGGATAGGGACACAGATGCAGAAGGAGCGTAGGGTTTGACAGGAATATTGTGGAGATTGGGAGGGTGATGGAAAGCTATTGAAGATATGGTGGGCAAAATCTCAGAAAGAATGGATCTCATTTCAGGACATGATTTTAGGAAGTCATAGCCTTGTTGAAGTAGCTGATGAATACATTCCATACCAGTATAATGCTGAGTGACTAGTGGTTGTAACAAATTTTTTTGGCAAGGGGGGGACTGGAATTGTGACAAAAATAAAAAAAATAATCATTGAAAGATTATTTGATTAAACAGAGAATTTGAAAAGTTGGTTGTTGTACTTGTGTTCCAATGACATGAAGAATACGTGATCATGGGTGTGTCTTTGTTATTGATCACTGTGGCCTCCACCACTCAGAATTAACTTTGAGACAAATACATATGCTTACTGCTAAAACAGTTTCCAAACATTACACTTTATTAATTAGTTTTGCAGTATATAAAGGTCAGTTCATTGCTTCTACATATCTTAGTTCAGTGTAACTTGGTGTAATCTGCTTTCTGTCGCTGCTGCTGAAGTTGTCATACCAGCCCATTTCATCTGCAAACTGTATCTAGTTACATGAATTCCATAAAATAATCCAGGCACCAAGTTGTTTTATAACAGTTTATTAATAACAAGCTGCACAACTTGTTGGTGGGAGCCCACTCCACACAACAGACTACATAGTCACAAAACTGTAGTACAACAATTATATTATTACACTGATGTGCGACACAATTGTCGCATCTGTGAACTGTCTCCAACTGAGCTTTTTGAGCTTTCTGCTCCCCCTAGTTATATGTTCTTAACACTGAAGTTAACAAAACAATACTGTAAATTTATAAAATTAACAATTAAAAGTTCAAAGTTATTATGAATAACTGTACACAAAACCTTTCATATACTATGCCCAAATTGGAGTATACAATATAAAAGATTTTTACATAAGATATACATCACATTATACAAAATAGTGAAAAACCACAATGCCAACCTAATTTTTGTTAATTATGTTGTCATTACTGAATGAAAAATAATGCTAGCATATATTGGACAAACATGGCATACAAGTAAACAAATGAAATAGTAAATTTTATGAAATTTAAGGTATTATATGAAATCACTTATTCAATGAATTGCCTCTTTGGAAAGTATTTCATTAGGGTATCAAAAAATGAATTAAAACAGGGAGTTGTTTTATTGCATGGTGTGCTCCAAAGTTATTTTTTGGAGGGATCAGCAGTACCAGTATTAGATGTGATGGCCAGGGAAATCTGCTTTTGAACTAGGCTGGTGGGGTAATTATGTCCAGTGAAGGCTGAGGTGAGAATGGTGTTTTGTTGCTGTAAAGAGCCTATACCTGAACAAATATGTTTTCCTTGAATGCCAAGGTTGCATGGGAGGGAATGGTTGACATGGGAAAGATGGCAACTGTCAAAATGTAAGTACTGTTGTTTGTTAGTAGGTTTAATGTGGACAGAAGCATGTAGCTGGCCTTTGGTGTAGACAAATAATGTGATATCATGAAATACAGCTGTGCTACATTACACTAGATACTTTTATGAACATGTTAATAATATGACCATATGCTTTCATTTACAGAAAATTTGATATTTTGAATCCTACAGAAAAAAATTTTCATTATTTTTGGCACCGTTTGAGTGAATCTGTGTCTGAAAAAGAATTTCCCTTCCACTGTGACACAGTAAGTGGCTGGTTAGCAAGTGGGCATAAGACAACAGCATCCTTCAGCTTTTTATCAGAGGAAGTTGGTATCTTTGAGTCATTCTGGTATTTCTGTGTGCCTGAGCTAGAAACTGAAATACCATTTCTGTTGGTGGGAACAGTTACGGAACCATGTGTTCATTTTGCAAACACAAACTTACAATTTGACTCAACATTCACAAGTAAGTTTACAGTTAATCAGAAACTAATTATTCGTAAACCTTCAGTGTTTGAGGTCATAATTTGCTGCAGGTTTCATGCATCATTTTTTGCAGATACATTTGCCCATGCTCATACTGGTACATTCTACATGTCATTTAGCTGTCTACTGATTACACTAGAAGTATTTTTTCCTATCTCAGCCAGAGGAATACTTTCTTAACTCTTAATTTTTGGCAATAACTTGTATTACATTGTTTTTCTCATATAAGTAGGATATTCTCAGTATGTTTTTTAACATTTTATACTACGTAAAACATTTTAGCCTCCACTCCTAATTTCTTTGCATTGACGTGTATAATGAATTTAAAAAATGGTCCATTACAAGCACTTACAACCAGCATCTGTTGTTCATCTCTTTATTCTCAGTTGTAATATCATTTTCAAGCTCTACTTTAGCATGTCAGATTTTTCTGCTCTCAGTAAATTCACCTGGATAACAAATAGTACAAAACATTTCTCATTATATACTGAAATCATTATATCTTAGGCATTGTACTCCTGATACCTTGATTTGCCTTGAATAATATGGCATTAATTCAAGGATTGAAAGAGTGACTGACTGAAGAAAGCTACAAAGAGTTGAGTAGCAAATGGGTGCCTCCACCTATAAGCTCTGCCAAAGTGACTTCAAATCAAAGAAAGAAACCTTTTATTATATATTTCCCTTATTTACAGACATAGATAATACACTGAAAATAATATACCTCAAGGTTAAACAACATGATATAAATATGTATGGTGTAATCAAGGTTCAACTATAGTAGGTAGTGTGATGTTAAGAAATACATAAAAGTTTATTTTCTATGTAAGTAATCTAAAATGGACCAAAAAATGTGCTATTTGCAATTTTAAAACATTTATAGAAACAATTAATAATAGTTGATAGTTAGTCTGCTGAAATAAGCACTCAGAAATACATGTATACCTGACATTTTTAAATTTCCACTTGATACTTTAAACACCGTGCGCACTCAATGCAGATGGCTGTGGCAGCTGACTTTGATGTTTGGTACTGCTGAGAATGCCTTGGCTAATGAGCATGCTCATGTGATGAGGTGGGCAAGCCTCATATTATTGCAGGAGACAGCAGGTGTTGCATAATGGCCAGCTGCATGGGTTGAGGTCGGTGGTCTCCCCCATGGCTTGAAAGGGGTGGCAAGTAAAGAAAGAGAATGTGCAGCTTTTCTGCACACTGTCAGCTACCTCAGCTGGCCTCAGCAGGAACAGGTGCAATACAAGGCATTGAGCTCCACTGCTGGAACCCCCATTTTACACAACAGCTTCGAGTCTGTAATCTTACCCTCCTACACATCACTATCAAAATTCTCTATCTATGAACGTTTTGAAAGCTTCAAGGTACACAAAAGAAGAACTTTTTTCTTATCTTCATTATCTCATTGTTGTTGGCTCCAAGTCTTGTTGTGTCTAAGGGTAGGTTCTTGCAGCTGTAATATTTATAATGTTGTGGGTTCTTGTTTAACAGAATAACTGATGTAGATTTGCCAGTTGCTATGAATCTCTTTTTATTTTATCCAATTTTTCTAAATCACACCAACTTTACAATTTTCACTTCTATCACACCACCAATTACGTTATTGGTAACACAATAAAAATCTTGTCTTATTCCATCAGAAGCATGCCCACTACTACCAACATTCTGCGGTACTCACAGTATTCCAAAGAGTTTACAAAGTGAAAGAGTTTACATATTTTCATGACAAAAGAACAATCATCAAGTTATATCATTATTTTATAAATGAGCTTAGAAATAAATTTAATAATTAGCATCAGATTGTGGAATTAATAATATGAATACTAAATGGGCCCGAAATTATGTAACTTCAAATAGTTTTCAAAGAAGAGTAATTTTAACTGTATGTACAGAGTACTAACAAATTAATTTCTTTTTATGTATTTTACCCCCAAAACATAACACATTATGCACAAAATCATATGAAATTCATAAAAAAGAGAGATATAGGGGTTGGGGGAATAATGTTAGAGAGGAGGGTGACTCATTGCAATATCCCCCTCACAAAATTTTGAAACAGAATGTTTGCAGTATTTTGTAACAGACTATAATGTTTGAAAAACGGTGTACAAAATGCTGCCAGGTATAGCATATGGATGCATAGAAGTATCTGATACATTTACAGAGAGCGTAAGAAAAATATCTACTATACAAATCATAATCTATACATATATCATGATATGGCATTCATATTTTCAGGTCTATGGAACATACTGTCTCAAGACAAATAATACAAGGTCAAAACTACAACATTGCACCACTAAACTATAGAAATGATTACAGAGATAATGTAAATAACTAGAATTTATAAATTTTATGTTAAGATCTACACAGTCACACCTTCAAAATCTTAAAAGGCAAAAAAAAAATTTCAGAGTCTATGTGTACTGAACTGACTCAAAAAACTCACAATAATGGGTACAGACCAGAATAATATACTCAGTCGTGAATAGGAGTCAATCAGCCACATAAACCAGAGTATTCAAGGGTATGTTGACTCACAAAAGAACAAAATAATGGAAAAATATTAGGGCCTAATTTTAAGATGTGGAGACCCACCCATGAATCCAAACCACATCGGGTAGAAACCAGCAAAAAATGTTTCGACACAACAAAATGAATAAAGTTTATAATCATATCAATAAGTTCAATCATGTGCATAGAGTAGTTGTAAGAAGCATTAGCCTCAAAATTGTATGTTCTCCTTGAGTACACACACAGTCACGATGATCAGGGGTACCCAAAACAGAGCTAAGAATGAGTCAGTCCACAACTCAAGATCCAATCATATACAGTATTGCAATATTCAGTACAAATATAGGTAAGCTGAGTCATAATTAGCTTTGAATGAAGACACAATCCAGTAGATTGAGAACCAAAATCAATGTATGAAAGCAGACATATATATGAGGGTTGGAACTTAAATAGTGGCAACTATTTATTCACAACCGATACAAAAGAGTTACATGTTTGCACCTGTTACTGTCCTTAAAAGTAGTCACCAGCATTGTGTAGAACCCATTGCCAGTGATGTGGAAGTATACCATTAGCAGAGCCTGTTCTGTTGATGGTGTGAGTGGAACGGTCTAAAGTTATGGTGATTCAAATGTACGACTGTGATGATTTTATACTAACGCATTATGTTCCTCCACGGCAGACCGTCAATGCACAGTAATATTCTTTGTTTTTGGAGCATCACCTGCAAAGCTTCGTGAAAGAAGTGGTGACACTTTCTCCACAACCCACCCATCATTTTGCACGACAATGCACGGGTGCATACAACGCAAGCTGTGGCTGCTCTGTTTAGTCGACAGGACTGGGAAGTACTGTACCATCCACCATACTCCCTGGACTTTAAGTACTTGTGACTTTGATTTGATTCCAAAGATGAAGGAACCACTTTGTGGCATTCGTTTCAGGACTGTTCCAGAGATTTGACAGGCAGTAGATCGCTCCATGCGCACCACCAACAAAACGGGCTCTGCTAACAGTATACTATACCTTCCACGTCTCTGGCAATGGGTTCTACACAGTGCTGGTGACTACTTTGAAGGACAGTAACAGGTGCAAACATGTAACTCTTTTGTATTGGCTGTGAAAAAATAGATGCCAATTTTTAAGTTCCAACCCTCATACACCTTGTTATGTTATCTACACTTGTGAATGTTTTCCACTCTATTTACTAATTGTCCATACAAGGATTCACTTACAAATGATAAAAAAATACTGATTTAAAGTTACAAAATGCATTGGAAAGTCAATCCCCCTGCATCCATTTATGCTGACTAACACTGTCTTTAGAAGTCTTGGCTAACAATTTACAAATATCAGTCTCAACACAGATCCAGTTGACAGATGCTGGAGTACATTACCCAGTACCCATGATCTCTTTCAAGTTGAGTTTGACTGGTCCATAGGGTACAGCCATACAGTAGTGTGGGGAGTGGATCTGCGTGCATCTTTCAGCTTTTCTAACATTCTAACGACTCAAAGTATGAGTATGAATCTGGGTTATATCGGTTTATTTCCCAAAACCACTTTCCACTTTTTTATGAGGTGACTTACTTGGAACTTGCAGCAACTCTTCATTACTGGCCAGCCAGCTGCTGGAAACCCTCTTGTCTTCTTCTCTGTCTAATAATGCTAGGTACAGGAGTTTTTAGACTCTTTCTATTTATGAAATAAGTAGACATAGAAATTTTACTTTTTGTCAATTAATGATATATTTGCCCTGTATAAACAATAAAACTCTCACTTTCCACATAAATATGTAACTTCCTGCAAGTCTTTCATACAGCTGAATGTCAGAAACAAATTGAGTTACAGTTAAAAGAAAGTTGGCTTAGGTACCATAACTTTTATTAACATCAATCAGAAAATAAGTCTTGCTTATAGCAAGCTTACTTCACGAGTTTTCAAGAGTTCTTTTTCAAGTGTCTTTGTTTTAATAACTATAGTCAATGACACAATAAGCGCAGAGTTGCACATAAACTCCATGGTTCTTCCTTACAAACTCACTAAAACTTCTGTGGATTGCCCGACAGGTACTTGTTGGCGCCGTTCATCTGCCGCGTCTACTTTCTTCCCGCAACTGATGTTAAACCTGCAAGCACAAACATCTGACATGCAGTAGGTAGGATTCTAACAACCCACACTCATATCCAGATTATCGTGTGTTCGAGATGGTAAAAGGCTGAGTGGTTCTAGAATTTACACAGAAATTCTCGAATCAGTACACTTTCTACCTAGAGTTCTCATCACATGCCCCAGTGGATAGGTAACTTCCTGTCTATTGCTCACGTCAACTCATGAAACATTGTTTTGTATAGTCAATATACTGTTCAATACCTCCTCCACATCACATGAGATATGTACTTCTCAATCATTTTACACAAACAGTTATATGGGATTTATGTCAGGTGAAATTAAAAAGTGCTCGCATTTGAAACATTAATAAACAGAGTTAAATGCTATCAAACGAATCGACTAATAAGGTAACACACACACACACACACACACACACAGACATAGATATGCTCAGATACTATTCCTAACCTGTGCAGTACGAATTCTGAAAAAAACCTGACATCAAATTCTATAGCAGGTATATATTACAGAACACAACTATATAATGTATCACAATTTTTTTAACTCAGTCAATGGATAACATGCAACTTTATAAATTACATCTAAATACTAAATTCCAGACAAATGAAACACAGTTATATAGTTTTATGAATCCACAAATAGGTTAAAATTCAGACAATGGATAAGATAGAACTTTAGAAACTACATGATCTCACACTCTACATTCATGACAAACAAAACACAATTATATAGTCTTAAAAATACACAGACATAGTGAATATTTTCTTCTAGATTAAGGTTCCTTATGCATTCATGATCATATGTTTTGCCTTCTATACCAAATGTTAAAAGTACTTAACATTTTACATACTTGCTTTGTTTAGCAGTGGCACCTCTTATCTTTACACGTGCAATGGACATTTCCACAAAATTCTTACTATTGTTAATCTTGTCTCTAAGTTGTTCAGATATGTCACAAATTGGGCGACCTGTACCAGTCAAACAGTCCCTTCCCACTGATCAATCTTAATCTTAATGTGAGGACATCCGAAATCTGAATCATCATCTCTGTTTGTTAGGCACTTAAGGAAAAGATCACTTTCAGTTTCATCAAATGCTACATCTACACTGTTTTTGCAGGTTTTCATCAAATTTACTGGTATCATAGCATTACTATGGCTACACATGTTGCCAGGAAAAGATTGAACACACTGAGTGGTTTACATAGCACAGTTACCATCACTTATTACAGAAGGAACACAAAACATATTAGTGTCAGAATTATGTTTCATACTTAGATCCTCTTTCACTTCATTCCACCAATTCAAATACAAATTTGGACTAACGACAACTAACTTATTCCAGTATGCTCATTTATCTACATTATCATCAATTTGGTCCCAAACAAATTTAAAAAATGTTCACCTTTAGTCTCTAAGCTTACAGATAACTCACCTTTACTGTTTGGATCATTACTCTGTGAGACATTAATGAAAAACTGCTTTGACTGGACTGGTATTCCATGACTCTTACGTCATCACAAACATCGTTTTCCTTAAGTCTATTTGCAGACAACTCTAAAACTTCATTATTCTTAATCTCCACAAATAGCTGATATTCAGTATCATCATGACCATGACCAACATCATCATGTTCTTCCAAAATTACTTCATTAATAATATCATTAACAACATGTCTCATCACCATCAAAGTTACACACCTCACCTACATCCATGTGCAATAAGCTACCAGTCTCAGACTTTCCAACCTCAGTTATTTCACTGCTCTCATTCTCATCTACATAAAAAATACCACCTAATTCAGATCCAATACAGTCATCACCAGTTTTACGTATGTCAATAACACTGTTGTCTGACCCAGAGAAGAAATCATTAGCACACACTACATATGAATTCTCATTGCTCTTGTAGTAATTCGAGAATTTCTGTGTAAATTCTAGAACCACTCAGCCTTCTACCATCTCAAGCATGTGATACGCTAGGTATGAGTGTGGGATGGCAGAATACAGCCTACTGTGTGACATGTGTCTGTGTGTGCAAGTTCAAAATGAGTTGCGGGAAGACGGTAGATGCAGCAATCGAACAGCACCAACAAGTACCTGTCGTGCAATACTAGATGTGTTAGTGGGTGTGTATGGAAATGGAATCTATATGCAGCTTTGTGTTTATTGTGTCACTGACTATTGTTATGTGAAACAAAAACAGCTGAAAAGTACTCTTGTAGACTCTTGAATCAGCCTTGGTAGAGGCAAGACGTATTTTCTGATTCATTTTAAGAAAGTCATGGTAGTCAAGCCAACTTTCTTTTAACTGTAACTCACTTTTTCTAATGTTTGACCATATGAGGTAGTTACAGAAAGTTACATATGTATGTTGAAAGCGTGAATTATATTGTGCATAAAAGTCAAATACATTGTTAACTGACAAAAATGAAAGTTTGTATGTTTACTCATTTTATAAGAAGAAAGAGGCTTAAAAGTTCCTGTACCTAGCACTATTCAACAGAGAAGAAGTCAAGAGACTTTGCAGTGGCCGACTATTCTGTAAAGAAGAAGGCCTGCAAAATTCCAAGTATGTCACATTGTAAAAAAGTGAAATGGGGGTTGGGGAAATAAATCAGTGTAACCTACACCCACACCCACATTTTAAGTCATCACAAAACATTAGATCATGGTGACCTGTGTGAAAGGACTGAAAAAAAACAGGAAATTTCAGTCAAAAATGAGAAATGAAGCTGTTGTATAATGCCACAGCAAACAAACATAATATGACAAGGGATTTACTCTGAGATATTGGAATATGTTCAAGTAACTAATGGAGCAAAATTTGAATGAAAAATGGTGAAGGCACGAAAAATTCACAGTGATAACAGCAAAGATGATTTTTATGTATTTGTCTAAGAAGCAATATTTATAGAATACTTCGAAGGAAGATCAACAAAAGCAAAAGGAGGATAATGGAATGTAGTCGAATTAAGTCGGGTGATGTTGAGGGAACTAGATTAGGAAATGAGACACTTAAAGTGGTAAAGGAGTTTTGCTATTTGGGGAGCAAAATAACTGATGATGGTCAAAGTAGAGAGGATATAAAATGTAGACCGGCAATGGCAAGGAAAGCGTTTCTGAAGAAGAGAAATTTGTTAACATCGAGTATAGATTTAAGTATCAGGAAGTCGTTTCTGAAAGTATTTGTATGGTGTGTAGCCATGTATGGAAGTGCAACATGGACGATAAATAGTTTGGACAAGAAGAGAATAGAAGCTTTTGAAATGTGGTGCTACAGAAGAATGCTGAAGATTAGATGGGTAGATCACGTAACTAATGAGGAGGTATTGAATAGAATTGGGGAGAAGAGGAGCTTGTGGCACAACTCGACTAGAGACCATTAAGAAATTGTGCCTCACAATACAGAACAAGTGCTGAGGATTACTGTCAAAAGGTGTTGTTTTTCTTCCATGATAATGCCTGACCACACACAGCGAATGTGACCAAACAACTCTTACGAGAATTTCACTGGAACGCGTTTGATCATCCTCCATACAACCGGATCTTGCTTCTAGTGACTTCATCTCTTCTTACACCTAAAATCTGTCCCTGGTGGTCAACATTTCAATGATGATGATGAGCTGAAAGAACATGTTACCACATGGTTGAATACACAAGTGGCAAACTTCTATGAAGAAGGCATAAAAAAAACTAGTGCCACGCTATGACAAGTGCCTACAAAGTTTCAGAAGCTATCTAGAAAAGTAGTTTAACAGTTGTAGATTTTTGCACAATAAATATTTTTTTGTATCTGTACACATTTGTTTTATGCAACCAAACAGAACTTACTTTGTGGACATCCCTTGTATTCTTCTTCTTTAATCACCAGAGGTTCCACAGCACTATCTACTAGTATTTTCTCCTCACCAAAGAACTTTTTACACTTAAGTCAAAAGTACAGAGTACAAGCCTAACTAATTTCCTCCACATAACATTCATCACAAACCTAGCAATTCAGAAGTTTTACATACACAGCACTTTAAAACTACGTGCAGTTGGCATTCATGTGACACATGTTTCTTTCTGTGACTGTTGGTCACTACACAATTATTTGGTGCTGTAAACTGTGCTACTACATGTGTGTCATTGAGCTGGTAGTCTGAAATAACTACTATCCAAGATGCTGCAGATTTCCGTTTCTCACATCATTTTCTTCACAATGGCACAGTTATTATGCTATCTGCATGTGAAGTTGACACCATATTATTCATAATTGTTTCTCATTATTGTATTTAAAATCACTATTCTTCATCAAAAAGCAAAGTTCTTTCCGTGGTTCACTAATAGTGAAGCTCCTCTATATATTTATTTTATTAATTTTATGGCTGTCAGGCTCAAGTATGCGAGCTTTCACTACTAAATAAACTTGATTATGTAGCTTAATAGGAGCAAATGCCCAAATGCTTGTAGATATTAATATTTCTCAATTTAAGAATAGAAAAATATCACTTTGAAATAATAATAGTATAAAATATATTACATAGTTTTATTAGCCATCTGGAATATTACCCACGCCATAATACTGCATAAGCTCTACCAGTTAAACTCATTTCACACTCATGCTGAAGTAACCATTGCTGCACTGCATTTCCATATTAATTTAACAGGTTATGACTGTTCATTGTAGCCATTTTGTATCTGCTCAAATATAAATATGTTCCACCAATGAAGAGTATTGACCAACAAGCACTATGTTGCTTCTTCCACAAATTTCATATATAATTCTGTACAACTTTCCACAAATAAAGTGAATCATAAATCACTTTTTCCCTGTGAATCAACATAACACTTTCAAACTCATAATCAACTATTTAACTAGTTTTTCGGATTACTTATGCATGATGCTGCTGCATGTGACCACTTCTTATCTACCCCAAGCAGTGACTCCTGCTCACATACTAGCCAGTGAAAGGTAACATTTGGATAACATTGACATTAAATAAAATGATAATACTACTGCCAGAAAAAAGACTTCTCAAGCTTCAAAAGTTTCAGAAACCAGAAATGCCTAAGGAGTATTACTATCCCATAACACCAAAGGAAGCAGTACCCCTTGCAACATTAAGAAAAAAAAAGAAAAAAAGCCACACAATTTTTCTTTATTTTGAAGCAGGTATGCTACTAACACTTATCCACCTATTCTCCAAGTACAGGTTTTTAATTTCATACAACATTAAAACATGAAACTTTCTCCTCAGGTGTACTACAATGCTCACTGAAAGTTTATTTCTGCCTTAAGAGCACTGATTCTCCTCTCCTTACAGCATGGATCACTTTTATAATATTAGTCTCATTTCACTATTGACTTTTATTCTTTGGAATGCACTTAGACTTTTTGCTGGGCATACTGAAAAAAGGGATTAGATTGGCCTTTCTGACATCATGGTTTAATACTTGACTAATAATCAGAATTTAAACCAATTCATATTCGCCATTTGGGATTATATGTGGGATAGGAAAAGAAGTCTAATAAATAAAACTGAATTGATTTTAAAAGCCTAGAATACACTTAACATGATGCACACATATTTATATGGTTACTGCTTACACATGATATATAATAAAATCAAGATCATGTCCCTTGAGTACTTTTGTGGCAAATGAAAACAAACATTTACTTTCAGAATGATATTTTCACTCTGCAGTGGAGCATGTGCAGATATGAAACTTCCTGGCAGATTAAAACTGTGTGCTGAACTGATACTCGAACTCAGGAACTTTGCTTTTTGTGGGCAAGTGCTCTACCAACTGAGCTACCCAAGCACAACACATAACCCATACTCACAGCTTCACTTCCACCAGTACCTCATCTTCTACTTCCCACACATCACAGAAATTCTCCAGCAAAACTTTCTGTCTTAACACTTCTGCAGGAAAGGATACTAATGAGACATAGCATAGCTACATGCTGGGGGTTCTCTCCAGAATGAAATTTTCATTTTGCAGCAGAGTGTGTACTAATATGAAACTATATATCACCCATGGAAGAACATAAACAGTCAATCAAGTAAATCCCAATAAATATCCCAAGACTGACAGTTTTTGTTAACTGGTAATCAATATTTTCTGTCAGAGGCATTACAATGCATATTACTCATATTCTGTGAAATACATGGGTCATGCAAATTGCTAGACAGCTCATGCAGAAGAAGTGCTTCACTGTGCTTTATCAATTTCACTGTTTGTAATATGATAAACTGATGCTGCAGTGTTACTTGAAAGTAATTCTGTCTGTTATGCTTTCTTGACTAAACTGCTGAACTGATTTTGATGAAATTTGGTATGAATATAGCTTGAATGCTCAGGAAGTACATAGGTCACTTTAGAAAGCATGTAGTATGAGATATTTATTGATTTGGAGGATATAATGTGAAATATGGAACATTTATTACTCTTTGAAAAAGCTATTTACACTTTGAGTTTTGAACTTTATAGCATTTGTGAATGTGTTTTTATTGTTTGATGTGTTCTATGTAAAATGATGCAATGTAATGAATACAATATTTATACAACCTCAATGTGTTTAATTCATACTTTAAATATCAGTCACAAGTCTGTCACATTTTAGCCACTGGGAGTTATGCATCTCTTATAGCTTCTGAGATACTTGAAGACTCACAATAATAACATCCTTTAAATGATGTAAGACAATAAGAGAGATGTCGTACTTTTACATGTAGAACTTGGGAGGCCTTGGGGCTGCATTTTATTCTGACAAGCAAGTGCATCCAGAGGTAACAGGCAGACACATGAGGGAAGCTGATGTTGTTGCACTTAAACTGTTATAAAATTCATGCTACTCCAACCAAAAATTATTGATTTTCATTCTTCATCAGTTTAACACTATTTAATAATTTTAAGAAACCACATGTTATTTTAGTACCATCACCCTCCCTTGTCATAACAAAACTACCAGAATGTGTCAACAGTTCGTGATCCTCTAGTTAGCATTGCTGACACTTGCTTATGTGGTCCTGGGTTTGATTCACAGCCTGGTTAGATTTCTGCTGCGTGAGGCTTTGCGCGCGCGCGCGCGCGTGTGTGTGTGTGTGTGTGTGTGTGTGTGTGTGTGTGTGTGTGTGTGTGTGTTTTTGTCCTTATCATCACTGACTCACAAGTCACCAAAAGTCATCAAATAAAAAGACTTGCACTAAGCTGCCAAACATCTCAACTGGGGGAGCACAGATGTGGGTATATATAAGCTGACTATAAATAGAATTCCATGTTTCCTATTTATTCAATCAAAATTGCACATGTCACATAAATTCACTTTGAAAATTTGGGTTCTAACATTTTATGCACAATCTAAATGAATAGTTTGTGTCATTTCCCAGTTATCTTTCAATGACTGTATCAAAACTGCAACATTTCCAATGCACAGTATATTTGGTAACAATGAATGCAGAAAAAAAAGTAATTTATACCACATCCTTCATTGCAAACAACACTGGTCCTACAATTTTCGGCTGTAGTATTCTTATTCAGATAGTTATTACTCTAATTTCTGTGTATATCTACTAATATATATGAGAATTTGTGGAAACTTATGGATGTTGAATTTCATAGCAAATAAAGATTTATGAGGTACAGTTATGTATTCTACAACTTTTGACAGAAATAGCTTGTACATAAAATTGTCTCACCTTTGTTACAGTGTAAATAATTACCAGTATGTTATAATCACAATAATTCCACTTCTTTACATTTCTTGACCTCTTTGTTGTAAGCCAGTGTTTGAAGCTTAATTCCCATGACATGAACATAGCTCTCACACAGTCAACTGCTTTCGGATAATGCATTTACAGATCTCAAATCATGTTTTATTAGTTTCCACTACAACAGCTTTGCTAGAGCAAAAGTTATAAACAAAAATATATCTTCAAAGCATCAAAAAGTTTTATCCCAGCTTTTTTAAAAATAATAAATAAATAAATTCTTGGACAAAATATCATCATATCTTAAAGAAAATGTCCATTCCACACAGTGTAACAAATCCTGAAATTAAAAGAGACTCAGCAAGATTAATTTAAAATTATTTGCTCACTGTTGTGTAAAACACTTTAAAAGCCACAATGAAGCCCCACAGTGTGAAGATATGGACTGGTGTTATAGATACATGTGCGGGAATCTGAGACACACTTTCTCCAGTACTGCAACAAATGTGTAGTCAGGAGCTCAACAGTAACATCAGTAACATTTTTATTAATCAATTTCTACCACGCAGTATTTGAATTGTAGCTGTCCAGGTGCGCATTCTCGCTAGTAGCCAGTGAGTGACATCCCTGTGCTATGCTAAGACAACAGCAGCTGATAGTGGGCAGTGACCTTTCTTACATGAGTCACTTTGTTAGCTTGATGACATCAGGCCAAGCCTGCGGCAGTTGAGTGATGCCAGCACTTGGTGATGCTGGTAGGGAGTGTACAGGCCCCACATCATATTCATTACCATATGAGACTGGCTGGAGTTTCAAGTGGTTGCACCCATTTGCTGCATTTCTGGATCCAGTTTGAAGGCCAGAACCATCGGAGGTAGCTGACAGCTCATAGATCAGTTTCTTGACATTGTTGGTAGAACTGCTCACTGAGTCTGGAGTAGATAAACAGTACATTTAATTGATGACTTGTTCAAAACTGGTCTGTTCCAATGCATGATGCTAAATGAGTGGCTGAGCTGCAAGAATTGTACCAACATATCATTTGTAATGTCATAAGCCTACATGGTATACGCTGCAAAGAATACTATAAGGAAATCATTTTGAGATGCAAGTTATAAGCTTTTTAATTTTTCCACAACAGGCACCTTTATAAGCACAGGAAATAATGTTATCTACTTTATAAATGTCTTCCAATGACTAAACTAGATTCAAAACACTCATAAATATTATCATTATGTTACACAATATTTTTATTTCATTGTCTGAGTGGGAGTTTGGGGCTAACCTATTGTTACATTTGATCAAGACTGATGAATAAGGCATAACACAAATGAATACTGTTACCATATAATTATAAAGTTATAAATAATCTGTCATTTGCAAGTGAATGTGTGTGTGTGTGTGTGTGTGTGTGTGTGTGTGTGTGTGTGTGTGTGAGTGAGTGTGTACCAAACATGTTTCAGTTGTTCATGCTGGGCATTTTCAGTGTTGTCTAACATAAAAGAAAATTATTTAATTATACGTATTTTTGATAAGAGATGCAGCTCATTTAATTATCTAACTATGTAGGCATCTTTCATCATTTCAGCCGCAAATATACAGAGTCACACATGAGCACAAGTTAACAACATTAATCAGAATGCACCTTGACAACCAAACAATAAACAGAGAACAGTTAAACTGTAGCTAAGAGTAAACATAACAAGGTGAAACCAGCTGACTGCCCAAAAAATAATATATGTATTCTTAGTCATGGTCCAAAATAGTTGTTTCCAACACAGCACCCCTCCAGTAGAGAAGAGCTCCTGGGATGTGTTAGTATTTAAATTCTATACATCAACATCGGTGCCACATAGCCCCCCCCCCCCCACCTCACCCCCCCCACCCACCACAGTATGGAGTACTCTTGAGAGGACGGGGGGGGGGGGGGGAGGGAGGGGTGACTATGGTGTCAGCAGGGGGGGCCGCACGAGCCGGACTAAGCTCAACAGCGTCGTCGGGGAGGTGTGTGGTGTAGATGTCGTGAAGGAAGGTTCGGCCACCGAACCTGGAAGTCGTTGAAGTGAGTCGGGCGTCGTAAAGGTCGTACTGGTTGTGCAGTGACAGGTAGGCCAGCGGCTTGTGGGTGGAACAGAGTGACGATGACGCTGTCTCTGGTGGGTGTGGCGAACGCACGAAACATGTCCAGGTCGATGTCGGGTGGGAGTGGAACACATTTCACCAGGTGGCAGGGAATGGCGAAGGTTGTGTCATGAGCAGTGGATGAAGAGAAACACATGACAAACAGTGTATAATCGTGCAGTATTATTGAGATGTCGTGGATTATGTCTGGGGGAACAGGCACAAACACCTCGAGCGAGGGCACGTTCATAACGGTGGGTGGGGGGGGGGGGGGGGGGGGGAGGGCTTGGGAGAAACGTGGGGGGCTTGTGAGAAACCTCGACAGGATGAGGCAGGCAACAGTGGAGAGGTCAAAGGGACCGGCAAAAGGCCCAGCGGCGAGGGTGTGATCATAGGTAAGCTCGTGGGGAGCATGTGGTCACTCGATGGAGAGTTGTGAGACCAGAGTAGAGGGCGAAGTCGGAGGAGAGCTCGACTATTGGAGCTGGAATTCACTCTATCGAGTGTGTAAGTCCGATGTGGAGGGAATGGTCAGAGCATCTTGAGCCACGACAGTGAGTGGCATGGTCGTGGCCTGAAGGTGGGTAGAAGAAGGCTCAACATGAGCAGGCTTAAGTCTGTTGAGAGAGACTGTAACTGCTGAATCTTTCATCTGGATGTCATAGGCGTTGGCCGAGCTCCGGAGAACTTGGTACGGGCCAGTATATGGAGGTTGGAGGGGAGCATGACATACTCACAATTGTCCAGAGATTTCGGGGCTTCAACCTTTGGGTGGGAATGGCTGGCGGGAGGAGGGATATGGAGGTTGATGAAGTGGTGTCTGACGCGGTCCAGGAAGGAAGGTAAGCCAGACTGAGGAAGAGAAGCAGAAGGGCTCAAAAGTTCATTAGGGAGAACAATGTTCTGGCCATATATGAAATCGGATACTGTGCCTTTGAGGTCTTCCTTATAGATCGCACGAATGTCGAGTAGCACAAGGGGAGGGCCTCTGTCCATAGAGAGTCATAGCATTGAAGAGCTGCCTTGAAAGTGCGGTGCAAGTGCTCGTCTAGCCCGTTACTTTGCAAGTGATTTGCTGTGGTACAGATGGGCCGGGTGCCACAAACATTACAAATCCCGTTGAACAGGGCTGACTCAAATTGTCTTCCCTAGTTAGTCGTGATGATAGCTGGACATCTGAAATGCGATACCCATGACTCGACAAAAGCTCAAGCAACAGTTTCTGCGGTAATATTGGGGAGGGGGGACAGCCTCAACCCAGCGAGTTGCTCAGGCGATAGACAAGAGAACATAAGAAAGCCATTAGAGGGGGAGAGAGGGCCAACAATGTCAATATGAATATGCTAGAAACTCCCAGGAGGGATCGAAAAGGCGCCGAGGGGGGGTGAAGTGTGCTTGTGTACTTTGCAGCATTGGCACGTGATGCAGGAGAGTTGACATTTCTCCACACAAAGCACTAGGCGGGTGGCTGCACAAACACCGGGGTGGGGTAAATGCATTGAAGACAACTTGACAGAGCATAGTTGGGCTGTGGGGGCGTAACATGCCTGTACTGCTGTCACACAAGATCTCACCAGAAATGCCGGGGAAGGTAGTGTGGACAAAGTGTAGTGAAGAAGTAGAATCTGAAATCAGGTGTTGTGTTTCCTCGTCAGTGGGTTGGAGGTTAGGCAGTACAGAGAGGTCTAACAGTGAATGGACAGCATCGACTCGTGAAAGGAAATCAGCAACTATATTGTCAGCATCCTTTATGTGTCTGACATCGGTGGTGAACTGAACTGAGATATGAAATCCATGTATCTGAAGCCACGAGGAGGTGGGTCAGCTGACGGGTTTATAATGACCGCAGCCAGGGGTTTGTGGTCTGTTAAAACATAGAAAGGGCGTCCCTCAACGTCAGTCTTAAAATGCTTGATCGCTTTGTAGACCGTGAGCAACTCCCTGTCAAACAGACAATATTTCTGTTGTGCATTGGTGAGCTTGCACAAGAAGAACTGCGGAGGCGAAGTTTGTCCATTGATTGTCTGGCTAAGGACAGCGCTGATGGCAGTATTGCTCACGTCTGTGGTGAGGAAAAGCTGCACATTGGGATGAGGATGCATGATGGTGCAGGCCTCGCCAAGATTTTTGAGGGCAGTGAAAGAGTCAGTCACAGCAGAGGTCCATGGAACGGACCGAGATCCAGAATTGTCGGTGCCTGCCAAGGCATCTGTCAGTGGAGCCTGAATCTCCACAGCCCAAGGTAGATGTCAGCAATAATAAATAACCATCCCCAGAAAGTGCCAAGGCTCTCTGAATGACAAAGGTCTGGGTAGGTTTAGTATTGTTTGTAATTTGTCAGGGGACGGTGAAATGCCGTCGGAAGAGACTCGAAAACCAAGAAAAGTGACAGCGGGTTGATGTAGCTGCATTTTGTCCTGGTTGGTCTTGATTCCTGCTGCTGCGAGAGTATTCATAACAGTTTGCACATGTTGAATGTTGTCCTCGACAGAGGGGCTGAATACAAGAATGTCATCAAGATATGCAAGATAAGCATTTTAGGTGGAATAGCACTTCATTGATGAAGCGTTGACAGGTCTGGGTTGCTCGATGGAGCACGGATGATGAAACACGGTGTTTCGCACTAGGTCTGGTGAATGTTTGTGGTGTCACAAGAAGCCAATGCCTAGTATAGGTTTGTCAACTTCGCACACTAAAAAAGTCCAATTGAGTTCGCAGTTTGCGGAGTGTGAGACGACATGGAAAATTGAACCAAAGCATTGTAGTTTAGTTGAATTCATGGGTTGCAGTGAAGTATGATGAGGGCGGATGTTCGACGACACTAAGGACATAGGTAGCAGTGAAACATTGGCGCCTGTGTCTGCTAGGAAAAGGTAACCCAATGAAATGTCTTTAATGTAAAGTCGTCTGCAATTATCCGGTCGTTCCCAGACAGAATAGAGCACTGGGGGTTGCCTGTCATGTTGTGTGCAGGAGGCGGCACCCAGACCTACCTGCAATTGGCGTTTGGGAAGTAGCAGGGTGGTCTGCAGTTTCGTGCTACCTCACCAAACTGTGTGTGGAAATAATAGTATGGGTAGTGCGGTTGCATTTCCTGAGGAAAGTTCATTGGCAGTGGCAGTGGCTGAGGTTCAGTGGCTGCAGCAGATTCAGTTGCCGGAGGGGGCATGACCATTGGTGGAGCTGGTGACATTGCAGTTGCTTGTTCACAACTTCCTGTAGGGAGCGGACCGGTCGGCACAGTACAGCCTTGGCCATGTCCAACCGCAGGGCGATGAGCCTGAACCTGAGACTTGTCAGGTAGGCAGTGGCTGGCGAAATAGAGCAGTGATGCATCATGTAGTTTGTCAGCAATTGTCATTCTTTGCTCAACAGGTTCAGGAGACCTTTGAACCAGAGCAAAGCGGATGTGAGGAGATAGTTTATCTGACCAGATGGCGACAAGAGCTGTGTCAGAGAATAGATCACCACTGACCAGGGCATGTAGCCATCTCCAGAGGTGGGAAGGTTTGTCATTGCCTAGTTGCTCAATGTGGAGCACTTGCCATATTGCTGCCTCAGTTGAGCTTGCAAGCTGACGTAGAACTGTCTTTTTGGCTAGAATGTACCGGGTAGATGAATCCGAGGCGTCGACCAGGTCAGCAATCAAGTCCTCCTGGTCGTGCAGGTGGGTGATGAGGCACAGAAACTTGGTTGACTCACTGAGTTTGTAAGGGTCGAACACTTCATCCACAATTTTGAACTAGGTTGTTGCTCTGTTGGGATTAAACAGTGGCAGCGTCGGTAAGCGTTGTAGAATGTTCAGAAGAACAGGTTGAGTTGAGTTCGTTGGGGCACTGCCTGAATCGAGCCGTTGTTGCTGTAGTATTCCAGAAGAGTGTGCCTCCAGGGGATGTGGCAATGATTGCTGTTTGGGTGGCAGAGTGAAGGTGACACATTGTGGTTGAGCGTGTTCATCGTGACGCAGAAGGTCAACGCAGGTGAGACATCGTAATGTGTCGATTGTGGTTGCGGAAGCTCAGCACATTGCGAGTGTGTTCGGATTGACGCATCACGGAAGACTGACACGGATGAGGCACTGAGATGTGCCGAGAACGGTAGCGGAAGCTTGACTGGAGCCGGTGCGGGGGCGACAGGTGAGAAAAAGTTCAAAGTTTGAAAGTTTGAGAATGCGTGTTAGTACGCAGAAAGCTCGAAGTATGACCAGAGCTGGTGCCACCTGTGTTGCAGGGAGGTTGCGGAGGTGTGGGCTGTCCAGAAGCACAGTGTGGGAAGTGATGTCGAACGTGGGATTGAATGTGTGAATGTTCACTGTTCATAGTCACTCCACTCAAAACGGTGTGCCGATAAGGTGAATGTCATGGCACGTAGCACTGAGGCATAGCAGTGGGACGGAGGTGGAGGTCAAGCACAGATACACAGATAACAAGTTATTGTTCCTGTTGTAGGCCAAGGTATCGAAATAGGAAGGCATGTGCTGATGCTGAACCGAGGCAGGCATGGGTGTGGTCAGATGCTGAGGAGGTATACCTGTGAAGAAAGCAGTTCTGGCCACGTGGCAGGTATCCGCGTGGTACTGCACAGATTGCAGCATGGCAAATCGTTGTCCTGGTGGTAGTAGGTTGTCCAATGAAGCATTTGCAGAAATCAGCATTGGTCCCGCACTGCACAGAAATCCGTAAGAGTTAACTGCACAGTCTATGATGGAGGGCACATTTGGCAGGAACAATGGCATTTGATAGCTGGAGTCATGCCCACTCCTAACCTCACTTATTGTTGCAGGTTCAAAAACGTCCGCCGAAATTGGTAGAATCGGCAAGTGAGAGGCATCGTGTTGCAGTCCCGGTGGGTGTACATCACCTGCAACATGATGCATGTCGATCACAAAATTCGGCATTAGGTGCTGGGCTGAAGTCATTGTTTGAACGCTGTGTCGATGTAATACAGGCGAAAATAACTGACGCGGAGGTCGCGGACACAATAATACGCCAAAAACGTAAGACATTACAACTCGGGGTCACCGGTGAGGAGGACTACCGGGTTGGTTGCACCAATAATCACACCCATTTTGCAATAGCTCATTTATTAACCTTAACACATACAAGGATCACAAAGAACTGAACTGAACATGGTGGAGCGGCCAAAGATAAACTTAGAGTCCAAAGATGAATGCGTGTCGATGTAGGTATCAATTTCGTCGGGGCCACATG
Source organism: Schistocerca piceifrons (assembly GCF_021461385.2). Lineage (NCBI taxonomy): Eukaryota > Metazoa > Arthropoda > Insecta > Orthoptera > Acrididae > Schistocerca > Schistocerca piceifrons. The sequence goes on along the minus strand of NC_060141.1, from coordinate 139,928,408 downwards.
CTCAAGAGCTATGTATTGTCTTTCAAATATTGTTGCACCTACTAGTCTGCAGCTTGCACTGCCCTAAGTTGAGCGTAACTTATTTTACATGCATCTTGCATTTAGACAAAATTGCACCACCTCCAGAAAAAAAATCTGCCACTACATTTTCTGCCCCTCTTACATGCCTTATGTCTGCTGTGAATTTCTCAATAAACTCCAGCTGGTGAGGGAGCCAAGGTGAACAACCTTCCTTAATCTAGTGAAAAGCAATGTGATTTGCTTATAATCTGTGTAGGTTGTAAAGGGTATAGTTTCAACATATGGGTGAAAGTGTCCTACAGCTTCATAAATGGCCATTGGCTCTCAGATGTATGCACTCCAACTGGTTTGGGCCTCCATCAATTTCTAGGAAAAAAACCCCAAAGTTTGCCATCTATTCTCAACATATTGATGAAGGGCTCCCCCAATAGCCTGTTGGTTTGCACTCACCACTATCATTTATGGTGCATTATAGACCAGGTGGGATAAGAGGGTTGCTTTTTGCAAACTAGTTATTATTTTTCCAAAGGTGTGCTGCATCACAGGTATCCATTGCACCAGAGGATACCTGCCCATAGTGTAGTTACCTGCCAGAGTGTCTGATAGCAGCCCTTTCATCTCTGCTACTCCAGGCAGGTGAAGACTGCAAAAGTCGATGATCCACAGGAATCTTCTTAACTCCTCATAATCCATCAGCCAAGGAGCATTCTTAATGATCTCTATCATCTCTTTGAGAATACAAATACCAGCAGCTGAGATCATATGACCAAGAAATTTCACATATTTTTGATGCATAACTTATTTTGGGTCCTTTATCACCAGACCATATTTATGTATCCTATCAAACATTATCTTATGGTCTTTCTTATGCCTTTTAAAATATCAGAATATCATAGAGATAGACCAAGCAGAAAATCAAGCCCCTTAGTACTTTGTCTACAGTCCACTGCCATGACTGCACTCTGTTCTTTAAACCAAAAAGCATACATAGGTGTTCAAAGAGACCAAAAGGCATGACTACACAAGTCTTGGGAATATTTTGTTCTATGATCAGAATCCAGCTATATACGTTCTTCCAGTCCACTATGCTCAAAACCAAAGCTCCAACTAAAATGGTCATGAAATTTCTTAGTTTATTAATCGGATAGTGGTTGAGAATTGTTCATGCATTTAAAGGGTGATAGTCCCTGCAGGGCCTTCAGGTGCAGTTTTTCTAGCTGTAATGGTGATTCCCTTTGGCTGCGTGACTTTCATATGGTACCCACATCTCTTCAAATTGTACTTTTGTTGCTGAGAAATAGTTAGGTACTAGTCTCTGTATGGTTAAAAGACCAGTTGCCTGAGTGTCATCTTTATGTGATGCACTGTGGTATGTAATACCTTCTGTACTTACCCGACATTCTATTGCCTAGCTTCTGGACTAACCAAACTACTGGGTCAGGCAACAGAATTGTTAGCAATTTTCCCTGTTGTTCCTGTATCCATTACTGTCTACACTATGTGAGCAAAAGTATCCAGACACCTGGTTGAAAATGACTTACAAGTTCGTGGCACCCTCTATCGGTAATGCTGGAATTCAGTATGGTGTTGGCCCATCCTTAGCCTTGATGACAGCTTCCACTCTCATAGGCATATGCTCAATTAGGTGCTGGAAGGTTTCTTGGGAATGGCAGCCCATTCGTCATGAAGTACTGTACTGAGGAGAGGTATCGATGTCAGTCAGTGAGGCCTGGCATGAAGATGGCGTTCCAAAACGTCCCAGAGGTGTCCTATAGGGTTCAGGTCAGGACTCTGTGCAGGCCAGTCCATTGCAGGGATGTTATTGTCATGTAAGCACTCCACCACAGGCCATGTATTATCAACAGCTGCTCAATCGTGTTATAAGAAGCAATCACCAACCCCGAATTGCTCTTCAACAGTAGGAAGCAAGAAGGTGCTTAAAATATCAATGTAGGCATGTGCTGTCATAATGCGATGCAATACAACAAGGGGTACAAGCCCCCTCCATGAGAACTGCAACCACACCATAACACCACCACCTCTGAATTTTATTGTTGGAACTACACACGCTGACAGATGACGTTCACCAGCCACTCACCATACCAACACCCTGCCATCAGATCACCACATTTGTCACTCTACACAATGTTTTTACACTGTTCAATTATCCAGTGTCTATGCTTCTTACACCAAGTGAGGCGTCATTTGGAATTTACTGGCATAATGTGTGGCTTATGAGCAGCCACTCAACCATGAAATCCAACTTTTCTCACCTCCTGCCTAACTGTAATAGTACTTGCAGTGGATCCTGATGCAGTTTGGAATTCCTGTCTGACGGCATGTATACATGTCTGCCTACTACACATCATGACCCTCTTCAACTGTCAGCGGTCTCTGTCAGTCGACAGATGAGGTTGGCCTGTACACTTTTGTGCTTTATGTGTTCCTTCACATTTGCACTTCACTATCACATCAGGAACAGTGGACCTGGGGATGTTCAGGAGTGTGGACATCTCGCGTATAGATGTATGTGACAAGTGACACCCAATCACCTGACCACCTTCGAAGTCTGTGAGTTCCGTGGAGCACTCCATTCTGCTCTCTCACAATGTCTAATGACTACTGATATGGAGTAACTGGCAATAGGTGGCAACACAATGCACCTAACATGAAAAATGTATGTTGTGTATTTTAATTTGCACTTTCATTTCATTTATTTCGAGCCCTTGGTTGTGTATGAAGGCTGCACCTAATATGATTCCACTAACATCCGTCATTATAAACCCACATGAACTTTTTACTGAAGCCCAGGTCCACTGGTGCTTCCCACTCACCATAAGTTGTGATGGACAAGTTGCTAACTGCCACAAGGTGGAGAGTTGCACCTGCAGCTGTGGTCATACCTTGCCTGAGTAGCAGCGCACTTACTTCCCAGACAAAACTGATAAGGTAGCACTGATCTGTCTTCCTGTCTTTCATGTACAAATGGTGTTATAATGTGAGCAGGCATGCTTGCTTCACTGTGTGTGGACACTGTTGATTTCTCATGAATAGCTGGGCTGATCTTGAGTGGTGAGTCTTCACTACTGCTGGTTACATCACCGTTGCTATCTGTGGAAGTAGCAGCAACTCTCTCGTGTACACTTTGGTATCCTTTTGCAACTGTCTGACTTGCTGTGCATAGTGATTTTGTCTTCCTTGCACCATCTGGCTGTCTATTTGATTCGACTGGCTTGATAGTTACCCCTCTTCTTATGTATCCTTGTGTGGATCTGCTTTTCATCACCAATGACAACAATTGTTTCTGAATGTGTACATCAGGTATTTCAGACTTCAGAGCTGCTCATTGATGTTTGTTTGTTACTTGTGCTATACAGCTGCAGTCTCTCAAGTGTTGATTTCACCATCTCTCCGTGTCATAACTGAGGTACTTGCTTCCTCCACTACAGCATGCCCCCTGTCTGCACTGCAAGCACAGAATTAATGTCACTGTCCCCACTCACCCCCACTGCCATTCTTACTGAAAGTTATAGCTGTGTTAGCCATACAGCTCATAGTATTCATCTGACATTGCTCCCTCTTCTACAATATTACTCAAATGCCACCAGAATTCACATGGCTTTCTATCACCAATATGCTCAAACTGAAGTGCTTGTTGCATTTGTCTTCCAATGATTTACACATCTGCCAGACCACAGGGTCCTTCAGGTGGAGATACTGCCACAGCAAATTTTGTATAATTGCTAGTAATGGTGAATTGCATGAATGCTAAATCTAGCATTGTGAATCACATTTCAGGGTTCTCCAACTGGAACTTCGGCAGCTGTGTTTTCATCTTCAGAGTGAAAATCATATCACACTGAGTAGGTAGACTGTCTACAATTCAGCATTTGTTGTTATAAACTCATGCTGAAATTCAATTCTGCAGTTCACTAGTCTGCTTCTGTAAGTTCTCTTGTAGGCATAACAGCTCACTGTAGGTCACCGTCTTTCTTCTTTAGTATTCACTAGATAGCCCCCAGCAGGAAAATAAGCATGATACCTACCTTCTACCACACATTTCTTTTTGTTTTTGTTATCATTGTTGAGTGTCCTTTCTGCCAACTAGAATGTAGCTGTTAACCTTGTGTGGCAGTAGGTTTTCTTAAGTTTCTTATCGCAAATCACATATTAGCCAGATGGATAGGGTCTGTATCTGTTGTGTGCGGATGCAGGAGGAGTTAGCCACAGTCCAAACACATCTGGAAGCTTTGCTGACCACAGTTAACAGGCTCCAGAGTGCTACCTTGAGGTGCAGTGGGTATGAGGTGCCTGGGGCAGCCCCTGCTGTACTAGATGTGGAGGGGGGATGTCACCACTCTCTGACACTGAGCCAACCTCAAGTGTGACTGAGTCTGCCAGCCCACTCTCACCTCAGTGTGGGTGGCGGACTGTGTCAAGGTCTCAAACCTCAAGGTGAAGGCTGCATGGGGGACACAAGCTCCTTCCAAGTCCCATACACTTTGCTTATAGATTCAGTGTGCTATCTGATGCTCGGTTGAGGCTGAGCCAGATCAGAATGCCGCTCCTTCAGCAAGGTCCAGACAGGCACAGGGAGATAGGGGTTTGTTAGGTATTGGGAGCTCCAATGTTAGGCAGGTCAGGAACATAGTGGCTATTTCAGGGAAGAAGTCCAATGTTCACTCAGTGTGCTTGCCGGGGGACCTTGTCTGGGATGTGGAAGAGGTTCTTCTGGCGGCTATCGAGCATGCGGGGTGCAGACAGCTGTAGATTGTTGCACATGTCACCACCTATGATGCCAGTCATTGGGGTTCCGAGTAGATCCTTGGGTCCTTTAGACAGCTGGCTAAATTGGCGAAGGCACCATCCATCTCTTAAGGAGTGGAAGCCAAGCTGACAATTTGCAGCATCGTACCCAGGGTGGACCGGGGTCCTCTGGTTTGGAGTCGAGTGGAAAACCTAAACCAGAGGCTATGTGGACTCTGTGATGAAAATGGTTGTAGATTCCTCGACCTATGCCATGGGGTAGAATGTTATAGGATGCCCCTCGACAGATCAGCGGTGCACTACATACAGGAAGAACAGTACTTGTGGCATGCACATGGTTTTTTTTTAGATTAGGTTCCTCCCACGGGAAACAAGTTCATGACACTTATGTAGGTGTGCCAATTATAAAAATTGTTAGTTCGCCTAAACAGGTCATTCCAATGGATTTAAATATGCTAAATCTCATGTTAGTAAGAAGCAACTGTAGCAAGATCCCAGAGTTACTCTCTGAAATTAACAGTAGTAACGCCAATTTTGTATTAGGTATCAAAAGCTGGTTGAAACCAGATGTAAATAGCAGTGAAATTTTGAACTCAGATTGGACAATGTTTAGGAAGGATAGGACTGATGCTATGGGAGGTGGTGTGTTCATTGCAGTTAAAAGCTGTTTAAACACAGTTGAGATCAATACTGGGTTGAACTGTGAAGTAGTCTGGATAAAGCTGTCAATCAGACAAGGAGTGACCATTGTACTGGGATGTTTTTACAGACCACCAGCATCCACAACAAATGTCGCAGAACATTTCAGGGAATGTCTTGAGTACATAGGAAATAAATATCCAAATTATCCATTAGTTGTAGGTGGAGACTTTAATCAGGTGTCTATTGACTGAGAAAATTACACATGTATCACAGTGGGTGGAATCAAAGACACATGTGAATTTATTCTAGGAGTGCTTTCAACATTCAACCTTGAGCAATTGGTTAGAAAACCAACTCAAGATGGAAACAGATATCTTGGTGCCAAACAGACCTGATCTTTTTGAGGAAGTTAATGTAGAAGAAAGTATTAGCGACCATAATGTTATTGTGGCTTCTATGTCAGTGGAAGTTGCAAAACAACCAAAGAAACAGAATAGAGTTTTCTTGTTTGGGAAGGCAAATAAAAGTGTGATTAATGAATATCTTCATAGTCAGCTCCAAACATTCACCATGGGACACAAAAATATTGAGCATCTTTGGTCAGAATTTAAAAGTATTGTCCACCACATGCTAGAGAAATATGTGCCTAGGAAAAATATAGGGGAGGGAAAGGATCCACCTTGGTTCAACAAACTTATTAGGAAGTTGCTGAGAAAGCAGAGAATTTTGCACAGTTATTTTAAACATAGCCGCTACCCACTGACAAACAGAAAATATACAAAAGGAAAGCAGCTGTCAAAAGGTCAATGAGAGATTCTTTTAATGAATTTGAAAGCAATATTTTATCTGCATATTCTTATTAAAAAAAAAGGTCGGTCGTATCTAAAATCTATGAACGCTACAAATAATTCAATACCTTCTCTTGCTGACAGTATGGGTAATGTAACGGATGATGATAAACAGAAGGCTGAAATTCTAAACCTAGCTTTCAAAAACGCATTTCCCATTGATGACTGCAGCACCATTCCCCCTTTCAGTTATCAAACAAATGCAAGGGTGCCTGGCATAGTGTATAGTGTATCTGGGATTGTAAAACAGTTAAGATTGTTAGACACCAGGAAGGCATCTTGCCCAGATGGTACCCCATAAGATTTTATGTTGACTATGCTAGAAATATAGCACCTTTCTTATTCATCATCTATCAGAGATTATTAGAGCAGTGGAAAGTTCCACTGGCATGGAAGAAGGCCCAGGCCATAGCAATCTATAAAAAGGGCAGAAAATCGGATGCACATAATTACCAGCGAATTTCACTGACATTGTTTGTTGTAGAATCATGGAACACATTTTGTGTTCAGACATAATGACCTTTCTAGACTCTGAGAAGCTCATCTGCAGAAACCAGCATGGTTTTAGGAAGCAGCGGTCATGCGAGATACAGCTGGCCCTCTTTGTGCATGATATACAGCAGGCTCTAGATACCGGCTCCCAGGTTGATGCCATATTCCTCAACTTTCGAAAGACATTCGACTCAGGTCCGGAATGTCACTTATTCCAAAAAGTGTTCACTTGTGGTCTATCTGATGACATATGCAGTTGGATAGAAAGTTTTCTAACAGACAGAGTGCAGTATGTCGTACTGAATGGGGAGACATCAACAGAAACAAGTGTAACATCAGGTGTGCCCCAGGGCAGTATAATAGCTCCGTTGCTTTTTACGATTTACATAAATAATCTGGTTGATGGTATTGGCAGTGGCATTAGACTGTTTGCCGATGACGCTGTAGTCTACAGGTAAGTAGTATCTCACCAAAGTTGTGAACAAATCAATGAGGATTTGCAGAAAATAAATGTGTGGTGTAATGACTGGCAGTTATCTCTCAATATTAGTAAGTGTAACCTACTGCATATAACAAAGCAAAAAAAAATTAATGAATGTAAACAAAATAAATGCCCAGTCTTTGGAAATGGTAACATCTGTCAAGTATATAGGTGTGACTATTCAAAATGATCTCAAATGGAACAATCAGATTACACAAGTATTGGGTAAGGTGAACTCTAGATTGTGGGTTATTGGTAGAATCCTGAAGTGGTGCCATCCTTCATCATAGGAAATAGCTTACAATATATAGTTCATCCAGTCTTGGAGTATTGTTTGCCTGTATGGACCCTTACTAGTTGGGTCTGATTCAAGACGTTGAGAAGGTCCAAAGAAGAGTGGCAAGATTTGTGAGTGGTACATTTAGCCATTACAAGAGCATTACAAATCTCATAGAAAGTTTGAAGTGGGACACACTTGCAGATAAACGACACACTAAATGGAAGTGGCTGCTCACTAAATTCCAAAATCCAATCTTCACTGAGGATGTAGAGCATATATTATTACCACCAACAGAAGGAGGGAAACATGACTTTGGCGTGAATAGTGCCCTCCATCACGCACTGCTTGGTGGCTAGCGAAGAATATATGTAGATGTGGATCTGACCACACCTAACATTTTAATGTAAAGTTACTGTCTCATTCCGTGCATTGCTTGAGATCTCTGCTCTTTCTTGTAATTTTTCGGTCTCCAATTAATAGGCAGCTTCTATCATTTCAGCTGTAAATGTACAGAGACTCACATGATCTCCAGATAACAAGATTTATTCACCTGCTTAATCAAAATGGAGCTTGACAACCAAATAGTGAACAACAAACTGTCAAACTAGAACTAAGAGTAAATACAACAAGGCAATCCTGGCCAGCTGAGCAAAGAATAATATATGCCTTCCCAATCATTGCATGAATTCATTGCATCCAACCATTTATAACTACATTCATTCTTTTTGCACTTGCATTCATCTTTATGACCTCTTCATGCAGCCATGTGATATCCTGTATGTACTATGCTATAGTACCAGTTTCTTCCAATAAATCAGTTAGATTTAAACATTTCAGTGTAACACTCTGCAAATGTTATTGATCATGCTTTAGGGCAGACTTGGAGATGAAAGGAGTTGCAAAGTGTCAGAGTACAGGGTTGCATTGAGGTTGGTTGGATGGAGCGTGGGTTGTGGGACACTGTATGCATGTGTGAAAGTGTGAAATTTTTGTTTTTTAATTGTTTACTTTTTTATTTATGAGGAACTTTGTGTCAGTTTGAATATTACACTTCTGTTATTGCTCTTTTGGTTGTTGGGCAAATTTTCATTTTTATTTCTGAAATATGTAAGAAATATGTATGAAATATTCTTCCATTAGAGTGGCAATTCCATTTCTTTCATAGTTATCATGCCATCTCTGTTTTCATCCCAGTGCGGTGATGGTTTTATTAGTTGTTCTGCATATATGGAGTTTGTGTGTGTAGAGCTGTAGCTGTTATACGTTAATTCAGTTATTCCTGAACTGTTGCATTTCTTTTCCTCTTCTGACACATCTGGGTTCAATTCCTGGCTGGGTTGGGGATTTTCTCTGCCTGGAGGCTCGGTGTGTGTGTTATTCTCATCATTTCATCATCACCATCATCTTCATCATTCATGACAGTGACTAGATTGGATTGTGTAAAAATTGGTCTGTGTAAAAAATTGGGACTTTGTACAGGCACTGATGGCTGTGCAGTTGAGCACCCCACAAACTAAACGTCATCATCATCATCTTAGGTTCTGATGACTGTGCAGTTGAGTACCCCACAAACTAAACATCATCATGATCATCATCTCCTGTCACAGTCTTTAAATTTCTTTTGTATTGTGCTACTTGCCTTGAAGGGTATATAAGATGTGTGTTTTTTGAAGATGTTACAAATGCTGTGTGTGTCAGTGACTGTGACATGTTACATTGTGCAATTTTGTGTTTGTGTTAAGGGACGAGTTTTTTGCTCTGAGTGTGCACTCTGTATTACTGATATGTGTTGGTATATGTGGATAATTTTTAATTTAACTGTATTCTGCCTGTATTTCCTTTTTAATGGTGTTGCTCAGTGTTCATACTGTCTTGTTGTTACATCCATTGTTATGTGCTATGTTGTTGATCATGTTTGGTTCTTCTTGATGCGAGTGTACAAATTACTACCATATAGTTTTAAATAGTTTGATAATTAAATGAGCCACCAAGTATATCTACATATCTCTTCTCAAAAATATGTATAAGATTTCTGGTGCAAATAGGTGAAACATATTTCCTTACACCAAACTGGTACACACAAATAAAACATTAATTTGTAAGAGGAGATTTTTTTCTTATCTGTATGATAAAGCAACTGAGGGAAATGGCTGCAAATATTAACAACCATATTTACATCAGTCTTGAGTCCTTATCAATAGAAGAAGATGGATGCTGGTGTTTGTTGCATGTTCCCTTGTGTGTGTACGTGTGTGTGTGTGTGTGTGTGTGTGTGTGTGTGTGTGTAAGACAAATTTAAAGCCACATGTTCATTCTACAATATGACTGTGCCTTTAAATGCAGTTTCCCTTTGTACCACTGTAATGTTGTTTGTTCTACTGACTTGTGTATTTCCAAGCCCATCATTATGATACAGCATTCGAGATGGTGTTCAACAATCAAAGTCATGTGGGAAGAGGTTGGAGTTGAATCTTTTGTAAAACTGGGCAATGCTATAAATTAATTAATGTCAGCCAGTACCCTTTGTCTTTGTTTTCTTAATCATCATTAAAATTACTTCATTGTATCTTTTTCAGCAAAGAAAAAATATTTGCTGGTGTAATTAATTTTCAGAATATTGATTATGTACAAGATAAGATGTAGTTGTGCTGATACTTAAGAATAGTTTGTTACTTTATTCCAGCATGGTAATCTTCCTTTCTTTTCTTCAGGTGTAAAGACTTCAGTCACTACTCACCTTGTCAACTGTGAAACAGTTCCTATCATGTTTAAGTTTGACAGTTACTCATTGTATTGTGACCAGAATCTGGAGCATGTAATTGTGAAACCAATGTCTGGCCAAATTCTGCCTGACAGTGATTTACTCATCAGGTATAATATATTATCTGGATTTTATTTGTTTCTTAGTATATTTGAAATATGTAGGTAACTTGAACAGGATTTCTTTATTTTCCATTCAATACCCTTATATTTAATTGAGATCACTTGTACTACCATTTGCTCTCCTCTATTCCCCCAAAACTTTACAGATTTTCTCACTATGCACTGTGTCTCAGCTACCTAAGGATGTATTAATTGTATATATGACTCCATTTGCGCTTACCTACTACTAGAACTTAAAATTAAGTGCAGGAATGGAATGTCAATGTCAACATCAGTTAGGATTTTGGTAGGAATGCATCAAACCATTGGAAATATGAATTAAATTATTTTATTGATAAAAATTTTACTATAGACATAAAAGATGGAAAGAAGTTTAATTTATTCTATCATCCATTACAATGCGTTAATTTTCATTATGTTGGTAACTACTACATTATCACAGCTGAAGGGGTACAATTAAAAAAAAAAAAAAAGCAAAGTTTTATGTGTCCTGGTGTGGGGCGGCGGATACGTTGGAATAAGAATAAATCTGATTGCTGGATATATGCTTGCGTGTTGAATCAGTTTCTAGCTTTTAGAATGTTGTTATTGCTGTCTTTTGCCGTTCTCAACACTGGCTCTCTATTTACTCCGTGACCCCCAGAAAGTGATTTAATAAAACTTGGAGCCAGTAAATAGATATCCTAGTGCCCACTTTACCTGTGAATGTTCTTATAGCTGCAGCTTATAGCTCTGAGGAATTAGGAGATTGTCCGGGATTTCTAATCAAAAACGGTTTTCCAAAATAGTTGAGTATATTCTGAAATTCACTGATAAACAACACAAGTATCCCTACAACCTAACTAACAGAACAGTTCAGAGTCTAATGCGCTGATGCAACTATAAATGTCCGAATCAAATGTTAAAAAGAATGCTCGCCATAATTTGATGAAAATATTTCATCAAACGCCACGCTAAATATTTGGTAGAATGTCTGTCCCGCGACGGCACGTGAAAATACGACAGTACGCAAACTGAAGCTAGATAATGAAAATCATCCCAGAATTAACACTTCACATGAAATGTTTTCATGGTTCCGCATATCTCTAGTAACTTAATACGGCACCCGAGGCTGTTTGTAGCAGATACACTGACGCGACGCGACTACCGACACAGATGGCGTGTCATTCAGCATCTGGAGAGAACTGGGGCCTTGCTTCCTCGCGCAGCGTTCTTATATATAAAGCCGCGGTGCGGACTGCGAAGGGAACGCCTGATCAAATCCGCTCTCCCGACTAGCCGCTGGGCTAGTAACGCACCACTTCAAGATACATAATAATTTATAGCTTCTTTGGCTGATGGCCGAAGAAGCTCTTAATTTAAACGTGCATTCAGCACGCAGGTAAGTATTGATAATAAAATTTTGACGTGGCTAAGTTAAATACTTTAGGCGAGAGAATTAATTTAATTGCCCTGCACGCACTAGATGAGCTCTGAACTGGCCCTGTTGAGATCCGCTATCGCTATAATTTTATAGGTATTAAAAAGAAACTTTACACATCTTCATAATCATAGCGGACCTCCAACCTATTTAAATCTAAACATCCTAGCCTTATTTACTAGCCTACTTAATCTATCTTGCTTCCTTCAGTTTTGAGATGAAAACCACAAAATCATAAATTTCCACTAAAATCTTAATATGTGAAATCCAAAGTACTGTTTTTATTAAATCATTATGAAAGATGAATCTAAATATAAATTTTGAAGTCTCTAGCTCTTTTCTGTTGCGCCAATGATTTTTCCAGAAAAACGTCCAAATCTCGGAAATGGCTGAAGTTATCGAACTGATATTTAACACACATTAATTTAGTATTATTTCTGACATACTAGAAAAGTTTTAGTTCATTTGCTTGATTTTTAAGGTATTGCGCAACATTTATGACGTCAGAGCTAGTTACAGCAGACTGGCTGGCACATAACGGAAACTGATGTGAATTTACTACAGCGTGAGTAGGCTGCTTCCTACACTGGGTAAAATGAGTTGAAAGATTTAATGGGTAATGTACAGTTGATACTACTATCGAGTATCAAATATTAATATATTATACTAGAAAGAAAGAGCAAAAAGTAAACTCATTAGGTTCAAATTACAACAGCAAAAACAGTTAAAGTCCAGTTAGTGTCTCAGAAAAATGTTATCTACCATTTTGCCTCTAGAAATGATGAACTGCCAACATTTCACAAAAGACAAGTAAATCATAGAAATGTGACCACTGTATTGACTGTCACTACATGACTTAATGCTATTCACTATTGTGGGATCGAAGTTAAGTTGAGTGCATTAGAAAGGAAGCTGCTGCTCTGGAGAAAGTTGCTACCTCCTGATCTATAATATAGAGGTACTGTTTAGCTGTTATTAGTAGGTCCATATAAGCTTGGATACAACAGAATTTTTAAAAAAATTACGTACATATATCTATCATTTCTGAACCCTATTTACAAAAGATTGCTGCTGGCGATGCTGTGTTCCAAGACAACAGGGTGCCACTTCATGCAGCTTCTCAACAACCAGTGTGACTTACCATGTAGTTAGTAGGTTATCAACATGTTCTGTGAATCAGGAATTATTTACTGAATAATAGAATAACAGGTACAAGCCCACGTCAGGGAAGATCATTTTGGGTTCTGGAGAAATGTGTGAACACGTGAGGCAATACTGATCCTGTGACTTATCTTAGAAGATAGAATGAAGACAAACTAACTTACATTTATAGCATTTATAAATTTAGAGAAAAATTTTGATGATGTTGGTGGGACTGTGCTCTTTGAAATTCTGAAGGTAGAAGGGTAAAATACAGTGAGCAAAATATTTTCTACAACTTGTACTGAAACCTGACTGCAGTTTTAATAGTCAAAGGGCATGAAAGGAAAAAGAGTAGTTTAACTGGAAGTGAGACAGGATTGTAGCCTGTCCCCATTGTTGTTCAGACAGTGCTATGAGCAACCTGTGAATGAGCTGGAGGAAGAATCTGAATAGGGAATTAAAGTTCAAGGGGGAGAAATAAAAACTATGCAGTTTGCCAGAGCCACTGTAATTCTTTTAGAGATTGAAAATGTTTAGTAAGAGATATTAAATGGAAAGGACAGACCTGGAAGGAAGATATAAGATGAAAATCAAAAACATCAAAACATGGGTAATGAAATGGTGTACTATTTCAGATATTTCATAAATATGAATTCTTCAGTGTAATAGAAATGCTTGTCAATGAGAAACTTTTCAAGTTTCTTTTCAGATTTAATTTTACTGTTTTCACATATTTTATATAATTGGGTAGATCATCAAAAATGTTGGTGGTAGAATTGTGCAACTCTTTTTGAGCTAAAGGCAATGTTAATGTGGAATGATGAATGTAGTTTTTTTCCTCATGTCGTAACTACATACATAATTGTTTTATTGTTCCTTTCAAGCCACATTGGGTTATTTATGATAAATTTCATGAGGATATTAAAATACTGTGAAGCAGTTGTCAAAATGCCTCACTCCTTAAACTCATATTCACAGGATGATGGCAGGAGAGTGACACTTAATTTCCTTACAGCTTCTGAACAATGAAAACTTTCTTTCTTAGAAATTAGTTACACCAACACATTTTTCAATTCTACATTATCAAATGTGAATATTCACAATGTCATAACTTAACTAATTTGTCTATCCCCAAGTTTTGCAAAGATTTATGACGGAAATGTGACAGAACAGAATTGTTTTGGGAGTTCAAAAAATGTGTTTATTAAAGTTTAAATTCTCATCAAGATGCACACCTATAAATTATGAAGTTAACTAAACAAACACTATTCTTAGCCTTGTTTCACAATTTATTGTTAATGTTATCGCACAACCTACGTTTTTGGTTACAAGCCCATTTTCAAGTACATTACTGACTCCCAAAGATGATAACACATAGATAAACATGATGACAAGGCAAAGATAACCTCAACTTCTTAGGTATCAATCAATAGCTTAATGTACACTTACATCAATGGCCATTTTTTAACAAATTGCATCCATTATTGCATATTCACCAATTATACTACAATGACCAGACTAAAGTTATGCATCAGCCAAGATATTTTTAACTACGATGGTCTGGGGTCCAAAGTTTTGCTTCTATCCTGGGGTTTTGATCTCATCTAAAAGAGGTGAATAAATGAATTGGGTTTGCTCATTTAATAATATATGTGGGGATATACACTTTTTTTTTAATTTCTAAAATTTCTAATTGGTCTAGTTTGAGCTCTTTTCCTCTGTGTGTAGGAATTGTACATCTACTGTGTATTTGTGATTATTGTTCAGTCAATGTTCAGCAAAGGCTGAATCAGGCTTCCTCAATTTCCAGCTTCTGTGGTGTTTCTTAAGCCTGATACAGATTGATCTCCCCATCTGTCCAATGTAGCGAGACTGACATTCCCGGTATGTGATTTTATAAACCCCACTTTTTGTGATAGCTGGTTGTTTGTCTTTTGTATTGAATAGGAAACAGCCTATTGTCTGAGGAACATAGAAAAACACAGAGAAACCCTCTACCTTCAAGATGTTACTTATACTATTTTATGTTTTTCCTACAAAAGGTAATCTGCACCACTTCTTTTCCTGTTTGTCTGTGTTTTTCATTGGGAACAGTAGGTACCTGGATTGCTTCTTCGTATTTTTACCTAGAATTTTATCAATGGTGTTGCGGCCAAATTCATTATTTAAGGCTATTGTATGCGCAATGTATTGCTTTAATTTCCCCAAAAAATGATACCATACCTTACAACTGATTGAAAGTAGCTGTGGTATGCTATTTTCCTTGTATTCATGTATGTTGCACCAGCTAATATTTGCATAGCAAATGCAAAGCTACATAATTTCTTTAACAAGATGGCGCCATGTATAGACATACTAATCAACAGATCCATGGAAAATTACGAGTTTTTAAACCCTGTGTGTGTAAAATGTGGTAATAAGTTGAGAAATGGTGTGAAATTATGCCCATGGATGCAAAAATGGATCCATCGACAATGATTAAATAGTTTAGAAGAAAGAAACATGACTTGTGACTGTGGAAATGTGCACTGCATTTATCATAATATATTGTGTTTACAAAAGGAATATCGAGAAGACTGCATGAGTGCTTCATTAAAATACGGTCTTATGTTAGCCAAACTGTATGTACAGAAGCTTGAAAAAGTGATAGAAGTCAATTCAGAGTGTATTGAAACTGTTGTAAATTGGCAAAACGATAACTTCATATGGCCCAAAAGTTCCATAGTGTTAACCATAACAAGAACAACTTCAGGTTACCAGCAGCAAATAATTTTGAACTTTTAACCCGTTATGAGCCCAAAAGATGTGAAAATAGCGAAAGCAATGAAGTACTTTCACCAAATGCAGAGATTAAAAACCAGTCAAGTACTAAGTCTCGTAATAACAAGCAAGGAAATACTGTTACTATAATTAGCAGGGAACATACATGTCATGAGAATATGCCAACCTCAAGTAAGAAGAATAAAGAAAATATTTGCGTGCTCTCAGACAGTCATGGAAAGGGCTTAGCTAGTATCATGTGAAACATGCAAACTATGTTTAAAGTTAGTGGAATAACAAAACCAAGTGCTCCCGTGAGTGAAATTCTAAAAAACTGTGAACAATTTTTGGAGCTTGGAAGAAACTGTTTAATAATCGAGGGTGCTAATGACATTTATAGGAATGAGGGTAAACTTGCCACAAGAGCGCTAATAAGCACACTACAGAAAATTACAAATGTGAACTTCTATGTTGCAAGTATACCACAAAGACATGATCTGATGGAAAAATCTTGTGTCAACAAAGGAATCGCTGTTACTAATAGAAAATTTGAAAAAATATACCGAAGCGTCCTGAATGCCACATATGTGAATGTACCACCTTCAGAAAGAAGTCATTTTACCAGGCATGGGCTACACAGAAAAAACCTTGGAAAAGCATTCATTAGTCAAGCAATACTTAATGCAGTGTTAGCAGTTGAAGACAAAAGTTGCCCTACCATACCAATACCACCACCCATCACAGCAACTGAAATTCTCCAACGTAAAAATGAAACTGATTCACCAGCAACAGATCCAGAATCTTCACTTGCCACAATAGTAGCTGAAGCAAATGAAGCCACCTCAACAGCTCCAACAGTATCAGAAGCAGCTACAGACTATTCACTGGCATCATTAGCAAGAAATGTGCTTACGGCCAGCGAGTCATCAGATACAACAGGAATTCCAGCATCAAAAGTTGCAGCACATCCAGAAGAAAGAAAGGCAAGATGCAGGAAACCTGTGTCCCTAAAGGAATTTTGGTACCCAGCCTCAACACGAAGAAACCATTGACACCAGAATTTACAAGTAAGAGTTCCTCTCAACTGAGCTGCAACAGCTTAAAATTACTTAGCCTTAATATACAGTGTCTCAAAAATAAAATTCTACATCTCGAGATTGAGGCCAGTGAATATTGTGTTGATTGTATTTGTATTCAAGAGCATTGGTGCAAAAATTATGAATTAGAAAACATTAATATTTCCCCATACACCTTCTTTAACCACTTTTCTTGGAAGGAAGCCAAGTATCGGGGTGTCTGGATTTATGTCAAATCATATTAAAGTGAAAAACAGGCCTGAGGCTGAACTCCTGAGCATAGAAAAACATTTTGAGGCAGCAGCAGTGCAAATGAATGTAAAAAATAGGATAATAACAGTCATGTCAGTGTATAGATCACCATGTGGAGACACAGAAATTTTTTAAAATAAGATTGAAGAACTACTAAGCATCATACTTGATGAGAAGTCATCAATAATTATATGTGGGGACTTTAATGTCAATATGTTGGTAGATAGTCCATTTTAAATTAAATTCCTCAATATTCTACACAGTTTCAACCTATATTCTAATATAAGCATTCCTACAAAGGCAACAAACATTTCAGAAAGTCTTATAGATAATATATTTTCAAATATAGAAAGCACAGATACAGAAGTTTTGAATATTGACCTAGGAATATCTGATCATAACGCACTTATTATTAAAGTGCTCACAGTTCCAATACATGCGAAAACAGTACATCATATGTATAAGAGAATTTTCTCTCCCGAAAACTGCAACCAATTTGGTATCACACTGATTAACCAGAAAGAGTAGTTAAAATCAACTCATCTACCAATAGACACACAAATTCTTGGATCACATCTGGCATTAAAAACTCTTCCAAGACTATGAAAAGACTAAACTCTGAAACGAAAACTAATACTGACTCTAATTTCAAAAAACATGTTAGTAACTACAAAATGGTATATAGAAGGGTAATTAATCTAGAAAAAGTACTAAGTAATGATAGACTAATAAGGAAGTCAGACAGTAAATCAAGGACCACATGGGAAATTGTTAAAAGAGAAATAGGAAAAAGCTCTAAAGGCCTGGATATTGTACTTAAATCTAGTGATAACATTGAAATAAAGAAGTAAGTCTTGCCCAATTACATTAAAAATTACTTTCTAAGTATACCTGATAAATTAAGCAAGAGCTTTACCAAAGAAGAGAAAACAACAGCTCCAAAAGTAGTCAATAGCATGATAATAAGTTCCACTAATAAATATGAAATACTGAAAGTAAATAACAGTATGAAACCCAAAATGTCTGCAGGACTGGATGAAGTGCCAGTGACAATAATAAAAAAAGTTGCAACACAAATCTTGGAACCACTGGAACATATTGCCAGTTTATCATTCAGTGAAGGTGTGTTCCCCCAAAGGCTGAAAATTTCTAAGGTTAAACCATTACTCAAAAATGGGGATATACATAAGGTAGAAAACAATAGACCTATATCCCTCCTTCCATCTTTATCAAAAAATTTTGAAAAACTGATGAAAATTAGACTCATAAGCTACCTTGACACCTTCAGTCTTCTAAATTGTAATCAACATGGTTTTCGTACAGGTTACAGCACAAAAACAGCTATTCAGGCCTATATGGAAGAAATTATTAGAAATTTAGACAAAAACAAATGCGTGGTAGGAATCAACCTAGATCTTTCCAAGGCCTTTGATACAGTAGATCATCAAATTCTCCTTAACAAACTGGAGGCAATAGGCATCAGAGGAATTCTATCTCCAAGATAGAACTCACGTTGTGGAACTCACCTCATCTCAGAATAAGCAAAAAATAAAGTGGGTTTCTGATGCTAAGAAAGTGGAAATAGGTGTCACTCAGGGTAGTTTTCTTGGCCCCCTATTATCCTTAATGTATATAAATGACATTGAAAGGCCCAACAGATCATAAAAAATTATCTCATTTGCAGATGATACAAGCATAATTTTAATGACAGCAAATCCTTATTCACGACAGCTGAAAAGGTTCTGAAGAGTGTGCAACAGTGGTTTTATGCTAATAACACTCAATTTAAATAAAACAAATTACATAGAGTATCGTAAAATAAATGAGAAGGATGAACACCATTTATCACTGAGTGCCCATTAAATAGAGAAAGTGTGGTCTACAAAATTTTTGGGCATGTACATTGATCAGCACTTAAGCTGGAAAGACCATGTCAAAAAATATCCCAAAAAATCCAAAAAACTCAATTCAGCATGTTTTGCACTGAGAATAATTTCTAGAGTTTGCAGTGCAGAATGTACAATATTAGTGTATATGGCTTATTTCGATTCTATTATATCCTATGGAATAACATTCTGGGATGCACTAAATGTCACTTGAGAGAGGTTTCTAAATTACAGAAAAGGGCCATTAGAATTATTACACAGAGCTCCCCACAAACACACTGCAAGCCCTTGTTCATGCAGCTAAACATACTTACAGTACCATCTTTGTACTTATAAAAAGCATACTGCATACAAGAACACACTTGAGTAGTTTGTGTGTAAATTCAGATCTTCATGACTACAATACATGTATATGTAAAAATCTTCATGCAGAAAGAACAAGAAAAACAAAAACTCAAAAACATGTAAGCCACTATGGAATAAAGCTTTATAATGCTCTGTCACTCTGCATCAAGGGAACAGAAGATGAAGGAAAATTTAAGTCAGAATTTAAAAAGTTTATGATAAGTAAATGTTTTTGTAGCATAGAGGAATATTTTGAATCCTTTAATCACTAACTGATAGTTGTATTGTTAATATCATGTTCTCATTGTCAGTTCTATGTCTTATTTAGAGTCTTTTTAACTCTAAAATCATGTGTAATATGGGTTTTCCAAAATCTGCTAAATATCTATATATCCATCACATACAGTACATGTTAAAAGAGCATGCAAAAGAACAACACATTGATTCAATGTTTTATTTTTCAACATACTATATAATGTTAATTTTATGTGTTTTAGTTCAATGTTTTAATTTTCAACATAATGTTAATTTTGTGTGTTTGATAGAAATTTGTAATATTCTGCTGTGCATATTCTGGACAGTATTATAACGATTCCTATATCATGTAAATGATGGAAAGGATGATAATAAATTAAATTAAATGAAAATGAAATGAACTGAAATTGTGTTAAGTTCCTGGTCAAAGTCTTCTTGGGACATAGGGATAGAAAGGTGATGGTGGAAACATGTGATGGAATGCTGCAAGTTTGTAGGTTATAGGATGTTGGGAGGAAGTCGGGATGAAAGTGTTAGTCAAGGAATCTTTTCAGTAAATATCAAATTTATGGTTACTGTTTTCTATTTTTAGACTAATGTCTAGGAAATCTATGTTCGGCCCCCCTAACTCCATGCTGACCTTTATGTTAGTGTGCCACTGGTTCATATTTTCCACAAATTTATGGAGTTGCCCATTGGAACCTTTCCACATACAAAGAATATAATTTACATATGTGTACCAATACACAACATGTTTTGCCAGTCGTTCTCTCTTCAGAAAATCAGTCTCCCACTTGTCCATGAACATTTCTGCTAGTAAGGTGGATAAAGGTGAGCTCATTGCCAGACCATCTGTTTGCTGATAATAGCTTCCTTGAAAGCAGAAGTAATTTTGATCTAGCTGTCCGCAATCTCTGTAGTTTTCTTAGCAGACTGATTGGAAAAAATCCTGTACTTTGCTAATAAAATTTGTTTCATTTAACAGCAATACAGTCCTTATTTTATCTGCCCTAGTCACAATCACGTTACTGTTTTCAATCCTAGTTTCAAGTTCCTTCATGACTAAGAATTCATTGTTTTCCCAACATTGTGCTTCTTGTTGTTGTTGTAATTGTTGTTTCTGTGCCTCCTTGATTTCTTCCACACGCTGCACCTTCGTTACCATATCTTTGTGTAGGGCTAGTTCGAGGACTAGCCTTAGATGGTCTAACACTTGAGGTTTTGTTATCATGTCTGGAGCATATTTGAGGCCTTTTGATAAGAGGGAGAAGTTCAGGACGGTTACACCAAACAATACTCCCATTTTGCAATAGTTCATTTATTCACCTCTTTACACAAGCAAGGCTTACAAAGAACTAACATGGCAGGGCTGCAGTACGAAGTACACTTGGTGCTCTAGAGAGGCCAGGGGGTAGGGGCTTACTATGGTGTCGGCAAGGGTTGCCACGTGAGCCAGACTATGATCAGCTCGAGAGTGTCGTCAGGAAGCTGTGTCAGTAGTTGTCGTGAAGGAAGGTCCGGCCTCCAAACCTGGAAGTTGTTGAAGCGCGCCGGGCATCGTACTGGGCGTATTGGTCATGCGGCGACAGGTAGGTCGGCGGTTTGCGGGTGGAACGGAGCGACAACGATGATGTCTCTGGAGGGCGTGGCAAACACACAAAGCATGTCCAGGTCGACATTGGGCAGGAGGGGAACACATTTCACCAGCTGGCAGGGAATGGTGGAGGTTGTCACATGAGCAGTGAATGAAAAGAAACACATGACAAACAATGTATAATTGGGCAGTATTATTGAGATGTCGTGGATTATGTCTGGGGGGACAGGCACAAACACCTTGAGCGAGGGCACGTTCAAGACAAGGGGTGGGGGGGCCGTGAGAAACCTCGACAGGGTAGGGCAGGGGACGGTGGAGATGTCGAAGGGACCGGCGAAGGGCCCGGCGGTGAGGGCGTGATCGTAGGTAAGCTCGTGGGGAGCATGTGGTCACTCAACGGAATGCGTGAGACCAGAGTAGAGGGCGAGGTCGGAGAAGAGCTTGACGATTGGAGATGGAAATCACTCAACCAAGTGTGTAAGTCCGACATGGAGGGAGTGGTCGGTGCATTGTGAGCCACGACAGTGAGTGGCGTGGTCATGGCCTGAAGGGGGATAGAAGTGGGCTCAACATGAGCAGGCTTAAGTCTGTTGAGAGAGAGTATAACAGCTCAATATTTTATCTGTATGTCATAGGTGTTGACTGAGCACCGGAGAACTCAGTATGGGCCGATATATGGAGGTTGGAGAGGAGCATGGACAGTGTCATCTCGGAGCATGATGTACTCACAATTGTTCAGAGATTTTGGGATGTGAACCTTAGGGAGGGAATGGCTGGCGGGTGGAGGGATGGGGAGGTTGATGAAGTGGCGCCTGACGCGGTCCACGAAGGAAGGCAAGTCAGACTGAGGGCGAGAAGCAGAAGGGCTCACAAGTTAACCAGGGAGAACAATGTTCTGGCCGTATACGAACTCGGCTATTGTGCCGTTGAGGTCATCCTTATAGATCGCACCTGCGAGGGAACTGGTAAAGTCGGCAATGTTGGGTATGGGGTGGGTGTCCATAATTGTTCGTGCGTTTAGTCAACGGTAGTCTCCGCACATGCACCACGACCCATCTATCTTGGGTGTCATATGTATGGGTGTAAACCAGGTACTGGCAGAGGGTTCAATGACGCCGGAGCTTAGTAGTTCAGAAATCTGTTTTTTAAGGTCGGAGAGGCGCTCGGGAAAAAGTCGACGTGGTTTACAGGAGTTCAGGGTGCCTGGGATGAGGTGAAGCTTGTGAACCGTGCCATTATTGATGACAGAAATGTTGCCGGGGCACGGGAGGTGGTTTGTTTACAATGTGTGGCTGTCGGAACAGATGAGACATCGTCGTGGTGTTCGGAGCCACTTGGTAGATCCAATGGGAGCCGAGGCAGCGTAGTGTCCCAGGAGTCAACGTGCCAAGATGGCCACCGGCCCGAAGCAGTGGCACCATGGTCACGATAAGGGCCAGGCTTAGCAAGGAAGTAAGTCATCTCCATCAAAACAATGTGCGCCTGCACACATGTGCTGTCACCAGGCAAAATTGTACAAACTAAAATATAAACTGTTGCCACACATGCCTTAATCACCTGATATGACTAAGTCAGTCTTCCATCTCTTCCCAAAACTAAAAACTTTTTTTGCTGGATGAAGATTCACTTCAAATGAAGAACTGATAGCCGGTGTTGACAACTATTCCACAGGCCTGGAGGAAACTCATTTTTGAATTGCGATAAAGGCACTGGAACATAGTTGCACCAAGTGCATTAATCCACAAGGAGACTATATTGAAAAATAAGAAAAGTTTCAGTGATGTAAGTATTTTTTTTCCTATCCTGTTCTGAGAACTTTTCAAACCATCTTCAAAATTTCCTAAGCACAAAATTTCCTGCCTGCCTTGACTTCATCTTTACAATGTTTCACAGAAGCTTCCACCCTCCTACTACAGTCATCAAAAAGGTTCTTTATCTCTTCTACACATTTACTACTCATTAATGTTAATTTCTCATTGGTATTATGTACTACTTTATTTATCTTTTCATCGCATTCTTTAACTACCACCTAAACCTTCTTGATTAATCCTGAAATATTAGAACTGACTACATTAATTTCCTTTTTAGTTTCTTTCTTCAGTTCATACTTTAAGCTAGTCATGTCTGTTTTAGTACTACTAATGTCTTTTGTCATACTACTAATGTCTTCTTTCATACTCATAATTTGTCTTAAATCACTTCCAGTTTTCCATCTGCCATAAACTTTTGCCTTTGCTGACTTTTGCTACTCGAGTCTTCCTCCTTAACCTTCACAATTTCACCCACCTCAGTACTGTTTTAGTCCATTTTGCTCACAGCACCACACAATGTAGATGACACTTTTATCATTTCATCTACAATAGGACTTTTGTGCTCATCATTCAGAGTTACATTCATTTATAACCACTATCACCTACCAAATAAGTCCCCATTAAGTCTTTCTGTTCATATAAAAACTTAACCTCTACAGCTTTGTTATCAATCACACCACTCCCCTAATGTCCATTTCCCCCAACACACTGGTTGTTCATTAAGACCACACCTTATGTATCGCTTGATATAAAATGGCTTTTGCTATACATTACCTTATTTTTATTCAATACTCTCCTGCTGCTGCTGCTACGATTGTCATCTCAATTCGTTGTCTGCGTGGCTGATGCAAGTTGTCAGTCTCTCAGTGAGGCGTCTTGTTTATCCCAATCAGCTTTGTCCACTTGTGTGCTGATTTTCTGCTCCTGCACTCAATGGCTGCTTCCATAGAACCTGCTCACTGATTGACTGTTGCACCTCTTTCATTAAAATCACTCTATTGTAAACCACTCTTGAGTTCACTGTTACATGTTTGCAAGACCTTGTTTATTGTGTCCAAAATAGAATAGTCCTTACCCAAAATGGCACCAAATGTGATGTTCACCTGTTTTATTTCTTCATTGATAGTCCTTGGTGTCAATGTTCTGCATTTTTATACTGGCTGAAAAGGGGGGGGGGGGGGGGGGGGGGGGTGGTAGCTCAACACTGACTACTGCAAATGATGTAGCCGCCATTTGCACAGTTTCTTTTCACAATCCTTTACTTTCTCTGTTCAAAACCCCACAATATTACACAATTATATGGCCAGTTCACTATTGGTTAATTTCTGATTAGCCACATTAGTAGTTTGCAGGCAAACTTCAGCATACTGCTACAATAGTTTGTACCATTGAACATCTATGAGCAGTAAAAACCTAACCACACAGTTCTTCCAGAATAATACAGTACATGTGGCACTATTGAACAGACACTGTCATTATATTAACACATGCCTATTTGTGTCACACTTATTTCATGGTAAGTTGATGCATTGCTATTGACGTAACCAATATAGGTTTCTTGTCTGAAAATCGCCCATACACTGACTGTTTGAGGACCAAAATTCAGGTCTTTTTATATCCTCACAATAATAGGCACTGAAACTACAAATTTTTAATGTTTAAGTTACAGAAATTTACAATTAAAACATGACTCATTCAATTAACTGAATACCTCAAAAAATTCCTTCTCTTTGAGAGTTTCTTCTACCATAAATTCCAGGCCAATTATTTGTCTAAATAATGAAATTAATGGATATAGTTATGTAAACAATTCTTTTGACAAATTTGGTAATTATTTTGGATTTAATTAAGCACTGGCTTTTCTAATATATTTTGAAATAGAGCCAAATAAATACTTTGAGAATCCTAGTGGTTCCTCTTCCAAATGTTTATAATTAGTACAGAATTTATATTGCTTTATCAGTCAACAATAGAATCTAAGTCACCAAACAATCACTGATTTCACCCTATAACAATCGTATTAGCTAGGAATGGTCAAAACGAATTAGGAAATTAATTACATACACCAAACAAAGCACAAAATTAGACCTGGTGCTGTACCACTTAAGACTGAGGACCAACCTTTCCCTTTTATGGATAATGTAGATTATACTCATGTATGTTGTAGAGGTTCCATCTGCTTTATTTTTTCAGTGTTGTCCTTGGTGTCAACGTACTGCGTTGCTACATTGGCTGAAAAAGGGTTATGGATTCTGACACTGACTACTGTATATAATGTAGCCAACAGGTGCACAGTTGTGTTTCATAGTACTCTAATCTCACTTTTCACAACCCCTAATAATACACAGTTATATGACCAGTGTACTATTGTTTAACTTTCAATAAGGCTCATTACTAGTTTGCGGCAAACTTTCACATACTGCTACAATAATTTCCTGTTGAATATCTATGAGCAGCAAAACCTAACCACAAAGTTTACAGTTCTTGAAGAATAATCAGATACTATGGAGCAGACTCTTTCATTGATTTTACACATGGCCTAATTGTTTAACGCTTATTCCACAGTTAAGTTGAAGCATTGTTGTAGTTCTAATCAACAATCCTTTAAGGATACTATTAGTTGATCTTCCAAATGTTTATAATCGTTACAGGATCTATATCTGTCTAAATGTCAACAACAGAATTTAAGTTTTGAAACAATTACTGATATCACCCTACAATGAAAGATGCTTACTAGTAATAGTCAAAATAAATTAGAAAATCAGTTACATACATAAAACTAAGCACAAGATTAGATCTGTTGTTATATTCTTTAAGACTGAGGGCAACCTTTCTCTTTTATGAAAATGCAAATTATAATCACCCATGAACCCTGGACCATGCCGTTGGTGGGGAGGCTTGTGTGCCTCAGCGATACAGATGGCGGTACCATAGGTGCAACCACAACGGAGAGGTATCTGTTGAGAGGCCAGACAAACATATGGTTCCTGAAGAGGGGCAGCAGCCTTTTCAGTAGTTGTGGGGGCAACAGTCTGGATGATTGACTGATCTGGCCTTGTAACACCAACCAAAACAGCCATGCTGTGCTGGTACTGCGAACGGCTGAAAGCAAGGAGAAACTACAGCCGTAATTTTTCCTGAGGGCATGCAGCTTTACTGTATGGTTAAATGATGATGGCGTCCTCTTGGGTAAAATATTCTGGAGGTAAAATAGTCCCCCCATTTGGATCTCGGGGTGGGGAAAACTCAAGAGGACTTCGTTATCAGGAAAAAGAAAACTGGCGTTTTTCCGGATCAGAGCGTGGAATGTCAGATCCTGTAATTGGGCAGGTAGGTTAGAAAATTTAAAAAGAGAAATGGATAGGTTGAAGTTAGATATAGTGGGACTTAGTGAAGTTTGGTGGCAGGAGGAACAAGACTTTTGGTCAGGTGAATACAGGTTTATAAATACAAAATCAAATAGGAGTAGGTTTAATAATGAATAAAAAAATAGGGGTGCGAGTAAGCTACTACAAACAGCATAGTGAATGCATTTTGTGGCCAAGATAGACACGAAGCCCATGCCTACTACAGTAGTACAACTAGCTCTGCAGGTGATGAAGAAATTGATGAAATGTATGATGAGATAAAAGAAATTATTCAGGTAGTGAAGGGAGATGAAAAATTTAATAGTCACGGGTGACTGGAATTCGAGAGTAGGGAAAAGGAGAGAAGGAAACATAGTGGGTGAGTATGGATTGGAAGAGAGAAATAAAAGAGGAAGCCACCTGGTAGAATTTTCCACAGAGCGTAACTTAATCATAGTTAACACTTGTTTCAAGAATCATAAAAGAAGGTTGTATACCTGGAAGAATCCTGGAGATACTAGAAGGTATCACATAGATTATATAATGGTAAGACAGAGATTTAGGAACCAGGTTTTAAATTCTAAGACATTTCCAGGTGCAGATGTGGTCTCTGACCACAATCTATTGGTTATGAACTGTAGATTAAAACTGAAGAAACTGCAAAGAGGTGGGAATTTAAGGAGATGGGACCTGGAGAAACTGACTAAACCAGAGGTTGCACAGAGTTTCAGGGAGAGCATAAGGGAACAATTGACAGGAGTGGGGGAGTGAAATACACTAGAAGAAGAATGGGTAGCTCTGAGGGATGAAGTTGTGAAGGCAGCAGAGGATCAAGTGGGTAAAAAGACGAGGGCTAGTAGAAATCCTTGGATAATAGAAGATATATTGAATTTAATTGATGAAAGGAGAAAATATAAAAATGCAGTAAATGAAGCAGGCAATATGGAATACAAATGTCTCAAAAATGAGATCAACAGGAAGTGCAAAATGGCTAAGCAGGGATGGCTAGAGGACAAATGTAAGGATGTAGAGACTTATCTCACTAGGGGTAAGATAGATACTGCCTACAGGAAAATTAAAGAGACCATTGGAGAAAAGAGAGCCACTTGTATGAATATCAGGAGCTCAGATGGAAACCCAGTTCTAAGTAAAGAAGGGAAAGCAGAAAGGTGGAAGGAGTATATAGAGGGTCTATACAAGGGCGATGTACTTGAGGACAATATTCTGGAAATGGAAGAGGATGTAGATGAAGATGAAATGGGAGATACAATACTTCATGAAGAGTTTGACTGAGCACTGAAAGACCTGAGTCGAAACAAGGCCCCGGGAGTAGACAACATTCCATTGGAACTACTGACAGCCTTGGGAGAGCCAGTCCTGACAAAACTCTGCCATCTGGTGAGCAAGATATATGAGACCGCCAGAATACCCTCAGACTTCAAGAAGAATATAATAATTCTAATCCCAAAGAAAGCAGGTGTTGACAGATGTGAAAATTACCAAACTATCAGTTTAATAAGCCACAGCTGCAAAATACTAATGCGAATTCTTTACAGGCGAATGGAAAAACTGGTAGAAGCTGACCTCGGGGAAAATCAGTTTGGATTCCGCAGAAATGTTGGAACACATGAGGCAATACTGACCCTATGACTTATCTTAGAAAATAGATTAAGGAAAGGCAAACATACATTTCTAGCATTTGTAGACTTAGAGAAATCATTTGACAATGTTGACTGGAATACTCTCTTTCAAATTCTAAAGGTGGCAGGGGTAAAATACAGGGAGCGAAAGGCTATTTACAATTTGTACAGAAACCAGATCGCACTTATAAGGGTCGAGGGGCACGAAAGGGAAGCAGCGGTTGGGAAGGGAGTGAGACAGGATTGTAGCCTCTCCCTGATGTTATTCAATCTGTACATTGAGCAAGCAGTAAAGGAAACAAAAGAAAAATTGGGAGTAGGTATTAAAGTCCATGGAGAAGAAATAAAAACATTGAGGTTTGCCGATGACATTGTAATTCTGTCAGAGACAGCAAAGGACTTGGAAGAGCAGTTGAACGGAATGGACAGTGTCTTGAAAGGAGGATATAAGATGAACATCAACAAAAACAAAACGAGGATAATGGAATGTAGTCGAATTAAGTCTGTTGATGCTGAGGGAATTAGATTCGGAAATGAGACACTTAAAGTAGTAAAGGAGTTTTGCTATTTGGGGAGCAAAAAACTGATGATGGTCAAAGTAGAGAGGATATAAAATGTAGACTGGCAATGGCAAGGAAAACATTTCTGAAGAAGAGAAATTTGTTAACATCGAGTATAGATTTAAGTGTCAGGAAGTCATTTCTGAAAGGATTTGTATGGAGTGTAACATGGACGATAAATAGTTTGGACA
Organism: Schistocerca piceifrons; assembly: GCF_021461385.2. Taxonomy (NCBI): domain Eukaryota; kingdom Metazoa; phylum Arthropoda; class Insecta; order Orthoptera; family Acrididae; genus Schistocerca; species Schistocerca piceifrons. Next base: position 139,899,714 of record NC_060141.1, on the reverse strand, counting down.
AGAAGAGAATAGAAGCTTCCAAAATGTGGTGCTACAGAAGAATGCTGAAGATTAGATGGGTAAATCACATAACTAATGAGGAGGTATTGAACAGAATTGGGAAGAAGAGGAGTTTGTGGCACAACTTGACAAGAAGAAGGGACCGGTTGGTAGGACATGTTCTGAGGTATCAAGGGATCACAAATTTAGCATTGGAAGACAGCGTAGAGGGTGTAAATCATAGAGGGAGACCAAGAGATGAATACGCTAAGCAGATTCATAAGGATGTAGGTTGCAGTAAGTATTGGGAGATGAAGAAGCTTGCACAGGATAGAGTAGCATGGAGAGCTGCATCAAACCAGTCTCAGGACTGAAGACAACAACAACAATAACAACAATCACATGTGTTAATGGTAATTAGTTAAAAGTGAAAACATGAATTTAAGGAAGCAGATGGTAAAACAAGAGGGGAAGTAAAAATATCCCAGCTTGCTTTGTCATAATGTTAATGGTAATTATGCAAAAATGAAAATAAAATGAATTTAAGGAGGCAGATGGCAAAACAACAGAGGAACTAAAAATAACCTAGCTTGCTTCATCACAACATGTGAAATAATATCAAATGTTAGGTGGTGCCACGCAGGAGCCCATACCCTTATCTTGGATTTGCTCATATGTGGTACCTTCAAAGGAGAAGTACTTGTGAATGAGGATATAGTTGATCACTGCCACTAGGAAGGAGACTGTAGGTTTGTAATACGTATTTCATTGGAAAAGGTAGTGTTTAATAGTGATAAGGTCATATGCATTAGGGATGTTAGTGTAATTAGAGGTTGCATCAACAGTGACAAGTAGGGTATCATATAGTAAAGAAACAGGAACTCTGGAGAATTGGTGGAGGAATCAGTTGGTATCTTTTATATAGGAGGGTAGATTGTAGATAATATGCTGAAGGTTTGGCCTATGAGAACAGCATCATGGATGGTTGGATTTATAGACTTCAGGAAGCATGTAGAAGGTAGGAGTGTGGGTGACGGGGGGGGGGGGGGGGGGGGGGGGGGGGGGCGTGGTACTGGGTGGGAGAGACATGGAAACTTTGTCAGCAGGTAAGATTGTAAGATTGGGATCAGCTTTTAGGTAGTGGATTGTGAATGTAAGGTTAGTTTGCATGTTGAGGAATTTGGGGAATTGTGGTGAGTCAAGGTTCAAGGTTAACAAATTCTGGAATGTTAAAAGAGGGTGATTTGGGGGCAGTGGGGTGGATCATATTTGGATGGAGAAGTGAACTGTGTCAGTCATGGTTCGAGCCCTATGCAGCTCTCAATTTCACCAATGCACCCACAGTCTTTTTACGACCCTCCTTCTCTACTCCCCCCCCCCCCCCCACCCCCCACCGCCAATCACTGCTGCCCATTCTGTCTGTAACCTTGTGACTGCACCTAGCTGCCCTACCCTCTCCCCATCTTGTCCCTGTATGCTCCCACAAGCAACGTTTTAACGTCCCCCACACCCACCGCGCTACCCTTCCTCCTCCCTGCCCTAGAATCCTCCTTATCCCCACCACATAATTTGGTTCTCCCATCATGCACTGCTGCTTGCAATCTGACCTTAACAGCCAGAGACTGTCATCATTGTGTGTGAGTTGTGTTTTCATGAGTGTGTGTATGTATGTTGTGTCATTCTGTTGAAGGGCTTTTTGGTGAAAAGCTTACTTGTATGATAGTCCTTTAGTTGTGCCTACCTACAACCCAGCATCAATGCTAAATGATGGTTAGCTATTATACCTTTCATAATATTGGCAAATACTTGGCAGTGACATTCATACATTTTACAAAGTAGTATTTTTTCTTTACATAATTCTAGTTAACTTTTCCATTGTAAACATAATTTATTTATGTTACAATTTAGATTGTTTCACACTAATAATTTTCTATTTGTGCTGACTATAAATAACTATTGTGATGTTGATTTTTAGTAGTGTTAGTATTTGTATTTTCAACAAATTAAAAGAATTTCAAATACATCACTTATTTTTGCTTGATCACTTACAAACCTTTCAATAACGAATCATAACAAATGTATCATAATACAGTAAATTTCTAAAAAAAATATCATGTATAAAAAAGAGAGAAAATATACAAAGTTTTCAGCAATGAGCATCATTTATATGCAAGTAAAATCCTAAAAAGGGATTTTATGTTGATACCAATTTATATAAATGACCCTGCTAGTAAAAAGCAGTGAAAAACTCACCCAGGATATTTTATTTGTAATACTGATCTGCAGTGCTATTTATGAACATGATGTATCAACTTGTTTACTAAAGTGCGTATGAAACATAGTCGTTTTCATTACAATATACATCTCATGTGGACTGAAAGTGAAAAAATTGGTACTCCAGATCCTACTTTTGATTACAACTGAACTGTTATGACAGAAGTGCAATAGACCACACAACATAAATTTAGTTTCAAACAGAGATTTTCTGCCATGTGAAATACTTGAAACTAGATACGCAATGAAATAAATAGTTTGTTTGGTCAACATTTTATTTGTATCTATATTTAATAGCTGCAAGATGTAGTCCAGCAACATTATGATATTGTTACAATAACAGAAATTTCAAGAAACAGTAAATAAATATGAGGAAAGCCAACAACTCAACTATACCCGATGTGTACAAACACATTCTAATGTGGAAACATTACCAGTTTTTGACTTACATTCAGTTTTCATTTTCTAGTATAAGCACTCTCCCTCCCCCTCATTCTCTCTCTCTCTTGCTCTTCCTCCCTTTCCCCCCTCCCCCCCTCTCCCCCCCCCCCCTCTTTCTCTCTCTCATATAGACACCCAAGTGCAATAACACAATATGAACATCTGGCAGTGGAGCAGTGCATATTCTTGTGACATTTCAATTTTTCATTTTCTAGTATAAGTACTCTCCCTCATTCTCTCTCTCTCTTGCTCTCTCTCTCTCCCCTTGCTCTCCCCCCACCCCCTCCTCACCCCCACCCCCCCCCCCCCTCTTTCTCTCTCTCATATAGACACCCAAGTGCAATAACACACTATGAACATCTGGCAGTGGAGCAGTGCATATTCTTGTGACATGTACCTCACTATCATAAATCTCAGATTCATAAGATATGTTGTTTTAAGTGTTACATTGTTTTAATCGTGAACCAAATATTTGCCTATTTGGCTGCTGTCTTGGCTTTGTCATGACTATTGAACAGGTATGTCTTTTCCTTCCCTGGATCTTCCAACAGTCTTATCCAGTGAGTTATGGGGATCTGCAGTTTAGCAAATAATATGATCCTTCATTCAACTTATCATATTTTACATAAACAATTTATTTCGCATCAGGAGTAATATGTGATAAAAAAAATCCTAGGACTGACTGAGTACTGAACTGAGGCCTGTGGGTTAATAGTATCTAGTTTCATTCAGTTACATACTGAGACATAGATGTATGGCACTATTATCCAACATCATATATTTAAACCATGTTAGTCCTTCATTTTTTAATTAATATTGTTCAGAAAAGGACTGTTTCAAGCAACAGTTATTATTAAATATGGTTACATACAGTGCCAAACAGGATAATCATTTTGTGTGTTTGCTTGATGTACATGTATTATATGTAAATCCATGTTGTTGTTGTTGTTGTTGTCTTCAGTCCTGAGACTGGTTTGATGCAGCTCTCCATGCTACTTTATCCTGTGCAAGCTTCTTCATCTCCCAGTACATACTGCAGCCTGCATCCTTCTGAATCTGCTTAGTGTATTCATCTCTTGGTCTCCCTCTATGATTTTTAACCTCCATGCTGCCCTGAAGTACCAAATTGGTGAGCCCTTGATGCCTCAGAACATGTCCTACCAACCGATCCCAAGTTGTTTCACAAACTCCTCTTCTCCCCAATTCTATTCAATACCTCCTCATTAGTTATGTGATTTACCCATCAGATCTTCATCATTCTTCTGTACCACCTCATTTCAAAAGCTTCTGTTCTATTCTTATCTAAACTATTTATCATCCATGTTTCACTTCCATACATGGCTACACTCCATACAAATACTTTCAGAAACGACTTCCTGACACTTAAATCAACACTCGATGTTAACAAATTTCTCTTCTTCAGAAACGCTTTCCTTGCAATTGCCAGTCTACATTTTATATCCTCAGTTATTTTGCTCCCCAAATAGCAAAACTCCTTTACTACTTTAAGTGTCTCATTTTCTAATCTAATTCCTCAGCATCAGGCCTATTTAATTCGACTACATTCCATTATCCTCGTTTTGCTTTTGTTGATGTTCATCTTATACCCTCCTTTCAAGACACTGTCCATTCCATTCAACTGCTCTTCCAAGTCCTTTGCTGTCTCTGACAGAATTACAATGTCCTCGGCAAACCTCAAAGTTTTTATTTCTTCTCCATGGATTTTAATACCTACTCCGAACTTTTCTTTTGTTTCCTTTACTGCTTGCTCAATATACAGATTGAATAACATCGGGGAGAGGCTACAACCCTGTCTCACTCCCTTCCCTAAATAGCCTTTCGCTCCCTGTATTTTACCCCTGCCACCTTCAGAATTTGAAAGAGAGTATTCCAGTCAACATTGTCAAAAGCTTTCTCTAAGTCTACAAACGTTAGAAACGTAGGTTTGTCTTTCCTTAATATTTCTTCTAAGATAAGTTGTAGGGTCAGTATTGCCTCACGTGTTCCAACATTTCTACAGAATCCAAACTGATCTTCCCCGAGGTCGGCTTCTACCAGTTTTTCTGTTCGTCTGTAAAGAATTCGTGTTAGTATTTTGCAGCTGTGACTTCTTAAACTGATAGTTCGCTAATTTTCACATCTGTCAACACCTGCTTTTTTTGGAATTGGAATTATTATATTCTTCTTGAAGTCTGAAGGTATTTCGCCTGTCTCATACAGCTTGCTCACCAGATGGTAGAGTTTTGTGAGGCCTGGCTCTCCCAAGGCTGTCAGTAGTTCTAATGGAATGTTGTCTACTCCCGGGGCCTTGTTTCGACTTAGGTCTTTCAGTGCTCTGTCAAACTCAAACATGCAGTATCATATCTCCCAGTCATCTTCATCTACCTCCTCTTCCATTTCCATAATACTGTCCTCAAAAACATCGCCCCTGTAGAGACCCTCTAAATACACCTTCCACCTTTCTGCTTTCCCTTCTTTGCTTAGACTAGGTTTCCATCTGAGCTCTTGATATTCATGCAAAGTGGTTCTCTTTTCTCCAAAGGTCTCTTTAATTTTCCTGTAGGGCAGTATCTATCTTACCCCTCATGAGATAAGCCCTCTACATCCTTACATTTGTCCTCTAAGCCATCCCCGCTTAGTCCATTTTACACTTCCTGTCGATCTCATTTTTGAGACGTTTGTGTTCCTTTTTGCCTGCTTCACTTACTGCATTTTTTGTATTTTCTCCTTTTATCAATTAAATTCAGTATCTCTTCTGTTATCTGTTTCTACTAGCCCTCGTCTTTTTACCCACTTGATCCTCTGCTGCCTTCACTACTTCATCTCTCAAAGCTACCCATTCTTCTCCTACTGTATTTCTTTCCCCCATTCCTGTCAATTGTTCCCTAATACTCTCCCTGACTCCCTGAAGCTCTCTGCAACTTCTGGTTCTTTCAGTTATCCAGATCCCATCTCCTCAAATTCCCACCTTTTTGCAGTTTCTTCAGTTTTAATTTACAGTTCATAAACAATAGATTTGTGCCAGAGTCCACATGTCTTTCAGTTTAAAACCTGGTTTCTGACTCTCTGTCTTGCCATTATAAATGTATCTGAGACCTTCCAGTATCTCCAAGCTTCTTCCATGAATACAACCTTCTTTTGTGATTCTTGAACCAAGTGTTAGCTATGATTAAGTTATGCTCTGTGCAAAATTCTACCAGGTGGATTCCTCTTTCTCTCTTTAGCCCCATTCCATATTCACCTACTACATTTCCTTCTCTTCATTTTCTTACTATCGAGTTCCAGTCACCCATGACTATTAAATTTTCATCTCCATTCACTACCTGAAGAATTTCTTTTATCTCATCATACATTTCATCAATCTCTTCATCATCTGTGGAGCTAGTTGGCATATAAACTTGTACTACTGTGGTAGGCATGGGCTTCGTGTCTATCTTTGCCACAATAATGCGTTCACTATGCTGTTTGTAGTAGCTTACCCGCACCCCTATTTTTTTTTTTAATCATTATTAAACCTACTCCTGCATTGTCCCTATTTTATTTTGTATTTATAACCCTGTATTCACCTGACCAAAAGTCTTGTTCCTCCTGCCACCAAACTTCACTAATTCCCACTATGTCTAACTTCAACCTATCCATTTCCCTTTTTAAATTTTCTAACCTACCTTCCCGATTAAGGGATCTGACATTCCACACGTTGATCCATAGAACACCAGTTTTCTTTCTCTTGATGTAAATCCATTTAGGAATATAATAGAGGGAAACATTCTACATGTTAAAAATAAAACATTAATATGTCTGCCTGTGTCTGTAGATGTGCAGATGGATATGTGTGTGAGTGCAAGTGTATACCTGTCCTTTTTTCCCTCTAAGATAAGTCTTTCCACTCTCAGGATTGGAATGACTCCTTACCCTCTCCCTTAAAACCCACATCCTTTCGTCTTTCCCTCTCCTTCCCTCTTTCCTGATGAGACAACCTAGGGTTGCAAAAGCTTGAAATTTGTGTGTGTTTTTATGTGTTTTTTACTGTCTCCTATCAACATATCAACACTTTCGTTTGGTAAGTTACAGAATCTTTGTTTTTAGGTATATAAATCCATTTAGATATATCTAAAAACAAAGATGATGTGACTTACCAAATGAAAGTGCTGGCAGGTCGACAGACACACAAACAAACACAAACATACACACAAAATTCAAGCTTTCGCAACAAACTGTTGCCTCATCAGGAAAGAGGGAAGGTGAGGGAAAGACGAAAGGATGTGGGTTTTAAGGGAGAGGGTAAGGAGTCATTCCAATCCCGGGAGCGGAAAGACTTACCTTAGGGGGAAAAAAGGACGGGTATACACTCGCACACACACACACACATATCCATCCACACATATCCATTTAGATATTCACATAAAATATATTTATCATTATTACCTTAATACCATCATTCTTTCTATCTTTTATTTCAGCATAGAATACATTCCAACAATAGCTGGGACAATGAACTTCAGATTAGTTTGTACTGTGTCCTTTTTGAAAAATCCCCTGTATCTCACTGTATCTGGCACAGTTTATAATATATATCCAATAATAACATGCAGAAGTTCATCCCAGACATCTACAGTACTTAACATGAATGATGTTAATGTAATAGACATTGAGGAAGTAAGTATAACTTATGTAAAGTAAACAAATGTTTTTTATATACTTCTGTTATTACTTTATGAATACTGGGACAGTTCTGTAGATCAACTACAGATTTGATTACTTCATGAGCTTACATACATCTGTGGTATCTTCATCACACTTTGGAGCAACCAAGATGGCAGTGTGGAGGACTTTGGCAAGTGACACTCTCAAAGTTAACAGAAGCTGAACTCACAGATCCAAGGAAAACATAGTTCAGGTGTCAATGTAATTACACCAGACAGATAGTACAAATTATAAAGAAATTTTAAAAGGATCTGAGATGTAGTTATGTGGTTATACATACACCAGACTTAAAAATATTCTGTGCCAAAACATATCTCAGATAATAACTACATATTACATTTAATAATGTGTTTCCCACAACAAGGACAAGAGGTTTCTGGTATAGCATTATGGAATAAGTAGATCCTTATGTTTAACAATACTGAACAAAGAGTTAAAAATATTTTATATTCAGTACTTATATCTGCAAATCATTTCCAGCCATTGTTATAAAAAGCTCTATCTGAGTAAAAATGAGCCATTTTTGCTGAGTAAGAGTCAATTTTATGTTATTTTACTAGTAACATAAAGTACATTCTATGTTTAATCTCCTTCTAAAGAATGATGTGGACGGAACTGACAAGCTGTAGATAATTTGCAGTATGAATAAAATGGTTCTGTTGATCACTATCATTTCAGTGGGAGAGAATTGTCAACCTATTCTGTAAAGCAATGGGCTTGTGGGAACATACCCCCCCAGTAATATCACTGCCCTGCCACAGCAACTGTATCTTTGCCAGATCAGTTCTCTGTGGTACATGCTCTATGCCACACGCATTGTGTATATGCTACGAGAATAAAAGTATTCATTGTAAGTGATTATTTATTGTTATAATTACCACACCTGCTCCCACCTACCTACAGGTTTATGCGAGAAGATGCTATAGCCAAAACTGTATTAATTGGTATTAACGCAGTATTGTTTAGAGGACCATTTTAAGGTGACTGTTGTAAACTGATTGAAGATGTATCATTAGGTGACATAAAACTAATGAATCCTTTGGAGAGAAAGAGGAGTAGTGTATCGGTAATTACTTTTATTGAATTATGTGACATTTTTGGAAAATATAAATTTGTCTCTGACATTCTGAGAACATAACTGAAAAAATATACTACAAGTTGATTTAAAGGGTATTTAAAGCATGGAATCACTCAGACATTTAAAAAGTAGCACCTATTTCTATGCTTGCTTGCAAAAACAAGCAAATTTTCAAATAATTAGTGACCTTTTTTTTCAATATATTTAGTTTTTATGTTCAAGGTTCACCCTCAGGCATAAATAGTGGCAAGTAACATATCATAAGGCAACATTACTGTGCAGCTGAGTTGCTACTAATAGTCATTGCCATTCTACAGCACAATATAACATAATACTGGCTATGAAGTATAAGAGAGCTTAGAATTTTAATGGTATTTGTGACTGTTTCCAGCTTGTAAGAAATAGGTAATAACAGACACTTTGCAAACAGTAGTTATTGCAGGTAGACATAGCTGCATATAATAGAACTACATGAATGTATTGTGCTACTATAGGCTTATAATGAATGAAGAATATCAGTTTGAAGTAATTATACTGTAAAGAAGGAACAATGAATCATAACTGAAATTACTTTGTTGTATATTGTTTCTAGTAAATCATGAAATTTGCTATTGGAAAAAAGAAAGAGTGAAAGAAAGAAAGAAAAGTCTGCATGATGCATAAGCAATGGTAATGGTCTTTCAGCTACAAAAATAAAGTGGATACTCACACAGAATGCTTTATCTAGGATTTTATATTTAGTTATTAAATCATATCTAAATGTGTAAGAGCTACAAGACAAATTTGCCTCTAAAAGAAATTTTAAATTTGAGTAGATTCATAGCTCATAACTGAATAATAAACTTTACAAGTCAACTGTACATTTTCCAACATTAACATTACTTAATAAAATGAAGTTAATGATGACCTATTCTAAATAAAGACATGCTTTAAGAAGGAACAGGAAGACTATAGAAAAGATGATAGAAAAAGAGTTTCTGCCACTGAAGCTGACCCTGGATGGAGGCCTTGGAAAAACTTCAGGCTCAGCACTCCTCCTTGGTTGTGGCTTTTATTGCGCTAATGGGCATTGCTCTGTAATTCAAGCTACTGGGAGACTGTTGTGCAGGAGAAAACTTCCACATTTACAGTCCTCTTGTAAGCTCTAGTGAGCATTGCCTTTCTGTACATCTGGAATAGACTGCAGCTTGTTCTTAAAGTGTGTATCATATTCTTGGCATATTTGAAAGTGGCCTGATGTGCAGTGTATACATGAAGGAAAAAGCAGCTATGATGTAGTACACTGATGGAAAAAAATTAGTTCACATGAAAAGGCAGAGATGTAATACTTTGCTGGAAAAAAAAAACAGTACACATGGAAAGGTTACATCGATTTTGATCTGAAGATGGCATATGCCATCTGATGGATAGTAGATGTACTGATTATGGTTTAAATGTCTTCAGTTAACAGGTAGAATAGTGGCATAGCTACCACAGTTCCATTTGTGTCTACTAACAGGGAATGCTCACAGCCATAAAGCTCAGTGTGGTTCAAATGGGTGAATTTAATAGAATGAACCATGCCACAGAGATGCACTTGTGCTTCCTACAGCCATCTGAGTAAGTTTTAAAGGGGTCAAATTGTGGCCTTCCAAGTGGTGGGATACAGAACTGCCACAGAAGCTGGATCTGCTTTGCCAGTTGTGCAATGCTGCTGGTATCAGTGGTCACATGAATATTCTCACATCCATAGAACATGTTCTGGACATCCACACAGCACAGACACCCACCAGGGTTGTTATATTGTAAGGTCAGATGAGGATTGTTGTACAGCTACCACAGCACAGGTAAGAGGGCTTGTGAGCACAGACAAGTCAGCACAAGCTATTGTGAACCAGTTATTAGCAGTGAGACTACAGGTACACACACTCTAGCTTGTCTTCAACTCACACCACATCATCGACATGCACATTTCAGCCGATGCCATCAGAGGATCACTTCAAAGTTTGAATAGTACACTGCGGTCTTCAGTGGTGAAAGTAGATTCTGCCTCTATGTAACTGATTGTCATTTCCATGTATGATCTAGACATGATGAGTACTTTCTTGTAGACTGCATTTGTCCAAGATACATTGTCTCCACTCCAGGCCTTATGGTCTGGAATGGTATAAGCAACAACTTTCATTCATCTTGGGTGTTTGTAGAGGGAAAACTGACCAGCACTCGGTACATGCAGAATGTTGTTAGACCCACTCTTTTGCTATTCTTCCAATGGAAAGCTGATGTATTGTTGGTGTTGTTCCAACTCACCCACACACTGCCTGTGAAACTCAGCATGCTCTGCAAAATATGCAGCAACTTCCCTGGCCAACATAATCTCCAGCCATGTCTCCAGTGGAGCACATATGGGATATGATGGCATGAGAAGTGAGCTGTGCAACTCATCATCCAACAGTTCCTACAGAACTATGTGAACAGACCAAGAAAGTGTGGCGTAATGTATCCCAGGATAGTATTTGTCATCTGTACGATCAACCAGAGGCCAGAGTAGGTGCCTGCATTACGGCCCTTGATGGCTACACCACATTCTAACACACACATTTCAGCATAGGTTGATACCTGTTACCTCAGAACTGCTTATGTTATTGATCTGTAAATGCAATCATTTCATGTAATCTGTATCCACTGCTGCACCAGTAAATCTTGAGTGAATTGCAAAATAAAACTAATTATGGTGAAATAATGTACTAACCAATCTTGGATCATATGAAAAGACCAATTCCAAATTGAAGAGTCAAAACTCAGAATCCACTGCCACATAGCTATTTGAAAATGTATAAATGTCAACACATACAAACACTTAATGTAGTTACAATGATGATTATGGAATTCTTAAATAGATAAACAAATATTCATATTTTATTTATATAATGTATGTTCAAAAGATGACTTTGCGTGAGTATATCGATATATGATAGTATTTTCATGGCTACATGTTGTTTGGGGTAATTCTTTGTGTAGTTTGTGGCATGTGTTGGAAGTGTGAGGATGGAGTACAAGCTACGTGTTGTTTTAGCATCTTGGATGATACTGATTTGTATTTTGAAATTAAATGACTGAAAATATAGGTGTTTAACAACAAAAAGTCCACCAGTGCTCATATTATTTAATAAACTGTAGATATAAACTTGTGACTAACACTATCATCCACTGAGGCAACAGAGCATGGCATTCATAGGAAACAAGGCCTCTCTCACAGCAGCTCGCTCCATCTTCTCCACTGTTGACCATGGCAATCAGTCAAGACCACTGATGGCAAATAACATTGTGAGATGTTCTGCCTATGGTCTGTCAGCATAGAAAGTCACATTTGCTGGTGAAGGGTTGGCCCAGTGGCAGTTGCCAGACCCTATAACCTTGACACTCTGTAGCATTGTTGGAAGATGTTTCTGGAGATGGGTTCCTACCTCAATTTGTTCCTCAAAACACACTCTAAAACTCCATGAAATCTGTGGCAACATTTTGGTGTTACTCTGTATAGATTGTTCCATTCCAAAATCCCAGCAGTGAGGTATTTATGAGAGTGGATTTCAGCAAATGAGAATGAGAACTTGGTAATAAGTATCATCTCCAAGTACCTTTCCAAGAACCTTAAACTCAAAAAATACAGCTCAGTGGTAAAGGCCCTCCATACTGCACACCTCTGAATGCTCGCTGATGTACAGAAAAAGTCCACTCAGGAAACTAGATCTCAAGGAACAGATCAATTCAAGGAGAATACTAGGGTCAATAAGAAAAGAGAAGTACCTGCAGAACAAAACACAACAGTGAGCTGTACCACCTCCAAGAAGATACAATCAGATCTTTGAGAAAAACGTGAGTGCCCTTTTATGGATTTTTTATTCAGATGGAGCCCTGAAAACTCACAAACAGGTTGCTCATCATGACAGGTAGAGGGAAAGCCTCCAAGAACAAATGGATCGCCAGAGTGAAATCAGGCCTGGAGCAACTTGAAATTCCAGTAGAAACAATACAGGACTGATCCCAATTCCAGCAGATGACTCTATAAGGAATATTCCCAGTATCCATTACCAGCAAATAGACCACAGAAACCAGCAAACCAAATTTGCCAGAGGAGAGAAAGCTTGTTCACAGACAGGAAATTAAAGCTTTCTGGACTAAGAAGAACCAGAAAACCCATTAAAGTTACATACTGAGACCTGTGGTCCAAAGCAGGCCCAAATGGAAAGACGAAGAAGAAAAAGAGGAGGTGGAAGAAAGTTGAAGCAATAAAGGAGTATTAAAGTGTCTAGGATATGAAAAAACTTTCCTCAGAATTTTTTTTAACTTCAAGCAAAAATGAAAACAAGCAAATAGTACTGCTTTGCTTATTTGATATTTATTTTATGTAGGATACTAACAAGCAATTTATAGATAATTTACTTTCAAATGGTAATTTTGTAGAAAATGAGGATTTCAAAGTTCAACATAAAATTCTGCACCACCATCCACTTTCTTTTCTGAGTGCATGCCACTGTGTTTCTTATTTTTATCAGAGCAAGCCTTACAGTTGTTCATGGCATTTATTTTGCTAGTAGTTAAAAGTACTTTTTCTGGGAAATGGTGGCCAAAAATTCTCGAAGTACTTCTTCTGCGAAATGAAGGCCAAAAATTCTCTCTATTCTTGTGGTAGTTCTAATGATCTAATGTCTCCTGTAATTACCAATTTCAAATTATCTCAAACTATTCTTTTAATGAATTCCACGAAACAGATCTTTTGCTTGGGATTTTTTTGTGGTAGGTAATGCAACTATTTACTACTGGCATTAGGACAGTATTTTTCCAACTATATCATTGTTTTACACTGCACAGAGTAGGGTGTGTAAAACTGATTCCCTTGTTCCATATCAGTCTTGGGGATGATGTAGTCAATACCTATAACTGACTTTATCATTTTTGTCATAATCTCTTTCAAATGTAGGGAATCTCCATCATGGTAGACTAATGTTTTGTTAACAAGCAATACATACTGTGTATTGTTTTGATGCTTGGTGGTAAATCATTTCTGTTCTTTATGATGCTTCCAATATTGGTTGCTGCCACAATATCTTTGTTAGGGTCACACTTATATAATATTGCTCAGTGTTAATAAAGTGGGTTTTCCCATAGTGTGGGCATCTCAACCTATCCACTGTAGCTGGTGTTCGTTGTCAGTGTTTCTTGTTCTCCCTGTAACAATATACATCTAAAGAGTGCCCAGAATTTAAAACCATTATTTGGTTTACTTTTCTGTTATCTCTAAAGCCTATACATCTGCAGAATGGATAAATGACTTCTTCTATCATTAACCCTTGAGCAGGCACGCCGACTTTTGTAACACGAGTGGGTGCATTGTGAACTTTGTACACATGTAGTCAAAAGCTGTCATTATGCTACCAAGGGAAACATGTATGAGCTAAAACACAGTTTAATTTTAGTTTATTTAAACAACAATACAAGAAACTTATATTACATCACTAATTTATTATTTGATTAAACAAATAAGAAACTTTCATATCATTCTATTGCCACAGCCAACATATCAATCTTTTCCAACACTTTTTTAAGCACATAGTGAACAAAAACACTCTTTCATTGTTATATAAAAGGTCAAATGCTTTATATATTGAACTATAAGTTATCACAAAGTTCCTTCCATCTACCCAGTTAATTGCCTTGCACATTTTCAGGAAATGCTTTACACTTCTCACATGTATGCACTGTTTTTACATGTCCTTTGTGAACAAAGCTATTGCATGAGTTACTTCTTATGGTAGTAGACGTGTTTCTTGCTCATCTACATATCACACACCAACCCCTTTTCTTGGTGGTAGGCTTTGCAGTTCTCTCAAGATGTTGATCTTTATATTTCACAAGGAAAGTTGCAATATCAGCAAGAAGTGAAGGAATATTAGCTCTTTACAGTAGTTGAGACATCATGAAGACAGTGCTAATCTTTCAAGAAAATTCTTCTCTTCTTTTTTGGATTTGCTTCATTTGCATAAAAAATTATTTGAACATATCTAAAAACAAAGATGATGTGACTTACCTGACGAAAGCACTGGCATGTCGATAGACACACAAACAAACACAAACATACACACAAAATACTAGCTTTCGCAACCAACGGTTGCTTCGTCAGGAAAGAGGGAAGGAGAGGGAAAGACGAAAGGATTTGGGTTTTAAGGGAGAGGGTAAGGAGTCATTACAATCCTGGGAGCGGAAAGACTTACCTTAGGGGGAAAAAAGGACAGGTATACACCCGCACACACAGACATATGCATCCACACATATACAGACACAAGCAGACATATACAGAGGCAAAGAGTTTGGGCAGAGATGTCAGTCGAGGCGGAAGTGCAGAGGCAAAGATGTTGTTGAATGGCGGGTGAGGTATGAGTGGCGGCAACTTGAAATTAGCGGAGATTGAGGCCTGGTGGATAACGGGAAGAGAGGATATTTTGAAGAGCAAGTTACCATCTCCGGAGTTCGGATAGGTTGGTGTTAGTGGGAAAAGTAAAAAACAGTTCACAGAATTTTGCCATTCAATAGGAGCATTATTTCATTGTATCGATAAAAATACAGCTTAACTAAATGGTATCAATAAAAAAAATTGACAGCTTAGATGGTCAAGTAGAGTCTGTTGAGACCAAAATGAAAGAAATTGAACTTTAATTTAACATTGAAGTCAAAAATGTCAAAGACGATATCACTAAAAATAGGAAAAGACAAAAAACAAATTTGCATTAAAAAAAGTGCCTGATGAAATAAGTATTATTAATAAAAATGCAAATATTCAAATTTCAATTTTGGAAACTAATGTTGACAACAAACTGGCACCCATACTGACGCTTTAAAAATGAGGGTACCAACTTAAGTACAGTGGATCCAGAAGATACAATAGACCAGTTTTTGAAATTTGTAGATAATTTAGATATATTTTTGCAAAAAGAAACTGAGAAATACAACCACAGTAGACAAAAACATTTTGAAAGAGGTAGTAATCAAAATTGGCACACTAATAATCACAACAAGAGGAAACATAGTAACCACAATTGTAACAATTATTATCAGAAGAAATGTAATAGAGTAAATGGTAACAACTTTTATTCTGGAGAGCAACATCAATATAGTTGGAACAGAGATGATACAGCTACAACAGGAAATATGATGGGGTATTAATTCAGGAAACAAAAAACTAACTTGGGCCCCAATGTTACTCTGCAGGTTAGGGGCTCTAGAAACAAATAACAAATTAACCAGGAATTACACAAATACTGTCACACAAGAAAAACACACTAGTGAAGTGATTTGGAGCTATTTTAAAGATGTGTACTATCCAGTTAATACTTTATCTGTTGAGAGAGAAGTATGTTCACTAGGTAAGGTAAAACATGCAAATATGACAAGTGAGTACACACAAATTGGAAAAGAGGATGCAGAATAAATTAATTTATCAGTATTCTATAGCTGGGTAGAGATTTATCATTTCTTAAATGCTGAAGTAACTGATTTTTTGATGATTTTGGAATTCAATAACTAATGGAAGAACCGGGTAAGGAAAAAAATGAGTACTATATTAATGAAAAGTAATTTAAGTGAAGCTGGATATGATGTTGGTAATTTGTGTGGCAATACTGACGATTTTTGTGGTATTACTGAATACCATAAATTTAAAGTAAGTGATTATGAGTATAACAATGAAAAAGAGAAGTATTTTGTTTGTTTTATAGAAGAATTGGAGGCTTTAGTTATTAGTAGGGAAACATACAGTAGTGGCTATGATGCTGTAGGGATACCCAGGGACACTGTTAAAGGGTTAATGACAGCAAACAAAACTCTTTATTTAATTACTAATGAGTAAGTATGCATTCATGATCATACTAATTCAGTTACCATTTATGACAGTGACAGTAAGCTGCTTAATGTTATGAATATGAATTGATCTTTTTTATATAATATCAATATGTAGTTCAATAGTCATGCTAGTGAGAAAGATGAAAGCTTTAGAATCATGGTAAAAAATCTTTGTGTAACTTTATATTCAGACTGGTGGCATAAGAAATAAATATGTTATTGTAAAACAACTTAAAGGTAAGTACCATAGTGATGATCTACATGAAACAAGTAAGTGTATATGGATTAATGGAATCCTCAGTGACATTCATAATGATGTCTGTGTTAATTTAATGAAAGTGTGCCAAGGCAATGAAAATGGTAACAACAAGAAGATATTGGAGGCTTTAGTTTTGAAGTGACAGAAGATGACCTGTCATATGAGCATGTTAAGACTGATAAATGAACTGATGTTTGTGTCAATTCATTAAAGTCAGAATGTGATCATAGGAAGCCTGGTGTCTTGTTGACACATGCAACCATATTTTAGGAGTGTCTGAATGGTTAAGTTAAAAATTAAAACATAATGAAAACTGTGTGGAATTACCTGTAATTGGATTATAGTTTAAAGGTGCAACTGGGAAACATAGTCAAGTGGTTAAAAGTCAGGCTTTAATAACTTTTACAATTGAGGGAGTAACTTTTACACATGGATGTTTAATAATTTGAGATCTCAGTGAGGATCTTAACCTTGTCATGGTAGGGTGCAGGTTTTGATTGCAGAGGGCAGAAGTTGATCATCAATGCACCCGATGGAGATTGTATTTGCACTGATTCTATAATGTCAACTGTATCTTAAGAGGAGGACTCAATAAACTGCACATAATCTTTAAAAGACAGTGGGTTTGTAGTCAAAGATATGCCAGAATTAGATAAAGTTGAAGCAGAATTTAGAGAACTTGGTGAACCACTCGTCCTGCCTGCCAAACTCATTGAGGACACTTCTCCAACGGATGCTACCAACCTGCCGCCCCTCACTGAATGAGTGTGTGCTCATGTGGCATACCTTTACCCACCTTCACCTCGCATGCACGACACCTCACAGGTGTTTGATCATAAGGACTTAAATTCTCGTGATTTTGCCATGTTAATGGGATGACTCTGTTCATGTAGCTCTGTAACTTCTATACTCCAGCCCTCACCACATTTTATGCCACAGGGTCAATACATTAGTGATTCTGCTCAACAGATGCCAGAGTACAGTATTGGTACAACGTTTATATCTAGCGTGGTCCCTCCTGCAGCCACTCCTCATCGCTCCCTGCCAACCTGCTTCCACCAACGCCTCATTCGCCACCCCTGCCACCACAGCCCCCTTCAATTCACCATCACCTGTGCAGCTGTCCACTGTGCGAGACCATGACAATGACGTGCCCAAACTGCACACTTTGTGCACCGGATGCCACCTCCACCCTCCAGGCATGAAGATTTTTTGTGGACATGTGTTATCTTTGCCCATTCGTGCTCCACACTGCCAGCGGTGGTGAAGGGGAGGGGGATGGGGGGCCTTGCGGTGTCTCTGACATGAAGTGATACTTCTTTGATTATTCTCTTTGGCTTTGCCTTCTGTCACTGTGCTCTCATTCCATGTTTGACATCCGTTTCTGTATTCTCTCTGTTCAGTGCCACAATAAATGTTCATTTTGACTCTAAAAGTGTGTTATTTTGGTTCTACACCAGGTAAATCTTGCATAATTATTACAGAATGTATATTTGTTTATAGGTCAACACTAGAATCGAAGTCACAAAACAGTTATTGATTTCACCCTATAACAAAAGGTATTAACTAGGAATGGTCAAAATAAATTACAAAACTAATTATATACACAAAATCAAGCACAAAATTAGACCTGGTTCTATATTCCTTAAGACTGAGGGCCAACCTTTCTCTTTTATGGAAATGCATATTATACTCATGCATGTTAATGGTAATTAGACAAAAATGAAAATAACATGAATTTAAAGAGGCAGATGCCAAAACAAGAGATGAAGTAAACAGATCCCAGCTTGTGTCATCACAAGCTGAAAGTCAAGTTCGATGTATACAACACCACTCCTGTTAACAAGGAAAACTAACCATATAATAACTGGAATGGCATGAGGCCCACAAGCAGGCCATTATTTCCTGACTGCAAAGACAGTTAATCTGTTAGAGCAGTTCTAATTCAAAGAACTGAGCACTTAGGAAGATTCTCGCCATGTCAGCACATTTCCAGTCACTTGGAGCTCTATATCTATGTGGGACTCTGCATCCAGGTGTTGTACAACTGTCAACAAATATTTTTATAGAGTTTGTCTTGATTTTCTTTGTTGGACTCAGTCTGAGATAATCATGCCCTGTGACACTTCAGCCAGTGTAGTATTACAGCTGATGCCCTTTGCAGGCCCACTAATGTTGCACCCCATCTCATCCTACCAGGCTGATGTTGGATCACTATCCTGAGAACAACTAAAGACACCTGGACAATTATAAAATTTTCCATTTACATTTTTACTCAACTAAGTTACTAAATGTGAAGTTGAAGAAGTGTAAGTTAGCAGCATTCCATGCAAGTTATGCTGGAAATAATGTGACAAGTAAGGCAGTCCATAATATGTGACTTAACACTTTCAGCACAGTCATCATTCATCTTTGCTGCATGAGTGAACTGTCCCAGAAATGCTGTAACAAACTTTGAGGGGTTGTAAAGGGTGTCTTGAGAAACAAATCAACAACAGGAACCTATTCCTGGAAACTTCATCCTACAATGCTACAGAGTGTCAAAGTTGCATGTGTCGGTGCCTGCAACTAGATCACCTCTTCAGTATCAAATATGACTTTGTACACTGACAGACTCTATCTGGAATGTCTCACAATGTTATTTGTTATTCAGTGATCGTGACTGATTGCCATTATCACTAGTGGAGAAGATGTACCTAGCTGCTGCATAGAAATGCCTTTGTATCCAATAGATGTGATGCTCTGTTGCCTTGGTGGATGATGGTTTTGTACATGGGATTACATTTGCAGTTGATTTTTCTCATGTATACCAAAAAACATTGGAGTTTTAAGGGGTTTTAGGAGAAAAATAAACTGTAGATATAAACTTGTGACTAACACTATCATCCACTGAGGCAACAGAGCATGGCATTCATAGGAAACAAGGCCTCTTCTCACAGCAGCTCGCTCCATCTTCTCCACTGTTGACCATGGCAATCAGTCAAGACCACTGATGGCAAATAACATTGTGAGATGTTCTGCCTATGGTCTGTCAGCATAGAAAGTCACATTTGCTGGTGAAGGGTTGGCCCAGTGGCAGTTGCCAGACCCTATAACCTTGACACTCTGTAGCATTGTCGGAAGATGTTTCTGGAGATGGGTTCCTACCTCAATTTGTTCCTCAAAACACACTCTAAAACCCCATGAAGTCTGTGGCAACATTTTGGTGTTACTCTGTATAGATTGTTCCACTCCAAAATCCCAGCAGTGAGGTATTTATGAGAGTGGATTTCAGCAAATGAGAATGAGAACTTGGTAATAAGTATCATCTCCAAGTACCTTTCCAAGAACCTTAAACTCAAAAAATACAGCTCAGTGGTAAAGGCCATCCATACTGCACACCTCTGAATGCTCACTGATGTACAGGAAAAGTCCACTCAGGAAACTAGATCTCAAGGAACAGATCAATTTAAGGAGAATACTAGGGTCAATAAGAAAAGAGAAGTACCTGCAGAACAAAACACAACAGTGAGCTGTACCACCTCCAAGAAGATACAATCAGATCTTTGAGAAAAACATGAGTGCCCTTTTATGGACTTTTTATTCAGATGGAGCCCTGAAAACTCACAAACAGGTTGCTCATCATGACAGGTAGAGGGAAAGCCTCCAAGAACAAATGGATCACCAGAGTGAAATCAGGCCTGGAGCAACTTGAAATTCCAGTAGAAACAATACAGGACTGATCCCAATTCCAGCAGATGACTCTATAAGGAATATTCCCAGTATCCATTACCAGCAAATAGACCACAGAAACCAACAAACCAAATTTGCCAGAGGAGAGAAAGCTTGTTCACAGACAGGAAATTAAAGCTTTCTGGACTAAGAAGAACCAGAAAACCCATTAAAGTTACATACTGAGACCTGTGGTCCAAAGCAGGCCCAAATGGAAAGACGAAGAAGAAAAACAGGAGATGGAAGAAAGTTGAAGCTATAAAGGAGTATTAAAGTGTCTAGGATATGAAAAAACTTTCCTCAGAATTTTTTTTAACTTCAAGCAAAAATGAAAACAAGCAAATAGTACTACTTTGCTTATTTGACATTTATTTTATGTAGGATACTAACAAGCAATTTATAGATAATTTACTTTCAAATGGTAATTTTGTAGAAAATGAGGATTTCAAAGTTCAACATAAAATTCTGCACCACCATCCACTTTCTTTTCTGAGTGCATGCCACTGTGTTTCTTATTTTTATCAGAGCAAGCCTTACAGTTGTTCATGGCATTTATTTTGCTAGTAGTTAAAAGTACTTTTTCTGGGAAATGGTGGCCAAAAATTCTCGAAGTACTTCTTCTGCGAAATGAAGGCCAAAAATTCTCTCTATTCTTGTGGTAGTTCTAATGATCTAATGTCTCCTGTAATTACCAATTTCAAATTATCTCAAACTAATCTTTTAATGAATTCCACGAAACAGATCTTTTGCTTGGGATTTTTTTGTGGTAGATAATGCAACTATTTACTACTGGCATTAGGATAGTATTTTTCCAACTATATCATTGTTTTACACTGCACAGAGTAGGGTGTGTAAAACTGATTCCCTTGGTCCATATCAGTCTTGGGGATGATGTAGTCAATACCTATAACTGACTTTATCATTTTTGTCATAATCTCTTTCAAATGTAGGGAATCTCCATCATGGTAGACTAATGTTTTGTTAACAAGCAATACATACTGTGTATTGTTTTGATGCTTGGTGGTAAATCATTTCTGTTCTTTATGATGCTTCCAATATTGGTTGCTGCCACAATATCTTTGTTAGGGTCACACTTATATAATATTGCTCAGTGTTAATAAAGTGGGCTTTCCCATAGTGTGGGCATCTCAACCTATCCACTGTAGCTGGTGTTCGTTGTCAGTGTTTCTTGTTCTCCCTGTAACAATATACATCTAAAGAGTGCCTAGAATTTCAAACCATTATTTGGTTTACTTTTCTGTTATCTCTAAAGCCTATACATCTGCAGAATGGATAAATGACTTCATCTATCATTAACCCTTGAGCAGGCATGCCGACTTTTGTAACACAGGTGGGTGCATTGTGAACTTTGTACACATGTAGTCAAAAGCTGTCATTATGCTACCAAGGGAAACATGTATGAGCTAAAACACAGTTTAATTTTAGTTTATTTAAACAACAATACAAGAAACTTATATTACATCACTAATTTATTATTTGATTAAACAAATAAGAAACTTTCATATCATTCTATTGCCACAGCCAACATATCAATCTTTTCCAACACTTTTTTAAGCAC
Source organism: Schistocerca piceifrons (assembly GCF_021461385.2). NCBI lineage: Eukaryota > Metazoa > Arthropoda > Insecta > Orthoptera > Acrididae > Schistocerca > Schistocerca piceifrons. The sequence goes on along the minus strand of NC_060141.1, from coordinate 139,877,814 downwards.
ATAGTGAACAAAAACACTCTTTCATTATTATATAAAGGGTCAAATGCTTTATATATTGAACTATAAGTTATCACAAAGTTCCTTCCATCTACCCAGTTAATTGCCTTGCACATTTTCAGGAAATGCTTTACACTTCTCACATGCATGCACTGTTTTTACATGTCCTTTGTGAACAAAGCTATTGCATGAGTTACTTCTTATGGTAGTAGACGTGTTTCTTGCTCATCTACATATCACACACCAACCCCTTTTCTTGGTGGTAGGCTTTGCAGTTCTCTCAAGATGTTGATCTTTATATTTCACAAGGAAAGTTGCAATATCAGCAAGAAGTGAAGGAATATTAGCTCTTTACAGTAGTTGAGACATCATGAAGACAGTGCTAATCTTTCAAGAAAATTCTTCTCTTCTTTTTTGGATTTGCTTCATTTGCATAAAAAATTATTTGAACATATCTAAAAACAAAGATGATGTGACTTACCAGACGAAAGCACTGGCATGTCGATAGACACACAAACAAACACAAACATACACACAAAATACTAGCTTTCGCAACCAACGGTTGCTTCATCAGGAAAGAGGGAAGGAGAGGGAAAGACGAAAGGATTTGGTTTTTAAGGGAGAGGTAAGGAGTCATTCCAATCCCGGGAGCGGAAAGACTTACCTTAGGGGAAAAAAAGGACGGGTATACACTCGCACACACAGACATATCCATCCACACATATACAGACACAAGCAGACATATACAGAGGCAAAGAGTTTGGGCAGAGATGTCAGTCGAGGCGGAAGTGCAGAGGCAAAGATGTTGTTGAATGACAGGTGAGGTATGAGTGGCAGAAACTTTAAATTAGCGTAGATTGAGGCCTGGTGGATAATGGGAAGAGAGGATATATTGAAGAGCAAGTTCCCATCTCCGGAGTTCGGATAGTTTGGTGTTAGTGGGAAGTATCCAGATAACCCGGACGGTGTAACACTGTGCCAAGATGTGCTGGCCGTGCACCAAGGCATGTTTAGCCACAGGGTGATCCTCATTACCAACAAACACTGTCTGCCTGTGTCCATTCATGCAAATGGACAGTTTGTTGCTGGTCATTCCCACATAGAATGCGTCACAGTGTAGGCAGGTCAGATGGTAAATCATGTGGGTGCTTTCACACGTGGCTCTGCCATTGATCGTGTACACCTTCCGGGTTACAGGACTGGAGTAGGTGGTGGTGGGAGGGTGCATGGGACAGGTTTTACACCGGGGGTGGTTACAAGTGTAGGAGCCAGAGGGAAGGGAAGGTGGTTTGGGGATTTCATAGGATGAACTAAGAGGTTACAAAGGTTAGGTGGACAGCGGAAAGACACTCTTGGTGGAGTGGGGAGGATTTCGTGAAGGATGGATCTCATTTCAGGGCAGGATTTGAGGAAGTCGTATCCCTGCTGGAGAGCCATATTCAGAGTCTGATCCAGTCCCGGAAAGTATCCTGTCACAAGTCGGGCACTTTGTGTTTCTTCTGTGGGGGAAGTTCTGGGTTTGAGAGGATGAGGAAGGGGCTCTGGTTATTTGCTTCTGTACCAGGTCGGGAGGGTAGTTGCGGGATGCGAAAGCTGTTGTCAGGTTGTTGGTGTAATGGCTCAGGGATTCCGGACTGGAGCAGATTCGTTTGCCACGAAGACCTAGGCTGTAGGGAAGGGACCGTTTGATGTGGAATGGGTGGCAGCTGTCATAATGGAGGTACTGTTGCTTGTTGGCGGGTTTGATGTGGATCGACGTGTGAAGCTGGCCATTGGACAGGTGGAGGTCAACATCAAGGAAAGTGGCATGGGATTTGGAGTGGGACCAGGTGAATCTGATGGAAGCAAAGGAGTTGAGGTTGGAGAGGAAATTCTGGAGTTCTTCTTCACTGTGAGTCCAGATCATGAAGATGTCATCAATAAATCTGTGCCAAGCTTTGGGTTGACAGGCTTGGGTAACTAAGAAGGCTTCCTCTAAGTGACCCACAAATAGGTTGGCGTAAGAGGGGGCCATCCTGGTACCCATGGCTGTTCCCTTTAATTGTTGGTATGTCTGGCCTTCGAAAGTGAAGAAGTTGTGGGTCAGGTAATGAGGAAAGAGGTTTTAGGTAGGGTGGCATGTGATCAGCGTGAAAGGAAGTGCTCCATCACAGCGAGGCCCTGGACGTGCGAGATATTTGTGTATAAGGAAGTGGCATCAATGGTTACAAGGATGGTTTCCAGAGGTAACGGATTGGGCAAGGATTCCAGGCGTTCGAGAAAGTGGTTGGTGTCTTTGATGAAGGATGGGAGACTGCATGTAATGAGTTGAAGGTGTTGATCTACGTAGGCAGAGATACGTTCTGTGGGGGCTTGGTAACCAGCTACAATGGGGCGGCCGGGATGATTGGGTTTGTGAATTTTAGGTAGAAGGTAGGGGTGCGGGGTGTCGGTGGGGTCAGGAGGTTGATGGAGTCAAGTGAAAGGTATTGTAGGGAACCTAAGGTTCTGAGGATTCCTTGAAGCTCCGCCTGGACATCAGGAATGGGATTACCTTGGCAAACTTTGTATGTGGTGTTGCCTGAAAGCTGACGCAGTCCCTCAGCCACATACTCCCGACGATCAAGTACCACGGTTGTGGAACCCTTGGCCGCTGGAAGGATGACGATGGACTGGTCAGCCTTCAGATCATGGATTGCCTGGGCTTCAGCAGTGGTGATGTTGGGAGCAGGATTAAGGTTTTTTAAGAAGGATTGAGAGGCAAGGCTGGAGGTCAGAAATTCCTGGAAGGTTTGGAGAGGGTGATTTTGAGGAAGAGGAGGTGGGTTCCCCTGTGATGGAGGACGGAACTGTTCCAGGCAGGGTTCAATTTGGATAGTGTCTTGGGGAGTTGGATCATTAGGAGTAGGATTAGGATCATTTTTCTTCATGGCAAAGTGATCTTTCCAGCAGAGAGTACGAATGTAGGACAGTAAATCTTTGACGAGGGCTGTTTGGTTGAATCTGGGAGTGGGGCTGAAGGTGAGGCCTTTGGATAGGACAGAGGTTTCGGATTGGGAGAGAGGTTTGGAGGAAAGGTTAACTACTGAATTAGGGTGTTGTGGTTCCAGATTGTGTTGATTGGAATTTTGAAGTTTTGGAGGGAGTGGAGCTGGAAGTGGTAGGTTGAGTAGATGGGAGAGACTGGGTTTGTGTGCAATGAGAGGAGGTTGAGGTTTGCTGGAGAGGTTGTGAAGGGTGAGTGAGTTGCCTTCCTGGAGGTGGGAAACCAGGAGATTGGATAGTTTTTTGAGGTGAAGGGTGGCATGCTGTTCTAATTTGCGGTTGGCCTGTAGGAAGATGCTCTGAACAGCCAGTGAGGATGTGGGAGAGGAAAGATTGAGGACTTTTATTAAGGATAGGAGTTGACGGGTTTGTTCATTGGCTGAGTTGCTGTGTAGGTGAAGGATTAGGTGGGTGAGGGCAATGGATTGTTCAGTTTGGAACTGGTATAGGGACTGATGGAAAGAAGGGTTGCAGCCAGAGATGGGAACTTTAAGTGTTTAAGTGTGAGGCCTTTGGGTGTAATGCCAAATGTCAGACAAGCCTGAGAAAATAAAATATGCGAGCGTAAACTGGCTAGGGTGAAGGCATGTTTGCGGAGGGAATCTAAATAAAACTTAATGGGGTCGTTGTGGGGGTGTTGTGAGGGTGACATGGTATTAGAAGGTGGAAAGTGTAACATGAGGTTGAAATGAAAATGAAAATAAGTGGAGAAAGTAATTGGAGATCTGTTGTGGAAAAAGGCGAAAAAGTGTTGGTTAAAGCTGGGCTATGTTGATCCTGCGGTGAAATTGGGTTGATAGACAACGATGTGCACAAAGGTTAGGTGGTTGTGTTGCCGCCAAAACACGTTAAAGGATGGAGAGATTCGGGAAAGTTGCAAAACAACGGCGTGTAAATGTATTAAAAAGAGTGGTTTTGTGGTGGCAGATTATGAAAATGATACTAACAATTGTCTGGCGAAGAAATAATGACGTTAAAACCTGTGGGAAGTGGCTAAAAATTATCAGTGATGTGGGAAAAGCGGAAATGGAAATAAAGCGAAAGTTATCAGAACTAGACGAAATAGTTGTTTAATAGGTGAAAGGAACTGTTTGTGGACTAGAAATGGTGGATTTTATAGCAGCGGCAGTGTTGAAAGCGGAAAAAAATTTTTTGGTTATGGTTTGGAAGTGGGTGACGTATTATTGAGTATATATAGGCGGGATAAAATTGTATAGTAGATTACGGTAAAAAGGAGAAGGTGAATACAAAGTGAAACTACTGGCAAAAACAAGAAGAGAAAATAAGACGACAGAAAAGATTTCGAAATGCAACAGTGACAATAACAAACGTAATTGTTGGGTTCAAATTAATGATATGAATTAATAGAGGGAAACATTCCACATCGGAAAAAATATATCTAAAAACAAAGATGATGTGACTTACCAAACGAAAGCGCTGGCACGTCGATATGTGGCTGAGGGACTGCGTCAGCTTTCAGGCAACACCACATACAAATTTTGCCAAGGTAATCCCATTCCTGATGTCCAGGCGGAGCTTCAAGGAATCCTCAGAACCTTAGGCCCCCTACAAAACCTTTCACCTGACTCCATCAACCTCCTGACCCCACCGACACCCGCACCCCTACCTTCTACCTTCTTCCTAAAATTCACAAACCCAATCATCCCGGCCGCCCCATTGTAGCTGGTTACCAAGCCCCCACAGAACGTACCTCTGCCTACGTAGATCAACACCTTCAACTCATTACATGCAGTCTCCCATCCTTCATCAAAGACACCAACCACTTTCTCGAATGCCTGGAATCCTTACCCAATCCATTACCGCCGGAAACCATCCTTGTAACCATTGATGCCACTTCCTTATACACAAATATCCCGCACGTCCAGGGCCTCGCTGCGATGGAGCACTTCCTTTCACGCCGATCACATGCCACCCTACCTAAAACCTCTTTCCTCATTACCTTAGCCAGCTTCATCCTGACCCACAACTTCTTCACTTTTGAAGGCCAGACATACCAACAATTAAAGGGAACAGCCATGGGTACCAGGATGCCCCCTCGTACGCCAACCTATTCGTGGGTCACTTAGAGGAAGCCTTCTTGGTTACCCAAGCCTGCCAACCCAAAGTTTGGTACAGATTTATTGATGACATCTTCATGATCTGGACTCACAGTGAAGAAGAACTCCAGAATTTCCTCTCCAACCTCAACTCCTTTGGTTCCATCAGATTCACTTGGTCCCACTCCAAATCCCATGCCACTTTCCTTGATGTTGACCTCCACCTGTCCAATGGCCAGCTTCACACGTCGGTCCACATCAAACCCACCAACAAGCAACAGTACCTCCATTATGACAGCTGCCACCCATTCCACATCAAACGGTCCCTTCCCTACAGCCTAGGTCTTCGTGGCAAACCAATCTGCCCCAGTCCGGAATCCCTGAGCCATTACACCAACAACCTGACAACAGCTTTCGCATCCCGCAACTACCCTCCCGACCTGGTACAGAAGCAAATAAGCAGAGCCACTTCCTCATCCTCTCAAACCCAGAACCTCCCACAGAAGAAACACAAAAGTGCCCCACTTGTGACAGGATACTTTCTGGGACTGGATCAGACTCTGAATGTGGCTCTCCAGCAGGGATACGACTTCCTCAAATCCTGCCCTGAAATGAGATCCATCCTTCATGAAATCCTCCCCACTCCTCTAAGAGTGTCTTTCCGCCGTCCACCTAACCTTTGTAACCTCTTAGTTCATCCCTATGAAATCCCCAAACCACCTTCCCTACCCTCTGGCTCCTACACTTGTAACCACCCCCGGTGTAAAACCTGTCCCATGCACCCTCCCACCACCACCTACTCCAGTCCTGTAACCCGGAAGGTGTACACGATCAATGGCAGAGCCACGTGTGAAAGCACCCACGTGATTTACCAACTGACCTGCCTACACTGTGGCGCATTCTATGTGGGAATGACCAGCAACAAACTGTCCATTTGCATGAATGGACACAGGCAGACAGTGTTTGTTGGTAATGAGGATCACCCTGTGGCTAAACATGCCTTGGTGCATGGCCAGCACATCTTGGCACAGTGTTACACCGTCCGGGTTATCTGGATACTTTCCACTAACACCAACCTATCCGAACTCTGGAGATGGTAACTTGCTCTTCAATATATCCTCTCTTCCCATTATCCACCAGGCCTCAATCTCCGCTAATTTCAAGTTGCCGCCACTCATACCTCACCTGTCATTCAACAACATCTTTGCCTCTGCACTTCCGCCTCGACTGACATCTCTGCCCAAACTCTTTGCCTCTTTATATGTCTGCTTGTGTCTGTATAAGTGTGTGTGTGCGAGTGTATACCCGTCCTTTTTTCCCACTAAGGTATGTCTTTCTGCTCCCGGGATTGTAATGACTCCTTACCCTCTCCCTTAAAACCCAAATCCTTTTGTCTTTCCCTCTCTTTCCCTCTTTCCTGTTGAAGCAACCGTTGGTTGCGAAAGCTAGTATTTTGTGTGTATGTTTGTGTTTGTTTGTGTGTCTATCGACATGCCAGCGCTTTCGTTTGGTAGGTCACATCATCTTTGTTTTTAGATATATTTTTTCCCATGTGGAATGTTTCCCTCTATTAAATTATTTGAACATTGATACCAGCTATATCCATTTGAGCATATAATACAACCAATGGCCATATTCTTATCGTTTCATGCTACAGAATACACACCTCCCAGTTGATTGACTGTGTTGACTCCTCCCTTTGATGTATTATAATCCAAAACTATCTCTGGTTTGCCTGTAACTTTGTCAATGGTTTCAAAATTGTGCACACTTGAAAGTAATATAACTGCCTTGTTTTGTTTTGGCACATTGTGCATTCTTGAAAGTAATATAACTGCCTTGTTTTGTTTTGGCACGTACAAAACTAGCATCATATCACTCTGAAAAAGAAATAAAGAAGAGTAGATAGCCCTACATTCCCCATGTAAAAATTCTTGTGGGATCTTGCATTTGGTTTTTCTCAACATGCCAATCCATGTTAGTTGCTTTTTCAAAATGGAGTTGGCTAAGGAATAGCAAGTGGACCAATTCTCCATTGTAGCGTATCTTCCTGAGCCTCCAGAGTGAGTAACTAGCCTTCCTACTATATCACAGGGAGAATTAGAAACATTATATGGTCCTTTAGATTGTTTTCCACAAGATGCTTCAGTATTACTAGTGAAGAATGTTTTTAGCGTCTGATAAAACAAAAATCTTTGTCCCATACTTCGCTGGTTTATTAAGGACATACTAAACATAAGAACCATGACACCAGAAAGTGTGCAACTTTTTGTCTACTGTCACAACACAATTTCTCAATGTGCTAGCTGAAACAATAACGTAGGAATAGGTAGGGGCTTGCTATTGTAGAACAACAACGGAACTGTGCATGACAATGTTATTTGCAGATGGTGTGCTTTATACACAGGTGTGCCTGCTCAAGGGTTAAATTCCTATATGATGGGAAATTATATTTTCGTTTGTTAGCAAAAAATTGAAAATAATGCTAATGTTATGAATAGAGTTGTAGTTTTGCCCTCCTTTCTTGATGTATGTTGAACTGTCATTCAGATGCAACATGAAAAACGTGGTTGAAAGCATATTATTGTTCAACAATTAACTTGCAAAACTAGACAGTAAAAATGGATTAGCTGACCATGTTTGAGTAATTTTGCCATACACATTGAGATATAACATATCATTTTATGGAAAACAAGCAGTTAAACTCTCTGTCCTTCTAAACTATGAAAGTGATCAGAATAAATAATACATGTTTTTATTAGCACTTAAGTTTTGTACAGCACAGACTGAGAGAAATGGTCTATTATTATGTGCACATAATACAAGGTACATGGGTGCAGTATATCTGCAAGATGGGAGGACAGGTTCAGCATCTTCACTAACTGTGTGTTGTACTTAGATGTCACAGCTTGGTGCTGTATTGTACCATGGAAGAATGGTGCTCACAATAATAATAGTAACAACAGAGAAGCAAAAGCAAAAGAAAAGAAGTTTTAAAACTGTCATTTTGTCATGTTCTGCTCTGCTGAAATGTTCTCGTGTTGTGCAGTATAATGTGACAAGACATCTGTAATCCAGGCAATTATAATATGATTGTGTGACATCGACAAGTACAAATGACATATCTGCGCCATCACAAATTGTTTGACTCTGTAATCTAACAGGCCATGCCGTCTTGCTAATTCAATTCATTGTATTATTTGTTGTAACGTGGATGTCTGTATGAAATATACCAATTGTTACAGAAATTAATGTTTTCTTGTTGTGTTCCTGCAACACCTGAGTGCCTTACCACTTAATTGGTTTACAAAGTAGACAATGCCCCGTGTATATCATGAACATTTTCAGGCTAGTTTCTACCCCCCCGTGACCGTTTGGCCCCTCGGTGCACTTCACAGGTCCCACCTGATGTGAACAATTTGCCACATAGTGGTACTAACTGTGGTCTCTGACCCTCCAAACATGCCCTGGCTTGTCATATCAACAGCCCAGTGGGAACATTTTACTGTGCTGGTCCACGCATGTATGCTCTTTCACACCCCCAGTCACTGCAAGTAAACTTGCAGGGGGTTTCGGCTGCAGCCATTCACCTGCTCACTTTTCACATAGTGCCAGCAATGCCTTCCACATCAGACTTCTGTGCCATGAATGTTGCATCAGACAGTTCTACAGCATAATTTTCTAGTGCTTCAGTGCCATTCTCATCCACTCCACTGCTTGCGCATCATCTGCATTGACCATGCCGGTCCAGCATCCACGTCATACAAGTGATACGAGGGACCCAGATACAGAAATAGTTGGGCCTTCATTACTACCACCAGACCTCTTACTGACCCTGCCACTGGCATCTGAGGACAACCCAGCAATGTGGTTTCCACTGGCGGAGAACTTGTTCGAAGTGTTCTATGTCACCGATGACAATTTAAAATTTCTGTTCCTCATGACTCAGCTGCATGTCAGTTATTTTGTGAGAAATGAATTGGTGCCTTCCACACACATTTCCAAAACTAGTACAGAAGGAAAGTCAAAGTTTCATTGGATGACAAAAAATTTTAGACAGAAAAATTGCTGTAATGGTTATTTTTCAGATTCCAGAATCTTTTTACATGAATATCATGACAAAAAATGATGTAGAAGTGACACAAGTAGTAATTCATTACCCAATGCTGAACTTAGTTATTCTGACCTTATCATGTGTTTTCTTTTGTATCTCTCCCTGCTTTTTAGAGGTTTCTCTCATAACTCTTTCTTGTTCTTGAGTATACATGACAGTACATGGTAGATAATCTACTACTTCAGAGATAATATTTGTTGGTTTATTGTGAAACATAATTTCAAAAGGTGAAAACCCATTGTTGCAAACTATTCATTATGTCTTCAAAATCACTTATGTATTCGTACCATGTAGGGTATTTGTGGCTATAGTTTGTGCAACATAGATGATTAATTTCAGGCATATATCTCTTTGCTGGACTGAATGAAGGATTAAAATGTGTCTGATACCAGATATTTCCACGAATGACTTCCAACACTTTGATGCATACAGTGATCTATTCTCCAACAGTATTACTTTATGTTTTACTACAATTTTGAAAAAGTCTCTTTTAATTACAGAAATAATCTCCTTACTTGTAGCTTTTCTAACATGATGTAATTTTGTATATTTGGAAAAGCATCAACCATAGTAAAAATATAATAACTCTTTTCACTTTTTGGTAAATTTCATTAACAATCCACAGCAACTAAATCGATAGGCTACTCAAGTGTTATATTTTCAATTTCATCTTGACCCTCTGATACCTGTCACAAGTAGACAGTGCCTTCCTAAACTTTTTAGCTATATTTTAGAAATAAACATTTTCTTGAAGCATTTGAATACATTTTTGAATACCATAGTGTCCATATACTCATGAATATACTTAATCAGCTTCCCTGATTCTTCCTCTGCTCAACATAACTTCCAATCATCATTAAAAGCATTCTTTTATGTATTTTATAATACCTGTCAAATTTTTCATAATATCTTTTGTCTAAACAACTCTTTAGTAACCTCCAGTTTGAATCATGGATTTAGTTCCTTCTAATTGCCCTAATAATTTTCTCAGCATGTCTACCTTTCATGAATCTGATTTTAAACTATTTTTCCTGATTTTGATAAAAAATTTCATTACTTCCATCCAATGGCATCTTTGACAAAGCATCTGCAACAACATTGTCTGAGCCTTTAATATATTTAATTTTATAATCAAATTGTTGTAAATACATTACCCATCTGATAAGTCTGTTGTGATACAGTGTACATTCCTGTAGGCAACTTAATGCTGTGTGGTCTTACTATACAATTATATTATTTAGTAAATCCCCAGTAAACAGCTAATAATTCTTTTTCTGTGACTGTGTAAGATTTCTCATGTTTTAACGGAATTCTACTTGTAAATGCAGTTGTGTTGTGCATGATTTCCCCATTAACATACTTTTCCTGAAATAGTTCTGCTCTCAAACCATAATCAGTACTTCTGCGTGTAAACAAAATGATCGGCTGAAATTGCTCTGCGTAACAAATTTTGATTATTCAATTCTTTCTTAACATTTTCAAATACTTCCTGACATTCTTGGGTCCAAACTGAATTAGTGTTCTTTTTAAGTAAATTGCTTAAATTGAATGCATTCAAACTTTCTCCACTCACAAATTTTTGATAAAATTCACATAAACCATAAAATGATTTCAATTGTTTTCTAATGGGTGGTGCTGGAAAATCTGAGAATGCTTTAATTATATCAGGATCTGCCAAGATCCCTTCCCTAGTAGTTACATGCCTAAGAATTTTAGTTTTAGGACAGCAAATTTAAATTTTTCAAGTTTCAGAGTCATATCTCCTTGTCTAAATTTTTTGCGTACCTGCTTCAACAATTCAAAATGTCCTTCCCAAATTTGTACAGTAACCAAAATGTCATTTACATATGCAGTAAGTTTTTGTACGACATGTTGGCTGTGTACGCAATATAATACTCTTATAAATTCAGCTATAGATTAGCTCAAACCAAAAGGTACTACACAGTATTGGTAACATCTACCATTGTAAAGAAAGGTAGTATATTTATGAGAGTACTACGCTAAGGTGCCTAATGAAATTCTGAAGTTAAATCCAAACTAGACATAACATGAATGTTTTTAAAAAATGGTTCACATGGCTCTGAGCACTATGGGACTTAACGTCTTAGGTCATCAGTCCCCTATAACTTAGAACTACTTAAACCTAACTAACCTAAAGACATCACACACATCCATGCCTGAGGCAGGATTCAAACCTAAGACCGTAGCAGTCCCACGGTTCCAGACTACAGCGTCTAGAACCGCACGGCCACCGCAGCCGGCGAATGTTTTTAAATTTGTGTAAAAGATCATTAGTGTTTTCAGTGCAATCTGTTTCTCAGTTCAAAAACTTGTTCAAATGCCTATAATCCTGAAGCAATATCACTCCTCCATTCTTTTTGAAACAAAGACTAATGGGTTGTTATGTGGACTAACACTTCTCTCAATCATATCACACACTTCCATCATAACCAACTCTTTCACAACTGCAGCTCTCTTAGCTGTAAGTATACAATATGGCTTTATTAGAAATTGTTGATGTGGTTTTAACCATTAAGTAAAGTGACATTCTCTCACTCTACCTGGAATATTAGTAAACACACCATTATACTTCCACAACAAATATTCCAATACCTGTCACTGTTTATCGGTTATGCCTTTTGTTTCTGAAATTTTACTGTCTACAAATTCTCTAAATTCTGATTCATCTGAATCTAATTCTGGAATACCTTTGACTGCAAATCCACTGTCATTTAAAGATTGTATACTATTTATTGTATCCTCCTCATAAGATATAGCTGACTGTATAAAATCAGTAAAAATACAATCTCCATCAGGTGCACTGATACTCAACTTCTGCCCTTCATAACTAAAACTTGCAATCTCACTATTCATGCATGACATGCTGAGCATAAGAACCTCACTGAGATCTTGAATTATTAAACATCCACATGTAAAAGTACTCCCTCAATTGTAAAACTTATTAAAGCCTGACTTTTAATCACTTGACTATGTTTCCTAGTAGCACCTTTAAACCTTAACCCAATTACAGGTAATTCTGCATAGTCCTCATTATGTTTTAATTTTTTACTCAAGGATTTAGACACTCCTGAAATTTGGCTGCCTATGTCAACAAGATACTTGGCTTCTCATGATCCCATTCTGACTTTAATAAATGGACAAAGAAAGCTCAGTACATTTATCAGTCTTGACATCCTGATAAGTCAGGTCATCTTCTGTCTCTTCAAAACAATGACTCAAAAATCACTGTTGTTCTTGCCTATTCATTGCCTTGACACACTTTCATTAAATTAACATTCATGTAATTATTACTATCACAGAGACTTTCATTAATCCATGTACACTTATTTGTTTCATGTAGATCATCACTATGGTACTTACCTTTAAGTTGTTTCACAATAACATATTTATTTCTTATGCCACCAGTCTGCCAGTCTGGATATAAGGTTGCACACAAATTTTTCACCATATTTTAAAGCTTTCATCTTTAAATACATACTGGTATTTAAAAAAAAAAAAAAAAATGCTTACTGTCATCATCATAACTGGTAACTGAATTAGTATGATCATCAATGCATACTTCCTTATTAGTAATTAAACCAAGAGTTTTGTTTGCTGTGATACTGTCATTAACCCTTTAACAGTGTCCCTGGGTATCCCTATAGCATCATAGCCACTACTACACATTTCCCTACTAATAACTAAAGCCTCCAATTCTTCTTTAAAACAAACAAAATACTTTTCTTCTTCATTACGATACTCATAATCACTTACCTTTGATTTATGATATTCAGTAATACCACAAACGTCATCATCAGTATCACCACACAAATTACCATCATCACCATTCCCTCTTCATTACTGTTTAAATACCCAGTTTTGATTAAGTTACTGTTCGTTAATATAGTACTCAGTTTTTTCATTACCTGGTTCTTCCATTAGTTACTGAATTCCAAAGTCATCAGAAAAATCAGTCACTTCAGCATTTAACAAATGACAAATCATTATCCAGTTATAGAATACTGATAAATTATTTTTTTCTGTATCCTCTTTTCCAATTTATGTGTACTCACTTGCCTTATTTGCATATTTTGCCTTACCTGGTGAACATACTTCTCTCTCAACAGATAAAGTATTAGCCGGATAGTACACATCTTTAAGATGGCTCCTAATCACTTCACTAGTGTGTTTTTCTCGTGTGTCAGTAGAGTAGTTTTCTTGTGTGTTGGTATTTATGTAATTTCTGGTCCATTAGTTATTTGTTTCTTGAGCCCCTAACTTGTGTGCAATGGGACCCAAACTAGTTTTTTGCTTCCTGAATTAGTACTCTATCCTGTTTCCTTGTGTTTCTGTTATCATCTCTATTCCAATTTCTGTTCCAACTACTGTCATGTTGCTCTCCAGAATGAATATTGTTACCATTTACCCTATTATGTTAATTCTGATTATTATTGTTGCCATTGTGGTTACTATGTTACCTCCTGTTGTGATTATTATTGTGCCAATTTTGATTGCTGCACTTTCAAAATGTGTGTATCTGTTGTGGTTGTATTTCTCTGTTTTTCTTTATTTTATTTTTTTTCTTTTTTACAAAACTACCTAATTTATCTACATATTTCAAAAAATCGTCTATTGTGTAATCTGGCCCATAGACTAGGTCCCACTGTCCCTGAGCTGGTAACCTCCCTTTTAAAGCATCAGACTGGTTGAGTTCATCAAAAGGTTTGCTCAAATGAGATAATTTTTTAAGTGTATTTTTTGCAAAACTGTTTCATGCTAATATGCCCTTCCATGTAGTTTCATCCATTGAGAAATCACTTTTTATTCTAGTGTCTTCAATCTCTGACCAAAACCAATCTAAAAATCTGCCCTCAAAATCTGCATAGGTTGCGTCATCATTAGTTCACTGATTACCCCAACTTAATGCTTGCCTTCCAGAAGCTTCTTAACAAAGTTGACTTTCATATCATCAGTCATATTAGATACAAAATTATCTCTGCACTGCAGAAAATCTACAAGATGTAAACCATTTTCACCTGAGAAGTTTTTTACTGGAATTTTGCAAAACATGGTATCAACATTATTTATAAGATACCTATTAACTACATCACTGGACAATTCTTCAACATTTTTACATAGAACGGAAACACTACTTTCTAGAGTGCTGGTATTGTTGTTCCTTAATAATACATTTTGTGTGAATTTGCTGTTTACCGTCTTCACCTCTTCAACAAAATTTCTTTCAACAAGTGCCAGTTTGGTATTAACATTAGTTTCCAAACTCAAAATTCGACTATTTACATTTTTGTCATCAGTAGTTATTTCCTCATGTAATTTTTCAAAAGCAATTTTTTAAATTTTGTCCTTATCTTCAGTGATGTTACCTTTGATATTTCTGACTTCAGTATTAATTTTTAGTTCAATTTCTTTCATTTAAGACTCAAGAGACGCTACTCAAACATATAATCTACCAGTTTCTTTTATTGATACTGTTTAGTTGATGGAATGACCAAATTCTGTTAATTGTTTTTTGCTTCCTTATTTATGATTTTCAAGTTGCTCATTAATTTTTAGAAACTGGTCATTATTCATTTTTATTAACAATGCCAACATGGTACTTATGTCATTATTATCATCTCGTTTTACTACCTTGATTTATCAACGTCTTGTTTCTCTTCTACAGATGTATCAAAAAAGCTTTTCTGTTCTTATTTCACAACACTACTTATGTCTCCAATGTCTATGCTACTTCCCAGTGTTTCAGATTCTTGTTCAATGACTGTCATTGTTAATGACTATTCAATGAATCACTTCACCAAAAAAAGAAAAAAAAATATTTCCAGTACTTAACTTTGTTGTTGGATGTTGACATCATTAATTGTTAACCTCACCTTTTATTTTTCATCCTTATCTTCTTCTTGTTTACACACTCCTTTTGGTACTATTGTTGCTGTTTCATAGCTGTGGTTCATATTTGGCCAATTGTTCACATAAAATTTTCACAATATATACACTTTTATTCTGCAACAAGAAAAATAGCCCACACAGTATTCACATTTCACTTTGGGAAAATCCCAGATAATGTCATCATATTCTGACTCTCACCACCCTCTTGTAGCCCAAAGATGATATATTAATTTTGAAGTAAGTTACTGATTTGGGTGGCTGCTCATATTTTCACAGCACTTGGCATGCTCAGTTAGTGACACACTGCAGAGAGCTATAGCAATGGTAGAATTTGAATAAACAGTTTTCATAATACTCACTTTTTATTCTTCTTCATTGTTGTAAGTTGTAGGCTTGTAATCCATTCTGAAATGTAACTTTCTATACTGGTCTACAGGATACTCAGCTCCATTTTATTAAATAATATAAACACTGGTGGGCTTCCTGCTTTGAACACATACATTCTCAATCATTTCACTTCATGGTAAAAATCAGCATCAGTCACAATGCTAACATAACATATATTGACTTGTACTACATGCTCTAACTGCAAACTCATAGTACTAACTACCTAAAGACATAGATTTCCCTCTAACAACATGTGGCAAAAAAATACTATCATATATCGATTTATTTGTGCAAAATCATTTTTGAAACATATATTTCAAAAATAAAATACAAATAATTGTTTATCATTCCTTATCTTTTTAATAAGTCCATAATAATCATTGTAATTAGATTAAATATTTATATATATTGAAGTTTATACACTTTTGTACAGGTATATGGTAGAGGATGTCTGGGTTTTGAGTCTTCAACTTGGGAATCAGTCATTTCATATGATCCAAGAATGGTTAGTACATTTATCTCACCATAACCAGTTTTATTACAATGTGTTGCTTGCCAAAATACTATACGCAAGCCCATCATCCTACCTGCTGAATTTGTAGTGTATGAAAATGTCACCAAAGCCCAGGACTTACCAGACTTAGTTGCACATGTGCGCACACATCATACACATCTACAAAATTTCTGTGTGTCACCCCACTCCCATGACATGACACAATGAATTTTAATTCATGAAGATCTGGCCACGTGTTCTCATGAGATGCTACATACAGACACAGTAAAATGCACCCTATAACCACCATTTGCAGGACCACAGAAAGTGTTGAAAAAATACACAAACATGTTTGATGTTGAAATTCCTTGAAAACAAACACAGGTCAGTGAACTGGCTTAAACCTGCGTGGAATTTAGTGGACATGTCACAGCAGACATTCCCCACCCCACCTCCTCCTATGCACCCACTAGGCAATTTCCAAGTGTGTATAGATTTCCATGATTTTCTGCCTGGAGACATATTCATCACATTATGTGATACCGACCTCGTAATTACTGCTACCTACATAGTCAGACAGTTGTGTGTGAGCATTGTCACACAGTTTTGTGCACACCACTTCTGTCCCACCAGACGCTGACGTGGCAGAAAGTACACTTACCATCACTGCCATGGCTTACACTGCCACAGGCCCCTGAGGACACAACAATGTAAGGCAATGTTGCCAACATGCCTACTCATTCAAATACTGCTGCCAAGCCAGAAGCAATTAAAGATGCTTCCAAGACTATGTCCCTATCTGCTAATGCTGCCAGCAGCAATCCGTTAGTCACACTGTTGGCATTACTCTTTGGCATGCCCTGTGCCATCCAGCACCCCTTGCTGACTACATCATGTCTTCCATCTTCCACTGCATCCACCACCATCACACAGGCATCTAAATCACTTCTGACAGAAGACACCCCACCGCAGGCTCTGCACCACTGGAGAAAAGGAAATCGCTACACCAGAAGACACTGAGAGCTAGTGTGCTCTGTATGCTTGTAACAATTACAGTATATTGTGCTTAGCAATAAACAGTGTGGAAATTGTATCTATGACATGTGTCACTATTCTGCTAACACACCTCCGGTACCACTTTCCCACAGTGCCAAGTACCAAAATTCTCTGTTATGATACATCAGAACCATATTTCATTACACAGAATTCAGGCTATAATGAACAAAGCAGTTTTCATCTGAAGCAATCAATTTGGTGTAGCTGACTATCCACTATTGGTCTTGATGTTATGAAAAGTATGGTGAGTTGAATAAAATTATATCACAAGTGGGTGAATTTTACAAAATTTTTGAGAAGCATGAATTTGATAAAAACTGGAAAAATACTGAGGGTGAAGCTGAAGTTAACAAATGCATGTGTAAATGATCCATTTGCACTGTCAGTTTAAAATATTGGGTAAGAAATGGCTTGTTCTTACAATGAAGCCTATTTTCATCACTTTTTGTGGCATATGTACATACAGTTTTTTTTATCATTCAGTACATTGTCCGTAATGAAAAAAGATAAGAATCCAAAATACATGAGTCCTACTGCACTGATATTAAGGAGCTGCATTGAATATTGAAGATGTGAAGAATCTGTTTGTGGAAAACTTTGGAAATTAACTGTGTCAAAATAGAAAAACCGGACTGGTTTCAAAATCTTTTGTAGGAAATTGATACTAAACCAGGCTGATCTGCAAGTGTTGATAATCATGACTGTCTGCATAGAAATGCTACAGATGTGCTTGAAATTGTTGAAGAAATTATGTAGCTGATTAAATTAATCGTATTTCTACAGTGGTTATAATATTCATATTATACATTTGAAGTTATGAATAAAGGGTTTCGTACATCTTGATTTAAATTAAATTTACAATAATGTGGTTTATATGCTGTGAACACTGTGTGCCACAATGCATTATAGAGTTTCCCCCTTCTGCTATAAAGAAGGCTAATTCCACGATTTAGTTACAAACATCACCATCCCTGTAATGCGGTTTTAATATTCCACACACATCAGAAAATGTTTTGCATCACCCCAATTCCCAGAACTCCTGAAGACAGATGTTGGCTTGGCTGTGGATACTGTATCACAAACAGAGTCCCTTTGACTGTTCAGATATGTCACCAAACCCACCCAAAGATGTAAACAACCATGCATGAGCAGCACTTATTAGACGAAGGGGGTCTGACAGCTGATCAGTTCCAGTCATTCCTCCAGGAAGGAGGTACACGGCTCGTGTTGTCTGTAGTTCAACCATTCCTAGATGGTCAATACCACAGTTTGATCATATCCACATTGTTACTTTGTGCCAGGAAGGGCTCTAAACAAGGGAAGTGTGGAGGCAATCAAAGAGATTGGACATCGAGGAGATACAGAGAGAGAGGAACTGAAAATGATACGCACCGCTCAGACCACCCTAGGGCTACTACTGCAGTGGATGACCGCTACCTATGTATTATGGCTTGGAGGAACACTGTCAGCAATGCCACCATGTTGAATAATGCCTCTTGTACAGCCACAGAACGTCATGTTATGACTCAAACTGTGCACAACAGGCTGCATGATGCCCAACTTCACTCCTGATGTCCATGGCAACGTCCATCTCTGCAACCACAACACCATGCAGCACTGTACAGATGGGCCCAACAACATGCTGAATGGACCACTCAGGATAGGCATCATATTCTCTTCACTAATGAGTGTCTATATGCCTTCAACCATACAATCGTCCTGTTAAAGTCAAGATTATTTTATTCAGCCACACGTGTTTGGAGACAACCCGGTCAGGCTGAATGCCTTAGACACACTGTCCAGTGAGTGCAGCAAGGTGGAGGTTCCCTGCTGTTTTGTGGTGGCTTTATGTGGGGCCAACGTATGCCTCTGGTGGTCATGGAAGGTGCTGTAATGGTTGAACGATACATGAATGCCATCCTCTGATTGATAGTGCAACCATATCGGCAGCATACTGACCAGGCATTTGTCTTCATGGATGACAATTCGTGCCTCCATCATGCACATCTTATGAATGACTTCCTTCAGGATAACACCACTCTCCTAGAGTGGCCAGCATGTTCTCAAGACATGAACCCAATGAAACATGCCTGGGATAGATTAAAAAGGGCTGTTTATGGACAACATGACCCACCAATCACCCTGAGGGATCTATGCCGTATCACCATTGAAGACCAACAGTGCCTGGATGAACTGGTGGATAGTATGCCACAACGAATTCAGCCATGCATCAGTGCAAGAGGACGTGCCACTGGGTATTAGAGGCACCAGTGTGTACAGCAATCTGGACCATCACCTCTGAAGGCCTCGCTGTATGGTGGTACAACATACAATGTGTGTTTTTCAGGAGCAATAAAAAGGACAGAAATGATGTTTGTGTTGATATCTATTCCAATTTTCTATACAGTTCTGGAACTCTCAGAACTGAGGTGATGCAAAACTTTTTTTGTTGTGTGTACTATACTGTGGAAAGCAAGGTGAGAATAATTACATTCCACTAATACTAATCTTTTGGAAAAATTTCAGCTTAGCAGTTAGGTGGAATATATGTAAGGCTGGTCTTCCCATCTCCTGAACAATTCTAGAGAATGGAATCAGCTGTTTTAATTGGAAAGAATATAAAAATCTCTTTATTGAACTGATTGCCTGGTCTGTCGGTTCTTGGCAGCATATTTTATGCATTATGAATGAAACACATGCAAGACTGGTGTAATATTCTACAGTATCTACTATCTCTTTGACAAATCAGTTTTTGGCTGTTGTGCCATCACGGCTATCCTCCTACCTTAGTGGACTCCATAACACACAAAAAGCAGAAACAACAGGTGTACTCTCTTCTTTCTCCTGTACTTGACCTACTACCTCATGAATGCAATAAATGGTGCACAATTAAATACTAAGAAAAGTCTCACTGGATGCAGCCAGAAAGCTTAAATCCAGGAATGTAAAAACATCATTCTATCTGCTCAATGGTGTTGGACACATTTCGCCTGATGGTAAAGATAGCACTCCAGCTTTGTAAAAGTGTGGATTATATAAAATTACTTGTAACTGTGACAAATTTTACTCAGGTTGGTCTACCTACCTGAAGGAACACCACAGAAGTTGGAAACTTATAAAAGGAGACAACTCTGTCAGACCTTCTACTTAAAGGAGGCCATAATTACCAGGCAAACGTGAAGTACTACATCACATCCATAAAGGATGAAAGATGAACAACCTTGAAATAATGGAGATTAACAAACACATGTCCATCAACCCAAGCTTGGATCTGAACAACCAGACTCAGATCTCTTACTCACCACTTCTAACTGTAGATACTACTCATAATCCCATCCAGGCCATCTTGTAAATTTCCCCTCTTACTCACACGCCCAATTTCCTTTATTTCAATTACTATATTTTCTCTCATTGTGTTAAGAAATTTTTATTTTGTATAATCACAGCTGATTCACTCACTTGCTTAATATCACTAATGCATCTTACCTGTTTGTAATTTAGGGCCTGTTAAAGTCAAGATTATTTTATTCAGCCACACCTTTGGAATACACAACACAAGTTTATTGTTCAGTTATGTTTTCCAATGTACAACTGTTGTAATTTATCTATAGTTCGTTTCTTAATGTGTCACATATTTTATCATAGGTAAACAATGTTACATCACATTTAGAATGAAATAATTCCTCTTGTTTTATTTTCAATTCTAACATTAAAATTTTCATCTCTGGAAATGCGGATACTCTGTACATGCACCAGTTTAAAATCTTTGATCCTGCAATATTTCACTGCATCACATTACTTATTTTGTACCTGATGATGACATAACAGCTGAAAACTGGTTCACATAACAAATAATCTGTATTGTAGAATATTACACCAATGTTGTGTATCCTGCATACATAATGTATACATGCATTGGTGACCTTACATTACATACCAACTTCATTATCAATCTTGATACAAGCTTATCCCATCTGAATATTGCACAGGACAGGAAAAGATAAGGAATATTTGTTTGGGTGGTATATGAAAGGATGGGTGGACCACTCATATCACTGGATTAAGAGAGTTTCAATAGATGTAGAAAAGAGATATAAAAATAAATTTATTGATTCTTCACACATTTCCAGTTAATATGCTTTCTTGAACTAGAATAATGAATAGCCTTTGCCTCCTCAAAATCTGTGCATCATTTTTATGCCATGCTTTCCTCCACTTCACTGAGCAAAAGACTGTAAAATCCTGAATTCTGAGGTTTGATATAAGTTTGTGACTGCCCTTTTGTCAACTTATATTTAACATAATCATTTAATATATCTCAGCATCATTATTACAAAGGAACACATGAAGGTATTCATTACTTCTACTTTGAGGAGATGACATAAAATAAATTGGCAGTATGATCATGGGCTATGTTGCACCATCATTTGCCAATCAGTTTGTGGACTATCTAGAGTAAATCGTTCTAGCCAGCCAAGAACTTAAATCCTTGTCTGGCTAAGTTTCATTGATGATATCTTCATTACCTGGACCAATAGTCAAGGTATTCTATTCTCATTCCTCCAAATCCTCAACTCATTCTCTTCTGTCCACTTCAACCTAGTGTGCCACCTACCTAGACATTGACCTTCAACTCTTTCACACTTCCATAAATACCTCTACACACTTAATGTATTCAGTGTTGTGAATATGGACAACCAACAGTTATATAATGTTTTGGTAAGAAGGAATCTTGGGACACAGTGTTTTCCACAAGCCAATGCATACAGATCTATACCTGCAGGCCACAAGCTGCCATCATCCTGCACAATGTGGTAGCGAATTACTTATGTTAATTCATAGAGCATATGTGGTATATGATCTTGAAAGCTTGTTGAGTGAAATACATCTTTTGAAGACAGTGTTACGACAAAACAGTTATTCTGAGAGACAGAGATGTAATGAATTCAGGCCCAAGTGAGTTCGATCTATGGAGCAGAATGAAGATGTGAAGACACCCATCACTTTGGCTTTTTTGCCATATTTTAGTGGCATGTCATCAAGAATTGGAAGAGTCCTCAGAAGATATGGCATTAAGTGTGACTTTCAACCATTTGCAAAACTGAGGAACCTGTTGGGTTCATTTAAGGATGATCTTGGCCTGAGAAAATGAGGTGCATTCAAGATACCTTGTCAATGTGGGGCAGCATATATAGGCCAGACATGTTACACTGTACAATAATGCTGCAATGAAAGTCAGCATCATACACGCCTTTGTCAACTGGAAAAGTCAGCAATGTGGAACACTGTCTGAATACAGGACATCACATGATTTATGAAAAGACAGAAGTTCTATCCCTGGCATCATCTTCCTGGGATTGCATCATTTTATTTATTTATTTAATCATGTCAGAAACATGTTCAAAACATGGTACTAAAGCATTACAATTACAATTAAATGCGGCGTGACCAGTATGCAGCAACATCATATGCTTCCTTGGTGGCATCAATGTCATTTTGTAGTGAGCATGATCTTGGGCATAGGCTGCAGACAAGAAGATGACTCATTGTTTGTTCTTCACACTGTGGAGTCACATGCAAATCCCCGCTTTTTCAAGTTGGTCTTCATTCTTCCAACTCCAGAATGCAGCCTGTTGAGGGTCTTCCATATTGACCGGCTTTCTTTGTGACCTGGAGGGAGGCTTTCGGTTGGAATCATCCACCCTGCAAGGTGGCTGGAAATGGAATGACATGAATTGACTCTGAAGTTCGATGGTGGTTCAGTGAGGCTTTCAGTTGAATGGAGAAAGCTTTTCCTTGACTTGAAACTTGTTACTGCTGGCTGAGACCCATGTAATGGGTGGGTCTTCATATTCAATGCCTTAGACTTTTCCAGTCTCGATGCACATTACTACGGATATCTGGAGGTGAGATGCCTGCTAGACAATAAACTTTATCAAGTGGTGTAGATCTCAAACATCCCGTAATGAGTCTGCAGGTTTCATTCAAGATGATATCCATTTGTTTAGCATGAACAGATCTGCACCAGACAGGGCAAGCATATTCTGCAGCTGAATAACAAAGAGCGACAACAGAAGTTCTTAAGATGCGAGGATGCGTCCCCCAGGTTGTACCCGATAATGTCCAGAGAATGTTGTTCCTTGCAGATACCTTCTGTTTGGTGTTCAGCTGAGCACAGCCTGGAATCCTGCATTGGCTGCAATTAAATTATGATGCAGAAATCAAGGTATTTCAATAATAGACACATCATGACATTGGTCTAGTATGGTCGTTAGTGAGTGACATCTGGCCACCCTGTTAGTTAATGCAGCTTACAGCAGTCTTGCAGGAGAGCTGCTGTCCAATTTTTGGCAAAGGGCATTTGAGTATGGCACCAACTATATGCAACTCATTGCTCATGCGTGATTTCTGTGCCTGCACATACTTCACAAGTGTGTTCAATGGTGTGTTGACATGCAGATGCCCTCAGTCATACCTAGCCAGCAGCAAGGTTGAACCACCTGAAGATGTTGGATATTTGCTCCAAGGAAATATTGTGGAATTTGCACAACGTGATATGGCGGAAAACCCCTGAGGACTGTTTACAACATCTAATGTATTTTATAACTGCTGTAGTCACTGTCATTCCTGTTCCTTTGAACATACATCCATGTCTGAAGGAACATTGAATCAACTTTCTGAATAACTCAGGCACTCCAACATTGTATAAAATGTCTGTCCATTAAACAATAACAGTACCTCCATTTTGATAGCTGCCATCCCTTCCGTATTAAAAAGTCTCTCCCATACTGCCTGGCCACTTGTGAACAATATATCTTCACTGACAAGCTATCACTTTTCCAGTTCTTTCTACATCTTCCACAGATGGGCACCACCCTTCAGTCTTACTTTACAAGCAGATTTCCCATGCCATAGCCACATATGCCATTAATTCTCCAATTATTCCACAAACCAGCTGTAAATGGAAAGTCACTTCATTACCCATTACACTCTGGTCATAATATACTTACACACATCCTTCACAGGGCTTCTATTTTCTATCATCATACTGTGGAACGAGGTACATCCTAGTCACAATTATTTCTCTCAAAGTTTTATTCCAACACCCACCCACTCTACAAAATATCTTGTTTCATCTTCAAGTCTCATTGAATCGCTACATTTTCCACATGGAACACATAAAATTCATTTGAGTGATTCTTGAGTACTTTTCATCAATTTGAGACCCTTACCAGGTAGAATTAATAGAAGAGATTAAGAATATCCTACAAAAAGTGGCATACTACATCATGGGATCATTTAATCTGTGGAAGAGCATTATGGAGATGCCAACAAGCTTCATTGACAGATGCTCAAAGTGAGACATTGTGGATCATGAAGAGGTTTACAATTGAAATTTAAAGAGAGTACATCCTGGGAGGAGTCAGACAACATATTACTTCCTCCCACAT
Organism: Schistocerca piceifrons; assembly: GCF_021461385.2. Lineage (NCBI taxonomy): Eukaryota > Metazoa > Arthropoda > Insecta > Orthoptera > Acrididae > Schistocerca > Schistocerca piceifrons. Next base: position 139,853,328 of record NC_060141.1, on the reverse strand, counting down.
AAAGTCAGAAAATTGTTGCCACAGGCGCTAGTTCCACTACCACTTGTGCAATTAATTTGTTATTACTGTTCTGATGGCAGTCACTGTATGCTATATTGCAAGCCAAATAAATCTCAGTTTCTCCAAAGTGGTTACATAATACAAATGACAGTATTAATAAAAGTCACCACATTTATTGAGGGCACAATATATACAGTTTGTATTGTATGAGAAGACTCTGGATGAAATACACAAGTTCATTAAGTATCACTTAGAGCCAAAGCTCAAACTGGACAAGAAATACATTACTGATTCAAAATCCAATACAGGCCAGCCAGCTTGCTGGTCATCATCTAGTCTGTAAATATTCATATTTCGAAGGTCACTTGAAAGTTACTAGATGTGCACTTATGGATAACCAATTGTAGAACTCAGAGGCAACTGATTTTTCACTTCTGTTCACTGGAGTCACACTTCACTAAATAATAGGTGAGTGGATGGCTACCTGTACTGCTCTATCTTCATATGTGTGGCTGGCATAAAGAAGTAGGGTGGCACTTCTAGTACTGCTTTTCCTAATGGGCCCCCTGCAAGCCTAACTGTAAACATGTTATTGTTGACATCTGGCAGGTAGGCAGTCTAGCAGATCTGGTTCTACTTCAAGAGGGCCTAAGCTATAGGGTACACCATCTCTTATCCACCTCCCTCCACCACAGAGAGACAGTATAGCACTCTCGATGTTGTGGAGAACAGTCTTTGAGGGCATGTTTATGGGATCAGAAGTCTCGGGGTTGGTGATGTTAGCCTCCATAGGTACAGTTTAGAAGTTGACTGTCCAGTTTCTGTCCAAGAAGATGCAGCTGTGAGGTCTGGAAGGCCCTGCTGTGGGTGCTATGGCTGCCCATGAGGCAGATCCAAACAAAGTGGATCTGAAAACGAAAACATTGTAGCATTTTTGTCATTCAGGATCAAACTCCATTGCTGATGTACCTGATTGAGGTGCTGTCTGGCACTAGCTTTGTTGTCAATCTGAACTTCAAAGATGAAGTGACCCAGCAGCTGAGTATTCCAGCTAGCCCTGTTGAAATACAGAGGCATAAATCTCACCGTGGAGATTGAATTTGTGCAGATGCTGGTGAATTGGTGGATCACCACAGTCATCTGCCTTGACAATAGGCAGCAATGTCCTTTGAAGTCAACTGTGTAAATTTTCCATTGGACTTTGACCGTCATGAGGCATGCTTCAGTGTGGACATCCTTCTTTCTGTAATAACTGCAATTCCAAGTGAAGTTTATACTTTAAGGCACAGGATACATTTCATACTTGGAAAAATTTTGGTACCACTGATGAATGTGGCATGATGTGCACTTCGGAATCATTGACATAAATTGTTTTGTCATTGAAAACAGTTGCAGTCTTGTGTAAGAGATATGTAAGTTGAAGATCAGGCAGTGTAGTTGGCACCTGGTTGATTGAGGTGTGAATTTCTGGACTAAAACTTTGAGAACAGGGCCAGACCAAGAAAGTTATTAGCATCCTGAAACTGGTCTAGGAACAACTTTGCTGAAACTGTGTTATCCTTACAATAAGCATCAGTCAGTACAGGACTGAGCAAAGACTGCTATGTAATCATTACTGTAACTGGTCAACTTACTGTGAAGCAGTCTGTCCTGTGGTGAGCCTAGTTATCCATAAGTCTGCAAACTGGGAAGCACTGAAAACATTTCTTCATCAGTTTGGAATGTGATAGAAATGCTGATGATTGCCACATCTAAATTTAAAGTTTTTGTGTAAGAAGGTAAAATTATACTGACTTGAAAGTTACCATAAACCAATCTGACATATGTTCCCCATTTCTCAAACTATCATCAGTAAGAATGTCGCATTCACTTTCATCCAATGTGCTGAATTACACACTTCAGCCTTGTGGCCTTTCTTGTATAAATAATTATACTTGATGCTTCAAAAATAACAATTCTCATGTTGGTGAGTTATAAAAAAATCAAAACAAGAGCATAACTTAGTGGAAACTTCTTTTCCTGCTATGCCCAGAGAGCAGGAAGTTCATACACTGACCCGGTATATGAACAGAAATCAAACAATGAAAAATCCAGGATGGAATGTAACAATATTATCAAAAGGAAAGTTGCTACTCACCATATAGCAGAGATGCTGAGTTGCAGATAGGCACAACATAAAGACTGTCACAAATAAAGCTTTTGGCTAGTAAGGCCATTTGTGATGGTCTTTTTGTTATGCCTATCTGTGACTGAGTGTCTCCACTATATGGTGAGTAGCAACTTTCCTTTTCATAATATTGCTACATTCCAGTGTATGAACAAGGCTGTTTGAGCACTGAAGGCTCAGGTGTTGCTTACTAATCTGAAATATGATCTAGATATACTAATGCAAATGACATCACTGCTAGTTCAGAAGCATGGATGAGTGGTAATCAGCTTCTAACAAAGCTTTGTTCAACTTCAGTAATTAATTTTTCGAACACTCATTCTGTGAAAATACTAGAATCATGTTGCAGATTAATGCGACTGAGAAAGTTTCTCCTTCAGCACCTTCTATTCCATAGAAGAATTTCTATTTCTGTAATGCATAAAATGTGGTGGGTAGGACTTACTATCACACAAAATCTATATACCTTTTTTCTTATTGGGGAAAAAAATAAAGAACTTAGAAATGTTCAGAATATAACCACATGTACAAATTAATTTGTGATGTGAATATAAAACGAATAATTCCACTAAAGTCCGTCATGCAAAGTGGAAAATGAAACTGACTAACTAACCAACTAACTCCACACATTGTTGCTTACATTTGTCTTTGAGACACTGGACCTTACAACAGCGTGTCAATCCCTGTAACTGGGCTATTGATCCATGATAACTTTGTCCACTTTTCTTAGTGCAATATAAAAAAATTATGACTAGCAGTCACTAAATGTATTTGTGAATTACAGAAATCTTCTAGCTTGTCTTTCAACTTTTAGTTTACTAGTATCTATCTCCAGGTTAAGTTCAAGACTAAAACTATCCACATTTGCTCCAGAATATTCAAGTGCAAAGGCTTTCTGTTGCATTTGCCGGTGATCCTGTGGGCCAAAAAGTGGTGTCCTATCCAGGCTATGTAGTTCAGAGACAACTCCAGCTTCTAATCAGAACTCAAAAACAGGAAGTGTTCTTATTTCTTGGACTGGGTTAGTATCTGGATGAAACAATTTTGCCAAGATAAGCTCCTGTCCTGTGCATATTTTCGAACAAGGGTAGTGTCAATGTTAGGATATACAAGTCTGGGGCTGCCATAGTGAAAGTAGAAATATTAGATTACAACAGAGTTAAAGAAATGATGGAGCACCATAATAATTCACAGAGAACAATTAGAAACATGTACCACGTAATGAATTCACAATTGGAATGTAAATTATCACTCATATTCAAAAACTCCTCAACATCATTTTGTTCTGATGATAGTCACAGAGTGCTGTTGTCTATGCTAAATAAATATGGTATCAGTTTCTCCAAGGTAGCTATACAGCTACAAATGACTTTGTTATTAAAAGTGATCACTTTCTATTTAAGACATGATATATATAATTTGATATTTATGAAAAGACTCTGGACAGATCTGATTTGATATGATTTATACAGGGAGAAAAAATACCTTCAGTCTTAGCCTGCTATTGGTACACCAAAACTGAGTATATTTTGCAGTTTTTCTACCTGCTATTTTAGTAAAGTGAGTCGTTACTGAGAGACCCTTTCCTATAACTTTATTAGACACCATTTCTTCAGGAATTAATGGACAAAATACTTTGTGTCTTTTGGCATTCAGTGGTCCATTTTAAATGCAACACAGTTTCATCCTCTTCATCCTGTTAGATCCCATGGTTGCAGAACTGCTCTTAAACCATGACTTCAGCATAACCTACTTACCATGTTTTCATTCTTCATCTTCTTTGTACTGCCTCCTGATCCAGCTACATAGTTCTGATTTTACCATCACCTTGATGAGGGTTAACACAGGTTCCAATCCAACAAAATGACTTATTGCTCATCTACTGGCTAGCTAATCAGCTTGTTCATTGCCACTTGCAACCCACAACAGTTTCACCCTGTTGCTATCCCCTAGCCTCATTAGGTTTCTTTGAGCTCATTGTAGGGCTGATACAGATTTCAGAGCTCCTCACAGCACCTGCATACATTCTCCTCTACACCCACTCTCATAACAAATATTTCTACCTGAGATATGTTGGCAGCTTCCCTAGATAGATTGTGCTCTCTAGTATAAGCTGTACTCCATATAAGATGCTGATAAAATACACAACTTCACTAAACTTCAGTTATAAGTGAAGTCCAAACTGAATAGTTATTCATTTCTGATTGAAAGTCCAATCCTGGCTAGTAGCTTGCTGGATATATAGCCCACTCTGTAAATATTTGTAAACCAGAGTAGAAATCTAAAAGATTGCTTGGAAATTAGTCAATTAGCACTGCTAGGCAAATCGTGGATAACTGCTTGCACAACCTGTAGGCAACTGCTTTTTACTGCTGATGACTTCACTGGAGTCACAATTCAATTGACTCTACAGCTGGAACAACCAAAACTGCTGGCTTGGAACTGTGCAGCTTCCTAAATAGTAGCTGAGTGGATGGATACTTGTCCCACTCTATTTTCATACACGTGGTTGGTGTAAGGAAGCGGTGCAGTGCCACTGGCACTGTCTGTCTGAGTTGACAACATCTACAAGTCTGACCGTAAACAAGTTGTTGTTGATGTCTGCTGAGTAGGAAAATGAGCAGAACTTGAGAACTTCAGGATGTTGTACAGTCACTGCTCCTTGATTCACAGCATTTTTTTTAGTAAACAGCTTGTAGGAAAGATAATATTCAGCTTGTTATCATATCTACTGAGAAAAAATTAATAGCCATGACATTAATATGAATTGCTTATTATGTGACAGAAGAAAGCCAAATTTATTTTTTTCTCAGTTAGCTGCTTTTTATGGTGCAAAATCCATAAAAAAAGATACTGGTAATGTAATACTTCATTTTGTGTATTTGTGTGTGTGTGTGTGTGTGTGTGTGTGTGTGTGTGTGTGTATGTAAGCGCATGCACACAAGCACGCACGTACGCACACACACATGGCTTTGTTTCCTATATTAGTTAACACCAAGAAAAATGTAGACAGAAAGTTTAGCAATTTGTTCAATCTGTTTTATATGCCTCAACGCCCCCATTATATGGTAAGTTATTACCATTACTCCTACTAATTTTTGTATTCCACCCAGGAATTTCCAAGGTCATACATTATTCAAATACAAAGACTGTAAAAGTTTCAATAGTTTTGTAAATGTTGGTTATAAAATTATGAAATGCATATTTTGATTGCATATCTGTTGGTATCAAGTACCTCTCACTGAATATTTATTTTATGTTTACTCTAATCTATTTTCATTACTACAGGCTGTTCCATGCAGACCACTAAAAATTGTGTTTTCATTAACAAATGCTGGTAAAACTACATTCTGTTATCACTGGATTCTTGATGTCAGTATCATGAAACAAAAAAATTTGAAAGTGTTTCCATCTGAAGCAAAGGGTTATGTTACTTCCCATTTGACAGCTGAATGCATATTAACTGTGATGTTTAAAAAGAAAACTTCACTCACAGAATATCCATTTTCCCTTCAGGTAAGATTCAAATTACCAATGAACATTGAATTACATTTATCATAAAGAAGTGTAAATTAAAACAACAATAAGAATTAATAATTTGGTAGTAATAGTCATTTGTATTGGTAGATTGTTCTGTTGCTTACTCACAGCTGTGAGTGCAGGGAGAAAAATAACACTACCCATATCAATTGCTTTTTACTGTTTATCCAGAATTTATAGAAGATGAAGGTGATCATTCCCTGTTGGACATTTTGGGTTCCATTACATTGAATAGTGTGTTCATTCATTCAAATATGGTATTTCCCTGCTACCATTATGAGGAAAAACTGTTTTTGAAATAGAAATATCTGCTAGCAAATATCTCTGTGGACTTCATTAAGAGTTAAAATTGTCAGTAACTGATACATTCTATTTTGCTAAGGAATCTCCAAATGAATGTAATATTACTAGCAGAAATGCCCATAATTGCAAAAGTGGAGGGATACATAGAAGTGAAGATTATTGTTGCACAACTATCAAACTGTTGCTCAGTTACCATCACTGTAGCACAGTTGCAATGAAGAGAGGATGATTAATGGATATGGAAAATAAAGGATTGCAGGAGCTGGGAATAGTGTGATATCAGGGCTGTCAAACAAGTACATGGGGAAACAGTAGTTGTGGATTGAGGAGTAAGAGGGGTTAGCAACCTAGATGAAGAACAGAGAATCATTTGAAAGGAGACATGACAAAAATACACTGACAGAGACACAGAGAGAGAGGGTGGGGTTGGAGGCATGACATGAGATGACGGTTTGAGAGAAAGAGCAGGGGTACTTATGTAGAGAGAATTTAGGCCTCACTCTTAGTAAAGTATCTGTTGAAGTAACCCTATTGTTCTGAGTTTGCTTTATATGGTTGAGCTTGCAAAGACGTTTTGGACAGAAGAGCAATAGCCATATCTACATGTGACATCAAAGTTTTTCATGGTGGCATCTTTGTATAAAATTTTCTTAGAGTTCACACCACATCCAACATGAATTAAAACTTGAGCTTTGAAAGTTAATCTCAACTACCTTCTAAATCTCAAGTTTTAGTTCATTTTTTGCATGTGATCTGAACACTGAAAAATTTTATCCAAATACCTGCATGTGGTCAGTTGGTTGATGTTTGTTCTTTAATAGAAATCTGTGCAGTGTTTGCACAATATGTATGCTGCATCTGCTTTCACAAGTTGTCCTGCCACCTGTAAAGTAGTGTGTGCTTAAGGCATTACAGTTGTAATAGATGCTGAGGCCAATATAGTATCAAGTATAGAAGTGAATAATACTAATGTGACTAATAGGTATAGTTATGAAGCAAAAATGGTTGTTTGCAATAACTGTAAAGGCAAAATCAAAAAGATAAATGATTGATGGCAACACCTTCAGCTAGTTGTTGATGTTCTGAGATAAGATACCGTTAACCTGAGAAATAATGATTGTGATGTACAAACATCCTAAGCAGTTTACCAAACTGCTAAAATGACACAAAAAGTTATCTGAAACTGGTGACAGTCTACTAGTGGAAAATACAGGTCAAAAGTACAGTTCACCCACACTCACCAGTAAAATCAATAGAAAAAAAAAAGAAAAAAAAATTAAACAAGCATCCAGTTTTTCTTGAAGTGTGAAGAAAGTGCTAAAATTCTGCAACACCATCACCTTCGCCCACTGTTTGATGACTGCACAGTGACATGGTAATAGGCACCTCTGGTATAGAGGAACAAGTGAAACAATTGAAAACAAATCAAGTTATCAGATTCATATGAAATCCCAGTTCAATTTTACAAAGAGCACTCTACAACAACTTACTTAACTTGCATTTATCAGAAATCTATCATCCAGTGCAAAGTACCAAGTGACTGGAAAAAAAGGCATGTTGCTTCTGTATATAAGAAAGGCAAACAAACAGACCCCAAAATTACAGATCACTTATCCCTGACATTGGTTTTCTGTGGATCTTTAAACACATTTTCAGTCTGAATATAATGAATTTTCCTGAAATTGAGAATCTTATGTCCACAAATCAGCATGGTATTAGAAAGCACCACTCATGGCAAACTCAGCTTGCACTTTTCTCACTTGATATTCTGCAAACTATGGGTGAAGGGCAACAGGCAGAGTCCATAGTCCTAGTTTTCTGAAAAGCACTTAACGCAATACCCATTGCAGATTGTTAACAAAGGTATGAGCATACAGAATAGGTTCCCAGATATGTGAGTTGCTTGAAGACACCACTATGTTGTCCTCAATGACAAGTGTTCATCAGAAATGAATATATTGTGAGGAGAAACCAAGGGAAGTGCTGTAGTGTTGCTATTATCTTCTATATGAATAAATGATCTGGCAGACAGGGTGGGCAGCAGTGTGCAGTGGTTTGCTGGTGATACTCTGGTGTGCAGGAAACTGTAGGATGACACAAGATGATTAAGAAAAAAATTACTAGTTTATGTGATAGCTCTAAATGTAGGAAAATGTAAGTTGATGTGGATGAGTAGGATAAACATACCCATAATGTTAATATACCGCAAGAGTATTACCATTCTTGACACATTCACATCATTTAAACGTCTGTGCATTACACTGTAAAGCTATATGAAATGGAATGAGCATGTGAGGATTGTAGTAGGGAAGGCAAATGGTTAACTTCAGTTTATTGGGAGAAGTTTAGGAAAGCGCAGTTCTTCTGTAAAGGAGACTGCTTGTAGGATGCTAGTGTAACCTGTCCTTGAGTAGTGCTCAAGTGTTCGGGATTGAAAGAAGACATTGACACAATTCAGAGGCAGGCTGCTAGATTTGTTACCAGTAGGTTTAAACAACTTCCAAGTGTTATGGAATTGTGCTTTGGGAACACAAATGGGAATCCCTGGAGGGAAGCGGACTTTCTTTTTGAGGAACATGATTGAGAAAATTTAGAGAGCTAGCATTTGAAGCTGACTGCAGAACAATCCTATTGCTGGCAACATACATTTCATGTAAGAACAACAAAGATAAGATATGAGAAATTAGGGCTCATATGAAGGCATATAGATAGTCATTTTTCCCATGCTCTATCTGTGAGTGCAACAGGGAACGGAATGACTAGTAGTGGTACAGGGTACCTTCTGCTATGCACCTTAAGGTGGTTTCAGAATATTATGTAGCTGTAGATGTAGAAATAAACCCATTAAATAACCAAAATCTCCAGTACACAAACAGGTTTAGTATACTGTCAAAAGTGACAACAACAAATTCATTAAAACATCAAAAGCAAGCATTCCAGTCAATGTGTAGTTTGAAACAAGATGGAAAGTTGTGAATGTAATGTCAGCAGCTACCGTAAACAATGGGAAAAGAAATCTAACGTTTTTTCCTAATCAACAACAACTGAAAAAAGTTAGCTACCATTTTGCAGGATGTTAATATGGTGCATGATGGGCAAGATGGAAGACTAAAAAATATGGGTAATATACGGATGTCGCAGTTTTTATAGCATTCCTAAGTGTATTGTGCTTCATATTATCACAAAAATAGAGGAAAGGAGGAAGTAGAAACAGTTAAATATAGTGAAACAAACCAAGATAGCAAGTGGTTAGGGAAATAAGCCTGTGAATATAGTACAATTTGTGAAAATAAATGAGAGGAGAATAAAGCCTACAGGTGTGATTTTTGTTGTTGCAAGAGGGTTTGTTACAGTATCAAGCTAGTTAAATAGAAAAATAAAGTGTGGATGTAGCATAAGTATAAATCAGTGTATGTACTAGTGAAAACCTTTCAAATAAGTGTGTAGTACAATTCTGAACTTTATATCTGGAGTGCACAAATGAAATGGAAATGAAGACACAACAGTACCAGTATTCCAGGTATTGTATTGTATTGGACTGAAGACCTAGAAACGATGAAGAGGCTTCTTCCCCGCCTTAGCCACAGTGGTACACAACATCACAACAGGCTACAGCAGTCCACTCACCCCTCTGCCGCCCCACACTGAACCCAGGGTTATTGTGCATTTCGGGCTACAGTGAAATCTTCCTCCCCCCTCCCTACCCCCTGGGAACATCTCACACCAGGTGAGTTTACAGCATGCATTCATTGAGGCAGATAGAAAACCACCTTAAAAACCATCCACAGACTGGCTGGCACACTGGACCTTGACACTAATCCACCAGGTGGATTCGTGCCAGGAACCGGCACACCTTCCTACCTGGAAAGTAGTGTGTTAGACCACACGGCTAACTAGGCAGGCTTATTCCATGTATGCCTACTCTAATAAAAAAGAAAAAAAAAGTGTGATGCATGGTGCAGAAAAGTAAACAACTATCCTCATGATGCACATTGTGTAAATTGGTCAGTGCAAGGCACAGAACAAAATCAACAGCTCGAAACTAAACAAATAGACAGTAAAATGGTACAAGGAAATACTCAGGATGAAATTTCCTGACAACGAATGGCAGATGAAATTTTGCAAGTGGATACTCTAATTGCACATCTTACTGATAGTCTGATGGCTCTAAAAGAAGAATTAAACAGTGTGTTGATTCTATCAAATATCTGAAAATGTAGACCAAATTTGCAAAAGGAAAAACAAAACAGTGACACTGCTGAATGTTTTGTTAATTGTGTTAAATCAAATGTGCCAGTAAAAGTAAATATTGCACAAACAGAAATGGAATTAGCAGCGAAAGGAACCAGGACTCAATGTAATACAGCTATACCAGAAATTAAAGTTCTTATGTTGACTGAGGAAAGTAGCAGGAACTCTGCAAACCTGTTAAATGAATTATCACAAGAAACGCTCTCTGTAGTACACTTTGTTAAACAAGGCATGTTATTTAATGAAGTTACCAGTACTAGAGACATTCATAGCAAAATTGAACACCTAGGACAAGAAGACACACTAATGGCCTGGGCTGGATCAAATGACAGCAGAAACTGGAAGAAGACCTATAATTTCAAAAATGCTGTAGTAAAGTTAATCAGGAATATGTTACAGACAAGGGTGATACTGTGTACAATTCCATACTAGCAAGAATAAAATTGAAGTAGATTAGATTAGTTTTTTGTTCCTTGGATCCATGCTTAGAAAATCCTCATGGATGTGTGTAAAAAAAATTGTAACTAAATTTTTTATGTTTGCTGGCAAATTATTGAAGATGAGTGTTCCTGAGTAGTGGATCACTTTTTGAACTAATGTAAGTGCTTTTAAGTCCATGTGCAGATCATTTTTGTTCCTGGTATTGTATGTATGAACTGAGCTGTTTGTTGGAAAGAGAGATATAATATTTAGGACAAATTTCACTAAGGAGTAAATATACTAAGAGGCAGTAGTTAGTATACCCAGTTCCTTGAAGAGGTTTTACAGGATGTCCATGAGTTTACTCCACAAATAATATGTATTACACACTTTTGAAAGACAGGGTACAGACAAATTATGTCATGTATTAGCTGAACAAGTAGCAAAGTTCTGCTCCTCTCAGCACATGCTCACTGATGTATTATATATCCAGTTGTGTTTCAATAAGGACGACTTCCACTTCAAAGCAAAGCAGGTGGACAATAAAATCATGCCACAGTACTTGGTGTAAACAGATTCCTAAGAAGACAAGATTTCACATGGCAAGGATTGCGTATTAACAAAAGAGGAAGGAAAAAACTGTGCAGAGAATTAAAGTATTCAATAACAACCAAAAAGCAGACCATAGCCAGAAGTAGAAAAATTTTCTATACAATCAAGAAACCTGGTAGATGGAAAAACTGAATCATCACATTCTAACACTGAGATAGACTACACTGAATCAACAAAAATAGAAGCAGATGCAGCATTAACTGTAGTAATGGAACGAACACACTGTAAAAAATAGGAAGATCACAATGTATTAACAGAAACAACTGATAGTGGATTAAATGTAAAAAAGACTGTGAAATACATCAAAGCATACAACCAACAACTTTTAAAGTTGAATGAGTAGAAAGGAAATCAACATGGACTACACAGAGGGTACGAGCAGTTCCCCACTATTTTACCAATAGACGTTTTATTCCACAACCAACAAAAGAGAAGAAGGGTAAGATAAATAATAATGAATACAGCATAGTCATATATCTAGCTCCAACTATAACAGGTATACAGTGACCCAGGACTCATAAATAGGAAAAAAACATTAAAATCTTCTACCAAAATCTTCATAGCTTAGGCAAAAAAAAAAAAAAAAAAAAAAAAAAAAAAAAAAAAAAAAAAAAAAAAAAAAAAAAAAAGGAATGAAACACAACTGGATATATTATGAATCATGAAAATGGGAAAAAGAAGCAGGACTTGGCAGCCTCATAATAAGAGACTATGATTTGATTAATTGTTTCTGTAGATCAAAACACAGAGGTGGAGGTGCTGCTATATACAAGAAGAAAATTGGAAGGTTGCCAGATACTGAACACTATAAATATCTAAACCTTCCAGCTTGCATTGAAAAAGATCTGTAAATTACTGGCAGAATGAGTGAAGAGCTCAGAATTATCTGTGATTACAGGTCCCCAAGTGGTAATATTACAATGTTTCTGAAAAAAAACTAGAAAAATTATAATTGAAAATAAAAATAAAAAATGTTGTAATATGTGGAGGCTATAACGTAGATACAGGAAAAGAATCAAAACCAAAAACTAAAACTGAAACAGACATTATTACAGTGCAAAATGACAACAATAAAAGATGTACCTACAAGAGTGACTGATCCTAGTATGAGCATCATTGACAACATAATCACAAATACTGAAAGTAATAAATGTGAATCAAAAGTTCTAAAGTCAGCAATCTCTCTGACCATCTTGGGTTAATAATTCACATCCACATTAATAGGAGCTCAAAAACAGAAGAAATTCAAGATAAGAAAGCAGTCAGGATTATCAATGTACAGAACATGAATATTTTCAAAACAACACTGAGGAAAGAAGAATGGACCAAAACAATGCAAGTGCAAAGTACAAATGAGAAGTATGATGCATTTCTTAACACACTAATGCATCACATTCATGTAGTCTTTCCCAAAGTAGCCTATCAGAAAAAGCATGGTCACAGTAAGAAATGAATTACGAAAGAAATAATTGAACTCAGGACTAGAGTGGAGGAGTCAGACAAGCACGGAATACAGAGACATATAAACAATATCAGAAGAAGTACAGGCAATTAATAAGAGAAGTAAAAGCCATTTCAGTGAGCAAAGCAATAGAAAATTCAAATAAAAAAGAAAAACAACATGCGATATAATCAACAGTGAAAGATATAGCCAAAAAGGTGTAGAAAGCAGCAATTTTATTACGTCAGTGATAATTGATGACAACATAGTTACAGATGGAACAAAAATCACTAATATACTAAACAACAACTTTATAGATGCCATATAAAAGTTACAAGTGGAAACTAATCATTAGTGGTCGAAGCATGCATAAACACTTGGCCAGCCATCCTACTCAGTGTTCCTGGAACCAGTGACAAAAATAGAACTCATAAAAATAATCCAGAAATTGAAACCTGAAAAGTCTGCAGGAGATGATGAAGTATCAGATTATTTAATAAAACATGGGAATGAAGAAATAATCAAACCTCTTTTGGATATTATTAACTTCTCATTTAGAGAAATAGTATTGCCAGAAGAATTAAAAACAGGCAATATTTAAGAAAGGAGACAAAAATAAATCCAAATAAGTACAGACCAGCATATTTAATCTCTGATGTCTCAAAAATACTAGAGATGCTCATGCATAGTAGGTTGACCAAATTCCTGGAAAAACACAGTATTTTCATTCCAACACAGCATGGTTCCCAAAAAGGGAAATCTACAGAAACAGCCATCTCAAGCCTCACAGTATATGTTATAGATGCTTTAGTCAAAAATCTCTGTGTCTCCTATGTTTCTGGATTTGTCTAAAGCGTTTGACACAATCACCCACACTACACTTGAAAAACTTGAAATCTATGGTATTCGTGGACATCCAGCCAAGTGGATAAAATCATACATCAGCAACAAAAAGCAGTATGTGGAAACAGAAACTGGATGCATATCTGAAATCAGTAATATTAGGTATGGAGTGCCTCAAGGATCTGTAGTTGGCCCTCTTCTGTTCAACCTACAAAGGTTGGAACTTTAATAGTGGCAACTATATATTTACAGCTCGTACAAAATAGATACACGTTTGAAAGTTTTACTGACCTTCAAAGTAGTCACCAGCATTGTGTATAACCCACTGCCAGTGATGTGGAAGTCATAGGATACTCTTACCAGTGCCAGTTGTGTTGACAGTTTGAGTGGTGTGGTCTATTGCCCAGTGAGTTTGTAGCAGTTCTGAAGCGAATGCCATGGAGTATTTCCTTCAGTTTAGAAATTGAGTTGCCTCACAAAGGCTAGGACAGGGGAGTGCAGTAGGTGGTATAGCACTTAGTAGCCCCATCAGTAACAGCTTGCACCATACGTGCTTGAGCATTGTCATGCAAAATGATGGTCAGGTCCTGCACAAAATGTCACTTTTGTCTCTAAGCTGGTCGTAGGTTGTGTTTCAAAAATGAACAGCATAGAGATAGAAATGATGACACTTTCTGCAGGTCCTGACCATCATTTTGCAGGACAATGCTCAAGCTTGTACAGTTCAAGCTGTTACTGATTTGTTTGACTGATGGGTCTCGCGTCCGTCGGCCGTCGTAATTTAATGTATATATTATTATTGTTATTATTATTTTTTGATTGTTGCCGACTTACGTGGTGGGCCTTAATAAAAATGATATTTAAGTTGAACAATGTAATAAACTCGGCTAGTCAGTTCACTTTAAAGCAAGATATCTTTAGTTATTAATTAAAATTGCGGCCCACACACGCGCGAGAGTATTTTTCTTACCTCCGTTGACAATTGTATTGTAGTCAGAGTCCTGGCTCTGGGTCTCGGCTATGCTACTGAAAATAAGAATCTTAAAGCTAAGTATTTCTGCAACTTCGTGCGGCTGTGGAGAAAAATTAATATTATGCTAATAGCGGGCGAGTTTTCCGCTAATTTTTCATAAGTTAATATCGCCACGTAATGGCGTCGTTGGCTGCATCGGCCCCTGCGATTGTTGAGCTGTAAATTACTTGAATGCAGGTTAATTCAAGGAAGGCGGACATGAAATCGGGATCACCTCTTACAAATTAAAAGTGCACAATAATATTAAATCGTTATATTATATGTTCAACTCATACAAATATGCTTACATTTGTCAGCACACGCAAGATGTCCCTCTAGACACATTCAAGACAAAAGAAGAAGTGAAGTCGACTAAAAAATTAACAAAAGAGCGTATCTTGTCGTCTCTTTAGATCATTCTGTCATAAATTATTTCTTTGCAATCTAAACCTACACAGAGAAATTATTATTTTACGGCTACATGATAAAAATTTGGCACTGGGGACGCTATATTGCCCCCCGAAATGTTTATGTCATAAAAAATGTTCGTGTTTTTTTTTTTTTTTTGACATAAATATTTCCTCTTTCATGTCCACATTGTCCACACGCAGATTTTTCTTTCACAGTTTACATATGTCACATCGTATGTTGTAATTACTGAGGTGTGTTGCACACAAAGTGTAATACAGATGAAGTTATCTACATAAGAATATAATATACAATTGGTTACGTATGCAGTCATGTACAAAAGAACATAGAATACAACTAGGTTTATTTTGGTTGCTTCTTCTTAGGGTTGCAACTTTTGCAGTGTTCAAAGGTATGCAATCACGAGTTAGTCCATAAACTTGAAGTCCCAGGGGTGTCAACTGTTCGCTCCCCATTTGGCGCGGCCGTAGGGAAACCTGGGGAAAACCTCGGCGGAGCGACAGACTAACTGCTTTGGTCACTTTCACTTAATTGTTTCTGGAATGTCATTGGAGTACAGGATGTGCATACAAATATTTTTGTTGCACTATGCAAAAAATGAGGTCATTAAAACAATTGATTGCGGTGTCGTTGATGAACTACGCCGCGACGTTTGGCTCGCGACGGCGTCGGTTGGTGTGTTCGGTGCTCGGCGTTCGCGGCGGCTGCGGAGAGGTCAACGCCCGCTCGACGCCAGCGTCTGTCTCGCCGTCGCGGAACGTCAGAATCAGCTGATCGGCTGCACGGTTGGCGATGCGCTTCTGTCTCGCCCGACCGTGGCGGAGTGGGATGATATTCGCCCCCCGCTCTTGCTGGCAGGAGTCAGCTCTGCTACGCATCTCCGACGTAGTACATGAAACACACACACAACCAACGTAATATTTGTTTCCCGCTGCAGATGGTTACGCTAGTGGGAAAGGAGCATTTATTAGTGCGGCAGTTGTTAAGTTTTTGCCAGTTTCCGAGTGTCTTGCAGAAAACATGACATGGACCTTCTCCCGTGAATGCAGTTTTGATGCAATACTGTTTCCATTACACGTCAGTTTTTGTCTTGATACAATTATTTATGTTTTCGCCGCACTCGCAGGCACTGGTGAGTGTCCCAATACGAGCTTAGCACAAACATTCGCCGTTTCTGCGGTCGCTGTTTTGCAACAGTCCACGCATCGCATTCCAATCTCGCATTATTGTGCTCACTGAAACTACAGTCTGTCCCAAAAATATTGACTGTGGGTTCACTTCACGTTAACAGTTCACATTTATAAGCAAATTCACAGTTTTTCGTGCATAATATTGGCGTTTGGCGTCCTCACCGCTGTTGAACGTTCAATACTAGCACTTCACTGTCCATATCACAGTTTCACCTTCACAGTATTTCACACTGTTTAAAGTAACTGTTTCGATTATTTCACAAACACTAATGTATTTCATTCAGTCTGAACTGGATTTTGGCTAGTGCTGGATTTTACCAGTCTCTCGCACTAATTATCTCTTTTTATTTTCCACTTAGAGTCGTACTTGCCTTCAGATTTTTTGACTATACAATTGTATTTCCGTCTCATCTGAGGTAAGTCCCCATGTCATGTCTGCCCACTCATTGCGTACTTGCCCTCCAGAGCCAGACTCGACTTTACAAAACTTTGCCTCTCGCATTATTGTAGACATTTTATAATCTAGGCCTAGCGTGCAAGTTCCTAGATTAATGTTAGATTTGTGACTTTTGTTTGCACTACAAATTCGTGCAAATCTCTGCCTTAGCAGATGGCAATATATTGTAACAGTGCTTAGTGGTAGTCGCGTTTACTGATTTGCTTTGTACTTTGTCCACAACACATGAGGTACCTTGGGTGATGTACACCCTGCACTCATGTTGTTTAGTAAATTATGATTGAGCATATTTCAAGATCGGTATAGACATAAATACATAGAACAACATATACACTATAATATTAAATTTCATAAGTTGCATTACTACTACAGTTCAAAAATATTCATGACACACTAATGAAAAATTCTTTCATCATTACATGTTATTGATTTTTTTTTTTAAATATTTTTAAAGCATTTTTCAACATGAAATTTTTAACATATTCTTAGACCTACGTTCATTTTTTTTTTCTTCAAAATGCAATTGCTTAAAAATACTATTACTCCTTAACATCTACAAAATTGAATCGCACTAATCTTGTGTGCCTCATTGTCTTTAAATATTACACTAAAATCTTAACATTTACACACAGAAAAAAATACACTCTAAACTTAACCTACTACACATATGTAAACGTTGCTCTACTGAGCGAACTTCTTTAAGTCTTTGTAAGTATTTTTCTTATTTCCCTCGTAATTGCCTCCTTCTTTGACCACGGGATGGTGTAGTTTGCGTGACAGAAAGTATCGTGAGGTACCACTTCGATGTTATAGGTGTAGCCCTCGATAACACCGGGTTTTTGCGAAAACACATTCTCATAATCTGTAAGTAGCTGAGTCAATTCATTTTGTTGTGCTTCAGTCAAATGTTCTGACTCCCTAACTTTCATGGCTATCAGTTTCCTTTTTTCCTCTTTATCTTCAGTAATAAAATCTTTATAATATGCTTGTCTTGTACTTAAGTCAGAATATAAATTCATTACCTGTATTCCTTCGAATCTCGTTTGAAAGCTCCGGCAATATTTACCGTGCACGTCCCGTGTCCTCAACAACGGCAAAATTACACGTCTATCCTCATTCATAAGGCTTACTTCCCCGCACAAGAGGTCGATTTTTGCGTCCCTCTGGCGTAAAAATTCCATCCCCAGGATGCAAGCAACACCTAATCCCTTAACTACTAGGAACGAGCTTTTCATTGCTTCATTTCCTACCGTAAACTCGACTTGCACCTGGTGCTTTATGATATGAGATTGTGCACCTATTGCACCTGTAACACGACAATTCTTCACTGGCAATACTGGTATTCTATTACTTTGACTCAAGTACTTGTAAAAATTTGCGCTCATGACATTGGTTGACGCACCGGTATCGACTATTATGTGTATTGGTGCTCCATACATATCTGCTTGCAATATAGCCTGCACAACACTTTTGTCGATTCGATTACATGTCTGCGGTATGTCTACAAGTTCCTTTTCTATTTTTGTTCCTTCATTGTATCTCAGCATACAAAGTTTATGGCTGTCATCCGTGAATGTGCCCTCACTACACCATCCTGCAGCCAACAACGGAGAGCGTATTGTGGCTGTCTTTAGTTTAACGGATGAGCATTAGTGGGTTGACAGTTGTCTGTCACTTCCACTAACCTCACATTGTGGTTCTGGTTGTTGTTGTTGCTACTGTTGGGTTGGCCGCCCTGCCTCCCCGATGGTGTATTTTGATATTGTGTATGGCTCTCGTTTTGTGGTGGTCGGTTGTAACTCCCTGACATGTTCTGTGATGGACCTGGGTTGGCGTTCCATTGTGGCGCTGTGTTTTGTTGCCACTGTGGTGTCGGTTCATTACAACCACGCCACTGGTTTCGGTTGTTCCGCCATTGCGGATTGCCGTTACCATTATATCCATTACTCATACGTCCATCATGATGTCTCTTTCGATCTTGACGATTATAACCGTTGCCGTTATAACCATTGCCATTGTTTGTGCCTCGATTCTGTTGCCGGTGCTCTTGCCTATTCCCGTTACCATTTGGTACTAAGTTACTACTGTTACTGTGGCTGCTATTGTAATCGGCTTTGTGTTGATTATAGCCTGCATGGTTCCACTTGTTTTCGGTTTTCATATCTTCGATCAATAGGTCAACAGAATCCACTATTTCCATGAATTGTTCTATATCGTATTCCGGCACACTGATGAAATATCTTTTAATTTCACTGGGCAACTTCATTTTTATTAATCTGATTATGTCACGATCGGACATTGGCTCGTCCCAGTACCTGGTTTTGTTTATATACTTTTCGAAATATTTGCGTAACGTTCCCATCTTAGGATTGTACATTTCTGGACTGTACAAGTCCTTTCGTAGTCTTTCTTGGACGCTATCGGACCAGAATTTTTGCAAGAATGCACCTTCAAACTGTTGCATCGTTAGACATTTTTCGGACACGTCGGTGGCCCACAGTGCCGCGTCACCTTGAATAAAGGAGACCACGAACTGTATTCTTTGTCTTTCCATCCATGTCCTGGGAAACACATTCCTGAAGCTCTTAATAAATACAACAGGGTGGACATTTCGTTTTTCGCTATTGAAGGGTTGGAATGTCCTGTGTTTTATTACATTGTCCTCTTTTTTGCACATCTGATTGCTACATTCTGGGACATTCATCACTTTGTGATGTACGCTGCACGGTATCGCATGTTGTTCGTGCTCATAATTCGCATTAGGTTGCGGTTGCGCACTCGCACCCTGGCTACCGTCAGCGTTATTATAGTAATCAGTGCGCGGAGTCGGATTCATGATCTGTCCGCCACTGTTTACATTGCTTTCCAACGCAGACAGTCTCCGCGCGACCTCCTGTTGCCAATTTGGCAACTCCGCTGTCACACGGGATTTGATCTGTGTTAATTCGGCATGTAGTGCGGCAGCGCTGGCGTCAATATTTACACTCGCGGCCGCAGTCGCTTGTTCTACAGCTGTTTTTACGTCGCTTTCAATCTTTGCAGATATCTCGCGATCCTTTACTTCTAGCCATTCATTTAATTCTTTTTCTACTTTTTGAGCTTGCACCTCCAAATATGCGTCAATACTTTTCCGTGCATCTATCTCCACATTATCTATGCGGTTGGTTAAAGTCTGGACATTATCTTCAAGCCTAGCCTGCGATATCTGTAATTTTTGCATTTCGCCGGCTAAGCTTTGCACAAGATCGGGTATTTCTTTGCACGCATCCCGCATCTCGGCTAGTTCGCTTTGGATACTGTCGAGTTTTGCTTCACTGCGCTGCTCTTGCTCAATGAGCTGTTGCGTTAATTTTTTCTCCTGCTCATGCAACATCTGAGCCAGTTTTTCGTCTCTTTGTTTTTCCCTCTGTTCTGACATTCTTTCCTTTTCCCTTTCTTTCAGTTCTCTTTGTTGCTCTTGCTGATGGAGCATCTGAGCCAGTTTCTGATCTCTTTCCCTATCTCTTTCTTCTAACCTGCGCGGAAATTCTGCAAATGGGTCTGCAATCAGTGAGCATACTGGTGCCCCGCTTAATCTAGCACTCGATTGGCCCCCCTGCCCAGGCAGTGGAGTTGTTACTCTATTCCCATTCTGCTGTGGAGCGTCATTCACCATCCACAGATCCTTGCCCCCCGCTCCGGAAATTATGTTATCCGAGGCGGTGGCTTGGGATTCGTTTACGTATTGCAAATGATCCTCACTTTCCATATTAACAGAATTTTGTTCTTTTGGTACGGATGCTTTAGGTTGTCCTATCTTACCCATACTAAATTCACTTTAAGCCACTGACGAATCTTTAACACTGATACACACACGATTAATTATCCCCTCCAAAAATAAACACATAAATACACAAAACGAATAATTATCCCTCCAAAAATAAACACATAAATACACAAAACACTGAAGGTATCTCATGTGCACATGGGTTCGATATTCCGCGCAGAGCTACACAGGATGCTTGCACAATAGGCCTTACCTTACTTATTTTTCTTTCTCGCAATCCTTTTTCTTTTCTACACTTTTTCCTCTCCAGATCTCCTCAGGGTGTGGTTTTGTTGTTGTACATGTAAAAGAATTCATACAAGTATTAATATTTTACAACAATTAGACACATACATAATTACATTCATTATAATAGAATCATATTAATCGGGCCCCAAAGTTGCGGCGCCAATCTCACGTCCGTCGGCCGTCGTAATTTAATGTATATATTATTATTGTTATTATTATTTTTTGATTGTTGCCGACTTACGTGGTGGGCCTTAATAAAAATTGCGGCCCACACACACGCGCGAGAGTATTTTTCTTACCTCCGTTGACCATTGTATTGTAGTCAGAGTCCTGGCTCTGGGTCTCGGCTATGCTACTGAAAATAAGAATCTTAAAGCTAAGTATTTCTGCAACTTCGTGCGGCTGTGGAGAAAAATTAATATTATGCTAATAGCGGGCGAGTTTTCCGCTAATTTTTCATAAGTTAATATCGCCACGTAATGGCGTCATTAGCTGCATCGGCCGCTGCGATTGTTGAGCTGTAAATTACTTGAATGCAGGTTAATTCAAGGAAGGCGGACATGAAATCGGGATCACCTCTTACAAATTAAAAGTGCACAATAATATTAAATCGTTATATTATATGTTCAACTCATACAAATATGCTTACATTTGTCAGCACACGCAAGATGTCCCTCTAGACACATTCAAGACAAAAGAAGAAGTGAAGTCGACTAAAAAATTAACAAAAGAGCGTATCTTGTCGTCTCTTTAGATCATTCTGTCATAAATTATTTCTTTGCAATCTAAACCTACACAGAGAAATTATTATTTTACGGCTACATGATAAAAATTTGGCACTGGGGACGCTATATGGGGCTGCTAAGTGCTATACCACTTTCTGCACTCCCCTGATATGAGTTCAACTCGATTTCTAAACTGAAGGACACTTCACAGCATTCATTTCAGAACTGCTACAAATTCATCGGGAAATAGACTGCACCACTTGAACTGTCAACACAACTGGCAATGCTATGAGTGCCCTACAACTTCCACATCTCTGGCAATGGCTTATACACAATGCTGGTGACTATTTTGAAGGTCGGTAAAACTTTGAAACACATATCCATTTTGTACAAGCTGTAAATAAATAGTTGCCACTATTTAAAGTTCCAGCCCTTGTATGTGTAAACAATATTGAGGTCAGTGAGAAAGACAAAAAAATACCATTTGCAGATGACATGACACTAATGAATGTAGAAAAAAAAATCAAGAAACAATGGAGAGAAGTGTGTTTATGTCAATAAATAACACAATACTATGGCTTATACAAAGCAACTTAATTTTAACATAAAAAAGATAATGTTCATGGTGATCACAAATGGAGAAAAGGAAGAAACATAGATATATACTCATAGATGAAACAAGACTGGAAGAAGTTACTACTATTAAGTTTTTGGGGATTATGGTTGACAATAAGCTCCAGTGGAATCAACATGCAGATAATATTTGCTGTAAATTAAGCACTGCAATAATTGTTATGAGACAGCTTGCACATTATGCCAGCAAAGTGCTTCTATGTGCAGTGTACCATGCCCTGTTTGAGCCATACCTACAATATGGAATTGCTGTTTGGGGAAATCCCAGCAGCATAAATACAAAAAGAATATTTACATAGAAAAAAAAGCTGTTAGGACCATTTAGAACAAGAAATGAAGAGACTCACGCAGAACTGTTTTCCATAGTCTAAAAATACTGACATTTCCATCTCTATACATTTACAAAACAATAATATCATTAATAAAAGGAAATGCAGTACTAGAAAGAAATCCAGACACTCATACATATGAAACAAGAAATAAAGGTCAGCTGAGAAGTATGCAACAGCAACTAAGAGTTGCTGAAAAAGGCCCTCAATACTCATGTGTGAAGTTCATACAGTGCGTTCCAAAGAGTTTGCAGGACAATGTGAGGAAAAAGACATTCAAAAAACTTTTAAAGGATTATTTAATGGAAAAAGAATTTTATAGTGTAGAAGAGTATATGTATCAATGAATGAAGAATTCTACTATTATTGTTATAAGAGGTACTCTATCTAATTGAACATATTATGATATGTAAATAACTCGAGAACATGAATACTGAGATAAAATGTAAATATGGGTGTAATGTAGTATATAAATAATTTTCAGGACGTAAAAAATGGGTGAAAAATATATGCAATGTTATTATAAGTATTGCCACTTCGATGTATTAAATTGTAATAAATAGGGTAATATTACAAGAAAATAGGTTCAAGTTGACTTGTCCTATCTTACAAGTACACACTTTGTACAAAATGTAATCAAATGGGACCAAAAAGAAATCAATCAGTCAATCAATGAAATCTGGTGCAAGGATTAAGAATGTTATTGAAGCTATCTCAGCACATATTGTATACTTAAACACAATCACTGCTCTTTGTATGAAGTTACTAATTATGTAGCACATAGTGAAGCCAAGAAGTTTATAACAAGCTTGAAGAATTTTTTAGATATGAATAAGATGAAAGACATTGTTATTTTGATGATACATCATAGATGTGACCTAATTTTTAATTCATGCCTTTATAAGGATGTAGGTAAAACCAACATTAAAACCAAACAACTGCGCTAATTTCACACAAAATGCTATTTGATGGATATTAATAGAGTGGAGGAAAATTTTCAGACAGACACTGGTGAGCATTGCAATTACCATGGGAAAAATTTCCTCTGTGATGAGATAAACTATAAATGAAATAAGTGGGCTTAATAATGCAAGACAGTTTTTGTGTGCATATTTATGTACAGTATTACAACAGAATCTGCATGACAGTGTTTCTGGAAAGCATCAACTGACAGTTTTCCAACAGAATATTATAGGCTTGTGTAATTAGCTAAATGGATTCACGGTCAGTGTGCACACCCATGAAAGTATAAAGCATACCTATGCACTGTACTTCACTGAACACCACAACTGTGCTGGGACTGAATGACTTTCAGTACCTTATTACAATCAGAAAACAAAGAGAAGAAGGAGATATTGCTATTTTTTTAAAAATAACTGCATGAAATATAATGCAACTGAAGAACACACTTTTGTATGTCATATTATGTGGGGGTTTCGGTGTTAATTTCTTAACATACATCGGTTGGAAAGTAGACCTGGCAAATTTGATGTACAGCTACAACCTCACTACAGTATTTACTTTTTCTGCCAGAGTAACTTCTAAGTCAAGCACCCTAGCTGACATTTTCATACATCAAAGGAAAGTGGGCAATATAATTATTAGTAAAATAATGTACGGTCTCTCTGATATTATGTTCAGACACTTACTATTAATGAAATTAATATCTGCCCATAAGCATGAACTTCCATCCTAGACAAAATCTAACCCCCTTCAACGCAGTTATAGTTATCGGCAAAGATGGCATTACGTACAAGCGGGACACCAAATTTCTTGGACTTGCCATCAGTAACACACTAAATTGGAAACCACATATTGAGGCATTGTTACAAAAGCTTAGTAAAACCTGCTATCTATTACGACCATTAAATGACAAAGCCTGTTTAGATCCCTTGAAGCTGGTGTAGCATGCCCTGTTTGAGCCTGTCTTGAGCTATGGCCTAATCTTCTGAGGAAAGAGCTGTGGTTCTCTCACAGTTTTCAAGTTACAAAAACAAGTAGTAAGAATAATGAAATGTAAAAAAAGAACTCAACACTGTAAACCACTATTTCAACAGCTAAAAATTCTGCCACTGCCATGCCTATATATATTGGAACTAGCTTGTTTTACAGTATGGCACTTGGACGCCCTCAACAGAAATGCAGACCGCCACACACATGACACCAGAAACAAAACACAGTTACAAATTATAGCCCGCAACACAAAATTTTATGCAAGTGGGGTTAAATGTATGGGCATTAAAATATACAACCACCTCCCAACAGACATAAAAACAAGCAAAAACCCAAAAATAATGAGAACTAAATTAAAGGAATTGCTACTAAATCGCTTTTTCTATTCCGTACATGAATTTCTTGAAACAAAATTTTAATTACTTGCAATAAGCAGTTTACTCAGTTGTAGATGTTTATACTTAGTAAGATAATTTAATTATTGTATCTTATCTATATTCTGTCTGTATCTCATATAGGCCTATGTGTTCTGCTATGTGAACTATGTACCACAATATTTTAATTACTTGTAATAAGCTGTATATTCACTTGTAGATATTTCTCCTTAGTAAAATAATTTAACTATTGTTTGTTACTCATATTCTGCCTGTATCTCATATATGTATTCTGCTATGTGAACTATGTACCGCAGTATTTTAATTATTTGTAATAACCTGTATATTCACTGGTAGATATTTCTACTTAGTAAGATAATTTAATTATTGTTTGTTACTCCTATTCTGTCTGTATCTCTTATAAGTATTCTGCTATGTGCAGTACTCGCCACTGTCATCTCATCACATACCACCTTTTTCGTATTTTGTCTATATATCCTGTATGTATTCTGCTATGAGAGTTATGTACCGCTACTGTCATCTCTCATCATATACCATCTTAACATAATTTTTCAAATTGACTTGTCCTATATCATGATGTGCTTTGCTGTACAAATTGTATGATCTACAGGACCAATAATAAATAATAATAATTTGAAAGAAGTCAAAGCAATACTACAAGAAATGATTAAAGCCTTTAAATCATGCCTCAGATATATAAATTTAAGACATATACATCATGAAGATGTGTCAATTCTAAATACAATCTTTCTTCAGTGAAACTGTAACAATATTTGAAGGTTCTTTTCCTAAAATAGTATCCAAGAATCAATTCAAAGAATTCATTAAAAAGCCATGGATCACAAACATGATAAGGATATCTCCACAAACAAAATGACAATTGTACATGACATCAAAAATTTCAGGCAACCATACCCAAATAAATCATTACAAAAGTGTTGTTAGCATCAAACTAATCCTGTAATAAAATCAAAAATCAAAATGGTCAGGACATAATAAGAAGAGAAGCAGGTGCCAGTTGTTATAGTAAATTTGAAGACATTGACATAAATACTGATAGTAAACATTTAAGTAATCGTGTGACACTTGCAAAAACCATAAATTGTAATTTTTAAAGTGTTGTTGGGCAAATAGGCTACAAAGAACCCCTGTAAAGAGCCACAGAAATACTGAAATGCCATTTTCATAATCCTATAACTGAGTAAGCGTATCACCCACAACTGAAAATGAAATAAACAAAACAACACTTCTTTAAAAATCAAATGATCATCAGGTAAAAACATTTCCAGTAAACATTTAAAAGATTGCTCAGATTAGTTATGCAAAATTTTGGTTGGGATGCCTCACACTTCTATGAATTATGGTGTTTTCCCAGACAGAATGAAGCTTACTATATTGAAGCATTTCCACAAAAAATGAAACACAGCTCTTTATTGATCAGATACCCAAAAGTCCTCAATAAAGTATTGTATTCCAGAATTCTGGGGCACTTAAAAAACTTACACCTCACAGTGCAAGACAGTTCGTGTTCCAAAAAGTGTGTGCCTACAGCTGAAGTTGTATTTTCTTTCATGAATTATGTGCTACAATTCCTAGACCAAAAATTATGCTAGTTGGTATATTTTGTGTTTCTGCTAATGGTTCCACCTATGTAGATTGCAAAATATTTATGTCTCACCAAAGAATGCCAGTATGGCATCAGAAGGGCAGTGGAGACTGTCTATAGCCCTACCTCAATGACAGGAAGCCGATTTTTATCAGACCAGCAATGCAGGTGAGGGATAAAGCCTGAGTGGGCACTATACTCACTGAGGAACCACCTCCCCCAGGGGTCTGTCCTTGGTCCATTGCTATTTCTCATATATACAAATGACTTTCCCTTGTCAAACAAAACAAGTAAGTTCAAACAATGGAAAGTCCAGATTGGAATATTAACAATTATGGAAAGGATATATCACTACTCACAGTAAAGATGGTGCATTGAGCTGCAGACAAACATGATGGAAGCTATTACACATTTAGCTTTTCGCCATAGCCTTCAGCAGAAAAGAGAACCACATGTACATTCTCAAAGCGAACACACCTGACACACACATGACCACCACCTCTGGCTGCTCAGGCCAGACCAAAACTGAAACATGTCAAGCAGGAGCAATAACTCATAGTGGAGTGGGGAAGGGGGAGGGATAGCAGATAGCAGCTGTAGGAAAGCAGACCTGCAAAATTTGATGCACACCAACAATCTCAACACAGTATTTACAGAGTAACTCCAGCCGTCAGAGTAACTCCAAATTCAAGCACTCTAATTACACAGGAAAGAGGGCAATATCATAATTAGTAAAAGTTGAATGGTCTCTCTGACATGATGGTTGGAGACTTACTGTTACTGATACAAATATTTAACAGAATAAAACTAAGCGTCACTGAAAAGAAATCAGACCAATATCACACTGGTAGGAGAAGAGGAAACAATGCTGACTAGTGGAGTATCTAGGGTCTAGAAGTAGCAGACAAGGCTATCTGGTGCAGCTTTTGGAGGCTAAGGGGGAGGGAGCGAAGGGAAGAAAAGATAACAGAAAGGAAAGGAGAAGAAAAGGGAAAAACATCAGTGGGTGCATTCGAATAGAGCACAGTGAGGGTGAGGATGTGAATAGGGAGGAGATGATAGGACAGAGGAGGCAGAAACTGTTGGGTGGAAGGCGTAGAGACAGCAGGTTATTGTGGGTTGAGGCCGGGATAATGCCAGGAGCATTACGAGGATAAATTCCTTCTATGCAATTCAGTAAAGCTGATGGTAGAGAAGAGGATCCAGATGGCTCATGTAGTGCAGCAGCCATTCCAATTGAGCATGTTATGTTCAGCTGCATGTTGCACCACAGCAAGATCTTCTATGCTCTTGGCCACAGTTTCCTGATGGCCATTCACCCTTGTGGACAGCTGGTTGGTTACCATGCCAACATAAAAAGCAAGGTAATGATTGTTGCAGAGGTGGTATATGATATAGCTGCTTTCATGAGTGGTCCAGCCTCTGATGATGTAGGATAAACCTGTGTCAGGACTGGAACAGAAAGTTCTGAGGGGGTGGAGATGACCCCTGTGGCAAAGATGTGGGACTGATAGTGGTATAGGGATAGACTAGGATGGTATAGAGGTTGGGTGGACAACAGAGAACCACTTTAAGAGGGACAGGAAAGATCTTGGGTAGGATGATCCTCATATTAAGACATGACAATAGGCAGTCAAAGCTCTGACAAAGGATGTAATTCAGTTGTTCCAGTCCTGGGTGGTATTTTGTGTTGAGGGGAGCACTCCTTTGTAGCTAGTTCTTGTGATTGATGGAAGCATTTGGAGTGTGTGGGGCTATGGTGTGGAAAGCTGTTTGCAGATTGTATTAGGTGGATAGTGCTTCTTTGTGAAGGCCTTTGTGAGACCTTCAGCGCACTGTGCAACGGAGCTGCTGTCAGTGCAGATACGCCATCCCCAGGTGGCTAGGCTGTACTGAAGGAATTTTTTTGTGTGGAAGGGATGACAACTGTCAAGATAGAGACTGATGAGATTAATGTGGACAGAAGTCCAAGAGGAGGAAACAACATCCAAGAAGATAGCATTCTGCATTGAGAAAGACTAAGTGAAGTGGATTTGAAGTTGTGAATAAATGATGATACAGTGTCCTGGTCCTGATTCCTGAGTCCAGATAATGAAGATATCATCAA
Organism: Schistocerca piceifrons; assembly: GCF_021461385.2. Lineage (NCBI taxonomy): Eukaryota > Metazoa > Arthropoda > Insecta > Orthoptera > Acrididae > Schistocerca > Schistocerca piceifrons. The sequence continues at coordinate 139,824,861 of NC_060141.1, read as the reverse complement.
GAAATCTGAACCAGATAATGGGTTTGGTCTTTTGGGAGACTAAAAATATTTCCTCTAGATGACCTATGTACAGAATTCTGTTCCATCTGGAAATGTCAATATGGTGAGAAAAGAGTATAGCTACATCCAAGCAAAGTCAAAAGTGGCACTACTCATGAAAATATCAGTAAATCCCTGCAAAATACCTTCCCTAGCCACAACAAGTTTATAAATTAAAAGCTTGAAACAATGGGGCTTAATAGCAGTTACAAAGTTAGTGTTGTTATTGAGCTTAGAGATAAAGTAATGAATAACACTATATGGTCCAAAAATCTTGTGATAAAGTATTTTTTATTCCAGAGAATGGCTAGTCTTCCTTCAAAATAACCTCTTCTGTTACAGACAGATATCAAGAGCAGCTAAATTTAAATGGATCACATGCTGCTCAGAATGTCACTTCCATAGTCATAAGTGTTGCCAATTTATGATGTCTTATAACTAAGCTTGGTGTGTTATCATTCTGTATAGAAGAAGTGAAGCCAGATGTACGGTCACTGTATGGAAATTGATTACTAGCACAAGAAGCTGAATAATACAACAGTACTGAATACCAAAATTTGGCAAGTCCATAGTACAGAACAAGTGCTTCCCTTTTGTGGTGTATCTATTTAAACCAACTATTGGCTTAGGATGCCATTCTCCAAATGGCAACTTTGAAAATTTTCTCATCTAAATGGAATCATGTTATGGTGCTTAGTGCACTTGATATCAAAAATGGCATTATGTGGTGATTTCAATGCACACTTCTGTAAAGAAAGCGCTAAGCAGAGAGAATTTATGGATCTAGTAGCATACCATTTACCAACCAGAGATGATGCCAGCCTTCACATTGTATTCACAAAACTAAATACTTGGGGATATGAGATGAGTATATTTGACCCAGGGATCTCTAACCACAGAGCACTTGTCATAGAAATGTTTCCTGGCATTCTAATTCACAAAAGGGGTCATAAATAAAGAAACATTAAGTATTCTTCACACTGCACCATCTGCAGTAGAATGGCTGCCTGGATTGCAGAAAATGGCAGTGATCAGTGCATTTAAAGAGTTCTACCAGAATATTGAAGCCAAATTTGACTATATCTATCCACAGAAAACTATAAAATATCCTGGAAACACATCACAACAGAGATAAAATGTGGTGAAAGAAAAAACATGGTATACTAGTGAACTGAAAAAAATTAAAATGTGATGTACTGCTATTACATGTTCACTTCAAAACAGCAATAGATCTCAGTGCAAAGGAAATGTTTTACAACAAATATTTGCAGGCAGAAATATTTTGCAGGAAGGATGCAGAAGAAGCCAAAAAGAAAATCAATGATGGGTTCATTGAAGGCACTCACAACCCACGCAAGGCATCTGAGACCTGATCAATTAACATGGGAAAAAACACCTCTCCATTAAGCTTGTGTAGTCCAGATAACTTCAACAGTTATTTTGATTACATTTTGAGAAACCCTGTAAGTACTATCTATGACTTGAATATAGACTCGGCAAATGCTGCAAGAAATGAAAAAAGAAGCAGCATGATGAACTGTAGGAAAATACAAAAAAATCAAATAATAAACACTGTAAAATGGTATAAGCCTTCTGAAGATATCCACTAACGTCCTCAAGAAAATCATTCATGATTTTGCTAAACCATTACTATGGTAGTTAATAAGTGACTCTCTGCTGGTGGATTTCTGGACTTTCTGAACCTTACAAGGACAGTATAGTTTATAAAAAGGGTTACTCAGATGTTGTAGCAAGCTTCAGACCTATCTCAATAATTCCAGGCTTTGCTAAAGTCACTGAGACTACAGTGAAAGACCAAATTTCAAATTACTCTGAAATTTATGAACTCATCTCATATGCACAGCATGATTTCTGGAAAGACAAATCTACAACAATGGCAGCAGTAGATCTGGTTACTAGGATTAACCACAGTTTTGAAGAAAAAGAATCTTTAGCAGTTACACTTCACAAACTTAGATAGTATTTGACTGCATTCCTCATAAGGTCCTTCTACATAAGATCAGTCGCTGCGGAGTTGGAAGCACTACTCTGGCAACCCTCAAATCTTATTTAGAAAACAGAAAACAGATCATATCAGTCCAAGAGCAATGTCATATGAATGGAAGTAGGAATACAGTGTGCCACGTGGATGTATAGTGGGCCCCTTCCTGTTTCTAGTTTTTGAAAATGACTTAAACTCTCATGGATAATTCTTGCATTCTGGAGGTGACACAACTTTGCACTCAAAAGGCATCAGTTCCAGCAAGAATCAAGAAGAAGCAGATGCCTTGTTTGATGTGACAAATTAATTTTTTGTTATAAATAAAATTAACCCTTTGGACTCTGGGGATGTCTTAACTCCTCATGCTTCGCTGTTCTCCTGGCATGCCTGATGTGTTTAAGTGTGGTCCTTGGGTTTTTCATACAGCACTAAGGATTTGTCAACATGTACTGTGCCACTGGCCTTTTCACTGCTAGGGAAGAGTTAATGTGCACTGAGTCTCAGCTACCTGAGCACGACAGATGTGTAAACACACGGAGCTGACTTTGTGCCCTGCTCTTCCAGCAGCTGTTCAGTGGTCTGACTGTATAGTTCAAGATGGTGTATATGTTTGTTGCCATGTTTCCTCTTTGCAGAATTCGACTTTGCTTGCTGTGTTTTCATCAGTTTTCTTGTTTTATATGGGAGAAATGGCATGTCGCTGTGGTTGCACAGATAAAGAGACCCTAGGTATGCTCACTAGGAGTGACAGTTAGTGGGAATTATCTGATGTTGCTAGCAGTGATGAGTCTTCAACAGAATCTCAAACTTGTAGTCCTCAGCCCTTCACATCAGAGGGGAGAGCAAGAATTACAGTTAGCAGTTCCTTTGAATCTGAGGAATTGTAAGTGACAGTGAAACAATTTGGAAAAGAGTGAGCATAAGTGACACGTATGACCGCAAAGAAACTGATTTCCAGCCATTAAACTATTACTTTGATGACACAAGTTCAGGACACAAATATCAACAAGACACAGACACAAGCATTCATTCATTTTTTGTGATATTTATGTCTGAAGAACTGTTGCAATTCATTGCAGATGAAACAAATCATTTTTATGTTTACACCAGAGAAAATACTACAGAATCTGTGCATTCTCAGCTGTCGAAGTGGAAATACAATGGGTTTGAGGAAATGTATTATTTTGATGCTATCTCTCTTTTAAAGGCACAAGTTAAGAAGATAAAATTAAGTGATACACCTTTAAACACACCAGTTTTCAGTGAAATTATGTCCTGAGACTGTTTTCTCTACTTCTGAGAATTCTACATTTCAGTGATAACACTACGAGTACTATCATCCATGTACTAAATCCCAGTGCAACCTCTCTGGTAATCTCCTTGTAAGTGCATCAGTCAAGGTCATTTTGTTGAATGGTTTGTCAAAATGTGTTAATTTTTTAACTTACAAAACTCTTTCAAAGTACTGTCCCTATTCCTATAAATAGGATGATACAAAAATTCAATTATGATTCTCCCCTGTTTTGCTTCCAACCAAAATTTATTTTAAAAACTTTTCTCGAAACTCTGATATGTTTCCTACTGACTTAAATTTAAATTTACCCATGACGGAGCTGTGCCCTTCAGAAATCTTCCAACAAATTTAGTTATTTGATTGTCATTGATACCTGACACAAAGCTCTCTCTGTGGTGGTGCAGAAAATCCACTGGATGTGAATTATCTGACAGAAGACTTTTGACAGGAATGTTGGACCACGCAATACCATTTATTGCACAAACATTTTTGTTAATACAACTTACCTGAACTGTTGAAAGTGTTTGATCCAAAACTGTTACATTAGTCTGCATATTGTTTTCTTCATTTAAAATTTTTTGGTTTAAATGGGTGACATTTTGTTGTGTGGTAGCTACCAACTCACTCAGTTTATTGTTTGATTGTTTCACTGACTCAGTTACAAACTCATTTACAAAACAATGAATTTATTTTCTAAAACATCATCTTTTTCATTCACTCTTTTTTTTATCCATTCTGACTACCCATTTTTTAACTCTCAAAAACTGATTACTCAGTTGACGTATCTGATCTTGCACCCTGTCCATTTTACTATTGTTTTCAGCTTTCAAATCATTTAATTGTCCTTGCAGTGAAGAAAATTTGCTATCATTATCTGTTCTTACTTGAATTAACTGATCATTAACTGCACTAAATTTGCTATGGTTATCTTTCTTTATTTCCTCTAGTTTTGCCAAAATTAAGAACAGAACATAAGTCTTTGCCATTTATTTACTGTCTACAATTTTACACAGCTCAAATTCTCCTGACTGTATCCTGCAGCTTTCATTTCTACCTCACTTTTGCTTTCATCCCTATTCATTTTGTTAACATTCTCACAACTCCACAAACAAAGTAACTACACAAATAATTTGTACTTATCTTCCATTTTTGATGTTCCTGGTTGTAGCTGTAAAGTCTTCCTCATTTTCATTTGATCCAGTCCATCATTATTGGCAGTACATCATCACTGTTGGTATAAAGACCCTTTGTTGGGCAGCCTTCAGTTTTGCTCCATGTGGTCAAAAATTTATTCATACATGTATTTCATAAAATCAGTGAAATAAAACAATCTCTGCAACAGTTGAGACTTCATTATTAGTCAATTAATCATGGACAATGTCCACACTTGTAATCTCCCCCCTCTTTCCTACTTCCATCTATTGTCCACATTAAACAATATCCAGTCCAACTAGTTAATAAGCAGAGTCTTTTATGAAGATTTGAGAGGAGCAAAGATTACAATAAACTTCCTAGTTTACTTAGGTTTTCATGTTGGCTCCAGTTCTTCTTGTCTAGGGATCTTATTCTGGAAACTGAAAATGTCACATCAGGTGCTGTGGAAATAACAATATTCCAAATGGTTTACAATTTTTCTAAACAAATTAATTTCTACTTGTTTCTGTTACATTGTTAATTTTGATTATTATTTCAGAAATGAATCCAGAAATATACATAGTAAACAGTTCAGGATTGCATAATTAATAATAGAAATCTTAAGTGTGCCAATAATTTGTAATTTTAAATGTTTTTAAAAAATTAATTTTAACTGTACATTCAGAACTAGTACTTACCAATTATAAAATCAAAACTAAAAAAAAATATTATAAAGTAATTCATTTTCATGAATTTTGGCTTGAAATATAGCATACTGTGTGTAAAACTATATGAATATAAAAGCATCTGAGATAATATTGGCCTGTTAAAAATTTGAAAATTAATACTGGTATCAACAACTGCTGTTGAGGTAAAGTATTGATAGAGGAGGATGTACTGTTACAGCTACCTGTTATGAATTTTACTCTGCTCAACTTCATCCAGAAGCCACCTATATATTGCTGCATCTTGGGACTCCTGTGAAAACTGTTTTAGTACCTGGAAAAGAGAAGAATTTCCAGCATGGAAACTATTGAATGTGAAAAGGAGGCAGATAGATATGATACTCCTGGTAGTGAAGAAAGAAAAGGAAAGTAAGAATAATAACAATCCTGGGCTTGAACAGGAGAGAAATGAAACTTATGACAGGCCATGGGAATTTCAAAAAACATCTACATAAAATGGGAATAATATAATATGCCAAATATAGGATGTGTGGTGTTGGTGAGGAAACCACATCACATTTGAACTTATAATTTGAGGCATTGGAGATTAAAAGACACAGAATATTTGGATGAACCAGACCTGAAGAAATTGTGTCTAGCAAAGCACGTGTGAAGGATCTCCTTGCACTGTTCAAGGGCATTGGTTGGCTTCACTAGAGACATGGGAAATGATACAATAAATTTTGTTTTGGTGTGGGCAACAGTGGGCTTGAACAATGTTGTTTTTGCTTCCCTGATAAAATCAAATCAAGATTAGTAACATCAGAACCAAAAAATGGAAAGATGACAGACCCCATAGAGAGATACCTATCCCACCCCTCACCCCAAGGATCCCTCTCTGGGAGGAGGGGGTGTTTCATTGGTGGGCTGGAGGATAAAGATTTCCACCAATTTTACATTTTCTGTCGTCCCACAAGCCGCAAAAAAATTTGTAACACCCTAATATTGAAAGCCAGTGGAGACATTAGCAACACAAATAGTTCCCTACATCCAGTTAACAGTTTAAACTACTCACTCCTCACTTCCTTCAAGTTAGAAGGGGTAAGCAAATAGCTCTAGTATATACACTATTTCAAAATATCCTCCCATGAGAAATCTGCACATATCCAAACATAAAACTTAGTAGATAATCAGATAGTACAAATTCCTCTTGTACAAACTCATAGTAACCATTGTTACTACCATACATTAAGAAGCATACTAATTCCTCAACAGATACTGCAGTCTAATAAATTAGGTATACAAAACATTTACAAAATATGCTAAGGTGTACTTGTACAATATGTTGCTATAATGATCACAGAACATACTTATTTAGTGTGTCATTGCCATTACACAAGAGGAGATACAAGTTTAGGGCCAATAGTAATCTTTTATAACATTGTCTACTATACTCTCATACTTATTATTACCTACACTGGGAACAGTACACAAAGCTGATAACTGCATTAACCCATTATATTAACTGGTCCATTATAGATCAGATAGTCTCCTTTATTTTGCAGCTTTGAAACAGGCTTAAAAACTAACATTATTCTTCTTTTGTAAAAAATATCAAAATACATGCCCTTCCTCAGATTCTTGAGGTTTGTCAGATACAGCATACTCATCTGTGTTCCATTCCATGTGACTAAAGTGTATTTTTGCTTATTTGCAAGCATAATGTCCTGTTCTGGCTCTTATTCACTCTATTTGAATCTCTTCTGGATATTAGCTTGTCATTCAGTTTCTGTATGAGGGCACTGCTCACCCTTCCTTGTCTTCTCTTCTTTGGTGTCAGGATACTAAACTCCAACATCTATATAATTAAATTTGAAAGAAACATTTCTCTGGATTCATGGTAACATTAATTGTATGTCTCCTACAACCATTTTCATCCAGATACCCATGTAAGTGCAATCCTTCTGCAAGCTGTTTTCACTTAGTTTAACTATAAGAATGTTTGTGAGTAAAAAGCAATCTTGCAGCTGTATGTTAAATTTCTATCCTTTCCTTATAGCCACTGAAGTATAATCAGCAAGATATTACACAGAAAATTATCACTCTTAAATATTACATAGTGAAGTTTACAGTAAAGGTAAGATAGTACCCTGTATTTTAATATATGGCTTTCATATACAGTGGAGACTCAATTGTCTGGACCTCAGTTATATGGATTTGTGATTATCTGGATTGTCAACTGTGAGCAAATATCTTTGCAATCTAGTCCATGCATGCACAGATATTTTATGCTGGTGCCACTTGCCCACACCTGGCACGATCTCTTCTCCATACATTGCATTAGCTACAGCACATGTTTCATTATTGCTTGAATCAGAAAGCATGCATTTCATTATTTTCTGGGTTAGTCACTTGTCAATTGCAATGCCACTTTGCTATGTCTTGCCTGTGCTTAAAAATGTCAAAGCAAAATAGGCATTTCATTGCTTAAATATAAAATAAATGTTATTGACTCATTAAAAAAGGGGAACTGTTAATAAGTTTACTAATAAGTATGATAAGCAGTATTGAGAAGAATACTGATTCAGTTTTGAGGTACTTGCAAACCTGTTAGTGAAAACAGGAGTAAGCATTGAAAAATGATGAAAAAAATGAAAAATGAACTTTTGAAAGAAGCTTTGTGTTGCTGGTTTTTACAGAAATGATCAACTGGGAAACCAGTATCTGGTCAATTGCAATTTGAAAAGGATTTATAGTTAAATAGAAAAATAGGTGGTGATGAATCTTCTATTGTATGCTTGCTTCTTCAGCTCTTTCTCCATACAATAATGCAAATTGTCCCTTTCTTGAATTCTACTGTCTGGCCAATTAAATAATTTTAGTAAGTGTTTCTCAATGAATTTCTTGTTTACTACCTCAGCTCGTGAAAGTCCCATAGATCAATGAGGCAATTCATTTAAAATAACCTGAAATTCTGGTATCATCTGCACCCAGTTTGTATGCCTAGCAGAACGATATTTAAGGCAAAGTCTCCCAATTTATTTCATTATTCTTGTGGAGGGGTTGGACTGGGAATGATAGATGCAGTAACATGTCTTATGCTTTCCAATGCCAGAAGTGCCTTAAGACTATTACTTAGAAACTGTGTTACATTCTCAGTCAGCAATCTGTTTGGCTTGCTTGTATCCACAAAGTATTCTCTAAAGAAAATAATTGTAGTGACTGTGTTTGTCAGTTTTATAGGATATGGTTTAACAACATTCAACTTCAACAAATCTATAATGTATTCCGCTTCTACCCTTGGTAAATGTTCCAAATAAATCTGCTGCTGTTGAATCATGTGGAGCTTTTGTTATTATTGGATATATTTTATAAGTTATTTGACCTTTATCTTCCTTAACCATTTGACATAATTCACACAATTGTATAAATTTTCTTACTTCTGTACTTAAATTCTTAAATCAATAAAATCTTATCATGTGTCTAATGCATTTTCACATACTAAAATATCCATGTTCCTTATGTGAAGGCCAAATTCGGTCTTCTACCACTATTGAAGGAATAAATAACTTCTAGTGACATAGCTTCTCATTGACTCTCCAAAACAAAGAAATTTCACTCATTATCCACTTCTTCTTGTTCATCTCCTTTAATGTTCCTTGCTCATGGAGTCTGATAATATTCCAAAATATTTATCAGTTCCAATTCTTCTCTTATAGCTCTTGCTATTAATCTTACATCATTTTTTTGTTTAACTAATAAACAAAAAGTTGACCCTAAATATACTTCTTGTCATTCCTATAGGAAATCTAGAAAGAGCTTTAGGTGCTGTGTTATATGAAACTGCAATATAATTTACCTCTTAAGTTCCTATAGAAAGAGAACCCATCTCATTAATCTGCTGTGTAGTAGCCTACTCTCAATGAAGAATGTCGGTATGTGGTGATCTGTATATATTATTATCTTTGATCCCCAGATTATAAGTTGAGATTTATGCAAGCCCCAAACTGTAGACAATAATTCCTTTTCAGTAGACACATAATTTATTTCATTTCTACTAAGACTTCCACTGACAAAAGCTATTTTTCTGTGTTGACCTTTATCTAGATTCCATTCCTGTTGAAATACTTCAGAACTTGAAATGTTTCAGATTGACTCAGCTGCATTGTGATTTGGTAGACTTCACCTCATGCACCAAACACTTAAATAAATTACCACCTGAACAATCATTGTGCATACAATGTATGTTGCTTACTGAATTTTCAAGTGCCTTTAAGTATTATTATTCAGGTTCCAGCTAATCTGTGCCCTGAATCCATGTGCCTTCTTCTCCAACTTGGCTCAGACTTTGCCTCCTTGCAGGCTGCAGAGAAACACAATGGAAAGTAACTTTTCATTCTCATTCACTCCACCACATAATTAAGAAGTGAGATTCAATTCGCCTTTTATATTAGCTTCAAAATTACAACTCAGTACATGTTAAATGAAGGCAGCTACCAACTCTACATACTACATGTACTACATACTTAACAGATCTGATATTCAACTTGATAATTGACAGTTACAATAAATTTATTATCTTCGACATTTTGCATTCTTAGATTTCACAGAGTTCTTTCTTCTGAACTGTTGACTCCATGGAACTCCTATCTCCACCGCAGCAGGTAGGGTCATCTGACTCCTACCCACTTCTGTATAGTCACTGGATCATTAGTTCTGGTATCAGCACTTAATGATTTAAAATGTCTGACAACAGTGGGGTGCTCACCACTTTTCGACTACTATCTGTCATGAACATCTTTTCTCTGACATGTATTTAAAGATGTGTTACGTCTCATTCAAGGAATGGGATATATCACTACCAACCTAACCCATATTTCAGAGGCATCAGTAGCTAATTTAAAGGTTTTATGAATCGAAGGGTGACTTACAATTTCGGCATCTCATAGGGTTTGCTTGGTATTGTTAAATGCATAAGCTGTGCCATTATCCCAAATCCACTTAGTCCATTGTTTCAGTAATCACAGTAGTCATGGATTGTTCACTGTTTTCTTCTTACAAAACATCCATCAAATCCAACTCAACCTAAAAAAGTAATGCAACTGTGCTACACTTCAAGCTTAGGGCAATCTTTTATTGCTTGAATTCTCCCCTGATTGGTTTAGAACCCCTCTGTAGTGACTATGTTCCAGAAACTTTAATTCTTGGCTTCCAAAGTGAGACATAGACTGATTTGCAGTTATTCCATTTTCTTACAATTTTTTTTTTAAATTACAATATCCACCCAGGTTTTGTGATTAGAAATTATTAGTAAGTCATCCACATACATAATTAGTTCTTTTACTAATTCACTACCTAAAGACTCATCCAGTATATAGATAAAAGCTGCCATGGAAATGTTTACCCCAAAAGGTAGTAGTTTAAGGTGGTGAGATTTTTGTTCAAATGGGAATAATGTATAAAGTCTGGATTCTTCTGGTAGGGAAATTTGCCAATAGCTAATGAACAAATCAGCTCAGCTACAGACATATGATTCTTGAAATCTTGATGAAAATTCTTCTATACTGACCAACATATTACACACTGTTTGAAGGTTTTTATTTAAATTTCATATGTCTAGCACCAAACAAATGCCTTCTGCAGGTTTTTTCAGCACTAGAAAAGGATTATTGTGTACACTTAAGCTACATTCATCAGTACCATTATCATTCATCTTTTGTATCTCTTCTTGAAGACTTATGGCTGTAGCAAATGGTTACAGAAGAAAGATTTTTCCTCTTCTATCTTAAACTTCCACACAAATTCATTAATAGCATCCAGTTAGGCTGAAAAATCCTTATTTATGTGTTAGTAATAAATTCTTAATGTATCTTCTGCTCTCATGTCAGTGTATTTGATTCCTAGGATTTTAGCTTTCTGCTTTCTCATAATTCTTCCTCTTTCAGGCTCTGATTCTCCACTGCTATTATATTAGCTGTTGCTGTTAAATGTTAATTATTTTTGCATGGTACTGTGTATGTATTGACTTCTCTTTTCCATAGTACTCTATTCTCATACAAACTTAGTGACACTTTATTGTCAAGTAACCATTCTAAACCTAGAAGTACATCTCAGTTAAGATTCATTGCATTTAACAAAGTTTGATAAAAACTCAAAATATTAATTGATATTCTCAATTCTAACTTAAAAGTATTTCTTTACTTCCTGTTATCCCTACAATGCAAACTCCAGTCATGGGGAGTGTATGGCAAACATATTTCTTTTGCATTTTTACAATTAATTCCGGTGATATTAGGCACATCTTCCTACCTGACTCTAAGTATATTCAACCTCTGTCCCAAGAATCTTACCAGATGCAGTCAGTTTTATTTGTTCTTAGTGTTACCATTTTCCTCTTCCAATAATCATTCATCCTTAGACAATGGACATGTCAGGGCTGCCACTTTTTCAAATGTGGGCTTCTTGCCTTGTTCCTACTCCAGATTGTGCATTGTTTTCCAAGCTTAGAAACATAAATTGGCTCTCCACAGGTCTATTAGATAACTCCCTTTTCATTATTAGAATTATACACAATATTTAATAGATTCCATGATTAATCATTCTAGTTATATTATTTTTTATTCATATTTTACTATATTTTGTTCATTGCTATATTGGAAACAAGGGTTATACCTGCTTCCATTGGTATTCTTGGATCATAAGTTTCCCTCATGGTTACAATCTCCTCATTCTTTATTTAATGTGCATAATCCTTGTGAGAAAATCAATAGTTCATTTACACTTGCCCGCCCATGATTCTGTATTAGTTTCCTGCATGGTAGTTTCTACAGATAATTTTCATATCAAATTAAGTAATAGATATCAGGTATTATCAGACAGTCTGTAGTGCAAAAAGAGAAAGTCATTGCAAATGCTCATGAATACCTTATGGCAAAAGGTCTCAATGAGAAACATTTAACTTGTTCTGTCACCAAAAAAAGTTCTACTAGATTATATATTAGAAACAAATGTGATGATAGGGTGAACAATTTATTGCTGGGGAAAAATGGCAGGGCTGAAAATTGGAAAGTAAATCAAGAAAATATTTACTTATTCTCAGACAGTCATGGAAGAGGGCTAGATTAAACACTGAAAGAAAAAAATGAAGAAGGTAAATGTTATGGGTCTAGTGAAACCAGGTGCACCTCTGCATGTTGTTACAAAAGATATCCACAAATACAAAGACTCGCGTTCAAATAACTCATTTATAATAGTAGCTGAAGCAAAGGATGTTTACAAAAACAAAGCAAAACATGCAATAAGAGATCTGAAGAAAATGCTAGAGTGTGTGCCATCACTCAAAATAACTATTGTTAGTATTCCTGAGCGACATGACCTAACAAAAACATCTTGTGTAAATAAAGAAATAGATATTACAAATTGTAAAATTAAGAAAATATGCAAACTGTTCTGCAACATGAGCTTTCTTAAAGCTGCCAGTCTAAGAGAAGGCTTCACAATGCATGGTATGCACAGGAACAGCAGTGACAAATCTAGCTTGTGTGACTTAATACTGGAAAACCTAAATCAGTTCAATGAAACACAGTATCCACCAATAGCAGTGAGTATGGTGGAGCCTAATCTAGGATCACAGGGTGGTACAACTGCAGTGACTTCAGATAAATTGAGAAACAATTCAAGTAAAGAAAGCTCAGTTTCTACTATATCAACTGTCCTTTCAACAGTGGAAGTGTCATTAACTCCAGCTACAGCAACTACAGCACAGTGTCATCAACTTCAGATACATGAACTACAGCACCTGAAACATTAACTGCAGCAGGATCAACAATTAGATCACAGTGTTCCACCAAAACTACTGTAGTGTCACCAAGGCCTTCAGCAGTCTACAATCAAAAGAGGAGCTTGAGGCCTAGAAAACCTGCTCTACTAAATCACGATTTTTTATGGTTTCGCAACAAAAAGGGGAAAACCATGACTTAGGTAAGTCAGTCAGAAATGACACTCAGCAAAAGATCAATTATCTAACGAGCATGTGCAAAAACTCACCCATCTTGAAACCTAGCAACTCACTTCCTTAGAAAGACAATACTAAACGTGACAAACTGTGTATTTTCCATCAAAATATAAGGGGGCTAAGAAGTAAACTAGAACTGTTGACAATGAATATTAGTGACAGTAATACTGTTGATAGTGCTGTTATCCTTTGTATTAACAAATACCATGTAAAGGAGGGTATCAATATGCTGAATCTAGATGGCTGTCATATTACCTCTCACTTTTGTAGAAACAGTGTGCAGAAGGGTGGTGTAACAATATATGTAAAAAAGAATATAATGTATAGATCTCTAGAGCTCACAAAACACTGTTTTGATCAGCATTTTGAAGCTTGTGGTATAGAAATTAACACCAAGACCCTGTCACTCGAATCTCTTCTATCCCATATTTATTCAAAAAATAAAAATACTGCAGTCTTAGGAGACCTTAAGATTAACTTTCTAGATTATGATAGTAGTAGAGCTGACCTGCTACATATAATGAACACTTACAACCTCACACCCATGGAAGACATCCCCACAAAGGTTACAAACTACTGTGCAAATCTTATAGATAATATTTTCATTGATGAGAATAGAAACACCAATGCAACAGTAAAACAAGTCCTAAATGGTCTTTCAGATAGTGCTGTTATCCTTTGTATTAACAAATACCATGTAAAGGAGGGTATCAATATGCTGAATCTAGATGGCTGTCATATTACCTCTCACTTTTGTAGAAACAGTGTGCAGAAGGGTGGTGTAACAATATATGTAAAAAAGAATATAATGTATAGATCTCTAGAGCTCACAAAACACTGTTTTGATCAGCATTTTGAAGCTTGTGGTATAGAAATTAACACTTTTGTAGAAACAGTGTGCAATGAAATATGCCCACACAAGAAGGACAAAGTCTGTTAAAGGTCATTTAGGGTAATTAATAATGAAAATCTCATGATCTTCAGCAGTTATCTTCAACTCATTAACTGGAGTCCAATTTATGGAGCACTGAATGTCAATAACAAATTTAACCTATTTGTAAATGAATTTATGTGCCACTTTGAAGCTGTCTTTCCTCTAAGAACTGCAAAGAGCAAGTACCAGAGCCATACCAGCAAACAGTGGCTCACAAAAGGAATAAAAACATCATGTAGGAGTAAAAGACTGTTTTATGTTTCTCTCAGAATTGCAAATGATCCTGAAATAAGAGCTCATTATAAAATGTACTGCAAGATCTTAAATGAAGTTCTGATGATGGCAAAAAGTATGTTCATCAAATCAGAAATAGATAATTCTGGCAACATAATAAAAACCATCTGGGGTATTATTAAAAGAGAAACTGGTAGTTACTCGAACAATGCAGAAAATATTGAAGTTAGACATTGATAAAGGTGAAAATCTTGCAAAAATTTTCAACAAGCATTTTTTGACTGCAGCAGATAAAATATTGTGTAATGGTTCTATAAATGAGGCTCCAAATCTTTTACAAAGAAGTAGACTTAGTGCAATGCCCCAGATTAGCATGCCTCCTGTCACTGTTGAGGAAATTAGGAAAATAATAATGACCATGAAAAACAAAAACTCAATTGGTATTTATGGTATTTCCATCAAAGTGTTGAGACACACACACATTTTCATTTTTAAAGTCCTGTGCCACATCTTTGATGAATCACTAAGACTAGGAATTGCCCCTGATGCAGTGGTGAAACCATTGTACATGAAGGGTGACAGAAAGGAAGTAACCAATTATCGTCCTATTTCACTCTTAACTTGTTTCTCCAAGATTCTTGAGAAACTTGTACACAGAAGGATTTTTGAACATCGTAGTAAATACAATATTCTCAATAAAAGTCAATTCGGTATCCAGAAAAACATCTCAACGGAAGATGCAACCTACTCTTTCACCAATGCAATTCTTGAATCAATCAATAATAAAATGTCCCCAACTGGAATTTTTTGTGACCTTTCTAAGGCGTTCGATTGTGTGAACCATGAGATTTTTCTGAGAAAGGCAGAATTTTATGGGTTAACTGGAGAAGCAGGGATGTGGCTTGCTTCCTATTTAAAGGACCGGAAACAGAAAGTCATGGTAAACGACACTATTGGGGAACTAGTGTCCTCTTCTTGGGGCACAATAAACTTTGGAGTCCCACAGGGCACTATTCTGGGTCCTTTACGTTTCCTTATTTTCATAAATTACCTTCCAATGTGTACAAGGGCTAAGGTAAAATTTACTTTGTTTGGCGATGACATGACGACTCTGGTAGACAAGTCAACAAATACTATTCTTGAGATCACTGTAAATGCAATTTTTCAGGAGACCTTTAACTGGTTTACCTCTAAAGAATTATCACTAAATTTTGAAAAAAACTCAGTTGATTCAATTCCACACAAGCCAAAATATCGAAGGTGAGGTTAATGTTAAATACAATGATGGGAATTCAGCAAGAGTGGAGTCAACAAAGTTCCTGGGTTTACTTGTTAATAGCGATCTAAACTGGTGCTTACACATTCCTTACCTATATAAAAAAACTAAGCTCAGCAATTTACGCTATTCATGCAGTTGCTTCCTTCAGTGACTTAAATACTTTGAAAGTTGCCTATTTTGATTATTTTCATGCCCTAATGGCCTATGGAATTAAATTCTGGGGAAACCAGCTAAAGGCAAACAAAATCCTCATAGCCCAGAAAAGAGTCATTAGAATTCTGTGTGGTGTCTATTATAGACATTCCTGCAGGAAACTCTTCTCCAAGAGCAGAAAATACTCACAACAGTACCTCAGTACACTTTCTCTCTCATGTGTTTCTTGTGTAAAAACCATTCCCTTTTTGAAATGAAGAGCACGTATCATAACTATGACACTAGGATAAAAAATGATCTACATCTTGAACAAAAGAATCTAAGTATGGTACAAAAAGGAGTACACTACTCTTGCATAAAAATATTTAATGCTCTCCCTCAGGCAATAAAAATGTCAGTTACTGATCCACCTACTTTTAAAGATTAGCTTAAACAATAGCTTCTAAAACCATTTACTCAATGGGCGAATTTATGTATGAGAATATGTAAATTGATTTTGATGTATTGTAAGTCTATTCAATGTAATTTGTAACTTTTTACAAAAACCAATTCTTGTAAACATTTTTTACTATGTAATATATATTTCTTTGTACAACCTATTATTATAAACAAATGTCTCAAATCTCTGTAAGGGACACGTTCTACACCCAAACGATTTATCACTAATGGGTCTACAGAACACAAATGAAATAAATAAATAAATAAAATAAATAAAAGGAACTGTTTATCATTTATCAGCTTCTGCTTCCAAATAGATAAGATCAAAGTTGGTTTTCCTGGAGTCATCCCAGTATTTCATCAAGGATTCAGAAAACAACCTCAAAAATGAGCAGCATGAACATATCCTTCTCATTTAAATTTAGGAAATTTGTTTGGACAAGTTTGTTCCATTTCCAAGATGTAGTTCCTCTGTTAACTCTTCAGGGAACTGGCCATTATTATTATATGTATTTTTACTAACCCATTCCTTTGTTTTGACTGGTTTATCCCAGAGATCTTGTAGTTCATCTTGTTCCTACCAGTCGCAGCTATTAAATGAGTCATGCTGGCAAATGATTCAATCTTTTCTTGTAATGTTTGTCCAAATAAGTCACTAATACACTCTTCTGAAGTTGCAAGAGTAGAGCCCAAGATTGCCATTATGTCAGATTCTTTACTTTGCTCTGATTCATTTAACCTATCTTAGATTTGTTGATGCACTTGCGTAAATTCTTGATTCTTGTTCAGAAAAATCTCTAATCTCTTTTAACCCTACATTCACATGCCTGAACTCTTCATTAATGTCATTTCTTACTAAGTCACATTGTTTAATCACTTCTAAATATTGGGCCTCTACTAAAGTTCTCATTGGAGCCTGTAACAGAGTTATCCCATAATTAATTTCAAATTTTTCTTTACCTGAACCCCTTGAGGACATCTGATTCCTGATTCATGAATTACAGTTAATAATAATAATAATAATAATAATAATAATAATAATAATTACTAAAAATAAATTGTAATTTAACAGTCATATGTGAATACAGCTTTACTGTATGGTTAAATGATGATGGTGTCCTCTTGGGTAAAATATTCCGGAGGTAAAATAGTCCCCCATTCAGATCTCTGGGCGGGGACTAGTCAGGAGTATGTTGTTATCAGGAGAAAGAAAACTGGCATTCTATGGATTGGAGCGTGGAATGTCAGATCCCTTGATCAGGCAGATAGGTTAGAAAATTTAAAAAGGGAAATGGGTAGGTTAAAGTTAGATATAGTGGGAATTAGTGAAGTTTGGTGGCAGGAGGAACAAGACATCTGGTCAGGTGAATACAGGGTTATAAACACAAAATCAAATAGGGGTAATGCAGGAGTAGGTTTAATAATGAATAGGAAAATAGGAATGTGGGTAAGCTACTACAAACATATAGTGAAAGCATTATTGTGGCCAAGAGAGATATGAAGCCCACGCCTACCACAGTAGTACAAGTTTATATGCCAACTAGCTCAGCAGATGATGAAGAGATTGATGAAATGTATGATGAGATAAAAGAAATTCTTCAGGTAGTGAAGGGAGACAAAAATTTAATAGTCATGGGTGACTGGAAATCGATAGTAGGAAAAGGAAGAGAAGGAAACGTAGTAGGTGAACATGGAATGGGGCTAAGGAAAGAACAAGGAAGCTGCCTGGTAGAATTTTGTACAGAGCATAACTTAATCATAGCTAACACTTGGTTCAAGAATCATAAAAGAAGGTTATATACATTGAAGAAGCCTGGAGATACTGATAATGGTGAGACAGAGATTCAGGAATCAGGTTTTAAATTTTAAGACATTTCCAGGGGCAGATGTGGACTCTGACCACAATCTATTGGTTACGAACTGTAGATTAAAACTGAAGAAACTGGAAAAAGGTGGGAATTTGAGGAGATGGGACCTGGATAAACTGAAAGAACCAGAGGTTGCAGAGAGCTTCAGGAAGAGCATTAGGGAACGATTGACAAGAATGGGGGAAAGAAATACAGTAGAAGAAGAATGGGTAGCTTTGAGAGATGAAATAGTGAAAGTAGCAGAGGCTCAAGTAGGTAAAAAGATGAGGGCTAATAGAAATCCTTAGGTAACAGAAGAGATATTGAATTTAAGTGATGAAAGGAGAAAATATAAAAATGCAGTAAATGAAGCAGGCAAAAAGGAATATAAACATCTCAAAAATCAGAATGACAGGAAGTGCAAAATGGCTAAGCTGGGATGGCTAGGGTACAAATGTAAGGATGTAGAGGTGCATATCACTAGGGGTAAGACAGATACTGACTACAGGAAAATTAAAGAGACCTTTGGAGAAAAGAGAGCCACTTGTATGAATATCAAGAGCTCAGATGGAAGCCCAGTTATAAGCAAAGAAGGGAAAGCAGAAATGTGGAAGGAGTATATAGAGGGTATACATAAGGGTGATATTCTTGAGGAAAATATTATAGAAATGGAAGAGAATGTAGACAAAGATGAAATGGGAGATATGATACTGCATGAAGAGTTTGACAGAGCACTGAAAGACCTAAGTTGAAACAAGGCCCCGGGAGTAGACAACATTCCATTAGAACCACTGACAGCCTTGGGAGAGCCAGGCCTAACAAAACTCTACCATCTAGTAAGCAAGATGTATGAGACAGGCGTAATACCCTCAGACTTCAAGAAGAATATAATAATCCCAATCCCAAAGAAAGCAGGTGTTGACAGATGTGAAAATCACTGAACTATCAGTTTAATAAGCCACGGCTGCAAAATACTAACATGAATTCTTTACAGACGAATGGAAAAACTGGTAGAAGTTGACCTCGGGGATGATCAGTTTGGATTCCATAGAAATTTTGGAACACGTGAGGCAGTACTGACCTACGACTTATATTAGAAAATACATTAAAGAAAGGTAAACCTACGTATCTAGCATTTGTAGACTTAGAGAAAGCTTTTGACAATGTTGACTGGATTACTCTCTTGCAAAGTCTGAAGGTACAGGGATAAAATACAGGGAGCAAAAGGGTATTTACAATTTGTAGAGAAACCAGATGGCAGTTATAAGAGTCGAGGGGCATGAAAGGGAAGCAGTGATTGGGAAGGGAGTGAGACAGGGTTGTAGCCTATCCCCAATGTTATTCAATCTGTATATTGAGCAAGCAGTAAAGGAAACAAAAGGAAAAATTTGGAGTAGGAATTAAAATCCATGGAGAAGAAATAAAATCTTTGAGGTTTGCCGATGACATTGTAATTCTGTCAGAGACAGCAAAGGACCTGGAAGAGCAGCTGAACAGAATGGACAGTGTGTTGAAAGGAGGATATAAGATGAACATCAGCAAAAGCAAAACGAGGATAATGGAATGTAGTCGAATTAAACCAGGTGAAGCTGCGGAAATTAGATTTGGAAATGAGATGCTTAAAGTAGTACATGAGTTTTGCTATTTGGGGAGCAAAATAACTTGAAGTAGAGAGGATATAAAATGTAGACTGACAATGGCAAGGAAAGCATTTCTGAAGAAGAGAAATTTGTTAGCATCAAGTATAGATTTAAGTGTCAGGAAGTCGTTTCTGAAAGAATTTGTACGGATTGTAGCCATGTATGGAAGTGAAACGTGGATGATAAATAGTGTGTACAAGAAGATAATAGAAACTTTCAAAATTTGGTGCTACAGAATAATGCTGAAGATTAGATGGGTAGATCACATAACTGATGAGGAGGTATTGAATAGAACTGGAGAGAAGAGAAATTTGTGTAACAACTTGACTAGATGAAGGGATACGTTGGTAGGACATATTCTGAGGCATCATGGGATCACCAATTTAGTATTGGAGGGCAGCGTGGAGGGTAAAAATCGTAGAGGGAGACCAAGAGATGAATACACTAAAGGTACTGGGAGATGAAGAAGCTTGCACAGGATAGAGTAGCATGGAGAGCTGCAACAAACCAGTCTCTGGACTGAAGACCACCACCACCACAACAACAACAACATGTGAATTATTTCCAAAAAGTGCCTTTTGAAATACAACACATGTGCCATGATGTTCATGTTTAACTCAGCCTCATTTGCATATAGATTAACAACCAAGTGTATGTGTGTTCACCTTTACCTTGTTAACCTGAGGATTTATTTTTACATTATAGTATAGGACCTGGCATTTAAATCAGTACTGGATTTCTCTAATTTAACATTTAAGTCAGTTATAGACTTCAACACCTCCTCCATCTTCAGTGTCAACATCAGCATGCAGTAGAAGCAATAATTAGTTACAACTAATCTTTTCCTCCTACCAACTGTGACAGTGTGTAGAAAGTTCCGTTGAACAAAGCTTTTGGTACTTAAAATATCCTGTTTACCCCACAATACAGACCACAAATGAATAAATAAGTTGAAGTTGGCATTAATAAAGCTCAGTGAAATGTTTGCATTAGGATGGGAGGGAAGCATCTCATAGTGCTTGGTGAACTACTTTAATGGATGTTGGCGAGCAGCAGATGTAAACACCAGTGGCTCCTGGGTTATTGTTTTTGGAGTTAATGAAACAGTCATAGTCCATTTATAACTCTGATTGCCAGTCTTCTGAGTCATATATTATAATAAATTCCTCTGTGATGTAACTGTCATAGATTGATTGAATGATTATTTACTGACCAATTAAATATTCTGAGGACTGTGATCCTTCTTAGACATAATTACTGAAACACTTTGTCGTAATACTTCTGCTGCTGATCACATTGCTAAGAACCACAGCATTATTTGTTATGAAATTTTCCTTTAAAATAGTGCATTTCTTCTTGATATTCTTTAATTTTTGTCCTAATTTTCTTGATCCCCAGCACCAAAATTATTCTGAATCCTCCACTAGGACACAGAATGAAATGTGGGTCCACCTAGATTGTGATAGAAATGCATATGTTTAAATTTCAAGTGCTGTTACTCTTAAATTCTGAACGGCTACATTTTACAATATTATTCAGACAAACTGTGTAGTTCATATTTGTGTGATGTAATCTGGAAGCTTTGATAATGTTTTAGATTTCTACTAAATAATAGAAAGCACATCCTCTGGAACATAGTTATAATTCACTTTCCATTATAATTGAATTGTGGAAGACCACTTTATGTTTTATTCATGTTCAGACATTCATTATGACATTACATTAATTCTGTTTGACATTAACAAATGACAGTTCTGTATGAATCTGATAGCTAACCCAGTGCTCTCTGTCTTCCGTGGCATCAGCACTATTGTCATGGCATGCCATTTTATTTGATGATATGCCCCACTTCTCCAACCCATGACACACTAGCTGGAAATAGCTGCCAAGAAAGCAGGTGATGCATTGAATAGAAAAACTACCATTGTCATCCTACCTTGAAGACATGCAGCATCTGTTTGCAACAGTTAATATGCTCAAACAATTGCAGAACTTCTGTGATTCTAAACTACTTAACTAATAAAAATACACTTAACTGTCACAAAATCATTCATTGGTTAGGCATTTACCATAGCAATATGTTGAAAATTTAGTTACTTAAGAAAATAATTAGGAACTAAAACCATGACACCCAGCAATGAGCAAACTTACTAAATATGATAATATTTTTGCATTATAAATATTGCTCATTGCTTTTATTTAACTTTTTTTAATATGGTAGTCATCTGAAGAGATCCTTCTGTATCTTCTACTTTGTTCCTGAACTATCTAATCACATCAGATCTTGTTTGATTTTCTACTAGACTTTAGCCAGTTATCAGATCATGATGCAAACTATTGAACATATTATGATTAGTACTAAAATAAATAACTGAAATTATTGGAGATACTATGAATAATGACAGAAAATTTGCTGCCTTTGCGATTTTTTGTGCTTGACTTTAAGGATTTTAATGTTTAATCAGCACTGATATCTATTTATAATAATAGTTACTGAAAACTGCATACCTCAACTACTGTAGAATTTTATGAAATGTTTTTCAAACTTGACTGAGATGATATGTGAGCCATATTATTGTATGTAATCTGTAAAAACTATTGTTCTAATTGCAGATTATAAATGGACCAGAATATAAACTTTTGCTTCGTGGTGTTGCAGTATTACCACAGTACAGTGTGTCTTTCACTGAATACAATTTTGGACCTTGTCTTATATTTAATACCAACATTTTTTATTACAATACAACACTGATTTTCAGTAATGAAGAGTACAGTTCAATGACGTGAGTAAAAAGACACAGATACAAAATTGCAAAATAATAGAACTTGTAGAAAGTCAACATTCCTTTTTCCCTGTGGTAAACTAAATTGTAACATTTTGTGTGTTTTATGTTGTATATCTAGGATTAAAGTATTTAAAGTGCAGATGTAACTGTTAATATTCCAGAAAGCTAACTGTGAGCTAATACAGGTTGCATTATTTACATTATATATTACTATATATTATACTATACTATTTTAGGTCATAGTTGAGATCTTGAAAGAAACCAAAAGATGGTCTTTCAATGCAACAAAATGAGGTGAGAAAATATTATGGCGGAAAGGGGCAATAATGCAGAATAATATTGTAATAATAAGGGGAATAATTTTTCTCATTTTGTGGAGTAGCAGTATTCCACTATGGGACAGAAAACCTTCAAGATTTGTATATACAAAACCTACTCTACATATTTTCAAGAAAATAAAGCACCTCCCTGCTTTTCCTCTTCATGCATTCCACCATTTATTTTTAATTTTCATTTTACCCACTCCAGCCAGTACAATCTCTAAATGAGAGACGCAGTGTTGAGGTAATGTATCTGTGTAAGTTTGTACCAAACTAAACTGCCAGTGATCCTACAGAATAATATTGTAATAATAAGGGGAATAATTTTTCTCATTTTGTGGAGTAGCAGTATTCCACTATGGGACAGAAAACCTTCAAGATTTGTATATACAAAACCTACTCTACATATTTTCAAGAAAATAAAGCACCTCCCTGCTTTTCCTCTTCATGCATTCCACCATTTATTTTTAATTTTCATTTTACCCACTCCAGCCAGTACAATCTCTAAATGAGAGACGCAGTGTTGAGGTAATGTATCTGTGTAAGTTTGTACCAAACTAAACTGCCAGTGATCCTACAGCTACAGTTTTGTTCTTATACTTAGGTTTGGTTCTTAGCACCAGAGTTAACCTCCTATAGCATATCCAAAGAAATTCTTTCTTTGCTGTTTCTTTTGCATTTTCCAAGCAAACAGATGACACAGTCTAATTCATTAATTAATTGACTGTTCTATAAATCAGAAGTTAAAAATTATATTCACCTTAATTTTTATTGTGTTGTTACATAGCCTTGCTCATTGTCCTGTAACAAACTTGAATATCCTTTGCAGGTGACCTAGGTTTGTTATGCTTCTGAACAAAGTCCTTTCCCCTGTGACTGCTGGTTTGGCATAGTACTTTCATCAAACAACTATATTAATAATGATCATCTGTTCACTTTTGTGAAAATGAAGTTGTATGAATTTTTAACTGAAATACTTTTTAAGAATCACTTTGCATGTATTTCATCATAGTACAGATCCAAATAGATTCTGAATATAAAACTTTCATGTATTGAATTTTTATAAATTCATATTACATAACTGCAATGGAGACATGTCCCACACTAGCCTCCCCACATCTGTGCACCATTCACACTTTGTACCAACTCTCTTCATAATAATTAAGTGAATATTACAAACCAAAACAAAGATACATTTCAATGGTTCACAGAGTTTCTTAGGTATCAAGACAATTCATCTGTGATATCTTTTGTGTGGAAGATCATATTCAAATGAAGTACGGTATGTAATATATAAATTGTTAGGTACTTTAAATATAGCTTTTAGAATTGGTTTTTAGGAACTTGTATTTGGCAAGAAAAACTTATTTGCTGATAGCTGTAAGACTGATCATGTAAGGTAATTAATGTTTCCAGAAAAAGGTAAAAGTAAGAAAAAACAGATATTCAAAACATAATTAAGAAATTTAGTATGATAAATGATACTTTCAAAAAAAGTGTCACCATATGCCTAAAATGGACCTGCAAGTTCACACAAAGAAAGTATGTTTTACAAATGCCAATAAATATTGTGAGAATGAGAATGGTGTTGAGAGATTCATATGGCACATCTGTATCACTGTCTACTACTGCACAGATATCACAAAAGTATAGATTCATTTTATGTTTCACACATTCTAGCTTGCTAATACTGATGTCTTTATCAAAGTAAGTTTCGGGCGCTGATGACCACACAGTTGAGTGCCCCGCGCCACAAACCAAACATCATCATCGTCATCAAAGTAAGTTTCCCTTTAACCATGCCTGGTTTTGAACATTTTGTCTGAAGCAAGATGCACAGAAATGTTCTCACTAAATGTTTAACAATATCTAAGATTTTATTTGGTGTCTTGTCAGTTCTAGCAAATAGTTTCAAGCCATCCATTTTAAAAAGATGACTAATTAATTTAAGGTCATCATGGGAGTCACAGCAGAAAAAGTGTCTCTTCAGTAGTATTGAGGGAGAACTCAGAAAAATACTAAGAGGTGAAACAAACAAAAAAAATCACCCATAAATAGTCCCCTCTTTATCCCTAAAACTCATATCTGAAATCACAGTTATCTTTTATTTACATATAGCAGGATGTTCATTGTTCCATGCTATAATTGCAGAAATGTAACAATTTTGCACATACAACCAGTTCAGTATCAAAACATTTCAGTACCCAGTTACAAGAGACATTTCTATATGCCTATCTGTAATACATCCCTAATGCAGCAAAACATAGATTGCTACTTATCATAAAGATGACCCACTATGGTGGAGATAGGCACAATTCAAAAGACACTTACACATAAGCTTTTGGCCATAGCCTTCATAGAAAAAGAAAGAGGAAGACATACCATTCATTCACACAGAGAAGCACACCTCACACACACTTAGCCACCAACTCTAGCAGCTAGGAACAGAATGTAGCTGTCATGTGGAATGAAAGCAGCAATCTGGAGAGGGAAGGGACAGGCAAGGGATAGCAGTGTACTAGTGGGTGGAGAGAGGAATGCTGTCTGGTGTAGTGTGCGGGGTCTAGATTGCTAAGAGGTGCAGTTTCAGGAGATTATGGGGCAGGGAGATGGGAAAAATGGGGCAAAAAAGAGAGGAGCATGGAAATACAGGCAGGTGCATCAGAAAAGGGTGGCAAAGACAGAGGATGGGAGATGAGAAAGGGGAGGAGATGATAGCACAGAGGGAAGGAAACTGATGGTTGGAGAGTGTGGGTACAGTATGTTAGCATAGGTTGTGGCCATGCTAATTATAGAATGGAGAATGTATTGGAAGGATAACTCCCATCTGTACAGTTCAGAAAAGCTAGTGGTGGAGGGGAGCATCCAGATGGTTCAGGTAGTAAAGCAGCCATTGAAATCCAACATTTTATGTTCAGCTGCATATTGTACCACAGAATGGTCTACTTTGCTCTTGGCCATAGTTTGGCAATGGCCATTCATCCCAGTTCTATGTTCAGTTGCATGTTGCACCACTGGGTGGCCTACTTTGCTCTTGGTCACAGTTTGGCCTTGGCTGTTCATCCCGATGGACATCTAGTTGGTAGTCATACCATTATAAAAAACTGTGCAATCAGTGAAGCAGAGCTGCTCTATGACAAGGCTGCTTTCACCAGTGGCTTGGCCCCTGAAGGGATATTATATACCTATGACAGGACTGGAATAGGAAGTGATGAGTGGATGGATTGGGCAGGTCTTCCACCAAGGTCTTTGTCAGGGATATAATACTTGTGGCAAGGGGTTGACATTGGGAGTGGAATAGGGATAGTCTAGTATGTTGTGGAAGTTGGATAGGTAACAGAACACAACTTTAGGAGGAGTGGGAGGGATATCAGGTAGGATGTCCTTCATTTCAGACATTTTTTATTATTATTAATTCCTTTAACTCCTTGTGTGGAGCATAG
The DNA here is from genome assembly GCF_021461385.2 of Schistocerca piceifrons. NCBI lineage: Eukaryota > Metazoa > Arthropoda > Insecta > Orthoptera > Acrididae > Schistocerca > Schistocerca piceifrons. The sequence goes on along the minus strand of NC_060141.1, from coordinate 139,798,639 downwards.
GGCTGCAACAAAAGGTCACCATCTTGTTCTGTCTTCTGATAGTGCTTTCACTTCTTCCCATCCTATTCCTTACTGTTGACCTTCTGCTTCAACTGATCATCTCCTAATCATTTTGGGCGTGCCTTGTCTCTGTTATCCCCGTGGGATCCAATAAAGTGCTTCCTTCGCAATACGTTCATTTGGTCTCCCAAATGTCTCCTCTTCTTTCTTCTAATTTGCAGTTTGGTTGGCTTCTGGCTGGTTCTTTCCCACAGTGTTTCATTAGAGATGACATTTGGCCACAATACACCCAAGATGTTCCTCAGACATCTGTTGTTGAATGTCTGCAGCTTATGGATTAGCTGCTTTGTCACTTTTCATGTTTCATGTCCATACAGAAGCACAGATTTTTCATTACTTTTAGATATCATCAGTTCAGTCATGATGATAGATAATCAAAGTCCTGGCAAAGGACATGGTTCAGTTATTCAGTCATTGGGTGACAAAGGTGGTACTCCTTTGTGGGTGGTTCTGGTGGGTGATGGGAGGTTTGGGGGTGTGATGGGAAATGGCATGGGAGATCTGTTTGTGGACTAGTTCTGTGGGAATGCCTGTGAAGGTCTTGTGAGGAGCCTCTTTCCCAGTATGCAATTTCTTAAGACTCTAGGTCTCATACATGTAATTTAAAACAATATGTTTTACTACCCTACATTCCATTGAGCAACAATAGGAGTAGTGATTGTAAAATATGTACTGTGCATTTCAGCAATGCCTATTGCTGGCATTCACATATGTGTGTGCAGAGTAAATTGCTTTAATGTTGCTGTAAGTGTACAAACAGTGTTGTATGTTTATTATGATTCAATTTGCTTTTGTTCATTATAATTAGTAAATAGGAATTTGCTTTCTATTTGCTCCTTAGGTTAGACTGTGGTTTTGTTAACAAACCATATCTCACTGTAGAGGTAAATGACAGCTGTGTAGAACCAAGAAAACAAACAGAAATTATAATATCTTTCAAACCACTGAATACCATCAGATACGAGGAAGTGATAGAACTGCTTATCAATGGAGTTCATTGTCAAAAAATACTCATAACTGGTGAAGGAGCAAACTTGAGGGTTAGTAATTTATCTTTTACATTCTCAGTTGAAAACAGTCACATATGCAGCTTTCATGAGATTCTTTTAAATATTTTTAGCAGTTCCACAGCTTCTAATATATTTTTTTTAAATAGTCATGTTTTCACAGTTTTTAGCCTTCCAGATCCACTGTTGGGCTACATCTTCATGATTTTTCGCTACAACTCCAATGTTGGATGATGTTAGACACATTTCTATTAGTGTAAAATAAATAATATTTGGGGAGAATGCATTTGGTAGAAAAATTAGATTGGAAAGGGTTAAATAGCAGCCAATCAGTATTAGTGTGTTTTCCTCACTGAAAGACAATATATGATTCCCAGAAGTCTCTGAGCTGTAACTTCCAATATATTCTTCCTATTATATATCATTACTGGCATATTGTTATGTCTCCTAAGTCTCATGGGTTTTCATCTTTAGCCAATTTATAGATTCTTTCTAAGTAAACAATGACTCATACCACAATACAGTCAAGTTTACTTGTTTAGTTAATTTTATTTTTTACTTTAAACATACAATGATTAGTTTTAATTGGAAGTTTCACAGTAAATATATCAGTGGTCAACATTTCACATAATCTATTAGTGGTCTAACAGATTTTTTTTTTTTTTAAATTGTGTTTTTTTTTTTTTTTTTTTTTTTTTTTTTTTTTTTTTTTTTTTTTTTTTTAAAAAGTGGCAACACAGACAAATACCATATTAGAAAATAATAAAATACTGGATTGTAAAGGCTTTCATGGCTGCTTCTTGACAAATTGCCTGTTGGCTACTGTTTAGGGTCTTCGGTCAATGTTTATTTGATAATTTTTTGGATGTTTCACCAGCATAAATGGCTGGAATTGTCAAAGCTTCAATAGTGGTGGAAGTGCACGAGCAGTACTCCCATTAACTGTACAACAAACAAATATACCAGGAGAAACTGAAGAGTCATATCTTTTTTTCTTTTTTTTATGTCTGGAGTAAAGTACAAGTCTAACACCCATATCTTTCTTGGAAACAACAAAAAAACAATTGCTGCAGTCACTAAATAGTTCTTTCTCTTGTGTCCCAACTTCCCATTTTCTGTAGGCCTCTCTGTATTGTTTCTCTCTTGGAAAAAGGAGTAACATATGATTTTATAAAGCCTACACCCATGAATTTTAACCTTTCTTGTTTTGCATCAAATACATTGTAATATTCCTACAGGAGACGTCTGAGCTTCATTTTCTGTTCATGCACTGAATCACATTTCACTCCACCAGCAGCATGATTCGGCCTCATAAATTGACATATGGTCGAGAAAGCAGTGTGCTGACCACATGCCCTCCATTTCTGCATCCAGTGATGTTTGTGAGCTACGGATGATATGGTAGCCAGTCGGTATGATGTGGCAGGCAGTCAGTGCCATTGAGCCTTCATGGCCTGTTTGGGTGGAGTTTTTTTTAATTTTAGTAACATCATTAGTTAATTCAGTAATACAAACAGCATCATGTTTTTATCCTTCACCTTGCCTTTCCTTTGTGTGTTATTTGTAGCCTAGTCACAAAAACTTTGTGAATATTCTTCATCTAACACAAAGTTTTAACATTATCCTGCTCACTTTTCTTTTCTTTTGTCACAGTTTCTCTAATGGTTTCCAAAAATAAAATGTCAAATAATTATTGCCCTGTTGTTTGATCACCAATGTCTTGTTTTACTACTGTCCTCAGTTCTTTTTTTTTTTTTTTTTATGTCAGTCATATTTTGTGACCAGTTTTTCACGCCAGACTGATGTGACCACAATGTTTATGTGTGGATGGATATGTGTGTGTGTGCGAGTGTATACCTGTCCTTTTTTCCCCCCAAGGTAAGTCCGCTCCCGGGATTGGAATGACTCCTTACCCTCTCCCTTAAAACCCACATCCTTTCGTCTTTCCCTCCCCATTTCCCTGATGATCCACACTGTTGTCTTGTCTGTAATTATTTTGCATATTTTTCCATCTACCCATTATCAGTTTTGATTATCAAATTTATTTATTTTACTTATTTATTGTATTTTTTTGCATGGAGACACCAACTGGTGTCTTTTGCAAACGTCATAGCATTTTTTTACAAGTTTAGTACAGTCATATACATGATAAAAATGTACCATTGTACCTAATTAGGCAATATTGGGTGTTATATCGTACCTATTACAAATATTCAGATTTTACACAACTATCTATATATATATATATATATATATATATATATATATATATATATATATATATATATATATATATATATATATATATATATATATATATATATATATAGAAACGATGTGACTTACCAAATGAAAGTGCTGGCAGGTCGACAGACACACAAACGAACACAAACATACACACAAAATTCTAGCTTTCGCAACAAACTGTTGCCTCATCAGGAAAGAGGGAAGGAGGGGAAAGACGAAAGGATGTGGGTTTTAAGGGAGAGGGTAAGGAGTCATTCCAATCCCGGGAGCGGAAAGACTTACTGCTTGTGTCTGTATATGTGTGGATGGATGTGTGTGTATGTGTGTGCGCTGGCAGGTTGATAGACACACAAACAAACACAAACATACACACAAAATTCAAGCTTTCACAACCAACGGTTGCTTCATCAGGAAAGAGGGAAGGAAAGGGAAAGACGAAAGGATGTGGGTTTTAGGGAGAGGGTAAGGAGTCATTCCAATTCCGGGAGTGGAAAGACTTACCTTAGGGGGAAAAAGGACAGTTTACACTTGCACACACACACACACACACACACACACACATATCAATCTGCACATACACAGACACAAGCAGACATTTGTAAAGGCAAAGAGTTTGGGCAGAGATGTCAGTTGAGGGGGAAGTACAGAGGCAAAGATGTTGTTGAAAGACAGGTGAGGTATGAGCGGTGGCAACTCGAATTTAGCGACAACTAATGCATGGACTATGGTCTGTTGTTTTTAATTTTGTTCTTTGTCTGTAGTAGCAGTCTTTATTTCTTGTATTATAGGCATGCATATCAAAGCGCTTTGTTGCTTTGTTTTGATGTGTTAATTTGTAAAGATGCAGTGAGTAGACTGTGAGGTATTTATGACGAACAAAGATTTCCTTGCATGAATTTCTATACCCTAATCCATGGATAATTCTGATTGCTCTTTTCTGTAGGGATAATATTCTGTTCATATGTATGTCAGCAGCACAACCCCATATCTCTATCCTGTAATTAATCTGTGCAAAAATGGTTCCATAGTAATAAATTGTTTTTAATGTCTGATGTGGGACTAATTTTGATAACTGGCTGATTAGATGTAATGAACTGCTGATTTTATTGCATAAAAATTTGATATGGTTTACCCATCTTAGATTTTAGTCTAGGTGAATACCTAGAAATCTGCAGCCTTCTGTGTCCACTACTTCAATTCCACATATTTTACTGATAGAGGTTTGGTGTGAGTTTGTAAATTTAAATGGCAATAACTGAGATTTATTAATATTAACTTTCAAACCTTGATCTTGGAAATAAGTAGTTATTTGACATAGTCCCTCAGTTGCTACCAATGTTAACTCATCATTTTGTTTACCAAGAAATAACAGTGAGGTATCGTCTGCATAGGTTACCAATTGGGAGTTGAAAGGTTGCTCTATATCATTTATGTACACTAGGAAAAGGAAAGGGCCCAAAATTGAGCCCTGGGGTGCATCTTGTGTGACTGTCTCATATTTGGACCGGAAATTAATGATCTGATTATTGATTTTGTAAGTCAGCTTTGTACACTGCTTGCGGTTAAATAAATATGTAGCCAGCAATTGCATGGATGCAGCATTTACATTGTATGGCTCAAGTTTACTTAAAAGTAAATCATGGTTTACCAAGTCAAAGGCTTTAGTAAGGTCTAGAAATATGCCAGCTGTTTTCATTCCTTGATCAAGGGCACCATACGTTTTGTGAAGAAATTCCGTAACTGCTGTGATAGTACTATGATCTTTTCAGAATCCATGTTGTGTCTCTGTTAGGAACTTATTTTTCAAGATATAGTCACTAAGTTGTGTCAGCAGCACAACTTCAAATACTTTGCTGAAGACAGGTATTAATGATATGGGCCTGAAATTTGAAACCTCTTCCTTGGATCCTTTTTCATGCACTGGTTTAACATTGCTCCGTTTCAAAACATTTGGAAATGTATGTTCTCTAATACTTCAGTTTACCAGGTGAGTGATTATTTTAACTAATTCCTTATTACATTTTTTAATCACAATACTACTCAAGCCATCCCATCCAGATGAGAACTTATTCCTTAGGTTATTTATTATCCTGCCTATTTCTTTTTCACTTACTTGTTTGAATTCAAAAGGTGGCTCTTCAAAGGAGCAGAGCTTTACCTCACTCCTCACAATTGTGTTATTAACTGGACTAACAGCTGCAGATATAAAGTATTTATTGAAAACATTGCAGACTTTATTAGGATCTTTAATTGTGTTGCCTTCAAGTCTTATATTTACAATTTCAGTTTCTGGCTTCAGTGTGGCTTTGTGAAATTGATTTACAATTCTCCATGAGGTCTTGTCTATGTTGTCTGATTGAGCTATTTCACTGCTGTATATCTGTTTTCTTAGATTTGAAAGCTCTTTCTTAAAGAATTTCTTGGCTTTGTTGTACTTGGCCTTAAAAACGTGCAGGTTTGTTGACTTGTGTAACAAGTACAGGTCCTGGATGTTTTGCCTGAGTTTTACCATATTTGCTGGAAGTATCAGTCTGTTGGTTTTTGCACTTTGGTTATGGGTGAACACTCTATGTATTTTCTTAACAGGGCAGCATCTGTTAAAGTGTCTTATCATAGTATCATAGAATTTTGCCCATTTGTTTTCAGATCCTTCAGTCTGGTAAACCAGATCCCAGTCCTCTATAGCTAATTTATTTCTTAGGGCAAGGATGTTACCCTCTTTTAGGATTCTTTTATTTTCGATAACTTTTGTCATTTTTGGGATGCTTGTGTTTACATATTCTACAAGCTGGCATTTGTGGTCAGAGTAGTGAAAATCCATATTCCAGCACCTAACACTGTCTTTAATATGTTTACATAGTATAATGTAATCAATTCTGCTAGATGTTGACTTTGTTACCCTGGTATCACTATTTACTAGATTTATGAGATTATATGGGTTAAGAGTATCTATTAACCTCATATTACACAAACTGGAAGATTTTGCCTCAATATTCAGATCACCAAGTATAGTTAGGTCACTGGGACCACAATGTCCCACTACTCTACTAAATATGTCTATGAAGCTAACTACATCAGCCTTTGGTGGATGATAAATCCCAATAACTTTATGTTTTCTCATAACCTCTCTACACTCTTTGGTGTGGACTTCAATGCCTGTCACTTCAATCAAGCCTTCTTTGTTGTACTGGTCTAGATAGTTTATTTTCTTGTACTCGAGATTCTCACTAATGTAAACTGCCACACCACCACCCTTATGTTGCTGTCTACAATAACTATTTGCTAAGGAGTAGCCCTCTAGTTTACAGTAAATAATTTCATCAGATTTTAATCCATGCTCAGTTAACACTACTATATGAGGTGACTGTTCATTTACAAAAACCTATAATATATTAAGCTTATTTCTAAGGTACTGTATGTTTAGGTGCATGAGCCTTAGTGGTATTTTTAACTGGTCACTCTGATTATCTTCCTTTAAAATGCACTGAGTTGGTTCACTTACATAAGTTCTGGATCCAGGCATTAAAAGTGTTCCTGTTCTTTGGCGATCTTGCATTTCTAAATCTACTACTCAACCTGTCTTCTGTCTGTCTAGTTGTCAAGGTAGCTGTTGAGGTGCCTTCTTGCTCCGTACAGTCCGAGGAGTTGCCGAACTGCCTGGTGTTGCAGTAACTGGAGTTGTATACTCCACCACATTTGATTGAGTAAGTGATGCTGAAGAGTCTGCAGTTGATGCCACAGCTTGTGTTGTTTTAACTAGCTGGCTTGACAAATCCCCTATTATTACTCCTGTCTCTCCTACCCCATTAAATACTCGTTTGATATTCATTCCAGATAATTACTGGTATTTCTCCTCCCTTGGTTTTCCTTGTTAAAGCATGTTGATAACCAACTTGATCAAATTTTGACTCCCTTTCTTCTCTAACGCCACATCCAACTTGCAAACATATTTTAAAAATTGATTATTTGAACAATCAAGACCATACCTAAATCCGAACTTAACTATAATGAATCAAATTGTTCTGATTCATCAAAAGGCTTGTTTAAATAAACTGATCTCCTGAGTTGTCATTCACATAATTCTTTCATAGTACCACTTCCTTCTCTACAATTCGGCCCATCTAAAAATCACTTTTTATTTATGTTTGCTCTTATGTGGATCAAATTTTATTCAGAATGTTCCTCTTAAATTCTTAATAGGTTAAGTTTTGAGAATTATTTTGTTTGGCTCAAGACAGCATCAAGAAATTTTTTTAGAAACATAATTTTTTAATTATCATTCACTTGAGATGCAGAACTATCTTTACAGTGTCAAATAATATCTACCACATACAATTTCCCATTTCCACAAAAACTTTTCTCTGGAAGATTTTTCCAAGTATTGCAGTTAGAGATGAACAAAATTTTATAAACTACACTGTCAAGCAATGCCCAGAACTGTTTTTGAACATTTTCATTTACTAAATTTCCTTCAAAATTAGATACACTGTTTTTGCAGTGAACATAATTTTTAATAAAAACTGTTTCAACTTTGTTAGTTAATTACTGTGAATACTTCAATTTTACAGTTATCATTTGCAGATACAATTTGGTATTTTAAACTGGATTTTATTTTGAATTTTTTTCTTTTACACAAGGTTCCATGTCAGTCACATTATGTTCTACTGACTGGAACCTGGATTCAACACTAGTTATTCAGTTAGAAAGTTCATCTACATTGTCAGTCTAACTGCCCACATTTTCACTAGCAGTTGAAATTGGTATCATCATTTAATTTTTATATGCTATTACCTTTTCATTTGTTTTCTTTATTTGACAATCCTTTTCACATTTTACTTCAATTTTGACCCTCTCAATTAACTACTCAATACATTTTAGTTCATTTTTTGACTATACTAAGTCACTACTCAGTTCATGTTTCACTTTCCTTATTATCTCCCACAGCAGTGGTTCAAAAATTGAAATTGCATTTGAAAACAAACTTCCAGATGACCTTTATCATCCCTCAGCATTGTTTTACAAGTTTAATTCATTTTTAATTTTCAGTCTACCACCTTTAAGTATTTTCAGTTTCAAAGATAAAATAGAAATGCCTCACTTGTAGCTTCCCAAAAAATACACTTAACTCAACATAAATAATAAGAAATAGTACAAAGGTTTAGTGCTTATCTTTTTAGCTTCATGTGAACTGTTTGTCCTGTTTGTCACTTGTCCAGCATAGGATGACTAAATTTTTTTTCAAAAGCAGTTGGAGTTCTTCCTGATTACTCTCGAGTGTTTGGGAGCTGCTACAAATGGGTGCGTTGGTAGGGCCCACCAAGGGCTATGTACCAGGGATGCCAATGGTATTGCAAGAACTAAGAACTAACCTCAGCTGTAGATTCTTCTTCTCTACAGGAAGTATGGCATTCATCACTACTCATTCACTTGACTAAGTTCCATGTTAATGGTAGTTTTAGGCACGCTGTGCAGGGGATTCAGTGATCAGGGAGAATTCAAGATGTTACACCTGTCACCCTAACCAACAAGTTTGAACTGCACTGACATTGTAAATGAAACTGATATTGGAGACTAGTACTAATTGGGGAACATCCAGTGGCCAATGTTAAGTGGAGGCAAACATAAGAGTGTAGGGGTCCATTAATCAATAGCAGTTTATTTGTATGGTTAATAAAGGTAGCCCTTATGAGTATGACAGGAAGGGTTGGAAAGAGCACCATGCCGTCAATTTACTTAGAATCTTAGAACATATTATGAGCTCAATTTTGATGAGTCATCTCCAGCAGAATGACCTCCTCCAACCCAACTAGCAAAGGTTTCCAAAAACCTTGATCATGTGGAACCCAAACATTCTTTTCTTGCACAGCATCCTGAAAACCATGGATCATGGCAGCCAGGTAGATACCTCATTTATTGATATCTGAAAAGCACTTCAGTCATTACCAAACTTATGCTTATTATCAAAAGTATGAATTCATGAAGGATCAAGTGAGTTTTGTGATTGGCTCAAGGTTTTGTTGGAGGGGAGGGCACAGCAATTTATCTTGCATGTATAGTCACTGAAAGATTCAACAGATGTAGAATTAACTTCAAGTGTGATCCAGGGAATTTTGATAGGACCCTTACTGTTAACTGTGTATATAAATGGCCTTGCAGGCATTATAAATGGTAGCATCCAGCTTTCTGCAGATGGTGCAGTTATAATGAAGTACTTTCTCAAAAAAGCTGCACAACTATTCAGTCAGAGCTTGATAAGATTTCAAAGTGGTGCAAAATAGGCAACTTTTTGTATATGTTCAGAAATCTAAAATTTTGAACATCACAAAATGAAAAAAGGGTAGTATCCTATGACTTTAGTATTAATGAGTCACAGTTGTGATCAGGCAACTTGTACAAATACCATGACAACAACATGTATTTCATCTGTCTCCTTCATGTAGTGCTATTTTAACAAAACATTTTGTGTTGTTTGTATGTATCTGTCTTTTGTAGTAGGACAAAGTGGGTAGATACAGTGGTGACCCAGGACTGATTTCTTCCATATTGCATAACCCTTTCAGGTGCAAAAAAAAAAAAAAATTAATTTTTTAATTTTTCCTTGTTTTTATTGTATTAATTTTCATACAGTGAGACAGAAAAATGTAAAAATTAAATGAAGTATACATAAACTGAACACATACAGGGCGGTTTCAAATGGAGCCACTGCCTGCTAAATGTCATCACTTTTGATGATAAAGTAAAACGCAATTTCTTTCTGCAGATAAGCATAAGGCTACCTGGCAGTGACTACATGTCCATCTGCTTCTGTGGGGTTCTTTCTTTGTGCTGCAGTGCACACAGCACCTTGAGGTTCCATATTTTGGCAGATGTTTTGCTTCCGATATACGTTTCTCATGGGAAACAAGAGTTTTGAATTTTTTTGCAGATGCTTCTGATGGCGTATTGGGATGGCCAGGACTATCTTTGAAGACATTACTGCCTACCAGGCCTGTGGCAACACGTCTTCGAAAATCCTTTAGCACTTGCTCCGATGTTGGATTACATAATCGAAACAGAATACATTCATTTCCAATAGAAATATCAGCTATACATCAAAATAATCTTAGCCACCACCTTTGTGATTTCCTGTCTATTGCATAAAAACTGTTCATCTTATCTGCCTTATCAACACATCCCATATTTGCATTATATGATTTCACTATTTTTGGACAAGGTACCATTGTGATTTTTCCACCCTTTTCTTTATGGCTGACTGCTTCAACACATACAGGCGAATCAATTGTAGACAGCAACATGACTACACATTTGTCTTTCCATTTGATGCAGGCAATGCCATCAGAACAAAGTGACCAGTCAAACTCTCCTCTTTGCAACTCTCTGTCTGTTTTTAGCATAGGAAGTCCTTTTCTGTGTGATCTAATTGTTTCACAGGCAAAAAGTCTGTCATCTTTTAGCTTCTGTAAAAGTGAGACACTGGTAAAAAAAATTATCAAAGTATATGTGGTATCCCTTTCCTTCCAAGCTTTTACACATATCTCTCACAATTCTCTCTCCTAAGGACTTTTCCACTTTGCCTTCAATTTTTCCAGAATATATCTGAAAATCACAAATATATCCAAGCTTATCAGCTCTGACCCAGATTTGTATCCCCTCTTGATTGGCTTTTGGGGTATATATTGTTTTAATGCAATTCATCCTTTGAACTTCACCATGCATTCATCTATAGCTTGCTCCTTAGTAGGTGCATAGAATTCTTTGAAGTTCATCAGTATCTGATTGATTAGTGGATGGATTTTATATAATTTGTCATAATTTCTGCTCTCCCTTGAAGGCATAACAGCATTGTCATTGATGTGAATATGTGTCAAAATACAGCTGAACCTTTTTACCAACATTAGTGAGGAAATGTATTCATCTCGAAGTTCCTTATGGGATGACCAGCAATCACGATAATAACAAGTTTTCTTGATTTCCATTAGAATGTTTATAGCCAAAAATACTTTTAGTTCTGCTTTAGAAAGAGGCCTGAAATTACCAGCTTTCTGTGTTGCATACAGGTTAGACTGGAAAACTATGTGTTCTAACATAGTGTCACAAAACAGACACAAAAAAAATCTACTGGTTGCATAACTTCACTGTCATTTTTAAGTTTTCCTTGTACACCAGCTTCCTCTGAAAAATTGGCAGCAAAGTTCATTGCACTGACGTCCTTTCTCCATAAAAAATTTGCAATGGAAGATAGTGGCAAATCGTCATTAGTGCTGAAATTATCATCACTGTCATTGTCAAAATGGTCCTCACTCTTACTTTCCGAAATAATTTGAGATAAAACAGGTGTTTTCATTCGCAAATCCAGATCACTATCTTCAGCTAACACATCACTTTCAATGTCACTGCTAGAGTCAAACTGTGAGTCTGGATCTGAAGGAATATCTGCGAAAAGGCACTCCAGAATTTCCTCATCCTATATTCTGTGAGAATACATCATGTGAAACTGGGAAAAAAATTCATCACACCTACTAATGCTGCCGTTACAGGAGCAGTGGTTTCAAATGGAACCACCACAACATTCATCGAAGTAAATGCATTATTTTGGTTATTCTTGCAGTACATATAGTATTAATGTAAACAGAACAGCATTCTGCATTTAATACATGCATAAACGTTCCCTAATACAGAAGAATACAGTCACAGTTTGAGAACAAAGATGTACGTGCACAGCGTACAAAAATGGTTATCCAACTCGCCTCACTACTTGCTAATATTTACAGATTTTGAGGCAGTTCCAGTGACAGCCACTAGAGGGCAGCACCAACTAGGCTGCTGAATGGTGTCCCCAATTGTAGCCACTGCCCTTTTGCCACAAAATGAGAAAATTGTAGGTGGTTTCAAATGGAAATACTTCCCGTGAAAGGGATAACATACTATTTCACCACAACAAGGGAAGACTAAGAAGCATTACCACACCCATCTTACCTTCAGATAAGATGATCAGCATCAACACATTTGCAGTCCTCCAGTTTATCTTATAATTTCATTGTGAATGGGCACTTTAGCTCTGTCGTCAACAATTACAACTTCCATATGGATACCAAGTTTCTGGACAGCTGTTCCAAAAAAAGAATGGTTTATTCAAGTGAAATGCATTTTCCAGCACGTACTGCATGTGCAATGACAAAGTCAAGTTAAACCTTAATTTGCCAACATGCATCAAGAACTGGTTTAATAAATACACTACAAGGAAAACACACAAAAAGATAAAACACTTAGCTTTCTGTTCTGTAGTTGTGCTCTTGTACGAGCTGAAAGCTGGAACCTGACTGACTGGTTTACTGTATGAACAGATGGTTGCTTTCAAAACAGAATAAATGATCAATTATTGTGCTATAGATTGAATGAATTTACACTCACAAAAATGTGAGGGACTCAGTCTTGAATGAACTGTGACAGAAGCCTGAACAACAGGGAACTGACGTACTGGAATATGCATTGGTACTATGAAATTACATATTGATAATGGCTAGGCACTACCGGAAATCTAGATTTGTCAAATAAAACCTGCAAGAAAAGGACAACTGATAATTGCTGGATGTTTTCACTGGCCACCCAATTCTGCTGTGACAGTTGTAGAGTCATTCAAAGAAAGCTTATGTTCAAAAGGGTGTAAACACCCAGATCATGAATTACTAGTTGAAGGTGACTTTAACCTGCCAAGTATAGACTGGGATGTCTGTGGATTCACTGCAGGGAATACAGACAGATAGTCATGTGAAATACTTTTGAACATGTTTTTTGAAAATTTAATTGAGCAGGTAGCTTGACAGCAAACATGCAATGAAAATATTTTACCTTGTAGCTACAAATAGGCCAGAGCTCATCGACAATGTCAGTATAGAAATGGGGATTATCATTCATGATGTCATTATGGCAACTATGAATATGAAAGTTAATAAAGCAGTCAAGAAATCTAGAAGAGAGTTGACCAGTCTATTGTGGCAGTTGAAGATAGCAAAACAAAAGATTAAAATTTCACATTCAAGAAATCATACAAACATACCACCAGACCATGTGGATGACCTAATAATAAGCATAACTGGTGTAGAGAAAAACTGGAAGATTTTATAGAAAATAAATCACCAAGTCCAGATGGAACACTAGCTCGATTTTACAAAAAGTACTCTATGGCATTGGCCTCTCACTTAGCTTGCATTTATCATGAATCTCTCACCCAGCATGAAGTCCCAGGCAACTGGAAAAAAGTGCAGGTGACTTCAGTATACAAGAAGAGTAAAGAACAGACTCGCAGAACTACAGACCAATATCACTGATTTCTGTTTGCTGCAGAATCCTTGAAAATATTCTCAGTTTGAACACAATAATCTTTCTTGAGATTGAGAAGCTTTTGACCACAAATCAGCATGGTTTTAGAAAGCATTGCTCATGCAAAACTACCTTGCCCTCACATGATATACTGCAAACAATACATGAAGGGCAATAGGCAGATTCCATATTTCTAGATTTCCAGAAAGCATTTGACACAGTGTCCTACTGATGGCAGTTAATGAAAGTACAAGCATATGGAATAAGTTCACAGATATGTGAGTAGCTCAAAGACTTCTTAAACAGTAGAACCCAGTATGTTGTCCTCGACAGTGAGTGCTCATCAGAGACAAGGATATCATCAGGAAAGCCCCAGGAATTGTGATGGAATTGCTGTTGTTCTCTATATGCATAAATGATTTGGTGGACAGGGTGGGCAGCAATCTATAGTTGTTTGCTGATGATGCCATGGTGTATGGTAAGGTGTCGAAGTTGAGTGACTATCGGAAGAAACTAGATGACTTAGACAAAATTTCCTGTTGATGTGATGAATGGCTGCTAGCCCTAAATGTGAAAAATATAAGTTAATGATGAGTAGGAAGATCAAACCTGTATGCAATATTACTAATGTCCTGCTTGACATAGTCAAGTTATTTAAATGTCTGGGCGTAATGTTTCAAACCGATGTGAGGTGGAATACTCATGTGAGAACTGCGGTAGGGAAGACAGATGGTCAACTTCTGTTTATTGGGAGAATTTTAGGAAAGAGTGGTTCACCTGTGAAGGAGACCACACATAGGATGCTGGTTTGATCTATTCTTGAGTATTGCTTGAGTGTTTGGGATCCATACCAGGTCAGATTGAAGGGAGATGTCAAATCAGTTCAGATTTCTTGCAGGTAAGTTTGAACAACATGTGTTACATAGATCCCTTGGGAACTCAAAGGGGAATTGCTGGAGAGAAGGCAATGTTGTTATTGAGAAACATTGTTGAGAAAATTTGTAGAAGCCGCATTTGAAGCTGACTGCTGAACGATTCTATTGTCGCCAACATACACTGCATGTTAGAATCACGAAGATAAGATATGAGAAATTAGGTCTCATATGGAGGCATAGAGACACTTGTTTCCTTGCTCTATTTGTGAGTGGAAGAGGAAAGGAAGGGACAAGTAGTGGTGCAGGTTCCCCTCTGAAGTGCACCGTATGGTGCCTTGCTGAGTATCTCTGTAGATGTAGATGTAGTAAATGGTGCAAGACATAGTATCATGGCCGGTCTCTGAGCAAGCAAATCAGAACTTTAAAGATACATGAATAAAGTGTCTGTTGGTAGCCAAGGGACAACATATGCAACACAATCAGTGCAGTGTCATGCCCAGATATCACTAAGACTTGGTGCACAAATCCAGAGTTCCAAATGTCATTGCTCAGTGCTAGCTCCAGTTACAAATTGAAGGAGACCTTTGTCCCAGCATTGCAGATCACTTTGTGGTGTGACATCTCCAAAATTCAACAATGCCCACCGTTTTCATGGTGCACAGTGAAAATATAATCCAAACTGTTCATGGCCTGCCCACCCTGTCATACGTGCTTCTGCCTGCACTGTGACTTAATGTTTTACATGGTCAAGAGCCAACTAACAATGTCACCAGCTGGAATGAACTTGTTTACATTGTCAAAATAACAAAGTCAGTTTGCACACTTTTGCACCAGTTGGTGGTAAAGTTACACGTACAACAAGATTTAGTCATGTGCACCTGTTCACAGTAGGCAAAAATCAAAGAATGGGAAATCCAGGATGGAATGTAACAATATTGTAAAAAGTAAAGTTACTACTCACCATACAGCAAAGATGCTAAGTCGCAATAGGCACAACAAAAAGGCTGTCACAAATATAGCTTTTGGCCCATAAGACCTTCATCAGAATTAAACGATAAACACACACATACATACCCACGCAACTCACACACATGTGACTGCAGTCTCAGGCAGTGTGTGTGATCTCATTCAAAGGAGGACTACTGTGGTGATATATCCTTCATCAAACATCTATAGTGTGATAAGTCAATGCAAGTGATAGAGAATTTGTTTTTTTATCTCAGATTTGCAGTGTGATCTATGGCTCTGAGACAACAACATATGTTTTGTGTATCTCTCTCAGGTAATGCTACTTCAGAAAAATCTTTTATGTTGTTACTGTTTATTTGTCTTTCATAGTACAAAAAAGTTAGGAAAAGCAGTTGGTAGACTGCCTTTCATTGGTAAAATACTAGGGACACTCAATCAGTCTACAAAGAACATTGCTTACAAATCACTATTGCTTAGGTGTGTGGGACTCGTACTAAATATGACTAACAGGGGATTCTGAGCATGTACAAAGAATGGCAGCATAAATGACCACACATTTTCTTCACCCATGGGGCAGTGTCATAGAGATATTGTACAGTTTGAAATAGCAGATGCTTGAAGATAGATCAAAACATGAAAATCTACTTAGAAAGTTTCTACAAATAACTTTAAGTGATGAATCTAGGAATATGCTGTAATCCCCTACATATTGTTCACATGCAGATCACAAAACAAGATGAGACAAATTACAGCACATACAAATGCATACAAGCAATAATTTTCCCTAACTCAAAATGTATATGGAATGGGAAAAAATCCTAATAACTAATACAATGGAAAGTTCATTTTTCCATGCTCTTTACAATGTAAATTATGTAAATGAAGATGTTCTTTCCATCCATGTACTTCATTTCACTTATTATTGTCAAGCTAAGAATTTTTCTTTGTCAAAAAGTTGCAATTTGTTTCTTTTTTCTCTGCTTCTGAAGAACATGACAAATAATTTGTATTTTGTCTCTAGTTAATTAAGATACTGGCTGAGCCACCACATTTAATAAACCCTTTTTCCTACTGCTGAAGATACACAGCTGCAGCAATGCCATTATTTTAAAATAAGAATAAGCATGTTTGCATATAATGTTGTGTTGGGAGGAAAGTGCAGAATCTTAATAAAAGTGTAGCTAGTGATTTTGGTGTATTAGCTACAGATATTGAGAGGTCCAGTTTATAACATATACTATGGAATGAAACACTGTCTTTCATGTAATGAAAATTTGTCTTAAATCAAAATTCCACCAACTACACATAACCATACAACAAACATGAACTGATCTTATTACATGCATGGTACATTCAACAGATGAAACTGCACTCACAGTGCATATAGCTTCTCCCCAGTGTTATACATGTACATTGAAGAACTTGTAATGGAAACCAAGAAGAAAACTGGAAAAGGAGTTAAAGTTTATGACACTGTAATTCTGTTAGGAATGTCAAAGCACTTGAAAGAGCAATTGAGCAGAATGGATATGTCTACAAAGAGAATATAACATCTGTACTCTTCAAACCACAATGAGGTGCATGTCAGAGGGTATGTCCCATAGTAGCAGTTATTAGGTTTCTTCTTAATCCATTCACATATGGAGTGTGGGAAGAATGATTGTTTGAATGCCTAATCCACTAATTATTCTAATCTTACTCTCATGATTCCTAAATTTTGTGAATAGATTTTCTTGGGATAGTTTATGTCTATCTTCAAGAGTCTTCCAGTTCAGTTCCTTCAGCATCTCTGTGAAACACTCCCATGGATTAAACAAACCTGTGACCTTTCGTGCTGCTCTTCTCTGTATATGTTCAATATCCCCTGTTCATCTTATCTGGTACAGGTTCCACACACTTGAGCAATATTTTAGGATAGGTCACATGAGTAATTTGTAAGCAATCTCCTTTGTATACTGATTGCACTTCCCCAATATTCTATCAATAGACCAACGTCTACCACCTGCTTTACACACAACTGAGCCTATATGACCATTCCATTTCATATCCATACAGAGCGTTACTCCCAGGTGTTTTTTTTTTTTTTTTTTTAATAGTACTTCATTATAGATAGCTACATCATCTGCAAATGACTTATGTTACCATTAATACTGTCTGCAAAGTCATTAACATACAACATGACAGCAAGGGTCCCAACACTCTTCTCTGGGGTACACCCAAGTTACAAGTTACTTCTACATCCGATGATGACTCTCTATCCAAGATAACATGCTGTGTCCCTGCCAAAAAGTCCTCAATCCAGTCATAAAGTTCACTTGAAATACCTTATGATCCAACTCTTGATGATAAGTGTAGGTGTACTACTAAGTCAAACACTTTTTGAAAATCAAGGAATACTGCATCTACCTGATTGCCTTGATCCAAAGCTTTCAGTATGTCATTTGAAAAAAGTGCAAGTTGGGTTTTATGAATATCAATAAAAGTAAAATAATGGTAACTAAATATAACCAAATATATCTAAGCAATGTTAGTATAATTTGATTTGGAAATGAAATACTGAAATCTGTAGATGGTTTTGCTATTTGGGCAGTGAAATAGCTGACAGTGGCTTCTGTAGTGAGGACGTAAAATGTAGACTGGCAAGGGCAAGAAAACTCTTTCTGACAGAGAAAACTCTGTCAACATCTGGCATAAAAATAAGTGTTAAGAAGTCTTTTCTGAAGGTATTAGTAAGGAGTATTGACCTGTACTAAAGTGAAACTTATGATAAGATGTTCATCTCTCTCTCTCTCTCTCTCTCTCTCTCTTTCTCTTTTGAGTCAATAGTCTTCATAATAGTTTGCTGCAGCCTGCCACAAATCCCCCTCTTGCACTTACCTCTTCATCTCAGATTACCACTTGGACCCAATGTCTTCAGTTATTTGTTAGATATACTCAAATCTTCAACTTCCCCTATAGTTTGTACCCTTGGCAGTTTGCTTTAGTACCATGGAGGTTATTCTCTGATGACTTTCTACATGTCCTGTCATCCTGCCCCTTCTTATCAGTGTTTTCCACATGATCCTTCCTTCCTTCATAGACTCTGCAGAGAACTTCCTCATTCATACCTTATCAGTTCACCTCATTTTCAGCATTCTTCTGTAGCGCCACTCCTCAGATGCTTCAGTTCTCTTTTGTTCTGGTTTTCCCACTACTCATGATTCACTGCCATACAATGCTGGGTTCCAGACATACATTCTCAGAAATTTCTTCCTCAAATTAAAGCCAATGTTTGATACCAGCAGCTTCTCTTGGCCAGGAAGGCTCTCTTTGTCTGTGCTTGTCTGCTTTTTATGTCCTCCTTGCTTTGTCCATAATGGATAATTTTGCTTCCAAGGTAGCAGAATTCCTCAACTTTGTTTACTTCGTGATCCCAAGTTCTGATGTTAAGTTTCTCACTATTCTCAAATCTGCTACATCTCATTGCTTTTGTCACTCTCAGGTTTCCTCTCAGTCCATATTCTGCACACATTAGAGTGTACATTCCAACCAACAAATCCTGTAATTCTTTTCATTCACTGAGGATTGTGAATTGCTACACTCCATTTTGGCAAACAACATTTCACACTCCTTGTGTACTCTAAGGAAAGATGATTGTGATAGAATAATATTAAGTATGGAGTAAGTCACAGAAAGTATATCATGAACAAGTGTTTGTTTTCATATGTGCAGATATTAGATGAGAGGTGCAGAATACAAGAAGTTGGCAGCATTGACAACAAGTAAACAGCTTCTGCTGCTGTGGACAGGACCTTTTACATTTTGGTGTCATGGCTTGGTGGTGGCTTGACTATCAAGGAGTAACCACACTCTCCAAGAATGAAAACAAAAGACAAGTTGGTTTTGTGACAAATAAAACATATTTTAATCTTGGATGTCATATTAAAAGTTGTGTTCGTTCTGTACACCCATTCAAGGAAATATATGTTTGAAAAAGGAACATCATGGACATGATTTTTCATGATAGAATAGAAGTTATCTTCTTTTGCTCCAGTAACAGCAGTAGATCAAGAAGAAATCAAGCCTTTCCTCAGCTACACATGGGATTTCAGAGGCACTGATTAGCAGTACCTCTGCTTAACGAGAATCACCTATGGTTACTGGGGAAAAAAGAAAAATGTTAAATATGTCAGATATTATGACAGGTGGCAGATCTCAGTGTTCTGACTCAAATACAATTACAAGGATCAAGACAGCAGCTGCATAAAACCCTAAACCAACAAGAAAAACACTTCATTTGGCTCCCAGTGTACAGGAAATTGGGCATTGGAGCAAAAGGAAGGAAATAAAGAGCTATAAATTTCCAAAATCTTGAAATTCAATGAGTGATAAGCATTGCTAACAGCAACAAGAATTAAACAAAAGGAGAAACTATAAATGAACAGACATAACTATGTAATCTCAACTCAGTAATAATCCATTAAGAAGAAAGCAAAAGGGTATATCAGAACAATTCAGGAAATCTGAAGACATACCATACTTTTGCAATTGTGGTACAAGTACAACGGCAACTTCAATTAAATTTATGTGTCAAGTACATAACATCAAAATGTGAATAAAAGAAACTTATAAATATGCTGGAGTAATTTCTTCGCAGGTTTGGAGGAGAAGAATTTTTTGGTGGATTTGTAGAAGAAGATTTCAAATCCTGACATCAGCAAAGGATGCAGTAGTGCTGCTGTATGACACAGTGGAATCCACCTCTCAGTGTTTGAGAAATCAGCTGTGCTGGGTGTGCAGATGATTGCAGTACATTGCCATGTACATCAGCTACATGACAAGAGAGTGCAGTTCATTGTACAGAGTGAACAGTTCAGATAATACAGATATCCACTCTAAAAACTTTTTTTCATGTAGACAGTAACACAGTGTTTCAGTATTATCATGTTTAAGAAAACTGTGCAGTTAACATTTATCATTGTAGAAGGTACATAATGGACAATATTTGAGTTGTATCCCAGTCATTACTAGAAAAATGGCTGCAGAGGTTCCAGAATGGTTTAAAGATTTATTGCAACAAATGTCTGATGAAATGAACTCTAATTTTACGAAATTATCTGAAAAAGTAGAATCAAAAGCAATGAACTGTCTGTCAAGATAGAAAATACAAAAGAAGAACTAAAATTAGAGATAACAGAACACATCAAACAGGAAGTAGAAGCTAACTTAACTAACATTGCAAATACATTGACCCAGTTGTCCCAGGAGTTGAAGGATGAGATCAATAACCAATGCAATTTAGTTCACAAAGAAGTAAAAGAATAATTCAAAGATTCTGATGGTAAAATTAACAAACTAGGTCAATTTTCCATTAGAGAGTTCAACCAGGTTCAAGAGCAAATCTCAGAGGTGAATGAGCATGTAACTTTTTTAGAACAATGCAAAGAATTTAGAGAAATAGTTAACACATTTCAAACATGAATAGGGATGTGGAAATGGATTAATAATTGCATGAATAATTGTAAAAATTTATTGTAAAGAATAGCTGAAAAAAATTTCAAGGTAATTTATGAATCTGTGGACAATCTTGGTTGAATTTTTATTGATACCAATATCAACAGAACTTTATCTGTGCTTGTCTGCTTTTTATGTCCTTGCTTTGTCCATAATGTGATGGATGTAATATTTTGTCATGCCAGTAATTATGATGCTGAACTTATTTTTATGGTTCCCAGAATTGTCTGCGAGGCCTGAATGCTTTGAGGTTTCTGCTTTGCCTGCTAGATGGCTGTAGCAGTAACAATGGAAAAATTCATCATTTCTTGAAACCTTTGTTGTTGTCTCTTGCTTTGTAGGCATTAGGTGAAATTTGAGCTCTGTCAGTTTCATCCATTTTGTGTGCTTTTGTGTTGATTTTGAGTTCAAAATTTGCAGTGAAGAGGAGAAATGTTTGGATCAGATGATTTATAAATTCTTTGGTGACTCTATAGATAATGAGGACAAAGTATTTATCAATGATTCAGATTACATGACATCTGAAAGTAGTAGTAATTCTAGACTTTTATGAAGATGAGTTGCTGCATATGTTTACTGTATTATTTTCACAGATAGCATTTTTATGGATTCTCCTGCAGGTACATCAGGAAATGAGTCCAAGCATATGATTCCAGTAAGTGTAACATTGGACTGTGTGCTTTTCCATGTTTTTATTTTTATCTCACTGGACTCTACTATGAATGTTAGATTTTGCTTTGATCTTGTGTTTTGTGTGTTTCTTTAGATGTAAACTGGCTGTAAAGGAAATTCAAATTGAAAGATCATGTGTTTTCTTATGTATTTGAATACTAGAATTCCTTTTCAGTTCTTTTTCTGTTATGACTACTGTTAAACTGAAGTTTCATCTGTGTAATCAGATTTAAATTAGCAATACGGAAATGTATGTATATAAAGTAGAAAGTCCATTTAACCAAAAAATGTTTTGAAATTACAATTGCATATCTGAATATAAATTATAACTTTCCAAAAAATCACATATTTTAATAAGTCCAGAGGTAATGTAAGCTACCTATGGGACCAACATTTTTGGAAACAATTTGACCCAGTTCCCCACTGCAGACTGTTTTGGAAGGTCAAACTATACACATTAGGTTTCCAGATATGTGAATGACTCAGAAACTTCTTAAGTGTTAGAATTCACTTCATTGTCCTTAAATGCAAGTTTTCATAAGAGACAAGGGTATAACTGTGATAGGACCATGCTTATACTCTACATACATATATGATGTGATAGACAGGATGAACAGCAAACTTAATTGTTCCCTGATGATGCTGTGGTGTCTGGGAAGGTGTCATCATAAGAAGATACAAGATGATTTACACAAAAATTATAGTTGTTCTGATGAATGGCAGCTTGCTCTAAATGCAAAAAAATTTAAATTAATACAGATGAGGAGAAAAAGCAGTTCCATAATAGACTTCTTAGTGCATATAGAACACTAGTGTGACCCATTCTTCAATACTGCTTGAGTGTTTGGGAGTCCCACAAGGTTGGTGTAAAGGAAAATATTGAAAAATTTCATAGGCATGGTGCTACATTTCTTACTGGTAGGTTTTATCAACATGTGAGTGTTATGGAATTGCTTCATGAACTTAAATGGGAATCCCTGGAGGGAAGATAACATTCTTCCTGTGACAGAATGTCTAGAACTGACATTTGGAGCTGACTGCAGAACAATTCTGCTGCCATGAATGTACATTTTGCATAATGCTGATGAGGACAACATAAATTAACCCTCTTATGAAGAAGTACAGAAAGTCATTTTACCCTCAATGTATTTATGAGTGGAAGGGGAACAAAAATGACTAGTAGTAGCAGAAGTCTCCATGATGCACCACATGGTGGCTTGGAGATCATGTAGGTGGATGTAGATGAACTCTAGCATTTAAAAGGATTTGTCTAAAACCTAGGAAAGTTTTCAGTCTTGTTTATATTCCTCTTAATGACTTAGTGACTCTAACAATGGGAAATCCAGAATGGAATAATGACAATATTATGAAAAGGATAGATTGATATTCAGTATAAGAGGAGATGTTGAGTCATAGATAGGCTCAACAAAAAGACTGTGAAACAAGTAAGCTCTCAGCCAAAAAGGTGTTCTTTAGAATTAGACAACTTACACACACACACTTATGCAAACATTAAACACACACACATACACGCACACACACACACACACACACACACACACACACACACACACACACACACACATATACATACACACAGGACCACAGTCTCTGGTTGCTGAGGGCTCACTGCAAGCAGAAGCATATGATGGGAGAAGCAATCTGAGTGGTGGGGGCAAGGATGAGGCTGGGGCAGGTAGGGGGAGGGATAACAGGGTAGGTGTAAGGGATGGTAAAGTACTGCCTATGGAAGCACACAGAGACAAGCTGGAGAGAGGGTATTGCAGTTAGGTGCAGTCAGGAAGTTAGATGGTAGTCGGGGGGAGAGAGGGTCAGTGGAAAAGGAGAGAAGTAAAAAGAGCGTGGGTGGACTGGTGGAGTATAGAGATGTTAAGTTCTGGAGTGGGAACAGTGAAGGCAATAAGGGGATGTAGAGCAATGACTAACAAAGGTTGAGCCCAGGAGGGGTATGGGAACCTAGGATATACTGCAGGGATAGTTCCCACCTGCACAATTGAGAAAAGCTGGTGTTGATAGGAAGAATCCTGATGGGACAGGCTGTGACGTAGTCATTAAAATGAAGAACCTTGTGATGGGCAGAGTGCTCAGCAACTGGATGGTCTAGCCATTTCTTGGTCACAGTGACCATTCACATTGACAGACAGATTGTTAGTTGAAACTTCCTGGCAGATTAAAACTGTGTGCCCGACCGAGACTCGAACTCGGGACCTTTGCCTTTCGCGGGCAAGTGCTCTACCAACTGAGCTACCGAAGCACGACTCACGCCCGGTACCCACAGCTTTACTTCTGCCAGTACCTCGTCTCCTACCTTCCAAACTTTACAGAAGCTCTCCTGCGAACCATGCAGAACTAGCACTCCTGAAAGAAAGGATATTGCGGAGACATGGCTTAGCCACAGCCTGGGGGATGTTTCCAGAATGAGATTTTCACTCTGCAGCGGAGTGTGCGCTGATCCTTTCTTTCAGGAGTGCTAGTTCTGCATGGTTCGCAGGAGAGCTTCTGTAAAGTTTGGAAGGTAGGAGACGAGGTACTGGCAGAAGTAAAGCTGTGGGTACCGGGCGTGAGTCGTGCTTCGGTAGCTCAGTTGGTAGAGCACTTGCCCGCGAAAGGCAAAGGTCCCGAATTCGAGTCTCGGTCGGGCACACAGTTTTAATCTGCCAGGAAGTTTCATATCAGCGCACACTCCGCTGCAGAGTCAAAATCTCATTCTAGATTGTTAGTTGTCATACCCAAGTAGAATGCAGCACAGTGGCTGCAGCTTAGCTTGTAGATCACATGACTGCTTTCACATATGGTCCTGCTTCTGATGGGGTAGGTGATGTTTGTGACCAGACTGGAGTAAGTGGGGGTGGGAGGATTTATTGGACACATCTTGCATCTTGTTCTATTACAGGGATATGACCCATGAGGTAAGGGTTGGGAGCAACAGTGTTTAGAAATGGATGAGGATATTCTGTAGGTTAGGGGGGGGGGGGGGTGGCAGAATACCACTGTTAGAGGGGTAGGAAGGATAGTAGGTAGGACAATCCTCATTTCAGGGCATGACTGGAGGTAGTCAAAAACCTGTCAGAGTATGTGATTCACTTGCTCCAGTCCTGGATGCTATTGAGTCATGTGGGGATTACTCCTCTGCAGCCAAACAGTGAGACTTTGGGAGGCTGGTGGGGGGAGGGGGTGTCTGGAGAACTGGAGATATAAGGAATGGGATATCTGTTCCTGTACAAGGTTGGAAGGATAATTATGGTCTGTGAAGATCTCAGTGAGACTATTGGTATATATTAAGAGTGACTGTTCAACACTACAAGGAAAAGATAGTCATAACAGATGAAAAAAGAAGAAAAAAACAATACGGGATATAGTGAGGGAGGAGACTGGTAGAACAAGACATGAAGAGGTGCAAGTAGCATTAAGGGTAAATGATACATTGGTGACAGATGTGTATAGTGTTGCAGAACTTCTTAACAAACATTTTATAACTGTTACTGAAAATATGGGGTTGTCAGGTTCTCTAGATGCTGCCATGGGATACCTCAGACCAGACATTTCAAATAACTTCCATAATATGAATTTGACCCACACTACCCCAGCAGAAGTAATGTCCATCATCTCTAGTGGGTATGATGAAATGTCAACAAAATTAATTAAAGAATGGGATTCTGAGTTAAGTAACCAGTTATCACTGGAATATTTCCTGAATGGTTGAAATATGCTGGAGTTCAGCGACTGCTTAAGAAGGGAGATAAAGAAATAGTGTCAAATTTCCATCCAATTTCAGTTTTGCCAGCATTCTCAAAAATTTTAGAAAATGTAGTGTACAATTGGCTTTATAACCATTTTATTACAAATAACTACTGTCAAAGTCGCAGTGCAGATTTCTATAGGGTTCTGAAATTGAGAAGGCTATCTACACTTACAGTGAAAATGTACTTAATTCATTAGACAAAAAATTGCAGGCAAATGGTACATTTTGTGATCTGTCAAATGCATTTGACTGTGTAAATCACAATATCCTTTTAAGTAAATTAGAATATTATGGTGTAACAGGAAATGCTGCTAAATGGTTCAAATCTTATATCTCTGGCAGGAAACCAAGGCTGTTATTAGGAAAGAGACATTTATTAAGCAATCAGACATCATCCAACTGGGAACTAATTACATGTGGGGTCCCACAAGGTTCCATCTTCAGGCCCTTGCTTTTTCTTGTGTATTTCAATAATCTTTCATCAGTAACATTACCAGATGACAAGTTTGTTTTGTTTGCCAATAAATAGCAAATCAAGAATAGACTTAGAAAGATTGGCTAATTAGATGTGGATGTTAATCACTGGTTCCTAGCCAATTCTTTGCACTGAACTTTGAAAAAACACACTACATGCAGTTCAGAACTTGTAAGGGGTGTCCCGCAAGTATATGCCTAACATATGATGACAAGCAGATAGAATAAGTGGACAGTGTTAAATTCTTGGTATTACAGTTTGATGATAAATTCAACTGCGAGGAACACACCACAGAACACAGAACTGCTGAAGTGTCTAAACAAATCTCTACTTCAATGTGAATTCTGATAGACAGAGAGGATATAAAAAAGGAAAAGTGGCATACTATGCTTACTTTCACTCCATAATGTCATTATTATTTTTTGGGGTAATTCCTCTACATCTACATCTACATATGTACTCTGCTAGCCACCAAGTGGTGTGTGGCGGAGGGCACTATTTGCACCAAAGTCAAATTTCCCCTACTGTGTTCCACTCACAGAATGTGTGAGGGAAAAACAACTGTCTGAAAGCCTCAGTATGAGCTCTAATTTCTCTTATCTTTGAATGGTGATCATTGCATGATTTAAAAGTTGGTAGTAATAATATATGCTCTACATCCTCAGTGAAGATCACATTTTGGAATTTAGTGAGCAGCCCCTTCCGTTTAGTCTGTCTTCTATCTGTAAGTGTGTCCCATTTCAAACTTTCTATGAGATTTATAAAGCTCTCACAATCGCTAAATGTACCAGTCATTAATCTTGCCGCTCTTCTTTGGACCTTCCCAATCTCTTGTATCAGACAACTGGCATGGGTCCCATACAGACAAACAATATTCTAAGACTGGACAAACTAAAGTATTTGTGGTGTGAGCACAAGAACATCCTGCAGAGGCCTGTTTAGGGAACTAGGTGTACTAATTACTGCTTCCCAATATATTTATTCCTTAATAAAATTTGTCATTAAAAATATATCACTTTTTCAAACCAACAGCTCAGTTCATGGAATTGATACTAGAAATAAGAATAATCTTCACAAGGATTTAAAGCCACTTACTCTTGTACAAAAAGGTGTGCATTATTTAGGAACACACATTTTCAATAACTTGCCAGCAGCCATAAACAGCTTAACAACCAATGAAATTCAGTTTAAGAGAAGCCTTAAGGAATTATTGGTGGCCAGCTCCATCTACACCATTGATGAATTTCTCAATAGAACCACATGATTTGTGTGTGTGTGTGTGTGTGTGTGAGAGAGAGAGAGAGAGAGAGAGAGAGAGAGAGAGAGTGTGTGTGTGCGTGAAGTACAATCTAACTTCAACACCATTTCAGTGCAGTAATGTGTTCATTGTAAATAAGTGTAAATAAGTGTTGTAGTAGTTCTATCATATTTTTATTATCTTATAAATAAAAAGACATTTTTTTCTAAATTTTAAATAAATATTTGTCATGTTTTATTGTTTTTCTGATATGTTCTACATCCTGGAGGACCTCTTCACTATGGACCAATCGGAATGAAAGTAAATCTAATCTAATTTAATCTAAACTACAGATGTTATGGCCATGGGAGGCTAGACAATATAAAAGGCACTTCTTGGTATGGAACAAGTGGCAGCTGTTGAAGTGAAGGTGTTGCAGGTGGAATATTGAATTTGCAGCTGAGTTAGCACATCTTCTAACTCGTATAACCTATCATAGATCCCTCAAACAAAAATCCTTGAGCAGGTCACAACTATCTACAAGAAAGGTAGTAGTAATGATCCACAAAACTACCATACTAGATCCTTGACACTGATTTCTTGTTGAATCTTGGGACACATTCTGAGCTCAAACATAATGAAATTTCTTGAATTACCTCAACACCAACAAGCATAGATTCTGCCAATGTCAATCATGTGAAACCCAATACATACTTTTCTCGTGTGACATAATGATAGCTTTGGATCAAGGCAAATAGGTAGATACAGTATTTCTTGATTTCCAAAAACCATTTGAATCAGTACCACATTATGCTTATTATCAAAAGTATGATTGTATGGTGCATCAAGTGAACATTGTGACTGGATTGAAGACTTTTTGGTAGTGAGAATGTAGCATGTTTTGTTGGATGGAGAGTCATCATCAGATGTAGAAGTAACTTTGGGTGTGCTCCAGATAAGTGTGTGGGTCCCTTGCTATTCATATTGTATATTAATGTCCTTGCAGACAATATTAATAGTAACATCAGGCTTTTTGCAGATGATACAGTTATCTATAATGAAGTACTATCTGAAAGTAGCTGCATAAATATTCAGTCTGACCTTGGAATGATCACATAGGTTCAGTCATTGCTAAAGCAGGTGGTAGCCTTTGGTTTATTGGTAAATACTCAAGAAGTGCAATCAGTTTACAAAGGAGATTGCTTACATATCACTTGTGTGGGTAGTTCTAGAATTTTGATCAAGTGTGTGAAACCCATGCTAAATAAGGCTAACAGGGAACATTGCATGTATACAGAGAAGGGCACCAAAAAAGCTCACAGGTTTGTTTAATCCATGGGAGAGTGTCACAGAGATACTGAAGGAATTGAATGGCAAGACTCTTGAAGATAGATATAAACCATCCTGAGAAAGTCTGTTAACAAAGTTTCAAGAAGCAGCTTTAAATGATGACTCTATAAGTGTGAGGACTATTCAAAAAATTCCATATCATTCATTCTTTCAAGCCAATGAGGTGTTGGAACGAAAGTTGGTTGGTATCCCCACACATGTCTGTGTTTAATGTGTAACTGCCAAAAGTTTCATTGTTTTGTGTCTGTTAGTTATTGTTCAGCACACTATTTAGTATAATGTTGTGTTACACAGTTTTGATGGCAGAGTTAGTAGAATAATGAGTTTGCATTAAATTTTGCTTGAAACTCAAGAAAATCTTTACAGAGACATGCCAAATGATGCAGGAAGCCTAGAGTTATGAGTGCTTAAGGCTTACTGAGTGTTACAAATGGTTCACATGGTTTAAAAATTGCTGGCTGGGAGTTAAAGATGACCTCCATTCAGGATGTCCTTTGACATCTGCCAATGATGCTCATGTCAGGAATGTCAATGAAATTGTGCATGCCATTCGAAGTCTGACTGACTGAGAGATTGCAGAAGAATGTGGCATTTTACTTGGGTCATATGATGAAATCATGGTACAGCATCTTGGAATGCACTGTGTTGCTGCCAAGTTCGTCCCATGGCTTATGAATCAAGATCAGAAAGCCCTTTGCTTCTCAATCTGTGAAGAGCTTTTAGACTGCGCAAATGTGAATGGAATGTTTCTTAAGATAATCATAACTGGTGATTAGACATGAGTCTACACTTACGATGTGAAGATCAAGGTTCAATCTTCAGAATGGATTGGGAAACTTTCTCCAAGACCAAAAAAGCTTGTCAAGCCAGGTCAAATGTCAAAGCCATGCTGATAGTTTTCTTTGACTTAGAAGGATTAGTTCACCTTGAATTCATGCCACATGGACAAACTGTTAATCAATGGTAATATCAGGAGATGTTGCAATGCCTGTGACAAAATGTGAGAAAGAAATGGCCTGAAATGTGGTGAGACAATTCATTGTTCTTGCATCATGATAATGCACCTGCACATTCATCCCTGTTGTGCATGACTATTGCACAAAAAAAATCATTATGCTGCCTCATCCTCCCTGCCCTCTAGACCTGACCCCTGCAGACTTTTTTTGGATTTACAAAGTTGAAGACCCTGTTGATAGAATGGAGATTTTCAAAGATAATTGAGATAAATGAAAATTTTCAGATGGGGCTTCATGCATTCCAGCAAGAAGCCTACCAACACTGCTTCTGGAAGTGGAAATGGCATTGAGAGTGGTATGTCAATTGTGGAGCAGAATATTTTGAAGGAGACTATGCACAATAAGTAATGATAAACATAGAAAAATTTTGTTGACATAGTTCTGGAAGTTTTTGAACAAACTTTATATACTACAGCCCCTCTGTATCACTCACATAGGTATCATCCTCCCTTCCCTCTAGACCTGATCCCTACAGACATTTTTTTGGATTTACAAAGTTGAAAATCCTGTTGACAGAATGGAGATTTGCAAAGGTAGATGAGACAAAAGAAAATTCTCAGATGAGGCTTGTGCAATCCAGCAAGAAGCCTACCAACACTGCTTCTGGAAGTGGAAATGGCATTGGGAGTGGTATGTCAATTGTGGAGGAGCACATTTTGAAGGAGTTATGCACAATAAGTAAAAGTTAAGCATAGAAAAATTTTGTTGACATAGTTCTGGAAGTTTTTGAACAAACCTTGTATACTACATCCCCTCTGTATCACTCACATAGGGATCATGAGTACAAGATTAGAATAATTACTGCACATGCAGAAGCATTCAAACCATCATTGTTCCTCCATTCCACACATGAATGAAATGGTAAGAAACCTTATTAACTGGTATAATGGGACATACCCCCTGCCATGCAAGTCATGGTGGTTTGCACGCTATAGATGTAGCTATACATGTTGGTAGGTTTTATATGGATGGAGGTACTGGTGTAGCCATCTTTGAGATGGAGGTGAACCTCGAAGAAGGTGGCTAGTTGGGTTGAGGAGGACCAGGTGAAGCAAATAAGGAAGAAGTTGTTGAGGTTCTGGGGGAATGTGGATAGGGTATCCTCACCTTTGATCCAGATCATGAAGATGTCAGCAATGAATCTGAACCAGGTGAGGGATTTGGATTCTAGATCATTAGAAAGGATTCTTCTAGATGGTCTGTGAATAGGTTGATATAGGATGGTGCCATGGGGATGCCCATTGCCATGTCCTGGACTTGTTTGTAGGTGATGCCTTCAAAGGAGAAGTAATTGTGGCTGGGTTGTTATCATAACTACTAAATTATTTACATAATGTATGTGTTTTGTAATTTTAAATGGTATTTTCCACCACATACTACCTTTCTGTGTTCCTTTTGTACTGAGATCATGATCCCTGAAGGTTTCTGTTCTCTCATTCCCACTCCCTCTATTGTTTATTGAAAGAACCATTGGTGCCATAACATTTAATTATTATCTAGTTTGGCTGAAGACTGATTAATAGAAATTCTATTCCACATTCTTTAATTTTTTATGTATATATTTCTCATGAACAGAATGAGTCAATCTCCTTGTTACTTATGAGTAACTAAATATACCAACAACTACAAATTGTGACATAGCCTGTGTAAAGGAACAGAATGTGCCTTCAAAAATCACTCTGCCTCAATAGATCCCCTATGAATAAGTAGTGAAACAGTAGAACATGTCAAAGAAATAAAATTGCTTCAGTTGCGGATAGACGGTTACTTACAATGAAAAATTTGTGTACAAAAGCCGCCAGTAGGTTGAGAAGTGTATGCTTTGTTTTTTGAATCCTTAGTCAATCCTGTGACAATAACTTACAATGGAAAATTGACAAACCAAACTACTCAAAAAATTGAGCAGTCTGTGCTATGCTTTTCAAATCCTTAGTCAATCTTGTGATGTACCAACACAAATGACAGATTATTTTTCATTAATACATTCAATTGTATCTTATAAGTCAGTACTGCACACTATAAAACTATTGTGATGAAATAGCTGTCTTCTAGAACGCAAAATCAGCCAATTTTCATATAATTAAATACATTGCCTGTGCCCTATGTTTATTTACTATAATGTGTGGCCTACACTGACAAGAACCTGGATTTGTTTGATACTAGTAAGGCTGTTCATAGTTAAAATACGTATTCCTGTGCAAACATTCATTTTGCAAACCAAAATTGACCAGGAAGGTAGGAGAGGTAAGAAATATGGACAATGTCTTTACAATAAGATACCTCTGCCAGATCATGAAAACAATAATAGATTTAGGAATAAAGCTAAGAACATTTTACTTGCACATTCTTTTTATTCAGTTGATGAATATCTACAGTTCAGTTTATATTAACTCCAGTTGAACCTCTATTATACTTATTGTTAGTAACATACTTTGAATGTAACAGTGTCCTTTATCATATTCCTCTGCCACATTTTTATGTTTCTATGTATGGACTTGTCTTATATCTTTAGCACACTGTATGAGATAAGATTCTTGGAAGCCAAGTCAATAAATAAAAAATATTACTTTCAGGTGCAATTGCTAAAAGCAAGACAGAAACAAGTCGATCTTGGTCTATTACAAGTGGGCCAGATATCAATAAAGCATGTGTCAGTCATAAACAAAAGTGTGACTGCAGTACCAGTATCATTTTATATATCAAAAGAGTTTAAGGAAGGAGTAATACCAAAACAAAGCAATATATTTACTGAAGAGGGGACTGATTTCTTGCAAGTTTTACCAATTGAAGTGATAGTCTTGAAACCACAGGAAATTATTGATATAACAGTAACATTCACAGCACTTGCAAGGATGAGCTTTCAGAGAATGGTGTGTGTTAAACCTACAAAAGCATTTTCATGAGTCTCATTTTACAGTTAGTTTTTGTGATACAAATATAATTTTATTTTCAGATAATAATGAAAGTATTTGATCATACAGAACCATTATGTATACTTAAAGGAATTTGTGCTGGATATGAGTTTTCATTTAACAGAGATCATATATATTTTGGTTTTGTTTGTGAAGGCTGTCACTCAGATCTAACATTGAGTCTCAGAAACACAGGTGACATTGGTTCCAGGTAAGTTAATAGAATGAGTATGTACAAAATATTGTTGCAATTCATCTGTAATCATATATGGGAGATTGATCAACATCTTGCTTTGAAAATAAGTGACAGAAACGTAGTTAGTTAATCAATTACTCAGCTTTATAAATACCTGCTTGCCTGCAAGTTGTAGAATAGTTTATAGGACACATTTTGAAGGAAAAGTGGATGATTTACTTTCAAAAGATGTAATTTCTGATTGGCAGCAGCAATGTGGCTGGTCAGTCTACAAATTAATTGAAACTGAGTGCAAAAAAAAATAAACTAATGAAAGATAAACAAAATAGTAAAATCAAATATTGCAGGTTTTCACAGCTGGTATTTGTGTCCTTGGTGATTTTTTATTTTATGGACATTGTGCTGTGGTCCAAGATATGTTTCCATGTCTAAATGTTGGAGTCAGTATCAGAGACTAAAAAGACTCAGAAAGCAGTTTCAGACTTCAGCAACCACAGAGAGCTGAACTGTCTTTGTTTACACCCAACTGTTGGATCAAAACATCATCAGATCACTGCCAAAGCTTGTGGAGTCATAGTAACACTTTTTGTGAAGCTTCCAGTGGGGAAGAGTTCATGCTGTTTGCTTTATTTAGCACTACGGTCTACAGTTTATTTAATTTCAGTCCTCCTCCTTTTCTGTTAAATTATTTTCATCTTTGAATGTCTATGGCCTCCCTTAAATTGTTATATGGATATGAATAAATTGCTCAATCTTCGTGATCCTGTGTAAGTTTGAAACTGATTTATGAGTATTTATAGCTTCTGATGATGTATTCAGGATGAAACATGCCTCAGACAATAGCCTTATGTTCATGAAACAAAAATTACCAAGCACAATCAGAGTTATTTCAAATAGGAAGGTGTGCTGACTTTTTTTTAAAATATATATTCTTAAAACTGGTTGACTTATCTAACACAAGTTGCAACTCTCTGCCACTATGGGCCTCTAAATTGTAGCATGTAACATGACAGTATGTTACATAACTATGTTGTTGCATGACAAACATAGAGGTGTTATCAAGTTTCAAACCACAGAAAATATGCCTACAACTTTATCCATAGATGGTTGAAAGCTGCATACAGTGATGATTGCATCAACATTTGTAATGTGTAATATTGATTTGCTCATATTTGCAATGAAGGAAGTGGTGGTGCTAACCTCAATGTGTGTGGCATAGCTCAGTGTGGATAACCACTTATGGCTACTGATGAGACTCATTGGAATCAGGTTGATGAACTCATCAGATAAAATCTTTGGATAACCGAGAGACAGCTGTCAGGTAAGAGTTCCCCATCACAAGAGCATGTACAGGCCATTGTTGCAGAACTGTGGCACAGAAAACAGGAGACTCGATATTTAGCAACAGTTTATTTTGTGTTTCGAGCTTTAGAGTGATGGGTTCCTTAACATGGCTGTGACAGGTGATAAAATCTTTTTTCACCACTTTAACCCCAAAAACAAAAGCATGTCAGAGGAATTCTTCTACAAATGATCACTAATGCCAAGAAAGTCAAGACCATGTGATCAGCAAGCAAAAATAATGCTCACAGTGTTCTTGGATGTTCAAGGTGTAGTGCATTTGAAATTAATGCCTAAAAGCATTACCATAGACTCTGCAAGGTTCTGCAAAACCCTCAGAAAAGTGAAAGCACAAATTTGAAAAGTTTGTCCACACATGGAGCAATCTCACCTTCAGCATTACAATTCCATAACAAACACAAGTGCTACAATATCTGCAACAGTCCATAACCTTCACCAATCATCCGCCATACAGTCCCAACTTGGCCCATACAATTTTCATCTGTACCTTAAATTTAAATAATTCAGCTGATAGTGAAATAGTGCAAGCAGAGGTGAGGCTTCTCATAAACAAAGTCAAACATTTCACAGTGATGGTATCATCAAACTGATCTCTCACAGAGAGAAATGTGTTCATTGCCAGGGTGACTATGTTGAGAAATAAATATGTAGACCTGAAGAATAAAGATGTAGAATGTTAACAACAGTTCTTTTATTTAAAAAGTTTTAAGAGTTTCCAGTTAAAAAATTCAGAGGCATTACTTTTCAGCGTATCCTCATAATAATCAAAAATGAGATATGGTAAAGACTCACTTGTAAGTGACTGATACATTGAACAGTGAAACTTATAACAGCACTAATCAAGACATTTGTTAACTCTTCTCATGTACAGCATCTCTGAGAGAACCCGTAGACTAATTTTTTTTAATTGAACCCTTCTTGCTTAAGATCAGTTTACTATCATATAGTAACAATTATTATACTGCATCTGTATTTTACTCAGGCACTTTTCTTACTGCTATCCTAGTAATGCATGTTACCTAACTTTTAAATAGTGGTTTCAATTACTCAGATGCCATTGTTGCCATTTATCCTTAAAATACCACAACCCAGTAATATTTTTGCTACACATAAGAAATTAATACAGAAAACCACTTCAAAACTTCAGTAAGGCTATTTTCAAAATATTTCTTCTTTCTTCACCATTTTTTCCCCTAGAGCTTCAATCACTAACTTTGTCTCCACTAAACATAGCTTTATATTCACTAAACAGATTACAACAAATCAACAGCTATTCAAACATGTAGAAGAAGAATTATTTAATATTTTTGCAGTATTTTCGATTGCTCTTCTTTTCTTCATTATTCACTGCTTGACCTCCTGTCTCTTGTAATTTCATTCTGCAATTTTATTTATTTATATTTTATTTTCTATTTTCTTTTAAAAGTCTTATTCATTCACATTCACTTCCTTTGTCCTCCACATTTGTCTTGCAGTAGAGGGTGCCAAGTGACAATCTTCCTTGTCTTTTATGAATTCTGTTAACCTACATTGAAAGAAAAAACACTTAAGAAAACTGTAAAATTACAAGTATACAGAATGATTGACTACTATTTACCTTTATGGGGTAAAATTCCAGTAATGGTGGTAGAAATTAGACAAAATCTATTACCTAAGTTTTGAATTTTTAGCTCCTTCATCAGGGATGAAAGAGGTTATGTTTTGGAAGGTTGAGAAGGAGAAGTATATTACTCAAAACCAAGGATGAGGGTCCACCTGATATGAGGCAAGGAGAGACAAAGATGAAAGTGCAGGGGTGTCAGAGGGAGTGAGAGTCAAAGGACAGTACATTCGTAATCACTGTGCCAGAGTCAGTGCAGAGGTGATAGAAGGGTAGACAGACAAGTGAAGACTGATTGAGAGTGAGTGATAAAACAAGTTGAAATACAGGTACCATTAAAGAGTAGGATGGAAGCAAGAGATGTGATGGAAAAACAGGAGAGAGAGAGAGAGAGGAAATGAAAGATGAAGATTACAAGGTAAATAGAAAGCAGAGGGTAACAAAAGGAAAAAATGAGAGAGAGAAAAGAAGGGAAGAAGGGAAAAAGTGAAGAAGAAAAATAAAGAGAAACCTCACCAAACACCAACATCCCACAGGCAAATGGTCTCTCAACCCACCTACTCCTTTTCCAAATCCAATTCCTTCACATTTGCCTCCATCTCATTTCCAGCTTCCACATTTCCACACCAAACACACTATTCACTACAGTGTAGGCAATCATTTTGTACATATCTGCTGCAGTAACTCACTCCCTCAGCAACTCCCTACAGGCTTTCCTCTTCCACAACTATCCCACAGGCCTTAGGATATTCTCAAGTCAAGCACTGAAATAAGATCATCTCTGCCTGTTATCATGACCACTGTCCTCACTGCTTCTTTCCATGCCTCCACACCCTCTCGCCCCCCCCCCCCCCCCAATTCCCCCCTACCACTGGCACCAGTGTAAAATCTTTCAAATTACATGATATTTTCAGAGCATTATCCATAAACACACAGTTGTTCTCCCCCACGTGGCATTTACCAACTAACACAGTTTTGTTTTAGGAATGACCATTACTCAGCTGGCTCAACCTACAAATGGACACCTTTGGGGCAACCAGTACCTCATGACTGAACATGCACTACACTGGCTGTCTGAGTGACCATTCATTTTCCTTTCTTAGCTAAGTGTAATTGAAAGAGTTGCTTTATTGCTGCCATTTGACCAGCAAATTTTTCATTGTGAAATTCGCACCTGTTTCATGAAAGACATTCGATACAAGTTCATTTATTATTTGTGATCTGTTAATCCCATCAAGAGCTAGAATCATCAGGGATGTGGAATGAATGTGGGCATACATTGACATAACACAAGCAATCTAAAGAAACTCAAACCAAATACTGTAATAATAACAATTAACTATAATACACCTTGCAGTATTATTCATGTTCCATCAAATAAATGTAAGAAACCTGCTACTCTATAAAAAGCTGATTCCTCTGCAGTTACTCTAAATAGCTGGGGCACATCTCCTGCTGGTAGTTTTATTCAATGTTTTTGCTCACTGATGAAGTAACTAATAGCGCCAAAGGCTAGGACTAGATATTTTCTGCTTTTAGTTTGTTCATTGATGGGACTGAATTTTTTCCACCTGATAGTTAAATACCAGCCTGCCACACCTTATCCTTGTACCTTTGTAATTTTATGAATTTTGTATTTGTACTGATGATCCCGAATGCTAATATTTTGGTATTACTTCTCCCATGTGCATAGTTTCCTTTTTTATTATTTACCTTTCCTCTGTACATTTTCCCACTTTTGTAGTGGACACTGTTTTTAAAATTACCTTCTTTATCAAAAATAATTTGGAAGTAGCTGGACTTCAAAAAAAATGTTATTGACATTATATGCTCATTCAGTGATTTTCTTATTTTCTATATTAATGTATAATATGCAATATTTACAGTCACAGAATGATATCACAGTCCAAAATTACAGCTTCATTTTACAACTACAAACTGGACAAAAATTGCTATACTATCTGCTTATACTGAATTATTTAAGAATGTGGTGTTTTCAATCCACTGAAGGGCATAGTTTTATCTGTGGAAATGTTTCCTTAACTGACAATAATCATTCAGAAATGTATAGTCCAAACACATGTTTTTGTGAAGCTTGGTAATATTTAATATTCTGTACAGGAGACATAAAGAAGCATAATTTCAATTTCTGTTACTAATACACTGCTTTGTTTGTGGGAGAAAGAGTCAAAATCTGGTTCAGTCACTAACTCATTTAGGCATATTTCAAGGATGGATATCCTTTTCTCCTTTGGGGGTAATAGGAAAGTGTAAATTACCATAACAGTATTAAAGTGGTAGTGCATATACCGTATTTACTCGAATTTAAGCCGCACTTGAATCTAAGCCGCACCTGAAAAATGAGACTTGAAATCGAGGAAAAAAAAAATTCCCGAATCTAAGCCGCACCTGAAATCTAAGGCTCGAAATTCAAGGGGAGAGAAAAGTTTTAGGCCGAACTTCCAAATCGAAACAAAGTTGGTCCATTGTAATATGAGACACAATTTAGGTTGAATGAATGACGATACAGCTGTAGTACTTTGGTTGGAGTCGTAAGCTTAGCAGTTAAGCTTTACCAGGTAGCCGTTGTTATGCGTCAGGCGCTCCGTCCGTATTTATACGGGTACCCTTCCTTTTTCACGTGCTTCGTCTGGTTTGAATTGATTGCTTATTTTTCTTTGATTTGACAAGTGCAGTTCTTTTTGTTATAGGTGTTTCCGTCACTCAAAACTGAAAATGCATTACTGTACTGTGTCATGCATTGTTTGTCACATTCTGAAAATGAGGGTTTACGGTCTGTCGCCGTACACTACCGCCGCTTACAATTAAAAAAAAACAAAGATAGGAATCGTCTCATTAGCGAAACAATGGCAAGAGACTGCTGTTCGTTGCAACTTACACTGCTGCTTTCTTTGATAATGATCAACAAGAACCAAATAATAGACTGCGTATGATAGAAGATGTTCTGAACGAGAATTTAGCGAAAAATTTTTCCTTTTGAAAATATTTGCAGACGCCTCTTCAGTACATTACATTATGCACAGAAATTAGAGTCATCTTAGATTTAAAAATCTAGTCAATTGCCATGCTTCATTTCTGACTGTATCACTATTAGGCATAAGAATAATACGAATATAAACATGACATGGTATGTATATTCTTCCGCGTCTGCTGTTGTCTCACTCTAGTTTCGTAGTTTATTAGGCGGACAGGATTTAAGTGAGATAGCAGCAAACACAAAAGAATACATGGCAAAATGTTTATATTCGTATTATTCTTATGGTGAAGAGAATACTGTATGTGATTCACAATTCATAAAAGTTCCTATTAGCAACCATTTCTTCTCACAG
Organism: Schistocerca piceifrons; assembly: GCF_021461385.2. Classification (NCBI taxonomy): domain Eukaryota; kingdom Metazoa; phylum Arthropoda; class Insecta; order Orthoptera; family Acrididae; genus Schistocerca; species Schistocerca piceifrons. The sequence goes on along the minus strand of NC_060141.1, from coordinate 139,759,735 downwards.
TTAGGAAAATATTCAGAAAGCAGAGTTGGCCATATTGACAAATATCCCAAACAGTCTTGCCAGTCGGATTTTCATAGTACATTGAAATGCTGCTACATTCGAAGAGGAACAATATGAAAATGCAATGGTCGAAACTCGGGGTGGAGAAAAAAAAGCTCGTCTTCCACCTTTTTTTTTTATTTATTTACTGACGCAGAGGTTTTGGTGCCAGTATTTGTCTTTGTGCCTGCAAAGCATGCCTGTGTAGTGCTACATATATTCGACGACAGAAGTTAGTTGTGGCGGCACCTACCAACATTTTTCAGAACTTCCGCTTACTTTGCACTCGATTCTAACCCGCAGGTGGTTTTTTGGATTACAAGAACTGGAAAAAAAGTGTGGCTTAGATTCGAGTAAATGCGGTATTTGTCTTGTTGTAGATCCATGAAGTTTTTCCCCTCATGATGAGGACTGCTGAACACTGTATATGACTGTTTGAAAACATGGGTGTTAACTTGGTGTTTGATGTTCATATGATGTTCAATAACTTTTCAGGTTCACATGGCTTCAGAACACCTACGATGAAAATTTTGATATAAAGCCCATAACAGGTTACTCAAGCCCAGGTTCAGAAATGGTATTTACTGTATCTTTCCATCCAATAAAAGAACAACAGTACCTAAGAAAGGTGGTAAGTTTGTTGCAACAAAATAGCACAGTTTTTGGCATAGTAACTTTCATAATAGCAGCATAGTTACTTTGTTATGGAAAACATTGAAATGTGAGAAAGGCTGCATAAAATAAATATTGAGTAATTTACAGACAATTAGTAACGTACAGACAATGTATAGACATAACTACATAAAGAATAGAGTAGGTGTCTACCTCCAAAGTAAGAGAGGTTGCTGTGTTCATTAAAAAGAAGGCACATTGAATTAATATTAATTCATTTACACCATTATTTTTGCTGGAAAGATTAGAATTTTCAGACTCTCTCCTAAGGCACCCTTAGAGACTCTGTTTATAGTTAACATCACAATGCCCATCATGCATGAGTTCTATGTTTATTTTGTAACTTACTGTAAAATGTATGGCCAAGTGGACTTCTCATTACACAAATATGAAAATTTCTTCATGTTTCTTTTTCTGGTGGACATGAGAATGTTGATTGCATGTAATGCCTCTGTGTGAGCTGCTGATTCCATAATTTTATTCACACAATTGTTTGACTACCAGTTAAGATTTTTCAACATTTCTATTATACTTCCTCTGTGGTTAAATAAGCTTATGGGCATTTGCAATGAGCCAATGACCCCTCTTTATATACATTTAATGTCATCTATTAATCCAAGCTAATGTAGGTCCAGCGGTATTTGTAGTCATTTCACATCAAATAATTACACATAGTGTCTGCCCCTGGTAGCTGAGCAGTCAGCACGACAGACTGTCAATCCTCAGGGCCTGGGTTCGATTCCCGGCTGGGTCAGAGATTTTCTCCACTCAAGGACTGGGTGTTGTGTAGTCCTAATCATCGTCATTTCATCCCCATCGATGTGCAAGTTGCCGAAGTGGCGTCAGATCGAAAGACTTGCACGCGGCGAACAGTCTACCCGACGGGAGGCCCTGGCCCCATGACATTACACATAGTTGCTCCCAGTTATTTGTATGGCAGTCACTAGTTGTGTCTCATTAATGCTGCAATGAAAAAATATTATATTTTTACTGTTTGTGAAATGTACCACTTAGAATGTTCTTATGTTAGTAGCAGTAGTAGTAGCTTTACTCATCTGTAGATCTCTTTTATAATGATTGAATGTGTCTTGGCATTACAGTTTAAGAATGCCAAAAATAAAGTAATTTCAATATATGTTTACATACTTACATGCGTAGTGCAATGAGGATGCTACAGGTAGTCAGCCATTGCCTTACAGTAAGAACCACCTCAGCATATGCCTTAAGTAATTCAGGTAAACCACAGAAACCAAAATCAGGATTACCAGATTAAGACAGGAGCCTCTACCCTCCTGTATACAAGGCCACCATGTTTAAAACAGTGCTGCCTCATTCAGTTTACCCCTTGTATACAACACTGTTTTACAAATAAGTTGTTTAATAACATAAAAGATTAACACTACACTGTTCTCACTCTCAGTCACTGCACATAATACACAAACAATGAATTGAATTTTGTTTGATCCTGTAGGATTACATAGTGTGTAGTGAATGTACATGTAAGAAAAGAAATGTCAAAAATATAAAATCCTTCATGATGAACAATATTTACAAATTTAATGTGAGCAGTATTCATCAAAACTGTAAAATTCCTTTTCTACCAGCTAGTCTTTTACATTCTTTGAAAACTTAGTGTCATGTACATTGTCTTGCAGTTTTTTAGGCAGACTTCTTAGTAATTTGATACCTGAGTACTGGGGTCATTTTTCAATCATTGTCAGTCAGTGGGAAATGCTTCATATTTCATTCTTCCCCCATATGTTGTGGGTGTGTACACTAGCACTTTTAGTCCACACTGCACTATCTATTGTGACATACAGTATAGTTTAAAAACAATAACAAACACAAACACACACACAAAAATTTCAAGCTTTCGTAACCCACAGTTGCTTCATCGGGAAACAGGGAAGGGGAGGGAAAGATGAAAGGATGTGGGTTTTAAGGGAGAGGGTAAGGAGTCATTCCAATCCTGGGAGTGGAAAGACTTACCTTGGGGGGAAAAAGGGACAGGTATACACTCCCACACATGCACATATCCATCCGCACATAACAGACACAAGCAGACCTATGTAAAGGCAAAGAGTTTGGGTAGAGATGTCAGTTGAGGCGGAAGTACAGAGGCAAAGATGTTATTGAATGACAGGTGAGGTATGAGAGGCAGCAACTTCAAATTAGCGGAGGTTGAGGCCTGGTGGGTAAGGGGAAGAGAGAATATACTGAAGGGCAAGTTCCCATCTCCAGAGTTCTGATAGGTTGGTGTCAGTGGGAAGTATCCAGATAACCCGGACGGTGTAATACTGTGCCAATATGTGCTGGCCCTGCACCAAGGCATCTTTAGCCACAGGGTGATTCTCATTACCAACAAACACTGTCTGCCTGTGTCCGTTCGTGCGAATGGATAGTTTGTTGCTGGTCATTCCCACATAGAAAGCTTCACAGTGTAGGCAGATCAGTTGGTGGTCATTCCCACATAGAAAGGTCCACAGTGTAGGCAGCTCAGTTGGTAAATCACATGGGTGCTGCCACACGTGGCTCTGCCTTTGATCGTGTACACCTTCCAGGTTACAGGGCTAGAGTAGGTGGTGGTGGGAGGGTGCATGGGACAGGTTTTACACTGGGGGCAATTACAAGGGTAGGAGCCAGAGGGTAGGGAAGGTGGTTTGGGGATTTCAAAGGGATGAACTAACAGGTTACGAAGGTTAGGTGGACGGCGGAAAGATACTCTTGGTGGAGTGGGGAGAATTTCGTGAAGGATGGATCTCATTTCAGGGCAGGATTTGAGGAAGTCGTATCCCTGCTGGAGAGCCCCATTCAGAGTCTGATCCAGTCCCGGAAAGTATCCTGTCACAAGTGGGGCACTTTTGGGATTCTTCTGTGAGAGGTTCTGAGTTTGGGGGGATGAGGAAGTTGCTCTGGTTATTTGCTTCTGTACCAGGTCGGGAGGGTAGTTGCTGGATGCGAAAGCTGTTTTCAGGTTGTTGGTGCAATGGTTCAGGGATTCCGGACTGGAGCAGATTCATTTGCCACGAAGACCTAGGCTGTAGGGAAGGGACCATTTGATATGGAATGGGTGGCAGCTGTCATAATGGAGGTACTGTTGCTTGTTGGTGGGTTTGATGTGGACAGATGTGTGAAGCTGGCCACTGGACAGATGGAAGTCAACGTCGAGAAAAGTGGCATGGGATCTGGAGTAGGACCAGGTGAATCTGATTGAACCAAAGGAGTTGAGGTTGGAGAGGAAATTCTGAAGTTCTTCTTCACTGTGAGTCCAGATCATGAAGATGTCATCAATAAATCTGTACCAAACTTTGGGTTGGCAGGCCTGGGTAACCAAGAAGGCTTCCTCTAAGCGACCCATGAATAGGTTGGAGTACGAGGGGGCCATCCTGGTACCCATGGCTGTTCCCTTTAATTGTTGGTATGTCTGACCTTCGAAAGTGAAGAAGTTGTGGGTCAGGATGAAGCTGGCTAAGGTAATGAGGAAAGAGGTTTTAGGTAGGGTGGCAGGTGATCGACATGAAAGGAAGTGCTCCATCGCAGCGAGGCCCTGGACGTGTGGATTATTTGTGTATATGGAAGTGGCATCAATGGTTACAAGGATGTTTTCCTGGGGTAACAGACTGGGTAAGGATTCCAGGCATTTGAGAAAGTGGTTGGTGTCTTTGATAAAGGATGGGAGACTGCTTGTAATGGGTTGAAGGTGTTGATCTACGTAGGCAGAGACACGTTCTGTGGTGCTTGGTAACCAGCTACTATGGGGCGGCCAGGATGATTGGATTTGTGAATTTTAGGAAGAAAGGATGTCGGTTTTAAGGGAGAGGGTAAGGAGTCATTCCAATCCCGGGAGTGGAAAGACTTACCTTAGGGGGAAAAAAGGACAGGTATACACTCGCACATACACACATATCCCTTTAAGAAGGTAGAAGGTAGGGGTGCGGGGTGTCGGTGGGGTCAGGAGGTTGATGGAGTCAGGAGTAAGGTTTCGTAGGGGGCCTAAGGTCCTGAGGATTCCTTGAAGCTCTGCCTGGACATCAGGAATGGGATTACCTTGGCAAACTTTGTATGTAGTGTTGTCTGAAAGCTGATGCAGTTCCTCAGCCACATACTCACGACAATCAAGTACCACAGTTGTAGAACTCTTGTCCACCGTAAGAATGACGATGGATCGGCCAGCCTTCAGATCACGGATAGCCTGGGCTTCAGCAGTGGTGATGTTGGGAGTAGGATTAAGATTTTTTAAGAAGGATTGAGAGGCAAGGCTGGAAGTCAGAAATTCCTGGAAGGTTTGGAGAGGGTGATTTTGAGGAAGAGGAGGTGGGTCTCGCTGTGACGGAGGACGGAACTGTTCCAGGCAGGGTTCAATTTGGATAGCGTCTTGGGGAGTTCGATCATTAGGAGTAAGATTATGATCATTTTTCTTCATGGCAGAGTGATATTTCCAGCAGAGAGTATGAATGTAGGACAGTAAATCTTTGACGAGGGCTGTTTGGTTGAATCTGGTAGTGGGGCTGAAGGTGAGGCCTTTGGATAGGACAGAGGTTTCGGATTGGGAGAGAGGTTTGGAGGAAAGGTTAAATACTGAATTAGGGTGTTGTGGTTCCAGATTGTGTTGATTGGAATTTTGAGGTTTTGGGGGGAGTGGAGCTGGAAGTGGAAGATTGAGTAGATGGGAGAGACTGGGTCTGTGTGCAATGAGAGGAGGTTGAGGTTTGCTGGAAAGGTTGTGAAGGGTGAGTGTGTTGCCTTTCCGGAGGTGGGAAACCAGGAGATTGGATAGTTTTTTGAGGTGGAGGGTGGCATGCTGTTCTAATTTGCAGTTGGCCTGTAGGAAGATGCTCTGAACAGTCAGTGTGGATGTGGGAGAGGAGAGATTGAGGACTTTTATTAAGGATAGGAGTTGATGGGTGTGTTCATTGGCTGAGTTGGTGTGTAGGTGAAGGATTAGGTGGGTAAGGGCAATGGATTGTTCAGTTTGGAACTGGTATAGGGACTGATGGAAAGAAGGGTTACAGCCAGGTATGGGAACTTTAAGTGTGAGGCCTTTGGGAGTAATGCCAAATGTCAGACAAGCCTGAGAAAATAAAATATGGGAGCGTAATCTGGCTAGGGCGAAGGCATGTTTGCGGAGGGGATGTAAATAAAACTTAATGGGGTCATTGAGGGGGTGTTGTGAGGGTGACATGGTATTAGAAGGTGGAAAGTGTAATATGAGGCTGAAATGAAAATGAAAATAAAAATATATGGGGAGAGATAAAGGTGAACTAGAAAGCAACTGGAGATCTGGTATGAAAAAAGGCGAAAAAGTGTTGGTTTAAGCTGAGCTATGTTGATCCTGTGGTGAACTTGGGTTGGTAATCAACAATGTGCGCAAAGGTTATTTTCAATAACTTTTGTCATTTTTGGGATGCTTGTGTTTACATACTCTACACGCTAGCATTTGTGGTCAGAGTAGTGAAAATCCATATTCCAGCACCTAACACTGTCTTTAATATGTTTACATAGTATAACATAATCAATTCTGCTAGATGTCATCTGCATACAATATTTTCTTCTCTTTGTCTTCAACTGCTATGTCATTAACAAAGAGATTAAACAGCAATGTCCCCATTACCAATCACTGCAGCACTCCATATTTGATGGTTTTGGTTTCTGACTGATATGCATCCCCTTTTGACACATATTGCTTCCTGTTGCAGAGGTACGATTATATCTGCTTCCCTGCTTTTCATCGAACAACATAGTTTTACAATTTTTTATCAGTATTTCATTGTCAACAGTTTCAAATGCTTTGGAGAGATCCAAAAACATCTGTTCTGCATATGTTCTGCAGATACAACTTGTTTTTCATCTAAGGACTGTATAATGTATTCTGTCAGACTGGCAGTTGCTGATTCTGTGATCTACTCTTTCTGAAACTGTGTTGTGATGGCATGAGAATGTTGCATTTCTTCAGATAATTGACTAATCTATTATACATAAGCATTTCCAGGATTTTTGAGAAACTTGATAGCAGTGAAACAGGCCAGTAGTTGTTGAGGTCATCCTATCCCCTTTCTTGTTCACTGGTACCATAGTAATAACATACTATCTTCAGTTTTTCTGGAAAAATTCCATCTCTGAGAGGGCTGTTTGCTATGTCCAGCAATGGTGAGATTATTTGCTCACTTATTTGCTTTATTACATGATTCGATATTTCCTCATCACCAGCTGATTTCTTGAACTTCAGTTTCTGTTTAGGTTTCCTCAGTTCACCTTTCTTATCTGGTTTCAAGGACATGGTTCTACTTGATTTTTGTGATAACTTGGTAGCCTTCTTTTGTGGACTATTTCTTTCCAGCTTTAAGTTCTCTATCACATTTATATAGTTATCATTGAGTATAACAGCTATTTCTCTATCACCTGAAACCTCTGTGTTATTTATTTCGTTGACCTGATATCTGTTTCTTTGATTGATCCAGCTTTTTCCTGTCTTTCATCATTAATTGAATTTCAAACAGCCTTTGCCTTATTTCTTGAGTTCATTATAGTAGCATTAATTGGTCTTGATTTTGCTTTTTGTATTATTTTTCTGAAATTCTTTTGCAGCATTTTAGAATTTACAGCTTCACTGCTCCATCTCAGATCCCATAGCTTCCTTCGCAGTTCTATTATTTAACTGGTAATGCACTTTTTCTGATCCTGCATCTTTAGTTGTCTCTTTACTTTGGGGAATGCTACATTAAAATGGTGTTTAATTGTTGTAATAAATGAATCATATTTTTCATTTACATTCCACATCTGTAGGTCTTCCTTCCAGGTTTCCCTGATAAATATCGTTCTAAAGATGTTAAGTTAATATTTTTGACTGATGTTCCTGATTTCTTTGGTTGTTTGTTTTAGTTCAGTTATTATGTCTCTGCTTCTGCAGAATCTGATCAGCTGTCCATGATGATCAGATATTTCTGTTTGGACTACATTTGACTCATAGTTAGACCTACTAATATTAGTAATCATGTTGTCAGTGACTCTGACTTTGAGAAGTCACTCTTGTTGGTGCAGATATTTTTTACTACATGCTGTACTGTATTAACAGTTCTTCAAAATCTTGTCATTTCCCACGCTTTTCCCACATCAATACTGAACTCTTCACATACAGCGATGTTTTTCTTAATCATTATTCTTAGTTAATTGGCCATTTTTTTCAGAAAGATGCTTATCTTGCCACTTGGTGATCAGCACACACAAAACAAGCTAATGTCACCAGTCATTACACTACTAATTTCAAAGCCTTTTTCTCTAGCTATAGGTAATCTCACAATTTTACTGTTTGCAGTCTTTAGGGGCTTTTGTGTTTTAATATATATGGGAACTCCACCACTTTTATGTTTAGATCTACAGAAGTAACTGAATAAGATGTAGTCCATTATTGTCAAGTTAGCTATCTGGGTTTCAGTTAGATCTTGTTCATTGATACATAGTATGTGTCGTTTATTTCATTTAACATTATTTCTGCTTCTAGTTTTTGTTACCAATGTATTGAACATTCTGAGATAGTACTTCTATATAACTTTTCTTTAGTTGACTTACATGTTTTGGGCTGCATTGTGTGTTCATATTCTATTGTCTCTCCTTTTTTGTGTGGTACTTACATTCTGCTTCTTCAGCTGCTGCAATTGGTTTTTCACCCCTATCAGGCCATATTAGTTTCCCATTCTTCTGATTATTTTGCAGACATCTGTAAACATTCTGCTGATTGTTACAGACTCCTAATCTGTTTAAATACATGCCATACTTTCCAAGGCAGAAATTTGTTTGGGTCTATGGAAACAGCACCAAGGAGATCTCACAATATTGTGATGGTCTAACTTATTTTGGGGATACCATATATTTATCACTCACTGGGCTTCTTTTTATGGATCTGCTACATATCAGTTGGGATCCCGCATAGATACTTCTTGCTGAACGAATCATATTTCTTGTTTTGTTAATAATTTCTTTGTCACTGCTGCTTCTTAATGAATTTGTTCTGATGTGTATGGGCTAATGACACTACTGTAATTAGTCTTGGTTCCAGAATCCAGTTTTGTATTCATCTGCTTTGAATTTAGCATGTTTTTAAAATATTTACCAAGTTGTTGCATTCTAATTCCCGGTCTAATGTTGATTTTCCAGTTAGGGACAGCAATATTATTAGATATTCATTTTTGTCCCTTTGGATAGCTCTGGTGTTTTCTTTTATTGTACGTCAATGTCCTCCTTTTACCTTTACCTACAGACTTTTGGCTTGCTGAGTTTATTGTGACATCAGGAATGCTAGATGTGTTGTTGTTTTTAGTGTTTGTAGGCGCATATGTATTTTCACTATCTTGCTTTTCCATTTGTTGTATTTCACAAACACAGGACTGCTTTTCTTTCTTTACAGTGAATACTCTGTTTTTAGTGTTTCAATCTCACTTTGAAGTAGCTTTATAATTTCGTTTTTTGAGTCCACTGCACTTAAAAGATCATCTGTTTTTCACGTAAATAGCAGTAATCACAGTCTTTTTGGGGCATAAGCTCAGTGTTTTCGTTTTTTGGTGCTAACAACTCTTTTTTGAGGGATTAAATTTCTTTTTGCAGGATCTGAATAACACTTTCTTTAGCATTCACTTGACTTTGGAGATCAATTTTTTCATCACATGAACAGTTACTTACTTGAACAGTCCTGGCAGCACCACAATAAATCATCATTTATGAATTTATGCACACTCTTCATGTAGCCAGAAGCAACACTTTACACACAGAATTCCTTTTACAAAACTTTTTTTTTTTTTACACACATTGCACTGCTAAACAATTGCTTTTTTTAAGCACCATCTTGCATACATTGTTTGTCCTGTATTCCTATCTAAATGACCCCCCCCCCCCTCCCACACCCGCCTGGTACTGCCATTGCACTCATAATATTTGCACTGAAAATAATGTCTGTTATATGTAGTGAAATTATACCAAGCTAACTATGAATTAAACAGTAAAACTAATTATATATACAACACTAAAGATGTCATGTTTTGTTTTCATTCCATGTAGTTCATAATTGAAAGATAAAAAATCTACCCACTATGTGGCAGCAGGAAAAACAAACAAAAAAAGTTTACATATGCAAGCTTTCGGAGCCAGTGGCTCCTTCCTCCAGCAGAAGGGCTGTAGGGGAAGGAATAGGGGTGGAGGGAAAGGAACCACACAGTTTTAGGAACAGGGTTAGAGTTTGGTATAGTTATCCAGAATCCCTTGTCATGGGATACTTACCAGACATGATGAGAAGGAAATACTCCCATCCAGTGAGTCTTCCCTGACTAGGGGTTCTGGCTGACTTTTGCAAACTCTACCCCTTATACTAAACCTCTAACCAGTCACATTATATTGTCAAAAATTTATTATTTTCATTGTTATATTATTTCATGTACTTCTTCACTTAGGCTCTATATTACTTCAGGTGTAGTACTTTTTTAAGCATTCACTGGGATGGTGTCCTGATTTCCTGGAACATGTATTGCAGTTTTCCTTCCACCACCTTTCACCTCCCTATTTCTACATACAGCAATATCTTTGCTGTTAATCTTTCCATTGGAGTAAATGAAGTGTGGCTGCTCTGATAGTCTCTCCTGATCATAGAAAGTAGATAGGATTCCCCTCTTTCTTCCATTTGTGTTACTTACACTTCCAACCAGATTTTTCAGAACTGCTGCTCTGTATCTCTTGTGGCTCAACTTGGGTTTCTGGTTGGAAGTGGCATCCAGACTGTACAGTAAGAAACTATTGACTACTGCTACCTCCAAATGCCAGAAAAATGTCTTGCGTCACTATTTTGATTTCCTGATGAAGCTGTAGGACATACAATACTGGTTGAATATATTTACTCTATCCATGCTTTTATTGCAGTCACAAATGACTTTGGGCTTTAACAACTGCTCCTCTTTGATGCTTTTGGCCCTTCTTGTCATTGGCATAGTTTAGGAGGCTGCATCAGTAAGGTGAAAACTCTAGGTAGAATTAGTGACTTACCATGTAGAATTTCAGCCAGCGATACTTGAAGATCCTTCTTGAATGATGTTCATACTCTTAACAATACCCATGCTTACCTCCCTCTCCATAACTCCCCCATGGCACATGAGAGTGACCTTAAGTGTTCTGTGCCACCTCTAGACCAACCTATTGCTCTGTGGGTGCATGCTGTCCGGTGGTTGCGCTTAGTACTGCATCGGTTGCATAGAGCGCCAGTTCAAATTTTGTCCCTGGTCATTTGTTTTCACTGAGCCAAATTGGGCATTCAGTTACCAGTGAATGCACACATTTGTTCTGCTGTGATCTGCTTCAGAGGTATCACTTTGACCCAATGGGACACTCTATCGATTACTGACAAGTATTTACATGGTCCTGTCTCTTTAACGTGACCACTACCTGTAATAACTACTCACAGCTGGCAGGTGGCAGCACTAGCAATGGAGGGTACATAAAGCATTTGAGGGAGGGGGTGGTGGGAGGGGATGTGGAAAACAGTACAGTTGTTGTCTTCATGTGGAAACAGAGAGATTTAGCTAATGTCCAAAAGAGCTTGATCATTGGCTTTCTGGTCAAGGATGGAAGCATTTCTGAAATGCCTCAGTTTGTAAACTGGTCACATGCTGCTGTGGTTAAAGAATACCATGCATGGCAAAATGATGCACCCAAAATTGGCACTGAAGCAACTGTGGTGTACCATGGGCCATAGATGAAAAAATGAAATGATCTTGTGGCATTGTTGGACGGGAGGTCCCATTCAGGTTCAGCCGCCAGGTGCAAGTCTTATTTCAGTCAGCGCCACATTGGATGTCTTGCAGCTGATGATGAGGATGAAATGATGATGAGGATAACACAACACCCAGTCCACAAGTGGAGAAAATCTCTGACTGGGGTGGGCCACAGATGACATGAGCGAATGACAGCTGTGGTGATGTGTACATATAAATAGACATACAGTGTTGAGCAACTGACTACCCAGGGGCTACCAACAGTGTCTCTACAATGATTGTTCAGTGAACGTTGCTGCATATGGGTGTTTACAAAATGTGTATGTTTCATGAATCCATGCTGTCTGCCGTTTTCATATTTATGGCAAGTGTAGTTCAGATCTCATATATCAAACACACTAAGCAGATCACCATGACTCTTAAAAAGTCTCAAAAAAATGATTTTGTGAGTCTCAGAATATTTTTAATTCACTAAATGTAGAACAGATATCAATGCACTGCAGAACTCTGTCTGAAGCACTGAAGAAACTATAGATTGGTCATCACTGGATCACTGTTTAAAGTCTCATTGTAATTTCTTTATTATTATTATTATTATTATTATTATTATTATTATTATTATTATTATTTCATTCACTTTGAATACCTAAATCCTAAAAATACAAATTTTATTAAATAAAAGATATTTAACACATATCTCATTTCCAATTTTTTTGGAAATTGCATGTGAATTGAGGGGAAATGCAATATTAGATAGCTCCTCTTTACAAAGAGAGTTAGTAGCAGTTGTTATGTGTGTGTTCACAGACATTGCAGTATGTACATTACTTTTAGTTGATGACACTTGCTGAAGTTGAGATCCCATACCACTGGTTCAATGCTTATGGTGGCAAAATTATCTGTACAGTGGGCCACAGCTCCTTGGGGACAAAAGATTTCACAGAATTTCACAGTGGTTGTAAGGGATATGGCATCTTTACAACAATACAATTGCCATGTGGTCCCCTTATCAGCCCTTGATTACAGTTCCTGGAAATGGTTCATCATTCCATTCTGCCTATTTAACATAAATTTAAATCTGATTTATGGAGGTATTCAGTCTGTGTCTCTGGTGTGATATAATTTTCTTTAAGTTTATCACATGTTTCTCCTTGTACTCTCTTGTTATGTGCAATTTATTATGTTTCCTTCAGGTGCTGTCAATAATTTTTCAGATTTTTCAGATATTTATCATCCTAGTCTGCCTTTTTAACATAAAATATCACATACTTTAAGTTTATCATATGTTGCTGCTTGTAATCTCATGTAATTTATTATGTTTCCTTCTTGTTTTGTTAATAATTTTTCAGATTTTATGTGAAATAGAAAACTATAAAGCCATGGAACTAGTTGTCACTGGCACGTGTGCGGCTTTACCGGAACCAAAAGAAGTCCTTAATTTCATTACTACTGTCAGAACTGTTGACAGCAAAACAATTGAAATTTCAAACAAGTGAGTATATTGATTTTTGACAGATTTGGGACTGTGGAAGATTAAAATTTTGTAACTTGTGTAGATATCTAACCAACTTAAAAATAAAATTTCATATACTTCAGTTATACAGGATCCATCAGAAATGATGGTCCATAATTCACACCTGGAAAGTACAGGCCAAAAGTAGTTAAAAAGCATGGAGATGCAAATGAACCATTGACGAGGGATCAAATTAATTCAATTGTAAACACGCTTGCATACCACAGTGTATCTCAAGGTTTGGGATCAACTACCTGCTTGTTTACACATGCACAACTACTTCCCTTTCCCCCTCAGTGCACTGTGCCATACCAGCCTCATAATCAGTTATGAATATGAAGGCACCATGGATGGAGATTACACCAATGAAGAGTAAACTGGCACACACTTCATGTATGGCAAAGCGAATGGAAGTGCCCTTTAGGCTGCATGATTGTATGAAGAAGATTCTCCTCTCTGCAGGTAGCCTGCCAGGTGTACATTTAGCTGGTTACATCAGTGCCTTAGAGAAGTCAGGAGTTTTGCACACCATATACAAGAAGGTTGACCCAGATCCATAACACCTGATGTTGAGGAAAGTGTGTTATGCATTGTACATGAACGTCTGAGTAATTCAACAAGAAGGATTGCTACCCAAGAGTGTGCCCTGAGTCATAGCAGTGTGTAGCAGATTTTACACTGGAAAGTACTCTATCCATATTATCTCCAGTGAGTGCAAGCCCTCAACAAAGCCGACTTCCCTCCCTCCTAGAGACAATTTCTGCTGAAGGGTCCAACAACAGTGTACCCTGAATCCCCTGTTTGTAAGCAATATTCTGTTCACACATGAGGCTGTATTTACCCATGACAATATTCTTAACTACCAGAACTGTCATGTTTGTGCTGAAGGCAACACTAATGCTACACATGTATCATGACATCAGTGGCATTATTCATTGGACAGCTGGGCAAGATTTTTTGGAGACCGCATAATTGGACCACACTTCCTACCACCGAGGCTAACCGGACAGCAGTACATGTGGTTTTTGCGGACTGTATTTCCAGATGTACATGATGATGTCCCACTGAACCAATGCCTGAACATGTGGGTCATGCATGAGGGTGCTCCAGTACATTTTCATTTACAAGTGTGCCGGCTTACAATTCGGACATATGATCAACAATGGGTAAGTTGAGGACGACCTGTACCAGGGCCTCCAAGATCTTCAGATTTAAATCCCATTTGTGTCTGGGGTCATGTCAAAAGCCTGGTCTATGCTACTGAGATCAATTATCTCAAGGAATTACACTTGTGGATTGAAGCAGCCTTCCAGCATTTACCGAATTCCTCTAGACTGCCTGAGAGGATTAATAACTCATTTCAGAGATGAGTTCAGTGTTGCATTCAGACACATGGACAACATTTTGAACACCTACTTAAATGTTTATAGATGCCATGGGTTCCTAGACACTGGTGAACTTCAACAGAAAATGTGTTGTATATCAAGAAAGGCATCACTTTTTGTATTATCGCAAAAAATGCGAGAGAGTGTCACAGAAATGATACAGGATTTGGGCTGGAAATCATTAAAAGAAAGGCGTTCTTCTCGTGAAATTCCAATCACCAACACTCTCCTCCGAATGTGAAAATATTTTGTTGACACCGACCTACACAGGGAGGAATGATCACAACGATAAAATAAGGGAAATAAGAGCTTGAACGGAAAGATATAGGTGTTCATTCTTTCCACATGCTGTACAAGATTGGAATAATAGAGAATTTTGAAGGTGGTTCGATGAACCCTCTGCCAGGCACTTAAATGTGATTTGCAGAGTATCCATGCAGATGTAGAACAATGGTTGATTTGTGGACCCATGTTTATTGGACCTTATTCGCTACTTTTGGCCTATACTTTCCATGTGTGAATTATTGACCATCACTTCTTAAAGACCCTGTATAATTTAGTTTCCATGTGTACAACGACCCATATGATGAAGAAAAATTATTTTAGACCCTTAAAAATAATTCTTCCATCTGGAGGAAGACGTAGAGAGGGAACAAGACAATTTTAAAAAAGTAAACCACACAAATAAAAGTTTCTAAACCTAGAATCAAGAAAGGCAGAAGATCAAGAACTATAGTCAGGGTCTACCATATCTTCCTTCGCCGTCGGCGTTGTCGTTGTTACCGTGAGACACCGTTATACCAAGAGGAAAGGCGCGTCGATCTTAGAGCATGAGATATGATGACCTTAAGCCATTGACAACACACAACAGTCACGGTAGCACCTGATTCCAGAATAGCTGCAGTAGTTAAGATCTACGAACTATCCCCTGTTGACCAGGTCCCCAAAACTTAACTCATAACAAGATCCCTTCAAAGCAAATTGTCATAACGATCGTCTATAAAGGCTTCGTACAACGAGAATAAATGTTACGGTTTATGGAATAATAACAGATACGACCAAACTGTCTTGTCTCTTCTGCTTTATTTAACATAACTTCATTCACAGTTTCATTTCGCATTCACCACTCATTCACCGAAACCCTTAGATGAACAGTTTTGGTTGCTTAACACCAACAGTCAATGATAATGATACAGCTTTTCTCCTTTTTATAAATTGAAGCCCGCTCTCCGCGATATAATTTAAAATAAAAAACGGTCTCAATACCGCGTCCCTCGTGAGATGCGAATAGACTTATCCCGGGATTGACCGCCCTGTAGGTGTACTCAATTTAATGACCACACTTCACTGTCCGCTATTTCGCGTAACTGAATGTCCATTTGTTAGTCTGATTATACACTGTAGCTATTTAAAATTCGCCCCTATATTTTTCACAACGCACAATTAGCACTTCGTTACTTGTTTTCTTTTTTCTTCTAAGAGTAAACGGAAAAAAAAGACGCCGTATCATCGGCTTAGTCGATATAAAGCAAAACACCTTAATATGCCCAATTTTACCTCTTCTTATAGGATCGGCTACCTTACTCATTAATTTATTACATATTATTTCCAATAACGCTAAACAGGTATCGCCGTTATATTTTAATTGTATTCAAAAGCATGTTACTACTATTATGACCGACCAAATCGTAACAAATCACGCGGCGTGCGTTTTTAACGATAACTTTACGCTATTCAAGTTCCGTTACAGCTGTCTTGGACTCATAACGTTACACGGCCCCCCAGACTGTGATGTCTTGAAGAGGGTTCCAGACAGAACAGCCTTTTTTTCCTTTTTTTTTTTTTGGTGTACTGTGACAGGAGAGGGTATTTGTTTCGGCGAATACAATCACTCTCAGATTCACTCAACAAGTCAGTACATACATTCTACAATATTTAAGTTGAGTTAATGGGCCTAGACAAAATGCCCTTAACTAAATTCCACATTTGTTTATAGGTTGTCTTAGAAACACTTCGCACTAATCACTTCATATTCACACCACATTTTTTTTCTTGGATGAAGCCCTCAGTTCTTCAACCGACTGTGCATGGCAGGGATCACAGCCGGGTTTGACGATTGGCATCCTAGGCCAAAACCCTTATCAGGCCACTTGTTTAACCAGAGAGGATTTGGTCTGTTTCTTTTCCTCTTAATTCCACTTTTAAATCATCCATCCTCGCTGTTCGGTGAGAGGATAAATCGTATTTCAGCATCGTCATTGTTGCTGATACCAAGAAGGTATCTCATGGAAATCGTCGGTAGTATAAGTACGTATTTATCCATTGGTGCTTTTATTTAGTCCACTGAGTGTAGTCTTGGTATCATTCAGTGTTTCTTGAATCTATATTTTGCTCATTATTGATAATACTTCTTCAGGTCTATGTGAGGGAACAAGCCTTTAATTACATCAGTATCACAATCTGCCAGGAGGTAGCTCCCTTCATGAGGTATTTTCATTATTTTGTATGGACCTGTAAATAAATATTGCCATTTCTTATTCAATCTTTTCCTGGTTGATGCTTTTGGGTGATTTCTCAATACAATTTCTTCCCCTACATCATATGTGACTACTTTCTTCACATTTTTATCAAAATGGGTTTTTCTCTATTGTGCTTGATGCTTCAGGTTTTCGTAGACCTTCTTCACCATATCTTCTTTCTTGGTAATCTTTTGTTCTATCGCAGGTAATTTCTTCATCCATTCTGGCACAATACTTTCACCAAATACTATTTGGTTAGGTGAATAACCTGTCGATAAGTGTGGTAAGTCATTATACACTTTCTCAAATTCATAAATCCAATCGATCCATTTATAATGTTGTTTGGGTATGTACGTTCATAAAAATCGGTTCAACTCTCGGAAGATTCTTTCAACCGGATTTCCACAAGGGTAAATGTATAATAAGCAGCGTTGTCTGTCAAGATCGTTATAGGTTTGCCAAGCTCAGTTATATAGTTGTTGATAAATCTGCATAACATGGGTCGAACGTGGAGATTTTTCAAAGGATGTAAGTTCACATATTTTGAAAAGAGATCATAGAAAGCCAATACATATTTGAACCGTCCACGTGTCATGGGACATGGCCCACAGACATCACATGACACCAACATTAAAGGTTGTTGTGGGATGATAGAATGTAATTCTATCTTCCGACAATAGTTTATGGGTTTCACCTTCTGACATATTTTGCACTTCTTAAGAATATTTGCAGCTATACGTCCCAAATTTGGATGATAGCAGTATTGTGCTCTTTTGGCTGTACATTTAGCGGCACCAAAATGACCCCAATTCAAGTGAGTGTACTATACTAGTGATTCTAAATATTTATTTGGAACACAAACTTTCCAAACATCATCTTCATCCTTCTTTCGATACAATATTCCGGATTTTAATTGATACTGTTCTTGAGAGTCACTTAGCGTTTTGCTTTCAACAGCACGCCTAATGGCTTTCCACAACTTATCATCTTCTTGCAGTTGTGGAAGACTTCAAGATAGCTGTGAAATCTGGCTCTCACAATATTGCCTTGACAAATTCATGACTTTAAAGTCAATAGTCTGTTCTTCACACTCGTCATCATTCTTTCTTTTCGGTAATCTTGAAAGAGCGTCGGCTATGATGTTGTCTTTCCCTCTGATGTATTTGAGCATGCATACATTTAACCACCGGGATAAATGTGAATGGAACATCCTTCCTGTTAAAATAAAAGATAAAGCTTTGTGGTCGCAGAATACAATGATCTTCTTTCCATATACAAAATAGCGAAACTTTCTAAGTGACCAGACCACGGCCAGTACTTTCAATTCAGTAGTACAATACGCACGTTCACAGCTAGAGAGTGTTCTGCTGACAAACCCAATTATCTTGATGGTACTGATATCTTCTGGATTGTCCATCTGGAAAAGAGTGGCACCCAATCCTGTTTCAGAAGCATCCGCAGCAATATAAAAATCTTGATCAAGTCTCGGATGATGTAACAGTGGAGCATTAGTCAAAGCATTGCGGATGTTATCAAAAGCTTGCGTGCATTTGGAATTCCACTCCCACATGACATTTTTTCTTAACAGCCGTAACAAACAGTCTTGGCTTCCTAACTGATTGGGTAAAAATCGTCGAAAAAATGAAACTAAGCCGATAAATGACTTTAATTCCGTTCTATTCTTTGGATAAGCACATCTGTTAATTGCATCCATCTTTTTAGGATTTGGTTTTATCCCTTCAGGAGTGATTATATGTCCAAGAAATTTCAATTGGTTATGAGCAAACTTGGATTTGCTCAAATTTACAGTAACTCCGTATTCCAAAAATTTCGCAAAAACTCTTCTTAATAAGTCCAAATGTTCCTCCCAAGTTTCAGAAGCAATTAGCAAATCATCCACATATAAAGTAACTTCATTCAAAAGGTCTCTGCCCAGTACGGTATCTAATGCCGATATGAAAACACCACCGCTTATTTTCAACCCAAATGGCATGACAGTAAACTGGTAACTTCGGCCCAGAAAAACGAATGCAGTATATTTTCTAGATTCTTTCGATATTCTAGTTTGCCAATATGAACTACGCATATCCAAAGAAGTTAAGAAGCGGGCACCATAAAACTTTTGTACTAACTCTTCTAGGTTCTCTGGTCGCGTTTGTACAGGTATAATGATCTTATTGATCTCTCTGGCATCCAACACCAATCTGATGTCACCATTGGGTTTAACTACCGCCACAAGAAGGTTACAATATTCAGAATCTGAGGGCTCAATAATACCCCATTCTAACATTTTATTGATTTCCTTTCTGACTACTTCTTTCTTTGTCCATGGGATAGAATAGGAAGTACGACAAAAGGGTTTATGTGCATACGTCTTTATATGGTATTCAAAGTCTCTTATTATACCCGGACATTTACTAAAAATTGACTGATATGCTTCCAACAAGTAGTACAGTTCATCCCTTTGGATAACAGATAAATATTCTGATTCTAACACCTTTTCCTGCAATGACATTTTATCCATCATTTCTTCAGAACATTCAATAAGGCATATATCATACACATTTTCATCATCAATACTGACATATTTTACCATTAGATTCATACACAATAGATTTGGAATTACTCGGCCCTTTCTCAGGGTGGCTGTCAAAACATTACCATTGGAATTAAATATACATTCACCTTTCTCTAAATTAATGATTGCACCGGTCTCACATAAAAAATCCAAACCCCAGATACATGGTACTGTCATTTTAGGAACAACCAGGAATGTACTTTCTATTTGAGCCCCCTGTATTGTAACGTCAACATGTACCTGTCTCACAACTTTTTGCATTTTTGCGCTGAACACGCCAGACACAGTACATCCTGTGATAGGAAAAGTGGGCATTTTTACCCCTCGGCTTATCTGTTTTAAACAGTCTAGCGTCATGACACTAATAGTTGCTCCAGTATCAATTAATATTTCAACATCAACATTATTTATACTTGTTGGAATTATTGCCTGTAAAATTTGTCCACATTTATTAGAAACTTCAGGTTTTTCTTCAGTTAACTCATTCCTTATATCCTGATCATTATTGTACCTTAATACTCTCACTTCAAATTGATGCCTGCCTTACTTCTCCTTTCCAGTCATCCTAGGAAGGCATTTGGTGACTGGTATTAGTTTAATCTATCTCGTTGAGTCATCGGTGGGGGTTCATGAACTTCCACAATCCGTACAGTATGATCCGAGTTATGGTATTCACCCCGTCGCACATTGGAGGCTCCTTCGCCCACTGGTATAACTCCTTGTGCTGGATGAGGACTCGAGGCATTTGTTCCATCCTGCTGATGATCATTATGCTTCGAATTATCTTCCCAAGGTCGAATACAATTGGGTTCATCACTTGGGTACCTGTTACTCTTATTAATATCACTACTATGCACATTCGCGTCACCATATCGATGTTTACCTCTAGCACAGTAAGTATCTCTTCTATATTTATTATAATCATTGTTTTTATTGCAACCATAGAATGAAGATTGTCCACGCTCCTGTGATGCGGGTTTGACCTGGTTTTCGGCATTATTATTATCATACGTTAAATTATTATTATAATTATTCGTATTACTATGAGTGTGAGTCGACATTTGATTACTACTCATTTGTCTTGCGTCTTCCATAATCATATCTATAGAGTCAATCACCGACAAGAATTGTTCTACATCGTGGTCAGGAACATTTATTAACTTTTCACGTATATTTATGGGCAACCTTCCCTTCAAAATTCTGATCACTTCCTTGTGAGAAATTGGATCACTCCAATAACGTGTCTTATTTATGTACTTTTCAAAATATTGCCTTAAAGTACTCCTTTTACTGTTAAAATACTCAGGTTGGTAAGCCTCTTTTCTTAATTTCTCTTGTTTACTCAACGACCAGTATTTAGCCAAAAAAAGTTGTTCAAACTCAGCGCAAGTATGGCAACTTTCACTTACTTCAGCAGCCCATAATGCGGCTTCTCCAGTAATTTTGGATACTATAAATTGAAGTCGGTCGTGTTCTGACCAGCTACGCGGAAATATTCTTTTGAAATTATTGATAAAGATTTTCGGATGCAGGTTGTTCTTTTCAGTGGAGAATGTTGCGAATTGTCTACTTTTAAAAATGCTGATCTCCACCTTTAAAGAAGACAAATATCCTCGCTGACCAAAAGTATCATCATCTTTACCAACCGAATCATCAACTTCCCAATGCAAATTTTCACCACAATTGTACTTCGTTTTATCACATGTTCGGTTGTTTTTCGACCTATTCTCCGAACGTTCGTCCTCTGTCAACAAATTTTGTGATGACTCCACCAATTTATGATTGGTTTCCTTTTGCCATTTAAGTAACTCATCAAATATTTTCTCTTTTATTTTCTGAATTTCGCTAGTGAAGAGCTTAATTAATTCATCGTTTCTACTTAGGTGCTCATTGATATTTTCATTTGGCTGGGATCCAATAGTAGTCTTACCCTTGTCTACAATTTCATTTCCTTTTATTTCTATCCATTCAGTTAGATCTTTGTCAAGTCTTTTAGTTCGATCTACTAAATACTTGTCAATCCCCTTACAAGCATCGGACTCAAACTCGACTATTTGTTTCGAAAGTTCTTCTATCTGCGCGCTAGCATTCAAACAGCTGCTTTCACACTTAACCATCCTATTGGACAGGCCATCATAACTCTTCGAAACTACCTCATATTTCTTTTCTACATCATGAAGTTTTCCCATTAAATTATTATATTGCCTTTCTAAGGTGTTAGAAAACTCTACATCTAGTTCTCCAAATTTCGCATTTAATTGAGTCTCCCAGTTCGCCTTTAATTCTTTCTTAGTATTTTCCAGTTTATAATCAAAGGTGTTCAGTTTGCTTTCCAAAGAATCCATTTTAACTTTTGATTGTCCTTTTTTAATTGCTTATTATCTTTTTCTAGTGAACCAAGTCTTCCATTCATTACACCCATTTGAGTATTTATTGATATCAGCATATCAAAAATTTTTTGATTAATATTTCCATTTTGAGGGTCAACTTGCTGATCTACTTCTGAAACCTCAAGATCTTTATGTTGTCCCACGCTGCTTACCTTACTTATCATTCTATTTGAATCTCCTAACGGCTCTAAATCAATAACTGCATTATTATCTGTACATGTCTCCTGTCCCACATTGAGCTCATGGGATGCATCATCCCTATCCTCTTCACTTTCCTCTCTCTCTCTACTCATTACTCTACTCAACTGCACATTATCATGTATTCTTTTCGTTCGTTTTGACATGATTATTCACTACCAAGACATACACTTATTTTCACTATGTATTTATATATATTTATCTACCGAAATCACAAGTCTCAACTTCCATTTTTTTAATAATTATACAGTTATTTTAATCATGCCTGGTAGTATCGCTCACTTTTAGCGATTATTAAAGAATACCTCTTTCATTGGACAGACTCACTGGCTGCTACAATATTTTCCAACTCTAGGGTTCGTGAATCCGGATGACACTCGACTCGATGCAGCAATCCTCCTCGATCGAGCCCCACGTTGGGCGCCACTTCTACCGTATCTTCCTTCGCCGTCGGCGTTGTCGTTGTTACCGTGAGACACCGTTATACCAAGAGGAAAGGCGCGTCGATCTTAGAGTATGAGATATGATGACCTTAAGCCATTGACAACACACAACGGTCACGGTAGCACCTGATTCCAGAATAGCTGCAGTAGTTAAGATCTACGAACTATCCCCTGTTGACCAGGTCCCCAAAACTTAACTCATAACAAGATCCCTTCAAAGCAAATTGTCATAACGATCGTCTATAAAGGCTTCGTACAACGAGAATAAATGTTACGGTTTATGGAATAATAACAGATACGACCAAACTGTCTTGTCTCTTCTGCTATATTTAACATAACTTCGTTCACAGTTTCATTTCGCATTCACCGAAACCCTTGATGAACAGTTTTGGTTGCTTAACACCAACAGTCAATGATAATGATACAGCTTTTCTCCTTTTTATAAATTGAAGCCCGCTCTCCACGATATAATTTAAAATAAAAAACGGTCTCAATACCGCGTCCCTCTTGAGATGCGAATAGACTTATCCCGGAATTGACCGCCCTGTAGGTGTACTCAATTTAATGACCACACTTCACTGTCCGCTATTTCGCGTAACTGAATGTCCATTTGTTAGTCTGATTATACACTGTAGCTATTTAAAATTCGCCCCTATATTTTTCACAACGCACAATTAGCACTTCGTTACTTGTTTTCTTTTTTCTTCTAAGAGTAAATGGAAAAAAAAAGACGCCGTATCATCGGCTTAGTCGATATAAAGCAAAACACCTTAATATGCCCAATTTTACCTCTTCTTATAGGATCGGCTACCTTACTCATTAATTTATTACATATTATTTCCAATAACGCTAAACAGGTATCGCCGTTATATTTTAATTGTATTCAAAAGCATGTTACTACTATTATGACCGACCAAATCGTAACAAATCGCGCGGCGTGCGTTTTTAACGATAACTTTACGCTATTCAAGTTCCGTTACAGCTGTCTTGACTCGTAATGTTACAAGGGGTAAGTAATTACTTATGTACTTCTTATGTATGAAAAACACATAAATTTAGATAAATGCATAATGTGGGAACCAAAGAGAAAAGAATATAGTGAATTCTTGTTATTGTCGGACTTTATTTTTGTACAAATACTACAGGAATGAAATAGGCAACTTACCAATAATCAGAAGTGCTGAGACATCAGGAGGCACACACAAAAAAGAAAAAAAGGTGATAGGTTTCTGAGTAATTGCTTTGTCTAGCTAGAGTACAAATACACACAGAAAATACATGTGCACATGCACATGCACGCATACAAATGCCTATCCTGCTACATCGTGCCAGCTGGATGCACAATGGCAGTGCTGCAGCTTGGCAGGTGGACTAGGTTACTAGGGGGGGGGGGGGGGGGGGGGGTGTCACATGGCAAGGGGTTCTGAGTGTAGATGGCATTGGAATGGATTAGGATTTGTGCAGCTCTCTATGCGCCACCCCTACATCCAACCCATCACCACAAGAAGACATACCTATGGAAGACCCAGGTCCAAGAACTCTCCATCCACTCACTCAGCACTTCCTACTCCAGTCTTGTCACAGGCTTCTCCTACCTCATTAGAGGCATAGTCCACTTGCCAAACTGCAGCACTGGCATTATATGTCCTGCCAGTGCCACATAGGGGCATAGGCCGAGGCATGGACATGTGTGCATATGAATGTGTGTGTGTGGTGTGTGTGTGTGTGTGTGTGTGTGTGTGTGTGTGTGTGTTTGTACTCTAGCTTGAGAAAGGAGTTACTCCAAAAGCTAGCAAGGTCTCTTTCTTTTTTGTAAGTGCCTGTCAAATGCTCCATGCTGCTGCTTTTGGTGAATTGTCTCCTTTACTCCTGTAGTATATACATTCTACCAGACCTTTCCTACTATATATATTTTTTTATACTTACCTTTCAAAACTTTATTATAACAACATGAATTTACCATCCTTTGAAATTTGTATTTATGTGTAATACTGTGTTAGAAAGCATTAACACATTGAAACTCACCTTTTTGTGTGGTGGCTTTTCTGCAAGAACAATACAGATATCCATACTGCAGTTGCAACCAACCCTTAGGAGTACCTATTGTGATACTAATATATGGTTGTATAAAATGCATATTTGAACCATCAGCTGTTTTTATTTTAAACCCAAATTATATCGGTTTTGGTCTTGGACCATCTTCATGGATGAAGGGTTAAGATGGTTTAAGCCACCATATTGCATTAGTCATTACTTAAAATGTGTTGTGCATGCCATGAATTTAAATATATGAGACAGGGCTTTAAAAGCAAACATCCAAATTCTAAATGTATACAGAACAGTACTGCTCTGTATGAATTAATGACGATGGAATTCTCTTGGTTAAAATATTGCAGAAGTAAGATAGTCCCCCATTTTAATTTCCATGCTGGAACTATTCAGGAGGACCCTGTCTTTGGAGAAAGAAATCTCATTGTATAGTGGAGATGGTGAGTTGCAGAGAGGCACAACAAAAAGATTGCCAGAAAATGAGCTTTCAACCAACATCACCTTCATCGGAGATAGAACATATACAAACACACACACACACAAATGCAACTCACACACACATGACTGTGGACTCTGGCTGCTGAGGCTACACTGTGAACAGCAGTGCTTGATGGGAGATGTGACCAGGTGGTGACGGTAAGGAGGAGGCTGGGGTGGAGAGGGGAAGAGATAGCACTGTAGGGATGGGGAAAGTAAAGTGCTTTCTGGAGCATACTTGGCAGATGTGGAGAGAGGGTAGGCCTTCTATGTGCAGTTGGGAGCCTAGACAGAGGGCAGGGGAGGGTTAGCAGAAAAGGTCAGAGGTAAAAAGACTTTGGGTGCACTGGTGGAATGTTCTGGAACCTTTCCACCAACATCGGCTTTTCTGAGCTGCACAGCTGGGAACTGTCACTGCAATGTACCCTAGATTCCTGTAACCCTCTTGGCCTCAATCATTGTTAGTCTTTGTCATTACTCTCAGGTGCCTTCCCTGTACCCATTCTGCATTACACAGTCCTATTCCACGAATGCACCCATAGCCTTTTATCCTTTCTCCTTTTCCACTAATCCTTTCTCGCCCTCTGTCTAACCTCCCGACTGCACCCAGCTGCCCTACCCTCTGTCCACCTCGTCCCTGTATGCTCCCACAAGCAGCACTTTATGGTACCCCACCCCTACCCTGCTATCCCTTCCCACCACAGTCTTCTCCTTACCCCCACCACCTGGTTGAATCTTCCATCATGTGCTGACAATCACAGTGTAGCCTCAGTAGCCAGAGAATGCAGTCATGTGGGTGAGTTACATATGCGTGAGCGCATGTGTATGTTCTATCTCTGAGAAAGGCCTTGCCAGACACATGGTACACACAGAGATTGTACCCCCCTGAGGGTTGCTCATATTAAAACTCAGAGAATATCATCAAATATTCATATCATGAATCAAATAGTTAATCAAAGGCAGTATAAATCCAGAGGACAGAAGTGTGTATAAATATATGTGTGAATTTAGTATCAATGTATAATGGTGTTGAAGCAGATACTATGCTATCTGGGGCCCTTGTGCTTGCCAGACATATGGTATCCACAGAGAGTGTACTCCTCTGAGGGTTGATTATATTAAACCTCTAGCTCTGCAAAATCTCTAACTCCTGCTCAACCACCTTCCTCTTACAAATAGGTACTCCATATGGCTTAATGAAAAATGATTCATGTGGTCTTAGCTTTAACTGTCACATATAATCTTTCTCTCTGCCTGGCTTGTCACTGAAAATGCTATGATATTTCCACAGGAATCCCTCCACGTCACTTTTTTCATCTCTACTGAAACTGTCTGCGAAATTAAGTTTGTCCAGTACCAAATGAGAAAAGTCTTCACTAACCACCTGGTTATCAAAATACTCATTATCTTCATCTAAATAATTTCTGTCATCAAATACTTCCACTCCTCTTAAATTATTGCTACAATTCTCATCAATCATTATGTATAACATGTGTTCATTTAGGTGAGTTACTACCACACATCCTTGTTCAAATACAACATTACTGATAGTAAATGAAATTAATGCTTGCCTGCTGATTAATTTACTGTTTAACAGTGGCTCCTTTCATTTTAACACCAGTGACTGGAAATTCAGTATATTGTTCAGTGTCCTTTAATCTATCTCTTAATTTACCAGACACACGACTTACTGAGCGACCAGTGTCCAATAGACAAACTCCCTTCCAGCTACCTACAGATATGGCAATGTAGGAGCTACCAAGTATTTCATGCTTATTATTTCCATCCTCTTCTGACAATAAATCATCTTCAGTATCCCTATGATTTAAATCAGCATTTACTTGAACCTCATTTCCTAACTTAGGTTGTAAAATACTTTAAGGTAGCTTACAACTAGAGTGTGATCATCTTTTCCTACAGACTCCTCACTCTCTCCCAACACTTTCAGTATCTTATCACTAACTAGCTTATCTTGACCCTCCTTACTGTAACAGTCATGTAATATCTCGCTGACTTCGATGGGTATCAACTGATTTTCAAGTACCTGTTTTTCTGACTCCAAATCATCATAACCTATCATTCCATTACTCATATCTTTGTCTAGTACTTCCACATACACCATATCACTTAATTCATCATAAAATACATCAGTGTCAGTGTCAATAGCCTCAAAATACTCATTTGCAACATCAACTGCACTTACATGAATCTTAACTTTAACTACACCTTTCCACGTCACAATCACTGTCAAAGATACCAGAAATTGTGTCAACAGGCACATAAAAATAATTCAACTTAGGTATATGATCCTTGCTTTCCTCCACATATTTTTCATACAGCACTGAAAATTCATCATCACAAAATAAGCTAACTAAACCATACTCATCAGCATCATCATAAATGTTACTATTACTACACACACAACTCTCATCATATAAGTTCGTCAAATCATCTGTACCAAGATTAAATTTATTTTCAACTTTACTAGTATCTTCACCCATTTCTGTCAGCATGAAGTCCCAAAATGCCTTTTTTTTTTTTTTTTTTTTTGCAAATAAAGACACTTTATCTACAAAGAATTTTAGAGTAAAATTACTGTAAAACATTTAAGAACAACAACAAAAATTGTTGATGGAACAAAACAAGAACAGGGCTATGTGCCAACGTCAATAACATTAAAACTGGGCTAGTCTACCACTTATATCTGTAAATAAAGGGATGTTGGAAGGATAATAATAATAATAATTTTATTATTATAAAAATCTGGAAACTGTTGTTCACAGGTTTTCTACAATAACAATATTATCATGAAAAGTCTGTTAGACCTATAGAAGTGCTGTGCTAGCAAACAAACTACTTAAACAACAAAGACAAAATCAAGTACGTGACTGTTTCTTACAAGTTTTATTTCAAAATAAATGCCTTTTACAAAGTTTAAAAAGTTACATTTTGTATTAATTTACCATTATTACCAGGTTTTCTACAATAACAATATTATCATGAAAAGTCTGTTAGACCTATAGAAGTGCTGTGCTAGCAAACAAACTACTTAAACAACAAAGACAAAATCAAGTACGTGACTGTTTCTTACAAGTTTTATTTCAAAATAAATGCCTTTTACAAAGTTTAAAAAGTTACATTTTGTATTAATTTACCATTATTTTATAAACAAAATATTACAATGTTACAGTCTATAAACAGCTGCTGGGTTTACCGAGTCAAATTTTGGTAAAACAGTTCATTTTTTTGCTTGAAATAAGATATCATCTTCTTTTAAGTCCTTCTGCTCCTGAGTTTTCAATCTGGCTGTTAGTTCAAGCTGGGGTAGATCTAAGCCTTTTATGGTTTCCATCTTCACACCTTTTTTGAATAAATTCATTTGCATCCATGTTTCAACTTCACTGAATGTTTTTTTGTAAACACTTTTCCTGGGTTGGTTTTGGAAATTTGAGCCAAACAACCTTGGAAATTTCTAACTTTTTTGTGATGAGGTGTCCTTCAGCTACTTTGGAGAAGTCATAAAAATCATCATCATTCATTATAGAGGTTAGAAAAGGAGTTTTGTTATTGGCACTACACAAAACTCTCAGAAGATCCAAAGGAACTTCACATTTTTCTACTCTTTTTCTTTTTTTAATTAGAGCAAAGTTTCGGTCACAGGTTAAGTATGAGTGTCCAGAGACATATTTGTGGTGAACTTCATCAAAGAAATCATTACAACCAAGTATATCCATAGAAACAATAGCATTTGATTTTTATTTTGGCTGCAGCTATTGTCAGTTAATTTTACTTTTAATCCCCCTTAACACACAGCTTGCTATTTTGTTGCCTCCCTGCCACTCATGCCCTCATGCCAAAGAAACGTAAAACTTTATTATTATCTGCCATATGCAGTCCTAAATTTTAACAAGAAAGTTGACATAAATAATACATTTGGTAGTGTGACAATGTTTGCAAGGAGAAAACCTGTTGTAAATCTATGAATACTGTGCATGTATCACTTGTAGGAGTGCTAGAATGTACATGATCATGCTTCATCTCTTCTCTAGCTTTTTCAGTGCATCTATGATTAAATTCTAGTGAAGTACGATGTATAGCTCTATTGGTTGAGTCATTCAGCATTTTACTTTTAAGCAGATCACATGTGTTACAGGTATCTTTCCTTGGGCAGTGAAATCTCAGTTTGGGAAAGTATTCTTTCAATACTTTTTTGTAGTGCAAATATCTAATGTTTGTGTTTGGATAAAGTGTAATAAAAGCATCATACATTCTGCTGTAATTTAAA
Source organism: Schistocerca piceifrons (assembly GCF_021461385.2). Lineage (NCBI taxonomy): Eukaryota > Metazoa > Arthropoda > Insecta > Orthoptera > Acrididae > Schistocerca > Schistocerca piceifrons. Next base: position 139,730,439 of record NC_060141.1, on the reverse strand, counting down.
TCTTGGCTTAAAAATAGAAGGGAGCTTTTAGCCCTTGTGTAATGGTTTTCGTCCTTGGGGAAACTTTTGATGTGTTCAACAATGCATTTTACATCAGCAGCTGTATATTTACTTTCTTTGTTTTTATTTCCTCTACATTCAATGTAGGAACCATTACCACCCTTTTTTTGTTTTTACCAAGGTTTCCACTCTTTGCTTGGTAATTCTGTGTATTTCCAGAAAGTTTTTTTTTTTTTTTTTTTTTTTTTTTTTTTTTTTTTTTTTTTTTTTTTTTTTTTTTTTTTTTTTTTGCAAACTTGAAAATGTCCACCTTTGTCTTCAGGAACTGTATAAAAAGCACTAGCCTGTCTGCTACTCTCCCATGGATCTTTGTAAGAACCATGATGGCTTCTTCTAACATTGCATACATTTATGTTTCCCATCAAATAAGAGTTTTGCTTAACATTATCACTTAGTTTGTAGAACTGATCGAATATGTTTAATTTGTTTTCCAATGCAATGTCTCTACATTGATAACAGCACCAGCATGAAACCTACAACAAGCAAACACGGGAATTAGAGACATTAAATAATTTGTGACTGGCACGAATAACCTGTTTGTTTGCTACTCTGCACAGTTAGTAGCTCTACTATTGTCCAGGAACCACGTCAAACATAACCTAACACGGTCTGCACAGTCTAAACTTAGGTCAGCTTAAAACGCCACAGAAAAATCATAATCAATTGAAGTTCTTCAAAAATACCTTATTCCTAAGGCATTAAAGTTATACACTTACCTCATCAGGTGGAGGTTGTTTTTAAGGTACAGTAACTTTCTTATTGTTTTCATATGGTTTTCCCTTTGCTCTTAGCTTCTTATTTATTAGGAAAAAATCACCTTCACCCCTTTTCCAATGTTTTCTTGTTTCATCCATCACATAAACCACAATAGTAAACACAACAGACAGGATTAATCCTTGCAACTTGAAAACAATTGAACCTCAAACTAAAAACAACAGCACAGGCACATAGCCTGGAATTTGTTTCAGAACAGGTGGCACTTAGTTCCTGGTGCATTCTGGTGGCAATGTTTTAAACCACTTCCACACTGATCACTAGATAGCCCAGTTTTTACTGACAAAGGTTAGGCACATAGCTCATATTTTGACACTATAATTTAATTTTTTATTTTTGGCACTTAGACCAGATTTTATAATTAGTTGACAACTCTGTTTATCTGGTAATTATTGTATCTATTTTGGTGTCTATGACCTGAACTTCACCTTCCTCTCCTACCTCCAGCCTGATTTCTGTAACTGTTCTTCACCTCAAACTGACAGGTTTGCAGTGAGGTGCTTACCTGTTTTCCTGATTATTATTTTCACAAGTCTGTTACCATTTCTCCTTTGATTACCTCCACCCTGCTCATTTCTGCAGGGCTATTACAAATGATTGAAGCGATTTCATAAATTCACTGTAACTCCATTCATTGACATATGGTCATGACACACTACAGATACGTAGAAAAAAATCATAAAGTTTTGTTCGGCTGAAGCCGCACATCAGGTTTCTGCCATCAGAGCGCTCGAGAGCGCAGTGAGACAAAATGGCGACAGGAGCCGAGAAAGCGTATGTCGTGCTTGAAATGCACTCACATCAGTCAGTCATAACAGTGCAATGACACTTCAGGACGAAGTTCAACAAAGATCCACCAACTGCTAACTCCATTCGGCGATGGTATGCGCAGTTTAAAGCTTCTGGATGCCGCTGTATGGGGAAATCAATGGGTCGGCCTGCAGTGAGCGAAGAAACGGTTGAACGCGTGTGGGCAAGTTTCACGCGTAGCCCGCGGAAGTCGACGAATAAAGCAAGCAGGGAGCTAAACGTACCACAGCCGACGGTTTGGAAAATCTTAAGGAAAAGGCTAAAGCAGAAGCCTTACCATTTACAATTGCTACAATCCCTGACACCGGATGACAAAGTCAAATCCTTTGAATTTTCGGCGCGGTTGCAACAGCTCATGGAAGAGGATGCGTTCAGTGCGAAACTTGTTTTCAGTGATGAAGCAACATTTTTTCTTAATGGTGAAGTGAACAGACACAATGTGTGAATCTGGGCGGCAGAGAATCCTCATGCATTCGTGCAGCAAATTCGCAATTCACCAAAAGTTAACGTGTTTTGTGCAATCTCACAGTTTAAAGTTTACAGCCACTTTTTCTTCTGCGAAAAAAACGTTACAGGACACATGTATCTGGACATGCTGGGTAATTGGCTCATGCCACAACTGGAGACCGACTTCATCTTTCAACAGGATGGTGCTCCACCGCACGTCCATCATGATGTTCGGCATTCCTTAAACAGGAGATTGGAAAACCGATGGATCGGTCATGGTGGAGATCATGATCAGCAATTCATGTCATGGCCTCCACGCTCTCCCAACTTAACCCCATGCGATTTCTTTCTGTGGGATTATGTGAAAGATTCAGTGTTTAAACCTCCTCTACCAAGAAACATGCCAGAACTGCGAGCTCGCATCAACGATGCTTTCGAACTCATTGATGGGGACATGCTGCGCCGAGTGTGGGAGGAACTTGATTATCGGCTTGATGTCTGCCGAATCACTAAAGGGGCACATATCGAACATTTGTGAATGCCTAAAAAAACTTTTTGAGTTTTTGTATGTGTGTGCAAAGCATTGTGAAAATATCTCAAATAATAAAGTTATTGTAGAGCTGTGAAATCGCTTCAATCATTTGTAATAACCCTGTATTATTATTATTACTCTGGTTGTGATAGTTGTTACCAAAATTATTATTACTTCTATTACCATCATATCTCCTATTATTGTGCCTGTTGTTGTTATTCTGGTGGTGTTGTGATGACCCCCCATTCTGGAAACTGTTCTCCCAAACATGATGTAACTTATCTATGTACTTCAGAAATTCCTCAATAGTGTCATCTGGTCCATAAACAAGACTCCACTGAACACGACCAGGTAAACGCCGTTTCAGCACGTTAATATGGATTAATTTGTCAAGTGGTTTACCTAAGTGAGCTAAAGTCCTAAGCTGCTTTCCACGAAATTCTCGCATTCTCATTTCTCCCTTGCAAAATCTACTTTCATTCAAAAATTCTGGTTTTATTCATGCCTGCTTACTTTCTGACCAAAATTTATTTAAAAATAATTTTTCAAACTCTGCAAATGTCATTTTTGGGTTAGCCCAGGATAAAGGTTCTCCATCTAAATATCATTTAGCAAATTTCACTTTCATATATTCTGTCATGCCTGGTGGAAAACTGGGCTTGCTCTGGTACAAATAATTGGCTGGGTGTAGTTGAAAATCACCTGGAGAAATGTTCCTAATAACGCTTTTGCAATTGTATATTACTAAACATATTACGCTCTAGATTTACAACTTTAGAGTTGACTGTTTGAACATTATTTGATACTTTGTGCACTTTGCTGTTTACTGAAGAAATTTGTTCTGAAACAAGTACAGAATTTAATTTTAGTTTCTTGTGAATCAAATTATTGTCAGTTTCAATATAAGTTTGTATGTTATACACTTCTGATTTTCATCTGTCGAGTTCATCAATGCAATGTTTTCTGTTCTTTTTACTTGATCATCAATTATGCCAACACATTTGTTAACTAGCTGTAATTCAGTAACAGCAAAGTTCTTCAAATAATCCATTTCAGGTTCTACATTGTCTACCCTTTCATTTACACCGTTTATTTGTCTATTTGCCTTATTAACAGCTTCCCTAATTGCTTCTAGTTTCTGGTCCATTTTTACAACAATATTGTCTATTTTTTGTCTGCTTTCCAAAATTATTTTCAAATAATTTAGAAAATTGATCTAATAAGTTTTCTGATTGTTGAAATCCATGGAAAGGTGAAACTAACCCACTTGAGTTCTCGTGGCTTAGAGTGTTTAGATTTGGCATCGATGCATGCAGCTGCCAACCTGATCTTGTTGTGATTCCATCTTGATCACATACAGGAAATATTTTCTTTCTACTCACTTTCACTTTTCTTTTGCACCACTTGACAAGATAATACACAAAAACTAAAAAAACTTCAGAAACCTATCATTCCTATATTTTCAAAAGTATGTCTCACACAATTATTTTTGCTTGACTTAAACATGCAATTTATAATAATAATAATAAATAATAGTATATAATTAATAAGCTTTTTTTTTTTTTTTTTTAATATGTAATCAATAATTGGTTAGTCAGGAGGAAAGCTAAAAAATGAAAAATAAAATGAATTTAAATATCTCATTCGCATACAAAAACATTTACTTTGCAATCTTAAAATCTCAGGGGAATGGAAAATTGTCTTCTCACCTTGCGAGAAAATTCAGATCAGTTCTACATTAATTTTGTGGGTATCACATTGACAACATAAGAAAAATGTAGTAAAGCAAAATCTCTAAAATTTTATAAATTGGGGATTGATAACCGTTACTATGAAATGAAAGCGCAAATGCCAAATTAAGTAATTATTATTTCACAAAGTAAGTTTTTTATACAGGCATCTGACTCTTGAACACTAATCTCACAGTTTTAAACAAAATAAAGAATTATGCCGTATTTCAGTGAAACACGTAGAAATTACAGTAATCTCAGCTTGATTCTGGAGCAAAAGAAAAATATTCATAGTAAAGTCATTTCGGTAATCGCAATAATCAGTAATAATGAAACAAATAAACAAATTCCTAACAGGAATACAATTTCAGTTCATTTTTAAACAAAATGGAAGAATATAGGAGTCCGAGAGTGTAAGATGCTGTCGGAAAGGCGCACGACTAAAGAGAGAGAAAGAAAAGACGAGCGCATATTCCCATATAGGACAAAATACAGATGATACTGCTACAACATTCGCATAATCCTGGGTGTACATATTCGTTGACTTGCAGTGCAATTAATTGGCACAAAGATTAAATTATATCTTTAACTTTTTATATTTAGATAGGAAAGGAAAATAGTACATTATTACATCGCGGGCAGAACACAATATTACAAATTTCACTGACAATACATGCTACTGGCTGTTGGTGTTGGCCCATTGACTCACACACCTGCTTCTTCCATACAGGTCCTTGTTTCAATTCATGTCCTGATACTGGTGTATGGCACAGTATATTGTGTACAATTATTTCACCTGAAACTTAATAACCATTAGCATATGATGCAGTTTCATACACATCCCAGCTCCTCCACCACGTTATTATATGATGTGGTGAAAAAATGACTTTTTGTGTGGTGGAGTTTGGGATGTGTATCATTGCTTAACAGAAGAAAACAGAATACCACATCATATTATGGATATCCTCCAGCAAATAAATAATACATATCTCTTGTAATCCCGAGTCCTGCTTCTTAATGCTGCCAAAGGTTCATCTTGATGTTACTGCATCACCACTCAGGTATCATGCTATGGAAGAAATAAGCTCCAGGAGTTTGTGTTCACAAAGAGTTTTGTTTTGCACGCTAAATGTTCAGCGGCAAACTACGTGTGAAATTGCCTTGATGCTATCTCATGACTGACGTCAAACTGAACTCCATCTGACATATGGCAGCTTGCAAATCACCTCTACTGATATGATTTCAAACAGTTACTGACATTGTTACATATGAAATTTTTAGGTTTAACAATTACACTTTTTACATACATCTTCCCAAATTACATAGAAATTTACATGAAATAAAAGTGAATAATTTCCTACAAAGACAGGAAAGAATCTATTCCTATTAAGACTATAAGTTACATGTTTTATCATTACAACAACATATTTTGTTATTTTGCATGTGTCATTTTAATTACTTAAAAGATTACCATCCTATCATTTTCAGGTGATCAGAGGGATTAGTTTTATTGAATTAAAGGGCAAGATTGAATTAATTAAATTTTGTACGAGTAAAACTTTACATTTCTATATAGTTGTAATTACAATTCCATTAACTAACACAAATTAAAACATTAGTATGCTTAATTCTGACTGAAGAATTATCATGTCATACTTCTGTTATGGATAAAATTTGTTTTTTAGTTTGAAAATATAAAAATAGTTGTCTTTCAGTGACAAGAAATGTTGGAACTCTAATTGTTGATTACGCCATAATTACAATAGCAATTTTATTCCTACCATGTGCCTGAAATTTGTATAATGTACAAATTGTGATGGTATATCAGCTTTTAACCCAACATGTTTCCTTCATTCTGCATATTGGTGAGGCCCAATGTAAAGAATGTCAAAACAATAGTTTAAATTAATGCAAATTATTAACTTGCTGCAAAAGAAAATCTTCAGTGTATTTGAATCCAGATAAACAGAAAAGACAAAATCAAAGCACCATACTGATATTACACAATTGCCTTCTGTGGGAGAGTAGGGAAGAGACTGGTAAAGGATATAGGATCCCAAATGGTTGTGGTATTACAGATCTGTGCAGAAATCTATGTACAAAAGTTAATACATAATTTATCATATACAAAAAAGTTATTCTGTCTTTGTTTCAAGATTGAGTGGGACATCTATGGTAATATGCATAGTTGTATGTTAGTCTTTGGCTGTGGGCAGAATGTGCACCATGTATGAGCTTTCTGTTGGAAAAAGTGATTTTTATTGAAAACACATTCAAAATGTTATATGAAGTTGTTAATTTAAGACAGTGATTAGTATGAAATCTGTATTTGCTCACAAGAAGCCACTCTTTAGTGATGTGCAGGAAGCTGATACATAAAATTCATTGTTTGCTATGCCTGGATGGGAAATAAACCAAAATGTGATGAAAATGTGAATAAGTATCTGGCGACCATCGACAACTAGAGCACTATCATTCATCCTTTATGCTATCACCTTTGACTCTTCTCTGAGTCTTTTTCATTAAACGTTTTGATAACAAATTGCTTGTTGATGATTACCATCCTCTATCATATTTTAGCCAACAACTGCTTATCTCTGTCTGCTGAACAGGTACAATGTAGTAGTTAGACAATAACATTTTATTTTATAAAGCTTGAACACCAATCAACTGAAAAACATAAGTCAATGCAAAGAATACTAATAAAAATCAAAGAGCAGAGCAGATTGTCCGTGCATTTGTCACCACAGAATTATGCTGCGTTTCATTGTGCATTCACAGATGTTCTTCTGGTGACTCCCAAACAGCCCCCCCTCCCCCTCCCCCCATCCATGTCAATGGTAGAGTGGAGCTCCAGGAATGTAGGAGTATTTATAGGAGTATTTATATTTCACCTGACGTACAGCTCTTGTTCTAATGTTCTGACAACCAAGAATGTGTGAATCCCTTCAGCCTCTTGTGCTGGCAGTGACAGTGCTACTTCCTCTTGTGGTGCCGAGACAGTGTCATCTATGTAAAGTAGTGTGGAAGATGACACGTTGAGTTCAGCATGTATACCCTCTTTGGTTGGTAAAATATGTGCAGGTTTGCCACTTTCCATCAATACATCTCCGGAGATGGGAACTTGCCCTTCACTATATTCTCTCTTCCCATTACCCACCAGGCCTCAACCGCCTCTAATTTCAAGTTGCCACCTCTCATACCTCACCTTTCATTCAACAACACCTTTGCCTCTGTACTTCCACCTCGACTGACATCTTTGCCCAACCTCCTTGCATTTACACATGACTGCCTCTGTGTGTATATGTGCGAATGGATCTGTGTGTGTGTGTGTGTGTGTGTGCGAGTGTATACCTGTTCTTTTTTTCCCCCTAAGGTAAGTCTTTCCTCTCCCGGGATTGGAATGACTCCTTACCCTCTCCCTTAAAACCCACATCCTTTCCTCTTTCCCTCTCCTTCCCTCTTTCCTGAGAAAGCAACCTTGGGTTGCAAAAGCTTGGAATTTGTGTGTGTGTAATTTTTATTGTTTTATTTTTTTAATGTTTGTTATTGTTTTTATTGTCTCTAACAACATACCAACACCCTACCTAAAACCTCTTTCTTCATTACCTTAGCCAGCTTCATCCTGACCCACAACTTCTTCACTTACGAAGGCCAGACATATCAACAATTAAAGGGAACAGCCATGGGTACCAGGATGGCCCCCTCGTACTCCAACCTATTCATGGGTCGCTTAGAGGAAGCCTTCTTGGTTACCCAGGCCTGCCAACCCAAAGTTTGGTACAGATTTATTGATGACATCTTCATGATCTGGACTCACAGTGAAGAAGAACTCCAGAATTTCCTCTCCAACCTCAACTCCTTTGGTTCTATCAGATTCACCTGGTCCTACTCCAAATCCCATGCCACTTTCCTTGATGTTGACCTCCACCTGTCCAATGGCCAGCTTCACACGTCCGTCCACATCAAACCCACCAACAAGCAACAGTACCTCCATTATGACAGCTGCCACCCATTCCACATCAAACAGTCCCTTCTCTACAGCCTAGGTCTTCGTGGAAAACGAATCTGCTCCACTCCGAAATCCCTGAACCATTACACAAACAACCTGAAAACAGCTTTCGCATCCCACAACTACCCTCCCGACCTGGTACAGAAGCAAATAACCAGAGCCACTTCCTCATCTCCTCAAACCCAGAACCTCCCACAGAAGAACCCTAAAAGTGCCCCACTTGTGACAGGATACTTTCCGGGACTGGATCAGACTCTGAATGTGGCTCTCCAGGAGGGATATGACTTCCTCAAATCCAGCCCTGAAATGAGATCCATCCTCCATGAAATCCTCCCCACTCCACCAAGAATGCCTTTCCGCCGTCCACCTAACCTTCGTAACCTCTTAGTTCATCCCTATGAAATTCCCAAACCACCTTCCCTACCATCTGGCTCCTACCCTTGTAATCGCCCCCGGTGTAAAACCCGTCCCATGCACCCGCCCACCACCACCTACGCCAGTCCTGTAACCCGGAAGGTGTACACGATCAAAGGCAGAGCCACGTGTGAAAGCACCCACGTGATTTAGCAACTGACCTGCCTACACTGTGAAGCCTTCTATGTGGGAATGACCAGCAACAAACTGTCCATTCGCATGAATGGACACAGGCAGACAGTGTTTGTTGGTAATGAGGATCACCCTGTGGCTAAACATGCCTTGGTGCACGGCCAGCACATCTTGGCACAGTGTTACACCGTCCGGGTTATCTGGATACTTCCCACTAACACCAACCTGTCAGAACTCCGGAGATGGGAACTTGCCCTTCAGTATATCCTCTCTTCTCGTTATCCACCAGGCCTCAATATCCGCTAATTTCAATTTGCCGCCGCTTATACCTTGCCTGTCTTTCAACAACATCTTTGCCTCTGTACTTCCGTCTGGACTGACATCTCTGCCCAAACTCTTTGCCTTTACAAATGTCTGCTTGTGTCTGTGTATGTGGATGGATATGTGTGTGTGTGCGAGTGTGTACCTGTCGTTTTTTTCCCCTAAGATAAGTCTTTTCGCTCACGAGATTGGAATGACTCCTTACCCTCTCCCTTAAAACCCACATCCTTTCGTCTTTCCCTCTCCTTCCCTCTTTCCTGATGAAGCAACCGTTTGTTGCGAAAGCTTGAATTTTGTGTGTATGTTTGTGTGTCTATCGACCTGCCAGCACTTTCGTTTGTAAGTCACATCATCTTTGTTTTTAGATACTTTTTCCCACGTGGAATGTTTCCCTCTATTTTTACTTAACACATTGCCCTCATTATTAATTATATATTCAAATACCCCATTCTCATCACTACTGAATTCATCATTGCTGTCATCATTACACTTACAGTCAGAATTAGACATACTTTCACTTAGACTATGCTTTATATTTGGTACCTCTTACATACTTTCACTTACACTATGCTTTATATTTTTATACCTCTTACACGTTTTTCTCTATTTGAGTCAAGTTTGAATCTACAATTTCATTTACTTTGACTGGTTTTTCCTTTGCTACTACTACAAACTTGGTCTCTACTTCAGCTTCTGAACCTCCACCTTCCTAATATTGCCATCACAAAGTTTCTCTCTCTCTTCTACACATCTACTACTCAATGCGAATTTCTCATTAACATTATCATAATCTTTAAACAATGCATCAAACATCTTATTTAATTCTGAAAGATTAGTGCTTACTACCTTAAATTCCTTTTTAATTTCTTTCTTCAACTCATCCTTTTAGTTAACCAGGTCAGTTCTAATGCTATCAGATTTCTTTTCCACCCTACTAATGTTAGCTTCCATCCTATTCACATTACTTTCCATATTACTCATAATTTGCCTTAACATCACTTCCAAATTTCCGCATGGCATAATCTTCTTCCCTTGTTGACCTTAACAACCTCATCAACTTCAATACTGTTTTCCTCCATTTTGCTCTTGACAGTAGGACTTTCATCCCCATCCTTAAAAAATTACATTCATGTTTGATTTATAATTGGCTACAGAACCAGTTACACTTAGGTCTTTCTGTTCACTTAAAAACTTAACCTCTAGAGCTTTGTTTTCAGTCACAATGTCTTGTTCATTAAGGTCACTCATTATGTATCACTTAATACAAAACAGCTTCTGCTATGAATTACCTTGTTTTTAATCACTCATTAGCTGCTGCTCTGCTGTGGTTATCTTGACCCATCATCTGCTGTGAGTTGTAATTCTCTCAGAGAGGCATCTTGTTTATCTCCAGTCAGCTGTGTCCACCTGCGTGCTGACTGGCTGCTCCTGTACTCAGTGCCTTCTTCCGCAGAACCCGCTCTCTGATTAGCTGCTGCAGCTTCTTCATTATGAAACCCCATTGCTGATTGGCTGTATCTCTTCACTGTAAACCGCTGTTCATTTCACTTCTCAAAGTTCACGAGTCATTGTTTTATTGTGGCTACGTACAGTATTCCTCCCTCACCACATGTAGTGGTTCCACCTTCTTTATTTTCTTCAACTGCTGCGTTGCTGCATTGGCTGAAATATGGGATTTGTAATTTGGACACTGACTATGGTAAATAATGTAGTCAACAGATGCACAGTTTCATTTCACAATCTTTTACTTTTGCTGTTCACAACCTCACAAGAATACACAGTGATATAGCCAGCATACTAATGTTTAACCTTCAATAAGCCTCAATAATAGTTTGCAGGCAAACCCCCACATATTGCTTTAATAGTTTCTTGTTGAACATCTATGAGCAGTAAAAACCTAATCACAAAGATCACAGTTCTTGAAGAACAGAAAGGTACATATTTGCTGCAGACACTGCCAGTGTTTTAAAACATGGCCTGTTGGTGTAACACTTATTTCATTGTTAAATTGATGCATTGTTGTCATTCTAAGCAACACGGATTCCTCATATGAAACTCAGCTGTGGACTGACTGACTTGTGACCAAAAATCAGGCCCTTATATATAAAATCACAATTATAGGTGCTGAAACTACACAATGTTTAATGTTTAATTTACAGAAATCATAATTAAAACTTAACTCATTAAATTAACTGAATACATCGAAAATTGCATTATTTCATAGTTTCTTCTACTGCAATAGTAAGGTCGAATTATTTGTTTAAAGCATGAAATTAACATATATAAGTACACAATTAATACTTTGGACAAAACTGTTAATTACTTTGGAACTGATTAATAGCTGACTTTACTAACATGTTTTCAAATAGAGCCCAATAGATACTTAAAGATTACAAGTAATTCTTCTACCAAATGTTTATAATTAGTACAGAATTTATATTTGTTTATACATCAACAATAGACTTTAAGTTACTAAACAATTGCTGATTTCACCCTATAACAAAAAATACTCACTAGGAATAGTCAGAATAGATTAGAAAATCAGTTTCAAACATAAAACTAATACAAAATTAGACCTTGTGCCATATTATTTAAAACTAAGGTCCAACCTTTCTTTTTTTTGTGAAAATGCAGATTATATTCATGTATGTTTTTGGTAAATAGTTATAAGTAACAAAATTAATTAAAAGGAGACAGATGGCAAAACAAGAGGGGAATTAAAATTATCCCAACTTGCTTCATCACACTGTCTCATCCCTACTCTCTTGAAGAGAGTAATATCACTATGCTGTTTTGATTTTGTCTTTTCTGGTTATCTGGATTCAAATACACTGAAGATCTTCTTTCACAGCAAATTAATAATTTGCATTAAATTAAGCTATTGTCTTGACATTGTATACTTTATGTAGAACGAAAGAAACATGTTGGGTTAAAAGCTGATGTACCATCGCAATTTGTATATCATACAAATTTCAGGCAAATAGTGGGAATAAAATTGCTATTGTAATTATGGAGTAATTAATGATTAGAGTTCCAATATTACTAGTAGAGGTCTGCATTATATCCGATTTTTACCGGCGTGTCCCGCTCGCCCCTCTGGCTCTCGGGAGTATGCGGCCGAGTGTTCTCTTCCGCCGGCTGTGGGCAGCCGATCGCCAGCGCTCGGCCGAGTGCGGCAAACGCTCAGCCGGTCGCCAGTAATCGGTGGACTCAGTGCCAGCGAGCGGTGCTTCATCACACTCCTTGAGATCAGAGGCCACCGCTTCACATTAACCACTCACTTATTTCTTTAACAAATGTCTTTTGTTGTTCGCTACCAGTTCTATGACCTAAATAATACACTTGTATATGTTACATTTGATGTTTATTAATATGTTGCAGACTACTGGAGCTTTGCCTTTGAGGTTATCATGTATTCCAGTAACTGTAACGTTAAAAACAGTCATGTCTGTATTTAGTGTTTTGTTCCGTTCGGTAGACAAACGGGAACACAGTAGTCTAATCATTGACTATGTGTAGCCTATCTCCAAACTCGGCCACGTATACATTGTACTAATATTGAATGCAGGATTGAGAAGGAATGACGGAGTTAAAAATAATACTCACGAAATTTTGTTGCACAAACGTTAATTTCTGAACAAATTATGACCTGTAAAAACGTTACAAGTGAGTCATGACTACACAATTCGTTTTTCGTCAATGGTGCTCCCTGATACACAGGTGTCATTTGTGTTCCTGGAGCTATTACTACAGCTGGTGGTTTGAACTTCTTCCTGTGAAGTCAATGAAAGTGGAATCATACATTTATTGAGTTTGAGGAATGTTACCTTCCTTGTGATTACATGGTATGTTGTGAATACTTACGTAATTGTGATGGATCAATAAGAGATCATCCACCTTGTCTGATACCAGGCACGATCTTTTGCTGGATACCAGGTGACCGGCCTGGCTAAAATTTCTCTCGCTGGCAGCACTAGTGGCAGGAATACAGAGAACTCTTCTGGCTACTACTGACAGCCTTGGAAATAACCCCACGTGCGTTTTCCACCACTGCAAAATTTGTCCTTTGGCACAGCTACAGTCAGATTTGGAGAGCGACAGGTACCTGTCGAGTTCATTGGTAGTAACTGTGTGTCCATCTTCATCGTCCTCATCCAAACTCCAGTCCAGCCTGGACATTTTCATGGGAAGAACTTGGTCACTGTTTGCTTGAATGGACTCTAAACATGAATGAAAACATCCGTAAGATATTCCTGTCAGCTTCAAATATGTATACACCATAGTTAGAATTACTGGTTACTAAACGACTATTTACAGTGACATTTTATATATATCACACAAATTATATCAAAACGCATTGTGGAATGTTTAAGATGCGAAACCTTTCCCAAATATCACATTGTAGACATAATAAATGTTGATCTAACAAAAGATGGCAGATTAGACAAACAAACATTCGTTTACTAATTGGTTTCAGTGAATGAACCTTATGATTTATGGGCAGTTTCAAGTACAATCATCGAACTTCAGCATACGTGGCTTGCTTTTCGTCTGCTGTGAGTTTCTTCAAATGACGCCGTGATGGCCATAGAACCGTGGCAACATAATGGATAGACTCAATTTTGCACTTCTCTGTGATGACGTATGTTGCTCTCCTTTTTATTTTCGCCATGAGCTGAAAAGGAACCCAATATACATAACTGCACTCTGATAATTCAACAGTTGTATAAAGGATCGTAACTTGTAGAAACTGTTCTTACCTCGTTGTCACTGTCTATTGGTTCACAATGATGTAACAGACTCCTGTACCATGGCAGCACACGTTCCACCGTTGTCATCTTTGCAGTTTCCAAATCCAAACTCGCTTCTTTAAAGGGGGTTAGAAAAGCAACAACGTCTCGTACGCACCCTTCTTGGAAGGTTTCTAAGAGTGTCAATTGCCCCCAGGATTCTAGTAGATCTTGAATATCGTCGATTTGACTTACGATGGAATTGAGCATTAACAGTATACTGTTCCTCCGAGTTACAGCTTCTTGCTTCACAGAGTGCCGCTGACACCCCGAGTGACCCGATCTCTTCAAATAGCCTACTATAGCTCTTGCTGATAGTAGACACGATGGGATTTCAGGGGCTTCATCTTCTAAAAACGTCTCTTGAAATGTATGACAAAGCGCAGTCATCAAGCAGTGATCAAAGCAAGGCAAATGGTTGTAAGATTCAAGTGCCTTCTTCATATTAGCTCCTTGGTCGGTGACAAAGTAACATTTCGTAAGATATTCTTGTTAATTCCTAACTCAAGCATCCGCTCGTCGATTTCGTGCCGTATGTTCTCTCCTGTCTTAGGTACATCCGGAAACTCGGTTGTTATCAAAACAAGCATTTCCAGCTGCCCCTCATCATTCACATAATGCGACGTCACAGTCAAAAAATTTCTCTTCTTGTAGTTATCAGACCACAGATCAGCACCTAAAGCGCACATTTTGTTCTTTAAGGCACATATTAGCTTGGGCACCATTGTCACCCGTATTTTGTCTGCCTTTTCTTTAATATGCCGCGATACAGTTGTAGGGTGCGGAAGAACATCTTCCATACTGACTTTGCCGTAAGTGGTGCCAACATTGATGAGCTCCTGCGAATAAATCTTGAAGCCAATCTTACTACAAGTATTTAACGGTAGCAAATCTATTCCACTCATATCGACCAAACTATCAACAACAACTTTCTTTATGCTACTTAGTACTGAAAGTGGCCGGTGGACTTCTGTTCCGCATTTACTTTTGCAGCGCCGAATCATACCTGTTGTGCTTGACTGGTACGAAAGCATGGTATCGCATGTGGTACATTGCATGAAACCAGCAGAAGCCTGCGTGGCAGGATCCACTACAAGTGCAAACTATTTCCAAGCTTCACTTTTTGCCTCCTCTTCCGACATGTCTTTCTTCTTCAGGACTAATGAGCCGCTCCTAATTCTCTCCATAATACTTCTCTTCGTTTCATGAATGGAACATTTATGACCTATACTTGATTTATCCATAACGCTGTCTGCGCTGCTCAAAGCCAGGTCGTCAACTGCGTTTACACATGGTTTCTAATGCGATTCGGCACTGTAGATCGCGCGGCGGTTGTACTGTCACCGGCCGAGATTGTAAGTATGCTCGAGCACCCGGCAGTGCTCGACAGTCCAACCGATAACTGAGAGGTGGAGGACAACCGGCCACATGGCACATTAGACAGCCACAGCCGTATCGCAGCGTGGGCCTTTCCCAGCCGTCGAGCAGCGGCACGAAACGGGAAATGCTCGAGCGGTTGTTTTCATCGAAATGCGGAGCTCTAATTACTAGTCATCAAAAGACAGCTATTTTTCTGTTTTCAGACTAAAAACAAACTGTATCCATAATAGAAATATGACATAATAATTCTTCGGTCAGAATTAAGCTATTGTTTTGACATTGTTTACTTTATGCAGAATGAAGGAAACATGTTGGGTTAAAAGCTGATATACCATTACAAATTTCAGGCACATGGTGGGAATAAAATTGCTGTTGTAACTATGGAGTAATTAACAATTAGAATTCCGATATTTCTAGTCATCAAAAGACAGCTATTTTTATATTTTCAAACTAAAAAACAAATTATATCCATAATATAAATATGACATAAAAATTCTTGGGTCAGAATTAAGCATACTAATGTTTTAATTGTGTTAGTTAATGGAATTGTAATTACAACTATATAGAATTGTAAAATTTGCTCATACAAAATTTAATTAATCGGATCTCAATCATTCACTCAATAAAACTAATCCCTCTGTTAACCTGAAAATGATAGGATTATTATCTTTTAAGTAAGTAGAATGATATACGCAAATTAATGAAATATATTGTTGTAATGATAAAATGTAATTTATAGTCTTAATAGAAACAAATTCTTTCCTGTCTGTGTAGGAAATTATTCACTTTTATTTCATGTTTATTTCTATGTAATTTGGGAAGATCTATGTAAAAGGTGTAATTGTTAAACCTCAAAATTTAATGTGTAAAATCAGTAACTGTTTAAAATCATATAAATAGAGGTGACTTGTATGCAGCCATATGTCAGTTGGAGTTCAGTTTGATGCCAGTCGACAGACACTGTTAAGTCAATTTTGTATGTAGTTCAATACCAAACATCTAGCGTGCGAAATAAAACTCTTTGTGAACATGAATTCCTGCAGCTAAATTCTACCACTGCATGATTCCTGAGTGGCGATGCAGTAACATCAGTATGAATCTATGGCAGCACTAAGAAGCAGTACCTCGGATTACGTAAGGTACGTATTATTTATTTGGTGGAGGATATTCGTAATATGATGTGGTAGTCTGTTGTCTTGTGTTATGCAACAATACACATCCCAAACTTTACCACGCAAAAATCATTTTTTCACCACATTATATTACACATGAGAGAACAGTTTCAAAGAAAATATGCCTCTTGAGGTTAGCAAATTTGTAATCAAATAATTATCTATATTCTTAACAATTTAGAAATAAAGATATTGTAAGGTTCTAAATGTATGCCATTTATTATCAGATAAAAACAAATTAAGCTTGTAGCATAATTTATATCTTTTAAAATCAAAAAATAAAATTAATGTTCCAAAATATTCCAAAAAAAAACTTGAAAAGGTGTGAAATTTAAACATATATTTCCATTCATCCCATCCCTTCCCCACTTTTACTTTTCTCTTGCAATTTCTGATAAAACATAGCCAGAAAAAGAACAGTATTGAAAACTTTGTCAAACAGGTTAAGTATTGTAATCCACAATTGGTCAAAAGTCCTCATAAATCTTGTTCATTATAGGATTACAATAGAATCATCAACAAAAATGATGGCTTTTTGGACATTGTAAGTTCAGTAAGGTTAAATACATATATTACAAAGAACAATTGTCTTATGATTGAGACACAATCAAAACAATGTTTTTTGATGGTTCCTCAGAAACTAGTGTGCTCCTTCTGACATAATTCTGAACTTTAAATGATAGTGAAGTGATACAACCTCACTTCAGTTTTCTACACAATAATATAGCCAGATGATAGGTGGTACCATACATGTTACAATCTGACTTTTCAATTTTTCCAAGATTTTATTACATAAAACTTTGAAAGCTTTCCAAGACTCTGACAAAATATTTGTATATATTTTATGTTATTAATACAGACTGTGACAACTGTGCACAGTGTGTCAGCTACCTTGATTTGTAATTTAATGCACCTGTGTTTATGGGAACAAAAGAAGTGAAGCAGCATGATATTCCCCATTCAACTACTGCATAATTCCATGGCTAATGCCACTGTTCCCTTGCAGTTACACTTGTACAATTTTTAACAATGTGTAGTTGGTCAGTGATACTCACACTATTATTCTTGTATTTATAAATCATTTTTTTAACCATATGTGTTTAATTTTATTATGTAACAGGTGTCACTACTTGTATTGTGATTTTGGAGTTTTCTTGCACTTGAAAATTTGCTGACATCACTTAAGAATACTTTTATTTCAAGAAGGATTAGTAATTGCCACATTGTACAGTTGAGGTTTTTAAATTAAATAAAGTATACAAGATTGTATTTACTGACTGTATGATCTGACAGCAATTATTACATTTTTCAACACATGTAAAACTTGGGAACAGGTGTCACTACTTGTATTGTGATTTTGGAGTTTTCTTGCATTTGAAAATTTGCTGACATCACTTAAGAATACTTTTATTTCAAGAATGATTAGTAATTGCTACATTGTATAGTTGAGTTTTTTAAATTAAATAAAGTATACAAGGTTGTATTTACTGACTGTATGATCTGACAGCCATTATTACATTTTT
This sequence comes from Schistocerca piceifrons, assembly GCF_021461385.2. Lineage (NCBI taxonomy): Eukaryota > Metazoa > Arthropoda > Insecta > Orthoptera > Acrididae > Schistocerca > Schistocerca piceifrons. Next base: position 139,712,342 of record NC_060141.1, on the reverse strand, counting down.
CAGCACATGTAAAACTTGGGAAATATATCCAGATATTACAGGAGAGTTTTTCAGTGGTGTTGGAATTCTGAGTGTTCCTCCATACTCAAAAGCATCATATACTATAATATATAATCCACAACTTATGACAAAAGGAGAAAAACACATGGTAATTACAAATGAATAAAAATATACCACTTTTCAAATAATGTATGTGTAGAGCATAGTTTTCTGCTTGATTTCTATCCATGTAAAGTATGTAGTACTTTAGCAAAAAAGGCTTATTATGCTTACAACTATGAAAGCAACCTGCATGGATGCCATAATAGTGATTATGTCTATCACCAATTACATGTCACATACTCTGTGTGTTGACACATATTTACTGACTCACTCATTTAGCCACAATGTTCATCTTACATTGATTACTAATGCAATCTTAATTATGTTACATTGTGAACTTTTACCCTAATGGCATCAAGTTAACTCTCACCAAACTGGAAAAAGTGCAGCACCATTGCATTGGAATCTGTTACATGTAAACTCTCTAGCTTGTAAACTTGCTGTGAGTATACAGTGAGTATACAGATCCTTATTGAATCTTTATTATATCTCACTCATGAAGATTACTTTCTGCAAGAGAAAAAGTAAGTTGAAGCACAAATTTCCCACAGGTATCAGTACTACACTCACATAAAAAATACAGCTTTTTTCAATATCGTCATGGACTTTTTAAGAGATTGTAAGCTCCACCTATTATAGTTTGCCCCTATAGAGACTTTCTGCAATATCCCATGAAATGCCTGTCAGGTGACAGTCCTACACACAAGTATTGTTTATGATGCACTTATGAAAAGTACCATATGAACAGGCTGTGTGAGAATTTCATTTCAGACCAAATGAGAGTATTTGTAAAACTGATTATCATTTTACTCTCAACATTCCAAAAGATTTGTATTTTCAGCCAGTTACCATGATTTGTTATTATGATATGTTATCATTCAATTATAGCTATGTATAACACTTTTTTAAGTAATCAGATCATTAGAAAAAGAGGAAGAGACAAGAGTCATGAAGATTGTTCTGCAGCAAACATGTGTAAAACAACTTTGGAAACTTTTTTATACATTGACACTGTAAGAAAGTAGATAGAAAAAAAAATCAATGATCATGCTGCATGCATTCAGATGAGCATAAAAAAATTGTACTTTGCATAAGACAGTCTCATTTTCATAGCTCTGTGGTACTGATGCTACAAGGAAGAACCCACACTTAAGTTTCTCACTGTAGGTTCAAATTTCATAACTAGAGAGAAACCCCTGTCACAGGGAACTGTATGTTACCAGTTTAAAGAAAGGAAGATCAAGTTTAATGACCTATTAACAAGAATGTCATCGCAGACAGATCATGAAACCCTCTGTGTGTGACTGTCCATCCTTAATGACAGCTGAACAATGATCACAAATAAACTGGTTTTATCCCACTGCTGGCCCTCACTCTGTGTTGAAACATACTTTATCACTCTTGTGATCTTTGAGTATGTAATGGTATGAGAGCACATGAAACCGTGGGTGATGGCATGTGACCCCAATTGTGAAAATGGTTTGAGAATGGACAAAGAATCCAACCAGGATGTTTTGAAGATTACAATAAAATATAATTCTGTTCTGATTTGATATAAGTAAAATAGTGGGTACAGTGTGCTTTCTATCATGGTAATACTTAAAGATTTACCACATTCATGAAATAGATGTAGTTTAAACCAGGATGATTCCCAAATCAATTGTGTATTGTGTGATTACAATTAAATTATTTTTCCTCACATCTTGAAGTGTCAAAGATGTGCTCAACAACATTATGGGTAATGAACATAGATTGCTCATCTTGCTAGTATCATGTCATCTGTTCAGCAGGTTGCTGTGATACTCCAGGAGAAATTCAGTGTGGACAAACAAGACATCTAGCTGAAATAGAAATGTAAATTAATATTTTTCAGTATTATTGTGGAACACAGCAATCATACTATTTACTATTAGTAAAAAGCAATTCAAATCACAACTACTTATTCATTTATATTGGAATCCATAAGATCCCATTGTGCAGTGACTTGTATTTTAAGGTAGAAAGAACAGCAATCAGTTATGAACAACCTAAATAACTATAGAATAGTCGTCATAAGAGAATAAAACACCTGATGTGGTCACATTGACATGAAGTTCATGTTAATGTGAACCACTATTTGAATACAGAAACACACATAGCAATCATTACAAAAGATACAATCAATGGAACAAAGGTGAGTGAAGTGTATAAAAATAATAATTGCAATACATAAAATTAAATAAAAGAAATGTATTAGACTTTGACCACTTTTGTTCCTCTGGCTGTATCTTTCGTAATGATTCCTATATGTTTCTCCGTATTCAAATTGTGGTCTACACGTACATGAACTACATGTCAATGTGACCACACCAAGTGATTTATGCACTGATGATGATTATTATATAGCTAAAACAGATGCAATGAAATTCAAATTGTTCATGACTGATTACTGTTCTTCTTTACCGATAATGTATTCACTTTTGATTCAAACAACCGTTATTGATATACAACACCATATTCGGACCAGAGGCTCCAGATGACATGAGAAGCTGTATCATCTATCCATTGAGTAGTACCTACTAATATGCAAGCAGCTGATACATCTTGCGAAGTGCACTAGTAGATGCTACTCAGCAGCTCTGTGAACTGTCTCTGGATGTCATCTGGATCCTTTAGTGTGGAGACGGTTACAAAGCAAAAGAGTTTACAAACTTTCTTGACAAAAGAAGAATCGTCACCAAGATATAACATTATTTTATAAATTAATCCAGAAATATATTTAATAATTAGTGTTAGACTATGCAATTAATAATATGAATTTTAAGTATACCAAAAATTTTGTTATTTCAAATATTTTTAAAAGAAGAGTAATTTTAACTGTGCGAACAGAGTACTAACAAATTAATTTCTTTTTATACATTTAAGCCTGAAATATAATACATCATATACAAAATCAAATGAAATTCTTTCAGTGAAACAGCCAAGAATGTTCACCTATATCAGATTCGGGATTAATCCTGGTATCGGCTACTTCTACATAAAAAAAAGGTTATGTGAGAAAAGGGAGCCCCATTACAATATCCCCATCACAAAATTTGGAAACAGGGTGTTTACAATATTTTGTGACAGACTACAAGGTTTGCCAAATGGTGTATGTAATGATACCCAGGATAGCAGATAGATATAATAGAAGTACTGATACACAATATATTATAAAGGGCATAAGAAAAATATCTGCTATACAAAACATAATCTATACATAAGGATATGGCATTCAGATTTTCAGATCTGAGGAACATACTGTCATGAGACAAATAATACAAATCAGAACTATAACATTACACCACTAAACTAGAGAAATGAATACAGAGACAATGTAAATTACTAGAATAGTAAATTGTAAGTTAAAATCCATACAATCAAACTTTCAAAATCTTCTAAAGAGAAGAGAAAAAATTTTAGAGCCTAAGTGTACAATGAGTGAGTATACTCGAAAAACTCATGACGACAGGTACAGACTAGAAAAATATACTCAATCATCAGCAGGAATCAATCAGGCACATAAACCAGAGTATTCAATTATATTTTGACTCATGAGAGAACAAAATAATGGAAAAATATTAGGGTTTAAGTTTACAATGTGAGGATTGGCCCATGAATCCAAACCACACCGAGTATAAACCAGCTAAAACGTTCAGACACAACAAAATGAATAGAATTGATAGTCATATCAATAAATTCAATTATATGCAAAGAGTAACTACATTGCAATACTTAGGATAAATACAGGTAAACAGTCATAAGTTAGCTTTGAATGATGAAACAATGTAGTAGCTTGAGGACCAAAATCAGAGTATGAAAGCAAACATGTATACATCTTGTTATATTGTCTACACTAGTAAATGCCTTCGAAATTATTTGCTGATTGTCCATACAACTAACCTGCATATGCAAAGACCTAGAAGATTCCTTTACAATTGATAAAAAAATAATACTGATTTAAAGTTGCATAATGTATTGAAAAGTCAATCCCTCTACTTAAAAAAAATGCATTTATACTGAATAACGCTGACTTTAGCAGTCTTGGCTAACAATCCACAAATATCAGTCACAACACAGACCCAGTCAACAGATGCTTGAGGACGTTACCCAGCACCCACGATCTCTTGTAAGTTGACTGGTCCAGCAGGATACAACAATACAGCAGTGTGGGGAGTGGTTCTGCCCACATCTTTTAGCTTCCTCCCTAGAGTTCTCATCACACACTTCAGTGGATAGGTAACTTCCTGTCTAGCACTCACATCAAATCCTGAAACATTGTTTTGTATACTAAATATGCTGCTCAGTACCTCCTTCGCATCACACAAGATATGTTCTCCTTAGTAACTTTTCAAAGTCAATTATATGGGATTTAACTTAGATGAAATTAAAAAGTGTTACATATGAAACATCAATAAACAGAGTTAAATGCAATGAAAGGAATGCACTAATAAAGTAATACCCACAGGTTTGCTAAGATTTTATTCTTAATTTTTTTTCAGTACAAATTATGAATATTGTCCCATTTCAAAACTGTAAAAAGATCTACTCATTTAGTCTCATTCACATATGTATCTAAAGTATGCATCTATTACAGAACACAACTATATAGTGGATCACAGATTTTTACTCAGTCAATAGGGAAAAGAACAAACAAACAAACAAAAATTAGATAATTATGGATCATGCCTATATGCTTTCAGTTCAGTGATATTGCGTAATCCAAACAACTTCTTAGATTTAGGATACACTAGTCTGTATGCATTAGGATGTGGATTTTCAAGAATTTCAAATGGTCCAATACAAATATCGAAAAATTTCTTTATCTCAGATGTCAGCACTTTAGATTTCTCTTTGGCTTTCACCACCACAAGATCTACTTCAAACTTAGAAAATCTATCTTTACCATCATGTCTCTACTTTCTCTATCCCCCTCTTTTTTCATCATCACCCTAACACACTCTTCCCTCTCTTGTGGAGACAGAATATTACATGGTGGAAACACAACATTTTCAGGAATAAAGTTAGCTGGTCTGCAATTAAAGAATGTTGTAAGCAGTTCATAATATCCTCAAAATCACTGACATAGTCTATCCAAGTTTTATGATTCTTATTACAATATGTTCTAAACAGTCTTCCAATCTCTCTCATATATCTTTCTATAGGGTTACTCAAAGGATGGTACACTGATCAGCAAAATCTTTCCAAGCTTGTGATGCAAACTGAGAACCATTATCAGATAAAATTGTCTTAGGACCCATCTGATGAAAATATGTGTTTCAAACTTAGAGATGGTTTCCTTATAGCAGCTTTCTTAAGAGGAAACGGCTTTAGGAACTTGAAAAATACATCAACCACCACAAAAACATAACAAAATCCATTCTTAGACTTAGGTACAGGTCCAAAGACATCCACAGACATGAGATCAAGGTTACTATTAGGAGGTATGTTTTGCATCTGGCCACTACTTCTTTGGTTACTTACCTTCACTCTTCGACATCTGTCAAAGCTGGCAATCTCCTTCTTTACTCTCCTTCCTATGTAATAAAAATAAATGTTTTCCACAGACATGAGATCAAGGTTACTATTAGGAGGTATGTTTTGCATCTGGCCACTACTTCTTTGGTTACTTACCTTCACTCTTCGACATCTGTCAAAGCTGGCAATCTCCTTCTTTACTCTCCTTCCTATGTAATAAAAATAAATGTTTCCCTGAATCTTTTGTGTGCATTTGGTTGACCCACAATGACCAAAACTCTCATGTGTATATGTAATTAAAGTATCAATACACTTTTCTGGCCAACATAATTTCCAGTCCTCTGAGATAGTCTTATGTCTCCTGAATAAAATACCCTTGCATACCTTTTAATACTGTTCTGTCATTTGTCCCTCTTTCTTACCCAAAATACTCTTAACCAATTTCCAATTTTGATCAAGATTTTGATACCCACAGATGTCTTTGTAAATTTTCAAGATCTCTGTTTCCTCTTTCACACCTCTCAAGTACATAATTTTAAACTCTTTTTTGGCTTCTACAAAGTTGTTAGATGATTCACTTCCTAAAGGTAGTCTAGATAAAGCATCAGCATCTCCATTATCTGTGCCCTTAATGTATTTGATTTCATAACTGAACTACTGTACAAACAAGGCCCAATGAGTAATTCTGTTATTGGACAACTTACACACCTGAAGATAACATAATGCTTTTTGATTAGTATAGATGATGAGTTTGTGATCTAGTAAATAATTTATAAATTTGTTGAATGTCCAATGTACAGCCAAAAGTTCTTCTCAGTTATAGTGTAAGTCTTTTCATGTTTCTGCACTCAACCACCAAATGCAAGAGGTCTATGTTCAATAACACCATTGACTTCAACCTCCTGAAATAAATGAGCACGCAATACAACATCACTATTGTCTATTGTAATACAAAAAGGAAGAGACAAATCTGGCCTGAACAATATCTGACTTTGACACAAGTGTAGTTTGATCTCATCAAAAGAATCCTTACAATCCTGATTACAATGCCAAACAGTGTTCTTCTTCAAAAGTTCACACAATCATGGAGCATTTAAAGCTTGGCTGCTACAAAATTTTCTATAAAACCCAGTTAAAAATGGTCTAAGCTGTTTCTTGTTGCAAGGAGTAGGAAAATTAGAAATAGCATCATTTTCTCTTTATGAGGTGCAATTTCTGTTTCAGATATAATGTCTACCAAAAATTTAACTTCCTCCACACCAAACTTACACTTACCTGTTTTCAAAGTCACACCTCCTGATTCTAATTTTGAAAACACATTTAACTGATTCAAATGTTGTTCTCAAATCTTTTCAGTGACCTGAATGTCATAAACATACACAATTAATTTTGAATTCACTTCACTTCCCAATATAGAATCCAGAGCTCATATGAATTCAGCTGGAGATACATTTAGCCCAAATGGCACCACACTATATTCAAAACACTTTCCTCCATACAAAAATGCTGTATACTTTCTAGAATTAATTTCAATTGGGATCTGCTGAAATCCAGAAGTCACATCCAAACTTCTCATGTATTTTATATAATCAAATTAGTGTAACAGCTCCTCCATGTTCTCAGAATAGTCATTCTCTCCTATAAGAAATTTAATAAGATGTCTATAGTCCAAAACAAATCTCCCGTCACCTTTTCTCTTACTTACCACACCTAAAGGATTATTGTAAACACTCCTACTTCTCCCAATTACTCCCCATGTTTCCATTTTCTGGATTTCTTTCTCTAAATCTTTCCTTTTTGAAAATCACATATTATACAGCTTGAGAAACAAAGGTTGATGATCTCTAAAGTAAAGTATGCACTGATAGCCTTTCAGCTTTCCCTGGTTTTTCACTAAACACATGTCTAAACTCAAATAACAAATTCCTAAGTTGTTCCTTTTGTATGTTCTTAAGAGTCATAGCTTCCCTTACTTTAGAATCTACTACACTTTCAAAATCTTGATCCACAATCTCATCAAAATCTATATCATCATTAAAGAACTGGTACTCCATCTTGGTTCACAATGTTTTGCAACAGTTATAACTTTTCCCACAGTAAAATACAGAAATTATTTTTCACATAAGTATTACTTTTAGGATCCAAAATAAACAATTCCTTAGCATTTCATCCAAAACAAGCCTCAACTTTCAGTATCCAATCCATACTGAGAATTATATTTTCTTCCGGACTAGGGATTGCTAAGCATCCATGTTCCAAGGTTTTGCCGTCTTCACAAAATGTTAAAAGTACCAGAAATTTTACCAATTTGCTTTGCTCACCTGTAGCTCCTCTTATCTCATACCTACAATGGGCATTTCCACAAAATTCTTATTATACTGGATTTTGTCTCAAAATTGTTCAGATATACCACAAATCGGACCATGTGTATCAATCAATTAGTTCCCTTCCCACTCATCAATCTTAAACTTAATGTTTACCTGTAGCTCCTTATCTTTACACCTACAATGGGCATTTCCATAAAATTCTAACTATACTGGATTTTGTCTCGGAATTGTTCAGATATACCACAAATCAGGCTACCTTTTCAATCTAACAGTTCCCTTCCCTCTGATCAGTCTTAATCTTAATGTAAGGACATCAAAAATCTGAATCATCATCTTTGTTATTGGGCACTTCATGTAAGAGACCACTTTCAATTTCATCAAATGCTACAGCCACACCATTTATCCAAAGCTTTATCAACTTTACTGGTACCATTGCATTACTTTGGTTACACATGTTGTCAGGTAAAAGTTGAATACACTGAATAGGTTCCATAGCACAATTAACATAACTTTGTGGCGCCAATGAGGTCGACACCAGCATCGATATACGTTTGTCTCTTGACTCCGAGCACCATCTTTGGACACTAAGCTAAGATTATCTTTGTTCTCTTCCGCCATGTCCAGTTCTTTGTAAGCCTTTGATGTGTTTAGGTGCATAAACGAACTACTGCAAAATCGGAGTGTTGTTTGGTGTAACCGAACCGAACTTCCACCTCACTGGTGACCCCGAGTTGTAATGTCTTCCATTTTTGCCATTTTACTGTGTCCGCGACCTCCGCATCGGTTATTTTCACGTGTATTACATGGACACAGCTTTCGAACAATGACTTCGGCCCAATGCCTAATGCCGGATATTGTGATCGACATGCATCATGTTGCGGGTGATGTACACCCACTAGGACTGTAACACGATGCCTCTCACTTGACGATTATGCCGATTTTGCAGGACATTTTCGAGCCTGCAACAATAAGTGAGGTTAGGAGTGTGCATGACTCCGGCTATCAAATGCCTTTGTTCCCACAACATGTGCCCTCCCTCATTGACAGTGCAGTTACCTCTTACGGATCTCCATGCAGTACGGGACAAATGCCGATTTTTGCAGATGCTTTCTTAGACAACCTCCCACCGCCACGACAACGATTTGCCACGCGGATACCTGCAATGTGCCCGGAACTGCTTCATTCACTGGTCAACCTACTCAGCATATGACCATGCCCGCACCTGCCATAATGCAGCATCAGCACTTGCCTTCCCACTTTGATATCTCGGCCTGCAACAGGAACAATAACTTGTTATCTGTGCCTGACCTCTACCTCCATCCCACTGCTACGCCGCAGTGTTTTGTGCCACGACATTCACCTTATCCGCACACCATTTTGAGTGGAGTGATTATGAACAGTGAACTTTCACACATTCTGTCCAACATTCGACATCATTTCCCACACTGTGCTTCTGGACAGCCCGCACCTCCACAGCCTTCCTGCAACACAGGTGGCCCCGGCTCTGATCACACATCGAGCTTTCCGTGGACTAACATGCATTCTCAAACTTTGAACTTTTTCTCACCTGTCGCCCAGTCGCTCCAGTCAAGCTCCTGCTACCATTCTCGGCACATCTCAGTGCCTCATCCACATCAGTCTTCCACGACATGTCAATTCGAACATACCCACAACGTGTTGAGCTTCCGCAACCACAATTGACACATTACGGTGTCTCACCAGCGCCGGCCTTCCATGTCGCGACGGATCGCACTCAACCACAACGTGTCACCTTTACACTGCCTCCCGCACAGCCGTCGTTGCCACATCCCCTGGAGGCATACTCTCCTGGAATACTACAGCAACAACAGCTCGTCTCAGGCAGTGCCCCAACGAACTCAAATCAACCTGTTCTTCCAAACATTCTACATCGCTTACCGATGCTGCCGTCGTTTAATCTCGACAGAGCTACAACCTGGTTCAAAATTGCAGACAAAGTGTTTGACCATTACAAACTCATCGAGTCAACCAGATTTCTGTGCCTCATCACCCACCTGCATGACCAGGAGGACTTGATTGCTGACCTGGTCAACGCCCCAGACTCATCTACCCGGTACAATCTAGCCAAAGAGACAGTTCTACGTAGGCTTGCTAGCTCAACTGAGGCAGCAATACAGGAAGTGCTCCATGTCAAGCAACTAGGCAATGACAAACCTTCCCAGCTCTGGAGATGGCTACGTGCCCTGGTCAGCGCCAATCTATTCTCTGACAAAGCTCTCCTTGCCATCTGGTCAGATAAATCCCTCACATCTGCTTTGCTCTGGCTCAAAGGCCTCCTGAACCTGTCGAGCAAAGAATGACGATTGCTGACAAGCTACACGATGCATCACTGTTCCACTTCGCCAGCCACTGCCCACCTGACAAGTGCCAGGCTCAGGCTCATCGCCCTGCGGCCGGACGCTGCCGGGACCGTACTGTGCCGACCATTCCACTCACTCCGGGAAGCAGTAAACAAGCAACTGGGATGTCACCGGCTCTTCCTGTGGTCATGGCCCCTCCTGCAACCAAACCTCCTGCGGCCACCGAACCTCAGCCACCGCCACTGGCAAGGAACTTTCCACAGGAAATGCAACCGCTCACAACATGACAGCCACCCCTGAGTGCTCCATTCTGTCTGGGAACGACCGGATAATTGTGGACGATTTTACATTAAAGGTATTTTGTCAGGATACCTTTTCCTAGTGGACAGAGGCGCCGATGTTTCACTGCTGCCCACGTCCTTAGCGCTGTCAAACATCTGCCCTCATCATACTTCACTGTAAGCTGTGAATTCAACTAAACTACAATGCTCGGGTTCAACTTCACACATCGTCTGACTCTCCACAAACTGCAAACTCGAGTGGACTTTTTTAGTGTGTGAAATTGACGAGCCTATACTAGGCATTGACTTCTTGCGACACCACAAACTTGCACTGGACCTAGTGCAAAACACCGTGTTTCACCATCCATCTGAGACTCACTTACCCTGTGCTCCATCGAGCAACCCCTACGCATCAGTCTGGGCTCATCTCATCCGTACATGCTTGTCTCTGTCGACAACGTTACAAGAAACCACGTATAAGTGCCTACACAAGGAAAACTTTGAGCTCTCCCTCCGGCTCCACAAAACACAGCTCCAGCTCCGATGCAGCAAAGGAATTACAGACATTACAGCTAGGACAAAGCAAGGTCAGTAAGTGCGCCAAATCTGCTTGCAACCCCAGGAATCGAGCCTCCATGTGTTTACCTCCCACTACCCCTCACAACTGTGCTATCAAGCCTGCCATAACATGTACTGACTGCTCCGCAGGGCCACACCCTCCTAACACGGTAGCGTTTGACACTAGGCCAGACACAAGTGAGCGTGTACGACGAGCATCACCTGTCCCTGAACTGATGGCTTCTATCCCGCCCCTCGCGGACAGCACCTCAAACTATGCAACTTTGGCTCCTGCACACCACCGTGTGACTGCCACTGACAACACACACAGTGCACCCGCGCCTAGCGCTTCGCCCCGATTGTACTGCCACAGGCTGCATCCTCGGACAATGGACTCACTAACAGGTCACGAGCTCTACCGAGCTCACCTGACCTTGGTGCCACTGCTTCAGGCTGGCGGCCATCTTGTCGCATTGACTCCTGGGACACTTTGCCACCTCGGCTCCTGTCGGATCCGCCGAGTGGCTCCGAACACCACGACCAAGCCTCGCCCACCCCGCCCGCCACGCATTGTAAATAAACTGCCTCCCACGCAGCCGACAACGTTTGCATCGTCACCATCAGCACAGTTCACAAACTTCACCTCATGCCAGGTCCCCTGATCTCCAGTAAACCACGTCGACTCTGTCCCGAGTGCCTCTCCGACCTTAAAAAGCAGATTTCTGAACTACTAAGCTCCGGTCTCATTGAACCCTCTGCCATTAGCTGATCTACACCCATACATATGACACCCAAGAAAGATGGGTCCTGGCCCATGTGCAGAGACTACTGTCAACTAAATGCACAAACAATTATGGACACCTTCCCCATACCCAACATTGCCAACTTTACCAGTTCCCTCACAGGTGCGACCATGTTCTCTGTCATTGATTGCAAAGGGGCCTACCACCAGATCCCCATGGCACCTGAAGACATCGAGAAGACAGAAATCACAACCCCGATCAGGTTATTTCAGTTTTGATTCATGCCCTTCGATCTGAAAAACCCAGACCTGGCAATGCTTCATCAACGAAGTGCTATTCGACCTAAAATTCTGCTTTGCATATCTTGATGACATTCTTGTGTTCAGCTCCTCCGTCGAGGACAACATTCGGCATGTGCAAACTGTTATGAACACTCATGGCAGCAGGCATCGAGACCAACCAGGACAAATTGCAGCTACATCAACCCGTTGTCACTTTTCTTGGTTTTCGGGTCTCTGCCGACGGCATTTCACTTCCTCCTGAGAAAGTACAAACAATACTAAACTTACCCAGACCTGCATCATTCAAAGAGCTCCGGCACTTTCTGGGGACGGTTAATTATTATTGCCGACATCTACCTCGGGCTGCGGAGTTTCAGGCTCCACTGATGGACGCCTTGGCAGGCACCAACACTTCTGGATCTCAGCCCATTCCATGGACCCCTGCTATGACTGACTCTTTCACTGCCCTCAAAAATCTTCTTGCTGAGGCCTGCACCATCGCACATCCTCGTCCCAATGCACAGCTTTTCATCACCACAGATGTGAGCGATACTGCCATCAGCACTGTCCTTAGCCAGGCAATCGACGGCCAGACTTCACCTCTGCAGTTCTTCTCGTGCAAGTTCACCAATGCACAATGGAAATATTCCGCATTTGACAGGGAGTTGCTCGTGGTCTACAAAGTGATCAAGCATTTTAAGACTGACCTTGACGGACGCCCTTTCTATGTTTTCATGGATCACAAACCCCTGGCTGTGGGCATTACAAACCCGCCAGCTGACCCGCCTCCTTGCCGCTTCAGATACATGGAGATCATATCTCAGTTCACCACCGTGTCAGACACATGAAGGGTGCTGACAATGTAGTTGCTGATTTCCTTTCACGAGTCGGCACTGTTCATTCGCTGTTAGACCTCTCTGAACTGCCTAACCTCTAACCTGCCAACGAGGACACACAAAACCTGATTTCAGACTCTACCTCTTCATCACATTTTGTCTGCACCACCTTCCCTGGCATCATTTTGGCATCATTTTGGTGAGATCTGGTGCGATGACAGTACGGGCACGTTACGCCCCCTCATCCCAACCATGCTCCATCAAGCTGTCTTCAACGCATTGCATAATTTAGCCCACCTCTGTGTTTGTGCATCCGCCCACCTCGTTGCGGAGCACTTTGTGTGGAGAAATGTCAACAAGGACTGCCAGCAATGGGCACGCTCCTGCATCATGTGCCAACGCTGCAAAGTTCACAAGCACACTTCATCCCCCCTCAGACCCTTTTCAATCCCTCCTGGGTGTTTCCAGAATATTCATATTGACATTGTCGGCCCTCTCCCCCCCTCTAATGGCTTTCATTATGTTCTCTCGTCTATCGACCGAACAACTCGCTGGGTCGAGGCTGTCCCCCTCCCCAATATTATGTTGCTCGAGCTTTCGTCATGCGCATCACATTTCAGATGTCCAGCTATCATCACGATTGACCAGGGCAGACAATTTGAGTCGGCCTTGTTCAACGAGATTTGTAACATCTGCTGCATCTGGCGCATCCATACCACAGCATATCACCCTCAAAGTAACAGGCTAGTTGAGCGCTGGCACTGCACTGTCAAGGCGGCTCTTCAATGCCATGACTCTCTATGGACTGAGGCCCTTCACCTTGTTCTCCCTGGCGAACTTGTGAGCCCTTCCACTTCTCTCCCTCAGTCTGACTTACCTTCCTTCGTGGACTGCGTCAGACGCCACTTCATCATCCTCCATATTCCTCTGCCTGCCAGCCACTCCCGCACTAAGGTTCACATCCCGAAATCTCTGGACAATAGCAAATACGTCAAGCTCCGAGATGACACTGACCATGCTCCCCTCCAACCTCCATATACTGGCCCGTACCGAGTTGTCCAGCGCTCAGCCAACACCTATGATATCCAGATAAAAGATTCAGCTGTTACAGTCTCTCTCAACAGACTTAAGCCAGCTCATGTTGAGCCCACTTCTACCCTCCTTTAGGCCACAACCACGCCACTCACTGTCGTGGCTCATGACGCTCCGACCAGTCCCTCCACATCGGATTTACACACTTGGTCGAGTGACTTCCAGCTCCAATCATCGAGCTCTTCTCCGACCTCGCCCTCTACTCTGGTCTCACGCACTCCGTCGAGTAATCACAGATCACATGCTCCCCACGTCGAGCTTACCAATGATCATGCTATTGCCGCCAGGCCCTTTGCCATACCTTTTGACCTCTCCTCCATCGCCTGCCTCGCCCTGTCTAGATTTCTCACGCCCCCCCCCCCCCCGCCCCCCCCCCCCATCTTGAACGTGCCCTCGCTCAAGGTGTTTATGCCTGTCCCCCTGGACATTATCCACAACATCTCTATAATACTACGCAATGATACACTGTCCGTTGTGTGTTTCCCTTCATCCGGTGCTCATGACACAACCTCCACCATTCCCTGTCAACTGGTGAAATGTATTCCCCTCTCGCCCGACGTTGACCTGGACTTGCTTCATGTGTTTGCCATGCCCACCGGAGACATCGTTGTCATCGCTCCATTCCACCCACAAACCGCTGGCCTCCCTGTTGCCGCAGGACCAGCATGCCCAGTATGATGCCCGGCACGCTTCAACGACTTCCAGGGTCGGTAGCCGAACCTTCCATCATGACATCTACCCATGCAGCTCCTCGACAATGATGTCGATCTGACCGTGGTCCAGATCCTGCAGACCACCCCTTCCAACAGCTTGGGCACCCCCCCACCCCAACCTCTCAAGAGTACTCCATACTGAGGGGGGGGGGGGACATTTGTCTCTAGACTCCGAGCACCATCTTTGGATGCTAAGCTAAGATCATCTTTGCTTTCTTCCGCCATGTCCAGCTCTTTGTAAGCCTTTGATGTGTTTAGGTGAATAGATGAACTACTGCAAAATGTTGTTTGGTGTAACCAACCTGAACTTCCTCCTCAACTTGTTACAGAAGAAACACAAAATATATTACCGTCAAAATTGCATTTCCTACTTAGATCTTCTTTCCCTTCATCACCACTAACCTCATCTCTATTCATTTTCCTAGCAAAACAAAGTTACCTTCACAAATAGTTTGTACTTATGTTTTTTTTTTTTTTTTATGTCAATCGTCATTGTAAAGTGCTTATATTATCTCATCACTGTTGATTGGGCTTTGCCTTATATATATATATATATATATATATATATATATATATATATATAGTTGTCAGTCAAAAGCACATCACTGTTAAAATCCTTCTTAGTCTCTTCATTATTTTCTGTAGCTTCAAGAGGTGTAAGATATAAAACAGAAAAACTTTTTACCTATCTTTATTTTCTCTTGTTGTTGGTCCAAGTCTTGCATTTAGGAGCACATTCGTGTGGCTGAAATTTTGATTTAACATTGTGGGTTCCTGATGACTAAATAACTGATGAAGATTTGCCTGCATATTTCTTGAATTTTATTCTTTATCCCATTATTAAATATCACACTGTTTTTATGATTTCCACATAATATTCCAAATTACATTGTTAGTGTTGATCATACACATACATCTGTCTCCATCAGAGGCATGCCCACTACTAACTTACATTCTGCAGTACTCACAATATTTCAAAGAGTTTACAAAGCAGAAGAGTTTACAAACTTTCTTGACAAGAGAAGAATTATCACCAAGATATAAGATTATTTTATAAATGAATCCAGAAATAAATTTAATAATTAGCATTAGATAGTGCAATTAATAATATGAATTTAAAGTGTACCATAAATTTCATAATTTCAAATATTTTTAAAAGAAGAGTAATTTTAACTGTACGTACAGAGCACTAACAAATTAATTTCTTTTTATAAATTTAATCCTGAAAGATAATACATTGTCTACAAAATCAAATGAAATTCTTTCAGTGAGACAGCCGAGAATTTTCACCTATACCAGATTTGGGATTAGTCCTGGTATTGGCTACTTCTATAAGAAAAAGGATATGTTAGAAAAGACCGCCCCATTATATCTTTTATTTTAAAATAAGATTTCTTCTACATATCTGCAAATATCTACAATATTTCTAATTAAATCTGCTATTTCTGATCTTGTTGAATGTATCTACAAAATATATATTCCTTGCATTTTATATAAGCTCCTTCATACAATTGTAGACATAACAACCAATCTCTTTTGACATTATAGTCTTCTCTCTATAATAGACACTTGACACTAAATATTTTTTTCCTCTTACTTTTCTATGCCACTCAAGCGCTAGTGACTTTGTGGCAGATTTATGCATCAAGTAACATGAAACATCTCTACTAAGATCTTTGGCTTATAAAAAGGATTCGTTGACTTATGTAAATGTGTTACTTATAATAAAGCATTATTCATTTAAATAAAGCATTATTCATTTAATGTGCTGCACTCACTTCAAGGACACCCGTTACTACAGAACATGTTGTGCAGCCAAATCCCTCAGCTACATTCATGGCCATTGCTGAGAAGGTTCACATTGAAATGGCATCTGGCTCACATTGTGAACAACCTTCTTCCTCCACAACAGAGAGCTTCAGTGACATCCACCACGAAGGCAGACAGTGCCCCCTCTACAACAACCAAGCCAGCGAGGTACACAGCTACCTCTACTGCTCCCACTGAACCTGTACAAGCCTGTACCTCCACACCCACAGCTGACATGGACCAAGCTCCCCTTGCCAAGTCACTGTGCCCCACAGCAGCCAATCTGGTGTCCGCATCCACAGCTGACACTGACCTCACCCATACCACACTCAACAAAAGGCAGCCTTTGCAGCCTTCACTGCCTACATTTTGGGTCAGTCCTTCTCTGTTTAACAGTGCTGCATGTGACTTTGTCTCCTGCCCAGTAGTGCCTACTGCTTGTGTTACTTTAAATCTGTTCAGGGCATTCATAGTACAAATGTTACTTGTCATAGGCTACATACCATCAAAGGACCTCCCGTCCATGTGAAAGCATGCTGTCTCTCAGCTAAGAAACTTCGCACTGCCAAAGAGTGCATTCAGGAATTGTTAAGCTTAGGTATTGTATATCCTTCCAACAGCAATTGGTCATTACCTATTCATCTCATCCCCAGAAAAGGCATAATTTTAAGACTTTGCAGGGATTATGATGGCTCAATGGTTGCACCATTTTAGACAGTTATCCCATCCCTCACATTCAAGATTTTACATTGCAATTTCATGGTGCTCAGCATTTCAGTGTCATTGTTGTAAGGCAGATAACTAGATTACAATGTATAAAGATGACATTCCTAAAACTGCCATTATAACTCCCTTTGGCTTGTTCAAATATTGGTTTATGCCTTACATAGTCAAAAATGCAACTCAGGTGTAGCAACATTTTGTTGACTCCTTATGTCTCCAGTTTCCATTTTATTATGCTTATTTTGATGAAATTTAAAGTTCTCTTCCTCTACTGGAGAATAAGAGCAGCACCTTTCCCAGGTACCCCATGTACTCTCAGATAACAGCATAGAGACAAACGACGAAACATTGCCGTGTCTGACAGACGTTACTTTCCTAGGACACCCCATGAAATCTAAAGCATCTAAAGCAAACATCTGAAAGCATCACTCAAACTACAAGCTTACCACTGCCCGCCACTTTTCATGATCTGTGACTTTTCTTGGGCATGATCAGTTTTTTCAGCTGCCACATCCCTCATACCACCTCTCTTCAGGTGACCCTAACTGACGCCTTACGAGGCAAGCATACCGAGGGCAATCCCAAAGTCACATGGTCCCAATACATGACTCAAGCCTTTAGCAACCTGAAAATGGCTTTAGCTAATGCAGTAATGCTAGCTCATTTCACTGCCAACAACCCAATTTCAATCACTACTGACACTAGTGATACCACAATCAGCACTGTGCTGCAACAACCTGTAGGCAAAGCCCCTCATTCACTGCATTTCTTTTCCAAAGAAGTATCTGCTTCTTGGCAGAAGTGATCCACCTTTGATAGGTAACTTCTTGCTATCTATGAAGCCATACACTATTTTTGAGAGGATATCGAAGCGCGTGGCATCACTCTTTACATAGACCACTGTCCCCTCAGCAACACACTATGTTATCCTACCAGTGATCTCCCTCCATGCCGCTTTTGGCACATGAACTTTGTAGGGAAGCAGCCTACTCACGCCGTAGTAAATTCACAGCAGTTTTTCCATTGTGTGCCAGCCAGTCCACTGTAACTAGCTCTGACGTCACAATGTTGCGCAATACTTTAAAAATCAAGTAAATAATCTAAAATGTTTCTAGCATGTCAGGAATAATACTAAATTAATATGTGCTGAATATCAGTTCGATAACTTTAACCATTTTCGAAATTTGGATGTTTTTCTGTAAAAATCATTGGCGCAACAGAAAAGAGCTAGAGACTTCAAAAGTTATAATTAGATTCCTCTTTCATAATAATTTAATAAAAACAGTACTCTGGATCTCACAATTTAAGATTTTAGTTGAAATTCAATGTTTTCTGGTTTTTGTCTTAAAACTTAAGGAAGCAAGATAGATTAAGTAGGCTAATAAATAAGGCTAGGATGTTTATATTTAAGTACGTTGGAGATCCGCTATAACTATGAAGATGTGAGAAGTTTCATTTGAATACCTATAAAACTATAGCGATAGCGTATCTCCAAAGGGCCAGTTCAGAGCTCGTCTACTGCGTGCAGTGTAATTAAATTAATTCTCTCGCCAAAAATATTTAACTTAGCCACGTCAAAATTTTATTATCAATACTTACGTGTGTGTTGAATGCACATTTAAATTAAGAGCTTCATCGGCCATCAGCAAGAGAAGCTATGACTTATTAGGTAACTTAAAGTGGTGCATTACTAGCCCAGCAGCTAGTCGGGAGAGCCGATTTGATCAGGCGTTCCCTTAGTCGTCCGCACCGCGGCTTTATATATAAGAACGCTGCGTGAGGAAGCAAGGCCCCAGTTCTCTCCAGACGCTGAATAGCACGTCATCTGTGTTGGGAGTCGCGTCGCGTCGGTATCATTGCTACAATCAGCCTCGGATGCCGTATTAAGTTACTCGAGATACGCGTAACCATGAAATCATTTGCGAGTGAAGTGTTAATTCTGGGTTGACTTTAATTATCGATCTTCAGTTTGCGTATTGTCGTATTTTCACGCGCCGTTGCGGGACAAACATTCTACCATTATTTAGCGTGGCGTTTGATGAACCTAATCATCAAATTATGGCGAGCATTCATTTAAACATTTAATTTGGACATTTATAGTTGCATCAGCGCATTAGACTCTGAACTGCTCTGTTAGTTAGGTTGTGTGGATTCTTTTGTTTTTCATCTGTGACTTTCAGAATATACTCGACTATTTTAGAAAATCGTTTTTGATTATAAATCCCGGACAATCTCCTAATTCCTCAGAGCTATGAGCTGTAACTATAAGTGTATTCTCAGATGAAGTGGGCACTAGGAATTCTAATTACAGGCTTCACGTTTTGCTAATTACTTTCTGGTTGCCAATATTGTAGTTAGAGAGCCAGTGTTGAGAACGGCGAAAGACAGCATAAATAACATTCTAAATAACGGGAAATGCAGTGCTTCTCCATTCAAACAAACATTTATGCAACAGTTAAACAATTAATTCTATCTGCCGCCCCACAACTTCATTAGCCAATATATGATGGACATCCATTTTATCAAAGGCTCGGATAACACTGTAGCAGACTACATGTTCCACTTTCATACTACTACAAGCCTCTTCAGCTCGGCAAAACTCATGTAATTACAAACTATAGATAATGGGGTGCAGTCACTAACTACAAACAACTCCACCTCCCTGCGCATCCAACCATGTTCTTTTCCTGTCACCACGCAACTGATCTTTTGTGATACATTGACAAACACACTGCGACCACTTATACCTTTTCACCAGACCATCTTTTCTTCACTACATGGACTAGCTCACCTGAACATTATGTGTCGATGGGAAGAGGAGTGGCTGGCAGTCGGTGAAAATAAGCTGTGTCTGGTCAAGGCCACCACGCAGCCATGGCGTACGTCTTACCAGTCATGCAGGTGGGATGAGGTTCTCCTCACTCGCCTCCGCATCGGGCACAGTCCCTTAAGGCATGGGTTTTTACTCCGGCGGGAGGACCCCCCAATCTGCAGTGCTTGTGGTGTCCAGATTACTGTCCGCCACATTTTACCTGACTGTCCTTTATTCTCTGACCAGAGGGCAGTGGTTTCCTTGCCACTGGATTTGCCCTCTATTTTGCAAGACGACACAACGACTGTAGTTAAGGTCTTTTGGTTTTGTGTCCTGTCCAATTTGTTGCCTCGGATTTTAGAGAGAGGATTTTAATGTGCTGCTGGGTGACTGGGTCACCCAGGTTTTAGGTAAGATTACCTACTTGTTTCACTTCAATTTCTGTTCACTTTTTGTTGTGCTTCCTTTCCTTTTTTAGGGCATTTCTTCTCCTCTTGTTTTGCCTCTGTATGTGAGAATTTGGAACTGCGTCAGGTCTGTGTCTTTTAGCCGTTCTCCTTGTTCGCTGCCTGTCTACATCCCTTCACCATGTGTGTTCCTGTTTCTATGCGTTTGGGCACTGATGACCAAGCTGTTTAGTGCCCAAAAACCTCAAACCACACACACACACACACACACACACACACACACACACACACACCTGAACATTAGAGTGACATTTCACTGAAGTGAATGTTTCATCTGGCTGAACATTAAGAAAGACTACCATGAGGGGGCTGAGCACAAGTAGCATGCCAAAGTTGGTTGCCATGCTCAGCCACATCTTAGACATTTTGAGATTCTGAAGGGACATTGTAAACATGTACATACTGACTTCATTGGTCCCCTAACATCATCTAATGGTCACCCTTCATTCTATCAGACACTGGCCGCATAACAAGGAAGGTAGAGGTGGTCCCTCTGAATGACAACTCAGTAAATACTGCTGAGCATTCATTACCTGCTGGCTCTCCCATTTCAGCTGCCCTTCATCCATCACCATGGGTCAGGGTAAACAGTTTGAATCTTCGCTCTTTGACCACTTGTGCATTCCATGTGGTGCCAAGCAATTTCATATGACAGCTTATTGCCCACAAAGTAACAGATTGGTCGAATGCTAGCACCAAATGCTGAAAGCAGCTTTCATGTGTGACTCAGTCTCTTTTCCAACACACTCCTATGGGCTCTATTGGGCATAGGCACAGCCTATAAAGATGATTTGAAAGCCTTGGTGGTAGAAATCCTTTACAGCAAGCCCCACGTACTACCTGCTGAATTTGTTGAGGATTCAAATACTACCAATGAATATGTACTGCCTTCTCTAGTGAAGCAAGTTCTCTCTCTTACCATGCACATGTGCATACTGCAACTCCAGGCACACATACATGAAGACCTTGCAGGTCATGACTTTATTAAGTTACAAGATGACTCCATTCATCTAGCCCCAACTCTGCCATATTCAGGGCCTCATCGGGTTCTCATTCAATCAGAAAATCCAATGACAATCATGCTAATGACAAACCACAAACAATCTCCCCACAACAGGTTAAATTGGATACACATGTAAGGATAAATAGTGATTTCAGAGAACGTTTTACAATGCATGGTCTTCACAGTAACATGAAAGGAAAAGAAGCCATCAATGCTGAAATATTGAATGCTATCAATGACTCTAAAGTCTGTCTGATAAAGAAGTTACTACAGTATCAGCATGACAGGAATGAGAAAGAGCCTATGTCCCTCAATCATTGGTAACAATAAATGAATCTTCTACAGTACATGAAGTAAAACAATCTGTGTTTGCATCTGAAGTGTCTCCCAGTACAGCAGTCACAACAGACAACTCAACAGTAGTGTCAGAACCATCAATAACAGCTGTAGACTTATCAATCTCTCCAGAAGTTTCAACAGAATGACTAGCATCAGTTACTAGACCAGCAGTCAGAAAAACAGACCCAAGACCAGTGCTACAAACTGCCACACAGACATAAACCACAGCAGTAGCCAAATCAATATCATCAGAGCATCAATTATCAACTTCAACTGCAGCACAACCATCCTTTGAAACTCCAGTGGCATCTACAATCCAAGCTTTCAATGAAACTACAGAGTCAACAAAAGTTCCAACATCCACCAAATCACTAGCTGCAATAACAGGTTCAGCACTAAAACTGGCAGCTTCCCCAGCATTGACTGAAACATCAGATTCAGAAGCAATTTCATCATCCACTGAAACATTAGCTACATCTTTAGATGCAACATCAAGAATGGCAGCACCTCCAGAGATAAGAGATACAAGGAGCAGGATACATGTAATTATTAAGGGTTTTTGGTACTCAGCCTCAACAAGGAACAGCCGGTAACATCAGAGTACAAACTCCTCTCAAGCTATTTTTAATCATTTAAAAGTAATGATCCTGAATGTAGCAATGCCAAAGAAGGAAAGTTGCTACTCACCATATAGCGGAGATGCTGAGTCATGACAGGCACAATAAAAAGATTCACACACCCACAGCTTTTGGCCATTGAGGCCTTTGTCAGCAGTAGACACACATACACACACACATACACACACAAATGCAACTTGTACGCATGTCTGCAGTCTCAGAGAGCTGAAACTACACTTTCTTAAAAATTTACAGTTGTTAGATCCAAAATATTATAATTCTGAAGAAGTATCAGATGATGATAATAAATATGGTAACATTTGAGAAGTTGATTCAAAATGTCCAAATAAATTAGATGATATGCACATGGATTTAACATGGGCCATAGAAAGAGGAAATAAATTGTTAACAACAGTAAATAGTTAAGAAAAGCATGTCTTACATTACAGAAATCTTAAAAAATGTTTAAATTTTGGTTTAAAATTAACAAAAAATTCACAGATTCCAATCGTTTGAACAATCAGATTGGTTGAAAAAAAGACAAAGTAATTTTGAACAATGTATGTATAAACTGATGAATAATTTGGTATTTGGCAAAAGAATGAAAAACATTAAAAACAGACAAAACATTACAATAATAGCATCCAGGAAAATATATAAAATAGATTTCAAAACCAGGTTATTAGCGTACTATTGTACTTTCAGAAAATCTAATTGCAGTTCATGCAGTTCAACAGTAGTAAAATTCAGTCAACCAATTTATATTGGAAAGAGTATTGTAGATTTTCAAAAATAAAAATGTGTGATTATCATTCTAATTTAATGAAACGAAAATATGTCAAAAATTTTGATGTATGTTATATGGATAAAGATTCTTTTATTTATGATATTAGAACCGAAAACTTTTATAAAGATATGAAATTGATGATAAACGAATTTGACACAAGCAATTATCCATAATATAATATATATAAAATTTCACAAATAAACAAAAAGTTTTAAGAAATATGGTTGGTTAACATTGTGGAAAAGTTGTGTTAGAGCATCTTACTTCATGAGCAAAAATGTATGCTGATAAAGCGGAACATAAGAATTTAAAAATGTAAAGGAGTTAAAAAATCAGTTGCAAAAATGAAATTACTTTTGATGATCACAAAAACTGTTTAGTTGACAAAATAAAACAACATTGAAAAATGTATTTAATTAGATCATTTAAACACGAATTATATACAGTTGAATGTAATAATATTGTTTCTAGTACTAGTATTATATTACAAGTTGGAATTAATACCTTATCACATGGACATTATAAAATAAAAGAAAGAAATTCACAACACACAAAAAGTGTAAAATATAAAATTTAATTCGATGTCTAATAAGTTTTTCAAATTGCTCATATTTTTTATGTGTTTTCGGGTATACCTTATGAACAAATTTTCCACAAAGACATTCAAATTTTTGATAAAATCTTTCTTTAGGTTTTTGATAATCAACAAGGATTTTTCTTTTTTTTTGGTTACAACTATGAACATATTTATAAAAATTTGTAGTTTCTCTTTTACAATTATCACAAGTAAATGTTTTTTTTATTCCAGTTATTAATAAGTTATTTTATATGTTCTGACTTATTATCTCAATATTCTTCTACACTGTATTCTAAAGTGTACCTATTTTATGTAAACCAATTTACATCGATACAGTAGTTTATGTAGAAATATATGTTCTTGACTTTGTGTATTGTTGTAACAGCAGAATGACAATATTATTACTATTATTATTATTATTATTTTTTTCCTTTCTCAGACGTTACGTCTGGTTAAAAATGGAAAGTGACGCGGACCTTGATCAAGCGTGACTTCCTTTTAACTGTACGGTATATGTTACATTGCATTTAGGAACTTTCGGGTAATTGAACATGTATCAATAATTACAGATTTCTGTAGTTGTATGTATATGTTTGGATGTAGCTGTAATGCGTTGATGTACTGGTGGATATTGTGTGGTATGACTCCTGTAGTTGACAGTATAATTGGTATAATGTCAACTTTATCCTGATGCCACATGTCCTTGACTTCCTCAGCCAGTTGGATGTATTTTTCAAGTTTTCCTCCTGTTTTCTTCTGCATATTTGTTGTATTGAGTATGGATATTTCGATTAGTTGTGTTAATTTCTTCTTTTTATTGGTGAGTATGATGTCAGGTTTGTTATGTGGTGTTGTTTTATCTGTTTAATGGATCTTTTCCAGTATAATTTGTATTCATCATTCTCCAGTACATTTTGTGGTGCATACTTGTATGTGGGAATGTGTTGTTTTATTAGTTTATGTTGTATGGCAAGTTGTTGATGTATTATTTTTGCTACATTGTCATGTCTTCTGGGGTATTCTGTATTTGCTGGTATTGTACATCCGCTTGTGATGTGATCTACTGTTTCTATTTGTTGTTTGCAAAGTCGACATTTATCTGTTGTGGTATTGGGATCTTTAATAATATGCTTGCTGTAATATCTGGTGTTTATTGTTTGATCCTGTATTGCAATCATGAATCCTTCCGTCTCACTGTATATATTGCCTTTTCTTAGCCATGTGTTGGATGCGTCTTCATTGATGTGTGGCTGTGCTAGATGATACGGGTGCTTGCCATGTAGTGTTTTCTTTTTCCAATTTACTTTCTTCATATCTGTTGATGTTATGTGATCTGAAGGGTTGTAGAAGTGGTTATGAAATTGCAGTGGTGTAGCCAATGTATTTATATGAGTGATTGCTTTGTGTATTTTGCTAGTTTCTGCTTGTTCTATAAAGAATTTTCTTAAATTGTCTACCTGTCTGTAATGTAGGTTTTTTATGTCGATAAATCCCCTTCCTCCTTCCTTTCTGCTTAATGTGAATCTTTCTGTTGCTGAATGTATGTGATGTATTCTATATTTGTGGCATTGTGATCGTGTAAGTGTATTGAGTGCTTCTAGGTCTGTGTTACTCCTTTTCACTACTCCAAATGAGTAAGTCAATATTGGTATAGCATAAGTATTTATAGCTTTTGTCTTGTTTCTTGCTGTCAATTCTGTTTTCAGTATTTTTGTTAGTCTTTGTCTATATTTTTATTTTAGTTCTTTTTTAATATTTGTATTATCTATTCCTATTTTTTGTCTGTGTCCTAGATATTTATAGGCATCTGTTTTTTCCATCGCTTCTATGCAGTCGGTGTGGTTATCCAATATGTAATCTTCTTGTTTAGTGTGTTTTCCCTTGACTATGCTATTTTTCTTACATTTGTCTGTTCCAAACGCCATAATCATATCATTGCTGAATACTCCTGTTATCTTTAGTAATTGGTTGAGTTGTTGATTTGTTGCTGCCAGTAGTTTTAGATCATCCATGTATAGCAAATGTGTTATCTTGTGTGGGTATGTTCCAGTAATATGATATCCATAATTTGTATTATTTAGCATGTTGGATAGTGGGTTCAGAGCAAGGCAGAACCAGAAAGGACTTAATGAGTCTCCTTGGTATACTCCACACTTAATCTGTATTGGCTGTGATGTGATATTATTTGAATTTGTTTGGATATTAAGTGTGGTTTTTCCAATTTTTCATTACTATGTTTAGGAACTGCATTAATTTAGGATCTACTTTGTATATTTCCAATATCTGTAGTAACCATGAGTGGGGTACACTATCAAAAGCTTTTTGGTAATCAATGTATGCATAGTGCAGCGACCTTTGTTTAGTTTTAGCTTGATATGTCACCTCTGCATCTATTATCAGTTGCTCTTTACATCCTCATGCTCCTTTGCAGCAGCTTTTTTGTTCTTCATTTATAATTTTGTTCTGTGTTGTATGTGTCATTAATTTCTGTATAATGACTGAAGTTAATATTTTGTATATTGTTGGTAGTCAGGTTATGGGGCAATATTTTGCTGTGTTTGCTGTGTTTGCTTGATCTTTAGGTTACAGATAAGTTATTCCTTGTGTAAGTGTATCAGGGACTGTGTATGGGTCTGCAATGTAATTGTTAAATAATTTAGTTAGATCTGAATGTGTTGAGGTGAACTTCTTTAGCCAGAAATTTGCTATTTTATCATTTCCAGGAGATTTCCAATTGTGCGTAGAATTAATTGCTCGGGTGACTTCATGTTGCAAAATTATCACTTCAGGCATTTGTGGTATCATCTTGTATGAGTCGTACCGGGTTTGACCATATGTTGCTCCATAAGTGTTCCATGTCTGTTATGTTTGGTGGATTGTCTATTTTAATGTGTGTGTTATCTATTGTCTGGTAACATTTCTTTTGGTTTGTGTTGAATGTTTGGTTTTGTTTCCTTCTATTTTCACTTTTTTTGTATCTTCTAAGTCATTTGGCCAATGCTTGTAATTTCTGTTTCTTTTCATCTAATTGCTCTATCGCTTCTTGTTGTGAGATTTTACCTAACCTTTTTCGTTTTTTGTCTGATATTTCATTTCTTTTAAATTGTGTTAGCTGTCCAATGTCTTTTCTCAGTTTTTCTATTCTGACCTGTAGCCTGTGTTGCCATGCTGGTTTTGTGGGTTTCTTCTGTGTGTTGGTTGGTTCTGATCTCTGCCTAGTGTGTATATTTAGTGTAGTGAGTGGTCCTACATAAAACCAGTAGTTGTAACTCTTCCGTAGTTGTATTTTCATTTATTTTGATGTGTATGATTGTGTTGATAGTTGTTATTGTTGTTTCGACTTGTGGGTTATTTGGTGGTCTATGCAAGAATGGTCTAATGTCTGTATTTGTGTCTTTGTATTCTATATATGTCAACTGAAATTTTTCTTCTATATCTAACATGTGTGTCACTTCATGTTCCATTTGTGCTTGTTCTGGTGGCTGTCTTCAGATTTTGTTTTCCTCTGATTGTTTAATTGATGCATGTTGTTCTTTGTCTGTTTGCTCTGGGATGTTTGTGTCCATTACTGTATTTTCTTCTTCTTCTGATTGCACATTATTTTGTTCCAGTATTTGTTGTACTTGTTGTTTGATGTTTTCTAATTCTGTTATTTTTGATTATTACACGATTCTGATCAGCTAGTCACTGTTCAGTTAAAAATTTTAATTCTGGGTATCTGGTAATAAATGTTGTGTATACTTGTGATCTGAATCCAGTTGTGTTGGTTCCTAAGTTTGTTGCTTGATAATAACAGAAGATGAGGTGTCGGTTAACTTCATCTGACCATCTCATCCTCTGTCTTTGTTTTCCTTCTAGAGTAGTTGCAGGAAGCATGTCCTGCAAAACACCTCTATTTGGATTTAAATCATTTTTCGTGTGGCTAGCAGTGTTGTTACCATTGTGGACGGGCATAGGGTTCAAGCGTCATCCCCAACCATGACAGCGCTTGTCCAAGGCTTCATTAGTTCTGTCCTGAACCAAATTATTATTATTATTATTATTATTTATGTTTCTCTTTCAAACAATCAGTACAACACTTTTTGGATGGGTATTATTATAAGTAATTTTTATTTCATCATGAATTCCTTTTCCATGTTTTCACAATGGACAAAAGATGTTATTTTCACATTTCATTTGTAAAGAACAAAATTTATTATAATTTAAAAAATTATTTCTTCATTAACTCTATTTGATTAACTTCATCTCTATAAAAAGAAATAACTATGGAAGGACATATTCTTAGAATAATGTGATTTCTTTTTTTAGAATTTTAAAGAAATAGTTTTGGATGGAGATTTGACAGTAATTTTCACTTGGAATTCAAGAAAAGATCAAAAATATTTAACACTTCAGTGGAATTACTAGTAATGATAATACTACACTTCAAGAAGAAGATACAATTGTTGTAAAATGTATGGAAATTCATGTTCCTGTTAAATGTGAACCAGAATATTCTCTTGAACTAGAATAATAAATATTAATAAATCCAAAAACTCTAATTTCTTTCATTGAATTACACACAATTGAATTTGCTGGATAAAATGGAAAACATAATTTTGAACTAGATATTACTAATTATTGTAATCCTGTTGCATTTGTTAGGCCTCACGGTATTTACATTTCTTTCCAAACCAATCGAAGAAATAGTTCAATAATTATTCTTTATATGATCAAGTTAAATTACAAAATATCTAAAAAATGGAAGAAATGAAGTTTTTCCACAAAAATATAGAATCTTGGTCTGCAGAATAATTTTATAAATCTTATGATGCTTTTAGGAACTTCAGTAGAATAATGCAGTTAAATAATGATGTAAACGTAAATCCATTCAATTTTATTCAAAATTATCCTATCTACTTAATAAATATATCTAGAAGAATGAATGTATTGAATACATAAAAGACAACAATGAAATTATGTGCATTTGTAAATGAAAATATACCATATGATGCAGTTGTATATGTAATTATATATGGTAAAAAGAATTTAACTTATGATTCACAACATACAGTTTCAACTGAAAATATTTAATCAAATGTATAAAAAATTAGAAGAAGTTATAGGAGTTTCAACTTCATGCTTACATTGCCTTTTGAAGCATTTCCAGAAAGACAGAGAAAATAAAACTGAAAAATTTAGATATTGAAAGATTAACTTATATTTTGGTTGTTTCTTGCAAAGTATTTAAAAATAATATATAGCCGCAAATGTAATCTTTTAATGGCTTTGTAATTTATGAAAATCATAACTCTCCTCTATATCTGTTATTAATAATAATAATCAGGTATATTTCTTGCAGCAATAGATAAGAGAGTTTTATTTTTGAATTTCTTTCAAAATATTGATATTTTTCATCATAATAATTTGCTATTTTTTCAGTTATGTAAAATGCACAGTTTAATTTTTTAATTTCTTCAAAAATATCTATATCTGTTTTCTCTTATCATAAAATGATCATATATGTCATTCTTCAGAATAAAGTGCTTTTAAATGATCAATAGCTTTATTATATGCTTCATTTCTCAGATGTTCTATAATTAATGATGGTTTAAATTTGTTTGCAAGCTTTACATTTCATTTTTCCTCTCTTGGTTTATCAAAAATATCTTCACCAAATTTAAATTCATCCCACACATTAGCCATTTTTCCTTTTAACTGATGAAGAACAACATTTTATTAATTTTTTTATGCTTTTAAAATAAAAAATTCTGTCATGGGAATAGATAAAATTTTGACTGTGAGATCTAGAAAAAATAAAATCTTATTTTTAAAATGAGAAATTTTAAGAAAATATGCTCTTTGGTCCAGAATTCTCATAAATATACTACTTGATTCCATACAACAGCAGGAGAACTCACATGGTTATCCCATGCACCTTGACTGCAAAATTGTATGTCAGTCTGGTGACTGAACCTGATGTGCTGCCGTTCATGAACAGCATTCCAGGGGATGTTTCCAACAGGATAACATCCGTTCACAAACAGTTGCTGGAACTCAACATATTCTACATAGTGTCAACACGTTGCCTTGGCCTGCTCAATCACCAGATCTGTCTCCAATCAAACACATATCATACATCATTTGGCGACAACTCCAGCGTCATCTATAAACATCATTAACCATCCCTGTAATGACCAACCAAATATAACAGATTGGGACACCAATGCACAAACTGACATCCATTACCTTTGCAACACAATGCTTGCACATTCTGGCAGTTATTAATGTACCAGCATTTCACATTTGTAATGGCTTATCTCGTTCTTACATTAATCTGTGATCTCACAATGTTAATCACTTGAATATGTTACCTAGACAAAAGTATTCTAGAAATTTCATTAATTTGCATGAATTATTCTTTAGTGTCTTGATTTTTTCCATAAGTGTATTTAGCTATCATGAACTGATGTCTGTAACATTTTAAGTTAAGAATATGTTTCTGTTCATTTGGATAATAACAAAATTGAGTCATGTATTAATGAAGGAGTTACAGTGCAATATTGAAAGAAAATTAAATGGCTGTTATCAAAATTTATGATCCCTTAACTGATGTTAAAAACAAAAGAACATGTTTTACACACACAGCTGCAATCAAAACATATCAGATTAATTAATATTAATAAAATATAAATCAAAGAGTTAAATTCCCCATAATTTTGAAAATATTGCCGTTTTGCAAAATCTAACACCAGTTCCGGAATCAGCACAAAAATTTCTTTAAGGTGATATATTTTCACATAATTTTACAGTAATTTTAAATACTGGGTAAATCTTACATTTATTTTATTTTCCTAAGATGGCAGAACAAGTTTAAGGGGGCATATCTCATACAATATTGTTGGTACCACATAATTAATTATGTTTAATTTAATATATGATTCCTTTTAATCACGACATTATTTAATATAGGATTAAAATACAGAGGACTAATTCTTTTATGTTAAACTCATAAAATTAAAGTGGTACTAGGCCTCAGGTGGCTTAATTTTACCGTGAAGTACATGTTTCTACTCTGTAACCTCACATATCCTAAATTAGTAGTGAGAAACATGTTTATATATAGATTCTGAAGAGATGTCACATGCATTTTAGTGGGAGTTGATGTGAGATAGACCATTCTGATCAACAATGCCTGTATTTTTATGAAAGCCTGTGAAAATTAACTTGACAACAGTCCAAAAATGTGGCCAATCGCCATTATTACTGACAGCAATATTTGCAATCGGTGGTTACATAAAAAATGTCATACTATAAATAAATGGTTCTGATTCACTTATGTGTGAGTAGTGAGATGAACACTGGGACTGAACTCCTGGAATGGACAGCAGACAGTGTAACTCATCATGGTTTTTCAATGAAATCCATAAAAATATTTTTGTGGCATAATAAAACTGGGACTCAGAATGTAACTGCTTATTGATCGGAAGTTTAGAAAACATCATGAAGAAAAAAACTTGGTTTTTAATCAAGTAAAGAAATGAGATGGCTTTAGAAGTGAATACAGCATAATGGCTCATTTTCATGTCATGAGCAAACTTAAAGAAAAGGGGCAAGGAACAAGACTTGCCACTTGGCCCCAAATTCATAAATTTTTTAGAAAGAAACAAAAACCATTATTGACAGTTCCTGATGCTAATTAAACTGATTTGAGAAGTTCATATAGTGAGATAAATTGATGGTAGATGGGTGAAGGATGTACTGCGCTGCGCTGCATTCCAAAGGGCTATAAAAGACATATGCATAACGGAAGCAGGTAGATGACATTGTGACAAGAGAAACATGGGTGCACATGGATGAAGATCGTAAAGCATGGATGTCAAACACCTGATGCTGTTGCTGATAATGGTGATGATTCTGAACACTATAAATACAACTCCTATTTATTTCAAACCACTAGCAGAATGTGATGGTATGCTATGTTTAAACAAGAATTTACATTCAACATATGGCTAGTTTCTTACTTCTGCATAAAAAAATCTCCATTTTGTCATTACCACACACTAACGCATACCCAGGATTTACTAAATGAATGTGCTTGAAAACTGTAAAATAAAAGCATGCTGTAGGTTTGTGTACAAGGATATTGTGAGATGTTCTGAATTCTTTCATGTAGCTGTTTTGAATTTAGGCAAACAGGGCTTCAGTTAGTTATCATTTCTTATTTATTTTAATTCCAACATTTTCTGTTCAGTGAGTCATCTTACATTGGCAATTAATCTTAACAGTAATCCTAAGTTGTCTATGATATCATGATATCAATAAAATATACATTTCACAAGCACCACCACTTTACTTGCCACTACCATTCATTTACAGACTGAATGAAGGAAGATATATTAGAATTTGAAATAACCATACTCCTAGAAAAGGTTGGGGTGGGAGGGGGAGGGGGGGGGGAGGGGCGGGGATAGGTTAAAAAATTCAACACATTTGGCTAAATGTCTTTTGAACCACACAGTGCAAATATCAAGATTCTGTTCACCACCAGTGACATACCAAAAGAGACAAACAGACAGACTGAAAAGTCACTTCTCACTTTTCCGGTTGTTGTCTATTATATATGCCATTTTTCTTTTTCTCATAGGGGACAGCTGTGTTTCGATTACCAGAAAGTGGAGTTATTTTATATGAGCTCAGTGGAACATCACAGCCACCACCAGCAACTTCTAACCTAGAAATAGAAGTTCCCTGTAAGACTGACTATACTGGCAGTATTACTGCAAGAAACTGGTTGACTAAAACACAGAGATTTAGTGTATTTAATGAACTGATTAAACCTGACAAGTATGATCCAGTATTCATTATGTCAGGAGCTGAATACATTGATATACCAGCCAACAGCAGTCGGGAATATCAGTTTCATTTCTTTGTGTATAAGGAATGCACACTTACATTCAAGGTAATATATGTATTGATCACCTCACTATTTGTGTTGTCTTTGCTATATTTGTAGAACAGAAAGTACATCAACCTTAATATAATTTGTATACAGGCAACAGAACAGAAATCTATAGAATGTACTCAACTTATATAAGTCACAATGGCTTTCTGAAATTTGCTGTACTTTGTAACTTTTTCATTACATTTCAGTGTAAAAATTTGTTGTCCAAAGCTACCAACTACTTCTGGCTGAACAATTGTCTCTCATTGGTGGCACATAATGTTAGTTCATACTCTGTCAACATATGTGCTAGTACAACCATCCAGTAGTAATTGAGATGAACCACATATTTACTCTGCTATGAAATGTTCACAGGTTATCAGCTGAGTGGCATCATCTTCTCGTCCCAATGTTTCAATGGACTGTGTATCCACTTTGCCTGAAGATGACTGATATGCAACCCATCGAAATGTTGCAACTAGAAGACAATGCCACTCAGCTGATAACCCATGAAGATTTCATAGCTGAAATAAGCCAAAAAAGCCTGCAATCACATATAACACATATTTACTGTATATAAAACATTTCTTGAGTAAGTTGTAACAATGTTTTTATAGAGTCATTTCCTTGTCAGCTTCAAACATTTTTATATTTTAAGTGAACAGGCCCATAGGACCACTCACAGCTGCAAGGCTCCTCTTCTAATGAATTCTGTTTGCTGCTTTGTGTTGCCAGACACCCTTTCTACCAATCAGCAGCAAAATCTTGTGGATTCCACCTCTCCAGCTTTTCTTTGGTTTACATAATGTTCTTCTTCACTGGGAATAAAATCCATGAATTTTAAATACCATTGATGATATCACCTGTCCATATCAAAAATTTGTTTTTCATCAGGCCTGCTATATCTGGTTTGTTGTAGATCTTAACTACCTCACAATTATGCCATATCCTCTATTCCCCATTGATCTCATCTTTTACTGGACTGTAGAACTTCCTTAAGGCTTTTGGGTTGAAAATGAGAAGATTATTTGAATATTTTTTCTGAACTCTCAAATATGCAGTGCTGTGGATTAGATCAGTGTTTTGTACTGTTGGAGTCTGAAATGCCTTGAGAGACTGTATGATTTAAAAGGCTGATCTAGACTGATATCTTCACATAATGTGTCTTCCGTACAGGTCACTTCCACAAATCTAAAATTATGAATTCTTTCATAGGATTGAGTTCTGCTTACCAATGCCTGAGGTGGGTCTCTTGAATAGGCATGAGTCCTGTTCAGCATCAAATATTTGCTCTTCAGTTCATTCACAAGGTCACTGATCTTGCTCTCTGCTAACTCTATGCTGTTGCCCACCCACATCAGTTCTTGCTTGGATCTAGACAATAGGGCCACATCATCAGTAAATACAAAATGTGTGAATTTCTCATTGTGGAATGTTATCTTGGTTTTTCCCATGTTAATTTCCATTTTGTTCTCCTGCGCCCACTTCTCAAGTTGGTTGGATGCTCTTTGCAGGTTGAGTCTGGAGTTCGATCTGATGACCATGTCGTTTGCATATATATATACATTTTGACGTCCTCCATTTCTTGTCTTATCGTCTGTACAACATTGTATGTGGCAATATTGAAAGGTAAAAGGTTTAGTGGGTCTCCCTGCAATACACCATTGGTGTGTGTTATCGTTTTCAACATGCTTATGTCATCTGTGATCTGAATGAAGTTGGCCGTCAGCATGTTATGGATCAAAAATGTAAGTTTATCTTTCCCTGTTATTGATTCTAGTTTTGAGATCAGTATGTGCCTGTTTAGTTTATCAAAGGCCTTGGTATAATCTATGAAGACTGCATGCAATTTTCCTTGGGAATGTCTTAAAGTGTCATCTATTAGGTTGCTAATGGCATGTAGCGTGCTCCTGCCTTTCTGGAATCTGAATTGTTCTTCTGGATCCTCTGGTCTACTTCTTCAGAAACTTGCTTCGTGGTAATGCTTGTTATAAGGGACATTCAAAAATAAATGAGCAAGATCCTGGAATGTGCAAACCAGTGACAGAAGGGTAATATTGTGGTGTGTGTAACGAGGTGTGGTCTGACCAGGGCGTGGACTTCCACAGCCCGTCGCTAGAGAGCACGTGTGCACATCACCTAACTATACAGAGCTAGCAGCAGCATGCAACAATTGTCCAACGCTGACAGTCTAATTTCAAAACGTGACATGGAGGCGTCAGCACAAGAGTAAAGAGGTGTTGTTCATTTCCTGACAGTGGAAGGAGTAGGAGGAATGGACATTCATCGACAAATGTCACAAGTGTATGTCAAACATTGCATGTCCCTTGCAAAGGGTCAAAGCATGGTACAAGCGCTTCAGGGAAGGATTGGTGTTGTTAGCCAATGATGCATGGTCTGGAGCACCACACTGCATTACCCGTGACATCACCCAGCTGGTGGATGCATTTATTACCCAGGACCACCGAGTGACAGTGAAAGCCAAGCTGCCGTGGTGGGATTGAGTGCCAGAAGTGTTCACACCATCATGAAGGAACGACTGCACATGTACAAAGTGTGTGCCCAGTGGGTGCCCCACAGTCTTCAACCACACCAGGAAGCATGTCAGATAGTCCAGCATCTTGCTCATCTGCAGCATTATGCGCAAGAAGGGAATGCATTCCTGGCACGAGTGGTGGCTGGAGATGAGTCATGGTTCATCACATCTAACCAAAATCAGAAAAACAAAGTCTCCAGTGGAAGCATCCAGGGTCACCACCACCAAAAACGGCAAGGTCATCCACAAGAGTGCAGAAAAGATTATTTTGACATTCTTCTTTGACCAAGATGGCCCACTTCTGATTCACTTCCTGCAGCAGGGGACAACTGTGAACGCCCAGCATTACACACAAACCTGGACCACCAGTAGGGTCATTCTGCTCCACAACAATGCAAAGCCTCATATGGCCAAAACAGTCACAGCACTCCTGCAGAAATTCAAATGGGAGGTTCTCAGCCACTACCCATACAGTCCAGATCTCTCTCCCTGTGATTACGCCATTTTTGGTCCCCTTAAAAAGGCTCTGAGGGGGAAATGATTCACCTCGGACCATGATGTCCAGCTGTACATGTGGAACTGGTTAACATCACAGCCCAGGAATTTTATGAGACAGTCATTCACTGCCCCGTGTCACCGTGGGACAAATGTCTCAACAGCCAGTGTCAATACTTCTAACATACAGGTATTGATGTCTGTAATTATGCTGCTGGCTCATTTCTTTTTAACGCCCGTTATAGTATCTTTAATGTGCATTTTCCAGGGCAATTCCTCTGTAGGAGTTTGGATCCATTTGGTTGCCTTTCCCATTAAATAGCAACTTAATTGTCGACATCCCCCATATTACAGGTATGTTGCCCTCTTGCAGACATAAGTTTAATATATCTGTTATTGGTTGGAGTAGTAGGCTAGTACAACCTTTTATATGTTCATTATATATTCCATCAGGGACTGGAGCCTTATTGTGTTTTAGAGACGTTATTATCTTGTGCACCTCTTCTGTCATGAAGGGCTTAGTTTCCGCTAGGTCTGTCTCCACAGTGATCGGTTCATATCTATGTTGAGAATGTTACTGAAATGTTTTTCGCAAACTGTCATATCTATTTGTCCACTGCTTTGAGCTTTTCATGGCCTCAGTGCTAAGTATGGGTCCTTTCTGGCTTCCTCCACCATATTGATTGCTTCCTCTTCCATGTAATCCTTTCGTTTAGTCTTCAGAAGATTTTTGTATTCTTTTCTGATTTGGCTGTAGGATCTTATATCCTCTGGGCTCTGGCTGGATTTTGAAATATGTAGTGTCTGGAGGGTGAGCTTTCTTTTTCCATAACATTCTTCTTTGAACTGTTTCTGTGCTCTCCTTTTGGAATTGTACATTAGGGAGACTGAATTGTTTTTATCATGGTTATGGTGCCCAATTCAATGCCATTTCCCTTTATGTGTTTCTCAGATTCTTTCCATTCTTCTGCCTTCTGACTTAGTACATGGCTATTTAGCTGCTGTGAGGCTTTAGTTGTTGTGGCTTATACTCTGCTCTCCATGTTTGGGACGCAAAAGTTGGCCACAACAGCATAGTGTTTCATCTGCTGAGTAGCATACTTTATAATTATTTAACGTGATGTTGGAGCCCTTGAAGAATATTAAGTCTATGGTGCTACATCCTGAGTGTGCAAAGTATGTCCATTTGTCTGCCTTGTTGACCAGGGTCATTTGTGACTGAGTAAAAAAATTGGTACTTTGAACATGAGTGTCCTTAGGAAACTACTTTCAACTGTCCACTAGTCTTTTTACAATCATCACAGACATTAAAGAGCACAGAATACTACATATACTTCTCTTGTTCTTCTTTGCCCATACATGAAACTCTATGGACTATACAGCAAGTACTTGTCTGCAGCCGTTCGGTCACCATGTCCATCTTTTTTTCTCGTGGCTGTTCTTTTTTGACCTGCACATACAAATAAACTATGCACACTTGGCTGGTCCATTTCTCCTATTCATCTCTAAAATATTGGGTGTTCTATATGGAAGGCCGAGTGATTATAGAATTTCCTCCAAAATTCTCGAAGCACTACATATTCCCCCCCTTAAATCGAAAATGCAATATTTTATAAAATCATTGTTGTTGTGGTCTTCAGTCCTGAGACTGGTTTGATGCAGCTATCCATGCTACCCTATCCTGTGCAAGCTTCTTCATCTCCCAGTACTTACTACAACCTACATCCTTCTGAATCTGCTTAGTGTATTCATCTCTTGGTCTCCCTCTACGATTTTTACCCTCCACGCTGCCCTCCAATGCTAAATTGGTGATCCCTTGATGCCTCAGAACATGTCCTACTAACCGGTCCCTTTTTTTTGTCAAGTTGTGCCACATACTCCTCTTCTCCCCAATTCTATTCAATATTTCATCATTAGTTATGTGATCTACCCATCTAATCTTCAGCATTCTTCTGTAGCACCACACTTCGAAAGCTTCTATTCTCTTCTTGTCTAAACTATTTATTGTCCATGTTTCACTTCCATACATGGCTACACTCCATACAAATACTTTCAGAAACTACTTCCTGACACTTAAATCTATACCTGATGTTAACAAATTTCTCTTCTTCAGAAACGCTTTCCTTCCCATTGCCAGTCTGCATTTTATATCCTCTCTATTTCAACCATCATCAGTTATTTTGCTCCCTAAATTGCAAAACTCATTTACTACTTTAAGTGTCTCATCTCCAAATCTAATTCCCTGAGCATCATCCGACTTTAATTCAACTACATTCCATTATCCTTGTTTTGCTTTTGTTGATGTTCATCTTATATCCTCCTTTCAAGATGCTGTCCATTCTGTTCAACTGCTCTTCCAAATCCTTTGCTGTCGCTGATAGAATTACAATGTCATTGGCGAACCTCAAAGTTTTTATTTCTTCTCCATGGATTTTAAGACCTACTCCAAATTTTTCTTTTGTTTCCTTTACTGCTTGCTCAATGTACAGATTGAATAACATTGGGAGAGGCTACAACCCTGTCTCACTCCCTTCCCAACCACTGCTTCCCTTTCATGCCCCTTGACTCTTATAACTGCCATCTGGTTTCTGTACAAATTGTAAATAGCCTTCCGCTCCCTGTATTTAACCCCTTCCACCTTTGGAATTTGAAATAGAGTATTCCAGTCAACATTGTCGAAAGCTTTCTCTAAGTCTACAAATGCTAGAAACATAGGTTTGCCTTTCCTTAATCTTTCTTCTAACATAAGTAATAAGGTCAGTATTGCCTCACGTGTTCCAACATTTCTACAGAATCCAAACCGATCTTCCCCGAGGTCGGCTTCTACCAGTTTTTTCATTCGACTGTAAAGAATTCGCGTTAGTATTTTGCAGCTGTGACTTATTAAACTGATAGTTCGGTAATTTTCACATCTGTCAACACCTGCTTTCTTTGGGATTGGAATTATTATATTCTTCTTGAAGTCTGAGGGTATTTTGCCTGACTCATACATCTTGCTCACCAGATGGTAGTTTTGTCAGGACTGGCTCTCCCAAGGCCGTCAGTAGTTTTAATGGAATGTTGTCTACTCCCGGGGCTTTGTCTCGACTCAAGTCTTTCAGTGCTCTGTCAAACTCTTCACACAATATCATATCTCCCATTTCATCTTCATCTACATCCTCTTCCATTTCCATAATATTGTCCTCAAGTACATCGCCCTTGTATAGACCCTTTATATACTCCTTCCACCTTTTTGCTTTCCCTTCTTTGCTTAGAACTGGGTTTCCATCTGAGCTCTTGATACTCATACAAGTGGTTCTCTTTTCTCCAAAGGTCTCTTTAATTTTCCTGTAGGCAGTATCTATCTTACCCCTCATGAGATAAGCCTCTACATCCTTACATTTGTCCTCTAGCCATCCCTGCTTAGCCATTTTGCACTTCCTGTCAATCTCATTTTTGAGACGTCTGTATTCCTTTTTGCCTGCTTCATTTACTGCATTTTTATATTTTCTCCTTTCATCAATTAAGTTCAATATTTCTTCTGTTACCCAAGGAGTTCTACTAGCCCTCGTCTTTTTACCTACTTGATCCTCTGCTGCCTTCACTACTTCATCCCTCAGAGCTACCCATTCTTCTTCTACTGTACTTCTTTCCTCCATTCCTGTCAATTGTTCCCTTATGCTCTCCCTGAAACTCTGTACAACCTCTGGTTTAGACTGTTTATCCAGGTCCCATCTCCTTAAATTCCCACCTTTCCCACCCTAAAATCATTAGGTAAACTTATACCACATACAATTCTAACATTATACATTGCAACACAGCTCTTTGTACTTATTTATAGTAAATTTTAACTAAGTTTTCCTTCATTTTACTCTTACGCTAAGTTGACATCAAACTCGAATATTTCATGGTTCTCTGATAAGTTTTCCTAATATTTAGGATTCATTAGGACTCTGTCTCCATTTCCAGTCATAAACTCCAGGTGTCACTGACCCTTTGTTATGGTTGCTCTTTAACTACGATTCTGTACTGTTTTTCTTTTTCTTTTTTTAGTACTTATCTATTTCATTATCTACAGTTTCTCATAGTCTGGAGGAACTCTGGGCAAATAAAATTATTCTTTCAGACATTCTTAAACATACAACATGACACTGCTAGTAAAATAAAGAATTCAGACTTACCAGAATAATTTCTGCAAAATGTGTGACTTTTGTCTTGATACTGCCCTTTTACTTTTAGGCACAGACTTATATCTTACCTATGCATTGATTCTATGAATGCTCTTCCTCCTTCTGTTTTGGTAGATATGCCCCTTTTAACTTCCTAATCTATGGTACAGGTCAATCCCCTTGTTGGAGCTCCTGCCTGGACAGTATAGGTCAGCCTCTCTTGGGTCCGTCTATCTGCCCTTTTCATCCAATAAATGCTGGGTCCACCCTCCTTCTCCTTCCTGAGGAGGCATCTTAGTTCATTGCCCCAGTATACATCTTTATGTACACCATAATTAAATATTATCTGGTAAAATCAAAATCTACTTCATACTTTGTACTCGCTCTTTAATACCTCACTTCATATCCTAGATTCCTCCTTTATACAAGAACTTCTACACTTCTAGCCTACATCATGCCTACATCCGTATTCAATACATTTTATGCTTACTTGGGTTATAAGAGTCCCACTATCCTACACATCATCAGACTATTTAATAGACTGATCCTCCTTAATAATTTCTCCTCTGGCTTACATCCCCTTTCCTTACCCCCATATCCTCCTGATGCATACTTGATGTAGAATTATCCTAGCTTTCTATACTTCTGTACATATGTGATATGGGGTCATTATTAAGACAATGTAGAACCGTCACCAATAAGAACAATAGTCATACCATTTCTTCCACATCTAAACATTTTTTGGTACTTGCACATATGTGATGTAGAACCATCACCACAAATAGAAATGTGTGTATATTCTTCTATGTGCACATACTTTCCCCCTACAACACTTGACAGTTCTCACAATATTTCAATCCGTACTTCCCCTGTTTGCGTCTTTGTGTTATGTTGTGTGTATGCTTAAGTGTGTTTGTGTATCCTGATTCTTCAGCCAACTTATGTGAAATAAGTTCAAGGTTATGATGCACCACGGAAATTGAGAAGGACTTCAGTGATAGAATTATATGCATGTGGAAAGAGGGAAAGATAGATAGGTACTCAATAGAGAAGTAAGAAAGGAAAAAATAGAGACGGTTGCTAAGATCAAAGAAGTGAAAGAATATAGCCCCAAATACAGGAAACCCTTCCCACCCCCCTATCCCAGGATCCCTACTTCTTCGGTACTTGAGTGAGACGCCAGAGGAGGTATGATGTTAAACGTCTCCTACAGAATGGACATTCTCACCTTCACCTTTGAAGCCCCCAAAGAAAAATCTTAGCAACCCCTACGGAACAGCAGATGTTGAAGAATCAGTCACACTTGTGTGCAAGGGTTGTCTGAAAGGTGTGATGTGTGTGTAGTGTTAGTCATTCTTTTACCTACAGTACCCACCCCTTTCAAAATCGATACAAACCCTCTCATTTACACCACATTACATAAAAGGTATAAAATATTGTATAAAAAAGAAAATTATAGACTACAATTAAATATTTGTCTAGTTACTCAATTTATATTATACTTTTATACTCATAAAAAATCCTTTACTCAGTTCATGTCACCTTGACATCACTATGTTTAAATAGTACCATCATATTATACTGTCCACTCTCTTGATATGTGGATGGCAGAAGAAACTGGCTGGTGAACCACATTTATATTAGATCTTACAAAAGGTAAAAAAAATTATCTGTTACGTAATGTTTCATACAAATTTCCATCTTCTATTAATCTAATATTTCTTGGTAACTCTCAAAGAACAGCTTAGGCAAAACTAAGACCTAACTGTATTTTGGTACTGGGAGTCAAGTTGCTCGCTGACTAGAGCAGAGCAATGGGTTACTTAAATACTCAAGAACTTCTTCTAACTTTACGTTGATGATTTAATGCTAACTACAGCAGAATGCATGGTTAACCTAAATACTCAAGAGTGTCTTCTAACTCTACGCTGATGTCATGATTTAACGCAGAACATGCAGTCGACTTACATCTACATCAGGCACTAATTGTTATGGATGTAGCTGTGTATATAATAAATCAGAATCCATCTGCATTTAGAGAACATATTATGAGACAACTAATAGATTCTTCAGTCTTGACTTGGTATAACAACACAATTTATTCTGATGATTACATAATGTGGACCAGAAGCAAAATCAGCCCCTTTGAGACTACAAGAACCAGTATACCCTTCATATTAGTGATTTGCAGTAGCCATTGCTTGTCAGTTAAGTAAAAATAAGGATGGAGTAGCAATAGGACCATAGGATAGTA
The DNA here is from genome assembly GCF_021461385.2 of Schistocerca piceifrons. Classification (NCBI taxonomy): domain Eukaryota; kingdom Metazoa; phylum Arthropoda; class Insecta; order Orthoptera; family Acrididae; genus Schistocerca; species Schistocerca piceifrons. The sequence continues at coordinate 139,670,084 of NC_060141.1, read as the reverse complement.
TAAGAATGGTAGTATAATTTGAGATTTGAAGGGAATTCGGTGCACGAAAAGTAGTTTCGGAAGGAACACCGAAAACAACTTGGGAGCCATCACTCGTCACTCCATCCATTAACACAGAATGTTAACATCCCTGGGGGGACATATGTGACTCTGTGACTCTGCCCAGATCCCATGGATCTGACATTAACCTCACTCGATTGCTTACAGACCAATACTTCTCATTAAATTTTATGTGAAGGACTCCCCACCACAAAACAATTACCATTTTACTACAAAGCATGACATTAAGTAAAGTTATTCTATATTCTAATCTGTCCTGGACAAGTTTGAATTATTTCTTTGAGTTGTCTCTAACATTGTTATTATCGTTATGTTTGGAAAAAGCAAGAGTCGAAACGTTTCCGGAGATTATACTCTCAGTAATTTCTCGATCTATAATTATCTCAAAAGGTTCCACCAGACTACTTACATTTATCATGTCAAAGTTGTCCACTTTTTCTGTGACATTCTGTTCTACATTATTTACTCACAAACCAACAGCTCGTGTAGTAATAACTTCTATGCTAACACCTGGAATTTTCGATTGAATAATCGATATTACATCCTTAGGTCGATCTGTTTTCTCTTTCACAATATTCATTACCTGTCTTACAGAATTAAATATAACATTACATACATTTTCACAAGATTCTAATTTTTCACCAAATTCAGACTCTATATTGTTATACTTGGCTTCAATGTCAAATTCTAATTTACAGGTCAACTTCTGAAATTGGTCATCCTGCTTTTGGCTCAGGTCAATAAACATTTGATTCATCTGGACAGTTAAGGAACTGCAAATTTTCCACTTTAACATTTAATATGTCAAACTTAGAATCTAAAGCTTCACCCAGTGCTTATAACTTTCACTTAAAGTAGTATTTATTTCATTCCTCAAAGAGGCAATTTGAGCAGTTAAAGTTGCACTTTGTGCTTCTAATTTAGCATCTAATCTACTTATAGCTTCGCTCTGGGCTTTAATTAAATTTACTAATTCAGACAAGCCAGGCCCTTCATTAACAATTCTCATAGCCATGGCTGGTTCTGACGTCTCTCCAACTGATTGTATACTGTCCATGCTTCTATGGACTTTAGCACTTGTGAGCATATAAGACTAATTTCAATTATACCAATTACACAGTAAAAGTCCCCCTGCACAGTATTTTGTAACACTTCTTACTAGAGTAATAAAGTTTTTTTTCACACTCACCCGGCGTAGAATTCTCACTGCGTAGGTGAGTGAATGTGTAACCAGCAACCATGGACAGCACTAGCACCGGTGGCATCGAATGTTGGTTTCAGTGTCGTCATTGGTGAGCGGACGCAAAGTCAACACCGGTGAGCAGCAACTGGTGCAGTCAGCATTGGTGTTTCGTTACTGAGTCAGTGTCGGAACGATGTATGTGTGCGAAGACTGCTTACTCTCCACACCCAATCTTCTTAGTTGAAAAATTGAGGTCTTCTTTCCAGTTTTCTTCACTATCACTTTCTCAAGTATTTTACTGCATTACACTCAGAACTTTCTTCCACTGGTTTATTGGACTCAATACAACTATTGGAAACAGTTCTTATGTATTTTTACAATCATCACAGACTTTATAGAACACAGAATACTACATGAACTTTTCTTGTTCTTCTTTGCCCATACACAAAACTCTGTGGACCATACAGCAAGTACTTGTCTGCAACTGTTTGGCCCCCATGTTTATCTTTTTCCTCATGGTTGTTCTTTTTTGACCTGCACATACAAATAAACTACGCACAGTCAGCTGATTCGTTTCTCCTACTCATATCTAAAATATTGCGTGTTTGAAATGTTGGAAGGCCGAGTGATTCTAGAATTTCCTCCAAAATTCTTGAAGCACTACAGTGTGCTTAGTAATCTTCCCATTTTTGTCTTGAAGAAGCAGGAAATACCTTGTTTCGGCCATCCTCTTGGTCCTTGTGTAGCTGATATATGTTGTGAGTAGAATCTGTTTATTTCTAAGGCTTTAGTTGTCAGAGTTTCTACAAGGATTATTATGTCATATGCATGCAGAAAATTGTTGTTTGTTAGTGCTAGTGTGCTCTTTAGCCCTTTCACATTCCACAGAAGCAGTCTAAGCTGGGAATCTGTCTCCCATCCCCTGGGAGTGAAAAAGACGGTAATGTCTTACGACTCCCTATGGCCATGCTTCTGCTGTGTTGATTTTTATTTGCTCCTGCATTGGAATCACCACTTTGAAGGCCTTCAATGTGCCTCTTGATTGAAGTTCTATTATAATGGTTACATGAATGCTGGTGAGGTGTTTTCTAACTGCTTCTTCAGTTGTGCTGCAGTGTAATTTTCCTATATATAACCAAACTTTGTGCTCTGAGGCTTGTAGTTGCCCTGTTGGTGGTTTGTCATGTCCATTTTCTAGTTTCCTTGTACCCATGATTGTTGTGGTCTTTGTTTGAGCATTGGCCCTGTGATTCAATGTTGAGGGATTGGCAGATATAACTGACCATTGCTTGTTCTCTTCCCTTGAATGTTCTTGGGGTATTGGTTCCTGGGTGATTTGATGCTCTGCCACAGATTTTGGCTTTGTTGTGGTTTTAACTCCCTCTCTTAGCATATTTCTTATATTATTGGAGAAACTTTCCATCATAATTTATAATTTTGTGTTAAATTTTTTGTGATCTTGTCCTCCATTTCGACATCGGTAAGCCTACATGTGATCTGTATTTGCTTGACAGTTCTGTCATGTGGGGATTCACTGTCAGTCTCCCAGCTGTTGTGGTTCCATTGCTGTCTGCTAGATGCCAGCAGTGGCTGGTTGCCACTAGCAGCTTCCTGTGCCAGGCTGGTAGATGCCGCCACTTGTCCTGTAGATTGACTGCTGTCTCTCTCCATAAACTCTGTTTCCTCTTTTCCAACCTCACTTTCAGATTCCTTTTTTGCCTTAATTGTATCATCCACGGTAAGTTGCAGTTCCTTAAAAAGATTTATAATGTCACTTACCATTTTATGAATGCTTTCTTTTGCCTGCTTCTTCAGATATCGACCTTCTTGAGCAATATTCACTAAACATTCCAGAGCACATTTGAGACATGTCCTAATCTCGTCTGCCATCTTGCTAAAGTTTTTATCATTTCTGAGCTCAAGTAAAGTGTATCTCTCAGTTGTAGAATGGAATACTTCCTCTCTTCCTACTGTAGCCCTCAATGTGGTTTTACAACTGCTATTCATAACGGCATCCACTACCACCTCCAATTCTGCATAGAATTGATTCTTTGATTGGGTGTGCTTTCTTCTGTGGGTGCATAACAGTACATCTCCCCAAGTCTATTGTTGATACTGCTATTATAAGGGTCACTGACAAAGACCAAGAGAAGCAGATAGAGCTTTACTCAGGTAAAATCCCATATGTAATTTGTCTCTGGAATCACAATTTTCATAGAAGATTGTATAATTTTCAACATTGAAGGTACCAATAACCTGTCAGCAAACTTCCTGTAAAGTTACTAAATCCATCCTATATCTTTTTATTCCCATGACTAAAATAATTCACACCTGGGTTGTGGTAATCTACAAATATTCCACATTCCTAATCACAAGCATTCATGTATTTTGTATTATAAAATTTGAAGGTTTCCTGGTAGTCTGTTTACCATTACTAAGTTTTCAGTTACAGGGTGGTAACCTATAACTAACCCCCAACCTGGAGGACCAGGTTTTTTGATTCTTAGGTAACTTCCTCATAGATGAATTGTTTTCCCCACAGCTGTCAAGGTTCATCTCCCCTTTCCTTAAACATTAGAAAGTATGAAGGACAGGTAGTGAGAAGATAGAGCACTGTGCGACACACTTCATCTAGTTCATCAACTAAGACCTGGTGGGCATGGGAGATCCCATCAGAAGCTAAGCTATCACTGGCATAACTCTTAGTGTCATATCACAACCCTCTCCACCCTCGTGGGCAGTGCTACTTAAAGACAGTGTCTCTGGGAGAGGCTTCGAACAATATGAACACAGGGTGGGTCAGGAGGAAAGGTACAGGCTTTGAGGGATGTTAGTATTAGTGATTCTGATCAAAAAATGTCTTATGAACATATCTCCTGTTCTCAACAGTGTCTGAGGAAACTAATGAAAACAATGGGGAACAGTACAAATGCAGGTGATAGTAAATGAAATATTGTGATCTAATGGTCTGTTTAACTGTGTACATTTCCTCACAACAGATATTCAGAAAGTTGACCTTCAACTGCAATGCATTTTGAAGCTCTTGTAGACAGCTACTGTGTCGCTGATCTGAGCTCATTCATACAGCCCCTTACATGAGCACACACATGTAAAATATGAGCATGAAGTTACATATAGTAAGGAAGACTTCACTGTTGTTTCTATTGAAATGAACATAACTGGAATAGCATCAGCCAAGCTGATGTACAGGCTAATTGTCATTAAGACATATTGGAAAGCTACTGCTAGAAGCAGTGGGATAACTAAGTCAATGCATATTATTTGGTCCCTCACTGAGCAGGTTTGTTTAGTATTAATTTGACCACAAGCCTGAATAACATTTGTGAATAACAACTTTCTATTGTCATCTGGTTTTCATAGAACAACAGTGAAATAAGTATTGTAAAACTCAATGTCATCCTGAATATTATCTTTGAAAAGTTACTTAAAATCACTTCTACCTTTTACAGGACCTCACTAGATGAGATCTGGTTGAGATTTGCAAACCTCATTGGGTGCAATCCCAACAATCAATCTTTCCATCTCTTCATGTCCAGAAGTATCCCCTGACCCAGGGTTCTGGGTGAATTTCCTGAACTCTAGCTCTTTTCATAAACCTCACCAGTCCTCTTCCTTCACCCCTCTTCCTTCTCCTTCAACTCATCTGCCAGAAGAAAGAGCTACTGGCTGTGACAGCTTGCAAACTGTAATATATTATTTTTGTTGATATGACAAATGACATTGTAACATGTTTTGGAAAATGTGACCACACTCTGTGAACAAGATTTAGACAAGATTTCAATGTTTAATTTGCATTTCTGTTTAGTACATCAGATACTTGCATCGTTTTGAATTCAAACTATGTCATAGTTACAAAAATTTGGATAACACCAGCAGAAAGAGCATCAGAATGGTGTTTCAAAAATTTGGGGCAGGTTCCTTACACCAAAACAAGTAAAATAATTCAGTAAACTTGGGCTCTAAAGTCCATGCCTTAAGAGCTATGAGAACTTTTTCAGTGGATGGGATGTGTTTTGCTGTATCAAAGATGAACAAGTGCCAGTAACACGTAAGGTACTCATTTTAGAGCCCATGTTTACTGGACATTTTTTTCTTGAGGAACCTGTTTCCAAATTTTTAAATTGTTGTTCTGAAACACACTGTATGTATGTATTAAACGTTCAAGGCACAGTTCATAAACATTAAATATAATCCTAATTATATGAAAATTGCTTTCACTTTAATTACAATTGTGAGTGAACTATTCATCCTATGATTTGTTATGACATATCATTTTACTCAGCATTTTGGCACATACCATTTGGTATTCTCAGTGTTAAACTGGTGAAGAATAATATGAGTTATTTATCACAATTAAGGAGAAACTGGCTGCCAGCTATAAAGCCTCACTGACCTCTGGACAGTGGGACAGTGTGCTACAAGCATCCGAAGAGGCAATATCTGCCTCACTCTGGATGACAGTTTTGGATTTTTGTGTCTTGATATGTGTTATCTTTCATGAATGTTGTGAGTCAGTAACTCTGGTAGGACAATGCATTCACTTGGGAATGTGCTTCTTCCTCCCCCCACCCCTCCCCCACCCCCAAGTGGAAGAGCAAATCTGCACTTTGAATTATTTCACAGTTCATGCAATTAGAGCTTTACCACAGCTAAGAACAATTTTGGACCTTGCACTGTAAAATCTGACAGACACACTTCCATTTTTCAAGCATTTTAATTTGGTGATTTCAAGCATGGGTTAGGAGAGCTTTCAATTTTAAAGACCAATTCAGGCAGTTTTATTTCAAATTATAGTAATTTTGAAACACTATATGAGGGCTCAAATCATGTTCAAGTTGGGATTATGACAGAAGTTAGGTCAGTCTTCACCACTCCACTTCTGATTGTGTGAAAGTGATTTAATAAATATGTGCGGTTTTTAACTGTTAATCACATTGTCAGGTGTTATTATTTATTTTTCATACATCCAGCCTGCCAAACTGCTTTTCTGATTATACATATAAGTGATATTTAATTGAAGACTGAGTTGGCTGTAAACATTGGTAAGTGACAGTCAGTGGAAAACGGAGTCATTGCATGTAAAACATGGTATGTGACACACTTTATTCACGTTACTTGTTAGTTCCACAATAAATAAAGATGTGGGATCTCTATCTGTAATTTGAGAGTCTTGCTAACGGCAGGTTTGTCAAGGTTTGTGCATGCAAACAATGATAAGTTCCAAACATATGGCTGTCATTAGTAGTAATAACTGTACATGCCAGGAAAATGCTTTTTAGAAACATTTTGTACAAATCTGGGAACTACAACTCAAATAAAGTTCCTAAATAAATTCCTAAAGGCAAATGTGCTTCAAAAGTTGTTGCTAATCAGATTAATGTGAATAATTATACAGAAAAGTAAACAATGTTGTGTCTCTTACCACTGTATACAGAAATTTATGTGTCAGAACCATGGGCAAAATGTTAAGGGCCACCATTGGCATTGTTTACATGCTGCAGAAAGGTGATGATAAAATTAATTTTATATTGTGCTGAATCACAGATCAATTTTTTGTTCTTATATTTAATTATTGCAAAAAATGGTAATTTCTACTTAACATTATAAAATAAAACAATCTGGACCACTCAGATTTGTATTTTTGAGAGGTTTCGTATTAATGTTTTGTTAACTCACCCAGCAAGTAGGCAGTGATATGTGAATCCCAATCCACGTTAAGTGCACTCAATTTGCAAGTGAACAATCCCAAGCACCCCTTGATATACTTTTAAAAACAAAATCTCGGATAGACTTTATGGTTTTAAAAATATGTTTTTGCTCCAGAAACATTTGAAAAAAAGATTCATCTAAATTAAAAATCACAATGGATGTGATTGAAATATCTTATTTGTGAGATTTTGTTGAAACTTTACTGTGAAACTTCTCAGATCAACCAAATTGTTGCATAGCACTGTACACAGCTGAGGTTTCAATTTAATTTTTATTCATAGGAACAGGTGTTGAGTTACGTGACCATGGCCACTTTGATGTTGATAAGTCAGAGCTTGATTCGTGAGCTGCATTGGTGGGAATATTGCATAAAATTATTCCGAAATTTCACAAGAGAAGAAAATGACTGTAGACCAAAGAATCTATTATGATGATGATTTACAAATGCTTTCTGAAGTTTATTTTTAATAAATCCTTAAATCTTTTGGGAGTATTTCCTCAAGCCATACTTTTGGACAGTAACCAAGATTTACGCTGTTGCACCTATAAAGTATGTCGATTTGGATTAAGGACAGTGCAGTGGCCCTTTGATATAGTTTTTCCTCTATAGGAACTTTAGTGTTTTACACTTATTAGTAAGTATATTTCTGAAAAAAAAATAAAAATAGACAGAAAAGATGTCAATGACAAATAAATATCAAATTGAACTTATCTGCTTCACAAATAAATGACTGTAGACCAAAGAATCAATTATGATGATGATTTATAAATGCTTTCTGAAATTTATTTTTAATAAATCCTTAAATCTTTTGGGAGTATTTCCTCAAGTCATACTTTTGGACAGTAACCAAGATTTACACTGTTGCACCTTAGGGAGAAAAAAGGATGGGTATACACTCGCACATGCACACATATCCATCCACACATATACAGACACAAGCAGACATATACAGAGGCAAAGAGTTTGGGCAGAGATGTCAGTCGAGGTGGAAGTGCAGAGGCAAAGATGTTGTTGAATGACAGGTGAGGTATGAGTGGCGGCAACTTGAAATTAGTGGAGATTGAGGCCTGGTGGGTAACGGGAAGCGAGGATGTGTTGAAGAGCAAGTTCCCATTTCCGGAGTTCGGATAGGTTGTTGTTGGTGGGAAGTATCCAGATAACCCGGACGGTGTAACACTGTGCCAAGATGTGCTGGCCGTGCACCAAGGCATGTTTAGCCACAGGGTGATCCTCATTGCCAACAAACACTGTCTGCCTGTGTCCATTCATATGAATGGACAGTTTGCTGCTGGTCATTCCCACATAGAACGCATCACAGTGTAGGCAGGTCAGTTGGTAAATCACGTGGGTGCTTTCACACGTGGCTCTGCCTTTGATTGTGTACACCTTCCGGGTTACAGGACTGGAGTAGGTGGTGGTGGGAGGGTGCATGGGACAGGTTTTACACTGGGGGCGGTTACAAGGATAGGAGCCAGAGGGTAGGGAAGGTGGTCTGGGGATTTCATAGGGATGAACTAACAGGTTACGAAGGTTAGGTGGACGGTGGAAATACACTCTTGGTGGAGTGGGGAGGATTTCATAAAGGATGGATCTCATTTCAGGGCAGGATTTGAGGAAGTCATATCCCTCCTGGAGAGCCACATTCCGAGTCTGATCCAGTCCCGGAAAGTATCCTGTCACAAGTGGGGCACTTTTGGGGTTCTTCTGTGGGAGGTTCTGGGTTTGAGGAGATGAGGAAGTGGCTCTGGTTATTTGCTTCTGTACCAGGTCGGGAGGGTAGTTGTGGGATGCGAAAGCTGTTTTCAGGTTGTTAGTGTAATGGTTCAGGGATTTCGGAGTGGAGCAGATTCGTTTTCCACGAAGACCTAGGCTGTAGAGAAGGGACCGTTTGACGTGGAATGGGTGGCAGCTGTCATAATGCAGGTACTGTTGCTTGTTGGTGGGTTTGATGTGGACGGACGTGTGAAGCTGGCCATTGGACAGATGGAGGTCAACGTCAAGGAAAGTGGCGTGGGATTTGGAGTAGGACCAGGTGAATCTGATGGAACCAAAGGAGTTGAGGTTGGAGAGGAAATTCTGGAGTTCTTCTTCACTGTGAGTCCAGATCATGAAGATGTCATCAACAAATCTGTACCAAACTTTGGGTTGGCAGGCCTGGGTAACCAAGAAGGCTTCCGCTAGGCAACCCATGAATAGGTTGGCGTACGAGGGGGCCATCCTGGTACCCATGGCTGTTCCCTTTAATTGTTAGTATGTCTGGCCTTCGAAAGTGAAGAAGTTGTGGGTCAGGTAATGAGGAAAGAGTTTTTAGGGAGGGTGGCAGGTGATCGGTGTGAAAGGAAATGCTCCATCGCAGCGAGGCCCTGGACATGCAGAATATTTGTGTATAAGGAAGTGGCATTGATGGTTACATGGATGGTTTCCGGGTGTAACAGACTGGGTAAAGATTCCAGGCGTTCAAGAAAGTGGTTGGTGTCTTTGATGAAGGATGGGAGACTGCATGTAATGGGTTGAAGATGTTGATCTATGTAGGCAGAGATACGTTCTGTGGGGGCTTGGTAACCAGCTACAATGGGGCGGCCGGGATGATTGGGTTTGAGAATTTTAGGAAGAAGGTAGAAGGTAAGGGTGCGGGGTGTCGGTGGGGTCAGGAGGTTGATGGAGTCAGGTGAAAGGTTTTGCAGGGGGCCTAAGGCTCTGAGGATTCCTTGAAGCTCCGCCTGGACATCGGGAATGGGATTACCTTGGCAAACTTTGTATGTGGTGTTGTCTGAAAGCTGACGCAGTCCCTCAGCCACATACTCCCGATGATCAAGTACCACGGTCGTCGAACCCTCGTCCGCTGGAAGAATGACCATGGATCGGTCAGCCTTCAGATCACGGATAGCCTGGGCTTCAGCAGTGGTGATATTGGGAGTAGGATTAAGGTTTTTTAAGAAGGATTGAGATGCAAGGCTGGAAGTCAGAAATTCCTGGAAGGTTTGGAGAGGGTGATTTTGAGGAAGAGGAGGTGGGTCCCGCTGTGACGGAGGACGGAAATGTTCCAGGCAGTGTTCAATTTGGATAGTGTCTTGGGGAGTTGGACCATTAGGAGTAGGATTAGGATCATTTTTCTTTGTGGCAAAGTGATATTTCCAGCAGAGAGTACGAGTGTAGGACAGTAAATCCTTGACAAGGGCTGTTTGGTTGATTCTGGGAGTGGGGCTGAAGGTGAGGCCTTTGGATAGGACAGAGGTTTCGGATTGGGAGAGAGGTTTGGAGGAAAGGTTAACTATTGAATTAGGGTGTTGTGGTTCCAGATTGTGTTGATTGAAATTTTGAGGTTTTGGGGGGGAGTGGAGCTGGAAGTGGGAAATTGAGTAGATGGGAGAGACTGGGTCTGTGTGCAATGAGAGGAGGTTGAGGTTTGCTGGAAAGGTTGTGAAGGGTGAGTGAGTTGTCTTTCTGGAGGTGGGAAACCAGGAGATTGGATAGTTTTTTGAGGTGGAGGGTGGCATGCTGTTCTAATTTGCGATTGGCCTGTAGGAGGAAGCTCTGAACAGCCAGTGTGGATGTGGGAGAGGAAAGATTGAGGACTTTTATTAAGGATAGGAGTTGACGGGTGTGTTCATTGGCTGAGTTGATGTGTAGGTGAAGGATTAGGTGGGTGAGGGCAATGTATTGTTCAGTTTGGAACTGGTATAGGAACTGATGGAAAGAAGGATTACAGGCAGAGATGGGAACTTTAAGTGTGAGGCCTTGGGGGTAATGCCAAATGTCAGACAAGCCAGAAAAAAGAACAGGTATACACTCGCACACACACACACACACACACACACACACACACACACACACACACACACACATATCCATTTGCACATACACAGACACTATATATATATATATATATATATATATACAGGGTGTTTCAAAAATGACCGGTATATTTGAAACAGCAATAAAAACTAAACGAGCAGCGATAGAAATACACCGTTTGTTGCAATATGCTTGGGACAACAGTACATTTTCAGGCAGAGAAACTTTCGAAATTACAGTAGTTACAATTTTCAACAACCGATGGCGCTGCAAGTGATGTGAAAGATATAGAAGACAACGCAGTCTGTGGGTGTGCCATTCTGTACGTCGTCTTTCTGCTGTAAGCATGTGCTGTTCACAACGTGCAAGTGTGCTGTAGACAACATGGTTTATTCCGTAGAACAGAGGATTTTTTTGGTGTTGGAATTCCACCGCCTAGAACACAGTGTTGTTGCAACAAGACGAAGGTTTCAACGGAGGTTTAATGTAACCAAAGGACCGAAAAGTGATACAATAAAGGATCTGTTTGAAAAATTTCAACGGACTGGGAACGTGACGGATGAACGTGCTGGAAAGGTAGGGCGACCGCGTACGGCAACCACAGAGGGCAACGCGCAGCTAGTGCAGCAGGTGATCCAACAGCGGCCTCAAGTTTCCGTTCGCCGTGTTGCAGCTGCGGTCCAAATGATGCCAACGTCCACATATCGTCTCATGCGCCAGAGTTTACACCTCTATCCATACAAAATTCAAACGCGGCAACACCTCAGCGCCACTACCATTGCTGTACGAGAGACATTCACTAACGATATAGTGCACAGGATTGATGACGGCGATATGCATGTGGGCAGCATTTGGTTTACTGACGGCTTCGTCAATAAACAGAACTGGTGCATATGGGGAACCGAAAAGCCCCATGTTGCAGTCCCATCGTCCCTGCATCCTCAAAAAGTACTGGTCTGGGTCACCATTTCTTCCAAAGGAATCATTGGCCCATTTTTCAGATCCGAAACGATTACTGCATCACACTATCTGGACATTCTTCGTGAATTTGTGGTGGTACACACTGCCTTAGACGACACTGCGAACACCTTGTGGTTTATGCAAGATGGTGCCCGGCCACATCGCACGGCCGACGTCTTTAATTTCCAGAATGAATATTTCGATGATCATGTGATTGCTTTGGGCTATCCCAAACATACAGGAGGCGGCGTGGATTGGCCTCCCTATTCGCCAGACATGAACCCCTGTGACTTCTTTCTGTGGGGACACTTGAAAGACCAGGTGTACCGCCAGAATCCAGAAACAATTGAACAGCTGAAGCAGTACATCTCATCTGCATGTGAAGCCATTCCCCCAGACATGTTGTCAAAGGTTTTGGGTAATTTCATTCAGAGACTACGCCATATTATTGCGACGCATGGTGGATATGTGGAAAATATCGTACTATAGAGTTTCCCAGACCGCAGCGCCATCTGTTGTTGAAAATTGTAACTACTGTAATTTTGAAAGTTTGTCTGCCTGAAAATGTACTGTCCCAAGCATATTGCAACAAACGGTGTATTTCTATCGCTGCTCATTTAGTTTTTATTGTCGTTTCAAATATACTGGTCATTTTTGAAACACCCTGTGTATATATATATAGACACACACACACACACACACACACACAAAGATGATGTGACTTACCAAACGAAAGCGCTGGCACGTCGATAGACACACAAACAAACACAAATATACACACAAAATTCTAGCTTTCGCAACCAATGGTTGCTTCGTCTTTCCTGACAAATTTTGTGCTTGTGTCTGTGTATGTGCGAATGGATATGGAAAAAAAGCGAAAAAAAGTGAAAGTCGTTGGAACTCACCGAAATGGCTGTTTAATAGCTGAAAGGAACTGTTTGTGAACTGGAAACGGTGGATTTTGTAGCAGCAGTATTGTTGAAAGCAGAAAAAAAAATTTTTTTTTGGTTATGGTTTGGAGGTGGGTTACGTATTATTGAGTATATATAGGTGGGATAAAATTGTATGGTAGATTCGGTAAAGAGGAGAAGGTGAATACAAAGTGAAACTACTTGCAAAAACAGAAATAGAAAATAAGATGACAGGAAAGATTTCGAAATGCAACAGTGACAATAACAAACGTAATTGTTGGGTTCAAATTAATGATATGAATATAACAGAGGGAAACATTCCACGTGGGGAAAATATATCTAAAAACACAGATGATGTGACTTACCGAACGAAAGTGCTGGCAGGTCGATAGACACACCAACAAACAAACACAAACATACACACAAAATTCAAGCTTTCGCAACAAACTGTTGCCTCATCAGGAAAGAGGGAAGGAGAGGGAAAGACAAAAGGATGTCGGTTTTAAGGGAGAGGGTAAGGAGTCATTCCAATCCCGGGAGTGGAAAGACTTACCTTAGGGGGAAAAAAGGACAGGTATACACTCGCACATACACACATATCCCTTTAAGAAGGTAGAAGGTAGGGGTGCGGGGCGTTGGTGGGGTCAGGAGGTTGATGGAGTCAGCTGATAGGTTTTGTAGGGGGCCTAAGGTTCTGAGGATTCCTTGAAGCTCCGCCTGGACATCAGGAATGGGATTACCTTGGCAGACTTTGTATGTAGTGTTGTCTGAAAGCTGACACAGTCCCTCAGCCACATACTCCCGATGATCAAGTACCACGGTTGTGGAACCCTTGTCCGCCAGAAGAATTACGATGGATCGGTCAGCCTTCAGATCACGGATAGCCTGGGCTTCAGCAGTGGTGATGTTGGGAGTAGGATTAAGGTTTTTCAAGAAGGATTGAGAGGCAAGGCTGGAAGTCAGAAATTCCTGGAAAGTTTGGAGAGGGTGATTTTGAGGAAGAGGAGGTGGGTCCCGCTGTGACGGAGGACGGAAATGTTCCAGGCAGGGTTCAATTTGGATAGTGTCTTGGGGAGTTGGACCATTAGGAGTAGGATTAGGATCATTTTTCTTCGTGGCAATGTGATATTTCCAGCAGAGAGTATGGGTGTAGGACAGTAAATCTTTGACAAGGGCTGTTTGGTTGAATCTGGGAGTGGGGCTGAAGGTGAGGCCTTTGGATAGGACAGAGGTTTCGGATTGGGAGAGAGGTTTGGAGGAAAGGTTAACTATTGAATTAGGGTGTTGTGGTTCCAGATTGTGTTGATTGGAATTTTGAGGTTTTGGGGGGAGTGGAGCTGGAAGTGGGAGGTTGAGTAGATGGGAGAGACTGGGTCTGTGTGCAATGAGAGGAGGTTGAGGTTTGCTGGAAAGGTTGTGAAGGGTGAGTGAGTTGCCTTTCTGGAGGTGGGAAACCAGGAGATTGGATAGTTTTTTGAGGTGGGGGGTGGCATGCTGTTCTAATTTGCGATTGGCCTGTAGGAGGATGCTCTGAACAGCCGGTGTGGATGTGGGAGAGGAAAGATTGAGGACTTTTATTAAGGATAGGAGTTGACGGGTGTGTTCATTGGCTGAGTTGATGTGTAGGTGAAGGATTAGGTGGGTGAGGGCAATGGATTGTTCAGTTTGGAACTGGTATAGGGACTGATGGAAAGAAGGATTACAGCCAGAGATGGGAACTTTAAGTGTGAGGCCTTTGGGGGTAATGCCAAATGTCAGACAAGCCTGAGAAAATAAATCATGGGAGTGTAATCTGGCTAGGGCGAAGGCATGTTTGTGGAGGGAATGTAAATAAAACTTAATGGGGTTGTTGTGGGGATTTTGTGAGGGTGACATGGTATTAGAAGGTGGAAAGTGTAACATGAGGCTGAAATGAAAATGAAAATAAAAATATATGGCGAGAGATAAGGTGAACTAGAAAGCAAATGGAGATCTGGTGTGAAAAAGGCGAAAAGGTGTTGGTTATAGCTGGGCTATGTTCATCCTGTGGTGAACCTGGGTTGGTAGACAACGATGTGCACAAAGGTTATGTGGTTGTGCGGCCGCCAAAACACGTTAAAGGGTGGAGCAATTCGGGAAAATTTCGAAAAAACTGCGTGTAAATGTATTAAAAGGAGTGGTTTTGTGGTGGCAGATTGTGAAAATGAGGCTAACAATTGTCTGACGAAGAAATAATGACATTAAAACCTGTGGGAAACGGCTAAAAAAGATCAGTGATGTGGGAAGAATGGAAATGGAAAAAAAGTGAAAGTTGTTGGAACTCGCCGAAATGGCTGTTTAATAGCTGAAAGGAACTATTTGTGAGCTGGAAACGGTGGGTTTTGTAGCAGCAGTATTGTTGAAAGTGGAAAAAAAAATTTTTTTTGGTTAATGTTTTGGAGGTGGGTTACATATTATTGAGTATATATAGGTGGGATAAAATTGTATGGTAGATTCGGTAAAGAGGAGAAGGTGAATACAAAGTGAAACTACTTACAAAAACAGAAATAGAAAATAAGATGACAGGAAAGATTTCGAAATGATATGAACATAACAGAGGGAAACATTCCACGTGGGGAAAATATATCTAAAAACACAGATGATGTGACTTACCAAACGAAAGTGCTGGCAGGTCGATATACACACAAACAAACAAACACAAACATACACACGAAATTCAAGCTTTCGCAACAAACTGTTGCCTCATCAGGAAAGAGGGAAGGAGAGGGAAAGACGAAAGGATGTGGGTTTTAAGGGAGAGGGTAAGGAGTCATTCCAATCCCGGGAGCAGAAAGACTTACCTTAGGGGGAAAAAAGGACAGGTATACACTCGCACATACACACATATCCCAACACATATATATGATATGTGTGTATGTCGAATGTATACCTGTCCTTTGTTCCCCCTAATGTAAGTCTTTCATAGTATTGTCATTTGTGATATATATAGAACACAGCATTTTGTCACATATTGTTCTAATGCCTGTTTTTAACCAACCTTTCCTTCCACTACAGTCTGATTTGATGTATTCTGTCTTTGAGGAGAGAAGGCTTCAGTATCTTTGAGAAATAAGTACAAATATGAGTTGAATTTATCATTCACTGTGGCTGCGTGGTATACTTTATCCCACAGTTCCTGATGTAAACTATTTCAGACCAATAGATTCAGCATTTATTGATCTAAAATGTTTAACCATTTACTATTTTCCTCCATACAACTGTTATGGATCTCATTTGACCATTGTGATCAGACAAACCAGTTATTACAGCCTGTGTTTTCATGTCACTGTAATCTGTGGGGTCCAGGATCAGATTGTCAGTCATAGTTTGGCTGTGACCATTTACTCTTGTTGGGTATGGGATTCTAGGAAGTGGGTTGAAAGTGCACAATAATGATTCAGCTGTTTTCTGTTCTTGATTATTATTATTTGAAAGAAAATTAATATTAAATCACCACATTTTACAATCTTACTATTATTTCTACAGAGTCTGATACTAACTGAGAAAGGAACTTCTGAATATTTCCCACTGGTGCTCTGTAAGCTGTTATTATTATGAGGGAGCATGTTTCCAGTGCTCATTTGACAACAGGGCACTTGAAATGTTGTTCAATACAGTACTGAGTTATATCTGTGACTTATGGCCTGAAAGTATAGAGCACCTAGATATCCACCCCACTTTGTCTTATGATTGTCCCTCACTAATGACAACCAAATCTGTAAGTGTTCAAAAGTATCTGATTAATTTCTATAGCTTCTAGGTGATGTTCAGTAAAATAGAGAGCAAAAGCAACAGTTTCACTTGTCCAAATGTTTGGGAGAAACTAAGGTCTCACACTTGCATCTGTGTCTGCTATTTCTTAAAGAGCTCCAACTTTTTCATTTGAGAGACTTCTTATATTTTGATAAAATATTTCTCAGTAGTACAGATTAGTTTTTGTACACTCCTGGAAATGGGAAAAAGAACACATTGACACCGGTGTGTCAGACCCACCATACTTGCTCCGGACACTGCGAGAGGGCTGTACAAGCAATGATCACACGCACGGCACAGCGGACACACCAGGAACCGCGGTGTTGGCTGTCGAATGGCGCTAGCTGCGCAGCATTTGTGCACCGCCTCCATCAGTGTCAGCCAGTTTGCCGTGGCATACGGAGCTCCATCGCAGTCTTTAACACTGGTAGCATGCCGCGGCAGCGTGGACGTGAACCGTATGTGCAGTTGACGGACTTTGAGCGAGGGCGTATAGTGGGCATGCGGGAGGCCGGGTGGATGTACCACCGAATTGCTCAACACATGGGGCGTGAGGTCTTCACAGTACATCGATGTTGTTGCCAGTGGTCGGCGGAAGGTGCACGTGCCCATCGACCTGGGACCGGACCGCAGCGACGCACGGATGCACGCCAAAACCGTAGGATCCTACGCAGTGCCGTAGGGGACCGCACCGCCACTTCCCAGCAAATTAGGGACACTGTTGCTCCTGGGGTATCGGTGAGGACCATTCGCAACCGTCTCCATGAAGCTGGGCTACGGTCCCGCACACCGTTAGGCCGTCTTCCGCTCACGCCCCAACATCGTGCAGCCCGCCTCCAGTGGTGTCGCGACAGGCGTGAATGGAGGGACGAATGGAGACGTGACGTCTTCAGCGATGAGAGTCGCTTCTGCCTTGGTGCCAATGATGGTCGTATGCGCGTTTGGCGCCGTGCAGGTGAGCGCCACAATCAGGACTGCATACGACCGAGGCACACAGGGCCAACACCCGGCATCATGGTGTGGGGAGCGATCTCCTACACTGGCCGTACACCACTGGTGATCATCGAGGGGACACTGAATAGTGCACGGTACATCCAAACCGTCATCGAACCCATCGTTCTACCATTCCTAGACCGGCAAGGGAATTTGCTGTTCCAACAGGACAATGCACGTCCGCATGTATCCCGTGCCACCCAACGTGCTCTAGAAGGTGTAAGTTGACTACCCTGGCCAGCAAGATCTCCGGATCTGTCCCCCATTGAGCATGTTTGGGACTGGATGAAGCGTCGTCTCACGCGGTCTGCACGTCCAACACGAACGCTGGTCCAACTGAGGCGCCAGGTGGAAATGGCATGGCAAGCCGTTCCACAGGACTACATTCAGCATCTCTACTATCGTCTCCATGGGAGAATAGCAGCCTGCATTGCTGCGAAAGGTGGATATACACTGTACTAGTGCCAACATTGTGCATGCTCTGTTGCCTGTGTCTATGTGCCTGTGGTTCTGTCAGTGTGATCATGTGATGTATCTGACCCCAGGAATGTGTCAATAAAGTTTCCCCTTCCTGGGACAATGAATTCACGGTGTTCTTATTTCAATTTCCAGGAGTGTATTTCTGATCGGTTACTTAATGCTATGTTTGGTGTGATCTAAATCATTGTAAATGATTCAAATGGCTCTAAGCACTATGAGACTTAACATCTGAGGTCATCAGTACCCTAGACTTAGAACTACTTAAACCTAACTAACCTAAAGGCATCACACACATCGATGCCTGAGGCAGGATTCGAACCTGCAACCATAGCAGCAGCACAGTTCCGGACTGAAGCATCTAGAACTGCTTGGACACAGCAGCCAGCTAAATCATTGTAAAAAGATATATCATTTACTCCATAACTTTCTTTTTTCTTTAGACTAAAGATGGTCTTCAAATGTTAAGTATTTCTAAGATTGGACAGGTGCTGTCCTGTCTGCATGTAGTGTTTTTGGGAATGAGCTTCTCAAGCAATCTATTACCTGTTGAATTTCAATGCAAGACACAGCAAGTGGGATGTTTCCAATTTAGTGGCAGTTCATCAGCAAGTTAAATGTGAAAATCATCTGCTTGCTGCAGTGATCGTTGAAGCTCAGTATTCACATGCTGCACTTAGCAGTTCATCTGGGGCTGATAAAAGCATTGCAAGATCAACACAATGTTTATATTGAAGCATGATGCTGTTTTGGCAATATTTACAGTGTAATTGATTGATTGATTTTTATTTGGTCCCATTTGGTAACAGTGGATACAGAGTAAATACTTATAATATAGACAGGCCAACTTAGCCTAATATATTATGATATTTAGCCTACGTATTTACAATATAAAACAACATCCCTCAAGTTATTTACACACATCAGACTACAGTATCTTCAACTGTTTACAGTAATGCTTATAACTAATAACAGCACTACTCATTCTTTACACACATACTCCTCTACAAAACACACTTTTCACTAATCAATAGTTGCCACAGAGCCCCCTCCACCCCATCCCCCACTCCGCACCCCAACCCTCACCAGGGAGTGCAGAGCACAGTGGAGAGGTTGTCCAGAGGTTCTGTGGCAGTGCATAGAAGACCGACTGCAGCAAGACATAGTAATCTTCATGCCAGAAGGATGGCTGAATACAGCATCTGGCTCTAGAGACCAGAGGCACATCAGCTTGCAACGATTCAGCAGGAACATTGTTTTTGTCTTTATCCACTGAGGGGAGACCCAAGGGGACATCATCTTGGGACAAAGGGGGAGCCAGTGTCTTGAGGGAGTCTTAGAGGGTCCAAGTGGATTTTACGCACTGCACTGATACTGTTTGAGTTTTGCTGTTGAGCATGATGTGCGTAGTATTGGTGTCACACATGAGCACTTTATGTGACTCCAAGTACTGGGGTTGAAGAATCATCCTGTATCATGATGACGTGGCATGCTTCCAAGTTCTTACAGAGAACACATCTGCAGAGGTGTGAGGCTTAGGTGGTGGTGTCCGAAGGATACAGATGTGTGCACAGACATGCTCAACCAGGGCAGGTAGTGAGTCTTGAGACAGAGGTGGTACATCATCCACTAACTCAGGAGGCAGGATTAGTGGCTCACCATACAGGATTTCTATGAGTTATGTACCCAGATCCTCCTTGTGTGCCGCACATATGTCTAGAATTATCCAGGGATGTGCCTTGGACCAGAGCCCTCCCTGGCACAAGTGTCCTGTCCCAGAATTCTACTAAGCTGTTGCTCTGTAGCTGGTAGGGCATGGTGTGGAACTTCAACACAGCACACAGAGCACACAGCCGGTCAAATAGGTTAGACTCGAACTGGTGGCCCTGGTCCATAGTCAGGGATGAAGGGCAGCCCAGTTGGGAGATCCACATGTTGATAAACACATAGGAAATGATATCAGCCATGATATCCTTCAGGGGAACTGCCTCCTGATGCCCCGATCAGTCACAGACAGTATGTATTTGAAACATTGGACAGAGGATTCAGACCCAACTGCCTCAGCCTGCCAGGGAGGGGGTATGGTGAAGGTGCCGATGGGGGCGAGGTGTGCCTGCCAACATTGCTATATTGGCAGGGGGTGCATGTCCTCCTCCACATGCAGCAGTCATGCTTGACTCCCAGCTAGATATAACGTTTGATTACCAGTGTGGTAGTTGCTCTTACACCTGGTGGGCCAAGGTGTGTAAGGCATCAAAGATATCATGTCACAGTTCAGTCAGGATGACTGGTTGGACCATCCCTGTCAATGTGTTGCAGAGCACTGGTCTCATCACT
Source organism: Schistocerca piceifrons (assembly GCF_021461385.2). NCBI lineage: Eukaryota > Metazoa > Arthropoda > Insecta > Orthoptera > Acrididae > Schistocerca > Schistocerca piceifrons. The sequence continues at coordinate 139,649,866 of NC_060141.1, read as the reverse complement.
CCAGGAAGGCGGTGCTTTTCAAGTGTGCGTGAACTTGATCAGACAGTGTGTAGCTATTGGTTTGATGTGTTGACAGCCTGCCGGCATGCCAGGTCTTTGGGGGTCGATGGGCATGGCAATGATATTGACCCATGAGAGGTAGTCTGCCACCATATTCTCTGCCCTGTATGTATCTCGCATCTGTGGGATAGTGGTGGAAGAGGTCGAGGTGAAAAACCTGAGGGGAGGGAGATCTTGAGACAGGTTGCAAATGGCATCAGAAAGAGGTTTATGGTCCATACATATAGTGAAAGGATGCCCTTTTAAATCTTATGGGAGTATCTGATCACCTCATAAACCACTAAAAGTTCTCAATCAAAAGCCGATCAATCACACTGAGACACTGTCAGCTTTTTTGAGAAGAAGTGGAGTGGTTCCGTAGTTCATCCATGTGCTGTTGTAGCATGAAGCTGATGGCCGTGTTGCTAGCATCTGCTTTGAGGGGCACATGTACTTCCAGGATAGGGAGGACAAGGGTAACAGCCTTGGAAAGCATGGTCTTCAGATTGTTAAATACATCAATCATGTCATTTGTCCAAGGGAGACTCCATTTGTCTGATGCGTTCTTCCTGGACAATTCATCAGTCAAGGATATTTGTATAGAAGCTCTGTGGGGGCAGTGTTGGTGATAAAAATTGACCATGCCTAGAAGCACCTCAGCTCAGAATAATCTTCTGGAAGAGGCAGGCTGAGAATGAGTTTGACCCAGACCAAAATGGTCGCATGCCATCAGACAAAATAGTATGACCCAGAAAAGTGATAGTGGTGCCACTAAGCTGTGAGTTTTCATGATTCATTTAGATGATGTTTGATTCCATGGCCACTTGAACTTGTTTAAGGTGCTGCTGATGCTCAATGGCAGATGATGAGAACAAGAGAATATAGTCAAGGTACACCTAGGCAAAGGGAAAGTTAGGCAACACTGAGTCGATAAAATGTTGCCATGTTTGGGTGGCATTTTTAAGACTGTAAGGCATGAATTACTACTCAAAGAGTCCAAATGGTGTAATGATATGAGTGTTTGGTATGTCGGTTGAGTGCATGGGAATTTGATGGTGCATCTTATGACAGCTGAGTACTGTAAACACTTGGGCACAATATAGCAACTGTGTGACGTCCTGGATGTGGGGAATAGGTTGGTACCAATGATCGTGCAAGAATTTAAGGTGCTGTAATCACCACACATACAGAATGTACATCTTTCTTTAACACAAGATGTACTGGTGAGGACCAGTTGCTGTCTGAGGGCCATAGGATACCTATATTGAGTGAGTCTTTGACAATGTCTTTAGCACAGCATAGCTTGAATCCTTTAAGGCACCAAGCCTTGTGTCAAACCAGAGCCCCTCTGTGGTATTAATTTCATGACAGGTACCACTACTGATGGTACCTGAGCAGCAGGTGAGGTGGGAGAGTGGTGGTGGGGTCATGTGGGGTGAGCTGTGTGCCACTGGTAGCTGATGAAACATAACATTGACAGGAGACAGATTGTTGGTGTGTGGGAGGTGCAGTTGGTTCCACCTGCAGTATGAGGAGGTCCCAGGTGAGGACCACTGTGATGGTGGGCTGGGTAGTGTGGCAAGCATGCTAACAGCAAGGACAATGTTGCAATCAATATGCACATCACACAGAAGTGTGTGCGGTTGCTGGGCATCATGCAGTGGTGTCCATGTAGTAGCAGTGGATGGAAGGAGCAGGTTGTCAGCCCAGGTTGTAACTGTCAGGTCAAGATCGCACTCAGAAGCCCAGACATTTGTAGAGAGGTAATGGAAATCAGCCGGTACACATGACAGTTTGTGAGACATCACCCGGATGCATGATATCAGATCCGAATTTTGTGCGTGATGAGCTGCTGTCTGAGAGCCCTTGAGCAAGAACTCAGACAGCGTGATCACAGTCTGGGAGGCCAGTGATGTACATTCCATGAGGATTACCAATTGCGGGGCATAGAGTGTGGCACATGGCTGTCATTACAGGAGATCAAAGCATCTAAAGAGTGGTGAAGTGTTGCAACTTGAAGGTCAGGTGAGAGGTAGTGGTGGAGGAAGTCCAACCCTATAACAGGTTCATGGATTTCTGCCACATAAAAAGTTCATAGAAAAAGTGTATTGTGTGAAAGATGGAGTGATAACCTTATAGAGCCCTGAACGGCAATATGTGACCTGTTTGCAGTGAAGAGAGGTAATGAAACTGGAGAGGGATCAACAGGCGTCACAGTGGCATGGATGACATTGACATCTGTTTCTGTGTCCATGAGGAAGTGGAGACAGGACACAATGTCATGTTTGTAGGGGCAGTGGGACTGTGCCGGAAGCAGATGCTGCATGACCTGGGCTGGTAAGCACCGTGTAGAATTGAGGCAGGATGTGGTGCCTAAACGCCTAAACGTGCCCGCCATTGAAATTTGGGTGACTGCACAGAGGTCTGCAGTTGCAAGTAGCGGCACTAAATATTGCGTGATACCAACAGTGCGGGTAGGTAGGGATGGGGTGGGGGAGGGGGGGGGGGGGAGGGGGGCGGAGGGGGGCAGGGGGGGCGGTGTTGGCAGATGGGCCAGGTCATTGCTGAGTGCTCAAGAGCAGGTCAGGCATGGCTTCAGCTGAAGTCGGTGGGCATCAGGCTATTGATACTGGCAGTGTAGGGTGCAGGCCACCAGGCGGAAACAATGTAGCAATGGCAGACTGTCCCAGGCAGGTGTGGCTGTGGTCGCACGTGGGAGTGAGTAACAGGAAGGGTGCTGCCCCCACCACCACGGTCAGTGACAGTGCTCAAGGCATGCACTGGTGGTGGCAAACAATAGTGAATGCTTGGTCAGCAAAATGGAGGCATGACTCCAGAGGGGCCATGACATGTGAAATCAATTGCAGCTATAGCTCATAAGGAAGTCTGACAAGGGAAAGGGTCCAGAGAGTAATGTAAGGCATATCTTCACTGTCAATTTGTGGGGTGAAGGTGCCACCAGAGCTGTGATACCATGCACTCTCCTAACAGTTTATTGTGAAGAATGTGGCGTAAGGCCCTAGCAGGAGGGAGGTGACAAAGGTAGTAGTTCACTGATGGGGTCGATGTGGTCATGCAGATGACTGATTAAGCTAGTAAACCTTGTGCTATTGTCCAAGACGCTATGGAAATTAATGGTATTGTCCACTAGAGCAAACCATGTCTTAGGACTGTCTTTTTGCAGGGCTCGCAGCTTGGGAAGACTTGGAGGAGTAATATCATAAGTGGGCAAGGAAGCAGCTGATGTGCGCTGAGGCTGGGAGCCATACCAGCCTGTGGTGTGGAGTCATGATTGAGTGGCACATGGGTCATTACCAGAAGCAGCAGAAGCCTGGCCTGTAGTGAGATGCTTGTTAAAGTCTGCTATTGTCCAGAATTGGCATAGTCTAAACAGATGTGCCAGCAACAGGAGCAACGGAGGATTGCAGAGCAGGAGTAGGTGTAAGCAGAGGGGGAAGGGGGGGGGGGGGGGTGGCATAGTCAATAACAGCATGAACGACACAGGCAAGAATAAGGAAGGGATGCTGCAGCCCATAGCAGCAGCAGTGATCATGAGTGAGGTGGGCATGAAGCATGCTGCGGTGCTGTGGGCCAGTGCTTTTGAAGTGGGTGCAAGTAGAGTATGTGCATTGCAGAGGCAACAGGAAATGGCGAGGAAGGTGCAAAAATGAAGGCTCCATCATGGCAGAAGCAACTGGCATCACCAAAAATCTGTGCAGTTGGGAGGGGAGATGCACAGAAGGTGTGGGAGCAAAGGTGTCTGGTGTGGCAGAAGGAACCAACATCATTGAAAATCTGTGTAGGTGGAAGGCAAGATGTACAGAGGTGTGCCCATCTGATGTGGTGGAGGTGAATGATGTCGCTTCTAAAGCAGGCAGTGGAGCTGACTCAGAAGAGGTGAAATGGGATACCTGGTGGGTATGAAGGCAAACCAATGCAGCAGAGGTGACCGGCATCGCAGAATAACCATATGAAAACAAAATCATGTGAGTGGGGTCTGTTGTGGCAGAGGGGGTGAATGTTGCTGATGCAAATTATGAGAACACTGCAGAAATAGGTAGCATGCTGCAGACATATTGAATGAGCAACATAGCTACAAGCTTGTCTCTGGGCCAGTGATGTGGTGTGGAATGGTGTGGCGACATTCTTTACAGGGATGGAGTTGGCAAACATGCTGCTCGGCATGTTGTGCTTGGCATGCAGAGCAACAGGCAAGGTCAGCCATATTGTGCCTGGTGAGGCTGGCTCAGTGGCATCAGAAACCCATGAAACAGTCACACAGTTTCACCTTAGCTGTGAATGCTGAGGTAGATACAACAGCAGATTCGCAGTCAAACTTCACTAAAAGCCTGGAGAAGTCCGAATGCAAAGGAATGATAAGGTCCATGTAGGTGGTGAACAGTAGGAACTGAAACACATGAAACAAAGGTGTTAACCACTCACAGTTTTTTAATGTTACTAACAGTTATTGGGGTCATAATGTGGTTATTAACCCTGTGGCAGATGCATGGCAGCATATAGTATCACCAATTCACTTTTCTTTCCGTAGATAAGTTACTGCACCAAGCACACAGCAGTGGTGCTAGACATGCTTCAATGATATTGTCACATGATGTCATTGTCAGGCAACAAGTTTCACTGTTGTCACACTATAATATCCTTCATAATAGCTGTGACTGACCTGTGAAGTAGACAATGACACTGAAGTGGCACAGTGTACTGCAAGTGCCCAGTGATGTAAGTAAATGTAGCATAATTGCTGCTGAATGATTTGAAGATCAGAAGCTATATTCTACAGAAACACTTCAAGTAAATGATTATTTAGTTACTGAAGATAAGTATTATATTTCTCCTATTGTCTTGAAGTTTTACCCAAAGAAAAGGATTGACATTAGATGAAATTGAATGGCTTCTTCTGGAATCATCTGACAAAGAGGATTATGCTATTATCTTTGACAGTGATGACGAAGCACAAATAATCAAGGCTGCAGATTATTCCAGTGAATCTGAACAATCATACAAAGGAAGCAATGAAGGGAATGAATTATCAAATATGAGAGCCTTTTCCATATTGGTAAGGACCAGGAAACTCTATGGATAAATAACCCATTAGTGGTGCCATATCAAACAACACATAAAAATATAATAAAGTCTTACCTGGCCTAAAACATAATGCAACAGGGACTAAAACTAAAATTGAAAGATTTTTTAATTATTTTGATCCTGAGATAATTGATTGTGTTTTTGTGAATACCAATAGCAATATATGAATAACAAGAGATCATCTGTGAATTATGTGAGGGATAGAGACGGCAGAAATGCTTCTGCTTCTGAAATAATAGCTCTGTTTCTTCGTGGTGTATAAAAAAGAGGATGAACAAAGGTGTTATAGCCATGGACATTAAATGGCACAGGAATGATTATTCTGAGGGCAGCATTTAGCTACAAGCGCTTTCTGTTCTTACTCCGGTCACTGAGGTAAGATGATACTTCAACAATAAAAGAGCAACTTGCAATTGACAAAATTGCCATATGTGATCTCCATGATCTCCATTGTGCATTTTTGAACACCTTCAGAAATAACTGCAGCCCAGGGGAGTTCACAACAATAGACAAAATTCTTGTTCATTTTCATGGACACTGCGGTTTTGTACAGTACGTGCCCAATAAGACTGACAAGTATGGTTTGAAGTTGTATGCAGTGTGCGATAGCAAGACATTTTACACTTGTAACTCTGGAGTATACTGTGGCAGAAAGAATCCTGGACCATATCTTGCATCTAACCAGCCTATGGATATTGTGAAGAGATTAGTTGAACCAATTAAGGGCACTTACAGAAATGTAGCTACAGACAACTATTATAGAAGTTATTCTTTATGACAGTATGTTCTAGAAAATGGGATAACCTTCATAGGGGCACTGAAAAGAACAAGAAGGAAATTCCTCCAGAATTCTTACCAAACAGGATTCAAGAAACTGGAAACTGTCTTTTCTGATGACAAGATGACTTCTGTCTTGTTTCATGCCAAATGAAAAGAAACAAGGCTGTGCTTTCTCTGACATGCATGAAACGGATGAAACAGACACTTCTATAGTAAAGTATGTTATAAATCTGGACTACAATGCAACCAAAGGTGGCGTAGATACTGTTGATTACATGTGTACATCATATTCCACTCAGAGGGCAACAAGAATATGGCTCTTGGTCTTGTTCTTCTGATATCTGGGTATTACTGGAATTAACTCTCAAGTGCTGTTCTTTGCAAATAATCCAGATAAAAGGTTCAGAAGAAGAACATACCTCACAAATCTGGCCTTGGCTGTAATGGAGAGCCAGTTGAAAGAAAGGACTCAACTCTTTACTTTACCAAGGGACATCAAAGGATTTCTGTCACCCTACTTATCAAATCCCCATAGATAACAAAGAGGTTTTTAGAAGGTGTCAAAGGTGCTATCTTTGTGGTGGTAAAAAATAACAAAACTACTGTGACTTGCAACAGTTACAAAATATTTGATTGCAAGCAACACAGCCACAACACTGTGACTTGCAATGACCACAGAGCTTCTCCAGATGAACAAGTGTGTGATTCTTGATATATATTCACAATTTTTTTTCTTAATGGGATGTCTCTTTCTTTATTATGACTATACAGTATTTCTGTTCCTTTCACTATACATTTTTGTAAGACTTGCTTTAATAAGGGCCTGTAATAGCACTGAAACCTGTGGTTATAACAATCTTACATGAGCTCAAAACCCCTTCTACAAATACTACCAGAAAATTAAAAAAAAGTTAAATGGTATTTGATGTTAGGCAGCACTGAGTGCCACATTAGCCCATTAGCATAATTATCTTCAGCGTGCCTGCCATAGAGTTAATGCAGTTAAGGTAATGTACATCACTAATAATGCATGATCCAATGGAAATACCTTTATTAAACAATGAATAACTAGACACCATACAGCAGAAAACATGAGTATTACAGCATGTGAGAAAGATGGCACTGAACATCTCCTAAGAAAGTTGTTCACAGATAAAGTAGTAAGTAAAAGAAGAATAAAGGAGGATAATATTAGGCCTAATGAAGAGTTAGAGTTTGAGAGTGGCAATGAGGAAAAGGATCATGCTATCCGTCATTTGTCAATGTCTGATAATTTTTTTGGTAAGCAGGATGATAGTTTTTCCAGGGAAAGGATTAATGAGGATTTGTTGTATGAAGAAGATCACATGGTAAGTTGAAATTGAAGTGTGGTACCCTGTAGTAACAGCAAGTGTACAAGGTACACATGTGAAGTGCTTACTGGACAGTGGTAGTGATTTGAATGGCATTTCACAGGCATTTTTTGAATCTATTAAGAACACAGAGGGTATAGCAGTGATGCATGTTTCCAGAATAAAAATTATTGGTGCTACTGGTAAGCTATCAAAGAGTGTGAAACAAGAGGCACTATTAACTGTGGAATTGGCAGGTGATTCAAAACCTCAGCATTGATGTAATATTTGGGACTAATTTCTTGTGCAAAGAGCAGGTAGGGGGTTCAACTTTCTATGCTGGATTCATTATGTGGTGATAATGCTTACCCCAGCTGTCTGTCTCATTTGTCATGTTTCCTGAGACAGTCAGACTCTTCTCCTATCCTGTAGTTATAAGTTAATCAGAAACAGTCTATCTTTGACTTTCATGTGATTTCGTACAGCAGGATACTTTGGTATAATGATATTTTAGAAAAGGTTTCTCCAGTACTATTTATATATATTATTGTATGTTAGTGATAAGTAATGGAATCATAAAAGGATGGAAGAATGAAATGAAGAAAGTATGTTGGTGTCATGGTTAAAGAATTTCTATCAAACAAAGAGATAAGATAAATAGAAAATGAAAGGTGTCAGTGTAATGTGGAGGATAAGGTGCAGATTATTTGTAAACTATAATTAACATCTGAAGTAATCAGGTCATTGGTGCAGCAGCAGAGGCAATATACAGTAAAAACCATCTTGAATACTGGGTTTTAATATTAACTGTGGTATAACAGAAGTGTTTGTGTTCAGTGCAGTCAGTATATGGAGATAACTATCTACCCATAGAAGTGTCATGATACAGTCTCTTCTAACATTGAGGACATAAAACTTTAACCATAGTTGCCTGGAGTAATTTGTGTGGAAAGAATGAGCAAGATTTGTATGTATCTCACCCTTCTGGCTAGAATCTCAAACAATTTGATGGAATACAACAAAATAATAGTTTTTCTAAGTGATAATTTTGTCTTATTGGTAATGAGAGTTAAGTTTGCTGTAGCATATGGATCTGTTACTGTGGAGTGTTTTTCAGTAGAATCAGTTTTGCATTGGATAAGCAGAGCAGGTGCTAGGGAGCCTGTCTCTGCAGTAGGGATGTTTTTTGAGAATGCACTCCACTAGCTAATGAGGTAAGAAAGGTAAGTAAAATAATGGAGCTGACACACATGATTGAGTAATGAAAAAGATAACTGTGTACAAGCAAATGTGGTGAAACTGTATTGAGGATCTAAATTTTGAACTAGGCAACATTGGATACTGTGTATATTGTGAAATTCATGACACTGCAGCTGGAAATGACAGCTTACCATAAAGATCAATATTTTACTGAGGTACAAGTCACATAATGCTGCATTATCAGATCTGTAGGTTATCTGTAAACTTCTGTTTGTGTTCTGAGGAATTATGAGCTTAAAGTGGTAAAACTGGAACCATGAAAAGTAATTTTGCTGATTAACTGGTAACTGTGGTGCTAGAATTATGTGAGTATTTCTGACAGGTCAACTAACTGGTAACTTTTTTTTTTTTTAATTTTGTAAGGATTTAATTTTCTGGTTGAATGAGAGCAGTGCTCAGAGTTGAGTGGAGAAGTGGGGCAATGATTTGGTACAACTTCCATCCCCTTAATTTTGAGCTGAGTAGTAATTAAGTTATGTGATGGTGACTATCCTTTTTTCATAATGTAATGATTAGTAAAGCTATCCTACTGCACATCTTGAGTTTTTGCTATTTTGCAAATGGAAAAGAGACCCAAATCTTTCAAGCTTAGTCAGTTTCAGACAGTTATGACTTAGAGTAATGCTTTGTAGTGTAACGAGCACTTGATTTTAAAAATTTTACTAATCCCCACCTTTCATACTATAGTCAATTTTAGTGCTAATTATTGTGATGTTATGAGAACTGTGTAATGTATCTATTTATGAAGTAATGACTGTCATTTTTGGTGTGAAACATTTTTCTTTATACTTAAGTTGGAAGTAAAAGTAAATGTACTAAAGTAGAGTATTTTGTCTAATTTTTTCATGTACTGTGCTGGAGGAGAACCACCTCCTAGGGAACTGACAGCAGTGCATTTCCTTGCTAACTGCCACTTGGACCTGCTGAAGAGGTGTGGCCAACTTGATGAGAAAGTGTGTAAAAGCTCATTAAAAGTGTGAAAGGCCTTGTGAAAAATACTAAACATTGAGCAAGTGAAATTTTCTCTCTAAAATGTGAACTGCAATGTGCACTGTAATTTAACTTTTTGTAACCCATGAAGATTTATTGTTTTAAGCAAGACAGGACTTGTATAAAGTGATATGTATCTTTGAAAGTAATCCTTGTTTACCCAAAAAAGGGCATCACTTACAATGAAGATGCCTAAATTTTATTACTAGTATAATGTGTGGATATTTTGTGACATTGTACAATACACTGTATGTAAATATTTTGTATGGGGATTTTCATATGGCCAGTTCATATAAGTATAAATTTGAAAAAGCAAATGTACTGTAGTTTTGACAAGATTTCGTATGTAATATTTTTTTGTGTGTAGATTGTTGAACCCAATTTCTGGGATCACTTAAGGTCACTGACTTGCCCAGTTAGCTATTTCAATATCTATCAGGTCAATCCAATGAGGGGATAATGTGATGAAGAGAGCTGGGATCTTTTCATTTCCTCTCTTGTTTTGCCATCTGCCTCCTTAAATTTGTTTGTTTCATTTTTGACTCATTATCATTAACATGTGTGAGTATAATCGGCATTTTCATAAAAGAGGAAGGTTGGCCCACAGTTTTAAATAATGTACCATGAGATCTAACTTGTGTTTAGTTTTGTGTATGTCATCAATTTCCTAATTTATTTTGACTATTCCTAGTTAATATCTTTCATTATACGGTGAAATCAGTAACTGTTCCATCACTTAAATTCTATTGTTGACTTACAAACAAATATAAATTCTGTTGTAATGATAAACATTTGGAAAAAGAATCACTAGGATTCTTAAAGTATTTATTTGGCTCTATTCGAAAACATGTTAGCAAAGCCAGCAGTTAATTAATTCAAAAGTAATTACCAGTTTACTCCAAAGTATTGATTTCATAACTGTATCTGTTAATTTTATCATTTAAATAAATAATTTGGCTTAACGCTCATGGTAGAAAAAACTGTTAAAAAGAAACAAGTTTTGATGTCTTCACTTAATTTAATGAGTTATGTTTTAATTGTAAATTCTGTAAATTAAACATCAAAACCATGTATAGTTTCAGTACCTATTATTGTGATGATATGTAAAGGTCTGATTTTTGGTCCCAAGACAGTCAGTCCACAGCTGATTTTCAGACGAGAAACCCGTATTGGTTAGGTCAACAACAATGCATCAACTTAACTGTGAAATAAGTGTAAGAGAAATAGGCCATGTGTTAAAACAATGACAGTGCCTGTTCAGTACCTACCGTATTATTCTGCAAGAACCATGAGATGTGTGATTGGGTTTTTACTGCTCATAGATATTCCACAGTAAACTATTGTAGCAGTATGCTGATGTTTGCCTGCAACCTATTAATGAGGCTTGTAATTGTTAACCAGACCACTGGACTGGCTATATTAACTGTGTATATTGGGGAGTTGTGAACAGTGAAAGTATAAAACTGTGAAACACAACTGTGCACCTGTCGGCTACATCATTTACAGTAGTCAATATTGAACTTCCACACTCTCAGTTTTTCAGCCAGTATCATAACACAGTACATCGACACTGAGGACCATCAACAAGGAAATAAAGCAGATGAACGTCACATGCTCTCGTCCATGCTGTCACTCTGCCACACCCAGTACCTGACGCCCTCATCTCCATCACTGTCAATGCAAGCAATACATCAATAGGTGCAGTTTTGTAACAGCACATTGGTGCTACTACTGAAACCCTCCAATCTTTCTCCAAAAGCTCTTTTTTGCACAGTGCAAGTGGTCTACATTTGACTATGTACTCCTTATTTTCTACAAGGTGGTCAGACATTTTCATAATGACATTGATGGGCATGAGTTTACTATCTTTACCAACCATTGCCACTTGCAGATACCATACTCAATTTGGGCAAAGATGTCCCTGCCTGACATGTGCAGGATATGGACCTAATCAGCCAATATTCGACAGACGTACACTATATGCATTGTTCTGACAACATTGTCACCTATAACCTGTCCTGGATGAACTTGTATCATGTCCACCAGTGACATGAGCAAGTTGGCCTGCCTGCAAACCAATGGCACTGAGTTAGCAGACATGCTATAGGACACAAAATGTTCTCTGACTCTTGAGCCACGTCAACTGTTTGGCTCCACCACCCCCATTGTGTACAGCACTTCAATGGGTACTCTCCGACCAGTGGTACCCTCCCCACACTGACAAGTGGTTTTCAACCCCCTACACTCACCAAGGCATCAAGGCCACAACTAATCTGGTTACTGAATGATTAATCTGGCTGGGCTTAAGAACAATTGTGATTGTGTGGGAACCTGTGTACCTTTCCAGAGAAGTAAAGACGCACAACATGCACAGCCTCCTCTAGGACAGTTCAGCATCCCCAAATGGTTCCTTCATCATGTACATATCAATACTGTTGGTTCCCTCCCTCCCTCCCAGTGTTTTCAGTATATACTCTCACTCAACAACCAGGTCATAAGGTGGGTTGAAGCCGTCCCTCTATCTGGTATTACAGCAGATTCAGGTGCTCATGCCTTTGTCAACTCCTGGTATCATTTTGGTTGCCTTTCATCTGTAACCACCAACAATGGCGAGCAATTTGAATCCTCACTGTTCTACAAATTGTCAGCTGTGCAGTTCCACATCATCTCCTATACCCACAGAGCAACAGTCTCATGGTGTGTTGGCACCACACCCTAAGGCAGCACTCATGTGTCACAGCAGTTGCTGGTCAAACACACTACCATGGATGCTCTTGGCAATATGCACCACTGACAAACAGTACTTACGAGTTTCATTTGCTGACAACCTCTACAGTGAACCACTAATGGTCCCAGCCAAGTTCATCACACACACCCACTTCCCTTCCCACTCTAGTCAATAACGTACGTGAACATATTACACATGACCATACTCCTCCATCAAAATTGGATTTAATATCATGAGTCTTCATTCATAAAGCTCTCACATCCTACAGTTATCAATTATGTTATCCTTTGATACCTCTGTCCGTGCATCACCCCCCCCCCCCCCTCTTTCCCCCATCTTCCATACCCAGGTCCTAGATCCTCACAAAGTCCTTGACTGTGAACAGAATGCATTGGACATCCTACTAAATTGCAAACACCAAGCAGTCTCAATAAATTGAGAAAAGCCAGCTTGACCAGGGGTAGATGATCTACAGCTCTCTGTTCCCACTGCTTTGCTGGCTACAGTAGATGCTGCTCCTCCATGAGACACACTTGGAGTGCACAATGACACCACCTCCCAGTGTAATACCCTTCACCCCTCTCCAGACTTGTTTGCCCCCTCTTGATACGGCGTTTAGTGTAGAAGTCACAGATTTCAATCTGGATAACCTCTCCATGTAGGTTTGAGACAGAAATGTCTTCGTTTTCACTGGCCTTCTGCCAACACAATCCAATTCCTCAGCAACACACATACACCTGTTGAAATACTTTGAGTTCCCACCATATGCCATGCAGAACCTCACAGTGGCCAGAATCTCAGACCATGGCATCCTCTACATTGTTGTGCCTCTCCATCCACAAATCATGGACCTATCTCACTTAACAAACCTCACTGCTCCCTGCTTGGGATGACAACTCCGCCCACCTATATGGCTTCAAGATTTCACTGTGGACAGCATCTCTGTTCCTTCTCCATGCTCTTCACTATTTGGAGAGGGCTCTGTGGTGACTATTGACCAAAAGACACATCGTGTTTGAGTTTGACTTGAAGAATCTTTGGCTGAGGATCTTTGATATGTTTGTCTTTGTGCGGTTGTGCTTTTGAATGTCATGCTTTGTGTATATGTGTTACAGTTACTTAATAAAAGTGTTCTTCAATGTATGTTGTGTTGGTGATTGTTATTCCTTTGCCATAAAACTCAAGGAACAGAACTGCCACATGTCCATTACAAATCTTCATAAAATGTAAATCATCTGGTGTTTTAGTATGATAAGACTGAAGTATAATGCAGTGTTTTTTATTATTAACACTTTTTATTTTATTGTTCACTCGTCACAAACTTCACATATTTCGAAGGATCTATTAGTCAAATTAATTGATGATATGATTTTCACTTTTAATAATAGAGACAAATTTAAATGAAATTATGTTCTTTATGAATGAAAAATTTCTAGAAATTTAATAGGAACAAAAGACATTTATATAGCTATGAAGTAAATTAAATAATTATCAAAATATTTCATGTTGCAAGCTTTACAGAAATTAAATTTTTAAACTAATCATATATAAGTGGCAATATCATGGAAGAAGAGTTGCTACTCACCATATAGCAGAGAAGCTGAATCACAGATAGGCACAACAAAAAGACTTTCAATCAATGCTTTCAGCCAAACAGGCTTCATCAGGACAGACAACATGCACACACAAACACACATACTCAAGTAAATGCAACTCACACACACATTATCACAGCCTCTGGGTACCAAGGCTAGACTGTGAGCAGCCATGCATGATGAGAGAAGCAAACTGGGTGGTGGGTGTAAAGAGGAGGCTGTGGTGGGGAAGGTAGGAATAACAGGGCAGGGGTATGAGGCAGTAAAGTGCTGTTTGTGGAAGCATACAGGGACAAGGTGGGGATAGGATAGGGCAGCTTGGTACAACCAGGAGTCTAGATGAGGGTAGGGGTCAGGAAATGGGGACATGGTGGGAGGAGGGCGGGGGGCGGGGGCGGGGGTGGGGGGGGGGGGAGGTGGGGGGAGGATAGCAGGAAAGAAGAGAGGCAAAAAGACAGAGTATGTTAGTGGAACAGAGGGCTGCATAGTGCTGGAATGGGTACAGGGAAGGTGATAGGTGGGCTACCTATCCCTTTCCCTGTTCCCATTCCAGTGCTACACAGCCCTCTATTCCACTAATGCTCCAACAGTCTTTTTACATCTCCCCTCCCCCCCCCCCCCCCCCTTACTGTCCGACTAACCTCCCGACTGCACCTGGCTGCCCTATCCTCTCCCCACATTGTCCCTGTATGCTCCTTCAAGAAGCACTTTACCATCCCCTATCCTCACCCTGCTACTCTTCTATCCCATCCACTCCACTCACGAGTCTTCTCATTACCCCCAACACCCTTATTGCTTCTCCCATCAAGCACTGCTGCTTGCAGTTTGGCCTTGGCAGCCTGACACTGTGCTCATGTGTGTGAGAGTTGTGTTTGCTTGAAAGTGTGTGTGTGTGTGTGTGTGTGTGTGTGTGTGTGTGTGTGTGTGTGTGTGTGTGTGTTTTGTCTTTTATGATGACAGTCTTTTTGTTGTTGCTATCTGCAACTCAGGGTCTCCATTATATGGTGAGTAGTAGTTTTCCTTTTCATAATATTGTCATTATTCCATCCTGTATTTTCCATATATTAGTGGCATTTGTTATAATTATAGCACATCAATCTCAAGAAGAGAAAACAAAATCAAGATTGTGTTTTGTACTTTACTCTGAACGTCATAAGATAATTAATTTTCATGACACAACAATTATTACAAAGAATGAAAATATTATTATGTAATGGGCAAACTTTGAAACACACACAACTCTGACAACATACCACTATATTGTGTTGTTGTTGTTGTTGTCTTCAGTCCTGAGACTGGTTTGATGCAGCTCTCCATGCTATCCTATCCTGTGCAAGCTTCTTCATCTCCCAGTATTTACTGCAACCTACATCCTTCTGAATCTGCTTAGCGTATTCGTCTCTTGGTCTGCCTCTACGATTTTTACCCTCCACGCTGCCCTCCAGTGCTAAATTTGTGATCCTGTCATGCCTCAGAACATGTCCTACCAACCGGTCCCTTCTTCTTGTCAAGTTGTGCCACAAACTCCTCTTCTCCCTAATGCTATTCAGTACCTCCTCATTAGTTATGTGATCTACCCATCTAATCTTCAGCATTCTTCTGTAGCACCACATTTCGGAAGCTTCTATTCTCTTCTTGTCCAAACTAGTTATCATCCATGTCTCACTTCCATACATGGCTACACTCCATACAAATACTTTCAGAAACGACTTCCTGACACTTAAATCTATACTCAATGTTAACAAATTTCTCTTCTTCAGAAACGCTTTCCTTGCCATTGCCAGTCTACATTTTATATCGTGTCTACTTCGACCATCATCAGTTGTTTTGCTCCCCAAATAACAAAACTCCTTTACTACTTTAAGTGTCTGATTTCCTAATCTAATTCCCTCAGTATCACCCAACTTATTTCGACTACATTCCATTATCCTCGATTTTCTTTTGTTGATGTTCATCAAAATATCCTCCTTTCAAGACACTGTCCATTCTGTTCAACTGCTCTTCCAAGTTCTTTATGTCCCTGACAGAATTACAATGTCATCAGCAAACCTCAAAATTTTTATTTCTTCTCCACGGATTTTAATACCTACTCCGAAATTTTCTTTTGTTTCCTTTACTTCTTGCTCAATATACAGATTGAAAAGCATTGGGAACAGGCTACAACCCTGTCTCACTCCCTTCCCAACCGCTGCGTCCCTTTCATGCTCCTCGACTCTTATAACTGCCATCTGGTTTCTGTACAAATTGTAAATAGCGTTTCGCTCCCTGTATTTTACCCCTGCCATCTTTAGTATTCCAGTCAACATTGTTGAAAGCTTTCTCTAAGTCTATGAATGCTAGAAACATAGGTTTGCCCTTCCTTAATCTATTTTCTAAGATAAGTCATAGGGTCAGTATTGCGTCACGTGTTCCAACATTTCTACGGAATCCAAACTGATCTTCCCCAAGGTTGGCTTCTACCAGTTTTTCCATTCCTCTGTAAAGAATTCGCATTAGTCCTTTGCAGCTGTGACTTATTAAACTGATAGTTCGGTAATTTTCACATCTGTCAACACATGCTTTCTTTGGGATTGGAATTATTATATTCTCCTTGAAGTCTGAGGGTATTTCACCTGTCTCATACATCTTGCTCACCAGATGGTAGACTTTTGTCAGGACTGGCTCACTCAAGGCCGTCAGTAGTTCCAATGGAATGTTGTCTACTTGTGGGGCCTTGTTTTTACTCAGGTCTTTCAGTGCTCTGTCAAACTCTTCATGCAGTATCGTATCTCCCATTTCATCTTCATCTACATCCTCTTTAATTTCCATAATATTCCATAATATTGTGTAACTAAAGAAAAACATGAATCTCGTATTTTATGGCCAAAAATCAAAATAAACATTACTAAAAATATAGAAGCTACCATAATACTTGGTTTGTTATAACTGTTTAATTTGAGGCTTTTCTCCAATACCCATTTCCTTGATATTCTTTATACATGCATGTTTTAATTATTATTCTTTCTGCCAATTTGTGCTGTATTGGTCGTTTTGGAGATGGTTTCAGCTATTGTGTCACTGTTTTATATTGTTTTAATTTTGCAGTTATTGATAGGTTTTTGTGTTGTATATGATTCGGTAAGCCTAATTTAATTTGCTTTGTTCAGATTCTTAATTGTATTTTCCTATTTCACAGTTTTATAAATACAGTCAACTTTTTATTTTCATTTGAAGTCATAAAAATATTCTGCTAAATGGTGATAGAACATTCACTTGTTGCATTCACATTGTGCTTCAATATTCTTCTTTACTCTTCAATCTTTCTTTTTCTTCTTGATCTTACCCTTTTTCTGTTCTTTGTTTTATCTTTTTCCTCTTGTCTTTCATCCAGCACTTTTTTCATTTCTTAGCAACAATTTTTAATTGATGCTGTTTTTAATGTGACTGCAACCACTTCAGTGTGGGTTTTTTACTACATGAGAGTGTATTTATCTGTAAATGTGTGCTTGCATATCTACTGTCTGTCAGGTGTATCCTCTGTCTGTCAGTTTAGATAGGTGTGTGTGTGTGTGTGTGTGTGTGTGTGTGTGTGTGTGTGTGTGTGTGCCTGCAAGGGGAGGGGGAGAATGGTGAAAGAGAGAGATTATTTCTACTAGGAAATGAACAGAAATTTAAAATCACATTATGATGTGCCACACTTGCTACATCTGCATAAGAGTAGTTGCCTATCCTCAGTTTTGTCCATTTCTTAGTTACTGTATTTTGTTACGTGAATTTGCTTTATGTATTCCACGTTATGTTAATGTGCTATTTTATTCACTTATTGGAATTTAATTTGTACCTAAAATGCGTTGATGTAATTGTTTAAATGAAATGTATTCTAATATTGCAAATGTTTTAAAGGTGACATTCATCAATGAAGACACTGAAGAATATGAATTTCATGAGCTACTTATTCGTGCTGTTAGATGTGGACCTTTGCAATGTATAAATATGACGACCTGTGTTCGTCAATCTACAACTAACCACATCATGCTACAAAATCCAACCACAAACAACATAACATATACAGCTTCTTGCACTGCATCTGATGTGTTCTTCACTTCACCATGTATTGTACCAAGCAACTCTGAGGTATAACTTGTAGTTCCTTCAAAATGATGTATACATTTCTCATTATTGCTTCACATAGTATGAGGTAGTAGTAGTAGTAGTAGTAGTAGTAGCTTTATTCATCCATAGATCTCTTTTTACAAGGATATAGGACATGTCAAAGTATTTACAAGTTTATGAATATAATAGAGGGAAACATTCCACGTGGGAAAAATATATCTGAAAACAAAGATGATGTGACTTACCAAACGAAAGCGCTGGCAGTTTGATAGACACACAAACAAACACAAACATACACACAAAATTCAAGCTTTCGCAACCAACGGTTGCTTCATCAGGAAAGAGGGAAGGAGAGGGAAAGACGAAAGGATGTGGGTTTTAAGGGAGAGGGTAAGGAGTCATTCCAATCCCGGGAGCAGGAAGACTTACCTTAGGGGGAAAACAGGACAGGTATACACTTGCATACACACACATATCCATCCGCACATACACAGACACAAGCAGACATTTGTAATGGCAAAGAGTTTGGGCAGAGATGTCCAAACTCTTCTTTTATATGTTGCATAAGATGGCGGCTCGTGTAGACGTACTAATAAACCGATCCGCGGAAAATTACGAGTTTTTAAATCCTGTGTGTGTAAAATGCAGTAAGAAGGTGAAATATGGTGTTAAATTATGTTCGTGGTCACAGAAATGGATCCATCGTCAATGTTTAAATGTCTTAGAGGAAAAAAACATGACCTGTGACTGTGGAAATGTGCACTGTAACTATCGTCATATCGTGTGTTTACAAACGGAATGCGAAGAAGAATGCACGACTTCTTCATTAAAATATGATCTTATGTTAGCTAAACTATATGTAGAGAAGCTTGAATCAGTGATAGATAGTGTACAGAAGCTGGAAGAAGTGATAGACCATTCAAAGGGTAGTGAAACGGTTGTAAACGAACAAAACGGTAACTTTATTAGGCCTAAAAAGTTTTGTCGTGTTAATCGTAACGGAAACAACTTTCGCCTCCCACAAGCAAATAAGTTTGAATTTTTAACGTGTGATGAACATGAAATATGTGAAAAGAGCCAAAGAAAGGAAGTATTTTCATCAAATGCAGCGATCACAAATCATTTCAGTAGGCCTACGAAGTCCTGTAATAACAGGAAAGGAAATACCATAAAATACATGGAACATACTTATCGTGCAAACAAGATATCTACCAATATAGGTAAGAAGAAAAAAGAAGATATTTTCATACTTTCAGACAGTCATGGAAAGGGCTTAGCCGACATTTTGTGTAACATGCAAACTATATTCAAGGTTAGTGGAATAACGAAACCGGGGGCCCCCTTGCGCAAAGTTTTAAAAGACTGTGAACATTCTTTGAAGCTTGGAAGCAACTGTCTAATAATAGGAGGTGCTAATGATGTTTGTAGGAACGAGGGCAAACTCGCCACAAGAGCTCTAAGAAGTACATTACAGAAAATTACAGATGATAACTTCTTCATTGCCAGTATCCCACAAAGACATGATCTTATAGAAGAATCCTTTGTCAACAAAGAAATCACAGTTACTAATAGGAAATTTGAGAAAATCTGCCGAAGCCTCCCAAATGCCACATATGTGGACGTACCATCCACAGAGAGAAGTCATTTTACAAGGCATGGGCTTCACAGAAATAAACTCGGAAAATCATTCATTAGTCGAGAAATCCTTAATGCAATGAAGGCAGTCAAGGACAAGAATAGCACGACCATACCACTTCCACCACCAAACACAGCAACTGAAAATTTCCAACAAGAAAATGAAACTGAATCACTGACAACAGGTCCAGCACTAGAATCTCCACTTTCGTCACAAACAGCTGAGATAAATGAGTCAACTAGGACAGAAGTTTCCAAAGCAGCTTCAGCAGAAGCAGCTACATACTACGCAACTGCATCATTAACAAGAAAAAAAACGCCTGATGTGCCAACAGCCAATGACCTTTCATCACTATTGGCCGCTCCTCAGTCTTCAACAGTGACAGACTTTTCACCAGCTTCGCCATCATCATCAGTAACAGAAGCAAACAGAAGAAGCACAAGAACCAGGAAACTTTCAACTCTGCAGGATTTTTGGTACCCGGCCTCAGTTACAAGACTAACATAAGGCAGATACCCTCAGATACACCAACTTCCAAGTCAAACCGGCAACAGACTCACCTCCACTGTCATCAACAGAAGAATAACCATGCCACCAGCTCATCTGAAGGATTTTTTAGCATCAGGTCTAAAGGGAAAGGTGCCACCAAGATAAGTGAAAACAAATACCTAACAGTGTTTCACCAAAACATTCAAGCCATAAAGAACAAAGCACAACAGCTAGAAGTAGAATTGGAAAAATTTGATAGCCAAATTTTGTGTATCACTGAACACTGGTGCAAAGGGAAGCAAATTGAACACATTGCATTAGCCTCATTTGACCTTGCACGTTACTATAGCAGAATCTCAATGAATGGTGGAGGTTCATGTATCTATGTAAAAAAAGGTATGTCATTTAAAGTAAGATATGATCTTTTAGATCTAGGTGAGGACAAACATTTCGAACTTTCCGCTGTTGAAATAATAGGACCTGGCATAGCAAAAAAATTAGTCATATTTTGTGTGTACCGCTCTCCTAGTGGAGACATTGATATATTCTTCTCAAAACTGAATCAAAGCTTAGACAGGGTTTCTGGACCAAAAGCAAATGTAATTATCTGTGGTGACTTAAACATTAATATGATGAAGCCTGATAAGGCTAGCAACATATATGTGAATATTCTAAGCTGTTACGGAATATCCTCCCTTGTTAATTGTCCAACTAGAATAACGAAAGAATCCTCCTCATCTATAGATCATGTAGCTACAGATATTGATAGTAAAAAATGTCATATTGTTGTCCAAAACCTGGGCCTAGCAGACCACCTCTGCCAGATCTTAAAAACTAACATTCATGTAGAAACTCCTCCTAAACTTTGTACATACAAAAGAATGTTTTCCAAATCAGCCCTGCATCAGTTTAAATCCCAGCTAGAATATGAAGATTGGAGGGAAGTCTATGCAGAAACCAACGCAAATCAGAAATTTATCAAGTTCATGTCAATTTTTAAACTCAGATTTGAAGAGATGTTTCCCAAAACTCTTTATCAAATTAAAACTACAAAGAGAAATCAGTGGGTGACTACAGGTATCAAAAAATCCTCAGAAACTCTTAGATATCTCAACTCCATAAAAAATAATCAGTCTAACCCAGAAGTTCTGCAATCCTACAAAAAGTACAGAAAGGTGTTGCTAGCCGCAAAAAAACTCTCAAACAACAAAATATTACTTGAAGCTGAAAACAAGAGCAAAGCAGCCTGGAACATCGTCAAACAGGAAACATCTAACTCTGCTAAAAAGGACCTCAATTCACATATTAAAAACAAAGATGTACCAGTAGGTAACCCTAAAAAATTAGCTGATTTTGTAAACTCATATTTCAGTAGTATTGCAAAAAAATTACAGCAAAAATTTCCAGATACGTATGATTTACCTACTCAGAACCAGCCAACAAACTCAATGGTGCTCTTGCCAACTACAGAAAGGGAAGTGGCACTAGTAGTACACCAACTAAAAAATAAAACTTCAGTAGGACTTGATGAAATTCCAGTCTGCGTAATTAAAGATTGTATAGACTCCATAAAGGGCCCATTAACAGACATAATTAATGAAACTTTCGAGTCTGGATACTTTCCGGAGTACCTAAAACAAGCAAAAGTTATACCTATCCTTAAAAACGGAGATGTGGAAAATGTAGAGAACTACAGGCCGATCTCTATACTGTCTATCATTTCTAAAATAATAGAAATACTAGTCAAAAAGAGACTGCTAAATTACCTGAATAAATATAATCTTCTTTCCAATGACCAATTTGGTTTTAGGCCCTGAAAAGGCACACAATATGCTATAGCACAGTTCACTAAAGCAATTTTAGAAGCACTGGACAAAGGTGAAAATGTAAGTGGTATCTTTTTAGACTTGTCCAAGGCCTTTGATACAGTTGACCACAAAATCTTACTTCATAAATTAGGGCAAATAGGAATAAGAGGTGTGACAAAGAAGTGGTTCAAATCATACTTGGAAAACAGAGTTCAACGAGTTGAGATATCACAAGTTTCAAACAATTCCCTTATAAAACACCTGTCTGACCCAGAAAATGTGAATATAGGCGTCCCACAGGGAAGTGTATTAGGCCCAATATTGTTTCTTATATACATTAACGACTTCCCACAAAGTATCAGACATGGCGAAAAAATACTTTTTGCTAATGATAGCAACATAGTAATAACAGGTGAAAATCCAACACAACTGTCAGAAAGAGCAAACGAGGCTCTCAATGATGTCCACAACTGGTCATTAAAAAATAAAGTAACCCTAAATGTAAAAAAAACTAACTATATTAACTTCCAATTGAACAAAAAACACAATGCCACTAGAATAAAAGTTAATAATAATGAATTAGAATGTGTAACAAGTACCAAATTCTTAGGGATGAATGTAGACAGCCAACTGAAATGGACAAACCATGTCAACATTTTGGCAAAGAAATTATCCACAGCATGCTATGCTCTTAGAATCCTTGCACCGGTATGCAATAATACCTGTCTTAAAATAACATATTACGGACATCTACACTCAGTCCTCAGCTATGGGATCATGTTTTGGGGAACAAGTGCCAGTGACATACAAACTGTGCTCAAAGTACAAAAAAGAGCCATAAGTCTAGAATTATTTAGAAAGCTAGGAATTCTAACTGTTCCTTGTGAGTATATCTTTCAGAACATAATGTTCATTAAGAAAAATCTTAACATGTACAACACAAATAGCCTAATACATTACCATGAAACAAGAGCTTGTCACCACATCCATCTAGATAGAAAGAACAAGGCAAAGACGCAAAAAAGTATATTTTACAACGGGATAAAACTGTACAACAAATTACCACAAGAAATTAAAGAAATAAATGAGCCCCTCACTTTCAGACAAAAGCTTAAAACCTTTTTAGTAAGTAAAAGTTTTTATACTGTAAAAGAATATTTAACATAGATGTAGATTATTAGCAACATATGGCATTATCACCAAAATATTATGTAGCCTAATTATAAATATGTGTATGACTAGTTATAAAAGCTACATAAAATATGAGAAACCTGTTTAATTGTAAATGTAAATGTGTGCTCATGTGTTGTAATCTGACGACATCCATACAATATTTATTGTTCCACGGATGAATAAATAAATAAAAAAATAAATAAACTAAAAGACACTGCATGTTACACACTAATGTTAGGATTCTAAGGGCATAACATGCTGATGACATTCTGTTTGCAAGTACCTTTGCATGTTCACACAACTTCAACTGAGAATCAGTATTCATTCCTAGAAATTTTGCATTTGTTGCACAGTTTATGGAGGTACCATCTTCATTTAATTTAACATCGTCATTTTTCTTCTTCAGACTGAAATTCATGGCATTAGTTTTCTTTATGTTCAGTGTCACTTTGTTGCTTATTGTGCAATCATTAACTTCCCTGAGAGTTTCATTTGCTTTCTTGGCAAGGAGTTCTGTTGTTTTCTCAGTGACTATAATATTGCTGTCATCAGCGAAGAGAATTTTTTCACCATGAGTAACACTACTGGGAAAGTCATTGATGTATATCAGGAACAGTATTGTTCCTAAAAGGGTACCTTTCAGAACTCCTATATTAATGTATTTTGATTCTCATAAGTGTTTAACTAAATATTTAGATCTATTTGAAGTATGTGTTATCTCTACTCTTTGTGCCCTATCTGTTAAGTATGATCGAAACCAGTCATTAGCTACCCCTCTTATTCCTAATGCTTCTAATTCATTTCATAGAATCTTGTTGTCGACTGTATCAAACGCCTTAGAAAGATCCAAAAATATGCCTGTGTCACACTCATCTTTATCAAGAGCATCAAGTACAATGTTTGTAAATTCTACTGTGGCTGACTTCGTATTTTTGACACTTCGGAAACCAAACTGTGATTTGCTTAAAAGATTGTATTTATTCAGATAATTCATTAATCTGTCTTTCATAATTGCTTCTATTATTTTTGAGAATGCTGACAGCAGGGAAATGGGCCGGTAATTTTCTATGTCATCTGCATTACCTTTCTTAAGCAAAGGTACAACTTTTGCCTGTTTTAACTCTTCTGGAAATGACCCTGATGTGAATGATTCATATATTATGTTTTTTTTTTTTTCAGTACACACATTGGTACTTTATCTAAGCCTACTGACAGTTTTATTGACTTCATTCTCTGTGGTTGGAAGTAACATCGTTGTATTTAGTGCAACATTATTTAAAGGTGTTATATTTGTTTTGGGGAATTTTTGCTGTAACTTCTCTGCAATACTTGAAAAATGGTCATTTACATAGTTTGCTAAGTGTTGTGGATCATTTATTACCACATCCCCATCCCTCAGCAGTATGTTGTTCTGTGTTTGTTTCTCTCTCCCCATTTCCTTTTTTATAACATCCCAGACTGCTTTGCTTTTATTCTCTGCATTATATATTATTTTGTCATTAAATGACTTTTTTGCAGCAATCAGCACCTTCCTATAGATCTTTTTGTATCTATGATAGAAATTTAAGAATTGTGGATCACTGCAAATCTTTTTCGTGGAACTGAGGTGTTTAAGTGTTTGGGAGGACTTCTTAATACCTACTGTTATCCATCTATTTTTGTGAGATGTTGATGCAGACATGCATACTTTTGGAAACACCTTTTCAAGGTTCAATTTAAACAATGTGGAGAATTTAGAGAATTTCATATTCACATTGGTTTCCTTGTACACTTCATCCCAGCTTTGTTTTTCTAGTTCTTTTGAAAAATCTTATGTTTTGATTTCTGATAGATGTCATTTGTAGGCTTTTAGTTGAGGAATAATTCAATGCCTGATTTTACCATTGTTATTTGGCAGAGATGGTTGAATAGTCCAAGATCTTTTACAGGTACATCACATTTTTCCCTGTCCATATTTGTGGCCACATGGTCAATTACTGTTGCACTATTGACCAATAGGGACATGCAAAAACTTTGAATGATGTTTATGAAGGTGCTCCTGGATTCATTTATGATATTAGTGGTGATATTAATGTACCCACACAGAATTATGTTAACCTTTGTACTTTAGACTTTATATAGAACTTCTGTTAATTTATTGAAAAAAGTGTCCACACAGCCACTGGAAGATCTATACACAAACAAAATGATTGATTTCTTGGTGATATCAAGCCCAGTTAATTCAATAGCTGATATTTCAAAGTGTTTGTCTTCACTTACTGTACTGAGGTCATGTCTTGATTTGAACTGTGTTCCTTTTATGATATAAATGCATGATCCTCCACCCCATGAAGAAGCCTACAGTAAGAGTTTGCCTTTTCACACAATGATGATACTACATGTTGGATTTCTTGTCTCTACACCAGTGCTCCGTAATACAAACTACTGTGCAGTTCAAAGATTACAGCTCAACTTCTAATAGTTGTATTTTATTTTTTATTGATTTCATGTTATGATGGAGGATTGTTAAGTCTGTGAAATGCTTCATGTTACTCTTTCCAATGGTTTGTTTTTCTTTGTGACATCTTGTATATGTGATATTTGAAGTGTTAAAATCTGTTTTGTGAGTGATTGTTTCAGTATTTTTTAAACTGCTGGAGATACTCTTTAGGCAGAGGAACCTGTTGTCTCTATTTGTCCTAAAAAAGATCTACTTTTCCTACCTATTGTACTGTTACCTTTATTATCTTCTCCTCATTAGCTATTGAAACAACCTCGCTTTGTAATGTAATTTTAATTTTCACCCAAAGCACATTCAACCATCGCCGAAAAATACACGTCTTTCGTATCAAGACAAAAGAGAGAGAGAGAGAGAGAGAGAGAGAGAGAGAGAGAGAGAGAGAGAGAGAGAGAGAGAGAGAGACCTCCATTAGTTCTTAAAAACAAAAACCTACGCAAAAGTAAAAAAAAAAGAACAAAATTATTTATAAATACGGTCGCTGGCGCAGCGCTCTTCTGCGTGCGCGATCGTAAATTATAACTTTGTATTGGCGGAGGCGCGGAAGTCAAAGTACCATTACAATGCCTCCACTACTGACACGCTCCGCAAGCGAGCGTGGCAGTATAGAAAATTTACATAGATACATATATATATATGAGAAAATAAGAAATTTACATATTACAAAAAATATTTCTGAGCACAATGCTCTTTGCATATCAGTCTTTGTATACAGTCTTTTTGGTGTGTATCTTCTTTAGGAGTCGTAACATTAATGTCTTTGAATTGCAGCGTATTATCGTTGCTTAGCACAGCGTTTGAATTCAGTTCACATGATTCGTGTTTACAATGGAATTAATTCGAACAATAAATGTTTCTATTATATTGCTCCAATGTCTTTAAACGTAGTATCAGATTCTGAGTGTGTGTGTACTGCCTGGATCTCTTGCGTGTGACTTGAAGAAAATCCAAAGTTTGTTCAATGTGTCAACACGGAATTGTGATCTCCAGCAGTCGAATTTTGGTGGCGTCTACCGGGGTATAAATGGTCAATGAGGGCACAGGAAACACCTCACTGCCTACGACAGGTGATGAGCTTGTCTTTTACACCAACCTGAAGACCTGCCGGCTTCCACAACACCATACACTTCAAAGCATATTGACACTACGTAAATATTGCTTGACCAGTGTTCCATCACGTTGGTTTCTTCTTTGCATTTTCAGTTCCATTTATATGAATCATGTGCTACATGCACAAGTCCTTTGCAGGTCATTAACATCTCCTTAAAATACATTTCTTGATATAGTAAGTACATAAATATACTAATATTTACAATTAATCATTTCATGAGATAGTTACATTGTTGTCATATAGTACGTATCACAGTCTAACATAACAGTCGCGACACTCACTGCTGTAAAAGTTGTTGCCGTTTGACAGATGGAGCGACACTAGCGCTCAGAGCGGCAGGTAAGGTGAACGTCAGACGCGTCGTAAGCATAATGTTTGTTTGCATCCATTTCCTACGTAATTTCTGAATTATTAGAGTTAGTTTCTTGCCTCCAAGAGTTTGTGTAGCATCATAAGGCATATATGTTTCTAAAAATGATTCTAAAATAAGCGCAAGTATAGACAAAAACCATGAATAGAGTGGCAAGCTACAACACATTCGTGAAGAAACACTTATGACATTGGACAGAATTGCAGCTTACCACGTTGATATCAAAAGAATATAAACACACAGAGTCACATGTAAGAAGCACAGACATGTACCTCTACATGCGAAAGCGATGGACAGCTCGTTTATCGTTCTGTAGGCCTACTGTGTTTGTCATTGTCACTTGTTTCCACGACCTTCATCTTTATATTATTCTAAGTGGGACAAGCAACTGACAAATAGTGGGAGAAATATGCTGAAAACATAATGAGCTGATTACATTTCACGAAAAACCAAATATTTGAATAATTTTCAAACAATCTGTCTGTAGGCACTTTCTTTGTCCCATAATAGTTTCGCTCGAAGTCTAGCGATCTGCACATTCTGACACTTCACACGCTTTTGTAAGACACGAACAGCTGCACTTAATCTAACCACTTCATCGTCAAAGCAGGTCTTGTGTTGATGATTCTCACGAATCTGGCACTAATAAATGGAGAGTTGAACTAGCTGCTTCTGTGTCATAGGACTGTTTTACAGATTTAGATTGACTGTCGAATCTTTGTGGCAGTTTCTTCTTCATCGTCAGTTGAGGTGGCTTATTTGGAATGACAAACAGTGTAGATACTGCATTCCACACGAGTTTGTTATTGTCTGCGTTCATGAACTGGTTTTGTTTGAAACGTAGCGAACAAAACCTAATATTATTATACAGGTAAACCGGGTCTTTCTTCATAAGGTCTTCTCGTCTGCTATTAACTAGTCATTTTTTCCTCCTAAAACGAAACATTCATGATTTATACACATACATTTGCAAATGAATCCTGACGATACAGTTTAGTAACATGATGGTATATACCTCTCAGGATCCTTAGGAAACCTAAAAAAGACAGCTGTGGTGTCTTCTTCCTCTTGCTGCTGCAATTTATTGCGCTACAAACGCTCCCGATCGTAAAAACCATTGTATAAATCAAAATAAACAATCACTATTCGCTTTCACGATCGCGCCGAACTCACAGTTTAACCTACCAGCCGCTTGGAGCGCTGCTGGCGCTGAAGGCAACAAAATCGAGGCGAAGTGTCGCGACTGTTATGTTAGACTGTGGTACATATACAGAATTAAATGAAAAATATAATCAATTTTTTTATGTTACATTCAATATCATTGTGCTGACATGTGAATTACATTACATTCAGATTGAAATATACGTTTTATTAGCTCATTCTTTTTTTTTCATTACATTCAGATTGAAATATACGTTTTATTAGCTCATTCTTTTTTTTTTTTTTTTTTTTTTTTTTTACACTTGCAACATTTGAAGATAATTGTGGCAACTCGCTTGAATATTCAACTTAAAATTCATCTTGCCTCCTGGAATAAAATTTACACATATTTCAAGCTTCAAGACAGCCCTCTGTAGGAGGATAGGTTCATGGGATGGTTGCTAACTACTTCATAAATACTAGTAAAGTCATCTCCTACAGTGGACTATACAAAATAAAATATGATAAATAAAATACATGTTAACTTAATATAACGTAAAAGTTTCTATACCTAATACCGTTCCTAAGTGTGGTGTCCCCACTATTGCTGTTTCTAAGAGTGGTACCTCTCTATTACCGTTTCTAAGAGCGGTGCCCCTCTAAATATCTTAGGATCCTACAAGTATGTACATCAGTGTGATAAGTATATATATATAAAGTCAATCATGTTCCTATAAAGTTTGTGTAGTTCATCTCCTTCCTTTCATGAGTATCAAGCAATTTAAATAAATGTTTTACTTAATAAATAAATAAATCTTCTTAGATAATTGCTGCTGCGTTCCATGCTGTATATCCATTCTGTATTTACCTTGTGGTACCTGTAAAATTCAATTCATAAATAAATATTTGTGTATGTGTCTCCATACTGTCAGATAATCATGGATTATATAATGTCAAATATTTCATTAACATGTATAAATTTTCCTAAGGGAGGGATGAGAGTATGAGCCGCAACAGAGGACTGACATTTTGTTTTCTCCTTATTCTCCTTTCTATTTAATGGTGCATCAGTTCAGTTCAGTAGATGAGCTTTAATTATGTCATTAGATGACTGCTAAATATGTTCTCTTAAATAATTCTCCCAATCTGAAGTGTCAAGCCTACATAACTCCAAAAATTTCGTTACAAGTTCCCATTAGATTAGTGTTAAAGTGTTATAGATTTAAATCTTCTGGTATATTTCCAACAGTGGCTGCTGTAAATAATTCTTTCCACATAAATCGATACTTTCACCTTTAGGTATAAGAATATATAAGGCACCACATAAGTTATTATCTCAGGCATACCAATCTTTCAATAAATAATATTCTTTCCACTACTTTCATTCTGTATTCCATGAGTACATGTGATATAGCGTTCAAATCTAGTTTCTCTCCTCCCAACATATTCTCAATTACTCATAACATTCTCACCTATCCATTATTCATTCTTCACAAAATAACATATATTTATTCCTCAGCATTATATATATTTTCCTCTTATTCATCACCATTTACTTTTTACTTCAACAACAATAATAATAATACCCTTTTCCCATCTTGTATTCCATTTACCTCTCTCCGTATTACTATTTATCCTCTTATTAAACTAAAATTATATTCACTCATCTCATTCAGTCACTCACATCACTCATATCAACATTACTATTATCACATGCCTCCTAAAGAAAATAATTCTGTTCAGTTCTCTGCCTCCTCTAATGTGTATATGCCTCCTCTAATGTGTATACGCCTCAATAGCAACTCCTCTTATAACCAAATATCTTATTAGCTATTGGATGGTTCACATTGCTTTCTAGACTTACATGCATTCATTAGATTGTAAGTATCTGTATAATTTAAATGTAGGCTAATCATAACTGTATATCATATTAATTATCTTCTTCTCATTAGCTAACATTTTACTGTATGTATTTTTTCAAATGTCTGTGTGGATGTAGACCTCTGGGTTTATGTGTTAATGGATATTCTAATGAATAACAGCCAGGGTGTGGAATATTTGCAATTTGGTATGGACCAGAGTATAAGATCTGCCATTTCCTGTTTAAATGTTTCAGTTTTGTGAGTTTAGGATGTGTTCTTAGTAAAACTAACTCATCAACTTGAAATGTTTGTCCTTTCCTGACACCTCTGTCATATTTCTGCTTTCTTTCCTTAGCTTTGTCACATAATGTTGTGTAAGCTTGTCTTACCTTTTCTTCTAAACTAACATGATTTGTTGTTGCTGTAAATTTAGGTAGAGGGTCTGTCCATTCATTTCTTTCTGTTTTATCCATAATTAATTCAGTTGGTGTGTATCCAGTAGAAATGTGAGTTAAATTGTTCACTATTTGTTCAAATGGTGCTAGGTATTCTACCCATTTTGTGTGCTTCTCTGGTGTGTGTGTTCTCATAAACTGTCCAAATTCTCGAAATGTTCTTTCTACTGGGTTTCCTGCTGCATGAAATCTTGAAATTAAAATATGTTTAACATTCTGTTCTTCAATACATGTCTTCCATTTTAAACTCGTAAAATATGCTGCATTATCCGTGATCATAACTTCAGGTTTTCCTATTCTTACAAAAA
The DNA here is from genome assembly GCF_021461385.2 of Schistocerca piceifrons. Lineage (NCBI taxonomy): Eukaryota > Metazoa > Arthropoda > Insecta > Orthoptera > Acrididae > Schistocerca > Schistocerca piceifrons. Next base: position 139,619,099 of record NC_060141.1, on the reverse strand, counting down.
ATCTGTTAATAGACATCTGGTAATAGCAGTGGTAGAAACTGAACGTAAAGCATATAATTTTAAATACTTTGTGAAAACATCGAACACAGCTAGGATGTATTTCATTCCTCCACGTGCTTGTGGATAGGGTCCTGCAATATCTAAAGAAATTAACTGTAATGGCCTCTTAGGTATGATTGTGCGATTAGAATATTTGGCTTTCTGACATATGATGCATTTCCTAATATTACTCAATACTCTTCGCCTTAAATTTGGAAAGCAGCAGTATTGTATAATTTTATCTGTGCATTTGGTTACACCATAGTGTCCCCAAGTTCTGTGTGTAAATAAAATAAAATCATCAACATGAGCTTCAGGTAAGCAAACACACCAGTGCTGCGATTCAGGGTTTCGTCGGTGAAATAATTCTTCTTTGTGTAACGTGTAATATTTTTCAAGATGTGGGTCTGTTCCTGCACGTAATTTATTCTTTATCTGGATCCACCTGGGATCATTGTCCTGCAATATGGCTAACTTCCTGCACATGTTTTTGTAGTAAGGTGCAAATGTACCGTCATACATGAGTAAAATTTTGAAATCTGATGTTTGTTCTGTCACATCTGAAAATTCTTGTAGGCCTTGTGGGAAACGAGATAGAGCATCGGCTATAATGTTGGATTCTCCCTTTATATATATATAATATCAAAATCATATTCTTGTAGTGATGCACACCAGCGTGCAAGACGTGGATGTAATAACTTGCATGATAGCAGGAAAGAAAGAGCTTGATGATCAGTATAAAGCTTAGTACATTTTCCCCATAGAAAGTAACGAAACTTGCGAAATGCCCATACTATGGCAAGTGTTTCGCGCTCGGTCACTGAATATGACTTTTCGCATTCAGTGAGCGTGCGACTAGCAAAACTTATAGGTTTGATGACTGTTTGTTCATCTTCTACATGAATTTGGAATAAAAATGCTCCGAGCCCATAGGAACTTGCATCTGTTACTAGGCAAAAGTCTGACGTCTTGTCAGGATGACATAACAACGGTGCATTAACTAAAGCATTCTTAATCGCTTCAAAATCTGTCTGACAGAACTCTGTCCATTTCCAAATATTATTTCTTTTGAGTAAAGATAGAAGATGTGGACTGTTAAGAAGGTGGTAGGGTACAAATTTCCTGAAGAATGAAGATAGACCAAGAAAGGCTTTGATATGTTTACGATTCTGTGGGGATGGAAAATTCTTTATTGCATCAATTTTTCTTGAGTCTGGATAAATGCCTTCAGTTGATATGATGTGACCAAAGAATTTGATTTCTCTCCTCCCTAATTTCGTCTTAGATAAATTGATAGTGACACCTGCATCAGAAAACTTTGTCAGAAGTTGCTTCAAAAGATTTACATGTTCTTCCCAAGTAGTGGTGGCAATGACAATGTCGTCAACATAAACTGTGATTTGCGATAACAATTGTGGTCCAAGAACAGCATCTAAGGCTTCAATAAATACTCCAGCACTCACTCATAGACCAAAGGGTAGAACACAAAATTGATAACTACGTCCCTCACATAGAAGTGCAGTGTATTAACGACTGTTTTTATGGAGGTTCACCTGCCAAAATGAGGAGCAGAGGTCGATATTGGTTAAATACTGTACATTATGAAATTTTAAAAGTTGTTCTTCCAAATTAATAGGTCATGTGTTGATTGGGATTATAACTTTGTTAATTTCTCGTGCGTCCAGCACTAACCTTACACTACCATCCTCTTTATTAACTGCTAGTATCGGACTGCAATATGGTGAATGTGACCTTTCAATGATACCCCAAGCTTGCATTTTTTCAATCTCTTTCAAAACTGCGGGTTTCTTTGACCAAGGAATATTATAATATGTTCTACAGTATGTTTTGTGTGGCTTAACATCCATCTCATAAGTATAGCCTCTAATAATTCCAGGTTTCTCCACAAATACCTCAGCAAATTGCTGCAAAACTTCAAGTAATTCAAGTTGTTGTTCCTTCGTCAGATATTCAGATTCTGTGCATTTCTCATATAAATCATTAGGCTTAATTCCCTGAGATACAGCTTCATTAAAAGTTAAATCACATATGTTTTGTTGCTGGTGGATACACAAAATGTATCTGTTCAAATTTACCTTGTTTACTGTTTAAGTTTTTACCCTGTGTTAACTCTATTGTCAGTTGTTGTTGGTTTACGGTTAAATGACATTTCCCTTTTCCTAAATCTACGATTGCTTGATATTCATTCAAAAAGTCAATTCCTAATATGCAATGCATAACTAATTTGTCTACTACCAGAAAACTGTAATTGAGTGGTATATTTGAAAATGTGAAGTTAATTAGCACTTGAAATTTCACATTCTTTGATTTGTTATCAGTGACACTTATAATATGACAATTCTGTACTGGCAATGTTTGTATGTTCATTATTTGTTTGAGTTCATTATATAAGGACATTGAAATGACACTTGCTGCTGCTCCTGTATCTAACATTACTTCCACTTCATAACTACCAACCATAACTCGTGTTATAGCCTGAATAATCTTCCTTGTTTTACTGGTACTATTAAAATCTACATCCTGATATAATTCTTTTTCTATTTTCTTACTGTCATCATATCGGAGAAAACAAATCGTCGGTTCCGTTGCGCTCTGCTCCCTATTGACCGTAACTCGAGCGCTTAGCTCGGTCATCGTTCGTTTTCCGGCAAATTCGGTTGTTGCTGCGGATTGGGTTCATTGCCCAACTCAATAATATTTACATTTCTGTCGCGCGTCACCCAAGTATCAGCTGTTTGGTTGTTGACATTACCTCGCGTCGCATTGGGAGTTCCGTTAGGTACGAATTGAGGGTTGCTGTATTGCATGTGTCGTGGCGGTGGTCCATTGTGATTTCCCCATACATTATTTCGCCCACGACTGTAACTGCTATTGTCATTGCTGTTATTCCTGCAATACATGTTTGGATGTTGTTGGATGTTGTTTCTCTGAAAATATCCTGGATGGTACCTGTCTCTTCTTTGATCTGTATAATTTCGGTTCCTTCTTCTGTTGTTAGTTTGAATATAACTGTTATTGTTCTGATTGTAATTATTGTTTGGATAACCATTATAGTAATAATTACTGTTTCCTTGCCAATGCTGTGAGTTGTTTCTCCTAATACTGAATGGATTTGTCCCAGTGTAGTGCGAATTGTTTCTTTGAGTGTTTTGTTGTGGTGTCGGAGGCGGATTCCAATAGCCTCTGTCATTTCTGTTGTGCGTACGCGAATTGCTTGGATGGATCGGATACAATTGATTGAAATTCCTGATCTCATCTCTGTAAACAACATCTATCTCATCAACATAACTAAAAAAATTCTTTATGTTGTCCTCGGACACTCCTATTAATTTATCACGGTAAGGAAATGGTAAGTGGCTTTTAAGTGTTCTAATTACATCTGGTAAATCTGCTGGTTTTGTCCAATATAATGTTTTGTCTAGGTAGCGTTCAAAGTATTGTCGTAAAGTCTCTTTCTTCGGGTTGTAAATTTCTGGATTGTATACTTCTCGTTTTAAACTTTGCTGTTCTGTGATCGACCAGAATTCCTCAAGAAATGCTTGTTCAAACTGTTCAAATGTTAAACATCGTCTTTTAATTGCTGCTCCCCACTTAGCTGCTCTTCCACGTAACAAATTTGTAACATATCGAATTTTGTCAGCTTCTAACCAATGTCTCAGGAAAATACCATCAAAAGAGCAAATGAAAACAATCGGATGCACTTTGTCTTTCTCATCACATGAAAATGTCTGAAAGTATCCATGTCGTACTAATGTTTCATCAGCTACTCCCGATGGTATTATGGGTCCTGTATTTTGTGTCAAACTGTGCATAGTATGTGGTGATGTCTGATAGTAATTTTGATCTTGTGGTAGCATTGAAAATGGTTCATTGGGATTTGTATCACTCATTGGTAATTCTATTTTCGGCAGGGTGCTGGGTCTAGCATTATTATGATTCTCATTTATGTTTTGGTTGTCTGTTATGGGTTTTGGTATCACTGACGAACTTGGTATTACATTCTCTTTAAGTTTACGTACCTCTTTCTGAATATTATATGTTTCTCCCTTTACTTGTTCCTTTGTCTTATCTAAAATGATCTGTGTCATTGTCTCAAACTTCTCATCTAAATAATCATCACATAATTTGCATTCATGTACAAGTTTTTCTGCTAGAGTTGTGTCATTCTTTAAAGATGCTACATCTGCTCTGTCTTCAAGCTTTTCTAACTTTTCCTGTAAGGATTTCTGCTCCAATGTTACATCATTTAATCTGTCTGAAAGGTCTGTAATCGTCAGGTCTAAGTGTTCTTGGTTTGTTTTTACGGAATTGTGTGAATGTCGTAATTCGTCAACTTGGGTACTGGTTTTCTGTTGTTCAAAAACTACTGTTAACAATTTCTCATTACATCGTTGTAAGTCAGTTTTTGTCTCGTCACTGAATTCCACAAATACCTTTTCTTGTCTCGTAACCTTGTCTGTTAAGTCAGTAAATTTCCTTCCAAGACTACTGGTGGTTTCTATCAAGTCGGCAATTTGTCTCAATTGTTTTTCAAAATTTTGTTTTATGTCCCGTGTCAGTTCATCGAATTTAGTGTCAAATTTCCCAATGTCACGTTTTAAATTGTCGTGTAAAGTGTCAAATCTTTTGTCTAAAGTGTCAAATTTTCTGTTTTGGTCACCAAGTAACTTCAGAATCTGGTTGAGCATGTCAGAGTCCTGTGTCTTAGTTTCGTCATTTTTTCGTGTCTGATTGATGTCTGGTTCTGAAGTTGACGTTGTCAATGTCACGTTTTGTCGCGTAGTACTCATTCTCATTCGCCTGTATATCTGTTTAAATATAGGGGTTGTTGTCTTAATCGATCCGGTAAAATTATGTCTTGAACATCCTCCCTATTAAGTTCAGTATTCATTTGACTGTCGGACATGTTTTGCAATGTGTCACTTTCACTAAGCTCGTCCGCGGAAACAATTTCTACGCGTCTAGCGTCCATCTTGCGATTTTCGTAATTAATTGCAAATAAAATTTTCCAATGGTAAAAAAATTTTTTAAATATGATATGTTGAAATCTGAAATTTCTCTTATGGAAATGGAGATTTCTATATGATTTCTAATTAGAAATTGAATTATTAAATTGGCACTGAAATTTCCCTCTCACAAATAAATGACTGTGAATATGCTCTTCACTTATCATTTGCAATAATAGTAGTAAATCAATTTTAACTACAATTTGAAAAAATTATTTCGAAATAAATGGATCGGAATAAAGGAAGTACAGATGGCTGCTTGAAACTGGAAAAAATGTGAATTTCTGTACTCACCATTTTTTTTTTTTTTGTTCTTATGTTGCAAATGTAGCGTCAAATATACAGTTTTCAATCCAAAATTTTTCTTTCGCGTCCATGCAAATTATTTTATGGAACGTTATCTTTTTTCCCTTTTTTTTACCAAATTAATTTCCGCAACATGAAAATGAAAATTAACACGAATTAATAACAGGGAAAACAATATTGTTGTAAATTTCATGCACATAACATTACAATTGAAATGAATGAGACTTAGTCCAAATTCATTTTCTGATGCTATTAAGTGGTTAAAATTAGATAAAATGTCCAAAATTTATAATAACTGCACTTGTATCAAATCCAAACTGCACTTGTATCAAATCCGAAGATTGCAAGTCCTGTCACCAGAACGCCAATTGTACTGTTACCTTTTATTATCTTCTCCTCATTAGCTATTGAAACAACCTTGCTTTGTAATGTAATTTTAATTTTCACCCAAAGCACATTCAACCATCGCCGAAAAATACACGTCTTTCGTATCAAAACAAGAGAGAGAGAGGGAGAGAGAGAGAGAGTCCTCCATTAGTTCTTAAAAACAAAAACCTACGCAAAAGTAAAAAAAAAAAAAGAACAAAATTATTTATAAAATCGGTCGCTGGCGCAGCGCTCTTCTGCGTGCGCGATCGTAAATTATAACTTTGTACTGGCGGAGGCGCGGAAGTCAAAGTACCATTACACTATGACAACAGGTATTTGACCATGTGTGGCCCGAGATCCACCCCCTATACTTTCAAGAATCAGTCCCAGTCCTGTTTTGGTATAGGCCATGCTTAGTGAAACCCCATCTGTTGATAGTCCCGATGGGCACCAGAGAAACATGAGCAAAGTTGGCTGCCCTCAGGGCCATCCCTAACCCCACGTTGATTCGCCTCACAGCTCCATCAAGGTGAGGTCGATCATGACACCAGAACAGCTCAACAAAGTGTATGCTGGCTTCCTCTTCATTTCATGAATTATCTTGCCTAATAGATATGAAGCATAAACCATGATTTTTCTCAATGGCAATTCATGTTTTGCTCATTATTGGTTCCTTTAATTTGAAATGGTGTAATATTTTTTAGTTAAATTTATTCCTGCGATGTATTTTGGCTATGTAAATGATGCAACACTTACATTTTGAGCTTCAAATAAATAAATAAATAAGTAAATAAAGTCTGAACTTTTGTTCTGAAATTAGTTTAATAGCACTACTTCAGATATGCATATTCAATATCTTCAATAGACCTGTAGCTAAGGAGATACTGAATAAAAAGTGTATGTCAATTTTTCATTTACAACTCATAAACAGAAATGAAAATTATTAAATACAGTTCATTATACATCAATCCAATTTTAAAGGGAGAAATATGATTAAGACAGATTTTAAATTAGACATTATGTATGATATGCATCATTCTTTGTGTATTTTGAAGTAACTAATTTCCAATCTAGTGTTTACAGTACCGTATTTGTATTCATCTCATAACATACATTTTACAGATCTTGTGATCATATTGTACAGCAAGAGATTCATCAATTTTTGGCCTATAATGTATATAGTTACATAATTAGTAACATAATTTTTAATGCTCATTTTATCAGAAAGGTTTATGTTGAACACATTATTAACTGGAATGAGATTTTCACTCTGCAGAGGAGTGTGCGCTGATATGAAACTTCCTGGCAGATTAAAACTGTGTGGCCGACCGAGACTCGAACTCGCAGGAGAGCTTCTGTAAAGTTTGGAAGGTAGGAGACGAGATACTGGCAGAAGTAAAGCTGTGAGTACCAGCCGTGAGTCATGCTTCGGTAGCTCAGATGGTAGAGCACTTGCCCGCGAAAGGCAAAGGCCCCGAGTTCGAGTCTCGGTCGGGCACACAGTTTTAATTTGCCAGGAAGTTTCACATTATTAACTGTTTTTCTCATGATGTACAGTATCTAATGTTTGAATTTTCAGTCATTATTTTATACAAACATAAAAGTGTGATATTAAGGATCTTTTCAAATGATCATCTCATTGTGTATAAATCTGTCAGTTGAATGGCAGCATTTTTCACTGTAGTGAACCTATCTCCATGCTCAGTACATCTCTGCTCTTGAGTTTATAGTAGACTTTCATTCTCATATTCTTGGGACAGTGTTATAATCTACCACTTTAAAAATTTTTAAGGAGAGACATTACTTCTTTGTGTGCTTTATGTTATTCATCAATAAATGTCATACAACTTAACAATGAAATGATTAGGTACTGCTGGAAAATAAACATCTGTTTTTCTTTCAATATTATGAGAAGGAAAGTTGCTACTCACCATACAGCAGAAATGCTGAGTTGCAGATAGGCACAATACAAAAATTTTCACACTTAAAGCTTTTGGCCAGTGGCCTTTGTCCACAATAGACATACATATGTACACACACATCCAAATGCAACTCACAAGCATGACTGCAATCTCAGGCAACTGAAACCACACTCTGTGTGGTGAGTAGCAACTTTCCTTCTCATAATACTATTGCATTCGATCCTGGATTTTCCATTGTCTCTTTTTCTTTCAATTCTTTTTTTTATAAACCTATTCTCTACTCATCACTAGTTTTTTTCCATCCCAAACTTTCAATCATCATATACATGATTCATAGATACACAGATACTATTATTTTTCATTAGCACTGATATACAGATATTATTATTTATCATTAGTACTGCTTTGTCATAGGTAGAACGATTAATGATTAATTCACATTTTCAGATTGAATTCAGCATTACATATATGCCACTGTTTCCTGGTGAATTCAGGGAAAAGCTTGAAGTAATCTGTACAGAACTTGGTTTATTTCCCTATGAATTATTGCTCACAGCTATTCCAGCTCTGCCTGAGAGACCAATGAACCTGAACTGCACACTTGGCTGCAATGTTACTGCACTTGCTTCTATTGAAAACAAAGCAAGTGTTAAGGCATCATTTAACTGTGAAGTGAGTAAACATAGTAGCTAGCTATTTAAACATGCTTTACCTGAAATAAAACAAGGGGAGGTAACCTATAAAATATTACATAATTAGGCAAAGTTTTGACATATTTTTTGCAAATATTTAATCATGAGGTAATATTAGTAATGCTGCTGTACACAATGAGCACAACATAAATATATCTAAAAACTGTGTAACAAAATTCCAGTAGATGATTTAATTTCTGCTGGGTGCTAAATCAGACCAAAATGCATATCTAAATACTGTCTCAGTGGGGGAGGATGAAATGCAAGTGCTTTCAAAATGTAGCTTCTTCATGGGTGCAAACTTTTATTAGCAAGATGCAAGTGACAGTAAAATGAAAACATACCGATGGAACTATATTGAACATTTATGTTGATTTAGAACAATAACAACAACACATTGCTTGAAATTAATGATAACACACAGGCAACAGAAGCTGACTGTGAGAAACTCAGGGCATCTTCACTGCTTGTGTAGGCATGATTGTGGGATACTGGGGGCCTTGAAGTACAAGGATTCTAATTTAAAACATGTGTCCCATGGGGATGGGGAAAGGTGGGTGGGGGGTGGGGGGGTGGGGGGGGAAGGGGGGTGCAATGCATTTGAATGGCATACCACTGAATTGAATTCCAAATATTCATAATATGTTGGGAACCTATCACCTCCAAGTGCTGCTAGGCTTGTCCAAGAAAGATAGACCTTTGTATGAATGAAATTTATTTTGCTACCTTCTGACAAGATGAAGAATGAGTCTTCAAACTCTTCCCTTCAACTCCCAGCCTACTAAGAGAGTGTGAGACGGCAGTCTTCCTGAGCAGTCATTTAATTAGAAAAAGCACACACATTGCAACAGGACACTCAAGTGTCAAATTCACTTCATCATCATTGCAAGGAAGTGTGAGGTTACCTACCTGTAAACCCTTACACTGGTTACAGGAAATACACTCCTGGAAATTGAAATAAGAACACCGTGAATTCATTGTCCCAGGAAGGGGAAACTTTATTGACACATTCCTGGGGTCAGATACATCACATGATCACACTAACAGAACCACAGGCACATAGACACAGGCAACAGAGCATGCACAATGTCGGCACTAGTACAGTGTATATCCACCTTTCGCAGCAATGCAGGCTGCTATTCTCCCATGGAGACGATTGTAGAGATGCTGGATGTAGTCCTGTGGAACGGCTTGCATTGCCATTTCCACCTGGCGCCTCAGTTGGACCAGCGTTCGTGCTGGACGTGCAGACCGCGTGAGACGACGCTTCATCCAGTCCCAAACATGCTCAATGGGGGACAGATCTGGAGATCTTGCTGGCCAGGGTAGTTGACTTACACCTTCTAGAGCACGTTGGGTGGCACGGGATACATGCGGATGTGCATTGTCCTGTTGGAACAGCAAGTTCCCTTGCCGGTCTAGGAATGGTAGAACGATGGGTTTGATGACGGTTTGGATGTACCGTGCACTATTCAGTGTCCCCTCGACGATCACCAGTGGTGTACAGCCAGTGTAGGAGATCGCTCCCCACACCATGATGCCGGGTGTTGGCCCTGTGTGCCTCAATCGTATGCAGTCCTGATTGTGGCGCTCACCTGCACGGCGCCAAACACGCATACGACCATCATTGGCACCAAGGCAGAAGCGACTCTCATCGCTGAAGACGACACGTCTCCATTCGTCCCTCCATTCACGCCTGTCGCGACACCACTGGAGGCGGGCTGCATGATGTTGGGGCGTGAGCGGAAGACGGCCTAACGGTGTGCGGGACCGTAGCCCAGCTTCATGGAGACGGTTGCGAATGGTCCTCGCCGATACCCCAGGAGCAACAGTGTTCCTAATTTGCTGGGAAGTGGCGGTGGGGTCCCCTACGGCACTGCGTAGGATCCTACGGTCTTGGCGTGCATCCGTGGGTCGCTGCGGTCCGGTCCCAGGTCGACGGGCACGTGCACCTTCCGCCGACCACTGGCGACAACATCGATGTACTGTGGAGACCTCACGCCCCACGTGTTGAGCAATTCAGCGGTACGTCCACCCGGCCTCCCGCATGCCCACTATACGCCCTCGCTCAAAGTCCGTCAACTGCACATACAGTTCACGTCCACGCTGTCGCGGCATGCTACCAGTGTTAAAGACTGCGATGGAGCTCCGTATGCCACGGCAAACTGGCTGACACTGACGGCGGTGGTGCACAAATGCTGCGCAGCTAGCGCCATTCGACGGCCAACACCACGGTTCCTGGTGTGTCCGCTGTGCCGTGCGTGTGATCATTGCTTGTATAGCCCTCTCGCAGTGTCCGGAGCAAGTATGGTGGGTCTGACACACCGGTGTCAATGTGTTCTTTTTTCCATTTCCAGGAGTGTATTCCAATAATGTACACTACACAAATCTTAATTAATATGGCTTTTCCTACATTTGTTGTCACTATAGGCACTATGAGCACAAATTCAGCTCACATGCAACTGCCTCACACAGGAAAGCATCTTCACATTACTGCTCAACAGTATGGCAGTGACAGAATAATAACAATACACAATCAAAATTGAATTCCAATACAACAAACACTTTGCTATAGTGGCTTCAGTTTAAGTGGGTGATGCACTGTGTCTTTTAATCAATGAAACAAATAGATGAGTGTCCATAGAGACACAATACATAGTCAGGGTCCAAATTATTCAAAGGAAGATTTTGTAAAAATTAATACCAATCAGTATTCGGATTTGATATATTAAGTAGGTGACACAGACACACTGATAAGTGATGCTGCAAATGCTGGTGACAGACATGTACTTTATACAGTTCGCTTATATAAAATTGTTATGTAGACGTTAACGTGACATTGACTACAGGCAGAGTTTACTATGCAAACATGCTACATAATGTTGTTGCTGTGATTTCTGAGCTCAGACTGAAGATTCTGGAGTAGGGTTACCATTATAAAGACTTGCATATGAACATTTATGTATTTCCGAAACTACATAATGATTTGAAAAACTGGTTGATGAAATTTTTCTAATTTACATGAGCTATATGTTACAACAGTAATTTGGTAGGGGTTAGTAAACTGCAAAAGATTTGGGACCATATTGTATATCTATGTTGGGAATAACTCATTTACCGCTGTATAGAAAATTGTATTTAAATGTATTGAAGAAAAAAAACAGCTGTATTGAAAATTATGATAAATTATGCAAATTCTTAATTAATAGCTTAATTAACTAGTGTAGATTGTAACTCAATCTTAAAAAATTAGAGCAACAAAAGTATAGCAGTAGAAACTGAAATTTAACAACAACGGCTAAATCTGCAATAGAAATTTTGAGTATGGATGAACTTTAATATGAATTATCTTTTAAGTTAATGAGTTTCAGAAAAATCACAGCATGATACTGTAAACTCGTTATGTTGGTCTTTATAGTGAGTAATGTCAATATTTTTAGGACTACCCATTCGTTCAAATTAGCATTCACTACAGTAACAATTTCAAGTCTCAATTATTTTTAATTAATATGGATTCCAGAAAAACTAAATGCACCATTGGGAGCTGCATATTGAAAACTATAGTCTGACTAATAAATTTGCATGAACACAACCCATTTCTTGTTTTGAAAGGTTCAACAACATATTATACATATGTGCACTAGCAGACTACTAGATGAAAGGAACAATGAGATGAAAAAAAATTAATTATTAACAGAGTGTAATTACAGAATGAATATTGGTTCCAGCTTGCTGTGTTATGGAGGGAGATTAGTTTCCACAAAGCTTCATCTTTTTACGTTAAGAAGAGATCATCTACAACTACATCTGTATGGCAGGGGTACCTCGTTGTGGGATGTGTCCTAAAATGACATACCATAAGGGAAAAACTGTTATTTGGTTGCATTGTTTGAATTACCAGGTTCGTTTCTTGTAAGTTAACATTGAAAACTGTTAACTACACAGTGATACCAGAAAAAAACTATGTTGTACACAATATGATTATTACAATGTCCTATTAGAGAACTTGCACAATGTCATGTCATGAGAGTGTTTGAGTAAAATGGTGTACTTACATGTCTTCTATACATACTGACTGGATATTCGTTTTTATTTACAAACATAATATGTTAACATCACAAAAGTGTCAGTTATGAAATTATAGGGAGGCTAATGAACACTTATTGTTTATTCCATGTCTGCTAGCTGAATTTATTGCCTGTTTCATTCCTCTTGGGTAACTCAAATACTAGTTACTTACATGATTCAATGTAAGTCCAAATAGCTCAGATTCAAGGTCTTTAATGAGTTGTAACAGCTCAATTTCTAGATGCATTAAAATCATTCGATGAAACTGACCTAAACTTTTATCAGCTGCTACAACTTGCTTATTCTTGCCTTGTACTCTCCTTCTTAAAGTAGCTTGAAACATGACAAACATTTTTGAGGCATGCTGCCAGACCATTTGCTTGTTAGTAACACCATCAACAGGGTTCTGCGTACTCACTGAATAATAATAATAATAATAACAACAACAACAACAACAATAACAATACTGACCTATATCTTATGGTCCATAAACAGAAATGAATGACAAGACATAAACTGTGATTGTGGATAAAATGACATATCTATAGCAAAGTATTTACACAGCCTTTTTGTAAAAAATATTATAAATCAATGATCCACATGTAGTATGTCACAGAAGAAAAATTGTCACAACTTGTACAACCCAGTGTGCACAGATTCTTCACATAACACTTAAGCATCTATGGAAACGGGGCTTGTCATTTCTTGTGTAATAGTGTTGCCAACATGAGAACATGATCTTATGCCAAAAAGTTATACCTCTTGTGGAAGTAACAAGAAACATGAGGTACGTCATTTTAGCAGACTACCATTGCTAGTCCTTATGTTTCCTGTTCCACTTCCAAAATGGAATGAGAGAAAAAGTACTGTTTTCTACATGCCTCCATACAAGATCCAATGTCCCTTATATTGTCTTCATGTTGCATACACATGTAGTCAGTCGCAAATGCCCATTCTCTGAAACTTTTTAACAGCATTTTGTGACAAGAATGTTGTCTTCTTTCCAAGGATTTTCATTGCATTCACTAACCAACTTTGTAATGCTCACATGTTGATCAAACCTATCAGTAACAAATTCTAGCAGCACACCTCTGAATTTCTTCATTGTCTTTTTTTAATCTTACCTGGGGGGTGATCCCAAACTGTTGAGCAGTACTCAAAACTTGGTCACACATGTGTTCTGTACAAGGCCTCCTTCATTGTGAACTAAATTTTCCTAAAATTCCCCCAGTAAACCAAAGATGACCATTCACCTTACCTACTACCATCCTTACACACGTATTACACTTCATACTGCTTTGCAAAGTGATCCCTTCTAATGGTTTTGGTGACAAGAGAAGTGGTGCAAAACTGGACTGCGAACTTCACACTTCTCTTACCACAGTTGACTTACCTGAAACTTTTAGCCGACCCTCTTCTCTGGATATGCGACTGCGTCAATCTCCGCAACTTCTTCTCCAAAGAAATAATGCTGGGTAGAGGAACTAAAAATGCTCTCTCTCTCTCTCTCACTAGAAATAACTCGGTACCCTCATACTTTCAGTTCAGTTCAGGTATATTTTCATCTCCACAAGTTTCACATAAACATACAAATTCTTGCAAGTCAACTACGATGATAACTTTTAGATACTACTAAATATAATTACAATGTGGTAGGTTGAATAACCCCCAGATATTCAAAAACAGGTCTTGCTTCTAGCAAGTCTAACACCAAGATTAAGCAAGATTCTCAGACAAATCATGTTTCAATTGTATACAACAATTACAATTATTCGACCACCAAGGAGTAATATGTAGTTATTCTTTGCACCCTCCATACGGGTTCTATGGTGTGAGCGGCAAACACTTGTCAGCAGCGCTCATCTGAAGCAACTCCTGTCCTCCAAGAACCAATGTCCATCCTGCAAACACAGACATGTGTTGCGCAGTAAATAGGCTCTCTCACTTATCTTTAAAACATCGGGTGTTTGAGGCAGCAGAAGGTCGAGTGGTTCCAGAGTTTACATGGAAATTCTCAAATCACTACACCCTATATATTTAATTGATGTGAGTGTGTCAAGCAGCACATCAATAATACTACAATCAAATATTACAAGATTGTTTTACCTAACCATTCGCAGTACCTTACATTTTTCTACATTTAGAGGAATCTACCATTCATCACCCAAACAGCACTTTTACCAATGAGTTTGCTACATCACAACACACAACAAAAGTTCTAATGTCAGATATGTTGGATGAATTGTGCAACAGTCCCAATTTTTGTACATACAAGGTCTGTTTAAAAAATTCTAGCACTCTGTCCACAAAATTTTTCAATGCTTACGTTTTACTTACTGTGCATGGTCTCCTTCAAATACTATCCTCCACATTTGATATACCACTCTCAATGCTGTTTCCACTTCTGGAAGCAGTCTTGGTATGCCTTGTGTGAAGCACCATCTGAAAATTTTCTTTTATCTCATCTATCATTGCAAATATAGGAATGACTCAGTTCACTCCTACATCCAACCACGATCCACCCCCACTGCCCCTAAATTTTCCCCTGTTAACGTTCCAGAATTTCTTAACATCAAACTTTGCCTCACTCTCATTCCCCAAATCCCTCAAACTGCAAACTAACCATACATCCACAAAAAAAACACAGTCCACCACCTAAAAACTGATCCTGACCTTCTAATTCTACCTGCTGACAAAGGCTTCACCACTGTAGCTTTGAACAGCATGGATTACCTGGCAGAAGGACTCCGCCAGCTGTCAGATAGACTCTGCCAGCTGTCAGATATATCCACTGACAAACGCTGTCACAGTGACCCCATTTCAGAAAGCCAACAGGATCTCCAGCCTCTCGTCAAATCCTTAGGCCTATCCTGGAACCTCTCCCCAGGTGGATCTCTCTCCTCACCCCTATCACACCCCACCCTCCTACCTTCTACATGTTCTTAAAACCCATAAACCCAACCTCACTGGTAGCCCCATTGTGACCGTTTAATGAGCCTCCACTGAGAGAATTTCTGCTGTTGTAGACCAACACCTGCAACCTATTAATCGAAACCTACCCTCCTATATAAAAGTTACCGACCATTTCCTCTAGAGATTCTCAACAATTCCTTTTCCTTTACCACAGGGTATCCTGCTCATCACTATTGATGCCATCTCCCTTTACACTAACATCCCTAATGTCCATGGCCTTACCGCTATTGAACACTGTCTTTCATAATACCAGATGGATTCCAAACCAACAGCCTCCTTCCAAGTCAACATGACCAACTATATCCTCACCCACAATTACTTTTCCTTTGAAAGTATTACCTACAAACAAATCTGGGGCATGGCTATGAGCTCACACATGGTACCATCCTATCTCACCCTATTCATGGGCCATCTAGAGGAATCCTTCCTAAAAACCCAGAATCCGGGTCATGCACATTCGCAGTTCTCGTAAAGATAAGTGTTTAATTGCATAGCAACAATTAATTAAGGCAATATTACATCATAATTAGCAAATTAATACCTATTGTAAGCTATCAATTGATGGATTCACATTTTTTGTGTAATTTTCTGAAAAAAGAAAACATTTCCTAGGCACGAGTTTTGGACTAGGATTTGTTTACGTTGTTATATACTGTAAAGTTACGTCATTATTTCAACAAAGTAAAGTTGTGTTTTTAATGTATTCTTATATGATATCCATTTGATTCTCTAGTAGGTAGTCAAAGTGAAAAGTACCAAAATAAGTGGAAACTTTATACAGTTTAGGCTCAATTCTTTGTTTACTTTTTGTTTCATTACATAAATAATACACGTTACATAAATTTTGTTTCTCCAGAAGTTTTGAATTAGTATCTGAACTTAAGGCTTAAACTTTCTAAGAAATTTAATATATTAATTGAGTAGTCTACAAAGTTATTCTTGTTGTAACTCAGACTAAAGATAATATTTGTTTGCCATGAGTGAGAAGTATATGACTTGCTGTAGGACTGTTAGTGCTGGGGTGTGAGGGTTGTTGCAGTTTCTTTCGTGTGGGTGACTATAGCAAAAAATTTAATATATTAATTGAGTAGTCTACAAAGTTATTCTTGTTTTAACTCAGACTAAAGATAATATTTGTTTGCCATGAGTGATTGTTGCAGTTTCTTCCATGTGGGTGACTACAGCAGCGTGGGAATTGGGGAAATGAACAAGGCTCATTGGTTGTGCAGGATTTGCTGTAGAGATAGGAAGATAGTGGAACAGGAGCAGAAGATTGCTGCCCTTCAGGTGGAACTAGACAAAGTGAAATTAGATCTGGAAAGGTTAAGGAGGAAGAAGGGAAAAGAGAGGTGGGAAGTGACAACAGGTTACAGAAAAAATAGGAAGAGGATGTTTTCAGACAGTGTGCTTGTGAATATGGAAAACAGGTTTGATCTGCTGTCACAGTTGGAAACTGATGACCCACAAATAGATATAGGAGTAGACAGGACACAACAAACTTTCAAAAAGTGTTTGAAAAGTAAGAAGACAGAAAAAGCTGCGAAGAAGAAGGAAGTTTTGTTGTTAGGTAGTTCACATGGTAGAGGTGTTGGCAACTGTTGCAGGATGAACTAGGGTCAGATTGCCAGGTCACAAGCTTTTTTAAACCTAGTTCAAGTCTGGGACAGGTGATAGAGGATGTAGGTTCACTTTGTAAAGACTTCACAAAGGAAGACACCGTGGTAGTAGCGGGTTGGGCGGGCAACAGCATAGGTAGGAACCAAAATTATTCAATTGAGAGTGACCTGATAAAGATAGCTTCAGCAATGAGACATACTGATGTTGGGCTTGTGTCTGTTCTGAGTCACCATGACCGGCCTCATTTAAACTCTTCTGTTAGGAGAGTTAATTTAGAGGTGGAACGGCTGCTTGGATCAGGCATGGGGTCTCATATCGGTGTGGTTCCTGTTGACTCTATCAGTAGGTGGGACTATACTAGGCATAGCCTTCACCTCAACAGGACGGGGAAGGGAAAACTGTCTGGGCTAATAGCAAATAACTTAAGGGGGGGGGGGGGGGGCATTGTCACAAGTGGTAAAGTACCAGTGGTTACAAGTGACAGATCAGCAGTTTTTTTAGGGTAGGAAGGGCAGAAACAAAAGTTGTTCAGAGACAGGCTGAAAATGACATTCACATTAATAAAACAGGCAGCCAGAAAGCAAATTTTAATGTACACAATTCATGCAGACAGCCTCTGATTGAAACTAAAGATACTCAAAAATTGGCAGGAAAATTAGGTTCATCCAGTTGTAATTCAGCCAATGCACAAAATCAGCTATCACTATTGCATCAGAATATCCAAGGACTAAGGGGTAAGTTTAATGAGTTGCTTATTTGTGTTCAAGAATTAGAGTTGAGCAAACCAGTTGATATAATCTGTCTCTCTGAACATCATGTGACCACTGGTATATATATATATATATAGATTCCAAACTGAACAATCCATTGCCCTCACCCACCTAATCCTTCACCTACACATCAACTCAGCCAATGAACACACCCGTCAACTCCTATCCTTAATAAAAGTCCTCAATCTTTCCTCTCCCACATCCACGCCGGCTGTTCAGAGCATCCTCCTACAGACCAATCGCAAATTAGAACAGCATGCCACCCTCCACCTCAAAAGACTATCCAATCTCCTGGTTTCCCACTTCCGGAAAGGCAACTCGCTCACCCTTCACAACCTTTCCAGCAAACCTCAACCTCCTCTCATTGCACACAGACCCAGTCTCTCCCATCTACACGATCTCCCACTTCCAGCTCCACTCCCCCCAAAACCCCAAAATTCCAATCAACACAATCTGGAACCACAACACCCTAATTCAGAAGTTAACCTCTCTTCCAAACCTCTCTCCCAATCCGAAACCTCTGTCCTATCCAAAGGCCTCACCTTCAGCCCCACTCCCAGATTCAACCAAACAGCCCTAGTCAAAGATTTACTGTCCTACACCCGTACTCTCTGCTGGAAATATCACTTTGCCACGAAGAAAAATGATCCTAATCCTACTCCTAATGGTCCAACTCCCCAAGACACTATCCAAATTGAACCCTGCCTGGAACAGTTCCATCCTCCGTCACAGCGGGACCCACCTCCTCTTCCTCAAAATCACCCTCTCCAAACTTTCCAGGAATTTCTGACTTCCAGCCTTGCCTCTCAATCCTTCTTAAAAAACCTTAATCCTACTCCTAACATCACCACTGCTGAAGCCCAGGCTATCCGTGATCTGAAGGCTGACCGATCCATCGTCATTCTTCCGGCAGACAAGGGGTCCACAACCGTGGTACATGATCGTTGGGAGTATGTGACTGAGGGACTGCGTCAGCTTTCAGATAACACTACATACAAAGTTTGCCAAGGTAATCCCATTCCTGGTGTCCAGATGGAGCTTCAAGGAATCCTCAGAACCTTAGGCCCCCTACAAAACCTTTCACCTGACTCCATCAACCTCCTGACCCCACCTACACCCCGCACCCCTACCTTCTACCTTCTTCCTAAAATTCACAAACCCAATCATCCCGGCCATCCAATTGTAGCCGGCTACCAAGCCCCCACAGAACATATCTCTGCCTATGTAGATCAACACCTTCAACCCATCACATGCGGTCTCCCATCCTTCATCAAGGACACCAACCACTTTCTTGAACGCCTGGAATCCCTACCCAGTCTGTTACCGCTGGAAACCATCCTTGTAACCATTGATGCCACTTCCTTTACACAAATATTCCGCACGTCTAGGGCCTCGCTGCGATGGAGCACTTCCTTTCACACCGATCACCTGCCACCCTACCTAAAACCTCTTTCCTCATTACCTTAGCCAGCTTCATCCTGACCCACAACTTCTTCACTTTCAAAGGCCAGACATACCAACAATTAAAGGGAACAGCCATGGGCACCAGGATGGCCCCCTCTTACGCCAACCTATTCATCTTTTGCTTAGAGGAAGCCTTCTTGGTTACCCAGGCCTGCCAACCCAAAGTTTGGTACAGATTTATTGATGACATCTTCATGATCTGGACTCACAGTGAAGAAGAACTCCAGAATTTCCTCTCCAACCTCAACTCCTTTGGTTCCATCAGATTCACCTGGTCCTACCCCAAATCCCATGCCACTTTCCTTGATGTTGACCTCCATCTGTCCAGTGGCCAGCTTCACACGTCCGTCCACATCAAACCCACCAACAAGCAACAGTACCTCCATTATGACAGCTGCCACCCATTCCACATCAAACGGTCCCTTCCCTACAGCCTAGGTCTTCATGGCAAACGAATCTGCTCCAGTCCGGAATCCCTGAACCATTACACCAACAACCTAAAAACAGCTTTCGCATCCCGCAACTACCCTCCCGACCTGGTACAGAAGCAAATAACCAGAGCCACTTCCTCATCTCCTCAAACCCAGAACCTCACACAGAAGAACCCCAAAAGTGACCCACTTGTGACAGGATACTTTCCGGGACTGGATCATACTCTGAATGTGGCTTTCCAGCAGGGATAAGACTTCCTCAAATCCTGCCCTGAAATTAGATCCATCCTTCATGAAATCCTCCCCACCCCACCAAAAGTGTCTTTCCACCGTCCACCTAACCTGCGTAACCTCTTAGTTCATCCCTATGAAATCCCCAAACCACGTTCCCTACCCTCTGGCTCCTACCCTTGTAACTGCCCCCAATGTAAAACCTGTCCCATGCAACCTCCCACCACCACCTACTCCAGTCCTGTAACCCGGAAGGTGTACACGATCAAAGGCAGAGCCACGTGTGAAAGCACCCACGTGATTTACCAACTGACCTGCCTACAATGTGAGGCTTTCTATGTGGGAATGACCAGCAACAAACTGTCCATTCGCATGAATGGACACAGGCAGACAGTTTTTGTTGGTAATGAGGATCACCCTGTGGCTAAACATGCCTTGGTGCACGGCCAGCACATCTTGGCACAGTGTTACACCGTCCGGGTTATCTGGATACTTCCCACTAACACCAACCTGTCAGAACTCCGGAGATGGGAACTTGCCCTTCAGTATATCCTCTCTGCTCGTTATCCGCCAGGCCTCAATCTCCGCTAATTTCAATTTGCCGCCGCTCATACCTCACCTGTCTTTCAACAACATCTTTGCCTCTTTACTTCCGCCCGACTGACATCTCTGCCCAAACTCTTTGCCTTTACAAATGTCTGCTTGTGTCTGTGTATGTGCGGATGGATTTGTGTGTGTGTGTGCGAGTGTATACCTGACCCTTTTTTTCCCCCTAAGGTAAGTCTTTCCGCTCCCGGGATTGGAATGACTCCTTACCCTCTCCCTTAAAACCCACATCCTTTCGTCTTTCCCTCTCCTTCCTTCTTTCCTGATGAGGCAACAGTTTGTTGCGAAAGCTTGAATTTTGGGTGTATGTTTGTGTTTGTTTGTGTGTCTGTCGACCTGCCAGCACTTTCATTTGGTAAGTCACATCATCTTTGTTTTTAGATATATTTTTCCTACGTGGAATGTTTCCCTCTATTATAACCATATATATATATATATATATATATATATATATATATATATATATATATATATATAGAGAGAGAGAGAGAGAGAGAGAGAGAGAGAGAGGAAATATGGAGAAAGGAGGAGTTGCCATATTTGTCAGAAACGGTTTTGATTTCAAGAATATTGATATTAATAAATTTTGCTCAGAGCAGCACTTAGAAGCTTGTGCAACAGAAGTAGTATTTCATATTAAGTCCTTTATAATAGCAGGTACATACAGATAACCTTCAGGAAATTTTAACCTCTTCATAAAAAATCTGAAAGCTCTGCTGTCCCACCTCATAGCAAAAAACAAGGAAATAGTGGATGCTGGAGATTTTAATGTGGATTAATTGGAAAGCTCTGTCAGTGAACAATTGTTGCAGTCAGTAACACTATCATTCAATTTAGTTCTACTGTGAACTTTGCTACTAGGATATGTAAATGCTCTGAGACTGCTGTTGATAATATCTTTGTAGATAAATCTACGGAAAAAAGTCATATCACAAAACCAATAGTAAATGGGCTATCTGATCATGATATGCAGCATCTTGTGTTAAAAATGTTGAAACTTATCAGGATAAAAAAATCTATTAAATCTGGGTACAGGAGGGTAATAAATAAGTCAAAAATTAAGAAATTCAGGAAATTGCTCAAAGACATGGACAGAATAGTTGTTTTCAACACATCTGACTCAAATGGAAAATGCAAAGCATTCGTTAATAAAGTTGCCTCCACTTTTGAGAATTGTTTTCCCCTAAACATAATTCAACTCACACACAAGTCAAAAACTAAACTGTGGATTACATAAAGAATAGAGATATCATGTGGGGCATCAAGGAGACTCTATCTACTATCTAGGAACAGCTCTGAGGTTAGAATTGTAATGCATTACAAAGAATACTGCAAAATATTGAAGCAAGTAATCCAGAAATCGAAGCAGCTTTATTATGAGAAAAAGATAATTACATAAGGTAACAAAATAAAACCTGTACGGGATATTGTGCAGACAGAGACAGGTGGGGCCAACAGATAGCTCTAAAAATAAATGAAACTTTGGTAACAAGTACAGGTAGTGCTGCAAACCTCTTAAACAACTACTTCATTTCTGTTACTGACAGCTTGGGGCTATCTGGTTATGTGAACAGTGCAATGGAATATCTGATACCAGTCTTTAAAAATAACTTCAGTAAAATGGAAATGACACATCTCCCAAAGAAGTAGCATCCATCATAAAATCCTTAAAATCTAAGTATTCCAGTGGGTATTATAACATATCAACAAAGTTAATCAAAGAGTGCTTATGCGAGTTTAAGTTCCATCTTAAGTTATTTGTGTAATCAATCTCTTATCAGCAGAACATTTCCAGGCTGGTTAATATATGTTGAAGCTAAGCCTCTTTACAAGAAGGGGGATAACGAGATACCATCAAACTACCGACCAATTTTCACTTTTGCCAGCTTCCTCAAAAATATTTGAAAAGGTTTTGTTCAAGCTCTCATTAAGCATCTGACAGGGTTCTGATACAGAGAAAGGTATTTACACTTACAGTGAGAATGTACTTAATTCATTAGATAATAAATTACAGGCTACTGGCATATTCTGTGACCTGCCAAAAGCCTTTGACTGTGTGAACCACAGCATTCTCCTAAGTAAATCAGAGTATTATGATGTCACCGGCAATGCTGCAAAATGGTTTGAGGCTTATCTATCTAACAGGAAACAAAGGGTGTCCTTGTGAAATATCTGTGCAGTAAGTAGTCAGTCTTCATGTGACTCGGAATTAATTACATGTGGTGTTCCTCAAGGTTTCATTTTAGGTCCATTGCTTTTTATGACCTCTCATCTGTTACATTGCCAGGTGCCAAGTTTTTTTTGTTTTCAGATGATACAAACATTGCAATAAGTAGCAAGTCAAATACAGATTTAGAAATAGCTGCTAATCAAATTTTCACTGACATTAAAAAGTGGTTTAAAGCTAATTTTTTGTCATTAAACTTTGAGAAGACCCACCATATGCAGTTCAGAACCTGTAAGAGATTTCCTTCCAGCATGAGTATAACATATGAAGACATGCAGATCAAAGAGGTTGACTGTTAAATTTCTGAGATTACAACTCGATAATAAATTCAGTTGCGAAGGGCATACCACAGAATTGCTTAAGCACCTAAACGAATCTGTATTTGCCGTGAGAATGATGTCAGATGTAGGAGATATAAATATAAAAAAACCTTGCATACTTTGCTTACTTTCATTTTATTATGTCATATGGGATCATATTCTGGAGCAACTTGTCAAACCGAGCAAAAGTTTTTAGGGTGCAAAAGCATGTGATAAGAATCATTTGTGGCGTAAATTCAAGAACATCTTGTAGAAACCTGTTCAAGGAACTTTGTATTCTAACCACTGCTTCTCAGTATATTTATTCCTTAATGAAATTTGTTGCAACTAATACATCTCTATTTCCAACCAATCACTCAGTACACAGTATCAATACTAGGAAGAAGAAGAATCTACATAAAGGCCTAAAATCACTTACCTTGGTCCAAAAAGGGGTCCAATATTCAGGAACACATATTTTTAATAAATTACCAGCAACCATTAAAAACTTGGTTTCAGATAAAGCACGGTTTAAACAGAGTTTGAAAGACTTTTTGATAGGCAACTCCTTCTACTCCATAGATGAATATCTTAACAGAGACTGTTAAGTCAGCTTAAGTAAAAATATCTGTTAGATTTCAGTTTTGACAACACTTCACCACAACAGTCAAGATTAGGCATTTTGCATATGATAAATTTGTTAATAGTGGATAACAGTGTTTCATTCTGACAGTGTGTTAATTCTGTAAATATTAGCTGTCCCAGTTTACTGCATTGTATTAGCTTATTTTCGACTATCTCCTGACAAATAATCAGGGTAGTAAGTATTATATTCAAATTTTTCATGTTTTTATGTCGTACTTTCTGACGTGTTCCACACCCACGAAAATCATCTCATTTTTTGGGTCTATGGAACGAAAACTGAATCTAATCTAATCTAATCATCTTTGTGATGTGGGTCAATGGTGAGAATACCCTATCCTCATTCCTCCAGAACCTCCACACCTTCTCCCTGTTCTGTTTGCCTTGTCCTATTAAACCCAACAAACCATCTTCCTAGATGTTGATCTCCTCCTGAAAGATGGCTGCATCAGCATCTCTGACCATATCAAACTTGCTAATCACCAGCAATATCTCCACTTTGACAGCTGGCGCCCATTCCATACAAAGAACCCCCTCCCATACAGCCTAGCCACCCATGTTCATTGCACCTGCAGTGATGAGCGGTCCCTATCAAAATATGCCAAGGGACTCACTGAGGCTTTTACGGACCATAATTATCCTTCCAGCCTTGTACAAAAACATATCTCCCATGCCTTATCTATCCAGTCACCCACCACCTACCAAAGTTTCACCGTCCAGCCACAGAGGAGTATTCCCTTCAGAACTCAGTATCACCCAGGACTGGAGCAACTGAATTATGTTCTCTGCCAGGGTTCTGACTGCCTCTTGTCATGCCCTGAAATGAGCAATGTCCTCCACTATCCTTCCCAGCCCACCCCCCTCTCCCACCGCCCACCACAGTAGTATTCCACCATCCACCGAGCCTACACAATATCCTTGTCCATCCCTAAACAACTCCAGCTCTCAATGACTTGCCTCGTGGATCATATCCCTGTCATAGATCTAGATGCAAGACCTGTCCCATACATCCCACCACCACCTACTCTGGTCCAGTCACAAACATCACCTACCCCATCAAAGGCAGGGTTGTCTGTGAAACCAGTCATGTAAACTACACGCTATTTGCAACCACTGTGCTGCATTCTATGTAGGCATGACAACCAGCAAGCTGGCTGTCCACATGAATGGCCACCAACAAACTGTGACCGAGAAACAAAGGGACCAATCTATCGCTGAGCACACTACCCAACATGACATTCTTCATTTCAGTGACTGCTTCACAGCCTGCGCCATTTGGATTCTTCCCACTAACACACACTTGTCAGAACTGTGCAGGTAGGAACTAGCCCAGTAATATATCCTACTTTCCCATAATCCTTCTAACCTCAACCCTTGTTAGTCATTGTCGTCACCCATCTAGCCCCTTCCCTGTTCCCATTTCAGCACTACACAGCCCTCTACTCCATCAACGCACTCAGTTTTTTAATTCTCTCCTTTTCTGATAACCCCCTCCCTCCCCCCCCCCCCCCCCCCTACCCTCACCCCCCATTGCCCTGCCCTCCATCTAACCTCCCAACTGCACCTAGCTGCCCTAATCTTTCTCCACCCATACCCTGCTATCCCTCTCCCTCATTACCCCAGCTTCCTCCTTACCCTCTCCGCATCTGACCAGTCGTTGTTGCCTAGGGTGCAGGAGATTGATCCAGCCACCGCAAGTTTGATTATTCCATTTTCTGGCAAGGCATCTGAGGATGTGCGTTCGTTTGTGGAGGACTCGGAGACTGCAGTGGTGATGAATGGCTGGTCTGATGAGCAGTTGCTACATATAGCCAAGATTAGATTAAAGGGTGAAATGAAAACATATGCAAGGTGTTCTGAGGCCTTAAGGAAGGCAAGACAGTTTAAGCAGTTAAAGGAAGGGCTTTTACAAAGGTACAAAAAAACAGAAAGTGCTCGGTACTTTAGAGAGACGTTGAGTACAATGACGAAGAGACAGGGGGAGATGGTGGAGAAAATTTGCGGACAGGATAAGGGAAGTTAATGACTATACTTATGAGTTGTGTCAGAGTGATGAAGTGAATAGTGTTCTGTGCAGGAGTCATTGTCATCACCCATCTAGCCCCTTCCCTGTTCCCATTTCAGCACTACACAGCCCTCTACTCCATCAACGCACCCAGTTTTTTAATTCTCTCCTTTTCTGCTAACCCCCTCCCTCCCCCCCCCCCCCCCCCCCCTCTACCCCCACCCCCCATTGCCCTGCCCTCCATCTAACCTCCCAACTGCACCTAGCTGCCCTAATCTTTCTCCACCCATACCCTGCTATCCCTCTCCCTCATTACCCCAGCTTCCTCCTTACCCCTCTCCGCATCTGACCAGTCGTTGTTGCCTAGGGTGCAGGAGATTGATCCAGCCACCCCAAGTTTGATTATTCCATTTTTTGGCAAGGCATCTAAGGACCTAGTAGATAGTGTCGGAAGTTCCATGCGGCTTTTCGCGGATGATGCTGTAGTATACAGAGAAGTCGCAGCATTAGAAAATTTTAGCGAAATGCAGGAAGATCTGCAGCGGATAGGCACTTGGTGCAGGGAGTGGCAACTGTCCCTTAACATAGACAAATGTAATGTATTGCGAATACATAGAAAGAAGGATCCTTTATTGTATGATTATATGATAGCGGAACAAACACTGGTAGCAGTTACTTCTGTAAAATATCTGGGAGTATGTGTGCGGAACGATTTGAAGTGGAATGATCATATAAAATTAATTGTTGGTAAGGCGGGTACCAGGTTGAGATTCATTGGGAGAGTGCTTAGAAAATGTAGTCCATCAACAAAGGAGGTGGCTTACAAAACACTCGTTCGACCTATACTTGAGTATTGCTCATCAGTGTGGGATCCGTACCAGATCGGTTTGACGGAGGAGATAGAGAAGATCCAAAGAAGAGCGGCGCGTTTCGCCACAGGGTTATTTGGTAACCGTGATAGCGTTACGGAGATGTTTAATAAACTCAAGTGGCAGACTCTGCAAGAGAGGCGCTCTGCATCGCAGTGTAGATTGCTCGCCAGGTTTCGAGAGGGTGCGTTTCTGGATGAGGTATCGAATATATTGCTTCCCCCTACTTATACCTCCCGAGGAGATCACGAATGTAAAATTTGAGAGATTAGAGTGCGCACGGAGGCTTTCAGACAGTCGTTCTTCCCGCGAACCATACGCGAGTGGAACAGGAAAGGGAGGTAATGACAGTGGCACGTAAAGTGCCCTCCGCCACACACCGTTGGGTGGCTTGCGGAGTATAAATGTAGATGTAGATGTAGATGTAGGCCAAGCAAAGGGCACTTGATGTGCATTTTGACACATATGTCATGGAAAGTGCGTGAAGGGACTCTGAAAGATTTGTATTTGGCCATTCAGCTGGCAATTCAATGTGAGGAAATAGATGTGGCAACAGGGGTACGCGAGGGGTAAACAGTGTTTATGGCAGATGTGAAATATTTTAAGTGTGGTCATATGGGACATGTGCAGAGGCAATGTACCCAGTCACCTAGAAATAGAGGAAGGGGTGGAAATCAGCAGGGTGGAGGATGGAGAAGTGGAGATAGGAGAGGTGGACAATCGTTAAACAACAGAGGGGGCCCAAGACCCACCTAAGGGAGTTCCTGTTTAATTTCAGCACTACGAATATGTATGCAGAGGTGGAATGTTCAGTGGTACGATCTGTAGGAACTAAAAAGTTTAAGATTTTGTTGGACACAGGGGCACAAGTGTCAGTGGGTACTAAGAAGTTAATGGGACGAAGGAAGCTAGACCCACCAAGTGTTAGGTTGTGTGGAGTGGAGGATAAGGAGGTCATGCCTTTGGGGTTGGTGACAGTTGACTTTCGCGTAGGGAAAGTCCGATTTAATGGATGCGTGGAGGTAGTACCATGGGTAAGTGAGGGCTACAACATGATCCTAGGAGTAGATTTCTTGCATCAACGTCGTGCCAAATTTGACCTTGGACAACGAACTGTGGAACTTGGTGGAATGTTATTTCTGCTAGGGGAAACTGTTGTCAATGCAAAGCTGTCATGAAGGGAGTTCAATGTAATGAACAAACCAATTGAACCATCTAAATTAACATTAAGGCTTAATTCGCATGAGTGTGTGTCTACTGGCACCGGGAAGTCGCTTTGGGTAAGTGTGGAGTCAAATCTACCTGTGGGTACAGTATGTGTTATTGAACCATTGGAGGATAATGAAGATTTGGGTTCAATGGGTTGTTTTGTGAAATGTAGTGTTGTACACGTACAGGAGGGGAACGATGGGCAAGTAGTTCCCATGAACGTGGATAATTTTAGTGTTGTAGATGAGAATTTGAGGAAAGAACTTTTAGTAGCATATTTAAATGTACCAGATGATGAAGACTGGTGTTCAAGAGGTAGGCGAAGCGATCAACCACTAACTGCTGATAGAACTGCATTGCGTGACAAAATTAAACATTTGAAAGGAGAAGAAAGAGAGCATATGGAAGAATTATTGTGGGAATTTAAGGATTTCTTTTTCCACAAGGGGCGTTGCCAGCAACTGCATGGTTCAACATAGGATACCAACAGGGAATGAAGCACCTGTTTACCATAAACCATACAAAATACCAAGGTATTTTCAGCCAATTGTGGAGGATTTCATTGATCAGCAGCCAGCAAACAGTATAGAGCATAGTAATAGTTGCTGAGGAGAGAGCCTTGTCATTGCGCCTAAAAAATCTACGGATGGAACTAAGAAATACAGGTTCTGTTGTGACTACCGATACCTCAGTAATAAGACAGTAACAGACGCATACCCCATTCCAAACATATCGGAGACTTTAGATCATTTAGGACTGTGCCAGTACTTTTCTATGATGGATTTGATAAGTGGTTATCATCAGTTAGAGGTGACTCCAGAGGATCATCCAAAAACTGCTTTCTCTACACCTGGAGGCCATTGCCAGTACATTAGAATGCCATTCAGCTGAAAAATGCTCCGGCAATGTTTCAGAGGTTGCTAGACAGTGTCTTGAGGGGTTTGAAACCACGGCAGTGTCTTGTCTATTTGGATGACATTATAGTGTTTCCAAGTAGTGTGGAGCAACATAGCGGTTAATGGAAGTCTTTATGAGTTTAAGAGCAGCTCTTTTGATGTTGAGCCTGGAGAAGTGTCATTTCGCATTAGAAGAAGTAAAATATTTGGGTCATATTATCTGTAAGGATGGAGTGCGAATAGATCCGAGGTTGGTACAGGCTGTAAGTGATTTTTAGGAACCAAAAATAGTTAAGGAAGTGCAGTTATTTATCAAACTTTCCAACTTCTATCAAAATTTCATGAAGGGTTTTGCAGATTTAGCACAGCCGTTGATGCGATTGTTATGGAAGGGTGTGAAATTTGAGTAGACAGAAGAGCGTCAGAAAGTATTTGACAAATTGAAAGAAGTGTTAACATCAAGTCCAGTTCTTGTGTTTCCAGATTTTAAAAAGTTGCCTATACTAGCATGCAATGCATTGAATCAAGCATTAGGGTGTGTTCTTAGTCAGGAAATTGGTGAGAAAGAACATCCTGTAGCCTATGTGTCTAGGCGGTTGAATGCAGCAGAAAGGAATTACTCAACAACTGAGAGGGAGATGCTTAGTGTAATCTATGGAATCACATATTTGAAATGTTATTTATATGGGAGAAGATTTCAGGTAGTGACAGGTCATACTGTGTTTAAGTGGTTGTTGGGGTTGAAGGATCCATCCACTAGACTCGTTAGATGGGCTGTGAGCTTAGTGAATTGAACTACGAGCTGGTGTACAAGCCTGGGAAGAAGCAAGGTAATGTGGATGCACTAATTAGGAAGGTGTCAAAAGTAGAAGTCAAAGGGTATGACATAGCAGTATGGCAAGAATTACAGGACGCGGACAATGATTGTAAACAGTATCAGACACAGACACAATTTAATATGTACGACGGTCTTCTGCGCAGGGAATCGAAGTTAGGACCAAGGGTAGTAGTGCCAGTCAAGCTGAGGGATGAGGTTTTAAAGGAAGCACATGATCACATGATATCTGCTCATGGAGGGTGGAGAGCGACAAACAGGTGAGTGGTGAAGAGGTATTGGTGGAGAGGTAGGAAAGTAGATGTGGACCAGTATGTCAAGAATTGTATACTGTGAGCGCAGAGAGCAGATGTGAGTCGGAAACAGATACAGCTACAATGATTACTGGAAGCAACATGTCCATTCTCTTTGCTGGGGATTGACATCTTGGAACCTTTCAGGCGAACACCATCAGGGAACAGATTTGTTCTGACAATAATAGACCATTTTTCAAGGTATGTGGAGGTGGTGGCTATCCCAAATCAAAAGGCAGCAATGGTTATGCAAGCATTAGTAAACAACTGGATTTTGAAGTTTGGTGTACCAGAGATAATAATTACTGATCAAGGATCCAACCTTATGTCAGGTTTAATGAAGGAACTATGTAAACTGTTGAGCGTAATGAAGTTGAGGATGAGCGCACTGCATGCACAGGCCAATAGAAGGACAGAACGAGTACACAGAACAGTCGGGAAGATGCTGAGTTTTTATGTGGATTCTCATCACCATCAGTGGGATGAGTATTTGAAGCATAGTGTATGTGCATACAATGCAAAAGTCCATACAAATATTGGTTTGTCTCCACATCAGGAAGTGTATGGGTGAAAATGCCATCACCATTTGATTTAGTGAAGCTACAGAAAGGAAGGACCGGTGAATCTGTACATCAATTCGCAAGGATAATTCAGGATGTTTGGAAATAGGTACAAAAGACGAATGCGAAGGCTTTGGAAAAGCAGGAAGATGCAGTAAAGCGGAAAGGAAGTTTACCAAAGTATAGAGTGGGGCAATGGGTAATGCTCTCCAGCACCTATATGCAAAAAGGGAAAACGAAGAAGTTCCTCTCAAGGTGTCAAGGGCCATACCAAGTTGTTGAAACCACATCTCCCATTAATGTTAAGCTTCAGCTGCCAACTAGAATGACGATAGTACACATTGGGTGGTTACGGCCATTTAAGGGTTGCCCAGATGTGATTCCAGGCATGTCAAAGGAAGGAAAGAAGAAGAAAGATAGAGTGAAGAGAGGTGCTAAGCACAGAGAAAACCAGGAAGATAGAGTACAGCATGAAGTACCGTATGCTTTGTGATCTAGAAAGTAGTAGAGTATTAGTAAATTTTTTGTTTTGTTTTTGTTTTCTTGTTATGTATCATTGGGTTTGCATATATTAACTAGGCACTGTATTTTCTTATTTGTGTTTTCAACTATTGTGAGCCTGCTCGGGCAGCAGTCTTTTGAAGAGGGATGAAGTGTGATGGTGATCCCTGTCCTCAGGTCACTGAAAAAGGAAGTGTAGCATCTGACGTATGTGGAGTGTTGCTGGAGGAGAAATCAATTGCAGTTCTGGAGAAATAAATGAGTCGGAGGTAATTTTGTGGCAAATCCATAATAAAAATGTGTGGTCGATGTCAGAAGCATACGATTTCCTGTTTAAATTTTTAGTTATCGACAGTGCTCAGTCAGTGAAGTTGTGTGTATTGCACCAGTTCATATAATGTAAATTTAAGAATGAAAGTAGTCACACAATTGGTGTTGAGTGTGAATCAAAAACAGCGAATGTTGGAGTAAAATCTGTGAAGCTACAAATATAAGACACGTGCATGGTGCAGTTATTTTTAGCCAGGGGAAAAGGAACAGACTGTGCAAGGGACATTGTGGAGACAAAATTGAGTTTTCAATGGGTTGGGATGCATTGGATCTTCTCCACCCACGAGAATATGGTAGTAGTAGCAAGTTGTTTTGAGTGGGGGGTATTTGCAGAAGAGAAACATATAGAGCTCGATGGAAGCAGAATTTTAATCAATGGAACTAAGTGTAACATAATAGGACCAACCTTCCATCTGCCAGCACCAATTTCAGGAGTGTCGCAATTGGATGTTACACAGCCACAGTTGTACTGGCCAGAAGCCCCTTTAGAGTTTTTGCCAAGGCAGAATCTGACCTTGTTAAATCAAACTCTGGAACCAGGTCTGTTGAGATCCATAAACCAGTTAATTTTAGAGCAAGAGGGATGCATATCAACTGAACAGCTTGTTCAACATGTCGCGCTTGTTCAACATGTCCCTCTGTATAGGGAAAGGCAATGGCAAATAACGATTATTTTGAGCACCTCTGTGCCAAGTGTCATCACAGACTTAACTTTATGTGTTGCCTGCTTTCTGATCAGGCAGAGAGCTAATTCCAAAAGGGAACAGGCTCTTGGCCTTATTTTGTCAAACAGTGATGGTATGTGCTTTGATACAGTGACAGTCCTGTAATGGTATGGACTTATGAATTATATGCTCTGACAATGAAAGATAAATACAGGGTGCTTCACAAAGATACTCCAATATTTTAATATGTTATTCTACAAGTGAAACTAAAGAAAAAAGTTCATATAGACTTAGGTCCACAAATGTTTAGTTATGGAATTATAGCTAATAAGAGATTCTGCCTGAAATGTAGCAACTTTGCTAATATGAAGCCATTGCAAAACTGTATGAGGTTAAAGTAAAGCACAATTTCTATTTATTTTGTTGTTACTGATCTGCTCCCAGACATGTGTCTACAACAGTTACTATGTGGTTTTACTTAAACACACTCTTGTTATTATTTTCTTTCACTGAACAATACAGGAAACTACCTCACTTCAAGGTTAGGAAATGACTGAAACAACTCACTACAATGACATAAATGTTTCTACATTCTTAATTGAAAGTAAACAAATTTACTTGTATAATAGTGTTTGCTTCTCTGGATGTTCTCAAAACTACTGGAGATACATGCCTGGGACGTGTTTCATTAGATTCACCAGACCAATAACAACAAAATAAATTAAAATCATGCTTTATTGTAACCTCATACTGTGTTGCAATTGCTTCATATTAGCAAAGTTGCTAAATTTCAGGCAAAATCTTTTATTGGCCATAACTCCATAACTAAACTATTGTGGACCTATGTTTATATTAACCTTTTCCTTCAGTTTTACTTGTAGAATAACATATTAAAATATTTGCATATCTTCATGAATCACCCTGTATGTGTTCAATTGTTATGACGTGAGCCTCAGGGTGCAGTGGATTTGTCCTTAACTTCCTAACCTTTAGCAAATTACAAGGGTGCTTTAACAAATGTACATAAAGTTTGTTCCTTATCTGTAAGCCTGATTTCTAGCACTCAGAATTTGACCAGCTGGCTGTTGACCAATGCTTGCACTACTGTTGCTGCCTGTCAGTTAGGCATTGCAACCATTTCCACATACCTATAAAAATGCTAATAATAATCAGCACAAATTGATTCCCAGCTGCAGTCCTTTTGAATGGTCTGAGGACATCCAACCCACTCAGTTTAAATGGTTCCATCACTTCTTGTAACCTCTGCAAGTGCATTAACTTATGGCTCATACTTGCCCACTGCATGCATTGTACACATCCCCTCACATACCAGGCTACATGTTCTTTCCTTGACTTCCACAAGTAGCATTTGACTACTCACTAAACTGTTGTTCTACAACCACCAGTCCTGACATATGTGATCATGCGCTTCTTTCGACACTTCCTCTGTTAGCTCTGCTGGCACTACTAACTGTGCCCCCAACCTCATTGTCTTACACAACAACCTATCACACACAGTGAATTGTGACTGCAACATGTACTGTCTAGATTCTATGTAAACCTGCTGTGCAAGGTCATGACACAGTGTTTGTATCACTGACACTTTTCAGCTTAATCCACATGTTCCTTACCAGGCTTTGTATCAATTCATACTTGAACTCACTTAATCTCAATGCCCATCTACTCAGGCTATTAGAAGGGTCTTTAAAGCCCCAATAATGGTTTCAGAGCAGCATTGTCTGTTACCACTAGACACTTTTTTCCATACAAATAACATGAAAATACCTGAGTCGACCTACCACAGTAAGTGTCTCTTTTTTACTGCTTAGAAGCGTACACTGCCAGATGTTCCTCTCCATTTAATACTTGACTGAGAACACATCTTGTGTAGCTTAATTGGAAGTGCCAGTTGACAAGATAATCTCTGTCTTGTAGTCCAGAAAAATTATTACTAGAATTGATATTGATGCAATCCTCAACATTCCTTCAAGTGACTGAACTTTAAGCCCTTTTTTAACTGTCGTGTATATGGTCCTGCTACATCTGCAATTCTTTTTATGAATTTTTGCAGTTATTCCCTAATCCTAGGAAAGACTGTAATTCCTTGGCATTGATAGAAATCAGAAATTCCTGTGCTGCTTGCATCAACCTCAGATCTGTATCAACCTCTTCACTGCTAATGACATGCCCTAAATATGTATCTTCTTCCAATACAAAGTGAAATTTTTCTGTACTTAATGTTAAATTCACTGCCTACATCCATCCAAATGTTTATTGGAGTAACACGTAAAAATTTGAAGTAAATTGGTCAGGAATTTTTACTAACAACATTTATTCCTTATAAAGTATACACATATATTTATATACCATATACATTTGCTTACATGATAAATCACAGAAATCTAAAGGCCATAAATTCAACTAAATACTTAGGGATTACAGCTATGAACATTTTCAATTGGAACAATCACAGAGATAGTGTTGTATGGAAAGAAAACCAAAGACTGCATAGGAAGTGCAACAAGTCTACTAATGAGAGTGGTTACACCCCACTTGTCCGCTCTCTTCTGAGTATCATTGTGCTGTGGGTGATCTGCAACAGGTGAGCTGCCTGAGGCTATCAAAAAAATTAAAAGAAAGGCAGCTCATTTTGTATTATCTCAAAGTAGGGGAGAAAGAGCTATGGACATGATATGTGAATTGGGGTGGCAGTCATTAAAATAAAGACATTTTTTGTTATGGCAGGATTTTCTCATGGAATTTCAGTCACCAACTTTCTCCTCCTATTGTAAAAATATTCTGCTGACATCCATCACCTCATACACAAAAATGATCAGCATAATAAAATAACAGAAACCAGAGGTCAGATAGAAAGATTTAAGTGCTCATTTTTCTCATGTGAGAATGGAACAGTAGAGAAATAGCTTGAAGATGGGTCAATGAACACTCTGCCAAGCACTTAACTGTGAGTTGCAGGGTAAACATGTATATGTGAAAATCTGAAGTAAATTGGTCATGCACTTTTGTAGATATTTGATAACAACGTTAAAGAATGACTTGTCTTTGTGTAGTAGTATAGCTTTTATTTATATCTTGATTTACCATAAATATTAAAAAATTATGTAGCGTATGTCTTTTCAAACATTTATTAGAGTATCATGAAAAAATTGGAAGTAAATCAATCAAGAACTTTTCAAGCTTTTTGGCAACTACTTTAAACAACTTGTCTTTACATAGAAATATTGATGTAGCTTACAATATGATTCACATTGATATAAAGTAAGCAGAATTTTTTCTATAGCTCTCTATTATTATTTACACTCTATTTCCATGTAATGTGTCATTTGTGTGTGTCTGTTTCTTTTTTTCTCTTTAATAACTATATGAATTGACAAAAGAGTTTCATTACCTTTCATTTGACTATCAATTTCAGATTGATAACAGTGATTTCAAAGTAGAGAAGGTTGTCACACTTGAGTCTGGTGAGAGAAGAGATGTTCCCATTGTTTTTGAGTCAACCAGTCTAGGAACAGTAAGTGCTACACTTGCCATAACATCTCCTGTTGCTGGTAATTTCAGGTAAGAGGATGTTATGTCAATAAAGCACTCATAAAATATCAACACCAATTTGCTTACTACATCACAAACCATAGTTATGGATGTTTTCCACAATGAGATTGTGGTGCCATGTATTGTACAGATAAATTCATTAATGCTATTAATAAATGAAATGGGTAACAAACAGCACAGTTCACAGCATTCTCCCTACTCTGGAGAAACAGTGACCCACTCTTTCGGAAGTTCTCAGTGGAGCTGATTACAGCACCCTGAACCCAGATCTTGTCAGTTATCCTCTGTATAGCGGCATTGTCCTGTGTATGGATACTAATGGTCTGGTCATGTTGTCAAAGTCTCCTAGAAGCAGTACATTCATCAAGCAGGTCTTAATTAGACACTCAGGACTGTAGCAGGGCTTTATATGGAGGATATGGACAATGTCTCTGCACTTTGGTCTTTTTTAGGAAGATTCATTCATAATCCTGAACTTTGTGTGTGATGTCCAACAAGTGACAAAGGATACTAAATGACCCAAAGAGGCAGTTTAGTAACTTATCCAATAGTCCCACTTTCTGCAGGCATAAAAAGCCATATCAAGTCTCGTGGGTTGTATGTCACTTGTCAGTGCATGGAGTTATAGCACTCTTGGTCCTTCTCCTAGGCATCCAGGATTCATATGTGAGCATGTTATCTTGCTTCTTTGGTCCTGGTTATGAGGTGTTTCATGTAGTCATCTTGAGTATCATCTGGTTGAAACTGGAACAATGTATCATTGTCATTTTGGCCTTGTGACCATGAAACAAAAGGAATATTGTGAATCTTGTAGTGTCTAGCTTTGCTGTGTTTTATGTGACTGTCATGATGGCAGTATTTATGTTGTTCCAGGTGGTTGTAGATGGCTAGTTTGCTCATGTGCTGTAATTTCAAGATATGAATTCCCTCACTGTGTTACTTCTTCATGACTTTCAAACTTAGACATTTCTGACTTTGTTTTCCAGATTCTTCAGTTGTAACAAAAGGGTGTGTCTTCAATAAGACACAAGAACACCACCCAAATAAATCCAAAGAAGCAGAAGCAGTAGGAACCTTAAAGATCCTCCTATAGAATATAGAAGGTCTCAAAAGTGCAATGAACATGGTTGCAAGAGAATTAATACAGGGATAAGATACAGCAAATACAGAGGTATAGCACTAGAAAACTAATTTTCAAGATATTCACAAAAATAACAACAGAAAGAACAAACGAAACAATCAATGAATACCTCCCCCTGAAAGCCAAATAAGATCCAGGGAAAAAGCATCTACTCTGAGCACAAAGGAACTCCTGTTAAAGAATGTATGGGAAGCCCTTGCAGAGAGAGAGAAAAGTTTTATGTAGTATTTATAGACTTCATAAAAGCCTTTTACTTTGCAAACAGTATGTCCATTCTTCCAATACATATACAAATTGTCACTACACCAGTGGCTATCCAAAACATTTGCCTCCTTATCTCTATGATCAATAGAACAGGAGATATGACCCCCTGGAAAATGGGATTTTCACACATGGCTTTTTGGAACATTGTGGTACTGTGCACTGTTGGGCATGAACCGATGTGTACAATAGCAATAATGTAGCATAAATAGGGAAATAAGCAAGGGCATAAGCTTAAAGTCTGAAGTAACGATCACATACTTGTGGTTGTGAGGGGGGGGGGGGGGGGGGAACTGTTTCTGCTTGGAATCTCATTGAAATCTGTGGTGCAGGCAGTTTTTTCACTTGCACACATTGTAACTGAATTACTTTCATACTTTCAAGCTCTTGAGATGCTTTGGGTGATGCTTCATCATATGGCACTGATGTTTGCACGGATGGAATTTGTGACGAAATTATATCACTATTGTCACCTTTTGAAAAAGACTTTACCATGAATCCAGATGGCAATCAATTTTCTCTTGCTTTGGCATTGTTAAGCTGAGACATAGGTATATTTGTATCTCTTACATTCATATTTGTTCACTTGATTCTCGGTATGGATGATGAAAGGAAAATGCCTATACCAGTGCCCAATCATATCCCTCATTACTTGAAAGTCTTTTATAATGAATTTCTGTCTCCTATCAACAGAAATTTCTTCACTGCTCATTCTGTCTGTCCATGAGTTCTTTAAGACTCTCCTCCATTGTTATGTCTCTAACATTAGCAGCCTCTCCTACTGTGCATTTTTCAGAGTCATGGGGTGCAAATTTACAAGAGTTTTTGTTTTGTCAGCTGGTTATTTATTGATTTGATTTCATCTTGTTACACACCATGATTTGATGGTTATTTATTTTATTTATATGTTCCAGCAAATACCACATTCATACCTTCTGTAGCCTGTTACAGACTGTATTCAAATTCATGAAAAAATCTAAGCAAAATTTATGTTTTCCTCATCCGTAGCTATTTCCTCACACAAGAAAATTAAAATAATCTCTTACTTTCTAAGTCGAAAAATTTAGTTTACATAGCGATACTTCAGATATGCACATTCAATATCTTCAGTAGATCCATAACTAACAAGATACTTAATAAAAAGTATATGCTAATTTTTCATTTAGAGCTCATAAACAGAAATCCAAGTTATTAAATACAGTTCATTATACACTACTTACCTTCAGAAGCAAAATTCCAGTACATCCTCAGGAAGGAAATCTGTCACAGTATTCTCACTTTTAAATGTGTTAATCAGCAGGTAATTCATAGGCAACATTTCTTTCTACTGAAATTTTATAGTTTTCACTACTTAATTTCCTTTTGAAATAAGAATATTTTTTCTTCACATTCTAAATTGTTATTTTTATTTCTTTGTGCACCATGGCAAGATCCCCCTACAAATAGCCACCTGCTCCTTCATGGCACTTCCCTCACACTAGCATTTAGTTCCCCATAATCCTTATAATATTGCTTAGTTATAAAAGTTCTGAGAGAATGCAAATACTGTACAATAGGTGTAAAGGAGACCATTCCTAAGTATCAAATCGTCAAGAAGCACACTCAAAAAAAGAATGAAAACTTACTATCTTTTGCTGTAAAACCTTTCTCAAGCTAGTCCCACACACACACACACACACACACACACACACACACACACACACACAGAGAGAGGGGGGGGGGGGGGGGGGAGAGAGAGAGTCACTCGTAAGCCCCTAAATGGCATCATCTAGACAAACAATGCCAGTGCTCCAATTCGGCAGGAGTATTAGATTGGGGGGGGGGGGGGGAGTGTTTGAAGGGGTGGGTGGAGGGGGAGAGAGATGGTAGGCAGGAAGAGGGGTTGAGTATGGCTGGTTAATGGAGGGAGCAGCTGGTTTGCTGCCTAGGAATGCTGGGAGGAGGAGTCACAGGTGCACAGATTAGGCCTGTCATGAACAGTTGGAGGGTTTGGTGGCAAAGAAGTGTTCCCACTGCAGGGGTCAGGAGAAGGAGAGCAGGTCTTTGACAAGTCTAACACTATTAAATTTGGGTGTGAGGCCTTTGGATAGGAATGAAAGTTCTGTGGCATTGAGATTTTTCATAGAAAGGTTAACAACTGTGTTTCGGGTTTCTTTGGGTTCTGGTTTTTGTGAAGTGTTGGCAAGATTTGGAGGATGCAGTCAATTGAGAAGGTCAGATAAGCACGGTCTGGCTTCTGTGAGGGGTTGTGAAGAGTGTCATTGTGGGCTGGATAAATGTGGATGGGTAGTGGGTCTCAAGGCATGAGCAGGACATCAACAGGTTGGACAGATTATGGAGTTGGTGCCTGCAATGCTCTTCCACGTGCTGGAAGAGCAATGGTTTCAATTTCAGAGGTGTGGTGTATACAGTAAAGATTGCACATAGATCATATCCCTGTGGAAGATGCTGGTGCAAGAACTGTCCAAACCGCTCATCCTGCACTTCCTGCTCCTGTCCTGTCACAGGCTTATCTTAGCCCATCAGAGGCTGGGCCACCTTCGAAAGCAGCCATTTCACATACCAACTCTGCTGCAAACACTGTACAGATTTTTATGTTGGTATGACTACCAACCACCTGTACAGCAGGATGAATTTCCATCATCAAACAGTTGCCAAGAAGAAAGTTGACAACCTGGTGTTGCAATATGCAGCCAAGCACAACATACTCAATTTCAATGGCTCTTTCACATCCCAGACCATCTAGATCCTCCTCTCCACTGCCAACTTCTCTAAACTGTGCAGACAGGAGTTATCTTTGCAACACAATCTTTGCCACTGTAATCATCCTGACCTCACACCTTCCACTCAACAGTTCCTCCTTCCTGTCCAATCACCACCTCCCCATTCAAGTCCACATCAGCATGCACCGTTCCCCACCGATTTCAACACTCTTGCATCACATGCCCAACCCATGTGTCTGCCACCCTCTCTCCTGCATTCCTGGCTGACAAACCAGCTACCTCCCTCTGACCCCTCTTCCTCCCTCCCATCTCTCTTTCACTTTACCCATCCCACCTGACACACCACCACCCCAGCCTACTCCACCTGCTGAACTGCAACACTGGCACTGTGTGTCCAGTGGTGCCGTGTAGAGGCACCATGTATATGTATCCATGTGAATGTGTGTGTTTTCTGTTTGTATCTTACTCTAGCTGAGAAATAATTTATTGAAAGAGCTACCAAGTTTTCTTTTTATGTGTGCTTGTTGATGAATCTGTGCTTCTGGTTTTTGGTGAGTGATCTCCTTCACTCCAAAAGTAATCTTACTGACATTAATAACCATTTTGCTGGGTATTTAAGGTCCCATTCTGTTTGTATGTAAGCCTTACTGTGTTAAACAACCTGTGCTTATAAATATATTGGGCTCTATGGATATTACTCTTTACTCTGTTTCTCTGTTCTGTGACACTACAGTTTATTCTTTCTATATATATTTATCATTTTCTATTTTCTAGACTTTTGTGTGTGATGGCACTTATTACAAGTTTTGATGCTGTTATTATAAGTTTTGATGCTGGTAACCTGTTTCTAGCTGTTCAGATGACATTTGATGTTTCACTGATGACATCCTCTTTGATGTAGCTTTAATTTTTTTCCCCCCACATCAACAAAAATAGTTTTGTAGTTTGTATTATAATTTATACCTTCCACCGAGATATACTTTGTCAAGACTGAAGGATCAATCAATATTTCTTTGTCATATCACTTCAATTGAAAAAAGAAAATTTTATTTAATCTACAGCCACTCAAAACTAAAGCCAATAAACTGCACATCAAAGCACCTTAGGAACAAGCATATTCAACAGAAATTTACTAAGGAACAGTTGTATTATGACAAATTGTGCACATCAGCATACAGTAAATAAGAAAGAAAGAAATTGCAAGAATAATATAAAGACCAAAACATGGACCCCTATTATGCAAACACAATAAGAGTACTTTCCTTTAACTATTCCTCAAGCATACAAAACATTGTTACAGTATAAATATCCTATCAGAAGTACCCTATTTTGAGTACATGTTTTAAGTAAAATGACCCATTATCACATGGTAGTAATTAATTTATCCTTTGACTTTTACAGTTTTCCAATTATTGGAAAGTGTGGTTTTCCAAAACCCCAAGGACCCTTCATACTGACGCCAGGAGGCAGTGTTAACATCAACTTCAAAAATATATTCCGTGTAACAAAAAAGTTTAGTGTTACAGTGAATCTGCCAGTATTTACTGTAAAGAAAACTGCTGATACTGTTCAACCCAAAAAGGTATAGTTTTCTGGTAAGCGTAAAGTGGTATGGTACGAATGGCTGGAAGGCCGCAAAGGGCAGGTTTTCCCTGTCCTTCGTGCCTGGAGGTCTCTTTCCTTCATGAAGTATGAGAACTGTGTGTGTATGTGTATCTGTTAAGTGTAGGTGATTTAAGGGGTCTGTGTGTAGTGTCCTGTCATGTTCATTATGAAGATGATGAGAGAAGGGATAGTGTGAAACCCAGTGCCAATGCACAGCCTGCTCCTCCCGAAGAGCACCAAGGGCCCACCGTGCTCAATGTCACCAACATCAAATATATATTCTGCGCCTGATATCAGCACAGCAAATTGCTTCACAAAGCATAGTGGAGGGTGTGATGTACCACTATTAATCACTCCCCCTCTTGTTCCATTCATATGTAAAATGAGGAACACATGAATGTATTTTATTTTTCCTTAGGTTTTGTGGAGCTATCTTAGTCAAAGCTATTCAATAATGGAACAAGTAATTACAGTTGCAAAACTGTTAAGGCTTTCATGCCCACTTGTTGACAGATTGCCTGTTGGCTTCTACCTTGGGTTCTTCGGCCAACACGTGTTTGATGACTTTTCTATCATTTTGTCAGCACAAGTGGTGCATTGTCAAAGGTCCATCCTCCATTGCTGGTGGTGTCATCAGGAATGGAGGTTGAAGCTTTGACAATGGCAGTAACTCATGCACATGAAACATCACAAAATTCATCAAACGAATGTTGGCCGAAGAATCTGAGGCAGAAGCTGATAGGCAATTTGTGCCCTACAGTTACTTAAATATTTTGATAAATTGGGACTTGTTTCCATGTTCCATGGATCTTGTTCCTGACACCTTACTATGATGTGAAAAGTGTCAATTAGTTTACAGTGGCACAGTTTTTGAGTGATAAGCCCTTATCCTTTCTCACTTTCCCAAAACGCATCCCCCTTTCCTCTAAAGGAAGGGAAATAATATTTCAAAAATTTGGGACACCTTGCACTTTTATACATGTCTGTCATCAGTACCAAAAATTTTCACCTGCTGGAGGTGATTGCTGAGCAGCCAGTCTGTCTCATGATTTTATAGTTATTAATCTCTGTTTCAAGTAATTACTCAACAATGTAATAGGAGCTGTCACACAAGAAATATTTCACTGTAAATTTGTTCTTTTTATATATCAATATCTTTAATTTATTAATACAACTGAATACATCCATCATTGTATAATTTGTTTCTTTCTATATCAGATACAGGTCAAGTTATAAATACTGGATGCCATATTTACTTCTACTGATGTATGCCTATATGCATGAATACTTCTTCTTCTTCTTCTTCTTCTTCTTCTTCTTGTTCACTTTTTCTCATTTCTCTGCAAGACCAGCATTGGTACATGGGCTTTCACAATGTTCGTCATAGCTGGTGGCCAGATGCCCTTCCTGACACTAGTGATGGGAACAACCAAAT
The DNA here is from genome assembly GCF_021461385.2 of Schistocerca piceifrons. Lineage (NCBI taxonomy): Eukaryota > Metazoa > Arthropoda > Insecta > Orthoptera > Acrididae > Schistocerca > Schistocerca piceifrons. The sequence continues at coordinate 139,576,518 of NC_060141.1, read as the reverse complement.
GAAAACGATTAATTCATCTGGTTGTTGGAAATCAATCAACTCATTCAGTTGTAGTTATTCATATTGATTGAATTATTCATTTATTCTTTTGAATGAAACCAGGTTGTGGGAGCAACTGAGTGTCAGTCATAGTTTTACTTGTCGGTTGGATTATTATACATTTATTTTTTTCGAATGAAAGCAGTCAGTGGGAACAATCAAATGAAAAAATTTGAACTATTGTAGCTTTGCATATAGACTGAATTACTCATTCTTTCTTTTCAAGTGAAAACAATCAGTAGTTTTTCTCTTGGTTGAACCATGTGTTCACTCTTTCAACCGAAACTGCTCTTTAGTGTTTTAGCTGACCAAGCTATCCATTCTTTCTTCTGAATGAAACCAGCATGCAGTACTTTATTTAAGTGAACTAAAGCAATGCTACATTATACTGACAGAGGGTGGTCCTAAGTGAAAATGTATCTTTGGGGTATGCCAAAGATAACATAAGCAGGAAATGTTTCATTTAAATATGAACTGAATGGAGTAATTTTTCTTTTCAGCATTTAAAACTGATTCATATACTATTGTGGATTGTATTGTTACAGGTGCCATTAAAATGTATCTAATTAACCTGACATATCACTGGTGTCAGCCGGCCATCACTCAAATTGCCAAACCCAGACAAAACCTTTGAAAACTCTACACGTGGGAAACACACAGTCTGTAGACGATAAGTTGGCCGATGGCCACGATGTTCAGTGGGGAGTGGGGACATGAGAGGGGGAATGTTTCCTCACTTGCAGTTTCTGTGCTAACAATGCCAGTGGGCACATCCCTCCTACCAGTCAGCAGATATAAATTACACATGAGAGTAACAAGCACATTATACAGACTGAGCCGCAGGCGGCTCGCTTTCTTGCCGTTCATTACTTGACATCATGTAATAGCGGTAGTGGTGTCTCGATTCCTTCTTGTGTTAATGGTGTCACTGAGTTGCTAGTACTGCTTGTCCACGAAAGGCAGCAGCAGTGGTTATCAACAGCCAGTACTGTGGTACTATCTTTGGTTCCATGACTAGTATTTCTAGATCGTCGTGTGTGTCAGGCAGCTGGGGGCTTTGAACAGAGTAGCGAGGATGTCTCCAGCGTGGGGGCAGGCTAGGACCTCTGGCGGCATGCAGGCACTGTCGGAATGAGGTGCTGTAACTGGCACCTGAACCCAGGACGTTTGAAGTTGAGTGAACCGTGTCCAGTACTGAAACCTCCACTGTTTGAGATCTCGCTGTTGTTTGCATGTTGCTCTTCCCAGGGTCGGTGAGACCAACTGCTACAAGTGGAGACTGGCAGGTTGGCGGAAGCTATTAGCCACCTTCTACTCCTTGATGTTTGGATTTAGTATCATTCTTATTAGTGAAGTGCAACCGGTGGTATTTCCTGCCTTGTGACCGCTAACACCCCAGTTACCTGCCCTAGAGGTTACCATACTTTTCCGGCAGTGTACCTTTCCTTGTCGCGTTGATGCTGTCCAACCCGGTGTGTAGTTCAACAGCCTCTTGAATTGTGCTGTGCATATGTTTTTGGGAGGTCTACCTTGGTCTAGTGTTTCTTTTGGCCTTGGGTGTTTTTCTGAAGACATAGTGCTGTCCATCTCTTTGCCCTTGCCTAAAAATATTCCATCGTTGTACCAGTGATCGGACGTTAGGCGGATTGGTTAGTCGGTCAGTCGGCGTTTCAGCTACCCCTAGTGTGAGCTGCCATTCTGTTAGGTGAATACAACTCTTGGCTGCCTGTTTCACCAATTACACAGCTGTGGTCACCTTCCTCATGTTGATCCAGGGAGCATTGTCTGTGGATCACTCCATCTTATTTGGACAAGTTGTCATAATTGTTTAAAATTTACCCTAATGTTTTAACATGTTATTGCCTTCCCCACTTGTAATTCCAGCCTTCAGCCATTAATTGTTTGTAACACAGCTTGTGGCCTTCAGCCGACAAATTATTTTCAATTTTCTCTTAATAAGGCCTGCAGCCATCACTATAGCCTGTTACAGTTGGTTAAGATTGTTTTAAAAAGGTTTCAGTATTTTAACATGCAACTGCCTTCCTTACTTGTAATTCAGGCCTTCAGCTGTTGGGTATTCTGAAAATTGCTTGTGGCCTTCAGCCCCCAATAATTTTGAATCCTTTCTTAATCAGGCCTTCTGCCATTAATTGTTTGTAACATTGCTTGTGGCCTTCAGCCGACAAATAATTTTCAATCCTATTTTAGTGAGGCCTTCAGCCATCACTATAGCTTGTTACAAGTTATTAAGATTGTTTGAAAGGGTTTTAGTATTTTTAAGGTGTAATTGTCCACCTTATTTGTAATTCAGGCCTTCAGCCCTTGTGTATTCAGAAATTGCTTGTGGCCTTCAGCCCACGAATAATTTTCAACCTTCTTAACCAGGACTTCAGCCATTGATTGTTTGTAACATTGTTTGTGGCCTTCAGCCGACCAATAATTTGCAATTTTCTCAATAAAGCCTTCAGCCGTTACTATAGCTTGTTACCATTTTGATTGTTAAGAAGAAAATATCTTAGTATTTGTTAATGTGTAACTGCCTTTCTCACTTGTGATTCAGGCCTTCAGCCATTGTGTATTCTGAAGTTGCTGTTGGCCTTCAGCCGTTAATTGTTTGTAGCATTGCTTGTACCTTTCAGCCAACACATAGTTTCAGTTCTGTCTTGATAAGTCCTTCAGTCGTCACTATAACTTGTTACAGTCATTAAGATTGTTAAAAGGGTTTTTGGTATTTTTAACCTGTAGTTGTCCACCTTATTGGTAATTCAAATAATGGAAAATCCAGGATGGAATGTAACAATATGAGAGAAGGAAAGTTGCTACTCACCATGTGCCGGAGATGCTGAGTTGCGATAGGCACAATACAAAGATTCACACAATCATAGCTTTCGGCCATTAGGGCCTTTGTCAGCAGTAGACACACACACACACACACACACACACACACACACACACACACACACACACACAAGCAAACCTCATGTGAGCAGCAGCACCAGTACATGATGGGAGTGGCAACTGGGTGGGGATAAGGAGGAGGCTGGGGTGGGGAGGGGAAGGGATAGCATGGTGGGAGTGACGGACAGTGAAGTGTTGTAGTTTAGACAGAGAGTAGGAGAGAAAGGGGGGGGGGGGGAGGTAAGTAGCGAAAAGAAGAGAAATAAAAATAAAAGAAATTAAAAGACTGGGTGTGGCGGTGAAATGACGGCTGCGTAGTGCTGGAATGGGAACAGGGAGGGGGCTGGATGGGTGAGGACAGTAACTAACAAAGGTTGAGGCCAGGAGGATTATGGGAACATAGGATGTATTGCAGGGAAAGTTCCCACCTGCGCAATTCAGAAAAGCTGGTGTTGGTGGGAATAATTCATATGGCACAGGCTTCGAAGCAGTCACTGAGATGAGGGGTATCATGTTTGGCAGCATGTTCAGCTATAGGGTGGTCCACTTGCTTTTTGGCCACAGTTTGTCGGTGGCCATTTGTACGGACAGACAGCTTGCTGGTTGTCATGCCTACATAGAATGCAGCACAGTGGTTGCAGCTTAGCTTGTACATCACATGACTGGTTTCACAGGTAGCCCTGTCTTTGATGTGATAGGTAATGTTAGTGACCGGACTGGAGTAGGTGGTGGTAGGAGAATGTATGGGACTGGTCTTGCATCTAAGTATATTACAGGGGTATGAGCCATGAGGTAAGGGACTGGGAGCAGGGGTTGTGTAAGGATGGACAAGTATATTGTGTAGGTTCGGTGGACGGCAGAATACCACGGTAGGAGGGGTGGGAAGAATAGTGGGTAGGACATTTCTCATTTCAGGGCACGACGAGAGGTAATCAAAACCCTGGCGGAGAATGTAATTCAGTTGCTCCAGTCCCGGATGGTACTGAGTTACAAGGGGAATGCTCCTCTGTGGCCAGACTGTGGGACTTTGGGAGGTGGTGGGAGACTGGAAGGATAAGGTACAGGAGATTTGTTTAGTGTACAAGGATGGGAGGGTAATTACGATCAGTGATGGCTTCAGTGAGACCCTCGGTATATTTAGAGAGGGACTGCTCGTCACTGCAGATGTGATGACCATGGGTGGCTAGGCTGTATGGAAGAGACTTCTTGGTATGAAACGGGTGGCAGCTGTCGAAGTGGAGGTATTGATGGTGGTTAGTAGGTTTGATATGGACGGAGGTACTGATATAGCCATCTCTGAGGTGGAGGTCAACATCTAGGAAGGTGGCTTGTTGGGTTGAGTAGGACCAGGTGAAGCAAATGGGGGAGACATTGTTCAGGTTCTGGAGGAATCATGCAGCTAGCAGAAGGGAGGCAGGACACAGGGAAGAGTCAGGGTGTTACAAAAATCCCTGCACTCAACAAGTTTGAGCTGTTACCTTCCACTGAAGCCAAAACTGAAACAGTGTGATTCACTTCACCTGTTGTGAAACCTTCAGAGTTTGCATCAAAGATAGAGAGACACAAAAGGATAGGAATCTATCAATCATCATCGGGTCAAATGTGTAGTAAGTGTACCCTCCTTTAGGGAAATGGCAGCAAGGGTTGGGAATTAGTATCAGGTGCACACAGTGTGTATGCCTGAGAGCCTCATTCGACATCTTGAAGAGGCTATTTTGGCAGCCACTGAAGCACCAGAGTGCAATCACCTGCAGACTGGCACACAGTGGAACAAATGATGCTGTCATCTGAGCTGCAAGGTCATACTTGGATCATTCCTGTGACTGGAAGAGAAGAATAGCCTTGTTTCAATGAAGCACACAATCTGCAGCATTGCCCCACAACTGACTGTGGCCCCCATTTCTATGTAGAGTGGAAGGCTGAACCAGAAACTCCGAAAGTTCTATATCAAGGTAAGCTGTGACGACCTATACTTTCGCCATAGGATAGACACTTGTGAGCATCCCGTACATGGGCCAAGTGGCTTGCGAGTACTATGTGTGGAGCACACAAGGAGTGTTTCATTTAGGTGACTCTCCATCCAGTTCAGATAAAGATTTTTGTAGAAGAGCTGGAAGTGTATCCAAAGAAATGCTCTCCCATAGGTGAGAATATAAAAATTCTATTGATTAACTACCAAAGCACTCACAAAAAAAGGTCAGATTTGAAGCATTCCTAAAAATCAGTGGAACTCAAATAATGCTAGGTACAAAATGTTCGTCAAAACCCAAAATTGATAGCAGTGAAATTTATGGGGAAAATTTATGATTATTTCAAAATAGTAGGTTAATGGGAAGTGAAGGTGGCATATGTGTCACAGTAAATGAGAAACGTAAATCCATTACAATATTAATTGAAACAACATGCACAATTTGGGCAAGACTCAGTACAAGGGTAGGTATAAACTTTACATCTGTATCCTTCTACCACTCAACAGACTCATCTCCAGATGTAAACAACAACTTTAGACAAAGCCTCAGTTCCCCAGTCATACTGCCATTTTAATCATCCCACAATCAAATGGGAAAATTACAGTTCTGTAAAGGGTGGGCATGACAAGATGTCTTATGACACATTAATAAATGCCTTGACTATCCACCACAGTGGATGAGGGGGTGCAGCCTTGTTAGATAAGTAACTATAAATAAAATAGCCTCTGACTGCAAGGATGATTGTATAACATTTAAGTACGCATCTAATTATATGTCAGGCAACATTTTATTTTCTAGATCACAGCTGGTTCTGGAAAGGAGAGGGGGGGGGGGGGGGGAGCGGGGGGACAGCAAACAGAGAATTCCAGTATGCTTTGTAGACAACAAAGGCAAAATATTCTGGGTAGTGGACACTGATATGTTCCCCAAACACATCCGGTGTGAGAAAGGAAACATCAAATTAATTGTGACAGATATTGTCAGGGGGTTGGTATTCAGACACAGGAACATTACTGAGAAGCTTCAGACACAGAGGTGAGCATTCAGCCACAAAATATCTTTCTGTTGTTCTATGATTCCAAAACATTGGTACAAACATGGTGTGAATTGGCATCTGGCATAATAATATAAAGCATGGCTAATGGCAGCTGCATAGCTGTTCACATCAAGTTTTTACACCTTTATGTAGAACAGCTATGGTGGTGGAGATGGATACCTCTACCCTGAAATTACTTGCAGAGAATGACTTGACTGACAATTTCAATTTCACCTGAAATATATTTTTTGAACTGAATCTGGCTCCAGCTAACAGAGACTGTGGTCATGTGTTTGTGTGAGATTCGTTTGCATGAGTGTGAAAGTGTGTGTGTGTGTGTGTGTGTGTGTGTGTGTGTATTTGATGAAGGCCTTGTTGGTCAAAAGCTAACTTTCTGATGGTTTTTTTGTTGTGCCTTTCTGTGACCTAGCACCTCTGCTGTATGGTGAGTAGCAACTGTCCTTTCCATTAAATCATTACATTCCATGCTGGAGTCTCCATTGTTTGCAATCTTAAGAGAAATTTGCCAAGTATTTCCACTACATAGTTTCAAAGTAAAGCAGCAATATCCTGGATTTTGTAGTAACATATAGGCCAATAATGTAATAGCATTAGAATATAGAATCTGATATAGTACAGGGTGGGGCAAATAAAAGTGGCCCATACAAGTGAATATAATTAGTCATAAATTTGTGGTAGCATTAAACAGAGGCGGAAAAGACCTACAGTCACTTCCAACAAGATGGAACAATGCCCATACAACCAGTTGAATCTTGGAGCACATTTACAAAATCTTCATTCCTAACAGAGTTGCTAGCAGATAACAGTCTGGTTGTGGGCCCAGCTGGCCACCCAGGTCACCAGATCTGTCTGTGTGTCATTACTTTGTGTGCGGAGCCCTCAAGTCTGACCCTCAAGTCTAACCCTCATAGCCTTCAAGAACAGCAGCAGATCATTTCAGATGAGACTGCAACACTTCCAACTGTCCACCTACAGCAACTTGCTGACCAGAGATAAATGGTGAATTCTTTCATCATCCACTATAGTGTGGTCAGAGCTTTATTTTCTTTTCCCTACTGTATTTTTTTGTACCCTGTAATTTGTTCTCCAGTCCACTTTTATTTGCCCCATTCAGTACATTGTTTATTTGCTCAACAAATCAGTTTCATACATATTAACAATCTGTACATTAAAAATCTATCCTGCATACACTTTTGGAAATGAAATGAGGTTGAAGGGTCATGAGTCTTTACTACAAATGATTTAAAATACTTGATAACATAATCCAGTAACACTGTCTAGTTGAAAATGTCTCTTTCAGTGTTATCACTTGTCGACTCACATTTCTATTCAAACTTTCCCTTGATGTTAGGATTATATTAATTAACATTACTCTGTAAATTGCTCTTTCAGATTGTTTCTCTAATCTGCTGTCAAAAGTCAATCATGTATTGAAATCTAATTAGTATTTAAGGTATCTTAAATAATTATTCAATGTTGATTAAGTGCTATAGTTATAATCATGACTATTGGTTCATGTGTGAGTCCTTCAGGAAGTAACTTATCTTTTTACAGGAGCTAGCTATAAAGGTAACACTGGCAGCAGCTGGCAAGAAGACCATGACGTTTCCTATTTATGGAAAGCTTGTAGTTTCTTGTGATGACATGGAAATGAAAAATATTCAGTGGACATATTTTCTTAAAGGTGTCATTGAATCTTGAACAACTTGATTTAAAAATATCACACATTTTTCTCTATTGCTGATGTAAATATCTGTTTAATGTACGTAAATAAAAGTTAATGAATATCAGTGTAGTTTACCCTACATGAATTTGGCCACTCGTCACTTTGCCTAATCAAGTCTTTGTTTAGCTGCGTGCTGCTTGTAAAATGGTTCCTTTATTTTCTCGTCGCTTATCCACTCAACTACTGTTGCACTCTATCACATTACAGTGAAACAGTTTGTATTTATTTGAGCCAATGCTCAGTCCGCTGTAAGATAGTGGTATTTAAACAACAACAACGAACGTGTGTTCGAGGCTTTCCCTTCTCAACACAAACACCAACTACTACCAAACCACTTCAACAAAATGGCTAACAACCCAATTACCTCTGGGTGAGCTGCAACCACTAATTGTACTACACGGACAGGATATCGGTTCCACCGAGTCCCAAAAACTCAGCATCTACAATCTACTTCTCTCTCTAACCAGGCTCATGCTGGATTTTCCTACAGCAAACTTTATGACTGAAACTTGTCCACAAGACAACAATCAATCAATAGCTCATGCACCTAAATTCACCAAAACCAGGGTATCAACAGTGACTATTCAGAAAATCCCACAGAATCTCTGTATATTCCATTGCTCAGCGTTGGGAGGAAACAACCATCACAGCCACGTATCTGAGCATGGGCCTATACCAGACTAAATAGCCACGCTGCCTCCACAAACTGCAACAAATGAAAATACTGGTCCTACTAATCAAAACTCCTTTCCCTCTCCCAAGCCTTAACTACCAGCTGCGGTGCCTCACTACACTCAGTGGGTCACTCTACTATCAGACCTAGATGCACACCAATATATCCACTTAGTCGGTGAGAGGTCTACATGGGAACTAACTAACTCTTTATGTCACACCACAGGAACCATTTAAAATGAACAAACATGCAGTGCCATGCCAACTTTTGACAATTAATTAATTATTTGTTGCTGCTGTCAGTTCTCTACGACAGCGGCCGGCTGCTGCGCATCACTCAGGCAGCATCTCTGGACCCAGCGATGGCTAGTTTCTGCATCGCTGAAGTCACGCGCACTCACCACCTGTTTTTTCGTCGACATTTGCGATTCATCTACAACATTTTTTTTTTCTTAATACACCATACATGAATATTTACAGTAACCAACAGCCGTGGTTATTAAGTTATCATATAGGATGCTCAGCACTAGTAAGGGTGAACATAACCCGTGCGTTTTGACACAGCACAGGGTCTCCTCCTTGCCTTTACTAGTTGCTGAGCAACCTCCCTTACATATTTCCTTTTACTTCTAAATGTGCTAAATGGGACTTAATCAACTAATTCAGGCAACATTCGATATATATTACATTTCAATTATTGGACTGAGGCATGAGACGTTGAAGCAAATTACCTACTTTAGCATTTCTTGCTACTTATCCTATTCCATCTTGTTCTAAAGACATCTTACATACTAGGTATACTTTAAAGGAACAGGACAGTTGCAACTTTCTCTCAGCCTCCTCCCATTTTTGACCTTTTTATTCTTATACTTTTTAGTGCAACCCACCGATAACTTATGAGATCGACGAACACCTCGACTCATCGCCTTTTTTATCCTTGATCATTGCACTTCTTCCATCAGCATATTTGGTAACGAACTATATTGCTTATTTTCTAGTTTTATTTCCTGCCCATTTTCATACTTCTCTAAACTTACATCCAGTTTATCACTTTCAAAAATTGGTTTCGTATCTAAGTTATCCATATCGTTTAAGAACTTTCCTCCTTTTGGTCAACCATCTTAGCACATTGCACCACATACCTTTTCACATCACTCAAATTATATCTGCCAACCTCCTTATCGGATTCTACCTCCTTCAATAACACAGTTGTAGGATATGTGATTGCCTTAATCACAAATGGTCCATCATAAAGATAAAAGAATTTCTTTATATCTAAAAAGAAAGATGATGAAACTTACCAAACAAAAGCGCTGGCAGGTCGATAGACACACAAACAAACACAAACATACACACAAAATTCTAGCTTTCGCAACCAATGGTTGCCTCGTCAGGAAAGAGGGAAGGAGAAGGAAAGACAAAAGGATATGGGTTTTAAAACCCACACCCTCTCCCTTAAAACCCATATCCTTTTGTCTTTCCTTCTCCTTCCCTCTTTCCTGACGAGGCAACCATTGGTTGCGAAAGCTAGAATTTTGTGTGTATGTTTGTGTTTGTTTGTGTGTCTATCGACCTGCCAGCGCTTTTGTTTGGTAAGTTTCATCATCTTTCTTTTTAGATATATTTTTCCCACGTGGAATGTTTCCCTCTATTATATTCATATCATTAAAAAGAATTTCTTTATACATTTATTATTCCTTTTGCTCTTCCAATGAGTACGTATCAGCACAAAGTCACCTACTTGAAAGTTACAACTAACTACCCAAGCATTCAGGTGATTAGACCTCCTTTCCGCATTCCTTTTCAAATTACTATTTACAAATTCCTCCATTTTACTATTCCAATCTGAGTTCTTTGGTGGATATTCTATTTGATCTAGTAATCCATCTCCATATATCCTACCTTCCACTACTTCTCAGGGAGCTACTCCGGTACTTTTGTTTGGTAGATCATTTAAAACCTTTTTAAATTCATTTAAAAACATTGGATACTTAGTATGTTTCTTAGTACAGTATGTTTTCCCTAAGCTCCCTAACTCACACATGACTCTTTCGGACAGGTTGGCTTACTACCTGTACCGGGCGATTAACAAATGTTGCACACCCTACATTTGCATAAACTCTTTAAACTCATGTGCCAAAAACTGTGCACCATTATCCGACAAAAGTCTTTTCAGTTTCCCCACTTTGGAGAATTAATCCTCCCACAACACCCTTATTACCACTTTGCTCGTAGCTGACTTAAGCGAATAAAGCTTCACTAATTTCGACCATACTTCCAAAATAATCAGTACATACTCCACACCTCCAATGCCATGAGGTATCAGACCAAATAAGTCGACAGCACATAAATCCCCTAAATGTGATGGTACAATAGAGAAGCTCAACACCTTGACCTTTTCATTATGTCTTTTAGTCTGTTGACACACTTTACACTTTGGTAGTTCTTTCCTGATTACTTGGCTAATACCCTTGCAGAAGTAATAACTCTGGATATGTGACAGGCACTTCTTAATCCCAAAATGCCCATATTTTCTGTGAATATACCACACCAGCTTATTAGCATACTTTTGTGGAATACATGCTCACCACCTTAGCAAACCATGGCTACTTGAGTTGAAGAGTATATCCTTACGATACTTCCAAAATTTCTTCCACAACACTGAATCCTTTTTGTTCAATAGCCTCTGTCTCACATGACTTAACCAACTGTCGTTTAACTGTTCCCTTTGCAAATTCTTAACTACTTGCTTCAATTCCTTCTCGAATTCCAGCAATTTTACTCTGAGTACCATAAATTTCCTATGTACTTCAACACAATCCAGATGATGTGCGATCCCAATGGGTAAATGTGACAAGGCATCAGGCACTTTGTTGTCAGTTCCCATCTTCACATACTTAATATCAACATCATACTCCTGAAGGAATAATGCCCACCGTATCAATCTGTCATGCAACAATTTACTTGTCATCAGAAATTTTAATGCCTTGTGATCCAAATAGATTATCACTTTATGCCCATAAATGAGATATTTAAATTTCTTCACAGCCCATACTATGGTTAAAGTTTCCTTCTCCATCATAGAATAGTTCTTCTCACAAGCAGTTAACATTCCACTGATGAATGCTAAGGTCACTGGTTGCACAAATCCATCAACTTCCTGCTCTTGAAACACCTAACAACCGATAGCATAACCAGATGCATCTACTGCTAAACAAAACTCCTTGCTTAGGACCGGATGCCCGAGTATGGGCGCTTCACATAAAGACCTCTTAATAGCTAGCCACTCGGATTGACAGTTTTCACTCCATGACCACAGGGCCTTGAGTTTTAACAGGGCATTTAGATTACTGCAATTCATGACATCACTCGGGATATAATGACGGTAATACCCAGTTATCCCAAGGTTCCTAGGTGTGGAACATTCATGAATAGCTTTCAATTTCTTAGGGTCAGGTCTAACGCCCTTATGGCTAATTAGATGCCCTAAAAACTTCATCTCACTGCACCCGAAATGTGCCTTCGCAAACTTAACAGTGACCCCTCTTGTGTCAACCTTTGTAATACTTCGTCAATAAGTTTGACATATTCTGCCCAACTCTTTGAAATCATTAGAATATCGTTGACATATACAAAGACCTTGTCAAGTAATTGCTCCCCCAGTGCCATGTCTAGCACTCTAATAAAGTCTGCCACTGATACATTAAGGCCAAAAGGTAATACTCTAAAATGATATGACCTTCCATTGAACAAAAGTGCAGTGTACTTACATGACTCCTGCACATGGGGGACCTGCCAATATCCCACAGATAAATCAATTGAACTTAAATATTTCGCGTTGTTAAACCTAACTAAGATTTCCTCTACAGGAACTGGTCGATCTCGTTTTAATTTCTATGATTCAATTCACTGTACTGTCACCTAAGACCAGTCTGATGTCTCCATTAGGCTTCTTTACAGCTACTATTGGATTGTTATACAGGCTGTCAGAATGCTCAATAATATTCCAATGTACCATCTTGTTAATTTCCTTAGTTACAGCATCTCGTATACTTAAAGCTATAGGATACGGAGCTTTAAAGAATGGTATATGAACCTTAATTTTTAATTTGCATTCATACCCCTGTAATAGTCCTGGCTTGTCGTTAAAAGCTCTTTTATTCTGTACTAAGACCGCTTCTAACTGTCCCATTTCATCTTCATTCAGTCCACTGGACTCCGCGCAATTCTGCTTAACCATACTTGCCCAATCACTACTATTTCTTTCATCTAGCGACCCAAACGCTTCTTCATCTTCAGTTAACTTCACAGCACCTTCCCATCTTATATTCCAACTCTTAAAATCCTCTGTTCTCTCTAGACAAGAGCTACTCTCATTCAACTTAACCCACAGTAGACAGTTATGAACATTTATCCTCGTTCTCTCTCTTGATGAATCTAATAATACCCAATTCACCACTAACCTGTCCATACCTAAAAATACAGGTAAATTTATTCCCAATACAATTAACATGGATTGCTGTAGTGTTACTCCAGAAATGGTGAATGTGAGTAACACTTCCCCTTCTACCTTCTTCCCTTTGTTTCCGGCTAGTCCCACTACATGTATGTTAGTTACCAGATAAGTGGGGCACTTCCACTGGTGTTTATACCTTTACCACACTTCTTTGGAAAATAAACTAAATTTGACTTCCCGTATCCAACAGAAACTCATACTTCAATCCTTCTACATGGCCCATCACTATCAGAGTTGATGCATTAATCACAGGATCCTCTTTCTCTATCAAAAGTTCCTCACTTAAAGCTTGTTCATCCCTGTACCTCAAAAAGGCATTCCTGTATCCATGTGTTTGGTCCCGAGAACAACCAGTAATAGGAATGGGCTCACTATCCTCGGTGACTTCCTGTATTAACACTCCATTACGATTCTGACTACTCCTACAACTGCCAACTTGTTTAAAATTATTGCCATTATTATCACCATTGTTAACATTATTTATACGCCCCACTTTCTGTTCACTATTTTGATTATTTGAGAGACCAGTTCTTCACCTGTTCACATCACTTTCATTCCACTGATTTCTCCTGTCTTTATTTCTATTTCTATAAACAAGATTATTCTTGGTATAATTAATTACATGAAACACCATTATTATTATTATTATTACCACATCCATTATTCTTAAACTTATCTTTTGATTGTTCTAGTCCTTATGGACTCCCTCTTACATCTACCCAGTTAGTAACATGTGTATCATTCCTTTCCTTTGGTTTATGTAAATAGTCTAATTGATCTAAGAACTCAAGTAATGGTTGTGGTTGAGTCCAACGCTCACCTACCAGCCGTTCTCTAACTTTACTGGGTAAAAGTGTAATCAATACTTCGATTAAGTGCATTTCATTTACCTGCTCATCTAAATATAGTGCTTGGTTCAAATAATATTCCACAAAATTACGGTATCCTCCACAACTATTGGTATACCACTGTGGTCTGAACAATTCTAACCTAGCTTTAAAAGCTCGCGAAAATTCTTCCACAGTATTAAAACCATTTAAATTCAACATAGCCCAATGTAAGGCATCCTCCTCAAGATGACTTACTATAAAACGAATACTTCTTTTACCATCCCAAGAAACAGGCAATGCTATCTGAAATGACTTTAAAAATATTACTGGATGCACTGGTCCTCTTGGTTTAAATTTAGGAAAATTACCACTACCATTTTTAATACCCAAATGTAATTCTTCCACCAACTCACTACTACTAGTTGTTTTGGTTCTACAGGCATGTCCATTGTTCATCTGTGAATTTATCGACTCAGAAATCACACTACTATCTTGTGAACGATTCGCCTCACGGCTACATGGAGTTGAAGTTACATCTACCTACTGACTACAACCAGGCTCACCCATGGTTCGCTTCATTCTATCAGTAACACTAACTTCTGACACAGAAGCCAATATTGACTTTAACTTACTTACTACCCAAGTCTGCGTCTTACTGATTTTGTAATCAACAGACTTAGACCATCAAGGTCCTTACTTAAACCATTAATATCCTCCTTTAACTCTTTCTGCAGCCTGATGTGTCCTTCAGCAACTTGATTGGATACACCTTTTAATAATAATCCCATCTACATATGCTGAGCCTCTTTCAACTTTTCCATTTCCCCAGGAAGTGCTGACACTTTTGCTTCAAATATAATACCTCATTCCTTAATTCTTCGTGCCCCTCATTAACATCCATTTCCAAATCCGCTAAACTTTTATTTGCACTTTCCAAGCCTCTATGCATACTATCCCTAAGTTCTTTCATTTCTTCCCCAAACTCACTTTGTCCAGCTAAAAGTTGCTCCAAATAGCCTTTCAAGTTTTCATCCATTTTGCTATGTTAAAAAAAAAAAAAAAAAAAAAAAAAAAAAAAAAAAAAAAAACCAACTAAGTCAACAGTTATCCTTCCAAGAACCTCAACACTCCCTACACAACAGTTTTCTGTGCGTATAACAATTTGTCCTACCAGTCTTATAGTTCCTCCAAACACACAACACTGATCACTACCAGCAATGAATAAAAAGTTAATTAAAAATAAAAGGTACTTAAATTTTAGGCTTTACTGCCTCCTCCAGCTTGAAGCTGTGCCTGTATTGATGTCTCGGCTGAAGAGATGTCTCGGCTGAAGAAATGTCTGCACTGCAGCGTTGGTTCAGCAGCAGTGACAACTGGATTAGGTTTCCTCTCGGCTCAGCTGAATCTGATTAGCAAACGTGTACAGAACTAAATCCGTCTCCTAGCAATGGAACCCTCCTCAAAATAACCTTTAATAATGCAACGACGTGCGACAAACTAACTTCCATCATCCAGGACCCTTCCACTACGTCTTGTTATTCAGGATGGCCTCAGACTAGGCACATCCTGCGCCAATGTCACCACGGACTGTAATGAGACTAACTGGCAGTACCCAAGATCGAACTTACAATGACAATGGATCGTACTGTACCAACATCACTATGCTGTTAATGTATGGCTTCCTGCCATGCCAAATACTTGAGCGAACCAATCGACCACTACAGCTTTAGTTAGGTTCAGTTTTTAATTTCACAGTTGATGTTATGACTGCAGATCGCTACCTGATTTTAGAAGATTCCAGTCATACTGGAGTGCCTGGCAACTACATGAAGTCTAGTTCATACCGTAATCACACTCTCAAGGAACAAATTGAAGACAGCTCAAACTTAGTATAATTACTGTGGCAAACTCAACCACAGATTATGCAGCCAGCTCGAATACTGAATAACGAAAGACAGAACCCTTATGAAACTTCCTGGCAGATTAAAAATGTGTGCCGGACTGAGACTCAAACTCGGGACCTTTGTCTCTCAGGGGCAAGTGCTCTACCAACTGAGCTACCCAAGCACGACTCACGGCCCGTTCTCACAGCTCTGACAGCACCCTTACTTTACACAACGTCGAGATTGAACAATGACATGATTACACTACAAATAGACCCATTCAAACATTCTAATGACAATGATCAACAATATCAAGCACTAATTACAAGATAGGCCAATTTAGATAACAACTCTCGTTATCTAAGCTATTGGTCGAATCCAAGCATCAAATCTCTTTAAATACAGTACCTGTTCGCATTATGTCAAGATAAATGCCACATATGGCTTGAAATTGTTCTCCCACACAATGAAATTCTCACGATGCAGTACATTATCTCTGGAAAAGACTCATAACTTTTTTAATTACTTACAAAATTCATATTCCGTATACCGTCGTGTTATGACCAGTTTGTATTAAGACGCTTCCACCAATATGGATAAGAAATGAAATAGTTTATGCTACCACTACATCTCTTTCCACTTAGCCCAGCATTGCTATGTAAATAATACGACATCATGTACTTCACAGATTTACTAATCTTTGTCCTTGGTGTAATCGCTGACTTTTCCGTAATAAATTACGACAACTTCAATTCTACTTGCATTTAAAAAATTACTTAGACACTCTTTCCATCAATGAAATCATTTTAACTTTTTAGAATATCTACCCTCTGTAGGTTTATTGTGGTTCCACTCAATCAATGAACTTTTGATTAGGCAAACTTACAAATACCAGCATATAATTGTGTCCTGCAACATGGTATTAAGATCTTTGGAATTCACCCTTTTCTTTTCTCATAAAATATATTTACACACACCAGATACTAATTAAATACATGTTAGGTTTATGTTAACCAAGTAAACTTGAATTTATTTTCTCTAGGTATTTCAGTAGAATTTCATTCACGTAAGTGAGTGAGTGCTATCAAAGACTACACCCCACAACATGGAAATTCAGTAATAAAAAAAATATAACAAAAACCCTAGGCGCCACCGCCAGTTGAAATCTAACCTTAAGTGACAATTCAAAACAATTCTGAGCCTCTTCAGGCATTGACAATACACGATCCGCTAAGTTCCCTACTTGAATTCAGCCACTTGTCACTTTGGCTAATCAAGTTTTTGTTTGGATGCGTGCTGCTTGTAAAATGGTTCCTTAATTTTCTCAGTGCTTATCCACTCAACTACTGGTCCACTCTATCACAATATAGTGAAACAGTTCATATTTATTCGAGCCAATTCTCGGTCTGCTGTAAGACAGTGGTATTTAAACAACAACTACGGGCATGTGTCTGAGGCTTTCCCTTCTCAACGCACACACCAACCAATACCAAACCACTGCAACAAAACAGCTAACAACCCAATTACCTCTGAGTGAGCTGTGACCACTAATCATACAACATGGACAAGATATCAGTTCACCGACTCCCAAAAACTCAGCACCTACAATCTACTTCTCTCTCTGACCAGGCTCACATTGGATTTACCACAGCAAACTTTACAACCAAAACTGTCCACAAGATGACAATCAATTGATAGCTCGTGCACCTAAATTCGCCAAAACCAGCGTATCACCAGTGACTGTTCAGAAAATCATACAGAATTTCTGTATATTCCATTGCTCAGCAGTGGGAGGAAACAACCATCACAGCCACATATATGAGCAGGGGCATAACAGACTAAATAGCCGGGTCACTCTACTATCAGACCTAGATGCACACCAATATATCCACTTAGTCAGTGAGAGGTCTACATGGGAACTAACTAACTCTTTATGTCATACCACAGGAACAATTTAAAACAAACAAACATGCAGTGCTATGCCAACTTTTGACAATTAATTAGTTATTTGTTGCTGCTGTCGGTTCTCTACAACAGTGGCCAGCTGCTGTGCATCATTCAGGCAGCACCTCTGGACCCAGCAATGGCGAGTTGCTGCATTGCTGAAGTCACGCGCACTCACCACCTGTTCTTTCGTCGACATTTGCGATTCATCTACAACATTTTTTTTTTTCTTAATACATCGTACATGTATATTTACAGTAACCGCCAGGTGATATTATTAAGTTATCATATAGGATGCTCAGCACTAGTAAGGGCGAACGTAACCCATGTGTTTCGACACAGTACAAACACTATAACAATTTGAAACAGTTTTCAGTTTCAGATTAGATGGATAGTTTTTATGACACATTCAGTGATGTAGTTGTTAGAGTAAAAGACAAGGACAGTGTTCTGCTCAAGGATTGGAAATTGAACAGCAGGGTATGAAAAGGTTATGGGTAAATTTGGAGAGGATATGGAGGCCAACAGGAATGGGAAACAACTCTTGGATTTCTGTGCCAGTATGGGCTTTGTAATCACAAACTCCTTTTTTAAACATAAGAACATTCACCGGTATACTTGGGAAGGCAGGGAAACCAGATCTGTCATTGACTATGTAATAACAGATCAGGAATTCAGGAAGGCTGTGGGGGACACACGTGTATTCAGGGGATTCTTTGATGACACTGATCACTATTTAGTCTGCAGTGAAATTGGTATTGTGAGGCCGAAAGTGCAGGAGGTCAGGTCCATATGTAGGAGGATAAGAGTGGAGAAACTTCAGGATAACGAAATCGGGCACAAGTACATAACAGTGATCTCAGATAGGTACCAGTTAGTTGAATGTAGTCAATTACAGTCATTGGAAAAGGAATGGACAAGGTACAGGGACACAGTACCAGAAGTGGCTAAAGAATGTCTTGGAACAGTAGTGTGTGAAGGTAGAATGAAGCAAACAGCTTGGTGAAATGACACGGTCAAGGCAGCCTGTAAAAGGAAAAAGAAAGTGTATCAAAAATGGCTACATATTAGAACTCAGGTAGACAGAGAAAGTTAAGTTGAAGAAAGAAACAAAGCCAAACTGATAATTGCAGCATCCAAGAAGAAATCTTGGGAAGACTTTGGGAACAGGTTGGAGACTTTGGGTCAAAACCATTCTGGAGTGTAATTAGCAGTCTTCGAAAGGGAGGTAAGAAGGAAATGACAAGTATTTTGGACAGGTCAGGAAAACTGCTGGTGAATCCTGTTGATGCCTTGGGCAGATAGAGGGAATATTTTGAAGAGTTGCTCAATGTAAGTGAAAATACAATGAGTAAAGTTTCAGATTTCGATGTACAATTGGATAAGAATGATGATGGAAATAGGATCACATTTGAGGAAGTGGAGAAAATGGTCAATAGAATGCAGTGCAATAAAGCGGCTGGGGTGGATGACATTAAGTCGGAACTCATCAAATTCAGTGGAATGTCAGGTCTTAAATGGCTACACAGGATAACTGAAATGGCATGGGAGTCGGGGCAGGTTCCATCAGACTGGATGAAAGCAGTAATCACACCAATCTTTAAACATGGAAACAGAAAAGATTGTAACAACTACAGAGGTATATCTTTAATGAGCATTGCGGGTAAAATCTTTTCAGGTATTGTTGAAAGGAAAGTGTGAGTATTATTTGAGGACAAATTGGATGAAAATCAGTGTGGGTTTAGGCCTCTTAGAGGTTGTCAGGACCAGATCTTTAGCTTACGGCAAATAATGGAGAAGTGTTACGAGTGGAACAGGGAATTGTATCTATGCTTTATAGATCTAGAAAAGGCATATGACCGGGTTGCTGGGAGGAAGTTATTGTCTGTTCTACAAGATTATGGAATAGGAGGCAAACTTTTGCAAGCAATTAAAGGTATTTACAAAGATAGTCAGGCAGCAGTTAGAGTTGATGGTAAACTGAGTTCATGGTTCAGAGTAGTTTCAGGGGGTAAGACAAGGCTGCAACCTGTCTCCACTGTTGTTCATATTATTTATTGATCATATGTTGAAAACAATAGACTGGCTGGGTGAGGTTAAGATATGTGAGCACAAAATAAGCAGTCTCGCATATGCCGATGACTTGGTTGTGATGGCAGATTTGATTGAAAGTTTGCAAAGTAATATTTCAGGGCTAGATCAGAAATGTAAGGACTATGATATGAAGATTAGCATCTCCAAAATGAAAGTAATGTCAGTGGGAAAGAGAGATAAACGGATTGAGTGCCAAATATGAGGAACAAAGTTAGAACAGGTGGACGGTTTCAAGTACTTAGGATGCATATTCTCACAGGATGGCAACATAGTGAAAGAACTGGAAGCGAGGTGTAGCAAGGCTAATGCAGTGAGCGCTCAGCTACGATCTACTCTCTTCTGCAAGAAGGAAATCAGTACCAAGACTAAGTTATCTGTGCACTGTTCAATATGTCGACCAACTTTGTTGTATGGGAGCGAAAGCTGGGTGGATTCAGGTTACCTTATCAACAATGTTGAGGTTACAAATATGAAAGTAGATAGAATGATTGCAGGTACTAGTAGATGGCAAAAATGGCAGGAGTGTGTCCACAATGAGGAAATAAAAGAAAAACTGGGAATGAACTCTACAGATGTAGCAGTCAGGGTGAACAGGCTTAGATGGTGGGGTCATGTTACACACATGGGAGAAGCAAGGTTACCCGAGAGACTCATGGGTTCAGCAGTAGTGGGTAGGAGGAGTTGGGGTAGACCAAGGAGAAGGTACCTGGATTCGGTTAAGAATGATTTTGAAGTAATAGGCTTAACATCAGAAGATTCACCAATGTTAGCACTGAATAGGGAATCATGGAGGAATTTTATAAGGGGGACTATGCTCCAGACTGAACGCTGAAAGGCATAATCAGACTTAAATGATGATGATGATGATGATTCAGTTTCTTGGAATAGTGCAGGGGCTGCATGTTTTCCAAAGGAATCTTATACCATTCCTCCTAGAAAATAATGGCAAGTAGAGGTAGCAATGATTGAGGTGGATAGCAATTACACATCTTTCTCTCCAATGTAGACCACAAAGGCTCATTAATATTGAAAGCTGGTGACTGTGTTGACCATTGTAGATGCAACAATTCATCCTCATGCTCACAAAACCAGTCTTGGATGATGTGAGCTGTGTGAACAGGAGCCCTGTCATCTTGGAACACAGCATCACCATTGTGGAACAATCAACAATCATTGTAACATGAGATGGACCTGACCAGCCAAAATGGTCACATAATCCTTGGCACTATTGTGACCTCGCGGATTACAAAAGAGGACCATGGAATACCAAGATATGCCTGCCCAAATCTTCACCACACCTCACCATGTATCACTCTTGAGATATAAACTCAGCTAGAAGTTGCAACAGTGTGCAACAAGAGTCATCTGACAAAATGTCTTCCTTTCATGGCTCCATAGTTCAGATTTTATGGCTTCAATGTCACTTTCTTCTTCTATGGGTATTCACATCACAGACGTGTAGTTTTGCTATTTCAGCTATCCCTGCAATTCTCAGCTCATGGAGTTCCCTTCGTACTGTTCTGGTACTGACAGGGTTTGTGAGTGCGACGTTCAGTTCTGCAGTGACTTTTGCAGCTGCTGTCCTCTTATTTTTCATTACAATCCTCTGCAATGACCATCTGCTATGATCACTCGAAATGCACTTTCGTCCACAGAATGACTTTGCAGATGACATTTTTCTGGTTTTCCAGTTTGCAGTATAAATCTTTGATATGGTGCCTCTTGAAACACCAAACTCTTCAGCTACGTTGATATGGAAGAACCCACCATATGGGCACCAACAATCTGCTCACATTCGAATTCACTTAGATTCAACATAATGCACACACAACTAAACAGAAAACTGTTCTGACCAGACTGATACTTGCAACTTATTGAGGACATCGCACATGTGCCGTTCATAGTCAAATACAACTTGCAGGATTGGCTAGCATCTGCATTTATGTTAATTCATGCATTTCTCACAGTGTTCCCATATTTTTTCCCAAATCCTTGTAGTTTAATGGTCTCAAACAACACCAAGGGAACTACTGTGCACTATGTGCCTGTAAGAGATAGAAGGATGGATTGGAATTTGACCCATGAGTGTGGTGGTAAATGACCCTCACACAATGACTGACAATACCTCCTTCTTGTTAAATATATCAGGGAAATTTACTACACCTTTAAATGTTTCCAGCTGCTCATCAGTGACAATAATGATGTTAGATAATCTATTTTTCCTAATGTGATGTCATTCAACTTCAGCAAAAAGCAGATATCCAATACAACAGTGAATCACATATTACATAAGACAATAACATGTAGCATATGCATTTATGTAAATAAAGTGTAATGAACATAATGACAAACATACATTTTCATCACAAAATGAGACTTATTTTCAATGCAGAGAACTTTTAAGTGTGGAGTCATGGTATTTAACACATATTGAAATAGTTCCCTGTTTCTATATGTCAAGATAGCAGTTCAAAAGTTATCCCAGGTGTCTTGCTGTGTTATGCTATCTGGATGCTTCCTTCAGATATTTTCCAGTCCTACAGAAAATGTCTGTCTTACAGGCAATAATTTAGTTGTTATTTGGTATGTACACACACATTTGTTTTCATTATATGTTTTATCACACATAAGAATACTGGCTGAGAACAGTAACTGCATCATGAAACTGGCAGCAATGTATGATTATTTTTAAACCAACCAGGCAAAGCCCCATCTCAATATGGTACTATAAAATGGGATGGAGTTTGTGCTGTCAACTGTAGTTACGTGTGCTTAGTGATGAAAGAGAAATAGAAACAGAAACAAAACAACAACAACACAACAGCCAGTGTTGAGAATTAACACCACAGTGTCATGAATCAGCATCAAAGGTGCTCTCTTGTAGTACTGATACAGTTACTTTCACTCTGGGCACTCATTATCACTTGTGTATGGTGCACACAAATCATGTTGATGCTTGGGTTCCATAAAATCACCGTCATTTGAATGGGAATTTATCTTTACTGCACGCAAAATGTCTGGTCCGCATGAATCTATTACAATATTCTTTGGATAAAATTTACCTTTTCTGCTACTGAACAATCTATTGAAGCTAACTAATAGCCTGTAGATTCAATATGAATCACCTAAAGTGATACAATATTTCATAAAATAAGATAAATGTACTTAATGAACAATTACCTAAAGTGATACAATATTTCATAAAATAAGATAAGAATACTTAATGAACAATGTCATTATTTTGAATCAAAGCCAAAAGGATTATCCAACAGTACAGAACAGCTGGTAGATATTCCTTCTAACTTTCTAATATACATTTCCTGAATGTGTCCTGTAGACAATCTCTAAAACAAAAAGCACTTCATTACCAGGAGGGCACTTACAACAGTCACAGTATTTAGTAGCCCTTTCATTTGGAAGGGAATAGCAACAGTTGATTGCATCTTATGCTTCTATTTCCCATGAGAATATTATGAAAAGGATAGTTGCTACTCACCGTATAGCAGAGATGCCGAGTCACAGGTATCACAACAAAAAGACAGTCAGAAAGTGAGCCTTCAGCCAACTAGGTGTTTGGCGAAAATAGAACAACACACATAGACACACTCTCGCAAATGCAATTCACATTCATATGACCACAGTTTTTGGCAGGTGAAGAAATACTGCAAGCAGCAGGGCATGATGGGAGAGGCAACCGAATAGGAGCAAGGAGGGGGCTGGGGTGGGGATAAGGAGGGATAGCAGAGTAGGAGTGTAGGATGGTAAAGTGGTGATAGTGGGAGAGTGGAGAGGTGAAGCAGAGAGAGGGATAGGGCAGCTAGGTGCAGTCAGGAGGTTGGAAGGAGGGAAAAGGAGAGAGGGGGGGGTAGCAGAAAAGGAGAGAAGTAAAAAAGACTGGGTGTGTCGGTGGAATAGAGAGCTGCATAGTGCTGGATGGGAAAAGGGAAGGGGCTACATGATTAAGGACAATGACAAATGAAGGTTGAGGCCAGGAGAGTAACAGAAACATAGAATATATTGCAGGGAGAGTTCTCATCTGCACAATTCAGAAAATCTGGTGCTGCTGGGAAAGGATCCAGATGGCACAGGCTGTGATACGATCATTGAAATGAAGAATGTCGTGTTGAGTGGCATACACAGCAATAGGGTGGTCCAATTGTTTCTTGGCCAGTTTGTCGGTGGCCATTCATGTAGTCAGAGTTTTTGGTTGTCATGCCCACACAGAACACAGCACATTTGTTGCAGTTTACTTGTAGATCATATGACTGGTTTCACAG
Source organism: Schistocerca piceifrons (assembly GCF_021461385.2). Classification (NCBI taxonomy): domain Eukaryota; kingdom Metazoa; phylum Arthropoda; class Insecta; order Orthoptera; family Acrididae; genus Schistocerca; species Schistocerca piceifrons. Next base: position 139,552,612 of record NC_060141.1, on the reverse strand, counting down.
CTAGCCTTGGCTTTGACGGGATAGGTGAAGTTTGTGAATGGACTGGAGTAGGTGGTGGAAGGAGAATGAATGGGACAGGTCTTGCATCTAGGTCTATTACAGGGATATGAGGCACGGGCTTGGAAGCAGGGTTTGTGTAGGGGTGGACAAGGATAGCATGGAGGTTCAGTGAGTGGTGGAACACCACTGTGGAAGGAGTGGGAAGGGAAGTGGGTAGGACATTTCTAATTTCAGGGCATGATGAGAGGTAGTCAAAGCCCTGGTGGAGAATGTAATTCAGTTGTTCCAGTCCTGGGTGATCCTGAGTCACAAGAGGAATGCTTCTCTGGAGCCAGATGGTGGGACTTTGGGAGGTGGTGGGTGACTGGAAAGATAAGGCATGGGAAGATCTGTTGTATAAGATTGGGAGGGTAATTACAATCTCTAAAGGCCTCAGTGAGAACCCTCACTGTATTCTGCAGGGGACTGTTTGTCATTAGAGATGTGACTGTCATGGGAGGCCAGACTGTGTGGAAGGAACGTCTTGGTATGGAATGGGTGGCAGCTGTCAAAGTGGAGGTATTGCTGATTGTCCGTAGGTCTGATATGGACAGAGCTACTGATGTAGCTATCTTTGAGATGGAGGTCACCATTTGAGTAGGGCCAGGTGAAGCGAATGGAGGAGAAGGTGTTGAGGTTCTGGGGGAATGTGTATGGGGTTTGCTCACCCTCTATCCAGATTAAGAAAACGTGATCAATGAATCTGAACCAGGTCAAGGGTATGAGATCCTGGGTGTTTAGGAAGGATTCCTCTAGATGGACCACAAATAGATTGGCATAGGACGGTGCTATATGGGTGTCCATAGCCGTACCCCGGATTTGTTAATAGGTAATGCCTTGGGAATCCATTAGGTATTGGGAAAGATGGTGTTGAATGGCAGTTAGGCCATGGGCATTATGGACATTAGTGTAAAGGGAGGTGGCATCAATACTGATGAGCAGGACACCATGTGGTACAGGAACAGGGTCTGTGGAGAGCCTCAGGAGGAAATGGTTGGTATATTTCATATAGGAGGGTAAGCAGCAGTTACTTTATTTTTTATTTATTTATTCTTCAAGTTCCGTGGGACCAAATTGAGGAGCAGATCTCCAAGGACATGTAACATGTCAGTACAATAAATTACAACATAAACGTAATAACAGATAAAAATTAATGTTCATGAACCTTAACAAAGTAACTCCATAAGTTTAAGTAAACGCTATCAGCAATACAATAAAAATCAGCTTAATTTTTCAAGGAATTCTTCGACAGAATAGATGGAGTGACCCACGAGAGAACCCTTCAGTTTTCATTTGAAAGCACGTGGATTACTGGTAAGATTTTTGAATTCGAGTGGCAGCTTATTGAAAATGGATGCAGCAGTATACTGCACACCTCTTTGTACAAGAGTTAAGGAAGTCTGATCCAAATGCAGGTTTGATTTCTGCAGCGTATTAACAGAGTGAAAGCTGCTTATTCTTGGAAATAAACTAATATTGGTAACAAAAAATGAAAATAAGGAATATACGTATTGAGAGGCCAATGTCAAAATACCGAGACTTGTGAACAGAGGTTGACAAGACGTTCGCGAACTAACACCACTTATTGCCCGAACCGCCCATTTCTGAGCCAAAAATATCCTTTTAGAATGGGAAGAGTTACCACAAAATATAATACCATACGACAATAGTGAATGAAAATAAGCAAAGTAGACTAATTTTCGTGTCGAACGACCACTCACTGCTATTACTGTTCGAATAGTAAAAATGGCAGTATTAAGTCTTTGAACAAGATCCTGAACGTTGGCTTTCCACGACAGCTTACTATCTATCTGAACACCTAGAGATTTGAACTGTTCAGTTTCACTAATCATACGCCCGTTCTGAGAAATTAAAACATCAGGTTTTGTGGAATTGTGTGTTACAAACTGTAAAAACTGAGTCTTACTGTGATTTAGCGTTAGTTTATTTTCTACAAGCCATGAACTGAGGTCATGTACTGCACTATTAGAAGCCGAGCCAATGTTGGACACAACATCCTTTACCACCAAGCCAGTGCCATCAGCAGATAGAAATATTTTAGAATTAGGCATAATACTAGAGGGCATAACATTTCTATAAATAAGGAACAGGAGTGGCCCCAACACTGATCCCTGGGGCACCCCCTCACTTGACAGTACCCCACTCAGACCCCACATCACAGTCGTTATCAACATTGTGAATAATGACCCTTTGCTGCCTGTTGCTAAAGTAAGAGGTGAACCAATTGTGAGCTACTCCCTGTACTCCATAATGGTCCAACTTCTGGAGCAATATTTTGTGATCAACACAATCAAATGCCTTAGTTAAATCAAAAAAATATGCCAAGTGTTCAAAACCTTTTGTTTAACCCATCCAGTACCTTACAGAGAAAAGAGAATATAGCATTTTCAAACGACTTTTAAAGCCAAACTGTTCATTTGATAGCAAAGCGTGTGATATAAAATAATCAATTATCCTTACATACATAGCCTTTTCAATAACTTTTGCAAACACTGATGGCATAGAAACATGTCTAAAATTATCTACATTATCCCTTTCTCCCTTTTTATAAAGTGGCTTTACTACTGAGTATTTTAATCGCTCAGGAAACTGACCATTCCTAAAAGAAATATTACAAATATGGCTAAATACAGGGCTAACATGTGATGCACAGTACTTTAATATTCTGCTAGACACTCCATCATAACCATGAGACTCCTTAGTCTTCAGTGATTTAATTATTGACTCAATCTCCCTCTTGTCTGTATCACAGAGGAGTATTTCAGACATCAATTTCGGAAAGGCATTAGCAAAGAAAGTTATATGATTCCCTGTAGAAACTAAATTTTTATTTAACTCACCAGCAATGCTCAGAAATTGATTGTTAAATACTGTACATATTTCTGATGTATCAGTAACAGAAATATTTTTACTGCGAACTGACTTTATATCGTTGGCCTTGTGCTGCTGGCCAGATACTTCTTTCACAACTGACCATATGGTTTTAATATCCTGTGAATTAGCTAATCTATTTGCATACCACCTACTCTTTGCCTTCCTGATAACATTTTTAAGCACCTTACAATACAGTTTGTAATGGGCTACTGTAGCTTGATTGTGCCTACTTTTAACATTTTGATATAATTCCCACTTTGTTCTACATGATATCCTTATCCCACTAGTCAGTCACCCGGGCTGCCCATTACTGCTAGTACCCTGTTTAGAATGTTCTAATGGAAAGCAACTCTCAAAGAGCATGAGAAATGTGTTAAGGAAAGCATTGTATTTATCATCTATGTTATCGGCACTATAAACATCCTGCCACTCTTGTTCCTTGACAAGGTTTAAAAAACTCTCTATTGGTGTTGGATTAACTGCCCTACATAGTTTGTAATTAAATATGACATTGATTTGAGTACAAAAGCCTTTTAGTGTTAAAATTTGTGCATCATGGTCTGAAATGCCATTCACGCTTTTACTGAAAGAATGCCCATCTCGTAATGAAGAATGAATAAAAATATTGTCTATGGCTGTGCTACCGTTCCCCTGCACCCTAGTTGGAAAAAACACAGTTTGTATCAGATCATATTAATTTAGGAGATCTACCAACATCCTTTTTCTTGCACCATCATATACAAAATTTATATTGGAGTCACCACATATAACTAGTTTCTGGTACTTCCTACAAAGTGAATCAAGAACCCTCTCTAGCGTGACCAGAAATGCTCTGAAGTTGGAGTTAGGGGACCTATAAACAACAACAATTAGAAGTTTAGTTTCACTAAATTCAACTACCGCTGCACAACATTCAAATATCTGCTCAGTGCAGTGTTGTGATTCGTCTATGTGTAATGGAACTGACAAATAGACGTCATTTTATTTTATTATACACTAAAGTCATGTTAAAAAAGCTTTTGCTTAAGATAATACTAAGTTAGGTGTTACGATCAATAATCGATATTGGAATTGTATGTTCTTTGTAGCTTATGACCGTGATCTTTGGTCTACAACGGGTTTTCAGCCACTTGAGTGTTGGCCGCGGTTCAGTGTAGTTGTGTATATAGTTTTGGCAATAAATGTGTTTTTGATACAAAGAAATCATGGAATACTGCGTCATTTTTCGATAGTCCAGTAATAATTAAAAAACCCGCACCTTTTCTTGGACCCAGAGCAGCAAAGGAATCATCGCCTAGACAACGAGAAGCCACATGGACAACGCAGACTCAGCAGCATCAACAAAGGAGACATCATGGCCAGCTCTACTAAAATACTATACAGCTATTAGCCACACCGTAACGATGTCCTTATGGAGATAACTTTTCCTGCACAGTAGAGTGGGTTCGTGACATATGGACTCAAATGGAATACTGTTTTTTACGTACAGAGCCACTCCCCCTCCCCACAAGGAACTTCTTGAGAAACAGCCAGCTAATCTGTAGCCTGGTAAAGGAAGCCTCTGAATTGTCAAATTATGTAAGTGGTGCTCTGATATACCAATAATTTCATAGTCAACATCTATAAGAAGTTACCAGCGTGGGAAACACGAAAAGATGAATGCCTAGTTTATCCATTATTTCAAGAAATTACTTTACACTAACTTTATCTCGAGTACCTCTTAATTTTGATGACATATGCTAATTCCTTCTCTACTTGGAAACATTACATCCTTAGTTAGAGGGACTTCCTTTAAACATGTATACCTATCAGCTGACTTCAATCCAAAACAGGTGCACCTCTAACATCAACTACTACTGGAATTTTTCCATGAGTGACACCACCACCACCACCACCCACTACACTGTCACCTATATGCTTAGCCAGCATCCCCTTCCCATATCTATTGAGGTGCAGGCCATGCCTAGTGAAACTCGATCTACTGATAGACCCATCTAGCACCACTGAGATGTGACCCATGCCCTCTGCCATCAGTGCCCTCCCCAGCCCCACATTAAAGCACCTGACAGCCGCATTAAGGTGAGGTCAATCATGATGCTGAAACAGTTGCATGAAATACACATCTGTCCCACCATTTTGAGTAGCTATCTTAACCAGGTCACCACCTACATCATATTCCCTGTCCCTATCAAGACTGTTCCCTGCTCCACCCAGTATCACTAGCTGATCCTCCTTCGTAAAATTCTTACATAACTCCTCTACGCTGTCAGTCACCTGAGCCAACCCTGCACTAGACTACACAATGTTGGTGACCTGGTACTCACTCCCCAACACTTCCTGCAACTGCTGGCCCACACCTCTACCATGAGAACTACCTAGCAGCAGAACCTTCTTCTCTCTGCTAGACTTTGCGACTAACCTAGGCCTCCTAATTGCTGAGGACTGCTGCATGTTCCCTACATCTACAGCTACATGAGGCTCCTCTCCACTCAACTCTGACAGTTGGTCATATCTATTGCATGTACGCAAAGTAAAACTGTCTGAATACCTCCTCTTCCTAGCTGCCTTCTTGCCAACTACCAGTTCCCATTCCCCACCACCCTTCACCCTCCTCAACCTATCTAGTTCCTCCTTTGCGCATTGTAACTACACCTGAAGGGCACAGATTTTATGCTCCTGCTCCTCTATCAACTTATTTCTACTACTGATTCTGCATTCCCAGGAGAGGATCTCACTAAAATGACCACTGGCTTCCCCACTACATTGCCCCCACTGAAAATACTTTGAACAAATCCCACACCATAACCCACTACTCACGAACCTACAACAGAGCCCACGCTTCTCACTCATGCTAAAATTTTACAGTTACTGAAAAAACTATATGTCTACGTCGCCAAAGTTCAGTTACACCAGTAGAAATATTTAAGAACTAACACTAATGGTCTAGAAATTCTCTGCCTATTAAGAAAGCAATTAGTCATAATAATACTACTACACCACTGCTAATACCAATACCTACAAAATTTCACAAAATTGTTAGCTAAAACCAAAAAATTGAAACGGCCACTGGAACACTAAGCAAAGTTAAAACATTGAATAAAAATTTTACTGAAATATTTCCCTAAAAACAATAAGAAATGTCAGTTGAAAACTAAAGCACGAAATTTACTAAATGACTTCAACACACAGAAAACTCTAAAAAAACAGCAAGCGAACGATTACAAAACTTTATTAAGTTGTTATTTCGCCACAAACAGCACGCAACACCACTAAAAACTATTAAATTTAATAATTGTATTACGGAGCACAAATAAGTTTGTCAGTACTTTGCTTTATAACCACTACAGCTGCAGTGCACGCTGCAAAATGTAAACATACTACTGAGGTGCGAGGCTTAGATGAACAACGCAAGCACGCTCACGAATAATAGACCACTTGAGTCAAGAACACAGGAATGAAGACTGAGATTAATGGAAATCCACTAATAAGTTACTTTTACGGCAAATATTAACACAAATCAACTTGAAAATAAGTAAATCAAGTCTAAAATTTTATAAAATATTAACGAGCAATTTCAACAGCAGTGCAACACACGTGATGTCACACCAAAGATCCCCAAGTTATGAACTGCAGATTTAATAGGCTGCAGGTGTTGGTCTATGACAGTAGAGATTCTCTCAGTGGGAGCACAATAAATGGCCACAATGGGGTATCCTGGCTGGTTGGGTTTATGGGCTTTAGGAAGCATGTAGAAGGTAGGAGTGCGGAGGTGGTAGGGGTGAGGAGAGAGAGGAATTCCAGGGAGGGATTCTGGGATGGGCCTAAGGCTCTGAGGACAGCCAGGAGATCCTGTTGGATTTCTGGAATGGGGTCACTGTGGCAGGGTTTGTAGGTGAGAATGTGAGGTTAGTTTACTTGTTGAGGGATTTGGGGAATGATCGTGAGACATGGTTCAAGGTTAAGAAATTCTGGAAAATTAACCAGGGGTGATCTGAGGCAGTGGAGGTGGATCACTGCTGGATGGAGGAGTGAACTGAGTCAGGCAGGTTTCAACATTGGTCTTTGGTTGAGTCTGATTGGTGGGGTTGGTGGTGAAAAAGTGTTCCCACTGTAAGGATGGGAGAAGGAGAGAAGGTCTTTAACAAATCCCACTTGATTTAATTTGGGAGTGGGGCGAAAAGTGAGGCCTAAGGAAGGGACTGATACTTTTGTGGGTCTAAGGCATTTGGAGGAAAGGTTCAGGAGAGCATTTGGAGTCTGTATAGGTTCTGGATTGTGTGTGTTGGGGGAGGGAGTTTTGGAGGGTGGGGTAAATGTAGTAGGTCTGCAAGATAGGGTTTGTCAGCTATAAGGGGATGTGGGGCAGGTTTGGAGTTTGTTGCAGGGGTGGTGGAGAGTGGTAGTTGAAGACGGGAGTAGGAAGTTGGCAGGGTGAAGAGTTCTATCGGGTGGTGTTGTGCATGTTACTCTAGTTCCTGGAGGACAAGAGTCTCAATGCGTGTTATGGGGTTCAGGAATTTGGGATTGCATAGCAGGAGAATTTTATGGATGGAGAGAAGGTATTTCAAGAAGATTTGGCTTTGATTGATATGGGTTTCCAGGACTATGTTGGTGAAGGCTAAGGATTGGTAGAATTTCAACACAAGATGAAATCTGAGGGAGGCGCCAATAGTGAAAGGTGAAACCAACTGAAATTGGCATAAAATGACAATTTGATCAAAGAAAAAACAAAGAATAATATTTTTTATGTGGACTGCAGTTCTGTGGGTGGATAAGTGTGCTTGGCTCATGGAAACCCCCCATATTGCCTTACTATCAAATTCATCACCTCCAGCTGCCACCCTTCCTTCCACAATTACCTCCATTTGTTCAGGTTCCACAAATCTTTAGCCCTCACCAACATAGTCCTGCAAAACCATATCATTCAAGCGCAAACCCCCTTCCAATACCTTCTCTCCATTCATAAAATTCTCCAGCTATGCAATCCAAAATTCCTGCAGCCTACCACTCACATTGAAACTCTTGGCCTCCAGGAACTACAGCAACATGTACAACACCCCCTCAAAAAACCCTCCACCCTGTTCACTTCCTATGACTACTACTGTCTGCCACTCCTACAACAAACTCCAAACCTGTCTCATGTCCCCTCATAACTGACAAACCCTGTCTCACTGACCTACTACATTTGCCCTACTCTCCAACACTCTCACCCACAAACAAACACAATCTAGAACCTAAGCAGACCCAAAAGCAGTCATAGACCTTTCCTCCAAATGCCTTAGTCCCTCAGAAGTATTAGTCCTTTCCATATGCCTCACCTTTTGCCCCACTTCCAAATTAAATCATGTGGGATATGTTAAAGACCTTCCCTCCTTCTCCCAGTCCCTACAGTGGAAAGACTTTTTCACCACCAACATTACCAATCAGACTCAACCAAAGACCAATGTTGAAACCTGCCTGACTCAGTTCACTCCTCCATCCAACAATGATCCACCTCCACTCCCTCCAAACTGCCCTGTTACCTTTCTAGGATTTCTTAACCTTGAACCATGGCTCACCATCATTCCCAAAATCGCTCAACATGCAAACTAACGCCACATCCACAGAAAGAACCACAATCCACCACCTCAAAACTGTTTCCAACCTTTTAATCCTACCTGCTGACAGTGGCTCCACCAGCGTTGTTTTGAACTGCAAGGATTACCTGACAGAAGGATTCCAACAACTGTCAAATTCATCCACCTACAAACCCTGCCACAGTGACCCCATTCCAGAAATCCAGCTGGCTCTCCTGTCTCTCCTCAAATCCTTAGGCCCATCCCAGAACCCCTCCCTGGAACCCATCTCTCTCCTAACCCCTACCACTCCCTGCACTCCTAACCTTCTACATGCTTCCTAAAGCTCATAAACCCAACCACCCAGGACAGCCCATTTTGGCTGGCTATTGTGCTCCCACTGAGAAAACCTCTACTGTCGTAGACCAACACCTGCAGCATATTAACTGCTGCCTACCCTTCTATCTGAAAGATACCAACCATATCCTACTGAGACTCCCCACAGATCCTGTTCCTTTACCACATGGTGACCTGCTCATCAGTCTTGATCCCACATCCCTTTACACTAACGTCCCTAATGTCCATGGCCTAACTGCCATTCAACACCATCTTTCCCAATTACTGATGGATTCCCAAGGCATTACCTACTAACAAATCTGGGATATGACTATGGGCATCCACATAGCACCATTCTATGCCAATCTATTCATGGTCCATCTAGAGGAATCCTTCCTGAACACCCAGGATCCCTAACCCCTGACCTGGTTCAGATTCATTGATCACATTTTCTTGATCTGGATAGGGGGTGAGTACACCACTTCCACATTCCTCCAGAACCTCAACACCTTCTCCTCCATTCACTTTGCCTGGTCCTACTCAAACCAACATGCCAACATCCCCAGTGTTGGCCTCAACCTCAGAGATGGCTATATCAGCACCTCTGTTCATATCAAACCTACCAACCATCACCAATAACTCCACTTTGACAGCTACCACCCATTTCATACCAAGAAATCCCTTCCATACAGCCTGCCCACCCACCATCGCATCTGTAGTGACAAATGGTCCCTCTCAAAATATACTGAGGATCTCAATGAGGGCTTTACGGACTGTAATTACTCTCTCAATCTTGTACAACAACAGATCTCCCATGCTTTATCTTTCCAGTCATCCACCAACTCCCAAAGTGCCATCATCCAGCTACAGAGTAGCATTCCCCTTGTGACTCATTACCACCCAGGATTGGAGCATCTGAATTACATTCTCCACCAGGGTTTCAACTACTACTCATCGTTCTCTGAAATGAGAAATGTCCTACCCACTATCTTCCCCGCTCCTCCACAGAGGTATTCCACTACCCACTGAACCTACACACTATCCTCATCCATCCCTAAACAACACCTGCTCCCAACCCTGTGCCTCTTGGGTCATATCCCTGTGACAGACCTGGATGCAAGACCTGCCCCATTCATCATTCCACCACCACCTACTTCAGTCCATTCACAAACATTACCTATTCCAGGCAGGACTACCTGTCAAACCAGTCATGATCTACAAGCTAAGCTGCAACCACTGTGCTGCATTCTATGTGGACTTGACAACCAACAAGTTGTCTGTCCACATGAATTGCTGTCAACAAACTGTGCCAAGCAACAACCCGACCATCCTATTGCTGAGCACGCCACCCAACACTACATTCTTCATTTCAATGAATGTGGCACAGCTTATGCCATCTGGATCCTTCTCACCAACACCAGCTTTTCTAAATTGTGCAGGTGAGACTCTCCCTGCAATATATCCCATGGTGCTATAATCCTTCTGGTCTCAACTTTTGTTAATTGTTGTTCTTACCCATCTAGCCCCTTCCCTTGCCTCATCCAGTACTACACAGTCATCTATTCCATCAACACACCCAGTCTTTCTACTTCTCTCCTTTTCTGCTAACCCCCACCCCCTTCTCCCACCTTCTGTCTAACCTAACAATTGTACCTAACTACCCTAACCTCTCTCCACCTTGTCCCTGAGTGCTCCCCACTAGCAGCACTTTACTGTCCCCCACCCTACCCTGCTATCCCTCCACCTTCCCACCCCAGCCTCCTCCTTACCCCACTTGGTTGCCTCTCCCATCATGCGCTGCTGCTCACAATCTGTCTTCAGCTGCCACAGACCGTGGTCATGTGTGCGTGAGTTGCATTTGAGTGAGTGTGTCTGTATATGTTGTCTATTTTTGACAAAGACGTTGTTGGTCATATGCTCACTTGTCAACAGACTTTTTGTTGTGCCTAACAACTCAGAATCTCTCCTATATGGTAACAACTATCCTTTTTGTAATATTGCTACATTCCATTCTGGATTTTCCATTATTTGATTTCTGTAAGGTTTTTTCTCTTTGCAGAAGTCACTCTCAAGTGTAATTTTCACCAGTTGATACAGCCAAGTATTGCAATTAAGTTGGGATATTGATGTAAAAGTTCATTGCTGTCCCTGAACAAATAAAAGATGCATTAGCAACTGTCCACTAGATTCAGAAGACCACTATGAAATGAACCATTGGTTAAGTATAGGTGACGTCTCCTGTCACCTCAGACACACTGTATAGCTTACATGTATTTCTTTTCACCAGTGTGATTTTCAGAGAAACATGATCTGTTACTGTACAAACACATGATGAAGATTAGTGGTTCATACCCTGATCTGGAGCTGTTTTACAGAAGAAACTGTAAGTGGCAAATGGTCAAAAGGCTAGCCCAGTGCTTTTAACAAAAAGAGATTTGAGGTATTGCCAACCATCGATAATGCAACAAAGCCAATGGGATACACTTCACCTGCTTGAGCAGCGACCTCTCTACTAACAGAGTCTAAGCAGCCACAGAGGGAAAAGATGGACCTGTTATTTGTAGGCAGCTAGAACATTTGGCATGTGGTGATCCCTCTTTAGGAGATAGCATCATGCGAGGGAAAGAATTAATTGTGCATTAATTCTGAATTATGGTGGGAATTGTTTGCTAGATGGAATAGGCCAAACCAGGAGCAATACAAATAAAGATTGCAGTCAGTCACAGATCATCAGTCACATTGGCAATAACATCTGTCATCTAGGATCTTAAAATATTCACAGTGCATTTGAGAGAATGGCAAAAGTGTGGAAGACAGTTAGTCTTAATAACATGGAAATACCAAAACCATTCTGTAGTAGTGATGATGACTTTAATTCCACGTATTGACAGGAAAAAACCATGTATAAGTTACTGAAAGTAAGGACATTGCAAAGTAATACTGAACACATGATAAGACAATTGTCATGAACAACTAGTCTGACAGTCCACAAGTGAGAGAGACAATTTAGATTTATTGGTTACAACAGATCTGATCTTTTTGAGAGTGTCAGGAGAGGAATTGTGTTTGTGATGGACTCTGTTAAATAAATACCAAGAAAATAATAACAGATGCCAAAAGCCATCCTGGTTTAATCATGTCATTCAGTGAATGATGTGAACACAGGGACTGTTACACTACTGCTATAAAAGATAATGTATTTTCACAGAGACTGTGAATGAAACGCTGTCCAATTAATGTACAACGCATGTTGCAATCTAGCCAGTTGGCATACGAAATGTGACTGCCTTGTTCAAGAACAATTCTTAAAACTTCATTTACTCATGAACAGGAAGGCAAGTCTTGTTGATGGAGAATGCAGCTTTGAGGAGTTTTAATTTATGATAGAATTATCCATGAAAAGAACTGACTAGACAATTAGACTGTTACTAAGCACTATTTATTATCAAGGAAGGTAGAAGTTTCGGTATATCAGTAAGCATGATATCATTGCAGAATGCAGCACCTCTGGCAGCTGGTGCAAAAATATTTTGACAGTGTGATGTGAATAAGCACTTGTAGCACCACACAACACAGCAGTATACTGAAGAGCAGTGATCTTGGCTGCTACATCAGCTGCCTCAGGGAAAGCTGAACATCATCTACATAGAGTGCCAGAAAGTGGACATGTCGACATGATATCGAGGCATGTCCTGCAGGTCTGTCTGTGCTAGCTGGTGAAGGTACCAGTGCTGGTGATGGTGTAGATGCTGATACTGCAGTAGGTCAGCATCTTGTTACATTAGTAGGTAGCCCTTCTAGAAAAACATATATGGGGTTCACCCAGTCAGGAGAGACAGTAGAAGGCTTGTTGTCAGCAAGTACACTGATAGTGCACAGTCCATATTGGATGACTTTGGATGAACCCATGTATGGTGGTTGTTGCATAGGCTACATTATCGGTGCGAAACACGAAGTGCATACATTTGTCTATGTATTGATGTACATAGCTGGAAACTGTGCTGTGTTTTGATCCTTGTTGGGGACAAATGCGGGAAACGTTTTCCCTCAATTGATTAATAAAGTCACAGTTGTCATGGTCGGGCAGCTGTAGAGAATGTGCATCTACAAATTTGCCTGGTAGGAGTAATGCTTTGCTGTATGCTAATTTGGCTCCTCAAGAGTCTAAATGTGGTTTATTAGATATTCCTCAGGCCAAGTAAAACTAGTGGTACATCAGTGGTCTCATCCATATTGTGGCACATGAAGACTACCTTAGGAGACCAGTGTTGTCATTCTATCATCCTTTTAATAGCTGGGTGATAGGTGTGGTCTTATGGTGCACTGTGCCACAGAACTTAGTATACTGGACAAACAGGTCATCATGATGTGCAGAGGACAGCCAAAACATGATATACATATGGAAATGATGGAGGAATCTTAAGTCTCTGCTGAAATGTTATCTACTGGCACTGCTTCTGGAAATCGGGTGAAGCAGTCAATCACTGTTAATAGATAAAATAGGCCATTGGATGGAGGTAAAAGCCCATGACATCAATATGGAAGTGCACAGAGTCAGCAGTTGTATTCAGAAAGTCTCCCACCAGTGAGCATATATGGCAGTTAAACTTGCTGCACTGACATCTGATGCATGTTCATGTCTGTTCCAAGCAGTCTTTCTAGACATCCAGCCACATAAATCAATGTGAGACTGAGTGAATGGTCAGTCAGACTTCAGGATGACACAGATTATGTAGGCTCCAATGTGCATTGTCAAAATGCAATGGTCAGGAAGGACAAGGTTTACCATTTGACATGTCATAATATAACTTGATGTCAGCTTCAGTAATGTCAATTAATTGGAGGTCCAACATTGTTGATCTAGCTTTAAGTCGACTGCATGGTTCTTGGTCAACTTGCTGTGCTTCAGCAAACTGAGTGAAGTCAAACATGAGATACTGCTGATAGGGAAGGGCAGTCAGCTACTATGTTGACAACTCCCAAAATGAGTCTAACATCCATGCTGAATTGGTCTGTGTATAAAAGTTGATTGTGCTGCCGAGATGAACAGTTGATATTGTTTTGACAGAAAGTGTAGGTAAGTGGCTTATGTATGGTGTAAATGGTAAACTTCCAGGTTTCCAGTTGTGGTTGTAAGTACGTATTAGCCTCTTTGGTAGCCAGAAGCTCTCTATCATATGAACTCCACTTCCATTGTGACTGTGACGGCTTGTGGAAGAAGAAAGATAGCAGTTGCCATGTGCCATCACACAGTAGTTGTAATGCCATGCCAATCATTGACTGGCTCGCATCAACCACTAATGCCAACGGTACATTAAGCTTGGGATGCGTGACTAACGCAGCATCCACTACGCTCTGCTCGGCTGCCTCAAAACTGGAGATCATGTTATCTGTCAATGAAACTGGCACATTATCTTTGCTCTTTGGGCCAGTGAATGACGCCATTACCAGTTCTTGCAAACCAGCTGCATGTGGCAGGTGTGAGTGATAGAAGTTAAGTGCACAGAGATGTTATTCAGGTGAGGCTGAGACAACCAGAATATCATCCACATACTGCTCAAAGCAAAAAGGGGGGAGGGGGGGATGGGGGGGGGGGGGGAGGGCGCTTGTTATACAGAGTCCATAAACCTTTGCCAAGTATGTGCAGCATTTCAGAGGCCGAACATCATGAAAAAGACTCTCGAGTAGACCAAACATGGTGATTATGGTTGTCTTCAGTATGTGGCCTCTGCCACAGGGATCTGAGTGTATGCCTTGGCACAGTCTCAGACACTGACTAAGGTTGATCCACTTGTTAGTGTAGTTATAGTCTTGTAGCAAAGGTACAGGATATTGGTCTGGTACAGTTCTGGCATTGAGGGCTCTGCATGGATGCCATGCACCACATTTCTTAGGTACTAAGTGAAGTGGAGACGACCAAGGATTACTCCATGGGCACGTAACATTCCCTGTGGCATAATTTCAATTTCACTTTTGCTATGGCTAGGTGATCTGGGGCCAAACTTTAGGGTCAACAGGATACTGGTGGGCCATCAATAGTGATAATGTTACGCACTGTGTCATAATGTACCTCTTTCTGCAATCCCAGAGGTCACATCTGGGATGGAATTAATACAATTACAGAAATTGTAAAAAAAGAAAACCTCTTGCGGGGTTGATGTAATTTCCAACAGAATTCTGAGAAGCTGTCCTTTGTGATACGTGCAATGCATCTCTGGCACAGGGAAGTTTTCCAGACAGGCTAAACTATGCAACTATTAAACCATTTCATGAGAAAAGTGACAGGCAGAGTTAAACATTTACCATCCAGTTTCCTTACTGACATCTTTATCCAAATTATTTGACAAAGTAACGTACTCAAGAGTAGTAGCATAGTTAAGCAGAAACAATTTACTTAGCATATTACAGTTTGGATTCCAGAAGGGTTGCTCACTTGAGAATGCTGTTTACACAGTCACTCATCAAATAGTACATGATTTAAATACTGATAAATCCCCAGTTGGTATTTTTTGTGATCTTTCCAAGGACCTGATCATGATACTCTCTTACAAAAACTCAAGTTTTATGGAACTGATGGCTTTAAGCACAGCTGCTTTGAATCATACAAACAAAATGCAAAAAGTTGCACTGAACAATTCAACATTGACGGAAAGGTAGAAATTTTAGTGACTGGGATAAAATCATAAAGCGAGTGCCATAGGGTTTAATTTTGGGTCCATTCCTATTCATTATTGCATAAATCAAAAAAAGTTTTGCATCACCCCGGTTCCAAGAGTTCCGGAACTTGTACAGAAAATTGGAATAGAGATCAACATAAACATCATTTCCACCCCTTTTATTGCTCATGAAAACCACACATTGCATGTTGTACCACCATACAGCAAGAGCTTCAGAGGTGGTGGTCCAGATTGCTGTACGCATCGGTACCTGTAATACCTACTAGCATGTCCTCTTGCATTGATGCATGCCTGTATTCATTGTGGCATACTATTCACAAGTTTATCAAGGCACCTTTGGTCCAGATTGTCCCACTCCTCCATGGCAATTCACCGTACATCTCTCAGAGTGGTTGGTGGGTCATGTCGTGCATAAACAGCCCTTTTCAATCTATCCCAGGCACCTTTGATAGGGTTCATGTCTGGAGAACATGCTGGCAACTCTAGTCAAGTGATGTCGTTATTCTGAAGGAAGTCATTCACAAGATGTGCACATGGGGGCGCAAATTGTCATCCATGAAGATGAATGCCTCAGCAATATGCTGCTGATATGTTTGCACTCTCGGTCGGAGGATGGCATTCACATCTTGTACAGGCATTACAGCATCTTCCGTGACCACCAACAGTGTATGTCAGCCTGACATAATGTCACCCCAAAACACCAGGGCAGCTCCAGCTTGCTGCACTCACTGGACAGTGTGTCTAAGGCATTCAGCCTGACCGAGTTGCCTCCAATCATGTCTCCAATGATTGCCTGGTTGAAGGCAGATGCAACACTCATCGCTGTACAGAACATGATGCCAATACTGAGTGGTCCATTGGCATGTTGTTGGGCCCATCTGTACCAGGCTGCATGGTTTTGTGGTTGCAAAGATGGACCTCACCATGGACGTCAGGAGTGAAGTTGCGCATCATGCAGTGTATTGCACACAGTTTGAGCTGTAACACGAAATCCTGTGGCTGCACGAAAAGCATTATTCAACATGGTGCCATTGCTGACAGGGTCATCCACTGCAGTAGTAGCCCTTGGGCAGCTTGAGCTAGGCATGTCATTGACACTTCCTGCCTCTCTGTATCTCCTCCATGTCCGAACAACATCACTTTGGTTCACTCCGAGGATGCCTGAACACTTCCCTTGTTAAGGGACCTTCCTAGCATAAAGTAACAATGCGGATGTGACAAACCATGTTATTGACCATCTAGGCATGGTTGAACTACAGACAACATGAGCCATGTACCTCCTTCCTGCTGGAACGGTTGGAACTGATCAGCTATCGGACCCCCTCCAGCTAACAGGCGTTGCTCATGCATGGTTTTTTACATCTTTGGGCAGGTTTAGTGACATCTCTGAAAAGTCAAAGGGACTCTGTGATACAATATCCACAGTCAATGTCTATCTTCAGGGGTTCTGGGAACCAGGGTGATGCAAAACTTCTGGCAGTTTCCAGTGACTAAAGGGAGCAGTGTGGTGCTGGTGTGCCAGACTCCCACTCCCACTTTATTATTGAGCTTACATGGAGTTGTTTCGCTGATCTTCTTTTCAGGATAGCCAGCTGCGATTGTCTGCCCAACTTCTTCTCCGAAGGTAAGATGCTGTTTTGGAGGAATTTTGTATACTCTTAAAATAACTCCGTACACTCAGGATACTTTTAAACCAATCTCATTATATTTTCACTTCCACAAACAAGACACCATATAAATGATTCATTTTTTGTAAGCCCAACAATTACCGGTCTGACAGATACTCTTACATACTTTATAACAAATACAATCTCGAAAGCTCTAGCAAGTCCACCATCCGGTCCTCACGAAAGTAAGTGAATAAGTAAGTGTCTTTTCTTTTCTTTTCTTTAACAACATTCAACTGTTTTCAATAATGACTGATGTAGCAATGTTATTGGGTACATTGCGTTTGGTCCTTGTGCTGGGCATTTAACTTCTGAGGCAAGCACTGCGACTACCTGCCCGCGCCGATCAACCGTCCAAAACACGCCAGTCCTGCACATACAAAATCGTGGCACAGTACACACAGTTCCACTTTCACACACTCATCTTTAAAATAACACATGTTCAAGACTGTGGAAATATGAGTGTCTCTAGAATTTACACCAAAATTCTCAAGGCACTACATATCCCTCCCCTTAGCCCGAACACGTGGTATTTTATACAAATTTATTATGTACATCAATATCGTATTCATATAACATTAATTTATAGTTTGACCAGTCTGCATGACATTCCTTTTAACAATCATGTACTTAATATACAGCTCTCCTTTTTTTCTTGGTTTACTACCATTATAAAACTTCAGCCTTTTGATCAACGTTGCAGTCAGCTCTTTCAAAATCTAAAATTCGTGAGGACAAGAATTTTTCCATTTTCTGTCCCCTTTTCCAATCGTAAAATCCAAGTGTGCATGACCCATGCGTATTCTGTTGTTTGCTCTTACTTTGCTTACTACTTTTTCTAAGTATGTATTTATTATTTACTTAGGCCTATTACAATCTGGGGGAACTCTGGGTAAAGAAAAGATTTTTGGGAAGATCTTGAGAAAGAGTGTTGTTTCTGTAGAGAAAACCACATACAACATGTTAGCAAAACCAATTCTAGAATACTGCTCCAGTGTTAAAAGTTCTAATCACATGGGCATGATAGCAGACCTCAAACCAATTCATAGTTACAGTGCTAGGATTGTAACAGGTCAGTAAGCCCATATGGAACTGTAATGGTGGTGCTCAGAGCACTTAAATAGAAATCTCAAGCAGAAAGATGCTATTATTCTCTCAGAAAAGCATATCTGAATACATTTAGAGAACCAGAATTAGAAGCAAACTGAGTTACAGTTCTATTGCCTTTAATTTAACACATTTAACCCTTTGAATAACAGTGGTTTTTGCCTGAAGTCACAAACTCATTACTTTTTTTAAATATGAGAGCCTTTTGCATGAAACCACTGATACTATTGCAGGAAATACACTTCAAGTGGTATAGTGAGGTACTTCTATGAATTTAGTGCAAGGTTGCAGTCTCTTACAATGTTAAAAGCAACATTCAGTATAGAAATTGGCCTATGTGATTGCAGGAGACTGTGACATGGTTTTTTATAGTGATCATATTGAGAGACCATTGGCAGTGAAATTAAGCACATCTAAAGTTACTGTAATGTAAATTTGAGCTTCTGCTACTGGCTTTGTGAGTGATTACAAAATGAAAGCACTTGGGCAGTGTGTACTTTTGTAAATATTTATTATATTTTAGGCCCATTTTTGCTTGCTATTTAATTCTATAATTTAGGTTAGGCACTGTGAGGTCATCCAAGTTTCAAGATGTGGGGTTGTGTCCAGCATAAATGGGAAATTGCTTTAAAAAATATCTCATGAAATAGTGGGTGGTTGAAAACTGTGTGTCCCTGGGCTTATAAAGTGAAATCACCTGCTTAAGACAACTGACTGTTTACTTTTCACCAACTTATTCTTGTATTCATTGCTTACTTTGATAACAAAGGTTAATTTTGTGAAAACTTTGAAAATTATATTTCAAAGTGACACCATCTCCTTAAACAACTGAGTGTTTATTTTTTTGCCAATTCCTTCATTTGTTGCTTCTGTGATGATAAAGATCAAATTTTGTGAAAAATTTTAAAAGTCACTCTTTTTATATTAGTGAGACTCAAAGAGTTAAGGACCAGAAGAATAAGAAAGACTGTAGTTCATACCAAAGCAAATAGAGAGTACATTTTCCCTCAATCCATACACAAATGGATGGTACAAAGCCACCATTAGAAGGAAGTATCCATCACCATGTACTGGGCAGTGGCTTGCAGAGTAATTATTATGATCATTCAAAAAGAAATGAACTGGAAGCTGTAAAATGAAAATGGCTGAAGGGACAGTAATGCTATTGCCTGTGGAAGAAAATATGGTCACTATGAGAGTGCTGAGACCACGAACTCACCATTAGAGGCACATGAGCCCACACCCAAATGCCAACACAGAGCGCACATGTAGAATTCAACTGTCTGCTGTGCTCAGTATGTTGCAAATGGAGAAATGAAGGCTTCAAAAGAGAATAAAATGAGTGTAATGGGTTTCCTGACAGCACAAGAAGTGTGAGGAACAGAAATTCATCAAAGAAGGGCACAAGTGTCTAAAGAGTACCACATGTTCATTGTAAGGCTCAAGGTGTGGCACAAAAAGGTGAGTCAAGGAAAGACTGTATTAAAACATCCTTTGGGCATCGTTTACCACTCCCTGAAGAGACTTCATCTATTTTTTGCTTAATCAATTGTTTAATGTACAATGCTACAATTCACCTAGAACAGTAATTAGTTTGTTTTAAGCAACTTATGTAAAATCCGAGTTTGCGATTGTATTCTGCGCTCAGTAACAAGTTTCTGAATGTGTTAAGAATATTTTGTTCCCAAAAATTAATAACTAATTGATCTAAACTTGCTCAGCTAATAAATCTGTTAATTAATATTTATCAAAAACCACAAAGTCCACATAAACAAATCGTATTTTGCAGCTTACAAATTTATCTCCAGCAAATCAGGTAGCTATTTTTAATAAACATATTATTTGGAATTCATACACACGGTAGGAATAATTTTCATTCTTACTTTTATTGTAGTTAACTAAAATGTAATACGTATTGTTACTTTCTGGAAACCTGTAAATTACTTTGGAATTCCTAATGATATTATGTCTGCATCCGCTCAAAATGGTAAGGAATTACTTTCATTATTTTTCTACATATGTGGGTTAATTTTGTTACACATTTTTAATTGTCATTTGTTAAGATTTGTAAATTCTGATTGTCAATGATTGTTGTACACCATATAATTACGAGCAGTTTGCATACAGCAGAGAGGCAGTTTGTTACCAACAGCACTGCATGTAGAACTTGGTTTACATATTTTTAGGTACCAAACATCTTGCATGCAAATGAAGCAATTTTGAGGAAAATCTGTACATGGAATTTATTTCGTACATTACAAAATTAGTTTCCTGTATACAGCAACACAGCAGAAGAGCTCAGGAGTATTTGCAGTGAATCTACACCTCTAGAATGGAGATCTTTTATTTCACAAACATTTATGGTAAAAAAATTTCATCTCTAAATTAGTGAACAGTTATGCATCTTTTCAGTTCAGTCAATCTGTTGAGACAGTTGCATCCCAGCTGGTGGAGACCCATTTTTAAAAAAATTTGTGGTTCACATGGTAATTGTGGACACAAAACTTAATATAACTTTTGGCATAAACTTTCAACTTTTATAAGTCTGCAAATATTTTATTAATGAGCAATCCATATTATCCACATCCCACACCACGCTGCCTTCTTCATTACCAGCAGTTCCATTTCAGGATGGACATCACTGGCAGATGATTCACAATGTGACACACAACACCTCATTACCGATACCACCGTCCAGCAGGTGGATGGACCTATTATTGAAGACTGGGGAGTTACAATGGCAGGCATTGCCCCAAAGGTCAGACTGAGTGTCAAAATTGGACAGGACATTTACTGATTTCCATACACTTATGCCATTCTTCAATTAAATTCTGTTCCCAGCACTCCTTCCACTGTAAGTAAATGCATTACTCCCCATTGTTCTTCTTTTGAAGCCTCAATTTCTTTGTTTTCAGCACTTTTGAATGCAGTGGACAGTCAACGCCGGCACATGCTCACTCTGTTGCCATGTGGATGTGCACTTATGGCCTTATAATGGTGAGGGGACATACCTTGTTCCACAGTGTAGTGTAACATATCACTTTGGTGCCGCATCTCAGTTGCTAAGAACACTCAACTGCACTGTATACTACACAACTCTGAACTTTCCATTAGCATATTGTGGCTGATGTGCAGGCCACTGCATCAGACCCCTGGATGGAAGCACAGTGTTGACATCTAGGAATTCTGCCAGGAAGTGCACCTGCCAGCCAAAGCAACTTGTCCGCATTGCAGGAGGAACTGCATTGGCAGGCGATGCTGCAGTGGTGGCACTTGCAACATAACATCTCAGTAACGAGATGGATGGGTGTTTCCACTGAGCCACTGTCAGTGGTGTGTCGTGAAAGAGGCATGCTCCTTTAATGCAGTTGAGTGAGACAGTTGTAGCCTTGTCATTCACCATAATGTCCATAGTTTGTGTATGTCATTGGAAAAATTAATACAAAACTGAATTTGGAGTTTGCAATGATGATTTAACATAGCCCGTGAGGAGCATAACATTCATACAATGATGGAAATCATGGTGCATGAAGCAGGGCAGTGAGCCATGCCATGAAGCCTTTGGTGGAAAGATCCTGGAAACGTACTCTCTCAAGTGATGCAAAATCTCTGGCTGAACTTGGGCAGCTGTGTCAACAAAACCACCAGGCAGGCACAATGTCTCACCAAAACCCAATTCTACCACTGTCAAACAGATCTCAGACCTGAATGTTGTTCGCAAGCCAAGTAATAACACTGGTAGCGCCAACAACCAGGTCTCCTCATGGCACATTAGTGCTGCTGTCAAACAACAGTTCCAGTGTTCAATCATCCCGTTGCTTGTTGGTTTGTAGATAGTAGACCTGTGGTGGGTATAACCACAAAACTTGGCCAGCTGAGTGAATAGATTCAGTTAAAACTGATGTGCAACATATATCCAAATCGCACCAACCATGTTGTAACAAAGGCAGAAGCTAATGCTTTAGCTGTGAAATTATTGACAGGTACTGCTTCAGGCCAGTAGGTATAATGGTCAATCATTATTAGTAAGTACCTCTGCTCATTTGAAAGAGCAAGCAGTCCAATAATGTCCAAATGTACATGGGCAAAGCAAGTGGTGGTATCGGGGAAGTCGCCAATCGGGGCTTGGCCATGGTAAGTAATCATGCAGTGTTGATACTGGAGACAATATCTGACCCATTCCCGACAGTCTTTCTGCATGCCTGACCACATGAAACACTAAACCACAAGACAAAGGGTTGGATATACCCCTGAATGGCATAACTCATGGACAGTGTTAAAAGCTTGCCTTCTGAACAGTGGTGGCAGAAAGAGAGTATGATGGCCGTGAGAGACGTCACATTACAGATGTGTTCCTTCCTCTGGATTGTCAATGAGCTGTAGCTTCAATGTTGATATGGCATTGATGATGTACATAAGGAGTTCATCACCTTTTCACTGTGTTTGTGCAATTGCAAAAAAATCTACTGAACAGGAGATACTGTGTACCCACAATAGACTGTCCACAAAAATGTTGATGATAACAGATAATTGTGTAATGTCCTTCGTAAAGTGGACCACAAATTCCACATGGTTAAACTTTTTGGGTGATCATCTAGTGCTGTTCCATCTGAATGCAAATGTTAATGGCTTGTGGTCCATATAACTTGTGAACACTTGCACTTCGAGTTGAGGAAGAAAGTATTTTACCATCGTATCTGCTCAGCTTCCTCTGCAAAGGTGACAGTTTGTGCAAGTAATACACCTATAGTTGCCAGACATTGGCTGACCACTATTGTAGTACTTTGCCAATGGCTGTCTGACTTGCATCGATGACTGTAACTAGTGGTGCTTCGAACTGTGAATGTGCCAGAAGTGCTACATCAGCCAGGCTCTTCTTTGTTGTCTCAGATACAGACCAAAGACTTGCTGTTAACATTAACTTTTGGGCCCAATAACACTGCCATCATAGGTTCCTGTAACTCTGCAGCATGAGGAAGGTATTATGCATAGAAGTTCAGTATATCCAAGAAATGTCATTACTCTTTGACTGTAGTTGGCCAGAGTGGTTGCAGTGCTGCATCCACCTTCTGAGGAAGAGGAAGGGGGCCCACAGCAGAGATCTTGTGACCAAGAAACATCACTCTGGCTGCCCAAAGAGGAACTTGTCCTCTTTCAGGATGACTCCATATCATTCCAATCATTCTAATACCTCCCACAGATGCTGCAGATGCTGTTTCAGGTTGGCAGAGAACACTAGAACATCATCAAGGTACATGAAGCAGTATGGTAAGCCCACAGAGAATGGAGTCTATAATCTTTTTCAAGTTTGAGTGGTGTTACATGACCTGAAACTCATGAGCATGCTTTCAAATAACACAAAAGGCCTGAGATGTCTTCCATGACTACTGGTATCTGAGTATATGCCTTTGCACAGTGCAGAACAGTGAATAAAGTGGCACCATGCAGCCCATACAGGTAATTATAATTATAATCCCCAAAAGAGGTACGGGGCACCTGTCAAGCACCATTCATAGTCACCACATGCGTGCCAGGCTCTGCCTTTCTTTGGCACTAAGTGTCATGCTGAGGACCACAGGCTTTAAGAAGGCCACATTATGCCCTCATATATCACAGAATCAAATTTGGCCTTCACTACTGCTTAGCCGTCTGGAGCCAAATGTCTTAGCTGACACGCTCAGAGTCCACCAGGCATTGTCTTTATACACTGCAGTGTGTCTTGCAGTACACAGTTAAGAGCACAGGGCTGCCTGATCAAGTTCAAGTAGTTGCTGAACAACTCTGCATACTCACCCCCAGAAGGCTGCAACAGCTGGGCACTGTGAACTGCTGTGCTGCAGTGACTGGTGACTGTTAAGCTGGTGACACCATCCACCAGGTGAGCATTCACAACATCTGTGTTTACATTTTGCAACGTGCACTGCAGCCGTAGCAGTTATAAAGCTAAGTACTGACAAACTTATTTGTGTGCTGTTATATAGTTATTAAATTTAATAGTTTTCTGTGGTGTTTCATGCCATTTGTGGCGAAATAATGATTTAATAAACTTTTGGAAACGTTCACTCACTGTGTTTTCTAGAGTTTTCTCTGCATTGAAATCGTTTAGTAAATTTTGTGCTCTAGTTTTCAACTGACGTTTCTTATTGTTTCTAGTGAAATTTTCAGTAAAATTTTCATTTAGTGTTTTAACTTCATTTAGTGTTCCAGTGGCCGTTTGAATTTTCTGGTTTTAGCTAATAATTTTGTGAAGTTTTGTTGGTATTGGTATTAGCTGTGGTGTAGTAATATTAATACAAGTAGTTGCTTTCTTAGTAGAGAGAGAATTTCGAGACTGCTATTGTTAGTTCTATAAAAAGTTCTACCGGTGTAACTGAACTTTGGTAACATAGACATATAGTTTTTTTTTCAGTAACTGTAAAATTTTAGCATGAGTGAGAAGGCAGCTAGGAAGAGGAGATATTCAGACAGTTATACTTTGCGTATGTGCAATAGATTTGACCAACCGTCAGAGTTGAGTGGAGAGGAGCCTCATGTAGTTGTAGATGTAGGGAACATGGAGCAGTCCTCAGCAATTAGGAGGCCTAGGTCAGTTGCAAAGTCAACAGGAAGTTTTGGGGAGTG
Organism: Schistocerca piceifrons; assembly: GCF_021461385.2. NCBI lineage: Eukaryota > Metazoa > Arthropoda > Insecta > Orthoptera > Acrididae > Schistocerca > Schistocerca piceifrons. The sequence continues at coordinate 139,527,715 of NC_060141.1, read as the reverse complement.
AGTACCAGGTCACCAGCATTGTGAAGCCTAGTGCAGGATTGGCTCAACTGATTAACAGCATAAGGGAGTTATGTAGGAATTTTATGAAGGAGGATCAGGTACTGATAGTGGGTTGAGCAGGGAACAGTCTTGATAGGGACAGGGTCTATGATGTAGGTGGTGACTTCGTAAAGGTAGCTACTCAAACTGGTGGCACTAATGTGCATTCCGTGCAACTGTTTCAGCATCATGATCGGCCTCACCTTAATGCGGCAGTTAGGCGCATTAACATGGGGCTGGGGAGGGTGCTGTTGGCAGAGGACATGGGTCACATCTCAGTGGTGCCAGTTGGGTCTATCAGCTGACTGAGATTCACTAGGCATGGCCTGCACCTCAATAGGTATGGGAAGGGGAGGCTGGCAAAGCTTATAGGTGACAGTGTAGTGGGTGGTGGTGGTGGTGGTGGTGGTGGTGGTGGTGGCGGCGGTGGTGGTGGTGGGATCACTCAAGGAAAAATTCCTGTAGTGGTTGGTGTTAGAGCTGCACCTTTTTTAGACTGAAGTCAGCTGATACGTATATCCGCTTAAAGGAAGTCCCTCTAACTAAGGGCTCACTCTCTGAGGACGCAATGTTTCCAAGTAGAGAAGGAATTAGCATATTTCATCAAAATAGAAGAGGTATTAGAGAAGTTAGTGAACTGTTATAGATGTTGACTCTGAAATTATTGGCATAAAGAGCACCACTTAAATAATTTGACAGTTCAGAGGCTTCCTTTACCAGGATACAGATTAGCTGGCTTGTTTTCAAGGAGTTCCTTGCGGGGTGGGGGAGTGGCTATGTATGTAAAAAACAGTATTCCATTTGAGTCCATAGATGTATCACGACACTGCACTGAACAATTATTTAAACGTTGTGCACGGGCAGTTGAGTTTGGTGAAACTAAACTTCTAATTGTTGTTGTTTATAGATCCCCTAACTCTGACTTCAGAGCATTTCTGCTCAACCTAGAGAGAGTTCTTGAATCACTTTGTAGGAAGTAACAGAAATTAGTTATATGTGGTGACTTCAATATTAATTTTGTATATGATGGTGCAAGGAAAAGGATGTTGGTAGATCTCCTAAATTCATATGATCTGATGCAAACTGTGTTTTTTCCAACTAGGGTGCAGGGGAACAGTAGCACAGTCACAGACAATATTTTTATTCATTCTTCATTATTAGATGGGCATTCTGTTAGTAAAAGCCTGACTGGCCTTTCAGACCATGATGCACAAATTTTAACACTAAAAGGCTTTTGTACTCAAACCAATGTCATATTTAATTACAAACTATGTAGGAAAGTTAATCCAACACCAATAGAGAGTTTTTTAAACCTTGTCAAGGAACAAGAGTGGCAGGATGTTTATAGTGCCGATAACATAGATGATAAATACAATGCTTTCCTTAACACATTTCTCATGCTCTTTGAGAGTTGCTTTCCATTAGAACATTCTAAACAGGGTACTAGCAGTAATGGGCAGCCTGGGTGACTGACTAGTGGGATAAGGATATCATGTAGAACAAAGTGAGAATTATATCAAAATGTTAGAAGTAGTCACAATTAAGCTACAGTAGCCCATTACAAACAGTATTGCAAGGTGCTTAAAAATGTTATCAGGAGGGCAAAGAGTATGTGGTATGTAAAATAGAATAGCTAATTCACAGGATAAAATTAAAACCATATGGTCAGTTGTGAAGGAAGTGTCTGGCCAACAGCACAAGGCCAACGATATGAAGTCAGTTCACAGTAAAAACGTTTCTGTTACTGATAAATTAGAAATATGTACAGTATTTAACAATCATGTTCTAAGCATTGCTGGTGAGTTAAATAAAAATTTAGTTTCTACAGGGAATCATATAACTTTCTTGGAAAATGCCTTTCTGAGATTGATGTCTGAAATACCCCTCTGTGATACAGACAAGAGGGAGATTGAATCAATAATTAAATCACTGAAGACTAAGGAGTCTCATGGTTATGATGGAGTGTCTAGCAGAATATTAAAGTGCCGTGCTGCACATGTTAGCCCTGTATTTAGCCATATTTGTAATTTTTCCTTTAGGAATGGTCGGTTTCCTGAACGATTAAAGTACTCAGTAGTAAAGCCGCTTTATAAAAAGGGAGAAAGGGATAATGTAGATAATTTTAGACCTTTTTGTATGCCATCAGTGTTTGCAGAAGTTATTGAAAAGGCTGTGATTGTAAGGATAATTGATCACTTTATGTCACATGATTTGCTACCAAATGTACAGTTCGGCTTAAGAAGTCATTTAACAATTGAAAATGCTATATTCTCTTTTCTCTGTAAGGTACTTGATGGGTTAAACAAAAGGTTTTGAATGCTTGGCATATTTTTTTATTTAACTAAGGCATTTGACTGTGTTGATCACAAAATATTGCTTCAGAAGTTGGACCATTACGGAATACGGAGAGTAGCTCACAATTGGTTCACCTCTTACTTTAGCAACAGGCAGCAAAAGGTCATTATTCACAATGTTGATAATGGCTCTGTTGTGGGGTCTGAGTGGGGTATGGTCAAGTGAGGGGGTGCCCCAGGGATCAGTGTTGGGGCCACTCATGTTACTTACAGTAGAGCGTCGATTATCCGAACGTCAGTCAACCGAATGACCGCTTAACCGAACTGTGTACTCGCTCGCACCTCTTAATCTCCCACCCTACCGTCCATCATCCCCCTCACTCCCAAACCAAGTTTCCCACAGTAGTCGACGCACTGGGCCACCGCTGGTGGAACATTGCTTCTAATGGGGCCTTCACAAGGCGCTGCTGACCGGCCAAGCAGCCAGTCGTTGTGTTTCAACAATCAGCACACTTCTGTCGGCTTGGCACTGGCAGAAGAAGTAGCGGCAGTATCAAAGCTGTTCACAGCAACAGCTGCGCCAGCTTAGAGTTGAGGCGTGCCGCTCCGCGCAATTTGAAGGATTGCGCGCCCCCAAGAAGAGCTTCTCACGGTGCAAACAGTCGCCTCCTGTTCTCTGTTACGACCACTTGTATGCTGCTGTGTGAAGAAGTGAACTTGACGATACAAAATGCTTAAATGTAAACGTGTTGTTCTTTCTATGAGGGACAAGTACGAGATTATTACTATATATTTCTACTGAAGTTGCCTGTGTATGTTACTTTGTAATACTAAAATAGATGCCTGTTTTTATGAATAAATTTACTGTACAGTACTTCTGTTTGGCAAATAAACATGTACAGTTCGATTATCCAAACAAACCAGTTTTCCGAACACCCATGTCCCCCAATTACTTTGGATAATCGACGCTCTACTGTATTTATATAAATGATATGCCCTGAGATTGAGTCAATAATTAAATCACTGAAGACTAAGGAGTCTCTTGGTTATGATGGAGTGTCTAGCAGAATATTAAAGTACTGTGCATCACATGTTAGCCCTGTATTTAGCCATATTTGTAATATTTCTTTTAGGAATGGTCAGTTTCCTGAGCGATTAAAATACTCAGTAGTAAAGCCACTTTATAAAAAGGGATAGAGGGATAATGTAGATAATTTTAGACATGTTTCTATGCCATCAGTGTTTGCAAAAGTTATTGAAAAGGCTATGTATGTAAGGATAATTGATTATTTTATATTACATGCTTTGCTATCAAATGAACAGTTTGCCTTTAAAAGTCGTTTAACAATTGAAAATGCTATATTCTCTTTTCTCTGTAAGGTACTGGATGGGTTAAACAAAAGGTTTCGAACAATTGGCATATTTTTTTGATTTAACTAAGGCATTTGATTGTGTTGATCACAAAATATTGCTCCAGAAGTTGGACCATTATGGAGTACGGGGAGTAGCTCACAATTGGTTCACCTCTTACTTTAGCAACAGGCAGCAAAGGGTCATTATTCACAATGATGATAACGACTGTGATGTGGGGTCTGAGCGGGGTACTGTCAAGTGAGGGGGTGCCCCAGGGATCAGTGTTGGGGCCACTCCTGTTCCTTATTTATATAAATGATATGCCCTCTAGTATTATGCCTAATTCTAAAATATTTCTGTTTGCTGATGACACTAGCTTGGTAGTAAAGGATGTTGTGTGCAACATTGGCTCTGTTTCAAATAGTGCAGTTCATGACATAAGTTCATGGCTTGTAGAAAATAAACTAACGCTAAATCACAGTAAGACTCAGTTTTTACAGTTTCTAACACACAATTCAACAAAAACCAACATTTTAATTTCACAGAATGGGCATATGATTAGTGAAACTGAACAGTTCAAGTTTCAAGGTGTTCAGATAGATTGTAAGCTGTCATGGAAAGCCCACATTCAGGATCTTGTTCAAAGACTTAATACTGCCATTTTTACTATTTGAATGGTGTCTGAAGTGAGTGATCGTTTGACTTGAAAATTAGTCAACTTTGTTTATTTTCATTTGCTTATGTCAAATGGTATTATATTTTGGGGTAACTCTCCCCATTCTAAAAGGATATTTTTGGCTCACAAATGAGTGGTTCAGGTAATAAGTGGTGTAAGTTCACGAACCGCTTGTCAACCCCTGTTCACGAGTCTGGGTATTTTGACATTGGCCTCTCAATATATATATTCCTTACTGTCATTTCTTGTTAACAATATTAGCAACTTTCACTCGGTTAATACTTGGCAGAAATAAAACTGGCATTTGGATCGGACTCCCTTAACTTTTGTGCAGGAAGGTGTGCAGTGTACTGCTGCACCCATTTTCAATAAGCGACCACATGAATTCAAAAATCTTAGCAGTAATCCACGTGCTTTCAAATCGAAACTGAAGAGCTTCCACATGGGTTATTCTTCTATTCTGTTGAGGAGTTCCTTGAAAAATTAAGCTGATCCATTGTATTGTTGATTGTGTTTACTTAAACTTATGGACTGACTTTTTTCGTGTACATAAACATTTATTTTTATCTGTTATTACTTTTATGTTGCAATTTCATGTACTGACACGTTCCATGACCTTGGAGATTTGCTCCTCATTTTGGTTCTACGGAACTAGATGTTAGATAAAAATAAAAGAATAAATCCAGAAGTAATCGGAAGTGCACCAGGAGGTCTGCTCCAACAGTCACCTCAGTGACATTTGCAATAGTCGAGTCCCATGCGTATGTTAAGCTCCATCCACTGAGTACCACACATTGCAATTGAAGAGTCACTTGCAGCTGTCAGATGGAAGGCAATTGGCGACTCACAATGATGCATGGACGTTCAAGGCACAATGCTCAAATCTGACCTAGTATCCACTAAGAATTTCAATGCTGGAATCTCTGTTAGTGACAAACAGGCACTTGGAGGACATCTGGCAATTGGATGGACTTACGACCAACCATTGGTTGCACTTGGGTGAGAGCAACGTGATGAACACTTCTTCACCTGATCACTGAATCAATGGTGGCACCACCAAATCTGCACATTACTTTGCTGAGTCATTACACCACCAAAAGATCTACTCCTTGAACATCATTGGTACTGACCTCTACCATCACTGACACTGTCTTGTGACAACAGCATGCTGACCTAGGCACACAACAGTTCAACCTTTTCTACGAGTGAGTCACGGTCAACCTGTGCTACTGTGCTACAGCAGTTGAACTGGTGTCCTGTGCCCAAGTTAAAATACTACAGTCACTGTTATCAATCTTACTCCATAGGTGTCACAGGTACTGGGACTGCTTTTTATTATCCATCTCCTTTTGCGTAAGAACTTGCCGTATGCAATCCTCTTGGGATGTGACCACTTGTTGTATCAATTCTGACTTGAGCTTGGTGTACAAATACGTTTCTGGTGGTGCTATCACTATATCTTATATTTCAGCAGTTAATTGACGGTCAAGCTGGCTTACTATGAGTGAAATGAAGTCATGTCGACTGTTATCCCTGTGCAACAAAAATTTGCTTCTGCTTGAATAAATCAAAGGATGAGATTATCTGACCAGAACTTTGGCTCCTATTCTCAATACTGATTCTTCAGCTATCATGTGATTCGACTGAGGTTCTGTTGGTCATGTTTGGGACACCACTTGTTGAGTTCAGGTGTACATTTGGCTAACTAACTTTCATTTGATGTGTTCAAAGCAACTAAGTGAATGACATTTGTCATTGAAACTTTATTAGGAATGCATGTCTGATGTCTCTCTTACAATTGGGCAGGACAGAAATGCCATAATTCAGAATTCTAACCCTTAACATAAAAAAGAGTTGAATTACAGACTACAACTCAGTAACACAAGATAACAGTATGTTGACAAGGAAGGTACATACCAACAAAAACAAAGAATAAACAGAACACATACAAAACATATAAAACAAAGTAAGCATATTAGTTAAGAACATAAAAGATGAGCTAAAAACTGATATTTGGGAAAAAAATGTGTGCATGTTGCACACATTCTACTATGAAACACATGACCTGGGCATAGATGATCTCATAGCTTCAAGTTATTCTTACTTACCTCACTTGTTAGACGGACTTTCTCAGCAGAAGTGTTGAATAAAAAGTTCATAGGAGAACCAGTGGCAAAAATTGTTCTTGCCCTCAAATAGAAGAGGTACCAACAACTGAATTACAAAACGAGGTAGAAAGGAATTAAAATAGACATGCACAATGTCAAAGGCAAGAGTGCAATTTAAAAGCAAGCATCCCTAATTTTAAACTCAATGACATGGTGCTAGTGAAAGTCTTTCAGCACATTCACAACTGAAGAAAGAAACAAGCACATTCTTCCATTATTATGAAGGTCCACACAAAATTATAGGGATTTCATATCCAAAGGCTATTTCCCTAATAGACCACTTGAGTGGAAAAGAAAGAGGATGGGTCATAAGAAACACCCCTTTACAACCAGCATAGTTCTACATTAGAATGCGATGACAACAGAAATTAACAAACTTAGACACCAAAAGTTTGCAGAACCTAGAGGAGTTCTTTCTTTTTTTAAGTGGATTTGGATGTCACTCTGTCTTCTTTTAAGAAAAGGTGGAGTGGGGGGCACCCCAAGTATTACTGGTGCACCATATAATATGAGGGCATTTGTTGAAAAATCCAATAGGAGGGGGAGGGGGTGAGGGTGAGTTAACAGTCGACAAGACAGATTAAAAACCAGTCACAAGTGCTGACTGTGGAAAAGGATGACCTAAACCTAAAAGAAAAAGGAGGATACATAAATAGGGACAATACTGCTGAGGATAATTATATGAGTGTGTAGAGATAATCTTTCTCTGGAAAGAGGTATATCTTGACAGTTATTACATAAGTTAGTACCATTAGTTTCACAGTTCTCTCAAAGAAGCACAGTAAATGAATTTGTTTGATCTGTTTCATATGCCAATTAAAAGGTGCCATATTAAGGATACAAGTGTCTGAGTTTTGTATGATAATCTCCAGGTTTGGAGACATGCCACACAACAAATACCCGTTAATTGTTCAAAACTTGTAACTCCTGTGGTTCAGTGGCAGTTTATGAATGCTGAAGGTATTTGATAAGGAAATTGGCCTTATAATAGTGAACCATGGACCTTGCCATTGGTGGGGAGGCTTGCATGCCTTAGCGATACAGATAGCCGCACCATAGGTGCAACCACAACGGAGGGGTATCTGTTGAGAGACCAAACAGGTGGTTCCTGAAGAGGGGCAGCAGCCTTTTCAGTAGTTGCAGGGGCAACAGTCTGGATGATTGACTGATCTGGCCCTGTAACAATAACCAAAACAGCCTTGCTGTGCTGGTACTGCGAACGGCCGAAAGCAAGGGGAAACTACAGCCATAATTTTTCCCAAGAGCATGCAGCTTTACTGTATGGTTAAATGATGACGACGTCCTCTTGGGTAACATATTCCAGAGGTAAAATAGTCCCCCATTCGCATCTCCGGGTGGGGACTACTCAGGAGGACGTCGTCAGCAGGAGAAAGAAAACTGGCGTTCTACGGATTGGAGCGTGGAATGTCAGATCCCTTAATCGGGCAGGTAGGTTACAAAAATTAAAAAGGGAAATGGATAGGTTAAAGTTAGATATAGTGGGAATTAGTGAAGTTCGGTGGCAGGAGGAACAAGACTTGGTCAGGTGAATACAGGGTTATGAATACAAAATCAAATAGAGGTAATGCAGGAGTAGGTTTGATAATGAATAAAAAAATAGGAGTGTGGGTAAGCTACTATGAACAGCATAGTGAACACATTATTGTGGCCAAGATAGACATGAAGCCCACACCTACTACAGTAGTACAAGTTTATATGCCAACTAGCTCTGCACATGATGAAGAAATTGATGAAATGTATGATGAGATAAAAGAAATTATTCAGGTAGTGAAGGGAGATGAAAATTTAATAGTCATGGATGACTGGAATTCGACAGTAGGAAAAGGAAGAGAAGGAAACGTAGTAGGTGAATATGGATTGGGGGTAAGAAATTAAAGAGGAAGCCGCCTGGTAGAATTTTTCACAGAGAATAGCTTAATCATAGCTAACACGTGGTTCAAGAATCGTGAAAGAAGGTTGTAGACATGGAAGAACCCTGGAGATACTAAAAGGTTTCAGATAGATTATATAATGATAAGACAGAGATTTAGGAACCAGGTTTTAAATTGTAAGACATTTCCAGGGGCAGATGTGGACTCTGACCACAATCTATTGGTTATGAACTGTAGATTAAAACTGAAGAAACTGCAAAAAGGTGGGAACCTGGATAAACTGACTAAACAAGAGGTTGCACAGAGTTTCAGGGAGAGCATAAGGGAACAATTGACAGGAATGGGGGAAAGAAATACAGTAGAAGAAGAATGGGTAGCTTTGAGAGATGAAGTAGCGATGGCAGCAGAGGATCAAGTAGGTAAAAAGACGAGGGGTAGTAGAAATCCTTGGGTAACAGTAGAAATATTGAATTTATTTGATGAAAGGACAAAATATAAAAATGCAGTAAACGAAGCAGGCAAAATGGAATACAAACATCTAAAAAATGAGATCGACAGGAAGTGCAAAATGGCTAAGCAGGGATGGCTAGAGGACAAATGTAAGGATGTAGAGGCTTATCTCGCTAACGGTAGGATATATACTGCCTACAGGCAGATTAAAGAGACCTTTGGAGAAAAGAGAACCCCTTGTATGAATATCTAGAGCTCAGATGGAAACCCAGTTCTAAGAAAAGAAGGGAAAGCAGAAAGGTGGAAGGAGTACATAGAGGATTTATGCAAGGCTGATGTTCTTGAGGACAATATTATGGAAATGGGAGAGGATGTAGATGAAGATGAAATGGGAGATACGATATTGCATGAAGAGTTTGACAGAGCACTGAAAGACCTAGATTGAAACAAGGCCCCGGGAGTAGACAACATTCCACTAGAACTACTGACGGCCCTGGGAGAGCCAGTCCTGACAAAACTCTACCATCTGGTGAGCAGGATGTATGAGACAGGCGAAACACCCTCAGACTTCAAGAACAATATAATAATTCCAATCCCAAGGAAAGCAGGTGCTGACAGATGTGAAAATTACTAAACAATCAGTTTAATAAGTCATGGATGCAAAATACTAACGCGAATTCTTTACAGATGAATGGAAAAACTGGTAGAAGTCGACCTCGGGGGAAGATCAGTTTGGATTCTATAGAAATATTGGAACACATGAGGCAATACTGACCCTACGACTTATCTTAGAAGCTAGATTAAGGAAAGGCAAACCTACGTTTCTGGTATTTGTAGACTTAGAGAAAGCTTTTGACAATGTTGACTGGAATACTCTCTTTCGAATTCTGAAGGTAGCAGGGGCAAAATACAGGGAGCGAAAGGCTATTTACAGTTTGTACAGAAACCAGATGATAGTTATAAGAGTCGAGGGACATGAATGGGAAGCAGTGGTTGGAAAGAGAGTGAAACAGGGTTGTAGCCTCTCCCCAATGTTATTCAGTCTGTATATTGAGCAAGCAGTGAAGGAAACAAAAGAAAAATTCGGAGTAGGTATTAAAATCCATGGAGAAGAAATAAAAACTTTGTGGTTCACCGATGACATTGTAATTCTGTCAGAGACATCAAAGGACTTAGAAGGGCAGTTGAACGGAATGGATAGTGTCTTGAAAGGAGGATATAAGATGAACATCAACAAAAGCAAAACGAGGATAATGGAACGTAGTCAAATTAAGTCGGGTGATGCTGAGGGAATTAAATTAGGAAATGAGACACTTAAAGTAGTAAAGGAGTTTTGCTATTTGGGGAGCAAAATAACTGATGATGGTCAAAGTAGAGAGGATATAAAATGTAGACTGGCAATGGCAAGGAAAGCGTTTCAGAAGAAGAGAAATTTGTTTACATTGAGTATTGATTTAAGTGTCAGGAAGTCGTTTCTGAAAGTATTTGTATGGAGTGTAGCCATGTATGGAAGTGAAACATGGACAATAAATAGTTCGGACAAGAAGAGAATAGAAGCTTTCGAAATGTGGTGCTACAGAAGAATGTTGAAAGTTAGATGGTTATATCACATAACTAATGAGGAGGTATTGAATAGAATTGGGGAGAAGAGGAGTTTGTGGCACAACTTGACTAGAAGAAGGGATCGGTTGGTAGGACATGTTCTGAGGCATCAAGGGATCACCAATTTAGTATTGGAGGGCAGTGTGGAGGGTAAAAATTGTAGAGGGAGACCAAGAGATGAATACACTAAGCAGATTCAGAAGGATGCAGTAGGTACTGGGAGATGAAGAAGCTTGCACAGAATAGGGTAGCATGGAGAGCTGCATCAAACCAGTCTCAGGACTGAAGACCACAACAACAATAGTAAACATAGTGTCCCTTGTAATAACTACACAGGGTCATAGCCCTCTATGGCTTGTAAGGGTACAGATGTCAATTCAGAATTTGATGGATTGAATCTGGCCCTTACACTTCTTTCCTGTAGCACAGTGCGGCCATTTTCTACAATGTAGTGACGCTACTGACTGGGATGCCCAACGTTCTTGAAGGTGCAGGTTGGTGCCTAGAGATCAACTGGAGGGGTGGAAGTGAGTCAGTTGCACTTGAGTCTTACCTGAAACCATCATGTGAGAACGTGAAAGTGAAATCACAGGAATTGTGTTGAAAACATTAATTTGTCGATTATGAAACACTTAATATTAAAAGACAACCATACAGAAAAAGAATTGGAATAGCAATGGATAACTCATTTTATATCGTGAACGATGAGTATACACAAGTGTAGTGGTTAGAAAACTGAGTTAAAGTGATTTGCAAATAAGGAACAAATCAAATTGAGTGTTCCATACAATTGTGTTATCTAATTTATAACCTAACTCACTTTCATAACTTTTAGATGTATTGTTTTCTGTTAGTATCAGCAGAGTAGACAGGGCACGTGTAGTAAACTACACAGTTGAGAGACTAATTACCAACACATGTACCTTAGAAGTACGTTTCCCACTCAAGAAATTGTCTAACCAGACGTCTTAATTACCGACACCTGTACCATGGAGGTGAGTTTGCCTCTCAAGAAACTGTCTAATCTAGATGTCTGATATCTTCAAAAATTCCAAACAGCCAGACTGAAAAATTTTGCAGCAAACTGATATACAAAGAGGGCAGCTTTCATGTGTCGGCTGTGACATCACAGACTGCAAGATCATTGGATGCAATCATAAGAAGAACAGTTTCTTAAACATTCTGGATATGATAGAACAGCTGCTACAAGATAGAAGAAGAAGCCAGGCTACCTGACAAATAATGGATCAAGCAGATGCCACATCACAACGATCAGCAGCCAGCAGTACAGCAGAAGTACAAAATGTAAGTCTTGCAAGTTGCTGTAGGCCAGTAACTAAAAAATTGGGCAGGAGAAACTGATTAACAGTGTGGCAGAAAGCAGTCAGTGATAGGTGCCATATAGGCTATCAAGTGTATGTAAAACTGTGTGACATGATTGTGAAATTTTAGAAGTGTGAATACTGGTACATCTGGGATAAAATTCAGAAAGATAGTAGTAAATTTCAGATAGTGTAGATTGGAGCCAATATTGTGTGTAGGGGAAATCAAACAGGAGAGTGTTTCAGGTGAGAATGATTACCGGTCTAAAGTAGAGGAACTGGAAAATTGGTTGTCAGGAAGCGAAATGATACAAGAAAATGAATCCGATGGGGAGGAAAATCCAACAACTAACTCAACAAAATTATTCTTTGAAGATAGCACAGACAGGAAAGTGTGGGAACTCAGGCCACATCGCAAGCAGTTGGCATGGAAACTGTGACCACACCCAAAACAAAAAGATGGGAATCCTTGAGGGCAAACAAAGATAATGAGTGTGATGTTGCTGAAGAAACACCAAAGACAAGGGAAGAACTGGGATTCGAGATCAGGGAAAACAATTCACAAGTTTTGAGGTAAGGTTTAAAGCATGGGAAGAAAAGATGAACAGTGGATTCAAGAAAGGGAAAGAAGAACAAGAGAAAGGAAACAAGGAAACAAAAACAAAAACTAATTTGGGAAACAGGAAATAGTAGTTAAACAAATAAAAAACAACAGAAACAGATTCAGGAGAGCTTAATGCTAGACATAAATGCAATAGCAATTTTGGCAAATGTGAATGCACAAGGCTGAGAAGAAACTAATAAATGAGTAGAAGTGGCCAAGAAGGTGAAAGCCACAGGAGAGGTGGTAGCAAAAGTAAAACTAAATATCAAGCAACAGATCAAGCAGGTTCTAACTGAGAGACTAAGTAGCAAAATAAAATCATCAAGTGGCCAAACTGCAGTAGTGTCCAAAAGTGACCCTCAAGTGGAGTTCATCAACAGTTGCAAATTCAGTAAATTCCATTCCAGAGCCAAGTTGCACCTCATTGCATTTATAAGGAATTTCCAGGGATTGCTGCCAAAATCATGGGACAAAAGAACAAAAATTTCATATGCTGTAAATCCAATGGAAGATGAAGCATATAACTTGGGTATGCAGTCAGATAAGGAACATTTAAACCTATGCAGAACTTGACAAGATATTCCTAAATAAGTTGTGATGATACAGGGCTTTTTACAGTATCAATTATTGCAGCGATAAATATAGAAAGTGCCAGCCTGAACTTACTCATCTTAAGTACAGTACAACACAGACAATGTTTGTATACATTATGTTAATTTCTGTTTTGAAACATACAAATGTGTGCGTTTGTTGCTTCTTATGTACCATAAATGGTACAGCACCTAAGCGACAGAGCTGCAATGTTGATGTCGCTGGATGCAGATGTCAGACATCTGACAACCGTATGCAGGAAGAAGATGCCAGAAGCTTCCCTTGGATGCTGTGGCCTAAGCTTCAGTTCTAGGTCTGAGTTCGATGTTAGCTGCTCTGAAAGAGACACACGTGATTGCAGATGTGCATCAAAATACTTATGTAGCAGTCATCTGGGTATGCTGTTGTGAAATATTTTGTGGCTTCTAAAAATAAAACATTAAGGAAATAAATATTTTGGTAACTGATGATTACAGTTTATTTATACTAAGATGCCTGTGAAGATCAGGAAGAGTGGTGATTTTTACTGAATGAAAACTTATATACCTTATAACACTAAAAGAAAATGGTGTTTAATCTCTGACTTATCGAGTTTATGAGAAGTGATATAAACTGTGAATCCAGGAATGATTTCCAAAGCATAGTGATCTGATCAGTTATACCAGCAAAACATTATTAGTTTTATTATTCAAGAGGTGTCTAAATCAAACACAAATTACATAATTAACAATTTCCTGCATTTGAGAATTTTAATACATTTACCAGAGATAATTGCGCTTACAGATCTTGGTGTTAATCATTGTCCTTGTTTCACACAGTAACGACTAAACAAATAGAAGAAGATCTTTGGTTTCAACTCACTTAATTAGGCAAAAAGATAATTTTTCTGAAGCATTTCTACTATTCACTGCCCACAATTCAACCGCTAGGGTGGACCAAACCTGTCAAAATAATAATTTTACTAATCTTCATGTATATAGAGATCACTTAATTAGGCAAAAAGATAATTTTTCTGAAGAATTTCTACTATTCACTGCCCACAATTCAACCGCTAGGGTGGACCAAACCTGTCAAAATAATAATTTTACTAATCTTCATGTATATAGAGATGTGATTAGGCACAATCTCTGTAAAGAATGTAGTGGAACTTACTTTGCCTATGAGCTACATAAGATATGCTCAGCCAGAAGAGTCTTTAAGTGTCTGATCACTAATATACCTGTAATTTAAGTGGACAGATAAAAAATCTACTCACCAAGTGGTGGCAAAACACACACATAAAAGAAGGTTGTAATTAGGTAAGCTTTGAAGCCAGTGGCTCTTTCAGGCAGAAGGGTTGAAGGGGAAGGATGATGGGTGAAAGAAAAGGACTGGAGACGTCTAAGCAAAGGGGTAGATTTTGGAAAAGTCACCCAGAACCATGGGTCAGAGGAGACTTACCCCATGGGATGAGAAAGAAAGACTGATTTTATGGGACTGCATCAGACGAGATTTGAAAATCTGAGAGCTTAAAGGTGGAAGACAGGGCAATATGCAAGACAGAGATTACTACTTAAACATACCGCATGAGTTCATAAGACTGAAAAGCTAAGTGCATTGTACGCAACATGCGTGGGAGGGGGCAGTGAAAAATAGATGGTTAAGACAATGAAAGATGTAGAAAACTAAAATGGAGTGAAGAAAAGAGTTGTTACTGTGAAGAAATGCTGAGATGGATGAAACTAACATAAATTAAGGCCAGGTGGGTGGTGAGAACCAAGGACATGTTGTAACACTAGTTTCCTCCTGTGGAGTACTGAGAAACTGGTGTGTAGGTGTAAAATCCAGATGGCAAGTGTGGTGAAACAGTCACTGAGGTCACGATTGTAATGTTCTCGAATACTCTCCAACAGTATATTGCATGTTACCAGTACACACACATCTGTTTGGCATTCTACACTGGCATGACTACCACCAAATTATGAATTTGGATGAATGAGCATAGGCAGAGGGTGTATACTGGCAACAAGCAATATTCTCTTGCACAGCATGCTCTACAACATTACAATCATGACCTTGACTGTTTCACCACATGCACCATCTGGATTCTTCCCCCACACACCAGTTTCTCAGACATCCACTGGAGGGAACTAGTGTTACAACATGTCCTTGGTTCTTGCCACCCACCTGCCATTAATTTACGTTAATTTCTTCTGTCTCAGCATTTCTATACAGTTCATTACTCTTTTCCTCACTCCATTTTAGTTTTATACATATTCAATTGTCTTACCCACCTATTTTTCACCACCCCCTCCCACCTCAGTTACATATGGTTTAAATGGCTCTGAGCACTATGGGACTTAACATCTGAGGTCATCAGTCCCCTAGAACTTAGAACTACTTAAACCTAACTAACCTAAGGACATCGCACACATCCATGCCTGAGGCAGGATTTGAACCTGCACCATAGCAGTTGCGTGGTTCCAGACTGAAGTGCCTAGAACCTCTTGGCCACACAGGCCGGCTCAGTTACATACAATGCACTTAGCTTTTCACTCTTATTAACTCATGCACAATGTTTTAGTAGTAATCTCCATCTTATTTTATCCTGTCTTCCACCTTTAAGCTCTCAGATTTTCTAATCTTGTCCAATGTAGTCCCAAACAATCAGTCTTCCCTTCTCATCCTGTGTGGTAAGTCTCCCCTGATCCACAGTTCTGGGTGACTATTCTGAAATGTACTCCTGTTCCTAGACCTCTCCAGTCTTTTTCCTTCCCTTTCAACCTTTCTGCCTGAAGAAGGAACCACTGGCTCCAAAAGATTGGCTACTTATAACCTCCTCTAACGTTTTGACGACACGAGAAGCAGTGCGAAACTGGATTGCATTCACAATTCACACCTCACTCTCATCAGTTGACTTAAGTGACGGGTCTAGCCGATCCTCTTCTTGGGATAATCAGCTATGTCAATCTCCCAAAAGCTTCTTCTCCGAAGACTATTGTTGCTTATAGGAATTTATTAGGATATTTCTCTACTCTTGAAATAATTGGGTACTCGTAGAATACTATCAGTTCAATCATGGTATATTTATACTTCAACACAAAACAACTTTTCCATTTTTCACATAAGTATTTAAACTCTGGCAAGCCAACTGAGTCCTCAAATATTAGACTCGACAAAACACAGTTACTGTAACATAGGTTTTAATAACCCCATAATTTATGAACCCGTCTAGTCTCTATTGAGTCCCATACATGAAGTAAGTAAAAGTCTCTATTCAATCCATGCTTCATCTGTCTAACAATCATCATCACATCACAAACCATGGAATATTACATGAACATTCTTTGTCCTTTTGATACAGCTTCCAAGGTGCGACCAGCAAACACATGTTGGTGCCACTCATCTGACGTAGCTCCTGTCCTCCCATGACAAAGGTCAATCCTGCACACACAGACATGTGTTGCGCAGTAAGTAGGCTCTCTCACACTTATCTTTAAAACATCGTGTGTTCGAAGCAGCAGAAGGTCGAGTGGTTCCAGAATTTACGTCGAAATTCTCGAATCACTGCATATCCTCCTCCTCAGATCGAATACGTGATATTATATACAAAATCATTATGTACATTTATATCGTACCTAGTACCAATCCACATTTTAAAAGTAATCATTTACTACATAAGTTTATATACACAATTTTTTCTCATAAATCCTTGTACTCCACAGAGCAAGCTTCCGATTTTGTCTTTCCATTGATTCTTTACTTTACTTTGTTTTTAAGAACATAAGCCTCTAGTTATGATTTCATTCTGCATTACTCTTTCTTATGAATGGTGAGGACTCTCTCTTCAGCTCCAATCTTAAATTCCAAGTGTCATGGACACTTAAATATTTCACCCTTTATTCGATTTTTTTTTTAATTTTTTTTACTATTATTTCTCCAGTGCTGGCTAGTATAATTATTTATGAGCAACTGTGGTATGGAGGGCCTCTGGGACAAATGAATGTGCTCTTTCCAACATTCATAAAACCTAATAACACTAGTGGTATATAGAATCCAAACTTACCAGTATAATTCCTACCAAATGTGTGACTTCAGCCAAGATACTGCCCTTTTCCCTTCAGGAACAGTACCTATACCTTACATATGGGTTGACCCTATGAGTGCACTTCCTCCTTCCGTTTCGGTAGGTACACCCCTCTTTAATTCCTTTTCTCCTACGGTGCCCCTGACTGCACACTATGGGTCAGCCTTTCCTAAGTCTGCCTATCTGCCTTTTATATCCAATAAATGCTGGGTGAGCTCCCCTTATCCTTCATGAGTAGGCCTCATGGTTTCTTACCCTAGTATACATTTTTATGTACATTATAAATAAAGATTTCCTGGTAAAGTTAAAAATTTACTTCAAACTTTACACTTGCTTCTTAATACTTCATTTCATACCCTACAGTCTTCCTTTACTCAACAATTTCTATGCTTCCAGCATACACCATGCCTACATACATTATTCAATATATTTTACTTAAGCTATAAGAATCCCACTATCCTACCAATCGTCATAATACTTGTTAGGCTCACCTCCTTTGATGCTTTCCTCTCTGGCTTACATCTTCTTTCCTTACTCATGCATCCTTCTTATGCATGCTTGATGTGGAATCATTCTAGTTTTATATACTTATGCAATTATCATAGTTCTTCTACACTTATGCACATATGCAATATGGGATCATCATTGTTCATGTACCTCAGCAAATGTTCTTTAGCTGTCAGGGGAACATCAGCATGATTGTTTCCATTGTAGCTTTGTTTTTTACAAAGATATGAACAGCAGTATGACTTCTCTAAATGGCACCCTGTATTTTTTATTCCGTAATTCATTTCCACTCTTAAACATCTATTCAAAAATGTATCACAGTGTACCATTCACTGAAACACAACGTTATTAATTACATAACACAACATTGATGTTGACGCTCCCAGTGCTTAGTGCAGGTACTCGAGGTAATGGAACACATCCACATGCTGACGTTGGCAGAGGACAAATGTAAACATAAGTAGAATGCGCACCCATCATTCCACCAACCATCATCAGTTGAAGAGTTGTGTGAGTAGAATGTACACCAACAAAGAGAAGGTAGAAATACTACTTATCAATGGGGAATGTAAGTTAGCAGAACAGTAATTGCAATACTGTTTCCTTATGTATGGGTACATTTAGTACAGTAGTTTAGTCAATTTAAATACTTTTGTGTAGAGTATGCATACAGTAAATGCTGTCCTTCCTACAAACTGCATTGACATAATGTTTCTTTTATTGTTGTTGTTTTTGAAGGTAGGCGAAATGCTACGCAGGCAGCAGAGCTGTACAGAGAATGATATCCTGACAAGAACCCACCTTCCCTATGGATGTTTTCTCATCTTGTTGCGACGCTTCAGGAAACAGAAAGTTTCAACCCATGACAAGGCAATCGTCATAGCACTCGCACAGACAAAGCTGCCACAGTTACTGTTCTCACTTTCGTTGCTGTGAATCCACATGCAAGCACACGACAGCTAGAACACGAAATTGACATTCCTAAAACCAGTGTACATCATATTCTTACATGTCACCGGTTCCATCCTTACCATGTACACCTACATCAAGAATTGCATGGGAATGATTTCCAGAATCGTGTACAGTTCTGTCAGTGGACACAGCAGCATATCCTCGCCAACTCGAACTTCTTCTCCAATGTTCTCTTTACCGATGAATGTTCCTTCTCAAACAAAGGACAGGCAAATACAAGGAATATGCATTATTGGTCCAGCGACAACCCACGATGGCTTAGACAGGTGGAACATCAGCATCAGTGGAGAGTTAGCATCTGGTGTGGGATGCTCGGTACTACAATTATTGGCCCTTATTTCGTCAGTGGTAGTCTAAATGGCACAGCATATGCCAACTTCCTCAGACGAATTCTTCCTCCTCTTCTGGATGAAGTGCTGCTAAGAACAAGAATGCGTATGTGGTATCAACAAGATGGATGTCCAGCACATAATCTCTTGCGTGCGTGTTGTGTTCTGAACCGAAGGCATCCTGCCAGATGGATTGGTCAAGGGGGAACAGTTAATTAGCCTGCTAGGTCTCCTGATTTAAATCCTCTGGAATTTTTTCTTTGGGGATGCATTAGCCTATCGTGATGTTCCAACAGCTCCAGAGGAAATACAGAAATGTATCGCGCTTGCTTGTAATTCTCTTCAGCAGGCAACACTGGAAGCAGTAAATAATTCTTTCATTCAACAAGTGCAGCAGTGTATCGGTGTCAAGGGTCACCACTTTGAGCACCTACTGAATGTTCTACTCCTGGACAATGGTATAGGAGAGTCAAAGTCGATTTTGCATTATGTTTTTACTTGGTTTTCATTTGTTTTCTGACAACTCCAACAAGTGGATGAGTTTGTGGTCCCGGACTCAAAGTCAATGTTGTGTTATGTAATTAATATCATTGTGTTTCAGTGAATGGTACACTGTGATTCATTTCTGAACAGGTCTTTAGGAGAGGAAATGAATTACCGAATTAAAAATACAGGGTGCCATTTAAAAAAGTCATCCCGCTGTTCATATCTTTGTAAAAAACAAAGCTACAATGAAGGCAATTTCATATATATGATGTAGAATAATCACAGTAAATGACAATATGTGTATATTTCCCTAAAGTGTTCCTATATAACCATGTGTGCGATGTAGAACACTCACAGTAAATGACAATGTGTGTATCCTTTCCCAGTGTACACATTCCCTTCCCCCTACAACGCTTGACGGTTCTCCCCTATTTATGTGTACCTTCATTGTTTGTGTACTTGTATTTCTTCGTGTGTATGCGTAATTGTGTTTGTGTAGCCTGATTCTTCAGCCTACTTATATGAAATAAGTTGTAGGTTATTGGAAACCATGGAAATTAGGAAGAACTTCTGCAATATTAGTTGAATATGGAAAGAGGGAAAAATAGATAGGTATTCAAATGAGAAGTAAGAAAGGAAAAAGTAGAACAGGTTGCTAAGATCGAAGAAGTGAAAGACAGTAGCCCCAAAGACAGGAAATCCTTCCCACCCCCCCTTCCCCAGGATCCCTACCTCACCGGTCCTTGAATGAGAAGCCGGAAGAAGTATGGTGTCAATCATCTCCTACAGAATGGACTTTCTCACCTTCACCCTTCAGTTCCCTGAAGAAAATCTTAGCAACACCTAGGGTCATTTGAAAGGTGTGATGTGTGTTTGGTGTTAGTCATATTTGTACCTACACTACCCATCCCTTTCAAAACCAATACAAACCCTCCTGTCTATATCACATCTCATAAAAGGTTAAAAAAATATTTTGTATTAAGTATAAAATTATATATTATATTATCACTGTTATTTAATTATTCGCACAATATTATATCTTACGTTAACTTAATATCTTCTCATGAATTCTGAAATTATTTTAAAAGTTATGTGCTGGCTATGGTTCTCCCTAACTACCAAGAAACATGTGGCAAAATAAGGGTTTATTAGGCAGCTTTCAAGAAATTCATTGTTGGAGTCCTTATAACAACAGCTCATACCAATAGAACATACTCCATTAATGATGTTAATTCCATTAAGACCTCTACACACAGGTTTGCAAGGCAAACTGGGGAAGAGATTACTTTCAAAGATTAGCTTAGGCAAAAATAAAACCTAACAATACATGGAGGGTGGGAGAGACTGGCTGGCTAGGCAGATTTAGTCTATCTTACCTCAGGGGTAATGTGTGCACCCATTCCCATCTCATGTCACCATCTAGCAATTCAAAATAAGTTGGGATAACACGGGACAAGTCATGAAGAGAGGCAGGGGCACCCCTGGAATAACCAAGGATGATGCTATAAAATTTCCAAGCAGTACAACTCTCTACTCTCTAACCACCAAGGACGACTTATTCCAAATATTTAGCGGGCACTATCCTCTACCAACCGAGGACGACTAATTTCAAATACTTACCAGGCACAATCCTCTAACAATAGAGGATGACTTATTTGAACAGGGTGTATACGTGGACATGGAAAAAAAAATTCCTGGATTGCCTGGTAAAAAATAAACTTTCTCCCAGGTGAAAATACACTTTTTCCATGTTAAGTGACAGTATACTATTCCTTGAAACTGTAAAACTTATCAATTCTTTGAATGGTTATGGTTTTATACAATGACGTAGAATTTCCCGGCACTTTAGGAAACGAAATTCAGGGAAAAAAACACAATTTGGAAAGATGTCTGATGTGTAGTAACTTGTACACTGTATATTTTCATGTTACAAAAGTATAAATTCGAATCCCACCAAACACTACATGTTACTTTCTGCAGCATTGAAATTAAGATTGAGATGCACTTTTGTAAGCCACTGATGGCTCATGTCACGTGGTCTTGCCAGCCGATGACAGCGGATATTCAGAACACAGGGCACATGATATAGTCAGCCAATAGGAACATCACTGTTCAGTAGCGCGAACACACAAATAGGAAATGTTAATGGTTTAAATTAATATACATAGTGTTACTACAAGAAAAGAAATGCTTTCACATATTAGTCTCTAAGATTAATAAGCTGCAAGAGAAGCTAAGCTGTCAAATATAATGTCGATCTTTTTTGCGCGTGTTACACTTTAAGATACTTCACACAAATGTGCCAGTAAAATTTTTAACAATGACATAAATGTCTGATCTTCTGGGCTCGAAATTATTCTAAATGGTCGTCCTCAAAGAGTTGATTTTTAAATGAGAGTCAAATGCTCTGTGATTTAAGAAATTCATCATACATTCTTGCACATAGATCATCTTGCGTAAAATGAAATTTACTTTGACAGTAATGCTTTTCAAACAATCATTTTCAAACAATCATTCGCAATATTTTCCCATGACCTGTTAGAAATAGGTTCGTTTCAGCAGTTGCCAGAGAGTGACAGATAACAAGCGTCACCGCATTATGATGATGCAGGAAGCCCGAATGTTTGTATGTGAAAAACATTAAAAGATCTTACATTATGTCATAAAAACATACTAAAATGCATAATTCAGCTTAAAGTGCACATTTGCATGTCCAGATTTGGATGTAAATTTTCCTGGCGTACCAGTACTGTATTATCTCATGCTTGGTTCTGGTTCTTTATTATGGCATAATGCCAAATGTACTAGAAGATGAAAACGTGCACTTGAAATTCAGTGAACAGTTAAAACTTGCCAATAATGTGGAATTAAACACTTCGTTTCAAATAAATTGACTGCCTCAGTGGAAAAGAATAATAAAAGCCAAATTTCTTTAGCAAACCGACAAAAATAACTTCACTGTTCTGTAAGGCGATTAATGCCTGACTGTCAGAATGGTGGAAATAAAATAATCTGAAACTAATAACAAATTTTAGCCTTCCAGAATTATGTGAATGTATTTTAATTCACTTGACGGCTCCTTGTCATGGAAATCTATTTTGTTTTCATTTGATGTGAGAGCTATAGACGAAGAGGAAACAGCAAAATCACGTAAACACGGGTCACGTGGAGACCACTCACCTCTCTACTACAACTCAGACTGCTCTGTGCACCAGCCCTGGATCTACAATATTTCCAAACCAGGGCAATAGAAGATAGTAGCGCACATCTTTCTGAAGAATCTGATGCATAAAACATATGTGTTCGAGGAAATGTGAGACATTTTATTTGGTCATAAGTGTGCCAAAGTGCAGTGCCACACCTCTTCACACAGCATTTTTCTATCACATGTCACTGTATTTCACTCTTTGGAATTCAAACGTGTAATATTTTGTAATGGATGCCATCAAACTATATTCAAGACAGCGAAAATTAAAATGTCCTCGCTGCCTCTCCTGCTCCCAGTCGGCTGGTTTGTTATCCTGCCCCTCTTTTTTTTAAAAAAGAAAAAAAACTTGGATGGGATTATTTGTAACTGGTAGAACAAGAACTCTTCAGAAAATTTGCACTCTTTATTGCTTATTAGCTAATAACTTGCTGTTTTGTGACATAAAATTAAATATAGGATACATAAAACCAATAAAGACAAGAGACAAACAAGACAGCACACATTTCTTCAATCCCTGAGTCCTAGCATTTTTCTCTCTCTACTCTTGCTGCAGCTTTACATGACATGCTTTCCTTTCTGGGAAAGAATCTATTACTTCATCAAAGTTCGTCAAATGTTTTGCTACATGAAAAAATGAAATGTCATTGTCTAATACATTTTAAAAAAGCATATGACTATATCCATCGACCTTCAACATTAAAAATCTCCAGAAATTTCAGGCTCCATACAAAATTCATAAAATTGATAGAACTCATCTTAACCAACACTGTATCAAAAGTCAAGTTCAGGGAGGAACTCTCTGAGCCATTCATCATAAAAACAGGTTTAAGACAAGGAGAGTGATGGCACCCCTGTTGTTCAACTGTGCTTTAGAATACATCACGAGGGAATGGTACAAGATTAACCCAATGAACAACCAAACTGGAAGATCCAAAAACAAAATAAGTTTACATTGTCTAGAATTTGCCGATTACCTTGCTCTCTTGTCCAACAGTATACAGGAAACCAAACAATAAGTTATCTCACTGCAGGAAATAGCACAGAAAATTGGTCTTGGAATATACTTTGAAAAAACAGTCATCATGTTAACTGACTCACCACTCATAAACAAAATTGCCATAGGAAACCAAGAAATCAAAATTGTAGATAAATTTAAATATCTGGGAGAAATCATAACATATAACCTCAATGCAAAGCCAACATGGCATAACAGAATAAACAAACTGACTAGAGCACAATATTTCACCAAGAACACCTACAACAAAAAGAGCCTGTCAATAGCAACAAAATTAAAACACTACAAAACCAGAAATAACATAAGCAAATGAAACCATCTTCAAAACAACTAATACTGCACAAATAGACAAAATACTGAAAATAGAGAGAAGAATCATCAGAACATGCATCAACAAATCGTGCCAGAAAGATGGACACTGGAGAGTAGCTACAAATGAAACAGTCTACAAGGAAATAGAACCGGTAATGAGTACAATCAGCAAGAAGCGCATTTCATTTTTTGGACATCTAATCAGAACATCAGAGAACAGGATCATCAGGAGAATAACAGAAAAAATTGTGGAATAGTAAGTACAGCTTAAGTGGATTACAGAAATCAAAGAAGATATGGGTGAGCTACAGATTACATTGGAAGACCTAAGAAACAAAACTGACAAACCAGGAAACTCACAGACAAACAAACCAGACTGTAAACGAGAATCAACAAAGAGACAATAGGAAGGGTGATTTCCGATGAAGAAAGGATAAGATCTGAGAGAATGAAGAAATACTGTGTTGCAGAAAACTGGAAAATTCTTTTTATAAAGTTGGCTAGAGTGGTTCAATGAAGGCCATAAAATGTAAATAAATACATACTGAAAAAGCTGTTATTACAAATAGTAACTAAGACTGGTGTGGTTTCTCAATCTGATTACATGCAATTGGCACTGTCTGCTAGATAAAACGAAATATGCCTACCTAATATTGCAGCAACTGTAATACAAGCCAAATATATGAGACTGTTTTGGCATTTTTTATAACACCACAGAAATCATTGACAAAGTACCGATATCAAATGCCTATTAGACCACCTACAAGCAAAAAGTTTTATGTAAGGAAATAGTTTCACATTTCATTCACACACTCCAGCTTCTCAAGCATGAGATCGAAAAGTAGTAGTACGAAATTTTTACATAAATTTGGAATCGTCATTTTTTCCATAATTTGTGTGATGTCCCCATTTCTTCTCCTTCCTCGTCGTAACAAAAACCCTTGTTATCACTAATTCTGTAAATATTCTTGCCAGTGTCAAAACTTATTCTCCGGTTAACTTCACTAACCCTGCCACAATCACCAGTTTAGCTATCCCCTGTTTATTCTCCGGTTAGGCATTATTAAGTGTTTGTACAATGCATTTTCTGCACTACTCCCAGAATACAACTTTAGCTGCTGCTATCCAGGGACTGTACAACTGGCCCTTACTAGTGTAACGGTCTGGCCAAAACATTTCTGTCAACATTTCATTTTCTTGGATACACAGAGGAGATAATACATAATCTTTCTTACCTCTTATTCCTGTTACTCATTTATTTCCACTCTGGTAGTCCCATCCTTGTACAAAAACAAATCTCCCGTGCCTTATCTTTCCAGTCTCCCACCACCTCCCAAAGTCGCACAGTCCGGCCACTGAGGAGCATTCCCCTCGTAACTCAGTACCATCCGGGACTGGAGCAACTGAATTACATTCTCCACCAGGGTTTCGATTACCTCTCGTCGTGGCCTGAAATGAGAAATGTCCTGCCCACTATCCTTCCCACGCTTCCTACCGTGGTATTCCGCCCTCCACCAAACCTACACAATATACTCATTCATTCATACACAACCCCTGCTCCCAATCCCTTACCTCATGGCTCATACCCCTGTAATAGACCTAGATGCAAGACCTGTCCCATACATCCTCCTACCACCACCTACACCAGTTCGGTCACTAACATCACCTATCCCATCAAAGGCAGGGCTGCCTGTGAAACCAGTCATTTGATTTACAAGCTAAGCTGTAACCTCTGTGCTGCATTCTATGTAGGCATGACAACCAACAAGCTGTCTGTCCGCATGAACGGCCACCAACAAACTGTGGCCAAGAAACAAGTGGACCACTCTGTTGCTGAACATGCTGCCAAGCATGATATCCTTCATCTTAATGACTGCTTCACAGCCTGTGCCATATGGATCCTTCCCACCAACACCAGCTTCTCTGAATTGCGCAGGTGGGAACTTTCCCTGCAGTACATCCTACGTTCCCGTAACCCTCCTGGCCTCAACCTTCGTTAGTCACTGTCCTCACCCATCCAGCCCCCTCCCTGTTCCCATTCCAGCACTACACAGCCGTCATTTCACTGCCACACCCAGTCTTTTAATTTCTTTTATTTCTCTCCTTTCCGCTACTTACTCCCTCCCCCCTCCGCACCTTCTAAACTGCAACACTTGACTGTCCGCCACTCCCACCACACTATCCCTCACCCTCCCCATCCCAGCCTCCTCCTTACCCCCACCCAGTCGCCACTCCCATCATGCACTGGTGCTGCTGTTCACAGTGTGGTCTCAGCTCTCTGAGACTGTAGACGTGTGTGCAAGTTGCGTTTCTGTGTGTGCGTGTGTGTCTACTGCAACAAAGGTCTTAATGGCCGAAAGCTTTAATTGTGTGAATATTTTTTTATTGTGCCTATCACGACTCAGCGGCAACGGCCTTGACGCAGTGGTTACACTGGTTACCGTGAGATCACAAAAGTTAAGAGTTGTCGGGCATTGTCGGCATTTGGATGGGTGACCAGCCAGGCCGCCAGGCACTGTTGCCATTTTTCGGGGTGCACTCAGCCTCATGATGTCAATTGAGGAGCTATTCGACCGAATAGTAGCGGCTTCGGTCAAGAATACCATCATAACGGCCGGGAGAGTGGTGTACTTACCCCACACCCCTCCAATCCGCATCCTCCACTGAGGATGGCACGGCGGTCGGATGGTCCCGGTAGGCCACTCGTGGTCTGAAGACAGAGTGCTATCGCGACTCAGCATCTCTGCTATATGGTGAGTAGCAAATTTCCTTCTCTAGTATTGTAACATTGTATTTTCCTTTTCCTGATCCTGTTATAGGATCTATTAAAAATAAGGCTTTGGGATGTATTACCGCTTGTACTTGGCAAGGTCCTTCATACTTGTGGAAAAATTTATGTGTCTCCTTAAGAACAGAGCTCTGAATGCTGTTTTACGAGAACTAGATCATTTACCTTGTACCAAGGTCCGATAGCCTTCTCAATATGTCTACTCACTCGTTGTTGTGCCTTGTCAACTAGGTTTCGGACTATTTGCTGTGTAAGTTGGTAATCGGCAGTTGGTTGTTCACCACAAATAAAACATTTAATAAGAGGTTCTCCAACAAACAGTTTGCCTATTACTTCTAAAGGTGTTAATCCGGTTGATAAATGTGGTAGTTCATTTAAAATAAATTCAAAGTCTTCGATCTTCGTTGCCCATAACATATGTTTTCATGGCAAAAGGTGCGGCACAATTTTCCAATCCCCTTCATTACTCGTTAACATGGATTCAATGTTGGATTATAATTGGATATTAATACTTGACAACTATCTTCCCATGCTAGAAATTCTTTAAATTCGTTACTGACAAACTGTGGCCTGTCTGTGAGAAATCATTTTGGTTTACCTACCTCGAGAAGGTATTGTTGCAGACTGTGGATCATGGTTGGTGTATTTGCTTTCTTAATAGGATACAACTTAACATATTTTGACCAACACTCTATGAGGACAAAAATGTACAACACTCCTCCCTTTCCTTTCGGAATTGGTCCAAAGAAATCTGCAGCTGTTAGATCGTGTAACGCCTTAGGAATGAGTGGATACATTTTGTATTTAACATGAGTGTTACACTCTTTCACCTTCTAACAGATTTCACAAGTCCTAATTAAAGATGCTACTTTATGTCCTAGCTTCTTAAAATAATAGAATTTATTCATATGAGCTATACATTTCTTTATACCAAAGTGTCCATATCCAGGATGAACATACCACACAATCTCTTCCTCCATTAACTTCGGGATGCATAAACACCAATGTTATACTACATCTCCAAAACAAATTATTCCCTATAACCTTCTTCTCCCTGCCTGATAAGGAGGTAAAGACTTCCTAATACACACAGCAAATATTTCTATAAAGTAGGGATCATGATGGATGTTTTCGGTTATTCTTTGGGCCATCTCTCGTACCCTGGTATGCAGACATTCTACTGTCATAAAATTTATTGCAAAAATTACACCGGGTCCTACCGTACATTTTAATTCGTCCATGCCTACAGGTAACCAAGACAAATCATCAGGTACAATAGTCACAGTGCCTTTTACATACCGTATCCTAATGTCACATTTCTGTAGGAATAACATCCATCGCATAAATCTACTATGTAACAATCGACTATGTCTTGTCACCGCCAGACACCACACTTGCTAGGTGGTAGCCTTTAAATCGGCCGCGGTCCGTTAGTATACGTCGGACCTGCGTGTCGCCACTATCAGTGATTGCAGACTGAGCGCCGCCACACGGCAGGTCTAGTCTAGAGAGACTCCCTAGCACTCGCCCAGCTGTACAGCCAACTTTGCTAGCGATGGTTCACTGTCTACATACGCTCCCATTTGCAGAGACGACAGCTTAGCATAGCCTTCAGCTATGTCATTTGCTACGACCTAGCAAGGTGCCATATTCAGTTACTATAATTACTTCAAGAATGTATTCTGAACAGATAATTTGTGAATCATGTACCGTCAAGAGCGACGTTCATCATTAATGGATTAAAGTTAAGTATCAAACTAATTACGTCCACCTTCTGAATCCTCATTCCTTGTAATGTTCCAGACCTCACGTCAGTATAGTTCTTTCCTCCTCACACTAGCCTGCTTGAGCTAAAACGCTTGCATTTCACCCTCCACTCATAACATGGTGTTGGCTCTTCTGCTAATACTCATTAAAAAGGATAGAGCTTGACGATCTGTATATACATGTATTTCTGACCTCCATACAAGTGTTTGGAATTTTTGAATACTCCATACTACTGCCAATAGTTCTTTTTTCAGTGGCTGTGTAGTTTAATTCATGTTTATTAAGACTATAGCTAGCAAATGCTATAGATCTGTGATTTACATTACCTATACACGACTCTCCTTGGAATGGTACTGCTGCAATCCCATAATGAGATGTGTCGGTTGCAATTTTAAATGATTCGCCCATACTCAGATGATGCAATACGGGTGCTTCTACTAGTGCTCTTTTTACATTTTCAAATGCCTCACTTGCCTCTTGGTCCCAAACCCAAGGTATTCTCTTCTTCACAAATGTAAAATTCTTGGGTCGTTCAGTTCTTGACTTCGTATATACTGTCTATAATATCCGACCATCCCAATAAATCCCTTCAACTGTCTTATGTTTTTAGGGGGTGGACACTCCTTGATAGCTTTTATGCATTCTGGATCTGGTCTAATCTCCTACACTCCTACAATATGCCCCAAAAACTTAAGCTCTTGCCTCGCAAAGTGTGATTTAGACAATTTCACTGTAATACCATTTTCTTTAAATTTTTTCAGGGTTTTGCTCAAGGTTATACAATGTTCTTCCTAGGTAGCGGAGATTATAAGGGTATCATCCACATATATTATTAAATCCTTCAATAATTCTCTCCCTAATGCCTCATCCAGCACATGTTTAAACATGGATACCGAGATATTTAGTCCAAACAGTAACACAACGAAATGATACAATTTTCCAACAAACAGAAACGCTGTATGCTTCTTTGAATCAGGATGCAACCTAATATGCCAATATCCTGTAGTCAGGTCCATCGTGCCAAAAAACTTTGCTTTCTCAAATTTGGACAACAATTCATTGATGTTAATATGTCTGTCTCATTCCATCTCTATATGCTTATTAAATGTATGCGCGTCTAGTACTAATCGCACACCTCCTGCAACCTTTTTTACTACTACTAAATTGCTATTCATGACACTTGTACTACATTCTATTATCTTATTATCAATCATATTATCTATTTCCTCCTTAACTGCTTCTTTCAAGCTTACCAGTATTGATAAGACTTACAAAAAAAAAGGAGTATTATCTTTGATCTTAAATTTACGTATTTAGTCACTAATACTACCCGGACGATCAGAAAATACCATTTCATATTCCAATAGAACTATGGATAAATCTAATTTCTGGTCATTGGTTAATATTGGAGATTTGTTTACTTTGTTTTGTATGTCAGCTCAGTGTGATACATGACTTACATTATCGATTTTCAGTGCCAGTTGTGCTGTAGCCGTTAATCTTAGACATCGACTCTCTGTTGTTTGTTTACTAATGTAGATGTCTGTCAAAAACGGTATCCAATATCTACTGTCTCCTTTTTCAAAACATAGAAAATTTTCCTGAAAATTTAAAATGACTTTATATTCTAACAGCCAATCTAACTCAAATAAGATATCCCTGTTAATATTTTCTACTACTAAAAGTGCCTGACGAAACAGGATATATCCAATATTGCAGTTCGCTTGGGTTTTGTATTTGACCACTTTACTTTTCATTCCAGTTATACGGACTATGTACACTCCAGTTACTGGCAACAGTGGTAAGTGTTGTTTAGCCTGTAATGTGTTAAAGAATGCTCTAAAAATCAGTGACACCACACTCCCAGAGTCTATATGTTGTATCTATGGACCCAACTGAATAGCGTGCGTGCCCTGCCGGCACATCGCTTGCCACTGTTTCTCGGCGCGACCACCAGCGGCGCATGGCATTGCCGCCAACCGAGGACATCGCGCCATTGCTGAGCTGGGGCCTACAGTGCCCTCTGGTTACACAATATAACAGGAGCGCTGGCCCCAAGTCAGGGGGTCTTGCAGACAACTCATTGCAGTCGTCAGTACCATCGTTCGTTGCCTGGTTAGCTAGCTCGCTGTGTGATTCAGTATTGTATAATGACTTAGGCCACGAATCAGGAATATTCTTTGGACACTAATTGGAACTGTATCTACGGTACACTCTTCGCTGTCAATAAAGCTAAGTAACTGTTTTGTACTAGCTGGCACTTATTTGTCACTAATCGTTTTCCTGCCACCAGATTTTAGTCACAACCTGGTCACGTCCTACTCCAATCCAAATTATGTTTGCCACGCCCGGGCAGCCAAAAAACTATAAATACGTTAATTTCAAAATTCTCCACTTTTCCTACTATTATTGATTGTGCATTATTGTTAGTCAAGCTTGGTTCTTCCAGTAACAACCATTCTTTTGTTGGCATTTTATGCATCAAATTAACATACCTTTTATAAAACAGGCCTCCTAATGTATTTCGATGACCTGCACCCCATCCCTGGATCCATATCGCACTACGTTTTCCTCATTACAAGTAATAACTGGTTGGTTGCCAAATCGGGGTATTATGTTACCATTTTGTACTCTATTACTGCTTGGTACAAATTCCTGTGAAGTTACTGGACCTAAATTTGAAGGTGAATGGTGTCAAATGCCAATCAAAATACCTTCTCATTGTTCCCCACGTACTGTTATAATACTTCGGGTCCCACAAATCAGATATTAGTTTTTCCTGGGCACTCGCTGACCAATACTTCTTAAAATTCTTCTGGAAATCTCCCCATGAAGACAAATTTTTGATGTTTACTGTACCCCACTCTGAGGCTTCTCCTAAAAGATACCCCACTGAAAATTCAATCTTTTGAATCTTCCCAAGTCTTGGGCAAGGCTTGATTAAACCTAATCAAAAAATGAGTAGACTGTACGCCCCCATCAGACTTAAACTTAGGGAACTGCCTAGATAACCCTGAATTTGCTCCACATTGTAAATCTGTCATTACTTCTCTAGTTAATACTATAAAAGGAGAAGTCACCCTATTACCTACCTTGTCCTGCATAAGTTTGAATTCTTTCCACAGTTCATCTACATTTCTCGTGGTATTACTAAGTTCAGAAGCTAAGATTGGAGATACATCGTTGGAGGGTACTCTCGCAGTATCTTTTCTGTCTATCATCTCTTCTACCTGTTCCTCCAGACTGCTTATATTTATTGTGTCTGATGTTGCTAGTTTCTCTTTAAAAGTTATTTTCACATTATCAACTCAAGTGTTAATGCCTGCAATTTGTGATTGGATTGTTGGCAATAATTTGTCCTGCTTTTCTACACTTTCCTTTAAAGCAAGTAATCTTTGCATTACCACATCAAGCATAACAATACATAGACTTTGAAAGGATCCTAATTTTTCACCAAGTTCTGCTTCTACATAATTATATTTATCTTCAATATCAGATTCTAACTTTTTAGCTAAGTCCTGAAATTGGTTACTCTGTGTCTGACTAAAGTTAGTGAACAGTTGGTTTACATGGATAGTCAAGGAATTACTTAATTCATTTTGTAAATCTAACTTCAAATTTTCAGCTCTATCATTTAAGGCATCGAATTTAGAATTTAAAGCTTCACTCTGTGCATTTAGTTCCTCTCTTAAGGCAGCACTTAGTTCCTTTCTTAAAGTAGCATTTTGATCACTTAGTTCTTTTCTTAAAGTAGCAATTTGAGAATTTGCAGCTGCTGACTCTGCCCTCCGGGCTTTGATCAAATTTATTAATTCAGACCAGTCTGGCACCTCCTTACTCACTGTCATAGCCGTGGCTCGTTCTGAAGTTTCCCCAGTTTTATGAGTATTATTCATATTCTGTTTACCCTTATATCTAGTAATCATTAAAAAAATTCTACACTGAGTATGATAACTATACTAACAGTATATTATTCAACAGTTTCTTTAACTTTACACTCTAACAATTATTGTTTTGTGCTCATTCGGAGTAGAGTTCTAGCTACGTTGGTGAGCGTATGCGTAATCAGTGCCAGTGAACAGCACTGGTGCTGGCCGCATCAGATGTTGGTTTTAGCGTCAGCATCTGCGAACGGACTTGTAGTCAGCACCGGTGATCAGCAGCTGGCGCCGTTGGCGTCGGTTGCTGGTTACTGCATTGGTGTCGATTGCAATGTGTGTGAGTGCTGTGTACTCTCCTCACCAAATCTTCTTAGTCGAAATATTCTCGCCATAACTCTTCTTAGTCTAGAAGGTTGAGGTCTCTTCTCCATTCTTTCGACATTATTACTTTAGTACATCTTCTACTGTGTTACATTTGCAACTTTCTTCCATTTAGTTTCTTGGATTCTATCCAATTACTCAAAACAGTCCTTTTATCTTGTTATGCCTAGTTGCTACGGTACGTCAAAATATCTTCTTATCTCGATTTCATTTCAGAATTCCTATATTCTTCAAGTCCTGTCACGGTCGCCACATTCTAACATTTGATGACACGAGAAGTGGTGCGAAACTGGATTGCATTCACAATTCACACCTCACTCTCATCAGCTGACTCTTCTCTGGCTAATCAGCTACGTCAATCTCCCAAAAGCTTCTTCTCCAAAGACTATTGTTGGTTATAGGAATTTATTAGGATATTTTCTACTCTTGAAATAATTGGGTACTCGTAGAATACTTTCAGTTCAATCATGGTATATTTTCAATTCAACACAAAACAACTTTTCCATTTTTCACATAAGTATTTGAAATCTGGCAAGCCAACTGAGTCATCAAACACTAGCCTCGATAAAACACAGTTACCATAACATAGGTTTTAACACCTCCCATAATTTATGAACCCGTCTAGTCTCTATCGAGTCCCATACATGAAGTAAGTAAAAGTTTCTATTCAATCCATGCTTCATCTGTCTCTTTAGCAATCATCATGGCACCACAAACCACGGAATATTACACGAACATTCTTTGTCCTTTTGATACAGCTTCCAAGGTGCAACCGGCAAACACCAGTCCGTGCCGCTCGTCTGACGCAGCTCCGGTCCTCCCATTACAAACGTCAATCCTGCACACACACAGACATGTGTTGTGCAGTAAATAGGCTCTCTCACACTTATCTTTAAAACATCACATGTTCAAGGTGGCAGAAGGTCGAGTGATTCCAGAATCTATGTGGAAATTCATGAATCACTACACTCCTTTTATGTGTGTGTTCTGCCGCCACTTAGTAAGTAGATTTTTTATCTATCCAATTAAAAATTCTTTTGTCAAAAATTGATTGTTTTCATTCTAATATACCTATAGAGAGATTGTGACATGACCCACCCTGAGATAATAACATCTCAGTAACGATAGTCGACATGAGGGAAATTGTGGGCACTAGTGAAGATATAAAAGAGAGTCATTGACGAAAACCAAGATGTACAAAATGAGAAGATATATCCTGAAGAAAGAAGACATCTGAAAGAAATAAGAAGCATGAAAGAAGATGAAGCAAAAGCAGTTCACAAAAGCTTAAGAAAAGAAATAGAAGCCTTCAGGGGGCGCAGAGAGGGTTTATTTGTACAGGTGGAGTTTCAAAGTAGGTGAGCTGAGCAACCGGCAACAATGAGCAGTCACCCACACTACGAGCAGATGGCGTGGCAACTTGCAGACGACACAGAGTTACTCACATCAGGCCGCAGAGCAACTTTCAGCCAATACAGAGCAACTCACAGCCAACGCAGTACAGTGAGGCAGCTGACACACATCACCGCCCAGGATCAGTACTGATCAATGCCTTCACAGTGACTCAGCTCAGTGTAGACAATAAACAGATGCGGTGAGTCAGGTTAATAGCTGAAATGTTATTTAGTGTTCTTTAAAAGGTGAGAGTGACTGGAGTGACACTGTTTTAAGGGTTACTGAGAGCAAACTGAATCAATAACAGTTTTCAAACCTTAACTGGCATGGCTAACTGTTACGTTATTATTAAGAGTTAATTTGGTGAAGTCTAAATCTCATACAAGATTTAGTTAACATAATGATTTACCATGGAAACTAAGTCATTAATGTCAGACTATTCCTGTATAATGAAGAAGGTTAAGGGGGTGTTAGAGGCCAATAAGAGAGAAATTAATATTAAAATAGATGTAACCAACAATAAAATCAATAATTATTTGCAAGAAATGAAAGACCTTTCAGATGCAACTAATAATGAAATAGATGCAACTAATGATAAAATAGATAATGGTCTGCAAGAAGTAAATAATTGTTTACACACAGATCTTAAAGAGATGAATCTCAGATAACCACTAGAAGTAATGAAATAAGACCAAAGATGGATCTAGTTAATAATGAGGTAACTAATGTCAGTGAAAAACTGGAAACTCATATTAATGAGCCATGATAATAAAAGGAGGCCATTAAGAACCAGATCGATATTTTTAAGGGAGAATTTTTAGAAAGCATAAAAGAGAACTCCGCTAGGTTGGACAAACTCATTCAAGGATCTCAGAGAAGTAAAGTGCAAGTGACAAAAGAGATAGCTGAATTGTCTGAGGAACTAAATATTTGAAATTTAAGCCCCGTGAAGAAGTATGGGAAAGTTTTAATAAAGGTCAACAGTTTACTTTGGATCAGATGAAAAAATTACAGGAGGAAATCATATTGTCTTTGGGTAAAAACATTATGGGAGGAAATCATAGTATCTTGCGGTAATTATGAAGCCTTTAATGAGAAAAGGCAAGAGAAAAATTCAAGAAAGAAGACAATACAATGGAACAGTTACATGGTAAGGTAGAAAACATTAGAATTCAACGGAAAAGTGGCCGAACAGATTTAGAGTATGAAACTTCCTGGCAGATTAAAACTGTGTGCCCGACCGAGACTCGAACTCGGGACCTTTGCCTTTCACGGGCAAGTGCTCTACCAACTGAGCTACCGAAGCACGACTCACGCCCGGTACTCACAGCTTTACTTCTGCCAGTACCTCGTCTCCTACCTTCCAAACTTTACAGAAGCTCTTCTGCGAACCTTGCAGAACTAGCACTCCTGAAAGAAAGGATATTGCGGAGACATGGCTTAGCCACAGCCTGGGGGATGTTTCCAGAATGAGATTTTCACTCTGCAGCGGAGTGTGCGCTGATATGAAACTTCCTGGCAGATTAAAACTGTGTGCCCGACCGAGACTCGAACTCGGGACCTTTGCCTTTCACGGGCAAGTGCTCTACCAACTGAGCTACCGAAGCACGACTCACGCCCGGTACTCACAGCTTTACTTCTGCCAGTACCTCGTCTCCTACCTTCCAAACTTTACAGAAGCTCTTCTGCGAACCT
Organism: Schistocerca piceifrons; assembly: GCF_021461385.2. NCBI lineage: Eukaryota > Metazoa > Arthropoda > Insecta > Orthoptera > Acrididae > Schistocerca > Schistocerca piceifrons. The sequence continues at coordinate 139,491,922 of NC_060141.1, read as the reverse complement.
TGCAGAACTAGCACTCCTGAAAGAAAGGATATTGCGGAGACATGGCTTAGCCACAGCCTGGGGGATGTTTCCAGAATGAGATTTTCACTCTGCAGCGGAGTGTGCGCTGATATGAAACTTCCTGGCAGATTAAAACTGTGTGCCCGACCGAGACTCGAACTCGGGACCTTTGCCTTTCACGGGCAAGTGCTCTACCAACTGAGCTACCGAAGCACGACTCACGCCCGGTACTCACAGCTTTACTTCTGCCAGTACCTCGTCTCCTACCTTCCAAACTTTACAGAAGCTCTTCTGCGAACCTTGCAGAACTAGCACTCCTGAAAGAAAGGATATTGCGGAGACATGGCTTAGCCACAGCCTGGGGGATGTTTCCAGAATGAGATTTTCACTCTGCAGCGGAGTGTGCGCTGATATGAAACTTCCTGGCAGATTAAAACTGTGTGCCCGACCGAGACTCGAACTCGGGACCTTTGCCTTTCACGGGCAAGTGCTCTACCAACTGAGCTACCGAAGCACGACTCACGCCCGGTACTCACAGCTTTACTTCTGCCAGTACCTCGTCTCCTACCTTCCAAACTTTACAGAAGCTCTTCTGCGAACCTTGCAGAACTAGCACTCCTGAAAGAAAGGATATTGCGGAGACATGGCTTAGCCACAGCCTGGGGGATGTTTCCAGAATGAGATTTTCACTCTGCAGCGGAGTGTGCGCTGATATGAAACTTCCTGGCAGATTAAAACTGTGTGCCCGACCGAGACTCGAATCGGGACCTTTGCCTTTCACGGGCAAGTGCTCTACCAACTGAGCTACCGAAGCACGACTCACGCCCGGTACTCACAGCTTTACTTCTGCCAGTACCTCGTCTCCTACCTTCCAAACTTTACAGAAGCTCTTCTGCGAACCTTGCAGAACTAGCACTCCTGAAAGAAAGGATATTGCGGAGACATGGCTTAGCCACAGCCTGGGGGATGTTTCCAGAATGAGATTTTCACTCTGCAGCGGAGTGTGCGCTGATATGAAACTTCCTGGCAGATTAAAACTGTGTGCCCGACCGAGACTCGAACTCGGGACCTTTGCCTTTCACGGGCAAGTGCTCTACCAACTGAGCTACCGAAGCACGACTCACGCCCGGTACTCACAGCTTTACTTCTGCCAGTACCTCGTCTCCTACCTTCCAAACTTTACAGAAGCTCTTCTGCGAACCTTGCAGAACTAGCACTCCTGAAAGAAAGGATATTGCGGAGACATGGCTTAGCCACAGCCTGGGGGATGTTTCCAGAATGAGATTTTCACTCTGCAGCGGAGTGTGCGCTGATATGAAACTTCCTGGCAGATTAAAACTGTGTGCCCGACCGAGACTCGAACTCGGGACCTTTGCCTTTCACGGGCAAGTGCCCGTGAAAGGCAAAGGTCCCGAGTTCGAGTCTCGGTCGGGCACACAGTTTTAATCTGCCAGGAAGTTTCATATCAGCGCACACTCCGCTGCAGAGTGAAAATCTCATTCCAGATTTAGAGTATGTCCAAAAAGAATTTAAAAATGGTATTCAATCATTAGCATGCAGAGGGAGTGACAGAATAGGCAATGGAGGCTTAGAGGCCAATAAACAAAGTTCTGAAGCATTCCCTCTTCAGTCCCGAGAATACAGCACACTTGGTAGTCCCTTACGTGTAAGCTTGAGTGGGTCTAAAGATAGTGAACAGAACTGAGTAATGATAAATAGTGATAAGGAAGCTACAAATGTAACACAACAGTGGCTACAAGAATGCTGGTCTGAGAATAGTAATGGTATGACAAACCAATTCCCAACTCTCAAACTAGGTAAGGAGTATACCCTAGAGTCTTTTTGGGAACATTTGAATTGGCTTTCCTGTCCTGGTGGAATGATAAGAGACAAATTCAATTCACCATTGGTTATTTGATAGGTGAAGACTCTGAATGAATAATTTTAAACAGAACAGATTTTACTGGTTGACATGAGTTCCGTAGGTTATTTGAAGTGAAATCAACAAAAGCTATTTTGAGCATTGACAGACACCAGTCCCTATGGAAGTAAATGAGGAGATTACTATAAGTATTTTGAATGTTATATAAATAAGGTAAAATTGTAAGACAAACCATTAGACGAAATACAAATTGTGGGAGTACTGGTTAATTACCTGCCAATTCACATATGAGGAAAGATGGTTGGAAAGGATGTAGGCAATATAAGCGAAATTTTAACATACCTAGAACAATTAGATGGTTTAGAAGAAGAGGAGGAAGAAGAATGGTCCCACAGGAATTAATATGGGTTACAGGAGAACCAAAGAAATGGGAAAAGGAATCCAGAAGTAGTAACTAGTCCAACATTATGAGACAAAAAGGGCAAAGTTCAATAATCCTTAAAATCAAAGCAAGAATGTTTCTAACAATTAAATGCAATATCGTCAGAATTCAACCAAATAACAATGTCCATGGGAAATTTAATAATTGACCATGTGGAAAATGATGAAGGTCCCACAGGAGGGGCCATCTGGAGGGACCAACAGTAAATAGTTCTTGGACCAAAAGATTAGGAATTCAGATCTTAGGACAGGAACATGCCTTATGGGAAGAGTTATTAGAAGAAAGTGAAATGGATACAGAAAGTGAGGCTACCAAACCTTTAATAACTGGGGACGTTGGGAGACAAGCTGTGGAAATAGTCCTGGATTCAGGTAATGATGTATCTGTGTTGGACAAGGAATTTTTTGTTCCGGTAAGGCGCCAGAACAAGTACCCATCATACTCAGTAAAAGGGGTACATGTTATAGGAATCATGGGCAGAAGAGGAAAACCTGTAAAAGAATAAGGTTTGTTAACCTTTTCAGTACGAATTTGACATGTGATCATAAATTTTTAATTATCCTACATCTAAATATTTCAATGCTGTTGGGACTTGAATGGCTTGAGAAGGCAAGGCCTTATTAGATATTGCTAGAAAAAAGTTTTTGCTATCTACTATTAATTCGACAGTTGATATTCCCTCTCTAGGAAGTAGGCAGGCTGAGCAACCAATAGAAAACTGAGCAATGATGTTCACAAGCCTTAGACCAGGGTCTGGGTCCACATCTTTTACAGAAGATAATTGTGTATATAGATGATGTCCTAATTAATATGCAAACCTGGTTTGAATGTTTAGAGGTATTAGAGGAAGTGTTGGACACATTCTTGGTATAGGGTATAACCATAAAACTGAGTAAATCCTCATTTGGGACACCCAAAGTCAGGTATTTAGGGCATACTGTGAGTAGTAATGATATCAAAGGAGATCCAAGTAAAATCAAGGACATTATAAATGTCCCTATCCAACATCTAGGAAGCAACTCAAATCCTTTCTAGGTATGGTCTGTTTCTACATAAGATGTATTCCAGGGTTTAGTATAGTACCATTGCATATAATGAACTTACTGAAGCAAAATACTGGAAGGAAACAGGATGATGGAGAAAAGAAAGCCTTCGACAAACTTAAGGGAACTATAGTGAATGCCAACGTTTTATACTATCCTAGACTGGATGAGGTATTCACAATATCATCTGATGCTTGTGATTATGGCACTGTATGTGAGATTTTTCAAGGGGATTTTAATAACAATGGTAACCACAGAAACATAGCATTTGCCAGCCGGGTGTTGGGAAAACATGAAATAAAGTACACCATTACAGAAAAAGAGGCTTTAGCTATCACTTGGGGATTCAACAGATTTCGATACTTGTTAGCAGAGCATAAAGCTATAATATATGCTGATCACAATGCATCATCTTTACCTGTTAATAACAAACTCTTACAACAATGTTAAAAAGGGGGGACCTTTTCCTCAAAGTATCTGATTTTGATGTTGTTTATGTAGAAGCATACAAAAATGTAGTGGAAAATGCCCTCTTGCAATTACCGATGGGGTTGGAGACCAATCATCCAATGGTAAAGATTTTCATATCTATTTTTTAAGTTCCAAAGTTAAACACACAAGCAAAAAAGCAATTGCCAAAGCAATAATAAATGAACAGACAACAGACGCTTACTTGAGGGAAGTCATTCACTCCTTGAGAAATCAGAAGTGGTCTACGCTGCAGAGCGATTGTTGGTGCACATTTCAAGATGTGATGTACTGGAGAGAGAATGTGAAATACAATATGTGGAGGATATGTGTTCCTATTCGTTCAGGGAAACAACTAATTCTATAGGCCTACACACATAACGGCTATCACAATTTTGATATAAGAAAATGTTTATTACACATGAATAATTATAATTATTATTATTGTAAGAAGTACAGGGTGTCTCATGAAAGATGCCCTGGAGTGGTCCATGTGTTGCATGGCATGGCCACCAGCCATTGCCACTGCATCTGTCGGCCGCCACCACACCCAGTTCTCAGATACTAACCTGCCAGCAGTCAGCTGCATGCATACTTCCCCTGAGTTAAGCATAAACAATGTTGGCATCTGATTAACTTAAGCTAACCTTTATTTACAGTATGTGCTCACAACGATGTCCCTCTGTGGTAAGAGCAGCCTGACGTCTCCTAAACACATTAGCAAATACTCAAAGAATTTCGGCTGCTGAAATCTGGGAAATGACTAGCCGAACTACATCTTCCAACTCTTTGAGCTTGTGAGGATTGGTTGCATACATCTTTCTTTTAACAATCCCCAAAGATGTAGATCTGGAGAAAGAGGAGGCCAGTCAACTATCCTATCACCAAAAACACTTTGTATTGCTGTCACAGGACCATAGGTGATGTGTGGTCTTGCACTGTCCTGCACAAAATAACCATACATCTTTTCATTAAGTGTTAGTTTCCGAAAAAGAAGGATGCAGTGTATTGCTCACATACCTGTCAGAACCTATTGTTTCATGGAAAAAGATTGGTCCAATAATTCGTCTTGCACCAATTGCACACCACACTCCTGTTTTCACATCAAGCTGAGGTTGTTGATATAATTCAAGAGGATTTTCAGAGCTCCAACTTCTACTGTTCTGAGAATTTACATTTACAAATGCAGCAAAAAAAAAAAAATCAGGATCAACTTCCCTATCTTGCACAGACTGTAACAGCCAGTTGCAATAACAACATTGAGCAACAGTAACTGAGTTCCTCAGCTCATGACTACCATTACTTTGTATGGTTTCAATTTCAGTTTGTACACAGCTCTGTGAGCAGATGCTCGACACACCGGTCTGAAATGCAAAACAGCGCAGAGATTTTCCCACACTTCTCTCCAAGGCTTCCCCTATCTCATCTAGTTTATGTTTGGTTAAAACATTAGGTTATCTTAGCCTTTGTTTGTTTGAAACAGATCCAAACCCTTGAAATTTCTTGAATAATCTGCATATCATCCAGTCACTGGGAACATGCACACCAAGAAATTTTCATATGAACTCAAGCTGACATTCCACATATGATTAATATTGTGGACCTGGCCATGGGTATAGACTAAAAAATTTTACATGAGGAACCAAGGCCCAATGGAGATTGTTAAAACCAGACACCCCAAGGCTGTATTACTTAAAGACTCTGGTACTGGAGAGAACAAAGGTCTATGTAATGCAGAACATATATGTAAATGTTGATTACTGCAAACAAAGCAAGAAACAAATAAGATAAATGTAAATAAAATAGCAAAATTAGTAAGCGAAACAACACAAGATTAGTGGACTCCATCAGTGCAAAATTCGAAAAAGAGCATAAAAGACATAAAAGCAAGGAGTTTATGCTATCAGACACGAACAGATACAAATCAGGGTATTATAACCAATGTAGTAGACCACAAAAGTGTCAACTAAGAAAAGTTAATGGTGCATATTTAAATTTGCAAATTAAAAGAAAAAGAGAATACGTAAAATGGTCCCAGGTTTTCAGAAAACGTAAGAAAAAACTGGAGTGCCAGTTACTGAAATACAGGAAGTGGACGCATAATTCCAACTGTAACAGTTGTTAGCTTAGATCACATCTACAAAGAAATAATATAATATAGGGGCTTCAAAAAAGGTAGACAATAATGCATATGCCAGAAATAATTTATGAATTTGCCTAGGAGAAAATTCCCTCATTAATGATACCGTAGATGATGAATGTGTACAATCTCCATCCTAGGGGTGGAGCTACAGTGACAGAGTATAGTTTAAGCATGATAAATGGTTGTGTTAAGTTTAGCTGTAAGGAATATGGTCAAAAGGGATCAGCCTAAGTTACATATTTTCTGAGAATTGATTTAAATCCAACTCATTAAGTTCTGATTGTATGTGTTTTAGAGGCTAAGTGCAGAAAAAAGTTTCGCACTGTCGTCAGATATTGGTATTAGTTGTGGGAATGTCGCAGATAAGTGGTTCCCATGAGTGATGTTTCCCTGAAGCAAAACGCATTGTGTGGGTTAGGGGAAGTGTCTGTTTAGTGGTCAAATAGTTGACCCCAGAACAATTTATCATGGTAAATTCAGTTTATTATAAACTTGAAACACAGGCAGAGAAATCGGCAAAGAATGATATAGGTGTTAGCAGTTAAAATAAATAGACACAAACATTAATAGTCATTAAAGAGAAGTTGATATCATGGTTCATTAACCAAAATATTACTATAATTATCCTGCCTAAAGGTAGCTTAGGAACTGTCAATGTCACACTCCATTAACAACGGAAAAAGTTAATTGAATATAATCCACATCTACATCTACATGGATACTCTGCAAATCCCTTTAAGTGCCTGGCAGAGGGTTCATAGAACCACCTTCACAATTCTCTATTATTCCAATCTTGTATAGTGCCCAGAAAGAATGAACACCTATATCTTTCTGTACAAGCTCTGATTTCCCTTATTTTATCGTGGTGATCATTCCTCCCTATGTAGGTCAGTGTCAACAAAATATTTTTGCATTAGGAGGAGAAAGTTGGTGATTGTAATTTCGTGAGAAGATTATGTCGCAACGAAAAATGCCTTTCTTTTAATGATTTCCAGCCCAAATCCTGTATCACTTGTATGACACTCTCTCCCATATTTCGCGATAATACAAAACATGCAGCCTTTCTTTGAACATTTTCAATGTAATCCATCAGTCCTATCTAGTAAGGATCCCACACCATGCAGCAGTATTCTAAAAGAGGACGGACAAGCATAGTGTAGGCAGTCTCCTTAGTAGGTCTGTCACATTTTCTAAGTGTCTTGCCAATAAAACGCAGCCTTTGGTTAGCCTTCCCCACAACATTTTCTTTGTGTTCTTTCCAATTTAAGTTGTTCATAATTGTAATACCTAGGTATTTAGTTGAATTTACAGCTTTTAGATTAGACTGATTTATCGTGTAACCAAAGTTTAACAAGTTCCTTTTAGCACTCATGTGGATGACCTCACACTTTTCATTATTTAGAGTCAACTGCCACTTTTCGCACCATTCAGATATTTTTTCTAAATCGTTTTGCAGTTTGTTTTGATCTTCTGATTACTTTATTAGTCAATAAACAACAGCATCATCTGCAAACAACCAAAGACGGCAGGTCTCCCAAATCATTTACATAGATAAGGAACAGCAAAGGGCCTATAACACTACCTTGGGGAACACCTGAAATCACTTCTGTTTTACTCGATGACTTTCTGTCAATTACTATGAACTGTGACCTCTCTGACAGGAAATCGCAACTCCAGTCACATAACTGAGATGATATTCCATAAGCACGCAATTTCACTACCAGCCGCTTGTGTGGTACAGTGTCAAAAGCCTTCCGGAAATTCAGGAACAGAGAATTGATCTGAAATCCCTGGTCAATAGCACTCAGCACTTCATCTGAATAAAGAGCTAGTTGTGTTTCACAGGAACAATGTTTTCTAAACCCATGTTGACTGTGTGTCAATAGGCCGTTTCCTTCAAGGTAATAAGTAAAAACACATAATCTAGTAACCCTAAGGTTCTGAACATCTTGCAACAGTCTCCTAGAAGCCAAATTGTTTAATTATAAATGTTATAATAAACTATCTTGAGGTTTAAGTTAACAGTATGCTTCTAATTGCTTCAATGAGGCAGCAGACATTCAATAAAGATACTTTCCATATGGATCAGAAGAGTGAAATGTAGTTCATGATAGAAATGCAAAATAAATGGTACGCAGGTTGATTTTTTTCCACCATGTTCAAACTCTAGGGATTGATGGAACAGAGGATATGGAACCAGTCCGGAAATGCATGGTTCCCATGCTAGAGCCCATCTATTCAATCATACATTGTTACAGAGACTGCGGTCTAATACACTCTGTACCATGCAGCCACCGTTAGAGTATATGTTGAAAATGGATTCCATGTGCCACAACACGTGCTTATATGCACTGTAGCATGTTCTGTCTCATACATTCCCATCAGCCAGGCTGTATCCGAACAGTGTCAAAGGTAGCGTGAATGTGCTGCTCTAGTGTTTCTACATCCAGAAAGGACTCTGCATACATGATACTTTTGAGATAGCCCCACAACCAAAAATTGCACTTGTTGAGATCCAGTGAATGAGCAGGCCATGCAATTGAACCCCCTCCTCCAATCCATTGACCAGGGAAGACTCGATAGAGGTTTGTCTGGATGTTAACGGCAATGTGGGCTGTAGCATCATCATGTGGCAGTCACATAAGTTCTCGAATCATCAATGGTACTTCCTCCAGCAGGGGAGGCAAAGTCACCCACAAGAAATGCAACATGGAAGGAAGACTGGTCCCAAAATACAGTTGCCAATTATCCCTGCCCACATATTCAGGCTGTACCGATGCTGATGATTCGCCATCACCATATCATGAGGGTTCTGCAGACTATCCCACAGAAGACTGTTATGAAAGTTGAAGACATCATTCCGCATAAAGCTTTCATTATCTGTGAATAGGATGGATGACACAAATCCCGGAATCAGTGTTGCCTGGTGAGGAGGACCAGTAAAAAAGTGGTTTGAGTCTTATCTGGAAAAGAGTATGCAGGTGGTTGAAATTACAGCACCAAATATTAACCAAAAAATTAAACTAAGATCAGATCCAAGGGAGGTCACAGTAGGAGTACCCCAATGAAGTGTATTAGGCCCCTTGCTGTTCCTCATTTACATTAAAGGTATTCAGGTGTCAGAGAGAAAGGTAGAATCATGTTATTTGCTGAAGATACTAGTTTAATAGTTAGTGATATGAAGCAGTCATTGCACAGTACTGTGGACCATGTCCTACAAGATATACAAAAATGGTTTAGTGCTAACAAGCTAACACTGAATGCAAAAAAAAACTAATTATGGCCAATATGGAAAAATAAGAGATCATGACGACCTAAATCTCACCATGGAGGCCAAACAACTTGAAAGAGTACAGTGCGCAAAATTCCTGGGTATGCACAATGATGAGAAGATTAACTGGAAGGACCATGTGGTGAGCTTAGCACTAAAACTAAATTCAGCATGTTTTGTACTTAGAATAATTTCAAGAGTTTGTAGTAATGACTGTACCAGATTAGTATATTTTGGCTATTTTCAGTCCATTGCATCCTATGAGACAGTACTCTCAGAAAAAACAAATTGTCGTCTAAATGAGATTTTCAAATTACAAAAATGCGCTATTCGGATAATGACCTAGAGCCCACCCCAAACACATTGTAGGCCCCTTTTTAAAGCATGGAAAATTTTAACAATTCCACCATTATACATTCTGAAATGTCTGTTGGTGATCAAAAGAAATCAGGACAAAATGAAAACCAATACAGACTACCATTATTACGATACACGGCAATGTAAAGATCTCCACATACAAGCTGTAACAAGGACCCGAAGTCAGAAACATGTATGTAATCAAGGCATCAAACTTTTTAATGCACTACCAAAACATATCAAAGAGCTGGAAAATGAGGATAAATTTAAAACTGTTATAAAGAACCACATGCTTGACAAATGTTATTACAGCATATGTGAATATTTCTGCGCAACTGTATAAGAATATATGTTTAAGTTAATGTGACAAATGAAATTACATCAGTGAATATGTCTGTCAAGCACATAAGAAATTATGTAATAAAAATACTTATTAGTTGTATATTGTATTAAACATAAGATAGATTCATATGAATTCAGCACAGACAAAAATTTTGTAAAGATATTGTATAGTTGTTAAAATATATCCTGACAAATCCTATATCACAAATGTAATCACTGGAATGACAATAAATAGATAAATAAATACAATAAAAAAGAATCCAGTAACAAAACTGCTCCTGATGTGGAAAGTCCATCGCTAGTAATCCTTCCACATGCTGTAAGTGAAAAAGGCAGTAGCAATTGTCATGGAGGATGTTCCACATGGCATCGGCTTACCCTGTAATGATGGGGCAACTGCATGGTACTGACATGGTGGTCGCCTTCCACAGTGTTACTCACATTTTCCTCCCAGTCTGGTGTCCAAACATTTCGGGTATGTCCTTCATGAATTCCTGCTTCCTGAAAAGACCCTGTCTCAGACAAACAGCAAAACACTGTTGCACATATTGAATGCTGTGGTTGTTGTCAGCGGGCGTAGCTCACCGAAACAACCTTGCTGCCCGCTGCCCATTTCCATTTGCCTTTCTGTAAATAAACACCCTGCTGGCCAGCTCTGGAATCGAATACTGAACCATTGTTTACAATGCTATATTGCATCCACTACAAGATGAGTCAGCAAGAGAAATGAATCAGACACAACATTACCAATTACTATGGCAAGAGAGAGTACTAGGACATGATGTAAGATGGACAGTGCCACTCTAGCAGGAAAAAATGCATATTGTAACTGTGTCTGCATGGTACAGTATGTGAAAGATCATGTCTCTGTAACAATGTATGATTGAATAAATGGTCTATAGCATGGAAACCGTGCATTTCCAGACTCAAGTTCATTAGACCTTTTTTGTTCCATATTCTATAATCGATCAGTCCCTAGAGTTTGGACATGGTGAAAAAATCAGCCTGTATAATTAGTCATTACTAGTAAATAATTAATATATGTCATTAGAAAATGTTTAAAAAAAGGTCAATTAAACGGGTAACTCTATTATCATAAACTTGTAGTTGAAAGGAAAATAGTCATACATAACTGACAAGTAAGAGGGAAGACATGGCTAGCAAATATGCTAGCGTCTCACAGCTGAATGTTGAGCCTTGAACACACATTCATCCAAGCGCAAAACATAATTAGATACAAGTGATTATATGTATAAAGTTTAAGGTAATTCCACTGGGACGTAAACCAAGGTGCTCCAAAATTAGTACAACACATTATTACTCTAACATGGATAAGGGCAACCTTCTTATCTTACAGACAATGAAACAACATATGATAGATTTATTTTTAGCTTAATTTAAAGACAAAAGAGCAATAAAAGTTCATCTTGCTGTGTGTAGATAAATATATGATTTTTATTTGCATGTAAAGCTATGTGTTCCAGCAGCATGAGACTGAGAATATTCGCAACAAGTCAGATAAAAGGAAATGATTAAAAGCTATTGTCATGTAAGCTGAAATGATAGTTTTCCTGTGATTGAACTGTAGAGAAAAAAAAAAAAAAAGGTTCAAGACGTGTAATGTTATATATGTGTACACTATACTGTCTTAAACACTATCTGACATAAAGACATCATTGCCAAAAAGGAAATGAAAATTGTTATCCTGTAAGTAATATTAGATTTAGTAAGGAATTAAAATAGCTACTGCCATATGGCGTCAAGCTGAGGGTGGCCTATGTGATGATAAAGGGCTTTTTATAGTATCAGTTATCACAGTAACGACATATGGCAAGAATCCACCAGAACTTATTCATATTCAGTGTAACACACATAATGTTTGTATAAATTGTGTTAATTTCTGTTTTGAAACCTACAAATGTGTGTGTTTGTTCTTCCTTAAGTTTCATATGCGGTGCAGCAGCTAAGTGGCAGCGGAAGGAATCTTCCAACTACACTGGAATGTTGAAGTAGTAGCCAGACGCAGACGTCAGAGAGCCGATGGCTGTGTGCAGGGCGAAGATGCCACAAGATTCCTTTAGATGCTGTGGCTTATGTTTTTAACAATGAACTTAGGTTTCATAAACGAAAATGTATCCTTCTAACTTCATTTCTATGTCAGTGGTCAATGTTAGATGCTCTGAAAGACGCATTGTTGATGGCAGTTTTACATTGAAATACTTTTTGTAGCACTCATCTGTGTATAGTGTTAATGAAATAAACTGTTTTATGGTTTCTAAAAAGAAAAGTGTAAAAGAATTAATTATTTTGGAAATTGAGGACTCCAGTTTATTTATACTGAGATGCGTGAGAAGATCAGGAAGGGCAGTGGTTTTTACTGAATGAAAATTTATAGACCTTATAATGCTAAAAAAAATGGTGTTTAATCCCTGACTTTTCGAGTTTATGAGACGTGATATAAACTGTGACTCTAAGAATGATTTTCTAATTTGATAGATAAAAAATCTACTCACCAAGCTGTGGCAGAACACACACATAAAAGACTGTTGTGATTGGCATGTGTGTAGGTATATGGTGAAAGAACCCCAAGATATCATAAAGTTAAAATTTATTAAAAACAAAAAATGAAACACTGATTGACCATAAGCCTTGGCAAAGACATTAACTATGAATGTGCGGTAAAGCGCGGACAAATGAAAAAAAAAAAAAAAATTCATTTTTCCTTGGACAGGATTTTGTTTCTCACTCTCTCGTATGTAGAAGTTTCTGTTAAGATGTGCGGCTCAGAGTATGGGGCAACGAGTGTTTTGTATCATATATGTTTCAAAATATGAGAAGATTTGACATCGGTATTAAGTATTTTTTATTCAAGTGAAGTGGAACCAAGTAAGGACGATTTTCTTATTTTTGGCATGCACTGGTGTCCTTGAAGTCCGCTGCCTACATCTACATTTGACATGTAAGGGAGGTGGTCCGACTGGCCAAAAATCGTACAAGCACAACATTTCTAACAATGCTATTGTAATACACTTTAAACTAATTTTTTCCATTTTTTGTGACAGTTGTTGAGTGCAAAATGTAAACATACCCATAACTCTGATAGCTGAGAAATTACCAACCGGAAATACAGGTAACTACAATAACACCGTAAACACGACCAGAAATACCACGTGTCTATCAACTATTTTTGCAGATGAAGGTTTGCTGAGACATCGACAATTTCCTACATTCACTACCGACGGTAAAAGAATGGATCCCGTAGTATTTATCACTGCTTTTCGTCATGTATTTCCACGCAACTGGACGGAAGCACAGAAAATCAGATTTGTCGTGGGATAGACGCAAGGTGACGTTCTTTTATGGGAAACTGAAGTGGCCGAACGTGGCACCACTTAGATCCAATTTGAATGAGCTTTCCTCAACAAATATTGGTCTGAGGCAGTGCAAGAAAGATTCAGATGCGAAGTTTTCAACCCCGCACCATTCAATGACAATTATGATAGTCTACATGGATACTTTGAAAAACTCTGAACAAATGTTCCAACAGTAATTAAGTTTCATTCTTGATAATTTAATCCTGTTTTCTTATCAATTGGCAGTCATTGCTTCATCGCCTGAGGCTAAAGTGAGGTTATTCACACAAGGGCAGGTGCTGATGCTACACCCACCTGCTTTGACCTGTCATGTAATGGTGAGACATGATGTTTTTGAGTCTTTGTGTTTGTAGATTGTGTGTTGTAGTATTTGGCAGCTCTCTGAGTAGTTTAACATGAACTGAATGTTTCATGTTGGTATTGAAAGAATTTGTGCTGGCTTTCTGGTGAGTTACTTTGAATTTGCATATTTTGACTGATGGATTCATTTTTATGTTTGGAAATATTAGTACGTGTGTTTCTTGTGGTCAGAGATTTAATATTTTTCTTTTTTTTCTGTGGTGAAGAAGATATAAGATATTTATGAGTAGCTCATTGCTTGTTGCAATGGGTTAAGTTGTAAGTGTATATTGTAATTGGTGGAGGTGAAAGTTTTCATGAATTTTCGGGATTTCCTTGTTAGTGTTCGGTAATTGTTGGAATGTTATTGGTAGGTATCATGGGTACTGATGTGCCATCATTGTTTAGGATACATTTCTGATATTAGTCATGTGAACATGGTTTGGTTTGCTGTACTGAAAGCTTTGGTTTAGATAGAGTAAGTGAAAGTGTTGTATCTAGGGCTTTGTTTGAGCTATGTGGGTGAAGTGAAATTTGCAACACCATGTTTCAGAAGTGTTGGTTCGTGGTATCAAGGGCTTTGTTGGAGCTGTGTAGCTCAAGTGAAAATTGTGTTGAGTTTTTGAGTTCTATATGGGTTACTGGTATTGAGGTCTTCATTTGAGATATATAAGTCACGTGAAATTTACAACACCAATAGTTTTCATTTTTGTAATATTTTTGTTACATTTTGAGTATTTTGTGTGCTTCATTTTTGGGTGAATACTTGTTTTGCAGTGATGTCATTACTGCCAGTGAGTGGAAGACATCACTATTCTTTTGAAACTGTGATTATTTATGTCATGCCACATTAGTAAATGTATATATTGTGAAGGTGCTGTGAGAATTCTTAATGCCTTGAAGACGCACTCACAAAATGACAGTTGTTAAACACTAGTGTCTATCTCCAGCTTCTCACTTATAATTTGATGCAATATGTGATCAGACTACTGCTGGGTTAAAAACATGAATAAAAATATTTATTGAAAATGAGATACAAATTACAGCTGTGATTCTACATCAAAGAGAGAAATGATATTAATGCTTCTTAAAATTAGTTTTGAACTTTGAATATTTACTGGTTTTTTAATGTATCACAATAGAGATGTCATCATTCACATAAGGGCCGGCATCTGTAGTTTAACATACCATTTTGATGAAGTGATATGTTGCACAAGCATTTTCCAAACCAACTACAGATGATCGCTGTCTTGAGATGGATGAACACAGGATATCTGCAGGCCAGGATAATGATAAACAGCATACCATGTTCACGGGACCTGCTAGCAGGGCAGTTTATTCTGTGTCGTCAGGTCCTGACTTGGAGATATGGTGCATGTGATAGAGGGAGAGTGACCGTGACAATGCCTTTAATGTTGCAGGGGCAAGAGAAAAACTTGATATACAGGGACTCAATTTAAATCTGTTAAATAGGACAGACCATTTTGGGACTGGTAGTCCATATAAATGTATTCTGATGTTCCACATGATAATGCACTTTTGTGTTGTATAATGATTGCAAACAAGGGTACAATATGTGATACATTGTGTATCAGAAGCTTCATATTTATTTCGAGAATTGGATGTTAGATTTGTACTTTTAACTTCCAGCAGTACAGTCCATGCAGAATGTTGTGGCTGGTAGGTGTGCAGATGGCACGGCATGCGTGGGGAGAGCAGTAGTGGTGGGGATTATGGGCATGTGTTGTAGGGGAAATGCCAAGTGCTGGAGGGGAAGTGTCATTCTAAACTGAAGCCTACACTCACATTTTTTGTAAATATTAAGTGGGGGCCCTCCATGTCCACACTTGCTTGGTGACAATTCAAAAAGATCTACTGTCACCCATGCTTTGGTTAGTGTCTAAAAATAATGCTGCTGAAAATGCAGCAATTTATGATTGCCTGGCTTGTTAACCATTTGTAACTTTCAGAGAAGCTACAAAAATTACGAATTTTGAGTAAAACCAACACATCACTGGTTGCCAGGTTAAAATTTGCTTCTTTTGCCAAAACACAGTGGAGTTTACACAGCCTCACCTCATTAACATGTCATGCAGACAGACTTGGGACAGAATTCTGAAACAGTGGTATATGAAGTTTATTAAGCGAGGAACTGAGGAAAAGTAAGATCGGTATCTTATGCAAAAACACATCCTTAGTTCAAAAAACATGTAATGTCTTCACTTATGTTGTTCCAAAACCCATGGCATTTCTCGTTTCACCATCTATAGGGGCCCTAAAAATTACGTTCTTTCATCAAATAAGTCTGTAGTTAGTGGAATAACACGGTAGATAATGAAGTTTTACATAATAACAGTATGGCAAAATAGTCTCCTCTTTGTGTGCTATCATTTGCCAAAGTCTCATTTCGATACCTAAAACTGTCTATGAAATATGAGGAATGTTGTGGATATTTCAATCTGGCTTTATAGCAAATGAATGGGCTACATCAGATCAATTTTCTGGAGATTGGTGACAGATATTTACCTCTACCCAAGTCTTAAGAAAAATTCAATATGTTAGCTAAATTTCATATGCAACAACATATTATGTAATGTCCACCAAATGCAAAATCATAGTGACCTCTATTTTTCATTGTAAACTTTTCCAAATTTCATGAAGTTTCTTACTTCCACATAAATATTACAATAACTACGGCCATAAATAAAATGATGGGCACATCACCAAGAACCTGACATATAAAGCTATAAGTAAAGCAAAAATGAATCTTTTTTCTGTAAAATCGTTTGAGAAAGTTTTCATGGCGTGCACCTTGATTCTGTCATTGCTGACTGGCCGAAAGCTGGAACATACTTGTCGGCAACCCCTTCTGAACAAACAAATGAAATTAGCCAGTGCTTTGGATGAAAACTGCTCACTGCACATCAGACACCATATCCTGCATGGATTTGAAGTGCAGCTTTTTAAGAAAAAAAATTCCATCAGAAGAGGTTTCTAAGTGTGCTGAACTAATATGGTGAGCAAAATTAAATAACAGGAAGTCTTAACTCCTGTTTAGACTTTACTTTTCCACCCAATATCACGATGAAACAAGTGGAACATCGCAGCAGGGAATGGCATTACAACTGCTCCAGAGGTCTTCATTTTCCAGCCTCCAGCTCTTTCCTTCTTGAAAGTCCCTAATATGTGAATACACATGCAGGTATATTTCCTTATAATGTACACAACACTGACAAGAAATTTGTTGAAGCAGAGTTAATTAACGGTATCACCTGTAGTACTATTACTGTGTTATCCTGGTAAAATATAAAAGTTCTACTTCGTTTGTTTTACCTTTTAGCAAAATACAATAACAAATCTAGAACTTCAGCAATAATACTCAGTTTAAAACCACTTTCTTAACAACGCAGATCAGGAATATTAGCAGTGTGTAGTCTTGCTATGATGTCAAAAATTCTCTACAAGTTGTGAGACATGTGCTTTGTTGTGGTTCCTAAAGTTTTGCCAGTGGATAGGATATCCAATCATTTTTCAGACTTGTATTGTGACAGCAGTATTTCATCACCTGATATTTCAGTTGTCAGATGTACAACCATCTTAAAGGTGAGTCAGTAACTGAATTAATATTACTTCACACTGTTCCACACACTGTGTCAAGAAGTTTTAATTCAGTTGCCAGTTTGCCTTTAGGTGGCTGTATGGTTAACTGGCGAAATACTGAAAGATGAAATGTTACTGTTCCAGATGGGTGCCCAAAAGATGATGAATTGTTCTTTCTTTATTATTCTCCTCCTCCTCCTCCTCCTCCTCCTCCCCCTTCCTATCATAGCTATTCATTAACTTTTTCATTTCATCAGGTTACCTTCCACTAGGAAAGTGGGTGCACTCAGAGACTGTTACTTGATTTATAAATCATAGAGCACAAAAATAACCTTTTTTTTTTTTTTTTTTTTTTTTTTTTTTGCACGTTTTATTACACAAATCCAGATTTCGGCTAGTGCCTAGCCATTATCAAAGCACTATTTTTTAATCTCTATGCATGTTAGTTCTCTCTTGTTCGGGCTTCAGTCACAGTTCTTTGGATACTGAAGATACCTGTACACAACAGTAGTTATGAATGATACATAGAGCCAAGAAACTACTCTGTTAAAAATGTAGCTTCATTACAGAACATCTGATTTCCAGTCACTTGATAATTCTGAGGTCTTACTAATGTTGACTAAACCAATTTAGATGATGAAACATGATTTTATGTACCAAGAAGGGCACTGAACTTCCAACTTCCAGTATTTAGTAGAATCCGTCAAGTTAAATGTAATTTTAAAAATACAAATGGTAAATACATTGCTTTCATTAAAAGAACTCAACCTCAAAGCTTTCATATTTTGTGTGTGTGTGTGTGTGTGTGTGTGTGTGTGTGTGTGTGTGTGTGTGTGTGTGTTTCTAAACACTTAACCACCAATCAAGATTAGCCAAAAAGTTTGTTTTGGCACATATTCCCAAAAAAAAACTTACCTGTTTGTTCCAGAATCAAAAGTTCCTGTATCTTCATGGCATGTATGTTCAGGATAATGATCTGAGCTTACATTAAGCATTACTCCATAATTTATTGCACTACATCATATACTCAAAAAAATGGTTCTATAAGAACTGGTGCAATTTATACTGCTCTTTTTCATTTCAACAAGACATATAACAAAATGAAATTACAAAGAAAATTATATTGAAACAAATTCCATAACTGCGACTATGCAGAAAAAAGTTACATTTTCAAAGCAATATTCACATCAAATCAATATAAAAACAAGTCACTATTATTATTTCCTTGTGTAATAAAGTTTACATCCATCCAGAATGCACATTTTCATAGAAAATTGCAATTACGTTAATAATTTCCATTTCAGGAGCCTAATAAAAATTTTGTAAACTACATAAATGGTAATTCTACAGTAAATTTAAAAATAAACACTGATTAAAATTTTTTCAATGTAAACAAAATTTCTACAAATAATTAAAACTCAGAAGATACACTCTTCCTAAAATTAAATAAAATTTTCAGAGGACATGGCAAAATGCATAAATTAGAAACACTAACTGCTGCACTTCTTTCGATGAGCCATCATGGTAGATCGAGACACAAACCCTTTTGAGCAAATGTCACAAGCGTATGGTCGCTCACCCGTGTGGAGACGTTTATGAATAGTGAGTGGAGAGAACTGTGTAAAGCTCTGTCCACAGACATCACATGTATATGGACGTTCACCTGTATGTGACCGTCGATGGCAGCGAAGTGCATCACGCCTTGCAAATGCTTTCCCACACCACTCACACTGGAAACTCTTTTCACCTGTGTGCACTGTTGCATGGATGCGAAGATCAACACGGGTCAGGAATCCTTTACCACACACCTGTTGATCATTTGAAACTTTCAGTAAAAAAATAAAAACAACTTTTAAACAATGTGGTATCAGCCTGAAATGAATTGACATACAGATTATAGTTCATAATTCAGTGAAGACATGTAAGATAAAAATACCATGAACATCTTATTAGAGCACTATATCTCCTTCCCATCCTTGTCACTCAGTGTAACATTTTATATACACCTAGAAAGGAAATATGTGATGAATATCTATCTTACACTATTGTTATAACACAGTCTGCCACCAGAAACTGGCCATTGTTGCTAGTTGCATAGGAGGGGTTCAGAGCACAAGTGGTGTAACTCCACTTTTCGTTGAAAACGAGTTTTAGAGATATTCATTAACAGGGAGACATCTACAGTTCAGAGCTATAAGTACACACCTCTGAGGTTTCACCATTTGTGCATAGAGTGCAGCACTGTGTTAGTGCTTTAACTGTTTCCCACCTTTGTTCAGAGCACAATGTACATATGTCCACATGCATTAGTAGAAGATGGAATGTGAAGGTTCTTGTACTGACCATATTCTAGAGTGTTGTTCAGAATATCCACCACACAGCGAGGAAAATATTCCTATGAATGATGCTATGACAGGTAGGCCACACCAATAATAATTAATAATATTCTACAGTAGCCAAAATGAATAAGATACTGTTTCTAACCTAACCCATTGAAGGGTGCTGCATTTTACCATTATACATACACCTGAAGAGAAGTGCAGTTTATAACAATTACTTATTGTGTATACTATGAACATACAATAACTGCATTGTAGCATGCAACTACAGTATTTGATGTAACTTTATTTATCATACTGCGCAGGGGATATGAAAGGACGTGAACTCCCAACAAATGGAAATGGAACATCCGTGAGAATAACAGGAACAGTGGACAATCATATATATCTCATAGTGGAAAGAACATCCCAGAAAAGATATTTCAGGACAAGGCATAACTGCCGGAAGGAATGTAATGCAAAAATTGAGGCAGTAAGAGGAAAGAAATATTCAAAAATTTTTGGAAATTAGCAGACTACTCCAGACACAGTGTGTACATTCGGGGACTTGTTCAGTCAAACTCAGTACTTCTTAGGGTAGGAAATAATAGTATACAGGTGTGGAAATAAATGAAGGGAGATTATACAGGTGTATAGGAAAGGAGTTCCCTGTAACTGATTCATGAACTGCATATTCTGATTCATGTACATGGCAGAACAGTAATTAACATGTGTGTTTCCTTGATGAAAACAATGCAGGACCCAGACATGAAAGTGGAAGTAATAAACTACAAATTTATGATACCTGGCCATTGCTACCTACCTAATGATGCAGACTTTGGTCTGATTGAATTAGCCAGGCACAAAAAAAAACAATATATTTACTCAGCTGGTGATTGAGTAGATAATATCCAAGGGAGTAAAAAGATAAAGCCTTTAATTGTTTGCATAATGAATACGACTGTGTGTCAACGAAGAAGCTACTAGACAGCACAGTGATCAGGAAAAGGGCTACTGATGGGCATCTGTTAAATTGGCAGCAAGTCAGATGGATGCAATTTGAAAGGGCAATGCCATTTTCCATGATGTTTAAATCAAGTTTCCGTCAGAGTGAAGAATTTCATGAGGTGGATTTTCGTAAGCACACATTTAGATCTTCTAAAATTTATTCCTCCTGTGTATCATGCATTCTTCATGAACTTGCCTACGAAGGCGTCTACTCCACGTTCAGATTCCCGTGATCAGATTTCAGACGAGGCAAACAATGAACCTGTATTCACACAATGTACTTGAGGCTACAGTGGATGAAGGATAAAAGTGTTCAGCGCACAAACTGAGTAACTCCTTTCTTTTTTGTTTAACAAGTCATACTATATTGAGAGAGATTTTAGTGCACATTATCCTGTATTCATCAATACAAATAAATTATTAGCATTAATAATTGTTCTTAATGAATGCACCTCTTACTGAAAACTATTGTAGGTGGAGTTACACCACTTGTGCTCTGAACCCCTCATATTTTAAGTGTAACACTGCAAGAAACCTCAGTGATTAATTTAGCAGTCCCTCCTGAGCACTGATCAGATTTCTCAGGTAAGGGAAAGAGCTTAAAACATTTTAGAAATCCAAACAAGGGTCAAGTTTCATACATAATGTCACAAGATCATCCTGCTGACAATTCTACCTAATCAGCCTGAGCAAAAAGATGTAAATCTTTATATTTTAGTAGTATAATGTGTTCTTGACATCTATGTTTCACTACATTAATAAAAATGAATTTCTCTTTATTCCATGTGGTATTGATGGGTGTTAAGACAACACTGGCATCTTTTGCATTTTGAGACAGACTTTTGTAGTGTCAGATGTGATCATTTAGCCAACGGCCAACAATCAGAAGATGATGACAGCTTCTTCTTCAGGATATATTATCTTCTGTATTATATCAATAAAATTATAGAAATCATCATTCTATGTGGACAATCTTCGTAATTTGATATAAAGAAAATATTAGTCTTCATTCTCCGCAAAAGCTACAGTATAGTATTGAAACTGGTTTGATCGTGACTGAAATTATATGTAATGATAATAAACTGTGGTACAGTAATAGTCTTTTGCATTATAAAGTTTTATAATGGATACAGCAATTTTCAGAAGAAACTGACTATTTCACAAAACTGAAAATTGATCTGCTGATGTTTGAGGTGAAGTAGAAATAAAATATGCCTCTCAGAAGACAAAGCACTCAGGCAAGTCACGAGAGGTGGTCAACACCACAATGTAGGGGATGGCTTACATGGGTAAAGTACAGTGGGGATTTTGAGTGCCCCAAGACCGGTACAGTACCTATGAAGGTCCTGTAGGAAATCTAAAAGGTGGTGGTTAATGGGGCACTGGTAAAGCTGTTAAGGGCCTAGGTAGCCAACAGTGGATCAACAATTAGCTTTCAACCTGGGAAATAGCCTCAGAAAGAATGGATATAAAAGGCAGTGACCCAGCACGGGAAACTAACTACAAACTGAAACTCTGAACACTGGAACACTGACAGGAAATGCAGAAGAGATAGCAGATGCAATGGAAAGGATAAAGCTATATATTTTAGGTTTGAGAGAAATAAGATGGAAAGGAGAAGGCAGGAGGGAACTGAGGAAAGATTACAGATTGTACTGGACTGGGAATGAAGAAAGAAGACAAAAGGGAGTGAGAGCTGTTGTGGGGGATGGTATAACAGAATAGGTACAGAGGATAAGCAACAGGATAATGTAGATGAGAATAATGACATAGGAAAGAAGTACGGAGGTGGTTCAGGTATACGCCCCTCAAGTGGGCTGTACATCTCGAGAGGAGGAGGACTTCGAGGAAGAAATACAAAAGCATTTTAATGGTGAAAGGATCATGGTCATGGGAGGCTTGAATGCACATGTAGGGAGTGAAAGATGGGGGTTTGAACATTTATTAGGAGCAGAAGAATGGGGAAGTGGAAATGAAGAAGCAAAGATATTGCAGGAATTCTGCAAGAGAACTGGTCAGATAACTCCTGGTTTCGGACGAAACAGAGCAACAAGTAATGTGCTACAGTAGGAATCTAGTGCATAAATATTTAGTGATTACATGCTCTATGACTGGGAAAGGAAGAGGACTGTAACAGATATAAAGGTACTACCACCAGAGGCAATGGATAGTGACCGCCTGAGGCAATGGATAGTGACCTCTGGCTACAGGCGATGAGCATGAGAATCACAAAGGAATGGAAAAGGGCAGAGAACCAGAAAAAAGAAAATTAGAGTATAGAACCTGAAGGTAAAGAAAGTGAAGGAACAATACCAGAAGATTCTTAAGGAAAGGTTATCAAAGGAAGGGCATGGTGGAATGAAAGAATCAAGGAGGTAGTGGGAAGGAAGAACAGGGCCTTCAGACTGTGGTTCCAAGAAAGGACTGAATTATCGAGAGAGGAGTATGAGAAAAAGAAGAAAGAGCCAAATAAGATAGTGGCTGAGGAGAAAAGGAAATGGATGGAAGAATGGACAAAGATGTTGGAGGAAGACAGGAGAGGAAGTAAGAAAGTACTATACACAATGGTCATAAGTAAGAGGAGAGGTTTGAGAGAGGATCCAACAATAATGGATGGAAATGGGAACAAGTTTAATAACAAAGAGATGCTAAAGATAATGTGGAAAGAGTACTCTGAGCGCCTGCTAAATCCAAATGGACTTTGAGATGAGGATAATAGAGTAAAGGAGGTGGAACTAAATTCTGGGAGGGAAGAACCTAAAATGAAAAGAAGTGGAACTGGCATTGGTTTGGTCAAGATGAAAAGTGGAAAGGCACTATGTATGGACAAAGTAAGTGTCGAAATGGTAAGGGGCAGTAGAAATTGGGAAACAGTGGCTGCATAATGTGATGAGGGTGGCGTGGAATGAGAAGACTCCAGAAGATTAGAAGAGGACACTAATTGTCCCTCTATTCCAGAATGTGAGTAGGAAGGATTCTAGGAACTACAGGAGTCACGGTACAGGAGTCATGGTACATGAAAAGATCTTTGAGACCAGAGTCCAAACAAGGGTTGGGGACAAACTGAGAGAGTAACAGAAAGGCTTCAGACCTGGGAGGTGAATTGTTAACCTCATACTTGCAGTGAGGCAACTCCAAGAGTACCACTATGAATTTGGGGAGGACCTCGTGATGGTGTCTCTCAGCATAGAAAAGGTATTTGATAGTTTTTGTAGAATAAAGGTCTGGGAAGAACTAGGAAAGAAGAGAGTGGGGAAACAGAGAGGTTCAGATTGGGAGATGTACAGTGGAAGCCTGCAATCTATGAAGGTGAGAAATGAAAGGACGAATTCGTTCCATCAAACAAATGGTGTAAAACAGGGCAGTGCCTTGTCATTTCTCCTCTTCATTGTGGTCTTGGATGAGATAATGACTAAGGTGGCAGATGACTTGATGATTTGGGAAACAGGGAGGAGGAGATTTAGGAACAACTGGATGCTTGGGAAGAAACTGTGAGGCAGTATGGAATGAAATTTAATGTAAACAAATGAGAGATCCTTGTTGCAATTAGAAAAAAAGAAAGGCCAACTAGCGGAATAAGGATTGGAGGTGAACAACTCGAGAATGTGGAGAGTGTCAACTAGTTGGGGAGTGTGATAGAGGAAAAAGGAAGAAATTAGAAAGAGATCAGTGAACATGGCAGACATGCAGAAGCATTCCTGCAAAGTATTAGGGTGCTCGGAAGATTACAGGCGTGTGAAATGAAGTTCCTCAGAAATAGTACAGCAGTAACAAGGCGGTATAGGATGATGAATGAAAGGGCAAGGGAAATAGTGAAAGAGGAAACCTTGCAGAGCAGGACAGAAACATAAAGGTTAAGACTGTACGGGCACTTGAAGAGAACAGAAAACAAGAATATTCCCAGGAAAATACACGAAAAGGAGATGCGAAGAAAATGACCAGGAAGAAGACCAGAGCATAGACGGCTGAAATATCTGGAGGAGTGTGTCGAAAAAAGAGGTGAGGACTGGACCGAAACAAACACAAAAAGATGTCGGGAAAATAGGACTAGAGGGCAAGGCTCACGTGCTAAACAGACCCGGCCTGGGGCCGGAAACTGTTCGGGATGATGACGATGATGAAAAGTGAAATATACATAAAATATTGCAAAAGAGAGTGCTAAACAATGTACAGCAGCAGAATCTAGACAAATTTAACATTTCATTTAAACAAAATATTATTACTAAAAATTTATTTACAAAAAATCATTAGAGACCATTCAACGTATCTTTCTTTAACCAGAATAACGGCATCCTCACGTATGCAAAATATAAAGTATCTCGAGTTCATTACAGTAAATTCTACCTTAGTAGTGGTCCTTAACGATGTCACGTCGGAGTGTTGAGATTTTCTACACAACCCTTCAACTGTGCTCCACGTATAGTAATCCGGGAGATTTAAATGAGGGCCGTTACGAGGTCAAAATTCTTCAGACAAAGACACGGACCACGAAGATAAGAGAAATTAGGCCTCGTAGGGAAGCATACAGATTGTTGTTCTTCCCTCACTCTATTTGCAAGTGGGACAGAAAAGGTAATGTGGTATAGGGTACTCTCCGCCACACACAATACGGTGGCAAGAGGAGGATGTATGTAGATATAAACCTACATATAGATTTCAAACTTGTCTGACATACTGTTGTTTTGTACAAATGGCTCAATTATGCCAGTGTATTGTCTTGTTGAAGAATACATGCAATTTCATACATCACTGTTTCCATCCACGGCTTAACTGTATTTCAAAAATGTGGGTGAATCACATGACCCACAGTGGACACAACACTTACAATGTGAGGACTGGTGGGACATCCTGTGGATAGCAGCAGTTACTTCCCTGGTTGTTGGTTGTACCTACCATAAATCTTATTGACAGAAATGAATCTGATTCACCCTGCAGCACCATTTTTCAACATACACAGAAGCAAACTGCAGCAACTAACTCACTTTGCCCTAGCAGCCTCTGAGAGTTTTGTCTTACCCTTCAATCTGTAGGATTTGTAATAAAGGTCCTATTCAGCAGTTCTACACATTGTCAGTTTGCTTACACTAATAACTTTGCCAGTTATCACAATTCTTGCCTCATATTCTCTGCAGTCAGTTTTCGAGTTCTGTCGACGGCTTCGGCCATTTTCGTGATACGGTCTCTGAAATGACACTCCCAGTGAAGCGATCGAGCCTCGTCGACTGTACAACGTAATGAGAACTGGAGACCTCGGGATTACTTTGAATTTAATATATAAAACTAGAAGACTGGACTAAAAGTTTTTACTCTAAAGTGAATGGGCAGATTACTTTAACACGGTACTGAAGTATTGTAGTTAAGTAGTGTGACTTAAGTGTATATAACATTTACACCGATGAAGAATCGACATTAACTGGAAGTCTGACAACTGCTTATTTAATACGTCGAGAAGTTACCGTATGCTTTACAATTTGTACTTAGAACAATTTTAAAATAATTACTATTAGATTCAAAGAATATATAAGAGAGAATTTTTCTCAGTAATAAAGAGAACAAGTCAAGTAATTCAATAGCGAGACCAAACACTAATAATGAAGGTTACACAATATTTGTCAGTAAATATTAAAAGCAAAGAAGTTTTTATGGAAATTTAAATTAATTTTGAGTAAACTTGGGCAAAGAAGATTAAAAAGCTGACAGTCAGAGCTACATACAGAGATTCTGTGGGCACAGTTTGTGTGATACGCTTTTAGTTCAGTCTCCAAGAGAACAATTCGAGACAACAGCAAAAGAGAGTGCAGTGGGCACGCTCGACCTGACCGGCGGCAGTTTAAAGCCGGCAGTTCCACACGGCGGACCAGTCTGCAGTCGAAACAGTGACCTTACAGTGGCGATCTAGCACGTGCAGTATCTGCAAATGAACAGCAGATGCCACTTCTACCCATGAGTGGCAAACACGGCATATATGAACTCCAAATGCACTTCACTTTATCAAAACTCGAGGGGTTTACTTTAAATAAGATAGCAATCATTAACAGTGCATTTAATTTCAATCCACACAGTGACCTTATTAGGTGAATTCCAACTGATAGTTTCATATGTCAACGGAATGGGAGCAGTGGGACATAAACTGCCACGCACTTCGGAGTGGTTCACAGATTATAAAGATGTAGATGTAGAGAGTAAATTTCAATTTATACTTTGAATTTGTTCAATGATTTTCACTGACTTGTTAATGACACAGTTCAAAGAATGATATATCATTTATGATTAGTAACTTTCTAATAACTATCAACACCACTTCCATGACCCTTTTTAATTACTAACTGAGAGAAGATCAAAGGCCTGGCTCACGGAAAAGTGCAAAACAAGACATATGGATGTGTTGTCAGAAGTGAATAACACACTGAAAAAGTGGAAGAAAGTGTTTCTCAAATAGATAATGGATTTTGTCAGCTATGTAACACGGTTTCTCAATTGGAAACAGGACTATCTAACATAGGTGGTAAAAATGCACAGTTTTAAATGCCTGTTTAGATTTTGTGGAAGAAATGATACAGAACAAAAATGAAAATATAGTTACTATTGGTTCAGTACAGGATTTTCCAGCAGATAAAGAGAAAATATCAGAAACAGAATTAATAGAACCAGATGTTAATTTAAAACAAGTTACAACTAAGAAAGTAAAATAGCTTACATTATTTAATATGAAACAAAGCCACATTTGAAAATTACAAGGTTATTGAAATAATTAATCATAAACATATTTGCTAGATGATAAGTTACTGTCATCTGTTACTACTGACAAGTTACTATCTTTATAAATTGAGGTTGGAACCTCACTACATGATGATGGAGATAATAGGTTCTTTTTTTTAAAAAAAAAAAAAAATAGTATCATCTATTAATACATATATTAACTTTGAGTACATCAGACATGAGAAAAGCATACAAATAGATGATTTATATCTTGTTCACAAATGGCATATGCTGCACATGGTAAAACGTTACTACTTTATCCCCTTAGTACCCATGGTTACATTAATGGTACACATGACAGGACTGGAATTTTGTTGATTTTTTTTTGGACAATGACCTTCTATAATCTTGTTATGCTTATTCGAGGACTGCTGAACATCAAACAGCTGTTCTTTCAGTTTTGTGTTAATAGTTGCAAGAAGCAGTCCACTACTGGAAACAATTTGCAATTAATTTTAAACATGTTTTCTACAGCCTCATTCTTATCACATCCATGAATTTAGAGTAAGCATAATAATTAAAATATTTTATCATTCATGTGCAAAAACAATAAATAGTGTCTTAATAAGCCAACAATCACATGTCATTTACTGAAATGTATGCAACATTATTTGTATCATGGGGATACATGCTACATTTTCAGTGTTACACAAAAGTAATACTAATGAGAGCACTTTAATAATTATTACATTTTTACGCCTTTTTCTACAATTTTCCACAAAATTGCCTCCTTCTGGAGAAGATGGAAATAGAGAAAGATGAAAGAAGAACTAATCATTTTGCCATACAAAAGAATAATGTTCTGTTGCTGTATAAATATAACTTTCATCATTTTGGCACCATCAGATACATATGGTGTAAATCCAGTAACTGAAAGATACTCTGTCTGGTAAAGGAAACACACTGAATTTCCTCAATCCTCCGATCCGACAAAATACAGCAAGCATATGGGTGGAAGTGGTCAAACATATCAAAATGTGAATCAGTACAGGATAAATATCCATAACAGGAAATGGTACTGGGCTCTTTTTAGTTGATTACTGGATATCATTGTGCACAATGCCCGGGTACTCTACCACAAAAATACAAATATGATCTCTCATATACATTTTCAAGACAAAATGTGCAGGTGTGCTTGAGGAGGATATGGATGAACACCACAATCCAGTACCACACCACACAAGCTTCAGATTGCTGGAATGAACCAACTAATTGTGAAGATACAGCAACTCAAAAGGTCACAATGTGTTGGAATAAAGTATGTTACATTACCACTTACGCAGTACAAGAAATGTAATGTGCAACTGCATGTTGAATTTTTTGGTGCTTATCATACCAAGTCATTTGTTATACGTAAAATAAGGGAAAAGCAACCAGTCATTTATAGCAGATCGATGCATGGAGCACAGAAACACACAACAGAAAACCTCATTCACACTAGCTTTCGGGTACAAGCTCTTTTTCCAGCAGGATAGTGGAGGTTTAGGCCCAAGAGATTGTGAGAGCACAGGATGTATTGGAGAGACAATTCCCATCTGCATATTTCAGAGAAACTTGGGCTGCAAAGGAGTATCCAAATGGCCCACATAGTGAAGTTATTTGTGTTGTGGTATGCAGCATATTTGGCGATTGAGAGGTCAAGTTTGTAGTTTGGTGGTGGCCATTCATGCGAGTAGACAGTTGATTACTTGCCATGCCCACACAGAATGCTATACAGTAACTGGGGCATAGCTGATACATAACATGGCTGCTTTCACATATGGCTCTGCCTTTTATTGAGTAGGAAATGCCTGTGACTGGGTGCAGTGGGAGGTGGTGGGTGTGTGTATGGGACAGGTCATGGACCTGGACTGACCAAATGGGAACGACCCACGGGACGTAGGATTGTTGTTGTTGTTGTTGTTGTTGTTGTGGTCTTCAGTCCTGAGACTGGTTTGATGCAGCTCTCCATGCTACTCTATCCTGTGCAAGGTTCTTCATCTCCCAGTACCTACTGCAACCTACATCCTTCTGAATCTGTTTAGTGTATTCATCTCTTGGTCTCCCTCTACGATTTTTACCCTCCACGCTGCCCTCCAATACTAAATTGGTAATCCCTTGATGCCTCAGAACATGTCCTACCAACCGATCCCTTCTTCTAGTTAAGTTGTGCCTCAAACTTCTCTTCTCCCCAATGCTATTCAATACCTCATTAGTTATATGATCTACCCATCTCATCTTCAGCAATCTTCTGTAGCACCACATTTCGAAAGCTTCTGTTCTCTTCTTGTCCAAACTAGTTATCGTCCATGTTTCACTTCCATACATGGCAATGCTCCATACAAATACTTTCAGAAACAACTTCCTGGCACTTAAATCTATACTCGATGTTAACAAATTTCTCTTCTTCAGAAACGATTTCCTTGCCATTCCCAGTCTACATTTGATATCCTCTTTACTTCGACCATCATCAGTTATTTTGCTCCCCAAATAGCAAAACTCCTTTACTACTTTAAGTGTCTCATTTCCTAATCTAATTCCCTCAGCATCACCCAACTTAATTCGACTACATTCCGTTAACCTCGTTTTGCTTTTGTTGATGTTCATCTTATACCCTCCTTTCATGACACTGTCCATTCCGTTCAACTGCTCTTCCAAGTTCTTTGCTATCTCTGACAGAATTACAATGTCATCGGTGAACCTCAAAGTTCTTATTTCTTCTCCATGGATTTTAATATCTACTCCGAATTTTTCTTTTGTTTCCTTCACTGCTTGCTCAATATACAGATTGAATAACATTGGGGCTAGGCTACAACCAAGTCTCACTACCTTCCTAACCACTGCTTCCCTTTCATGCCCCTCGACTCTTATAACTGCCATCTGGTTTCTGTACAAATTGTAAATAGCTTTTCGCTCCCTGTATTTTACCCCTGCCACCTTCAGGATTTGAAAGAGAGTATTCCAGTCAATATTGTCAAAAGCTTTCTCTAGGTCTACAAATGCTAGAAACGTAGGTTTGCCTTTCCTTAATCTAGCTTCTAAGGTAAGTCGTAGGGTCAGTATTGCCTCATGTGTTCCAACATTTCTACGGAATCCTGTATATTGATCTTCCTCAAGGTCAGCTTATACCAGTTTTTCCACCATTCGTCTGTAGAGAATATGCGTCAGTATTTTGCAACCGTGGCTTATTAAACTGATAGTTTGGTAATTTTCACATCTGTCAGCACCTGCTTTCTTTGGGATTGGAATTATTTTATTCTTCTTGAAGTCTGAGGGTACTTCACCTGTCTCATACATCTTGCTCACCAGATGGTAGAGTTTTGTCAGGACTGGCTCTCCCAAGGCCATCAGTAGTTCTAATGGAATGTTGTCTACTCCCTGGGCCTTGTTTCGACTCAGGTCTTTCAGTGCTCTGTCAAACACTTCACACAGTATCTTATCTCCCATTTCATCTTCACCTAAATCCTCTTCCATTTCCATAATATTGTCCTCAAGTACATCGCCCTTGTATAGGCCCTCTATATACTCCCTCCACCTTTCTGCTTTCCCTTCTTTGCTTAGAACTGGGTTTCCATCTGAGCTCTTGATATTCCTACAAGTGGTTCTCTTTTCTCCAAAGGTCCCTTTAATTTTCCTGTAGGCAGTATCTATCTTACCCCTAGTGAGATAAGCCTCTAAATCCTTACATTTGTCCTCTAGCCATCCCTGTTTAGCCATTTTGCACTTCCTGTCGATCTCGTTTTTGAGACGTTTGTATTCCTTTTTGCCTGCTTCATTTACTGCATTTTTATATTTTCTCCTTTCATCAATTAAATTCAATATTTCTTCTGTTACCCAAGGATTTCTACTAGCCCTTGTCTTTTTACCTACTAGGTCCTCTGCTGCCTTCACTACTTCACTTCACTTCTACTGTATTTCTATCCCCTATTCCTGTTAATTGTTCCCTTATGCTCTCCCTGAAACTCTGTACAACCTCTGGTTCTTTCAGTTTATCCAGGTCCCATCTCCTTAAATTCCCACCTTTTTGCAGTTTCTCCAGTTTTAATCTACAGATCATAACCAATAGATTGTGATCAGAGTCCACATCTGCACCTGGAGATGTCTTACAATTTAAAACCTGGTTCCTAAATCTCTGTCTTACCATTGTGTAATCTACCTTAAACCTGTCAGTATCTCCAGGGTTCTTCCATGTATACAACCTTCTTTTATGATTCTTGAACTAAGTGTTAGCTATGATTAAGTTGTATTCTGTGCAAAATTCTATCAGGCGGCTTCCTCTTTCATTTCTTAGCCCCAATCCATATTCACCTACTACGTTTCCTTCTCTCCCTTTTCCTACTACCGAATTCCAGTCACCCATGACTATTAAATTTTCGTCTCCCTTCACTATTTGAATAATTTCTTTTATTTCATCATACATTTCTTCAATTACTTCATCATCTGCAGAGCTAGTTGGCATATAAACTTTTACTACTGTAGTAGGCATGGGCTTCGTGTCTATCTTGGCCACAATAATGCGCTCATTATGCTGTTTGCAGTAGCTTACCCGCACTCCTATTTTTTTATTCATTATTAAACCTACTGCTGCATTACCCCTATTTGATTTTGTATTTATAACCCTGTATTCACCTGACCAGAAGTCTTGTTCCTGCTGCCACCGAACTTCTCTAATTCCCACTGTATCTAACTTTAACCTATCCATTTCCCTTTTTAAATTTTCTAACCTACCTGCCCGATTAAGGGATCTGACATTCCACACTCCGATCCGTAGAACGCCAGTTTTCTTTCTCCTGATAACGTCCTCCTGAGTAGTCCCCGCCCAGAGATCCGAATGGGGGACTATTTTACCTCCGGAATATTTTACCCAAGAGGACACCATCATCATTTAATCATACAGTAAAGCTGCATGCCCTCGGGAAAAATTACGGCCGTAGTTTCCCCTTGCTTTCAGCCGTTCGCAGTACCAGCACAGCAAGGCTGGTTTGGTTAGTGTTACAAGGCCAGATCAGTCAATCATCCAGACTGTTGCCCCTGCAACCACTGAAAAGGCTTCTGCCTCTCTTCAGGAACCACACGTTTGTCTGGCCTCTCAACAGATACCCCTCCGTTGTGGTTGCACCTACGGTACGGCTATCTGCATCGCTGGGGCACGCAAGCCTCCCCACCAACGGCAAGGTCCATGGTTCTTGGGGGGGATTGGGAGTACGTTTGGAATAAGAATGGACAAGGATATAAAGTAGGTTGGGTGGAAAGCAGAACACTACTTTGGGGGATATGGGTAGGATTTTGAACAGGATATCCCTTCATGGCACAACATGAGGTAGCCGAAGCCCTGTTAGACGATGAGGTCGATCTTTTCAAAATCAGGATCATACTGGGTAATCAGAGGAATACTGGTTAGTGGCTTGTTAAAAGGTTTACTGGCATCAGAGGAGCAAATGGCACGGGAGCCTTGTTTATGGATGAGCTGTATAGGAAAAGTATCTGTCAATAAAGGCTCTGGTGTGCAGCTATTGGTATACTTTAACAACTCCTGCTTTCCACTGCAGATGTGGCATCCATGGATGGCAAGGCTATAAAGAAGAGACTTTTTGACATGGACTGATTGACAGCTGTCAAAGTTGGGGTACTGTTGGTGGTTGGTGCACTTAATATTGACAGGCACATTTATGGAGCCAACTGAGAGGTGGAGACCAGCATCCAGGAAGGTGCCTTGACGAGTTGAGAAAGACCAGGTAAAGCGGATTTGAAAACAGGTGTTGAGGTTATGGAGGAAAGAGCAAATGTTGTCCTTGCTGTGAGTCCAGATCAAAAAAGTCATCAATTAATCTGAACCAGACAAGAGGTTCGGGGTGTTGACTGGATAGGAAGGATTCCTCCAGAGTGCTCCTAAATAAGTCTGCATAGGATAGTGCCATGTGAGTACCCATGGCAGTACCGAAAATTTGTTTGTAGGTTTGGCCTTCGCAAGTGAAATAATTGTGGATGAGAGTTTGGTTGACTAGGAAGATTAGGAAAGAGGTGATGGGTTTTATATTAGGATGATGTTGGGAAAGATGGGGGATGATCATGTATAAGGTTGTCACATCCACAATGACCAAAAAGGGGTCTGTTGTTAACAGGACTGGAACTGTGGAGAGGCAGTCTCTTGAATCTACAATAGGATGTTATGGTCAATAGTTTGGCGGTGTTGGTCAGCAAAGGCAGAGGTTCTTACCTGGCTGTACCCAGCCACAATGGAACTACAAGTAGGGAGGGCTATGGCGTTGAGTTTGTAGGGTGTGGATAGTAGGTAAAAGCTAGGAGTGCATGGGATTGCTGATGTGAGGTATGAGACAGATTCAGGTATCAGGTTTTGGGATGGATCTAAGGCCTTGAAAAGCTGCTTGAGGTCATGTTGAACTTCTGGAATTGGATCATGGTTACAAAGTTTGTATGCAGAAGTGCTGTAAAAGTTGGCTGAGGCCCTCAGCATCTGTCACTAGAATTCATGACCACTGTGGTGGAGCCTTTGTATGCGGAACGATGATAAGTTCTTGATTGTTTTTGATGGTACGGATAGCAGTGTGTTCCATAATAGAAGTGATGTTGGATGCACCAGAGAGAGATTTAGGGAAGAAGAGTGAGGCCTGGTTAGAAGTGAGAAATTTCTGAAAGATCACAAGGGGATGACTGGATGGAAGGGGGGGTCATGGTTGAAGGGAGACTGGAACTGTTTTAAATGAGGTTTTGTATAGGGTTTAGGTTGGCTGTTGTCAATGGGATGTGTGGCAAAGAAATGTTTGCATTACAAGTAAGTAATGAGTAAAGGAAAGAATATCCTTTACAAGTCCATCATGCTTGAAAAGGATTTGGGGCTAAAGGTTAGGACTTTAGAAAGTACTGAGACTTCTGCATCGGTAAGAGTTTTGGAGAAAGAATGACAACAGTTTCATAGGATGGGAGTTCAGGAGTAGTGTGTTTCTTGGAGGATGGAAGAAGTTTTTTTAGGACATGGAAGGTGGAGCAAGTCAGTAGGGCATGGTTGGGGAGTTATGAGGAGATGTCAGGGAGGTTGAATCAGAGTGGTTGGCTTTTTCTTGATTATCAGTAGTGTTGAAAATTGTTGCTGGTAACATTGCCATTATTTACATCTGAGTGAAAAGAAGTAAATATTCATTCCACATTACACTCCACATCCCAGCTAACGGTGTGGGATGAAGTGTACTTCTGGTACTGCTAATTGATCCCCCCTTCCCTGTTTCACTCATGAATGGCACACGGAAAGAATGAATGTTGGCAAGCCTCTGTATTAGTTCTAATTCCTAATTTTCTCATGAGATGCATGTGGTAGGAAGTAATATGTTGTCTGACTTTTCTAAGAAAGTACTCTATTGAAATCAGAATGGCAAATCTCTCCTTGATGCACAATGTCTCTCTTATGGCATCTGTAACTCTCTCACGCCAACCAAATGATTCCATGATGAAATGCATCAATCATCGTTGGCTCTTCTCTATCAATTTTATCTGGTAAGGATCCCAGATTGACCAACAATACTCGAGAATAGCTCGAAGATGCACTTCTTTCATGGAAGTGTTGCATTTCCTTCAGTTTCTTCTTACGAGTCTCAGTCTGGCAACTGCTTTTCCTACTACATGTTTTATGTTGTCATTCCAATTAAGTCTGCTCCGTGTAGTTACTCCTAGATATTTTACAGTAGTTACAGTTTCTAGCAATCCATCATTAGTTGTGTTGTGATACAGTAGTGGATTTCTGTTGCTATATATATGCAATACATTACATTTATTTACATTCAGGGTCAACTGCCAGAGCCTGCACCAATTATCAGTCCTCTGCACATCATTCTGCAAGTTGATACTGTCTACTAGCATTGCTACTTTCTTATTGACAACCCCCTTCATCTGCAAACAAGTCTTAAAGGTCTTCCAACACTTCCTACTAATCATTCATATATACTATTAACAATAACTGCCCTATCACACTTCCTTGAGGTACTCCAGAAATTACCTTCACACCTGTCAATTTTGTTCTGTTAAGAATGGGGAAAGAAATACAGTAGAAGAAGAATGGGTAGCTCTGAGGGATGAAGTAGTGAAGGCAGCAGAGGATCAAGTAGGTAAAAAGACGAGGGCTAATAGAAATCCTTGGGTAACAGAAGAAATATTGAATTTAATTGATGAAAGGAGAAAATATAAAAATGCAGTAAATGAAGCAGGCAAAAAGGAATACAAACGTCTCAAAAATGAGATTGACAGGAAGTGCAAAATGGCTAAGCAGGGATGGCTAGAGGACAAATGTAAGGATGTAGAGGCTTGTCTCACTAGGGGTAAGATAGATATTGCATACAGGAAAATTAAAGAGACCTTGGGAGAGAAGAGAACCACTTGTATGAATATCAAGAGCTCAGATGGCAACCCAGTTCTAAGCAAAGAAGGGAAGGCAGAAAGGTGGAAGGAGTTTATAGAGGGTTTATACAAAGGCGATGTACTTGAGGACAATATTATGGAAATGGAAGAGGGTGTAGATGAAGATGAAATGGGAGATAAGATACTGCGTGAGGAGTTTGACAGAGCACTGAAAGACCTGAGTCGAAACAAGGCCCCAGGAGTAGACAACATTCCATTAGAACTACTGATGGCCTTGGGAGAGCCAGTCCTGACAAAACTCTACCATCTGGTGAGCAAGATGTATGAGACAGGCGAAATACCCACAGACTTCAAGAAGAATATAATAATTCCAATCCCAAAGAAAACAGGTGTTGACAGACGTGAAAATTACCGAACTATCAGTTTAATAAGTCACAGCTGCAAAACACTAACGCGAATTCTTTACAGACGAATGGAAAAACTGGTAGAAGCGGACCTCGGGGAAGATCAGTATGGATTCCGTAGAAATGTTGGAACACGTGAGGCAATACTAACCTTACGACTTATCTTAGAAGAAAGATTAAGAAAAGGCAAACCTATGTTTCTAGCATTTGTAGACCTAGAGAAAACTTTTGACAACGTTAACTGGAATACTCTCTTTCAAATTCTGAAGGTGGCAGGGGTAAAATACAGGGAGCGAAAGGCTATTTACAATTTGTACAGAAACCAGATGGCAGTTATAAGAGTCGAGGGGCATGAAAGGGAAGCAGTGGTTAGGAAGGTAGTGAGACTTGGTTGTAGCCTAGCCCCAATGTTATTCAATCTGTATATTGAGCAAGCAGTGAAGGAAACAAAAGAAAAATTAGGAGTAGATATTAAAATCCATGGAGAAGAAATAAGAACTTTGAGGTTCACCGATGACATTGTAA
Organism: Schistocerca piceifrons; assembly: GCF_021461385.2. Taxonomy (NCBI): domain Eukaryota; kingdom Metazoa; phylum Arthropoda; class Insecta; order Orthoptera; family Acrididae; genus Schistocerca; species Schistocerca piceifrons. Next base: position 139,455,301 of record NC_060141.1, on the reverse strand, counting down.
TTCTGTCAGAGACAGCAAAGAACTTGGAAGAGCAGTTGAACGGAATGGACAGTGTCATGAAAGGAGGATATAAGATGAACATCAACAAAAGCAAAACGAGGTTAACGGAATGTAGTCGAATTAAGTTGGGTGATGCTGAGGGAATTAGATTAGGAAATGAGACACTTAAAGTAGTAAAGGAGTTATGCTATTTGGGGAGCAAAATAACTGATGATGGTTGAAGTAGAGAGGATATCAAATGTAGACTGGGAATGGCAAGGAAATCGTTTCTGAAGAAGAGAAATTTGTTAACATCGAGTATAGATTTAAGTGTCAGGAAGTCGTTTCTGAAAGTATTTGTATAGCGTGTAGCCGTGTATGGAAGTGAAACATGGACGATAACCAGTTTGGACAAGAAGAGAATAGAAGCTTTCGAAATGTGGTGCTACAGAAGAATGCTGAAGATAAGGTGGGTAGATCACGTAACTAATGAGGAGGTATTGAATAGGATTGGGGAGAAGAGAAGTTTGAGGCACAACTTGACTAGAAGAAGGGATCGGTTGGTAGGACATGTTTTGAGGCATCAAGGGATCACAAATTTAGCATTGGAGGGCAGCGTGGAGGGTAAAAATCGTAGAGGAAGACCAAGAGATGAATACACTAAGCAGATTCAGAAGGTTGCAGTAGGTACTGGGAGATGAAGAAGCTTGCACAGGATAGAGTAGCATGGAGAGCTGCATCAAACCAGTCTCAGGACTGAAGACCACAACAACAACAACAAGAATGAGATGCTGAAGTCTATCTGCAAGGAAGTCTTGAACTCAGTCATAAATCTGGTCTGTTACTCAGTAAGTTCATATTTTGATCAATGAATGGCAGTGCAGAACAGTGTCAAATGCCCTCCTGAAGTCAAGGAACATAGCGTCAATCTGAACACTGTTGTCTACAATGTTTACATGAAAGCTAATTATGGCCCTACATAACAACTAATCAGTTTTTGATCAGACGAAAGACTCATATAGTATGCTGTGGTGTTCTAAAGGGCTTGCAAATTTAGAGATAGTGATAAGGACTTGAGACCAAACAATAAAAGTAACTGAAGTATACTGGGTGATTCAAAAAGAATACCACAACTTTAAAAATGTGTATTTAATGAAAGAAACATAATATAACCTTCTGTTATACATCATTACAAAGCGTATTTAAAAAGTTTTTTTTTTTTCACTCAAAAACCAGTTCGAGTCTCGGTCGGGCACACAATTTGAATCTGCCAGGAAGTTTCATATCAGCGCACACTCCGCTGCAGAGTGAAAATCTCATTCTGGAAACATCCCCCAGGCTGTGGCTAAGCCATGTCTCCGCAATATCCTTTCTTTCAGGAGTGCTAGTTCTGCAAGGTTTGCAGGAGAGCTTCTGTAAAGTTTGGAAGGTAGGAGATGAGGTACTGGCAGAAGTAAAGCTGTGAGTACCTGGCGTGAGTTGTGCTTCGGTAGCTCAGTTGGTAGAGCACTTGCCCGCGAAAGGCAAAGTTCCCGAGTTCGAGTCTCAGTCGGGCACACAGTTTTAATCTGCCAGGAAGTTTCAAGTTCAGAGATGTTCAATATGGCCCCTTCCAGACACACGAGCAATATCAACCCGATACTCCAACTCGTTCCACACTCTCTGTAGCATATCAGGCGTAACAGTTTGGATAGCTGCTGTTATTTCTCGTTTCAAATCATCAATGGTGGCTGGGAGAGGTGGCCGAAACACCATATCCTTAACATACACCCATAAGAAAAAATCGCAGGGGGTAAGATCAGGGCTTCTTGGAGGCCAGTGATGAAGTGCTCTGTCACGGGCTGCCTGGCGGCCGATCCATCGCCTTGGGTAGTTGACGTTCAGGTAGTTACGGACAGATAAGTGCCAATGTGGTGGCGCTCCATCCTGCTGAAATATGAATTGTTGTGCTTCTTGTTTGAGCTGAGGGAACAGCCAATTCTCTAACATCTCCAGATACTGTAGTCCAGTTACAGTAGCACCTTCGAAGAAAAAGGGACCAAAAACTTTATTGGCTGAAATGGCGAACAAATGTACAACTAAATGAAACTTTATAGCTCCCTTAATTCGCTGACAGATAGTGCTTAGCTCTGCCTTTTGTCGTTGCAGAGTTTTAAATTCCTAAAGTTGTGGTATTCTTTTTGAATCACCCTGTATTATCAGACGCCTCTACATGAAGATCACATCAATAGCATTGCTAGAGAAACTAGTTAGCAAGCTGATATCATTACAGATTACTAAAAGGGTCTTAAATGTTGTAAATAAACAAAAGGTCTTGATGCAAACTAAAATACTTAAAACATGTAGTTATTTAGTGAATACATTTTGTGACACAACAACAAACAGATTTCACTTAAAGCTAAGTAGCCCAAACAGATTATTGTAAACATTAACATGTGCGATGCCACAGTATGCTTTTTTGATTATACATCAAATTCTGTTTAAAAAAAGTACATTGTTCCATTAAAAAGAATGACAGTTACTTCCATATCCTGACAACAAAAATGTTGTGAGTATCATACGGCAAAATATGCATCTCTTTGTGCGCTTTCATTTGCAAAAAAAAACTCATTTTGATATCTTGAACTATTTATGAAATATGACGGGTATTAGGACCACAAGATTCATGTTACACACACACAGATTTGGATGCACTGTGTGTGACCTTCCCGTAGATATAAAAACCAGTACCTACAGAATGGAGATAGATATTGCTCTGTTCTCAAGTTTAAATACAGTTTCAATATGTTAGCAACATGCCATATGCAGCAATGTCTGTCCTAATATGAACCATACACAAAGTCTGTGGAATGCTTTTTTAATCATGCAAACTCGCAAAACTTCATGCAAAGATTTAGTTACTTTGTTGGACACAGTAGCTATGACAAATAATGGAAAGAAATTCAATCCTTCATCGAGCGAAGACACTAGGCTGTAAGATAAAATTTTTTTTCACCAAAGAGTTTTCTTAAAATATGATAAGTATTTCATAACGATCAGCAAGTGCTTTGCCAAACACAGATCCACTGTACACTTAGGACGGAGTAATCATATCACACTGTTAAACTGCTTGAATATTGATGGGGTCCTGCAGTACGTCATGTCTGCATCAGAACAATCATTTAGGACAAGTTAATGGGCTGTGTTGCACTAATACTCACTAAGAGTTATAGCATTAATTAATACTTTGGTGTTGGAACCATTTTCTTTAACCCTTTATGGGGTGAGCACCTGTAGTGTGGTATACTTAAATAGTGTGAATAAGTGGAGTCTTGGGGGAGGCCTAATCAACAATTACTGTGGTCTAAGTAATCTTGTTCTCAGTTCAAGGAAGTAATTTTCCTTTCCTAGCTTCAGGGAAGTACTAATTTACAGGTAATAATTACTGCAGTCTTAATACACTTTGTCCTCTGTGCAAGGACCTACCTTTTTTCCATCGCTAAAGGTAACGACCAAGTTACTGGTAATAATTACTGTGGTTATTTATTTATTTATTTACCATACAGCATTATACATTTAATAAAGTGAACAATACACAAAAACACATAAATACAAATGATATATTTAAAAAAATGCTAATGTCCAATCACCTTATACAGTCAAGGCTTGAGAGAAAAACGGGAGAAGAAGAAGAGGAAATGGTAGTCACTGTGCAGGGAAGTAATATACTTTTCCCGGGCTAGAACTGAAGTATCAAGGAATTTTTCTCAGATAACAGTATCCACCAGAAATTGTAATGCTGGTACTAGCAAAGCTGGAGGAGAGACAATCATCTGGGAGTCTTCCACTGCGAAAGGAAGACCTGCTCTAATTCACTGATGGCATCATTCCCCACACAAGTTTCTAGATTAAAGTTACTTCTCTAAATTCATTATTTTGTCAGTCCAATGAGAAGCTTCTAGATAAAGTTATTGGAAAATAAGTTTGTTTATCTTTATAATTGGCTTTTATAGATTTAATTTATTAAACAGTGAAAATTGGTTAGGGTCTGTACTTTTTCTAAGGGTGGTATAATTCAATGGTATAGATTTTATATAAAAGGGATTTGCACTACTTGAAAATTACCGACTTATAATATGGGTGGATGTGAATAATTTTCTAAGGGTTACTATCATAACAAGACTATAGACAGTCAATCTTATACTTATTTTGGTGTACCTAAGGAATCTGAGAATTATTTACACGAGTGACTTATCTGAAGCCATGTCCAAATAGCTTACACTCCAGACAAATACCTTCAAAAAAGACTTTCTAACACTCAAATTTATATTAATGTTAACAAATTTATCTTCTTCAGAATCAATTTTCTTCCCATTGCCAGTCTACATTTGATATCCTCTACTTCAGCTATCATTTATTTTACAGCCCAAACAGCAAAAACCACCAAGTACTTTTTTGTGATATTTTCTAATCTAATTACCTCAGCTTCACCTGATTTAATCTGACTACACTGCATTACCCTTGTTGTACTTTGGTTAATATTCATGTTATATCCTCCTTTGAAGACACTGTCCATTTCATTCAATTGCTCTTTGAGGTCCTCTGCTATCTCTGACAAAACTACAGTGTCACTGGAAACCACAAAGTTTTTATTTTTTCTCCCTGAATTTTAAGTCCTTCTCCAAATTTTCTTTGGTTTCCTTTACTACTTGCTCAATGTACCCATTTAATAACACTGGGAATAGGCAATACCCTTGTCTCACTTCCTTCTCAATCGCTGCTTCCCTTTCACACCCCTTGACTCTCATAACTGCCAGCTGGTTTCGGTAAAAGTTGTAAATAAGCTTCCATTAACTGTCTTTTACCCCTGCTACCTTCAAACTTTCAAAGTGTCAATATTCTCCAAGCTTACAAATGCTATAAATGTAGGTTCACTTTCTTTAACCTATCTTCCAGAGAGAAATTGTAGGGTCAGGATTGCTTCAAGTGTTCTGCATTTCTCTAGAATCCAAACTCATCTTCAGCTCTACCAGATTTTTCATTTTTGCAAATTATTTTGTGTCAGTGTTTTGCAACCATGCCTTATTAAACTGACAGTTTGGTGATACACTTGTCAGTATTTGTTCAATTAGGAGTTTGAATTAGCTTCCCTTTCATGCCCCTCAACTCTTACAACTGCCATCTGGTTTCTGCAGAAGATATAAATAACCTTCCATTTCCTTACTTTACCCCCACTATCCTCAAACTTTCAAATCGTGTATTCCAGTCAATATTGTCAAAAGTCTTCTCCAAGTTTACAAACGCTGTAAATATAGGTCCACTTTCCTTAACTTATCTTCTAGAGAGAAGTTGTAGGGTCAGTATTGTTTCAAGTGTTCCTGCATTTCTTTAGAAGTCAAACTCATCTTCAGCTCTACCAGCTTTTTCATTTTCTGCAAATTATTTTGTGTCAGTATTTTGCATATGTGCCTTAATAACTGACAGTTTAGTAACATTCACACTCATCAGTATCTGTTTACTTAGGAGTTCGAATAACATTCTTCTTGAATTCCAAGTGGAAAAGTTTTGTCGTGGCTGGATATCAGTAGTTCTGAGGGGATGTCATCAATACCATGGGCCTTGTTTCAACTTAGGGCTTCCAATGCTTTGTCAAATCCTTCTTGCAGCATCATATCTACCATCTCACCTTCATCTACGGCCTCCTCCTCTTCTATAATATTACCTTCAAGACCATTTCCTTTGTATAGCCCTTCTATATACTCCTTCCACCTTTCGGCCTTCTCTTCTTTGCTTAGTACTGGTGTTCCATCTGGGCTCTTCCCCCTACTTATATATGCTTCTCTACCCTTACATTTGTCCTCTACCCATTCCTGTTTAGCCATTTTGCACTCCTGATCAATTTCATTTTTTAGACATTTGCTTCCCTGTCACCTACTTCACTTAATGCATTTATATGTTTCCTCCTTTCATCAATCCCTCCTGTAAGAACCAAGGTTTTCTACAAGTATCTTTACCTGTTTGATGCTCTGCCACCTTCCCTAGTCCATCTCTAAAGCTACCCTTTCACTTTCTTCTGTATTCCTTTCCTCTGTTTCAGTCAATCATTGCCTAGTGCTCCCTCTGAAACTCTCAATAACCTCTGGTTCTTACAACTTCTGTAGATCTCATCTCCTTAATTTCTTACTTTTTCACATTTTTTCAGTTTTAGTCTACAGTTCATAACCAATTAAATGTGAAACAAAAGAATTACAGGCATTGATCTTAATCAATGGGGAAAGTTTATAACTAGTGAAGGGCAGGATTCAAGCCAAGGTCTCCTGCTAACTAGGTAAATACATTGACCACTGCACCATTCAGACGCAGTGGCCATCGCACTGCATGGCTACACTAGCACACCTTCCATCATACCCAAATTCTCAACTTATCCCCACACTACTAATGTATTGCCCATTACCTTCATTACTCAAACCATTTCACTGAATCCCATGAGAGTTTGAGCCTGATGGGCATTTGCACTGAAGCGATCACTGGCCATCCTCGTCTTAATTATATATATTATTAAACATAAATTATAAGACAAAACACACACACACACACACACACACACACACACACACACACACACCTCTTGTCAGACACAAATTCTCAACTTATCCCCACATTATTAATGTAGTACCGCTTGCCCATTTCCCTCACTACACCAGCCGGAGTGGCCAAGCGGTTCTAGGGGCTACAGTCTGGAACCGCGCGACTGCTGCAGTCGCAAGTTGGAATCCTGCCTCGGGCATGGATGTGTGTGATGTCCCTAGGTTAGTTAGGTTTAAGTAGTTCTAAGTTCCAGGGGACTGATGACATCAGAAGTTAAGTCCCATAGTGCTCAGAGCCATTTCAACCATTTTCCCTCACTGCTTGCGGAATTTTGCCAATTCCCGTAAGAGTTTTGAGCCACACTGAAGAGATCATTGGCCATCCTCATGTCCAAACGAACAGACACCACATATACACAATTAAGGCGATCTATTCAATGTGGATGAACACCAGACTTGAACTCTTACAGGTATGAGTGAAATGCCACAGGTAAGAGACCAGGAGACAATGGAAGGTTTCAGATTGATTATGTAATAATATTACAGCAATTTCAGAACCAAATTTTAAACTGTAAGACATTGCCTGGGGCAGATGTGTACCTGGACCACAATTTGTTATATATATGTGGTGTCTGTTTCAGGCATTCTCGGAAGAACAGACACCATTTTTAATCCAGCAGCCATTATGAATTAAGAAACAGAGGAATTATAGACACTGGCTGCAAGTGGGAAAGGGACACTTCATTAGTAGTGCGGGGGTAAGATGGGAATTTGGGCCTATCAGGAGGCATGCTAGAGGAGTCCATGAAGTTGCGATGACCAGTGTGTCCGGATGTCACAGTGGCCAGTCCATCTGCCTATAAGTAGGAGACTCAGGTTGGAATCCCGGTCTGTCCATCGGTTTTCAACTTTTTCCCATTTATTAAAATCAGTGTCCATTTGCAGTCAATGTCTATAATTCCTTTGTTTCTTAATTCATAATGGCTGCTGGATTTAAAATGGTGTCTGTTCTTCCATGTGTGTCTGACAGAACAGACACAACATATATATAACAAATTGTGGTCCAAGTCCACATCTGCCCCAGAAATGTCTTACAGTTTAAAATTTGGTTCTGAAATCTATGTCATACTATTACATAATCAATCTGAAACCTTCCAGTGTCTCCTGGCTCTTCCAATACACAGCCTCCTTCCAAGATTATTAAACCAAGTCTTAGTGATGATTAAACTAAGCTGCGTGCAAAATTTTACTAGGCAGTTTCTTCCTCTTTCACTCCTTCCCCCAAGTTCATATTCTCCACTGTTTTTCCTTCTCTTCCTTTTTCCTTCTCTTCCTTTTCCTTTCTACCTGTTATTACTCTTGAATTCTGAATTACCATTGGAGGAGATGATGACTGAGGAAGGCTGATAAATTTATGGTGTTTTCGTAGTTTAGAATTCCTATCCAGTGCTTAGCTAACCCTCTAGAGTCTGTTCACTAACTGAACTCTCTATGCATGCGTAGCAAGAACTCTGATGTGAGTTACAACAGATTGTCTTGTTTTTGAACCAGTGTTGAAAGAAACAGTTAAACTTTTTTGTTGTTTAATGGTACCATAAAAGAATGTTTATGAGCTTTGCTGTAACTACTGCTGCATTACACACCTTCATTGGACCCGTGTGTTTGTGGTTCTGTAAATGCGATTATGAGGGATAGGAAGCTCACAGTCTTTCATGAGAATATTTACACTGCATGTTTCTCTCATTTGTTTAAACTTGGTGCTATCAATTACATCATAGTTACATTCCGTCATTTTTTATTGGGTTCATTACAAAGGGTTTCCAAGGAATGTCCACAACGGGTCTTAGCTTTTTTTCTGCATATGCCCTAGGAAACTAGATTTATTTTTGATTTCTCATTTACATTGTTCATAATAATAATGTTTATGTTATGGGAGCTGCAGTATTAATAAAATGTAGACAATGATTTGCAATGTTAGTGCATTTGTATAAGGGGCAATCAAATGAAAATGAAACAGACGGGAAAAAAGTAAGTAAACTGTCATTATTTCAAAAGTAATCACCATAACTGTTACATATGTATCCCACTTTGAGACATGATAGTCAACATCTTCATGGAAAAATTTCTGCTGTTGCTTATGGAAGCACGAGTGTACCGAAGCACACACCTCTTCAGTCTAAGCAAACTGACGGCCATGAGTGTCTTTCTTCAGGGCTCCATAAACACAGAAATCACATGGGGAGAGCTCGGGACTTTGTGGAGGATGTGTAAGGGCTTCCCAACAAAATTCTGCAGCATAGTCAAGACAACAGGTCTGCTAGCTGCAGGAAAGTAATGAAGAACTTTTTCTTTGAATTCACGGGACTGTTGCTCATTGAATTTCTGGAACAGGGTGCCACAGTTAATCCTCTATGGTAAGCTGAAATTTTGTAAAAATTGAAGTGCACTATCACATCCAAATGCAGAGTAATGCTGACATATGGCATCATTCTGTTGTAGGATGATACCTGTGCACCTGTTGCTGACACTGTTTCGACTGCTCTGCAGAAGGTTTGCTGGGAAGCCCTTACACATCCTCCAGCCAGCCCCGATTTCTCCACATGTAACTCCCGTATTTTTGGAGCCCTGAAGAAGGACAACTGTTGCCGCTAATTTGCTTCGTACAACGTGGTACAAGCCTGGGTACAATCATGGTACTGTAGGCAACCACAAACATTTTTCCAGGAAGACAGTGACCTTCTTGTCTCACAGTAGGAAAAATGTATTTACAGTTATGGCAATTACTTAGAAATAATAAACAAGTTACTTACTTTTTCCATCTATCTCATTTTCATTTGATTGCCACTTATATTAACAGTTTCTGTTTCTACATGACAGTATTGTGAATTTAAAAATTGGGTAACTAATCTTTAAATTTCACCCCATTACTAACAGCATTATAACATGGTAATTGTAAATGCTGAATGCATTACATTCATATTTTGATTCTGTTCCCCTTTGGGGTGTGAATTTTGTTAGTTTACTCATCGCTGTCACAGAACTGAGCCAAAATGAAGTGTTATTTATTTTGGATTTACTCAGGCTCATTATGTAATATACTCTGTGAGGTCACTTAATTGATAAAATTAACTACTATCTCAACCAGCTAGTACAAATCCAGGTAACCATGCTTCTGCTCTAAGCTAACTGTTGCGGGATACATATATTACAACCATATCACAATTTTTTTTTATACAAATATTCTGTACACGGCAGAATAACAGTGTATTTAAACTTATTTTGCTTTTGCTTCTACGACATCATTACTGTTTTTGTAAGCACTGTTTTTCCACAGCTGCAACACACCTCCAATCACGATGTCTAAGAGCAAGTGGCCCACAGCAGGTGGGCTGCAAAACACATCATCCTGTCTTGCAGATATGCTGTACCCATGTACCTTGCATTACCTGATACAATAATAAACCATTTCCCAGACAACATGCTGTCCAAAACTTAATTACTAATTAAATCATTCATTAAATATCACAATCATCTTTCATAGTTTAGAGGACTGACAGTGCAACGTATCATTTTCCCTAAATGATGTGTTACTTTTTTTACATAACTAAGAACAACTTTTAATTTTTTTCCTGCCATTTAACATAACAAATCTAAGTCAGCACTTGTTTTTTTTTTCTAATAATTCTGACAGTTTTTCTACCAAAAATAAAAAACTTTCATTACAATATAAAAAAAGGAAATAAGTATAGCTCTCTTTTTAGTTAACAACTAACGTTAATCTCTACTCATTTCTCCAGCTTGATGATTGGCTCTACAGGATGCATGTATGTGGTTAACATGATTCTGAGCTCTGTTAATTTCATTGTTTCTTTTTTAAGTTTTACTTATTCTATTTAAATTTGGCACTTATTGTTGATTATTAGTGGAAAGCATGCACCTTACTTTATAACTTATGGTAATATGAATTATTAGCCTTTATGTATTTCAATAATCAACAGGTACCATTTTGACTTTGTTAACTGATTGTCCCATCGTCACCACTGCAACCGACTAGAATACACATGTGAGAGAAATTAAAACATCTTCTACATATTTTTCCACCTCATATTAAATTATCTATGTTGCCTCATTATGTTTAATAAGGTAATCATCAACTGGCTGCTGTAATTTACTCTAGCTTACACATAGGGAATTTACGTTACTTTTAAACACAATCATATCTGGGAAGGTGCAAGCTGTGAGGTAATCACAAGCCTGTATCAACAATAGTGAAGCTCTGACAACTGCTTTTCATGTTCACAAGATTATGGACATGTCTCTCTCACTAAACAGCACAATCGAGGTAAGTCTCCCTACACTTTACTAGTTTGGAGAACTCTTCACAAACTGGAAACAAAGACCACAAAAAAAAATTCGCCGTGAAGCATGGAGCAATTATCTGCATGGGATGGAAATCAGTAGATGTGATGTCTTTGTACAGATAAACAGATGAGTATATTTTCAGAAATGCTGGATGATTTATGCAAAAGAAAGAGCTTCACAAGTCAACAACATGTTGGTCCAACTCTGGCACACATGCAAGCATATATTTGGCTTGGCATTGATTGATAGAGTTGATGCATAACCTCCTGAGAGATATCATGCCAAATTCTATCCAACTGGCATGTTACATCACCAAAATACCAAGCTGGTGGAGGGTCCTGCCCACAATCCTCGAAACGTTCTCAATTGAGGAGAGATCCACTGAGGTTGCTGGCCAAAACAGAGTTTGGCAACCATGAAGACAAGCAGCAGAAACTCTTGCCATGTGCACGGGGGCATTATTTTGCTGAAATGTAAGCCCAGGATGCATATAATAACTTCAACATTGCCTTATACTGTAATTATGCCATGGATGACAACCAAATGAGTCCTGCTATGAAAAGAAATAGCACACCCAACCATCATCACCTGGTTGTCAGGCTGTATGGTGTGTGACAGTCAGGTTGATAGCCCACAGCTGTCTGGAGTGTCTCCAGACACTTCTTCTGACTGGGATTTCATTGACAGGAGTAGAACTGTCTTCAGTGACAAGTCCCACTTCCAATTGATCCCCAATGACCAGCAAAGATGTATCTGGAGATGCCCCAGAGTGGTGGGATAAAAAACTGACTGTTGCCCGCCACATGGCCTGACAATCAGGATTGACGGTGTGAGATGCCATTTCTTTTCATAGCAGGACCCTTTGGGTTGTCATCCATGGCGTCCTTAGAGCACAGCTGTATGTTGATGATATTCTACACCTTGTTTGTCGCCTTCCTGGGCTTACATTTCAGCAAGATAATGCCTGCCTGCACACAGCAATACTTTCTACTGCTTGTCTTTGTGCTTGCCAACCCTACGTTAGCCAGCAAGGTCAATGGATCTCTCCCCAGTTGAGAACATTTGGATCTTTATGAGCAGGACCCTCCAGCCAGATCAGGATTTTGATGATCTAATAAACCAATTTGGCACAATATCCCTAAGGAGGTATCCAAAAACTCTATCAATCAATGCCATGCCGAATAACTGCTTGAATAAGGGCCAGAGAGAGACCAACAAATTATTAACTTGCTCAGTTTGTGAAGCTCTTTCTCTTGAATAAATCACCCAACATTTCTGAAATTGTACTCATTGGTCTATATGTACAGGTACATCACATCTACTGACTTCTGTCCCTTCATGGTACGTTGTTGTTGTTGTTGTTGTTGTTGTGGCCTTCAGTCCTGAGACTGGTTTGATGCAGTTCTCCATGCTACTCTATCCTGTGCAAGCTTCTTCATCTCCCAGTATCTACTGCAACCTACATCCTTCTGAATCTGTTTAGTGTATTCATCTCTTGGTCTCCCTCTACGATTTTTACCCTCCACGCTGCCCTCCAATGCTAAATTTGTGATCCCTTGATGCCTCAAAACATGTCCTACCAACCGATCCCTTCTTCTAGTCAAGCTGTGCCACAAACTTCTCTTCTCCCCAATCCTATTCAATACCTCCTCATTAGTTACGTGATCTACCCACCTTATCTTCAGCATTCTTCTGTAGCACCACATTTCGAAAGCTTCTATTCTCTTCTTGTCCAAACTGGTTATCGTCCATCTTTCACTTCCATACACGGCTACACCCCATACAAATACTTTCAGAAACGACTTCCTGACACCTAAATCTATACTCGATGTTAACAAATTTCTCTTCTTCAGAAACGATTTCCTTGCCATTGCCAGTCTACATTTTATATCCTCTCTACTTCGACCATCATCAGTTATTTTACTCCCTAAATTGCAAAACTCCTTTACTACTTTAAGTGTCTCATTTCCTAATTTAATCCCCTCAGCATCACCCGATTTAATTTGACTACATTCCATTATCCTCGTTTTGCTTTTGTTGATGTTCATCTTATATCCTCCTTTCAAGACACTGTCCATTCCGTTCAACTGCTCTTCCAAGTCCTTTGCTGTCTCTGACAGAATTACAATGTCATCGGCGAACCTCAAAGTTTTTACTTCTTCTCCATGAATTTTAATACCTACTCCGAATTTTTCTTTTGTTTCCTTTACTGCTTGCTCAATATACAGATTGAATAACATCGGGGAGCGGCTACAACCCTGTCTCACTACCTTCCCAACCACTGCTTCCCTTTCATGCCCCTCGACTCTTATAACTGCCATCTGGTTTCTGTACAAATTGTAAATAGCCTTTTGCTCCCTGTATTTTACCCCTGCCACCTTCAGAATTTGAAAGAGAGTATTCCAGTTAACGTTGTCAAAAGCTTTCTCTAAGTCTACAAATGCTAGAAACGTAGGTTTGCCTTTTCTTAATCTTTCTTCTAAGATAAGTCGTAAGGTTAGTATTGCCTCACGTGTTCCAACATTTCTACCGAATCCAAACTGATCTTCCCCGAGGTCCGCTTCTACCAGTTTTTCCATTCGTCTGTAAAGAATTCACGTTAGTATTTTGCAGCTGTGACTTATTAAACTGATAGTTCATGGTATGTTATCATCTCCAAAAGTTACTTGTCTGACAGTCATTTTGTTGCACCTGCCTGCGACTAAACATTTCCAGATGGTGAGTAGCAATCTTTTTCATACTATTTTCATTATTCCATCTCAGATTTTCCATTGTTTAATTTTACCTTTGCATAACACAGAACGTCTGATATTACACAGAATCCACTACTCGCAAACCTTTGTTTCATACGTGGTGATTCATGTAACGGCTTATTTAATACTTGTTAGTGTTTGGAGCTGACGGGCATTCAATGACAAAGTTATCAGAGTTACATAATACATATACCTGGTTTAAACCTGACCCCACTTATCTGTGAATATTTACACTCTCAGTATCATGAAACTTAAAATTACTATATACTTTCGTAGCTTCCTTCCTAATCATTCTTCCTTGACATATACTGTGTTCCAAGGTTAAGTAATCACAAGCACATTCCTTAAACAATAAATAATTTTAATATTCCAACTTACGATAGTCATACGCTTCAGTACACTCACTAGGACATCTGTCATCATTAATCATTGACTCTGTCTTAACTACAGATAAAATGTGAATACAAGGATTAGTTTCTAACTGGCCTAATATACCAGACAGGGTTTCGACTGATTTGTTTATTCGTTCCTCCAAACTAGCAAAGGTAGGTTGGGGATTAATCTTTAAGATTCAAATCACTAGTCTGGCCTAATACATTCAACCTTACTTGGGTGTTTGACATTTGCTCATTGATACTGTTAAATTCCTGCTCCATAAGTTCTTTCATTTGTTTCAAGTCACTAGTTAATTCATGAAATTGATCACTGAACTAATTTCATGCTAGGTCACATTGATTGTTCACCTCTTCCCTTTTTAAAGTACTTACGGGTGTTTGCAATTTGTATTTGTAGTTTCTGTCTAAGTGCTTAATTCTTTTTTTAAAATCAGTGTTAGAGTGGCAAATCAATTCCTCTAATTTTTTAAATATTTCCTGTAAATTGCCCTCCATTCCACTGGTAAACACAGGCATACAGTAAATTTGACGATGTGTTTCTACTAAGAATTAGCCTAGTCTTGTAGCAGTACTAAATCACTAACTTACACTGCTAATTAAGAAAAAAATCACTCATCATCAAATGCTCAATACTGAGTTACTATCATACAGCACTCTGAAAGTAATAGAAAAACAAATCCTTTATTTACAGGTCCAGCTCACCTGAGTTGTGTAGAAGCATGTCTTGTTGTGGTGAAGTCCTGTGTGAAGGTAACTCATTGCTGTTTACAGCTTGTTGGTTGACTCAAAGGCGTACCAAATGCCGTAACTGTGGCAGATTGTGGCAACGTGGCACAGTAGGCAACTACCAATGCATTGTAGCGAAGCCATCGTGACAGTCAAAGATCCTACGAAATGCTGTCATTGCTCTTCTAACTTGTGGACTGATCAAATTTCTCCGGAGTTGGAATCCATTGTTACAGTTAAAAGTAACTGTTAATCATCTAGATATAATTTCTTCTCTTTACTCATGAGCAGTGTTTTTTAATAGTCTTTACAAAGCCAATAATTGGTGGATGTTGACAGTCGTTGTCAAGGAGAACGGCATATTGCTCCAGTTTCTTCTCAATAAATTTCATTAAATTCTTATTATTATTCTTCTCTAGCACCACCATATTTGATTCCTGTCACTGTCGCCATACAAAAGAGTTTATCTGTTACTCATTCCTGTCGCAGTTGCCAAAAAGGAGTGTAAATTTTGTTTGTTTACTCAGTCCTGTCATGGAACTGAGCCAAAATGGAGAGTTATTTATTTTGGGTTTAATTCCTCTCAATGTGTAATGTATTCACCAAAGTTTCCGATTTCATAAAATTAACAACTAACTGGACCAGCCGACAAAAATCTGGATAACCACCTGGCTTCTGCTCTTGCTAGTGGAGTTTCCTTTGCAGTGTCTTCAATGCTAGAGGCGAAAGAAAGCTGGAATCCTCTTCAATTTCGTGTATTCACCAACAATATTTCTTCTTTCAACACCAATCTATTTAAGCTTACATCTACATTGAGTAACCCTTATCAGTTGAAAAAATGCAGAATTTATCATGGGATATGATGGGAGTATTTCTGCTTCTGCACTTACAGCTTCATGAAGTTCCAATATGTGGCAGTGCCGTACACAACCTTCAAAATGTCGTCTGTAAAGAAGGTGCATTCCAAGCAGAGAGTTGTTACTGAGTTTCTTTTGGCGAAAACCCGAGCTTTACAGATATTCATAGGCACTTGCAGAATGTCCGTGGAGATCTGTGAATGAACAAAAACACCGTGAGTAGTTGGGTGAGGAGCCAGTCATCACTTCAACAAGGTTGCGTGAAAACTGTCCGAGCTCTCATGTATCGGCCGGCCGCCAACAGCTGTAATTCCCACAATGTTGGAACCTCATTCAAGGTGATCAACAGATCACTATCAAACACTTTGCTGCACAACTTGACGTCTCTGTTGGAAGTGCTGACATACTCCACCAGTTGGGATACTCAAGGTGTTACACCGCTGGGTTCCTCGCCGCCTAACAGAAGACCATAAAGACCAACGAAAGACCATGTGTGCAAAAGAACTTCTCCTTCTTCAAGACAACACAAGGCCTCACAAGTCTGTGCCCCTGGAAGGAGCTCGCAAATCTTCTTTGGACTTTCTTCATCATCCACCCTACAGTCTGGATCTCACACCTTCTGACTTCCAGCTGCTTGGTCCAATGAAGGATGTATTCCACAGGAAGCAGTATGTGGTTGATGGGGAGGTTACTGATGCAGCAAGACATTGGGTGCGATGTTGACCAGTAGAGTGGTACCATGCCCTCTCAGTAAGGTCGTCAATTGAACAGAGGGTGACATCCATAAATAAGATGTTAGACTCAGATTGTGAATGGGGAGATGGCACCTGCCGGGCCACTGGGGGAACCTTCTCCTGGGACTTATGTTTCTTCTTCTTTTCTGCCGAAGGCTGAGGGGACCAGAGCACAGAGGGAGAGCACACTTCTGCAAGATCCAGAACCGAAAAAGTGCGGACGACCTTGGGGTGCACAGATGGTGCGTCCTGTGGCCGAGTTGTGGTAGCAGGTCTACATCTACTTCTACATCCATACTCCGCAAGCCACCCGACGATGTGTGGCGGAGGGTACCTTGAGTACCACTATCGGTTCTCCCCTCTATTCCAGTCTCGTACTGTTCGTGGAAAGAAGGATTGTCGGTATGCTTCTGTGTGGGCTCTAATCTCTCTGATTTTATCCTCATGGTCTCTTCGTGAGATATACGCAGGAGGGAGCAATATACTGCTTGACTCTTTGGTGAAGGTATGTTCTCGAAACTTCAACAAAAGCCCATACCGAGCTACTGAGCGTCTCTCCTGCAGAGTCTTCCACTGGAGTTTATCTATCATCTCTGTAACGCTTTCGCGATTACTAAATGATCCTGTAACGAAGCGTGCTGCTCTCCGTTGGATCTTCTCTATCTCTTCTATCAACCCTATCTGGTACGGATCCCACACTGCTGAGCAGTATTCAAGCAGTGGGCGAACAAGCGTACTGTAACCCACTTCCTTTGTTTTCGGATTGCATTTCCTTAGGATTCTTCCAATGAATCTCAGTCTGGCATCTGCTTTACCAACAATCAACTTTATATGATCATTCCATTTTAAATCACTCCTAATGCATACTCCCAGATAATTTATGGAATTAACTGCTTCCATTTGCCGACCTGCTATATTGTAGTTAAATGATAAGGGATCTTTCTTTCTATGTATTCGCAGCACATTACACTTGTCTACATTGAGATTCAATTGCCATTCCCTGCACCATGTGTCAATTCACTGCAGATCCTCCTGCATTTCAGTTCAATTTTTCAATGTTACAACCTCTCGATATACCACAGCATCATCTGCAAAAAGCCTCAGTGAACTTCCGATGTCATCCACAAGGTCATTTATGCATATTGTGAATAGCAACGGTCCTACAACACTCCCCTGCAGCACACCTGAAATCACTCTTACTTCGGAAGACTTCTCTCCATTGAGAATGTCATGCTGTGTTCTGTTATCTAGGAACTCTTCAATCCAATCACACAATTGGTCTGCTAGTCCATATGCTCTTACTTTGTTCATTAAACGACTGTGGGGAACTGTATCGAACGCCTTGCGGAAGTCAAGAAACACGGCATCTACCTGTGAACCCGTGTCTATGGCTCTCTGAGTCTTGTGGACGAATAGCACAAGCTGGGTTTCACACGACCGTCTTTTTCTACACCCATGCTGATTCCTACAGAGTAGATTTCTAGACTCCAGAAAAGTCATTATACTCGAACATAATACGTGTTCCAAAATTCTACAACTGATCGACATTAGAGATATAGGTCTATAGTTCTGCACATCTGTTCGACGTCCCTTCTTGAAAACGGGGATGACCTGTGCCCTTTTCCAATCCTTTGGAACGCTACGCTCTTCTAGAGACCTACGGTACACCACTGCAAGAAGGGGGGCAAGTTCCTTCGCGTACTGTGTGTGAAATCGAACTGGTATCCCATCAGGTCCAGCGGCCTTTCCTCTTTTGAGTGATTTTAATTGTTTCTCTATCCCTCTGTTGTCTATTTTGATAACTACCATTTTGTCATCTGTACGACAATCTAGGGAAGGAACTACAGTGCAGTCTTCCTCTGTGAAACAGCTTTGGAAAAAGACATTTAGTATTTCGGCCTTTAGTCTGTCATCCTCTGTTTCAGTCCATTTTGGTCACAGAGTGTCTGGATGGCTGGCTCTGAGCACTATGGGACTTAACATCTATGGTCATCAGTCCCCTAGAACTTAGAACTACTTAAACCTAACTAACCTAAGGACAGCACACAACACCCAGCCATCACGAGGCAGAGAAAATCCCTGACCCCGCCGGGAATCGAACCCGGGAACCCGGGCGTGGGAAGCGACCACGAGATGCGGGCAGAGTGTCTGGACATTTTGCTTTGATACACCCACCACTTTGACATAAGACCAAAATTTCTTAGGATTTTCTGCCAAGTCAGTACATAAAACTTTACTTTCGAATTCATTGAACGCCTCCCGCATAGCCCTCCTCACACTACATTTCATTTCGCGTAATTTTTGTTTGTCTGCGAGGCTTTGGCTATGTTTATGTTTGCTGTGAAGTTCCCTTTGCTTCCGCAGCAGTTTTCTAACTTGGTTGTTGTACCACGGTGGCTCTTTTCCATTTCTTACGATCTTGCTTGGCACATACTCATCTACATCTACATTTATACTCCGCAAGCCACCCAACGGTGTGTGGCGGAGGGCACTTTACATGCCACTGTCATTACCTCCCTTTTCTGTTCCAGTCGCGTATGGTTCGCGGGAAGAACGACTGTCTGAAAGCCTCTGTGCGCGCTTGAATCTCTCTAATTTTACATTTGTGGTCTCCTTGGGAGGTATAAGTAAGGGGAAGCAATGTATTCGATACCTCATCCAGAAACGCACCCTCTCGAAACCTGGCGAGCAAGCTACACCATGATGCAGAGCGCCTCTCTTGCAGAGTCTGCCACTTGAGTTTGCTAAACATCTCCGTAACGCTATCACGGTTACCAAATAACCCTGTGACGAAACGCGCCGCTCTTCTTTGGATCTTCTCTATCTCCTCCGTCAACCCGATCTGGTACGGATCCCACACTGATGAGCAATACTCAAGTATAGGTCGAACGAGTGTTTTGTAAGCCACCTCCATTGTTGATGGACTACATTTTCTAAGGACTCTTCCAATGAGTCTCAACCTGGTACCCGCCTTACCAACAATTAATTTTATGTGATCATTCCACTTCAAATCATTCTGCTCGCATACTCCCAGATATTTTACAGAAGTAACTGCTACCAGTGTTTGTTCCGCTATGATATAATCATACAATAAAGGATCCTTCTTTCTATGTATTCGCAATACATTACATTTATCTATGTTAAGAGTCAGTTGCCACTCCCTGCACCAAGTGCCTATCCGCTGCAGATCTTCCTGCATTTCTGCTAAAATTTTCTAATGCTGCAACTTCTCTGTATACTACAGCATCATCCGCGAAAAGCCGCACGGAACTTCTGACACCATCTACTAGGTCATTTATATATATTGTGAAAAGCAATGGTCCCATAACACTCCCCTGTGGCACGCCAGAGGTTACCATAACGTCTGTAGATGTCTCTCCATTGATAACAACATGCTGTGTTCTGTTTGCTAAAAACTCTTCAATCCAGCCACACAGCTGGTCTGATATTCCGTAGACTCTTACTTTGTTTATCAGGCGACAGCGTGGAACTGTATTGAACGCCTTCCGGAAGTCAAGGAAAATAGCATATTGTACGATGGTTTTGAACTTTGTCCACTGATCCTCAACACTATCTGTACTTGAGACAAAACTTTTGTGTTGAGCCGTCAGGTACTCTATAATCTGCTTTTTGTCCCTTTTGCTAAACAGAAAAATCTTCCTACCTTTTTTAATATTTCTATTTACGGCTGAAATCATCGATGCAGTAACCACTTTATGATCGCTGATTCCCTGTTCTGGCCTGAGGGACGCCAGGGGGAGGGTCCTGGAGGAGGCAGCTACATCACTGGTGGTTGCCAAAGGAGGGCAACAATCCTTCAGTCAGTGAGGGGGAGCGGCATCTGGAGGGGAGGGTTTGGGAACTGCTGGGGAGTGGAAGAAGAGAGGGGGTCAGGGCTGGGGTAAGGAAGAGGTAGGAGGGGGAAAGGATGTAACAGGGGCAAAAGTAGAAGAAATCGACACTGGGTGGAGTCTGTCATATTTTTGGTGAGCCTCAGCATAAGACAGATGATCCAGAGACTTGTGCTTCTTCTTCTCTTTCTTATAAACTGGACAATCTGGCAAGCACAGAGAGTGGCTATCACAGCACTCGACACACACAGCTGGCAGAACACAGGAGCTCCCTTAATGGAGTGAATGGCCACAGTCACCACACAGGGGATTAGCTATACAGTGGGAAGACATAGGCCCACAATGCAAGCACTGAAAACACTTCATGGATGGTGGGACGTACGGCTTCACATCACAGCAGTAACACATAACCTTGACCTTCTCCGGGAGGGTAACCCCTTCGAAAGATAGAATAAAGGTCCCTGGTATTGGTGCAGTTTTCTTTACGATGTTTCTGCACACACCAAACAAAATGAATACCACATTGCTGCAGATTAGCCCGGGCGTTCTCATCACTTTGGAAGATGAGGTCCCTATGAAAAATCACTCCCTGGACCCTACTCAGTAACTGGTGAGGGGTAACAGACACAGGGACATCGCCATGGTGATCACAAGTATGATGGGTGGCAGGAGAAGTTTTGATCAACAGGGAGCCCGACCGCATCTTACTGAGAGTCTCCACTTCACAAAACTTGTCCTCGATATACTCCACAAAAAACAATGGCTTTGTTGTAGTGAATGTGTCCCCGTCTGTCCAAGTACAGACCAGATAGCGGGGAAAGTGTTTCACTCCAAGATGATGAGCCTAGCCCTTCTCCCAGGGTGTAGCCAGGGAAAGGAAGGCTGCAGGGTCATACGAAGCAGCAATCAAAAATCCATTACCACTCGAAGAGATGGCCGTTTGAGAACAGCCAGATTTTTGCAGCTCAATACACTTCATATGCCAAGCATCCACCTTGATACCACTCACTCCAATCAGGGGCTCTCCACAGGATCACCATCCAGCCACAGCAAAAGCTGTCTGGCACTGCGGCAATTGTCGGGAATTCCAAAGCTCCAGGATGACAAGCAACCACTCCTTGGCATACATGGAGAGGGAACAGCTCAGGTATCAGTAGGTTGATCCCTGTGTTGTCAGGGGACTTGGCCAGATGGGTGCATAACAGCCCTGCACGGACTGGCTACATGTGCTAGTGACCTGGTGGGACAGAGGGGGACTACAGTAGGGAGAGAGTTC
The DNA here is from genome assembly GCF_021461385.2 of Schistocerca piceifrons. Lineage (NCBI taxonomy): Eukaryota > Metazoa > Arthropoda > Insecta > Orthoptera > Acrididae > Schistocerca > Schistocerca piceifrons. Next base: position 139,433,802 of record NC_060141.1, on the reverse strand, counting down.
TTCCCCAAATGGCTCACATTAAAGACAGAAAATTTAAAAGTGGAGGTCAAACCCCAAGGGGGGACCAAAAACGCCAAAAAGGATAAAAGAACAGGTAACAGGAACATAATCAGAAGTAATACAGGGAACCAGGTGGACATAAGTAAAAATACCTAGAGAGGAGGAGGTAGGGAGCAGCGGTGAGAGAGCCAGGGTGGGGAGGGAGGGCCACAGTGAAGGACGGTGTGCGGGGGGGGGGGGGGGGGGGGGGCAAATCACGAAGAACCTAGAGAAAAGCTGGCAAAGTAATTTGCTTAAAATTCCTTCTATTGGAAGAATTTGCTAATAATAATATTATAAAGTACCTAGGTTCTTACCTAATATAATTCATAAACTAGTAGCTTTCAAAAACAAACAATATGTAGTACAAAGTTTTTTAGCAGATTAATGAATGTGAAAGAAAACACAAATGTAATTAATGTAAAAGTATTTGTAGCATAATTGAGAAAAACGATTCTTCTTGTAGTTTTTCATATCTAAATTAAGATTACTTAGGAAGTATAGCAGGCTTACTCCATTTATATGGTACAGCATATTTGGGGATATACAATTTTACTCAATCAAATTTGGAATATTTTCCACAAGCCGTAGAGGTGTGAAATTTTCTGACCCTCATTGCCTATAAATGAGCATGTGTGTCTCTAATTAATTTTATTGTAAAGGTTATGATATTTAAACAACACAAAAAGGTTTAATTTCCATGTACAGGATATTCTGTATTAGATCAAATAATTCTTTTGCATTTCATTATTCATTTGGGGTATGCCTTGGGTGGCATGAAGTTGTTGGACATTTGTCAGCAGGCATCCCTATATGACAGCAGGTGCTGCATGGGGCTACCAATGCAGCACACAATGCCAGAAGTGCCTCAATACACTCCACTACAATGAAGACTCAAGACAATAATATAAATGAATATATCTGACATTGTCAGAATAGGAGAAAGCAATCGTAAGTAGATAATCAATTTAAAATTACAAAAATTTTCCATAAAACTTACTAAAACTTTAAAAAATTTTCTATATATTTTCTCAATCGCATTTAACATGAAAAAATTATTTACAAAGTGATGGCCACTTTCAGTAACTTAACTACTATCTTCGGACCTGGGAACAGACAAACCAAAAGAAATATTTCCTTAAGTAACAAAGTTGTCTAAAAATTGTTATTTGCTTACTTTTAAAAAAATTTACAAGTGATTAACATACTACATGTAATATTACAGCAGTGTAGAAGACCATTGCAATATGCATAACACTCTTATCTTAAATCTCCAGGTAAAACGTGCTATGTACAACCAAAACGAATGTACGGGAAATATATTATGCAATCGCAAACAAATAAGAATAAGAAATATCTATTCAGAGAAAGGCTACTTCGCTGAATATACTACATTATCTATGACAGCAAATGAAACAAAAAAGCCTGTACAGATTCATAAAAATTTTTTATACACTGAAGCATCCATGTGGTTATTTCTGTCACAATCAGTAACTGCAAGCAGAGATTTTCCTATGAAAAGGAAGAAAGGGATAAATTTAGCAATTTGGGGGTAAACAAAATAAGTTGTCATGGATGCAGCTGCTGTTATATTAGTCAAACAGGTTGTGTTCATTTGATTTGAAAGTGGTAGTTGAGGTAGCAAAACTGGTCATCACTTTGTAAATAATTTTTTAATATTAAATGTGATTGAGACAATATGTAGAAAGATTTTGAAAGTTTTAAAATGTTTTTAAAATTTTTATAATTTTACAATTAATTAATAATATAAATATTGTTTATGTTGAAACTCTTGCATTGTAATGTGGGTGTTAAGAGTGAGCCTAGTATCTCTCTCTCTCTCTCTCTCTCTCTCTCTCTCTCTCTCTCTCTCTTTATTTCTTTCTGTGTGTCTCTCTCTGTACAAAGGCATATGATAAATGTTGACTGATATACATAATCCCTGAAAATCATTTTGGAACAGTAGAAGTAGAAGAATACTTATAAATCTAGATTTTATGAAGAAACCCATACCAATAAGTGTTACAGCCTCCCAATCCCTTTCAAAGATGGTCTTGTCTCATAATCACAACTTGGCTTCTACTGTACTTGCATTTCTGAATGCTACTGCAAAAGATGTTCAAATATTTGGCACTATAAGGACTTTCTCGATTTTTTTCACCTCTGCATCTGATACACCATCTGTTACATTCAGTTCCGGGACTTTTAAGATCGTTCACGAGGCTGGAGAATTTCCTGTAAGACATTTAACATTTGACCATATAGTTACCACAGAAGCCAGTAAAGGTGTTTATTGTTCTCTCAGCATGAGTGGCCATATGCAGTTTTTCTCACACATTACTTGGCAATTACACACCGAAGCATATTGCTGAAATTTCTGTGCTTAAAACATCTCAGAGTTTGGAATGCATAGTTTACATTAGCCCTATTATCCCAGTCTTAACACAACATGCAGGAACTAGCAAAATGACTGTTAAAATAAGTGCTTTTTTCCCAATATCATTTCAATCTACCTTATCTGCCTAATACTCCTGAATATCTGCAGTGTCTATGAGCATAATGCCACAGAATGATACCAAATCTGTCCTACAGTAAAGGGTGTAATGCAGCTCAAGTTGGAAGTTCGCTGCAATGTCGCTTTTTTGACCAGCAAAGTTTTCCATTACCCAGAATTTAGAGACCTTGCTAATCCTCCTAGCCCTTTCAGATGTAAAAGGATATAACTTCCTCAAAAGTATCTTCTTTTGACACACTGCACATGACATGTTACAGTATATTGCTTTTAATGTTGAAGGTGGCCTACAAGGAGGAATATCCTGCTAGGATGACTTTGTTGACTGGGTGTCTTTACTATCTAATGGCAAAATCAAACTCTAGGAATGTCGGTAAGTCTTTTGTTTGAAAGGGATGGAGATTGTTTGTGAATGTCATTCTGTTGCCGTGCGCAACTGTGAAAATAAATGCGCTCAAGAGCCCAACAGACCTACACAAGCTTAATACAACAGAGGTGATGACAATAATGTTTGGTTTGCTGGGTGCTCAACTGCGCAGTCATCAGCGCCCGTACAGAGTCCCAGAGCTAATGATTGTTTCATCTCAACAGCCATCCATACCCTGAGGCTTAAGAAATGGAGGTTTGGACTATTTCTCGGGTGTAGTTGACTAGTAAAGAACCCCATTCCATGTGGCACATAAAATTTTCCTACACCATCAAATGTTGGTTTCTGAAGCATGCCATAGATTACAATGGTAGGAAAATGGAAACACTGACAGCATCCAGCTCAGGACCCCTCAAAATCAGTCCTAACAACAACTGGCTGAGTTCCCTCAGGTGGCTGCCCTTTGGCATTATCCTGGAGGCATGTACAGCTAGTCAAATGTTAAGAGATGTACCACTACACTTATAATTGTGATTGTATCATACAAAAAATATTTCTCATTTCCAAAAGAAAAATTGTGAACGAAAAGATCAGCAAATTTCCACAGGTAAATGTAAATGTTGTATGACTAGGACCTCCCATCGGGTAGACCGTTCATCGGGTGCAAGTCTTTCGATTTGATGCCACTTCGGCAACTTGCGCATCGATGGGGATGAAATGATGATGATTAGGACAACACAACACCCAGTCCCTGAGCAGAGAAAATCTCCAACCCAGCCAGGAATTGAACCCGGGCCCTTAGGATTGACATTCTTGTCGCACTGACCACTCAGCTACCGGGGGCAGACTCAACAGGTAATAACAACTCATAAGTGGGGGGTGTGATAGATGTGTGCTGCTGCTGTTAAGACACAAGGAACATATTGTTCAATAACTGACTACAAAGAATAAAACAACACGAAGACTGCAGAAGAAATTCATTTTTAGAAATTTAATGTATATGGACTGCATTAATAATAATGTTTTAGTATTCTCTATATGACTGACTTTGTGGTATTCACTGTATGACTTTTCATTCTACTGTTAACTATACCAACCCTGATAACACTAGTCTCTGTTGCAGTTGGTAAGATCATACATCCAGCTGACCACAAGTCTTCACCCTCTTTATTTTCACAAATGTCTACTACCACTGTCTATAGCGGACATATGTATATCTTTGGATTTGGCAATACCCTTACACCATTTAAAATTGAACACTTCATTCAAACTGTGTTGAAATGTAAAATTGTGCAATTCATAAAATGCAAAAATGTATTACCCTATGACCACATATCATTAATCGGAAGCAATCAACTCATAAAAATACAATGCCTGACACAAAAGTGAAGCACTCAGAAGGCAGGGAGAAAACAAAATTAAACTTCATGGGTTGAGAGGGTATGTGATGTTATTTTAATGAAATGATACATAGTCAAATTTACAAAGAAGTTGGCAGCATAAGCCAACTTATCAGTTGACATTGTACAGTAACATTAGCTGGCGTGATTGCCGCAATACGAACTGAATCTGACACGTCAGCTGTGGGCTGGTGTGAATGTCTATCGGGGCGACTGGCTGTCAGATGTACTGTGACAGGTGAGCTGAGAACAAGTAAAAGTGACTAGCAAGGCACAAGGCTCAGTGGTCATTATGGTTCTGCCAGGAAAAAAGAGAGGCATGTTTCAGAGGCATGGTCACTGGACAAGCTACACTGGAGGGGCCCCTGACTTGGAATATCACCACTAATATAATTTTAATGAAAGTATGAAAAATTCATTACTAGCACCTTAGAGAAAAACCAATGACAGCTTTGGAACCCTGGCAATGGGACAGCTCACTGAACATAAATCCATGTATGACGCTTTTTAGTCATTAACATTATTACCATTAATGTTGATAATGAATTGTGACAGCTGAACTGATCACAAAAGTCAAAGAGTTGTGATACACCAGATGAAAGATGATAAAGCCTGCAATATAATGAATAGATTATTTTTTTAATTAAAAAGATATACAAAATGTTATATACAATTGAGTTTATTTACACAGTGGCATAACTATGGAATCCTCACAAACACACAAATGATCTTATCAGCATGCGTTTCCTTCTTTAATATTCCAATAACTCACATTCCGTATTTAATTACAGTTGTGATTTATAGAACAGGTCAAGTTAGTGTTTTGACTTGAGTGCTTGATGTTGCCATTTATGTGTCTGAGATTTGTTTGAAATTTTAAATAATTTATAACTGAGTTTATTATGAGGTTGTAAATAAATGCAAATATTTCAGTATGATTTATCGTAAGTATTTATACAACATTATTGTGAAAATTATGAATGGAATGGCAAATGGTGAAGAATCAGTCACACTTGTCTGCGAGGGTTGTCTGAAAGGTGTGATGTGTGTGTAGTGTTAAGTCATGCTTGTACTTACACTACCCACCCCTTCCAAAAGTGAAACAAACCCTCCCATTTACATTACATCTCACAAAAAGTATAAAATATTCTATAAAAACAGAAAATTATATACTACGATAATATAGCTGTTTAGTTATTCAGTTTATATTATACTTTTATACACACATAAAATCTTCTATTCAGTTCATGTTGCCTCGACATCACTATTCCTCAATAGCACCGTCATATTATACTGCCCACTCTCTTTATACATGGATGGCAGAAGAGACTGGCTGGTGAATCGCATTTATATTATATCTTACAAAGTGTAAAAAATTATGTGTTATGTAATGTTTCATACAAATTTCCATCTTCTATTAATCTGATAGATTAATAGAACAGCTTAGGCAAAACTAAGACCTAACTATACTCTGATACTGGGATTCAAGACGCTTGCTGACTAGAGCGGAGCATATGGGTGACTTAAATACTCAAGAGCTTCTTCTAACTCTACGTTGATGTCAGGATTTAACGCTAACTAGAGTGGAGCACATGGGTAACCTAAATACTCAAGAACTTCATCTAACTCTACGTTGACGGCGGGATTTAAGACCATTGCCGACTAGAGCAGAGCGTGCGATCGACTTACATCTAAATTGGGCACTAATTGTTATGGATGTAACTGCGGATATATCAAATCAGAATTCAACTGCATTTGGAGAGCATATTAGGAGACCACTAATAGATTCTTCAGTCCTGACTCAATATAACAACACAATTTATGCAGTTGATTACACAAATTGGACCAGAAGCATACGTAACCCCTTTGAGACCACGAATAGTGATACGATCTCTGATTGCTATTACTACAAGAACCGGTATGGCCTTGATAGGAGTGATTTGCAGCAGCCATTTCTTGTCAGTTAAGTAAAAATAAGATGGAGAAGCAATAGTACCATAAGATAGTATAAGGATGCTACTATAGTTTGAGATTTGAAGGGAATTCGATGCAGGAAAAGTGATTTCAGAAGGAACACCAAAAACAACTCAGGAGCCGGTGGTCGTCACTCTGCCCGTTCACACAGAATGTTAACGTCCCTGGCGGACAGATGTGACTCCACCCAGATCCCATGGATCTGACATTAAGCTCTCTCGATTGCTTACGGACCAATACTTCTCGTTAAATTTTCTGTGAAAGTCTCCCCACAATAAAACAATTACCATTCTACTAGGAAGCACTACATTAAGTAAAGTTATTTTATGTTCTAATCTGTTCTGGACAGGTTTGAATTCTTTCCACGAGTCGTCTACAACCTTGTTAGTATCATTAGGTTTGGAAATAGCAACAGTCACAACATTTCCGGAGATTATACTCTCGGTAAATGCTAAATATACAATTAGCTCAAAAGGCTCCGCCAGACTACTTACATTTATAATGTCAAGGTTGACCATTTTTTCTTTGAAATTTCTTTCCACGTCATCAACTCTAGTGCTGATACCTGCAATTTGCAATTGGACAATAGGGATCAGCTTATCCTGTCTTTCCACACTATCTTTCAAAGTAGCAGCCTTTGTTTTACTGCTTCAAATGTAACATTACACACACTCTGAAATGATACAAATTTTTCACTAAATCCAGACTCTATATTGTTACACTTGTCTTCAATGTCAAATTCTAATTTCTGGGTCAACTTCTGAAAGTGGTCATCCTGCTTTTGGCTCAGGTCAGTAAACATTTGGTTCATCTGGACAGTTAAGGAATTACTTAAATCATTCTTTAAATCTAATCGCAAATTCTCCACTTTATCATTTAATACATCAAACTTAGAATCTAAAGTTCCACCCTGTGTTTCTAGCTTTTCACTTAAAGTAGTATTTATTTCACTCCTCAAAGAGGCAATATGAGCAGTTGGAGTTACACTCTGTGCTTCTAACTTTTCGCTTAAAGAAGCAATTTGAGCAGTTGAAGTTACACTCTGTGCTTCTAACTTATCGTCTAATCTAGTTAGAGCTTTACTCTGGGCTTTAATTAAATTTACTAATTCAGACAAGTCAGGCCTTTCTTTAGCAATTCTCATAACCATGGCTGGTTCTGACGTCTCTCCAAGTGGTTGTATACTGTCCATGCTTCTATAGACTTTAGCTCTTGTGGGCATCTAATTTCAATTATACCCATTACACAGTAAAAGTTCACCCCACACACTTCTTACTAGATTAATAAGTTTTTTTCTTCCATGCTCACCCGGCGCAGAATTCTCGCTGCGTAGGTGAGTGACTGTGTAATCAGCACCAGTGGACAGCACTGGCACCAGCAGCGTCAAATGTTGGTTTCAGCATCATCATCGACGAGCGGATGCGGAGTCGGCACCGGTGAGCAGCAACTGGTGCAATCAGTATCGGTGGCTGGTTACTGTGTCAGCGTCAGCGCGATGTATGTGTGTGAAGACTGCTTACGCTCCACACCCACTCTTCTTAGTCGAAAAATTGAGGTCTTCTCTCCAGTTTTCTTCACTATTACTTTCTCAAGTCTTTTACTGTGTTGCACTCACAACTTTCTTCCACTGCTTTATTGGAGTCAATACAACTATTTGAAACAGTTCTCGTATCTTGTTATGTCCAGTTGCTATGGCAACTCATATCTTCTTCCCATTTCTGTTGTAAAATTCCCGTTATCTTTGGGTCCTGTCACTTAGGTCGCCACTTTCTAACGTTCTCTGGACAACATCAAGAACCAGTGTGGTGCTGGGGTGCAAGATTCACACGTCTCTCAATTCAGTTAAGTTGCCCGTTATGTGTAGCAGATCCTCTTCTCTAGTTAATCCGCTACGTCAATCTCCCGACAGCTTCTTCTCCGAAGATATGTTGCTGGTTTCTATTCTTGCAATAATTTGTGTACTCGTAGAATACTTTTCAATTCAATCACAATATTTTTTCAACATTCATAAACAATAACTTCGGCAAGTTAACTCATTCTTCGAACATTAGAATCATTTACACTTCTTCAAAATAGCTTACATGTGTCTTGCTTCGATCATAATGGAGACATGAAAAAAATTTAAAAGTCTCTATTCTCATTCGAGTCCTACACATGAGTGTCCTTAGGAAACTACTTGCAACTGTCCACTAGTCTTTTTACAATCATCGCAGACATTAAAGAGCACAGAATACTACGTAGACTTTTCTTGCTCTTCTTTGCCTGTACACAAAATTCTGTGGACTGTACAGCAAGCACTTGTCTGCAGCCGTTCGGCCACCGTGTCCATCGTTTTCCTTGTGGCTGTTCTTTTTTGAGGTGCGCATACAAATAAACTATGCGCAGTCAGCTGATTCGTTTCTCCTACTCATATCTAAAACATCGGGTGTTCGAAATGGTGGAAGGGGGGGGTTGGGTTGTTTCGGGAAGGAGACCAGACAGCGAGGTCATCGGTCTCATCGGATTAGGGAAGGGTGGGGAAGGAAGTCAGCCGTGCCCTTTCGGAGGAACCATCCCGGCATTTGCCTGGAGTGATTTAGGGAAATCACGGAAAACCTAAATCAGAATGGCCGGACGCAGGATTGAACCGTCATCCCGAATGTGAGTCCAGTGTCTAACCACTGCGCCACTTCGCTCGGTAAATGGTGGAAGGCCGAGTGATTCTAGAATTTCCTCGCATATGTTGTGCTTATGAAAACTAAAAGGGGTTTACATCAAAGTTAAAATCAATCTGTTTTGAGCAATATTATTATCCTTCGGGCCCAATCAACAGCTCCAAACGCAGTATATCTTTTATATAATTATTTTCTAATACCTCACTGCTGGTATAAGATTTTGGTGCTAATGTTATTACACCATGTTACTGGGCTATAGAGAGATGGCGTATGGCCACCCTCTATCGATGATTGTGAGCCACACTCAAAGTTAATGGCCACACATTGTCCACACTCTGGTACAACATATTACTGCACCGTAATTTTTTGTATTAAAAGGGATACACGACATAAGGAGTTGGAGCAAGAACCCCAAGGATAATCTCTTTGTTGGGTTGGTTAGTCCTGAATTGGACTGCATTTCCATTCTATTGTGAATTATTTCAGTGTTGTTTGTCCCAGTATTCAAGCCATAGTAGTGCGCAGTTAGCGTGGGGTCTGACGAGTGTCTTTATAGTGGGGCAGTGGCAAAAGTAGCAGCAGTAATACTTCAATCAGTGCACACATTACGCATAATAGCACATATTAGTCACAGCAGTAGCAGATGATTACTGCATGGTAACAGCAGTAGCAGATGATTACTACATGGTACATCACCAGTACAGCAGGCCATTAGGCAAAATCAGCAAGCAGCAGAGGCAGCGTCTTTATGGGATCACATGCAGGTGGCAGCACATGGGCCCCAGGCGGCAGATGCGGTGTCACATGCAGGCAGCTTCACATCGGCACTGGGCAGCAGAGACAGCAACTACACAGAGCATTACACGAGAGAGCAATGCGGTCCAAAATGCGGGCAATACTGCATTGGCACTGGACCAAACACTAAGCAGTGGAGGCTGCATAAGTCAGCAGGGTAATGTAAGTTAATTACAGTCAGCTGCTGCATTGTAAACTTGTTTTCTGATCATTAGCCATGGACATGAAAATACACGATTGTGGGACAGAGAGAACAGTGAGTGATATTAGTAGTGGTGGCATGCCAGACAGTAGGGAAGAAATAGGCTGGGTGCCAGGAAGAGTGGAAGGATCTGAATGCATTTTTGAAACATTGAGTAAGAAATTAGAAAAGACAAATTTACAAAAGGGGAGTATAAAATCTGAGATAGTTGGAGACATAGATCAAAAAATGGAGAGTAAACTGGAGAACATAAAAATTGAAATAGCTGGAATGGAACCAAAGCTTGGTGATGAGACAAGTGCAGTGAGTGGAAAATCTGATCAGCTACATATTAAAACCTCCCCCCATGAACCATAGACCTTGCCATTGGTGGGGAGGCTTGTGTGCCTCAATGATACAGATAGCCGTACCGTAGGTGCAACCACAACGGAGGGGTATCTGTTGAGAGGCCTGAAAAACGTGTGGTTCCTGAAGAGGGGCAGCAGCCTTTTCAGTAGTTGCAGGGGCAACAGTCTGGATGATTGACTGATCTGGCCTTGTAACATTAACCAAAACGGCGTTGCTGTTGTGGGACTGCGAACGGCTGAAAGCAAGGGGAAACTACAGCCGTAATTTTTCCCGAGGGCATGCAGCTTCACTGTATGGTTAAATGATGATGGCGTCCTCTTGGGTAAAATATTCCGGAGGTAGAAGAAGGGATCGGTTGGTAGGACATGTCCTGAGGCATCAAGGGATCACAAATTTAGCATTGGAGGGCAGCGTGGAGGGTAAAAATCGTAGAGGGAGACCAAGAGATGAGTACACTAAGCAGATTCAGAAGGATGTAGGTTGCAGTAGGTACTGGGAGATGAAGGAGCTTGCACAGGATAGATTAGCATGGAGAGCTGCATCCAACCAGTCTCAGGACTGAAGACAACAACAACAACATATTAAATTCACTGAGATTACAAACAAAGTTGTAAATACTGTTAAAATGTATTAACAGAATCTTCCGTCAGTTCTTGGTAGAACAACATTATAATAATAAATGAAAAGCACCAGTTTGCTTTTGTTCTACAATATTATTTTTATTGCTAACCGGTTTTCGGCTTACAAGGCCATCTTCAGACATTTACTGCATCCTGTTAAAATGATTAAGAGAGTTAATCTCAGAGTTGATGAGGTTGAAAAGGGGTTGGTAGCCAAGGTGGAGATTGTGGAAGGTCATCATGCGCCGGAACAATGAAGATGCAGAACACAAGAGCAGAGAAAGCGGTGAGGAAACAGCAGCCAATAGTGCACGGAATTGGACCGCACCGCACCAAGAGCGACACCTAGAAGAAGGGAATATAAATGCCGCTCCTGCTGGCCTCAGCCGCTCAGATCGGCACTGGATTGAGGGTGTTAGTTATCAGTGACATGTGTAAACTTGCGTGAACATTTCACACATCAAGGATTCTAAATTATGTTGCAAGTTGCCCCTCATTTGCGACTACTATTTGTAAAGCTCCGAAGTTAAAAATACTGTCCATTGCTTTCTAGAAATAAAACTACTAATGTTATTTGTTTGAATTGTTGTATAGCATTCCGAGAATGCTGCATCCTGTAGGCATCCTATTAGCAACGAGTGAGTAAGGCCCCATATAGGAATGGAAATAATAATCAAAGTAGGAATTGGATAGACAGGCAGCAGAAGAAAATGGGAATTATAATGAAAGAAGGGAGAATTTTTAACAGAGGAGAGAGGAAATAAGGCTAGGCCCAAGACAGGGAGCAAGTTTTCATGGCAAAGTGTCAGAAATCTAATGGGAGCTCTACTGAAGGTCCACAAGAGGACTAATGGAGATGCAAAGAACAGGACCAGACAGGATTACAATATCGAGGAGAACTGTAGTGAGGAAAAAAGAAGTGGCTATATGCAACATGGATGCAATAACAGGTAATGAAGAGCGTGGGAATGGTTTAATAACTACAGAAATTGGAACAGGAGGAACAATATCAATAATACATGCAATACTGATAAATGTAACAAAAATGATTCTAGCTATTATGTTGCGGAATTGGTTAACAAAAATAAAATGGTTGAACTGGAAGATAATGAAGAAAATAGTGAGGGTTTTGCTTCAATGAAGATTACTGAGAATTTTGAAACAGAGCCACTGGCTCTGCCAGATGTAGAAACAGGTACTGATGTGGATATGAAGGCAAACCAAATAATAATGAAATTATTGGTAATCAGGTAATGATGTGGACATGGAGATGAGTGAAGCAGTAGGTAATGATTACGGTCCAGAAAACGTAGCACCTATTTCTGGCACAATTCATGCCCACATTCACCTTTTTTTTATAACATGCAGAAATTTAAAATGCTGCCACACTACACAACTGACTGTTACAAAAGGCATTGGCTGCAAATGTTTTGACTGGAATGTTTGCTTTTGCAAAAACTTCAACACGTTTTTCTTTTGATATAGCCTCTGTTTCCTTCGCTGGGCTGTATTTATGCTTTCCAAAACGATTTTCTGTTAAAAACCAACAGCATTTTCCCAGCGGTGAACTGAATGTATTCATAGCTGTGGGACCCATGCTTGACAAACACTACAAATAGAACTGACAAGGCATGTAGCGTAGAAGTAGAAATGTGTGTACACTAACTCTATTATAATGTTCAGGGAAGAATTTCAGCACTATTAAAAATCTTACGGATTTTGTTTTCCAACCCCTATAGTGCAGAATGCAGGCACTATAGGTTATGGTGGCAGATGGCCACGAGCATAAACAAACTAGAATTTTGAACTCCAGAGAGGAGAGGAGCAGCGCGGGGAGACAAGCCCGATCTCTTCCTCTTCCAGAGCTACTGCAGAAATGACACAATGTCTCATATTGGAAGGGTCATAATCAAAATCATGATGAACCAGAATTAGTCACTGCACTTATTTCAAAAAAAGAAAAGAAAACAACAAGCAATGTACAACACAAAGCATTCACAGATGGCTATCACGCACTTGCTTGTTGAAATTAACTGTACATCACCATAAAACTAAGTAAATTAAACAGATATGCCCACAGCCAGATTAAAGAAAAAACAGTCTAGTTATGAATACCTGAGCATAAAATTATGTAATACTTCACCTTTACCGGTGCATCACGTCTCACTTAATGACTTTAAAACAAAAACTGAAAAATGGTTGAAAGAAAAGGTTTTCTAAAATATTTCAGGATTTGAAAACTGTTCTAAGGATGACCTGAGATCCTAATTTATTTCTAATTGTAAACTATTTTGTATTTACCTTATTATCTCAATAGTTTATTTGATACTTCTGCATACTGTATTATTTTCTATGTACTGTAAAATTAAGAAATTGTTCTCTAGTGTTTATTTCATTTCCCTTGTATTATTATTTGTGCATGTGCTGTAAATATGTCAACAAAATGTATTTGTACAATATATAATGCTCTAAAAAAGATGGATCTAAAAAAATAAATAAAGTATTGATAACAAGTAGTTCAACCTCGACCTCTGGCAGTGTTAGAAGCAACCACATTTCATAACAACTGCCACCTAATTTGCCACATTAAAAGTGCCCGCATTATACCATCTTTTGAGCTTCAGCTAAAAAACAAACATTCGCATTTCTTTGTTATAAAATGCTAGGTCCCATAGCTGAGTACTATGCTGCATTCTGTGGCATGTAACTAAAAAAGACCATTCAACAGTCCACAGTTGGCATGACAGCAGATCACTGAGCACATTGATACCTCATTGCATTCATACACTTTTTATTTTGCAAACAGATTCTTACGCATGTCATCTTTCCAAATCGGTCTTCACCAGATGATGTACAATACCAGTACTGAAAAGCTGATTACCTTTTCAATATTTATATCCTGAAAATAAAAGTATTCCAGACTATCTCTGGTAGAATATGTCATCTGGATACATTCACTATGAAACAGCATCCATTAACTAATTTCACATTTTGAGGCAGAATTCATACCTATTTTGCATTTACTGCAAAATGCGAATTTTTCCAGTCCTTAGTAATGATGTATACATAAATGCTGTGACTATTCCAGTGGGTGCACCAGATACTATCATGTGTGGTAATAATGAATTAGTGAGTGAAGTTGAGGTCGACTGCCGTAATGAAAACTTTGTTGATTTTTGCCCTGAGGAAGAAGTTGAGACTTTTTATAGAAGGTAGACAGATGGTTCCAGATATGAATATCAATAATAACTGAATGGAAAAGAAGAAGCTGAGTATGATGTTAATAACTGGGTATCTTATGTTACAATCCATAAAGAATTAAATTTATAAGGAATGCGACAATTTAAAATTTAAAGTGGCACGGAAAACTGGAGAATTAAGGAGTGAACAGGATATAAGGGAAGTGATTAAGGATTGGTTTAAGGAAAGTCCGGACACTGGATATGGGGCATGTGTAAAAGTGTTTGTGTACTGGATATGGAGCACAGGGAAGAAATTGAAGCAGATCAAAAAAGCTCAATCAATTATTAAAAAAGTATTGTACTATTAGATTCTGGATCTAGCATGTCAGATGTATCTGAATCATGCTGCCAACAGATAAGAAGCAGAGATTTGGTGGAGTTGATTCCAACTGAGGGATGCAGTAAGCCAATAAAGAGGGAAATTCTGTTAAATTTTAAGCTTGGGGATCAATGTTTTGAGACAGGTTGCCTTATGCTGCCTGGTCTTACTCAGAAAATTATTCTTAGACTGGATTTTCTTGATAAGTATGGTTGCACCGTAATTGTAAAAGGCAGAGTTCTGGTGTTTGATGATGGGGACTGCAGGAAGACAGTAAGGTTCAAAAGAAAACTGAGATGTTGAGTGGGAGTACTTGTAATCAGCACAATAATTTATGTGTACCTAATGGCATGCCAACTTCTAGTCTAGCTCGTGATACCAACATGGATATACATTGTATAGCCCCACTTACTGTACAGAAGGAGGAGATTATGCAATGATGTAAACTTGGTATGTTGCTATTCCCTGTATTGCAAATTTTTGGATATAATTACGTTTGCTGTTATGTTAGTTACTGTATCATAGCTTTTTCAGTTCCACCTTTTGCAGATTCGAGGATGGCAACAAAAAATTGCAGAACAGTCATCTATACGAATAAATGATTTTAACTATCTTAGCAGATGAATACTTATTCAACGTTCACAAATTATTAATAACATGTTTAGGTTAGATGCATTATTTATGTGTGTATATGTTCTTAGTGATAATGCTCCCACTGACTGATTTACTGATCACAAAATTATTACATGAGTTTTGGTACAGTTAAATATCTATGGTAAAACTGGAATTATTTATCATTATGTGAATAGTAAAATATGGAGCTACTTGATATAGCACTTGACAGATAGGTGATACATGAAATTGGGGTATGTAGCATTACAAGCAGCTGGTTCAACTGCCACAAGATGGACTGAATCTGACAGTTCAATTCTGGGTTTGTGTGACTGTTTGTTGGGGCATCCACCTATCAGACAGACTGTGACAAGTGAGATGAGAACAAGTAAAAATAACTAGCAAGCCACATGGCCAAGCAGTCATTGCAGTTTTGCCCGGCTGAATAAGGGGGTGTGTTCCAGCAACATGGTCGTGGGATGAGCTAAGATGGAGAAGGTGACTATGACTTGAAATACCATCACGGATACAGTTTTAATTAAAATCATGCTAGAGAAAAACCAACAACACTATGGAACCAAGGCAATGGGGCAAGCTCACTGAACATAAATCCATGTATGAAGCTTTTTAGCTATTAACATTATTACCATTAATGTTTATAATAAACTGAAAGAACTGAATTGATCACAAAGTTCAGAGTTGTGATACACCAGATGAAAGAGGATAAATCCTGCAATATAATAAACAGATTTATTTTTTAATGAAACAGATATAAAAAATATTATACACAATTTAGTTTATTTACGTAGCAACATAACTATGGAGTCCTTACAAAGACACAAATGATCTTATCAGCATGAGTTTCCTTCTTTAATATTTCAGTAACTTACGTTCTGTATTTATTTATAGTTGTGATTTATATAATAGGTCAAGTTACTGTTTTGAATCGAGTGTCTGATGTTGCCATTTTTCTTTTCTCCAATTGAATTCATGAAAGGAGAAAATATAAAAATGCAGTAAATGAAGCAGGCAAAAAGGAATACAAACGTCTCAAAAATGAGATCGACAGGAAGTGCAAAATGGCCAAGCGGGGATGGCTAGAGGAGAAATGTAAGGATGTAGAGGCTTATCTCACTAGGGGTAAGATAGACACTGCCTACAGGAAAATTAAAGAGACCTTTGGAGAGAAGAGAACCACTTGTATGAATATCAAGAGCTCAGATGGCAACCCAGTTCTAAGCAAAGAAGGGAAGGCAGAAAGGTGGAAGGAGTATATAGAGGGTTTATACAAGGGCGATGTACTTGAGGACAATATTATGGAAACGGAAGAGGATGTAGATGAAGACGAAATGGGAGATAAGATACTGCGTGAAGAGTTTGACAGAGCACTGAAAGACCTGAGTCGAAACAAGGCCCCGGGAGTAGACAACATTCCATTAGAACTACTGATGGCCTTGGGAGAGCCAGTCATGACAAAACTCTACCATCTGGTGGGCAAGATGTATGAGACAGGCGAAATACCCTCAGACTTCAAGAAGAATATAATAATTCCAATCCCAAAGAAAGCAGGTGTTGACAGATATGAAAATTACCGAACTATCAGTTTAATAAGTCACAGCTGCAAAATACTAACGCGAATTCTTTACAGACGAATGGAAAAACTGGTAGAAGCGGCCCTCGGGGATGATCAGTTTCTTTACCAATAACAAAGAATGGAATGGCTGCATAAACTGTCACAGGTTTGTTTGACCCACAGGACTGTGTTATACAAAGCTGAAAATCCTGAACTGGCAGATGCTTGAAGATGGAAGCCAACTATCCTATGAAATGCTAATTATAAAGTTTCAAGAACCAGTTTTAAGTGAGTAATCTAAGAATATACTACAACCCCTACATGTTACACCCACAATGACCAGAAAGAGAAGATCAACACACATGCAGAGGCATTTATAGTAGCCACTCTGATCACACTCTATGTGTGAATGTAGCAGGGAGAAACCCTAACGTGTGATACTATGGAAAGTCCCCACTGCCACATACTTCACAGTGATTTGCAGAGTATGGATGTAATTGTAGATGTAATTTTAATCATTCTCTTCATGATAATCCTTACTATAACAGTCTTACACAGAGACTGAAACAGAAATTTTTTGCTACAAGGTAAATGGAGCAATGGTTTTTATTGCATTCTGTGCCCTGATTCTAATGATCATTCCTGACTCTTCTGGTGTCATGTAAAAGTTCCCCTCACAAGAAAAAAAAGAGGCTCACCTGAACATATAATGTCTTCACCATCTTCCATTTAACAAGTATAACATGGAATGAGGTTATCTGTTTTAACTGCACAGCTATGAGTATATAAAATAAAATAAAAAGTAGTTTAGCAATTGCTGGGGTCTAACAAGAATTATTTAGATTAGTAGTTAAAGATGTTAAGCACTAGACTACAGTGATGGTTCACACTTGGAGCAACAGAGTTTGAATGACAATGGACACACTACCTCTCAGCTATAAAAACAAAAACAAAAAAGTTGGTTCTTCTCATACTTGTCATTGTAATCTCATAAAACTCTCCTCGTTTCACAATAAATACACACTTGCATACTTTTACTTTTGCCTTGAAATGCTTCAAGGAATGCCTTGGTCGGCTTACAGAATAAAATGACAATACTTACCTTCAGACGGTGACATTCCAGTAGTGCAAATGGATGTTGGGTCTCTCCCAACCTTGGATCTGTGTTATCTCTCTTTGGAGGGATATAACAGTTCTTGAAGCTACAAAAGTTTTCTCTACTTTGAAATATGCATATCGACAGTAATAGAATTTTGCATCCAGAAGATAAATACCAGAAAGCCATTCTATCTTCTAGATAAGTAATGTATATAATACAGTCCTTAAAAATAATTTTTGTGCTGAAAAAATATACAATAAGAGTGACATAATGGCAGAAACAAAACTTCATTAAAGATACACTGACCTCACACATGAATGGCTTTTCCCCAGTATGTATCCGCAAGTGAGTTGCAAGATAGGATTTACTGACAAAGAGTTTTCCACAAACACTACAGGGATGACGACGATTGTCAGTACCAGAATGAATACGCTGATGTGATTTACAGAGACCTTTTGTAACGAAGCGACGACCACATGTCTCACAAAGGTAAGGTTTCACCCCGAGGTGTCTATTTTGGTGATCTAAAAGGCTCTGACGCATCTTGAATCGCCGTCCACATGTACTGCAGGGGTATGGTTTTTCATCTGAATGAACTCGTTGATGCACAATCAAGTATGATTTGCACTGGAAGCCTTTCCCACAAGTGTCACAGCTGAACTCAAACTCTCCAGTATGGCGAGCTTCATGCTGAGCTAAACCAATTTTAGAGCGAAATGCTTTTGGGCATGAAGAGCAGCGGAATGGTCGTTCACCAGTGTGTCGTCGCATATGCTCACGAAGTTTGTAGTTGGTACGATATTCTTTGCCACACTCAGTACACACTTTTGGCTCCCACTTTTTGCGGGCTGCTGGTTGATCAGAAACTCCATCACCTCCAGATGCATCAGTCACTTCTGAACCACCACAACCACCTTCTCTGTGCTCTTCTAGTTCATCATGGCTTGGAAACACATCACCACAGGTTGTGCAGCGAACTTCAGTGCTTTTCACCTGAGAACTTGGTGGCCTTCTGCAAAAAGTAGAAACGTTTTGTTTATAATATACCAGAAAACATGTACACATGCAAACAAAATGTTTCACATCTTAGATGCCTTCACAGAAATGTAAAGGCCTACAAGAATATTACGGACTGGTACTGCACTGTACCTAATAAAGTAAAATGATCATATGGCATTGTTGGCCACAAAACTTCATCTGGAGTTATTCAGCCACGTGGTACAAATGTTTCTATTTGACACCACTTCAGCAACTTTCAAGTCTTTGTGATGAAGATGAGATAAAATGATTATGACAATGCATGCTTGTGTCTGTATATGTGTGGATGGATATGTGTGTGTGTGTGTGTGTGCGAGTGTATACCCGTCCTTTTTTCCCCCTAAGGTAAGTCTTTCCGCTCCCGGGATTGGAATGACTCCTTACCCTCTCCCTTAAAACCCACATCCTTTCGTCTTTCCCTCTCCTTCCCTCTTTCCTGACGAGGCAACCGTTGGTTGCGAGAGCTAGAATTTTGTGTGTATGTTTGTGTTTGTTTGTGTGTCTATCGACGTGCCAGCGCTTTCGTTTGGTAAGTCACATCATCTTTGTTTTTAGATATATTTTTTCCCACGTGGAATGTTTCCCTATATATATATATATATATAATGGAAGGAAACATTACACGTGGGAAAAATTATATATAAAAACAAAGATGAGGTGACTTACCGAACAAAAGCGCTGGCAGGTCGATAGACACACAAACAAACACAAACATACACACAAAATTCAAGCTTTCGCAACAAACTGTTGCCTCATCAGGAAAGAGGGAAGGAGAGGGGAAGACGAAAGGAAGTGGGTTTTAAGGGAGAGGGTAAGGAGTCATTCCAATCCCGGGAGCGGAAAGACTTACCTTAGGGGGAAAAAAGAACAGGTATACACTCGCACACACGCACATATCCATCCACACATACAGACACAAGCAGACATATTTAAAGACAAAGAGTTTGGGCAGAGATGTCAATCGAGGCAGAAGTGTAGAAGCAAAGAAGTTGTTGAAAGACAGGTGAGGTATGAGTGGCGGCAACTTTAAATTAGCGGAGATTGAGGCCTGGCGGATGACGAGAAGAGAGGATATACTGAAGGGCAAGTTCCCATCTCCGGAGTTCGGATAGGTTGGTGTTGGTGGGAAGTATCCAGATAACCCGGACGGTGTAACACTGTGCCAAGATGTGCTGGCTGTGCACCAAGGCATGTTTAGCCACAGGGTGATCCTCATTACCAACAAACACTGTCTGCCTGTGTCCATTCATGCGAATGGACAGTTTGTTGCTGGTCATTCCCACATAGAATGCATCACAGTGTAGGCAGGTCAGTTGGTAAATCACGTGGGTGCTTTCACACGTGGCTCTGCCTCTAATCGTGTACACCTTCCGGGTTACAGGACTGGAGTAGGTGGTGGTGGGAGGGTGCAAGGGACAGGTTTTGCATCGGGGGCGGTTACAAGGCATCGGGGGCGGTTACAAGGATAGGAGCCAGAGGGTAGGGAAGGTGGTTTGGGGATTCCATAGGGATGAACTAACAGGTTACGAAGGTTAGGTGGACGGCGGAAAGACATTCCAATCCGAGGAGCGGAAAGACTTACCTTAGGGGGAAAAAAAGGACGGGTATACACTCGCACACACACACATATCCATCCACACATATACAGACACAAGCAGACATATTTAAAGACAAAGAGTTTGGGCAGAGATGTCAGTCGAGGCGGAAGTGCAGAGGCAAAGGTGTTGTTGAATGACAGGTGAGGTATGAGTGGCGGCAACTTGTAATTAGCGGAGATTGAGGCCTGGTGGGTAACGGGAAGAGAGGATATATTGAAGAGCAAGTTCCCATCTCCGGAGTTCGGATAGGTTGGTGTTGGTGGGAAGTATCCAGATAACCCGGACAGTGTAACACTGTGCCAAGATGTGCTGGCCGTGCACCAAAGCGTGCTTAGCCACAGGGTGATCCTCATTACCAACAAACACTGTCTGCCTGTGTCCATTCATGCAAATGGACAGTTTGTTGCTGGTCATTCCCACATAGAATGCATCACAGTGTAGGCAGGTCAGTTGGTAAATCACATGGGTGCTTTCACACGTGGCTCTGCCTTTGATCGTGTACACCCTTCGGGTTACAGGACTGGAGTAGGTGGTGGTGGGAGGGTGCATGGGACAGGTTTTACACCGGGGGCGGTTACAAGGATAGGAGCCAGAGGGTAGGGAAGGTGGTTTGGGGATTTCATAGGGATGAACTAACAGGTTACGAAGGTTAGGTGGACGGCGGAAAGACACTCTTGGTGGAGAGGGGAGGATTTCATGAAGGATGGATCTCAATTCAGGGCAGGATTTGAGGAAGTCGTATCCCTGCTGGAGAGCAACATTCCGAGTCTGGTCCAGTCCCGGAAAGTATCCTGTCACAAGTGGGGCACTTTTGTGGTTCTTCTGTGGGAGGTTCTGGGTTTGAGGGCATGAGGAAGTGGCTCTGGTTATTTGCTTCTGTACCAGGTCGGGAGGGTAGTTACGGGATGCGAAAGCTGTTGTCAGGTTGTTGGTGTAATGGTTCAGGGATTCCGGACTGGAGCAGATTCGTTTGCCACGAAGACCTAGGCTGTAGGGAAGAGACCGTTTGATGTGGAATGGGTGGCAGCTGTCATAATGCAGGTACCGTTGCTTGTTGGTTGGTTTGATGTGGACGGATGTGTGAAGCTGGCTATTGGACAGATGGAGGTCAACGTCAAGGAAAGTGGCGTGGGATTTGGAGTAGGACCAGGTGAATCTGATGGAGCCAAAGGAGTTGAGGTTGGACAGGAAATTCTGGAGTTCTTCGTCACTGTTAGTCCAGATCATGAAGATGTCATCAATAAATCTGTACCAAACTTTGGGTTGGCAGGCCTGGGTAACCAAGAAGGCTTCCTCTAGGCGACCCATGAATAGGTTGGCGTACGAGGGGGCCATCCTGGTACCCATGGCTGTTCCCTTTAATTGTTGGTATGTCTGGCCTTCAAAAGTGAAGAAGTTGTGGGTCAGGATGAAGCTGGCTAAGGTAATGAGGAAAGAGGTTTTAGGTAGGGTGGCAGGTGATCGGCGTGAAAGGAAATGCTCCATTGCAGCGAGGCCCTGGACGTGCGGAATATTTGTGTATAAGGAAGTGGCATCGATGGTTACAAGGACGGTTTCCGGGGGTAACAGATTGGGTAGGGATTCCAGGCGTTCGAGAAAGTGGTTGATGTCTTTGATGAAGGATGGGAGACTGCATGTAATGGGTTGAAGGTGTTGATCTACGTAGGCAGAGATACGTTCTGTGGGGGCTTGGTAACCAGCTACAATGGGGCGGCCAGGATGATTGGGTTTGTGAATTTTAGGAAGAAGGTAGAAGGTAGGGGTGCGGGGTGTCGGTGGGGTCAGGAGGTTGATGGAGTCAGGTGAAAGGTTTTGCAGGGGGCCTAAGGTTCTGAGGATTCCTTGAAGCTCCGCCCGGACATCGGGAATGGGATTACCTTGGCAAACTTTGTATGTGGTGTTGTCTGAAAGCTGACGCAGTCCCTCAGCCACATACTACCAACGATCAAGTACCACGGTCGTCGAACCCTTGTCCGCCGGAAGAATGACGATGGATCGGTCAGCCTTCAGATCATGGATAGCCTGGGCTTCAGCAGTGGTGATGTTGGGAGTACGATTAAGGTTTTTTAGGAAGGATTGAGATGCAAGGCTGGAAGTCAGAAATTCCTGGAAGGTTTGGAGAGGGTGATTTTGAGGAAGAGGAGGTGGGTCCCACTGCGACGGAGGACGGAACTGTTCCAGGCAGGGTTCAATTTGGATAGTGTCCTGGGGAGTTGGATCATTGGGAGTAGGATTAGGATCATTTTTCTTCGTGGCAAAGTGATATTTCCAGCAGAGAGTACGAGAGTAGGACAGCAAATCTTTGACGAGGGCTGTTTGGTTGAATCTGGAAGTGGGGCTGAAGGTGAGGCCTTTGGATAGGACAGAGGTTTCGGATTGGGAGAGAGGTTTGGAGGAAAGGTTAACTACTGAATTAGGGTGTTGTGGTTCCAGATTGTGTTGATTGGAATTTTGAGGTTTTGGAGGGAGTGGAGGTGGAAGTGGGAGATTGAGTAGATGGGAGAGACTGGGTTTGTGTGCAATGAGAGGAGGTTGAGGTTTGCTGGAAAGGTTGTGAAGGGTGAGTGAGTTGCCTTTCCGGAGGTGGGAAACCAGGAGATTGGATAGTTCTTTGAGGTGGAGGGTGGCATGCTGTTCTAATTTGCGGTTGGCCTGTAGGAGGATGCTCTGAACAGCCGGTGTGGATGTGGGAGAGGAAAGATTAAGGACTTTTACTAAGGATAGGAGTTGACGGGTGTGTTCATTGGCTAAGTTGATGTGAAGATGAAGGATTAGGTGGGTGAGGGCAATGGATTGTTCAGTTTGGAACTGGTATAGGGACTGATGGAAGGAAGGGTTGCAGCCAGAGATGGGAACTTTTAAGTGTGAGGCCTTTGGGGGTGATGCCAAATGTTAGACAAGCCTGAGAAAATAGAATATGGGAGCGTAATCTGGCTAGGGCGAAGGCATGTTTGCGGAGGGAATGTAAATAAAACTTAATGGGATCGTTGTGGGGGTGTTGTGAGGGTGACATGGTATTAGAAGGAGGAAAGTGTACCATGAGGCTGAAATGAAAATGAAAATCAAAATATATGGGGAGAGATAAAGGTGAACTGGAAAGTAACTGGAGATCTGGTGTGAAAAAGGCGAAAAGGTGTTGGTTACAGCTGGGCTATGTTGGACTTGGGTTGGTAGACAACGATGTGCACAAAGGTTAGGTGGTTGTGTTGCCGCCAAAACACGTTAAAGGACAGAGAAATTCGGGAAAATTTCGAAAAAACTGCGTGTAATGTATTAAAAGGAGTGGTTTTGTGGTGGTAGAATATGGAAATGAGGCTAACAATTGTCTGACGAAGAAATAATGACGTTAAAACCTGTGGGAAGCGCCTAAAAATTATCAGTGATGTGAGAAAAACGGAAATGGAAATAAAGCGAAAGTTATTAGAAATAGCCAAAATGGTTGTTTAAAAGGTGAAAGGAACTGTTTGTGAACTAGAAACGGTGGATTTTATTGCAGTGGTAGTGTTGAAAGCGGCAAAAATTTTTTTTTGGTTATGGTTTGGAAGTGGGTTACGTATTATTGAGTATATATAGGCGGGATAAAATTGTATAGCAGATTACAGTAAAAAGGAGAAGGTGAATACAAAGTGAAACTACTGGCAAAAACACAAAGATAAAATAAGATGACAGGAAAGATTTCGAAATGCAACAGTGACAACAACAAACGTAATTGTTGGGTTCAAATTAATGATATTAATATAATAGTGATGCCTACACTGTGATGCATTCTATGTGGGAATGACCAGCAACAAACTGTCCATTCGCATGAATGGACACAGGCAGACAGTGTTTGTTGGTAATGAGGATCACCCTGTGGCTAAACATGCCTTGGTGCACGGCCAGCACATCTTGGCACAGTGTTACACTGTCCGGGTTATCTGGATACTTCCCACCAACATCAACCTATCCGAACTCCGGAGATGGGAACTTGCTCTTCAATATATCCTCTCTTCCCGTTACCCACCAGGCCTCAATCTCCGCTAATTTCAAGTTGCCGCCACCCATACCCCACCTGTCATTCAACAACATCTTTGCCTCTGCACTTCCGCCTCGACTGACATCTCTGCCCAAACTCTTTGTCTTTAAATATGTCTGCTTGTGTCTGTATATGTGTGGATGGATATGTGTGTGTGTGCGAGTGTATACCCGTCCTTTTTTCCCCCGAAGGTAAGTCTTTCCGCTCCCGGGATTGGAATGACTGCTTACCCTCTCGCTTAAAACACATATCCTTTCGTCTTTCCCTCTCCTTCCCTCTTTCCTGATGAGGCAACAGTTTGTTGCGAAAGCTTGAATTTTGTGTGTATGTATACACCAAATGTCATAAGAATCAAACAAGTACTATACTGTCGCAGGTTTGAATCCTGCCTCGGGCATGGATGTGTGTGATGTCCTTAGGTTGGTTACGTTTACGTAGTTCTAAGTTCTAGGGGACTGATGACCTCAAATGTTAAGTCCCATAGTGCTCAGAGCCATTTGAACCATTTTTGAAATTATGACTGCCAAAAGTAAATATTCATTTTTTATATTTTAGTGTACTTATGACAATTGACAATTATATTTCAATATTTTCATGTAAATATGTTTCCTCCTTTGTTTTGTGTGGAGTTAACAGGGATCAAGGCAACACTGTATTGATTTTTTCACTTTAAGTGGATCTTTGCTGTGCCAGACAAATTGATATATTAGCTGAATATCCTTTGTTTTTAATGTGAAAATGGCAAATAAAATAAACACTGTAATGTGATGTACAGTAAAAGTTCCTGTTCGTGTATCTGTCAAACATATGTCTGTCGAAAGGTAGAGTTCGTGAATGTTATAGTGACACTAATCTGTAGATGACAGCAATTGTCCATAATGAGATGATGAATAACCAGGAATTCCCAATGAATTATTCAGAATAACACATTCTGAAACATTGTATTCTTTTTTTCTTAAGAAATTTATTTCATTTACAACTGAAAGTAGTCTGCGGGTATTTCAAGATAAAGCACAAATAAAATGCACATTTGCATGATTGAAATTTTAGCATTTTGATAGAGTGGCAGTTGACTTTAGTGAAAAGAACATTCTGAGAAGATTTCCATCATCTACATTTAAACAATGGAAAGTCCAGGATGGAAAAACAACAATATTATGGAAAGAATAGCTTGCTACTCACACATAAGGGAGAACCTGAGCTATAGACAAGCACAATGAAACAAATAAGTGCTTTGCTTGTAAGCTAGCAATCAAGGTACTCCTTTTGATGTAGACACAAGTGAATATGTGCAAGCACACTTTTAAGCTTGAAGAGGAAGTCCTTCTTCTGAAGTAGAACACACACACACACACACACACACACACACACACAGACACACACACACACACACAAAGAGAGGGAGGGAGGGAGGGATGGAGGGAGGGGGAGGGGGAGGGAGAGGGAGAGGGAGAGGGAGAGGGAGAGGGAGACAGAGAGAGAGTCACATACACAGTCAACTGTCTCCAGCATGTGCTGCACCCCAACTATATCTGCATCTGAGATCTGAGCAGCAAGCTTCTGGAATAGTTGGTGAGGATATAAAGGAGACTTCTGGCATGTAGGGGGAGGGATAGCAAGTAAGGCTGGGGGAATATGATGTGTGATGTGCTGCCTGTAGGAACATGCAGTAATGTGGCACAGACAGAATAGGGCCGCTGGGTGCATATCGGAAGGTTGTGCTGTGGCAGGGGTGGGGGGTGGGAGTGGGAGGGGGGGGGGGGGGTGTAGAAAGATAAAAGATTAACCAGTGCTTTGTTTTGGCTGGGCAGGAGGGGTGTGTATTGCTGGAGTGAGGGCTGGTAGGGTAACCCCCTAGCCTCAAACTTTGCTAGTCTCTGTCCTCCACTTACCCATGCCCTTCCCTGCTCCCACCTCAGCCCTACACACACACTCCTTCTACCCAGCCCATGAACCTTGTAGTTTCTATCCTTTTACCCCCCCCCCCCCCCCCCCCCAGTACCAAGTACAGCCTTCTGATAGTCCACCTAGAAACCCATCCTGTCCCCCCACATCCCTGCACATTCCCACAGGCAGCACTGCATCTTCTCCCATCCCTACTCTGCTATCCCTATCCCTCTTCCTCCCCACCCCACCCCATGCCTCCTCCTTACCACCATCAACCACCCGAGCAGATTGCTTCTCACGTCAGATGCAGGCAAAGTCGGACCCCAGAGCCCAGTGACAGTGGCCATGTGTATGTGAGTTGTGCTTGTGGCTGTGGTTTTGTGTGTGTGTGTGTGTGTGTGTGTGTGTGTGTGTGTGTGTGTGTGTGTTTCTACTTCATAAGACGAATTTCAATCAACATTTTATAAATAAACATTTTAGTTGTCTTTTTCATTGTTCCTCTCTGCAACTCAACACCCCTCTATGTGGTGAGTAGCAATATATCCTTTCAATAACAGACAAAGGAAACTCCAGGTAGGAAGTTCAATAATCTAAGAAAAACAGATTGCTACTTACTGTAAAGATGACAT
This sequence comes from Schistocerca piceifrons, assembly GCF_021461385.2. NCBI lineage: Eukaryota > Metazoa > Arthropoda > Insecta > Orthoptera > Acrididae > Schistocerca > Schistocerca piceifrons. The sequence goes on along the minus strand of NC_060141.1, from coordinate 139,406,879 downwards.
GTTAAGTTGTATTGGCATGCTGGCCTGAGCTGCCGGAGATGGTAGTCATTGGTACATCAGGTGTGCTTGCTTGTGAGAATGAATAGTGTGTTTTTCTGTTTTTCTGATGAAGGCTGTGGCTGAAAGCTTATGTGTAAGTGTATTTTAATTGTGCCTGTCTGCAATTCAATGTGTCATCTTTATAGTATGTAGCATTCTATCTTTCCCTAAATTGATGATATCCTTTCAATAATTTATATTTAGTAACACAAACAACCCTGCACAAAATGAAGAACAAAAGTAATTTACCAAATACCTGTGATTATTTATGCCTGAGATTAATTGTTTTGTGTTCTCAATTTTTCTGTGAATTACAATGCCAAAGGTTATTAAGCATATGGCCATCAAAACTTAGGAATCACTGTTATATTTCTACATGAATACTTAATTATATGGAGAGTAAAGAGTACATAATAATGGTAATTTTCTTCCTTCCGCAAAACAACAAAAAATTTTCTCTTCTATTTATTACCCACATATTTCCACACCTATGTGCCAACTTTTATCACTTTCATTTCTGTAAAAATATGTTTTAATTCTAACTTATCTTGAATGTTAACAATGTAGGAAAAGATACATTGCTACTTACCCTAAAGATAACACACGAAGTTGCAGACAGGCACAATTACAAGACACTTACACATAAGCTTGCAGCCACAGTCTCTGGCAGAAAAGACAAACACGCACTATTCATCCACACAAGTAAGCACATCTCATGCACATATCATTGCCAACTCCGGCAGCTCAGGCCAGAATGTAACTATCACGTGGGATGGAAGCAGCAATCTGGAGGGGGCAGAAAAGGGGAAGGGATAACAGTGTACAGGTGGGGTAAGAAAAGACCTCTGGCGGAGTGTGCAGAGACGAGAATGTCAACATATACAGCATCAGGAGGTTGTGGGTCAGAGAGGTGGGGAAAAATGAAGAAAAAAGGAGAGGAGTGGGGAAAGATGGACGTGCATTGGCAAGGGTGGCAAACAAAGAGGGCAGGAGATGAGGATGGGGAGGAGGCGACAGGACAGTTGGGTGGAGGGTGTGTGGACAGTACGTTACTGTAGGTTGAGGCCAGGATAATTACAGGAATAGAAAATGTGTTGTAAGCGTAACTCCCATCTGCACAGTTCAGAAAAGCTGGTGGTAGAGGGTAGGATCCAGATGGCTCTGGTACTGAAGCAGCCATTGAAATCAAGCATCTTATGTTTAGCTGCATGTTGTGCCACAGTGTTGTCTACTTAGCTCTTGGCCACAGTTTAACGGTGGCTGTTCATCCTGGTGTGGTAGTCATACCAATACAAAAAGTTGTACAAAGATTGCAGCAGAGTTGGTAAATGACATGGCTGCCTTCACAGGTGGCCTGGACCCTGATGGGGGTAAGATAAACCTGTGACAGGAATGGAGTAGGAAGTGCTGGGTGGGTGGATTGGGCAAGTCTTGCACCCAAGTCTTTCTCAGGGATATGATCGTTGTGATAATGGGTTGGGATTGGGAGTGGCATAGGGATTGACTGATATGTTGTGGAGGTTGACTGGGCAACGGAACACCACTTTATGAGTAGTGGGAAGGATTTTGGGTAGGATGTCCCTCATTTCCAGGAATGTTGATTGGTAATCAAAGCCCTGATGCAGGATGTAGTTCACTGTTCCAGTCTGGGATGGTATTGGGCAACAAGGGGTGTACTCCTTTGTGGCTGCTTCTTGGGAGGAGGTGGGAGGATTGGGGCTGAAACCCTCTGCTCCGCAGAAGTTTCAGCCCCATCCAAAAGTCTCCCCTTTAGCCCCACACCCAAATTTAACCATTCTGGACTTGCCAGAGACCTACTCTCCTTCTCCCGACCCCTACAATGGAAATACCTCTTTGCTGCCAATCCCTCAAACCAAAGCCAACCTAATTCCAACACTGAATCCTGTCTCTCCCAGTTCACACCACCATCCAACCGTGAGCCCCCCCCCCCCCCCCTCAACTAAACACCAGCTGGTCCCTTCCAGGAATTCCTTACCTCCAACTTAACCTCACCATCCTTCCTCAGGTCCCTTCCTCAGAACACAAACTTTTCAGCAACAGAAGGAATTGTCATACACAACCTTAAAACTTATCTTGGCCTAATCATTTTACCTGCAGACAAAGGTTCCACCATTGTTGTTATGAATTGCTGTGACTACCCGGTGGAAAGCCTCCACCAACTGTCTGACTCCTCCACCTACAAACACTGACAACATGATCCCATCCCAGAAGTCCAACACAATCTCCAATCCCTGCTTAAAGCCTCAGATCCCTCCTGGAACCTCTGCCCTAAATCCATTTCCCTCCTCATTCCTATGACACATCCTGGACACCCCATTGTGACTGGTTATTGTGCCCCACTGAAAGAATTTCAGCCCTCACCAACCAACATCTCCAACCAATTGCCCATAATGTAGCCTCTCACGTCAAAGACACCACCACTTCCTTCACCATCTCTCCACCATCCCCGTCCCTTTAACTTCTGGATCCCTACTTGTCACCATTGATGTCACCTTCCTATATTCCTCACACCCAAGGTCTTTCTGCTATTGAACACTACTTTTCCCGACGTCCTTCAGACTACAAACCCATTCCCCCATTCCTCATACATCTTACTAACTTTATCCAAATCCATAACTACTTCTACTTTTACGGGAAGGTATACAAACAAGTCCATGGCACAGCTATGGACACCTGCTTGGCACACTCCTCTGTCAATCTTCTTATGGGCCATCTAAAGGAGACGTTCCTAGCCTCCCAAAATGCCAAACCCCTAGCCTGGTTTAGATTTACTGATGATATCTTCAAGATCTGGACCCAGGGCCAAGACACCCTATCTTCATCCCTTCACAATCTTAATACTTTCTCTCCAATCTGCTCCACAAGGCCTTCCTCAACTGCACGTGCCACCTTCCCAGATGCTGACCTCTTCCTCTCTGATAGCTCCATCTGCACATCTATCCACATCAAACCCAGCAACCACCAACAGTACCTGCATTTCGACTGCTGTTATCCTTTTCACACCAAAAAATCCCTCCCATACAGCCTGGCCATGCAGGTTGGTGTAACTGCAGTGACAAAAATTCCCTTGCCCAGTATGATGAGAGTCTCACCACAGAGAAGCACTAACCCCCATACCTAGTCTGCAAACAGATCACCTGTGCCATTTCCCTTCACACTCCCAATCCTCTCACCACCTTCAAGAATCAGCCACAAAGGAGCACCCTTCATCACCCAGTAACAACCTGGACTGGAACAACTAAACCACACCCTTCACCAGGGCTTTGATAACCAATCATCATGGCCTGAAATGAAGGACATGCTACCCAGGATCCTTCCCACAACTTCTAAAGTAGTGTTCTGTCAGCCATCCAACCTCCACAACATCCTAGTCCATCCTTATGCCATTCTCAATCCCAATGCCTTGCTACAAGGATCACATCCCTGTGAAACAGCCCGGTGCAAGGTCTGTCCAATCCATTCACCCAGAACTTCCAGCCCTGTCACTCATTTATCTTATATATCAGAAGCCAGGCCACCTGTGAAAGCACCCATATCATTTACCCACTCTGCTGCAATAATTGCACAAGATTTTTATATTGGTATGACTATCACTCAGCTCTCCACCAGGATGAACGGCCAAAACCAAACTGTGGCCAAGAGCAAAGTAGACCACCCTGTGACAAAGCATGCAGCTGAGCACATGATTGATTTCAATGGCCACTCCACCACCTGAGCCATCTGGATCCTCCCCTTCACCACCAGCTTTACTGAACTGCAGAGATGGAAGTTATCATTAAAACACATTCTCCACTCCCGTAATTATCCCGGCCTCAACCTACGGTAACACACTGTCCCCACAACCTCCCCACAATAGTTTCCACCCCCTCTGTCCTACCGCCTCCTCTTCATTCTCATCTCCTACCCCCTTTGTTTGACACCCTCTGCCAACAGATCTGCCCATCTTTCCTCACTCTTCTCCTTTTTTGCTCCATTTTCCCCACCTCCCTGCCCCACAACCTCCTGACATTGTGCCTGTTGGCATTCTAGTCCCTGCACATTCCTTAGTGTGTTATCTTTATGGTAAGCAGCAATCTATCTTTTCCTACATTGTTGATATTCTTACGTGGAGTTTCTATTATCTTGAATGTTATTATTTTGGGTCTATAAATTTAGGTCTATGTCTATTGGTTGCACACTTAAATATGCATTTTTTATGTCTTTGAAGTAAGAGATTGACTAACACGCTTTCGGTGTTCAGCCGATCGATTCCATAAAATGGAATTAGCAACTTTTCTGAACACTCAGAACACACCATTAATCAATCACATTGAGGAAACCTAAGATATCATGTAAGAGTCTGACATTCTTCTTTATGTAGAACTGCAGTCTTTCGTGGCTGTAGTCACTGAAGGAAAAATGTTTTAGGCTGTTAGGCTGTGTCACATTTTTTCTACATAATCGGCATTTCAATCCCTCTGCTGGGCTCTTCTTCAGGATCTTGTGGTGTTCACAGTTACCTGAACACTGTCAATGGCAATTGTTGTGTTCTCTTATACTAGGGTAGTTTCCTTTTGTTTATGCTGAAGACGTGAATTTTGGGTAAATTCCTATGGCTACTATTGGTGGGCCAAGTTCACTAGATAGAAATGTAGATTTCCAGCACTTATGCTGAAGATGTGGTGTGACTGAATAAAATTCTTTCGGCACCATCGGTGGGCCACCATCACTGAAAAAGAGAGAGTTTCCTGTGCTTATGGTGAAGAAGTGGGGTTACTGAGTGAGATTCCTGTGGCTACCATTGATGTGACACTACCACTGGATAAGAAGGGAGTTTACCCACACTTATGCAGAAAAACAGTGATTGGTTCAAATTCTTCCTGGTATTACTGGTGGGCCATCGTCATTTGCCATAAGCGAAATGGGGAGGGCATGCCTTCTTGTACATTGTTTTTTATTTCTTGTGTACCACAGCTGCTTATTCATTTTCTTTATGGTGGGTGAACACGAAGCCAGAAGGCTAAAGCTATTCTCTCTATTGAAGTTACTTTCATTCTTGGGAATTTCAGCCGCTTTTTGGAATTTTCTTCTATAAACATTGGTGTATTTGGCCAGCACATGCAGACTGTTGAAATTGAAATCTTGGCTTCATTTCTCCTGATGTTCCACTACCACAAATTTCGCAATGTTTTAATCACAAGTGGCATTTGTTTTCCTTAATACCAGGGTTGAACGAAAAGTAATGCCTCCACCTGCGTTAATTGGGTTTGGACGGGAATATTTTAATAAATCTAATGCAGAAATAATCCTTAGAATGTGATCTTTTTCACACAATCATCAGCCAATTGGATAAATTTCTGCCAACGATGAACAAGTTTTCTGAAGCCGTCACAGAAGAGGTTGACATTCTGTTTCCACAACCACTGTCGCCTAGTTCCCTCAACGTCTACATCTGAAGCAAAATGATGTCCACGCAGATCGTCTTTCATTATCGGGAACAGATGGAAGTCAGATGGTGCTAAATCTGGACTGTATGGAGGATGCCATATGGTGCTGAGATCAGTCTCTGAAGTTCTGCTGTGGTGGCACATGAAGTGTGTGGTTTGGCATTGTTATGCTGCAGGAAAACATTTCCCTTTTCCTTTCAGACCCTTGTTAGCCATTGTTTCAGAGTTCGGAGCATTGTGATGTAACACTCTGAATTTGCTGTTGTTCCATGATCAAGGAAATCAACATGGATAACACCATCTGCGTCCCAGAACACTGTCGTCATGATTTTTCCAGCTGAGGGCTGCGTCTTGAGTTTCTTTTTATGGGTCAAGTCTTTGTGTCGATGTTCCATAGACAGACGTTTCGTCTCCGGGTCATAATCGTGTACCCACATTTCGTCTCCTGGTACAATTGAATGGAGAAAAGCATCACCTTCATTCTCGTAACGCGAGAGGAGTTCCTGGCAAATTTCAAGTCTGTGCGCATTCATTTCAGGAATCAGCATCTGGGGGACCCATCATGCATAGATCTTCCGATAGCTGAGCAAAGCAATAATATGAACCACACATTCTTGTGAAATGCCAATAGTGCTTGCAGTTTCTCTCTGTGTGATACAACGATCATCCTGAGTCAATCTGTCAACATTTTGCTTGTGGAACTCAGGTGTCGCTGTCACAGGACGTCCAACTCTTTGTTTGTCACGCAGGTCAGATGTTCCCGCCACCAGTCAAGCAGGTCAGATGTACCCGTCTCAACATCTTTAAACTTCCTCGCCCAGTGATGCACATCAACACAATCACCATAAACTGCTTTCATTCTCTGACGAATCTCCTTTGGGGTGCCACCTTCTGCTGTCAAGAATTCAATGACTGCATGTAGCTTAAATCGCATTGACTGACCATCTGCGCAGGGTTACATACTTTACACTGTAACAACACAACTGTTCAGTGCTAAGGCTTCCCGCCAACTGGAGTTGTAGAGAAGAGGCTATGGAACAAGCCAGTACCTGCTACATATCAATGCTGCCAACTGTTGAAGAGTTACGAAGGTGGAGAAATTACTTTTCAGTCAACCCTCATACATTCTTTTATAGTCCTTCCCACTTCACCTATATATGCTATACCACAGGCACATATCATCTCATAGACTTCTGCAGTGTGGAGGTAATCATGTGTGTTCATTTTGTGTCAGAAAAAGTCTTGTATTTTGATCTGACTGAAAAAAAGATTTGTATATAGCCCACAAAATTAGCCCAAAATAGCCTGCAATGCCCAATAATTATGCACAGGCTGAAAATAATTTCTATTGACATTAGGCATCCCAAATAACAGTTATATGAGTTTGCTATGGTTTCTGGCTTGTGCTAAGCTTTTAAAGGCCGGAAAACCATGAAAATTTTGAACCTTTTTCTGTTTTTCACTTAAAACCCAAAAACAATGCATCCTACAAAAAATTTCTTAAATACCAAAATGAAAGTGCCTATAATTTCACACAAAAAGACTTACTTAAAAGTTAAAAGTGGTTCAGTCATTTAGCCACAATCCATTGGCAGTTTTTACCAATTCGGCGGAAAAGTGAGTTACACTCATGTTCGAAAGCCTGTAACTCAAAAATGGCTATGCTACTCCAAATGAAAACTGTTATTCATGAAAGTTGTAGAGTATCACATTCTGTATAGAAAGAAAGAGCTCCTAACTATAAAATTCACATACTCCTATGTAAAGAAAGTAGTGAAAATGGCATATTCATAGTGCTAAATTCCTGCAAAGACTTTTTTGTGAACTTTTTAGAAAACTTTTTGCAGTTCCTGAGAAAGACCTGAGAATCGATACTATGAGACATGAAATGTACAGTCACAATGCATGGTGAACCAGTCCTTGAAAGCCTGACACAATTTTCCATCGAATCCCTTTCCCTTGAAGCCACCATAACAGCTCAAAGTCATATTTTTCCTTTGATTAGTCCCATATCGATTAACTCTTTTTGATGACAACAGAATAATGGGCAAGACAATAAAACCAATACCTCTTTAAACTGTTCAATCCAACCAGGGTTAAAATTGCAAGCAACATGTGCTTCGTCCTTGATGGTGGGTTCCTCTTACCCCAAGATGCGTGGAATACTGGTTAAGTGTTTTCCTCCATCCTTGAAAAGTACATGAACCATGTCAAAAAACACTTTGTATCTAGCTGCACCATAGTGTCTGATGGGTAGCCTGAGGAGGGAGCTAAAAAGCAAAAAACTTGCTGAATATGCCTGAAAAACTTGAACTCTTGTTTTACTTGATGAGACAATGTCACCAATTATGCCAAAAGAATGTTTCTTACCAAATGAGCTTATAAGAAATGTCTTCTCTCAGTGTTGACAGAAAAATTATGTTGGTGAAGGGTGTCGGGTCAAGCAGGCCATTAAGGATGCAGACCCCTTGATTGTTGGCACAACCACACAAAAGTCTAGATTGGGGGGAGGGGGGAGAGGCAAAAATCTTCATTGTCAGGAAAGATACTGATTTGTTGGTCCTGCTGACTGACCATATAGCTGACAGTAGTGAGCAGGAAGAGTCTGTCAAGAATATCTTTCTTATGGAACCTGAAAAAGGCAATCAAGACGCATCCAGTTACACTCCTAAACATTCTAATCTTTCTTAATGGGGATGTTATTTCTTCACCTTCAGTGGCTCTGACACCACCTATACATTTTTCGACAGAGCAAAATCAGATTTACAAATGCATTTCAAAATAACACAAGCCTCCACTATGTTGCTTCAGATTTCATGCATCCCAACACCATTCCAGATAAGGTCGCTGATACAAGAGTGGAAAATATTGTGCATTTGTGTTTGTACACAGTGGTGGCTCAAAACCTTTGAATGAAATTTATCTATAAACGTTCCAAAGAGCTTTAATGAAAAACAATAACTCCAATTTGGCATGTTTGCCTCCCGCCGAAGCCACTGCTTGCCAGCACTCCCTCTGGTTCATACCTGGGGGAACAATCAGCTGTATCCACTGATACTAGGGGATGGAACACCACAAAAAACAGTCTGATCCCCATAGCAACCACCAACCACCAGCATCCCAGGAACTACTCAACACAATAACTTTCACAAGCAAGAATAGATGCCAAGCAGCTTGTTCCTGAAGGAAAGCATCCATAAAGTGCTTGGCCATATGCAGTGACTGCAAGTGTTTTTCATGCCTGAACTCTCCACAAAGAGGACATCTTCTTCAATTTGATGTAAACTGATGAAAGAGATTGCCACCGTCAAGGAAGATATAGATTTACATCCCATGCCAGTAGAAGACAGAGAACTGCATGATGAAGTTTCCTCCCAGGAACCACCTTCTTCAAAATGCAGAAAAAAACATCAAGAAAATAAATTGTAAATGAATGTTAAATACATAAAAATCATTGGTTAAAGAATGTTTGTAAAGAATTTATCTCTCAACAATTTCATATTGACAGTAGCCATACTGGTTATGAATTGGAACTTTTAGCGTCTGGAGTAATTATTTATTTGCATTTTTTGCTGCCAGTCACATTTATTAAGCCTGTTAACTGCCATGACGATTAATTAATATTAATACATAGAGTTAAATAGCTAGATAGGTATGTACCTAACGAAAGTACCCTTAAAATTGGATATCTGGGCAAATGTGGATGATTTGGAGTTCCAAAATAATTTAACTTTACAAAAAGTGTTGGCAGGAATTCAGAGTTACAAATGCTTCCTCGTTTTTATTGGTATCTTTGGATAGGAATGAGTGAATTCTAAACATTAGGAGCTTTTATTACATAAAATATGATAGTCTACAATTTCGTGCCTGACATTTTTTATCTGAAGCAGCCCCTTCTGATTTGATGGTACTGGAACATGAGCATAACTCTCTTTCCCACCAAGTTGATAAAAATTGCTGAACTCTGATGATCAGTTGTGGCTAAAGGACTGAACTGCTATTAACTTTTAGGTACATCATTCTACGTGAAATTTTATGTTCTTTCATTTTGATATTTTGGGAATTTTTCATAGGGTGCATCATTTTTTACTTATGAGCAGTAAACTGAAAAAATTCCACAATTTCTGTTTTTTTTTTGGCTGTCAAAAGTTTAGCATTTAAGCCAGAAAACTATTGAAAACTCCTATGACTCTTATTTGGGATGCCCAACATCAACTAAAATTATTTCTGGCTTGTGCATTTTTACTGGACAGCAGAAGTCTAATTTGCTTACAATAATACCATCCTTCCATCAGGTTCTGCTGATGCAATCAGTAATTCCAGAAACGAAAGGTAACCTAACAGAGTGAGAAGGCAGTCCTTCCTAGTAGCATAATTAATGTTTCATTTGAGAGCCCTATCTAAGGACACACCATTGTAGCCATTGGCATTCAATGTCTTCTTTAAGAAAACTATCTCTGATTTCAAGTTGTTATTGTCACTGATATGGAAGGCATGTGAAAAAAGTGTGTTGAGTACTCCTTTCTTCTGGGCTGGGTGGTGGTGTGAAGTGGTATCTAAATGCCTGCTTGTGTTAGTAGGCTTTCTATAGCCTTTGTATCCTGGTGGATTATCAGAGCTACATACCAACACATTTAGAAATGGGAGGCTGACCTCACTCTCTCTACTGAAAATTAAAATTGATTTTGGGTTCACTCTTATTTAAGAAACTGGAATCTCTGAGGCTCTTCTTTACTGCGTAGTCACATAACAAATGTGTTGTCCATGTAACGGGGCCAATAGGAAGACTTTAGTGGGACATTAATTAATGTTTGTCACTAAAAATGTTCCATAAAAAAATCACACGCTACTGGTGACACGGGTGAACCCATAGCAACATTGTCAGATTATTCATAAAATTCTCCTTTAAATTTAAATCAATCGAATTTTAAGAACAGTTACAAAAGTTACCTTAATGAAAAGGAGTGGTGATTTACAATCATCACCCAATTAATAGAATCTACTTGAATACAGCCTTATCAAACATGTCTGAAGATCATGTAAATGGACAGATAAAAAATCTACTCACTAAGTGGCGGTAGGAGAACACATGCTCAAAAAGATTTAACTCTTGCAAGCTCTCAGCATCAGTGGTTCCTTCTTCTGGCAGAAGAGTTGAAGGGGAAGGAAAAGGACTGGAGAGGTTAAGAAAAAGGGGTACAGTTCAGAAAAGTTACCCAGGAAAGTCTTTCCTTCTCATCCCATCCGGTAAGTCTCCCCTGACCCAGTGTTCTGGGAGACTTTTCTGAACTGTACCTCTTTTTTTAAACCCCTCCAGCCATTTTCCTTCCCCTTCAACTCTTCTGCCAGAAGAAGGAGCCACTGGCTCCAAAAGTTTGTAGGAGTTAAACCTTTGTATATGTGTGTGTGTGTGTGTGTGTGTGTGTGTGTGTGTGTGTGTGTGTGTGTTTGTGTGTGTGTGTGTGTGTGTGTGTGCGTTCTCCTACCACCGCTTGGAGAGAAGATTTTTTATGTATCCATTTCCATTATATTGTCAATAATTGATTATTTTTGTTGTTACATATGAAGATCAGAATTTCATCGTAAACACCACAAGTGATATAACAATAAAATTATTTGACTGGCATGGTAATTAATTAATATTATTGCATAGAGCTAACTACCTAGGTAAATAGGTACCTAAGGATATTTGGACAAATGTGGATGATTTGTGGCTCAAAAGTAATTTGAGTACAAACAATTAAAGTATTGTTAGTCCTAGATTTAAGGACCCATTGAGGTCATCAAATTCACATGTCCTGAATTTTTTCTGGGAGAGGGTAGGAGACATACAAGGTGCTCCTACACCACAAACACAAGAAATTTCTGTTATTTAAATTTTACAAAGAGGTCACTAGTATTGTGTGTCACCTTTTCCCTGATACAACAACAATTAACTGCTTCACACTGGAATGGGCTGAGTCGTCATTGGCAAAGTGACACTACCAATCAAAACACACCACAGGATCACCTGATTTGTGAGATCAAGGGCTTTCAGAGGTGCAGCTGGAAAACATTTCTTACAACAGATGCTAAATGACTTGGTCTTCTTTACCTTCGCATTTCCCTTTTCCTCTGAGATGGCTATGGGGCAACTATAGCTACCTCCTCCATCCCTGACAATGCCAACCATGTAATCCACATGACCAAATAAGCCTAAATGGTTTCTTTTTTCTGTACATGAGTACCATATGTTAATTACAAGCCCACATCACTTCCCAACAATGATTATGCACACAAGTGGGTGTACAGTATGTAAAGGAACTAGTGGATAATGTTGGAAGTTCAATGAGGCTTTTTATGGATGATGCTGTTGCATACAAAGAAATCACAACATCAGAAAGCAGTTCATGATTGCAGAATAATCACTGGAAGCAATCATAATCACAACATACCTAGAAGTATGCATATGGAGCAAATTAAAGTGGAACGACCACAAAAAACTAATCACAGGTCAGGAAGATGCAAGACAGATTCATTGAAAGAATCCTCAGGAAGTGTAGGCCTGCCATGAAGGAGGTAGCTTACAAAACACTTGTTCGACCAATACTTGAATATTGCCTGTCAGTCCGGGATTAATACCAGATATTACTGATAAGAAGAAATAAAGAACATCCAAGAAGAGCAATGCATTTTGTCACTGGTTTGTTTAGTAAGCACAAAAGTGTCACAGAGATTCTCATCTAAATCCTGTGGCAGAGAGGCTTTATGTTCACAGTTTGTTCACTGTCAAAATTCAGTGAGCATGTGTTTCTAGAAGAGTCAACCAATACATTGTTTCCTTCAAAGTATATCTCGTGAAAATTAGAGAGATTCAAGCTCAAGGGCTTACCACAATGATTCTTGCAGCATGCCATTTGTGACTGGAACAGGAAAGGTCGGAAATAACAGTGATACATAAAGTACATCCTGTGCCACACACCATAAGATGGCATGTAGAATACAGAAGTAGATGCAGATTAGACTTTATTATAATACTTGCATCATCAGTAAAGAGAACTATTTCTGCTTCGTGGAAATATGATAGAAAATCATTTACTTATGTATAAGAGTGGATCCAATACAGATCCCTGGGGTACATTTGTAATGATTATTCCTCATTCCGAAGATGCACACTCTTTGAGTTTCTTAATACAAGCCTCAGTATCATGTTAGTTAGGTATGAAAAATGTTACCAGCAAGACATACTGTACAATAATATTTGAGCTTCCCTGTGACAACAACGTGAACTGCACAAGCAAATGTTTTTGACCAGTCACAGGAAATACTAGGTAGGTAACATTTTGCCACTAATATTTTCTGATGCGATTCGTAAAAAAATAAATAAATAAATAAATAAAATAAAATAAAAAAAAATAAAAAAAAACATGTTCTGTGAAGAAACTCTCTTGAAATCCAAATGGAGGCTGACTACGCATCTTACTTTGAGAGAGGTGTTTTTACACAACCTTTCCCACTACTTTCGAAGGGTAGGTAAGTAGAGGACTTGTCAGTAATTATTAATAGCTGCTTTATAACCTATCCCCTACAGGGGTCTGATAATACTATATTTCAGTTCTCCTGGAAAAATCCTGACTGTGACTGAATAAATTGCACGTGTGTGAAGACAGGATCTTAATATGTCATCTAAAATTTTATCAGTTCCATGAGTTCAAAGAGTTACCTGTAATTAAATTCTTAATTTCTTTCTGGCAGGGCATGGAGGAATTGTGAATTTCCTCTAGGTATGTGTCATTGCTTCTTGTGTGTATTGTATTGTTTCATCCCTCAACTCACCACTCCAATCTTCTGAGTTATCTTCAACGAAGTGATTAATTAACATGTTACTAAAATCGTTATTTGACTGTTTTCTGCATTAACAAAACCCTCACCATCCTCACTGATTCCTAGCTTCTCTTTTAAATACTGCCATGTAGGTCAAATTTTATTGTTGGAATTATTAATTTCAGACACTATTCAGGGGCCTGTTTGATCTTCTTATAATGTGTAATATTTTCTTACAATATGCAATCAATCCAAATTCTCTGTTTGTCCTAGCCACTTCAAAGAACTTAGTTTTCCTTGAACATCATATTTTGAGTCCTTTTTATGTCTTATTGGTGCCATGCTCCCATGGAAGGGAGTGCTTGCTAGCAGATGCTTTGGAAGGATTGGTTTGTGAGAGAAGACTGAGAGGAAGGAGGAGATACAAGGTGATAGACGACATAAAGGGAAGAGGAAATTGTGCAGACCTGAAGAGGATGGCAGAAGACCGGACAGCCTGGAGAACTACCATGTGAAAACCAGCCTTTTGGCAGAACACTGATGATGATGATGATGATGATGATGAGGACGATAATGGTGCCATGCTTCAATGTTTTCTTAACAAAACAGTAGTTGAGGATTAATGGAAACCCAAACATCTGAATGACCATAACTATCATTTGACCACCGTAATCAAACCCATCAAGTTATGTTCATAGACCTCATCACAACTGACCCAATTCCAGTTCAGCACAGGCACCATGAAAATGTCCGCCCCTGGTAGTTGAGTGGTCAGCGCGACAGAATGTCATACCTAACGGCCCGGGTTCGATTCCTGGCTGGGTTGAAGATTTTCTCCAGTCAGGGACTGGGTGTTGTATTGTCCTCATCATCACCATTTCATCCCCATCGGTACGCAAGTCGCCGAAGTGGCGTCAACTCGAAAGACTTGCACTGGGAGAATGGTCTACCCGACTGGAGGCCTAGCCACATGGCATTTAAATTTTACCATGCAAATTAACCGTGCACCTGCCAGTAGTCACCCACTGGAATGTTAGTGGTAAATGGCTACCATCAGATTCCGTGAAGGAAGATTCTTCTAATAGACGGCATTAATAAGAAATTTGTGTGCCATTTATAAATAACAGTAGTGGCCCCTCCATAGGTGGAAAACATCTTTGGGCTAGATGTCTTCATAGCTTTCACATTCACTACTGCAAATAGTAACCAGATAGTCTCACAAGCAATTCCTTTTCAATCACTAGACTCTTTATGAAAGAATTAGACACCATATTCTCACCAGAAATCAGCTGCATAACAAACCATGTTCTCCACATTACACTGAAACTGACAAGTGTTTCACTGTTCCCTTTAATGATGACCTTTTCCATCTGCACCCAAGACAACTATTAAGGCCAATTTCGACTGACTAGAAAAACAGGCTTTTGTAGCAAGTGCCATCAAACCAAAGGGCTACTGAACTTGCAATTAATGAATTTAACCTTCATCTCTCTAGTGATTATAAACTGACAATTAATCCCCCAGCAGTGATCAACATTTATCACATTCCCCATCCAGGAGAACTACTACAGCTCCAGCTATTATTTTGATTATACACTTTTGTGCAATGAATATTTTTTTTTCCTAATGATGCCACCCGAAAGCAGTAAAAGAAAATAGACAGAGTAAACTAATTTATTTACATGATTATCACCAACATTCCTAACAACCCTAACAGCATAAGTAACTGAACTCAAATGTTTCAGTAGATCATCAACATGTTTCATCTAATTCAAATTCTCATCAATGCACACACCCAAAAAAATTGGAATATTCTGCATTAGCTACTGATTTTCATTCATACTCTATATTTATTAATGGCATTATGCCATATACTGTACAGAACTGTACATACTGTGTTCTATAAAAATTTAATGAGAGTCCATTTGCAGAGAATCGGTACATAATTTTCTGAAAGACATTATTTAAAATTTCCTCAGCTAATTCTTGTTTGTTAGGTGTGATTACTATACTTGTATCATCAGCAACACGAACTAGTTTCGTATCTTCATGAAAATAGAGTGACAAGTCATTAATATATACTACGAATAATAAGGGACCTGAGATTGAACCTTGTAGGATGTCATTCTTGATACCTCCACGGTTTGAGGAATCTGCTGATTTTTGCACATTACATGAACCGTTTATTTCAACCTTCTGTACTATTCCAGCTGAATATGAATTGAATAATTTGTGCACTGTCCCACTCATGCCACAATACTTAACCTTATCTAGAAGAATTTCCTTGATTTGCTCAATCAAAAGCCTTTGAGGTATCACAGAAAATCCTGATCAGTGATGTTTGTTCATTCAGAGCATTTAATATTTGATCATTGAAATCATATAGAGCATTTTCTGTTGAAAATCCTTTCTGCAAATCAACTGCCATCTTTTTAGTACTTTATTTTTAAAAATACGTGAAGCTACTCTTGAATATATTACTTTTTCAAGAATTTTGGACAAAGCTGAAGTAAGATTGGGCAGTAGCTGTTGAAATCAGACCTATCCCCCATTTTATCCAATGATTTAACAATAGAATATTTCAGTCTAACAGGAAAAATGCCCTGTTGCAGATAACTATTACATATGTGGCTGAGAATCCTACTTATCTGTTGGTAACAAGCTTTTAGTACACTGTTGGAGATGCCATCAATTCCATGTGAACTTTTACCTTTGAATGAGTTTATTATTTTCCTAAATTCAGAAGGAGAGATGGGAAAAATTTCAATTTTATCAAATTGCATACGTAATGCATCCTCCATATATAGCATTGCTTTTCCTAATGAACATCTGGATCCTTCTTCCTTCAAAACATTTAAAAAATGATTATTAAAAATATTTTCAACCTCTGACTTTTTGTTCATAAACTTTTCATTCTGTCTTATGGTAATACGGTCTTTCTGTGCTCTTGGTTGCCCTGTCACCCTTTCAACAATATGTCAAATTATTATAATTAGCATCTCACACATAATACACATACTTCTTAACTTTTTGATAACTTTCCTTAATACAGCACAGTAGTTTTTATAATATTTGACTGTTTCTGGGTCATTACTCTGTCTTACTATTAGATGCATTTCCCTTTTCTGGTTCCAAGATATTTTTGTCTCTTTAGTAAGCTATGGTTTTTTACATGGTTACTTACAATTACCGTATTTACTCGAATCTAAGCCTCACTCGAATCTAAGCCGCACCTGAAAAATGAGACTCGAAGTCGAGGAAAAAAAATTTTCCCGGATCTAAGCCACACCTGAAATTTGAGACTCGAAATTCAAAGGGAGAGAAAAGTTTTAGGCCGCACCTCCAAATCAAAACAAAGTTGGTCCATTGTAATATGAGACACAATTTAGGTCGAATGAATGACGATACAGCTACAGTAGTTTGGTTCGAGTCATAAGCTTAGCAGTTAAGCTTTACCAGGTAGCCATTGCTATGCGTCAGGCGCTCCGTCCGTATTTATACGGGTACCCTTCCTTTTTCACGTGCTTCGTCTGGTTTGAATTGATTGCTTACTTTTGTTTGATCTAATAAGCACCGTTTTCTTTGTTATAGGTTATACGTCACTCTAAGCTGAAAATGCATTACCGTACTGTGTCATGCAATGTTTGTCGCATTCTTATAGTGCGTGTTTACGGCTTGCTTTTGTGCACGCTACCGCCGCTTACAATTAAAAAAGAGAGGAATCATCTCATTAGCGAAACAATGGCAAGAGACTGCTATTTGTTGTTACTTACACTGCTGCTTTCTTTGATAATGATCAACAAGAACCAAATAATAGACTGCGTATGATAGAAGTTCTGAACGAGAGTTTAGCGAAAATTTTTCTCCGTTTGAAAATCTTTGCAGGCGCCTCTTTAGCACATTACATTCTGCACAGAAATTAGTCTTCTTAGATTTAAAATTCTAGTCAATTGCCGTGCATCATTTCTGACTGTATCACTATTAGGCATAAGAATAATACGATTATAAACATGACATGATTTGTACTTTCTTCTGCGTTTGCTGTTGTCTCACTCTAGTTTCGTAGTTTATTAGGCAGACAGGATTTAAATGAGATAGCAGCAAACACGAAACAATACATGGCAAAATGTTTATATTCGTATTATTCTTATGGTGAAGAGAATACTGCGTGTGATTCACAATTCATAAAAGTTGCTATTAGCAACCATCTCTTCTCACAGGTAGGAAAAAATTCAGAATGTAGAGTTGGCCATATTGACAAACATCCCAAACAGTCCTGCCAGTCGGATTTTCATAGTACATTGAAATGCTGCTACATTCGAAGATGAACAATATGGAATTTGTATTTACTTCGTTGGATAATGTATGAAAATACAGTGGTCGAAACTCGGGCAGAGAAAAAAGCTCGTCTTTTACCCTTTTTTTAATTTATTTACTGACGCAGAGGTTTTGGTGCCAGTATTTATCATTGTGCCTACAAAGCATGCCTGTGTAGTGCTACATATATTCGACGGCGGAAGTTAGTTGTGGCGGCACCCACCAACATTTTTCAGAACTTCCGCTTGCTTTGCACTCGATTCTAAGCCGCAGGCGGTTTTTTGGATTACAAAAACCGGAAAAAAAGTGCGCCTTAGATTCGAGTAAATACGGTATATTTCACTGTGTTCTTACGGAAACTGTTTTCAAAAATACTCACAAACATATCATGAAACAAATTATATTTTAAATTAGCATCAGGTCCCAAAGCAACTCATCCCAGTCTAACTGCTGCAAGCTTTTCCAAAAATTTGCAATTGTTAAATCGTTAACTGAATGTGCCATTTTGGAGGATTGTTTTGCAGTAGTGTGTGAAGCTAGGTCAGATACTGTAACTAGCTGTGCATCATGATCAGAAAGACCATTCTTAAAAGGATAAATGTTTATTTGATTAAATTTATCTTGATCTATGAAAATACTATCTATTAACGAAAGTGATTTTTCTGTTCAATTACATCTCCTTAAGAGTAAGGGTATTTTGTTTCAGAACTCTTACAATTACACATTTTCCTTGCTATTGCACTTCAAATGCCTTGTGTTGATGTTTTACCTTTTACTACAATCCCTCTGACATCCCGTTCAAGAAATAAACTCTCTTTTCTTTGTTATGCTAATTTTGGAGATTATTTTTGCTATCAAAATATTTAGTACATAACAAATTAAAAAATACATAACACTGACTTATGATTGTAAATCTCACCTCTTTTCAGGATACAACTGCCTCTGAGGTCCTGTCACGTCTGCTGCTTTCCTGCTTACTGATAAACTTTCTAATGTAGACAATGTCACAGGAACAGCGCCACAGTTGTCGTTAACTGTACATTCAATATTCCGGTCTTCGCTCACAATTGCTTCTTGTTGGTTATTGATTTCCTGGTCACTTTCTGGAATATTTTTAACACTGACACTGATACTCAAATCATCACCATCGTTACCATCACCACCACAACTACCACCCTCATCTTCATCACCATTATCATCTTCAACCACTTTATCACCACCAGTGGCATCAATCTCATGTTCTTCAATCTAAAACAAGTGAATTTTTTTATTACAATCATAGTAACTAAAGTAGAAGACAACATGTCATCACACACACACACACACACACACACACACACACACACACACATATTCATATCACCCTCCGCCCCAAATTCCTGTGACTTCAATTATTTTCACTACCTTATATTAGGGTAAATGTTCCTGAAAGACAGTGTTATCAAATAATTAGTTCCAACAATCAGCAGGGAAACAGAACACAAACAGCAGCCTGGACAGCACAATGGATAGCAATCTTAATACATTTGGCCTTTTCAATCAAAACATAAGAAGCTCTATACAATAAATATAAGTTTCTAATATGACTACAGGAAACTGAAAAATCTAAAGGTATTTCTACAGGTATACTATGCATGACAGTGCATCATTGGAGGTAACAGACATTGAGCAGATGCATCTAGAGAGAAACTAGTCGGTACAACTTTTCTGTAATAGTTAAACAAAAAATAGGGAGGGGGGTGGGGGATGGATACAAGAAAAGGGAGGAGTGGCTAGATACACAAAAACTGCAACAAAGTCCTAGAGCATAGACCTCAATCAGTGCTGCACTGAACTCTGAGTGCTATTCTTTAGTAACAGGCTTGGAAACAAACAAGATAGCAGAATGAATTTTTTGCTCTGCAGTGAAGTGTATGCTGATATGAAACTTCCTGGCCAATTAAAACTGTGTGATGGATCAAGACTCGAAATTTGGATCTTTGCCTCTCGCGGTCAAGTGCTCTACCAACTGAGCTACCCAAGCAGAACTCATGAATCATCCTCACAGCCTTGCTTCCACCAGTACCTCATCTCCTACCTTCCAAATATCACAGAAGTTCTCCTGAGAATCTTACAGCACAAGCACTTCTGGAAGAACGGATATTGCAGAGACAGGCTTAGCCACAGCCTTCACAGTTCGGCACACAGTTTTAATCTGCCAGGAAGTTTTTTTTATCAGTGCACACCCCATTGCAGAGAGAGAACTTGGAAACATCCCCCAAGTTTTGGTTAAGTGAACTCTCCGCAGTATCCTTTCTTCCAGAAGTGCTTGTCCTGCAAAAAGGAGAACTTCTGTAGAGTCTGGAAGGTAGGAGAAGAGGTACTGTTGAAAATAAGACAGAGAGTGAAGTTTGTGGGTCATTCTTTGGTAGCTCAGTTAGTAGAACACTTGCCTGCAAATCGTACAGGTCCGGCATTCAAGTCTGAGACTGCACACAGTTTTAATGTGCCAGAAAGTTTCATCCAAGATGGCAATTATGACACTTTACAGCCTCTAACATGAACATTTTAAATTTCGTGAAGCAATCAGAGAGAGCCATAATTAGACTTAGAGCTATAACGGGCAAGTGATTGTATGAAGAGATTTCAATACCGATTTCATCTGGGATACTGATTGTCGAGGGCACTAGAGTTGCTGATGTACACCTTAGGTTTGATCTCCATGGTAACATTCCCAACAAAAATAGGACACGGTGAAAAGAAATGGGCATTTCATTTCTAAATCCAGCCGCATTTTATAACACAATTGTGAATCCCATGATAAATGGTTTATCTGGTAGTCAAATGGCAGCAAAAGAAAAACCACATCGCTAATGTTTAACCAAGAAGGGAAAGTGGATTTTCACAGTTATTAAAGGTATTTGAAATTCATCTACTAGTTACAAAGATGGATTTCAAATACATCTGACAACTATAAAGCAATCATGGACACTATGGCTGTACCGCAGAACTGTAAATTTTGATGCAGTTACACTATTCAGGACGAATTTACAGGATGAAATAATGGGAAGAAGTCTGCCAAGGACATATAGTACAGGAAAAATTTGATTCTTTTCTTAAAAACATTCTAACAGCATTATAAACCCAGTTTTCCATCACAAAGGGTTAGATATAATAACTGTGAAGGTTGAGAGAAAGGGTGGTTAACATACGGGACCAAAGTATCGTGTGGTAGGAAGAGAAAGCTATATAAGTTATATTAACTTAATTATGTTGTTAAATTAACTTAATTATGTCATGTATTGGAAAATTTGACTCGTTCCGCATCATTACGAAATATCGTATTCATGATCCATGGAACTTGTATTAATCTAATCTAATCTATGTAAGACAGAGAACTAACTCTGATGAAGACTTAAAAAATACACTACAAGCATACAGCAAAATTCTTCACTGTCATTCAAAAGGCAAAATCCATGAAGTATGCACAAAAAGTTCAACACTTCAAGAACAAGGCCTTGACAATTTGGAGCATTACTAGACATGAAATGAATATACTCAGTAAAGCAAAGAGACAGATCATAATAAATTCAAATTATTAGCCACTAAAATTCATAATTGTAGCTGAATACACAGTGACAAAAAATAGCCACCAAAGGTGGATCTATCAGATTTACTTCGAAATGCATTATTTACTTTGACATGCATTGTATACTCAAACATTAGACATCAGTTTTGTCAAATCACCTGTTAAAGAGATCACAAAAATCTTTTCGTCACTAAAAAGCAGTAACTCATCTTATTATTACAGTATTTCAACCTAGGTATTAAATCCGTGTGCTGATTTGGTAGCATCTCCAGCGAGTTACTTTTGTAACTGTTCTTAGGTCATTTCATGAAAGACTGCTGTACATGGTAGCAATGCCAATTTGTAAAAGTGGAGATAAGCTACTGACCACTAATTATAGTCTCCTCTCCCTCTTTCCCGTGTTCTCAAAACATTTTTTGAAGATAGCCTACCACAGAGTACTCCATGTGAGACACTTTTTAACAGTTTGAATTATGTAAATGTTTCTATTCTGAGGAAGCAATATATGGATTCATGAATTCAGTTTCAGTCGAGCTAAACAAGAAAAACTGCCCTCTTGGCATTTCCTTTGGCCAAGGCTTTTGACGTAGGTCACAAAATTCTACAATGGAATGGTAATGTATTAAAGATATTCATCTTGGATGGATGGAGTCTTATCTTAAGAACAGAAAACAGGTGGCACATTAGGAAGTGTTACAACAGGAATAATAATAAATTCAGAGAGGAGAAACATGGTCTCCTGCAAGGTTCAGGGTTTTGCCCCTTCCTCTTCCTGACCTCTATAAACGATGTACCAAGAACACAGGAGGATTTTAAAAAAGGTAATGCTTACTGATGTCATAATTTTAATATTAACAAAAGATGGAAACAACTACATGCCAGCACAATTAGGACGGGGGGACAGAGCAGCTGCAAATATCATTCACACATTCATTCTTATTGTTCTGTATATACCATGAAGAAGAAAAACATTACAGGATGTGAGTTGAGTGTTACATTCACTTATCCTACCTTTTTAAAAAAATATAATACAATATTTTTGTCACAGTGGCATTTTCATGTTAATTCTCTCTACAGCCTGCAAATCATAATGTAGCATAGTGGCTTCTCCCATACACACTGGGGTGTAAAACAGTTGAAATAATTCCATGTGAAGTTGTCTGTGAGATTTAGATGTATTATTTGCATAAAATGATCAATTTATTTATTGGATTTAAGGCATACAGTCTCAGATGAAGATTAATTTTGATGAACGTTTATTTGGTAAAATGAACAAGAAGATTTGTACTGTCTGAGCAGAACTACACAGACTCAACATTGAAGCAAGCTCCAACATAGCAGAAAAACTCTTCACCGCCAGAGCAAAATTCTTCGAGTCCCACTCAGCGACTAAGCTGCTTTCTTGAAATTCTTTCCAGTGGCAGGAATCTACCTCTGGAATCATCTCCTTATTTATATCAGTGAACCAATAACAGCTCCACTTCAAAAGATAGTTAATGACACATCTACATAAGAAACAATAACGTCAACCTTTGTCGCTGTTTTATCCCACTACAGCCTTCTTTATAACAAGCTCTTCTTCATACCTCACTATGGCAAAAATATCACTTCAGTACATCTATAAATACGTTTTGTGCCTGCCATTGTCACTATTATTATTATTATTATTATTATTATTACACCAGCAGCAACAGCAACAGCAGCAATAGTAGTAGTAGCACTGCTAGTATTAAAAAGTGATCACGAACGAAGTTCAGAAAGTGTTGCAAGAAGAAAACAGTGTTATGAAGATTAAAATCAAGGACCCAGAAGCACTAATACCTCATTGTGAACAAGATGCAGTGAAAAATCCTTATCATGTTGTGAAAACTCGCAATCTGTTAGGCCTCAAATAACTGCTACAAAAGGAGAAAAAGTGCTTATTTTACATGACAGTCATGGCAGAAACAGTGGGAGTATACTACAAGGCAAATTAGGTAAAAAATTCAATGTGCAAAGTATTATAAAACATGGTGTGCCAATTACAGAAGTTATGAAACATGTGGACAAATTAACTGATACATTAATTGTTATTGGTGGCACAAATGACACTGAAAAACCTCTGGAAGAATTTCAGAAGAACATGATAGATTCTTTGGAATATATACTTAAACTCGCACACAAAACGAATGTAATAATTCATCCAATACTGCGTAGACATGATGCACAAGGCCTAAATGAAAAAAATTAGTTCTGTAAATTGTGTTATGGTAGAAAAATCAACACTGCCACAGGCGTATGTAACAAGAGATTATCTGCAAAATTTCGAAATTGAACAACTGAAAAGAAATGAATATACAACTCATGGTTTACATCTAAACAAACAATGAAAGATTCGCATTTGTAATAAGCCTGCTTCTTTCATACACATGGTGAAAACTGAAAAACCAAGTACCGGTACAGGGGAAAAGCATGCGAAAATGGACAATCAGATAAAAAGTGCCAATCTTGAAGTGAAAGTGCCACCCACGAAAAAACAGACAGTTACGGACCAGTATATAACAATAAATAAGCTTGAAGAAAGTCACAAAAACACACTTCCTAGTTTAAATTTCAAACCATCAAATGCAGCCACAAGGCAGTCATTAACGGACATATGGGTGAGAAAGGACGAAAAAAAAGTGGAAATAGAGAACATTTCAACAGAAGACAGGCAGGAACCAACACACGGTGAACCAGGAAGCCATACGTCAAACACCGTGAATGCCATACCTGGAAAACATGAGGATTTTTTCCCACTAAGTACACTAGCTAAAATAGTGAGGGAAGTGGTCAAGCAAGAAATGATTTACTCCCTTTACCTAATTTTAAATTACTCCATTAAAATGTTCAATCACCCTCAAATAAACTAAATTACATAAAAATAATGTTAAATAACCTAAATATTATTTCTGTAGTATGCTTCACAGAACACTGGTTCAAACAAGATACGTTAGAACAAACATGCATTCCTCAGTTCAAACTTGCAAGCGTGTTTTGTAGGAAAATATCGAGTCATGGGGGTACCTGTGTATATGTTAGAGAAAATATTGACTTCAATAGTGTAACTAGACACCATAAACTGTCCTGTGAAAAAGATATACAACACTTTATAGCTCAACTACCAAGGCAAAATATAGTTATTATTTGTGTATACAGATCACCAGATGGAGACAAAAAAGTGTTTTACAATTGCATGGAGGGACTCTTGGAAGAAATTCACTCTCCCAAGAAAAATATAATTATATGTGGTGACTTTAATATTGATTTCTCGAAATGCAATAAATTCAGAGATGGCATTATAAATCTTCTACAATCGTTCAACATCAGTGCAACGGTAACTGAAACAACTTGAAAAACGCCAACCTCTGCATCTATTATTGATCAGATTTGATAAATACACGCAACTATGCTTATAACATGCAAGTTGTAGACACAAGTTTTAGTGATCACAATGCTCAAATTCTTGCTATGAATATTTCAGGACACTCAATTCCCAGTAGAATATGACACACTGTAAGGAATTTCAGTACAAAAAAATGTGGAATATTTTTCTTTTCTCCTAAAGGGTGAAAGTTGGAAAGATGTATATGACTGTAACAATACCAATGAGAAATACTATTAGTTTATGGCTACATTCAAAAATTTTTTTTGAAATGGCTTTTCCCAAGAAAATATCTACATTTAAGCAAAATACTAATCCTGACTTTGTTACATATTTCAAAAGATACAAAAGAATACTAACACGTGTTATTTCAAAAGCAAAAAAAAACTAGAAAATGACAAAATACTGTGTAATTCCAAGAGTAAAACTAATGCAACTGGCAAATTATAAGGAAAGAAATGGGCAGCAGGCCAATTAATCACAGTAATATAGAGCTGATTATGAATAAAAATAAACTATCTTACCCAAACATGTGACTAGTGCTTTCAAGAATTATTTCTCTAATACAGCACAGCAGTTAATAAATACACACCTTGACAAGCAGCCAGCCAGTCACTAAGATCAAAAAATTCATTCAAATACATTATTCATGTATCCAGCAACACCTACGGAACTGTCAAGAATCCTAAAAGACTTGTTGTTGCTATGGCCTTCAGCCCAGAGATTGGTTTGATGCAGCTCTCCATGCTACTCTATCCTGTGCAAGCGTCTTCATCTCCGAGTAACCACTGCAACCTACATCCTTCTGAAACTGCTTAGTGTATTCATCTCTTGGTCTACCTCTACAATTTTTTCACTCCACAATTCTCTCCTAAAAGACTTACCTAATAAATAATTATTCAGTGGGTGTTGATGAGATACCAGATGTTATTGTCAAAGTTAGCACAAAATTTATTGTGGAACCACTAACAGACATAGTAAATTCATCTTTTGAGAGTGGTGTGTTTCCAAATAATCTAAAAACTGCAAAAATAAACCTTTGCATTAAGAATGGCGCAAAAAGTGATACTGCTAATTATAGGCCAGTTTCAGTATTGCCAGGCTTCAGGAAAATTATGAAAAAAATGTTCCTTAGAAGTTTAACAGTTTTCTTAAACAAGGAGAGGCTGATAAGTGACTCCCAATATGGGTTTAGAGCTGGATAGTCAACTCAGACAGCAAATTTTGCCTTCTTAAATGGAGTATTAAAAGCAGTGGGTGATAAGCAATATGTATCTGGACTATTTCTGGATCTAATGAAGCCTTTGATCATGGCATCCTCTTGTGCAAATTAAGTAATTATGGAATTAGAGGCCAGTCTGAGAGGTGGCTCCTATCATATCAGATTAATTGTCATTACGGAAATAAAACACAAAGATAGTGAAACACACAAAAATTTCTAGTTTTCACAGTGATGAGGAGAAAATTAAGTATGGAGTCCCACAAGGGTCAGTTCTGGGATCTGTCCTATTTCTGCTGTATATAAAGGACTTGGCTAGTAAAATACAAGATGGAACCACTGTACTCTTTGCAGATGAGATTAATATACTAATTAAATCACAGAATGAGGAAAATCTGCAGGAGGCTGCAATATCAGTTATGCACACCATAATGCACTGGTTGACGATCAATAAGCTCATCATAAGTTCTGTGAAAACTGTGGCAGTTAACTTCTATATCACACAAAACCTCCATCCTGCAAACCCTGTTTTCACTGTCGAAAGAAAAAATGTGTCAAAGGTCAGTCATACAAAATTTCTATGCATTCATTTTCAGGCAGATCTGAAGTGGGAGATGCACCTAAACATTTTAAATAAGAGACTAAATTCACTAGCATATGCTATTAGGATCCTCACTCAGACTACAAGCTGCTCATCAATGGTGACAATGTACCATTGTAATATACAGTCACTACTTATGTACGGAATAATTTTTTGGGGGAATTCTCCAAATTCTACAAAAACATTTAAAATACAGAAAAAGATTATCAGGGTGATAAAAAAGGTAAATGAAAGGATTCCTTTAGAGTCCTTTTTAAAACTCTCCAAATTTCTGCCACTGCCTTGCTTGCACATATACGAGATACTAATTTTCACAAAAGGGAGCATCTTAAAGAAGAAAGATTTCTTCAGACACAACTATGATATATACACATATGAAACTATCAGAAGATGAAGATAAAAGATGAACACAGTAAATACAAATGTATGCAAAAGAGGAGTGTTCATACTGGAGCTATGTTATATAACCATTTGCCGTCTTACCTAAAATGCATACCAACATTAAGTGCGTTAAAAATAAAGTTACAACAGTTGTTGCTTGACTGCTGCTTCTATTCTTTGTCTGAATTTATATAACATCATAATAAGTAAACCTCTTTTGCCAAATTTTACTAACTGTCATTTCACAAATAGTTTACATCGTGCTTATCATGTCATCTCACTTAATAACTGCTATTATGTATTGTAAATTAACTAGGTTTACCACTGTCCTACATCACATGTACAAACAATGTACTAAAATGATGCCTGGACTAATAAATAAATAAATAAATATTAGTTCTGAATCAGTACTATTTATCAATATTGTCTTTACATACATTCAAATCATTTTTAATTCTAGTAATACAATTTTATTATTATTTGTTACATTAAAATTACTGTAATTTCTTAGTTAACTTGATTGTTAAAAAATGCTGTATGTATGAAATCCTGGTTCAATGTAGGAGAGGGCTCGAAAGCTTTAACCTGATCAGATTAAATAAAGTAATTAATTGAATAAAAATTTTGAGGTCCAAGATTTGCAAACTGTACTGAGAGTTAACATATATGCATATTTGGTGGATACTGAAATAAAGTCTGTAAAAGTGGTGTTTCCTATCTTACAAATGAACTTGTAATTTGTTGACATATATCTTTAGCAGTCCAAAAGCAGGGAGCATTTGCAGTTTTAGGAAAGTTGCCACTGCACTGACAGTGTTATGTTCTCTTCAAACAACACAGCATGAGGGAACATAATGCAAATCACAGTAAAAATTAAAAAAGCCAAGCAAATAACAGAAACTTGATCAGTATACTGTGTTAATAATAAAATATTGCATTACTATTCATTTTTATTTTAATGAAATAAATTAGAAAGAGAGATGGTACTTTGAAAAAAGGTTCAGCCTCCTCACTTACAATAAATAATTGCTGTTTCTCTCTTGTTATTGTTGTTGCCTACAGTCTTAAGATATTTGATGCAGCTCTTCATGCTAGTCTACCCTGTGCAAGCCTCTTCTTCTCTGCATAACTACTGCAACCTACATCCATTTAAACCAGCTTACTGTATTCGAGCCTGGTGTCCCTCTACAGTATTTACTCCCTAAAACTTCCTTCAAAATGGTTCAAATGGCTCTGAGCACTATGGGATTTAACTTCTGTGGTCATCAGTCCCCTAGAACTTAGAACTACTTAAACCTAACTAACCTAAGGACATCACACACATCCATGCCCGAGGCAGGATTCGAACCTGCGACCGTAGCAGTCCCGCAGTTCCGGACTGCGCGCCTAGAACCACTAGACCACCGCGGCCGGCTGAAACTTCCTTCAATTGGCAAACTGACCAACTGATGCCTTGGGATGTGTTACATTAACCGATTCATAGTTTACTCAAGTTATATAGTTATTCATTAATCAACAACCAATCATGTACCTGATACAGATTTCGTCAACTACATGGACATTTTTTGGAACATATATATGAGATGTGTGCACACAGTTTTGTAGATTCCTACATACAACACTTTTACACATGCAACATAACCTACTAAAAGTGAACTCATAGGTCAGTGACAGATTTATACTGTTATTTACAAGATGAACAAACACAGTGAAATTACAAATTTCAATGACAGCAAAATAAAAAATATAAAGTCATCCTGATTATGACACATTTCCTGTTGTGCATGGTTTCTTTTGAAATACTTTCCTCTTCAACTGATACGCCACTCCCAATGCCATTTCCACTTTCAGAAGCAGTCTTGGAACACCTCTTGCTGGATCAAGTGAAGTATCATTTGCGAATTTTCTTTTATCTTGTCTATCGTTCAACTTTGTAAATAAAAAAAAGTTGCAGTGGCCAGGCCTGGAGAGTACGGGGGATGAAGCAGCACAGTGATTTCGTTGTCTGTGCAACAGTGACGCACCAACAGGGATGAATGTGTGGGTGCATTATCTTGATGCAAGAACCATCAATTGTGTCGCCTTATTTCAGACCGTTCCCTTCTAACATGCGTTGCAAAACATCCCGATAGTGCCATCGATTAACAGTTTGTCCTACCGGTAACAACTCAGACAGCACACTTACAAATCACTTCATGGTCATCCTTTCATCTGACCTGGTGGGAATCCCAAACACTGCTCAAAAACAGGTCACAACAGTGTTCCATATATGGTTTCTATTATCGATGAGATTCATTCTCCTAAAATTCTCCCAATAAACTGAAGTCAACAATTCGCCTTCCTTGCTTCTGTCCTAACATGCTTGCTCCATTTCATATCGCTTTGCAACATTATGCATAGATATTTAATAGATACGACTGTGTCAACCAGTACACTAATAAGGCTGTACTCGAATGTTATGGCATTGTTTTTCCTACCCATAAGGATTAACTTACTTTTTTCTACATTTGGAGCAAGCTGCCATTATCACACCAACTAAAAATTTTGCCTAAGTCATCCTGTATGCTCCTTCAGTCACTCATTACGGTACTTTCCTATATACTACAACATCACCAGCAAACAGTTACAGAGCGCTGTTCAGCCTTGTCCGATCTTTTATGATTATACAGTAGCAGAATGGTCCTATCACACTTCCTTAGGGCACTCCTGACGACAGCCTTGTTTCTGAAGAATACTTGCCATCAAAGACAATGTACTGTGTCCTATTACTTAAGAAGTCTTCAAGCCATTCACATATTTGGAAACCTGTTTTGTATGCCCAGACCTTCCTGAACAATCTGCACTTGAGCACCGCGTTAAACGTTTTCCGGAAATCTACTACGATCAGATTTTTATTTTTTATTTTTTTTATTTTAGTTCTGGTGGAAGAAGGTTGTAAATTTTGTTTCCCATTTGTATGGTGTTATCTGCAAATGACCTTTTTTCCTTGTGTCATAGGAGTGGTTACCAAGGTTTTTGTTTACAGACTCTAAATGCTGCAAAGTAAACAAGCCAAAATAATGGTATATAACCATGCTATGGGCAGGATTTTAAACTCTCTGAAAAGTTGCCTACAGTGTTCACACTACTTATTAACACAGAGTATTCTCACACTTGCTTCTGTAATTTAAAATGGTAGAAGCTTCAGACCTAGTTCTCCAAAAAAAGACAGACTAAACCATACCATAGCTAACAAATAACTCAAATACAGCATGATACACATGCTTTAATTAATTTTTTCCCCAATTCAGTTCACTGTCTCCTTATAGGTATTCAATTCAATCTACACACCTAATCTTTCAAAATTTCCTATTCTCTTCTTGTCTTAACTGCTTACTCTCCACGTTTTGCTTCCATATGATGCTGCACACCCCACACCTACTTTCAGAAAACACTTTCTAAAGCTTAATGTGATATTGGATGTTAACACAGTACTCTTTTTCAGAAATGCTTTCCTCACTACTGTGTCTGCATTTTATATTCTCTCTACTTCAGCCGTGATCCATTACTTTACAGCTCAAATAGCAAAATTCTTTCACTACCTGTAGTGTCTCATTTCCTAATCTAATTCCTTCTTTATTGCCTGATTTAATTCAACTACATTGTTTTATACTTGTTGGTGGTCATCTCATCCTTTTTCAAATCTCCACTCATTTGGTTCAACTGCTCTTCAAAGTTCCTTGCCATCTCAGACAGGATTACAATGTCATAAGCAAATGGCAAAGTTTTTATTTCTTCTCCCTTAACTTTAGTTACCTTTCCAAATTTCTGCTATATTTTCTTCATAACTTGATCAATGCACAGACTGAATAACACTTAGGATAGGCTGCAACAATGTCTCACTTCCTTCTCAACTATGGTTTCCTTTTTACGTCACTCAACTCTTATAACTGCAGACTGGTTTCTGCACAAGTTGTAAATAATTTTTCACTCCCTGTATTTTAACCCTACTACTTTCAAAATTTTGATGATAATAGTCCAGTCAACACTGTCAAAAGCTTTCTCTAAATCTACAAATGCTATAAAGGTACGTTTGCTTTCCTTCAATCTATCTCCTAGGATAAGTCATAGCATCTGTATTGCCCCACGTGTTCCTGCATTTCTCGGGAACCATAAGTGATCTTCCCTGAGGTCGGCTTCTACCAGTTTTTCCATTCTTCTGTCCCTGAGGTTGGCTTCTACCAGTTTTTCCTTTATTCTGTAAAGAACTCATGTCAATGTTTCGCAATGCCAATGGCCTTGCCACAGTGATAACACCAGTTCCCGTCAGATCACCAAAGATAAGTACTGTCAGGCTGAGCTAGCACTAGGAAGGGTGACCATCTGGCCTGCCAAGCGTTGTTGGCAATTGGGGGTGCACTCAGCCCTTTTGAGGCAAACTAAGGAGCTACTTGACTGAGAAGTAGCGGCTTCAGTCTCATAAATGTACATATGGCCAGGAGAGCAGTGTGCTGACCACATGACCCTCCATATCCGCATCCAGTGGTGCCAGTGGGCTGAGGATGATATGCTGTCCGGACAGTACCAATGGGTCTTCATGGCCTGTTCAGGCAGAGTTTAGTTTAATTTTTGCAACCATGACTTATTAAACTGAAGGTTTCATAGTATTCATACCTGTCAGCACTTTCCATCTTTAGAATTGGATTTATTAGATTCTTTCTGAAGTCTGAGAGTATTTCAACTGTCCCATACACCTTGCACAACAGGAGGAATAATTATGTCACAGGATCTCCGAAAAATCTCAATAATTCTGCGGGCATGTCATCTACCTTCTAGTTACGCTTGCTTCCACAGCCTCTTATTTCGCCACTAGCTATATGTGTGTAGTCATTTTGCACTTTCTGTCAATCTCATTTTTTAGATGTCTGTAGTCTATATGTGACCCTCTTCTGCCTTACCTATTTTCTCTCTCAAAGTTACCCAATCGTCTTCTACCATATTCCTTTCCCCCACTCCAGTCCAACATTGCCTAATATTCCTTTTGATACTCTCAAGAACCTCTAGTTCCTTCAATTTATCCAGGTCCCAACTTCTTAAGTTCTGACCTCTTTGCAACTTATTCAATTTTAATCTGCAGTTCATTACCAACAAATTTTGGCCAAGTTCACATTTGATCCTGAAGTTGTCTTACAATTTAAAATCTGGTTTTGAAATCTCTGTGTTGCCACAGATGGTCCAGTCACATTAATATGACCACTGCCTATGTTTGACGTTAACATGCCATAACCACTCACAGATGGCAAGTGGCAGCACTACCAGTGGAAGGTACATAAAGCGGTGCTGGGACGAATGTGGGAAACAGTGTAGTCTTTCCAGAGTGAGATTTTCACTCTGCAGTGGAGTGTGCGCTGCTATGAAACTTCCTGGAAGATTAAAACTGTGTGCTGGACCAAGACTCAAACTCAGGACCTATGCCTTCCGCGGGCAAGTGCTCTACCAACTGAGCTACCCAAGCACGGCTCACGCTCCGTCCTCACAGCTTTACTTCTGCCAGTACCTTGTCTCCTACCTTCCAAACTTTACAGAAGCTCTCCTGCGAACCTTGCAGAACTAGCACTCCTGAAAGAAAGGATATTGCGGAGACATGGCTTTGCCACAGCCTGGGGGATGTTTCCAGAATGAGATTTTCACTCCTGTAAGAGCTTCTGTAAAATTTGGAAGGTAGGAGACGAGGTACTGGCAGAAGTAAAGCTGTGAGGACGGGGCGTGAGTCGTGCTTGGGTAGCTCAGTTGGTAGAGCACTTGCCCGCGAAAGGCAAAGGTCCCGAGTTCGAGTCTCGGTCCGGCACACAGTTTTAATCTGCCAGGAAGTTTCAGTGTAGTCTTTGTCATAATGTGGAAACGGAGTGATTTATATGATGTCCAAAAGGGCATAATCATTGGCCTAGTGGAAGCTTTACCGAAACAGGTAAGTTTGTAAACTGTTCAAATGCCACCACAATTAAAATATACTGTGAATGGCAAAATGGCCCTATCCAAAACTGGCACAGGCCATAGAGGACAGAGGTGAATGATTGCTACCGAGATGTGTAAGGGCGAACTGACACACAACTGCTTAGCAACTGACCGCCTAGATGAACCAGAGCGCTACCAAGTGTCTCTTCAACAAACAGTCAGCAAATGTTGCTTCTGAGTATGAACTTCCACGGCAGGCACCTGGTTCATGCACCCATGCTGACTGTTCATCAGCAACGAAGGTTGGAATTTGCATGCCAATACTGCCACTGAACGTTCACTGAGTCGCGACTGGTGACATTTTCAGATGAATCACATTTTATGCTTCATCGGACAGATGGCCATTGACATTTATGGCTTAACACGTCTGAAAGCAAATTCCCTGCAACCAAGAGGGGGCTTTATGGTTTTTGTGACATTCCCTGAGTGATATCATCATTCTGGAAGGCACAGTGGATCAACACAAGTATGCATCTATCCTTGGGGACCGTGTCCACCCCCAACATGCAGTTTGTTTTTTCAGCACAATGGTATCTCCAGCAGGGCAATGCAATGTGTCACATAGCTTGCTGTGTACAACAGTGGTGCTCAAAATTTTTGGAAACCGATACCAGCAATGAAACAGTTCGGCAATTATTGATATTTTCTTATCACTTTTCTTGTACTCTTGTTTAACAAGAGTATATTTCAATCTCTCTGGAAAAATGATCAAGTTGTTCAAGCATTACACATTTAAGAAAAAACTGTACTTATTACATGGGAACAACTCTCTAGTATTCTGCTGGGAACACCATTAGGTCCAGATGAGCTTTTATTTCTGAGAGAGTATATAACTTCCTTAACTTTAGAAGAGGAAGCAAGTGAGACATCCATAAAACTGAATTTTATGTGAATTGCTTTTTCAACATACTTTTCTGATTTTTCTCTTGAACTGTTTGCTCCTACTACATGTCAGATATCTGTGACTTATCATTTATAGCCTGTCCATTTCAACAGTGATATTATCTTGTTCTGTAACCTGTTGTCCTGTCTCTTCATTTCATTGCATTCCATATGCACTTAAGTCTGTGTTGGAATTCCTGATTTCTGGCTTAATGTGCATGTTCCTTGGTTTTTAATAGCTTTTTTTAATAGCTTTTTTTCGGTTGATGCAACATCTTTACTAGTTCCCATCAACAAATATATTTCCCTTTTCCCTTCGCAAGACACTTTAATCCCTCTAGTGATCTACAGTTTTTACATGACTGTTTAATTTCCTTTCTGATTAGTTCGTGGGAAAAGCTATTTTCAAATAATGATATGAATTTATCATGGAATAGATTGAATTTTATGTCAACATTTGTTTCACAAAATATCCATCACAGGCCATCACTTGTAAACTATTCTTAAAAATTTCTGTTATGGAGTCATTAATTATGCTAATTGATTTCCACTTATTGTAAGGCACTATTTTCTTTATCCTAAATATCTATTCATCGTGACTGGAAAGAGCATTTGTTGCTGGGCACATGGTTACTTTCTTGCTTTGAGCTTTGTCAAAGAAAACATTATTAATCGGAATTCTATGTCTTTAGTTAAACATGTTGGAAAGCTAATTCCCAAAATTAAGCTGTAGGCACCAAATAAGGTTTAAAGATAATTTTTCCTACCAGAAATATGTAAAACATCTACAATGAAATCTCCACAGACCATTAATTGCTTCTTGTTGTCTGACGGCATACAAATGCCTTATAAACATTTCAACATTTCCCAGCAAGGACCTATATACAGTTAAATTAAAAGTGAACTATTTCTCAATACTAATTCACAAGCACTCACTTCTCTGTGCCGATATCTACAAAATTCACTTATTTGAATGTTCCTGGACAAGTGTTCTGTCTTAATACATGTAACAACTCCTTCTTTTCCATATTTCTTTGATATGAGTAAGATGCTAGCATGTAATCCTTTATATTTAACTCCTATAATCGTGTGGCTGAGATATACCACTTCTGTCCACGGGTTTCAATGAATATTTTTTTGTTTGAGAAATATGTAGCACTGACAAGAGCATTCTACCAATGAGAACATGGACTACATATGCCGTCAGATATCAGTGCTTATCTGGCTGCTAAAATTGTAGGTATCATTATTACAATTAATGTAAAGAATCAAAGCACTACTCATCAGCACATTTGGGTCTATGTAAGATTTTTGAAGTGAGTTATTCCAGAACCAGCACATCAAGCATGCTTATGTATTATTTTCTGGCCTTTTATGTTCATATATGGGAAAATATGAAAAGGTGCATGTTGCGATTCTCAGATATTCACCTGGGAGTTTGAGTATAGTTTGTAAAAATAACAAGTTGAATGAAGGTTGGATAACAACACGTAAAACGGGAAAAGGTTTGTTTCTTTTTGGTAGGGATAAAAGCTTCAGTGCCATATAGGATTTGCTCCAATTTTTGTTTGATTCCTTTTGAGTAAGAAGAGTAGTAGGGTGGAAATGTTACATAATTAGTATGATTACTAGATTTTTTTTCCCCTATGACTCAATACTACTCCAACCAATGTACTAAATATGCTAAATAAATCATCAGTGGTCTAGTATCATACATTAAATTTTGTACATGAAAAAAAGTTATTTTCTTACCACTTGTGCAATTTTAATGTCAAAATACTTGTTTGAAGGCAGCAAAAAAAAGATTTAAGTAAGAAAAGGGTCAAACAACAATATTAAATATAGATAATAAGATTCAAAAGAAGGTTTTTTCCCAATGAGCTATTTTGCAATACCTCTGAAACACAGATAATGCTTAAGCAGTTAGCGATGTATTAAAAAAGCATTGCCATTCAAATTTCAAGAAGACATTATGAAGTTAAAAATTATAACATATTCACCTTTACAGATAGAATTCAGAGTTGGTGACAGTTTAATGGTTTTAATTAGTATAAGAATGCATTGTACTCAGCACATCTCATTATAGAAGCAATAGAAAAGTCCAAGTGATTTATCAGTCCATGCGTAACAGTGCATGGTACCAAAATGTTCCTAAAAGCCATGGGTGAAAATGCCTGCGATTTTTCAGGGGGTCATATCTCGGGTTCAATAGATCACAAAGACAAGGAAGGGGTCAAGTATTTTCAATAGTCCTTGGCCTAATGACCATTTGTTACCTATCGAAAGAACAGGCACCTTTAGTTATCCTACAGTGCAGGCTCAAAATTTAAACATTACACACTTCCTGCCGCCCAGACAAATTGCGTAAGACAGTTGAGTTTTTTGCATTAGGTATAGTCTTGGGTGGACCTGAGGTGACTTATAAAAGCATGATTTGTTCATGGTCAGTACCCAAGAAAACCCCAAAAACAATGATTTTTTGGGTATGTAAAGTATCATTTGTGAGGTTGGCCACTCCTACAATTTCTATTCATGGCAGATCATCGAAAATTTTTGTGTATGCTGCTCAGAGGATATTCTCCGGTAACTTCAAAACTTTATATATGTTATATGTTATCAAGACCCAGGAAAAACTGGTTATTAGTGGTTCTTGCACCAAGGACCACAATTATCTAAAGAACTAAGATCAGATTAGATTTAGATTAGATTCAGTTATCGTTCCATAGACCCAAAAAATCAGATGATTCTTGTGGGTGTGGAACATGTCAGAAAGCATAACAAAAAAACATAAAACATTTGAATATAATATTTACTACCCTGATCATTCATCAGGAGATTGTCGAAATAGGTGAATACAATGCGCTAAACTGGAACAGCTAATATTTAAGAATTAACACACTGTCAGAATGAAACGATGTTATGCACTATTAACAAATTTAGCATACACAAAATACATAATCTTGACTGTTGTGACCAAGTGCTGACAAAACTGAAATTCAACAGACATTTTTACTTAAGCTGGCTCAACAGTCTCTAATAAGATATTCATCTATACAGTAGAAGGAGTTGCCTATCAAAAAGTCTTTCAAACTCTGTTTAAACTGAGCTTTATCTGAAACCAAGTTTTTAATGGTTGCTGGCAATTTATTGAAAATCTGTGTTCCTGAATAATGGACCCCTTTTTGGACCAAGGTAAGTGACTTTAGGTCTTTATGTAGATTGCTCTTATTCCTAGTATTGATACTATGTATTGACCTATTGGTTGGAAAAAGATATATATTACTTGCAAAAAATTTCATTAAAGAATAAATATACTGAGAAGCTGTGGTCAGAATACAAAGTTCCTTGAGGAGGTTTCTACATGATGTTCTTGAATTTAAACCACAAACGATTCTTATCACACGCTTTTGCACCCCAAAAACTTTTGCTCTGTTTGATGCGTTACCCCACAAATGAATAGCTCAGATTTTAACTGTACATTCTTTTAGGCATTCATCTGGAAATGACATTTTTCCCATTTGCAAAAATCTGTATCTGTTATCATGATACACCCAACAGACCATGATTTTTGGGTACCACAAGTACCAATTGTGGTGATGGCCACTTCTATAATTTCTATTCATAGCAAATCGTCAAAATTTTTACTGCATATTCTTATGATGATGTTGTCAGGGAACCAAAAACTTTGTCACGAGAACATATTTGAATGCTTTGTTGTGAAAAACAGCAGCAGAGAGACAGTGACAGCGGAAGAAGAGAGAGGAGACAATGGTGCTGGGAGAAAGAAAGTGGCAATGAAAGAGACGGACAGATGGATGAAGACAATAGCGGCCATTGAGGGAAGAGATACTGATGGTCAGTGAGAGGCAGTGGCAGTAAACGAGAAAGAAAGGTGCACAGAGACAGAAGCAGTGGGAGCAAAAGACAGAGGAGACCATGGAAGTGAAAAATACAGACGATTGGAGACCATATATAGGCTTGCGAGGGTCTGGACCCTCCCAGACCAGCAAACTTTAACAAATAGGTATAGGAGAAGGCGCATTTTGAAGCAAAATTTTAAACACATGGGTATGGGAGGAAAGTAAGTTTGACCCCCACACAATTTTCTAGCTGCCAAAGCGTCGTGGAGACAGTGGCAGTGGGAAAGAAAGACATAAGGAAACAATGTGAGAGAGGAGACACTGGCAGTGGGGTACACTGTAAATCAATGGGAGAAAAAGAAGGCAAAGGAGAGAGATATATATATAAACACTGGCAGTGATAAGAGGGATACTGAATATGAAGGCTTAACTAAAAAAAAGATTGGGTAAAAGGATTTAGAATGTCCTATGTTAAAAGAGTGTGAATATGTTCACATGCAAAATTTTTGGTGAGGAAAGCGGAATGAGGATTGAGGCACTTGATTCCCCAAATTTCTGTCAGGGCCTTTAAAAAAGGAACATATTCACCTTCTTTGTCTCCAACAAGAGCATATCCTCACTGGTCAGAGTATCATTCAGCAATTATGACTCGATGGTTCTTACAAAACCATCATTTTTTACCAGTTACGGTTATATTAATCTCACAGGATGAATCAGATAACACCATTTCAAACTATATGGACCTAGGAATGTTGTAAGGCTAGTGTGACACATTTAACAGTAGTTGTCACTACCACATTACATACCTGACTTTATAAAAATAAACCAAAAAGCAGTACTTATAGTGGACTGATGCGAGGAGCACAGAGGCACATAACAGGAAACATTACATGTTAGGTGTCTTTGTGTTCCACACTTCGCTCTGCTATATGTGAGTAGTTGCCTACCTTTATTTTAGTGTCTTGCTCCATCCAGGATTTTCATCATTGTTATAAAAAAACAATACCTAATATAATTGTTGACTTTCCTGCCATGAGTGAAAATAATAGCCAATATAATTGGCAATTTTTCGGCACAGATATGGTTTAGTCATTAACTGAATTCACAATGTTCTTGATCAAAATCCAACATTAGCAAGAGAACTGCAACTGACTAATTACAAAGTCAGTCAAATGGTGAGATATACATTTATTCATGACTGCGGTCTTAGATGCTACGAAAGTTTGTGCAAGGAACATCTACCAGCAATTACTGGTTGAAGAATAGGACACAAACATCTAAATGTGGTCATCAAGCCATGATAATCTACTTTCGTTGGATGTCAGCTGTATGGTGGTACCTAGACAGATGTCAAATCTACACACACGCTCTTGCAGAGAATGACAGATTTGTGTGCGATAAA
Source organism: Schistocerca piceifrons (assembly GCF_021461385.2). Taxonomy (NCBI): domain Eukaryota; kingdom Metazoa; phylum Arthropoda; class Insecta; order Orthoptera; family Acrididae; genus Schistocerca; species Schistocerca piceifrons. The sequence goes on along the minus strand of NC_060141.1, from coordinate 139,367,963 downwards.
CAATTTATTTATTTTGTTCTCAGTAGTAGTGAATGTAGATGCCTTTGTAGCAGGAATGATTTTTGTTTGTTTTGAAACTGTGAGTGACAATTTTTGCATGGTAGCGATCTTCAGCATGGGCATTACCACTCGAGGGTGGGAGGAGGGGGAGCCGGGTGGACATGACTCCCATTTTTTTGAAAAGCTATTTCAGAGTTCTGAGTCTGATTGAGGAAAATTTACACCACGGAATGAATATAAGCAAACTTATCTAATTACACATACTAAAAGATCTTGTGCAGTAAGAGTTAAGGATTTGCAGGATTTGCTAACATGCCAGTAAATTAAGTCCACTTATATTATTCACTAAAAAGACAATATTCCAAGTTGTAAGGAACTATGTTGGTTCAACTACAAGTGATGAATAAGCACAAATATTCTTGCTTTTACTGTAAGTTCGAAGGACGGGTGGCCTGAAGGCAGATGACACACAATCAAACATGGCACGACGATCATTCACAGTCTGGTGTAATAATAAAATCATAATCAATGCATATGAAGTGTGTTTACAGCAATACATCAATACTGTCTTTCTTTGAAAGGTAGTAGCAAACATAGTTTATAGGATTTATCAACCCTTTCTTTTTTAGCTGATCTAAATATAGCATACAGCCTATTATGTTCTGCTGCACATATTTTTCCTTGATTCTTCCCTACAAAAAGGTTTCTTATAAACTAATAATTTACCCACTGGGATTCGCCAGCATTACTCAATAAAAGAAAACTACACAATGTGAATTACTGGAGGATATTCTTGTAAAGAAATAGGATTCCAGTCTGCTTCGAGTTTTACAAGTGTAGGTATATACTTTATGAAACACTTTGTTTTTTGTGGCAGATTATTTTCACTTTCATAAACTGGTTTCAATAATCAAACTAATACAGTATTTAAAACTGCAGTGGCCTTTCTCTGTTACTTAAATACATGGTAATTGCAAAATAGTTTCAATCCAGGCATAAATTAGCATAGTTTTCTAATCTTAAGTGCCCTTAAAATATATAGTATGAGACATCCAGAATGCTCCAAAATATGGTTTCAGGTACCAATTTTTGTCAAATATTTTAAGGGAACCTCCCGTTTAGACCCCTTAGATCCCCTCGTGATCTATACCCTACCTACACTCATGCTCATAAATTAAGGATAATGCTGATACATGGTAAAACAACACTCTGGTGGGCGGTTTGTGGGTTTAAATCACCTCGGGGTATGACTATGCGATGCATTTGACCTGCGGTCATCGCACGGTGGCGCTGGCAGCAGTTCACATACGCAGAGGTGTGTTGGTGCATGTCAGAGTACGGTGCAGCGAGTAAGTGTGCCGACGTGTCAGACGTGCTAATGGTGACTGTGTGTTGAAAATGGTTCAAAGAACACATACTGATGATATTATGAGGGGTAGAATAATAGGGCAACTGGAGGCTGGTCAAACACAGCAGGTCATAGCATGGGCCCTCTGTGTGCCACAAAGTATGATCTCAAGATTATGGCAACAATTCCAGCAGATAGGAAACATGTCCAGGCACTACAGTGTGGGATGTCCACAGCGTACAACACCACAAGAAGACCGATATCTCACCATGAGTGCCCACAGACGGCCATGGAGTACTGCAGGTCGCCTTGCTCGGGACCTTAAAGCAGCCACTGGAACAGTTGTCTCCAGACACACAATCTACAGACAACTGAACAGACATGGTTTATTTGCCTGGAGTCCTTCAAGGTGCATTCTACTGACCACTGGTCACAGGAGAACCCATAAAGCCTGGTGCCAAGAACACAGTACATGGTCACTGGAACAGTGGTCCCAGGTTATGTTCATGGACGAGTCAAGTCCAGGTATAGTTTGAACAGTGATTCTCACTGGGTTTTCATCTGGCATGAACCAGGAACCAAATACCAACCCCTTAATGTCCTTGAAAGGGACCTGTATGGAGGTCATGGTTTGATGGTGTGGGGTGGGATTATGATTGGTGCACGTACACCCCTGCATGTCTTTGACAGAGGAACTGTAACAGGTCAGGTGTATTGGGACGTCATTTTGCACTAGTAGGTCTGCCTTTTCAGGGGTGCAGTGGGTCCCACCATCCTCCTGATGGATAATAACGCACAGCCCCACTGAGCTCCCATCGTGGAGTACCTTGAAACAGAAGATATCAGGCGAATGGAGTGGCCTGCCTGTTCTCCAGACTTAAAACCCATTGAATACGTCTGGGATGCTCTAGGTCGATGTATCGCTGCACATCTTCAAACTTCTAGGACACCTCCGGAGCTTCGAAAGGCACTGGTGCAGGAATGGGAGGCTATACCCCAGCAGTTGCTCGAGCACCTGATTCAGGGTATGCCAACCCATTATGTGGCTTGTTTATGTGCGCATGGTGATCATATGCCATATTGATGTCGGGGTACATGCGCAGGAAATAGTGGCGTTTTGTAGCACATGTGTTTTGGGACGGTTTTCTCAACAATACTGTGGACTTGCAGAACATTGTCGTGTGTGTTTCCTATGGGCCTATGCTATTAGCGCCAGTTCTGTGTAGTGCCACGTTGTGTGGCACCACATTCTACAATTATCCTTAATTTATGAGCATGAGTGTATAAACCATCATCATCCCTCCCCAATAATTTAGTTCTGGTAGTGATCATGATCTTCAGTCAGCAGACTTTGAAGTGTGGCACTATCCAATTCATTTACTGTTATCAGTTAACGAAATATAAAGAACATGAACTTACGTAAGTATAGATTAAAATTCTGTCAGTGTATTTGAGGGTCTAACAAGAAGAAGGAGAAGAAGAAGAAGAAGAAGAAGACGAACAATCAAATCGGGGGAAATGTTCATGCAAATCATGGAGAGGATGAATGAATTAAAACAACTTCAGGATGATACAAAGATTTAACAAAAATGTAAGTTAGAAGTGTTAAAAAAGATGGTACAGAAATTGTTCTCAGTAAAAAATGAAATCAATGCTGCGTGTGTGATGATCACAAAATGAGCATGGCACTCTTCAGAGTGGACACTGAGGGCCAGTTAGCAATAGTGAATAGGGAGGTATCAAAACATAAATATGGATCTAATCAGAAAATTTTTCAGTTGGCAGTGAGACTTAGCAGGTCTGCCATGAAATGGCTGAAGTGAACGGCAGAGAGATCAAAATTCTGTCTTGATTAAATTGGAAACAAAAGAAACAGACAACATTAATGAAATGGAACAACAAGTCATAACACATGCTCAGCAATGCAAAGACCGTGTGGACAGAAAAACTGTCCAGACTCAGAGGTGCCTCTTATATAAGTTATGATTGAATAACGAGTTGCCTGCCAGTGTGGGTGTGACTCAGAGATAGAAACACACAAATTTGCCAGCAGTGATTTGTTCGTTCTTTTTATACTCTTCTGCTTATTAGGAACATGGGAATTTGAAACAGACATCTCCCACGGAAGTCAGGAAGTTGAAAGAACCATTTTCCCAAGATAATTTTCCAGTGATGAACAGCAGTTTGGAGGGTAATGAAACTGATGCAGGCTAAACAAGTATTTCAGATGAGCTTAAGTATGAAATAAAGAAGGGAGTTCTAAACAATATTTCCATTCTTAAACAAATGGTGATGTCCATCACATAATATTCTTAAGATATTTTCATAATGCAATACCAAAAGCTTGGGGTAGCCACAAAAGTGTTCAATTTATGGTGGAGACAGTGCCCAGTGGGGTACGGCAAACTTGGAGAATTTTACATCAAGCAAACAATTTTCATAGGGATTTAAATCAAAGTTCTGGTCAGAAGGAGCAAAAATAAACTTACAGTTTGAACTTTTTGAAGCCATATACAGAAGGAATGGGTGGTAAATGGCATTTTGTAGAACATTATTTGAATAAAACTAAGTATTTAGATGAATCGGTTAATGAATCCCGTTCAATAGAAATACTCGCCAGTCATTCACCTAATAGAGAGAGGGTGGGAGGTAATGGCAGGGAAAAAGTGAACAGTACAGAGCAATTCCTAGAATTCATAAATAAGGTAGATTATTTATTCAGTTCTGGAGAAAGAGTTAAAACCAAAAGGACGAATTCTGCAGATGTCAGTGGAGAAGGAAACTATAATCGCAATAGAAAACAGAGGTACTGAAATAATTTTAACAGGAGGAGTAACAATTAATATAAAAACAGGTAGAATTATGGTCATCAAAGCAATATAATGAATTTGACACCACAAATAGAAATTAAGGAACAGGGACGACAGCAAAATCAGCTGCACCAACCAAGTACTTTGAATGGCAACCTGTCATTTATAACAGCTGATTACAAGAGGGTCAGTTGTTCAAGTATGAGTTATTGGAAGAGGTGGAGAGAGAAACCCCTATAGTAAATAACTTATGTGTGACATGAACAATCATGGGGAAAAAGAGTAGATATGGTTGTGTATACTGCAAGTGAAGTTAGTATAATACTCAGGGGTTTTGTGAGGAAAATCGGGGAAAATGGAAGCACGTCCTTCACTCCAAATAACTAAACTTCATTTCACAGGTGTCACAGCTTCCAAAAGAAAGAAGATTGAGGAGGATGTTTTATTAGCTTTTGACACTGAAGGAATGCATTTCCAGCAATCCAGGTTAGTGGTAGCAGATTAGAATCTGAAAATTTTATTGGGCCTTGAGTGGTGGTATCCAATGCAGTAGTAATACTAATGGTAAAGTTAAAAGCATCACATTAGAGAATACTAAACGTATAATTCAGAATGCTGAGTCAATTGGGAACAGCTCATAGGCAGTAACTGATAACAGTAGGTACGAAGATAATAAGGAAACTAGGCAGCATGTTGACAGTATTTGTGGAAATAAAACAAAAAAAATTATTTCCACTGTTTAAAGGGACTCAACTAATAGCTAAATTCCCTCTTCCTAAGGTGCTAACAGAGGTCACTCCGAACTCAGAAGAACAGAAGGCTTCTACTTTATGCAGAATTTTAAGAAAGAACATAGAGGAACTATGTTGTTGTTGTTGTTGTTGTTGTCTTCAGTCCTGAGACTAGTTTGATGCAGCTCTCCATGCTACTCTATCCTGTGCAAGCTTCTTCATCTCCCAGTACTTACTGCAACCTACATCCTTCTGAATCTGCTTAGTGTATTCATCTCTTGGTCTCCCTCTATGATTTTTACCCTCCACGCTGCCCTCCAATGCTAAATCTGTGATCCCTTGATGCCTCAGAACATGTCCTACCAACCGGTCCCTTCTTCTTGTCAAGTTGTGCCACAAACTCCTCCTCTCCCCAATTCTATTCAATACCTCCTGATTAGTTATGTGATCTACCCATCTAATCTTCAGCATTCTTCTGTAGCACCACATTTCAAAAGCTTCTATTCCCTTCTTGTCCAAACTATTTATCGTGCATGTTTCACTTCCATACATGGCTACACTCAATACAAATACTTTCAGAAACGACATCCTAAATCTATACTCGATGTTAACAAATTTCTCTTCTTCTGAAACGTTTTCCTTGCCATTGCCAGTCTACATTTTATATCCTCTCTACTTCGACCATCATCAGTTATTTTGCTCCCCAAGTACCAAAACTCTTTTACTACTTTAAGTGTCTCATTTCCTAATCTAATTCCCTCAACATCACCCGACTTAATTCGACTACATTCCATTATCCTCGTTTTGCTTTTGTTGATGTTCATCTTATACCCTCCTTTCAAGACACTATTCATTCCCTTCAACTGCTCTTCCAAGTTCTTTGCTGTCTCTGACAGAATTACAATGTCATCGGCGAACCTCAATGTTTTTATTTCTTCTCCATGGACTTAAATACCTACTCCGAATTTTTCTTTTGTTTCCTGTACTGCTTGCTCAATATGCAGATTGAATAACATCAGGGACAGGCTACAACCCTGTCTCACTCCCTTTTCAACTGCTGCTCCCCTTTCATGTCCCTCGACTCTTATAACTGCCATCTGGTTTCTGTACAAATTGAAAATAGTCTTTCGCTACCTGTATTTTATGCCTGCCACCTTTAGAATTTGAGTATTCCAGTCAACTATGGATAAACTATAGATAAAACAACTATAGATAAAACAATTTCACTTCCAATCAAAGAAACAGTGTTATGCCACATGTAGACTCTGAAAATCAAGGTATGGATAAACCAATCACCACCACAAATAAGGAATTCCCAGAGCTTGTAATAACGCAGGAATGAACAACAGACACAGCATCTCCAACAAGGTCATATATGTCTATGTTACCGAGTGAGGTGGCGCAGTGGATACCACACTGGACTCGCATTCGGGAGGACGGCGGTTCAATCCCATCTCCAGCCATCCTGATTTAGGTTTTCCGCGATTTCCCTAAATCGTTTCAGGCAAATGCTGGGATGGTTCCTTTGAAAGGGCACGGCCGTTTTCCTTCCCCGTCCTTCCCTAACCCAAGCTTGCGCTCCGTCTCTAATGACCTCATTGTCGACGGGACGTTAAACAACACTAACCTAACCTAACCTATGTCTATGTTGGACAAATTAGTAGTAAAATATGGGAAATTAACCACTGAGGGGAAAAAATGGATTATATGGTAAAATTAACTGTGCAAGCTGCCCCCAAACCTGAGTAATTTTGATCATTTAAATTTTAGAAAATGGTCCAATGAGGCCTCAACAGGGTGTTCATAACTAAGGAAAGGTTTAGTGGTAACCTGCAGGAATTATTTTCATTGAATTATGAGGAACCAGTTAGATTACCTCCACTGGTGAAGACTATAAAGGGGTATATACAAAGAAGTGTGAACTGTCAAGGAAGGTTGCTCAAAGAATAAAAGAAGATGACTGTTTTCGTGACAATAACAAATATTTTATAGTAACTACCAGATCACAATGGGATGGGATACACTACACTATTTTGGGTAGGAAACCGTGGTCAGAGAAATGCAGTACAAAAAAGGAGTGCAAATAGCACGGAAGATTTGATCAAAATGTTAGCTGTATCCCATCAGGCTATATGAACTATTTAGAGTGGTCACCTTATATTTTATTTTTCATTACAAATTTTGTACATATTGCAAAGTGAATTTATGTTATGGCAGGTAATAAACAAATTGGACAGGAAAGGCAATTGCTAATGTATGTACCCAAACTGCAATTTTCCCCCCTTTTATTGCCCCCCTTTTTTGTGTATGTTTAACAGTGTGAGACCATATATGTAAACTAAATTAAGAATGAGTAGCAGGTTGGTGGAGGCAGTATAACAAGGAGAATGACTGATAATAAGCCAAAGAGGATAATACAGTGACTAGAAACGTGACTGTCTTATGGAATGAGTCAAATTAGTGATGGTTGTGAGAATACATTAACACCAGCTGATTTTAAATATGTTTGTTGAGTGCATAGGGAAGCAATGTAACTGGTGGAATGGTTTATGAATGGGCAGTGATGACAATTAAACATTAATGCTTATGAAGTTAATGGTGACATTGTTGTACTGTTGTTCTTTGGGGGAGAATAAAGTGATGTAGTAAATGTCCAGATTGTCAGTAAGGCAAATACTTCGGAAAAAGATATTTTGTCATGAATTAGGTGAATGATAGTATATGATGGTAAAATAGTTAGGAAATAATGCCCAGTGGACTTCTGGGTCCATATTTTTATTGTGTCATCAATCAGAGGATCTTATGATGGTAATTATAATATGTAGGGCAGGCTTAGAGGAAGCTGACAGTAATTAGGGATACGTTTTGCTGACGGTTCGCATGACAGAAAAAGAAAAATTGCCCTATATAAACTTATAATTAGATTGCTGAGAAATGGCGTAAACTGGAGGAAATTTAATGGTTACCACCTAATGACTGAGGTATCTGGTGCTTGCGGGCACACTGATATGAGGAACTATCCACATAAGAGAAAGAGAGGGCGTACTACATGCGACAGTCATGAAAGTAAAAAGCACTTCTCAGTCTTCTCTCACTCAGTGCCCATCATCAGACCTTTTAAAAGGAAACAAAGCTTATGCTCACATATGAGGTTTTTTTGTGACAAAGCAAGTTTGTCTAATCTTAAAAGAACTGACAATGGCCACCAATTAAACTTAACATTTGTCAAGTGTAAGAAATAAAAATATTATCAATCTAGGTGGAATATTCACATAAAACTACAAATGCAAAACTTCCTTTCTCAGCTTCCACTTTATAAATACTTATACTCAATGCTTCTTTCTGAAATTTTTACATCTCAGCTTCAAACTCTTTGCCTGATAAATGTCAATCATTTGCTGGGAAAGTAATGTCATTTTATTGAAAGTAACGTCATTTCATTGAGCTTCTATTTGTGTTAAAATTATAAAATGTAGTATCTTCTCCTCAACACTCCCATATACTGTGAAGAGGTATAAGTACTGCATTAATATATTGTTAACACATTGCAGACAGACCCTGAGATTACTCGTGTTTTGCAATAACAATGAAGATGATTCTGTTCATGTGAAAGACTCATTTTCTCACAATGATTTATGAGAAACTGATTCGACCACACTTGCAACGATCTGAAGGTCATCCTAAGGTCATTAAATTACCAATGAAATGTGACTCTGAAGCCTCTGTGATTAGCTTGATGTTTGGTGAGAAGTTGTTTGGATTTTTTTGCATGGAGTTGAGCAGCCTATCACTATAAAATCTTAGTGAAACACAAAATGTTGCCCGCACTCAAGTGGTCTCCTGTTACATGAAGAGACATGAAGAAATTCCTTGGCCTAATTCTTCAAGGCCCTGGGAGTAGACAACATTCCATTAGAGCTACAGATAGCCTTGGATGAGCCAGTCATGACAAAACTCTTCCTTCTGGTGAGCAAGACATTTGAGACAGGCGAAATACCCTCTGACTTCTAGGAGAATATAATAATTCCAGTCCCAAAGAAAGCAGGTGCTAACAGGTGTGAAAATTACTGAACTATCAGTTTAATAAGTCCTTGTTGCAAAATACTAAAACAAATTTTTTACAGACAAATGGAAAAATTGGTAGAAGCCGCCTTCGGGGAAGATCATTTTGGATTCCGTAGCAAGGTTGGAACACTCAAGGGAATACTGACCCTACGACTTCTCTTAGAAGATAGGTTAAGGAAAGGCAAAGCTTCGTTTCTAGCATTTGCAGACTTAGAGAAAGCTTTTGACAATGCTGACTGGAATACTCTATTTCAAATTCTGAAGGTGGCAGGGATAAATATAGGGACCAAAAGGCTATTTACAGTTTGTACAGAAACCAAATGGCAGTTATGAGAGTCGAGGAGCACCAAAGGGAAGCAGTAATTGACAAGGGAGTGAGACAGGGTTGTAGCCTATCCCCGATGTTATTCAAACTGTATATTGAGCAAGCAGTAAAGGAAACAAAAGTTGGAGTAGGAATTACAATCCATGGAGAAGAAATAAAAACTTTGAGGTTTGCCGACAACATTTTAATTCTGTCAGAGGCAGCAAAGTACTTGGAAGAGCAGTTGAACTGAATGGACAGTGTCTTGAAAGAAGGATATAAGATGAACATCAACAAAACAAGGATAATGGAATGTAATCGAATTAAATCAAGTGATGCTGCAGGAATTAGATTAGGGAATGAGATGCTTAAAGTAGTAAATGAGTTTTACTATTTGGGAAGCAAAATAACTGATGTCTGTTGAAGTAGGGAGAATATAAAATGGAGACTGGCTATGGCAAGGAAAGCAATTCTGAAGAAGAGAAATTTGTTAACATTGAGTATAGATGTAAGTGTGTGGATATCCTTTCTTAAAGTATTTGTGTAGAGTGTAGCTATGTATGGAAGTGCAACATCAACAATAACTAGTTTGGACAAGAAGAGAATAGAAGCTATCAAAACACGGTGTGCAGAAGAATGCTGAAGATCAGATGGGTAGATCACATAACTAATGAGGCGGTACTGAACAGAATTGGGGAGAAGCGGAATTTGTGGCACGAACCGACTAGAAGAAGGGATCGTTTTGTAGGACACATTCTGAGGCATCAAGGGATCACCAATTTAGTATTGCAGGGAAGTGTGGAGGACAAAAATTGTAGATGGTGACCAAGAGATGAATACACTAAGCAGATCAGAGCAGAGGTATATAGGTTGCAGTAGTTACTCAGAGACGAAGAGGCTTGCACAGGATAGAGTCGCATGGAAACCTGCATCAAACCAGTCTCCGGCCTGAAGGCCACAACGACAACAACAACAACAACAACAACAATTTTTCAAGAAAAGAGAGATGGAAAGGTTATTAATCAACAGACCCTCTAATGGCCACCCCAATATTTTCACAGACTATGAGTGATAATTGACTTGTACAGATCTGGACATTCTGGCACTTCAATGACAACATGTAACTGGACAGCTTTGGGAGGCTCTTCAAAGTTCAACCTGTTCTGGATTATTTCCTCAAGAAAATTCGGTGAATGGTGGCATTGTTTTCTGCTCCAAAAAATAACCACTTTTTCATGCTATATATACACTCCAGGTGCATGCGTAATACATTATCTGTCAAAGAATATGTAAAATTATTATTTACGCAAAATCTCTTGTAGGCTTATATCTCCGTTGTCTATATTTACATTCATGAGTACAATGATGCACTGGTTTTACTGGAATCCCGAGTAATTAAAACACACAGATAATTAAACTGATGACAATGTCAAACACCAGGCAAAAAGTGAGTTAATAAACAGCATAGGAGGTAAAACAGGCACTCATTACTTTTTAAGAATATATTTGTAATTACCCCCCCCATGAACCATGGACCTTGCCGTTGGTGGGGAGGCTTGTGTGCCTCAGCGATACAGATAGCCGTACCGTAGGTGCAACCACAACGGAGGGGTATCTGTTGAGAGGCCAGACAAACGTGTGGTTCCTGAAGAGGGGCAGCAGCCTTTTCAGTAGTTGCAAGGGCAACAGTCTGGATGATTGACTGATCTGGCCTTGTAACAATAACCAAAACGGCCTTGCTGTGCTGGTACTGCGAACGGCTGAAAGCAAGGGGAAACTACAGCCGTAATTTTTCCCGAGGGCATGCAGCTTTACTGTATGATTACATGATGATGGCGTCCTCTTGGGTAAAATATTCCGGAGGTAAAATAGTCCCCCATTCGGATCTCCGGGCGGGGACTACTCAAGAGGATGTCGTTATCAGGAGAAAGAAAACTGGCGTTCTACGGATCGGAGCGTGGAATGTCAGATCCCTTAATCGGGCAGGTAGGTTAGAAAATTTAAAAAGGGAAATGGATAGGTTGAAGTTAGATATAGTGGGAATTAGTGAAGTTCGGTGGCAGGAGGAACAAGACTTCTGGTCAGGTGACTACAGGGTTATAAACACAAAATCAAATAGGGGTAATGCAGGAGTAGGTTTAATAATGAATAGGAAAATAGGAATGCGGGTAAGCTACTACAAACAGCATAGTGAACGCATTATTGTGGCCAAGATAGATACGAAGCCCACACCTACTACAGTAGTACAAGTTTATATGCCAACTAGCTCTGCAGATGACGAAGAAATTGAAGAAATGTATGATGAAATAAAAGAAATTATTCAGATTGTGAAGGGAGACGAAAATTTAATAGTCATGGGTGACTGGAATTCGAGTGTAGGAAAAGGGAGAGAAGGAAACATAGTAGGTGAATATGGATTGGGGGACAGAAATGAAAGAGGAAGCCGCCTTGTAGAATTTTGCACAGAGCACAACATAATCATAACTAACACTTGGTTTAAGAATCATGAAAGAAGGTTGTATACATGGAAGAACCCTGGAGATACTAAAAGGTATCAGATAGATTATATAATGGTAAGACAGAGATTTAGGAACCAGGTTTTAAATTGTAAGACATTTCCAGGGGCAGATGTGGACTCTGACCACAATCTATTGGTTATGACCTGTAGATTAAAACTGAAGAAACTGCAAAAAGGTGGGAATTTAAGGAGATGGGACCTGGATAAACTAAAAGAACCAGAGGTTGTACAGAGATTCAGGGAGAGCATAAGGGAGCAATTGACAGGAATGGGGGAAATAAATACAGTAGAAGAAGAATGGGTAGCTTTGAGGGATGAAGTAGTGAAGGCAGCAGAGGATCAAGTAGGTAAAAAGACGAGGGCTAGTAGAAATCCTTGGGTAACAGAAGAAATACTGAATTTAATTGATGAAAGGAGAAAATATAAAAATGCAGTAAGTGAAACAGGCAAAAAGGAATACAAACGTCTCAAAAATGAGATCGACAGGAAGTGCAAAATGGCTAAGCAGGGATGGCTAGAGGACAAATGTAAGGATGTAGAGGCCTATCTCACTAGGGGTAAGATAGATACCGCCTACAGGAAAATTAAAGAGGCCTTTGGAGATAAGAGAACGACTTGTATGAATATGAAGAGCTCAGATGGAAACCCAGTTCTAAGCAAAGAAGGGAAAGCAGAAAGGTGGAAGGAGTATATAGAGGGTCTATACAAGGGCGATGTACTTGAGGACAATATTATGGAAATGGAAGAGGATGTAGATGAAGATGAAATGGGAGATATGATACTGCGTGAAGAGTTTGACAGAGCACTGAAAGACCTGAGTCGAAACAAGGCCCCCGGAGTAGACAATATTCCATTGGAACTACTGACGGCCTTGGGAGAGCCAGTCCTGACAAAACTCTACCATCTGGTGAGCAAGATGTATGAAACAGGCGAAATACCCTCAGACTTCAAGAAGAATATAATAATTCCAATCCCAAAGAAAGCAGGTGTTGACAGATGTGAAAATTACCGAACTATCAGCTTAATAAGTCACAGCTGCAAAATACTAACACGAATTCTTTACAGACGAATGGAAAAACTAGTAGAAGCCAACCTCGGGGAAGATCAGTTTGGATTCCGTAGAAACACTGGAACACGTGAGGCAATACTGACCTTACGACTTATCTTAGAAGAAAGATTAAGGAAAGGCAAACCTACGTTTCTAGCATTTGTAGACTTAGAGAAAGCTTTTGACAATGTTGACTGGAATACTCTCTTTCAAATTCTAAAGGTGGCAGGGGTAAAATACAGGGAACGAAAGACTATTTACAATTTGTACAGAAACCAGATGGCAGTTATAAGAGTCGAGGGACATGAAAGGGAAGCAGTGGTTGGGAAGGGAGTAAGACAGGGTTGTAGCCTCTCCCCGATGTTGTTCAATCTGTATATTGAGCAAGCAGTAAAGGAAACAAAAGAAAAATTCGGAGTAGGTATTAGAATTCATGGAGAAGAAATAAAAACTTTGAGGTTCGCCGATGACATTGTAATTCTGTCAGAGACAGCAAAGGACTTGGAAGAGCAGTTGAATGGAATGGACAGTGTCTTGAAAGGAGGATATAAGATGAACATCAACAAAAGCAAAACAAGGATAATGGAATGTAGTCTAATTAAGTCGGGTGATGCTGAGGGAATTAGATTAGGAAATGAGGCACTTAAAGTAGTAAAGGAGTTTTGCTATTTGGGGAGCAAAATAACTGATGATGGTCGAAGTAGAGAGGATATAAAATGTAGGCTGGCAATGGCAAGGAAAGCGTTTCTGAAGAAGAGAAATTTGTTAACATCGAGTATAGATTTAAGTGTCAGGAAGTCATTTCTGAAAGTATTCGTATGGAGTGTAGCCATGTATGGAAGTGAAACATGGACGATAAATAGTTTGGACAAGAAGAGAATAGAAGCTTTTGAAATGTGGTGCTACAGAAGAATGCTGAAGATTAGATGGGTAGATCACATAACTAATGAGGAAGTATTGAATAGAATTGGGGAGAAGAGAAGTTTGTGGCACAACTTGACCAGAAGAAGGGATCGGTTGGTAGGACATGTTCTGAGGCATCAAGGGATCACCAATTTAGTATTGGAGGGCAGCGTGGAGGGTAAAAATCGTAGAGGGAGACCAAGAGATGAATACACTAAGCAGATTCAGAAGGATGTAGGTTGCAGTAGGTACTGGGAGATGAAAAAGCTTGCACAGGATAGAGTAGCATGGAGAGCTGCATCAAACCAGTCTCAGGACTGAAGACCACAACAACAACAACAACATTTGTAATTAGATAAAAGTAATTAACCTACAAAATAACTGATGTAGAAGTTCAGACCCTCTAAATTTCAACAGCCTATTTTGCTTTAACAACAGCAAGATTCTGAACTCTCACAATATAATTTTACTGATTTCTTTTTTTTGGGGGGTTTGGGGGGGGGGGGGTGTCAGATAACAACAATTACTGATTAATACAGTTAGTAACTGAGATTTTAACTGTGGCAACACTGTAAAGCCTTTCACATGCACTGATACAATAATAATTCAATCACTTATTCTATCACTGTGAATGTTAACCAAATCCATGACGTTGCTTCATAGGGGGGTGATTCTCCTTCCTTGTAGAATTACAAAGAAGCAGATGCATTTCTGTTTGCCTCTATGTATGGTGAATTATGAAACCAGAATCATTTGAATCTCTCCTACTTGACACCAGTTCTCAATGTGTTATTTCAGTTCAACACGACGATACCAAGATTCTTCAGAACCGAGTGCAATAAAACAATAGTTAAGTGGAACATCACGAAGTCACCATGTCCAGATGGTATTTTTCTGGCTGCATTGCAACAAGCAGGAGACGGATTAATCAGATTCCTATGCAGAGTGTTTAGAACCAGTCCAGCAGCAGCAGTCATTCACATTGCTTGAAGAAAAGTGAAGGTTGTTTTCATTCCAAAGCCAGGTAGTCTTAATCACACCAAAGCTAAGGATATAAGGCCAGTTTGTCTTCCTTTATTTTAAAGACATTAGAAAAACTTGTTAATGTGCATGTTAGGGAAAGGAGGTTAACCAAAGCTCATCCACATGAAAATCAACACACTCAACCAGGCAAATCATGTGAAACAGCACTTTGCCAACTTGTTAGGAAGAAAGAGAAAGCACACTTTCAGGTAGTTGCTTTCTGCTTCTTCCCAGATATTGAAGGGGCTTTTAGTAACACAGCCTGGAACCCACTGATAAGAGCTGCGGAAGAGCATGGCATTAAGACCAGTGCATGTGGGTGGAT
This sequence comes from Schistocerca piceifrons, assembly GCF_021461385.2. Classification (NCBI taxonomy): domain Eukaryota; kingdom Metazoa; phylum Arthropoda; class Insecta; order Orthoptera; family Acrididae; genus Schistocerca; species Schistocerca piceifrons. The sequence goes on along the minus strand of NC_060141.1, from coordinate 139,352,888 downwards.
TAAGACCATGCTGAGTAGACAAAAGGTAGAAGCCACCGTGATGAATTTGAAGATGGTGATCACCACCACTACCAGAGTGTGTCCACAAGATGAGCTTCTGTCCCCACTACTGGAATTAAGTGGTGAATGAACTTATTAAGGATTTAAATGCTAGACATTATTTTTGCTATGGATTCAAACACAGCACAGTCATAGCAATACTTAGCAAATTTGTAAGTACCAATAAAACAATGGCACAATGCACTCTGAACATTGTGCAAAACTAGTGTAGGAAACAGGATCAAAATGTCAGTTCCAAAAAAATTGTTGTTGTGCCATTCATCAGGAAGCATTTCCACGACACATACTGGAATCTTAAGCTGTTCAGTAAAATCCTACCATTAAAGAGAGTAGTGACATACCAGGGAGTAATGCTGGATGTGAAACTAACAAGGACCCCTCACATAAAGAATATCAGTTCCATGACAAAAAGTGCTTTCATGCACACTATATGGGCCAGTGGTAAAAACTGAGGTCCAAATCCAAGGAGCACGTGCAGGATACACATCTATACAGCAAGACATACGATAATTTATGGAGGCTACACTACAGTGCAATTAAGTAGAACGGTGATTGCTAAGGATTATAAAATAGGTTAATAAGGAGCTCAGGAAGGTTCAGAGACTGGCCTGTCCAGCCATAACAGCCAGAATTAGCAGCACACCCACTGCCGGGATGGAGGCCGTACTTGACATGCTGCCAGTATATCTTTTGAGTTACAAATGAGTCAGCGGCAAGTGCATACAACTAAAAAACTGAAAACCTTTAGTATATATAGGTCTTACACTAATATAATGAATGTGGTAAATAAAGGATTGGTCAGGGAAATGACAGCTCACTATACAATAGCTTCAGGTGCTTCAAAAAACCATTCAATGTAACAATTGGAGGTAGGGAAGAATGGAAGAATGAACCACGATACCATTCAGGAGACACAGTCTGGTTTATTGATGTGTTGAAAACAAACAAAGGTGGAGTGCACCCTACTCTACAGAGTTTAATTTCTCTAAGGAAGATGGCTACAGTACTACAGCAGGAGGTACTCATACTCACAGTGTGCACAGAGCAGAAACTACTTAGATGCCAGAAAGATCATAGCATCTATATTCATTCAGACAGCCAAGCAACTCTGAAATGTCTATCAGCACCTGCAATGGGATCATGCCATGAACCTCTGGTAAGGCTATGAGAAAGCAACAGCGTAAACCTGCTGTGGGTCCCTAATCACCCAAGATTTGGTGGTAGTAAACAAGGATACAGGATGGTCAGGGCAGAGGTGACAACACAATTTGTTGGACCAGAACCTGTTTCAGTCATCACTAAGTTGATGGTAAAATCTAAAATACATAGCTGGATCAGGAGACAAACACACAGAATATTGGAATAACCTCAAAAACAGAATCATGGCAAGCTAATGATGCCAAAAATCAGGTTTTAAGAGAAGTTCTGCAATCTTGGGCTTGAATGGGAGGCAAATTAAACTCATGATAAATCTAGTAACTGGCCATGGGAGCTTCAGGAAATATCTGCAAACAATGAGTGTGGAGAAAGAAGCTTCTGAGTGGAGACTGTGTGGTGTGTGGAATGAAACTGTACCACATTTATTTTTCCAAAGTGAAGCACTGAAGGCCAAAAGACACAAAATATTTAGGTTACTAACTGCTTAAGAGGTTGTATCCAACAAAAACCTAGTAAAGAGCCACCTACTACTCCACATGGGCACTGACTGGCTTTACTAGAATGGCAGGGATATATACCACACAATAAATTTATGAATGGTAGAGGCAACAGGGAGCTAAGACAACTGTCATTTTGTTTTCCTGATTAAATCAAAGAAAACAAAAAAACTCAAAACCACAGTGAAAACATTGAATCAGGCATAGAAACATGAATATGGAAGCTTGACCAATGAAGATGCAGCTCAATGGAAGCTGTCCACAGACCAAGAAAGAGCTTCCTGTGAAGGACAAAGATGCTAGTGTATGCTCACCAGTAGCACTAGTTGGAGCCATGGAGGGAAAAAATAGAAAGCCTGTACATCCTCCTAAAAGAAAAACATATCTCTAGTACTGACATCCCCTACCCTGTATGGCAGATACTGATCAAGACAAGAGTGGGAGCACAGAGCTGCAAGATCAACAAGCACAAGGGCCATTACATCCACAGTAACAGCAAAAACTGCAGCTCGTAGTAAACAGCAGGAATATCCCAAGTAAGGTCCCAGGATCAGTACCACTTATTAAAGTTAGAATGCCTAGATACTATTAGGATCAGAGCATCACTTTTTAATGTTAAACAACGGAAACTCCAGGTAGGAATATCAACAATGTAGGAAAAGATAGATAGATATTTACAGCAAGCAGAAACTTAGTAAGGTTAATAATGACTAGATAATATTACGAACAGAGAATTGGTTGAAACCAGAAGTACAACAAAATTCTAAATTCAGATTGGAATATAGGCTACATGGCAATCACAGGATGGACATCAATGGTGGCAGTGGATTTCTTGCTGTGAGAAATTTGATAATGTCTACTGAGGTTATTACAGATTCTGAATGTGAAACAATTTTGGTAAAGTTAAGCATCACAAGTGGGTCAAACATGCTTTTACAAACTACATACATCATGAACTGTAGTGGCAGAGGACTTCAGAGAGAGCTTGCAGAATATTAGAAACAAGTTTACTGACCATACTATGATGATGACCATACTATGATGAAGACTTCAATTTGCAAGCTACAGAATAGGGTAGTCATACTATCAAAACTAATGACAGACACAGGTATTCATGTGACTTTATTCTGAGTGTCTTGTCCAAAACTTACTTCAGGCACATAGAGGACCAACTCATGAGGGTAACATCTTAGACCTCCCAGCAACAAATAGATGCAAACTTTTGGAATCGGTTAAAGTAGGTGATGGCATAAGTTATCATAAGGGTGTGATAGCAACAATGACTACAGGTGTTACAAGGGATGTTAAGAAAGATAGGAAAACATTTTTGCTTAACAAGTGCAATAGGATACAAATGGTCGGGTACCTGTGCAGTCAACATCAAATTTTCAGTTCTGAGGATGAAGACATGGACCATAAATGGATAAAAATTTAAAGCACCATTCGTCATTCAATATGGTGTGGAAGAGACCCATTGCAGTTTAATAGACATGTTAGAATGTTGCTATGAAAGCAATAAGAGCTTCATCAGAAATTAAGGACGTCAAAATGTATGTGACAAACAAAAGTTGAATGAAGAGAACATGAGCATAAGGAGTGTGACGAGATAAGTGTCCAATGAATTTGAAAATAAAATTTTGCCAACTGATCTGACAAAACCCTGAGAAGTTTTGCTATTATGTAAGCAGATAAAAATCACTTATTAAGTCACTCCATGACCATACTTGCACTGAAACACATGACAGAAAGAAGGCCAAAATACTGAATTCGGTCTTCCAAAACCGCTTGACTATGGATGATCGTAACATGGTCCCACATCCCAATCATCGCACAAATACCGAAATGGCAAATACTGAGATAAATGATTGTGAAATACAAAATCAACTATAATTGCTTTATAGTGGAAAGGCATCTATAGACCAGAAGGGATATCCATAAAATTCTACAGAGATTATGTGAAAGAAATTGCTTCCCGTCTAGTAGTAGTTCCAATCTTCATTAAGAACTGGACCAAATAAAATACTGGTGGTGTAACTTTTCTGATAGATTACTGTAAGACACTGTGTTTAGAGTGGCACATGATGTAAGTGTGAACTGTTTTCTGTACCACACTTGATATTTGTTTTGAATACTTTTATAACAAAAATCAATTCATTGATAGTGTTTCTGAAAACTGTGCTTCAACAATATTATAATCAATCTGATAAATTCTGACACTGGACTGTTGTTTTATGTGAGAGATAACCTGATTTATGTGCTATTTGTGTTGCAAAGTTAAGGAACCAATTGTTGTCACAACAATTCGACATCAAGTTTAATAAACACGTGAGAAAGTGACTCCAAAACTATGGAGTTGCAAACATTATTAAATAAATATTATCCATTATTTGTTAAGATTTTCAGTTTCACAACGGACTGGTGTGCTACCAGAGAGGCTAAAAGAAGAGACAACAAAAATAAGGTTGGTTATCTTACACAATGTAGTCAAACTTCAGGAAGACATTTGACACAGTTTCATTTTGTGAACTGTCTTTTAGTAAAAAAAAATACAAGCCTACAGAGTATCAAAACAGACCTGTGGCTGGATTCAGAACTTCTTCGCTGATGAAATTCGACACATTGCTCTTAATGGAACAAAATCAACAGTTGTTAAGATAATTTCAGGAGCACCTCAACGAAGTGTGATACTACCATTACTGCTTACAATTTATGTCAATGATCAAATGGATAATGTCAGAAATTCCATGAGGCTGTTTGCAACTTGCTTATGAGAAGGTAGCAACACCAGAAGACTGCAGCACGCTGCAGGAAGACAATCAGAGGATTAATGACAGATACAAGGACTGGCAGTAGACAATGAATGTTAATACATGTAACATATTGTGCATAAATAGGCAAAGCAATCCACTTCTGTACAATTACATTACTGATGAAAAACCACTGGAAACAGTAAATACAATAAAATACCTGGGAGTAACCATCTGGAGCAATCTAAAGCAGAAAGCCCACATTAAACAAATAGTAGGAAAAGCACATGCCAGCTTGAGGTTCAAAAGAAGAATCTTTCATCCATGAAAGAAGTGCCCTAGAAAATGATTGTGCAGTCAATTGCTGAGTATCACTTATCAATGCGTGATCCATATCATTGTTGATTAATAGAAGAGATAGACAAGATCTAATGAAAAGTAGTGTTAGTGAAGCCTGACATTGTCAGGAAGGGGACAACAGTCTTAAAATAGTGTTTTAATGCAAAAACTTTTAATGCTTAGACCATAATTTTGTGTATACGATTACAGCATGATGACTAGTTTTAGTGTTTTCTGCAACCATCTTCAGATTATTCAAATTGTAAAAAAGTGGGGAAAGTGAATTGAAAAACACCATCATTATTTGCAGTCATTCAGTGATGTGCACACATAGAAGGGCCAACAAGACTATGACAGTATGTAGCTAAAAACTTCATCAAGCCAAGTTGTAAACTATAATCTCACAAGATGACAGTAATAAAGAAGGAAAATGAACAGTTACATCACATGTCCATGATTTGTAATTGCAAAGCAGGTATTATAGTAAAAATAGTATATGCAATGGTAACACAAACTGTCAGTTGTTCCATAGCCTGGCTAGCAAAGAAGTGATCCAACATGGCATATAAAATAGTCATCTTTATAAAATGTGCACAAGTTAAAGATTAAAAGTAAAAAGCCACAAATCCAACCTGCCTGGCAAGACACATCAAAAGTACCGTATTTACTCGAATCTAAGCCGCACTCAAATCTAAGCCGCACCTGAAAAATGAGACTTGAAATAAAGGGAAAAAAAATTTCCGAATATAAGCCGCACCTGAAATTTGAGACTCGAAATTCAAGGGGAGAGAAAAGTTTTAGGCCGCACCTCCAAATCAAAACAAAGTTGGTCCATTGTAATATGAGACACAATTTAGGTCGAATGAATAACGATACAGCTACAGTAGTTTGGTTCGAGTCGTAAGCTTAGCAGTTAAGCTTTACCAGGTAGCCGTTGCTATGCGTCAGGTGCTCCGTCCGTATTTATACGGGTACCCTTCCTTTTTCACATGCTTCGTCTGGTTTGAATCGATTGCTTATTTTGCTTTGATCTGATAAGTGCTGTTCTCTTTGTTATAGGTGTTTACATCACTCTAAGCTGAAAATGCATTACTGTACTGTGTCATGCATTGTTTGTCGCAATCTGATAATGAGTGTTTACGACCTGTCACCGCTCGCGGCATGGATTGCTTTTGTGCACGCTACCACCGCTTTTTTAAATAAAATAAAAAAGAGAGAGAGAGAGAGAGGAATCGTCTCATTAGCGAAACAATGGCAAGAGACTGCTATTTGTTGTTACTTACACTGCTGCCTTCTCTGATAATGATAAACAAGAACCAAATAATAGATTGTGTATGATAGAACATGTTCTGAACGAGAGTTAGGCGAAAATTTTTCTCCGTTTGAAAATCTTTGTGGCCGCTTCTTTAGTACATCAAATCCTGCACATAAATTAGAGTCATCTTAGATTTAAAAATCTAGTCAGTTGCTGTGCTTCGTTTCTGACCGTATCACTATTAGGCATAAGAATAATACGAATATAAACATGACACGATACGTACATTCTTCTGCGTTTGCTGTTGTCTCACTCTAGTTTCGTAGTTTATTAGGCAGACAGGATTTAAATGAAATAGCAGCAAACACAAAAGAATGCATGACAAAATGTTTATATTCGTATTATTCTTATGGTGAAGGGAATACTGCATGTGATTCACATTTCATCAGGTTCCTATTAGCAACCATCTCTTCTCACAGGTAGGAAAAAATTCAGAACGTAGAGTTGGCCATATTGACAAACATCCCAAACAGTCTTGCCAGTCGGATTTTCATAGTACATTGAAATTCTGCTACATTTGAAGATGAACAATTCGGAATTTGTATTTACTTTGTTGGATAATGTATGAAACTGCAGTGGTCGAAACTCGGGGCAGAGTTTCCACCCTTTTTTTTAAATTTATTTACTGACGCAGAGGTTTTGGCACCAGTATTTATCTTTGTGCCTACAAAGTATGCCTGTGTAGCGCTACATACATTCGACAGCAGAAGTTAGTTGTGGCCGCACCTACCAACATTTTTCAGAACTTCCGCTTGCTTTGCACTCGATTCTAAGCCGCAGGCGGTTTTTTGGATTACAAAAACCAGAAAAAAAGTGCGGCTTAGATTCGAGTAAATACGGTAACTTGAAGTTCAGTCACAGGACTGTCAAGTAGGCATTACAAAGATGCCTAAGTGCAAGGAAGAATTGGACAACATTTTGCTATGCCTCCCTCCCTCCCCCCCCCCCCCCCCACATAGGTAATACAAAATGACCACAATGAAAAAAATCCAAAAAAAACTGGAGTCAATTCAAAGGTTTACCAACAATCATCTTCCCACATGCCATTCCTGAATTTCATGAATGAAACAGGGATGCGAGGAGCAGATAATGGTATCAGAAGTACCCTCTAACACACGCCATGAAGTGGCTTGCAGAGTATAAATGTATACATAAATTTACATAGGTGTTGTTATTGCTGTTGTTGTTGTTGTGGTCTTCAGTCCAAAGACTGGTTTGATGAAGCTCTCTATGCTACTCTATCCTGTGCAAGCTTATTCATCTCTGAGTAACTGCTTACTGTATCCATCTTTCCATTTCTATCTACAACTTTCATCATCCACACTTCCCTCCAATACTAAATTGGCGATCCCTTGATGTCTCAGAATGTGGCCTATCAACTGACCCCTTCTTCTAGTCTGAATGGGCCACAAATTTCTTTTCTACCCAATTCTACTCAGTAGCTCCTCATTAGTTACGTGATCTACCCACCTAATCTTCAGCACCCTTCTGTTGTACCCTGTAGCACCACATTTCAAAACTTTGATTCTCTTGTCTAAACTGTTTATCATTCATGTTTCCCTTCAATACACGACTACACTCCATATAAATACTTTCAGAAAAGGCTTCCTAACACTTAAATCTAGATTTGAATGTTAACATATTTCTTTTCTTCAGAAATGCTTTTCTTGTCACTGCCAGTTTATATTTTATATCCTCTATACTTCATACAGATATTCTGCTGCCCAAATAACTAAACTCACCTACTTCTTAATTCCCTCAGCATCACCTGATTTAATTCGACTATATTCTATTATCATTGTTTTGCTTTTGTTGACGTTCATCTTAAATCCTCCTTTCAAGATACTGTCCATTCCGTTCAACTGCTCTTTCAAGTCCTTTGCTGTTTCTGACAGAATTACAATGTCATCAACAAACCTCAAAGATTTTATTTCTTGCCCCTGAACTTTAATTCCTACTCTAAAGTTTTCTTTTGTTTCCTTTATCACTTGCTCAGTGTACAGATTGAATAATATAGGCTACAACCCTGTCTCACTTCCTTCTCCACAACTGCTTCCCTTTCACGTTCCTTCATTCTTATAACTGCCATATGGTTACTGAACAAATTATAAATAGTCTTCACTCCTTGTACTTTACCCCTGCTACCTTCAGAATTTCAAAGAGAGTATTCCAGTCAATACTGTCAAAAGCCTTCTCTAAGTCTACGAATGCTGTAGATAAAGGTTTGCCATCTTCCAAGACAAGTCATAGGGTCAGTACTGACTCGCATGTTCCTACATTTCCCCAAACTGATCTTCCCCAAGGCCGGCTTCTACCAGCTTTTCCATTGTTCTACAAAAAATCTGTGTTAGTATTTTGCAACCATGACTTATTAACCTGATAGTTCAATAATATTTACACCTGTCAGCACTTGATTTCTTTGGAATTGGATTTACTACACCCTTTTGAAGTCTGAGGATATTTCTTCTGTCTCGTATGTCTTGCCTACCAGATGGAACATTTTTGTCATAGCTGGCTCCCCCAAGGTTGTTAGTAATCCTGACAAAACAATGTCTACTCCCAGAGCCTTCTTTCAACTTAGGTCTTGCAGTGCTCTGTCAAATCATCTCACAGTATCATATCTCCCATCTCATCATTGTCTATGTCCCGTTTCATTTCCATAAAATTCCCTTAAATTCATCTCCCTTGTACAGACCCTCTATATACTCCTTCCACCTTTCAGCTTTCCATTCTTTGCTTTTGACTGTTTTTCCATCTGAGCTCTCAATATACATACATCTACTTCTCTTTTCTCCAAAAGCCTCTTTAATTTTCCTGTAGGTGATAGCTGTCTTTGCCCTACTGAAATATGCTTCTACATCCTTACATTTGTCCTCTGGCCATTTTGGCTCAGCCATTTTGAACTTGGCTATTAATCTCATTTTTTAGACTTTTTACTCCCTTTCACCCTGCTTCATATACTGCATTTTTATATTTTCTCCTTTCATCAATTAAATTCGATATCTTTTGTACTATCCAAGGATTTATATTAGGCCTTGTCTTTTTCCTATTTGATTCTCTGCTGCCTTCACTATTTCATCTCTCAAAGATTTGCATGTACACACGTAGAAAGTGCAAGGCCCGAGAGCCATATGCTATCATTCCACATGCTGGATAAAAGAAGATATGTATGGATGTGCAAAATAAGTAAAATAACCTGATAAATAAGTCTGATGACTAAAGCCAGCCTTACAAACAAATAAAAAAGCACTAGCTTTATTTCCACAAAACAAAAATTTGCCAAGTAACAATAATATTCTTCGCAACATTAGTAAGACATCACATTTATTTTCTGATGACTTTTGTTCCCACAGATTACATTTATATCAGCACAGAAAACTAAGTAACATTAGTCTTCTTTGCACTAATATAAACAGCTTATTATCCCTATGGTGTTAAAAATATATATTCCCAATATTACAAGTTGTAATTTCCTGTACAAATAAATAACTCAGACAGTTATACAGATTACAGAGCAATATATACCTTGATCAACACATCTGGTTCACATTCCACAGCTTGCTGTGGTTGCATAGTGGACAGCCAATCATGCGCACCAGACACCACCTGCAAATCACAAAATACCAAATTTTTTAAGAAATATTTATGACAAAGCCATAATGAACAATGGAATGAAAGAAATATATAAAAAGAACTCTTCACAGAAGATGGAGTACAAGAATAAATATTACAGTAACACAACTGTTTGTTGATTTATTGATTAAATATCTGCTCATCTCATGTACAGCACAGGCCTGATTGTTATTTACACTGGTACTTCAAAACAACAAGAAATCCTATGGCTTTCACACAGTGATGCCTTCCAATATCAAAATCACAGAAGAAGTCAGGCTACTTTTGATTAAGAACTGTGATACACTCAACTCAGTGCCCAGTATAGTCTTATGATGAAGCTATGGACCCTGCCTTTCTCAGAAATTGGGGAATTTCCATCTCACCACTTCAATGGAAAGTTCTAGAACTTGTAGGTAAACTGAGCAGTTAACAATTTATTGTTGGGAACAAACATTATCACAAACTGCATCAAATCAAGACATCAGCAATATTTTGTCATCAGACATTACTTCCTTTTTAAAAAAATAAACAGATCAAGTTGCCTAAATGACAGTATGCATAACAACTGTTCCTGCTGTTTGTAGGCGAAGTCTCAGGCCATATTGTTATCTTATTACTGGATGACACTTTTGTCTTCTCCACCTGAACAACAACAGCTAAATATATAGGTCATATTGTTATCTTATTACTGGATGACACTTTTGTCTTCTCCACCTGAACAACAACAGCTAAATATATAACATACGTTTAATACAAATGAGTCTTCTATGGGTTTTAGAGTGGATCAAGAAGATAAAGTTTTGAAAAGGAACCCCAGTCAAGAAATGCCCAGTTTGGGTGAAAAATAAGACTGAAGATTGGATCACTTTCAAGTCTCCTACACAACAGTGGAGGTAATGAGCTCTGACCTTTGTGCTCTGTGGAAGCCTCTGGCATGGGCAATGTTTCAAGTACTCATCATTGAGTTCTCTTCTATGTGACGAAGGATGTCCTCTTTGCTTCAAAGTCGAAGTGCAGCACATCAGCCAGCACTCCTAGTTGCAAATGTACCTGTTTCTTACAGGTGTTGATGTAGTCAGACAAAAAGGGTATATGATATCATAATTTATTTTATATTCAAAAGTACAATTCTGAACATATGTTCCTTTTGGAAACTTTATCTATTAAGTTCCCTGTACAACCACTAGTAGTCTGTAATAGGTAATGTGAAACACCCTGCATATCATGCAAATGGTTTTCTTCAAGCAATGGAAAATCCAAAATGGAGTCACCGACTCAGCATCTCTGATATATGGAACATGTCCCCCCCCCCCCCCCCCCCCCCTCCCGATGTGAAGTTTGTAGTAATTACCCTTTCCATTTGAGGAAGATCTTTGTAGAGCCAAACAACACAATCTGTTAGCCAATGGCCAGTGACCACAAGAAGATGGCAGCTACACTGTCAATATATCCTATATTCTTTACCATACAAATAATCATTATAGGCCAACTTTGTCATGTGATGTAAAGAAAAAGTTAGTACTTGTAACTCTGTTAAAAGATACTGATCATTCATTATATTGATGCTAGCAAGCTGATGACAGCAAGTTTCTGTAATGGATGTTAATAACCTGTGATTCAAGACAATTACCTAAAAAACTAAAAGTACAATACAGAACCTGGGCCTAATAATCCTACTGTAATTGAGAATTTTGCATGAGATCTCAAAATTGGTGTATACCATATGAAAATGGATAAATCTCAACAAGTTAAGATGGCAAATGAAAGCAGTAATATTCCAGAAAAAGAAGTCACTACTAAATACAGGATATTAGCCAAAGAGCAGAAGGTAACAAATAATATTAACCGTAAACTGAAAAACAATGAAACCTCTATAACAAAGGGATTACTGTCCTTGTTGCACTAGAAAGACAATATGTAGCTACAACTTTGAATTTTTTTTAGGAAAATGACACCACCAAAGCAGATACAGACCTGACCACAGATCTGTAAAAAGAGATTGAGAACTGCTTAAGTAATACCACGAAACTTATTAGAAATTTCAAAAGAAATAGATAGTGAACATGGGTCCTAAGCCTTCTGTTTTGAGAAGTCAATTTAAGATCCCCAAGGACAGACATCCAACTCATCTGATTATGAACAGTAAATGTAATGCTCGTCACAAATTAGCTAGCCATTCACACACAAGTTAAAGAATCCTTTGTTTTTGAAAATAATTTTTCTGTTGCAAATAGTTTATATTTGATAAATAAACTGAAACTGCTACAATGTATATCTCACACTGCTTTGCTTTCTTTTGATACTACAAGCCTTCATACAAATGCTCCAACTGGTTTGATACTCAAGATCATCAAAAATAACCTATTATATTGTAAAAAACTGACAGAATTACAAATCTCAGAACTTGTGAGTTTATCGAGCAGAGTGCTAAAGTACAACTATTTTATGTTTGATGGTAAATTGTATGAACAATCATTTGACTAAGCCATGTGGGAAGTCCTTTAGCTAGTACTTTATCCAATTTCTTTTTCCCCCCCAAGAAGAAAGCTTAATCAAAATCCGAACTAAGTAATAAGCTTCTGGTTATACTGATGATTTAATTTTTGCATTTGATGGCACTAACCAAAGTTTATAACAGTTGTTTGACATTTCCAATAATTTTTGTAAGAAAATTAAGCATACAAAATAATTTTGAAACCAGAATGGTGAATTAAATTTACTAGATTTGATGTTATCATACAGAATAGTATAATTAACTGCAATGTTCATCATAAAGCAACTTACTGAGACAACTTTATTCCAGCTGACTCTTTTCATCCACATGCCAATTAAGTAGCTTTCTTCCACTCAGCAACAAATCACGCTTTGATTAAGCCTGATCAAAATGACTGCAAGCAACAATGGCTATTAGCCAGGTGGAGTTGACCAGATCCTAAATAATAAAACAGCTGCAAAATTTCCAATGCTTGGCAATAACAAAAGGACAGTTACAGGGGAAAACAAAAAGTTTATATCAATACCTTTTTTTGGGTAAAGTGCCATACAGGGTTAGCCATCTCTTAACTAAAATGTGTGGTTGTAAGGTTACATTTTTCACCAATAATAGTGTCCAATATACACCCTTGGGGTAAATGAGTATCCTTTTACCAACTCAGATGTTTACAAAATGTTACATATGTGATAACTGTCCAAGATATTATACAGGACCAACTGGAAGGGCATTCGAAGTTTAGTGTAAAGAGTAATCACTGAGTGAGGGAGGTAATAACGTATACAATTACACCTATGCAGAAGTTTTGTTAAATTCTGAACATATTCTGAGAAAATTAACAGAAACAGTAATTTTGCATAAGGAAGGAAAATGTTATGTAATATTTATTGGAGGGACTTAAGATTTTTAAACATTTAGCTAACAGAGATGGTTTTATCTCAAATGAACAGCTGCAGCTTAGTAATAAGAATTTTCTCAACGGTGTTATGTCTTTACTCACGGCCACTTAACGGCTGTTTACAGGCTGCATGCACTGTGGTGAGGACGTCATTTTCCTCAAACATACTTGCTCTTGTCAGTTGTTCACCACTAGACAGTTCACATTACAGTTCCGTTGCCATGCCGCCAGAAATGAATCCAAAATACACAACTATTTTAAGACGCTATGTTTTATTTTACATCATCAATTTTAATTACACAGAAAGCTAAACAATTTTTTAGCTCTACATTTCATCTATTTGGAGCAACGGATTTGGAGCAACAGCCTATGTTGCTACAGAAGGAAGACTTATCCAAAACACCTGTAATTGTTTTAATGAAATTATGTTTTATAAAAATTTTCTGTTATAATGACTTTTAATTGCATTTTTTAAATGTAGTGGACGTGCACTGTTAAAGGTATGCTTATAATATTCAATATACATGCGAGGGTTTCCCCCCCCCCCCCCCCCAAATGATTAGACATAAGTTACTCAAGATGATTATTAATGTGTAATCACACACAACTTTTATTTGTCTGGTGGTGTTGTGTAAGCAACTCAGCATGTTTATTTGTGCATTTCTTGCCCTTACACATTTGGTACCCTCTACACGGAAGCTACCTTGAGTTAAGAGCCTATTACATTAGTTGATCAGTTTTATTCATGAAGTTCACACTGATGCTAACGGATGACCATGATTTATTATTTTTGAGGCAAATTTTTACTTGACAAGAGCGAAATATCCTTATTCTAATCCGTACCTTTCCAACGCAATATGTAACAAGTGTATACTCTTGGTCTCTAGTATTTTATCCGCATTTCATATTTCTGTTTCACTTGAACCTTTTGCAAAAAAATGTGCAATTTATAGGTATCACAATCTCCATCTTAAGATGATAGTTTTATAATTATCAAAACCTTGGTCAAGGGTTCTAATAAAAATGTGCCATGCAACAGGTTGGCTGACATTTTCATCATTTCCAAGACAAAAGAAAACAAATGGACCTTCGTGAACTTGTTTATGAACAAATATATCTAAAAACAAAGATGATGAGACTTACCAAACAAAAGCGCTGGCAGGTCGATAGACACACAAACAAACACAAACATACAGACAAAATTCTAGCTTTCACAACCAACGTTGCTTCATTAGGAAAGAGGGAAGGAGAGGGAAAGACGAAAGGATGTGGGTTTTAAGGGAGAGGGTAAGGAGTCATCCCATTCCCGGGAGCGGAAAGACTTACCTTAGGGGGAAAAAAGGACAGGTATACACTCGCGTGCACACACACACATATCCATCCGCACATCCACTGACACAAGCACACATTTGTAAAGGCAAAGAGTTTGGGCAGAGATGTCAGTCAAGGCGGAAGTAAAGAGGCAAAGATGTTGTTGAAAGACAGGTGAGGTATGAGCGGCGGCAACTTGAAATTAGCGGAGGTTGAGACCTGGCGGATAACGAGAAGAGAGGATATACTGAAGGGCAAGTTCTCATCTCCGGAGTTCTGACAGGTTGGTGTTAGTGGGAAGTATCCAGATAACCCGGACGGTGTAACACTGTGCCAAGATGTGCTGGCCGTGCACCAAGGCACATTTAGCCACAGGGTGATCCTCATTACCAACAAACACTGTCTGCCTGTGTCCATTCATGCGAATGGACAGTTTGTTGCTGGTCATTCCCACATAGAATGCATCACAGTGTAGGCAGGTCAGTTGGTAAATCACGTGGGTGCTTTCACACATGGCTCTGCCTTTGATCGTGTACACCTTCCGGATTACAGGACTGGAGTAGGTGGTGGTGGGAGGGTGCATGGGACAGGTTTTACACCGGGGGCGGTTACAAGGATAGGAGCCAGAGGGTAGGGAAGGTGGTTTGGGGATTTCATAGGGATGAACTAACAGGTTACGAAGGTTAGGTGGACGGCGGAAAGACACTCTTGGTGGAGTGGGGAGGATTTCATGAAGGATGGATCTCATTTCAGGGCAGGATTTGAGGAAGTCGTATCCCTGCTGGAGAGCCACATTCAGAGTCTGATCCAGTCCCGGAAAGTACGCTGTCACAAGTGGGGCACTTTTTGGGTTCTTCTGTGGGAGGTTCTGGGTTTGAGGGGATGAGGCAGTGGCTCTGGTTATTTGCTTCTGTACCAGGTCGGGAGGGTAGTTGCGGGATGCAAAAGCTGTTTTCAGGTTGTTGGTGTAATGGTTCAGGGATTCCGGACTGGAACAGATTCGTTTGCCACGAAGACCTAGGCTGTAGGGAAGGGACCGTTTGATGTGGAATGGGTGGCAGCTGTCATAATGCAGGTACTGTTGCTTGTTGGTGGGTTTGATGTGGACGGACGTGTGAAGCTGGCCACTGGACAGATGGAGGTCAACATCAAGGAAAGTGGCATGGGATTTGGGGTAGGACCAGGTGAATCTGATGGAACTAAAGGAGTTGAGGTTGGAGAGGAAATTCTGGAGTTCTTCTTCACTGTGAGTCCAGATCATGAAGATGTCATCAATAAATCTGTACCAAACTTTGGGTTGGCAGGCCTGGGTAACCAAGAAGGCTTCCTCTAAGCGACCCACGAATAGGTTGGCGTACGAGGGGGCCATCCTGGTACCCATGGCTGTTCCCTTTAATTGTTGGTATGTCCGGCCTTCAAAAGTGAAGAAGTTGGGTCAGGATGAAGCTGGCTAAGGTAATGAGGAAAGAGGTTTTAGGTAGGGTGGCAGGTGATCGGCGTGAAAGGAAGTGCTCCATCGCAGCGAGGCCCTGGAAGTGCGGAATATTTGTGTATAAAGAAGTGGCATCAATGGTTACAAGGATGGTTTCCGGGTGTAACAACTGGGTAAGGATTTCAGGCGTTCGAGAAAGTGGTTGGCGTCTTTGATGAAGGATGGGAGACTGCATGTAATGGGTTGAAGGTGTTGATCTACGTAGGCAGAAATACGTTCTGTGGGGGCTTGGTAACCTGCTACAATGTGACGGCCGGGATGATTGGTGTTTGTGAATTTTAGGAAGAAGGTAGAAGGTAGGGGTGCGGGGTGTCGGTGGGGTCAGATGGTTGATGGAGTCAGGTGAAAGGTTTTGTAGGGGGCCTAAGGTTCTGAGGATTCCTTGAAGCTCCACCTGGACATCAGGAATGGGGTTACCTTGGCAAACTTTGTATGTGGTGGTGTCTGAAAGCTGACGCAGTCCCTCAGCCACATACTCCCGACGATCAAGTACCACGGTCGTGGAACCCTTGTCCGCCGGAAGAATGACGATGGAATGGTCAGCCTTCAGATCACGGATAGCTTGGGCTTCAGCAGTGGTGATGTTGGGAGTAGGATTAAGGTTTTTTAAGAAGGATTGAGAGGCAAGGCTGGAAGTCAGAAATTCCTGGAAGGTTTGGAGAGGGTGATTTTGAGGAAGAGGAAGTGGGTCCCACTGTGACGGAGGACGGAACTGTTCCAGGCAGGGTTCAATTTATGAACAATTTATGAACAAATTTGTTTTTGCAAAACTAAAAGTTTGCCCACAGAAGTTTGACATTCATGGAAAACGAAACTTGCATAAAATGTATCATTCTAATTTTAACATACAGAAAGTTTAATACTGGTACATGCAATTTGTTACAGAGAAGACTGACAACTTATTTAACTCTTACTGTTTACGGTGTATTTTTTATTGCAGAGTGTTAGTTTTTGTGGCAAGCTGCTTTTTGTAAATATCAAATAACACAAAACAACATATAAGAAAAGAAAGAACACACAAAAATTGAAAACTTATTTAGAACAATTTATGTTGAAAAATTATCTCACTGTTGCAATTTCCTACGGGTCATACAACAGTTCGATTGAAGAGATTCTCCAGAATGACATGTTCCACTATTACACTTTAGGCCAACAAAAGATGTTCGTGAAAGTAGAAAATGTATTTTAGGTAGTCTATAGGTAACGGACATGCAACTGTGTGTGCTAAATGTTGATATGTTCAGAAAAGATGAACGAAGTGTGGATAGGACACTGGCAAAGTGCGACCGACGATTGAGCATCTCTGATGTTTTGGTGTCGCTGCTTGGTGGTGCTTTGGATGGCAGAGACAACGGGGCGCTGTCTGAAATGTCAGTGCCCAAGAAAACAATTGAAATGTTTATATACTCTTTGAGGTGATGTCATAAGATTCACTTCATCTATGTTGCTTAAGTTAATGTTCACCGAAGTGTGCAATGGTTTTATTTGAGCAACAAAATCAGAAGAGTTCTTTCAAAAGCAGCTATGTCATTTTGTAATAAGTTGATGTAGTTGTGAGCTCTCAGCTGGTGAAAAAATCCACACTAACTGTGGAACTGAGTAGCGGGTCTACAGCTTCAAGAAAATACAAAGCAACCACCAAGACTGAATACGCTAACAATTATTACAAACAGCATTGGAGTTCAGATAAATTGAGAAGTGAAAACTTAGTTACAACCCATAACAAGTGAATTCCACATTTTATTACTTCATTTGGTGCCCTATGTGTGGGCCGCACATGAGAGGTATTAAAATAGGAGAGCTTCAACAGAAAATAAAGAAACTTTTATGAAACAACACAAAAATATATGATGCTGTCGATCCCGCTAACCAGAAATTTCCAGGTGCTGTCTTTCACTGAAACTGAAACTGTTTTGTGGAAACTTGCTGAGTCCCATGTCAAGGGAAGGCAAACACAATACAGTAGGGGCCAATTAATCATCAGTAGTTCGAGTGAACGGCGAATAATGGTACCCCTTAGGGAAATGGCGCAAGGGACAGGAAAGAACACCAGTTGCACTCAAAGTACATACCTTGGGGGTCTCATTCGACATCTTCAACAGGCTATTCCAGCAGCCATTGAGATAATGGGTGCAACCAACTGCAGATGGTGGCACACATTGGAACAAATGATGTGTGTTGTCTGCAGCAACTGCAGGCAACACGCAGTCTGCAATCTGTTATTCCAGCAATTGACAGAGAAGGTTCAAAGTCATACTAGGATCATTACAACGACTGGCAGAGAAAGTTGGAAAGACCAGCCTTAAGCATGGAGTTCCAATAAATCTCACAATATGCAGCACCGTCCCCAGATATGATAATGGCCTCCTGGTTCTGAATCAAATGGAAGGACTGAAACAGAGCCTTCAGAGGTTCTCTGACAAGCCAGGCAGCGACTTTCTGGACTTGCCCCATAGGATTAAGAACTTTAGGGTCCCCCTAAATGGGTCAGGTGTGGCTACAAGTCAGAGGCTACTACCAAGGTAGTGTGTGTGTGTGGGGTGCACACAATGGTTTTTTAGATTAACCAATTCTCCACCCAGTCCAGGTAAGATCAGCTGTAGGAGACCCATACACATAAATTTAAGATCCAAAAGAATGATCTCTCCCCCCCCCCCCCCCCCCACAATTGGTGAAAGTATTAAAGTCATATTTAGTGCCAAAGCATTCACAACGAAGTGCCAGAGTTTAAAGCACGTCTGAAAACCAGTGAAGCTCACGTAACACTAGGTACAGAAAGCTGGTTGAAACCTGAAACTAACAGCAGTGTAATTTTTGGGAAAATTTAAGTGTATACCAAAAGGCTACGCTAATGGTAAAAAGAGGTGGTGTATTTGTCACAGTACACTAGAAACTCATATCTACCAAGATAGAAATTGGAGCTGCATGAGAGATTGTTTGTGCAAGACTCAGTATCAGGGGTGGGCATAAAATGGTAACTGAATCCTTCTATAACTGCCCAGATTCACCTCCTGATGCAACCAAAAACTTTAGAGAAAACATCAGTCCACTTACAGATAAGTTATCCAATCATACTTTAATGATCAAAGCAGACTTTAATCCTGCAAAAATCTGTTGGAAAATTACAAGTTTGTTAGTGGTGGACATGAGAAGACATCTGTGAAAGATTACTAAATGCCTTCTCTGGAAACTATCTAGAACAGATAGTTCAGAACCCCACTCACTTCCATGATACACAGTCACTGTAAAGAAAGTTCTAAAGACACAGAGACTACTGCAGAGAAGGCATAGAACGTAGGAGTAAATAGAGAGATGCTGAATGGAATGTGTTTAGCTGTCAAGACAGCAATGTGTGAAGCCTTCAATGATACCATAACAGATTATTGTCCAATGATCTTTCAAAAAACCCATACAAATTCTGGGCATATGTAAAGGCTGCTAATTGCACCAAAGTTAGTGTACAGTCACTTGCAAATGAGGCAAGAACTAAAATTGAGAGTGGCAAAGCAAAAGCTGAAATCCTTAACTCTGTTTTCAAATATTCTGTTACAAAGGAAAAGAACTGCTCCGATTTAATACTCGTACCACTGAAACAATGAGTGAAATCAATATTAGTGTCAGTGGTGTTGAGAAACAGGTGTAATCGTTCAAACTATATAAAGCTCCAGGGCCCGATGGAATCCCTATCAGTTTCGCCAATGAATTTGCACTTGAGTTACCCCCTCTTCTAAGTGTAATATGTAGTGGATCGCTCGAACAAAAAACTATTCCCAGTAGTTGGAAAAACCACAGGCCACACCCGCTTACAATAAGGGTAGTAGAAGTGACCTACAAAACTACCATCCATTTGCTGTACAACCTTAGAACATATTCTTAGGTCAAACATAATGAGGTGTGTCTAACAGAATGACCTTCTTCATGCCAAGCAGTGTGGATTCCGATTACGCGAAGCCCAACTCACACTTTTCTCACATGATATACTGAAAGCTTTGGATCTAGACACTCAGGTATACGTTGCATAGGATAAGGTGGCTCACGTGCAGTAACCAGGTTTCATCCATCAGTGTTGGGCGAGTTTATTCATTCGTTCAGAGGGGCCGGCTGACAAACGTTTACTACCTTTCAGATAGTCAGTGATCACGGAATCGACATGCACGCCCTGTAATCTTTCTCAAACAATTTTACAGAAACTATTCAGTAAGAAAATTTCATTTTTGTTTTACTTGTAGCTTTATACACCAGGTTCATTTTTATGTGCCCATCATTTCGTTAATGGTCATAGTTCTTGTGATATTTACGTGGAAGTAAGACACTCAGGGAAATTCAAAAAAAATTGCAATGAAAATTGAGGGGTACATACAATTTTGTTTGGTGCATATTACATACACTCATTTGCAGCTGCACCGCTCCAGCGATAAACCCAGAGTGGAATATCCACTACATTCCTCACATCTTATAAATGATTTGAGATATCGAAATGAGATTTTGGAAAATGATACCACACAAAGGGAAGAGTATTTTGCCATATGGTTATTACCCAAAACTTCATTATCTACCACGTTATTCCACTAACTACAGAGTTTTTTGAGGGCCATCGACAGCTGGGGAAACAAGAAATGCTATGGGTTTTGGAACAACGTAAGTGGAGACATTACACATTTATTTTGTACCAAGGATGTGCTTTTTCATAAGATGCTTACCTTACTTTTCCTCATTTCCCCACTTAATAAACTTCTGTTTCAGAATTCTCTCGCTTTGCATCTGCACAACATATAGTGAGGTGGGACTGTATAAACTCCGCTGAGTTTTGGCAAAAGAAGCAAATTTTAACATGGCAACAAGAGAAATGTGTACATTTTATTCGAAATTCCCCACTTATGGCACTTCTCTGAAAGTTCAAATCGTTAACAAACCAGGCAAAAACAAATCACTGCATTTTCTGCAGAATTCCTTTTAGATACTAACCAAAGAGGAGGTGACAAATCTTTTTGGATGGTCACAACGCAAGCATGACGGTGAAGGGGCCCCACTTAATATTTACAAAAAAATGTGAGTGTAGGCTTCAGCTGAACAGCACTTCCCCTTCAACACTCAGCATTTCCCCTACACCTGCCCGCAGCCCCCACCACTACCATTCCCGCAAGCGTGGCCTGACATCTGTGAATCTACCAGCCACAGTATTCTGCATGCACTATAGATGCAGTATTGCTTTGTATCCAAAAAGCTTTTGACTCAGTACTAAATCTACACTTATTGTGAAAAGTATGATAATGTGGGGTATGAAGCATTACACCACTCTCCTGATGGTTATCAATTTTCGTGACCAGTACTGCTACTTTTCAATCAAGTAGCTCTTCACCTGGCCTCTCAACAGCTGAGTGCACCCTGCTTGCCAACAGCACTCGGCAGACCAGGACGATGACCCACCAAAGTGCTATCCAAGCACAACAGTGCATAACCTCGGCGATCTGACGAGAACAAGTGTTACCACTGCGGCAAAGTACAAAGGACAATTAAAACAAGTAGAAAGGTTTATATGTTCAATCAAGTAGATCAAAAAGCAGTAGAGTCATATCTCAATGAGGAACCAGAAACTTTTTAACACAGGGCATGTACAGGAACTGCAGTTCAAATTTCAAAGAATAGTTGACCATGCAGTGGATAGATATGTACCAAGTAGAAAAGTACATAATGGAAGGGAACCTCCATGGTATAAAGTCACTGTAGAGAAACTTCTAAAGACACAGAGACTACTGCAGAGAAGGTGTAAAACGAAGCATGGCATATAGATAGAGAGATGCTGAATGGTATGTGTTTACCTGTCAAGGGGCAATGTGTGAAGCCTTCAATGACTACCGTAAATGATTATTGTCAAATGATCTTTCACAAAAGCCACGGGAATGCTGGGTGTATGTAAAGGCTGCTAGTTGCACCAAAGTTAGTGTACACTCACTCTCAAATGAAGCAGGAACTGAAATTGAGAGTAGCAAAGTGAAAGCTCAAATGCTTAACTCTGTTTTCAAATATTCCGTTGCAAAGGAGAAGAGCTGCTCCGATTCAATACTCGTACCACTGAAACAATGAGTGAAATCAGTATTAGTGTCAGTGGTGTTGAGAAACAGGTGTAATCATTAAAACTGTATAAAGCTCCAGGGTCCAATGGAATATCTTATCAGTTTCTATACTGAATTTGCACATGATTTAGTCCCACTTCTAAGTGTAATCTGTAGTGAACCCTGTGGTGGCTTGTAGGTATACATTCTGCATGTTCACTAATTTTTAAATTCAGAAAATAATGAGAGTCCAAAATTAATAGCATCTGCAGTATAACAATTATGATTATCAACATATTTATACAACTTCAGCCACTGTCAAGAGTAGTAGTAGTAGTAGTTGTAGTAGTAACAGTTATTATAATAATATGCATAACTTGTTTGAAAAAGGAAGAATTGTTTTTGTAGAATTTTGTTATATTGAACATGATGAAGTACACTTTATGGCAAGAATGAGATAATATTTAAGCTTTCACTTCTCTCCATTTTGCATTTTTCTGTAAGTGTAGTTTGCATGCTTTTTTATTTTTTCGACAAATGTGCGAGATCACTAATTCTTGTATTATTTAACGACTTAACTTCTGGGCTAAAAATCAGGCATTCTTACATTGCACCCAAAAAAAAAACTAATGCTTATTATACACTTCTTTGTTAAACGTTTGCTTGTAGTCACTCTTATTTGATTTCATCTCTTTCCCAGACAACAGATCTGGTGTGGAATGCCCTAGTTTCATTGCGATTGCAGCTAACTTTTTCTGGTAATTTTCTGTTCTGTTAGTGCTTAATGCAGGTTCAACAGAGTTCATGTTGACACTCCTCAGGAAAGCCAATTCCTGCACAGTAGACAAGCAACACCAAACACAAACTGCCATTTGTGGAAATGATTAAATTCAAGTAGTGCTACCTGACAACAAGGTCACTTGACTATAATACAAATGAGGCACTGAGAGCCATAAGGACCAAAAGCACACTGTCTTCGACCCTCTATATTTAAGTGAATATCAGACAAACCAGTGAGACAGATTTTTGTGAATGTTCAGATATACGTACAATGTGGGCCTGTAGTACAGATAAACCTGACCCACTGTAAGACCAGCAGATATAAAAAGCACAAATAACTGCTGCAGTCTCACAACTGGTGATAATGTGCTTTATGGTTCTCAGCACCTCAAATGGATTCCTGTATGATAAAATCTAAAACTTAATGTACTATACCTCACTCAGAATCTCACAAAATATATTTTTCTATCAGTATAACTATAACATATACTGATAACCGGATTTTACTATATAGTGAGTGAATATGCATATCTGTGGAATGTGCTATCGCCTAGCGGGATTTATGCCAAGGGAACGTAGGTAAAAGTCTGCTGCAGTGTGCTACCACCTGGTGCATTGACGTAAACTTGTAGTTAAATTGTAAGGGGTAGCAGTGTGTACCACAAACCGTGCACATTGTTTATCAAATCCATACGCATTTGGCCCGTAAGGAAATTTCATCACACCAGTTGCGCATGCTCAGAAGCTCCTTAAAATGTGCACAAGTGAACATGTGCTTGCAACCCTGATGCCAAGTTTCACTGAGCCTAGAGGAGCAATATGTAGCACAGCATGGTAGATTTAGTGTCATATATTTCAGTTCACTGCATCTACATTATGTTTAACAGCATTCAAAGAAAAATAACCAATAAATCCGCAAGGTGTCATAAGTAAGGGTGTTCACATGCTCTTGTGCACTTACACAGCAGTCGCCACTGAGTAGATCCCTTGAACACAATCCCCTGCCCAGCAATTGGAAAAAAGCACAAGTGACACCCATTTACAGTATGGGTAGTAGATGCGATCCACAAAACTACCACCCATTAGTTGCAGTATCTTTGAACATACTCTTAGGTCAAACACACTGAGGTGTCTTTTAACAGAATGCTCTCTTCTATGCCAACCAGCATGGATTCCGAAAACAATGATCACACGAAACACAATTCACACTTTTCTCAGATGACATACTGAAAGCTCTGGTTCAAAACGGTCGGGTAGATGAAGTGTTTCTTTATTTCCAAAAATGGGGTATGAAGTGAAATTTGTGACCGGACTGAGGATTTTTTTGGTAGCGAGGATGCAGCATGTTATCGTAGATTGACAGTCAACATCATATGTAAAAGTAAAAGACTTGCTGTACATGCTATGTATTAATGACTTTGCAGACAATGTTGGTAGCCTTAGACCTTTTGCAGATGACGCAGCTATCTGTAATGAAGTACTGTCTGAAAGATGCTGTGTAAATATTCAGTCAGATCTTGATATGATTTCAATGTGTTGAAAAGATTGACAACTTGCTTTAAATGTTCAGAAATGTAAAATTGTGTACTTCATAGAATGAAAATATTTAGTGTCCTGTAACTATAACATCAATGAGCCACAGTTGGAATCGGCCAACTCACATAAATAGCAGTGTGTAACATTTTGTAGGGATATGAAATGGAATGATAACATGAGCTCACTTGTGGGTAAAGTATGTGATAGTCTTCAGTTTATTGGCAAAATAATGGGGAATTGCAATCAATATACAAAAGATATTGCTTCCAAATCACTTTGTGGCCCATTTTAGAATACTGCTCAAGTGTGTGAGATTCATACCAAACAGGACTAACGGGGTACTCAATGTACATAGAGAAGGGCAGCATGAATGGTAACAAGCTTGTTTGACCCACAGGCTTGACTGACCCTTGGGAGAGTGTCACAGAGTGTGTGTGTGTGTTTGAGGTTTACGGGCACTAAACAGCGTGGTCATCAGCACCCAAATGCATAAAAACAGGAACACATGCAGTGAAGGGACTAAGACGGACAGCAAACAAGGAGAACGGCTAAAAGACACAGACCTGACGCAGTTCCAAATCCTCACATACAAAGGCAAAACAAGAGGAGAAGAAACGCACTAAAAAAGGAAGGGAAACACAAGGAAAGGAGGACAGAAACCGAAGGGAAACAAGGAGGTATTCGTGACTGGCGGACCTCTTACCTAAAACATGGGTGAGCCAGTCACCCAGCAGCACATTAAAATCCTCTCCCAAAAATCCAAGGCAACAAATTGGACAGGACACAAAATCGTAAGACCTTAACCACAGTCGTTGTGTCGTCTTGCAAAATAGAAGGCAAATCCGGTGGCAAAGAAACCACCGCCCTCTGGTCAGAGAATAAAAGACATTCAAGTAAAATGTGGCGGACAGTAATCTGGACGCCACAAGCACTGCAGATTGGGGGGTCCTCCCGCCGGAGTAAAAAACCATGTGTTAAGGGACTGTGCCTGATGCGGAGGCGGGTGAGGAGAACCTCATCCCGCCTGCATGACTGGTAGGACGTACGCCATGGCCGCGTGGTGGCCTTGACCAGACGCAGCTTATTGTCACCAACTGCCAGCCACTCCTCTTCCCATTGACGCATAACACGAAAATGCAGGAGGGAGGTAACAGCATGGAGGGGGACGGCACATTCAACAACGTGAGGGAAGGAAACGCATCTTTGGCAGCCACATCCGCCAGTTCGTTTCCCCTAATACCCACGTGCCCCGGCACCCAGCAGAAACAAACTTCCTTCCCCTGCCGTTGCAGGTGGAGTAGGGCATCATGGATGTTCTGGACGACCGTATCCGCTGGGTACAAGTGTTGCATGGTCTGAAGGGCACTCAGGGTGTCAGAGCAGATGAGGAACTTAAGACTGGGAACACATCTCATCTGCTCCAATGCCCGCAAGATCGCAAACAATTCGGTATCAAAGATGGTAAACGTCGCAGGAAGCCATAACTTGATGACTTGATCAGGGAAAACAACAGCACAACCAACAGAGTCCCCCTGTTTAGAGCCATCCGCAAATACTGGTACATGGTCGGGATGCTGGTGTAAAATATCGGAAAATAAGGAGATAAAAACAAACGCAGGAGTGCAGCTCCTCCGGTACTCCGACAAGTCTAAAAGGACGCTGGACCTCTGGAGCAACCAGGGAGGCAGGCGGGTAAAACCTTGTCTTTGGGGGGCCACACGCTCCACACCAAGGGACTCAAGCAAATGCTTGGCATGAATCCCAAATGGTCTCGTTGCCCTGGGACGACTGGAAAAGAGACATTCCATAGGTCGGGCAACAGTAGGGTATGCAGGGGAGGTAGGACAGGCAAGGAATTGACACACCCGTCGTACCATGAGGAGTTTCCGCCGGATGGCGAGCGTCGGTTCTCCTGCCTCAGCACACAGTCTGGGTATGGGACTGGTACGGAAGGCACCAATGGCCAGCCTGATACCCTCATGGTGTACTGCATCAAGAATCTTCAGATACGAAGGCCTTGCTGACCCATACACAGTGCAACTATAGTCAAGACGCGATCGGACGAAAGCCCTATAAAACTGCAGCAGACGCGCCCGATCTGCTCCCCAGGACCGATGGCTCACACACTTCAAAATATTCAGTGTTTCAGGGCCCGCATCTTTAGGTCTTTAAGGTGAGGCAACCAAGACAACTTGGAATCAAAAGTGAGGCCCAGGAACCTCACAGTGTCTCTAAAAGGAAGAACGGTGTCCCTCAGACGCAATTCAGGGGAGGTAAAAAGACACCGAGAACGATTAAAATGAACACACACACACATTTGTCTGCAGAAAAGGTAAAACCCGTCTTCGCAGTCCATGCCTCTAAGCGCTTTATTGTAAGCTGCTACTGCCGACTAGCAGTGACAAGACTGGAGGAAGAACAGAAAACAACAAAATCGTCCACAAACAAGGAGCACTGGGCAGGACTCCGGATAGCGGATGTGATACTGTTAATGGCGACGGCAAAGAGGGTGACACTTAAAACGCTTCCCTGAGGAACACCATTCTCCTGCACGTACAAATCAGGTAGCACATTACCAACCCGATATCGAAAGAGGCGGTGGGAAAGAAAGGACCAAATGAAAATGGGGAGACAGCCACGAAAGCCCCACTCATGGAGTTGATTGAGGATAAGGCGGCGCCAAGTAGTGTCATACGCCTTATTAATGTCAAAGAATACACCTAGACAATGCTGGTTATGTAGGAAGGCCTGCTGGATGGCCGCCTCAAGCAGGGTCAAGTTGTCTATAGTGGAACGACATCTCCAAAAGCCACACTGAGAGGGGCTAAGGAGCTGCCTGGTCTCGAGCAGCCAAACCAGGCAACAGTTGACCATGCGTTCCAACGTCTTCCCGACACAGCTCGTCAAAGCAATACTTCGATAACTACTGGGATGTGTTCGGTCCTTCCCCGGTTTGAGGAGGGGAATCAAAATCGCCTCCCTCCACGAGTCAGGGTACATGCCGGATAACCATATCATATTAAAACAATTCAGGAGAACTTCCTTGGATGGCAGCAACAAGTGCTACAGCATGCTGTACCGGATTTGATCATGACCAGGCGCAGTATCATGAGCCACAGACAGCGCCGAATCCAGTTCCCACATTGTGAAGGGCAGTTGTAGGGTTCAGAATTTGGAGACCGGAAGTCCAAGTGACCCCTCTCGATGGCAGTGCGGTAGCGGCAGAAATCTGGATCACAGTTAACAGTGGTGGTAGATTCCGCAAAATGCATGGCCAGTGTCTGGGCAATGTCTCTTGGCACCGTGAGGAGACATCCTTGATGCAGCAATGCCACGACAGGTAGTTGGCTGAGTTTCCCGGAAATCCTCCTGATGGCTTCCCATACTTTCGTAGAACTAGTGGAACGGGAGATGGAGTTCAAGAACGATTGCCATGACTGTCGTTTGCTCTCTTTAATCACTCGCCGCGCTTTGGCCCTTGCCACCCGAAAGGCCGCTAGATTGTCAGCTGAGGGACGGCACTTGAAGCAGCGCAGAGCTGCACGGCGGGCTCGGATGGCTGAGCGGCTCTCAGTGGTCCACCAAGGGACAGGACGCCTCTTGGGATGACCGGATGACCGTGGGATTGACAATTCAGCAGCATGGGAGATCACGGCTGTAACATGGTCTACCCATTCGTGGACGCTGGCACGGTGTTCCAAAACAGCCAGTTGGCTGAAAAGTGTCCAGTCAGCTCTGCAGAGGTGCCACCAGGGCGGCACTGGTAATGCCACAGCCTCATACAGGAGGCGAATCCAAAGGGGGAAGTGGTCACTAGAATGGAGGTCAGCAGCAACCTCCCACAGAGCAAAATCCGCG
The DNA here is from genome assembly GCF_021461385.2 of Schistocerca piceifrons. NCBI lineage: Eukaryota > Metazoa > Arthropoda > Insecta > Orthoptera > Acrididae > Schistocerca > Schistocerca piceifrons. Next base: position 139,324,738 of record NC_060141.1, on the reverse strand, counting down.
AGTGCTGGAGAGCAAAAGGAAAGGTCAATAGCCGATGACGACCCGGAAGCAGTACAGAAATGAGTGGGAGCACCAGAGTTGAGAATGCACAGTTCTTCAGACATCATGAGGCTTTCCAGAATGTGACCCCTGGGGCAAGTAGTCGGAGAGCCCCATAAGACATTATGAGCATTGAAGTCCCCCAGAAGAAGAAATGGGCAGAGGAGTTGGCTAATAAGGTCTGTGAGAGCCTCAGAGTCTATCGCATCCTGAGGTGGTAAGTAAACTGAACAGACTGTGAGCCTCCGACCCACAAGAAGGTCAACTGCAACTGCTTGCAAGTCTGTAACGAGAGGGAGCTCAGATGAGGGGTGCATGTCACGGACAAAAACCGCAACACCACCCTTTGCCCTTTCCCCCGTCAGATCATCTTTTCGATATACGGTATAGCCCCGTAAAGAAGGAGCATCAGTGGCCCGAAAATGTGTCTCTTGGGGACATAAGCACAAAGGGCACTCTCGTACAAGGAGTTGTAATTCGGCCACATGCGTCCTGAACCCATTCAGGTTCCACTGTAATATGGGAGCAAGTGATCAGGGTGGCTGAACTTTCACCCTGCCTCTGTGCTTTGGAGGAGAGCCCGTACCGGCCGGAGATTTATTCCTGGGGCGAGAAGATCGCCCCCGGTCGACATCAATGTCCATCAGCTCTGATGACGACCCATGGGAGATGTCAGACAGTACGATGGCCTCATCATCGGACCGACCCTGACTAGTCTCCTGAGGTGGCAAAACCTTCACCTTCGGCGTCATTGTCTTGGGGGGCTTTAAATGCAGAGCCTTGTCAACAGCTGGAGTTGTACTCGCCTGGGCAGAAGGTGCCATATGGGGAGAGGCAGGAAGTACCCCAATGTCAGCAACCATGGCCTTGTCCGACGTTGCGGGGAGAGCTGCAGGTTGCAAAACAATCGCAGCAGCACAAGTGCACTGGCAAACGCAGGTATTAGTGCTAACACTAGCAACCTCCATTTGCATAGCAACAGTGGCCATTTTTACCGGTTTTTTCAGAGCGGAAGTGAAAGAAGTTGTAAACACAGGAGGTTGCATGGCCTTAAAGAGCTTCTTGGCCTCACCATAGGGGATGCGCTTAGATGTTTTAATCTTCTGTATCTTCCGTTCTTCGAGATAGATGGGGCAGACCCGGCTCCAGACAGGGTGACTCCCAGAGCAATTCACGCACTTCACAGGCGATGAACAATCGGCTCCTTCATGGGCAGGCTGACCACATTTACCACAAGTGGCTATCCCATTGCACCCCAACGTAGTATGCCCAAAGCGCTGACATTTAAAACAGCGCATTGGGTTAGGAAATATGGCCGTACTGGCAAACGTAAGAACCCCGCTTTAGGTTAGGTTAGGTTAGTGTTTAACGTCCCGTCGACAACGAGGTCATTAGAGAAGGAGCGCAAGCTCGGGTTATGGAAGGATTGGGAAGGAAATCGGACGTGCCCTTTCAAAGGAACCATCCCGGCATTTGCCTGAAACGATTTAGGGAAATCACGGAAAACCTAAATCAGGATGGCTGGAGACAGGATTGAACCGTCGTCCTCCCGAATGCGAGTGCAGTGTGCTACCACTGCGCCACCTCACTCGGTAACCCTGCTTTAACATGCTCTGGGAGTCTTGGGCAACTGAACGTGAGAATAAATGAGTTGGATTTGACGAGGTCCCCATCGACTCGTTTCACAATATGCTGCACGTCAACAATACCTTCGTGAGCCCACTCAGATTTTAACTCGTCTGTGGGGATATCCACCAAGTCCCTACATGTCACAACACCCTTACTATAATTCAAAGTGGAGTGGAGCTCGGTCTCGATAGCGTACTCTCCGAGACAGGTTGCTTTCTGAAGAGAAGCGACTTGACGGGAACCAGAAGTCTCAATTAACAGAGTCCCATTGCGCAGTCGCTTCACTGAGTTCAGTGTTCCTGCAATTCCCTCAAGACCCTCGTGGATGTAAAAGGGAGAAACCCTCTCAAAGCTACCCTTCTTCCGTTTAGTAATCAAAAACACATTCTGATTATCAGCATGTGCTCTGTTACGACAGTCTGATAAATCTCTAGCAACACCAGGCGCTGGAGGACTTGTAGCACGAAGTCGCTTTTTCGATGGGGTGTGTTTTCCTACCAGTGGCCCACCCAATCCACCGGTAGGGGGAAATGTAGAGGTCGAAGGGTCCATTGCGGTCCCACGAGCAGCTAGGGAACTAAAGGTCCGCTCAGACAGAGCCCCGCGTGCCTGAGTAAGCCTTATACAACTAGGGTGCGGCAGGTGCCCCAGAGGTTGCCCGCTTGCGACTGTTCCACCCCAACAGCCATGCATCTTATAGGAACGGAGCACACCATAAGATTGAGGGGTTTTTATAGAGGTTGACCTGCCTCGCAATCCAGGCGATCAAGCCAAGATTACCATTCCCTGCAGCACACAACATTCCACCGCCGCGCCATACAGTGGTTGCTGAAGCATGTCCGGGGGCTACGGTGACAGGAGACTGGCAGCCACACCGTAAGATTGAGGGGTTTTTATAGAGGTTGACCTGCCTCGCAATCCAGGCGATCAAGCCAAGATTACCATTCCCCGCAGCACACAACATTCCACTGCCGCGCCATACGGTGGTCGCTGAAGCATGTCCGGGGGTTACGGTGACAGGAGACTGGCGGCGCTGACCAGTCCCCAGCTCAGGACCCAGGGGTCGCCAAGCCCGTACTCAGCAAATGAATGCTGAGCCCCTGGGGGCAGTGTCATAGAGATGCTGACAAAAATGAATTGGCTGACTCTTGCAAGCAATATGTGCACTACCCCAAGAAAGCCTACTTACAAAGTTTTACGAACAAGCTTTAAATAATGACTCTAGGAATATACTACACCCCTTATGTATCGTTCACACAGGGCTTGTGAGGACAAGATTAGGTTAATACAGCACTCACAGAGGCATTTAAATGATCATTCCTCCTGCACTCCAAATGTGAATGGAATGGGAAGAAACCCTAATAACTAGTACAACAGGACATATCCTCTACCATGCAGCTTCACAGTGGTTTCCACAGTACAGATGTGGATGCAAATAACGCAAATTAATGCAATACCCCCCACAAGTGGTGACTGTCATTAGCATCAGGACTGCTAATGGTTCACTACTATACAACTAACTTATATTTCAAGATTAATACAATAATAAATAATATACAAGAAGAATATGACGGAGTATTTAAGTGGAAATGATCGGCAATAGTAACTTCATGTTTATGTAATGCTGCTAATAGCTGGTACCCAACTGCAGCAAATGTAAAACATTAAAACATTACGAGTTCTTGTTGTTGTTGTTGTTGTGGTCTTCAGTCAAGAGACTGGTTTGATGCAGCTCTCCATTCTACTCTATCCTTTGCAAGCCTCTTCATCTCTGAGTAACTACTGCAAGCTATATACCTCTGCTCTGAATCTGCTTAGTGTATTCATCTCTTGGTCTCCATCTACGATTTTTATCATCCACGCTTCCCTCCAATACTAAATTGGTGATCCCTTGATGCCTCAGAATGTGTCCTACAAACCAGTCCCTTCTTCTAGTCGAGTCGTGCCACAAATTCCACCTCTCCCCAATTCTATTCAGTACTGCCTGATTAGTTATGTGATCTACCCATCTAATCTTCAGCATTATTCTGTACACCACATTTCAATAGCTTCTATTCTCTTCTTGTCCAAACTAGTTATCATCCATGTTTCACTTCCATACATAGCTATACTCTGTACAAATACTTTAAGAAAGGGCATCCACCCACTTAAATCTATATTCAATGTTAACAAATTTCTCTTCTCCAGAAACACTTCCCTTACCATAGCCAGTCTACATTTTATATTCTCCCTACTTCAACAGACATCAGTTATTTTGCTTCACGAATAGCAAAACTCATTTACTACTTTAAGCATCTCATTTCCTAATATAATTCCTGCAGCATCACTTGATTTAATTCGACTACATTTCATTATCCTCATTTTGCTTTTGTTGATGTTCATCTTATATCTTTCTTTCAAGACGGTGTCCATTCTGTTCAGCTTCTCTGCCAGGTCCTTTGTTGTTTCTGACAGAATTACAATGTCATCAGCAAACCTAAAATTTTTTGTTTCTTCTCCATGGATTTTAATTCCTACTCCAAATTTTTCTTTGGTTTCCTTTAGTGCTTGCTCAGTATACACATTAAATAATGTCAGTGATAAGATACAACCCGGTCTCACTCCTTTCTCAACCACTGCTTCCCTATCATGCCCCTAGACTCTTATAACAGCCATCTGGTTTCTGTATGGATTGTAAACAGCCTTTCACTTCCAGTATTTTAATCCTGTCACCTTCAGAATTTGAAGGAGAGTGTTCCAGTCAACATTGTCAAAAGCTTTCTCTAAGTCTACAAATGCTAGAAACATGGGTTTGCCTATCCTTAACCTATCTTCTAAGATAAGTCGCAAGGTCAGTATTGCCTCGCGTGTGCCAACATTTCTACGGAATCCAAACCCATCTTCCCCGAGGTCAGCTTCAACTAGTTTTTCCATTCGTCTGTAAAGAATTCGCGTTAGTATTTTGCAGCTGTGACTTATTAAACTGATAGTTCAGTAATTTTCACATCTGTCAGCACCTGCTTTCTTTGGGATTGGAATTATTATATTCTTCTTGAAGCCTGAGGGTATTTCGCCTGTCTCATACATCTTGCTCACCAGATGGAAGAGTTTTGTCAGGACTGGGTCTCCCAAGGCCGTCAGTAGTTCTAATGGAATGCTGTCTACTCCCGGCACCTTGTTTCGACTCAGGTCTTTCAGTGCTCTGTCAAACTCTTCACGCAGTATCATATCTCCCATTTCATCTTCATCTACATCCTCTTCCATTTCCATAATATTGTCCTCAAGTACATCGCCCTTGTATAGACCCTCTATATACTCTTTCCACCTTTCTGCTTTCCCTTCTTTGCTTAGAACTGGGTTTCCATCTGAGCTCTTGATATTCATACAAGTGGTTCTCTTTTATCCAAAAGTCTCTTCAATTTTCCTGTAGGCAGTACCTATCTTATACCTAGTGATACATGCTTCTACATCCTTACATTTGACCTCTAGCTGTTCCTGTTTAGGCATTTTGCACCTCCTGTCGATCTCACTTTTGAGATGTTTGTATTCCAATTCACCTGCTCCATTTACTGCATTTTTATATTTTCTCCTTTCATCAATTAAATTCAATATCTTTTCAGTTACCCTCGGATTTCTGCTAGCCCTTGTCTTTTTACCTACTTGATCCTCTGCTGCCTTCACTATTTCATCTCTCAAAGCTACGCATTCTTCTTCTACTGTAGCTCTTTCCCCTGTTCTTGTCAACCATTCCTTAATGCTCTCTCTGAAACTCTCTACAGCCTCTGGTTCTTTCAGTTTATCCAGATCCCCTCTCCTTAAATTCCTACATTTTTGCAGTTCCTTCAGTTTTAGTCTACCGTTCATAACCAATAAATTGTGGTCAGAGTCCACATCTGCCCCCTGGAAATGTCTTGCAGTTTAAAACCTGGTTCCTAAATCTCTATGTTACAATTTTATGATCTATCTGAAACCTTCCAGTGTCTCCAGGCCTCATCCACGTATACAACCTTCTTTCATGGTTCTTAAACCAAGTGTTAGCTATGATCAAGTTTGCTCTGTGCAAAATTCTACCATACGGCTTCCTCTTTCATTCCTTACCCCCTCCCCGTCCATATCCACCTACTAATTGTCCTTCTCTTCCTTTTCCTACAATCAAATTCCAGTCCCCCATGACTACTAATTTTTGTCTCCCTTAAACTATCTGAACAATTGCTTTTATCATAAATGTCAAGAAAAATGACATATACAAATTTCAAAGAAGAATTACACAATTTATTTGATATTCATAATTCACTTAGATGTTAAATCAAGAGGAAATTTCGTTTAGCAGCAAATAAACAAAATGATGCTAAGGGACTAAACACACAACTGTCACAAAATATTAGCATTTCATGACGATTCATTGAAAGAAGTTGAACTAACAACAGAAATGGGACCATTGGATAGTAATTCAAGTGGCTCAAACAGAAATATACAAATAAATAGCTAGTGCTATGTCATTAATAGTATGTACAAACATAACGTAAATTGACATGACTACGGCCAATACAACTTGCTCTAGAGGCAACCAAGCACAAGTTAGCAACAGGCAACACAGTTGTGGTTCAATGAATTGCTATGAGGCAATGCATCGAGTATGCAGCAATGGCAGCTACAAGAACTACAGCAGTCACAACTCCGCAAGCCGCTGTCAGCAGCAGCTCAGACAGCATGCAGTGACACCACCACTACCCAACAAACTTTCTACAATAACAGTACTATTTGATGGGTGGAAACAAAATTTAATTTAAAAAGTCATATGTCATAATTTTGTGGTAATAAGACTATAGACATTTGTGCATGAGACAGAAATATTCAATCAGTTATTACAATGAAGTCATCTGCAGTTAGTTAGATCAAGACAAACGGAAATAGATGAACAGTTACGACATATATTTTACATTAGTACATTTATTTCTTTAGCACTATTTTAAAGAAGAATTAAATAGACTATGAACATGGCTTTGACAGAAGACATTAGGACATTGGAAGAATTTATGTAAACAGTATCAAGCAACTTTGTCTACACTGATAGCAGATTTGTTCAAATAAAACACCAACTTTGGTGTTACGAGTGACAAATTTTCACAAACTGAATCTACGTTAGATACAATGTAATCCAGAACAGTTCAAGCAGGCACAACAACTTAGAACTTTCACCTCCCAACTAAATGGCAGGATGGTCAGATTAGAGAAACAATTAGATATGGGTTTCCAACATGAGGCAGAAATAGAGGAACACCTTGAAACAGTAGCAGAGAAGCTAGATAGTAAAGCAGAACATGTACACAAAATTAAATCTAACAGGATAAATTAACAGCAAGATTCAAAGTTTTAGAGAAAGAGTTATGGGAAACTAAGAATATTTTACAAAAGTAGACAAATAAAAGGTAGATGTTATTTTCCTAATTATTAACAAAATTGAACCTAGATCAGAAAAACTAGAGTCTGAAATAGGGCTTCAAAGTAATAAGTCAAAGAACTGGGGTCCTGACAACCATAATGGCCTAAAGCACACGGTCATTGATTTTAAGACTGTAGCATGTATGCATGCTCCTGAAATGTGTTGATCTTACAGAGAACAAGCTTTATCTCTACTCTACCCCTATACCTGTATATATGAATGTTCGTGAGAAGCTCACTCTTCGATTTCTCTGATATTCACTTCCATACGGACCTGAATCACAAATTTTCATTGCTTTAGGAACACTCAATGGCTACAGCAATGCTCATTTCTTCAAAGAGCTGCAGGCTCTTGAAGGAATACCCCACTACCACCTCACTTTCAATGCCATGGCTTTAGCACTTATGTCTGTAAAATGGACACCGAGGATTTAAAAACCTTTAAGAGTGTTAATGACCTCACTACCAAATCAGAAATTGATGTTCATGGTAACAACATATATTTCAGAAATTTTACAATGATGAAGCTTTCAACAAGTTGCCATGAACTTCAAATCACCTCAAGGGAGACAACAATTTATCATTTTCCCAAAGTCTGTACATGGCTTGCAGAATATAGTGATAAAATACATTCGTGGAAGGCAAACATTAACCTTGACACACAATGGCTTTACTTAACTAATGATGGTGCTCTCTCACCATTGTGATGGGAAGACGCCATTGCACCAGATCCAGTTGAAGATGACAAGGAGATGTCAGATGAGAGATGTTTAATCATCTGACTGTGGATCCAATCTGGCCCAGGAGCTATGTCGGGGCAATGTGCCAGGGCACTGAGGAGCTCCCACTCTGTAAATGGGGCGTTATAGGATTCACTGTGGCATGTAGTGAACGAAATCACTTCCCCTTCCAGCTGCCGTTTGAGAGTGCAAATGGCTGGGGGTAATTCTCCGACCCAGAGGCTCGAGCACAGTGCTCAGCAATCGCATTTTCATCGGTAGATAACATGCCATTTATGTTACCACCGGGAACACCTGTTGGTGTCCGGTACCCGAAAATACATCTGATCTTCGCCCAGACTTGGGAAGGTGACATCTGACACCCAATGGTTGAGACATATCTCTCCCAACACTCCTGCTTCCAATGGTTGATGAGATGGCGAATGCGGGCACCGTTTAAATGCTATGAGGTGCTCCAGGGAAAAGTGCCACTTATGCCGCTGTAGAGCTCACCGACACTCCTTTTTTATCCTGATAGCCACAGCTTCAAGAGGGATTTGAAGGGGTACAGGTTCACTGCATACTGAGTTCAAGACAGACACAAACTCTACCTAACACTCGATTATAGTCACTACAGTTCTTGTAATATCCTTTATAGACATGGAGGGCAGGGTTCTGCATTGCCGGGAACCAGGTTTCCTGGAGGGCAATGCGGAAAGCAGGTGTAAAGCTTAACAGTTGCCATAGCTCAGCCAGGCGGTGGAAAAAACTACTGCAATTCCACTGGAGGATAATGTGATCGTGAGGCTGGGAAGGCATGGAAAATTCAATGAGGCAGCTGACACCTCAGGGTCACCTGCAGCCATCTATTTATTTTCTGAGCAGTCTGTATCCATGGAGTCTGAGGGTCTGGCAAGATCTAGGTCCTCAGCAGATGCCAGAATCTCCACCACATCCTCAGAAGCAAAACTTGTAGGTAGCGGTGGTGTGGTTGCCACCACAAGTCCCTTGGTCTTGGGGGTCTTCTTTTTGGATTTCTCTCACTGCTCCTTCGGTTTCTCTGGCTGAGAGGGCTTGACTGATTCAGTCTCCAGGACTGAGGATGATCTTGAAGCACTATGACCAGTTACTTTTGGGCACTTCAGCCACTGGCGGGAGTCATCTTAGCCACTAGCAGAAACCTGGGAAGTGAGTGACCCAAGGAAGCCCTTCCTAGCGAGATGTGCCAAAGAAGACTTACGCTTCTCCGGCTGAGAAGTGGGGACTGGTGTCCCCAATGGTTGAGGGGGCAGTGCTCACAAGGTAGGAGGTGTGGGAGCAATAGGGAGGGAAGTGCCCCCCACCCACCATCAAGGGGGCAGATGTAGTCTTCCGGCTTGGAGAGCAACTGGAATTCGCGGAATGGATGGGGCTACAACTGTTCTCATAGCAGTGGCGTACGAGGAGGTCATAGCCACAGGATGTAGACACTCAAATTTCCTCTTAGCCTCAGTGTAGGTCAGTCGGTCCAGGGTCTTGTATTCAATGATTATCCTTTGTGCTGTAAAATCCAGCAGTCTGGTGAGCAAGTAGAATGGTGCTCTCCGCAGTTGACACTTACGGGAGGCGGGGCACATGGAGTATTGGGATGTGATGGGAGGCCACAATCTTGACATGTGATGGTGGAAGTACAGTGGGAAGACATATGGTCAAAATTCCAGCACTTAAAGCACCACATAGGGGGAAGGATATATGGCTTTACATCACAGTGGTAGACCATCATCTTGACATTCTCGGGCAATGTGTCACCCTCAAAGGAAATGATGAAGGCACTGGTGACAACCTAATTATCCCTCAGACCCTGACGGATGCGCTGGACAAAATGAATGCCTCGTCGCTCTAAGGTGGCATGCAGCTCATCGTCAGACTGCAAAAGAAGGTCCCCAAGACCATATTTAAGCTCTTATGGGGTGTGACGGTAATGGAAACATCCCCCAGCTTATCACAAGAGATTAATGCCCGTGACTGGGCAGAGGATGCTGTTTTTATCAAGACTAACCCTGACCACATTTTGGACAAGCCCTCCACCTCCCCAAACTTGTCCTCTAAATGGTCTACAAAAAAAACTGTGGCTTCGTCAAAACAAAGGAGTCCCCATCAGTTCTCGTAGACACGAGGTACTGGGGTGAATAAGGTTCGCTGCCATTCTTAGCCTCGCGTTCCTCCCATGGTCTGGCCAGGGAGGGGAATGATTTAGGGTTGTACATCCTTGCACTGTACTGAGACTTAGGATGCTTAGAGACTGCTGGTGTTTGATCACCAGCAAGTGACGACATGGTACGCTTCATCGCGCATCATCCACCCTGATAGCACCCACTCCGACCAGGGGCCCTCTCCATGGGCTCCACCCAGCCCTGCAAAGGCCACCTGTTTCTGACATGTCACAACTATTGTACAAATGGTTTATGGTGAATAAATAAATAAAATAAATAGCACCTTAGTATGGTCATAATCCAATCCATGTAACTCTGATGCGCAATGTTCTGTATATGCCAACTTGTTAGGCTGTTGCAAACTGGTGTGCCGTTGGTGTTCTCGGCAATGGTTTTCAGCAGTATTCATCATCTGAACTATACATGATTTGCCACATCGGCAAGGTACCTGCTTTCTGTTGTTCGATGTGATCTATGACACTGCAGAGCAATGCCCACATTCTAGCTGGTGGGCAGAAAGTGGTCTTCACTTGGTGTTTCCAAAGAATTCATCCTATCTTTCCAGATAATGTGCCTCAAAAACAAATAGAGTATAAGCCCACTTTTACATTCCTGGAATTAATGTTTTCCCATCGTTTACAACATTTTTTATCAGTTCCGTCAAATTTCCTATGGCCACAATGTTAATTTGCACCTGATTTTGCGTCAACATATGTATAATTTTCCCACAATTTACACATTATGAAAAAATGTTTGTGGAGAAAAAATGACACTGGCATGATGTTGGCCATCTAATGAAAAAATGTTTGTGGAGAAAAAATGACACTGGCATGATGTTGGCCATCTAGTAGTGTTTACAAATATTACGTGGTTAAGTTTCTTGACACCAGGGCACTCTACTCAGTGTATTTGAACCGGTAAACATGTAAAAGTTGGAACAATTCATGCCATATCTCCCACCGCTGCCAAGCTCTACTTGGCGTGTTGGCTGATGTGAGTAACTACATTCGTTCGAATGAAGATATCATGACCAATCACAACCATTTCCAAACTGTCTCAATTGCGAAAACACAGTTTTGAGATTGTTGTGATCATCGTGGCACCTTTGTCAAACCATATTTATCATGTTTAGGCGTATAGCCACGTGGAGTGCTAGTTGACACAGTCATTCACTTTGCATTACTCAAATGATTTTTAGCCTAAACATAGTGCCGGTTACGTGTTTTATTTATGCTGAGCAAGACCTGTTTCAAGAATTTATTCTCGTTGTCAGGTGCAGTATTTACATATGTAATTTTTGTGATGTTGCACAAACAAACAATGTTAAGTGACAGTTTGTGTGTGTGTGTGTGTGTGTGTGTGTGTGTGTGTGTGTGTGTGTGTTTTTCTATATAACTGATGAATGAAAGTACCTGATAACCTCAAAAAGACGACTAGAGTGCAAGGGAGGCAGAATAACACATAGTACAACACAATACAAAATACTCATTTACATATTTGCACTTGACAATGACAAAAAATTCTCGAAATGTGTCATGCTAAGCATAAAAAAAATACGTAACTAGTGCAGTATTTCATTATATAAATAATGAATGATAACTGCAGGCTTTCAAACACATCGATTATGACATATGAAACTGAGTCAAACGTTTCTACTTCCCAGACAGTTATCAGTTCCAGTTACATCATCAGTTTGTATTAGATAATAAACCTTCATTAGATAATAAACAAGTCTCTGACAAGTCTTTTGATTCCTGTTATGTCCATATATCATACATAAAGTGCAAGGGGGTATCCTATACGTAACTTTAACAGCTTAAACATTATTTACCACATTTTACATTTTCCCGCATTTTACACCATTTTTTTGAAGTCCCTTGAAAAGTGTAAAAGTGGCGTTTCACTGTAAATACAATGGCTGCATCTTCTTAAGTTCCTCCTATCTTTTGGCTGGTTGTATGCTGACAGTAGGTGTAAGACTTAGAGATCATTAAATTTACCACTCCTCAGATGTTGAAGTTCTCGTTTGAGCCTACCACTGTCAGAGGGGTGTGAGCCCAATGTATCAATGTCTTGAGCACGCCATTCCTCTGTGCCCAGTGGTGGCAGCGGCCCACAAGTAAGTGTAGGTTGGCACACGTCTTCTTTCAATACGTGCTGTGTGCTGCAGGGTGTGCTGCAGGGTGTCCAGAAAGAGAAGTATTCCATCCACTTAAGCTTCCACACTAAAACTGATGTCCTGGTATATAGAATCAAGTTGTATGAGGAAGTCATTCAGCTTGTCTCTTCGAAGTGGCCATATGATGAAGGTGTCAGCTGCATACCAGGAGAAACAAGTAGGTTTCCATGAAATGATTCCAGGGCTTCCTCCTCAAAATGTTCCATATACATGTTGGTGACAACTGGTGAAGTCAACTCCCCTGGTTACTCCTACCATGTGTTTATAGTAGCCGCCACCAAAAAAAGTATGCAGATATCAAGAATTGCCTAAAAAGATTTGTCATCTCTAAGTCAATTTTCTGGGCAACAAGTTCTAAGGATTCTTGTAAAGGCACTCGGATAAAAAGAGAGTCAGTGTCAAAGCTTGCAAGGATGATGGTATCTTAAGCTTAAAGTTATTAAGATGTCATACAAAATATGTGATGTGAGCACTTCCCAATGCAAAGGCCAAGCAAATCCTTGAGGCTGAGTACATCAGGACACCACTGTTGCTAGCAATGCGGCATAAGGGCACCCCATAACTGTCAAATTTCAGCTGTCCATAAAGTCTCAGTAGAACTGATGCTCTCTGTCATAGCTTCTTCACAATCATGTCTAACATGCAGGATTCTTTGAGAAGCACCATGCCCTTCCTCTTCACACTCTTAGTAGGACTAACATCAATCTTCCAGTATGCACTGTCTTCTAACAGGCCACACATTTTCTCAGTGGTGAGATAGGACCACTGTTGTATTGCCATTATTGACTGATTGGACCACAATATCTGGATATCCGATAACGCTGCCCTCTCCCTGCTGGAGACGTTTGGTTTAGATAGGTCTCATTTGCATGAGAGTACAACAGGTTTTGCTGTGTACTTCTTCAGCTGCTTCCAGTGGTAGCTGTACACTACACTGATGACGTCTATGATAGGTGCAGCTTTAGAAGTTGGTGCAAAATCGAGTCCGTTCTCAAGAAATGACACCACTTCCGCATATAGTTGCTTGGCCGTGAGACTGGTGATAGTGTTCCTGGGAACATCAGAATGTTGTCTCTTGGATACATGCTTGAATATTGATGTTTGACTTGTGATAGCCTTCATTTGGGCAGACCCACTGTGGCAAATGTGACACTATCGATCCATTCCCATGTTCCAGAAGTTGAAGTGGTTGAACAGTCATAGATGTAAATTGAAAAGTTATTTGTTAGTCAAGTCCAGGCATCAGTGAGTAATGTGTACTCGCCCCCATACCATGTCTAGGCTTGCACCTTACTTAACTCTTCTAGCTGTCGCTGAGTCAATGTGATTTGTTGCCTTGGCGAAGTTCGGTACCACATGTTCTTCAGAGCATCTTGTGAGTAACATAAATGCACTCAGCGAAAGGCTCCGCCAGTGGCATAGCTTCCAAATCTTTTCATGCTGCCGAACATCTCCACCCCACAGAGGTACGTCACGTGATGCTCACCTTCTCCTGGCATACTTCATGACAATACAGTTCATACGTAAAACACCAGATGCCCTTTTCCAACAGGCACAATATTTTGGCATATCAGGTACATCGATGCACAACTGCTCGGGGGCCAGCATGGCACTTTTACCTCTTTCCCCTCCACCTTTCATCCAATCTGCCGTTCTATCCACCATCTGCACCCAGCATCTCCTCCCCCACTTCTCCCAATACATTGCTCTGCGCAGGTTCATACTCAGGTACATGTGCTGACTCTCAAGTGAACAAGAGCTATGAAACCAAATTTCTCTAGAGGGAGAGGGCAGTCATACAGAAACTTAAAGAAGATCCAGATGTCAAGGGCTTACCAGTCGACGCAGGAAATGAATGCAGCTGCAGTACTATTTCAACAGGATTACACTGGGAACATGTGGAGTCTGCTAGAAAACTGGAGTTCAGGAGACCAACACTGACCCTGTCAAGATGGTGGCAAGGAAGAACACAGCACTTCTCAAAGAATCCAACTTGCCAGGCAGGGTTGTTAAGAAGCTACAACAGTATCAGTTCTACCATTACTTTATGGACTGTGAATGTTAACAAAAATGTGGTGTCTTTCTGCCTCACTGCTAGGAACACTGGTGCCCTGACCTAACCAATCACAAACTATCTGAAGAAATTTTTTGTTTATTTATAGACGCAATCACATTCTTATGACACAGTCATAGCCGGTTTTGGCCATACAATGGCCATCTTCAGATTCTAAAGGCGGCATACAATGAACACAGGTTCATGCATTGTCAGCACGAATCTGTGTTCAGTGTATGCCGCCTTTAGAATCTGAAGATGGTCATTGTATGGCCAAAACAGTTATGACTGTGTCATAAGAATGTGTTTGCGTCTATAAATAAACAAAAAAATTTTACAAAATAATCAATCACTCACTCCATTAACAAAATGTCATTTTTTCCTACCTGAAGAACCTGCTTGGCCTTTACATCGGGAACTGTTCACATCACATTCGCAACTTAATGGGTTTTCTGTGACATCTTAACAACTTTAAGATTAAGGAGTGCAACGTCCTTCCAAACTTCAACTCCGACTCTCTTTTTATCTGAGTACCTTTACAAGTATCCTTAGAACTTGCTGCCCAGAAAATTGACATGGAGATGACAAATCTTTTTAGGCAATTCTTGATGTCTGCATAATTTTATCAGTTGTGGCTACTATGAACAGGCGGAAGGAGTAACCAGGGGAGTCGACTTTCACCAGTTGTCACCAACATGTATATGGAACATTTTGAGGAGGAAGCCCTGGAATCATTCCATGGAAACCTTGTTCCTCCTGCTATGCAGCTGACACCTTCATCATGTGGCCACATCGAAGAGAAAAGCTGAATGACTTCCTCATACAACTTGGTTCCATATACCAGGACATCAGTTTTAGCATGGAAGCTTAAGTGAATGGAATACTTCTGTGGCGTAGAGCGCCATAAAAATAGATATTTGTTCTGTGCGTAAGTGTGCTATCTTCGAGGAGAGGGCTTTGGGAGAGCATGTTGGACGCTAACGGCAGTTAGCCTCCGGACTTGTATCTGTGTAGACGCTAAGTGTGAATAAATCTGTATATGAGAGAATTCTAGTTGTTTACCTACAACTATACCATATTCCCTCACTGGTGACCCCGTTTTTGTGTAATACGCGTCCGAGTTACCGCCTGAAGGTTATTTAGGCGCCTACCGCGTCGGGTTTCTCCGCGATCGCGAGGGCCTTCGTTCAGCTCCAGATAATGGCCTTTCAGCATTCACCGCCGCCCGGATTCCAGCAACATCTCTCCAGCACTCCTGCCGTCGTAGTGGACATGCCGCAAGAATCTTCGGAATCCTTCAGCCAGAACATGCAGTGGAATTCATCGAGTGCCGCCAGTTTCTTCCAACCGCCAACGGTCGTGGACTCTGGCTTTGTTAGCCTGGACCTTCCCACGTGTTCTCCACAGAGTGTTGGTCGGAACATTTCTACTCCTGTGTCGAACACACAATTCAATACAGTTCGTGGCGTCGAGCGAGGTTTTGCTACTTTGGAAAATCCAGTAGTAAATTCAAACTCGAATCAGTTCCCGCCACGTGTGTATCCTTCCGCACCGGCTAGTCAACAGGTGTTCAATGCTCGCCAAACAGCAAATATCACACCGAGTGTGCATCCTAGTGGACATGTGTGGGATCCTTGTGTTGCTTCTAATCAGGACAACAATTCTGTGCTGGATAGTAATTACTCCGACATATACAACCAGCCCCACCACTCACGGTCGAGTGAATACTGTGTGCATAACGGACATTCACTGGCGTACTTAAGCACTTGTGGCTTCTCTCCGAGCTACCACGTCAATGAGAATGCACATCTTGACTACAATCCTCACACCGTTCGAGCGTCCGTCGCTTCTCAGCCGCCCCCCCGGCGTCAAGTGAATTTCGCGATTCCCGCATTACGGGACGCCAATAATCCGGATTCGCAATCTTCTGCATGCTCTACTTCCGTCCGAAGTAATAGGCGCACCTCTGCAGTGACTGCAGTGCCGAATCTGCCAAAATTACCAGACTTAAAACCCGCTCACCCGGAGTTCTGGTTTAACCTAGTTGAGCAAACATTCAATGTCTGTGCTTTGGACGTCGACGCACGCTTCGCCTGCCTCATGAACCATCTTCACGACCGCGTCGATTTAATTTATGATCTGATCAAAGCACCCCCCCCCCCTAGCAGGGAAGTATGCTGTGGCGAAACAAACGATACTGGAGCGCGTCTCTAAAACCAGGAGAGAAAATGTGCGACAGCTCATCTACGAAGAGCGTCTCGGCGACAGGTCTCCGTCCCAGCTGTGGCGGTGCATCCATCTTCTCGTCGATGAGCAAGTTATGCCTGATGACACGCTCGCGGAAATCTGGACTGAAAAGCTGCCTTTGCCTGTCCAGACTGCAATCTCTGCGTATGAAGAAAGGCCAGTAAATGAACGTTTACGCACCGCCGACAGAGCATACTCCGCCAGGCAACGTGAGCTCCGTGCACTGCATTCTGGACGTGACCGCACTAAGACGCTTTCTGACGACACGCTCTTGTCTGGTGCTGCTGATAACAAGTTTTTTAAACTAGCCGCCCTGCCTGCACCTTCAACTCCTCGCAACGACAGTGCATCGGCCTCTGTGGAAGACTCTGGGGCACATACTCCGTCACCTAGCAACTACCCACAAGGGCACAGGCCCACCCAACCTTACTGTTTCTTCCACGCGAGATTCGGGGAGCAAGCTCGCAAATGCCAGTCACTATGTTCTTACCCAAACTCCAACCGCAGGTAGGCTACGGTGCCACCTCCTGCGATGTAAACAATGGCCACCATCCCACGTTGCACTCCGTTTCGGACAATAACAGTAAGTGTGGTCGAGCCTATGTTCGCGATTTACGATCAGGTGTATGTTTTCTGGTAGACACTGGCGCAAACGTCTCTTTGCTGCCGGTTCGCCTAGCAACCAATAAAGTGCAACCACACAAAACAGTACTTCGTGCAGTGAACTTGTCTACCCTACAGTGTTCGGGTTCCACTTTGTATACAGTGAAACTTTCGCCCGAGTGCAAGCTGGAGTGGACGTTTCTAGTGCCAACAATTGAAGAACCTATTCTCAGAATTGATTTCCTCAAGCACTATCAGTTGTCACTAGATTTTGTGCAAAATACTGTGTTTTACCCCCCCCCCCCTTAACAAACATATTCCTTTCGCTTCGCCGAGTGACAGTTCGGCTAACACCAAACATGTGTGCTGTGCTAAGAAGTGTGTAAACCTATCCCTATCCTTGGAGCTGCACAATCTTGGACAAACAAATGGCTAGTGGAGTGCGCCAAGTCTTCTAAGTTGCGGATGGAACGTATGGAAATGCTGCTGCATCTCCGCGACATACACCACGAGTTGGCCTCCACACAACAACGCCTCGCGGCACTACAAGCAGACGACTCGTCGGCTACAGATAAGGTCAGTTCGTGCCAATCTGGTGTTCCCGTGCCCGCGCACGTTAATGACAATGTTGTGAGCTCTGTAAACTGTGTCAGCACCCCCTTTTGTAATGATAGGGTATGCCCGAGTGCTCATGCTCCTTGTGTTCCGAATGGAAAATTAACTTGCCAAGCCTGTGGCAATGAACTACGGCCATCTGCTGTCCGGCCACACCCACTCGTGCCTACAGCGCTCGTAGCGGCACGGCCCGCTACCAAGAACCAGTGTACCAATCTCGCCCATGTTAACACGTGTGCGGCCTTTACACAGCCTACGAGCGGGTGGCACACCTGTACTTCCATGCCCTCAGCGCCACAGCTTGGCCCGTCCGCCACTGCCTGCTCCGCTTCACGGACATCTGACTATTGTGCCGTGCCACGTATTGCAGTAGTCACTAACGGCACAGTTCATCAGTTACGTCTAACCGATGGGCCGCCCATATCGCAACGTCCACGCCGCCTCAAGCCGGAATTTATGAAAATTGCAAAAGAACAATTGGATGATCTGTTACAAAAGGGAATAATTGAACCTTCTTCCGGTTGCTGGGCTAGTCCTATCCTGTTTGACCAAAAGAAAGACGGTACTTGGCGTATGGTCGGAGACTATAGGCGTTTAAATGCCCGCACCATCATTGATAAATATCCGGTCCCACACATCGCAGACTTCAATCATGCGCTCGCAGGTGCAAAGTACTTCTCTGTTTTGGAGTGTAAGCATGCATTTCATCAGATTCCTATGGCTCCGGAGGACATTGAAAAGACTGCCATAACCACTCCCTTCGGGCTGTTCCAATACAAATTTAAGCCGTTTGGGTTGAAAAACGCACCCCAAACGTGGCAGCGTTTCATCAATCAAACTTTATCCCATCTACACTTTTGTTTCGTATATATGGACGACATATTGGTTTTTGCTTCTACTTTAGAACAGAGTGAGGAGCGTGTTCAAGTCGTGACAGATATTTTAGCAGCCGCTGGTGTTGAACTGAACAATAAAAAGACTCAATTGCACCAGTCATCCGTCACATTCCTAAGTTATGTTGTGTCATCGGACGGTCTGACACCACCACAGGACAAGATCAAGCCTGTTCTCGAGATGCTACACCCTCAGACCTACAGGGAATTACGCAGGTTCATCGGAACAGTTAATTATTACCGGAAACATTTGCCAGCCGCTTCTGTGGTGCAGGCTCCTCTCACAGATGCTCTCGCTGGCCCACAAACTTCTGGCACCCGCCAGGTACCATGGACACCAGACATGGACAAGGCATTTAATGAACTCAAACAGCTGTTGGCCTCCGCTGTCACTATTGCTCACCCACGGGCGGACGCCACAATGTTTATCACTACTGACGCTAGTGACAATGCTATCAGCGCAGTACTGAGTCAGACATACAACGATGTTACGACCCCCCCTGCAGTTTTTCTCAAAAAAGCTAAACAACGCACAGAAGAAATACTCAGCATTCGACAGAGAACTACTTGCAGTTTACGAGGCCATAAGACACTTCAGAACTGATGTTGAGGGACGAGATTTCTATGTGCTCACTGATCACAAGCCGTTGGTTCCTGCCATAAAAAATCCTGCGGCTGATCCGCCCCCACGACGCTTTCGTCACATCGATTACATCTCGCAATTTACAAATGACATTCGCTACATCCGAGGAGCGGACAATGTGGTCGCTGATTTTCTCTCGCGTGTTGGTGCTGTCACAACCTTAATTGACTTAACGGACCTACCTCGGTTGCAATCGGCAGACCCCGACACCATGCAGTTAATTTCAGACCACAGCTCCTCTCTCCAACCGGTACGCTCTACTTTCCCTGGCATATCTGACTTAGTGTGGTGTGATGAATCGACTGGTACATTGCGGCCATTCATTCCTAAGCCCCTTCAACGCCAGGTCTTTGACAAACTACACACATTAGCACACCCCGGTGTCAAAGCCTCCACCCGTCTGGTAGCTGAACGGTTTGTCTGGAGAAACATGCGCCGTGACTGTCAGTCTTGGGCAAGGGCATGCATGGTGTGTCAACAGAACAAAGTTTCCAGGCACACTTCTCCACCCCTTGGCTGTTTTGCCCAACCTCCAGGCCGGTTTCACCATGTTCATGTCGACCTCGTAGGCCCTTTTCCCCCCTCTGAGGGTTTCCGTTACTTGTTTACAGCTATTGACAGGATGACTCGGTGGGCTGAGGCTGTGCCTATTCCGAACATTACCTCTGAGACAGTAAGTCGAGCATTCTTAGATTCGTGGATCTCTAGATTTGGCTCACCTGTTTACCTCACCACTGACCAGGGGCGACAATTCGAGTCTTCAGTTTTGTCTGACTTATGTAAAATGTGTGGTATTGTCAAAATTCATACTTCTGCATACCACCCCCAAAGCAATGGGCTTGTCGAGCAATGGCATCGCACCCTGAAGTCTGCCCTGCGTTGCCATGACTCACTATGGACAGAGGCACTGCCCTTCGTGCTTCTTGGCCTTCGTGCAACTTTCAAGGAAGACCTCAAGGGCTCCGTAGCCGAGTTTGTATATGGCCAACCTCTGGTTTTGCCTGGAGAATTAGTCACTCCGACCCCACTTCCACGGCCCTCTGAACTCCCTTCACTTCTCGAGCGGGTGCGCTTGCACTGCAGCAAAATTCAGCTGCCACCTCCGGCTGCTCATACACCTCCGCGCGTGTACGTACCGCGCACGCTAGACTCTTGTGAGTACGTGTTTCTCAGAGACGATTCAGTCAAAGCTCCGCTTCAGTCGCCCTACACAGGTCCTCAGAAGGTCGTCAAACGCTCTGAGAATAACATGGATCTCCTCATAAAAGACTCTGTAACCACGGTCTCACTCAACCGAGTGAAACCAGCTTTCATTGAGCCTCAGGTGAACCTCCCTGATTCTGCCCCTATTTCTCCCACTCCTGCTTCGAGCGGCCATCCATCTTCCCACACCATGCATTTGGGTACTGATTTTCCACAGCGTGTTTCTCTGCCGAGCACTGCTCCTTCTCCGCATTCATCTAATTCGAGTGGCCAATCTTTTCGGGGCTTCACTCCTCACAGCCCTCGCAGTCGAACTGCCAACCACTTGGATTCTACCATTGTGTTACCATCTTCGTGTGACAGTTCTTTGTCACGCCGTTCAACCCACGCTGGCTCCTCGTTGCCTTCGGTCACGCTCCCTCGTCTGTCAGCTGATCGCCCGAGGTTGTCTCCTGCACAGTCTAGTGCACCTGCCACCCCCCTCTTAGCAGATGCTTCCCCCTGCCATGGCTTTCCCACACCTCCCTGCCTCCCTACCATTGCTCTTACAGGTGCCATCCAAGAATTCACAACACATGTGCACCCTCATGACATACATAAATTATCTGTTGTCGTAGATGGCGATACAGTGTGTGTGGTACTCGCGTGTGACAATACTGAGGGAGGAAGTGCGGAATCTCGTGTGGTGCGCCGCTTTAAATTGAGCAGAAGTGCTGCGTGTGGCAATTTGCATGCCTTTGTTAAGCCTTCTGGCAAGGTGATTCTCCGCCTGCCGGCTGACGAAGTGCTACACCTTCACTCCAGGACGGGACGTCGTCTTCAGCCACCGGCGTCACTTGCTGACTTCACTGTCGACGTACCGGGCTTCACCCCCCGGTCTCCTACCAGTCGACCACTTCCGCCTGACGTAGAAGAACTGTGCGTTACCTTCCTAACTTCTCACCCCCCCCCCCCCCAATCACAGGGACGTACTCCATACCGCGCGCGCGTGGGGGGGGGGGGGGGGAGGGTGTATGTGGCGTAGTGCGCCATAAAAATCGATATTTGTTCTGTGCGTAAGTGTGCTATCTTCGAGGAGAGGGCTTTGGGAGAGCATGTTGGACGCTAACGGCAGTTAGCCTCCGGACTTGTATCTGTGTAGACACTAAGTGTGAATAAATCTGTATATGAGAGAATTCTAGTTGTTTACCTACAACTATACCATATTCCCTCACTTCTCTTTCTGGATGGCCTGGTAAAAAGAGGAGGTGCAGCACACAGCACGTATTGGAAGAAGACGTGCACCAACCTACACTTACTTGTGGACCGCTGTCACCACTTGGGCACAGAGGAATGGCATGCTCAAGACACTATTACACTGGGCTCACAACTCTCTGACAGTGGTAGGTTCAAACAAGAACTTAACATCTGAGGAGTGGTAAATTTAAAGATCTCTCTGCCTTACACCCACTGTCAGGATACAACCAGCCAAAGGATGAGGGGAACTTAGGAGGGTGCGGCATTGTATTTATTCATTTTAGAGGTACATCATCCGGAAAGATAGCATGAATTCTCCAGAAACCGAGTGAAGACAGCCTTCTGCCCACCACTTAAAACACAAGTGCTGTTTGGTAGTGTCAAAGATAACATGAGACTACTGAAATCCAGAGTCTATCAGATACCCTGTTAATGTGGCAAACATATGTAGTTCAGATGATGCATACTGTCAAAGACTGTTGCCAAGACCACCAACAGCACACCATATTGCAGCAGCTTAACACATTGGCAGTCACACATTACCTATCAGAATCACACAAAATGGATTACGGTTGTACTAAGTTTCTGAGCCAGTTGTCTCACTTCTGCAACTGTGTCCTTCACAGAATCTATCAAGATTCAAGTAAGGGAACCACTGATCCATCCTGATAGCCTTGTCCATCTGACGTTCCATCTGCTTTGGAAGGCCACGGCACACCATTTCCTTCTCACATTTTCTCGCATGCGTGGCAACACATCCCGATAGTATCATCGATTAATGTTTTGTCCCTGTGGCACAAATTCATGATGAACCAATCCTTCAAACTCAAAGAAAACTATCAGCACGGCTTTGGCATTTGACCTGACCTGACGAGCTTTCTTTGCTCACAACCCATTGCGAAGAGTGAACCTCAGTCTCAACATCATAACCGTAGATCCACATATCATCACTAGTTATTATTCTCTTAAGGAACATCTTGTTCTCATTTGTGCGATATAAAAGCTCTTCAGAGATTGTGAGGCAAAGATATTTCTTGTCTTGACCCATGAGCCATAGGACGAACTTGGCGGCAACAAAATGCATTCCAAGATGCTTGTCAGGATTTCATTGCTTGATCCAACTGAAATGTTACACTCTTTTGCAATCTCTTGGACAGTCAATCAATGATTGGCATGCACAATTTTGTTGACATTCCTGACATGAGCATCACTGGCAGATGACGAAGGGCATCCTGAATGACGGTCATCTTTAACTTCCATCTGGCCATTTTTTAATCAGGTGAACTATTTGTAACACCAAGCATGGCTCAAACACTCATCACCATAGGCTTTCTGTATCATTTGGTGCATCTCTGTAAAGGTTTTCTTGAGTTTCACATAAAATTGAATGCAGACGCATTGCTCCTCTAATTCTGTCATCTCGAAATCACAAACTGTGCAACAAAATGCTCTACTCAATACAACACTGAACAGTAACTAACAGACATACAACAGTAAAACCTCCAGCAGTTACACATTAAACACATGTGTGTGCAAGGACAACAACCGCATTTCTCTCCAAGACATACTGGGGCAAAATTATGAACGTTCCAGAATTTTTTGAACAGATCTTGTATATTGGAGTGCGAATTACATTCAGAGTATTTTGAGTAATTAACTGTAGGATGATTTTACAATAGAACAGTCAGAAAGTGATGGCACACAGCCAAGTTAGCAGTAACAAACAAGACGTGCGCATCTTGCAGTTCCTTGGTTTAGGGCTGCTATGGAACCATGACCAGAAGGTTTTCAACTACGGATACTACATTCATGGATGATAATTTATAGGTACAGACTCCATGTAACAAGTTAGTTATGAATACAAATCGAGAGTACTTTAGTTATGTAGGTTACCACGCCAAAGTAACACTGACAGGCGCCAAGTTTTTGTTAATAACCTTCAGTTACATACAAACTTGGTCTTCTTATTGCAGTTTGGAGTAAACTGTAAGCATATGGGCTCTGATTTTAAGTCCTCTGAGGTCAAGTTTGCTACAAGAGCTACAACTAAAGTAGAGATATTCATGTTAGAGGTCCACAGAATTAGGCAGGTACACAGGTCGGAGAGATTTGTTTCAGATAAAAAATACCTAGCTACTGAAGAAAGACAGAGAAAGGGAACAGCTCTTACCTGCTGAAGGTAATCACCACTTCTGCCTGAAGTGTTTTAGAAAAACATTTGGAAATTTCATTCATGGGCCGAAGGTGAGGTTTAATTAGTTCGTGCGACAAAATGTTCTACTCAATACAGCACTGAACAGTAACTAACAGACATACAACAGTGAAACCTCTAGCAGTTACACATTAAACACATGTGTGTGCAAGGACATCAACCGCATTTCTCTCCAAGACATACTGGGGCTAAATTACGAATGTTCCAGAATTTTTTGAACAGATCTTGTATTTTGAAGTGCGAATTACATTCAGAGTATTTTGAGTAATTAACTGTAGGATGATTTTACAATAGAACAGTCAGAAAGTGATGGCACACAGCCAAGTTAGCAGTAACAGACAAGACGTGCGCATCTTGCAGTTCCTTGGTTTAGGGCTGCTATGGAACCATGACCAGAAGGTTTTCAACTACGGATACTACATTCATGGATGATAATTTATAGGTACAGACTCCATGTAACAAGTTAGTTATGAATACAAATCGAGAGTACTTTAGTTATGTAGGTTACCACGCCAAAGTAACACTGACAGGCGCCAAGTTTTTGTTAATAACCTTCAGTTACATACAAACTTGGTCTTCTTATTGCAGTTTGGAGTAAACTGTAAGCATATGGGCTCTGATTTTAAGTCCTCTGAGGTCAAGTTTGCTACAAGAGCTACATCTAACATAGAGATATTCACGTTAGAAGTCCACAGAATTAGGCAGGTACATAGGTCAGAGACATTTGTTTTGGATAAACGACAATTTAGTTACTGAACAAAGGTATGGAAAAAATGTACATGAGATCTGCAGTACAGTATTATATGTAAACATCTGATTCAGAAATAAGATTTCTGTTGAATTTTGGACAAATAGAAGGGTCATACACTAAATGACTTGAAGAATTATATTTCAAAACTTCTAATAAGATAGCTACTGTTTACTCAGAGTCTACAGGATTCTGCAAGGTTGAAATGACAGCTCACAGAACCTTAAGAAACTGAAGTAACTTAAAAAAAAAAAAAAAAAAAAAAAAAAATCCTAGTCACTACATAGAGGAAGCACTGAGTGGCACAGTGAAAGTAGATTGCTAGGTATTATAGCACTGAGTGGCACAGTGAAAGTAGATTGCTAGGTATTATACGTCTTTGAGATGTAGAAAACTACATATTCTATTTGGGTATGGCCACTAACAATCCTTTGACCATATGAATGGCCCCCACCAAAATGTGGCCAAGAGACAGATGGACCATCCATTTGCCGAACAAGCTGCCCAACACAGTGTGCTTGACTTCAATGAATGCTTCACAGACTGTGCTGTGTGTATTGTTCCCAACCATAAAGCTTTCCTGAACTGTATAGGTGCGAACCCACCCTGTAACATACTCTTCATTCCTCTAAGCCCCCTGGCCTCAACCTTTGCTAATCTCTAGACCCACCTGCCTTCTGTCTCGTCCTGCTTCCCCTCCTGCCTCACACACATTTGCTACCTTCCCCATCCCCTGATGCACCTGCACAATCCTTTCACTTTCTCTGCTTCTCTCCCTTCCCCTCCCCCCGAACACGGCCAACTGATGTTACACCTAGTAGTGCACCATGCTGTTCCCATCACATCCCAGCTCACTCCCACAAACAGAGCTACAGTACCTTTCCTAATACCACCTGGCTATCCCCCTCCCTGCACCATATCACCCTCCAGCACCACCTCAATCCACCCCAGATCACATTGCTGCTCACCACAGTCTGGCCTTGGTGCGTGGAGACAAAAGTGGCTGTGTAAGTGTGTGTGTGTGTGTGTGTGTGTGTGTGTGTGAATATGAATCCAAAGGACTCTGTCTGATAACTTACAATATGTACTCAGTTCCTTCTCTACGTGGTGAGTAGCAATTACCTATTTCAGATATTCCACTGTTGAAATTTTCACTCTGCAGTGGAGTGTGCACTGATATGAAACTTCCTGGAAGATTAAAACTATGTACCAAACCACGACACAAACTTGGGATCTTTTTACTCTTTGCAGACATGTGTTCTACTGACTGAACTATCCAAGCATGACTCATGACTCACAGCTTTACTTCCCTGCACTGTGCCTAAGCTACATCTCTGCAATACCCTTAGGAGTGCTAGAACTGCAATTTTTGCAGAAGAACTTCTGTGAAGTTGGTAAGTGAGGAGATGAGGTAAAGGTGAGAGTAAAGCTGTGATGACTGGGTTGGGAGTTGTGCCTGGGTGGCTCAGTCGGCAGAGAACTGGCCGTGACAGGCAAAGGTCCCGAGTTCAAGTCTCAGTCTGGCACACAGTAGTGATCTGCCAGGAATTTTAATAACATTTTCTTCAACTGCCCGATGATGTATTTAGCAACTCTGTCAGATGTACAAAAGGAAAGTACGTCTAACATTGACCACATCTGGAAGCGCATGTGCAGAGGGGCCACTGTTGATATTGGAAAGTGGTTATCTGTACTTCCATATTGGGGAAATATACGGCCACCCAGGACTGTACTCATTCTCAATTGGTAATGTCCAAATTTGCCTCTACTAGTGAACTACGACAACTGTTGCTGTTTATCTGGGCTGATTTGGACTCATGTTACACAGCACACATGGTTTCTGCTTAATACCTTAGCTAAAATACGCAACAACTGCATATCAATTTTCATTTGGAATTTTGGCTATTACTAATTTCCTTCAAGAACTATTATTATTTGATTTTGTGCACTAGTAGTTCAATTTTAAGTTGTTTTTACAGAAGTTTACTCTGTGCAATAAATGTCATTAGCCTTAAAGTGAGGGTTACAACAAATGTCCACACTTACGTATCTAATGTTAGTGTATGATTGGTAATATGGCTAAATACAAAACAATGTCCACAACATGAGAAAAAGAAACCTTATGATAATATCCATACACATCATTAGTGATAAACTTCACATTTCATAAATAACTAGAGATAAAACAATGAGGTGGTAGGAAATGGAATGAACACATTAAACGTGCCACGGGGGTGGCTGGGGGAGGGGGGGGGGGGGGGGGGGTTGGAAAATTTAAAATTTGTTTGGAGGATTCCGAAATCATGCAGTGTATCTATCAAGGGAACTGAATACCAAACCCTCAAGCAACCTACTCATGCACCTCACTGCAGTAATTACAGACACTGAAGAACTTCAAAGATGTGCTGCTGAGACCATAACAGGTCAGCAGGCCTATACTTTACACGAGAATGATAGTCATCGCAGTCATTAGAACAAAGGTGGAAACTGAAGAGAGTCAGAGTATCACTATTAAAAGTAGACTGCGTAACAATTCCTACTACTCCCCCTCCCCCCCCCCCTCTCCCTCTCCCCCCCCCTCTCTCTCTCTCTCTCTCTCTCTCTCTCTCTCTCTCTGTGTGTGTGTGTGTGTGTGTGTGTGTGTGTGTGTGTGTGTGTGTGTCTTTCTCTCTGTCCCTCCCTCACCAGTTATATGATGTGGTGATTGGTTACCGTTACTCCTTCCATTACGTGTATTCCACCCACTGACAAAATTTTCTTGTAAATATATGCCTCTCTTGAAAATGGGGACAATATTAGGGGAAAGAAAACTGGCGTGGATCGGAGCGTGGAATGGCAGATCCCTTAATCGGGCAGGTACGTTAGAAAATTTAAAAAGGGAAATGGATGGGTTAAAGTTAGATATAGTGGGAATTAGTGAAGTTCGGTGGCAGGAGGAACAAGACTTTTGGTCAGGTGAATACAGGGTTATAAATACAAAATCAAATAGGGGTAATGCTGGAGTAGGTTTAATAATGAATAAGAAAATAGGAGTACGGGTAAGCTACTACAAACAGCATAGTGAACGCATTATAGTGGCCAAGATAGACACGAAGCCCACGCCTACTACAGTAGTACAAGTTTATATGCCAACAAGCTCTGCAGATGACGAAGTAATTGAAGAAATGTATGATGAAATAAAAGAAATTATTCAGATAGTGAAGGGAGATGAAAATTTAATAGTCATGGGTGACTGGAATTCGGTAGTAGGAAAAGGGAGAGAAGAAAACGTAGTAGGTGAATATCGATTGGGGCTAAGAAATGAAAGAGGAAGCCGCCTGATAGAATTTTGCACAGAGCACAACTTAATCATAGCTAACACTTGGTTCAAGAATCATAAAAGAAGGTTGTATACATGGAAGAAGCCTGGAGATACTGACAGGTTTCAGATAGATTACATAATGGTAAGACAGAGATTTAGGAACCAGGTTTTAAATTGTAAGACATTTCCAGGGGCAGATGTGGACTCTGATCACAACCTATTGGTTATGAACTGTAGATTAAAACTGAAGAAACTGCAAAAAGGTGGGAATTTAAGGAGATGGGACCTGGATAAACTGAAAGAACCAGAGGTTGTACAGAGTTTCAGGGAGAGCATAAGGGAACAACTGACAGGAATGGGGGAAAGAAATACAGTAGAAGAAGAATGGGTAGCTTTGAGAGATGAAGTAGTGAAGGCAGCAGAGGACCTAGTAGGTAAAAAGATGAGGGCTAGTAGAAATCCTTGGGTAACAGAAGAAATACTGAATTTAGTTGATGAAAGGAGAAAATATAAAAATGCAGTAAATGAAGCAGGCAAAAAGGAATACAAACGTCTCAAAAATGAGATCGACAGGAAGTGCAAAATGGCTAAACAGGGATGGCTAGAGGACAAATGTAAGGATTTAGAGGCTTATCTCACTAGGGGTAAGATAGATACTGCCTACAGGAAAATTAAAGAGACCTTTGGAGAAAAGAGAACCACTTGTATGAATATCAAGAGCTCAGATGGAAACCCAGTTCTAAGCAAAGAAGGGAAAGCAGAAAGGTGGAGGGAGTATATAGAGGGCCTATACAAGGGCAATGTACTTGAGGACAATATTATGGAAATGGAAGAATTTGTAGATGAAGATGAAATGGGAGATACGATACTGCGTGAAGAGTTTGACAGCTCACTCAAAGACCTGAGTCGAAACAAGGCCCCGGGAGTAGACAACATTCCATTAGAACTACTGACACCCTTGGGAGAGCCAGTCCTGACAAAACTCTACCATCTGGTGAGCAAGATCTTGAGACAGGCGAAATACCCTCAGACTTCAATGAACAATATAATAATTCCGGTCCCAAAGAAAGCAGGTGCTGACACATGTGAAAATCACCGAACAATCAGTTTAATAAGTCACGGATGCAAAATACTAACGAATATTCTCTACAGACGAATGGAATAACTGGTAGAAGCTGACCTCGGGGAAGATCAGTTTGGATTCCGTAAAAATATTGGAACACGTGAGGCAACACTAACCCTACGACTTATCTTAGAAGCTAGATTAAGGAAAGGCAAACCTACATTTCTAGCATTTGTAGACTTAGAGAAAGCTTTTGCAATGTTGACTGGAATACTCTCTTTCAAATTCTGAAGTTGGCAATGGTAAAATACAGGAAGCAAAAGGCTATTTACAATTTGTTCAGAAACCAGATGGCAGTTATAAGAGTCAGGGGCATGAAAGGGAAGCAGTGGTTGGGAAGGGAGTGAGACAGGGTTGTAGCCTCTCCCCAATGTTATTCAATCTGTATATTGAGCCAGCAGTGAAGGAAACAAAAGAAAAATTCGGAGTAGGTATTAAAATCCATGGAGAAGAAATAAAAACTTTGAGGTTCACCGATGACATTGTAATTCTGTCGGAGACACCAAAGGGCTTGGAAGAGCAGTTGAACGGAATGGACAGTGTCATGAAAGGAGGGTATAAGTTGAACATCAACAAAAGCAAAACGAGGATAATGGAATGTAGTCGAATTAAGTCGGGTGATGCTGAAGGAATTAGATTAGGAAATGAGACACTTAAAGTAGTAAAGGAGTTTTGCTATTTGGGGAGCAAAATAACTGATGATGGTCGAAGTAGAGAGGATATAAAACGTAGACTGGCAATGGCAAGGAAAGCATTTCAGAAGAAGAGAAATTTGTTAACATCGAGTATTGATTTAAGTGTCAGGAAGTCGTTTCTGAAAGTATTTGTATGGAGCGTAGCCATGTATGGAAGTGAAACATGGACGATAACTAGTTTGGACAAGAAGAGAATAGAAGCTTTCGAAATGTGGTGCTACAGAAGAATGCTGAAGATTAGATGGGTAGATCATATAACTAATGAGGAGGTATTGAATAGGATTGGGGAGAAGAGAAGTTTGTGGCACAACTTAACTAGAAGAAGGGATCGGTTGGTAGGACATGTTCTGAGGCATCAAGGGATCACCAATTTAGCATTGGAGGGCAGCGTGGAGGGTAAAAATCGTAGAGGGAGACCAAGAGATGAATACACTAAACAGATTCAGAAGGATGTAGGTTGCAGTAGGTACTGGGAGATGAAGAAGCTTGCACAGGATAGAGTAGCATGGAGAGCTGCATCAAACCAGTCTCAGTACTGAAGACCACAACAACAACAACATAACAGGCACAAAGTTATGCCCTATGGTTTGAAATGACCTCTGTCAGCTAATATGTGAAATGCCACAAAGCATGAAGGATAACAGCTTGAAAGTAAAACTTCAAAATACAGTATCTGTTAAGAAAGACTTACAGTTTTCTGTGTACATCATTAACTGAGAGGGAATTGTGCCAGATTCAGCAAAGTAATATGCCACAGAAAACTTGATGCCACCCAAGAGAAAGAAATAATTAAATGCCATACTTGGCTTCTATGGGGTTTGTCCTTGATCAACAATTTAGCATTACTACTTTTAATAATAAACCAATATGAATTTATATGAGGTGTAGGTTCAGTTGAAAAGTGACAGTGAAACCAATAAATGTGAATGTGAAAACTGGGTTCTGATAGCTATACAGGGTTTGTCAACACTTTACAAAGTAAAACTTAATTTTCCCACAACTGGAAGAATCATCTGATTATTATAACATCTGGTACTGAAAATCAGTCACTAATTTGTCATCTTAAGAACAAAACGAAGGCCCATAATTTAAACTAACAAACAGTTACTTCCATAAGAAGGTTGAAGAGAATTCAGACTTACAAAAAAATCTATAAAAGTGAAATCTTCATAAAAGCTAAAGAAACTGAGGAAGATTTCCATCTGTGCCTTAAACACAAATCTGTAAATCTATGGCTATATTTCAAGTAATTAATTGCATTTCCTAATTTTTCTCAATTGTTTCCATCCTGGATTTTTTGTTAAATTTTTCTGATTCAAGAGAGTTTTGTTTTTATGTGTCACAACATTCTTTTCATACTTTTCTTATCTTTTATTCCCGAAACCAAAGTAACTTTTCTCTGAAACAGTCAAAACACTTGAGTATCCTCTAAGCAATAACACACTGACATAATGGGATTTAACATGATACACTACACAGAATCTGAAAACAGATATGTATCTGTCTCCCACATTCTCATTAAATCAAATAATGGAAAATCGATGATGGAATCATGACAATACTACGAAAAAGAAAGATTGCTACTCACCATATAGAGGAAATGTTGAGTCACAGAAACACACAACAAAACGGCTGTATACATATTGAGCTTTCAGCCAAAAGGCCTTTTTCTAAAGTAGACAATGCACACACATTCATACCAGCACAACTCACGCATACATGACCACCGAATATGGCCACTGTGGTCGGACTGCTAATGACAGAGCCTGATGGAAGAAGCAATCTGGGAGGTGGGGGAAAAGAGGAGGGTGGGGAGGAGGAAGGATAGCAGAGTAAGGCGTGGGGGAAGGTAAAGTGCGGCTTTTGGGAGTATGCAAGGACATGGGGTGACAGGTGCAGTTGGGAGGTTTGAGGGGAGGAACAGATATTTTGTTGGTTGTCATGCCCCTGTACAACACAGCACAGAGGTTGCAGCTTAGTTGTGTAGACATGACTCCTTCACAGGCAGCCCTGCCTTTGATGGGATAGATGATCCTTGTGACCAGACTGGAATAGGTGGAAGTGGGAGGATGTATGGAACAGGTCTTGCATCTAGGTCTACTGCAGGGATGTTAGCCATGAGGCAAGGGATTGGCAGAAGGCATGGAATAGGGGTGGATGAGGATATTGTGTAGGTTTGTTGAGTAGTGGAATACCACTATGGGAGAAATGGGGAGAATAGTGCATAGGATATTCCTCATTTCACAGCACAATAAAAAGTTGTTGAGACACTGGCGGAGAACATGATTCAATTGTTCCAGTCCTGGGTGGTACTGAGTCACGAGGGGAGTGTTCCTTTGTGGCCAGACAGCGGTACTCTGGGAAGCGGGACCTCAATGTAGAGATAATGCACAGGAGATCTGTTTCTGTACAAAGTTGGGAGGGTAATATCGGTCTGTGAAGGCCTTAGCGAGACCCTTGGTGTATCTGGAGAGGGAAAGCTTGTCACTACAGAGGCAGTGGCCATGGGTGGCTAAGCTGTATGAAAGGGATTTCTTGGTGCGGAATGGGTGGTAGTTGTTGAAGTGGAGGGATTGCTGGTGGTTGGCATGTTTGATATGGATGGGGGTACCTATATAGCAGAGGTCATCATCGAGGAAGGTGGTTTGTTGGGTTGAGGATGGCCAAGAGAAGCGAATGAGTAAGATGAGGTTCTAAAAGAATATAGACAGGGGTTCTCACCCTTGGTCCAGATCATGATGTCATCAATAAATCTGGACCAGGTGAGGGGTTTGTGATTCAGGCTGGTTAGGAAGAATGCCTCTAGATGGTCCATGAATAGGTTGGCATAGGATGGTACCATGTGGGTGCTCATTGCTGTCCTGTGGATTTGTTTGTAAGCAATGCCTTCTAAGATGATGCAATTGTGGGCGATGATACAACTGGTCACAGTGACCTAGAAGATGTTTGTAGGTCAGGAATCAGGCGGGTGTTGGGAAAAGTAGTGTTCAATAGTGGCAAGGTCATGGGCATCAGGGATGCTAGTGTAGAGGAAGGAGGCATCAATAGTGATGAGCAGGGCACTGTGTGGTAAAGGAACAGGAACTGTGGAGATTTGTGGAGGAAATGGTTTGTGTTTTCTATACTGGAGGGTAGGTTATGGGTAATAGGCTGAAGGTGTTGGTCCACAAGAGGAAAGATTATCTCAGTGGGGACACACTAACTGGCCACAAAGGGGCATTCTATGTGGTTTGGTTTATGGACTTTAGGAAGAATATAGGAGGTAGGAGTGTGGGGAGTGGTGGGGAGAGGAAAGAGATAGACTCAGTGAAGAGGTTCTGGGATGGGCTTATGGGTTAGAGGAGAGACTGGAGACCCTGTTGGATTTCTGGAATAGGGTCACTGTGGTAGGGATTGTAGGTGGATGCATCTGATAACTGGTGGAGTCCTTCCACCGAGTAATCCCTGAGGTTCAAAACCACAGTGGAGGAGCCTTTGTCTGCAGGTAGGATTTTAACGTCAGGATCTTTTTTAGGTGGTAGATTGTGGTTCTTTCTGTGGGCACAAGGGTATGTCCCATGTTGAGGGATTTGGTAAATGATAGTAAGGCAAGGTCTGAGATTCTGGAATGATAACAGGGAGTGATTTAGGGGCAGTGGGGTGGCTCAGGGTTGGATGGAGAAGCGAACTGAGTCAGGCAGAGCTCAACATTGGCTCTGGGTTGAGTCCAATTGGTAGGTTTGGTGGTGAAAAGGTGTTACCACAGTAGGGACTGGGAGACAGAGAAAATGTCTTTAACAAGTCTAGCATGACTGAATTTGGGAGTGGGGCAGGACTTGTTAAAGGCATTCTCTCTTTCTCCCAGTCCCTACAGTGAAAACACTTTGGCCACCAAACCTACCAATCAGACTCAAACCAAAGCCAATGTTGAACTCTGCCTGACTCAGCTCACTTCTCCATCCAACCCTGAGCAACCCCACTACCTGTTAACATTCCAGAATTTCTTGACCTCAAACCTTGTCTCACCATCATTCTTCAAATTGCTTAACACTGCTAACCTTACATCTGCAAGAATCACTATCCGTCACCTCAAAACAGTTCCCAACGTTACAATCCTACCTACCAACAAAGACTCCACCAATGTGGTTTTGAACAGCAGAGATTAAGTGGTAGAAGGACTCCACCAGCTGTCATCAGATGCATCCACCTAAAAACCCAGCCACAATGACCTCATTTCAGAACCAGCCTCTCCTCAAATCCTTAGGCCTAAGACTATAGTACCTCTTAAGCTCCAATGCATTACATACAAGTGAGGCTTGTCTCTAATAATGCTTATCTTGCAATTGTCAATTTAGGTATGAAAACTCACAGAAAAATTATGGTTCACAATATGATGCAGCGTATATCCATTCTGTAAATTATCAGAAACCTGCATTCTATAATTTTAAAAATCAATCATGTTATTATGTGCATTATATCTGAATAACTGTTACACCAGAAAAGAATAGAAACTAAACATTAAGCAAAAATAAAATAAAATAATTACAAAGAATAACGCCTATAAGGTACACTGTGGCAAAACTATGAAGAGAGTTGCAGTTTTTAAACCAACCTGAGTACAGATACTTTGTTGCATTGACTGCGGTTGAGATGGAATTTGTAGCTGAGGATCTTGGGCTGGATGCTTCTGTTGCTGATGTAATAATATTTGTTGCTGGTCCTGTCGTTGCTGATTAAGAAGATGCTGACGCTGTTCCTGCAGCTGAGCAGGTTGGTGCAGTTGTGTTTGACAGTGAGTATTAAGGTGGTGATGGGACTGAATTTGCTGTGTCTGTTGCCGCAGCCTTGAGGGTAGTGATGGTGGTGGTGGTGGTGGTGGTGGTGGTTGTTGTGACTGCTGCAGCTGATGGCGATGATGGTGGTGCTGCTGCTGTTGGTGGTGTTGGTTAGGAAATTGCTGCTGATAATGATGCTGCTGCTGCTGTGGATTTGGTGGTGGAGACTCCTGCTGTAGCAAAGTGTGTGGGCCTATTTGTACCTGTGACCTCGTTTGTTGTAGTGATGTCACTGCTGTTACATGTGGTTCACGTGACTCCACAGCACAAGATGGTCGCAAGTGGTTTTGTACTGGTGTTACAGGCTGTACCTGCATTGGTAAAATATGCGCAGAACCTTCGGCTCCGGCTGCAGCTGACGTAACAGAAGCAGATGGCAGTGGCCTTGACACTGACAGAGGTGCCAACAGCAACACCGGTGTTGTCAGTGTGAGTGTGGCAGTAGCGACTGGCGTCACCTGGATGGGAGAGGCAGAGGATACCGTGGAAGAGGACGTCACCAACGTAGGACAGTCTGCAGTGGATGGTGCTGTCAATGTTCCTGCAACCTTGGCCAGTACACTTTCCAGGTAGCGTTCTGTGCGTAAACTCCGCTCGCGGAACTCGAACAGTAGATCTAGCTTGTATACACATTCTTCACAG
The DNA here is from genome assembly GCF_021461385.2 of Schistocerca piceifrons. Taxonomy (NCBI): domain Eukaryota; kingdom Metazoa; phylum Arthropoda; class Insecta; order Orthoptera; family Acrididae; genus Schistocerca; species Schistocerca piceifrons. The sequence goes on along the minus strand of NC_060141.1, from coordinate 139,289,531 downwards.
ACCATCTTGGGTAATCGATCAGTACTGGCAACCTACAAAACACACATATATTACATTATAGGTATTATTTTAGAATCACTGTAGGCCACAGTCAGTTATAGCACACTCACATACAAAATGTGTAATATTTTCAAAAACAATACAGCTACACAGACTACTGTTAGCTTAAGACATTTTTTTTTTCCTTGCTTGTAACAGGATTAACTACCTTTTTGGAACTGTATCACATCTCTGTATACATAGCTCAATTATGCACTTATTGCATGTATTATTCACTGACAATCAATTTCATTTTACAAAGAGATCAGTCTCAAGAACTTACCAGTAGTATCCATCTCAACCTGTATAGCCCTTCTTACAACAGTTCTCTATATTAAAAGATTTTCCATACCCATGAAAGAATAACATCAATGATTTGACAAACAAACAGTGACATGTACCTTGCTGGAGCATTGGGGCCACAGTGGTTACTGATAGTTTGAAGCAACTTCTAAGAAATGGTCAGATAATTTAAGCAATGCGATGTGAGTTAGTTAGTTACTTACTTGTTCCATTCATTTTCACAGAGAACACTACATGGCAGACACAGTTCAAAGAGGGGCTTATGCAGGAAATAAATTTATTTTATTATAGATTGTCAATTGCTTAAGTCACACAATCACACATTCTGTCAAGGAACTTCAGATTCCAGAATAACAGGATACTCTTTTGACCACTGGTACTGCACTGACAAGAGACCAGCAGTAGAATAAGAAAAACTTTGTCTCCTCATTTTCAATGGAAAGTATTACGTAAGATCTCATACATTTGCAAATTTAGTCAAATGTATAACACCCTATACTTCGCAGGCAAGAAAACAAATTTTGGGGGTGTATAAGAAATTCTGGTTCTGTTAATCTATCAATAGCAAAAATGGATCACTTGAGAGTTTGCAGATTTCTATTATCTTTATCACCTCATTTCAACAACACTTTATTCTCCTAACTTGGCACTGCACTCAGTACACCCATTATTATTCTCATTTCAATGCTATAGGCATACCTCATAATCTTAGCACAAGTGAAATTTGTGAATGTATTGAGGGACTCTTGGTAGTGAGAAAACAGTTATCTTGGATGGAGAATCATCAAGATATGTAAAAGTAACTGTGCCCCAGAGGAGTGTGTTGGAACCCTTGCAGTTCATGTCATATATTAATCAACTTGTGAACATATTAATAGTAACATCAAACTTATCTCAGGTGATGCAGTTATCTGTAATGAAGTATTGTCTGAAGAAAGCTGAAAAAATATTAAGTAAGATCATGATAAAATTTCAGAATGGTACAAAGACTGACAACTTTCTTTAAATGTTCAGAAATTTAAAATTGTGCACTGCGCAAAAGAAAATAATGTGATATCCTATGAATATAATACAAATTAGTCACAACTAAAATCGGTCAACACATAAGAATACCTCGGTGGCACAGGGGGACACATAGATGCACTGTGTAAAAGATAAACAAACAGATCTTCATCATGCATAAAACAGCTAAGACTGTGGATGATAAAGTCCTCAGATCAATGTATTATGGACTTGTCTTCCCACATTTGTCTTATTCAGCTCATATATGGGGAAGTGCACAAGCTGGCTGCTTAAAAAGAACATTCACAATTCAGAAAAGGGCAGTGAGATGCATTGCAAAAATACCACCAAGACAGACCTGTAGGCAAGCTTTTGTACACTATAATATTATGATGGTATATTCACTGTACATATACCAAAGCATAATGGCAGTAAGGTCAAGCGATAAACACCTCCTAAATAAAGATGTACACAAACACAGTACAAGAGGAAATGAAAATTACTGCATGATAAACAGAAATCTAAAACTGTCTACGACTGCCCCTGAAGAAGCAGGCAAAAGGTTTTTATTAAACTCCCTAAAATCATTAAAAAAGAAACAGACCTAAAATGTTTTAAAAATCATCTGAAACTATATCTCACAGAGAAATGTAACAGTTTGAATGAATACTAAGATGGTGTTTAAATATGTTATATCATTACTGAAATGTACCTTTAAAAATTATCATTTCTGTATGTTATTTGGATTTGTGTCTATATATAGTGTGAAACATGTAATACCGTTGTATGCTTATAGACTATTTCTGTTTAATTATTTGTTTCATTTATATATAATGAAATCAAGTTTGATGTTGATAGCCTATTGTATTACACACCCAACACTCTCAGCTGGATTTTCAGCTGGAGTCCATGGGCAAAGAATAAATAAATAAATAATGGGACAGTCACATGGGCTAAAATATAGGTAAAAAGTGTGGCAATCTCCAGTTCATTAGTAGAACAGCTGGAAAACGCAATCTGTCTATGAAGGAGACTAGTTTATGAAAGACTAGTGTGGTATATCCTAGAATACTGTTCAAGTATGTGGGACACATACCAAATAGAACTAATGGAGGATACTGAAAACATACAACAAGGGGCATCACAGATGGTTGCAGGTTTGTTTGACCAATGGGAGAGCATCAAGGACATGCAGAAAAACTTGAACTGACAAATACTTGAATGTACAAGCAAACTATCCTGAGAAAACCTACTTAGTTTCAAGAACTAAGGTTAAATGGTGAATCTAGGAACTATAACAACTATTTACTACTCCCATGGGTATTGCAAAGACAATATTAGATTATTTAAAGGTATGCACAGAGACATTTATGCTCCATACATAAATGGAACAGAAAAAAAGTGCATATGGATGTACATTCAGATATCTACAGATTTTACTGTAAGTTTTCAAACACTAACACCTTTCTCCTACACAATAACCTGATGTTCACAATTCCCATGACTGTGTTTTGTATATTTAGTAGGAATGTGCCACCATACAATGTGGTGAATGTCAACTAGAAAAAAATGTGCTTGGATGTAAATATTTATTACTAATAGAATAAAATATACGTACTAAATGTACATAGGGTATTATTCACCTTCTCTATTGGCGATCTTTCATGAGCTGAATTTATTAGTCCGCTGACTAGTTCCCCTTGATCTCTGCTTTAACATCATATAGTTCAAAGATGTGTTTCTTAATCTCATGCCTAGCTGCTAGCTACTCCCTTTATCAAAGAGGTTATCACAAATTTTTATTTCAGTCACTTCTTTGATGGTGCTATCCAGGAAACCATTTGTCTCTTTAACAACAGATGCTTCATCGAATGCAGTGTCTGTTTTCCAGAGCATGTTCTGCTACCACTGATTTCTCAGGACACCACAGGCAAAAAGAACCTCTCATGCTCTACATGCACCGTTCAATAAAAAGTAAAGCCCGTCCAATGTAGCACTGTCCACATACGAACACTATTTTATATATCTCTGGTGTTCCAAGGCCTATATTATCTATCACAGACCTCATGAGTTGTCAAATCATTGATGGCGGCCTGAAGAAGGAACTGAGTTTATGCTTCTTTAGGAACTAGATAATCTTTCACTTACTGAGCCACAGAATGGCAAAACAACAAGCTTCTTCATGTCCTCCTCAGAGGCCTTCCACGCATGTGCCTTCTGTGAAATGGGTTGCAAAATTTTTTGTTGTAGCTGTTTTCCTTAAAAACTTTTGATAAGAGGCTCAGTTTTAGGCTCTGCAGGAACTGTGTCCAAAGCAATGTCCTCAGAGTACTCTATAAACAAGTTGGCTATAACTGGAGGATGTGTTGTGTTGCACAATGAACATCATCTTGGTGGGCTTTAATGTGAGCAACAGTATTGGTGATGCAAGCGACAAGTTCTTCACATGTAATCGTCTTTGTTGCATGCACATTCCCCTTTAACCAGCCCCATAAATAAAGGATAATGGTGTTAGGTCAGGTGACATGGCAGGCCAATTAATGGGTCTGCTACGCCCAACCCACCATTGTAGAGACATGCTATTCAGATAGTGGGATACTTGACTGGTAGAGTGAATTGGTGATTAGCATGGTGCAGGTACATCTGCCTTCGCTGGTCTAATGTCACGAGTTCTAAAAGTGCAGGTAGGTCTTCTATCAGGCAATGTGTGTATGCTTTGGCTAACATGTAACTTGGCAGGAACACAACCCTATCACTGGGTCATCATACCATACTCAGTGTTCACTGGAAACCTAACTTGGAACCTTGTTTCCCTGGTGTCATGTGGGTTTTCCAACACCCATGTATGAGAACTGCGGGTGTTCATGATACTTTTGCATGTAAATGTAGCCTCATCTGTAAATTAAGTGTATTGCACAATGTTTCTGTGTACAGCCAACAATTCACAAAATTGTTGCCGGCCTACTGAGTCACCTGGAGTCAGATGGATGGGCTGCACAAGGAATGGGTATAAAGATTTTAAACATGGCTGCAACAGCAACTGTTGAAATTCTTCACGATAAAGGATGACAGTCAAAAACAGTTGCAGTTAATAAATTTTTATCCTGCAACTGTTTTTGGCTGTCATCCTTTATCGTGAATATGCCACACTGATATTTGTGGAATATGGAGCTGACTGCTAATGCATCTTATACTGGGTACAGGTGGTGGGAATCCGCTGTACCGTTGCAATAATATTTTCCCATTCCTCAACTGATTGGACGGCCTCATGTTCTGATGTCATGTGTATAGTGGGTACTATTCCAGATTCACAAAATGTTTGAAAAATCCTAGGAAATGCTCTGGCACAGGGGATTCATGGAACAGGAAAATGTCTGTGGCATTCTCTCACAGCCACACAGGCACTGCCATTACAAAACCTGACGTAAAATGGGTATGCTCGCAGCTGTTGCTTCGGTGTGACGTAATGGTGCTGCCACCTGTTGGAGAATCCCCACACTGCTTGTAGGATGAATCAGTCATCTGTTCCACCATTATTCTGTCCACCACAGCATCTACATAGCATTTCAGCAAGTAATATTCACATTTTTCTTTATAATCATTTATGTATGTGTGCAGTCTTCAACCAGCTCCAGTTCCGTAACAATCAAAAATCGGACACACGTTTATAGGACTTTTACAGTTTATTTTCACATGTAGAATCATCTCACAAATTATGAGACATTCCTTCTGAACACCCTGTATAGTACTGTAGTGAGCACTGGTGACACCATAGACAGCAGTAGAAATTACACAACAGCTGCCACTTGACAATGGCCAGAAGCACTAACCAAAAAGCTCCAATTCACATGGTTGAAAGCTTGAAATAATTTTGTAAGTAACCAATACACAGAAAATTTGAGAGTAGAAACTGAACACATCCTCACATCTGAGGAACAACATAACAATTGTGAAATACACATAGGACTGATGAAAGAAGTGGTAAAAAAAAGAAATAAAGAGCATAATTTAAAAAATTGGAAAACACATAATAAGAACAACTGAACAGAAGCAGCCACAATGAAAACATTAAAACAAAAGTTTATAAACAATAACACTGCAAAACAAGATCAGACACTGGAAATGTAACAGTACTTATGGGCAAAGAATAATACATCACAAAAACCAAAGGATACACAAACTCCAACACAATACAAAAACTGAAATCAGATCCAAATACATGATTTCAGGCAAACCTGAAATGAACACTGAAAAACATCAAATTTTTGCTTACTGATAAACAGAAATACTACATAACACAGAAAAACCCACAAGCACCGACACTCCGCAGCCAACCATAAATACATAAGGACAGCATGCCAGTGAGATCCGTTATTAACTTCAGGAAAGCCCCAACGTATTACATAGCCAAACATCTTCCAAAGTTAACCACAAAACACTACAAAACAGAAAACAACAGAACAGTGATAAACAAAGACCTAATAGAACACATCCAAAACATACAGGTACCACACACAGCATCAATGTTTCATTTAACATAGAAAAAAATGTATAGCTCCACCCTTATCACCGAAACAATAGGCATTGTAGAACAAAATCTCACATTCTACAACCACCTCACTACAGAAACAACAAATATGTTGAGACTGTCAACCAAACAAAACTAATTCCAGTTTGAAAGTGAATACTATCTGCAAAATGATAGACTGCCCATGGGATCCCCAATAACAGGAATATTAGCAAGTATTTTTACCAGTAATCTAAAAAAAAAATCATATATTTGAAAAGATAACCAGTAATAAAAGATTTAAAATCACATATTGGTACAGATATGTGAATGACATTATTTGTCTGGTACATGAGCCAAACAAAAAAATTGATGAACTCTACTCCGAAATCAACAAAGCATATCCAAACTTAAAAGTCACAAATGTGAAAGAAAAAGAAAATCAAATAAATTTTCCTGACAGAAAATTAATAATAAAAGAAAATGGCAAACATATATTTAACATCTTCAGAAAACCAACAGCCACAGACACAATTATCCATTCCACACCTAATCATCTCCACAACCAGAAGCTTGCAGCACTATAAAGACATATGTTGCATAGATTAAACAGCATCCCATCCAACAAAAGAAACTATGAAAAATAAATTAGTCAGTCATAAAAAATGACTAGGAACAATGGGTATGACACATATGTAGTACACAGACTCAATCAAAAAATAAAAACACAAATACAAAGCAAACACATTTCCAGAATATCACAAGATGCAAGCTCACAAGCACACTCAACACACATACTACATAATGACAACATCACACAGAAAAGAAGCAGGTGGTACACTATGACTTACACACATAAATTAACACACAGAGTGGCAAACATACCTAAGCAACAGGACTTCCAAATAGCATATAAAACTATGCAAACCCTACAGCCAAACTTTAGCCAACCAACAATCGAGAGGGATGAATTCCAGGGATCAGGAATGTACGAACTTGAATATCAAAGTTGTGATGCAATATACACAGGCATAACATGCAGGAATTTTAAAATGTGGTACAAAGAACAAATCAGGTGTTGGAAGTACGAAACAAGCCATTCCACATTTCCAGAGCACTTTAAACACTGTAACCACCCTCCTGCAAACATGGGACAAGATTTTAAAATAACCAGAAAAAACAACAATGACAAATACCTTACACAAATGCAAGAAAACTTCCACATCCAGAAAGCCATTTCTGGAAATAAACACACATTTTCCGTAATATTACAAACAAATGTGTCAGTATTGCAACTATAATCTTAAGTTAAAATTTTGGAAACACGACTTACACCTTTACCTCCGTGAAACAGAATCAATGAAAAATTTTAAGTGCTTTGGAGCAATGATTGTTATTCAGCACTGAAATACCTACTCATGTCAATGCAATGCTCTCAAAAAGTATTATTTTTAGAATAAATGGTTAGACTTCCTGTCTAGCAGTATTACCTAAAGAACAAATCAACAAACATGTTTCACCATAGAGGAAAGCTTACTAGCTGTTCAGTTAGTGATGTATCCAACCTGACATTCTTTATGCGTATAAGAAAAGAAATCAGCTAACATGATCCACAACAGAGGACTTACCATCTGCTCATACCAAAAGTGTGCCTTTAAAAAGCTACAGACTAGGGCACAATAATAGAATGGAATTAATTGGCAATCCTTGATTAGCGCAACTTGGATTAAGAGAGATGGAAGTACACAATCAGCTACTTTAGGATTTATAGAAACTGAAATAGTGACATTTGTTAAGTCTGAATGTGTAAAAAGCGAATTCTTAGAGCACTCTGAATTATTCAATATAGTTGGTCATAAGGTAATATTAAATGAGCTACAGGCACTGTGAGTTAGAATGACAGCTTGGTATAAATGGTGTAAATACACAACACAGAAATAAGTCATTGCAATCTTAAAAATGAACAACCATCTATTAGTAGCTCATTGATATGTCCACCCCCAGAATTTTTTTTCTTCTTTCCGTACATCAACCATTTGGTACAATAGTATCGGACATGTCCGAAATACACAAAAATAATAATAGGAATACATATAACACATTAACAAAATAGGAAAGGGTAAGGTGTGGACCTGGCAGGGCTATAGGAGATGCTATTAAACCAGAGGAAAATAAATTTCAGTGCCAATGTGTGCAAGACATGGAGCATCCCAGTAGTTTAACTGCATTACGTGAATGTCTCTTATCAGTTTCTAGAGTTAAGTGAATGGTAACCACTGACTTCCTGGTGTGCCAGATCTAAGTCTGAGGAGCTCAATGCATGTTTGCATAACCTACTGTCATTAGCACAATTCATCATGACATGTTACAACACTCTTTACACATTGAGGTGAAGCAGGTTGGCACTGCAGTACACCACTGTAATTCAACAAGACAAAGCACTGTTCCAGTTTGATGATGTTATTTAAATGTTGTCTTCTGAAGGCAAGTGGGTTGGATGAATCTCCCAGGGTTCAATCAATATACTAAAGGTCCATGGAAGAAAATTAAATAAAATGAAGAAACTTTAATTGTGTGTTTGAAACTTCATTGAACTTGTTATCCCAGATTCAATGCAAAATCTTGTTCATGTAACACAGTAACAACGAAAACAAATATCTGAACTGTGTTTGGCCTACCCTAAAGCTACTATCTAGTGTAGGGAGACCATAACTGCAACACAGCAGTGTCTGTTAAAACATACAAAGTGCTGAAATAATAAATACACTACAAGGTGCCTACAAGTAATCAACATGCAGTAAAACTAATCTTAAGGAAAACAAGCAGCATGAAATCATCTTTTACTAGGATTAACTGTTACATTAAAAATAAATTATATTTTGGGTGTCACATGTTTTTATTTTAAACGAATAATTAACAGACACATTCCACACATACAGTTCCGTCAATGAACATGAAACAGAAGCCAAACTAAATGTCAAAATGTGCATTTTGGTAGAAAAAATAAACCAGATATCACGAACAGAAAAATCTCGCATTCAATGGGTTACCTGAAGGATTGCAGTTCAAAGAGAACCAGGTCTAACAATACTACAACACCATTAACGCAAACTTGTTCATGGTAAAAATTTTGATTATACAGACACACGAAATCATGCAGGCTATTGGCTTGCATTCTAATACTCAAACGGTGTGTACTGTAGACACGCAGCTAGTCTTGTATGTAAACAATAAACGCCGTATTGTCGTGTGCACGTAAAACAGAGCTTTCGGCACATCACAAGGTATTTGATGGGCTAACGATGAGTACTTTACGTATTCCCAAAACAAAACGAAAAATAGCTGTGAACACGTCTCACAACGAAGCATACCGATTCATGAGCTGTAGATTTTACGCAACAATCCAAATCAGCACAGTGCACATGAAGGAGCGCGATTGTCTAGATATTAAAGAAGCTAGTGCGATGCAATATGCTCAATATGGACAGTAGGTTGCAAATTACTTTCATGCATTCTATTTTAAGGCAACTGATAGGTAAGGTTGCAGGCAGGAGGAATACAAATCTTCACTCTTCCGTTACTCTTGAGGCTTAAATTTTAGTTCAGGACGGGCACTTTTGAGGCAATACTGCTGCGAGTAGTGAAAAGTGTCAGCATACCTGCACCGGTAAACATGCTTTTATCTTTTTGAAAATCTGACGGGTATCTCCCTCATCTTCAAAAATTGGTAACCCGACTAGGACATTTGTCTTCGCCGCGCAAAGTCTGCACAGCTCATTGAACTCCTCGGTGCTTAAAGGCACACTTTCAAGAACGGCTGTCATTTTTTTCTGTCGGGGTCCTTGCTATTGCTACAATTAGGAACATTGCGTCTTGTTGAACACGCGCGCCTCTTTCTCTAGGTGCCGGTCTTTTCTCATTGTTCCTCCTACTCAATGCCCTCGATGACATTAAGTCGTCAATACAACAAACATGTCACTTGCGTTAAACCAAAGATGCTTCTTACAGTAAATTAACCAACGATCTCCTTAAGAAAGAGACGTTGTAGCCTTGACTTGTGTCTAGCCCCAGAAGTGCAATTACGGCTCCACGGACCAGAACCCTCAGGGGAAGAGCCGAATGTTGAGAGTTAATTATTTTTCTATGCTTGTTGTTATATTTGGTTTTTATTTGTAGCAATTCTCCCTATTCCATAATAACTAGATCATACCGAACAAAAACTGAACACACATTTTCTCTTAAAAACAACGTAAGAACCTTGAAAAACAGTAGATACAAAGAATAAATGCAAGCGCTGAGCTCATTGGCCACCTCACTACCGTCTCTGGGCTACTGTCGACTCTCGACCACCCACATATGACATATCACTGTAAAAACCAATTCACGTTGTACGTCACGTCGCGTACCGTCAAAGCATTCCGCAGTGCATTTCAAGTGGCAGCATCCACAATGGCCGCCCCGTTCCTTCACGTCAAGTCACGGCATCTCATTTCATTTCACTTCATTTTTACTGGTCCTTTTAATCATTTGTTGTACAAAGTATACAGAATTATTTAGGACAAGTCATTGTGATTTACAATACACGTGTTTAAAGCGTATAAGAATATTTACATTGATTTATATTATCACAACCGAAAATTCAGGTTACATACATGATATTTAACACAAGTATTTGATTAACATTTCAGTCTTCTTTTTTAATATTTGGCAATAACGTTTTTGTTTCAAGACATTCACTTATACTATAACACCACTTTTGCAATGAATAGCAGTTTTAACTTTTGAAGTGTCTTTTATTGTTTTAATTCCATTAGGTAGGTTATTGTATAGTCTGTTTCTTACTTGCAGTGGTCCATTCTGTTTTAGTGTTGTGTATGCATGTTGAACATGTATATTCTGCTTTCTCCTTGTGTTATAAGGATGAATACTCTGTTTAGTTGATAAAATATTGCTGCTATTTTCTAAGACTTCCCTAAAAATATTATTACTTGGAAAATATATAGACAAGATAGTTGAAGAATGTGAAGTTTCTTAAGTAGGGGCTTGCATGAGATTCTTGAGGCAGCAGTTTCTATGACTCTTACAATTGTCTTTTGACGTATAAAACAACTTTTGCTAGCAGATGCGTTTACCCAAAAGATTATGCCATATCACAGTAAGGATTCTGCCTGGGCGAAGTATACACTTTTTATAGTCTCTTCCTATGTGCAACCAGAAAGAATTTTGATAGTATAACAAATGGTATTCAATTTATTTGTCATGTATTTTGCATGTTTGACCCATCTTAGATTATCTTGGATCCATATTCAAAGAAATTTTGTAGAGTGCACATTTTCTAAAGATTCTGATAAACAACTCTATGTCTCTTCACATTCTTCAACTATCTTGTCTATATATTTTACAAGTAATAATATTTTTAGGGAAATCTTAGAAAATAGCAGCAATCTTTTATCAACTAACCAGAGTATTCATTCTTATAACACAAGGAAGGAGCCTCCACGCGTGCACTATCTGAGATAAGAGACCGAGAATCATCTGTCAGATAATGCCGGCATCCCCCAGAAATGTTGCAATAAAAGACAACGGCCAATCCTCCCAACACTGGAAAAGCAAAAAGAATGGGCTCTTCTCAGAGCCAACTCAGACGATTGCAAGCCTAAACGTAGAGGGTATCACCAAAAACAAACAACAAACCATATCACAACTTTGCCGCACGCACAAATGGGACATACTGTGTATACAAGAAACACACAAGAAAGAAGGGGCAATGAGACCAGAAATAGAAGGAATGAAATTAGCCGTAGAAAATCAACATCCTAAATATGGCAGCGCTGTCTTCACAAAACCTGAGATGGCCATAATATCAACTAACAGAACTACATACAATAACATAGAATTACTGACTGTCGAGTGTAGCACCTTCACCATAACATCAGTTTACAAGCCGCCTGGAGAGAAGTTCAACATGACTTTGCCGCCAAACTTCAACAACCAGAAAACATAGTTCATCTTAGGAGACTTCAACTGCCACAGCACATCATGGGGCTACAAACATACAGACGACAACGGACATAAATTAGAGCAGTGGGTGGAAATAAATAACTTATCCATGATCCAAAGCTACCATGCTGGTTCAGCAGCAAAATCTAGAAGTGCGAATACAACCCTAATATTTGTTTTGTAAGTGCAAATGTGGAAAACCGATGCTTAAAAACTGCATACGCACCTCTTCCTAAATCACAACACCGACCTATCGGAATCCAAATATACGCTGCTTTGAGAACAACGAAAATACCATTCCACAGACGCTTCAACTTTAAAAAAGCTAATTGGACAGAATATGCTGTGGAACTGGATGCAGAAATAAAAAATCTACACCCAATTCCGGAAAATTATCAAACTTTCGTAGAGACCCTCCAAAAGATTTCTCCAAGACACATACCCGAGGCTGCAGAGAGCATTTCATCACAGGTCTCTCTGACGAATCAAAGATCATCTTGAGGGAGTACGAAATGCTTTACGAACAGGACCCCTTTAGTGAAGAAGTGGTCCAATGTGGAGAAACACTAATGGAAATGATAAGTGAATCAAGACAAAGGACATGGGTCGAAACTCTGGAAAGAATGGATATGACCCACAGCAGCAAAGTCGCTTGGAACTTAATAAAAAAACTTAATTGTGATTTTGGGACAGCTAAACAATGCTCTTCAGTTACACCCAATCAAATTGGCCATCAGCTCCTACTAAATGGAAAACCCAACAAGAAATGTCAGAAAATAAAAATCGGCAGAATTCAGAGTCAAGAGTCAAGCATGTTCGAAATACCATTTACCATGAAAGATCTTAATCATTGAATAAACTCAATGAAAAACGGGAAAGCAGCAGGAGTCGACGATATATGTGTGGAACAGATCAAACAGCTCGGACCTAATGCCAAGCAATGGATCCTGCAGCTCTTTAATCAATGCTTAAAAACGTGTAAGATCCCAAAAATGTGGAGGAAATCAAAGGTAGTAGCGCTACTAAAACCTAGGAAAGACGCAGGTCAACCGAAGAACTATCGCCCAATAGCACTCCTGTGCCACCTGTACAAAATGTACGAACGAATAATCCTAATCTGCATAGCAAATATCGCTGACTAAAAGCTCATTCCCCAACAGGCTGGATTCAGACCCGGGGAATCATGCACCACTCAAATCCTAGCACTCACAGAACACATAGAGTAAGGGTTTGAAAACAAATAAATAACAGGTGTAGCATTGGTGGACTTAAGTTCTGCAGACGACATAGTCAACCACAGAAAGCTCATGAAAAACTGTACTGTACATTTAAGGATCATCAGTTCACAAAATCATTGAATCTCTGCTGCAAAACAGACAGTTCTATGTAATGCTGGACGGGAAAAAAAGCCGATGGCGTCGACAAAAGAACGGTCTAGCCCAGGGCAGTGTGCTGGCCCCCCTACCATTTAAACTATACACCAATGATCAACCAACACTGGAACGTACTACCCATTTCTTGTATGCCGATGATCTGGCCATTACAACGCAAGGAAATAGCTTCGAGGAAGTAGAAGGGAAATTGGAAAGCTCGCTACACGTAATGTCTGAATACTATAAAGAGAACTCCCTCAAACCAAATCCATCTAAGACACAGGTTAGCGCTTTCCACCTCCGCACAAAAGAGGCAAACAGGAAGCTGAACGTCACCTGGAATGGCAACAAACTGGACCATACGGACAAACCAACATACCTTGGTGTCGTGCTGGATAGATCACTGACGTACAGATATCACTGTGAAAAAACCTGCCAAAAAGTTGCTGCCAGGAACAATATTTTAAGAAAACTGACGAATAGTGAATGAGGAGCTAGTCCGACTGTATTACGAACAACTGCTCAAGCACTTTGCTTCTCCACAGCAGAATATGCATGCCCTGTATGGTCCCGATCCACACATGCCAAAAAAGTCACTACAGTCCTTAATGAAACATGCAGGCTAACAACAGGATGCATGAAGCCCACTCCACTTGGGAAAATATACAAAGCTGCTGGATTCTCATCTCCTGAATCCCGAAGAAATGCGCACGAACATACAGAAAAAGTTAAACAGATTTTCGACGAGCGCCGCCCGCTGCATAGTTCTTCATGTGGACATAGCAGACTTAAATCCCGCAAGAGATTTCTCACTAGTGAATTGAATGAGCCTCTGAAGGACTACCCTGCCTCACGAGAAATACCCAGCGGCAGTATATAAAGCTGGAAGATTTGGAGTACACTGAACCGCATCAGAACAGGCGTAGCACCAGTTAAAGCAAACCTAGTCAAATGGGGCTTCTAGGACGAAAGAGACAACAAATGCGACTGTGGTGAAGTTCAGGATATGGAACACCTTCTACAGTGTTCCATCTGCCCCGCAAGGTGTACCCTTGACGAACTATGGCTTGAGAAGAGAGAAACATTGGAGTTGGCCCGCCATTGGGCTGAAAGGCTTTGAAACAAATCTCCGGACACGAAAAAGTAAAGTAAGTAAGTGGACATTTATTTTACACAGTGTTCTTCTGTGTTTATTATTAAATTGTTTCCAGAAAACCAGTCTGTAATGTGTATGGTACAATTTTCAATCTCATGCAGTAATTTTCTCTAGTTCTTCCTTTTACTATCACATATGTGTCATATGTGAATTTTAAGTACCTATGGTGTGGACTGGTCGGTTCCAAGTCATTTACAAAGAGTAGAAACAGAATTGGTCCAAGAATGGAGCCTTATGGTATACTGCACTTAATCCTCTCCTTTTATGAGCATTAGGTCTTTATCTTGTTCCCTACCTGGAAGGCACGCTCAAATAATTGCTCTCTGTTTTGTGGCTATGACTTTATCCATTCATAGGCTGGGACCCTAATACCTACAGATTCAACTTCCTTAACCAAGATGTTGTGACTAATGACATCGAATGCTTTAGAGAGGTCTACAAATACAGCTGAGATATGCTCTTTGCTGTCTGTTGCATTGAAGGCACCATTTATGGTTGCAAAAGTAGCAGTCTCAATAGATTTAGATTTTTGGAATCCACGTTGTGTATCTGAGAAATAATTACTTTTCTATGGAATGATTAGTCTTTTAGAATTGATTTTTTCAATTATTTTGAAAAACGAGATAGCAGTGAAATAGGCCTATAGTTGGTATTTCTGTTTTTATCCCTTTCTTGAAAAGGGGTTTCCTTTTGCTATCTTCACACAACCCAAATGACAGGGAATATTTACAGATGTCGACAAGTGGCCTGGTTATGAGGGGAACACATTTTCTTTGGGACGTAGTCACAGATGTTGTCAATAGCAACAGAGATTTGGGCTTCAGTTCTTTGGTTACAGCAGGTACTTCCTTTCCATTAGTGGGGCATAGAAAAACAAATTTATTATTTATAGTACATATGGACCGATTTCTGGGAGTGCAATGTAAATTTTGATTTATAAGATGTTCAACTATCTGTGTAAAGTTGGAACTGAATTTATTTGAAATTTTTGTAGGTACAGTTATCACAGATGATTTCTCCATTAAGCCGTTAATATTATGGAAATTTGCCTGCTCTGTCATAGTTTCCTTGCTTACAATATTCTGTATGGCTTTCATTTCATTGGTGGAATTTTTTATGTATGTGCCATTTGCCATTATGTTTGCTTGTTTGACAACGTTTTTGAAGATCTTCTTACAGGTTTTGTAATAAGTAACAAATTCTGATATATGAGTTGTCTGGACTACCTGTGTAGTAATCATTTTTTGTTTGAGCATATCAGAATCCCAGAAGTGATCAAGCGATCCATTTATTTTTTCCTAGTGTATATTTTCCTCTGCATTGGAGGGGAGCACAATTCAAAATAGTAGGAAAAATTGCTAATAAAGTTACTAAATTTTCAATGTGTGTGTTTGCAGTTATAAATCTCATACCAGCTTTCTTTGTTCACGTAATGTAGAATGTGTAAAGTGGTTTTCCATCTGCCTTGGCAAATGCGGACTGGTTCCCCTTATTCCACCTCAGATACACTATGTCAGTGAATGCTGCTCAAACACTGTCTCCACGTACACATATACCATAATTACTGTACCACATAAACACTAGAGGCTACACTCATCTGGTATGAGATGTTCCCAGGGGAGTCCACTGGGAGCCAACGGGACAATAACCCTAGGTTCAGTGTGGGGCAGTGCTGGGGAGGGTAGACTGCTGTGGCCTGTTTGAAGTTGTGAACCACTGAGGGCTACGGTGGGACAAAGCCTCTCTGTCGTTTCTATGTCCGTGGTTTTATACACAATACAGAATGGAGAAAGTGATTTATATTTTCCTTACTGTAGTTCTTACTACTGGTTGTTCACCAGTGTTTAAATTGCAGCTCAGTTTCCATACCCAGAGAGAGTTTTTGAGCTGTATGATCCCCAAAGGCCTTGTTTAATGTCTCTATTTTATAGTTAATTTCTTCATTTAGAAACATCTGGTGATAGATGATTTCACTTTAAAAGTTTGCAAGAGATTCAATAATTAATTCCTTTTTTTTCTTTGGTGTCCTTTGCAAAGTCAATACTAAAAGCACCACATACAATAACTCTTTTGATTCTTTGTGTTAGTCCCTGAAGTGAATATTCCATACTTTTTAGTAAAGTATTTATGTCAGCCTACTCTCATGAACCATGGACCTTGCCGTTGGTGGGGATGCTTGCGTGTCTCAGCGATACAGATGGCCGTACCGTAGGTGCAACCACAACGGAGGGGTATCTGTTGAGAGGCCAGACAGACGTGTGGTTCCTGAAGAGGGACAGCAGCCTTTTCAGTAGTTGCAGGGGCAACAGTCTGGATGATTGACTGATCTGGCCTTGTAACACTAACCAAAACGGCCTTGCTGTGCTGGTACTGCGAACGGCTGAAAGCAAGGGGAAACTACAGCCATAATTTTTCCCGAGGGCATGCAGCTTTACTGAGCATGGAGAGCTGCATCAAACCAGTCTCAGGACTGAAGACAACAACAACAACAACAACAACAACAACAACATTTATGTCACCAGTTGAAGCTCTGTATAAACAAATAATGGGTAGTTTAGTGTCCACTATCTCAACTCCTGATAGCTCTTCATCTTTTTCCTTCATTACTTCAACAGGAAATTTTGTATCTACAATGTTTATATTATTTCTCACAAATAAACAACTGCCACCATGTTTAAAAAATTTTCTACAGAAATGACCACCTAGAACATAGGCAGGGGCACAATATGTAACTTATTCTCATCAAACTAATGGTCTATGAGACATAATAATGAGGTACTTTTTATTTCGTTTCCTAAGAGGATTTATGTTTCACTTATTTTACTGGTTAGTGAGTGCACATTTTGATGAAAAAGAACGAAGTTTATATTTTTGTATTTTACTAGTGAGTTTTTATTTTGTGTCTCCACAGAAAATCCTGTCTGTGAGGTGGAGGTCTGTATTCTCTTGATATTTTCCTCCTTGTCTTGGTGTTGTCTAAAGTTGTGGCCTCCACTGTGATGGGTTGGTATCCTTTTCTGATCTTGCTATTTCTGCTGGTGCTGCTACTGTTGTTGATGCTGTTGTTCCTGCTAATATTGGTGAAGGTACTGCTACTATTATCATTTTCTCAGGTGCATTTTTTTTTCTCCTGCTGCTGCTGCTGCTATTGTAGCTGCCGTTCCAGTTGACCCTTCTGTTACTTTGGCTTTTACTGATTCTGCTGTTGCTTCTGGGTGAGGCATAACTGCTGCTGCTCTTTCTGCATCTGTCTGTAATCCAGTGTCTGCTGCTGCAGGTTGTAAGGCTGATCCTTCTGGCAGTAGAGGAGTGGGTCCCACAGTTCCACTATTTGATGCAGTTTTCAGAAAATCCTTGATTTTTTGGCCTAAATATATTTTGCCATTTTTGTTTCTTTGCACCCCGCACTTTTTGAAACGAGCTCTTTCTAAGTGATCTGTGGTGAGAAATAAAGCAATTGTGGTCGATTTGCAAATTTTTTGTATATCCTGTTTGCTTTCTGAATTTCTTTCTTTACAGAGTATGGAAGAATTAGGTCGTGCCTGTGTGGAATGCCTATAACAACAACAGATTGATTCTGTATTCGATTTAGAATAAGATTGAGCTGCTTCTTTTAATTCATTTCTATAAACATTATTTGCACCACCGAGGATTACAATACATTGATTCTGCGTCGTGTTATTTTCGTTTATAGGCGTACAATTTTTTACGATTTCTGACATACGAGCGCCTGCTTTTATGAAACCTGTAGCTTTCAGTCCATACTGGTAGTACGAAGTTTCTATAATTCCTCTGCCATGATTGTCTGCATATAACACAGTTTCTATTTCTTTACGATTTATGACTGCATTATTTGTTTTGTTTACGATATTATTTTCCCGCGCAGTTGTTTGAACGGAAATTTTGCTTGCATTCCTGTACCATTTTTCCCTCATGTAGTTCGAAATGGGATTACAGTTTATGGCTTGTAAGTGATCTGTTTTTACAGGTTGACAAGCACTGGTTCACTCAAAGATTAGGGCGAGAATGTTTTTCCGCCCTATGCACCAGTAACTGAAGCAAGTTCTAATACACACTGTGTCGTGTGTTTCACCTTGCTGATACATCTCCTTACTGCTGCGATGTCCTGTTTCAGTAGTTCCTTCTGGTCCTAAACAGCACATTCCCGTTGCGACTTCACGGTCGTTACAATAAGATTTACAATTGCACATGTTACTTTTTAAGACGATCTGGGATAAACGCTGTGATGATACCATCTGTGCGCTTCTGAGCCTTATCTAAGACATTTTACCACATTTTCAACATATGATATACCCTTGATTGACTCTAAATAGCGTTTGCCTAGGACTTGTACACGCGCTGCCACGCCAGGGTTTCTCGGGAACAAAGTTTTGACAGCTGGAGTCATCCGTCCATTGTTGATCACATTACCCTGAAGCTCGTTTCCTAGCAGTACATGGTCAAAGGTCATGCTCAGAACTCAACATTTCCTTTTGAAGTGGTTTTTGTGGTTGTTATCAAGTGCATATTGTTCGTTATTTGTTATAAATTGCTTCGTTTCGTTACTTCTTTTGTTAAAATTCATAATAAAAGACGAAAGATTAATTGAAGCAGTGAGGCAGCAGTCTGAATTTTACAGCATGACCGCACTGCGTTTAATATTTTATAGTGTAGTGGATAACTATATGGTTGCAAAATGAACTGAAAAAAGTACTGTGGATAGAATCTGGTTAGTATGTGGAATTTATTTGTATATTGCCAGGCATTTGTAGTGCTTCATAAGGAAGTGGAATTTAACCTTCAGGCACTGCAGCAGAGGTAAAATGCTTTTTTTTTTTTTTTGCGAAGTATGCATCAACTAACGTATTAGAGTTGTTTGTTTAAATATGTGTTAGTGTGCTACCAAGAGCAAGCATTATCTGCAGGGGGAGCGACTGTTAAAACTGAGTTTTCGTAAACAGCCACAAGTCGCACTTTGTATCTTTTATTATGACCATTTGGAATCAACTGGTCTGCAGCTTGCAGAGATAGCCTGTACATTAGAGAAGGAAGATACAACTGCAAAACAACGCAAAACAGAGTGTCGATTCGAAAAATGTCATTTATGGTACAGAAGGGAAATTCTATACACTATCAAAGATCGAGGAAGAGGCTGTAGTACAGTCAAATTAATCTTTAGAGATGTCAACAAACTGTTAAGGCAATTTTTAATGCTGTCAGCCAACTTTAAACTGTATATTCTGATGATGCTTGTTCATTTGAAGAGCGAAACTGGTCATAATAAAAAAAAACCAAGTAAGGCCTGAGGCGATTTTCGAAAACTTAAGTGACTATCTGGATTGAATATGAAACAGTTTTGCAAGCATAAATGGGCAATATTTATGTGGTTTCACTACCTAATCACAATACAAAATGGCACTTGAAGTATTAAAAGCCAAATACAAGAGGGACAAAAAAAACTACACATCTTGAAGGGAAAGGTATTGAGGGAGATATGACTATTACACAAAGGTTTGCACTGAAATGGCGGCACTTATGCAGTTTAGCAGGTACGGAAAAAATTTATCAATTTTTTTCAAAATTTGATCGATTATAGTCAAATTTGATACGCTGATTACGAATACGATATTTATTTTCGCCCCAGTCAATTATTTACATCAAAAAATTTGTTTTAAATTTTTTTAAAATTTTTTTATTTTTCAATATTTTGTCGATATAGTGAATTCTGATGCGCTGATTTCGAATATAACATCCATTTTCATTTTCCCTTGACCGTCGGCGATATCTTCTGCCCGATAAGCGCGGCGCTGCCGATGACGCAACATTGCGTAATACACTAACTAATCAGTATTTTCAAATCATAGGCGGCCGCTGCCGCGGCCGCATTCCAAAAAAAAAAACTCCCAACCTAACCTCAAGTGGGCTATGCTACAGATCACTTTATTTATGAAAATACAAAGTACAATCACCAACAAACTTTACATATTCACCCACAAAGCTCTCCAAGCCAGATACATTTGGAATGAAAATTTTTTTCCGTACCTGCTAAACTGCATAAGTGCCGAAATGGCAGCCAGCTCGTAATATTGTGTTCCTTTTATTAATTCTGGGAGCAATTCAACATAACAAATGAAAAAACTAGTGCTTCGAATTTCTAAAATGTAAAATGCAGATTCCTCTTCCTTGAGCTCCTCATATGGTATGCGAAATTCCCCTTCTCTACCACATAACGACATTTTTTCGGATCCACTCTCTTTTTTGCGTTGTTTTCCACTTATGTTTTCCTTCCCTAATGTACAAGCTATCTCTGCAAACTGGAAACCATTGATTCCAAAATGTCATTTTCCTACAAATGCGGACTACAATATCCACATATACATGCTACCGCTTTTTGTATGTATCCTTCACGCATAAAAACAGTTGAAAATCATTTTGGGAAGATCACAAGTCCGGTGAAAAACCAGTCGAGAACAGCCATGCGACTTGAGATCGTGTGACTTGAATTGACTTAAAGTTCCATGATGTAATGGACAATGTGAATACACCTTGATGTGATGGTGCTATGCCATGATGATGCCCTGAAGGACAGTGTGAATTGGCCTTAATGTGTCTCCAAAGTCTCCAAAAATTCCTAGGTGGTGTAAAAACAATCTATTATCCTTGGCAGATTTACTGTGGGTTAGTTTTCATCAGAAGTCTGGACTCAACACCATATTGTCTCCAGTGCCCATGTGCACTAGTAACAAGGATCCCATAGTAAATGTGCAAAGGAAATCAAATACTCTTTTGGCAGTGGTAGGGCTTGAGCATGGTGGTAATGTGCTGCCAAAACTAGTCGTGTGATAAAATAAAAGATATTCCCAAAGATACAGCTGTGGGGGTACTTTTTCTCATGTATATTTTCAGCTGAAGTCCCTCATCCATGCTATAAGCTGGAGATCTATAAACTATACATAACTGTACAAGTTTGTTGATTGGGAAATTAAAGAGGTTTTTGATCTTGTGTCACAATGGTGGCAGTCCACATCTCTGTCAAGCTTGTTGATGCATATGTTAGTGAAACATAATATATTTAGTATGTACTGACATGAAAGGAGCAACATATTCAACTTGTTAAATAATGGTTTATATGTTTCTCTTTGCTGTTTGAATAAAGATATACTGACCACTTTCTTTTGAAGTATAAATAACTTAACTGACTCAGAACTTTGACCCCAAAAATTAATTCCACAATTAAATATCGAGTAGAAAAGAGTATAATACATTGTTATCAGTTTACAAGTGTTTAAAAAATTCCTATTTGTTCTGATCATAAAACATACTTTACTGGAGTTTGTGCTAGTTAAATCAGTGCGCTTTTTCCAAGTAAGGATGTCAATTATGGAAACCCCCAAGCATTTAGTCTCATAGCCAAATTCAACATTATTATCGTACACTCATATAGTCGGTACCAGTGGATTTCTATTTTGCGCAATGTGAAAAGTTAACCTGATAGTCTTTTTTACGTTAAGGAGCAGCCTATTATCTTAAAGCAATGAGTTTAATTGATCTATCGTTCTCTGTACAGCAGACTAGAGACTTTGTTCTGTAGCAGACATGAGAACAGTAGACTCATCGGCAAACATGAGGGTTTTGGTATCTAATAGTCTATGTCGAAGGTAAGTACAGACAACAAGGCGCCTGACATTGTGCATTTGGGAATTCTTTGCTTTGTGTTGTTTGGGGAAGAATGTGCAGCTTGGCTATTCCTGAGAGCTTGATTCATTTGATTCAACGTGCTATCTTTCAGGTAGCTTTTAAACCAGCTACAGGGACTCCTCTTATTCCATAGGAATACATCTTTTGCAGCAGGATGATAAAAGCCAAGGTCTTTGTGAAGTCTAGAAAAATACCTGTCGCTGGCATTTTTTTGTTGACAAGTTCCAAAGTAAGATGTAATATTTCATGTATTGCATCAGCAGTAGTTTTCTTTTCTTGTAAGTCAAACTGAGCAGATGACAAGATTTTTGTTTTGTTTAGAAATGAATTAAGTGTGATGGTCATTATATATTCTGATACTTCACTAAATATTGAGAGGACCGCAATAGGTCTGCAGTTGCAAGGATCTTCTTTACTTCCCTTTTAATGATCATGTATGATTTTTGCAATTTTAAGCTTACTAGGAAATTTACCATTGAGGAATGAGGAGTTTGTTAGGTGAGCAAGTTATTTACTGATAAGGTTACTTTAATTATGAAGAATAAGTTATTTTTTCTATCTCCGTTTTTAATGTTGGCATTAAGAATAGTGTGTCAGGACATAAAGAATAGTGTTAAAGCCTTCCCACCATGTTGACTGTCTGCAGTTGTTTGAGCTATAGGTGGCACTGCATCCTTTTCTTGTGCCTTTTGCTCTATGATAAAATTATGAATCTTACATTCCAAGACTCAGTAAGGTCCCACATACTGGACGGCACAATGGTGGTTTGACAGAATCTACTAGTGACCACACAGGTGAACACTCATGAAGATCGTTATGAATAAATACAGGTTTTGGACCATAACAAAGAGAGGCCTGTGGATAAAGCTGTTGTGTTGAACATCGTATTTTTCGTGAGAAGTCTTGTAACACACAAAACGAAGGCATCATTAGTTTCTGGCGCTCTGCTAAGTCGGCGGAAAAAAGTTCCTAACCACCATCTCAGCCAAGTTGTCTGTAATAGGTACAGCTTTGGGGCATCGTGAAGAACAATCGATCATTGTAAGTGCCATCATCATCCAAAAACTGTAAAGGTTCCACGATGTCTGCTTATACTTGAGTTCATCTTATTGGTGACATATCGGTGTCACCAAATGGTGCAAAACATGCCATCTGACTTTACATTGTTGACTGTGTAAACATATTTTTGCCAGTTGTCGATAATTCTTGCCTGTATTTGTCAAAGTGAAGCACTGTGTAACCACAAGAGCCAAAGCATGAATTCCTGGCTGTGGAAGGACGTGAAATATAGTCTTCCGATATTGTAGAGGAATGTAGGGCCGAATTTGGCCAGAAGGTTTGTCACACCACAGTGCAGTTTCCGCTGCTGGTACATAAATTTCTTTCAGTTCATCTTTGCAACTCCGTTCTTCGTACCAATTCTGACAGCGACAGATTGTAATGGGCTGCCAGTACTAGGCTGATATTTTTTAGAAGACTGTTGAGTGAAATAATACGTAATGTTTCATCCAAAAATAAGTTATGTCCTGTTAAGTTGTGGAAATATCGCAGTAATTCTGATGGAGTACACTCTCCGATTGCTCCGTCACACTAAACACGCTGCATACGTTACTGCTTAGGCACTGCCAAGCATTTAATAACTGTATATTTGAAAATTGAAAAGACTGCTCAAGAACCGGCTTTGTGATGAGATCTTGCACTACCTTCACTAGCTCTTGGTCTATATTCGCGAAAATATAGGTAAACTTGTCACTGACCTCAGAAATGTGCACTGCTCTTATAAACCATTCTTTTGGTAGTGTAGTGCAAAATTTTGGCAAATGTAATGTTGTAGTCATGACTTTTTTTTTGACATAGTAAAATCGTTCACTTTTAAAGTAGATGACAGTATGCTCATATCTTCATGTTTTTCCGAAATCATAGTGTTAAAATGATTTTGTTTGTGTGTTCTTCTGCTTCTTAGCTTGGGTTCATCAGTGTAGCATTTATCTCTATTCTATAATAACTAGATTAGCCCAAACCACCAGTATGTGTGCTCACTGATACCTAAGAATTCTAAAAATGGCCCATATCTAAATCTCTAACAATTTTCTACCAGAACATAAGAGGGCTTAAAAATAAAATAGACCAGTTAGTAACGAATCTAAATGATAATGAACATGAAAAGTAACCTGGCATCTGTTTCACTGACTGTGTCACTAGTGGAATTCATATGTTTTGACAGATCCTGTTCAGCATCTTATCATTGTGGGTCAACCTAGGAGAAAGGTGGAGTAATGATTTACTCTAGAAACAATATAGTACTCATATTTAACGCCAAAGAGTCACTGTACTGTACTTTGAAGTGTACAGCACAGAACTGACAGGAAATGGTACATTAACTGTCATATTATCAATTTAAAGGGCATCTGTAGGGAATCTATGAATGGTTATCAAACCGAGTGAAGCAGTTCTGTCAAAATTGTACAAAAACAACATTTAAATCACAGTAACAGATGACTTAAACGTAAATTTTATGTTTGAAAGCAGTAACAGAGTGAACTGGAGTAACTGATAGCTCTTACAATTTAGTGCAAGTGGTAAATGTTCCCACTAGGGTAACTGACCATTCTAGTACTTTAATAGATCATGTTTTTGTTGATAAGTCTAGGCACAACAGCTTGACAGTCACTTAAGTCTTAAATGGGCTGTCAGACCATAATGCTGCGATTCCTACTATCCCTCAGTTCAATCTGAAGACAAAACCAAAACCTGAAAACAGTGAGATTAAAAAGCAAAGAAGCAGTGGAGACATATAGACAAACTGAAGCTATTTGACAGATGTGAAGTTTATAATACAACAGATGTTAACTTAAAACTTAATAGATTTATTGATCAAGCTACAAGTCTTTTGCAGGATGTGATTCCAAAGAAAGGAGTTAGAGAAAGCCTGTGTAATACTACATTTAAATTAAGAGCTACTCAGGGCCTAAAACTCTCACATAAAGCAAAAAGCGAATTGTATGTGTCAGCTAGAATGTCTAACAATTCTGAAATGATGATGCAATAGAAAGTGTACTCTAAGATATTAAGGAAGGTGATACAAAAATCCGAAAATACCTACTTAAAAGACGAAATCTATAAATCTAATAACAAAATGAAGACAATATGGAAATACATGAACATGAGATGGGCAATATTTCAGCTGCAAAAGAAATAATTGTTTAAGAAATCGGAGCAACGAGGTGGATGATCCTGAAAAGGTGGTTAATATTTTCAACAATCACTTTTTGAAAGTAACAAATCCACCACAGTGCTTGACAAATAGTGTCATATGAGTGGGGGGACGAAATAATGGAAACTGATTAATAATTGCTGCTTGGATAGTTAAAAAATTAATTGGAAAGAATAATTGAAAGAAATTGGAAGGTACATATAAATTGGATGAACTTTAACTGGTACTAATATCTACAGACCTCCAGGTAAATACATTTAAGGTTAATATTCATTAGTTAACGTTACTTACTTCTTCTCATTAGACCCATTGTGCATGGAGCTGATTATCACAGTGGTGATACAGGATCACCCCTTCGCTGCTCCTGCAAATTTCTCTTGTCTGCTTTCTCTTATCGCTTGGAGGATTCTCAGGTTTCGTGTATATATAGCTTACATGTATAAAAAGAAAAGAATTTAGAAACAAACAATAATATGATCAATTACATTGAGCTCAGTTAACAAAGTTACAGAATTCTTACTCAACACTATATCTAACAAAATAGATTAGATGCATCTTCGGAAAACGGCAGTAAAGGAAATACAAGGTAAGTAGCGGTCTAAAGGAACAGATCGCAGATGCCAGGCAGTTAGCTTGAAGCTCAGTCAACATAACCTCATTCAAACGTTAGTCGATTTGTGTCTGGATCATAAAGTTGTTCTTGATTGAAAATGTCAGTTTACGAGCCTAATTCTCGTCATTTGCAGGAGGTGCTGCTGTTTCGTTTCAATATGAAGAAAACAGCGGCAGAGTCTCATCGTATGCTCTCAGGTACGTATGGTAAGTACGCTGTTAGTGAAAGAACGTGTCGTGAGTGGTTTCAACGCTTCAAGAACGGTGATTCTAACCTCGTAGACCGGCATAGTTGTGGAAGAGAGTATGTTTTCTAAGATGCCGAATTGGAGACATTGCTGAATGAAGACTCGTGTCAAACTTTAGAAAAATTGGTAAGATTAGTGGGAGTGACACAGCAAGCTATTTCAAAACGTCTCAAGGCTATGAGCATGATTCAGATAGAAGTAACTTGGGTACTGTGTGAGCTGAAACCAAGAGACATTGACCAGCGTTTGTGCGTTTGTGAGCAATTACTTCAGAGGCAAAAATGGGAGGGATTTCTGTATCGCATTGTGACCAGGGACGAAAAATGGGTTCATTAGGATAACCCTAAACGCAAAAAAATCATTGGGATATCCCGGCCAAGTTTCCACGTCGACGGCCAAACCGAATATTCACGGTTCCAAGATCATGCTCTGTATTTGGTGGGACCAGCTCGGCGTCGTGTACTATGAGGTGTTAAAACCAAGTGAAACAATCACAGGTGCTCGTTATCGAAAGCAACTAGTGCGTTTGAGCAGAACATTAAAAGACAAACGGCCGCAATACAGCGAGAGGCACGATAAAGTCATTTTGCAGTACGACAACGCTCGACCGCACGTTGCAAAAGAGGTCAAAACGTACTTGGAAACATCAAAATTGGAAGTCCTACCCCAACCGCCGTATTCTCCAGACATTGCTCCCTCTGACTGTCACCTGTTTAGATCAATGGCGCATGGCTTTGCTGACCAACACTTCCGATCTCATGAAGAAGTCACAAATTGGATCAATTCGTGGGTCGTTTCAAAAGATGAACAATTTTTTCGACGCGGGATTTGTACACTGTCCAAAAGATATCAGAAAGTAGTAGCCAGCGATGGAAAATACAGGGTGAATCAAAAAGAATACCACAACTTTAGGAATTTAAAACTCTGCAACGACAAAAGGCAGAGCTAAGCACTATCTGTCGGTGAATTAAGGGAGCTATAAAGTTTCATTTAGTTGTACATTTGTTCGCTTGAGGCGATGTTGACTAGGCGTCAGCGTCAGTTGATGCTAAGATGGCGACCGCTCAGCAGAAAGCTTTTTGTGTTATTGAGTACGGCAGAAGTGAATCGACGACAGTTGTTCAGCGTGCATTTCGAACGAAGTATGGTGTTAAACCTCCTGATAGGTGGTGTATTAAATGTTGGTATAAACAGTTTACAGAGAATGGGTGTTTGTGCAAGTTCTGGACGGCCGAGAACGAGTGATGACAATGTAGCACGCATCCAGCAAGCATTTGTTCGCAGCACAGGAAAATCGACTCGCAGAGCTAGTAGAGAGCTGCAAATTCCACAATCAACTGTATGGGAGTCCTACGAAAAAGGTTAGTTATGAAACCTGAACGTCAACTACCCGAGGCGATGGATCGGCCGCCAGGCAGCCCGTGACAGAGCACTTCATCACTGGCCTCCAAGAAGCCCTGATCTTACCCCCTGCGATTTTTTCTTATGGGGGTATGTTAAGGATATGGTGTTTCGGCCACCTCTCCCAGCCACCATTGATGATTTGAAACAAGAAATAACAGCAGCTATCCAAACTAGGATATGGTGTTTCGGCCACCTCTCCCAGCCACCATTGATGATTTGAAACGAGAAATAACAGCAGCTATCCAAACTGTTACGCCTGATATGCTACAGAGAGTGTGGAACGAGTTGGAGTATCGGGTTGATATTGCTCGAGTGTCTGGAGGGGGCCATAGTGAACATCTCTGAACTTTTTTTTGAGTGAAAAAAAAACCTTTTTAAATACTCTTTGTAATGATGTATAACAGAAGGTTATATTATGTTTCTTTCATTAAATACACATTTTTAAAGTTGTGGTATTCTTTTTGAATCACCCTGTACTTTGAATGATACATGTGTAACGAGTTTGTTTCATTAAAGCCTCAAATGTTGGGGGAAAAACGGCTGAAGCAAAGTTGTACACCTTGTAGAAAAAATAACTCTGGCTTTAAAAATTATTGAAATAGGCTGTCGAGAAATAAGTAAAGTCCCTTTCCATATTTTTAATCCATCAAATGTGTGAGACAGACCCACCAGGGTAGCCAAGAGTACTAATGCACTGCTTCCTGGACTTGGGTAGACTTGCTGGCCCTGGATCGAATCCGCCCGGCGGATTAACGACAAAGGCCAGTATGCCGGCCAGCCTGGATGTGACTTTTAGACAGTTTTCCACATCCCGCTAGGTGAATACCGGGTTGGTCCCCACATTCCATCTCAGTTACACGACTCGCAGACATTTGACAACATTTACACTATTTCATGGCTTACTATAAACACAAACAGCTGGGGTACACTAACTCGGGATGGCAACATGAAGGGCGTCTGGCCATCCTCTGACATTAACACTGCCAAATCCATAGTAACAAGGCCGACGCCGCGTTGCGGTGGGACAAAGGCCCCAAGGAAATGATGATGACTTGTGTGAGGCAGCTCTCTCACGTAGTTTTTGGCCACCAGAAGAACCCTGTCACCCTATATGTGATTTTCTTTGAATCAGGTGGCCATTGACTACTGTGCTCCGATAATCCAGCAGCAGAGGCCGAGACGAGAGGATGTGCCTTTATTGCTAGCAGCAATAGCAGTTGTGTGATAACACAGTATTTTAGTTTAGTTTCTGTTTTTTTATATATTTCTGCAGAGACATAAAGTATACCTCTGCTTTTTACTGTGTAGAATAGTGTTTAACAAATCACTCTTACTTTTTGTTTTTGTGCCAGTCTTTGTGCAAATGCTTGTGTGAGGTGGATTCCTGGTGAAATATTATCAGAGAATGCTCATCCTCGCAGATTAAATACAGAAAAGTTTAATATAATATTAATAAACTGCAGGGGAATCCAGGGAAATGTTCCAGAATTAGTATGGTTTATTGAAGGTTACAATGCCCACATAGCATTAGGAACAGAAAGTTCATCTACATCTACATCTACATTTATACCCCGCAAGCCACCCAACGGTGTGTGGCGGAGGGCACTTTACGTGCCACTGTCATTACTTCTCTTTCCTGTTCCAGTCGCGTATGGTTCGCGGGAAGAACGACTGTCTGAAAGCCTCCATGCGCGCTCTAATCTCTCTAATTTTACATTTGTGATCTCCTTGGGAGGTATAAGTAGGGGGAAGCAATATATACGATAGCTCATCCATAAACGCACCCTCTCGAAACCTGGCGAGCAAGCTACACCGCGATGCAGAGCGCCTCTCTTGCAGAGTCTGCCACTTGAGTTTGTTAAACATCTCTGTAACGCTATCGCGGTTACCAAATAACCCTGTGACGAAACGCGCCGCTGTTCTTTGGATCTTCTCTATCTCCTCCGTCAACCCGATCTGGTATGGATCCCACACTGATGAGCAATACTTAAGTATAGGTCGAACGAGTGTTTTGTAAGCCAAAGCAAAAGTTGATCGAAACCAGAAGTGAATAGCAATGAAATCCTAAGTTTGGTATTGGAATATTTATTGTAAGGATTAGTTAGAGGCTAATGGTGGTGGCATATTTATTGCAGTAAAGAGCCCGAAATATCCAGTGAAGTTTTTATGAATCTGAGATGTGAATTAAGCTGGGTGAAGTTAAGCATCAAAGGTCGTTCAAAAATGGTAATCAGCTGCTTTAATAGACTGCCTCGGTCAGGAGCTGTAGTGCTTCAGAGAGAACTTACAGAATATCATTAGTAACTTTCTTGATCCTGCTGTTGTAATAATGGGTCACTATAACTTGCCAGGTATTAATTGGGAGAGTCATGTTGCAAAACTGGTAGCAGAGACGGGGATTCGAGTGAAGTGCTCTGGATGTCTTGTCTGAGAACAGCTTTGAGCAGATAGTTAGAGAACCAACTCGTGAAGGTTATGTCGTGGACCTCCTAGAAACAAACAGACATGGAATTACCAAACAAAAGGCAGAGGAAGATTTCAGTGATCGTAAGTCTGTGACAGTAACTAAGAGTCTGGATTTTATAAGAATTGTTACGAAAGGGAGGAAAATAATTTTGTTTAGCAATAGTGACAGAATTCAAACTGTAGAGTATCTGAGTAGACAGCATTAAATATTCAGTGATGAGGACAAAGATTTGGAGCACAAGTAGAGAAAACTTAAAAGCATCATTCAATATGCTGTAGACAAATATGTTCCCAGCATGATTTTAAGGAATTCCTATCCTTTAAAGACTAACTGGGTTTAATAGCTGTTTCACAAAATGCCCAATAAATAAAGAGAACTTCGTCTCTTAAATACATTCAAGAAAAGTCAAAATGTAGCTGAGTATAAACAAAAGCTGAACGAAGTGAAAATGAGTGTAAGGAGAGCAATGAGAGAAGGGTTCAATAAATTTGAATGTAAAATTTTGTCATCTGAACTGATAATAACCCTAAGGGGTTTTGATCTTATGTAAAATCAGTAAGTAGTTCGAAATCCTCTATGCACCTATTCATTTACTCAGAAACTCTATTGGCACCAAAACAAATGATAACAGAACGGAGGTCGAAATACTGTATTCTTTCTGTGCAACCACCATGTCTTCGCAGCTAATAGGCATGCCTAGATGTGGAAACGAAGGGGCATGTAGTCAGCACATTGCTCTCTTGGCCATTGTCAGTTTTCATGACCAGAGCTGCTAATCTCAATCAAGTAGCTCCGCAATGGACCCCAAAATAACTGAGTGTACCCCGCCTGCCAACAGCACTCAGCAGACCCATGTGCACCCATCCAAGAGCTACCCAATCCCCACAACGCTTAACTATAACGAATTGATGGAAACCAGTGCTACAACTGTGGCAAGGCCATTGGCGAAATACTGAATTCGGTCTTCCAAAATTGTTTCACTATGGAAGATCATAACACAGTGCTTCCTTTCAGTCATCATACAAACTTGAAAATGGCAGTATTGAGACAATTGTTTGTGGAACAGAAATGCAACCACAAACGCTTGGCAGTGTAAAGCCATCAAGACCACATGAGATAGCTATAAAATTTTACAAAGATTATACAAAAGAACTTGCTCTCCTTCTAGCAACAGTTTATTGCAGATCGCTTGATGAATGAAGGGTACCTAGCAACTGGAAAAACAGCTAAGGTTATTCCCGTTTCCAAGAAGAACTGCAGGGCAGATGTATGCAGCTGTATACCTATTTCGTTAACGTTAATCTGTTTTAGAATTATGGGATATGTTTTATACTCAAGAATTATGGAGAACGAAAAACTCTATAAAAATCAATATAGCTTCCGCAAACGAGATCTTGCGGAACTCACTCGCTGTGTTCCTTCATGAGATCCGTAAGGCCTGTTGTACAATTGTACAATCTCCAGGTAAGTGCAGAAATAGCTAAAAAAGGAATATGCTAGCCACAGGGTAACTTGGATTCTGCAAACGAGACCTTGCGAAACTTGCTCTCGTGTGTTCCTTCATGAGATCCATAGGGCCAGTTGTCTAATCTCTGGATAAATCTGGGAATAGCTAACTAAGGAACCGGCTAACCACGGGGTGACTTGGAGTGTGGTTTGTATGATGCTATTTTATTCCGCTGTTTGTTATTCCAAGAATAGCTTTCCCATCCAGTTAAGTTGGCGACAACTGAATAGCACTCTGGGCATTATTTCATTTCATATTTACTTGGTCATCATCGGCAGAAATAGCGTGTCAAACATGAGTGCTAAGCGTCCCAGATCGCAAAACTATTTGGTGGAGGATATTTTGAGACTGGTAGATGCTGTAAATGAGTTCAAGAGTGTAGCAGAAAACACGAAAACTGCTTCAATCTCATTCAATCAAGATATTAGTGCAAAGCATTTAACTAAATTGGCAACATACTCATATATTTAACAATATAACGATATATCTAGAGATTGGTCAAAGGACCAGGTATTTGTTGTTTGACCAGTAAGAGATCTTTCTGTATTTCCATACAAAGTAGGGAAAAAATATGCACCAGTTCCCATTCACAGACAACTTCACATAGATCGACAGATAAGCGGCAATAGCCATACGATTTTGTTTAAGAAAGGAAAACGTAAACATAATGCCAGAAAAGGCAACAGAGGCTACAGATTGGTGACACCCCATATGTGGAGCGTAAGTCCGAATCGTGTACAATGAAATGTACGATTTGATAAAGTTGTCAACAGAAGGACGCCTTAGTTGGTTCGATTCAGATGGAACGTTTCTACACGAAATAGTATTCTATAAAATGTAGGTGTATGGGATATGGTGAGTTGCAAGAAGGCACATAATATAGAAGCAGCTGTGAAATGCAGTCTGCTTTGTGAAATAGTTGGTCTTTTCAGTCTATCCAGCAAACTATGACAGTACAGACATCATGGAGATTTGACTAAAATTTCCGAGAAATATTACTGGCTAGAATAATTAGTGCAGGAATAGTTGTTGTACAGAAAATACCATTTCTGATTAATTGAACACTATTTGCTCATCCACTTTTGCAGTTCTTGGGCATACATAAATCCTGTTTCTATGATGAATATTAGTATGAGGGTATATCTGAAGAATAAGATGTCAACATTTACAATAAGCAACCATTATCTTCTTTATGACCCTGGGGTAGAAATGTACTAAGGCACATATCAAACTGATCAAACTGGAGGCTGTTGTTGTATCTCACCCTAAATGTTTGAGGAATAGTAACTATTTCATACATAACTTTGGCTTGTGCAATCAGCTCTTGCAGCTGTAGGATAACTATCAGGAAAAGGGATTTGGAAATGATAAGGGAAATATTATTTCAAGGGTTAATGATTTTTTAAGATTATTCTGGAGTATGTTATCGGATAAAGAAAGGTTTTCGGCTGCCCAAACAGTCACCTCAGCTAAGGAAGAAAAAATTGAACGAAAAGACTTCGTTATGAACACATAGATACAAAAATTAAAAATGTTCTTCTGTCCTTTTTTGGAATAATTTATTATACCTCTTCAACACTGTGGTGACATTTTAGCATTTCTCTCCATTATTACTGGTGCCCTTGCAGACCCTTGTGGTTGTTCAAACATTCATTACAATGGACTTTCATGAACTAATAAATAAATATTCAAACAACTTTTTAACACTGTCCTGAATATATTTTTACACACTAACTTTACATAATATATTCACAAGGTTAATAATACTTGGCATGCATATATTTTGTATATATGCATGTAGTCTCTTTCATATCTCAGCACAGACAGACAGAGGCAACTAATTAATTTGTGTGCACTGGATTGCTCATTCTGGCCCCTACAAACATACAAAGATATACAGCACACAGAACTTACATACAATTGTTTATTGCCTTTACATAAAGATTTTTGTTATCACAGAATATTTTCATATACAAATATGAAAGGGGAGTGATCATAAGTAAGGCCACATGGGTAAAACCCTTATTTTTCGGCCTTTTGTTATCTGAATCTGCTCTCTGGGAACATTTGGTGACATGTTCAACTAATTATGATAGGAACCTCTTTGACTATAACTTAACTCTAAAAGCTGCTTTTAATATTATGGCAAAATAAACAAAAGAGAAACAGGTATTAATTTCATAAATAAGTTATGTAATTCTTGTGTAAATATGATATTTCTTTACAGTTTTACACTCCACCTAATACAAAGATTAAAAAATATCCTAATATTACACTACTTAGACATAAGCACACATATAAAATTTTCACTTCCTCTTTCTAAGTGCAATACATAAGAAAAAGGGATAATTATCATTTTTGTTTTCATTCTTTCTTTATTAAGGTTTGCAAATTTTGCGATTAATATTGTGGGACACAAGGTCCTTATTGACTGCAGGGGAAACGGAAAACTTGATTGTTTTTGTTGGAGCTGCAGTTGGATCTGACTGCCACTTGCAGCATAACTGGCACGGTCAGCTATTTTCGTTGTTTGAGTAATAGTGGCATTGTCTTTACTCCTACACAGTACTGTACAAGCGGCATGCGGACTTTTCTTGTAACCGTGTGGAGTTTGAGACTGGTTCTTCTTAATTTCTTCTGTGTAATATACAGACTCCGACTACAGCACAGATGAGCATCGTCTTAAGATCTCGTCAGAACATCCACGCCCACGAAATTATCCCAGTGCCTGAGGTGAGAGTACCACATGCCATCAACAACAATGTGTCATTGTTCCACTCGTAAAGCTTGGTGTCATTATTAAATGGATTCCTTCTCCTGGTTAGCAGATAAAATTTGAACACTTGAAGAGCGTACCTTTAGCAATGCATGTCACATTAACTTCTTACTGGGCGGGTGCCTCTCTGATTTGAGGTAAGTAACATTTTAAATGTGTTGCACTTTACCACTTTACTGCATCATGTTTTTTCTGATTCACACGTTTTGATCAGACATGTCCGCGCTTTTATGTAGTACATTTACATGCATATACAAACACATGAAACTTAAGGCTAATTACAAAATTGGTAGTAGCAAACCTTACATACAAACAATTTTATTAAGGATTCCAGTTTTTTAAATCTTACGTATCTTTCATGTTTAAATTACAAGTCCCATCTGGCTTCACCTTACTCGCTAGTTTTGATGTAAGCTTCCTCCTTAAAAACCATTTCTTTTTTCCTTTTATTTATTATAGTTTGCTCTTTCAGATAAAGAGAAAACGTCGTTACGAGCGAGGAAACATCCATGAGCTGAATCTGAAAATCAAGAATAATGCTGTCATACAGACAAGCACATTTCCATCACACATGAGGAGAGGATAGGAAAGGACTTAATTAAGCAACTTATTAGTTAATCCATTTGTTTAATTTGGCTACTACTAGCCGCCTTCATCTTCAAAACTTATTCAACTTTTGTTGTACTGAGCAAAAATTAGTGTTGATATGTATATTTTAACATGTTCCCAAGAACTTGTAATATCGGATCTTAGAGTAATAGAATATTCAGTCATGTATTTGCACATTATGTATAATTCAATGTAACACATTAACAAGGATCTTTTGATACTTCCTTTCAAGTGATTTACACAGCAGCCAAATCAGTATTGTGTTTGGTGCTTGAGGTTTATGTTAGTATTCCATCAAACAGCTTGTCATTAGTGCAACTTTGATCTGCTCTTTCCCTTTGGAAGCAATGCAACACAGTTCAAGCTTACTGCTGCAATGCAAAAGGACAGGTGTACTTATCTTGGACAATTCTCATTACCACTCACACACAATCACAAAAACACATACTTATAAAAATGGAATAGGAGGCCCTTCTTGGGCACCTGCTGCCTACACTTAATATTTACTTCAGTTGGGTTGTGCACTCGCAACATACCCTATGTAGTATTAATTATTATATAAATTCTTAAATCTATGTGTCATGTCCCATGGGCTAGACATACATATATATACATATAAATTTTGCTGCTGTATACTTCTGCAGATTGCTAGACACCTCTGTTTATCTGCTCTCCTAAGAACAAATCGATCTAGTACCTTACTGTATTAATATTTGACAGTGAATTCACCTGAAGTGATGTGTTTTCAGGATCACGTTTTGTGTAGTGACATTTTAACTTACATCGCAGCTTGCTCCCGACCACTGTGTTGCGTCGAATCCGTTGACGTGTATAGTTATCATTCCTTTTGGAGCTTTAGTATAGTACTTATTCAATTAGATGTAAGTTTTTCTACCTGTAGCTTCGCGTATTTTGTAGTTGAGTAGCTTAATCGGTTGTTCGTACCAAACTTAACATCAGGCGTTCTTAGATTAAGTAGGTGTAGCTAGTAAAATGTAAAGTGTATTTGGTTTTAGCGTAACTCGTTATTTCGTTCGCTTGATAGTCACGTTATACACAGTTTTTCCTTCGACTCTGTGTTTCTATGTCTGTCTGTAAATAGTTTGCAAGCACTCACTCACGCGCACGCGCGGTTTTGTGTGTGTGTGTGTGTGTGTGTGTGTGTGAGTGTGTATATTTCTTTTCCTCATATATATATTCCCATTTTCTAGCATTTAGTTTCCTATTTGTAAATATTCTCATTCCCCTTTTTCTATAATATTGCTTCTCACTATCTTAATCTATTTCCTGTTTTATCTACAAATTCATGAACAGTACCAACACTGACGCAACATTTATTCATTCGAATACTCAGAATATTAGCTGGCTCCTGAAGCTGTCAAGTGTGCCATATTACTTACAATCAATATATACAAAATTTGGTCCATACTATTTAAACTACTTACCGCTACTTGATACTACATGAAAATGGGTTAGTGTTAGCACATAGAGTTATATTTACAACATTTACTCTCAAATGAATTAATAAATCTTTACTTATTGGTCAGATTAATTGCTCTTTTAGTTGCGTGTAGTAGAGTTTGCTGCTTCGTAGGATGCCGAACAGCATATCACTGGGGTGACTACAACCACATGTGGTTTTGCCTAAATAAATTCAGAAGGACATAACTATTTGGTAGTCGACTCGGCATGAATTTTCAAAAAAGTATGCTAATCCTAGAAATACCTTTAGTAGTGGTCTAGTAAAATGTTTCATTGTGTCTAGCATGCTGGGATCGGGTCTATTGCCTACAAGTGACATGGTGTGGCCAAAAAATTTTCTCTCTTCTCGAGCAACCTCAGATTTTTTCAAGTTAGCGGTAATTTCATATTGAGAGAACCTTTCTAATACTTTTCCAAGTATTTGCACATGAACTTTCCACATGGATATCTTGACAAGAAGATCATTCACATGCACAATGATTTAACTCAAAAGGTTTGGCCCAAGCACTCTATCTAATGCTGCAATAAACACGTTGGCATTTATGTTAAGTCCAAAAGGCAGGACGCAAAATTGGTAACCTCTACCATTGCACATGAAGACAGTATTCTGGCGACTTTCAGAGTGGAGTAAAATTTGCTAGTACAAGTCCCTAAGGTCAATGATGGTCAAATACTTAACTCCATGAAATTTTAACAATTGCTCTTCAATATTGTCTGGTCTGGCTCTTGTGGTTATGATGATTTTATTTATTTCATTGGCGTCCAGAACAAGGCGAACAGTACCAACAGGCCTTTCTATTGCTAAAATTGAACTGCAGTACAGTGCATACGATGGTTCAATCATATTGCACCTAACCATGCGCTCGATCTCTTTCCTGACCGCCTCTTTTTTCGTCCATGGAATTGAGTATGACGTGCTACAG
Organism: Schistocerca piceifrons; assembly: GCF_021461385.2. Classification (NCBI taxonomy): domain Eukaryota; kingdom Metazoa; phylum Arthropoda; class Insecta; order Orthoptera; family Acrididae; genus Schistocerca; species Schistocerca piceifrons. Next base: position 139,252,211 of record NC_060141.1, on the reverse strand, counting down.
AAAGTTTTATGTTCATATGCCTTAATTTGATACACCTACCCTTTATCAAACCGGGTTTTTCTTCAAAAACTTGCGGGAATTGTTGTAATAGGGCCTGTAAATCATGCTTCTACTCTTTTGTAAGTGTGGTTGACTCCTCAACTTCTTTGGTGTACATTTTATGGAATAGTCACCTTCTCCAAATGTACATTGTTAAAATGTTTCGACTACATATAAATTTTCAGGATACAGCAACTGAATATTAACCTTGTTTGTCAAGTGACTGTGGACATTTGCCTTTGTTTTCAACAAATCAACTGAATAGGTTTTTCATTAAATACAAATGGCTCGTAGCTAGCCTAGATCAATCTTTACCTGATACTTCCAGAAAAATTCCGTGCCTAGCAGACAGTTAACCATTAAATTTTGGACTACTAAAAACATGCATGTAAATATCTTTTCATTTATGTTAATAGGTAAACAGGTTTGCAGCCTGACAACTTTTGATATACTTCCCAGTGAAGCTCCAATGTGACAATTTTTTAATGGTAAAGTAGGCAAATTGAGTTTGTTCCGCAGCTCGTCAAACAAACTTTGTGAAATTAAATTCGCCACTGCGCCAGCTCCTAGCGCAACCTGTACCACTGTGTTGCCAATTTTGTCATTTACAATGTCTTATACTTTGTCCTCTAATTCTTTAATATTACTCATGTCTTCACCTGAACAAAGATCACCCCTCATGTCATTTTCCTGAACATATCTAACAAAATAGTTATTCAAAAGCCTTTATCCCCGATTCCATTCACTGTGGTTGACAGGGAGCTTGGCCTTACCGATCGCTGTTTCCCTGTGGCGTAGGTGGAGGGTTAATCCCTTCATTCATCACATCGGCTATGTGTATCGTCAGTTCCGAACTGTTCCATGTACGGCCTCCTATTTGACCAGGGGCAGCATGTCCTCTGTTCTGGATTTTTCCTGCTCCCGTAACCACTGTTGTTATTGTAGTTATTCATTGGGTGATTATTAATATTACCAAAATTTTGTTGTGCATTGCCATTCGGGCTATACGCATTATCCCATACAATCTGGTTGTTACAGTGTTGAGAACCACAATTTTGTTGATTGTATCCCCTGCCGTTATGGCCCTTGTTTCTTCAGTTATTCCTGCTATTGTTGTTCTTGTAGCTGCCACCACTGTCATTACTGCCATTATTATTGTAGTTGTTAAAATTTCCACTTCCGGGTGCGCCTGGTTGATTACGATTGTAATCGTTTGTCTTAGGGCTGCTTTGATATGTATGAGATCGGTGGAATCGACTTCAGATAAAAAATACTCTAACATTTGATATCAGGTTACTCCAATATCTTGTCTTGCTCAAATATTTATCGAAATATTTTCGAAGGAGACCGTGTTTTGCATTTAAAGGTTGCGGGTCAAAACCTCAATTTGAAGCCTCTCTTCTATTCCCTGTGACCAGTATTTCTCTGAAATAGATTGTCAGCTTCTTCTGCTGCCCATGAACGGGCGTCACCTTGAATCCATCCAACAACAAATTTGGATTTTTTGTTGTTCGGACCAATGTTGGGGTAATATGCTCCTACAGGGTGATAATTATTGAACTATATGAAAAACCATGGACCTTGCCGTTCGTGTGGAGGCTTGCATGCCTCAGCGATACAGATAGCCGTACCGTAGGTGCAACCACAATGGAGGGGTATGTGTGGAGAGGCCAGACAAACGTGTGGTTCCTGAAGAGGGGCAGCAGCCTTTTCAGTAGTTGCAGGGACAACAATCTGGATGATTGACTGATCTGGCCTTGTAACATAACCAAAACGGCCTTGCTGTGCTGGTACTGCGAACGGCTGAAAGCAAGGGGAAACTATGGCCGTAATTTTTCCGAGGGCATGCGGCTTTACTGTATGGTTAAATAATGATGGCGTCCTCTTGGGTAAAATATTCCGGAGGTAAAATAGTCCCCCATTCAGATCTCCGGGCGGGGACTACTCAGGAGGACGTCGTTATCAGGAGAAAGAAAACTGGCGTTCTACGGATCGGAGTGTGGAATGTCAGATCCCTTAATCGGGCAGGTATGTTAGAAAATTTAAAAAGGGAAATGGATAGGTTAAAGTTAGATACAGTGGGAATTAGTGAAGTTCGGTGGCAGGAGGAACAAGACTTTTGGTCAGGCGAATACAGGGTTATAAATACAAAATCAAATTGGGGTAATGCAGGAGTAGGTTTAATAATGAAAAAAAAATAGGAGTGCGGGTAAGCTACTACAAACAGCATGGTGAACGCATTATAGTGGCCAAGATAGACACGAAGCCTATGCCTACTACAGAAGTACAAGTTTATATGCCAACTAGCTCTGCAGATGACGAAGAAATTGAAGAAATGTATGATGAAATAACAGAAATTATTCAGATAGTGAAGGGAGACGAAAATTTAATAGTCATGGGTGACTGGAATTCGGTAGTAGGAAAAGGGAGAGAAGGAAACGTAGTAGATGAATATGGATTGGGGGGAAGAAATGAAAGAGGAAGCCGCCTGATAGAATTTTGCACAGAGCATAACTTAATCATAGCTAACACTTGGTTCAAGAATCATAAAAGAAGGTTGTATACATGGAAGAAGCCTGGAGATACTGACAGGTTTCAGATAGATTACATAATGGTAAGACAGAGATTTAGGAACCAGGTTTTAAATTGTAAGACATTTCCAGGGGCAGATGTGGACTCTGATCACAACCTATTGGTTATGATCTGTAGATTAAAACTGGAGAAACTGCAAAAAGGTGGGAATTTAAGGAGATGGGACCTGGATAAACTGAAAGAACCAGAGGTTGTACGGAGTTTCAGGGAGAACATAAGGGAACAACTGACAGGAGTGGGGGAAAGAAATACAGTAGAAGAAGAATGGGTAACTTTGAGAGATGAAGTAGTGAAGGCAGCAGAGGACCTAGTAGGTAAAAAGATGAGGGCTAGTAGAAATCCTTGGGTAAGAGAAGAAATATTGAACTTAATTGATGAAAGGAGAAAATATAAAAATGCAGTAAATGAAGCAGGCAAAAAGGAATACAAACGTCTCAAAAATGAGATCGACAGGAAGTGCAGAATGGCTAAGCAGGGATGGCTAGAGGATAAATGTAAGGATGTAGAGGCTTGTCTCAAAAGGGGTAAGATAGATACTGCCTACAGGAAAATTAAAGAGACCTTTGGAGAAAAGAGAACCACTTGTATGAATATCAAGAGCTCAGATGGAAACCCAGTTCTAAGCAAAGAAGGGAAAGCAGAAAGGTGGAAGGAGTATATAGAGGGTCTATACAAGGGCGATGTACTTGAGGACAATATTATGGAAATGGAGGAGGATGTAGATGAAGATGAAATGGGAGATATGATACTGCATGAAGAGTTTGACAGAGCACTGAAAGACCTGAGTCGAAACAAGGCCCCGGGAGTAGACAACATTCCATTAGAACTAGTGACAGCCTTGGGAGAGCCAGTCCGGACAAAACTCTGCCATCTGGTGAGCAAGATGTATGAGACAGGCGAAATTCCCTCAGACTTCAAGAAGAATATAATAATTCCAATCCCAAAGAAAGAAGATGTTGACAGATGTGAAAATTACCGAACTATCAGTTCAATAAGTCACGGATGCAAAATACTAACGCGAATTCTTTACAGACGAATGGAAAAACTAGTAGAAGCCGACCTTGGGGAAGATCAGTTTGGATTCCGTAGAAATATTGGAACACGTGAGGCAATAATGACCCTACGACTTATCGTAGAAGCTGGATTAAGAAAAGGCAAACCTACGTTTCTAGCATTTGTAGACTTAGAGAAAGCTTTTGACGATGTTGACTGGAATACTCTCTGTCAAATTCTGAAGGTGGCAGGGGTAAAATACAGGGTGTGAATGGCTATTTACAATTTGTACAGAAACCAGATGGCAGTTATAAGAGTCGAGGTATACGAAAGGGAAGCAGTGGTTGGGAAGGGAGTGAGACAGGGTTGTAGCCTCTCCCCGATGTTTTTCAATCTGTATATTGAGCAAGCAGTGAAGGAAACAAAAGAAAAATTCGAACTAGGTATTAAAATCCATGGAGAAGAAATATAAACTTTGAGGTTTGCCGATGACATTGTAATTCTGTCAGAGACAGCAAAGGATTTGGAAGAGCAGTCGAACGGAATGGATAGTGTCTTGAAAGGAGGATATAAGATGAACATCAACAAAAGAAAAACGAGGATAATGGAATGTAGTCGAATTAAGTCAGGTGATGCTGAGGAAATTAGATTAGGAAATGAGACACTTAAAGTAGTAAAAGAGTTTTGCTATTTGGGGAGCAAAATTACTGATGATGGTCGAAGTAGAGAGGATATAAAATGTAGACTGGCAATGACAAGGAAAGCCTTTCTGAAGAAGAGAAATTTGTTAAAATCGAAATGTAGACTGGCAATGGCAAGGAAATCGTTTCTGAAGAAGAGAAATTTGTTAACATCGAGTATAGATTTGAGTGTCAGGAAGTCGTTTCCGAAAGTATTTGTATGGAGTGTAGCCATGTATGGAAGTGAAACATGGACGATAAATAGTTTGGACAAGAAGAGAATAGAAGCTTTTGAAATGTGGTGCTGCAGAAGAATGCTGAAGATTATACGGGTAGACCACATAACTAATGAGGAGGAATTGAATAGGATTGGGGAGAAGAGAAAATTGTGGCACAACTTGTCTAGAAGAAGGGATCGGTTGGTAGGACATGTTCTGAGACATCAAGGGATCACCAATTTAGTATTGGAGGGCAGCGTGGAGGGTAAAAATCGTAGAGGAAGACCAAGAGATGAATACACTAAGCAGATTCAGAAGGATGTAGGTTGCAGTAGTTACTGGGAGATGAAGAAGCTTGCACAGGATAGAGTAGCATGGAGAGCTGCATCAAACCAGTCTCAGGACTGAAGACCACAACAACAACTGGAAAAAAAACTTAAATTAGTTACAAACTAGGTCGTGCACAAACTTTATTCAACATGTAAATGTCACTGCAGATATTTGGATTTAGGTAATAATATGTTTGCCATCATGGGGAAGATGTGGAACAGACGAATAGCGAAATTCTGCATGACCTGCTGAAGTGTCAGAATATGGATGCTGTCAATGACCTCCTGAATGGCTGTTTTCAGATCAGCGATGGTTTTGGGGTTATTGATGTACACCTTGTCTTTAATATAGCCCCACAAAAAGGAGTCGCTTTCGTTCAAAGATGGAGAATATGGCTCGGAATCGATGCCCATGCCAGCGGCCTCTGGGTACCCTACAGCCAGAATACGGATTCCAAAGTGCTCCTCCAAGACATCAAACACTCTCCTGTTTTCATGGGGTCGAGCATCATCTTGCATTAACCACATATTGTCACAATCAGGGTCACTTTCAATAATGGGGTTGAAATCACATTCGAAAACCTTTGGGTACGGTTCGGTAGTCCCCATGCCCGCACTGATTATTCCGCAACTGGACATTGCACACACACATATACACACAAAGACACACACACACACACACACACACACAGGAGCGCGCGCGCGCGCGCACACACACACACACACACACACACACACTCAACACACACACGCACACAACACACACACACACACACACACACACAGTCACCAGTTGAGGATGAAAGATTTTCCGACAGCGAAATGTGGATTCTCAGTCCTGCAAAAGCGCCCACTTTGCTTACTGACGAACCCATCGAAATGAAAGTGGGCTTCGCCACTAAGCCAAACCATACTGTGCATACCAATGCCCATGATGTCCCGCGACCAGACGTACAATTTGAACGTCCTAACGCAAACTATTTAGGAGTTATGGCGAATTTATTTCATATAATTCAATAATTGTCACCCTGTAAATGCCCGCACAAATACCGTTGGATGTGTCTTTTTAGATTCCCGTGAAAAGATCGGAAAATGCCTGTGTTTGAGAAATCCTCATCAATAAGGACTGACAATATTCCTTGTTCTATTTCATCTGACCTTGATGTCGTTCGCTGCCTCTTTGCTGACGGCATGCCAATGTCCGACAACGCTGGCACATTCGCATAATTATTTGCAAATTGTTCCGGTTCACTTGTATCATACTCTGATCGCGGCGACACCTCGTTCACGCGATTACTTTCTATAGCTGGCCGATTCTGGTTCGTAGCTGTAGATGGACCCTTTGAACCATTCTTTTCGCTTTTTACCTCAGCACGAATTTTATCTTCGATCGTTTTCATGTCATTGTCAATTTTAGCAAGCATTTTTGTTTCACTCTCACTAATTTTTTCCTTTACAGCCTCGATGTAAGTCCTGTATTTGTGGACACATTTTTCTACGGACGTTACGTCACTGTCAAACGTTCCCGCTTTCGCGTAATTTGTGTACATTCTTATTAAGCCCTTCACATTCGGGTGTTAGAAATGTACGACCCAGTTTTAAAAAACGGACATATTGTGAGATTGCACACGTCCTCTGGCAATTCTCCGCAAGTCGATACAAATTCGGCTACGTTTGTTTGCGCAGTCGTGACAGATTTTTGTGCTCATTTTACAAGGCTTCTTGCGCCTCTACTACCCTTTGTAATATGTCTGCACCTTTTTTTTTGTTCCTTTTTGATGTCTGATAACATTTGGCTTGACTGCGTATTCATTCTAGAAAACTGCTGTCAAGTTCGTAAGTGGTCCCTGTTAGATCTCTATTCAAAATTTCAAGATCACCAACTAACATATTGACTTTTTGTTCTATCACACTGACACAATTAGAAAGTTTTTGATCGAGACTACTGACTTATGTCGAAATAGTCTCGATTTTGAAGTTAATTTTGTATCCTATCTTCTGATTTTGTCCGTAACCCTCCGATCCAGTACTTATTTTCGTGCATCTAACTAAACATATATTAGCGATTTCTGAATGTAAGTTGGTCATTTTTGTATGCATTCTGGACATTTATCAACACATTTTTAAAACTGCCTGCAATATTTGGTTACTCACGGTCTCATACCTACCATTACATATCGATCCATCCACATTACCCATTTTTGCGAGCTCACTTCGTTTGCTCGAAACCGAAACTCGAAAATTTCCATTGTCTGTTTCACTACTTATTTCACCATTACTATTAAAAATTTCACCCTCCAACATTGATTGAGGACTGGTCTCATCAAGCATGATTCACATATTATCTCCCAAATGCATATGTAATTCACTAACAATAGTAGAGTTTAATGAAATATTCTCAATATTTGATAAATTACCATCTTGTTGTGATTCATTATTGTCATCTATTATTAATAGTTATTTGTTGCTTTTTGTTAGGTTTCACTTTTGACAAATACAAGTAATACTTTATTATATAAAAATGTTAAATTCTTAGAGAAAACTTGTTTTTTGTGTCTTTAGAAATGACTATAATTTAATAAACACTACAAAAATACCCATTACAAGGGTGGACTTTGTTGCTTCTACAAAGGTTGGGAAATTGAACAAAGGGTGGAATCGTGAGGGAATTGCTCTCACATGCAGAAAATTCAAAAATACTGTAGATTTTACCTTGAACATTGTCTTTTTTACATTTCCTCATATTTCGGAATTTTGTAATTTCCAGTATATTTCAATGGTTTGCATATTTCATGTTCCCATTAATTTTTAACTAGCTTTTCCTTTTTTCTTACTTACATACCATAAATATCCAACAAAAATAATAGTTAGTTTATTGTTGATCTCCAATAACCCATTTTAATTTTTTCTGTACTGACACATAAACGTTTTGGAGATCACAGTCACTGTTTAGTCGTCATTTGCAGGATAATTATTAGGAAAAGGGATTTGGAAATAACAAGGGAAATAGTATTTCAAGGGTTAAATGATTTTTTTAAATTATTCTGGAATATGTTATCGGATAAAGGAGGGGTTTCAGCTGCCCGAGTAGTTGCCGTAGCTAATGAAGAAAAAATTGAAGGCTAAGATTTCGTTATGAATACATAGAATTTAAACTTAAAAATGTTCTTATATCCCTTTTTCAAATAATTATTATACCTCTTCAATACTGTGATGAAATGCTAGTGTTTCCCACCATTATTACTGTGTCTCATGATTGTCCATGAATTTGTTATGATGGACTTTCATGGAGTAATAATTAAATATTCAAACAATTTTTTAAAACAGTCCTAAATATATTTTCACACATTATCTGTATGTAATACATTCACAAGGTTATTAATACTTTGTGTACATACATGTTTTGCATCTCCAGCCAGAGAGATAGACAACTTATTAATCAGTGTGCAATGGATTGCTCATTAATAATCATCTCTTCCCCCACTAGATAGCTAGATAGTAATAACATCTGTGACAATGATAAGTCACAAATATTATTGCTATCTAGTAGTTAGAGAACACATCTTTTAACCAACTTAAAAATTACCCCACACAGCTATGAGTAATCTGCGAGGAAAGTAGAAGTAACTGGAGGCATGAAACCTTAACTGTGTTCTTCTTCTTTTCTATACTCATCTCAGCTTATGATTTTTTGTTTTACTTTTCAGAATAAAAATGCCTGTTCTCAAATGTGAAAGAATTAGTAGAGTTGCAGGTGGCATAGCTTCAAAAATAGCTTGGCAAGAACCAGAGAAGGGAGGAAGAATTGTAATAGTTCAAAAATGATCATAAAGCTCAAAATTAGAATCAGAAAATAAAAATTAAAACAAATGATTTCAGAATAAAAATACATTAATCCATTTACAAATATTTTATTTTCATTTAATTAGATAAGACAACAGAAATAAATTAAAAAACTTTCTCTAGGGAATGCTGTACAGTGTTATACACATCCTTTTAACAATCCTGCTGACTGTCCCCTTGCCAGTACAAATGAAGTCTCCAATGAACAGAAGGAAATCATCTGAGGCAAAATATATGAATGTTCATAGTTGCCGGTTCATTTGGTGGAACAGAGTCATTTTTGAAAGAAAGAAAAGAATGGCATGAGGCAATTCAAGAGAAATTTAAAAACATGTCTTACAAGCTATTCCTTCCACTGTTATTGTTATATAGATTGAATAACTCAAGATTCCTGTTAGCTGAATGACAAGCACCTATGTTCTTATAATGCAAAGATAACAATTACTTTATGATAAATGTATATGTTGTTCTATGGATAATACTAATAACTGAGAAACACAACAGCTGCCTGCTATTGCTTTCTGTAAAAAAGTGATTTTCCTGTTAATTTTACAGTGCTAAACTAAACTTGAGTAAGCACGAATAATTTACATGTTAATGGGAGCAGTGCTAAGTGGTGAACAATTCTGTTGTACTGAAGCATTCACTAAAGAATGGAAAGTTGTTATCCCAATGGGAGATAAGTGTGAACAATATGTTCTGCTGTAGATGTGACTGAGTGAGACCAGGACATTACTGTGCTATCAGACTTCTTGTTAATTTAACAATCATAATAAGCCAGAAAAATAGTATGTCACACAAGTACAATATAAAATATTTAAATTTAAGGTACTTTCAACTAGCTACAATTTGACATAAAGGGCACAGAAAATTACTCGATATTCAAGGAAAGTTAAATACATAGCATTCCACACACTTCTTCCACACAGTACAACTATGCAGTTTCAATAAGTAGATTCCTGTTCTATTCTTATAACATACATTATAGCTATTATTTTGTGATAAATATGGGTAGGCTTATGTGGATAATACTAATAATTGAGAAACGCAACAGCTATGTTCTACAGCTGAGGGATCATCACCTTTCAAAAAAAAAAGAAAAAATACGAACTTACCTCTTAATCTTATGGTGTTAAACTTAACCTGTTTAAGCATAAATAGTTCAAGGGCTACAGTGAATAATGGTAGGTCAGAGTAATGTAGTTACTCTGACGCTTTAATGGGACTATGGTCCTAATATTTTCACTAAAAGGCGGTATGCTTAAAGTTTGGCGTATTCATAACATGACATAAATATTCTTATTACAGGTTTGAGTTCTGGTCTGTCAAATAGAATTTCTACAGATGCTGGACAAGGAAACATCAGACTTCGATATTTAAAAGATACTGGTTGCTGGCCTGAAAGCACACATATTATGAAATGAGACCACTAATAAAATGATATTTAATGACAATGATGCTTCATCAATTATCTTCATGCTGACTGCTGTGAAATATTCCTACACAAATACAAAATGTTTATGACAGGAGCAATTAGATTCGGTATACTGTCATTTTAAATAAAACTCTAACGCTTTTGATGACTTACTTTATCAACTAAATAACTGTACAGCATCTTGTCGATTACTTTAAGACGTTCCTTGGCAAACTCTAACAAACAGAACAGAAGAATAATAATAATCGAAAGTTTCTGAATTTCGTTTTACAAATATAAACTATCTGACATAATGTCTCTGATGCCTATCATATGTACATATATTAATTCTTTGCCGCTACTAGGCATATTTATCCCATACAGAATTTTTATTTTCCCTTTAAAGACCTATTATACTGCCCAAAATAGTGAGGCTGAGTGTCGAACTGCACTTGAACGATTTACTTCTAAGGTTTGTTTACAATATTCTTCAAAAACATACATTTACCAGTTCTCTTTTACATTTATATACAATAATCAAATTTAAATTCTTGTACTGCGCTACTTGCTGCATTATTGTAGTCTGAGTGTGAGCATAATACGTTACAGCTGACATCATGCAATGTTCATATTTCAATGATTAATGGAAAATCTCATATAAAGATGTGAAACAAATACTAACAAAGAGCTAGAGGGGCTGGCCAGTACTTACCTCACCTCAGTACAGCCAATAGATACACAAAAAACAGAACCGAAAATTTACGTTCCTAGCTTTCGGAACAAATGTGCCTTCATCAGGGAGGAAAGAGGGGAAAGAAAGGTAAGAAGGGAAAGTGGATTCAGTTACTCACAACCCAGGTTATGAAGCAACAGGGAAAGGAAAACAGGCAGGGTAGCAAGGATGGAGGCATGGTTGTCAGAGGGATGCCAAAGATATTCTACTGTAAGTACTGTGCCAGCTTCAAACCAAAGAGGATGCACACAGAAGTAAAGAGGTATATAGTATAAAGATAAACACAACTATGTAGAATGAAAAGATGCATGAATGGCTAAAGAGGAAAGGGAAACAGGAGCAGACTGAAGAGTAAATGGGAGTGAGGTTGTTTAACGTGGGTTCAGTCATGGGGGATGGCGGGATGAAAGGATGTGTTGGAGTGCAAGTTCCCATCTCCACAGTTCAGAGGGACTGGTGTTGGGTGGGAGAAGCCAAATAGCACATATGGTGTAGCAGGTTCCTAGAATTATGCTGGAGGGCATGCTCCGCTACTGGGTATTGGACGTCTCCTAGGTGGACAGTTCGTCCGTGTCCGTTCATGCGCTCAGCCAGTATAGTTGTTGTCATACCGATGTAAAAGGCTGTGCAGTGCAGGCATGTCAGCTGATAAATGACATGTGTAGTTTCACACGTGGCCCTGCCTTGAATTTTGTACGTTTTACCAGCTGGAGTAGGTGGTTGTGGGGGGATGCATGGGGCAGGTTTTGCAGCGGGGTCGGTTACAGAGGTAGGAACCGCTGGGTAGAGAAGGTCTTACTTCTTTATACTATATACTTCTTTACTTCTTATGCATCCTCTTTGCTTTGAAGCTGGCACGGTACTTACAGTAGAATATCCTTGGCTTCCCTCTGACAACCATAATAGTTAATAGTTAATACAATAACTACAATTCTTTTTTACACAAAATAAATGTTACTTATACACTCCTGGAAATTGAAATAAGAACACCGTGAATTCATTGTCCCAGGAAGGGGAAACTTTATTGACACATTCCTGGGGTCAGATACATCACATGATCACACTGACAGAACCACAGGCACATAGACACAGGCAACAGAGCATGCACAATGTCGGCACTAGTACAGTGTATATCCACCTTTCGCAGCAATGCAGGCTGCTATTCTCCCATGGAGACGATCGTAGAGATGCTGGACGTAGTCCTGTGGAACGGCTTGCCATGCCATTTCCACCTGGCGCCTCAGTTGGACCAGCGTTCATGCTGGACGTGCAGACCGCGTGAGACGACGCTTCATCCAGTCCCAAACATGCTCAATGGGGGACAGATCCGGAGATCTTGCTGGCCAGGGTAGTTGACTTACACCTTCTAGAGCACGTTGGGTGGCACGGGATACATGCGGACGTGCATTGTCCTGTTGGAACAGCAAGTTCCCTTGCCGGTCAAGGAATGGTAGAACGATGGGTTCGATGACGGTTTGGATGTACCGTGCACTATTCAGTGTCCTCTCGACGATCACCAGTGGTGTACGGCCAGTGTAGGAGATCGCTCCCCACACCATGATGCCGGGTGTTGGCCCTGTGTGCCTCGGTCGTATGCAGTCCTGATTGTGGCGCTCACCTGCACGGCGCCAAACACGCATACGACCATCATTGGCACCAAGGCAGAAGCGACTCTCATCGCTGAAGACGACACGTCTCCATTCGTCCCTCCATTCACGCCTGTCGCGACACCACTGGAGGCGGGCTGCACGATGTTGGGGCGTGAGCGGAAGACGGCCTAACGGTGTGCGGGACCGTAGCCCAGCTTCATGGAGACGGTTGCGAATGGTCCTCGCCGATACCCCAGGAGCAACAGTGTCCCTAATTTGCTGGGAAGTGGCGGTGCGGTCCCCTACGGCACTGCGTAGGATCCTACGGTCTTGGCGTGCATCCGTGCGTCGCTGCGGTCCGGTCGCAGGTCGACGGGCACGTGCACCTTCCACCGACCACTGGCGAAAACATCGATGTACTGTGGAGACCTCACGCGCCACGTGTTGAGCAATTTGGCGGCACGTCCACCCGGCCTCCCGCATGCCCACTATACGCCCTCGCTCAAAGTCCGTCAACTGCACATACGGTTCACGTCCACGCTGTCGCGGCATGCTACCAGTGTTAAAGACTGCGATGGAGCTCCGTATGCCACGGCAAACTGGCTAACACTGACGGCGGCGGTGCACAAATGCTGCGCAGCTAGCGCCATTCGACGGCCAACACCGCGGTTCCTGGTGTGTCCGCTGTGCCGTGCGTGTGATCATTGCTTGTACAGCCCTCTCGCAGTGTCCGGAGCAAGTATGGTGGGTCTGACACACCGGTGTCAATGTGTTCTTTTTTCCATTTCCAGGAGTGTATTTATAGTGTATATACTGGTGTTATCAGCTTAATGATTTTTGATGTCTTTACCAATTGTCCATCATATGCAGAGCCTGCTAAATGGCCAGACAAACATAAAATCGTTGTAAGGATCGTGTTTCTGAAGTTAACTGTTCCTTCGATGTCATCATTAAAAGAGTCCCATCTCATAATCCATGTCCATTCCATGCTTTAAATACAATTTTTGTTTTGTTTTCTTATGATGTTCCTTTTTTGTAGAAAAACACACACACACAACGATATCTATCTGGTGGTCTTCATGGTGGCGATTCTTTTGGAAACAAGTGCCATAACACAATCGTTCTTTGTGGAACCGTGTGGAAGAGTGATGGAATTTCTGCATCTACTCTTGTTTTGGATGCAGTACTTGGCAGGTGGGTTGTTGTCTCGTTTTGGAGAACATTTCACCCTCCAAATTCCACACTACTCCTCACACCTGTAGTATACTTGCTGTAGCCTGTTTCACTGTACACTATGCTGAACTTCAATGTTGAAATTTATCACAGCTTATGGTGCCTTAGAACTTTCCTGTCATCATTTATACGATTTTTTTCATTCTTTTAAAAGTTTTCTCTGCAACTACTTCTGTCGTTCTAAACATTCTACAACACATTTGTTTTAGCAGCAGTTCTATGTTTATTTTATGTCATCATTGTTGTTGTTGTTGTGGTCTTCAGTCCTGAGACTGGTTTCATGCAGCTCTCCATGCTACTCTATCCTGTGCAAGCTTCTTCATCTCCCAGTACCTACTGCAACCTACATCCTTCTGAATCTGCTTAGTGTATTCATCTCTTGGTCTCCCTCTACGATTTTTACCCTCCACGCTGCCCTCCAATGCTAAATTTGTGACCCCTTGATGCCTCAAAACATGTCCTACCAACCGATCCCTTCTTCTAGTCAAGTTGTGCCACAAACTTCTCTTCTCCCCAATCCTATTCAATACCTCCTCATTAGTTACGTGATCTACCCACCTTATCTTCAGCATTCTTCTGTAGCACCACATTTCGAAAGCTTCTATTCTCTTCTTGTCCAAACTGGTTATCGTCCATGTTTCACTTCCATACATGGCTACACTCCATACAAATACTTTCAGAAACGACTTCCTGACACTTAAATCTATACTCGATGTTAACAAATTTCTCTTCTTCAGAAACGATTTCCTTGCCATTGCCAGTCTACATTTTATATCCTCTCTGCTTCGACCATCATCAGTTATTTTACTCCCTAAATAGCATAACTCCTTTACTACTTTAAGTGTCTCATTTCCTAATCTAATCCCCTCAGCATCACCCGATTTAATTTGACTACATTCCATTATCCTCGTTTTGCTTTTGTTGATGTTCATCTTATATCCTCCTTTCAAGACACTGTCCATTCCGTTCAACTGCTCTTCCAAGTCCTTTGCTGTCTCTGACAGAATTACAATGTCATCGGCGAACCTCAAAGTTTTTACTTCTTCTCCATGAATTTTAATACCTACTCCGAATTTTTCTTTTGTTTCCTTTACTGCTTGCTCAATATACAGATTGAATAACATCGGGGAGCGGCTACAACCCTGTCTCACTACCTTCCCAACCACTGCTTCCCTTTCATGCCCCTCGACTCTTATAACTGCCATCTGGTTTCTGTACAAATTGTAAATAGCCTTTTGCTCCCTGTATTTTACCCCTGCCACCTTCAGAATTTGAAAGAGAGTATTCCAGTTAACGTTGTCAAAAGCTTTCTCTAAGTCTACAAATGCTAGAAACGTAGGTTTGCTTTTTCTTAATCTTTCTTCTAAGATAAGTCGTAAGGTTAGTATTGCCTCACGTGTTCCAACATTTCTACGGAATCCAAACTGATCTTCCCCAAGGTCCGCTTCTACCAGTTTTTCCATTCGTCTATAAAGACTTCGCCTTAGTATTTTGCAGCTGTGACTTATTAAACTGATAGTTCGGTAATTTTCACATCTGTCAACACCTGCTTTCTTTCGTATTGGAATTATTATATTCTTCTTGAAGTCTGAGGGTATTTCGCCTATCTCATACATCTTGCTCACCAGATGGTAGAGTTTTGTCAGGACAGGCTCTCCTAAGGCTGTCGTAGTTCTAATGGAATGTTGTCTACTCCCGGGGCCTTGTTTTGACTGAGGTCTTTCAGTGTTCTGTCAAACTCTTCATGCAGTATGTTATCTCCCATTTCATCTTCATCTACATCCTCTTCCGTTTCCATAATATTGTCCTCAAGTACATCGCCCTTGTATAAACTCTCTATATACTCCTTCCACCTTTCTGCCTTCCCTTCTTTGCTTAGAACTGGGTTGCCATCTGAGCTCTTGATATTCATACAAGGGGTTCTCTTCTCTCCAAAGGTCTCTTTAATTTTCCTGTAGGCAGTATCTATCTTACCCCTAGTGAGACAAGCCTCTACATCCTTACATTTGTCCTCTAGCCATCCCTGCTTAGCCATTTTGGACTTTCTGTCGATCTCATTTTTGAGACGTTTGTATTCCATTTTGCCTGCTTCATTTACTGCATTTTTATATTTTCTCCTTTCATCAATTAAATTCAATATTTCTTCTGTTACCCAAGGATTTCTATTAGCCCTCGTCCTTTTACCTACTTGATCCTCTGCTGCCTTCACCACTTCATCCCTCAGAGCTACCCATTCTTCTTCTACTGTATTTCTTTCCCCCATTCCTGTCAATTGTTCCCTTATGCTCTCCCTGAAACTCTCTACAACCTCTGGTTCTTTCAGTTTATCCAGGTCCCATCTCCTTAAATTCCCACCTTTTTGCAGTTTCTTCAGTTTCAATCTGCAGTTCATAACCAATAGATTGTGGTCAGAATCCACATCTGCCCCTGGAAATGTCTTACAATTTAAAACCTGGTTCCTAAATCTCTGTCTTACCATTATATAATCTATCTGATACCTATTAGTATCTCCAGGATTCTTCCAGGTATACAACCTTCTTTTATGATTCTTGAACCAAGTGTTAGCTATGATTAAGTTATGCTCTGTGCAAAATTCTACAAGGCGGCTTCCTCTTTCATTTCTTCCCCCCAATCCATATTCACCTACTATGTTTCCTTCTCTCCCTTTTCCTACTGACGAATTCCAGTCACCCATGACTATTAAATTTTCGTCTCCCTTCACTACCTGAATAATTTCTTTTATCTCGTCATATATTTCATCAATTTCTTCATCATCTGCAGAGCTAGTTGGCATATAAACTTGTACTACTGTAGTACGCATGGGCTTTGTGTCTATCTTGGCCACAATAATGCGTTCACTATGCTGTTTGTAGTAGCTAACCCGCTCTCCTATTTTTTATTCATTATTAAACCTACTCCTGCATTACCCCTATTTGATTTTGTATTTATAACCCTGTAATCACCTGACCAAAAGTCTTGTTCCTCCTGCCACCGAACTTCACTAATTCCCACTATATCTAACTTTAACCTATCCATTTCCCTTTTTAAATTTTCTAACCGACCTGCCCGATTAAGGGATCTGACATTCCACGCTCCGATCCGTTGAATGCCAGTTTTCTTTCTCCTGATAACGACGTCCTCTTGAGTAGTCCCCGCCCGGAGAGCCGAATGGGGGACTATTTTACCTCCGGAATATTTTACCCAAGAGGACGCCATCATCATTTAATCATACAGTAAAGCTGCATGTCCTCAGGAAAAATTGCGGCTGTAGTTTCCCCTTGCTTTCAGCCGTTCGCAGTACCAGCACAGCAAGGCCGTTTTGGTTAATGTTACAAGGCCAGATCAGTCAATCATCCAGACTGTTGCCCCTGCAACTACTGAAAAGGCTGCTGCCCCTCTTCAGGAACCACATGTTTGTCTGGCCTCTCAACAGATACCCCTCTGTTGTGGTTGCACCTACGGTACAGCCATCTGTATCGCTGAGGCACGCAAGCCTCCCCACTAACGGCAAGGTCCATGGTTCATGGGGGGTATGTCATCATAGGATTTATTTAATTACTACTGAAACCTGAAAGAAAAGATTAAGCCCAACACACACCACACAACAACACATCAACATAAGCTCATATCTATGAATTAAATACTACAATTGAAGGGCTTATTTCAATAGCGGTACAAGTCCATTACCTCCTCTTTTTGGTCTATAATGCTTCTGAAATTAATGGTCGAAACAAACAGAAAGAAAGGTTCATCTCTAGCAAGAAGCCATGTGCTTGAATATTTCTGGTATCTCAATTGCAGATTTTTCAGAGGTCATTTACCTTACGGACTCTGTAACTCAAAATGAACAAAAATGGACTTGTACCACTATTGAAATAAGCACTTCAGTTAAAATATGAATTAAAATTGTCTTAAATCGAGCTACAACATACAGCACTTGATGTCTTTGTTGATCCTAATCTGTTCCCCAATGCTGCATAATGATTTCATTGATCTACATTTGTCTGCTTTTTTGCCATTTTCCACTGTATTCTGGAAGTATGTGGTTTCATTTTGTATTTTGAAACATAGTTCATTCCTAGGAGTAATTTCTTTTTGTATTATGTACATACATATTCAGTCTTCTGTCATTATTGTTACATAGAACATTCCTGAGTGATTGGCACATTCTTCATTATGCAGCACAATAAATTAAATAATCATGTATTATGTGGAGGTCATTTAAATCGTGATAAATTGTCTTCCACGCCATCTCTTCTTCATTTTTAGATGCTGAACCTGAAATAAAATATCTTAGACAGTTTTGTATATTTGTAAGCTGTAGACATGGCGTTGTGCTTTACATTTGTGGTTTCTGATTCACTTACCTGCATGCCTCTTAAAGGCTTTATTTCTGCTTTTATATGAAACGTACCTAAATCTCTATGTTGGTATAATCTAACTATTTTGTTTGTTCTAGGATTTAGTAAAAAATACGACCCAGCAAGAGGCATGCAAGGAATGATGTATGGACCTTCATAGAGAAGCACTCACTAGGCGTTACGTCGCTTCAATGCATAAGATTTTGGGTGAGTACACAAAGTACTTTCATGCCTATTGTAAATTCCTGAGTTTGTTTTATAGTTTTGTCAAATTCGTGTTTTCTGATTCTGGCGTTGTTTGCTAGGGTTATTGACACATGTCATATCTTATTGTCATATGGTTGTCCATAAATGATTGGAAGGTTTAACAGACCTCTTTCTAAGATTTCCACAGTCTATAAGTTGTCCTACTCCTTTGTCCACATGGTGACTTCAGGCACTACAGGAGATTCAAATTTATAATCCGAGGTCGTTAACAAGCACGAACAGTTTGGTACTTAACTCATATCTATGGCTGTGTTGTTGTCTTCGTGAAGTCTAGAGGTGATTCCACTGCAAAGTTCCCGCGGTTTTCTTTGTGTTTGGATGAGACTAACTGGTTTATAGGGCGACGTGGTATTTTGATTTTTAGAGAGCAAACGTTACAGTAGTTTTGCACATCACTATTTAATTCATTTAACACTTCTACAATAATATGAAATAAGACATTGTTTTACACCACATCTGTATCACTGCCTCCAACCCACGCTCCCCAATCCAAAGACCGCCAACCACCCCTTCCAAAGATCCACCTCCTTCCCACATGGCCAAAGATAACCGTCTCTTAGTTGTTAAAATCACAGTCAAAGGCTATATTTACATAAAACATTACAAGTAAATAAATTACTGACATACATGATTTTACGTTCTGTTATAATAGTCCCCCCCCCCCCCCACACACACACACAAGTCCATGCATGTATGGGATTGTGTCACTATGGAATAAAATATATCTAATACACACATCATAATAAAATTTCCAGTTCCGAAAGTTAGTAATAAAATTGGTTTCCCAAGTGATCTTAGTTATATGTATACTTTCCATGATATACAATTTGCAGGTTACATTGGCTGTATTGAGTAATAAGTGTAATGAACTTATAGCTAACAATAAAATATGGCACCTTATATTTAATTGATCATGGTAGCTGCAGAGTGGGTACATAATTATATAGTATATGTATAAACTCAAGTTTACTTCAATACTGACTTAATGCATCTTAGTTAAACTCACTCTTCTGATAGCAGGAAAAATTGTCAGTGGTTTCTTTAGAATATATTAAGTGAACTGTGGAATGAAGGTATCCCTCACGATCTTTTAATATAAGTGCTTCAATAAAATACCTTATGGCATGGCTTGTGCCCAAAACAACAAATTAAATCTAAAGAAATCATTATCCTAAAATAAACAGGTTCTTTTAACCACATATATAAAACAGACATAGATCAAAATATTGTAATACTTATACACAATATTAAATGGTTGTCTCTTAGGGAGAATTCATGTATACATGATGAATGTAATCACATGGTGAATCCAGTGCAAATTCAATTATGTGTGATCAGCACTGTATTTCCAGAGTCAGATTGGTTTACACATTATGATTTAATGTTTCCTTTATAATAAGGTAGCTGAGACGTTCCTTATATGATTGTGACTAACATTGCAGTATCCTCACATTGTACATCTATGTCAGCTTTATAGGTCAAATTATGACAAACTCTACAATTAAATTGTGTAAGACTGTTAGTATTTATACCATAACTTTACATCATTGTTAAACAGTGTTTCATTTTGATTTATTCTCCTGTGCTCAAATAGCATACTGCCATGAATAGAATTTATTTTAAATTGTGTAACGGAGTATGGGATAAATTCCTAACAGCTCTTCATTCACTTTAACATTAAATTATCTAAGCGATTACAAAATATTCTCCCACAATATAAACTTCAAAATTAGTATCACATAACCTTAAATCCATCACAAGAGTTTCAAATGTAACACATCAAGCACTGTCTCCATAATGCTCTAAACCTCAACACATTCTTAATTCGCATAATTAAATTTCATAGCTACCCACTATATTTTTAACACACTACAGCATACCTGGTCTTTCAAAGCACACTCTCATAATCTGACAAGTACCTCCAGTTTGCTTTATCCATTAAATGATGACATAGTTTACAAATAACAAGGTTTTGTCTTCTTACACACAATCATTATTCACATCTTATTACTTTAAAAGTGTCCACATCATTAACTTCAGTTTCTGTTAAAAGACATTACTATGACACTGTAGAATGGTTCGTAGTCTGACACAGTGATCTCATACCAAATTTAATGAATGGGTATATTAGAGAACAAAGAGAAATTAGTACAAACATAATTCACATTAACACAAAATCATTCATACTTTTAGCTGACATAGTACCACACTTTGACATGAAGTTTTCCCTGAATGATAAAACAATAAAGTGATATAGTTGGGCCAGTCAACTAATTCTTTCTGAGTAGCATTTACTTATTAATGACTATTTTATGGGTCATGTTTGTAGAGTTTTAACTCTGTAACATTGCACAGTCCAAATAACTTCTTGGATTTTGGGTAGATTAGCCTACAGGCATTAGGGTGCGGTTTTGAACTCATCAATTTAGATTTTTCCTGTGTTTGTACTAAAACCAGATCTCCTGTCCTGAACTGTACTCCTTTACTTCTTGCATCATGTCTCCATTTTCTTACCTCTCCTTGTGTTTTCATAGTGTTTCTAACAGCTGTGTCCCTTTCCTGGTGTGTCATAGTTTGACAAGGTGTGAAATCAACATTCTCAGAAATCAAATTTGCAGGTCGTCTATTAAACATTACTTCATAAGATGAAAAACTAGTGGATGAATGCTGTAGGCTGTTCATTATATGCTCGGAGTCAGTAACATTTTCAATCCAATTAACATGGTTTTTACTACAATATGTTCTGCAGAGCCTTCCAGTTTCCCTCATGCACCTTTCTGCTGAGTTACTTGACGGGTGACAAACCGAAATCAAAATATGTTTTATTCCTGTATCTTCAATAAAATTTTTCCATAATTTAGATGTAAACTGTGACCCATTATCAGACATGACGGCCTGGGGTATATCAACATTTGTGAAATAATGATTCGTCAGCTTGATGATAATTTGTTTACTGGTTGCTCTCTTTAATGGATACAATTTTATAAATTTAGAGAAAACATCAACTATAATGAAGATGTAAATGTACCCTCCTCTTGATTTTGGTAGTGCTCCATATAAATCGATAGCTGTCAATTCAAGGTTTTTATTTGGTAAAATGTTTTGCATCAGTCCTTTAGATGTTTGGTTACTCACTTTTACACTCTGACAACGGGCACAGGTTTCAAGTTTTTTCTTCACTCTCCTACTGATATTATAGAAGTATACATTTTCCTGTATCTTCTGTATACATTTTGTTGCTCCGCAGTGTCCGCAGCTTTCATGTATGTAACTGATTAGTGTGTCAATAGATTGCTCAGGCCAGCATAGTTCCCAATTGTCTAAGTCAGGTCTAGATCTCCTAAACAAAATCCCTTTTTGTACTTTATAATACTGATCTACCATTTCTCCTCCCTTTTTCCCTATATAACGTTTAACCAACTTCCAATTTTGATCATGATTTTAGTTTCTACAAATATCATTTCAGATTTTTAGTACTTCAGCTTCATCTTTTACACCCTTTAAGTATATAAGTTTGAACTCTTTCTCCTCTTTTCCATAAGTATTTTCAACATCTGCACCTACTGGTAGTCTGGAAAGGGGATCTGCAATGACATTATGTTTACCCTGAATAAATTTGATCTCATAGTCGAACTGTTGAAGGAATAAAACCCACCTTGTTATACGGTCATGATAGAGTCTGCACTCCTGAATGTAAGATAGAGCTTTATGGTCAGATAAGACAATTACCTTGTGCCCTAAGAGATAACTTTTAAACTTATTGAATGCCCAGTGGATGGCAAGTAGTTCCTTCTCTGTGACTGTATATGATTTTTTATACTTTTGTAAGACACGGTTAGCAAAAGCAATAGAATGGTGTTCTAATTTTCCTTCTACTTCTATATTTTGAAACAAGTGTGCCCCTAAATTGGTCACATTACTATCTGTCATTATACAGAATGATAACGACATAACAGGTCTATACAACATCTGACTTTGGGACAGTTGTTTTATTTCCACAAATGCATCCTGACATTCTTGTGTCCAATCCCAAACAGTATTCTTTTTTAGTTAGTTACATAAGCAGTTTGCATTTAAAGCTTGGGTACTAAGAAATTTTCTATAGAATCCAGTGAGACCAAAAAAAGACTTGAGTTGTTTTTTGTACTTGGGAGTAGGGAAGTTTACAACGACCTCCAGTTTATTCTTACCAGGTAAGATTCCCTTTTCTGAAATATTATGCCCCAAAAATTTCAGTTCATTAACTCCAAAACAACATTTTTCCAATTTTACAGTCATTTCCCCTTCCCTCAATTTTGAACAGACTTGTCTCAGAAGGTTTAGATGATCTTCCCAGGTTTTTCCAGTTACAAGAATGTCATCTACATATACTATTAATTTTGAAGACAATTCATCACCTAATAAAAAATCCAATGCTCTGATAAATTCAGCCACAGATACATTCAATCCAAAAAGGACAACACAATATTGGTAACTTTTGCCACCATACAAGAAGGCAGTATACTTCCTAGAATCAAGTTCAAGTGGTATTTGCTGAAAACCAGGTGTCAAGTCTAGGCTACTCATAAATTTTACATTATCAAATTTGTGCAGAAGTTCATCCATATTGTCAGGGTGGTCATTTTCTCAAATCAAAAACTTATTAAGGTGCCTAGAATCAAGTACAATCCTAACCCTACCATTTCTCTTAGACACAACTACTTATGCGTTGTTGTAAGCACTTCTACTTCTTTCTATAATCCCCCAAGTTTCCATTTTTTGGATTTCCCTTTCTACATCTTTTTTTCTGGAAAATGGAATGCCATATGATTTTAGGAAGAAAGGATGATGATCTCTGAGTTGAAGTCTGCACTGATAGTCTTGTACCTTCCCTGGTCTCTCACTAAATGTATCCTGAAATTCCCATAACACTTTTCTTAACTGATTTTTCTGACTTTCGCTTATATTTACAGCTTTCTTCAATTTGACTTCGACTAATTCTTCGAAGTTTTGTTCATTTATAAGGTCAAAGGCTGTGTTATCACTTATGGCTTGATTATCTACCTCGCTTACTACAGCTTTGATATGGTTACAAGAATTACTACAGTTAAGGATGAACATTTCTGTTTTCAGAATACTATTTTTCTCAGGTTCAGTGATTATAACACTCTTATCTTCCCAAGAGAAGCTTACACATACTTTTAAGACCCAATCCATGCCAAAAATGATATTTTCTTCTGACCTTGGGACCACAAGCCAACCCTCCTCAAATTCCACATTTTCAATTTCAATCGTTAACAATACTTGACTCTTAACCACCTTACTTTGCCTATCACTGGCACCCCTGCTTTTTACCCCTACAACTGGAATTTCTACAAAGTTCTTATCATCCCAAATTTTATCTCTAAATTTTTCTGATATTGCACATAGGGGGCTTCCTGTATCAATAAGACAGTGTCCTTCCCACTGATTTACTCTTATTTTAATGTGTGGACAGCCTAATTCCTTTTCATCTGCCTTCCCCTCAGGGACTTCATATAATAAATCTTTTTCAATTTCTTTATAATTTCCATCTTCTTCCTCCCTTTCAGTCTTTATCAAGTTTACCTGAGTTTCAGATTCTAAGTTACTAGTATCAAGTTTACACTTTGGCTGCACACAAAATATCTCCCTACTGTTTATGTACCTTTCACTCAGACTCTTTCTTTTACTCTCCCACCAGTGTGGGCATAAAACTCTACTAATTATACTTAGATGATACGAAAACACTTTGCTACTACAACTCTCATTATACTGGTTCCAAAGGATTTCTAAAAATTGGTTTCCTTTACTTTCAATAATATCACGCAAATCTAATTCTTTGACAATATTATCGCTTTTGTTATCACCGCTTTGATTAACGATGAAATGATCAGGACAGACATGTAACAATTGATTTTCAGCTGTCACTTCACTATTCTTATCACATTCCTTTGCTTTGTCACCACAACTATCATCAAGTTTCAACACCATTAATTATTTCAATAAAACATTGTACTCACCTTCTGGTTTGCTTACCATACTTTTCACATCAATAATACTATCATCATCGCTACTATGTATACTTTACTGCCAGTTTCATCTATTTCTCTCTGTTTCTCACTTTTTATGGTTGATTCTTTTTCCTGTTGCTTTGGTTTATCATCAGCTGACTCACTATTGCCTTCTTGTGTGAACAGCTCCCCCAATTCTGAACTAAAACATTTATTACTCTCTTCATTATTAGCTTGCTCTCCCCTTTTTTCCCAGCTGTAAAAATCACTTAACATCTCCTCATCCAGAATTGAATCAGAACATTGATCTCTCCTATGTTTATTTTGTGGTGGTCTACTGTGTCACATAGCATCCCAAAATTTTTTTATCAAAACTTATGTAATTCACTTGGTATTCCTGGTTTTTAACCTGTTTGTTAATGTTACAGTTATTTACACTATTTGGTTTTTGGTGAAAGTTAGTGGTCCTATTATGTTTAAATCTGTTCGCCCCAAAGCTGTGGACCCTCATTGACGGGGTCCGGAGTTTTCTGGATGGTTACCTCTACTGCCACTCCTCCAATTTGTATTCATTCTGTTGTTACCTTCCTATCTGTTGTTCCTAGTTACACCATTGTTTTCCCAGTTTCTCCCTCTCTCATTAGCATTATACTCTCTTGTTCTATTATATTGGTGTTCATTCCGAAAATCTCTGTCATCCCTTTTAGGGTTCTCCCCACAGTAATCAGAATTCCACCTCCCACTGTAATGGTTTCCATTACTAACTTGTTGCACATTTCTCTCCATTGCCCTGTCTAATTTGTCTATATATTTTAGAAACTGATCTAAACAGTCATCAGGTCCATGCACTAATTCCCACTGTATTCTTTCGGGTAACCTTCTTTTAAGGGCATCAATTTGCGTCATTTTGTCGAAGGGTTTATCTAGATGCACCAATTTCCTAAGTGGATCCCTGCAAAAGTCTTTCATTGAGTGGTTTCTGCCCCTGAAACTAGGTCCATTTAAAAATTCACTTTTTATTCTACCCTGTTCAGTCTCAGACCAAAACTTGTTTAAGAAACTCTTCTTAAAATCATCAAACGTTTTCCACTAATCAAAACGTTGGTTTGCCCTAGACAAAGCTTCTCCCTTAAGAAATTTTTTGACAAATTTAATCTTTATATCATCAGACATAACAGGAACAAGATTGACAGATCAGTGTTGTAAAAAGTCTACAGGGTGTAAATTATCACAAGGAAAACTTTTTACAGGTGAATTACTCCACACACATCCACCATTCATACATAAATTTCTGGACACAAAATTATCTTGCATTTCAGTGAATCTCTTGCCTATTACACTTAAATTACATGTTACAGACTCTTGTATCTTATTTAACTCAGCATCTAAGGAATTAACTTTTGATTCTGTATCTAGACTTACAAGGGGAGGCCGCCAATTGTGAAATTCAGATTCGATTCATACTGCGCATAATAAAAGCTCATGGCCAGAGGAGTAATGTGGCAAAGCACCAAGATGCACTTCTCAGCCGTTGTCGAGAAAATCGACAGTTAAAAGAAACCGTTGCGGTGAAATACTCTCTACGATTAATAATTTTCCAGAGTGTCCTGGCGCAGCGGTAAGCGCTCGGGTTCGTAATCCGAAGATCGCCGGATCGAATCCTGCGCCATGCAACTTTTTTTTTATTATTAGTTGTTTGTATTTCAAATATATATATATATATATATATATATATATATATATATATATATATATATATGAATTGCTTATGAATGTTGGTGAAGGCGGATGCCTCCATTTTTCCGTTTGTTTAACAGGGTGTACCAAAGCTCTCCCGTCCGCACTGATTTTCGACGATGTTATAAGTTCCGCTATGGACCGCATCTACCTTCTTTCGAAGTTAGCAGGCAACTACGCTGTTATGCGGCGGCTCGTTTCGGCCCATTCAACATCTGTCCTTCAAGTGTAACGAGCGAGTAACGGAGTTTATATTTCATACCTGCCATAGCAAATTTGTGTTCGTGGAGTTTCTATTCTAATTAGAACGTTTGACTTACGCTATACATATTCGTTTCAGAATATCGTTTCTACGTCTTCCGTTAACTATACGTGGTTAACATTATGAAGACAATTAATAACATTTGTGAAATACAACTTTGTTTGTGGAAAACATAATGATGTTCGAAGTCGCCAGTTTTCCACGACAAACGACTTTCAACAACTTATTATATGCATAATTGTTGCAACTGATTGCCGGGAATTATATATATATATATATATATATATATATATATATATATATATATATATATATATATATATATATGAATTACAAAAAACAAATACTAAAAAAAAAATTTGCATGGCGCGAGATTCGAACCGGTGACCTTAGATTACGAACCCCAACGCTTACCACTGCACCACAACGCTGCAGAAAATTATAAATCGTAGAGAGTATTTCATCGCAACGGTTTCTTTTAACTGTCGATTTTCTTGACAACGGATGAGAAGTGCATCTTGGTGCTTTGCCACATTACACCTCTGGCCACGAGCTTTTATTATGCGCAGTATGAATCGAATCTGAATTTCACAATTGGCGGCCTCCCCTTGTTAATTAGTCTACCCTCTCCTCCACAGTTCTTTGAGCTGCAGTTAACCCTTCAATCTCTTCCACTTGTCTTGAGCTAACTGTGGCCGATTTATTTTCTAAGGTCACAAACTTATTTTCTATAGCCTCAATTTTGGAGTTCACGCCCTTCAAACTCTCTCCTAATTGAAGTTTTAAATTTGAGATCTCTTCTTTCAGTACATCACCATTGCTTTTCATTTTTGCTTCCAGCAATTCAAGAGTTACGTTTAATTTCGCTTCTAGCGATTCACTGGATCCATTTATTTTCGATTCTAGGAATTCACTATTTGAATTCATTGCCATTGTTAATTCGGACTACATTTGTCCCATTCTGGCAAAGAGTAACCTTACCCAGTCCTGTTGATCCAGTTTTCTTTCGGTTTGTCAGTCATCTGGATCGTCACTTACACCACACACGTTCGAGTCTAACATTTCTCCCACTTCCTTTTTAATTTCTTCTGATAGCGTCATTATGACAACACGTGTTTGGACACAGATTTGACAAAAAGTTTAAAACAAAGAAGAATTGTACTTATCTTTTCACACCACGACGTCGATCACAGGTCCACCTCTCCGATAAGCCAGCACTTTGTTGGTTCTCACACTACTTTTTCGGGTCCAGGAAACGTGTACAATGTTATTCATGTTTTACGAATTATAAAGTTTATACTGTTCTGCAAACAAAGCACAATTCGTCTCATCGCACTTAACTGTAATATCCCGGACAAGCCCCCAAGTTTAACAGACCTCTTCCTACGATTTCCACAGTCTATAAGTTGTCCTATTCCTTTGTCCACATGGTGACTTCAGGCACTACAGGAGGTTCAAATTTATAGTCCAAGTTTGGTAACAAGCACGAACAGTTTGGTACTTAACTCATATCTATGGCTGCGTTGTTGTCTTCGTGAAGTCTAGAGGTGATTCCACTGCGAAGTTCCCGCGGTTTTCTTTGTGTTTCGATGAGACTAACTATTTTTTAGGGCGACGTGGTATTTTGATTTTTAGAGAGCAAACGTTACAGTAGTTTTGCACATCACTATTTAATTCATTTAACACTTCTACAATAATATGAAATAAGACATTGTTTTACACCACATCTTTATCACTGCCTCCAACCCACGCTCCCCGATCCAAAGACCGCCAACCACCTCTTCCAAAGATCCACCTCCTTCCCTCATAATCAAAGATAACCGTCTCTTGGTTGTTAACATGGAGGTAAGAATTCTTACCTCCATGGTTGTTAAACTCGCAGTCAGAGGCTATATTTACATAAAACATTACACGTAAAGAAATTACTGACATACATGATTTTATGTTCTGTTATAAAGGGCATCACACTATTCCTTACTTTCCTTTACAACTTAAGTTATTTCTGTAGGTGTATAATTAGCCTTTTAAGTGGGCATGACGGATATATCCGTCCACGCTCTACTATTGCACAGTGGTTTCGACGGATATATCCGTCCACAGCATTCTGTGGCTAGTCGCTAGTAGGAACGACGAGTTATCGGCCTGCCGTTGACAGTGTGGTATTAATTGAGCTTCGTCCACTAGATGGCAGCTCTTGTCACGCAACACGGAGTGTTCTAGGCTAGTTATAACATTGTCCACCCGAGCGCGCGTCGAGAAAATGCGTCCTGTGAAGCAGCCGCAAAAGCGCGCCTTTTTCGTCTGTGTTTACCGCAGCGTTAGTGGGTGATCTTTTGCAATGGCGAAAAGAAGTCGTTTATCAGATTCGGAGACTGAGAAGCTGCATTTAGAAAGTGGCGATAATTTCAGTGACAGTTCTGAAAGTTTTCAAGATACAGATGTTGAGGCTAGTGAAAGTGACTTCGATTCAGAAACATCTGACGACGAGACACTACTACAGCAGACTGTACCTAGTGAATTTGTGCATGATAGTTCAGTTCGTATTCAATATTAGTTCAGTGGTAATAGTGGTACAGTTGTGCCTCTAAAACAAAACGATGTGATGAGTTGTTTTATGTATTTTGTGGATGATGCTTTGTGCACAATGATAGCTGAACAGACGAACTTATATGCAGAACAGTTCATAGCTTATCATCCCAATTTAGCAGCACACTCCAGGGTTCACAGTTGGCAGAATACTACACGTGACGAGGTAAAAATACTTACTGGAATGCTTGTACTTCAAGGAATTCTTCACAAACCAGACCACAAATTCTACTTTTCAAAGAGGGAATCAGTTGACACACCTTTCTTCAGGAAAGTGATGAGTGAAAAGGGGTTTCATCTTCTATTGAAATTCCTCCACTTTGCTGACAGTACCTCATATGATCCACTAGGCACTATCAGCAGAAAACAATTCAAAATTCACCCCATTAGGGAGCGTCTGCGGCGTAAATTCAGATCAGTGTACAAGCAAGAAAGGAACATCACCGTTGACGAATCGTTGTTGCTCTGGAAAGGACAGCTTCGATGGAAGCAGTTATGGAGGTGTAAGGAGCCTCCATGGAAGCAATATATTCCATCAAAGCGTAGCAGATTTGGTATCAAATTGCGCGAATTCTGTGAAAGCAGTTCCGGGTATGTAGGGGACTTTATTGTTTACACTGGAAAGGACACTAATTATGGTAGCCACTATCCAGACGAAAAAATAACCTCCCGGATTGTTTTGGAGCTTGCACACGATCTACTCGGGAAAGGCCACTGTATTTATCTTGACAACTGGTACACCAGTACAGATTTGGTGGACAAACTAACCAGCAATAACATCGATGTTGTCGGCACACTGCGGCAAGACAGGAAGGGCTTCCTTGACTTCGTAAAAAAGGAAAAACTGAAGAAAGGGGAGTACATAACAGGGTACAAAGGCATGCAGATGGTAATGAAATGGAAAGACAAAAGAGACGTTGTTATGGTCAGCACCTTCCATGACGATACATTTGCAAATGTAAACTCGAAGAAGGGAATCGTTCAAAAGCCACAAGTTGTCGATGACTACAACAAGAATATGGAGGGCGGGGATAGGTGCGATTCTCAGATACAAAGCTACCAGATGGCCATAAGCAGGCTGAAAAAACACTATCAGAAGCTTTTCCGCCACTTGTTGGACATTGTATGCTACAATGCATACATTCTGTACAAGATGCATGGTGGCGAACAAAGTAGAATGAGCTTCCTGATTAGTCTTGGTGAACAGTTGACCATATCTTCACCACATCAAGAGACATCAGTAGGACGCCCACCTCGAACACCAAAGGCAACACGTCTTACAGCCAGGCATTTTCCAGACCTTCTGCCACCCACAACGAAGAAAAGACCAACAAGGAGGTGTGTGGTGTGTACGAGAAAATGCCTTCGCAAAGAGACTTCATACTGGTGCGCAGAATGGGAAGTTTCCTTGTGTGCCGCACCTTGTTTTAAATTGTTTCACACTGAAAATGATATGTAATATTGTGAAAATACAGTTTGTTAACTTCTGCAATATATTTTATTCGTTTCCACCCAATATCAATTTAAATTCAACAATGAAAACGCGAAGGAAAACGTGAGAACAGTGCGCAGCACCACCGCGAACGGGCGTGCTGGCGTATATTACCCCGTATGGAAGAGGCGCGGGCCTGCAAACTACCCACTTAACAGTCATATATTGGAAAAATTATAGTAAACGACCTCGAAAAGTGACACAAATTTCACCCATTTGGAATGATTGCCTGACATGTACATTGGCATTAAAATGGTTTAGTTCCTTGAATATGGATTAGACTGAGGGCTAAGTTTTGAGATAAGGATAATTCTGGCATCATTATTGTTCAAAAACTTTCTCAACCTATAACCTGTGTAATAAGACGCTTTATCGGAAAAGATGGCGACAGGTTTCCCAACGCTAGGTGTATAATCTCTGCTTACCCATTAAATGACTTGGCTGTCGCGCATTTTATGGTACATAGTTTCACATATTTTGAAAAAGGATATACAGAGTGAGTACGTACTTGACATCGCCACTACTGCTAACATATGGCCCACTAATGTCTGTCAGTACAATTTCTTTAGGTCTACTGGGAATAATCGGTTGCAATTCGTCTTTACAACCTAGATTCTCAGGTTTTGCCTTTTAACAAACAGTACATGTTTGATACGTTGTAAATTTTCCTCTGCATGTTTTTGAAATAACAGTAAGTGTTTAGTTTCTGCATACATTTCTTTGCACTGTGGTGTCCTCAAGTAAAACGTGTATGCCAGACTGGATTTGCTTCTGATTCTTGTAGAATACAGATACACCATTGATTGCCGTCTGAAAGTCAACGGTAAAATAAGACATCTTGATACAGTTTACAATGCTTTCCAATAGGATGGTCTGGGTTGTTTGCTATTGTTGATCTTACTTTGCTCCACCTACTATCAGCTTTCTGCAGCGTTGACATATTCCTATACAAGTCTAGATAATATTGACAGTAGTGTTTGTCCTGCATCAACATGATGGAATAATCTTTCATAAGCTCCAGATTATCTACTTCATGAGATAGTCTCTGAGGTAGACGTGACAGCTCACTTGCAGATATGTTGTCTTTATCTTTAAGGTATACTATTTAAAATGAGTAGTTCTGCAAGGTCATTGCCCATCGTGATAATCGTGGATGTACGAGTCGGCATGTCATTAAAAAGGTTTTGATGACTTACTTAATCAGCTAAATAATTGTACAGCCATCTGGTGGATTACGCTATTTTGTTCCTCTGCAAGCTCCAACAGAAAGAACAGAAGAATAATAATAATTGAAAATTTTTGTCTTTCGTTTTACAAATAAAAATTATCTGAGATATTATCTCTTACACCTATCACAGGCATATAAATTAATTCTTTGCCACTCCTCAGTATTTCATACAGAATTTTTCTTTTCTCCTAGAAGATCTATTACAATCTGTTCTGACACTGCCGTTGTGCTTACAAAAATGGGTATTCCCAATAGAAAACTGAGTGGGACAATATTTTCTGCTATTGACGTAATGTAGTTGAGTCACACTGGGACACTACTGTTTTATCAAAACGTTTTGCAACACGAAAAATCGATGTTTGTCTAAGACAGAAAAAGCTGTTGATACAAATAGTACACATAGCTGCCTGCTAAATAAAACGAAATAGTCCTTTCCACTACTGCAGCAATTGTAACACACACCAGATAAACAAGACTGTTTTTACACTGTTCTACATTTTAATGTGCCTAATTTACATAAATAACACGATGAAATTCACGAAGAGCTGAAATCAAAAGCATATCACTACGAATAAATAATACTATTCAAGAAAACAGGCAAATAGTCTCACCTGTCCTTCGTATGTTCTAGTTTCTCAGATACAATAATGAAATTCGGAACTGGCGTCGTCTCACATTCTTCTCCTTCCTAGTTCTTATGAACAGTTCAGCCAAAATCACGTCATCGCTGTCTGCATTTATCACTATTCCTGCCATTTTGAAAATTTGTTCCTCAGTTAAGCTCACTAACCGGCCTGAAGCCGCTGTTTAAGATATCCCAAGTTTATTCTCTAGTTATGCGTTATTCCAGATTCGAACAGCACGTTTGTCGCGCTATTCCGAGAATAGCTGCCAACCAGAGACTGTACAAGCGCCCCATAGCGCTGTGGACAACAATGCTCAGGTTGATACCATGTTCCTTGACTCCAGGAAGGCATTTGACACCTTCTGTACTGCCCTTTCGTGAATAAAATTCGACTTTTCGAATATTGGACCAGATTTTTGGCTGGTTTCAAGACTGTCTTGAAGACAGACTTCAACATGTCGGTCTTCACGGAACAAATCGACAGATGTAAGGGTAATCTCCAGAGTACTCCAAGGAAGTGTGATAGAACCGTTACTGTTTACAGTGTATATAAATGATCTAGTAGAAAACGTCGAATGCTATTTAAATGTTCGCAGATGATGCAGTTGTCATTACAAAGTAGCAGTGCCAGAAGACAGTATCCGTTTGAAAAATGACCTGCAGAATATTGATGAATGGTGCAGGCTCTGGCAGTGGGCGCTGAACGTAAACAAATGTGACATATTGTGCATACGTAGGAAAAGAAATCCGTAGCTGTAAAACTACGCTACTGACGATAAATTGCTGAAAACGGTATCTACCGTAAAATATTCAGGAGTAGGTACCCAGACCCCCCCCCCCCCCCCCCCCCCCCCCCGCCCATGAACCAGGGACCTTGCCGTTTGCCGTTGGTGGGGAGGCTTGCGTGCCTCAATACAGATAGCCGTACCGTAGGTGCAACCACAACAGAGGGGTATCTGTTGAGAGGCCAGACAAACGTGTGGTTCCCGAAGAGGGGCAGCAGCCTTTTCAGTAGTTGCAGGGGCAACAGTCCAGATGATTGACTGACCTGGCCTTGTAACACTAGCCAAAATGGCCTTGCTGTGCTGGTACTGCGAACGGCTGAAAGCAAGGGGAAACTACAGCCGTAATTTTTCCCGAGGGCATGCGGCTTTACTGTATGATTAAATGATGATGGCGTCCTCTTGGAAAAAACATTCCGGAGGGAAAATAGTTCCCCATTCGGATCTCCCAGCAGGGACTTCTCAAGATGATGTCGTTATCAGGAGAAAGAAAATTGGCGTTCTACAGATCAGAGCGTGGAATGTCAGATCCCTTAATCGGGCATGTAGGTTAGAAAATTTAAAAAGGGAAATGGATAGGTTAAAGTTAGATATAGTGGGAATTAGTGAAGTTCGGTGGCAGGAGAAACGAAACTTTTGGTCAGGTGAATACACGGTTATAAATACAAAATCAAATAGGGGTAATGCAGGAGTAGGTTTAATAATGAATAAAAAAATACGGGTGCAGGTAAGCTACTACCAACAGCATAGTGAACGCATTATTGTGGCCAAGATAGACATGAAGACCACGTCTACTACAGTAGTACAAGTTTATATGCCAACTAGTTCTGCAGATGATGAAGAAATTGATGGAATGTATGGTGAGATAAATGAAATTATTCAGCTAGTGAAGGGAGACGAAAATTTAATAGTCATGAGTGACTGCAATTCGACAGTAGGAAAAGGAAGAGAAGGAAACGTAGTAGGTGAATATGGATTGGGGCTAAGAAACGCAAGAGGAAGCTGTCTGGTAGAATTTTGCACAGAGCATAACTTAATCATAGCTAAACTTGGTTCAAGAATCATGAAAGAAGGTTGTATACATGGAAGAACCCTGGAGATACTAGAAGGTTTCAGATAAATTATGTAATGCTAAGACAGAGATTTAGGAACCAGATTTTAAATTATAAGACATTTAAAGGGGCAGATGTGGACTCTGACCACAATCTATTGGTTATGAACTGTAGATTAAAACTGAAGAAACTGCAAAAATGTGGGAATTTAAGAAGATGGGATCTAGATAAACTGAAAGAACCAGAGGTTGTAGAGAGTTTCAGGGAGAGCATAAGGGAACAATTGACAGGAATGGGGGAAAGAAATACAGTAGAAGAAGAATGGCTAGCTTTGAGGACTGAAATAGTGAAGGCAGCAGAGGATCAAGTAGATAAAAAGACGAGGGCTAGTAGAAATCCTTGGGTAACAGAAGAGATACTGAATTTAATTGATGAAAGGAGAAAATACAAAAATGCAGTAAGTGAAGCAGGCAAAAAGGAATACAAACATCTCAAAAATGAGATCGACAGGAAGTGCAAAATGGCTAAGCAGGGATGGCAAGAGGACAAATGTAAGGATGTAGAGGCTTATCTCACTAGGGGTAAGATAGATACTGCCTACAGGAAAATTAAAGTGACCTTTGGAAAAAAGAGAACCACGTGCATGAATATCAAGAGCTCAGATGGAAACCCAGTTCTAAGCAAAGAAGGGAAAGCAGAAAGGTGGAAGGAGTATATAGAGGGTCTATACAGGGGCGATGCTCTTTACGACAATGTTATGGAAATGGAAGAGGATGTAGATGGAGATGAAATGGGAGATATGACACTGCGTGAAGAGTTTGACAGAGCACTGAAAGAACTAAGTCGAAAAAGGCCACAGGAGTAGACAACATTCCATTAGAACTTGTGACAGCATTGGGAGAGCCAGTCCTGACAAAACTCTACCATCTGGTGAGCAAAATGTATGAGACAGGCGAAATACCCTCAGACTTCAAGAAGAATATAATAATTCCAATCCCACATAAAGCAGGTGAGGACAGATGTGAAAATGACCGAACTATCCGTTTCATAAGTCACTGCTGCAAAATACTAACACGAATTCTATACAGACGATTGGAAAAACTGGTGGAAGCCGACCTCGGGGAAGATCAGTTTGGATTCCATAGAAATGTTAGAACACGTGAGGCAATACTGACTCTATGACTTATCTTAGAAGAAAGATTAAGGAAAGGCAAACCTACGTTTCTAGTATTTGTAAACTTAGAGAAAGCTTTTGAAAATGTTGACTGGAATAATCTCTTTCAAATTCTGAAGGTGGCAGGGGTTAAAATACAGGGAGCGAGAGGCTATTTACAATTTGTACAGAAATTAGATGACAGTTATAAGAATCGAGGGACATGAAAAGGAAGCAGTGGTTGGGAAGGGAGTGAGACAGGGTTGTAGCCTCTCCCCGATGCTATTCAATCTGTATATTGAGCAAGCAGTAAAGGAAACAAAAGAAAAGTTCGAAGCAGGTATTAAAATCCATGGAGAAGAAATAAAAAATTTGAGGTTCGCCGATGACATTGTAATTCTGTCGGAGATACCAAAGGGCTTGGAAGAGCAGCTGTCAGAGACAGCAAAAGAGCAGTTGAACGGAATGGACAGTGTCTTGAAAGGAGGTTATAAGATGAACATCAACAAAAGCAAAACGAGGATAATGGAATGTAGCCGAATTAAGTCAGGTGATGCTAAGGGAATTAGATTAGGAAATGAGACACTTAAAGTAGTAAAGGAGTTTTGCTATTTGGGGGGCAAAATAACTGATGATGGTCGAAGTAGAGAGGATATAATATGTAGACTGGCAATGGTAAGGAAAGCGTTTCTGAAGAAGAGAAATTTGTTAACATCGAGTATAGATTTAAGTGTCAGGAAGTCGTTTCTGAAAGTATTTGTATGGAGTGTAGCTATGTATGGAAGTCAGACATGGACGATAAATAGTTTAGACAAGAACAGAATAGAAGCTTTCGAAATGAGGTGCTACAGAAGAATGCTGAATATTGGATTCGTAGATCACACAACTAATGAGGAGGTATTGAATAGAATTGGGGAGAAGAGGAGTTCATGGCACAACTTGACCAGAAGAAGGGATCGGTTGGTGGGACATGTTCTGAGGCATCAAGGGATCACCAATTTAGTACTGGAGGGCAGGGTGGATGGTAAAAGTCGAAGAGGGAGACCAAGAGATGAATACACTAAACAGATTCAGAAGGATGTAGGCTGCAGTAGGTACTGGGAGATGAAGAAGCTTGCACAGGATAGAGTAGCATGGAGAGCTGCATCAAACCAGTCTCAAGACTGAAGACCACAACAACAACAGGTACCCAGAGTGACCTTAAGTCGAATAACAGCATAAAACAAATAGTAGGAAAAGCACATTCGAGGCTGAGATTCATATGAAGTATCTAAAAGAAAAGTAACTCATCCATGGAGGAAGGGGCTTATAAAGCACTTTTTCGATCAATTCTTGAGTGTTGTTCATCAATATCGAATCCTTACAAGGTAGGACTGATGGAAGAGATAGAGAAGTTCTAATGAAGCGTGGCGCGTTTCGTCATGGGGTTGTTTAGTTGGGGCGAGAACTTCACGACGATGCTCAACAAACTCCATTAGCAGAAATTACAAGACAGGCATTGCACATCACAGAGAGGTCAGCTATTGAAATTTCGAAAGAGCACTTTCTGGGAAGAGTCACATAACATTTTACTTCCTACCACATACATCTCGCGTTATGAACTTAGTGATAAAATTCGAGAGACACAATATAGATGCTTAAGCATTCTTCCCACGCGCCATTCACGAGTAGAACAAGGTAAGAGGGATCAGGCACTACATTTACATGCGCCACATGTTCTGAAAGACGAAAACTGTGTTTGGGAAACCGTTTTTCGCTGTTGTAATACATGTTAAGCTAGGTTCACACACACAACAAAAATGTCGTCACAGCTGGTAGCATACTGCAGTTGCAACGCAGGTGCATGTGTTAACTCCCAGTTTTTAGTGGTGCAACTTAAGTGACGCAACTTTTAACATGCCACAGTAAGTTGAGCTTGGTTGAACTTTGTTAAGCCACTTTCCTTCCATCACTGCTCCCTGATGAGAGTATTTCGAAACAAGTTATTGTGGAGTAATTGCTGCTGTACTCCATTCGATTTCAGTGTGTTTACGTTTTATTACTGAAAAAGTGAAAAAAGTGGGTGGTAGGTACAGTTGGCAGCTTCTGGAACCACAAGAACTGCAACCTATGTCTGATTTTCTGCAGCAGTGTATGTGGGTGTGGGGGGTATTTGCAAACCAATGACATATTCCGCAATCTTAAATAATTTTTAGATTACTAAATTAATAAACTTAATATATGTATGCAAAAAAGGAATTTTGAGACCAAGCATTCATAAATGTGGATTATATGCAGGAAATAGCTCGCAAGTGCGATGTGGCAGGTGTTAAACTACAAACTAGTTATTCTAAATGCTTGTGCAACAAATACAGTAAGGCCCTAAAATCTTGGAAGAGTGGCGTGTCTGTAGATGACATTTACATGCCAGGTGTTGGTTAGTTTACCACTGCAGACAGAATTTTCGTCTGTGAGTGTTATTGCTTTCATAAATGTGTTTGTGGTCCCTAATTTATCCTTGTGCGAAATCTATTTTCGGATTCAAATCTTGAGTTTCGTCTTCCTTGCATTTAACTGCTGTCGCAGCTCTAATGCCATAACTTGCACTGTAACATTTATACACATCCATATTAGTTCAATTGACGCCATACCGACAGCTGTGCAACTACGTAGAATTGGTGGTTTCCTGTGTGTACGGTTGTTCACGATGCCACAACAGAAATCCACAAGCTGTGGCGCCACGTTATAGCTCGCATCATGTTAGATGGCGGTGCTTTTTCAGCCGTTCTGCCCATCCCCCACCATTAACTGTTAGTAGCCAATAAGATTCATTCTCTTTCGGGTGGCTAGATGCGAGTTACAAACTGGACAGCGAGAATCTCTCTCCTACATGCTCCGCTATTGCCGTATTTTGCGACAATGCAGTTTCATTCACAGAGCGACCGAATTATTCACTCGGATGTCGATGTTACCTTCTTGTAGCAATATAATTGTGATTGTGTGTTGTAAACGTTGTAGTGTGATTTCCGAATGAAAATATCATGTGACTGCAATAAACGTGAAGTTCCTCACAAGCAACTTCAGTTAAATTGTGTGTCCATGGAGTATCGTCTTAGTCGTGCGACTGGTTTCGTTATTTCCTGTCAGAAGTATCGCTGTTGTAGTAATTGACGGAAAATCATCGAGTAAAGCAAAAGTGATATCTAGCGTTAGCAAGAAAGTGTTATAGGCGCTCCTCTGTTCCTGATCTAATAAATGTTTTGGGACACAATCTAAGCAGCCCTCTTAGACTGTTTGCAGATGATGCTGTGGTTTACCGTCTTATAAAGTCATCAGAGATTAAAACAAATTAGAAAACGACTTAGACAAGATATCTGTATGGTCAGAAATGTGGCAGTTGACTGTAACTAGTGAAAAGTCTGAAGTCATCCACATGAGTACTAAAAGGAATCCGCTAAATTCGGTTTACAGGATAAAACACACTATTCTAAAGGCTATAAATTCAACTAAATACTTCGGGATTACTATTACGAATAACTTAAAATGAAGCTATCACATGAATAATGTTGTGTGGAAAGCAAACAGAAGTCTGCGATTTATTGGTAGAACATTTACCAAATGCAACAGGTCTACTAAAAGGCTACTTACTCTATGCTTTCCATCATCTTCTGGTGTACTGCTGTCATGTGTGGGGTACACAGCAGATAGAATTAATCGAAAAAGTTCAATGGAGGGCAGCTTGTTTTGTATTTTCGCGAAATAGGAGAGAAACTGTCACGGATGTGATACACGAATTGGAGTGGCAATCATCAAAACAAAGGCGTTTCTCGTTGTGGCAGGATTTTCTCATGAAATTTCAGTCGCCAACTTTCTCCTCAGAGTGTGAAAACACTTTGTTGGCGTCCACCTACATCGGGACGTATGTTCATCACAATAAAATAAGAGAAATTAGAGTTTGCAAGGAAAGATAAAAGTGTTCGTGTTTCCTGTGCGCTGTTTCAGAGGAGAACGGTAGAGAAATAGCTTGAACGCTCTGCCAGGAACTTAATTGTGAATTACAGAGTAATCACTTAGATGTAAATGCTCCACGTGCAGTCGAAGAGGTTATTCCTGCATTTATAACTTCTTAAAATGTGGTTCTGGAAGCGATACTTCTATTTTTGACATTTTGAAGACTCATGAACGAACTGCAGAAGCACGTGTCGACGAGAGAGCTGTACAGGGAATAGGCCTACTAAACAAAAGTGCTGGAGCTGTAGAAATTTCAGGAAAATTTGTTTCTTGTCGCTTGAAAATCGTCGGTATCTCAAGAAACATGTAACACAAATAGATGGTTTTGCAATGATGTTTTAAAGCGCTCTGTGTCTGAAATGTATGTAAGAACGGAATACCCAACATCACAAAATCTTGTTACAATTATGACTGAGCAAATTGGCTTCAAAAGTAATGCTTCATCAATGAAAATAATTTTAAAATACGTTGATTTTAAATATGTTAAGAAGAGAGTTTTTAATTGAAAGAAGTGACACAGAAGCAGCACAAAGGAAAACCATTATTCTGTAGTGTATTGCCTTGATGAAACTTGAGTGAATCAGAATCATTCCATGAATACCTCCTGGAAAATGAGTGATGGTACTGACAGCTTTAAAATTCCTGTAGGAAAAGCGGTCTCAGATACATATTCTGCATTCTGGCTCTTCTTCTGATTTGATCCCTGAGAGTAAACTTGTATTTGGGCGTAAGAAAATCAGCAGTGACTACCATTCGGAAATGAACACTGTCTCTTTCAAGAAGTGATTCACTGAAGAATTCTTGCCATACCTAGCTTCGAAGTCGGTCATAGTGATTACCACGCCAGTTATCATTAAGCTATTACAGAGAAATGGCCATGTACATGGACCAGGAAAGGGGATAT
This sequence comes from Schistocerca piceifrons, assembly GCF_021461385.2. Classification (NCBI taxonomy): domain Eukaryota; kingdom Metazoa; phylum Arthropoda; class Insecta; order Orthoptera; family Acrididae; genus Schistocerca; species Schistocerca piceifrons. Next base: position 139,212,098 of record NC_060141.1, on the reverse strand, counting down.
TGTGCTCTGGGTGAAAAATAAAAATATTCTGGGGAATATAAGCCAGGCTTGTGCTGAACTCTTGCAGCTTGTTAATTTATAAAAGTCATGCAACAGAATGTACAAATTGAATTTCTTTCATGTGAATGTGGTCATACTATTTTGTGTTTACCCACATATTACTGCTGCTGAGGATAAACCAACGTTTCGGCCATGGTTGCAGGGGCCTTCTTGCGGGTGTATGATGTGATACCATACCCAGAAAACTTCCATGTTGTCTGACTCTGGCTGCGGAAGCCTATGCAGTTATACATATTACCGTTAGTATAATACAATAGAATTAATTTGTGCACAGGTTACAAGCTATGTGGAAAAAAAATTCGAGATAAGACACATAAAGGCTTGTGCATGAAGCAACAGCATCCCCCTTCAGTGTGGGCACACTGTGTGTGTCATGTTGAAAAGTTTCAAAAATAGTACTTTCACAGTGATGTGAAGATGGATAAAAGTCTTGGACATATCATCCCAAACTTACAATCAGATAGTTCAGATGTGGACTCAGATAGCAGATGGTACTATGATGTATACTGTGAATCAAAGTAAAGTAATGATCTTTCTTGGTTTTAAAGACTCATGATTTAAAAAGGTTTTTGTCAAGATATCAGTTGCATACATTATACATGATAGCTTCCAAGCTTGATTAGGAATATGTAGTCTGTGAAGTATTCAGACTATGTTCAACACATTGCCCAAGGCAACCTCAAGACTCAGAAGTAAGATTTCTCTCACATAGACGAATGATCGAAATCGATTTTAAAATGTACTATTCCCTAATAGAGTAGAACGTATAATACGATGTACTGAAGGCAAATGAACATGCTGTTATCCGCAGCAATTCAGTTCGGCAACTCGGATTTCGTTTGCCCGCTCTCTGCCGCCATGCATGTGCAAACATCACCCTCTCCACGCCTCCCTATCGCCATGCCTCTACGTGCGGAAGAGCCGTCCTGTGTGAAGCGGGCTATAGTTGCGTGTGTGAACCTGGCCTTAAGATCTGAAGCATATTTGTTAGTCCCACAAAATATGGCGTCTGGAAAACAGCTGTCCCAGTTTCTGATTTAGTTAGTACGATCACTATTTCTCTTCATTTAAATATTACAGGTGGACAGTTTCATGCTCAGTCTAACATTTCTGCTTCTCCTTCCTCCCACATTACATCCATATTAGTCGAATATTTCGAAAACAGGACGTAAGTGGAGAGTCCAAGCACGTTTCAAAAACGGTTGTTTATATGGGAGCGAAAATCGATTGTGAAAGTGGAAAACTGGCACCTATAAACAGACTTCCAAAGTCGATTTAGGAGTGTTTACATCATCACCCACAAACAGTATTGCCAAACAGACTTACGAAAACCAGTTTTGGGAGGGGCTTATTGGTACCACAGATACCCTCCACCACACACCATTAGGTGGCTAGTTGGAGAAGGTTGTAGATGCAGAGGAAGAACTAGTCCCTGACAGATTAAACAGATTATACAACCAATTTGCAAAGAGGGAGAAGAGACAGTTTCTACAAGCTATCGCCCTATTTCATTACGCTCAGTTTTTTCTAAGGTACTGGAGAAGCTGATGCATAACTGAATGGTTGAGCATCTTAGTAGACACAGCATCCTCAGCAATAGCCATTTTGGTTTCCAAAAGGGGTATAAATAGGGGATACAATACACACATATATTGACAAAGTGTTGGAATCCACAATGACAATATGATCACTAAATATTTCTTGACCTGTTAAAAGCTTACTGAATAAATTTAAAACATTAAGAACGAGTGGAACAGCAAACAAGTGACCTGAATCTTACTTCTGTGCAGGAAGCAGAAAGTAATCACGGAAGGAATGCATGGCGGCAATGCATCTTCAGACTGGGGCTCTACTGCTATTGGAATGGCTCAAGTCTCAGTATTAGGAGAAGTGCTCATTCTGATATTTATAAATGATTTGCCGCTATACACATAACACGGAAAGCTGACCATGTTTGGTGATGACACCAACATATCAGCTACTAATCTCACAGTGAAAATATTAAGTGAGGTAGTAAATAAGGCATTTGCAAATGTGGTAAACTGGTTTGAAACTAATGAGCCTTCAGTCAATCTAAAAGAGATAAATCATGTTCATTTGTCCTCTAAAACTAATGTTGCAGATGAAATAAATCAAAAAAACGTGTGAGTGCCAGATCTTAAGGGATTAATTACTCCAAGATTTTTGGTCTGCATATAGATAGCAAACAGGAGTTTCACTATGATATTCAAGACCTGTGCAAAAGATTAAGCACAGAAACATTTGCCTTAAGAATTGTGTTTGACAGTAGCGAGATGAGCACAATAAAGCAGCATATTTCAGTTATTTTCACCCACTTATGGCCTAAAGTCTAATATTCTTCAGAAATCAACCATTATCAGAAAACAGAAGCGAGATATAGGAATCATACATGGAGTCTATCCCAGGCACTCATGCAGAAATCGTTCAGAAATCTTCAAATCCTTACAATTGTTTAATGTTTTTTCCTTGATGTCCTTTGCTTTAAAATACAGCAACTCACCCAAAACTGGTAGTTTGTACCATATTTATAGCCCTTGAGGGAAACTTGATATCCACTATGATCTAAAAAAAAGAGACTGTGGTCCATAAGGGGGCTGTGTACAGAGACATCAAGATTTTTGGTGCCCTCCCATCATAAACAGCATAAACTAAACTCAAATCTATATATATCTGTATATTCCTAGTGAAGAATGTATGGTAGCTCATATGTTAAACTACTCATTTGCTTTTGTTACTCATATATTATTTACATCTTTCATGTCATAACTCCATGTAATTATGTACTAAATAATAATGTTTTTTAAAGTGGACTTGTTTTGCATCCTGTGAACTGCTCACATATATAATAAATAAATAAATAAAATAGTTATAGCCGCTCGGGATTAGCCGAGAGGTCTAAGGCGCTGCAGTCATGGACTGTGCGGCTGACCCCGGCGGAGGTTTGAGTCCTCCCTCGGGCATGGTTATGTGCGTTTGTCCTTAGGATAATTTAGGTTAAGTAGTGTGTAAGCTTAGGGACTGATGACCTTAGCAGTTAAGTCCCATAAGATTTCACACACATTTGAACATTTTGAAAATAGTTATATGTTTCATGTATTTTTTAATAATGCTGTAGTTATCAATAACGTTCCAGACTGTCTGTTAGTTAAGTTCCTTTCAGAGTAAGCTAATACAATAGCTCCACACTTACGAATGATATACAACTGCTCACTCATTGAAAGATCCGAACCTAAAGACTGGAAAGCTGCACAATTCACACCAATACTCAAGAATATAAATAGGAGCAATCCACTGAATTACAGACCCATATCACCAGAGTCGATTTGCATTAGTATTCTGCAACATACACTGTGTTCGAAAATCATGAATCACCTTGAAGGAAACGATTTATTGATAAAGAACCAAGATGCATTTAGAAAATATCGTCCCTGTGAAACACAACTAGCTCTTTATTCCCACGAAGTAATGAATGCTATAGGAAGGGGATGTCAGATTTATTCCATATGTTCAGATTTCGTGAAGGCTTTTAACATTGTTCTTCACAAGCAGCTTCTAATCAAATTGCTCGCCTATGGAATATCGTCTCAGTTGTGTGACTGGATCTGAGATTTCTTCTCAGAAAGGTAACAGCTCATAGTAATTATGGAAAGTCATCATATAAAATGGAAGTAATATCTGGCTTTCCTCAACATAGTGCTATGGGCCCTCTGCTGTTCCTGGTGTACATAAACGATTTCGAAGACAGTCTGAGCAGCACTCCTAGATTGTCTGGAGATGGTGCCGTCATTTACCACCTTGAATGCCATTAAATAATCAAATCAATTGCAAAATGATTTAGACCAGATATCTGTATGGTGTAATTAGCGCCAATTGATTCTAATGAATGAAAAGTGTGAAGCCATTCACATGATTACTTATAGGCATCCACTAAATTTTGCTTACACAATAAATCACACAAATCTAAAGACTGCATACTCAGCTAAATATTTAGGGATTAAAATTATGACTAACTTGAATTGGACCAATCACACAGATAATGTTGTAGGGAAATCAAACAAAAAACTATGTTTAACTGGCAGAACACCCTTCTGAAGTGACTGCTTACACAACGCATTTCCGCCCTCCTCTGGAGTGCTGCTGTGTGCAGTGGGATCTGCATCAGACAGAACAGACGGAGGACATTGAAAAACTACAAAGAAGGGCAGCTCGTTTTATACCATAACAAAATAGTGGAGAGAGAGCTACGGATATGTTACGTGGCTTGGTGTGGTAATCATTAAAACAAAGGTGTTTTCGTTGCAGCACGATGTTCTCACGTAATTTCAATCTCCAACTTTGTCCTCAGAGTGTGAAAATATTTGGCTAGTGCCTACCTGCATAGGGAAAAGCTAACATTACAATAAAAGAAGAGAAGTCAGAGACTGGACAGAAAGATTTAAGCTTTCGTTTTTCCTGCACACTGTTTGAAAGCGGAACAACAGAGAAAGAACTTAAAGCGCTTCGATGAATCTCCAGCCAGGTACTTAATTGTGAACTGCAGAGCAATCATATAACAGTAGACAGAGACTTACTGCTTCCTCAATCAGTTACTTCTTATCAAGCCTACTGTATGTGAAAAAGTTATACATACATACATACATAAATACTTGTTCCATAAACGATGAATACTACATTTCATAATGATGTGGACTGTGTTATTTTAACATATGTTCCATTTACACAAAATAATTAATTTTTATTTTTTATTTTATTTTAATTTTTACAGTTGTACTACTCCATATCTAAAAATTCATCTATTGAGTCCAATGAGTAGTCATTCAGAAATACTTTTAACTTGTTTTTAAATATTGGCTGGCCATTTGTAAGACATTTTTTTGCTATTTTGCAAATGAACAAAGATTTTTGTGGCAGCATAATTCTTCTCTTTCTGTGCCAAAGTGAGATTTAACCAAGAATGGTGAAGATCATCGTTTCTTCTAGTGTTGTAGCTACTCATGTTGCTGTTATTTTTGAATTGGGTTGGTTTGTTAATAACAAATTTCATAAGTGAATATATCTGTTGCGAATGTACTGTGAATATCTCAAATTCCTCAAATAAATGTCTGCAAGGTGATCTTGGGTGGTCTTTAGCCATTGTTATTACATACTTTTGTGGAAAGAATTCTTCTTCTCTTAATAATGAGTTATCCCAAAATATGAAGACATGTGAAAGCAGTGAATGAAAATAGGTACAGTAGTCTAATTAACTGATACGTTTATCACCAAAATTAGCAGTAATCCTAATAGCATAACTAGCTGAACCTAACCGTTTCTGCAGATCATCAATATGTTTATTACAATTCAATTTCACCTCAGTGCACACACGAGAAATTTTGAAAATTATGCCTTAGTAACAGACTTCTGTTCATAGTCTATGTTTATCAGTGGTGTTATGCCATTTATGGTACAGAATTGTACATAACATATTTTCTCAAAATTTAGTGAGAGCCCATTTGTAGGGAACCCCTTCATAATTTTCTGAAAGACATTATTTACAGTTTCCTCAGCTGGTTCTTGTTTGTTAGGTGTGGTTACTATACTTGTATTATCAGCAAAAAGAATTAGTCTTTCATCTTCATGAATACAGAGTGGCAAGTCATAAATATATATTAAGAACAATAATGAACCCAAAGGGACACCATTCTTGATACCTCACCAGTTAGAGGACTGCGCTGATTTTTGCAGACTATCTGTACTGTTAATTTCAACTTTCTCCATTCTTCCTGTTAAATATGAATTAAACCATTTGTGCACTTTACCACTCATACCATAATATGTAAGTCTTATTTTGATGATTCATACAGTGAAAATCCTTTGAGAGATCACAAAATATCCCAATGGATGATGTTTAATTATTCAGGGCATTTAATATTTGACCAGTCAAAGCACATATAGCATTTTCTGTTGAAAAGCTTTTCCAAAAACCAAACTGACATTTTGTTAGTATTTCATTTTTACAAATATTTGATGCTATTCTTGCATAAATTGCTTTTTCAAGAAATTTGGATGAAGCTGTGAGAAGTGAGACTGGGTGGTAGTTATTAGCATCAGACCTGTCCAATTTTTGCAACGATTTAACAATAGTGTTTTACACTGGTTTAACAATAGTGTATTTCAGTCTGTCTGAAAAAATGCACTGTTTCAGTGAGATACTACATATGTGGCTGAGAATCCTACTTATCTGTTGGGAACAAGTTTTTGGTACTCTGTTGGAAATGTCATCATTCCATGTGAGATTTTACTTTTGAGTGAATTTATTATTTCCTAATTTTAGTAGCTAAGGTGGATTGAACTTTAGTTTTATCTGATTGCATGCGTATTGCCTCTTCCATATACTGCCTTGCATTTCCTAATGAGTAGCTGTATTCTATTTTCTCTGCAACACTTAAAAATGATTAAAAATCCCAGACATAATGCATAACGTTCTGGACTTTTTAATAATTTTTCTTAATACAGTGCAGTAGTTTTTATAATGTTTCACTGCTTCTGATGATAGCTCCTTCTAGCTATAAGATACATTTTCCTTTTCTGTTTACAAGATATCTTTATCGTTTTAGTAAGTCCCTTTAAACATCATCAAATAGCTACTTACTAGAATTTATAAAGAGGTTTTGGGTCAGATATATGCAAGTAGAAAATTGGATATGAAACTATTCGTCAGTTTTTATTAAAAAAAAAAAAAAAAAAGCACGAAAACGCAGGTCAGTGACGCACTGCATATCAGAAAATAATCCGAAGTACAGTCAGCTGGTAAGTTAGAATCAGAAAAAATATGTGAGTGTAACAGCGTAGCTCTCTCAAAAAAGCAAACACTTAGCAATGAATGTGCGAGGAATGCTAAAAACGTGTTGTAAAAGAAAATCTGTGCCTAAGGTGTTGCTCCTGGCTTCACGGAAAGTCGGCATAAGTGAACCTAAAATTCATAAATGATGATTTCTTGTGGTGCTGCCAGGACTTTTTACGTAAGTGTTTATGTGACAAAAAGATCGATCGCCAATCTGAAGTGAATGCAAAAGTAAGTATTATTAAAATGCTGCAAAAAGAAATTGAATCCCTCAAAGAAGACTTGTTAACGTTCAAAACGAAAACACTGAGCTTTTGCGCCAAGAAACTATGATAAGGAGTACTACATCTCTGAAAAGCTAGAAAATCTGTGGATGTGAAGCGAGCCAAACTGCATTTCAAAATGCGATAATGTAACGCTTGTGAAGCAGTACAATAGAAAGCAGAAACATTACCACTTAAAGATGAATATGTGGAACTTATTCCTGAAAAAAAACTGTGACTCAAACAACTCCCAAACAGTGATCGATGCAAACAAGGTAATATGCAGTACACAGAGGGATATCAATGCGAGCTCCCTGCAAAACGAGCGTTTCACGTCACGTGAATCAAAACAAAGAGTAAACTTAGTAGGCGTAAATAGCACGTATAAATGTGTAAGTGAGAAGTTGTAGATCAAAAGAGGCAGACATCATAGTATCAAAAACGTAGCTGTAAATGAATTCCTTATAACTAGCGATTCCATGTTGAAAAATGTCATAGTGCCAACCTGTGAAACTGATGTCCACCAGAGAATGAGGTATCATCAGCTCAATGACAATTTTAAAAACATGATGAATTCAAGAGAAAACTTCGAAAAAAAAACAAAAATTACAAAGGCATTTTCATCCTAATTAGATCAAATTTTCTCTGACGATAGAGTGAAGAGGAAATTATAAGCGAATCGAAAAATATAATCCGATCAGGTAGAAAAATCTAACCTGCTTCCAGGATTGTGATATCAGGAGGTAGGTGAGTGACAGCTGTATCGATCGAATCAACTGAAGATTTAATGAGATTTGTGATAGATTAGGTGCTATATTTGTAAAGTCAAATAAGTTTTTATCTGAGGAATGTTTTGGTAAAGATGGTCTGCATTTAAATAGATTATGCTCGATGACCTTCAGGAAGAAGTTTATAGATGTTTGTATAATCATTAAAAATAAGGGGGACTGATATCTACTGGAGGGGATGTAAAAGAAAAAAACTGGTTAGCTGTAAATAAAACTGCCAAATATTGTATATGGAAATTAATGCTTAATACCATTAAAACCAGTGAAAATTCTTATCTGATGCACTGGACTATAAATGACTTGAACTCGAAATCTTCCTCCAACCTAACTACAAATTTGATGTTTTGCAAAGATTACTAGCTTAAATGAACATTCCCTTAGCTGTAATACAATAGATATTATAAATAAAATTGAAAATTACAGCGTTTCAAGCAGCTATTGCAAAGAGAAAAATCTCACAGAGGTTGCTGCATACTCCTGGATTCTTCTATAAGCCTTGAAGTGAAAACAGATTTTAATTCTTTAAATGACGACTGTATATTTGAAAGTGGTTGCATAGAGCTTAAAGTTCTTAACATGTTAGTCACTTACTTGACAGAATTTCAGAACAGCCATTAACTACACCATTCCTCTATAAATTCCATTCCATGATAGATAAACTAAAGAAAATCAGACAAAATATAATAGCTGCTGATTTTAATATCAACACTGAGCATGACAACAAGAATCAACAAAATTTATTGACTCAGTTAAAAAGTATATTTTTAAAATAAATTTTTCGAACTTCAACAGAGAAAATATTCAATCAACAACATGCATTGATAACACTGTAACACATTACTCTTTCGATAATGTACATAAATTTAGTCTAGACTTAGGAATTTCTGATTTCCTTACTGGTATTTAGCACTGGCACCATAAGAATGTGCGAACAGCGTCGATTAGTTCGAGGTGTGTGGTTAGCAGATACTTTCACCAGCAGCAATTTACATATCTAAGATCACACCTGTCCCTCACTACAGTTACCTCTGAAACATTCTAAATTGATGGCTATATTGCCTCTCCTCTGAATAGAGTGATATTTACCTCTTCTTTCTTGAAGAAAGGAAAGCGCCATCCACCACCGTAATAAAGAATGCAATACAATAAACCATAAATAATGCCACCCTTTTATCTGAAGATTGCAGGCTACATTGCATCCAGGTACCATTTTCAGAATGAGTAATTATAGAAATGACAGAAACTGCCTCCCTTTCCAGAAGCTATTCTGTGAAAAATTTTTACACAATAACCATAGCTGTCAGAGACATACACATCATTCCATCCTGAATCAAAGACAGGAAATGACCAATAGTTGAAGAGTGAAAAGTTTGATATCAGTAAAGGAAACATTAGACTACAGATATATGTTCATCTTGTTTTGTACATATCTCCTTTCGGTGTAGACATGTTTATACTGCTTCTTTACATTGCTCTGTGTACTGATACTTACTGAATAACATATATTTTATTGCTGAATAAAAATAATATCTATCACAACTGCCCCCTCCTGTATACTAGCGTTGTCCTAAATCATTGGACTACAGCATACAGTAGTAGTGCATTTTACAAACATACATAAAATAAATAATCAAATTTTGGATGTGATTACCACTTAAACTAATTTTTTGACTGGTTGGGGGTCAAATCCCATTGATTGCGACCCAGTTTATATCTTATTTATCCTCTACAAATGTCATCTTTACTTATATTACAAATAATGAAATTTACAAATAATGAAATTTACAAAACTTTAAGGTTTCATGTTCTGAAATATCATGAACTGACGAAGGGCATGTTTGAATTTAAGTCTTCTGCTGCGTTATTGAGGTGGGACTACCACCCATAGTTTGCACATCCACATCTCCACATTTTAAGCAGTGTTCATTGTGAGCATGCCTTTTGACACCATCAGTGCAATCACAGAGAACAGTTTAGCCTCGGGTCTATAACTTTGTAGATGATGACAAACTGCATGTCATTATAGTGTCCAGAGAGTAGCTCCATAGGGTAGTTGCATGCTGAAGTGTGTTTGGTTAAAAGGTTTGATGCTGCAATGGAGAATCCGTAAAGTTCTGTCCGTGGACCACCTCGTCCATCACATATTTCAGTGTCCAAAAGGTCCAGCGTCATTGGCATCACATCGAGAGATCACCATATTCCCGCTAAGTCCATGAATTGATTGCTTTAATTCGTCATTCATAGTGAAGATCGGCTTCCAAAGCCACTATAAAGGGCACTTAGAACATCTCCAACCCTGTAGGCTCACACAAGTTTGATCACTGCATCACACAAGTGTGTATTCCTCATTCAACACACGCTAAAAATGTGCTATGTGGACATTTTTTCTTAAAGTATCTTTTCATTTCAAATATGTTATTAAACATCCTTTTCATGTACAGTTTTCCTTACATGTCTTCATATAAGTGCATAACATTTTACATGACTTACAATACACAAATAAATTAAAACATGACATTTATATACAAGTTATATGTAAATCTGTCACATCATTTTCGATGTTTGCATAACAATACTTAAATACAAGTGAATAGCATTTAAGAAGTCGCTTCCACCTTGAAAATTTGTAAGGCTGAAAGGAGTCTTCTGGGATACACTTATATGCAGCACCTGAATGTTGTAATGATACTAATGTAAACTGAAATGAAACTATTACATCGTAAATGATGTATGTCTCTGATAGGCTCTATAAAGTGGATCGCTGACTTAACACAACTGAAGAACCAAGGACACTGCTTCTGCTCTGAGAGGAATAAGAGAGCACTTGACGCCAGCCGAAGTGGCCGTGCGGTTCTAGGCGCTACAGTCTGGAACCGCGTGACCGCTACGGTCGCAGGTTCGAATCCTGCCTCGGGCATGGATGTGTGTGATGTCCTTAGGTTAGTTAGGTTTAAGTAGTTCTAAGTTCTAGGGGACTGATGACCACAGCAGTTAAGTCCCATAGTGCTCAGAGCTATTTGAACCATTTTTTTTAGAGCACTTGGTGCACAGCAGTGAGTGTGTATCAGTCTGTGAGCGAAAGAGGATGCAGCAGACAGTTTTAGTGGTGTGCTCTGTAAAGCCACCAAATGCTAGATTATAATGTAGGAGTTTTTCATACCAATATATTGTGTTTCACCACATATAAAATACGTAGTTCAATAAAATGACTGATTTTATAATGGAATGTAAAGTGAAGTGATGAAACGTAAAATTATTTGTGACAAGAAACGATTATGGGATTGATATTACAAAAGAGCTTTATGAGTACATGTATTATTGGAAATATAAATGTGGAAGCAGAAGTCTTCTCGCAATTAGGGTAAGGAAATTAATTTTTTATTACTTTCCTTTGGCAACGCGATAGTGTAAATGAGTTGGCTGATAATTGGTAACAGTGAGCTCTGTGTTGAGTAACCCCAGAATGTATGTGAACAGATTGGATGAATAGGCTGATTAGATATTTCCCTCTCGTAACGTTTCTAAGACTTGTTAACACGGGTAAACGTAATTTGATGATTTGTCTTTATGCTTTTTAGAGATGTTAGATAATACTTTCTGTAGAAATCTCAATGTTTGTGACTATGTCACCAAGGAAAAGTTTTCATTCAGTTAAAAGAAGGTAATTATTCTGAGTAATAGTATATTTTATTCTTCTTGATAAATGTAAATGTCATGTGACTAGGCCCTCCCATCGGGTAGACCGTTTGCTGGGTGCAAGTCTTTCTATTTGATGCCACTTCAGCGACCTGCGCGACGTTGGGGATAAAATGATGGTGATTAGGACAAGAGGACACCCAGTCCCTGAGACAAGAAAAATCTCCAACCTAACCGGGAATCGAACCCAGGCCCTTAGGATTGACATTCTGTTGCACTGACCACTCAGCTACCAGGGGCGGACATTCTTCTTGATGATAGAGCTGAATGTAACATGATCCACCGTCGCCGCTTTAGAGGTAAGACACTTTTATTTTTTTGTCATGTGCACAGGGATCAAAGTTATCAGTTATTGAACAGGGGCAGAGAATTCAGTCCCTAAGGGGCTGATTGTATTTTACAGTGACTGTATATCTTTATTGGTATTGAGAGTTGCATTGCTGTACCGTAGGTGCAACTACAACAGAGGGGTACCTGTTGAGAGGCCAGATAAACGTGTGGTTCCTGAAGAGGGGCAGCATCTTTTTCAGTAGTTGCAGGGACAACAGTCTGGATGATTGACTGATCTGGCCTTGTAACACTAACCAAAATAGCCTTGCTGTGCTGGTACTGCGAACGGCTGAAAGCAAGGGGAAACTACAGCTGTAATTTTTACCGAGGGCATGCAGCTTTACTGTATGGTTAAATGATGGAGGCGTCCTCTTGGGTAAAATATTCCGGAGGTAAAATAGTCCCCCATTCAGATCTTTGGGCGGGGACTACTCAGTAGGACGTTGTTATCAGGAGAAAGAAAACTGACGTTCTACGGATCAGAATGTGGAATGTAAAATCCCTTAATCGGGCAGGTAGGTTATAAAATTTAAAAAGGGAGATGGATACATTAAAGTTAGATATAGTGGGAATTAGTGAAGTTTGGTGACAGGAGGAACAAGACTCCTGGTCAGGTGAATACAGGGTTATAAATAAAACATCAAAAAGGGGTAATCCAGGAGTAGATTTAATAATGAATAAATCATACGAATGCACGCAAGCTACTACAAACAGCACAGTGAACGCATTATTGTAGCCAAGATAGATACAAAGCCCACACCTACCACAGTAGTACAAGTTTATATGCCAACTAGCTCTGCAGATGACGAAGAGATTGATGAAATGTATGATGAGATAAAAGATATTATTCAGGTAGTGAAGGGAGACGAAAAATTAATTGTCATGGGTGACTAGAACTCGATAGTAGGAAAAGGAAGAGAAGGAAACGTAGTAGGTGAATATGGAATGGGTTATAGAATGAAAGAGGAAGCCGCCTGGTAGAATTTTGCACAGAGCACAACTTAATCATAGCTTACACTTGATTCAAGAATCATAAAAGAAGGTTGTATACATGGAAGAAGCCTGGAGATACTGGAAGGTCTCAGATAGATTACATAATGGTAAGACAGAGATTCAAGAACCAGGTCTTAAACTGTAAGACTTTTCCAGGAGCAGTGTGCTTGACAAGAATGGGGGAAAGAAATACAGTAGAAGAAGCATGGGTAGCTTTGAGAAATAGTGAAGGTAGCAGAGGATCAAGTAAGTAAAACGACGAGGGGTAGTAGAAATCCTTGGGTAACAGAAGAGATATTGAATTTAACTGATAAAAGGAGAAAATATAAAAACGCAGTAAATGAAGCAGGCGAGAAGGAATACAAACGTCTCAAAAATGAGATCGACAGGAAGTGCACAATGGCTAAGCAGGGATGGCTAGAGGACAAATATAAGGATGTAGAGGCCCCATTCACTAGGGGTAAGACGGACACTGCCTACAGCAAAATTAAAGAGACCTTTGGAGAAAAGAGAACCACTTGCATGAATATCAAGAGCTCAGATGGAAACCCAGTTACAAGCAAATAAAGGAAAGCAGAAAAGTGGAAGGAATATATAGAGGGTCTATATAAGGGCGATGTTCTTGAGGACAATACTATAGAAATGGAAGAGAATGTAGATGAAGATGAAATATGAGATACGATACTGCGTGAAGAGTTTGACAGAGCAGTAAAAGACCTAAGTGGAAAGAAGGCCCTGGGAGTAGACAACATTCCATTAAAAAAAAATGTCGTGTGACGAGGGCCTCCCGTTGGGCAGACTATTCGCCTGGTGCAACTCTTTCGATTTGACGCCACTTCGGCGACTAGCGTGTCGAACAACATTCCATTAGAACGCCTTGGGAGAGCCAGGCCTAACAAAACTCTACCATCTAGTGAGCAAGATGTATCAGACATGCGAAATACCCTCAGACTTCAAGAAGAATATAATAATTCCAATCCCAAGGAAAGCAGGTGTTAACAGATGTGAAAATTACCAAACTTTCAGTTTAATAAGCCACGGCTGCAAAATCTAACACGAATTCTTTACAGACGAATGGAAAAACTGGTAGAAGCCAACCTCGGCGAAGATCAGTTTGGATTCCGTAGAAATGTTGGAACACGTGAGGCAATAGTGACCCTAAGACTTATCTTAGAAAATAGATTAAGGAAAGGCAAACCTATGTTTCTAGTATTTGTAGACTTAGAGAAAGCTTTTGACAATGTTGACTGGAATACTCTCTTTCAAATTCTAAAGGTGGCAATGGTAAAATACAAGGAGCGAAAGGCGATTTACAATTTGTACAGAAACCAGATGGCAGTTATAAGAGCCAAGAGACATGAAAGGGAAGCAGTGGTTGGGAAGAGAATGAGACAGGGTTGTAGCCTCTCCCCGATGTTATTGAATCTGTATATTTAGCAAGCAGGAAAGGAAACAAAAGAAAAATTCAGAGTAGGTATTAAAATCCATGGAGAAGAAATAAGAACTTTGAGGTTCACCGATGACATTGTAATTCTGTCAGAGACAGCAAAGGACCTGGAAGAGTAGCTGTACGGAATGGACAATCTTTTAAAAGGAGGATATAAGATGAACATCAACATAAGCAAAACGAGGATAATGGAATGTAGTCGAATTAAATCGGGTGGTGCTGCGGGAATTGGATTAGGAAATGAGAGGCTTAAAGTAGTAAATGAGTTTTGCTATTTGTGGAGCAAAATAAATGATGATGGTCGAAGTACAGAGGATATAAAAGATAGACTGTCAATGGCAAGGAAAGCGTTTCTGAAGAAGAGAAATTTGTTATCATCGAGTACAGATTTAAGCGTCAAGAAGTTGTTTCTGAAAATATTTCTATGGAGTGTAGCCATGTATGGAAGTGAAACGTGGATGATTAATAGTTTGGACGATGCACTCAGTGTTGTAGTTGTTAGAGTAAAGGACAAGGACTGTGTTGCCGGCCACGGTGGTCTAGTGGTTCTAGGTGCGCAGTCCGGAACCGCGGGACTGCTACGGTCGCATGTTCGAATCCTGCCTCGGGCATGGATGTGTGTGATGTCCTTAGGTTAGTTAGGTTTAAGTAGTTCTAAGTTCTAGGGGACTGATGACCACAGAAGTTATGTCCCATAGTGCTCAGAGCTATTTGAACTGATGTGTTGGTAAATGTGCCAACACCTTGTAGATAGAGGAGGCCGAAATGCACATGATCTAATGCAGACGGGCGTGAATTCTGGAACAGTATAAGTAGTGAATGCTAATAAGAAAAGTATGCAGCTCCTCGAATACTTAACTTTATTCTATCCTTGTGGTACATCGCTCTTGATAATACAAATAAGACTATCTTCAGATATGGTTAATGGCGCCTTGCTAGGTCGTAGCCATGGACTTAGCTGAAGGCTATTCTAACTGTCTCTCGGCAAATGAGAGAAAGGCTTCGTCAGTGTAGTCGCTAGCAAAGTCGTCGTACAACTGGGGCGAGTGCTATCCCGTATCTCGAGACCTGCCTTGTGATGGCGCTCGGTCTGCGATCACACAGTGGCGACATGCGGGTCCGACATGTACTAAATGGACCGCGGCCGATTTAAGCTACCACCTAGCAAGTGTGGTGTCTGGCGGTGACACCACATTCCTCCTCCGCAAATCGGCGAAAGGTCGTGTGATAAGGCTTCCGCCCGCCGTGGGGAGGACCCCATGTTGACGTATGCGATGAGGTGGGGAGCCTAACAAAGGCGAGGCTGTGCCACCCGCACCCGGCCATTCGGTCCGAGGGGAGCTAGGAAACGCCTGAAAACCTAGTCCAGGGTGCACGTCAACATGCGGTGTATGCGCCCGTAAAGAGACAGGAGGAGCCGAAGGGTCGACCTCCATTGCGTCAGGGTATCCGACGCGCGACGACGTCATGTGGTCCGGAGCGGGCAGGAGTTCCATGGCGGAGGACAGCTGGTCACGGGAAGCGATCGGCGGCGTGTGACCCAGGGAGGCGCTTGGCGGCTGCAGCGAAGCGTCGAATGCGGGCGGCGCCGGCGGGAGAACAGACGGCGGCGGCGGCGGCTGCTGCGGCGGCGCGTCGCCATGGGGCAAAATGGAAGGCATCGTCGGTAACACCTGGGGATGATGCGAGCCAGTAGATGTGTCCCCAGGGCGCTGACCGGACGGCACCGTCGCTGAAAGCAGACGGGGAGCGGCAGAACCCGTGCGACGACAGAGGCACAGCTGATTGGGATGCCGACGCACCTCACCAGAGGCCCCCAAAACCAAATACATCGCGCGGCCGAGGCAGCGAAGAATGCACCCTGCGAGCCAACGCCGTGAACCTCGATAGTTGCGATAAAATACAACGTCGCCTGGAGCAAAAGCAGGAGTCTGCCGCTGCACAGGAACCTGATGCGGCGGATGCAGCAAAGACATCAAGGATCGATGAGGACGACCGTGGAGCAACTCAGCCGGCGAGCGACCATCTCGGGGCTGAGAGCGATATGATGACAAAAAGAGCAACAACGCGTCCTCCCGAGAATGCGACTCTTTCAACTTCAACATCTGTGACTTGAAAGTCCGGACCAATCGTTCAGCGGCACCGTTTGACTGAGGCGAAAACGGCGCGGATGTCAGATGGTGAATACCATTGGCCTGGCAGAATGACTGAAATTCTGCGGACATGAATTGTGGGCCATTGTCGGAAACAATAGTGTGCCGTAGACCTTCAATGCAAAAGATAGCAGACAAAGCTTGGATGGTGGCAGATGACGTCGTGGAAGACATCCGGACAACAAAAGGAAAATTACTGAAGGCATCTACCAGAACCAACCATCGAGCATTCCAGAATGGACCAGCAAAATCTATGTGCAAGCGTTGCCAAGGGGAAGTGGCTTTTGGCCATGCAAAGACTTTCTGCGGCGGTGCGGATTGTTGTTCGGCACACGCCATGCAAGAAAAACACATATTCGTAATCGCAGCATCGATTCCGAACCAAGTACAGTGCTGACGAGCAAGTTGTTTCGTTCGCACTATACCCCAATGGCCTTGGTGAAGAAGCCGTAAGACAGAGGACTGTAACGAACGTGGGACCACGACTCGGGACTGATCATTATCAGAACGCAACAACAAAACACCACGTCGAACAAAAAGTCTCTCCTTATGAGCAAAGAATCGGCGAACCAACGGATCCTCGATCTGAGACTTTGACAAAGGCCATTGCATAGCAACAAAACGCAAAACGGTAGCAAGGACAGGGTCAGCAGCTGTGGCTGTAGCTACACGACGAAAATCAATCGGAAACGATTCGACCACTTCATCGGTTTCCGAATCAATGAACATGCAAGCAAGTTCGGAAGAATCGAGTGCTTTATCCTCAGCAACAGGCAAACGGGACAACGCATCGGCGTTTCCGTGCTTAGCAGTGGACCGATACAAGATATCGTAGCGGTACTGCGAGAGGAAAATAGACCAGCGAATGAATTTCTGCGCTGTACGCGGAGGTACAGGCTTGTTCGGATGAAAAAGCGATGTCAAAGGTTTGTGGTCTGTGATGATGGTAAAGTGACGACCATACAAGAAATCATGGAACTTAGTAACACCAAACACGAGAGCTAAAGCTTCTTTCTCTATCTGGGAATAATTTCTTTGCGCAGATGAGAGCAATTTGGACGCAAAGGTAATAGGGCGATCATGCGACCCATCTTTGTGCGCAAGCACAGCACCGATTCCGAAATCCGATGCATCTACCATCAACAAAAGGGGTTTCTGGGGATCGAATGGCGTAAGGCAAGTATTAGAAAGCAACGCCGACTTCAACTGGCGAAAGGCGCGTTCGCATTCCGTCGTCCAGACGAACGGAACACCCTTACGGCGTAAGCTATGAAGCGGAGCTGAAATGGAAGAGGCATTGCGCAGAAAGCGATGATGATAGTTAATTTTACCCAACACACTCTGTAGCTGCTTCACATTTTGTGGTGAAGGCAAATCTTGTATGGCACGGAGGTGCTCTGGACTCGGATGTATGCCTTGGGCATTGATGACATGTCCCAGGTATGGTAAGTCACGAGCAAAAAACTCACATTTGTCCTTCCGCAAGCGAAGACCACGTTGGCGCAATACCTGAAATAATGTTCGTAGGTGTGCTAAGTGCTCGTCTGCCGTCTTTCTGGAGATCACAATATCGTCCAGATAGTTCGCAGCAGAAGGGACCGACGCACAAATAGTTTGTAAATATTGCTGAAACAATGCAGGGGCGGATGCACACCCGAATGGCAGTCTTTTGAAGCGGTACAAACCAAGATGCGTGTTAACCACCAAGACGCGCTGGGATTCGGCGTCCACTGGGATTTGCAAGTACGCATCTGCTAGGTCCAACTTGGAAAAGTATTTACCCCGGCACAGTTTATCAAAAAGATCTTCCGGGCGGGGTAAGGGAAAAGTTGCAATCACGAGTTGTGGATTCACTGTTGCATTGAAGTCCACACAAAGTCTCAGTTTTCCGGAAGGTTTTGGCAAAATTACTAAGGGTGAGGCCCAGAGAGAAGCTTGCACACGTTCAATTACACCTTGGGATTCTAAATCGTTTAATGTTCTTGCGACCTCATCACGCAATGCGTGGGGAACATTGCGCGCTCGGAAAAATTTCGGTTGCGCGTTTACTTTCAGTTCCAAGTGTGCTTCATAGTTCTTAGCGCAACCAAGGCCCGGGGCAAAAATTTCTGCAAATTCTTCACACAAACGAGAAACACTGTCTGAACTCACAGTCTGATTCACTGATAGGACCTGATTTACAATAGACATGTTAAACAACTGAAATAAATCTAAACCAAACAAGTTCACTGCAGTAGAAGAACGAAGAACGTAAAACGGCACAAGTTTTGTTTGTCCCTTGTATGTTGCAAGAAGAGTGCACTGTCCTAACACAGGTATCTGCTGTCCTGAATAACTTTTTAACTGAACATTTGCGGCCCGCAACGGAGGTCTGCCCAGTTGTTTGTACGTGTCATGATTGAGCAATGAAACTGCAGCTCCGGTATCGAGCTGGAATGGTATGACCCTGCCATTAAAGTCCAAATCTACAAAAAGTTTATTGTCCTGCTGGCGACAAGAGCGACTGTCTCGTGCAATTTGAACTGATACAGGTACAGCATCACTTGCTAATTGACGTGATTTCCGGCGACGTCGGCGCACACTTTTTGTGGGATGAACACAGTCACTGTTAGAGAAAGTGGCACTGGGCGGAGTGGAATTAACTACATGAATGTCCATGGGCGAAGGTCTACGAGCTTGAGTGTCCTTGGTTCGATTCCGGCGCGAAGCAAAAGGCCTGGAATGATTATGATTGTCTGATCTGAGCTTTTTCTGGGAAACACTTTGAACATGTCCTTTCTTATTACAGAAAAAGCAAGTAGCTTGGCGTGACGGGCAATTGTCACGCGAATGTCGAGTTGCACACCGCGGGCATGATTTCACTGCAGTTGTACGCTGGCGCGGCACACCTGGTTTAGAGCGTGGCGGCAGCTGCACAGACGTGCGCAAGGGCAGTGCACCGGGCCGCGCAGCGCGCCCGGCGGGCCGGTTAATGTTACACACTGCTGGCGAAGTTTCAAAAGATTCCTGAGCACAGTCAAGTGTGTCTTGCCTATCTAATATGTCTATCACTTGTTGAAGGGAGGGATTGACTAGTTTCAATATCTGTTCCCGTATGCGAACATCAGAAACGTTCTGTGCAATTGCATCACGCACCATAGTATCGGAATAAGGAAGGCCACAGTCACATTCAAACGCACAATCCCTAGTAAGGCCTTGCAAAGTTGCAACCCACTCCCTATTAGTTTGACCGGCCGTATGTTTTGTACGAAAGAACGTATACCTCTTTGCAACTACATTAACTGTTTCTTTGAAATAGGCGTCCAATGCCGACAAAATTTCTTCGTAGGACAGAGTTGCTACGTCGCGTCGGGGAAACAATTTCACTATCACACGGTACGTTTGCACCCCTACACACGACAATAAATGAGGCTGCTGCTCGTTACCTTGAATTCTGTAGGCGGCGAGATGAAATCCAAACTGGTGGGACCACTCGGTCCACGATTCCACGTCTGGGTCGTAGGGCTTAAAAGGCGGTGCAACTGCATGTTGTGGCTGCGGTAGCGGTGAAGCGGCGGCTGCCGCATCGGTTTGAATGGCACGTTGACCCTGGACGAGCTGTCCAAGGGCATCCAATAACGCCTGCGTCTGTTGATTCTGCAAGCGATAAAATTCGGACAGTACATCTGGCGAAGCCATGACACAAGTAAATGTAAGCAATTAGAAAGAACACGTTTCCCTCGTCGCCAATGATGTGTTGGTAAATGTGCCAACACCTTGTAGATAGAGGAGGCCGAAATGCACATGATCTAATGCAGACGGGCGTGAATTCTGGAACAGTATAAGTAGTGAATGCTAATAAGAAAAGTATGCAGCTCCTCGAATACTTAACTTTATTCTATCCTTGTGGTACATCGCTCTTGATAATACAAATAAGACTATCTTCAGATACGGTTAATGGCGCCTTGCTAGGTCGTAGCCATGGACTTAGCTGAAGGCTATTCTAACTGTCTCTCAGCAAATGAGAGAAAGGCTTCGTCAGTGTAGTCGCTAGCAAAGTCGTCGTACAACTGGGGCGAGTGCTATCCCGTATCTCGAGACCTGCCTTGTGATGGCGCTCGGTCTGCGATCACACAGTGGCGACATGCGGGTCCGACATGTACTAAATGGACCGCGGCCGATTTAAGCTACCACCTAGCAAGTGTGGTGTCTGGTGGTGACACCACATGAACCATTTGAACCATTTGACTGTGTTCTGCTCATGGATGATTTTAATGCCAGGATTGGAAATCGAACAGAAGGGTATGAATAGGTTATGGGTAAATTTGGAGAGGATATGGAGGCCAACAGGAACGGGAAACAACTCTTGGATTTCTGTGCCAGTATGGGCTTTGTAATCACAAACTCCTTTTTTAAACATAAGAACATTCACCGATACACTTGGGAAGGCAGGGGAACCAGATCTGTCATTGACTATATAATAACAGATCAGGAATTCAGGGAGGCTGTGAGGGACACACGCGCATTCAAGGGATTATTTGATGACACTGATCACTATTTAATCTGCAGTGAAATTGATATTGTGAGGCCGAAAGTGCAGGAGGTCAGGTCAGGAGGATAAGGGTGGAGAAACTTCAGGATAAGGAAATCAGGCACAAGTACATAACAGTGATCTCAGAAAGGTACCAGTTAGTTGAATGTAGTCAATTACAGTCATTGGAAAAGGAATGGACAAGGTACAGGGATACATTACTAGAAGTGGCTAAAGAATGTCTCGGAACAGTTGTGTGTAAAGGTAGGATGAAGCAAACAGCTTGGTGGAATGACACAGTCAAACCAGCCTGTAAAGGGAAAAAGAAGGCGAATCAAAAATGGCTACATACTAGAACTCAGGTAGACAGAGAAAGTTATGTTGAAGAAAGAAACAAAGTGAAACAGATAATTACAGCATCCAAGAAGAAATCTTGGGAAGACTTTGGAAACAGGTTGGAGACTTTGGGTCAAGCCGCTGGAAAACCATTCTGGAGTGTAAATAGCAGTCTTCAAAAGGGAGGTAAGAAGGAAATGACAAGTATTTTGGACAGGTCAGGAAAACTGCTGGTGAATCCTGTTGATGCCTTGGGCAGATGGAGGGAATATTTTGAAGAGTTGCTCAATGTAGGTGAAAATACGTTCAGTAAAGTTTCAGATTTCGATGTACAATGGGATAGGACTGATGATGGAAATAGGATCACATTTGAGGAAGTGGAGAAAATGGTCAATAGATTGCAGTGCAATAAAGCGGCTGGGGTGGATGAAATTAAGTCGGAACTCATTAAATACAGTGGAATCTCAGGTCTTAAATGGCTTCACAGGATAATTGAAATGGCGTGAGAGTCGGGACAGGTTCCATCAGACTGGACGAAAGCAGTTATCCCACCAATCTTTAAACATGGAAACAGAAAAGATTGTAACAACTACAGAGGTATATCTTTTATCAGCATTTCGGGTAAAATCTTCCCAGGTATTGTTGAAAGGAAAGTGCGAGTATTAGTTGAGGACAAATTGGATGAAAATCAGTGTGGGTTTAGGCCTCTTAGAGGTTGCCAGGACCAGATCTTTAGCTTACGGCAAATAATGGGGAAGTGTTACGTGTGGAACAGAGAATTGTATCTATGCTTTATAGATCTAGAAAAGGCATATGACCGGGTTCCTAGGAGGAAGTTATTGTCTGTTTTACGAGATTATGGAATAGGAGGCAAACTTTTGCAAGCAGTTAAAGGTCTTTACATAGATAGTCAGGCAGCAGTTAGATTTGACGGTAAATTGAGTTCATGGTTCAGAGTAGTTTCAGGGGTAAGACAAGGCTGCAACCTGTCTCCACTGTTGTTCGTATTATTTATGGATCACATGTTGAAAACGATAGACTGGCTGGGTGAGATTAAGATATGTGAACACAAAATAAGCAGTCTCGCATATGCGGATGACTTAGTTGTGATGGCAGATTCGATTGAAAGTTTGCAAAGTAATATTTCAGAGCTAGATCAGAAATGCAAGGACTATGGTATGAAGATTAGCATCTCCAAAACGAAAGTAATGTCAATGGGAGAGAGATATAAACGGATTGAGTGCCAAATAGGAGGAACAAAGTTAGGTGGACGGTTTCAAGTACTTAGGATGCATATTCTCACAGGATGGCAACATAGTGAAAGAACTGGAAGCGAGGTGTAGCAAAGCTAATGCAGTGAGCGCTCAGCTACAATCTACTCTCTTCTGCAAGAAGGAAGTCAGTACCAAGACTAAGTTATCTGTGCACCGTTCAATATGTCGACCAACTTTGTTGTATGGGAGCGAAAGCTGGGTGGATTCAGGTTACCTTATCAATAACGTTGAGGTTACGGATATGAAAGTAGCTAGGATGATTGCAGGTACTAGTAGATGGGAGCAATGGCAGGAGGGTGTCCACAATGAGGAAATCAAAGAAAAACTGGGAATGAACTCTATAGATGTAGCAGTCAGGGCGAACAGGTTTAGATGGTGGGGTCATGTTACACGCGTGGGAGAAGCAAGGTTACCCAAGAGACTCATGGGTTCAGCAGTAGAGGGTAGGAGGAGTCGGGGTAGACTAAGGAGAAGGTACCTGGATTCGGTTAAGAATGATTTTGAAGTAATAGGCTTAACATCAGAAGAGGCACCAATGTCAGCACTGAATAGGGGATCATGGAGGAATTTTATAAGGGGGACTATGCTCCAGACTGCACGCTGAAAGGCATAATCAGTCTTAAATGATGATGATGATGATGATGATGATGATGATGATGATGATGATGAAGAAGAAGAAGAAGAAGAAGAGAATAGAGGCTTTCGAAATATGGTGTTACACAAGAGTGCTGAAGATTAGATGGGTAGATGACATAACTAATGAGGAGGTATTGAATAGAATTGGAGAGAAATTTGTTGCACAACTTGACTAGAGGAAAGGTTCGGTTGGTGGGGCATATTCTGAGGCATCAAGGTATCACCAATTTAGTATTGGAGGGCACCGTGGAGGGTAAAAATCGTAGAGGGAGACCAAGATATGAATACACTAAAGAGATTCAGAAGGATGTAGGTTGCAGTAGGTACTGGGAGATGAAGGAGCTTGCACAGGATAGAGTAGCATGGAGAGCTGCATCAAAACAGTCTCAGGACTGAAGACCATGACAACAACAACATCAGTTAGTAGTACCTTTGGTTTACCTACTCTTCTCAAATAGTCTCCCTCAATTCCTTTTCTAATGTTTGTGGCTGTTGCATTTTAATGGCATACATTTTGACATGTTTCGAGAAAATTTTGTATAGTGCTACTATGTATATTACTCCTCCTTTACTTCTTGGATATGGACCAGCTATGTCCAGGGATACAATATCTAGCCTTTTTTAAGTATTGGGTGTAACTCAGTATATTTTGACACATTGGACTGTTTTGATTTTTGACATATTGCACACTTTCTTAATACCTGTAGGACTCATCTTCTCAAATGTGGAAAATAGCAAATTGTTGCAATTTTTGCAGTAGATTTGCCCACTCCATAATGTCGCCATACTTCATGTGTGGGTCTTATACATTCGTCAGTATAATCTTCCAGGATACACATACACACCATTGATCAGATCTTTCATGTTTCCTATGAAACAAAACGTCTTGTACTCCTGATACCATTTACTTACCTTTACACCTTCATCTCGCTTAGGGTTTTGCATGACTTAACTCCATCTGCGATCTTGCTGTTGCATAATTTTCATCTGCTTACAAAATTTGTAATAATCAGACTGTTGTGTTGTACCTTGTATTAATAACATTTTGATTTCTGCATCTTGCTCTGTTATTTCACTAAATTCCTCTAAACCTAGTGATAGCCTATACAAGGCGACTGCAACAACGTTCTGACTTCCCTCGACGTAAATAATCTCAAAATTAAATTCTTGTAAATATAGACACCACCTAGCTAATCTACAGTGCAGTAGTTTACATGTTAAAAGAAATGACAGTGACTGGTGGTCACAATAAACTTTCGTATTCTTGCTTCCAAAAAATATTCAAACTTTTTAAATGCCCAAATTACCGCTATACTTTCCAATTCTGACACTGACTAAGATCTTTCTGCTTCTGATAACGTGTGACTAGTAAAACTGATGACCTTGGGTACTTCCTTACCTTCTTCCTTTCACATCTGGAATAAGCATCCCCCAGGCCTTGAGATGAGGCATCTGTGCATAGACAAAAATCCTTGGACACGTCGGGGTGGCTAAGAATGTCTGCATTTATTAATGTCTGCTTAATTGTATTAAAGTCATCTTTTGACACTTATCATCCCATAACCAAAGCCTATTTTTTCGTAACAAGTTGAACAATGCATCACTGTTCATCAATTGTTGTGGTACCAATTTACGAAAAAACGAAGTTAGTCCTAAAAAGGCTTTTAGTTGTTTTTTATTCCTTGGAGCTGGACAATTGCGTATGGCAACAAGTTTTTTCAGATCAGGTGATATACAGAGATTCAGGGAGAGCATAAGGGAGCAATTGACAGGAATGGGGGAAATAAATACAGTAGAAGAAGAATGGGTAGCTCAGAGGGATGAAGTAGTGAAGGCAGCAGAGGACCAAGTAGGTGAAAAGACGAGGGCTAGTAGAAATCCTTGGGTAACAGAAGAAATATTGAATTTAATTGATGAAAGGAGAAAATATAAAAATGCAGTAAGTGAAACAGGCAAAAAGGAATACAAACGTCTCAAAAATGAGATCGACAGGAAGTGCAAAATGGCTAAGCAGGGATGGCTAGAGGACAAATGTAAGGATGTAGAGGCCTATCTCACTAGGGGTAAGATAGATACCGCCTACAGGAAAATTAAAGAGACCTTTGGAGATAAGAGAACGACTTGTATGAATATCAAGAGCTCAGATGGAAACCCAGTTCTAAGCAAAGAAGGGAAAGCAGAAAGGTGGAAGGAGTATATAGAGGGTCTATACAAGGGAGATGTACATGAGGACAATATTATGGAAATGGAAGAGGATGTAGATGAAGATGAAATGGGAGATATGATACTGCGTGAAGAGTTTGACAGAGCACTGAAAGACCTGAGTCGAAACAAGGCCCCCGGAGTAGACAATATTCCATCGGAACTACTGACGGCCGTGGGAGAGCCAGTCCTGACAAAACTCTACCATCTGGTGAGCAAGATGTATGAAACAGGCGAAATACCCTCAGACTTCAAGAAGAATATAATAATTCCAATCCCAAAGAAAGCAGGTGTTGACAGATGTGAAAATTACCGAACTATCAGCTTAATAAGTCACAGCTGCAAAATACTAACACGAATTCTTTACAGACGAATGGAAAACCTAGTAGAAGCCAACCTCGGGGAAGATCAGTTTGGATTCCATAGAAACACTGGAACACGTGAGGCAATACTGACCTTACGACTTATCTTAGAAGAAAGATTAAGGAAAGGCAAACCTACGTTTCTAGCATTTGTAGACTTAGAGAAAGCTTTTGACAATGTTGACTGGAATACTCTCTTTCAAATTCTAAAGGTGGCAGGGGTAAAATACAGGGAGCGAAAGGCTATTTACGATTTGTACAGAAACCAGACGGCAGTTATAAGAGTCGAGGGACATGAAAGGGAAGCAGTGGTTGGGAAGGGAGTAAGACAGGGTTGTAGCCTCTCCCCGATGTTGTTCAATCTGTATATTGAGCAAGCAGTAAAGGAAACAAAAGAAAAATTCGGAGTAGGTATTAAAATTCATGGAGAAGAAATAAAAACTTTGAGGTTCGCCGATGACATTGTAATTCTGTCAGAGACAGCAAAGGACTTGGAAGAGCAGTTGAATGGAATGGACAGTGTCTTGAAAGGAGGATATAAGATGAACATCAACAAAAGCAAAACAAGGATAATGGAATGTAGTCGAATTAGGTCGGGTGATGCGGAGGGAATTAGATTAGGAAATGAGGCACTTAAAGTAGTAAAGGAGTTTTGCTATTTGGGGAGCAAAATAACTGATGATGGTCGAAGTAGAGAGGATATAAAATGTAGGCTGGCAATGGCAAGGAAAGCGTTTCTGAAGAAGAGAAATTTGTTAACATCCAGTATTGATTTAAGTGTCAGGAAGTCATTTCTGAAAGTATTCGTATGAAGTGTAGCCATGTATGGAAGTGAAACATGGACGATAAATAGTTTGGACAAGAAGAGAATAGAAGCTTTCGAAATGTGGTGCTACAGAAGAATGCTGAAGATTAGATGGGTAGATCACATAACTAATGAGGAAGTATTGAACAGGATTGGGGAGAAGAGAAGTTTGTGGCACAACTTGACCAGAAGAAGGGATCGGTTGGTAGGACATGTTCTGAGGCATCAAGGGATCACCAATTTAGTATTGGAGGGCAGCGTGGAGGGTAAAAATCGTAGAGGGAGACCAAGAGACGAATATACTAAGCAGATTCAGAAGGATGTTGGTTGCAGTAGGTACTGGGAGATGAAGAAGCTTGCACAGGATAGAGGAGCATGGAGAGCTGCATCAAACCAGTATCAGGACTGAAGACCACAACAACAACAAGGTAATATACCTTGACTGACACAACATGTCCTAAAAATTTGACTTGCTCCTTACCAAAACTAGACTTTTTCAAATTGGCTGTTACTCCGTAATCCGCAAATCGTTGAAGCATCTGTTTAATGAGCCTGATGTGTTCTAACCAAGTAGGTGTGGCTATCAGCAGGTCGTGTACATAGACAGTAACTTTGCTAAGCAATTCTGGTCCTAAAACCTTGTCCAATGCAGATATAAACACTCCAGCACTAATGTTCAGTCCAAAAGGTAGAACACAGAAATCGTAACTTCTGCCACCACAAAAAATGCAGGATATTTTCGACTTTCTACGTGGAGCTATATTTGCCAGCAAGAAACTTTAGATCGAGTATACTGATATATTTCGTAATGTAAAACTTTAGAAGCCGTTCGTTCAAGTTGTCTGTTCTTATGTGTACTGGTATTATAATCACATTGATACCTCTAGCATCGAGAACTAATCTTACAGAACCATCTGGTTTGCCTACTGGTAAGATTGGAGTACAAAAGGGTGAAAACGAAGATTTACAAACTGTTTCATGTGGATAGACTTCAAATTTATATTCATAGTCTTTGATTACTCCTGGCTCCTTACTGAAAACATTGGCATACGTAAATAAAATTTTAGAAGTTCTTGTCGCTGCATCTCATTTAGTACCTGTGATTCACTTAGTTTCTGCTTTACCATTTCGTAACTAACCTCAGCGTTCGCTTCTTGTTCAGTATCAGATTTGTTTGTGAAATATACAGTTGGAAAGGAATATTGTACCACTACATTTGACTTTGCTTTATTTTTGTTACTTTCATCAGTTATTCTGACTAAATCAATAGAAAAAATCCAAACCTTAACATAAAAGTGGCCCTTACCATTACCTGTGTCAGTCTGTGTTTTGTATCTTCTACACGTGTCCATACCAACAAGACAATTAACTATAAGTTTCTCAGTTATAAGAAAGTTACACTTCACCGTGAAATGTTCAGTTTGTAATGGGATAAGTGCCTGATGCTTAACGAATTTAGTCTTAGTGCCTATAGCAGTTTACACACTGCAATTTTGCGCAGGAAATGTTGGGAAGTTGCCTCTCTTCTTCAATTCACAAAAAAATGCATTTGACATTAGGTTGGTAGTTGAACCTGTATCTAAAATTAACTGTGTGTCAATGTTAAATACTTTCGCCTTAATGATTGCTTGTACTTGTTCTTCCTTGACTTTATCTACTAGATCCAACTCATGCTGATACAAATTATCCTTGATGTCACCTCGTTTGTCATATCTTACGAAACATGTTTGTAGTTCTGCCTTGCCCTCAATCCCTGAGAGGTCAATAGCCTGGGGCTTAACTACGATCGGTTGGTGTTTTCCTACAGCATACTGTGACTTAGTTCATTACCTGGAGAAATTTCAGTTAGTTGCACTATGTGTGTACTTCGCCAATTTGTGTCGTTAGCTGCAGTGCAGTTATTTTGCTGCCCAAAGGTCGGCTACAGTACAGCGTAAGGCATGGCATTGTTGCCCGCGCGTCGGCCACTGCCGCGGCTGACAGTTTCTATTTATATTCGGCATAGGGCCTTGTGATGGTGAATTGCAAATACGCTCTTGCGTTGAAATTACCCCAATTGTTTTGGAAAGTTATTTTAAATTGTTTGTTTTTTCCGTTCCCATTACCGTACTCATTACCTCTGGGTATTTAACTTTGTTGTTGTGTGTACCAACCTTGATGTGTGTTTAAATCACGTTTTACTGACTGATTTACGTGATTATGTTGTTGTTGTGCCTGATTTTCTGTTGCTCTATGGGGTACAGGTCTTTCATCATAGATTAAGTCGATGGAATCGAGCACTGGCAGAAAATATTCAGTGTTGTGCTCAGGTGTTGTGACTAATTTTTCTCTAATGTGCGATGGTAAACGACTTTTCAAAATTTTTATAATGTCCACCTGTGATATTGGGTTTGTCCAGTAGAGTGTCTTGTTCTGGTATTTCTCAAAGTATTCACGTAGACTATTTGTTATTGAATGGTGCAGGGTAGGAAAACCTCGCGTCTGAGTCTTTTGTGCACTGCCTCAGTATTTGTCGAGGGTATATCGTTCAAACTGGGTATAAGTGCTGCAACGTTCAGCCACTTAAGTTGCCCATAAGAGCACATCGCCTTGTGTATATCCCACGACAAATCGGATTTTCTGTGCTTCCGTCCATTTGTGTGGAAATACGTGACGAAAACACTAATACATACTACGGAATTCATTCTTTTACCTTCGGTAGTAAATGTAGGAAATTGTCAATGTCTCAGCAAACCTTCGTCTGCGAAAATAGTTGATAGACTCGTGGCATCTCCGATCGTATTTATGTTGTTGTTGTAGTTATCTGTAATTCCGTTTGGTAATTGTCCAGGTATTGGATTTGTGGGTATGTTTCCATTTTGCAGTCTACAACTGTCAGTGGTAACTACTGTAGGACTCGTGACAATTTGTGAATGGATACCAGAAAGTTATGGTTTGTTCACTGTAGCCTGTGTATTATTCACATTTCGAGATCCAGTAATATTTTCTTCTAAAAGATTGCGGATCCTATTTTCCGCAGCTTGTAGGTTAATGTTTACCTTGTTCACTATTTCATTTTCTTTTTTCTCAGTAGCTGTTTCTACTACATCTGTGCATCGGTTACTAACTTCCTTGCAATTCTGTTACCCTTATCTGGCGTACCTGCCTCAGCTTGACTAATGATATCATTCAGATTTTCATTAATCTTTTCTCTCTCCTTCTTAGCACATGCTGAATCAACTTCTAATGTTGCTACCCTTAACGTAAGCTCTTCTACAGCTAGAAGTACACCTTCATAGTCTCTATTTTGTTAACGACATTGGTTACCTTTTTTACTGTCGAACAGAACTGATTTTGTGTGACATCAATGTATGTGTTTGCGTCTGTGATTTTCCTTATCTGTTGCTCTTCTCGATCGTGATGGTCATTAAAAGAATCTACCTTCTGTTTTAACTCCGTAATGTTACTGTTAACTTCAGAGAGTAGCTCATGCCTGACCTATGTTTCATATCATTCAATTTTTCGTCAATTTCAGTGCGAAATTTTTTGGTTAAGTCATCGAATTTCTGTGAGACCATGTCTTGCAAATCCTTGAATACTTTGTTTTTGCTCTTGCTTCATTGCATTTAGATCTTGTGTAACAGTGTTCGTATCTTGTGTCAAATTACTGAAACTGGTATTGACACTATCTAATTTTGTGTTCGTGTTAGATAGTAACTGCCATAGCAGTGCATTAGTTCTACTACTGTGGTTGCTGTCAGCTGTAGTTTCCAAGTTAATGTTTGTGTTGTGAGCAAGTGGCGTTTGTAACGTGTTGCCAAGATTCATATATAGATCGCTCTCCGACGCTACATTGATGAGTGGTATGTCGCTTTGGTAGATGCATGACATTGTCTCGTCAGTTGTTAACATTGTGTCGTCAAGGTTATTCTGTTGTGGAGCGTCGCTATCCTTTGTCTCTCCTGCGACACTCATCTCTGATCTACTTAAACTTTCTGCAGTAGGCATGCATGGCGCATGAACTTCAGTTGTTCGATCTCGCAGTTCTACGCCATATTGGCTGATTGCGTTTTCGCTATCGTTATCAATAATGGGCATATATTTTTCGACCATTTTACATGAATCCGCAAAAAATGGAAATTTCACAAATATGTTAAAAATTTCACACTCTAATTGCTACACTTGATAAATATAAATTACGTAATGTCAAAGCCTGTTTTACGTCTATTATGATACTCAAACTATTGTGCCACATAGCTTTATGTTTTACTGACAATGTGTAACACAATGAAAAATTTCTGTAAATTTTTCGCCAGTAAAAGGAAGGAGATAATGAGGAAACGGTTTCTATCTACATCAAAAGAGGCGCTACCAAGCTTAATCATGCAAGCAACTTGCGTAGCTGTCCTACCATTGCTGTGCCGACCAAAATAGCTTACTATGGAAAATTTTATGTGAGTTGGGTCCAATTCTTGTTCCTTTCAAAATTTTTCTCCTCAACTTGAAGACAGAAAATGCAGGCAATTAGTTTTTATAATTCATAACAATGTCATAGAAATTTCTTACTATAACAATAGTTAACAAACGCTACTCATGACTGGTGCCCAGAAGTCCTGGCACACAGGTCGCCAGTAGTAGTATAAAAAAATAATTTTTAAATAAGTATAATTTATGTAAATATAATTGAATATGATTTCGTTGTTAAAATGTTTGTGCTTATCTTATTTTTCTGGGCGATCAGACTTCGCTGACCTAGATGAAGCTGCAGGCGGCGGAGGGATACCGGCGCTTTTCGTGATCACGAAAATCCTCTTCATTTCAATAAATAAAATGCTTCATACAGTTTTTTAACATTATATAATTCACTCACACATATAATACTTCGAGATCGCAACACGTCATCTCTGAAATCGCACATCCTCATCGTCCTTCTAAATACGAGAGAGTATGACTGTGTCTGTCTAAAACAAAAAACTGTACAACAAATTGAATGAGAAAATGTTTTCGTTTATCTGCGCCTTACCGCACAATCATAATTGACGTCTTCGCCAACCCTCTAGTTACTCAATGTTTCAATTTTTTATTTTTAATAAATCTTAATTTTACAGCATCCTGGGTGCCTGTCATCATATACAGGGGAGGGGTGTTTTATTTTTATTAAAAGCTTTTTTACTGTTTTAGACAAAAGATCGATTTTTCGTGTTGCAAAACGTTTTGATAAAACAGTAGTGACCAAATTTCACTCAGTCACATTGCGTCAATATCAGGAATGTTGTACTACTTTGTTTTCTATTGGGAATGCCCCTTTTTTTAAACACCATAGAAGTGTCAGGACAAATTTCCGTCTTGTAGTGAAAATATTAGGATCACAGGACCATTAATGCTTCAGAGCAACAATATTGTCTCTGACCTACCATTACTCACTGAAGCCTGTGAGCTATTTATGCTTACTTGGGCTAAGTTTATCACAGTAATATTAAGAGGAAAGTTAGCATTTTTAAGGTAATGCTTCCTCAGCTGTAGTACATAGCTCTTGTGCTCTTCAGTTATTAGTATTATCCACATAAGCCCACCCACATTTATCATACAATAAGAGCTAATGTCTGTGTTATAAGAGCAGAATAGGAATCTAGATACTGAATATGCACCGTTGTAGCATGTGGTAGGAGTGCCTGGACTTCTATATTTTTTAACTTGGATGAATTCTAGTGTCTGATTACACTAGTCAGCTTTGAGCAATGACATCATACTTGAGGCAAAGACGCCACATAGAGGCATTGTATGAAAGGAATGCATCATACTCGTAATCAAACGAATACAGCGTGTGACAAATTTAAACTCACATATAATGTGATTATTTAATAATGCAGGCATTATCTGATTATAATTATTATCGTAGTTAACACGAGTATAGGAGCACTAAGAACCATTAAACTGCGCTATAGAACAGTGTATGGTGAAGTCGTACTATTATGAAAAGTGTTAATTTTAAATACAATCATTCACTCAAATGGGTGAAGCTCAGAAATTTTGGGGTTTTGAGAGGGGAGAAACTAAATTACAACAGAACAGCGGAAAAATAAAGCGAATGATAAGAAATACACCTGTTTCTATATTCTGCAAACCACTGTGAGGTGCATCGTAGATGGTACATCTCATTGTACCAGTTATTAGGGTTGATTTCTGTTCCATTCGCGTATGGAGTAGGGGAGGATTGATTGTTTGAATGTCTCTGTGCATGCAGTAATTATTCTAATCCTATACCCATGATCACAGTGTGAGCAATATGCAGGGGGTTGTAGCATACCCCTAGAGTAATCATTAAAAGCCAGTTCTTCAACTTCATTAATAGATTTTCTCAGGATAGTCTGCGTCTGTCTTCAAGAGTCTGCCAGTTCAGTTCCTTCTGTATCTCTGTGACACTCTCCCAGGGATTAAACAAATCTTCACCATTTGTGCTGCCTT
Source organism: Schistocerca piceifrons (assembly GCF_021461385.2). Classification (NCBI taxonomy): domain Eukaryota; kingdom Metazoa; phylum Arthropoda; class Insecta; order Orthoptera; family Acrididae; genus Schistocerca; species Schistocerca piceifrons. The sequence continues at coordinate 139,178,955 of NC_060141.1, read as the reverse complement.
TCTCTGTATATGTTCAATATCCCATATTACTCATATCTGGTACGGTTCCCACACACTTAAGCAATATTCTACAATGGGTCTCACGAGTGATTTGTAAGCAAGATTGAGTGTATTTCCCCAGTATTCTTCCAATAAATGGAAGACTACTACCTGTTTTACCCACGACTGAAAGTATGTGATCATCCCATTCTATATCCCTACAAAGTGTTACACTCAAGTATTTGAATGAGTTCGCCGATCCCAACAGTGACTCATTGATATTATAGTCATAGGATACTACGTTTTTTCGATTTTAGAACTGCACAGTTTTACATTTCTGAACATTTAGAGCAAGTTACTATTCTCTGCACAATGTTGAAATGTTATCAAGATCTGATTGAATATTTATGCAGCTTCTCTCAAATGGTACTTCATTATAGATAACTGCATCATCTGCAAAAAGTTTGATGCTACTATTAATATTGTCTGCAAGGTCACTAACATACATGAACTACAAGGGTTCCAGCACACTTCGCTGCAGCACACCCAATGTTACTTATACATCAGACAATGACTGTCCATCCAAGATAACAAGCTGTATCCTCTCACCAAAAAGTCCTCAATCCAATCACAAATATCACTTGACACCCCGCATCATTGTACTTTTGACAATAAGCGTAGGTATGGTACCAAGTCAAAAGCTTTTTGGAAATCAAAGGACACAGTATCTATCAGGTTGCCTTGATCGAAAGCTTTCAATATTTCATGTAAGAAAAGTGTGAGTTGGGTTTCACATGATCGATGTTTCCGAATTCCTTTGCTAGTTGGCACTAAGGAGGTCATTCTGTTCAAAAAAACTTATTATGTTTGAGCTCGGAATATGTTCTAAGATTCTACAGCAAATCGATGTGTAGGATATTGCACGGTAGTTTTGTGGATCACTTATACTACCCTTCTTGTAGACAGATGTGACCTGCGCCTTTTTCCTAAAACTAGGCACGGTTATTTGTTTGAGGGTTCTTCAATAGTTTATAGTGAGAAGAGGGGCTAACTCAACTGCAAATTCAGTTTAGAATCTGACAGGGATTCCGTTGGTGTGGAGCTTTAAGCCGGATTCACACACGCAACAAAAGTGTCTCAACAGCTAGTGGCATACTGCAGATGCATTGCAGTTCCATGTGTGAACTTCAGTTTTAAGTGGCGCAACTTAAGATACGCAACATTTGTCACACCACAAAAAGTTGAGCTTGGTTGTACTTTTTTTGCGACACTTCCCTATCACCCACGCTCCCTGGCCGCAGTATTGGGAAACATCCTGTCGCAGTTATCGTGCAGTAATTTGTTTTTACTTTATTTCTGAAAAAAGAGAAAACAGTAGTCGGCAGGTACACTTTCGCAGGTTCTATAACTACAAGAGTAGCAAGTGTGTGTGTGTGTGTGTGTGTGTGTGTGTGTGCGCGTGTGTGTGTAAACCAATGACATATCCCACAAAGGAATAAATAAAGAAACTTAATATATGTAACCAAAAAAGCGAGTCGGATAAACTTCGTAATTTGTGAGTCAAAGCATTGTGTAAATTGTGGATTATATCCAGGAAATAGCCCCAAAATGTGACGTGACAGCTGTTGAACTAAAACTTAAGTTATTCAAATTGCCTATGTCAACAATACAATAAGATTCTGAAATCCCGGAAGAGTGGCTCTATGATATTTACATGCAAACTGTTGTGTAGTTTTTCATTGCAGACAGCATTTTCGTCTCTGAGTGTCATTTATTTTACGAGGGCTATCCACAAAGTACATTACGTTTTGGAATTAAAAATAAATAAAGTATTGGAATTTTTTTTTATTATATACAGATGAAAGCCACACTTAAATACTACTTTTCTACATAGGTGCCATTTAAATTAAGGCACTTATCGTAGCGATGGACGAGCTTGGAAATTCCTTCGTCGTAAAATTCGGCCGCCTGCGCCACATTAGACACTTGTGTGAACCCAGCTTAAGAAATTGTTCTCTAGTGTTTATTTTATGTTCCTTGTATCATTATTAGTATGCGTACTCTAACTATGTCAATACAGTATATTTGTACAATATATGTAAACTCCCTAGGACGACATTGGTTGCATAAAAATGCTCAAAGATGGATCAAAATAAATAAATAAGCACAGTACGTAATTTCAGTGGCGCCAGGCGAATGGCGGCTAAGACACACTGTACTATATCAAAATATATTTCAACGTGATTATCTGAAGCTCAGGTGGTATGGGAAGGAGGTGGGTAAATTCTGGGTCAAACATACCACACTGACTGCAGAGTACAGACATGTACAGAAATAAATACACGACACGTCATTATCAGTGGTCTAGTTTTGACCTTACCGAATCTCAAGATTCATGTTAAGCCCGGCTGTAGTTCCTTGATTTTTCTCATAAAACTTAATGCCGTTTTAAAAATTCCGTTTTACATAAAATTACGAAACCAAGAATATTAGATAAGAAACGAAAGTTCATTGTGGTGTAATTCTACATAAATCGTTTCCGAAGCATCAGACAAAATGCTGAGGTCTTCTTGCTGTTTATTGATGAAAAGTGTTGCTTAATTGTGGTTGTTGTTGTGGCCAGAAGTGCTAAACTTGATTTGATGCAGCTGCCACACTAGTCTCTCCCGTTCAAGCCTATTTATCTTTGAGTATCTACTGCATCTGCCATTCATTTGAACCATCTCACTCTATTCATGCTTAGGTCTTCTTCTACAGTTTTACACATACATCTTCCTCCATTACAAGCTTGGTCATTCAGAGATGCTTCAGGATGTGTCTTATCAACCAATCCATTGTTTTTGTCAATTTGTACCATAATTTTTTCCCCCAAATTCTATTCAGTATCCCCTCATTAGTTATTCAGCCTGCTGCCTCATCTTTTGCATTCTTCTCCACCACCACATTTCAGACTTTCTATTCTTCTCGTCTGAACTGCTTATATATATTTGATTTTTGTTCAAGGCTACACTCCACGAACGCCTTCACAAAAGACTTCCTAATTTTTAATTAATATTGGGTGTCATCAAATTTATCTCTTTCAGGAGTGCTTTTCTTACTGCAAGCAGTTTGCATTTCATATTGTCTCTAAGTCTTTGTTGCCCAAATAGTTAACTTTCAGTGTCTCCTTTCCTAAACTAATTCCCTCAGCATTACCTAATTTAATTCGATTATGTACAATTAACGTTGTTTTACTTTTGTTGAAGTTCATTTTATAACCTCTTTCTAAAATGCTATCTGTTCCATTCAACTGCTCTTCTGAACCTTCGCCATCTTTAGCAGAATTTCAGTGTCATCAGCACTCCTACACAACTTTTAATTCTTCTCGCTGAACTCTAATTCCTTCTCCAAATTTCTCCTTGTTTTCCTTTACTGGTTGCTCATCATACAGATTGAATAACATAGGTGAACATATTTCCACTGCTTCTCCATAAAGAATGTAATACAACACCTCACAAATGTATGTTAAAAGAGCTAAATGAGAAAAGTTATCCTGTTGGTATATTCTGTGTACTTGTCAAAGCTTCAGGTTCTGTGGAACAAAAAATTCTACTTCACAAGGTAAAGTGTTATGTCATTAACGGCATCCCTCTTGCATGGATGGAATATAACCTCCTAAACAAAAAGGAAAGTGTCTTATTACAAGACTGTATCTTGGGCATGTAAATAACTTCAGAATTTGGTGCACAACATGGGGAGTGCCACAGGGACCAGCACTGGCCTCACACGTGGTGCTGACTTGCGTAAATGATTTTCCAACGACTTTAAAGGGCTGTTCAAAACATGTAATGTTTGCTGATAGCAAAAGCAAACCAGTCAAAGGTCCAAGCTCAATACTGAGAGACAGGGCTCAAATAATAAGTGAAAAGGCCCACAAATGGTTCATAGCTAACAGTTTAAGTGTTAATCTCACAAAGAATCTTGCAGTTACAAACAATCAGGAATGACTTTTAGCATAAGAGGTAGACACTGACAACCACATGCTGTATGAAATACAGTTTATAAATTCATGGGATCCAGTTGGATGACAAGTTAAAATTGTGTCAACACAAAGCTAAACTAATCAAGAAGCTTAGTTCATCATGTTATGGCCGCGCGGGATTAGCCGCGCGCTCTGAGGCGCTGCAGTCATGGACTGTGCGGCTGTTCCCGGCGGAGGTTCGAGTCCTCCCTCGGGCATGGCTGTGTGTGTTTGTCCTTAGGATAATTTAGGTTAAGTAGTGTGTAAGCTTAGGGACTGATGACCTTAACAGTTAAGTCCCATAAGATTTCACACACATTTTAACATTTTCATCATGTTATGCCCTTAGAATCATCATCCACTGGGCTGACTGAAAGACAATAATGCAGACTTATCTTCCATATTTTCACTCCCTACTGTCTTACGGAATTATCTTCTAGGGTAGTGCACCTATTGTAAGTAGCTTACTTTGTTCACACACCAGAAGCAAGCAGTAAGAATGTTGTGTGAATTAGATACCCACATATCTTGCAGAAGCTTTGTTAAGGATTTTAGCCGTGACGTAAATGAAATAGGTCATGCGACTCAGCCATGCCTGCTACAGAAATGATGGGCACCCTAGAATACGCTTACTTTAGTAAATAATGGAACTTTATTTTTGTGTGCGGCGCTAAAATACAGCACTCACGATTCTAGTAAGGTGCTATAGTCTAGTCGAGATCAGTTAGCTCCTTGTTGCTAGCCTTACTAAACATATATGAAAGGAACACATACTAGAGAAAGAGAGATTGAAAAACAAAAAAAAACAGAATAGTTAACATACAAAAGGTAACAAAGACATGGAGTAAATGATCCGCGCTTCGTGCGAACAAACACAGCGCCTCTAGCGGCGCGCACAGAACCAGAGACGCACTAGCAAAAATTTGACACTTGCGCACTAACACACTCACACACACACACACACACACACACACACACACACACACACACATGGAAGGTGGTTTCGGGTCGCTACATCAGTCCCCTCGGCGGGAGCAGAGCGCCACCAGAAAACGTGCCGGGAAGTGCACATGAAGGCCAGATCTCGTGGTGCAGTGTGTTGCAGGAGCTGCTGGCGTAGTCGGTGCGGGTAACTGGGTCATTTCTGTTGCTCAGGTCAGCGCTGGAAAAGGCAATGAATGAGGCAGTAGTGGTCTCTGGGGGCAGCTCATGGAAAACGTAGGCTGGCTTGACACTGTCGACAGTGACAATGGTATGTTTCCTATTCAGGAGAATGTCCAGTGTGTGGTCTCCTGTACTGACAACCTGGTGTAGACCAGTGTAGGCAGGTTGGGGAGCCGGTTTGATGCCGTCACTACGTAGCATCATGTGAGAGCACGAGCTGAGAGCCTAGTGCATGAACAGCAGGCCAGTGCAGTGTCTGGATGGCTGTGTGGGGGCGTATCTTCTGGATGTGCTCTCTCAGATGGCCAACGAGTGTAGAACGATCCACTTCTTCCCTTGGAACTGCTTTTACGAAATCACAGGGTAGTCTCAGCGTTTCCCCATATACTATTAACGCCGAGGAACCACCCAAGTAAGACGTTTGGTAAAGCCTCAGTCCACCCAGTCACATGGCACATCAGGGCTGCTTTTAGGGTGTGATGCCATCATTCACCATTTCATTGCTTCCAGGGTGGTAGCTGGTTGTCCGAAGATGATTCATGCCGCAAGGTACTGACAGTTTTGTGAACAATTCAGACTCGAATTGTCTGCCTCTATTGGTGGTGGTGTGGAGCAATATCCAATGTGACACAAAGGCATGTGTCAAGGTTTTGGCCAAGATATTATCTATTGGTACTGCTTACGGCCAACGAGTGAATCTGTCGAGAATGGTGAGCAGCTAGCGTTGGTTGTTTGAAAGCTGGAGCAGTCCAATGATGTCAGCGTGAACATATGCGAATCATACTGTGACATCGGGAAAATTACCTACTGGTGCATGTATATGTCCACCAACTTTACTGCATTGGCACTGGAGACAACACTTTGTCCACACTCTACAATCCTTCTTTGCTCCCGGCCACACAAAGCGATCTAGAACCAGACAGAGCGTAGATCTTGTACCTGAGTGGCTCAGGGATTTGAATGCTTGCCATCAGAAGTTCAGAGGCAGTTACGGACGTGGCTTGTCCATGGTCACATCGCAATGCAGTTGTATGCCAGTGCCAGGAATGTCTACTGGTTGCACTTGCAATGAGGTCCGTGCATCTTGTAACAGGTCTTGCAGCTCTCGGTCTGACCTCTGTGCTTCTACAAGTGCCATGCAGTCCAGTGTAGAGATGCTGCCAATGCGAGAGAGGGTCCGCCACGATATTGTCGACACTGGAAATGTGTTGAACATTTGTGGTGAATTGGGCAGTGTATAGCAGTTGACTGTGTTACCTTGTCGAGCAGTTCAGATTATTTTGCCAGAAGGTGAATGTCAGCAAGTTGTAGTCTGTAAATATTATGAAGCCGCGAGCCTCGACATGAGGACGAAAGTATTTGAAAGCCTCGTACATTGCCAGCAGTTCGCAGCCACACGCACTCCATCTCTTTTGCGAGGTGGTTAGCTTTTTAGAAAAGAAAGTTAGCAGCTGCCAGGCCTCATCAACATATTGTTGAAGCACGCCGCCTATCGCTGTCTGGCTCACATCTACAACCACAGCCAACAGTGCATTCGGCTCGGAATGTGCCTACAACCCACGTCTGCTATTGCTTGTTTTGTTTTCTCAAATGCCGCAATCATGTCATGCATCCAGGTAATTGTCGAACTGCCTTTACCCTTTGGGTCCGCTAGCATGGCTGTCGGCAGTTCTTGAACTACTGCTGTAAGCAGCAGATTCCGCCAATAAAAGTTCGGCATGCCTAGGTAGCTCCACCGTGAGTCCATATAGCAAAGATGTCATCAGTGTATCTAAACCAAACCAGGAGCCGAAGACTTATCGATCCCAGGAAAGCCTCCTCCAAATGACCCATGAAAAGGTTGGCATAGAAAGGAGCCAACCTGGTTCCCATTGTTGTGCCCCTGATCTGTTTGTATGTCTGCTTCTCAAAAGTAAAATAGTTGTTCATAAATATGAAGTTGCTTAATATGATCACAAAGGATGTCATTGGTTTGGAATCAGGTGGGGAATGGTTGAGATAATGTTCAGTGGCAGACAGACCATGTACATGGGGAACATTAGTATAGCATGATCTGGCATCAGTGGTGACAAGCAAGACATGTGGTAGGAATGGGATGAGCACAGATTTCAGACAGTATATGAATTGGTTGATGTCTTTGCACTATAGGGTGCAGCTGTTGATCAACTAAGCCAGATATATGATCATTGGGTGCTTTGAAGCCAGCAACTATGGGATGGCCAGGGTGACTGGATTTATGATCACTTGGAACAATGTAAAAGGTGAGGGTTTGTGGTTTGGGTGGGATAACAAGGATTGAGGTCTTAGTCCTGGTGTATCACAGCAATGGGATCTTAATGGCAGATGCTGTAGGTAGAACTGTCAAAAAGCTTGCATAAACCATCACATACGTACTCCAGTTGGTGAAGTATCACTGTAGTAGATCCTTGTCCACCAGGAGTCAATAGTTTTTTAGGGAATGAAAAGCACGGATTTATTTTTAGGGTCATGTTGTAGGCCCTAAGAAAGAATTATGATGCAACGCTGAATGTTGGGAATACTTGGAATCTATATAAGGGGTGATTTTGAGATAATGCTGGTTGATCAAGTTGGGATTGTGACTGATACAGGTTAAGACAGGGTTCAACGTCAGGCTTGATCTTGGAAAGGTTTTTAGACTACGTTGCAAAGTAAAATAGGTCCTTAACTAAACCAGCAGGATGAAATGCAGATTTAGGGCTGAAAATGAGATCCTTGGATAATACAGATGATTCAGGAGGGGAGAGGACCTTAGATTAGAGGTTAACACTGTAGTGTTAGGGCTTGTTCTTGTGATCATGGGTTACTATAGCTTTGGGAGGCACTTTTGAGGGCTGGGAGATGTTAAGAAGCCTGGCCAAACCCACGTTGTATGAGAGGAGTAGCAGTTGGTGTGGATGCATAGGGAGCTAGTGGCACAGGAATGGAAACACAGCTGTTGAGGTAGTTTAAGAGATGGGATAGCTTTTTGAGGTGAAGTCTGGCCTGTTGTTGCACTTTGATGTTGGCTTGGCAGATGATACCAACTAAGCAAATGTGAAGGGCAGATAACAGTAGGATTTTGTAGGAGACATATGGTGGAGTGGAAATTGGCAGATGAGGTATATTACATCCAGAAAGAAGGACTTTCAGTGCCAGGCCTTTGCAGGTAACTCTCAGGATCAAGCAGCTTTCGAGAAACAGAATGTGTATGAAACAATATCTGAGTCTAAGTACTATAAATCACTGTTCTTGTACCCCTGCCCACAAAATTCACTGCTGCTTTTTATCACTATGAACTTACTGACATTGCAGGCAAAAAACACATCAAATGTTGAAACTTCCTGGCAGATTAAAACTGTGTGCCTGACTGAGACTCGAACTCGGGACCTTTGCCTTTCGCGGGCAAGTGCTTTACCATCTGAGCTACCAAAGCACGACTCACGACCGGTACTCACAGCTTTACTTCTGCCAGTATCTTGTCTCCTACCTTCCAAACTTTACAAAAGCTCTCCTGCGAAACTTGCAGAATTAGCACTCCTGAAAGAAAGGATATTGCGGAGACACGGCTTAGCCACAGCCTGGGGGATGTTTCCAGAATGGAAAGTTTCAAATCAGCGCACACTCCGCTGCAGAGTGAAAATCTCATTCTGGAAACATCCCCCACGCTGTGGCTAAGCCGTGTCTCCGCAATATCCTTTCTTTCAGGAGTGCTAGTTCTGCAAGGTTAGCAGGAGAGCTTCTGTAAAGTTTGGAAGGTAGGAGACGAGATACTGGCAGAAGTAAAGCTGTGAGTACCGGGCGTGAGTCGTGCTTCGGTAGCTCAGATGGTAGAGCACTTGCCCGCGAAAGGCAAAGGACCCGAGTTCGAGTCTCAGTCGGGCACACAGTTTTAATCTGCCAGGAAGTCTCAAATCAGCGCACACTCCGCTGCAGAGTGAAAATCTCATTCTGGAAACATCAAATGTTGGTTAACTTATGCAGTACATACTACATTTCTTATTACCAAGTACTGCACCAAACACAAATTCTCCAGGCAATCAATGTGAACATGGTTCCATGCATCAGGTAAAATATATTTGATAGATAATCATCTGAAAACATTACAGTTGGTATTAGCGCATGTTGTTTGTGGACTTTCCTGGTGACATGTTGGTCACTTGCAAAGTGAACATTGGTAAGTGTGGAAACATAGTACTATGAAAATTTCGCACACAAAATCTGCCCAGGGAGCTATAGTTAGCATGAACTACTGAGATGTAGAGAAAACTGACACTTTTATCGATAACAGACATAATGTGGTTCAATGTTCAAAGGTACACTATGTGATCAAAAGTAACCGGACACCCCAAACAACAAATGTTTTTCGTATTTGGTGCACTGTGCTGCCACCTACTGCCGGGTACTCCATATCGGTGACCTCAGTAGTCATTATTAAACACCGTGAGAGAGCAGAATGGGGCACTCCACGGAACTCACGGACTTTGAACGTGGTCAGGTGATAGAGTGTCACTAGTGTCATACGTCTGTATGTGATATTTCCACACTACTAAACATCCCTATGTCCACTGTTTCCAATGTGATAGTGAAGTGGAAACGTGAAGGGACACATACAGCACAAAAGCGTACAGGCCGACCTTGTCAGTTGATTGAGAGAGACTGCGGACAGTTAAGGAAGGTCGTCAGCTGCATCACGATCCACTGCAAGTACTTTGAGAGTTAGGTGGGAGGTTAGAAAACTTGGATTTCATGGTCAAGCGGCTGCTCAGAAGCCACACATCACAGCAGTAAATGCCAAACAACGCCTTACTTGGTGTAAGGAGCATAAACGTTGGACAATTGAACAGTGGAAAAACATTGTGTGGAGTGACGCGTCATGGTACACAATGTGGCGATCCGATGGCAGGGTGTGGGTACAGCGAATGCCCAGTGAACATCATCTGCCAGTGTGTGTATTGCCAACAGTAAAATTCGGAGGCAGTGGTGTCATGGTTTAGTCATGTTTTTCATGGAGGGGGCTTGCACCCCTTGTTGTTTTGCATGACACTATCACAGCACAGGCCTTGCTTCATTGATGTGTTAAGCATCTTCTTGCTTGCCAGTCTTGAAGAGCAATTCGGGGATGGGGGATTGCATCTTTCAACAAGATCGAGCACCTGTTCATAATGTAAGGCCTGCAGTGGAGTGGTTACAAGACAACAACATCCCTGTAATGGACTGTCCCGCACAGAGTCCTGACCTGAATCCTATATAACACCTTTGGGATGTTTTGGAACGCCGACTTTGTGCCAGGCCTCATCAACTGACATCGAAACCTCTCCTCAGTGCAGCACTCCGTGAAGAATGGGCTGCCATTCCCTAAGAAACCTTCCAGCACCTGATTGAACATACGCCTGCAAGAGCAGAAGCTGTCCTCTAGGCTAAGGGTGGGCCAACACCATACTGAATTCCAGCATTACCGATGGAGGGTGCCACAAACTTGTAAGTCATTTTCAGCCAGGTGTTCAGCTACTTTTGATCACATAATGTATATAATTTGACAAAGATTTAAGCCTCACAAGAACATGAGGTACTTTTATACCATCACTTATCAGAGATCACTGTAAAAACATGTTGCGTCAAGGTGGTCTCTAGCCCATTTCCCTCATTAATTAAAAGATTTGGAACCAAAGACTGCATAAATAGTGCATTAGTTCGCTAAACATTCAGAGATATCTGCAATGGATTTCTTTGTAAAGTCTCTGTGAGTTGATTAGGTGTTTTTTTTTAGCTCAGCTCCCCATAATTGTTTAAGATGGAGTTACATTATGTGATCAAAAGTATCTGGACACCCCCAAAAACATACGTTTTTCATATTAGGTGCATTGTGCTATCAGTTACTGCCAAGTACAGTAGTCATTAGACATCGTGAGAGAGCAGAATGCGGTCCGTGGAACTCACGGACTTCAAACTTTGTCAAGTGACTGGGTGTCACTTGTGTCATATGTCTGTACGCGAGATTTCCACACTCCTGAACATCCCTAGGTCCACTGTTTCTAATGTGCTAGTGAAGTGGAAACGTGGAGGGACACGTACAGCACAAAAGTGTACAGGCCTCCCTTGTGTGCTGACCGACAGAGATCGCCAACAGATGAAGAGGGTCATAATGTGTAAAAGGCAGACATCTACCAGACCATCACACAGGATTCCAAACTGCATCAGGATCCACTGCAAGTACTATGATAGTTAGGCGGAAGGTGAGAAAACTTGGATTTCATGGTTGAGCTGCTGCTCATAAGCCACACACCATGACGGTAAATGCCAAACGATGCCTCCCTTGGTGTAAGGAGTGTAAACATTGGACAACGGAACAGCAGAAAAACGTGTTGAGTGACGAATCTCGATACACAATGAGGCGATCCGATGGCAGGGTGTGGGTATGGCGAATGCCCGGTGAACATCATCTGCTAGTGTGTGTAGTGCCAACAGTAAAATTTGGAGGAGCTGGTGTGGTCACGTTTTTCATGCAGGGGGCTTGCACCCTTTGTTGTTTTGCATGGCACTAACACAGCACAGGCCTACAGCGATGTTTTAAGCATCTTCTTGCTTCCCACTGTTGAAGAGCAATTCAGGGGTGGTGACTGCATCTTTCAACATGATCGAGCACCTGTTCATAATGCACGGCCTGTGGCAGAGTGGTTACATGACAATAACATCCCTGTAATGGACTGGCCTGCACATAATCCTGACCTGAATCCTGTAGACATTTTTGGGATGTTTTGGAATGCCGAACCAGGCCTCACCAACTGACATCGATACCTCTCCTCAGTGCAGCATTCCATGAAGAATGGGCTGCCATTCCCTAAGAAATCTTCCAGCACCTGATTGGAAGTACGCCTGCGAGGGCAGAAGCTGTCATCTAGGCTAAAGGTTGGCCAACACCATATTGAATTCCAGCATTACCGATGGAGGGTGCCACGAACTTTTAGGTCATTTTCAGCCAGGTGTCCGCATACTTTTGATCACATAGTGTGTGAGTAGCGATGTTGCACAACACACCCTTCTGCGTACTGGGCTCGGTGCTGATAACTATTTGTCATTCTCTGGGCAATGAGTTTCAGCATTACGTCAGCTCCGAGGCATAATTTATTTCTCAGCTTTTATGGGGCTATCAGTTGTGAGATATGTCACAACACAGAAAGTTAGTGAATGTGTCCCTCAATGTTCGGCAGGTTTTGGAAAGGGGAAATCCACTGACACAATCTCTAAGACTGTCGAATCTCTTGCCCTTGTGTCTCATGAATAACTTAATTTATTCAGTGCTATGGCCTCATTGGTTTTATCACCATGGCATCAATAGCAATTGGAAGGCCACCAAGAATCTTTTCCTCTACAATATAGTTTTACCTGAATGTGCTGTTTGCATTGACACAACAGACTTCACTTCAAACATCTGCAACAGACATGTTACATTATACATTGTGTGCAGCTCTGCCATGTACTATTCACATTTGTGTTTCAAGTCTTTAGTAATTTCAACTGAAATCATTAACAGGTGTCATTTTATTCTTTCTACTGCACTCTTCATATTTTGAGCTGCTGTAGTTCAACATTTCCCGGTAGCAAGGCCAGTTGCATATTTGTTGTGGAGGATGTGCTGTTATCTATTAAACATATAAATTAATTTACATGTGTGTGTGTAACTGAAACTCGGGCAACTTATTATAAGAGTAAAAAAACTGAACTTGCTAGACAATGTCAGTTAGTTTCAACATTTTCTTTGAATGGTATTAGGTTGCTGTTAAGTGGAACACAACATAGTGTTTTATAACAAATTTATCCAGTTAGTCTCTTGGTAAATAGGTAAAGTGGGACTATGGTTGAGATGATGCCAGACCCATATTCAGGAACAGTGTCCAGTCATCCTGATTTTGATGTCCATACATTCCATCAACTTAAGGGTTTGTTTCCAGAGTGAAATTTTCACTCTGCAGAAGAGTGTGCAACTACACTCCTGGAAATTGAAATAAGAACACCGTGAATTCATTGTCCCATGAAGGGGAAACTTTATTGACACATTCCTGGGGTCAGATACATCACATGATCACACTGACAGAACCACAGGCACATAGACACGGGCAACAGAGCATGCACAATGTCGGCACTAGTACAGTGTATATCCACCTTTCGCAGCAATGCAGGCTGCTATTCTCCCATGGAGACGATCGTAGAGATGCTGGATGTAGTCCTGTGGAACGGCTTGCCATGCCATTTCCACCTGGCGCCTCAGTTGGACCAGCGTTCGTGCTGGACGTGCAGACCGCGTGAGACGACGCTTCACCCAGTCCCAAACATGCTCAATGGGGGACAGATCCGGAGATCTTGCTGGCCAGGGTAGTTGACTTACACCTTCTAGAGCACGCTGGGTGGCACGGGAGACATGCGGACGTGCATTGTCCTGTTGGAACAGCAAGTTCCCTTGCCGGTCTAGGAATGGTAGAACGATGGGTTCGATGACGGTTTGGATGTACCGTGCACTATTCAGTGTCCCCTCGACGATCACCAGTGGTGTACGGCCAGTGTAGGAGATCGCTCCCCACACCATGATGCCGGGTGTTGGCCCTGTGTGCCTCGGTCGTATGCAGTCCTGATTGTGGCGCTCACCTGCACGGCGCCAAACACGCATACGACCATCATTGGCACCAAGGCAGAAGCGACTCTCATTGCTGAAGACGGCCTAACGGTGTGCGGGACCGTAGCCCAGCTTCATGGAGACGGTTGCGAATGGTCCTCGCCGATACCCCAGGAGCAACAGTGTCCCTAATTTGCTGGGAAGTGGCGGTGCGGTCCCCTACGGCACTGCGTAGGATCCTACGGTCTTGGCGTGCATCCGTGCGTCGCTGCGGTCCGGTCCCAGGTCGACGGGCACGTGCACCTTCCGCCGACCACTGGCGACAACATCGATGTACTGTGGAGACCTCACGCCCCACGTGTTGAGCAATTCGGCGGTACGTCCACCCGGCCTCCCGCATGCCCACTATACGCCCTCGCTCAAAGTCCGTCAACTGCACATACGGTTCACGTCCACGCTGTCGCGGCATGCTACCAGTGTTAAAGACTGCGATGGAGCTCCGTATGCCACGGCAAACTGGCTGACACTGACGGCGGCGGTGCACAAATGCTGCGCAGCTAGCGCCATTCGACGGCCAACACCGGGGTTCCTGGTGTGTCCGCTGTGCCGTGCGTGTGATCGTTGCTTGTACAGGCCTCTCGCAGTGTCCGGAGCAAGTATGGTGGGTCTGACACACCGGTGTCAATGTGTTCTTTTTTCCATTTCCAGGAGTGTATATAAAAAATGTTTCATATCAGCACACACTCCACTGCAGAGTGAAAATTTCATTCTGGAAACAATCCCCAGGCTGTGACTAAGCCATGTTTCCACAATATCTTTTCTTCCAGGAGTGCTAGTTCTGAAATGTTCACAGGAGAGCTTCTGTTAAGTTTGGAAGGTAGGAGACCTGATACTGGCACAATTAAAGCTGTGAGGATAGGTCGCGAGTTGTGCTTGTGTAGTTCAGCCGGTAGAGCACTTGCCCATGAAAGGCAAAGGTCCTGAGTTCGAGTCTTGGTCCAGCACACAGTTTTAACCTGCCAGTAAGTTTAATAACTTGGAAGTTACACCTTCTGCCACAAATGTGAAGTACCCAGAAGGGGAGGAGGAAACAAAATAAAACTTCATGGATTGAAAGGGTATGAGAACTTATTTCAGTGATTCCATAGGGCAGTATGAACGCAGTTATCAGGCTGAAAGTACTCTGTCCTGGATGCATGAATGAATCAGTATGATGTCATAAAGCTGTTGTACACTCTAGTGAGGCACACCGACCCATAATAGTTGTAATTTGTCCTTAACTGGATATTGGCAATGGGATGGTGGTGTTGTCCGAGTTGGTCACACACGTCCTTTCGGGGACAGATCTGGGAATCTCACTGGCCACAGAAGTACTTCAACATCACTTATACAGTTTATAGACAAACGTGCTTCGTGTGGACAGGCATTGTCCTGTTGCAAAATGGTGACTTGATAATGTCACTTGAGAGGAAAAATATAAGGCAACAGGATGTCCATGATGTACCATTTTGCTGTCAGAGTTCCCTCAGTCACTATCAGCTCCAATCGTAAGTAATACCTGATGACTTTCCATACAATGACACTAAAAGTAACACCATTGTGCCTCTCCAAAACATTGGAAGAATGAGACTTCTCCACAAGTTGCCACCATACTCATTGATGGTTGTCATCCAGGTTAGTGCAAAGCCAGAATTCATCGCTGAACACAATGTGATACCATTAATCAGCAGTCCATGCTTCCCAGTCATGGCACCATTTTAAATGAAGCTTTTTGTGAAGTGGTATTAATGGCAACATATGCACATGATGGTAACACCCTAGTCCGGCTGCTGCCAGTAATGCTAGACAATACAGAATGTTGCAGGCCATCCATTACTCATTTTCGGTTGGTGGGCGTAGACGTGAAGGGAATGCAGTACGCTTGGTGCACAGTACGGAAATCCTCCTGTGTAGTTGTCAGATGTGGTCGACCAGAACCTTGATGGTATACTGCCCTCGCCTTCCCATGCATTCCAACACTGGGCTACTGTTACATCTTCATGCCCCAGAAGTCTGGGTATTGTATGATTTAATCAGATGACCAAATGGAGACCGACAAGGCCCCTTTCAACTCTGTCTCTTGCTGATAACGCTGTCTTACACGAGTATGCAGCATCTCCATGTCTTTCACAGTGATCACTCAACATCTCAGTCCCATGGCATTAAAACATTTATCCAGAATATTTGGAAATGTATTAGCTTATTCTGTTTAACATAAAATAAGCAAAATTAACAAACTTTCTCTACAGAAGCATTTGGCAGTGAGGTAATTCTTGTGTACATAGTGGTATTCATGGATTTTTAAATGTACTTTACTTAAATGATTACATTGATGCTTGTGCATCGTACTGGATTCACACAGCCAAATTACTAAACTTTTTCTTCTTTCTTGGAAGACAAAAGTTCAAGAATATGAAGTTTTGTTTAATCAACTGCCAGAGATGCAAGTTTACAGCATACAGGATACACAGGCTATAGTGCTGATGTCACTACCACACTACAAACTCAACTTATGTCTGATTAGACTTGTAAACCTAAAATATTTATTACATGTTCTGTATCATTCACTAATAAAGCTATGCAAGATAATACTTTTTATTTAATTGAGCTCCACTGAACTCCTCTCAAACCACATGAGAAAGGCACCTGTTATACCGATTGAAACTGCTGTTTTCTAACACTATTATTATTATTTTTATTTATTTGGAATTATATGTAATTCTTGAACCATCTAATGAAACTTCATTGCTATCAAGATTCACAAACAAGAAATACACTTTTTTGTGTTAATATAAGTAACATGAAATTTTCTCAGTTTGAACACACTATATCTTAAGGTAAAAAAATTATGCATGAATTACTGTTAAGAAAATTTGACTGTCCTGAGAAGACTGGTAGGGCATTAATACATAAATAATAATGATGTGATGAATGCTATTAGGTATGAGTTATATTGGCAGAAACAGTGAAATTGTTAAGCACACTTTATCTTAAACAAACTAGGTACACTGTCTTCAGGGAATGTAATGACTGCCTCGTAATTATTATTCTCGAATCAGAAACA
Organism: Schistocerca piceifrons; assembly: GCF_021461385.2. Taxonomy (NCBI): domain Eukaryota; kingdom Metazoa; phylum Arthropoda; class Insecta; order Orthoptera; family Acrididae; genus Schistocerca; species Schistocerca piceifrons. The sequence continues at coordinate 139,162,101 of NC_060141.1, read as the reverse complement.
TACAAATTTTCAGTAGCCATACACATCACTATATATATAGACACACACACAAATTGTATTTATATTACATGTGCCCAGTACTTTGCAACATCCAAGGCGCTTGGAGTGGCCTGCAGGAGATCAATCTTCATGCAGGATGTAGGGCACAAAAGGCACTGGAGCATGTGGCTTGTTCTTGTTCACAATCACAGGACATATCTTCTGTTATGAAGCCCCCATCTCTTCAGGTTGTCTCTGGATCGTCCAACTCCTGATCGTAATCTGTTTAAAGATTTCCACACCAGCCACCTCTCGTTGTGTCCTGGTGGTAGTTCTTCAGCTTCTGGCATCTGCAGGTGAGGTGTCGACTTCTTCCATAACTCCAGCCTTGCCTTCTCTGGTGAAACCATAGTCAAAAATTTTTTACTGTATTTTTCTGCCTCAGGCATCACGAATGGTACAATAATTTCTCTGCTCAGCACTTCAATACAGCAGATATCACAGTAATACTGAACCATTAATTTCCTATTTATTTCACACTGTGCACGGATATGATGATGTTATTTCACTCCTTGTCAATTATCATTCTCAGGACTGAGCGTACCATTGCAGATAAATGTTACCACTCAACATCTCAAGATTTATGATGTAGTAATTATGTACTGTGAACTGAGACCTGCTAGAGGACTTAAAGAATTATTATTAGATTTTTTTGTTTTTGTATTACAGCCTGTATCACATCTGCGAACTTTTGTAAATAGAGAGCAATTAGTAACTGCTTTCCTTTAATTTAGTATTAGAGATGTGTTTAGCAAATTTAATGTCAGCCAGTCAATATTTTATGTTCTCTGTAGATGCTGTTAATACCATTCAGGCATTAAAAATTATATGTGAACCTTCTGTATTTTCAGAACTGACCAACCCAAGAAAGCAGCGAAATGTGATTGTTAATCCAAAGGATTGATAATATAGTTTCTTAAATTCATTCATCAAAATCACAGCTTAACAAACCAAAGCAATCTACATACACACTCCACAAGCCAGAATGCAGTGCATGGTGGAGAGCAGCTTGTACCACTGCTAGTCATTCTGTTTTCTGTTCTACTTGGAAATTCAATGAAGGAAAAACAACTGTCTATATACTTCCATATGGGCCCTGATTTCCCTTATCTTGCTCTCAAGGTCCATATGCAAGATGTATGTTGATATCAGTACATATGCAAGATGTCTATTGGTCTTAGTACAATTGCACTGCAATCTGTGTCAGATACAAGTTGTCTAAACGTTTTCAACGGCATTTTGCAAGAAGAATGTCTTCTTCCCTCCAGCAATTCCCATTTAAGCTCACGGAGCATTTACATAACATTCCTGAGTTGACCGTACCTGTTGTCGTCATCGTCGTGGCGGCAGCGGCAGTGGAGGAGGTAGTCTTTAGTCCAAAGGCTGGTTTGATGCAACTACTCATGATAGTCTGTCCTGTGCAAGCTTCATCATCTCTGCACAACTACCACAACCTACATAGTTTGAACATGATTGCTGTACTCAAGCCTTGGTCTCCAACTACAATTTTCATCTCCCCCTACCCCACCATTTCCTTCCATTACCAAATTGATGAATCCTCGATGCCTCAGGATGTGTTATCAAAGGATCTCTACTGGTAACAAATCTGTCTCACAGCATGCCTCTGAATTACTGAATTATTCACAAATTAGCCACACTACATACAACTGAACAAAGCCACAACTTACAGAGTGCAGTAACCACTGTAACTAAAGCAGTGAGAATCGGCAAAGGTACCTGCACAACTAATTTAGACCACTCCATTTTCATAGTACGAACAATTCTGCCCAACCCTTACCCTACTATCCCTCTTAATCCCTGCCTCAGCCTCCTCCTCACTCCCACCACCCAGACTGCTCCACCCATCAGGCACAGCTGCTGTACGCAGACCAGCTTCAGTGGCCAGAGACAGTTGTTGTTGTTGTTGTTGTTCAAAAATAATGCATGCTGAAGAAAATCCAGAAAGTAGAATGTACGATATGTTGAGCCAAAGGAAACACAAGATGAAATATTTAGACTAGTCTATTTACTTATCCAAATTTTATTCACTGCATTTGATGCAATACATCATCAAAATAATTTACTCATTAAAAAAAAACAATAAAATTTATGTTTTTGAACAAACCAATGTGTGTGTCAGTCAGAGGATAGTTTAAGTGAAATGACTTGTTCTTAAAGCTTGCTGGTGCGGAAGCAAATCCAGCTATTAAGTACTAAAACATCTAATTTATTGTGACTGTATGCTTTCACCAAATGAAAATTATAGCAACCATACAAAATATCATTCAATGAAGCATGGAAAAACAGAAGATAGGTAACTGTGAAAATCAACTTTTATGTTATCCAACTGTTCTGAAGGTGGTAAGATAGTGAGCAAAAGAGGCATTCACACTCTTTTTGCAATTAGCAAAATCTTAGACAGGAATGATCTGATGGCTTTAGAATGCATTATTTTACCTCAAAACAACTACCAGTTGTATTTGGTGGTATCTATCTGTCCTACAGGAGCATGGCAGATGAATTTTAAGTGAAAAGGATGCTGCTTCTCAGCTGCACACACAAATACAAAAACTGTAAGTATTAAACAAAAAGTAATACAAAGTAATACACAACAATACTGATGCACAAACTGCAGTGCTGTTTTGGCACTTATTGACAATGGAATGTAAAACAACTCAGGCCAGCTGAATACAACTAAACAGTCTTGTTTATCGAATGTGACATAGCCCATATCATTTGAGACTGTTCTCATAATGTTGATAGTGAGGGAAGGCACATTATGACTTGGTTATGCAATTGCAAAGTTCTCCAATTTCCTTGTGAGGATTTAGCACTTAGTAGATTTCTCGTACTGTCACTCATGCAACCTTGCAAAATTCCTCTGTGTAAAATAGTTTCTAAAATCTTGGGCAGCTATTTTCCTACAAAAATATATACAAAAAGTCTATATACACTATTTACAGCAGTTTTGCTTTTCTAGTACTTGCAGAACATTTAAATAAGGAAGTCGTAATAACAGTTTTTCAGACCACACACTACTACAGTACTAGGTAACATCCCACGACTCCACACTGGAAGTATTAGAAAATGATTTAGTTTTCATCCGAGAAGGTAAACTGAAATGTAAGGCATCATCTCCACTAGTTGGCCATCTTCCTTCTGAAAACTTGACAAGCGGTGGCCGAGCCCTTATTCCAAACGTTGTTGGTCGCTCTTCAGGTATGTGGGACAACATAAGTCGTAACAGCGTGTACTGAAACAATAAAGAGCAGTGTCTTTTACTACTTCATTTGGAAACTATTCTCTGTCAAATGTAACACTGACTTTAGGGGGAGTTTTTTTTTTGGAGTCTTTCATCTAAGAAATATCTGAATTTGCCAGTTAATGAGATTGTCACTACACAAAGACACAAAAAGATTGTAATAAGAGTTCATTAGACATGCCTTCCCATGAAATGAAAATGAATTCCACAAATATTACTTAACTTATATCACTACTAATTACAGTCAAATGAAGATGAGAAATATGTCTAAATGACAGGAGGCACTATTAAAAGGTGAAAGGTAAACCTTTCGCCACCTTTCTGATCCTGGGCCTCATTTGTTATGTAGGGGTGGGGGGTGGGGGGGAGAGGGGGAAGGGGGGGAGGTGGGGAGGGTGGAGAGGGGGAAGGGGGGGAGGTGGGGAGGGGGGAGAGAGAGGGGGGGAGAGAGAGGGGGAGAGAGGGGGGGAGGGAGAGGGGGGAGGGAAGAAGAGAGAGGGGGAGGGAGAGAGAGGGGGAGGGAGAGAGGGGGGGAGGGAGAGGGGGGAGGGAAGAAGAGAGGGGGGGAGGGAGAGGGGGGAGGGAAGAAGAGAGGGGGGAGGGAGAGAGAGGGGGAGGAAGAGAGAGAGAGGGGGGGAGGAAGAGAGAGAGGGGGGGGGGAGGAAGAAAGAGGGGGGAGGAAGAGAGAGAGAGGGGGTGGAGGAAGAGAGAGAGGGGGTGGAGGAAGAGAGAGAGGGGGGAGGAAGAGAGAGGGGGAGGAAGAGAGAGAGGGGGGAGGAAGAGAGAGAGGGGGGAGGAAGAGAGAGAGGGGGGAGGAAGAGAGAGAGGGGGGAGGAAGAGAGAGAGGGGGGAGGAAGAGAGAGAGGGGGGAGGAAGAGAGAGAGGGGGGAGGAAGAGAGAGAGGGGGGAGGAAGAGAGAGAGGGGGGAGGAAGAGAGAGAGGGGGGGGAAGAGAGAGAGGGGGGAGGAAGAGAGAGAGGGGGGAGGAAGAGAGAGAGGGGGGAGGAAGAGAGAGAGGGGGGAGGAAGAGAGAGAGGGGGGAGGAAGAGAGAGAGGGGGGAGGAAGAGAGAGAGGGGGGAGGAAGAGAGAGAGGGGGGAGGAAGAGAGAGAGGGGGAGGAAGAGAGAGAGGGGGAGGAAGAGAGAGAGGGGGGAGGAAGAGAGAGAGGGGGGAGGAAGAGAGAGAGGGGGGGAGGAAGAGAGAGAGGGGGGGAGGAAGAGAGAGAGGGGGTGGAGGAAGAGAGAGAGAGAGAGATGGGGGAGGAAGAGAGAGAGAGAGAGAGAGAGATGGGGGAGGAAGAGAGAGAGAGAGAGAGAGATGGGGGAGGAAGAGAGAGAGAGAGAGATGGGGGAGGAAGAGAGAGAGAGAGATGGGGGAGGAAGAGAGAGAGAGAGGGGGGGGAGGAAGAGAGAGAGAGAGGGGGGGAGGAAGAGAGAGAGAGAGGGGGGGGAGGAAGAGAGAGGGGGGGGAGGAAGAGAGAGAGAGAGAGATGGGGGAGGAAGAGAGAGAGAGAGAGATGGGGGGAGGAAGAGAGAGAGGGGGGAGGAAAAGAGAGAGGGGGAGGAGGAAGAGAGAGAGAGAGGGGGGAGGAGGAAGAGAGAGAGAGAGGGGGGAGGAAGAGAGGGGGGAGGAGGAAGAGAGAGAGAGGGGGGAGGAAGAGAGAGGGGGAGGAGGAAGAGAGAGAGAGGGGGGAGGAAGAGAGAGGGGGGGAGGAAGAGAGAGAGAGGGGGGGAGGAAGAGAGAGGGGGGGAGGAAGAGAGAGAGGGGGGGAGGAAGAGAGAGGGGGGAGGAAGAGAGAGAGGGGGGGAGGAAGAGAGAGAGGAGGGGGAGGAAGAGAGAGAGGAGGGGGGAGGAAGAGAGAGAGGAGGGGGGAGGAAGAGAGAGAGGAGGGGGAAGAGAGAGGGGGGAAGAGAGAGAGGGGGGAGGAAGAGAGAGAGGAGGGGGAAGAGAGAGGGGGGGAAGAGAGAGAGGGGGGGGAAGAGAGAGAGAGGGGGGGAAGAGAGAGAGGGGGGGGAGAGAGAGGGGGGGGAGAGAGAGGGGGGAAGAGAGAGAGAGGGGAGAGAGAGAGGGGGGAGAGAGAGAGGTTGGAAGAGAGGGGGGAGAGAGAGGGGGGAAGGGAGAGAAAAAGGGGGGAGAGAAAGGGGGGGAAGGGAGAGAAAGGGGGGAGAGAAAGGCGGGAGTAAGAAAGGGGGGAGTAAGAAAGGGGGGAGAAAGAGGGGGGAGAAAGAGGGGAGAAAGAGGGGGGAGAAAGAGGGGGGAGAGAAAGAGGGGGAGAGAAAGAGAGAAGAGGGGGAGAGAAAGAGAGAGATGGGGGAAGAGAGAGAGGGGGGAAGAGAGAGAGAGGGGGGGAAGAGAGAGAGAGGGGGGAAGAGAGAGAGAGGGGGGAAGAGAGAGAGAGGGGGGAAGAGAGAGAGAGGGGGGAAGAGAGAGAGAGGGGGGAAGAGAGAGAGAGGGGGGAAGAGAGGGGGGAAGAGAGAGAGAGGGGGAAGAGAGAGAGAGGGGGGAAGAGAGAGAGAGGGGGGAAGAGAGAGAGAGGGGGGGAAGAGAGAGAGAGGGGGGGGGAGAGAGAGAGGGGGGAAGAGAGAGAGAGGGGGGAAGAGAGGGGGGAAGAGAGAGAGAGGGGGAAGAGAGAGAGAGGGGGGAAGAGAGAGAGAGGGGGGAAGAGAGAGAGAGGGGGGGAAGAGAGAGAGAGGGGGGGGGAGAGAGAGAGGGGGGGGAAGAGAGAGAGGGGGGGAGAGAGAGAGGGGGGAAGAGAGAGAGGGGGGGAAGAGAGAGAGGGGGAGGAAGAGAGAGAGAGGGGGGGAGAGAGAAAGGGGGGGAAGAGAGAGAGGGGAGGGGAAGAGAGAAAGGGGGGGCAAGAGAAAGGGGAGGGAAGAGAGAGGGGAGGGAAGAGAGAGGGGAGGGGAGAGAGGGGAGGGAAGAGAGAGGGGAGGGAAGAGAGAGGGGAGGGAAGAGAGAGGGGAGGGAAGAGAGAGGGGAGGGAAGAGAGAGGGGAGGGAAGAGAGAGAGAGAGAGAGAGAGAGGGGGGGGGGGGGATATATGTTTAAATCTCTCTTGTTTATAAATCTGGATAGTAAAAAGCATCCAGTGCACAGTTTTACTAGTACAAATTGGTATCACAAGTAACTACAAAAGAACAATGGCATGTGAGCGATCAACAATAGCCGGAAGTTACACAGTAAAATAGCAAATACAATGGATTTACCAATTATAGTGAATGTTCAGTAAGTGGGTGAACAGGAATTTTAATTCATTTTTATGGGCAATATATGTCTGCTTGTGTCTGTTACGTGCGGATGGATGTGTGTGTGTGTGTGTGTGTGTGTGTGTGTGTGTGTGTGTGTGTACCTGTCCCTTTTTCCCCGCAAGGTAAGTCTTTCCGCTCCCGGGATTGGAATGACTCCTTACCCTCTCCCTTAAAACCCACATCCTTTCGTCTTTCCCTCTCCTTCCCTCTTTCCTGATGAAGCAACCGTGGGTTGCAAAAGCTTGAATTGTGTGTGTGTGTGTGTGTGTGTGTGTGTTTGTGTGTCTATCAACATACCAACGCTTTCGTTTGGTAAGTTACATCATCTTTGTTATATATTCTAACTCCCCTTAATTGATGAAAGTAAGAATCACCAAATGCTTATATTGAGGATCAGCCTTTGATAGTTTTCTGCCAAACACTGACTGAAATTATTTTCAGTTTACCTGCGTACATATGTAATTTAAACATAATTCATGAAGGAGAGGTGTAGTGAGATAGCAAAAGGAAGTGAGACTTAGCTGAACGTGCTTCGCAGCAAATACAGGTACTGTGACACTAATTTCCTATTACTGTGAGAGTAAATGAGGATGCAGAACCTATCAGTATGTGAAGGAAATGTATAAAATCTCTATTCAGCTCCCAGTCTAGGAACAGCACTGTTGGTTAACAGTTATACTACAAACACTCATTTTACAGATTGTTACACAATTGTCTTTCAACACTAAATCATGAGCAATTTGGTATCCACATGATCAGATTGTGAAGAAGGAAGTGTTTTCTTAGGTTAAAGTCATATCTATGCCATATGATAAAGTGTGTGTGTGTGTGATTAGGTACACTTGTGAATGACCTATGATACAAGACAGAATAAAAAGAACCATGTAGATTAGATTAGATTAGATTAATACTAGTTCCATGGATCATGAATACGATATTTCGTAATGATGCGGAACGAGTCGAATTTTCCAATACATGACATAATTAGGTTAATTTAACAACATACTTAAGTTAATATAACAACTTTATTTTTTTGTGTTTTTTTGTTTTCTTTTTTTTTAATATTTTTTTTCTTTTTTTCTTAATTTATATCTAAAAATTCCTCTATGGAGTAGAAGGAGTTGTCATTCAGAAATTCTTTTAATTTCTTCTTAAATACTTGTTGGTTATCTGTCAGACTTTTGATACTATTTGGTAAGTGACCAAAGACTTTAGTGCCAGTATAATTCACCCATTTCTGTGCCAAAGTTAGGTTTAATCTTGAATAGTGAAGGTCGTCCTTTCTCCTAGTATTGTAGTTATGCACACTGCTATTACTTTTGAATTGGGTTTGGTTGTTAATAACAAATTTCATAAGAGAGTATATATACTGAGAAGCTACTGTGAATATCCCTAGATCCTTAAATAAATGTCTGCAGGATGATCTTGGGTGGACTCCAGCTATTATTCTGATTACACGCTTTTGTGCAATAAATACTTTATTCCTCAGTGATGAATTACCCCAAAATATGATGCCATATGAAAGCAATGAGTGAAAATAGGCGTAGTAAGCTAATTTACTAAGATGTTTATCACCAAAATTTGCAATGACCCTTATTGCATAAGTAGCTGAACTCAAACGTTTCAGCAGATCATCAATGTGTTTCTTCCAATTTAATCTCTCATCAATGGACATACCTAAAAATTTGGAATATTCTACCTTAGCTATATGCTTCTGATTAAGGTCTATATTTATTAATGGCGTCATAGCATTCACTGTACGGAACTGTATGTACTGTGTCTTATCAAAATTCAGTGAGAGTCCGTTTACAAGGAACCACTTAGTAATTTTCTGAAAGACAGTATTGACAATTTCATCAGTTAATTCTTGTTTGTCAGGTGTGATTACTATACTTGTATCATCAGCGAAGAGAACTAACTTTGCCTCTTCATGAATATAGAATGGCAAGTCATTAATATATAATAAGAACAACAAAGGACCCCAGACTGACCCTTGTGGAACCCCATTCTTGATAGTTTCCCAGTTTGAGGAATGTGCTGATCTTTGCATGTTACGAGAACTACTTATTTAAACTTTCTGCACTCTTCCATTTAGGTACGAATTAAACCATTTGTGCACTGTCCCACTCATGCCACAATACTTGAGCTTGTCTAGCAGAATTTCATGATTTACACAATCAAAAGCCTTTGAGAGATCACAAAAAATCCCAATGGGTGGTGTTCGGTTATTCAGATCATTCAAAATTTGACTGGTGAAAGCATATATGGCATTTTCTGTTGAAAAACCTTTCTGGAAACCAAACTGACATTTTGTTAGTACTTCATTTTTACAGATATGTGAAGCTACTCTTGAATACATTACTTTCTCAAAAATTTTGGATAAAGCTGTTAGAAGGGAGATTGGACGGTAATTGTTGACATCAGATCTATCCCCCTTTTTATGCAAAGGTATAACAATAGCATATTTCAGTCTATCAGGGAAAATGCCCTGTTCCAGAGAGCTATTACACAGGTGGCTGAGAATCTTACTTATCTGTTGAGAACAAGCTTTTAGTATTTTGCTGGAAATGCCATCAATTCCATGTGAGTTTTTGCTTTTAAGCAAGTTTATTATTTTCCTAATTTCAGAGGGAGAAGTGGGTGAGATTTCAATTGTATCAAATTGCATAGGTATGGCCTCTTCCATTAACAGCCTAGCATCTTCTAATGAACACCTGGATCCTACTATATCCACAACATTTAGAAAATGATTATTAAAAATATTTTCAACTTCTGACTTTTTGTTCGTAAAGTTTTCATTCAATTTGATGGTAATACTGTCTTCCTCTGCTCTTGGTTGACCTGTTTCTCTTTTAATAATATTCCAAATTGTTTTAATTTTATTATCAGAGTTGCTGATTTCAGACATGATACACATACTCCTGGATTTTTTAATAACTTTTCTTAATATAACACAGTAGTTTTTATAATTTTTGATAGTTTCTGGGTCACTACTCTTTCTTGCTGTCAGATACATTTCCCTTTTCCGGTTACAAGATATTTTTATACCCTTAGTAAGCCATGGTTTGTTACAAGGTTTCTTACGAGTATATTTAACTATTTTCTTGGGGAAGCAGTTTTCAAATGCATTTACAAAAATGTCATGAAATAAATTATATTTTAAATTGGCATCAGGTTCACGGTACACCTCATCCCAGTCTAACTGCTGTAGGCTTTCCCTGAAATTTGCAATTGTTAAATCGTTGACTGAACGTACTACTTTGGAGGACTGTTTAGTATTGCTGAATGGAGCTATGTCATATATTGTAACTAACTGTGCACCATGATCAGAAAGACCATTCTCAACAGGATGAGCATTTACCTGGTTAAACTTATCTTGGTCTATAAAGAAGTTATCTATCAGTGAGCTGCTATCCTTTACCACCCGAGTAGGAAAATCAATAACGGGTGTCAAATTGAAAGAACCGAGTAATACTTCAAGATCATTTTTCCTATTACCCTCTTTCAGAGAATCTACATTGAAGTCCCCACAAATAATAATTTGCTTCCCCCTGTCTGACAGATAGCACAACAAGGAGTCCAAATTTTTCAGAAATAGATGAAAATTTCCTGATGGGGACCTATATACAGTTACAATTATAAATGTGCCTTTATTTAATTTAAGCTCACAGACACATGCTTCTATATGTTTCTCTACACAAAACTTTTTTGTTTCTATACTTTTTGCACAATGATAATTTTTGACATATATGGCAACTCCTCCTTTCTCCGTATTTTCTCTCATTACATGTGCAGAGAGCTTATAACCACTTACATTTACCTTATCCATATCAGTAACAATGTGATGCTCAGACAGGCATAGTATATCTATTTCATTCTCAGCTTCTAAATCTTCTAAACAAACCAGAAGCTCATCTACTTTATTCTTTAAACTCCCAATATTTTGATGAAATATACTTACATTATTTTTAATTATACTTTTATGAGAACCTTTCCTTATTCTAACATTTGCAGTACTCTCCTGTCTGAGTTTCTCATTGTGCTTAGGTCTAGTTCCTATACCAGTGGTCACATGGTGTTCAGAGAGGCAGATTATGTCAATTGGGTTGGGTGACTTTAATTCATCAAAGCAATTACCTAGGACTGAGATACAACATGGTGGAGATAAAATTTCTGGTGATTGATGAAAATTTATAATTGATAGCTGTGATTGGTGATCCAATGTGCTAGAATTGTGCTGTTTAATTTCTTTCCTAAACTGAAGATTTGTTTCAATCCTGACCTCTCGTAGAACTTGACATCTTTCTGTCTTACCTATCCTAAAAAAGGTGCAGCTCCAACACCTGTAACCACTGGTATTTTACCATTCATGGCAGTGCCTCCCCCCCTTAAATTTCCTGCTATTACCCCAGCCAGTTTCCCCTTCCCTTTCCTGTTGAGATGTAGGCCGTGCCTGGTATAGTCCCACCTACTGAGATAATCAACAGGAACCACACCAATATGAGCCCCCGCACCCGACCCAAGCAGCCGTTCCAACTCCAAATTAACTCTCCCAACAGAAGAGTTCAAATGAGGCCGGTCATGGCGTCTCAGGACAGATACAAACTCAACATTGGTGTGTCTCGATGCTGACGCAATCTTTACCAGGTCACACTCTATACTGTACCCAGGATCTCTGTCGATGCTGTTCCCTGGCCCTCCCACAATAACCACGGTGTCTTCCCTGGTAAATCCTTTACAGAGTGAACCTAGATCCTCTGTCACCTGATCCAGACTAGCACTTGGTTTGAAAAAATTTGTGACCTGGTATTCTGGTCCTAATTCCTCCTGCAGAAGTTGGCCTACACCTCTGGCATGAGAACTGCCTAACAACAAAACTTTCTTCCTTTTCGATGACTTTCCTACATTCTTTTTCAATTTCCTATTGAAAGTTTGTGGTGTCCTGTCTACACCTACCTCTGCTTGAGGCTCATCAGTTTCTAACTGAAGCAACAGGTCAAACTTATTTTTGACATTCACCACAAAACTGTCAGACTTAGTTCTAGGCCTGTTCCTTCTGCTACCTGTTGCCACTTCCCACCTCTCTTTGCCCTTCTCCCTCCTTAACCTGTCCAGATCTTCCCTAGCCTGATCTAGCTCAGCCTGAAGGGCAGCAATTTTCCCCTCCTGTTCCACTATCTTCCTATCTCTGCTGCAAATCCTACATAACCACTGATGAGCCTGATCCACTTTCCCAACACCCACGCCACTGCAGTCCCCCCAGTGAAAAAAACTACTGCATCCACCACACCAAACCCCGGAACTAACAATTCTACGGCAAGTCAGGCACTTCTCACTCGTGGCAAAAATAATACTTTAGCTAGAATAAATCAACTAAATTACCGAAAATCAAAAAAGACGTTACAAGAATTAAGCCTATTCACAAATGTATATAAGCAAGTTTCTGATTTAAAATGTGTACTTTCACATTTGTTCCTCATACTATAATACTTCAAATTATTTTTCTAAAAGGTGCATTCTATATTTTTTTCAGTGTTTGTTAACATATAATTTCTATTTGAGCCATAACTGGTGTCTGCATCTTATTAATGTTATCAAACCCCACTATTTCAACACATGTAATGCTACACACAGACTGTTACTGCCACAGGTACTTGTGTTCCTAAAGTAGTTCCAAGTCCTGCTAACAGTAACTTTTTCTTGCATTCTGACTGAATTTCATGCGCAGATTCAAATTTCCAAAAAGAATAATGTTTAGGCAGCCACTTAATGACATTTATTTCTGTAACAGCTAATATTACCAATGGGGACATTAGAAAGGTGAACTCTGTCAGCAGTATCCGATTGGAATGAAGACATCTATCGCACACACTTTACACAAAATCTTGAGCAATATATTCCACAGAATACAGAAAGAGCTACATAGTGACAAATTAGCAATCCAAAAAGGCATTTTAACAATTGAGGCAAGGATTCCAAATTCTCAAGTACTCTCTGATGGTTATGTTATTGTTGTTGTTGTCTTCAGAGACTGGTTTGATGCAGCTCTCCATGCTACTCTATCCTGTGCAAGCTCCTTCATCTCCCAGTACTTACTGCGACCTACATCCTTCTGAATCTGCTTAGTGTATTCATCTCTTGGTCTCCCTCTACGATTTTTACCCTCCAATGCTAAATTTGTGATCCCTTGATGCCTCAGAACATGTCCTACCAACCCGTCCCTCCTCCTTGTCAAGTTGTGCCACAAACTCCTCTTCTCCTCAATTTTATTCAATACCTCCTCATTAGTTATGTGATCTACCCATCTAATCTTCAGCATTCTTCTGTAGCACCACATTTCGAAAGCTTCTATTCTCTTCTTGTCCAAACTATTTATCGTCCATGTTTCACTTCCATACATGGCTACACTCCATACAAATACTTTCAGAAATGACTTCCTGACACTTAAATCTATACTCAATGTTAACAAATTTCTCTTCTTCTGAAACGCTTTCCTTGCCATTGCCAGCCTACATTTTATATCCTCTCTACTTCGACCATCGTCAGTTATTTTGCTCCCCAAACAGCAAAACTCCTTTACTACTTTAAGTGTCTCATTTCCTAATCTAATTCCCTCAGCATCATCTAACTTAATTAGACTACATTCCATTATCCTCGTTTTGCTTTTGTTGATGTTCATCTTATATCCTCCATTCAAGACACTGTCCATTCCGTTCAACTGCTCTTCCAAGTCCTTTGCTGTCTCTGACAGAATTACAATGTCATCGGCAAACCTCAACATTTTTATTTCTTCTCCATGGATTTTAATACCTACTCCGAATTTTTCTTTTGTTTGCTTTACTGCTTGCTCAATATACAGATTGAATAACATTGGGAATAGGCTACAACCCTGTCTCACCCCCTGCTTCCCTTTCATGCCCCTCGACTCTTATAACTGCCATCTGGTTTCTGTACAAATTGTAAATAGCCTTTCGCTCCCTGTATTTTATCCCTGCCACCTTCAGAATTTGAAAGAGAGTATTCCAGTTAACGTTGTCAAAAGCTTTCTCTAAGTCTACAAATGCTAGAAACGTAGGTTTGCCTTTTCTTAATCTTTCTTCTAAGATAAGTCGTAAGGTTAGTATTGCCTCACGTGTTCCAACATTTCTACGGAATCCAAACTGATCTTCCTCGAGGTCCGCTTCTACCAGTTTTTCCATTCATCTGTAAAGAATTCGCGTTAGTATTTTGCAGCAGTCACTTATTAAACTCATAGTTCGGTAATTTTCACATCTGTCAACACCTGCTTTCTTCGGGATTGGAATTATTATATTCTTCTTGAAGTCTGAGGGTATTTCGCCTGTCTCATACATCTTGCTCACCAGATAGTAGAGTTTTGTCATGACTGGCTCTACCAAGGCCGTCAGTAGTTCCAATGGAATGTTGTCTACTTTTGGGGCCTTGTTTCGACTCAGGTCTTTCAGTGCTCTGTCAAACTCTTCATGCAGTATCGTATCTCCCATTTCATCTTCATCTAGATACTCTTCCATTTTCATAATATTGTCCTCAAGTACATCGCCCTTGTATAGACCCTCTATATACTCCTTCCACCTTTCTGTTTTCCCTTCTTTGCTTAGAACTGGGTTTCCATCTGAGCTCTTGATATTCATACAAGTGGCTCTCTTTTCTCCAAAGGTCTCTTTAATTTTCCTGTAGGCTTTATCTATCTTACCCCTAGTGAGATAACCCTCTACATCCTTACATTTGTCCTCTAGCCATCCCTGCTTAGCCATTTTGCACTTCCTGTCGATCTCATTTTTGAGACGTTTGTATTCCCTTTTGCCTGCTTCATTTACTGCGTTTTTATATTTTCTCCTTTCATCAATTAAGTTCAATATTTCTTCTGTTACCCAAGGATTTCTACTAGCCCTCATCTTTTTACCTACTTGATCCTCTGCCGCCTTCACTACTTCATCCCTCAGAGCTACCCATTCTTCTTCTACTGTATTTCTTTCCTCCATTCCTGTCAATTGTTTCCTTACGCTCTCCCTGAAACTCTGTACAACCTCTGGTTGGTTGGTTGATTGATTTGGGGGAAGGAGACCAAACTGCGAGGTCATTGGTCTCATTGGATTAGGGAAGGATGGTGAAGGAAATCGGCCATGCCCTTTCAAAGGAACCATCCCGGCATTTGCCTTAAGCGATTTAGGGAAATCACGGAAAACCTAAATCAGGATGGGCGGACGTGGGATTGAACCGTTGTCCTCTCGAATGCGAGTCCAGTGTTCTAACCACTGCGCTACCTCGCTCAGTGTACAACCTCTGGTTTAGTCAGTTTATCCAGGTCCCATCTCCCTAAATTCCCACCTTTTTGCAGTTTCTTCAGTTTTAATCTGCAATTCATAACCAATAGATTGTGGTCAGAGTCCACATCTGCCCCTGGAAATGTCTTACAATTTTAAACCTGGTTCCTAAATCTCTGTCTTACCGTTATATAATCTATCTGAAACCTGTCAGTATCTCCAGGATTCTTCCATGTATACAACCTTCTTTCATGATTCTTGAACCAAGTGTTAGCTATGATTAAGTTATGCTCTGTGCAAAATTCTACCAGACGGCTTCCTCTTTCATTTCTCTCCCCCAATCCATATTCACCCACTATGTTTCCTTCTCTCCCTTTTCCTACTCTTGAATTCCAGTCACCCATGACAATTAAATTTTTGTCTCCTTTCACTACCTCAATAATTTCTTTTATCCCATCATACATTTCATCAATTTCTTCGTCATCTGCAGAGCTAGTTGGCATTTAAACTTGTACTACTGTAGTAGGCATGGGCTTTGTGTCTATCTTGGCCATAATAATGTGTTCACTATGCTGTTGGTAGTAGCTTACCCACACTCCTATTTTTTTTATTCATTATTAAACCTACTCCTGCATTACCCCTATTTGATTTTGTATTTATAACCCTGTATTCACCTGATCAAACTTCTTGTTCTTCCTGCCACCGAACTTCACTAATTCCCACTGTATCTAACTTCAACCTATCCATTTTCCTTTTTAAATTTTCTAACCTACCTGCCCGATTAAGGGATCTGACACTCCACGCTCTGATCAGTAGAACGCCAGTTTTCTTTCTCCTGATAACGACACCCTCTTGAGTAGTCCCCGCCCCGAGATCCGAATGTGGGACTATTTTACCTCCGGAATATTTTACCCAAGCGGACGCCATCATCATTTAATCATACAGTAAAGCTGCATGCCCTCGGGAAAAATTACGGTTGTAGTTTCCCCTTGCTTTCAGCCGTTATGTTATTACATGATCTAATACAAACAGTCGCTACATTTGCTCTTTGATATCAATTTTTTATGGCATTATTAATTATGTGATGATTATTCTGTCCCATGCTTGTCATCATGAAACATCTCTTCAGCATATTTATAATTAAGTTGCCATTTCCACAGAAATGTGATGGTTTTTTGAAGTTTATCACATGCTGAAATTTTTTTTGCTTGCTATTAAATGCTATGCAGATTCAATAGAAGTATACAAGTAGCTCCCAAGAATGCATCACCACACAGTGTTCAACCTTGATTAGGGATTTTCCTTTCTACAACATCTACTTCTTGATTTCATGAAAAACACAGATGTAACTCTTTCTTCAACCCTTGTTGACTGTTGTCTGTGACAGACATTTTTCTCTTTCTGAGGTAATGGAGGCTCGCACATGGCTATGCTGGCGGAAAAGGCTTTGAGCATCACTCAAGAGTATAGGATTTTTTAAAATGCGATTGTATACTAGATTCTGGGTAGTGTGCTGTTGTTGGCTATGATATTGTTTCATGATGTGTTTGTTGCCTGAACCAATGCATTTGTGTTGTTCTGTACGGATGTGATTCCAATGATAGTAATATTGTCTTCTATAAACTCAGCCTTGTTGCAATTCTATTTATGAAAGCATCGAAGTTTATCTTTATGTAAGTCGAACCCCTGGTTTTATGAGTAAAAGTTGTGAGTCATCCTGAAGACTGACATAATTTGCATTATTCGATCTCAAGCCTGTTTCTCAATAATCTTTTGAGAAGAAACCACTATGTACAGCCACCTGTACGATAGGGGGTGATAGTAAATCTGCATTCTTTGTGTAGTAAATCTGCATTCTTTGTGTAATTCAATATATCATGCTGTGTTTCCAATTGTGAAATGTACAATGTGGCTTGTGTACACTGTCCAGTTTGTCAGATACACCTTGAAGCTAAGATTGTATGTGGGTGGCCACTTTATGGCTAGAAGGTTTCTCAGCACAGGAAGTTGATCACTGAATTTGTATACCACCACAACATCATCATTTAAATTTTGAGCTGTGAGTTTGGCACAACATACTGAAGATCTGCAACCTACAACTTTGGCTCATAAGTAACACGAGGACTGTGGGACAGTTCTGCATTCTGCCTTTTTGGAGAGGTCTGACAATCCAAACAGTACACAATCACCTCCACATCAATAAACAACTGGGTGTTCCCAATGTAGACAGTTTTTGTATGTCCTTTCATGTGCTCAGCCAGTTTAGTGGCGGTTATTATTTTACAAAATGCTGTGCACTGAACACACGTTAGCTGGTAAACAACAAGCATTCTTTTCCTTGTTTCTCTGCCTTCAATGTTTTTAATGGTTTTAAAGTAAGAACAATTACAGGGATTGGAGGCTGAGAGTAGGGATACGATCTGCAAATGTCATATAGTTCTAAACCGCCCCTAGACATCACTAATATTGCACAATATTTCCAGATGCACAATAATACTGAGAACATCAAAACTTTGGGAATATGTTTCACTGCCTGGAAAAATTGTGCCATCTGTGGACAGTCTACTGCTTTGTACACAGACCATAGAGTTTAGTTAGGTTAGGTTATTTGTTGTTGTTGTATGGAAAATGAGTTCAAAACAAGATGATAGAGCATTAGTATTAGAACGCACTGATATGTATAACTATTGGCATCTTGGGATGTTAGGGCGTATCAACATGAAAACAGAAGTGGTTTAAAATGATGAATCAGATGATCTGTTGGTCACAAACTATACGAAATGGTCACAAAGAAACATGTTTTTAAGAAATTTAATTAATGCGAAGTTATAAATAAGAGTATATATAGATATTTATTTCTGTGTACACATTAATACCCAAATATAATACTTTAGTGCATTAATTATTGCATGAAACATTTCCATAACTGTCTCAAATTTTGTAAGGTGAAACTGCACTTGTAAATTTCAAGCCTTAGAAAGAACTGCCAGTAATAAGGTATTGTAAAAGATGGGAGAGCTGACTTGCCTGGACTGCATCTCTCTGTTGATTTTTAACGATGGAGATATCGGTGTTGGCAGAAATTTATCCAGGGTGATGGTGTTGGGGGGCCACAAGTGCCTATGTATGGGGAGAACCATTTCCAGTGATGTATCATATGTTGGACCATCCACACAAAAAAGTTATGATTGGAATGAGTAATAGGGCCACCAGATCAACCAATGTGAATCACATCAAACATTTATGGGACATAAGTGAGATATTAGCTTTTGTCACCTCAGTGGAGGTAGCAGTAGGAAAACTGATAAGAGCCTACTGCAAATTTTGCCCTGACACAAGGATATGAACCTTACACAAGGAAGTGGGTTTAGGAGGAAATTAAATAAATTTTATGAGGAGTGGTAATCAGTTCTCATTCTTAATCCCTCCCCCCCCCCCCCCCCCCCCTATATTTCTGGTTTCTTGACTGCCCCCTAAAACATCTCTAACAGTTTTGACATACAGTGCCCTGTTGGTATTTCCCTGTTAATTTCCATCTTGACCTGAATTGCTGCGTTTCACTTACATTGAAATCCTGACTGGCTTTACAGTCTTATCCTTGAACAAATGCAATAGCTTCGACCCACGTATGAAAGATAGTAAATTTTCCTTCTTTTACACCATCTGTTAGACTACTAGAAAGTACTTTTCAGCATCACTTGGTTGTAGTTTCATCGTGAACTTTTTCTTACATATGTGACCAGTACACAATGAAATTCCATGACACACGTTTTTTTTGTCATCTGTAAACTAAAACTGATTCAGTTGTAGCAGCTTTTAATTAATTTTTTCTGTGTTTACTTGATAAGTACTAAATCTGAAATACAATGTCAAAACAACAATATGAAAAATAATTCAATATAAAAATTTTATTTCAGTTATAGAAAGACATTTCTTTTCTTTTTTCAGCGGGAGGGGGGCGAGGGGGGGCAGGGAGGGGGGGAGGGAGGGGGGGAGGAAGAGGTGGGAGGAGGAAACTACAAAAATGCACCAGAATGGTTGCTAACAGCATTCTTTTGTACAGAGTCCAATAGCTCTGTGTTAAACTGAACTATATAGGTGAAAACATTAATGCTGACATTCTGAATTATAATGACCTGGAGGAGAAACATTTTGTAAGAATAAAAGGAACATTACTATGAATGGAGATGGATAAGAAATACACTGAAATAAAGATGTTACAGTAGTTACTGTTATGGCAACACAGTTACACTAGACTTTTGCTGGAAAAGAAGACCTACTCTGAAACTGCCACAGCCAGAATTTATAAGATAATATAATAATTCACACGAGGAACAGCTGAAATATACTGCAAAAAATGTAAAACTTCTCAAATACCTTCAAGCATATTGGGAACAAATGGAGGAGACAATGAAGTTTGTGTGTGTGTGTGTGTGTGTGTGTGTGTGAGAGAGAGAGAGAGAGAGAGAGAGAGAGAGAGAGAGAGAGAGAGAGAGAGAGAGAGAGAGAGGGGGGGGGGGGGGGCACAGTAAGCAGCAGCATTTCTGTGAAGTGTCAGAACATGGTTCGGGATAAAGATTCCCCACAGAAAATCACGGGAATAATGTATTGACCTTGATATGAGCCTATCTGGTTCCAATTTTCTGAAACACGGAAAGACAGAAAGAGAGATTTAGGCATGGTACATACAGATAATAAAGCAATTAGACCTACAAGATCAGATAGAATCAACAAAGCTCAAGTAGCACAGACATGGAAGGAGAATGAAATATGTTGGAACACCAGGGAAGATGCATGAATAGAGGCTTTGAAGCAGAAGACAAAGTGACAATTGGCTAAAATGTGTGGAAGAGAGTATTTGGAGAAAATGAGAATATTGGAACAGGTTAGTGGCAGACTGGTGGTGGGAGTATAGAGGAAACTGGAGAGATTTTTGTGCAAACCAGTCCCACACGGGGACTGGAAATTGTTCTTGGTGATGCTGATGATACAAGAATTATTAAAAATTTTGAATGGTGTTCCGACAGTTACTATGCACCAAACCTAACCTGTGCCAAGAGAAGTTTTAAGTGGTGATTCACTTCCCACATTGACAGAAAATCGCTGTGTGTAATGTGTTTCTACTGTGCTCAAGAGCTGCTTGAAATTATAAAATAAACACTTCCTTCAAACCTAATGGCAGGAGATAAGAAATGGATTTATGGCAGCAATGTGGAAGATGCAGTTTTGAAACTCCCTGGCAGATTAGAACTGTTGGGACTCCATTCTGGAAATGTGCCTTTAATGATCATGCTTTTCCCAACTGAGCCCAGCCAGGGCCTCTTGGATCAGTTCTGCCGGTGCTCTCTCAAAATTCTACCATTACTCTCAAACTTCTCAACCGTTCAAGGCACAGTTCCAAGTTCCAGTATTTATTTCTGTAAACCAGACTTTTAGAGAATTAGTACTGAAGTTTTGCGACTTATTTTTTTCTTTGTGGCAGATACACTACATGGTACGATTTGTCAAAATTTACATTTACATCGATACTCTGCAAACCATTGTGAAATGGCAGAAGGTAATTTCCATTGTACCACTTATTAGGGCTTCTTCCCATTCCAGTCATGTATAGAGAAAGGCAAGGATGACTATGTAAATGTGTGTCTACATGCTGTAACTAATTTTGTTCTACAATCTATACCAGAGTGATATGTAGGGCACTGTAGTATGTTTCTCACTTAAAACCTATTTTTGAAACTTCATTTCGTATCTCTTACAAAATGTTACACTCACACAATGGAAAGTCCAGAATTGAATAACAACAATATGAACAGAATAGACTGCTACTTACTGTGCAGAGGAGCTGTCGAGTTGCAGACTGCCACAAACAAGAAAACCATTAAATATTTAAGCTTTCATACAAAAGTACTCCTTCAAAAAAAATGGACTGCACATTCACAGATGCACAACTCACAATTGCCATTATCTCCAGGTGTTGGGGCCAAACTGCAGACTGTGACTGTGTCTGACATAAGCAGTAATCTGCTGGGTTGGGTGGTGGGGGTAATGGAAAGGCTTGGGGTGGAGAGGGGGAGGGATGGTAGGGTAGAGGTGTGGGAAGATGCTGTGCTGCCTGTGGGAGCACGCAGGGCTTTGGTGGGGACACGATAGGGCTGCTAGGTGGTCAGGAGGCTGAACTGGGAGGAGGGGAGGGGTGGTGAAGAGTACATACAGAGGCAGAGAAGGGAAACAGACTAGCAGGAGTGCTGGTGGGATAGAAGGCATTTTTAATGCTGGAGTGGGGGCACGGATAACTAGATGGAGGACAGAGACTAGTGAAAGCTGAGGGCAGGGGGTTACAGGAATGAACAGTATGTTTTGGAGGAGTTACCACCTGCGTAATTCAGAAAAGCTGGTGTTGGTAGGAAGAATCCACATGGAGCAAGCTGTGAAGCAGTCATTTATGTGGTGACAATTATTGGGAAAAAAAGTAAATTAGTTACAAACTACGGCTTGCGCACATTTTTATTCAACGTGTAAATGTCACTACAGACATTCAGATTTAGGTTATGACACATTCAGTATGCCCGCCATCACTGCCGGTGATGTGGCGCAGATGAATAGCGAAATTCCGTATGACCCGCTAAAGTGTTGGAACCTTGATGCTGTCGATAACCTCCTCAATGGTTGTTTTCAGTTCAGCAATGGTTTTGGGGTGATTCACGCATTGGATGGGGACGTTAAGTTTGGTAGCCCCTCTTGGTGCTCTTCGAGAGCAGTAGACTATGTGCTGGTACTGTGTTTCATCCTCTCCCTTCTCTTAACATCTCTAACGCCAACATGACACTACATTACACATGCATCCATTACAGTCACCTACACTTATCAGTTACAATAACATAGCCAGTTCATAGTTCATGATGAAAAGATGCCTGCAGGCATTAAGGATAAGGAAAATCTTTCCAGTTTGGTGATTAAGACTGCCTTTCATGATCTCCCACCCATTCATGATATAAGACTTTAGTTTTATCATGTCTATTTGCATTTTGCCTATCCTTTCAATAGATGCTTAAATTTTGCCCAGCTATCTAACTGCTATCACAGGGTGTATACGTGGACAAGGAAAAAAAAATTCCTGGATTTTTCCCGGATCTCCCGGTTGAAGATACAGTTTCTCCCGGGTGAAAATAAACTTTTTCTGTGTTAAGTGACAGTATACTTTCCCTCAGAACTGTAAAACGTATGAATCATTTGAATGGTTATGGTTCTATACAGCGGCTTAGGATTTCCCAGCACTTTAGAAAACGAAACTCACAGGAAAAAAAACACGCTTTGGAAAGTTCTTTGATGTGCAGCAACATGTACTCTGCAAATTTTCATGTTACGAAAGAATAAATTCGCATTCCACCAAACACCACTTGTTACTCTCTGATGCATTGAAATCGAGATTGCGATGCACTTTTGTAAGCCAATCATAGCTCATGTCACGTGATCTCGCCAGCCGATGACAGCGGATATTCAGAGCATAGGACACGTGATGTAGTCAGCCAATAGCAACATCATTGTTAAGTAGCGCGAACACACAAATAGGTAAAGTTAATATAAATAGTGCTGCTGCAAGAAAAGAAAAGCTTTCAGATATGGTATTGGTCTCTACGATTTGTAAGCTGCAAGAGAAGCTAAGCTTCCACATATAATGTTGATCTTTTTTGGACGTTTTACACACAAATGTGCCAGTAAAATGTTTAATGCCGTCATTAATCTCTGATCTTCTGGGCTGGAAATTCTTCCAAATGGATTGTCATCAAAGAGTTGATTTTTAAATGAGTGTCAAACGCTCTGTGATTTAAGAAATTCATCGTACATTCTCGCACATAGTTGATCTTGAGTAAAAGGAAATTTACTTTGAAAATAACGCTTTTCAAACCACAATTCGCAATATTTTCCCGCAATCTGTTAGAAATAGATTTGTTCCGGCAGATAAGAGGCATCACTGCGCTTGCGCAGCTGCGATGACGTAGGAAGCCCGTATGTGTGAAACATTAAAAGACCTTACATTATGTCATAAAAGAAACAAGACATCAGAGGATACTCCAAGAGCGTCGGAATTTCGTGAACCATACTGCAACGAATAATTTGCCTTGCAGTGTACATTCATATGTCCAGATTGCCAACGAAGTAGGCCTCGACCTGATATTAAGCTCTTCAGTGTGGTGTTCAGGATGTCAGTTTTCTTGGAGTACGAGTACTGTATTATCTCATGTTGAGTTCTTTATTATGGCACAATGCTATACGTGCTAGAAGACGCATTTGAAATGCAGCGAACAGTTGAAACTAGCCAATAGTGTGGTAAACACTTTGTTTCAAATAAATTGGCTGTCTCAGCGGAAAAATAGATCAAACGCCGGATTTCTGCAGCAAAGCGACAAAAGTAACTTCATTATTCTGCAAGGCGATTAATGCTTGACTGTCAGAAAGGTGGAAATAAAATCTGAAACTAATAACACATTTTAGCCTTCCATAATTACGTGAATGTATTTTAATTCACTTGATAGCTCCCAGCCACAGAAATCACTTTGTTTTCATTTGATGTGAGAGCACTAAACGAAGAGCAAACAGCAAAATAACTAAATGTAAACAAGGATCACGTGGAGACTAGCCCCCCGCACTACAACTTACGACACTCAGACTCCTCTGCGTATCAGCCCCTGATCTACGATATTGCAAACCGAGGCAATAGTAGACCCGTTTAGTTATCCAGCGATTATGCTCTGGTTAGACGTTCGTACAACACGTTTTCCGCGCTACTCCCACAACATAACCTAGCAGCTGCTAGTTGGGGACTATACAACTTGCCCTTTCTAGGTTAGCGATTTGATCTAAGTTTTCTTTCAAAATTTCATTTTCTTGGATAAACCGAGAAGATAATACTTAATCTTTCTTACCAGTTATCCCTGTTCGTCACTTATTTCCACTCTCGTAGTCTGAATCTTTGGACTTCGCTAGTAATTTAAACAACACTGATCATTTGCATACCCAATCAATCACATAAACAAACAGCAGTTGGCATTCACCCGTTCGGCTTTATTCCACTGAACTCATATAGCCCCGCCCCCTTATGTCTGCTTGAAAGTTTATTTCTAGATGCGACGAGGATTCCCCTGGCAGAGACATCACGTACACTATGCACGCATTCAAAAATCAACTTATGATTCATTCAGAAATCAACTTAGAATGTGTTCAAAAATTCTCAAAAACCAACAGGGATGCGCTTCAAAATCATTTAACAATCGATAGACCAAAGTGCGCTCGATGCTAGGCGCTTTGTGACAAGGTTTTCTTCCTTAAGAATATGAGTTTGCCCCCGCCCCCCCTCGAAATTTCCGCCCGGTTCATATACCACGGTTTGCTGCTTACACAGCCAGCAGCGACATTTTTGTAGACAGAAGCGGGAGAAGGTATGACTCATACGCGACTCGACTGCGCATGCGCATGAGCCCGCCCGTAACTGCTTAAATGGATCTAATGTAAACAGTTGTGACGTCACGAACATCGGAGGTAATTTTGTGTTACGATGCATTACATAGTCTTTCACACATTTTGCTGTTGGCAGACACTTGTATGAGCCCTGTGTTTTTTTATATGGCGCATTTCCTCCGCAATTTTAGTTTTATTCTCTCGTTCATGTAATGTTGTTGCAGTGGCGGGATAGTTATATCCTTTGTTAGAGTATCGGTTCTTACCAGTCAAAATTACAAAAAATTAACTGAAAACTAAAGCAATGAAAAATTCCTGGAATTCTAAAAAATTCCCGGTTTTCTCCCGGATGAAAAAATTCCCGGGTCTTTCCTGGATCTCCCGGTTGTCCCGAGTCGTATACACCCTGTATCAATTTTGAGTTTCAACCAACTTTCTGTATCTAGTGTAATGTGAACTCCACAGCTTTTTAGGAGTGCTTCAAACTCTGGCATTTAGTTGCAAATGCTTCAAAAAATCATTACTAGGATGTTAATACTCTCCCCTGTAGAGGGTATTTTTTTCCATGTCATCACAGCAGCTATCTCGACTGGACGGAGAGTCACCTAACCTAAAAAGAAACCTTGTGTGAACCTCACGTGCAGTGGGTAGCGTCCACTGATGTATAGTGCATCCCTGTCCAATTTGGGGGGGACTCAACAGTTCTCAACACAATGGTGCAGGTCCAGGAAGTTGCAGCCAAGCTTGTTACAGAATCTTCAATGTCTCTAGTTCAGTCTTTCTGCTTGACTCAAAACCAGGGGGCTGGGAGCATTTCTGGGGATGATGCTGCAAACTGTCAACTTTGCTGAAACTCCATACACAAGGCTGCTTATGATGAACAAGATTATCATTTACTGTCCCCGGCTGCTATGTTTACATGAGTTGTCAAATAGTTCATGCTCGGTTGCCAGAGACTCTGGGTTTTGGGGTTTATTTGTGTGCAGTGTAACATTCCATGAATGTAACATTCCATGAATGTAACAGAGGATATAATTTCGTAGTAATGACAGTCTATTCTTGTGAAACTCTTTCTTAGCACTAACTAGTTTCAAGTCCTATAAAGTACCTGTTTCTGTGTTTATTGGTTAATAAATGTTTATTTGCTTCGGTACACCAGAGCTCATATTTCGTGCAAGTGACTGGGTATCATGAACACACAATTATTGTTGTTTGGATGGCTAATGTCTACTCATGCTGACATGGTCTTCTGAAGCTTTTCTGCCAGTTGCTTGAATGAGTCAAGTATAACCTTTGTGTCCCTACAAAGGGTACTGTTTGTTCCAATGTGGGCCACAATCTGCAGATGGTTGCACTCTGTTCCCTTAATGGCTGCTGGAATAGCCTCTTCAACATGTTGAATGAGAAGGCACACACAGAGTGCATCTGGTGTTCCTTTCTGTACCTTGTTGCCATTTCCATACATGGTACCATTATTCATCATTAACCTGAACTGCTGACAATTAATAGAACCCTATGGTTTCGTGTTTGTCACCTCTTGTCACAGGAGACAGATGGTTTCCCAACAGGTGAAGTGAGTCTCCCTGGTTCAGTTTCAGTTTCTTTGGTCAGAACAGATCGGCATAGTTCCCTAAGTTTTCCCTGGTCCTCGCCTTCCCCACAGAAGGCACCTAGCCATACGTCACTCACCATCAAGTGGATGGGTAATGATAAATCCTGCACTTCCTATAGAGGAGACAGAATCCACAGGAGAAGATAGTACTTGAGGTACCTTTGGCACATCTGGAACATCACTCTCAGGAGTTCTGCCAAAACAATCATTTGTACCATGTTCCAGTCATGTGGTAGTAGTCAGAATGATTTACAGCTGCTTTCAAACATCAACTAACTAATCCTATGTTCACAAACAGCATTCACAGTGGAGCTGCACTGAGCCTGGTGCAATGTTTTACAGTACAGTAATCAAATAACTTTAAAATAAGCCTACTGATTCTCTTTTAATCAGTTAAGATAAAAATAACCCTAATACCCTCTAAGAACTGAAACAGTTAATATACAAAATGAGATTTTTAATAAGGTAACAGTAGGTTAGTAGTTTCCTGAAACTTTTTTGAGGTTATAGTCACTAACACACACAAAAATAGTGTCATTTTACGATAAATGCTGATGATATGTCCTCCTGTTGAAAGGGGAAATTAGAGGTAACACGATACTTTAGTTATAATATGCTACAGTAACTACATGACAAATGCCGAATTACTACAAAATAGCTTATGCACACAACACTCTCAAGTTACAAAAATTTCTGAAAATATATGTTTGCAAGCATTCAAAAATTCTCAAAAACATGCCTTTTTCACATAATTATACAATGAAATTAAGGAACAAGGTGTTTTTAATGAGGTGGCTGTTATCAAAATTTTCTAAAAAGTTCAATTCATGTTTAGGCCTACAACTGACAATAAAAGTATGAGTTTTTCACAGCACTCTCAAATGATCATAATTTCATGATATATCACAATACACATGAGTGTTGACACAAGCAATGAAAGATGATGTGGAAATAGTAAACACAGTGAAATATTAGAGTCTATAATTTCAAACTGGCAAACAAATGTGGCAAAAGTCGTCTCACTCAAATGAAAATTTGGAAATTGGCTTATGTATGTAAATAAAAAAAGTTGCTAACTGCACAGATTTTTTTACTTCACTGAGCATGTGACACTTTCTACACGGACATGCTAAACACTTTCTACACGGACATGCTAAAGATAAACACCGCAGCGCCAGATTATAACAATGAAAACTGTGAAAATGTGTGTTGTTGCAGAGCTTAACTGAAATAAAAGACACTTCATACTACCACAACAACTTGAAGGGATTTGCATTTTTTAGAACGCCTACAGGTTCTTTTAGTATACAATCACAATTATACTCCATCTGAGCGATTGCAAAGAGTGTTACAGCCGATAGGACTTCATCCACCAAGCCACTGAATAAATGGACACTGTAGAATTGTGAGTGTAATACATTTGTAACAACATAGTAGGCAACATCAACCACATCCCCCACCCCCCTTTCACTACACACACACACACACACACACACACACAATCTGGAAAGATATAGTTGGCAACGTAGTAAAAAATGAAATACCTGGAAGAAAGACATCCAAATATAATCATAATAATAGGACACTCAGGATGGAACAACAGCATTAACAACATCATCAAAGGGACAGATTGCTGCTCACCACACAGAAGAGGCACTGAGTTATGACTGCTAGATATTATTTAGCTATTGGTCTAAGTCCTTCATCAGATGTAAACAAATAGTGGCTGTGTGTGCGTGTGTGTGTGTGTGTGTGTGTGTGTGTGTATGCGTGTACGCTTCTCATGTTATGCATGTGTGAATACGAGTTTTGTCTCGTATATGTCTGATAAAGGACTTAGTCCGAAAGCTAAATAGTATCTAGCAGTCTTTTTTCAATGTGCCCATCTTCCACTTCTGTGATGCGTAGCAAAAATGTCCTTTTCACATTGTTGCTCCACAATTGTAACAACAAAGACGTAACTAGTAAAGCAGATCATATATGTAAGCAGGTTACCTCATCTTGAAATTTCTTCTGGAAGTCAGCTGGAAATTTCTTTTCACGCAAATTCATCAATGTCCTGTGCCTTTCCATCTGTGTTGCAAATGGCACCAGAAGTTCAAAAAATATCAGACCCAAGGAGTATATATCTACTTTGTAATCATATGGGAGGCCTTTCAGCTATGGTAAAAGAAATCAATTATTAAAACATTTTTCAAATGTTTAATAACAAATTAATCTCTCTTATGTTAGGAGATAGAAAGTAACTTTTAATAGGGGAATTTTCTTGTAGTTAATAAATACTGTAGAGAAATGTGCTTAGATCTTGCTACAAAAATTTAAATTTAGCTCTCTGTAAGCCTCACTAAAAACTCATTAGTAGGACTGCTCACTTATTTTGAAATGTGACTGGGTGGTTGATTCACTGTTAATACACATTCTTTGGTGCCCTGTATAAAATAGTCAGAAATATGTATGGTGAAATAATCTCCATAGGAACTTTAAATTAAAATCTACTCTCACACCAGAAGTTTAAAATACTTGAAATAGTTATAGAATAAATTACATTCCCAAATAAGAAAACAATCAGGTACACAAAAGCCTAAAAACAGAAGAGATATATATGAAAACCAGCTCATATTGCGAAAGGATGAACCAAACAGTTTACAATAAACACCTTCTCCCTGTTAATCCAGGAATCATTGTTTAACAATTCACAAAACTTTAATTTTGTATTACACTAGTTTTTCTCACAACCTGTTGTTGTTGTGGTCTTCAGTCCAGAGACTGGTTTGATGCAGCTTTCCATGCTACTCTATCCTGTGCAAGACTCTTCATCTACGAATAACTACTGCAACCTACATCCTTCTGAATCTGCTTGGTGTATTCATCGCTTGGTCTCCCTCAATGATTTTTATCCTCCACACTTCCTTCCAGTACTAAATTGGTGGTCCCTTGACGTCTCAGAACGTGTCCTACCAACTGATCCCTTCTTCTAGCCAAGTTGTGCCACAAATTCCTCTTCTCCCCAATTATATTCAGTACCTCCTTATTAGTTATGTGATCTACACATCTAATCTTTAGAATTCTTCTGGAGCACTAAATTTAAAAGCTCCTGTTCTCTTCTTGCCTACATTGTTATCATCCACGTTTCACTTCCATACAGGGCTACCCTCCATACAAATACTTTCAGAAAAGATTTCCTGATAAATCTGTACTCGATGTTCCCAAATTTATCTTATTCTGTAACATTTTCCTTGCCATAGCCAGTCTACACTTTATATCCTCTCTACTTCAACCATCATCAGTTATTTTGTTACCCAAATAGCAAAACTCATTTACTACCTCAAGTATCTCATTTCCCATTCTAATTCCCTCAGCATCACCTGATTTAATTCAACTACATTCCATTATCCTTGTATTACTCTACATCAACAAGATGTTACACAGTTATGGTGGCCCAACGCATTCTACAATACAGCACTTCATGCTGCATGACAGAATCTGGTGAGCTGTGTTTGTGCCAAAACTTTTGTATGTTAAGTGAAGACTGAGATGGGTTTTCATAGTCTCTTCTAAGAAAATGTTAGTAACTGTTGAGAACTGGGGAAGTGTTGTTCAGATATTATTATTATTATTATTTTGACTAAATATCTATATTAACTAGAAATATGAAGAAGTATTTTAAGGACTTTTTTGAAAAACTTTAGCTGATAATCTAAGGCAGATAGTACTGATCCAAAAGCACAAGTAGAACAAACTAGTGTTAACGAGGCCAAATACGATACAACAAATGTTAAAATATACCAACAAATAAATTAGTTAGAATAACATACTATTGAAAAATGTAAGCCAAAGATTCAAATAACTTAAAGAATGTCAGATTTAAAAACCATCATACTACATTTACAGGGCAAATTATATTCTGAGATAATTAAACACTGTCATTTAGTGGCGAATGAAGTTAATAAACAATTCAGAGATGCCAATACTGTTATAAACAAATTAAGAAATTTACTGAGGTACATTAAGTTCAGAAATGATTGCAAGACTTAGGGTCAATTGTACAAAAGCATTTAACCTCAGATTAAGACAGAAAATGATCTCAGATCAAGCTTAACCTGGAAATCTGCATTGTATACATGTTAAACATAGATCATATTTGATTGGTGAAAATTTGTGTTTCAAAGTCAGGTTCAGCTCTAATTGTCAGT
The DNA here is from genome assembly GCF_021461385.2 of Schistocerca piceifrons. Classification (NCBI taxonomy): domain Eukaryota; kingdom Metazoa; phylum Arthropoda; class Insecta; order Orthoptera; family Acrididae; genus Schistocerca; species Schistocerca piceifrons. Next base: position 139,132,011 of record NC_060141.1, on the reverse strand, counting down.
TTATAGTGTAATGGCACTACGATTCATCACTTTTATGTTTAGCAGATACCAATTAAAAACGTTGTTGTTAACACAAAAAATGGCCAATAAATATAGGACTATGCCATTTCCAAGCCGCTGGTGCTCAAAATACTTTTTTTTTTCTTTTTCTTCAATCTGCAAGGCTAGGTTAAGGAACTTGCGGGCTACCATGTGTAGTTAATAATCAACCTTGTAACGCCTCTTGGGAGACGACTCTTAATTAATGTGATTAGTTCACAGACATTTCAAAGACAATTAGCAGCAAGTGAGAAAGGGAAATTTGCTCGAGCAGCAGTAAATATGCAATTCGTTTTAAATCTTCAACTACTGAACACGTCTTTAAACTGCTACACAATTCCATGTGCATTGATGAATACAATATAAGCAAGTATTTTGAAATAAACTAACCACATAACCTTATTTCATTCATTTCAGTTGGTCAGAAGTTGCGTTGTGGACTGCAGTGCAGAAGACCACATGCTTGAACCCATGTCAATTCTTGTAATTTTTTTCTATTTGTTACTACTTTCTGTACTTTATTGGTCGTAAAAACAATTATAACAACATTACCATGCTATTCCATGCCTCTACAACTATACCATACTCTCCGTTTTTTGAGCATTCTGGACTACTGCTGGGCAAAATTCTGTGTGCAACAACCCTATGCAATGTGAATTACATTATTTTCTTTAGTTTACTTAACAAATATCTGAGCATTCAGATGTATCCACAGAGGGCAATGATGACGAGACCCAATGAGCTCCCCACACGTTCCGTGAGAGTGAACCCGCTCTCTAAGTTAAATAACAAGCCACTTACGCTGAGGTGTGATTTTGAGAAAAGCACTGTAGAGCAGCTGCGATTGAGACTTAGAGACTATCTGATGAAACCAACCAAAAGAAACCAACCACTGACTGAAATGAGCATGTTGCTGCTACAGGGTATATACACAGGTAAGGAAAAAAAATTCCTGGACTTCTCCTGGATTTCCCAGTTAAAAATACACTTTCTCCCGAACGAAAATACATTTTTTCTGTGTTAAGCAACAGTATACTTTTTCTCGAAACTGTAAAACTTGTCAATCCTTTGAATGATTATGGTTTTATAGACCGGCATAGAACTTTTCGGCACTTTAGAAAACGAAACTCAGGGGAAAAAAAACACGTTTTGGAAAGTCGTCAGATAAGCAGCAACATACACACTGCATATTTTTGTATTAAGAAAGTATTAATTCGAATTCCACCAAACACTGCATGTTACTTTCCGAAGCACTGAAATTGAAATTGCGATGCACTTTTGTAAGCCAGTCATAGCTCATGTCACGTGATCTCACAAGCCCATAACAGCGGACATTCAGAGCATAGGACATGCGATGTAGTCGGCAAATAGCAACATCACTGTTAAGTAGCGCCAACACACAAACAGAAAAAGTTATTGGTTTAAATTAATATACATAGTGTTGCTACAAGAAAATAGAAGCTTTGACATATAATATTGGTCTCTAAGATTAATAAGTTGCAAGAGAAGCTAAGCTTTCACATATAATGTTGATCTTCTTTGTGCTTGTTACATATTAAGGTACAATGCACAAATATACCAGTAAAATTTTTAACAATGACATAAATGACTTATCTGGGCTCAAAATTATTCTAAATGGGCATCCTCAAAGAGTTGATTTTTAAATGAGAGTAAAACGATCTGTGATTTAAGAAATTTATCGTACATTCTAGCACATAGTTCACCTAGCATAAAAGGAAATTTACTTTGACAGCAACATTTTTAAAACAATCATTCGCAATATTTTCCTGCAACCTGTTAGAAATAGGTTCGTTTCAGCAGTTGTCAGAGAGTGCCAGATATCAGGTGTCACTGCGCTTGTGCAGCTACGATGACGCAGAAAGTCCTTATGTTTGTACATGTAAAACATAAGATGATCTCTTACGTCATAAAAGAAACAAGACATCAGAGGATATTTCAAGAGCATTGGAATTTTGTGAACCATACTAAAACACATAATTTGGCTTAAAGTGCACATCTGTATGTTCAGATTCGAACGTAAATTTTCTTGGAGTACCAGTACTGTATTATCTCATGTTTGGTTCATTATTATGGCAATACCATGCCTGCCGGAAGACAAAAACATGCACTTGAAATGCAGCAAACAATTGAAACTAGCCAATAGTGTAGACTTAAACATTTCATTTCAAATAAGTTGACTGCCTCAGAGGAAAACATTAATAAAAGCCAAATTTCTTTAGCAAACTGACAAAAATAACTCCATTGCTCTGCAAGGCGATTAATGCTTGACTGTCAGAAAGCTGCAAATAAAATAAAATCTGAAACTAATAATATATTTTAGCCCTCTGTATCACTTAACAGCTTCCGGCCACATAAATCTGTTTTGTTTTCATTTGACGTTAGAGTAATAAACAAAGAGGAAACAGCAAAATCAATAAACATTAACACGGGTCATGCGGAGACTACCCACCTCCCTATTACAATTCAGACTGCTCTGTGCATCAGCCCCAGGTCTACGATATTTCCGAACTGGAGTAATACTAGATACCTTCCTTGAGCATTTGAGGTAGGACACAAAAAATTTTAAAAAATCGAGTTTTCAAAAATATGTTCATTTTGTAGCACACATCTTTCAAGAGTCTTATACATAAAACATACGTGTTCGAGAAAATGTAAGACATGTTATTTGATAACAAAGTGCAATGCCACACCTCTCCACACAGATTCTTCTATTGCACATTACTTTATTTCTTTCTGTGGAATTCAAACGTGTAATATTTTGTAATAGATGCCCTCAAACTATATTCAGGACAGTGGAAATAAAATGTCCTGTGGTACCTCTCCTGCTCCCCGTCAGCCAGTTTGACACCCCGGGTAGCATCTGGCTGCTTGCTACTACTGCTAATACAGCTAACTGCTGCACTTCCGCAGCCAGAAGCACGAGAAGGTATTACTCATACACGACTCAACTGCGCTTGTGCATAAGATCGTTCGCAACTGCTCAAATGAATCTAACCTAAGCAGTTGTAACGCTCATCAGAGGCAATTTTTTGTTATGAAGCATTACATAGTCTTCCTAAAGCCTTGTTTGCAGATGCTTGTATGAACACTGTGTTTTGATATTGTATATGGAGCTTTTCCTTTGCAATTTAAGTTTTATTTTCATTTTTTTTCTCTTGTTCATGTTTTATTACTGCAGTATTATTCTGCAGTAGCGAGATACAGTAATAACCTTTGTTAGAGTATTGGTTCTTAGCAGTCAAAGTTACAAAAATTTAACTGAAAACTAAAACTATGAAAAATTCCTGGAATTCTAAAAAAATTTCCGGGTTTTTCCCGGTTTTCTCCTAGATGAAAAAGTTCCCAGATCTCTTGGTTGTCCCTGATTGTACAGACCCTGTGTTAACCGTAAGATTTTATGTCAAAGGAACCTTTCAAATAGTGCAACAGCTTGCCGAGCTGTCCATAAGAGAATTACAAGAGAATTAAAGTCTACAGTAACTTTTCTCCACGCCTTTACCTTACTGGCCACAACGACTTCATCTTTACGCTTGGCCAACAGAATTTCCTGTAGTAAGTCTTTTTCGTATTGACAGAATATTCTTTTTCTGTTTACTTGCTCCAACAGTAATAGTACAACACCTTCAATAATAAATACTGCGTACCTACAATGTACGATAAATATCTGCAGTCAAAGGATGATAATCATGCCAATAGCTGATTTTATCCGTGTTGCCAACATGTTATGTGCTGGCATAAGCTGGTGCCAGCACACCATGCAGCAAAAGAAGTTGCGAGAAGATTGACAGAGGCCAATGACAGACTCGCAGGAAACGCGCCGTCAACACCCTCTCAGGCACCAGTATTTAGATAGCCGCTGCGGACTGGAGGACAAGTCTGTCACACCCAGTGAGTTCCAGTCTGTTATACAGTGAGTCACTTAGTTGAAGTCGCAGCCACAGCCTCTAGTTCAGAATCTGGCAGCACACAGTGACCGGAATAGTGCACACAGCGGACTTTTACTTCACCAGCAGTATGGTTAATGTGGACTTCTATTACAGACAGCTTGTACCACAAAGACTATCGTAAGTTAAGCAATTTTCTATTTTATGAATGAAGAACCCAGTTAATATATGCACGCAGTTTGTGTTATAGAAAGAGGATACCGGCCACCAAACACGCAACTCCTCCTTGTTTCCCATGGTACAGCTCTACAGAGACAATGTGATGACATAAAATGTTACATGCTACCTAAGATCAAATCCGAACCTGCTTTGGTGGATCCAAGTGTAGTATTATACAATAGAGTGGGGTTCTGAACAAAGTTCAATTTCTGATCTAACGACAAATTTGATCTCCAGTCAGTGATGTTGATAAAATTTGGTCTTACTGTTTTCGAACAAGGTTTTCCAATTTTGTGTGGAACAGTCACCAACAATCAGTCTTTCCATCTCATGACGTCCTATAACTGTCTCCTGTGCCAATGTGATGGGCAACTTTTCCGAACTTTATCCCTTTCCCTAAATCTCCCCAGTCCTTCTCTTTCAACCCTCTCCATTTTCCTTCGCCCTTCTGCCAGTAGAAGGAGCCACTGGCTCTGAAAGCTTACGAACTTCTCCTGCTGCAGTTTGGTGAGTAGATTTTTCATATAGCCAAATACATTATATTTTCAAAAATTGACCACTGTAGCTAGTGATACTTTTGAAACAAAAGTTGATATTCATTTAGATTCCAGTAGCAAATCATCTAATGTCACAGGAATTACTAGCAGAAATGAGAAAAAAGTTTGGGTCCTATACTACCAGTAAAAGGAATAAATCTTGTTGAAATTACAAGCAATAAAGGAAAACATATTAAAGTAGGGACATGACTACCTGTTACATTTAACACAGCCTCTCTCTAATAGACATTAAACATTGCCCCTTATTTAAAGCTAGACTTATTATTGGGCTTCAATTGGTTTACAGATAACAAGGTATTATTGGGCATGTATGGGAAGCAAATGGTGGAGGGGCTAGTGTGATTTTCCTAAATAATTTATTACAGTTTAAGGAAGAAAAAAAATAATGAATCATATTCATCTAGTAGCCGCCGCTGATACTGTGGTGGTAGAAGAACAAGAACAAATTAGACAAAAATCATCAGAAAATATTAAATTAAAATCTGAAGTTTCGGATATACTGATGGAAAAACAGAAGAGTTAATTAGGAAATACGTAAAATAGAGGAAAGGCAGCAACTCACTAACAGCTGACTAATATGTGGTACATAGAAACAGGCAACAGAAAAATGTATTCACACTAGCTCATGAGCTCTTTCTCTAATAAAAGCATATTCATTTATGTACACAACAACCAGGGGCAGGGGGGATGCACAAGGCAAAGAGGGTGGTAATGCATAGTGTGAGCCAGATCTTTTGACAGGTGATTCATGTGTCTGCACAATGTGATGAAAGAAGTTTAGAGGGGAAGAGTGTACAGAGAGGGTGACGGAGCTGGGGGAAAGGGAGGGGAGCAAAGAGGAGGAACACAGAAATGAAGAGGGAGATGGGGAGGGAACAGAGAAAGGGAGAGAATGGAAAAGGGAGAGAGGGATGGGGGGGGGGGGGGAGTGTCCAAAGGCGGGAGGGTGAGGGAGTGATAGGAGAAGACTGTGGGAGGGGAAGAAGTGCTATGGACAGAAGAGAGTAGGGAAAAGATAAGGTACGGTGAGGCAGTGGGAAAGAGGTTAGAGGTGGTTTAGACCAGGAGGACTGCGTGAGCACAGGATATGCTGGTGAGACAATTCCCACCTGTGTTGTTCAGAGAAACTAATGCTGGAAGGGAGTATCCAAAGAGCTCACCTAGGAAGCAGCTTTCAACTCTAGATGGTCGAGATTGTGGTTTGCCACAGTTCAGTAGTGGCTATTCATGCAAGCAAACAGTTGATTACTTTTCCTGCTATACAGAATACTGCACAATAACTGCCGCATGGCTGGTGTATAAAACGACTGCTTTCACATGCAACCCTGCCTTTTATTATGGGATACTAAATGCCTGTGACTGGACTGCAGTAGGAGTGAGTGAGTAGGTATACAAGATACGTCTTGAACCTAGGTCAAGCACAGGGGAATGACCCATGTGATGCAGGATTGGGAGTAGGATTGGTATGGGGATAGACAAGGATATTCTGTAGGATGGGTGGGTAGCAGACTACTACTTTGGACGATATTGGTTGGATATCTCTCATCTCAGGGCATGTAAGAGATAATCAGTCTCTTGTGAAGGATGTGGTTGAGCTTTTCAAGGTCAGAGTGATGCTGGTGACGAAAGGAGTGCTTGTTGGTGGCTGATTAACAGGTTTACTGCTGTCATCAGAGGAGATGGAATAGGAATTCTGTTTAGGCATGAGCTGGGTAGGATACTGTCTTTCAATGAAGGCTCTGTTAAGGTCAACAGTATATTTGGACAACTCTTACTTTCTCCTGCAGAAGTGGCGTCCAAAGGTGGCAAGCTGTAAGGAAGACACTTTGACATGGAATGGTTTATTATTGTTGTTGTTGTTGTTGTTGTTGTTGTTGTTGTCATTATCTTCAGCCCAAAGATGGTCTGACACTGCTCTCCACACTACTCTATCCTATGCAAGCCGCTTCATCTCCAAATAATTACTGCAATCTACATCCTTCTGAAACTGCTTACTGTATTCATCTCTTGGCCTCCCTCTACAATTTTTATTCCTCACACTTCTCTCCAATGTTAAGCTGCTGATCCCTTGATGTCTCAGAATGTGTCTAGTGGATCCCTTCTTTTGGTCAAGTTGTGCTACACATTTCTTGTCTCCCCATTTCTACTCAGTACCTCCTCATCAGTTACATGAATTACCCAATTCTATTCAGTACCTCCTCATTACTTACGTGATCTACCCAGCTTATCTTCAACACTCCTTGTAGCATCAAATTTTGAAAATTTCTATTTTCTTTACTGTTTATCATCCATGTTTCAATTCCATACATGGCTACACACCACATAAATACTTTCAGAAAAGACTTCCTAAGTCTTAAATCTATATTTGATGTTAACAAATTTCTCTTCTTCAGAAATGCTTTTATTGCAGCTGCCAGTATACATTTTATATCCTCTCTACTTCAGCAATCATCAGTTATTTTGCTACCCAAATAGAAAAACTCATGTACTTCTTTAGATGTCTCATTTCTTAATCTCAGTCTCTTAGCATTAGCTGATTTAATTCTGACTGCATTTCATTATCCTTGTATTGCTTTTGTTGATGTTTATCTTACACCTTCCTTTCAAGACTATGTCCATTCCATTCAAAAGCTCTCCCAAGTCCTTTGCTCTGTCTGAAATTATAATTGGCAAATGTTTTCCCCAAACTTTAATTCCTATTCCAATTTTTTGTGGTTTCCTTTACTGCTTGTTCAATGTACAGACTGAATAACATCGGGGATAAGCTACAACCCTGTGTCACTCCCTTTTCAACCACTGCCTCCCTTTCATGCCCCTCAACTGTTACATCTGCTATCTGGTTTCTGTACAAGTTGTAAATAGTCATTCACTCCCTGTATTTTAGCCCCGCTACCTTCTGAATTTCAGAGTGCTCCAGTCAACAATGTCAACAGCTTCCTCTAAGCCTACAAATGCTGTAAAATGTAGTATCATCGTTTTCTTGTCACTTTTTCCCTTTGAGCCCAAAATTTTATACGTAATTGCACAAGTGGTCCACATGGATCAAAGACTTATTTATGAGAGAGAGAGAGAGAGAGAGAGAGAGAGAGAGAGAGAGCGCGAGGGGGGGGGGGGGGGGGATTATTTCTGACCTGTGGTGTAAAAACTCTGTGGATAGAATGTGGAACATTATGCATTCTATGAACTAAATTACTTCTGATTTAGCAGTTGTGGAGAGTATGATCTCATTGGGACTATAATAAGCGGCATTATTGGAAGCTGCCATTTTGAATATGGATGTAATTTGTTTGGTTATAACAACTTAGCATCTCATACAAGAGGCTGATGTATCCTGAAATGCAGGGTGAGGACCATTTATGGAAGAATATAATTTCATGAATGGAAAAGGTACGTTTAATTCTTTGGTTATTTTAACTTCTTCCTTGCCTGTGGCTCACAACATTATTTCATGTGTCGTAATTCTAGATAACTTCGTATCCTGGGAAACCAGTAAAGCCTGCACCACAGTTGTTTATGCTCTATTTTGAGAAATTAATTTCTGAACTTGTATCAAAATTATTACACAACTTGGACACTGATTCCCATACTGCAGAGTGAGTACATCATAGCACCCATGATGGATTCTCGACAGTGTAAGATTGTGCCTCTGATTATTTTAAGAATTTTCACAGTCGACGATTGCCAGAATTCTGCAGAGCCACAGAAATTTTATTCCAGGTGCTGACTTTGAAATCAAGACACAGAGTATGATTAAAAACTGTAACTGCCTAATCAGTTTGTTTTATAGACTAGAGAATTTGAACAGGAATTAAATTTATACCTGGGAGTGTGGGAGATATTAGTGTTAAAATATTGGAGAAGTGGCTTCTCTCACCCTAAACTTTACATTCAAATAACTAGATATTAACTGAATCTTCTGTCTGTTCTTGGTAGAACAACATTATAATGAATGAAAAGTGTTAGTATGAATGTCTGAAGATGGCCTTGTAAGTAAAAAACCAGTTAACACAATAAAAGTAATTCTGTGGAACAAAAGCAACTAGCACTTTGTATTTATTAACTAGATATTATTCATTCATAATAAGTTAACTTCCATTTAATGAGGAGAGAAGTTAAATTGGTAATTGTTTAGGCCAGGACTCTGTGTGTAATATTTGTATCTGTTTCATGCTACAATGGAATGAGTACTGCTGCTATGACACTGTGTGCACACTACGTAGGTCCCTCACATGTGAATTTCAGTCCAAATACTCAACAGAAGACAAGACATAAAGGCACGACCTCTACCCAACTATCTTTCTGTATCTTTTATGCCACCAATTTGGTTCTTGTAATGAGTAGAAGTGGCAAGGACTCTGTTGTTGTTCTATGTTAAGGATAGTTTTCCATTTTTGCTATCATTCTGTAGAAAAACTTCTGCAGCGATAGTCTGTGAAGTCCTACAAGATTTGCGTGTGAAATAGTGATTCAATTTATTGTGTGTGTTTTCAGAAAAGTAGAGTTTGCAGAACTGTTGGCATCATTTCATTGTTTTAACTCATGCACAGTTTAAAATGCAAGTGGAACAAGAAAGCAAAATGCAACCAGGTAATGTAAGGGATGCAACTGCCGATCCCACAGCTGCTGTGCAGGATATAGCTAGATCCTCAGCACCCATGATTTATCCCTTCACTGTAATTACGCAAAAGCTTACTTTGCTATTCAAGTCGATCAGATGGCATAAGTGCAGTCAGAAATCCAGACACATCTGAACTTAATTCTACTGATTGTGTAAAATCAAAACAAAATGCAAGAGACGATACCTGATCTTATCAGAAACCATGAGGCCACGTCGAGTGAATTCAAGAATTGCGACAGGCTCAAGACAAATTTCTGACAGAGATTGAAAAGATAGGTGATACTGTCAAAGAAATATGAATCAACAAAATCAGGTGGAAGAAATGGTTGCTAGCCTCAGTAAAACAATGCAAGATATTTCGTCAGGACAGTACGCTAAAAATCAAAGAAAATTTTGAAGTACACAAGCGTTACTTTCTGGAGGCCAGCAGCAAGTCGTATTCTTAGCTCACTTATTTGTCTCATAGTTTAATTCTTAATTTCTTTGCGCATTTTTGGGTACTTGCATAGTTTAATTCACAAATTTCGAGTGTATTATAGTATTTAAGAGTTGTATCATCGTGTTTTTGTACCCGAATAGCGTAAATTCACGTAGTCAAAGGTTTTTTTTTTTTTTTTTTTTTTTTTTTTTTTTTTTTTTTTTTTTTTTTGAGAACGGCTTGTGAGATAAAAAAAATTGTTAGGGATGGACAGGGACTGCACCTGTTACATACGGATTCAGGGATTCAGGGGGAATTGGCCACCATCCGTAAACAGCTGGAATCTGTGTTGGCCGTGGTCAACAGGCTCCAGGCTGTTGCCCTGGGCCGCGGTGACATTGGGACACCCGAGGAGAGCATCTGAAACCTGTAGCATCGCCTGGGATCTCTGATGCCACTGGGCCTTCGGATTCAGATGTCCCTGCTGGTCGACACTTGCCTGATGGCGATTCGCGAAACGTGGCGGGATCGCGAATCCCTGTGCGGAAGGCGAGAGTTGGTGCTGGCCGCAAGGCTGTACCCTTACGTCTCCGTAACAGGTTTGAGGTACTGCCCACTGCTGAAAGTACTTCTGAGCCAGCAAGGGCAGCCTCGCCTGTTGCGGCAGTGGTCGGTCTTCCTGAGAGGTTTGGACAAGCGCAGAGGGTGGGATTGCTTCTCATTGGGAGCTTCAATGTTAGGCGGTTGATAGAGCTCCTTAGGGCTATGGCAGCTAAGGACAGGAAGAAAGACAATGTGCACTCCGTGTGCATACTGGTGGGAGTCATCCAAGACGTGGAAAGGGTCCTTCTGGATGCCATGAAGGGTACAGGGTGCAGCCAACTGCAGGTGGTGGTTCATGTTGGCACTAATGACGTGTGTCGCTATGGATTGGAAGAGATTCTCTCTTGGTTTCTGGTGGCTATCTGAGTTGGTGAAGACTGCCAGTCTTGCTAGCGAGATGAAGGCAGAGCTCACCATCTGCAGCATCATCGACAGGTCCGATTACGGACCTTTGGTACAGAGCCAAGTGGAGGGTCTGAATCAGAGGCTCAAATGGTTCTGCGACCGTGTAGGCTGCAGATTCCTCGACTTGTGCAATAGGGTGGTGGGGTTCGGGTTCCGCTAAATAGGTCAGGTGTCCACTACGCACAGGAGGTGGCTACATGGGGAGCAGGGGCTGTGTGGCATGGACTGGGCGGTTTTTTAGGATATACAGTCTCGGGAAAGATCAAAAAGGACTCCAGTCTCAAAGGGTACAGAGCAAAGAAACAACAATAATTGACTAAGCAACAGTCCATATTGTTGTAAATTGTCATAGCTGTGTTGGAAAAGTAGCAGAGCTTCACGCGCCGATAGAAAGCACTGAAGCTGAAACCGTTATAGGAACAGACAGCTGGCTAAAGGCGGAGATAAATTCTGCCGAAATTTTTACAGAGGCGCAAACCGTGTTCAGAAGGGATAGATTAAATAAAGTAGGTGGTGGTGTGTTTGTGTCTGTTGGTAGTAGTTTATCTTGTAGTGAAGTTGAAATAGATAGTTCCTGCAAATTACTATGGGTAGAGGTTATACTCAACAGCCATACCAAAATAATAATTGGCTACTTCAACCGACCCCCCCCACCCCCACCACCCCCCCTCCCCCCCAACTCAGATGATATAATAGCTGAACGGTTCAAAGACAACTTGAATTTCATTACAAATAAGTACCCCACTCATACAGTTATAATTGGTGGAGACTTCAATCTACCCTCGATTTGTTGGCGAAAATATATGTTCAAAGCCGGTGGTAGACAGGAAACATCTTCCGATATTGTGCTAAATGCTTTCTCTGAGAATTACTTCGAACAATTAGTTCATGAGCCCACACGAATTGTAAGTGGTTGCGAAAACACACTTGACCTCTTAGCCACCACAAATAATCCTGATATAATAGAGAGCGTTATGACGGATACAGGGATTAGTGAACACAAGGTCATTGTAGTGAGGCTCAAAACCATATCAACCAAAACCACTAAAAATAAACGCAAAATATATCTATTTAAAACAGCAGATAAAAATTCACATGATGCCTTCCTAAGAGAGAGTCTCCATTCCTCCCAAGCTAATTATGTAAGTGTAGACCAGATATGGCTCAAATTCAAAGATACAGTATCGACAGAAATAGATAGATTCATACTGCATAAGTTAATGAGAGGCAGGCCTGATCCACCATGGTACACAAAGCACATAAGAATACTGTTGCAGAAGCAACAAAAAAGCATGCTAAATTCAGAAGAATCAAAATTCCCAAAACCGGCTAAGTTTCACGGAAGTTCGAAATTTAGTGCGGACGTCAATGCGAGATGCTTTCAATTGTTTCCGCAATGAAATAGTGTCTCAAAATATGGTAGAAAACCCAAAGAGATTATGGTTGTATGTAAAGTACACCAGTGGCAAAAAAACAGTCAATACCGTCACTGTGCGATAGCGATGGAAATGTTACTGATGATGGTGCCACTAAAGCGGAGTTACTAAATACAGTTTTCCGTAGTTTCTTCACAAAAGAAGACAAAGTAAATATTACAGAATTCGAAACTAGAACAGCTGTTAGCATGAGTGACATAAAAGTAGATATCTTAGGTGTTGCGAAACAACTCAAATCACTTAAGAAAGGCAAGTCTTCCGGTCCAGATGGTATACCAATCAGGTTCCTTTCAGAATATGCAGACACAATAGCGCCTTTCTTAGCAACCATATAAAACCGTTCACTTGATGAAAAGTCTGTTCCTAATGACTGGAAAGTAGCACAGGTCACACCAATATTCAAGAAAGGAAAGAGTAACCCATTGTATTACAGTCCCATATCACTGACCTCAATTTGCAGCAGGATTTTGGAGCATATACTGTACTTGAACAATATGAATCTCCTTGAAGAAAATGACTTATTGATACATAACCACCACGGATTCAGAAAATATCGTTCTTGTGCAACAAAGCTAGGTCTTTATTCCCATGAAGTAATGAGTGCTGTTAACAAGGGATCTCAGATTGATTCCGTATTCCTAGATTTCAAGAAGGCTTTTGATACCGTTCCTCACAAGCGACTATTAATCAAAATGCATGCATAGGGAGTATCGGACAGTTGTGAGACTGGATTCATGATTTCCTCTCAGAGAGGTCACCGTTCATAGTTATAGACGGTAAATCATCGAGTAGAACAGAAGTGATATCTGGCGTTCCGCAAGGTAGTGTCTTAGGCCCTCTGCTGTTCATGATTTACATAAATGATCTAGGTGATAATCTGAACAGCCCCCTTAGATTGTTTGCAGATGATGCTGTAATTTACCATCTAGTAAAATCATCAGACAATCAATTCCAATTACAAAATGATCTAGAGAGAATTTCTGTATGGTGCAAAAAGTGGCAATTGACACTAAACAAAGAAAAGTGCAAGGTTATCCACATGGGTACTAAAAGAAATCCGTTAAATTTTGGGTATACGATAAATCACACAAATCTAGGGGCTGTCAATTAGACTAAATACCTAGGAATTACAATTACTAGCAACTTAAATTGGAAAGACCACATAGATAATATTGTGGGGAAGGCAAAACAAAGACTGCACTTTGTTGGCAGAACACTTAGAAGATGCAACAAACCCAATAAAGAGACAGCCTACATTACACTTGTCTGTCCTTTGCTGGAATATTACTGTGCGGTGTGGGATCCTTACCAGGTAGGATTGACAGAGGACATCGAAAAAGTGCAAAGAAGGGCAGCTCGTTTCATGTTATCGCACAATAGGGGTGAGAGCGTCACTGATATGATACGCAAGTTGGGGTGCCAGTCACTGAAACAAAGGTGGTTTTCTTTGTGGCGAGATCTATTTACGAAATTTCACTCACCAACTTTCTCTTCTGAACGCGAAAATATTTTGTTGACACCCATCTATGAATGGAGAAATGATCATCATAATAAAATAAGAGAAATCGGAGCTCGAACAGAAAGATTTATGTGGTCCTTTTTTCCATGTGCTATCCGAGAGTGGAATGGTAGAGAAGTAGTACGAAAATGGTTCGATGAACCCTCTGCCAGGCACTTAAGTGTCAATTGCAGAGTAGACATGTAGATGTAGATGCACGTAGATGTAGAGGTGATTGATAGCTGGGCAAAGGCATAGGAACAACAGCTGAATCAGGTGATAACAGACGGTGTAAAATCTGCTGTCTCACCTCTACCCCTAGATGAATTGCCAGAAGAGACTTTCTTTAAGAAATGATTAAAAGAGGTTAAGACTCAGCTAGGCTCTGACTTTGTGAAATGGAAGGAGCAAGTCGAGGAGTCTATCAGGATGACCAAAGGAAAGCTAGAGGAGTTCCAAGGGACGATGAACAGTGGTAGCAAGGGTACATCAAGTTCCACAACAACAAACTTGGGGTGATGCATCCAGTTACAAAAATCCAAACTTGTATTCACCATTCTATAGTGCTCATAAAGTACACAAGATGCTGCTATGGGCCACTACATATATTCTACACCTAATATCAAAGAGAAAATGCTCAAGTATTGGCAATTTCAGATATTTCATCCTGATAAGAGGATGGTAAATCATTTGGTGTTTGTGTGAAGCTTCAGGGGACCTTTGGCAAGGAACTGGACTGGTACACAGAAGGAAAGCTATGTATCAAGTTATAATCCAAGGAGAAGGTGCACTATGGACAATCGACGCATGCGAATCTTGTTGGACTTAATGATGAATTTGAACAGGTGTTCTTAGCAAAATACTGGTCACAAGGAATTCAACAAAAGGTTGCACCAAGAAGTATTTTACCCTGAACAACTCTCATTCAAGCAAGGGTTGTTAGGAAAGTATTTCGAAAAATATCTTAATAAATTTTGCTATTGGGACAATCTGTTAACACAACTGGATGTATTGAGAATATTAAAAGCTAGATTACCGGTCAGTGTCAGAAATGAGCTAGTTAATGTGTCAGATAAATATTTGGAGGAATTTTTATCTGTGTTAGTTTTGATCGACCTGATTCAAGAATACATGAAGTTCATGTAAGGATCAAATAACGGGTATAATAATGCAAACACTGGTGTCGATCACTCACGAAGTGACTGTGGAAATGGTAGTAATGCACAAAGAACCAACCAAATTGATAAAGCAAATAGAAGCAATGTACCAAATGGTAATCTGAACAATAGTTAGAAGAACAGCAGAAATGGATATGATAGTGGCTTCCCACCGGCCAGAAACAAATTTAATACAGGTGTTTGGAGGTACAATCCAGTCCAGCCTAATAACCAGCAACTGTCAACTAGTCAGTTTTGGAACATAATTTTCCACAACAGCAACAAGAGACTCAGTTGCAGTCTATACTGAGAGACTGACATATGCAGACACCAATAATTACGGAGAGAACAGTGATGCAAATAATGGCAGTGACGCGCACATCCAACAAACTAATCTTAACTGCCTCAAGCCCCCAGAGACGTGGTCAGGGATTCAAATAGGGGCTCTGACCAACAACTGCAGATGCTATGGTATGACAATGGAAAGGAATTAATGGAGTAATTGTCTGAGGATACTCATTAGTGTGACAAGGTTTATCCTTTCGTGCCAATGTCGAAAATTCTTGCTACAATCGAAGCAATTCCAGTCACCGGAACACTAGGTACTGGAGCTCCCACTAATATGATATAAAGTGCTTTGTCCCAAAAGCTATTGTGAAAAGCAAAACTACCAACTTTGCCAGTGGAGAACTACAGAATTATAGGAGCCTTAAGCACAATATCCAAAAGCGACAGGATGCAGATACAATTGATACTGAAATTGGGAAATGCAGCAATTACCTGTGCATTCCTGATTTTGAAAATCTGATAGTGGATTGTATTCTGGGCATTAGTAGCATACAAGAGAGGGACAGAAGCATCAACTTCTTAGTGGGGAAAGCAGAATTTTGGATCAATGATGCTTTAGTGGAGGTTGACTTAATAGGGAAAGGAGTAGTACACAAGCAGTACTGCCATGCAGCCCACATAAGCTTGATCATCACAAATAATAAACGACCGAAAAAGTTTTCCCTGAACACAATGAAATTATTACATTTTCAGATCATGTAATCGAGAAACTAAAGGAACCCATGTATCTCACTGATGAACAGAAGCTGCAATTATCAAGCCTCCTATTATCTCATTCTTTTTTTTTTGTTTTTAAGAAAAACTTAGAATTATCAAAGGATGTGTTATGCCACACAGGACATACTGTAATAGCTTCTATCCAGTTCCCTGGCATCATAAGAAACCTACAGAAGAGGAAATTATGAACAACTTGCTTCACACCTCAACCAAATTCATGCCTGCTGCATTCATGTTTAGAAGAAAGGAAAGAAATGAACGGGCAGCTAAAAATTTGAAGGCAGAAGATACTGACATACCTTGGGAAGAGAAAATTAGACAAGCTCTGGTTAATTTCATCATGAGGCTACGATCAGAAAAAAAGGATTATGACAGCAAACTCAAAGGGATGCAAACACTCAGGATTGGCGAAAAGGCATTGCTGTGAATACATTCACGATCCTCTTTACCTTCCAAAAAAAATATGAAGTGGCAATTATTATACACTAGACAGTTCGTAATTGCGAAGATTCCGAACCCTGGTGTGTATTTATTGACGTATCCAGAAAGTATACAAATCAGATCCCCATCAGTATATTAAATGATATCATGTGAAGTGATTAACACTGTGGAAAGACCTATGATGATTAAATTCGAAGTGATTAGGGACTACACAGTGACGAGTGATGGACTGTGAATAAATTTATAGTAACTGTGTTTGGTGTTGGACTATGATGCACTCATATTGACATCAGAGTTACTAATAAGACATTATGCACCTCATAGTGAGAGCTTTAGAGAATTAATGGTAGTATTTATCTAATAATTCACTAATTAATCCTTTTTACTGATGACCAAGTTAATTCTTTATTTTTAGGAAGAGTTTATATTAATTTGTAGGGCTATTTTAAATAATTAAGTTTTTATTTATGATGTATGTGTTTTATCCACTCAGGTTGATGCATTGTAAGTTAAGTCTTTTGTGAAAGGAAGTGTATGTGAAATGACAGAACTTTGCTGAAGGAGATATTATGATGGTGACATTTTTGGGACCTGCAGGCATCATTGATAATGAACAGTTAAATTTTGCTACATTCTTACCACTTAGTGTAGATGCAAGTTGGTTGGTATATAAGGCGTAGATTGGAATTAGTTTGGTTGTTCCTGACCCGAATTAATTTTACTTCCACGAAGATGAAATACTTCATATACATTTGTTGTTGTGGTCTTCAGTCCCGAGACATTTTTGGGACCTGCAGGCATCATTGATAATGAACAGTTAAATTTTGCTACATTCTTACCACTTAGTGTAGATGCAAGTTGGTTGGTATATAAGGTGTAGATTGGAATTAGTTTGGTTGTTCCTGACCCGAATTAATTTTACTTCCAGGAAGATGAAATACTTCATATACATTTGTTGTTGTGGTTTTCAGTCCCGAGACTGGTTTGATGCAGCTCTCCATGCTACTCTATCCTGTGCAAGCTTCTTCATCTCCCAGTACTTACTGCAACCTACATCCTTCTGAATGTGCTTAGTGTATTCATCTCTTGGTCTCCCTCTACGATTTTTACCCTCCGTGCTGCCCTCCAATGCTAAATTTGTGATCCCCTGATGCCTCAGAACATGTCCTACCAACCTGTCCCTTCTTCTAGTCAAGTTGTGCCTAAAACTCCTCTTCTCCCCAATTCTATTCAATACCTCCTCATTAGTTATGTAACTACCAATCTAATCTTCAGCATTCTTCTGTAACACCACATTTCAAAAGCTTCTATTCTCTTCTTGTCCAAACTATTTATCGTCCATGTTTCACTTCCATACACAGCTACACTCCATACAAATACTTTCAGAAACGACTTCCTGACACTTAAATCTATACTCGATGTTAACAAATTTCTCTTCCTCAGAAACGTTTTCCTTGCCATTGCCAGTCTACATTTTATATCCTCTCTACTTCGACCACAATCAGTTATTTTGCTCCCCAAATAGCAAAACTCCTTTGCTACTTTAAGTGTTTCATTTCCTAATCTAATTCCCTCAGCATCACCAGACTTAATTCGACTACATTCAATCATCCTCATTTTGCTTTTGTTGATGTTCATCTTATATCCTCCTTTCAAGACACTGTCCATTTCGTTCAACTGCTCTTCCCAAGTCCTTTGCTGTCTCTGACAGAATTACGATGTCATCGGTGAACCTCAAAGTTTTTATTTCTTCTCCATGGATTTTAATACCTAGTCCGAATTTTTCTTTTGTTTCCTTTACTGCTTGCTCAATATACTGATTGAATAACATCGGGGAGAGGCGACAACCCTGTTTCACTCCCTTACCAACCACTGCTTCCCTTTCATTCCCCTCGACTCTTACAACTGCAATCTGGTATCTGTACAAATTGTAAATAGCCTTTCGCTCCCTGATTTTACCATTGCCACCTTTAGAATTTGGAAGAGAGTATTCCAGTCAACATTGTCAAAGGCTTTCTCTAAGTCTACAAATGCTAGAAACATAGGTTTGCCTTTCCTTAATCTTTCTTCTAAGATAAGTCATAAGGTCAGTATTGTCTCATGTGTTTCCACATTTCTACAGAATCCAAGCTGATCTTCCCCGAGGCCGGCTTCCACGAGTTTTTCCATTTGTCTGTAAAGAATCCGCATTAGTATTTTGCAGCTGTGACTTATTAAACTGATAGTTCGATAATTATCGCATCTGTCAACACCTGCTTTCTTTGGGATTGGAATTATTATATTCTTCTTGAAGTCTGAGGGAATTTCGCCTGTCTCATACATCTTGCTCATGAGATGGTAGAGTTTTGTCAGGACTGGCTCTCCCGAGGCCGTCAGTAGTTCTAATGGAATGTTGTCTGCCGCTGGGCACGCACTGCCTGCTGCTAAGAAGGTGATTGTTTCCCGGGCGGGAACATTATTTTCCTGCCTATGTCGCATACTACTCTAGTGAGCCACATCATGTGTGGATCTGCTGCATGTACCTTCGTTATGCAAGTGTGGCTTTTATTGAATTTTTAATTTACGATGGCAACCTTGTTACAAGTTCTCTGTGAAGTAAGCATCACAGCAGCAGTTTCCGTGGTGTAGCAGCCATCACGTCTGCCTAACACGCAGAAGGTCCCTGGTTCGACTCAGGTCTTTCAGTGCTCTGTCAAAATCTTCACACAGTATCGTATCTCCCATTTCATCTGCATCTACATCCTCTTCCATTTCCTTGTATAGACCCTCTATATACTCCTTCCACCTTTCTGCTTTCCCTTCTTTGCTTATAACTGGGTTTCCATATGAGCTCTTGATGTTCATACAAGTGGCTCTCTTTTCTCCAAACGTATCTTTAATTTTCCTGTAGGCAGTATCTATCTTGCCCCTAGTGAGATAAGCCTCTACATCCTTACATTTGTCCTCTAGCCATCCCTGCTTAGCCATTTTGCACTTCCTGTCGATCTCATTTTTGAGACGTTTGTATTCCCTTTTGCCTGCTTCATTTACTGCGTTTTTATATTTTCTCCTTTCATCAATTAAGTTCAATATTTCTTCTGTTACCCAAGGATTTCTACTAGCCCTCGTCTTTTCACCTACTTGGTCCTCTGCTGCCTTCACTACTTCATCCCTCTGAGCTACCCATCATTCTTCTACTGTATTTCTTTCCCCCATTCCTGCCAATTGTTCCCTTATGCTCTCCCTGAAACTCTGTACAACCTCTGGTTTAGTCAGTGTATCCAGGTCCCACCTCCTTAAATTCCCAACTTTTTGCAATTTCTTCAGTTTTAATCTACAGTTCATAACCAATAGATTGTGGTCAGAGTCCACACCTGCCCCTGGAAATGTCTTACACTTTAAAACCTGGTTCCTAAATCTTTGTCTTACCATTATATAATCTATCTGATACCTTCTAGTATCTCCAGGATTCTTCCATGTATACAACCTTCTTTCATGATTCTTGAACCAAGTGTTAGCTATGATTAAGTTATGCTCTGTGCAAACTTCTACCAGACGGCTTCCTCTTTCATTTCTCTCCCCCAATCCATATTCACCTACTATGTTTCCTTCTCTCCCTTTTCCTACTCTCTAATTCCAGTCACCCATGAGTATTAAATTTTCGTCTCCCTTCATTACCTGGATAATTTCTTTTATCTCATCATACATTTCATCATGAATGTAAGAGGAATTAATATATCTATCCGCTCTAAAGTGAATTCAGTTTCATACATGGTGTGAAAAGAAACTGAGAAGAGTTTAACAGAGAAATGTATGATGAAAGCATAGAAGTGGTGCGAAGGCAAGGTGGTTTATAGTCTTCATCAGAAGTATTTCCCAGGTGGAAAAAAGCAAAATATTCAGTTCTTTAAAATAAATAACACCAACAATTAACAAAGCACATGGGCAGTAGTCAGTCAATAAGGAAGAATGCTCCAAAATTTTGATGAAAAACTGAATATCATGTAAATGAGTTTCTGAAACAGGTGAGTTTAAGAACTACTGTTAAACTCATAGTTTTGGAAACAAACCAACCTTCAGCTGAAGATATATCCACTCATTATTTTATGGTATAATTTTTTGAGGTAAATTTTCATTTAGGAAAGAAGTGTTTATTGTCAGAAATAGTTTCCAGCCACTAGGTGGGTCTGTTTTGCACACAACCCTCGCCATTTTCCTCTCTCCTCCCATCACAACTTTGCCACCACCCTGAATCAGTCCTATTTTCTCCGAATAATCTCCTTTGCTCCTTTCAGATAACCCTCTCTTGGTCCTTTGCCTTGGTGCCTCTATTCAGGCATCTTCCCTGCAACTCTAATACATTTCATTCTCTTTAAAAGTTCAGGCAACTCAAGCCCTTGCTGACACTATCTGCTTCTGGTTTCCAGGCAGTTTCTTACACCTGACTTTGTGAATACTGGTCTGGTAAAGATGTTCTGCCTCAGTTACAAGAATCACAAATATTTAAATAAGGAAAAAAAGTTCTCACAGGAACACATTGGTAACACTAGAAGCAAACAGATGGGGTACACTATTTCCGTCTCAGAGGTGGGGACGTTCAGTGGTGACAGAAAGGGACATCTAGCCACACTAAACCACTAACATTGCCAAATCCAGATTAACATAACTACCCTGTGAAGATACAGGATAAAAGCCGGGGAAAAGAAGAGAAGATTAGCATAGGCCATTAACTTATGATTATCCTCTCCAACTTTATTCTTCAGGGGCTCCCATACCTTACTGCAGCACACATTGTCATACACTATCTCAAGATACAGGAAAATCAACAGATCTTGTCCACTCTCATGTTTCCCATGTAACTGCCTTACTGCAAATATGACATCTATCACTGACCTGCCAAGGCTGAAGCCATGCTGCTATTCCTTCAGTTTTCCTTAACTTTGCCCCTTATTCTCTTCCCTAGAATGTTTCAAATATTTCTTCCCAGTTGCACCCTTCTATAGTTCTTAAACTCATTCTCAATCCCTTTCTTTAAGACTGGGACAATTACTCCTTCCTTCGAGTCTTCTGGAGCTGCCTTCTCCCTCCAAACTACCCTCAGCACATTGCATTGTCATTACTGCCTTGTTGCTCCAGCTGCTCTTACCATTTCAGCTGACACCACCTACCCTCCTCCTCTTACTGTCCATGGCTGATACTACATTCGTACATCTAATACCTCTTTTTCTCAGACGTTATCCATCTCTTTACTGACCTCCCTTCTTGGCTATCCATACTGGTTTTAAAAGGGCTTCAAAGAGTTCTTTCCGCATTGCTCTCAGTTTTTTCTTACTCCTTCCTTATTTTACATTTACATTTGGTGCAGTTAAGTTTCCAGTAACACATTTCCTCTTTGTCTTCCTTATCCCAAATAGCAATTACCTGTTGCTTTTTCTGCCTTCCTTCATCACTTCTGTCCATCAATTTCCTTTCTCCTCTGCTACTATCTTTTTGGCTTGCTTCTCCTTGCTATTGTATTCATGCCTTACATCTTGTTTCTTTTACTGAAACCATGCCCTAACTGCTGCTGTCCACCCCCCTTTTTATCCTGTACTGCTGCTTTCACTGTCTCATTCCACCTACATTTTTGCTTCAATCTTTTAATGTTGCCATCCACAGGTATCTTCAGGCTGATGTTTAAAGAGTTAGACATTCTTTGAGAGAGTGCTGAAAAGTAATGCCTCCAAATGTCTTATGTGAAAACTCTTATTAAAGCTTTTTAAATAAAATGAACATTACAAACATTCTACATCTTTATTCTTCATGTCTACACATTTGCAGCCCTCTGCCGCTAGAGGGCTCCGAATTGTAGCCTATAACGTGGTGGTGTGTAACGTACCTATGTCTGTGTGTAACAAACGGTGTGCTGTATTCGAGTTCTGAATTCAGAAAGTTCATCTACATATGGAGCATCCTCTCCTTCAGCATGTCAATTCCAGAGACCACAGGAGTGCTGTGACATCTGGAACAATCTGATGCCTTGGGTTCACTGTCATCGATCATTCTACATACAGTCCCGACTTTGCCCTATTTCCAAAATTTAAAGGACCCCTTCGAAGCCTTCATTGCTATAGCAATGAATTGGTGCATGCAGAAGTAGGGTTGTGGCTCCATCAACAAAGTCAAACAGTCTACAGTGACAGTTATCAACAAACTGCTCTCTCATGGCACAAATGTGTTTGTTGCAAGAGTGACTATGTTGAGGAATAACCATGTAGAATAAAGACGTAGAATGTTAATAACATTCATTCTATTTATACAGCTTTAAGGGTTTTCACATAAAAAACTCAGAGGCATCACTTATCAGCACACCCTCATAACTGAACCATCACAATACATACATTCACAAATGAAATTTGTTATAAATAATCCATCAAAATTTGAGAGGCGTTACAATATATGAAGAAAATATGACCTTCGTCCCCGTCAGCCTTGTTTGGTTCAGATTCTGAACAAAAATATTTCAGGTGAGATCTAGGAGCAAGTTTACACCATCTAATTCGGAATATGTTGTTACTGACAGTAAATTAATGAATTCTGCTCTGCAGTTTCATAGATTGTCTGTATTACATAGCATTCTGTTTGAAATACTGAAATAAGGTCATGTTCAGAAACAGCAGGAAATATTTTCCTACAGCCAAAGCTAATCAGATCAGATTACTTTACAAAAGCTAATTTTAACTGCCTTACCTGCTCTGGGCTCATATATGTCTCTGTCCCGACTTGTGCAGTGTGCTTCTCATGCCTTCTTTCATACGATTGTTGAATGGTGTCATGGAACGTTTTTTTCTCCGTAACATTCTCTACCATTGCAGTAACAAGACCAAAGTCTCCAACCTTTATTTGGCCGTTCAATGAAAAGAATATGTTTGAAGGCTAAAAACATGGTAAGATCCCAAATTACTAAATCAGATATATGTTCTCACACATACTAGAAATATAACAAATAAAATAAACTAAAATACGAAGTATGTTGAAAAATTCACATTGTTCATTAACAGATAGTTCTGGTAAAATGATGCAGAAATTCTGAAACTACAGAAAATTTTAATATGTGTGAAAGTTATCATGCTAGAGTTTCTGTTCCCTTGATGTTAGGTGTGAATAAGTCAATGTATCAAGTTACAGCATTGGTCTTCTAGTGATTAATGTTAGGCAAGACATTGTTTTGTAAACCCCTTTTTTTTGTGAATATTGAATTGTCTAGGCTTGGTTTTGTGTGCCTTCCGTTTGAGGTAATCGTTGGGGTATGGTATGGGCAGCCGATGTTATGACATCAGAGCAAGGGCAGAGAGACCTCATTGCCAACTGCAGCTGCAAGGAGTACTTCAAACGAAATATTCCGCAAACAATGCTGAAGAAGACAATATCAAGCTTGGATGTATTTTTTAGGCAGTCTCTGGACAGACCTCTTATGATAGCATCTAATGAGACACTGTACATTGTGTAATTGACTCTGAGAATAAAGTAATCTGTCAGCAAGAACAACAGTCTACTAATTTAAGTTGATTGGATAAACAGCTGTTTCATACGGTGTGCTATGGTTCAGGAATTGTACAGGAGTACTGCACAATTAGCATGGTCACAGTACGATGCAGTAGCACTAACACAAAAATCGTGTGGCACCCCTGCAATGGTTAGTAGCAACTTCAGCAAACAATATTATATGCCATGCTACTCATTTGTTTTTGGCATCAGAGGCACAAGAGCCTAACAAAGTACTGAACAAAAAATTATCAAAATGCAATGGGTAAATAGTTGAGTGGTTTCCAAAGGCTGAGAGAAACTCCAGATCTGGACACTATTCCTCACAATGATATAAACAGACACACACATGCAAGTTCTATTTTGTTGTCTAAACCATAAAATAAACTTAACCTGTGAGACAACAAGAATTTAATGATACATTTTAGAAAAAAATTGTAGCTTGAGAGAAAGTGATCAAATCCCATATCTAGCAACTCAAAGCTATGATTTGCTGGTTTCCTTAAATCACTATGCCCTCAGTAAGCCCACAGTTTGAGTCCTTCACACATACTGTACTTTTCAACTGGGCTAATGCCCTATCTCTATTTACGTAACTGAAAACCACCTTTCCTTCTCAGCAGGAACTTACATCATACAAAAAACTGTACCTGATCTGATAATTTTAACTATGTAATTTTGGACTATATTAGTTTCAAAACAAGAATAACAATTTACAAAAAATATGATACAAAATGAGCAAGAAAGCAAAAAGTTACAAAAATAAAATTGTGACTTTTCAGTCTTTGCCAATGGGTCTGTTGCAAATACACTTGTCGGGTTTGCCACCGGACTGTATTGTGTAAATCACACAATATTTCATCGCTGCAACTGCTTGACATCTTCAGGTGCTAATAGTTGTTGCTGACCTGAAGATGTCGAGTAGTTGCATCGATGAAATATTGTACGATTTATACGATACAGCGGCAAACCAGAGAAGTGTATTTGCAAGAATTAAATTCATGTTATGGTGTAATGTCAATGAAGAGAACGACTCTGAACAGAACAAACATGAAACAACCTTTAACTGAATAACATTTTTCTGAGAACCCATGCACAAACTTTATGCCATCCAACTGATGCCATGTGCCTTGCAGGATAAAGAATCTCTCACCATTTTCTCTCTTAAGTACGTCGATACTCAGCTCAGTTGCAGTGCAAAACCACATAATTTAACAGAAACTATTTAAATCTAAATTACTTAATATTCTAACAGTAATTCTTTATTATACAAAACTGCGTGTTGCAAGCTGTGTGTTATGTGAATTATCTAGTCTCAGCAAAATCCCATGTTCTATAAATTGTCAGAAATCCTTCACAAACTGATCTAATGGTTAACAAATGAAACAGTATGAAAGAATCTAATTAATAGAGCTATCTGGAACATTCTCTAACTCACACCACAAATTACATTTTGTCTGTTTACGCTTTTGTACTGTCAGGTAAAAACTTGTTGCCCAGTTATGTTGCAGTACTGGAACAATGTAGACATTATTGAAATGATTAGCAATGATTTCAATCTTGTTTGTTTGTGTGTCTCTTCATTTGCTTGATGCCTCGTCACTGATTTTACTCCTCCTATTATTAACAAAGGCAGATTATGCAGTTATTGAGTAAACGTAGTATTTATGGAACACAGATTTTCCTGCATAACATTTACAGAGCTTTCAAAATGAAATCATTTGAATAGCAATAGAACCAAGATGAAGAAACTGGTGTTTAAACTTACACTAGCTATTAAGTGCACCAAAATTGCTCCTCAAATTCAAATAGAACTTTGAAAACATGCCTCAAAAATCATTTCATGACTCACTGATGGTCTTAGCTCAACTATGGGCTTTCTGTCTCCTTTAAAGTGAGTGTTAAAGAAATGCAGCCACATGTATGCTACTTAAGAGACAGGAAAAATTTGCGAAAACGTTAATGTAAAAAATGAAAAAGAAAATTAGTTGATTTTAGCAAAATAACACAAAATCAGTGACTTTAACAAGACATCACAAAATCTGTAATTTTGTCATACAAAAATGTTATATATCAGTGGATGGCAGTTTATCCAATATTCATAATTGATAGTTATTGAATGTTAGAACTGAGTTCTGATTTCTAATCCCTTCAAGACTGAGGTTTGTATACAATTTTGAGATGTAACAATATTAAGAAAAGGATAGTTGCTACTCACCATATAGCGGAGATGCTGAGTCACAGATACGCACAACAAAAAGACTGTCACAAAATAAGCTTTTGGCCAGCAAGGCCGTTGTCAAAGTGATGTCACACACACACACACACACACACACACACACACACACACAACCACAACCCTCACACACAGTGACAACAGATTCTGGCAGCTGAAGCGACACTACGACCAGCAGCAGCAGTGCATTATGGGAGAGACAACTGAGGGATAAGGAAGGGGCTGGGATGGGAGGGGGCGGGATAGCAGGGTAGGCATGCGGGGCAGTGAAGTGCTTGTGCAGGGAGAAGGTGGAGAGGGTAGGGCAGCTGGTGCAGTCTGGGGCTTAGACAGGAGGCGGGGGAGAGGTGGGGGGAGGGGGTAGGGCAGCGGAAAAGAAGAGAAGTAAAAAGACTGGGTTCATTGGTGGAACAGAGGGTTGTTCAGTGATGGAATTGGAACAGGGAAGGGACTAGATGGGTGAGAACAATGATTAATGTTGAGGCTAGGAGGGTTATGGGAATGTAGGATATATTGCAGGGAGAATTTCAACCTGCACAATTCGGAAAAGCTGGTGTTGGTGCGCCCTATCCTCTCCATCGTTTCCCTGCATGCTCCCCAGCAGCACTTCACCGTCCCCCAGCCCTCCCCTGCTATCCCTCCCCATCTCAGCCCCAGCTCCCTCCTTATCTCCATCCAGTTGCCTCTCCCATTATGCACTGCTGCTGCTGCTCATAGTGTGGCTTCAGCTGCCAGAGATGTGGTCGTGTGTGTGTGTGTGTGTGTGTGTGTGGTGTGACAAAGGCTTTGTTGGCCGAAAGCTTATTTTGTGATAGTCTTTTTGCTGTGCCTATCTGCGACTCAGCATCTCCTTTATATGGTGAGCAACAACTATCCTTTTCATAATATTGTTAATTCCATCCTGGATTTTCCATTGATTGACTTTGGAATGTAAGTTCATTTTCACTGTAGTGAACTTTGATGTGATGACGAAAATAGGACTGAAAATTGTAAAAAAAGTTACTGAATTTCACAAAAAATAACATACAATTTGGCAAAAAACAACACTAAATTTTTGTAAAAACACAAAATTTGCCAGAAACAGCAAATCTGGCACAGAAATAACATTGAACACAAATAAGGCAAAAAAAAAGTGACTCGGAATTTAGCAAAGAAAAGAGTCTCAGAATTTAGCACAAAAAACCACTTGGAATTAAACAAAAAAGTGACTTGGAATTTACCAAAAAGTAGCAAAAAATTTTGCAAAAAAGTAGCACAGTTTTTAGCAAAAAACGTAACACTGAATTTGACCAAAAGTAACACCGAATATGGCCATAAAATGAAACATACTCTTCCTCTCCCTAATGGTACTGCAATGAGGCACTGACCCTCAAAGATGTATCTGCCTCTTATGGCCTAGCAAATCTTCAAATTAAATACTGTTTCTCTATACACTTGATTAGTGTAAATAACATCCTTCCTGAAGTGCATGGTAAAGGAAGATGTGAATGTGCTGCTCAATGAGGATTCAGTCAACTAAAACGATATTTGTGCGGATAAATCCTGCCATATGCTCTCAAAAGAGAATGCTTCCTAGCTTTGTAAGAGAGCAACAGGATGCCTAGTATCATCTCAACTGACGGTACTGCAGTGCTCCGGAACTCATGCTGAACACACCAGTTTCATTGTGGCATAATATATGTAAGTGATTCATACTTGACATACACTTTGATCTTATTCAAGCAGGCAAAACCAACGTGAACAAAAAGGTGACAAAATTTTTTAACTAAAAAATAGTTTTGATCACTAAAACCATTTATTTTTATCTTAAAAGATGACCAGTTTTGATGTGTGTGAGATCGCCTTCAGACCAGTTAATCCATGATGACCGCAGATGCAGTTGATCTTCACGCCTTCCTAGAGCAGTGCCACCATTTCCAACAGTAATCATGGAGTCACTGGTCTAAAGATGATCACACACAGATCAAAACCAGTCACCTTTTAAGATAAAAATAAATTACTTTAGTGGTCCAGACTGTTCTTTAATTTAAAATTTTTAAAAAAGCTGACATGTCACCAAAATGCCTGGAAAATGACTGTTTTGAGAATACAGTGAATCTGAAATCTTGCATCTTAACTCTTGCACTGATTTTCATGATGAAGTTTTATTTTATCTGCTGCTGGATAAAGGTGTGATCTAGACATTTCCATTCACATCGGTCATCAATGATGATCATCCATGTCTCACTATCATCAATCAAAACTGGCAATACACACTGATTGTAGCTTTTCTTTTCACCCACACCCATAATCTAGTTTAGAAATCACTATTAGTTTCCCAAAAGCACTTCAGACCATTTCTAAACTTTTGGTTTTTTCTTTTCCTGTTCACCAAGTCATCTTTAAATGTCCTAAATACAAAATGTTAGTGGGAATCATTGTCAAGTAATTCGCACTGTTTTCTTTTCGATCTGTTGGATATAAATAATTTCAGCCTTTTTGTTATTGATTTTCAGTCTTACTATCAAAGTTGATCAATTAAGTTCTTCCATTAGTTGCTCAAGTTTATTTGCACCAGCAGCAAACAGTATAATGTATCAATAAGTCAAAAGTGGTTCAGATAAGTTCCATTAACAATATGCCTTCTTCATTTTCCCAGTTTAAGGACCGGAAAGTTCCTCTAAGACTGCTGAGACTAGTTTAGGAGATATGGACTCACCCTGCCCACCTTTTTTCAATCCTAAATGTATCACTTTCTTGGTGAAATCTGATAGTAACTGCAGTGTTAACGTATTAGTATACCAACATATGTCGAATTAATTTCTCGTTGAAATGAGGCTGAAAGCATTCTCAAATCTACGAGCCCTATGTAAAGTGATAATTCATACCCCTTGCTCTATTCTATAATATACTACATGAGGCACTAACGGGACATTGTGCTATACCCATGTCTAAAACATACTTTGCTTTGTAGGAGTTCAACGTTTATTCTACTGTTGGTGATAATTTTGTCAGACACCTTTTAAGTTACAGAGGGGCTTTTTCTGTCTTCTCTGTCAACTATCTTATTAAGTAGAACAACTATATTATTATGTAAACTGAAGGTGGAGGGGGGGGGGGGGGGGAGGAAGGGAAGGGATGGGAAGGGAAGGGAAGGAACTACTGACATCAGCTGCATCAGGACTTTGTGTGGAATCAGCAGTGACAAGTGAAAATGTGTGCTAGACCAGGACTCAACCGGGGATCTCTAGCTTACTAGGCAGTTTCATTAACCTCTGTGGCAGCCGGATACACTGGATTATTGCAAATGCATGGAGTATTTAGCATGTTCCTCAAATGACCCACACTCCCAGCTAGCACCACCTATCTGCAAGTCTCCATCCACGTCCTCCATGCTCACTAATTTTAGATTCCTGCTGGAGATCGAACATTAACATCCTTCCACACTGAAGGTTGTGGATTCATTGCTCATCGAGTCAAATCAATTATATGAATGAGTGGTGTCAGTTCTTTCAGACAAAAACAGATACCATGTATTCATATAACTATATTATTGTCCAGTTTTTGGCAACTGTCTACAACCTTAGGCATTCTGTAAATAATTATCCCAGTTCCTTTTGTAATATTTTACACTCAACTTTAATAAACCACCATCCCCAGATAAGTTTCTTTTTTTCATGCCTTGAACAATTTTATATAACTCATCCTGAACTACTTCAGAGTGCCATTAATTTCCTTATTAATTACATGTGTTTCAATTTATTCTTGAAGAATTCAGTTTGTCTCAATTGTTTGTTATTTTGTCATTTGTGCATACCTTGGAATCTAAGGAGATCCAAGCAGTCAGTCCAGCAAGAGATCATTGATGAAGAAAAACAAACACATGACAACCACACAATTAAGATGACAATTGTACTGCCATCACTGCATAAACATTTGCAAAACCACTGGCTATTGTGATTAAGAAAAAATCTGCTTTTTTTGTAATGCGATAAATGAAATGTGCTACTTTGTATAAGGTAGTGGCTGTTGTTTCTTTTGTCCTTCACAACAAAATAATATATGCACATCTCATACATTATTTTTTGAATGAGTTTTACTGCAGACTAAGATGTTCTTTGCTAATCCCCAAACACAGCACTTGATTTTATTGGATGCTAAGAAAGGTACAGCAGTATCAATTTCTGAACTCCACTAGAATATGAATTTAGAGGATTTTCATCTCTCAAAGCAAATATCACATCAACATTATTCAATGAAAAATATCACAAGTTATTCTAAGTGTATATATTAACCGGGTCTACTTTAATCTTACCTTTAGATCCCTGTGTATAAGGCCTTGGAGGTGAACATATTCTACTGCCTGCACAATCTGTTCAAACATTACAAGAACTTTATGCTGATCTCTAGACGACACATTATCACATAACCATTCCCTTAGGCTTTCACGGTGGCATAGCTGCATTTGGATGTACAGGAACACAGATGTTGATGGACTGGCCATGATACTGCCATCTCCACGTATGTTTAGTGATGCTGGTCTTCTTGAGGTCACATCACAGCTCGTCTGACTACTATCATAGTCTGAGCCTACAGAGATAATGCTGTCACCTTGTCCCTGTTCACTAATTTCATCGTCAAATGAAGTTAATAACTCATCTGCATTCTGTTTTTCCTTCGAATCCTCAAATACAATGAATGAATCATCTTCGTCACTTGCTGATCTGCAAATATTGACACCTGAGGTGGTATTCTCAGATGCCGTACAACGGCTATCTTGAGCATCTGTCTTCATTGTCTTTGTGGGTAGCCCATACAGTCGTGCATACTCTGAGGTAGAGTGTAAATCTTTGCTCAGCTGAGAAAGGTCAATAGATGTAGCATCTTGTAAAAGACTGGAAGGAAGAACAGAGTGAATGATATTAGCACAATCAAGGAAGCAAATTAAGTATTTCACTTACAATTCTGTATGCTTAGAATACATAATTCAAAATAACTGCAACAAAATTGTTTTACAAAATTATAACAACAATGCATGTTTCTTGGAAGGCAGTCAATTTACATTAAAGAAAACAATGACTGTTGCACTGTTACTAGCACAGTGCAAATTTAGCACCTTACACCACACATACTTGCCCCTTCTTGAGCAACTTACAGGAACACTGAGAATTCCAAACTATTTGTAAAACTGAAGATAACGGCAATTACACATTCGCTAATCCAACATGAGGTACAGAGTGCTGGTGAACAATGAATAACAAACCACTGGCCCATCACTACAGTCCAGTATTTCCTATCATCTGTCCCAGGAATTTAACTAACAATACATGTCTCTAAATTTAGTAATATTTCAAATAATCCCTAATGTCAAAATTACTGACAGACTAAGACACTGGGTTATAAAGAACCTACACGGAGTGTCCTTCCAGTTGAACTATCTAAATTTGTCTCATGAGGCGATGCAAAAATTCAGCTCTCATTACACACTGTCCCCTTTTTCAGTCACCACAGAGCTGTAAATCTGATCATAAAGGTGAGCCTTCAAGGCTGTTGTCGAATAAGTCAAGTTACTGCTGACTACTAACAACAAATTATGGTTCGCGCTACTCAAATCACACTGATAGTTACAGAAATTATTTTACCCAGGAGGGGTGGCTAATATTCAGGAACAATCATTCACAGAAATAAGTCCAGTAAACATGGGCTCTAAAATGCATATCCTAAGAGCTATGAGCACTCGCTTATCTTTGTTACTGTGGAACACAGCTTATCTACTGAACAAGTGCTCATAGCTCTTAGGATATGCATTTTACAGCCCATGTTTACAATTTTTTCTTGTTTTGTTCCATACTACCTCCCCACAAAATATCGATGGCAAGGAGCCAGCAGTAAAAGAGATTTGTTTCAGACTATCAAAGATGAAGAAATGCCCCCATTTACTAGACATTTTTGCTTCAAATGATAGTTCCTATCATATCCCTGAATATTGGCCTTTCTTCCTCAGACACACTGTACATTTATATCTGCAGAAAACAGCTCATTCGGATATGAAAAAAAAAAGTTGCTCTTTCTTTTATACAACACAACTGTTGTTTTTATCTAATTTTTTTAAAACAAATCACTCTTGTAACTTTACACAAACAACTATCAACTATCCATATATTGGAAAAGACAAGATCTATTTAATATAAATATTAGCGCTACACAGACTGTAAATCACTGATGATAAATATTATTGTAAGTTGCAGGAGTAGTGGCTAATGAGTTACTCTTTTACTTCTTCTTTAAATTTGTGAATTTACATTTTCCCACTTGATGTCTACCAGCAATATGTTGTAGGTCTTTGCACAAAAACACAAAATTCCATTCTGAACCCTAGAAGAGGCTACAGAGTATACATGAAAATTATTTCTACTTGTAGTGGTGTGATCATGAATTACGCCATTTATTCTAAATTTGCTCTAGTTATTAAGCACAACTACTATTAGGGACTATATACAGGATGTCCCATTTATCTTGACCACCCTAAATAACTGTTTGTCCAGATGCAAATTACAAAATGTTTCAACAAATGTTCTTTAGCCGTCAGTGGGACATCAATCAGCATGACTGCCTTCGTTGTAGCTTTGTTTTTTTACAAAGATATGAACAGCGGTATAACTTCTCTGAATGGCAGGTAATTCATTTCCTCTCCTAAAGACCTATTCAAAAATGTATCACAGTGTACCATGCACTGAAAGACAACATTATTAATTACATAACACAACACTGACATTGAGACCAGGATCATAAACTTGTCCACTTGCTGGAGTTGTCAGAAAACAAATGAAAACCAAGTAAAAACATAACACAAAATTGACTTTGACTCTCCTGTACCATTGCCCAGGAGTGGAACATTCAAAGGTGCTCAAAGTGGTGACCCTGGACACTGATACATTCGTTGAATGAAAGAATTATTTACTGCTTCCAGTGTTGCCTGCTGAAGAGAATTACAAACAAGCACGATATGTTCCTGTATGTCCTCTGGAGTTGTTGGAATATCATCGCAATAGACAACATCTTTAATGCATCCCCAAAGGAAAAAGTCCAGAGGATTTAAATCAGGAGACCAGCAGGCCAAGCAACTGTTACTCCTCGACCAATTCATCTGGCCGGATACCTTTGGTTCAGAACACGAAGTGCATGCAAGACATTATGCGCTGGACATCCATTGCGTTGATACCACATAAGCATTCTCGTTTTTAGAAGTGCTTCATCCAGAAGAGGAGGAAGAATTCGTCTGAGGAAGTTGACATACGCTGTGCCATTTAGACTACCACTGATGAAATAAGGGCTAATAATTGTAGTACCAAGCATCCCACACCAGACGTTAACTCTCCACTGATGCTGACGTTCCGCCTGTCTAAGCCAACATGGGTTGTCGTTGGACCAATAATGCATGTTTCTTGTATTTACCTGTCCTTCGTTCGAGAAGGAATATTCATCGGTAAATAGAACATTGGAGAAGAAGTTCAGGTTGGCAAAAATTTGCTGCCAAGGCCACTGACAGAACTGTACACAATTCTGGAAATCATTCTCATGAAATTCTTGATGTAGGTATACATGGTAAGAATGGAACCAATGACGTGTAGGAATACGATGTACACTGGTATTAGAAATGCCAATCTCATGTTGAAGCTGTTGTGTGCTCACATGTGGATTCACAGCAATGGAAGCGAGAACAGTAACTTTGGCAGCTTCGTCTGTGCGACTGCTACGACGATTGCATTGTCGTGGGTTGAAACTTCCCATTTCCTGAAGCATCGCAACAAGATGAGAAAACATCTGTCGGGGAGGTGGGTTCTTGTCAGGATATCATTCTTTGTACAGTTCCACTGTCTACTCTACACAACAGCATTTAAAAGCACTAAACTACTGTACCAAATGTATCCGTACCTAAGAAGTATTGCAATTACTGTTCTGTTAACTTACATTCTCCATAAATGAGTAGCATTTCTACCTTCTCTTCGTTGGAGTATATTCTACTCAAACAACTCTTCAACTGATGATGGTTGATGCAATGACGGGTGTGCATTCTACTTATGTTTACATTTGTCCTCCGTCAACGTCAGCACGTGGATGTGTTCCATTACCCGGTGTACCTACACTAAGCACTGGGAGCGTCAACATCAGTGTTGTGTTACGTAACTAATAACGTTGTGTTTCAGTGAATGGTACACTGTGATACATTTTTGTATCGATCTTTAGGAGAGGAAATGAATTACCGAATAAAAAATACAGGGTACCATTTAAAAAAGACATACCGCTGTTCATATCTTTGTAAAAAACAAAGCTACAATGAAGGCAATCATGCTGATTGATGTCCCCCTGACGGCTAAAGAACATTTGCTTGAAACATTTTGTAAATTGTATCTGGGTTATTTTGGGTGGTCAAGATAAGTGGGACACACTGTATATTGGCACATATGTTTAAGAATCCCTAGGCCACTGAAAAGACTTCTGCAAGAGTTCAGTTATCAACTTTATGAAACAGTCTTATTACCCAATTCTGCAGAATAAATATTTTTTTCATGTTAGCTCCATTGCCCCAAGAGCTTATGGCATAAAGTATTTTCTGTAGGTAGGTGCTGCACAGCATGAATGTATTTCAAGAATGGCACCATGGAACCACCAAGAGCAGTTTTAACAACAATGGAAACCCTAGATGGAATAATATGTGAAACAAGTTTCATCGCAGCTGCGGATGTGTGTGTGTGTGTGTGTGTGTGTGTGTGTGTGTGTGTGCGCGCGCGCGTCCTTTTGCTGGGGAAAGAACAAGAACTCAAAAGCTGGTGTTTACAGCTGTATGTTTCTATGAGTCGCACATCAGTCAGCTATAGGTGAGTGGTTGCCTTTTCTTTGTTTTATGTAAAAGCTGTTTTATTTAATATTTATTCAGAGACAACTAATTTTAGTTGAGCGGGCATCTTCAAGTCACCTACACATGCATGAACCTATACAGTAAGGTGACAAAAGTCGTGGGATACCTTCTAGTATCACGTCAGTCCTCCTTTTGCCCTGCGTAGTGCAGTAACATGACATGGCTTGGAGTCAAAAGTCTTTGGCAGTCTCCTGCATAAATACTGGGTCATGCTGCTTCTACATCTGTCCACAACTGCAGAAGTGTTGCCAGTCCAGGACATTATGCACGAACTGGTCTCTTGATTATGTCCCATAAATGTTTGATGGGATTAATATTGGACGATCTGGATGGCCAAATCATTCGCTCAAATTGTCCAGAATGTCCTTCAAACCAATCGCAAACAGTTGTTGCCCAGTGACCTGGTGCAGTGTCGCACACAACAAGACATGTGCACTGGCTTTGCGGCCAGAGTGGTACCTCTCTGTTTATCAATGGTTGTCCATGGTTTCGTCTTACGACCAGAGACGCTGGTCTGATGGTCTCTGATTGACAGGGTGTATACGTGGACAAGGGAAAAAAATTCCTGAATTTCCCGGTTAAAAATACACTTCTCCCATGTGAAAACACAATTTTGCCGTGTTAAGTGACAGTATATTTTCCCTTGGAACTGCAAAACTTATCAATCCTTTGAATGGTTATGGTTTTATACATGGATGTAGAATTGCCCAGCACTTAAGAAAACGAAACTCAGGGAAAAAGACACGTTTTGGAAATATCTTTGATGTGCAACAACATGTACGCTGCGTACTTTCGTACTACGAAAATATACATTCAAATACCACCAAACACCCCATGTTACTTTCCAACTCATTGGAATCGAGATTTCGATGCGCTTTTGTAAGCCAGTCATAGCTCATGTCACGTGATCTCACCAACTGATGACAGCGGATATTCAGAGCATAGGACATGTGATGTAGTCAGCCAACAGCAACATCACTGCTAAGTAGCACGAACATACAAACAGGGAATGTTAAAGGTTTCAATTAATATACATAGTGTTGCTACAAGAAAAGAAAAGCTTTCACATATAATATTGGTCTCTAAGCTGCAAGAGGAGCTATGCTTTCACATAAAATGTTGATCTTTTTTGCATGTGTTACACTTTAAGATATATCACACAAATGTGCCAGTAAAATTTTTAATAATGACATAAATGTCTGACCTTCAGGGTTGGAAGTTCTTCTAAATGGCTCGCCATCAAAGAGTTAATTTTTAAGTGAGAGTCAAATGTTCTGTGATTTAAGAAAGTCCTGGTACATTTTCGCACATAGTTCAACTTCCGTAAAAGGATATCTACTTTGAAAGTAACACTTTTCAAAGCACCATTTGCAATATTTTCCCGCAACCTGTTAGAAATAGGTTTGTTTCAGCAGCTGCCAGAGAGCACAGATAACAGGCGACATCGCGCTTACGCAGCTACAATGACGTAGGAAGCCCATATGTACGTACATGTAAAACATTAAAAGATCATACATTACATCATAAACGAAACAAGATATAAGAGGCTACTCCAGGAGCATCGGAGTTTCGTGAAGTGTACTAAAATGTGCACATTTAAAGTGCACATTTATATGTCCAGATTCCCAATGAAGTAGACCTCTACCTGATATTAAGCTTTTCAGTGTGGTTTTCAGGATGTAAATTTTCTTGGAGCACCAGTACTGTATTATCTCACGTTTAGTTCTTTATTATGGCATAATGCCATACGTGCTAGAAGATGAAAACATGCACTTGAAATGCAGTGAACAGTTGAAACTAGCCAGTACTGTTGAATTAAACATTTGTTTCAAATACATTGACTGCCTCTGCGGAAACGGTTAATAAAAGTCAAATTTCTTTAGCAAACAGACAAAAATAACTTCATTGTTTTGCAAGGAGATTAATGCTTGACTGTCAGATAGGTGGAAATAAAATAAAATCTGAAACTAATAACATATTTTAGCCTTCCGTAATTAAGTGAATGTGTTTTAATTCAATTGATAGCTCCCGGCCACAGATATCTGTTTTGTTTTCGTTTGACATGAGAGTAAACAAAGAGGAAACAGCAAAATCACTAAACACAGGTCTCATGGAGACTACCCACTATAACTCAGACCGCTCTGCACATCAGCCCCGGATCTACGATATTTTCGAACCGCGTCAATACTTAAAAAAACTTTCTGAAAAGTCTAAAACATAAAACACATGTGTTCGAAGAAATGCAGGACATGTTATTTGGTCTTAACTGTGCCAAAGAGCAGTGCCACGACTCTTCATAAAGCATTCTTCTAACGCACGTCACTATATTTCGCTCTGTGGAAATGAAACGTGTATATTTTGTGATGGATGCCATCAAACAATATTCAGGACAGTGGAAATTGAAATGTCCTGTGGTGCCTGTCCTGCTCCCAGTCGGCCGGTTTGACAGCCTACCCTCTTGCAATTAGTAATGGGTGGGATTATTTGTAATCAAGAGAACAGGAACTCTTCAGAAAATTTTCACTCTTAACAACCTATTAGTTAAAACTTCCTGTTTTGTGTGACACAAAATTAAATGTAGGATACATAGAACCAATAAAGACAAGAGACAAGCAAGAAAGTACACATTTCTTCAATCCTTACCTCCTAGCATTTTTTTCTCTCTACTCTTGCTACAGCTTTAGATGGCATGCTTTCCTTTCTGCAAAAGAATCTATTACCTCATCAAAGTTTCCTCAAATGTTTTGCTACATGAAAAATCCA
The DNA here is from genome assembly GCF_021461385.2 of Schistocerca piceifrons. Classification (NCBI taxonomy): domain Eukaryota; kingdom Metazoa; phylum Arthropoda; class Insecta; order Orthoptera; family Acrididae; genus Schistocerca; species Schistocerca piceifrons. Next base: position 139,094,249 of record NC_060141.1, on the reverse strand, counting down.
AGTCTCGTTATCTAATACTGACAAAGCTGTTAATACAAATAATACCCAAGACTGGTGTGGTTTCTCGATCTAAGTCTATTTTGTCACTATCTGCTAGATAAAACAAAATAGGCCTTTCTAATATTGCAGCAATTTTGTAACAGGCACCACATAAACGAGACTGTTTTGGTACAAATGGTCATTTTTCTAACACGACAGAATATAATTCACGAAGTACCAATATCAAATGCCTATTAGGCCTACTACAATCAAAAAGGTTTATGTTAGGAAATAGTTTAACATTTCATTCATACGCACCAGTTTCTCAAGCATGAGATCGAAAAGTAGGATTATGAAATTTTTATATAAATTTGCAATCGTCTTATTCTTCCGTAATTTGTGTGATGTCCCCATTTCTTCTCCTTCCTCGTACTAACCAAGAATCTTGTCATCACCAATTCTGTAGCTATTCCTGCCATTACCACAATCTGTTTGCCGATTAACTTCACTAAACCTGCCAGAATCACCAGTTTAGTTATCCCGCGATTATTCTCCAGTTAGGCATTGTTACATGTTCATAAAAAAAGTTTTCCGCATTACTTACAGAATAGAACTTAAGTGGCTGCTAGCTGGGGTCGTACAACTGGTCCTTACTAGTGTAGCAATCTGGCCAAAAATTTTCTGTCAAAATTTAATTTTCTTGGGTACACCAAGAAGATAATATGTAATCTTTCTCACCTGTTATTTCTGTTAGTCGTTTATTTCCATTCTGGTAGTCTGAATCTGTGGATTTCACTTGTAATTATAACAATGCTGCTTATTTGCAAACCCAATCAACCACATAATCAGACAGCAATTGGCATTCATCTGTTCGGCTTTACTCCACTCAGCTCGTATAGCCCCATCCTCTTTTGTCTGCAGAAAGTTTATTTCTAGATGCGACGAGGATTCTCCTGACAGAGACATCATGTAAACTATGCACTCATTCAAAAATCAACTTATGATTCATTCAGAAATAAACTTAAAATGTGTTCAAAAATGTTCAAAAACCAACAAGGATGCATTTCAAAATCATATGAATAATCAATAGACCAATGTGCGCTGGATGCTAGGCGCTTTGTGAAACAAGTTTCTTTTTCCTCTTCCTCAAGAATATGACTTTGGCACCTCTTTTCACAGTAGCATCTAGCTGCTTGCTGTGACTGCTTGTACAGCCAACAGCCACACTCCTGTAGCCAGAAGTGGGAGAATCGACTACTCAAACGTGACTCAACTGCGCATGCGTATGAGCCCGCTTGTAACTGCTAAAACGAATCTAATGTAAACAGTTGTGATTTCATGCTCATCGAGGCAATTTGTTGTTGTTATGAAGCATTGCATAGTCTTCCTAAAGCCTTTGACATATTTTGCTGTTGGCAGACTGTTGTATGAGCACTGTGTGTCATCGTATATGGCACATTTCCTTTGCAATTTAAGTTATTTTTGTTTTTCCTCTTGTTTATGTTTTATTGTTGAAGTATTATTCTGCAGTAGCGGGGATAGAGTAATATCCTTTGTTAGAGTATCGATTCTTACCAGTCAAAATTACAAAAATGTAACTGGAAATTAAAACAATAAAAAATTCCCAGAATTCTAAAAAAAAAAAACCGGGGTTTTTCCCAGTTTTCTCCTGGATGAAAAAATTCCCGGGTTTTTCCCAGATCTCCTGGGTTGTATAAGTGCACACAGTCTGTCAGTTGCTCTCGGGTCCTTCAAGTTTGGTTCCGCGGTGGTGTGAGGATACTCCACAAGGTGGTGGGTCATGTGGCTGCTGCCAGAGTGAGAGAGCAATCGGATTGTACAGTTAATAATGTTCTTTGATGCTGGTTATCAGTGTTTGTTTAAAGTTTTCTGAATTGGCCATCTGTGTTCAAGGGCTTAAAAGTTTTGAACAGGTTAACAATAAATCTGTTTTTAAGGTATGTTTGTAACGTGCTTGGCTCCATACCACTTCCCTCCCACTCCTACTGTTTCACATAAAAATGCCACAGTTTCTTTGGGACATGGAGTCAATGGCTGCAAATGATCTCCAAGTAGCTGAACATAACCATTCCCAGTCAATGAATGGTTCATTCCATGTAATCACAGCCCACACCATCATGAAACCACCATCAAATTGCACAATGCCTTGTTGACAAATGTTCAAATATATGTGAATTCCTAAGGGACTAAACTGCTTAGGTCATCGGTCCCTAGACTTACACACTACTTAACCTAACTTCAACTAACCTATGCTAAGGACAACACACACACCCATGCCTGAGGGAGGACTCGAACCTCCAGCAGGAGGGGCCGCGCAATCCGCAACATGACGCCTCAAACCACGCGGCCCTTGTTGACAACTTGGGTCCATGGCTTCAAGGTATCTGTGCCACAGCTTTTACAAACTGAAATCAGAATTCATATGACCAGGCTATGGCTTTTTCAGTCATCTAGGGTGCAACCAATATAATCATGAGCTCAGGAGAGGTGTTATTAACTAAGGCACTCACGTCAGTCGTCTGGAGCTATCGCCTGTTACCTCCAAATTTCACCACCCTGTCCTAATGGATACATTTGTCGTATGTCCCACATTGACTTCTATGGTTATTTCATACTGAGTTACTTCTCTGTTAGCACTGACAATTCTACATAAAAGCAGCTGCCCTCTGTCATTAAATAAAGGCCACCTACCACTGTTTGCCCATGTCGAGAAGTGTCGGAAATCTGGTATTGTTGGCACACTTTTGATACTGTGGGTCTCTGAATATTGAATTCCCCAACAATTTCTGAAATGGAATATCCCATGTATCTAGCTCTAAATACCATTTTGCATTCAAAGTCTGTTAATGCCCGTAATGCAGCCACAGTCAAGTCAGAAACTTTTTCACATGAATCATCTGAGCACAAATGACAGCTCCATCAATGCACTGTCCTTTTACACCTTGTGTACACGGTACAACCACCATCTGTACATGTGCATACTGCTTTCCTATGACTTTTGTCACTTCAGTGTATAACAAGCATGACATGACACAAATAGTTATTGTGAAGCATTTTATATAAAATATACTCACATATCAGATTAACAATGTGGGAAAAGACAGATTGCTACTTAATGTAACAAAGACACTAAGTTGCTGACAGGCACAATTAAAAGACACTCTCACAAAGCTTTCAGCCAAGACTTCACCACCAAAAGAGAAACACACACACCATTCATACACACAATCAAGCACACCTCATGCACACATGGACGCCAATTCAAGCAGCTTGAGCCAGAAACTGTCACATGGGATGCAAGTAGCAATCTGGAGGGGGCAGCGAAGGGGAAGGGATAGTAGTGTATGGGTGGGGGAGAGACAAACGCTGTCTGGTAGAGTGTGCAGGGACTAGAATGCCAACAGGAAGTTCTGGGGCAGGGAGGTGAGGAATAAAAGGAACAGATACAGATGGGTGGATACGTTGACAGAGGGTGGCAAGCAGAGAGGGTGGGAAATAAGAATCGAGTGGTGGGGGTGGTGGAGATGGTAGGACAGAGGGGATTGAAACTGTTGGGTGGAGGGTGTGGAGACAGTGTGTTACGGTAAGTTGAGGAGGAGATAATTACAGGGGCAGAGAATGTGTTGTGAGGATAATTCCCATCTGTGCAGTTCAGAAAAGCTGATAGTGGAGGGGAGGATCTAGAGGGCCCGGGTAGTGGAGCAGCCATTGAAATCAAAGATGTTATGTTCAGCCACATGTTGTGTCACAGGATGGTCTACTTTGATATTGGCCACAGTTTGTCTGTGGGCGTTCATCCTGGTGAACAGCTAGTTGGTTTCCATAGCCATATAAAACCTGTGCAATGATCGCAGCAGAATTGATAAATGATATATGACATGGCTGATTTCACAGGTGAACTAGGCCCTTATGGGGTAGGGTAAACCTTGGACAGACCTTGTCCATAAACAGATCTCCTGTGCCATTTCCTCCCACGCCTCCAATCCTAACACCAGCCCCTAGAACTAGTCACAAAGGAGTGCCACCTTCATCAATGGAACAACTGAACCATATACTTCAGCAGGACTTTGATTATCTATCATAATGCCCCGAAATGAGGGACATCCTACCCAAGATCCTTCCTACCCCTCCTAAAATGCTGATCTGTCACCCACCCAACCTCCACAACATCCTAGTTCATCACTATGCCACTCCCAATCCCAACCCCTTGCCACAAGGAAGACCCAGGTGCAAGATCTGCCCAATCTACCCACCCAGTACCAACTATTCCAGTCCTGCCATGGGTTTATCCTACCTGATCAGGGGCCTGGCCACCAGTGAAAGCAGCCGTGTCATTTACGTGTTCTGCTACAATTACTGCAAAGGTTCTTATATTAGCATGACTACCAACCAATTGTCCACCAGGATGAGGGGCACAATATTCAACTGAATGTAACATTCTCGATTTCAATGGCTACTTCACTAGCCGAGCCTTCTGGGTCCTCCCCTCCACCAAGAGCTTTTCTGAACTGCGCACATGGGAGTTATCCTCACGACACACTCTGCTCTCACAATTAGCCCAGTCTCAACATATGGTAACACACTGTCCCCACACCCTCCACCCAACAGTTTCCACAGCTCTTTCCTATCATCTCCTCCTCAACCTTCTTTGTTTGCTGCCCTCTACCAACAACATACTTGCCCATCTTTTCCCACTCCTCTCCTGTTTCACTCCTTTTTTCCCCACCTCCCTGCTCCACAACTACTGACACTGCACATATTGGCATTCTAGTCCCTGCACACTCCTCCAGACAGCATACGTCTCTCTCTCCACCCATACACTACTATCCCTTTCCCTTTCTCACCCCCTGCAGATTACTGTTTGTAACCCACATGATAGCTGCATTCCGGCCCAAGCTGCCAGGGTTGGCGGTCATGTGTGCATGAGGTGAGCTTGCTTGTGTGTATGAGTGGTGTGCGTTTCTCTTTTGCCCGGTGAAGGCTGTAGCTGAAAGCTTTATATAAATGTCTTTAATTGTGCCTGTCTGAAAATGTTTCCTCTTTACAGTAAGTAGATATCTATCTTTATGTACACTGTTGACATTCCCACCTGAGTTTCCATTGTTTGATACTCACACATTAACTTGATAAGATTTGCCTGATCTGATGCTTGACATGCATATGTAGTTAACTTGGAAGATGATCGCTTGACCCAAACTAGTTATTTCTGAATATCCATTGAAACAGCTTTTGGTGGATCTATCATGCTGTTGTTTAAATTCCATACCACAATATTGAGTGAAAAAACACAAAGTATGCTAGCAATACTGTCTGCAGGTCCACACAATGAGATAGATTACTATGTGCAAAGTAGACAGAACTGAGATTTTTGGCTAACTTTCCACTTGCTGGTCCCACCTTAGTTTAATATCAATTTGGATATACAAGAACTTTAGCCATTGAACCTCATCTAGTATATACCCACTGATATTTCCTTCTGGTACCTGTAAGAAATTTGGTTTGTTCCAAACTGCATAAGATGAGTTTTTGTAAACAAAAGGTCAAAATACAGGCTGAGCCAGTTGTAAATTATTCTGTTATTCTCCATGTTGTGTTTGGTATGGATGTGTTTGGGCCCATCATCAAAATACTTGTATCATCACTAAACATCACAGTCACTGAAGAATTCTCCAATGTCCCAGGTAAAACTTTATGTAGACCAAGAATGGGAACGAGCCAAGCACTGAAACTTACAACACACTATATGTAATGTGTTTCCACTCTGAATTTTACCTTATCCCTACCACATTATTCATTAAACTGACCTTTCTTTTGAATTTTACCTTATTCCTACCATGTTATTCATTAAAGTGACCTTTCTTTCTGTTGTTAAGAAATGACTCCTTCCAGACACGGAGAAAACCCTGTAACACTATACCATTTGTAAAAAAAATGTTGAGATATACATTTTTGCCGCACAGAGAACAGCTTATAGCAGTGGTTTGTACAGCCCTGCCCATCTAACATGCGACTCGGTGAATCACTCACACAGCGCTTCATAGTGGAATTATCCGGAATTCACAGATGCCAATTTTCAGCACCTAAAACCTGCTTTACAATGGAGTGAATGGAAGCGAACAAGTGCAAATGAGCATTTGCAGAAAACTCACCACCATTTGTTTGTACATGGGTAGAATCGTTTATACTGAAGGGAATGGAATAGAACATGTGGTAACCAACATTGCCTATGAACGTTGGGTTATTAGTTCTTAGTTTTTGGAGATAATATTCAGGATACAATTCTATCTTGTGAGAGCCAAAATGTGAAACTTTGCTATTCAGTGAGGATTATTTTGCATGGCAACCGCACTGTTCTTGACGGAATATGCAAAATGGTGCGGGGAAGGAGGAATTTAAGTATCTCACTTTGTATGGAAGTGTGACATGCATGAAGATCGTACACACTTTACACGGAATTGTATCTCCATCTCTCCTTAACACTGGTCCAAACTTTTCCTTGTAGGTCGGCTGCCATTTTTCCTTGGCTTCTCATTACCACTGAGGGGAAATGTATAAACAGAACACTAATTACCGATGCCAAGTATCATCTCAAGAGGTGACATAGCTAGCATTTCCACTACACTTGTAGGGTATAATGGTCATTTTTTCCCCCATAAAACAAAAATGGTCTAGTGTCAAAGCGCACACTTTGTGATCCAGAGAGCACAGGATCAAATCCTGTACAGACAACTTTTTCACTACGGTTTTTAACCAAACATTCACTTCACACAGATGTTGGAGTGTTCACGAAAGACATGTGGTTCGGATTCCAAGTTAAACTGCAGGTCTCCATTTTCTGATTAGGTAACTGGGGAAGGCTACGGACATGTAAATAGTTGCAGTGGTAATCAGCTGAAAGACCTGCAAGAGGCCTACTGGGTACACCAGACACAATTCTCTTTTGCTTGTGCTTGTTAGCTTGTTTGCTGGAGTGAAAGCCTGGCTTATACAATACAAACATTTTTTGAATAACTTCAAATCTTCACATGTAATTCTGATAGAAATGGCCAGCAGAGAAAATAAAACCATGGCAGTGCCTGATGTCGGAGATGAGTTCCATCAATGAGGACCTGTAATTTGTTGAAATGAAACGTATAATGCAGTACTACTTTTTATAACAATTCCTGTAGGCCATTCATTATAATAATGTTTAAATGTTGTACATTTGACTATCAGTGAAACAGTTGTTTGTTTATTCCCTGTAGCCATCACAAAAATGCATTGTCTACTGAATGATAAAAACAAACATTTTTCTTGCACCAGGCACAACGGACAAAGGAAAAATTGATTCAGTCAGTCACTTCGCAGTAACCACTAGTTTTATTTAGACAGAACTGTGATGGAGTCAGATATGGTCCCGGCCACTGTTCTGCATACTGCGCTGCATACCAGGCATACTTGATCAAATTCTTAAAGCATGGTGAAGAAAACTAGTAACGTACAAATGATTGTAGCTTAAGAATACTGTTCCGGTGATAAACCTGAAATGAGAGGGAGGTATTGGAAATTATGTTGTCTGATAATTTCTTGACAAATGCTTTCCACTGTTGAAAAAATTCTTTATCGAGAGGTTGAATCACACTAATAGTTCCAGGCAGAATCCACACTACATCTACAGATTTTTCGTCGTCCTCCACAAAAACATAGGCCTTGTTACGTCCAGACCATGAATCCAACAAAAGCAATGAATTAGTTTCTGCAGCTGGTAGGAATACGTTTTGAACAAAATGTCGAAAATTATTCTTTATCATTTTTCCAGATTTTGATACATCAATTACAAGATTTTTGCAACTAAACAGTCCATTTTTTAATTTTGGTCCAAATTTGCCTTGTGGTTCTTGGAAGACAGATGTTCAGCTGCGGAAACAGTAAACAACTCATAGTTTTCACTGGCATTATTGTATATGAATGTGTCATTGCATCCATTGATTGGGCAACCGACTCTGTCTTTTTTTCACCTCGAAATGATAAAGTGCAGTGTGCACGCAGTTCATTCATGAAACCTGACTCATCAGCATTATAAACAGCAGTTGCAGGGATAACAGCAAGTTTCATCTTTAAGTCAGCTAGGAATTTCTCTATAGCATTGTCTGTCACTGGCAGCTGCTCTGCACGTTTATGTGATGTAAGCTTGTTTATTTTGCGACTTTCTATTCTGTGCGATTTTTTGAACCTGCATAGCCAGGTCAACAAAGCCTGTAAATTAGCAATATTCATGTCAAATACAATTCAGAGGGCCCAGTCTCTTAGATCCTCATCAGTAATGGTGCACAGCCTCTCGCGAGCAGTTCTAATTCTTTTGAACAGTTTTTCATTCACGTAGTTTCAGGTTTCTATTTGGCACATATTTCTTAATTAATGTAATTCATTCTTCCATTTGTACAGTTCACTCCCCGATTTTATGAAACGAAAACACCTTGGCACACTGCTTTCAAGCGTTTTTTCCCTCCTTCGTTTAACCAATATTTCACTGTCATTTTTCTTAAGGCTTAGAAGGTATTCTTCTTTAGAACTCTTACTGGCACAACTGACGTGGTTCAAACCACAATTCATGGAATCGTCACAGTTATTTCCTATTTCTTTTAATGTATTCATAATTTCAAACAAAATGTCAATATCATTCTAATGAATGTCAAGGAAATCAACTAACAAACAGCACATATGTACGTCCTCAGGAAAAGTACTTGATTTTGGCTGGAAACCATGGTCTTCATATTTCATCATTGCTAAATTAAGAACGATAATTGGATTCTATATTACTGTGAAAAAAAAAAGGGTAATATTAGCAGGCATGCCTTACGAAAGAACAATAAATATTAATTAAGCTTTATCTGTATTGTTAATACCTACCAATAGTGCAAAAAAACAACTGATGATTTGTAATATATGTTACTTGAGTGGCTAATTCGAGAGAATAGTAACTGCATACTGTCGTGTCAGAGAAACTATCAATGAACGGTAAGCTGGAACGACCTTTACAAATCACGAACGGGTTGAGTCTTGTTTCCTGTTTACAAATGTACCACCAACCTTGGCTGTCTGTATGCCTAATTGCGCACGCGCAGCTGCTACAGTGCCAGTAAGGGTTGTACATTTCTACCACTGCCTGGCACGCTATGAATTTAGCAATTTTCAACTTTTTTTTTTTAATTACTTGCAGCTCAAATTTTGACAGCGCATTTCTTTCGTTGCCTTCTTCCTGTGTGAAAAATTTTAGGGGGGGGGGTGTTTCCAACATGTCTTATTGGACCAATCCCTTGTGAGTCAACACTTACTATTCTGTGAAATTTTACTTTTCCCTTCTATGCTGAACGTGGCTGATGGGGATACTTCAGTGCTTTCATTTGACAATCATGTTTAGATAAACGATTAACTATGAGGTCAAATCTATTTCATGTAAGATAGGTGGATTTATAACCAAATTATCAATAACTGTTGCACATGTCCTCCTAGTCTTGTTGGGAATGTTACTTTTTGGGACAAATGCAAAAATGGACATCAGCAACTTTAGTTGGTCCTGATAAAAACTATTCAAGATGAAATGAAGCAGGCAAAAAGAGATACAAACGTCTCAAAAATGAGATCGACAAGAAGTGCAAAATGGCTAAGCAGGGATGGCTAGAGGACAAATGTAAGGATGTAGAGGCTTATCTCATGAGTGGTAAGATAGATACTGCCTACAGGAAAATTAAAGAGACCTTTGGAGAAAAGAGAACCACTTGTATGAATATCAAGAGCTCAGATAGAAACCCAGTTCTAAGCAAAGAAGGGAAAGGAGAAAGGTGGAAGGAGTATATAGAGGGTCTACACATGGGCGATGTACTTGAGGACAATATTATGGAAATGGAAGAGGATGTGGATGAAGATGAAATGGGAGATATGATACTGCGTGAAGAGTTTGACAGAGCACTCAAAGACCTGAGTCGAAACAAGGCCCCGGGAGTAGACAACATTCCATTAGAACTACTGACACCCTTGGAAGAGCCAGTCCTGACAAAACTTTACCATCTGGTGAGCAAAATGTATGAGACAGATTAAATACCCTCAGACTTCAAGAAGGAGATCATAATTCCAATCCCAAAGAAAGCAGGTGTTGACAGGTGTGAAAATTACTGAACTATCAGTTTAATAAGTCATGGCTGCAAAATACTAACACAAATTCTTTACAGACAAATGGAAAACCTGGTAGAAGCCAACCTCGGGGAAGATCAGTTTGGATTCCGTAGAAATTTTGGAACGCGTGAGGCAATACTGACCCTACGACTTTTCTTAGAAGCTAAATTAAGAAAAGGCAAAACTAGGTTTCTAGCATTTGTAGACTTAGAGAAACCTTTTGCAATGTTGACTGGAATAGTCTCTTTCAAATTCTGAAGGTGGTAGGGGTAAAATACAGGGAGCGAAAGGCTTGTTACAATTTGTACAGAAACCAGATGGCAGTTATAAGAGTCGAGGGGCATGAAAGGGAAGCAGTGGTTGGGAAGGGAGTGAGACAGGGATGTAGCCTCTCCCCGATGATATTCAATCTGTATATTGAGCAAGCAGTAAAGGAAACAAAAGAAAAATTCGGACTAGGTATTAAAATCCATGGAGAAGAAATAAAAACCTTAAGGTTCGCTGATGACATTGTAATTCTGTCAGAGACAGCAAAGGACTTGGAAGAGCAGCTGAATGGAATGGACAGTGTCTTGAAAGGAGGATACAAGATGAACTTCAACAAAAGCAAAACAAGGATAATGGAATGTAGTCGAATTAAGTCTGGTGATGCTGAGGGAATTAGATTAGGAAATGAGACACTTAAAGTAGTAAAGGAGTTTTGCTATTTGGGGAGCCAAATAAGTGATGATGGTCGAAGTAGAGAGGATATAAAATGTAGACTGGCAATGGCAAGGAAAACGTTTCTGAAGAGCAGAAATTTGTTAACATCGAGTATAGACTTAAGTGTCAGGAAGTCATTTCTGATTGTATTTGTATGGAGTGTAGCCATATATGGAAGAGAAACACGGATGATAAATAGTTTGGACAAGAAGAGAATAGAATAGAAGCTTTCGAAATGTAGTGCTACAGAAGAATGCTGAAGATTAGATGGGTAGATCACATAACTAATGAGGAAGTATTGAATAGGTTTGTGGAGAAGAGAAGTTTGTGGCACAACTTGACTAGAAGAAGGGATCGGTTGGTAGGACATGTTCTGAGGCATCAAGGGATCACCAATTTAGTATTGGAGGGCAGTGTGGAGAGTAAAAATTGTAGAGGGAGACCAAGAGGTGAATACACCATGCAGATTCAGAAGGATGTAGGTTGCAGCAGGTACTGGGAAATGAAGAAGCTTGCACAGGATAGAGCAGCATGGAGAGCTGCATCAAACCCGTCTCAGGACTGAAGACAACAACAACAACAACAACAACAACAACAGGATGAAACCAGTATTGGAATCTGTATATATGATCACTTCCTAGGTATTTACATAGAAGTCTCATTAGAAAGTCTTATAATTGCTCGTTGATGTTTATAACATTTTCTGATGCGGTTCTATGGACTGCCACAAATACGATTTTTTGTTTCCAAGCCTATTACCAAACTAAATCAAAGAGCTGTTCAGTGCAGTACTCAGTTAGGTCAATGGCCACAGACCTTATACCACTATGCTGTCTCTGAATAAACAGTTTCTGTTCTTCATAAGGTGTCTCATGACCAACTGCTTTGCGAGGCACAGCACATTGGACATATGGTAATTGTATTTAGTTCTCCTTTTCACAACATTGAGTTTAAAATATTTTAATACTTTTGTAATGAGTGTAAAAGACACACACTTGCTACCTGTTGCATTGATTTTTCTGTAAGATGGAACATATGGGGGACAAACATTTTGTTTCCACATTAAAGCACCATTATCTTTGAGCAAGAAAATGACCCCACAACACACAAAGCATGTCAAAATTCAAACTTGAATAATTTAGGAGTTCAATTATTTAAAGACTTGAGGGTTTACTGGTATTTATAATTAATCCTGAAATACTATGTATACTGATGATAGAGGCATAGAGTTGTCAACAGGCAGATACACTATGTTGAAAACTTCACTACCTTTCAGATGAATCCTTTTTTTGAGCCACAGAACACACACACACACACATATATATATATAGAGGGAAACATTCCACGTGGGAAAAATATATCTAAAAACAAAGATGATGAGACTTACCAAACAAAAGCGCTGGCAGGTCGATACTAGCTTTCGCAACCAACGGTTGCTTCGTCAGGAAAGAGGGAAGGAGAGGGAAAGACGAAAGGATGTGGGTTTTAAGGGAGAGGGTAAGGAGTCATCCCAATCCCGGGAGTGGAAAGACTTACCTTAGGGGGAAAAAGGGGGGGTATACACTCGCGCGCGCGCACTACACACACACACACACACACACACACACACACACACACACACACATATCCATCATCACATACACAGACACAAGCAGACATTTGTAAAGGCAAAGAGTTTGGGCAGAGATGTCAGTCGAGACGGAAGTAAAGAGGCAAAGATGTTGTTGAAAGACAGGTGAGGTATGAGCAGCGGCAAATTGAAATTAGCGGAAGTTGAGGCCTGGCGGTCCTAAGGTAAGTCTTTCCGCTCCCAGGATTGGGATGACTCCTTACCCTCTCCCTTAAAACCCACATCCTTTCGTCTTTCCCTCTCCTTCCCTCTTTCCTGACGAAGCATATATATATATATATATATATATATATATATATATAGAGGGAAACATTCCACGTGGGAAAAACTTATCAAAAATTTATCAAAAAACAAAGATGATGTGACTTACCAAACAAAAGCGCTGGCAGATCGAAAGACACACGAACAAACACAAACATACACACAAAATTCAAGCTTTCGCAACAAACTATTGCCTCATCAGGAAAGAGGGAAGGAGAGGGAAAGACGAAAGGATGTGGGTTTTAAGGGAGAGGGTAAGGAGTCATTCCAATCCCGGGAGCGGAAAGACTTACCTTAGGGGGAAAAAACGATGGGTATACACTCGCGCACACACACACATATCCATCCACACATATACAGACACAAGCAGACATATTTAAAGACAAAGAGTTTGGGCAGAGATGTCAGTCGAGGCGGAAGTACAGAGGCAAAGATGTTGTTGAATGACAGGTGAGGTATGAGTGGCGGCAACTTAAAATTAGCGGAGATTGAGGCCTGGTGGGTAATGGGAAGAGAGGATATATTGAAGAGCAAGTTCCCATCTCCGGAGTTCGGATAGGTTGGTGTTGGTGGGAAGTATCCAGATAACCCGGACGGTGTAACACTGTGCCAAGATGTGCTGGCCGTGCACCAAGGCACGTTTAGCCACAGGGTGATCCTCATTACCAACAAACACTGTCTGCCTGTGTCCATTCATGCGAATGGACAGTTTGTTGCCGGTCATTCCCACATAGAATGCATCACAGTGTAGGCAGGTCAGTTGGCAAAACACGTGGGTGCTTTCACACGTGGCTCTGCCTTTGATCGTGTACACCTTCCGGGTTACAGGACTGGAGTAGGTGGTGGTGGGAGGGTGCATGGGACAGGTTTTACACCGGGGGCGGTTACAAGGATAGGAGCCAGAGGGTAGGGAAGATGGTTTGGGGATTTCATAGGGATGAACTAACAGGTTACGAAGGTTAGGTGGATGGCGGAAAGACACTCTTGGTGGAGTGGGGAGGATTTCATGAAGGATGGATCTCATTTCAGGGCAGGATTTGAGGAAGTCGTATCCCTGCTGGAGAGCCACATTCAGAGTCTGGTCCAGTCCCGGAAAGTATCCTGTCACAAGTGGGGCACTTTTGTGGTTCTTCTGTGGGAGGTTCTGGGTTTGAGGGGATGAGGAAGTGGCTCTGGTTATTTGCTTCTGTACCAGGTCGGGAGGGTAGTTACGGGATGCGAAAGCTGTTGTCAGTTTGTTGGTGTAATGGTTCAGGGATTCCAGACTGGAGCAGATTCATTTGTCACGAAGACCTAGGCTGTAGGGAAGGGACCGTTTGATGTGGAACGGGTGACAGCTGTCATAATGCAGGTACTGTTGCTTGTTGGTGGGTTTGATGTGGACGGACGTGTGAAGCTGGCCACTGGACACATGGAGGTCAACGTCAAGGAAAGTGGCGTGGGATTTGGAGTAGGACCAGGTGAATCGGATGGAACCAAAGGAGTTGAGGTTGGAGAGGAAATTCTGGAGTTGTTCTTCACTGTGAGTCCAGATCATGAAGATGTCATCAATAAATCTGTACCAAACTTTGGGTTGGCGGGCCTGGGTAACCAAGGAGGCTTCCTCTAGGCGACCCATGAATAGATTGGCGTACGAGGGGGCCATCCTGGTACCCATGGCTGTTCCATTTAATTGTTAGTATGTCTGGCCTTCAAAAGTGAAGAAGTTGTGGGTCAGGATGAAGATGGCTAAGGTAATGAGGAAAGAGGTTTTAGGTAGGGTGGCAGGTGATCGGCGTGAAAGGAAATGCTCCATTGCAGCGAGGCCCTGGACGTGCGGAATATTTGTGTATAAGGAAGTGGCATCGATGGTTACAAGGATGGTTTCCGGGGGTAACAGATTGGGTAAGGATTCCAGGCGTTCGAGAAAGTGGTTGTGTCTTTGATGAAGGATGGGAGACTGCATGTAATGGGTTGAAGGTGTTGATCTACGTAGGCAGAGATACGTTCTGTGGGGGCTTGGTAACCAGCTACAATGGGGCGGCCGGGATGATTGGGTTTGTGAATTTTAGGAAGAAGGTAGAAGGTAGGGGTGCGGGGTGTCGGTGGGGTCAGGAGGTTGATGGAGTCAGGTGAAAGGTTTTGCAGGGGGCCTAAGGTTCTGAGGAATCCTTGAAGCTCCGCCTGGACATCGGGAATGGGCGGAGCTTGGGCCAAACTCTTTGCCTTTACAAATGTCTGCTTGTGTCTGTGTATGTGCGGATGGATATGTTTATGTGTGCGAGTGTATACCTGTCCTTTTTTCCCCCTAAGGTAAGTCTTTCCGCTTCCGGGATTGGAATGACTCCTTACCCTCTCCCTTAAAACCCACATCCTTTCGTCTTTCCCTCTCCTTCCCTCTTTCCTGACGAAGCAACCATTGGTTGCGAAAGCTAGAATTTTGAGTGCATGTTTGTGTGTCTATCGACCTGCCAGCGCTTTCATTTGGTAAGTCACATCATCTTTGTTTTTAGATATATTTTCCCACGTGGAATGTTCCCCCCCCCCCCCCCCCCCCCCCCCCCTCTCTCTCTCTCTCTCTCTCTCTCTCTCTCTCTCTCTCTCTCTCTCTCTCTCTCTATATATATATATATATATATATATATATATATATAAGATAGAGAAAGGAAGAGAAATGGTCCAAGGATTGAGCCCTGTGGTACACCCTGTAATACAGGTTCACTGGTGGACTGGGAGTTCATGATTTTATTATCTAGTTTGTATGACAATTTAGTGCTTTGCTTACGATTCAACAGGTATATGGTTAGAAGATTCATGGCTTGATCCCCAATACTGTAAGATTTTAGCTTTTTAAGGAGTATCCTATGGTTTATCATATCAAATGCTCTTGTCAGGTCCAAAAATATACCTGCACTCTTCATCTTCTGGTCCAACAGACAGTAAACTTCATGAATGAACTGTGTAACTGCTGTGGTTGTACTTAGCTCTTTTGTGAAGCCATGCTGCGAATCTATAAGCAGTTTATGTTTTGTGAAAAAGGCACTTAGCTGAGAAACGATAATGCTTTCGAATATCTTACTAAAAGTGGGAATTAAGGATATTGGTCTATAGTTGGAGACTTACTTCTTACTTCCCTTTTTATACACTGGTTTCACTACACTCATTTTTAGAACCGTTGGATACATGTTTTCTCTAATGCTGCAATTAATCAGGTGAGTAAGAGATTTAGAGATTTCTTTTAAGCACGCTTTAGTAATAGCACTGGAAACGCCATCCCATCCAGATGAAAATTTTTTCTTCAGCATGTATATTGCCCTGCGAACCTCCTGCTCATTCACTTCCACAAATTCAAATTCAGTACACTCTGTGAGATGGCATTGGATCTCTACCTGTGATTCTGTAATATGCGTTGATTATTCACCAGAAATGTAGTAGTTATTTAAAATATTACACATAGTATCTGGGTTGAAACTTCCTGGCAGATTAAAACTGTGTGCCCGACCGAGACTCGAACTCGGGACCTTTGCCTTTCGCGGGCAAGTGCTCTACCATCTGAGTTACCGAAGCACGACTCACGCCTGGTCCTCACAGCTTTACTTCTGCCAGTATCTCGTCTCCTACCTTCCAAACTTTACAGAAGCTCTCTTTCAGGAGTGCTAGTTCTGCAAGGTTCGCAGGAGAGCTTCTGTAAAGTTTGGAAGGTAGGAGACGAGATACTGGCAGAAGTAAAGCTGTGAGGACCGGTTGTGAGTTGTGCTTTGGTAGCTCAGGTGGTAGAGGACTTGCCCGCGAAAGGCAAAGGTCCCGAGTTCGAGTCTCGGTCGGGCACACAGTTTTAATCTGCCAGGAAGTTTCATATCAGCGCACACTCCACTGCAGAGTGAAAATCGCATTCTGGAAGTATCTGGGTTTTTTTATAATGTTACCACCATGTCTTATGCTGAGTGGTTCCATGTTCATCTTGTTGGGACCTTTTCGGTATTTGTCAATCAGCTTCCAAGATGCTTTGCTTATGTTGTCAGACTGTTCTATTGTTTTGCTGTTAATCTGCTTCCTCAGATTAACAATTTCAGTTTTAAAAGTTTGCTTGACCCTATTGTATTTTTCCTTGAAAACCTGCATAGTAGTAGCTTTATAAAGCTGGTTTAGATCATGTACTTGCTGCTTGAGCCTAATCAGATTTGTTGGGAGTTTTAGTCTAGGATTACTTCCATTTTGACAGTGTTTAACTACCTTCTGGACAACTATGTTCATAATGATGCAATAGGGTTGAGTGGGATTCATTCCATTTCTCATCCGACCCTTTTACCCGGTACACAGAATCCCATTTCTCATTCGCTAGTTTGTCTTTAAGAGCATTAATATTTGAGGTATTCAGCATTCGTTTCTGTAGCACAATTTTTGTTACTTTAGGCACAACTGAATTTTTGTATTCTATCACCTGACAGAAGTGGTCAGAATAAAAAAAATCTAAGTTACTGTAATTTACCTTATCTATAACATCTTTGTTGATTATAGCATAATCTATTCTAGTGGAACATGTGTCTGTCACTCTGGTGTCAGAGTTCACTATATTTACAAGATTGTATGAGGTCAGTACATCACTGAGTTTCGAAGTTTACTATACTATTTGAGTTTGCATCTATATTAAAGTCACCTAATATGGTAAGGTCATTAGAACCAGCCTGACCAGCAACACTACTAAGTTTATCCATAAACAGCATTACATCAGCATTTGGTGGCCTATATACTCCAATCATTTTATGCTTTGGTATGGAGTACAATACCTGTCATTTCAATTGATCCTTCTTTGGTGTGGTGTTCAAGAAAGGAATTTTTTTTTAGCTTCTACATCCTTATTAACATAAATTGCCACACCACCACCTTACCTTTATGGTTTTGCCTACAACAACTATTTGCTAGTACGTAACCTTCTAATCCATAGTATATTATTTCACTGTATTTTAGCCCATGTTCCGTTATTACCAGTACATGTGGCAAGTGTTCCTCTATGAATATTTGTAGAATGTCTAGTTTGTTTCTGAGATATTGCACATTTAAGTGCATTAACTTTAAGGGTATTATCCCTTCTTGTTTCTTTACCATCTTGCATGAATCAAAATTGTTTGAGTTACACTTTTTACGACATTTTGCATACTCTGGTTTTTTGGAACTGACCTGCAATGACTGAGCACTTACTTCACAGCCTGGCTTTTCTTTGCGCACACGGGACTCAGTCATATCTGAAATACATCCCTGAAAACTATTATTATGGTCCTTTAGTCCAAAAAAGTCTTCTTGTAGCCCAGAGCAATTGGAGCTTTCTCCACACTGCCTTTCTCGCACAGTTTGCTTATGTGAGAAACTAGCTTGGCCTTCCCTTTCCTGTTTAAGTGGAATCCGTGTTTTGTATGCTCATCACGACTCATCTTACTTAAGTCTATCAAATGTACATGGCTAAATTTATCACACAGTTTCTTTAGCTCGGAATTGTAGTATCGAATCTCTTTGTTTATACACGACCACAGTGGTAAATCATGTCACACTGGCATGTTTGTGATTACAATGTTCATTTGAAATAGTTTTGGTAATATGTTAGGAAAGCCTCGCAGAGCTGTCTTGCTTTCATTCTTGTACACGTCATTGCCGCCGCCAATAATCAGAACGTGAGCGTCTTTGCCCAATTGACTTGTTTCTGTTGTAATATTCTCCACCACTGCATTTAACATTGCACCAGGCTTGATTTTTGCGAAAACTGAATGCTTTGAAGGCATACTTTCGCGAAAACGTTTGGACAGATCTTTCCCATGACTGTCGGCATACAGAAGGATGCCTTTGGTGCATCTTAAGTTTGGCAAGTTCTTTTTTGGTTCTTTGGCTGGAGTTTTGTGATTACTTTCTGGTTTGTTTATGTCTATTGTGTTACCACAATCCGCTACAAGTGCTGAGAATTTGTTTGATAATGGTACAACTGGGTTTGTACTTACATGTAGTTCTTGCTTTTTTGTTTTTTTCGGCATACGTCACATTTTCTGCGCGGAATGACCATTAACAGCGGTGTTGTCTTGAGTTAGGCGATAATTCCGATCCACTGCTTTATTATTTAGTTTCCAGCTCTTGATATTTTCTCAGAAGTTCTTGATATTTTGCATTGATTGATACTAAATCATCTGTTAACACGCTTATTATTTTTTCTTTTGTCTTTAGCGTGTTCATTATTTCGTTTTCCGCGGCACTTACGAAGCACTGTCGGCATGTCCAGTCATGTTTGTCTTTTATATATTTCAAATTTACTTTGACACATTTATCGTGGTACCAGTACTTGCAGTCGGCACACAGGATACCTCTTTTGACCATCTTCACGCAAATTTTACAAATCTCACTATCACTTTTTAAAGAAACTGGGACATCACTACACGAAAAATGGTCACTCGGCGCCATCTTTTTATCATCTCAATAACTGTAATGGCCAAAATACTGTTTTAAAATAATGCATTCTTTCTTAAACTGCTCTTTTACAGTCCTGGAAATATAATAAAATGCATACACATCACTGTCCTTCCCTGGAAATGTCAAATGGAAATAACATTACCACAGAGTACTATCATTTCTGTCTAGTGAGCAAAAGTGGAAGATATTTCCTTTTTTCTTTAGTTTCATATTAGATTACCCTTCCTATACTGTTCCCTATTATTTCAGTTAATTGCAGCTCTCTTGACAAATGCAGTTTTTTGCACTTATCTTAAAATTACGGGAGTACCTCCTACTGTCACTTTTCTACTTGGCTTCTCCTTCGCCTCCTTCACTCCATGCATCCATGCAGTTGCGAACATGTGTTTAAATAAATATGCTGGATTGCAGTAGGTGCAGTTACCAGACTGTTAGATCTGGCATCGGCTGATCCTTTTGTGAATATTATAAGCCATTTGCATGTTGAATTAAAACAAACATAGACAATGGCGCTAGAACAAGACTTCTGCTCAGCTCCATATAGTTTCCAATAATGATGCTACAAATGCACATTTCACGCTGTAAATAAAGTATCAAGTAACAAGGAAACAGTATCTAAATGTGCCCTTCAAGATCAATGTTTATCCACTTAACTTGGGTGTCACAGCAATTCTACAAAAATTACTATAGGAAAGAGGTAGACAAGGGCCCTAGCAACTCTTCTACATCACCTCATACACAGTGGATCAGAAAAGCACCTTCATTTTTTTCCTCCTCTTTCCTTTCTCTGTCAGTTATTACACAATTCATTTTGTGATAATCTTCATGTTTTGTAGTCTAACAAATTGATGATCTGTCTTAAAGGTGGAGTGCTCTCTTACTTCCATCACTGTTTAACAGAATGAAACGTGGAGATACTAAATGCGATCAAGATAGCAACTTTTGCTTTGTGTGTTATGAAGCACTGGTGCTCCTAGCCAAAAGCCATAGCTCTATGGTGTAGACTTATTTCAGTATTTGCTAGTTTAAATTATGTTGCTTCTAAAAACACACACACACACACACTCTCTCTCTCTCTCTCTCTCTCTCTCTCTCTCTCTCTCTCTCACACACACACACACACACACACACACACACACACACACGCATTTTAGACACAGTATAATACAGCTTTAATAAGGAGCTCAATCACTCCCAGCGATCTGAGATCTTATTTTCAATTATGTTGGATTTGAAAAAAATATAAAAGATCTAACTCCATAAAAAAGAAGGTACATACGGTTTAACAAATACACTGTCATGTTGCTGCTGCCAGCCTGGTGGGGGACACTCAACCCAGGCATTAAAATATCGAACAATGTGGTGGTGGTCAAGTTTTGCAAGTGCTTCACTTCGCGCATCACACGTTCCCGTGACTCGTGGCTGTAAAAGGATAACTACTTCAGTTTCTCTAGTCACATAATACATATCAGAACAGTAAAACGAATATAACTGGTTACACAAACTGAATTTTGTAGACTGGACAGTGCTGTTGGACTTTACGTGGTACAGCCTATTGGATCTGATATTTTAGCGATAGATAAACTGGTACAATTTCTCCACATGTGAACAAAAATTCATTCGAGAAAAATTCAATACACATAAAAATCATAAAAAGTCTACATTAATTAAAACTGAAATTGAAAATTGTGATACATGTTAAAGGAAGATGGTGAAGGAAAAAACAACTTGCAACCAGAACCAATTTGATCCCTCAAGACCAAGGACTCAAACACAGTTATTCCTTCTGTATGGAGTGAGAGAGAGGTTGGCAGTGTGACTGAGAATGAGGGGGCCAGCCTGGGTCTTCACTAGCCATATCAATGCTAAAACCTACATCATCTAACATAGAGCCTGTGTAAAATGGTAAACATGAAACATATTTCTTACAGTATTTCCCACGAAACTCAATGCTCTTCTACATCATTGGAAATCAGTTTCGAAAAAGTTTATTGATTCTTCAAGTGCTTTGAGTTTACTTTGTTATATGCTAGTGAGCTGCTTTATATCTGGTGAATCTTCTTCCAAATATACATGTAAATTTTTTATAGGGCCAGAAAAAATCGATGGGTCCAGCTCTGATTGTTAGCTATGATAAGTCTGTCAACTCAGATAACTGAATGGTAAGGCTAGCTATGTGCATCAATGCATCATCATGCTGCAGGATGATTCCCCCATAGCCTTTCCCATGTTTTTTGAGAAATTATGGTAGATCTATTACTGTATAACACTGAACAGTAACATTTTTTCATTTTTCCTGAGGTACACTTATGTTGTTCCACGCCAAGTGGTCTATATGTATCCATATAACCATCAAGGATTTTGATGGAAATTTGAATGAACAACTGCACATGTTCCCAATGAACATTTGTAAAGTTTCAAGATCGCTAATTCACTACTTCTAGAGATATAGTCATCTGATCCCGTAACATAGCTATCCACAGTGTACCTGTGAGTTTTTGACAACTTCGAGACACAATGCCTCCGTTAATACTGTACAAATATTTTTGCGCTCTCTTTGTGAAATAATTTAAAAAAGGCTTCCTTAGCGATGTGCATGTGAATAATCTGAAGCAATTTGGGGAGGGGGGGGGGGGGGCTCGAAGTAAATGTGAATTTTAGCTACTTATATCTCATGAAGTAACTGCAGGATAAATGTGAAACTTTGCACATAATAACTTACCAATACAAGGGCTCAGAATATAAAATTTCATTCTCCTACTACTTTACAATATTTCATAAACTGACGGCAAAGTTGACCATTTTTAGCCCACTTTTGTATTAAAAAAAAGGGAGAGGTGTCTCCTGCAAACACTTTTCCCATTTTCATTACAAGACCATGCTCTAACCCACCTACAAATGTGAGCATATAAGCCCTTAAGAAACAATGGCAAGTTGGAGGTGCATTGAAAATTGGCCTATATTCTGCTGATACTTAAATTTGTCATCTTTATTGTTCTTTATTACTCTCTAGAAAGGCAATATCAAAAGTCTTGGTGACTAGGAAGTGAGATCAAGTCTGAATACCTTGAAAAAGTTTTTAAAAAAAAGGGGTGTCTTTTCATGACTCGTCATGACACATTTCATACTAAACAATCATTGGTTTTCTCTGTCATCATAATGGCCACTGAGCTACAAGCATGGATCAAAACACATTTCACTGTTTTTCTTGTTAGATTTTGTTTCCATATTTTTGTTTTCCTGTTCTAGTGTGCGCTTATTTATTCTTATTTGTTGTACTTACATCCTTCTTCCACCTACATGTTTATTCACAGTGTCTACACTTCCTCCTATCTGCCAACTCTATCTTTGACCCTCCAACATTCCAAGTCACCAACCTACATCAATGGAACAAATCAGCTTATATCCTACGATCTAATTACTGAATGACTGTTTCCTTCAAACACTGTTTCTCTATTGTCATGTAAGGAACTTCTGATTCAGCAAGCTAGTACTATGAGATTTTGTTTTTATATTCCAGTTACAGTTTCAATTTGGGAATTCTTTTCAATAGAAAGATAACTGAGTTATAGAAACAATATTCTTTAGTAACGAGCCATTGGAGCCATGATTAATATGAAAACACCAACAGCCTTGAATTAACTTTATAAATTTGATGCTAAAAATGCACTACCAAACTATGTTTACGTGCAAGCTAAATACAGGAAAATGACCTGCAGTGTAGTGAGAGAGATTATGACAAGTGACAACTGCGTAATTGACGACAATGATTAAAAATTATTAAGAAATTGTGGTGGGGGGGGGGGGGTGAAGGGAGAGGGTGAGAAATTTATTGCTGATAACAGCATGCAAGCAAGCACGCACACACGTGCACGCACACGATGAGCACTTGAATGAGAGAAGCAGCTGTGTTAAAAGAGAGAGTGTGTCCACAAATCTGGGATGTCATCAGATCTTTTACTGGATGTAAGTAAGACAGTGAAATTCAGGATGTGTATGATGTACAGCATGACCACAATAATCATGGTTGGGCAGCCATCCATAAGTATCATCCACACGTGGAGCTCTGCCCACAGTGTGTAATAAAGTCACAGAGTTTAACAAGGATACAGGAATACGGGGCCTGGACACACAGGGGAGCATTAAATAAGATCACCAGAAATGATGATCTCCAGAACATACTGGTCCACACTAATGAAAGAGTGAAAACACATGGAAGACCACATGGCGAGGCATCACGCATGCCGAGAGGCAAGGGGGAGGTGTTCTCATGTGTTAGATGTTTACAGGATAAGAAATGGACCACTGATATGTATTCCATTGTCTGTGACTGGCAAAAGATACGGAACCTACTGTCCTACCATGTGTGTCCACTTGCTGGCCAGCAGTGGGCTACAAGAACTTCTTCCTTCAGCAAGATAATACATCATCTTAATGGTCTCAAATTATGTGAAATGACTTGAAAAACACTCCACATATATAAGAGTGCTTACGTGTGTGTGTTTGTGTGTGTGTGGTGGGGGGGGGGGGGGGCGAAGCAGAAGGGGACATGCACTAGGCAGCCACATTATAAACGTTAAAATAACTCTGTAGCATTTCGAGTGGAAATAACAACTAAACAGATTCCGTCCACATGAATGGGCATCATCGAACTGTAGCTATTGAAAACATGACCACCAAGTTGTCAAACATACTGCACACCACAAAAAACAAGGACTTCAATAGCTGCTTCAGTATTTGCGCCAGCTGGATCTTCTACCTACAACTAGGTTTGAATTAAATAGGTGAAAAATGACCTGCCACATCCTCCATTCTCTCAAACCCATTGGTCTGAACCCTCAGTAGTACCCATTCCTTTATTCTTATTGTTCCTCTCCTGCTATTTTCCACACCACTCCTCCTCAGTGTGAACCCTATACTCAGTCCTCCCACCCCCTTTCGTGAATGTCACTTTTTCAGTTCTGACAATGGAAACTTCAGGTTGGAATATCAACAGTATTAGAAAAAGGATAGATTGCTACTCAACATAAAGATGATCCATTCAGTTGCAGACAGGCACAACAAAAAGACTGTTACACATTACATCTTACAGCAACAGCAGCTCAGACTGGAATCTAAAATTCTCATTTTCACACTTCCGCTGAAGGACAACTGTCCGACCCTCTATCGTACCTTCCATTTCCTGCTCACTTATCTACTTGCTCTGACTAGTATCAGCTTCGGTAAAAACTCAGAGAGTCAGTGTTTGGGTGAGAATGTGTACATATGTAAGACAAAGATCAGTAGCTCAAAAGCTAACAACTCATGTGCTATGTGCATTTCTATGATCCCACAATCAATCACCTGCAGCTAAATGATTGCCTTCCTGATTTTTAATACTTTTTTACTATTGCCCTTTGTTGCCTGAGAGGAAATGGAATTCATACTACACATATTGTCAGTGCATTAGCTATTCCATTCAGAACACGTATGTACGCTCAATAGTACATACTTTCATGTAATTGTAATACTACAGTAAACAAGAAAAGTACTTACTTATCTGGAAGTGTTATCCGCTTTATAGCATATCGGCAGTCATCTATCTTATTCTTAGCTTCAAAAACCACTCCAAAGCCACCTCTTCCTAGACACTGTATTGGCTCAAAGTCTGTAAGGTAACGTGAGACAAAACCATGAGATTCATTCAACAGCAAACCCGGCTCCGAGTAACTTCGTGGTGCCAGCCGCACATCTACTCCAGAATCATGTTGTTCTGAAGGCTTTTCCAATACTGTTTGTGCCTGAAATACAAAACTATTATTTTTCTTACAAGTATATGCTGTAAATGAAAACTTATTCCAAGAGATACCGCAATTACAAAAGCATGGCATTATTTGAATGAAAGTTTACAAAAATAAAAAGTTACTGCTATTTTATTGTTTTCTTAGGTTCCAAAAAGGCATTTGTACCAGCCAAGGTGTCAGAGGCCTCTAGGGTGATTAAACTTAATTTAACTACATTCCACTTCCCCCCTTTTACTTTTGCTGATGTTCATCTTATAACCTCATTCTCAAGATGCAATCCATTCCATTCAACTGATCTTCAAAATCATTTGCCATCTTTGACAAAATTACAAACTCAATGGAAAAACCTCGAAGTTTGTTTTATTTATTCTTTCTGAACTTTAATTTCTTTTCTATACTTCTCCTTACAGACTAACAAATGGTAATTAGGTTGGAGTTCCATGTTTGCCTATGTGTATCAAAATCCATGTTTCATTTGTGGAGTAGAAAGGAAAACTTACCTGCTTGTCCACCAAAAGCTATCAGCAGAATATCTTTAAATTTAGCAATTTTAACTGCAACATAATATTAAACAGTGCTACACATTATTGCAAATTACATATTAGCTGTTACTTCAGTATTTTCCCACAAATTTAAATTAAATTTTTCCTTTATCAAAGCAATATAATTGTTCCTCGTGTTTTTACATATCATATGCAGAGGAAAATTTTTATTAATGTTGTAATTGAAAACAGCTAGAATCCTTGAATGAAATTTTCACTCTGCACCGGAATGTGCGCTGATATGAAACTTCCTGGCAGATTTAAAACTGTGTGTCAGACAGACTAGAACTCAGGAGCTTTGCCTTTTGCAGGAAAGTGCTCTACCAACAGAGCTGTCCAAGCACAAGTCACAACCTGTCCTCACAGCTTTAATTCTGCCAGTACCTCATCTCCTACCTTCCAAACTTCACAGAAGTCTCGTGCTAGTTCTGCAAGGTTGACAGCAGAGCTTTTGTGAAGTTTGGAATGTAGGACATGAGATACCGGCAGAATTAAAGCGATGAGGATGGGTCGTAAGTCATGTAGGCGAGTGCAAAAGACAAATTCAGTAAGAAGATTCAAATCAATGAAGTAGTTATAAGTAAATGAAGATACTTGCACAGGATAGCGTAGCATAGCATGCTGCACTGAACCAGATGTTGGACTAAAGACCACAACAGTATCTATTATTCGTGAAATGCTTACAATGGAAATGAGTCTAAAGAAAATAATTCTTGTGTGTCTACATGATAACAGTCCAGCAACACTCAAAAAAGAGAATAAAAGATAATGGAGCTTTCTCTCTAACACGCAAAACTTCAAAAACTTCAGCTCATGGTAAAGAAGCAATACTGGCAGAAATTGAACAGGCCAAAATTTTGACTCTGTTACCGACAGAGGAAAGCCATCAAAGAAATGGGTGATTTATAAAAATCTTCAACTTGAACCTCAAATAAGTATCTTTACTAAGTGCCAAAGGTGGCTACAGATTACAGTCTACAAAAAGGTAGTACCTATAGCAAGACATTTAGCACCATTACACAGTGACACTATTTGACCCATTTTGACCGTTACTGTAAACAAAGTCTGCATTTTGGAATGGTGCAATGGATGAAGAAATTTTTATGCAGGAACCTGACAGCTTTCCAAGATTCCAAATCACTTGTAATCAAGCTTCATAAAAGTTTTAATGAATGAAAACAGAGATATAGAATTTTTATGCAGGAACCTGACAGCTTTCCAAGATTCCAAATCACTTGTAATCAAGCTTCATAAAAGTTTTAATGAATGAAAACAGAGATATAGGTATGGGAACAGGTGTCTTAAGAGGATGTTGTTCAATTCTGGATTAAGAAAGCAATGTAGTATCCTGCTTGTTTCGTCCAAACAAACAAACAAATTACAATAGTAAGTTGTGATACATACAGATAATGGCTAAATGATTGCAACAACAGTATGTAGCATCAAATAATTTTTACATGCAGTATAGAGAGCATTTATAACAGCAATTATATTTCATAAATTGTCTGGAGATGCAGCGTCAATATCAAGACTGTGGGTCAATCTTAGTAAGTTGACTGTATAATGGAAGGAAACATTCCACGTGGGAAAAATTATATATAAATACAAAGATGAGGTGACTTACCGAACAAAAACGCTGGCAGGTCGATAGACCACAAACAAACACAAACATACACACAAAATTCAAGCTTTCGCAACAAATTGTTGCCTCATCAGGAAAGAGGGAAGGAGAGGGGAAGACGAAAGGAAGTGGGTTTTAAAGGAGAGGGTAAGGAGTCATTCCAATCCCGGGAGCGGAAAGACTTACCTTAGGGGGAAAAAAGGACAGGTATACACTCGCACACACGCACATATCCATCCACACATACAGACACAAGCAGACATATGTCTGCTTGTGTCTGTATGTGTGGATGGATATGTGCGTGTGTGCGAGTGTATACCTGTCCTTTTTTCCCCCTAAGGTAAGTCTTTCCGCTCCCGGGATTGGAATGACTCCTTACCCTCTCCTTTAAAACCCACTTCCTTTCGTCTTCCCCTCTCCTTCCCTCTTTCCTGATGAGGCAACAATTTGTTGCGAAAGCTTGAATTTTGTGTGTATGTTTGTGTTTGTTTGTGGTCTATCGACCTGCCAGCGTTTTTGTTCGGTAAGTCACCTCATCTTTGTATTTATATATAATTTAGTAAGTTGACTTACGTATGTGGAAGATATTTTGAGAAGTTCCAATACGGAAAGCAAGACTGATCAGTACTTCAAACAAGTGGTATGCACATCCATGGGAAGTTGAAGAATCGTATTACCTGGACATCTACATTTTGAGATCACTGGTTGTCTAATTTATTTAATTGGCACCGCTACATAGGACGCACCATTTTCTATGAACTAGACGTCTCACTTTCTGCAGTGACTACATAAGAGGCATTGGACACTAGTATTCTTACATCTACAAATATTGGCAGTGTTCATTATCCTTGGGTATAGCTCTGACTTCATGACATGAGACCACGAGATATACAGTAATGCCAGTATTGTTGTAGATAGTATGTTGAGAAAGTCATCCAGCAGTGTAGTATCGGAGCACAATGGACAGTCAATTTTGTGGAATAATAGACAAGAGAGTTGTGTGTCACTCTGCAGTAATGAGGTAGAATACAGAGTACCTGTTGGATTTACTAAATTAAGCAAATATGATTAGGATTTAAGGTGCCGACGATGATAAGACCATTCAGGACAAAGCAAAGGCTGAGAGATTGGGAAGTATAAGGAAGGAAGTCTAGTGTGTTATTTTCAAAGGAATCATTCCAACATTTGCATTAAGTGATTTAGTGAAACCATAAAACATTCAAATATGAATGGACAGATGGCAATTGAACTGCTATCCTCCTGAATGAGATATCAATATAGTGGAAATGCTGAGTCACAGATAGGCACAACAAAAAGACTGCAGAGTTCAAAGGTTAGAGAGTATTAACTACTGGGAATTGCAAAGGTTTTGCATATGTCCTGCACATGCAGTCAAATTGTGTGCTTTTTTAGTTTGGATAACAATGGTAGTTGCTGCAGCAATCTCAACAATGGACCACGTTGCGCATGAAAAAAGCATTCCCCCCCCCCACAACAACGAATATTTATAAATATGTTCGTTATGATGGGATTCTCTGCATAACTTACTGACCTTCACCAATAAATTTCTTTAACTCAGAACCCATTTCAAAGGTTTTAGTTATTTATTTTTACATCCAAACTAAAATTTCTCATGTTACTGTCAACAGCACTAACGGAAATTTTCCTTTTGGTACAATTAAAATTCACATTAACTCCATAACTTCGCGTTAAACCAATACTGCCTCCGTTACTCGAGAGAGAGAGAGAGAGAGAGAGAGAGAGAGAGAGAGAGAGAGAGAGAGAGAGAGAGAGAGACACACTCAAGATTCATGGAATCTCAGATTACCTGGTTGGAAACTTGTGCACATGCCGCCGTTTTCTTTAATATGCTCCGAAATCTCTGTGTTAGTAGATTCAGCAACACTGCAGTCGATATGCTGATTATGGTAACTTCTTTCCTGAAATTGAAAGGGGTCAATATCACACATTACTACCTGAAATAAATTTTCTGTCTTTAAACTAGGTATGGAAATTATTTTAAGTGACATTACAATATTCATACATATCCTTTTTAAACTACCTTCATATTTGTTTTGTTTAAGAATAACCCTGTCTATTTGTGTATTTGTCATATACTTGGATGTGGGACTTCCACATTCACTGACAAATCTGTCAGAACTAAGTCAAGTACAGATGTTCCCATCTCCAACGAATACTCGGACACCAACATAAGTCAAAGGAAAAGGTTCATATAATGAACAGCACAGGCATCTGGATAGCAGTGATGCTGTTACCAGGGTAAACTCTCTGAGGCGCGTAAAGTCAGCAGGTGTCAGCTGGATATGTCACAGCAATTGGCAGCATTAACACTTTTTCAGATGCTACTAAAGAGAGTGGGACTGACAATGTGTGAAAATGTCAGACTGTTCATTTCTGAGTAACTATGAACAGTATGTATCAAAGGATGGCCAAAGAAGGGAGAAAGGATGATCTTTAGCTGGTGAACAGATTAGGACCTGAACCATGGAGGACATTCGAGGCCTAAAAGATAAATGCAATCTGTTGTGTGCAGGGTGTATACGAGGACAAGGAAAAAAAAATTCCCGGATTTTTCCCGGATTTCCCTGTTAAAAGTACACCTACTCCCAGATGAAAACACACTTTTTCTGTGTTATTAAGTAACAATATATTTTCCCTCGGAACTGTAAAATTTATCAATCCTTTGAATGGTTATGTTTTTTACAACTCAGGGAAGAAAACCCCTTTTGGAAAAATTTTTGATGTGCAGCAACATGTACGCTGCATATTTTTGTATTACGAAAGTATAAATTCGAATTCTACCAAACACCGCATGTTACTTTCTCAACCAATGTAATCGAGATTGCGATGAGCGTTTGTAAGCCAGACATAGCTCATGTCACGTGATCCCGCCACCCGATGACAGCGGATATTCAGACCACAGGACACGTGATGTCAGCTAATTGTAACATCACTGTTAAGTAGCGCGGATACACAAACTGGAAAGGTAATGTTTTTAATTAATATACGTTGTGTTGCTACAAGAAAAGCAAAGCTTTCACACACCATATTGGTCTCTAAGGTTAATAAGCTGCAAGAGAAGCTAAGCTTTCACATGTAATGTTGATCTTTTTGCGCGTGTTACACTTTAAGTTACATCACAAAAATGTGCCAGTAAAATTTTTAGCCGAGCCCAGTGACTTGCCCTGAAAGTTTTCCACAAATAAATTAGCTACCACAGAAGAGAGAGAGCTTCCTGTAGCACTACATCAATTCGCTCATGATAACGACATGAATGTCTGGGCAAAAAATATTTCTAAATGGCTCTTCATCAAATGCTCTGTGATTTAAGAAGTTCATCGTACATTGTCGCACATAGTACAACTTGTGTAAAATGAAAATTACTTTGAAAGTAATGATTTTCAAACCACTATTCACAATATTTTCGCGTGACCTGTTAGAAATAGGTTTGTTACAGTAGTCGTCAGAGACCCCCAGATGACAGGCGCCGCCGCGCTTTGGCAGCTACTGTGACGCAGGAAGCCCGTATGTTCGTACGTGTAAAACATTAAAAGACCTTACATTATGTCATAAAAGAAAAAAGACGTAAGAAGATACTCCAAGAGCATCGGAATTTCGTGAATTTTACTAAAATGGCACATTTAAAGTGCATACTTAAAGAGCACATTCGTAGGTCCAAATTCCCAATGAAGTAGGCCTCGACCTGATATTAAACTTTTCAGTGTGGGTTCTGGGGTGTTAATTTTCTTGGAGTACCAGTACTGTATTAATTCATTTTTGATTCTATATTATGGCATAATGCTATACGTGCTAGAAGATGAAAACGTGCACTTGAAATGCAGTGAGCTGTTGAAATTAGCCGAGAGTGTGGAACTAAACACTTTGTTTCAAACACATTGACTGCCTCAGCGTAAAAGATTAATAAAAACCAAATTTCTTTAGCAAAACGACAAAAATAACTTCATTCTTCTACAAGGCGATTAATGCATGACTGTCAGAAAAGTGGAAATAAAATAAAATCTGAAACTAATAACGTATATTAGCCTTCCGTGATTATGTGAATGTCTTAATTCACTTGATAGCTCCCAGCCACAGAAATCCATTTTGTTTTCATTTGATGTGAGAGCAGAAAACGAAAAGGAAACAGCAAACTTACTAAAGTGTAAACACGGGTCACGTGGAGACTACACACTTCCCCACTACAACTCAGACTGCTCTGCGCACCAGCCCTGGATCTATGATAATTCCGAACTGGGGCAATACTGCGATAAGGGCCAACAGCCACATTTCTGTAGCCAGAAGCGGAGAAGGTACCACTCATATGCTACTCAACTTCACATGCGCATGAGCCTGCTCGTAACTGCTAAAACGAATCTAATGTACAGTTGTGACGTCACGCTCATCGGAGGCAATTTGTTGTTATGAAGCATTGCATAGTCTTCCTAAAGCCTTTGACACAATATGCTGTTGGCAAACACTTGTATGAGCACTGGGTTTTGTTGTATATGGCACATTTCCTTTGCAATTAATGTTTTATTTTTGTTTTTTTCTCGTTCACGTTTTATTGTTGCAGTATTATTATGCAATAGCACGATACAGTAATAACGTTTGTCAGAGTATCGATTCTTACCAGTCAAAATTACAAAAATTTAACTGACAACTAACACAACGAAAAATTCCCGGAATTCTAAAAAATTCCCGGCTTTTTCCCGGTTTTCTCCTGGATGAAAAAATTCCCGGGTTTTTCCTGGATCTCCCGGTTGTCCCGGGTCGTATACACCCCGGTGTGTGAATTTCTTGATATCCAGTTAATGTACAGTATTTTCTTATAGTCCATAAATGTTTTTAAAGAATAAACTTATTACATTATTAATTTCACTAACTCAGAGTGATCAAGAATAAAGGAGAAGCCACTATATGTATCTAACTGGGATTCACTGCAATCGAAGACAGTTTACTGAAAAAATTCTCTCACCAACTGAAACTAGGTACTAGCAAATGTGGTAACTTTAAGAGACAGGAGATCATCTGTGAATTGGGTGCAACAGTTTCGAAAGTGAGAGTATTCTGAATGCAACACAGTAGGGATACTAGCAAGAGGG
Organism: Schistocerca piceifrons; assembly: GCF_021461385.2. Taxonomy (NCBI): domain Eukaryota; kingdom Metazoa; phylum Arthropoda; class Insecta; order Orthoptera; family Acrididae; genus Schistocerca; species Schistocerca piceifrons. Next base: position 139,062,006 of record NC_060141.1, on the reverse strand, counting down.
GACAACATTGAGTTGGGAAAAAACCATGTAGATTCAAATACAATATAAATGAAAAATATTGCAAGCAATTAATAATACAAGCAACTGGCAACAACAGTTTGCTGAGCAGCATAACTAGCAAGGCAAACATGGCACTTAAAAAAATCGTGTTAGATCAGAATGGTGGAAACGCATCAAAACAGTACAAGAAATGTATTCACAGTTGTGAATATGAAAAACCATCAGCAGTACAATGGAATGACAGCAATTAAAATTTGTAACAGATTGGGACTCGAATCTGGGCTTCCCACTATCACAAGTGGTCACCTTACCATCTGGCTATCCTAGCACGACTCAAGGGCAGACCCAGACTTCCATTATGTTGTCAACAATGTGTCTAAAACCTTTACTCATAGATCTGTTATATACATTCCCATACAGAAGAGACATTTTACTTTAAAGTCACTTGTCCGGTGCCAGTGGATAAATACAATATTGCAGTGCCTGTGTTATTCCAAATTACAATGCAATTCCTTCAGACATGCATGCTTGTCCAAAGGAACACTGCATCATAGTTCGGAATAATGGAATAGCAATATAGATATCACAGCAGAGGGAAGTTATTTATGACAATAGGGATGCTTAAACAACTTAAGGAGGTAACAGTAAAAATGAATAGGGGTGTTTTAAGAGTATGTGTGATGCAAAGTAAAATGGAGACACCTAGGTGTTCACACCCATGGAGAAAATAGCAATGATTTTTATGTAAGGTTGGAAAGAAGAAACATACAAGCAACTCTTGCAATGTAGCAATTCTTTGGTGAGGTGAGCTTATAGAAGCTGAAGCTGAACCTTAAGTCAAAGTCCCTATCTGCGACTCAGCATTTCTGCCATATGGTGAGTAGCAACTTTCTTTCCCATTTATTGTTTCTGGATATTATAGTCATTCTGGTCACCTCTAGTAATACTGAAAGAGGCATTAAATGAGTTGGAGGCTGACCCGAACAAAAAAGCAGGTAGTTGTTTGACCAAATCAAACAGAGCTGGCAGTCATTTGACCAGAGCAGAGCTGGTCAATAAATGCAGTATTGTCGACTAGTGTTCATTGAGTGGGAATCAATATATAAAAGTAAAATTAACCACTGTCATGTGTGTTGTGGTACTGTTAAGGAGCCACATTGAGCATTACTTTCTCTGAGAATGCTATTGCACTTATAATCATGAAATATACTATGTTTGGATAGAGGCAAGAGGTGTGACTCAGTGGGTATGTAGATCAACACCTTCAACCCTTTACATGCAGTCTCCCATCCTTCATCAAAGACACCAACCACTTTCTCGAACGCCTGGAATCCTTACCCAGTCTGAGACCAACACCTTCAACCCATTACATGCAGTCTCCCATCCTTCATCAAAGACACCAACCACTTTCTCGAACACCTGGAATCCTTACCCAGTCTGTTACCCCCGGAAACCATCCTTGTAACCATTGATGCCACTTCTTTATACACAAATATTCCGCACGTCCAGGGCCTTGCTGCGATGGAGCACTTCCTTTCATGCCAATCACCTGCCACCCTACCCACCCTACCTAAAACCTCTTTCCTCATTACCTTAGCCAGCTGCATCCTGACCCACAACTTCTTCACTTTCGAAGGCCAGACATACTAACAATTAAAGGGAACAGCCATGGGTACCAGGATGGCCCCCTCGTACGCCAACCTATTCATGGGTCGCATGGAGGAAGCCTCCTTGGTTACCCAGGCCCGCCAACCCAAAGTTTGGTACATATTTATTGATGACATTTTCATGATCTGGACTCACAGTGAAGAACAACTCCAAAATTTCCTCTCCAACCTCAACTCCTTTGGTTCCATCAGATTCACCTGGTCCTACTCCAAATCCCATGCCACTTTCCTTGACGTTGACCTCCACCAGTCCAATGGCCAGTTTCACACGTCCGTCCACATCAAACCCACCAACAAGCAACAGTACCTCCATTATGACAGCTGCCACCCATTCCACATCAACCGGTCCCTTCCCTACAGCCTAGGTCTTCGTGGCAAACGAATCTGCTCTAGTCTGGAATCCCTGAACCATTACACCAACAAACTGACAACAGCTTTCGCATCCCGTAACTACCCTCCCGACCTGGTACAGAAGCAAATAACCAGAGCCACTTCCTCATCCCCTCAAACCCAGAACCTCCCACAGAAGAACCACAAAAGTGCCCCACTTGTGACAGGATACTTTCCGGGACTGGACCAGACTCTGAATGTGGCTCTCCAGCAGGGATACGACTTCCTCAAATCCTGCCCTGAAATGAGATCCATCCTTCATGAAATCCTCCCCACTCCACCAAGAGTGTCTTTCCGCCATCCACCTAACCTTCGTAACCTGTTAGTTCATTCCTATGAAATCCCCAAACCACCTTAGCTGCCCTCTGGCTCCTACCATTGTAACTGCCCCCAGTGTAAAACCTGTCCCATGCACCCTCCCACCACCACCACCTACTCCAGTCCTGTAACCCGGCAGGTGTACACTATCAAAGGCAGAGCCACCTGTGAAAGCACCCACGTGATTTACCAACTGACCTGCCTACACTGTGAAGCTTTCTATGTGGGAATGACCAGCAACAAACTGTCCATTCACATGAATGGACACAGGCAGACAGTGTTTGTTGGTAATGAGGATCACCCTGTGGCTAAACATGCCTCGGTGCACGGCCAGCACATCTTGGCACAGTGTTACACCGTCCGGGTTATCTGGATACTTCCCACTAACACCAACCTGTCAGAACTCCGGAGATGGGAACTTGCCCTTCAGTATATCCTCTCTTCTTGTTACCCGCCAGGCCTCAATCTCCGCTAATTTCAATTTGCCGTCGCTCATACCTCACCTGTCTTTCAACAACATCTTTGCCTCTGTACTTCCGCCTCGACTGACATCTCTGCCCAAACTATTTGCCTTTACAAATGTCTGCTTGTGTCTGTGTATGTGCGGATGGATATGTGTGTGTGTGTGTGTGTGTGTGTGGGGGGGGGGGGGGGGGGGGCGCGAGCATATACCTGTCCTTTTTTCCCCCTAAGGTAAGTCTTTCCGCTCCCAGGATTGGAATGACTCCTTACCCTCTACCTTAAAACCCACATCCTTTCGTCTTTCCCTCTCCTTCCCTCTTTCCTGACAAAACAACCGTGGGTTGTGAAAGCTTGAATTTTGTGTGTATGTTTATGTTTCTATCGACCTGCCAGCACTTTTGTTTGGTAAGTCACATCATCTTTGTTTATATATATGAAAAATATATCTAAAAACAAAGGTGATGTGACTTACCAAACAAAAGCACTGGTAGGTCGATAGACACACAAACAAACACAAACATACACACAAAATTCAAGCTTTCGCAACGGACGGTTGCTTCATCAGGAAAGAGGGAAGGAGAGGGAAAGACGAAAGGATGTGGGTTTTAAGGGAGAGGGTAAGGAGTCAGCTGCTGAATGAAACCAGTCTAGTACCAGAAGAAAAATATGTAAAAGGGGCCACATAAGTGGGACATTTTGACTTACCACCAATACCAAAGAGAAACTATAATAACTTGCACAGGAGTTTCTTCATCAACTTCAATGTCCTTGGCAACAATTGTGCTGTTATCTTTCCCAGACACACTGCATTGCATACTCTGAGTCCTCTTTGTCTCTTCCTCAGAGAACAGGTAATAGCCATTTCCTGCATATAACAATGGGTGTTAAATTGATTAGTGTAATCAAACATTTAAAGCATTATCAAGAAAATATGTCATGCACATTCAGACAAAACAACAAATACAGAGCACATTGTGAGTTTGCATTTTGGATATGTTGTTCATTTGTCAAGAGATTTATAGTTCTCCTACCTACTGTGCTCTTCTGGCTTATTTTCTTATTTTTTCATTATTATGGCCCGGTTGTATGACACATAAGGTTAAACAATAGGAGCTGCATACTAAGTAAACAATTTTTTTTGTGATCTTAAATAAAAACCCACATCAAATAAAAGCTTTTAAGCACTTTAGGTATGGGGTATTCTACTTCAACCATTCCAGAGAATGAGTGCAGAAAATAGGGGAACAGAAACCAAAAAGAAGAAAGAAATTTCCAGCCACTAATGAAACATGTTACTGAAAATAATGTAACCTATTTCAATGATTTTCAGAGATTATCATTTTTCTCACTGGTTCATAATTCCACAATTACTATGGATATTTTAGCAATACAAAAATAAGAGTGGGTTCAAGGGACTGACATTCAATATGTAGAACATGCATTCAAGATTCAAATACAAACAAAGCAACAGTGGAAATTGCATTGTAAGAAATGTGATACTATGGTAGGTACATCAAGTTTTCTGAGGGAGGACCATGCTCAGGGAAGGGAGATACTTCAGACAATCTACTTATCTTGTCCCCGAAGTGTTTCATATATGAAGCTAAATAAATCATTAATACTTTTCAAAAATTTTGTCTCTGTAAACACTGTTTGTGAAACAGCTACTAGACAGCAATTTGTTACATTTCCTTAATGGTGTGCTGGTAAGAGTTTTCAGCTTTTTATCATTTGCCTGAATTTTTAAAATTCGTGCATTTCTGTATCAGTTTTTGGACATTTGTGCACAATGGCTCAGTTTATTGATGAAGTTGTGTGACGTTCAAATATAAGAGAAGCAGAAAAAGTCTTATTACTATCTAATAATTATGTAATATAAATAGTCATCTGATTGGAGGGAAAGTTACTTTTTTCCTAAAAAATATTTGTCATTTTTTTATGCATCACACGCAAACTGAATTCTCATTACTGCAGGATTTTTACCTTAAGAAGGTTTCTGAATGAGGAAATAAAATAAGTATCAACAACTAAGCTGAACGTAAATAAATCTGCTTGTTGGGCACAGGGAAGGGCGTTTTCAAAACTAGTTTCCTATGGATGAAGTTTGACAAGGAACAAAAAGTATGATAATGGCCCTGAGAAAATGTGTGTTAGTAGTACAAAACGGCAAAGATGTGAAACATTATACAGAAAAAAACAACTATTGTCTGGCTACCAGCCTGGTGCAAGTCTTTCTATCTGGCACCTCTCCAGTGACTTGTGTATCAACTTTGCTGTTCATTTATTCAAGTGCCTTCTCATTTGGCCTCACAAGGTCCCATTCTGTACCATTCCCTCACAGAAATATCTGAGGTGGTTCCCTGGAAGTGAACCCAGGACCACTGTGTTAGCATCCAGCAATGCCAACTTCTAGATTAAGAATGAAAGACTCTGTCATAGAACCCATCACTGTGTATTTTGTCTTCAATTCCGCCCTTGCACACTAAAAAAACTTTATTATTTTTTTGAAATGCATTTGTAACTACAAATAGGGTAAAGGAAAGTCCCAGGTGGAATATGAAAAATGGAAAAAGTAAAGGTAATAATTCACTGTATAGGTTAGGCATTGAGTCATCTACAGATACAGAAACGAGACTAAAAACTTGAATAAAATGTTTCCCAGAATGTGAACAGGCCATCATGTTGTTCATAAAACTAACATTTCAGCCACTGTTGCAAGTGGTTTTCACTAGGATGACATATCTACAACTGGTAAGTGCCACATTCAGATATTATATACTGCAATTTCATCTTGCTCATAAGGTCAGTTCATCAGTAACAACTCTGCACTTTATTTTTTGTTATATGAACTGCCAACAGCAGCAGGCCTAGGGGATAACAGCATCTGTGTGGTGTTCCCATCATCAGGTATGGTAGTAAATATAGGGCACATAGCTCACTACATTGTCTCAACTGCCACCAAGCACTCCAAGAGCAAAACAATCAATAAAATACAAACTACTATCAATAATCACACACACACACACACACACACACACACACACACACACACACACAAACGCATATGCAACTCACACACGCATGACCACACTCCCTGCCAGCGAAGCCACACTGCAAGCAGTGTGCATGATGAGAGAGGCAACTGGGTGGGGGTAAGGAGGAGGCTGGGGCATGGAGGGGGAGGGATAATGGGATAGGGGTGGGGGACAGTAAAGTGCTGCTAGTTAGAGTGTGCAGGAATGAGGTGGAGATAGGGTACAGCAGGTTAGACAGAGGGCGAGGGAGGACTGGTGGATAGCGGAAAAGGTGAGAAGTAAAAAGACTGGGTGTGTTGATGGGGTGAGGGCTGCATAGTGCTGGATATGACAAGGAAGGGGCTAGATGAGTAAGGACAATGAATAACAAAGGTTGAGGCCAAAAGGGTTATGGGAACGCAGGATATACTGCACGGAGGGTTCCCACCTATGCAGTAAAGAATAGCTGGTGTTCCTGCAAAGGATCCAGATGGCGCAGGCTGTGAAGCAGTCACAGAAACGAATAAAATCATGTTGGGCAGCATACTCAGCAATAGGGTGGTCCAACTGTTTCTTGGTCACCATTTACCGATGGCCATTCATCAATAAAGCTTGTCAGACACCACCTCCTGCCATCCAAACAGAGTTTGGCCCAGTTGTAAATATGTCAACCTGATAAGGGCCATTTGCAACAGTGGTCGAAACACTGTTTTTATGAACAACATTATATGTGGCCCCATATCCAAAAATATATTATTGAAGATAAAACACTGAAGGAAGCCTTTGGTCACATAAGACTGAAAATGTTGCTAAGACTTAATATAAAACATAAATACACACCAGCTGAGCTGTCTATGTGTGTCTATGGTCCTGTATCATGAGATCATACTCAATAGTTCCCGGAATGTATAGGTAGCTCATGAAGTCTAACAAGTATGATGAAACACACCAAGTGGTACTTTTACATTATTTGTGTGTCAATGTATCAAGTGACTGTGCTACATGCTTGCCTTCAGCTATCATGCGCATTTCCCCATTGTCATGTGTTGCATGTCTTGCAAAATCGACAATGGCGAGTAGCTGGGAACAAAGTGTGTACATTAACTTTTGAGGTGCTATGTTACGCACAAAGTGATGCATGAAAGTAAATATGGATACAGGTAAGCTCGAAATGAGGAAACTACAGTAAGCTAATAACTTTAAACAAAAATTTTTAAATTAAATGTGACGAGAACATCTTAGATCTTCTCCCTGTCTGTGGCCATGGTATTCGCTGCATTAGTGAGGTATAAGCGTTGTTCAACCCTTAGAGCACAGTGCACATACAAAATACAGACATGCTCATGCTCACTCGCTGTAGAGTAGAGTGGGGTAAGGTTGCGTGACGGGTAAGATTGCACAAGGCTTGTATCTCAGTTTTAGTACTGCAGCAGTTAGCTACTCTGCAGAGAACAAAATAGCCTCTATGGCTGACCTTTTATTGCCGTAGTTTGGCTGTTGTCCTGGTGTTAACAGCTTCGCAATGCTGTAAGAGCTGTTTTACGTAATTTTCATATAACATTTCATGTTCTGGAAGTAAGCTATAACTCCGGCAATAATGTGATTATCAATTTTAACTTTATTCCATTGTGTACTACGATGCATTGTCAGTCTTGCAGTGTATTAACACATCTATATTCCTACAAAGCGTTTCCATGTGCAGTCAAAAGCTGGTGTGTCGTAGTGCGGGGCAAGTTTATGCGTTGCAGGTGGGGCAAAACTGCGCAGTGTGTAATCTTACCCCATGCGTTATAACTATCAGCTTTTCCATAGATCTAGAAATATTTATGAACATTGAGGTGGATATTATACATCGATAGTAGTCCTCTAAGAATCCTTTTTTATATTGTAGCGTCTACAAAAGGAAAAGCGAACAGAAACCATGCACTCCAGAAATGCTGGAAGCTGAAAAAAGAGGGCTTGAAAAACGGCAAGTCTAAACGACAAATAGCGAGGGAGCTTAGAATAAGTGAAGCTGCCCTCAGAAATCACCTTACAGAGGTATGAGGCCCTTGCAAGTATACTTTTATCTCTATATTTTTTGTTTTGGAAACTTTTGTCTATGTAGGGATAAGCTTCAAATTAATACTCCCACCCCCACTTTCTTCATGGTTTTGGGGTAAACAAACTGGGAAGATTCGGAAGAACTTTTAATGATGAACAGGAACTATAACTCACCGAACACAGCAGATCTTTGGACAAATGTTATTATGGTATGATTCTGAAAGATTTTAGAAGATTAGTTCATGACTACTCTGAGAGGAATAACATAAAAACAGAATTTGACAAAAACACTAAGATGGCCGGAAAGGACTGGGATTATGATTTCCTGCAGAGACGAAACCTTAGCCTTCAGATTCCACAGAAAACTAGTCTTGGACGTGTGATGGGGGTTCAACAAACAGCAATCGAGCATCTTCTTTGTTAATCTTTTGCCACTGATGGAGAGATATAAATTTGAACCTCATTGCATATACAACATTGATGAGTCAGGAATTACAACTGTTCCTAACAAGGTTCCGAAAGTGTGCAACATGTGGCAAGATGCACATAGGCAAAATAGCATCTGCAGAAAGAGGTCAGCTGATAACGGTTGTATGTTGTATGGGACCTGGGGGGAGTTACATCCTTCCAGGAATAATATTTCCTCGGAAAAGGATGAAGGAGAGTTTAAAGAACAGTGTCCCTCCTGGGTCACTAATGATGTGTTCGGACACTGGATACATCAACTCATATTTGTATCTCACATGGCTACAACATTCTGAAAAACGTACACAGCCAATCGAAGATAATCCAGTATTGGTAATTTTGGACAATCACTCGTCACATTTGAGTCTGAATGTCATTCTTTACTGCAGGGACCATAACATACACATGTGCTTACCATTCCTCCACACAGCAGCCACAAAATGCAGCCACTGGATCGCTGCTTTTTCAAGCCACTGAAGGACTTTTATTCACAGGAATGCAACCAGTGGCTCATTAACCACCCTGGATATGTAATTATGCAAGAATGTATCGCTGAATTGTTTGGAAACGCTTATCAAAGGACGGCCACAATGACAAAGGCAACAAAGGCGTTCAAGATATGTGGTATTTTCCAATCGATCGTCACATATTCACCGAGGAAGATTTCCTGCCTTTGACTGTTACAGACCAAAGTGACAAATTTAATGACACATCCACAGTTGAAACTGGATCCCTCCAGCGCCAAAGTTCAGAGACATATACAAATGAACCACAACCAGGACCAAGTACCTACGTTTCCCCAAAAGAAATAATTCCTTTGTAAGGAAGAAAAGATGTGAAAAAAGACAGAAGAAAGGAAAGAAGTCAGAAATAGTATCTGGGACCCCATTCAAGAAGCAACTGGAATCCCAATCAACAGAACAAGAAATAAAGAAACCAAAGAGGAAACTGCTTCTGATCAAGCAAACAAAAAGAAAGCAAAGCAAAACTTAAATACGTCTAGGGAAAATCCACAAACTTTTCACTGTCGAGGCTGTACTGAAAAATACAATAATCCACCAGCAGAAGACTGGATTCAATGTCTCAAGTGCGAGGAGTGGTGGCATGAATACTGCTCTTGTTATGAAGGTTCTGGACACTTCATTTGTGATCTCTGTTAAAAATATTTTCGTCCGACAGGAATATTTTTGCATGTTTTTGATGACAGGCCCAGATTTGTTCATTAGGTCAAATATTGTATCAACAGTAACTGTTATATGCTGAGAAACAAGGTATGTTATGTTTATGTATGCTATAAATTAAATAAAAGACAAAGAACTAAATGACACATATGTTTTCCTCATTTGATAATAATGCGCAAATTTACCCCACTAGAAACACACTCTTACCCCACGGTCGGGTAAGACTGCGCATTTGCATTACTTTTTTTACTAAGTGTGAATTACAGTTTAAATTGTTTCTATGACTTTCGGACTCTGTCATATAACAGGCAAAATTCAGATGAAATGCCAGTTACAATATAATTGTGACATTTCCTTCAGTATAGCGGTACTTAAACCTTAAGAGTGCAATCTTGCCCCACTTTACTCTAATGTTTGCAATAGCATGCGCACACTGTATGGGCGAGCATTTACCGGTAGGACATTTAGCATGTTATGGATGTTGTTTGGCCATGAAATGTGAAAAACGTTCTGTGTTGCTGCCAAAGGACTGTCCTTGTAAGCTTACTCAAACTAGTGGTGATTGAGAGAAGTTCAAGGAAATAACAATTAGTAGTTCATTCAGGGGTGTTTACGAAGGTAGAATTGGTGCACAGCATGCTGAAAGAGGAAGAGATTCTAGATATTTTATAGAGAGATGAAGGGTCAGAAACAGAAGACACTGACAGAGATGATTCATATTCTTCAGATGAAAGTACGGGCAATGAATAAGGTAAACATGTGTTTCAGTTGTTCATACAGGGAGTACTTCATTCATGCATTTTGTATTCTGACTGATGTTCACTCTCATTTCCATTTACAGCTTCTGAATATGGATCTAAGCGTTCTTTCTTTATGCAGGCAATTGTACAGACTATCAGTCACTGTCTGTGGTACCTGCTTATATGCATAACTCTCATATACCTGCTTTTAAATATTCCTGTACTATTTTTGTGAATGCAGCCAGAATCACAACTGTGTCACTAAAAGAGAGAGCCTGTAACACTTCTTTTTTTTTTACAGATTTCATGTGTTACTTGTTCTCATTAAATCATCTATTTCAAATATATATTCTAAAATTAATTCATATTTCTATAAAATATTTACTTTTTCCTTTTAGATGGTGCAAGAATCATATTCCTATCAGATTTCTGTATTTTACAATGTCATTTAAAAGCAATCTACAATTATGTCAGTTCACAGGAAAATACTGGTTGTGAAGATGCCAGTGTTGAATGTGTTAATGTACCTGCATTTATTTATTTTGTGATGACATTGCATGAGCAGTGCAATAATTCATGTTCAAATACTGCTTTATGATGAGGATCAAAATAACATACCATTGACATATTCTGTACCATACAGCACTGAAAGAGCTGTGGCAGAAGCATCTAGTGGCTGTAAAGCAGTTTCCTCTTTCGAATGTGAATCTTCTACACCTAAAAGGGCTCCTGAAAAAAAATAATTTTGTAGGTGCCATTTCCTTATTACTTAATAATAATAATAATAATAATAATAATACGAGAGAAGGAAAGTTCCTACTCACCATATAGCGGAGATGCTGAGTCGCGATAGGCACAATAAAAAGATTCACACAATCATAGCTTTTGGCCATTAAGGACACGCACGCACACGCGCGCGCGCGCACACACACACACACACACACACACACACACACACACACACGCGCGCGCGCGCGCGCGCTCGCAAGCGCAACTTGCACACACATCTGCAGTCTCTGAGAGCTGAAACTACACTGCGAGCAGCAGCACCAGTGCATGGTGGGAGTGGCGACTGGATGGGGGGTAAGGAGGAGGCTGGGGCAGGGAGGGGGAGGGATAGTATGGTGGGAGTGGCGGACAGTGAAATGTTGCAGTTCAGACGGAGGGTAGGAGAGAAGGTGTGTAGGGGGGAGGGGTAAGTAGGGGAAGGGAGAAAAATAAAAATAAAACAAATTAAAAAACTGGGTGTGGCAGTGAAATGATGGCTGTGTAGTGCTGGAATGGGAACAGGGAGGGGGCTGGATGGGTGAGGACAGTGACTAACGAATGTTGAGGCCAGGAGGGTTACGGGAACGTAGGATGTATTGCAGGCAAAGTTCCCACCTCCGCAATTCAGAAAAGCTCGTCTTGGTGGGAAGGATCCACATGGCACAGGCTATGAAGCAGTCACTGAGATGAGGGGTATCACGTTTGGCAGCGTGTTCAGCTACAGGGTGGTCCACTTGTTTTTAGGCCACAGTTTGTTGGTGGCTGTTCATGCGGACAGACAGCTTGTTGGTTGTTATGCCTACATAGAATGCAGCACAGAGGTTGCAGCTTAGCTTGTAGATGACTGGTTTCACAGGTAGCCCTGCCTTTGATGTGATAGGTAATGTTAGTGACAGGACTGGAGTAGGTGATGGTGGGAGGATGTATGGGACAGGTCTTGCATCTAGGTCTATTAGAGGGGTATGAGCCATGAGGTAAGGGATTGGGAGAAGGCCCTGCGTACGGATGGACGAGTATATTGTGTAGGTTTGGTGGACGGCGGAATACCACGGTAGGAGGGGTGGGAAGGATAGTGGGTAGGACATTTCTCATTTCAGGGCACGACGAGAGATAATCGAAACCCTGGCGGAGAATGTAATTCAGTTGCTCCAATCCCGGATGGTACTGAGTTACGAGGGGAATGCTCCTCTGTGGCCAGACTGTGGGACTTTGGGAGGTGGTGGGAGACTGGAAAGATAAGGCACGGGAGATTTGTTTTTGTACGAGGATGGCAGGATAATTACAGTCAGTGAAGGCTTCAGTGAGACCCTCGCTATATTTAGAGAGGGACTGCTCGTCACTGCAGATGCGACGACAATGGGTGGTTAATCTGTACGGAAGGGACTTCTTGGTATGAAACGGGTGGCAGCTGTCGAAGTGGAGGTATTGCTGGTGGTTAGTAGGTTTGATATGGACAGAGGAACTGCTGTAGCCATCTCTGAGGTGGAGGTCAACATCTAGGAAGGTGGCTTGTTGGGTTGAGTAGGACCAGGTGAAGCAAATGGGGGAGAAGTAGTTGAGGTTCTGGAGGAATGTGAATAAGGTGTCCTCACCTTCAATCCAGATAGCAAAGATGTCATCAATGAATCTGAACCAGGTGAGGGGTTTAGGATTCTGGGTTTTTAGGAAGGATTCCTCTAGATGGCCCATGAATAGGTTAGCTTAGGATGGTGCCATGCAGGTGCCCATAGCTGTACTGTGGATTTGTTTGTAGGTAATACCTTCAAAGGAAAAGTAATTGTGGGTGAGGATATAGTTGGTCATGGAGACTAGGAAGGAGGTTGTTGGTTTGGAATCCACAGGGTGCCTGGAGAGGTAGCGTTCGATAGCAGTAAGGCCATGGGCATTAGGAATGTTAGTATACAGGGAGGTGGCATCAACAGTGACGAGCAGGGCACCATGTGGTAAAGGGAAAGGAACTGTTGAGAGTCGGTCGAAGAAATGGTTGGTATCTTTTATATAGGAGGATAGGTTCCGAGTAATAGGTTAAAGGTGTTGGTCTACGAGACCAGAGATTCTCTCAGTGGGGGCACAGTAACCAGCCACAACAGGGCAACCTGGGTGGTTGGGTTTATGGACTTTAGGAAGCATGTAGAAGGTGGGAGTGCAGGGAGTGGTAGGGGTAAGTAGAGAGATGGACTCTGGGGAGAGGTTCTGGGATAGGCCTAAGGATTTGAGTAGTGACTGGAGATCCTGCTGGAATGGGATCACTGTGGCATGGTTTGTAGGTGGAAGTATCTGACAGCTGATGAGTCCTTCTGCCATGTAATCCTTGCTGTTCAAAACTACGGTGGTGGAGCCTTTGTCTGCAGGTAGGATTATAAGATCGGGATCAGTTTTTAGATGGTGGACAGTGGTTCTTTCTGCGGATGTAAGGTTAGTATGCATGTTGAGGGTTTTGGGGAATGATGGTGAGGCAAGGTTCGAGGATAAGAAATTCTGGAAAGTTAGCAGGGGGTGGTTTGGAGGCAGTGGGGGTGGAGTGAACTGAGTTAGGCAAGGTTCAATGTTGGTCTTTGGTTGAGTATGATTGGTCGGGTTGGTGGCAAAAAAGTGTTTCCACTGTAGGGACTGGGAGAAGGAGAGAAGGTCTTTAACTAGTCCTGCATGGTTGAATTTGGGAGTGGCGCAAAAGGTGGGGCCTTTGGAAAGGACTGATATTTCTGTGGGACTAAGGCTTCTGGAAGAAAGGTTCATGACTGTGTTACAGGTCTGTTTAGGTTTTGAGTTCTGTGTGGTGGTGGGAGGGAGGGAGTTTCGGAGGGTGGGATAAGGTTTGGAGGTGGTTGTAGAAGTGGTGAACAGTGGTACTCCGAGGCAGGAGTAGGAAGTAAGCAGGATGGAGAGCTTTTTGAGGTGGCATTGTGCATGTTGCTCAAGTTCCTGCAGGGCAAGAGTTTCAATGTGTGTTATGGGTTCCAGGAATTTGGGATTACATAGCAGGAGAATTTTGCAAATGGAGAGAAGGTACTGCAAGGAGGATTGGGCTTGGTTGATACGGTTTTGCAGGACTATGTTGGTGAGGGCTAAGGATTGGCGGAATCTGAACAGGTGGAGGTCATTGTGGAAGGAGGGGTGGAAACCAGAGATGGTTAATTTGATGGTAAGGCCATTAGGGGGGATTTCATGAGCCAAGCAACAATGCAGGAACAGTATGTGGGACTGGGATCTGGCTAGGGATAAGGAAACTTTTCTGTATTGACGCAGATGGAAGGAGCAAGGATCCACTGTGGTGCAAAAATGGAAAAAAATACGTAAGGAAGTAGAATTACGTACAAAAAATTACGCAAAAATACATCCAAATACGTGTGAAAAGTACGAAATGGATGCAAAGGGAGAGGGGGAGGGGGGGGGGGGGGGGGGTAGAGATGAAATCTGAGGAAGACGAAAACTCACTAAAATTGGCGAGAAGTCACTAAAAATATGCATATATTTAACAGAGAATCAAATTTAATCTTTCCGCTGCTGACGTCTTAACAAAACAATCCACACAAAAAAGGTGTCACATTTTACATTGCGATCAAACTGCAGCTACAAACTATCCAAATAAACTGAAAATTCCTCATAGTAACAGCTGGTTACCTTGATGGACAATACAAATTAAGTATCATATTGTCACACCATAATAAGAATCAACTCCAAATGCAAAAGCAGGGTCGTCAATGAAGTACAACACTTAAAACAGAAAGCATGTTTATTACAAACACCATCGTACAGCCAGAACAGAACTCAGCTCCTGGATGGTGAGTACAGCTATTTATACAAATGGTGAAGATTCAGAAATAGACAAACATCAGAAACTTTGAGAATTTTCCAGAGCTGATAAATGAGAAGTAACTGCTGCTGGTCAGGATTGAACTGGAGAATCACAGCACATTAGCCAGCGATGGTAACTGTTACAACACACTACACGAAGCACAGATCACAGCATTGCTCCCTCTCCTGAAAAACAGCAATCTTCAAACTGCTTTTTCAGTTCTCATTGAAGTCAGCTATACCTGCCTGGGTCTAGATCTCGTCAATGGTCCTCTGTATGGCAGGGCTGGCAGATACTCATGTTCTTGGCGTGTCATCACATCCTCTTCATTATGACAAGCATTGAAGAAGTCCCTTCCATCAGAGCTTTGCAGTGGTTTCACCCATCTTTAATTTTCTTGAACAAGAAGCCTTCGTAACCGACCTGCACTTTAGGACTTTAGTAGAGCTTTATCTCTGCAGTTTTGTCTTCTTGACGATGGGTCAAAACCTTAGAATTTCTATGTGATGTCCAACAAGGTACAAACAATACAATACGGCCCATAATAGAGCTTTAGTACTTTTTTCTGTACCAAGTCTCCTGGACTGTATCTCACTGGCAGTGCTTGGCATTATAGCACTCTCAGTATTTCTCCTGAATTTCCTGGGCCCATATGCAAGCTAGATGTCTTCCTTCTTTGGTCCTGGTGATGCTTTTCACTTAGGCATCCTGAGTTTCATCCAGCTGAAACAGGAACTGTGTATCGAGTGTCATTTGGACCTCTTGACCATTGAGCATAAAGGGCAGTGTGAGGTCTGTAATGTCTTCCTTCGTCATAAGGTATGTCATGATGAGCAGTACTGTAAACTAATCCCCTTCTTCGATATCAACATACAATGAGAGGATAACATTCAATGTCTTATTAAAAGTGTTCTCTGAAGCCACTTGACAATGGCCGGAAGGCAGTTGTCATACTGTGGGTAATGTTGCAATGTGAAATTAAGTCTGACACTAATCTCAACGAGAAAACCTTTCCATGTTAAGAGACAATCACATCGGTGCTCTGTGCTTCAAAATGATGTCTTCCACATGAAACCTTGCAATTTCCAGTCTTTTGACAGTCTGCACATATTTAGTGACAGCACAGCAGTTGAGGCAGTAAGTGCAGACTATTATCCATTGATTCCCATTTGACAATTCAGGGACCTCCCCAAGAGGTCAATTCCAGTTTGATGCAGTGGTGCTGCAGCATGCGGAATTGATATCAGATTCCTCAGTGGTAAATTTGGCTTGTGCTTCCGTTGCTGTCATTCCTTACAGTGAGTCACATAGTGTCTAATGAGTTGGTTGAGACCTGGTCAGTGATACCCATGTCTGATTCTATCCAGAGTCGATATGAGTCCCATGAGACCAGATGTTGGAGCATCCTACAAAAACTTCAGTACAGGAGACTGTAGTTGATCAGGGATGACTAGCAACCACTTCCACACCATCAGATCATAGTTCTTCTTACATAATGTTCTATTTATTTGTTGGAATTCTCATTTGGTCAGTTCTTCATTCTTGAAGCCTTCTATGGTTCTCAGCGATGCGGAATGTTTCCTCTCTTCACTAGCAGTGTCACGTAATGCGGCAATGACTGTAATTTCTTCCACACTGCTTTGTTCCAACACAGGATTCCTTGAAAGGCAGTCAGTGTCCTTGTGTTTGTGTCCATTTTTGTATACCACTGTGGTGTATTCCTCAAGCCTCAATGCCCATCTTGTCAGTCAACCCGATGGATCCTTCATGCTAGTCACCCAGCATAGAGAATGGTGGTCTATCACATCAGTGATTTGCAAGTAGTATGAGCACATTCTGAGAAAACTTCGCACCTCACAAATGCGCCAAGAAATCAGAAAATTTGTGACTGCTCCTACTTTCTCTGGACTGGGATACATTCCATCACCATTCTCTAGATGTCGCAAAATTTTTATTTCTTAGATAGTGAAGAGGCACCTTTTCGGATTCAAGCAGAGGCCTGTAGTCTGAATACATTTCAACACGGTTGTTGGGTGGCTTTGATGTTCTTCAAATGTCCTAAAAAACACACACACACACACACACACAATGACATTCAGAACAGTTCCTCCACTTAAGTTGTCTGAGAAGGTTGTTCATCATATGATCAAAGGTGGCTGGTGCATTACATACTCCTCATAGCAGTCTTGCATGTCATCAATGCTCAGCAGTGGGTAGGCATCTTTTTTCATGAATCTTTTCAGTCATCAGTAGATGATGCAGGAACACTATGTACCATCCTCCTCCTTCATTAGGGTGATTGACGAGGTCCAAAGACACTCTAAAGGTTCAATGATGTCATCTTGCAGCATCTTCACTTACTCCAACGTTATATGGCATTCGACGAGTTACATCCTATACGAGTGCCAGCTAGCCTGGTGAACGATCCCTGGTGTCAATATGGTGATTTACCCCAGGTTGTTTGGCCTCACTTTTCTCCACTTTGGATCCGAAAGTTAGCACAGAATAGCTAACATTTGCCAATATTGTTCCTTGGTCATGCCAGATCCTATTGGCAGTTCGATAGAACCGTCCTCCCCTATACTGTCTGTTGTGATAACAGCACGAGTCTTCGTCAGTGGCATTAAGCTGTCATTCTTGAATTTAGGGATGAGCTGCTGCTGCTGCTCATGAAAATTAGTGATCCAAAGTTCTTCTTGATCACATACAATGCTTATGATCATCACTGGCATGTACAGTAGATTTCTGTTACGAGCCTGAGTATTTTTCTGCAACCGACAAAAATTTCACTGTTTAGCTTAGCATCTAGACTGATCAATGGGAACTCATCTCATTGATGATGGTGGGATAACAACATCTTCAATGGCAAACAACCACCCAGAGCAATCTTACATGTGCTAGTTATAACAGCTTCGTCAATCTGGATCTCCGTTTTTCCACAGTCTAGGACTGCTTGTGATGCCTGGAAGAAGTCCCATCTGACACTAACATTATGACTATATTCTGATAAAATGACAAATTTAAAGGACTGTGATTTGTCATTGATAGTTATTCTTGTAATTCACGTTCCTACCGGTTAGGTGTGTTTCTCATTTGCAATCTTCAGCATACAACTTGCATATCATAGAACACAGTCTTCTTTAGTTGGTGGTGATAAGTATTTGAAATTACAGAAAAGGAAGCCCCCGAATTGACTAGCACCCGAACAGGTTAGCTGTTGATGATGACATCAATGAGATTTCCCACCATCTTGATGACTGCTATCCAAACAGGACTGTCAACTGCAGAAGCCTCACCTCCATAGATTGTCAACTCACTTAGTTGAGTCTGACCTTGGCGGCCAGAGACTGTGGTCAAGTGTTTGACAGTAGTCGTGTATGTGTGTGTGTGTGTGTGTGTGTGTGTGTGTGTGTGTGTGTGTCGGGGAGGGTGGGGGGGGGGGGGGTGGGGGGGGTGTCTGATTCTGATACAGGCCTGTTTGGTCAAAAGCTTTGTTTGATGATCACTTGGTTGGGCCCACCTGCAACTCAGCATCTCCGCTATATGGTGAGTAGCAACTATCCTTTTCATAAATATTGGCACTTACGGTGTTTACCGGATTATAAGGCACTGCAGACTATAAGATGCACCTTAACTCTTAATTTTTTTAAATTATTATTTTTACCATTTTTATTATTGGACTGCAAAGGCACACTAAAAAGTTCTTAGTTTATAAAATCTAACTGACCCTTAAAATTCCTGAAAATTGTCATCTGAACTTTCTTGATTGTTTGGTTAATTGATTTGGGGAGGGGACCAAACAGCGAGGTCATCGGTCCCATCGGGTTATGGAGGGATGGAGAAGGAAGTCGGGTGTGCCCTTTCACAGGAACCATCCTGGTATTTACCTGAAGCGATTTAGGGAAATCACGGAAAACCTATATCTTGATGGTCGGCCACAGGTTTGAACTGTCGTCCTTCGAATGCGAGTCCAGTGTACTGCCTATTGCGCCATCTCGCTCGGTACCTGAACTTTCTTCTTCTTCTTCCTCCTCCTCCTCCTCCTCCTCCTCTTAATAAATAAGATGGTCTTCACTGCCATTGAGAGTGTTACTTACGTGGCACTTCTTGGAAGATTTGGTATATTGTCTGCTCTTACTCTAGACCACAAATGTTTTATCCACAGACACACTTTTTTGATTGAGTGTGTTTCAAAGCTCCCTTCAGCATGAATTTGTGTTGGGTTTCATTCACCATCATTTGTTCCAATCTTCTCTCATATACACTTTAATTGGTTTACTCATTGAGACATCAAGAGGTTGCAATTTTGAAGTAAGTCCTCCAAAAATAGTAACAAGTTCTGTATTTCCCCGTCTCAACTTCTCATTCATAGAATTTTTCAAATGAGTACTAAACTGATCTAGCACAAGAAGAGAACTCTTCTTCAACAAAGCACCTTTCCTTCTCTCCCACACTTTGTTAATCTATAATTTCATACCAGCCTCGTCCATTCAAACCTTGTCATTTATGTGAACAACACCTGGCAGTATTTCAGAAGGCTTTGGCATTGTTTTGCACTTGAAAATGATCTTTGAATTAAGTTTAGTACCATCAGCACAACATCAAAGGACAACAGTGTAGTGCATTTTTGTCATGTCCACTTGTTTCTTGCATGGCAATAGTTCTGTTACTCACCACACCAAATGTCAAACTAGTTTTCTTTCTGAATAATGAAGTGATGGAAAGATAACATTTTCTCTTCATACTCTCAAGGCATTTTCTAAGATATGTTGGTTTTGGTTTGCATGCTAATCCATGACACTTCATAAACCTGTAGCACCAACCAACTCCACTCTTAAAGTCAGTTAGGTTCAGCTGTAGTGCTAGCTTAAAAGTGTTTATTTGAATCACTTTTGCATTAATTCCAAAGTCATTACGATGGTGTCACTGAATGTTCTAGTTTTGGCCAATTTGCATTCAGTCCTCAATTGGAACTAATTAGTCTTCCTCATTTTTTTCAGTTCCTCTATACTAGCCTGCTAATCACGAATGGTTTTTATCTGTTGGCGGAGAGATGAAATCCCACTCAGCTGCTGTTTCAATTTTCTTCTGCATATGCTATTACTTTCAATTTATAGCCCATGTCAAATGCATACCTTTTATTTTTTCCATTACTAAACTACCTAAAAAATTATTGTACTGTTATCGATAACAAAAATCACTTTCAATTCACTTTCACTGGCACTGTAGACTGCAATGACACATCATAGGCTAGACAGTGTTCTGGGTTTGTGATGATGGGCCAGAAGGGAGACAACGTTAGCAAGATTGTGAATCCCCACAACTCGTATTCATTGCATTGGTGCACTGCTGCTGCCCGTTGAATCCAATGTTGCCAGATACAGACAGGTTTCCTGCAGCATCAAAATGACCATTTTAAGACTGGCAGGAATTTTATATCAAACATTGTACATTTTTATATCAATTTTGAGTATAAGAAGCACCTGAATTTTAGAGGCAATTTTTTGAAGGAAAAGAGTGTGTGTTATAAAGCAGCTGGTACCTCTATATGGTGACAGGGAATGACTACAGCATGTTGGGGAGTGACCTCATTCAGGCAATCCACAGGTGGATTGTCATCATCTGTAGTTGACCTGTGAACAGGATTGTTGGGATGGTTGATGTCGGCAGCATGGCAGTTGTCGCCAACACATCTTTCTTCACCACGGTTGTGTACATTTTGTCCAAGGTATCCACAGTGGAAACACACAGTTATGTTGTCTATCTCCAAATGTCTGTTGTCCTGTGGGGCATTACAACTGGCAGAGGTGTTGGTTGTATCTGTATTGGTCGGATGTTGCACTGTCCTTTGACGGTTGTGGCAACTGTCCAAGTTGGCTTGAAAATTCTTCCTGGCACAATCAACTGGTGGTGGAAATTGGTACTGAAGATTGATACACCTCATCTTGAACATTCTCTTTTACCTCCTGCCATAACATTTTTGATTGCTGCCTTTTGCTTACTGAGTCTGACAATACTGGCTGACATAAAGTGTTGTATCTCTTCTCTTACTGAGAGAGAGAGGAGGTCACTGTGGTCTCCCACAACTGCCTGAGAGACCACATTTGGGAGTCTTTCATCCGACTCTTTCTGTTGCATTATCTTGATGTGCTGGTACCACATGATGAATTCCTCAGTTGCTGAGACATCGAGCTCAGTACATGTCGTCTATGACTGCTTTCATCAAGTGTGAGGCTTTGTGAGCTTATCTCATATTCAGATTCACAATGTGGCCTAGGGCTAAAACATTCTTTATGTAGAGCTGTGTTGCTTCCCCATGACACTGAGCCCTGTTCTTCAATTGTTGCTCTGTTACGTGCACTTGCTGCTAATTGCTGCCACCCATTTTCTTCAGTTCAACCTGGAATTTGTCCTAGTTACTGAGGTTCATTGTTTTTTAACCACTGCTGGACTGTACCATCTAAGTAAAGTATGTATCTGCCACTTACATCATGTCATACTACCTGTTGTATTTGGCAACTCAGTCAAATTCTTTCAACCATTTTGTCATGTCCTGAACAGCATCTGGAAAACACTGATGGATGATTGGTGTGCAACTGACTTATAGCTGTTTTTGAATCAACTGGTCTCCCGAATGAATATACACAGTGTGGGAACACTGCACCACTTATGTTCCAGTTGCTGGCTGTGAAGGCAACAGTTTTTTTGTTACCTAATTGGAGCCACAGTGATATTAATACTTTGAAGTAGACTGCATCTCCAACAAACAATGTTATGTCAAAACCACAATTAAGTCCAAATCTGAAAGCAGGTTTGCCAATGAATTACAACACTTAGCACTGAACACACATTTATCACAAAAGCCAACGATCGCCATAACAGAACTCAACTCCTTGATGGGCAATGCAGCTATTTACAAAAATGTCAAATCTTCCAGAATACACAAACATAAGAAATTTTGAGACCCTTCCATAACTGATAAATACTAAATGAGAAATATTGGAGGTGATCAGATGAAGATGATGTATGGTTTGTAGGGCACTCGAATGCATGGTCATCAGCGCCCGTACGAAGTCTCAACTTTTACACAGTCCAATCTAGCCACTGTCACGAATGACGACGACAACGACGACGACGACAAAAACATTATCACCCAGTCCACGGGGGCAGAGAAAATCCCCAACCTAGCTGGGAATCGAACCCAGGACCCTAGACCACAAGCTGCGGATGGGGGTGGTCAACTTTGAACTGATGACACACTGTACACCAGCCAGTGATGCTAATCACCATGTCACTCGTGATGAAGCACAGCTCATGGCAACATCAATAAAATATAATTGTGTCAGCTAATTTTTCTCTTGTCAATAATGCCTTCTAGAAGTAATGGACAGAGACTAGTGCTTATACTACAAAATCACATTGGGCAGTACTTACCTACATGATGTGAAAAATGTATAATACCACCGATACACGCACATAAATGGGATGTACTTCCTGGCTTTCAGAACTTTTTCTTCATCGAAAAGATGAAAGGGATCTGTTGGAGAAGGTTAAAAGACAGGGCAGGTCAAGCAGATACCGGGATGAGGATAGACAAAGATAAAGGGAGAAGTGTCAGAGATACTAGACCAGAGATGGTCACTGGTAAGCACTGTGCCACCTTCAGTTCAGAGATAAGAGTGAGAAGATAGATTAAAAGGAACAGATATGAATAGTGCAATGAAGAATTAAGAAAGAGGGATATACATCAGATACAGATTTTCAGTGACATTTGAGAGCTTTTTGACTTCACTGTCAGCATGATGGCACTTACAAGTCGTTAGCATTGACTACAATTAATTTGATTTTTCAGTGAATATCTAAAAACAACTCCTCAACTTTCAGACTTTAAGATCAAGAGGATGCTCTGAGCATAAGAGCAACATCCATAGATCCTTAGAGAAAAGTAGAAGATTAACGTGAAGTGCTACCTCCATAATAGAGAATAAAATAAAAAAAATTAAGTGAAACTATACGATAAAATTATGAAAATTTTAAAAAACCAGTAGCCACCCATTGGGCACAGACTTGAGAATTGACAATGTGTGCACATATCAGTGGGGACAATGGAGAATAGTGCGATAACAACAGTTCCAGGTATGGCTGCAGATAGTCAGCAAACGTCGAATTTTTTCCAAGGCAGCCAGTAACTGATGCAGTAATATGAGTTGAATGTTATTTGATTAGAAGTATGTCAGAGTACCTCACCACTGCCTCTACACTGGAAACAAGTCAGCTTTTCATCGGAATTGAGGATCCAGGTGAAAAGAAATGAAAATGGGAGACACAGGTACACAGATCAGTGACAGAGAAAGGCCATCAGTGAAGCAGACACAAGGATACCGAAGACTTCAGAATACTGAGGGAGAAGAAGGGAAATGATAACAGGTTCAGGGAGGACGAGAAGAAGAAAATGCAATCCATGAAGGGGCTACCCATGGCCCGACAAAGATTTTAATGTCGGAGGAAGAAGAAGAAGAAGAAGAAGAAGAAGAAGAAGAAGAACTGAAACAGCCAGAATAACAGCACTGAAAGGCAAATCAGCCACAAGGAAGAAGCATT
Source organism: Schistocerca piceifrons (assembly GCF_021461385.2). Classification (NCBI taxonomy): domain Eukaryota; kingdom Metazoa; phylum Arthropoda; class Insecta; order Orthoptera; family Acrididae; genus Schistocerca; species Schistocerca piceifrons. The sequence continues at coordinate 139,038,561 of NC_060141.1, read as the reverse complement.
ATTAACTGAAGAAGAGATCTTGATCTTTTGTACCTACATCCACCACACAGATTACATTTGAGGAATGGAGTAGGAAACCCCAGACTTATACCACAACTGCCAGCAACGTTTCTTGATAACACCAGATACCATGTGCTCCCTTATCAACTCAACTGCCATACAGAAGAACAGCTTCTACTGAATGGAGGACAACACACCCTGGGAAAGTCGTACCTTACTGGAAAGAGAGAAGCAACAGAGCAATTTTAGACATGCCAGCCAGCTGTAGATCACTACACCCAGCCTGCATGACAAAGCCCATCGGCACTTTGTGACGAAGCAAACAGGGATACTTTTGCTTCCCCTCTTGTTTTGGCATCTGCCTCCTTTAAATTCATTTTTTCAATTTTAACTAATTACCATTACCTGCATTTTCATAAAGGAAAAAGTTTGGCCCTCAGTTTTAAAGAATATACCACTAGATCTAATGTTTTGCATAGTTTTATGTCTGTAATTGACTTTCTAATTTATTTTGACTATTACTATGAGGGTTGACTGGAAAGTAATGCCTCCACCTTTGTAACTCTTCAACAGTTGGCAGCATTGGTACACAGCAGGTACTGGCTTGCTCTGTAGCCCCTTCTCTACAGCTCCAGTTGGCTGGAAGCCTTAGCCTTGAATGGTTGTGTTGTTACAGCGTAAAGTATGGAACACTGCACAAACAGTCAGTCAATGCGATTTAAGCAACGTGCAGTCACTGAATTCTTGACAGCGGAAGGTGTCACCCCACAGGAGATTCATCAGAGAACGAAAGCAGTTTATGGTGATTGTGTTGATGTGAGTACTGTGCGTTGTTGGGCGAGTAAGTGAAAAGATGTTGAGGCAGGAACATCTGACCTGAGTGACAAACAAGAGTTGGACGTCCTGTGACAGCAACCACCGAGTTTCACAAGCAAAATGCTGACAGATTAATTCAGGATGATACATCACAATGCTGCGAACTCTGAAATGACGGCTAACAAGGGTCTGAAAGGAAAAGGGAAATGTTTTCCTGCAGCATGACAATGCCAAACCACACATTTCATGTGCCACCTCAGAAGAACTTCAGAGACAATCTCACTACTGTAAGACATAATCCATAGTCCAGATTTAGCACCCTCTGACTTCCATCTGATCCCGATAATAAAAGACTACCTGTGGAGACATCATTATGCTTCTGATGAACATGTTGAGAGAAATGTGAGACTGGTTGCAGAAACAGAGTGTCGACTTCTTCCGTGACGGCTTCAGAAAACTTGTTGGCAGAAATCTATCCAATTGGCTGGTGATTATGTGGAAAAGTGAATACTGGTAATTAAATATCACATTCTAAGGATTATTTCTGCATTTGAGTTATTAAAATATTCCCATCCAAACCCAATTAACAAAGGTGCAGGCATTACTTTTCATTCAACCCTCAGAGTTAGTATCTTTCATTATAGTGTGAAATCAGTAATTGTTTCTTAACTGAAATTTTATTGGTGACTTATAAACAAATATAAATTCTGTAATAATTGTAAACATTTGGAAGACAAAATACTAGTAATCTTAAAGTATCTATTTGGCTGTATTTGAAAACATGTTAGCAAAGCCAGCCCTTAATTAATTCCAAAGTAATTAAAAGTTCTGTCAAAAGTATTGTTTGCATAAGAATGGAGTGAGGAGTAAAGATAGATTAAGAGGAACAGAGATGAACAGTGCAATTAAGAATTAAGAAAGAAGGCTATACATCAGATACAGATTTTCAGTGACATTTGAGAGCTTCTTGACTTCACTGTCGGCATTATGGCACTTACAAGTCGTTACTATTTCATGATGTAAACAAATAATTTGGCTTAACCCTAGCAGTAGGAGAAACTGTTAAAAAGAACCAATTTTTCTATGTATTCAGATAATAGAATGAGTTTAAATTGTAATTTCTGTAAATTTAACTTCAAACAATGTGGAGTTTCAGCACCTATTATTGTGAGGATATATAAGGACCTGATTTTTGGTCCCAACACAGTCAGTCCACAGCCGAGTTTCAGACGAGAAACCTGTGTTGGTTAGAGTAACAACAATGCTTCAAATTAACAATGAAATAAGTGTTACAGAATTAGGTCATGTGTTAAAACAATGACAGTGTGTGCTCCATAAGTACCTTTTTATTCTTCAAGAAATGCGAACTATGTGGTTAGGCTTTTACTGTTCGTAGATGATCAACAGGAAACTATTGTAGCTGTATGTGGATGTTCGCTTGCAAACTATTAATGAGGATTACAGAAAGTTTAAACGATGGTGCACTGGCCATATGTAACTGTAAATTATCGGGGGAGGGGGGGGGGGGGGGGGGTGAACAGTGAAAGTAAAAGACTGAAACGCAACTGGGCATATATTTGCTACATCATTTACAGTAGACAGTACTGCACTTCCACCTGTTATTTTTTTCAGCCCAGCCAGTATGTTGACACTGAGGACAACAAACTAAGAAACAAAGAAGGCAAACCATCACAACTTGGGGGTTCCACCTAACTGCTCAGCTGTCAAAATCAGAGCAATTAAACAATACAAGAATCCATAAATGTGAGAGCCACCTATAAAGGTAACTAATCTATCCAGACACCAGTTGATGCTGAAGTGTCATTTTCTGTAGTACTGGAGACTGACCATTGCCAGCTGAAAAATAATGAGGTCTGTGTTTCGAAGACTATTATGCTAAAGGCTGCAAATGGATAATATGTCCAGCCAACAGGAACATGTGTTGCGAGAATACAAGGTGTGATCAAAAATCACAGTGAATAATCATATTAGAAACAAAGTAATAAGCTTACATATAATTTGATTTAATTTCATTCAAAGTATGTCCTTGGTTAGCAATGCACTTATGCCAGAGTTGAACCCATGACTGGAAGCACTTCTGGAAGGGTTCTTCTGGAACTGCATTCAGTTGCTCTGTCATGGCCCCTCAGTGTCAGTAATGGTATCAAAATGTTTACCTTCAAACACGATTGTAATTTTTAGGAAGAGCAAGAATTTTCAATGTGCTAAACCTGTTACGTTTGATGTGGACAGACAAGAACACTTTTTCCAGCCAAAACCTCGAAAATCAAAAGTGAGTTATGACATGGCATCTTGTGATGAAGAAGGAAGCCATTGGTCCATTTTCTGGTCTCTTTCTTAATACATCATTTCACAAACATTGCAGTACAACCTCATAAAATTCACTGTTTACAGTTCTTCTCATTGGAATGAACTCTAATCACACTATGTTCTCAATAATGGAAAAAACGAGTGTGACTTTGATGATCAATTTTGACTAACATGTCTTTTTAAGGTTACATTGGAAACACTGAATTTTTGTCTCAGGGTCATAGCCATAGAACCATGTTCCATCTCCAGTTACAATTTTCCTCATTAAGTCTAGATCTGATGAAGACAATCCTTCAACTCCATGCAAACTGACACAATATTTTCCTTCTATCCATTACTCAGAAGTCTCGGAACACATTTTGAACCCAGTCATCTAATTTCCAAATTATCAGTTAAAATGCTTTGCAAGGACCCGTACAAGATGGGAAGTTTTTCTTTAAGCTCTCTAATAGTTTCTCACCTGTTTGAACAAACAATTTTTGGCACTTTTTGCACGTTTTCTTCTGTTTTTGATGTCTCAAACTCTGCTTGCTCTCTACCGACACATTTACACTTTTAGATCATCCATTCATACCACTGCCTATCTCAATGAATCTGGCTGTCGGATAAATTACATCGGCAAAATTAAGCGAGTTGAAAAGTTTAAATATCTCGGAGAATGGATAACAGACACCTTATCAGACAAAGAAGCCTTAATATCATGCATGGCACTCCATTTAACCAAAAACATCTACAACAAAATATCAGTATCGTTCAATGCAATATTAAGGCATTACTGCAGTGTTATCTGTCCGGAGGTGTTTTACACTTCTGAATGCCTAGTAATGAACAAAGAAGGCCTAATCGAAAAACTTGAGGCCAAGGAAAAGAAGATTTTGAGACAGATCTTAGGTCCCATCAAAGACAATGGGGAATATAGAAGACGCTATAATCATGAACTGTATTCCCACATAGAGAAGATAACTGATACCATCTGGAAGAGAAGGATTATGTTTTATGGACTTATGACCTGAATGAGCCCTGGATGACTCACCAATTGTTTGATCACCTACTTGCAGGAGAAGTAAACAAAATGGGCCTGGCTCACAGGTGGAGAAAGATCTCAAAGAAGTGGGGATCAACCACGGCAACTTCTTGGAGTGTGTCTCACTCAAGGAGAAACTTATGATGTGGCAGGGTTTCCAAGAAAAGCCAAAACTATAAACAGGAAATGCTTGGACCCAGGAGAGGAAGGAGCAACACTGAGAACGAATGCAGGAGCACTGGGCAAACATCAGAACATGTAAAGCAAGAAAGTTCAAATAACGTGGTCCAAAGATGGCCTATATGAAATAAATGCATTCTATTCCTGCTATTTTATGAGTGTGTGTGTAAGTTTGAATCATTGTTTGATTCTAGTCATAATTTTCTTAATGATTGTTTATTTTTCATCTATTTTTGTGAGAGATTCCTATTGTCACATGCTGATAGACAATAAACTAATCAAAATAAAGTTTTTTTTTCCTCCCCCAGTTTACTTTCCTGTCCAATAAACTTTCAATTCTCTTGAGACTTCAAAGTACCGTGTGTAACTCAGCCACTGCTTGAAGCAAGCTGTACACTCCAAAGAAAGTCTAATAGCTTCATGACTATGTATCTTGTATTAATGGTATGTTATAGTGCACAACACAGGAAAGCAAAGCACTACAACTTTCATTCCATTTTTCCCAGAATGAATTTTTACTATGCTGCACTGATTTGAAACTTCCTACGGCAGATCAGAACTGTCTGCTGGACTGGGAACCTTTGCCTTTCACTTGTAAATGCTCCACTGTCTAAGCTATCCAGTCATGACTTATGAACTACCCTCACGGCTTTACTTCCACCAGCACCAACTTTCGAAACTCCAGTTCACTCAGAAACTTATTATGTATGGCACTCAGATGCTCAAAAACTATCCAACGTCCCTTGCATAAACAGTACAGAAAACTTAATAGCCTCCACATTCACGTGGCTAAGGCCACTCATAATCAGATTTACATGCATCCTGCCTTGCAATGGTCCAGTCAATTACAATCTTTGTGTGGTTTGGACACACCTTTATGTACGCCAAGTGCTTCTCACAGACCACAAAGAGAGAAAACATATCAATTACAATTCTAGTAAAGATATATAATTTTTTATTGTATTCTTCAGTTTATAAAATTTATGAGCCATTTGATAAATTCTGAAAAGTTGATTTAATATGATGCTTCGTAGTCATTTAAATCTTAAATAAATCTAATTTATTTTTCATTTCCACTGTAACAAAATTCAATGCAGACATACCAGTGGCTGGTATAGGATTCCATGGGATACGGGGATAGTCTGAGTCCTCAGCAATGAAATTTCCAATCTCACTGTATTTCTTTTGGACTGTCACACTCTCCTGCACATAAAGCTGCAAATTAAATACTTTATATCCATCAAAATAGCTAAATACGAACCAGGGAAAATAAACAAGAAATGCATTAAAAATATGTGCCCCATTTTTTTTCTGTATGCAACATTTAGTGATTCAACAGAAACACATTAAAAATCTCGAGACATCATATTAAAGGAATGTAAGAACATAAGTGTTAATCCATTACAGGTATTCTAATTTATGAGAGCAGATATCTGGTGTATTGATTCGCTTCTGTTGACACCCCACATCAGTAGCAATAAATATTAATGTAAGAAAGGTAAATGCTAAATACAAACAAAATACATTACCATTGTGTTAAATAACTGAGTTTTCCTCTAAGTTTATAAACGTGAATAACTACTCATGCTTGTTGCCACAAGAGGAGAGAATAATTCACAAATAAGTATTTGCACTGTTGTACGAAAACAAGTCACACAATCCATTGAAAAAAATTAAAAATATGTATTACCTGCATTTTGTGCATTCCAAGATACAATGAAGGTGACACTACTCCACCAGAATCTCGATATGGCGACGACCATTGACTTCCACTGAAAAGATCTAGTGCTTCTGCTTTCCCATCTCTCATAAGCCATGCAGTAACAATTGGTGAATCAAACTGTTGCGATAAATATATTAATGAATGCAACAACTTACAATTGGTGAAAATTTTCTATACAGAATATGAAGTCTTTTTTTAATACAAGACTCAACCAAAAAATCAACACTCAACTAAAGATAAATGAAAAAAGCAGAGAACACAAACACCAAAAATACCCACATACACAGAAACACAAAACAATAACACTCATGACATGACTAACAAAAATAATTGGTACACTTTAACATAAAAACATAAATCAGCAGACAGAATAGCAAATATATTGAAGAAAGAGGGCTTATACATTGCTTACGAACAAGAAACTCACTCCAGTCAAATTTACAAGCAACAGACAAACCAGATAAATACCCATATGTTGAGATGACAGGCAGGAATTTCAAAGGTAGGTTGCCAAACACTTGATAAAACATGGACACGAATCATCCAACAGGGAACAAGACATGAAAATTATCAGAGTGAACAATCACAACTAAAATTTCACATACAAATTGCCCTTGCCATGAAAAAAAGAGTAATTAATGACCAAATCAGTATAAGTAATAACTCCCAGATCATGTAAGCCCCAAAAACAATAACAAACAGATATCTGAAATATAAGCAGAGTAAACATAAGCAGAGTAAACATAAGCAGAGTAAACATAAGCAGAGTAAACATAAGCAGAGTGTATAATTAAGGAATCTTACCCCCCTCCCCCCCCCCCCTCCTCTCTCTCTCTCTCTCTCTCTCCCCCTCTCACACACACACACACACACACACACACACACACACACACACACACACACACACACACACATACAACAAATGAAAAATATCAGGACTGAATGAAAATATCTCCAGGACCATACATATGAACCAATACAGACTAATAACACTAGAAATCGTAAGCAATGCCAAACAGTAATTTATCATCATGATATTTGTGCTACAATAGTTGTTCCTAAACTGAAAAACAAGAGACAAATACGACAAAATGTAACATAATAACTGCATAATAAATATATTACACATATAAAAAGAAACATGTATTACAGGCCACTGAAGACTCTTCACAAATAAAACAAGCAGAACGCATATGGCAAAAAACAAATTGACTTTCATTTAGATGCAAACATGGCATACGCCAACATGAGGAATATAAAGGCTTAAGCCATTACACAGCAAGCTTGCAGTTTACATCGTAGTACAGTAGCTAATAGTTCTGAACAGCAGTAATTATATTCAACTGTTTTATGTACTTTGATACAACAATATTTTGGATGCTGAGAGTCGCATTATGATCATTAACTAAAACACAGCTTGTCTTAAAGTCGCCCTAACATTTTCTTTTCAGTGGATAGGAGAGCTTACAACATTTTATTCTAACTTGCAATTATCGAACAGTGGAACAGATGCAGCGATATAAGTTCTTGCACTCAGTAACCAGAGAGATTACATTTACTGTTTTCTTGTGTCATACTGGCCTAATTATCACAAGTTAAAAAACATGACTTGAAGAAGATAAAAGAATATAGAAACATGGCACTACCTTCTCCACATTCATCGAGCCACTTGACAACCAAATCAATACTCCAACAACTTAAGAAAATACCTGACACTTATTAGAATAAAACAACATTGCTAACATACAAAAGCAAACTACATCTCCCACACATGCCAACCAGCTGGTCACTAACAAAATAACTATGCCTTCTGTAAAATACACCAATACACCCATTTTGATGACAAATTAACGATGAAATATATAATGCTGGTGATGAAAGAAACAGCGCTTGGTGAGAGCTGCACCTCTATTAAAGAAGATACAATGTATCAGCCAAAAAGAAAAAAAGGTTAGTAAGACGCTGCAATTTGCGATCCACATTCCAGTAGCTCTAAAGTTGCCTGAAGTGAGAGAGATGTTTCTGCAGATAACTTACCTAAACCTTAGAAAAATTTCTTACTCTGCACCAGTTTGTCTGATGCATTGAACATTTGATTGGAGGAAAAACTGAACATTAGTGACAAGAATGTGTGTCAAACCAAAATTCAAATATACAATTGTGCCTTTGACAGTTATTGCTCTTCTGGCTTAACCATTCGAGCTCCCCACACTGATACAACTTGCCATCAGCTACTCGCAGTTTATAATAAAAGTTTAATTAAACGCACAACTCTGCAGTTTTTACTCTTCTTAACACATAAGATTAAGGAAAGGAAAACCTACGTTTCTAGCATTTGTAGACTTAGAGAAAGCTTTTGACAATGTTGACTGGAATACTCTCTTTCAAATTCTAAAGGTGGCAGGGGTAAAATACAGGGATCAAAAGGCTATTTATAATTTGTACAGAAACCAAATGGCAGTTATAAGAGTCAAGGGGCATGAAAAGGAAGCAGTGGTTGGGAAGGGAGTGAGACAGGGTTGTAGTCTCTCCCCGATGTTATTCAATATGTATATTGAGCAAGCAGTACAGGAAACAAAAGAAAAATTTGGAGTAGGTATTAAAATCCATAGAGAAGAAATGTAGGTTGCAGTAGTTACTGGGAGATGAAGGAGCTTGCACAGGATAGATTAGCATGGAGAGCTGCATCAAACTAGTCTCGGGACTGAAGACCACAACAACAACAACAACAACACATACTACAGATATCTTTGTGGGTTCGTCTCATTTTCATGTGGGTGAAATCCTCTCAATGAAATACATTTTAACCATTCTACATAAAAGTTTTTTAGGCGATAAGCAATGGGGTGAAACTACTATCTTCTCAGACATTATGAGCAGTTCTATTGTTGGAAGTAAAGAAGAAGTTATTCATTTCCCATCTCAGTTCCCTGGAAGCCTTCCACAGTAACAACAACATTCACTGTGGGTTGTGTAACTATTATTTTTACGAAATATGAAACAAAAAATTCCCTATCTGTCTCAAATTGTTAATAAAATATTCTGTTTTTATTACCATGTATTCTGAGTTCTGGAGGCTACACTTAGCTGCTTAAGGGGAGTTGGAATGCCGGAAAATGGAAAAAATTCACATTTTCAGTTTTTAACCTTATAACTTAATTTGAAATTTTCTGCTTAAAATGGTGCAAAATTTGTTAAGAAATTCCAATTGGAAGTATTTTTATTTAATTTTTCAAAATTACATGTGCGCCCAGCAAAGTTACCCATCTTGTGATTTGTACACATTTAAATCTTCGCATTTCCGAAAACATTACATATAGAAGGCTGTGGATTTCACTCTTCAGTTGTAGAATCTTTGATCCTTCCATAGGTACCATTGTTTTTACGACTAGCTGTGTTTATTGTTCAGTTTTTGATCTGTGAGTGTTTGTTTTGAGCCTCGAGTTTAGTTTGTCGCTCATTTGGAGTTTGTTATCTGTCTTGTTTTGACTTTCAGTGGTGAGTGCGTAGTTTCTACGATGCCTAGGAGTGCATCATTATTTAAAAAGCGAAAGTTTCGCGGTAATAGATTTACAAATAACGTTTGTTCAAGTGATTCTGCTTCAGCACCTGTTGATGCTGGTGAAAGTTCTGACGTTTGTACAGCTGAGATGTGTGAAGGAGACACGCCCACCAGTGCATCAAAAAAGAAGTTATCAAACTGTGCAAGTGAAATTACAGATGAAGCTTCTAATGAACAATATGTTTTAGTCGACTTTCCTGTTTTTACTGAGTTTATGAAGAAATGTTTGTGTTGTAATCTTTGTGGAGGTTCTTTTGATATGAACATAACAAAATCTATAGGACTTTCCTGCAAAATTGCTATAGTTTGTGCCAGTTGTGAAAATGAGACCTGTTTTTGGAGCTCTAAAACATGCAGTAGCAATTTGTTTGAGAGTAATATCAGGCTAATGTATGCAATGAGAGCAATTGGTAAAGGACATACTGCTGCTCAAACATTTTGTGCCATAATGAATCTTCCACCTCCACCTGCTAAAATTGACAATTACACTGAAGTGATAGGAGATGCTGTTCAGTCTGTAGCAGATTTATCAATGAAAGCTGCTGCCAGTGAAGCAAAATATATAAATGAAGGAAACCCAGATATCCCTGTTGCTTTTGATGGAACCTGGCAGAAAAGGGGTCACACATCCAAAAATGCTGTTGCTACTGTTACTAGTGTGGACAGCGGTAAAGTTTTGGACTATGAAGTGCTCACTAAACATTGTTACCATTGTGCATCTGGTAAGATAGAAGCAGCTCACATATGTAGCAAGAATTATGAAGGTACGAGTGGAGGCATGGAGGCTGCCGCTGCTGTGAAAATGTTTAGCAGATCAGAAAAAGAACGGGGAGTATTTTACACAAAATTCCTTGGAGATGGGGACTCCAAGGCATACAAAAGTGTTACAGAATCCATGCCATATGTCAATAAGACAATAACTAAACTAGAATGTGTCGGTCATGTTCAGAAACGAATGGGCACTCGTCTAAGGAAACTGAAACAGAATCTGAAGGACAAAATTTTGTCAGATGGTAAAACCATTAGAGGTCGCCTGTCAGATAAAATTATAAATGAATTACAACAATACTATGGTATGGCAATAAGAAATAATGCAAATAATTTGCAGGAAATGAGACAAGCTGTATGGGCCACATATTTACATCGATCATCAACTGATGATAATCCTCAACATTTTGCTTGTCCAGATGGTCCTCAGTCATGGTGCAATTATAGAAAATCTCAAGCTACTGGGGATCCTTATCACCATAAAAATTATATTCCATTGGCTGTTATGGAAGTAATTAAACCAATATATAGAGACTTGGGGCATCCTGATCTTCTGCGAAAATGTCTTCATGGTTGTACCCAGAATCAAAACGAGTCGTTCAACAACCTCATTTGGACTCGTGTACCTAAGAATGTATTTGTTGGGATAAAAACATTGAAATGGGGAGTCAGTGATGCTGTTATTTCATTCAATGATGGTCATATGGGTAGGCTAAAGGTCATGGCAAGGCTCGGCATTGCTCCTGGTATCAACACCATCAGAGGTCTTCAGCTTCTGGACAGCGTGCGAGTAAGGAAGGCTCAGTATGCAGCTGAATTTAATACAAAAAAAGCAAGGGCAGCAAGGAGAAGAAAGCTTCTAGGTGAAGAAGAAGAACTAGAAGATGACCCTGATTACTCTGCTGGACACTTTTGATAATAGAATAAAAGGTATTTGTGAATTTTCATAATAAATTACTTTAATCGCATTTTCTGGCATTTGACATTTTTAGTGTTACATGTACCTTTATCTCATAAACCACTCAACCAACAACATTCAAATTTTCAGAAATGCTGCAAAACAGTTCAAAGAGGCCACTGAACTAGAATCATGACAAGAACTGGCTTATTCTCTGAACTAGGGAAGTTTATGTTATACTTTTTCCAATAAAAAATGGCTTAATGGTAAAAAATTCATAAATACTATACCAACAAAAAGAAAACATTGGTTCTAGTTCAGTGGGCTCACAATATATGCTGAAAACCTCTGCCAGAATTTCAAAGTTCTGAAGATAATAGTTCCAAAGAAAAAGGTACACAAAGTTAGCAAATTTAACATTGGCGAGATAGGGCATTCCAACTCCCCTTAACATTAGTATTTTGTCATTGTTTGTAACAGTTGTCACTAGTCTTATTACTAGGGACCCGAAAAGTTTTCATTTTGTAATGGTTCAAATCCCCCCCATGAACCATGGACCTTGCCGTTGGTGGGGAGGCTTGCGTGCCTCAGCGATACAGATAGCCGTACCGTAGGTACAACCACAACGGAGGGGTATCTGTTGAGAGGCCAGACAAACGTGTGGTTCCTGAAGAGGGGCAGCAGCCTTTTCAGTAGTTGCAAGGGCAACAGTCTGGATGATTGACTGATATGGCCTTGTAACAATAACCGAAACGGCCTTGCTGTGCTGGTACTGCGAACAGCTGAAAGCAAGGGGAAACTACGGCCGTAATTTTTCCCGAGGGCATGCAGCTTTACTGTATGATTAAATGATGATGGCGTCCTCTTGGGTAAAATATTCCGGAGGTAAAATAGTCCCCCATTCGGATCTCCGGGCGGGGACTACTCAAGAGGACGTCGTTATCAGGAGAAAGAAAACTGGCGTTCTACGGATCGGAGCGTGGAATGTCAGATCCCTTAATCGGGCAGGTAGGTTAGAAAATTTAAAAAGGGAAATGGATACGTTAAAGTTAGATATAGTGGGAATTAGTGAAGTTTGGTGGCAGGAGGAACAAGACTTCTGGTCAGGTGACTACAGGGTTATAAACACAAAGTCAAATAGGGGTAATGCAGGAGTAGGTTTAATAATGAATAGGAAAATAGGAATGCGGGTAAGCTACTACAAACAGCATAGTGAACGCATTATTGTGGCCAAGATAGATACGAAGCCCACACCTACTACAGTAGTACAAGTTTATATGCCAACTAGCTCTGCAGATGACGAAGAAATTGAAGAAATGTATGATGAAATAAAAGAAATTATTCAGATAGTGAAGGAAGACGAAAATTTAATAGTCATGGGTGACTGGAATTCGAGTGTAGGAAAAGGGAGAGAAGGAAACGTAGTAGGTGAATATGGATTGGAGGGAAGAAATGAAAGAGGAAGCCGCCTGATAGAATTTTGCACAGAGCACAACTTAATCATAGCTAACACTTGGTTTAAGAATCATGATAGAAGGTTGTATACATGGAAGAACCCTGGAGATACTAAAAGGTATCAGATAGATTATATAATGGTAAGACAGAGATTTAGGAACCAGGTTTTAAATTGTAAGACATTTCCAGGGGCAGATGTGGACTCTGACCACAATCTGTTGGTTATGACCTGTAGATTAAAACTGAAGAAACTGCAAAAAGGTGGGAATTTAAGGAGATGGGACCTGGATAAACTGAAAGAACCAGAGGTTGTACAGAGTTTCAGGGAGAGCATAAGGGAACAATTGAAAGGAATGAGGGAAAGAAATACCATAGAAGAAGAATGGGTAGCTCTGAGGGATGAAGTAGTGAAGGCAGCAGACGATCAAGTAGGTAAAAAGAAGAGGGTTAGTAGAAATCCTTGGGTAACAGAAGAAATATTGAATTTAATTGATGAAAGGAGAAAATATAAAAATGCAGTAAATGAAGCAGGCAAAAAGGAATACAAACGTCTCAAAAATGAGATCGACAGGAAGTGCAAAATGGCTAAGCAGGGATGGCTAGAGGACAAATGTAAGGATGTAGAGGCTTATCTCACTAGGGGTAAGATAGATACTGCCTACAGGAAAATTAAAGAGACCTTTGGAGATAAGAGAACCACATGTATGAACATCAAGAGCTCAGATGGAAACCCAGTTCTAAGCAAAGAAGGGAAAGCAGAAAGGTGGAAGGAGTATATAGAGGGTCTATACAAGGGCGATGCACTTGAGGACAATATTATGGAAATGGAAGAGGATGTAGATGAAGATGAAATGGGAGATACGATACTGCGTGAAGAGTCTGACAGAGCACTGAAGGACCTGAGTCGAAACAAGGCCCCCGGAGTAGACAAAATTCCATTGGAACTACTGACGGCCTTGGGAGAGCCAGTCCTGACAAAACTCTACCATCTGGTGAGCAAGATGTACGAAACAGGCGAAATACCCTCAGACTTCAAGAAGAATATAATAATTCCAATCCCAAAGAAAGCAGGTGTTGACAGATGTGAAAATTACCGAACCATCAGTTTAATAAGCCACAGCTGCGAAGTACTAACACGAATTCTTTACAGACGAATGGAAAAACTAGTAGAAGCCGACCTCGGGGAAGATCAGTTTGGATTCCGTAGAAATACTGGAACACGTGAGGCAATACTGACCTTACGACTTATCTTAGAAGAAAGATTAAGGAAAGGCAAACCTACGTTTCTAGCATTTGTAGACTTAGAGAAAGCTTTTGACAATGTTGACTGGAATACTCTCTTTCAAATTCTAAAGGTGGCAGGGGTAAAATACAGGGAGCGAAAGGCTATTTACAACTTGTACAGAAACCAGATGGCAGTTATAAGAGTTGAGGGACATGAAAGGGAAGCAGTGGTTGGGAAGGGAGTAAGACAGGGTTGTAGCCTCTCCCCGATGTTATTCAATCTCTATATTGAGCAAGCAGTAAAGGAAACAAAAGAAAAATTTGGAGTAGGTATTAAAATCCATGGAGAAGAAATAAAAACTTTGAGGTTCGCCGATGACATTGTAATTCTGTCAGAGACAGCAAAGGACTTGGAAGAGCAGTTGAACGGAATGGATGGTGTCTTGAAGGGTGGATATAAGATGAACATCAACAAAAGCAAAACGAGGATAATGGAATGTAGTCGAGTTAAGTCGGATGATGCTGAGGGTATTAGATTAGGAAATGAGACACTTAAAGTAGTAAAGGAGTTCTGCTATTTGGGGAGCAAAATAACTGATGATGGACGAAGTAGAGAGGATATAAAATGTAGACTGGCAATGGCAAGGAAAGCGTTTCTGAAGAAGAGAAATTTGTTAACATCAAGTATAGATTTAAGTGTCAGGAAGTTATTTCTGAAAGTATTTGTATGGAGTGTAGCCATGTGTGGAAGTGAAACATGGACGGTAAATACTTTGGACAAGAAGAGAATAGAAGCTTTTGAAATGTGGTGCTACAGAAGAATGCTGAAGATTAGATGGGTAGATCACATAACTAATGATGAAGTATTGAATAGGATTGGGGAGAAGAGAAGTTTGTGGCACAACTTGACCAGAAGAAGGGATCGGTTGGCAGGACATGTTCTGAGGCATCAAGGGATCACCAATTTAGTATTGGAGGGCAGCGTGGAGGGTAAAAATCATAGGGGGAGACCAAGAGATGAATACACTAAGCAGATTCAGAAGGATGTGGGTTGCAGTAGGTACTGGGAGATGAAGAAGCTTGCACAGGATAGAGTAGCATGGAGAGCTGCATCAAACCAGTCTCAGGACTGAAGACAACAACAACAACAACAACAACAACAATGGTTCAAATGGCTCTGAGCACTATGGGACTTAATTACAGAGGTCATCAGTCCCCTAGAACTTAGAACTACTTAAACCTAACTAACCTAAGGACATCACACACATCCATGCCCGAGGCAGGATTCGAACCTGCGACCGTAGCGGTCACGCGGTTCCAAACTGACGCGCTTAGAACCACACGGCCACACCGGCCGGCCATTTTGTAATAAAAGCAAATATAGAGGTGAATTTTGCCCCAAAATACAAAAACATGAAATTACCTAATAAATGCTACTTCACAGTTAATTGTATGCAGATGAACTATTTTATCAAAGACAGTTTTTAATAGCTTTATTTTGTACCATATAAATATTGAAAATGTAACCAGTTTTCAGTTACTGGTATTGCACACCATCTGACAAAGTTCAATTGGAGAGATAATGTGCATAAATCACATTGGCAAACTAAAAACACGAATGAAATTCTATATCAGTCAGCTCGATGCTCTGGTGCCATGTCAACCGCAAGGGGTTGTGGAAACTAACAATTTACCACAAGAAACATGTACGTTTATCTCATAGCTAAAGTTGCTATACTCTGCACACTTTTAATGTGACAGTATTAGGTGGCAGTAGTTTTGAACTGTGGCTGTGTAAAATACCATTGGAGGTTTTGGCTGAACTAACCCGACCTCAGCAAGCACTTGTGTGGTATTTGTTGCTGAATGCTTTGTGTTATGTGTTGATCATTATTTTTTATAACAACAAAAATAATCAATTATTGATAATGTAATGTAAATGGACAGATAACAAAAATCTACTCACCAAGCGGCAGCAGGAGTGCGCGCCCACACACACACACACACACACACACACACACACACACACACACACACACAAAAGGATTTAACTATTATTGTGTCTGCTACATTTTCAGGTCCCTACTTATTATAAACATGGAAACTGAGGTGACAAAAGTCACGGGATAGCGATATGCACATATGCATATGCCAGTAGCATCCCGTACACAAGATATAAAAGGGCGCTGCATTGGCGGAGTTGTCATTTGTACTTTGTGATTAATGCGAAAAGATATCTGACATCATTATGGCCACAGGAGAGGAATTAACATACTTCTACCGCAGAATGGTAGTTGGAGCTAGAATTCCATTTCAGAAATGGTTAGGGAATCCAATATTCCAAGATCCACAATGCCAAGAGTATGCCGAGAATACCTAATTTCAGGCATTACCTCTCACCATGGACAACGCAGTGGCTGACGGACTTCACTTAACAACCAAGGACAGTAGCATTCACATAGAGTTGTCAGTACTAACAAACAAGCAACAATACACACAATAATCGCAGAAATGAATGTGGGACGTACAACGTATTCACTAGGACAGCACTGCAAAATCTGGCACATTAGATGGCTATGGCAGCAGGTGAGCGACGTAAATGCCTTTGCTAACAGCATGATACCACTTGCTCCGCTCTCCTGGGCTCGTGAGCAAATTAGTTGGACCCTAGATGGTTGGAAAACCGTGGCCTGGTCAGATGAGTCCCAATTTCAGTCAGTAAGAGCAGATGGTAGGGTTCGAGTGTAGTACAAACTCCATGAAGCCATGGGTCCAAATTATCAACAAGGCACTGTGCAAGCTGGTGGTGGCTCCATAACGGTGTGGGCTGTGTTTGTAAGGAATGGATTGGTGCTCTGGTCCAACAGAACCGATCATTGACTGAAAATGGTCACATTCAATTACTTGGAGACCATCTGCAACCATTCGTGAACTTCACGCTCTCAAACAACGATGGAATTTTTATCGATGACAGTGAGCCATGTCACCAGGGCACAGTTGCCTGCGATTAGTTTGAAGATCATTCTGGACAGTTTGAGTGAATGATTTGGCCTCTCACATCACCAGACATGAATCTCAATGAACATTCGTGGGACATAATTGAGAGGTCAGTTCGTGCATACAATCCTGCAGTCAACACTTCCGCAATTACGGACGGCAGGTTGGTTCAATATTGCTGACGGGGGTGGGCGGGACTTCCAATGACTTGTTGATCCCACGCCACACCGAGTTGCTGCACTATGCCAGGCAAAGGGTGGTCTGACACGATATTACGAGTTAATTTACGACTTTTGTCACCTAAGCAAATGTTAATACGGTATAGGAAGTGCTGGCACAATGTACATAATTTAGAAGAAAAGGTAACAACTCACTGAATAGCAGATGCATTCTAAGTGTCTCACCTGGAAACTACCTTGGGCAGTTAATAAGGAACCAACTTGTAAAGATCAAATTTTAGACACATCCATTAAATAGATCTGAACTTTTCAACTTGTTTAACATAGAACAGAAAATCAGAGATGATAAGGTCATTACAGAATCACTGAATATCAGTGCAACTAGGAATACAAATAAAGATAGGAAGATCTTTGTGTTGAGCAAGAGAAACAAGAAACAGATATCAGATTACCTGACAGGTCAATATAAAAATTTCGCCTCTAGCACTGAAAACATTAAGCACCAATGGACAAAGTTCAAGAGCATTGTACAATACACTTTGGACAGGCATGTGTCCAGCAATGTTGTGACGCACGGAAAAAACCGCAACTGCATTAGAAAGCTGCTGTGAAAGCAAAGAGAGCTTCACTGCAAAAGTGTTCAAAGCCTCACAGGCACGTAAAAACTACATTAAGCCAATATTAGCATAAAGAGGGCCATGTGTGAAGTATTCAAAGAATTTAAAAGTAAAATTCTATCTACCGACTTGACTGAAAATCCTAGTTAGTTTTGGTCTTTATTTTAAATTAGCAAACGGATCAAAGCCATCTGTCTGGGCCCCCTGTGACCAAATGGCGTTGAAACAAAGGGGGACACACAAAAAGGTCAAAACTACTAAATGTCTTTTCCAAAACTGTTTCACACTGGAAGATTGCACTGTAGTTCCTCCTTTAACTAGTCGCACAAGTCACAAAATGACAGATATTGGAATAAGTGACTAAGGGACAGAAAAGTAACTGAAATCTCTCAACTGAGAAAATGCTATTGGACCTGATGGAATAATAATTTAATTCTACATAAAATATGAGAAAGAACTTGCCCCTCTTCTGGCAGTAATGTACCATAGATCTCTGAAGGCGCAAAGCGTTCCCAATGATTGGAAAAAAAGCATAGGTCATTCGCGTTTTCAAGAAGGGTCACCAAACAGACACACAGAACCATAAGTGTATATCTCTAATGTCAGTCTGTTGTAGGACTTTGGAACAAGTTTTATGCTCATGTATTATGACACTTCTGGAGGCTGAAAATATCCTCTGTAGGAATCAATGTGAGGTTCATCCACAAGACCCAGAACACAGTACATATTGTCACAAAGGTAGACGCCATGTTTCTTGATTTGCAGAAGGCTTTTGACTCGGTTTTGCACTGCTGCCTAATGAACAAAACACGAGTGCACCAAATATCAGACGAACTGTAAAATTAGACTGAAGAGTTCCTAGCAAATAGAACACCACAGGTCATCTACAACGGAGAGAAGCCTTCAGCTGTAGAAGTAACTTTGGGCATAGCTCAAGGGAGTGTTATAGGATCACAACATCTCACAATGCATATTAATGACCTAGTAGATAACATCAGAATTTCCAGTAGGCTATTCACAAATGATGCTGTTGCATACAGTGAAGTCGCAATCCTGGAGGACTGTAATGAAATGATGGAAGACCTGTACAGGATCGATGTTTGGTGCAAAGAGTGGCAACTGACCCTTAACATAATCAAATGTAACATATTGCATTTACATATTAAGACCCATTATAGTATGATTACATGATTGCTGAACAATCACTGAAAGCAGTTACTGCCATAAAATATCTAGGATTACACATACAGAGCAAATTGAAGGAAACGACAAATTAATCACAAGTAAGGTAGATGCCAGATTGAGATCCTTCAGGAAATGTAGCCCATCAACAAAGGAGGTAGCTTACAAAACACTTGTTGTTCTGCAAACCAATCAAGACTGGAACAAGAAAAGGGCAAAGTAACACTGGTATATGAAGTACCCTCAACTACACAAAAAGAGGTGGCTTGCCGAGTTTAGATGAGGCACCAGATCAAGTGAGTTCATGTGGAGCATCATAATGACGTTGAGGAGTGCGAATTGGAGGGGATACAGGACACACAAAGGCGAGATTGTTGTCTAGAGGGTGTGCGAGGTTAGCAGATATTGAGTCCGACAGAATTACAGGAACATGGTTAACTCTCATCTATGTACACTACTGGCCATTAAAATTGCTACACCACGAAGATGACGTGTTACAGACGTGAAATTTAACTGACAGGAAGAAGATGCTGTGATATGCAAATGATTAGCTTTTCAGAGCATTCACACAAGGTTGGCGCCGGTGACGACACCTACAACGTGCCGACATGAGGAAAGTTTCCAACCGATTTCTCAGACACAAACAGCAGTTGACCGGCGTTGCCTGGTGAAACGTTGTTGTGATGCCTCATGTAAGGAGGAGAAATGCGTACCAACACGTTTCCGACTTTGATAAAGGTCGGATTGTAGCCTATCGCGATTATGGTTTATCGTATCGCGACATTGCTGCTCGCGTTGGTCGAGATCCAATGACTGTTAGCAGAACATGGAATCGGTGAGTTCAGGAGGGTAATACGGAACGCCGTGCTGGATCCCAACAGCCTCGTATCACTAGCAGTCGAGATGACAGGCATCTTATCCGCATGGCTGTAACGGATCGTGCAGCCACGTCTCGATCCCTGAGTCAACAGATGAGGACGTTTGCAAGACAACAACCATCTGCACGATCAGATTGACGATGTTTGCAGCAGCATGGACTACCAGTTCAGAGACCATAGCTGCGGTTACCCTTGATGCTGCATCACAGACAGGAGCACCTGCGATGGTGTACTCAACGACGAACCTGGGTGCAGGAATGCCAAAAAGTCATTTTTTCAGAGGAATCCAGGTTCTGTTTACAGCATCATGATGGTCGCATCCGTGTTTGGCGACATCGCGGTGAATGCACATTGGAAGCGTGTATCCGTCATCGCAATTCTGACGTATCACCTGGCGTGATGGTATTGGGTGCCACTGGTTACATGTCTCGGTCACCTTTTGTTCGTATTGCAGCACTTTGAACAGTGGACGTTACACTTCAGATGTGTTACGACCCGTGGCTCTACCCTTCATTCGATCCCTGCGAAACCCTACATTTCAGCAGGATAATGCACGACCGCATGTTGCAGGTCCTGTACGGGCCTTTCTGGATAGAGAAAATGTTCGATTGCTGCACTGGCCAGCACATTTTCCAGATCTCTCGCCAATTCAAAATGTCTGGTCAATGGTGGCCGAGCAACTGGCTCATCACAATACACCAGACACTACCGCATTTACTCGAATATAAGCCGCACTTTTTTTCCAATTGTTGTTATCCAAAAAACCGCCTGTGGCTTAGAATCAAGTGCAAAGTAAGCGGAAGTTCTGAAAAATGTTGGTAGGTGCCGCCACAACTAACTTCTGCCATCATATATGTGTAGCGCTACACAGGCATACTTTGCAGGCACAAAGATAAATACTGGCACCAAAACCTCTGCGTCATTATCCAACGAAGTAAATAGAAATTCCGTATTCTACATCTTCGAGTATAGCATCCTTTC
This sequence comes from Schistocerca piceifrons, assembly GCF_021461385.2. NCBI lineage: Eukaryota > Metazoa > Arthropoda > Insecta > Orthoptera > Acrididae > Schistocerca > Schistocerca piceifrons. The sequence continues at coordinate 139,017,746 of NC_060141.1, read as the reverse complement.
AAATATTCGTAGCAACAAAAATAAATTTCTTTACACAAAAATACCAACAATGCACAAAGCTTTAGGATTGTTGCACGAGTTGATACGCTGCGGCTCATTAAGATTTCATGTAGCGGCACCTATTGCTTCGTGGAATTTTGTGAAGAACTTTCATTATAGTGCCAATTTCAATAGGGGATTTATTTCTTTTGCGGAACAAAGTTCTAATCGTGCGGCAGGTTTGCGATACAGGATTGATGAGAGCAGCATCAGGCGATGGTGACTGCAGAGAGACAAATTATCTGAATGTTCAAGTAGAAGGAAAGCATTTAGTGGGCCAAAGTGTGGCCGATATCATGCACTAGAAGTGATTTTAAATGAATTTGTTAAGGAACAGTGTCAGAAATTTCTGCCTGTGAACACAGAAAATTTAAAAATTAAGGCACATGAAATTGCTAGAGAGCAAAAAATTCAAAAATTTAAGGCTAGTCGCAGCTGGATTGATCTGTTTATGAAGCACTGGGGTTTTTCACTTCAGAGGCAAACTTCAGTTGCACAGAGGCTGCCGAAAAATTATGAAGAAAAACTTGTGGAATTTCAGCACTTCATAATTAGGCGGCGCACAGAAAAGCAATATCTTCTTGGTCAGATACGAAATGCTGACCAAACTCCCTTATATTTTGACATGCCGTCAAATTATATGGTTGACGCCAAAGGAAAGAAAGGCATAAGTGTTCTTACATCGGGGGTGAAAAGCAGTGGATGTCCGTCATGCTTGCTTGCACAGCAGATGGACATAAATTACCCCCATTCATAGTTTTCATACGAAAGATTTTACTGAAATCAGAATGTTTCTAAAAACTGTAATTGTACGAGCAAATGAAACTGAGTGGTTTTTGGAGGACATGGTGCTGGAATGAATTGGGCGTGTGTGGAATCATTGCCCCGGCGCAATTCTTGGTTTACGCAGTCTGTTGGTATTAGATGCGTACGCAGGCCATACAACACCTGCAGTAAAACAAAAATTAGAGGAAAGCAAAACAAACTTGGCAGTAATTCCAGGCGGGATGACTTCAATTCTGCAACCACTTGACGTCTGTTTGAATAAACCACTTAAGGGCAAGCTTAAACACATGTACACAGACTGGCTTTTGAAAAGCGACAGACAACTGACACCAACGGGACGTGTAAAATGCGCAAGTGTGCTAATGGATTTATGATGCATTGAAGTGTGTTCCAAATCAGACTGTGCAACATGCATTTAAAAAATGTTCAATATCCAATGCACTAGATGGTACAGAGGATGATACTCTGTATGAAGAAATGAGCAACAAAGAATCGAGTGATAGTTATTCAGAATCATGATTGAGATTTTAAACATTTCGTATAAGATGTATTACAAACCTAATAAAATTTTGTTTTAAATTTCAGCATTTAATTTCTACGTTATTTTCATTTTTATAAGTGTTGCACAGGGCAGAAAAGAGTGGAGAGCTGCATCACACCAGTCTACCGACTGAAGACAACAACAACACACTCTGCATTTTAACTCATCTCTAAAAATCTACTACGAAAATCCAACTGGCAAGACTGTTTGGGATGTATGTCAACATGGTCAACTCTATGTTCTGAATTTTTTCCTACCTGTGACAAGATATGATTCCTAATAGGAGCTTTTATGAATCGTGAGTCACATGCAGTATTATCTTCACCAAATGAATAATATGAATGTAAACATTATGCCATGTATTCTTTCGTGTTTGCTGCTATCTCATTTAAATCCTGTCTGCCTAATAAAACTACGAAACTAGAGTGAGACAACAGCAAACGCGGAAGAATATACATATTATGTCATGTTTATAGTCGTATTATTCTTATGCTCAATAGTGACACAGTCAGAAATGAAGCATTGCAACTGACTAGATTTTTAAATCTAAGATGACTAATTTCTGGGCAGAACGTATTGAACTAAAGAGGCGTCTGCAAAGATTTTCGAACGGAGAAAACTTTTCGCTAAACTCTCGTTCAGAACATCATCTATCATACGCAGTCTATTATTTGGTTCTTGTTGATCATTGTCAAAGAAAGCAGCAGTGTAAGTAACAACAAATAGCAGTCTCTTGCCACTGTTTTGCTAGTGAGACGACTCCTCTCTTTTTTAAATTGTAAGTGGCCGTATCGCGCACAAAAGCGAGCCATGCCACGAGCGGCGACAAGTCGTAAACACTCACTATCAGAATGCGACAAACAACGCATGACACAGTACAATAATGTATTTTCAGCTAAGAGTGACGTAAACAACTATAACAAAGAGAATGGCACTTATCAGATCAAAGCAAAAAAAGCAATTGATTCAAACCAGAAGAAGCACGTGAAATAGGAAGGGTACCTGCATAAATACAGACAGAGCAACTGACACATTATGATGGCTAGCTGGTAAAGCTTAACTGATAAGCTTACGACTCAAACCAAACTACTGTAGCTGAATCTTTATCCATTAGACCTAAATTGTGTCTCATGTTACACTGTTTCAATTTGGAGGTGAGGTCTAAAACTTCCCTATCCCCTTGAATTTCGAGTCTCAAATTTCAGGTGTGGCTTAGACTCGGGAAATTTTTTTTCCCCTTGATTTCAAGTCTCATTTTTCAGGTGCGGCTTAGATTTGAGTAAATACGGTACTCTTGATGAACCGTGGTATCGTGTTGAAGGTGCATGGGCAGCTGTACCTGTACACGCCATCCAAGCTCTGTTTAATTCAATGCCCACGCGTATCAAGGCCGTTATTATGGCCAAAGGTGGTTGTTCTGGGTGCTGATTTCTCAGGATCTGTGCACCCAAATTGCGTAAAAATGTAATCACGTGTCAGTTCTAGTATAATATATTTGTCCAATGAATACCCGTTTATCATCTGCATTTCTTCTTGGTGAAGCAATTTTAATGGCCAGTAGTGTAGTTCAGAAAAGATGGTGTGGGGGGGGTTGTTAAGCAGGCATTGAAATCAAGCATATTATGCTCAGCAGTTTGTCCCCCCACTGGTTGATCAAATTTACTTCTGTCCCATTTTGTGGTGGCCACTCATTTGGATGGACAGTCGGATGGTGGTCATACCCGCATAAAATGCTGTGCAGGAATTTCAGCTGTGCTGTTGTATGACAGGGCTGCTTTCACAGATGGCCTTGCATTTGTTGGAAGAGGATAAACCTGTAACAGGACTGGAAGATGATTTGCTACATTTGTGAACTGGATAGGTTTTGTGCCACTACCCACAACTCTTATCCTTCTCCCAGCAACTCCCTTGAGTTATGCCTAAAGTTACTTCAACATCTGAAGACTTTTCCCCATTGTAGATGACATACGGTATTCTGTTTGCTAGAAACTCTTCGGTCCAATTTCACAATTGGTCTGATATTTGGTACACTCTTCAACTTATCAAAGGACTCAGACCCTGTCTTGCTGTCCTTTCCCATCTGCCACATCTCTCAAAACTCCCTCTGAATACCCCATGAAACCCTGATCCGAAACAAACCCACAACCTATCTACCAAAGACCTCAGTCCAACAGAAGTTTCAATCCCATCAAAAGGCCTCACACCCAAGTTCAATTATGCTGGACTCATCAAAAAACTACTCTTCCTCTCCCAGTCCCTACAGTGGTAACCCTCTCTTCCTACCAATCCCTCCAACCAAAGTCAACCTAACCCCAATATTGAATTGTGTTTCTACCAGTTCATATCACATTCACACTATAATCCCCCCCATCTAATCAACCGCTGGTTACCTTCCAGGAATTTATTACCACTAATTTAGCCTCAGCATCTTTCTTCAGGTACCTTCCTTCATTGGAAGAAAGAACAGCCATCTGCAACCTCTAGGCAGATCCTGATATAATAATCCTCCCTGCAGACTAAGGTACCACCACTGTAGTGAGGAATCACAGCAATTAGCTAACAGAAGGCATCCTCCAACTATCTGTGTCCAACTAAAAGTCCTGCCACAGTGATCCCACCTCAGAAGTCCAGTATAACCTCCAAAATCTGCTCAACTTCAACGTCCTTCCCAAAATCCATAAATCCAACAAACCTGGGCGCACCATTGTAGTTGGTTACTGTGTTCTCACTAAAAGAATCTCAATTCTAGTCAACCAACACTGCTGGCCAACTGGCAGTAGCTCAGGATCTCATATTTGAGATAAGAAAAACTTTCTTTATCAACTCTCAATCATCCCCATCCCATTATCAACTGGATTCCTCCTCCTCAATGTTGATGCCACCTCCCACACAGCAGCATCACCTAAACTTAGGATCTTGATGCTATCAAACACTACCTCTCCCATGGGCTTCCCTGCTCCAAACCCACCACCTCCTGCCTTACACTAATTACACCAACACACATTACTGGTTCTCCTTTGAGGGGAAGATATGCAAAATAATCTGTAGCACAGCCACACACAATCACATTCTATCCTCCACTGCCAATCTGTTTATGGACCATCAAGAGGGATCCTTCCTAGCCACCCAAAACCCCACACTCTTGTCAGTTTCGAGTTTATTGATTAAATCTTTGTGGTGCGGACCCGGGTCAAGACACCTCATCCTCATTCCTCCGTGGCCTTAACACTTTCTCTCCCCCTCGCTTCACCTAGCTCTCCTTAGTCCCATGTGCCACCTTCTTGGATATCGACCTCCACTTCTTTGATGATGCCATTCATACTTCTGTCCATATCAAGCCCACGAACCAGCAATAGTACTTGCATTTTGACAGCTGTCATTTCTTCAACACCAAAAAAAAAAAAAATCATTCTCACAGTTTGTCCACCCATGGACAGTGCATCAGCAGTGATGAGAACTCCCTTGCCCAGTGTGCTGAAGGTCTCACTAGTGCCCTCATACATAGGCTCAAAATCTAGCCTGCAAACGAATTTCCTCTGCTTTATCCTCATGCATCTCTAATCTTCCCGATCGCCCCCCAAGATTCGTCTCAGACTCTTTAACAACTGAAGCATATCTTTTGCCAGGGCTTCAACTGCCAATCATCATACTGGGAAATGAGTGATAGCCTAACCACAATCCTCCTCATACTTCTTAAAGCAGTATTCCACCACCTATCTATCCTACACAATATCCTGATTCATCCTTACACCACTTGCACTCCCAATCCCTTGCTACCTGTGGAAAACCCAAGTGTAAGACCTATCATATGCACGTGGCCAGCACATTTTACTCCATTCCCATCACAGACTTATCTTATCCCATCATATGCAGGGCCATTTGTGAAAGCAGCCCTGTCATATACCAGGTTACTGCAACTGGTGCACAACATTATACATGGGCATGATATCTAACTGGCCTTTCTGTGTGTGTGTGTGTGGGGGGGGGGGGGGGGGGGGGTGCTGCTATGCATGCAATCTGGCTCTAATATAACACTTGTTAAAAGAAAACATTTTTACGAAACCTACTACCTGGTTCCAGCAGTAGCAGCTATATAGACTTTAAACTCATTTATTGTACATGGTATAATACGGATTTTGCACATAGCCCGTTTTTAAATTAGTTTGTTGCAACTGCTTCAGTATTATTAGATCCTTCATGACTGCGAATGTTGACTGGAGAACATTCAGTCCTATTTCTGCAAAGTTGTCAGAAAATAAAACATAGATTTTTCATCCATATATGGATCATGATGCAGTTAAAATGCAACTACTGAATAAAATTGCAAGATTAATTCAACACTTCTAATTCTGAAGAGCAACAAACACTGAAACCAACTCTTCCCAAACAGTTTGCATTTCAGCAGCCACCAGCAATCAACAGCAAATAGAAATATACAAGAGCACAAAAAAGTCTGAAGCAAGCAGATATCTGACACCTGGAATGTTGGATTAACCCTTTCCACTCCAGTGTTGATTGCCACTCGACATCGCGAAATTTGTTTTCCACTCTGATGTCGAGCCTCATTCGACACGACTTTTCGAAGCTCTCAGATGTGTGTTGAGTCTACTAGGCATTACTGCTGCAGTGTACTGCCATCTAGGAGAACTAGTGTTAACTCGGTGTCAAACAGTGGCAGCTGTGTTAAGTCAAAGATTGTAATTATTATGTTCAAGTCCATGCGCTCGAAATGGCTAGTTCTTCATGTACAGTCCTTTCTGAGGAAGAGATTTTAGATCTTTTAGACCAATCTCTAAGTGAAAACGAGAGTGAAAATGATTTTGATTATGATAGTGATTCATTTCAAAACAATTCGAGTGACAACGACGAAGAAAACAGTGACAATGTGCATGTTTCTAGTGATTCAGCAGAGGATTTGTGGCGAATGTGGAGCGACACTGACACTGACTTCACAGATTTTCCTTTTGACGAATCAAAGTGTGGTTTTATAACAGAAAGTAGTTCTGTTCCATCATCGTCCATCGGATTCTTTCAATTAATTTTTACAGATAACCTATTTCAACAAATAGCAGATGAAACGAATAGGTATGCTACTTCAAAAATACGTAAAGTGACACCACTTCCACAACATTCTGCATGGTGGGACTGGAGAAATGTTACCATGGAAGAAATGAAATACTTCCATGGTGTGCTACTGAATATGGCATTATAAAAGTGTAAGAACTTGCAGGAATTTTTTTTAAAGAGAATGGTTACAATCATCCAACTTCTTTCCAGACTGTTTTAGTTGCCGACGATTTATGCAAATTTTCTGGGCACCTCATGTTTCTAATCCGACGAGTGCTACACATGTCAACAGTCAGGTTCAGTCACGTCTGAGTAAAGTGACAAATGTACTGAATTACTAGTCTGGCACGTTTCTCGAAATTTATCAACCATATCAGTATTTAGCTGATGATAAATCTACAGTATCGTTCAAGGGTCGTGTGTTATTCAAAATGTACAATCCTCAAAAACCAACAGAATGGGGACTCAGAGTTTATGTAATTTTGGATTCATCAAATGGTTATACCTGCAGTTTGATACCCTATTTTGGCGCTGTAACAACTGAGTCATTGATTTGTCCACACTTGAATTTTTCTGAGAGAATAGTTCTTCAGCTGCTAGCTAATATCAGAAATGCTACAGGGCAATTAGGGTATCATTTGTACACTGACCGTTTTTATACAAGCGTTGCATTAGCTGATGAGCTGTTGAAACAGAACATGCATCTCATAGGAACGATTCAATCGCAAAAACCTTTCAGCTGCAATCGAGAAAGGAGCTCTGCGTGTAAGGAAGCACGAGATAAAATGCCTCCGCAACAACAAAACGATGGTTCTGGCATGGCAAGATAAACGAACAGTTCTCATGCTTTCTACAAAAGCCAATAACTCAGTGTCACTTACAGAAAGGAAAGGGAAGAAATAAAGAAACCAAATGTGATTATTGATTATATTTCAAAGACGGGTGGAGTTGATCGATCTGACCATTTTATTTCCAGTTACGATTTTCTAATGAAAAGTCTCAAGTTGTGGTGAAAACTATACTTCTGACTGTTGGAGGTAGGACTTGTAAACAGCTATTTACTATACAAGAACCACTGTGAGAAAAACAACTTGACAATACCGTCTCACAAAGCATTCCGTGAAAGTGTTATAAGAGGATTAGTTGCCGAAGAAAGAACTCAAGGGCAGAAACGAGGACGTCGTTCAACTTCTGATGACGAGCAACGCTTGAATGGAAAGTTGCACATTATCAACAAGCTTCCTGGGAACAAGCATAAGGATTGTGCAGTGTGCTCAGACAGAAAAAAGAAAGGTGGCAGGAGTGAAACTGTGTATTACTGCGAAACATGCTCACAAACCCCAGCTCTCCACCCTGAAGAGTGTTTCAAAAAATACCACACAATGGAAAGTTTTGTACTGTAAAAGCTTGCGTAAATATATGAATGAAAGCACACATTTTGTTTTAATGTATACCCCAATTGTTGGCCAGCGGCCACATTGTTTCCACAAGCGATCCGCGCAAATCTCTGCGGAGCACTGCCGCCCAGGCTGCGGTGATTTAAATAAGAGTGCGCGGAGCCGCCCTGTGTCTGCCTTACAGAGTGCAAAGGGTTAAAACACAAAAGACAGAAAAAACTAACGTAACAATAAAAAAGTTTCCAGAAGCTTACTATTCACCAGAGAAAGACCACAGATGATTCACCCCAGCAAACTGTCACAATATTAACTGCAGGTGTAACAGAGATATGTACAGCAATATATCCATACAAACTTAATAAGAAGAGCTAATTAAGAAACAAACAAGTGAAATACAAAAACACCTTTCTTGTTTGTTAGGTGCAAGTTAAAGTTTTAGTTTCTTAACTGCAATAAGGTCATGTAATTGTAAGCGGTTACCTTATGTTTCCAAATAATTTTCTCTGGCTTTTCTTTGCTCACAGCACATATGAAACCACTTGGTACAATGATCTTTAGTTCAAAAGGCAGTGTGACGTCTACACTAGCAGCACCTCCACAATCGCCACCATTTTCTTTCATGTATTTTATGTCATGCTGACCAACACTAAAATTCCAACTGAAACAAAAGTTTGAACTATTGTTAGAAGCTATCCTATTACATTTCTGATGAATTTTCAGGCCACATTGTCATTACACAGCTTAAATATATGGTTTAGACCAAAAAAAAGACTACAACAGACAGTCTCCTACTGAAATTCTTAAATAAATACATAAATAGAAAACACAATCTAACTGTACAGTAATAATAAAAAATAAAGGCTTCCTTAACACTATGTATGAATCACAATAACAAGAAAGATAATGTGTTGAATGTGATAAATTTAGCAAAAGTGATGGATAGATTGTACCTCGACAACCCAAAAGTTAAAATACAATTCCAGACAATGAATTCATGAGGAAACATAGAACTTGTTTTAAAATGGCTATATCAATTAGATGACATACAATAAAAATCAGTACAGCATTTCTTCTTCTAAAATATCCCATAATGAAGCACTTCTCTTGGAATGAACTGCACCTAGAAACATGCCTCCTGAGAGCTTATTCTATGGCATTCCCAAATTGCTTCACAGTTGCAGCAAAATTTTCCCAATGATCCAGGAAGATATTTATATATTTTTATTCTTGTTATAGATCACAAAATTTTTATTTGATTTTATTTGGCCACATTATTAATTTCTGTAATAATGGCCATCTTTAGACCCACAAAATGTAGACATCTTGTTGTAGAAAATATACCAAAATGTTATTTTATCCATGCTGGATCTTGTGAGCTCTGCAGCCGTTAATGACAGTCAGTGAATGATGCAACCAGCCGCAAATTGCATTTCATGATTCACCAAACATACCAAAATTACAAAACAAGGTATCAGAAATCAATTTAAGAATAAACTAAACAGTCGCATACCTGAATACACACAGTTTGCTAATCATATTCAGTCAGCATGTGGAAAAATGGTACAGTCACAATAACGAGCCAGACAAGGTTTGTCATACACATATAAAATTTAACAGCCCGATGCACAGTTGTAATAGACATGCTGAATCTGTGAAGGAACTTATTACACTTCCGTGTGGCAGCAGGTCAGTCACTGCTGCACTATTACAACTGTGCATGTGGTATTTAAATCTTATACGTATACAATGAAACTTGTTTAGCTCATTACTGTGATTGTACCATTTTCACACACATCAACTCAATGTGATTAGAAAACTGCATGTACTAAGTAATTTCACTGTTTCATTTATGCTTAAATTGATTTTAGATGCCTTATATTGTAACTCTGGTGTATTTTGTATGACAAGATGTCTATATTTTGTATGTCTGAAAATGGTCATTATCAACTGAAATGAATAATGTAACATATAAAAAAAATTTTTTTTGGCAATTCATACCTGGAATGAAAATATTTAACTATGGCACTCCTTTTCAGAAATCAGAATGGTAAATATGAGCACTCTTACTCACTCACTGCTTGGAAATGAGCACTCGCAATCAAATGGGGGTGGGGAAACAGCTTTATGATCATACTTTGAATCGACTTTCCCCTCCAAACCATCTCCTGCTCGCTATTAGTTGGCTGTTGTGGCTGTACCTTGAATACAAGCCAGTCTGCTTCAGCAAGTCCAAGAAGAAGGCTCATCTGTGCAATTCAGTCTTGAGGTCAAGACCGCTATTCCACACACTGAATTGTGTGAAGTTTATTATTCATGTCCACATGACAATTCCCTCGCGAGCAAACATTTCTCTCTTCCATGATGAAATTGTCATAAATAATAAATGCTCAAGAGAATTATATAGCTGGACACAGTTTTACATGAAGAGACAATGTGCAAGTGTCCAACCACTACAGATAAAAGAGGCACAATGTGTTTCATGAAAACATTGCTAACAAAGAACATTTCATGTATGATTCCAGATCCCAAATCCTTCAAAAGAAATACGGTTACAGAAAAAGGGTGGGGTGGAGTACCTGTCTGTTTAGAGACTAACTCAAGTCTCATTTCAGAAGATTACAGTCTTACTTTAATTTACTGTGCTGTTCATATGCTGACACCTCTGCAGATGCTCCTTCCAATGAGAAGTTGGTGTAGCACTCCAATCTTATAACATTGGTTTAATAACAGGAAGCATCAGTCACTATATGTGGTAAAATCTTCATCCCTCAAACATGAATCGCCACATCCCTGTTATCATAATTTTATTTTGTCCAGTTTTTCAGTTCCAGGCTGTGGCTCAAGGCACTGAACTTCTGCCTATTTTATAACCATTATATCTATGATAAATAAGCATTTTTTTTTTCCAAAATACTGCACTAGAGAATGCATGCCAACTGTGTCAAATACTGCTCAGTCACCTGGCAACAACAATACTTGGGACTATTATCAAACAGGAAACTATTACAGCCTAACTTTCTTAAATTAAGCTACAGTGTTTACATTCAAACAACAACTTTGGTCTCCAGATAAGAGTTTTCACTAGTAATGCTACACAATAATTACTATCTGTATTAACTGAAGTGCAGTCCTAAGCACACATGAGAAATTTTACAAAAATGAGGCTGATTACTTTCCAAAGTGTGCACCACCTCTCTGAGCTTAGTCTGCTCCAAATTAGCAAACACACTCCACTGCGGTTTGTTCGGTTAGTGGTACCTTGATGCCACTCACTCAAGGCAGTTATCTTACATCAACTCTCACATCAATGACAGCACAGTACCCCAAGCCATGCAGTTTACTGTATGATACAGATGTTGCAAGTAATTTACAGTATAGCGGTTTGTATGTGGTAGCTTTGTGTAGTACTAAAGTAGCAACAACATGCTCAACTTCTTTGTCAATTGCTTTACAGTTCCAAATTACTGTCATTTCTGAGATATTTCAATGGTTTATGATAACCATTGTGTTAATTGTAATGGTAATTACCCTAAGAACAAACAAAGGCTTAGTTAAAAACTGCAGAGTAACAGGTATGTCACAAAAGCAATGTTTTTACTTCTAAACGAGACTTTATGCAGAATAAATAATTTACACACCGCTCCTCACCCGAACGAGCTTCCACAGCCCTGACCGTCTGTGTCTGACGTTGTACAACAATAACATCTTGGCTGTAAGAGTTCTCCTTAGTATAATTTGTGCATCCTTTCATTGAACACTCATACAACAGCTTCCCGGTTTTCACTTCAACACCGTATGTTCTGCTTTCCTTTCCACCTAGAAACAAACAAGTATGAACATCTCAGAACATATTCTACTGTACATGCAAAGATGGCAAATGGAGGAAAATGGGTAAAAGTATACGTCAGGATCAGTGGTGTATTTACATGTTTCATGCAAAAATACTGGCAGCACTCGCCCTGAGGTACAACTGGAACAAAAGGGGATGTGAAAGCTGCCAGTGCAACATCGCTAATGACAGAGGAGTGGGCAGACGATGTGTTCAGAAGCAAGAGAAGAAGGAATATTATAACACTGTCACATCAGTACACTACAGCCTCTGAAATATAAACACATTTGGAGAAAAGAGTCACATGACAACCAAGGTAACAAATCTAATTGCTGCTTGTTTCATTCACAGCAATTTATGCTGTGCTATTAGGTCTCAACCTAGCCACAACCTTGTAGTTTGTGACATAATTTGAAACGACAGACAAATATTTGTGACAACAGGGGAGAAGAATGCGAAAGCAACGAGCTGCCGACCCATGAGCATTAGAGAAATACTGCCATGGCTGGTACTGGCTCTGATCTAGACTTTAGCCCAGAAGATGTGTCTATCCCAAGTAAAACTAGTTCAATCTGATGAGTGAAAGTTTCTTAGGTTACATTCACACAAGGTAACAGAGATTATGGTTAAACAGCAGACATAATGGTTGAAAGAATGCATTTGTGAAGAAAAAATTTACAATGCAGCATTATTAATAGAGATTTACAACAAGATTGTAAAGAACTTTATTTCTTTACAAAATATGTAAAATATAAATAATTCAACAACAAGAACTGCTGTAAAGATGCTTTTAAGCAGCTGATTAATAAGTTGAATTTACTATTTTGACATTCTAACCATCCTATTATTTAAGGCAGACTAGGTTTAACAAATTTTCCTTTTATCGATCAGATTTCTGGGACTTGTTACATCTTTGTTAATGTTAATGTGGAATGACATGTGAGCTTGAGATGACTGGAAGTGAATCAAATGTTACTCACAACTATCCTACTTAATAATGCTTGTTAGGTATGTTCTTCCACATAACAGTCAACACCATCGCTTAGCACGTTCACTGCTGCACGCCTAGTGATAGACGTTTAACCACTATAGTCTGGGAGACGAGTCTTTGGTATTGACAGCTCGGTAGTGTCTTTCCGTTGCCTAGCGACCGCAGGCAGGCAGCCAATGATGCCCTGACTTTGAGCGGGTAGCAAGGGCCACGTTGCCGCTCTGAAACCCGGTCGCACGCACTTATGAAACTTACCAATGTCTCGTGTGCAGGCGGTGCGGTTGTTGGTCGTTTGTCGTTTGTCTGAAGTTGAATTCGCAGTTTATTTCGTTTTTATTGTTTTTAGTGTTTCTTTGTTTATGTTTCGTTGTAAACAATGTCTAGTGCGGCGGGTAGTACCAGCCCAACACAAGAAGTGAAACGGAGGAAGAAAAGTGTGCTACACACCCAGGCCCACGAATTCGTGTGCTCTGTGAGGGATTACTCTGAGAAAGAAAAGGACAAAGGTGGGCCCTTAATTCCTGTTGTTCAGGTTGTGAAGAGAACTGCAGCAGCATTGAAAATAAGTAAGAACACTGTTGTAAAGATAGGGAAAGAACAGTATAGTGTAGATTGTGACGAGAGTGGCACAACAAAGCTGCACACATCAGGGAAGAAGCGGCCGAGAAATAAGCAGGTGACAGCTTTGGACGATTTTCAGAAAGACGCTATTCGTCGTCATATATACAGCTATTATAAGAGAAGGGAACATCCCACTCTATCTAAATTACAGGTGTCGCTTCAGAAAGATGATCTTTCTAAAGGGAGCAAATATTCATTGCGTACAGTGTTGAAAGACATAGGCTTCAGCTATTCACTGTTTAACGGACGCAAAATATTAATGAAAAGGACAGATGTAGTTGCATGGCGGTGCAGATTTCTGCGCAGGATCATGGGTGTGGAATTCGAAAGTATAGTGTGGTTAGATGAAACTTGGGTCAATGCCAGCCATTCTTTACGTAGAGGCTGGAATGATGGAACGCCCGACGGGACAATGGCAGTGCCTGTTGGCAAAGGAGGGCGTATTATTGTCTTACATGCAGGAACATCGAAAGGTTTTGTGCCAAACTGCTTGAAAATGTTTCGGTCAAAAAAGACGGGAGATTACCATGAAGAAATGTACAGTGTAGTATTTCAAGAATGGTTCGAGACATCGCTTATGACGAATCTGACAAGTTCATCAGTGATTGTTATGGACAAAGCGCATTATCATTCCGTTGTTCACGATAAGGCACCAACCTTGGCAACAAAAAAAGACGATATCATTCAGTGGTTGAAACGGCGAAAAGTAGATTTCAGAGAAGATTTAAGGAAGGCGGAACTGCTCGAAATTGTGGCACAAAAGAAACCCCAATTTCCAACATATATAATTGACGAGATTGCTAAAAGGCACGGGCATGAAATCGTTCGGCTTCCTCCATACCACTGTCACTTCAATGCAATTGAAGGAGTGTGGGCGCAGATAAAAAATTACATTGCTGCAAACAATAAAAAATTCACAATCTCTGAAGTGGAAACTCTCCTTCCAGCAGCTATCAATAAAGTGACAAGCAAGACGTGGACTAAAATTGTAAACAGCACTGCAAGTGCCATCAGAGAGGCAGCCAAAACCGTAGGGGTTGTGGAAGAATGCATCGAAAATTTAATTATACATCTGGGAGAGAGCAGTGATAGTTCGAGTAGTGCTGAGGAAGACAATGTCAAATCAGATTCTGACAGTGATGTGAGTGGTGTTTTTCCATTACAGTAACTACAACGTATTCAGGAATGTGAAGAGGGAGTTTGCTATCGATCTACAACCAGATCATCATATTGTGAGTACTTTCTTCAGATTATAACTCTTAATACGCTGACCAATTATTCTGTAGCTTGTAGTAGAACAAATTAATAATGCTAATACTTAACAATGGAAACCAAAACTGCTAATGTTCAACAACTTGCGAAAATATTTTTCATTTCAGTTGTGAAGTTTAACAAATAACTTTATTATGTTTCAGCATCTTAGATACTTGTACTAAATAGCTCTTATCAGTTTTCGAGTTAATATATTTCAAGCATCAACTTTAAATAAATTCACGCGTACCAATACGACTTTTATTTTGTCTCGCTTTTATTTCTGCTGCTAGAGAATGCGTGTAGCAGACAGCGCGCCGCGTGCTGTGAGCCACGTTCGGCAACAGCGCCGTCTGCCCGCCGGAACTGTCAGTACCAATCACTCGTCTCACGGACTATAGGCCAGGCAGGTACACACTGTTAGACTTGAGGCTCTATTGCGGCCACCAGCAACCACAATGTGTCAGGCATGCAATTCTGCTGCTGCTGCCGCCAGCGGTCACAAGGAAGTCAACATATTAAAGAACTTATTCCGTCAAAATACTGTGAAGTTTCAGAAACATCATTTAACATAACATCAAACAATCTCGGCAAACACTGATAGAGAGCTATATAAATCTCTATTTAGTGCCTTCTCCATTGTTTTTTAATTTTATTTATATAAAAGTAAGTGTATACCTGTCCCTTCTTCCCCCCAAGGTAAGTCTTTCCGCTCCCGGGATTTGAATCACTCCTTACCCTCTCCCTTAAAACCCACATTCTTTCGTCTTTCCCTCTTCCCTGATGAAGCAGCCGTGGGTTGCGAAAGCTTGAAATTTGTGTGTGTGTGTGTGTGTATGTGTGTGTGATTGTTTCTATCAACGTACCAATGCTTTCATTTGGTAAGTTACAGAATCTTTGTTTTTAGATATATTTTCCCCACGTGGAATGTTTCCCTCTATTATATTCATATTTATATAAAAGATGAGACAAAAATTATGGGAATTTTACTATTTCTTGTGGGGGTAGATGAGCAGGGCATGATAAGCTCTATATTGGGCTACCCAGAAAAACTGAAATTATATTTACAATGCAGTTAGCTTATAATTTCAGCCATCACACATCATCATTATCATTTTGAGACTCCAGTTTCCCTGGTGTGGTGTACACGTGCTTGTCATGTCCTTCTGTCTTCACACATCTTCTGTTCCAGGACAACTTCCCATTTGTGTCCTTTCTCTTTGGCATCTGATCTTACAGTTTCTATCCAGCATTTTCTTGGTCTTCCCTGTGGTCTTCTATCTGCAAATTCTCATTATGTGCCCATACCACTGAAGCCCAGATTTCTTTATGACGCTGGTAACAGGAACCTCAATACCAGCTACTTTTCTCTTCACCTCATTCCTGATTTTGTCCTTTCTAGTTGTTTGATTCATAGTTCTAATGAATCTCATTTCTGTTGCCTGAATTCTGCCGAAGCCTTTGTTTAGTAGGTTACATGTTTCTAAACCATATGTAAGGAATGGTATGAAATAGGTGTGGTACATGGTCGTTTTTGCTTTTTGTGGCATTTTATCATCCCAGAGACTGTAAAAATTAAATGGTCTCTGTGTCTTCCTCAGTGTTCCTTGCTTAATGGTGTTGTCTTGTAAGATCACGCTTCCTTGGTACTTGAAATAGGAAAAACATTCTACTTTGGCTCCTTCTGGAAATATATTTTGGTTGTTCCTTGCCTGTTGATGGTCATTTCTACTGTCTTTGTTCCACTTTTTGTTAGTCCAAAATTTTTGAATGTGTTGTCCCAATAGTTAAGTTTCTTCCGTGCTTCAGCTTCTGTCTCTCCCCATACTATCAAATCATCAGCAAAACCCAGGGCATTTGGTTTGCTGTCTATTTTCTTGATAGGTTTTATGATCTTGCCCATTTCTATTACAAACAGGAGAGGTGATAGGGAACTTCCTTGTCGGATATCTCTCTCTGTTTAAAACCATTCTGATCATCCATTGCCTATCTGGACACAGCTATAACACTTTTGGTACAGCATCTTGACTTTATCAGTTAGTTACTTTGACACCTTTAGGTCTTCCAAACATTCCCATACCTTGTTTCGAGGAGCACTGCCACACGCTTTTTCAATGTCTACAAATACAATCACAAGATTTCTTCCATATTCCCAGTACTTTTCAGTCAGCATTCTTACTAAAAAATAAGATCCATAGTACCTCGGTCTTTCCTGAATCCATGTTGTTCTTCTTCAAGAAAGGCAAGAGAGATTAGAGCCCACACAGAGGCATACTGACAATCCTTCTCTCCACGAACAATTCAAGACTGGAACAGAAGGGAGAACCGATAGAGGTACTCACGGTACCCTCCACCACACACCGTCAGGTGGCTTGCTGAGTATGGATGTTGATGTAGATATCTGTCTAAGTCTCATTTGTGTGATCTTTTATGACAGCTTCGCAGCGTGTGACAGCAGCATGATGCCTCTGTTATTTCCACTTTTAGTCAATTGCCCTTTCTGAACAGACGGATGATGACTCCTTTACTCCAATCTTCTGGGATTTTGTTTTCTTCCCAAATCACTGCTAACACTCTATATACCCAATTTAAGCCTAATATTCCAGCTGCCTTTATCATGTCTGAGCTGAGACCATCAAAGCCTGTCGACTTTCCATTCTGCATGCTTTTTAATGCTGTTTCTACCTCACATTGTGTTAATGGGTGTTCATTGGACTGGACTTCAATTAATTACTCTTCATTCATTGGTGGGTGTGTTGTCCTCATCTCTATTTAGCAGCAAATTGAAGTACTTTCTCATTCCATCCCTAATGCCTTCTTCGGTTCATATTAAGTTACTGTCATCATTTCCAGTGCACGGATACTTACATAATCATTTCATTTAGTCTTTAGAACCTTGTATATAATTTCCTACTTCCCTCACACTCTTCCACTATCCCTGTAGTAAAATCCTTCCAGCACTTTTCCTTTTCTTCCTGGATCAGTCTTTTTGCAGCTAGTTTCTTTCTGCTGTATTCCTGTGTTAGATGTGCAGTTGCTAATTCATTTCATCTATCATCTGTTTTTCATGGTCTAATTTTCTTTTCAGTATGTTTCTATCTTCTACTGCTGTCTTCATTCCAAGAATTCTACCAAGGTGTTTCCTTCTCTTTTGGTGTAGCACTCGTTTATCCACGTATGTATGTGGCTTCTTTAACAAGGGTTTCTTTTCTTAAAGACCATGCTTCTTCTACTCCTTTCTAAGTTTTGGGTAATTTGGCTGTTATTCATGCTTCATAGTTCCTTTCTTTTTCATGTCCTTCAACAGCTAAGTCTTTATCTTCGGCATTCTCTTTTGTTCCAATTTTGACACTTGATCATCTTTTAGGTCCGCAAATAATAGCCAGTGTTTGCTATCCAGGTGTTTGTTGGGTATGACTTTAACATCTGTAACATACTGAACAGTTTTTCTATCAGTGATGATGAAGTCTATCATAGTCTTGAGCTTGCCATCCCAGCAGTATCTCATTATTTTGTGACTTTCCCTCTTCTGATACCACATGCTCTGTATGATTGAGTTGTTTCGCACACAGGAATCAATTAGGTTCTCTCCTCCTCGGTTTCTGTTCCCATAACCATGAGGACTTATGGTGTTTTCACATCCTAGTCTTTCTTTACCAACTTGAGCATTCAGACTGCCCATAATGATGTAGTTCGCCTCTATTATTTGTTCTTCAAGTTCATTAAGGAAATGCTCTTTCGGCTCTTTGGTACATCCTGTCTGTGGTGGATCTATTTGCAAAACAGCATGCTATGTATTACCAGCCCTTAGTCTCATCTGGATGATTCTGTAGCTCATATATTTGACATCTATCTGAATGTCTACATCTTTATGGAGGAAAAGGCCAAATCCATTTTTGAATTCACTATTGTTACCACTCCAGTATAGTACATACCCTTTTCTCATTTCTCAGTGATTTCTTCCCACAGTTTTTCTACTTTGTCTCACCCAATCCTAATATTCTAAGCTTATGCCTGTCCATAAGATCTACTAGTTCTTTACATTTATTGGTGAGAGTGAGAATACTGAGTGTACCAATTTCCAGTCATTCCAGTCTGGGAGGGTTTTGAGTCTTCCAGTATCTTCGATGAGCATCAGTCATTTGCCCTTCATTACTTTGAGCATTAGAACTACTGTCATGTTTTGTGTTCATTCTTCAAGCCGAGGCTTAGTTTAGGTTTCAAAGCAGTATATATTTGCTCAGCTGCTGGCTTGCTAGGCCTAACACAGAAGATCCCTCTTCTCCACAAAGCAGTAGTGATCTCTTCTAATTATCTCCAGGGAGAACAGGTTACCTTATCTGCCATCTCCGCTGTTCCAAAGCTCTTCTTCTCTGCTGAGGATGTTGTTAGGGAAGTGGAAGATAGTTCAGTTTCTTTCTATTGGGATGGACACATTGCTATTCCAATGGGTGAAATTCTTCCCCAAAATTCACAATTTAATTTTTACCAACATATAACTGAATTCTGAATAGATTCCAAAGTTTCTGCGAATAACAGTTCAGAGAAAAAAGGGGTTTGTGAACACTAGGCTGCAACAGACAGCTAAAAACTGAGATGAACAGGATGTGCAAAATGGTTACGCAGGAATGGCTAGAGTAAGTATGTAGAAGTGTATATCACTAGAGGTAATGAAATATTACTGTATCTCATTGCTACCTATCAGAACCCCTCGGAGAGCATTAAAGGTAAACACCAGTCCTAATTGCACAATTGTAAAGTGACCTGTTTCCAAATTACATACAAAAATAACCACTATTTCAGTATACATATAATTCGAAAATGATGCTTTGCTGATTAACATTGTTCTTATGTGAAAAACACAATATGGTTCAAATGGCTCTGAGCACTATGGGACTTAACTTCTGTGGTCATCAGTCCCCTAGAACTCAGAACTACTTAAACCTAACTAACCTAAGGACATCACACACATCCATGCCCAAGGAAGGATTTGAACCTGCGACCGTAGCAGCCCCGCGGTTCCGGACTGCGCGCCTAGAACCACTAGACCACCGCGGCCGGCTAAAAACACAATATGAATGTGAAATTAATACTGTAACTAATCGGAAGAAATGTAGCACATGGTCAGGATGTACCAGTAAACCTATCATTATAAAATTACTACAGCAAATTAAATGGAACATATTAATAAAGCATGTTAATTGAATCTCCGATATATGTTAGCACTAAAATTCAGGCACTAGTTGATTTGTTATATACAAATTTAGAAATGTAATTGTTACCTGTAACATAATTAGTCAGAAAATGTTATATTAACTCTTAACTAAGTTGAAAATAGGTTCACCTTGTTCAGCACTGAGACTGTAAATTTTTAGCAATGTGTATCTCATATTTGGTTTAACTTTTAATTGTGATTTTACATAAAATTGTAATTTTCATTGTAGGTAATTGTTAACAAAAGTATAAATAGAGGTCACGCAGGTGCCTTGGGGAACTCGTAGTTTGGCTAGGGTTGCGAGCAAATGTAATGTAGGCTCACTCGTTTGTTGAGTGTTGTGAACTCTGTGTCGTTTGATGTCAATTTTGGGTACATGTGATGTAACCGGTACAGTTCACCAGGCTCGGACACCAGAGTCCTGGAAATATATTGGAGTACTTTGGAATTTATTTGGGAGTCTTCCGCAATCCTTCTCATAGGCTGCACAGCGATGAGACACGAATCCAGGAATTCTACAAAACCCCGAGAACCAAACAACTCTCGATGTTGGTAGAATTGACGTGAAAACAACAGCGCATCAACTAGGCATTACACAAAAAACATTTGCAACGCGGAGGTGGGAAAAGCCAAACATCTCAATGTGGTGAAGGAGCTGGGATCAAGTGGAAGACTGTGCAGAGGACGACTCGCAAGAATTCCATGTACAAGAGGAAGGAACCATAATCTTGTACGTTGCAGACTGCGCCACGGACGTCGCCAGGAGCAAACGTGATATTCTGGAATGACATCGTGAATGAATCAGATAAGTACCTCTTTTAATTGTGTCCTACAATTTTCTGTTTTTGTTTCATTGTGTGCGTGTGACAATTTCACCTGATAGGCAGGAAAGTGTTTTGTCTAGTGTCTAGCCACTTTGATCAAAATGAGCGAAACTCAGTTACGTCAAATAGGCATGACCACGCGGTCAGGCCGTCAATTTCATGCTTCAACTCCAAATGTACACTTAAACAGTGAAGCAAATTCCGTGAGCAGTAGTTGTTCGCCTTTTCATGGTTTTTTGGGAGCAAATCAGCAACTGAATTTAATTGATCAGATATGTCAATTGTTGAATAATAAACTAGAATAACTGGTAACTCAAAATAACCAATTAGGTAGCAACATTTAAGAGGTCACAGAAAAGCTGGACCAAAATTTAAAATCATTGAGAGAAGAAATCAATGCAACAAATAACAAAGTACAAATTGTTGCATATGACATAGAAAGGGTAGAAACCAAAGTTGACTGTTTGGAGGCTTTCACAATCTCCGAATTTAAAGAAACAAACAAAAGCATTGAATTAGTTAACGAACGTGTCAAAAACACGTAAGTAGTCGTTTTAAATGAATTAGTGAACCGAAAAGAAGAGTTAAAAATATTGCAGGAACTCATTGTTTCAGAAAAAGAATTGGTAGAGGAAAGATTGAAATTAAATTCTGAAGTAGTTTCTGATAAGATATCTCGTATTGACGAGAAAGCAGAAAGCATAACAATAGAACTGCAAACAGTCAGCTCTGAAGTTTCAAAATTGCAAAATAATATAATGCCCAATTTTGATTCAAACCAGATGTTTGTGCATAATTGTAACAATGTTAGTTAAAAATGTTACCCAGGTGATGCGAAATTGCATCCAGTTGACTTTGTGCATCAGTGCAAGGACAGTTTCCAACCTAACATGCCAGAGTCTGCTAAAGTTAAATTTGCGAAACGTTTTTTGGATGGTGAAGCCCTTACATGGGCGAACTAAAACATTAAAACAAATACTACGTCTTTTGCTGATTTTGAACGCCAATTCTTGGCAAAGTTTTGGTCGGAAAACAAACAGGCAAGAATAAAATCTGAATTTCTTAACGGTAGCAAATATCACACAGGTCTTGCAATTAGCATGCGAGAATTTTGTGAAAAACAATTAGGGACATTGTCACATTTGAGCAAACCTTTGGACGAACCGATACAGATTGACGCACTGAAACGGCGCCTACCACACCGTATTCAGTGGGGACTTGTTTATGGACCAGATGACAGTGTTGACGAATTTTTACGTCATGTAGACAAAATTGACCGTGCATGGCAGAATGATGACAGACAGTACAATCAAAACCTCAGAAACACTCACAATAGGAATGGGGGGTCACAACAATATAATGGACACAGAAATAAAACTGGCGTGGTAACCAAAACAGTAGTTACAACAGACACGAAAACCATCAAGAACAGAGAAACAGTAACCAGTTTCACCACAGCAATTCCAACCAGGGAAACAGGTAACCACCTCGTTGGGAGCCTGTCAATTTGAGGTGAATAGTTATGGCACAAACCAGGCAGATAGGAGGTTAAAGAGACGGAAACGTAAAAGCAATCATAAATGTAATGTAAATAGGGACTACTACTTAGATGATACTAGTTATAAGCAAAACTTTTGGGATCACATGTTGCGTGAATTGAATAATGCACATACTCAAGCAGGACCACAGTTTGAATTTAATGAACATGACTTAGCATTAATTGATGACACATTAACACCTGATGTAGACAGAACTTATGATATGTATGGTATCACTAGCCTGTTTTCTGATGAAGGTAAGGATAATGAGGTATCTATATTAGTAGAAATTGGTAGCCAAAATGAGGAAATAACACCTGACTTAGATAATGAAACAGGTAGCGATTTCAATAGTGTAACTTCAGATGTTGAACACGTAAAAGTTAAGGCAGATGTGCATGCAGAGGCATCACCCACAGATTATTTTGATGATGATTTTGATAAAGATAGTGTTGTGAAGGATGATGTATTTGACGATATATGTACACAAGAGAAATTAGATGGCGTTATTTATGTTGAAGTTATTGATAATGGTGTTGCAGCTGAAAGTAACTCTGAATGCGAATTTGGTTCACGTGAAGATATTAAGAGTGCAAACAATGTATTGGTACCAATTTGTATAAAAGAAATCTTAAGTAAATCTACTAATAAGAAGGAATAAGCTAAGTTGATAGGTGAGAAGATTTTGGAATCTACTATCAGTGAAAATGAAGTTTGTTTAGAAAATAATAAGGAAAGTGAAGTCATCAAATCAGATCCATCCATGAAATATAATTTTAAGTCTAGTGAAAGTAAGGTATCTGATTCATGTGTATTTGATTCCAGTCATAATGACACTCAATCTTATGTTGAGTCTGACATTGAAACCTGTAGTGAAGAAGTATGTAACAACATCGATACAACTGAATTAGAAAGTGACTTGCTGGCAGAGAATGTGAATAGTGGCCCAAATATTACCTTAGGTAGCCCTTATGTAGAAATAAGCATTAAAAATTGGTCAGGTCTTTGTTTTTTGATTGACACTGGCAGTCCCATTAGTAGTATCTCAGACAAGTTGAGGAACAGGATAAAAGACACGGAAAGTTACATCGAATTTCCAATCACAGGTGTACAGATTAAAGGTGCCACTGGCAAGTTTAGTAAGTTAATAAATAAACAAGCTTTAATTACATTTTCTGTTGGCAACATTAATTTTGAATATGGTTGTTTAGTTATTCCAGACCTCAATGAGCAAATGATTTTAGGAATGGACTGGATAGTTAAAGCAAAGGTGAGTTTTGATTGGCAAAATTCAGAATTACTGTTCACTGAATGAAAGACCAGTATTCAAGGAAAAGTAGTAATCCACTTAAATTCAAGTACAAGCAGTAGTAACCATATTAGGGAAATAGTTTATCCAGAGTGTAGCCATTACATGGAGGAAGAGGAAAATAGGGATCACAATAACCGGAATTTGGTTGATGATAGTTACTTCCTAACCATATCAGAAAAGGTAAAAGAAGCAAATGACTTGACTCAGTCTGAAAAGCAGGAATTAGAAAATTTTCTCTGGGAAAACTGCAACATTTTTTGTGATCAACCCGGTAAGGTCAAAGATTATGAATGTCATTTGAAGTTAAAGCCACACGAACCCTTTTTTATTAAGCCTTATGGGGTACTCATCTGTAAAAGGAAAGAAGTGGAGAAGGAACTCCAGAAAATGCAAAAATGGAGAATAATAGAGAGAAGTCACAGTCCATATAACAGCCCGATGGTCTGTATTTCAAAAAAGATGGTGGTGTTTGGCTGGAATTGGATTCACATCACCTGAATAAGTTTATAGAAAGAGAAACAGATCATCCTGAATCCATGGAGGAACTCCTATACAAACTCAATGACACAAAATATTTTTCTAGCCTGGATTTGACCTCAGGTTTTCATCAAATCACATTAGCACAGGATTCAAGGCAGTACACAGCCTTCTTATATAATGGTAAATGTTTTCATTATTGTGTTGTTCCGTTTGGGCTGAATGTGTCTGTAGCTGAGTTTATTCGAGCTTTGGATCATGTGATTGGAAGTGAACTACTATCTAAACAAATTATTTACGTGGATGATATATTAATAACCAGCAAAACTTGGGAGGAACACCTTGATACTTTGTACAAATTAGCCAATAAGTTCAGACAAGGTGGTATGACCCTTAAGTTAAGTAAATGCAAATTTGGAGTATCAGACTTGAAGTTTTTAGGCAATATAATTAACAGAGAAGGCATTCTACCTGACAGTGATAAAATTTCTGCAATTGTCCAGTTGTAGTGTTACCTTTTATTATCTTCTCCTCATTAGCTATTTAAACAACCTCGCTTTGTAATGTAATTTTAATTTTCACCCTAAGGCACATTCAACACATCGCCAAAAAATACATGTCTTTCGTATCAAGACAAGAGAGAGAGACATCCATTAGTTCTTCAAAACAAAAAACCTACACAAAAGTTGTTAAAAAAAAAAAAAAGAACAAAATTATTTACAAAATCTGTCGCTGGCGCAGCGCTCTTCTACGTGCGCGATCGTAAATTATAACTTTGCGGAAGTCAAAGTACCGTTACAATGCCTCCTCTACTGACACACTCTGCAAGCGAGCGTGGCAGTATAGAAAATATATATATATATATATATATATATATAAAAAAACAAAGATGAGGTGACTTACCGAACAAAAACGCTGGCAGGTCGATAGACAAACAAACACAAACATACACACAAAATTCAAGCTTTCGCAACAAATTGTTGCCTCATCAGGAAAGAGGGAAGGAGAGGGGAAGACGAAAGGAAGTGGGTTTTAAAGGAGAGGGTAAGGAGTCATTCCAATCCCGGGAGCGGAAAGACTTACCTTAGGGGGAAAAAAGGACAGGTATACACTCGCACACACGCACATATCCATCCACACATACAGACACTTCCTTTCGTCTTCCCCTCTCCTTCCCTCTTTCCTGATGAGGCAACAATTTGTTGCGAAAGCTTGAATTTTGTGTGTATGTTTGTGTTTGTTTGTGTGTCTATCGACCTGCCAGCGTTTTTGTTCGGTAAGTCACCTCATCTTTGTTTTTATATATAATTTTTCCCACGTGGAATGTTTCCTTCCATTATATATATATATATATATATATATATATATATATATATATATATATATATATATATATATATATATATATGAGAAAATAAGAAATTTACATATTACAAAAAATATTTCTGTGCACAATGCTCTTTGCATATCAGTCTTTGTATACAGTCTTTTTGGTGTGTATCTTCTTTAGGAGTCGTAACATTAATGTCTTTGAATTGCAGCGTATTATCGTTGCTTAGCACAGCGTTTGAATTCAGTTCACATGATTCATGTTTACAATGGAATTAATTCGAACAATAAATGTTTCTATTATATTGCTCCAATGTCTTTAAACGTAGTATCGGATTCTGAGTGTGTGTGTACTGCCTGCATCTCTTGCGTGTGACTTGAAGAAAATCCAAAGTTTGTTCAATGTGTCAACACGAAATTGTGATCTCCAGCAGTCGAATTTTTGTGGCGTCTACCGGGGTATAAATGGTCAATGAGGGCACAGGAAACACCTCACTGCCTACGACAGGTGATGAGCTTGTCTTTTACACCAACCTGAAGACCTGCCGGCTTCCACAAAACCATACACTTCAAAGCATATTGACACTACGTAAATATTGCTTGACCAGTGTTCCATCACGTTGGTTTATTCTTTGCATTTTCAGTTCCATTTATATGAATCATGTGCTACATGCACAAGTCCTTTGCAGCTCATTAACATCTCCTTAAAATACATTTCTTGATATAGTAAGTACATAAATATACAAATATTTACAATTAATCATTACATGAGATAGTTACATTGTTGTCATATACTACATATACAGAATTAAATGAAAAATATAGTAAATTTTTTACGTTACATTCAATATCATTGTGCTGACATGTGAATTACATTACATTGAAATATACATTTTATTTATTTTATTTGTTAGCTCTCTTTTTTTTTTCGTTACACTTGCAACATTTGACGATAATTGTGGCAACTCGCTAGAATATTCAACTTAAAATTCATCTTGCACCCTGGAATAAAATTTACACACATTTCAAGCTTCAAGACAGCCCTCTTAGGAGGATAGGTTCATGGGATGGTTGCTAACTACTACATAAATAGGCCTACTAGTAAAGTCATCCCCTACAGTGGACTACACAAAATAAAATATGATAAATAAAATACATGTTAACTTAATATAACGTAAAAGTTCCTATACCTAATACCGTTTCTAAGTGTGGTGTCCCCACTATTGCTGTTTCTAAGAGTGGTAGTTCAAGTCAATCATGTTCCTATAAAGTTTGTGTAGTTCATCTCCTTCCTTTCATGAGTATCAAGCAATATAAATAAATGTTTTACTTAATAAATAAATAAATCTTCTTAGATAATTGCTGCTGCATTCCATGCTGTATATCCATTCTGTATTTACCTTGTGGTACCTGTAAAATTCTATTCATAAATAAATATGTGTGTATGTCTCTCCATACTGTCAGATAATCACGAATTACATAATGTCAAATATTTCATCAACATGTATAAATTTTTCTAAGGAAAGGATGAGAGTATGAGCCGCAACAGAGGACTGACGTTTTGTTTTCTCCTTATTCTCCTTTCTATTTAATGGTGCATCAGTTCAGTTCAGTAGATGAGCTTTAATTATGTCATTAGATGACTGCTAAATATGTTCTCTTAAATAATTCTTCCAATCTGAAGTGTCAAGCCTACATAACTCCAAAAATTTCATTACAAGTTCCCATTAGATTAGTATTAAAGTGTTATAGATTTAAATCTTCTGGTATATTTCCAACAGTGGCTGCTGTAAATAATTCTTTCCACATAAATCTATATTTTCACCTTTAGTTATATAAATATACAAGACACCACATCAGTTATTATCTCAGGCATACCAATCTTTCAATAAATAATATTCTTTCCACTACTTTCATTCTGTATTCCATGAGTACATGTGATATAGCGTTCAAATCTAGTTTCTCTCCTCCCAACATATTCTCAATTACTCATAACATTCTCACCTATCCATTATTCATTCTTCACAAAATAACATATACTTATTCCTCAGCATTATATATATATATATATATATATATATATATATATATATATATATTATCCTCTTATTCATCACCACTTACTTTTTACTTCAACAACAACAACAACAACAACAACAATAATAATAATAATAATAATAATAATAATAATAATAATAAAATAATAATAATAATACCCTTTTCCCATCTTGTATTCCATTTACCTCTCTCCGTATTACTATTTGTCCTCTTATTAAACTAAAATTACATTCACTCATCTCACTCAGTCACTCACATCACTCATATCAACATTACTATTATCACATGCCTCCTAAAGAAAATAATTCTGTTCAGTTCTCTGCCTCCTCTAATGTGTATATGCCTCAATAGCAACTCCTCTTATAACCAAATATCTTATTAGCTATTGGATGGTTCACATTGCTTTCCAGACTTACCTGCATTCATTAGATTGTAAGTATCTGTATAACTTAAATGTAGGCTCATCATAACTGTATATCATATTAATTATCTTCTTTGTTTTACTGGTACTAGTAAAATCTACATCCTGATATAAATCTTTTTCTATTTTCTTACTGTCATCATATCGGAGAAACCAAATCGTCAGTTCCGTTGCGCTCTGCTCCCTATTGACTGTAACTCGAGCGCTTAGCTCGGTCGTCGTTCGTTTTCCAGCAAATTCGGTTGTTGCTGCGGGTTGGGTTCATTGCCCAACTCAATAATATTTACATTTCTGTCGCGCGTCACCCAAGTATCAGCTGTTTGGTTGTTGACATTACCCCGCGTCGCATTGGGAGTTCCGTTAGGTACAAATTGAGGGTTGCTGTATTGCATGTGTCGTGGCGGTTGTCCATTGTGATTTCCCCATACATTATTTCGCCCATGACTGTAACTGGTATTGTCATTACTGTTATTCCTGCAATACATGTTTGGATGTTATTGGATGTTGTTTCTCTGAAAATATCCTGGATGGTACCTGTTATCCTCTCTTCTTTGATCTCTATAATTTCGGTTGTTTCTTCTGTTGTTATTTTGAATATAACTGTTATTGTTCTGATTGTAATTACTGTTCGGATAGTAATAATTACTGTTTCCTTGCCAAGGCTGCGAGTTGTTTCTCCTAATATTGAATGGATTTGTCCCAGTGTAGTGTGAATTGTTTCTTTGAGTGTTTTGTTGTGGTGTCGGAGGCGGATTCCAATAGCCTCTGTCATTTCTGTTGTTCGTACGAGAATTGCTTGGATGGATCGGATACAATTGATTGAAATTCCTGATCTCATCTCTGTAAACAACATCTATCTCATCAACATAACTAAAAAAATTCTTTATGTTGTCCTCGGACACTCCTATTAATTTATCACGGTAAGGAAATGGTAAGTGGCTTTTAAGTGTTCTAATTACATCTGGTAAATCTGCTGGTTTTGTCCAATATAATGTTTTGTCTAGGTAGCGTTCAAAGTATTGTCGTAAAGTCTCTTTCTTCGGGTTGTAAATTTCTGGATTGTATACTTCTCGTTTTAAACTTTGCTGTTCTGTGATCGACCAGAATTCCTCAAGAAATGCTTGTTCAAACTGTTCAAATGTTAAACATCGTCTTTTAATTGCTGCTCCCCACTTAGCTGCTCTTCCACGTAACAAATTTGTAACATATCGAATTTTGTCAGCTTCTAACCAATGTCTCAGGAAAATACCATCAAAAGAGCAAATGAAAACAATCGGATGCACTTTGTCTTTCTCATCACATGAAAATGTCTGAAAGTATCCATGTCGTACTAATGTTTCATCAGCTACTCCCGATGGTATTATGGGTCCTGTATTTTGTGTCAAACTGTGCATAGTATGTGGTGATGTCTGATAGTAATTTTGATCTTGTGGTAGCATTGAAAATGGTTCATTGGGATTTGTATCACTCATTGGTAATTCTATTTTCGGCAGGGTGCTGGGTCTAGCATTATTATGATTCTCATTTATGTTTTGGTTGTATGTTATGGGTTTTGGTATCACTGACGAACTTGGTATTACATTCTCTTTAAGTTTACGTACCTCTTTCTGAATATTATATGTTTCTCCCTTTACTTGTTCCTTTGTCTTATCTAAAATGATCTGTGTCATTGTCTCAAACTTCTCATCTAAATAATCATCACATAATTTGCATTCATGTACAAGTTTTTCTGCTAGAGTTGTGTCATTCTTTAAAGATGCTACATCTGCTCTGTCTTCAAGCTTTTCTAACTTTTCCTGTAAGGATTTCTGCTCCAATGTTACATCATTTAATCTGTCTGAAAGGTCTGTAATCGTCAGGTCTAAGTGTTCTTGGTTTGTTTTTACGGAATTGTGTGAATGTCGTAATTCGTCAACTTGGGTACTGGTTTTCTGTTGTTCAAAAACTACTGTTAACAATTTCTCATTACATCGTTGTAAGTCAGTTTTTGTCTCATCACTGAATTCCACAAATACCTTTTCTTGTCTCGTAGCCGTGTCTGATAAGTCAGTAAATTTCCTTCCAAGACTACTGGTGGTTTCTGTCAAGTCGGCAATTTATCTCGATTGTTTTTCAAAATTTTGTTTTATGTCCTGTGTCAGTTCATCGAATTTAGTGTCAAATTTCCCAATGTCAAGTTTTAAATTGTCATTTTTCTTGTCTAAAGCGTAAAATCTTTTGTCTAATTTTCTGTTTTGGTCACCAAGTAACTTCAGAATCTGGTTGAGCATGTCAGAGTCCTGTGTCTTAGTTTCATCATTTTTTTGTGTCTGATTGATGTCTGGTTCTGAAGTTGACGTTGTCAATGTCACGTTTTGTCGCGTAGTACTCACTCTCCAATCGCCTGTATATCTGTTTAAATATAGGTGTTGTTGTCTTAATCGATCCGGTAAAATTATGTCTTGAACATCCTCCCTATTAAGTTCAATATTCATTTGACTGTCAGACATGTTTTGCAATGTGTCACTTTCACTAAGCTCGTCCATGGGGGTGGGGGGGGGGGGGGTGTATTGAAATATTACTGTATCTCATTGCTACCTATCAGAACCCCTCCGAGAGCATTAAAGATAAACACCAGTCCTAATTGCCCAATTGTAAAGTGACCTGTTTCCAAATTACATACAAAAATAACCACTATTTCATTATACATATAATTCGAAAATGATGCTTTGCTGATTAACATTGTTCTTATGTGAAAAACACAATATGAATGTGAAGTTAATACTGTAACTAATCGGAAGAAATGTAGCACATGGTCAGGATGTACCAGAAAACCTATCATTATAAAATTACTACAGCAAATTAAATAGAACATATAAATAAAGCATGTTACTTGAATCTCCAATATATGTTAGCACTAAAATTCAGGCACTAGTTGATTTGTTATAAACAAATTTAGAAATGTAATTGTTACCTGTAACATAATTAGTCAGTAAATGTTATATTAACTCTTAACTAAGTTGAAAATGGGTTCACCTTGTTCAGCACTGAGATTGTAAATTTTTAGCAATGTGTATCTCATATTCGGTTTAACTTTTAATTGTGATTTTACATAAAATTGTAATTTTCATTGTAGGTAATTGTTAACAAAAGTATAGAGGTCACGCAGGCACCTTGGGGCACTTGTTTTTTGGCTAGGGTTGCGAGCAAACGTAATGTAGGCTCACTTGTTTGTTGATTATTGTGAACTCTGTGTCGTTTGATGTCAATTTTGTGTACATGTGATGTAACCGGTACAGTTCACCAGGCTCGGACACCAGAGTCCTGGAAATATATTGGTGTACTTTGGAATTTATTTGGGAGTCTTCCGCAATCCTTCTCATAGGCTGCACAGCGATGAGACACGAATCCAGGAATTCTACAAAACCCCAAGAACTAAACAACTCTCAATGTTGGTAGAATTGACGTGAAAACAACAGCGCGACCGGGCATTTAAAAAAAAAAAAACATTTGCAGCACGGAGGTGGGAAAATACAAACATCTCAGTAAGATGGATGCTACCTACAGGAAAATTACAGAGACCTTCTAGATTTAGAGAAAGCTTTTAACAATGTTGACTGGAATACTCTTTTTCAAATTCTAAAGACGGCAGCGTAAAATACAGGGAGCAGAAGGCTATTTACAATTTGTACAGAAACCAGATGGCAGTTATAAGAGACAAAGGGCACGAAAGAGATGCAGTGACTGAGAAGGGAGTGAGACAGGGTTACGGCCTACCCCCAATGTTATTCAATCTGTATATTGAGCAAGCAATAAAGGAAAGAAAAGAAAAATTAGGGAAAAAAATTAAAGTCCAAGGAGAAGAAATAAAAATTTTGAGGTTTGCCAATGACATTCTGTCAGAGGCAGCAAAGGACTTGGAAGAGCAGCTGAAAGGAATCGACACCATCTTGAAAGGAGGACATAAGACGAATATCAACAAAAGCAAAATGACGATAATGGAATTTAGTCTAATTAAATCAGGTGATGCTGAGGGGATTAAATATGGAAATGAGACACTTAAAGTAGTAGAGGAGTTCTGCTATATGGGCAACAAAATAATTGATTATGGTCAAAGTAGAGGGGATATAAACTGTAGACTGGCAATGGTAAGAAAAGTGTTTCTGAAGAAGAGAAATTTGTTAACACCAACTATAGATTTAAGTGTCAGGAAGTCTCTTCTGAAAGTATTTGTATGGAATATAGCCATGTACGTAAGTGAAATATATACGATAAATAGTTTAGACAAAAAAGGGAATAGAAGCTTTTGAAATGTGGTGCTACAGAAGGAACATTGCAGATTAGGTTAGTTGATCTTATAACTAATGAGGAGGTACTGATAGAATTGAGAAGGAGAGAAAATTTTGGCACAATCTGACTAGCAGAAGGAATCAATTGGCAGGATGCATTCTGAGGCATCAAGGGATCACCAATTTAGTACTGAAGGGAAGTGTAGGGGAGGAGGGTAAACATCTTAGAGGAAGACCAAGAGATGAATACAGTAAGCAGATTCAGAAGGATGTAAGACTGCAGTAGTTACTCGGAGATTGAAGGGTGCGCACCGTATAGAATAGCATGGAGACCTGCATCAAACCAGTCTTTGAACTGAAGATACCAACAAAAAAAAAACAACAACAACATTCATTACTGAATCAAATAAAGCCTACAAGCATCCACCTGAATTTTCTACATCATATCCTGTCTTTGTTACGCATTTTTCCCAATGAATGGCAATATTTTGATGCCATCCTCAAAGAAAGAAGAGGGACTTGTGTACAGCCATTTGCGAATGAACTATTCTACTGCTCCATTCTCATCAAACTGGTGTCCTCCAAGGTATTCCTTCAGCAGTACAAACATGTAACATTGTTCGAATACATTTATTCACCAGACTGTGGATGGAGCCTTCTCAAAACGACCACAGGTGTGGTGCCTTCTTTCACAAAAAACTTTATGATCACACACTGCGCAACAGACTTCCGTACCTTTTGCTCGCACTTAGTGGCCTGACTCGTACCATTGCATCATGTTAACTGCAGCATTACAATGCTACCCCACCAACACACTGTCAACATCACCCCCATTTCCGTCCACTATCACAGCCACCAGATTTAAATTCCCATTCATATTTCATAAACTCTTACACATGCTACATTGGAGCTATTGCTCAGTACCTGGACTAAAGAATTTATTTTGTGTTAAGCACACTAATTTAAGACCACCATCATGGAAGGCAAAGATTCAGTGGAAGCAGTTGCTCTATTCACTGCTTCCCTTTCAAAACGAACATCAAATTATAAAAAATAAATGCAAATAAATGCTCCAGTTTCATATCCATGACCAGCATGAGTGAATACCACATGGGGCATGGAAAAGAGAGCTTTTCCACAACTTTTTAACAATTGCTAGCTATTGATACTTGCAACAATCAATTATAATGAATAATGCCACAGCATGTATTTCTTCTAGGTGAGGCAAAATACTTCAATGGCACAAACATTTTAGTGAAATATTTTCATGTATGCAATAATAACTGGTTCAGGTGAACAAAATATTTCTCACAATACATTTGCAAATCAAATGCTATTACAGAAATACAATATTCAAAAGCTGACATCCACAATTAAAAAAAAAGTGCAGTATGGAGAAGATGACCCATCACTTACAGTGACAAAAATGATATAAAATTAAGAATTTTTATTTCACCATAGACTAAGCTGACAGCATTAGAACCAGAATCCACTGAATTAAAAGATTAATATACATTACCTGCAATTAGCAGATCATCTGAAAAAATGAATGAAGAAGATTGGAGCAAGTTGTCAGCTGTTATCGGTACTGCTTCAATACTTTCACCATTAAATTTATACAGACCACCACTTAATGATGGAATCATTCTCACCCAGTGTCCATTATTTGATAGCTGAAGAGAGAAAAGCCACAGTTACTCACACAACACAGAATTGCAACTATACCTACAAACTGATTCAGGTCACATGTATACGTTTTCCCTGCCTGTTGCAAGCACAATTCAACATTTTGCAAAAGCTTCCATTACAGTCACAATAGTTTAATGTGTGACTTCTTGAAAAAACACTTACATTTTTATTTCAGCGCAAAACAACATTACCGTATGTGAAGCAAAAGCAAATAATTGAGAACATGCCGCCACTGTAAATGATACAGCAGCAGACTTAAAAATTCACATAACAAGGTACTGGTGAACTATTTTATTTTCAATTTTATGCTGATTTTACAGATGACTTGCACTCTAGAAGCTAATGCAAGCCATCTTTGAAAGGTATTATCAAGATTTGGAATACATTAATTATTTTTTCCTTGTTCTATAAATAATCTCCCCTCCCCAGCCCCCCCCCCCCTCTCTCTCCTAATAATACCTTGGGCATTTCTGAATCTTCTAGAAGTAGAAAGCAAGAAGAAAGGAAGATTAGGGTTTAGCCTACCACTGACGACGGAATCATTTGAGAGATATATAGATAGATAGATAGATAGATAGATAGAGATAGAGAGAGAGAGAGAGCACAGAAAGTTAAGAATCAGGCAGGAAGTGCAACAGTATACAGCATGCTGCTAAATGAGACGAAACAAAATTGTGCGGCCCACTGATAAGGAACATGCACAACATCATGTTTGAGGAGAGAGAGATTCTAGTCCAAGCTTCTAACTTCTGACAGTCAATTATCAAAGACGTCGTGTAAATTGGAATGTGTGGCAACAACTTTAATAGATGTATCGGTTCTGCACTCAGCAATGCATGGAAACACGCATTCATTCAGTACTTAAAGAGTGCATCAAAGTATGTCCCATATTATACATTGTCTTGGAAACAATGAAAGAGAGTAACATTTATCACCAGCATTAATGTTAACTCTGGTTTCAGTCAGCACTACAACATAATTTACATCTACATCTATACTCTGCAAACCATTCTGACCTACATGGCAGAAGGTATATACGGTTGAACCACATTCTGAGAGTTTCTTCCAGTTCCAATTACATACAGAGTGTAGGGAGAATGATAGCTAAATTGCAACTGGGCTATGGATATTACTGCATTTGGGAAATTAAAATATCAAGAAGGTGACTTACTTTTCCTATTTTCATTCACTGGTGTCTTTTGACACCATATTCTCGATATCTCTTCATTGAGGGAAAAGGTGTTTGTTGCACAGAAGCATGTAATAAGAATAACAAGTGATAGGCAATCTACAACAATTGTAGGCATACTTTCAATCCTGTTGCGCATACTGACAATAACATCACTGTACATTTATCCTGGTATGAAGTTTGTTGTCAACAATTCTTAACAGTTTGGAAATAACAGTGACATTCGTCATTCTAATATGACACACAGAAATGACTTTTCACTAGCCATCACTCTGTCTTTGTGTGGGACAGAGAAGAATGAAGTGGTCAGACACAAAAATATTTAACTAGTATAAAGAAATGACAGGTATAGTGAGAGAGGGAGCCATGCCACAAAACTTGAAAAACTGAGATTTTGACATTCTTAGTATACTCGTCATTTGTTGTCCGGCATGCAAAATAGAATGGTGTCACATAGTTCCCACGTTTCCTGCACAGATTTTCTAAGTTTGAAAATATGTGTAAGAGGAGGCACTATGTTGCCTACTGATGTCTGTTATGTTGGTGGCGAAGTTGCCAACATAGTAATGTTAACAAATGTTACAAAAGTCTATCATATGAGAAAGGTATGCTGTTATTTAATTTTTGCTTTTACATCTTTCCTCTTTTTATGCACAGTACATCTAAACTGTTATTTTCCTCCACTTTCTGATGTATATTTTATGTAATTCTTTTGGTAATGGAAGTGACATTTCTGGTAGCTGTACTACACAATATTTAAAAAAAAATACGGGTGCTTATGTATTCGAAAACGTTGAAAGTTGTTGTAGAAAAACATATTCATAACACAGGCAAATGAAAGAGAGAAAATGTAAAGAAGAAAAGGAACAGTGGACACGAATAAAATCATTAAAAAAAAAGCAGCAACTAAGCAACAAGGACATGAATGTGACTGTAAGATACTAAAAACGCATTATTTTGTGAGTTTTACAAGCTGCAAGAGTATAACAATCAAAACGCATACCTAAATGATATTATTGAGGATAATGATTGCAGTCAGGTGTATGCTAAAAAAAATGTGATGATCTAGGAGTGAGTAGAAGAAAGAACTCATTAGCTCGTCTGTGGCAACAGCTACTGGTACAAAGCTTAGAGTACATTCCAAAGCTTTTTGTGAAATATTTGCAGTTTGCAGAAGAGAGTGTCAACAGTTAGTGAAACAGGGGAGTGTGTAATGTTGGTGAAGATGTACATCATGATGAAGTAAGCAATGAACTTTAATACAACATATCTTGGCATCCTGCATATAGATAGAAGTGGAAAATACGGCAATGCATAGCTGCCGACTATTACGGATTGCTCGTAACTGTTATGGATTTATCACCTTAGTTATGGAGTCATGGGAAGTTACTAAAAAATTATGAAAACAGACATTTCATTATCTGACAGTGTTAAAAAGCCGAAAACAGTACGGTTTACATTTTGCTACTAAAATGGTTTACAGACTGTAATGATTTCCTTCCTGAGTACACAGTAAACTTGGCTATGAATGAATTAGTCACCACAGCTTACTAAAGGCACTTTTACACTGAGTTTGAAACATGTTCTGCAACACTGTTTGCAGTCAGTACTGGACTATCGATGTTCGCAACATGTTGCCAACATCTTGGATATACAAAATCAGTGTTCCACGGCTGTGAATGTACAGATCAAAGGAACACTGTTCCTGGCCTGCTACCA
Organism: Schistocerca piceifrons; assembly: GCF_021461385.2. NCBI lineage: Eukaryota > Metazoa > Arthropoda > Insecta > Orthoptera > Acrididae > Schistocerca > Schistocerca piceifrons. The sequence goes on along the minus strand of NC_060141.1, from coordinate 138,981,185 downwards.
CTAAATGTCGCTATGCAGCGCTGGTTTTTGCTTTTATTCCATCTGCAGTGTTGTGCATTGGCTTTACAGAATGGCATGGGCAAGAAGCCAAATTTATGAGTTTGGCACATTTGATAAGCCAGAGAAATGCCTCTGGAATGTTTGAAGTCATAGTTATAAAAATATTAAACAGAGGCATGACTCCCTCCAAAATCTGCTCTGTTGCTTCGCACCAGCAGCAGTGACACAGATAAAACAAATTTAAGTCACTCATTTCTTAATACTGCAGTAGCAACAACAACAACTACAACAGGATTCATTATCTGACTTTGGAAAAATTTGTCATCAACAAGTTATGTGAGATGACACCATATGAAAGGATGGCAGCAATGAACCTCATTGGACTGTATTCGAAACCATTTAAAACTTTTCTGAAATACAGAAGTTGTTATTCACAGAGAAACAATACAAAAGAGCCATACATTACAAGTGTGAAAACTATGGCTGAAATGCACCATCTGTATGAAAAAGAGTGCCAAGATTCAGTAGCTTTACTTGTGAAATATGAACCGTACGTACGTAATGTATTTGAGGACAATATTATGGAAATGGAAGAGGATGTAGATGAAGATGAAATGGGAGATAAGATACTGCGTGAAGGGTTTGACAGAGCACTGAAAGACCTGAGTCGAAACAAGGCCCCGGGAGTAGACAACATTCCATTAGAACTACTGATGGCCTTGGGAGAGCCAGTCATGACAAAACTCTACCATCTGGTGAGCAAGATGTATGAGACAGGCGAAATACCCACAGACTTCAAGAAGAATATAATAATTCCAATCCCAAAGAAAGCAGGTGATGACAGATGTGAAAATTACCGAACAATCAGTTTAATAAGTCACAGCTGCAAAATACTAACACGAATTCTTCACAGACGAATGGAAAAACTGGTAGAAGCAGACCTCGGGGAAGATCAGTTTGGATTCCATAGAAATGTTGGAACACGTGAGGCAATACTAACCTTACGACTTATCTTAGAAGAAAGATTAAGAAAAGGCAAACCTACGTTTCTAGCATTTGTAGACTTAGAGAAAGCTTTTGACAACATTAACTGGAATACTCTCTTTCAAATTCTGAAGGTGGCAGGGGTAAAATACAGGGAGCGAAAGGCTATTTACAATTTGTACAGAAACCAGATGGCTGTTATAAGAGTCGAGGGGCATGAAAGGGAAGCAGTGGTTGGGAAAGGAGTGAGACAGGGTTGTAGCCTCTCCCCGATGTTATTCAATCTGTATATTGAGCAAGTAGTAAAGGAAACAAAAGAAAAATTCGGAGTAGGTATTAAAATTCATGGAGAAGAAGTAAAAACTTTGAGGTTCGCCGATGACATTGTAATTCTGTCAGAGACAGCAAAGGACTTGGAAGAGCAGTTGAACGGAATGGACAGTGTCTTGAAAGAAGGATATAAGATGAACATCAACCAAAGCATAACGAGGATAATGGAATGTAGTCGAATTAAGTCGGGTGATGCTGAGGGAATTAGATTAGGAAATGAGACACTTGGAGTTTTGCTATTTGGGGAGCAAAATAACTGATGATGGTCGAAGTAGAGAGGATATAAAATGTAGACTGGCAATGGCAAGGAAAGCGTTTCTGAAGAAGAGAAATTTGTTAACTTCGAGTATAGATTTAAGTGTCAGGAAATCATTTCTGAAAGTATTTGTATGGAGTGTAGCCATGTATGGAAGTGAAACATGGACGGTAAATAGTTTGGACAAGAAGAGAATAGAAGCTTTCGAAATGTGGTGCTACAGAAGAATGCTGAAGATTAGATGGGTAGATCACATAACTAATGAGGAAGTATTGAATAGGATTGGGGAGAAGAGAAGCTTGTGGCACAACTTGACCAGTAGAAGGGATCGGTTGGTAGGACATGTTCTGAGGCATCAACAGATCACCAATTTAGTATTGGAGGGCAGTGTGGAGGGTAAAAATCGTAGGGGGAGACCAAGAGATGAATACACTAAGCAGATTCAGAAGGATGTAGGTTGCAGTAGGTGCTGGGAGATGAAGAAGCTTGCACAGGATAGAGTAGCATGGAGAGCTGCATCAAACCAGTCTCAGGACTGAAGACCACAACAACAACAACAAACGTAAGTAATGTAGTGAAGGCGACCTGTCTATGGGTGACAACCCCGAATAAGCCTCTCAAGCTAACAACTTGGGTAGTATCTTGGGCAGTGGCTCGCCACTGTCCCACAAAGAATAATCTTCATCTGAGCATGGAGGGAAATTTCGCTGAATGCTCTACCCCAGGTGGTAACCAATCCATTGACACCCAAGGTGATATTAGCGGACCTTCGGATTCTGGGGAGTTCGCACCAACATGCTTCGAGGATGAGTCAGAGCATCCTGAAATCACAGGACATAAACTCAGACCAAGATGGCAAAGCTTCTTTGCAAAATTTAATGCTAATCCACTGCTCAAAGTGGGTAAATTGAAACATCTGACTGATCTGCTAACAGAACACAAAATAGTACTGACAGCAGTACAGAAAACAAGATTCATGGATGATCGTGCCTTTGAGTCCCAAGGATACAGAATCCTCAAAGGAAAAGAGGTTAGCGGGTAATGAAGATCATACCCCACTTAGGTATAGGATTTATAACCAGTCACAAGATGCTGGATTCAGTGACTGACTTCACCTCCCCAAGCAGTTGTATATCCATCCTCCCACTCAAACGTGCTAACAAGAGCTACAATGTAGTCAACGTACATGCCCCAAACAACCAGGACAACAGACGCAGTCCTGACAGAATTGACAAATTTTGGGAAGCCTTAGAAGATGCTCTCTAAAGTTCCAGAGACACACACTGTGGTACTGCTTGGTGACTTTAATGCCTATCTGGGAAGAGAGAAAAAGTACAGAAATAGAGAGGGCAACTATTCGACACATATGATAACCAACTGCATTGGCGGATGATTGATGGATGTGTGAAGGACTTTTGGGTTTGTCATGAAGTCTACAGCCTCCAGACACCTGCGAAGGAAGCAGAAGACTTAGATTTTTCCTAACACCAAAGATAGATCATGTGGCCATTTCAGTAAAACCTCAAAAGGAAATACAAACTGTGAAGGTATTAAAAAGTGCCAATCTGGACTCAGACCATTACCTCTCAAAGATCAAAATGAGACTCCAGCCTATACACACTAGAGTACACAGAACCTCTAATATGGTGAGATTTGATGTAGAGCAACTTAAGAACAGACAAGAAGTAAGCCAGAGACTGAACAGTACAGACTTCAACAGCGGTGACCAACTGAAGGAGACACTTGTGAAGGTGGCCAACGAACTTGGCCCCCCCTCATGAGAAGAAGGAAGCATTCTTGGTGGAATGAAGGCTGTGACAATGCAATAGCCCAAAGATAGACACTATGGGGAAAGTGGAACTGTGAGAAAACCAAGAAAAATTGGGAGAACTTTTTGGAACAAAGAAGACTTCCGGCTAAGATAATTTGAGGAACCAAACAGACTTTCACACAAAACCAACTAATCCAAATCGAAGAGAGCTTCACTAAGAATAACTCCAGAGATATCTACAGACCTTCAAGCAGCTAATCAGAAAATACAATCTGCCAAGCCTCCACTTCAGAGACTTGCAGGGCACACTGGTCTTTAAGGACAAGGACAGCTGCCACCTCTTAGTTCAGTACTTTAAAAACCTACTCAACTGTGATCCATGCAGTGAAGACTTCGACTATAAACAAATCACACCAAACACGGACGCACTGCCCTCTTCATTGGAAGAAGTTGGGCAAATCCTTGAGCTTCTAAAGAATAATAAGGCAGCTGGAGAGGACTCTAACGTTGCTGCATTGCTGCACTCTGGAAATGTACTGGATGCAATGCTGTGGGCAAGCTCATTGAGATCATCCAGGACATCTGGGAAACATAGAAATTACCACCTGATTGGAACACGGCCCTGATCCATCCACTTCACAAAAGAGAGATTTTACTGATCTGAACGACTACCGTGGAATTTCTCTTGTCCCGGTAACACACAAGATTCTCTCCACAGAGTTACTAACAAGGGCGGAAGATCAACTGGATAGTCAACTGGGAGAGTATCTGGAAGACTTCAGGAAGACCCAATCCTGTGCTGAACAAATCCTCAATCTTAAAACTGTACTGGCATACTCCAAGATGAGAAACCACAAGATGGTCCTCACCTTTGTTGACTTCAGGAAGGCCTACGACTCCACTGATAGAGAAACAATTAACAAAATACTCCAGGAACTAGGACTAGACAAAAAATCTGCATATTCTTTCTAGAAGCATTGATCAGCACCCATTCAAAGATCAAATTTACAGGGCAGATCTCAGAAAGCTTTGAGATAAAGACTGGAGTGAGACAATGGGATAGGCTCTACTTATCTTCAACTGTGTCCTGGAAAAGGCTGCGAGAGAATGGTGCGAGGAACTGACCAATTTGGGTGTTCAGAGTGGCATCTACCCAAGCCACAAGAAAGAAGGACTGATTGCAGATTGCCTGGCTTTTGCAGGTGACATGGCACTGATTGCTGATTCTCTTGAAATGGCACAAACGCAGGTAAACTGTCTCTGAAAACAGGCAGCCAAAGTGGGTCTTCAAACAGAGTTCTTCACCAACATCAAAGAAGCTAACAGAGAGATGTTACTAGACCAGGGGAACATCAAAAGAACTGAGAAGTTTAAGTATCTCAGCAAATAGAATGAACCCGAGCGTCAACAAGTTGGAACTACCCTATTGGCTGACTATGAGCACCTACACCAAAAACGCCTGTCACACAACCTGAAACTTTAGAACCATGCATCAAGTCATATGACCAAAAACCCTGTAAGCCATGGAATGTCTTTCCATGAACCAGAGAGGTCTGGTGGAGAAACTGAAAGTCAGAGAGACGAGAATCCTCAGGAAGATCCTTTGTCCAGTAGAAGAAGATAAGGAATTCAGAAGGCGACATAACTCGGAGCTCTATGAACATATTGAGAGGCTCTCTGACTGTGCAGTTGCAATATTGCCTCCAAACAGATTGACCAACCATCTGTTCATCTTCTGGCAAATCAAGAAGGTTTGCACCACTTGGTTGACAGAAACTGAAAAGGGTATTAAAGAGCTGGGAATAACTATCTTCAGAACAGACAGTCTATGAGACATACCTTGAAGGAAGTCTGAGGACTTCAGTAAAAGCCCCGAAGGAAAGATACCCCCTGGACGGAAGAAAGGAAGGAGTTACATCGGCAGAGGATGCAACAGAACTGGGCAAACACCAAAGCCCAGAAGTTGAACAAGCATGGTCTGAAGTAGGCCCATTCTGAAGAAGAAGAAGAAGAAATTACGTAAACAATAATGGAAATTCCTAGATAAAATAATACATAAAATAAAGGAAAGGCAACCAATCAACTATAGCTGACTGATGCTTGGTGCATAGAAACACACAACAGAAAACAGTATTCACACTAGTTTTTGAGCTCTCGCTTTTTCTCTAGCAAAAGTACACACATTCTCACACAAAACCACACAGTCACCCAAATGCACAAATCCGTGGCCAACACTTTAAAAAGATGATGATGAGATAGAATATACGATGGGATAGAAGGGGTAACTCAATAAGTAAAAGCTGAAAAAAATCATGGAAGGGGGGAGGGGGGGGGGAGTAGATATGATATAGTAGAGGAAGAAATAGAAGAAAGAATTATAGGAGAATACAGACTCAGCAATAGAAACGAGGAGACAGATTCCTTGAGTTCTGCAACAGATTTTAACTCTTAATACACTGTTGAAAAATCACAAGTGGGAGCAACATATTTGGAACAGGTCAGGGGCATGGGAAGGTACCAGATGGATTACATCATCATTAGACAGAGATATTGCATTATAAGGTCTACCCAGGAGCTGTTATAGCTCAGATCATGAATCAACAATGGCAAAGAAAAGAGAACTGTGAAGAAAAACCGTGGGATAGTGAAACACTGGGGAATGTTCAAGTGCACTCCAAGTTTTCTGAGGCTGTAGGCATTGCAATAATCAATATCGCAACAAGTAGTTTAATCAAGGAGGAATTGACATACCAAAAATGAGTTATCACAGTACGAGGACACATAAATACAAGTAGAAAAAAGTAACTGCAAAGAAACTGTAGGTGATAGAACAAATACTTCAATTGGATTAAGGAAGACCATTCAACGAAGAGCGGACATGTTGAGTTTGCTAGGTTTTGGAGTAATCCTTTTATGAACTAGAATAAAATAAAAACACACACACACACACACACACACACACACACACACACACACACACACACACACAAATGCCTATGCCATTACATGGTACTGGCTGGACTGAGTGTGCCAGTGCTGCATTTGAGCATTTTGACTAGGTTGTGGTGAGGGTAGTGTTGCGTGGAGCGGCTGGAGGGAGGCAAGAGCCATGGAGACAGAATTGGGGGTGGATGGCTAGCAACTTAGAAGGAGGCAGCCAGGTTTTTTTTTTTTTTTTGGTGGGGTTTAAGGGCGCTCAACTACTGAGGTCATTAGCGCCCGGTCACTGTTGTTAGAGCACATGGAATCTAGTAAAACTCAAGGGGAGGGGGGGACACCAGAAACACCTGACAAAAGATGCAGATAAAATAAGTAAAAAGGTTAGATGTCTTTGGGCAAGCCAGTCAAAGTTATAAAACGCAGAACACGAGCAGCTGCTCGAGCGTCATCAGCTAAAATATCCGGTAAAGTAGATGGCGGGGACAGGACAACACGAGATTGACTAAAGCAGGGACACGACAATACAACATGGCGCACTGTTAATGCCTGACCACAAGGGCACTGCGGGGCTGGGTCACCGGAGAGCAGGTAGCGGTGGCTAAACCGGCAATGCCCAATCCGCAACCTGGTCAGAAGGACCTCCTCTCGCCGAGATGGTCGGGCAGCCTCATTCCCAGGCACTCCTACATGTCCGGGAACCCACAGAAAGCTGACAGGAGAACCATTATCAGCGAAAGAATGGACGGACTGCTGTATCCGCTGAATCAAGGGATGGACCGGATAAGGAGCTCCAAGGCTCTGAAGAGCACTGAGTGAGTCAGAGCAGACTACATATGATGAATGGCGGTGGCGGCGGGCATACTGAAAGGCCTGATGGAGAGCAAAAAGCTCGGCCGTAAAGCTCGAACATTGGCCGAGGAGCCGGTATTTAAAGGTGACGGCCCCGACGACAAAGGCACAGCCGACACCATCGTCAGTTTTGGAGCCATCGGTGTAAATAAAGGTGTGACCGGCAAGTCGAGCACGAAGTTCGACAAACCGTGAGCAACACACTGCAGCCGGAGTACCCTCCTTCGGGAGTGAGCAGAGGTTGAGATAAATATGAACCGGAGCCTGGAGCCAAGGTGGTGTCGGGCTCTCACCCTCTCTGAAGGTGGTAGGGAGGGCAAAATCCAATTGTCAAAGCAGGTGAGGGAAGCGGACTCCGGGGGGCAGCAGGGCAGACACATACAACCCGTACTGACGGTCGAGAGAATCGGCGAAGAAGGACTGGTAAGAGGGGTGGTCGGGCATAGACAACAGCCGGCAGGCATACCGACACAGCAGTAGGTCGCGCCGGTAGGTCAATGGTAATTCAGCAGCTTCAGCATAAAGACTCTCGACAGGACTAGTGTAGAAGGCTCCGGTCGCAAGACGTAACCCCCGTTGGTGGATGGAGTTGAGATGGCGTAAGAGGGATGGCCGAGCAGACGAGTAGACGAAGCTCCCATAATCCAGCTTCGATCGGACTATGGACCGATACAAGCGAAGCAGGACAGTGCGATCTGCTCCCCAAGATGAACCACTAAGAACTCTGAGGACATTAAGGGAACGTGTACAACGGGCCGCCAAATAAGAAACATGCGGAGACCAACACAGTTTCCTGTCCAACGTGAGCCCTAGAAACTTAGTTGTTTCCACGAATGGGAGAACAACGGGACCAAGATGTAAGGGTGGCGGAAGGAACGCTTTATATCGCCAAAAGTTGATACAAACCGTCTTCTCTTCAGAGAACCGGAAGCCATTTGCCACGCTCCATGAGTATAGGCTGTCTAGACAACGCTGAAGGCAGCGTTCCAGGAGGCATGTTCTCTGGGCACTGCAGTAGATCGCGAAGTCATCGACAAAGAGAGAGCCTGAGACATTAGGTGGAATGCAATCCATAATTGGATTGATCGCGATGGCAAAGAGGGCTACGCTCAAGACGGAGCCCTGAGGCACTCCGTTCTCCTGGAGGAAGACGTCGGACAATACGGAACCCACACGTACCCTAAACTTTCGATCCGTTAAAAAGGAATCAATAAAAAGGGGCAGGCGACCGCGTAGGCCCCACTTGTGCATAGTGCGGAGGATACCTCCTCTCCAACAGGTATCATAAGCCTTCTCCAAATCGAAGAACACGGCTACCTTTTGGCGCCTTCGCAAAAAGTTGTTCATGATGAATGTCAACAAGGTCACAAGGTGGTCAACAGCGGAGCGGCGGCGACGAAAGCCGCATTGGACATTGGTAAGTAGCCATCGAGATTCAAGAATCCAAACTAACCGAGCATGAACCATGCACTCCATCACCTTACAGACACAGCTTGTAAGAGAAATGGGGCGGTAACTAGAAGGAAGGTGTCTATCCTTCCCGGGTTTGGGTATAGGAACGACGGCGGCGTCACGTCAACGCGTGGGGACCTGACCTTTGGTCCAGACGCGATTGTAGGTACGAAGAAGGAAGCTTTTGCCCGCCGGAGAAAGGTGTGCCAGCATCTGAACGTGAATGGCATCTGGCCCCGGAGCAGAGGACCGGGACAGTGCAAGCGCACGTTCGAGTTCCCGCATAGTAAAGGGGGCATTATAAGTTTCCAGATTCAGCGAGTGGAAGGAAGGTCGCCAAACCTCTTCTGCCTCTTTCCTGGGAAGGAAGGCAGGGTGGTAATGGGCGGAGCTTGAAACCTCCGCGAAAAACCGGCCGAAGGCGTTGGAGACAGCCACAGGATCAACGAGGACCTCATTACCTGAGGTCAGGCCAGGTACCGAGGAGTGGGCCTTAAAGCCCGACAGCCGGCACAGGCCACTCCATACGACAGAAGAGGGAGTAAAACTGTTAAAGGAGCTGGTGAAAGAGGCCCAACAAGCTTTTTTGCTGTCTTTGATGACTCTACGGCATTGTGCTCGGAGTCGTTTGTATCCAATACAATTCGCCAACGTAGGATGGCGGCGAAAGGTGCGTAAAGCATGTCGTCGAGCACAGATAGCGTCTCTACAAGCCTCGTTAAACCAGGGGACGGAAACGCGACGTGAAGAAGAGGTAGTACGCGGAATGGAACGTTCGGCAGCATTGATGATAACAGCCGTGAGGTATGCGACCTGACTGTCACAACTGAGAAAATCGTGGTCCGGAAAGGTCGCCAGGGAGGAGTAAAGTCCCCAGTCAGCTTTCGGTATGTTCCAGCTCGAAGGACGTGGGGATGTGGTGTGGTGCAGGAGACGAACGACACAGGGGAAGTGGTCGCTCGAATAGGTGTCAGAAAGGACATACCACTCGAACCGACGGGCAAGAGTGGTAGAACAGATCGAGAGGTCCAAGTGGGAGTAGGTATGAGTAGAGTCTGAGAGGAAAGTCGGGGTGCCAGTATTGAGGCAGACAAGATTGAGATGGTTGAAGACATCCGCCAAGAGTGAGCCTCTTTGACAGGATGCAGGAGAGCCCCAAAGGGGATGATGGGCATTGAAGTCGCTAAACAATAAAAACGGCGGGGGAAGCTGAACGATCAGGTGCATCATGTCAGCCCGACTAACAGCAGATGACGATGGAGTGTAGATGGTACAAACTGAAAAAGTAAAAGCAGAAAGAGTAATACGGACAGCTATTGCTTGGAGTGGGGTGGTCAATGGGATGGGATGGTGATAGACATTGTCCCAAACGAGCTACATGACCCCACCATGAGCTGGGATACCGTCCACAGGGGTGAGGTCATACCGCTCCGAGGTATAGTGGGTAAAGGCAATACGGTCAGTCGGGTGCAACTTGGTTTCCTGGAGACCAAGGACGAGCGGACAGTGCAGGCGGAGGAGCAGTTGTATTCCTCCCGATTAGATCGAATACCTCTTATGTTCCAATGTAACAAGGCCATCGCTAGTCAAAAAGGAGGGGGAACGAGACGGGGGAAGAGCTGGTCACCTCGACGGCCGCGGAGAGCCAGGTTTCGAGGGAACAACGCTACAACCGGCGGGAGGCGGATCCTGTTCCATCGAGTCGTCGCCAGCTGCGGCCGCTGTCCCTGGTTGTGTAGGAGGGGCAGCATCATCTGCCGACGAGAGGCCAGCTGAGCGCCTGGCAGCAGAGTGTCCCAGCGAAACTGAGGACGGCCGGGAGCAGCGATTCACGGATGGAGCGTCAGACGAAACGCGCCGGGCTGGAGAGGGGGATAGAGACTTCTTCTTGGAGGCCTTCTTGGAAGGCCGAGGAGGCACATGGATGGTGGGCTGGACCCGAAGAAGGTCCTCACGCGCGGGGTCCGTTTTGGAACGCCGGACCTCGGAAGCTGGGGTCCGGAACGTTTCCCCGATGGACGCCTGAGAAGAGGATCGCTTCTCAGGTGGCGTGGGGGGAGGAGGAGGAAGGGTGGCCCCTGGGGCAGAGGGGGTGGGGGCCACGGGGGAGGAGGACTTGGAAGGGAGGGATTTGGGAGGCGGAGGCAGAGCCCCCTGATGGGCGGAGGAGGCGGAGGGGGGACAGGATAGGGGTGAGGATACCGCAAAAGGAGTAGACACAACTGAGGCAAACGAAGTGGTCAATGGCACGGGATGGAGGCGATCGTACTTCTTCCGGGCCTCAGAATAAGAGAGCCGATCCAAAGTTTTGATTTCTTGTATCTTCTTCTCCTTCTGATAGGCGGGGCAGTCTGAGGGTCTAGGCGAGTGGACGCCACGACAATTAACGCACCAAGGTGGTGGGGTGCATGTATGTTCCTCACGAAGAGGACGTCCACAATCGCCACAAAGGGGCTCAGCCTCACACCGTGACGACATGTGCCCAAAGCGCAAACACCTAAAACAGCGCATAGGAGGCGGGACGTAAGGTCGCATGTCACACCGGTAGCACATCACCTTTACCTTCTCCGGGAGAACGTCCCCCTCGAAGGCGAGGATAAAGGCCCCGGTGTCGATGCGACGGTCTTTGGGGCCGCGCTGGACTCGCCGGACGAAATGCACGCCTCGGCGCTCCAGGTTGGCCCTGAGCTCCTCATCAGATTGTAGCAGGAGGTCACGATGAAATATAACCCCCTGCGTCCTATTTAGTGCCAGATGTTGGACAATGGATACTGGGATGTCCCCTAGGCGGTCGCACACCTGGAGCGCCGCCGACTGTGTGGCGGAGGTGGTCTTGATAAGAACGGACCCTGAACGCATATTACTGAGAGCCTCGATTTCCCCGAAGATGTCCTCAATGTGCTGAACAAAGAACATGGGCTTGGAGGTGGCGAACGTCCCCCCATTGGTTCGAGAACAGACCAAATAGCGGGGTAAGTACTTCGCCCCAAGCCTGTCCCTCCTCCCAGGGAGTGGCCAAGGGGGAAAGGGCAGGAGAACCAGAACTAGAAACAGTACCTTTCCTTTTGAAAGACTCTGCCGCAGAGCGACCTGATACGTGTTGACGTTTCATCTGCGAAACGTCCGCCCCGATACCACCCACTCCGACCAGGGGCTCTCCCCACGGGCGCCACCCAGCCTCAGCAAGGGCCACCTGGCAGGATGACCGTTGCCGGGAGTCCTGATGCCCCAAGGAGACAGGCATCTACTCCTTGGCCGACGTGGGGAGGGTGCAGCTCAGGTATCGGCAGTACGATCCCTGTGTTGTCAGGGGGCTACAACCTAGAGGGTACATGACGACCCCACCACAACGGGCTGGCTACCGTGCTGGATTTCTGGTGCCATGGAAAGTCCATCATGATCGTAGGTGCAGATGGGGACGCACTATGGGCGTAACTTGTACAACCCATCAGGCGTTTAGGCCCAATTTGAGGAATAGTGGGTATGGTTACAACGCCGGTACAATGCTGAATGCCAAGGTCTTAGTGCACTGAAGACCAGTGGTACACCACGCAAGGCGGCCTTCCCCAAAAGGCTCGTACTTCTGTAGAATTTTGAAAAATGGAGGTCAAACCCAAAGGGGGACCATCACATGGAAGGCTGAAACGGTTGAAACTCCTTTTAGTCGCCTCTTACGACAGGCAGGAATACCTCGGGCCTATTCTTACCCCGGACCCGCAGGGGGGGCAGCCAGTTTGCTGGCTAGGAACGCGAGGGAGGAGTGTCAGGTATACAGACTAGGCATGTAATGCGCAGTTGTAGGAGCCACTGGGGTACGGCAGACGCTGAAGGGACATGAATAGGGAGAGGGTGACAGTATGGAGGAAAGGGACGCTGTTGTGTGGAGGGTGCAGAGACAGTGGGTTTATCAGAGATTGAGGTGAGGATGATCACAGGAGTGGAGGATGTATTTTAAGGATAACTCCCATTTGCTTAGTTCAGAGAAGCTGGGGGTGGAGCAAAGGATCCAAATGGCCTGGGTTATGAAACAGCCTTTGAAACCGAGCATGATGTGGTCAGCTGAATGTTGTGCCACCAAGTGGTCAGCTTCGTTCTTGGCAACAGTTTGGTGGTAGCCAGTCATCCTGGTGGACAGCCGATTGGTAGTCACACTGATGTAAAAAGATGTGCAGTGTTTGCAGCAGGATTTGTATATGCCATGCTGCTTTCACCGGTCACCCAGCCACTGATGGCATAGGAGAAGAGGCCACAAGTTGGGCCACCTGTGAAAGCAGCCATGTCATATACCAATCATGCAGCAAACACTGTACAGCTTTTACAACAATATGACGATCAACCAGCAGTCCACCAGTATGAATGGCTAAAGGCAAACTGTTGCCATGCACAAAGTGGAACATCTGGTGGCACAACATGCTGAATTTCAATGGTTACTTCACAAACTGGGTCATCTGGATCCTTCCCTTCGCCAGCACCTTCTCTACCACCCACCTACACAGATGGGTGGTATTCTTACGATATACCCTCCACTCCCATAATCATCCTGGCCTCAATCACACGTAACCCACTATTCCTGCACCCTCCATCCAACAGTTTCCCCTTCCTCCATCTGTCACTCCATCCCTATTCACTTCCCCATGTCACCTTCAGCATCACATGCCTAGCCCGTACAACTGTCACCCCTCCCTTCTGCATCCCTAGCCGACACATCGTTTGCCGGTCTTGAAACCACTAGCCATCCACCACAATCCCTCTCACTGGCTCCTGCTACCCTCTACCATCCCACCTAGCCCTACCCCCACCACAACATAGTCAACCTGCTAAAATGCAACAGTGACACTGTTGGTCCAGCTGGCACATTGTAATGGCACAGGTGTCTGTATGTATAAAAGTGTATGTGTGTGTGTATTTTACTTTGGATTGTAAAAGGATTACTACAAAACCTAGCAAGTTTTCTTTCTTTTCGTGTGTGTCCAATCAAATCTCAATGCTTCTGCTTTTCAGTGAGTGGTTTCCTTTAATCCAAAAGTATTTACATTTTAGAAGTACTTTTCTACAACATAAATACTTCAACTTGTTGGCAAAAGAAGAAAATACTAAAAGTCTAGGAAAAGAAAGTCATTCCATGATATGTCACTTAGAAATGAAAATAAAGTCAAGTGAAATGGCTGTAAGAAAGATGTTAAGAAACTGAAAAAGCAGTTGTCAGAAGACAGTTTCAGCATGCAATAAAGTCAAAATAAATTATGGAGAATTTAGAACCAAGGCATCAGAATTAAGAGCGTACAAGGCTTTCCACTACTAAAGAAAGAGTAAACCGACTACCTTTATACATGGAAGACCAGTGTGCTAATGTGATAGAAGAAGATAAACAGTAACTGATTTGGACATAATAGGTCCAATATTTGAGTTTGAAAGGGCTTTGGAAGCCTTGGAATACAATGAAGAGGAGGGAATAGAGTACATTCTTTTAGAACTTCTAGAACCATTGATCTGAATGATCATTCAAGTTGGTTTTCCTAAGGGTTTGGATTAGATCACAAATGTTTCTAGTCTTTTTATACTTCACTATGAGACTTCTGATATGTCGTCACGCCTTTGGGGAAGAATATCATCCACACTATTCCAAAGATAGCAAGAACAGATAAATGCTAGAACTATTACACAAACCATTTGACAATTTCACGTATCCAAGAATAGGCCTAATATACAAATGAATGAAAAAGAAAACTGAAGCTGTTATATTTGGCCTGAGGGATTTTACAGCAACCAAAGTAGTAGTTCCTGTGTTACTGAATGCAACAGATGTGTAAAATCAACACACAATCAGTCAACAAAGTAAAGTCTTTGGACAATGTAAAGCGGTGCAAGATGTTGAAATTGTCACAAACAGGTGTACACAACAGGAAAATATGGGTAACATATAACATGCACAAGATCAAGCGAAACAATAAGAATAAAAGATCAAGTGAGATGTGCTGGGATTAAGAAGGGTGTAAGGGAAGGATGTACTCTTTATCCTCCACTGTTCAATCTGCATAATGAAAAAACAAGGATGGAAATGGGATTAAAACTCATGGAAAAACACCATCATGAGTTTCACTGATGACTTATCTACTATGAAAATAAGAAAGATTTACAGGACTTATCAAATGGAACAAACAGAATGAGCAGAGAATGTGGACGGAGAGTCAACCAAAGAAAAACAAAGCACTGACGAGTAGCAGAAACACAATTAGCAACAAATTTAACATTACGAGTGAGGACAAAATGGTAGAAGTGGAAGAATTCTGGTACATTGGATGAAAAAAAAGACACAATGGATGAAGCATGGTCAACATAAGAAGCAGACCATTGCAGGCAAAGACAGCATTCCTCACCAAAAGAAGCCTATTCAGTATCAAACATATACATTAATTTGAGGATGAAAATTCTGAGACCATATGATGAGAGAAAACTTATGGGAAAACCATAAAAAAATAGAACTGAAGTAGCTGAGAAGTGATTTTACAGAAGGCTGCAGATAATTACTATAAGAGGAGACGTTCTCCATAGAAATGGTGAGGAAACGTGTTTGAAAACACTAAGTAGATGAATAGGCAGGACAACCCACAGCACACACTAATATGACAGAAAATACCTTCCATGATATTAGTGGGGGATGTATGGAGGCAAAAACTGTAGACAAGGAAAGGGATCCAAATGTATACAGCAAATAATTGAGAATGTCGAGTGTAAGTGCTACTCTTAGATGAATAGGTTGGCACAAGGGAGGTTGCATCAAATTAGTCAGCATAGACATGAGATGGAAAAAAGAACATCTGCAATCAATGGCACTCCAAAAGTTGTAAGTGTAATTCTACAAAAAGAGTTCTGCATACTTCCATTTAGCTCCCATTTGTTTCAAGACACAGTTCTTTAGAGTTGTGCACACATTTAGTCCTTGCATTTTATTGTTATGCATATTCTTAATCCTAAGTCATCCACTGTAAAGGAAACTTGTTCAGCCAAATAAATTAGTCATTTGGTAGATACAAAAAAATTACTTTAAAGACTTCATTAACCTCTTCTCTCAGTACATCAGACAGGACTTTTACACAACTGAGTTACTAAATCTTTTGCATATCTGTGTGCTCTTGATCTATATTACAATACATTCTGTTATTAAGATCTTTTCCTTTTATCCAGACAATCTCTTCACACCCCTAATCGCAATTTGTCCATCTATCTAACAATAAACCCACATCAGAAATATTAACTGAAGTAAAATCAGACAATGGATAATCCAAGACAGAACCTGTACATAAATTGTTTCTCCCGTATTCTTCCTATGAAATTCACAGTGTGAAACAAAATGAATGGGGAGAAGAACCATCAAATTTCTTGGTTAAGATGGAACCAATGATAAAACTGTACCCAATATAGGTCAGTCAGAAATTACAAGCACATAATACTATGAAACTAAAGGAGGGTCACACTTGCAAATTTTTATGAAATACATGCCATAAATAGAAATAGAATTATTCAGGATTTAGTGTGTGTTGACTACCAATTCAGGACCAAACTGCCGCCTTTCAAGCTAACACAGACCTTGGGAAATGCTACAGTTTGGTCTGTCAGCACAGCCTACAATACATAACCAAAAATAATAACACACAAGCAAAATAAATATTGTCACATTTCTGCTTTCTAATACCCACTCGTGGTGAGGCAAAAGCATACTGCAAATAGATTAGGCTATTTGTGCTAGTTTGTACATTATTCAGACAGGCATCTGCAACTGGTATTTCTTCCAGTCCAGACTGACATTTACAGTTAACTCAAATTCTTTCTTCTCTCTACAACAAAGAAAGTTAAACTGTGTCACCTCAAACGACTATATTATTAGTATTTTCCCTTAGAATGAAGGATAACACAGTTTCTGCTCTGCTTAGAAAGTTTCAGAAATTACAGATATATCCTTTCACTAAATTTAATCATTTCTGCACATTCAAACACCTACTCATCATGACAATGGTTGGAAAACCAGCTATCTAAAATGCTATATTTTGAATGTATAATACTGTACCCATATACAAGTAATACAAGAAAACCAACTAATGTGCAACCCTGCACTCTCATCATACCTCCCACCTCTAATATGGCCTCGATGGGGATGGGATGTTAAATCCTTATCTTCCTTCCTATTTTCACCTCTTTCTGCAAACAAAGATAGTATCGTCATTTTGTAGCTCACTAGCTTCCCTTTTAAGTTGTCTTTGGCTTTCAGTTTTCATCTTTTGGCTTGCCCTCACTTAAAAATTATCATTCCTCTATATGTTATGTCCAGTTTTTGTTCCTAGCACAACAGTCAGCCTTTGAGACAGCATTACAACGTTATATACACTATTTGGTATCAGCAGTCAGTAATCTTCCTAATACAATGTGGCATGGTTTGGAATTAATTTCCTGATCAGTTTCATATGTTGTGTTAACAATTAATGCCGCAGTCAATACACTTCAGTACTGTAGAAAGAACCTCAAAAACACATGCTACAAGACAATTACAGATTACATTTTTATGAACTGTATAAATTAACTAACCTCTCGTCTATGGATGCTAGATGAAAGCATTGGTCCAGGCCCAGTTTCAATGCTCCAGGCCAAAAAGCCGTCTTCCAAATTAAGGGCTGATAACGAGCCATCTAGTGTGCTTACATATACTAATCTAAAAAAAAAGAGAAAAGTTATCAGTCAGATATTTAAATACTAAATTTATCTGCTGGCACAGTATCTGCATACCCCATTACAAATTTCTGTTCGTGTAATTATTTGGCTGATTCCGTGTGAACCTGAGTCTGCAATTACTTTAAGTTTTTTTTGTAATTTAATTTATGTTACAGTTTTTTGAATCTACTAAAGTTAAAATTTTATTGTTCTGAAAAATTACTAAAGCTACAAAACTACTCAAGGAAATATATTTATATAAATTTGTTACTACTGTAGATGAGAATGTAGGACATCTAGACTGGCTTTTATATTGGAGATTTCAGCTGCTGTTGATGACGATGATGATGATGATAAGTTTGAAGAGCAGAACATACGAACTTTGGTTTTCAAAGAAACATATGATATTAAGTACACAATTTTCAAAAGAGCCCCACCCATGATAGAAAACATGCAAATCTTTATCACAGCAATAATAGCACTTTTGTTTATTTTAGGTTAGGAATGAGGAAAACCAATGAAAACATCTGGTGACCCATAAGGCAGTGTTTAGTACATAAATGACCATATATACATACTGAAAGTAGTTGTGTCCCAGCCATATAACAGTTTTTAAGTTGTTATTAAAAGCTTAACAATTTAACACAGTTTTTAATTTTGTTGGATAGTATACCTGGTGCCATAATGGTTTACACTAATACTGACTTATTATTTATTCAGAAAAATAAGGAAAACAATGACAGTAGACTGCATGAGGGAACTTCGAAGAAAGATGCGTGCGAACTACAACTCCAATAAAGAGAAGGAATGTGACAGAAGAAGATGGAAAAACATGAAGATACAGGCATCATCTTAGGAAAAATTTTTAGTTGAACATCATAGGAAGGTGGCTGAAAGAAAAAGGGGGTACAGGCTTAAACTAAAATCTGTACCGACTGAAAATGAGTTTGAAACCTGTACCTCCCAGACAAGGTGAAGAACATGCTTCCTACCAGGTTCTCGGGGGGACGGGGGAGGGGGGGGGGGGGGGGGCGGGAGTGAAAAAAGCTTGCATCGGAAAACCTGTCTAAATAGGTACCAAAGCAAATTTTCTTAGTCGACAAGAAAACATCACATGAACTTTTAGATGACAATCTGCTCAAAATACAAAATTTTTTCACAAGAGATACAGTCAGCAGGCAAACATCTGGTATAAAAAATGGCAAGTCTATTGTAGACACAGCAAGTGGAACAAGAGTTGGCTTGCAGAAATGTTGGGTCAACCAAAAGGTCTTATTCTACCTGTCTGATTTGACCCAGGACATAACAGTGTTGTGCAATGCGACATCTGGAGGAGCAGCGTGTCTGAAGTGGATGTGTTGGTAGAGCGCATGCTGGAATAAGTGGTGGCACACTCTAGTGTGAGGTGTTTATGTTTCTATATTCTTTACGAGTGATGTTGATACAGAATTGGACTTTAACAATACTAGAGAAGGAAAGTTGCTACTCACCATATAGCGGAGATGCTGAGCCGCGGTAGGCACAATAAAAAGGTTCACACAATTATAGCTTTCGGCCACTAGGGCCTTTGTCAGCAGTAGACACACATATACACACGCACACACATCTGCAGTCTCAGAGATCTGAAACTACACTGTGAGCAGCAGCACCAGCGACTGGGTGGGGGTAAGGAGGAGGCTGGGGCGGGGAAGGGGAGGGATAGTACGGTGGGAGTGGTGGACAGTGAAATGTTGCAGTTCAGACGGAGGGTAGGAAAGAAGGTGCAGAGGGAGAAGGGGGTAAGTAGTGGAAAGGAAAGAAATAAAAATAAAAGAAATTAAAAGACTGGGTGTGGCAGTGAAATGACGGCTGTGTAGTGCTGGAATGGGAACAAGGAGAGGGCTGGATGGGTGAGGACAGTGACTAACAAAGGTTGAGGCCAGGAGGGTTACGGGAATGTAAGATATATTGCAGGGAAAGTTCCCACCTGCGCAATTCAGAAAAGCTGGTGGTGGTGGGAAGGATCCATATGGCACAGGTTGTGAAGCAGTCATTGAGATGAGGGGTATCATGTTTGGCAGCATGCTCAGCTACAGGATGGTCCACTTATTTTTTGGCCACAGTTTGTCGGTGGCTGTTCATGAGGACAGACAGCTTGTTGGTTGTCATGCCTACACAGAATGCAGCACAGTGGTTGCAGCTTAGCTTGTAGATCATATGACTGGTTTCACAGGTAGCCCTGCCTTTGATGTGATAGGTAATGTTAGTGACAGGACTGGAGTAGGTGGTGGTAGGAGAATGTATGGGACAGGTCTCACATCTAGGTCTGTTACAGGGGTATGAGCAATGAGGTAAGGGATTGGGAGCAGGGGTTGTGTAAGCACAGACGAGTATATTGTGTAGGTTTGGTGGATGGCAGAAAACCACAGTAGGAGGGTTGGGAAGGATAGTGGGTAGGACATTCCTCATTTCAGGGCACGGTGAGAGGTAGTCGAAGCCCTGGCGGAGAATGTAATTCAGTTGCTCCAGTCCCGCATGGTACTGACTTATGAGGGGAATGCTCCTCTGTGGCCGGACTGTGGGACTTTGGGAGGTGGTGGGAGACTGGAAAGATAAGGCATGGGAGATTTGTTTTTGTACAAGGATGGGAGGATAATTACGGTCAGTGAAGGCTGCAGTGAGACCCTCGGCATATTTAGAGAGGGACTGCTCATCACTGCAGATGCGACAACCACAGGTGGCTAGAGTGTACGGAAGGGGCTTCTTGGTATGAAACGGGTGGCAGCTGTCGAAGTGGAGGTATTGCTGGTGGTTAGTAGGTTTGATATGGACAGAGGAACTGCTGTAGCCATCTCTGAGGTGGAGGTCAACATCTAGGAAGGTGGCTTGTTAGGTTGAGTAGGACCAGGTGAAGCAAATGGGGGAGAAGTAGTTGAGGTTCTGGAGGAATGTGAATAAGGTGTCCTCGCCTTTAATCCAGATAGCAGAGATGTCATCAATGAATCTGAACCAGGTGAGGGGTTTCAACCATTTCCTCGGCCGATTCTCAACAGTTCCTCTCCCTTTACCACATGGTGCCCTGTTCGTCACTACTGATGCCACCTCACTGTACACTAACATTCCTAATGCCCATGGCCTTACTGCTATCAAACACTACCTTTCCAGACACTCTATGGATTCCAAACCTACAACCTCCTTCCCAGTCTCCATGACCAACTACATCCTCACCCACAATTACTTAATTACTTCTCCTTTGAAGGCATTACCTACAAACAAATCCGCAGTACGGCTATGGGCACCCACATGGCACCGTCCTATGCTAACCTAGTCATGGGCCATCTAGAGGAATCTTTCCAACAAGCTGTCTGTCCGCATGAACAGCCACTGACAAACGGTGGCCAAAAAACAAGTGGACCACCCTGTAGCTGAACACGCTGCCGAACATGATACCCTTCATCTCAATGACTGCTTCACAGCCTGTGCCATATGGATCCTTCCCACCAACACCAGCTTTTCTGAATTGCGCAGGTGGGAACTTTCCCTGCAATACATCCTACGTTCCCATAACCCTCCTGGCCTCAACATTCGTTAGTCACTGTCCTCACCCATCCAACCCCCTCCCTGTTCCCATTCCAGCACTACACAGCCGTCATTTCACTGCCACACCCAGTCTTTTAATGTCTTTTACTTTTATTTCTCTCCTTTCCCCTACTTACCCCCTAAACGCCTTCTCTCCTACCCTCCGTCTGAACTGCAACACTTCACTGTCCGCCACGCCCTCCATACTACCCCTGCCCCTCCCTGCCCCAGCCGCCTCCTTACCCCCACCCAGTCGCCACTCCCATCATGCACTGGTACTGTTGCTCGCAGTGTAGTTTCTGCTCTCCGAGACTGCAGATGTGTGTGCAAGTTGCACTTGCGTGAGTATTTGTGTGCATGTGTATATGTGTGTGTACTGCTGACAAAGGCCTTAATGGGCGAAAGCTATGATTGTGTGAATCTTTTTATTGTGCCTATCGCAGCTCAGCATCTCCGCTATATGGTGAGTAGCAACTTTCCTTCTCTCGTATTGTTACATTCCATCCTGGATTTTCCATTGTTAGGACTGGACTTTAGTTACATATTAGTGATGTTTTGGGAGTTTGTTTCTGTTGCCTTGACGGCGAGTTATTGTAATGTCATTAGTTATAGAATAATCTCCATTAAAGTGAAAGCATCTTGCAATATCAAGATCATTCATGTTTATGCTCCCACTGCAGCTTCGTTGGACATAGAAATTTATGAATTTTATGAGTTGCTATAAAGTACCACCAGAAAGATATCCAAAAAGGAAACATTAGTCGTCCAGGGTGATTTTAATGCAAAGATTGGCAAGACGCAGACAACGGACAAGTGAGACCTGTGGTAGGACTTTATGGCAAGGGAGTGAGGAATAAATGTGGGGGAGCATTTAATGGAATTTGATGTGAATAACAATTTATCCATTTGTAATACCTTTTTCTAACATCACGCAAGATGCTGATACACATGGATTTCTCCTGGGAATAGGGTCAGAAATCAGACCGATTTCATTTTTTAGTGGCAATGTTAGTGCATTTTGGTCCTGGATTTAAGACGTATCCTGGTGCTGACTATGGCAGTAACCATACCTATGGTATCCATCAAAATGCAGATAAAAATGAAATTGTTAATGAAGGTAAGGACAAGACATGCTCATATACAGACAAAAATAGCCTCAAAGAGTTTGGAGAAACGATAAGACACAAACTCTGCCAATTAACAGAGGAAGGAGCAGCACCCTAAACATGGTACAAAATGAAGAAAGTAATCAGTTCATCCCTTCCAGAACATGCTACGAAGATCCCTCAAGTGAAGCATCCATGGGTTTCAAATATGATTCTACTGTTGATTGAAGAAAGGAACGCGCTAAAGAAGCAAAGCACACAAACTGCTCAAGATGAAGAAGCATACAAAGTATTTGACCGCAACTGGGCAAACTGAGAAGACATATTATCTCATCAGTATGTTTGAAGAAACAGACCAGCACCAAAAGCTACATGAAATGCAAGATAAAAAATGTTACTTGCAAGTTCAAATCATGCAATTAGGTGACAGTAATTTCACTGGTGACAAGAAATTAGCTACAGTCTGGTGGAAACAATACTGTGGAACACTGTATTGCAAAGGAAATACCATTGACGATGAAATACTTGTACGGAGTCAGACACAGAACATGATTTCAGCGAAACTGAAAATGCCACCAAGCATTTGAAAAACAACAAATCTCCAGATATAGATGGTAGCTTGTTTCAAAAGATATGCTGAATGTGATGCGAGAGGCAGGCATGCATGCTTTACATTTAATATGTAATATGGTGTGGAAAACTGGTGAATGGTCTAAAGACTGGGCTATGGCTGTGCTAAATCCTCTTCACAAAAAGGACCAGTTCAGAACTTCTCCAATTATAGGACTGGGATCCGTTGGTAGGACATGTTCTGAGGTATCAAGGGATCACCAATTTGCTGCTGGAGGACAGTGTGGAGGGTAAAAATCGTAGAGGGAGACCGAGAGATGAATACACTAAGCAGATTCAGAAGGATGTAGGCTGCAGTAGGTACTGGGAGATGAGGAAGCTTGCACAGGATAGAGTAGCATGGAGAGCTGCATCAAACCGGTCTCAGGACTGAAGACCACAACAACAACAACATTAATATTGCATGCCAACAAAGTCCTGCACATAACGAATCAACACCTAAGGAAATTCCTGAAATGCCAGATTTTTAGAGACTAAGCAGGTTATGCAGGAGGTAAAGCTACTCAAGAGGCAATCTTAAATTTGAGGCATATAACTCAAAAATGCTGAATTCTCTGTCACTGCATTCATTTGTTTCCTAGACTATAAAAAGGCCTCTGATTATCTGAAGTGGGATAAGTTCTGGCATGTGCTCAGTAAGTTTGGGGTCCCAAAACACCTAGTAGCATTGCTAAAAGGTCTTTTATATCAATCATACTGCAACTATAAAGGCAGATGGTGAATACTCTGTTTTTTTTTATGACAAATGTGAGTCAGACAAGGTTCTACACTGCCACCACAGCTCGGTAATATCTATGCAGAATATCTCACATCACGGCAGCACTGGAGGTTGAGAAGACGGAATTTCAATTAGTGGCACGAAAATCAATAATCTCCAACTTGCAGGCGATACTACCCTCAGACTTGCAGGAAGTGGGGAAGAAGTTATGGATCTGGCCTCCCGAGTGAAAACTATTAGTTTAAGTTTTGGTCTAGAGATAAAGATGAAAAAATGAAAATAATGTTTGCCAAGGTTTAGATCAAAGAAATTTACAGGATGTTTAAAGGATCTGGAGGTAGTGATTGACTGTTTACATCTAGGATCTCTCATAATTGACACTGGAAAGTTTGATAAATGAATAAAATGAAAAATCGTCCTCGGCAGAGCCATACTATTTAAACACACTAAAATCTGGCAGAACTGGGATATATACAAACCAATGAAGATGCACCTAGTGGAATTGTTTGTGTTTCCTGTGTTCTTGTATGGCTGAGAGATTTGCACCATGAAAGTTAGTGACAAGAGCCGAATTGATATCTTCAAGATGTGGTATTTTGATAACAGTTAAGCTATTAGGGCCAATGTTCTTGCTATCACTGTCTTAGTTGGTAATATTATTCTTATTGCTGTATTTCTAACTTCTCTCTTCCAAAATCTCCTACTTCCCATTGCTGGTCTGTTAGTTTAATGTATTTGCTGGAGTGCAATATTTTATGCCATTCATATCTTTGTTAGCAGATGTATCTAGTGACATTATTGTAGCCATAATGCGTATGCTGGAAATAGGGCTGTCTGCTATCTTGATGACATCATGGATCAAAGCAGATGGGGTGGGTTCGGCATTTACGGTATTGTCAAAATGTTGCATGAATATAACAGTAGAGGAAACCTTTTTTAAACAATAACTCCAGATACTGAAAATGTAAAGGATGAGAAGGATGTATCCTTCATTAACTTTGGACAAGTTCTTACTCTTCTACCATACCCAGACATCAAACAAATGTAAATTAAAATAATTAGCTAGCCTACTGAGGACATTAATGCTATAGGCCTACTCTACTGAAATTTATATTATTTATAGGTAACAGAACTTTCCTACAAAGTTATTCAAAAACAAGAAGTGAGGTCTAAATATGTTAACTACTGATTCATTTATAGATTAAGATCATTAAATTAATTTTAAATTATAAAAACCGATTCCATTTTGCACAAGTCCAACCAGTGACACTTCCTTGTCCCATGTGTGACAGTTTTTGATTGTAGTTTTTGTGTGTGATTGTTAATACTGCACTGTTGATAATCACATAAAGAATTGTTTCAATAGGGTGACTTCAATGTTTTCAAAGGAAAATAAGTGCAAAATTCGCAGTTTTTGTGAAATGTTGTTGGACATTCAATCTACATCCATTTACTACCCCACCTGCGACAAAGTTTTAAAGATGATTAAAAACTTACTTTGTAAACTTTTGATATTCAAATATAAACAGAAAGTATAATTCATAACACCACCAAGCATTTTTCACGTATTTCCATTTATACCACTTGTTATGTTAGCATTTGGAAAAATGTAGTGCAAATGTCCTACCTATGACAATGGAATCCCCTCCCTCCTCCCCACCTTTCGTACAATGATCACACAAATTATGAGCAATAATTATGAGAAATAAACTGTGGTAGATTAGAAGCATTTATTATTTTAATTGCACATTAACTTCAATAAAAATTGCTTCACTGCAGTTTGACACAAACGAATACATAAATCCTCTAGTTATGTTTCAAATTTATAGGATATACAGCAAACTGATAAAAAATGAAAAAAGAAAGTACCTAAGAGACAGAGAGATAAATTGTTTTATGTGAACTGTTGTGATATGTAGGCTGTTTGCTTTATTGTTACTCCTCCAATTTTTAGTATATATGCAGAACAAACTAACAGTGACACCCCTTTTGCCAGTTATCATCAATGTATTTTCGCAATATACTATGCCAAACTAGAAACTCCAGTTAAAAATACAACGCATAAGCAAATCATAGCTGTTATAATGTCGATAAATTCTTTTCACGACATCAAAACTATGTTATTACGATTAATAAGATTTATACATGTCTATGAAACAGAAAAGATACAAAATGATGTAAAAAAAGGACGTTAAATGTTTACTTGTCATAAGATTTTGCACTGTCCTCGGGGTTGCAGTAAGGAAGCTTCGGTACACTGTCGTCTTCCGCTGCTACTACGATAAATGATAACGTGATGCATGCTATAACGCTAGTTCGTTTTACCATCGAAAGGAAACCCATGGGCATCAAGATAACAAATGCCAACTATTCACATAAATCCACTGACAACATCCACTGAACTACATCGCTTGTCTGACAACTCAAAACACAGAAACTCAAAACACAGCATTGCTATTGGTCCATTCTCCAGGTGGGTGGTTGTATGGTCTGACGTGTTCAAACCTGTTATGTTATGGCTAGGTCGAAGTATGACCACTGGAATGGCAGGTTCGATAGTCTATTTTCGGAAACAGATACCTATCGAATTAAATAGTCTGGTTCATAACGAAGACCTTGCGAAAATTATTCATTAAAGGACCAATACTGAAAAACGGTGACAAATACGATCGGAATTTGATCGCAACACATCATCTGCTAATACAGCCTCAGATTCGAACATACCAGCCATACTGTTGTAATTTTATGTAAGAGGTGTTTTAGGAGATGAATAAAAGATCAGCATAATTAAATAGTATTGGCCGTTCTGCAATCATCAGTTCTATCTACTAGTTAGAACTAGCGCGCACGGGTGACTTGTCACCGTGACTGTTTCGTCACTCTTGTCCAGTCCATGCATACGTACCTGTTGTTGTTGTGGCCTTCAATCCGAAGTTTGATTTGATGCAACACTCCGTTCTAATCTATCCTGTGCAAGTCTCTTCATTTCCAAGTAACTACTGCAACCTATATCCTTCTGAATCTGCTTACAGTATTCATCTCTTTAGATACTAGACTGTTACAACGTGACAAAGGGAACACACATTAGTCCGCCGACTCACAAACAAGCTCGTGACAAAACTGCTACCGCGTCGCTTGGTTTTAATTGTTGCTCGCAGATGAGAGACGAAATTGATACTCTACACGCACTTTCTTGTCTCTGGTGAAAATGAATATCATCCCACATAGCCGAAAGAACCGTTCCAATATTTCAAGAAAAAACAGACCCAAAAATTTGATATAAGTAAACTGAAAGATGTTGACAACAAATTGACAGAAACTCTACACAGCAAACCAAATAAAACAGACTGGAACAGAATTAAAGAAGCCATGGTACAATCAGCCACTGGAACTATACTGACCAATAAAAAATATAAACACCCGCAGTGGAACGAAGATTGTAATGAAGCAATTGAAAAGCGAAGACAAGCTTGGATAAAATGGAATAGCAAGAAAACCTCCGAAAATCACGAAAACTTCTTGAAGGTTAGGAAAGATACATCAAAAGTATTGAGAACAATTAAGAGACTATTCAACAAAAACCAAATCCATGAAATAGAGGCAAATTTTAGAAAACATCACACTCGGGAATTTTATAAAGCCTTTAAATCACAACTATCGATGTTTAAACCTCCTACATTACATATAAGAGGACTCGATGGAGAACTAAATTAGAATGACAAATCATGTGCTACAGCTTTTGGAAATTACTTTTGATCCCTACTGAATGCTGAAAATTCAAATGAAAAGCTTGATTTCTATCCTAATGTTCCTCCTGCAGATAGTCCCCCTACCACATTAGATGAAATCATAACAAATTTTGAGGTGAGAATCGCATCTTGGCTGAAATGTGGAAATACGCAAATCTTAATACAATAAAACATCTCCATGATATCATAGTGAAGATTTGGGAAACTGAAACTCCACTCCAGATTGGACTGTAGTAATTATTCATCCAGTTTATAAAAAAGGCGATAAGAGTGATCTGAATAATTACTGAGGAATCTCTTTGCTACCGACGACGTACAAGATCTTTTCCAGACTGTTGTTAAACAGAGCTGAATCAGTCTTAGATCAACAATTGGGCGAATATCAAGCTGGTTTCAGGACATCAAGATCCTGTGCAGAGTAGATCCATAACCTGAAATCTGTTATATCACACGCCAAATCAAGATCAAATACGTTTGTTGTGACCTTTGTCGATTTTCAAAAAGCGTATGACTCAATTGATCGAGAAACAATAAAGAACACCCTTGCCGAATTTGGTATAGATAGGAAAACAATCAACCTGATAAGCGTCACTTTAAATAACACAGTGTCAAAGGTCAAGTTAAAAGGCAAATTATCAGAACCATTTGAAATCTGTACAGGGGTAAGACAATGTAACCTGCTCTCTCCATTGCTTTTCAACTGTGCCCTGGAAAAGATAGCCAGAGAGTGGAAAACAACCGTACCGCCAGGTTATGGGATTCAAATTTGACACGAAAGAAATGGCCTCAGTGGAAACTATTTGGCTTTTTGCTGATGATCTGGCATTCATTGCAAATAATATTGACGAAGCTAAGGTTCAAGTGTCCAACCTACAATCAATTGCTGCTAAGACTGGCCTAAAAATAGCATTTAACAAAACTGTATTCATCACAGACATCAAACACGTTCCTCCTCAAATTCAAATACAAGAAGAGAAAATCAAGCAGTCGAAGAAATTTAAATATCTTGGACAAATAATTACACCTGACGGTTGAGAAAATGCAGCTGTAGAAAGTAGGTGTTCTAAACTAGAAGGCGCTTTTCATCTGTGCAAAGACTCCTTGTCCCTATCAAGGAAAACGGAGAATTCCGCCAAAGACACAACTGTGATTTATACGAACATACGGAAGACATTGTTACCAGCATGAGGTAGCGGAGAATGATGTTTTTTGGTCATGTGGAATGAATGAACCCGTCAAGACTTACTCATCGCCTACATTCATCAATTTCAAAAACAAAATCGTATTCACAATGGGAAAACCAAGTTAAAAAGGATTTACAGCAAGCTGAAATTTCATTTTACGACATTCAGGATCGAGAAGTTTTCAGAGAAAAAGTCAAAATTACTATTTTTAGTAATTTTGACTTTTTCTCCGAAAACTTTTCGATCCTGAATGTCTAAAAATTTTATTTCGCTTATTACGCCAGTTCCACGTTCGGCTTGCAAATGGTCAAAACAGAGAAAAGAAGCACAGTCAGTGAAAATGAAAATCTACTGGCAAAAGAAGAAAACACAATCAGGGAAGAGATAAAAATCTTCATGGTCCATAGCAGGCCGAAACGATAGGAAAATATATAAATAAAATAAAGCACGCACTTCCTGCTCTCCATTTGTTTTCCATCTAACAAAAGTGTGGCATCAATGTCCTCCCACAACTTCGCTATGCATGAAGATGATACTGATAATTATATTCTTCTAGAAGAAGTGGAAAAAAGACCAGCACGTTTGGACAAAGAAATTGAAAGAGTGTTCAGAAATAAATCTGAACGTTAAAGAATGGGTAGAAATCATTCTAATAATATTTTCAAATTTGTGTGTCAGTGCATGTAAAATGCAAATTAGTTCATCAAAACTTGCAACATTCATTCGAAAATACTGAAAAAGTTTCTTTTCATGTTGTCTAAGTTCATGATACATTCTGTAAGACTTAGCCTGAAACTCCGAAGGGGGGTATACCATAGCCCACTTGCGATTTTGTTTATGGGTTTACCCAATATTCCTCTTTATGATACTTTCTTTTGCGTTTCATGAGTCCGCAAATAACGACCGGCTCTTCAAAATCCATATCAACAAATGTCACTTATATTTAAAAAAAAGTTTAGTGACTGTCATCCTTAGTGAGCGCATTCTGCTTTTATGACAAGTCGTGACAGTGACGGAAACTTTTTTGTCACGGTGACAAATATCACCTGTGCGCGCTAGCCCATCGCACTGATGGATATTCGTGGAATCAAGTTCCGCCAAAGATGCTAACACAGGTAAACAAACTGTCAAAGTGTTAGTAAATAGTGAGAAGGGCAGCGTGTTGCTGTGTACATTTACGTGTGCTGTCACCGGTAACAAGGACAAATGGCAGGTAAACTCGACGAAGTGTTAGTTTCATCTGCAAAGTTACTGGAAATCCTCGCAGGTACCACAGATGGCGAAGAAGAAGAAAAGTTGGTCGCAGAATATATAAGGACACTAAACAATAATGTTCGACTGGAAGATTTTAAAAATAGTGAGTCTTTACCTGTAATAAAATTTAAATCGACAGTCACATATTTGGACAATCATTTTGTTGTTCAGTTTTGAAGATATTTTGTTGCAGTATATCATCAGATCATCTTCCATCGTATATAGTTTTTCCACGCTTTTCTTTTAGATAAGTTTTGTTTATTATCCAGTGTCATCATTTAAAAAAAGCGGTTGATATCGTCTTTTGTGCCATAAACAATTACGCAAATAACGCGGACGATGTAAGAGATATTTCAGATCTTTATTGACGATCAATATACAAAACTGCCCATCATACAGCACGTGATATAGTCATTATTGTCTCACACATAAATTTAATCAAAATCGAACTATATTTATAATTACGATCAACGTTAGGACGCTTTTGAACACTATATTCTAAAAAACTCTTTTCTCTAAGGCATTTCTCTGTGGTGCTTGTAAATGGACTCGATGACCCAATGTGTGCCTGTAATGTCAACATGTTAAATAGCTTTATCCCCTGTATCTGTAACTATCTTGTGTCTAGTAACTGTCTTGTCAATCTGCTGTTTTAGGTATTTGTTATGTTGATGAACAGAGTGTCGTAGTTTGTGACTGTGTTGGTTTTCTTTTGTATGTATTATACAGCTTAGTATAAAGAGACATGTAACTGTCAGTGTGTTTAGTTTTTTTTTAAATATGGTCTACAAGACTCTTATTTCTGACTCCACAGATGCATCTGATTGCCTTCTTTTACTAAGTCAGAACTCTTTTGATTCAGAGCAATTCCCCTATAATAAAACTGTACATGTCCAATGGGATTGGAAAAATGCATAAAATGCATTGAGCAGTAAATTATTACTAATACAGGATCTTCATTTACCTAAAAAAATTTGTCACGTGTATAACTTAGTGCCGGTGTAATTGGTATGACTCTTCCAGTTTCTTTGTGGCGGATCCCAAGAAGTTTAACTAATTGCTGTCATCTTTAGTACATAAACTAAACAGGATACCCACAGTTTATTTCATGATTAATATGCAATTTGTTGATTTGGTACCACTTAACACTTAACTGTCCGAATAATTTAAAAAAATGTTTTTGTTACTAATTTAATATAAATCAGTTAAATAAAGCAACAAAATAGTTTTCAAATTTTTCTGAGCAATATATTGTTAAGAACACGTGGCAGCATTAGGTCATTACACTAATTGTTCTGTAATATTCAGTTTTTGAGGGGAATATACATGAAGAATACACACACAAAATATCAGTTTGTGTGTGAAGAAGTAAAAATATTTTCACAAATTTACTATGTAATGTTTGTGTCCTCATTGCAGTTGAAGGAAAGGCAGACAACATTGCACACGTAGCCCAACATTACACTTCGCACATGTATGGTTGATTGAGTTGCATCCTTGCCCTGCACACCTCTTCTTTTTTTCATTTTGTGTCTTCTTTATGAATTGATATGTTCTGTCACATCAAATTTCATCCAAGACACGGTGGTTGTTTGAAAGTGATGGGGGGTGTCCAGGACATATTTGGTTTGACCTGTAACCAGTAAGATGTTTCAAACCAATTCTTCTCCTGAATTCAAGTTGTGCCATATCATGTCCTGAGTTCTTGTGTAGTATCCAAGCATTGTGGATTATCCAAGCATTGTGGGTGCAGACATCTAATAGCCACGAGAAAATAGGCCAGTACCACTTATTGTTATGTATTCTTATTCTATACTTAGCCATATCTTCATTCATTTGCCCAGTTCCACCCATGTACTTGTTATAAAACCCAGTCAGATATGGACATTATACAGTGATTACTTTCTTGTGTCTCTGTGAATAGTGCTTCACTGAATGTGAAGGTTCCTCACTATGATTGTGTAAGGCTACAGTAATGACTGAATTGTCCATCCATGCACTTAGGAACACACCATCTTCCTTTGAAATTACTGTCTTTTGTCATAATGCTACTTGTAGCTAGAAGAGTGCAATCTTTGGCAGTTTTATTTTACATAGGCCTAATGGTTTCTGTTGCTCCAAACCCCTTTTCTCTAAAATAATTCAAAAGGTCAAGGCTCTTGAATAAATTGTCAAAATAAAAGCAGAAAGGGGTTTGTCTGTCATTTGTACTAGGGAAGTAGCAGCTTTTCTGAAATAAGACTCACAATACTTGGAGTTTTAATACCTTTCCCTTTGTATACTTCAGAATCAACAAGATATCCTTGTACAGAGCCCAAACACCAAACTTTACAACCAAGTCTAATCGGTTTTCCGTGAATAAACTGTTTACAAGAATGTCTACCATAATATTTTACCATACATTCATCGTATCATAGCTCACATTCTGGTTTGAAGTATTTTCAACAGTCAATTTGGACACAGGAAAGAAAAGGCCCTGTTTTCCACAACTTGTCATTGTGTTCAATTTCGTAATTTTCCTTGCAATGTATGAATTTGAGAATTTGTTCAAATATATTTCTCCTTATGGACTTTACAACTGACTTGTTTCTTGTGTCTTCATGGTGTCTCAGAAGAACTGTTCTGTGGCAGTTCATTGTACATGCTCAAAATGAGAATCACAGTAAAACACCAAATCTCCTCCTTCATTATTTTGGGATTATGAAAGATACAGAAAAATACATGCTTCTTTGTTTTCTCCACCAGCAATTGAAAAATATCATTGTCCGTAAATAGTTCAAAGATTTCAACTGGTGTCAAGTGTGATATATCAGAATAATTTGGTTTACAAAATGAGTTGCTTAGGAAAGTTGTAAATTCCTCCTCAACCTATGTTCTCTCACTTGAATGTTTCTCTGGCAATGTGCGTTATTCATGAGTGTCTACTGAAGTAGTGAATCTTATTTCTGCAGGAGCCAAAAGTTGATTCCTGTGCATATGGTCCAGAATTCTCAGAGATCTTCATCTGTAAGAGTGCCAAGCTCCAGAGGCTCTATGAATATACCCTCAACAGAAAGAGCAACGTGCTCCACAGTTTGTTCACTCACATCACTGAACAGTATATCAAGAGCTTCTGTTAGCATTACATTGTAGCAAAGATGCTTCACAAAATCACTTGAAAAACAGAAAAGAAAAAAGGGTCCCTGAAATTAGCGTATACTGTACATAATAGATAAAGAAATGTCTCAGCATTGCCAGGTGGCAACACAGAAATACTGAAAGTAGTGTAGACTAAATGTTATCCTGAAATAAGTTTGTTTATTGTTGGCACAAAATAATATAATTTAATCGAACAGTATACAGCATCATGGAATTGCATGTAAAATATTAGGTTATATAACATTTAAAAAATTATCTTACATTGTTATCAAGTCTGACCTATCCATTTCTTCTTTGAAGAGTATTTACATCTTAACTCTGAGACATAGGATTGCAGACTGAGAGTCAAATGAAAACTATGTTACCAATTGTTGTCAGTGAAACGAGTGAAACAATGTCTTGAAATGTGTGCAAATGACAGTTAAAGCCAGTATTGGCCTACAGCAACAGTAGGTTATAAAGTGTTAATAGCTGCTCTGAGAAGATCCCTACTTTCGTGCTGTAATGTTCTAAGTCTTTCTCAGCTCTGTCATCTGCTGCATAGAGAGTGGATTTACACAGCACAATGCTGGGGAAGTCATTTACATTTATTATGAAGAGTAAATGTCCAAACACAGAATGTTGTGTCATGCCCCGTGTGATATCTAAGACATTTGACCTCATGTTGTTGGGCTGCACAATTTGTTTTCTGTCACACACATACGATCTGATCACATTTGTTCTGACCCTCGTAAAGCTTTTTAGTAGTATTCGATAGCTGACAGAGTCAAATACCTTGTTGGGTTCCACAATAATAGCAGTAACAGGTAATCTTGATTCAAATGACGATAGTGTAAATGAAACGAAATTTTCAACTGCATTTACTGTTGATAAGCCAGTCCTGGAGCGATATTGAGAGTCACTAAGGAAATTATTTGTAGACACACACACACACACACACACGCACACACACACACACACACACCGAATATATAAATATGTTTTTTTAAAATATGTTTTTATGCGATTAGGACATTTGTACTTTATACAGGTGGACTTACCTACAATTAATTTTGAATGTGGCTGCATTCTGACTTGCTACCTTGCCAAAAGGGTAGCTCACAGTAAGTGCCAGATAAAATTTTGAGACATTTCGTGGTCTTATTTAAATGGATTTCATCAGCTTTCGTTTCTAGTTCCACCACAGTTAAATGCAGCATGCATTGTTACTGTAATCAAGCTACTACTGAAATATGGAATTCTGTATATGTTCGCTCTGTGCTTTCCTACAATTAATGTATTTTGATGTAATTAATTCCCAAAATATGTCTGTGATCGTGAAAAGATAGTCTATTACCACAGGTTATTTCTACTAGAGCAAGTCCCCTGCAATGTTACTCCTTTAATAGGAATTTAAACTTGACCATGTTCGTGTGTTAATGGAAGCTTATCAGACTAAGTTTCGTCACCAGAAGGGTTATGTTTTGAGAGGGAGCAGTAATTATTTTAGTGGGAATCAAACAAACAGTATTGAAGTTGGGATATATAGATCATTGATCATGCAAATGGATACACTCACCAGCCTTATTAGGAAAAGTAATTCCAAGTAAATATATGGTTAACAAAGTAAACTAGCTGATGTTTTAACTTTGCTTGGAACAGAAATCTGTTTGGTAAATTCGACATGAAAACAGCAGCACATCTTAGCATGTAATAGGAAAGTAAATAGTCATGACCAACATAGATAAATTTAAATTCCCAGAGGATTTTGAAATTAAGAAGGTTATTTACACATAGACTGAGACTGTAATTAATTTGCTAGGCAACAAATTACATGCTAATGGTATAATCTGTGATCTGCCAAGGATGTTTGTCTGTATAAATCAGAATATCTTTTTAGTAAATAAGGATAGTATGATGTAGCAAGCCAGTGCTGCAAAATGGTTCAAATCATCTCTCTTTCTGGATTGTCAATAGGAAAACGTCCTGTAGTAAGCTATCAGTCATCCAACTAGAAAGCAATTACAATGGTTTCTCACAAAATTTAGAAATACTGGTTAGTGAAATTTTCATGGGCATTGATAAATGTTTCCTAGGCAATTCTTTGTCACTAAACTATGAACACCCCGCACCCCTACCTTCTACCTTCTTCCCAAAATTCACAAACCCAATCATCCCGGCCGTCCCATTGTAGCTGGTTACCAAGCCCCCACCGAACGCATCTCTGCCTACGTAGATCAACACCTTCAACCCATTACATGCAGTCTCCCATCCTTCATCAAAGACACCAACCACTTTCTCAAACGCCTGGAATCCCTACCCAGTCTGTTACCCCTGGAAACCATCCTTGTAACCATTGATGCCACTTCCTTATACACAAATATTCCGCATGTCCAGGGCCTCGCTGCGATGGAGCCATTCCTTTCACGCCGATCACCTGCCGCCCTACCTAAAACCTCTTTCCTCATTACCTTAGCCAGCTTCATCCTGACCCACAACTTCTTCACTTTTGAAGGCCAGACATACCAACAATTAAAGGGAACAGCCATGGGTACCACGATGGCCCCCTCGTATGCCAACCTATTCATGGGTCGCTTAGAGGAAGCCTTCCTGGTTACCCAGGCCTGCCAACCCGAAGTTTGGTACAGATTTATTGATGACATTTTCGTGATCTGGACTCACAGTGAAGAAGAACTCCAGAATTTCCTCTCCAACCTTAACTCCTTTGGTTCCATCAGATTCACCTGGTCCTACTCCAAATCCCATGCCACTTTCCTTGACGTTGACCTCCACCTGTCCAATGGCCAGCTTCACACGTCCGTCCACATTAAACCCACCAACAAGCAACAGTACCTCCATTATGACAGCTGCCACCCATTCCACATCAAACGGTCCCTTCCCTACAGCCTGGGTCTTCGTGGCAAACGAATCTGCTCCAGTCCGGAATCCTTGAACCATTACACCAACAACCTGAAAACAGCTTTTGCATCCCGTAACTACCCTCCCGACCTGGTACAGAAGCAAATAACCAGAGCCACATCCTCATCTCCTCAAACCCGGAACCTTCCACAGAAGAACCCCAAAAGTGCCCCACTTGTGACAGGATACTTTCCGGGACTGGATCAGATTCTGAATGTGGCTCTCCAGCAGGGATACGACTTCCTCAAATCCTGCCCTGAAATGAGATCCATCCTTCATGAAATCCTCCCCACTCCACCAAGAGTGTCTTTCCGCCGTCCACCTAACCTTCGCAACCTCTTAGTTCATCCCTATGAAATCCCCAAACCACCTTCCCTACCCTCTGGCTCCTACCCCTGTAACCGCCCCCGGTGTAAAACCTGTCCCATGCACCCTCCCACCACCACCTATTCCAGTCCTGTAACCCGGAAGGTGTACACGATCAAAGGCAGAGCCACGTGTGAAAGCACCCACGTGATTTACCAACTGACCTGCCTACACTGTGAAGCGTTCTATGTGGGAATGACCAGCAACAAACTGTCCATTCGCATGAATGGACACAGGCAGACAGTGTTTGTTGGTAATGAGGATCACCCTGTGGCTAAACATGCCTTGGTGCACGGCCAGCACATCTTGGCACAGTGTTACACTGTCCGGGTTATCTGGATACTTCCCACTAACACCAACCTGTCAGAACTCCGGAGATGGGAACTTGCCCTTCAGCATATCCTTTCTTCTCGCTATCCGCCAGGCCTCAATCTCCGCTAATTTCTAATTTCAATTTGCCACCGCTCATACCTCACCTGTCTTTCAACTTCATCTTTGCCTCTGTACATCCGCCCCGACTGACATCTCTGCCCAAACTCTTTGCCTTTACAAATGTCTGCTTGTGTCTGTGTATGTGTGGATGGATATGTGTGTGTGTGCGAGTGTATACCTGTCCTTTTTTCCCCCTAAGGTAAGTCTTTCCTCTCCCGGGATTGGAATGACTCCTTACCCTCTCCCTTAAAACCCATATCCTTTTGTCTTTCCTTCTCCTTCCCTCTTTCCTGACGAGGCAACCATTGGTTGCGAAAGCTAGAATTTTGTGTGTATGTTTGTGTGTCTGTCGACCTGCCAGCGCTTTTGTTTGGTAAGTTTCATCATCTTTCTTTTTAGATATATTTTTCCCACGTGGAATGTTTCCCTCTATTTTTTTTATATATATATATATATATATATATATATATATATATATATATATATATATATATATATATCCTCCAGGGGCGTATTCAAGGAATCAAGGAACTAGGGATAATATATTTATTCTTAAATGAAACTTCCTGGCAGATTAAAACCGTGTACCGGACCGAGACTTGGACTCGGTCCTGAGATTAGCTTAGTTTACAAGGAATCTAAAGGATTTATTGGTACACAGCTCCTACTCCATTGACAAATTTATTAATAGAACCAGTTAATGTGTGTATGTTTTTAATATCAAATAACATGTGTGTTGCATAAATCTTGTATGTGGGGTGTTCCACAGCTTGTATGTGTTTAATAAAACACATCTTCTTGTAACTGTGAGCTGCATTTCAAAAGCATGTATGTGACACTTGACAGACACGTTGTTCAATGTAGACATGCACAATATATGCCAATATGATGGGCTATACGTCCAAATACTGGTCTTGCAAATAAATACTTTTGAAGTGCAGTTCATAGTGTACAACACATCTTTTATGAAGTGTGGGTGTTGTGTAAAATCTGACTTCCACACATCTTCAGTGCAGTAATGTAATCATTGTAAATAGGTTCTACAAACAGTTTTTCCGTTTAATTCTGCATTACTACAGTGACCTAAAACTTGTCATGTGCATCACATGTGTAGTGAAAATGTATGTAACATTTTATTATTTCACATCCATGAGGACCATTCCACTTTGGATCAGTTGCACATCTTTAATGATCTCATCACTATGAATTTGTGTAATATTTGTCTTATAGGTTTCTACTGGCACATGAACACCATTTGAACATCAGGAGAGTTGCCCCATAGTTTTAATGTATGTTGCAGATGAATCTGAAAGGAGGTGTAGTAAGAAGATAGTGGGTGTTGTTTGCTGTATAATGTTTTTAATCTGCTTAACAAATGACTACTATAGATAAGTTGGTACATAATTGTTCGGTGTGGCTGTTCCAAGTCAGTTTGGGCCAGGTGGATACCGAGAAGTCTAACAGTCACATTCATTTACTTTTTCATTTAGAGTGCGCAGGAAGAAATACATAGTTTCAGTCTTGCTATTGTTTTGGATAAGCTTGTTATTGTCGAGCCATATGTCAAAGTTTTCAAGCATTGCTTTTGTTTTTTTCCTCATGTCCTCCACGGTAATCACAGGGTAGTGTCATTAATAGATATTATGGACTTGTGAGACAAGTACATAGGCAAGTCACTCATGTACACCAAGAAAAGGAAGGGTCTAAGCACCAAGCCTTGTCGAGCACCTCTAAAACTTGATAGACGTTTGATTGACAGCTATTTACCATAAACACTTGAGTTATGTTAGTCAACCATGCTCTAATTAGTTCCATTTCATTGTTCCTAAAACCATAGCGCTGTAGCTTATTTATTAGTTTTTTGTTTGACACAATGTCAGATGCTTTGCTCAGATCAAGTTTATGACTGTCATGCCCCGAGAAGTCATACCAAAATTGTAAATACAGGAGCATTAAGTTATTTGCCTATCCTTGCTGACAGTAGA
The DNA here is from genome assembly GCF_021461385.2 of Schistocerca piceifrons. Taxonomy (NCBI): domain Eukaryota; kingdom Metazoa; phylum Arthropoda; class Insecta; order Orthoptera; family Acrididae; genus Schistocerca; species Schistocerca piceifrons. The sequence continues at coordinate 138,942,882 of NC_060141.1, read as the reverse complement.
ATTTAATTATACTTCTAAATGTGCAGTCATCCAGAAACAAAATAGATTAAATACTTGTATTCCTGAACTCACACACTTCACTTTTTTGTGTACGTGAACACTGGCTCACACCTGCTGAGACTGCTCAGTATATTCTAGAAAGGTTTCGTTTAGAAAATTCATACTGTAGACTCAAAATTAGATATGGAGTAATTGATATTTTTGTAAACAAAAAGTCTTAACTCTGAATATGTAACACAAGAAATTGATCAGTTTTGCAAGGAACACCTTTTTGAAATGAAAGGTTTGCAGGAGAGCTTCTGTAAAGTTTGGAAGGTAGGAGACAGGGTACTGGCAGAAGTAAAGCTGTGAGGATGGGGCGTGAGTCGTGCTTGGGTAGCTCAGTTGGTAGAGCACTTGCCCACGAAAGGCAAAGGTCCCAAATCTGCCAGGAAGTTTCATATCAGCGCACACTCCGCTGCAGGGTGAAAATCTCGTTCTGGATTTTTTTGAAATGTTTGAGATGTTATTTCCTAAACCAAAGTTAGTGTTTATCTCTGTTTATTGCATCCCAGTCTGTTATATTAATTGGTTTATTGATCAAATTGAAACACCAAGTACTGCTGGCAAAATATGGCACCACAAGATAACAGATAAGTGTCGGAAGTTCCATGCAGCTTTTCGCGGATGATGCTGTAGTATACAGAGAAGTTGCAGCATTAGAAAATTGTAGCGAAATGCAGGAAGATCTGCAGCGGATAGGCACTTGGTGCAGGGAGTGGCAACTGACCCTTAACATAGACAAATGTATTGTATTGCGAATACATAGAAAGAAGGATCCTTTATTGTATGATTATATGATAGCGGAACGAACACTGGTAGCAGTTACTTCTGTAAAATATCTGGGAGTATGCGTGCGGAACGATTTGAAGTGGAATGATCATATAAAATTAATTGTTGGTAAGGCGGGTACCAGGTTGAGATTCATTGGGAGAGTGCTTAGAAAATGTAGTCCATCAACAAAGGAGGTGACTTACAAAACACTCGTTCGACCTATACTTGAGTATTGCTCATCAGTGTGGGATCCGTACCAGATCGGTCTGACGGAGGAGATAGAGAAGATGCAAAGAAGAGCGGCGCGTTTTGTCACAGGGTTATTTGGTAACCGTGATAGCGTTACGGAGATGTTTAATAAACTCGAGTGGCAGACTCTGCAAGAGAGGCGCTCTGCATCGCGGTGTAGCTTGCTCGCCAGGTTTCGAGAGGGTGCGTTTCTGGATGAGGTATCGAATATATTGCTTCCCCCTACTTATACCTCCCGAGGAGATCACGAATGTAAAATTAGAGAGATTAGAGCGCGCACGGAGGCTTTCAGACAGTCGTTCTTCCCGCGAACCATGCGCGACTGGAACAGGAAAGGGAGGTAATGACAGTGGCATGTAAAGTGCCCTCCGCCACACACCATTGGGTGGCTTGCGGAGTATCAATGTAGATGTAGATATTCATGATTTTAATAGTGACATCACACATAAAATACCAGCTGTCACCCATTTTCAAAACCTGCTAAGATTCAACAACTTGTACTGTGTGGATGACAAGCTAACCTGATTAGACATGTGCCCAGACAACATCATCTCCAACATGATGAAATATGAATATCAGTATGGAGTATTCAGACCAGAATGGCTGGAGATAACAGACATGCGTGCTTGTTTATGTGAATGTGTGTATGTTTTTTTTCTGGTAAAGGCTTTGGTCAAAAGCTAAATGTGTAACAGTTGTTTTGTTGTGCCTGTTTGCAGCTCAGTGTGTCATCTTTACAGTGAGCACCAATCTGTCCTTTTCAGAATGTTGGTGATAACAGTGTGGAGTGATAGATCCACTGTTATCTGACGACCACAGCCTGTGGCTGAGGGTCAGGTGTGTAAACTACCCTATTCAGCATCCCACACGCATTAAGAGGCTCAGACTTTTGTATCCACACAATATTACACAGCTAACAGTGAGACAAATCATATCAGAACTCAAGGGGGATAGGGTATATGATTGTGATAACAATGATAACACTTTTAACAAGCTTAGTTCAAAGCTGTTGTCCTTAACTAAAAGGATGAAAGGAGAGGGTGACCTGAGAAACACTGTTATTGCCCTACATAAAATGGCTAAAACTTGTAACCTAGAATTGAAGCAGAGGTACAAAAAAGCCGGAGGAAGTACAGGACAAAATACAGACAGCCAAAGCAGAGAGTCACTGATGCTTCCATTGAAACTTCCAGCTACAAATGCAAAGGTGCTTAAAAGATAATAAACATAATACTAGGAAAACATAAAAACAAACAAGAAACTCCAATATTGCCAGAAGCAGTAAATGAATTCTTTATAAACAGCTTTATGTGTGAAGCTCCTACCACCTCCACACCAGATAATGCAACTTCTGGAAGTACTTTCCATAACGTAAAACTAAAAAACTTAACTCCGTCCGAACAGACCATGAAGGCCCAACAGTACCGACCTGCCGCCATGTCATTCTCAGCCCACAGGCGTCACTGGATGCGGATATTGGGGAACATTTGGTCCCCACACCACTCTCAGTTTATGATACTGGAACCGCTACTTCTCAATCAAGTAACTTCTCAGTTTGCATCACAAGGGCTGAGTACATTCCGCTTGCCAACAGTGCTCGGCAGACCAGATGGTTACCCATCCAAATGCTAGCCCAGCCCAACAATGTTCAACTTCGGTGATCTGATGAGAACCAGTGTTACCACTGCAGCAAGGCTGTTTTCCGTAACATACTTGATCTAAATAAATATTTTTTAAATGGAGACATGTTACCTGTCAAACTGTATACAAAGTGGTCACAAACCTATGTAGCTCTTACAGTGCAGATCTGTGTGGCATCTCAAACACAATCCTGAAACAAACAGTACCTATTATTGTTGCCCCTCTTACCTTTATGATCAGTAATACTTTTTAAGTCTGGAAAATTTCCTGAAGTCCTAAAGGCTGCAATAGTTATACCAATCTATAAGAAGGGAGATAAAAACAGACTGAAAATTTATGCTCTTCACAGGTATTCAATAGTCTAACTGGCCACCAGGTGAGATTGCAGTTGCACAGTCATGCTGGAACTGAGGCAACATCAGATGTGGTGGCTCCTTTACACCCTGGGAACATTTTGGTGTACATGTGCAAGAAGCAAAGAGAAGAATTGCAGTACCGTCATTGGTAGAAGCCAACAAAAGTGATGAACCGCAAATTAAGATGTAGCTGGCTGAAAACCAGATCGATGTTGTTTTAAATGTGGTGAAACAGGAAGCCACATCTTGCTTAAAGGAAAACCTTTATCTCTGTTAATAACGTCATCAGATAATCTTAGTTCAGTGGATTCCTTAAATACACAATCCTAGTAACAGGAAGCTGAACCAATAATTTCTGTCTCTTTAAATGACATATTTTGCCCTTCATTGAGACATGTTCAGTGACAGCAGATATTTCAGGTTTGTGCAAACGTGTGTGGTGCTGATGTTTCTCACACTGTTCGTGGACCATGCATATAGTCTATCCAATATTAGCCTTTCTGCAGTGACAGGGAATTTTATGTACCCCAGGCTGCATCAGTCCCAAATCATCTTTAACAGATCCAAGAGGGGCTCTAGTTTTGGGCAAAGGCAAAAGGACACTTATGCTGGACAGACTATTTGTCGAGTTCGTGAGTGATATGTGGAACATCAACATCATACATGTTTGCTCTAGTCTGAAAAATCTGCCATCGCTGAACATCGTCTCAGTGGAGGGCATAATATGTCATTTAAAGAGATGCAAATTATTGCTCCAGCTTCCCGTTACTGGGATTATTTACTTAAGGAATCCATTGAAAAAATGTTATCTGATTACTAAGAGAGGCAAAGGTTTTTCTTTAAGCAAGATGTGGCATCCTGTTTTATCAGGTATAAAACAACAACAGTCTGGTTGCATCTTAATTTGTGATTCATGACTTTTGTTACTTTCTACCGCCGGCAATGATGCAATTCTTCACTTTGCAGAGGCCAAACATTTCACTTCTCGCACATGCATGCTGATCTTTTCCTGGGGTATAGATGAGCCAGCGAATCTGATGTTACCTCAGTTCCTGTGTGACTGTGTACCTGCAAGCTCACTTGGAGATGGCAGCCAGTTAGACTGTCAAAATGTCATACCATCAGGATGATAAAATCCACCTGCATCCCCATGAAGAGCATCAAGAAGCATTACACTGGAAAAATCTGTGTAATCACAGACCAGGTAGTTACTGTCCAATATCCCTCATACCTCTAATTTCCAGAGTAATAGAAAGTTGCACTAAATTGCAACTTTGCTTCTATTTTTGAGGATCACAATCTGATTTCCTCTTTGTTCTTTGGTTTTAGGCCAGGTTTGTCTACAGTAAATGTGTTAAAAACTCTTGTTGCAGATATTGTTGATGATTTTGAGAATAAGTCCTTCACTTGTGCCTTATTACTGGAACTAATAGTTGATTGCCCCATAATTCAATAAAATCAGAATCACAACTTTGAAAATGTTCAGAAATGCTTATTTCAGGTACTGTCAGAATAGATAATGAAAGAAAAATGTGAGTTTTGAACTTATGATGTCTCTTCTTCTCATGTTCACAAAAATTCTTGAAGTGGTAGCTTTTTCAGAACATTAAACTACGTTTCTAAGAATAGCCTTGTGGTAGCTCAGTATGGATTCTTAAAAATCTTCTGTGCTGATAAACCAATATGATACTAACTCAGTTCTGGTAGAAGTAAATAAAACCAGTTGCTATTTCCTGTAGTCTTCCAAAGGCCTTTGATTGTGTAGGTTATAAGATTTCAGTAATGAAACTGAAAATCCACGCTGTTCACTGCTTTTTGCTTGCATAGAAGGAGTCATATATTAACAGTAGAAAATAGAAAGTCACATTAATAAACGATATGGAAGAAACTAGTGTTAATTCAAATTGCAGAAACAGTAAATATGGTATGTCACAGGTGCTTTGCTCTTGATCCCCCTGGCACACTGGAGAGAACTTCAAAAACTGTTATGTTTGCTGATAACATTGATTATTTTCAGCTATTGGACTAAGTCTTGCATCAAACCTTTTCCAGTAACCAGCTTACTCCAAACCTAAAACCTCCTTCCTGCCTACCATGACCACTCACCCACAATTATTTCTCCTTTGAAGGCATCACCTGCAAACAAATACAGGGTACTGCAATGACCACCTACATGGCACCATCATATGCTAAACTATTGATGGAATATGTTGAGGAATACTTTCTAACTACCCCAGAATTCCTAACCTGTCACCTGGTTCAGATTCATTGATAACACCTTCATAATATGGACTGAGAGTAAGGACACGTCATCCACATTCATCCAGAGCTCAACAGCTTCTCCCTCACCTGGTTCTCCTCAACCCAATAAGCCACCCCGTAAAAACCCTGCTGCTCTCTATTGCCTCTAAATTTTGTGAACTTCTGTGAGTGATTAGTCGCATCTGCTAAGCTTTGTGACCTTCCTACAACGTGTATCTGTTATCATGGTATAACCTAAGCACTGAGAAAGGTTAACAAAAATTACATTCCAACACCTTTGAAAATTTCTTTCACTGAAACTGAAATTTTTAGATAAAAGCTCACTATATGTAAAACCTGTTTGACTGTTATTAAAGCTATTGTTATTATTCCATTGTTTTAGTAAAATTGAAGGAGGGGGAGGGTGTCCTTGGACACAGAAACCAACATTTACCATAGTTATCGTTTTGATAACTCGGTATTCACCAGTAAACCAATACGCCTGTTTTTATAAGTGGGTCAGGGACCAGTAGAAACTCATCTAGAATATTTTCTTCTGGAAAAACAATGCTGCCTATAGAAATGGTTCACCAGTCCTTAAGGGACAAATATTGAAAAGTGTTCTTTTAAATAAACTTTAAATAAGTATTGAAATTTTAAATTTTTTAAATAAGTATGGAAATTTGAAAGCAGCTTAAATTTTAATACCACAATGAAACTAGCAGGGTATTTAGTGTCTTTTACTTTCCCCTGGTTCAATGATTGATGACCTCAGAAGAGGAACAGACATTTACCATTTGGATTATTGACAATCATTATACATAGTAAGTTATAATGCAATAAATTGTTAACACAATAATACTTATACAGTAACATAATGTCAGCACAGGTGCAAACTATTAATATAATCAATATTAGATTGTGACTGTTGCAAATAACACATTACAGAAAAGTAAACATAATGCTTTTCCATTACAACTTTCCTTGATGTTGATCTCTGCTCAAGGATGGCTACGTCAGTACCCTGTTTGCATCAAACCTACCAACCACAATCAATACCTCCACTTCAACAGTTGACACACCTTCCACACCAAGAAGTTCCTTCCACATAACCTAGCCACCCAGGATGTCACTGAGGCCTTCAAAGACTGAAATTACCCTCCGCACATTGTTCAGAAAAAGAACTCCCGTGTCTTGCCTGCCCAGTCATCTACCATTCCCCATATACTTACTGTCCAGCCACAAAGGAGCACCCCAGTATCACCCACGACTGGAACAGTTGAATTACATTTACTACCTATTGTCATGCCCTGATGTGAGAAATACTTCTCCATTATCCTCCTCCCCTCTCTGTGATGAAGCAAGCTGGAATATTTTTAATTTCCCTCTTGTTTTGCCATCTGCCTCCTTAAAATTCATTTTTTTCACTTTTAGCTATTTACCATTAGCATACGCGAATACAATCTACATTTTCATAAAAGAGAAAGGTTGGCCCACAGTTTTAAAGAATATAACACCAGATCTAATTTTGTGCTTAGTTTTATGTATGTAATTGATTTTCTGATTTATTTTGACTATTCCTAGTTAGTATCTTTCGTTATAGAACTAAATCAGTAATTGTTTTGTAACTTAAATTCTATTGTCAACATATAAACAAATATAAATTCTGCACTAATTATAAATATTTGGAAGACGAAATGCTAGTAATCTCAAAGTATTTATTCGAAAACATGTTAGCATAACCAGCCCATAGTTAATTCCAGAGTAATTAACGGTTTTGTCAAAAGTATTGTTTGTGTAATGATAGTTGTTAATTTCATGATTTAAACAAATAATTTGGCCTAACTCTTGCTGTAGAAGAAACTGTTATAAAGACGCAATTTTTCAATGTATTCAGTTAATTTAATGAGTTAAGTTTTAATTGTAATTTCTGTAAATTTAGCTTTGAACTATGTGTAGTTTCAGCACCTATTATTGTGATGATATATAAGGGCCCAATTTTTGGTCACGAGACAAGCCAGCCAATGGCCAAGTTTCAGATGAGAAGCTTGTGTTGGTTAGAACAACAACAATGCTTCAACTTAACTGTGGAATAAGTGTTAAACAATTAGGCTGCATGTAAAAACAATGACAGTGTCTACTCCATAAGTACCTGATTATTCTTCAAGAACTGTGAACTTTGTGGTTATAGGGACCAATGACCTCAGCAGTTTAGTCCCACAAGACCTTATGACAAATTTTCTTTGTGGTTAGGTTTTACTGCTTGTGGATGTTCAACAGTAAACTATTCTAGCAGTATGTGGAGATTCGCCTGCAAACTATTAATGAGGCTTATGGAAAGTTTAAACGGTAGTGCCCTGGCCATACACATATAAATGTCTATATCAGGGGTTATGAAAAAGTGACATTAAAGTACTTTGAAATGCAACTGTGCATCTGTTGGCTACATTATTTACCGTAGTCAGCATCCAAATTACAAAGACCATTTTCCAGCCAGTGTAGCAACGCAGTACGTCGACACCGAGAGCAACGAACGAAGAAATAAAAGCAGGCAGAACCGCTATATCTCCCAATGTGTATTCTGCCTCCCATCCATCCTACACAAAATCCTTGTCCATCCCTATTCAACGCAAGCCCCATATCCCTGAAGTAGATCTAAATGTAAGATCTGTCCTATATCTGGCCTGTACCACATACTGCAGTTCTGTCACAGGCATCTCCTACCCCATTAAAAGAAGGGTCACCTGGGATCTACCAAGTCTGCCGCATCCACTGTGCAGAATCCTACCTGGCATGACTACTAACAGGCTGTCCATCCATATAATTGACCTTGCCAAACTGTGGCCAAAAGACAACTGGACTACCCAGTTGCCCAACATGAAGTGATTGATTTCAGTGACTGCTTCACAGCCTGTGCCATCTGAATTCTTCCCACCATCACCAGCTTTTCTAAACTGTGCAGGTAGTAATTCACCCTGCAACACATCCATAATTCCTGTAACCAGCCTGGCCTCAACCTGTGCTAGTCCGTTTGCTCCCCCTGCCTATCCCCTTACCTGCTCTCAGTCCAGTACTACACGTGCCTTCTATGTCACCAGCACATCTGCATACAGCTTTCCCCACTTGCATATTGCTTTTCCCTTCTCTATTTCTCTCCTCCTCCCTTTGCCCCAGCCCCCCCCCCCCCCTCTCATCCCATCACAGCCTCCCAATACTGTACCTAGCAGTCCTATCCTGTCCCCACCACAATCCTGCATGCTCCCACAGCAGAGCATCAGCATCTTCCTTCAAGCCTACCCTGCTATCCATCCCTACTCCACTCTTCTTCTGTACTTTCACTAAGTACCCCAACCAAGATTACTGTTTGCTACAGACACAGTCACAATTGGACTTTATTGCCCAGAGACAACAGTGGCCATGTGATTTGGAATGGGACTTATGTGGTTTTTGGGTATGATGATGTCCACTCTATATTCAATCTGTTAACTTTCAGACTTGTGTGTCATCTTTGGTCGCCATTCTTGAAATTTCTCATTGTAGTGGACTTGTTATGCAGTGCCACTGAATTGCACCATTGGACTTTGTGACCTTGTGATTTGTGGGTGCTAGGAGAAAGCTCTAAACTATTCAGGCTACTAAATAATAAAACTCACTTCTGCACGAACTCTTCTGTATTTGCGACAGAATCTTAATACTTTGCAACCTTGATTATAATTGGTAGTGAACAGATCTTTCATAATGTTTAGCTTTCAATAGATCACAACATGTATATGTATCAGCATGAGATGTCAAAGTGAGAGACAGATCTCCTCCCCATCTTCAACTGTTTGGGCATTTACATTGCCAACTGCACACTTTACTCTGTGATCTCCAAGGCAAAACCAAAGCACGATGCCCAAAGAATAGGCACTCTGCTACTGCAGGTGGAGAGGTTTATTTGCTGTCACGTCTTGTCGATATGCTGAGACGATTTCCGTTAGACGCAGTCTGCACTTATAACAAAACAGATCCTACACGTCTTTTGTTAGCCTGAGTGGTCAAACTCAGAACATGTTATCCTGTAGGATAGACGCATTACAAGACATTGTGAGTTGTGCTTCTGTGAGTGTGTGTTTTTTCTATGTGTGGTGTAGGTCTTAGTCCAACAGCTGAATATACCTGGCATTTGTTTTCATTGCGCCTGTCTGCCACTGAATGCCTCCTGTATGTGGTGAGTAGCAATCTATCCTTTTCATATTTTTGTACAGGTAACAGAAGCAGAGATCAATGGCCACATATTGGGTGAGTCTGTGTGTACGAGGTTCCATGCCATACAACTGAATTATATACTGAAGTGGCACCAGCATGTGGCTAAGTTACCAAAAAAAGCTCAGTTCTGACTGCATTGTACTTGCATACCTCTCTCATTGCATTAACATACAGAGGAGATTAATAGTTTTCTTGGCATACTTTCATTCAATACTGTTATGTGGCACAATCTTCTGAGACAATGCAGCTGAAGTCAGAGAGGTATTTATTCCACAGAAGGGTGCAGTAATAGTATTGTGTAAAGTTGATGACTAAGCATCCTGCAGTGACCATTTCATGGACCTTCAAGGGTTCTTGTACTTAATGTGTCAATGTATAGACTCCCTAAAAGTATTTCAGTTTATAACAAGAGTGAATTTTGGGTGAACTGCGCAATTAGCAACTGCAATACTAGAAGTAAAAATAATATCCATGTAGACTGAGCATCCCTATCTGGAGTTTAGAATGGGGTTTTATATCCTGGTTGTAGGATGAATCAGACAGGAAAATGAATATCCTGAGATATTCAAAAACAAAATAATTATTAGTCATGCCTATGAGATATGAAAATACTTGGACGTGGAGATATAAACAGCCAGCTGTAATGTTTATGTAAAACAGATGTCCACTTTGCTAGAATATAGACAGCTGACAGTTTCATGTAGAGCCACATAAATGCTTTGTTTGAAATAATAGGAAAAAGAGCAGCAGAATATTTTAAGATAAGGAACAGTGGCCTATTTCTCTCCTAATATTCATGTAAGTCAACCGGAAGTAATTCCCAAAATTCACATTCTGAGTAGATAAGCGCTGGTCATGATTTGTTGTTAGTATACTTTACAGAAGTAGTCTGCAGTTGCTGCTTATGCCTTTTATTACATAACTTGACTCAGATAAACTGTAGTTTGCATCTGTTACTAATGTGTCACTTATAATTTGTCTCAGTCAATCTCCTTGAAGACTCTGCTTCATTATACGATTTACAAAACAAGATGTGTAAATGACTGAAAAGATGAATGAATGAACAAAGAAATGAGAGACTGTGGGGAATAGGGTGGGAGTGCGGGGTGAGAGAAGTTAACATCCTGGGGCTGGGGCAGAGTTTGTTCTGGGACAGAAACTAGCATAGATTGTGAGGGCAGGAGGATTAAGGGATTGAAGGATGTGTTGGAGGACAACTCCCATCTACCTAATTCCGAGAAGCTGGTATTGGGAGGAAACATCCAGATGGCATAGGTTGTGAAGCAACCATTGAAATTGAGGATATTGTGCTCAGCAGTGTGTTCTATCAATGGTGGTCAACTCTGCTCTCTGTCACAGTTTGGCAGTGGCCATTCATTTGCATGGACAGTTGGTTTGTAGTCATACCCACGTAATATGCTGTGCAGAAATTATAGTGGAACTAGTAAATGACATAACTGCTTTCACAAATGGCCTTGCCTCTGAAGGCAGAGGATAAGCTAGTGATAGGACTTAAGTACACTGCTGGCCACCGTAAATGCAACACCCTGAAGGAAGCATCCGAATCAAGTGAAATTTACACCATGAGTTTGCAGTGATGAGATATGCAACTGATTAGAATTTCAGCGCAGACGCACATCACGCGCGCCTGTGGCGCCACCTCATAGCGCCATTTAAGGCTTGGCGATTTCGCCGAGTGTACGTTTGGCACCTGTGTTTACCTTGTGGTTGTTTCACAAGACGATCAGTTATGCCTCGTAGACAACAGCAAACATCTTTTGATCAAGTATCCGAGTTCAAAAGAGGAAGGATAGTGGCTTACTGAGATTGTGGATTATCATACAGAGAAATCGCTAGTCGTGTTGGACGAAACCAAACAACTTTAATGCGGATATGTGACCGTTGGATGCAGGAGGGTACGACGGACCGACGTGGTCGATCGCATTCACCTCGGTGCACCACTGCACATGCTGATAGGCAAATTGTGTGCATGGCAGTGACGGATCGCTCAGTGACATCCCGAACCGTAGCACAGCACATTGCGTCTGTAACGCATCATCTAGTGTCTGCACGTACCATTCGACGCCGTTTACAGCAGAGTGGTCTGTCCGCAAGACGTCCATTGCTTCGTCTACCGTTGACGCAGAACCACAGACGTCTCCGTCGCCAATGGTGTGATGACAGACGGATGTGGACGGCAGAATGGAATGACGTTGTCTTTACTGACGAGGCATGCTTCTGTCTGCAGCACCACGATGGTCGGATTCGAGTGTGGAGACACCGTGGAGAGAGGATGCTGGACAGCTGCATTATGCACCGCCACACTGGTCTTGCACCGGGTATTATGGTATGGGGCGGTACTGGATATTACTCTCGCACGCCTCTAGTATGCATTGCCGGTACTTTAAATAGCCGGTGCTACATATCCGAGGTGCCGGAGCCAGTTGTCCTTCCTTACCTTCAGGGCTCAGCCACAGCCTTATTTCAACAGGATAATGCGCGACCATACGTGGCACGCATTGTCCAAAGGTTCTTCATCAATAACCAGATTGAATTGCTTCCCTGGCCGGCTCGCTCTCCGGATCTTTCGCCGATAGAAAACATGTGGTCCATGGTTGCTCAACGAGTGACCCAGATTACATCTCCAGCTGCCACACCAGATGATCTTTGGCAACGTGTGGAAGCTGCTTGGGCTGCTGTACCCCAGGAACACATCCAACGTCTCTTTGACTCAATGCCGAGATGTGTGGCAGCGGTGATCTCCAACAATGGTGGCTACTCTGGCTACTGATTCTGGCAGGAACCACATGTCACAGACGTCTGTAAACGTAATCATTTGATACTTGGTCAACATGTTATCTACAAAATAAATTTTGTTGTGCTACCTCTTGTCTTTCTTGGTGCTGCATTTACGGTGGCCAGCAGTGTACAATGTGCTGGGTTGTTGTATCGGACAGGTCTTGCACGTGGATCTTCCACAGGGCTATAATGCATGTGGAAGGGGAGTGAAGGTGTAAGAATGAACTATGATACTGCACAGACTGTGTGGATGGTGGAATACCACTTTTGTTGGGGTGGGAATTATTGTGCGTAGGATGTTCTTCGTTTCCAGATGCTATGATAAATAGTCTAAACTCGAGCAAAGTTTATGGTTCAATTGTTCTGGTCTGGGATGTTATTAGGGCAACCTCTTTTGCAGGTGGTTCATGGGGATGGTCAGAAGGTTAGAGGTTTAAGTGGGCATTCAGGAGGGAGATCATTCAAATCCACATCTGGCCATCCAGATTTAGGTTTCCTGTCATGTCTAGATATGACTCCAGGCCAATGCCAGGATGGATCCTTTGAAAGACCACAGCCAATTTCCTTGAAAAAATCTGAGTTTGTGCTCCATTTCTTATCACCTCGATGTTGACAGAACAGTAAACCTTAATACAATAATGCAGTCCCTGTGTTGTTAAGAAGAATGATGCAATGTTACCTTGAACATGCCTGCATGTCCCTTTAACAGGCACTGTGGTGAGTACAGCCATTATGAAATACATTAAATGTATTTGCAGTTGTAAATACGAACAACCATCAGATGTATGAGGAAATGGTGTCAATGAAAATTTGTGCCAGGCAGGATTCGAACCCAGATTTCCTGTTTTACATGAACAGTAATCTTAACTGCTTTGTCTATAGCCACACGAGTCACGGCCAGACCCAAACTTCTATATGTCATTGTTTCTCTGTTACAGCCTGTACTCATACACGTATTATGCAGTTATACAAAATTTCAGTGCCAGTGGTGTTAAGAATGATGATGCAGTGTTCCTTCGGAGGAATGACATATGGAAGTTTGGGTCTGGTGAGTTGCACATGCATGGATAGCTGTAGTGGATAAGGGGACCCTCCGTCTCCCCCCCACCACCCCCACATAGAGTGGGGAAATCTGGGTTCAAGTCTTGGTCCAGCACAAATTTTCATTTATTTATTTTTGTACAGCTGAGGGTTGTTTGCATTCACAACTGCAAATACATTTCATGTATTAACTTTACCTTCAGACTATATGGGAATGGTTTCTTAGTGTGAAGGGGTTAGCAGCCATCAAAACAGCAGATTCTGTTGATGCTCAGTGGGCTTGATATGAACAGAGTTTTGGATGGAACCATCAGTCAGGTGGAACTCAATGCCCAGAAGGCAGCGGAGTACTTGGAGAAGCAAAAGGGGGAGAAAGTGTTGAAACCATGAAAGAATGAGGATAGGGTGTCTTGCCCCTGGGCATAACTGCCGACAGCCTGTCCATGTGAATGAATGGTCATTGTCAAACTGTGACCAAGACCATTGTTACCTCCTGTGGTAGAACATGTTGCTGAGAATGTTGTAATCAATTTCAATGACTGTTACACACCCTCGCCATCTAGATCCTTCCCCCCACCCCTCCTCCTGTAACACCAGCTTCTTTGAATTATGTAAATGGAAGTTGTCCTTACAACACATCCTTTGATCCTGTGATCCTCCTGGTCCAGCCCCCCCCCCCCCATTCCATTCCTGCCCAGGATCCTAATGCCGCTTCTCCTGCACCCACAACCTCTTTCCTGCAGTCTCCTGCTCCTTTGTTCTGCCTCATCCCCCCAATCAATCTCATTGTGCACTGTGCACACTCCTCCTGCCTCCAGTTGGAATGAACTCACTCTTACCATATTGATATCTGATGCCCAACTCTCTCTCCCTCTCCCTCTCTCCCTCTCCCCTCTCCCCCTTCTCTCCCTCTCTCCCTGGCTTCAGCTGCCTTCTGAAACCCTTCTCCTTGCTCACAACCTCCCTTTTTCCCCTTCATCCACTTCACCTGACACAAACTATCACCTCAGTTGATCTGTAGTGCCGGCACAATGTAGTCAGCTGGGATGAGGTAGCCATGCAGACATGTATATATTTGTGTGTGTATCCTTCAGCTCTAGAGAAAGATTAGTCCAATAGCTAGCAAAATTCTCTATCTCATTTATGTGCCTTTCATTGACTGTGTGCCTCTACTGTTGGATGAGTCATTAGCCTTACTCCTTAAATTATTTACATTTCACCAGCACATTCTATTACCATATAATATATAATCATAGCTGTATTAATACAGCCTCAGAATTTGTTTGTGATAGCTTTCTGCACCCATGAAAATTTTTGTGCTTTATGGGATCTAATCATGAGAAATGAATTAACAAAGTCATTATGTAAAAAGCTCTTACACGGTGTATGATTAAATATAATTTGCTATGCTGTCTCTATGTTGCACATTGTATTATCTTCCAGGTATAATAAAAACCACAGTAACATAGCTATATTCATCAGGTTTAATGTTTAAAAAGCAAAAATCTGGAATGAATAACTAATTATGCAATTAGCATATGCATGATCTGTTCACTATTCTGACAATTGGAAGAACTGATTAAAATATAGTTATTCTTGTCTATAATGTTTACTGTAATGGCACTCCATTGCTCCTCAAATGGTTTTCGATGGATATGGTTTGTGTCGAATTAAATCAGTTGTTGCTGAGGGAACTAGATTAAAAACAAGACACCAAAAATAGTAGATGAGCTTTTCTATTTGGGCAGTGAAATAACTGATGAAATCCGAAGCAGAGAGGATATAAAATGTAGACTGGCAATGGTAAGAAAAGCAAATATGGATTTAAGTATTGGGAAGTCTTTTCTGAAGGTATTTGTCTGGAGTGTAGCCTTGTTTGGAAGTGAAATGTGGATGATAAACAGTTCACACAATAAGAAAATAGCTTTTTGAAATGTGGTTCTACAGAAGAATGCTGAAGATTAGATGGGTAGATCATGTAACTAATGAGAAGGTACTGAATGGAATTGGAGAGAAAAGAAATTTATGGCACCACAAAGGTGGGATCACTTGCTAGGACACATTCTGAGACATCAAGAGATCATCAGTTTGTTGAGAGAGATGAATACAATAAGCGGGATCAGATGGATGTTGGTTATGGTAGTTATTCAGAGATGAAGAGTCTTGCACAGGATAGAGTAGATAGAGCTGCATCAAACCAGTCTTTGGACTGAACACCGAAAGAACAAAAACAGCAACAAAAACAACAACATTGTTTGTGGCTAATACATATTATGGTGTTCTTTTTCAGATCTTGAGTGGTTCAATACCAGCAAGTCACTATCATTGTATGATGACCTGAAGGGAAAAGTAGTTGTACTTGACTTCTTCACATATTGTTGTATTAACTGTTTGCACATACTTCCTTATTTGAAGACCCTGGAAGATACATGTTCTGTAAAGGATGGCCTGGTGATTGTAAGTAAATGCGCTACCTATAGTAATGATTAAAAAATCTTAATTACCTTAGATCATATGTGTGCAGTTAGATTTTGTTTACTTGTTTGTTTAGTTATTTAACTTGAGGAAATGCCTATGTTATTCTTTGTATTGAATTAATCTAACTGAGTACTCTCCATCCCACTTATCTACTATCTGATAATCTTCAAGGAATCTCTTGACTCTCACATTCCTTCACTAAACCTGAATATATGCAGGCTTGCACATTTCCAGCATTGTATGTCCGTTTTGTTGTGTCTTTCCTTCCAGTGTTCCAACACTTCCAGTAATACTGAACCTATAATTTTGAGATTTAATTTATCCATGAAAAAAGTAAGCATTAACATTTGTGTATTAAATTTAAACATAATACCAGCAACTTTATAGTTCTCTCTTTTATCACTACTGTTCACACTGTCACACTTACTGTGTACTCAGAAAGTTTGCATATTGTAATTATTGATGTGATGTGCGTTAGACATTGGTGCTTAAAACATCTATCAGGATTAACCGAAAGAATTTAATTAAAGTAACCAGATGAAAGATGAGAAACAAATAAATTCCATTTGTCTTGTTTTCTGCAATTCAGTGTATCACATCCATCAATAGAATACGAACAGATATGAAAGGAAAAAAAAACAGTCAGACTTTTTATAATGCCCTCCAGACTATAATTCTCTTGTTGTACATGTAATGCCTTTCAAGTTAAAAGTTGCCTGTCATCTGGATTCTGAACTCATTATGGATCATTCCAGCTACTCGCAGAAATAGATTTTTAGCAAAGTTCATTAACTGCAGCATTGTCCTCAGAATTGATCATGTTCCCCTGGTTCTGAATGGAGTGGGAGGCTTGAACCTGTGACTTAAAAGGTTTTACGAGAAGCTAGGCTATGACTATAGATGTGTACTATAGGCTTAACAGGTGCACTGAAAAATACAGGTACTAGTGCTGACACTAACAAACTCCATTTGTATAGCAGTACGGTTTTCTGAACTGGCTGTTTAAGAACTGAAGCAAAGGAGGTAGGACGACAGTTCAATCCCGCATCCGGCCATCCTGATTTAGGTTTTCCGTGATTTCCCTAAATCGCTCCAGACAAATGCTGAGATAGTTCCTTTGAAAGGGCACTGCCGACTTCCTTCCCCATCCTTCCCTAATCCTATGAGACCAATAACCTCGCTGTTTGGTCTCGTCCCCCAAGCAACCAGCCAACCAACCAACCAAAGGAGGTAGCAAATGTAGGAGTTGTCTGGCCTTATAGATCTTTTTGGCCTCATCATACAGGATGCACCATGTTGTTTTAATCTCTTGCATCTTCCTTTCCTCTTGGAACACACTGCAGTCCCTAATCCAGACAAGGTGATCCCAGAGCAATTTAACACTTTAGAAGAGATGAACAACTGACTCCTTTGCATGTGGCTTCATCACATTTGCCCCAAGTGGCTTCTGCCTTACATCCTGCAGTGGTATGCCCACAGCATTGGCATTTAAAACGGCACATTGGGATGAGGGACATTGGGTCACAAGTTTAATTTAAGAAAACACGCCTTGACATGCTCTGGGAGTTTTGTGTTATTGAAGGTAAGGATAAAGAAGTGAGATTTTACCAGATCCCAATCCATCCTTTCACAATATTTTGCACATCCACAACACCTTCCAGAGCCCACCTACTTTTCAATTCTTCTTTTAGAATATTGACAAGACCTCTACATCACACTACACCTTTACTGTAGTTCAATGCGTTGTATAGTTGTGTTTTGATTCCATATTCCCTGAGGCATTTTGCTTTCTGAAGGTTCTTCACTTGCTAGAAACTGGAAGTTTCAAGCAGCAGTGTTCCTTTACACAATCTGTTGGCAGATTTTAATATGCCAGCAATGCTCTCTAAACGATTTTGAGTATAGAATGGCGGAACTTTGTCAAGGCTGTCCTTTGTTTTCTTAACTATTTAAACACCATTGCTGTGGGCACACCATTGTTGGATGTAAGGAAGAAGCCATTTGTGGCAAATACGGTGAAGCCACACGCAAAGGAGACAGTTGTTCATCTCTTCTGAAGTGTTAAATTGCTCTGGGGATCACCCTGTCTGGATTAGGGACCGCAGCGTGTTCCAAGAGAAAAGGAAGAAGCAGGAGATTAAAACAACATGGTGCATCCAAGAGGAAAGGAAGGTGCAGGAGATTAAAACAACATGGTGCATCCTGTATGATGAGGCCAATACGTTCTGTAAGGCCAGGCAACTCCTACATTTGCTACCTCCTTTGCTTCAGTTCTTAAGCAGCCAGTTCAGAAAACCATGCTGCTACACAAACGGACTTTGTTAGTGTCAGCACTAGTACCTGTGGTTTTCAATGCATCTTCACTGTTGCTGTTATTTCAAAGAACATCAGAAAAGACTGTAGTTGCTGCCAGTGTGGAGCTCCCTGTCCCTCCTAATGTTCAGTCTCATCCACCGTCCAGAGCTGCCACTTCCACTGTCACAGTTGTGGCTCCCAAACCTAAACCCCACACCAAAAAAACAAAGGTAAAGTGTCAACTGTTGATGGATATGGGCAATAAGCAGTGTGATGATGTCAATGTCATTCTCTCTGACATCCCTCACAATTTGTCTAGAGAGCCAGTGGACTTTGACGTCAGCCTGGGGCACTCATCTCACCCCAAGACTTGGCCTCCATCCATTGCAGGCTCCCCTCCCCAGCAGAAAGATGGGGTGAAAGTACTATCCCCTTGATAAATGACCCTCTTACTACAGTAGAAAGGTAATGGGCTCAGGACACATGTGGAGAACTAAAGCTCCTAGCACAGAAACTCCCCCTGTGCTTGTGTTTGCAGAAAATGTATTTTAAAGCATCTGATGCCTCTGTACTACAGTACTAAACCCTTCTTCACCAGGGTGACCTGACTGGAGAAATGGCCAAGGGAGGGGTTGCTGTGTTTGTCAATAATGCCCATCACTCCTCTGCTCTCCCACTGGCTACTGACCTGCAAACAATTGCAACTGAAATTCATGTGTGTTAGAGGAACACCGTTTGGTCACTTTGTTTACCTCCACAAGATGCGATAGACTCTTCAGCTCTCACAGACCTTACAAAACATCTCCCCTGACCATTTCTCCTGCTGGGAGACTTCAATGACAATCATGTCTCGTGGGACTCAACCCCTACTTGCCCCCAGTATTAGCTTTTGGAAAGTGTTATGACATCTCACGAGCTGTCGATCCTCAACACACACTTCTGTGCTGCTACTGGGTCATCCTTCTGCTATATGATGTCTGCATATTCTCTCTTTACTGCTTTTGCTCATAGGTCAACATTATCAGGGAACAGTACTGCTAGGGTAGTGGAGGGGGAAGTGCCAGTTTGGAACACAAACCACCAGTCCTCTATGTGCTTTCAACAGTGACCTTGGGGTGCTGCTGTTGTAGAGGAGGCACATGCACATCTACGTAGTTTGATCTTAAGTGTTCAACTGCCATGACATTAGTAAATCTTATCACAGATTGCCATCATGCTTTGAGCATGCTCAGGATTCGGTACCAAGCATTACTTAGTTGGAAACTACAGCATTTATTTATAACTCTCTACAGATTCTTTTAAGAGGCAATTCCAGAATATGTTAGCTTGTGAAACAAACTTGTTGCCTTCATAAATTGTGATACTCCCTGTAGATGTACTGTGCTCTGCAACAGCTGACTTTGTCAGTTGGTCTTTATCCAAGTGACTCTGATGTTCCATGCATCTTCCCTATACCATCCAAATGGTCTGGCCTACTTATCTTTTCCCTCAGTGGCATGGGATATGATAGGCACTCAGTTCCCGAAGTTGTAGCTCATCCTTAACAAATCGCACAAGACTTTGGCTTAGGTTGTGGGTGAAATTCACACTAGATATTATATTTCTCTAACGTTCTTTTCATTTTAATTGATGTGTTCCTGATATAAGAAATAAATGCCATTGCAACAGGTTTCTCTTCTTCCTCTGAAAATTGTGGGCTATGGTTCTTTAGTTTTGGACACATTGGATTTCGTGATTGCCATAACCATTTTTACCAAAAATGTCTATAGATGCCTCAGCCCCACTGCTAAATACTCTTGGTTTGAGATTTTGCAAGCGCTGTGCATTAGTTTGCTTATGAAGGCTTCTTGTTATGTGGGTGCATCACAGCTGGTGGCATGTAAGTGTACATCTGTATATACTGGTTTACAGTAAAACTTGTGTCCTATGTGCCATCTGACCTTTGCTTGATGAGCACATCTGGAAGTGGAATTTCACAATTTTCTTCTGCTTGTATATCCATCATGTATCTGACGTTTTGGTGCAAGTAGTCCAGATAATGAAAACGTCTTGTAGACGGAGTAGTGTGTGTGGCTAGATGTGAAATTTATCGTCTTCATATTGGAAGAAACACGAGTACTTGGAGGCCACTGACTTCAGCCCCTTTTCTTCAAATTCCTCCATAAACAGTCTTTGAAACAAAATTGGTTCTTTATTCACAAAGATTAATAAGTGCTGTCAACAGAATATATCAGGTTGATTCCACATTTTGAGATTTCTAAGAGGATTTAAAACACATTCCACACCAGCACTTCTAATCAAATTTCATATCTGTGGAGTATTATCTCAGCTGTGCGACTGGATTTGTGATTCCTATCAGAAAAATCATAGTTTGTAATAAATGATGGGAAGTCTTGTAGCGAAAGTGGAGTTATGTCTCCCATAAGAAAGTCTAAAAATCCTCTGCTGTTCTTAGCCTGCATAAATGATTTAAGAGACAATCTTTGCAGCCATCTTAGATTGTTTGCAGATGATGTTGTCATTTACCATCTAGTAAAGTCATTAGAAGTTTAAAATGAATTTAAAAAATATTTTGGAAAGATACCTGCAGGATGGGATGAGTGCCAATTGACCCTCAACAATTAAAAGTGTATGGACCTCCACTTAGTACTAAAATGTTTTCCTTAAATCTCTATGGAAAATGTAACAATAGTAAATAAAGGATAGTTGCTGCTCACCATATAGTTGCAGAGTTGCAGATAGACACAACAAAAAGACTGTTAGAAAGTGAGCTTTGGGACAATGAAGCCTTCGTCAATTTTTTATGAAAGCCTTGTCGGCCGAAAGCTCACTTTCTGACAGTCTTTTTGTTATGCCTATCTGCAACTCAGCATCGCGGCTCTGTGGTGAGTAGCAATTATCCTTTTCATAATATTGTTCCATAAATCTCTGTTACATGATAAATCGGACAAATGTAAAGGCTGTTAATTCTACTAAATACATAGAGATTACAATTACATATAACTTAAGTTGAAACCTTCACATAGAATGTGTTATGGTGAAGATGAACTAAAGATGGTGGTTTAGTAGTAGAAGACTTAGAAGACGCAATAAATCTGTTGACGAGACTGCCTCTGTTGTGTTCTTCTGTACTCTTCTGGTGTATGGGATCCTTGCCAGATAGTATTGACAGAGGACACTGAAAAAGTTCAGAGAAGGGCAGCTCATTTCATATTGTCATGAAATAGGAGAGATGATGTCCGGATATAAGTTGGAGTGGCAATCATTAAAGAAAGTCTTCCATTGTAGAGAAATTACTATCACCAATTTTCTCTACTGAATGCCAAAGCATTTTGTTGACTCCCACCTGCATTGCAACAAGAGACCATTGTGATAAAATATGAGAAATCAGAGCTTGCATGGAGAGATTAAGATGCTCATTTTCTCCACTTGCTATTTGAGTGTAGAACAGCTAAGAAATAGTCTGAAAGTGGTTGTACAAACCCTCTACCAAACATTTGAGTGTGAATTGCAGAATAATTATGCAGATGTAGGTTTTTTTTCCTTATTTTACTTTTAGATGATCAAGAAGGAGTACTGTGGTAGAGTATTCAGTCAATTTTGTCCTCACAATATTTACTGGGACTAACTATTGTGTGTGTTTAATGGACTGCTCAGTACAATCATGTCATCTTAACTGAAGAGAATGAATAATAATTGTGTCTCTGTGGACTAACAATGCTTTGAACATAGCTCACTCCATTCATATTCCTCTGTATGTGCGGTTTGGATGTTTCCTCTACCATGACACACACTATAATATATTTTCTTCATACAACAATTTAAATCAAGTTAAATGGCATTCATAGTAATTATCATTTTTTAACGATAACTAATTGACAAATCAGATTGCACATAGTCTTGTGCAAATTACCAATGCAAGTGTAATCCAGAATGGAGATGTGACACATAGTTCGTAATTGTAGCAAGAGGTTTATGGAAAAGTAGATGAACAGTAAAAAAGTCCTTTCCTCCCAGAGTGTGGGGCTTGTGCATCCTTCAGACTTTCTTTTCATATAACAATCGTGTCATCATGATTTGTCACAAGCCATACTTCATCAGGAAAAGTACATGGTGACAGTTATTGAACTGTATGAAACAAAATCATCATAACTTCTGAATGGTTCGTGTTAAGACGTTCAAACTGCACGGTTGGTACAGGGCATGACGAGAATTAGTATGTACATGCTTTTGATGTAGTGACACAGTCTACTTTCATTTGGATGAGTTCATCAATAAACAAAATTGGTGCATTTGGGGGACTGTGAATCTGCATTTTGCGATCAAGAAGTCTCTTCACCCACAACAGATGACTGTGTGGTGTGCAATGTCCAGTTGCAGAATAATTGATGCAATATTTCTCAAAGGCACAGTGACTACTGAATGGTACAGTGAAGGTTTCGGAAGATGATTTCATCCTCATTATCCAAAGTGACCCACAAGATGTGGCTCATGCAGGTCAGAGCTCGACCGCATCGAAGCAGAAGAGTGTTTGATGTCCTGGAGGAGCACTTTGGGGACCGCATTGTGACTCTGGGATAACCAGAGGCCACTGTCATGCACCTCGATTGACCGCTATATTCTCCGGATCTGAACACGTGTCTTCTTTTGGTGGAGCTATATTAAAGACAAGATGTACAGCAATAATCCCAAAACCATTGCTGAGCTGAAAACAGCCATTCAGGAGGTCATCCACAGCATCGATGTTTTGACACTTCAGAATGTCAAGCAGAATTTAGCTATTTGTTTGTGCCACATCATCACCAATGATGGCAGACATATTGAACATGTCATCATCTAAATCCGAATATCTGTAGTGATGTTTACATGCTGAATAAAGTGTGTGCACACTGTAGTTTGTACCTAATTTATGTTTTCTTTTGAGATAGTCCAACAATTGTCAACCTGCATGTAGGTGTAAGGAACACATGTACCTCAGCAGCTAGAGACACTGGTCATGTGTGTGTGAGTTGCATTTGTGTGAAAGAGAGAGAGAGAGAGAGAGAGAGAGAGAGAGAGAGAGAGAGAGAGTGTGTGTGTGTGTGTGTGTGTGTGTGTGTGTGTGTTTTGGCTAATTGAGAAGACGATGTCCGCAGCTCATGGTCTAGTGGTTAGCATTGCCGCCTCTGGATCACAGGGTTCCGGCTTTGATTCCCAGCCGGGTCAGGGATTTTTCTCCATGCAGGGACTGGGTCTTTGTGTTGTCCTCCTCATTTCATTATCATTCGGGGAAAGTCACATGACTGGACTGTGAAAAGATTGGGAGTTTGTACGGATGCTGATAACCATACAGTTGAGCACCCTGCAAACCAAATATCATCAGCACCATTGGAAGAAGACCTATTTGCTGAAAGCTTGCTTGTTAAGTCTTTTTCTTGTGCCTGTCTGCGACTCGGCTACACCATTATATGGTGAGTAGCAGACTATTCTTTTCATAATATTGTCATTACCATTGTCTTGATTTTCGATTGTTTGAACACTTATTCAAAATTGATAAATTTAAATCATTTTATGTGTGTTAGTTTGCGATGGCAGTTGAGTGGTCACATCTTATACAGCCCTTCCTTATGCAAAAATGTTTTTAACCAATGTTCAAATCTATCGTACTATAGCAAAATAAGAGAAAAATTCTATTTCTCTTTGCATGCAAATATTTTGAACAGTACAAAGTATTATGATATTTTTGTTGTATTTCAGGTTGGTGTACACAGTGCAAAATTTAATAATGAAAAAGATTCGGCAAATATTCTTTCCGCCTTGCAACGCTATGAAGTACATCATCCTGTCGTTAATGATTCTGAAGGTATAATGTGGAATGACATTGCCATTCCATGCTGGCCTACACTACTTGTGTTGGGTAAGACTTTGGGAAAATAAATTTAAAAGCTAATTCTTTGATGTTTTATAAGTGTGCATGATTACCACTAAAATCGTAACTACTCTGCAATCTAAATACTTAGTTTCTGACTGAAGTTGAAGTCATGCTTAGGAACTAAAGAGAAAAGCAAACTAGAAAATTATGGAGAAGGTTATGTTCATTGCATTTTACTTCTAGAAATACATAACTGGAAGGTGAACACTGTAGTTCAGGACATCGAATGCAGCAGGCACTGTGAATACCTGTGAATTAATAATTCATTGCATAAGATTAATATAATAATGGAAGGTCATGAAAGATGTGCAGACTAGGGAGTAACTACAGACAACTGCACGCATTATAAATGAACTATTTATCTTTTGGAAGTGTTGAGAAAAATTGAGCTGACTCATGACAGTAATGGCCACTATTTCCAGTAGACTGCAGAACAATTCTACTACCTCCAATGATCACCTCACGTAACAACCCTAAGGACAAAATGAGGGAGATTTTGGCTTGTTTTCTGCATCCCATTTGAAAGTGGAACAGGAAAGGGAATAATTAGCATCAGTACAAAGTACACTTCATTATGCATTTTAAAGTGCTGTGCTGAATATGTATCTAAATGTAGGCCTAGATTTGGAATGCTGCCTGCCAGCAATGACACAGTAGTTTATCAACATCATTGTTTTTGTGGTTTCTAAACAAAAATGACAAATATATTTTTAATGAAACATAATATTTTAAAGGTGATCAAACTTTTTTGTTATTATTAATATAAGGTACTACTTGTCATTAAAGAATCCAGCTAACATTTCTCCCTGTAATAAAAGTTGTGCTCTTTAATATTTCACTCCTTTCATATATTTTTTTGGTGAATTAATGGTTTGTTTATGTGCACTCATCCTCACAACTGGCGAATCTCTCTCAGCTTGGAGTCTGAGTGACCTGCCTCCCTTGTCTAGCCTTCCCCAATGTACTCTCTTTGCTCCCTGAGGAGCTGCTAGCTCTGAAACCTAGATATAGTTTTTCCTGCTTTTACAAGATTATCTATCAGCTCCAAAAGATATGTATATGCCTTTCTTTCTCTACTTTCAAATACATTTCAGCAATAGTTGGATTTCAACCTCCAGAAGATAAATACTGGCAAGCCATTCTGTCTCCTTATAATTTTATAACTTTAAGAAATATATTTTTTATGTTTTTATAAATAAAACTATAGATGTCATGAACCTGAAGGTTGGTTTGAACATCACAGTGCTTTACCAGCCCTGGTTGTATTGGAGGGATTAAAACAAGTGACAGGTGACAGATACAATTCTAGGATTGACTGGGGATTATATCCTAGACCTTCACAATCATAGTGTGGGACGTACCCCTGGAGCCCTCAACGGAAAACTATTTTAGGTATCCCCTTAATCATCCCAGTTACTTTCATTGTAATTGCATTCCCCGATAAAAATATCCAGTTTGGTGTTATTATTTTAGTCATAGTTTTATAGCTTTTATTTCATCGTCATAAGTAGAACTGGTTGTATAATGCTGAGGAATATTTTTCAAGTGTAGTCTATAGTCTGGCAGATATAGTTACATGGTGCAGTAAGGGTAGCCAACTTTTTGAACACATGCTTCCAAACCTTTTCTGTAGTGAATATGGCTTGGTGACTTCTACTTATTCAGTGAACTAAATGGAAATTGACAGTAATCTATGAACAGTCAATGCATTACACTGTCATCCAGCCTCTCTTTGAGTGACATATATTGAGAATAACAGTTTTTGTCATATATTTTGTGTAATGTCATCTTTCAAAATCTTAAATGGTTTGTGATTAAGCATTTATTAAGTCTGTTATCTGTTGTAATTGTGCCACATTGTTTGTAAGCAGCATATTTAACTTTCATTTACAGGTCCATCAGGTGAGCCCATTTTGGTGCAGGTTGGAGAGAGTGGTGTCGCAGTAACACTGAAATTTGTAAAAATTGCTTTGAAATACTTCAGAGAGAAAGGATATCTATCAGAACACACCCTGCCTGTGACACCAGCGGCACATTTACGCCCAAAGTGTAACAACTCACTATTGTTCCCAGGAAAGATCACTGTCTGTCACTGCTGCAAGGACAAACCATGTGGCACCATTGCGATTTCAGACACTGGCAACCATCGTGTTGTTATCATGTCAGACTGTGGTAAAGTTGAGGTGAGAGACAGTTTTGTTGGTTAAGATACTTTTTTTATTTAAATATTTTTCCCCATACTTTTATTGCCAATATGATATATATCATTACATCTAGCTTTAGAACCCCTACAAAAACTGAAGACAAGCGAGCACTCATGTACAGGTATCATGGAAAGAACATCAGCACACTTGCAGCTTTTGAACTTTTGTTCTCCTTGGTATATATATTTTTATGTATATCAGTGTGTGTTAAAATCCATGGAGAAGAAATAAAAACTTTGAGGTTCGCCGATGACATTGTAATTCTGTCAGAGACAGCAAAGGACTTGGAAGAGCAGTTCAATGGAATGGACAGTGTCTTGAAAGGAGGATATAAGATGAACATCAACAAAAGCAAAACGAGGATAATGGAATGTAGTCGAATTAAGTCGGGTGATGCTGAGGGAATTAGATTAGGAAATGAGACACTTAAAGTAGTAAAGGAGTTTTGCTATTTGGGGAGCAAAATAACTGATGATGGTCGAAGTAGAGAGGATATAAAATGTAGACTGGCAATGGCAAGGAAAGCGTTTCTGAAGAAGAGAAATTTGTTAACATCGAGTATAGATTTAAGTGTCAGGAAGTCATTTCTGAAAGTATTTGTATGGAGTGTAGCCATGTATGGAAGTGAAACATGCACGATAAATAGTTTGGACAAGAAGAGAATAGAAGCTTTTGAAATGTGGTGCTACAGAAGAATGCTGAAGATTAGATGGGTAGATCACATAACTAATGAGGAAGTATTGAATAGGATTGGGGAGAAGAGAAGTTTGTGGCACAACTTGACCAGAAGAAGGGATCGGTTGGTAGAACATGTTCTGAGGCATCAAGGGATCACCAATTTAGTATTGGAGGGCAGCGTGGAGGGTAAAAATCGTAGAGGGAGACCAAGAGATGAATACACTAAGCAGATTCAGAAGGATGTAGGTTGCAGTAGGTACTGGGAGATGATGAGGCTTGGACAGGATAGATTAGAATAGAGAGCTGCATCAAACCAGTCTCAGGACTGAAGAGCACAACAAAAACAACAACACACACACAAATGAGATGTTTTACCTTCATGGCTTTAAGGAAAGTGAAAGAAAAAGAGAGTGAGTGTTTGTATTCTGGAAAAAGAATTAAACTTTGAAAATTACAGTTGATTATCTACTCTTTCTGTTAGCCTTTGTGCCTCCCAAAAATCATTTGTAGGTGGATGGTTAGCTGATGTCGTTTTTTTGTATGATGTTTCCTTCCAAGAATTTTCATTGTATAAAAACAATATAAAAAGTGGCCCTTATTAAATTAAGCAATGTGTGTTTTTGCATAGTATATGCTATATTGATGTTTATTAACAATTTCATTTAAATATAAAAAAAATGTTAGAGCTATTGATGTGAAGTAGTACTTCCCTCCCTCCCTGCTCCCAGTGAAAACTGTATCAAAATCCTTACAGTAGTTCCTGAGATTAGCCTTCCTGTATAGACAGAGAAACATAATGGGAGACTTTAATTTGCAATACATACAGAAGATGAAGATGTGTAAAGATTCTTTTAATAGTAATTTCAGGTGGTTCAATTATCTGATACAGTTTTTCAGTTGAGCACCACCTTGGTAGCTTATGTGTCCTTAATCTACCCCAGCTATCCAATGATGGAAAGGAGACATACAGTTTAACATGAAATCCAATGTGTCATTTCTGATAAAACTCTATATCATTGAGAGATGACTGCTAGGTAAGCAGACTAAAAAAATTTGTGGTCCAACTGGGGTTCAATTCCATGATCTTCTGGCTTCCAGGCACATGTCTTACCAGTAGACCACAGCTGTCTACTTTACCACTTTTCCCACCAGATACTGCCTACTCTGTAGCTGACCAGCTTGTACCTCACATTGTTGATATAAGATGTCACTCCAAACGTCAATTAAATATGAAACTGATAACAATACATACATTACACACTTGTAATTACTTAGCAGGAATATATTAAATATGCAAACCTTCTTTATGAGTCAGTCATATTAGTGAAAACCATGTCAAAATCCCTATATCAGATCCTGAGATTAATCTGAACATAAAGACAGAAATCCAACAGTGAATTTAATTTATAATATTTAGAAATAAATATACACTGATGGGAAAAAATCACAACCAAGAATGAGTTGTGGGACATAAACGAAAGATGATAGGTGTAGTTCTGCATCTGAAAGATGATATCTATTCAAATTTTGTGCCAGGTGCATAAGAGTGGCACTAGTAGCACCACTAGGAGGTTGCAAATCAGGTTTGTTCTAAGTACATTCCATAACAGTCACGAACATTAGTTACCTTTGACATTGGATGTAGTGAGTTGGTGTTAGACAAGAATGCCTTTAAAGTGACAAAGATGCAATTATCAGCACCTCACACAGTTTGAACGAGATCATGTAATAGGGCTATGAGAAGCTGGATGTTCCTTCTGTGATACTGGAGAAAGGCTTGGCAAGAATGTAGCCACTGTACATGATTGCTGGCAGTGGTGGTCACAAGAATTTATGGTCACCAGAAGACTGGGCTCCAGACGGCCAAGCGGCACTACCTAGAGGGAAGGCCACCGTGTTCAGCATCGCATCGTACTGCATCTGCGTCAGCATTTGAGTAGCAGCTGGCACCGCAGTGGCACAGTGAACTGTTACAAATTGGTTACTTCAAGGACAGCTCAGACCAGAGGCCCTGTAGCGTGCATTCCATTGACCCCAAACCACCTCCATCTGTGACTTCAGTGGTACCATATGAGAGCTCATTGAATGGCAGTGTGAGGTCTGTTGTGTTTTCTGATGAAAAGAGGTTCTCTCTCGGTGCGGTTCGGGGAATGATTTTGTATAACAGTAGGAGCACTGTCATGGTCACCCCACGCGCTGACTGCAAATCTGCATGATTCGATATATTTTGCTGCCTTTCATGAACAGCATTCCAGGGGGTGTTTTCCAATAGGGTAACACTCAGCCACATACTGATGTTGTAATCCAAGATGCCCTACAGAGTGTTGATATGTTGCCTTGGCTTGCTCAATCACCAGATCTGTCTCCAATCAAGCACATATGGGACATCTTTGGACGACAACCCCAGCGTCATCCCAAACAGCTTAACAATCCCTGTATTGAACGACCAAGTGCAACAGGCCTGATACTCCTTTCCACAAACTGACATCTGACAGTTGTACAACACAGTGAATGGACTTTTGCATGGTTGCTTTCAACCAGTTGTTAATGTACCATAATTTCACATTTGCAAAGGCTTATCTTGCATTTACATAACCTGTTAATCACTTAAATATGTTACCTAGACAAATATATTCACAAAAAATCATTACTCTACATTAATTATTTTTTGAGATTGCAATTTTTCCTGACAATGTAAAAGAAGATATAGGAGGCATATATGACTTATTTTAATCATTATTGCATGGACATTGCTTGGTATTAACTAATAGCATGTGCTTTCTGAACTTCCTCTAATCAATTTATTGCATATTTATAATCTGTTACTTGACCTGGTGCCTAATCACTGTACAGGTTGTGTTATTTCTATTACTACATTGTAATTTTTAAATGATTAGTTCAAACAAGGAAAACATCCAGCTGCTGTTGTTGTGGTCTTCAGTCCTGAGACTGGTTTGATGCAGCTCTCCATGCTACTCTATCCTGTGCAAGCTTCTTCATCTCCCAGTACCTACCACAACCTACATCCTTCTGAATCTGCTTAGTGTATTCATCTCTTGGTCTCCCTCTACGATTTTTACCCTCCACGCTGCCCTCCAAGGACCCCTTGATGCCTCAGAACATGTCCTACCAACCGATCCCTTCTTCTAGTCAAGTTGTGCCACAAACTTCTCTTCTCCCCAATCTTATTCAATACTTCCTTATTAGTTATGTGATCTACCCATCTAATCTTCAGCATTCTTCTGTAGCACCACATTTCAAAAGCTTCTATTCTCTTCTTGTCCAAACTATTTACCGTCCATGTTTCACTTCCATACATGGCTACACTCCATACAAATACTTTCCAAAATGACTTCCTGACACTTAAATCTATACTCGATGTTAACAAATTTCTCTTCTTCAGAAACACTTTCCTTGCCGTTGCCAGTCTACATTTTATATCCTCTCTACTTCGACTGTCATCAGTTATTTTGCTCCCCAAATAGCAAAACTCCTTTACTACTTTAAGTGTCTCATTTCCTAATCTAATTCCCTCAGCATCACCCGACTTAATTCGACTACATTCCATTATCCTCGTTTTGTTTTCAAGATACTATCCATTCCGTTCAACTGCTCTTCCAAGTCCTTTGCTGTCTCTGACAGAATTACAATGTCATCGGCAAACCTCAAAGTTTTTATTTCTTCTCCATGGATTTTAATACCTACTCTGAATTTTTCTTTTGTTTCCTTCACTGCTTGCTCAATACAGATTGAATAACATCCAGCTATGTTATGTTTATTCACAGTACGACACGTATCATCCGTCACCTTTGGGGCTGGGATATGGGTTGGAATGGAAGAAAGGACAGATTGTCTGAAAGTAAAGAAAAATATGAATTTTGTTAAAATAAACAATCTCTGAACTATAAAATGACTGCTGTACATATGTATACTGTTCTCTACAGTAAAAACATTGCAGTAGACTGCACAGAAGCTGTTATTATTATATATCAAAAAAGAGCAATATTTTACAGTATGTATATACTGTACTGTGCATACAGTACATATCTATGGATGTATGGTACTTGAAAAATCAGAGGAAATTCTAGACTTAGCTGCAGTGTTCTTCCATTTCTTGATCCACAAAATGTCCGTAGATTTGTGGTTAAGTTCCGCTCAAGGTACTGAAGGGTAATATCAAAAGCGTTCTGGCATCAGTGTGTGAATCTGGTTAGGCGGTTCTTCATTATCACCATCCATGTCCTCATTCACAGTTTCTTCACCAGTTTTTTTCCAAAACAATGACAAGAATGTGGTTGTCATTGAGCTCTTCACTGGTTTCACAATCTTTATCATATTGGACAGTCCACTCCTCAATTTCACTGGCACAGATGTTCGGTAGATATTTGACATCTTCCTGCACGTCATTGTTTTGTTCATTTTTGATCTGGTCACTTTCGGTCATAACTTTCGGCTTATGCAAAGATTTTCACAGCGTGTCTGGTTTTAGTTCCTCCCATGATTCTGAAACCATATAGACAACATCTTTGACTTTGAGGGATTTCCTAGCTTCAAGTATGTTACAACCTTCATGAGAATTTTCTAAAATTGAGATTATATTCTCTCTGCGGTACCGCCTCTTTAACCATTCTACCACTCCTTGATCCATTGGTTAGATAAGTGATGTGACATTTGGTGCAAGGAAGATAGCTTTGATGTCACCTACACTAAATCTCCTCAGATAGATATTATAGTGCGTTATCGAGCAGCAGTAGAACATGAACAGGGAGCTTCTTTTGTTTCAAGTCTGATAGAATGAACTCACCAAAACCCAAGATTTGAAAAGATTACAGTCAGTTCCAGCAGATTTTTGATTGCGGTAATAAACCAGCATGGAAGATAAATTAGTAATATTTTCAAATGCCCTTGGCTTCTTACATTTGCCAATAATGAAGAGGGGAAGCTTATGTGTACCATCAGCATTGCTGCAAGGACCATTGTGTAGCCTATCTTTGTTAAGTTTCATTTAATGCAGTGAGTGTTTTGATTGGCAGTGTTTTATAGTTTAGGTATGTCTCATCTGTATTATAGACTTGGCAAGGTAACAGTTCATTTTCTTTGACAATTTCTTGAGGCTTCGCAGAGAACTCCTTAGCCGCCTTAGCATCAGCAGAAATTGAAACAAATCTAACAGCATAACAGATTTTCCAGTGACGACTCCAGCCTGCACTAGCTGCGAACTCACTTTTTGTGCAAAGCTATTTTTTCTGTTATAGTGGGACCAGATATTGGGGTTCCTTTCCTTCTTTCATGGTTGAGCCACATCCACAATGTGTTATCAGGCAGTTCAAGTTTAGGCTTTTTGAATGTTTTGTGATTCGTAAGAGCATTTTTACCATCTTTCATCACTATATGTGATTCAGTGTCTTTCTGATTTCTTCTCCAATCTTTTATTGTTGTAATGCCTACACTGAATTTCTAAGCAATTTTTTGAAATGAATCCCAGTCTTCATAGCACTGCTAGTTTGCCATTTAATGAAAGAGTAACATGTTTACATTTCACTCCTGACATATAGAAAAAACATACATACAACTGTGTAGTGCCTGCAATGTAAAACAAATACATACAATACTGTGGCGGGCACGGAAGAACATTGTCGTAAAACTGCCGAAAGTGAGCACTAAAAACTTCACTGTGCAGTACTGTACAATAAAATGCAGACAACACAGAAACAATACAAGAGATGATGGAGCACTAAAACAGACAAGCAGTAACAACACTTACCTGTAAACCACAATGGTGTGACAGGTAGTGAGTCACAGCCACAACTCAGGCAGAGTTAAACTCGTGCACAGTCAGATCAACAGGGGCAATGGACCAGCCATGGGCAGACGAGAGGGGTTCTCTGTAATAGTATGCTACAGTTGTGGCATCCATCTCACCAGGCATTAGGGACAGGATTAATTGAATGATCCTTTAGCAGATGTCCTCGATCATCGAGGATCAGCGCATGAGATGACACAGAAAGGACACATTTCACTTGACATTGTGTGGTACTACTCACTCAAAAGCTTTATCATTACTGTCTTTTGGGAACTAAGTGCTTCGTTTACTTTGTTGTTCAACAGGAGGGCAGAAATGAATCCACTTTACGGCCAGTACATATATTTACCCAAATTTGTTACCATTCATTGCCCACCTTTCATTGTAATGCATCTCTAATATCCAATAAATTTCCAGTTTCCACCTGCATTTTCTCTGTACTTCCTCTTTGAAGTCAGTGCAGAGTTCTTATCCTTCATATAAGCATATCTATAGGGTATATTTCCAAAACTATGAGGAAGAAATCTATTTTCATTTTTCAGTGGCACCTATTTGCTGTAGGGATGTTCCCCTGTGTGTTCTTCCCAAAAGCTTTACCAGCCTTAACTACCTTATTGTATGAGTCCAGACATTGGCTCCAAATGAAACTATAACTATAAGGATTGCCTCACAATACCATTTCACTGTGTCCCATCATAACATATACTGGACTGTGGTTGTATTGATAGTTAATCTTTTGCATAATTTTAAGGCTTGTTCAGAGACTGCTTTTATGTGGCCTTTAAATGTCGATCCCCTGTCAAGATAGAGGGCAAGATACTAACAAACATGTTGCCTCTTGATTGACATGTTTTTGTCCTTATGGTATAGTCACAATGCCCTTGACAATTGAAAACACCAGTGATAAACAAAGGTACAGGAAAAGTTGGTTGTTTTAAGAAATGTCACAGTAAAGTTTCAGTAAAAACTCACAAATAAGATATCTGAAAAACATTGATTGTGATTTATTTATTTGAATAAGTCACCATTTTCAAATGTTTCTGAAATGATGACTGATTTTATCAACAATAGGAAAAGAATAGATTGCTGCTCACCACATAGAGAAGACGTTGAGTTGCTGACAGAGACAATGAAAACGATGCTAAACATTTAGCTTTCAGACAAGAAAAGTCCCCCATTAGAAGTAGAGAACACACACACACATTCACATAAGCATGACTCCCACACCTGCTTCTGACATGAGCAGCAGTCTGAAGTGGGTGGTGAGGGTAAGGAGGAGGCATGGCATGGGGTAGGGAGGGATACCTGGTAGGGGTTGGGGAAGATTTTGTGCTGCTGTTGAAACAAGCAGGAAAATGGTGGAGACAGAATGATGCTACTAGATGCAGAGATGGATGCTATGCTAGGGGAGGGGAGAGGAGAGGTATGCAGAATCTGCCAGAAAAATGTATACACTCTTTATCAGGCTCTATTGAGATATCAATATTGTCATTCCATTTGAGTTATGAGTGTCTTGTAGTATGGTCTTTGGCCCAACAGATGTTTTCATTCCTTAAAGTTTGTATACATTTTTCTGATGGACTCTGTAGAGAAGGGGAAAAGACTAGTAGATGCATTGGTGCATAAAAGGCATGTATAGTTCTGGAGTGGGACAGGGAACTGGGTAGAGGTCAGGGATTAGCAAAGGTTGAGGACAGGGTGGTTACAAGAAAGAAGGATCTGTTTTAGGGAGAGTTGACACGTAAGCAATTCAGAGAAGCTGGTGTTGTTTTAGGGATCCAGATATATAATGATCCAGATGGTGCAGACTGTGGAGCAGGCACTGATGTGGGTAGTGAGGATAAGGAGGAGGCATGGCATGGGGGCAGTGTATTCAGGAACTGGATAGTCCAACTTGGCCGTGGTTTGGAGGTGGCCATTCATCTGGACAGACAGCTGGTTAGTTGTCATGGCCATGCAGAAAGCAGCACAGTGGTTGCAGCTTAGTTTGTACATCACATGGCTGTTTTCATGGGTGGCCCTGCTCTTTATGGGATAGGGGATGCATGTGACAGGACTGGAGTAGTAGTGGGAGGATGTGTGGCACAGGTCTTGCATCTATATCTGTCGCAGGGCTGTGAACCATGAGGCAAGAGGCTGGGAGCAGAGGTGAAATATGGATGAAAGACAAGCCACAATCTGTGAACAGTTTTGTCCACAGACAACACACGGCTATGTGGATTATTGGTGTGGCATCTCATGTCCCACGTTCTTCCCACCGATATAGTTATTCCTAGACCTCCAAATTCATCCCGTGTCCTCCCTTACCCTTGCACATTTTCGTGTGTTATTTTCTGTACCCTCCTGTGCTACACTTACTCCATTGAAACCCTTACCCAACCTCCCTCTCCCCCCTCCCCGCTCTCTCTCTCTCTCTCTCTCTCTCTCTCTCTCTCTCTCTCACACACACACACACACACACACACACACTGATTGTCTTTTATTTTTATCCACATATTTTGTACAAGTTTTTTTTTATCCCCCACAATGGGTCCTTGTTTTTTCAATGTGCTCCACTACAGAAAAGTTTCCGTATCCCTAGCCAGAACTCAGTCACACATAACTATTCCTGTGTTGTTACCCAGCTCATGGAATCCCCCAAATGCATTAACAGTCAGATTACCAATCTCCAGCTGCAACCCCCTCCTTCCACAGTGACCCCTATCTGGTCAAATTCTGTTGGTCCATAGCACTCACCAACCTTGTCCTACAAAACCATGTAAATCAGGCCAAAACATCCTTGCAATACCTCCTACCTGTCCTTAAAATTCTCCTGCTCTGCAATCCCAGACTCCTACACCCAATCTCCCATAGTGAAGCTCTTTCTCTCCAGGAGCTAGAGCAGCATGTGCAATGCCACCTCAAAAAACTCTCCAACCTGTTTACCTCCTACTCCCACCTTGAGCTACCACTACCTGTGCAGGAGCCCCCATCAAACCTCCCCTGGATTCTGCCATAGCTGACAAACCCTATTTTGGAGACCTACTGCATGTACTACACCCTATGAAATGCTCTTCCACCACAATGCAGTATCTGAAATCCAAACAGAACTGAAACTCTGTCATAAACCTGTCCTCCAAAAGTCCCAATCTAACAAAAGCATCAGTCGCTTCCAAAGGCCTTACTTTTTGTCCCACTCCCAAATTCAGTCATGCTGGACGTGTTAAAGATTTTCTCTCCTTCCCCATGTTCCTACAGTGGAAACAGTTTTTCACCACCAATCCTACCAATCAGAATCAACCCAAAACCAAACTGAACCGTGCCTAAATGAGTTCTCTTCTCCATCCAACTGTGATTCACCTTCACTGCCCCTACATCACCCCTCATTAACTCAACACCTTCCCCCTCATTTGCTTTAGCTGGTCCTCCTCAATCCAACAACCCACCTTCCTTGATGTTGACCTCCACCCCAAACATGCTACCCACTCCATACCAAGAAGTCCATTCCACAAAGTAGATCTCCCATGCCTTATCTCTCCGCAACTCCCACATGCCCCCTCTCTGACCACAAAGTAGCACTCCTCCTGTTATGACTCACTACCACAAAGGTCTGGAGCACTTGATGGCATTCTCTGCCAGAGTTTAGACTACTCTGTCATACCTTGAAATGAAGAATATCCTACCCACTCTTCTCCCCATCCCTCCCACAGTGTTTTTCAATGCCCACCAAAACCACACAATATCCTTGCCCATCCTCACTCTGCCTCTGCTCCCATCCCCTTGCCTTGCCTCGCCTCATGGCTCATATCCATATGGTAAACCTAAATGCACCATTTGTCCCATACATTCTTCCACTACCACCTATTGCAGTCCTGTCACAGGCATCTCCTATCCCATCAAAGACAGGGCTACCTGTGAAAGCAGTCATGTGATCTACAAACTAAGTTGCAACCATTGTACTACTTTCTATGTGGGCGTGACAACTAACAAGTTGTCTGTCTGCGTGAATGGCCACCCCTAAGGTGAGGCCAAGAGGAGTTGGGCCACCTAGTTGCTGAACTAGCTATCCAACATGAAGTGCTTCACTTTAATATCTGCTTCACAGCCTGCACCAACTGGATCTTTCCTACCAACACTGGTTTTTCTGAAACTGTGCAGGTGGCATTTCTCCCCCTACAACACATCCTTCTTCATTCTCACCCCCCCCCCCCCCCCCCCCCCCCGACCTCAATCTTAACCTTTCCTAGTCCCTGTCCACAATCCCCTTCCCAGCTCACACTCCAGCACTAAACACCGAACCCCACTCCTACACTGCTATCTGTCCCCCTTCCCGCCCCGAGCCACCTCCTTACACTCACAACCCATTCTGGATTCCTGCTCATGTCAGATCCAGGAGTAACTCCTGGAAATAAAAACTTACAAGTTTTCACCTCCTAAACACATATGCTATATCGCCATAAACCTGTCCATCACTGCCTTGAATCATGGGAAAGGATTATTCATTCAACCAAAGATCTATCTGAGTCAGCTCAGCAGACCAGACATTGATTAAGGTCAGCATGCTACAATAATCTGCTAAACTACTTGTTGGTGTCTTCTGAAGAATTTCCACCCGGACAATAAGAGACAAGGTCAACACGGATCTCACTGAATAGATTTCACACAGGAATGGTTAGATCTAGGGCTGGAAGTATAAGGTAAGGCTTTCCATGGGAATCAGCAGTGTTTGAATGTGGAAAAGAACAAACAGCAATGAATCTTCGCATAGTGATTGTAACTCACATAAAATGGGAAAAGAACTTCAGGTATATATAAAAGAAAAAACATCTCCTTGATAGTCATCAAAGATAATAAAATACTTCTTGGTGACATAGAGAAGAAAGAGATACGAGAAGACTATTTGAGGAACCTCTTTTTAAATGAACGACCAGGTGCTGAGATTTCTAGGAATGATAATCTAACCCAACCTTCAATTACGAAAGAAGAAACTGAGAAAGCCAAACTAAACTCAAAAACCAATAAAGTAGCAGGACCTGACGAAATTACAGTGTAACTCATTATACTTATCATTGGAGAAGATATCAGAGTCTTACACAGTCTTTGCAGCAGAATATATGATACAAATCATTACTCTGCCCAACTACTATTATCAACTTACCAAAAAGGAAGAGTGTGAGAAAATTTGAAAATCATAGACTCATTAGACTTATGAGCCATTTGTTGAAAAGATGTCTGAAAGCCATCCCTCAAAAAAGGTTATAGGAAAAATGTGATGAGGAATGAATTGGTGAGACATAGTTTGGATTTAGGAAATCTGTATAGATACAAGAGAAGCAATAGTTGCACTACAATTTCTAGAGCAAAACTGCTGTGGTCAGGATAAAAATGGAGGCTTTCATTTTATTTATTTTGAAAAAGCGTTTGGTAAAGTACAACATCGTGTTTTTACAGAAAATCTCAAGAGAGTAGATATACAAAGTGCATTCAAGTTCTAAGGCCTCCAATTTTTTTTCTCCGGACTGGAAAGAGATAGAAACATGCGCATTGTTTTAAAATGAGGCCGCATTCATTGTCAATACGTCCCAGAGATGGCAGCACCGTATGGCAGATGGAATTTTACCGCCAGCGGCGAGAATGAGAACTGTTTTAAATACTTAAAATGGCGACGTTTTCCCTACTTGAACAGCGTGCAATCATTCGTTTTCTGAATTTGCGTGGTGTGAAACCAATTGAAATTCATCGACAGTTGAAGGAGACATGTGGTGATGGAGTTATGGATGTGTCGAAAGTGCTTTCGTGGGTGTGACAGTTTAATGAAGGCAGAACATTGTGTGACAACAAACCGAAACAACCTCGGGCTCGCACAAGCCGGTCTGACGACATGATCGAGAAAGTGGAGACAATTGTTTTGGGGGATCACCGAATGACTGCTGAACAGATCGCCTCCAGAGTTGGCATTTCTGTGGGTTCTGTGCACACAATCCTGCATGACGACCTGAAAATGCGAAAAGTGTCATCCAGGTGCGTGCTTCGAATGCTGACGGACGACCACATGGGTGCCCGTGTGGCATGTTGCCAAGCAATGTTGACGCGCAGTGACAGCATGAATGGGACTTTCTTTTCGTCGGTTGTGACAATGGATGAGACGTGGATGCCATTTTTCAATCCAGAAACAAAGCGCCAGTCAGCTCAATGGAAGCACACAGATTCACCGCCACCAAAAAAATTTCGGGTAACCGCCAGTGCTGAAAAAATGATGGTGTCCATGTTCTGGGACAGCGAGGGCGTAATCCTTACCCATTGCATTTCAAA
Source organism: Schistocerca piceifrons (assembly GCF_021461385.2). NCBI lineage: Eukaryota > Metazoa > Arthropoda > Insecta > Orthoptera > Acrididae > Schistocerca > Schistocerca piceifrons. The sequence continues at coordinate 138,903,834 of NC_060141.1, read as the reverse complement.
GGGCACTACGGTAACAGGTGCATCCTACGAAAATGTTTTGAAGAACAAATTCCTTCCTGCACTGCAACAAAAACGTCCGGGAAGGGCTGCGCGTGTGCTGTTTCACCAAGACAACGCACCCGCACATCGAGCTAACGTTACGCAACAGTTTCTTCGTGATAACAACTTTGAAGTGATTCCTCATGCTCCCTACTCACCTGACCTGGCTCCTAGTGACTTTTGGCTTTTTCCAACAATGAAAGACACTCTGCGTGGCCGCACATTCACCAGCCGTGCTGCTATTGCCTCTGCGATTTTCCAGTGGTCAAAACAGACTCCTAAAGAAGCCTTCGCCGCTGCCATGGAATCATGGCGCCAGCGTTGTGAAAAATGTGTACATCTTCAGGGCGATTACGTCGAGAAGTAACACCAGTTTCATCGACTTCGGGTGAGTAGTTAATCAGAAAAAAAATCGGAGGCCTTAGAACTTGAATGCATCTCGTATCTCAGAAAGACATCCATTGTGTAGAGAATTTATATTGAAATCATAGAGCACAGGTTAAGTTTGATAATGAGGTCACCAACTTGGTGTTAATACCTGTAGAGGAGTCTGACAAGGATGCAGTCTGATACCATCACTATTCAATTTGTATTCTGAGAGTATTTTTGAAGAAGCACTTGGTGGTGTAGAAAAAGACTTAAAGGTTAACGGAGTCTTCATCAACAACATTCACTATGCTGATGATAAAGTATTGATTGCTGCTAATTTAGGTGATCTTCAACAACATGTCAACAAAGTTGGAGTTTACAGCAGTAAGATAGGTCTGAATATGAATGTCAAAAAGATACTTTTTATGACTGTCACACGACAGCATGACCTTTTTGCAAATGTATTGGGTGGTTATAATTAAACTTCCACTACTCAAGAGGGCTGCCATGAAAAGCAGGTGGTCATAATGCAATGAAACTTTGTGGAAACATTTGGAAGAACATACGGAAGAGAAATAGTGAATAAACCATTGAAAGAAACATTTTGATGTCCATAAGAGAGGATAAAATTGTTTAATTGCAGATCATGTTTACATTCAAACTTTCAGAGGCTGAAACATCTCAGATGGAATATTGGTTACCTTTCTTGCTATGCTCATTTTCAACACAGAACATGTGTTAGTATCTCGTTGATAAAACCTGTCCTTCAGTTAACCCCACCCCTAGAAAGGGTTCAAATCTGGTGATCTTTGTGGTCACACAGTTTTTAATCATCAGCCAATGATTCGGTTTTCTCAAAACTTGCTATAGATTAACTGAGTGACCTCACAAGCATTGTGAGCTGGAGCTCCATCACTCATCAAAACATCTGAGTCAGAAGCACCTATCTCCTCTGAAGCAGGGATCACATGTTGAATAAGCAGATCACAGCAGTGTGTGCTGTTCATGCTGCTTGTCCTCGGTTCTTGGATCTGAATTCCTCAAAGAAAAATGGACCAATCATGAACTGTGCTGTGAATTCACATCACACAGTGACATGGTCACTATGCAGGAGAACTTCATGAATGTTAATTGGTAGTGCTGATTCCCAAATGCAACAGTTGTGACTGTTGATTCCCCCAATGAGCATAAAGTGTGCTTCATCGTTCCACAAAATGTTCCTAGGCCATGTGTCATCAACTTCAACTCTAGCAAGAACCATAAGAGCAAAGTCTACTCAAATGTCTGTGTCACGTGGCAGAAGGTGGTGAGTAGGGGCAAAGTTTGTAAGGATATGATTTCACTATTGTTCACTCACTTTTCGACTGGTGGATCATGGAATGTTCAGCTGTTGTGACCCAGCTCGTACACTGCTTTAAGATCACACATTGCGTCCGGCAATCTCAACCACGGCATCAGTAACTCCTACAATAATTTGTGGAGCAGTTGGCCATCAGCCTCCTCCAGGAGCAATTTCCAAATCACCTGTTAATTCAAATGACCAAATCATGTTCTTCAGTCTCTCCATATTCCTTTACTATGTTGATACTTGTAAAGATCAGCAGCACTGATGCCAGTGTTTTGATAAAACGACTTTATGAGAAAAGCCCTGCTCACTGTGTCCAGACCCACGTTGATTGTCTGAAACTGCAATACATACTGATGCTTGTATTTCAGCCCTATGTCACTGTACCAGTATCGTCGTCTAATGATAAGTCATGACACTAACACTACTAACAATGCAAATCCTGCAGCACACAGTCTGAACATCATTTCTATAAAGTTGGGTTCCCTTACCGTAAATAGTTTTACATCTACAATGGCTTGAGGAATGAAATTTTAATTATAACCACCCTTTAAATCTTTGATTCAATGGCTCCTTAGTACAAAGAGTAGACAAGTTTAAGTGTGTTTCAATGTGGCTCTGTGAAGATTGGAGAACAGACATAGAGGTAAAATGTCACGTAGAGAACGCTCATACTGCCTTCATAAAGTTTAAGAAAATTCTCACAAGCACAGACATAGGCCTAAAACTTTGAGGTTGATTTGTAAGAAGCTGCATCTGATCTGTATTTTTACATGCTTCTGAAGGATGGACACTAAATATAACAACAGTAAGGAAGATAGAAGCCTTTGAAATGTGGATTTACCACAGAATGCCTAAGATATCATGGACAGCAAGAGAAAATAACAACAAAGTATTGCAGGGAATACACGAACAGCAAGAAATATTAACAATATTCAAAAGAAGAAAAACATCATACCTGGCACATATATTACAAAACTCCAAATAAATGCTCCTGCAGTGGATAATAGGAGGAGAGATTGAGGGAAGAAGATGAATATGCTGGTTGGAGAATATAAAGCAGTGTACAGTTTTACAAAATGCAAATCAACTATTACATACTGTGTTTCTTACAATAAAGATGCATTGTGTGGTTGCCAATATCCATTAATGGATGAGAAGAAGTCCAATAATATGCTCATTTGAAGACATGCTGCTAGCAATGCCAAATATTGTTGACACAGCTAACTTCATGTTGAAAATAATATAGTTATATAAATATATACAATATTTCATTATGTCTTTCCATTATTGCTTGCAAACGATGTAATATGTTTCACTTCTACATGTGCTATACGTACTTACAGTTCCATATTATGTAATGAATATGTATAGCTTTCATGGTACTTCTGAACTTTTGATCCTGTAATCTCTGTTATTGTGGTTATAAATACTCTTCCCATTATTAGTCACTATATACTTGTACATTAGAAACTTTGAAAACTCTGTCTCTGTATTGTAAATATTTCTTTATATCTGCAGTCTCTGTCTTGCAAATATTTCTGTATACCTGCAGTCACAATTGAAACATGTAATATCTAGGTTGTAACATTTGCAGCTGTAGTATATTTAATTTGACCCAATACCTTCATGAATTTGGAACAATATTCTGTGTACGAAATGATTTTCTATTCACAAAAACATCTTTTGAAGGAGTTGCTGAAACATTATGCTATCTGTGAAATACAAATGGTTCAACTTGTCACTAATTAGCTGTAATTCACTAACTAATGACAAAGGTGATGGAGTGAAGAATAAATTCCATTAAAACTTGTCAACAATTCTGCAGATTGAAACTCTATGCACAAGTCTGGTCTGCTTCTCTTTCAGTTGTTAGAATGACCCAAGAATGACCTCGAAGCCCATACAACAGCCGTCATTTGTTCCAACGTGCGCCACAGTCTGCAGTTGGTTGCACCTTGTTGCCTCATTGGCTGCTGGAATAGCTTCTTCAACATGTTAACTGAGGCCCCCAGGCATATGCACTGAGTGCACCGGTGTCCTTTCCTGTCCTTTGCTGCCATTTCCCTAAGGGGTAGCATCATTCGCCATACGTTTGAACTCTTGATGATTAATAGACTCCTACCCTTTTGCATTTGCCTCCTCTTGACATTGGACAAAACTTGTTTCCCCAAAACAGGAGAAGTGAGTCTCACTGGCGCAGTTCCAGTTTCAGTGAGAGACAGCACCTCAAACTTATTGGTTAGTGGGTTGGTACAACACACTGAGTCCTCCTTGGTCCACACCCACCATGTACAGGATGCTTAGATCTACCATTGACATGGCATTCACACCACGTAGATGAGTGGTGACATCCTGAACTTTCTGCAGAGGATAGAACATCTGCTGGAGAGGACAGTACTTGAGGGACCTCTGGTACAGGTAACACAGGTACACAAGTCTCAGGAGCTCTTTCAACACCTTGATTCACAGGAGCTGCCAATCGTTTGATAGTAGTCAGTGTGATTTCCAGTTGCTTACAAATGTCAGTTGATTCATCCCATGTTCAAGAACAGCATTCACAATGGAACTGCATTTTGGCTAGTGCAGTGTATTACAAGACAGTGAACAAGTAACTTTAAATTAAGCCCACTGATTATATTTTAATCTGTTGAGTTAAAACATTGCTAATTCCCAATATGAATTGAGACAAGATTTCTGTTAAGGCAGTACAAAAACCTGTGGTAAAAATTACTGGTTTTCTAAAATGTTTTGAGGTTAATTATAGTTATTAGCAAATTTGAAAACAGAGTTAATTTACAATAAATGCAAATAATATGTAGGGCTGCTCATCTTTATGGGAAAACTAGATGTAATACGGTACATTAGTTAGAATATCTGCTACAGAAACCAAATCACAAACACTAATTTATTACAGATTGCTTGTTGATTATGCAAAGGACAATGGTAGCTTCCGAATATTCTAAAAAATGCATGTTTATTTGTGTTGATATACAACAAAATTAAGGGGTGATGTATTCTTTGGCAAAACTGTGAACCACAAATGGTGATTTGCTACAAAATAAATTGTGTGTCCAAAATACTTGTACTGGTAACTTACAAAAATATAGTTTTTTAAGTGTCCAAAAATTCTCAGAAACAACCTATGTTTCATGTAATTTTACAGTGAAATTAGAGAACTATTGTTTTATGGACTAAAATATCAAAACATGATGTCAATGTAGTAATAGGGAATTTTAATGCAAAAATAGGAAAAGAGGATGTTTTCAAACCTACTATTGGAAATGGAAGTTTACATGAGGAAGCTAATGACAGTGCAATTGGGGTGTATCAGTGGGCATGATTATTACCAGTACTACCTTGCCTCATAAATGTATGGATAAATAAAACTGGAATTTGAGTGATAGACCAGTAAATCAAGTAGACCCTGATATCATAAATAACAGACACAGAAAGGCAGCTAGAGATGTACGATCCTTCTGAGGAGTGGATCTGCGATTAGACTGCAATCTAGTAAAAAATACAATGAAAATTAGGTTGAAGGCAGCACTTAAATGAAAATGAGACTTGGAACATGTAACAGTTTTCTTGCTGTGTTTACTGCATGTGTATCTCTTACAGTTTGACAACAGTTAGGTAACTGTTGTTTTGTTCACTTTGTTGTAATTTACTGCTTTTGACTGGCTTTCAAATCAACACAAATTACATCGTCCCCTTCCTCCTTCAGCTTGCTTTGCAGCAAATTTTTGCTTGATACTCTGTCCGAGAATACCTCCCATGTCTGAAACGACACACTTCTGGAGTCCTCTAATATTTGTAGCCCTTTCTTCAATGTATCGTTTCATGAGCTGTAGTTCCAGTTATGTTGCTTATTAGATTTTCTCTAATTCCCCCTTGGAATGTAGAACAACTTCTTGTAGTTCTCTTAGTTGAAAATTTACTCACTGTCTGATTGATTGTGTGAATGCCTTTTTTCCATGGGAGATACAAGAAACAATTGTGATTGTGATATTTCCAGCACTAGACACACAGAAAGTGAATATACTGGAATATAATTCTCTTCTTGAGATGTCTTTCAGTTCTTGAGATATCTACTCACCATTAACTCGTAATTTTCTCATGGGAGTTACCTTGCCTAATAGTCCAGTGAAACTGTCAGAAAAAAAGCCTGTACCTTGCAAAAGGTGGGTAAAAGATTTTATTTTTTTAACACGTTCATATTGTTGCAAAGGTTAGAAAACCAAGTTTTGCCAACAAAATTTCTCTTGGAAAAACTTTCTGCAGTCAAAAAACTTCAAAAATTTCGGACTTTTTTCAGTTTTTTCAAAATATCTCAGTTTCATTTGCTCCTATCACTTTGACGTCTATTTTCCTTTTTAAAGAGCACAAAATTCTCTACAAATTTGATTCTTACCATTTTTTTCTACGCCCAGTATCTAAGGCGCTACAGCTCGTCAAAAAATACCAATTTTTCAAATTTCCAGCAAAGAATAGTTGGTGACAATTTCCACGATGTAAAGTTCCGTAGAAAAGATAAAGTTGTGACTCTCCTTTCTGCGTTCAATTCTGTAAAAGCTAGGAGCACTAAGATTACTCTTGTTGATCCTTTAACACTTTTCCAAACGATTTGTTTAATGAAACAAAGTTAAGAAGAGTTAAAAGCCTTTCTGAAATATGAACTTGCTCCTTACCCAATGTCCCTATTCTCAGAAAAAGGCATGCGAAAAGGAACAAAATCTTCATTCTACAATGCCTTCGTTCCAGTGGAAGATGTGAAGTCAGGTGGATCGAGTAAATTTTTTGTCATTGATGGAGGGTATCTTACCCACAAAGTGACTTGGACTCGAAATATTTGCTTCAAGTCAATAGCCCAAAGCTATGTTTCTTACCTGAAATGTCATTTTGGCTCTCAATTTGCTATTGTATTTGATGGGTATCCATGTGAGGGAGACAAATGTAGCACAAAGAGTGCTGAGAGGATTTGTAGGTCCAAACAACATTCTTCAGTTGACGTTGTGGTTGAATCAGAGATGGTGAACAAAGTCCCTCAGGACAAGTTCGTGTACAATGAACGAAACAAGATGTGTTTGATCACACTTCTTAAAATGGAATTTCTGGAGTGTAGCATTGAAGTGCACTAGCCACAAGAAGATGCTGACGTTATAATTGTAACATCTGCCATTTCAAGAACCAAAGATTTTGGAAGTGTTGTCATTGTAGGAGAAGATGTTGACCTGCTTGTGCTCATGACCCGTTTGTGGCAAGGCATTGAAAACTTATTTTTCTTAAAGCCAGGAAGAGGAAATGCAGAAGACAAGTGGTTTTCCACTTCATCTTACAAGTTTGTCAGTGAATATATTCTGTTCACTCACGCCTTTAGTGGATGTGATACAACATCTGCTTTTTTTGGTCAAGGGAAAATTAAGTGCTGCAATATTGTTGCAAAAAATGAACACCTAACCTCAGCGCTTTGCACGTTCAATAAACCACATGCTACCCGTGAAGAAATAATAACTGCAGGAGAACAGGCTACTATCACATTGTATAGTGGAGGTGTCAGCAGTTCCCACACTCTAGACCATTTGCGGTACCAGCTATTCGCCAAGTCTGCCACAAAAAGCAAACTGAATCTTGCACGGTTGCCACCTACACAAGATGCTGCACAACATCATTCGTTGCAGACTTACCAACAAGTCCAAAGTTGGATGGGAAACTCCTGAGAAATGGGGCTGGAATCACAGTGACCACGGGGCAATACCCGTTATAATAAGCCAAGATCCAGCACTTGAAGCACTTCTTCACATTGTTTCATGCTCATCCAAGCTGAACTGTGGCGGAGCGTGCTCCTGCAGAAAAATGGGTTTGAAATGTTCTTCAATTTGCAAGAAATGTATTGGGGTCAACTGTGAAAATGTGCCAAAATTTTTATATGAAGACAGTGAAGAAGATGTTGTGGAGGATGTTGAGGAAACTCCTGACAAAACCAACGAACTTGCTGAGGCTGACTCGCTGTTTAAAGAAGAGGTCAATCTGGGATCAACTCTATGTACAGACCCTGAATCCGCAACTCAAGGTATTTCTGGTGACACTGAGGAACCTGGCCCATCAAAACGTTGGAAGTGATGCTCATGTCTCTCTCAAGTGCGCTTAAGTGCAATATTACAAGTATTACACACCCAGAACTGTCAACATTTTTTAGTAACTGACAATGCATTTTAATTGTAATAAAGCTACTTATTTTTAATGTCAACTGTGTGGCTTTTATACACAAGAATAATTACCTACCTAATTAGGTTGCCTATTGCAGCTAATAATAGTTCAGTTTCCTGATACAATTTATTTTGTGTGTGTGTGTGTGTGTGTGTGTGTGTGTGTGTGTGTGTGTGTGTGTGTGTGTGTGGTTAGGTCTCTTAATGTTGTATTTTTATATTTGTAGTTTTACAAATACCAGGGCTGAGATGGCCCATAGTGAACTTCAGGTAGTGATGTAAGAATCACAACAGTTGGGTGCCCAGCAATACTCATGTTGCATACAGAGAAATTGAATACCTGAAAGTGAGGTGCTAAATTCCAGCTTATAACATGATGTATAATGTATTTATACTACACAAATAGAAACTGAAAAAATAGTGTTCAAAAATAAGGTATCTTGGCACTATGCTCAAAATTTGAAAAATTGGTAATTTTTGAGGCACTGTAGTGCCTTAGATATTGGGAGTAGAAAAAAATGGCAAGAATCAAATTTGTAGAGAATTTTGTGCTCTTTAAAAAAGAAAATAGACGTTAAAGCGATAGGTGCAAATGAAACCGAGATATTTTGAAAAAACTGAAAAAAGTCCGAAATTTTCGAAGTTTTTTGACTGCAGAAAGTTTTCCCAAGCGAAATTTTGTTGGCAAAACTCGGTTTTCTAATCTTTCCAACCATATGAACGAGTTGAAAAAATAAACTCTTCTACCCCACCTTTTGCAAGGTATATCTGCTATTTGACTGGACTATAATTCCTTCACAAATCTTTGGCCAGATCAACTGAAGTGTAATATCTATCTGTGGTGACATTGCATCCTGAATTTTGTATAGGAACAACCAAGCAGTTCATTATGGCTGCAGCTGAATTGGATTGTTGTGCTTATGCTCTATGCTGAGAACATAACTGGTTTTAGAGCCTGTGAGCATCCATGTAAGTATACCACACTTTCCAGGCTTTTTCTTCACAAAGACCTTGAAGATACACCTGCCATGGAACAATGATAACATTTCATCAGTAACAGTGTACATCCCAGCAGAATAATGTTTTGGCAATAATTCACTAATTTTATCAAATACTTCTTGTATTGCAGAAAACTTGTCGTGTTTCCTGCACTCATTTCATGTCTCTCTATTGTCACATCTTACTATTTTAGCAAGCTGACAGAATCTAATTTTATGCATACTAGCAGTATAAAAAACATTTCTGGAATTTTGGACCATACATCAGGAATAGGTGACTTACTATCACCCTTCTTCCTCATAATAATAACTAATCCTATATATGCCATGAATTCAAGTCTGTCTTTTAAGGCTAAATTCTGTCTCAATGCTTCTTCATTGGCATGCTTTATTATGATGTTAATAATTTATTAAGAAAAATCTCTTCAAATGATTCTCCTATTGTTCCTATTTTACCTCCATTTCTTATGTCTTCTCACTCTTTCACTATGTTTTGTGCTACTTGCCTTGTGATGTGGGGAGGTTTATATGTAAGAACTTTTGCAGTGATTGTAAAATACTTCTCACAGACCTCACCAGCTGTCATCATCTGCTGCAAGACCCAGAGTCCATCTTCAGAGTCTGTCTGTACACCAGCACTGTCCACATTCTTGCACACAATTAATTCCTCTTCAGTTTCACTCATCACTTCATCCAAATTCAATTTCAGAATCTGTAGATTCTTCTGCAGTATCTAATACTTCTCTTTCAGTAAGAGAGCAACAATACATCAATCACAGTTGTCTCGAACACTGGACAAAGTGGCACTGAATAAGAAGGAACTAGAAACAATCAGAAACCAAAGAGAAATGAATCATTTTTGAGATCATTGTTGCTACCCACACAGAGAAATTCAATGCCAAGAGGGTCTACACTGCCGAAATGTTATAATTTATGAAATAAAACATTCATTATCAAGTCACATCTACTACTAAGGTGGTAGACTTTATGACGACTGCCATTTGACTTAAATTAACAGATTAAGTTTAGCTGAAAAAAGTTATATATGTATAAAACCTGGTAGAGGAAATAATAAAAAAACAGTAAATATATTTATCAGAATTTTAAAATATGAAATGCCAATCTAAATTATAGTATCTATAAAAGAGGGGCACAAAGTACCCCCACCTCACCGTCCTGGCGTTGTGAGGGTTAATACGAGGGTAATCCCAAAAGTAGGGTCTTCTATTTTTTTATAAGTACATAGACCTGTTTATTTCTACAATGGTTTACATCAGTTTACAGTTTGAGCATTTAGCTATTTTTCAACATAATCACCATTTCTGTCGATGCATTTTTGTAGACGATGTGGTAGTTTTTGTATGCCCTTGTCATACCAGCTCACCACTATGCTGTTCAAAAAGTTATGAACCTCTTCTTTCAGTTCGTCATTGGAGCTGAATCACTTTCTGGCCAAATGTTCTTTTAACCTAGGGAACAGGTGATAGTCACTGGGTGCCAAGTCAGGAGTATAGGGTGGGTGGGTGATTATGTTCCACTGAAACTGTTGCAGGAGAGCAACGGTTTGCCGAGTGATGTGTGGGCGAGCGTTGTGATGGAGAATGTGTACGCCCTTGCTCAACATTCCTCTTCTCCGGTTTTGAATTGCCCGTTTGAGTTTTTTCAGAGTCTCACAGTACCTGTCAGTATTAATTGTGGCCCCAGTGGGCATAAAGTCAACCAACAATACCCCTTTCCGATCCCAAAAAACGGTTGTCATGACTTTACCGGCAGACTGTGTTTGTTCGAATTTCCGCAGCTTTGGCGAAGAAGGATGCCGCCACTGGTGTGATTGTTGCTCGGTCTCAGGTGTAGAGTGGTATGCCCAGGTTTCGTCGCCTGTGATAATTGAGTCCAGAAAGTTGTCCTGTTCGGCTGCAAGGTGGTGAAGAAATGCACGGGAAGCATCAACTCCTTACCGCATGTGGTCCTCAGTCAGCATGCCTGGCACCCATCTTGCGCACATCTTCCGGTAGTTCAATGTTTCCATTAAAATTCTGTGAGCGGTGCTTCCGGAAACCTCAGGAACCAACACGCAGAGATCATCCAGGATGATCCACCGACCTTCACGCATGCTTTGCTCAATCTTCAAAACTGTCTCCTCAGAAATTGGCAGTCTCCCGCTCCTTTGTTGGTCGTGAATTTCGGTCCGACCAGCTGCAAACTCTCTACACCACTTACGAACATTTTTGACATCCGTGCACGCCTCACCATACACTTCCATCAATTGGCAATGGATTTCAATCGGCACAGTGCCCTTTGCGTTAAAAAACTGAATAACTGCACGCAACTCGCATTTGGCGGTAACATCCAATGGGAGCTCCATTCTCAATGACTGCCAAGCCAAGACTGAGCACCTCAGCATGGCGTGCGCATATTTACACACAGCGCATGAAACACTCTTCGTAACAGTGTGACCAACTGCCACACAAACAGAGTTCTGTGCTTATAAAAAAAATAGGAAACCTTACTTTGGGATTACCCTCGTACATAGCCCTAGTGGCAAAAAGAGGTAAGACATCTCACTCCTAGGCAGATCACTGCAGACCTTGCAACTGCTACCGATAAATGTGTCCCTGCCAGAACCATTTGTCAGTGATAAAATCAGGCTTGTTTGTATGCTCAGAAGCCTGTTAAATGCACCCTACTTCAACAGCGCCATCGTCAAGAAAGAGTTTGATGGTGTAGGAGCACATTAGTTGGGGTCAGCAGCAGTGGTCCAGAATGATATTCTCTGATGAATCCTGATTCACTGTGCCAGGTGATTCTGACAACCTGTTAGTGTAGAGAGAGAGAGAGAGAGAGAGAGAGAGGGGAGGGGGGGACATATTACACACCACACAATGTTCATGAAGTCATCGGTATGACATAAGCATTATGGTGTGGGCAGGCATTGTACACAATGGCCAAACACCTCTGCGTATCTTTGAATGATGCACCATAACAGCACAGAGTTATTGCGGGAAGGTTATTCTGGATCATGTCCATGTGTTTTGGGGTGAAGTAGGTCACAACTTTCTGTTTGTAGAAGACAATGCCCACCCACACAGGACCACTGAGGTGTTGGAGACACTGGAAAGTGAAGACATTGATCGTATTGAATGGCCTGCATACTCCCAAGATGTAAACCCTATAGAAAATGCCTAGGATGCTCTTGATAGATGTGTTTCTCAAAAGACACCCCTTTCCAAACTGTGCAAGAACTGAAAACTGACTTGAGACAGGAGTGGGACAATATCCCTCAAGGACTCCTCAACAGTTTGATAGTCAGCATGAATAACAGATGCAAAATGTGCATTAGTTCCCAAGGAAGGCACTTTCCTTACTGAGAGTCTGATATCTACCTTTATGTTGGGAGTCTGACATGGGTCAGACATGAAAGTTATTTATGTCTGTTATCCTGCTTTCTCATGTGGTGAAATCTGTACCAATTTTTGATTATAGATGTACCAGTCCACCTCTATTATACAGGGTGGTTCAAAAAGAATACCACAACTTTAGGAATTTAAAACTCTGCAACGACAAAAGGCAGAGCTAAGCACTATCTGTCGGCGAATTAAGGGAGCTATAAAGTTTCCTTTAGTTGTACATTTGTTCGCCATTTCAGCCAATAAAGTTTTTGGTCCCTTTTTCTTCGAAGGTGCTACTGTAACTGGACTACAGTATCTGGAGATGTTAGAGAATTGGCTGTTCCCTCAGCTCAAACAAGAAGCACAACAATTCATATTTCAGCAGGATGGAGCGCCACCACATTGGCACTTATCTGTCCGTAACTACCTGAACGTCTACTACCCGAGGCGATGGATCGGCCGCCAGGCAGCCCGTGACAGAGCACTTCATCACTGGCCTCCAAGAAGCCCTGATCTTACCCCCTGCGATTTTTTCTTATGGGGGTATGTTAAGGATATGGCGTTTCGGCCACCTCTCCCAGCCACCATTGATGATTTGAAACGAGAAATAACAGCAGCTATCCAAACTGTTACGCCTGATATGCTACAGAGAGTGTGGAACGAGTTGGAGTATCGGGTTGATATTGCTCGTGTGTCTGGAAGGGGCCATATTGAACATCTCTGAACTTGTTTTTGAGTGAAAAAAAACCTTTTTAAATACTCTTTGTAATGATGTGTAACAGAAGGTTATATTATGTTTCTTTCATTAAATACACATTTTTAAAGTTGTGGTATTCTTTTTGAATCACCCTGTATATGTACTGTTTCATGTAGTCAATCATTGCCTGCGATTATTCTTGTCCAGCAATGCAACGGTGTCCCTGTTCCTTAGCAGTTGTTAGGCAGTGTATTTCTAAATATGTGAATTGACATATTTATTGAATGTAAATTCCTGTTCATTTGTGAAAACATTGCTTCAGTCTAGAATGCTGTGTCAGTAATACTTTAGTTTCTCACAGCACTTTGTGACTGAAATACGAATAATAATGTTAATATTTACAGTCTGTGATTGGTGGAACAGAGAAAGGCTGCTCTGATGGCATCTTTACAGAAGCCCGATTCAACAGCCCTCAAGGACTGGCATTTCAAAGCTGTAAACTTCTGTTTGTTGCAGATACAGAAAACCACTGCATCAGAAAAGTAAGTAGAAAATCCAACTATATATATATCCACAGCTTGAAAGAGTGATGAATGACTTAATCTGTGCAACCAGTTTCAATCATAAGAGGTCATTATCAGGCACCTGTGCCTTTTTGTTTGTATTACTAAGATGCCTGATGGTTAAGTGTTAAATTGAAAGTGGTTGCATAAATAGGTTAATTCAGCATAGTAGCTGATAGTATCTCGATATGACTTTCATTATGTTTTTTGTGTTTTATGATTTTTGATGTTTTCACCAGGATAATTAACTCTCATGCGCGGGAAAGTATCATCTCTTTCATTACTAACAAAGGAAAAAAGAGCAAGAGAACATACACCACCTGAATTCACAAATTCAATTTAATAAATGGGATAATTAAGTCTCGTTTATGGGAAAGTATCATCTCTTTCGTTACTAACGAAGGAAGAAGAACAAGAGAACAAACATCATCTGAATTCACGAATTCAATTTAATAAATAGTAATATAATAATAATAAAGACAGGTGAAGTAAATCTGTCATCACCCTGAACCTTGGTTCGAATTCCACTGTGCTTTATTAAGCACAGTCTTGTCGGAAGTGGTATGCCCTTGCTTGTCTTCCTAGAATCTTTGAGTTGCCTTACTCGGACAGTTATAGGGGGACATATAGCTTAACGTGGACTCTGAACCATGATACAACTCAGAATTTTTCAAATTAACTAACATTGAGAGATGTGAAAAAAGCAATAAGTGACACGTAAAAATCCTATGGCTGACCAGCGATCAAATCCCAGACCATTGGGTTTATTGCAGTGAGCCACCAAGCTAGATGATAAAGAATGAGAATGATCTTTTTATCTAAATTCTTTTCATGCATTAGGGGACATCCCTTAACTATGTAAGCTCAAAATGGCGAGGGAGAGAAGGGTTCTGGCAAAATCTCACCAAATCTCATTTGTGGGTGGGGGGTGGGGGGGGGGGGGGGCACAATAAAAACTTCATGCCACCTTCTTAATGCAGAGAATATACATTAATGTTTTGTTGTGTATAATTAATCTTGAGCATAGGAATTATTAAAGTACCCACCAATACCCATGTCCTCTCTGAATTGAACTGGATGTTGTACATGTGTGGTTGCCCATGATTTCCTGATTTGAAACAAGTGCTGCACAAGTATTAGATTTCATTTGGGGAGTTCTCTGCTGTGCTGTTCGAAGTCACTGCATGTCAATCAGTCGGTCATTTGTGCTATTCTGCAATGCATATAAAGCTGCTGTTATTGTGTTCAACATGTATTTGCATAAAAACTTTTACAATACATATGGTAAGTGACATGCATGCAAGTCAAAGCATATATGTGAGCAAGAAGTTAATCATTTGTGGAAGAAAACCAAGCTGAGGTTCATAGACAAGAATTCTCTTAGCGACCACATAAATCAAAAGATTCATAAACTACATAATCATATGGCTCAAACGAAGGTATGAACAATGTTTTGTTTCATCTGCAAAGTAAACGAAGGTTCAGTGAAATTAAATACATATAATATACCAACATAAGGCCATTTCTTTAGGGATCTATCAAAATGGTTCATATTATTTTCATGTAGCCTTCTTGTCCATATTGTGTGTCTGTACATCCTTATACTACCAAGTGTTGACATACTTCAAGTATTTTTAATCATGTGTTAAAAATACTGTTTAATACATTTTATAAATACAACATAGTTTTATTTCAGCATTTTAATCAGTTTTTTAAAAAATAAAAAAGAACTCATTTTTACCTGACTATGGGCTAAATCTCACATGAGGGGGATGGGAAGGGAGGGTGGTGGTCCTTCCACATCTCACCAAATCTTCCCAAGGGGGAGGGGGTATCCAAAGAAGAAAGAAGGAAGCCTTTCATGTAATTTAATGGACATCCCCTTACCAGGGGTTGAGTTGTTTGGAAAACCTGGCAAAGCATGAATTCTCAGGGTAAATGAATTACCTAGAAAATTCAGGGAAGTCTCAGAGAGGGACTGTAAAGAGAGTTGACTTTTTGTTGACAAAAAGAAATGTGCTAAGTATTTTTTACCACAAATTACTTTGAGATTCTGCTGTGGAAGTAGTTGTTTTTGAAGTTGTGTAAGGAAAGGGGGAAGAAATGTATTGAACTGCTATAATGTTTTTTGCTCGATGAATCCTCAAGTTCCAGGGCTTGTAACTGTGAATTCGTCATTGGCCCAAAGCAAGGTAAATTTTATCAGGTTTTAAAAAAATTTAAACACAGATCCATATTTGAACACACATTTTGTAGGTCAACAATGGATATTCATGCTTCAGTTCCATCTTTATTAGATTGGTGCATAAGTTTGCACCATATTTGTTTTACATGTTGGTCTTCCATTTGCTATGGGTTTATTTATTGACTGTCATTTTTTTATTTGTAGTACACTGTTCATATCTGATTTGCATATTTTCATTTTACCATGAGGATATAGTGAGTGGAGCTATGTACATTAGAAAGTGCAGTGCCAAATGGAGAAATCAGAACTCCAACTCATTTTTCTGTGTGAGTTCAGTAGAGGAGTGACTGCAGCGGAGGCAGCCAGAAACATTTGCGTCACATATGTGGATAATGTCATTGGGCAGAGCACAGCAAGAAAATGATTTTCTCATTTTAAAGAGGATTGTTTTGATGCTAGTGATCATCCACGTTCAAGAAGACCTTTGGGGTTTGATGAAGATCATTTAAATGCATTAATCCACAATGATCCATGTCAGTGTACTTGAGAATTGGCAAATGTGATGAACTGTGTGACGTTTGCATGCAGTGAGGTAGGTTCAAAAAGTAGACATATAGGTACCACATGCTGTAAGCGAAAATCATAAAAATCAGCTGGTGGCCATATGTGCATCTCTGTGCTGGCTTTTCATCAGTTGGCTCGTGAACAACACCAACCGTACCTATCCTGTAGCATTGCTGGTGATGAGAAAGGGTATCTTTATGGTAACACAAGAAAAAGACAGGAATGGTTAAGGCCAAACAAAGTCGTCATTCTCTGTACAAAGTCCTTGCGCATCCACAAAAGATAATGTTATGCATATAGTGGAACAGTGACGGTGTGTTGTACTATGAATTGCTTCCCCAATGTGCAACCATCATGCTGACATTTATTGTCAACAGCTGATATGTCTTGCAGATGCACTCTGAGAACAATGACCAGGAAGACTGCGTGAAGTGATACTGCTCCATGATAATGTCTGTTACATTGTGCTAGACTGACAAAAAACACTGCACAGGAGTTGAGTTGGGAAGTTATTCCACACCCACCTTATTCACCTAATCTTGCACCCTTAGATTTTCGCATTTTCTGCTCTCTGTCGAAGAACCTTCAAGGAACTTCCTTTCTGGATGAAAATGCATCCTAACATGGCTTGATGAGTTCTTCCCCTCAAAACCAAGTGATTTTTGTTGTCACAGAATCAGAAAGTTACCCCAGTGTTGGCAGACTTGTAAATAGTGAAGGAGAATATATTATTGATGATTAAATTCACAGTCAGGTGTATTGTTTTGTTTATTAAACTCAGGCAGAAACACTATGAATTTATCCACCAGCCCAATACTAAGTTTAGTCATATTAGTACTTTTCTGTCTTTCTCACAATGTCATGCTTCAAATTACAAATGACTACAGTTTGAAGAGAGTCTGATTTTAAACATGATGCATCTTTGCTACCAAAATCTGTTGATGTCACATTCCACTTACAAGGTTTCAAAGCATCTTCCTACAAAGATTTCTCATGTACTTAAGGTTATCACACAGTGACATGGCATGGCACAGGGGTGGTAAAATCTTGTAACTGATACAATAGTTGCTAAAATTCTAAATTGTAGCTGAACTAATAAGTCATGTGGCAGCTCATTTAATTTCATTTGTGGCCAGAAAAGGTAGTAAAGTAAAATTTAACCGCAACAAAACTGGATCCAGGAAAATTTGGCTTTATCTTCTTCTTCTAATAATAATAATGATAATAATAATAATAATAATAATAATAATGCCAGACAATAGATAACACACACATTAAAATAGACAATCCACCAAACAACAGACATGGAACACTTCTGGAGCAACATATGGTCAAACCCGGTACAACATAACAGGCATGCACGGTGGATACAAGCAGAAACAGACACATACAAGATGATACCACAAATGCCTGAAGTGATAATTTTGCAACATGAAGTCACCCAAGCAATTAATTCTACTCACAATTGGAAAGCCCCTGGAAAAGATAAAATAGCAAATTTCTGACTAAAGAAGTTCACCTCAACACATTCACATCTAACTAAATTATTTAACAGTTACATTGCAGACCCATACACATTCCCTGATACACTTGCACATGGAATAACTTATCTGAAACCTAAAGATCAAGCAGACACAGCAAACCCAGCAAAATATCGCCCCATAACATGCCTACCAACAATATACAAAATATTAACTTCAGTCATTACACAGAAATTAATGACACATACAACACAGAACAAAATTATAAATGAAGAACAAAAAGGCTGCTGCAAAGGAACACGAGGCTGTAAAGAGCAACTGATAATAGATGCAGAGGTGACATATCAAGCTAAAACTAAACAAAGGTCACTACACTATGCATACATTGATTACCAAAAAGCTTTTGATATTGTACCCCACTCATGGTTACTACAAATATTGGAAATATACAAAGTGGATCCTAAATTGATACAGTTCCTAAACATAGTAATGAAAAATTGGAAAACCACACTTAATATCCAAACAAATTCAAATAATATCACATCACAACCAATACAGATTAAGCGTGGAATATACCAAGGAGACTCATTAAGTCCTTTCTGGTTCTGCCTTGCCCTGAACCCACTATCCAGCATGCTAAATAATACAAATTATGGATACAATATTACTGGAACATACCCACACAAAATCACACATTTGCTATACATGGATGATCTAAAACTACTGGCAGCAACAAATCAACAACTCAACCAATTACTAAAGATAACAGAAGTATTCAGCAATGATATAAATATGGCTTTTGGAACAGACAAATGTAAGAAAAATAGCATAGTCAAGGGAAAACACACTAAACAAGAAGATTACATACTGGATAACCACAGCGACTGCATAGAAGCGATGGAAAAAACAGATGCCTATAAATATCTAGGATACAGACAAAAAATGGGAATAGATAATACAAATATTAAAGAAGAACTAAAAGAAAAATATAGACAAAGACTAACAAAAATACTGAAAACAGAATTGACAGCAAGAAACAAGACAAAAGCTATAAATACTTATGCTATACCAATATTGACCTACTTATTTGGAGTAGTGAAATGGAGTAACACAGACCTAGAAGCACTCAATACACTTACACGATCACAATGCCACAAATATAGAATACATCACATACATTCAGCAACAGAAAGATTCACATTAAGCAGAAAGGAAGGAGGAAGTGGATTTATCAACATAAAAACCTACATTATGGACAGGTAGACAATTTAAGAAAATTCTTTATAGAACGAGCAGAAACTAGCAAAATACACAAAGCAATCACTCATATAAATACTTCGGCTACACCACTGCAACTTCATAACCACTTCTACAACCCTTTAGATCACATAACATCAACAGACACGAAGAAAATAAATTGGAAAAAGAAAACACTACATGGCAAGCACCCGTATCATCTAACACAGCCACACATCGATCAAGACGCATCCAACACATGGCTAAGAAGAGGCAATATATACAGTGAGACGGAAGGATTCATGATTGCAATACAGGATCAAACAATAAACACCAGATATTACAGCAAGCATATTATTAAAGATCCCAATACCACAACAGATAAATGCAGACTTTGCAAACAACAAATAGAAACAGTAGATCACATCACAAGCGGATGTACAATACTAGCAAATACAGAATACCCCAGAAGACATGATAATGTAGCAAAAATAATACATCAACAGCTTGCCTTACAACATAAACTTATAAAACAACACGTTCCCACATACAAGTATGCACCACAAAGTGTACTGGAGAATGATGAATTCAAATTATACTGGAACAGAACCATTATAACAGATAAAACAACACCACATAACAAACCTGACATCGTACTCACCAAAAAAAGAAGAAATTAACACAACTAATCGAAATATCCATACCCAATACAACAAATATACAGAAGAAAACAGGAGAAAAAATTGAAAAATACATCCAACTGGCTGAGGAAGTCAAGGACATGTGGCATCAGGATAAAGTTGACATTATACCAATTATACTATCAACTACAGGAGTCATACCACACAATATCCACCAGTACATCAATGCAATACAGCTACATCCAAACTTATATATACAACTGCAGAAATCTGTAATTATTGATACATGTTCAATTACCCGAAAGTTCCTAAATGCAATATAACACATACCATACAGTTAAAAGGAAGTGATGCTTGATCAAGGTCCGCGTCACTTTCCATTTTTAACCAGACTTAACGTCTAAGAAAGTAAAGAAATAATAATAATAATAATAATATAATATCACTCTTGACTGTTATATCCTACTCCTCCAAAGACAGCAACCAGTATTTAGACAGGTCATGCACTTACAGAATTATTTTTGCTGTTTGTTACATATTCTGCTCCAGCAATGAGAATTTACTTCTCTATGATGAGTGAGACTCGGTAGCAGTGAACATTGGCTTATTAATGACTTTGTCAGCCTGATCTTAACTTGGAGACTGGCTCCAAATGTTACCTACTTTTTCCTTCGTAGTGAGGTTCCTTTTACTAGTGGAATCAAATGTAGTGGAATGTTGCTCAGTACAAAACAACTGTGCATGGCTCATTGTCCAATGTACTTCTTACCCATTCAATTGGTTGTGTACCATCACCTAACATCCAGGAGCCTCTGAAACATATGTAAAATCACAACAAGTACCAAGTTTGTACCATACCAAAATATTAAGATATTATATCAAGCCACACTCAATCACATACTGTGACACCGTAAGTGCAAATCCTCATGACATATGTATCAAATGTGATTATTGTTCTGTAACAACGTGACTATGTATGCCATAGTTTTGTCATTGCTGGCAATAAAAATTATACTTATGAAAAAGAAGTGAATGAGAAATTGTGAAACTGAGAATATAAAAATCACCCTACTAAATTTGGTCAAGCTTTTCAACAATCATGTCACACACCACACAGCTGTATGTTAATAGCTTCTATTAACATAACTAGTTTCATTTAGATTACAGATAATCTTTAGGTACGCAAAATTAGCCCTTCAACCAGGAGTCGTATATTCATACATAATTGTCGTACTAAGTGACTGTCATTTACTATACCATCTTTGGTAAAGCAACTCTTTGCAGTCCACGAAAATTTGCTCCTTTTTGTTTTTCAGGGTCCTGATTACAAATTTCAACTTTGCAATCTCAAATTTTTCATGGATATAAACAATGCATTTATCAGGTAACATCATTCAAAATTAGATTCCCTGCAATTTTGATCCTTTTTTCCAGCTCATCGTTTTTTAACAAGCAAGCATGAAAATACTAACCTGTAAAACACTCATTGCAGTCTGCCTTGTTTGTTTTACTGTTTTGCATTCTCACTCACTCCCTCCACTTTCTTTCATTTTGTTTCTGTTGGTAGCCTGTGTATTCGAAGCCCTTACTAGACCAGCAAGTGGAATTCCTTTCTTTGACTCTCCCATCTTTCTCCCACTATCTACCAGCCCCATCTTGTTTCAAGAGGCTTTGTCAGTTATTCTTATCCTCTCATTCTCCATTTCGGTTGTTTTGGACAAAAAGTGTAAGTTGAAAAGTTTAGTTGGTGATAGTGCAGGGGATGATGGAGAAGAGCGGTGACAGAAAAGGCTTAGAAATAGTGTGTATAAAAAGTCAGAAAGGAAGGATTGAAAAGCTGGCCGATCAAGTGGAAGATGTCAGTAACAGTTGACGAAAGTGCCAGAAATGATATACCAATGATTAGTTGATTGCTACCCATGTAAAGAATGTTCAACAAGAACGTCAGGCCCACAATCCATCTATACCTGCCTTCTCAGTCAAAGCTAGTTGTTTTTTGTTAAGATTGACAATAACACCACAGATTCTGGTCGATCAAAGCTGACTTGCCAAGACTAAATGTGTTTCATGTAGAATGTTCAAAAAATACAAGTGCTAGAAAATTGTAAAGTAACTCAGAACATTGTTGAGTCTGGACCAATTTTAATACAATATGTTCAATCCTAGGTCCAGCTTTATAGGAGGAGATGGGTGACATTACCTTTTTTGCATGAAAAACAATGCAAGGTGAAGTAAGGAATGAACTGGTTTTGAGAATGCTGTCCATATACAGGATGGCGCACTAAAACCAACCCCAAGTTCTAAGCTGCTCATTGTCACTAGCCAGTTGTCATGAATTGTTTCGAAGCTGTTGCATATTGGAATGAGTGAAAGCGATTGCAACTTGGTTAAATAAGTGAAGTAAATATCTCAGCAAGATGTATCCTTGTCAAGAAGGAATTACAATACATGTTTGACAATTCATGTAAGGAAACTTGGAACACTTTTGCAAAGAGGTTTCGTGTCATTTCAATGCCAGAAAAGAGCAGTACACAGTATATGGTGACAAAGTGGCGCACTACAGGATCGGTTGCAAACACTAAAGGGAATCGAGCAACCTACTGTGATTTAGGATATTCAAGTACAAATGATGCAAAGTCCAAATGAGTGGACACATGAATTGTTTCAAAAAGTGAATGTTTTGTGTAGGTCTCATCAACAAGTTTTGCACCATGTATGGACTAAACCCAACAAAATGACATGTGTCCAGGAAGGAGGAAGATAAAGAAAACCATGTGAATTTCTGTTAAGTGGCTCTGTCAAACAATTGAGAGCAGAATGTTGGTTCTGCTGCTGTATGTCACGAGTGATGAAGCCTGGTTTCATCTAACAGCATGTGCGCCAACTATGTTGGTACACTGGGGTTCGAGCACTACATAATCAATCTTGGGGGGGCACCGTATCCACAGAATTTTTAGTTTGATAAAGACAAAATAAAATAAATGTTACTCATTTGCCTTTATCAGCAAGTAATGAACTATTAAAACACTGAGATGAAAGTTAAAATTTCTGAATCCAAAACACATCTGTTTGTTTCAGACGTCTTTGTGCAAAGGCAACCATGCAACACACTCCCCCATCCCTTGCCTTTCTCTGACTAAGTCAAAGGCAGTCCCCAGAACAACAGTTGCACTATACTGTGAATGGAATCCCGTCTTTTCGGCTTACTTTCGTGTTTTCTTACGAGTGACATGCTACAGTACCCCCACCCTATTCATTAACAATTGTTTTAAGACATCTTATTGCTAATATTGAGCAATAACAAAGGATAATCTGAGATACAAATAAGCCAATTGTTACAGACTACCTCAATAGTTAGTTAATGATAGGTTATATGTTTTAGGTTGGGGTGATCAGGATTTTTATTTTTACAGGGGAGCATGTATCATGTACCTTACACCTCTGGACTTTTAGGTTCGTCCAAGTATAACTGAACCTCAGTTCAATCTCATTTCTGTTGCTTTTAAGTCAGCTGTGTTCCTGACTCAACATGTGCTTATAGTACCGATATATTTTATTTTATCACAGCACAGATCTTTATGACACAGGCAGTGTTCATAAAAGATTGTAAATGAAAGGTAATCATTTTAAAAAATATTGAGATTCCACAAAAAACATACATCACATTTCACCATTGATATGCACCCACAGAAATTTTGGATAGTCGGCGTCCTTGTCTGACAGGACATGTTAATTCCCAGAACACCAAATACTTGTTGACGAACAATCACTATATAATTAATAAAGAACCTCTTCAAGGTAAAAAAATCTAAGTGTGGTGTGTAGTGTCAGCAAATCAGATTGTGGGTTCCATATTTTTAGAAACAATAGTAAACACTGCAATGTATAAGCAAATCTGTAAAGAATTTTATGCACAGTTGATTCCCATAAACATACATATGCTGTCTTTCAACAGGATGGGGTAAACTGTCATACTTCGTGTCAGTAATATCACAAATTCATGAAAGATTGTCAGAAGAAAGGACTGTCAGAAAAAGAATGTGGCCACCACATTTATTGGACCTAACTATTTGTGACTTTTATCTGTGGGGCAGTCTGAAGGGAAAAGTGTATGCAACTAACCCAGTAATATTAGAAGACTTGAAGGACTATGTTCGTCATGAAACTTTGAGGACTGATGCGGCAGAGTTGCACAAAGTGTATATTAACACAGTAGGGCATGTGCAAAAGTGAACTGAGACACAAGGAGGCCATTTGCAGCACCTAATGCAGTGTGATGTGAAAGACAAGATTAATTCAGTAAATATAGACCTTTGCATTAGCCTATCTGTTATTTCTTTATTATCTAATTATTACATGTTGAACTACTTTTTATTGCATCTGTTAGGGCAGGCAACAATTTGTGCCTAATTAGTGAGCAGTCTGTACTCTGGGACAGTTTTTCGTGCACCACCCTGTATATCTGCTACCAGTTTCATTTGAATTCTCTGTTTCCAGAGAGATTCTACTGGCCTTTTGTGTCTTTATTTTGCTGGTAACAGCATTTCATTCCCAGATGACTTGTTCATTTCCAGAGTAAAGAATGACTGATGCCAATAATATTGTACATCAGGTAACGTAGTGCTTGTTTTGTCACTAACTAGAAACAGTTTTGTTATGAATGTAGAGGTGTTTTTATCTTTCCCTTTCGCTGTCATCATAACATGAATTCATGGTTAGAATTTCATCAGTATGGGAATTTATATCCACTGTATGCTCCCATCCTTGTACTTATTTCTGTGGTTAAGTATTTAGAAATGGCACTGATTGTGTTAATAGAATTTGAAGGAAAGGGTGGGATGAGACAGCCATAGCAGTTTAGAATCAGGTCATAACCTGATGTACCTTCACTGATGATGTGCGCGATTTCAGAGATTGCGCAGCCATACAGTTCACAGGCCTGCTTATAGAGGTGACCTGGGTCATACTCCTGGCACGCTCTGGTGAGCTGCCAAAGAAATAGTGTTATTTGCAATCACAAACAGGTGCTCAGCCTTTTCTGTAACCTGTATTACTGTTGTTCAGTCAATGCATTCAGTGCTATGCATAGCCTGTACTTCAGTGTATCTTACATGTTTCTCTTAAAGCACTATGTTCCATAAATCACATTTTTTCTTGCTGTAGTGAACTTGATCCCATGCACATCGCCAAGTTTGCTATAGTAAGAACAAATGTGATTTCCTTATAGAGAAATACGAAAGACACAGTGAAGTACAGGTTTGTAATCTCTTAAATAATACTCTTTCTTTGGCAGCTCATAAGAGCATCCAGGGGGCTGACCCAGGTTGCACCTGTAAGTGGGCCTGTGAACTGTATGGATGCACAAGCTCTGAAAACACACATGTCATGGGTGAAGGTACGTCATAACCAGTATTTATTTCCTCTTCTAAAACATATTTCTTGATGGTATACACTGTGTGATCTAGACTGCTTGAACTCTTCTTGGGACACTTTCAGTGAGATGTCTGAATGCCTGTGGAGGAATGTCAGCTCATTCTTCCTCAAGATCCAAAACCAGAGAAGGTACTGATTGCACTTTGGGGTGTGAAATGAGACGACATTCTAACTCATCCCGAAGGTGTTTCATTGGATTCAAGTTAGGACTCTTTGCAGGCCAGTCCATTTCAAGAATGCTTTTAATGCCCATGAACCATTACCTCACAAATGTTTCATCACATTTCTGCAATACTTGCAGTGACTGAATGAACAGAAACGCTATAAAATTGACTTGAACAATGAGATTACTTCCTCTAAAATGATAACTCAGTTTTAACAGTGGTAAATTGTCTTATAACATTAAATAGTACTTGGCATTCAAGATTAAATTGAAACTAGTGGGATTATCAATTACATAGACTGTTACTGATAGAGAAGTGCTTTCAGAATGTGAGTATTGCTTACATGGCCAAGTTACAGTCTGACAGCGCATTTAGTAACAGGCCTAATTCATATGAATAAAATGGGTAAAGTGTTCCATTTCATCAGAACTTATCAAATCAGCAGTTGTTAATAATTCAGTGTGCAGGTTGTGCTGAATTACCAGTTTTGTTCCATCCATAATTTGGCTTCCTTATTTCTTTAGACATTTTTATACAGTATTCTCTGTGCTTTCTTAGTTAATTTCCACTGGATTCTCCCCCCCCCCCCCCCCTCCTCCCAGCACACAAGCACTGTGTTACGCATACAGTGATGGTTTCATGATTGTATGTCGTAGCTGCTGGTGAGTCTTCCATGTTGTATGGTCATGTTCATGAAACTTTTACATTTAGCGGAGATGCTGAGTCACAGATAAGCCCAACAAAACAAAAAGACTGTCACAAATAAAGCTTTCGGCCATTAAGGCCTTCGGCAACAATAGATGACACACACACACACACACACACACACACACACACACGACTGCAGTCTCAGGAAACTGAAACCACCAAGTTCAGTTGCCTGAGACTGCAGTCGCATGCATGAGTTGCATTTGTGTGTGTGTGTGTGTGTGTGTGTGTGTGTGTGTGTGTGTGTGTGTCATCTGTTGTTGACAAAGGCCTTAATGGCTGAAAACCATGGTGAGTAGCAATTTTCCTTTTCGTAATATTGTTACATTGCATCCTGGATTTTCCATTGTTTGATTTGAACTTTCACATTTCTAATGTTTTGTCCAGAACTACACTGGACATCTTCTGAAGTATTCCTGTTTCCACTAAGTCTTGGTGGCTGATGGGTGGGATGTTTGACAATGACATAAATACCGTGAAAAAGGTTGTAGTGAAAGTTTATACATGATCAGCAGAGGTAAGCATGTGTTACTGTTTCTGCATGTGTTTGGAGGTTTTTGTGCTCCCATTTGTAGTTTATTTTTATTGGTCCTTCATACTTTAGCTACATCTTTTTCCATTGTTTCTACCTGCAGGCTCATTTCTGCTTACTACACTTATTTGGGACTAAATTTTCTCTGTTTTCAGCCCCTGATCGTGATTTGTTGTTCAACATTGTTAATCCATTTTTCCTGTACTGTTATACCTTATCCCATTTTTCTATTAATTTTTTTCACTTAATTTTGTGCTTTTAGTTTAGTTCTTCCATCACTTTTTGGTGTGATTCTTCAACCCTTTCTGCCTTTCCACTAGGTTCTTAAAATTTCTTGCTTTCTTATTGGACCTGGTTAAGAGTTGTGTCATGAGTTGCTATAATATATCATTCATATTTTGTGAGAAAGATTCTCATTTTTCTTCAGTTTCTTCATTCACTGTTTTTCCATCTTGTACACTAAATGTGCTACACTCAACCACATCTGCAGTATATTGCAGCATGCTAGTTTCCGCAAATCCTGATTCTCCTAACTCAGCTTAGCTGCTATGTTCAATTTGAACATATTAAGAGTTTTCCCTTTGACTAATTCACCTTGTTCTGTGATACTCAGCACGAGATTGATCATTGACACAGTAATTCAGTGTTGAGTATTACTGTTATACTCAATAATAAGTACAGTGTCATGTATCAGTACAGTCATATTTGAACTCCTCAAAACATGTGCAAATTAATGTGCTAATTTTTGTGGAACTTACTTTGTGTTCAGCATCAAGTGTCCTGGATACTGGGTAATCTGATGCTGGTGCATGGTGAATCATTTCTGATGTGAAGTTGATGATTGGAAGTTCCACAGAACTGCAAACCATTTATTGGCATTTATCTTTCTTGCCATCACATGGTTTATTTGCATCCCGTAATATTCATTCCATACACAATTCACATTTGCAGATACATGTGACTCTTTTTCTCACTGCTGACATTCATAATTTCCTTCCAATATCTTATGTATCATTGTGTGTATATTTTTTCCTAATTTGAATCTGAAAATTATTACAGTGGATTATTATTTAGAAGTTGTGTTCACAGAATTTGTATTGGGTGCACAACTTATCCAAGGTTATAATAAATTATAAATCAATTTAGATTTTACTGTCAAGGCTAGTTTAACTGAGATGTGGCAGTTATTCAGTTTTAAACATTTACTTCCAAGTGAGGGATTAATTTGTGTTCTCTTCTTGAAATATGAATTATTATAGTCTTGCATGTTAACGCCATGAGATTGTGGCACATATTCAGTTTTTAATATTCAATTCCCAGCAAGCCACCATTTTGATTGGTGTCCTCCTCTTGAATTAATAAATATTACAGCCTCATGAGTTAAGATCATGTTCAACAATGGTTGAGCTTTTGTTGCAGTATCACTGAAATATTGATGAAGCACTCAGATAAATTCTATCCTCAATAACCTTACATGTTTCTCATTCTTTAATTGATACATTCTCCTAGTTAAGTTTATCCTTCACAAATAAATCTCTTAGATGCAGCCCCAGCACCAACTAGTGAGTGTATAAATTAATGCATCAATAAAACTTGACCACTCTCATGATATTCCTCTCCCACATACTTCAAAACCTGTTAATTCACCCACATCATTGTTCAGCAGCTCAACAGTACCTTAAATCAAATAAGTGTTCATCAGCACTATCCAAATACCTCAAATGTGCAGTGATGCTATAACCAAAGAATATTGTGGTATGTGACACTATACTCAGCTTGTGCATAATTACAAACTGTTCCAACCTCATCCTCATCTACCTCATCCTCAACTTTTTCCTCCTCCCTTTTTCCTCCCTCCTCCCTACCCCTCACACCTTACCTACGGACCATGCAGCTTCTGTGATCTGATATGACTTGTACATGTTTTAGATAGATCTCACTGCATGCCAAGTGACAACTGTGGCAGGAACAGGCAAGCAGGGGCACGATATAGCTGGAGGTGGCCTGTGGACACAGCAGTCCCTATCATCTCCCTGGGACCTCTGTCTTGTTCCTGGAAGAGAGGCAGATGCACAAAATGATCTCAGTGTACTTCTTATAGCCATGGCAGGCACTCACCAGTTATGGGCTCTGTTTCTGAGGGACACTGTGTGGTGGAAACAGCAGTGAGTACTCTAGCATTTTCATTGATTTACAGTCGTATTAATATTGTTAAACACAAAACAGGTTTTCATTTGTTAAGCATGGGAGAATTGTGGATATTCTCATCCAGCTCCAGAGTTAGATGCTGTGAGGTAGCTGTGTATCAGAGATATTTGCTGTTAATTTTTTGGGAGCATCCTTTTAAAGAAGAATCAAGCAATCTCTCACTTCCCTTCACATGTATACTGTGAAATGGCCATGACAGTAAAATCAGAGAATTTCCAACAGGTATGCAAGTTTATTGATAGTAGTTCTTTCCACAAAACATTTGAAAATGGAACAGGAAAAGATAGGATGATAATGTATGTGAGGTGCTTTTTACTGCACACAGGAAGGAGCATGTCTAGTGTAGATGTAGATGTGCTTATATTTCCTGTGCAAATCCTACACTACCACTGCAAAAACTCTTTGAAATTTATCCCAAGTTCAGTACTATGTAATGCAGTTATCTCCACTATAAAATTCCACACAGACAAGAAATACTTTGTAATTTCTCACCAAAAAGAACAATACCTTGAACTTATCATGTCATTACAAAGTTTTGTTGCCCTCAGTGTAGTTGCTCACAAGAATCCACAGCTAAGTAATCAGTCATGAAACAATGTGCTACTGATTAACAAAATATTTAAATCTCCAGTAATGAAGCAAATATATTGTTTTTATTAACTATATACCATAGAAGTACATACAGTTATATTTTAGTAATCACCCAAGAAGTTTGTTACTTATATTGGATTCTTTAGTGAAAAGTCTATCATAAGATTTACAGGTACAAGATGATCTGAAAGTAAAGTGGAAAATCAATAACCTGAAAAGCCAGTAGTACTACAGCATTTCCACAGAAATGCACAAAATATATGTGATAAACTAACATATGGAGGTATAGTTGTTCTAGATCCATTGCCCATCTTTATTTTAAAGGATTTGGTGGCATAAATGGGAAATAATGTGCACATGTGGTTAAACATCCTATGAACAGACAAGGTGAACACTTACTTTATGCAAGTGCACATGCATACAACTTTGAATTGAGCTATTCCAGTGCACAAACTATTGACTAAATTGAAGGTGAAAAATGTATCTCGTTTGGTTATCATTTGTTTCATTGTCAAATTGATTTGAAAACGGCATCATGCTAGTTCTAATGCAGTTTGAACTACTGGTTTTTCACTTTTTCAGTAGCTTTCAGATTAATTGTTATGTTCATGTTCCTTTACTGCTCCTTTTACTGATCTTAATTTATCATAATTTATACAGAGTGTTGTTTTCGTATTATTTTATAAAAAGTATTGCAAAGCAAAGATACTTTAACAAATCCCATTAAAGTTCATTTTCTTCTATGTATTCACCTCTCTCTTTTCTGGCACTAATCTTGTGTTTCTGCTCTGCACCTTATGGACAGTTACCCATCCTGAATTTATTAATTATTTTATTTCTGTTTTTGGCTGCCAGTCGTTTAGTCACATCCTCGGGCTCTATGAGATGGGAGGGGGAGTCATATATGTGAATAATGTAAGCTGTGTTCTGTGTATTTTTCTGTCTTAACTGTTTCATGTTGTGTTTCTTTCTGAAGGAGAGATGAGGACTCAGCCTGACATATACCTCTATGAGTGTGGGAATCTGCATCAAAACCACATTCGGGCTGATTGGTGCACCAGACCAGTAGACATTGATCCACTTGGCTGACCCTCTGTCATGCAAGATAGTGCACTATTTGTTAAACTACATGAGTATATCTCATCATCTTGGCTAACAAAGTATGGAAATCCTGATATTCATTCTCCATTTCTTTATTTACTCTTGTAAAAAAATAACAGCATTGTTCTTGTCTTCTGAAGCAGTCATTTTTTAAAAGAATCATTCAATCTTTTTTATATGTTTTGCATGCAATCATAAGTCCCTGATGGTATTGCTGGAAAAGTAATGTATTTTTTGGCCAGGTACATGAGACTGTAGTTACATTTTGAGCTCCTTTCATTTATGTCTCTTAATAAATAAACAATTACTTCCTCTGTTAATGGAAGATTTCCCACATCAAAAATTCTGATAGTTTCTATGACATAATGCTGCACTGTTAAAGCACTAGCCTAGATTCTACGTCTATTCTAAAAGAAATTAATATTTCAGTCAATTCCTCCAACATGTAGAACCTATTGTTGATTGTTCATAATATTATAAAGAGACAAAATATCTGGTGAGTACTGACTTTCACAAAATGAAATTCCTGTATCCATGACAGACACATTTAAAAACAGGTAAAAAAATTATTCTTAGTTTTTGGAACTGGCAGTTCATTCCTTAGGGAGGAAAGAGCAGTGTGTGACTCAGAACCTAGGATGAGAGGGACCACCTGTCTTCACAGCTGAACTTTCCTGCCATTAGTACACTTACTTTTTTCTCTATTTGGCCCAATTAGGGGTACACTTCCTCTTTCAGTACAGAAATATTGTTACGGGTTTGACACATTCCCTGGTTTGTATGGGAAAGTTTAATCATTGTATTTCCTATCTCAATTCCTTCCTCACTACTTTCTCTTCTGTAGTAACATCATTCAGTTTTTCTCATACTGACTCTACTTTGTCCTCTGTGGCTTCTAATCAGTTGTTGATCTCTAGCTCTTCCTGAACCTCACTGACAATATGCTGTTCCACCTGGTCCATACTGCCTTTTACTTGTTATCCTGCCTGATCCATTTTCTTATCCAAAATGCATTTACCTATTTAAATGATAAATTCACTTATCTACATGTTCAGTGACAGTAGCATGCACAGTAGTTCCAATGCTCAGACCTATAGCAATGTTACAAATACTAATGGAAATACTTATGTCAGGTAAATATTTATAATGTTATAGTGTGATGCATTTATGCTAAATTTATGTCAATATATTCACACAAATTTATTTTATTTTATGTTTTGGGTGGGATTTATGAGATCCTGACTAGGTTGTATTGTTTTTCTTAACTGACACGGGGCTTTCCAGCACTTATCAGTGCTTCGTTTAGCCGACAGACAGCGACTACGAGAACATGAGATCCATATCATCGAGAAGCTTATTATACTTTATTATAAGAATTGAAAATAAATGAATGAGAAAATGTTGTAATTTTACCGTCTAATTCATGTTAAAACAACATTTAGTTATTGTGTGGCTGTTGATAAATGTAGCTCTCATCTGGCTGTCAAAATAGGCTATTACGTGCAGTAGCACACAGTTGCAGGACAACCAACATCTGTATCCTGCAGTCAATAAAGTGTGGTACAAGATTTTTATTGGGAAGAAATATTGTGGAATTGAATGGTTTCATTTAAGGTGCAATTATTTATTTGCAGCCATGAGCAGTAAATAATTTGTAAATAAAACAAAATAAAAACATAAAGAGAGATATCTAAAAGTAAATATTTGAAATTTCAGTATTCAGAACATGTAATGCAAATCCTTTTATTATAGTCATGAGTGGTAGTCATATGTGGCTTCCTAACTATACTACAATTAAATTAACTTTATGACTGACAAATTGAAGTGTCAGGGGACAGTGTTGCTGGTATGCAGTCTGCCATGCTAAACAATGCTCAGCATGTACTTGTAAAAAGGGACAAAAATGCAAGCTCGTGGCAGTCGAGACAGAACTGTGATTGTCTGGCCGCTGGCCCCTACCAATTGACTCACTGAAACATCAGACACAAAGTTATTTTTATTGAAGTAAATGCACGTTTTTATTAAGTGCAAGAACTTTAGCATTGGAGTTGTATTCAATTTTTGATGGAAATTGAGAAAAGGTTTAAATGAAGTAAGGAGAAATATTACAAACTTCTGTTTTTTGTATCTTTGCTATGGAAAGGAAATATAATAATGGAAATTCTTGACTGGAAAAATGCCTAAAGTAAGGGAAAGGTAACCACTTAGCTATGGAGGATTGGTGTGGTACACAGAAACACTTATTAGAAAACAGTTAACACTAGCTTTTGAACTCTTGCTCTTTTTGTTGTGAGAGTGCACACACAACCACACAGACGCCCAATGCTTACGGTAGCAGCAAGACTGATCAGTTAGTGAATGTTGATTATTGAAAGCAGTTGTCTGGGTAGATGGAGGTGGGGAGGAGGTAAGGGAGGACCACGTGGCAAGGACATGGTGCAGGGAAGTGTGAGGCAGGTCTTTCGCGATATGACTCAGAAGCTGCACAACTAGATGAAATGAGTTCAGAGGGTAGAGCATATAAGGGTTAGAGAAATTGCGGGGGGTGGGGGGGGGGGGGTGGTATTGAAGAGGGAGACAATGAGCAGAGAGAGTAAGGAAGGGTGGCGATAACTGAACAAAGTGTGACAGAAAGAAGTCCAAAATACTAAATTCAGTCTTCTGAAATTGTTTCAGTGCAGATTGTAATATGTTTCCTTTGTTCAATCACTACATGAAGATATTCAGATAAGCGATCATAGAATAGAAAATCAGGTCAATAGTGGAATGGCAGCTGGATTCAATGAGACACCTGTGAATTTTTATAGAGATTATAGAAAAGAACTTGTTCTTCTTCATGGAGTCATTGGTCACTGGCGCAAATCAGAGTACCTAGCAATTGAAAAAAAGCACAGGTCATTCAAGAACGGTTGTCAGACAGATGCATTTAATTACAGGTCTATATTACTAACATCAGTCTGTTGTAGAATTATGGAACATGTTTTATATTCACACATTCTGACATTTTTGGAGACCAGAAAATATGTTCAATAAAAATCAACATGGATTCTGCAGACATGCAGATATATCTTCTGAAACTGAGCTTGCTCCATTTACGCTTGAGATCCAGAATACCACAGACAAAGGTGCCCAGGTTGATGCAGTGTCCTTTGACTATTGGAAACTATTTGATTCAATTCCATATTGTCATTTAGTGGGAAAAAATGAGCCCACCAAATGCCAGAGCAGACTTGTAATTGCATTGGTAACTTTCTTGCAGACAGCTTAACGCATCATTAATCTACATTAATGAGCTATAGAATAATGTTGAAGGCTCCATAAGGCTATTCACGGGCGATGCTGGTGTTTATACAAAGGTTTCAATACCAAAAGACTGTAGCAAAATGCAGGAAGGCCTGCATAGGATTGACATTTGGTTCAGGAACTGACAGTTGTTCACAAACTTATATTGTAATTACAATTGGTGCAAATTACAAATGTTTAAAATTTAAGTTAAGAATCCTTCAAGATTCTTAACAAGTTAGTTATAATTCAAATCCATGTAACATACCATTTGTTACAGTTACAGAGTAATCTGTCGAATGTGGAACTGAAAGTTCTGTGTCATAACTGTAGTTGAGGTGGGGTAAGAAGATCTCTGACAGCTAGCAGCATTGTTGCCAGCTTTCAGCTGTGTAGCTGTCCATAGAGCTGTGTCAACACTGAGGCATTGCCACAGAGATGTTTGCAAAATCGTTACATTGTTTGAGGTAGGCCCACAAAGCTGCCATGCCCAGCCCACTGCAACTGTCTGGAATCAACTTACGCCTACTCATCCATACCATACACTAGTCTGCTGCAGCTTTTTCTTCTTCTTCTTCTTCTCCTTCTCTCTCTCTCTCTCTCTCTCTCTCTCTCTCTCTCTCTCTCTCTCTCTCTTTCTCTTAGGAAACCTGATTAATGCAGTACTTACAGCTCTGAAAAGCTCTCTTTGCTTGTAGAATGTGGATTGATGTAATTCATGAGAAATGCTGCTAAGTATAGCATAAAACATTTATGTAGATTCTAAAAGTGCTAAAACATTTTTAAAAAAGCTTTATCAATCAATTATCAAAAAGAGAACTTTAAGACATTTGATAGGGATCCTAACTGGTGCCAAGTTTGTACCACTCAAAAGTGGCATCTGCAGACTGACGTAATACATAAAAGGTGTTACTGAATGAAACATCAGTGAGGACATTATTATCATTAACAGCTTTACACAAGTTTTAAAATGCACCAGAAATATCTTCTCCTCCTTCTGTTTGGCAATGGCCCTCTGCGGACTGAAATAAAAAAATTTCCTAAGCATTGCTTATAAAATTTAGGGCTTTGATATCTTTAAACTTTAAAAGAAGCATAGAAAATTCTGACGTTCTCTTCTCTTCCTCTTATTTGGTGGTTGTAAAGCTACTACAGTACTGTGCCAGGCTGAACACCAAACCACACTGAAGTTTTCTCTGCCATGTCCAACGGTTTGCTGAGGACTACCGCAGCTGATGTTTGATAGAGCATCTCACCTCATCCCAAAGCAAGTCTTTAAAAATTTTGTAATAGTTACTATGTATGAAGTCAGTTTGCTTGTTAAATAGTTTCTCTCGGTCTTTCACTTTGTGGGCTTAAATTTCTAGTTTCTCCAGCACATTCAAATTAAAACTTTTTGAGCTGTGTTGTGTTTCCATTTGCTCGCTTATTGCAGTAAACCTTACGTTTGCTATCTTTCACACACATTCCAAATGCTGTCTGATTACTGTTACTGAATTGGACACAGCAGAGGAGACTTCAGCACGGTGTGGTTTTCAGCCTGGCGTGTTTGGTCTGATACGCTAGTAAAAAGATCCTCCTAATCCCCCAGATTGATTTCAACCAAAGTTAGTACACACATTCTTACTGTCTGGAAATAAATCCTGTAGGTGTAAGAACCAGCAACTTCCTCTTGGGGTGAGGTTGACAAGGTGGAGAGAGAAGGGGAGGAGAAATGGACAGAGAGAGAGGCACGTGGAGATGTACCAAGAGAGGAAGGACATAGACAAGGAGAGTGGGGAGGAGAAGATGGGCAGAGGGGGAACAAGCAGATGGACAGCAGAGGGAAGGAGCAGATAAAAAGAGAGAGGGGGAGGAGAAGATGGACAGAGAGAGGGCAGGAGGAGATGGGCAGAGAGAGGGGCAGGAAGATAGGCAAGAGGAAGTGAGAGAGAGGGGAGAGGAGGAGATGGACAGAGAAAAGAAAGGGGATGAGGAGATGGACAGTGAAAGGAAGTAGGAGGAGATGAAGGAGATGAACAGTGCAAGGGAGAAGAGGGAGTGGACAGGGCGAGGGGAGAGAGGAGATGGACAGGGAGAGGTTGAGGAGTAGATGGAAAGAGAGAGGGGGAGGAGGAGATGGGCAAAGTGAAAGGGGAGCAGGGGATGGAATTAGAGGGTGAGAGGAGATGGACAGAGGGGTGAGGAGCAGGTGGACAGGGTGAAGGGACAGTGAGGGGGGGGGGGGGGGGGGAAGATGGACTGAGAGAAGGGCAGGAGGTGGACAGAGAGAGGGTGTGAAGGTTTTGGGCTAATGGAAGATTGAAATAAATTCCACATCAGTGTTTTCTGCTATATTTAGGAGCAATTCTTATGAATTATGTCAGCCCCTCTCGCTACATATAGAGGACGCTTTTCAGAACTGTAGATGTTGCACCAGTCGGGTTCTTTAATAATATTTTTATGAAATCGCAGCTGGCTAGTGTATGGCTAGTTATGACAGTGAACTTTCAATTCCACATCCAAAAGGTTACTCTGTAACTATAACATATGGTGCACTGCCCCAAATTGTATTATAATTAATTTCTTAAGAATCTTTAAACTTAAATTTTAAACCATTTGTAATTTTCACCAATTATATTTATAAGACAATTTTTGGTAATAGATCTGAAGATGGGCAGCTTGCCCAAACTTGGTCATGTGGAAATAAAGGAAACCATGCTGGAGACTGAATTTGGACAATTTTTTATAAGCAACTATTGCTGTAACTCCACGAAGATCTCTGTGCAAGCCTCTTCATGTTGCCATAACAACTGCACTTTGCTTCCATGAAAATCTGCTTACTGTATCCATTCCTCACTCTCCCTCTACAATTTTTAGACTCCTCACTTTCCTCCAAAAATGAGGTTGACAGTTACTTTGTGTCTCACAGTGTGTCCTATCAACCGATACCTTCTTGTAGTCATGTTGTGCCATAATTTTCTTTACTCCCCAATTCCATTGTGTACCTCCTTGTTAGTTATGTGATATACCCATTTAATCTTTATCATCCATTTATAGCAACACCTTTTAAAAGCTTCTTTTCTCTTCTTCTCTGAACTGCTTATTGTCCATGTTTCCCTTCCATTCAAAAACCTTGAGCAAAGACTTCCTGATGCGTAAATTTATGTTAGATGTTAAGAACTTCTCTTTTTTCAGAAAGCCTTTACTCACTATTGCCAGTCTACATTTTATATCTTCCTTATTCCAATTATCATCATCAGTTATTTTGCTGTTCAAAGAGCAAAATCCATCTACTATTTTTAGTATCTCTTTTCCTAATCTAATTCATTCAGCATTACCTGATTTACTTCGACAGCATTCCATTACCGTTTTTTACTTTTGTCGATACTCATATTGTAAACCACTTTACAAAATACTATCCATTCCATTCAACAATTGTTCCTAGTCCTTAACAGTATCTGACAGAATTAAAATGTCATTGGCAATCCGCAAAGCGTTTACTAGTTCTCCCCAAACTGTAATACCATTTCTGAATTTCACCTTGGTTTCCCTCGCAGCTATCACTTTGTACAGATTGAAGAACATCGGGTAAGCTACAACCCTATCCCATTAATTTCTCAATTATGGCTTCCCTTTCACATTCTTCAACTCTTATAACTGCAGTGTGGTTTCTGTAAAAATTATAAATAACATTTTGCTCCCTGTATTTTACCCTTGCTACCTCCAGTGTTTTGAAGAGACTAGTCTGGTCAACATTGCCAAAGGTCTCTCTAATCACAGGTGGGCGACTGGCAGCCTGCAGGCAATATTCAACCCATGGTGGGTTTGAATCTGGCCCGTGGAAGATATTCAAGTAAGAGAGACTGAGGTGCTGCAGAATTTTACAGTGAAAGTTCTTAGGACAGCTATTGTAAAATGCCAAAAGAAAAGAAACAATGTTCATGATGTATAAATAAATGTAAACATCTGAAGATGAGGTGAACATAAAATGAATGTACTCTCTAAAATGCTTGTTTTAAGGTAGGCTTTGTTGGCATGGTAGGTGGGGAAAGGGGTGCCATTCATATCAGTGCATTACTCCATAAACATTAACACTACTGATGCTATAGTTTTGACTTCAAGTGCTAAGTGTGCTACGGCGTGCCATGTGACGAAGTGCCTGCGAGCTTAAGTAAGTATATGAATCATGCCCACAGGTCACCAAAGGTTGGCCATACCTGCCCTAAATCTATCAATCCAATGAATTTAGGTTTGCTTTTCTTCAGTCTGTCTTCTAAAGTAAATTATAGGATCAGTATTGCCTTACATGGTCCTACAATTCTCTGGAACCTGATCTGATGTTCACCAAAGTTGGTGTCTACCACTTTTTCCATTCTTCTGTAAATATGTTGTGTCAATATTTTGCAACCATGGCTTATTAAACTGATAGTTGGTAGTATTCACATCTGTCAGCACCTGTTTTATTTGGAACTGGAATTATTACATTCTTCTTGAAGTCTGAGGGTATTTTGCCCCTCTCATATACCTTGCACACCAGGTGGAATAATTTTGTCATGGCTGGCTCTCGTAAGGATCTCAATAATTCAGAGGCAGTGTCACCTACTCCAGGGACCTCGTTTCACTTAGGTCTTCAGTG
The DNA here is from genome assembly GCF_021461385.2 of Schistocerca piceifrons. Taxonomy (NCBI): domain Eukaryota; kingdom Metazoa; phylum Arthropoda; class Insecta; order Orthoptera; family Acrididae; genus Schistocerca; species Schistocerca piceifrons. The sequence continues at coordinate 138,865,481 of NC_060141.1, read as the reverse complement.
CTCTGTGAGAGTTGTCTTGCAGTGTCATGTCTCTCGTCTCTGCTTCACCTGTTTTTTCTTCTATTTTATAAAATTACTCTAAGTTGTTCCCCTTGTATAGAACATCTATATATTCCTTTCAGCTTTCCCTTCTTTGTTTAATATTGGTTTGCACTTGAGCTATTGATATTAATACAGTTGCTTCTCTTTTCTCTGAAGTACTCTTTAATTTTCTTGTAGACAGCATGTATCTTTCCTCTAGTTACGAATGCTTCTACAATCTTGCATTTGTCCTCAAGCCATTTCTGCCTAGCGTTTTTGCACTTTCTGTCAGTCGCATTTTTAAACATATGTGTTGCCTTTCCCCTGCTACATTTTTATATTTTCTCTTTTCATTGGTTAATTTCAGTATATCATGAGTTATCCAAATATTTCTACTGGACCTATGCAATGCTCTGTTGCCTTCCATATTTCATTCCTCAGTGCTAACCCATTCATATATTACACACACACGCACACACACACACACACACACACACACACACACACACACACACACACACACACACATATCCACACACCTCTGAAGCTCTAAACAACCTCTGGTTCAATCAATGTATCCCGATCCCATCTCCTTGATTGCCTACCTTTTTGCAATTTCTTTAGTTTTAGTCTGCAGTTCATAACCAATAAGTTTTGCTCTGAGTTATCCACAGCTTCCTCCAGAAATGTTTTACAGTTTAAAATTTGGTTTTAAAATCTCTGTTTTACCAATATATAATCAGTCTGAAAACTTTCAGTGCCCCCAGATCTCTTCCATGTCTACAACCTTCTTTCATGACTCTTAAACCAAATGTTAGCGATGATTAAATTATGGTCTGTGCAAAATTTTACTGGATGACTTCCTCTTTCATTCCTTTTCCTCAGTCCATGTTCTCCTATTATTTTTCCTTCTCTTCCTCTTCCTACTTCTGAATTCCTTTCACTCATTACAATTAAATTTTCATCTCCTTTAACTATCTGAATAATTTTGTTTATTTCACTACACATTCTTTCAGTATCTTCATAATTTTGCAAGGTTAGTTGGCATATAAACTTGTACTAATGTGACAGGTGTTGGCTTAGTGTGTATCTTGGCCACGGTAATGCATTTACTACACTGTTAATAGTAGCTTATCCCCATTTCTGTTCTTTTATTCATTGTTAGGCCTGCTGCCTCACAACCCCTGTTGGATTTCATGTTGATAACTCTGTATGACTTGACCAAAAGCCATATTCTTCATGCCACCATATTCTGCTAATTCCGACTATATCTAACTTAAACCTGACCATTTCCATATATCTCTAAGGGATGTAACACACCATGGTCTGACCTGTACAAGGCCAGTTTTGTTTTTCTTGATGACAACATCCTCCTAAGTAGCCCCACCCAGAGATCCGAATGGTGTCTGTTTTACCCAAGAAAAAGCCACCATCATTTAATCATCCAGTAGAGCTGCATGCCTTGTAGTTTCCCCTTGCTTTCAGCCATTTGCAGTATCAGCACAAAATTGTGCTACATCCCTTCTTCCAGCAATGCTAGTCCTGCAAGTTTTGCAGGAGAACTACTGTGAAGTTTGGAAGGAAGGTAGGAGGTGAGGTTCTGGCGAAAGTAAAGCTGTGAGTATGTTGTGTGGTGCTTGAGTAGCTCAAATGGTGGAGCACTTGCCCAAGAAAGGCAAAGGTTCCAGGTTCAAGTCCCGGTCTGGCACATGGGTTTAATCTGCGAGAAAGTTTCTTATCTCCACAAACTCCACTACAAAGTGAAAATTCATTTTGGTTTTTGCCATAGTTTTAGCTGATATATCAACTATCGGTGGTGTGTCCACCCACCTAGTAGGTCTGTCAGTGGCTGTGAATAAGTCTGTGTATCTTTCTGATAGTCAAGGGTGGGGCACCAAGTCAACATGAACATGGGCCTAGAAAGTTACCGATATCACTCTGTACATTGCTGCCCACTTTATTTTGTTGGTGGCACAGAATGCAGGAACATAGGTCCTGGATGCTGTCTTTCAGAACTTCTTCAAAAAGCATGGGTGTGGTTTGTCTTGAGAAACTTCACAACACAGCTTTAACTTTGAGTTGGGTACTGGAATTTGTTCTAGTTTTAGTCCTGTAGGTGAGTCACCTAACTGTGGGTCTTTGGCTTGCTCCACAGCAAGTTCTCTGCAGTCTGTTACAATCTCCAACACTCCACAGATATGGTAGAAAGAACCAGTCACTAAATTTTCTGCTCCTTTTGTGCAGCTTACGGATTCTGTATATTGAAACTCTTGTAGTGAGCATTTGTTGCTGACATTTTTGAATGCAGGGGTAATGGGCTTATGATTTGTAAAAATAGTCACTGGTCAAGGTTCTGTTTGCAGACAGAAGTATCTGACTGTCTCATAAATTGCCAACAGTTCCCTATTTATATGCATTCCACTTCTTTTGGGCCAGTTGCAGCTTCCTAGAGAAAAACTTCAGTGGTTGCCAGTGTTCTCTACTTGTTGGAGTGCTGCACCGGTTGTTACTGACTTGCATCAACAACAATTGCTATTTGTGTGTAGAGAATCGGATGACCGAGTAACAGTGCCTTGCTTTAATTCATCTGGAGGTCACTGAATGTCTTGCCCATCTCTGATGTCTACTTAACCACTCAGCATCTTGTGGTGTCACATCCTGTTAGTGCATCTTTGAGTGGTGTCAGCACGTCTGCAGTTGGCAGTAGGTGAAGTCAACAAAACTTTATCATTCCCAGGAAGCACCTCAGTTGTTAGTAATTTCCTGGTTTTGGCAGAGATTTTAGTGTTGTAACTTCTTTTGCCAATGGGTGGATGCTGTAAGCTGAAATGGTATGGCCCAGGAAGGTGACTTGAGTCTTTCCCATGATCCTGTTTTTTTTCTCTTTTTTGTTTATCACCACACCGTGGTCATGTTGTTTATGCACTTGTGCATTAGGAGAGAACACTAAGCAGGCAAAACAAAGTGAAAGTCAGTAATTCTATGATTGTTTGGGGACATGGTCATTTAATACTATTTAAATGAAAGTTTTGTTATTTGACTGTATAGACCGTTTGTTCTGCTGTACAGTCATGATTCCAGGCTTTGGCCACTTTCAAGTTCCATAATTTTGGGCATTATCAGACTTCTGTAAAAGAAGTCGTCATATATTAAACAAATGTAAACCGATTTTAATGTGACTTCATTTATAGAAGTGTGACCATGCCCAAAACTGTGGTGCCTGAAAATGGCCAAAGAGTAGGATCATGACTGTACAGTGGAATAAATTATCAATGCGGTCAAATAGTGGAACTTTCATTTTAAAAAACTGAAAGTTCATTAAGTTCCTCATCGATGAAACATTGTCATGTCTGGATAGCATTATTTAGGTTTAAAGGTATGAACAAAAATTCTAATAAACCAAATGCAGTAATCACCACCCTCTTTAAAATGTTGCTTGTGGCTAATGGTATCTGTTTATATGTCTTTTTACAATTGAGAACATTAGAAAAATCTGTGCCAGCCAGTGCCCTTATGAAGTCTTGTACAGTGGTGCAGTCTTCCTTTGGAAAACTTTTTATTTGTCAAGATCTAGTTTCAGTCAGTTAAAAACGCCAGCTTCAAATCTGAGAATATAAAAAATGTTTCTGGCCAGTATTCATAATGTAAAGAATAGACTAAATTAATTGTTCTATTGTAGATGTAAGGGTACATACCACGTAATAAAAAGCAGTGTCCACATTGGTTATTAAAGTGAGATGCTCTGTCACAATCATGTTTACAATTCCAGACTGTAAATAAAGTCCTGTAAAGTATATGGGAATAATACCTAGTCATCGGTAAGAAGTTATACATAAAAGATTTTTAGAATAAATCTACCTGAAAATTTGTAGTTACAATATATACAAGGTGGTCAGAAACAGTCTTAAAAGCTTGTAAGGATGTTGCAAGGTAGGTTGTGCTGAGAAATAATTGTTAAGGAAAAAATTCAATATTTTCACCATTTCCGAGTTAATTAGCATTGAAGTTAGTTGATCAGCTGTTGCACATGCAAATTCAAGCAGCCCGCCTAGCACGTGCAAATTCAAGCAGCCCACCAAAGACAATGTTGCTGGACATGTTCTTCATTTGATTTCCTAAAACTGAACAAGACAGTGAACATAGGATGGTAGTAAGAATCGAACCTGAGCCAAAGTCTGAGCAGTCATGTGCAATATCATCTACGCATGAGAACAACTGAAACTAACTGCATCTAGCAGACCACTTGAAGTTGCCCGCATGATGGTCTGATCAGTTAATTTCAATGCAAATCACCTCAGAAATGACACAACATATAAAATTTTTTCTTAACTATTATTTCTCATTGCAACCTACCCTACAACACTCTTACAAACTTTTCAGATGTTTTCTTACCACCCTGTATGCACTATGCTCTATTTTGTTGTGTGATGCCTACAACAGATAAATCGTAATGATATAATGAGGCAACATAAGGAGCCATCTCGTCTGTTGACAGTATCAGAAGAAGCTATCCACCTGACAGCAATAAGCAGACTGACCAGCACTGTGTATACTTATTTTCAATTCACAGAAGCTGCCACCAAAAGGCAGTTCAATAAATATACAGAGTAAAACAATAAAAAATATGCAGTAGTTTAAAAAATGTATGTAGAGTACATTACAGTATTTTGTATGTAAAAAATATGAAAGCTGCCCAATTAGTTAGAGCCAACGGATGGCGTGGGTAATAAAGATTTGACATTCCAATAACAGTGCAGTACATCTGACTATACGTATACAATTTAACATAAAATGCCAGACACTGCGTCATTCAGTAGTATGTTTAAAATTATAAATCTGATATAAAGTATGCTTTTACAAAAATTTTAAGTATAGTTTATCATGGACAGTCCTATGCAAATAGTGGACCATCGACATAGTTGTGATGTAAACTATATAAAAAAAAACTAATTTTGACTGATGTTCAGGATACCTGAAAGAACATTCAGTTATCGGCTGCTCTTAAATACATGACAATGATTTTGTCTGAACAACAGCAGAAAATATACAATACTAAAGGTTCCAACTTCTTGTACATTGGCGAGCAGGTACCTGTCTGGGATTGTTCTTGCATTTAAGGCCAGCTAATCCTCTTATGGCTTCCACAAGCCATCTTGCTTGTGAACTAGGCATAGGGGCAAAGACCATTATCTGTTCCAGCTGTAACATCTCAAAATTTTTCTTCATCTCTGTCAGCCTTTCAGGTGTGATTCTGCATGTGCACAGTGTCCTGGTGTGGTACGGATGTATTGTACTGCATTGTGTTTGATTTCATCGCAGTGAACCTGCTCTTTCAGCACCTTCATTAATTCTCCTGAATGGTCCTCTGAAGGCTTCCATGTTTCAGCTACATCTACATCTGCCGATGGTCGTGCACAGTGGTGACACTGGTTCCCATCACTTCACCCCAGTTAAGTGATGTTGGGCTTGGCTAGCACTTGGATGGGTACCACCGGGGTCTGCCAAGCGCTGTTGGCAAGGAAGTTCCACTCATCACTTGTGAGGCCAGTTGAGGAGCTACTTGACTGACAAGTAGCAGCTCCAGTCACAAAAACTAACAATGGCCAGGAAAGTGATGTGCTTTGACCATACGCCCCTCCATATCCATATCCAGTGAAGCCTACCGGCTGAGGACGACATGGCAGTCAGTCAGTAACGCTGAACTGTCCGAGGCCTGTTCGTACGGAGTAGAGTGGTATATCTACATCTGCATACATATTCCGCAAGCCATTGTACAGTACAAGACAGAGGATACTCTGTACCACTAATAGTTGTTTCCTTTTCTGTTCTACTCACAAATAAAGTGAGAGAAAAATGACGGGCTTTAAGCCTCCATATGAACACTAATTTCTCATGTCTTATCTTCATGGTCCTTATGTGAAATTTATGTTGGAGGCAATAGAATCGTTCTGGAGTCAACTTTGAATGCTAGTTCTCTTAATTCTATCAGGAGCGTTCATCGAAAAGACTATCGCCTTCCCTCCAGGGACTCCCATTTGAGTTTCCGAAGCATCACCGTAATAGTTGTGTGTCGTTCAAGGCTACTGGTAACAAATCTAGATGTCTTTCTTTAATCCATGGTGAAGATCCCAAACACTCAAGCAGTACTCAAGAGTAGGTTGCATTAGCATCCTACATACGGTCTCCTTTACAGAGGAACCACACTTTCCGAAAATTCTCCCAATAAACCGAAGTTGACTCTTCACCTTCCCCACCACAGTCCTCACATACTCATTCCATTTCATATCGTTTTGCAACAGTATGCCCACATATTTAAACAATGTCACTATATGCTGTATTGGAACATTACAGGTTTGTTTTTCATACTCATCTGCACTAACTTACAATTTTCTACATTTTGAGCCAGCTGCCATTCACTACAGCAACTAGAAATTTTTTCTAAACCATCTTATCCTCCTACATTCACTTAACTTTGACACCTTCCCGCTATGCTATGTTCCTTCAAGGACAACACATTGTCAGTTCTCTGCAGCACACTGTAAGTCGGATGACCTTTAGTCCCTGACATTACACTGTTGTCCACTGAGCTTAACAATCATACCCTCTGTAAGTCAGCTATGTACTCAAAATGTGTCAGGAAATCAGCGCCTAATATTGTTTCTGAGATATCAGCAATCAGAAAAGACCACATAACTTTTGGAAAAACCCACATCAACAGTGCATACTTTCTGTCTATGAGTATTGATCAATGAGTTATTAACTGCCTTCAAGTCTTGGATGAAAATCCTGCTTGTTGCATGGTGCATGATTAACAGGGAATGTGGTGATATCTAAGATAGTGTCTGCTAGAAATGTTGTACCAGTATGTTTGCCTGACACCTGCAGTCTTTTCAATGTGGTAGAGTATGCACATTTGGATGGCTATTGCCAATGGCATGTAGATACTGCACTGTTACTGTAGACACCTTGGTCCTTTAAGTAAGTGCATGGTGACATGCATTTTGCATCATCTCTGCCAAAATGTTTATGATACCAGCACACTTTGTGTAAGTCCTTCCACTGGCATCATGTTTCATATGGTGGTGGTGCCAGCTTGAACTGATCTTGATTTTGGTTACTGATGCCATGTCATAACTGCTGGATGCACAGCTGCATTGTCAGTGCCTCCACTGAGGCTCGTAAGTTCCTGATCTCATCTGAAAAGCTGAGTTGTCATCATGGCACACACCCACACAGTCCAGAGTTGTAGTTTCTGTTGAGTTCAGCTGACCGCAGTCAATTTCACTCAACAGGTCTGATAATGCCATTTCAGCTGTCGCAGGTGACTCAGGTGTCACATAAACCTTACCTGCAGCCTGCAATAATTTGTTGGTGATCTCTCCTCATATACTGCCAAAGCCATCTGCTCTTCAACCAGAAGTTGTTGCTGCTAATCATGTAACAACAAATTGTCAGATACTGCTGAGCTGCCTACTAAGTTGTGTCGGTGCCACCAGAGCTCCGACATGTCCTGTCACCTAGATTCTTCTAATATAGTACCTGCTTGACTGTGAAGTCAATAGATTTTGTGCAGGCTTGCTGTAATCTCCATGTGTCGATGAGTTCATTATAATGTTCAGTATCACAGTGTAGTTTGATGGTCTAAGTTACTTATCACCAGGGTGAATCACTCATGATTGTTGACCATCTTCTGTTGTCAGAACATGTTTTGCATCACGACAAAGCACTTGTGCCGTTGAGAGAGGGTGAATGGCAGCACCTACTATTGCAAGTTCTGTGGGGTTGAACTGCTGAATACCTCATTGCCTAACTAGATACCTTGTTGCCTCTGACTGTTTCTATGGCTCTGCTAGAGTATTCGCTGTTGCACCTGGTTGTGATGCAGGATGTTTCTCTTGAGTCAGCAGATACTTTAAATCTTGCTTAACATCAGTCTGCACCCCGCTGACAATATTCACTGTGTAGCGATACATGTGCATTGTTGAATTAATGCTGTCTTCGTTCTCCTATAGGGGTTTCATGCTCATATTTTTTGGAATGGCAAACTCCAAAGTCTTTATTTCAGTCTAGAGTGTGGTAATTTCACCAGCAATGGCATGGAATAGCTTGCCATTGTTGCTCATTATCCTACACATATCTCATCTTCTTGCTACTTATTGCCATTTGCTGCAGTGTGCAAAAATTCTTGGACAGGGACACAATTACAGTGGCCTGACATTAACTATCCACATAAATGATAATACATAATTACAGAATGTATAGAATTAGTTTTTATTTTTAGCATAAGTTACAGATTGATAAGAATATGTGACACTAAAAATCAACTCAGAATTCTTAATAAAATGGCAAAGATCACAACACAAAACGTGTCAGAGAATTTACTTGAGCAACCTGTTATTCTTACAATGCACAAGTACACAATAAGGTATCATTACCACAAGTTGATTGGGTCTGATATGTTACCACATAGTCATACAGGTCCCTGTTACTTAGCCTTTCTTGAAAACAAGCTTCCTGCGTGGTTGTATGAGGTTCCTTTGGCCACAAGGATGTGTGTGTTCTTCCAGCATGATGGGGCCCCTATGCTTTCTAATTGTCAGGCTACAAATCATCTAAACATGACATTCCCTGGAAGATTGTTCAACAGAAATGGTCACATTTCTTGGCCACCAAAATTTGCAGGCGTTACATTTTTAGATTTTTGCCTCTGGGCTGTTTGAAAGGCAAAAGCTGCAAAAACAGTAAACACAAGAGATGAATTAATCATTCAGTTTATGAATAGTGCTGGCCTTATAAAAGAATGAAAAGATGGCCTCAGAAGAACTACACTTGGTGTTGTCAAGATAAATAAAAGTGCATTGGACATGCAAACATATTTAGGTTATTCAACATTGAACATAGTCATTACCTTTGCCTAACACCCTCTGTGAGTATTTGTTTGGGTTACTTTCTAACAGCTGTTCCTTATAACCTATAAAAACTGGACACATGTTATATGGAATGTTTTATTCAAAGTACACTGAAGAGCCAAAGAAACTGGTATAGGCATGCACTTTCAAATACAGAGATATGTAAATAGGCAGAATACAGTGCTGCGGTTGGCAACACCCATATAAGACAACAAGTATCTGGCACAGTTGTTAGCAGTTACTGCTGCCACAGTAACAGCTTATCAAGATTTAAGTGAGTCTGAATGTGGTGTTATAGTCGGCATATGAACAATGGAACCAACATCTGCGAGGTAGCAATGAAGGGGGGATTTTCCCGTACAACCATTTCACGAGTGTACCGTGAATATCAGGAATCCAGTAAAGCATCAAATCTCTGACATCGCTGTGGCCGGGAAAAAATCCTGGAAGAACAGGACCAATGATGACTGAAGAGAGTCGTTCAGTGTGACAGAAGTGCAACCCTTCCACAAATTGCTGCTGATTGCAATGCTGGGCCATCAACAAGTGTCAGTGTGTGAACCATTCAACAAAACATTATTGATAAAGACATTTGGGGCTGGAGGCCAACTCATATACCCTTGATGACTGCACAACATGGAGCTTTACACCTTGCCTGGGCTCTCAAAACTGATATTGGATTGTTCATGACTGGAAACATTTTGCCTGGCCAGACAAGTCTCGTTTCAAATTGTATCGAGCAGATGGACATGTACGGGCATGGAGACAGCCTCATGAATCCATAGGCCCTGCATGTTAGCAGGGGACTGTCCAAGCTGGTGGAGACTCTGTAATGGTGTGGGGCACGTGCAGTTGGAGTGATATGGGATCCCTGATATGTCTAGATATGACTCTGACAGGTGAAGCGCACATGAGCATCCTGTCTGATCACCTGTATCCATTCACGTCCATTGTGCACTCCGACAGACTTAGGCAATTCCAGCAGGACAATGCAACATGCCACATGTCCAGAATTGCTGCACAGTGGCTCCAGGAACATTCCTCTGAGTTTAAACACTTTCGCTGGCCACAAAACTCCCCAGACATGAACATTATTGAGCATATCTGGGATGCCTTGTGATGTGCTATTCAGAAGAGATCTCCACCCCATCATATTCTTACGGATTTATGGACAGCCCTGCAGGATTCGTAGTGTCAGTTTCTTCCAGCACTACTTTAGACATTAGTCGACTCCATGCCATGTTATGTTGTGGCACTTGTGTGTGCTTGCAGGGGCCCTACACAATATTAGGCAGGTATACCAGTTTCTTTGGCTTTTCAGTGTAGTTAGCTCTACCACCTCACAAAATATTTGCCCTGTATATCAGTGATCTGCCACTAAACATGGCAGCTGTTTCAAAACTGCTTCTACTTCAAGAAAAATATTTGCCCTGTATATCAGTGATCTGCCACTAAACATGGCAGCTGTTTCAAAACTGCTTCTACTTCAAGATTACTCTAATGGTTTAGCAAACAATGGATAAAATTAGTTCATGGTTTTTAGAAAGCAGATTCACACTAACTGTATCAAAACAAAAAGTGGATACAGCTTCTGACATGAAACTCTCGTAGAAGTGATATTTTACTCTCTCAGTGTCATCAAGTAATCAGTGAAGTTGATAATTTTAAATTCCCTTGGAGCTATTCCAACAGGATATCTTGTAGAATTATAAAACTACTATAAGAATAATCTTCACTGTCTCTGCCACTGAAATATTGCTTACTTAGCTTACATTCACTCTATTACATTCTATGGTATCATTTTCAGGTACCAAACTCAGTGCATTCTTAAAGAGTATTCTTTAAATGATATGCCATTTACATTTGCGAATTTTGTGCATGCCGTTGTTCAACCATCACATAAATATAACTCCACCATTCCGATACAGATACTCCTCCATGGTATTTTTGATTATAATATGAACCAATTCAAAACGAACTGTCACATTCTGTCAGTAAAAACTAGAAGAAAAAACAGTTTGTTTTTGGATAACACTTCCTTAATGTAGTATGGAAAGGTATGCACTATTCAATAGGTTTGTGGCAAGACTAGAAAATTTGAGTGATAAACCCTAGATTTTCAAAAGTAAATTGAAAGGCTTTCTTGTTGTACACTTCTTTTATTCTGTAAGAAAATTCCTAGCAGAAGCTTAGAACCTAGTACTGTGACATATTGCTCTACTTTACACAATCAGGCGCAGCTGTACGCAGCTACAAGGCTCCTCTTCCACTGGATTATGTACTTCCTGCTTTCTGTTGCCAGTCACCCTCTAAGCTGATCTGAGGCTAGTCCTTACGGACTACGTCTCTCCATTTTTTCTTTGGTCTTCCTAGTGGTCTCCTGCAGGGAGTAAAACCCCTGGATTTCAAAGGCCATCGGTGTTTATCCATACAAGTGACATGTCCTGCCCATATCAGCTGTTTGCTTCTCAATAGGACTTCAATGTTTGGTCTGTTGTAGATTTCACCCAGTTCACAGTTATGCTGGATCCTCGATTCTCCAGATACTCTTATTTTTGCCATCATACAGCCTTGTGGGTTCCTTAAAAGATTGTTTCATTTAAAAAACTGACTCAGACTGAAGTACGATCAGTTTGCGCCTTGAATCCTCATTTTGATTCTGCCTCACATGACACATCCTTTGTAAGGATTACCCTCTGATATTTAAAATTATGAACCCTTTTGTATGGTTGGATTTTGACTGTCAGAGGCCGGAGTGGATCTCTTGAATAGAAATGAGTCCTACTCATCATCAGGTACTCGGTCTTTGATTCATTCACAATTCTGATCACCCCCATCTCTAGGTTGTCGCTCATCCACATATGATTTTCCTTATATCTGGACAACAGGGCCACATCATCTGCAAATGTGCAATGTGTGATTTTCTCACCCTCTATCTTGATCCCCCTGAAGTTCTTATGGAAAGTTTCCCACATTATCTTTTTGACTGCCGCATTAAACAATATCTGTGGCACACCATCTCATTGTCTCAACCCTTTGTTTATGTAGAAGCTCTCTGTGACTTGGTTCCCAAGCTTCACTTTGCCTTTTGAATCAGTGAGACAAACTCAGACTAGGCTGATGAGTTTCTTGGGTATTCCAAACTTGGTTAGGCAATTCAGCAGGCTTTCCTTGTGGATGCAGCCATATGCCTTCCTAAAATTTATGAAGAACACATGCAGCTCTTTGCCACACTCCCACATCCCCTCAGTGAGCTGGCTCTGCGCATAGATGTTGTTAACATTCGATTAGTTCTTTCCAAACCCTCCTGATTTTGTCTATTCATTTCTCCTGCAAAAGACCGGGTTCTATCAAGTATTCATTTGGACAAGGTCTTATAGCAAATATTCAGGAGGGTGATTCCTACATAGTTTGTGCAGTCCATTTTGTCACCTTTCTTCCAATCTTCTGGGAAGTCCAGATTCTCTTGATTAGTGGTTAATTTTCTTGTGGAGTTTCTCTGCACCAGCTTGAATGACTTCTGCTTGGATTCCTTCTTCTCCTGTACTTTTCTTCTTCTTGAAAATTCTTTATTTCCTCTAGTGTAGATAGCAGATAATCGAAATCATGTTGAACTCATTGGTGAGTATGGTATCATTATTATCCCTGACAAATTTTTGGTAGCTCTGGTATACCATCTTTAAGAAGTTAACTTTATGGTACATATTTTGTGCCTCTTTTTCCTAAAGCAATCTCATTCAGGCTCCTCTATTGTTCCTTTGATGTACATTCTCTTTGCTCTCCTCGGGGTTGCTTGGGTAGTACTTCTTCAAACAGTGCTTTGCCCCGTGCAAAATCTGTGCCCTGTAGCCAGCTTTTATTGGCTTCTCTTATCTTGGCTAATGCCTACTGCATTCATCCACGTACCAAATCTTCTTGCCCCCGATTCATTTCTTGATGACTGCATTTGCAACCTTATTGACTGCAGCCTTGACTTCTTTCAACTCTTCTGGGTTCTGTTGTGAATCCTCTTTCTGCAGAATTTCAAAGCAGTTACTAAGCTGGAGCTGAAATTTGCCTTTCTTTTTAGTATCTGTGAGTGAACTGATGTAGTGCACCACCTTGTTCTGTCAGTGGGTTGTTCTTGTAGCCAGCTTTTTACAAGGAAGTGCTTGCTCCTGGACTCTACACTCTATGCTGTCTTTACATCCATCACCCATTTCTTTGCTTTGATGTCAGTTGCAATGTGATCTAATCTGATTAACCACATGACAGCACCGAAGTTCCCTTATGTATGTCCTTCCATTGGAAATTTTCGCTGCTGATGAACACCCTTTCGATGTTACAAAGGTTATGAGCCTGGCACTGTTGCTATTGCTGAGTTCATGTAAACTATATTGTCCAGCTGTTGAGTAGAATATGTCTTCTCTTACCACTTAAGTGTTCACGTCACCCAGCAGGACTTTACAATTGCTATTGCGGATGGCATCCTCGACTACGTCCAACACCGCACAGAATTAATCCTTTGCTTGGGATGTACACACTTCTGTGATCATATGGCAGTTCCCAAATGACATTTTACACATCTTCATGTCTGTTGTTAATAATGCTATTCTAGGGGGCACTGACAAGAACCCAGAGACATTGGCAGCGAGAGCCCTGCTTTCACAAAATCTCATACCCAATTTGTGTCCTGTCCCACAGGTTCCATAAAAGGAAAGCAACTAAATCCTTCCTGTCTCTTTCAATCTCTTTGACTAGGCTAGTTGAGGCACTTGTTTTATATAAACTACAAATGTTTCATATCCCAAATCATACACGTTCTTCTCACACTTTTCGTCTATTTTATGTTATCAAATTCCAAGGCTTCCTTGTAATCTGTGCACTATTATGTTAACAAGATTTCTGTAAAGGTATGATAGCCAATTGCCAACCCACAATCTGGAGGAGCAAGGTTCTTGATTTTGGGGTAACCCTTCCCTAAATGAATTGCTTTCTCTACAGCTGTCAAAGTTCATATCCCGTTTTCTTAAAAATATGAAAAGATGAAGGACAGGGAGTGGGAAGATAGGGTGTCGTAAGACGTGCGTCATCTGGTTCAAGATCTGACTGGTTTGGGAGACCCTGCCAGTAGCTCTGCCATCGCCGGCATAGCCTTTAGTAGCATACCAACATTAAAACTTCTCCGTCCACATGGACAGAGCTACTTTAAACTGGTATCTCCTGGAGACAAACTGTGACATAATATTTATTATATATTGCATTGTACATTTTTCTGTGTTTCTTTTAATTGTTACAGCCTTCTATTTTGGTTTTCAAATTTTCTCACCAGGTATCTGTGAAATATGCAGTGGCTTGTTCCATGAGAAAGGCATTGACTCACAGGGTCCTATGGAACCTAATGAATTATAATTACTCTGATTTTCTTCTGTTTTTAATTGACTTTGAGATCAATATCTTGTGTTTTAGGAACATAAATATATCAGTTAAATCAGTTTGGTTTTCATTGTTAAAAAGTGTGGATATTATTGATTCTGTATTCTAGGTTGGTGCATGAGGTCATAATGTTTTTGTTTCAGATGTTAGTATTCCAGTTGCTGTGGGTTTATTTATCGATTGTCATTTTTTATTTGTAGTTCACTGTTACAGTTTGAGTTTACATATTGTTAGTTTGTCATTTGAAGATATGATTGGAGCTGTGGATACTAGAAAATGGAGTACCAAGTGGAGAAATCAAAATATTTCTGACATATTCTTATCTCTGAAATCAGTTGAGGGGTGACAGCAGTAGAACCAGCCATAAACATTTGTTCCACATATGGGATAATTCCATTGGACAGAGTACTGCATAAAAAGGGGTTTTCATTTTAAGGAGTATTGTTTTAACATTATTGGTTCTCCACGTTCATGAAGACCTTTGGAGTGTGATGAAGATCATTTAAAGTACATTAATCCAGAACGGTTCGCTTCAGTGTACTTGAGAACTGGCAAATGTGATGGACTGTGATCATTCGACCATTGTGCGACATGTGCATGCAATGAGGAAGGTTCAAAAATTGTATGTATGGGTACCGAATGCTCTGGGCCAAAATCGCAAAAGTCAGTGGGTGGCCATATGTGCATCTCTGCTTGCTCATTATCAAATAGACTTGTGAACAGCATTGACCATTCCTATCAAATATCATTATTGGTGATGAGAAATGGTGTCTTTCTGCAAATATAAGGGAAATAAATGGCAGCAAGTCCCTGGACAAAGACTTACACGCATCCACAAAAGTTTATGCATCTGGTGGAACAGTGACAATGTGGTGTACTACAGATTGCTTCCCTGAGCACTGCTGACATTTATAGTCAACAACTGAGATGTCTTGGAGACACATCCCAAGAACATTAACCAGGAAACCGGCAAGAAGTGATGTTATTCCATGATGTTATTCCACCTGCTAGGCTTACAAAAAACACAATTGGGATGGGAAGTCATTCCACACGCATCTTATTCACTTGATCTTGCTCCCTCATATATTCACCTTTGCCACTCTCTATCGCACAGCCTTCAGCAAACTTCATTTCCTGATGAAAATGCACTCTGAACGTGACTTGATGAGTTCTCCACCTCCCGCGTTGGCAGACTGTTGTAAATAGTGAAGGAGAATACGTTATTGATGACTGAAGTATCTGTGATGTGTATCCGTAGTGTTCATTAAACTTATGGAGAAACATGATGAACTTATGCACCAACCCAATAATAGTAGGTAATATTACAGAAGCAGAAATGTTCCATCATTCTTATTAATAACCTCTTTCTTCCATATTTGTATCACATGCTTACAGGTTTTATAAGGAGGGAACTTGTGTTGCCATTGTGGGTACTGGGAAAGAAGAAAATCGTAACAACTTATATCCTCATGCAGCAGCTTTTGCACAGCCTTCTGGTGTGACACACTCTCCTGAACTGCAGGCTGTCTTTGTGGCAGATAGTGAGAGCTCAAGTATTCGGAGAGTATCATTGGTTGATGGAAAGGTCAGCGCTGTTGCTGGTGGCAGTAGAAGTCCTTTTGTAAGTCTTACAAAATTTAGGCACTAATATTTATGTAAAATTAAAGATTGTTACTAATATACTATCAGTATAGAGACATGTTGAGTTGTAGACTTAATAAAGTATAGAAATGTGGTAGCTGTTGACTGATGAGTCACAATATTCACATCATACAAACACCTGGGAATATCAGTATGCAGGGCTGTGCAGTTTTAACTGAAGCAATCGACAGGCTTTGATTTGTCTATGTAGGAGTGGCAGATTGCAGTTTGTCTGTAAAAGAGATTTTTATAAGAGAATGTTACAAAATATACACAAAGCGTAAGAAATAAATGTAGACACTGAGCATTTACAAAGAAGGTTGATACAAATGGCCACATACGTGTGTGACTTGTAGAAGAATATATTTGAAGTGCTACAAAGTCTAAATTTGATGACACTCAAAGAAAGTCAAAGAGCTACTTACAAAATTCAAGGAACTGGTTTCAGAGTAAATAGTAGTAATTACACAGGCCAACAACAGAAAATCTTTTTTGCTGAAAATACATTGTTATTATGTTTTTTAGGGTGGGAAATCCAAATATAATACCTAAAAAACTGTATCACCCAACATTTCTTCACATTTTACAGTTAAATTTATTAAATTAAGCGATTTTTAAAGGATTTAACAGCTTTTATTTAGTTAAAATAATTTAAAAACGAGGTGTAATGAATGTAGCTGATGTTGGTAGCACTGCTGAAAAACATTTGCTGGCAAAAAAAGGCCGATTCTATTTTTGTGTTAACAGATGGTATTTTTTTTACTGTCAGTCTAATGTCACTTTCCCGTTTCCTGTACATGTGCTCAGTACAATGTCTAATCATGGTTGTAAAAATTCTGCTGACAGTTTTTTTTTTATATTTGTGGTGAATTTGTGATTAAAAAACACCAAAGAAACATTACAGACTTTGTGAAAAAGGTTTATCTATCATACTTTGGATCTAAACTTGATCAAGATAAATCTTGGGCCCCACATAAAGCATGTTATGTGTGTGTTGAAGATCAGAGAAAATGGTCCAAAAAGGAGAAAAAGCCTTTAGATTTGCTGTTCTTATGATATGGAGGGAACCAAGAAATCATTCTGATGTTTGCTACTTTTGCAGTGTAGATATTATTGGTCATAATTTGAAAAACAAGAATGTAATAAGCTATCCTAACCTTCTGTCTGCCATCCGACCAGTAGGGCATGGTGTAGATTTGCCACTTCTTAAACCACTAGATGATTTAAATTCTATTCCAACTGAAATATTTTCCGATGTACATTCTGATTCAGATGAACCAGATGATGATGCATTCCATTGTAATACAGGAAGTCTAGAGCCAAAATTGTTTACTCAGACTGAGTGTAACGATTTGGTTAGAGATCTGGGCTTAATGAAAGGCTCAATTGCTTTGCTCTAGATTAAAAAAAAGAACTTATTGGCAGTTGGAACCAGCATATACATGTATAGAAAGAGAGAGCAGCAATTTTCCAAGTTTTTTCAACAAGAAGATGATTTAGTGTACCGCTCAGACATTCCCGGTCTAATGAATGAGTTTTGTATTGAGTACGAAAAGGAAGACTGGAGGCTGTTTATTGATTCATCCAAAAGTAGTGATGGAAAAATGCTACCAAGGCCGCTGGAACACCAACATGGTGGGGGACTACTGTTGGTCACTTCACTGAGAAGTTCAGCAAGCGACTCTCCATAAAAAAAGCTACATAAGAAGCTTCAAAGAAAAAAGAGGAAGAAAATACAAACCAATTCCAGCTGACAAGTGAAACCTCTATTAACGCACATCATTGTTTTAAGTAGCTTACAGTAAATACAAACCATGCTTATGTTGTAATGAAGCATTTCATTAATTTCCCCATTTACTGTATAGCATAAGATTTTTATACTATATAATAAAAAGCATGTTGCTCAAAAACTATGGGTTATACAAAAAAACTAAGGCTAGATTTGGATTCAGCTCATAAAAATCTATAAAGATCAGCTATGAAAGTAAAAAAAGTTAAAAAAAAATTTTTTTTTTCATTGGCCAGTTATCTGGCACCCCCAGTGGAAGATGTACTGTGCTGCTGTTCTTCTATTGTTACTATTTTGAGTGTGGCAAAACAATGCTGTAGTGTTAATCTGGGTATGCTAGTGTAAAAAGTGTCACAAATTCAACTAAGTAAAAAATCTATCCATTTTGCATGTTTATATACATATGTAAGTGCACTTCCAGATTTTCCTTGTGGTAGGTTGTGTACTAAGTGGGTTTTATTAGAAACTATAGGTGCTAATATATTACAGGTCATGTAATTTTCCAAAATTTTTCATTATTTGTGTCAAGGCTTGTGCGTATAGTGATATATCAAGTATTTCTGAACATTTGTAACTACCATGCAAAATGTTTACTATATCATCAACTGTAAACTAAATTTGTGTTCTTTAGAAGTTTGTGGCAACAATGTCCTTGTTGAAACACAAATCTCTAGTTTTATTGTATATTTGTTTGATAAACTGTTTGTGTTTGATAATTTTTGGATGCTCATGAGTGTAGTGCATAACATATTTTGTAGTCAGTTATGAGCTACAATTGTGTAGCAAGTCTCTTTGCAGAAAATCATTTCCCTTCCTACTGCAGTATAGGTACTTACATGATCAGTGCAGTATTTCCAATTTTTTAACTGCTACTTCTAAATCAATGTTTGAAATGTTACAATCATGATCTCAGTGAATCTAATTTAAAGTTAATTGCTTAGTGTTCAGATAAAGGATTGAGGAATTTTTGTAGGGAGAATGCATCATGTTATCTTGGATGGAGAGTCTTCAGCAGTTGTAGAAGTAATTGCTGGAGTGTGAGTTATTCTTCGTGTTTTATTGTCCCTGTTAATACACATCAATAAAATGAACATTGAACTACACTAATTTGGAACCATTCTATTGAACGGGCATGGAAAATTGTGCATTAAAAATCATTTAGTTTCTCACTGGAATCAACTTTCTGTTGTCAATGGACATTGCGTGAAAAATGTGGTGAGCAGCATTTGCCCGGACTGACTCCAGCTACAAGGGAAAATGTGCTTGACTACTTTTAGGAAACATGCACAGTATAGTCTGTTCACTGCGGGATTTTTGCAAAGAAGTATGTGCACTCGGTATGTCTGCTTGGGGGGGGGGGGGGGGGGCCTCATCCAAGATGTGGAGGTGGCCTTGCCTGCAGCTATCGAGCGTGCAGGGTGCAGTGGTCTGCATGTAGTGGCTCACATCAGCACCAACTATGCCTGTTACTTGGGTTCTGAGGTGATCTTCAGTTCATACAGGCAGCTGGTGGAGGTGGTAAAGACTGCTGGCCTCATATGGGGGAGGAGGGGGGGCAAGCAGAGCTCACAATTTGAAGCATCGTTCCCAGAGTTGATTGGGGTCCTTTGGTTTGAAGCTGAGTGGAGGGTTTCAACTGAAAGCACCATAGACTCTATGACGGTCTAGGCTGCAGAATATTTCTAGACTAGCGTTATTGTGTGGGGATTTCTAGGACTCCCCTTTGATAGATCAGGGATGCACTACACAAAGGAAGCAGCTACTCAGGTAGCAAGAGTACTTGTGGAGTGCACAAGAGGGTTTTTCAGGCTACGCAGGAGCTTGAGGTGCTCTGATGAACACTCGTCAGTCGATATGCAGCAAGGGAAGTCAAACACCATTTAGAATAAAGACACTTCAACTGTCACAGTTTTATCAGATAACTGTTGAAGTATTTGTAATAAAGTTCCTGAATTTACTGCTCTCCTGGAAAGTTATCATGCTCAGACTATTCTTGGGACCGAGAGATGGCTGAAATCCGATGTGGAAAGCTCTGAGATATTTAGCGAGTCGTGGAACGTATATCAGAAAGACAGATTAGAGGCAATAGGTGGGGGAGTGTTCAGTGCAGTTGATAAAAATATTGTCTCTGTTGAGGTCAAAATCGAGTGTAACATTGAAGTCATCTTGTTGCATATAACAGGTGTAGGTGAAACCTAGTTAATTGTTGGATGTTTTTACCAGCCACCCGGTTCTGCTATGACAGTGTTTTTTTGTCATCAGTCTACTGACTGGTTTGATGCGGCCCGCCACAAATTCCTTTCACTTGCAACCTACGTCCTCAATTATTTGCTTGACGTATTCCAATCTCTGTCTTCCTCTACAGTTTTTGCCCTCTACAGCTCCCTCTAGTACCATGGAAGTCATTCCCTCATGTCTTAGCAGATGTCCTACCATCCTGTCCCTTCTCCTTATCAGTGTTTTCCACATATTCCTTTCCTCTCCGATTCTGCGTAGAACCTCCTCATTCCTTACCTTATCAGTCCACCTAATTTTCAACATTCGTCTATAGCACCACATCTCAAATGCTTCGATTCTCTTCTGTTCCGGTTTTCCCACAGTCCATGTTTCATTACCATACAATGCTGTACTCCAGACGTACAACCTCAGAAATTTCTTCCTCAAATTAAGGCCGGTATTTGATATCAGTAGACTTCTCTTGGCCAGAAATGCCTTTTTTGCCATAGCGAGTCTGCTTTTGATGTCCTCCTTGCTCCGTCCATCATTGGTTATTTTACTGCCTAGGTAGCAGAATTCTTTAACTTCATTGACTTCGTGACCATCAATCCTGATGTTAAGTTTCTCGCTGTTCTCATTTTTACTACTTCTCATTACCTTTGTCTTTCTCCGATTTACTCTCAAAACATACTACGTACTCATTAGACTGTTCATTCCGTTCAGCAGATCATTTAATTCTTCTTCACTTTCACTCAGGATAGCAATGTCATCAGCGAATCGTATCATTGATATCCTTTCACCTTGTATTTTAATTCCACTCCTGAACCTTTCTTTTGTTTCCATCATTGCTTCCTCGATGTACAGATTGAAGAGTAGGGGTGAAAGGCTACAGCCTTGTCTTACACCCTTCTTAATATGAGCACTTTGTTCTTGATCGTCCACTCTTATTATTCCCTCTTGGTTGTTGTACATATTGTATATAACCCATCTCTCCCTATAGCTTACCCCTACTTTTTTCAGAATCTCGAACAGCTTGCACCATTTTATATTGTCGAACGCTTTTTCCAGGTCGACAAATCCTATGAAAGTGTCTTGATTTTTCTTTAGCTTTGCTTCCATTATTAGCCGTAACGTCAGAATTGCCTCTCTCGTCCCTTTACTTTTCCTAAAGCCAAACTGATCGTCACCTAGCGCATTCTCAATTTTCTTTTCCATTCTTCTGTATATTATTCTTGTAAGCAGCTTTGATGTATGAGCTGTTAAGCTGATTGTGCGATAATTCTCGCACTTGTCAGCTCTTGCCGTCTTCGGAATTGTGTGGATGATGCTTTTCCGAAAGTCAGATGGTATATCGCCAGACTCATATATTCTACACACCAACATGAATAGTCGTTTTGTTGCCACTTCCCCCAATGATTTTAGAAATTCTGATGGCATGTTATCTATCCCTTCTGCCTTACTTGACCGTAAGTCCTCCAAAGCTCTTTTAAATTCCGATTCTAATACTGGATCCCCTATCTCTTCTAAATCGACTCCTGTTTCTTCTTCTATCACATCAGACAAATCTTCACCCTCATAGAGGCTTTCGATGTATTCTTTCCACCTATCTGCTCTCTCCTCTGCATTTAACAGTGGAATTCCCATTGCACTCTTAATGTTTCCACCGTTGCTTTTAATGTCACCAAAGGTTGTTTTGACTTTCCTGTATGCTGAGTCTGTCCTTCCGACAATCGTATCTTTTTCGATGTCTTCACATTTTTCCTGCAGCCATTTCGTCTTAGCTTCCTTGCACTTCCTATTTATTTCATTCCTCAGTGACTTGCATTTCTGTATTCCTGATTTTCCTGGAACATGTTTGTACTTCCTCCTTTCATCAATCAACTGAAGTATTTCTTCTGTTACCCATGGTTTCTTCGCAGCTACCTTCTTTGTACCTATGTTTTCGTTCCCAACTTCTGTGATGGCCCTTTTTAGAGATGTCCATTCCTCTTCAACTGTACTGCCTACTGCGCTATTCCTTATTGCTGTATCTATAGCGTTAGAGAACTTCAAACGTATCTCATCATTCCGTAGTACTTCCGCATCCCACTTCTTTGCGTATTGATTCTTCCTGACTAATGTCTTGAACTTCAGCCTACTCTTCATCACTACTATATTGTGATCTGAGTCTATATCTGCTCTGACAGTTCTAGAGTCATTGAAAGAAAGTCTACGGTCAGTAGCATGTAAATACCCAGGTCCTGCAATACTGGTTGGAGGCGACTTTAACCTGCCAAGTATAGACTAGGATGTCTACGTATTCATTGTGGAGGGTACAGATAGACAGTCATGCGAAATACTTTTGATGACATTTTCTGAAAATTGTCTTGATCAGCTAGCTTGGCAGCCCATACACAATGGAAATATCTTAGACCTTGTTGCTACAAATAGGCCGGACCTTATCAAAAATGTCAGTATAGAGTTGGGGATTAGCGATCTTGACGTCGTTATAGCAGCTGTGATTACGAAAGTTAATAAATCAGTCAAGAAGACTAGGAGAGTGTTTCTGCTAGATAGAGCAGATAAGTGGTTATTAACTTCTCACTTAGACATTGAATTGGTATGACTTAGTGCCAGTAAGATGGGTGAGAGGAATTATGGGCGAAGTTTAAGCAGATTATAAATCATGATCTGGAGAGTTATGTGCCTAGTAAGTGGATAAAGGATCAAAAAGACCCCTCATGGTTTAATAACAAAATTTGGTGGCTGCTGAGGAGGTAGAGGCTGTTGCACTCTCAGTTCAAAAGGGAATGCATACATGATGGCAAGCGAAAGTTAGCAGAGATTCATGCATCTGTGGGAAGATTTACATGCAAAAGCATGCAGCAACTACCACCGTCACACTAAGCAAAAGATCTGGCAGAGAACCCAAGAAACTTCTGGCCATATGTAAAATCGCTAAGCATGTTGAAGGATTCCATTCAGTCCCTTGTTGACCAGTCTGATGTGGCCGTTAAAGACAGCAAATCAAAAGTGAAGTTTTAAATGTCACATTCTACAAACCGTTCACACAAGAGAATCGTACAAACATACTGTCATTTGACCATCAGAAAGACTGCCGTAGGGATAACATAGTAATAAGCATACCTGCCATAGGGAAACAACTGAATGGTTTGAAAGCAAGTAAATCACCAGGTCCGTATGGACTCCCAGTTCTATTTTACAAAGAGTACTTTATGGCATTGGCCCCTTACTTAGTTTGCATTTATCATGACTCTCTCGCCCAGCGCAAAGTCCCAAGTGACTGGAAAAAAGTGGAGGTAATTCCAGTTTATCAGAAAGGTAAAAGATCAGACACACAAAATTGCAGTCCAATAGCCTAACTTCTGTTTGCTGCAGAATCCTTGGACATATTCTCAGTTCAAATATAATAAACTTTCTTGGACTGAGAAGCTTATGTGCACGAATCAGCATGGTTTTAGAAAGCAGTACTCGTGCAAAACTCAGATTGCGCTTTTCTCACATACTGAGAATTACAGACGAATGGCAATAGGCGGATTCCATATTTCCAGAAGCATTTGACATGGTGCCCCATTACAGGCTGTTAACAAAGGTACGAGCATATGAAATAAGTTCACAGACATGTGAGAGGCCAGAAGACTTCTTAGATGATAGAACCCAGTACGTTGTCCTCGACGGCAAGTGTTCATCAGAGACGAGGGTATCATCAGGAGTGCCCCAGCGAAGTGCACTACAACCGCTGTTGTTCTCTATATAAATAAATTATTTGACTGACATGGTGGGCAGCAATCTGTGGTTGTTTGCTAATAATGCCATGGTGTATGGTAAGGTGCTGAAGTTGAGTGACTGTAGGAAGACACAAGATGACTTGGATAAAATTTCCAGTTGATGTGATGAATGGCAGCTAGCCATAAAAGTTGAAAAATGTAAGTTAATGTGGACAAGTGGGAAGATCAAATCCGTAATGTTCGGATGCAGTATTACTAGTGTCCTGCTTGACACAGTCAAGTCATTTAAATATTTGGGCATAATGTTGCAGAGTTATATGAGGTGAAACGAGCATGTGAGAACTGTGGTAGGGAAGGTAAATGATTAACTTTGGTTTATTGGGGGAGTTATAGAAGAAAGAGAGTGGTTCATCTGTAAAGGAGACCGCATATAGGATGCTGGTTCAAACTATTCTTCAGTACTGCTCAAGTGTTTTGGATCCATACCAGGTGGGATTGAGGGAAGCCATCAAAGCAGTTAAGAGGCGTTCTTCCAGATTTGTTACCAGTAAGTCCGAGCAACATGCAAGTGTTATGGAGTTGCTTCAGGAACTTAAATGGGAATCCCTGCAGGGAATGCAACATTCTTTTTGCTAAACACTACTGACAAAATTTAAGGATCCAACATATTGATAATTTTTACCATTGGACCAACTAACTACAACTGAATGAAACATAATTTTCATACCATACATGTTTTGCCTTTATTCTCTGCAAGGCATCTTGAGTGGCAGGCTGCGTGAACGATTTTCTACTTGTTATGTTTCTGTTCCAATTTTGGTGCTGTGCCTCTTCTTATAATTGGAACTTGGGGTTTTTCTTTTCCACATTTCACATCACTAGGAAGTGAACACTTGTTTTGACACAGTGTTGATGCCATCCGAAGTTTATTCTGTATTTTTTTAATTTTGGTCTGTAAAGTCTGTTTTGTATTTCAGCCTTTTTTTAAAAAAAAAATATTTATGTGATTTGAAAAATGGTGTGTGGCTGATAAAGTAATTTTTTATGTGCCAGATGGATTGAAAAATTAGTAAATGGCATTGAGAAAGCTCTGAATTAGACCTTTTTTTAACAACCTTATGGACCAGAGAGTGAATCTTGATCTCCGTTTTGCGAATTTTATCCAAGTGATGTGAAGTTACTGAAAAAAACCAAGACATTTGACAAAGCTAAAGACAAGTCAGAAATTTTCAGTTTCTTGGGACTTCAGTGCTATAGAAGAGACACTTCTACCCAGAAGCACAGAGAGTAATGTAAAGTGAAACTCAGTTCTTCCCAACTACATTTGTCTTCCGTCCATCGTGGATGTAGCAGTGACAATGTAATTTCATCTCCCAGGACTACATCATCAATTCAGCTTTATTCTGCTAGACAAGCTGCTTCAATGCAGAGTTAATCTGGTGTTTGGAAATGACTGGAGGGAAGTCTGCTAACTCTGCTGTTCAGCCACCTTCTGAACATGTCAAAGAAACCTTTGAGACAATGTTTGCTCTAAGTGTTCCTGCTGAGTTTATCCTTTCAAGGACAAAGGAAGATATTTAGTATATGATGCTTTAGCTCCATGTTGTAAAAAGCAGTTGGTCTCTAGCAGAAGAGCACGTTTCCCTCTGTTTTGATGAAACTGTGAATGTAGCTTCAAAGAAAGAGCTTCAAACTGTAGTTAATAGTGGATTCCAAAAAAGGATTACAAGATATTTCTGAAAATGCTTTTTTCTCTAATTTTTTTGATGGCTGAACATCTTGCTGGAAAAATTTTATAAAAGTACAATCAGATATGAAACTTCTTGGTCATCAGTTTATGAAACATGTTTCCTCTGGATGCTGACATTAGAGAATGAATTTTAGAATAATGGTCAGATGTTGAAAAATATTTTCTTCCGTCCATACACTAGGCACAAAAGCAAATTAACAAGTTCTTATGAAATACAAGAATGTTGTTAAACTCTTAAAAGATAAAACTATCAAAACAGAAATTTTGTTTGCTAGTTCAAGTGCTTGTACATGTTCAGTATCCACTGGTTTCATTCAGAAGGGAGATGCTTTAAAGCATCTAATGTATAATAAGCATCCATGTACAATAAGCATCCTGCAAAGAGAGTGGAAGAAGGATCATACAAAAACATTGTGAAATTCGCCCCAGTTCTTCCTATTGAGTACAGTGAACATACAATAGTTGATGAATGGAAGAAAGTATGTACATTAGAAGAAGAAAAAATGGATGTAGAAAGGGGATTCTAATTGTCAAGGAACCTCTTGAATGAGAACACAACAAATACACGTGAAACCTGTTTCACTGCTGATATCATTTTCCAAACATTTTTTGAATGAGGTGTACTCTACAATGATATCTCACCTGAGCAACAATAATATCCTCAGTTAATCACAGTTTGGATTTCAGACGAGTTGTTCTATTGTGAATGTCATTTACACATGCACTGACCAAATTTTATAAGCATTGAATAACAAACCTATCTTAAGCCACTGAACTATTTGAACCGCAATATCCTCCCAGATAAACTGAGGATTTATGGAAGTGATGATAAAGCCAATAAATGGATAATGTCAGATCTAACCAAAAGAATGCAGAAATTGGTACTTAGTAATTCAATCAATGTAATCAGAGGAGATTCCTATGACTGGGGATAAACCACATATGGAGTTCCCCAAGGCTCGATCTTAAGTCCGCCGTTGTTCCTTATATATGTAAATGGTCTTCCATTTAAGATACAATAATTGTAATTAGATCTTTTTTTCTGATGGCACTAATATTGTAATCAATCCAAACGTACACACAGCAACAGAATAAAAGGTAAACAATGTTCTTAACAGTGTCATTAACTGGTATTCCGCTAATGGTCTCCCTCTTAATTTTAAGAAGACACAACACATTCACTTCTGCACCTCTAGAGGTACTATCCAGTGGTAATTGTAACACACAGTGAGGAAGTAATAAATAGGGTGGAAACTTCAAAATTTTTAGATGCCCATATTAATAGGCATTTGAACTGGAAATATACATTTTAGAACACCTAAAACAACTTAGGTCAGCTGCATCTGCACCTAGAATCATTACATATCTAGGGGGCAGACAAATCATCAAGTTGACATGTTGTGTGTATTTTCATTCAATAATTCCATACGGTACAATGTTGTGGGGGACTCATCTTTAAGAAATAAAGTATTCATTGTTCCAAAATGTACTACAAGAATAATATGTGGTGCTCACCAACGATCATCTTGTAGACATCTGTTCATGGAGTTGGTCATTCTGACTACTGCTTTGCAGAATATTTGTTCCCTTATGATGTTTCTTGTAAATAATCCACTCCAGTTCAAAACCAACAATAATGTACACAATTGCAGTACCAGGAGGAAAAGTGACTTTCTTTGCTTATTTCCTGCTTATTTAGCCTGACCAGATTAGAGCCTTAAAGTCCTCACTTACATTTGACCAGGAACAACACATACAAAGAAATATTATGTAATAGTCACAATAAAAAAGAATAATTGACAATAATAATAACAGTAGTAATAATACTAATTATAAAATGATAAAATAACAGAGACATTAGGAATGATGTTGATTAGTTATTACATGACAAACTCAGTATTAATAAAATGTATGATGAGGCAAACATCTGCAACTGGAACGTATTTATTGAATACAATGGATTTTTTATTCTATCAATACTGATAATTTGCATTATTAATAAAAAGTAATAATTGGCAACAATAATAATAGCAATACTAAAATGATGATGATAAAACAATGTAGGCATTCGAATTATATTGATTAGTTTAGCACTTTCGAAGCCTTGTTTGGTTTTAGAAAACATGGAAGGGATAATAAAAGAGGAGAAGACGGAAATGAATTGACAGTGGCTGTTAGGAAGGGAGAGAATTCCAAGGGGAGGCAAAAATGGTGGGGTAGGGAGAGTTGATGAGAGTGAGCTGCAAACAAGTATATGTAAGGGATAGCTATTGTGATAGAAGCTGAGCCATTAACCATCATTCTAAGTTTTAAAGAGCTTTAATTGCTCTGATATTTTGAGGAAAAACTTGCCAGAGTCAAGATCCTGACATATAAAATGTTTTAGAGAA
Source organism: Schistocerca piceifrons (assembly GCF_021461385.2). NCBI lineage: Eukaryota > Metazoa > Arthropoda > Insecta > Orthoptera > Acrididae > Schistocerca > Schistocerca piceifrons. The sequence goes on along the minus strand of NC_060141.1, from coordinate 138,837,621 downwards.
CATGGCGGTGTTGTGTTGTGATAAAGAGAAGGCTTTTCTCTCCTGAGAATGAGTATTTCTGCTGTGTTGTTCAGATAGTAGTGTAAGGATTGAAGGTAAGAAGGACTACAGTGGTTGAGAAGGTGGTACAGCAAACATACAGCCTGATAGTCTCTACACTTATCAGCACCTAGCCATGATAATTGTTTATAGGCAGGAGTGATGTGCTCAAAATAATGTATGTCACAAACTTATCACACACAAGCATTCATCGCCAGTCCCACCCAACGTCAGCTGTCATACGAAAGTCGTCGGAGAATAGTATCACCATAATGAAGGATGGGGAGTATTAGTGACTCTATGAGTTTCTGTTTAAGCTCTAGAGGAAATACTTTTTTTATATTTCTGTAGTGAATGAAGTGAAGCTGACCTCTCTTACAGACGGCAGTTGTGTGTTCATTAGAGTCTAAGTGATAGTTCAGAATTATCCCCAAGACCTTTGGAGAAGAAGAAAGTTATTTCTGTGCTGTTTAGGATTAGTGGTGGAAGAGATTCTCTAAACTGAGAGGTAATAAGTCTCTTGTGAGCAATAAGGTTGCTTGCACTTTAGATGGCTTAAGTTTCAAGCCTATCTGTGCGCACTCCAATGAAGCATGTGAGTCAATGTCTGTGTGCTGGATGGCTGTACACAGGTTAAATGGGTGTGTGCTTAGTTATAACTGAAGGTCATCAGTCTGGTACTGAGCACCGTGGGTTTCAAATCCGCACCAGATGGCATGGACCTCGATTACCACTAGAGGTCTCTACAGCCATTGCGTTGTAAGCCGTGGCTGCGCACGCTCCTAGCTCTCATATAATGTGAGGGTGCCACGGTGGAGCATGTGGTCCCAGTGGCCAATAGTGACGTACCCTATCATGTATTTAAGCGCCTGCCTCTCGCTTAGCGAGGCAGTCTGATATTCACGTGAGTCTATCAACATCTCACCTACAGACAGCGCATTTACTTTGCTTGTTTCCATATACGAGTGGACGTTGTTGATTTGTGAGGTTTTTCGCTTGTGACCCTGTTGCTTCCTGCGAGTTGTTGTTCATAGGGTCTTGCTCGGTCGTCAGTCGTATTTTGTGCCCGTCCTTTCCTGTTCATCTGTTTTGTTTGTTTGTAGGCCTCTCCCATTCAGTCCCACCACACTTTCATTCTCGGCAACCCCGCGACCAGAACAGTCGTGGTTACAACATTTTGGCAACAAGGTAAATGGTGGTAGTTGTTAGCATGGAGGCGAAGCTAGTCTGTCTTCTGGAGCAACAGCAGCAGCTCATGCAGCAGCAGCAGCTCCAGTTAGACATCTTACAGTAGTCACTGCGGTTACTAATGGACAAAGTTGATTCAAGGGACGCACTACAACAGCAGCTTCCAAGTCCTTGGGTGTCCGATGGTTTCTCACGTCCACCGTCATTCCCCCCATTTAATGGTGCTAAAGAAGACTGAGAAACATACTTACATCTGCTGGAACAACATTTCATGGCTTTGCAAGTCATGGGTGACTCCTTGCAGTGGTAATTGTTTTTTATTACGGTATATTAATAATTTTTACTTATGGACCGTCTGACAGCAACTGAATAAAACACAATTTTAGTGCCATCCGCGTTTCGCCTTCATTTTCTGCAAGGCATCATCAGTGGCCTGGAATATGTACATATGTTAGCTATTTTATTTACATTTTTGTCATTGTGCCTATAGGTTATAAACAGTTCTGGTGATTGGTATTTCCTATTAAGTAGTAATGTTTTGAACTGTACTTACAGGTTGCGTGGACAATTTCCTACATATTACGCTCCTGTTGCATTTTTGGTGTTGTTCTTCTTCTTATGAACGCCAATTTGCGGTTTTTTTCCCCATTCCACAACACTATGCACTGAACGCTTGTTTTAAAGCAATGTTTTGGTTTCTGTTGCCGACTGTCAAATGTTCAGTGCATAGTGTTATGGAATGGGGAAAAAAAGCGCAAATTGGCGTTCATATGAAGAAGAACAACACCAAAAATGCAACAGGAGCGTAATATGTAGGAAATTGTCCACGCAACCTGTAAGTACAGTTCAAAACATTACTACTTAATAGGAAATACCAACCACCAGAACTGTTTATAACATATAGGCACAATGACAAAAATGTAAATAAAATAGCTAATATATGTACATATTCCAGGCCACTGATGATGCCTTGCAGAAAATGAAGGCGAAACGCGGATGGCACTAAAATTGTGTTTTATTCAGTTGCTGTCAGACGGTCCATAAGTAAAAATTATTAATATACCGTAATATTACACGCAACTGAGGAAGACAGGACTATAAAAGTTGAAGATGTAAATTGTTTTTGTCTTGGGCCTCCCCAGACACGTTCTTTCTTCTCCACAAGTTGGCACCGTTGTCCGTTCCTGTGGCTCTCTCTTTCCAGGATATATTCATTTTGCTGACAAACTATTATTCCCAACGCTACCATGTGGTCGCCTCTCAGCTGAAGTTCCAGCCTGGTCAATCATATGGTTTCTGGGTCACGGACTTCCAGGGTCTCAACTGTAGAAGCGATTTTACGTGCATCAGTCACCAGTATAAGGCTTTGTAGGCAAATTCCCTGATCCGGGATGTGGTGGTTCAGCTGGCTCCCAATCCTGAGGTCCACACTGCAGCGCTGAAACTTGATAACCCCTTCTTGGAAGAGATTCCCCGCATTGCCCACTTATTTGAAATTGCTCAGGCAGCTAACAAGTGTCTCATGGCGCAGCCGCAAGTGGCGGTGATTGATGCATCTGAGCGGGTTCCGCCCTCGCAATGTAGTTGTGCACAGTTGACAGAGGCCAGCCCCATTGGGACTCCTCTTTTTCTGACATCTCTATGGCATTGGCGCCTCCGGTCGCCCCTCATCGCCGGTCACACGGCCCACTTCCATCTTGCCCACAGTGCTTTACCACACATTCTCGAGCTGATTATCCCCACCGCTGGAAAACATGCACTCTGTGTGACAAGGAGGGCCACATCCGATTGGTTTGTCATAGTCGCTTGACTTGCTCCAGTCCTGCCCCTCCTGGGCCTCAAGATACCATACATGCTGTGCAATCGGTCATTCCACTGGATGACCCACCAGCACAGAAGGTTTTCCTCATGCTCCGCCTTTTCACTGAGGATGTCAGTTTTCAGGTTGACACTGGGGCCACCAGCTCCCTGATTAATATTGAAACATATGCCCGCCTGGGTTCTCCTGAATTGTCACCTCCCTCTCAGTGTTTCGTCACCTACAGTGGTTCCATTCCCCTTCGTGGGCAGTTCGTCGTCCAGGCGACGTACAAACATGTTGCCCAGTTCCTTACCCTATTTGTTGTTGACCATCCATTGGCTTTGAATATTTTTCACCTGGATGCATTTCAACTGTTTGGCTTTTCAATTTAAATGAAGTTAAGGTCGTTTCCACGGCTGTTCCTTTTCAGTACTTGGACGATCTGTGCTCAGCTTTTGCATCATTGTTTGTTACGTATCTTGGATGTGCTTCAGATTTTCAGGTGCACATCACACTTCAGCCAGATGCACAGCCTCTTTTTTTTCAGGGCCTGACCCTTTCCAGTGGCCTTAAGGCCTTCAGTCAAGCAGGAACCGATGGGTCCCTTCAGCTGTGTGGGGACATAGCACTACTTTCAATGCTGTGTCCCTCGTAGGTACTTACCCCATTCCCCGACAGGAAGACCTTCTTGCCAAGCTTGCCGGGGGAGAGTACTTTTCAAAGATCAACTTGGCTGAGACATACCACCAGTTACCCTTGGATGCCTTTTGGATTGTGCAAGTACAAGCTCCTTCCATTTGGTGTCTTTTTGGCACCAGCCATATTCCAGCAGTTCCTGGAGCAGCTTACGCAGCCTGTCCTCGCCTGCGTGAGTTATCTGGATGACATCTTGGTCACCGGGCGTTCCCACCAGGAACATTTGCACAACCTCAGCGCCTTATTTCATGCTCTGCAATCTGTGGGTCTACGCTGTCGGCTGGACGAGTGTTGTTTTTTTCAACCGGAAGTGGAATACTTAGGCCACTGGCTTAGCAAAAATTGCATTTGTCCTTCGGGTTGTAGTGTCATGGCCATTGAGCCCCTCCCTCGTCCCAAGGACTTATCTGAACTCCAGGTGTTTTTGGGCAGGGTTACTTATTACTTAAAGTTCTTGCCCCAGGCTGCCTCCATTGCATCACAAAGGGGTGCCTTTTGATTGGACTCCTACCTGTAACCAGGCTTTTCTCTGTTTAAAGGCGATGCTGAAGTCTGCCCCTTGCCTTACTCCCTTCTCTCCGGACCGCCCCTCGGTTGTGGCGGCTGATGCGTCAGCATATGACATTGGAGCCATCGTAGCGCATTGGACTGCTGAAGGCTTAGAACAGCCCATCACTTATGTGTCTACGATGTTGACCCCAGCACAATGGAACTACTCCCGGATTGAAAAGGAGGCCCTTGCGATAGTGTTCACCATCCAAATATTTCACACCTATCTCTTTGGGACAAAGTTCACCCTCCTGATGGACCATAAACCCTTAGTTACGCTATTCAGACCCCACTCTCACCTTCCAGAGCAGACAGCTCAACATCTCCAGCGCTGGGCGTTATTTTTACAAAATTACGCTTACACCATCTGGTATAAGCCCACCTCCCACCATGCTAATGCGGATACTTTGTCACATCCCTCAGCAGGCCCCTATCCTGTGTTGACCAACAGGAGGTCCTCTGCTTACACATTGATTCCACCCGCTGGGATGTGCTGGATGGTTTGCCTCTTATGGGTGCTCATATTGCCATGGCTACACGCCGAGACCCTATCTTGCGGCTGGTTCTCCGCTACGTGGTCCACGGGTGGCCCTCCTATATTACTCATCAGATGCGGACCGACTTCAACCCCTGGCTCTCCGTGGTTGATGATGTCCTTCTGTTGGCCCCAATTCACGGCATCCTCCTTCCACGACTTGTCAGGTCAACAGTATCAAACATATCTGTAGCCCGCCTTTCCACCCTTCCTCCATTGGCGCGGCAGAGGGGCTTGTCTGCACATTTAAACAACAGCTGATGAAGGTGGATGAAACATCTCCAACCACGTCAGCCCTCACCCTGTTTTTGAGCACCTGTCGCACCACGCCAATTGACGGACATAGTCTGGTGGAGCTCCTCCATGGGTGACAGCTGTGCACCCTGCTCCATTTTCTGATGCCATCCCCATCCCACCCCCACTGACATCGAAATAAGTGTCCAAGGAATAGAAAAGCAACTGGAAACACTCAACAGAGAAAAGTCCACTGGACCTGACGGGATACCAATTTGATTCTACACAGAGTACGCGAAAGAACTTGCCCCCCCTTCTAACAGCCGTATACCGCAAGTCTCTAGAGGAACGGAAGGTTCCAAATTATTGGAAAAGAGCACAGGTAGTCCCAGTCTTCAAGAAGGGTCATCGAGCAGATGCGCAAAACTATAGACCTATATCTCTGACGTCGATCTGTTGTAGAATTTTAGAACATGTTTTTTGCTCGAGTATCATGCTGTTTTTGGAAACCCGGAATCTACTATGTAGGAATCAACATGGATTCCGGAAACAGCGATCGTGTGAGACCCAACTCGCTTTATTTGTTCATGAGACCCAGAAAATATTAGATACAGGCTCCCAGGTAGATGCTATTTTTCTTGACTTCCAGAAGGCGTTCGATACAGTTCCGCACTGTCCCCTGATAAACGAAGTAAGATCTTACGGAATATCAGAGCAGCTGTGTGGCTGGATTGAAGAGTTTTTAGCAAACAGAACACAGCATGTTGTTATCAATGGAGAGACGTCTACAGACGTTAAAGTAGCCTCTGGCGTGCCACAGGGGAGTGTTATGGGACCATTGCTTTTCACAATATATATAAATGACCTAGTAGATAGTGTCAGAAGTTCCATGCGGCTTTTCGCGGATGATGCTGTAGTATACAGAGAAGTTACAGCATTAGAAAATTGTAGCAAAATGCAGGAAGATCTGCAGCGGATAGGCACTTGGTGCAGGGAGTGGCAACTGACCCTTAACATAGACAAATGTTATGTATTGCGAATACATAGAAAGAAGGATCCTTTATTGTATGATTATATGATAGCGGAACAAACACTGGTAGCAGTTACTTCTGTAAAATATCTGGTAGTATGCGTGCGGAACGATTTGAAGTGGAATGATCATATAAAATTAATTGTTGGTAAGGCGGGTACCAGGTTGAGATTCATTGGGAGAGTCCTTAGAAAATGTAGTCCATCAACAAAGGAGGTGGCTTACAAAACACTCTTTCAACCTATACTTGAGTATTGCTTATCAGTGTGGGATCCGTACCAGATCGGGTTGACGGAGGAGATAGAGAAGATCCAAAGAAGAGCGGCGCGTTTCGTCACAGGGTTATTTGGTAATCGTGATAGCGTTATGGAGATGTTTAACAAACTCAAGTGGCAGACTCTGCAAGAGAGGCGCTCTGCATCGCGGTGTAGCTTGCTCGCCAGGTTTCGAGAGGGTGCGTTTCTGGATGAGGTATCGAATATATTGCTTCCCCCTACTTATACCTCCCGAGGAGATCACGAATGTAAAATTAGAGAGATTAGAGCCCGCACGGTGGCTTTCAGACAGTCGTTCTTCCCGCGAACCATACGCGGATGGAACAGGAAAGGGAGGTAATGACAGTGGCACGTAAAGTGCCCTCCACCACACACCGTTGGGTGGCTTGCGGAGTATAAATGTAGATGTAGATGTAGACTCCCGGCCCTCTCAGCGTTATGCCCCTGGCCCAGCCATATGGGCCCACATGTACGGGAGCAAGGCGGGTTGGGCGCCCGCCACGGTTGTTGCGGCCCATGGGTGGCATGTGACATTGGTGCAGACATCGAACGGGTTGGAGCACTGCCATCATAACCAGCTCCACCTGCATACCCCTGCGGAACTCCCGCCGCCACCGCCTCCTCCTCCTCCGCTACCTCCTTTGGGTACAGATGTGGCCCTTGAGTCGCCACCACTACCCCCGTTTGCTGCCTCCCTGCGGGCCTGCTGCTGGCCCTCCCCTCCCCCAGGTGGATCAGCAGCTCCCTCTGCTGTGCCCTGGCCTCCGGGTTGGCCATCATGGATACGTTGGATGTCCCTTCCACCCCACCAGTGGCGGTTGACGTGCCTGGGTCTTTTCCCATCTGCCGACCACCACGGCACTGTCGAGGGCATTTCTGCCCCTATGCTCAAGTTTCAGGGGGAGGGATCTGGTGCTGAGCGCCACAGGGTTTCGAATCTGCGCCAGACAGCATGGACCTCAATTACCACTAGAAGTCTCTGCAGTCGTCGCGTCGTAAGCCATGGCTGCACGCGCTCCTGGCCCATGCATAATGTGAGGGCACCACGGTGGAGCACGTGGTCCCAGTGGCCAATAGCGACATACCCTATCATGTGTTTAAGCGCCTGCCTCTCGCTTAGCGAGGCAGTCTGATATTCATGTGAATCTATCGACATCTCACCTGCAGACAGCGCGTTTACTTTGCTTGTTTCCATGTACGCGTGGATGTTGTTGATTCATGAGGTTTTTCACTTGTGACCCCGTTGCTTCTTGCATGTTGTTGTTCGTAGGGTCTTGCTCAGTCTTCAGTCATTGTTCGTGTCCGTCCTTTCCTGTTCGTCCGTTTTGTTTGTTCTTGGGCCGCTCCTGTTCGGTCCCACTGTGCTTTCCTTCTCAGCAACCCCGTGACCAGAATTGTCGCAGTTACAACAATCAGCATAAAAGTGATGTGTGCAGTGGGAGCTAATAGTTGACACACCATTAACATATAATGAGAAAAGTAATGAGCCCAATACAGATCCTTGTGGGACCACCAATACTACATTCCTACACTGTAACCTGATGGCAGTTATAAGAGTCGAGGGACATGAAAGGGAAGCAGTGGTTGGGAAGGGAGTAAGACAGGGTTGTAGCCTCTTCCCGGTGTTATTCAATCTGTATATTGAGCAAGCAGTAAAGGAAGCAAAAGAAAAATTCGGAGTAGGTATTAAAATCCATGGAGAAGAAATAAAAACTTTGAGGTTCGCCGATGACATTGTAATTCTGTCAGAGACAGCAAAGGACTTGGAAGAGCAGTTGAACGGAATGGACAGTGTCTTGAAGGGAGGATATAAGATGAACATCAACAAAAGTGAAACGAGGATAATGGAATGTAGTCGAATTAAGTCGGGTGATGTTGAGGGTATTAGATTAGGAAATGAGACACTTAAAATAGTAAAGGAGTTTTGCTATTTGGGGAGCAAAATAACTGATGATGGTCGAAGTAGAGAGGATATAAAATGTAGACTGGCAATGGCAAGGAAAGCGTTTCTCAAGAAGAGAAATTTGTTAACTTCGAGTATAGATTTAAGTGTCAGGAAGTCATTTCTGAAAGTATTTGTATGGAGTGTAGCCATGTATGGAAGTGAAACATGGACGATAAATAGTTTGGACAAGAAGAGAATAGAAGCTTTCGAAATGTGGTGCTACAGAAGAATGCTGAAGATTAGATGGGTAGATCACATAACTAATGAGGAGGTACTGAATAGGATTGGGGAGAAGAGGAGTTTGTGGCACAACTTTACCAGAAGAAGGGATCGGTTGGTAGGACATGTTCTGAGGCATCAACAGATCACCAATTTAGTATTGGAGGGCAGCGTGGAGGGTAAAAATCGTAGGGGGAGACCAAGAGATGAATACACTAAGCAGATTCAGAAGGATGTAGGTTGCAGTAGGTACTGGGTGATGAAGAAGCTTGCACAGGATAGAGTAGCATGGAGAGATGCATCAAACCAGTCTCAGGACTGAAGACCACAACAACAACAACAACAACCTGTTTGTTCCAGTCATTACACGCTGTTGGTTGGTTGTTGAAATATTCAGAGTTGTTGTTCATTAGTGCTGGTTAACGTCTATGCTTGACATCCATAGGTAACCACTGGCCTAATGATAACTTCATATATATTCTCATTTTGAACTGTTGCTATATCATCCCAGATGTCTTTAGCTTTTTAAATGTATGATAACATCTATGGCCACTTAAAGTACAGACTTTTAATTCAATGGTCATGGAGTTTACTTTATTAATATTTGCCTCTAGGTAGTCAAATTCCTCTACATGCTGAAAATTAAAACCTGCAGCTGACGAGACCATCCAGGTTATTTTTCCCTGTTGTATAGAGTTTCATGTATTTAGTTCTCGAGTCTTTAATTTCCTGTCCTCTGTGTTTTGCAACTTCTTTCAGTTCCACCATTAATTTCTCCAATGACATCCTTCATTTATAAATAACTGCAATGTCATTAAGTTCAAGGTCCTTATTCCTTTGTGCCCAGATATTTGTGGTTTTCATGTAACTGCTTCTAAGCTCAAATCAAAAAGCATTGTGGAAAAGCCTCATGTATTATTTACTGATATTGAAACAGTCTGTTAACTCCTCATCCACTCTCACCATTACCTTAGTACCAGCCAAGGTTGCCTTAGTAACCAATATATATTTGGATGGTGTACTAAGCAGTTTTCTATCTTCCCTATTGTCATTAAAGGCCTGACTGAAGTCCATGAAGGTATTGTTGAGTTCTATATTATATTCACATGCTTTTTTCCTGTATTTGTCTCAGTACAAATACCTGGTCCACACTCTATCTATTAGCTCTAAAGCCACTCTGATGATCACCCAATACATCTTCCACATATGGTACTAATCTGTCATATAGAACTGCAATTTAAACCTTGTACGCCACAGTCGACGGAGTGACCTCTCTGGAGTTAGAGAAACATGTCTTGTTACCTTTCTTATGTATGGGCTGGATTGCATCTGTAGTCCATTCTTTTGGAATTCTTTCCTGATTCCAGATTAAAGAATAAGTTTGTGTATCTATTTGTGTAAAGTAATGCCTCCTCTCTTTAACAACTCAACAATGCAAGAGTAGGCTCTTCTATTTTTGGTCCTACTGTATTGGGATATCAGGTGCTCCCCATCAGTGCCATCAACTTCCTGCATTTCTTGAAAATATTCTCTCCATCTGTCCATCACTTTCCCCTTTTACGTCAACAGGTTTCCATCCATCCTTGCAGCCTATTAGTTTAGGTCTATAACCTCATGTTTCTTCTTTTAACTTCCTATAAAACTTTCTACTCTCATTCCTATTATAATGCTCTTTCACATCTTCTATCTTCCTTGCTAAGGCTTCATTTTTCTGCATACCCTTGCCACTGTGTCCTCTTTCTATTATACATAGCCTGGTTAATTTTCATATTTTATTGGAGAGATTTTAATCTTGCTTCTTCTTTCTGTTGCACCACGTGTCTACATCATCATTGTACCCTCCTCATTTCTAGCTCTTCTGGATTGTGCTGTTACATCCTTTGCCACAGTTATGATAAAATTTTTATACATTCCCATTCCTTATCGATGACGTTATTGTTCTCAATTACCTGCAATTTTTGCTTCAGTTTAATCTGATATTCAAAAGCTGATCTCTATCTGCCATTTTTTCTACATTCCAGTTCAGAATTCTTATAGTTTCTCCTTCATATGCCCTAGCAGTATATGACATAGCTCCATTCAGTAATCCAAAACTACTCTCCAAAGTTGTGCATTCAATTAATGACTCAACAATTAGAAATTTCAGAGAAAATCTTCAGCAGTTAGACTGGGATGAGGTGTACAAGGAACCGACGCTAATTTAAAATATAACTTATTTCATGATACACTTGTAAGAGAATTTGAAAACTGGTTCCCCAAGAAAGTAGTTAAATCTAATCATAAGAAACTATGCAAAAAACCTTGGCTTACTAAAGGAATAAAAATATCTTGTAACCACAAAAGGGAACTGTATCTAACAACAAGAAAGAGTAATGGCCCAGAAACAGCCAAATATTATAAAAACTACTGTGCTACATTAAGAAAGGTTATTAAAAAGTCCAGAAGCATGTGCATCATGTCTGAGATTAATACCTCTGATAACAAAATCAAAACAATTTGGAATATTATTACAAGGGAGACAGGACAACCAAGAGTACATGATGACGGCATCACCATCAAAGCAAATGGAAACTTGATAAACAACAAGCCGGAAGTCGAAAACATTTTGAATAATCATTTTTTAAATGTTGTTGAGAAAATAGGATCTAAATGTTCATTAGAAGAAGCAAGGCAGTTAATGGAAGAGGCCTCACCCACACCATTTGATACAATTGGAATTCCACCCACCTCTCCATCTGAAATTAGGAAGGTAATAAACTCTCTCAAGAATAAAAGCTCACATGGGATTGATGGCATTTCCAACAGGATAATAAAGGCTTGTTCCCAAGAAATAAGTGGGATTCTTAGCCCCATATGTAATAGCTCTCTGAAGCAGGGTATTTTCCCAGATAGACTGAAGTATGCCATTGTTATACCACTGCATAAAAAAAGGGGATACGTCTGATGTCAACAACTACCGCCCAGTCTCTCTTCTGACTGCCTTATCTAAAATTCTTGAAAAAGTAATGTATTGTAGAGTAGCTTCACACCTTTGTAAAAATAAAGTTTTAACAAAACGTCAGTTTGGTTTCCAGAAGGGTTTTTCAACAGAAAATGCTATACATACTTTCAATAATGAAATATTAAATGCTCTGAGTAACCGGAAGTCACCTGTTGGGATTTTTTGTGATCTATCAAAGGCTTTTGATTGTATAAATCATGGAATACTTCTAGATAAGCTCAAGTACTGTGGTATGAATGGGACAGTGTTCAAATGGTTTAAATCAAACCTAACTGGAAGAGTGCAGAAAGTTGAAATAAACAGTTCACATAATATGCAAAAAACTGATGATTTGTCAAACTGGGAAACAGTCAAGAATGGGGTGCCACGAGGTTCGGTCTTGGGTCCTCTGCTGTTCTTAATACATATTAATGACTTGCCATTCTATATTCACGAAGATGCAAAGCTGGTACTTTTTGCCAATGGTACAAGTATAGCTATCACACCCGACAGACAAGAATTAACTGGTGAAATTGTAAATGATGTTTTTCAGAAAATCATTAAGTGGTTCTCTGCCAATGGGCTCTCATTAAACTTTTACAAAACACAGTATATACAGTTCCACACAGTAAATGGAATGACCCCATTAATAAATATAGACTTCGATCAGAAATCCGTAGCTAAGGTAGAATATTCAAAATTTCTAGGTGTATGCATTGATGAGGGGTTGAACTGGAAAAAACACACTGAGGATCTGCTGAAACGTTTGAGTTCAGCTACTTATGCTATTAGGGTTATTGCAAATTTTGGCGATATACATCTGAGTAAATTAGCTTACCATGCTTATTTTCATTCTCTGCTCTCGTATGGCATCATATTCTGGGGTAACTCATCATTGAGTAAAAGAGTGTTCATTGCACAAAAGCGTGTAATCAGAATAATTGCTGGAGCTCATCCAAGATCATCCTGCAGACACTTATTTAAAGAGCTAGAAATCTTCACTGTAGCCTCACAATATATATATTCACTTATGAAATTTGTTATTAACAATCCGAACGAATTCAAAAGTAATAGCAGTGTACATGGCTACAACACTAGGAGAAAGGATGATCTTCACTACTCAGGGTTAAATGTAACTTTGGCTCAGAAGGGGGTAAATCATGCTGCCACAAAAGTCTTTGGTCACTTACCTAATAGCATCAAACATCTGACAGATAGCCATATAGGATTTAAAAGGAAATTAAAAGAATTTCTTAATCGCAACTCCTTCTACTCATTAGATGAATTTTCGAATATAGTAAGTGGGTAATTTCCCAACCTAAAAAAAAAAAAAAAAAAAAAAAAAAAAAAAAAAAAAAAAAAAAAACCTGACACGTTCCACATCATTACGAAGTGTCATATTCATGATCTATGGAACAAGTACTAATCCAATCTAGCAATTCTTTGTCTCATTTTTGCAGCTACAAGGTAGTGGTCCAAGTCTGAGTTTGCTCCCTAAAACATGTATACAGTTTTATTGTCACTTGCCCATCCTGTGGATACAAATAGTTGGTCAGTATGATTGTATCGTCCATTCCTGGAATTTTCCAGATCCGTTGGCGAACATTTTTTCTCAGGAAATGTGCTTGATGCTTTAAAACCATTGCCAGCCATAAACTGTGCCACTCATAGCCCACTACTACTTTTTCCCTATGCAAACTTCCCTTACCTAAAAGGGACTGGAAAGGGTTTTTCTTTTCCAGGCTTTGCAATATAATCTGCCAGGACTGCTCTTGAGACATGTGAAGGTATCCTTCCGAAGACTTCATGCAACTGATCATAAAAGCTATCCACCAGGTCCTCATCTGATCCTTTTGTTGGAGTTTATATGTTTACAGAAGTCGTATTATGGAATCTTCCTTTTATTCTGATGGTGCATGTTCTGTCGTTATATGGCATAAAGACAAGGATAGATTTTCGTAAATTTTTTTCTACACTGAACCCAACACCATGATCTTCATGTCTATCATCCCTCTCCGAATAAAGTAACGTAAAATTTTGCTTCCACATCTCTCCTTCATCCTTCCCTTGCAGCAGGGTACCTGTATTCTATGTTTGAAATTTAAGGATCCTACTCATATCCTTGTTCCTTAACTTATTTTGCCTTTGGGACGGCAGTTTGACTTTCTCTGTTAAGTTAATCACAACAATATTTTTTTTTTATTTTTTTATTTTCCCCAAGGCATTGGTGTTGACTCTGCTCATCTCCCTATTCTTTGGATCTCCTACTCTCATCTGCCCTGACCCTGTTTTCACTGGGGTTGTGTACCCGCAGGGTTGCTCGGTTTTGACTTTTGAGTTTAGCAAGTAGCATATCTAATTTGACAGTGTCAGAAGCTTTGCTGAAATACAAAAAGTACATAACAGCTACCTCTTTTTTGTCCATAGCTTGTTATAGTTTGTCAGTCACTTTTCTAAGGGCAGTCATCGTGCTGTGATTTTCCGGGAACCAGACTGGTATTCATCCAGAAGTTTATTTAGCATTAAGTAATTTGTACACTGATAATGAATTATGTATTCTAAAGACTTAGATAATCATATGCTAAGGGGCCTGTAGTCGGAGGGTTCTGTGGCAAATTCCCTTTTGGGTAGAGGTTTTATGAGTCCCTGCTTACAGGCTGTTTGGAAGATGCTGGAGGTCAGAGAACAGTGAAAATATCCATTATTATGGGCAGTTATGGATATATGAGGAAACTGAACATTTGCTTTGTAATATTGTTGTGTCTTGCAGCTGTCAAAGGGTGATTTGCCCAGTTGACTTCCTCACTGTGTTAAGGCTTACTGGCTGCAGAAAAATTCTTTTCATTTGTACCAACCACTGATACTTCAAGGGAATCGATGGTTTTCAGTCCTTTTGTGACAGTGAAGTAGAGATGTAGGCATTGCTAAACACTCATTTATAGCCTCAGTAGGAGCTAGAAGTTCAGCTGCGGATTTGGGTATGCCTATTCCTAGATTTTTCCACAAGATGGAGGGCCTATGAATGCCCTCAGTTAACAAGTGGGCATTCCTGAGTTTTGCATTTCTCACAGACTGACGGATTCAGTTGCGTAGTCACTTGTGGGCAAGATGATTTTCAGAGTTTGGGTGCCATTTATATTTGCTGTGTTCTATGTCCGTGATACTCCTGATTTCTACAGCTTTTATTGGAGCATTCTTCTTCTTCTTCTTCTTCTTCTTCTTCCAAATGGCGTACTTTGGACCATGCTTGTTCAACTGTTGGGCATTGATCTTTGCCCAGTACCGTTGCATCCTCTGCCGATGTAACTCCTTCCTTTCTTCTGTCCAGGGGGTACCTTTCCTTTGGAGCTTTCCCTAAAATTGTTGGACTTCCTTCAGGGCATGTCTCACAGACTGCCTGTTCTGGAGAGCAGTTATTCAGTTATTGTCAGTTCTTTAATATCGTTTTCAGTTTTTGTCAGCCAGGTGGTGTGAACCTTCTTGTTTTGCCAGAAGGTGAACAGACAGTTGGTCAATCTGTTTGGAGGCAATCTTGTAACATGGCTATAGAAAGCTACCCTTCTTTTTCTTGCGCAGTCAGAGAGCCTCTTGATATGTTCATAGAGCTCCGAGTTATGCCGTCTTCTGAATTCCCTATCTTCTTCTACTGGACCTCTAGGATCTTCCTGAGGTTTGTCCTCTCTCTGACTTCCAATTTCTCCATTAGACCACTCCGGTTCATGGAAAGACATTCCATGGCACAGGGCTCCTGGTCATATGACTGATGTGTAGTGCTTAAGTTTCAGGTTGTGTGATTGGCATTTTTCGTTGTAGGTGTTCATAGTCAGTCAGTAGGCTAGTTCCAACTTGTTGACTCTCATGGATAAAGACGTTTTTTCTGATAAGTTGTGTTCAATCTGTTCACCAAGATACTTAAACTTTCTGTCCTTTTGATGTTCCCCTTGTCTAGTAACATCTCTCTGTTAGCTTCTTTGATGTTGGTGAAGAACTCTGTTTTCTCCAGCGACACTTGAGGATCCACTTTGGCTGCCTGTTTTCTGAGGCAGTTTACCTGCATTGTTGCCAGTTCAAGACAATCAGCAATCAGTGCCATGTCATCTGCAAAAACCAAGCAATCTACAATCAGTCCTTCGTTCTTACGGCCCAGGTAGACACCACTCTGAACACCCAAATTGATTAGTTCCTTGCGCCATTCTCTCACAACCTTTTCGAGGCAGTTGAAGAGAAGTGGGGACAGTCCATCCCTTGTCTCACTCCACTTTTTATTTTGAAGCTTTCTAAGATCTCACCTCTAAATTCGACCTTGGAATGGATGTTGGTCAATGTTTCTAGAATGAGTGTGCGGGTTTTGTTGTCTAGATCTAGTTCCTGGAATATGTTAAGCATTTCTCTATCAACGGAGTCATAGGCCTTCATGAAATCAACAAAGGTGACGACCAGCTTGTGGCTTCTCATCTTGGAATTTGCCAGTATAGTCTTAAGGTTGAAGATCTGTTCAGCGCAGGATCGGGTCTTCCTGAAGCCTCCGAGTTGACTATCCAGTTGATCTTCTGCCCTTGTTGGTAATGCCTTGGAGAGAATTTTGTATGTTACCAGGACAAGAGACATTCCATGGTAGTTGTTCAGATCAGTAAAATCTCCCATTTTGTGAAGCAGTTGGATCAGAGACATGTTCCAGTCAGATGGTAATTTCTCTGTTTCCCAGATGTCCTGGATTATCTTGGTGAGCTTTCCCATGGCATTGCTTCCAGCACATTTCCTGAGTTCATCAACGATAGAGTCCTCTTCAGCTGTCTTATTATTCTTTAGAAGTTGAATGATTTGCCCAACTTCTTCGAGTGAAGGAGGCAGTGAGTCCGGGTTTGGTGTGGTTTGTTTATAGTCGAAGTCTTCGCTGGGTGGATCACAGTTGAGTATGTTTCTAAAGTACACATGATCTGTCTGGAATTCACCCAAGTTGGTGTTAGGTGAAATCCAAGTCTTCATGACCAAGCACGGAGCATTGTTATTGTATAAATAATTGAGTCTCTCATTGAAGTTAGATACTGTATGGTTTATGTCAAATGTATTTCCTGCGATTGCCTATCAAGATAGTCAGAGGCGTCAGCTGTAAGCTCAGACATATTCAAGCACTTCAGATGTATAGAAGTGGTCACCTACTATTTGTTCTTACTCCACATTAAGGTTGTCTTGAGCACCAAAGGGATGCACAATCCTGCAGCTAAAATTTTTGATTACTTACCTGGCAATATAAAATAAATGTCTCACAGAGGGCAAAATAAAATTTGAAAACAAACTGAAAAAGTTTCTCCTTGACAGCTCCTCCTATTCCGTAGAAGAATTTCTTTATTGTATTGTGCAAAAGGTGGTGAATAGGAATTACTAACTCACAACTCTGTGTTTCATAATAATAATAATAATAATAATAATGAACAAGAAAACATAAATGTTCAGCACGAGGCCATATTTACAATTTAATTTCCCAAGTGACTCATTTCGCAGCAGCATGATTTATTGTGCAAATGACCCAGGGAACATAAAACTACCTAAAGACTATTGGTCTCTCATTTGAAAGTAAAATATGCTGCTATGAATGTACTTGAGGGGAAGAATCATTTTGTTATTATCTCTCTGGAACTACTTTTGCTGACACACATAGCTTATGTCAGATACAGGCAATACTGTGAAGATGAGGAGAAAGTGGCTGAGGACGAACTGAGGAAACAGCAAGAACAGGAAAAAGAAAAACTGTTGCAAGCAAGTATAAAGTGTAAGTGCATAAAAAAGTAAATATGGAACACGCTGAACAGGAATTGAAGAAAATGAAAGAAGAATAAAAGGAGCAAAGATTGACTGTTGAAAGGATAATGGACAATGCAAAAAAAGTGCTTTAAAGAAGTGGTAAATGACTTGGTTGGAATTAGTGTGGCCCAATCAGTCTTGGAGAGTGAACACTCTTCGCAACACTGCAAAAGTTAGAGAACAAGAATTAAAGAAAATTAAAGATGTGAAAAGATACAAAAGCAGTTGATAAGTGAAAAAGCGGTGTTAAAACTTTTTTTTTCCAAGGAAGTAAAAGCAAAGTGAGATGAATGGCGTAATTTTTTAAAAATGCTTGATGGTTTTCCACGTTACATTTAGTAATGAACTTTTTTAAACATTGTGTCCGTATTACTCAGAAAATAGTACTATACAGGTATACTTTAAAGCTTTTTCTTGTTTTAGGTATATTAGTGCTGAATAGGAGCATGACAATATTGTTATAATAAATTTCAATGACTTTCCTGGCTATTATTATTATTATTACATTACACTGTTTGCAATTTTGTTATAAATCATTAAATATGTGTGAGCTGGCTGGCTGTGAGGACGGTGCAGGCCAGATTTTAAAAAAATGCTTTTGACCCTTCATTCACAATGAGAAATTTGAGTCAGTATTTAGTCTGCTTTTATGTCTAAATCAGTAAAATCAGTTTTTGCAATCAAAATGGTCATTAAGTCAGAAAGTTTAGTCTTCAGTTTGGTTTCCATCCCTCTCATTGCTGAAAGTATGTATCATCATCACGGAAATACTTTACATATATTAAGATAGAAGACCTATTGATCCAGTCTTATTGTTGCTATCACATTATATTTGTACCACATTATGCCCTTTGGCAACTGCTTAAATTTACTGGTCCTTTGAGTTACGTATTGATTGAAACTATCTTTCATGGGTGAGTCTGAGACTGCAGGAGAAATTTTGAAGACAGTGCTCATTTACCACAACTGACACAGAGCAGGAGTTCTTCCAATGAAACTTACAATTCTGTACCATCCATTGAGGAATTTATCACATATGTTACATATTTCTTTGTTATACAGTAATATACCAGCAGTTGATATTACATTTGTGCTCTGTGAGTATAATTTCTTTGTGTTGAATCATTCTATGTGCATATTTAATTTCATGTAGGTAGTGTTAACTGTTAACAATACTAAAGCTATTTTAATTATGTAAGGAACATTTTAAACAAAGCTGGTGGATTTGAAGGTCATGTACAGTTAGTTAAATGCAGCCTTGTCTCTGTTCTTCCAGGATCTGTTCCAGTTTGGAGATGTAGATGGGAAGTTATATGATGCTAAATTACAGCATCCTTTAGGAGTTGCTTGGTGTCCAAGGAATGAAACACTATATGTGGCAGACTCTTACAACCACAAGATAAAAGCTATCTCAATTTCAACTAATTTCTGTAAAACCTTTGCTGGTAGTGGAAAATCTGGTGACTCAGTTGGACCCATAGGTGATAATTCAGTTCAGGTAATGTGAGGCTGTCATTTGTTTAACTTTACCATTAACATTCAACAGATAACCTGAAAATCCAGTCTTATGAATTGCGGAAGGTTATCTATGAAAATATTCGTATAATATCTACAAATTAAATTATTCTTTCTTCAAATGCAATCTGCAGTGAAATTCATGGAAGACCATTCAAAACTGTAATTCTTATATTAATATTAATGAAGTGGCTGAGCCAATAACCATTCAAACTACTTACATGCCTTTGTTCAGGTAAATCCATTTTAATGACACACAAATTATGGCAGTCATATAACTCTGAATAACAAACCATTTTGCACGATATCCAGTACTTGTTCTTACTTTTGAGCACCCAATGTGAGTCTGTTTACAGAGTTTGCAGAGATGGTTTGACACTGTATGTATGCAACGTAACATATTTATAGGTTGCAGTGTATGAAAGTAGGCGCCATTCTGTGTCTGCCGGTTTGATGTGAGTGAATGCATGCAATGTGTTTCAGGGTCCAGAAGATGTGTGAATCTCAGGTCGATCAATTTGCCAAGCAGTCAAAGTGGTTCAGATGGCTCTGAGCACTGTGGGACTTAACGTCTGTGGTCATCAGTCCCCTAGGACTTAGAACTACTTAAACCTAACTAACCTAAGGACATCACACACATCCATGCCCAAGGCAGGATCCGAACCTGCGACCGTAGCGGTCAGCAGTCAAAGTGTTTCGCCATACACAAGCTATGCTAATAATGAGTCCAAGTCCCTTTTGTAAGTAGTATCAAGGCCAAGCAAGGTTGCATGTATTTCAGTTGTCCAGATGGCGGTGTGACTCATTAATGCAGACTTTTAAAACAGTGTCTTCATTAGCCGTGATGGAGCATGCCACAGAATTTGCTGAGTTGATTAAATAACTCCAATATGAATTGTCAGCTTCAGTCCGTAGTAATATGCAGCAGACAACAGAAGCAAGAAACCCAGTTTTGAATGAAAGCAAAGACTAACTTATTCACAACAGGTATAGCTTCTGACCAATAAACACCCAGAAAAAATGTTTTGATACCAGACAAGTTGGTGCTGTAACACAAGGGTGTAAACAGAGACCCTAGAATATAGATGCTGTCGAAAGCACACCTGTAGGAAGCGAGTGGCAGACCTTCCATTGAAAATGTCACAATATAGTTTGACCTCAGAACCAACAACATCGAAAAGTTGTAATTGAAGGCTGAACAATAAATTGTGTAATAGCTTCTGAAGGTCAAAATCAGTAAAATTTGTCACACTATTAATACATGACATACAGTTGGCAAGTATGGTGCTTATACCTGAAATGTGGCAGATGTCTTTGCTGAACAGTAAATTTCAGGTGGTTGTACTGCTGTGGTGGACTTATCTTAAGGTATAGATAATTGGCTTGTGATTGGTAAATATTGTATCATCTCTGGCCGCTAACTGTTATTGAAAGTACCTGATTGGTTTATACACCAACAGAAGCTCACGATCATAAGCACCACATTTCCCTTGAGAACTGGAGAACTTGTATGTGAAGGCAAGTGGTTGCCACATGCCATTAGCTTGGTACGGCAACACTGTGCCAGGAGCTGTCTGACTGGCTTCAACTACTAATGCAAGTGGTGCACCCAATGCAGGATGTGTCAGGAGAGCATAATTTTCAAGGATTTACTTTGCTGCATTAAAAGCAAAACTCATCTCATCTGTCCAGTGAATGGATGAATTTCCCCTAGTTTCAATCCAGTAAGTGTTGCAGTTAGTGGTTCTTACTACTTGGATGAGTGGGAAAATGTCACTGGTAAAAATTCTGTATCCCCAAGAAACATTGTAGCTCCTTTGTGGTTTCTGCCCATGTGTTCTTCACGATAGCTTCCACTTTCTCTGGTAGCTGCAGTGATACTGCAGGCAAAATTAAATGTCCCGAAAAGGTGATCTGAGGTTTACCAAAAATGGGGTTCAACAGCACACTGCAATGGTCTAGGCATTTAAAAATCTCCATCAGCTGTTGCTGATGCTACGCTGTTGTGACTGGAAAGATGAGAGTATTGTCTAAGTATTCAATGCAGATTGACAGTCCCTGCAGCACTGAGTCAGTGAACTTCTCCATGGTTGAGTGGCATTCCACAAACAGAGGGTCATTTAAAGACTTTCAAATAAGCTGAGTGGAGTGATTATAGTAGTTGTTGGATTGTCTTTGTTTGCTACAGGATTTTTTTGTAAAAGCCTTTACACAGTTCAGTGCACTAAACACAGTTGCACCATTAAGAGCATAATTGTAGACCCTTAATACCGACATTGCATATCTCTTTGGAATTGTTATTGCATTCAGCATATTATAGTAATCACCACACGAGTGCCACACACCAACATGTATGGGTACCAAATGCAGAGGTGAACAAGAAGGTTGAATTTCTTAAACTCCGCCTTTGTGATCACAAAACGATTGGGAGCTGAACATCTAGGATAGCAGGAAACTGGCAGGCCATCAGTAGTTTTGATGAAATGCACAGTGTTGTAATGTAACTTCCTTGGCAGACGAAGTGGCTGGATTACAGCTGAAAACTGGTCAAGCAACTCAGTGTATCTGCTTTCTGCTGCCTCCACTAGCTTAGCACTTTGAGCCACTGTACTGCATCGGGACCCAGCAGTAGACACTTCAGTGACACTGTCGACAGTCCGTGCATTTGCTACATCTGATCTAGACAAAGGTGCGATGCAACTCCAAGCCCAGCTCAATAAGTCCCATACTATAACTGGCTGTTGATCAGATATTAGTGACAGAAAGGCAGAACAAAGTTAGTGACTGCCAATTATACAGGAAAATGTGTAAATCTGAGACTGCATCCAAAAGGAATTTTCACCCAATCTCCTGGTCACTAGTATAGAGACACTGAGAGACTGTCCAGCAATCAGATGCGCCCCTCCATCTGACTCCTACGGTCATTTCAGTAGGTGTGATGTGAGTTGCACTTGCACGCTTGGTTCCCAAATTTCTGGTGATAACAACATGTTGTAGGTGACTGCTCTGCATAGTTTAGAACCAACAAGTTCATTCTGAAATGACTGTGTGATCTTCTGTGGTAATGATGTCTATCACTGACGTGACTCCATTGAGCCACCAGTTCACTCATTTGACTAGCCAGAACATCACTTTGTCTGACAGACAATTGTAATCTGTCCATGTCACTGCCAATGATGTGGCACTGTTGCACAGTGGCACTACATTAGTGATTGATGATGCTGTTATTTCATTCTGAATCCTGTCAGTCAGATCAATGGTGATGTCCAAGGGCATTTCTGTCTGAGATACCACTATGGCTTTAACCTGAGATAGAAGATAGCTACTTCAGTGTGAACTAAGTAGTATGTTTGGTATAGTTCCTACATTGAATTTACTATGCAGTTGCCTCAGATATTGTGCCAACTTCCTGCCTCCAATGTCATCTTGCATTAACACATGATGCAAGCATTCCTCTTTGATGCAGACACTTGGTGAACCAACTCTGTTTTCAGTTTATTGTTTGAATTGTGTGCAGGAGCTAATGTGATTATGTTTTCAACTTTGGCCAAATAGTGGTGATTTTGCCTCCATAGTGAAAATTTTGTTCCACCTGTGCAAACCAAAGCACCAGATTGTGAGGGCAGAATGGCAGTAATCATACAGCAGGTGATGACATTGTAGGACCTTCAGTGCCCATTCATATAACTCTTGAGTAACAACCATTTATTTACAGATACATGTTGAGGATAAGTAATATTTTGAGACATGTAAATTACAGTAAATTAACACTATGAAAGATGTGTGTCTATTAAATGAAGAAGTTCTCACTGTCTGCTCACACGGAGCATCACTGCCGAATCAAGAGGTCTCTGGCAGCTGGCCGGTGCAAATTCATTGACAAATACGAAACACTGTAGGTGACTGTCTTATGTGCTGCAGATATTATCTACAGGGTGAAAAGTATTTAAACAGACAAACTCAGGGAGGTTATAGGGGACATCAAAACAAATATTTTTCCATAATGTCATTTTTTCCTATGAGGATTATTTAAACCGGTAGAGGAAGATTTCTCTGGCGGCAAATTAATTAAACCAACAAACATGTTTCCATTTTTTTTATGACCAAGAGACAACACATTAACACAACCAATTTCGATTACAGTAGATTTTCAAAAATGCCTCCATTGACACGTAAACAAAGGTTGCACTGTCAGATCATGTTCTGATTGACACAGGAAAAAATTCCAGGACTATTCTGAATTGTTCCTGCTACTGCTACTATCCGGGCAATCAGATCCTCTTCTGATGCAACAGGAATTGCGTAAACAAGGTTGCGCATCTCTCCCCACACAAAAAAGTCCAGAGGGGACATATCTGGGGATTGAGCAGGCCATGGTACAGGACCACCTCTGCCACCTCTCTTCTGGGAACCTTCGGTCCAGGAATCGACGCAAATGACAACTGAAATGTGGCAGCGCCCCGTCATGTTGGAACCACATGCATTATCTTGTAGGGATCGGGACGTCTTCCAGCAATTCTGGCAATGCTCTGGCGAGAAAATTGTAATAGTGCCTGCCATTCAATGGCCTAGGTAGCAGATACGGCCCAATTAAATGATCCCCAACAACATCGACCCACACATTAACAAAGAACCGCACTTGATGAGCGCTATTAACTGTGGCATGTGAGTTATCCTCACTCCAAATATGCGAATTGTGCATGATGAAAACTCCATCACGGCCGAATGTTGCTTCATCGGTAAACAACACAGAGGATGGAAATGCATTTCACACGGTTCCAGGTACCACTGCGAAAACTGTGCTCTTGGTGCATAATCAACTGGTTCCATGTTGTGGACATGCTGTAAGTGAAATGGATATTACAACTGCTCTCGGAGGACTGTTCTTACATTCACCTGATTTGTCCCCATGTTACGTGCAGTTGGATGAAAGCTCATTGAAGGATCGCGGTCCACATGCTGCAAGACAGCTTCTTCGAGTTGCAGCATTCTTACCGTGCGACGGCGTCCCTGTCCAGGTAATCTGCTAAATGACCCGGTCTCATGCAGATGTTGGTACACAGCAGCAAAGGTCGTGTGATGCGGGATACGGCGATTAGGATATTGTTGTTGATAAACCCGCTGTGCAGCTCATCCATTGTGGTGTGCTACGTAGTACGCACCAACCACATCATTGTACTCACTCTAGGTGTATATCTCCATTAGTAAACAGAGACAATGCACTATTACACTGGTGGACAGCAGTTTCGTACAACTGAAGAGCATAATACGCCCTCTAACAGCTGAAGATCGTAATACGGCCTCTAAAAACTGAAGAGCGTAATACGGCCTCCACTGGTTTAAATAATCCTCATAGGAAAAAATGACATTAGGGAAAAATATTTGTTGTGATGTCCCCTACAACCTCCCAGAGTTTGTCGGTTTAAATACTTTTCACCCTGTATGTGTTAACTTGTGTAGTGTTTAAAGCTGTGCTCAGGATTCACATTGGAATATCACAGTGAAGTGACAACCGAAAATAGACCAATTTTCCTTGTGGAAGTTTATGTTAGAAGATATCAAGGAAATTATTCAATTACATTGTATGAAGCAACTTTGCATAACTTTAATATTACGACCACTTTGTTTGAGGCTTATTCATTCAATAGAGTTATAGACTTAATAGAACTTCTTCATTTAATAGACACATCTTTCATAGTGTTAATTTACTGCAATTTACATGTCTCAAAATCTTACTTATCCTCAACATGTATCTGCCATTCTGGCCTCACAATCTGGTGCAATGCCTTCTCATTGTTTTCAGTTTTGTGTTATCTGTGGCATGTTAGCTCTGTAGGTGCCAAACTACTAAAATCAGAGGTTTCGGGTTCAGTCCGCAGTTGGTCCTAGGAATTTTTTTGTCCCTTACCACTTCTTTCACCTTGCTTAGTAAAACTGGTGTCAACATGAAGGTTGATTTACCACCACAGGGTGTCAAATCAGCCTTCATGCTGACACCAGTTTTACTTTTTTTGTAAACACCATATAGAGAATGCTGTTTTTCTGTCTTAACATTTCCTGTGTGCTGTAAAACTACTATAATGTTTGATTTTGATGAAGCATTATTGTACTACCTTTGGAGAAAATTGGAGGTATTACGGGAAATTAAAAAGCTGTTTGTGGCATTTAATGTAGAAGAACCAGAAAAAGGGGTTGGTATCCTGTTGCATACTGTTTTCTCCACATCCACACTTATCTGAGGGTAGATGGAAATTTTAAATAATATGGAATATTGTACAGTGTCCCAGGGATATGACAGGAACAATCATTTGAAGCAAAAAAGTCAGTGGACATATGCCCTATTCCAATTGGTTTCCAAAATAGAACACATTTAATGTTCTGTATTATTCAATACAGGAAAATGATATTGAAATTGAACTTTACATGCCCACACGGTAGTATGGTCTCGAGGTTAGTCTAGTGTGATATCTGTTGTATCAGTATCTATTAGCAGTGACAGAAAACACGAAGAATAAACAGCTACTGCGTGGCAATAGTAGTCAGCGTGGGACCGGGATGATGCTGTCATTGCTGGAGTACTGGTTATTCTTCATGTTTTACTCTCCTTGCTAACACATATTGATAAAACAAATACCACATTAGACAAGTTTGAGGCCATTCTATCAAATGGGCACGTAAAAATCCACTGAAAAATCTTTTTTTTTAATTGAATAATGTAGGAAGTAACTAACAATGTGCTTTAAATGTGTTCCATCTTGGAAACCATTCAGAATAAGGCATTTATGCGTATGAATTTTTTTGCTTCAAACGATAGTCCCCGTCATAACGCTGATATTTGACCATCCTTTCTGGGACACCATTGGTGTGAAAAATGGAAGTTAGGGGTGGAGGGTGAACTTCTTTTCCAATCTGACCACAAGCTCCTCCAGTCAAAGTATATTAAGCTGGTCTGTATATGGAGGAGGAGGGAAAAGAAGCAGCAGAGATTGAAGAAATGTAGAGATCAAAACAAAGAAGCTGGAAATTTGACTGTATTATTCACAGTATGTAAACTGAAGATGAAGAGGGGAAAAAAAGAAAGGATAGGGAGGGGATCGCTGCAGTCAACTGCACTGGGACGTTACGTGGAATCAGTGGCAACGAGTGAAAATGTATACTGGACTGGGGTTCAAACCAGGTATCTCCTGCTTACTAGGCAAATGCGTTAACCATTGTGCCATCCAGGACACAGCGTTATTGTGGCTGCGTGGACTATCTCAGCATGCCTCACACACTACAAATATTGTTAAGGAGGAATGAGTGTGAGTGTTCCAAAATAATTGAAGCAACCAGTGCAAGAGTTGGTATTGTCTGCTGTACACAACATTCATATTGCCACTTGTGCTGACTAATACTTTATTTACTGGATTACCTCATTTACTGGATTACCTCATAAAATAATTCTAAAAGACAACCTAAAATTTTCAAGTAAGGTAGCACCTTGTTCTTCAAATCAATGAAATGTGAGATTCTTCCTTGTGCAAAACGTGCTGAACTAAGCTTTCTAATCAGTTTATGTGGTGACTGAAGTTTAGTTCATAACTGGACAATGTGCAGGGTGAGTCATGAGGAAAGGTACATACTTTGAAGGGTGACAGTATTAGTGATTCTAACAAAAAACTTCATATGAACATGTGCTATACTCCAAATGGTTTCTGAGATTACACATTTAATGTACATTGCTATTTATTATCTGTGCTATTCATTTTCTGTATTATTCAAGCATTGTCATTGTTTACAATATATGACAGTAATGCAGAGAAAGTTCAGATGAACAATTTGATACAGTACACTTGTGGTCTATCAAATCAGAAAACTACCTCAAATTGGCCTACAAAATCTTCCTGAAAAACAGCCCATGAACGTCACGTGTGATTTTCAGTATTCTCATACCCTCTTTGTACAAACTATTAATCCAATAGAAAAAATGAATAGGACTTTTTTTGTAGGAAATTTAATATAATTTAATATTATCCTGTAGAACATTTCCGGCGGAGGGTGCAGTTTTTGAGTTATTCAAGAAAAATGTACAAAAGTTATATAAAATATGTTGTATCTCAGAAACCATTTGGAGTAGGGCATATATTCATATGAAGTTTTTTGTTCATAATCACTAATACTATCACCTCTAAAAGCATGTACCTTTCCTCCTGACTCACCTTGCCACAGAATATTACCAGACCAACATAAAAATTTAACATTTCTGTTACATTATCAGTTACCTTGATTGTAATACAATTAATGTAAATTTTGACTGGTGAAAATTTATGTTTTACTTATATTGCTTTTAATTTTGTATCATTATTGTTTTGCAGTTCAGTGAGCCAGGTGGGTTATGTGTGAGTTCTGATGCATCAAGAATTTACATTGCTGACACAAACAATCACAGTATAAAAGTGATTCACTTGGAATCGGAATTGCTTGAAAGAGTAAGTTAAAATATTTATTAAAAACTATCTCATAAAAATTCAAAAAGAAATATGACATTGAATTTTCAATTTGAGCCAACGATAAAATGAATAATTTATCACATGCATTGTTACAACTGTTGCTAAAGAAATTACATTGCGGGCTGTTACTTACTGAAAATTGTAGTAGATCAACTGTAAGGGCAAATGGGACATAGTATGAAGCAAAAAAGTTATCTATAATCCCCCTAAATCATGCCAAGCAAATTTAGGGGTGTTTTCTTCAGAAAGGTCATGGTTAATTTACATACCCATCCTTGATGGGGGGAAAACTTGTGCTGTAATAAATTTTGACAGAAATGAGCAATGAATATTTGAGTATGGAGTAAAATGAGAGTGATGTTTTCTGTGTCATAATGAATCGTATAAGTAAGAAAAATGTTATAAATGTGACAGAAGTAGCCAAGCCGCACTAAATTTGAACCCTCTCTAAATCAGCAGTATTGATTTAATGTTCCTCATTTTCTGCAGGGGTAAACTAAAGAAAAAAAGCTGCATACATTTTTAAGGAACTGACAATCATGGCACAGTTGTGTTTGAGTTTTTTCTCTCAGGAACTGTGTGCTTACAATGTGATAAGTTTCAATTTTCTGTACCAAATCAGTGGCAGTATATAAGCACTTAACTATGGAAATTTTCTTTCGGTCTGCCAGGAAATGTGTTGTTTGAGACTGATGATGCTAAAAATTATGTACTTACCATATGAGGTCAGTTAGTGTTGGTTGCCTTAAGGGGGAAACCACATTAGGAGGCTGTTTGACATTGATTTTTTTGGATTTTTTATGTGGGAAGAATTAATTTGAATTTTATCAAATTTTGACATCATTTCATTCATATTTTGAACAGTTTTTGTGATTTTTTTTATTAATTTCAGCCAAAAATAACAAAGTTATGCTGTGATGTCCGCTGAAGGTTGTTCTCCAATTGTGTGCAGTGTAGCCATTCTGATTTTCATCTGAAACCAAAAAGGTTTTGATTTTACATTAATAACTTATTTTTTAAGAATAAGAATCTCAATGAGGTGAAAATAATGAAAATTAAAAATTTTGCAGGTGTTGGAACAATGGCTTCAATTTTCATGATTTTTTTCTCTAATTATGCAAAGAAAAATGCCCTTAAAATTATGATATCATCTCACAAGTTGGTTCACATAATTTGTAATTTTATAAAGAATCATGTTATTAATTTTCATAATGATTGGTTCTATACTTTTGAGTTAGACTGTAAGCAAATGTGAAAAAAGTCATTTCGAGATAAACGTGTTTGAAAAATAAATTCTCGGAAACTAGAAATTCAAGGAAGTTAACAAAATGTAAAATGCTTACCAATTAATCTGTGATTCCAGCACCATGTAGTAATCCTTCTTTCTCATAGGCTTCGTTTTGCGCTTGCATCAGTGCTTTCCGAGCTTTCGGACCTTTCTTCGATTCCATTGAACTACATTGATTCTGCTGGCTCATGCACTGGTTATCCATTTGTTTGGCATAATTGAAGCTTTGCATGCCTACTACAATTCCTGCCTCATTCATGACTATCAGAAGGGATGAATTTCCTTCATTGAATAAGCATGCTGCTAAATATGATGCCAATTCAATGGCTTTTAGTCTGGAGTGCAAGTGTTTAGGACCTAATCACCAAATAGTGGAATTAAAACTTTCATTCGCATTTTGTGTGTGGCCACCTAAACATCTCTCCAGTAATTCATCCCTTGACAAATCTTCATATATTGGAAGATGTATACTCAGTTCTATGTTCATAAAATCTAAATGAATGCTAATTTTGCTTTGAAATTTTGACAGCGTATTCTTGGATAGTTAAGCTAACAATTTATGCAATAATCAAATTGGATTTTTTGAACCTAATGTGGTTTCCCCCCCCCCCCCCCCCTTAAAAGTAGCATCCATTTTAGACCAAATATCTTCCTTCATTCACTTCTTCCGCTGCTCAAAATATTCCTATGTATCATTTTATGTGAGGTTGTGCAGGAGCTGCAACATTTTTGCCTTCCAGATCAGTACAAGAAAAGGGTACGTAGTTAACTGCTACAGTGACAAATGTGGAACACATTTTACGTTGGAAAATTCATTATGTAACCTTGTCTTGATTTCAGTGTTTATTGAGTTCAGTTCCTTCTTTATCCAATATCATTCTCACATGAGCCCAGTTACCCATAAGCTTTTGGGATAGTCTTGTTTTATCTAACAACATATTTTTCAGTATTGTCACTGTAACACACAATAAAATACATTGTGGCTGTGTACCTTCGAGACGTCATCATCAGCAACAGTGGAGAGATTATAAACAGTTGTTTCTTTCTAGAAAATGGGGCAATTGCACAGATACATCTCACGATGAAGTGAATATTCTGAAATTGCTCATGTATGTTGTTTATTGTATTTAGCGTATGGCAGACTTGGTATTATAAGCTATTTAAAGACAGATAAATATGTAAAATATAGATTGTATTAGGTCTGGCTGCCTCATTTAATGTCATTGGGGTATACACATGGAAATGAGCGAGATTTACACCGCTTGTATTTTGTATGAATAAATAACATCTACAAAGTGCAGCCTGGGCATGGGTGTTCGCAGAAATTTTTCCAAGAGTGTGTAAGATTAAAAAAGTACCAATTTTGATATAACTGATTTAGTGAGTTTGAAAATGAGCGATGGCCCAAAAATTAAACTAGACAAAAAATATGAAAGATCTCTTGAATCTAAAATGATTGACATTTTTCCAGTAATTATTTTTAAGCTAGATTACTTTGATATTTAAACTGTAAGTGTAGTTAGAGCATACAAAGTATATCTAGTTATGTTAGTAATATGATGTGCACCTTTTTAATTCAATGATCAGAAATTACAACCTGAAATGAGTTGTCTAATGTAATTACAAAGAACTAAATACTGATATTTTTAGGACTTACTTCAATATTGTGCAGAAGGGATATTGTCTGAGTTGTAAAAAATCAAGAAATATAATTGAGAAGGAAAGTATTAAAGATATGAAGAGAGTTTGAGTTTGTAGAGTAGAAATAGCAGAAGTCTAAAAGGCAAAGGTATTGTGAGATAAAAATCATAGGAAAGTTTAAGATTTCCAAGTACTCAGAAGTTAATTCCACCTAAATTGTTGTTAAGACAAAACTGTAAAACAAAAATAGAGGGATAAGGCAGCCAGAATGTATTGTTTTCCCAGGAAAACTACTTGTTTAAAAATTCTTTCTTGTAATTATGCCTTGAAAGAATATTATTACAACTTTCCTGCAGTGCCATCAACAGTCAAATATTGTAACAATAAAGCAGTATTAGGTTGAAGAGTATAGGCACGTTAAACCAAGTACACTATAGTGGAGATTAGGTTTCAAATATTTATCATATTGAGAAAATGTTATGTGCAAGGCACAGTCCTTCAGTTGCAATTGAGTCACCATTACCATTGTATTGTCAGTTGAGATGAAACAATGAAATGTGTGAATAAGAAATACCCTGCTCTCTCCATTTGTTACTAACTTTATAAGAATCAGTAATTAGAGAAATTTATCAAAGGAGTGATATGTATCCCTGGATATTCTTACCAACAGATTATATTCGCAAATGAAAACAGATTAAATAAGTTATTATAGAAGAGCACACAATCTGTTATTTTATTTGCATATGGAGAATATGCCAACCCTCCCAGATAGCCATGCATGTTCAAACAGTTCTTCCAGGATGGGGAGGTGCGCCAACCCCAAGGCAAGCATCAATGTGCCACCAGTGTGGATATGGTTTTTAGGCAGTTTCCCACATCCAAGTAGATGAATACCAAGCTAGTACCTGACTCGTGCCTCAGTTACACGGTTAACAAACATTTAGAAAACTTTTGCTCTCTTTTACGTGAACAATACTACACACAGTAAGTTGGGGTACCTATATTGTGCCCAGGGAGGTAAGGGGGTGGCAATAAGAAGGGCATCTGGCCATCCCTTGAATTAACCATGCCTTGTCCATTTAATAACCATGCCAACCTTGCATTGTTGCAGCACAGAGGGACAAGAAAATGATGATGATGATGATGACAATTATTATTATTATTATGCCAAGGGGCAAAGCGTGTGTGCAAGATGGGTCAGCGACTGCAGTAACTTTGCAAGAGGAAGCACCTACATGTATGCAAGTGTAGAAATTGTGGCCAAACTATTTTCAGGAAGAACCAAGTTCTCAGAGATTATATAATTTTGACAGTAGTTGTGATGTCGATTCAGTCGTATGAAATGTTACATTCAAATTAATTCATTTTTAATGAAGTATCTGTTCATGGGCAATATATGGGTTATAAATATCGATGTTTTGTGTACCGTTCAAGAACAGCTACATAAGTGGTAGTGAACCAGTCATTGAAGAAGTCCATTGTAACATTTCTAGAGAGCATGGTTGAAAAATATAAAATGATATTAAAGAATCTTATACAATAACATGTGCAATGAAGTAAAATACCGCAGAGTGTTAGCCCTAGAAATACATCAGGGAAGAAAATAAAAGTTACTGACACAGAACATCTTGTGGAAACTATGATCCTTAGTCTTAGAATTCAACTTGGCTAACTTTAGACTGGGTACCTCGCAATGGAAACAGACACCAGGAAAAGGAATTCACATTTGATTGTCCTAAATATGTTTCCTGAAAATTGTGTTAAGCTGTTAGTTAGATAACTGACTTGTCAGGAAGTGTCTGAGATCTCATAAATAACAGACACATACAGTGTTATTCAAATAAAGGGTAACAGGAACTCTATGAACATAAGGCTCATTGTAACATTAAAGGAATGAAAAGAAAAGAAGGAAAATATTTCTGCTAAACAAGTGTGATAGTAACCAAATTGCTGATTATCTGAGCAGTCCTCAACAGACAGCCATCCCTGGGGAAGTAAGTTTGGAGTCTCACTGGTTAAAATTCAACAGTATTGTAGACATTTATGTGCTAAGCAAGGCTGTGTGGGATGGGAAACACACACCTTGGTTCAGTAATCATTTTAGAAAGTTTTTCCATCACACACTTAATTGAAGGTGAAGCTATGTTGACAGACAAAAGATGCATTGATGCAAAATGAACATAAGGATAGCAAAGTAAAAAAATGTTCTGTGAATATGTTAATAAAATTTTACCTTCTAATGTAATAAAAAGTGGGTGCACACGAGGATGTGAACCTTATTTTGTGATTTTGTTCGGTGATATTACCATTGAGCCAACAGATCTTGCGAAAAGCATTAAGTTTATTTGCTCTTATGTAAAGTCAACATATACACCAAAGTCACTCTTGATTATACTGGCACCAATACAGAAGATTGTAGAGAGGAGGCCAAAATACTTATGTCATCTTCCCAAATTCCAAATCTTTACTTCTGGAAAGCATTGCAGACAATTCAGCAGAGTTAGGGGGAACACACTATAAACTTGCATTATACAGAACCAGCTTTGTGTTTCAATGGAATACTTTCTGACAGACAGAGCTCAAAACTTTGTTCTTAACATGGGGAAGTAAGTTATGATCTACCCTAAGGGGCTCTTATATTGTCTTTACTATCACAGTATATATAAATAATCAAGTGAATAATGCCAGAAGTTCTGCAAGACTGTTCACAGAAGCTGTTGCATGTAGGAAAGTCTGAGTGTCATATGGTCTGATGAATCCCAGTCCCCCTTCATCATGCCACTGTAAAGATGACACATCGAGTTGCAGAGAGGCACAGTGAAAAGACTGTTACACATTAAGCTTTTGGGCAAAGCCTTCATCAGAAAAGAAAAAACACACACGCATTCACACAAGCAAGCACACATCACACACACATGACCGCTATCGCTGGTTGGTCAGCCCAAACTGAAACACGTCTAATGGGAGCAACAGTCTGTAGTGGAGTGAGGAAGGGGGAGGAATAGCAGTGTATGGGTGAGGGAAGAGGTAATAGTACTGGTTGGTGGAGTGTGCAGCGACTAGACATGCAGGCAAGGCTACCTTGTGCTACATCAGGAAACTGTGGGGGAGGGAGGGAAAGGAAAAAAGGGAACAGAAGGAAGAACTGCAGAGAAGGGGAAAACATCTGTGGATGCATTGGCAGAGAGCAGTGCAACATGTGAGTGATCTGAGGTGAGTTGGGAGGAGCTGATAGAGCAGAGGGGGCATAAACTGTTGGGTGAAAGGTGTGGGACAGTACATTACTGTAGGTTGAGGCCAGGATGATTTCATGAGTGGAGAATGTTTCAAGAAAGCTGGTGATGGAGGGGAGAATCCAGATGGCCTGGATTGTGAAACAGCCATTGAAATCAAGCATTGATTATCTATCTTGATGCCCTGAAATGAAGGTCATCCTATCCAAGGTCCTTCCCACCCTCCTAAAGTGGTGTTATGTCACCTACCCAACCTCCACAACATCCTAGTCCATCCCCATGCCACACCCAATCCCAACTCTTTGCCATAGGGATAACATCCTGTGGAAGACTCAGGTGCAAGACCTGCCCATTCCACCACCCACCCAGCAGTTCCTTTTCTGGTCCTGTCACAGAGTTATCCCACCTCATCAGAGGTCAAGCCACCTGTGAACACAGCCATGTTGTGTACCACTCTGTTGCAAACATTGCTCAGCTTTGTATGTTGATATGACTACCAAGTGGCTAACCACCAGGATGAATGGCCACTGTCAAACTACGACCAAAAGAAAAGTGGACCACTCTGTTGCAAAACATGCAATTGAACATAACACGCTTGATTTAAATGGTTGTTTCACAACCCAGGCCATCTGGATCCTTCCCTCCATCACCAGCTTTTCTGAGCTGTGCAAGTGGTAGTTATCCTTACAATATATTCTCCACTCCAGAAACTATCCCACCCCTAACCTATGGTAACATCTTTGCCCACACTCTCTCTGTTACATCACCTCCTCCCAACTTGTGTCACCTCAACCTCATTTTGCAATGCTCCCTGCCAGTGCACCCCTTCTCTGCTCCTCTCCTTTCCACTCCTGTTTTTTTCCCTTCCCTCCTGACCCCACAGACTCTTGATGCTGCACCAGGTAGCCTTGTCTGTAACCTCTAATCTCTTCATGTTCCTCCAGGCAGCACTGTTTCCTCTTCCCCAATCCATATTCTGTTATCCATCTCCCTCCCCACCCCTCTATGTATTGTTGCTCCTGTTCATTCAGTATATTTCAGTTTGGCCTGAAAAGCCAGAGATAGGTGTCATGTGTGATGAAGGCTTTGGCCAAAGACTTAATGTGCAACAGTCTCTTCATTGTGCATGTCTGCCACTCAGTGTCATCTTTACAATGAGTAGCAATCTATCATTACCATAATTCCATAATTGTCAATTACTTCTTCACATATAAGCCGTGTGAAAAGTTATGAACATGGAAAAGCAGAGAAACTGGAGCTCATACAGAGTGTTACCAAATGCCATTGCCTCTGCAAATCATTCACAGATTGAACCAAGAAGGGGGGGGGGGGGGGGGGGGCGGCAGCGTCGGAAGTTCCATGCAGCTTTTCGCAGACGATGCTGTTGTATACAGAGAAGTTGCAGCATTAGAAAATTGCAGCGAAATGCAGGAAGATCTGCAGTGGATATGCACTTGATGCAGGGAGTGGCAACTGACCCTTAACATAGACAAATGTAATGTTTTGCGAATACATAGAAAGAAGAATCCTTTATTGTATGATTATATGATAGCGGAACAAGCACTGGTAGCAGTTACTTCTGTAAAATATCTGGGAGTATGCGTACGGAACGATTTGAAATGGAATAATCATATAAAATTAATTGTTGGTAAGGCGACTGCCAGGTTGAGATTCATTGGGAGAGTTCTTAGAAATTATAGTCCATCGACAAAGGAGGTGGCTTACAAAACACTCGTTTGACCTATACTTGAGTATTGCTCTTCAGTTTGGGATCCGTACCAGGTCTGGTTGACGGAGGAGATAGAGAAGATCCAAAGAAGAGCGGCGCGTTTCGTCACAGGGTTATTTGGTAAGCGTGATAGCGTTACGGAGATGTTTAGCAAACTCAAGTGGCAGACTCTGCAAGAGAGGCGCTCTACATCGCAGTGTAACTTGCTGTCCAGGTGTCGAGAGGGTGCATTTCTGGATGTGGTATCAAATATATTGCTTCCCCCTACTTATACCTCCTGAGGAGATCACGAATGTAAAATTAGAGAGATTCGAGCGTGCACGGAGGCTTTCCAGCAGTCGTTCTTCCCACGAACCATATGCGACTGGAACAGGAAAGGGAGGTAATGACAGTGGCATGTAAAGTGCCCTCTGCCACACACCATTGGGTGGCTTGCAGAGTATAAATGTAGATGTACCCTATGCTCCCTCTCACAGTCTCCCTCTCTCATTCCTCCTCCCTGACACTCACACCACCCTACTTCTCTCCCCAAGCCTCCCACCTCGATAACTAAAATGATGGATGTTAACATTCAGCCAGAAGAAAAGTGCACCCCAAATATCTGCTTTAAGAGTGACGTGTTGCAACTGACGTGTGGCCTTAGATAGTAGATTGACACTGCCATCAGAAGTGTGCTAAGCTCTACTGTTTCTACTCAATGTAATTGCTCCAATTCCATTTCCTATTTAAAATTTTGTTTCTGTTTCTGTCTTATATATTGTCATCATTAGAAGTACAGATGTAGAGGTATTGGACTCTTCTGCTCAGTCATAGAACTGTTTTACTAGAATTATTATTGTTCTCTTTTTGTTATTGAGTGATTCACATAATCATTCTCTAAGAGTTAATGTTTAATCTCGCTGATTTTTTCTGTTGTAGGTGGATGTTCATATTTCTAATATGTATAAGAAGAAGACAAGAGCACCAAGAAATTGTGTCCAGACTAAAATTGCTAAAATACATCCTGATGGAGGAACAGCCAAACTGAAATTTATTGTTGGTCTTGATGAAGGCTTATCATTGACTCCAGATGCTCCCCAAAAATGGGCACTTGAGTTTCCTGGTAAATCACTGCCAACACTTTTATTAAACCATTTAAGGGTAGTTTTATTAAAATTATGTATTGACTTCTTATTAATACACTACTGGCCATTAAAATTGCTACACCACAAAGATGACGTGCTACAGACGTTAAATTTAACCGACAGGAAGAAGATGCTGTGATATGCAAATGATCAGCTTTACAGAGCATTCTCACAACGTGCTGACATGAGGAAAGTTTCCAACTGATTTCTCATACACAAACAGCAGTTGACCGGCATTTCCTGATGAAACGTTGTTGTGATGCCTCGTGTAAGGAGGAGAAATGCGTACTATCACGTTTCCGACTTTGATAAAGGTCGGATTGTAGTCTATCACAATTGCTGTTTATCGTATTGTGACATTGCTGCTCATGTTGGTCAAGATCCAATGACTGTTAGAAGAATATGGAATCGGTGGGTTCAGGAGGGTAATACGGAACGCCGTGCTGGATCCCAACAGCCTCGTATCACTAGCAGTCGAGATGAAAAGCATCTTATCCACAAAGCTGTAACGATTGTGCAGCCACATCTCGATCCCAGAGTCAACAGAGGGGGACATTTGCAGGACAACAACCAACTGCACGAACAGTTCGACTACATTTGCAGCAGCATGGACTATCAGCTCGGAGACCATGGCTGTGGTTACCCTTGACACTGCATCACAGACAGGAGCGCCTGCGATGGTGTACTCAACGACGAACCTGGGTGCACGAATGGCAAAACTTCATATTTTCGGATGAATCCATGTTCTGTTTACAGCATCATGATGGTCACATCCGTGTTTGGCGACATCACGATGAACGCACATTGGAAGCGTGTATTCGTCATCGCCATACTCGCGTATCACCAGGCGTGATGGTATGGGGTGCCATTGGTTACACCTCTCAGTCACCTCTTGTTCGCATTGACGGCACTTTGAACAGTGGACGTTACATTTCAGATGTGTTACAATCCGTGGCTCTACCTTTCATTCGATCCCTGCGAAACCCTACAGTTCAGCAGGATAATGCACGACCGCATGTTGCAGGTCCTGTACGGGCCTTCCTGGATACAGAAAATGTTTGACTGCTGCCCTGGCTAGCACATTCTCCAGATCTCTCACCAATTGAAAGTGTCTGGTCAATGGTGCCCGAGCAACTGGCTCGTCACAATATGCCAGACGCCAGTCACTACTCCTGACGGACTGTGGTGTCGTGTTGAAGCTGCATAGGCATCTGTACCTGTACACGCTACCCAAGCTCTGTCTGACTCAATGCCCAGGCGTATCAAGGCCGTTATTACAGCCAGAGGTGGTTGTTCTGGGTACTGATTTCTCAGGATCTATGCACCCAAATTGCGTGAAAATGTTATCACATGTCAGTTCTAGTATAATATATTTGTCCAATGAATACCCGTTTATCATCTTCATTTATTCTTGGTGTAGCAATTTTAATGGCCAGTAGTGTATCTTCTCAAGCTCCAGGACATTCAAAGATCTGAGACTGCCCACTGTCAAAACTTCAGACTTCTGCTAATATGGTTATTACCTGTGATTTACTTCTTTGTTACCATGCCTTGAACACAAGACTGGAACATACAAATCACATATTGAGCTGACAACAGCCAAAAATTTTGAACAGTTTAATATATACTGATCAGCCAGAACATTATGACCACCTACCTGATTGCCAGTATGTGCACCTTTGGCACAGATAACAGTGGTGACGCATTATGGCATGGAAGCAGTAAGGCCTTGTTAGGTTGCTGGAAGGAGTTGGTACCACATCTGCACACGAGTCGTCTAACTCCCATAAATTCTGGAGAGGGGGACGATGAGCTCTGATGTCACGTTCAATCACGTCCCAGTTGTGTCTGATGGGGTGTAGATCTGGCAAGTTGAGGGATGGGGGGCAGTACATCAATTTTAACTTGCCACACTGTTCCTGAAACCATTCCATCACACTCCTGGCCTTGTGACATGGTGCATTATCTTGTTGAATAATGCTACAGCCATTGGGAAACATGATCATCATGAAGGGGTATAAATGGTCTGCAATCAGTGTACGAAACTTCTTGTTTGTCATGCTGCTGTGCAGAAGCTCCACTGGACACATGGATGCCACTACCAGCTTTTCTCTGTCCCACACTACAGGTGTCAAGGAGGTGTTCCCCTGAAAGATGACAGATTTGCACTGCACCAAGGAGGTGTTCCCCTGGAAGATGACAGATTCGCACTACACCAACATCCAGTGCCAATGGTCACATGCCCATTTCAGTCGTAGTTGCCGACGTCGTATTGTTAACATAGGAACATGTATGGGTCAGCAGTAGCGGAGGTGCTTCATTAGGCATGCTCATTGTACTGTGTATTCAGACATTAAAGTCTATCATTAGTTCTGTGACGTCCAACATCTGTAATGAGGGGTGGCCGCCCAGTTCTACAGTTTCTGGATGAGGTTTCACCACATGTTGAAGGCACTCACAATAGCACTCCTCCAACACTCAGCAAGTCATGCAGTTTCCAAAATGCTCATGCCAAGCCTCTGATCCATCAGTCTGCCCTCAGTCAGATTCGGATAGATTGCATGCCTTCCTCATTCTACATGTGGACAGCATGCTCACTGATACTACATACACTGCACATGTGTGTGTCTAGCAGTCATTCCTCACCAGGTGATGCTGCTATCACCTGATGGGTTTATATCAGTAGTAGGTCATAATGTTCTGTCTGATCATTGTATATTTTGCCTTGTTTTACATTCCTGGAGATTCTCCTTAATCATGATAAATTTCTTTTGCAATGCATCCCATATAATAAGGCTGCAAGCAAAGTGTAAGCCTCATTGCAGTGTACAGTTTTTCAGCTTTCCGATTTGTATATACAGGGTGGTCCATTGATAGTGACTGTGCCAAATATCTCATGAAATAAGCATCAAATGAAAAAACTACAAAGAACAAAACTCGTCTAACTTGAAGGGGGAAACCAGATGGCGCTATGGTTGGCCTGCTAGATGGCGTGCCATAGGTCAAACGGATATCAACTGTATTTTTTTAAATAGGAACCCTCATTTTTATTACATATTCGTGTAGTATGTAAAGAAATATGAATGTTTTAGTTGGACCACTTTTTTCGCTTTGTGATTGATGGCGCTGTAATAGTCACAAACGTATAAGTACATGGTATCATGTAACATTCCGTCAGTGCGGATGGTATTTGCTTCGTGATACATTACCCATGTTAAAATGTGACGTTTACCAATTGCGGAATAGGTCAATATCATGTTGATGTATGGCTATTGTGATCAAAATGCCCAACGGGCATGTGCTATGTATGCTGCTCGGTATGCTGAACGACATCATCCAAGAGTCTGGACCATTCGCTGGATAGTTGCGTTGTTTAAGGAAACAGGATGTGTTTAGCCACATGTGCAATGTCAATCATGACCTGCAACAAATGATGATGCCCAAGTAGGTGTTTTAGCTGCTGTCGCAGCTAATCCACACATCAGTAGCAGACAAACTGAGCGAGAATCGGGAATCTCAAAAACGTCGGTGTTGAGAATGCTACATCAACATTGATTGCACCCGTACCATATTTCTATACATCAGGAATTGCATAGCAATGACTATGAACGTCGTGTACAGTTCTGCCACTGGGCACAGGAGAAATTACGGGACTATGACAGTTTTTTTTGCAAGCATTCTATTTAGCAATGAAGTGTCATTCACCAACACGGTAACGTAAACCGGCATAATATGCACTATTGGCCAACGGAAAATCCACGATGACTGCGACAAGTGGAACATCAGCGACCTTGGCGGGTTAATGTATGGTGCGGCATTATGGGAGGAAGGATGGCAATCTAAATGGTGCAATGTATGCTGATTTCCTACGTAATGTTCTACTGATGTTACTACAAGATGTTTCACT
The DNA here is from genome assembly GCF_021461385.2 of Schistocerca piceifrons. NCBI lineage: Eukaryota > Metazoa > Arthropoda > Insecta > Orthoptera > Acrididae > Schistocerca > Schistocerca piceifrons. The sequence goes on along the minus strand of NC_060141.1, from coordinate 138,797,402 downwards.
GCATGACAGAATGGTGATGTACTTCCAACATGATGGATGTTTGCCACATAGCTTTCGTGTGGTTGAAGCGGTATTGAATATCATATTTCATGACAGGTGGATTGGTCGTCGAAGCACCATACCATGGCCCGCACCTTCACCGGATCTGACGCCCCCGGATTTCTTTCTGTGGGTAAAGTTGAAGGATATTTGCTATTGTGATCCACCGACAATGCCTGACAACATGCGTCAGCGCATTGTCAATGCATGTGAGAAGATTACAGAAGGCGAACTACTTGCTGTTGAGAGGAATGTCGTTACATGTATTGCCAAATGCATTGAGGTTGATGGACATCATTTTGAGCATTTATTGCATTAATGTGGTATTTACAGGTAATCACACTGTAACAGCATGTGTTCTCGGGAATGATAAGTTCACAAAGGTACATGTATCATGTTGGAACAACCGAAATAAAATGTTCAAACGTACCTATGTTCTGTATTTTAATTTAAAAAACCTACCTGTTACCAACTGTTCATCTAAAATTGTGAGCCATATGTTTGTGACTATTACAGTGCCATCTATCACAAAACGAAAAAAGTGGTCCAACTAAAACATTCATATTTCTTTACGTACTACATGAATATGTAATAAAAATGGGGGTTCCTATTTTAAAAAATGCAGTTGATATCCGTTTGACCTATGGCAGCACCATCTAGCAAGCCAATCATAGCACCATCTGGTTTTCCCCTTCAAGCTAGACAAGTTTCGTTCTTTGTAGTTTTTTCGTTTGACACTTATTTCGTGAGATATTTTATATAGTCACACATCATGGTGACAGATCGCACATAGTGCCAGGATTGCAGTTTGGCATGTAGACTGGGGTTGGAGGTGGTAAACAGGAAGCTTGGAGGAAAGCAACCAGTTTGCTGGCTAATAATGCAGGGGGAGGGCAGCTGGTAGGTATCCAGGCTTGGTAAACGGTTATCACACCCAGTGGGAAGTGGTATATGATGAAGGCGAAGCATATGCATGTGTTGCGAAGGAGTGAGAGAACAGAGCAAGAGGAAACTGCTGGTTGGGGGGTGTCAGCACTGTGTGTTAATTATGATTGAGGCCAGTAGGGTTATGGGAATGCAGGATGTGTTACTAGGATAATTCCCATATGTGTAGTTCAGAAAAGCTGGTGGTGGAGGGAAGGGTCCAGATGACCCACATTGTGAAGCAACCATTGAAATCAAACATGTGCTCAGCTGCATGTTGTGCCACTGTGTGGTCAACTTTGTTCTTGGCCATGGCAGGGACCATTAGATCTGGCTGATGGCTGGTCGGTTGTCATAGTGACATAAGAAGCTGTGCAGGTATTGCAGCAGAGTTGGCATATGACACGTCTTTTTCCACTGATGGCCCAGCCTCTGATGAATATCACTGTGACAGGACAGGAGAAGGAATTAATAGCTGGGTTGATTAGGCATGTGTCTTCCATTTGGGTCTTCCACAGAGATATGACCCCTGTGCAAGGGGTTTGGAGTGGGAGTGGCATAGGGATGGACTAGGAGGTTGTGTAGGTTGGCTGGGCAATGGAACGCCATTTTAAGAAGGATCAGAAGGATCTTGGGTAGGATGTCCTTCATTCCAGGGCACGATGATAGATAATCAAAGCTGCGGTGAAGGATATGATTCCATTGTTGCAGTCCAGGAGAGAGGAAGGGGAAACTGGGTGTGAGGACGATGAGTTAATGAGGACTGAGGCCATGAGGGTTATGGGAGCAAAGAATATGTTGCAAGGATAACTTTCATTTGCATAGTTCAGGGAAATTGGTGGCAGAGGGAAAGATCCAGCTGTCTGAGCTGGGAAGTAGGCATTGACTCGGCTGCATGGTTTACAAGGTGGGTTCTCCTTTATGGCTATTTCTTGGGGGTTATGGGAGTTTAGTGGTGAGTGAGGATATGGCATGGGAAATCTGTTTGTAGGCAATGTTGGGAGGGGGGGGGGGGGGGGGTTCATGCATGTCTGTAAAGACCTTCAGCATACTGGTCAAGGGAGTTCTTGTCAGTCACTGCAGATACACTGTCCATGGTTGGCCAGGCTGTACAGGAGTGTTTTCTTGGTGTGGAAGGGGTGGCACCCATTGAAATGCAGGTAATGTTGGTGATTAGTGGGTTTAATATGGACAAAAGTTTGGATGAAGCCATTAGAGAGGCGGAAGGTGGCACATTGTGTGGAGGAGAATCACATGAAGTGGCTGGAAAGGAAGATGTTGAGACTGTGATGGAATGAGGATAGGGTGTCTGTGTCCTGAGTCAACATCATGAAGATATTGTCAGTGAACCTGAACCAGACAAAGATTTGTGGCTTTCAGAGGCTAGGAAGGTTTCCTGTAGATGGCATATAAGAAGGTTGGCACAGGAGGGTGCCATGCTGATGCCCATGTCCCTTCCATGGATTTGTTTATACACCTTTCCCTCAAAGGAGAAGTAGATGTGTCAGGATATAATTGGTAAGGTGTTTGAAGAATGAGGTATTGAGAATGAGATTTTCACTCTGCAGCGGAGTGTGCGCTGATATGAAACTTCCTGGCAGATTAAAACTGTGTGCCCGACCGAGACTCGAACTCGGGACCTTTGCCTTTCGCGGGCAAGTGCTCTACCATCTGAGCTACCGAAGCACGACTCACGCCCGGTACTCACAGCTTTACTTCTGCCAGTATCTCGCCTTTCAATGAGGTATTGGTTTGGAGTCCAAAAGATGTTGGAGAGGTAGTGTTCAGCAGTGGCATATCTCAGTTAAGTATCCCTTTCCCTATCTCCCTCCCAACATTCCCCATAACCAAAAACAGTTGTTAACATATCCAATCCCACAGAAGTTTCAGTCCTATTCAAAGGCTTCATCTTCAGCCCCACACCTAGGTTTAATCATGTTGCATTTGTCAAAGATCTACTTTCTTGTCCCAATTCTTACAGTGGAAACATATTTTTGCCACCAGTGCCTCTAACCAAAGCCAACATTATACAACACTGAACTTACCTCTCCCAGTTTACCTCACCATCCAACTGTGACCTTGCCCCCTCCTACCTAACCACCCACTCATCACCTTCCAGGAATTCTATACCTCCAACTTGGCTACACCATCCTTCCCCAGATACCTTTCTAAAAACACTAGCTCTTCAGCAGAAGTAAAGACAGCTATTCACAACCTCAAAATGGAGCCTAACCTAATCATCTCCCTCGCTGCAGGCAGTGGTTCCACCACTGTCGTGATGAATCACAGTGATTACCTAACAAAAGACTTCTGCCAACTGTCTGACTCCTCCACCTACAAGCTTTACCGTAGTGATCCCATCCCAGAAGTCCAAAATAACTTCCATTCTGTACTGAAATCTTTAGTCCCATCCCAGAACATCTCTCCTGAGTCTGACTCCCTCCTCACCCCAATGACACCCCACACATCACACTTCTGCTTATTTCCCATAATCCATAAACTCAACAATCCTAGACAATCCAACGTAGCTGGTTATTGTCCTCCTATTGAAAGAATTTCTGCTCTTGTTGTCCAATACCTGCAACCAATTGCCCAAAATCTAGCTTCTCACATCAAAGATACAACTACTTCCTTCACGGAATTCCCACCCCTTTACTCCCTGGACCCCTATTTGTCACTGTTGATGCCACCTCCTTATTCACCAACATCCCCCATGCCAAAGGCCTTACCTCTCATCTGGTTTAGGTTCATTGATAATTTCTTTATGATCAGGACTCACGACCAAGACACTCTATCCTCATTCCTTCACAACCTAAACATCTTCTTCCCCATTTGCTTCACCTGGTCCTCCTCAATCCAACATGTCACCTTCCTGGACATTCACCTCCGTATATCTGATAGTGCAGTCCACACTTCTGTCCATATTAAACCCACCAATCACCAACAGTACCTGTATTTTGACAGCTATTGTCCCTTCCGCACCAAAAAATCCCTCCCCTAAAGCCTGGCCACCCATTGACTGCGTATTTGCAGTGACGAGAAGCCCTTTGCGCAGTGTGCTGAAGGTCTCGTGAGGACTCTTACAAACAGGTACTCCCCCCCCCCCCCCCAAACATAGTCTTCTAGCAGATTTCCAGTGCCATATCCTCACACACCCCTAATCTTCCCCCCATTTCCAAGAATCAACCACAAAGGAGTGCCCCAATATCACCCTGGACTGGAAAAAACTGGACCATATCCTTTGCCATGACTCTGATTATCTCTTATCACACCCTAAAATGAGTGACATCCTACCCAAGATTCTTTCCACCCTTCCTAAAGTGGTGTTCCGTCACCCACTCAACCTACACAACATCCTACTCCATCACTATGCGACTCCCACTCCCAACCACTTGGCACAGGTATGTGGAAGACACAGTTGCAACACCTGCCCAGTCCACCCACCCAACACTTCCTACTCTAGTTCTGTCAGAGGCTTGCCCTACCCCACCAGAGGCAAGGCCACCAGTGTGAAGCAGACACGTCATATACCAACTGCCGGCCAGTGTGGCCGAGCGGTTCTAGGCGCTTCAGACTGGAACCGCACGATTGCTATGTTCATAGGTTTGAATCCTGCCTTGGGCATGGATGTGTGTGATGTCCCTAGGTTAGTTAGGTTTAAGTAGTTCTAAGTTCTAGGGGACTGATGACCTCAGATGTTAAGTCCCATAGTGCTCAGAACCATATACCAACTCTGCTGCAATCACTGCACAAATTTTTATGTTGGTATGAAAACTGATCAGCTGCCCCCAGAATGAATGGCCACTGCCAAACTGTGGCCGAGAACAAAGTTGACCACCCGGTGGCCCAACATGCAGTTTAGCACAACATGCTCAGTTTCGGTGGATGCTTCACAACCCGGGCCATCTGGATCCTTCCCTCCACCACCAGCTTTTCTGAACCATGCAGATCGGAGTTATCCTTGCAATACAGCCTTTGCTCCCGTAAACCTCATGACCTCAATCTCGATTAACCCACTATCCCCACAACCTCCACCCAGCAGTTTCCCCTTCCTCTTCCCTGTCACACCCTCCCAATTCACATATTCAACTCACCATCATGCACTGCTCCCCATCAGCTGCAACACCCATTCATCCCATGCCTAGCCTGTGCACCTGCTGCCCCTTCCTCCTGTAATCATAGCCAGTAAATCAGCCACCTCCCTTTAAGCCACTTGCCACCCACCCCTAACCCCTGTCTCTGCCTCCTACCCCTTTCTCCATCTGCCCATCCCACCGCAGTCTATGTGCAGATCTGCATTCCTGGCATTGCACATCCAGCTGTTACCATGTAGGAGCACAGGTATGTGTGTGCTTGCCTGTGTTTGTGTTTTGTGTATGTATTTGTATTCTAGCTCAAGAAAGGATACTTCAGAGAGCTAGCAAGTTTTCTCTCTCTCTCTTGTGTGTACCTGTCGAGGAATCAGTGCTTCTGCTTTTCAGTGAATGATCTCCTTTACGCATAAAGTTTTTACATTCTACCAGAACTTTTTTACTGTAGTTATTTGCTACATGTTTGTTGCAGGTATTTGTTTACACTACAGTAGGAGCTGATCATAAACATTTGAACTTTGCATCCTTAAAGGAAGACAATATTTTTAATTCCTTTTATCTGTGCCGAGAGTTTGTCGTTGTTGGTGCCATGTAGGTTCTCATTGCTGTACCACAGATTTATTTGTAGTTGAAGCCTTCAAAGGAGAAGTAATTATTGGTGACGATATAGCTGGTCATGGTAACCAGGAAGGAGGTTGTAGGTTTGGAGTCAGTCGAGCATTGGAGATGTTAGTGCAGATCAAGGTTGCATTGACAGTGATGAGCAGGGTTTTAGAGGGAAACAAACAGGAACTGTGGAGAGTACGTGGAGGAAATGATTGGTGTCTCTTAGACAGGATGGTATATAATGGATAATAGGTTGAGTATGTTGGTCCACAAGAGCAGAGATTCTCACAGAGGGGGTACAGTAATCGGCCACAATGAAGCGTCCTGAGTGGTTGGGTTTATAGACTTGAGGAAGTATGAAGAATGTAAGAATGGGGTAGTGGTGGTTATGAGGAGAGAGAGACTCAGGGGAGAGATCCTTGGATGGACCTAAGGATTTGAGGAGGGACTGGAGATCCTGTTGGATTTGTGGAATGTGGTTACTGCGCAAGGTTTGTAAGTGGCAGCTGACAGGGACCCTCTGCCAGATAATCCCCGCAGTTCATAACCACAGTGGTCGAGTCAGTGTCAGCAGGTATGATGATAAGGTCTGGATAAGTTTGTAGGTGGTGGAATGCGGTTCTTTCTGTGAATATAAGATTGGTTTCCATGTTGAGGGATTTGGAGAATGATGGTGAGGCGAGGTTTGAGGAAAGTTGACAAGGGATGATTGAGGGATTTGGAGGAGGGGGGAATCACAGTTGGATGGAGGAGTGAACTGAGTGGGGCAGGGTTCAATATTGCTTGTGGATTGAGCCTGACTGATAGGGTTAGTGGTGAAAAAGAGTTTCCACTGTAAGAACTGGGAGATGATCTTTAACAAGTCCAGCATGATTGAATTTGGGAGCGGGTCAAAAGGTGAGGCCTTTGGAAAGGACTGATACTAAAGTGAGACTGAGGATTTTGGAGGACCGCTTCATGGCAGTATTTTGTGTGGGGTTCTGGATTCTGTGTGGTGGTGGGAGGAAGTTTCCGAAGATGTAAATATAGTAGGTCTGTGAGGCATTGTTTGTCAGCTGTGAGTGAATGCAGGGGACATTTGATGGGGGTTCTTGTACAAGTGATGAATAGCAGTAGTCCAAGGTGGCAGTAGGTGGTGAAAAGGTAGGAGAGTTTGTTGAGGAAGTATTGGTGCATGCCGCTCTAGTTTCTGGAAGGCAGGAGTTTCAGTCTGGGAGAGGGGATGTAGAAATCTACAGATAGAGAGGGGGTATCGCAAGGAGGTTTGGGGCTCATTTATATGGTTTTACACGGCTAAGTTGGTGAGGGCTACGGACTGATGCAATCTGAACAGATGGAGATCATTGTGGAAGGAAGGGTTGCAATTGGAGACTGGTAATTTGTTTGTCAGGCCATCCATAAGTGAGGCAACAATGCAGCAACAATATTTGGGGCTGGGTTCTAGGGAAACGTTTCTGTATTGGGGCATATGAAAAGAACAAGGATCCAGAGTCGAGGTTAAAGAAAAAATATCACCAAAAAGTATGTGGGGAAAAAAATCACAAATAGGTGAAACAGTTGAGATGCAGATAAAAAAAGGTACGACCTGAGGTAGTAGGACCAATAGGGGAAGACAAAAGCAAACTAAAATTGACATAAAAGTATAATGAGATCCAAAAGAAAAATAAATAAAAATACTATAATTGTCGGGTACAGGTTGGTGGGTGGATATGTGTGAAGAAAGGGGCAGCAGTTGTAACTGGATTAGGTAGTTCAGTATGTGCATGCTGGAATACGGGAAGAGAGAGAGTGGGGAGGTGGTACTTAGATATGAGTTTCAACAAAGTATGTGTGGCACAGGAAGGTACAGACTTTCCATTGTTTCATCTTGATTTTTAACTTTTTCTTTTACAACATTCCATATTGATTTCAATTTGTTCAATGTTCCTAAAATTTTGTATCTTCTTAGCTTTTTTAATCACAGCTATATAGATTTTGTTATACATCTGAACAATTCTGTGAAGTGTTGCTCTTTTCTTTGTATAGTTAATATACATGGTTCCAGAATTTGACTAGGTACTGTGATAGCAACTGATATCCACTGGTATTTGTTTTGAAAATACATTTTCTTAGATTTCTTTTGTTAACACTTGAATAAAAATATTCACCTTTTCTGTGTAGACTGCCACTTTTTTTCCCAGTTATTTTTTGCTACCTGCTGTACACAAGAATTTATACATGTTACGAGTGTTCTGTGATCTGAAATACCTAAGTTTACATTTAGAGCCTCAGTGATGCCATTTTCAATATTTGTGTAGATATTAATCTAATATGGAAGATGAAGACTTTTTTATTCTAGTGGTGTCCTAAAAGAGTGGTTTTATGTGAAAACTATTTAGTGAAAGTCTTTTTTCTTCACTTTCAATTAAACACTTAATATCAAAATCCCCACATAATAATAATTTCACTTCATTATTATAAAAAATATTTACACTGCCTCCATTTAAAAAAGTACATTTTTATCTTATTGACAAGACACTGGGTAGTAGACTTCAAAGATCTTGTGCACTTTAGCATGAGTTGACCCAAATACTTGTGCCACTCTGTGAGTGCCAGTGGATGGGGGGTCCTCTTCAAAGGCAGCCATTTGATACTAATGGACAAAAATGAAGAATAATTGAAATGCTTTTCATATGGCTTACCATACATACAGTAAATCTCCCCCCCCCCCCCCCCCCCAGTACCTCACATTTCTACAGTCTCACAGGAAAATGTAACGATCACAGAAAGTTCACTTTGTTGTATGTACACTCTGCAATTGCAGAAATGCTAAATGTGGAGAATACAGTACCATACCTGCCTGCAACTTTTTGGTCTCTGTCAGTTGTGACAGTACCATATCTACCTGCAACTTTCCGGTCTCTGTCAGTTGCTACAAACATTAAATGATGCAGAGCATTTCTGTTGGGAACCGATTCTGATACAATTATACAGCTGCCCTGCCATTCCCACAATCTTTACTGTAAGCAGGTAGCACATAAGTCATTTTGTTACTTGGGTGCTAGTACATGTCATAATGCTGTTGACAACATTAGTGGATTAGTACGTGACACAATTACCCAGTTATAGTGAGAACATGGAACTATAGTACACTGATGGCTATATTTTGCGTGACTAATAAGCTAACAAATGCAATACAGAGTAAGTGACCCAATACTCTCAAACTTCAATGCTCTGCAGTACTCAAGCCAACACTTTCAGGCATAGGTTCCCCACTTAAAAAGACCAGTTTCCTGTCCCGCACAACATATCAGGTTTTATGCCCTATAGTTTTTTTATCTCCCAAATAGATTTTGATAAACTTGTCATATTTTTGTTGCAGATGAGGAATGGCAGTCCAATAATTTAAGTGGAGAATACAAAAAAGAATTAGATGTTGAACTGACAGTACCAAAAGCCAAAGAAAATCAATCAACATCTGCAGTAATGGTTTTTCGGATGTACCTGTGTAGAACTAACAATGAGTGTCTTATGAAGAATCTACAGTTTCTGTGTACTGTTCATTATGATACTGCTGCACCCACAGTAATTAGTGACAGTTTCAAATACATAGTATCATAACACTGTTATATAGGTAATCAGTGTGCACTTATTTTGTTGCTTATTAACAGTGCAATTCAGTTATGGAAATCCTGAAGACATTATTCCTTTTGAGGGAAACACACACAGAAAATATTTCCAGGTACTTGTAACTCACTGTTGAAGTAACTGTACTGTTCTACAGTACACCTGATAATAATGCAGAAAGCAAAAACATAAAATAATATATTTTTAATCTGTACAAATGAATTTGTTAAAAAATAGCAAATTAGGTCATGTCACAAATTATCAGTCTGTACAATACTATTTGTATCTAGCACGTCATTTATGTACTCTGTTTCTTATACTTTTCATTGGCTGTCAAATGATTGTACAGCCAATGTCACATATTAACTGATGAATTTTAAACTAATTTTAAAAAATGCTTTCAGTTAAGGTGTGATTTATACAAAATGAAACAAAAATAAATGCCTCACATCAGTTGCAAGCAGAGAAAGAGAATGAAAAAAAGAGGAGTTAAATGACATTTCTTGCAGCTGGAACTAAACATGTATTAATTTCTTTAGGTGGCTTTGAATAAAAACATAATATATTTAATAATAATCTTCTCATTATTTTATGAGATCTAAGGACAAATGCTTATTCAATAACTGTTGAGAACCTGAACACTATCAAAAGATTTTCCTTTGGCTTAATTAGAGTGTGTGCGGTTGATGTAACAGGAACATAAAGTTAGTTTATTTTTTAAGTCACATATTATGATTTTAAGTTAATTTGAAATGGAATTCCTTCATGTATTACCAAGAATGGAATGGGTAAAGACTACCACTCATCTGTACTATGGAGTTATTGAGTGAGTGGAAGGCACATAAAGTACACTACGATGCAAACTTAAGCATGAAAATGATTTTTGCTTAATGTGTCACTGCAAGTAAGACAGCTCAATGAAACTTAGACAGTATGTAGAAAGAACTGCTACAGTACAACACAGTACAGAACATAACTGACAGAAATACGCGTTGGGATGAATAGAAATGACACTTTTATTCAAAGACAATAATTACACTGAATTCACCACGTTTTATGACCATCCCATGGATATTACAAAAGACAGAATATGGTATTTTAGCAGGGTGCATGATCAACATGGGTGGCAATGCATGCTGTGGAATGTGCTCCTATGTCGGTAACAAGGTTGGTAAGGAGTTCTTGTGGTAGGGAGTTCCACTCCTCCACCACCGCACTTGGCAACTGCTGGATGGTTGTTGGTGCATGTGAACATGCTGCAATATGTCTCCCCAATTCATCCAGTGCATACTTGATGGGATTCAAGTCAGAGGAATGGGCAGACCAATCGATTCACCGAATATCCTCTCATTCCAAGAGCTCATTCATCTGCACTGTCCAACACATTGCACATTGTTGTCTTTTTTATGGATATCAGGGCCGAATGCACCCCTGAAAAGATGCACATGGGAATGGAGTGCAGTGTCACAATAACGTTGATCAGCGAGTGTACTGTGTTCAGAGATTAACAATCGTGCTCAGAGCATAGGGACTGGACCCAAGAGGAGTGAGGCATACTCTATACAGATTAGAGCAATTTCACTGTGCAAAGTGATTCTGAACGTACCACCATATGCCAAGATGTGGAAACATTTAATGTGTCCAGGAACATTGTCAAACATGATCATTTTGGTGGCCCAGTTGTTATGGTGTGGGAATGCATAATGTTGCGTGGACACACTAACTTCTAAATATTTGAACACAGTCCACTCAGCAGTCACTATTATTTTGACACTGTACTCCTTACCCAAGTGTATCTTTTCAGCAGTGTTTTTGATCCTGACATTATTTTTATTTGTGGCATTGTGCAACCACATCAAACAGCATAGGTGGAGCAGCTCTTGGAATGAGTGGACTTTCAGTAAATTGACTAGCCTGCCTGTTCCCAATTTAAATACCATCGAGCATGTATACCTGTCCATATGCACTAATGACTATCTGGCAGTTGTCAGCCATGCTGGTAGAGGAATGGACCTGCCTACCACAAGAACTCACACACCCTATTAAGAACCATATCTCGCCTTTTGTAATATCCAGGGGAACATCAGAAATTGTGATGATTTCAGTGTAAATACTGTCTTTGAATAAAAATTTCATTTCTGTTCATCTCATTCCATATTTCTTCCTCCTACCTTCTGTACTATAGTGTAGCAGTTCTTTCCATATATGGCCCAAGTTTCATCAAGGTATGTTACTTGGCAGTGACACATCAAGCAGAAGACATTTTTGACTTTAAGTTTTGCGCACCAGTCACACACACACGTGTTTAATTTTTTGAGTATATTAAACAGTGAGTTTGACAACAGGTGACCAAAACACTGACAATGTATGTATAGTATTCATTCTCTTAAGCAACAAATGATAATGAGATGAAAAAGAAATGTAGGAAGCTAAGGCAAGAAAAAATCTTAAGAGACCTAAATGAAACCTTGCTGATGATCACAACAAAAAATGGAATAAAGTCATGAATAAAAGAGAAAGAAAATAACACTGGAATCAAAAAGGTAGCAGGAAGAAAAAGATTACAAAACTACCTCATTTCTCAGCAGAAAGGAAAAGCTCAAATTTTCAACCAAATAATGGGAATGATGTTCTATTTCCATTTGGTAAATGTTATGCATAAGGTACTAGCAGTGATTCTTAACCTATCACCATGTAAGTTACAGGTTCCACAACATGCAGCACACTTCTTTGAAACTCTTCCAACCTATCCTTTTTCGTAGTGTCTTTTGGATGTAGTCATCATTTCACACTTACAAGACCTCTTCATCCATAATCACTGTCTTTTCAGTTTTTCACTAGTAAAGAAAGCAGTTGTGTGATGTAAGGCCACAGCTATACAGATAATGTGATCAAGCATTATCATGAAAGAACACTTCCTTCTTGGATAGGTTGTTTTAAGCAGCTGTGCGAGTTGAGCTCAATCTGTGTCAGAGTAGCCAAATCATAAACGTGTGCAGAAGGGGGAAAAGTTACTTCACCATTACATGCGCACACAACATACCTAAATCAACAAATTTGTGTGGAAGGGGAAAATGTTACTTCACCATTACATGTGCATGCAGCATACCAATATCAACAACAGTTGTTTATTCCATACCTGACACATTCATACCTATTAATATGTAATATTGAGTTTGGTTATAGGATCACAACAGCCAAGCTTTAGACATTCTTTTGTGTAAAATAAAAATGCAGCACAAAGAAAAAAAACACATAACGAAAAGGAATTACAGTAGTTCCATCAATGCTTCCTGCCATAGTAGAATGATATGACAGTAGGGAAATGAGCAGGAGATGTAATTAAGCTCATGCCCTGGTTAGTGTGTGTTATGCAGGTACAATCAGCTTGTGAATGGTTGCATTTACCTGGCTGGAATATTCTCTGAAAATGGTCAAGACATAGGTACATCCACATGGGAAAGAAACTGAAAGTTATTCTGTATTAAACATACAAGGTGGAATCCAAAATTTTCGGGACTGGTGCTGTCATCTGGAAAGTAGGAGTAGTAGATCTTTGCACCACTAGGTGACGAGAGCTGCATATCTGATGAGTCAGTGTGCGGAGTGGTATTCAGTAGGGGACATGTTATGTGTCCACGGTGATTTCCGTAATACTCTGTGTTTGGTGTGTGGCAATTTTACGACGGATCCACAAAGAGAACAGCGCATGTGTATCAAATTTTGTGCGAATCTCGGGAAAAGTGTTATGGAGACCGTTCCAATGATTCAACAAGTGTTTGGGGGACAGCGCATGAGCTGTATGCGTGTGTTTGAGTGGCATGCTCGGTTCAGCGCTGGCCGCACAGATGTCGAAGATGATGCTCACACTGGAAGGCTTGTTAGCTGCACAACGCCAGACATTGTTGCCAAAATTCAACAATTGCTTTGTACGGATCGATGTCAAACCATTCAAGACCTTGCAGATGAAGTGGGTATTGGTTATGGGACATATTAACGAATGTTGACTGATGAATTGGGCATGCGTTGTGTCACCGCAAAATTTGTGCCAAGGATCTTGACTGCTGATTAGAAGGCAGGGTGTGTTGAAGTGTGACCCCATCTGATGATCCAACCTTCTTGTCACGGTTTATCACCAGCGACGAGAGCTGAATTTATGATTATGACCCCGAGACAAAGCAACAATCATCCCAGTGGAATAGCCCAGGCTCTCCAACATCAAAAAAAGTGAGACAGGTGAAGAGCAAATCATTATTTTCTTTGATACCAAGGGAACTGTGCACAAAGAATTCATTCCACCCAACCAAACATCGAATTCTGTGTACTACTGTGACTTTTTGCAATGGCTCCATAAAAACGTATGGCAATGACGGCCCAAACTATGGCATCGAGTGAACTGACTGCTGCATCACAAAAACGCGCCATCACACGTCCTTGCTCACCAGAAAAAACGACACGGCAATTGTACACCACCCACCGTACTCGTCAGATTTGGCACCTTGCGACTCCGCGTTATTCCCAAAACAGAAACTCAAATTGATAGGCCGTCGCTTCAACACTCTAGAGAGAATTCAAGAAGCATAGCTGGCAGTGATAATCACCCTCAAAGAACAGGACTTCCACAAAACGTTTGACCAGTGGCAGAAGCACTGGGACCAGTGTGTACGTGCAGATGGGATCTACTTCGAGGATGGTGGTGACCATTAGGTTTTCAAGAGATGGCAGCACCAGTCCTGAAAAATTTGGATAGCGCCTCATTGCTTGTAATTTTGTAGAATTCCTTGCCATTTCAGTACACTTCATTTTCATATTACTTTATTGTCCAATCTGAGAAATTTAGAAATTGATATATGTAAAAATATTACAGCTCTCACTGTAATGTCTTTCATCTTTCAAGAGAGGTTGGGGGTAGAGGTGTCATAAGCCACCCCCCACCTTTAGAGTCACGCTGACCTCCATCTGTATCAAGGTGGCCAAAATAAGAGTTAGTAAATTGTCGATTTCCCTCCTACTTTCTACACTCTAGTAAACTCGTCAATAAGTAATAAAACTGGTTGACATTAATGATGGGTGATCTTGAGGTCTAACATTATCTCTCTGAAGCACTATGACACAGATGTTGACAGTCTTTTATCTACAACATTTTTTCCCCAACACTTGAGGCTTTCATGAAACAAATTGGTTACACATGTATCATTCAAAGTATTTTCCATCGCTGGCCACTACTTTCTCCCATCTTTCGGGCAGTGTACGAATCCCGCATTGAAAAAATTGTTCATCTTTTGAAGCGATCCACGAATTGATCCAATTTGTGACTTCTTCATGAGATCGGAAGTGTTAGCCAGGCAATGCGCTATTGATCTAAATAGGTGATAGAGAGAGCAATGTCTGGAGAATATGACAGGTGGGGTAGGACTTCCCATTTAATGTTTCCGAGTACGTTTTGACCTCTTTTGCAGTGTGAGGTCAAAGCATTGTCTGCAAAATCACTTTATCGTGCCTCACTGAATTGCGGCCATTTGTCTTTTAATGCTCTGCTTAAACGCAATAATTGTGTTCAATAACGAGCACCTGTGATTGTTTCACTTGGTTTTAACACCTCATAGTACACGACGCTGAGCTGGTCCCACCAAATGCAGAGTATGATCTTGGAGCTGTGAATATTCGGTTTGGCCATCGACGTGGAAGCATGGCCGGGATATCCCCAGACATTTTGCATTTAGGGTTATCGTAATGAACCCATATTCCATCCCTGGTCACAATGCAATGCAGAAATCCCTCCCACCTTTGCCTCTGAAGCAACTATTCACAAACACACAAATGCCGTTCAACGCCTCTTGGTTTCAGCTTTCATGGTACCCAAGTTCCTTCTCTCTGAATCATGCCCATTGCCTTGAGATGTTTTGAAATGGCTTGCTGTGTCACTCCCACTAACTGTGCCAATTCTTCTCGAGTTTGACACGAGTCTTCACTCAGCAATGTCTCCAATTCTGCATCTTCAAAAACATTCTCTCTTCCATCACTATCTCGGTCTACAACATTAAAATCACTGTTCTTGAAGCGTTGAAACCACTCACGACACGTTCTTTCACTAACAGTGTCCTTACCATACGTACTCGAGAGCATTCAATGAGACTCGGCCACTGTTTTCTTCATATTGAAACAAAACAGTAACACCTCCCGCAAGTGATGATAATTTGGCTCGTAAACTGACATTTTCAATTATTATGCAGACACAAATTGACTTATGTTTGAATGAGGTTATGTTGACCGAGGTCCAAGCTAACTGCCTGACGTCTGCAATCTGTTTCTTTCGACCGCTACTTACCGCTGTCGCCACCTATCAGCAAACGGCGGAAGCAGTTTCCAGAATGAGATTTTCACTCTGCAGCGGAGTGTGCGCTGATATGAAGTTTTGGAAGCAAAGTTGTACACCTTGTAACCACTGGAGCAGTTTTTCTAAAGCACTCACCCTTTGCTTGCACAGTATAAAACAACTGTTCAACACAACTGTCCTTTCCAGTGTGACATTCACAGGCTATCAACTGATGAAAGTTGTATGAATAGTTAAGTCTCTGCTTACACTGCATATATAGAGTATGCACAGATCTAATCACAAAAACTTTCGCATTGCCTGCTGTGTGAGGTGTACATGAAGAAATTCACTTAGACTTTGATATTCATTAAAACATTATGAAGTATTGGCTTCCCTAATGTACACTCCTGGAAATTGAAATAAGAACACCGTGAATTCATTGTCCCAGGAAGGGGAAACTTTATTGACACATTCCTGGGGTCAGATACATCACATGATCACACTGACAGAACCACAGGCACATAGACACAGGCAACAGAGCATGCACAATGTCGGCACTAGTACAGTGTATATCCACCTTTCGCAGCAATGCAGGCTGCTATTCTCCCATGGAGACGATCGTAGAGATGCTGGATGTAGTCCTGTGGAACGGCTTGCCATGCCATTTCCACCTGGCGCCTCAGTTGGACCAGCGTTCGTGCTGGACGTGCAGACCGCGCGAGACGACGCTTCATCCAGTCCCAAACATGCTCAATGGGGGACAGATCCGAAGATCTTGCTGGTCAGGGTAGTTGACTTACACCTTCTAGAGCACGTTGAGTGGCACGGGATACATGCGGACGTGCATTGTCCTGTCGGAACAGCAAGTTCCCTTGCCGGTCTAGGAATGGTAGAACGATGGGTTCGATGACGGTTTGGATGTACCGTGCACTATTCAGTGTCCCCTCGACGATCACCAGTGGTGTACAGCCAGTGTAGGAGATCGCTCCCCACACCATGATGCCGGGTGTTGGCCCTGTGTGCCTCGGTCGTATGCAGTCCTGATTGTGGCGCTCACCTGCACGGCGCCAAACACGCATACGACCATCATTGGCACCAAGGCAGAAGCGACTCTCATCGCTGAAGACGACACGTCTCCATTCGTCCCTCCATTCACGCCTGTCGCGACACCACTGGAGGCGGGCTGCACGATGTTGGGGCGTGAGCGGAAGACGGCCTAACGGTGCGCGGGACCGTAGCCCAGCTTCATGGAGACGGTTGCGAATGGTCCTCGCCGATACCCCAGGAGCAACAGTGTCCCTAATTTGCTGGGAAGTGGCGGTGCGGTCCCCTACGGCACTGCGTAGGATCCTACGGTCTTGGCGTGCATCCGTGCGTCGCTGCGGTCCGGTCCCAGGTCGACGGGCACGTGCACCTTCCGCCAAGCACTGGTGACAACATCGATGTACTGTGGAGACCTCACGCCCCACGTGTTGAGCAATTCGGCGGTACGTCCACCCGGCCTCCCGCATGCCCACTATACGCCCTCGCTCAAAGTCCGTCAACTGCACATACGGTTCACGTCCACGCTGTCGCGGCATGCTACCAGTGTTAAAGACTGCGATGGAGCTCCGTATGCCACGGCAAACTGGCTGACACTGACGGCGGCGGTGCACAAATGCTGCGCAGCTAGCGCCATTCGACGGCCAACACCGAGGTTCCTGGTGTGTCCGCTGTGCCGTGCGTGTGATCATTGCTTGTACAGCCCTCTCGCAGTGTCCGGAGCAAGTATGGTGGGTCTGACACACCAGTGTCAATGTGTTCTTTTTTCCATTTCCAGGAGTGTATTTCCTGGTGTACAGGAGTGATAAGACCTGCATTTCACTGGCACTGCTCAACACAATAGCAAAACCTCAATAACGTTTTCACCTTTGCCATGAAGAGGTACATCAATGCCCAAATTATCACTGTCCATTATTCACACCTTTCTGTGATATTTGTCATTTTTCTTCCTGGACGTAGGCCATTGTTTTTAAAATACATTCGACAGATTTTATTTCACTAGTCACACTCCTTCTCCCACTACATTGTGTCTGCCCCCTTTTTTAACCCTTAACTGCAGTTATGGCATTGACACCTGTGCATCATATTTCACAAGGCAAATTTCTCTTGATGACAACATACCTCTTTAATTTAAGGAGTGACCTACTGATACTGACATACTACATTTGAGAACTTGCTGTAAGCACAATTTGGTACATCACATCCTTTCCACATGAAATATTGCTTGCCAAGCTGCCCATTTCCCTGGAGCTGATGCATACTATTTTTGCTGAGTAGTACTTGTCAATCACAACAATAATTTTTCGAGCCTAGTTATGTGTGGGTATATTACCATACCTAATTTTCAGAAAAAAATGCTAGCATAATCCTTTGTGTTCTAAGCAGGTTCACATCACAAAATCAAGCACAATTTCTGTAATACTGTTAAAAATGTGATATCAGGTAGCTACAATGCTGGACATTAAAACTGGAGCATCATGAAGGGGGCCTGCAACAAACAACTTGGTACTAAGTGCTTAGATACACAAATGATTAGCATATCAGCACTGTCAAACCCAAGCCTCGCCATCCTGGTATATTTTTTCTGTGATTTCCCTAAATCACTTCAGGCAAATGCTGGGTTGGTTCCTTTGAAATGGCACGCCCAACTTCCATCCCTAATCTGATGGGACCGATGACCTCACTGCTTGGTCCCCTCCACCCAACCAACCAAGCACTGGCGCCCATACTAGATAGGAGTAACACAATCTATGTTCTGTATATAAGGAAGGATTGCATCACAATTTTCTCATTCAGAAATCCCATTGAGAGTTGATTTTCTGTGAGATTATGTTAGACCTCATATGGAAAAGGAGAAATGTCTAATGGTACGTTTCAGAATTTGACAATGGCAGGACTGTGGACACCCAAGACTGGTTTACCATTATGTGATATTGCTGAACACATTGGTCATGACCCCAAGATTGTTTTGTGAATATGGAACTTATGGGGTATGGACGGAGTAAATAGCATGGAAGATCTCAATAGCCCCTTGCAACCTGCACCGAAGAAGACATTGTTTGCTTGGGTGCATAGCATTATAGAGCCACATTGCATTACAGCCACAGTGTAACAATGTCTCAAGCATCATGGGCAGTCAGCAAAGCAACACTGTTTTGGCTATCCCTTAATGGCTCTAGAGAGTGGTGCACTTGTTGACAACTCTTAACACAGGAGTGGCACCTCGCAGCTGCACAAGAGGTGCAACTGTGTGTGTGTGTGTGTGTGTGTGTGTGTGTGTGTGTGTGTGTGTGTGTGTGTGTGTGGAGGGTCCAAGGAGAATGAACATTGTTCCAATGCATCCACCATCATGTGCCCTGCACATTGTGTGATGGTATCGGATGCCATTGGATACACAACTCATATCCGGGACAGTAGGTACTACATTTCTGACATGTTAATGGCTAGAGGATGTGCCACACCTTCAAGGTGCCCCAAAATTATCTTTCAGCAAGATAACATAAGACCCATGGTATCCTGACTAACATAGTACAAAGGGTGTTTCACTGGTCCTCTGGCCAGCATTTTTCCACCCATTGAAAACATCTGGTCAACTATTGCCAGGAGTTCGATATACCTCCACTCGTTAGCACCTATAACTGATGAACTCTGACATAGTAGAAGCAACAGGGAATGAGATACACATTATCTTTGATCGTAGTTCAGTTGAACTCAATGCCCACCTAGTTTAGACCCACCAAATTTTACACCCCATATAAATTTAATCATTTATTTTTTCCAGTACACTGTATATGCACAATAACTTACAATTCCTTTCATACAAGTGATATGCATCGCACTTGAGTTGTAGCTATTTAGAAGTCTCACAAACAGTGAACTTGTTTTAAGTTGATATGCTGTCGAGAAATGTACACTTTTTATGGCATGCATACCATAACAGTGATAGACACTACTGCTTTGGAAGTCACTATCCCCTCTTTCATTTTTCTTCTTTATCACTGTAGCTAAATTCTCAGAAGTTATTGTCATACCTTTAGTTCTGTCTGGTTGAATATAACATTTACTTGTATATTTATTAGATGCCATTGTACTGCATGACCATAAGCATGAACAACTCAAAGATTCAGTCCCAGAATCTGAAAATAGTTTCCATCCAGTAACTTATGTAGGACCACTATCATCACCCAACACAGTTGCATTTATACATATGCTTAGTGTCCAAATTAGTCTCTCACTCTTGCAGCCTAGTGTGAACTGTCAAATTTTCTGGCAGACTAGAACTGTGTGCCAGCCTGGGACACGAATCCAGAATCTTGGATAATACGACAGCTACTGGCAGAAGTGAAATTGTATGGACTGTGAGTTGCACTTGGCAAGAGTACTGTCCACAATAAGCAAGGTTCCACGTAAAAATCCCACATTCAAACAGGGCCACTGACTATTTCCAGTTGTTCCTGTCTAGACAGTGGACCCAAACCAGTCACAGAAAATTGGTAACTGTCAAAATTAGTCCAAGGATTTTCCTCAAACTGATAGTCTTGCATATGTTCAAAGCAGCTTTTCAAGTCATTCCTTACTTATCTACTGTAGGCCACTTCAGCTTAATTCATCCTTTTCCAAATATTTTTGTCAGCTTAAGGTGTGTGTGTATATATATATATATATATATATATATATATATATATATATATAGAAAGATGAGGTGACTTACCGAACAAAAACGCTGGCAGGTCGATAGACACACAAACAAACACAAACATACACACAAAATTCAAGCTTTCGCAACAAATTGTTGCCTCATCAGGAAAGAGGGAAGGAGAGGGGAAGACGAAAGGAAGTGGGTTTTTTATATATATATATATATATAAAAAATGGAGGGAAACATTCCACGCGGGAAAAATATATCTAAAAACAAATATGATGTGACTTACCAAACGAAAGCGCTGGCAGGTCGATAGACACACAAACACACACAAAATTCAAGCTTTCGCAACAAACTGTTGCCTCATCAGGAAAGAGGGGAGGAGAGGGAAAGACGAAAGGATGTGGGTTTTAAGGGAAGAGCGCGCATACCTGTCCTTTTTTCCCCCCTAAGGTAAGTCTTTCCGCTCCTGGGATTGGAATGACTCCTTACCCTCTCCCTTAAAACCCACTTCCCTCTTTCCTGACGAGGCAACAGTTTGTTGCGAAAGCTTGAATTTTGTGTGTATGTATGTGTCTGTCTGTCTGTTTCTATCGACCTGCCAGCGCTTTCATATGGGAAGTCACACCATCTTTGTTTTATATATATACATTATTGGGGGAGGGTGGAGATTTTCCTCATAATTAAGGAAGGTTCTTCCATAAAGTCCATTCCAAGATGTTAACTGTAAGGAAGTAGTTACTTCCACAACAAAGAGAAAAATAATTCACATATTTAATTGATGATAAATATGCCTGCAAAAGCAAACTGGCAGTTTGCATCGGAAATCACCTACAACCAGTGTTTGGCTGCACAAATTATACCCACACTTCACGAATATCTTTAATCTTAGCAGTTCGTTTTACTGTTTCTAAAGGAACAATTGAATACCGACATTTACACTGTCCTTTTTCCATTTCTTTGACACTTGTCACAAAGTGGGTGAAAATTAACACAACACTTTTTGATGGCAATTCTGTGCAGAAGATAGTAACTGAATACACCGATCATTATGTGGAAATGGGCACGTCACTACCTCACAGATTAATGCACTAACAACTAATTATTTTATGATAAGTGCAAATTATAAGTTGTAAGCAGGTTGCTATTAAATTCACATTCAGGGACAATGTATATCATGCATACATCACACAAGTAGTATCTAGAGAGAGTGAGAGTGAGAGAGAGAGAGAGAGAGAGAGAGAGAGAGAGAGAGAGAGAGAGAGTGTGTGTGTGTGTGTGTGTGTGTGTGTGTGTGTGTGTGTGTGTGTGTGTGTGTGTGTGGGGGGGGGGGGGGGGGGGGGGCGCTGGCTTGACAGCTACAAATATTTATCTATGAATGCCCTTTCTTCACTCATTTGTATTTGATTCAAGTTTCTGAACAGTGACGCAAAGAATGAGTAAGTCATGGGGATTCTTCCAGTTGATCATGGTAATGCCCCTCAGTTTAGTCACTGCATAAGCAAAAATATTTGCACGGCACTGCTGCCCAACTCTCATGGCAGGCACTAAGCTCTAGGAAAATATAAGACATCAGTTCATTACTTACGCTCACATTGCACAGATGCTACAGTCAAGTTCATAGCAAGCCAAGTATAACAATGCTGTTGTTTGAACCTTCATTTCTACTTTGATAATAGGCACTGTAATACACATTCACCAATGCCCACTACTACTGTGT
Organism: Schistocerca piceifrons; assembly: GCF_021461385.2. Taxonomy (NCBI): domain Eukaryota; kingdom Metazoa; phylum Arthropoda; class Insecta; order Orthoptera; family Acrididae; genus Schistocerca; species Schistocerca piceifrons. Next base: position 138,775,416 of record NC_060141.1, on the reverse strand, counting down.
TGTCCATGTAAATTCCTGTTAAGCTACTAAACGTTGTACCATAATTTTTATTTGTAATATTGTTGCATTTAGTTCAGGACCCAAAGAAGTTCTGAAAAAATTTCAGTGTATTTAAATCAGGGCACTTATCTTCTGCTGCTTTGGAATGACAAAATTTGTGGCAGTATTGTTTTGGTTGTACTATCAAGAAACTTTAATGTTTTATTTTCATATAAAACAATACTTGTCCAGTCATTATATGGTGTGGTAAGATAGAAGTTTTTTTTTTTCCCCCCCAACACAAACATGGCATGTTTGCCTACAATTTATAAATTGTTATGTACTTCATTGCTGGATATCTGGGCTGCAGCTCCATGTAGTAGGTATATAAAGTGAAAACAAAACTAAAAATCTTTGACAACAATTACATTGCTTTCACTGACAAACTTTTTCCTTGTCTTTCACTGCTGTAGCAACTAGCACCTGCAGCAGAACTGCGCACCTCACACCGTGGGGCCATCAGCAGCAACAGCAAAGCCATGTGCCTAGCCCGGCAGTGAAACATACACCACTAAGTGCGCTACATTCAGTGTTAAATATATACATAGCAACCTGCACAGCTTAAAGCAGGCATGCTATTTGTCCAAATAAAGAATGTAGGTTTGTTTCCTCAGCCATGACCTGCATATAAATCATTTTTAACAAATTTTAAATTTAGCATAAGGAAGTCCATAGTGTATCAACGATTCTTATTGAGCCTCTTGATATACAGGCAATTATCACATCAAGTTTATTTAGGAATGAGTCCAACACCTGAACTCATTAAAATTACTACTTAATTTGGCACTACCCTGCCATTACGTCTTGTGCAATAATCCCACATAATGGAAATTCATTTAGGAGACATTTGATATATTTTCCGTATGTTACAAAATTTTAACCTGCATAGTAAAACTGAATGGTTACGATTAGGATCTGTACTACTGAATCAAATGGCAAAAATAAGCCCACAATTAAAATAAATCCTGAAGAATGAAAGCCAACTAGAAGTAAATTTTGATTTGGGCATGTGCTTGGCACATATTCACACCCAGAATTTGAAGAAAGGATGCTCAGGTACCCAATCATCCTAAGGGCAAATTATTTCAAAACTTGTTTCAGTTTTTCAATAATGCAAAAGCTAGACATTGTTACTAATTCTATAAATATGCATTTTCTCAATCTTCTTAGAATGAGCCAAAAATTAAATTACAGAATTATTGTAGATCTCAGCTGTAAATATTAAGGGACTAAGTATTACTGCACATCGAGCATTGTATGCTATGCACTAGATTGGCATGAGTTGACAGTTCCATGATAAACCAAGTGACTTTAAGCCTACCTCTCATTTCAGATTCTCACTAACAGCAACTGTCAGGATGTGTGCACATATATACAGTGGTAAATGCCAGAAACATGGCTGGCAGTAGCAGCAGAGTGTGCAGTGTTAAGCCCATAAGAGTACTTTCCAGATACGTTTACACGAATCTTAATTATGTGGACAAACAAATCTTGTTTTTTAACAAATGCACTTTAAAAGTCATTGTTAATTTGGTAATTGATATTTAAGCTATGTTTTGTTCCTTACCAGGGATTACTTGAATTTATGTGACAAGGTGAAGTTACCCATGTTAAGAGTGACACCTTTACATTTTATTTATGCTGTAGTGTGTGGTTCCACCTAAAAATCTTTACACTAACAATTAAGTTTTTTTAATCAAATTGCTAAATTTTTTTACAGAAAATCTTAGAAACAAAAACAAATTCAGACCATCATCAAAACTTACTTTTTTATTTTGAGAGGTTTCACAGTAATGTTTCACTAATTCGCCACGCAAATAGGCAGTGAGACATCTGTGATAACCCATGTTACATGCACCCAGTTTGCAAGTAAACAATGGTTAAGTACCCATCAACAAATTTTTGGTAGAATTCATTTCAGAAATTGTTACAGTACACATTTCTGGAGCACGACTTGCTTGAATATTAAAAAAACCACAATTTTGCATGTAACACCAGATTGCATCGAAACGTAACCATGCTGTTTAAAAAACCTAATATTCATTCAATTACAGCAAGAGTATCGGTGCTATCTAATGTTTCACTGTTGACCACCATTGGTATTTCCTATTTCCATGTGTAAATGTGTTATGACCCGTACTTTAAAGAAGAGCACTTAGCACTTTTTTTTAAAAAGTGGGTTCCTTTCATGTGAAAATTTGCTTTAAAAAATGTGGGGGTTAAAACTGATTACCCAGGCCAGGAACCGATTAAAACTGTTATTCAGATTGTTTAGTTTTACTGTCTACTTCAAACTGAGCATGTTTATGGATGTGGCACTTTCAGGAAATACAATCAATGAATACACAGAAATATACTTCAATACAATTCATTCAGTTCTGAAAATGATACATTTACCAAAACTTGGAATGATCTGGCATACAAAAGTATAAATACAATTCAAATGACATTTTAAGCACTCAGTACTCCTCAGCACCTTCACCTTCTCCTTCAACTGAATCCATTCCCACCTCCTCATAATCTTTTTCAAGGGCAGCCAAATCTTCTCTGGCCTCCGAGAACTCCCCTTCCTCCATACCCTCACCAACATACCAATGGACAAATGCACGTTTGGCATACATGAGATCGAACTTGTGATCAAGTCGGGCCCAAGCTTCAGCAATAGCAGTTGTGTTCGATAACATGCACACAGCTCTCTGAACCTTTGCTAAATCGCCTCCAGGAACAACAGTAGGAGGCTGGTAATTTATTCCGACCTGTAAACAGAGGAAGAAACCTGTTTTAATGCTAGCTTGTGAAGAAAGATCTATTTGCATACAAAATAATTTGTCAAATATGCAATCTAAAAACATTTCAGAGTCCCTATTTCCCAGTGGGCATGTCTGCAATATACCAGAAGATATATTTGTTTTTGCAATATTTAACTGAATTATTATAAAAAGCTAGAGATTAGCTTTGTGGCATATCAGTGCTATTATATTTAACTCACCTTGAAACCTGTGGGACACCAATCAACAAACTGAATTGTTCGCTTCGTCTTAATGGTAGCAATGGCAGCATTGACATCCTTAGGAACGACATCACCTCTGTAAAGCATGCAGCAAGCCATGTACTTTCCATGCCTTGGATCACATTTTACCATCTGATTGGCTGGCTCAAAGCAAGCATTTGTAATCTCTGCAACTGATAGTTGTTCATGGTATGCCTTTTCTGCCGATATGACAGGAGCATACGTGACAAGTGGAAAATGGATACGGGGGTAGGGCACAAGGTTAGTTTGGAACTCAGTCAGGTCAACATTGAGTGCACCATCAAAACGCAGAGATGCTGTGATTGAGGACACAATCTGACCAATTAATCTGTTAAGGTTTGTGTATGTAGGGCGTTCAATGTCCAGGTTTCGGCGACAGATGTCATAGATGGCCTCATTGTCAACCATGAAAGCACAATCTGAATGTTCGAGGGTAGTGTGAGTTGTAAGGATGGAATTATATGGTTCTACAACAGCAGTAGAAACTTGGGGTGCTGGGTAAATTGCAAATTCCAGTTTGCTCTTCTTGCCATAGTCTACCGATAATCGTTCCATAAGCAATGATGTGAAGCCAGATCCAGTGCCACCACCAAAAGAGTGGAAAATAAGGAACCCTTGTAACCCTGTACACTGATCCGCTAACTTCCTGATGCGATCCAACACCAAGTCCACAATCTCTTTTCCAATTGTATAGTGGCCACGTGCATAATTGTTTGCAGCATCCTCCTTGCCAGTGATGAGCTGCTCGGGGTGAAACAGCTGCCGATAGGTGCCAGTGCGTACTTCATCTGCAACAAGATAATTACCATTGAAAAGTTTAAAAATGGTATTTAAGCATAATTTAACAAAAGAAACTCATTGCAGTAAATATAAAATTTCAGCATCCATTATTTTCCCAGCTAAGTGCAAATGTTATGTTTATTACGACTAATACAATGGAACAACTGCCAAAGAGCTGGATAATTTAAGCTCTAGGGTTCCTAAATATTTGTCCGAGGCAGTTCAGATGCCCCAAAAATGATTTAGCTTGCTCCATACAGGGTTAGTCAGGCAGAATGAAACATTCAAGGGTTATAGTTTCTGAGGTTCTGAACATATCACTACATGGACACATTCCAAATGGCTTCAGAGAAAACAAAATGCACATTGTTATTTTTGGTATAATTCAGTACATTCTCATTGATTACAATGCACCACAACAGTTTAGAGCAACTCTGGACAAACGGTTGGAGACAGGACACTTTGGTTTATCAAACTGGGAAGCTACCTCAAACTGACCTACAAAACTAAGCTATAGCTTATGCATGTCACCCAACAGTTGCACTATTTTTCCACTCTCTCCAAGCAAACTATCAGCTCTAGATAAAAAATAGCATCTTCAGTAGGTAATGTAAGTAGTTAATTTTATACTGTTCTAGAGGCCACATTTTTAAAGTTATTCAAGAAAAAGGTACCAATCTCAAACCATTCAGAATATGGCATATGTCCTTATGAAGGTTTTTTGTTATTGTTCTTAATCACCAACATTATGTTCCAAAGCATGTACCTTTTTCCATGACCAAGTCCATATGTAGCTCTTGTCACATGCAAATGCTACCGTTTCAGTGTAGTATGATCATTTTAATGAACATTTATCATGTATGTATTAATGTTAAGCGTTCTTACCCAGATTTTCCACATTGACTTCAGTAAAATCATAAGAAATAAGCTTTATCAAGACTTCCTACAATTCAGTGACTATCTCTATCCCCCCTCCCCCCCATTTTTTTTGGCTGCATTACAAGTGTGAACGTTCAGTAGCTTCTTCACGAAACTACACTGCACATACTCCACTAACATGCCTCCAATATTGTGCCATTTTAATACTCAACTTTAAGTTATTATATACCACACAAGATATATTTTTGTACTAAGTAAATTCATTGGCCATAGCATTAGACATAAAATTTGTGAAGGATCACATTAGCTTACATTAATAATGGTCACATATTATGCTACCAGAAAGGGCACTTGCTGTCAGTCATAGTAACCAGACATTTATATAGATCCTACTTACATATATTACCTGCAGTAAGTTTGCTGCAGTACGAAGGGTTAAACAGTTAACTATCGTGATGATTGCTTCCCCAAAACTCTCCTTACAACAATTTTAAGAGACCGGAGGTATGCCAGACAATAAAAAATGCATTAAGATATTTTTTCTGGGTGTTTCAGTACTGTCCCTTAACAGCAGAAACGACACACCAACCCCCCCCCCCCCCCAGTCAAAAAAACCTGGTGTATCCGTACATTTTTCGTCCATTGCGACCCCTCTTTCAAAGACGCAGACATCAAAACGAAAAATATGCAGCAGCGGTTATTGTCCGTACAACATTAAATATAACTGAGTACTTTTCAGATACAACGTTATCGAGTCCTATTCTTAACAAACTAAGAAACTATGTCTCTCAGCTGCAAAATATATCGTGATCAATGTAGTAGAAAAAGTACTACATACAACCTTTATGTTAACAACGGTGAAGACTACGGCAGGTACAGCAAATCTAGCAGCAATATTTTCTATCAGCCGTTTAGAATTTACATTCTTACAACAGCGATCACATTTCACGTGTTTTAGGTAGCACCATAATACATGCCCTTTCTACGACTACGTTTTACCTTGAACACAGTTATTATGAAACACATATTCGATACCCTGCCGCCGCCGCCGCCTCCCCCCCCCCCCCCTCTACCATTTAAATTGAGTGTAGACCGAGGTCTTGGTTAAGATGAAAGGTGATCGTGTGGTTTAAGCTGGCGAAGCCAACGAATGTGAATGCCGAATAAACATTCACAGATTGCCCTGGCCTAATGCTTATGTCAACGTTTTACTTTTCATCAAAACTGCACAAGGATCTGAAAACATTACACAGAAAAGTCTCCGATGATCATGTGGAGGCTTACTGCGGACACGCGTGTGCCATACATTAACTATGGAAAATGCACGGAAAGCCACTACGTACGGCATCAATGCATATACTAATCTTGCGCGTCTTTACAGACGTATTCATAGCAAATGGGCTAATGCACGCAGTGTACTATTTGCATATTTACGAAGTCATAAATTAGCTTGCTAGCATTCATGGAACGCGCATTGCACATCGCCGATTTGAAGAGCTGCATCAAACTAGTCTCAGGACTGAAGACCACAACAACAACAAACTTTAACATGCGTACTTACCCACAACGGTGGGTTCCAGGTCTACGAAAACTGCCCTAGGTACATGTTTTCCTGCGCCCGTTTCGCTAAAGAATGTGTTGAAACTATCGTCTCCTCCGCCAATTGTTTTGTCTGAGGGCATCTGCCCATCAGGCTGAATTCCATGTTCCAGGCAGTACAATTCCCAGCATGCGTTCCCGATCTGTACGCCGGCTTGGCCAACATGAATGGAGATGCATTCACGCTGTCAAAAAAACACAGAAATTAGTAAACAACTTTTTTAACGTTTTACCTAACGCTAATAATTGACTCTGAGTACTTACCATGGTAAATATTCAACACACTAGTCACACACAAAAAACCGTTATAACAACCCAGTCGTTCAGGAGCAGCAACCACGACGCTTTTCCCAAACGGACAGTGAAGCTAGCTGTAACGCACCAGTACTTATACCCTCTATGACGTCAGCCAGGCAGGCACCCTGATTGGTTGCTGGAAGTAGCCTGACGTCATGGGCAGTACGACTACCGTATCTTCGCTCCGCATTGGTCCTTTCAAATAGAGATACACATTCAAGTGAATCATTAATTTTATTCATTAGTTTTGTGTCTTTATTTTTGCATTGTGCTCCAATTTCTCATATTTTTAAAATAAGAGATCGTAATATCACGTCGTGACTATAAGACCGCCTTTCGCTGGCACCAGACGGCTAAAAAAGTAATCAATATCCACAAAAAATTAAGCCTGTAATTTGTATTGTCCTTATAATGAAGTATTTCTTTTCCATTACGCGCTTATAACTAACGTCACCGTGTTGATTTATTTTCCATAGCACGTGTGTGTATGCTGCTCATTACAAAGTTTCACTTTTACAGCGACGACTCACACAGAAATAAAAACAGTATAAGGAACACTTAAAGCGTGACTAAATGGTGGCAACATCCGCATTGTAGGGCGTTCGAAGGAAGCGCATCAACTTGGTGTCAGTTTCTAATTGCATTTGTGCTACGTTGTATAACTGAGGGACAATTACCACCGCGTCTTGTAAATAACATTAGACACTGATACAATTATGCCTCTATAAGTTTAAAGTTTTCACCACTACACGTAGCTACTGGAAGCAGAGTGCAAAATTGCGCGTCGTCAGAAACAGACGGTATTCAAACCATCGACACTTCAGAAATCGTCTGTCTTTGCAGTCGTTAATATATGGTTCATGCTGATTTTGATTTTTAGAACTACGGTCAGGGGCCCAGGCACATCGCAGAGTTTTATTTCCTTTAAGTTGCAAGCCATGCTCATGTTCCTTTTTTAAGTCTTGCATTTACGTGTCTACCTGCTGAACTAATTAGAATGATGTGTACCTCCTATGGATGCCCATGCATTAAATTGTTTGGCGCGGGGGGAGGGGGGGGGGGGCTAGACCTGGGGGGCATGGAATATTTTTAATACCTTGGAAGACGAATTGCGACTTGTAAGTAGCCATAAAAAAAAGTTCCCGTTCCAACACAAAATCGCTTTTAAGCCATTTTCTTGACAGGAAAACACCTGGCTGCACCGTATTCCACCGAGCATAGGCGCCCTTGATACCTCCTCCACTCTCATTTACCATGCGATGACAATCCCTTCGTTAATCATAATCATTATTACTTGTGTTATGCAAACAGGTAACTGCAAGCATACTTGCTCATTTATGTGATTGGATCAGTGGGATGCACAACTTTGGCGCTATAAATCAATACACCCTTCCCACTTTTTCTCTATAATCATCTGATGACAAGGAATGACAATGGCAAGTATCTGCTTATAAGGATAACACCTATTGCATGCTGCAACGTTGATATTTATTACGCCCAACTCGTTTAACCTTTTGTGTTAAATGTATCGTCAGTGAGTTTACCTCAGCAACAGACAGCAAAAGGTCATTTATTCACAATGTTGAAAATGGCTGTGATGTGGGGTCTGAGTGCGGTACAGTTAAATGGCGGGTGCCCCAGGGATCAGTGTTGGGGCCACTCTTGTTCCTTATTTATGTAAATGATATGCCCTCTAGTATTATGGGTAACTCTAAAATATTTCTGTTTGCTGACGACACTAGCTTGATAGTAAAGGATGTTATGTGCAACATTGGCCTGGTTTCAAATAGTGCATTTCATGACATAAGTTCATGGCTTGTATAAAGTAAACTAACGCTAAATCACAGTAAGACTCAGTTTTTACAGTTTATAACACACAACTGAACAAAACCTGACGTTTTAATTTCACAGAATGGGCATAATATTAGTAAAACTGAACCGTTCAAATTTCTAAGTGATCAGATAGGTAATAAACTGTTGTGGAAAGTCTACGTTCAGGATCTTGTTTAAAGACTTAATGCTGCCATTTTTACTATTCGAACGGTATCTGAAGTGAGTGATCATTCGACACGAAGATTAGTCTACTTCGCTTATTTTCATTCGCTTATGTCGTGTGGTATTATATTTTGAAGTAACTCGTTCCATTCTAAAAGGATATTTTTGGCTCAGAAACGGGCTGTTCGGAAAATAAGTAGTGTAAGTTCACGAACCGCTTGTCGACCCTGTTCACGAGTCGGGGTATTTTGACATTGGCCTCTCAATATACATATTCCTTACTGTCATTTCTTGTTAACAATATTAGCTTGAAAAAGCAGCTGTCACTCAGTACTCAGCAGAAATCAAACCTGCTGCATCCCTTTTCCATAAGCTACCGCTCGAATTCAAAAATCTTAGCAGTAATCCACGCGCTTTCAAATCGAAACTGAAGAGTTTCCTCATGGGTCACATCTTCTACTCTGTCGAGGAGTTCCTTGAAAAATTAAGCTGATGCTAGTTGTATTGTTGATTGCGTTTACTAAAACTTATGGACTGACTTTTTCAGATTCATAAACATATATTTTTGTCTGTTATTACCTTTATGTTGTAATTTCATGTACTGACATATTCCATGACCTTGTACATTTGCTCCTCAATTTGGCCTTACGGAACTTGACGTGTAAATAAATAAAACATTACACAGTATTGGTTTTACATATATTAATCATATATTTAAAGTCTAGTGAGCAAGTTGTATGAGACAGGCGAAAAAGCTTCACACTTCAAGAAGAATATAGTAATTCCAATCCCAAAGAGAGCAGGTGTTGACAGGTGTGAAAATTACTGAACTGTCAGTTTCGTAAGTCATGGCTGCAAAATACTAACACAAATTCTTTACAGATTAATGGAAAAACTGGTAAGCCGACCTCGGGAAGATCAGTTTGGATTCCGTAGAAATGTTGGAACACGCGAGGCGATACGGATCCTACGACTTCAAAAAAATGGTTCAAATGGCTCTGAGCACTATGGGACTCAACTGCTGTGATCATAAGTCCCCTAGAACTTAGAACTACTTAAACCTAACTAACCTAAGGACATCACACACATCCATGCCCGAGGCAGGATTCGAACCTGCGACCGTAGCGGTCGTGCGGTTCCAGACTGTAGCGCCTTTAACCGTTCGGCCACTCCTGTCGGCTGATCCTGCGACTTACCTTAGAAGACAGATTAGGGAAAAGCAAACCTACGTTTATAGCATTTGTAGAGGAGCGAAGGCTATTACAATTTGTACAGAGGGGCATGAAAGGGAGGCAGTTGTTGAGTAGGGAGTGAGGCAGGGTTGTAGCCTATTCCCGATGTTATTCAATCTATGTATTGAGCAAGCAGTAAAGGAAACAAAAGAAAAATTTGGAGTAGGATTTAAAATCCATGGAGAAGAAATAAAAACTTTGAGGTAAGCCGACGACATTGTAATTCTGTCAAAGACGGCAAAGGACCTGAAAGAGCAGTTGAACGGAATGGACAGTGTCTTGAAAGGAGGATACAAGATGAACATCGACAAAAGCAAGAAGAGGATAGTGGAAAGTAGTCGAATTAAAGCAGATGATGCTGAGGAAATTAGATTAGGAAATGAGACAAAGTAGTAGATGAGTTTCGCTATTTGGGGAACAAAATAACTGATGATGGTTGACGTAGAGAGGATATAAAATGTAGACTGGCTATGGCAAGGAAAGCATTTCTGAAAAAGAGAAATTTGTTAACATCGAGTATAGATTTCAGTGTCAGGAAGTCTTTTCTGAAAGTATTTGTATGGAGTATAGCCATGCATGGAAGTGAAACGTGTACGATGAATAGTTTAGACAAGAAGATAACAGAAGATTTCGAAATGTGGTGCTACAGAAGAATGCTGAAGATTAGATGGGTAGATCACTTAACTAATGAGGAGGTACTGAACAGAACTGGGGGGAGAGGTATTTGTGGCACAACTTGACTAGAAGAAGGAATCGTTTGGTAGGATACATTACGAGGCGTCATGGGCTCGCCAGTTTAGTATTGGAGGGAAGCGTGGACGGGAAAAATCGTAGAGGGAGATACACTAAGCAGATTTAGAAAGATGTAGGTTGCAACAGTTACTCGGAGATGAAGAAGCTTGCACGATATAGAGTAGCATAGAGGGCTGTATCAAACCATTCTTTCGACTGAAGACTACAACAACAACAGATTTAAAGTAATTCATGTCTTGATTTTTGCAGGAAATGGAAATAAGCTTACAGTTAATTTTACATGTCCTGCTGACCTACGCGTTTCTTTGTGGTCACAGAATGTTACTCCTATAGCTCACTTGCGAGCGTTAACCTAACCACTGCTCTCCCTGCTCACAACGACGGTTAAGATCCCACGAAAACCAACCACAATTCTGAAAACTGCTATTTGGGGCAAATGTACGAATATTGAATACGTTATTGATAGAAACAATGAATATGAAATTAGACAGAACAAAAGCATTCCGCAGTCAGACACGTAAGCAGTCATTCTTTCAATGCTGCTTTAGGTTGTAGATTTAACGCTGGAGGACTTCATATGGGGACAGAACCATTGTTGTTGTTCGTGTCCATTACCTTAACAACTAAACGATTTCTGTCGCAGCCCCCCCCCCCCCCCCCAGTATCTAATTTTTAGAGCATGGAGATTTTCTGTTTTTTTTTTTTTTTTTTTATTTCTCCGTACTAGCTTGATCACTGCTCTTATGAGTGAAACACAATCGCTGATCGCTGTGTGAGGACATCTCAAATAGTTCTTTAGCAACAACGATGCTCGTATATTACCTTCATACGTAATCTGCTCATGAAATTTCAATCACCAGTTTTCTCCTTCGATTGTGGAAGCATTCTGTTGGCACCCAACTACATAGGGAGAAATGATCATCACGATAAAATAAGAGAAATCAGGGCTCGCACAGAAAAATTTAAGTGCTTTCCCGCGCACCGTTCGAGAGTGGAACGATAGAGAGACAGCTTGAAGGTGGTTCATTGAACCTTCTGCCAGGCACTTTATTGTGAATTGCAGAGTAATCACGTAGATGTAGGTAGGTATCCGAACTACCTTTTCCGCGTAATTTTTGGAGAAATCATTTCGAGGAGGTTCTTCAAAAGTTTGCAATTCTTACATTAAATTACCTCACATGAAATAGCTGTTTTCCGCAGCTATCTATGGTATGACTACACTCTTATATTATTATAGATTTATTTTTAGAGCTTTCATTTCGCTACATTTATAATGTACCTTTAGCTATCAAAGACTGTTTTTTAATACTTTAACAACAGTGTAGTTGTTAATGAAGTTTCTAACAATTGCGTCATGTCATTAATGTATATCTCGACCTTTTCTACATCCTTGAAGGTTCTCTTCCATGATGGCATCTATGAAACACGATAGAGAGATAAATGAATGAAAACTTAAAGCCTCATACTCTCTACCCCCTTTCAGAGGCAGTGCAGTGCAATGCTAATTTCTTTTGATCGTAACGTATTATAACTTTAATACGGGAAATAATTTTTGTCTCTCGGTACGAAAACATACGCACTGTTTCTCCACAAAAGTTGCGAAAGATTTGGCAGCCATCTCGGACAGTACGTTCTGCTACACAGAGACTAGGAGCCTGCAGTTACGTCAGTGACCCCGAATTAGTGAGGAGCGGGGTTCGTATACTTCTCAGACCATTTTGATTTTCCTTTTCCGCAGTTTCTCTACATTACTTCAGGCGAATGCCGAGTCTTTATAAAGATCACACCCAGTTGCGTGTCGCGTCGTTGGTTTATCCGAGCTTGTGCTCTGTCCTTACGAACCATGTCGCCAGTGAGATATTAAATCCAGACTTCCATCTTTCCTACAGTGAACTAAAAAATCATACTTCAGCCCTTTTCTGCTAAAGGTTTGATGCTCTGACGAGTAAGTATGTTAAAGTGGTATTGTGTTCGTTTGTCCTGCGATAAACTTCCAGTTTGCTATTTGAGCAACAGAATAACTATCATCGGGCACAGTAATGAGGATATAAAATTTAGATAGTCAGTTGCAAGAAATTGTTTCTGAAAAAGAGAAATTCATAAATGCTGAATAAAAATTTAAGTATTAGGAAGTCTCTCTTGGAAGTATTGGTCCTTGTACGAAAGTGAAACGTGAGCGATACCAGTACAGGTTTTCAGTAATAGTTGCGGAAGATTTGGCAGTAGCTTCGGGCAAGTCAGTGCACTCGAATTCGGGAGGCCCTAAAGTCATTATTCAGGGCTTAAAAGGAGCAGGGATCGTATCCTTCTGGGACCATTCTGACTTCGCTTTTCCGTAATGTATCTAAATAATTTGAGAGCTCGAAGCCTCATGGTCTCGATCGATTGCCGAGCATTTGAGCTTTTGGCACAAAATAACTGGAAAAAGGGATAGGCTGGCAGGGCACGCCCTAAAGCAGTGGCGTACAGACTTGATGGTATCTCAGGCCGCAAATCCCTCACTGTGACTACGTAAGGGCCGCAGGTAAATAAATAAAAATGAGTTTACATAATTTATTTCACAAATATTCATTATATTTAGCAAATATAATTACAAAACTGTATTTTTACATAAATAATATTTACCTAACTTGATTTGAAACATGACACTCTACTGATTTCTAAATTGCTTCGGTGTTTGGCTCAATTTTTGTCGTAGACAAACTCAAAATTGGCTGTAAATCGTCACTCGTCATGCTTTTCCTATTTTTTTGATTTGTTAATGTTCATTATGTAGGAAGTTTGTTCATACAAATAAGTTGACCTAAATAGGGTAGCGCATTTTAATGCATTATCTATCAATAAATTATAATTGTTTCTGCGACACAAAGATAGAAATTTAACAGATTTAGTTCATCGAATTTAATCCGCAGTGTGTCGTCGTTTTGCATGTCGATGCGTTACACCTGCACCGCTTTGGTGTATTTTCAGACAAAATGGCAAAACGACTGCTAAGTAAATCTAGCAGTGGCTTTCTTCTTCTTTTCTTCGGCCTTATCCCATATCCATACGGGCTCTGCCTGTTACATCTTGAATCGGCATTTTAATGGCAAAGGGTGGTCGGATACCCTTCCCACCTTCACTCCTTCCTCACTCCCCCTCTCCTTGTTTCCTGTTCTACACTGCCTCGAAAAGTTCAAGCCTTGTTAGTCACCAGGAGACCTAATATGTTGCCTTCAAGAGTCTATTCTCTGATTAGCTACTCAAGGTAATTTTCAGAGAAGGCACTTAGAACAATTTCACATGATTGTCTGTACCTACTACCCACCTTAATCATTCGAGTCTATAGCTGGTAAGTTGAAATCTCCAACTAATACTATAAGATGAGCAAGAAATTTACGCGAAATCTTCTCCCAGCTTCCCTCGAATGTTCCGCTACTACCGTTGCTGAGGCAGGGTGTCTATAAAGGCATCCGATGACTATGTTTGTTCCTCTTTTAACATTTACCTTCAACGTCCTCTCTGAGAAGAAATGCTTCCCTTAAATGTATTTTCATGTACATGAGAAGTGTAGCACTTTAAAGCGATCTAACAATACGGTGAATAAATGTACATTTGAAAATCGAACTAATGACTAACATTTAACAAAATGTAGAACGTGACGATAACTTATAGCACGACATCGTTTCAGTAATTACGAATGAGGTTATAACTTAAGAAACATATCAATTATGGACTACTTCAGTGATTATGTTTGTCTCCTATTTGTTTGAAACAGAAAGCACGTCGTTAGCTAACTATGCCATACTGTCATTTCTGTCGGAAATGAAAACAGTCGCTGGCCCGACAACTGAGCACTAGCGCGGTAGGGGGGGGGGGGGGGGGGGGGGGGCTAGGCTGTCCGTGCCTACGCCCCGGCATCCTTGTCTCCTTGTACGGGGCGTGATGTCACAGCACAGGTTCGCCGCACCTACAGTATCTGCACGTGACCTAAACAGGCCATCGACAGAGGTCTGCGCTGGATCAGCAGACATATCCGTGGCTATCCAAATAATATTTACTTTGTGAATAAAAGCCTGCACCGGTGTTAATTTCTGCAGCTATTTATAGGGTTATCCAAATAATAATTACGTTGTGGTTAAAAATTAAAAGACAGTGTTAATATTAACACTTGGTCTACTTACATTACGAGCGATCGATAACAATAACAAGTATTGCTGAAGTCCCTATTGTTATTCATTTTGGTGGAAGTGCCATTATATTAGCTAGAATGCACAGTGTCCTGGTCATCGCAGACGTGTTGTTCACATCTGCAAGGGTTAAAACTGGCGACATGTCAATCTTCCTGCTTCCCACAGAATTACACGTACACTCTGCTTCTTTGGTATTAGCAGCTGCCTTACGTCTGAATCATTCCTGTTGCGTCTCCATTAACATGGGTCATTTACGTTATTACCGAAAGCTGCCAGAGGACAACATGAAGTTGCTCTAGGAGACACCATGTACTGGAATCTTCACTTCATGGTCTGACTCCTGTTTGTGTATCACACATATATAAATAATGTTCGTATAAAATCACTGAACCGATCAACGTTCCCCTTAAATATATTTACAAATACACAATGCGAAGCTTATGACATCGAGAAGTTTAGCACGTTAATGTGATTCAATAATATGGTGAATTAATGTATATTTGAAAATAGAATTAATGACTAACATTTAACAAAATGTAGGATGTGGCGATAAATTATAATACGACTTCATTTGATTTCCCGAGGTTCTGCAGAAAATTTCAGGAAACTCGTTTCAGTAATTACGACACGAGGTTGTAACTTAAGGACCTTACCAACAACAGGACCGACTATGTTGTTTTAAAATGTGTTCGCGATCGCAACCTACGTTTTTAGTATGTGGAGGTCCGATTTGAACATATGAAAATTCAGATCAGGCGTAAGCCTAGCATTAGAACTCCAACGTACTGGACGGGATAAATGGTTTATGATATTTTAATTTCTGTGAATGGGAATAACAGATTTGGAGATAAGGGACTTCAGGATGCGGTGCAGACAGAATTTCTCTTATCCGTGCAGACCTGTAGCCATTAACAAGGAATTGGGGTAAATAGGATCAGAGACACGTTTCAGCAGGAAGACTGATTTGTGATAAAAGAACGCAGGGAAACAGAAACAGCAATAGGAAAGCTGAAGTTTTAAATTTCACTTTTAAGAAATATTTCGCACAGAAGAATCGTACAAACGTGCCGTCGTTTGACCATCGCAGAGACTCCCATATGGTGGACACAATAGCAAGCACCCCTGGCGTAGAGAGACAACTCAATGAGTTGAAAAAATAAAAAGGTCGCCATGTCCGAATAGAATCCCAATTCGATTTTACAAAGAGGCATCTGCTCCTTACTTAGCTTGCATTTATCACGAATCTCTCGCACAGCGGAAAGTCCCAAGCGAATGGAAAAAAAGCGCAAGTGGCTCTTGTGTATAAGAAGACTAAAAGAACAAACCTGTAAAATTACAGATCGATATCCTCAACATCGGTTTGCTGCAGAATTCTTTAACATATTCTCAATTCGAATATTATAAATTTCATTGTGACAGAAAAGTTTCTGTCCACGAATCAGCACAGTATTAGAAAGCAGCTCGGGGAAGCCGGTGCAAGTTACTGGAGGTGCGACACACCGACGCACCCTATGCACAAGAGTAGCTGCCGTTTATTTGTGTCTGGGCGCGGCTGCGGCTGCGATGCTGCCCCTGTTCTGAGACATCCCAGAATCCTATTTTCAATTCAGCACTCATTTCATTCCACGAATATCAGTTTACGAAGGGGCGCGAACTGAAGACCGCATTCCGTAATCGAAGACCACTCATCATGGCCGTGAATTGCGCACATGACGAATTTCGACTCCGCAAAATCCTGCCATCGTCAACGACACATGCGATTCATCGAGATTTTCCCACCTAGAGTGTGTCGTTTGGAGTCCGGTACGTACATGTTTTCATAGTACCAGTTGCTCATTTCATTATCCAAATAATCGAAGCGTAGCAAGTACCTCAGTGCCTTTACTTGAGTCTTATATTTCGACCTACTAATTGCGAAATTACTGCGTTTCAGTATATTCCCTGACGTTTTTTTGTGACATTAGGAGAAGCTGACTCATGGGGCGAGAGACAGTGGTGAGTGTTAAATGGCTCCCGGCGGCCAGCCAGCAACGGGGAGAAGCGAGCGAGGAATGCGTGGCATGCAGGGGCCTGAGTACAGATCTACATCTACATATACTTGGATACTCTGCAAATCACATTCAAGTGCCTGGCAGAAGGTTCTTCGAACCACCTTCACAATTCACTATTATTCCAATCTCGTATAGCGGGCGGAAAGAGTGAACACCTATATCTTTCCGTGTGAGCTCTTATTTCCCTTATTTTATCGTGGTGATCGTTCCTCCCTATGTAGGTCGGTGTCAAAAAAATATTTTCTCATTCGGAGGAGAAAGTTGGTGATTGGAATTTCGTCAGGAGATTCAGTCGCAAGGAAAAAGTCTTTCTTTTAATGATTTCCAGCCCAAATCCTGTGTCATTTCTGTGACACTCCCTCCCATATTTCGTGATAATACAAAACGTGCTGCCTTTCTTTGAACTTTTTCGATGTACTCCGTCAGTCCTATCTGGTAAGGATCCCACACCGCGCAGCAGTATTCTAAAAGAGGACGGACAAGCGTAGTGTAGGCAGTCTCCTTAGTAGGTCTGTTACAGTTTCTAAGTGTCCTGCCAATAAAACGCAGTCTTTGGTTAGCCTCCCCCACAACATTTTCTATGCGTTCCTTTCAATTTAAGTTGTTCGTAACTGTAATACCTAGGTATTTAGTGCGGTACAAACCGTGCTATCAAGGGACCGTTCTTTGACTCAAAATTTTAACCTGGTGTAGGACTCAATATTTCATACCTGCTTTACGACTGTGATGTATTTCATAGAGATTTGGATCATTTTTGTTGATACAGGTCTTTACAATAAAACTGTTCTTGACTCGTGTTGTAATACACTCCAAATACACTCAAGAAAAAAAAAGGAGAAAGCAGAGAAACAAAGGATCACAATTTAAGCAAAAATGGATAATTTATTCAAGAGAATGAAAATCACATATTAAGTCCACCTCTGACCCTTATGTAAGCAGTCACTCGGCCTGTCATTGAGTAACAGAGATGTTGGATGTCAGCCTGGTGGATATTGTGCCAAATTCTGTCATTTGTCCAACTGGTGTGTAGGATCGTCAAAATCCCAAGCTGCCCGGAAGACGCCACCCACAATACCCCAAACGTTCCCGATCGGGGAGAGATCCGCCGACCTTTCTAGACAAGATAGTGTTCGACAAGCACGGAGGCTGGTGTTATAAATTCTCGTCAGATGCAGGTGTTCCCCGAGGGCTGAAGCGTGCACGCCAGCTGAAGCGTGCAGACGGATGAAGGGTGGAGATGGACGAAAATAAAAATGATACAAGCTGATTGCAACTTCAGGCACGACTTTAGGCTGATTAAGCTCACCGGACAAGAAATTAGTCATCCCCAGAGAAATCGTGTAACTCCGCCCCTGGACTTGATAACCACCTGGACTCGTCTAGGCAGTGAGTCCACAAGGCTGTGGATGTATGACGCATCCAGGTTAAGTCACTCGATGAGGATTTGATCGCGCAGTTCCACCATACTGCGGGCATGCTGACGTCGGCGTTTTACCTGCTGTTCCAAAATGCCCTACAGATTTTTTTATGGGCTTCAAGTCAGGTGTTTTTGCAGCCCAGTCAAGATTTAATAGCGTGGGGGAGTGTTCAGAGAACCAGTAAATATTCTTCCTACCCGATGAACTTTTCTGTTAAGTCTTTATGTGCCTGTGTGGTCAATGGCCTCTTGCGTGGTGATCGACTCCAAACGTTCACTACATACAGTTCCCGTCGCATTCTGACTCTTAAATTTCTGTAACGACCTTCATCAGAAAAAGGGGATCTGTTGCATTCTATAACGATCACAATAATGACTAACAGGAAGACAGGATAATGCTCTTAAGGAACAAGTTTAGTATTTATGTGTCAATTGATATTCTTGCTTGTCGACGAAACTTTTTTTTTTATCGACATAGAAATATTCTGCTTAAGTCGACATAACTATAGCCAGTTAATTTTTCCATTCCGATTTATACGGTGTTCAGGCCGAACTCCCTATTCTGAGACAATGTTTTTCTAAGAAAATAATTTTGTTAAACAACTGTCATAACTAGAGTGATTCGTTGTTATGTGGAAGAAATGTCGAATTTCGAGAAAAGTCGGATTTATATTTCGCTAGCTATTAATGTTTGTTTCAATGCTAAACGAATCTGAATACGCATTAAGTAAGCTGAAGCTGCAGTATTCTGTAACATTAATCTAATTTTAATTTACACATTCTGCGCTTCATAAGTGTTAGTGTGTAATTTGTGAAGGTAGCAGAAACAAGATGTTATGCAGCAACAAGCGTAATAACTGAATGACACGACCCACTTTGGCAGTTCTTCCACATCATCATACGAATGCAACCTGAGTTGCTAAATCCGAAGTACGACATTTACAACACTCACGCAGTGGATACCCTCCGATTAATTGTAGTAATTATGACTTAACGCGACTTAGACAGTTCCTATGTCGATTTATCAATAGCTACTTCCGTCGAGCTAAAAGCCGAAAATAAGTGTAGATATCCCAAAAAACATTGTGTCGAGGTAAGAGCCGAAACTTTCCCCTCCTTGGCCCGGGGAAGGGTGCCCTTGCCTGGAAGAAACTTTGTCCGCCTCATCCCTGTAAAGAAATGAACTCGAACCTTCGTAGACGTACTATTTCCAGACGGGAATCCAGCAGTCTGGCGTCCGACGTGTGGAATGCTCGAAAGTGAGAAAAAGAAAAGGATGTAGCTTCTTTTAACAAGAGCAGCTCGTGAGGCAGACACTCCTGGAAATCGTCCAACTATGCGTCTGGAGAAACTTGCGGGAGACTAAATGGTTCACGTAAATTTAGACCTCCATGCTGGTGGGGTAAAGTACGACAAGAGCTAACAAGGTTGGTTAACACACTGTTACCATCGTTGTTATCATAATTTTCCTTGACTTTGCTAAATGTGTTCGTTACCGGCATTGTGCGAAATCCCTATGTTCTATAGAATGCCTAGGTAATGTATAGCATGCCTGATGGTTTCAGGCAAACTAAGAAATATAAGCTTTTTGTGAAAATGTTACTTCCTTTTACGCAAAGTACTAAAAGAACGCAAGACGAGAAGCCTTTATTAATTAATATGTATTTGAAACTGAAAGAACAAAACTACGAAATAAAGTACAACTATGAAAGCAGAACTAAGATTAAAGTACTTGTTATAATAAGTACTCAATTTTCTTTTTCCCAAAAAAATACTTCATATTTTGACAATTTGA
This sequence comes from Schistocerca piceifrons, assembly GCF_021461385.2. Lineage (NCBI taxonomy): Eukaryota > Metazoa > Arthropoda > Insecta > Orthoptera > Acrididae > Schistocerca > Schistocerca piceifrons. The sequence continues at coordinate 138,755,376 of NC_060141.1, read as the reverse complement.
TTTTGTACATATATTTCGCAACTTAAAGAAGAATGCAAACAAAATACTGGTAATGATAAAATACAAGGCAGAACTGACATGACCTATTTGTTGCAGTAGGGAAGGCTAGAGTGACATTTTGAATTGCACTTAATTCTATTTTTCCGTCAAAGGCACTCCATCTTTTGGCATTTCGTGTTCCACATGCAGCTGACGAATCTGTGGTCTGGCGGGCTGAGAAGTAGCTGCAGATCGGGGAGGTATTTCGTGGTCAGGTACGTCTTCAATTCTCATTAAGTTCTTTGGACATACGGTGAATTCTGATCTCGTGTAGAGCCGCTTCAAGATTCCTTCTGCTTTCCGTCACGTTCATAACAACTGCCGGCAGACTGCGTGAGTCACCCCGTCCTTTGACGACGTCGGGAATCGGAACTCGCACAATGGCACTCAGTTGGACAGGAGGAACTTTTTTGTCAGAATCTCTTTTCATTTACTTGGTCTGAATCTCAAGATTCAATTTCGATTCCTTTTCACTTTGGATAGTTTCCTTAAAATTGAAACACTGCGCAAAACGCTAACCCCATTCACTTTTACTTCGTCGCCGTCATTGTCCTTAGTATGTCCATAGATGGCATGTACGTTTCGGCCACACTTTTGACATGTATGACCACCTCCGGTTTCTTTTAAGCAGACACAACAGATATCAGAAAAAGGATTGTCAGTGACCACAGAAATGGAACGTTCTCGGACAACCATGGCTTCTTTACTGTTTTGGTTTCCTCCGTCATTCTCATCTATGTCTTCTGCAGGAAGCTGTGCCTCTTGTGTTGATTCATCTCGCTGTTGTGTTGTTTTTACGCTCTCTATTATTTTTTCCAGCTCTTCCTCACTCTCCACGTCTTGTAAAACGTCGTCAGGCAGGAACGACGTCGAGAGACCTACTCTAGCTTTGCAGCCGAACAGAGCTTATTATGGTGACCTGTCAGTCCCAGAGTGAAAAGCTCTGGTTTTTGTAAGTTGGACGAACCGCAGTCCATCACTCCAGTAGCTAGTTTTTTCATCTTGCGTCCAAACACACAACATATTTTCAATGTCCTGATTTGCTCTTTCGACGTTCCCCTGACTCTGTGAGTGGGGCGGCTTACCATGGACGATCTTCAAGGGAGGCCAGTACTCCTTTAGGCTGCTTACCACATTGTTTGCAAGTTCACTGCCGCTAGAGGACTATAGAATCGTTGGAGTACCAAACAACGTAAATATGCCGATGAAGTTGTAGGCTACTTATTCCGCCCTGAGAACTACAAACTTAGAGAGATGATCTTGATAGATCATTATAAACTTGTACTCTCTGTCACGACGACACTGAAAGTTGGTGAGATTCACCTGACAAAGGAAACTGAATTCCGAAAAAAAACATTGGCTTGATCACAACCTCTTATTTAACGCCTTCTTGCTTCTTCTGGCAAGGGTCACAAAGGTGAACGTACAGCTCAGTATCGTGACGGGTAATGGCCTTATATTGGGTAAAACCTCTTTCAGTATTCTGTGACTCCCTTCATGACCAATAGTCAAATGGGCCTTTCGGAGTATTTCAAATAACTCGAAGTCCGCGACGTAAAATTGAATAGCACTTGAACCTTCTTTAACAGGATAGATCAACATAGTCTTATTCTCGAAATCATTACGTCATAGTGTCTGAGCATCAATAGTCCCGTTGTTCCTTCTTTACTGTCGTCTTAGCCTTTTTCATATCGTTGACTAACTTTTGATAACTGATTTCGGTTAGGAGAACACAGTGTTTAGTAGGACTGGCTTTTACCTGAGGTAATTCATCGCAGAACCGTCGTTGCTCGTCAACATCGCTTGATTCCCGCTTTGCACTACACTGCCTTCAAACTCGGGAAAGGACGGCGGGAAAGCGTCTGTGGGTCTTCAGCCAAATGCTTTACGAGGTCTGTTCAAAAAATTCCGGAATATTCGTCATTTCTCGCCAGCAGTATGTTGAAGCGACGTGCGGGTGGCACCCCCGCACACGCCTGTGTTAAATGTGTAACAGCCCGAAGTTTCTTTGTTGCATGTCTGTTAGTTATTATTCAGTGCTGTATTGAGTAGAATTTTCTGTCGCACAGTTTGCGAATTTCGAAATGGCAGAGTTAGGGGAGCAACGCGTCCGCATAACATTTTGTGTGACACTCGAGAAAATCTTTGCAAAGACATACCAAATGATGCAGAAAGCCAACGGTGATGAGAGCTTAAGCCGTACTCGGCGTTACAAATGGTTCATACTGTTTAAAAATGGCCTGACGGAAGTTTGAGGCGCCGGCCGGTGTGGCCGTGCGGTTCTAAGCGCTTCAGTTTGGAACCGCGTGACCGCTACGGTCGCAGGTTCGAATCCTGCCTCGGGCATGGATGTGTGTGATGTCCTTAGGTTAGTTAGGTTTAAGTAGTTCTAAGTTCTAGGGGACTGATGACCACAGATTTTAAGTCCCATAGTGCTCAGAGCCATTTTTTGAAGTTTGAGATGACCCTCGTTCTGGACGCCCTTCGACGTCTACCGACGGCGTTCATGTCAGGAACGTTAACGAAATTGTGCGTGCCAATCGAAGATTGACTGTCCGAGAGATCGCCGAAGAATTTAACATTTCAGTTGGATCGTGTCATGAAATTCTGACACAGCATCTTGGAATGCATCGTGTTGCCGCCAAGTTCGTCCCACGGCTCATGAATCAAGACCAGAAAGACCTTCGCCTCGCAATCTATGAAGAGCTTTTGGATCACGCAAATGAGAACCAGATGTTCCTTAAGAGAATCGTAACTGATGATCCTACGTGCGTCCACAGTTGTGATGTTCAGAGCAAGGTTCCATCTTCATAGTGGGCCGGAAAAGGTTCTCCAAGACCAAAAGAAACGAATCATGTCAGGTCTACATCTACATCTACATCTACATCCATACTCCGCAAGCCACCTGACGGTGCGTGGCGGAGGGTACTTTGCGTACCTCTAACGGTTCTCCTTTCTATCCCAATCTCGTATTGCTCGTGGAAAGAAAGATTGTCGGTATGCCTCTGTGTGGGCTCTAATCTCTCTGATTTTATCCTCATGGTCTCTTCGCGAGATATACGTAGGAGGGAGTAATATACTGCTAGACTCCTCGTTGAAGGTATGTTCTAGAAACTTCAACAAAAGCCCGTACCGAGCTACTGAGCGTCTCTCCTGCAAAGTTTATCTATCATCTCCGTAACGCTTTCGCGATTACTAAATGATCCTGTAACGAAGCGCTCTGCTCTCCGTTGGATCTTCTCTATCTCTTCTATCAATCCCACACGGATGAGCAGTATTCAAGCAGTGGGCGAACAAGTGTACTGTAACCTACTTCCTTTGTTTTCGCATTGCATTTCCTTAGGATTCTTCCAATGATTCTCAGTCTGGCATCTGCTTTACTGACGATCAACTTTATATGATCATTTTCAATCACTCCTAATGCCTACTTCCAGATAATTTATGGAATTAACTGCTTCCAGTTGCTGACCTGCTATATTGTAGGATAAAGGATCTTTCTTTCTATGAATTCGCAGCACATTACACTTGTCTACATTGAGATTCAATTGCCATTCCCTGCACCATGCGTCAATTCGTTGCAGATCCTCCTGCATTTCAGTACAATTTTCCATTGTTACAACCTCTCGATATAACACAGCATCATCCGCAAAAAGACTAAATGAACTTCCGATATTATCCACAAGGTCATTTATGTATATTGTGAATAGCAACGGTCTTACGGCACTGCCCTGCGGCACACCTGAAATCACTCTTACTTCGGAAGACTTCTCTCCATTGAGGATGACGTGCTGCGTTCTGTTATCTAGGAACTCTTCAACCCAATAACACAATTGGTCTGATAGGCCATATGCTCTTACTTTATTCATTAAACGACTGTGGGGAGCAGTATCGAACGCCTTGCGGGAATCAAGAAACACGGCGTCTGCCTGGGAACCCGTGTCTATGGCCCTCTGAGTCTCGTGGACGAATAGCGCGATCTGGGTTTCACACGATCGTCTTTTTCGAAACCCATGCTGATTCCTACAGAGTAGATTTCTAGTCTCCAGAAAAGTCATTATACTCGAACATAATACGTGTTCCAAAATTCTATAACTGATCGACGTTAGAGATATAGGTCTATAGTTCTGCACATCTGTTCAACGTCCCTTCTTAAAAACGGGGATGACCTGTGCCCTTTTCCAATCATCTGGAACGCTACGCTCTTCTAGAGACCAACAGTACACCGCTGCAAGAAGGGGGGGGGGGGGGGCGGGGGGCAAGTTCCTTCGCGTACTCTGTGTAAAATCGAACTGGTATCCCATCAGGTCCAGCGGCCTTTCCTCTTTGGAGCGTCAAATGTCAAAGCCATGCTGATAGTTTTCTTTGACTTCGAAGGATTAGTTCATCACGAATTCGTGCCACAGGGACAAACTGTTAATCGATGGTGCGACGTCTGTGAGAAAATGTGAGAAGGAAACGGCGTAGAATGTAGCGAGACAATTCACGGCTCTCGCGTCACGATAACGCACCAGCAGATTCATCCATGTTGGTGCGTGACTATTGCACAAAAAACCAAATCACTGTGCTACCTCATTCTTCGTACAGTCCAAACCTGGCCCATGAGGACTTGTTGCATTTCCAAACATGAAAATCCCGTTGAAAGGACGAAGATTTGCAAAGATAGACGAGATAAAAGAAAAGTCAGAGACAGTGCTTCGCGCGATCCAGCAAGGAGCGTACGAAGACTGTTTTCGGAAGTGGAGACGGTGTTTGGTGCGGTGTGCCAATTGTGGAGGAGAGTATTACGAAGGAGACCATCCACAATAAGTAAAAGATAAGCGCAGAAAAAAATTGTGGAGGAAATTCCAGAATTTTTTGAACAGACCTCGTACACTGGAGAACTGTTAAGGCGCGATAGTTGAACGTCGTACAACAACACACTGCCTTCGCAACCATGAAGTAAACGGCAAACAGTGGTGGCAGGAAAGAAGATGGCTGTTTAGGCGTATCATATACTTTGTCAGCAGACATACTGGGAAAGTATACAATGCCTAGGCAATGTATGAAATATTGATCTTTTCATACTTTGCCGATCGATTTTAGGTATTCTGTACATTACCCACACATGCTATAAAATGGCGTATTTCACACAATGCCTGTAACATATATGCTGCGTTTACCGGGACACTGCAGGGTAGTTTATTCAGGTTCAGACGTATCTAAATTCAGGCAAATTCACTGCTTCTGTAAACGACGGCACCAACGCGCGCTTGTGACAGACTTCAGCGATAGCTAGTCCGAATCCTGGTGGTGGGAAAAATTAGCACTTCCAGAGGAGAAGCGCAGTCTAGGAGAGCAGCGACGGCTCCGTTGGCGCAGCTGTGCCGGTAACTCGGGGCCGTGCCGCAGAAACTCGGCGCAGGCACCTTGTGATCAATACTTGCAGGGAGCTTTATCCGCAGTCTGGTAATCCTGGATTGCGCAGTCCACTTCTTTCTTAATTTCTGCTCTTTCTTCTTTTACAACTCTAACTGCAGCTGACGGGAAGTAGGAAAAGCGTTTAGAGTCTCTGCAACGAATCATCGTTAAACTGAAAGCGAAATCGCTCACGTTGTCAGACATCGTTGCACTCTACACTCCAGTGAACTACCGTGATGGTTATCAAAAAGCCATTGTGTCCTGAGACAAACTAGTCCACAACTGGCACAGGGACGGGATTTACGTTCGAGCCTTCATGGTTTTCCCGTTTTCGATTCATAAACGCTTTACAGATGAATGTACACGCTTGTTAACGGGAAAGAAAGACGAATAATCTGTTTCTGTTTAATTCAGAAAGTTTATTCATCAAGATAACAGAAAATAATTAGAAAGTTGTGAGCATTACGCCCTTATGAGGTTACGTGTAACATTTGTTTCGCAAGCCATTTAAAGCGCTTTTTAAATTACTCGGTATCTGACGTTTAAGTTCCAAGGTCACGACGTTGTCACACCACGGCGCTACGTTCTCCGCGGCAATAGGAATTCTAGTAAAGGTCTCTGTGCGCTCTGGTGCGCAAATGGGCGACCCTCCATTGGAAACTCGACGATAAGTATATCTGTTCTCACATTGCCATGCAGATCAACGTCGGGCCGCTGTCGCATCCGAATACCTCACGAATTCAGGTATTGCACGATTCGACATTGACACACAATGAGGCCCCCTTGAAACAATGTTAGACGCTGATAACGCTGTCTTATACGAGTACGTGGCATCTCCGAGTCCTCCACAGTGATCAATCAACACCCAACTCTGTCCGAGCCCGTTATATACACTACCTGGTCTGGTAACAACACTAAACACGACGAACGCTAATGTACTCTTGTGGTCGGTCTACATGTCACAGAGGATTGCAACGCTAATCATTCACGTACCCGCCGATGGTGGGTATTTGTAGGAAGTTACATTGACATCCGCCCATTTCTTCTTCTTTTTGAGAGACAGTATATTACAAATTCAATGTGCGACTAAATGAGAAACAGCTGCCATGCTGAAATGAGATCACTCCTGTCACCACAGCGGAAGGAATAGTCGTACTTACCACGTGACGTGGAAGTCATCACATCTTGCACTGGCCGTCGGAGTTACACTTGAGCGCATAATAGGTAAGATGTAAAACATCAGCACCTTTTTCGTGGCCACGTCGTAGCTGCCCGACGCATGGTATATTCTATTTTCGAGGTCTAGAAGGCACTTATCTTTTAAGTTGCCACTATATCAAAGGTGTGTCTCGATTTAGAGACATTCGTTTCCCTAGATTAAACTACTCTGGATAACATGCTGATGACGAAGTTTGCTGCTGGCTATCTGTTATTGTATCGTAGGACAGACGGGCAACAGTACAGCAGATCACCCGCTAACTCACTGCTAAACAAAAGAACCGGTGTGCAGCCATAGCATCCAAAACGACCTTCTTGTTTGTTTTATTTAGCGTATCAAGAAATACAGAAAAAAGTAACTCGTGTGAAACTGAGAAACAAGATACGAAACTAACATACGAAAATATTAAAAAACTAGTATAAAAATATAGCAATGGAGGCGTTATCAGTTTCTTAGTTCCATCACAGCTTGACTACGCAGTAGCCTTGGAAGATGCCTTCGTAAAGACGTTCGTCTCCTTTAAATCTTGTTACTGAGCATCCACGAATAATGTAGTCAGCTCACAATCACGGCTGTATGCGATCCCCAAGTTTATAAAGACATGATGTGCATCTTGAGTTCCTGGTACAGATTATGATCAGGCGGCTCTTTGTTTTTATTGGCGTCTACATGCCTTTGGGCGCCACGGTTGCATCAATCTGATACATATATATGATAGGAAATAGCGTCCGACTGGATCTCTAAATGGTACGAAGCAGATTGGTGGGAACTCTTGATATCCCAGAACAGCTTTCTAAATTTAAGCCTAAAATATGGAAGGTGAGAATGAACTTTATTTTAGTCAATAAAATTCTTCTGGGATTGGGGCCGCATTGTCAACTATATATAGTTTTATAGTCGACAACGCAGTCCCAAACGCAGGTGAATTTTATTGAGTGTGACAACGGCCGCGGAAGCCTACATTTACAATGAACTTTGTTTTGTTCGTTTGAGAGTTTCTAGCAACTGACCCATTGTATACCCTACTCCAATCTCGGTTCACTGCCTGTCGTCTGAGATCTGGAGAGGAGTGTTGCGTGTTGACAACCTAGGAGATGGTGATCTCCGCGCAACATTCTCCTAGAACAGAGCGGCTAATAAGTCTGCGTAAATGGCGGCTGAACTAGAGGCCGCGTCTCTCCCTACTAGAGAAAACTATGGAAACGTAAAAACTATAAACATTCTTCTCAGAACGCTAGAAAAAAATGTAGGACCTCGAATCCACATCTTGTAGAAAAACATCGAAGGAATGAGTAAAGACAGAGATGAACCACCTCCTCATTACGGGAAACAGAAACCATCCACCTACATGTATACCTCTCCTCTCCGCGCGTCACAGCGCACGAATATTAGCATCACCTGGAAGAATGCCACTATACCAATCAAGGTCTCTTGGAGCGTAGAGTTGTGGTACACATTACTACACGCCAATGGGGGGTGCAAGTGCATTGAAAATTATGTGAGGGGATATTTCCGCTTGTCAACAATGAACCATTGTGAAGGTATTGTAGTGTGGGGAATACTCACATAGGATGAAACGTAGCCTCTGATACTTACTACCCTACCACAGCATCCATTTGTCTGTCGACTGCAAACCCACCAGCTAACTTTGCCATCAGCAAGATCACCCTGTCGCTATCGAATGGATTGAGGACCAGTCCACATTCACGAGGGCTCCGGAAGTCACCTGACTTCAATCTAATCCGAGCACATCTAGAACAATTCCGAGTGATACTAAGTTTTTCGGTGATTCCTAGACTTTTAATGCTACAACGTGTCGCCCACGTCATCCAGGTGAAATGCAGTACTACAGATTACATGCTAATAATGAACATCATCATCTCATCACCGTCATCATATCATCTCATTACCATTACCACCATCACCACCCGTTAGCAGTGCTCGATATGTCCCATTCTGTGATTACACTAACTATTCAACTTGTCGACGATATCTGTATCTGTCCTTCGCTGGGATTCATATTGGGGTACTTCAGGTGGCAACCTATTCTCTGGCACTCTGGTAATGTTGTTGTGCTACGTTTGCAGATTGTGTACAATTTCTTTTACGGGTCATTTCGTGTTTTCACTTCTCATTCTCTCCCTAAAGCTACGCCAGTTGTGGAACGAAAGAATCCCTTCTGTGCAATGTTTCTTCTTTTACCATTTTGGCGTAGAAGTGCAATATTCACCGGCTTATGAAAAAGCCAGTTTTGATATCTTATTGTGAAGTCTGATTTGACTTTTTTCATTAGTTTGTCAAAGTTTCTTTTAATACTTCATGTAATGTACCATTTTACGCCAAACTTTTGTCTATCTTTGTTTGTTTGTGAATTACGAAATATATACTGCATATACAGGGTGTTTATAAATGAATATCGGAATTTTAACTCTTTATAATATTTATTACATTAAACTTACAGTTATATATGATATGTCAAATGAAAGAGCAGCTCAAACAGTTTTACCAGAACCTTATAAATGTTCAATATGAGCACCATTTGTCACACGGCACACATCAAGTCTATAGCCGAGTTCTTCCCAAACGTTGATAAGTGTGTCTTCAGTGATTGTGGCAACAGCTGCTTCAATCCGGTTTCTTAATTCGGGGAGGTCTGCTGGTAGCGGAGGCACGTACACAGGATCCTTGATGAAGCCCCAAAGGAAAAAATCGTATGGCCTTATGTCGGGTGAACGTGGAGGCCATGCAAAGCAAGCCCTTCCGTTGGGCCCCTTGCAGCCTATCCAGCGCTTGGGTACAGTGAAGTTCAACCAATCGCGTGTGACAAATGGTGCTCACATTGAACATTTATAAGGTTCTTGGTAAAAACAGTTTGAGTTGCACTTTCATTTGACGTAAGTTTAATGTGATAAATATTATAAAGCGTTAAAACCCCGATATTCATTTATAAACACCCTTTATATACATATACAGTATGTCATCTGTTTATTTAGTACGCTGTTATTTTTTGAAATTTTTACTGTCGACCTATTTATGCCAGTTAACAGTCCTTAACTTTCTTTCACTTTCACAAATTTTCATAATATACTTTGTGACAATGTTTTGAAGTTTGCATGTAGATCTTTGTAAATCGTCTTCGTCTTCAGTCATTATTATTTGGTCGTTTGTAAATAGTGTTGACAACAATGAGTTTCAATCATCGACGAAAACAGAGATCTTTTCTTATCTTTTTCCAGAGCTGGACGACACTGTAAATATACTGGCGAATTAATTCAGTAAAAAACAGACGTATGCACGTGGTTATTGCAACATCGCTACGTTTGGCAGAACCGTACGGAAGAAGTGAGATGTGTTCATTGGCGCGGAACGCTGACGGCGAGGTGCGTGTGGCAGCGCACCGCCAGCTCTGGAGAAACATCCCGGCAGCTCTCCTACCGCTACACGAACCCTCTTCCTTACGCTTGCAAAATGTAAGCACTGGTTTCTCAATAACGTTACTTCCCACCTTCGAAACACGCTCTGTAGGAACGAAAAGTACCCAATCCCCTTATTATTCGCTGTATCACTCACTTCAGTCCGCGAATCAAATATCTGCTTGTCCAATGAGATTTTGTAGGCTTGCGCTTCACGTTCACCATCCACGATAGACTAAGAGATTTTATCCGACGTTGGATCACCTGATTTTCAGCTTGGTTGAGAATACGTTGATAATCAGTTTCCCTTAAAGACTTCCAAGATGACGAGTACTCAATGACGTCCATTACAGACGCCATGAATTCCCTCTTAAAAGAAGGAAAACCCACACACATCGCATCAATCCAAGTAGTGGTTCTACATCTACAACTACATCTATACTCTGCAAACAAGAGGGCAGAGGGTACGTCGATTTGTACGAGTTATTAAGGTTTCTTACCGTTCCATTCACGTTTGGAGCACGAGAAGAACGATTGTTTGAATTCCTCAGTGCGTGCTTTAATTATTCTAATCTTTTCCTCACTATCCCTATATGAGTGACACGTAGGCGACTGTAATGTATTCCTAGAGTCATCATTTAAAGCCGTTTCATGAAACTGTGTTAACAGACTTTCTCCGGTTAGTTTATGTGTATCTTCAAGAGCCTTCCAGTTCCGTTCCTTCACTATCTCTGTGACACTCTCCCACGAATCAAACAAACCTGCCCTTTCCAGTATACGTTCAATATACCCTGTTAGTCCTATTTGGTACGGATTCCGACACACCTGAGAAATATTCTAGAACCCGTCGCACGAGTGATTTGTAAGCAATCTCCTTTGTAGACTGACTGCACTTCCCCAGTACTCAACCAATAAACCGAAGTATAACACCTGCTTTACCCACGACTGAGCTTATGTGATCGTTTCATTTCATATCCCTACAAACTGTTACACCTAGGTATTTGTATGAGTTGACCGATTCCAGCAGTGACTCATTGATATTATAGTCAAAGGATACTGCTTTCTTTCGTTTTGTGAAGTGCAAAATTTTACATTTTTGATCATTTAAAGCAAAATGCCAATCTTTGCACCACTTTGAAATCTTATCATATCTGACTGAATATTTATGCAGCTTCTTTCAGATAGTGCTTCATTATAGGTAAAAAGTCTGAGCTTACTATTAATATTGTCTGCAAGGTCGTTAATATACAACATGAAAAGCAAGGGACCCAACACACTTCCCTAAGGCACACCTGAAGTTACTATACATCTGATGATGACTCTCCATCCAAGATTACGTGCTGCGTCCTCCGCAGCAAAAAGTCCTCAGTCCACTCTAAATTTCACACGATACCCTATATGATCGTACTTTTGACAATAAGCGTAGTTGTGGTACTGAGTCAAATGCTTTTCGGAAATCAAGAAATATTGCATCTACCTGACTGGCTTGATCCAAAGCTTTCAGTACGTCATGTGAAAAAGTGCTATGTCGTTTCTGCAGAATACTTGGGTGTTCTAGCATAAGTTTGAGCTTGACTCAGTATGTTCCCAGGTTCGCTGCACGAAAATGTGAAGTTAGTGATGACCTTTAAATTAATACAAATTCAGTACCCTTGGGAGCTTAACAGGCCATGGAACCCCGGTGGCCGAGCGGTTCTAGGCGCTTCAGTCCGGAACCGCGCGACTGCCGCGGTCGCAGGTTCGAATCCTGCCTCGGGCATGCATGTGTGTGATGTCCTGAGGTTAGTTAGGTTTAAGTGGTTCTAAGTTCTAGGGCTCAGAGCTATTTGAACCATTTTTCATACATAATACGAACGGTAATACACTCTAAGAAAAAAAAAGACACACCAAGAAAGAATAATCCGAATGGGATGGAAACCGGTATACAGGGTGAGTCACCTAACGTTACCGCTGGATGTATTTCGTAAACCACATCAAATACTGACGAACCGATTCCACAGACCGAACGTGAGGAGAGGGGCTAGTGTAATTGTTTAATACAAACCATAAAAAAATGCACGGAAGTATGTTTTTTAACACAAACCTACGTTTCTTTAAATGGAACCCCGTTAGTTTTGTTAGCACATCTGACCATATAAACAAATACGTAATCAGTGCCGTTTGTTGCATTGTAAAATGTTAATTACATCAGGAGATATTGTAACCTAAAGTTGACGCTTGAAACCTCCAACGTTCAGTTGCGTGTTGTAACAAACCACGGTCGGCGAGCAGCATCTGCAGGGACATGTTTACGATGACGACCGTGTTTACGAGTGTGGCTGTAGTGCACTGTTGTGGTTTGGTCTAGCTGTCGCACTGTCCGCATGTAGCGCTTGCTGCTATTGTTATTCTGCATTCGTCTCCGCACGCAGACCAACTGTAGTACACCGTGTTACCAGACGTCTGTGATAGTGTAGTGTTGTAGGAACTGTGACCATGGTGTATTCGAACTCTGAAAAGGCGGAGATGATACTCATCTATGGCGAGTGTCGACGAAATGCAGCTGAAGCCTGCAGGGTGTATGCAGAACGGTACCCGGACAGAGAGCATCCAACGTGCCGCACATTGCAAAACATCTACCGCCAACTGTATGCAACAGGTATGGTCGTAGCACGCAAACGGGTCCGTAACAGGCCCGTCACAGGAGAAGCGGGTGCAGTTGGTGTGTTAGCTGGAGTACACGGGACATTACGAGAGGCGGTGGACTGAGTCAAAGTAGTGTCATGCGCACACTGCATCGTCACCGCTTTCACCCGTTTCATGTGCCGCTACATCAGCAATTACACGGTGATGACTTTAATCATCGAGTGCAATTCTGTCAATGGGCATTAACAGAGAATACGTTGCAGTTCTACCTGTTTACCGATGAATCGGTTTTCACAAACCACGGGGCAGTGAATCTACGGAACATGCATTACTGGTCCGTGGACAATCCTCGCTGGCTCAGACAGGTAGAGCGACAGCGACCGTGGACTGTAAATGTATGGTGCGGAATCATTGGCGACCTCCTCATTGGTCCTCACTTCATTGCAGGGGCCCAAACAGCTGCAACATATCGCGTTTCTACAGAATGGTCTGCCAACGTTGCTCGAAAATGTCCCACTGGACACGCGTCGACGTATGTGGTATCAGCATGATGGTGCACCTGCACATTCCGCAATTAACACTAGGCTGACCCTTGACAGGATGTTCGACGGGCGTTTCATAGGACGTGGAGGACGCATAAATTGGCCAGCCCGATCTCCTGATCTTACACCTCTGGACTTCATTCTGTGGGGTACGTTAAAGGAGAATGTGTACCGTGATGTGCCTACAACCCCAGAGGATATGAAACAACGTATTGTGGCAGCCTACGATATTCATTACGCTAGAGATTGCAATTGTGTGCAGCAAATGATGGCCACCACATGGAACATCTATTGGCCTGACACGTCGCGACACACTCTATTCCACTAAGTAATTGAAAACGGGAACCACGTGTGTACGTGTACCTCACCCCTCATGGTAATGTACATGTGCGTCAGTGAAAAAGACCAATAAAAAGGTGTTAGCATGTGGATGTAATGTGCTGTTCCAGTCTCTTCTGTACCTAAGGTCCATCACCGTTCCCTTTGGATCCCTACGTAGTTCGGTGCTCTCCGATACACACGATCGAACAGCGGAGGAGTGGTACTCAAGCGTCAGCTTTAGGTTACAGTATCTCCGGATGTAATTAACATTTTACAATGTAACAAACGGCACTGATTACATATTTGTTTATATGTTAAGATGCGCTAACAAAACTAACGGGGTTCCATTTAAAAAAACGTAGTTTTGTGTTAAAAAACATACTTCCGTGCATTTTTTTATGGTTTGTATTAACCAGTTACACTAGCCCCTCTCCTCACGTTCGGTGTGTGGAATCGATTCGTCAGTATTTGATGTGGTTTACGAAATATATCCAGCGGTAATGTTAGGTGACTCACCCTGTATATGATTTACATGTACAGACAGACATATGCCGCAGCTCGTGGTCTTGCGGTAGCGTTCTCGCACGGTGTCCCGGGTTCGATTCCCGGCATGGTCAGGGATTTTTCCCTGCTTCGAGATGATTGGGTGTTGTTGTGTTGTCTTCATCATCATCATTCATCGTCATACGGTCGGAGGAAGCCAATGACAAACCACCTCCGCTAGGACCTTGCCTAGTCGGCGGTGGGGGTCTCCCGCGTCGTTTCCTACGCTCCTCGGAGTATGGGACCTCATCATCATCACAGACATATGAGTACAATTTCATAAAAATTGGATGATATATTCAAGAGAAAGCGCTTAACAAATTGAGCAAGTTAATAATGCGTTGGCCCAACTTTGGTCTTTATGCAAGCAGTTCTTCGGCTTGCATTGATTGATAGAGTTGTTAGATGTTCTGCTGGGGGATACCGCGCCAAATTATGCACAATTAGCGTGTTAGATCAGTTATTTTATTTGTTTATTTACTCTTCATAATTACAGCCTATTGCCTGAAAAGGTAAAATACTCCATACAAATCACATTTTCTTGGATAGCAACAAATTTATATATTACCTATTTATTTCTGATACTTAATTGTATTTAATAATAATACTACTTCTTCTATTACAAAACTACAATAAAATCCTAAACCAGCTACCGAACTATTAATCCACTCTAAGCACTAAGGCATCTGTTGTGTGTTTGTTCATTTATTTTGGTGCGCTTTATCTGTAGGTAGTTGTTTCCCTGTTAGATCGCCAAAATCCCGATCTGGTTGGAGGGCCCAGCCCATAATGCTCCAAACGCTCTCAGCTGGAGTGAGATCCGGCGACGTTGCTCGCCAAGGTGTGGAACGGCAACAACGAAGTCAAGCAGCAGAAACTCTCGCCGTGTGCAGGCGGGCGTTTTCTTGCTGAAATGTAAGCCAAGGATGGCTTGCTACGAAGAGCAACAAAATGGGGCGTAGCATATCGTCGACTTGTCGCTGAGCTGCAAGGGCGCTGCAGATGGCAACCAAAGGAGTCCAGTTAAGGAACGAAATGGCACACAAGACCACCACTGCTGTTTGTCGGTCCGTAAGGCAAGCGACAGTAGAGTTGGAATCCCACCACTGTCCGGTTCGTTTCCAGGCGCGTCTTCAGCTTGTATCTCACTGCCCGGAGCAGAACTGTCTTCAGTGGTGAGTCTCTTTTCGAACTGAGCTCCAGAGACCGACGAAGACGTCTGGAGACGCCCCAGCCAGCAGTGGGAAACCAACCTGAGAGTTGCCCGCAATAAGGCCCAACAGACACGAATGATGGCCTGGGGTGCCATTCTTTCCACAGCAGGACCCCTCTCGATGCCATCCGCGACACCCTTACTGCACAGTGGTACGTCGGTGATATTATATTCCCCGTTTTGTTGCCCTTCATGGCCAGCATCCTGGGATTAGATTTCAGCAAGATAATGCCCGTCCACGACGGAAGTTCCTGCCTACTACTTGTCTTCGTGCTTGACAAGCCCTCCTTTGGTAGGAAAGGTCGCCGGTTCTCTACTCGATTGAGAACGTTTGTAGATTACATTGCAGGGCCCTCCAACCAGCTCGGGATTTTGACGACCTAATGCGCCAATTGAACATAATTTACAACGATATCCCTCAGGGGGACATCCAACAACTCTGTCAATCAATACCAAGCCGAATAATTGCTTTCATAAGGGCCAGGGTATTTATGTATGTAAAGATAAAATTTCGTGCCTTTATATGACAGCGGTGCAGTGGTGTTAGCAAAGCGAGACTGCGATTAAAACGAAACAAACATTACATTTAAGATGTTTACCGTAATGAAATTCAATCGAAAACAACATTACGACCTAAAGCACGTCGCACATGCATTGTCTTAAAGTCGTGATGCGAAATTATTGTTTTTAAGCTCACAAATTTCCTACACCCATATTTATAAACGATAAAATACAAACAAAAATTACAAAAAGTGCGTTGAAGTTATCAAGAAATGAGAGAACATCAGGTTTTAAGGCCGGCCGGTGTGGCCGTGCGGTTCTAGGCGCTTCAGTCTGGCACCGCGCGACCGCTACGGTCGCAGGTTCGAATCCTGCCTCGGGCATGGATGTGTGTGGTGTCCTTAGGTTAGTTAGGTTTAAGTTCTAGGGGACTGATGACCACAGATGTTAAGTCCCATAGTGCTCAGAGCCATTTGAACCATTTTTCAGGTTTTAATGTCCGCGTAGACGACATGTCATTACTGACGGAGCACACAGTGGGAGAAACATTGGGAATGAAATCGGCCATTACCTTTTTCAGTGGAACGATTCGTCATTTACCTTAAGCAAGCAAGGGGAATCATGGAACACTTACACCTAAATGCCCTGGCGGGAATCTGTTCCGCAGTCCTCCTGAGTGCGCGCCATTTATCACTTGTGTCACTTTGCTCGATGTTATGAAGATGTTGTAGAGGAACCCATGTTCAGAAATGTACCATTTTGAATCTCCCACTTTACAGTACCCACACAAACTGAGAACAGGGCGCCTTCGTCAGTGCTTGTAATTATGATTGCCGGCCGGTGTGGTCGAGCGGTTATAGGCGCTTCAGTCTGGCACCGCGCGACCGCTACGGTCGCAGGTTCGAATCCTGCCTCGGGCATGGATGTGTGTGGTGTCCTTAGGTTAGTTAGGTTTAAGTTCTAGGGGACTGATGACCACAGATGTTAAGTCCCATAGTGCTCAGAGCCATTTGAACCATTTTTCAGGTTTTAATGTCCGCGTAGACGACATGTCATTACTGACGGAGCACACAGTGGGAGAAACATTGGGAATGAAATCGGCCATTACCTTTTTCAGTGGAACGATTCGTCATTTACCTTAAGCAAGCAAGGGGAATCATGGAACACTTACACCTAAATGCCCTGGCGGGAATCTGTTCCGCAGTCCTCCTGAGTGCGCGCCATTTATCACTTGTGTCACTTTGCTCGATGTTATGAAGATGTTGTAGAGGAACCCATGTTCAGAAATGTACCATTTTGAATCTCCCACTTTACAGTACCCACACAAACTGAGAACAGGGCGCCTTCGTCAGTGCTTGTAATTATGATTGCCGGCCGGTGTGGTCGAGCGGTTATAGGCGCTTCAGTCTGGCACCGCGCGACCGCTACGGTCGCAGGTTCGAATCCTGCCTCGGGCATGGATGTGTGTGATGTCCTTAGGTTAGTTAGGTTTAAGTAGTTCTAAGTTCTAGGGGATTGATGACCTCAGATGTTAAGTCCCATAGTGCTCAGAGCCATTTGAACCATTTGTAATTATGACGTCACATTAAATTTTCGCGGTACACACGAAAAATATATGCCCCACAGTGACCTTGTGACGCCACACGATTTGCCCTGCCTGACACATCGCGAGTGCTCGACTACGTCCAGTGCCCAAAGGAAATCAGTATGCAAAGGAAAGTGTGCCCACTAAAAGTCTTTACTTCGTCGTGTCAGGGGGGAGGAGGGGGAGATGGCGGCCTTATTGTAGATTATTAAATAAAAAAATTTAAAAGTAAAATCTTTTAATGCCTAGACCCCAATTTTTCTATCACAGTTAATGTTTATAACTAGTTTCGGTTGCTTTCTGCAACCATCTTCAGATCGAATAAAATATGAAAAGGCGCTGAATAAGCATTGGAAAACATCGTTAGCTGTTGTCAAGCAACAGCATGCATTCGTAAGTACCAGAACAATAAGAGTACGTAATTGAAAACGTCACCGTGAGCAAGCCAGGTTGTAGACGGTAATTTCTCAGGTTAACGGTCATACAGGAAACTGTCCAGCTGTATGAGCTGCAACTATCGATCCAACTTCTGCTCACACAACTGGACAATTTCCAATATGACCGTCAACCTGCGAAATTACCGTCTACAACTTGGCTTGCCCACAGCGACATTTTCAAGTACGTACTGTTATTGTTTTGGTACTTACAAGTGCGTATTGTTGTATCACTACAGCTAACGACGCTTTCCAATGCTTATTCACCACCTTTTCGAATTTTGAACTATATGAAGATGGTTGCAGATAGCAGCCGAAACTAGTTACCGAACATTAATTGTGATACGTGGCAGTGGTGATAAAAATGGCTCGTAGTTATGTTTTTTTCACCATCACAGTTGACGGAAAGCCGCTTGTTCAAAATGGCTCTGAGCACTATAGGACTTAAATTCTGAGGTCACCAGTCCCCTAGAACTCAGAACTACTTAAACCTAACTAACCTAAGGACATCACACACATCCATACCCGAGGCAGGATTCGAACCTGCGACCGTAGCGGTCGCGCGGTTCCAGACTGAAGCGCCTAGAACCGCATGGCCACACCGGCCGGCGGTGGTGATAAATTCCTATGGTACCAAACAGCTGAGGTCATGTGTCCCTAGGCTTACACACTACTTAATCTAACTTAAACTAACTTACGCTAAGGACAACACAAACACCCATGCC
Source organism: Schistocerca piceifrons (assembly GCF_021461385.2). NCBI lineage: Eukaryota > Metazoa > Arthropoda > Insecta > Orthoptera > Acrididae > Schistocerca > Schistocerca piceifrons. The sequence continues at coordinate 138,736,819 of NC_060141.1, read as the reverse complement.
CAAGGGAGGACTCGAACCTCCGACGGAGGGAGCCGCGCGAACCGTGGCAAGGCGCCCAAGACCACGCGGCTACACCTCGCGGTAATTGTGGTATGAAAATTGCGGTTTACACATTAATAGCTTTTTACTTCTAATTTTTTTTATTTGACAAACTTTCTCATGTGTTATCGAGAGCTTGCATGCATTTAAACGCGCAGTTAGGAATTAGTAAACTGTTCTGAAATAGTAGCTTGCTCCCTGCCGGAGACGTTGCTGTAACTCCTAAAATCTGCAGTTTCACGTTCTGTGATGCACGCCATAAGGCCCGTGTATCTCGTGGATCTCGTTGACCACGGCATTTTTGTCCCACTACAACAACGGCTGCGAGATACTTGTACGTTCGCCACTAGGAAGGTTGATTGTGGTGCTCCACGGACACACCGCACTCCCAACTTTGAAGAGGGCGTCCTTCGTCATGTAGAAGAGACCACGACAACAAGCACTCGAACCATTGTGCGTGTCATGGGCTCCTGTAGAACATAGGTCAGAGCTCATTATCTCCACTATGTACATACCTTGAAGCAGGATATTTGAAAGTGATATTCCCTGACATGGGTTCCTCATGAAATCTTTGTCTACAAAGTACCCTCTACAACTCCTAGAAGCCTGTAATAAGAATTGTGAAGCACACTGTACAGCGCCTTTCTACTATGAAGCATCAGTGACTTCAGGGTTATCAAGTGACACGATGTTGACCAAAAGGTCGTTGGCTAATCCTCGTTTCATACTACGATTGACAGCGTGGCGTTCAGCTCTGGTTACGCGTATGGGACAGAGTTAAGTTTATCGTTAAATTGTAGGTTCACCGTCACTGACTTGTGGAAAGCCACTTCGTTTCCCATCAACCCTACCCCGTACATCAACGTAGTGTCCAAAACAACTAAAGAGTTGAAATCAACTTTACGGAGGACGTATTACGAGGGTAATCCCAAATCTAAGGTTTCCTATTTTTTATAAGTACAGAACTCTGTTTGTGTGGCAGTTGGTCACACGTTATGAAGAGTGCTTCACGCGCTGTGTGTAAACATGCGCACCCCGCGCCGAGGCGCTCAGTCTTGGCTTGGCAGCCGTTGAGAATGGAGCTCCCGTTGGATGTTACTGCCAAGTGCGAATTACGGGCAGTTATTCGGTTTTTGAACGCAAAGGGCACTGCGCCGATTGAAATCCATCGCTAATTGACGGAAGTGTATGGTGAGTCGTGTATGGATGTCAAAAATGTTCGTAAGTGGTGTAGAGAGTTTGCAGCTGGTCGGACCGAAATTCACGACGAACAAAGGAGCGGGAGACCATCAGTTTCTGAGGAGACAGTGTTAAAGGTTGAGCAAAGCATGCGTGAAGATCGGCGGATCACCCTGGATGATCTCTGCACGCTGGTTCCTGAGGTTTCCCGAAGCACCGCCCACAGAATTTTAACGGAAACATTGAAGTACCGGAAGGTGTGCCTAAGATGGGTGCCACGCATGCTGACTGAGAACCACATGCGGCAACGAGTTGATGCTTCTCGCGCATTTCTTCACCGCCTTGCTGCCGAACAGGACAACTTTCTGGACTTAATTGTCACGGATGACGAAACCTGGGCATATCACTTTACACCTGACAAGGGGAAGGCCTCAGACACGGCCAACCGATTCGGCTCAAATTTGGCAGATCGCTTGGGTACAACCTAAAACGAAGGATTCCAAGATATTTTGGGTCAACACCCCCGAAATTTTGAGAAAATCACCCCTAAAGGTTATGACGAGCAATCGACTCAGAATTGGAGGGATCCATAGATAATTACAAATAGAGCATTTTTCATCATCAGGTATGGGGTCCGCAAATGCAAACTTTTCCAGAAGTCGAGGAAAGAAACTTTTACAACTGCCGCTTCTGTACCCGCATGGTAAACGCTTTTTGGCGACAGCACCGATAGCGCGATGGCTAAGGTAACTCGCTGGGAATCGGTAAACCCGGGTCCGAATCTCGAAGAAACTTAGCGGATATTCTTCTTTTCGTCTGTATTTTTCCATATCTCAATTGATAGGGAGAGGAGGGTTAATAAGGTAAGTAAATCAATAAGGAATGATAATAATAAGGTAGGCAATCTAATTTCCCAAACCTTGGCCGTTGCGCTATCATTTTTCCCTCTCATTTTGTTCGATTTTGTTTGTTGCATCTGCTCGGGGCGGACGTCGTAAGACATCCGTTTAAGTTCGTTGTTGATCGAGTAACTCAGTTTCTTTTTTTTTTATTACAGAGGGAGCTAACCCTCTGACCGAACACGCTGAGCTACCGTGCCGTATCGCTATCGGTACTGTCGGCGAAAAGCGTTTACAATATGGGTTCAGAAGCGGCAGTTGTAAAAGTTTCTTACCTCGATTTCTGGAAAAGTATGCGTTTTCGGACCCCATACCTGATGATGAAAAATGCTCTGTTTACAATTATCCATCGATCCCCCCAATTTTGAGTCGATTGCTCATCATAACCTTTAGAGGTGATTTTCTCAAAATTGCGGGGGTGTTGACCCAAAATAACTTAGATTCCTTCGTTTTAGGTTTACACAAGCGCCCTGCCAAATTTGAGTCGGATCGGTTGGCCGTGTCTGAGGCTTTCCCCTTGTGAGACCAAGCAACAATCACGCCAGTGGAGGCATCCTTCTTCGCCAAAGCCGCGGAAATTCAAACAAACACGGTCTGCCGGTAAAATCATGACAACCGTTTTTTGGGATCGGAAAGGGGTATTATTGGTCGGCTTTATGCCCACTGGGACCACAATTAACGCTGACAGGTACTGTGAGACTCTGAAAAAACTCAAACGGGCAATTCAGAACCGGAGAAGAGGAATGTTGAGCAAGAACGTACACATTCTCCATGACAACGCTCGCCCACATATCGCTCGGCAAACCGTTGCTCTCCTGCAACAGTTTCAGTGGAACACAATCACCCACCCACCCTATAGTCCTGACTTGGCGCCCAGTGACTATCACCTGTTCCCTAGGTTAAAAGAACATTTGGCCGGAAAGCGATTCAGCTCCGACGACGAGGTGAAAGAAGAGGTTCATAACTTTCTGAACAGCATGGCGGCGAGCTGGTATGACATGGGCATACGCCACAGCGTGTAGAAAAATGCATTGACAGAAATGGTGATTATGTCGAAAAATAGCTAAACGTTCAAGCTGTAAACTGATGTACACCATTGTAGAAATAAACAAATCTATGTACCTATGAAAATAAGGAGCCCGGACTTTTCGGATTACCCTTGTATTTGTCGAATCTCAGAACCTGCTGTTTACATACAGGGTTAACATTAATAAAACCGACGAACTGCAGAGACGGGTTGCTGACTGGAAATAGAGGAAAAAAATGGTCCTTGAAGATGTGTTCGGAAATGCGTCATTGCCACGGTAAATGGCCCTGACGAATGAAAGTTCGTCTGCCTGCGTGCCGTGTTTTTCTTGGGTGTTTCAGGTTGTGTGACTGACGGAGCGTACTGTAAGCAGCGGCATGGTCTGGTATTCATGTTGGGAACAAGCTGAGATAGTGTCCGTGTACGGCCAAATAGATTGAAACGTTCAAGAAGTAGCACTGTCCTCCAAATCTGGTGTACGCCAGTCCGCTGCCTCCCTGTACGTTCGTCTGTCTGAAAGGACCCATGACCACACAAACGCCCAAAAAGGGCTTGAAATGTGTGACGTGGTTGGTGTCTGTGAGGGTACTTGTTTTGATATAGCCATGCTGCCTCTCGACCGTTTCATTTTGCTTGGCCGTACACAGACACTATCTCGGCTTGTTCCCGACACGATTACCAGACCATTCTGCTGCTTACAGTACTCTGCGTCAATCACACAGCCTGGAACACACGAGGAACACACGGCACGTGGTCGGAGGAACTTTCATTCGTCGGCACCATCTACCGTGACAACAAAGCATTTCAGGACACATGTTCATCGGACTTTATTCCTCCATTTACAGTCAGGAATCCGTCCCTGCAGCATGTCGGTTTTATTAATGTTCACCGTGTTGTTGTTGTTACCTTCAGTCCTGAGACTGGTTTGATGCAGCTCTCTATGCTACTCTATCCTGTGCAAGCTTCTTCATCTCCCAGTACCTACTGCAACCTACATCCTTCTGAATCTGCTCAGTGTATTCATCTCTTGGTCTCCCTCTACGATTTTTACCCTCCACGCTGCCCTCCAATACTAAACTGGTGATCCCTTGGTGCCTCAGAACATGTACTACCAAACGATCCCTTCTTCTAGTCAAGTTGTACCACAAACTTCTCTTCTCCCCAATCCTATTCAATACTTCCTCATTAGTTATGTGATCTACCCATCTGACCTTCAGCATTCTTCTGCAGCATCACATTTCAAAAGCTTCTATTCTCTTCTTGTCCAAACTATTTATCGTCCATGTTTCACTTCCATACATGGCTACACTCCATACAAATACTTTCAGAAACGACTTCCTGACACTTAAATCTATACACGATGTTAACAAATTTCTCTTCTTCAGAAATGCTTTCCTTGCCATTGCCACTCTACATTTTATATCCTCTCTACTTCGACCATCATCAGTTATTTTGCTCCCCAAATAGCAAAACTCCTTTACTATTTAAGTGTCTCATTTCCTAATCTAATTCCCTCAGTGTCACCAGACTTAATTCGACTACATTCCATTATCCTCGTTTTGCTTTTGTTGATGTTCATCTTATATCCTCCTTTCAAGACACTATCCATTCCGTTCAACTGATATTCCAAGTTCTTTGCTGTCTCTGACAGAATTACAATGTCATCTGCGAACCTCAAAGTTTTTATTTCTTCTCCATGGATTTTAATACCTACTCCGAATTTTTCTTTTCTTTCCTTCACTGTTTGCTCAATATAGAGATTGAATAACATCGGGGAGAGGCTACAACCCTGTCTCACTCCCTTCCCAACCACTGCTTCCCTTTCATGTCCCTCGACTCTTATAACTCCCATCTGGTTTCTGTACAAATTGTAAATAGTCTTTCGCTCCCTGTATTTTACTCCTGACACCTTGTGAATTTGAAAGAGAGTATTCAAGTCAACACTGTCAAAAGCTTTCTCTAAGTCTACAAATGCTAGAAACGTAGGTTTGCCTTTCCTTAACCTAGCTTCTAAGATAAGTCGTAGGGTCACTATTGCCTCACGTGTTCCGATATTTCTACGGAATCCAAACTGATCTTCCCCGAGGTCGGCTTCTACTAGTTTTTCCATTCGTCTGTATAGCGTGTTAAAGAAAATATACAGCATACAACAAGCTTCTGACCAAAAGAACAGCAGAAAATGAGGCATTATGTCTAACAAAAAGCAACCAAAACGAAAGTCTAATAAAACATTTTACGAAAAGAGTTGGAGGAAGAAACTTGGATAGTATTGAAACAGATGCATGTGGGCACCAAAAATAGACTTTTAAGATTCTGGAGCATATAGGCAGAAAAAAAGGTGAGAGACTGAGAGTTGGTTACAAAAATGTATAAGTAAGCACTATGAAACAGTAAAAATATATAAAATAACAATTAAAGAAGAGAATGATACGTAATAAAGACGCTGGCCCAAATAACATAAATAAACTAGCTGACCCGGCGAACTCTGTTCCGCCTTAATGCCAATAAATAATCAGATTTTGGATGTTAAGTTCAATTTTTTATTAGGAAATACAAATAAAAAATTAAGTATTTTAATGATTCTTTATTCTTTATGTTTTTGGTGCATAGCTTCCACTCTTCAATTAAGTACCTTGTAATACACGACATTTTTTGTTTTATTATCAGGCGCAAGAACAAACAACGCAGATGGTCTTCCGACACGTGAACATGCCACATATAATTGACCATGCGAAAAACATGGATATTCCAGATTTAAACCACAAGCTTTCAAGGATTGGCCTTGTGATTTGTTAATGGTCATGGCGAATGCAAGACGGATCGAAAATTGAAGTCTTTTAAACTCAAACGGCATGTCGGTTGGGGTCATCGGGATCCTCTGAATGAGAACTTCCTCACCTTCGAATTTCCCTTTGAGTATCGTCGTGTAAATAACATTGTTCATCAATTTACCTACCACCAAACGCGTACCGTTGCACAGTTTGGTTGGTTTGTGTTTCGAAGCATGATTACTACGAAGCCAACTTTTAGGAGTCAATTGTGCGGTGGTAAGCCAGGCGCATCCAAGGAGATTAAAAATTCAATTGGATAGTTGGTGGCTTCATCTTCATTTGTTACACAGTCAATAGATTTGAATGAATGGATTTTATCAATGATCTCATTCTGAATTATGTAGTTTAGGTCACTACATCTTTATTCTTAGCCGCTAAAATTGCTCGCTCACTCAACCATTCATTACTTTTGTAGTTAGTAATGATGTTTGGGAATACTTTGTTGATAAGTTCGTCTTTCGATGAGACAAAGTTACAGAAATTATGAGGAAATGAAATCAATCCGCTCGATTCTTCGACAGGTACTCGACCATTACCGATAGTCAGCAATTGCTCAGAGAAATCTTCAGCAGATGTATCATTAAGCAATGCAACTCTCATGTTTGTTGTCAGCTAAAGTTTCTTCACATAGCGCTATAGATTCGATGATTTGAGGCAAGTATTTATTTCGTCTGCAGCCGTTGATCTTGGAAGTACTGGCAGTGTTTGGCGGAAATCGCCAGACAGTAAAATCATTGCTCCTCCAGAACATCTCGAGTCATTGCGTAGATGTTTTAGACGTTTAGCTGTCATTTGCGTTTTGTTATTCCATGTCAGATGCGTTTTTGTTATACCACTTTTTAAAGCGGTCGAACGGGATAAAAAGTATCCTACGTCCGTCTCCTGGTTCTAAGCTACCTCTCCACCAATTTTCAGCCAAATCGGTCCAGCCGTTCTCGAGTTATAAGTAGTGTAACTAACACGAGTTTCTTTTATATCCATAGATAAGTGCTGGTGTATGGAAATCGTCGCTTAATCTCAGGTTTATTGAGTTTACTAAGCAGTGTTGAAGTAAAAAAAGAAAGATTCCAAAAAAGGAAACAAATACAACGTTTTTACCATTCTTCAGAAAGTGCGATAGAGATGACAAGAAAAATTTTTGATTAAAATCTACCAGATTTATGTCGAGTTAATAATAACAAGATTTAAAGTGACAGCTGAGACCACACATGTACAATGTGGTTGCCTGCAACCTGTTTTGTTCAGTTTGTATTTAAAGGATTGAACAGAGAATTGGAAGGGCCAAGAACCTCAACGGACAGCGCTATGGTGATGATGATGATGATGATGATCTTTGGTTTGTGGGGCGCTCAACTGCGCGGTCATCAGCGTCCGTACAAAGTCCCAATTGTTACACAGTCCATTTTCTTTTCACAATCCAATCTAGTAACTCTCACAAATGATGATGAAATGATGAGGACAACACTAACACCCAGCCTCCAGGCAGAGAAAATCCCCAACCCGGCCGAGAATCGAACCCGGGACCCCGTGATCCAGAGACAACAACGCTAGTCCCTAGACCACAACAGTGCTACGGTAGTCTGTCAGTTAACACTCCACTTATGATGAGGTCATACTAACACCCTCCGAAAATAGGAAGATCTTTCCAGTCACGATAAGTTAAGAAATTTTTAAAAAATTGAAACAAAGTGTTGGAAAGATGTCAGCAGTTGAAAATATGTAGATAATGGTACCCCAGTCCAGCAACATATTTGAAATATGTCAGGTGCGACCTAAAATGCAATAATCAAATAGATAATGGAAAGAAAGAGGGTGCAGAGTAATTTGAAGAAGTCTACAATGGCAATGTTAAAAACTAACGCACAAAATCAAATTTAATACAACGCCATCTGCAGCTGTGTATTATTTGCCAATGAAACATCATCGAAAGAAGTCAAAGACGATATTGTAGCCTATTCCTGGCTGCTCGAAGGCGGAAAGGGGAGACGTAAAGTGATACGTTAGATTAGTTAGCACAGATAATGACCCAGTATGAGAATAATAGTAAATACTTAACTTGAACTATAGACAACACATTGTAAATTTAAGACTATCATACACCTACCGGACCTCTCGAGGTATTGACGACAGAAAAAAATTGGCCCTGTGACAGAAACAGGCAATGTAGTCACAGACTACACTGACTGGCGAGACTCCGTAACATAAACGTTGAAAAATCTAAATAAAAAGGAAGGAAAGATTAGATTAGATCATCATCTACGACGACGAGGTCAGTGCAGTGGTAACACAAGCTTGAACCGATGAGGAATGGGGAAGGAAATCGGCAGTGCCTTTTCAGACCAACCAGCCAGGAATTCACCTTAGTCGATTTAGGGTAACTAAGGAGAAACTAAATCTAACTAGCCGGACAGGGATTTGAATACGCTCTTCCTAATACGAGTCCAGTGTCTTATCACCGCCCCACCTCCTTCAGTAAAATCTTTGTAGGCAGGCACTAAGAACGACATTGTTAAGGCCTGACATCGATCTGTATTATATACTATAAATTTTAATCATCATGATCTGAATATAACGCGATAAGAACTAGACGAGAACCGATTTCGGTCACCAGATCCACGGAAACAAACAGAAAAATTGTCTTCATTGAATGTGAAAAGCCGGCCGCGGTGGTCTAGCGGTTCTAGGCGCGCAGTCCGGAACCGCGCGACTGCTACGGTCGCAGGTTCGAATCCTGCCTTGGGCATGGATGTGTGTGATGTCATTAGTTTAGTTAGGTTTAATTAGTTCTAAGTTCTAGGGGACTCATGACCTCAGATGTTAAGTCCCATAGTGCTCAGAGCCATTTTTGAATGTGAAAACTTCCTAAAAATGTTTGAAAAACACAAATTTTTCATAAAAGTTTCGAAACAATTAAAAACAGTAGGAATCTTACCGTACTTAAATGCAATTGGTACCAAAATACAGTCTCAATCACCGCAACATCGTTACTAATCGTAACCTGTTAATATCCAAAGATCGGTCAGTGAATGATGGTGTATAAAAACAGGCACGCGCGGCGATAGGTCTCCTACGATTTTATACTCACCATGCTCCGACCAGCCTTTGGCTATTGACAAGTTATGCTTAGTAACGATATTGTGGTGGTTTACGCTGCATTTAGGTGCAATTTACAGTGCAATCATGAAAAGTTTTTTTACTATTTTTAATATTTCAGTACTCTTATAAACGATGTGTTTTTCAAACATTGTTAGGAGGCTTCTGCATTAAATGAGAGGCAATTTTTCTTTTTGTTTCCGTAGATCTGAGGACGCCTGTTACTCAACCAAAACTGGTTATCATTTAGTTGTTATTACATTATATTGGGCTCGAGACCATTAAAATTTATAATAACTAGGAAAGACATATACGTGGCAAGAACCAGCTAAAAAAATACTTATAATCAGCTTTCGGGAAAGAACACGCTATTATTTGTTCAGCCTAGTACTTCAAGATAGTGAAGATGAAATTAGCTGATATCAGTTCACACACGGATGTACAAGAAATCATTTATTCCCCTTGAATGGAGCAAGGAGAAAATCTTAAAACAAGTCGCAAGAACTATGTTCTATAGGTTCAAATGAACGGACGTCGTAGTAGTTACTTGGAGATGGAGTTACGTACACAGGATAGAGCAGCATGGAGAACTGCATCAAAGCAGTCGTCGGACTGTATAGCGTAGAGCACAACAACAACATGACGATTCACAGAGAACAGAAGTAAAATACTGCTACGATAATTTTAACGGTTCTCTGAGTCATTTCCTTTAATAAAACAGTGTCAGAAGAACGCCTGTAAATCGTGGTTTACAGAGCACTCGCACCACTGTAGAGCCCTTCCAGTAGCTGTATTGATCGCCGCCGTTGGCCGAACCTGCCCCTGCCATCTGCGCTTGCGCAGGGCCGCGAGTTCCGGTCTACAGCGGCCAGACAACCACCCTCCCTGTCTGGCGTCTGCGGCTGGGGTGACTCAGCGGACGTTGCTCCCGCTTAGAATCGATAGCTGGTCTCGCGTTAAAGACGACCTGTGAGAGAGAAGCTACCGGCCTCGCACTGAAAGGCAAAAAATATTTTAGTAATTACTTTGAGCAATGTGTCCTACATCTGTATACACATCCGTAATGTGAAGTGCATAGTATGCGTATTCCCATTGTGCTATACAGGACGAATCACTTACAACTTGCACCGCAATTGCGGAAATGGAAAACGCTAGTGATGTGTGGTTTTCACAAAATGTATTGGTAGTCACCAACAGATTGTATAATACTTAGAAAGTGTATTTTTTGTGCAAACATACGTTTTTTACTGTAAATGGAAAAATGCCTGTTGGGGGGGGGGGGGGGAGAAACTGAAAGTAGGGTAAATTAGAATGTAGTGGTGTTTGACAGGATTCCAGTGCGAGTCATTTACAAGATATCGCTCTTTGAAAAGCTCCCACACTTGTGCAATACCTGTGGTAGCACACACTAAAGAAAAACACAAGTGGGTACACTAGTTATATGGATTCTGACCAGTAAGGAGACAATTGCCCGTCACAGGTTGTGTCCAAAATGACCGTTGGTAGCCACAATACACGCTTCCAGTCTGGCATGGCACGACTGCTGCACAAGTGCTAGCATTTCAGCGAGACGTTGGAGCAGGCTGCAGTAATACGTCGTTGCATATTATCAGGTGTAGTCGGTATGTCTTTGAAGACAGCGTCTTTCAGCTTTCCCCACAGAAAAAAGTCTACGGGTGTCAAATTCGGGGAAATGGGCTGCCAAGGTACAGGTCTTCTGTGTCCAGTCCAACGATTTGGAAACAATACGTGAAGATATGCTGTAGTACTTCGTGCACTATGGGTTGGACAGCCAATATGTTGGTACCACAGGTTCCTCCAAGTCTGCAGAGGAGCATCTTCAAGCATCCGTGAAAGATGGTCGGTTAGGACTTGTGCGCCTTCTATGAAAAATAGACCTATGGGCTGATGGTTCTCTAACCCACACAAGACGTTTACACTCCATGGACGCTGACATTCTACGTGACAGAGTCAACGGGGATTGTCTATAGATCAACAGTGCATGTTTCGGCGGTTTACCTGGCCGTGGTTAGTAAATGTGGCTTCATCACTAAAGAAGATACATGGTACATCTGGAGCATCCTGTCTTAATGCCAATGTACAAAAATTAACACGATTCTCATAATCGTTTCCATCATATGTTGACAGAGGGAAATGTGATAGGGATGGAACTTCTGTCGACGGAGAATGCGTAGGACACTTGCCTGACGCAGGCCATTTCCTCGTGCGATTGTGTGGGAGCTAACGTGTGGATCAAATGCAACAGCAGCAAGAATATTAATTTCCCCCTCTTCTGTCGTCACTTGTTTCCTTCTGTTACGTTGTCTAGGTGTTACGTTACCAAATTCACGTAACTACACTACTGGCCACTAAAATTGCTCTGAAAAGCTAATCATTTGCATATCACAGCATCTTCTTCCTGTCGGTTAAATTTCGCGTCTGTTCAAAAATGGTTCAAATGGCTCTGAGCACTATGGGACTCAACTGCTGAGGTCATTAGTCCCCTAGAACTTAGAACTAGTTAAACCTAACTAACCTAATGACATCACAAACATCCATGCCCGAGGCAGGATTCGAACCTGCGACCGTAGCGGTCTTGCGGTTCCAGACTTCGCGTCTGTAGTACGTCATCTTCGGGGTGTTGCAATTTTAATGGGCAGTAGTGTAAAAAAGGCAACGTAATGGCTACTGGGTAGATGATATAAAATACACTGACGGAAAAAATCGCAACACCAAGGAGTTGCGACGTAAACGAAAGTTGGCAGGCGCGTTTCTACATCTTACAGATGATGTCTGTTCGAATTTCGCGCCAGTAGCATAAGAGCGGCGCTAATAGCGCCACGATGAGGATGCAAATCAGGTTTGCTTGAGATACACATTGTAACGCTCGTGGGCTTTAGTTATCTTAGAGACTGAAGCTGCTGAGTTGATGTTAGTCAAGAGTGCCTTTAAGACGACAAAGACGCCATTATCGACACCTTCTGCGATATTGCAAAAAGTCTTGGCAGGAATGTAGCCACTGTACATGATTGCTGGCAGTGGGAATGTACGGTTGCAAGAAGACCGGACTCCGGACAGCCTCGTGGCATTACAGAGTGGAAAGACCATCGCTTTCGGCGTATGGCTCCGGCGCATCAGCAGCAATTTGAGCAACAGTTGAAACCATTGCGACACAACGAACTGTTAAAAATCGGTTACTTAAAAGATAGCTCCGAGCTAAGCGTCCTTTAGCGTGCATTCCACTGACCCTAAACCACTATCATTTGCGACTTCAGTGGTGACAAGCGACAGCTCATTTGACGGCAGGGCTGGTTCTGCCTCGGTGCCAGTGATGGCCAAGTGTTTGTTAGTAGGAGGTTAGTTGAGGACCACCAACCAACCTCTCCGGGTGGTAGACACAATGAACCTACACATGGAGCAATGGTATGAGGCGCGATTTCGTGTGACAACAGGAGCCCTTTCGTGGCAATCTCAAGCACCCTGACTGAAAATTTGTACGTCAGTCTGGTGATTCAACCTGTTGCGCCGCCATTCATAAACAGCATTCCAGGGGGTATTTTCCATCAGGGTACCACTGCCCCCCCCCCCAAAAAAAAAGGTTCAAATGTGTGTGAAATCTTATGGGCCTTAACTGCTAAGGTCATCAGTCCCTCAGCTTACACACTACTTAACCTAAATTATCCTAAGGACAAACACACACACACCCATGCCCGAGGGAGGACTGGAACCTCCTCCGCTTTGACCAGCCGCACAGGCCATGACTGTAACACCTCAGACCGCTCGACTAATCCAGCCGCTCGCCCACATACCAGAGTTGTGACCCAGCATGCTCTACAGAGTGTCAACACGTTGTCTTGGACTGTTTGATCACCAGACCTGTCTCCAATCGAGCACATATGGGACATCATCTAACGACATCTCCAGCGTCGTCCACAACCAGTCTTAAGCGTCCCTGTATTGACCGACGACATGGAACTCCATCCCAGAGACTGACATCCGGCACATGTATAACACAACGCATGCACGTCTGCAAGTTGCATTCAGCATTTTGGCGGTTATAGCGGTTATTAGTGCACCGGCATTGCACATTTGCAATAGCTTGTCTCGCGCTTGCATTAATTAGCCTGTGATCACGCAACATTAATCACTTAAATATGCTACCTAGTCAAATATATTCCCGATATTTCATTACCATGCATTAGTTACTTTTCGGTGTTGCGATTTTTTTGCGGCAGTTTATGTACGACGAACTTTCAGTCACAGTACATAAAGCTTCTCGAACCAGTAGAGAACCAACGGCGATGACGGAGACGTAGACAAATTTCCAAACAGTGCTCTTCATTTCCCTAAATCTGATGCGCCTAGGGAAAACTTTTGACGCTGTCACGAAAAGGAAGAATTTCAGCTTCTTGAAGAATGTAATACTGCAGTATAGGATCAATCAGTTACAGAGCTCTCAAAGGCGAAAATGCTGCTGTAACAGATATCTAAGTGGATGGATCCACGAATTTGTGTGAGACTGCGGACGTGGTGCCCTGGAATTGGAGAGAGGAAGCTGGCGGCAGCAGTGGGCAGACAGGGACGCGTCCATTAAAGGCCGCGACGCAGACCGCGTGTGGCGTGGGAGGGGAGGCCGCGCGCAGCTCTTGTCAAGGCTCTCCTGTCGCCTACGCCTATCATAACAGCGCTTGCTGCTGCTACTGGGAACGTTTTAACAACGCTGACACCTGCTGTCTCGATGTTTTTTAACTATAAAACCATGTACAAGAACGCATTGGAAATTTTGGACGTTACTGGACGGTCATCAACTTAGTTTTTAGAGAAAGTGAAGAGGTATGACTACATTTACAAATAGGAAGCAAGATTGCAAGTGTCTCTCGTAATTAGTGGTATGTAGGTAACTCCAGAATGAGATTTTTTCTCTGCAGCGGAGTGTGCGCTGATCTGAAATTTCCTGGCAGATTAAAACTGTGTGCCCGACCGAGAGTCGAACTCGGGACCTTTGCCTTTTGCGGGCAAGTGCTCTACCAACAGAGCAGCCCAACCACGACTCACGCCCCGTCTTCACAGCTTTACTTCTGCCAGTACCTCGTCTCCTACCTTCTAAACTTTACAGAAGCTCTCCTGCGAACCTTGCAGAACTAGCACTCCTGAAAGAAAGGATATTGCGGAGACACGGCTTAGCCATAGCCTGGGGGATGTTTCCAGAATGAGATTTTCACCCTGCAGCGGAGTGTACGCTGATATGAAAGTTGGTAGAGCACTTGCCAGCGAAAGGCAAAGGTCCCGTGTTCGAACCTCGGTCCGGCACACAGTTTTAATCTGCCAGGAAGTTTCATATCAGCGCACACTCCGCTGCAGAGTGAAAATCTCATTCTGGAAACATCCCCCAGGCCGTGGCTAAGCCATGTCTCCGCAATATCCTTTCTTTCAGGAGTGCTAGTTCTGCAAGGTTGGCAGGAGAGCTTCTGTAAAGTTTGGAATGTAGGTGACGAGGTACTGGCAGAAGTAAAGCTGTGAAGATGGGGCGTGAGTCGTGCTTGGGTAGCTCAGTTGCCGGCACGGTAGCTCAGCGTGTTCGGTCAGAGCTGGTTGGCCTCTGTAATAAAAAGAAACCGAGTCGAAAGATCAACAAACGAACTTTAACGGATGTCATGTGATGTCCACAACGGCCAAACAGATCGATCAAAAAAAAAAAAAAAAAAAAAAAAGGTTGGTAGAGCACTTGCCCGCGAAAGGCAAAGGTCCCGAGTTCGAGTCTCGGTCCGGCACACAGTTTTAATCTACCAGGAAATTTCATGTAGGTAATTGTTTTTTATTATAATATTTGAACACGTTACCGTACATGTTTCGTAAGTAGGGCTGTAGTGCGGCCTCCAGCATGTGACCAGATGAGAGGAAACGCAGATGCTAACCAAAAACGTGAAGAACTGTTAGTAATTACTTGTTGTTGTGGTCTTCAGTCCTGAGACTGGTTTGATGCAGCTCTCCATTCTACCCTATCCTGTGCAAGTTTCTTCATCTCCCAGTACCTACTGCAACCTACATCCTTCTGAATCTGCTTAGTGTATTCATCTCTTGGTCTCCCTCTACGATTTTTACCCTCCACGCTGCCCTCCAATGCTAAATTGGTGATCCCTTGATGCCTCAGAACATGTCCTACCAACCGGTCTCTTCTTCTCGTCAAGTTGTGCCACAAACTCCTCTTCTCCCCAATTCTATTCAATACCTCCTCATTAGTTATGTGATCTACCCATCTAATCTTCAGTATTCTTCTGTAGCACCACATTTCGAACACTTCTATTCTCTTCCTGTCCAAACTATTTATAGTCCATGTTTCACTTCCATACATGGCTACACTCCATACAAATACTTTCAAAAACGATTTCCTGACACTTAAACCTATACTCGATGTTAACAAATTTCTCTTCTTCAGAAACGCTCTCCTTGCCATTGCCACTCTACATTTTATATCTTCTCTGCTTCGACCATCATCAGTTATTTTGCTCCCCGAATAGCAAAACTCCTTTACTAATTTAATTGTCTCATTTCCTAATCTAATTCCTTCAGCATCACCCGACTTAATTCGACTACATTCCATTATACTCGTTTTGCTTTTGTTGATGTTCATCTTATATCCTCCTTTCAAGACACTGTCCATTCCGTTCAACTGCTCTTCCAAGTCCTTTGCTGTCTCTGACAGAATTACAATCTCATCTGCGAACCTCAAAGTTTTTATTTCTTCTTCATGGATTTTAATACCTACTCCGAATTTTTCTTTTGTTTCCTTTACTGCTTGCTCAATATACAGATTGAATAACATTGGGAAGAGGCTGCAACCCTGTCTCACTCCATTCCCAACCACTGATTCAGTTTCATGCCCTTCGACTCTTATAACTGCCATCCGGTTTCTGTACAAATTGTAAATAGCCTTTCGCTCCCTGTATTTTACCACGGCCATCTTTAGAATTTGAAAGAGAGTGTTCCAGTCAACATTGTCAAAAACTTTCTCTAAGTCTACAAATGCTAGAAACGTAGGTTTGCCTTTCCTCAATCTTTCTTCTAAGATAAGTCGTAAGGTCAGTATTGCCTCACGTGTTCCAGTATTTCTACGGAATCCAAACTGATCTTCCCCGATGTTGGCTTCTTCCAGTTTTTCCATTCGTCTGTAAAGAATTCGTGTTAGTATTTTGCAGCTGTGACTTATAAAACTGATAGTTCGGTAATTTTCACATCTGTCAACACCTGCTTTCTTTGGGATTGGAATTATTAATTTCTTCTTGAAGTCTGAGGGTACTTCGCCTGTCTCATACGTCTTGCTCACCAGATGGTAGAGTTTTGTCAGGACTGGCTCTCCCAAGGCCGTCAGTAGTTCTAATGGAATGTTGTCTACTCCCGGGGCCTTGTTTCGGCTCAGGTCTTTCAGCGCTCTGTCAAACTCTTCACGCAGTATCATATCTCCCATTTCATCTTCATCTACATTCTCTACCATTTCTATAATATTGTCCTCAAGTACATCGCCCTTGTATAGACCCTCTATATACTCCTTCCATCTTTCTGCTTTCCCTTCTTTGGTGAGAACTGGGTTTCCATCTGAGCTCTCCAAAGGTCTCTTTAATTTTCCTGTAGGCTGTATCTATCTTACCCCTAGTGAGATAAGCCTCTACATCCTTACATTTGTCCTCTAGCCATCCCTGCTTAGCCATTTTGCACTTCCTGTCGATCTCATTTTTGAGACGTTTGTATTCCTTTTTGCCTGCTTCATTATTGCATTTTTATATTTTCTCCTTGATCCTCTGCTGCCTTCACTACTTCATCCCTCAGAGCTACCCATTCTTCTTCTACTGTACTTCTTTCCCCCACTGCTGTCAATTGTTCCCTTATGCTCTCCCTGAAACTCTGTACAACCTCTGGTTCTTTTAGTTTATACAGGTCCCATCTCCTTAAATTCCCACCTTTTTTGCAGTTTCTTCAATTTTAATCTGCAGTTCACAACCAATAGATTGTGGTCAGAGTCCACATCTGCCCCTGGAAATGTCTTACAATTTAAAACCTGGTTCCTACTTATATACATAAAAAACGAGACGGGAACTGTTTTATAATGTACATATAACTCATACAAACAAAGCTGTTCTTATTTTAGATCCCACTGATGATGCCTTAAAGAGCGTCTGGGAGAAATAAAATACAGTGCAGCAGAGAAGGCGTTTTTTATTTGCAAAACAATAATTTCTGTGTTTACTACAGAAGACGGTCACGCAAACAGATTCGTTCTATGGGAAGTGTTTGATCACCCACCAAACAGCCGGGACTTGGCTCCGTCTGATTTTCATCTCTGCTCACATGAAACGCCGGCTACAAAGACAACATTCTGGCGCAGACAACAAGCTGCAGAGCAGCACGGAAAATTGGCAGAAAGCACAGGCCTTCTATGACTAGGTTATTGGAAAGTTGATCTAATGTTACGACAAGTGCCTCAGTCGGAGCGGAGACTATGTAGACAAGCAGCTGGAAGGTGTAGCTAAATTCTGCTAATAAAACGGTTTTGATTTTCCCTCTAGATTCCATTTCGCGACCGATCGGACCTTACTTTCCGAATAGCCCTCGAAAAGGTGAGTGGTCCATTTGTATGTTCATCTATGTCCAACCAAAGCACGCAACACTTTTTAGTAGTCATGCACCTTTCGGCGGAACGTAGGCTGCAACTAAAGACCGTAGCAGAAAGTGTTAATTACGCAAGTACCAAAGCGAGTTCCGAATAAAGTACCACAAGCTCAAAAACACACTTGTGTACATTCTGAAAATCTTGCAATGAAGTAACAAATTGCATTGCACAGTACGTATGATAATGGTTAATCACGCGTGTGTGTATGATCGGAAATAATTCTTGATTGTCCGTTATTGTATGAGTAAATTCAGAATATTTCGCGACTTAGTACTGAAATAAAGGTTATAAGCACTACTGTCTTACTGTCAGTAAACACGTTTATACACAGGAAGCAGAGTTCAGTTTACTACGGTTATTTGAGTTTCTTCACAAATACTGGGGAGTGCTGAAGTGTAGTATCTCAGAATTTTTAAATAAAACAAACTTTAACATTCTACATCTTTGCTCTTCATGTTTACATATTTGCAGACCCTGCCGCTGCAGGCCACCGACTTGTAGCGCGCAACCTGGCGGTGTGTGACGTAACTACGTTGATGCTTCAGAACGGCATGCTGTAATCGAGTTTCGAATTCCAAGAGTTCGCCCACGCACAGAGCACCTCTCCTTCAGCGTGACAATGCCGGACTACACACTAGCGCCTTAACCTCGTCCGATTTTCGTCTGTTTCCAAAACTTCGCTTTGATAAGTGATGAGGCGGTGCAAGCTTGGCGAGGTTGTGGCTCCGTCAAGAAAGTCAAACTTTCTACAGTGACAGTATCAGCAATCTGGTCCTCGATGGGAGAAATATTTGGTCGACAGCGTGACTACGTTGAGAAATAAATATGTAGACATGAAGAATAAGGATGTAGAAGGTAATAATGTTTGTTTTATATAAGAAGCTCTAAGAGTTTTCACATGAAAAATTCGAAGGCATTACTTTTTAACACGCCTTCGTATCTTGATAATGCTTATGTTCGCGTCTACATAAACGCTTTCGAGATGTTACTGGCCGGCCCCTGTGACCGAGCGGTTCTAGGCGCTTCAGTCTGGAACCGCGCTGCTGCTACGGTCGCAGGTTCGAATCCTGCCTCGGGCATGGATATGTGTGATGTCCTTAGGTTAGCTAGGTTTAAGTAATACGAAGTCTATGGGGCTGATGATCTCAGATGTTAAGTTCCATAGTACTCAGAGCCATTTGAACCAGATGTTAGTGAATACAGTTCACTTCTATAAAAATACTTTCATCAGATTCTTCACAATATTGAAGCCACATTGCAACAGAGCATTGGTAGAAGTTCAAATGGTTCAAATGGCTCTGAGCACAATGGGACTTAACTGCTGAGGTCATCAGTCCCCTAGAACTTAGAACTACTTAAACCTAACTAACCTAAGGACATCACACACATCCATGCCCGAGGCAGGATTCGAACCTGCGACCGTAGCGGTCGCGTGGTTCCGCGCTGTAGCGCCTAGAACCGCTCGGCCACTCCGGCGGCCCATTGGAGAAGTATTATCGCTTTCCGCATAATGCGTTTTGTATATCGAACAGTAAACCCCGATTCTTTAAAGAATCGAACTTCCAAATATAAAACAACTTCAAACGTGTGATTACTCTACAAATGAGTTAAAGCGTTACATATATCCATTTACGCATGTAAAATTTGGGAAAGGTTTGGAATTATGCTTAAAGTTTGCCAGAAGTCGCTAACTGCTCTCGTTATGAAGCACTGAATGAATATAACCTGGGTAATGTACATTACATTTCAAGCAAAAGCTAGCTTTTCACGCATCTAAATTTTATAACGTCATATCTCCTGTAACTAAGTAGCGTACGATGATATAATTATGCAGATAAATTCAGTGGTATATGAGGATACTGTCTGTTAAACTGTATTGCGAATGGATTTAGTGATAAAGAAATAATGAATTAGAACCCCATACCTGATGCTGACGTTTGACTGAATGAGCAACGAGGATGTAGTAAGCGATAAACTTTTTTCCTGTTCTCCTTTTGCGGGGTGTCAGCGGGAAAAAATTTCATAAAGGTTTGAGATTCTGTGTAACCTTTGTTGGAGGCCGCTAAGTGCTCTCATTCTGAAATACTGTATGAATGAAGTTCGTGCGTTTGCGCGTCGTCAGTTACTCTGCCGCAAGACAAACGTACGGTTTCTATCTGTGGCACTTGTCTTACTGTGATAAACATTTCACATAAAATTATACCTCTTACTGAGTAAAGTATGACAGCATTTTACATTTTTAAATTCGGCCAGTAATTACATGAAATAATGAAAATAGATTTTTTGTTGTCCCTGCGCTGCAACTGTACCGGATTCCAGGATAGCTTTTTAGTAACATACAGGGTCCAGTCACGTTAATATGAACACCTCCTGTGTTCGACGTCAACGTGCAATAGCCACTCACAGACAGCAGGTGGCTGCACTAGCAGTAGACGGTATATACCACTGGCCATTAAAATTGCTACACCAAGAAGAAATGCAGATGATAAGCGGGTACTCATTGGACAAATATATTATACTAGAACTGACATGAGATCACATTTTCACGCATTTTGGGTGCATAGATCCTGAGAAATCAGTACCCAGAACAACCAACCACCTCTGGCCGTAATAACGGCCTTGATACGCCTGGGCATAGAGTCAAACAGAGCTTGGATGGCGTGTACAGGTACAGCTGCCCATGCAGCTTCAACACGATACCACAGTTCATCAAGAGTAGTGACTGGCTTATTGTAACGAGCCAGTTGCTCGGCCACCATTGACCAGACGTTTTCCATTGGTGAGAGATCTGGAGAAAGTGCTGACCAGGACGGCAGTCGAACTTATTCTGTATCCAGAAAAGCCCGTACAGGACCTGCAACATGCGGTCGTGCATTATCCTGCTGAAATGTAGGGTTTCGCAGGGATCGAATGAAGGGTAGAGCCACGGGTCGTAACGCATCTGAAATGCAACGTCCACTGTTCAAAGTGCAGTCAATGCAAACAAGAGGTGACCGAGACGTGTAACCAATGGCACCCCATACCATCACGCCGGGTGATAACGCCAGTATGGCGATGACGAATGCACGCTTCCAATGTGCGTTCACCGCGGTGTTGCCAAACACGGTCGCGACCATTATGATGCTGTAAACAGAACCTGGATTCATCTGAAAAAATGACGTTTTGCCAATCGAGCACCCAGGTTCGTCGTCGAGTACACCATCGCAGGCGCTCCTGTCTGTGATGCAGCGTCAAGGGTAACCGTAGCCACGGTCTCCGAGCTGGTAGTCCATGCTGCTGCAAACGTTGTCGAACTGTTCGTGCACATGGTTGTTGTCTTGCAAACGTCCCTATCTGTTGACTCAAGGATCGAGACGTGGCTGCACGATCCGTTACAGCCATGCGGATAACATGCCTGTCATCTCGACTGCTAGTGATGCGAGGCCACTGGGATCCAGCACTGCGTTCCGTATTACCCTCCTGCACCCACCGATTCCATATTCTGCTAACAGTCATTGGATCTCGACCAACGCGAGCAGCAATGTCGTGATACGATAAACAGCAATCGTCGTAGGCTACAATCCGACCTTTATCAAAGTCGGAATCGTGACGGTACGCATTTCTCCTCCTTACACGAGGCATCACAACAACGTTTAACCAGGCAACACCGGTCAACTGCTGTTTCTGTATGAGAAATCGGTTGGAAACTTTCCTCATGTCAGCACGTTGTAGGTATCCCCACCGGCGCCAACCTTGTGTGAATGCTCTGTAAAGCTAATCATTTGCATATCACAGCATCTTCTTCCTGTCGGTTAAATTTAACGTCTGTAGCACGTCATCTTCGTGGTGTAGCAATTTTAATGGCCAGTAGTGTATAAAGTGTGTGCTGTGGACGCGGAAAACAATGCAGTTCTTATAATGTGAAAACGGAGCTATTTATCTCACGTGTAAATTGGCATGACCATTGGCTTTCGGGGCAAGCATTTCCGAAACGTCTAAGTTTGTAAACTGTTCCCTGCTGCCGTGGTTAAAGTACATTGCGGATGATAAAAGGCGCCATCCAAAACGGGTGCCGAAGTAACTGTGGAGCACCACGGGCCATAGACGACAGGGGTGGACACCGGCTGCAGGGATGTGTGCGGGCGAACAGACGTGCAGCTGTAGAGCAACTGATCGCTTAGATGATCCAAGGGGCTATCGAAAGTGTCTCCTCAACGACCGTTCAGCGACGTTGCTGCATATGGGCCCTTGCAGCAGAAGCCTGGTTCATGCACCCATGCTGAGTGACGTCCATCAGCGACCAAGGCTGGAATTCGCACACCAGTACTGCTACTGGACGTCCGCTGGGTGGCGACAGATGGCCTTTCAGACGAATCTCATTTTATGCTCCACTGAACAGATGGTTGTTGGCGTGTACGCATTGAAACGTCTGAAAGCGAACACCGTGCAACAATAGTCGGAACGGTCTAGGCCCGAGGACGTTCCTTGGGTGATCTCATCAGTCTGGAAGGCAAAATGGATCAACTCAACTTTGTATCTATCCTCGGGGACCGTGTCCGTCCCTACATGCAGATGATGCTGTAATTTACCGTCTAGTAAGGTCATCCGAAGACCAGTATCAGTTGCAAAGCGATTTAGAAAAGATTGCTGTATGGTGTGTCAGGTGGCAGTTGACGCTAAATAACGAGAAATGTGAGGTGATCCACATGAGTTCCAAAAGAAATCCGTTGGAATTCGATTACTCGATAAATAGTACAATTCTCAAGGCTGTCAATTCAACTAAGTACCTGGGTGTTAAAATTACGAACAACTTCAGTTGGAAAGACCACATAGATAATATTGTGGGGAAGGCGAGCCAAAGGTTGCGTTTCATTGGCAGGACACTTAGAAGATGCAACAAGTCCACTAAAGATACAGCTTACACTACACTCGGTCGTCCTCTGTTAGAATATTGCTGCGCGGTGTGGGATCCTTACCAGGTGGGATTGACGGAGGACATCGAAAGGGTGCAAAAAAGGGCAGCTCGTTTTGTATTATCACGTAATAGGGGAGAGAGTGTGGCAGATATGATACGCGAGTTGGGATGGAAGCCACTAAAGCAAAGACTTTTTCGTCGCGGCGAGATCTATTTACGAAATTTCAGTCACCAACTTTCTCTTCCGAATGCGAAAATATTTTGTTGAGCCCAACCTACATAGGTAGGAATGATCACCAAAATAAAATAAGAGAAATCAGAGCTCGAACAGAAAGGTTTAGGTGTTCGTTTTTCCCGCGCGCTGTTCTGGAGTGGAATGGTAGAGAGATAGTATGATTGTGGTTCGATGAACCCTCTGCCAAGCACTTAAATGTGAATTGCAGAGTAATCATGTAGATGTAGATGTAGATGTAGATGTAGACATGCAGCTTGTTTTTCCTTGGCACCATGGCATTTACAGCGTTTACCAGCAGGACAATGGAACGTACCACACAGTTAGCAGAATACGTGTGTGGTTCACAGAGCGAAAAGATGAGTTTACCGATCTCTCTTCTTCCTGTAGCAGTCGGCGCTGCAAAAAGTAGTTATAAAACCTTTTGACGAGTGCTCACATTAACGTCACTGGACAACGTAGATATTCCACTATCTGGCTGTCCCGAGACACGCTGAGTGCCTCGAGTTCCTGCTGGCGACGATGTCCAACTCCGGCGACAACGCCTCAAATGAAACTACAGCACTTAACATGTTCAAATACTGCGTAAGGGGGGGGGGGGATGACAGTATGCTCACAACGTGCGTAATTAACCCTCCTAGTACCACTATGGTCAATATGGCCCCTTAAGTGCACTTGAAATACATATCTTCCTTGTTTTCAAAATCAATAAAAAAAAATGGCTCTAAGCACTATGGTACTTAACATCTGAGGTCATTAGTCCCCTAGACTTAGAACTACTTAAACCTAACTAACCTAAGGACATCACACACATCCATGCCCGAGGCAGGATTCGAACCTGTGACCGTAGCAGCAGCGCGGTTCAGGACTGAAGCGCCTAGAGCCGCTCGGCCACAGTGGCCGGCTCAAAACCATGTTTTTTTTCAAATTTATGGCTTTCTCTCTGTGACTCAGTTGTATCCTATGATGTTTTGTTCATTTTTATATTTACAATACATTAAAATTTATTCATATTTTTTGCACTGAGTACCACGGGGAATGGGGGGGGGGGGGGGCAATCTGACACCACAGCACACTGGAAACTTGTACCTCCCTTGTTTTCAAAGCTGTTGTTTTCAAGATATGTTGATTTCTCCCTCTAAATCAGTTGTATCCAGTCATGTTTTTTTTTCACTTTTATATTTACAACACATTAAAAGCTATTCATGGTTTTTTGCACTGAGTACAACTCGGATCAATATGACTGCAATCTGAATTTGTTTTTCTTTCTTGAATGTAACATTTATGTAAATAGAATGAAGAGTGTTACGTTGAACACCTGTTATGTGTTTTTATGTTATTCCATTAAAATATTGCCAATATATCCCGCCTATATTGCTTGGGGATCTTTATGACCCCGGTGGTACCCAGTGAAAAAAAATTCCTATTAGTAGGAGGGTTAACGTCTCGGCGGTGCAAGGAGCTTTGGAAGTTAGTTGCACAGTAAAGGGATAGTATAGAGACAATTGTAGTTTCCAAAGAACCATCCCACTACTTATCTGAGGTGGTTCAGGAAAATCACGAATAAAGTAAATGAGGAAAACCTGAACAGAACGCGAACTTGGTTCTCGTAAATAGAAGATCACAATCTCAATGCCTGTTCCACCTCTCTCATCACGGTCATGACGCCATTGCACTGTTGTTACAATTGGAAAAGTTGCTTTACAGAGTAAAATCAACGTGCTTTAAGTGATAAGGCAGGTGACAGATGGATGACATCCTGTAAGTGCTGATAAGGAATAATAGGAAGATAAAAGCAACTTACTTATCAAAAAATGAAGATAAGGGAACTGATGTGGCAAGGTCAGAAGGTTGAAGTTTAACGTCCCGTCGACTGTGAGATCATTAGAGATGGAGCAGTTATTCGTGATGACAAAGCAGAGGGGGGGGGGGGGCATCTTTTGCGTCGGCAAACGAACAAATCTGTTGTTTCAGTGCAGAAGATACTTTATGAAAAACGTTGTGCGTTAAATCTTTGTTGAAGGGTGCTTTCTTACGATCCAAGGAAAGACCGGGTATGCGGTAAGATTAGCTTCACAGTTTCAAGAATATTTCTTGCAAGTACTTCGCCTGAACGCGATATTTTTTCTTAGAAATAGCCGTAAATCACTCGTGTTGAAATTTCTCGTTATTGTCATGATGAAGCGGGCGAATAGTGCACTGTACTTCGAATATCAACATTAACTTCATCTACGATAACTCTTTTTACATTTCTGCTGAAATAACTAGAGCGAGCGAGGTGGCGCACTGGTTAGCACACTGGACTCACATTCGGGAGGATGACGGTTCAAAGTCGCGTCCGGCCATCCTGATTTAAGTTTTCCATGATCTCCCTAAATCCCTTCAGGCAAATGCCGGGATGGTTCCTTTGGTAGGACATGACCGACTTCCTTCACCATCACTCCAGGCCAATGCCGGGATGGTTCCTCTGAAAGGGCACGGCCGACTTCCTTCCCCGTCCTTCCCTAATCCGATGAGACCGATGACCACGCTGTCTGGTCTCCTTCCCCAAACCAACCAACCAACCTTCCCCATCCTTCTCTAATCCGACGGGACTGAAGGTCTCGCTGCTTGGTCCCCTCCTCGAAATTAACCAATCAACCGACTGAAATAACTTATATTTTCCTACAAATTTGTGTGCTAGTTTCGTGCTCAGCATTTCTAAACTGTTCACACCGTATAATCACAAGCAAAAATGAAAAACGACGTACTAGTACTTTTTTATAAAAAGTAAACTGGAGTCCTAAGTATTTGTTACAGCTTTTAAGAAAGGATCCCTCTGATAAAGTAGATGAATGTGCAACACAAAGTTTTAATAGATATAACTAAATAGATAATTCTAAAACATTCACCACCAGATGGTTCTTGAAAAGTATAAAACTGTTATTTTGGTACTAAGTTGTCTTTATTGGAACAATATTATTGTAGCGTCTTTTCAAGTGTTGTAGCTTCACGGTTTCAAATATAAAAGCAATGATTACTATTTGGTGATTTTTTAATTTCAATGTAGCTTGCATAGGACTTAAAGATGTAGTAAACGACACAATAATTTGCTTTTCCTCCTTTGGATCCGTATCCATTACTGAATTTTTACATCCACACAACTCGCCTTTAGCCTTCCCACTGTCGTTTATATTAGTGTTCAGCTCTTGCCGGCAAAATTGGAGGATATGATCTCCTCTCTCATTTTCGTAGGCCAAAAGAGCCTATTAAGTTTTCATTGCTACCATTTCTTACTTTGCATTAAAATCATCCATGACTGTACTGATGCCTAGTTTCTCTGTAAGTTCTGAAAGATCATAGATCTCTCCATAAAATGAGTCGACTTTTTGATCATTTGATTCAGCAGTGGTCCTTACACCTGTCTAACAAGGTTTGACGGCTTACTGTTTAATTGTATAAGCGCTCTTCTGTCAGAATTTGAGATAAAATCTCCTGCATAGTTGACATCATACTCTGATACAATGGTTCCTCTGGTTTCGGTCTTGATTTATAGAAGAAAATAAGGTCCTGTCTGATCCACACCATTCTCCAGATTCGGGTCACAGTGTTTTCACAACACCCGCTATATCCACATTAATCCTTTTCATTTTATGCATTAAATTTGCTAATTTACCCGTTTGAACCAGCGCTGGACATTCCAAGCAGCTGTTTTTATTTTCCTTTAGTAATATTCGTCTTTTCTCCATTCATAACAGTTCCCCCATCCCAGCCGGAGAGGAGAACTAGAAACTTCCTAATGCTTTGTATCAAATGACCCCAAGTGTCTGAGTGGTGCTCTTGTGAAAAGTATTGAAGAAGGTTTCCCGTTTCCTACAGAAAGTAGATCTCATGGCGATGTAGCTACAAACACTTGCACACAGTCGGTCACAGCAAGTAAATATTGCGGAAAATGATATACAGTTCAAAATCATACAGCCGTTAGAAGGGAAGAAACTTCCACGAATCAATCAGTCTTCGAACTGTTCAAACCTAAGTTGCTGAAATCTCAGAGTTTTAGCTTTCGCCAGTAAACCATTCTCACTTTTCGTTGACAAGACAAAAATGGCTCTGAGCACTATGGGACTTAACTTCTGAGCGCATCAGTCCCCTAGAACTTAGAACTACTTAAACCTAACTAACCTAAGGACATCACACACATCCATGCCCGAGGCAGGATTCGTTGACAAGACACGCTGTGATATATTCTTCTGCTTCTCCTCCCTATATGGTACGGCGTTACGAGGGCTATTCGGAAGGTAATATCCGATCGGTCGCGAAGTGTGAACCACAATGAAAATGAAAAAAAATTTTATTTGAAATAGTTTACTACATCTTCCAGTTACTCCTCTACATAGTCGTCCCTCCGTCTTAGAATATTCTTCGTAATGTTGTACCAACTTCCCAATACCCTCGTCAGAGGGGGCAGCCGCTTGTGCTTTTCGCCACTTGTCTGCACTGATCTGCAGTTCGTTGCCTGTGCTAAAATTATCTTCATCGCCAGCTGTTCGTGTGAGCAAAACTGAACAGCGGAGGGAGCCAGGCCCCAACTGTATTGTGGGTGATCGAACACTTTTAATGGAAAACGCTACAAGGGCTTCCTCATTACCCCTGCAGTGTACGGCCGAGAATTCTCATGACGACGGAAATGCATGACAGGTATGTTATGTGGGGTTGCTATGAAATCAAGCGCAACCTCGAAGCTGGCACACATACTTGGTGGGAGACGCTAATGTGCTATGCATCTTTACGTGCTCATTGTGTGCTCAGAACTGAAATGAGCGACTTGACGCGATCGACAGGCATACTAGAGACAATGCCCAACATATCTGTGCCAAGCTCCATCGGTTTTTTACTGTTTCTTTCCATTTCTCTAACTATCGGTCCTTATGTTCTGTATAGGCCTTGTATTTGTAACTTGTTCCTCACCAGCGAATCGGAAAACCTCAGCGAATCGGAAAACCTTACAATAGCCGTGACGCTTCACTGTTCGTAAACCGTCACGTGAAAGGTACGCATTTGTTGCGCCAAGACGTCACAAATTCGAGGAGAATATGCAGAAGGATTTACTGGATTTAATGTCCGTCTCACGGATTATAAACGTGTTGCTGATGTTGAATACAAGTATTTTTAGCACTGATCATACTATGAGGAAGAGCATATCTGCTCCTGCATTCTCGTATTCTGTCATTGAGGTACGAGATGATGAAGAGCAAGTTACAAATGTAAGGTCTATACAGAGGGTAAGGACCGGTAAGTCGAGAAATGGAAACGTCAGTGAAAATCAAATGGAGTTTTGCACAGATGTGTTGGGCAGTGTCTCTAACGTGCCTGTCGATCGCGTCACGTCTCTCTTTTCAGTTCTGAGCGCACAGCGAGCACGTAAAGATGCACAGCACAGTAGTGTCTCCCACCAAGTAGAGTGCCCGCTTCTAGATTGCGCTTGATTTCATGCAACCCATCACAGAAACTACTCACTGTGGTCCAGTGTGGGTTGTAATTATCGTACGGCAGCAAAACTTGGTATATATGCAAATACGTTAACGCGAAACCGATTTACGCTGGAAAAAAAATTACTTCCTATTTTTGCAGCCAGGTACAAATTCGGCGCTGTGAATGCAAGAAAGACGTATAGAAATGTTTCCATTTGTAATGGATTTGGAACGGGATGTGGGCGCAAAAGGCGAAACAAGTGAGAAAGACATGATGTTGATTTTATTGTTAGACGCCGTTACACAATTTGTTCAGTATGAGCATCGGAGACGCCGACGAGATACTACATCCATAAAATGACGTGACAACAGTTGCTCGGAGCAGTTCCCATGGAATCTGAGCAACGAGTTCCTGTATAGCTTTTGATAAGATGGAGACCGAAATGCTCTTGGTAAACGCGGTCTTTTAGATTTCCGCAGAGACAAAAGTCACATGGATTCATATCAGGTTATGTTGCAGGTCATGCATCTGGTAAACCTTTGGAGATAAGACGATCAAGCAGATCTTTCACAGGGCGAGTGACATGAGCTGTTGCCTCATCTTGTTTGAAAACTGTGGTTTCCATACCGTAGCGCTCTTCCAAAAGAGAAATCACATACTGTACAAGGAGGTCTCGATAGCGTGCAGACGTCACATTACACCTGACTGCGTGTATTCTCTTCAAAGAAGAATAGACCAAGAGTAAAGGTGCTTGTGAATATACACCACACAGTCACATGCGGCGAGTGCCATGGTTCTACGTGCACAACACGCGCTTTACAGTACCTCTGTATTTTCACTGCACCATGTAGTGTAAAATGTACCTCGTCACTCCCCAGAATATTGCCCGGCCATATGTCATCAATTTCGATCCGTGCCAGGAACGACGAGCAATTTCAGAATATTCGCTGCGGATGGTGAGGTTTCAGCAGCTATTTCATCTCGATCTTGTACGGATACCAGTGTAATACAGATCGCTAGAACTTCTGTACTTTTGACCATAGGAAAGACAATTCTCGTGACGCTGCACGAAAAGTAGCATTACCCGGGGGTTTGCGCTGCATGGTCACTTTCCGCAATAGTAATCTCGTCAGTAGCTTCCACCGGGGTAGGGTGCCTTCTTCTTCCACGTACCATACGAAGCTCACCTTGGTTTTCGAATTTCATTGTCATCTTCTCTAAACCATTTAATGACATGGGATCTCACACCTTCCAGTCAACGATACTCTCTCAATGGAACACTGTAATTGCTGCCGTTCACATTAAAAAGTTTTACTAACAGTACACAGTCTCTCTTCTTGATAGCCACACTGTTCAGTCACGTTACAGCTTGTCAAACGACAGCGTGGTGATACAACAATGCACAGCACCAGATTTGCACATAGTAGCCAAATTGGAACTCATTTGAAACTTCCTAGCAGATTAAAATTGCGTGCCAGACCGAGACTCGAACTCGGGGCCGTTGCCTTTCGCGGGCAAGTGCTCTACCAACTGAGCTACCCAAGCACGACTCACGACCCCTCCTCACAGCTTTAATTCAGTTAGTACCTCGTCTCCTACCTTCCAAACTTCGCAGAAGCTCTGGAACTCATTTCTGAAACTCATTTGTTTCCAGAGTAAATCGGTTCCGCATTAACGCATTAGTGTATCTTTCAACTTTCGCTGCCATTACAACCCATACTGGTCCTCCGTGAGTAGCTGCACTTTAATTATAACCACCAATAGCAGCTTCAGCAACTAAACATGTCCGCCAGTGATCTTGAAAAATATTGTGTAGTTAGAACAACAACAAAAAAATTAACAACAGGCCTTACGCAAGGAGAAATGTTAAGGAACGATTATTTCGAGAAACCTTAAACAGTACAATCAGATTTTTAATAAACGGTGGGGAAAAAGAGTCATCTCATAAAAACTCGTAATATCCTAAGACAGGGGTCTCCAAACTACGGCCCGCGGGCCGAAACCTGCCCGCGAGGGCCGGCAAACCGGCGCGGGTTAGCTGGCCGGTCATCCCCGGTATCCGGCCCGCCAAATACTTGAGGTGGTACCTACACCGCCAACAATTGAGTTTCGAGGCCTATCGCGACCAATACACCGCGACATTGGCGGAGCTGTGTCTTTACAAAGCGGAAGGTCATGGTTAAACTTGTGGCTATCCACAATAAATAGACAGACCATTCTCCGTGCGATAATGAGAAAAAAGAACGGTTAACAGGTTAGTTTGACGAAAAGATTTTAAGTAAAAAAATTCTTTGCATTTTATTCTAGTCACGAGTCTGGTGCAAGTCTTTCAAATGGACGCCACTTCGGCGACTAGCCTTAGTAATCAATCATTATGGAAGATGCTTCTTAAGCGAGGTTTCACTTTCTTTTGATTGCGTTGTAAAATACATACAGAATGTGCAGTGACATAGTTTTTTTGTCGGTGAAATTCGCCAGAATAAAATACGCCAGAATTTCGGCCAGGTACTTCCACCAATCAAAATTATGTAATTAAATAAAAATCGTAGTTCGTTTCAGTGCTAGCTATTCCCACAACCTTAGATTTTTGCGATTTCATCTTTCCTTTAGCCTTACATTACGGTGATCATGGAGTGCTAGGGTGCTTTAATCCCACTAGGTAGATCTTGGCCCTTATGACTTCGTGGAGGAGTCATTGTGGCCCGCGGACTAAAATGTTTGCAGACCCCTGTCCTAAGAGATATTGACAGAATATCGAGCCTGATTAAAAATGAGCAAGTAGGTAGATATGGAGTAAACGTAGATGGACACAAAACCTAAAATGAGCGTAGGACAAGTGAATGTACTAATTGGAACGAAACTTCCAAGGACCAGTTTCCAGCACAGAATTAATGAAAGTATAAAACCCCGTTAATGACGTATATTGAGTGTAAAAACAAATAGAACAGCTCGCACACAAGCGTATAAACAGTCACACATACCACGCTCCACCTGTGAGGGAAACGGAAAGGAACTATTATGTGGTAGTACAGAAAGTAACCTGTGCCTCGTGGTTTTCACTGGTTTACAAAATGCAGATGTACAAATAAGTCATACTTCTACATACAAAAAGGAAATGTTCCTCGTTTTCTGGAAGGCGGGAGGATTTGAAGTGGTCGGTAAGTGAAATGTGTGTTTGTTATCGGTACGAGGAAAACGAGAAAATTTCAGTCAAATTGTTCAGTAGTTCTGCGGCAGTTAGGTGCGGCGCGAAGTGGACTCAGCTCGGAGCCACACTTGTGCCGAGGTGGTTGCGAGGCGTCCTGTGGAGGGGAGATTACACGCCAGGAAACTGACTCATCGTCTGTCGCTCGCTCGTAGAACCCCGTACAAGGCTGGCCGTCCGCTGTCATCCTACTTTGGAACTGTCTGCTGCACACTGCAGTCCACTCTATAACACCGGAGAGCAGAACCACGGAATTGTGAAGCATGTATAAAGTGGACACATTAAACGAGCTTCACATTCATTTAACAGTTGTAAACTTTTCATCCTGTTTCTATGCGTTATCGTTGCAAATGAATGGGTGGTTCCAGATTACTCTTTGGTAGTGTAGTATGAGATATCAGAGCATACAAAGGGTTTTTCCTTTGCCCAGAAATCAATGACATTTCATTCGCGTTGTAATTGTGTGTACACGAACTAACAGCTTAGGAAAGGAAGTGGCCAGGAAATATGAAGTGGACAACGCAGCAACTTTTTTCATTTCTTACACAACTGTACAATGCATAGACTCGTGTGGGATTTCAGCAGTGAATTACACGAAATGTATTCGCAGTTGCAAATATGAACAACCATCAGCTGTATAAGGGAAACGACCTGAAAATTTGTGCCGGACCGGGCCTCGAACCCGGATTTCCATCTTTAAGTGATCAGTCATCTTAGCCGTTTTCGCTATCCGTGCACGATTCACAGCCAGACCCAAACTTTCATCCTAGGGGCGAAAAGTCCGTGCAAAAATCAAAACAACTTGTGTGTTTGGGGTAAACCTTTTTTATTTTTCTACATAGTCTCCTTTGAGACATACACTTCATCCAACGCTGTTCTAACTTGTTGATCCCTTCCGAATAATAGGAATTGTCCCAGTCTGCAAAATAGTTATTAATTGCTGCAATCACCTCATCGTTTGAATAAAATCTTTGTCCCGCCAGCCATTTCTTCAAATTGGGGAACAAATAGTAGTCTGAGGGAGCCAAGTCTGGAGAATAGGGGGGATGTGAAATGAGTTGGAATCCTATTTCCATTAATTTTGCGACCACAACTGCTGATGGGTGTGCTGGTAAATTGTCGTGATGGAAAAGGACTTTTTTGCGGTTCAATCGCTGGCGTTTTTCTTGCAGCTCGGTTTTCAAACGGTCCAATAACGATATACAATATGCACCTGAAATAGTTTTACCTTTTTCCAGATAGTTGATGATGATTATCTCTTGCGAGCCCCAAAAGACAGAAGCCATAACCTTTCCGGCCGAAGGACTGGTGTTCGCCTTTTTTGGTGCAGTTTCTGCCTTGGTAATCCATTGTTTAGATTGTTGTTTGATCTCAGGAGTATAGTAATGTACCCATGTTTCATCCACAGTGATGAAACGACGCTTAAAGTCCTGCGGATTCTTCCTGAACAGCTGCAAACCATCCTTACAATACTTCACACGATTCCGTTTTTGGTCAAGCGGAGCAATCGCGGAATCCATCTCGCGGATAGCTTTATCGTGTCCAAATGTGTACGCGAAATATTATGTACCCGTTCATTCGAGATGCCTACAGCACTAGCAATCTGAAGCACCTTAACTCTTCTGTCATCCATCACCATATCATGATTTTCATCAATGATTTCTGGAGTCGTAACCTCCACAGGGCGTCCAGAACGTTCAGCATCACTTGTGCCAATATGGCCACTCCGAAAATTTAGAAACCATTTATAAACTGTTCTAATCGAAGGTGCAGAGTCACCGTAATGTTTATCAAGCTTCTCTTTAGTCTCCTGAGGCGTTTTGCCTTTCATAAAGTAATGTTTAATCACCGCACGAAATTCTTCTTCGTCCATTTTTTGACAATCACTCGACTTCCTTGATTCACACGAACTCCAAACACAAAGAAATAGACCAATATGGCTGAAACCGCTGCTACGGTCGCAGGTTCTAATGCTGCCTCGGGCATGGATGTGTGTGAAGCCCTTAGGTTAGTTAGGTTTGATTAGTTCTAAGTTCTAGGGGACTGATGACCTCAGATGTTAAGTCCAATAGTGCTCAGAGCCATTTGAAGGTATGTCGTCGTTTCTGCGTCACAACCTGTACTCGTACACATGTTATGGAACAGGGGAGGACATTTTAATTAAAAGTCGCTGCCTGCATGTCCGAAGAAACGTTGCATCATTCTTCTTAACAACACAGGGACTGCAATATCGTCTTTATACGCCGATACTAGGCAGCGACTTTCAATTGAAATGTCCTCCTCCGTATGGGAATAACATAATGTGTGGACGAGTATAGGATGTGACGCAGAAACGACGACATGTGGACATCTGGGTCTGTCCGTCAGTCGTGCACGAATAGCTAAAGCGCTTAAGCGACCACCCGCGTCAAGTGGGAGATCCGAGTTAGAGACTCTGTCTGGCACAAACTTTTCGTTATCGTCATTCCCTTATGCAGATGATGATTTCATAACGGCTGTAGTTGCCGCAGTGCCTGTTCATTCGGACCTGTCCGAAAGAACATTGCATCATTCTTCATAACAATACAGGCACAGCAATATCGTGTTCAATGATGAAGATTTCAATAGGAAGTAGCTACGTCTTGCTGCACTTGAGGCCCTCCAACCTGAACTGAACATCGGCGGAGTAACGTCGCCTGGGAACACCTGCGCCATTGAGTTATGGAAAGTAGAAGAAAAGTAAAATATATGGTTGTGTAACAAAGGACCTTTATAAGCCAAAAATTTAACTCCTTTTTAAGGATAAATGTCCAAAGATGGGAAAGCTAAGCAAATCTGGTAATCTGAACTTTTTATTCATTTAATTTATCCAGCAACAGTGCTCTACATTAAAAAATGTAGTACATGGTACCGAAAAATAACCAATTTTTTCTTCAAACAGTTGCATCGAATAAATTATTGCAGCGGGAATGCAGCCTGATATCAAAAAATCAATCATTTTTCCCGAATTTATGGTGTTCATATTCCTGAATAATAATCTCCATTATCGACATGCCTAGGTTATTGACTGTGGTTGTACATATTGTTGAAGCGCTTCTTTCTAGATTCCAGTTATGAATCGCATATTCAGCTACAACAATTCAGTCAGTTATGTGTTGGCGAAGCGGTTTTGGGTTGTCACATGAGCGCAGTCTATAAACCAGAATTTCAAATGCATTTTCCACACCACGGATTGCTGTTGACAGCTGTATTTGAGTACTTTCTCTTTCTTAGTTGTATCAGTAGACCATGCTTTGAGAAAGGCTTCATCAAATGTACAGTTAATAGAAATGCATAGATCCCAGTAACACTGCGTCATCCAAAAATACCACCATCGCGACGTTCAGAAGTTCTTCTAGCCTCACCGTGTCAATGTACGTGAAGCAGTACTTATAGCCAATACAGCAAAGAGAACAATAGCACTGAAGCATGGAAGAAAGAAGGAAGACTTGAGTTTAATTTCCTTTCCAACACGAGGTTATTTCGAGATACAGCACGAAGCTCGGGATAGGGAAGGATGGAGAAGGAAATAAACCGCACCCTTTACAAGGGAACCATCCCAGCATTTGCCTGGAGCGATTTAAGAAAATAATCTGGATGGCTGGACGGGCCAAAGCATGGAAATTTCCACCAGATCGCGAAGTTCTTCATTATACCCTTCCCTTCATTTTCAGCCATAAGTACCAGTCGTAAAAGAGGATTATTTATCCACACTATCTGATTCATAACAATGATACAGAATTCTCATTAGCAGTGCTTCAGCTTAATTTGTAACAACGAAATTCTCTCCTTTTCAGCACGCCGAAGAGAATCACACTTGTCAAAAAACAAACTTACAAGTATCGGTAGGCATAGTAATTTTACAACCAGGAGCATTACAGTGGAAAATGTTGAAGCTGAGCAAACACATTCGAGCAGCAGTTTGAACTGAATGGCATGAAGATCAATTTGCAAGCACTCTACAAATAATGAAGGTGCTGTTTTGCATGTGGGAACTACGGTAGATGCTCATTAGGAGCAACGTTAAATCAGCCGGAAGAGACTGAAGAGATATCAAGCGTGTGTAACTCCGCAAATGGGAAATCTGTTTGAAGAATGCGATGTAGAGCTAATGGCAAAACCGCAAAATGTATTATCTGCGAAATAAAAAGCTTGCGTGTTAGAAAATGTGGGAAAAAGAATTTCCCGCTCGGATTACTTCCCTGTTGAAGAAATTGTTGCAGACAAGTCTCATGCGATTACATGGGCGTACTATGACTTTATTTTGTAAAAACTGTATGCTCTTCGTAGTACGTCTCTGTAGCTGTTTCTTTATCCTACTGTATATTGAGCTGAGATAAAAAATAAATCAAAACCTGAAAAGTCCACTGGCGTATTGCAGAGGCGACTTAAGGATCTTCGATTATCAAAATGCAGTGTGATCTATAGTTTCATTTCCGGCGATAATGTTTTTCGAATAATAACATCATATTTCGGATTTGCATCTTGAATTCAGTTAGGAACATGTGTGAATTGTTGTGATGCCATTGTTAGATGGTTGAACTTGTGGGGCATCCACAACAATTCTTTTCACCAAGTTCGCCGAGAACCCGATTTATTCAATCGTGGATCCAAACGCGGTTCTTCCTTTGATTTTGTTCTGATTTGAAGCAGTTAAGCATTATCTTCGCCACTATTACTATAGTTGCCAAAACTTTCATTTCATAGACTTGGCAGAAAATCCTAAGAAATTTTGGTCTTATGTCAAAGCGGTAGGTGGATCAGAACAAAACGTCCAGACACTCTGTGACCAAAATGGTACTGAAACAGAGGATGACAGACTAAAGGCCGAAATACTAAATGTCTTTCTCCAAAACTGTTTCACAGAGGAAAACTGCACTGTAATTCCTTCTCTAGATTGTCGCACAGATGACAAAATGGTAGATATCGAAATAGACGACAGAGGGATAGAGAAACAATTAAGATCGCTCAAAAGAGGAAAGGCCGCTGGACCTGATGGGATACCAGTCCCATTTTACACAGAGTACGCGAAGGAACTTGTCCCCCTTCTTGCAGCGGTGTACCGTAGGTCTCTAGAAGAGCGTAGGGTTCCAAAGGATTGGAAAATGGCACAGGTAATCCCCGTTTTCAAGAAGGGACGTCGAACAGATGTGCAGAACTATAGACCTATATCTAACGTCGATCAGTTGTGGAATTTTGGAACACATCATGTTCGAGTATAATAACTTTTCTGGAGACTAGAAATCTACTCTGTAGGAATCAGCATGGGTTTCGAAAAAGACGATCGTGTGAAACCCAGCTCGCGCTATTCGTCCACGAGACTCAGAGGGCCATAGACACGGGTTCACAGGTAGATGCCGTGTTTCTTGACTTTCGCATGGCGTTCGATACAGTTCCCCACAGTCGTTTAATGAACAAAGTAAGAGCATATGGACTATCAGACCAATTGTGTGATTGGATTGAAGAGTTCCTAGATAACAGAACGCAGCACGTCATTTTCAATGGAGAGAAGTCTTCCGAAGTAAGAGTGATTTCAGGTGTGCCGAAGGGAGTGTCGTAGGACCGTTGCTATTCACAATATACATAAATGACCTTGTGGATAACATCGGAAGTTCACTGAGGCTTTTTGGGGATGATGCTGTTGTATATCGAGAGGTTGTAACAATGGTAAATTGTACTGAAATGCAGGAGGATCTGCAGCGAATTGACGCATGGTGCAGGGAATGGCAATTGAATCTCAATGTAGACAAGTGTAATGTGCTGCGAATACATAGAAAGAAAGATCCCTTATCATTTAGCTACAATATAGCAGGTCAGCAACTGGAAGCAGTTAATTCCATAAATTATCTGTGAGTACGAATTAGGAGTGATTTAAAATGTAATGATCATATAAAGTTGATCGTCGGTAAAGCAGATGCCAGACTGAGATTCATTGGAAGAATCCTAAGGAAATGCAATCCGAAAACAAATGAAGTAGGTTACAGTACACTTGTTCGCCCACTGCTTGAATACTGCTCACCAGTGTGGGATCCGTAACAGATAGGGTTGATAGAGGAGATAGAGAAGATCCAACGGAGAGCAGCGCGCTTCGGTACAGGATCATTTAGTAATCGCGAAAGCGTTACGGAGATGATAGACAAACTCCAGTGGAAGACTCTGCAAGAGAGACGCTCACTAGCTCGGTACGGGCTTTTGTTGAAGTTTCGAGAACATACCTTCACCGAGGAGTCAAGCAATATATTGCTCCCTCCCATGTATATCTCGCTAAGAGACCATGAGGATAAAATCAGAGAGATTAGAGCCCACACAGAGGCATACCGACAATTCTCCTTTCCACGAACAGTACGAGACTGGAATAGAAGGGAGAAGCGATAGAGGTTCTCAAGGTACTCTCCGTCACAAGTCGTCAGGTGGCTTGCGGAGTATGGATGTAGATGTAGAAGACCGCTCTAGCAGTAATTGTAAGTGAAGTGTGTGCTGATGCCTTCGTACAGGTATCCTTTTACGAAATTGGTTTCCCAATACTGGTTCCTCTTAACTAGTATTGCAATGTAGAGTCTTAATGGAAACAATGCTTAATTCGTCTCATTCCTAGCATCCATCCTTGGGGAATGTCAGTGACTGATTCGCTCAAATTTGTACTATGGTATCTAAGTACTACAACCTGAAACACTCGACAGATTTCGTAGTGGATTCTGAAAGGTGCTTATGTTGTAGTCCTAAGTTTTTTGCTGTATTCTGACCACACATGTCTAAGGAGGATTGGCAGATTCATTCTCTCTCTCTCTCTCTCTCTCTCTCTCTCTGTGTGTGTGTGTGTGTGTGTGTGTGTTTCTGTGTGTGTCCAAGTGTAAGGGTGAGGCGGAGAACTGGAGAGGCCATTTGATGGCTTACAAAGTGAATATTAATAGAGTCCTTCCAGTTATACCAGTTACTTTGTGCATTACTTTCTTGTAATATGGGTCCACAACTTCTTGTATTTTTTAAATGATGTCGTCTTGCTTACAGCTGTTGTTGTTGTTGTGGTCTTCAGTCCAGAGACTGGTTTGATGCAGCTCTCCATGCTACTCTAACCTGTGCGAGCTTCCTCATCTCCCAGTACCTACTGCAACCTACATCCTTCTGAATCTGTTAAGTGTATTCATCTCTTCGTCTCCCTCTACGATTTTTACCCTCCACGCTGCCCTCCAATACTAAATTGGTGTTCCCTTGATGCCTCAGAATATGCCCTACCAACCGATCCCTTCTTCTAGTCGAGTTGTGCCAAAAACTCCTCTTCTCTCCAATTCTATTCAATACCTCCTCATTAGTTATGTGATCTACCCATCTAATCTTCAGCATTCTTCTGTAGCACCACATTTCAAAAGCTTCTATTCTCTTCTTGTCCAAACTATTTATGGTCCACGTTTCACTTCCATAAATGGCTTCACTCCATACAAATACTTTCAGAAACAACTTCCTGACAGTTAAATCTATACTCGATGTTAACAAATTTCTCTTCTTCAGAAACGCTTTCCTTGCCATTGCCAGTCTACAATTTATATCCTCTCTACTTCGACCATCATCAGTTATTTTGCTCCCCAAATAGCAAAACTCATTTACTACTTTAAGTGTCTCATTTCCTAATCTAATTCCCTCAGCATCACCCGACTTAATTCGACTACATTCCATCATCCTCGTTTCAACTGCTCTTCCAGGTCCTTTGCTGTCTCTGACAGAAATACAATCTCATCTGCGAACCTCAAAGTTTTTATTTCTTCTCCACGGATTTTAATTCCTACTCCGAGTTTTTGTTTTGTTTCCTTTCCTGCTTGCTCAATATAGAGATTGAATAACATCGGGGATAGGCTACAACCTTATCTCACTCCCTCCCCTACCACTGCTTCCCTTTCATGTCCCTCGAATCTTATAACTGCCGTCTGGTTTCTGTACAAATTGTAAATAGCCTTTCGCTCCCTGTATTTTACCACGGCCATCTTTAGAATTTGAAAGAGAGTGTTCCAGTCAACATTGTCAAAAGCTTTCTCTAAGTCTACAAATGCTAGAAACGTAGGTTTGCCTTTCCTTAATGTATTTTCTAAGATAAGTCTAGGGTCAGTATTGCCCCACGTGTTCCAACATTTCTACGGAATCCAAACTGAGCTTCCCCGAGGTTGGCTTCTACCAGTTTTTCCATTCGCCTGTAAAGAATTCGTGTTAGTATTTTGCAGCCGTGGCTTATTAAACTGATACTTCCGTAATTTTCACATCTGTCAACACCTGCTTTCTTTGGGATTGGAATTATTATATTCTTCTTGAAGTGCCGGCCATCGTGGCCGAGCGGTTCTAGGCGCTTCAGTCTGGAACCTTGCGACCGCTGATGACCTCAGATGTTAAGTCCCATAGTGCTCAGAGCCATCTTTTTGAAGTGTGAGGGTATTTCGCCTGTCTCATACATCTTGCTCACCAGATGGTAGAGTTTTGTCAGGACTGGCTCTCCCAAGGCCGTCAGTAGTTCTAATGGAATGTTGTCTACTCCCGGGGCCTTGTTTCGACTTAGGTCTTTCAGTGCTCTGTCAAACTCTTCACGCAGTATCATATCTCCTACTTCATCTTCATCTACATTCTCTTCCATTTCTATAATATTGTCCTCAAAAACATCGCCCTTGTACAGACCCTCTGTATACTCCTTCCGCCTTTCTGCTTTCCCCTCTTTGCTTATTACTGGATTTCCATCTGAGCTCTTGATATTCATGCAAGTCGTTCTCTTTTCTCCAAAGGTCTCTTTAATTTTCCTGTAGGCAGTATCTATCTTACCCCTAGTGATATGCGCCTCTACATCCTTACATTTGTCCTCCAGCCATCCCTGCCTAGCCATTTTGTACTTCCTGTCGATTTCATTTTTGAGACGTTTGTATTCGTTTTTGCCTGCTTCATTTACAGCATTTTTGTATTTTCTCCTTTCATCATTCAATATCTCTTCTGTTACCCAAGGAGTTCTTCTGGCCCTCGTCTTTTTACCTACTTGATCCTCTGCTGCCTTCACTACTTCATATCTCAAAGCTACCCATTCTTCTTCAGCTGTTAATGTTTTATGTTACTTTTGCAACTTCGGTATTATGTCATTTTCAACATAATACAACGTAATGGGAACATTGTAAAGTGGGAGTAACGATAGGTACACTAATTTTGTGGTTTGTTGACATTAATATACTTACAAGATTTTGAAATATAGGTTTAGCCGGCCGCGGTGGTCTAGCGGTTCTGGCGCTGCAGTCCGGAACCGCGGGACTGCTACGGTCGCAGGTTCGAATCCTGCCTCGGGCATGGGTGGGTGTTATGTCCTTAGGTTAGTTAGGTTTAAGTAGTTCTAAGTTCTAGGGGACTTATGACCTACGATGTTGAGTCCCATAGTGCTCAGAGCCATTTTTGAAATATAGGTTTACGTTGGACAGAGATAACAATATAATACGCACATCAAAGAACTAGTCAGCGATAACATTCCATTTTATGTACTGAAATTTTGAATGTATTGTACAGTCGATAACTTTCGCAAAACTAACATGCGAATCGGGTTCCACGACAACAAGTTATGGACAATACTCAAACACGCCACCGACAAAAGAAAACTGCTTACACACTCAGGGACTTTTAAAATCATATGCGGTGAATGTCAAAGTTTCTGTAGGGGGCAAATGGGTCGCTGTTTCCCGGCCACATTCAGCGGGCGCACAAACATAAGCGAGAACTGTATATCTTCATTTAGTGCACCGCTGTGAAACTACAGTCATAACCTCAGCAGCATCGAGGAATCTTTGAAGGTACTACTTAGAGTAGAGAAAAGCAGATTAATAGACAATCTAGAAGAAATTGTAATTTATAGCGTCTTCAAAGAACAACCACAATATGCACTCAGTAAACAAAAAGACCTCAAAAATAAAAATTTTCTCGATTGTTTTAGACACTTACTCTAATGTTTTATAAGTGCACACTTTCAATTGTGTCAATCTGATACATACAGTCCACTCCAAACTGTAGTAAATAAAATGGAATACTGGCTAGCATCGCTGACTGGTTGTTTGTTCTTCAATGTGCGTATTACGTTGTTATCTCTGCTTACGTGAACATACACGTCAAAATCTTGAAAGTATGCGAGTGTCAAAATAGACAAAATTGGTTGTATGTACCGTTAATCTCACTTTACATTCTCCTCGTTACGTTGTATCGTTTTGTAGACGCTTGAAAATGGCATAATGCCAAAATTGCAGTCGTAAAATAGAACACATCAAATAAAACGCATCGTTTTAAAAATTATTTTGTGAATAGTTTTAAAGTACCTCACAAGTGATGTAATATCCGTCTGCAATTATGTAATGTCAGGGACAACATGTTGGACTGGGAGGCGATAGCTTCCGGTCAAATCAAGGATTTGAGCCGGAGCAAGATATTGCAACGTCTGACGTGCAGATAATTTTTTTGAAGGGTCGACAGGAAGGGATAATTTTGTCACTGAAATATGATCGCTACTTGAGTTCTGCATGAAAACAGAACTGTGAACAGGTCAGCGACGATGTGGAAAAAGTGCTGTGTGGTTCGAAGATATGCGCGAAACATTCGCAGCAGAGGTTCTTTCTTTTCCAGGCACAAATATTTTAGTGTCTTGCTTCTTTAAATGATTCCAGTTAGTGTATCCTATGACATATAAAAATGGTATTTTCTGTTGGATGGTCAGTTGTTGTGGCGCCTGATTTGATAAAAAACTAAGTTGGTCAGATCGAAACTTTTATTTACATTTAGATATGTATGAATGTGGTTTCTTGTGTTCTGTCTAACTAGATATACATGGAAACTTTTTCTAAAAAAAATCGTAAACGGACAAACAACTTATATAGCTGATGCTACGTGGACACTCCAATGTGAGTCCTGTTATTCCTTTGCTGTATCTGAGAGGATCCGTTAATCTGGGAGGATGGTAGAAGTTGTCATTGTGAGATATATTATATGTTCAGTATCCAAAAACAGGTATTAGGAATGCTTCTTCGATAGTGATGAACGCTTCTATAGAAGTACGTAAGCATTGAATTGAAAAGCAGTTCTACTGGGTTTCTTACGCTAACAGCCAATTAGAAGATAACGTATCCACTTCTTGTTTCAGGTTCCATTATCTCGTGTACCGTGAGGTCATTAGTTACTGTACGGAATGTCGTACTAAGATGGAGAGACGAAGTGTTTATGGCCATTCCGAAGGCACAACGCGCCTCGAGCAATCTGATGGAACCATGCACAACGATAAGAGACGAAGACCAAGTTCGGACATGACAGCTCTTGGGCTGAAATTTTCTATGACCTTTTCAAGAAATCACTCAGCGATTCGTAATAAGTGATTCACGGAGATTACGTAAAAGCTGAATCCGAATAATTGGATCGGGCTTTGCACCCAGCTCCACGTTAATATAAGTTCAATGCCTTGCATTCATTTCGTACTTCTACTGTATTGTCACGCAAGGGGTGTTATTTCTAAGTAGTTCGCACTATACGTTACTTTTGTTGGTTCTAGGAGCAAAATATACAGTTGGTACAGAGAAGAGCTCATTCTTCAGTGAGAGGAAAAAAGAGTTATCGCCAGGTGTGATCAGGATGTTCGTCTAGCTCGAAATCTCTGCACAGTCGCTGATTTCGTATGAAGAAGACTGTGAGCGCGTCACGCCGGACGCCTATGTTGCGTGATCGACGCGACGTGACGTCAGCCATCGCTTAGTCACCACAGCACCTATCATCAGCTGTAGATACACCTCGTTCTGCCTATCATTCGTCATCTTTATCTTTTTACCATCTCGCCAGCCGCGAAAAGCAGTGTACTCTGCACTCAGACCTTACTTGCGGACAGCGTAAGATTATCGAAGATTTTAAGTAAACATTAGGAAATTTCTAACAGGTCTGCCTGATGAAGTTGCGCATT
Organism: Schistocerca piceifrons; assembly: GCF_021461385.2. NCBI lineage: Eukaryota > Metazoa > Arthropoda > Insecta > Orthoptera > Acrididae > Schistocerca > Schistocerca piceifrons. The sequence continues at coordinate 138,693,348 of NC_060141.1, read as the reverse complement.
TTTCACAGATGACGTCGCTCAGGTAAAATACTTCGTTACAGTCATAACGTAACTTACTAATGATTCCGACCTGTTTCCCATTCAACATCACCTGCTGCTACCGTAGCCTCTTTGTTGTCCTCAAAACGTGTTCTAGTCACGTATTTCTTGATACCCGTAAGTGACAGTCAAAAGGTACTAAATCTGATAAATAGGGTGGATTATTAGCATTGCACTTTTCATCGCCACGATGCTAGATATTTCTTTTCCTTTCCAATGCAACACTCGGGTATATTTTTCGTCTAGTTGGTAGGTGTAGAGATGCAGCCAACAAGAGAAAAGCGGCTGAAATGTTATGGCCGACAAACGAACAAGATAAAAGAACGAAGTTGGGATACATGGAAACAGCTAGAGAAGCAAGAAAAGTCCTCTGAACAGAAACGAGAGAATGTATAAGCAAAAAATGTTTCAAATGGCTCTCAGCACTATGGGACTTAACATCTGAGGTCATCAGTCCCCTAGAACTTAGAACTACTTAAACCTAACTAACGTAAGGACATCACACACATCCATGCCCGAGGCAGGATTCGAACCTGCGACCGTAGCGGTCGCGCGGTTCCAGACTGAAGCGCCTAGAACCACCCGGCCACCCCGACCGGCTACAGGTGTTGGGTGGTGTCTTTTCTGTCCCTATAGCGAAGAGGTGGTTCTGGTTCGTGTGATAGTTCATCGGTCTTCGTAGCTGTTCAGCGATAAATTGGCGACCGGCATTTATTTTTCTGTGATATGTCTATTGCCGTTAACCAATCGCGACAGTTGACGACGAATACTGTCTGGTCTTTGGTATTGTAAGGGAAGCTTGCTAGTGGTGTTGCTTTTCCCTGAGTCGAGATACATTACACTTGTAAGGTGGTCATGTCAGTTTGGTTTTTGCATGTTACCGATGTGCACGTCAGAATGAAAGCAAGTTACCTCACTGTTATACGATCTTTGGTCTTGTCGTAGCACAGTCTTCGCCCCTGCGCAATCTGCTACATTCTTGGTTGCAGTTTGGTAGATGACTGGCGTATTTAGTAGTGCTGTGCGGACTTGTGATAGTATGTTAGATGAAGGAAGTCTGATTGTGAAGGACGGCGAGGATGAATAAGATGCATATATTAGAAATCGAAGATAAAATATATCGTGAATAATGTCATTATTTTTGAAGAGAAGAAGTATGAAGTAAGACTTCAGCACTGCGCAGCTAGTTTGTCACTGTAATTATTGTCATCTAGTTAACTTGCTCAGAGCCAAGAGAAAGGCTTCCGCTGAGTCATCCCTGTAACATGCTTAACATTAAGCTGTTTGATTTTTATAGAAATTCTCTGTTAACATTGTGCCCTCTTTAAATCATTGCTCACTTAATTAAGCATAGCATTGTTCAGACCTATGTTATGTGTGAAGATCAGGCGAAGTTTTACTCTGTCTTTTTGAATGCATACTTCATTCTAAAATCATTTCGCATTACCACATTGTACCATGTGGTATGGAAAAGGAGGTGAGTATAGTTTGGAAATTTTATTTAGAAATAGAAATCTAGCTTTGCCGCTGCCTGCTTGCTGTTTACTGTTGCGCTTTCGAGAAATCTACAACAATGGTGCCAAGACGCGAGGTAAGTGGAAATTTTGATAGAAACAAAATATAGTAAGGAGGTTACACATTCTTTACACTTTCAAAATGAAGGTGGTTCAGACATGTCCCATTGACTCGTTTTTTTCCGTTTTTTCCCAGTTTAAGGGTCACAAAATTTCTTCAATCATTTACCTATGTACTATTGCCCACATCATTGGATGATAAGCAATCGATAGTCTTGAACACCTATGACATTTTTATTAAACATTAGACCTTTGTTGTTAGAGGGGACTGCTGTGGATGGGGCCTTGCCGAAGATTGTGGAACTATGATCGGGCTTTCCTGCGGCGACAGCACAATACCGGCTACTTTTTCGAAATGTGAGCTACTACACAGCAACAGATGACATGCAACGAAACGTACAGGTAGTCCTTTCAGGACCAGTCAGACACAGTACACAGTTCGATTAACATCCGTTACATCTTACGGATCTGTGACTAAAACACTGACTCGATCTCACCAAATGACTTAATTTTGTCGTTTAAACATTCAATCTAAAAAGAACGGAAAGTTATGTCTTCTTTGTCTTCAGTCCCCTGAATAGAACGATGCTACTCGCTACGACTTCCCTCCCCTGTGAAGTTTCTTGATCAACCGTAGCACTTATAGAATGGGACACTGCAACGCTCCTAGTACCCAGTGTTCGTGGTGAGCGAACCCTTCAAAGTTGGCGGTGTTCTCGATTCAGCGCCGGTCGGTCATTGCCTGGGAAGCCGGAAGCTGGTCCGTCACGCAGAGGGCAGCCAAGCGGAACAAGGACTGTTATCTTAACCTGCTAACGGATCGTAGCTGCAACAATTTGAAAGCTTTCTGCGACGTCGGCTGAGCTTTTGTTTCAAGCAAAAAACAACGCAGATTATGCGCTTCCACAACTAGCTTGACCGAAACGCCTGTACAGTAGAAGAGAAATATATTTGTGGAGCATGAAATGCGAGTGTCCTTTTGCAGAAAGAACAAAAACTCATAATAAAACACCCAGAGTGTAGACGTAGGGCTGACGACATATAGAAGTTTGGGTCTGGCCGTGAGTCGTGCACGAGTATCCAAATTGTAAGGCGACCGGGAAATCCGGGTTCGAATCCCGGTCCGGCACAAATGTTCATTGTCGTCATTCCTTTCTACAGCTGACGGTAGTCATTATTCGCAGTTGCGAATTCATCTGACAATATCAATAAGTCGTAACTGGAATCAGTCAACTCATCGAAATACCCGGGTGTAACATCAGGGGATATGAAACATAATGATCTCATAGGATCAGTTGTGGGTAAAGCAGGTGGAAACCTTGATGCATTAGTAGGATATTGACAACGCGCATACAGTCTACAAAGGAGACTGCTTACCAAAAACTCGTATTCGACTTGTAGTTTTGCTCAAGTGCGTGGGACTTGTAGCAAACAGGACTAACAGGGGATATTGAACGTATACGAAGAAGGGCAGCATGAACGGTCACAGGTGTGTTTGATCCATGGGAGAGCGTATTGGCATACTGAAGAAGTTATGTGGCAAACGCCTGATCATAGACGCAAATTATCCCTAGAAAGCCTACATAGTAATTTCGAGAATCTAGGAACATGCTACAGTCCCATATGAATTGTTCCCATAGGGGTCTTGAGGATAAGATTAGACTCATTACAGAACGCACAGAGGCATTTAATCATTCTACGAGTTCTTAATATGTAAATGGAAGAGAAAGCAGTCCTAAAAACTGGTATTATGGGAACTACCCTCTGGCGTACACTTCACAGTTGTTTGCAGAGTATGACACAGGATTAAAACGAATGGATTCGGTTACCACATGCGGTTACCAGTGTGTGACACTTTGTAGGGACATGAAATGGAACGATCACATAGACTCAGTCGTGGGTAAAACAAATACCACACTTCGGTTTATTAATAGAATACTAGGGAAAGGGAATCAATCTACAAAGGAAATTGCTTACAAATCGCTCCTGTGACCCATTCTAGAATTTTGCTCAAGTGTGTGTGACCCATACCAGATAGGACTGACATGGAATATTGAAATTATATAGACAAGGGCAACATGAATGGTCGTGGGTTGGTTTGACAAGCGGGTGAGTGTCACAGAAATGTTGAAAGAACTGAACTGGTAGAATCCCGAGAAAGCCTACTTCCAAAATTTCAGGAACCGGCTTTGAATCATGGCTAGGAATATACTACAACCCCTAGATATCGCTCCCGTAGGGTTCGTGAAGGCAAGCTCAGACTAATTACGGCACGCACAAAGGCATTCAAACAATTATTCTTCCCGCGCTCCATACGTCAATAGAACGGGAAAAGGCCTAATAGCTGGTACAATGGGACGTACCCTCTTCCATGCGCTTCACAGTGGTTTGCAGAGTGTAGATATAGATGTAGAATGAGTTCGTACGCCGTACTAACAAGTACTTCCATGGGTCACAAACGAACATCTGGTGGCGGAACAGGACTACTGAGGGAGTGGCACACTTTCACTTGTACTCGCCATGGTATGGTTGTAGATGTAGAAAAGTTCCGAAATAAAAGACAGAATGAAAAATACAGTGTGACTGACTCAATACAAAGACTGACAACCCGGATCCCTTGTAACGACATACAGTCGCAGACGTCATCGCGAAAAGGGGGAAGGACTGTGCAGATGGGTGGGCTCAAGTCTGTGGAGCTCATACCAAATAGGACAAACAGAGGATATTGAGTGCATACGAAGAAGGGCGTCAGGAATGTTCAAGGGTTTGTGTGACTCACTGAAAAACGTCATGGACATACTAAAAACTTGAACTGATGGACGCCTGAAGACAGTCCTCGTGTGACCCGCGAAAGACTACTTTCAGATATTCATGAATCAGCTTTAAGTACAGAATCTAGGAATGTAGTACAACACGCTACGTATCAGTCCCTCACGGGCAGAGAGGTTTCTAAGCAGTCGTGCTCTATAAGCAAATGGAACAGGGTGCGATGTCTTGCAATGGGAAGTACACTCCACTATCCACTTGACAGTGTGTTTCCAGAACATTGATGTATAAGCAGATGTACATATAGAAGCCTGACAGGTTAATGTGCTACATGACTGTCAGTCATAGGATGTGAAAACAAATGAAAATCAGATTTCTTGACTTGTTGTTGTTGTGGTCTTCAGTCCTGAGACTGGTTTGATGCAGCTCTCCACGCTACTCTATCCTGTGCAAGCTTCTTCATCTCCCAGTACCTACTGCAACCTACAGCCTTCTGAATCTGCTTAGTGTATTCATCTCTTGGTCTCCCTCTACGATTTTTACCCTCCACGCTGCCCTCCAATACTAAATTTGTGATCCCTTGATGCCTCAGAATATGTCCTACCAACCGATCCCTTCTTCTAGCCAAGTTGTGCCACAAACTCCTCTTCTCCCCAATCCAGTTCAGCACCTCCTCATTCGTTATGTGATCTACCCATCTAATCTTCAGCATTCTTCTGTAGCATCACATTTCGAAAGCTTCTATTCTCTTCTTGTCCGAACTATTTATCGTCCATGTTTCACTTCCATACATGGCTACACTCCATACAAATACTTTCAGAAACGACTTCCTGACACTTAAATCAATACTGGATGTTAACAAATTTCTCTTCTTCAGAAACGCTTTCCTTGCCATTGCCAGTCTACAATTTATATCCTCTCTACTTCGACCATCATCAGTTATTTTGCTCCTTAAATAGCAAAACTCCTTACTACTTTAAGTGTCTCATTTCCTAATCTAATTCCATCATCACCCGACTTAATTCGACTACATTCCCTTATCCTCGTTTTGCTTTTGTTGATGTTCATCTTATACCCTCCTTTCAAGACACTGTCCATTTCGTTCAACTGCTCTTCCAAGTCCTTTGGTGTCTCTGACAGAATTACAACGTCATCGGCAAACCCCAAAGTTTTTATTTCTTCTCCATGGATTTTAATACCTACTCCGAATTTTTCTTTTCTTTCCTTCACTGCTTGCTCAATATAGAGATTGAATAACATCGGGGAGAGGCTACAACCCTGTCTCACTCCCTTCCCAACCACTGCTTCCCTTTCGTGTCCCTCGACTCTTATAACTGCCATCTGGTTTCTGTACAAATTGTAAATAGCCTTTCGCTCCCTGTATTTTACCCCTGCCACCTTCAGAATTTGAAAGAGAGTATTCCTGTCAACATTGTCAAAAGCTTTCTCTAAGTCTACAAATGCTAGAAACGTAGGTTTGCCTTTTCTTAATCTAGCTTCTAAAATAAGTCGTAGGGTCAGTATTGCCTCACGTGTCCCCATATTTCTACGGAATCCAAACTGATCTTTCCCAAGGTCAGCTTCTACCAGTTTTTCCATCCGTCTGTAAAGAATTCGCGTTAGTATTTTGCAGCCCTGACTTATTAAACCGATAGTTCGGTAATTTTCACATGTCAACGCCAGCTTTCTTTGGGATTGGAATTATTATATTCTTCTTGAAATCTGAGGGTATTTCGCCTGTCTCATACATTTTGCTCACCAGATGGTAGAGTTTTGTCAGGACTGGCTCTCCCAAGGCCGTCAGTAGTTCTAATGGAATGTTGTCTACTCCCGGGGCCTTGTTTCGACTCAGGTCTTTCAGCACTCTGTCAGACTCTTCTCGCAGTATCATATCTCCCATTTCATCTTCATCTACATCCTCTTCCATTTCCATAATATTGTCCTCAAGTACATCGCCCTTGTATAGACCCTCTATATACTCTTTCCTCCTTCCTGCTTTCCCTTCTTTGCTTAGAACTGGGTTTCCATCTGAGCTCTTGATATTCATACAGGTGGTTCTCTTTTCTCCAAAGGTCTCTAAATTTTCCTGTAGGCAGTATCTACCTTATATCTAGTGAGATAAGCCTCTATATCCTTACATTTGTCCTCTAGCCATGCCTGCGTAGCCATTTTGCACTTCCTGTCGATCTCATTTTTGAGACGTTTGTGTTCCTTTTTGCCTGCTTCATTTACTGCATTTTTATATTTTCTCCTTTCGTCAATTAAATTCAGTATTTCTTCTGTCACCCAAGGATTTCTATTAGCGCTCGTCTTTTTACCTACTTGATCCTCTGCTGCCTTCACTACTTCATCCCTCAAAGCTACCCATTCTTCTTCTACTGTATTTCTTTCCCCCATTCTTGTCAATTGTTCCCTTATGCTCTCCCTGAAACTATGTACAACCTCTGGTTTAGTCAGTTTATCCAGGTCCCATCTCCTTAAATTCCCATCTTTTCGCGCTGCAGTCTGGAACCGCAAGACCGCTACGGTCGCAGGTTCGAATCCTGCCTCGGGCATGGATGTTTGTGATGTCCTTAGGTTAGTTATGTTTAACTAGTTCTAAGTTCTAGGGGACTAATGACCTCAGCAGTTGAGTCCCATAGTGCTCAGAGCCATTTGAACCATTTTGAACCCATCTATTCGCAGTTTCTTCAGTTTTAATCTACATTTCATAACCAATACATTGTGGTCAGAGTCCACATCTGCCCCTGGAAATGTCTTACAATTTAAAACCTGGTTCCTAAATCTCTGTCTTACCATTATATAATCTATCTGATACCTTTTAGTATCTCCAGGGTTCTTCCATGTATACAACCTTCTTTGATGATTCTTGAACCAAGTGTTAGCTATGATTAAGTTATGGTCTGCGCAAAATTCTACCAGGCGGCTTCCTCTTTCATTTCTTATCCCCAATCCATATTCACCTACTACGTTTCCTTCTCTCCCTTTTCCTACTACCGAATTCCAGTCACCCATGACTATTAAATTTTCGTCTCCCTTCACTATCTGAATAATTTCATTTATTTCATCCAATTTCTTCGTCATCTGCAGAGCTAGTTGGCATATAGACTTGTACTACTGTCGTAGGCGTGGGCTTCGTGTCTATCTTGGCCACAACAATGCGTTCACTGTGCTGTTTGTAGTGGCTTACCCGCATACCTGTTGTTTTATTCATTATTAAACCTACTCCTGCATTACCGCTATTTGATTTTGTATTTATAACCCTGTAATCACCTGACCAAACGTCTTGTTCCTCCTGCCACCGAACTTCACTAATTCCCAATATATCCAACTTTAACCTATCCATTTCCCTTTTTAAATTTTCTAACCTACCTGCCCGATTAAGGGATCTGACATTTCACGCTCTGGACTTACATAATCAAAATAAAATTTCTTAGTGACTCCCACCGACTTAAAAACGAGGTATACAATGACATACCCAAGATGCCTTGATTATTTGTTAGATTAATGCTTGATAGCACCAAAAGCAGCCAAGATGCTTCTGTCACATTACTCGACCTTTGGTTCATATGCTTACCACTGACAGCTCGAAACCTATCGGTTAGTTGGTCCACGCCCCACACTTCTGCTCCTGTTCGTCAGCGAGGTTCGTGACTGTCTCTGTGGAGGTTAAGCTCGGCTCTCCCTTGGTACTTTCAAGATGAGGAAATTTTTGAACACACAGGTAAACCTTATACATGTAGTATTTACGTGGGTGCAGAAAAATCTGTGCAGTGAACTACGATGAAATTCAGTGCCAAAGTGTAAAGTCCAATAGTATAACGTCTTAGAACTCCGCACATGCACCAGTGACGCAAATGAAGCTTTGGAACGCCAAAATTGCCGTGATGTCAATCCTAATGAACGACAAGACACAAACAAATAAAAGTGACTGGCATCAGAAAGTACAAACAAGTAATCATCTCAGAAAGTTGATCAAGCCCACTACAATAACAAAGTCGCGTTTTATTAACTACAGATCAGCGGCGGCAATGAGCATTCTAAAACTGCGCTGTAACTTACACAAGCTCGTAACCGTGTTTCGGTGGTTGGGGGATCGTATAAATAATATTTATCAGCATGGTTTCAGAAAACGTCGTTCTTGTGCAACGCAGCTAGCTCTTTATTCGCACGAAGTAATGGCCGCTATCGACAGGGGATCTCAAGTTGATTCCGTATTTCTAGATTTCCGGAAAGCTTTGGACACCGTTCCTCACAAGCGACTTCTAATCAAGCTGCGGGCCTATGGGGTATCGTCTCAGTTGTGCGACTGGATTTGTGATTTCCTGTCAGGAAGGTCGTAGTAATAGAAGGCAAATCATCGAGTAAAACTGAAGTGATATCAGGTGTTCCCCAGGGAAGCGTCCTGGGACCTCTGCTGTTCCTGATCTATGTAAATGACCTGGGTGACAATCTGAGCAGTTCTCTTAGGTTGTTCGCAGATGATGCTGTAATTTACCGTCTATTAAGGTCATCCGAAGACCAGTATCAGTTGCAAAGCGTTGTAGAAAAGATTGCTGTATGGTGTGGCAGGTGGCAGTTGACGCTAAATAACGAAAAGTGTGAGGTGATCCACATGAGTTCCAAAAGAAATCCGTTGGAATTCGATTACTCGATAAATAGTACAATTTTCAAGGCTGTCAATTCAACTAAGTACCTGGGTGTTAAAATTACGAACAACTTCAGTTGGAAAGACCACATAGATAATATTGTGGGGAAGGCGAGCCAAAGGTTGCGTTTCATTGGCAGGACACTTAGAAGATGCAACAAGTCCACTAAAGATACAGCTTACACAACACTCGGTCGTCCTCTGTTAGAATATTGCTGCGCGGTGTGCGATCCTTACCAGGTGGGATTGACGGAGGACATCGAAAGGGTGCAAAAAAGGGCAGCTCGTTTTGTATTATCACGTAATAGGGGAGAGAGTGTGGCAGATATGATACGCGAGTTGGGACGGAAGTCACTAAAGCAAAGACGTTTTTCGTAGCGGCGAGATCTATTTACGAAATTTCAGTCACCAACTTTCTCTTCCGAATGCGAAAATATTTTGTTGAGCCCAACCTACATAGGTAGGAATGATCATCAAAATAAAATAAGAGAAATCAGAGCTCGAACAGAAAGGTTTAGGTGTTCGTTTTTCCCGCGCGCTGTTCGGGAGTGGAATGGTAGAGAGATAGTATGATTGTGGTTCGATGAGCCCTCTGCCAAGCACTTAAATGTGAATTGCAGAACAATCATGTAGATGTAGATGTAGATTTTATGCAAGCACGGGCACACAGCCAAAAAACTGTCATCCATATTTAATGACGGCAGGTGATCCGTAAAATCTGAGTTAGAGTGATCTGAAATGGTATGTATGAGTATTTTCGACATCTTTTTCTGGCGTCTTTTTCTCATTCTGACAATCTTTTCTAACAAGGGGATCCTCCCTACAGTAAATCACGGATTCTGATGCGCATCGAATACGTTGTAGAGGCACTTGCCCTGAGTACCTGGCTATCCGATTTTTTAGCGACGGGCCTTAGTTTTTGAGAAAATCGATTTCGAAGTTCATTGCGTGCTTTGTATACCCGTAACGTTACAAATATTCGGAGCAAGTCAGCGTAGCGCTGTGGCAAAGGTTCGCAGCTACCGCACTGGAGGTACCGTGTTCGAATCCTACTCCCATATGTTTTTTTTATGTATGCGAGAACCGTCCGGAAAATTTGGTCCTAACGTTCAAAAACGAGTAGACGAATTAACTGGGAAGTACAGAAATGTAGTCATGTCCTTCACGAAATCCGGGAAGTTCACGAAACTGGTGTACGAAGAATTTTTGCGTTCTGTAACACTTCCGTACGTGGTACAGAAATTTTTTTGTGCATTATCGATTCGTGGGGAGGGCAAACCGATTTAACTTTATACGATATTCACTGATGAATGGAAAGCGAGCACCTGCACCCTAAAAGTGGTCCCACCAAAGTGCACTCCTTATTGTCAGCCCTGCGATGTTTATTTTTACCGACAGGTGAAAATCATCACGAAAATTATTCAGAATGCTCCCGACTCGACGAAAGACAATAGAGAAATCGCTTCTAGGGAAGATTCGATAAAATTACATTCGCTAATCCCACATCAATTCAGCGTACCTAATTTTGAAAGCATGATTAGATACGCATGGTTCGCATCGAAATTAGCAGATCAAAGAGAAATCTTTTTGAGTGCAAAAGAATTGTGCTTCCCTGTATCGCTCATGAAGAAACCGTGCGCCTGCAAGACGGCTGCTTTCATAAAATGCACGTGGTGCTACGAAAATTTGTGCTTCGGTTGTTTCTATGATAAGTGTCACCCACGATATTGTTCTGGCACATCAAGCAAAGTGGACGATGAAAAATAAGATTTAGTAATATTGTATGACAGAAAAAATTAATAACTGAATATATCTTTATAATTTCGAACACCTAACAATGTTTGTTGATATTCTTTGAAATAAAATTGGAAAATTCGGTCGAATTAAAAAAAAAAAAAAACGAAACTACGCGAACAAGAATCGAAAACGGTACCTCCAGCGTGGTAGCCGTGAGCCTTTACCTCTGCGTTATGCTATCTTGCTCGATATATACATATAATGTTATAGATACACAATGCGCGCAATGAACTTCAAAATCGATTTTCTCATAAACCAAGGCCCGTCGCTAAAAAACCGGACAGCCAGCTACTCAGGGTAAGTGCCTCTACAACATTTTTGAAACGCATCAAAATCCGTGATTTACGGTATGGAGGGTCCCCTTGTAACACCTAGTGAAGAGAATGATTGAGAATTTATTCCCTTGTCCAACGTTCATTTTGATCTCGAAGACTTCACAGATAACTGATATAAATTGACATTTTGTTTGAGTTAGTGTACCTTTGAGGATATTTCGCTGCGGTTACTGATCTGTCAACGGGAGTTTGCTTGTCTCATGTCATACGCAGCAGCGAACTAGTACCGACTGCGGGCTGACTCAAATGAGAAGCGAAGGTGAAGCGCAAATGCTAATCGAGGCCGGCTGTTCATTGAGTCTACAGACGGCTGGCGGCCATTAACGTAAATGAGAGCCTAACAAGTCATGCACGATCAACCTTTCTTGCAAGCGTGCACCAATTGACTTTGCCTTCGCCTTTGCCTTTGCACAGTCCAAGAACGCTTCAACAAGAATAGATTTGTGCTTCGAACATGCGGAGCGCGGACGACAATTTGAACGGTTTAGCCGTAATAGATGTGAAAAAAAGAGAAAACGTGATATGTGGGGTGACGACAGGTTCATGAAACGGAAAACCTTGCTCCATCTGATATATTGGCGGAGAAAAAATCACAACACCAAAAAATAATTAAAGTAGAGTCATAAAATTTCGGGAATACATTTGTCTAGGTAACATATTTAAGTGATTAACACTGCATGATCACAGGTTAATGTAAGCACGAGATAAGCCATCGCGTATGTGCAATGCTGGTACATGAACAACCGGTCTAACCGCCAGAATGTTGAACGCAAGCATGCAAACGTGCATGCGTTGTGTTGTACAGGCGTCGCGTGTCAGTTTCTGGGATGGAATTCCATGCCTGTTGCATTTCGTGAGTCAATACAGGGACGGTTAATGATGTTTGTCGACGATGCTGTACTTCTCATCAGATGGTGCGCCATATGCACTCGATTTGAGACAGAACTGGCGATCTGGTGATCGAGCAGGTCAAGGCAACATGTCGATACTCTGTAGACTATGGCGGGCGAGCGCTATCATGCTGCAAAACAATCCCTGGAATGCTATTCATTAATGACAGCACAGCAGGTCGAAACGCCAAATTGACGTACAAAGGTCTCAGCGTTGAATGACTGTAGGAGGATACAAGATGACTTGGACAGGATTTGTGATTGGTGTAAAGAATGGCAGCTAACTCTAAATATAGATAAATGTAAATTAATGCAGATCAATAGGAAAAAGAATCCCGTAATATTTGAATACTCCATTAGTAGTGTAGCGCTTGACACAGTCACGTCGATTAAATATTTGGGCGTAACATTGCAGAGCGATATGAAGTGGGACAAGCATGTAATGGTAGTTGTGGGGAAGGCGGATAGTCGTCTTCGGTTCTTTGGTAGAATTCTGGGAAAATGTGGTTCATCTGTAAAGGAGACCACTTATAAAACACTAATACGACCTATCCTTGAGTACTGCTCGAGCGTTTGGGATTCCTATCAGGTCGGATTGAGGGAGGACATAGAAGCAATTCAGAGGCGGGCTGCTAGATTTGTTACTGGTAGGGTTGATCATCACGCGAATGTTACGGAAATGCTTCAGGAACTCGGGTTGGAGGCTCTGGAGGAAAGGAGGCGTTCTTTTCGTGAATCGCTACTGAGGAAATTTAGAGAACCAGCATTTGAGGCTGACTGCAGTACAATTTTACTGCCGCCAACTTATATTTAGCGAAAGATCACAAAGATAAGATAAGAGAGATTAGCGCTCGTACAGAGGCATATAGGCAGTCATTTTTCCCCCGTTCTGTTTGGGAGTGGAATAGGGAGAGAAGATGCTAGTTGTGGTACGAGGTACCCTCCGCCACGCACCGTATGATGGATTTTGGAGTATGTATGTAGATGTAGTCAGGATGTCTGGAATAGCCACGAGAGTGCTCCTGCTGTCATATGAAATCGCACCGCAGACGAAAACTCCAAGTTTAGGTCCATGTCTAGCACATAGACAGGTTGGTTCCAGATCCTCAACTGGCCTCCTTCTGACTAACACACGGCCATCACTGGCACTGAGGCCGAATCAGCTTTCATCAGGAAACACAACAGACCTCCACCCTGCCCTACAATGAGCTCTCGCTTGACACCACTGAAGAAGCAAATCGCGGTAGTATGCACTCGCAGGCGTCTGGCTCGGAGCTGTTCTTGAACTAACTGATTTGTAACAAAACTTCCTGACAGATTAAAACTGTGTGCCCGACCGAGACTCGAACTCGGGACCGTTGCCTTTCGCGGCAAGTGCTCTACCATCTGAGCTACCGAAGCACGACTCACGCCCGGTCCTCACAGCTTTACTTCTGCCAGTATCTCGTCTCCTACCTTCCAAAGTTCGAGTTCGAGTCTCGGTCGGGCACACAGTTTTAATCTGCCAGGAAGTTTCATATCAGCGCACGCTCCGCTGTAGAGTGAAAATCTCATTCTGATTTGTAACAGTTCGTTGTGTCAATGTAGTGTCAACTGCTACGGATGCAGTACAATGCTCGAGAACAATTCGCCGAACACGATGGTCTTCCCTCTCAGTAGTGCCAGACAGCCGTCCGGAGCCAAAAAATGGTTCAAATGGCTCTGACCACTTTGGGATTTAACATCTGAGGTCATCAGTCCCCTAGAACTTAGAACTACTTAAACCTAACTAACGTAAGGACACCACACACATCCATGCCCGAGGCAGGATTCGAATCTGCGATCGTAGCGGTCGGGCTGTTGCAGACTGAAGCGCCTAGAACCGACCGGCCACACTGGCCGGCCGGCCGGAGCCAGTGTTCTTGAGACCGTACATTCCCGTGATCACCGCTGCCAACAATCGTGTACAGTGACTACATTCCTGCCAAATCCTTCTACGATATCGCAGGAGCATCCGTGTTCTTGTAGCCCTATTACACGATGTCGTTCAAACTCAGTAGGTGTTGACAATGGTGTCGCTTTAAAGGCATTCTCGAGTAGCATAAACTCAGCACGTCCAATCTCAAAGGTAACTAACGCCCATGATCGTGACAGCGTGTATTTAAAGCAGACCTGATTTGCATCCTCATAGTGGCGCTACGAATGCCACTCTTATGCGACTGGCGCGAAATTCAAGTAGACATCGTTTTTAGATGTAGAAACGCGCCTACCAACTTACGTTTATGTCACACAGCACCTTCTTGGTATTACTATTTTTTCCCATCATTGTATATCCACATGATTTATATGACTATTTCAGAATCGACAGAGATACACATTTGAACCTTCTATCGCTCATAACATATTTGATTAAAAACTAGGATACAGTTGTGAGAGAAGCTATAACGAAGACCTGTGAGATGCAACCATACACATCTGTAATACAATAGTCTTGACTCATGCCCTCTACCTCTTGGCTCCTGATTTATAAATACCTCCCATATTTTTTGTCCCTTTCTGTACTAGGTTCTGGGAGAAGTTAGACACCAGAATTACAGCAAGAGCACATCTAGAAAAATATCAACACACACGTAAGTAATAAAACATTAGCAGAATATGTAATTTGAACGTCCTGCATACAAATGAAAATGTACATGAATTTGAGGGAAGGAAGGAACGAAGACTGGGTTTAATGTCTCTTCGAATCGAGGTCATTAGAGACAGAGCACGAGCTCGGTTTGTGTCAATGATGGGGAAGGAAATCGGCCGTACCCTTTCAAAGGAACCATCCCGGCACTTTCCTGAAGCGATTTAGGGACGGAAAACCTAAATCTGGATGGCCGGACTGGGCTTCAATCGTCGTCTCACCGAAAAATGCGAGTCCAGTGTGCTAACCACTCCGCCACCATGCTCAGTACATACTCGTATTTCAGGCTACTGATGACGCCTTAATAAATCTACACCTAATAAATCTACATGGATGGTCTGCAACTCACAGGTAAGCGTCTGGCAGAGGATTCATCGAACCACTTCCACACAACTTCTCTGCCGTTCCACTGTATTACAGTGCGCGCGAAGAATGAACACATACATCTTCCCGTGAGAGCTTTGATGTCTTTTATTTTATTAACATGATCATTCATTCTATGTAGGAGGGTGTCAACAAAACATTTTCACATTCGGAGAAGACCATTAGAGAACGAAATTTCGTGAAAAGATCTCGCTGCAGCGAAAAACATCTTTGTTTTAATGATTGCCACCCCAACTTGTGTATCACATCTGTGACACTCCCCCCCTCCCCCCCCCCCCCTATTTCGCCATAGTACGAAACGAGCTGCCCTTCTTTGAACTTTTTCGATGTCCTCTGTCAATCCTATCTGGTAAGGGTCCCATACTGCACAGCAATATTCTAAAGGAGAATGGACAAGTGTAGTGTAGCCGGTTCTTTAGTAGACCTGTTGCTTCTTCAGTGTTCTGCCAATGAAACGCCGTCTTTGATTTGTCTACCTTACAATATTATGTATGTGATCGTCCCAATTTAAGTTGTTCATAATTATGATTACTAAGTATGAAGTAGAGTGAGTCATTTATCGTGTAACCGACCTTAACGAATTCCATTTAGTACTCATGTAGACGGCCTCACACTTTTCATTATTTAACGCCAGCTGCCACTTTTCACACTTTTCAGATATTCTGTCTAAATTATTTTGCAATAAGTTTAAATTTGCTGCTGACTTTACTAGACGGTAAATGTCTGCATCATTTACAAACAGTATGAAAGGGCTGCTCGGATTGTCTCCGAAATCGTTTGTGTAGATTAGGAACAGAAGAGGACCTATGGCAGTTCCTTGTGGAACGCCAGATAGCACTTCTGTTTTTTTCTCTTTCCTTTACTCGATGACTTTCCGTCAGTTACTATGAACTGTGGTCCTTCTGATACGAAATCACTAATCCAGTCGCACAACTGAGACGATATTCTGTAGCCACGCTATTTGATTAGAAGTCGCTTGGGGGAACGGTGGCAAAAGTCTTCTGGAAATAATATGGAATAAATTTGAGATCTCTAGCTGACAGCACTCATTACTTCATGTGAGTAAAGAGCTAACTGCGTATCACATGAACAATATTTCCTAAATCTGTACTGATTATTTGTCAATAAATCATTTTCTTCGACGTACGTCGTAATGGTCGAACACCGTACATGTTCCAACGTTTAGGTGAAACGCCTCTGGCGAAACAAATATTACCTATATTCATTTTTAAAAGAAGATCCTAGCCTAAAAATCATTATATAATATTAACGGCAGCTAAGGATTCGCTAGCCGCGCGAGGTAGCCGAGCGGTCTCAGGCGCCTTGTCAC
This sequence comes from Schistocerca piceifrons, assembly GCF_021461385.2. NCBI lineage: Eukaryota > Metazoa > Arthropoda > Insecta > Orthoptera > Acrididae > Schistocerca > Schistocerca piceifrons. The sequence continues at coordinate 138,676,920 of NC_060141.1, read as the reverse complement.
GGTCCACGTGGTTCCCCCCCGCCCGACGAAGGTTCGAGTCCTTCCTTGGGCATGGGTGTGTGTGTGTGTGTGTGTGTGTGTGTGTGTGTGTGTGTGTTGTCCTTAGCGTAAGTTAGTTTAAGTTAGTAGTGTGTAAGCTTAGGGACCGATGACATCAGCAGTTTGGTCCCATAAGAGCTTGCCACAAAAAAATAAAAGAAAAGGATTCGCTGACCAACAACAGTAAGGACATAAAGACAGTGTTTAGCATTTCTGCTTTTGTTTTGCTACATTCAGTTTCAGCTACTGTGTCATCCAGGACACTAACAATTTTAGTAGCATTGACAGCCTTTAGATACGACAGTATTTCTTTGGGTTTTGTAGATCTTTCGAGAAGATTCTGCTGCGGTAATCATTGAAGGCTTCACGCATTGCCCTCTTGACAACGAAATGCATTTCATTCAACATCTGTCCGTCTATGGCCTTACACCTTGTTTTACAGCTGTTATGAGTAGTTGCTGTTTCTTTACGGTGACTGTATGAAGTGGAGGACAGATATCTATCCAGTGTATAGTCAACGATTCTTTTAAACATCTACCACAGTTCTACTACATGCTCTTTTGTAGAGGTAAATGATTCGAGTTCCTTTTCGACATGTGACACGGCTGTCTCTTTAACTTACGTAAATCTTCCTTCTTTATTTAGGTTTCTTTCTACTTTAGTTGTTATTGTTGCTACAACTACCTGATGGTTGCTGATATCACTTTCAATAAGTACATCCTGAAAGAGCTCAGCTCTGTTTGTTGCCTGTATATCTAATGTATTTTCGTCCAAAAATTTCTATCTGGATGCTTACAGACGACGTCGGATTTGTTGTTGATAACAGGTATGGTGAACTTGGGAATGTTTGCCTCTACCTGGCTGGAAAGTTATGTGTCAGATCGTTATCACATCCATGCAAGCAACTGAAAAGTAAACTGTCTTCTGTGTGGCTCGCAGTTTCTAGAATTCCTTGCTGTTCTCGGAACTCTTAGTTTTCAAACTACTTTATTCTCCTAAAGATAGTGCTTAAAATTTGGAAACTAATGTATGCAAAAATGTAAACGCTTTTATCCCCTTGGATTCGAGCCTGACTCTCTCTCCGAAAAGTACAGGGACATCAAATTTTTATCGAGCCACAACCACAACCAGTGCACTAACTGTATCCGTAGAAACGAGGGTCGTTAACCGCACACGTACCGTACATTGCAAAGACGTTCATATGCAGATGTGCCCCCGTTGTATAATTCACTTCTTCCAGAGGTCGGACAACATAAACTGTCAGAACGGCTGACGTAATTTATCCACTGCCACATAAACAGCAATAAAATTTTATGCGAGGAAGGAGAAGTTTCTTTACAATGTTTATGGTTACCGGCCAATTATGAAATTCCGCGTTCTATAGTTGAGCGGAAGAGGCTAACAACCGAAATTCAGATTTCTCGTGATGTTTAGCCCTGAAACAAATGTTTTTTAAAACCGTAAGTATTGATGGAAATGAGAATCAACATTTCTTTCTCTTACAGTCACGTCAAGCAAAGTTTTCTTTAATTTTCCACTTCACTTTATTGCTTTTCACGTACTTAGAGTCCATAGTCTATTTCATAGAAGATATTATAACGTCCTCGAAAAATGACTTATTCGAATATGTTGCAGAGTCATCAGAGTGTGAGTGGCATCGCTTGCGGTGAAGGCTACAACGAAATTGACGCTAGGTCACGCCACAGAAGAGCGGACCTTTTGCTCTTCCTCTGGCCTACGTAGTGCATATTGGCTCGCTTGCAATGCAGCGCGCTAACACGTGTGGCTCTGTCCTGCAGCCCGCTTTCCAAATTCGGGTGGTCCGATCACAGATCTATCAGCAAATTTATCAAAGCTTGCTTCACTATCGAACGATAGCCTAGTACTGTAACTACATTTTTGATGGTGTGTCATTGGTTGTGCTAAGAGTGTGAGAAACCGCTGACACTTGGAACTTGTGGTTCAGCAAATGCACAGCAGCTGCCACAACGAGCAGATGTGTGCCGCCGTGGGTAGAGGCGCTGGGGTAGCCCTACTCTCTTCCATTTTAAAGTATCTGCTGCTGCTGCTGCTGACAACGGGTCAGCCCCTCGGCGAGACAGCTGCCTGCGACCGGAACGCGGCGTTGCCATGTCTGGCGAAGGAACCCGAGGCAGTAGGCGCAGCTAAGCGAGGATACCATTCAAGGTCATCACGCACAGCGCCCGCAACCGCCGAGGAATCACTGCCTCGAACCTTTACTTGGTCTTCGACGTATTTCAGTAGTGTCACATATAAAATTATCACCTGGAAAATTTTGACATGGAAATATCGTAACGGTCATGCTCAAAAATAGTGTGTGGACGAAGGAGGCAGGATGACGTTTCGTCGATGTCGTTAAACATGAAATACTATAAACAGTGCAGTTACGGGAGGATGAAGCAAGTAAGCGACCATGGAAACTCTCTTATCTGTTCTCGCTCTTTATGTAAAGCATAGAAAAGCTGAAAGGAAGTAGATGTGCACAATTTTGAATAATGAACCTGTCGAATATGATTCAAGCACGCTCTCCCGCCAGTTATGTATGTAACTTACATTTCCCTCGCTGATGAGGTGTGGGACATCTCACCATGAGTACTTCGCTAAAGGCGCATATAAAAGAGAATCTTATACCCTCTCTTACTTACTCCAATGCTATGACACTTAGCGCCTGCGCTAGCCACAGCCGGTATTGCCTCGGCCTTCGCACTGTGAGTGAACCACTTTCTGTGTACAATAGCTTTATTCAACTAATGTCTTGTCCATCGTTTATGCGATTTCAGTTGCCGTATTACCAGGAGTCAGATCGGTAAGCAACACATCGGCATAAATGTAATAACAAACTGAATTTGCTGGTCCTTTAGCCGAACATGTTGCCAGTAAAATGTACTTCAAGCAAACATTAAAATTAAACATCTTAACCTTTTATGCTACTCATGAACATACATTTAAAAGCGGCCGCGGGGTAGCCGCGCCGTCAAGGCACATTGTGACGGTTCGTGCGGCTTCTCCCGTCAGAGGTTCGAGTCCTCCCCCGGGTATGGGTGTGTGTGTTGTCCATAGCGTAAGGTAGTTTAAGTTAGATTAAGTAGAGTCTAGGCTTAGGGACCGATGACCTCAGCAGTTTGGTCCCATAAGAACTTACCACAAATTTCCAAAATTCCAATTTAAAAACCGGCCGGAGTGGCCGCGCGGACAGCTCAGTAATAAGTTTCCTCCGATAAAAATTTTCGTCAGTGTATTCATCATAAAGTTTTTAACATTTGGCCGTTTCATTGTCTTGTATTCATGTTCTACATTTGTAGTTGTGATGTTCTATTTGTTTTATGGTATTAGGTAACATGTTCATTCTTTATTTATACATTGGCTTCTTGCTCGTAACTTAAGAGCCTTGGCTCAAGTTTGTAAGACATCGATCTCTCAGTACAATTACAAGAAATGGATTGGCAGTTGCGAATATGGGACAATCAATCATCAGCTGTATAATGGAATGACGACACTCGTACCCGGTCCCACTTCGCGCGAGCGGTCGCCTCATAATTTGGCTACCCGATTACGACTCAACGGCCAGACCCAAACTTCCGTATGTCGGAAAGAGTCGTATATCATTCGTTATGTATATTCCCGTACAGGGAAGACGTTTTTCTTGAAATTCGCTTGCCCGGTGCTTGTGTTATTACGAATTAACGATTCAAAGTTCCTTCGAAGATGCATGCCTGTCGCGCTCGGGTAGACAAATGGTAAGGCGAAAGCTAGCGAGAAGCTGTAAATGCGGGTTCGTGTCCCGCTTCGGCACAAATTTTCATTGTCATCATTCCATTACACAGCTGATGGTTGTCCATATTCGCAACTGCGAATGCATTTCTTGCATTTCGTAACGGCTGTAGTCGCCGCAGTGCTTGGTCCTTCGGACATGCACGCATATCGAAAGGAACTTCGCATCTTAATTCTTAATAATAACAGCCACTGCAATATTGTACTCAGTACAGTTCGTCATACTTAATCTGTTATTGTTATCATACACTTGAGCAAAATTCTAAGATGGGTCGCACGAATAATTTGTAAGCATTCTCCTTTGTAGACTGACTGCATTTCCACAGTTTACCAACAAACCGAAGCCTACCACCCGCTTTACCCACAACTGAGCCTATGTGGTCGTTCCACCTTATGTCCCTACTAAGTTTTACATCCAAATATTTGTATAAGTTTACAGATTCCGATTGCGACTCACTAATAATACAAAGGGCGTTCAAAAAGTTTTGCACAGTCGTTTCTAATTTTTTAATTTTTTGCTGGAGGAGAATGAAATTTTTTGTGAACGTACTTGGAACATTTAAATATACATTGAGCCTACGCAATGTAGCCACCATCAGCTGTGACGCATCTGGCCCAACGTTCTTTCCATGATGTTCAAATGGCTCTGAGCACTATGGGACTTAACATCTGTGGTCATCAGTTCCCTAGAACTTAGAACTAATTAAACCTAACAAACCTAAGGACATCACACACATCCATGCCCGAGGCAGGATTCGAACCTGCGACCGTAGCAGCCGCGCGGTTCCTGACAGAGCGCCTAGAACCGCGAGACCACCGCGGGCCGGCTTCCATGATGTAAATGCACTTTTGGTAAAATTCTGGGGATTGACTTTTGCACCATCGCTTGACACAGGAAATAAGGTCTTTCTCACTATCAAATGTTTTACCGCGCAGGTGGGCCTTCAGACAACCAAAGAGGTAAAAATCAGACAGAGCCAAATACGGCCTGTACGGAGGATGAGGAACAATTTTCCAACCCATTTTCCTGATTTTCTCCTGAGTCATAAGGGCAGAATGGCGTTTGGCATTGTCCTGGTGTAGTCTGATGAGCTGACCCTGAAGCTGTGGTCTGTGGGTCTTGATGGCACGTCTCAGCTTTTCCAGTGACAAACACTAACGGTCCTAGTTAATTGTGGAGCCAGGTTCCAAAAAGCCAATGAAAATGACACCACACTGATCCCAGAAGAAGGAGGCCATCACCTTTCGGTCTGTTGTTCGTAAAGTCTTGGTTTCTTCTTCCGAGGACGCCACTCCATGGATTGGGTTTTGCTCTCAGGTTCGGGCAAAAACAACCATGTTTCATCCTGGGCAATAACGCCTTCAAAACACTATTTCCACTCTTCAGTAATGGTCTTCATGAGACCCTCGCACACATTCTTCCTCATCGTTTTCATTTCTCTTGTCAATAATCTAGGCACCCAACATGCACAGATTTTTTGTACCCTAGTGACTATACCAGTGAAACCACACTACCCAATGACAAACGAGTCATTTCAGCAAGCTGTCGTGTCGTCACACATCTGTCATTTTGGATGATTTGATCAATGGTCTCCTTATTCACATCACTCACTGCCGTCGATGGTCCAGTAGAGAGAAATCGCCTTCTTTAAACCTCTGTAACCACCGCTGGATACTGCTGCGATCCACTGTGTCCTCCCCATAAACAGGGAGCAACTTCCTGTGAATCGGTGTGGCAGAGTCATCGCCGGTCTTGAAGAGGAACTCCATCACCCACCGTTGTCGCAACCTGACATCTACTTCACGGTCCATTATGGCTCACCTGTAAATAAAAGAAGATACATTTGTATACCAGCTTATAGTTAAATGTTCCAAGTATGTTCACAAAAAATTTCATTCGCCTCCTGCAAGAGGCGACTGTGCAAAACTTTTTGAACGCCCTTTATATATTCACAGGATACTATGTTTTTTCGTTTCATGAAGTGCACTATTTTACGTTTTTGATTTAAAGCAAGTTGCCGATCATTACATCACTTTGAAATCTTATCAACTGAATATTTGTACAGCTTTGTTCAGACTGTAATTCATCTGTCAAAAGCCTAATATTGTCCGCAAGATCATTAACATGAATACACCCAACACGCTTCCCTGGGATACACCGAAATTACTTCATTTGTCTATGACTCTCCATCAGAAGTAACAAGCTGCGTCCTACCCACGAAGAAATCGTCAACCTCGTCACATACATCACATGAGCGTACTTTTGATAACAACCGTTGCTGTAATACTGAATCAAATGGTTTTCGGAAGTCGAGAAATACTGCATCTACCTGACTGCCTTGATTCACGGTTTTCAGCACGTCATGTGAGAAAAGTGCGAGTACAGTGTCATATGATCTATGTTTTCGAAATCCATGCTGGTTGGCATGGAGGAATTCGTTCTGTTGCAGATGCCTCATTATGTTTGAGCTCAGTACATGTTTTAAGATTCTATAACAAATCGATGTTAGTGATACTGGACAGTAGTTTTGTGGATCACTTCTGCTACCCGTCTTGTAGACGGTTGTGACAGGTGCTTTCTTGCAGCTACTGGGTAAAGTATTTCATAAGAGGGATCTATGAGAGAACCCACCAAAATCTCCAGTGTTATTCGGTATACAGGAGAAAAATAAACTGCGAATGGAAACCGCAATCCATCTTCCTATCCAAAATTTGTTACTGAAGACAGCTTCCGCAACCCATCGAAGTTTGTCGCAACATTTCTGGGACACCCTGTAAATGTATCGTAAAATATGTGTCAAAATACAATATTTATTACTAGCAAATGTCCACACTGGAGAACAGGAAACAGGTGATTTTCAGTCTTTCTTAGGGTTCTTATCAGTTTCCCAATATTTCTTTATTTTCTCCCCGAAGGCCTTTTGTCGTTCTTCAGTCTACTTTGGTCGATATGGTTTCGGTTCCATCTCTAAAATAAACTGCCACTTATCTGATCTATCCCTGTCTGATGTGTATGTTACGTCAATTTTTGTTTTTGTCGAATCCTTCTTAATTTCAGTTACCCAAGATGCTTTAAGGAATGTCACATAGTTCAATAGACGTTTAGTTAGTCTGTTTCCAGATAATCTGTCTAGGTGTCCATAGAACTTCATTCGTCTCTTTCTGATGTCGATTTCGATGTTTGATACTTTTTCTGTTGTCTCGATGGTTTGCAGTCTGAGAATTTCACTCTGCAGCGGAGTGTGCGCTGATATGAAACTTCCTGGCGGATTAAAACTGTGTGCCCGACCGAGACTCTAACTCGGGACCTTTGCCTTTCGCGGGCAAGTGCTCTACCATCTGAGCTACCGAAGCACGACTCAGGCCCGGTCTCACAGCTTCACTTCTGCCAGTATCTCGTCTCCTACCTTCCAAACTTTACAGAAGCTCTCCTGCGGACCTTGCGGAACTAGCACTCCTGAAAGAAAGGATATTGCGGAGACATGGCTTAGCCACAGCCTGGGGGATGTTTCCAGAATGAGATTTTCACTCTGCAGCGGAGTGTACGCTGATATGAAACTTCCTGGCAGATTAAAACTGTATGCCCGACCGAGACTCGAACTCGGGACCTTTGTCTTTCGCGGGCAAGTGCTCTACCATCTGAGCTACTGAAGCACGAGTCAGGCCCCGTCTCACAGCTTCACTTCTGCCAGTATCTCGTCTCCTACATTCCAAACTTTACAGGAAGTTTCATATCAGCGCACACTCCGCTGCAGAGTGAAAATCTCATTCTGGAAACACCGCCCAGGCTGTGGCTAAGCCATGTCTCCGCAATATCCTTTCTTTCAGGAGTGCTAGTTCTGCAAGGTTCGCAGGAGAGCTTCTGTAAAGTTTGGAAGGTAGGAGACGAGATACTGGCAGAAGTGAAGCTGTGAGAGCGGGCATGAGTCGTGCTTCGGTACCTCAGATGGTAGAGCACTTGCCCGCGCAAGGCAAAGGTCCCGAGTTAGAGTCTCGGTCGGGCACACAGTTTTAATCTGCGAGGAAGTTTTGTATCCATCTTGTGTGTATCGTGGTCCCAGATTTTTTCTGATAATCTTTCTCTCTCTTAATTTTTTGTAAATCTAGTTTTCGATTCAATGAGACTGTTTCACTGGCATATGTGACTGTCGGTTTGATTACTGTGTTGTAGTGTGATTTTTTTGTTATACAAATTTGAAACAAGTCCGGACGCTTTCTTGATTTTTTGCAATCTGTTTTTTGTGCTATTTTTTCAAGTCATGTCGGTTCAATAATTTCACCGAGATGCTTAAAGTGTTTGACTCTATTGATTTCAACATAATTTGTTTTAATTTTCGGGATATCAAACTTGGAACACATGGACTCAGTCTTCTGAAAGAAAAGTTGCAGCTCAACCATCTCTGCACATTCTTTGAGGGTCTCGTTTTGTTTTACTACTGTTTCTTCATTGTCGCCTAGAATCGCCATGTCATCTGCAAACGCCAAGTATGGAACGTTCAATTTTCCTTGACCTCTTCCTAGTTCGATTGGCTTCCAAAAGTTTTGTTTTCTTAGTTCCATTTCCCATTCATTCATTACTTTGTCCAAAACTATGTTGAGTAATAGTGGCTAAATCCCATCTCCTTGTCTTACTCCTGCTTTAACTACGAATGGTTCCGAAATTTCATCTGTGAATTCAATTTTCGATTTGGTTTGTGACAGTGTCTGTTCGAACAGTTTTCGAGTTTTGGTGTCTAGTCCGCGTTCTTCCAGAATAGTGCTTAGAGATTTGTCTGTCTACAGAATCATATGCTTTTTTAAAATCAACAAATGTGCAGACTATTGGTTACGACCTGATTGCTTTAACATTTAAAATAGTTTTAAGATTAAAGATCTGTTCTGGGCATGATTTATCAGTTCGAAAGCCTGCTTGGTAATCTGAAACTGTATGTTCTAGTGTACTTGTGCTCTCTTTAGAAGACACGCTTTTTGCAAGTGACCGGCAAAAATGAAATGCTTCTGTAGTTGTTTACATCTTATTTATCTCCCTTTTTTGTGCAATGGATGAATTAGTGCACATTTCCAATCGTCTGGAATTTTTTCTGCGAGCCAAATTTCTTGGATGATTTGACTGATCTCTTTTAAGGATTTTGAACCAAGGTTCTTCAGTAGTTCAGCTACAATTCCATCTTCTACCAATGACTTATTATTTTTGAGCTTTTTGATGTGACTACCAATTTTTTTCTTGGGTTGGCGGTAGTGAAGTTTCATTCATGTGTTCTGGTTGTAATCTGGGGAATCTCGTGTTCGGTTGTGAGCAATTTAAAAGTTGTGAGAAATATTTGGCTAATTCTTGACAATTTTATTTGTTTGTTAGTGCCAATTTTCCATTTTCTTTCCTGAAACAGAGGTTTCGAGGACTGTATCCTTTGATTTGATTTGCAAACGTTTTGTAAAAGCCGTGATTTTGTGGTTCCTAAAGTCTTCCTCAATTGAGTTTAGTTGTTCGTTAAGATATTTTGTTTTAGTTTGTCTAAGTATTTTAGTTGGTTGTTTCACTGCGCATGCCATTACGTCATAATTTTAAAACGATAGTTCGTTTCATTGGTCACTTAAGGAAGAAGAAGAGGGAACTTTATTTTAATAGGTTGCTCCAATGTGGGCGTAAACTATGTAAATAAATAAACAAATAGGTTGTTGCAGTGGAGGGAGAACGTAACCTCTGTTGTCTATTGGCTCTTGTGTTACGTGCCATGATTGGTGGTCACCGTCGAATGAGAAGTTGGCTGCTGTTTACCAAATACCGGACGTCGGCCGCGCGGCGGCAGTTGCTCGCCGGTAGCGCTCGTGCCTCGTGTTGACAGTGCGGTTTGTTGGGCTCTGATTGCTGGCAGCCAAGATGGGGCAAGCCGGAGTCCACCCTCCCTATTCATGTTATTAGGGTGTTTATTTCTTTTCCGCAGTCTTGCTGATGTTCTGCCACTGCAGATTTGTTGTATTGCCCTAGGCCTAGAGGAATATAGCTTTCGTCTTCCCGAATGCGCATTGCTATTGGCCTGCCAGTCTGCCATGTATGCCTCTCCACCTTTGCATTCCACCTTGTACACGCCTGCTGGGTGTAATGCATCTACCTTGTCCTTAGTGGAGCCTAGCACGTCCTGGATCCTGGAACCACTATAGAAGACAGTCTGCACCACAACCCGGCGAAGGTGTAACATTTTTCAGATAAGGGAAGCGCACTGTTGGCTGCAGTTTGTCAATTTCTTGCTTATCTATCTTGCTTGTGTTCGTCGACAAAGCTGCGTGGATCGACTCAGGGCTGAAGCCATTAGCTAGAAACGTTGTGCGTGGGCTTTTAAGCTCAGGTGTTATGTTTTGAGCATCACTTAGGCGCTGCGCACGGATTGCCAGAGAAAGGATGACCGAGTTCTTCTGCGCTGGGTGGTGGTAGGATTGGGCGTGCAGATACCTGTCTATATGTGTAGGCTTGCTATATACTCTGTGCCCCGGTGTAACCTCCGTCGTTCTGTACACTTCCACGTCTAGAAAAGGAATTGCACCATTCCTCTCTACTTTGGGCTTGAACTGCATCTTCCCATGCATGTTGTTCAAATATTCGTGAAACGTGCGTAGCTCCGTTCCAACACGAGGCCATATAGCGAACGTGTCGTTCACGTATCTGAACCAGCAACGTGGGCGTAAAGGATCTGAACCAAGGGCCGTTGCTTCAAAGACTTCCATGAGCATGTCGGCTGCCAGCGGAGTTAGTCTGCTCGTAGTATTTTCCTTGCCATTTGAAGCACGTTGAAGTCAGGTACAACTCAACCAGGTCGCATATGTCTGGCAGGACATGCTCCTGAAGGATGATGACAGTTTACGAACGTGCCAACAGATGAAACTATCCACATCCTTCAGGAGCACGTCCCGCCAGACATATGCGACCTGGTTGAGTTGTGCCTGACTTCAACGTACTTCAAATGGCAACTCGTGTTCTGTGTCTAGCAATTTTTTGCATCCTCATCATATTTCCACTTGAAGATCCATTTTGTTCGTATGGTTTTTGTGTTGTTGGTATGTGGTACAAGTCCAGATTAGGTTTCACATTGGGTTTTTCAGTTCTTCCGACATCGCTTCTTGTCATGTGTTTTTATATTTTGCTGACATGGCTTCCCATAAACTTTGTGGGTCCCTTTCTCTCGGCGTACTCTCATTTTCAATTGCATAGCCTTCTTATTTTCTCTTGTCATGCAGTCCATCAGCCATTTCGATGGACTGACTTGACCAGAACGAGTTCTATAATTTTCATTTATTTCAGGTTCATGTAGATGACAGTCATTATCTTCTGTTAATAGTAATCGTTGTCAGCACTCTCATCTTTGCCATCGGTCTCCTTTTCTACGGCAATGTTTCCGGAAGTCATGCCTGTTTCCGTAGCTTCCGTAGCTTAGATACTTTTCGTATTTCCATAAAATCCACAATCAGTAATGGTTTTTCATCATTTGTCACTATAGTGGGCTTCAGGTTAGCTACTTTCGCAACACCTTTGTTCAGTTTTGCAGGAAAGAGTCTTTCATCAAATGCAACATCTCTGGCAATAGTTATATTTCGTGTTTTTGGATGCCACAGTCTGTAGGCTTTCATAGTTTCTGAATATCCAACCATTACATGTTCAAAACTGCCCATGCACGACATCCGAATAACCGCATATGATCAATATTTGGTTCTCGTCCATGCTTTCGTTCGTAGCGACTTTCTCCATCATTTGCTGTTGTCGGACATCTGTTTCGTAAGTAATTTGCTGTAGCTATTGCTTCGCCCCAGAAATTATGTGGTAATCCACTCTTTAACAGCATACATCACACGATATTTGAAAGAGTTCTGTTGAGCCGTTGTCTTACACCGTTTTGTTGAGGTGAGCCAGGGACTGTTAACTGCCTCCAAATTCCTTCTTTTAGCAGGTGTATTTCGAATTCCTTACTCATATATTCGCCTCCATTGTCTGAACGGAGCGTTCCTATTCTCTTCTATTGATAGTTTTCTGCATACGCTTTATATTCTTTAAGTCACTGAAACACTTCACTTGTGGCTTTTAGTAAATTTATCACCGCGTACCTCGAGTAATCGCCGATGATGTGACAACATATTCCGCTCCATCAAGTGACTCTGAGCCAGAGACACACATTACATCAACGTACACACATCAAAAAAAGTTTTGCATCAGCCCGGTTCCCAGAACTCCTGAAGATAGACGTTGACTGTGGATCACTATCCCTTTGGCTGTTCAGAGATGTCACTGAATCCGCCCAAAGATGTAAACAACCATGCATGAGCAGCGCCTATTAGACGGAAGGGGTCCGACATCCGATCAGTTCCAGTCATTGCACCAGGAAGGAGGTACACGGCTCGTGTTGTCTGTAGTTCGACCATGCCTAGACGCTCAATAGCGCGGTTCGATCGCATCCGCCAGGGAGGGCTCTCAATAAGGGAAGTGTCCAGGCGTCTCGGAGTGGACCAAAGCAATGTTGTTCGGACATGGAGGAAACACAGACAGGAAGTGTCGATGACATGCCTCGCACAGACCGCTAATTCTGCAGTGTATGACCACTACCAACCGATGATGGCTCGTAGGAACTACGACAGCAACGCCACCATGTTGAATAATGCTTGTCGCGCAGCCACAGGACGTCGTGTTATGACCCAAAGTGTGCGCAATAGGTTGCATGATGTGCAACTTCACTCCAGACAACCAGGACGAGGACCATCTTTGCAACCACGACATCATGCAGCGCGGTACAGATGGGACGAACAATATGCCGAATGGACCGCTCAGGATTGGCATCACGTTCTCTTCACCGATGAGTGTCGCATATGCCTTCAACCAGAGAACCGTCGGAGACGTGTTTGGAGGCAACCCGGTCAGGCTGAACGCCTTAGGCTGCGTTCACCTGCCGGCCGGGCCGGGCCGGGCTGACGCGTACTGGCTCGGCTCGTGCCTTAGGCCGACGTGTAGTGCATTCACATTGCGCGCCGAGCCGAGCCGGGACGGCGAAATGGGGGAAAATCCACTTCTCCGATTTTCACGTTTTAAAAATTCTTAGCGGTATATAAGACTTCGCCACATCGTTTTATGAACTTATTTTTTCCTTAAAAGCGTTACTTACGTCGTGAAAAAAGAAAAAGTCTACTTTTCGTTTCGCGTGATTTCTTAGTTTCGTAACGCTTCCCAACCGATTTTGAAGAAAGTATGCGGCTAAAGAATCTGATTTTTGTTCACATGGTAGTGCAACATCTTAGCTTCGTATTGAATCATTTATCTTTCCATATTTCTTAACAGTCATTGTGAAATGATGCTATTTGTCAACCTTGTGCACTTGATTTACAAATCCTGTAGTGAAAAAGTTATGTAGCGGGTAGCTTACTGTTAGATCCGTTTTAGACCATACATTGTTGGGAATGAAATGTAGCTAAAAGTACCAAAAAGTTTTTGAAATGATAATGATACTGATATCTGTCTCTGGTCTCAAATAATGCGAGCTATTCAGTGGCGTCAGTGCCGCGTCCGCAAGCCACGGAGTTCGCGCGGTTACAGCTTGGTTTAGTGTAGTCATATAATGCAGGACAGAAAAAAACTAATTACTAGTGATCAGCGCAGACCTAGTGTCGATCCCACGTATTATTTTAATGGTCTCATTCTCTAGATAAATCCAAATGTATAAGAATTTTTCCCTCGGCTACTGGACAATCATCTGCTATGCTTTTATAATTGGCCACAGGTTGCATCACAGAAGACAAACAATTATTTGTCATCAACATCCTACAATTAGTATGATGTACATTTCGTATTTCGAACTAGAAGATAACTGAGGCGCAATTCTGTAGTCTCGTTGTCTACTTTGGCAGAAAAAATAATGGAGAGTTAATGAAACTACTATAGATCGGCACAGATGTGCGTTTCATTGTTCTTCATTGTTTTTTTTTTTCTTCCTTGGCGGGCTGCGCTGCACTGTCAAGGTAATCCCCACTCTTTGGCTAAATGGCTGGCCGGAGGCCAAATAAATAAATTTAAAAAGATCCCCACCCTTCGACAGCTGACAAGCAAGCCAGTAGAAAACGCAGCTGCAGTCAACAGTTGCTCGCCTTTAGCTAGTCTGTGCTTTCGTGTAGAACAAAGTCTTCACTCTTTTATTGGTATTGTTTTGACTCTGCAGTAACTCGTCGAGTTTTGAAGTACAGAAGAACTAGGAGGTTATGGATTCATCCCATAAATAGCGACAGACATTTAGGAGAGTTTTTCTCTTTATATGAAGAACTTAAAAACTATCCTGAAAAATTTTATTCAGATTACAGAATGAATCATAATACATTTCAGTATGTGCTGCAGAACATTCAAGACAAAATTTCTAAGCAGAACACAAATTTTCACAGAAGTATAACAGCAGAAGAAGAATTGTGTATAACGATAAGGTAAGATTCGTTAGTACACACTTTTTGGTTTGCAGTAGAACTTTGTACAGCATTCACTACCTCCAATTAATTGTAGTCATGCTTTTGTATTTTAAATTTCACAAACGCTTACCTCTGAGGGGAAGAGAGTTTATGGGACTCCTGTCAATCATTAGGAAGTAATTAGCTTCGTCATTTAGGGTAATGTCTTGCTGTGCCTTCAACGAAGAATCGCAGAAATACTCCTTCAGAATTTTCCAACTTTTTTCTTCTTTTTTCTTCTTGGCAGTGGTGATGGTTCATCATGTGGAGCACTGATGACCACACAGAATTCTTTTCATTACCTTGTAAGATAGACAGATTGATAGGCGAAGAGTTTTGAGATTATGCTCTTTGACTCAGTGGTTCTATTTCCACTGATAAGGAACTGCCACAGCATGACTTTACAATGCATTATCATCTGGTAGGGACACATTTCCGTCCCTCAGTGACACTCATATCTGTCTCCGTTTACAAGTAAATACGAACTATTCAGTGGCAGCAATGCCGCGATCGCTGGCAAGCTATTGTTGTAAATGCATGTAAATACGGTAGATTAAATAAATGAAATAAAAGTAATTTCGCATGTATCATTATAATAAACGTAATTTTTCCTCACTGATTGTGAAATGTGAGGTAACATCTTAAAATAAAAGATGTGTGCAGTCACACTTGTGATGAAAGCAGAAGGGAGACGAGTGATGCGTGTACTGCAGAAGCTGTAGTGCTGCTCCACAGGCTCACGCCTGCGGTCGGCTCGCGCCGGCAATATTAAACACTCGGGATGTCGCCGGCTCGGCTCCGGGAGGCTCACGCCGTGTCGGCGCGGCCCGGCCGCCAGTGTGAACACCGCAATTCAAAACCAAGTGCTTGATATCAAAGCGGGTGGCGGCCGGGCCAGGCTCGGCTCGGCCCGGCCGGCAGTGTGAACGCAGCCTTAGATACACTGTCCAGCGAGTGTAGCAAGGTGGAGGTTACCTGATGTTTTGGGGTGACATTATGGGGGGCCGACGTACGCCGCTGGTAGTCATGAAAGGCGCCGTAACGAATGTACGATACGTGAATGCCATCCCCCGACCAGTTGTGCGACCATATCGGCAGCATATTGGCGAGGCATTCGTCTTCATGGACGACGATTCGCGCCCCCATCGTGCATATCTTGTGAATGAATTCCTTCAGGATAACGACATCGCTCTACTAGAGTGGCCAGCATGTTCTCCAGACATGACCCCTATCGAACATGCCTGGGATAGATTGAAAAGGCTGTTTATGGACGACGTGACCCACCAACCACTCGGAGGGATCTAAGCCGAATCGCCGTTGAGGAGTTGGACAATTTGGACCAACAGTGCCTTGATTAACTTGTGGATAGCATGCCACGACGAATACAGGCATGCATCAATGCAAGAGGACGTGCTATTGGGTATTAGAGGTACCGGTGTGTACAGCAATCTGGACCACCACCTCTGAAGGTCTCGCTGTGTGGTGGTGCAACGCGCAATGTGTGGTTTTCATGAGCAATAAAAAGGGCGGAAATGATGTTTATGTTGATCTCTATTCCAATTTTCTGTACAGGTTCGAGTACTTGATTTGTGCTGTTGTCAGTCAGTTTGGGGAAAGGATTTGCTTTCATCTTGCCTTCAGTGCACACACTGCACATTTGAGTTATCTGGTAGACAGATGCTTCGAGAGTTATTCCACTGCATTTGATTTGTTTCTTTGCTATACCGATGTGAATGTATCCTAGCTTTCGGTGCCACAAATCCGGTTCCCGACTAGTGCGATTTGGACATGTCCACTCATTGGAGTACTGGAATTGTCTTCACTAAAGTTACAGAAATTGCCTTTCCTTGAACCTTTCGCAATTACTTCCCCACATTGTTTCATTATTCTAGCTTCAGTTTTTGTTAATTATGCCAACGTTCCTTTGCCAGTCGCCTGAGGGACTGATATCTGGAATGTACGAAGTGTGCAAGTCGACTGTTTGTCCTTCACATTCTTCTAACAAGCATATGGTTACGATGCCGAAACCAGAACTCAACAAATACCCGCCGACAGCTGCCTGTACTGACTCTTCACGTTCGGTGATCGTGACGGCTTTATTAGGTGGGTTAAGTCGTGTGATCTGTTGCTCCGCTGTCCAGAATCCACATATCGTTTTTTTTTTTCGTTTCCACAGACAGTGATGCATTTCACACGTGAATACACAGTACCGTCCAACGTGATCACACTTAATTCATTTGTAGAATGACATTTCGTGTCATAGTGTTTCGCAGTCAGTAACGCACTTTTGCTAGCAGTTAACGTAACAGAATTTGAAAATGTTTTATCCTTCTCCTTCCTATGGTTTGGTTGCTCGTTATCTGAAATTTTATCACCGAACTGCGGGCAATATTTCCAATATGTCCGTATTTCTGATAATGAAAACGTCCTGGACCAGGGTCATGTGTTGTCTCGTAATACCCGTGACTCCGTCATTACGCTGGCTGTTCCCACTTCCTCGTCCCCTTTGAATACTCCCGCCACGCTTTATTTGTTGTGGTTGGCCTCTTCTGAACGTCGAAACTTCTAATACTCTCGTTTCACTTCCGAATTTCATGTTTGTAAGCCGTCTTTCTTCTTCTAAGAGCCGGTTTTTGAATTTCTTAGGGGAGAAATTGGTCTCATCACACTGCATAATTCTTGCAACAGTCTCGTATTCAGAAGGTAAATCCACCAAGGTATGCATAGCTGCCTGCTTGTCTGATAATGCCAGAATTGTGAACTTGAGGCAGCAGTGGGTTCCGTCTCGGAAGGTAATCTAACATCGATTCTTCGTCTTTCTTTTCCAAACCAAAATGTGTACCGCAATCTTTCAGCGCATCCCATATCTCTTTCGCTGCTCTGCAGCCTTGTATATCATCAAGTGAATTATTATCTACCATTGTTAGTAGAATTCCCATCGCCATCTCATTTGCTTTTCGTTTGTCCGCTGTCGATTTGTTTCCCATGCCAGAATCGACAGCACACCAGCTTTGTTTACTTGTGAGAATCCCGTTTATTCTGCCGGCCGATGTGGCCGAGCGGTTCTAGGCGCTTCAGTCTGGAACCGCGCGACCGCTACGGTCGCAGGTTCGAATCCTGCCTCGGGCATGGTTGTGTGTGATGTCCTTAGGTTAGATTGGCTTAAGTAGTTCTAAGTTGTAGGGGACTGATGACCTCAGATGTTAACTCCCATAGTGCTCAGAGCCATTTGAACCGTTTATTCTTTTCCACCAGTGACGGTAATTATCTTCCTTCAAAACTTCGATTTTTCCCTCATCCGCCATGTGTGTACTGTAAATATATCGTGCAGTAGGAGAAAGAAAAACTTTTCGTTCCTATATTGTCCCGCCTGTTTTCGAGGAATCACTTTCACGTTGATTTCGTAATATCGCTTACGAATCCTCTTCGCAATCCGCAAAAGGGAAAATTTTCAGTACTCACGGTTTCTCAGCGTTTCGAATGATTTTCCAGCCTGTCTTAATTTAGTAGCACCTATACTCCCTGTCTCAGTGAGTCGGTGATGATGAGCCCGTAAACTGTTAACCTTCTTTTGAGCGTGGCAGGGAACACAAACACATACACAGCACGTCATACTTGAAAGAATGTATTTTGACATGACACACATACATGGGTAGAAGCCTCGCATTTTCAACAAATCATAACAAAAGTAATGACATATCAAAGATCATACCAGAAAAATAGTATACATCATAGACAAAAAGGAATGTTAGGGGTTTACGTCCCGTAAACATCAATGTCATTAGAGACGGAGAACTATCTCGAATTGTTTCAAGGATGGGGAAGGAAATTAGTTGTGCCCTTTCATAGGCACCATTTCGACATTTGCCTAGAGCGATTCAGGGAAATCACGAGAAACCTAAATCTGGATGGCCAAACGCAGGTTTGAAATGTCCTTCTCCCGAATGCGTATCCACTATACTAACCACTGCATCACTTCACTTAGTCGTAGCCATGGAATGCCGAACTTTGATTGTCAGTTCCTGTGAGATTTAGTTGTGTTAGTTGTTTATATCAATAAGAACTAAATATTTAATTCGGGCCATTAGTTGCTCGTTTAAAAATGTTCAGTATAGGAACCGTAACCACGTCCTTAATTTTGACCCTACATATTTGGGACAACCTATATCTACATGTACATTTTTCTCTCTCTCCGAAAGGTAAAGGAAAAATAGAATACTGGTACGAAACACACTCCGCCATGCACTGTACAGTGACTTCCGAAGCTAAAGAAATAGGCCTTATTGTCACGGGAGCGCAGCGCCTAAAAAGAGAAGAGCAAACAGGAAATGAGGGGGAGGTGTGGAGCCGTGAGCTGCGGCCTCGGCTTTCCAAGGCGCCAGCGCACCGCTCTGTTCCCCTTTTGTGTCTTGACACACAATTTACGGTCCGATTCCTTTGTGGCCGGACAGCATGAGGCTACTTTGAGGTCTGAGTAATCCGTCTTATGGGAGCAGCAACAGCTATTGCTTTAGAATGCTGGCAGTGGTTAATGTCTTTAAAATATACCGATTTTTTCCGTCAAATACAAGAACGCGATAAAATGGAATCGATCCGAATATTCATCAGTATGCAAGATGTTTCGTGAAGTACTACGGCTGAACACACGATTTTAGAACAGTTCATGTTGTTTAGAAAACAGCGAAATGGACAGATGTCCAACGTAACAGTTCTCATCACAGAATTCACCGTCTCTGGGGCTTCAGTAACAACTCGCTAGCTGCAAATCAGAGGTCTGAGTGATTTTTCTTGTGGAGTCAGTAAACTCATCAAGTACCAATTTGCTAAATTGATGTTTTTATTTTCACTTCTTCTGTCGATCAAGGAGTATGGGACTTCATAATCATCTTCTGTCTGACCATCGGTCAACCTGGCGAACGCGTAGCTCGCGGTCTGTTCAAGCCTTTTGTCACTGACAGCGACTACGTTAATGAGATTCAGATAGTAGACAGAGGAGCTCGGATTGATACAGCTGTGCACCGTCGCCTAGTATGCAAATAGTGCATATAAAATGTCAGAATATATTCCTAGCACACAGAACTCCGTATTTCGTTGTTAATCAGATTGGATTGGAGCGAAGAATGGCAGTATCGTCAGAAACAAAAGAAGAGGTCGGCTTAGTTGAAAGTCTTGTGACGGTACCGCTACTGTTCCATCAGAGTGAAAGGTTATTCAGGGATATTTCTTGACTGTTTTGGTAGAAGGGTCACATGGTCTCCGGCGGCTTGTACAGAGTAATAATGTAACCATCCACTAAAATTTGTAAAGAGTAGCAAACAGGAGAAAACAATGATCTTAACGAATACCTGTTTTGTCTTTAAATGTAAGTACATTTCACTAATAGCATAAAAGACTGACACGTTTTATTTTGTACTTAAAGTAAATGTCACTCACAACATGAATCGGGTCGAAGACTAATAGATTCGCTTTGTTATTATGTTAGTGTCTTGCTTTGTGACTTGTAAGCGTCCATATTGACACACTAATATTCTGTACGTAGCTTGCAAACCGATTCCTGGCACTGTGATGACAGAAATCGTACGAATGATTTATAGGATCCAAACTAATTGTACACAGGAAAAGAGTTTCTCATATTGCGAAGGTCGAGGTATTGAACTTAAGATCCGATTGTGATTAGTGAAGTGTCATGCGTAAACTCGAACTCTATTGACATCAATTTCATTTCGTTTGATTTCTTACCTTCATATCTGAATTTGCATTACGATAAAGATGTCTGCACAACAGTACTAATTAGGACAGTATCCGCTGTGTGTCTTGTTTGGAAATAAACCTGTTCTGTTTTGTCACGGTACTTGCTGTAGACAACAGTAACGCCTGTTTTATTCTGCGCCCTCGAGCTTCCTTTCAATACAGCTCGGTTCTATATCGGGGTTTTCCGACAATGTTATCAGTGATAAACAGCAGTATGGGTAGGTTTACCCACGAAGAAGCGGACGATGTGGAACTCGTTTGGGTTCACTGAATGCAATCGAAGACCGGCACAAGGACGCTGATGCTGCGCTGTTACCGAAGCGGCGGCGACATCACGCTGCAATTCATCTGTCTTAAAGTTGTATTACACTACGCTATGTATTGTACATTTTGGTGGTTGCATATTACATGCCTTTTCACTGTCGTGAAGGTACTGTCATAGAAACAAAATTTATTGCGGTAACAAATGAATAAATTATAATTACTAGAGCCCGGATTATATGCATCGTGAAAACCTTAAAAATACGCATGCAAATATAAATGAAAAATGCTTAAAAATGCATGAAAAGTTTCGACATATGCAAGATCAACTAATAATAAAACATGGTAGTTACTGCGTGCATTATATTTCGAAGTCGAACCCTACATATCAGTTACGACAAAGAGCGCCCGCTACGCGAAAAATCTATACCTACATTTAGTTCGCTGATATCATTTTCTGAATACTTTCTGGTAGGGGGCTTTTCTGGGATTATTTTATAAAAATTAGTAAAATTGGGACGCATATCGTGTTTCAAGAATTGTTCCTTCTTTGCTATTGCTGTCGGTAACAAGCGGATGCGATACGAGTGAATCGCAGCGAAACAATCGATATGTCAGGACCAATTTCGAGATATATCGCATGCAGAGAGGCACGCTCAAAAACTCCATAGTAGTTTATTTAAAAAAAAAAAAACATACTATCATGAATTTTTTTGAACAGGGTTAACTTTTAATTAATACTACTGGACCAAAGCATCATTTACAATTTATTTTAAATTTTCTACTATTGTAAACATAAACGACCTAGTACTGTTCCAAATGTTCGTAGGAAGTTTGTGTCTTCGATTACACAGAACATTTTTCTAAGCAGAAAATGACCGGTCTCCATCAACTGAGGTAACTAGGCAGTATTTGAATTTGGCTGCTATGTTGGCTCTTATTGTTTCTGGTAAAAGTTCACCTGTCCCATTAATAAAACCATCAATTTGGCCCAAGAGTTCAAAGCCTGGGTTATTGGTTAAAATGTGTTCACACTTTTCTTTAAGTTTTCTTGGGAATACTTCCGGCAATTAGGAGTTCAGTAGAATAATTTTATCCATTAACTGCATAGATTCATTCAACGCCAAACCTTGGACTTCAAGATTTTTAATACTTGCAGGTATATGAAAAAAATGTGAGCTAATCACAGCAATGTCGTTTTTAATACCATAATCATTAAAAGCGTCCTTGCACTGGCAAACTGCACTATCGAAGTCGTTTACTACCCCTATAATGGCCTCGAAATGTTCATTGTAAAACAACACAGCTTTGACCCACGCACCCCAACGAGTTACCACTGGTTCGGGAGGTAAAGGCACATTTGGTAGTTTTTCTTTGTAGGTCTTGATGCGAGCAAGAGCCTTTAGAAAAACTTTCTTTGTGGATGAAATCAGTTTATTTACATTCAAAAACGTGGAACGTACTTCTTCGGCAAGGCGATGTACTCCACGAGCAAAGCATTTCACATGAATCAAATTGGGATAAAATACTCGGAGGGCTTTTCCTGCTTTGATCATACAGGGAGCAGCATCTGAAATAAACTCAAACACACTTTCATCAGCAGAAGATTCTGGAAATATTTTTCTAATTCCCTCATTCACAGACCTGGCGATCGTAGAATGATTTACGTTTTCAAGTTCTTTGCAGGCCGCTAAATAGGAAGAAGAAGGTTCTTCTTTTAAAGAATCCACAATTAAATTTGCAGTAAAAGCCAGCAGTGTCTGTAGTTTTTTCATGTGAAATCCACATAATGCTGTCCTTGAGTTCATTGCGGATTTGTTCCGAAACATTTATGTAAATTGTCGGTATGTAATTTTTACGCAATGTTGACTGATTTAAGCAATATTTGCGCAGGAAGCCTTTGAGGATAGGGTTTGTAAGTCTGTGAAGACGAATATTGCTTGCAATGAATGCTCCACATAGATCAATGTTAAACCGGCTTTTTTGGTTACCTTTGGACAAATCCTGCTACTGCAAAAAAATGGTTCAAATGGCTCTGAGCACTATGGGACTTAACTTCTGAGGTACTTAAACCTAACTAACCTAAGGACATCACACACATCTATGCCCGAGGCAGGATTCGAACCTGCGACCGTAGCGGTCACGCGGTTCCAGACTGAAGCGCCTAGAACCGCACGGCCACACCGGCCGGCTGGTATGACATGCCGCCGCGCTGACCACTCAGCAACCAGGGGCGGACAGCTCAGTAATAAGTTTCCTCCAATAAAAATTTTCGTCAGTGTATTTCAGAATGTCTTGGGAAAGGAGATGCATTATCTACAGTTATTCCTAATTTAATTTTAGAAAAGACGGGCAGACAACACCAAAAATTAGACCAAGCAGGAACAAAAGTGGATAATAACACAATAAATCAGCTTGCATATGCGGACAATGTTGATCTAATAAGTGACAGCAAAGAGGACTTGAAGCTCATGACCTTACAAAGATGTTGCAATGAAAGCGGGGTTACAAATAAACAAGAAGAAAACTGTGCATGAGGTAGAGAACAAGGCGCCCAATGATCAAATCCTATTGATAATTAATGGATTAACTTCTAAAAGAGTTGACATATTTAAATATCTGGGAAGCATTTTTAGCGAGCAGAATAGAATGGAAATTAAGACTAAGGATCGCAGCGGCAAACAGATCATTATTTTGGTTTGTGGAACGTGCTGTGCAGTAGAGCAGTTTCGAGAGGTTTTAAAATCAGACTATACCAGAGTATAATTCTCCTGGTATCTCTATATGGCTGTGAAACATTTACATTAAGAAAAACGGATGAACAAAAATCTGCTAGTCTTCGAGAAAAAGATATTAAGGAAAATATTTGGCCCTAAGTTGGACACCAGT
This sequence comes from Schistocerca piceifrons, assembly GCF_021461385.2. Classification (NCBI taxonomy): domain Eukaryota; kingdom Metazoa; phylum Arthropoda; class Insecta; order Orthoptera; family Acrididae; genus Schistocerca; species Schistocerca piceifrons. Next base: position 138,653,724 of record NC_060141.1, on the reverse strand, counting down.
CACAAGTATGGATGATATGAAAAAACCAGGAACTGCAACTCGCAAGATGATATTATCCAAAGGTCAAAGAAAAGGAGATTGATGTGGACTGTACTGCTAAGTAGGATGGAAGAGGAAAGACTACCGCAGTAGCGTTCTCAGGATCTGTGGAAGACAGAAGGGGGCGAGGGAAGCCACGAACAAGATGGAAGGCTGGTACCAACAGGGATGCGGAGGCGATGGGCCGGAGAAGAGGAGAAAGGGGCACGAAGGCCAGGAACAGAAATGCTTTGTGGAGGAATCTAGAGAAGGCATATGGTCCTCCAGGCCAAAGCGACTGTTAGGAAGAAGAGGAAGGAGAAGAAAAAGAAGAAGAGGAGCCACCTGAGACCTCGACTCCTTCCTAACAAATTGCTCGGAAAATAACGATGAACAACCTCCGAAATTTTGTCATTGGTGTTCACGTTGTGTGTACAAATGAATTGGTGCATGTAAGTGACTGTCATAAGCGACAGCATGAGCTGGCCGTCGCAACATAGCGAAATACCAATGAGGAGCATAGTGGGTTGGCAACCTGAGGGCTGCAGAAAGGGTTCAAAGCCATTACCTGAGGCTGAGTTTGTTGTCTATGCACCAGGCTGAGCTCTCTGGGGAGAGGGCGAGGCAGAGCTCTGTAAGAGTGTTTTGTCGGAAAACTCTCAGGTACGACATCTAAAGTTGATGGCTCCAACTTGTGAACGGGCTGGCCATTGCATCCTTCGGGAATCAAGTTCTATATAATCCGTTAATGCTGCCAAAAATCTGGGCACCCGTTATTATTTGTATCGATGAGACTAGACTGACCACAATTTCTTTTGACAAAAGTGGGATTTTCATTCCTTTTCTTGGGCAAAAAGTGGTACAACTTTTAGTCTCTCGTTAAATATTGGTATCAAGTCTAACATTTGCTTTTCTTCTGAAAATGTAACCTTTAATGATATGAGTAACGGTGACAAGTGTACAACAAAATAAATATTGGAAAAACTCTGTAAAGACGAACATTTCAAGTTTTCAGAAATTTACTTATTAAGAAATGTAACATTCGCAGTATAGAATGTAAGAAGACATACAATAACAATCATCATAAAAAAGTTTTGAAAGAACGTAAGGAATTTATGTTCTTACGAATTCCATACTGCAATAATATTTCTTTGAAGATGGTAGTTTCATTCAGCAACGCAGGTTTGCCTAATGGGCATGAGCAGAAATCAGTACAGTTGTAATTACTGGAGCTGAAACAGGTCAGTAAAATACACATAACACTCCTCACACTAAATCTATTCCTCTGATCTGTCCATTGGGACCATAGCAAGTTCAAAACTTAGTTTTTTTAAAATCGATAGCTTATAGTTTATCCGGTTTCGAAATATTTGAAATCAGTCCTTTGAAAATCGGGACAAGCCGCTAGCCTTTTTTTTTTTTTTTTTTTTTTTAAAGTGTCGGGAGAAATTTTTGAGGCTCAAAGAAGGGACAAGCCGCTAGCTTTTTTTTTTTTAAAAAAAAGTGTCGGGACAAGTTTTTGAGGCTCAAAGAAGGGACAAGCCCGATTAATCAGAAGGTATGCGCCCCTAGATGAGACCAGCTCATCGACACTTACAACAGTCTATATTGTCTAAGTTACGGCGAATAAATTAAATATAGCATTCCATACAGAAGTATAGACGTACATTATGTCAAACGTAAGCTACATCTGACCAACGAACCATTAAACGATTCAGACATTACATCACGATTTAAAAGTAAGTGATATGCAAATTAAACCACAATGTGCTAGTTGTGACATGTATAAGTACATGGAGTAAATCGACAACACAATCTAAGGGGGCATATAGCGTATCTCCTTATTTTGAAATGTTATAATGTAAGATTGATTTTATGCTACAATTAGCACCTAATTTAAATGACGACTAGTAAAACTGACTGTAATTCAAAACCGGTATGAAATATGTTAAATTTGACAGTGCTAATGAAAAGCCCATATAAAGCCACTTCAGAATGATTCGCCCTATTTATCAGTAGAATAAAGGACACATCTTTTTGCTTTGTTTGATGTGCTTTTATAGCTTGTTAGATTTACAATTTTACTGATTATAAAGGAACCAGGGTGTAAGATCTCGAAATGAGAAGCTTGAAAAGACAAAAAAAACCGTTTTATTAGGCTTACTGTAATGAGTGCCTAAATTTTAAGTGAAAGGCATTTCTCTAAATTTAACACTGGTCGGCTGAAGCAAGTAAACAGTGAGGAGGAAGTGGTATGCGTTTTGGTTTCGCACTTGGAGGAGCACATACTATGTCTGTGACATTTGAGGCGTTCGGCCCTGGGAGTAGGTAATATTCCGGCAGTATAAGACATGCGGTGGATCACAATATAATTCAACTTCGAAATGTTCGTTTTTGTCGCGCACATGAATCTGAAATTTACTCGAGAAATGAATGTAATAGAGGCAATGGACTCTAATGTTGTGCCCCAGCTTTCATATTCTGAAGATTCTGAAGAGATTGTTTGGGTTCAGCCACAGATAGAAAACGATATCTGAACTTTCTGACAATACTTCCACATTTTGATGTAGTATTTGAATGGAGTTCTCGCTGGGAGTTGTGCAGGAGTGGGTTCAATGTTACAAAGAATTTATTAAACGTAAAATATTCTTCTTGACAATCGAGAAATGATGACAAACAAAACTTAATTTGCAGCCCAGTACAGTCCTTTAAAGCAGGGCTCAACAAGAGAATAACAGCATAAAATACCTTTAACACAATGAAAATGAAATTAAAATAGACTTAGCCCCAGCAGATAGATTCGGGCGAACAAAGATAATAGTTTACAAAATATGGCTCCAGGCCACAGGCAAAAAAATTAAAATAAAATTAACTTCTGCAGTTAACCTCGAGACAACAAAGTAGAATTCTTAATCAACGTACTTACGTTCTTTTATGTCGCGAATTATTCGTGTAGTACTAAAGGCTGCAGTTGTTTGCTAATGCCGTGAGAATGCTTTTGTGCTTGAAGTGAAGCCTGTGTTAGCTGGTGGTTCTAATCTCTCTGAAGACGAGAACTGCACCTCTACTGTGACAGAGCTATAAGCAGCCAGATCGACAACCCGTAAAGAAATCTTAGGAAACCTTCTCTCTTGTAAGTCTGCTTGCTACAGTGATTCAGTACCCTGCAGAGCTATAGGTGAAAAACTCGCAGAGTTGCATATCTGTTAAGGCATGCTTTTTCTGCTTCTACCGAGATAATATTTACCTTTTATTTATTTACACAATTTTGTTGACTAAATTGTGGCACTGAATAATATGTTAACTGGTTTTCGTTATTTGTATACTCACACTTCTTCATTTCCATACCTTTGTGGTTGATATGTAATTTTTCTTTAGCATGGCTATGGACTGCATGTAGATACAGACCGTTCCGAGATCAAAAGTACCGGTAAATAATCTCTTGCTAACTCTTGACGATTTGGGCCCTGCGGTATCACGGACACTTTATTTAATTAAAAATGATTTCGCCGTAAGATTATCACGATGAACCGTTATTGTTTTGTATTGCCACAATAAATTTTATAATGTTTATTTTGTTGATTTATTGAACACAAGAGATAAAAGTACGACAGAAATTAATCATCAGTGATGCGGAGAGTTCAAAAAGTCTCTCCGGAGTGCCTTATGATTGTTAGCAGCGCGTGTCGTATGATTGTTCGCCTGCCTGGATTTTTCAACGAAACAACAAACGCACAACGATACTGCAGTGATATTCTGTACCCATTCATATGAGAACTTGTGTTAAGTGAAATACTGAACGGTTATTTTCAACAAGATGGTGCAACCGCGCATACAGCTCGAGTTTCAATGTCACTGCTTGCTGATGTTTATGGTGATCGCATAATTTCACAAGGACTTTGGCTTCCGCGATCGCCTGACCCAACACCACATGACTTTTTCTTCTGGGGTGCAGCGAAAGCAACTGTCTATAAAAACCGTCCAAAATCCATCGATGAACTGAAAATTGCAATAACCACTTTCACTGCTTCTGTTACAGAAGAAGTGTTACAGCTTGTGTTTGGAAACATGATTAGACGAATTGAATTGTGTATTCAACAACAGGGGGGACACTTTCAACATTTAATGTGAAAATTTGTAAGTAAAAATGAATATTCAATAAATTGCTGACTTGGTTCAAATGGTTCAAATGGCTCTGAGCACTATGGGACTTAACATCTATGGTCATCAGTCCCCTACAACTTAGAACTACTTAAACCTAACTAACCTAAGGACATCACACAACACCCAGTCATCACGAGGCAGAGAATTAATAACTTGTATTTCATTGAGTTTCATTTCGGTATATTCACTGTGACATACGTGCCGTATGTCTTTTGCTTTTCGTTCGTCCACTGTCGGTTTGTTTCCTATGCCGGTATCGACAGCACACCAGCTTTGTTTACTTTTGAGAATCCCGTTTATTCTTTGCGACCAGTGACAGTAATTATCTTCCTCCAAAACTTCGATTTTTCGCTCATCCGCCATGTGTGTACTGTAAATATATCGCACAGTAAGAGAAAGAAAAACTTTTCGTTCCTATATTGTCCCGCCTGTTTTCGAGGAATCACTTTCACGTTGATTTCGTAATATCGCTTACGAATCCTCTTCGCAATCCGCAAAAGAGAAAATTTTCGGTACTCACGGTTTCTCAGCGTTTCGAATGATTTTCCAGCCTGTCTTCATTTAGATAGCACCTATACTCCCTGTCTCAGTGAGTCGGTGATGATGAGCCCGTAAAATGTTAATCTTCTTTTGAGCGTGGCAGGGAACACAAACACATACACAGCACGTCATACTTGAAAGAATGTATTTTGACATGACACACATACATGGGTAGAAGCCCGGCATTTTCAACAAATCATAACAAAAGTAATGATATATCAAAGATCATACAAGAAAAATAGTCCACATCATAGGCAAAAAGGAATGTTAGGGGTTTACGTCCCGTAAACATCAATGTCATTAGATGCGGAGCACTAGCTCGATTTGTTTCAAGGATAGGTAAGGAAATTGGTTGTGCCCTTTCAGAGGAACCAGGAACTCCCGCCTGCTGGTGCCTGCAGAGTCTAAGTCCCTTATCAGCGCGCTACGTAAGCAAGGTCACCCGTTCCCTATATAAGCGGCTAACAATCATAACGGCACTGCGGAGAGACTTTTGAACACCCACAGCAATATACCACACATCATATGCTGCGTGAGCAGTGGTCACGAGGCTACTGTTGCTGCATGGTTTCACTCGGATTACAGAAGATGTTTAGCATGGAAAATGAAACTACACAAATTCATAATTTTATGGTTGCCACGAGAGTGCCGCAACGAGTGCTTCAGGTCACAGCGCACGGTGCAAAGCGTCGCCATCACCTGGACGGACGGCGGCTAGTCGTTTGCTAGAGTACAAGGAAACTCTCAAGCAGATATTGTTTTAAACGGGAGAGGCAGCCGCGCGCTCTTTCGCGGAAATGTTTCTGGAAAGTTACGCTATGGTTGGAAGGTTAAGATGTAAAGAAAATTACCTTTACGGTTCCATCAAACATACTTTTAGCAAACGAAATAGAGTTTGCAAAGTAAAGAAAGTAGTGTGCTCGAACTGTCGATTAATTGAGTTGCACCTTACACGCCGTCTAAGGTGAATCTTCAGTGATTAGGACACGCCCATCTAACGTAAGCGGATGTGCTACTGTGCATTTTATTGCGTCATGTGATTTTTATGACTTAACAATCGCCGCGCGGGATTGGCCGAGCGGTATAGGGCGCTGCAGTCATGGACTGTGCGGCTGGTCCCGGCGGAGGTTCGAGTCCTCCTTCGGGCATGGGTGTGTGTGTTTGTCCTTAGGATAATTTCGGTTAATTATTGTGTAAGCTTAGGGACTGATGACATTAACAGTTAAGTCCCACAAGAGTTCACATACATTTGAACGTTTTTGAACTTAACAATCATCTGAGAGCGCTACATAGAAGGACATGGCCATGTGTACAAGGTAAACCAGTTGTAAACAAAGAAATATTTATGCGATCTTGCCTTTAGAAAATTTTTACCAATAAATTTTAATGTATTAGGTTGGCAAATAAGTTCGTAGCGTTTTTGTTTTGCATGTTCGTATTCTGGGTGCTATGGGTTTATTTGAGTCTATCTGTTCAAAGACAGACATATGAGCCGATGGTGGAAATTGAGCTGTGAATTGATTTTTGTAGGAAATTGTATGCTGAATGGAATGATGCTAATTATTTGTGTCAGATCCGGACATAAATAAATGAAAATGAACAGTAGTAGCTCAGACAAAAAGGTGGACATACCACAGCGGACACTTGATTATGAACCTGCCACATATCTGGATTTCAACAAGTGACCGGCTAAACCTGTCATGGCGGCTACTATTATTAGCTTGTTTCTGTGTAAACATTCTCTTCAAACGATTCGGTTTTAGTAACAGTCAATTAAAAATGGAATCTTCACTAGAAGAAGCAGCTCCAGATGTGGCACGGATTTCCACATCGGACCCAGAGAATTGGAAAAGCATATCAAAAGAAGCAAAGGTAAGCTGTTACGGACTGTCTTGCTCTACAGCTTAACACATAGTGCAAGTAATTATTGTGCTTTTGTTTAGCACATTTACATTAAAACAGTAGTTGGTAATGGATTTTTGGCCTTTCTGCAGGCATTCAGCAAATGGTCCGCCTTCGTATCCCCCATGGAGCCACCGAATGGGATTCCAATGTAGTCTGCTCACTATGTAGGATACTAAAGACTTTCACGGTTCCTTTTATGCAGTCCTTGATAAAGGGAAGCATGATCCATTGTACATGCCCAGCTTATGTACCACGACCCTGCTCAGTAGCACTTATAAGACTTGGAAACTTTCAATTTAAACCAGTTTACGTAAGTATATTCAGAGGGGATAGAAGTTGATGTTAGATCAAAACAGTACGTTGTTGTAACTAGGAACAAATACAATTGTTTTAGATTAATATTGAGGAAAAAAGGTAAGGAGTGGTACGCGATAATGTTTTAGAGTGATATTAGGAGATTATCTACCGGTTAGACGACAGTAAGTTTTCAGAAATAACCAGTTAAGGTGCTATCGACAGATTGTAGGTTAATATAAAGTTTCTTCGTGAGAGCAAACACTCAAGATTGTGTGCAAGTTTCGATCTCTTAAAAATTTCCGTGATTATTTTGTCACCTGTTACGTTTTCTGTCGCTAGAATAGGGCTGATCACAGTAAGAACCGGTTGTAGAAACTACACTTACGGGCTTGGTTAATACTTTTTCCATTGCAGTATAGGCTCATAATTATTACCATGTAGACCACCACCATTATTGAATGGTCAATGTGCCAGAATGTCGTGCGGAGACTGGGTGTTGTGTTGTCTTCATTATCATTTCCTCCTCACCGACACGCAAGTCACCGAAGTGGCCTCAATTTTTTAGACTTGCCCCATGCGACTGGTCCACTCGACGGGAGGCCCTAGCCACACGCGCATTTCATTTCATTTATCACTATATATATCGACTATATATTTCAGACTAGTTTTCTTCTTTTCACTATAGCGTCCTGAGAGTCAAATTAAGGTAAGAGCAGCTGCTCAGACTTTAAAAACTTACAGCCCTACATTTGGTATTAATGGTGCTAAATCATGAGTTCTAATTAGCAACAACAAATGAAGACGCCATGCCTCTGGGAAGTTATTTATTCAGTTATAAGCTTAATGAGAAGAGACAGGACAGCTAACGAAGATATGTGGCTGTGACACTATAGATAATAAACAGCAATGAAAACGGAAGCAATTTAAGGATAAACGCTATGGAAAATTGGAACACTTGAGACTTGCTCCATGAACTTAAATTAGTAATATTAGTTGTTATTGCAGTCTTCAATCCAAATGCGTTTGCTACAGCTCTCCAAGCTAGTCTCTTCTGAGCAAATATATCAAAGACATACATCTCTGCATAACTACTGCATCCTACACCTATTATAACTTGATCAGCGTATTCAAGCAATTCTTTACATTTTTCCTGCCCAGATTGCCTGTTCCTTGATTCTTCTGGACGTTTGTTCAGCCCGTTCTTTGTTGTCTTCGTTGTATGCACGTTGCTGTTATGGATGAGGTGGACGATTGGCATGTTTTCTGGTTGTTAAAGTGATCGAAAGATTAAATGCATACACATTTCCAAAATATGAGTGTATTTCTCCATGTCCATCCTACATGAAACCTCAATAAATTCCCCAATTCCAGTTGCAGTGATCCAATCGCAAACAGCAGTGCTTATACTTTCACTCCGTGCTGTTGCCACAACGCGATTTGGAAAGCAGCTAACGTAACTGGGTCTGCCATCCTTGGGATGACACTAATTTTTTGGTTGTACCATAGTGTCATGTTACTAAGTCTTTACCAGCTAGTAATTACTGCAGAAAGAATGCTATGCGTTCTTCCATACAGCGATTTTTTTCTGGGTTTTGGTAATGTTAATTAGTAGCGTGAAGATGTATGAGTACACTGCTCTCACTTACTGGCAAATCGAAGTTTCTCTCGACTTCCACTTGTGAAAAAATGGGTTTTCGATGCTGCCACCTAAAAATTTTTATACCTTTTTGCCTTTTTTGGTAAGTACAGTATTATTCGCCCTCCTCTTGATTTTGTTATTGTAACGTAGCAGTATTTTGCACCTTACCGTAATATCCTAATTGTTGCAAAGACGAGTTAGATATCGGTTATTATGTTATTTATCAGGCAATCAGCCTATTGAAATTAATATAGGGAGTATCAGACGGCATAAGATGCGTATTAACTTTAAGAAATTCGCATGTTGCATGAAGTCGGGGTTCAGGTGATATTTTCACGGAGTTTGGCTGGATCGGACGAGCGGCACTGCTCAAAGGCAGGGCAGAGGGGTGCGGAAGTTTACAACCGACCATTACGAGTTGGCATGCGAAAGCGTCTCACTGGGGGAGACGCGCCGCCGGAGCAGGTAGGCACCCATTGCGTGGGGCCTTTGAGGGACGGCGCCTCGTTGGCGCTGGACGTTACGCCGACGCCCCTATGTCGAGATGAGCTGGCGCCTAAGGGAGCCTTCCCACGAATCTTAAAGTTTTCTGGGGATTTCTATGAAACGCGGTTAAGCTAGTGCAATGACCTTTTCCCGCGCGAGGGCGAACAGAGAGACACGATTGTTGGGTTCAATTTTGAACGGAGTTTCAGTTTGTTCCAGAACATTTTAGGTGCAGTAAGGCGCAGAATGTTTTAATTGGCTGGAAGAAGCCAGGAAATAATAGTGGGAGCGAACTGTGCTGGTCTAGAGCCAAGGGATTGGCCAGCTCGAAAAATAGCGTGGGAATGCTAATTTTTGCAGAGGAAAGCTTTTGGAGCTGTTATCGGGGAGAAGCGTCTTAGCTCCTGTAGCGAGCGGACGTCGTGCTTTCGGCTCTGCTGTAGGAGAGTAAATTCTTTTCAGTGTGTTGTGCAGGATTTGAATAAGTCTGCCAGTTGCAACTGAAACTAGTATTCAGTTAGGGGTACTGTCATGTTTTACTGTTAGAGACAGGCTGATTCCGCTAATTACGGTTGGGAATACTGTTTAACAGGAAGCAGACAGGAGCAGAGCAATTTCCTTGAACCACACTTTATTAAAGACGTTACTGGATTCCGCCTTTGGGCTGGTGAGTCCCGTCTTAACAAGTGCGAGACGATTGGAAAGAAAGCAGAATTAACTTTTGAATAGGAGTTTACGAACAGGAAGCCTGTTTGCGAAAATAAATTCATTTTGTTGCAATTGAGGCTCCTCGACGACGCAGACGACGCTTGCTGACCTGTCCACGATGGTGCATTTGGTAACGTGATGCTCAGTTTCGGCATTTAATCCGATATTACGCACGCCAGTGATTACCAGAGCTCAGTTTTCCAGCCACGCTCTTATTGAGAATTTGTTAGTTGCAGTAGGTTCGTCTGTCGTATTTTATGCCGTCTGACAAGGGGAGAGAGTAGAAAATAACAAGTACAGATGCGTTATCCGACCTTAGGGGTTAGTTTTGGAATTTAAGGGCCATCGCCATTACTAGCTTAATTTTATCACTTATAAATGTATGTCACTGTTCAGTTTGATGTTAGGTTGTTGTTCAATAAATGTGTTCAATGCTATCCTTGTTTGTTTAGTAGTGATCTGTTCCCTGAACACTATTTAGTTATTAAATATTAATCAAAATTAATGAAGAGGCAGTTATAATTAACAGGTTGGTTCTCATAACAGGCCTTCAGCCAGAGCCAACGACCCGATCCAGTAGGCAAAATGAACAAGAAAAAGCATTCTTGTTAAAACCCCCCAACATTTGGCTGACCCGCCTAGGGTCCCTAATCAATCAGTTATTGAAAGAAACCCCTTCCAGTATTACCTCTGAGACACCAGCTGTTTCTGCAGCACGAGCGATGGGCGACCGTATTCCCTTGTACAGATATTGTGGCCCGCAGCTACCTGATATGAGGGAGGCATCTTTGCAAGAAAAAAAAACTATCTCGTTTTTTGTTTTTTCGTCTTCATCTAGCTGTCGACCCAACACATATCTTATGCTCAAGGGCATCCGCAGGGGCAGTGTTGCAGCTAAACTGGCGGTGCGTTTTGTCATCGGTGCAGCACAAATGAGTAACATGTTATTCATAGCTGTTAATGTCACAGAGATTACTAGCGCCTGTGCACGAATGTCTTCAGGGCAGATGTGTCACAGTAGCAAAAAGAACAACAGGACTTTAGATAAATCACGTTTAATCATAATGCGTTCCAACAGCATTTAAAAAAGTGGTCCGTGCTATGTTTACAGATGATTTTACAAGTAGAGGGGTCACGAATGAAGTAATGACCAGGTAATTAAGAGTAGGATAGTAATTGTCGATCTCGTATATTCTGCTAATACCATTCACATTGTTATAAAGAATCAGATAATATGTAAAAAAAAAAGAAAAGAAAAACAGCGATGACAAGTTTGGAGGAGAAAGTGATGTGTATCGTGATTGACAGCCATAGGAATCCTCCCATTGATTTTAGTTTAACGTGGTTTCGCAAAGTTATGTATCTACGTACGTAGTCTTTAACCGTATATTGTCACCCATAAGATTTTGTCAGGACTTAATTTATTTCCTTTTCTTTGCCATTTGGACGAATAAGAGGGTAGCTTCTGTTATTGCAGGCACATTAAACGACACTAGCAAATTGTCTTCTAAGGCGTAGTTCTCACCGAGGCTCAAAAATGGCTCTGAGCACTATAGGACTTAACATCTGAGGCCATCAATCCCCTAGAACTTAGAACTGCTTAAACCTAACTAACCTAAGGACATCACACACATCGATACCGGAGGTAGGATTCGAACCTGCGACCGTAGCAGTCGTGCGGTTCCGGAGTGAAGCACCTAGAACTGCTCGGCCACCGCGGCCGGTCTCCCACCGAGGTGACACGACACAGTGCAACAAGGGTCGTGTGATGCGACAGCTCTCCTAGCGACATTCGTGCTCCCATAGGAGCAGTCATTACATTTTACTGCAAACTTTTCAAAATTGCAGACTGTTTTAATTACTTCCGATGTGTAACAATAACTATGGGCAGAACTGAAAAGAAAACCAGTTCGTTATCAAGTTGTGATACCAGACTATAAGAAACAAAAATAATTTTGTTTACCTAAAGGTTTCCTCAAAATCGAATGAGGATGGTTGCGCAACAGTGAACATGCACAAATCCCAAAACAGTGGTTTAATTTTTTTTTACGCGAAAAGTAAAAGTTTTTCTCAGAAACTAACTTCAGTGGCGGATGTGGCACTGCTTCATCTATTGTACACAATACAGTTTTTTTCTGAGACACATCAGATGACTTGAAATTTCCCTCCTCGTGTATCATACGATATAGATGCATGGGTAAGCAACACTCCGTGTTGCGCTGGGCGATGTGACAGAGGATCGTATCGGTGTTGCATCGCTGTCATCGCAGTTTTAACCAATTGAGTCCCAGCCGCTACGTTTCTTCGCGGTCCACCGATGCGAGTTGCCTCTGCATCTTATCACGAGTCGTATCGCGTGTCGTATAGCCTATCAAACAATGTTGTTTCGCATCAGTTAGACTCTCATCATGTTGCTGTTGTGGTCTTCAGTCCTGAGACTGGTTTGATGCAGCTGTCCATGCTACTCTATCCTGTGCAAGCTTTTTCATCTCGTAGTACCTACTGCAACCTGCATCCTTCTGAATCTGCTTAGTGTATTCATCTCTTGGTCTCCCTCTACGATTTTTACCCTCCACGCTGCACTCCAATGCTAAATTTGTGATCCCTTGATGCCTCAGAACGTGTCCTACCAACCGGTCCCTTCTTCTTGTGAAGTTGTGCCACAAACTCCTCTTCTCCCCAATTCTATTCAATACCTCCTCATTAGTTATGTGATCTACCCATCTAATCTTCAGCATTCTTCTGTAGCACCAAATTTCGAAAGCTTCTATTCTCTTCTTGTCCAAACTATTTATCGTCCATGTTTCACTTCCATACATGGCTACACTCCATACAAATACTTTCAGAAATGACTTTCTGACACTTAAATCTATACTCGATGTTAACAAATTTCTCTTCTTCAGAAACGCTTTCCTTGCCATTGCCATTCTACATTTGATATCCTCTCTGCTTCGACCATCATCAGTTACTTGCTACCCAAATAACAAAACTCCTTTACTACTTTAAGTGTCTCATTTCCTAATCTAATTCCCTCAGTATCACCAGACTTAATTCGAATACATTCCATTATCCTCGTTTTGCTTTTGTTGATGTTAATCTTATACCCTCCTTTCAAGTCACTCTTCCAAGCCCTTTGCTGTCTCTGACAGAATTACAACGTCATCGGAAGACCTCAAAGTTTTTATTTCATCTCCATGGATTTTAATACCTATTACGAATTTTTTCTTTTGTTTCCTTTGCTGCTTGCTCAATAAACAGATTGAATAACATCGGGGAGAGGCTACAACCCTGTCTCACTCCCTTCCCAACCACTGCTTCCTTTTCATGCCCCTCGACTCTTATGACTGCCATCTGGTTTCTGTACAAATTGTAAATATCCTTTCGCTCCCTGTATTTTACCCCTGCCACCTTCAGATTTGAAAGAGAGTATTCCAGTCAACATTGTCAAAAGCTTTCTCTAAGTCTACAAATGCTAGAAATGTAGGTCTGCCTTTCCTTAATCTATCTTCTAAGATAACTCGTAGGGTCAGTATTGCCTCACGTGTTCCAATATTTCTACAGAATCCAAACTGATCTTCCCCGAGATCGGCTTCTATCAGTTTTTCCATCGTCTGTAAAGAAAATCGCGTTAGTATTTTGAATCTGTGACTTATTAAACAGCCGGCCGCGGTGGTCTCGCGGTTCCAGGCGCGCAGTCCGGAACCGCGCGACTGCTACGGTCGCAGGTTCGAATCCTGCCTCGGGCATGGATGTGTGTGATGTCCTTAGGTTAGTTATGTTTAAGTAGTTCTAAGTTCTAGGGGACTGATGACCATAGCTGTTAAGTCCCATAGTGCTCAGAGCCACTTATTAAACTGATAGTTCGGTTATTTTCACATCTGTCAACACCTGGTTTCTTTTGGATTGGAAATATTATATTCTTCTTGAAGTCTGAGGGTATTTCGCCTGTCTCATACATCTTGGTCGCCAGATGGTAGAGTTTTGTCAGGACTGGCTCTCCCAAGGCTGTCAGTAGTTCTAATGGAATGTTGTCTACTCCTGGGGCCTTGTTTCGACCCAGATCTTTCAGTGCTCTGTCAAACACAGTATCATATCTCCCTTTTCATCTTCAAATACATCCTCTTCCACGTCCATAATTGTGTCCTCAAGTACATCGCCATTGAATAGACGCTCTATATACTCCTTCCACCTTTCTGCTTTCCCTTCTTTGCTTAGAACTGGGTTTCCATCTGAGCTCTTAATATTCATATATACACACTCTCATCATATAACTCTGAAAACGTGACATGAAACAGCAAGTAAGCATGGGACATTGACAGAGAGCAGTAAAGGGAAACGATTCACAGCGCCGCACAATGGACAGAGAAAGAACATAAACTCACCATGAAAAAGCTGATTTCATTTTTTGAAAGGCAGGTCTGTTGTTTTAAGCACCGTTGTGGGTTAGTAAACTTTGCAGACAAACTAGACCGAAAACAAAGGGCGCAATTCATACAAGTGGCATAATCAGAAGCGTGGCCTTCGCGTAAAATTGGACATGTTTGACTTAGCTGTGCACAGGTGTTTGTCCGAGGAAGGAGTGCATGCATGTTCTCCTTTTTTCTGAAAGGCAGTGGGATACAGATTCATGCCCCGAACAGCAGCGACACCTGCTGTGTTTCAGACAGAGTCAACTCCGCGCGTCATCAAGTGGTTAGTCACAGCCTACTGCGAGTACACATCTCCAAATTTTTTTAGATGAAACAGTGATATTTGTGGATTACAAGATAACATCTAGATCAGTCCGTGCATGGCAGTCCACGGTACCAGTACGTTCCAAAAAGCCTCGCGTTTATATGTGAATTTTCAGGGGACGTATCTCTGGTTCTTTTAATCACAGAGATAGGTGGACAAGTGTTTCGGATAGCCTAGCGACTATCTATTTACCTATCGAAAGAATGAGCATACTGTAACTATCCTACAGTGCAAGGTCCACATTTAAACATTACACACTTCCTTCAAACCAGGCAAATTGAGCAGATTGCTTGGTTCTTTTGCATTAGGTGTGGTCTAGGGTGGACCTTAGGCAGCTTCATGAGCGATTCCTAAGAAAACCACAAAAAACAATGATTTTTGGATACGAAAAGTACCTGTTGTGGAGATGGCCACTTCTATAATTTCTATTCGTGGCCGATCGTCGAAATTTTTACAATATGGCCCTAAGGGGATATTCTCAGGGGATATAGAAACTTCCTTCGATATAATTATTCGTCACCGAGATCCAGACGATCAAAGTTACCGTACTTATGCGGAAAATTGCAGAAAAAGGTATTTAGTCGTTTTTACACCATGGGCCGCAATTATCTAAATAACTAATCATAGCAAATTGCTCAAATTTTAGCTATACGTTCTTTAGACATTCATCTAGGAACGCCATTTTCCCACTTTCGAACGTCTGTAATTGTTATCAAGACAAACTCGGGATGCAATGATTTCTGGGTACCAAAGTTAGCAGTTATGCGGATGGCCACTTCGATAATTTCTATTCAGGGAAAAATCATCGAAATTTTTGCCATATGTTCTTAAGATGATGTTCTCGGAGAATACTTAAACTTTTTTTCTTATCATAATCCATTACCGAGATCCGAAGGTTCAAAGTAACCGTACTTATACTGTTATGCGCGTAAAATATGCACATAATATTCAGTCTGAGGCGTAAATGTTTTAACTGAGGTAGTGAACACATGTAAAGTGTTCTAGCGTCGTTCTGAGGTTACCAAACTAGTTACGTTCTTAGTAAGGATTTCTTTGTCAATAAAACTTTATGACACGTCGTCTCTGTATAATGGTTACTCCTCACCTATGCAAATATTTTAAGATACAAATCATAAGCCGAATGTTTTCAATTAATTAGATCAATGAGCAAAAAATTCACAAAAGATGTAAAACAAACGATTTTGAGTTAACCTAATAATGTGCGGAGGCTACTTATTTGCTATTTTTATGTGTCAAAGTATATAAATGTGTCGAAGTACGTAAACAAACAGTGAAAAATTTACTGCTCTCTACATTTCGTTTCATGCAAGAAACACTCTGCTGTAGCAGGCAAAAGAAGGGAACCAGGTGGAAAAAAGGAGAATATACTCATCCTATAGAGACCCTGACGGACAAAATTTTTGGTGGAAAGGTCGAATGAAAAATGAAGCTATTGTTTCTCCACTTTTGTGTCAGGGTCTTTAAAAGAGGAACATGCATGCCTTTTTTGTGTTCCGATAGGAGAACTCTTCCGCTAGTCATCAGCTTCCTGATCATGCTGCTGTTTGTGTGGTACCTCACGTCTCTATCCTCCCTCCCTTTGCAACCCCCGCCCGCTCCTCCCTTCCCACCACAATTAATAGTTTTGAGGAAACGCAATCCATCTATCGCCTCGCTGTCAACGTCGTCGGTGTTTCGGTGCTTTGAATGATCGTACCGCCGTGTCACTTCAAAGGCAATAACGTCACACGAATCATAAAATTTTTCACGAACTAGTTACTTGCTTTCTGACTGTGGTTAAAAGCGATGGGCATATTGTGGCTTACAAAATAGCTCAATAAAATTGGTATCATTTCTGTAGGTCGGCATTTTATTTTTCATTTATTAAATTAAAACTTTAGAGCTCTAACAGTCCCTTAGCGCCCTGGGAGAACGTAAAATTTAACACTCCGTCGATACGAAAAGAAAATTTGGTTTGTATAATTTGGTGTCTAAAAGGAAAACTGGTAAAGGATGAGAAATCTGGCGATACGTATTTACAAGACTAGCAGTTATGCAGCTGGCGGATTAAGTATATTTTTTATTTTGAGGTTACAGATGTTTCATAAACATAAGCTAGTACGTGTCAAATTTATCTTAAATGTAAAAGAGTACTGCAAATGTAGCAAATTAAACGGACAACAACATAAGAAACATGTGATTCCCTAATATGGCTATGATCGTGCACAAAGTACTTTTTCACCTACCCTAAACTACATGATAATCTTTGCCTCCATTGTCTGTGTGTAGAACAATATTGGCGCTGGATGTGCTCTGCTCTACTGCAAAGATTCTTTGACTAACGGCGACAGCATTGTATCATTAATGGAAGACACTAGAAAATATTCTGCAATTGTTGTCCAAAACGTTGCACGGTAAATATTCTACTCAATGTACGATCTTTTAGCCCATGTGCAGCAAAGGAAGAGGCAGACTGAGCTTTAGTATCACATTGAAGATTAGGCCATTAAAGATGGAGCTGAGATAAAGGAAGGAAATCGCCAGAATCATCCACTTTTACCAAAAGGTGCTTACAGATACTACGTAAAACCTAAAGGAGAGTGACCAGATAGGAATATGATCCATTAACCTCCTGAATATGTTCTGATGAAACGTAAAATGCAGTGACGGGTTCTAAATACAAGAGGTCCAAAAGACAGCGAATGCTGGCGGACGTATTGTTCCACAACCATGAGATCCAAAAGACAGTAGATGCAGGATGATGCTGTGTTCAACAGACTTGATATCAAAAACGCAGAAGATATAGATTGATGTCGTGTTCCACATACATTAGATCCAAAAGCCAGTAGATGTAGGATTATGCCCTCTTCAACTTCTGCATGATCCACAAAGCAGTAGGTGCAGGATGATACCGTATTCAACAGCTTTGAAATTCAAAAGTAGTAGATGAAGGCTGATGCAGTATACCTCGAGATCCAAAAGACAGTAGACGCGGGCTGATGCAATGCACGACAACTACAACATCCAAATGGCTGTAGATGCAGGTTGACGACGTGTTACACGTCCTTGTATTCCGAAAAATAGTAGAGGCAGGCTGATGCAGTGTTCCGCATCAAACTGATCCAAGTTGGGCTGATGATATGTTACACATTCACTGATGATGTGTTACACATTCATAAGATCCAAAAGGCTGTAGATGCAGGATGGTGGTGTATTCCACATCCTTGACATCCAAAAGGCAGTAGCTGCAGCCTGATACAGTGTTGCACATCCTAGACATCAAAAGGGAGTAGCTGCAGGCTGATGCAGTGTTCCACATTCTTGAGATCCAAAAGGCATAGATGAAAGCTAAGACTGTTTCCACATTCATATGATCCGAAAGACAGTATATACAGCTTGATGCAGTATTCCACATCCTTGAGATCCAAGAGGCAGTAGATGTAGGCTACTGCCAGGTTCCACAACTATAAGATCCAGATGATAGTAGATTTAGGCTGATTTTGTGTTCCACGCTTATGGGATCCCAGACGTGATAGATGCCTGCTGAAGCTGTGTTCCTCATCCTTGAAATCCAAAAGACAGTAGGTGCAGGCTGATGCCATGTTCCACATCCACGACATCCGAAAGTTAGTAGATGCATGTTAATGCTGTCCTACAGCCTTGAGATACAAAAGACAGCAGACG
Source organism: Schistocerca piceifrons (assembly GCF_021461385.2). Lineage (NCBI taxonomy): Eukaryota > Metazoa > Arthropoda > Insecta > Orthoptera > Acrididae > Schistocerca > Schistocerca piceifrons. Next base: position 138,635,549 of record NC_060141.1, on the reverse strand, counting down.
CAGATTGATGCTGTATTCCACGTCTGTGAGATCCAAAGGGCCGTGGAAGTTGGCTGATGTCGGATTCCACAATTCTGAGGTTCAAAAGGCAGTAGATACAAGCTTATGCCACGATCCACAACTATAAGATCCATATCGCAGCAGATGTGAACTGATACTGTGTCCCTCATCCACAGGATCCAAAATGTGGTAGATACAGGCTAACGCTATATCCCACAACCATCAGATCCAAAAGACAGTAGATGCAGCTGATCCCATATTCAACATCCTGAAATCCAAAATGCAGTAGAAGCATGTTGCTACGTACTGTGATTTAGAACTGTAAGATCCTAACGGCGGTAGATGGTAGGTTGATGCTATGTGTAAGTAGGCTGTTTAGGTTTTTTTATTGGTAACGCCACCTCTGTATGAAAATCACTGGCTGTGCTGTGTGCAGTCTGTGGCTGCTTTGCATTGTTGTAATACTCGCCATTGTAGTGTTAGGCAGCTGGCTGTGAACAGCGCGTAGCGTTGCGCAGTTGGAGGTGAGCCGCCAGCAGTGGTGGATGTGGGGAGAGAGATGGCGGAGTTTTGTAATTTGTCATGAACTGCTATATTTATATATGATGATATCAAGGTAAATACATTGTTTGTTATCTATTAATATCTTTCATTTGCTAACTATCCCTATCAGTAGTTAGTGCCTTCAGTAGTTTGAATCTTTTATTTAGCTGGCAGTAGTGGCGCTCGCTGTATTGCAGTAACTTGAGCAGCGAAGATTTTTGTGAGGTAAGTGATTTGTGAAAGGTATAGTTTAATGTTAGTCAGGGCCCATTCTTTTGTACGAATTATTGAAAGTCAGATTGCGTTGCGCTAACAAAATATTGTGTGTCAGTTTAAGCACAGTCATGTATAGTTGTTCAAAGGGGAAGTTTCATATGTCGACCCTTAGCCGAGGATACCTCACTGGAATCTTCTGATTTTTTTGTAGTTTGTGTAATTAGTGTAGATTTTATTTATTGCTAGCGCGTAATTGTAGAGAAAATCTCCTTTGTAGTTGCAGACTTTCATTGTTGTACAGTAAAACAGTTGTGGCATGCATGTAGATTTGCACCAAGTATTTCGCAGCTGCAATTAACTAGATATTATTTTCAGTGCTATGTTAATGTGTTCTCTTATTTTTGATCTTCAAATTGTGTTTTTCTGTGTTGTCGTGTGAAATACTGTGACAATAATGGCGTGTGAAAAACGTAATACTAGGCTCCAAAGTAAACTGAGAAATGACAGTGAAAATGAAAGCAGTGTGTTAGCGCCGCCGAGTAATGAATTAACTGATGTTCAAAGTAGTAATTTGGTAATTGTGCATAGGGAAATGGAGCGGGCTGCAAACAATGGTGTAGACAGTGAAACAGGTAGTGAACAGGGAAGCATTATCGATCGATCGGTCGGCAACAGCTCGCCTCAGGAATCCGAAATGACAGGACACAATTTCGCAAATACTGTAGATTCAGGTTTTGGGTCATCACCGTTTTCTCAAATAAGTCAAGACACATTTTCTGCTTGTCAAAATGTGAATGTTGCCGGTGCAAATGCACTGCCGAAAAGCGTAGAGAAACAGATTCCAGACACTAATACATTATTATTGCAATTAATGCAACAAATGGAACAAAATCAGAGACAAATGGGACAAAATCTTAAAAAGTTAGACACAGTAGAACAAAATCTTAAAAAGTTAGACACACTGGAACAAAATCAGAGACAAACACAGCAACAGCTTCAAAAGTTAGACTCATTGGAACAAACTCTTGAACAAACGCGTGAAGATTTAACTACTGAGTTACATAACATCGAATCGAAATGTCAAAAAGTCTGTAATGACGTAAAAACACAAATTTGTGAGCATTTTCAACCTATTTTTTCGCGTCATGAAAATGCATTACAGAATCATGAAGCAGCCATAAAAGAACTGCAAACTATTGTTCATGAAAATCACAACACCTTGCAAGCTAAAATTGACTCAGTTGCATCTACCGATTCGGTTACGCAACTTGCAAAAACTCAGGAAAACTTAAAGGACACAGTAGATTCGATTTCAACACAAATGGACACTCTGAAACTTGGTTCAGAAAAACACACTGAAGAAATAAGTACACTATCGGAGAAAGTAGCCGAACTTTTGGATCAGTTCACTAATTTATCTACAAAGGTAGATGATAATCTGATTGACGCAAGACCGGTAGTCTTTAATGACACAGAAGAGTACGAACAAATTAGGAAATTCAAACAAAATCAGAATCAAATTAATACACAACACCAAAGAGAAATCCGGGAAGTACAAGATCAGCTGACACAGGTAATACAAGAATTACGTATTTCAGAGGACACTCCCGCTCCAACACGGGAAGAGGGACTTAGAAATACGGAAAAGCCGCAAAATAATAACACAGGGCATTTCGGAAGTTATGAAAGAAATTGGCAAGGTGCACCGAATTTTGAAATGGAACCGCCGAAACGACGTAACAATGACCGATATGCGACTCGCCGACATGATGACTTTGACTATAAGCTGTTCATTACTACACGTAAATTCAAAACATTTAAGAATTCTGGCAACGACATTCATCCACAAGCATGGCTCCATCAATTCTCTCATTGTTTTCCTCCCAACTGGTCGTTAGAACACAGATTAGAATTTGTGTGGCTATTTAGAGAATGAACCAGCTGTAAGAATGCGATCGGTCATTCACGATTGTCACAGTGAAGGGAATTTTACCATGCCTTCCTCTCAGCATATTGGTCTCAAGCTACACAAGACCGAGTAAAACATAGCATCATGATGATGAAACACTTTGAACAATCTGAATTTTCCAGTCTTGTGAAATATTTTGAAGACATGTTGCATAAGAATCAGTATCTTTCAAACCCATACAGCCCCTCAGAACTCATCCGCATTTGCTTAATCAAACTGCCTGAACATTTACGACATATTATTTTGGCAGGACGTTGCAAAGACGACATTGAAGCATTTCAGGGACTCTTACAAGAATTAGAAATTGACACTGACAATCGCGGAATGCGAAACCAGGAACACAACAATTACAGGTCACATCCGTCGCAATTCCGCGATGAAAGAAATAATAACTGGACACGACAAGGCTATTCTCACAACACATATCATGACCAAAACAGACACCACCCGTATGACAACCGTTGGCAGAGTAGTAATAATTACAGGGAAAGATCACCTCTCCGCGGTAGTGACTATCACAGAGACAATCAGAGAAACAGACAATTTGGGAACCAAAATAATTATTATCAAGGGAGACAGAATAACTTTAGACGCAACGGTCCAGTGCGCAGTTACGATTCAGGGAGAAATTCTCCACCACTTAACCGACAAGAAAGAAACTACAGGAACTATCGACATGACGACAGACGATGTGATCGTAACGACAGACCTGAATTGCATCAGAACTGGCGGGATTTAAACAGGGCAGGGCCCTCTCGTCACGGTGAATTTGTAGAAGTTAGGTCTCCAAATCCCAATAACGACGCTCGCCAACAAAGAGACAATAGGCAATGACTCACACCGCTGGCAGCCACAAAACGTTCTTATGACACTAACAACGCAGTTGCCGTAGCTAGTAATTACGTAAAAATGGAAGACATTAGGGACATCTTACTCCAGGAACACGACATAAAACATAACAACATTGCATATCCTGTGATTCACATTACAGTAAATGATGTAAAATTTACGGCAGTACTTGACTCTGGTAGTCCCATTGTAGTAATTAGTGAAACAGCCTTTCGTAAATGCAACAAATCGAACGATTGTCCCACACTTCCGTTACGTAAGATTAAATTACAAGGTGCAATCTTTGGAAAAAGTGTAGATGTACGCCAACAAACCAACTTAGAATTCTTTTGTCAAAGCCACAGCTTCTCTATGAGCTTTCTTATTGTTCCATTATTGTCGACGGAAATTATATTGGGAGTAGATTTTTTGAATGAATTCAAAGCAATCTTAAACTTTCACGATGCTGAAATAAGTTTAGAGAAGGAAGGTAAGTCAATAGCTTTGAAATTTGAAGATTGGCTCTCAAACCATGACGAAGAAATCAATCGGCTTTACCTTCTGTTGGACAACAGTTCGGAATTTTCTACGGAACTAGACACTAACAATCACTCTGCAAGAACTGACAGGGATGATATCGACGGCATATTTGAAATTAATGAGTTAATTCAGAATAAAATTCAAACAATTGAGAATTGTAATGACACTGATAGGCAGGACCTTTTTGAGATTTTACAAGCACATTCCACAGTTTTTACTCATAAAACAGGAACAATCAAGGGATTTCAATACCAATTTCGTGTTCGTGAGCATACTAAATTTTGTGTTAGACCATATGTAATTCCAGCACATTATAGGGACCGTGTTAGAACAGAAATACAATCTATGCTCGACGAGGGCATTATTGAGCCTGCAGTAAGCTCATACAACAATCCATTACATGTTGTTGAGAAGAAAAATGGATCGATCAGGCTTGTCTTAGATTCGAGACAAATCAATACGACCATAATTCCTGAAACAGACAGGCCGCAAACGTTAGAAGAACTTCTTCAAAATTTTAATGGTGTAAAAGTGTTGTCTTCTATTGATCTCAGATCCAGCTTTTATCAGATCGAACTTCATCCAGAATGTAGAAAATACACAGCTTTCCTTTGTTTCGGCGTTTGTTATCAGTTTCGGAAACTTCCCTTTGGTTTGAACATTTCTTCAGCAGCATTCATTCGCGGGCTAAATTCCATATTACCTGAGTTCTTAAAACGTCACATCACCTTATATGTGGACGATATTCTAATAGCAGAAGCTTCATGGGAACTACATAATCGCATCCTCAACAGTTTGTTACGTATTTTTGCAGAATCTGGAATTACAGTTAACTTGGAAAAGTCTGAATTCGGTAGGTCAAAGGTGAGGTTTTTGGGACATATTATTTCTTCTGAAGGCATTCAGCCGGATCCTGAAAAGTTAGAAGCAATCAGAGCCATTCCAGTTCCATCCACAAAAAGACAAGTCCGCAGTTTTCTAGGTCTCGTAAATTTTTACCGTCGTTTTCTGAATATGCAAATTCTTGTTACACCAAAACTTTGTTCTCTCACTGGAAAAAATACTATTTGGAACTGGGACGAACAAGCACAATTGGAATTCAATTCTTTGAAAGAAGCGTTACTTCACGCGCCAATCTTAGCTCATCCAGATCTGTCACAAGATTTCTGCCTTAGCACGGATTCTTCTAAAGTCGGTCTTGGTGCCCATTTATTTCAAGAAGCCACAGAAAATGACACTACTGTTCAGAAAACCATTGCTTTTGCTAGCCGAGTGCTAACAAAATCTGAAAAAAATTATTCCGTTACTGAATTAGAAGCTTTAGCTATCGTTTGGGCATTTAACAAATTCCGTTTCTTTCTTTCTGGTAAGCACGTAAAAGTATACAGTGATCATCGTGCATTACAATTTCTTATGTCTTCAAAATTAAATCATGACAGGTTAAAACGTTGGGCATTGTTTCTGCAAGAATTCCGCTTCACAATAGTCTACATTCCCGGCAAGGAGAACATTGTTGCGGACGTACTGTCACGCGCACCGGCTGGGCTTGAGAAAAGTACCACAGAAGGCAACCTCGAGAAAAATTTCAGTATTCTTTACATTCAGAAAGTCGCCTTTGAAAACTTCATCACCACATCTTTAAAGGACATTGCTCATGAACAAGATAAAGATCCGATTTGGAAAGACATCAAGAGCAAATGGCATGAAAAGACACACACACAGATTCGGCATTATTACCTGGTTAGAAACAACATACTGTTCAAACGCTGCACTGTTGATGACAAGCTATGGGTACTTTGCATTCCAGACGATTTTGTTAATAAGCTCATTTGGTACATTCATTTCAGCTACGCACATTTTGGCCCACGAAAATGTTATCATATTCTTCGAACGACTTGTTATTTTAACAATATGGAAAAGCGAATTCGAAGAGTCTTGTCTATTTGTAAACTTTGTCAAAAGGCGAAACCATCTACTGTCTCACATCGTGCTCCGTTGTTTCCTATCATTCTTTCTAAATTAAAAGAATTTGCTGCTGTTGATCTCTTGGGACCGCTTGTCAGAACATCTAATGGATTTTCGTACGTTCTAGTCGCTGTTGAACTTACTTCAAAATTTGTTTCTTTCACACCGTTACGTAAAGCCACTGGACGGTCTGTATCCAACGCCTTTGTTAAAAATTTCTTACGTGAAGTTGGACACGTTAGTAAAGTCATTTCAGATAACGGACCTCAATTCAGATCTGCTGTTTGGTCACGCATGCTTCGCAACCATAAAATCAAACCTGTTTTTATTTCATTGTACTCACCACATTGCAACCCGTCTGAACGGATTATGAAAGAAATCAATAAGCTTTACAGACTTTATTGTCACAGAAAGCATCAGCATTGGGACAGATATTTACACTTATTTCAAAACGTGCTGAATGAAATGCCTCACGACTCCACTGCTTTACCACCTACTCTTGTACTGAAGAATGAAGAACCACCGAACAGAATCAGAGAGCTTGTACCTTTCCCGAATACACGTAAACTTCGACACAAAGACATAATTGATTTGGCTCTTAAAAATATAAAATCTGCAGCAGACAAAAGGAGAAAACTACACGGTAAAGCAAATGCAAAGAAATTGTATATTGGTCAGAAAGTTCTCATTAAAGCTCATTCATTGTCACATAAGAAGAAACACTTGAGTCACAAATTCTTTCTAGTTTACAATGGACCTTACAGAATCCGACGTATACCACATGATAATTGCGTTGAAGTTGAAACTCTGCGTACTAGGAAGAGTAAAGGTTTACACCACATTTCACATGTAAAACCGTTTATTGAAAGATAATCTGCTTTTTAACTTAGTCTTTGTCATAAAATTTTTCGCTTCACATTACTAATATGCTTTGTCAGACTTAGAATCTGTTAACATACAACAATGTTTAAAGTTAAATATCCAATCAAGAATCAAGAGAACTTATTTAAACAGAAATGACGAATGCATTGGTATAGTGAACAGACGACACAGTGTTGTATTTGTACATTCTTGCTTGTTAGTTGCACGATTACGTAACGACTATCAGGCTTACATACTTAGGACACATACTGGTACTGCTAATGAGATTTTAATGCAACATTTTGGTTTATTTGAAAATGCATTCTGAATTTAAAGTGCTTTCTGAGAGATACCAGATGACACAGAGGTTAGTTTATGTGACAGCTACACGATTTTATCACGACGCTACTAATGAGTGACAATTTACAATGTTGCTTTTGCAGTGTATCTGTTTTATATCTGCACAGTTTTTCTGAATTCTTCTGGAAAGTAAAACAGGTTTTAGTAGTAACTTTTGTGGTATAGCTACAATGAGACTGCCTTTTCCGTAGCACAACAATACGTTACAGCACAGTACTTTCCTCATCACGGCAATAAGCGTAATAACTAAGACATTTATACGCAAAGCATTTCACTTTTGTTTATCATGAGGTAAGTACATTGACTTCTGCAGAACTTAGCTTTCGGAGGAAAATAACTACGACACTTCCACAGAGATTATCTTACAACAAGATGCACATTTAGCGCTACAGGACACGCATTTCAGTGATTAATTTTGTACTTAAAACATTTATTTTTAAAGATTTTTGAATTACAAAGAAAGTTTTCCGTGATACATTTCATTCCATTGCTGTAATCTGTAACACCTGAGGGTATAATTACATCAATCCTCAGGGGGGTACACGCTTACTTTGTGTACCATGTGTGTGGCAACCACAAGGAACCCTAGCTAATATGGTATTTGCTTATACAACTTTACACATCGGTACCATATTTCTCTAACACACAAATTACACAGCTATCTGATCATTTAACTGACAGAGAAACAAACATTCTTTTTACTACGTCAGTGACAGATGTTTACGCAATACACAGTTGGGTAACTTCACACTTATGAAATTGTATTTTGTCTGAACTTTGTGAACTGCTCATATTTTTTCGGACCCATTGTGATACTATGAGAGCTTTGAATGATGTATTTGGTATGGGATCATGATTTTTTAAGTATGTTTGAGGTAGATGACACTATTGAAATGAGCAGAGAATTTTTTTTAGGTTTTGAAATTATTGGAGGAAGCTACGACGATTTTGAGAGTTGACTAAGATGTTATGATATTATTACGACGACGATGTGTATTATACTGTTGAGGTATGTTTATGATTAATAAGATGATGATACCGTATATGAGGAGTTTGATTATGCTACGTATTTCTTATGATGAAATACTGAAGAAGTGTCGACGAATAAGGTAAGGAATAATGAGTAGTGATTAGGGACTCTGATTTGTGGAAAAGGTTGTTGGAAACCAAGAATCGTACTTTAAGAGTTATGAAATGTGTGTAAATGTGTGACTGTATCACAATGCTGACGAATATTTTTTTTGGACACTTATATTCATAGGATTTTGTATCTACACATTTGCAACGAAAATTCTCGACCTCTGAAATTTTTTATATGAGACTGCCACTGTAGCGGAAAATGCTGTCGTAAATATTTCCGTAAGAAAGTTAAGTGACCACCTGCACGTAATGCGTCATGGGCACGCAGCTGTGTCAGATGCTGGGAGAACAAGTCATTAGTGAGTGCCTCATCAGAAGCACAGGTAGAAAAAAAAAAAAGAAAAAAGGCAGGCCTTTATCCTCGCCATTGACATTCCTTTAGAGAAAATATTGCAAATGCGACACCCTCATTACTTCCATTAACCTTGCTATTGACATTCCTTTGAAGAAAGCATCGCAAATACTACACGCTCATTACCTGAAAACATATGATTACTCGCACTTTGTGCAAATTACTGCAATGCTTATGAATTGATGGGAAATATTCGTACATCTGCACACCTGATTATGACAAGTGTCTTTCTATGAGAGTTGAGAGCTACTGACTTACGAAATGCCACATGACTATTGTATGATGTTTTTATGCTTTCGTTTGCGTAATTGCTTATTTCATTTGACATCTGTTTTCCAGCTATGTTACAGCATTAGTTTTATAAAATAAACTTAGATGCATTTGCTAATGTGAACACTTTCTGTCAACAGATCTATTAAATGATAATTTTGTAATCCACATTCTTTAAAAAAAAAGGAGCACTTGGAAAGGAAAGAACAATAAGAAGGGACTAGTAACAGTAACTGGACACATAATTTTCTTTTCAAGTACATGGTAATATTTTTTTTACAATAAGTTGTTGTGGTGCACAACTTTAATTACTTAGACATTAAGATGTGATTATACATTTCCCTTATCTGCATTGTTATTTTTACTGTAATATTTTTTCTGCTTGAGCTATGTCATGTTTAGATATAAGCTGCTGTTTGCCAGGCATAGTGCTACTGAACTTTAATTTGTGTTACTCTGCTAAGCCAGATTTATTTTTTTGTTTGCTGCGCATTGCCTCATATTAGTTGTAATGTTGAATTGCTTGGTAATTTAGATTTACTGTAGCTTGCTTTGCGATTTTCCATTTTTTATTGCTGTTTATATTAATTGTTTTATGTGCTGCTGCATTGCCTCGTCCCTTAGTTTAGCATCTGAGCTCAGTAGATTTAAGTTAGCTTAAGAGGGGGTAAACTATATAAGAAACTAACTATTATAAATTTATAAGAAATAGGATACTGCACAGTGGAGAAAAACTATTATTGACAGAGGATGTGAACAAAATACAGAAGGCAGGCTTAGATAGGACTTTTTGGGAATAATGATGAACAAAGGGAGATCTCCATGCAAAATACTGCAGTAAAACAAACCCTGTCCTTTCCCTTTTGTGTTATCCCACTATATGTTTGTGTACCCTTGTGTATTTGTTTTCTTCCTGTCTCTGTGTAGTTTCATAGAATTTTTTCTTCTTTTAATATTAAGCTACATTCACTATGATGAGGAATACTGTTATCCTCAAATATAATTGGCATTAATAATATGTTATTTACTTTGTAAAGATGTTAGACATTATTAATTCCGTTCTGTTTAATGCTCATGTGTGAAGTTGATGTTTCAAAAGTTATTGTGATCTTTTATCTATGTACTCATGTCATAATTCCTGTAACACTGATGTATATGTTTATTTCTATTCTTTTGTAAAGCCCCTATTACTACAAATGTTATCTGTATTATTATGTTTTTAGTGATGTATTTTGTACCTTTGTAATTGTATTCTCATGTTATAAAATTGTAATTGACACCAGTTCATCATATTATTAACTTGTAAGTTACATTTCACTGCACACGTTTCTGTTGGTCATAGTATATGGACAATATGTGAGAAGTAGGGACTGTTAGTGTTTGCACGTGTGTTAATAATTCAGCAAGGGACTGGATAACAGCATTGCTGGTTCTAAGGACACTTCCAAAAAACTTTGTGAGTGCACAAGTGGTGGTTATGGACTTGCTATATTCTCCGCAAGACTCTTCGATGGTGAATGTGCACCTGCACAATCGCAACAGATGGCTGCTGGACATTTCTACAAGGACTACAGTGGGTCTGCACCTTTGATGGCCCACCAATACCACTATCTCTACAAGGACTACAGTGGGTTTGCATCTTTGATGACCCACCAGTACCATTATCTCTACAAGGACTACAGTGGGTCTACATCTTTGATGATCCATCAATACCATTATTTCTACAAGGACTACAGTGGGTCTGCACCTCTGGTGGCCCACCAATACCGTAATCTCTACCAGGACTACAGTGGGTCTGCTCTGTGATGACCTACCTACCAATATTCTTCCAAACTACGACTGACTCTGCTGTGGGTTTGCTCTGTTGTGGCCCATTATCTGTCAGCATGTCAAGAGTCAGCACTGTCTTTCCGTTGGAAGGACAACACTACTTCTTCAAGACTGCATGGAAATCCACTACTTCTGTGTGCATTTTCTTCTACTGCTCAGACTTTGAGAAAAACACTACTATTTTACCGTAATGAACGATCAGGACTGTCTTTATGGACTGTGAGAAAATTTGAGCTTTTGACCAACATTGTATCAATAAGTGTGTGCATTTGATTTCTTTGTTATTGTAATTATGAAAAATTTTTGCAAATCTGTATTGGCCACTGCCCAATCCAATTTGTAAAATTTTTTGTGGGGAGCATGGGGGCTATGTAAGTAGGCTGTTTAGGTTTTTTTATTGGTAACGCTACCTCTGTATGAAAATCACTGGCTGTGCTGTGTGCAGTCTGTGGCTGCTTTGCATTGTTGTAATACTCGCCATTGTAGTGTTAGGCAGCTGGCTGTGAACAGCGCGTAGCGTTGCGCAGTTGGAGGTGAGCCGCCAGCAGTGGTGGATGTGGGGAGAGAGATGGCGGAGTTTTGTAATTTGTCATGAACTGCTATATTTATATATGATGATATCAAGGTAAATACATTGTTTGTTATCTATTAATATCTTTCATTTGCTAACTATCCCTATCAGTAGTTAGTGCTTTCAGTAGTTTGAATCTTTTATTTAGCTGGCAGTAGTGGCGCTCGCTGTATTGCAGTAACTTGAGCAGCGAAGATTTTTGTGAGGTAAGTGATTTGTGAAAGGTATAGTTTAATGTTAGTCAGGGCCCATTCTTTTGTACGAATTATTGAAAGTCAGATTGCGTTGCGCTAACAAAATATTGTGTGTCAGTTTAAGCACAGTCATGTATAGTTGTTCAAAGGGGAAGTTTCATATGTTCCACATTTATGAGATCCCAAATGCGGTAGGTGCATGCTGATATTATACATGCATAAGATAGACAAGGCAGTAGATGCAGGTTAATGCCATGTCCCTGATCCATGAGATCCAAAAGGCTGTAAATGCTGGCTGATGCTGTGTTCCTCCAGAAGCCTTTCGATGCTGTTTTATATTGTCACTTACAGAATAAAATACGAGCATATGTTATATATGATCAGCTTCATGATTGGGCTCAAGGCTCCACAATAGACATAACCCGAGCTGTTGTTCTTGACAAGGTGAAATCAGATGTAAATTTTGTTTGGCGGTAGTAAATGGATGTCTCTTCTAAGAATCGTCAGACGCATATTTGCATATTCGTTTTTTCAGTATGTAGATCGAGTAAGTCCAACCACTGCTCATCATTTTTATGCGTTTAGTGTCACCAAAAAACGTGTGTGTTTGTTTACAAACGAAATGTGCTCATTCGAAATAGTTTCCCCAAATTAGTCTTGTGTGGTACTTGTGTATACGGACAGCGGTATAAGAACAGCAAGCCGGCCGAAGTGGCCGAGCGGTTCAAGGCGCTACAGTCTGGAACCGCACGACCGCTACGGTCGCAGGTTCGAATCCTGCCTCGGGCATGGATGTGTGTGATGTCCTTAGGTTAGTTAGGTTTAAGTAGTTCTAAGTTCTAGGTGACTTATGACCACAGCAGTTGAGTCCCGTAGTCGTCAGAGCCATTTAAGAACAGCAAGTTCTCTCTCTGCTGCATGGCGATAACAGACAGACAGAACGGCACAGGCTGGCACACGGGATAAGAAATGAAAGAAGGAAGGAAGGAAGATTAGAATTTAACGTCTCGTCGACAATGAGATCATTAGAGACGGAGCACAACCTCGGATTACAAAAGGGTGGGGAAGGAAATCGGCCGTGCTCTTTAAAGGGAGCCATCTTAGGGAAATCGCGGAACAGCACTTCTGGATGTTCGGACACGGATCTGAATCTTCGTCTTTACGAATTCGAGTCGACGAGAAATGACAAGCCTGGCAGTCGATACCAAGAAAGGGCATCAAAATACTAGTAAACACTTATGTTCGGTACGTCTTCCTCCCCCGACATAGAATACCTTGTGTGCGTTGTCTTACCAGCTACCACCTGGCAGGAACGATGCTCATTCTCACTCACTGCGGTGTACTGGCTTTTATTAGTCTTTTGCTGTTCTTGTTAATAATGCTACGAACGTATCTGTTACAACGGTATGGAAATGAGCGTACGGCATTGTGGGCCGGGAGTCCCCCATTCGGGGAAGTTCCGGCGCCGAGGGCAAGTACTTATTGCATTCGATGCCACATTGGGCAACTTATGCGTCGAAGATGGGGATGAAGTGATGATGAGGACGACACAACACCCAGTCCCGTAGCGGAGAAAATCTCCTGCCCCAGCCGGGAGTCGAGAATCCTAAAGAAATATAATTAATCTGCGACAAAGGTAGCTCACAAAACCCTCACTCGAAGAGGTGATCAAAGAAAGAGCGGCATATTTCATCACAAGATCTTTCGATCAGCACTTGAATGTCACGAAGATGCCCATCAAACTCCAGTGACAGACTGCAATAACGGGATCGTGCATCATTTAGTGTTAAAATTTCAAGAAGAGTGAGACTGCTATGTTACTATCCCACATATACCTCGCGACATGATCACGGCGAGGAAATCAGAACAATTCGATTTGATGCGAATGCTTACCGACAGTCGTTCTTCCAGTGCTATTCGCGAGTGGCATAGATAACGGGTGAAATAGTAGTGGTACCTCTGCGGAATATAGCCAGTCACAGCAGTATCTCGCTTGGTGAGGCGCCTGCTTTTTCTGCTCAATGAAAGTCAGCGGAATGACATGCACGCAACATGTTGAGTATGCGCAGACGACCAGACATGCTGTGCTCCAGCAAGGCCTTTGGACGAAGCTGTTTATTTTGACCGTAACGGTCAAACGGATAATAAACTAGCAATCCTGCGTTGTGGTCACTCCCCGCGATTCAATAGCTACTTTTGGCCCTCTTTCTTGTTCATTTTTGGCTTTGGTCAGCAAAGACTATAGAGCCAGCAGTAGTTACGAAAGTGCCATGTTAACATAATTGTAATTTCCGCAGAGGAACAATAAAAAGAGTGTGAATCACATATACGGAGTGAATAACCTAAAATTTGCCCCGCAGATATTACAGAAATGGAAAGTGCTATTGATGTGCGGTTTTCACAGTATGGATTAGTACTCTGGTGCTCGTGCTGTTAGGCAGTAAACAGACTGCAATAATACCTAGAAACTGTATTTTTGTGCAACTTTTTTTTAACGGAACAATCGCTATTGACATTAATAGACTAAAAGTAGGGTGAATTAGAACGTAAATGGTGTTCGTCTCAGGATACTAGCGCGAGTCGTTTACGAGATACCGTATTTTGAGGAGTTCCCACAACGACACTTGTGCAATACCTATGGTAGTACACACTAAAGAACAACACACGTAAATACACTAGTTATGTGGATTCTGACCAGTAGCGAGACAACTGACAATCACAGGTTGTGTTCAAAATGATTACCGGCAGCAGCAATACACACTTCCAGTCTGGTATGGAATGACTGCTCACACGTGCTAGCATTTCAGTGGAGATGTTCGAGTAAGCTGCAGTTATACACCTTTGCATATCAAAGGGTGTAGTTGGCATGTCATTGTAGACAGCGTCTATCAGCCTTACCCGCAAAAAAAAAAATCCCTCTAAAAAAAGTCTACAGGCGTCAAATCCGGGGAATAGGCTGGCCAAGGGATATGTCTTTTGCATCCAATCCAACGATTTGGAAACAATTCGTGAAGGCATGATGTAGTACTTCGTGCACTCTAGGCTGGACAGCCCTCATGCTGGTACCACAGGTTCCTCTTGGTCTGCAGGGGAACATCTTCTAGCACCTGTAGAAGATGGTCTGTTAGGAGCCTGTCTGTGGGTTCAGTGTTCCAACTATGGAAAAGGGCCTATGAGCTGATGGTTCAGTATCCCACACCAAACGTTTACACTCCAAGGAAGTGACGTTCCACCTGACGAAGTCAACTTGGATTGTCAACAGACCGATAGCACATGTTTCGGCGGATTACCTAGACGTGATTGGTAAATGTGACTTCATCACTAAATAAGATACATCTGGATTACCCTGTCTTAATGCCCATGTACAGAAATTAACACGATTCTCATAATCGTTTCCATGACGCTCTCAAACGGGAAAGATGCGATAGGGATGGAACCTATGTCGATCCAGATTGCGTAGGACACTTGTCTGACACATGCCACTTCGTCTTGCGATTGCGCGGGAGCTAACGTGCTGATCAACTGCAACAGCAGCAAGAACATTAATTTCCCCCTCTTCTGTCGTCACTTGTATTATCCTTCTGTTGCATTGTTTAGGTGTTGCACTACAACTTTCATGTAAAAGATTGAAGATGTTGATAAAAAGTTGCCAGATGGTTGACATCTATTGGGATATCTTGCCGCATACACCGTACAAGAACGAATTGCATTCTTCCTACAGTATCCATATGCCATGAGCATATCGACTTTTTTCCTCATTGGTAAATCCCGTCGTCCACTCACAATCTACTGCTTGGATTGTCATACCACTGACATTTTAATTTACCCTACTTTTAGTCTGTTAGTGACAATGGGCATTGTTCCTTTCATAAAAGAATATGTTTGTACAAAAAATACACTTTCTAAGTATTATTCAATCTGTTTATCTGCTAGTAATATGAGTCCTTGACAACCAATCCATTCTGTGAAAACCGCAAATAAATACTGATGTGTTGATCAGACAAACATAAGGAAAACAGTGCTTAAGGTTTACAAAAGTTTATTGGCCAAGGAAAGAAACGTCTGCTTGGAAGATAATAACAAAATCAAAATTGCAGTGTCTCACAGGTCTGAAGACTTGACAATATTGTGATTCCAGAGTGTAACAACATTTGCGACCTTCATAGACAAATTCATCTGTATGGAAAATATTCTAAGTCCGATGAAGATGTTCTGAATAACACCAGCATAGGAACAGAAAAAGCCGGCCACGGTGGCCGTGCGGTTCTAGGCGCTGCAGTCCGGAACCGCGGGACTGCTACGGTCGCAGGTTCGAATCCTGCCTCGGACGTGGATGTGTGTGATGTCCTTAGGTTAGTTAGGTTTAAGTAGTTCTAAGTTCTAGGGGACTGATGACCTAAGATGTTAAGTCTCATAGTGCTCAGAGCCATTTGAACAGAAAAATCTATCCTGGGGTACAGTCCAACTGCGCCAAGGAAAACGATGAATGCTGAATACAGCGGCATCGGTCCCTACGATGGTCTTAGAGAACGTCCTGAGACGATAGGCTGAGTAGCATCCACCCGGAGGCTAGGAGAAGCCCCCGTAGCCGGAACGACGAAGACAGCATGTTGGGTTACGGCCCATGTAGTTCTAAAGTCCGAATGATTCTTTCCGGCCTTCTGTCTGAGCTAGGGGTTTTGAAACATAATGGGTTTTCAGACATACGTAGTGTTTCTGTGATTGGTATAAATGAATTGTATAATAGTGTGTTATTGCCTAAATTGGCGGATATTTTGGGGGTGTTTGTAACTGATTTCGAAAGAGTCGCGGCCTAATGATGAGATGATTTCATGGGGCGAAGTTCTGATGTGTTGTAGAATTTGACAGTCCAGTTTTTGATGTGGGGTGAGATGAAGGGGATGTTAAGCTCTGATCTGATATCTTCGTTTGGGCGGTACCAGGGAGCGTCTGTAATTATTCTAAGGGCCTTGTTTTGGACCACTTGGAGTTTATGAGTGTGCGTATCTGCAGCAATGTAGCCGGTAGAGCTCCGTCGTGACATTTGTAGCGGCCGGCGGCGGTATATTGGCGACACTGTTTTCTGGTCACGTGTGTGACGAATGCAAATAGGTCCCTTGGAAATGGCGGCCTCTGTTAGCACTGGTACCGCCGCCTGGTGTCCGTCCGTTACTGCGACAGGGCGATTTCGCGACGATGAGGTGTGCAGGGGCTATGTAGGCTGCACGCATGCCTGAGATGCCCGAAGGGTTGCCTGTCACTTTTGTGAAGATTGTCGGTATAACAAATAGCACTTTCCATTGCCGCAATATTTACAGTGCATGTTCCAGGTGATTCATCCAATATATATTCTGAACGTAAAACAGAAGCGCTAAAAGACGATCACCGTATGGCCAGCAGTAGTTACAACAGTGTCAAGTTGAATTAACGCAATTTCCACAATAGAAAAATAGCAAGAGTGTGAAGTACAAAGATGGGTTCGTAATATAAACTGAAAACACAAAATTACGTCCCAGAATTCTACTTCGCTCCGTTACATAGTAGAATGACTTCCTCAACAACTTATAATGGAAAGCTGGCAACGGCGTCAGTTATTATTCGCTTCTCCATCTGAAACTTGCTGCAATTTAATTAAAGAGAGTTTTACACCCGAAGCATTTCGCTTTTATTTAGAAAGCCTCTTATGTGGTTATTCCGTAAACTTGTTACATATGTTTGTATATTTTTTTGTTTTGTAGATTGATAACAGCATTTTTTTATGTAAAGTTGGAGTGCGCTCTACTTACGGCGTTTTTTCCCTATTTGTTAGCAGATGTTGATGTTGACAGACTTCCTTTCACTTTGACAGTTTTTCCGCTTTTTCTTACGACATCTGAATATGCGACACAAAGTCTGTCAACGTCAGCCTCTGCTAACAAAGAGGGAAGAAGCGGTGGTTTGCAGAATATGTAAACGAGAAGCAGAAACACCTTAAGTGCACACCAACTTTATAAGCAGAAACACTGTTTTTAATCTCAAACAACATAAATGTACAAACACATGTATCCAATTTGGAGAATAACCACAGAAGACGCTTTATAAATAAAAGCGAAACGCGTCTTGTGTAAAACTCTCTTTAATTAAGTTGCACTAAGTTCAAGCCGGAGAAACCAATAATAACTGATTTCAACAGCTGCTCAGAAGATGACAATGCAAACAAATATATTAAACAAAGATAAGTTCTTAACGCAGAGTAAAAACACAAACAAACATCCTAGGTTTCGAACCGAGCTATTTCCATGGGAGGACAAGATCAAAGCTCGATACCGGCGCCTTTTAAATAGTTTGGGAACAAATAGTACTTACAAGTACCAGTGAAGTAAAGCAGTTGCACTAGTTGGCAGGGGGTAGCCCCTGGCAACCAGTATTTCGTTCAACACCACCTGTGCGGCCGAGTTCTTGGTACACGCCAAATGACGTGGTTCATATCCTCAACCTTCATTGTGTCTTGGTCATAGTGTTCAGAAGCGATGATTTTCAAACCGGTATAGGTGGTCAGGGTAACACCCAAGTCCCTGCCTCGTGTGGCTGAGAGAGATAACGCGACATCTACTAAACATCACAGAGGTGAACCATGGCCGAGAAGAGACGTTCAGTTGCATGGCCGCTAGGTGACTGCCAGGTGGCCGCCCTTATAACGCTGGGATACGTGCCATTCACAGTTCCAGTCGCGATAAGTAGCTTTCTTGACCGTCGAGTTCAAATCCGTACAAAGGACTGTGTTGGGCGGAACTGTCCTTCCGTAATGCTCTTCTTAGCGAGGCGGCCAACAGTTTCATTATGGAGCATGTCGTAATGCCCTTTCCTCCAAAGTAACCAGACGTCAATGCCCAATATCTGCGCATTTATTAAGGTCTCCAAGACATCCAAGCTATATCTGTTAGTCTGTTTATCAAACGCCGGATGCTGTAGTTTGTGCAAAAGACTTTGAGATTCGGTGAGGATCAATACGAACTGGAAAGTCTGAGTGCCCTAATAAACACCCTCCCTGACATCCTCCCTTATGAACAGTAATTACTACGTGCAAATAGAAGATTCAATGTCAGTGCAAGCATTTGGCATGTGTCACTAGGCAGGCTGAAGAAGGCGTATCTCACACCTGCCACAGTTTTAGAGCCACCCGTATAGACACATGAATAGTGTGACCAATGTCGGGTAAGGATGTGCTTCAGGTCGTCATTGATGTTCGTCCCCGTTCTAAAATCGGATGGCACGTACGACACTGGGGCTGGGATGAGAAAGTACCAAACGTAGAGCAAAAGCAAGGGGTTTCAAGTTCCCTAGGATTAGCGGTAAAAAATATCGTAATTTCTCATAGATGCAAGATAGATAGGGAGTTCGGATCGACCTCCGTCTGTGGGTATCGTGTGAGTCCCCAGAATTGACCCACCGCCTTGAGGGAGCCTCGATCAGATACGGAAGACCGAGTTCGAGTTACGTATAGAAGCATGGTAAAATTGGTGGAAGATGACGTCGGGGAAGATCAGTTTGGGTTAAGAAGAAATGTAAGAACTCGCGAGAGGCACTACTAACTTTATGACTTATGAAATAGAGCGGAGAAAGGCAAGCCTGCATTATCGGCATTTACAGTTTTAGAAAAAAAAAGCTTTTGACAATTTGGGTTGCTTAAAAATTGTTTACTCTCACTGGTATAAAGATAAAAAGTCTTTCGTGGATCACAAAGAATTTTGCTCCGAGTATGTCTGAACTCTATAAAAAAAGAAATAAACACTGAGTGGAACACATTATTTGAAATTCTGAAGGTAGAAGGGGTAAAATACAGAGAGAGAAAGTTTATTTAGAACTTGCACAAAAGCCCGGCTTATAACAGTTGAAATGTATGAAAGGAAAGCGGTAGTTGAAAAGGGAGTGACACATGGTTGTAACGTCTCCCCAGAGTTATTCAGTCTGTTCATTGAGCAGGCAGTAAAGGAAACTAAGGAGAAATTTGGAAGCGGAGTTTAAGTTCAGGGTGAAGAAATAAAACTTTGATGTTTGTAGATGACATAGTAATGCTCTCAGAGGCGGCAAAGGCCGTAGAGGAGGAATTGCTATTACATCACGTTCACTAATCCCTGTCTCTATACTGACGCCATAGATAGCGTAAGGCCTGTTTGTAGGTATAAAGTCTAGTAAAATATTTCCATTGCTTGTGGGCTGTCGAACTACCTGCTCAAGACAGTTTTCGGAGAACATGTTCAAAAGTACTTCGTATGACTGTCTTTCTGTACGCCCTGCAATGAATCCAAAGACGTTCCAGTCTATACTCGGTAGGTTAAAGTCGCCTCCAACTAATATTGAATGATCCGTGTATTTTAGCGCTACTGATCGTAGACTTTTTTTCATTAATCTAAAATGTCACAAAATGGTTCAAATGGCTCTGAGCACTATGGGACTCAACTGCTGAGGTCATTATCCCCTAGAACTTAGAACTAGTTAAACCTAACTAACCTAAGGACATCACAAACATCCATGCCCGAGGCAGGATTCGAACCTGCGACCGTAGCGGTCTTGCGGTTCCAGACTGCAGCGCCTTTAACCGCACGGCCACTTAAAATGTCACAGCGGAATCGGGTGGTCGGTAATAGTATCCAACAATTAACGTGATTTCACATAGACCTGTTACACGCGACCGGATAACTTCACGGTCACACTCAACTTGACCTCAACAGAGCCAATATTTTTGGCAACTACAATGAACACTCCCCCTCCTGTGGCGTCTGTATTTTCTATATACGTTGCATGACTCGCTAAATACCTTCGACTTTTCTGTTCCGGGTTTCTGCCACTCTCGGTCTCGAGAGTAATTTGAGCGACAGAAATTTTCTGGGGAACAGCAATTTCGGGAACTTTGTTACGAATACTTTGACAGTTTACTGGTAAAATTTTGAGAGTCGATATGTCTGCTCTGAACGTGTTCTGATTTCGCTATCTGCGTGTCTCCTGGCGAGCGTTCATCAGAGTCCCTCAAACAACCGTCTAGTATAAAAAACACTCATGTGCTTTACACAAGTACTCTGCCACATGAGTAACTGCCTCCTTCGTGTAGTGCTCTCCTGTTAGCAGCAAGGTCTATGATCTGCTAAGTGAAATGGGTGGTTTGAGTGAGTTGTTAACACAAGTTTAATATACTTCACTGGAATATAAAGTTCTTAAGATAGAGAATACGTTAGCTTGAATTATAGTTATTGCTGATTCTAAAATTAATAGAAATATTTGTTCAATAATTAGCAACAAAAAAATGGTTCAGATGGCTCTGAGCACTATGGGACTTAACATCTAAGGTCATCAGTCACCTAGAACTTAGAACTACTTAAACCTAACCAAACTAAGGACATCACACACATCCATACCCGAGGAAGGATTCGAACCTGCGACCGTAGCGGTAGCGCGGTTCCAGACTGAAGCGCCTAGAACCGCTCGGCCACACCGGCCGGCCTAATAATTAGCAATGAGATTAAGTCTATCAAGGGAAGTGCTACCATCTCCCACCCGATGACGCAGGTCAACGAATTTGCTGCCAAGGCGGCCACAGAGTCGACGAAGTCTTTGTTTCAGACCCTTCAGTCGTTCCCAAACCAAAGGACACCGATCAACTCTGGGGAAAAAAATTCGTTTGTAACTTTGGCTCTGAGGACTATGGGACTTAACTTCTAAAGTCATCAGTCCCGTAGAACTTAGAACTACTTAAACCTAACTAACCTATGGACATCACACACATCCATGCCCGAGGCAAGATTCGAACCTGCGACCGTAGCGGTCGCGCGGTTCCAGACTGAAGCGCCTAGAACCGCTCAGCCACTCCGGTCGGCGTTTGTAACTATGAACAACACCAATTCCCGTATCTTCCACCCCAATGCAGGTGCGCTTCAAGCCGCTAACTTTTTTCCACTGCCGGGTGCGCTTATATGCATAAATCAAGAACATGCAAGATACAATCTTTCAACGCCTGTACCCCACCGTACGGAAATCTCGATCCCTTCATTCTATTTCAGCCACTTATTTCCTGGTGCAACCAGTGGTTTTTCAAGACCAACCCTTCCAAAACATAGTAGTTATAGGAGCTCCCTCCCTCAAGCGTAACTGCAGTGTTGCAGAATCTACATTGTGGGGACAGAACCCCTTCGAAAATTCCAAGAATCACGTAACATTCTGTTCTCTACCTGTTGCACAAGTTTAACTGCGAAGATCTACATCTTCATATATACTCCGCTAGCCACTAAGCGGTGTGTGGCAGAGGGCACAATTCGCGCCTAAGTCATATCCCCCCCCCCCCCCCCCTATTCCAGTCGCGGATCGCGCGAGGGAAAAACGACTGTCTGAACGCCTTAGTAAGAGCTCTTATTTCCCTTATCTTTGAATGATGATCATTACGAGATTTAAAAGTTGGTGGTAATAAGATATGCTCTACATCTTCGGTGAAGATTGGATTTCGGAATTTAGTGAGCAGCCCCCTCTGTTTAGCGCGTCGTCTATCTGCAAGTGTGTCCCACTTCAATCTTTCTATGAGATTTGTAACGCTCTCGTGATGGCTAAATGTACCAGTCACGAATCTTGCCGCTCTTCTTTGGACCTTCTCAATCTCTTGAATCAGACCCAACTGGTAAGGGTCCCATACAGACGAACATTACTCTAAGAATGGACGAACTAACGTATTGTAAGCTATTTCCTTTGTTGAAGGACTGCATCGCTTCAGGATTCTACCAATAAACCGCAATCTAGAGTTCGCCTTACCCGTTTCTTGTGTAATCTGATCATTCCATTTGAGATCATTTCGAGTAGTCACACCCAGATACTTGACGGATGTTACCACTTTCAAAGACTGATCATTTATTTTGTACTCATACATTAATGGGGATTTTCGCCTTGTTATACGAAGTAGGTTACATTTACTAATATTGAGAGATAACTGCCAGCCGTTAGCATTTATTTTCTGCAAATCCTCATTGATCTGTTCACAACTTTCGTGTGATACTACTTTCCTATAGACTACAGTATCATCGGCAAACAGCCTAAGGCCGCTGTCAATACCATCAACCAGATCGTTTATGTAAATCGTAAAAAGCAGAGGACCTATTACGCTGCCCTGGGGCACACCTAAAGTTACTCTTGTTTCTGTTGAAGTTCCCCCGTTCAGGATGACATTTTGTTCCCTGTCTGTTAGAAAACTTTCTATCCAACCGCGTATGTCATTGGATAGACCGTAAGCGCGCACTTTTTGTAGCAAGCGATAGTGCGGAACTGAGTCGAACGCCTTTCGAAAATCGAGAAATATGGCATGAACTTGGGAGCCGGTATCTAGAGCCTGTTGTATATCATGCACATGTGTCTCGCATGACCGCTGTTTCCTAAAACCTTGCTGGTTTCTGGAGATGAGTTTCTCAGAGTCTAGAAAGGTCATCATGACGTTGAATGAGTACACAGAGGCATATCGCGATAATTTTTCCGAAGTTTTACTGGTGCACGAAACGCGAAGAACAATAAAGAGCTCTCTCTGCCACGCACTCGGTAGTGCAGATGCAGATGTGGATCCCCTCGCTCTCTGGTTCACTGCACTCTAGCCTCATTTCCCGCCAACGTCTGGCTTTCACCCGCTCGCCTGACTGGGAAACACTCGCCGCGGTAGCACGGCGCGCGGCAGCCAGACGGCAACACCAGGTGCCCGGAAGGCAGCCGTGTTTCCTGCCTGGCGCCGCGCCCTTAACTTAGCTCTGCGGGCCCCTCCCGAGTCTAGCGAGCGGCTGCTCGCGCTCTGCGTGTCTGTGTCTATATCTGTTTCTAACCCCGCACCCCGCACCCCGCAGCGCCAGCTGTCATGTGAAGAGTGTCATTCAGAGAAAGGCTAGACGGCCGTTTTTTTACAGCAATTACCACAACGTTAAATGTCACAAGGCTTTGCGCGCTAAAGTGACACAGGTTTGGAACAAGCAGGCTATACGAAGTATTGTTAACGTAGTTTCCTTTGTAGTACGGTCTACTGTGCACCGATTAGTGGGAAGTACGCGTGTCAAGAATTGAGATATGCAATGAGAGAACTTGAACTTGATACCAAAAGCGATTACTTCGTTATTGGTTAGAAGACTATGGAAATACACTACTGGCCACTAAAATTGCTACACCAAGAAGAAATGCAGATGATAAACGGGTATTCATTGGACAAATATTTTATACTGGAACTGACTTGTGATTACATTTTCACGCAATTTGGGTGCATAGATCCTGAAAAATAAGTGCCGAGAACAACCACCTCTGGCCGTAATAACGGCCTGGATACGCATGGGCATTGAGTCGAACAGAGCTTGAATGGCGTGTACAGGTACAGCTGCCCATGCAGATTCAACACGATACCACAGTTCATCAAGAGTAGTGACTGGCATATTGTGACGAACCAGTTGCTCGGCCACCATTGACCAGACGTTTTCAATTGGTGAGAGATCTGGAGAATGTGCAGGCCAGGGCAGCAGTCGAACATTTTCTGTATCCAGAAAGGCCCGTACAGGACCTACAACAAGCGGTCGTGCATAATCCAGCTGAAATGTAGTGATCGACTGAAGGGTAGAGCCACGGGTCGTAACACATCTGAAATGTAACGTCCACTGTTCAAAGTGCCGTCAATGCGAACAAGAGGTGACCGAGACGTGTAACCAATGGCACCCCATACCATCACGCCGGGTGATACGCCAGTATGGCGATGACGTATAGCCGGCCGTGGTGGGCGAGCGGTTCTAGGCGCTTCAGTCTGGAACCGCGCGACCGCTACGGTCGCAGGTTCGAATCCTGACTCGGGCATGGATGTGTGTGATGTCCTTAGGTTAGTTAGGTTTAAGTAGTTTTAAGTTCTAGGGGACTGGTAACCTCAGATGTTAAGTCCAATAGTGCTCAGAGCCATTTGAACCATTTGATAACGAATACACGCTTCCAATGTGCGTTCACCGCGATGTCGCCAAACACGGATACGACCATCATGATGCTGTAAACAGAACTTGGATTCATCCGAAAAAATGACGTTTTGCCATTCGGGCACCCAGGTTCGTCGTTGAGTACACCATCGCTCCTGTCTGTGATGCAGCGTCAAGGGTAACCGCAGCCATGGTCTCCGAGCTGATAGTCCATGCTGCTGCAAACGTCGTCGAACTGTTCGTGCAGATGGTTGTTGTCTTGCAAACGTCCCCATCTGTTGACTCAGGGATCGAGACGTGGCTACACGATCCGTTACAGCTATGCGGATAAGATGCCCGTCATCCCGACTGCTAGTGATACGAGGCCGTTGGGATCCTGCACGGCGTTCCGTATTACCCTCCTGAACCCACCGATTCCATATTCTGCTAACAGTCATTGGATCTCGACCAACGCGAGCAGCAATGTCGCGATACGATTAACCGCGATCGTGATAGGCTACAATCCGACCTTTATCAACGTCGGAAACGTGATGGTACGCATTTCTCCACCCTACACGAGGCATAAAAACAACGTTTCTCCAGGCAACGCCGGTCAACTGCTGTTTGTGTACGAGAAATCGGTTGGAAACTTTCCTCATGTCAGCAAACTATAGGTGACGCCATCGGCGCAAACCTTGTGTGAATGCTCTGAAAAGCTAATCATTTGCATGTTGTTGTTGTGGTCTTCGGTCCTGAGACTGGTTTGATGCAGCTCTCCATGCTACCCTATCCTGTGCAAGCTTGTTCATCTCCCAGTACTTACTGCAACCCACATCCTTCTGAATCTGCTTAGTGTATTCATCTCTTG
Organism: Schistocerca piceifrons; assembly: GCF_021461385.2. Taxonomy (NCBI): domain Eukaryota; kingdom Metazoa; phylum Arthropoda; class Insecta; order Orthoptera; family Acrididae; genus Schistocerca; species Schistocerca piceifrons. Next base: position 138,610,125 of record NC_060141.1, on the reverse strand, counting down.
GTCTCCTTCTATGATTTTTGCCCTCCACGCTGCCCTCCAATGCTAAATTTGTGATCCCTTGATGCCTCAGAACATGTCCTACTAACCGGTCCCTTCTTTTTGTCAAGTTGTGCCACATACTCCTCTTCTCCCCAATTCTATTCAATACTTCATCATTAGTTATGTGATCTACCCATCTAATCTTCAGCATTCTTCTGTAGCACCACATTTCGAAAGCTTCTATTCTCTTCTTGTCCAAACTATTTATCGTCCATGTTTCACTTCCATACATGGCTACACTCCATACAAATACTTTCAGAAACGACTTCCTGACACTTAAATCTATACTCGATGTTAACAAATTTCTCTTCTTCAGAAACGCTCTCCTTGCCATTGCCAGTCTACATTTTATATCTTCTCTACTTCGACCATCATCAGTTATTTTGTTATTTTGCTCCCCAAATAGCAAAACTCCTTTACTACTTTAAGTGTCTCATTTCCTAACGTAATTCCCTCAGCATCACCCGACTTAATTCGACTGCAATCCATTATCCTCGTTCTGCTTTTGTTGATGTTCATCTTATATCCTCCTTTCAAGACACTGTCCATTCCGTTCAACTGCTCTTCCATTTGCATATCACAGCGTATTCTTCGCGTCTGTAGCACGTCATCTTCGTGGTGTAGCAATTTCAATGGCCAGTAGTGTAGAAAAAAAAAAAACAGAGATAGTCCAATAATTGTAGATCAACCTGGCAAAGGAAAGTTCGTAAATATACAAGAAAGACTGAAATATTGTGTAACCTTGTTTTGTGATTATCGTCGTATGTCAATACAATCATTTGAGTATCTCCTTTCTTAAATACGTGAAAAACGTGCACGCATAAATACGAATAGTATAGGAACTGAAGAAAACCTATGAGTTACATTACGGTAAGTGTTATCCATATTCATTTTATATTCAAATTATAGTAATAAAATAATAGGCGGTCATATTGTAACACAACTGTACTGCTAATTATTATAAAAATTCCAAGAACATTTAACATATGTTCTAACAAAAATCGTAGATACTGACAGTACAATTCGATTCAATAATTATGACTAGGGCTAGACGGGCGTTCTTTACCGCAACTTTTGTGCAATTAATAACGCAAGAAATAGGATCAGTGTTGTAACATAGGACATGGCTACACGGTACGGAAATTAACATATTGTCGAACGACAGGCGCGTTCTCAAGGTCGTGCCGCAGGTGGATGAGCCGGGACCTATTTTCTTGCTTAAATGTCAGAGGCTACACGATCGTTAAACTAACGCGGCGTGGCATCAGGGGCGACGATTGTTGAAGGTTGTTCTACATTTACCTTAGTGTGTAAGGATATGCAAGTATGTAAGCCCGTCACTCAGAGTGGAGCTTATTGACAGTGAATGTTTATATGTTGTTCGCGACACTGATTTTAAAAATCGTTATAAGTGTATGTGTTGTCAGAGATCGATGGGGAAATATGGAAGAAGAAGAAAGAAATGAAATAACTAAGCCTTTGTTGTTTTGTTTATTGATAGTTCTTAAAATAATACAACAATAGCAACTTCAAAAGCACAGTAACGCTACACAGATTCACTGAAAAGGGAAACTCGCCATCGCACCTCCCCCAGATTTGGTGATAAGATGGCCCAGTGGACAGCCTGTCAAAAACTGAGCACAGACCAAGGATGAGAACAGGAAGAAAGTGTACTGAACTGTGAAAATAGTAGCAAAAGAGAAAGAGAGAACGGTCCAAGGTCAAGATGTGCAACGTCGGGCGATGTACCTTTGACAAGTATTTGGGCGCATAATGAGAACAATGTAGACAATTTTAAGATCTTTAGTTATGTCTCATTTTGTATAGAAAGTAATCATTTGTATTATCCATCTATAAGCAATCAATCTGCCAAGGGAGTAGCCCATGACTTGAAGTGAAATATGCCGCAAAACTGACAAATGACAATCAAGATAAATAGAATAAAAGAAACTTCACGTACAGTTAATTGGGGTAAAGCTAAGGGCAGTATCAACATACTTCATCAAAATATCAGGTGAATAAAAAAATAAAATAGATGAGCTATCAGTGTGTTTAGATGATCTCAAAAATAAGAATGAGATTGATATAATCTATCTGTCTGAACACCATGTAACTGTGGGCATGGATAGTGTCAGTATAAGTGGGTATAATTTAGCATCTTACACTTGTAGATCTAGAATGGATAAAGGAGGAGTTGCCATTTTCACAAAACAAGGGTATAAATGCGAAACAATAGAACTAAGCAAATTCTATGTTGATCAGCACTTTGACGTTTGTGCATGTGAACTTCAGCTAGATAATGTAGTATTGATATTAGAAACAGTGTACAGATCCCCATTAGAAGACTGGGAGCTGTTCATAAAAAAGTTTGACTCCCTATTATGCTGTCTGTCAGACAAAAAAAAGAGGTTATTAATCTGTGGTGATTTCAATGTAAACTTTCTAAGTAATTCTGATAGGAAAAGTGAACTAGAAGTGTTATGAACAACATATAACTTAGAATCAGTGATAAATTTCCCTACACGTACAGCTCAGGACAGTAGCACACTAATAGATAATGTATTTGTACAGAAAGAGGATGTAAAACAAACATGTGCTTTCCCTATGGTAAATGGATTGTCAGACCATGATGCACAACTGATTAACTTACAAAACCTAGCAGGGTGTACAGTTCAGCAACCATTAAGTAAAAGTGTGATGTCGCTCAACCCGATATCTATACGCACTTCAGAGAAAGCTTAAGAAATGTTAATTGGGGAGATGTATATAATGAGCCAAATGCCAGTGATAAGTGCAAAATATTTCGTGATGAACGTATATACCTCTCTGAACACTGTTTCCCAAAGAAAATTACTAAGTGTGAAACCAAACATTTTTCAAAGAAACCTTGGATTACTACAGGTATTAAAGTGTCTTCAGAAAGGAAAAGAAAACTGTATGAGACAGCAAGAACTAGTAAAGACCAGAAGTAGTTTTACGCTATAAAAATTATTGTAACATACAGAAAAAAGTTGTAAGGAAAACAGGAAATATGTATGTTAGAGAAGAAATTAACAACTCCAGCAACAAAATAAAATCAATATGGAATGTTGATAGAAGGGAGACAGGAAAAGTAACCAATGGGGTAGGTAGTATTACTTTTAAAGAGAAAGAGACCATCCTAACCAACAGTACACAAGTAGCTAATGTATTTAAGAATCATTTCTTAAATGTAGGAGACAAAATTGGTGAGAACAGTTCAAAAGAAAAAGCTAGGCAGTTCATGGAAGAGTCTGTTTTGAAAAAAAATTTGTCAGATTAAGTTTCACCTAACAACCTCTTGTGAAATAAGTAAAATTATTAAATCTCTGAAAAATAAGTGTTCTGTTGGAGTAGATGACATCTCTAATAAGATATTAAAGTAATGTGGAGTAATTACAGCTGATGTTCTGAGTCACATATGTAATCCATCACTAACACAAGGTATTTTCCCAGACAGGCCTCTCTACAAAAAGAGAGACGCCACAGATGTCAATAATTATCAGCCAGTATCCTTGCTTACAGCATTCTCAAAAATCTTCGAGAAAGTAATGTACTCAAGAGTGGTTAGCCATCTCAACAGTAATGGGATACTTAGTAAATCACAGTTCGGATTTCAAAAATGCTGTTCCACTGAGCAGCAATATACAATTTCACTGTCCACATAATAGAGTCTTTAAATAGTAAAATTCCACCCATAGGAATTTTCAGTGACTTGTCCAAGGCATTTGATTGTGTTTACCATGACATTATGTTACAGAAATTACAATTCTATGGTCTAAATGGAATAGCATATGAGTGGTTTAAGTCATACCTACACAACAGGAAGCAAAAAGTTTCCTTATATGTGTAAGGAATTTAAATAAGTTTGCCACTTCATCTAACTTGGGTGAAATTACATTAGGTGTTCCATAGGATTCAATCATGGGTCCCCTTCTGTTCTTGATATATGTGAACGACCTCCCTTCCTATCTGAAACAGGAAGCTGAACTGACACTGGTTGCTGATGATACAAGTATCATTATTAATCCAGTAAAAGAAAGTTCAATTGAAAATAATACATATAAGGTCTTTGGAAAAGTCATTAATTGGTTTTCTGCAAACTTTGAAAAAACACAGTATATCCAATTTTCTGCTGCAAAAAGTACAGTTCTTTCAATAAATATAACACACCAACAGAAGTCAGTAGACAGGGTAGAGCATACTAAGTTTTTGGGTGTACATATAGATGAGAATCTCAATTGGAAATTTCATATTTTGGATCTTATAAAGCGACTAGTTTCAGCAACTTTTGCGATGAGAATAATTGCCAATTTTGAGGATGTAGAAATTAGTAAGCTAACATATTTTGCATACTTCCACTCTCTGATGTCATACGGAATAATATTTTGGGATAACTCAACATTTAGACAAAAAGAATTCACTGCTCAAAAGAAAGTGGTTAGAATAATGCGTGGGGTTCATAGTCGCACATCTTGTAGGCATCTGTTTAAAAGGTTAGGAGTTCTTGCAACTGCTTCACAGTACATTTACTCAGTAATGAAATTTTTTCTCAACAACATGGACCAGTTTAAAATCAACAGCGACATTCATGATTACAATACCAGAAAAAAGAAAGACCTACACTATCCTTTACTTAACCTATCTTTGGCACAGAAAGGGGTAAAATACCCTGCTATAAAACTTTTTGATAAATTACCTGATGAAATAAAATGTCTGACAGACAGCACTAACAGTTTCAAAAACAAATTGAAATCATACCACCTTCTATACCATAGATGAATTCTTGAATATGAGTAAATAAATCTGGAGATATAATATATGCATTTTGTGCAATTTAATGGAGTGGGATAAATAATAAAAATATTTAGGTATAACACTGCAATGAAAAAAAACTTGTTTCCTGTGCGCATTTCTTGTGAATTTGACACGTTCCATATCATAAGAGTTTTTCCGTGCTATTGATCAATGTAACACCTAACTAACTAACCACCGAGCGGGGTGGCGCAGTGGTTAGACACTGGACTCGCATTCGGGAGGACGATGGTTCAATCACACGTCCGACCATCCTGATTTAGGTTTTCCGTGATTTCCCTAAATCGCTCCAGGCAAATGCCGGGATGGTTCCTTTCAAAGGACATGGCCGACTTCCTTCCCCGTCCTTCCCTAATCCGATGAGACCGATGACCTCGCTGTCTGGTCTGCTTCCCCAAAACAACCCAACCCAACCCAACTAACTAACTAACTAACCAACTAAAATATGTAAGTGGAGCAGACGCGGACGGGGTATCATCCTAGTGAAGATGTGAGCTGCAAGTGGGGAAATTAATTGAGGTAAACGACTTCGACGGATTATTATTATGCTGAGCCTATGAACGAGAATCTCGAGAACGGCGAGGCTGGTTGAATGTTCACGTGCTACTGTCGTTATCATCTACGTAAAGAGGTAGGAGGAAACTACCACTAGGCGGCAAGTGGTTGGGACGTCTACGGCTCTTCACAGAATGCGGACTTCGGAGGCTTGTCTGCAATGTAAAGTAGGACGGATCGCGATCTGTGGCATCTCTGCCGAAAGAGCATCATGCTGGTGCTCTCACAGGTGTTTCGGAGCACACCGTTCATCGTACATTGCTGAACATGGAGCCCCGCAGCAGATCACCCCTACGTGTTCACATGGTGACCCAGCGACATCGTCAGTTACGACTGCAGTGGGTACGAGACCATCGATCGATGGAAACGTGTCGGCTATTCGGGTGAATCACATTTTTATTACACTACGTCGAAGGTCGTTTCCGTCGTCTCCACAAACGCCATCATCGAGGTGAACGGCTGCTCGAAACATGCAGTGCGCCACGGACGCTGGTTGGTGGGAGCAGTATTATGCTATGGGAGACGTTCTCCTGCCTTTGAATAGGACCTGTGGGAGTAATCGAAGACACGCTGACAGCTGCAAACCAGCTGCATCCCTTCAGGCTTGATGTCCTCCCCAACAACGATGTCGTCTTTCAGCAGTATAACTGCCCACGTCTCAAAGCGAGAACCGTGCTACAGTGGGTTGAGGAGCATTATAGTGAACTCACATTGATGTCTCGGCCACCAAATTCGCCAGATGTAAATCCTATTGAATTCATCTGTGTCGCATCCGGCATCACCACCGCGTATGCAGCACAGCGGCCCATTATTTGCGCCAATTACACGCCCTGTGCTTAGACATCTAATGCTACATACCTCCACAAAGCTACGAACAAATTGTTGGATTCCTGATGTGACGTCCCATCTCCGCCGCGTACTGGTGTTGTCGACGCCGTGGAGATGTTACTGCTACAGCTCGGTTGGTGGAGTCGAGACGCGATGCGCGATGATGGGTGTTTCCGTCGGTTAACGAAGACAAGATCTGAAAAAGCTCTTAAGAAATCGTTCCTCGCGTAATGATTAAAGTTTGATTGTGAGTCCGCACAGTTTCCTTATTAATGCGAACTGCGCACTCTGATTGTCTCTTGTGGTTTGAATTTGAATTATTGTGTGCCCGGTTAACACTTCAGTGCAGTAATTGATGTACAGGGTGTTTCAAAAATGACCGGTATATTTGAAACGGCAATAGAAACTAAACGAGCGGCGATAGAAATACACCGTTTGTTGCAATATGCTTGGGACAACAGTACATTTTCAGGCGGACAAACTTTCGAAATTACAGTAGTTACAATTTTCAACAACAGATGGCGCTGCAAGTGATGTGAAAGATATAGAAGACAACGCAGTCTGTGGGTGCGCCATTCTGTACGTTGTCTTTCTGCTGTAAGTGTGTGCTGTTCACAACGTGCAAGTGTGCTGTAGACAACATGGTTTATTCCTTAGAACAGAGGATTTTTCTGGTGTTGGAACTCCACCGCCTAGAACACAGTGTTGTTGCAACAAGACGAAGTTTTCAACGGAGGTTTAATGTAACCAAAAGACCGAAAAGCGATACAATAAAGGATCTGTTTGAAAAATTTCAACGGACTGGGAACGTGACGGATGAACGTGCTGGAAAGGTAGGGCGACCGCATACGGCAACCACAGAGGGCAACGCGCTGCTAGTGCAGCAGGTGATCCAACAGCGGCCTCGGGTTTCCGTTCGCCGTGTTGCAGCTGCGGTCCAAATGACGCCAACGTCCACGTATCGTCTCATGCGCCAGAGTTTACACCTCTATCCATACAAAATTCAAACGCGGCAACCCCTCAGCGCCCTACCATTGCTGCACAAGAGACATTCGCTAACGATATAGTGCACAGGATTGATGACGGCGATATGCATGTGGGCAGCATTTGGTTTACTGACGAAGCTTATTTTTACCTGGACGGCTTCGTCAATAAACAGAACTGGCGCATATGGGGAACCGAAAAGCCCCATGTTGCAGTCCCATCGTCCCTGCATCCTCAAAAAGTACTGGTCTGGGCCGCCATTTCTTCCAAAGGAATCGTTGGCCCATTTTTCAGATCCGAAACGATTACTGCATCACGCTATCTGGACATTCTTCGTGAATTTGTGGCGGTACAAACTGCCTTAGACGACACTGCGAACACCTTGTGGTTTATGCAAGATGGTGCCCGGCCACATCGCACGGCCGACGTCTTTAATTTCCTGAATGAATATTTCGATGATCGTGTGATTGCTTTGGGCTATCCGAAACATACAGGAGGTGGCGTGGATTGACCTCCCTATTCACCAGACATGAACCCCTGTGACTTCTTTCTGTGGGGACACTTGAAAGACCAGGTGTACCGCCAGAATCCAGAAACAATTGAACAGCTGAAGCAGTACATCTTATCTGCATGTGAAGCCATTCCGCCAGACACGTTGTCAAAGGTTTCGGGTAATTTCATTCAGAGACTGCGCCATATTATTGCTACGCATGGTGGATATGTGGAAAATATCGTACTATAGAGTTTCCCAGACCGCAGCGCCATTTGTTGTTGAAAATTGTAACTACTGTAATTTCGAAAGTTTGTCTGCCTGAAAATGTACTGTTGTCCCAAGCATATTGCAACAAACGGTGTATTTCTATCGCTGCTCGTTTAGTTTTTATTGCCGTTTCAAATATACCCGTCATTTTTGAAACACCCTGTATCTTCCCTCATGCGCATCGTCCACATCACCAAAAGCGAGGAAAAAGTTCAATTCCAGATCGTATTGGTCGTTGTTTGTTCTTTGCTAAGTAAAACTGTTCGCTCTATATGACGCGAGATGCACAGATACTCTTTAACAATGTCTTCATTATCTTGCGTCGTGTTATTATGTATGTCCAAACCTTCCTTGTCACAACTAACGGTCCACGAATTTACTTCCAAGTTAAATAGCCACTGTTCATTAACTTTTGATGAGCAATTACCAAATATTCATAGAATGATGGAGACGACACGTTGAATTTCCACTTTTGATGACCAATTTTATTGTTCCTTTTCGCTAAATACTTTATAAACGTCACGCCACACACACACACGGTTACTTAGCACTGGCAGTTCTGTTAGTTTCAAGTAGCGCGCCAATTAAGACAGCTTTAACCCTCGGCATAATTGTATCTTCTTCATGTATTCGTGTCCGTGTCTCCTACTCGAGTCTAAACGTGTGTTATAGTCTTTTGAAACTTTGTCCATTCCTTTCTATAAGTTCACTTATATGAATGTTGAGTCCAATATTGCCTACTTCCGTTAATAAAGTCCAACAACCCGGTATACACAGTCAGCATCCTATCTCGGTTCAAGTCTCTTGTCTGAATATCAGTTCACAAAATCCGTGCGCCTACGTCACACAACAACGACTCTTGCAAGTAAAACAATCTAGTCGCGCTCCGTTCGCTCAACTATGGCGAGAGCTGCTCCCGTGTGACGTGATAGCACGATAGCTAGCAAGCGACTTACCTTTTCCCTGAATGAGTATTGTAGGCGCATTGAATTTCTTCGTTGCATTTACAACTCTCTTCTACATAAAAGTTATCTCTGACCGACATTTCTTTGGACTTAACTGTCATGGTATAACTTGCAATTATTACTTAGATGTTTGACAAATAACTAAAGATAACCTTTCTTTCTTCTTCCTTTCTACCAAAACACACTCTGTAATGCTTAATGTTAGTGTTTATCAAGACTTTCTGGCGTTATATCATCGGCAAAGTTGTCGTACCTGTCAAGATAACTTTTCCCTACTTTACATCATGATGGTCTTTCCTAATTGGATTTTGGAGTTCATTAGGGTGTTACACTGATACACTGAATCAGTGATGTATTTCGTTCCAGATTCGGACAAACAAGGCATTAAGCAGGTGGTCATAATTGTTTGGCTCCTTAGTGTACATTAGAATTTATAGTTACCCCGGTAGCACGAAGTACTCTGAGAAGTGAACTGGAAATACTTCCTCCGATTTTCCAGTGATTAGCATGTTGACGCTTGTGCTATAGAAGTAGAATTGATGGTAAGATCACAGTAATAGTCCCGATGCAAAGGGCACGATCTTATGATATTGGTTTATGTATCTAATAATTATACGCGTTATTAAAGTATTTAACTTCTAAACAGTATCTACTGTAATGTTACGAGGACATTTCAATTTAAATGTTCGGGACATATCCATTATACAGTAATACTAAACTCTCTTGTCATTTCATATGATCTATCTCTCCTTCATACGATTTATAACGAGAGTTACGGTAATCAATAGTGCTGCTGCTGACAACAAATCTATAGGCAACACGAGTAAATTGCGAAAATGCTTACGGTTAAACTATAAGACTAATGAATAAAAAAAGAATTCAGGACTAATAACGAATTGTCTTCGCACGCTAGAAAGAAGTGCACAACCCATTTGGTGTCAGCGAAAAATGTAATATTTCCTGTAAAGTAACCTACAGTTCCCACGAAAAGTGTTTCAAAACAAGTTTAATGATTTACACTGAGGTGACAAAAGTCATGGGACACCTTCTAACAGCGTATCGGAAATCATTTAGTCAGGCGTAGTGCAGCAACCGACGTGGCATGGATTAGTAAGTCGTTGGAAGTCCCCTGCAGAAATATTGAGCACTGCAGCCTCTACAGCTGTCCATAATTGCGAAAGTATTGCCGGTGCAAGATTTTGTGCACGAACTAATCTCCCAATTATATCCCATAAATATTCGATGAGATGTGGGGTGATCTGGGTGGCCAAATCATTTCTAACATTCTGCGTGGTGTCTGTTTGTTCTGTATCGTGTCTCCCTACCACTTTCGCGCAACGACGCTCTGAGCGTGTTTTTTAGGGAATTGACTAGTTTGAACCTGGGACCTGTTGCTGGTAAGGAGACGCCAGACCACACATGACATGTAGAGTTCAGAAGAGTTCAGTGAAATTAGCGATGGTATAATCAAATACTTAATGACAGCGTCAGCTCCACTGCACTCTCTGTAAAAGAATCTTAATACTAACTAAATTTAGTGGAAGGGGTTCAAGGCTATCTTATTTTTAGTTAGCTGGTAAAATAACGTCGAAAAATCAGTTAAGTTTACCACTGGAAATTTTATTCTACTCACAAAACATTGTTTATAAATTGCACTATTGATAAAAGGAAATATTTTAATACAGGATGATAAAAACCAACTGCGTTCAACAAAAATGTGAACGAATATTCCCTGAATGGGTTTCCAAGTTCTACAATGGATCGAAGGATGACCTATGCCATATCACATCTATAATCTAGATTTAAGTTAAGTTTCATAAAAGAGAAAACTATCAAAATGGTCTACAGTGACCCTCAATTATCTTTAATTGCTTATCTAACTTGTCGTAAATTACAGTGGCTGATGTGGCTTCTCAATAATTATATAACAGAAAAATCATCGTGTTTCAGTTTTTTACTTCAAGTACAAAATGTGAACACCATGAGATTTAATTGAAGATCGACACTAGTATTATGTAAAAAGGGGATGTAACAGATGAGACTTCTGCCATTCTGAGTGAAGCCTTATACGATCAAAAATGCAGCATCGCGTGTGTTCATTACCTTGTCGGTGTTTAGGCAGCGTCAGGGGGCAGCGGGCGGCACAGCTCCACGCACCTCGCCGTCTCAGAAGCAACTCTCACTAACTTCTCCTTACTACAATTTACCGAAGTTGGTTTAAAAAAAGTCATCTGGCTGTGTTTTCAACTGACCAATCAGGGTCTCAATGTTAACCTTAAGCTCCACCTACAAAAATTCTGTCTATCCAATGAGAAACGTTATACTTTTCGTGGTAGGGCAATGTTTTTAACGTTTGCAACGTAACAGAGACGCGAAAAAGTCTCACATTATAACTTGCAGCTGGTGTGGCCCTTTTAGTGTTATCGTAAGATCTATACTGTCATTCTTGAGGGCTCTATCTTTTAACATGGGCTGGGGGGGTGGTCCTGGCGGTCAGCCGGCGATGTGGGTGTCCGTCCCTTATCGTAGGGCCTTCTAGCTTAACACAGTTCTGCTCTCGGCTTCTGTTCTCGTTTCTCCCCTCGGAACTGCGTCTGTTTCACGGTGGGAAGGTATGACATGCATTTAGGCATTCTTGTGTTAGTCTGTGGTATTCCATTTGCTCAGTCTTTGATCGTATTACTTTGGTTAATTTAATGTCAGGATTTATTCGGAGCTATGTGACATACTGCCGGATTTGCTATCATGTCAGGGTTTTCATGGAAGGTGTTGGATATGCCTGACACCTTACAAAAAATGGTTCAAATGGCTCTGAGTACTATGCGACTTAACTTCTGAGGTCATCAGTCGCCTAGAACTTAGAACTAATTAAACCTAACTAACCTAAAGACATCACACACATCCATGCCCGAGGCAGGATTCGAACCTGCGACCGTAGCGGTCGCTCGGCTCCAGACTGTAGCGCTCAGAACCGCACGGCCACTCCGGCCGGCTGACACCTTACACATTCGCTCAAATTGTCCAGAATGTTCTTCAAAGCAATCACGAACAACTGTGGCTAAGTGACGTAGTGAACTGTCATAGGGAACATGAAGCCCATGAATGGCAGCAGACGGTCTCCAAGTAGCTGAACGTAGCCAATCCCAGTCAATGATCGGTTCAGTTGGACCAGACGACCTAGTCCAATCTATATAAACACAGTTAACATCATTATGAAGCCACAACCAGGTTGCACAGTGCCTTATTAACAACTTGGGTCGCCGGCCGGAGTGGCCGAGCGGTTCTAGGCGCTACAGTCTGGAACTGCGCGACCGCTACAGTCGCAGGTTCGAATCCTGCCTCCGGCATGGATATTTGTGATGTCCTTAGATTAGTTAGGTTTAAGTAGTTTTAAGTTCTAGGGGACTGATTCTAACATTCTGTGTGGTGTCTGTTTGTTCTGTATCGTGTCTCCCTACCACTTTCGCACAAAGACGCTCTGAGCTTGTTTTTTAGGGAATTGACTAGTTTGAACCTGAGACCTACTGCTGGTAAGGAGGCACCAGACCACATATGACATGTAGAGTTCAGAAGAGTTCAGTGAGACGAGCGATGATATAATCAAATACTTCATAATTTAAGCGTCAGCTCCACTGCACTCCCTGTAAAAGAATCTTAATACTAACTAAATTTAGTGGAAGGGGTTCAAGGCTTTCCTATTTTTAGTTAGCTGATAAAATAACGTCGAAAAATCAGTTAAGTTTACCACTGGAATTTTTATTCTACTCACACAACATTGTTTATAAATTGCACTATTGATAAGAGGAAATATTTTAATACAGGATGATAAAAACCAATTGCGTTCAACAAAAATGTGAACGAAAATTCCCTGAATAGTTTTCCAAGTTCTATAATGGATCGAAGGATGACCTATGCCATATCACATCTATAATCCAGGTTTCAGTTAAGTTTCATAAAAGAGAAAACTATCAAAATGGTCTACAGTGACCCTCAATTATCTTTAATTGCTTATCTAACTTGTCGTAAATTACAGTGGCTGATGTGGCTTCTCAATAATTATATAACAGAAAAATCATCGCGTTTCAGATTTTAACTTCAAGTAGCAAATGTGAATACTACGAAGTTTAATTGATGATCGACACTAGTATTACGTAAAAGGGGGATGTAACAGATTTGACTTCTGCAGTTCTGAGTGAAGCCTTATGCGCTCTTATGGGGCATCGCGTGCGTTCATTACCTTGTCGGTGGTTAGTCAGCGTCAGGGCGTGGCGGGCGGTGCAGCTCCACACACCTCGCCGTCTCGGTAGCAACTCTCTAACTTCTCCTTACTACAATTTACCGAAGTTGGTTTAAGAAAAAGGTATCTGACTGTGTTTTCAACTGACCAATCAGGGTCTCAATTTTAACCTTAAGCTCCGCCTACAAAAATTCTGTCTATCCAATGAGAAACGTTATACTTTTCGTGGTGGGGCAATGTTTTTAATGTTTGCTACGTAATAGAGACGCGTATAGTCTCACGCTAAAACTTGCAGCTGGTGTGGCCCTTTTAGTGTTATCGTGAAGACCTATACTGTTCATCTGGAGGGCTCTATCTTTTAACATGGGCTGGGGGCTGCTTTTGGCGATTGGCTGGCGATGTGGGTGTCTGTTCCTTATTGTAGGGCCTCCTAGCCTACACGGCTCTGCTCTCGGCTTCTGTTCTCGTTTCTCCCCTCGGAACTGCGTCTGTTTCACGGTGGGAAGGTATGACATGCATTTAGGCGTTCTTGTGTTAGTCTGTGGTATTCCATTTGCTCACTCCTTGATCGTATTACTTTGGTTAATTTAATGTCAAGATTTATTCGGAGCTATGTGACATACTGCCGGGTTTGCTATCATGTCAAGGTTTTCATGGAAGGTGTTGGATATGCCTGACACCTTATATGATGACCTCAGAAGTTACATCCCATAGTGCTCAGAGCCATTTAAACAACTTGGGTCAATAGCTTCTTGGTGTCAGCTCTTATCAATTGAAATCGGGAGTCATCTGACCAGCCCACGGTTCTCCAATCGTCTAGGGTTGAACATATGATCACGAACCCAGGAGAGGCACTGTAGACGTTGTTGTGCTTAGCAAAGGTGCTCGCGTAGGTCGTCTGCTGATACAGCCCAATGACGCCAAATTTTACTGCACTGTGCTAATGCATATATTCATAACACCGTCCCATATTGATTTCTGTGGTTATTTCACGCAGCGTTGCTTGTTTCTGAGCACTGACGACTCTACGCAAACATCGCTGCTCTCGGTCGTTAAGTGAAGACCGTCTGTCACTGCTTTGCCGTGGTGAGAGGAAATGCCAGAAATTTGGTATTCTCGGCACACTCTTGGCACTGTGGATATCGAAATATTGAATTCTCTAACAATTTCCGAAATGGAATGTTCCATGCGTCTAGTTCCAACTACCATTCTGCGTTGGAAATCTGTTAATTTCTGTCGTCGGAAACCTTTTCACGTCAATCGCCTGAGTACATTATGACAGCTCCGCTAATGCATTGCCCTTTTATACCTTGTGGGCGGGATCCTACCACCATTTGTGAACACGCATGTGCATATCGCTATCCCATGACTTTGTGACCTCAGTGTATAACTGTAGTTTAATTGAAATTTATGTTTTGGAAAAATTCTTGGGGATACGGAAATAAGCCGCAACTGCTGCTAAACATAGCAGTTCATTTTCCAAAGCAGAAATTCTCGACACAGTGGTAATACTGATGGAAATTACTTGGCAAATCGCTCGTATGTGGGGTCTCGAGGCGAGCGACCGATTACACGCGATATTGCATGCGACGGATCGCTGCGATCCGTCGTTGATACGTGGGGCTCTTTATCTTCACGATTCGCCGTCAGCCCTATGACACTGTCTAGGAACATATGCAGCATAATAGTTGATGTGGACTGACAATGCAGCCAGTCCACAGTGACGGGTAGCCGAAAGAAAGGCACGCGTACACACACGCCGACTGGCGTGAAGTCTGAAACAGGATAAGTATTGACTTCTAATAAGAAAAGTATGCAGCTCCTCGAATACTTAACTTTATTCTTTGTTGGTTTACAACGTTCTTCTTGAGACATTTATACGATAACTATCAAACTATGTAAGGCTAATGGCGCCTTGCTAGGTCGTAGCCATGGACTTAGCGGAAGGCTATTCTAACTGTCTCTCGGCAAATGAGAGCAAAGGCTTTGTCCGTATAGTCGCTAGCAATGTCGTCGTACAACTGGGGCGAGTGCTCGTCCGTATCTCCGAGACCTGCCTTGTGGTGGCGCTCGGTCTGCGATCACACAGTGGCGACACGCGGGTCCGACATGTACTAAATGGACCGCGGCCGATTTAAGCTACCACCTAGCAAGTGTGGTGTCTGGCGGTGACACCACATTCCTCCCCCGCAAATCGGCGAACGGTCGTGTTATAAGGCTTCCGCCCGCCGTGGGGAGGACCCCATGTTGACGTATGCGATGAGGTGGGGAGCCTAACAACAGGCGAGGCTGTGCCACCCGCACCCGGCCATTCGGTCCGAGGGGAGCTAGGAAACGCCTGAAAACCTAGTCCAGGGTGCACGTCAACATGCGGTGTATGCGCCCGTAAAGAGACAGGAGGGGCCGAAGGGTCGACCTCCATTGCGTCGGGGTACCCGACGCGCGATGACGTCATGGGGTCCGGAGCGGGCAAGAGTTACATGGCGGAGGACGGCTGGTCACGGGAAGTGATCGGCGGCGCGTGACCCAGGGAGGCGCTTGGCGGCTGCAGCGAAGCGTCCACTGCGGGCGGCGCCGGCTGGAGAACAGGCGGCGGCGGCGGCGGCGCGCCGCCATGGGGCAAAATGGAACGCATCGTCGGTAACACCTGGGGATGAGGCGAGCCAGTAGATGGATCCCCAGGGCGCTGACCGGACGGCACCGTCGCTGAAAGCAGACGGGGAGCGGCAGAACCCGTGCGACGACAGAGGCGCAGCTGATTGAGATGCCGACGCACCTCACCAGAGGCCCCCAAAACCAAATACATCGCGCGGCCGAGGCAGCGAAGAATGCGGCCTGCGAGCCAACGCCGTGAACCTCGATAGTTGCGATAAAATACAACGTCGCCTGGAGCAAAAGCAGGAGACTGCCGCTGCACAGGAACCGAATGCGGCGGATGCAGCAAAGACATCAAGGTTCGATGAGGACGACCGTGGAGCAACTCAGCCGGCGAGCGACCATCTCGGGGCTGAGAGCGATACGAAGACAAAAAGAGCAACAACGCGTCCTCCCGCGAATGCGACTCTTTCAACTTCAACATCTGTGACTTGAAAGTCCGGACCAATCGTTCAGCGGCACCGTTTGACTGAGGCGAAAACGGCGCGGATGTCAGATGTTGTATACCATTGGCCTGGCAGAATGACTGAAATTCTGCGGACATGAATTGTGGGCCATTGTCGGAAACAATAGTCTGCGGAAGACCTTCAATGCAAAAGATAGCAGACAACGCTTGGATGGTGGCGGAGGACGTCGTGGAAGACATCCGGACAACAAAAGGAAAATTACTGAAGGCATCTACCAGAACCAACCATCGAGCATTCCAGAACGGACCAGCAAAATCGATGTGCAAGCGTTGCCAAGGGGAAGTGGCTTTTGGCCATGCAAAGACTTTCCGCGGCGGCGCGGATTGTTGTTCGGCACACGCCAAGCAAGAAGAACACATATTCGTAATCGCAGCATCGATTCCGAACCAAGTACAGTGCTGACGAGCAAGTTGTTTCGTTCGCACTATACCCCAATGTCCTTGGTGAAGAAGCCGTAAAACAGAGGACTGTAACGAACGTGGGACCACTACTCTGGACTGATCATTATCAGAACGCAGCAACAAAACACCACGTCGTACAAAAAGTCTCTCCTTGTGAGCAAAAAATCGGCGAACCAACGGATCCTCGATCCGAGACTTTGACAAGGGCCATTGCGTAGCAACAAAACGCAAAACGGTAGCAAGGACAGGGTCAGCAGCTGTGGCTGTAGCTACACGACGAAAATCAATCGGAAACGATTCGACCACTTCATCGGTTTCCGAATCAATGAACATGCAAGCAAGTTCGGAAGAATCGAATGCTCTATCCTCAGCAACAGGCAAACGGGACAACGCATCGGCGTTTCCGTGCTTAGCAGTGGACCGATACAAGATATCGTAGCGGTACTGCGAGAGGAAAATAGACCAGCGAATGAATTTCTGCGCTGTACGCGGAGGTACAGGCTTGTTCGGATGGAAAAGCGACGTCAAAGGTTTGTGGTCTGTGATGATGGTAAAGTGACGACCATACAAGAAATCATGGAACTTAGTAACACCAAATACGAGAGCCAAAGCTTCTTTCTCTATCTGGGAATAATTTCTTTGCGCAGACGAGAGCAATTTGGACGCAAAGGCAATAGGGCGATCATGCGAGCCAACTTTGTGCGCAAGCACAGCACCGATCCCGAAATCCGATGCATCTACCATCAACAAAAGGGGTTTCTGGGGATCGAATGGCGTAAGGCAAGTATTAGAAAGCAACGCCGATTTCAACTGGCGAAAGGCGCGTTCGCATTCCGTCGTCCAGACGAACGGAACACCCTTACGGCGTAATCTATGAAGCGGAGCTGAAATGGAAGAGGCATTGCGCAGAAAGCGATGGTAATAGGTAATTTTACCCAACACACTCTGTAGCTGCTTCACATTTTGTGGTGAAGGCAATTCTTGTATGGCACGGAGGTGCTCTGGACTCGGATGTATGCCTTGGGCATTAATGACATGTCCCAGGTATGGTAAGTCACGAGCAAAAAACACACATTTGTCCTTCCTCAAGCGAAGACCATTTTGTCGCAAGACCTGAAATAATGTTCGTAGGTTCGCAAGATGATCTTCTTCTGTCTGTCCGGAGACGACTATATCGTCCAGATAGTTTGCTGCAGTAGGGACCGACGCACAAATAGTTTGTAAATATTGCTGAAACAATGCAGGCGCGGATGCACACCCGAATGGCAGTCTTTTGAATCTGTACAATCCAAGATGCGTGTTAACCACCAATACGCGCTGGGATTCGTCGTCCATTGGTATTTGCAAGTACGCATCGGCTAGGTCCAACTTTGAAAAATATTTTCCCGGGCACAGTCTGATTCACTGATGGACCTGATATACGATAGACATGTTAAACAATTGAAATAAATCTAAACCAAACAAGTTCACTGCAGTAGAAGAACGAAGAACGTAAAATGACACAAGTTTTGTTTGTCCCTTGTATGTTGCAAGAAGAGTGCACTGTCCTAACACTGGAATTTTCTGTCCTGAATATGTAGTGAGCTTAACAGTTGCGGCACGCAACGGAGGTTTGCCCAGGTGCTTTGCACGCGTGGGTTTGATCCCATCCTCGTCGCCAATGATGTGGACTGACAATGCAGCCAGTCCACAGTGACGGGTAGCCGAAAGAAAGGCACGCGTACACACACGCCGACTGGCGTGAAGTCTGGAACAGGATAAGTATTGACTTCTAATAAGAAAAGTATGCAGCTCCTCGAATACTTAACTTTATTCTTTGATGGTTTACAACGTTCTTCTTGAGACATTTATACGATAACTATCAAACTATGTAAGGCTAATGGCGCCTTGCTAGGTCGTAGCCATGGACTTAGCGGAAGGCTATTCTAACTGTCTCTCGGCAAATGAGAGCAAAGGCTTTGTCCATATAGTCGCTAGCAATGTCGTCGTACAACTGGGGCGAGTGCTCGTCCGTATCTCCGAGACCTGCCTTGTGGTGGCGCTCGGTCTGCGATCACACAGTGGCGACACGCGGGTCCGACATGTACTAAATGGACCGCGGCCGATTTAAGCTACCACCTAGCAAGTGTGGTGTCTGGCGGTGACACCACAATAGTCCTCTATCAGCCAAACCAAATCAACACGAACAATTTCGAAAGCACGGTGCCATGATCAGGTGCTATTCCTTCTTCTACGCTATAGTTTTCTGTCTAAAGATTCATTTCGAGCATTTTTATTTCATTTCCCTTAAGTCCTGTCACGCAACATTCTGTTCAGCGCAACAAATGAAACAAGCCAAATCGATTATAGACGCCTGAAAAATGAAACTGACTCAAGGGCCGAGTACAAACAATAGTCCGATTTGATGTTATTTATTTTTGTGTTCGTTAATCTTTCGTGTGGAATCTGGTTGGCTATCGATGTGGATACGCGAAAACAGCTTAAGTGATATTCAGTTGTTTAAGAATAAGAAAAAATATTGCCGACAACAACGGGCTACATAGAAGCAGTGTCACAGCTTACCGCGGTAGCAGCATACTTCGTTGTGAGCTAGTGAAAAAAATGTTATTCTGATGATTCAACCAAGCAGAGCCGGAGAGAATCGCATTGCAAAGGGAAGTTGCAAGAAGTTTCAGTATGAAAAGTGGCACACTTGATTGTGTGTTTTTTGTGAAACTTGAGTGGGTGCGGGATGATGAATAAATGACACCCCTTTCGTGATCCTAAATGTCACTGTTTTTATATTGGAACCCTCAGTATCTAAGTCATTAGGAACCAATCATTGATTTGATGAAGAAGAAGGTAAATAGCACGTTGACAGAAGCAACGTCTTGAAGCGGAGGGGCGAGAAGAATTTATTAGAGCACTGAAAGACCAAAGTCGAAACAAGGTTGCTGGGGTAGACGACATTCTCTCAAAATGATTAAGATCCTTGGGAGAAACAAGTATTATAAAATTTCCACTGATATGAAGGATATAACAGATAAACGAAATACCCTCGGGCTTCAAGTTGAATGTGATAATAACAATGCCAAAAACTAAGTGCTGACTGGTGCATTGCTAAACAATTACTTTAAAAAATTATATTTGCTAAATACTGACACGAATCATCTATAGAGTATAGAAACGACTGGTAGAAGTGGACCTGAGAAGAGATCAATTTTGGGGTATCTGAGAAATGCAGGATCACGCGAAGCAATAACCACCCCACAACCAGTCTTGAAAGATAGACTGAAAAAAGGGAAAGATTCATAGCTATACATGATTGACTGACTATTCATACAGTGCAACAGGTGTTTAAATACAGGCGTTAAAACTATTAAAATATAAAACTGAACGAAAAGTCCAATAGCCCACTGTACCTGTATTTATTTAAGTGGATTAGATACCCATGCAACCTGTTTCGCAACTTTTCTGGTGTACATGGTGTCAAGTGGTATACGCAGTCAATGACTGTTGCGTCAATACGACGTACAGAAACTCGAGACATTCGTACAATCCCCTCATGCTAAATGTGCGCAACTGCGATTATAACCACAGGTGGAAACATAATCGGTCGAAAACACTATTCCTTGATAAAAATTAACCCCCTATGAAGCTTAAATTAAGCATAAGACAAAGCAACATCAATAAGCCCCTGTACCACAGCAAATCAACAGCTGTCCTTTTCTAGCCAACAAACCGGCAACGACAGGGAAGCCGAACACACACAAATGCAGGCGAAAACCCGCATGAGCTTCTGTACTGAGCGGCCTGTTTTATGATCAAATTGACCTCCCTGATGACGACTTTGGCATGTCACAGGAACTCAGACGCTTAAGTTTGCCCAGGAAACATCATCGGTACCCAGCGATAATGGCAGTCTACCATTTACCAACATATCCTTATACCTTGTCTAACCATCGGTCAGTAGCCCTGCTACCCACCAAAACTGTCATTGAGGTTTTTTTCTAACAGCACTTCCGGCGGAACTTTCTCGTTTCTGCCCTAAAGCTTTTATTCTTTAACCGCTTTCTGTCTACAGTCTCGTAGATAGGACCTTATTAGTAGGTGGCGTGCGGAAAAAGTTTCAGCCTCGTATCCTGTGAGTCCCATTTCGCTGAGGTGACAGCAGATTTTTTTGTGATGGTCTCCGCACAGATCGAGGATGGAGGAGCTCCACTTCTTATTATTTTTAACTAGTTCACGCTAACGAGGGAAAGCCCTCAGACACGGCCAACCGATTCGGCCCTTGGCAGGTTGCATGTGCACCAGCTAATCTGAAGGACTCTGTTACTTTGGCTCACTAACCACCCACTCTCCCGATTTTATGAAAAATCACATCTGCAGTTATGACGTGGAATCGATTTAAAATTGACGGGTTCGATCGATGATTGAAAACTGAGCGTCTCTCAGAGGATATATGAGGTCCGCAAACGCATTTTTCCCGAAAAATCGTGAAAAGAAAATTTTACGACCACTACTTATTCAACTCATAAGGAAAATAGCTTTCAACCAAATCGGCGATGGCCGAGCGACCAAGACGCCTGGCTGAGGAGCGGGATAGCTGTGTTCGATTCCTGCAAGCAGTCAAATCGAAATTGGTGGGAGTAGGAGGGCTACCAAAGTAAATATATCAAGGTAGGGCACTAAATTTAGCGTATGTTTTTGATTAGCAAAGAGTTGTAATTTTAATATTGGTTGTTTTACAATCGCTCTTTAATCACTCTGTTACATGTCTTCACAGACCTTCGAACAACTAAATGGGAGGGGGGGGGGGGGGGGGATTTATCATAAAAATATTCAAAGCAAATAAATCCGCGGCAGCAAGAACATCCAACGAATGCAGTCATCGAACACCTACATCGTTTCTTCTCAAGATTCGTCGATAAACAGACTTGTTTCACATTACAAATATTTATTTTTCGGCAGTAATATTCCAGAAATTCGGTGATGAAAGCTGATCGTGAAGGATGCTATGGATCGTTATTGTCCTCACGGTTGTGCAATTCCCGCTAGGTTTCCAGAAGCGATCTGCAGCTATGAAGCCTGAAAATAAAGTTCTAAACTTGGCTTCTATTAGGGGGAAGATTTGTCTGATGGCGTAATACAAGAAACAGGAGTGGATATAGAAGAGATAGGGGATCCAGTATTAGAATTGGAATTTAAAAGAGCTTTGGAAGATTTATGTTCGAATGAGGTAGAAGGGATGGATGACATTTCATCGGAATTTCTAAAGTCATTGGGGGAAATGGTAATAAAACAACTATTCACGTTGATGTTTGAATGTATGAGTCTGGAGATATATCATCTGACTTTCGTAAAAAAATCATCCATACGATCCGAAGACTACAAGAGCCGACAAGTGCGAGAATTATCACACAATCAGCTTAACAGCTCTTGCATACAAATTGCTGACAAGAATAATACGCAGAAGAATGGAAAAGAAAATTAAGGATATATTGGATGACGATTAGTTTGGCTTTAGGAAAGGTAAGGGCTCCATAGAGGCAATGATGACGTACGATTGACAACAGAAGCAAGACTAAAGGGAAGTCTCGACATGTTCATAGGATTCGTTGGCCTGGAAAAGTTGTGCAACAAAGTCATGTGGTGCAAGCGGTCGAAATTCTGATAAAACTAGGGGTAAGCTGTAGGGGTAGATGGTTAGTATAAAATATGTCAAGCGCCAAGAGAGAACAATAGGAGTAGAAGGCCAAGAACCAAGTGCTCGGATTAGAAAAGGTGTAAGACAGTGATGCGGCCCTAAGGCGACCAAAGAAAGTCGGTCACCATAGATTATCGAAAGCGCCAGCAATATCAATCATCATCGCTAGAGCGTACGTAGAATGAGTATCTGTCGCTAGCGAAATAGCCTCATTAACTGCGTTTTCAGTTGACTTTCCTCTTCTAAAACCGTACTGGTGGGGGCTCATCCCGTGTAGCAATCTGTGATCCTGTAATCTTTTGCATAAAAGTTTTTCAAATATCTATCCGAGAACGTTCAAAAGACAAATTGGTCTGCATAATTTGGGTATCATTGGATCTTTATCTTGCCCCTTACTAATTATTACCACTTCACCGTCCTTCCGCGGTGCAGGGATCCTTTCTTACAAGACACACTCATTGTACAGATCACACAAGGAACTATCTAATTGGTCACATAAGGCTTGTATTATTTCGTCAGGGATACCCTCCGGTCCTGGAGATTTTTTTCTTTTTCAGTCTCAAAATTATGTGCCTAATTTCTTCTTGTGCGAAGGGGCACACAAGTTTATTGTTCCTACATTCTTCCCATTAAATATCCCGTAGCCTACGCTGCTCACCTGTCTCGCCTTCTTCTCCGTCGTCAGTAAGCAGTAGCAGGGCAGCTGGCTGTTCCCGACTTTCTGTTACCGTCCCATCATTCCTTCTGATCTGGAACCGCGCGATCGCTACGGCCTCAGGTTCCAATCCTGGCTCGGGAGTGGATGTGTGTGATGTCTTTAGGTTAGTTAGGTTTAAGTAGTTCTAAGTTCTAGGCGACTGATGACCTCAGAAGTTAAGTCCCATAGTGCTCAGAGCCATTTGAACCATTCCTTCTGATAGTGGACAAGACTGTTGGTGATCGTATTTTCTGGCATACTATTTTATATGGTACACCCCAGGCATCGGTTTCTGAGTTAGCTGCCACGAATCGCTTCCATCGTTCCATTTTTGTTTTCCACAACTCTTCCTTAAAACGTTGTTTAAAATACCTGTATATATGCAAACTTCGGACCCTTCCTTCTTGAGTCATGCTGATCTGGTATAGCTTCCTGGATCTTCTTGTTTTGCATCTGAATTTCTGCAGCGCCTCGGTCCAGATGCGAGGTACTCCTTTAGAATTACCTCTGCTAGTAGGTATCGATCCCTCCATTGCTCTATGTGTACTCATTGTCAGTTCTTGCACTTTAACATCTACGTTGTCACCCATCGATGGAGTTCCTGGACACTGAAACGCTCTTCTTAGTTCTTCCCAGTTAGCGTCCTTGATCTTATATTTGGGCCTTATGCGCACGTTTTCTGTGTCGTCTTCGATTTCCCTTCCAGTTGAGCGGTGCCGGCTCATATCGATTGATCGATCGGGTCGGCATGATGTGATCGTTGGGCTCGGCCGTTTGACGCGGCTTTTGGCCCCGACGGGGGTATGGCGCTAGAGGGGGACAGCCGGAGAGCCGCGCGGCGCTGGAGAATCAGGGGGAGCGTGGTTGAGCAGGCCGGGGCACGACGCAGAGGTTGTGGTGTGTTTGGCACGTTTGCAAGACCGAACCTGGCTTGTAGTGCGGGAACTGGACTCGACCACATTACCCGAATCGGGTCGTGCGGCCCTGATTTGGATCTGTAAAAGACTTCATAAAACATTTGGTGAGAATTGCTTATCATGTTTCTGGTGCGCATATTATGCTGATTCTTGCTTCCCAGGTATCTGCACCATGACTGGAAACTGTTGTCTTGCCAACCAAAAGGCCCCCTCTATTTAGTGCTGTTTAAGTAAACACGTGTTATTGTGTTTGGTTAAGGGTTTATTTGGATTTTGTGATGTGATACAGGCCGAGTAAGCGAGGTGTGTTAATTGGTACTATTGCTGTTCGGAATGGCAGACGGCATAAGCCAGTATGGTGAAACTGTAATATTTTTCCTGGTACACTGAGCTGTGTGGACGTTGTTATAGTTGGTTCAAAGCACAGGCTTAACATCAAATCTGTACGTTGTGTGTTATCTAATTGCAATACTGGTTCACTCGTAAACAGTGAAATGGCAGTTTTACTTAACTGTTTTTCATCAGTATCCTGTTACGGGGTAATTTAAATGAGCTCCCCAGTTTCAGTGAGCATATGTTAACCTAGTGGTGTAGTTTAAATTTCTAAGCTGACTTTGTATTATGCTATTCGCCCTCGTCCTTTAAGATTACGTCAAGGGCATTAGTTATTAATTCACCCTTGACTATTTTATTTCAATGTTCGTGAAATAGGCTATTATTTTATACATCGTAGTTATTTTACGTTTGAGGAATTAATGTTTGCCATTTTCTCCCCCCCCCCCCCTCTCCATTTCTCTGAAATTGTGTAGTAGCACGGGCTCTAAGATCTTTTTCCAGTGTATTATAGTGTACAGTGTGCGGCACCCTGTCCACCTCGCCCGCTTGCTGTGGGTTCTGGGTCTAGCCGCCTCTGGTTTGGGTCCAGTGGGGCCCCCTTCTACTTCTGTGACGTCACCTGTTTCGAAAATTTGTCACGAAGGGGTGTATCTGTTTGTATTTTACTTTAAAATTTTTTTTGTGGTATCCATGGTTGGTTAAACTTTATCTCATTATTGTAGTCTCCTTTTGCGAGCTTTACTGTGTACAGAACTTAATTAACTTCCGAATCGCCGGCCGAAGTGGCCGTGCGGTTAAAGGCGCTGCAGTTTGGAACCGCAAGACCGCTACGGTCGCAGGTTCGAATCCTGCCTCGGGCATGGATGTTTGTGATGTCCTTAGGTTAGTTAGGTTGAACTAGTTCTAAGTTCTAGGGGACTAATGCCCTCAGCAGTTGAGTCCTATAGTGCTCAGAGCCATTTGAACCATTTTGAATTAACTTCCGAATCACTTAATGCCTGTTTAAAGATTAACGTTGTTGTTTGAATAGTGCGCTTGTCCGTGCTTGTAAGGATTCTTTGCTAACTTACCTTATCACAAGAATTTTAAAGATAAAATTTTATTTGCTAAAGAAAAGTTTAATAAAAGTGTTGTTGTTATAAACTGTGAATGTTGCTTATGTGGCCCGGCCCTCCCGCTCTACAGTAATTGCCTGATTAGGGTGGACTGACCTCCACACCAGTGATGGTATGCTGTATGGTACTGTGGTCACTCGATGTAATTCCACTCGAAAACTTCGAGTCTTTCACAAGGATCGCCGCTGCCATATTTGATAAAATGACGTCAATATTTGACGTTGCTCCGACCCTCCCTTCGTAGGTTGGCGGATTGAGAGGTGCATTCAGTATCTGTAGGCTGAGTTTCATAACGGCTTCTTCTAGTTGTTTTCCACGGTCATCAGTCAGGCAGCTATACCCCAATGCTGACTTCGCATTTGCATCAATAGAGTACGCAAGATGCTTAGTTCGTCCTAGGTGACTAATATCTTTTAGTCTTAGCAAATACTCGCCGATCTCATCACGAAACCGAAAATACATGAAACCAGGATGGAACTCTCGCTTCCGGTTAACATTCCACATAGATTACGTGTTCTGAACAGTACTGTAATATTTTTGTCACTGTTATGGCCTTGTTAAGTACTATTAATGCTGCCATAGGACGCTGCCCTTGTGTGTCTATCTGGGCAGTTATTGGCGTACTGGGGAGCTTTCCTGCCTTCGTATACGGTTCTTGGAAGCACAATACATCTTCAGACATAATCTTCCTAGCAAGGAAAGTGTAAACAGTCAGTTCCGTGTTTCTAGACTTCCGCCTGCTGGCTTCATATGTGTGTTGGTCACGGCCACACACACCTGTCGCATTACCCTTGTTATCGTTATTATAACTTCCTTTAACTTCATTAAACTGCAGGCAGGATCATAGTTGGAGAAATGAATAAATGTCCTTAACAAAAGCTGGATACTGTTCAGTAATTAAAATGTTTAGTTGAATCCTTGCTTCATACTGTGAGGGATTCATGGAATCATCATCACGCCGGCTTGAGTGGCCGTGCGGTTCTAGGCGCTACAGTCTGGAGCCGAGCGACCGCTACGGTCGCAGGTTCGAATCCTGCCTCGGGCATGGATGTGTGTGATGTCCTTAGGTTAGTTAGGTTTAAGCAGTTCTAAGTTCTATGCGACTTATGACCTCAGAAGTCAAGTCGCATAGTGCTCAGAGCCATTTGAACCATTTTTTTCATCATCACATGGAAAACACTACGACACACTAAATGTGATTAGTACATCAAACGTTCAAATATGTGAGAATTCCTAAGGGACCAAACTGCTGAGGTCATCGGTCCCTAGACTTACACACTACTTAAACTAACTTATGATAAGAACAACACACACGCCCATGCCCGAGGGAGGACTCGAACTTCCGGCGGGAGGTAACAGTTCATCAAAACCAGTCAAATTTGTCTGGGGTGACACTCTTCATCCCGGGCTAAAGGAACAAGGAAGAGATACGTAGAGCCTGAATCAATTCACACCGAAACAATCAGGCCACAATCCAATACAAAACTCAGAACTACCGGACCCAGACTTATAAAGTCGACAAATTAGATAAGGACGAATCTGAGGGAGACACATGTGATAATGGCAACGATGTCAACGTGCGTCTAGAAACAACCACCACTCCAAACATCAACAAAGACAACGTAACACATACAGTCAGTCCCACACAAATCACCACCATTGCCGACAATACCCCAACAAGCTCCACCAACATCAGTGAAAATCGTGTGAAGGCAAAAAGAATTGAAGAAGCGTGTGATAAAATTAAGTGTAACCGTGTGACATCCCAAAAAGATCTTAATGTCTCCCATTCAGCGGCCAACACCAAGCCACAATCCATCTAGTACCACCTCATAAACCGCAACAAAATCAGCACCAACAGCAAGCCAGCTACACCTAATTACGATAATTTAGAATTTAGAGAAAAAAAGAGATACTGCAGATAGCGCAGCGGAAGCTACTTAGATTGTGCCATCCAAAGGGAGAGTCTCTCTGTTTTCCAGTAACTGAGCAGACAGACAGAATCATCCTGAGGACATAAAATATTCCTATATCAGCAGAGCCGCTTCTCGACCTCATGCTCCAGGTCTGCCTGCACAGGTCAGAATCATTCGACTTGGACAAAATATATATAAATCATGTAAGAACACCCGGTCGAACATATTTCGATTACTCACAGACATACAGTAAATGTTTTGAACACGTAAAACACCCAGAACACATGGGCAAAAAATGAATATCTTACAAAATAATACAAAAAACAGTAGGGCAGTCAACGCGGAAATCCCTAAAATAACACAAGACTTGCAGGCAGACACCATGTGCTTACAAGACCTAAACAGCAATTTTAAATAGAACTGATAACATAATTAAGGTAACACAGTTATGCAATCAACACTTAGTCACCATAGAGATAACTAATGGGAACGTCACCTGGGTGACTGCATCCATGTACGCCCAATACAGCCATCAAATACAACCATGCGCAGACTACATCAGAGACCTAGTAGTGTATACCAGAGGCAAACAAATTAGCGATTAAGTGCTAACATTAATTCCAGATATAACCTTTGGAACTCAAACACAACAGGTGACAGAGGACGCTTAATCACCGACCTAATACAAATACACAATTACATGTGATGAACAAGGAAGGACCTATAGAAGCATATGGAGGTTCGATGGAACGATCAGTAATATCGACTTTACGCTAGCAAATAATGCAGCAATGGCATACGTAACAAACTTGACTGTAAACGACAACATAACCAGTAGTGACCACAATGTCATAATATACACACTGAATCACACTCAGAAACACAACGACCAAATCAAACACCAGACACTTATTGTTGCACAAAGCGGACTGGAACAAATTAACGGAAATTATCCAACAACACGATCTAGAAAACATCAATGGAGGTATCGATTATAGAGCACAGAAGCTAACACAGGTAATACAACTTGCACAAAACACATCAATACCGACAGTAAAGAACACAAAACGCTCACCAGTACCATGGACCAACGAAGACTCAAACAAGTTGCCAGACCCAAACGAAAATTATATCAAAGAGCGATAGCAGACAGGGACAGACGCATAAGACTTGAAGTATATAGCCATGCACAAGACTTATACAGATAGACCCTAAACAACACGCGTAGACAACAGTGGGAGCTATTTATAACAATACAAACAGAGCAAAATATATGGGGGAAACCATACAAAATACTGACAGAGAAGATAAAAACCCCACTAGTTCTGGGAACGCTAAGACAGGATGACTGCACGATGAAAATGGCTCTGAGCACTATGGGACTTAACATCTGAGGTCATCAGTCCCCTAGAACTTAGAACTACTTAAACCTAACTAACCTAAGGACATCATACACGTCCATGCCCGAGGCAGGATTCGAACCTGCGACCGTAGCAGTCGCGCGGTTCCGGACTGAAGCGCCTAGGACCGCTTGGTCACCGCGGCCGGTACTGCACGATGATTAGGGGATGGTGGAATACAGCGGAGTTTTTTCTGTATAAACTGCTTCCTGACAGCGTTATCGATACAGACACACAATATCATACAATACTAAGAGAAAACCTACACACACCATACAACACTGCAACTGTCACCTATCCTTTTGCCCAAGAAGAGGTTGCGCTAGCAATCGCAGAGCTCAAAAACAAGAAAGCACCTGAACCAGATGGTATCCACTAGGAAAACTGAAAAAACTAGCACCGCAGATCACCCCGTTCCTAACAGCTTTACTGAACGATACCTTACGGCTGGGCAGGGCACATACAGTATGGAAAACCTCCACGGGCGGCCCAAGAGAAAGCCAGCGGACATGCCGCCCCTGGCAGGTGGTAGGCTTTGTATAGGACAGGAATGGGGTGGTGTCCTCGCCCCACAGAAGATGTTAAGGAGACATTTTTAATGTCTATTTATATAGGTTATATTATTTATTCAGTGAAAATGTTTTATTTAAACTATACAAATGTTAACGGAATTTAACCGCTACCGTAAAAACCATGGCGCTAAGGTAAAACTCAAAGCTACGATTTCTCCATTACATGGAAGGCTGGTCTAGACTTCGTTTTTTCCGGCCAAGGCTCAGTATTCACACGAAAGACGGGACTGGCGTCGTTACGAGCCGCGTTGGTGAGGTGCGTTCCTTGAAAGCCCATCACACCTCTGCTCTTGGCGTGGGATTCTGCAGAAACATACCTATGGTTCCGTTAGCGACGGAGAAGCCTCGAGAACGTTTCTACTTAAAACGCCTCTCAGCAGCCAGCCACTGGCTGAAATTGTCACTTGGTGTGATGGTTGCCGCGTACGCAATGTTTGGAGGGAAGATAGCGGATTGGGGGAAATTTTGTTGCGAGAAGATGACTGGACAGCCGCCGGTGCAAAGTAGGAGAAACTGACGCTACGCTCGACCTGAAAGAAAGGGGATTCGTGCTCTCACTGCTCTAGCGAGCTGTCATATTACTCTGTATTGACCGCTACGGAGTACAGAGACAGTAATTTTTCCTGTCCGGTAGCCCGGACACGAACACGTTGCTTACCGCGATGGCGCATCCTCACAGTTGCAGCTCCGTGGGTCAATCCATAGAGCAATGCAGGCAGTCGACGACAACATTGGATACAGCTGCAATTATTATTAGTAAATACACGCAGCACCGGCGTACTATGATCAGCCTAGTGTTTTCCGGCTAGCGTGTTGCTCCATCCTGCTAGAGCGATACAGATTGCGACATTTGATTACCAGTTCGCACCTTTCGTGATCGCCACTTTACGTAATTTATTCCGATAGACTAATGACAGGATACACGAAGAATTTTTGTGCAGTACATCCGGATAGAGAGAGTGCCAGCCGTCACAGAAGCTGTTTCCAAGTTTACTGTGTAGATTTTAATTGTTGTCTTCCTATCACTTAGGGAGAACTTTTAAAGACAATCTATTTAATTTGTCTCTGCTGAACTGAATAAATTCAATAATTATTCTGGAACTCATAGCACTTATGTGTTCAGAATATCCGTTCCTCTCTTGAATTTCGAGTCTACATTGTAATCGTTCGCAAAGTAAATTGTTCCTTCTGACAGGTCGATGGACTGTTCCCAACAGTAGTTTGTATTTTTGTTGATCATGTGGAATACTTCAATCGGTCTGGTTTTACCTGCCACCTTATGAGATACTAATCAACAATGCGTGTCCTCTGTCACTGTTTCTTGTAACTGTGGTCCAACGGGTCACTGGACGGATGTTATCGGCATATATAAATTTGCACAGTTTTTGGTAGATCACGGTATATGGATTAAATACTGCAGGGGAGAGAACTGAACATGGAGGCAGGGCATTTTGCAGTATGGAATTTATTGAGCATGTGTTCAGAGTAAGCTCGAAACTGTCAGTTATTCAGCATATCGTCACACAATGAGATGCTCTTTATTTAGGAAGTTCGATTTCCCCCAAATCATGATTGCAGTGACCAGGTGCGCTTCTTAATCACATGTTCGTAAGTTGCCTTTAAGGAGAAACAGAGATACATTACTTGACTTCAAAGAAATAGTAAATACATTTGCTTCGCTCAAGGTAGTTTTTCAGTAGGGTGGAGTTGGAAATATGGAAGTAGGCTGGGGAGAGGAAACACAGTGAGTATGAAAATACAGAGATTTGGCACGTAAGGGGGTGAGAGGGTGGGTGGAAAGCACAGTTGTAGCAGTTTTGCCAGGGGTGCGGTATCACCTTGACACGGTCGAGGACGGAGCGCCTTCGCACACTGTGGGGCTCGCTCAAAAACTGCTACGGTCGACTTCGCGAAAAACCATGCCCTTCGTCATACTTTATGGCACTAAAGGCCTCCAAGTTCTTCACTTTTTATGCCTTGTGAGTTTTGCTATGAGGCAAATTGAAGTCACAGGAGGCTGACGTTATAGACTATGAAAGAACTTGTTTGTCATTATATCTCCCTAATAACAACTGAAATGTCCCCCAATGCTCTATATTATGTTGTGCATTGAAGGTTGTGTCCGTGATCGCTGGCAACTTTGTAACAGAAGATAATCATTAATTGCGCTATCTGTGAAAATTTGACTACTCCTCCTATACATTTTACGTGAGTGATAAAATATCATGAACATTAAAAGTAAGTTATTGTATTATTGCGCGAATGTTCAATCAGCAAAAGGCGCTCAATTGTAATGTGCCTAAATTACAAAGAAATATTGTACCACTTCACACAAACATTGGTCTAAGAAATCTGTACAAATAAGAGCAAGTTTCCATGTTGCAGATGGTTTTCGTTAGACAAAAATTAAAAGGTTTGAACTTTGTCACGTAGAAAAGGCAAGATAATATCGTAGACAGGCAGTGATCACTAGGCTACACAGAGTGAAACTAAAAGACATATTACGATATAAAATCTCCTGTGAGAACAAGCAACACAAGCTACAGCGTTCTTTTAAATAACAAGATTGGTCTGTGAAATGTCGGTGGGCATTGATTCCTCAAATCTTGCTATTCTCTCTGCAATAGAAGAAAGGATCTCTGCTCCACTCACAATTCTTATGGGCTACTGTACAAGGGCGTGATGAGAAGTTGAGAGATTGCAGGGCACTCTCACTTCTGATTCGGTGTAGGGAATACGATCTACTGCGATTTGACTTCATACATTATGATGAAATGGTGGGCAGTAGTTCATGGTCTTGTTTGCGTGCTCTAGGGGAGGAAATACGGCAAGCTTTACCTGCGTTCAAAGGATCAGGGTGCCGACTTAAATGACTGCAGTAAAAGCACGGCGTTGGTGGGCCGACAAAGCAGGTTTTTTTTCTGGAGAACGGTGAGGAGACGTTTCCAGACGACCGCATGCCGCCCAGACATCCAGACTCTGTTTCAAAACATGTTTTGTCAATGTACGAAGCTGTTTGCGTATCTATAGCCGTTCTTTGCAAACTTTGAAACGGACGCAACAGGGAGATAACAAGCTGTTTATGGAGGAGGGCTATGCTTTCACCCTGTATTGTGTTAGCAAAAGACACGGCAAACGTGTGGGAAAGAGGCCGTAAAGCTGAATTTTTTCCGTTTTCTGCCAATTAACTTTAAAATCTCTGATTGGTCAAATCGGTTTGCAGTGCAAAGACCATTCTCCGAGCTTAGAATGCGCGGGCTCCAGCTTGTGATTGGCTTGTGTGAAAGTGGGCGAAGTCAAAAAAGAGAAATGTGCTTTTGAAACCGAGCTGAGGTGGAAACGGAGAGAAAGGAAGAAAGATCACTCTTGTATAAGTCTCTTGTACTGGCGCTTCGCTAGTAAAGAACTGCAGGTCTCTACCTAAACGGTCAGACTTGGTGTCCTTTCCTAGTGTGCGACTTAGAGCCTGTGCCGGTCACCTTCTGAACCGTCAGAGATATTGCTTATGTCATCACGGTCACAATGAGTGACGCGTGCGTGTACTTATTTGTCTTGGGTCGGCCGTCTAAAACATTTGACGTATTTCGACACGCACAGTCGTGGCACGGAGTCAAATTGGTTTGGCAGACAGCAAACGGGTCCACTTGCACACTGGAATCCATCGGGGTTTCAGAGGCTCATAGGGAAGTACCTGCGTTCTGAATTAACCGAACGCGAGACCGAGTACTTGCTTTTTTCGGGAACGCGCATTTAAACAACAGATTGCCGTCGTCCATGACTTCAGTCGCCGTACGCATCGTGGTGTGCCGCCTTGACCAGCAGGATGGTAAAGTATTCGCTGCTGCGACGTAGGGCTATAATATATACTTCTCAGCACCCTGTTCTTTCGAGCCATTTTTTTTTCGTAGAATATAGATGCTTGGTGGTGGCGTAGTTTGATGCCATAACCTGGATTCACGTGTATGAAGTGAGATAAAGCGAGTAGTGTTCTGGTTAGTGTCGTGCGTCGATCCCCAGCAGATCGCTTTGTCCACCGTAGATCCCATTTTAGTAAGGCTTTTGTTAAATAAATATTTTTGTATAATGTTTCTTTAATAATTTTGTTGTCTTGTCATGTTTAAGATCAATAAATCGATTGTGAATTAGACTACAGCTTCTCCCTGAGTTCTGATTAACAGTTCCTTCGCATTTTTATGGCAGTCTAGAACTGAAACATAGGAGTAGCTTTTTCACTTGGTGTCCACTGCGTGGATCTTTTACTTCATTAACATTAATCTTCTTTCAAAGTAATACCTCCGAATTTTTAATGTGAAAACTCTTAAATCTTTTTAAACAAACAAACGTTGTTAACAATCCACAGCCGGCCGCGGTGGCCGAGCGGTTCTAGGCGCTTCAGTCCGGAACCGCGTAGGTTCGAATCCTGCCTCGGGCATGGATGTGTGTGATGTCCTTACGTTAGTTAGGTTTAAGTAGTTCTAAGTTCTAGGGGACTGATGGCCTCAGATGATAAGTCCCATAGTGCTCAGAGCCATTTGAACCATTTGAACAATCCACACCTTTATTCTTCACGTGCTGTGTGTCACGTAACTATGTTGGCGCATGAGAAACAGCTTGCTGTTGTCGAGTTTCGAATTTGAGGAGCTCGTCATCACATGCAGCACCCTATCCTTCAGGATGATACTGTCAGACCACATACGTGAGCTGCTAAATCTGCACCAATCCGACAACTTGGGCTCTCTGGCATCCATTATCCTCCATACAGTCCCAACTAAGCGCTATCCGATTTTCAACTGTTTCCAAAACTTAAAGAACGTCTTCACTTGGATAGTGATGAAGCAGTGCAAGCAGAGGTGAGGTTGTGACTCCGTCAACGAAGTCAAACATTCTACAGTGACAGTATCAATAAACTGGTCTCTCATTGGAAGAAATGTGTTCGTCGCCAGGGTGACAATGTTGAGAAGAAATAAGATGCAGAATGTTAAGAACGTTTGTTTTCTTTGATAAGCTTTAAGAGTTCGGAGACACGGCTTTCCAGCAGGGCCTGTACATTTTCGGGACGCTCTCTTATCAATCGATCAGTTTTACCCCATACGAGCAGAACGCGGGAAACGGCTGTATGCGTATTTTGTGTAGAGTCTCCTTGTCAGGTCAGACACAGTTACATAACACTCCTGCGTCGCAAAGAAAACATGACTCAGCGCGAGGTCGCAGCTGCAATAGAATTATGAGTGACATTCTTGATTACGCCAGTGGATATGTTTCCGAGACTCTGTTCTGTATTTTATGGGTACTCGGTCGAAACTGGAGGATTCACAATATTTTCTTTAATACAACAAAAAAAATGGTTCAAATAGCTCTGAGCACTATGGGACTTAACATCTATGGCCATTAGTCCCCTAGAACTTAGAACTACTTAAACCTAATTAACCTAAGGACAGCACACAGCACCCAGTCATCTTAATACAACATATTTTATACACAAATATTTTAGCAGTCTCCGTAAAAAGGCGGAGTCACAATCACTGTGTTACCTGAGACCTTCAGGAATGCGGGAGCGTAATTTGCAGGTACACTACTTTGAATTCAAATAGTGCAACTAATTATGAGAAGAATTTTGTTATGCTTTTATCGTTTTTGCGCTGCATAAATCAGCCGGTTACAAATCTGACAGCGCGCCTATGAATTTCTTCTACCTCGTCCTTTAACCTGACCTGATACGAAAGGATTTAAAATATTCGAACAGTATTCAAAAATGGGTTGCACAAGAGTCTTGTACGCGAACGCATTTGTAGCGGCATACCACAGTCTCAAAAATCGTCCAATAAATCTGTAGTCCTTTAGTCATCGTTAAACTGATTTTTATTTTTCTTTCCGCTTCACAGTGTTTGGCAATGTAACATCTATGTACTTGATTCGTGTGTCTGAAACAGCGACAGATCGCAAATGATACGAGAAACCGACGAATTCTTCCACCTGTTTGTATTCCCTATCCTACATTCATCCTCATCTTATACACGCTAACAATAGAAGTACACTAGCTCGAACGGCTAAAGCCGAGTTAAGAGTATTTGAAAATACGAAGGTGTGTCTGTTCCACCACCCATCAAGATCATTTATTTGTAAAACTCTGCATGTCTGTACAAACGATACTTGAGGGTTAACGAATTTCAGACCACAGATGCACAACTCACAGAAGAAGCAATACCGTGTAGCAGATAATTATGACTAACAGATTCACATGAGTCGAAAATGGGAATTATTTGGTAAAAGCTGAACATTTGCTTGAGAAAATACTTGTTAACTTATGTTACATTTGTAGAGCTTTACTAGCCAAAATTAAGCGTGGCTGATTTGTCGTACGTTCTTCACTTTCTTGTCACCCAAGTGCAAATGTGGAGTTTCAATGAAGTGCTTAAAGTACATCGGTATAGAACAGTGCGCACACTGGACAAGGGCAACATGTGAATATCCTTTGTCATTTTCGGTGTGTCCGCACTATAGCAGTCAAACACCCAAAGCCACTGCGATTATGTAAAGCAGGTCTCTGCCACGAGCTGTTCCATTTTACTGTGTTTTGACTTCTTCAGTGATAATCCACATACGCACTTCGACAATGAGTAAGGCAAGAAGGTATGACAAAGAGCAACTTTAATTTTGGGTGATGTGACTCAGAAGATACTTCAAGTGTTA
Source organism: Schistocerca piceifrons (assembly GCF_021461385.2). Taxonomy (NCBI): domain Eukaryota; kingdom Metazoa; phylum Arthropoda; class Insecta; order Orthoptera; family Acrididae; genus Schistocerca; species Schistocerca piceifrons. The sequence continues at coordinate 138,574,072 of NC_060141.1, read as the reverse complement.
AGATGCGCTATAAGACAAAGAAAGACACACCACGAAGGAATTATTCAAATGGGACGGTAATCGGTAGGTGTGATGTACACATACAGACAAACAAATTATTACAATTTCAGAAAAATTGATTGATTTATTCAAAAGAAAGAGCACCACAAATTAAATCAATGACGCGTTGGTCGACCTCTGGCCCTTCAGCAAGCAGTTATTCGGCTTGGTGTTGATTGATAGAGTTGTTCGGTGTGCTCACGTTACATAATCAAAATCTCGAGAGTGTTGGAGGACCCTGCCCTAATGCTCCAATCCGGCGATCTTGCTGGCAAACTTAGACGTTGGTAAACACGAAGACAAGCTGTAGAAATTCTCACCGTGTATGGGCGGGCGCTATCTTGCTGAAATATAAGTGCAGGATGGCTTACCACGAAGGGCAAAAAATGGGGTGTAGAATATCTTCGACGTACCGATTTGCTGTAAGGATGCCGCAGATGACAACCAAGAGGGTCCTGTTATGGAAAGAAATGGCACCCAGACCATCACTCCTGGTTGCCCGTCCGCGTGGGAGGCGACAGTCAGACTGGTATCCCTCCGGTCTCTGGGACGTCTCCAGATATATCTTAGGCCTGGAATTTCATTGACTGGAGCAGACTTGTCTTCAGTGATGAGTTTCGAACTGAGCCCCAATGACCAGTGAAGACGTGTCTGGAAGAGCCTCGGACAGCAGTGGGGTACCAACCTGACTGTCGCCAGCCATAGATCCCGACAGTGAAGTGTGATGGTCTGGGGTGCCTTTTTTTCGTAGCAGCATCCGTTTTGGTTGTCACCGCGGCACCCTAACAAAACAGCGGTACGTCGACGATAATCTATGCCTCGTTTTTTTGTCCTTCATGGCAAGCCATCCTTGGCTTCCATTTCATCGAGATAATGCCCGGTCGTACTCGCCGAGAGTTTCTGTTGCTTGTCTTCGTGCTTGTCAAACCCTGCATTGGCCAGCTTGGTAGCCGGATCTCTCCCCAACTGAGAACGTTTGTAGCATTACGGGCAGGGCCCTCCGACTAGCTCGGGATTTTTACGATCTCAAGCGCCAGCTGGACAGAATTTGGCACAATAGCCCGCGGGAGGACATCCAACAACTCTATCAATGAATGCCGAACCGAATAATTCCTAGTATCCAGAGGTCGACGAACACGTTACTGACTTGCTCAATTTGTGAGGCCTTTTCTCTTGAATACATCATCCATTTTTCTGAAGTTGTACTCATTTGTTTGTCTGTACATGTGCATCACATCTACCGATTTCCGTTCCATTCGGATAATTCCTTTGTGGTGCACTGTTTTTCTTATCTTAAGCTATTTCAAGCAAAAGTTTTACTTTTATCCAAGAAATACCTCAGTTATGACTATTGTGAATCTGCTGGTGGTTAACTGTTTTTTAAACGGCATTGTTTCTTCGTTTACCTCCAAACATATATTTTAGACGTATACAGACGTCTGACTGGTGATATAAAAGTTCTCCTTCTTTTCAAATAACTTTGCTGAGGTACTTCGCTAGTAAGTAGAATTCCTTTATAGCGATTCAATGGGGATGATTCCTTCTACACACTTCTGCTGCAAAAAATATAAAAAACCTTGTGAGTGCTGCTCACATTGTCCGATGAGGAACATCATATAAGCACAGAGGTTGAATATAAATATGGAAACACCGAAAACACAACATATTACCGTGCCTAATACGGTGTAGGAAAGCCAGTGGCAATCGAAATAACTTCCAGTCGTCTCGGAATGGTTCAAATGGCTCTCAGCACTATGGGACTTAACATCTGAGGTCATCAGTCCCCTAGAACTTAGAACTACTTAAACCTAACTAACCTAAGGACATCACACACATCCATGCCCTAGGCACGATTCGAACCTGCGACCGTAGCGGTCGCGCGGTTCCAGACTGAAGCGCCTAGAACCGCTCGGCCACACCGGCCGGCTAGTCTCGGAATGGATCAATACAGGTCCTGTATGGTTTTCAACCGAATCTCATACCATTCTTCCTGCAAAATAGTGGCCAGTTCAGTGATGATGGTGGTGGATATCGACCACGCACCCTTCTCTCCGAAGTAGGCAACAAAGGCTTCGTAATGTTGAGATCTCGTGATTGTGGTGGCACCAGGGGAGATGCAGCAATCCATCCTCATGCTCAAACACCAGTCCTGTATGATGTGAGCCGTGTTATCGGGGTCCCTGTCATCTTGAGGACACAGCATCATCGTTTGGATGGGCCTGATCATCATACAATCCTTGGTAGTAATGCAAACTTGACGAGTAAACAAAGGGTCCATGGACTACCACCACAGGCTGACCACATCATCACCGTACCTCAATCCTGTTTCACGCTTGGGAAGTAAACTCGGCCACACATTGGAAACACTGTGAAGCAAGAACCATCCGACTCATTAACAGCATGCTCCATAGTCCACGTTTTATGGTTTCGTCACTAAAAAATGTTCAAATGTGCGTGAAATCTTATGGAACTTAACTGCTAAGGTCATCAGTCCCTAAGCTTACACACTGTAAGAGGTCCGAGCAGATGTAATTTCGATGTATTGCTCATGCGCTGCCTGCGATATGCAAGGTATAGGAGAATCTCCGACCAGAGAGCAGTGTTGACTGCAGTACGAACTGTGTAGCTGTAGCAGTTTGTTGCTAGTCTGGTGTCTGCTCTGGTCTGCTCTGGTGTATCGTGTTGGTTGGCCGGTCGCGGTGCAGCGATGTCGGAGCCTGAATATTATTGTATAAGGTAAAAAGCAGCCTCGCGCATATGTAGTAATGTCATCTCAAGTTCCATGTAAATGTTTTAAAAATCTCGTAATAATAATCTTTCTCATAAAAAGTAACTTTCAACAACCATTCATTTCAATTTAAAGAATTTACTAATTTCTCCCATCCATGATCATCCCGATTGTTACAAAAGAAAAATCAGTTGCTTCCTTTCATAAATGACAAATCTATCGACCAGCATTGCACAGGGCTGTGCCGGAAAACATTATTTTAAGAGCGGATATATATGCGTTATCCGGCGACTTCATTGAGGTAACAATTTTTCTCTTTTTTATTCAGAATGATCTTTCAGGGCCATGACGCAGCACTGCTGACGTCCAAAATTTACCAGGTTAAATTCACAATCAATTATTGAAAAGTTATAAGTGAGTGATAATTTAATTGAGAGGTTAGTTACATTGTATTATCACCAGGTTACTGAATTTATTTTTTTGTTGGGACGTTGCACTGAATGTGAACGACATAATTATAAATTTTTACTGTTGAGCGGTTTAGGAATTTTTCTGTTTTGAGGTTACACTAAACGTGAACATTATTTATGTTAATATTTTCTGTTGAGAGGTTACGGTGAATTATTTTGTGGGGAGGTTACACTTGACGTGAATATTATTTATGTTGGCTGTATTTTGTGGGGAGGTTACAACACTACTTAATCTAAATTATCCTAGGGACAAACACACACACCCATGCCGGAGGGAGGACTCGAACCTCCCCCGGGACCAGCCGCACAAGCTGGCCTGGGTGGCCGAGCGGTTCTAGGCGCTAAAGTCTGGAACCGCGCGGCCGCTACGGTCGCAGGTTCGAATTCTGCCTCAGGCATGGATGTGTGTGATGTCCTTAGGTTAGTTAGGTTTAAGTAGTTCTAAGTTCTAGCCATTTGAACCAGCCGCACAGTCCTAATCCCGCGCGGCTTTCGTCGCTAATGAGGGGTTTTGAAATTCCAGATCGCCCTGAAATTCCCTGCTATTGGAACTCCCTTCGTCTTGTTTAGCTGGTGACAGGTTTCACGACTGTGACATTCAGTTCTACAGTGACTTTTGCAGCTCTCATCCTTGTATTTTTCATCACGGTCCTCTTCAATGACACTCTTTCGCAATGACTCAACACACACTTTCATCCGTATTCTGATTTCGCGGATGATGTTTTTTCGATTTCGCAGTATGCGGTATAAATATTCGATATAGTACCTCTTGAAACATCAAATACGAGGGCTGTTCGGAAAGCAAGGTTCGATCGGGCGCGAAATGGAAACAACAGTAAAAATCCGATGAAGCTTTGCGCAGTTGTGTTCTGCAGTGTCTCTAATATGCCTATCGATCGCGTCACGTCACTCTTTTCAGTTCTGAGAGAGCAGTGAGCACATGAAGATGCCTAGAAAATAGTGTCTCCCACCAAGGATAAGGGCCTGATGCGAGTTTTCGCCTCATGTCACGCAGCCCTCATAATGTAACTGTCATGTGTTTCTTTCTTCAGGTGAATTCGCAACCACACTCTGCAGGGCCAATAAAGATGCTCCTGCAGCATTTTCGATGGGAAGTGTTTGATCGCCCACAATACAGCCCATTATTGGCTCTCCCTGAGTTTGATCTCTACTCACATGAACCGCTGGCGATGAAGACAACATCGTGGCACAGACAACGAGCTGTAGAACAGTGTAGAGAATTGGCGGACAGCACAGGCGGCTGCCTGCTATGACGAGGGTATTGGGAAGTTGGGTCAACGCTGCGACATATGTCTCAGTTGGAGAGACATCCATGAAGAGAAGTAGCTGGAAGGTGTACCTAACTGTTGCAAATAAAACATTTTTGATTTCCACAGTGTAGGGAAGCAGCCTACTCACGCCTTATAAAATTCACATCAGTCTTTCCATTGTGTGCCAGCCTAGTCCGCTTTAACTAGCTCTGACGTCATAAATGTTGCGCAATACTTTAAAAATCAAGTAAATAACCTGAAACGTTTCTATCATGTCAGGAGTAATACTAAATCAATATGTGTTGAATATCAGTTCAATACTTTAACCATTTTCGAAATTTGGACGTTTTTCTGTAAAAATCATTGGCGCAACAGAAAAGAGCTAGAAACTTAAAAATTTATATTTAGATTCCTTTTTCATAATAATTTAGTAGAAACAGTATTCTGGATCTCACAAATTAAAATTTTAGTTGAAATTCATGATTTTCTGGTTTTTGTCTTAGAAATTAAGGAAGCAAGATAGATTAAGTAGGCGAATAAAAAAGGCTAGGATGTTTAAATTTAAGTAGAAGGGAGATCCGCTATAATCATAAAGATGTGAGAAGTTTCAACTGAATAACTATAAAACTATAGCGATAGCGTATCTCCAAAAGGCAAGTTCAGAGCTCGTCTACTGCGTGTAGTGTAATTAAATTAATTCTCTCGCCCAAAATATTTGACTTAGCCACGTCAGACTTTTATTATGATTACTTACCTGTGTGCTGATTACACATTTAAATTGGGAGCTTCATCGGCCATCAGCAAAGGAAGCAATGATTTATTCGATAACTTAAAGTGGTGCATTACTAGCCCAGCGGCTAGTCGGGAGAGCGGATTTGATCAGGCGTTCCCTTAGCCGTCTGCACCGCGGCTTTATATACAAGAACGCTGCGCGAGAAAGAAAGGCCCCAGTTCTCTCCAGACGCTGATTAGCGCACTACCTGTGCCGGGAGTCGCGTCGCGTCGGTATCATTGCTATAAACAGCCTCGGATGCCGTAATAAGTTACTCGGGATACGCGTAACCACGAAATTGTTTTCGAGTGAAGTGTTAATTCTGGGATGACTTTAATGATCTATTTTCAGTTTGCGTATGTCGTATTTTCACGTCCCGCCGCGGGACATACATTCTACCATTATTTAGTGTGGCGTTTGATGAACATTATCATCAAATTATGGCGAGCATTCACTTAAACATTTAATCTGAACAGTTATAGTTGCATCAGCGCATTAGACTCTGAACTGCTCTGGTAGTTAGTTGGATTGTGTGGATTCTTTTTGGTCTGTGTCTTTCAGAATATAGTGAACATTTTAGAGAAAATGGTTTTTGATTATGAATCCCAGACAATCTCCTAATTCCTCAGAGCTATAAGCTGTAGCTATAAATGTATTTCTCAGATGAAGTGGGCACTAGGAATTCTAATTACAGGCTTCACGTTTTGTTAATCACTTTCTGGTTGCCAATATTGTAGTTAGAGAGCCAGTGTTAAGAACGGCAAACAGCATCAAATAAATAATAGGAACATTTAATAACAATTATTCCGCCCGCCGCCCCACATATGTTGCTAATCGGCCAGGAAAGCATCTTTTCTACATTACATTCTACATTTAATAACAACAATAATTCCACGCGCCGCCCCACAACAGTGCTTTCCAGATGGAATAAGGAGGCCAGCGACGTGTTTTAGGCGAGTATTCTGCCTCAGTGGCTGGGGACCTAACCCCTGGGCCAGGCAGAGCACTGCCTAAGCGGATGTGACTGGGTGGTGAGTGCTCCCCGGCTGCCTGGCTAAGAGCGTAAGACGTTGCTCGCTGAAGCCATTGTTCACTCACCATGTTGCATAAGCGAAACCGAAAAAAAATGTGAGCGACATTCTCATTCCAGATATAATATTAGTCTGCGCTCATTTTCATAGTGTCTTTCGACTACTGCGTAGTTATTGCTGATTGATAGCATATAGAGTAGTCATTTACATGTTCTGCTGTGTTTTATACGGCGTTATTCCAACACAAGGGAGTTTTGTCGATTCCACGTCTAAGGAAACCTATTGTTTGGAGTTGAAGGCGCTACGTTTGAAAAGCAATTTGACTTTAGAAATAGTTTGCAAAATTACAATAGGACGATAATGCATGCCGTTGAGTGTATGGAAACGGCTGATTGGAGGTGTAAAAATGAAGAGAAGTATGGGAAATTGGTGAGCAGAGTGCTACGCAAAATCTAAGTGACAGTGGCCTTCGCGACCGATGTTTTGAAGTGTGTTCGAAATTTCTACCGACAGTATGCGAGTTTGTATTAGCTGACTAGCTGGAGCGTGAATTTCAGTTCACCCATGGAAAATGTGTTACTTCACTTCAAGATAAGTGTCTTGGTTACGGTTTCGAATATAAGATTTTATCGATAAAGGAGGGTTGTGAGACTGCATGTTTCATCAGTCTAGAGGCCGTAATCCTCATTCAGCGTCCGAAATGGTATAAATACGAAGGACTCAGATTACTGACAGCATTAATTTACTTCATATATTGTTAGATAAACAGAAAAGGATGAATTCTGAGAATGCGAGATAATGCAGGGGATGTAGATTATCAATGAATCAGGCTCTGGGAAAGCCCATTTACTTCTGTCATCATCTTATAGTCCGGCTTTTTCATGTTCCAGTTCGTTCCACCAGGTGCAGTTTCTTCTGTTATGTGTCAACAAGGTGTGAGTCGTTGCCTACAGATGTCAGTATACCTGGGAATCAATGTATGGTACACAGTGCCTCTTTTATTGTAACAGATGGATAACATCATCTTCTGTACATGGACGTACATGCATGTACTTGATGAGACAGACTAAAAACCCTCGCACTTCAAAAAGGATGTAATAAATAAGTCATGGTTGCAAAATATTGACACATATTATTTAAAGAAGCCAAACAAGTGGAAGATCAGATTCTGGAGAAATTCTGGAACATTCGGAGTAATACTAGGCTACCACTTACCTTAGAAAACAGGTTGCGCAATGGTACACCTCCATATATAGCATTTGCAGACATAGAGAAAGCTTTTGACAATGTTGACTGGAATAAATTCTGTGAAATTCTGAAGGTGGCAGGGTTAATACAGGAGTGACGGATTATTTACAACTTGTACAGAAACCAGACTACAGTTATAAGAGTTAAAGGACATGAAAGGGAAGCAGTGGTCGTTAAGAGAGTGAGACAGGGTCGTAACCTGTCCCCTATGTTATTCGCTCTGTTCATTGAGCAAGCTCTAAAGGAAACCAAGAAAAATTTTAGAAGGAGAGTTAAAATTCAGGGAGAAGAAATAAAAGCCTTGAGGTTTGCCGAGGGCGTTGTAATTCTGCCTGCAATGTGGCAACGGATGTGGACCATCCAGAATGTGTGCATCGTCTAAATCACTCGCCCACCTTACATTTTTTTGCGAGCCACAGTGCGCCTTGTGCGATGAGGCGAGGGAACGGTTAGTCAGGACAGTTTAAAGCGGCCTTTGTATAGGATGCAGGTGGGGTGGAGCCCTCATCCTGCACCGTAAAACTCAAAGTTGACGGACCATGTTAGCGAGGGGCGCTCCTTAACGCCCTCGCATGCTGCTCTTGGTGTAGGTTTCTGGAGAAACGTAGACTGGCTACAGTATGAAAAGCACTTCTGAAAAAGAAGAATTTGTTAATATCTTATATGAATTATGTATGTGTTAGGAAATCTTTTCTGAAGGTATTAGTCTAGCGTGTAGCTGTGCACAAAAGTGACAGTAAGCAGTTCTTGTGGAATCCTGTCCACTCAGGTCTTATAGGGTGCCTAGGAAGCTGTTTTCTTCGATAGCTATGAGGCGTGTTTTTTAAGTAAGTACCGTTTTGAAATTAAAAAAAAGATGTGCTAAGATATCTCAATAATTTTATTTTTAAATAAAAGCCTGTACCTTAATCTACTTTTCTACATAATTTCCGTCAATATTGAGGCACTTGTTATAACGTTGTACCAGTTTTTGAATACCCTCCTCATAGAAGTCTGCCGCCTGACTTGTTAACCACTGCATCACCATTGTTTTGACTTCGTCATCGTCTTGAAGACACTGACCGGCCAGGTGTTTCTTCAAGTGCAGGAGCAGATGGTAGTCACTGGGCGCAAGATCAGGGCTGTACGGAGGATGATCTGGGGTTTCCCATCGAAAAGATGTGATGAAATCTTTGATCTGATTTCCTACATGCAGACGGGCATTGTCTTGGAGCAAAACGATCCCCTTGTTCAACTTTCCACGTCTTTTGTTCTGATTTGAACGGCGCAGATTGTGCAATGTCTTACAGCAAGCTGCTGCATTGATTATCTCTTTACGACACAGAAATTCCACAAGCAATACTCCTTTTCCGTCCCAAAAAACTGTGTACACGATTTTCTGGGCAGGAACTGTTTGCTTTAGCTTCACTTTTCTGGGTTAATCTAAATGCCACAGTTCCATGGACTGTTGCTTTGATTCTGGTGTGACGTAGGCCATCCATGTTTCATCGCCCGTAACAGTTTGGCCGAAGAAATCATCACTGTCATTGTGGTACCGCTCAAGGAAAGTCAATGCATTGTCTAAACGTTTGGTTTTGTGCACATCCGTCAACATTTTCGGTACCCAACGTGCGCACAATTTTCGGTAATTCAAGTGCTCGGTCGCAATGCCAAACAAAACACTACGAGAAACATTAGGAAAGTCATCCCGCAATGAGGAACTCGTAAAGCGTCTGTTTTCTCTCACGTTATTGCCCACTTCCTGCATCAAACTTTCATTAACGACCGAAGGACGCCCACTCCATTGTTCATCATGCATATTTGTGTGGCCATCTTTAAATGCTCTCACCCACTGTCTTACCATTCCATCACTCATAATGTTTTCTCCGTAAAGTGCGCAGATCTCACGATGAATATCCATCGCTTTTAGGCCTTTAGCACTAAGAAATCTTTTAACAGCCCGTACTTCACAGTCGGCGGGACTCACGATTATCGGAGGCATCTTAAACACTCAGTATACAACGTAAACAAGGAAGAATCAGACTGTAATGGCGTCAGTGCGTAGACAGCAGATGTAGGTACCCAGTGCGCATGCGCAGAATGTCGACCGCAGCGCTACGGCCGCGGCGTGGCAAAACGGTACTTACTTATAAAACACGCCTCATAGATAACACACAAACAAATCATATTAACAGAATTTAGTACTGTAATTGTATTGAAACTTCCTGGCAGATTAAAACTGTGTGCCCGACCGAGACTCGAACTCGGGACCTTTGCCTTTCGCGGGCAAGTGCTCTGCCAACTGAGCTACCGAAGCACGACTCACAACCGGTACTCACAGCTTTACTTCTGCCAGTACCTCGTCTCCTACCTTCCAAACTTTACAGAAGCTCTCCTGCGAACCTTGCAGAACTAGCACTCCTGAAAGAAAGGATATTGCGGAGACATGGCTTAGCCACAGCCTGGGGGATGTTTCCAGAATGAGATTTTCACTCTGCAGCGGAGTGTGCGCTGATATGAAACTTCCTGGCAGATTAAAACTGTGTGCCCGACCGAGACTCGAACTCGGGACCTTTGCCTTTCGCGGGCAAGTGCTCTGCCAACTGAGCTACCGAAGCACGACTCACAACCGGTACTCACAGCTTTACTTCTGCCAGTACCTCGTCTCCTACCTTCCAAACTTTACAAAAGCTCTCCTGCGAACCTTGCAGAACTAGCACTCCTGAAAGAAAGGATATTGCGGAGACATGGCTTAGCCACAGCCTGGGGGATGTTTCCAGAATGAGATTTTCACTCTGCAGCGGAGTGTGCGCTGATATGAAACTTCCTGGCAGATTGTGCTAGTTCTGCAAGGTTCGCAGGAGAGCTTCTGTAAAGTTTGGAAGGTAGGAGACGAGGTACTGGCAGAAGTAAAGCTGTGAGTACCGGTTGTGAGTCGTGCTTCGGTAGCTCAGTTGGCAGAGCACTTGCCCGCGAAAGGCAAAGGTCCCGAGTTCGAGTCTCGGTCGGGCACACAGTTTTAATCTGCCAGGAAGTTTCATATCAGCGCACACTCCGCTGCAGAGTGAAAATCTCATTCAGTAATTGTATTGATTATACTTAACTCTGTATTTACAACTAGTTGTCGCAAGCAGTTGGCGACATGCAAATAATCAATGTCCTTTGGTATATACAATGTCCATGCAGTTACTCACACAAGTTCATATGGACCACAAGTCAGGGCTCTTCTAGCGCTCTCTTCTTGTCCAAGTCTACTAGTGTCCGTCTGAGGCTGGCAGGAGCAGCGCTTATTTCTATTTGTATAGAGGCCGTTCCTGTCGTGGTGTGGTCCTAGTCAGCATACCATTGGCTGACGTCGTCTCACAGCCTTCTCTGCGGTTACGTTCTTGATCTTCATGTCGGCGCTTGTCGTTACATCGGAACAGTTCTTTTTTATTCATCAGTAACTTTGGTACCCAACATATGTTTGCAGGAAGCGGACCCTGAGCTACAGAGCTTTGTAGACATACGACAGTGGCTTATTTGCACACTTACGAGGGGCGGTCACGTCACAGACAGAGCAATATATCCGAAACAGAATGATTGTGGAGACACATGAGAAACAAGAATAATCATTTATTAAAATAATATACAGCAAAATCTATTCAACTTCTTTTTTACAAAGATGTGGCCTTCATGTAAAGTTCTGAACCTGATCTAAACTAACACAGTAGATGATTACTATCTAAACTAATAATGGAAGTTTAATTTGGCGTGCAGTTAGAGTTTATAAGTTCACCCCATTAATAAATACCTAGACTATCATTATGACTAATCTCCAAGACTCGGCATTAACTGTCCAATTGTAACGTTATGTGTCTGTAAGCAGGCGATTTGGCTGCATGGAGTTGCTAGGAGGAAAAGTGAATTTGCTTGTGCGCTCCTGGCGCTCAGAGTGCTGCATGGCCACCTTAGCCAAAGCACCATGGCAGGGCAAACCGCAGCAACGGGTACAGGGCAGCCAGGTACAAGGACGAGCTGCGTCGCCGAAAATGGTTAAATCCAAAAGCTGGGAATTGGGATGGCTATTGTTTGCTATTTAGGGAGCAAAATAACTGATGATGGTCGAAGTAGAGAGGACATAAAATGTAGACTGGCAATGGCAAGGAAAGCGTTTCTGAAGAAGAGAAATTTGTTAACATCGAGTATAGATTTAAGTGTCAGGAAGTCGTTTCTGAAAGTATTTGTATGGAGTGTAGCCATGTATGGAAGTGAAACATGGACGATAACCAGTTTGGACAAAAAGAGAATAGAAGCTTTCGAAATGTGGTGCTACAGAAGAATGCTGAAGATAATGTGGGTAGATCACGTAACAAATGAGGAGGTATTGAATAGGATTGGGGAGAAGAGAAGTTTGTGGCACAACTTGACTAGAAGAAGGGATCGGTTGGTAGGACATGTTTTGAGGCATTAAGGGATCACAAATTTAGCATTGGAGGGCAGCGTGGAGGGTAAAAATCGTAGAGGGAGACCAAGAGATCAATACACTAAGCAGATTCAGAAGGATGTAGGTTGCAGTAGGTACTGGGAGATGAAGAAGCTTGCACAGGATAGAGTAGCATGGAGAGCTGCATCAAACCAGTCTCAGGACTGAAGACCACAACAACAACAACAACAACAACATTGTTTGCATGTTCTTTGTGAAGCAGAAATTGCTCCAAAAATGGTTAAATGTCAGACAAACTGAAAGATGGCCTCTTGCAGCTCTTTGAGAGCCTATAATAATGTATAATCAAATATTAATGCAGCTGTGAATTCATCACTGATCCCAGAAAAATGAGGTAATCCAACGACACAACAATAATTTCAATATTTTTAAAGCAACAAATGTTAATAATTCACTGTGACTAAATATTTTCACAATGAACCTCTGAATTAACAACTTTTAAGCACTTTGTGTGATTTCAACATACGAAATCTCAGGTGATAGCATTGCACTATAGCTAAAATCACTGAAAGCTACGTATCTATACCTGTTTTGTTTCTTGTTTTATTATGTTTTTTATATCTTTTCATTATGCAAATGTGTGTCAGAACATTGTATCCTCCACAATTTCATAGCAAATGAATACTGCATGAATACCTCATATTTTGCTGTACTTTTGTATTTATTTAATCAACAACTTAATATTTTGCCAGTAACTTTAAATATTAACTACAACTGACAATACAACAACATGGTAATTTAAGAAGTGGTCAGTCACATGTGTTAGCTGACACCATCCTTGTAACAGAGTGCCAAAAGACATTCCTGACAAGCAGGTCTAAATAATTGTTAAGACAGTATTAATGACTATCTGTTGTCATTTATCATGAGCACAATTGTGCAAAAATACTGGATACTTATTTATGGACAAATCTTCATTTACATTTATTGTGAATGGTTTGAGTGTGACTGAATGTTTATAACATTTCTTTATTTACAAATTGTTGTAATATAATTGATCGTGGAAGTGGTCAAAATCAATCAAATTATGTTTGTGGAATGTAAGAACGACGTTTTTTGGTGGTGATGGCCTTTAGCCAATGGAAAAACAGATAGTAACGCAACACTACAGAAGTCAAGTGGAGACTGGGACGTTTGGAGTGAACACCTCAAGGGAGCGATTCTGGACACCTGGAGGTTGGTTCCGGAAGAAAGCAGACTTGTCTGTGGTGTTCTGTGGGTTTCCGTGGACTGAGTGATAGATTCTGGACGGTAAATGACCGTTACCATACTTTAACGTTTAAAGGGATTTTTTTTTCGAGAGGTCTGAGCCTGCTCCAGAGTAGGACTCTAACTTTTTATGTTTGTATTAAGGAAGTGAGGATAGGCAGAGTATGTTTGCTATTCTTTGTATTGTGTGTGTTAATTTATAAACCATCATGTTGGACTCTGAACTGTTTTGAGCTGGTAGATACAAGTACGTCGAAACGTACATAATTATTCCGTATCTTTGATTGCAGTTTAGGATGGGGATTTTGCTAGTATTCTCATGATGTTCTTAGCATAATTTTACTGCATTTGATAAGAGTATTTTCTGTCTGTGTTTTCACTCAATATCTAGGACCTTTTTCTTTTATTTGGGATGTCCTTTCCTGAATAAACTTATTCAACATAATTCTCTGTCAGCTATATCAATTAAAGATTGTAGAATAGAACCCCTGTTTTTGAATTATTCATTTAACTTTTATTTTGTATTTCTATGTATTTTATTAACTCACTATTCTAGCCAATGCATAGACTATTTGACTGCAGAATCACAGCTTCAGATGATTATTTACAGCAAACTAGCTGCAAGACGTGAAATCAGACGTGCGCTGCTCGACCCTAAGATTACATCGGCCTATTCTTTTTAAACAGAGCCGTGCGTAGCCTAAGTGCCTAAAGTATGAGTAACCACAGGCAAAGATTCAACTGGTTTGCTCATATGAGATTCTGTTTAGAAGAGCAACTACTCAGCAATAACCGTTAAGTACCGTTGCACAATAATTGGAACAGGTCAGCAGTTACAGATAACATGTTGGCAATTGGTGGACGATAACTGTAGAGAACTGTCTCCCAAGTCTAAGCAACTGGAACTGGAACGATTGGAAGGGGCAGAATGCTGGCTGTGGCCGCTTAAATCTGGTGCTCGGGTGTATTAATGAGCAAGTGGTCTTCTGGCAGACGCATCAGATTTTTCTGAGCTTCAGCGCTGTCTCTGATGCCAGATGACTGGCCTAATTGAATATCTTGTTGAGGGAGCATAGAGTAGTTCCTGGTATATGCGCCACTTAGGTGTCGAGTGACCATATTAAGTGTGGCACCTTGCTGAGACTGCGGAGTGTGGCACCAATTGAGAGCTATCACTGTGTATTACATCTGGCGGACACACAGTACATTCAGCCAAGAAGAGAGTAGAGGTTTTTCAAATGTGGTGCTGTAAAAGAATGGTAAACATTGGATGGGGATATCAGGTAACTAATGATGAAGTACTGAATCGAACTGGAGAAAAAAGAAACTTGTTGCACAACCTGTTGATGACGTTGATAGGACACATTCTGAGTCATTTAGGTATTATGAGATTGGTAATAGAGGGAAGTGTGGGGAATAAAAGTTGTAGAGGGAGACCAAAGCATGAAAACAGTAAGGAGGTTCAAATGGATGTAAGTTACAGTAGTTACGCGAAGATGAAGAGGCTTGCACAGCATAGAGTAGCATGGAGAGCTGCATCAAACCAGTTTTCAGACTGAAGATCACAGCGACGACGTATGAACGAATGTTTTTGCATCCGGTGGCTGTACGAATAATATCTTTGGGATTCTGGACGGCAAAATATTATCAAACTTAATCGACGTTTCGTTCTACGATTCAAAGGCCATCAAGGTGACAGCTGAGGCATTTTGCTCGTTAAACCTACCAATGTACTCTTACTGCTCTTTGCAACGTCACAGTTTAATTCACACTAATTAGCGATGGGCAAATTAAACTGACGAAAGATCTATGGATTAAAATCTGTAAGACACAAAATATTATTCTCGCGGATCAACTAGCTTGGTTTCGTATTTCGTGCTCATGAATATTTGGAATATCTTGAGTGTACTAATTTGATTCACACTGGGTAATCAGACTTTTATAATCGAATGATATTCACTTTTTAAGCAAGTACTACAATTCCTAGTTATCTCAACGAGATGGCCACAATAGCAGCTAAATAAATATCGCCCAAGCATGTTATTTGCGCTCATGCAACAAGAGTCACCCACACCTCCACTTGGGAATCTGTCAGTAATGTATTAAAGACATTAATGGTAAGAAATAATAAAACAAGAGTCATCACTTGAACGATATAAATAATTATTCACACTTATGTGTGTTTGCAATGATACATACATCTTAATAGACCAAGGCCGGGAGGAGGAAAAGTAACGAAGGAAGACACAAAAGAAGACAGATGAAGACACGTAAATGATAGGGATCATGTCACAAAGATATCGTAATTTATACCACTTCCTCTAGATTTTGCAGCACTTTGGATTCATATTTTGTAAGTAAGACTCCTTACTTTGTCACTAGTGACTCAGTGCATAATTCAGGTATTATACTTGGTAAAAAGTAATTTTACTAATACAAGAAAAACTGGAAAAAATACTGATATGTTGTTATAATAATCATTTATCATTGGATGATAGCACTTAATATCAGAGCGTATATCAGAATCATCTAGCGCCCAAGTCTCATAATGTGAGCAAACAGTTACCGAGCCTCAGCTTTATGGTATCCAGCAATATTGGACACTCAGAGACACACCAGCATGAATACGAGAAAATGAAGGGTCTTTAGACATTTGAAGCATTGTTGATTCAGTGTTACCACATAAAAAATAATTTTGTGTTGTATATCTAACTAGATTTGCTACTGGATCGATAATTTTTTGATGAGAAACTTACCAAGTAGAAGAGAGGTATTCATTATGCAGGCAAGAAGCAAGTTATCCTATACAAAGAATTATATACAGACACTGAATAGATTTCTGGTGTGTCTCAAAGTAGTTTAGTAGAGAATCGTTCATGTTCATGTTATACATTAATGACAAAGTTTGGGGGCATGGACTGCTTTATAAAGTATTAAAAGTTGTCCCATGCAGGCAACAACACTAATTGACAACATTTACAGTAACTACGGGAAAAGACTCTAGCTGTCCAAAAGTATTGAGTAATGCTCCTCTCTTGTTTAATTTATATATATATATATATATATATATATATATATATATCTGATATTCCTCGAAAACAGTCCAGAAAGTTTGGCTGTGCAGACAACTGGCCAATAGCCACCCAACACAAAACAGTTGAAACAACAGAAGAAATCCTAACTTCTGATCGAGGCATCTTAAGCCAATATTTCCGTAAATGGAGGTTACAACCAAACTCAAATAAAACAGGAAAAGTTGCGTTTTCAATTGTCCAATAGATTGGTACACAGAGCCCTTGACGTCTATTTTGAGGGAGACAAACCTCATCACAACTTGCATCCAAAATACCTTGGGATCATTCTAGATAGGATACTTTCTTTTAAGGAGCACTTGACACGAGAATCTGGTAATCTCAAAAGCAAACACAACATTCTCAATAAACTCTGTGGCACTCGTTGTGGATTGTCAGTAAACACTCTTTTTTAAAAAAAGTGTGTGAAATCTTATGGGACTTAACTGCTAAGGTCATCAGTCCCTAAGCTTACACACTACTTAATCTAAATGATCCTAAGGTCAAACACACACATCCATGCCCGAGGGAGTACTCGAACCTCCGCCGGGATCAGCCGCACAGTAAAACACTCTTCGAGTATCAGCACTCGGTTTGGTATACTCAGCAGCAGAGTACCGTGTGCCTATCTAGTTTAATAGTCTGCACGTAAAAAAGAATGATAGATGTACAAGTTAAAAAAGTCATGTGCATTATTAGTGGGTCGGTAGGAGCTATTCACACATACTGGTTACCTATCTTGAGCCACATTCCACCTCTTGAGACTGGATGAAAGAGCGTGCTATTGTTAGAATGCCAGAAGACTGCCGATAAACTGGCGTTCAAACATTGAACAATGTATTCACTGCTGAGTAGAAGAGGCTAAGATCAAGACATCGCACTCTTATCACAGCCAGGACTCTCACGGATGGATGGAAACGTTGCTGGCAACAAAACTTCACTCCACATTGCCTGAAACTGCCCTGCATCCAGAAGAACCCCCCTGGATTTGAGCAGTCTCAGGCAATTTGGGCTACCATGAACTGCATCTGAACGGGCCATGGAAGATGTGCAGACACTCTCTACAAGTGGGGCAAATCTTCATCACCATCATGTGACTGCAGTGCACAGTGACAGACAATTGTTCATTCCGCATCAGCATGTCCCACATGTGCCTACAAGAGTTCTTTCGAAGATTGCTGACAGCGAGGAGTGGCGTGACAAAATACATAAAAGACATTGAAATCCGTGTAGAGCTGTCGACATTTGTGTTCTTGTATGATGGAGGGCTGTGTTTAAATTTTGACATGTAGAAGTTTTGGAATCCTCGCATGTGTATTGACATACAATAAATAAATAGAAAATTTGAATTCTCTTCAAAAAATTCCAGCAAGAGGCGTACCAAGACTGCTTCCGGAAGTGGAAACGGTATTAGGAGCGGTGTATCAATTGTGAAGGAGAGTATTTAGAAGAAGACCATGCACATTAAGTGAAAGGTAAGTGTAGAAAAATTTTGTGGACAAAATATGGATTGTGCGAAGCGCTGTCTGCGAATTTTCTTTCATCTCGTCTATCGTTGTAAATATTTGTCCTTTCAACGGGATTTCAATTTTGGAAATAAAATAAAAGTCAACGGGGCCCAGGTCTGGAGAGTACAGAGTATGAGGCAGGACAGTGATTTCGTTTTCTGTGCAATAGTCTCGCATCTACAGGAATGAATGAACGGGTGCGTTATCGTGATGCAAGAGCCATTAATTGTAACGCTTCGTTTCAGGCCGTTTCCTTCTCACATTTTCTTGCAGGCGTCCCAACACGTCACGTTACAAATGGTTCAAATGGCTCTGAGCTGTATGGGACTTAATATCTGAGGTCATCAGTCCCCTAGAACTTAGAACTACTTAAACCTAACTAACCTAAGGACATCGCACACGTCCATGTCCGAGGCAGGATTCGAACCTGCGACCGTAGCGGTCCCGCGGTTCCAGACTGAAGCGCCTAGAACCGCTCGGCCACATCGGCCGGCACGTCATCTTACATTCTTCTGAAATCTTTCAGACAGTCAGTCTTCAATTGGTACGCACAGTTTCTTTGTCGTTCCTGACATGAACGTCGTCGGTAAACGTCGGAGGGCATCCTAGACGAGTGTCATATTTAACATCCGGCGAGTTTCAAACAGTGTGAACTATTCGTTTCACCGAGTACTGCTTAAGCACTCGTCACCGTAGGCCTCCTGCATCATTTTGTGTGCTCTATAAAGGTTTTCTCGAGATTCACGCAAAATTTAATGCAGACGCATTGCTCTGCCATGCCCGCATCTCGTGGTCGTGCGGTAGTGTTCTCGCTTCCCACGCCCGGGTTCCCGGGTTCGATTCCCGGCGGGGTCAGGGATTTTCTCTGCCTCGTGATGGCTGGGTGTTGTGTGATGTCCTTAGGTTAGTTAGGCTTAAGTACTTCTAAGTTCTAGGGGACTGATGACCATAGATGTTAAGTCCCATAGTGCTCAGAGCTATTTTTTTTGTTCTGCCATCTCGAAATTCGCAAACTGTGCAGCACAACGTTCTACTCGACACAGCACTAAACAATAACTAACAGACTTACAAGAATGAAACTTGTGGCAGTTACACATTAAACACAGGCATGTGCTGGGATGCCAGCCGCATTTCGCTCCGACATACATTAATGACTCAGGAGACAGTATCAGTCATAATTTCACGTTTTTCACAGATGACGCAGTTACCTGTGAGGAAATTCTGCCTTGTAAAAACTGGGCTAATATCCAGTTAGATGTAGACAAAAAGCCAGACTGTTTCAAAGACTGCCAGCTACCTTTTAAATACGGAGAAATGTAAAGTTCTGTGTTTCTCAAAATACATAAATATGTAACAGCCTTTCACAATAAGATTAATTATCATCACAATGTCAATATGTCATACAAATATTTGGGAGTAACAAATTCTAGTGATATGAAGTGGAACAAACACAAAGGCTCAGTTGTAGGCAGAGCAAATGGCAGGCTCCAATTCACTGCTAGGACACTAGGAAGCTGAAGTTTGTATACAAACATTACTGCATGCGAAATATTTACATGGCCCCTACTTGAGTACCGCTGAAGTGTGTGGGTCCCATATCAGATCACACTGTCATACAATGTCGAGCGTATACATATGACTAAACATACACACACACACACACACATAGATCACACTGTCATACAATGTCGAGCATATACGTATGACTTGAAATACACACACACACACACACACACACATCTCAGCACAGCCTTCCAGATGCCATATTTATGTGGCCCCCTCTCATTCCGCCCCCTCCGTCCTTGCTGCATGTGTATAACGTAAAGGGGGATGAATTGAACACACACACACACACACACACACACATACACGCATATATATGTGTTCAAAAAGAAACTGAAATTTTGAAATAGCGAGCCAAGCAGAAGAGAGAGAGCGCTGCCCTTCCTGAGCGCACCTAGCTGTTGCCTTAGACAACAAACTGCCATTTGCCTCGTGTGGCTCAGCAAGCGAAGGAAGCTCGTGTACAGCCTGCTTGTGGGTTAGCGCAATGAGGGAGCTTGAAAAACAACGCGTGTGTCTGAAATTCTGCTACAAACTTTCACATAGACATTTCAGATACTTAGCCAAGCATACGGGGAGGACTGTATGAGTCGCACGCAGTGCTACAAGTGGTTTAAATCTTTTCAACAGGGCAGAATGTCGGTCTGTGACGATTCCAAGTCTGCACGTCCTTCCACATCAACAGATGATGGCCTTGTGGATAGCGATCGTGCTGTGATTCGCGGATTAGATTAGATTAATTATTCATTCCATAGACCCACAAAAATAGGGGATCCTCCTGGGTGTGGAACATGTCAGTTAAACTTATTATAAAAATATAATTAGAAAAACTTGAGTTTCATTAATTTTAATGATCCTCAGTCAATAAACAGTAAAATTATGTACATGAATTAAAATTAAGCTTCTAATATTTACAGGTTTAATCCTTACATCTGCTTTCATTAAATCCATAATTCACACAGTAGCTAGTTGCTTGGCTATTACAACCAAGTATTGTCAAAAATTTAAGTAAATTATTCATTTCAATGATTCTCGCTTAAGAACAGTCAAATTATGTACAAGATTTAAAATTAAACTTCCACTGTTTACAGACTTAAGACTTATACCTGCTTTCCATACATCCATCATTTACACAGTAGTTAGTTACAACCAAGTATTGTCAAATATTAAAGTATAATAAACTTTCATTAAAATGGTCTACTGCACTTGTTGAGAAATTCATGGATAGAATAGAAGGAGTTGGCCACCAAAAATTCTTTTAAATTATATTTAAATTGTGCCTTGTATGAAACAAAACTCTTAATGGTTGCTGGTAACTTATTGAAAATATGCGTTGTTGAATACTGGACTTCTGTCTGGGCAAGAATAAGTGATTTTAAATCTTTATGTATATTGTTGTTATTCCTAGTATTGAAATTGTGTACTAAGCAGTTAGTTGGAAAAAGATATGTATTATTTACAACAAACTTCATTAAGGAATAAATATACTGAGAAGCTGTGGTTAGTATGCTCAGTTCTTTGAATAGGTTTCGACATGATGTTCTTGGATTTACACTACACATTACTCTTATTATACGCTCCTGTATTCCAAACATTTTTTCTCGGTTTGTGGAGTTACCCCAAAATATGATACCATATGACATAACTGAGTGAAAATAAGCAAATTTTGCCAGTTTTTTTATACTTATATCTCCTATGTCTGACATCATTCGCATTGAAAACACAGACTTATTTAGGCGCTTTAGCAGTTCGTTAGTATGTCGCTCCCAACTGAATTTATTATCAACATGTAATCCGAAGAATTTTACACTCTCAACTTCTCCTGTTTCCATGTCATCATATTTTATACACACACTAGAAGGAAATCTCTTGGAAGTTCTGAACTGCATATCGGAAATTGTCGTATAACAGTTGAGGAAGTTGCTGAGGAGGTAGACATTAGCGTAGGATCATGCCATCAAATTTTGAGTGAAAAACTTGAGATGCATCGTGTCAATGCAAAATTTGTATCGCATTTGTTGACTGAAGATCAGAAACAGACTCGTGTTGAAATGTGCGAGGAACTGCTTGCCGCTGTTAATGTCAAAGAAAACTTTCTTAAGAACATCATAACAGGCAATGAGACGTGGGGATACGGCTACGATACTGAAACGAAGATGCAGTCGTCGCAGTTGATGGGTAAAGAGTCATCTTCTCCAAAAAAAGCACGCATGAAGAGACAGGAAGAGCAGTTTAATGATGAATGCAGTATCTACAGGCAGTATGTGGCATCAATGAAGTGATAACTGTCACAGGTGAGAAAAACTAAAAATATAGCCAAGCTGAATGATGTCCTATTAAAAGAACAAACAGACTCAGTTTGGCGTCGTCATGGTGTGGATATGTCAGGAGCATCAACCAGTAGTGTTGATTTCCCTGCCACATACATAGCGACACTGCGACAAAGTGAAGGGCGATTTCTGTAACATCACACAGAACAAACAAAAGTTAGCTAATATGCATATTTAACAGTGTTCTCCATTTACTTAGCAGCAAGTCTTTGGTTGACTGTACTTGCTTTCCTGAAATTTGTGTATTTTTATAAAGAAATAGTGCTATCATATTTGGTAAAAATTCAAACTCAGTAAATGATATCCAAATGAAGTTAAAGAAACCAGAGCTGACTTCCATAGCAATCTCCCATAGCAAGTTATTCCCGCCCACCAACGACGACGACGAAGCCTTTCATTTTGTTTGCGTTCATCTTCCGGTGTTAATAGTGCAGCACCAAGTATCGTTACAACTTTCTCGTCACCCAGCATAATGCAGCAGACGACATGAAAACAATATTACAAGTGCCGCTGCAGATAATGCGAATATACTACAAAAAATGGTTGCCACCCGTATGTACACGAACAGTGACAAGCAACAGTTTCAAAACCAGATGCAAAACACTACAGGAAACAACGTATCCAACTGAAATACGTCTACACTGCCACTGGAAACATGTTTGAGTTGGAAACATTGTCAGTGGCAGTAAGGACACGGCTTCAGGTAGACTCTTTATACACTGAAGCTCCAGAGAAGTTACGGAAACAGGCAGAATACGGTGCTGCGCTCGGCAACGTCCATATAAGACAACAAGTGTCTGGCGCAGTTGTTAGATCGGTTACTGCTGCTACAATGGCAGTTTATCAAGATTTAAGTGAGTTTGAACGCGGTGTTATAGTCGGCGCACAAGCGATGGGATACAGCATCTCCGAGGTAGCGATGGAGTTGGGATTTTCCAGTACGACCGTTTAACGAGTGTATCATGAATATCTGGAATCTGGTAAAACACCGCTGCGGCAGGACAAAGATTCTGCAAAAAGGGGACCAACAAAAGCTGAAGAGAATCGTTCAACGTGACAGAAATGGAGCCCTTTCGCAAATTGCTGCAGATTTCAGTGGTGCCACATCAACAGGCGTCATCGTGCAAACAATTCAACGAAACGTCATCGATGTGCGCTTTCAGAGCCGAAAGACCACTCATGTAATCTTTATGACTGCACGACACAAAGCTTTACGCCTCGCCTGGGCCCGTCAACACCGACATTGGACTGTTGACGACTGGAAACATATTGCCTGGTCGGACGAATCTCGCTTCAATTTGTATCGAGCGGATGGACGTGTACGGGTATGGAGACAACCTCATTAATCCACGGATCCTGTATGTCAGCAGGGGATTGTTCAAGCTGGTGTGGGCTCTGTAATGGCGTGAGGCGTGTGCAGCTTGAGTGATATGGGACCCCTGATACGGCTAGATACAGCTCTGACAGGTAACACGTACGTAACCACGCTCTCTGATCACCTGCTTCCATTAATGTTCATTGTGCACTCCGACAGACTTGAGCAATTCCAGCAGGACAATGCGACACCCCAGACGTCCTGATAAGCTACAGAGTGGCTCCAGGAACATTTACGCTGGCCACCAAACTCCCCAGGCAAGAATGTTATTGAGCACACCTGGGATGCCTTCCAGTGTGCTGTTTAGATCTCCACCTCCTCGTACTCTTACGGATTTCTGGACAGGCCTGCAGAATTCATGGTGTCAGTTGCCTCCAGCACTGCTTCAGACATTAGTGCAGTCCATGCCGTGTTGCGGCACTTCAGCGTGCTCATGGGGGTCCTACACGATATTAGGCAGGTGTACCAGTTTCTTTGACTCTTCAGTGTATATACTGACAGACATTTTAGACTTGGTACTAACATATTTTTGATAAATAATTCAGGTTATTTGAATATTTTTGGACATGGCGCAAAATTCAGGTCATGTGGGTACTTTCAACATGCCCAAAATGGCAGCTACCTTCTGATTGGCCGTTTCCATTTAATGGCTGGAAAAATACTGGGATGTGATTGGAAGATGTAAATATGTATGTGTGAGAGAGAAATGAAATTTATTGACTATCTGGAATTGTTGCTCGCAGAACTATTGGGTTACTGTTGACCAAGTATCTTTCCCATACACCTAGGCAAGTCACAAATGTCACATCATGAGTACTGTACTGAGACACATCATGCCAGCAGAGGACTCAGGGTCAGTAAATGTGAGCAAAATCGCCCTAGCCTTTCTATTGGCGTGGCGACATGTCCACTCTAACATTCATTAATTAACATCCTTTCCATCGACCATCCATCCCATCAATCAAATTCTCTTCCACCAGTACTTTTACTCGCATTTGTAATTTAGCTTCAACTAAATCAGTTCTTCTTCTCACATTCGCCATAAAAATAAATCCCTAGTAAGCAGCCAACAACCAGATTCTCCACTTCTAAATATATGTGTTCCAGCACTTCGCCACTAATTTCCTATTTCGACATGAGATTGAATCTTCATTGGACATGTTTAGTTACCTGACGCGCTCACTGGTAGCGTTAGAATTTTTGTCTTTTTAGCTGTTACGCCTCATTTCTTCAGCCGCATTTAAACAGGTATTATAGGTTGTATATAATCTTTTGCTGCTATAATAAAAGTCTAATATAGCCAAAATCCGTTACGCTTTATTTCAAACGCCTCAGTGGTCAGTGCAATAATGTGGTCTCTCTTATAAATCTGTTTGCCAACATCGTAATCAGTTCCCATATTTTAAATTACTTTTATTAAACAGTGTTAAAATATGCACCTCCCTCCCCCCCCCCCCCCCCACACACACACCATTCGAAAAATATAAATACATATGCCGTAGATAACAGGTGCTTCTACAACCATAAAAACCAAACTGACGACTATTGCATCTTGCAATATCAGAATAAAGAGCACGAGCTGGGAATGGATCTACATGACATGAAAACGAAAATATAACGTTTCAGTGCAGTGCAATGAACTAAAATCTAACTCTTATAGATATATGTAAATTTTTGGAAGGAAGTTAAAAAAATTGTGAGTGATACACTGATGAGCCAAAACATTATGACCACCTGCTTAATAGCTTGATCCGTCTTTGGAACGAAATACATCACTGATTCCGCGTATGCGACAGTTTTTCCGTAGGTTTGTGCTGGTATGTGGCATGGGATGTTTACGCACAGGTCATGTAATTCTCGTAAATAACGGGCCGCCGATTTGCGTACGCGGTGATGGCGCCCGATGGCGACCCAGATGGGTTGGCTCTGAGCACTATGGGACTTAACAGCTGAGGTCATCAGTCCCCTAGAACTTAGAACTACTTAAACATAACTAACCTAAGGACATCACACACATCCATGCCCGAGGCAGGATTCGAACCTGCAACCGTAGCGTCTAGAACCGCTCGGCCACACAGGCCGGCCCAGATGGGTTCAATAGCATTTGCATAAGGCGAATTTGGTCGGCGAGACATCAACATCAGTTCACTACAATACACCTCAAATCACTGTAGCACGGTTTTGGCTCCGAGATACGGACAACTATGTTGCTGAAAGATGACAGCGCCGTCGGGGAAGACATCAAGCGTGAAGTGATGAATGTGATTTGCAGGTGTCAGCGTGTCTTCGGCTACCACAGGTCCCACGAAAGCGGAGGAGAAGGTCTCCCATAGCATAATACTGCTCCCATTAGCCTGCATCCATTGCGCGCAGCACGTTTCGAGCGACCGTTTACCTCGCTGGTTTGTGGAGACCACCAGCAACCAAGTGTAGCAAAAATGTGATTAACTCGAAGAGTCGACACGTTTCCATTGATCGACGGTCGAATCACCACGGTCCAGTGCCCACTGCTATTGTAATTGACAATGTCACTGGGTCAACATGTGAACACGTAGGGGCGGTCTGCTGCGGAGCTCCATGTTAACGATGTGCAATGGTCGGTGTGCTCCAAAACACTTTTTCGTGCACCAACATTGTGTTCTTTCGGAAGAGAGGCCACAAATCACGATCGGTCCTACTTTACAGAGCAGACAAGTCGCTGAACCCCACGTTCTGTGAAGATTCGTGGACGTCCAACCATTTAGCATCTAGAGATAGTTTCACTGGCCTTCTACCTTTTTTTATAAATGCTCACGACAGTAGCGCGTGAACATTCGAGCTTCGCCTTTTTCGTTCAGAGGCTGCGCGTAATAGTACTCTACCCTTTGTCAGAGTCGCTTATCTCATTGGACTTCCCCATTTGCAGCCCATATGTTCGCTATGGTAATCCCACGTCCGTCTGTTCCGTTATATACTTTAGTCATCGCGTCACGTGCCCACAACGGCACCAGGCGGCATCCAGCAGCGCGGGGCAGTGGTTATAATGTTTTTGCTTATTACTAATTTAAAACATGAAAACTGTTTACGACCTGTGCATCAAAATTTGTAAGAAAAACCACATTGTTACAGTGACCACAGAAGCCTGTTTGAAGAAAGCTAAATGTGTATGGTCTAAGTAAGACTTTTATTATAGTTGCAAAATCCATTACATAACCTACATTGCTTTTGGAATTTGTTTCTTCTTCTTCGACTGATTGCACTTGTCTTCGAAAGTTACTCTCATTATGATCCATAAGCTGGTATGGAGTTTGTATGGAGAAGAGGAGCTTGTGGCACAACTTGACTAGAAGAAGGGATCGGATGGTGGGACATGTTCTGAGGCATCAAGGGATCACCAATTTAGTACTGGAGGGCATCGTGGAGGGTAAAAATCGTATAGGGAGGCCAAGAGATGAATACACTAAGCAGATTCAGAAGGATGTAGGCTGCAGTAGGTACTGGGAGATGAAGAAGCTTGCACAGGATAAAGTAGCATGGAGAGCTGCATCAAACCAGTCTCAGGACTGAAGACCACAACAACAACAACAACAACAAGGTGGTATTGCTTTTACGTTTTCTCCGTTGCGTTTAATGTTGTTTGCAGCTTGGCTCAAATGATGTTTCTCATTTGTAGTTGGTTCCTGATTTAAAGTGTCTCTCATTAGTTCCTCAGTTTGGATCCAAGTGAGCTGGATTTCCCAAATGGCCCGGGAGCGGAACTTACGTCTGGTTATTATTCATTCCCCTGTCTGTTGTCTTACTTCCCCTGATTTCCAGTGCAGGATTCAAATTTATGTCATTCTTACTTTCTTTCTGTCCAATTTCCTCTGTTATATCCTCTTCCAGTTCCGTCTACATGACAACTGTCCCATAGCTTTCTTCGGTTAAAGTCTCTCTTAACATTTCTGTTTTGGTACGACATGTGACGCATTACATTGCGCACTGAGCCTCTTACGTCAATCCTTTCTCACACTGTGCGGTTTTCACATCTGCCAGTATCGACGTATCTTTTTTGTTTTGCGTTAGCTGTCTTTCGGAAGTGCGCTCACCGTCCGTTTCCTGATCATCTTCTAACTGGTCCAAGGAGTCTATAAATGTTTCGATAGCTCCATCCGGTATTGTTAATAGTATGTCTCTGGTCTCTATGTGGAGCTGGTTCTTCAAAATTTTCAGGACATCGGTCTGCAGAATCTCCCGTTCCCAATATTTAGTCTTATTCAAATAATTTTCAACATTGCGTCGGAGACTGTCTTAACACAGATTAAGTGCTTCTGAATGCAGTTCTTCCTTACTTCATATTTCCTGTATTCTTGTGGACCAGTTTTTTTATTTTTTATTTTTATTTTTATTTTTTTATTTTTTTTTTAGAAAATCTATCACCAACGA
This sequence comes from Schistocerca piceifrons, assembly GCF_021461385.2. Classification (NCBI taxonomy): domain Eukaryota; kingdom Metazoa; phylum Arthropoda; class Insecta; order Orthoptera; family Acrididae; genus Schistocerca; species Schistocerca piceifrons. The sequence continues at coordinate 138,546,588 of NC_060141.1, read as the reverse complement.
CTTTTCACATGTATTGTAATTATCTGAGGCTTCAGCAGCCCACAATACAGTGTCTACCTGCGCAACTCTACCATCTGGTAAGCAAGATGTATGTGACAGGTGAAATACCCTCAGACTTCAAGAAGAATATAATAATTCTAATCCCAAAGAAAGCAGGTGCTGACAGATGTGAAAATTACCGAACAATCAGTTTAATAAGTCACGGATACAAAATATTAGCGCGGATTCTTTACAGACGAATGGAAAAACTGGTAGAAGCCGACCTCGGGGTAGATCAGTTTGGATTCCGTAGAAATATTGGAACACGTGAGGCAATACTGACCCTACGACTTATCTTAGAACCAGATGGCAGTTACAAGAGTCGAGGGACATGAAAGGGAAGCAGTGGTGGGGAAGGGAGTGAGACAGGGTTGTAGCATCTCCCCAATGTTATTCAATCTGTATGTTGAGCAAGCAGTGAAGGAAACAAAAGAAAAATTCGGAGTAGGTGTTAAAATCCATGGAGAAGAAATAAAAACTTTGAGGTTCGCTGATGACATTGTAATTCTGCCAGAGACAGCAAGGGACTTAGAAAAGCAGTTGAACGGAGTGGATAGTGTGGTGTCACCGCCAGACACCACACTTGCTAGGTGGTAGCTTAAATCGGCCGCGGTCCATTTAGTACATGTCGGACCCGCGTGTCGCCACTGTGATCGCAGACCGAGCGCCACCACAAGGCAGGTCTCGGGATACGGACGAGCACTCGCCCCAGTTGTACGGACGACATTGCTAGCGATAATACGGACGAAGCCTTCCTCTCATTTGCCGAGAGACAGTTAGAATAGCCTTCCGCTAAGTCCATGGCTACGACCTAGCAAGGCGCCATTAGCCTTACCTAGTTTGAGAGTTATCGTATAAATGTCTCAAGAAGAACGTTGTAAACCAACAAAGAATAAAGTTAAGTATATTCCAAAGCTACGTATTTTCTTGATAGCAGTCATAACGTATCCTGTTCCAGACTTGACGCCAGTCGGCGTGTGTGTACGCGTGCCTTTCGGCTCCCTTCTCAGTGTGGCGTAGCTAGCTTGTTACGCCACAACAGATAGTGTCTTGAAAGGAGGATATAAAATGAACATCAACAAAAGCAAAACGAGGATAATGGATTGTAGTCGAATTATGTCGGGTGATGCTGAGGGAATTAGATTAGGAAATGAGACACTTAAACTAGTAAATGAGTTCTGCTATTTGGGGAGTAAAATAACTGATGATGGTCGAAGTAGAGAGGATATAAAATGTAGACTGGCAATGGCAAGGAAAGCGTTTCTGAAGAAGAGAAATTTGTTAACATCGAGTATAGATTTAACTGTCAGGGAGTCGTTTCTGAAAGTATTTGTACGGAGTGCAGCCATGTATGGAAGTGAAACATGGACGATAACTAGTTTGGACTAGAAGAGAATAGTAGCTTTCGAAATGTGGTGCTACAGAAGAATGCTGAAGATTAGATGGGTAGATCGTATAACTAATGAGGAGGTATTGAATAGGTTTGGGGAGAAGAGGAGTTTGTGGCACAACTTGACTAGAAGAAGGGATCGGTTGGTAGGACATGTTCTGAGGCATCAAGGGATCACCAATTTAAGTGTTGGAGGGCAGCGTGGAGGGTAAAAATCGTAGAGGGAGACCAAGAGATGAATACACTAAACAGATACAGAAGGATGTAGGTTGCAGTAGGTACTGGGAGATGAAGAAGCTTGCACAGGATAGAGTAGCATGGAGCGCTGCATCAAACCAGTCTCAGGACTGAAGACCACAACAACAACAACAACAACAACATGATGTTCCTTTAAGTATGTGGTTAGATTGGACTATGTGGCTTCTTGTAAGGGCGATTGAAACAATCTCGGGTCAGAACGGTCTGCTAACTAATGAATTCTAATCTGTTCTGTTATAGCGTGCCGCCTGAACTCTTGTCCACTGAAAATGTGCGCTAATAACTAGGTTGCATTTTCTGTCTCATTCATTCTACATTTAAATTTGTCAAATGCACTTTGCACAGGCTGAATGTGAAAGTTCATTTCTTCCACAGAGTTTGATATAGCATTCACTTTAAGATCTATTCCGTTATTAGTTTGGTTTCCATGGCTCGCTCCATTTCATTTATCTTGCCCTTAATTTTATTGATGTTGCCTACTGGGATAGCTTTTGTATTCTTCAAATCTAGGGTCTCTAAACCTTCTAGATGTTGATCTGTTTCTGTTTTGTACTGGTTAAATGCCTTCTTTATGGCCTTTTAGCACTTTACATTTTGCGTTACCTCCCATTCATTAAATTTCGCATTTCTGCCATTTGTTAATCCTTTTCTTCCACCAGCTTCTTTAACCTACCTACCTTCAAAAAGATCATCGTTTAGCAACCATTTTTAAATTCTTTTTTCAGACACAGAATAAACACAAAATTCTTTTTTCTAAACACACAAAAAAAATTACCCTTCACCAACTGCGTAATTAAAATTTTCGTGCTACAGTCTGTAATTGCTTCTCTCTTCTACCACTCACTCTCAACAATGTTAAATGCTCGTTGCATGGCTGTTGTCGGCCATTACACTCAGTGCTTATGTTCATCTACGCTTTTGTACAAAATTCTACTGAAAACGGCAGTTCGACATGCGCTGCTTATTGATATTAAATGTTTAACTTGAGTTTTGGTGTCTGTAGTTTTCCTGAAGTCCAAATCTATACACACTTCCCCCACACATTTTTCCGGTGTCGTGTGGTTGGCAGACTACGAGATCTCATTCGGAGTAAAAGTTAGTGAAAGAGAAGAATCAGTGCATTAATTTTATGTTGCAGTTGGTATTTCTATTATACTTTCCTCACAATTATGTTGTTCTCTGACTCAGATCCGAAGATTGCAGTGAAGTCGCTACATCCTGGAGCACAGTGACAGAAGTCTCTTGTTCCTCATTGTTGGGTGCTCTGGATTCCTATTTTGCACGAAGGCAATTAGGCATCTGCGGAAATTAATTAAAGTTTGTCGTCGGTTTCTTCTTGGCAGGAAACTTCCAATCAGGCTCTGCTCTTTTCTAGTGCTAAAACTTTAGGGATACCGAATTTCATTGAGGGGACGATCCATAATATTTGGAATTTATAAATAAAGTCCTCACATAATCGCTTTGTCTGTTTGGAGGATGATACGTGCTCCTTAACAGTAACAATGCCACCTAGAGCAAGGACACGCAGATGCGTCAATTTACTACAACAAACAGAATGCCAGAGAGTAATAGATTAGACTGTAAGAATCTTCCTTTGTTCTAAAGAAAAGCAATGTGAGAAATTTTTAAACACTAGCGAAGTACACAGAATATAGGTGACATTATGCGTATCTGCTATTTACGGTTGCGCTGCACACCAGTTCGATGTTTCTCGCATGCCACCTCCATGGTACTGTAGTTTTAAAGCCAGCAGTGTACTGTATATGTTGAGCGAGATGTTGCGCCTTAGAGCCACTTCCAACAAATATCAGTTTTCGTGAGAGGTGGACGACGTGAAATATGCCAGCATATTATCATTGGGGTAAGTATGACATGAAGCGTTGACCTCAGGTGTCAGGCTGCCAAGTTTATAGGCTTATATAGATTCTGTAACAATCTTATTTCATTTATCTGCTTTTTTAGAACTCAGTTTATTAACCTGATTCATTAATTTCGTTTCGTCTTCAGCAAGCATATACTGCGCCGGTTTTACTGTTATTAAACGATACTTGAACATAAAACATAAACATTTCTCATTTTGTAATTCCAGAATACCTTTTAGAAGAAGTGAAACTAGTTTTTCGTTAGTATTTATGGAGTAAACTCATGCGAATGTTAGGAACATTTTTCAACCAGTGATCTTCATGATATAAGCAGCTTAATAAAAAGCACTTTTATCGAACACATTTTATGAATTTCAATACTAAAAGCTAAAAGCCGTGTAAAAGTTCACGTTGCAATGTAGGAGGAACAAATTAAAACGTAACTGGACGTGGCTAGTTGCTATACAACGTCAGGGTTTTGACTCTAATTTATAAATTTTCTGTTTCTAATCAAGGATGACGTATAGAGTGATTGTTAGAAATATATATAGGTCTAAGCAGTGGAGAATCAGCCATCGGTACCTCAGTTTTCCGACAGAATTTTGTGAGCACAGTTTTACGCAATAAATATGTAATTCTGAAAAAAAACGAGTCATCCCAAACTTCTTGAAATTTCTCTTGGCACTACCAGTTCATTAGCTACACTGTCAAGAACTCTAGCAAGTTCCAACAAATTTCGATGCAGCGGATACTCGCAAAATTCTTTTATAGCTACTGCAGCTCAGAGATCGCCGAGAAACGACCATAAGTATTTGCTAATTAACTGTTACGCCCTGGCTTGTTTCAGACGGTCGGGCGGTTATGGATCGGAAAGTTTCGATGTCTTGCAGAGCTGACGCGTTACTTCAAGGTGACAGACGCTACTAAGCAGGTGTTTAATCTATTGCTTACTAGTGTGTGTCACACGTATTGTTTTCCCTGCGTGATATTCCATCTTCTTCAGATTGCAAGTGCATTGATATGATTCATTTCCGACAGTTGAAGGCTTTGACAAATGGAGCACTCCATAAGTGCTATGAAGTGTCCCAGATACATCTTGCGAGGAGTGAAATAAGCACTACTAATGTATCAACCTATTGATCTCTATAAAATTGTCACGGCGGATGTTGACATTTCTGAGATGAACGACTTTCTTTTCTTCCTGCCAAGTATCTGACTCATAGTGTTTCAAAGACGTGTGAGATAGCTATCAGTTGCATACAAAATTGTTAAGGCTTTCGTGGCCACTTGTTGACAAACTGCCTATTGGCAAAGACAGAAGCCAATAGGAGTTTATCAGTTGCATACTTTATCAAAACTTCCTTACGGATGCCAAATGTGAAAGAAAAAGAGAGAAGAAATCGGTGTAACTACGATGAGTAGTCTTGTTAGTTGCAATGTTTGCGGAGACAGTGGTGCTGAAATGAACTCATCAACGGCTCAATCCAAATTTATGTACCACTATCTTACAGTAAGGCATCTCTTTCATAATACAGGGTGGCGCAGGGAAACGGGAAATTTCGAAATAACGTCATTTCCATGAATAAATTCATAAAACTAAGAATTTATTAACGAAAGTGAATGTATTCAGTATGCCATTATTCAGCATGTCTTTACAATCAAAATGTCCAAAAGTGTCTCTTTACTTTTTAAAGATGACATCGGAAAGTTGTGCTCTCATTCGGCGTTCACACTCTAACAGCCTGGAATGCGCGGTGTAGCAAATCTTGGGGAATGGCAGTGATTTCGTTTTCAATGTTCTCCTTCAGTTCATGGATTGTTGCAGGACGTGTGCGGTACACTTTGCCTTTAAGATATCCCCACAGGAAGAAGTCGCACACACTAAGATCAGGGGATCTCGCAGGCCATGCAATGTCACCGTTACGTGAAATAATGCGTCTTCCAAACAATTGACGAACGGCTGCCATCGATTGTCGAGCAGTGTGTGACGTGGCTCCGTGCTGCTGAAACCACGTGTTTTAGACGTTGAGATTAAGCTCGTACAGTCTCGGTGTAAAGAATGTTTGAAGCATTTCAACACATCGAGCGGATGTTACTGTCGCTGCACTACCATCCTCACGTTCAAAAAAATAAGGGTCGGTAACACCATGACATGATACAGTACACCATATTGTGACCTTGGCGCTATGTAGTGGTCGCTGGTGAAACTCACAAGGATTGTCCTGTGCCCAATAACGAAAATTCTGTTTGTTCACGAATCCGTTCAGGTGGAAATGGGCTTCGTCTGATATCCATAAGTTACCAAGGAAATTCGCGTCCTCGTTGATTTTAGCCAATATCTGGCTACTAAACTCCATACGTGACGCTGGGTCTCGTTCATGTAAGTGTTGCACAATCTGCAACTTATAGGGATGGAAGTCTAATTCGTGCAGTATTCTTTGTAAGCTTCGTCGCTTAATCCCTAGCGAAGATGCATGCTGTCGAACGGAGCGGCGAGGACCTCTCTCGATTGCAGCTCTAGCAGCTGCAATGTTCTCTGGGGTACGTACTATTGGAATGCCACCTGGAGGTTTCTTTTTCAAGGCAGATACTGTTTCTTCAAAATTACGCACCCACGTTGTAATCGCATACGCAGATGGGACATGTCCATGACGTCCAAGCTGGTAATGCTGTCGAAATGTTCTCTGCGCGGCAGTCGCACTGTCACCATTTTTGCAAAACGCTCTCACACGTTCCGCACCAGTCCAATTCTCCATGATTACTAAATGGCAATGCGTTCACATCAATTGCGCAAAGTTTCGAACATCTGCCGGCGCTACAGTGCTGCCAACTGTAACGTTCAAAATTTCCCGTTCCCCTGCGCCACCCTGTATATTACTGCCTCTCGAAAAAGTTCGACTCCCGAACAATATATTTTTTAAAGTTTTTTCCAGCCGTGGCCAGACAATGGAGACCAGCGCAGCCGATGTGTTATTCAAGTAATGTTGTTGACATTACGTCAAAACACTCCGGGCAGTCAGGCTTTACGACTCGGGCCACAGCCGAGGTGCGTGGAACCGCTAACGCCGATCACAGTGTGACCAGGGGTGACGTTACACATCCAAACGCGAAGTACATCTCTGCTACAAGACACTCACAAGTTGCAATTTTAGTCGGTCCCAGCAGCCTGTGCTTCGGGCAGAGCGCCTTAGGAAGAGCTGACAGGACAGGTACTGTACGAGATCTATCCAAAAAATTCCGAAACATTCGTAGTTTCGCGCCAATGGTATGTTGGAGCGACGTGCAGTTGGCATCCCTGAACACGCCTGTCTTTAATGTGTAACAGTCGGAAGTTTTATTGTTTTATGTCTGTCAGCTATTGTTCAGTGGTTTATTGAGTAGAGCGTTGTGTCACACAGTTTGCGAATTTCGAGATGGCAGAGTTAGAGGAGCAATACGTCTGTGTTAGATTTTGCATGAAACTCAAGAAAACCTTTACAGAGACACACCAAATGATGCAGGAAGCCTACGGTAATGAGTGTTTAAGCCGTACTCGGTGTTACAAATAGTTTACACCGGACGAAAGCTAAAGATGACTCTCATTGCCGGCCGGTGTGGCCGAGCGGTTCTAGGCGCTACAGTTTGGAACCGCGCGACCGCTACGGTCGCAGGTTCGAATCCTGCCTCGGGCATGGACGTGTGTGATGTCCTTAGGTTACTTAGGTTTAAGTAGTTCTAAGTTCTAGGGGACTGATGACCTCAGAAGTGACCATAGTGCTCGGAGCCATTTGAAATTTTTTTGACCCTCATTCAGGACCCCTCCGACTCTATCGACGACGCTCTTGTCAGGAACGTCAACGAAATAGCGTGTGCCAGTCAAAGACTGACTGTCCGAGAGATTGCAGAAAAATGTAACATTTCAGTTGGATCATGTCATGAAATTCTGAGTGAGTGATGAGAGAGACAGAGAGAAAGAGAGAGGGGAGATAGAGAGAGAACTTGGAGTTGTTTGTTGTTTCTGCTCACTAGGAGTCCCAGCCGATGCTATACAGCCTAAAATAAAGATTGCAGACTTTTTATTCATTGTGTGTCGTCTTTAAGAGACATAGCCCTATACAACTATATACTAACGTTCTTAGCTCTAGCTAATGTTCACTGTGTAATGAATGCCAGAACTAATTACGGCAGAATCATTTCGATATGAAAAGCTTATCAGATTTCATTTATATCAATGAAATTGTTTTTGAACTAATCAGCTCTGTTCCTCTGTCACTAGGAATCTGCATTATATTTTGTTCACTAACTAAAAATGGTTTAAGCCTTATAAAATCGGCTTGTGGTATTTATGTTTTTCAGTATATTTGGTCAAACTGCTGATATCTGCAATACATTCACTCTGTTCTTTCAGGTATGGTAATTGACTCAAATGCCGGCCGAAGTGGCCGTGTGGTTAAAGGCGCTGCAGTCTGGAACCGCAAGATCACTACGGTCGCAGGTTCGAATCCTGCCTCGGGCATGGATGTTTGTGATGTCCTTAGGTTAGTTAGGTTTAACTAGTTCTAAGTTCTAGGGGACTAATGACCTCAGCAGTTGAGTCTCATAGTGCTCAGAGCCATTTGATCCAATTGACTCAAATCCTCATTTTATAACTGAGAGATGATCAGTTTTAATATAATTTTAAATGTACTGATGCTTTAGCCTTCTCTGTTCAAAATTGTGATCACACTGTGATTTTCACAAACTGGCGAATAATTTCTTAAAATACAGTAGAGCGTCGATTATCCGAAGTAATTGGGGAACATGGGTGTTCGGAAAACTGGTTTGTTCGGATAATCGAACTGTACATGTTTATTTGCCAAAAAGAAGTACTGTACAGTAGATTTACTCATAAAAACAGGCATCTCTTTTAGTATTACAAAGTAACATACAAAAGCAACTTCAGTAGGAATATATAGTATGTGGCACAGTTTATTAAACAAAAATATATACATATTGCATAAGCATTTTACATGAACAATACACGCAGTATACAAAATTAACGTTTAAAAATCCTTTATTTTGGTCTGTCTAAGCAAGCCTACACGCTTACGAGCAGCTAAGTCACGTATTTTTTTCATTACAGATATCTGAAACTGGTCACTTTCATCTTGGGCTTCAAACCATCGCAAGGCAGTATCTAAACAAGTGAACGCCTCAGAAACTATTGGTATACTTTCATCTTCACATTCTGGAGCACTGATTAATGAGTTTTGCGGCTTGTTGATCAATCAGTAGAATCAAGCATAGCTATAAAATTTGCTATGCTCGTCTTTTGTTTTTTTATATCCGTAATTGTCGACTCCCCACCTTGTACTCATTGGATAAAGTGGTTGCAGATTCACCTTCTTCCAACCTTTTAATAATCTCGTACTTGTCCCCCATAGAAAGGACAACACGATTACGTTTAAGTGTTTTGTATCGTCAAGTTCACTTCTTCACGCAGCAGCACACAAGTGGTCGTAATAGAGAACAGAAGGTGACTGTTAGCACCGTGAGAAGCTCTTCTTGGGGGCGCGCAATCTTCAAACTGCGCGGAGCGGCACGCCTCAACTCTAAAGTTGCGTTGTGCAAGACGCGACAGTTGGCTGCGACTGCGACGCTGCCCCCTCCTCTTTCCCCACCCTGGCAGACGGCGACACGGCCGCAACACGACTGGAGTCGTCGCCGTTTCCCAAGCTCCGGTCAGCGGCGGCGGATTCAAATACATAAGAAAAATAAGAATTCCGATTTTCTTGCTGTAAAAAATACTGTATGTTAATGCAACAAAGTTACATCGGCTCCCAGAGTTAGTTTTTCGATACAGATTCTCCTTTTACTTTAAAACATTGAAAAGTATCTCTTCCGGTTTTGCGTGTTTTTTTCGCTGTATATTACTTCTCTATTAATTGTGAGGAAAGTAAAAGGCACAAAAAATTGATGTTTGCGTATCTTACAGTTTCACATCACAGCTTGATAATGAGGTGTCTATTTTTCGGATATTCGTCACAGTTATTCCGGTACTTAATTTACAAGTAACCTACTGCATAAAATTTGAATTGTGTATAGTGAAAAATGTGGTCGCTGGCTACTTTACGTATGGTTCACGTTAGGTCATACATCGTTGCCGATGAAAAGAAGCTAACATATCGAAATTATTTTTAAAGTTGAGATCAGAAAGATATCGATCTCCGTTTCCGAGATTTGGGCTCATATATCTCCGGGAGCGTCGCGACTAGCCGCCAGTTCTGTCGACGCGCAACGAGAATCGTGTGGTCTTCACACGATAGAGAATGCATTTGTTTTGTTTCGCTGACACATTTGGACCTAATGAAACCATTTTATGTCATATTTCTCCGGTATGAGTTACTAATATTTCTCCGTATGCTCTTGACAATTTCATTTAAAATGCCACGAAATGTAGGTTTCTTAAAGCTAAGTGATCAAGCAGAACCCATTTTCTTGGTTTTGCTGAGGCATCTGAACCTGTTCCAAGCTTTCTTTCTCGTTTATTTCTCTGATACGAGTCCCGAATATTCCTCCATCTGTTTTTGCACATTTCACCTAAAATTCCACTGAAAGATAAGTTTATTAACAATAAGCACACGCTAGCGTCATTGCATTGTTTCAAGTTCTTGACAACAAGATAGGGTTACACCTTAAACATTTCTAGAATTTTGATTCTGAACGTCTACAGTATACATTGGGAGAAATGTGGAAGAAATAATGTCCGTGCTTGTTCACAAAATTTCCCCAAATTATACTTGTCAGTTTCTCCCATGCAGAAACTTTTGGAACAAGCTAAGGCAACTTTCATAGCTGACTGAATCTTTATTCCCATCCTAATGAACTTCCATATTCTTATATTCTGACAGCATACATCGTTATGGATGACATGAACATTTAATCTTGCCAAGCTGCACTCAAAAGATGACTCCAGGATTTACAAAAGACGAATTTCAATTGTGAACTGAGTCAGACCAGAAGGGCCTTGTAAAACAGTAGTGCACTTTTGGCACAAGTTTTTTGAGCACCATCTTCTACCAATGAATTGAAGTGAATGTGACAAATTACTTATTGCAGCATACTGTTTGCGCAATCTGTTGAGAAACGCCTTCCTCAAAAACGAACATCTATTGATTACAGAAAGCTGTACAACAATCTGGTGGTGGTTTTTCACAACTAGAAGGTATCATCAAGACACCAATTTACCGTTTACTTTCAAAGTGAAGGTATTGTAAAATGTAACTTTCTCGTTGTACTTTAGATTGTTCATTTTATAATGCACTTGCCGTTTTCAATTTTTATCGTCACAAAAAAGAGTAATGCGAAAATTGACCTTCAAGTTCATTTTCATCATTCTAATTCTACATCTGCATGGATTATACTGATTTTCATAACAGGCCTGAAAAATTTGCATTAATGGGAAAATATTATATATTTCACTCACCTACCAGTTTCAACTGTGCACCAATTTCTTCCCAAATTCTGTCTCTGAACATAGTGTCTCTATATTTAGGGTTCTTCAAATCGTAAAGGCAAGGATGTTGCGAGACCAGCTCACAGAGCATCACATCCTGTGAGTGGCTCATTTCAGTTTTCCTTGACTGGCTCGATACCTTTCTGGCAGCCGTACGTCTTTGTGTCGTGCGACTTCCGTCGCAACACTGCTCACTGGTGCAGTGCTGCGGCAGCTGTCGCAACAGTCGCACGTCGCATCCCAAACTCGAACTGCGCATGCGCCAGCAGGCAACTTCTGACGTCACGTAGCGACCCGTCGCAGTCGCTAGTGTGCGTCGCGTCTTGGACAACGTACCTTAAGCTGGCGCAGCTGTTGCTGTGAACAGTTTTGATACTTCCGCTACTTCTACTGCCAGTGCCAAGCCGACAGAAGTGTGCTGATTGCTGAAACACAGCGACTGGCGGCTTGGCCGGTCAGCAGCGCCTTGTGAAGGCCCCATTAGAAGTAATGTTCCGCCAGCGGTGGCCCAGTGCGACGACTACTGTGGGAAACTTGGTTTGGGAGTGAGGGGGATGATGGACAATAGGGTGGGAGAGTAACAGGTGCGAGCGAGTACACAGTTCGGTTAAGCAGTCGTTCGGTTGACCGACGTTCGGATAATCGACCCTCTACTGTATTAGAATTTTCCCCATTGCTAGCGTTTTATTTGGGAAATTCCGCAGAACTATTCAAATTTAGTACAGAGAACTCTAGAACTAAACCATATATACCAAGAATTCTGCAAAAAATGTTTATTTCTCGAATGTCGGAGGCAACTTCACTTGACTCACTACAACAGACGTCACCGCCGGCGTGATAGGCGGTTGGGGAAGGGGGGTGGGGGGTGGGGGCAGCGCATATTCTACAATCGGCTGCATTTGGACGGCACAGTGCGACCCTGAGACCGGCCGAACTGCTGTGTAACGCTGCTTGAATAAACACCTATGAATACCACCACTGTTTAACTGGAAGCCCAGGGATGAATCTACCCTCTCCCTATAGACCAGGTCGTTATAATATGCAGCCAGTTGTTCAAGTCTTCTTCTTCTTTCAAGTCTTAGATCACTCTGTTGACGTGGGGATAATGTTTTGGCGTCAAGAACAATTCTAGATGATTTTGACATAGTCTGGTTCTCCATTTCTTCACTATGTAGACAGAACAGGAATGGTTGGCTTAGACTTGAGGCAAAGCGATGGTAACATCAAGCAAATGTCTCAGTGCAGTATCCAGACAACAGAGTAGTCTTTATACAGCAGAAAATTCTAGTCAACGTTAGTGAAAATGGCACACTGGCGGAAAAAAATTCCAGCACCAATACACAGTAATGATATTTCTGGAATACGTTTACCTAGATGACATATGTAAGTGATTAACGTCGCAAAATCACAAGCTAATGTAAGCGCAAGAAAAGTCTTTGCAAACGTGAAATGCAGGTATATTAACTGCCAGAATGTTGAATGCAAGCATGCAAACGCGCATGCATTATGACGTACTGGTGTCGGATGTCAGTTTGTGGGATAGGGTTCCATGCCTGTTGCACTTGGTCTGCCGATACAGGTACAGTTTATGCTGTTTGTGGATGTGACTGGAGTTGTTGCCCGACAATGCTCCATACGTGCTCGTTTGAAGACAGATCTGATGATCCAGCAGGCTGAGGCAACAATTCGACACTGTAGAGTAGGTTGGGCTATGACAGCAGTAAGTGGGCGAGCGTTATCCTCTTGGAAAACATCCCCTGGAATGCTGTTCATGAATGGCAGCACAAACGGTCGAATCACCAGATTGACGTACAAATTTGCAGTCAGGCTGCGCGGGATACCCATGGTTGCTCCTGCTGTCATACGAAATCGCACTCCGAGTGTAAGTCCAGTGTGTCTAGGTCGCAGACAAGCTGGTTACAGACACTCACCTGGCCTCCTCCTAGCCAACACACGGTCATCACCATCAGAAAACACAACAGACCTCCATTCCGCCCTCCAGTGAGCTCGCACTTGACACCACCGAAGTGGTCAGTGGAATGCATGCTACAGGCTGTCTGGCTCCGAGCTATCCTTGGAGAACCGATTTGCAATGGTTCGTTGTGTGACTGCGGTGCCAACTGCTGCAGCGGGTGCAGTACGATGCGCAACGCCATACGTCACTTTCGTTTATCTCGCAGAACTCCTTCTTGGTGTTGGGATTTTTTTTTTTTTTTTCAGTATACGGGGTGATTCAAAAAGAATACCACAACTTTAGGAATTTAAAACTCTGCAACGACAAAAGGCAAAGCTAAGCACTATCTGTCGGCGAATTAAGGGAGCTATAAAGTTTCATTTAGTTGTACATTTGTTCGCTTGAGGCGCTGTTGAGCTGATAAGATTAAAAGAATCGATTTCTGTGATTTTATCCTTGCTCAAATGGAAACAGATGAATCTTTCGTTTCAAAGATTGTGTTTAGTGATGAAGCAACTTTCCACACTAACGGGAAAGTCAACCGTTACTATGTCTGTATATGGGGCACTGAGAATCCGCGGGAAACAACTCAGTATGATCGTGACTCGCCTAAGGTGAACGTTTTCTGTGCCATTTCAACCAATAAAGTTTTTGGTCCCTTTTTCTTCGAAGGTGCTACTGTAACTGGACTACAGTATCTGGAGATGTTAGAGAATTGGCTGTTCCCTCAGCTCGAACAAGAAGCACAACAATTCATATATCAGCAGGATGGAGCGCCACCACATTGGCACTGATCTGACCGTAACTACCTGAACGTCAACTACCCGAGGCGATGGATCGGCCGCCAGGCAGCACTTCATCACTGGCCCCCAAGAAGCCCTGATCTTACCCCCTGCGATTTTTTCTTATGGGGGTATGTTAAGGATATGGTGTTTCGGCCACCTCTCCCAGCCACCATTGATGATTTGAAACGAGAAATAACAGCAGCTATCCAAACTGTTACGCCTGATATGCTACAGAGAGTGTGGAACGAGTTGGAGTATCGGGTTGATATTGCTCGAGTGTCTGGAGGGGGGCCATATTGAACATCTCTGAACTTGTTTTTGAGTGAAAAAAAAACTTTTTAAATACTCTTTGTAATTATGTATAACAGAAGGTTATATTATGTTTCTTTCATTAAAAACACATTTTTAAAGTTGTGGTATTCTTTTTGAATCACCCTGTATTTATAGCCGCGCGGAGTGGCCGCGTGGTATGAGGCGCCCTGCACGGACTGTGCCGCCCCTCCCACCGGAGGTTCGAGTCCTCCCTCGGGCTTAGCATAAGTAAGTCTAGGGACCAATAACCTCAGCAGTTTGGTTCCTTAGGATTTCACACACACGTTTCAGTATATTTATAGTGTTAGTAAAAATCGTTGCATAGCTTTCCTTTTCAACTGTAACTAACGGATACACTTTTATGTGTACTCAAGCTTGACTTGTTAGCAGTGGTAGTAGTAACAGTAGAATTTGATAGTAAAAAAAAAAAAAAGTGCTATCAGTCCAGTTATTTTATTAGCGACTTCTATTCTTAGGTCCGCAGCTCACGGTTTCGCGATAGCGTTCTCCCTTCCCGAGTATGGGGTCCCGGGTTCGATTCCCGGCGGGTCAGGGATTTTCGCCTGCCTCGAGATGACTGGGTGTTGTTGTGTCGTCTTCATCATCATCATCATTCATCCCCATTACGATCGGAGGAAGGCAGTGGCAAACCACCTCCGCTAGGACCTTGCCTAGTGCAGCAGTGCGGGTCTCCCGCATCGTCCCCTACGCTCTGTCAAGGAGTATGAGACTTCATCATCATCATCTGTTCTTAGGATTCTTTGATTCTTTACTTCTTTGGCACCGCTTCTGATGCATCTTTATATTGTATTTCTGTAACAATCGATATATGTTTTTGAGTGAATTATTTCCTATAATTTTTGAATTTAAAGCTTTTCTTTAGCTTACCCAGTTTTTACTTGTATGCGAAACAGTCACGCGCCATTCGTCCGTTGCTATAAGTTATGGCTTGGTCGATGTTTGAACTGCTGCCTGATTGCTCGATGACGTAACTTAGCAAGCACAAAACTTCCGCAAGGAGAGTCTATGGACTTCTGATCTGATGTTACAATAAGAAAGACTAAGAAAACCGTGCGGTCTCCAATACATGTATAATAACGAAAATAAAGGTGATATTGTTTTGTCAGGCCATGAACTTCGGCGAGAACTAAACTGGAATAATTTTAAAGGCGTTTTCACATCAAAAATCTATATGTAAACTTGGCAGCGATGTTGTTCTATTGATAAGAATTCTTCTTCTCTTTTTGCTGCTGTATCCTTTGGTGTTTTATGTAGAATCGAAGCTTTTGGGAACTTTCTTCGATTTAAACTTGTCGTGTATGTCATTCCTCCGTACTCTTCCAAGGTGTTCATCTTTCTTCGGAGTTTTATTCTACCGTCTCTTTCTTGCAATGTGAGCCTGATATCTCTTCGCATGTCCATACCTCTTGAGCCATCACTCCAGACTTTCTTTCAGTTTTTTAGCCTTTAGACTTCCCCAGCTACCGATGAAGATGATGGTGAGGTGAATGTGCGGAGTCACCAAAATAGGAAAGATTTCGACTGAGAATCCAAGGAACTTTATAATCTGGTCCCCTTTCTTTTTCTTTGTTCTACTAGGTCTACAACTTTGCTTCCGCCATTTTTTCTCGAAGTTCTGGGCTTTATTGTGAAAAACGTACAAAAAAATTATGATTCTTAGTGTTGCCCATCGCTGGCCACTACATTCTCCCATCTTTCGGATAGCATACGAATTCCGCGGCGGAAGAACTGGGTGTCTTTTGTGGGGATCCATGAATCGATTCAATTTCGCACTTGTTCATATGATCGGAAGTGCTGGTAGCCAGACTGTATGCCACTGATCGAAAAAGGTGGTAGTCAGAGAGAGCAACGTATGGAGAATACGCCGAGAGGGATAGGACTTCTCATTTCAACGTTTCCATGTATATTTTGACGAGTTTTGCGACATGAAGTCGAGCACTGGCCTACTGCAAAATTACCTTTACGTGTCTATCGCTGTATTGTGGCCGTTTGTGTTTCCGTGCTGGGCTGGAACGCATCAATTGCTTTCGATAATGATGTCCTGTGACTGTCTTCGTCTGTTTCAGTATCTACGAAAACGTACTGTCTTCCCCCTCCATGCCGGTCTTCAACAACAAAATCACCGTTCTTATGGCGTTGAAAACTTTCTCTACCCATTCTTCTATTAATAGTTCCCTCACCATTGGTCTTACTCAGCAGATTTCTTCAAGATAAAGCAAAAAATTAAAACTTCCCGCAAATGGCGAGAAATGGGTGCGTAAGTTGACGTACTTAATCGAGAATAACCTTATGATGCAATCACAAATCGACTAATATTTTTATGGCATTATGTTTTCAGTTGCCTAAATTTACTGTATTACACCTATGACCAGCCACCTGAACCCCACTTGCCGCTACTGCCGTCTATTGCAAAACGGCGGAAGCAAGTTGTAGACCTAATAATTTTGTTACCCGGAATAAGACTCGCTATCTTCCCTTATTTGTCTCCAGGCAAGTGGGGCTGCGGAGAGGAACACCAAATTGGCCGGCCCCTACTTGGCTGTGGCAGTAGTTACAGCGTGATGCAGCATTGATCGTGGGCACGGCGTGCACTGCGCATGCGCGCGCGCTGACTAGCTGCCTCCCCTCCCACACTTTTTTGCGATGCGGCAACCGTGACCCGCATACGGGACCAGTTTCCTGGCGGCAACGCTTTCTCCTCGCTTCCGCAGCCACATTTGGATAGCAGGTGCGCGGTGACCTTTATTGGATGCGCTGGCAGCGCTGTCAATGGACAGAGCTGCCATGGTGACAAGCGACCTTGTTAGGTTCCACGTCTGCAGAAGTCCACAACTTGGAATAGTTCCATACATCAGACATTGTAACTTAAATCTAATTAATTATTAATTGAGGCTGATTTCAGTGTTACGACAACACGAAATTTCGCTGGAAGAAGTAAAAAAGTGAAATTAAGTTGGTATCTCACTGTGATTAAACTCGGTCCAGTCTCATTAATATGTGCACCACCCTATTATGGAGCATTGCTGTGCGGTGCAGGGTCCGCACCAGGTGGGACTGACGGATGACATCGAAAAAGTTCAAAGAAGGGTAGCTCGTTTTGTATTATCGCGAAATAGGGGAGATGTGCCACAGACATGATACGTGACTTGGAGTAGGAATCATTAACGCAAAGGCGTTTTTCGTTGCGACGGGATCTTCTCATGAAATTTCAATCACCATTTTTCACCTCCGATTGCGAAAAAAATTCTGTTGGCACCCACCCACGTAGGAAGTAATGACCATCTCGATAAAATATGAGAAACCAAGGCTCGCACAGAAAAATTTAAGAGCTCGTTTTTCCCGCGCGCTGTTCGAGAGTGGAACGGTAGAGAGACAGCTTGAAGGTGGTTCATTGAACCCTTTGACAGGCACTTTATTGTGAATAGCAGATTAACCACGTAGATGGAGATAGATGTATGTTCGACGTGAACGTGCAATAAACACTCACAGACGGCGGGTGCTGGCCCGAGCAGCGAAGAGTATATAAAGCGAGTCGGTCGGGTGGAAGGAGAAGGAGGAAACGGCGAACAGTGCGGTCGTTGTCCTAGTTCGGAAACGGAGCGATTTATTTGACGTCCAACAGGGCACTATCATTGGCTTTCATGGCAAGGGTAGAAATATTTCCGAAACGGCTAAGTTTGTAAACTGTCCGCGTGACGACGTGGTTAAAGCACACCGTAAATGGTTAAAACACACCGTAAGTTGCAAAGTGGCGCTATTCAAAACCGGCAGGTATGTACACCACGAGGGATAGATGACAGGGGTGAAAGACGGCTGCGGAAATGTGTAAGGGCGCATAGACGAGCAACTGACCGCCTAGAAGAACTAAGAGGCTACCGACAGTGCCTCCTCAACGGACGTTCATTGAACTTTGCCGCGCAGCTTCATGCTCCCACGTTAACTGCTGTTCGTCGTCGACGAAGGCCAGAATTTGCACGGCAGTACTGCAATTGAACGTTCAGAGAGTAGTGACAGATGGCGATTTCAGATGACTCACGTTGCATCAGACAGTTGGCCGTTAGAGTGCACAGCGCGAAATGTCTGAAAGCAATCAGCCTGCAACAATCGTCATAAGGGTCCAGGCTGGAGCAGGGAGCATTCTGGTCTGGAGAATGTTTTCGTGGCGTTCCCTCGGTAATCTCGCCATTCTGGAAGGCACAACGGATCAAGACAAGTATGCCCATCTGTATGTGCAGTTTACTTTTCCTCAGCACGATGGCATCTACGGGCAGGACAACGCAACGTCTCATACAACTAGCAGTGTACGTGCGTATTCCGGAGAGCACCACGATGAGGTTAATGTACTCCCCTGGCCACCAAACGCCCCGGATTAAGACATAATCGAAAATCTTTGGGACCACCTCGATCGGGCTTTTCGCGCATAGATCCTCAACCGAGACACCTAGTTCAACTGGCCACGGTACGGAGTCGGCATTGCTCCACATACCTGTCAGTACCTTCCACAACCTCTTTGACTCTCTTCTTGCACGTCTTGCAGAGATCAGCGTTGCAGAAGGCAGTTATCCGGGCTTTTGACAGGTGGTCACATTAATGTGACTGAACACTAAAATAACATTTTGCTGCATGAAGGAAGGAAGATTGGAGATTAGCGTCCACTGACAACGCGCTAATTAAATACAGAGGATATGCTCGGATTTCGGAGCAGGAAGGTGCAGGAATAGGTCGTATACTTTTCATAGGAACCATTTTGGAAAACTTTTGAGTAATTTTGGTTCAAATGGCTCTGAGCACTATGGGACTTAACATCTGAAATCATCAGTCCCCTAGAACTTAGAACTACTTAAACCTAACTAACCTAAGGACATCACACACATCCATGCCCGAGGCAGGATTCGAACCTGCGACCGAAGCGGACGCGCGGTTCCAGATTGAAGCGCCTAGAACGGCTCGGCCTCTCTGGCCAGCTGAGTAATTTTGAGAAGCCACTTGTTGAGCTAAGGAAACAATCATTTCGAAAAGGGCTATTTGGAGCACGTTGGTCGTGTCCATAATTTTTTGTTTTATTGTCCGTTTGGAGTCTCAACGTAAAATTCAATTAAAATTTGAAAAATAATTATCTTCCACAATTCAGTTTATCCCGTCTCTTAAAAGCCTCCATTATCCCGAAGGCAGCTCTCTGTAGTCGTCTTTCCTGTTCCAGTCGGTGTTGGTTTGGGAGAAGAACGACTGTTGATAAGGCTCCGTATGAGCTGAAATCTCTCACAATTTGACCTCTGGTGTGGTCTCATCGCGATACGTTTGCAGGAGAAAAACGAAGAGAGACGAAAGTAGCGAGGAGTATCAGAAATGAGATTAGCGACAGACCGAACAAAATTCTGCTATCTTGTAAACAAAATAACACATAATGTACGAAACAAGCAGGAAGTAAAAGCAAAAACAGCCCAGGCAAACAGGACATTCCTGGCCAAATAACACCTTGATTTGAGGAAGACATTTCTGAAAATGTACGAGTGGAGCACAGCGTTGTGTGGAATTGGATCGACGCAGTGTAAGGTTCCAATCTACTCAGCTGGTACGAGAAAATGCGTTGGCATTGTTAGGGTTAAGGAACGAGGCGGACTTGGCAACTTATAATTGAAGCCAATAAACTCTATTCGTTTCTGGTGAAACTCGAAGTGAGGTGTTTAGTGCGTCTTTTGACCAGCTAACTATGAATTACTATCTAGTATTTGTTTCGGAGGATGTTATCGGCGGGAGTTGCTCTAAACCACCTGGAGGCATCCAGTGACTGTTAACCGTGAACGTTTTCCTAATTAGTGACTGGACATGGATGTATCTCTGAAAGTGGCTAGACTTCATTTTTTTCTTGTGTGTGGTTGGTTTTCCATTGTTATTATAATTGATCATATGCGCGTCCTGCCTGATTGTCAAAACATCCACATTAAAGATTTATCTTTAAAAATTGACAAGAGCAAATATTGACGCTGTGTTTTCCACCTTTCATGTCCAGTAACATTATCTCTGTTGACTACATCTAAAAACATCTTTGGAACTGTTTGTTTATGTAAGTTTGTTATTCTCGATAAATACTGTGCATAGAAAATTGTGTGTGTTGTTCAACATGTGTGAGACTCTGCACAAATGGACCACAAGAAATAGTAAACCAACAGAATAAAGCAGAACCTTACACATCAAAAATATTACGAAGAAATGGCATAGTACACAGAGCACATAGTTGAAACTGTGAATCATTTCTTGAAATGTATCGTGTAAAATGTAAATTTCTGAACAAACCTAACCCATTTTCCACAACGCGAATTACTGACGGGGGATGGGGGTTCTTTACGCCTACCCTCAAAAAAATAAAAAAAAATCGTTAATTGTTATTGACCTACTTTTTAAAGAGTTACTGTTGTATGAGAGGCTCCAGAACCTGAAAATATCTTTTAACACGCTCTTAGCAATATCTACGCACTTTCAGTAACGTGTAATACCAAGGGTGTGGTGCTTTAAGACAACGACAAAAAAAATTAATAAAAGCAAATTGCGTTAATTGTCGTTGACTGTTACCATATACCTCATTATATGGAGCATAGGGCTGCAACAAAGGATCGACATCTTGTTCTGTCTTCTGGTGGTACTTTCACTTCTTCCAATCTATTCCTTACTGTAGACCATCTGCTTCAACTGATCGTCTCCACGTGATTCTGGGCGTGCTTCGTCTCCGTAGTACCTGCTGGATCCAATAAAGTGCTTCCTTCGCAATATGTTCATTTGGTCTCCTAAGTGTATGTCCTAACCATCGCCACATCCTGCTTCTTATCTGCAGCTCGGTTGGCTTCTGGTTGGTTCTTTCCCAGAGTGGTTCGTTGGAAATGATGGTCACCATAACCCGAGGACCTTCTCAGACATCTTCTGTTGAATGGCTGCAGCTTATGGATTTGCTGCTTTGTCACATTCCATGTTTCACATCCATTTTACATCACATTCACATATCCGTAATTTGGTCCCCCTTGTTATTTTCTTTGATCTCCAGACAGAGCGGAGAGTTATAAAACCGCCATTGGCTTTGTTGATGTCGCTGTTAATGTCCTCTGTTACACCACTATATGGTGTAATCATGCTTCAAAGGTAGCAAAACTTATCCACCTTTTCGACTACCTGGCGCCCTAGCGAAAGCCCTGCGGTGCTGTTATCATTTACCCACATGTCTTTTGTTTTTTGGGCGTTAATTTTCAATCCGACTTTCTTCGCTGCAGGTTTCAGACCTTCTAGTTTCCCTTCCATGTCTCTGAGAATTTTGGATGGAAGGCAAAGGTCAAATCTACACTATGTGATCAAAAGTATCCGGACACCACCAAAAACATACTGTTTTGATAGCAGGTGCATTGTGCTGCCACCTACTGCCAGGTACTCCATATCAGAGACCTCAGTAGTCATTAGATATCGTGAGAGAGCAGAATGGGGCGCTCCGCGGAACTCACAGACTTCGAACCTGGTCAGGTGATTGGGTGTCACTTGTGTCATATGTCTGTACGCGAGATCTCCACACTCCTAAACATCTCTAGGTCTACTGTTTCCGATGTGACAGTGAAGTGGAAACGTGATGGGACATGTACAGCACAAAAGTGTACACGCTGACCTCATCTGTTCACTGACAGAGACCGCCGACGGTTGAAGAGGGTCGTCATGTGTAATAGGCAGACATCTATCCAGACCATCACACAGGAATTCCAAAATGCATCAGGATTCACTACAAGTACTATGACAGTTAGGCGGGAGGTGAGAAAACTTGGATTTCATGGTCGAGCGGCTGCTCATAAGCCACGCATCACGCCGGTAAATACCAAACGACGCCTCTCGTGGTGTAAGGAGCGTAAAATTGGACGATTGAAGAGTGGAAAAACGTTGTGTGGAGTGACCAATCACGGTACACAATGTGGCGATCAGATGGCAGGGTGTGGGTATGGCGAATGCCTGGTGAACGTCATCTGCCAGTGTGTGTAGTGCCAACAGTAAAATTCGGAGACGGTGCTGTTATGGTGTGGTCATGTTTTTCATGGAGGGGGCTTGCATCCCTTGTTGTTTTGCGTGGCACTATCACAGCACAGGCCAACATTGATGTTTTAAGCACCTTCTTGCTTCCCACTGTTGAAGAACAATTCGGGGATGGCGATTGCATCTTTCAGCACAATCGAGCACCTGTTCATAATGCACGGCCTGTGGCGGAATGGTTACACGACTATAACATCCCTGTAATGGACTGGCCTGCACAGAGTCCTAACCTGAATCCTGTAGAAAGCCTTTGGGATGTTTTGGAACGCCAACTTCGTGCCAGGCCTCACCGACCGACATCGATACCTCTCAGTGCAGAACTCCGTGAAGATTGGCTGCCATTCCCCAAGAAACCTTCCTGCATCTGACTGAACGTAGTCTATGCCTGTGGCAGTGGAAGCTGCCATCAAGGCTAAGGGTGAGCCAACACCATATTGAATTCCAGCATTACCTGTGGAGGGTGCCACGAACTTGTAAGTCATTTTCAGCCAGGTGTCCGGATACTTTTGATCATTTAGTGTAGGTCCTCTAGGTGTGTTCCTTGCTCCATTTTATTCTTCTCACTTTATCCATTGATTGCATCATCAGTAGATTCAGTGCTACGTTAAATAGTAACGGTGACAGCACGCAGCCTTGCTTAACTCCTGTTTTCACTGCTATTGGATCTGAAAGCAGACCTTGATGTTGAACTTGGCACATGTAGTTTTCATACATGCACCTAATAAGAGCAATTATTTTCTTGGGAATTCCAAAAGATTGGAGCGAGCTCCATGTTTTTGTTCTAATCATATTGTTGAAGGCCCTTTCAAAGTCAACAAACTGCATGTATGGTGGCGGTTGGTATCGGCTGGGTGACTCCAATGCAAAAATTGGGAATGATAACCATGGGATAGAGCGGATTATCAGGCACCATGGGTTGGGCACTCGAAATGACTCCTAGACTTGTGCGCCATGATTAACCTGATCATTGGAAATTCTATTTACTCCCATAAACAGTGTCACAAAGTGTCGTGGGCTTCACCAGATGGCCGAAGAGAGAACCAGATAGACCACTTCGCAATTAACAGGACCTGGCGATGATCACTCCTAAATGTGAGGGATGAAAGAGAGGCGGATGTCGGTAGGGACCACCACCTTATGCTTAGCAACTGTCCGTCTAAAAATAGCTGCACATAACCGACATTGCGTGCAGAAGAGGATTAGGTTTAGTTTTGGAAAGCTGGACAATACAAAAGTCCGAGAGGAGTGCTCATCCAACTGAGAAATCGTTTTGAAGTGTTTAGCAGAAGAATGTAAGAGAACGACATTGAGGGTCAGAGGGATGCAGCGAAAACGACCTATGCACAGACTGCCGAAGAAATTCTTGGAACAAATGACCACGGCAGACAAGTATGGATCTCTGTCCATGCTTTGGATGCAGTACAGCAGAGGAGGAAGGCAAAACTCTGGTTAAATTGCTCACGGACAGGGGCAGTAAAAGAAGAAATCCACTAGGAAGTCTGCATATGAAACAGGAGGGTGACGAGGAGTTTCAGAAAAGACAAGGGAACCTTCATCAACAATCTCGCAGCTAAGGAGGAGGCAGCAGCTAACAGAGGCGACGTCGAGGCCCTATATAACACCACAAGGAAACTGTCAAATAAGAAATTTGGCGGTGATACGCCAATCAAGGACAACCAAGGTAAACTACGCTCCCGAATGGATATGATTGCATTACAGTTTTTAAAATTCACCTCCGTCACGCGGGGTCCACGACGTGCCTTTCTCCCACCCACGAGGGCTGCCAATCTACTTCTCGATTTCGCGAGCTCCAAGCTGCTCCATGAAATTATTAAAGAGTCAGGCGTTTCAGCCAATCAACCTCCAGAGTGTAACGTAGTCACTTTCATTCGCTGTTTTCTGCTCCCACCAATAGCATTCTTCTGTAAGTTTCAGGAGTTTTTCCCCACAGGTGCTGGAAAATCATCAGCCATAACGGGAAAGTCACACATCCGTAAGTACAGCATTCCTCGATCATAACCCTTTTAGAAGGATAATCGTACGCCAACGATGGAAAAACTTTTTTGCTGAAAATACCTTATTCTTATGTTTTTTAGGGTGGGAAATCCAAATATGATACTTAAAAAACTGTATCACCCATTATTTCTTCACATTTTACAGTTAAATTTATTAAATTAAGCGATTTTTAAAAAATTTAACAGCTTGTACATAGATAAAATAATTTAAAAAGGAGGTGAAATGAGTGTAGATGGCGTTGGTAGCAGTGCTGAAAAACATTTGCTGAAAAAAAAGCTCGATTCTATTTTTGTGTTAACAGATGGTGTTTTATTTACTGTCAACCTAACCTCACTTTCCCGTTTCCTGTACATGTCCTCAGTACAATGTCTAATCGTGGCTGTAAAAACTCAGATGACAGTTTTTGTTATATTTGGGATGAATTTGTGATTAAACAACATCAAAGAAACATTACAGACTTTGTGAAAAAGGTTTATCTATCATACTTCAGATCTAAACTTGGTGATCAAAATAAATCTTGGGCGCCTCAGAAGGTACATTATGTGTGTGTTGAAGATCTGAGAAAATGGTCCAAAACGGAGCAAGAAGCCTTTAGATTTGCTGTTCCTATGATATGGAGGGAGCCAAGAAATCATTCTGATGATTGCTACTTTTACAGTGTTGATATTACTGGTCATAATTCGAAAAACAAGAACCTTCCGTCCGCCATCCGACTAGTAGGACATGGTGTAGATTTGCCAGTTCCTGAACCACCAGATGATTTAAATTCTGTTCCCACAGAAGTACTTTCTGATGTAGAATCTGATTTAGATGAACTAGGTGATGATGACTTCCATTGTAATACAGAAAGTCTAGAGCCCAAATTGTTTACTCAGACAGAGCTTAACGATTTGGTTAGGGATCTGGGCTTCACGAAAAAAATGCTGAATTTCTTGGCTCTAGATTAAAAGAAAAGAACTTATTGACAGTTGGAACCAGCATATACATATATAATAAGAGAGAGCAACAATTTTTCAAGTTTTTTCAACAAGAAGGTGATTTAGTGTACTGCTCAGACATTCCCGGTCTGATGAAAGAGTTTGGTATTGAATACAAAAAGGAAGACTGGAGGCTGTTTATTGATTCATCCAAAACTAGTGATGGAAAAACGCTACCAAGGCCGCTGGAACACCAACACGATTGGGCACAACTGTTGGTCACTTCACCGAGAAGTTCAGCAAGCGACTCATCGTAGAAAAAGCTACACAAGATGCTTCAAAGAAAAAAGAGAAAGAAAATACAAACCAAATCCAGCTGACAAGTGAAACCTCTATTAACACATATCATTGTCTTAAGTAGCTTACTGTAAATACAAACCATGCTTACCTTGTTACAAAGATTTTATTAATTTCCCCGTTTACCGTATAGCATAGGTTTTTATATTACATAATAAAAAGTGTATTGCTAGAAAACTATGGGCAATACAAAAAATGAAGGCTATATTTGGATTCAGCTCATAAAAATCTATAAAGATCAGCTATCAAAGTAAAAAAAGGATTTTTTTTTTAATTTTTCGTTGGCCCTTGTTATGGAGAGGCTGACATGTCACCTCCAGATTGGATATAAGCCGCCGCCCACGGTATACCGGAAACCAGCTCTGGCGTCAACAATAGCGAACGGGACGGCCTCACAGGAACGACAGGTACACGTGGACTACGATTCCTGTGGTTCCTTCAAAAGAGTCTCTCTCTGACAACTAACTTTCCTACGACTATTTTATGTAATTATTCAACTTCAACTCGATGTTTAACATATGTGACTGCTCTCTGTGGCTTTTCAACAATCTTCTAATCAAACGATAACAGATATTTCCACTTATTTATGACCAACACTTTACATTTGTTTATGTTGAGAGTTAACTGCCACCTCATGTGCCAAGTGCCGGTATTCTGCAGTCTTCCTACGTTTTGATACAATTTTCCAGCGGTGAGACTTCCCTATATACAACAGCGCCATCTGCGAACAGCATAGTAGACGTTCTGACATTATTGTCTATGTCATTGACATCCGTTGTGAAGACTCCCTTGTGGTATGCCCAAATCTACTTTACACCTGAATATTTTTCTCCACTAATAACGACATTTTGTGTTATATTTGCTAGGAACTCTTCAATCCAATCACATAGATTGTCTGATATCTCGCACGATCGTATTTTGTTCGTAAGGTGACAGTGTAGAACTGTAATGAACACATTCCGGATGTCAAGGTATACGGCATCAACCCGCACGCTTGAATCTACTGTTTTCTGGGCTCGCAGACGAACGGAGCGAGCTGGTTTTCATAAAATGCGTGTTTGATTTCTCTACATAAGGTTTTTGTGTGTCCTGATAGATCATACTACGGGAGCATAATACGCATTTCAAAATTCAATGATGGGGTGATATCTGTGATTTAGTTGTATGCATCTGTTCGGCGACCCTTTTTTAAAACAGGAATGACTTGCGCCATTTTCCAGTCAGTTCGTTCTTTCAGCAAGGGCGAAGCGAATTCGGTTCTGGGGGGAGGGAGACGGGCAGGAGGTCACAGTTAATTACTGTCTACCCCTTTCCCAAAAATAACTTGCTGTCACCAATATTTTTAACGTGCCAGAGATGCCTACGATAATAATAATAACTATAAACTGTACAATATATTTTAATACAATAATAATTGTTTACATCACTAAGTACAACGTTTTAGCATAACTTTCAAGAAAACTCCGTTCCAGGCAAATAAGGCATTTGGAAAAGGACTCGTCCAGGAAGATGTGAGAACATGTGTCAAACAGTTAATTTATGAACTATGAAAACAACAAACTCACACGCCTTTGGCAGCATCGAAAATTACACAATATAAAATAGAAATGCACAATTTCTATTACATACCAGTGTTTCATTTGGCACTACGATTATGAAAACAGGTCTGCAGAATATGACGCTACGAGCTGATAAACGAGGGAAATACGGTTTCTTGTCATTTCCGTTTACATTCAACAAGTCGGTGTTCTTTTTTTATTTCTTAATGGGTCGGTTCTTTCCCTTTCCTCTCTGAATGCGCTACTTCCTTTCGGCAGACTGTGAATGGTCAGGACGGAAGCCCATCCACGTGGCCGAGAGACTGAAAAGTAGCTTGCAAGTTCTTAGAATTCCTTGCCATTTTCGAGACTCTTGGTTTTTATGCTACTTTGGTCTCCAAAAGTTAGCTAATAAATTTGGAAATCTCTTTTTAGGCAGTGGGGAGGGAGGAATATCATGACTCGCCCTGCCCCCCTCCCCTTATTTAGATTGCTACTACAATAGCCTTTAGCTAGGGAACGACTTTCGCATCTTGTACGTGGAATTGTAAACTTTTACAGATATCACATCAGATTCAGTCGCTTTTTCTGTGTTGAGCAGTTTCTTATCTCGCGCTCATTTATCTCTAAATGTCTCTTTGATTCTGATTTCTCAGAAAAAACAGTTTCGGAAAACGGAATTTAGTATTTCTCCTTCTCTCTGTCATAATTTCGGAGCCAGTATAGTCACTGAGTGACTAGATAGGTGGCTTTGATACGTTTTCTGGGTCAACGTAAGATCAAACAACGTATTTGGGATTTCTGTCAGACTGGTGAATAAAATGTTACTTTAGAAGTCACTGAACGCTTAACAAATGCCTCTCTGTGCGCTCATTCATACAGCTTTTCTTTGTCTGCACAAGGTCGTAACCAGGATTTTGTCAAGGGGAATTTGTATATAAAGTTTCGTTTCGGGAGGCCGTCAAACAAATAGTATCCGGTCTATAAAATTAAGTAAGAAAAGCTTTTCTTGAAAAGCTATAACAATATTCTCAACTCTGAGAAATACCCGAAAGAACAACTAAATATTTCTTTACTTGGGAATATTTTGCCATTTGGGCTACTGATGACAGAATGTTGAGCAGACGTTTCAAAGAAAAGCGACCATCAGTGTTTGGGTGATATTTTTTTTGATCAACGCGATTTTCGGGCGAAACATGCAAATCCAAGTATATTTTTAGCAGATTTTAATTAAATGTTCGCGTGACACTAATTTCCGCTCCGCTGCCTTGAAATACTACAACCCCAATGCTCTAATGGTCTCCAAATAACGACTCCAGTGCTAACGTTAAACTGCTGTATATAGGTAATTCGGCTATTATAGCCGTGCGTACAAATTTTTGACTTATCATAACGCTAGTGGACGAATCAAAATAGGTTTTCCTCTTCGTTCTTGTTACGAACTTATCCGTAATTACAAGCTATCCCAACAGCACAAAAGCAATAAATGGCAATACTTAGATTAAATTCAACTGCAAATAAGAACTGGACTGATTAACTAAGCAACAATTGACCGCTAGTAAGGCAATCAATGTACAGCAGTTTGTCTTGGCTGCTATCGATACATCGAGAGTTTAAATCTATCTTGGTCTTGTTTACTACTAATAGTGCCTATCTCTTTTTCGTCGTATGATTGAAAACCAAAATATCTCACAACTGCACTCCAAAGCAACTAGGTGGTGCATAATTTCATTTAGGTGGTGGGGGCGGGGTTTTCCGGACCCCCACAGACCCTTTGGCTACGTCCTACGTTTCAATCTGTAGTGAAGTTCCCTTTGCTTTTGTAGCAATTTTGAACCATAGGGAATCTTTCCCATCCCTCTCAACCCTGTTCGTCACTAACACGTAGCTTACATCGCTTTTTAATTATATCGGTTTGGGCTCCATGTCTTCGTTCACACACTAAAATCTGATGTTGACTGCTCAGGTACGCTATAATTTGTTTCCTGACACTCTTGCAAAGCAAGTATATTTTCCTCGTTGACTTTTAATCTTCCTTGTAACACTTCTAGTTGCTGATGCTGTAGTAGCAGTACGGTCATTTGTTCCCTTCTCTACGTTAACTGATTAGAAACGTTCGGAGGTCTAATTGGCCTTAAGAGAAACTCAGCTCAACAAAAGAAAGTATAGACCTAATATTGCCGGTAGTTAATTGCAGGACCATTCAGGGGAAGGTACCAAAATTACTCTCATTGACGATAACCAACGTCCAATGAAGCCAGAAATAAATGCCAGTGAAATGTTAAATGCTGACTGGAACGTATACCGCAAGAATAGCTTGAACATAGTGACGTTACAAGTGTGTTCTGCTACACCGTGTTGGGAAGCGATCAATTTGAGTGTCGCAAACGTGTGATCTCTTCCAATAAACTTCCAAATGCCAATTCGCAGAACAGTGTTCACATGCAGGTATTTTACACCCACTCCGTTTCTAGTTAAATCAAATCGAAGTCTCCAGACTTTGAGTTTACATGAACATAGACACAAATATGAAGAAAAATACAGAATTATGCTCTGATG
Organism: Schistocerca piceifrons; assembly: GCF_021461385.2. Taxonomy (NCBI): domain Eukaryota; kingdom Metazoa; phylum Arthropoda; class Insecta; order Orthoptera; family Acrididae; genus Schistocerca; species Schistocerca piceifrons. The sequence continues at coordinate 138,517,051 of NC_060141.1, read as the reverse complement.
AGTCAAAACATTAAGATCACTGCCCAGCGCGAGACTCAGTGCCGTCTGGTGACGTTTCGGGCACGTGAGGCGACGAGGAAAGTACGCACTGAGGTGACAAAAGTCGTTGGATACCGCCTAATATCGTTGGAATCCCGTATAGAAGTAATAAACCATGCTGCCTCTGTAGCGGTCCATAATTCCGAAATTGTTGCCGGTGCAGGATTTTGTACACAAGCTTACCTCCAGATTATGTCACATGAATGTTCAATGGGGTTCGCGTCAGGCGAGCTAGGTGTCCAACCCATTCGCTCGAACTGTAAAGAATGTTCTTCAAACCAATCGCGAACAACTGTGAACCGGTGACATCGCGCATTGTCATCTACGTATAAAAATTCCATCGTCGTTTAGGAACATGAAGTCCATGAATGGCTGCAATTGATCTCTAGGTAGCCGAATACTACAATTTCTAGTCAGTGATCGGTTCAGTTGGACCAGAGGACCCACACCGGTCCATGTAAACATAGCCCACACCATTATGGAGCCACCGCCCCACCCCAGGTAAGGTGATGTCGTGCTGTTAGCAAAGGCACTGGCGACGGTCGTCTGTTGCCACAGCCCATTAACGCCAAATTTCGCCACACTGCCTAACGGATACGTTAGACGTACGTCCCACACTGATTTCCTGTGTTATTTCAAGCAGTGTTGCTTGTCTGTGAGGACCGACAACTTCACAAACGCCACTGCTCTTGGTCGTTACGTGAAGGCCTTCGACCACTGCGTTGTCCGTGGTGAGAGGCAATGCCTTAAATTTGGTACTCTGAGCACCGTCTTGACACTGTGGACCTCGGAATATTGAATTCCCTAACGATTTCGGAACTGGAACGTCCCATGCGTCTACCTCCAACTACCATTCCGCGTTCAAAGTCTATTAATTTCCGTCGTGCGGCCATAATGGTGGTGGTTAGTGTTTAACGTCCCGTCGACAACGAGGTCATTAGAGACGGAGCGCAAGCTCGGGTTAGGGAAGGATCGGGAAGGAAATCGGCCGTGCCCTTTCAAAGGAACCATCCCGGCATTTGCCTGAAACGATTTAGGGAAATCACGGAAAACCTGAATCAGGATGGCCGGAGACGGGATTGAACCGTCGTCCTCCCGAATGCGAGTCCAGTGTGCTAACCACTGCGCCACCTCGCTCGGTGCGGCCATAATCACGGCAATATTTTCACATGAATCACCTGAGTACAAATGACAGCTCCATCACTGCACTGCCCTTTTATACCTTGTGTACGCGATATTTCCTCGTCGCCACAGTGTTTAACCGGAGCAGAGGAGACTGAGGACTAATTCTAGCGAGATACGAGGCGGAAATAGCGAAATCCATTTACATAAGTGATTTTAACGGCAATCAGATTCTCATGGCCCTGCACTTGTGAGCGAGCATCTCGAAACTGCGAAGCTGGTCAGCCGCTCGCGTGCTACTGTTGTGAACATCTACGAAAATGTGGTTGAAGGACGGTGAAACTACGAGTATGCGACAATGCGTTGGACGTTCACGGCCGTCGCGCCTCAACACAGGACGTGGAGGTCAGTGGTTTGCCCGCTGTGAAAAACAGGATGGGTGGCCGTCTTTGGGAGATGGGACGACAGAGTACAATGCAGGTGCAGGCGTAAGTGTTTTGGGGCACACCGCTGAGCGCAGATTGTTGAACTTGGGGCTCCACAGCAGACGACACCACGTGTTCCCATGTCGGCCCGAAGACATCCTTAGTAACGACTGTAGTGTGCACGAGACCATCACAATTGGACTGTGATCAAGTGGTCGGATGAACCACGTTCCTTATTACACCAGGTCGATTATTGTGTACGTATATGCCATCATCCAGGCTAACAGCTTCTCGAAACATGCTCCACGTCACTCACACAGACCATTGGAGCCACTGTTATGCTGTGAGTCTAGATTTTGCTCACTCCAAATTGCGTACGCTTTGACCATTGAATATCAAAAGCTTGGATACTAACCTACCCACACATTGCATACATGAGAGTTTTTCATTGGTTCAAAAATTAAATTTATTCTCCACCAACTCAATGCGTTGACCAGCTACAACAATGTAGATGTAAATGTGTTGATGAAGATTTTTAATGATTCTTTCCTGTGATAAAAATTTTTCTGTTTAGAGATAACGATTTTAATAATCATCAAGTCAATATGTCCAAGAGTTAAATATTTTGTTATTGGGTGTCAAAAGTAACTGAACATGATTATTGTGTAGCACTTGATCCCTGAAAGCACAGTTGATAAATAATATGTAGAATAAAAAAGGGAATAGCTGTTTGTCTTTCTAGAATAGACCTGGAACTGTCACCTTTATTAATTCATGCATTCTAGTTACGTGACAACAGCATTTTAATGACTTTTGTTATGATCCGCACCTGATATTAGCTGCCTTACAGGGCCAAGTTCATATTTAATTAGAATGTCTGTTTAACACCCTGGACTTGAGAAGACAGTTCAGATGTTTTGTCCATTTGCGCAATGACAAAATGGCGACGCCTGCCAGGATGTGAAATTACATCATTCTGATAGATTGAGGGTTGGCTTTTGAAAGGTACAAAACACATTATCGTCTCAAACAATAAGCTGACGCAAATTGGAGAAGAAAATGTAAATGTGACTCAACTGTGTAGTAAGTGTAGATAGAATTGTATTCATGTATTTCTTATTTGCTGGGGCACCACATCATTGAATTGGGTTGTTTTTAGTTCTGACTCAACTCCAGTAACCAAAAGGCTATATAAAAGACGAGGAAACGGATTCAAATATTGAATATAGGACCATGGATGATATTTTGGAGTAGAAACAAGTCTTATGATCTGATGTTAACGCGTAGTCAGGTTCGGAAAATGCGAACAGCAACGCTTAGTGGAACGCTCAAAAATGAGAGAAAATAATCGATTAAGACAAATAGAAGTCATGGACGATCTTGATAGGATCGAGTTGAACACGCAACAGGTGGATCAGCGTGAACAACATGAGACAGAACACTTAGACATACCGAATGAGACCGAAAATGCAGCACATGATGTTCAATATGGTCCAAAGAATGGACATGAGAACGGCGTTACTAATGAATCAGACGCTGAGTCTGTAGATAGTGATTTACAGCATACTGAACCACACGTAATCATATTGAATCAGTCAGGCTTGCAACTGCAGTATAGAACGAGTGTTAGTGCTCCTACACTATGTTCGGACGTGAAGGAAACGGTTCACGAAAAACGAGATCAGGAACGGTTGCATTAGGTGTCGATGAAAACGCCAACATATTCGGAATGTTGTAGAGTTTATTACAGCAATCTCAGGAAGCAGAAAAGCGTATAGAAGGGCGCATGACGCGAGGGCAAAAAGAATTAGAAGGGCGCATAAAACAAAAACAAAAAGATTTAACACTGGAGCTGAAAGGAACTAACAACGAAAAAAAACACGTGATAATATTTAAGGCCAATTAGATCAAATATGAACTGAAGCTAAGGAAGCGCAAATCACGCTTCAAACGCTCGTTACTGGGAACAAACAATTGAGAACAGACATTGACACTGTCCAAACAGACATGATTACGTTGCGTGAAAATACGCAACAAAGAGTCAAAAAGGTTAAACAACAGTTCGAACCTTTTGCCGTCAAAGCGACGACGAAGGCGAACATGTTATTGCTGAGACGACGTCTCACAAAAGAACGACAAAAGCAGCATTAAAGAAATTTGATGCTCATATTTTAAAAATACAAGAGAAAAACGAGCACCAGTTTCAACAGCTGAGATCGGATGTTTTACGTTCGATCGAAAGTCGTGGTGACGTAGAAAGCGTGAGCGAGGAGTCGCAGGTGACGACAGAATCCACTTTAGTGTCGGCAGATACTACTGTGAAGGCTGCAAAATCAACAGTTGCCAGAGAATACGACAGAAAGTGTACGCAGACTTACGTGTGACGTAAGGCGGAAAGACACATGTGGATGCCAGTCCGAAACCGCAGATCGGGAACGGGAAATCAGTCCAAATTAGCGTATGCCAGAACTTCACGGTAACCGTAAGGAACAGTGTGGACTGCGACCACTTGTTCAGGAAAGAGTAATAGGTCAATCGGGAATACAAGAGTGTGGTTTGCAGCAAGCACAAAGCGTGACATACGTTGATCAAACCACAGAGACGCGTTACGCAACGCCACAACCTATAGGACGAATGCAGACGGGTTACAGTACGGCGTCTAACGAGCCAGAACTGCTTACACGTCAAGATACAGAGCCAGAAGCGGGCGTTATGCACGCATATTGCGCAATGAGACCTGCAAGTGATTCTACGGCACATATGTCACAGAATGAAACAAGTTACACACGTTTACGTAGATTTGACGCAAACCAAGGACAGAATTCCAGTCTTCAGAAACCCAGCAGATACATCACAGAGAGAAGCGAGAGGTTTTGATGATAACCACTTTCTTTCAGAGCGAAAATACCAGCACTATCAGGAAGATGCAAATATTCTCCACCCCCGCACATTTATTGACCAATTTAAAGTAGGAATACTGACACATTTGCCATTGAAACATAAGTCAGATTTCATTTGCGCACATATGGAGGGAAGTTTTGCTGAAACTGCGCAGAAGATGGCAGAAACTTGCGATTCATATGATTCATTTAGAGCTGCCTTTATAGCAGGATATTGGTCGCTTGAGGCTTATAGATTATTAGAAAATGTCTTATTTGAAAATTCGCGTGAGAAAATAGCAGTCAAATCCTTTTAGAATATGGCTAAAAGGAACCAATACATAGCGACAGAGAATTGATTCAAACATGCAGAACGAAACTGCCAATGAAGTATCTACAAGCCTTGATAGGACGTGGGGGCGATAAAATAGAAACTTTCAAAGTTGTTTTGAGAGAAGTAGAATTCACGTATGAAAACGACGCTCAAAGACGTCGCGATTCAGCACAGAATAATTTTGAAAGAACACGCAATAGTAAGGAGAATAGTAATAATGGTAGCGATCGTACGCCAGTAGTGGGATTGAATTCTGGACTAAATGAGAATAATTACGGAAATGGGAGTAGTGGAAACACTAGACCACAGCGTAATGGATATGATTTTAATAGTGGTTGGAACAGGCGGAATACAGACGAAAACAAGAATGGAAATTGGAGAACTCGGGATAACCGACAGACTGACTTTCATCAGCGATCTCCAGGTCCATGGAGAGAAAGCAGATGGGGAGGTGGTGCGAGAACGCAGCCACATGAAAATACTTTAGGTAATTACAGAACAAACGAACCACAGATGGACGCTGAATTACGACCACCAAAACCTAGGAAGCGTGAGGATTGACTGACGTTAGGTATTGCAGGAGTTCAAGCAGGTAATATACATTCTGCAGAACTGAATGACAAGGCGTCCACAACAATAAATAGGTTAAAGTCTGACGTACAACAGCCTGAAATAGGACAGAAAGATCATCAAAGGTATCCGCACAGATACTACAAATAGGGAGGAAGTCACAACTGAAGTGTTGGGACGAGATAGATTGGACTGACAATGACGATGAGGATAAACCCCCAGCATTACCTAGTAATGAAGCATTTGATTATGACGAAGCATTAATGCATATGGTGCAGATGTTTGATTCTGCACAGACGAAAAATGATTTTCAGCAGGATAATACATACCCTACTGTACCTTTAACACTACGATTGATCAAGACAATAGTATTAACCGAAAAAATACGGCTAATACAGGTCAAAGAAAAAAGAAGGAAGCACTGATAAGTACACCTGATCAAAAGTTCGACACGCTACAAGATCTACTAAAACCCTTCCACAAAACTTTGGAAGAAAAGCAGAAAGAGTCTGAGGCATTGTGGATAGCGGGAATCGCACAATGTCGGGAAGAACAAGTTGATAATGGAGAAGAAAATGACAGGGAAAATATCCCGTCTGGATCGGAAAACGAACCAGATTATAAAATATGTGAACAGTCTGATAAATCAGACTCAGATGTGACAATTTTGGTAAATAGTACGGCAGTATTACCGAAACTATGTAAGTACAGATACACTTAATGTAGAATCTGACAACTCCCCAGAATCTAAGTGTGAAATACTGTCACACTTAAAGAATACTTGCCAGTCTCTAAAATCCAAATTAAACACGATAACGCAGATGTATGATGAGGAGAGAAACTTAAAAGGAAGCAGCAAGGTGTGAAAATAAGGATTTTAAATCTAGCTTGGTTACTTTAGAAGCTGATCTAGAAGCAGCGAGACTAAAGTTGCACAATTTAAAAAAAGGAAGTACTTCTTCCCAATCTCTCGATGAAGACCATCAAATGTTAATGGAAAATGACGCAACTATGGATTTTCATAAACATCCGGTTGTGACGAAACAAACAGACATACATCGGTTAAATTACGAAGTAATTGAGGAGATATTGATGGAGGAAGTCGAAGACGAAACTGCTTCAGAGATAAGTCCGATACTTCGTGTAACAGTCAAGAATATTGTCAATGCAATCTTAGATAGTGGGAGTGAGTTAACAGCGATACAGCAAAAGAATGTAGATATGTTTCAGGTAGCAGCAGATCTCAAGAGGCAGACAGAACAAGCTACAAACTTGTAAATATTCAAATATAGGTACAATAATACCAACCATTTAAATCATCAAAGTAGGTCAGAAAAAAATAAAAAAAAACTAATGGAATGATGTACCAATTAACTAACCTACACATCATAAATCCATGCTCTTTCAAGAAGTAAAGGAACCGTTATAAAATGAAGTAACTTAACGTGTAAATGACAAAATTCTTCTGTAAAGTACTGGGAAAGAAACCTATTTGAACATACATTTTTTTATTATTCACGTAAATATTCAGATGTAAATCTCATGGTAAAGAAACTTGTAAGTAGTAGCATTAAGAAAAAGTCATTGTAAACAAATGAAACAAAGAAGACACAAACAACGTTACAACAATTGTCTGGGGAAGGAAGCCAAACTGATGACAGAACCAGAAAGTCGACAGGAAGCTACGGTCTGAATGTGAGAGTTTATACAATTGCACAATATGGTACTGGCGGCAAACCGGAGACCGAAGTAAGGAATTCACTGTTTCAAGCTTCACATTAGTGCGGAGACCGAGCCACATGTATTTTGAAGAATATTGTCCTACACCTCACCCCAACAGCGAGAGGATGGGAAAACCCAGCAGCAGCGAGGGACAAAAGACGCAAACCTGCGAGGAAGGCGAAGCGACCCCATCAGCAGCAACGCACAATAGCAGCGACACACAATAGCAAACCATCTGTAACATCTCTTTAGTACAACTGCTTGGTTCTAAATAATAGTTTTCCGGTACTAAAAAACTATGGGCACTAGACATTTTACGTATTCGGAAACAGCTCAGGGAAGAAAAAGAAGTACAGGCAATTAAGCTTCCTCTACATATTAAATAATTTTATTGTTAATTTCAGTAATGATTGTAGCCTTATAAAAAACATATGTGTTAAAGACATTAATCTCTTTCTTATTCTTAGTAAATGAATCATTTTAACGAATGGGTGTATAACAATTCCTTCTCCTTCAATTCTTGGAAAAATTATTCAATCTGCTGACCGTTAGGCATCTCTCATGTCGCTAACATAGCAAAGAATTCTATTTTTATGGGAATGAAAATGGTATTGTTATGCGGGGAAAGAGAAAACAAAGCGGCAGTACTTTTTCTTACCAGTTAACTGTGTATATCATAAAATGCTATGATATTACCAAATATTTCCAACATAAAGTACTAAAATTGCTGTTAGATACACATTCAAATGTACTTGACATCAAACGAAAAACAGCAAAGTGAAAATGTAACGAACCATTAGGAACAAATAGATACACATAGCAATTGAAAGGTATAGGAACCGATAAAAATGCCGTCGAGATTCTTTCAAATCTGCATACTCTCTAATATCAGAGCGGTTTATAAAAACGCGGCGCAATATGTTTGTTGTCACAAGAACTCCATCATGTTTAATGAGATAATTAAAGTTTTTAATGTGAGTTAATCTGGGTACGATTTGTGTCGAAGTTGCTTCTAAAAGTAACATTGTCTGCCCACAAATGATCATACGATGGACCACCATCAAGTTGTAATTATCGCCTCGACAAAATAATCTTACGTAATTAATTTCTTGTTTGTTTGCAGATACTGTTTCTCCACGATAAGAAGAACCTTTCTACTTGTGCTGTCACAGTCTAACTTTAGACTGTGGTGCTGTCGGTAGCGGGCAAAGTGGGCACTGATTGGAAGATATTCGTTGTCTGCGAGCGCTGAAAATATTTATTTATTTATTTATAGGACCAAACTGAGGAGCAAATCTCCAAGGTCATGGAACGTGTCAGTACATGAAATTAAAACATGAAAGTAATAACACATAAAATAAATGTTTATGAACCTGAAAAAATCAGTCCATAAGTTTAAGTAAACGCAATCAACAATACAACAAGAATCAGCTTAATTTTTCCAGGAACTCCTTGACAGAGTAGGAGTGACCCATGTGGAAACTCTGTAGTTTCAATTTGAAAGCGCTTGGATTACTGCTAAGATTTTTGAATTCGAGTGGTAGCTTATTGAAAACGGATGCAGCAGTAATTGAAAATGGATGCAACAGTATACTGCACACCTTTCTGCTCGAGTTAAGGGAGTCCGATCCAAATGCAGGTTTGATTTCTGCTGAGTATTAACTGTTTGAAAGCTGCTTATTCTTGGGCCAGTAAGGACAGTAAGGAATATATATATATATATATATATATATATTGAGATGCCAATGTCAAAATACCCAGACTCGTGAACAGGGGTCGACAAGAGGTTCGTGAATTTACACCACTTATTGCCCGAACTGCCCGTTTCTAAGCCAAAAATATCTTTTAGAATCGGAAGAGTTACCCCAAAATATAATACCACACGACATACGCGAATGAAAATAACCTAAGCAGACTAATTTTCGAGGCGAACGTTCACTCACTTCAGATACCGTTCGAATAGTAAAAATGACAGCATTAAGTCTTTGAACAAGATCCTGAACGTTTACTACCTATCTGAACTCCTAGAAATTTGATCTGTTCAGTTTCACTAATCATATGCTCATTCTGTGAAATTAAAACGTCAGGATTTGTGGAATAGTGTGTTAGAAATTGTAAAAACTAAGTATTGCTGTGTTTTAGCGTTAGTTTATTTTCTACAAGTCATGAACTTGGGTCATGTACTGCACTGTTTGAAACCGAGCCAATGTTGCACACAACATCCTTTACTATCAAGCTAGTGTCGTCAGCAAACAGAAATATTTTAGAGTTAACCGTAACACTAGAGGGCATATCATTTATACACTCCTGGAAATGGAAAAAAGAACACATTGACACCGGTGTGTCAGACCCACCATACTTGCTCCGGACACTGCGAGAGGGCTGTACAAGCAATGATCACACGCACGGCACAGCGGACACACCAGGAACCGCGGTGTTGGCCGTCGAATGGCGCTAGCTGCGCAGCATTTGTGCACCGCCGCCGTCAGTGTCAACCAGTTTGCCGTGGCATACGGAGCTCCATCGCAGTCTTTAACACTGGTAGCGTGCCGCGACAGCGTGGACGTGAACCGTATGTGCAGTTGACGGACTTTGAGCGAGGGCGTATAGTGGGCATGCGGGAGGCCGGGTGGACGTACCGCCGAATTGCTCAACACGTGGGGCGTGAGGTCTCCACAGTACATCGATGTTGTCGCCAGTGGTCGGCGGAAGGTGCACGTGCCCGTCGACCTGGGACCGGACCGCAGTGACGCACGGATGCACGCCAAGACCGTAGGATCCTACGCAGTGCCGTAGGGGACCGCACCGCCACTTCCCAGCAAATTAGGGACACTGTTGCTCCTGGGGTATCGGCGAGGACCATTCGCAACCGTCTCCATGAAGCTGGGTTACGGTCCCGCACACCGTTAGGCCGTCTTCCGCTCACGCCCCAACATCGTGCAGCCCGCCTCCAGCGGTGTCGCGACAGGCGTGAATGGAGGGACGAATGGAGACGTGTCGTCTTCAGCGATGAGAGTCGCTTCTGCCTTGGTGCCAATGATGGTCGTATGCGTGTTTGGCGCCGTGCAGGTGAGCGCCACAATCAGGACTGCATACGACCGAGGCACACAGGGCCAACACCCGGCATCATGGTGTGGGGAGCGATCTTCTACACTGGCCGTACACCACTGGTGATCGTCGAGGGGACACTGTATAGTGCACGGTACATCTAAACCGTCATCGAACCCATCGTTCTACCATTCCTAGACCGGCAAGGGAACTTGCTGTTCCAACAGGACAATGCACGTCCGCATGTATCCCGTGCCACCCAAGTGCTCTAGAAGGTGTAAGTCAACTACCCTGGCCAGCAAGATCTCCGGATCTGTCCCCCATTGAGCATGTTTGGGACTGGATGAAGCGTCGTCTCACGCGGTCTGCACGTCCAGCACGAACGCTGGTCCAACTGAGGCGCCAGGTGGAAATGGCATGGCAAGCCGTTCCACAGGACTACATCCAGCATCTCTACGATCGTCTCCATGGGAGAATAGCAGCCTGCATTGCTGCGAAAGGTGGATATACACTGTACTAGTGCCGACATCGTGCATGCTCTGTTGCCTGTGTCTATGTGCCTGTGGTTCTGTCAGTGTGATCATGTGATGTATCTGACCCCAGGAATGTGTCAATAAAGTTTCCCCTTCCTGGGACAATGAATTCACGGTGTTCTTATTTCAATTTCCAGGAGTGTATAAATAAGGAACAGGAGTGGCCCCAACACTGATCCCTGGGTCACTCCCCACGTGACCATACCCCACTCAGACCCCACATCACAACCATTCTTAACATTGTAAATAATTATCTTTTGCTGTCTGTTGCTAAAGTAAGAGGTGAACCAATTGTGAGCTATTCCCCATATTCCGTAGTGGTCCAACTTCTGGAGCAATATTTTGTGATCAACACAATCAAATGCCTTAGTTAAATCAAAAAAATACGCCTAGCGTTCCAAACCTTTTGTTTAACCCATCCAGTACCTCACAGAGATAAGATAATATAGCATTTTCAGTTGTTGAACGACTTCTAAAGCCGAACTGTACATTTGATAGCAAATCGTGTGATATAAAATGATTAATTATCCTTACATACACAGCCTTTTCAATAACCTTAGAAACACTGATGGCGTAGAAATAGGTCTAAAATTATCTACATTATCCCTTTCTCCCTTTTTATAAAGTGGCGTTGCTGCTGAGCACTTTAATCGTTCAGGAAACTGATTATTCCTAAAGGAAAAATTACAAATATGGCTAAATATAGGGCTAACATGTGCAGCACAGTACTTTAATATTCTGCTAGGCACTCCATCATAACCATTAGAGTCCTAAGTCTTCAGTGATTTAATTATTGACTCAATCAATCTCCCTCTTGTCTGTATCTCACAGGGGTATTTCAGACATCAATCTCGGAAAGGCATTTGCCAAGAAAGTTATATGTTCCGTGTTGAAACTAAATTTTTATTTAATTCATCAGAACTGCTGAGAAAATGATTGTTAAATGCTGTACATACATCTTATTTATCAGTTACAGAAATATTTTTACTGCGAACTGACTTTATACCGTCGACCTTGTGCTGCTGACAAGACACTTCCTTCACAACTGACCATATGGTTTTAATTTTATCCTGTGAATTAGCGATTCTATTTGCATACCACATACTGTTTGGCTTCCTAATAACATTTTTAAGCACCTTACAGTACTGTTTGAAATGGGCTACTGTAGCTTGATTGCGACTACTTCTAACGTTTCGATATAATTCCCGCTTTGTTCTACATGATATCCTTCTCCCATTAGTCAGCCAACTGGGCTGCCTATTACTGCTAGTACCCCGTTTAGAACGTTCTAATGGAAAGCAACTTTCAAAGAGCTGTCTCCCCTACTTTAGCATAAAACAAATAAAATGATGACAGCACTGCGGAAATGAGTCGGCGCTACACTGTCCTCACCACTCCTGTCCTCGCGCAAGTCCTCATTCAGGGACAAGGCACATCTCCTGCCGTTACCGTCGGATGCCGCTCGACGACGGGTCTTCTTTCGAGTCATCAGTCTTCTGACTCGTTTGATGCGGCCGGCGGCCGGCCGTTGTGGCCGAGCGGTTCTAGGCGCTTCAGTCTGGAGCCGCGCGACCGCTACGGTCGCAGGTTCGAATCCTGCCTCGGGAATGGATGTGTGTGATGTCCTTAAGTTAGTTAGGTTTAAGTAGTTCTAAGTTCTAGGGGAATGATGACCTCAGATGTTAAGTCCGATAGTGCTCAGAGCCATTTGATATGGCCCGCGACGAATTCCTCTCCTGTGCCAACCCTTTCATCTCAGAGTAGCACTTGAAACCTACGTGCTCAGTTAATTGCTGGATGTATCCTAGTCTCTGACATCTTCTACAGTTTTTATCCTCTACAGCTTCCTCTAGTACCACGGAAGTCGTTACCTGATGTCCGCCCCCAGTAGCTGATTGGTCGCCGGCACGGTAGCTCAGCGTGTTCGGTCAGGGAGCCGGTTGGCCTCTGTAATAAAAAAAACTGAGTGGAAGGAACAACAAACGCACTTGAACGGATGTCATTGTGACGTCCGCAACGACCAAACACAACGATCAACAGCTAACAAAATGAAAAAAAAGTGCTCAGCGCGACAGACTGTCAATCCTAAGGGCCCGGGTTCGATTCCCAGCTGGGTCGGAGATTTTTTCCGCTCAGGGACAGGGTGTTGTGTTGTCCTGAACATCATCATTTCATCCCCATCGCCGCAAGTCGCCGAAGTGGCGTCAAATCGAAAGTCTTGCACCAGGCGAGCGGTCTACCCGACGGGAGGCCCTCGTCACACGCCTCCTCCACTATTACCTGATGTCGTATCATCCTGTGCCTTCTTCTTGTTAGTATTTTCCATACATTCCTTTCCTCGCCGCTTCTGCAGAGAACCTCGTCGTTCCTTACCTTATCAAATTCAAATGGCTCTAAGCACTATGGGACTTAACATCTGAGGTCATCAGTCCCATAGACTTAGAACTAATTAAACCTAACTAATTTAAGGACATCACACACATCCACTACAGAGGCAGGATTCGAACCTGCTACCGTAGCAGCAGCGCGGTTCCGGACTGAAGCGCCTAGAACCGCTCGGTCACAGGGGCAGCCCTTACCTTATCAATCCACCTAATTTTCAACATTCTTCCGTAGCACCACATCTCAAATGCTTCTATTCTCTTCTGTTCCAGTTTTCCTGTAGTCCATGTTTTACTACCATACAATTCTATGCTCCAAATGCACGTTCTGAGAAATTTCTTCCTCATATTAATGCCTATGTTTGATACTAGTAGACTTCTCCTGTCTAGGAATGCCCTTTTTTGTCAGTGTATTCTGCTTTGTCCTCCCTCCTAGGCAGCAGAATCCCTTAACTGCATCTACTTCATGATCACCAATTATGATGTGAAGTTTTTCACTGTTTTCATTTCTGCTACTTGTCATTTTTGGTCTTTCTTCGATTTATTCACAGTCCATTATTACGACTCATTAGACTGTTCATTCTATTCAACAGGCCCTGTAATTCTTCTTCACTTTCACTGAGAATAGCAATGTCATCAGCAAATTTTATCATTGATATCCTTTCACGTTGAATTTTAATTGCATTCTTGTACGTTTCTTTTATTTTCGTCATTGCTTCTTCAACGGATAGACTGAACAGCAAGGGCGAAAGATTACTTCTGTGTCTTACACACTTTTTAATCCGTGGTCTTCCACTCTAAATGTTTCGTCTTGGCCCTTGTACATATCGTATATTAGGTATCTACGCCTACTGCACACCCCTATTTTTCTCAGGATTTCGAACATCTTGCACCATGTCTTCTTATCGTGGACAAAAAAATACAGGTCTGAAGATATGGTACACACGGAAAGCCCTGGGCATAACATTGCAGCGTGCCACCAGAGGAGCCATAACGAAATAATGCATCCCACTGATGGAGATGGGCTGTGTCATTCTGTTTTGGTCACAGTGTTTTAGTTCGTGAGTGCATGTCGCATGAAATGAATGTTTCTACCATTCAATGACCTGTACCTAGATCTTCTGCTCATGGCCAGGAGCCACAACAGTGATATACAGCAGCTTTCCCAAACACTGCAACGTCACCTGTTTAACAATCCAATATCTGGCCAGTACATCAAATCAAATCACTAGCACTGCGTGAAAACTGCAAGCTGTAATAACAAATTTCAATTCTAATTAACTCTATGTCTTTTCCTTTTGGTATGATGGTCTTGTAATTACATCAGTCTTGGGGCTTTTAGCTGTTGGCGAGACAGAAGAGTCACTTGGTGGATCTGCATGAGTTGTAAAGATGTTTCTGCTGAAAGCCACAGTTTCAGGCAAGTTGCGAAGGACAGAGCCCTCTGTCGACAGAGCATACCTTCGGTGAGCGAGGGCGGTCAATAAAACTTCATTGTGCGCGAAGTGGAAAGAATCCCTTTTAGCAAAGATGGAGATCTGAAGGATACGATGGAACACTAGGCTAGGAACATGGAACCAGCCGTTAGGTCCAGAGCAGGCCATCTGATATGGTTTTTTTTTTCTCAAATTTAGTAAGGCGATCTGCGATTGTCTCATAGTACTTAGTTTGTTAGATGGGGAGAGTTCCCACATGTGTTTATGTCGACCCCTTCTCACTGGCCGTAACTAGAAATCTGTTACATAGTAGAGGAGATTTTCTGCCTTCTTCCCCATGGCAAGCGAGAAATATACTTCACTGGTTAACCATGGCATAATCTGTAAGAGTAAGGAATTTGCTAGAATGTTCATTAAATTATCATTGATAAGAATTCGCAAAGTATGTTGCAGTTGGCCAGTGAGATTCCGACACTGGCAGAACCTGCTAAGTTTTGTAGGGGAAGAGCAAGAAACCACTTGCTGTGGGGACACCAGATAGAACACTTCTTCTTGGGATATCTTAGAACTGTGGAGCGAGATGTTTCCAATTTAGCGCAGAATCCTGATGTCGGGGCTGAACTTACATTCTGAGCCACTACTACAGCCGTCCTACATCACTAGAGTGTGCATGCGATGTATTTGCATCCACTAAGACGAGGAAGTGTGAAGTTATTTATCTTGCAACAGCGTTTTGTTTTGCTGATCTAATTTTTTCATCGCACCCGCCATGCGCTTAGGTGAGTGTTCTGGTGTTTGTTTATGTTTCTCTGGGATCTTTCTCTAACTCATTACCTTTTTTCGCAATCACTGGTCATATCTGAGTGACAGTTTTATGTCTTTTCCATGATATATCCACCCACCTGTGCCAAGGCTATAGTAGGTATTTTCCACTCTTTCTTCTTTTAATATTCGATTGTATTCATGATTCAGTGGATAAAACAATTTTGGTGTCCTTTAACAATATATCAGCTTGTTACAGTAACCTTTAGTTTGTTTCGTAGATTGCTGGATCTTGTTATTAATATGTCTGTGTGAACTGTGATGTCCAAACTTTTACGCTTAATTTGGCCATGCCTGGTAATTTCATTAGATAAGCTGCTATCCCTTGTTTTCTTTTAATTCGCATGATCTTTGGGGACTTTGCTATTAGTATAGGTCGCTGGGAACAGAATCAGTAAGATCTCAGGGGTAAACTAAATTAATGAAACTGAACCTTGCAGTAAACCATTACGTTATCTGAGAGAGCCACCTCTAGTCATGGCTGAAACTTTCATAGCCACCAACATTTTCTCGTATTACTTCCACAGGGCGTGTGATTCCCATCGTTTTAGTTAAGCGAATTTAATTCATGTGATCAGTATGACAGGGCAAGTCACGGTCCTGAGTCAAATTCGCCTCTCCCTCAGTGATGCTATATCCACTTACCTCCGGCTGAAGTGTTCAGAAGTAGTAGCAGGACACGTCAGTGACAATAAAAATTTGTACCAGGTCTGGAGACGTACCAAGATAGTACAATAGTCAAGGTAGGATGTCCTTGTTCTACGCTCGACTGGGGGCACATTTCATCTCACGATATAGTCAAAGGCGTTCCTCATTGTCAATGTAGGTATACTGCATACAGGTTGGTGTGAATCACTGGAAAGACATTCTGGAGGACTGGGTCTGGACGTCCAGATTTAGGTTCCCCACGGGTTCCCTGGATCGATTAAGGCGAATGCTGGAATGGTTCCATTTGAGGTTGTATAGCTTCTCAAATGACCTAATTGCCTACTCTACGTCTTTTCCTTTTCCTTTTACTTATTCGTGAACTTTCTTGCTCGAATACTACATGCTAAGATTTTGGTAGTTTTCTTCGATATTTATTCTATACGACCCATGTGGCCCTTTGATATCCATTATTTCGATGAAAAGCGATGTTACAGCATTACTGCATTTTATACAACAAAAGCTTTCCTTGTTGCAAAAACATTACATATTGTCAATGGATACTATGTGATCGACTGATTATCTTAATTTGTTTTCTTAAGGCACAATCAAAAAAGCATTTAACAAAGCAGTAATCGGTTTTATTAGCGAAAGTGTTTTTGTTGAGAACGTAACGGAAACGTAAGTTATCGCTTGCAGGAAAGCTATGTCTGATGATACCACTGGCTGGTGAAACCGGCTGGTACAGTGTGAATCGCATTTGTGACTGCGTTGGAAGAAAATAAGAGAAACTCTCCTTGTGAGTAGTTTGTTCCAGCGCTTAACGTTGTTCAGAAATTCATGTCATGAAAGCGAACAGGACAGCCACCTCTCTGTAAAGTACGGAATTTGTTCATTAGTAGAAGAGCTTTTGAAGCTACTAATGCGAGTCTCTTGTTTTCGGCACATAACAATAACGTTTTCAACCTTTTTTCTGATTTGTGTTCTTTTAATCTTTTAGTAGTACGTAACGGAAACACCATCTGTTTATGATTACTTATCCATTCGTCGGGGTTCCTCAGAAATTCACTGTAAGTGTTAGCTAAATTGAGAAAAAAGGTTTTTCTCTATCACAGCGCTCGATGGCGTGAAGCTTTAGGTGTACAGGCGCCAGAAAATTATTGCTTGCCCTTATCAGATGTGGAACAGTCTGCACGTTAACTGCTTCCGTCGATAAATCCAGTATAAATGATTACATAATAGGGCAGCGTGATTGCTGTGCTCAGAGATAAGAGCCCGTGCGCCGGGCGATGATATCGGCTAATTGCCCAGCGGTCATAGGTCGGCGACCCACGCTCACCATCCTCTCCCACGGATATCGACAGCAGGCAGAAATAGAACCTGGTACCAGCCTACGACAGGTCACGGAAAAGCGCTGTCACATATGCCGTGTCTCATCCAACGACTTGGACACAGCACACAAAGCCACCCAGTGCAATAATTTTCGTCATATTGCTGCAAACGTTGGGTATAGCTCAGTTCTTTCGACGTGGAAGGCCTATGTGCTAGGAAGAGAGGGTGCCTTAGAGACACAATTTGGCATTGTTGATTTCGAGGTAAACTGTTTGCTTAACTACAGACACGAGTTGGTATTGTTGATTTGGAGGTAAATTATTTGCTCAACTACAAGTGTTATGCCGGAACTACTAGCTCTCTTTCTTTTCATAGAAACCTCAACAAGCAAAGTAACATAGTTAAATAGCGCAAGATTTCGACTACATATTGTTACATCGCCACATAGTCACCACCATTTGAAACGC
Organism: Schistocerca piceifrons; assembly: GCF_021461385.2. Lineage (NCBI taxonomy): Eukaryota > Metazoa > Arthropoda > Insecta > Orthoptera > Acrididae > Schistocerca > Schistocerca piceifrons. Next base: position 138,499,296 of record NC_060141.1, on the reverse strand, counting down.
ACTTTTGCAAACGGTGGCGCATGCTGCGCACTTGAAAACCTGAACCAGATGAGGCTAACCATTGTTACAGCTTTTATGACAGGATCTTAGCCTGGAAAACGTTGTACACGTAGACTATCTTTCAAAGTCTCAAAAAAAATGAATGTCTAAAGGTACTAAAGCACGACTATACTGTAAATGTGGTAGTTAGTTACAGCCAAATTTTGAAATGAATTCTATGGTAGCAAAATTGCCGTGTGGCCTGACATGATCGTGCTGCAAAAGGAAGTTTGTTTTTTCTCGTGCCTGAATCTGGAAATTCTGACTTTCAGCGTAGCGTCAACTTGTAATATTGTGAATTGTGGCTTTTTGAATTGATAACTACTTCAGGCTACAAGACATCAAAAAATAAACACTCTCCTTGTCCCAGAAGACTGTGCATATCACTTCACATGCAAATGACTGTGTCTTGAACTGCGTCTTCAGTGCAGAATTCACGTCACCACTGCAAGGACTGTCTTTTGGATTCCGCCTCGTGGCGGTGACACCACGTCTCATCTCCGGTGGTGATTGCGTTCAGAAAATTGTCATCGTCAGCCTTAACTCCAGCAGGTACTAACAAACATCCATTTGATGAATTTCTTTTGCATTCGTGTAAGCATCCACAGGGCCTATCTTACACACACTTTGCGATAATCAAGGTTGAGTAATATCTTGTCTAAGACATTACAGCCGAAACTGTGGCTATGTATACAATTTCTTGGTCGTAATCCATCGCGAGCGTGCGCGCACTTGTGCGAATGCGTGTGTTTGTGTGTTTGCATATTTAAGGTGCTCGACAGTCAGGTTAGTAGAGCTTTCTGAATTGATCGAGACGTTGTTCATTTATGAGGGATGGCAGCTGAGCAGTGCCGCCTGGGGTTTGGTTTGTCTTGCACGTCATTTTCAGCACGACTGAAACGCAGTACCCACCACCTCACATATGCTTAGTGTATAGCCTGTATACACACTTAGCAAGCGTCGCTGCATTTCAATTGGCACAATTTGTCCAGTTGCGAGGAATTCAATGAACATCTGTTTTATTCGCACCTCGAAGCCATTTTGGAAAGGTCTCCTGCTGCTGCTGTCTTTCGGAAGACAACGAAACTAAAGCCTAGTTTACATGACGACATTGGGTTGCGCCACTCGTTGCGTGGAATGAGTTGCACGCAAGTGGTTTCTTATATGACTGTAGACACGGCGACACCAATATACACTTTAGTTTCGTCGTTTTGTCAGTCCCTGAGTCGTGTCCGAAATGAAAGTTTTGGCAGCTGCACGTCGCATGAGTTGTGATGGCGTTAAAGCTTGTTGTGTGGAATCGCTGCGTAAGAAAAAATTAAGAAACCTGTTTCGATTCGTGACTGCATGAAGAAAAGACGTCAGCTCCGTTACTCAACATCTTGAAATAATTTATAACGGAAGATCCCAGAAGTTCTTTTAATTATCTTGGAATGTCAGAAGAACTGTTCACGTTTGTTCTAAATAGAGTCAATTATGCAACAAGGAATAAAGGTACTGTAATGCATGAAATACTGTCGCCAGAACTGAAATTACGTATCATATTGCGTGCATTACAATCGAGGACACTTGGTGTGCTATAAGATACGGTTTTAGTTAGTGATGACGCAATTTCATTAACACTAATAATTATTAACATTAACAGTAATAATTATTAACACTAGCAACAATAATTATTCGAAGCAGGCAGCATTAAGAAGAGAATGGTTTGCAAACTACTCTCTTGAAGATAGATCTGTACAGTGGCAATATTTCAAAATTCTAACATATGTGAACGGAGAGCACTGCAGCGACGTTTTAAATAGATGTATATTAAATAAAGAATGCAGTTTCTTGAATTTGTATATCCTTCCCTCCTGTCAACAATATTCCTTACCAAAGACTTGGACAACTCAAACTATGGGATTTTAGAATGAAATTTTCACTCTACTGCGGAGTGTGCGCTGATATGAAACTTCCTGGCAGATTAAAACTGTGTGCCGGACCGAGACTCGAACTCGGGACCTTTGCCTTTCGCGGGCAAGTACTCTACCGACAGCTACCCAAGCACGACTCAGGGCACGTCCTTACAGCTTTAATTCCGGCAGTACCTCGTCTCCTACCTTCCAAACTTCACAGAAGCTCTCCTGCGAGGAGATGAATATTTAAATGTGAAGTAGTAACTGTAAAAAAAAAAAAAAAAAAAAAAAAAAAAAAAAAAAAAAAGTTTTGTAATGAAAACTTATGTTTAAGAGACACGTCCCACATTGTTACGAAATGTTGTATTCATAATCTATGGAACAAGTATTAATGTAATGTAACGTAAAGTAATTGAAATGCTTTATTGTCTTCATGAAAGCCTTCTTCGGAATAGTGAATATGTGTCAGGTATTATTACGCTTAATGCGAATCGCTATCAGAAGTCCATGTGGTGAATTAACTCTCCTCGTACAAGCATTTTGCAGTTTTATAAGGCTAGTTAGCAGAATACTGTCAAATGATCTTTCACAGAACCCAAAGACATTATGGTCGTATGTAAAGGCTGGTGGTGGAGGCGAAGTTAGTGTCCAGTCCCTAGCGAATGACAGGAACTGAAATTGAGGTTAGTAAAGCAAAAGCTGAATTGCTTAACTCCGTTTACAAACGTGCCTTTACAAAGGAAACCCTAGGAGGATTGCCTCAATTTAATCCTCGTACCACCAAAAAAGATGAATGAAATAAGTATTAGTGCCAGTGGCGTTGAGAAGCGGTTGGAATCGTTAAAACTGAACAAAGCTCCAGGCGCCGACGGAATTTCGGTCACATTCTATACTGAATTTGCGGGTGAGTTAGCCCCTCTTCTAACTATAATCCATCTTATATTCCTTGTACAAAAATACGTGCCCAGTTCTTGGAAAAGGGCACAAGTCACACCCGTCTACAAGAAGGTTATTAGAAGTGATCCACAAAACTACCGTCCATTGTCCTTGGCATCAGTTTGTTGTAGAATCTTAGAACATATTCTGAGCTGAAACATAATGAGGAATCTTGAACAGAATAACCTCCACAATGCCAAGCAACGTGGATTTCAAAAACCTCGATCATGTGAAATACAACTCGCATTATTCTCACATGAATGCAGAAAGCTTTCAATCAAGGCAACCAGCTAGACACAGTGTTTCTTGATTTTCGAAAAGCATTTGACTCTGTACCGCACCAGTGCTTATTCTCAAAAGTGCGATCTTAAGGTGTATCAAGTGAAATTTGTTACTGAATTGAGGACCGTTTGGCAGGGAGGACACAGCAGGTTATCTTGGATGAAGAGTTATCGTCTGATGTAGAAGTAACTTCGGATGTGCCCTGAGGAAGTGTGTTGGGACCGTTGCTTTTCATGTTGTATATTAATGTGTCAGGAAGTCGTTTCTGAAAGTATTTGTATGGAGTGTAGCCATGTATGGAAGTGAAACATGGACGATAAATAGTTTGGACAAGAAGAGAATAGAAGCTTTCGAAATGTGGTGCTACAGAAGAATGCTGAAGATTAGATGGGTAGAGCACATAACTAATGAGGAGGTGTTTAATAGGATTGGGGAGAAGTTTGTGGCACAACTTAACTAGAAGAAGGGATCGGTTGGTAGGACATGTTCTGAGGCATCAAGGGATCACCAATTTAGTATTGGAGGGCAGCGTAGAGGGTAAAAATCGTAGAGGGAGACCAAGAGATGGATACATCAAGCAGATTCAGAAGGATGTAGGTTGCAGTAGGTACTGGGGGATGAAGAAGCTTGAACAGGATAGAGTAGCATGGAGAGCTGCATCAAACCAGTCTCAGGACTGAAGACCACAACAACAACATTAATGACCTTGCAAACGATATTAATACTAAAAATCAGGTTTTTTGTAGATGATGCAGTTATCTATAATGATGTACTGTCTGAGAGAAGTGGCATAAATATTCAGTCAGATCTTGATAAGAGTCCAACGTGGTGCAGAGATTGGAACTTGCTCTAAATATCAGAAAAAAACGTGTTATCCTTTGACTATAATATCAGTAATCACTGTTGAAAACAGCCAACTGATACGAATATCTGGGAGTAACACTATGTAGGGATATGAAATGAAATGATCACATAGGTTCAGTCGGGGGTAAAGCAGGCGACAGACTTCGATTTATTGGTAGAATAGTGGCGGAGTGCAATCAGCCTGCAGAGATTGCTTACAAATCACTAGAGTTCTAGAATATTGCTGAAGTGTGTGGGACCCTTACCACGTAGGACTAACAGGGGATATTGAACGTACACAGAGAAGGGCAGCGTGTTTGGTCACAGGTTTGTTTAATATGTCGAGGAGTGTCACAGAGATACTGAATGAAATTAGCTGGAAGACTGTTGAAGATAGATGTAACCTATCCCGAGAGCCTATTAAAAGTTTCAACAACCTGCTTTAAATGATTACTCTAGGGATATACACTACTGGCCATTAAAATTGCTACACCACGAAGATGAGGTGCTACAGACGCGAAATTTAAGCGACAGGAAGAAGATGCTGTGATATGCAAATGATTATCTTTTCAGAGCATTCACACAAGGTTGGCGCTGGTGGTGACACCTACAACGTGCTCACATGAGGAAAGTTTCCAACCGATTTACCATACACAAACAGCAGTTGACCGGCGTTGCCTGGTGAAATGTTGTTGTGATGCCTCGTGTAAGCAGGAGGAATGCGTACCATCACGTTTCCGACTTTGGTAAAGGTCGGATTGTAGCCTATCGCGATTGCGGTTTATCGTACCCCGACATTACTGCTCGCGTTGGTCGAGATCCAATGGCCGTTAGCAGAATATGGAATCGGTGGGTTCAGGAGGGTAATACGGAACGCCGTGCTGGATCCCAACGGCCTCGTATCACTAGCAGTCGAGATGACAGGCATCTTATCCGCATGGCTGTAACGGATTGTGCAGCCACGTCCCGATCCCTGAGTCAACAGATGGGGACATTTTCAAGACAACAACCATCTGCACGAACAGTTCGACGACATTTGCAGCTGCATCACAGACAGGAGCCCCTGTGATGGTGTACTCAACGACGAACACCCGAATGGCAAAACGTCATATTTTCGGATGAATCCAGGTTCTGTTTACAGCATCATGATGGTCGCATCCGTGTTTGGCGACATCGTGGTGAACGCACATTGGAAGCGTGTATTCGTCATCGCCATACTGGCGTATCACCCGGCGTGCTGGTGTGGGGTGCCATTGGTTACACCTCTCGGTCACCTCTTGTCCGCATTGACGGCACTTTGAACAGTGGACGTTACATTTCTGATGTGTTACGACCCGTGGCTCCACCCTCTCACCAACTGAAAACGTCTGGTCAATGGTGGCCGAGCAACTGGCTCTTCACAATACGCCAGTCACTACTCTTGGTGAACTGTGGTATCGTGTTGAAGCTGCATGGGCAGCTGTACCTGTACACGCCGTCCAAGCTCTGTTTGACTCAATGCCCAGGCGTATCAAGGTCGTTATTACGGCCAGAGGTGATTGTTCTGGGTACTGATTTCTCGGGATCTACTGGATGTTACAAAAAGGTACGGCCAAACTTTCAGGAAACATTCCTCACACACAATAAAGAAAAGTTGTTATGTGGACATGTGTCCCGAAACGCTTAATTTCCATGTTAGAGCTCGTTTTAGTTTCGTCAGTATGTACTGTACTTCCTCGATTCGCCGCCAGTTGGCCCAGTTGAAGGAAGGTAATGTTGACTTCGGTGCTTGTGTTGACATGCGACTCATTGCTCTACAGTACTAGCATCAAGCACATCAGTACGTAACATCAACAGGTTAGTGTTCATCACGAATGTGGTTTTGCAGTCAGTGCAATGTTTACAAATGCAGAGTTGGCAGATGCCCATTTGATGTATGGATTAGCACGGGGCAATAGCCGTGGTGCGGTACGTTTGTATCGAGACAGATTTCCAGAACGAAGGTGTCCTGACAGGAAGACGTTCGAAGCAATTGATCGGCGTCTTAGGGAGCACGGAACATTCCAGCATTATGACTCGCGATTGGGGGAAGACCTAGAACGACGAGGACACCTGCAATGGACGAGGTAATTCTTCGTGCAGTTGACGATAACCCTAATGTTAGCGTCAGAGAAGTTGCTGCTGTACAAGCTAACGTTGACCACGTCACTGTATGGAGAGTGCTACGGGAGAACCAGTTGTTTCCGTACCATGTACAGCGTGTGCAGGCACTATCAGCAGCTGAACGGCCTCCACGGGTACACTTCTGCGAATGGTTCATCTAGCAATGTGTCAATCCTCTTTTCAGTGCAAATGTTCTCTTTACGGATGAGGCTTCATTCCAGCGTGATCAAATTGTAAATTTTCACAATCAACATGTGTGGGCTGACGAGAATCCGCACGCAATTGTGCAATCACGTCATCAACACAGATTTTCTGTGAACGTTTGGGCAGGCACTGTTGGTGATGTCTTGATTGGGCCCCATGTTCTTCCACCTACGCTCAATGGAGCACGTTATCATGATTTCGTACGGGTTACTCTACCTGTGCTGCTTGAACATGTGCCTTTACCACTACGACACAACATGTGGTTCATGCACGATGGAGCTCCTGCACATTTCAGTCGAAGTGTTCGTACGCTGATGGCTGGGTGTTGTGTGCTGTCCTTAGGTTAGTTAGGTTTAAGTAGTTCTAAGTTCTAGGGGACTGATGACCATAGATGTTAAGTCCCATAGTGCTCAGAGCCATTTGAACCATTTGTTCGTACGCTTCTCAACAACAGATTCGGTGACCGATGGATTGGTAGAGGCGGACCAATTCCATGGCCTCCACGCTCTCCTGACCTCAGCCCTCTTCACTTTCATTTATGGGGACATTTGAAAGCTCTTGTCTACGCAACCCCGGTACCAAATGTAGAGACTCTTCGTGCTCGTATTGTGGACGGCTGTGATACAATACGCCATTCTCCAGGGCTGCATCAGCGCATCAGGGATTCCATGCGACGGATGGTGGATGCATGTATCCTAGATAACGGAGGACACTTTGAACATTTCCTGTAACAAAGTGTTTGAAGTCACGCTGGTACGTTCTGTTGCTGCGTGTTTCCATTCCATGATTAATGTGATTTGAAGAGAAGTAATGATATGAGCTCTAACATGGAAAGTAAGCGTTTCTGGACACATGTCCACATAACATATTTTCTTTCTTTGTGTGTGAGGAATGTTTCGTGAAAGTTTGGCCGTACCTTTTTGTAACACGCTGTATACACCCAAATTGCGTGAAAATGTAATCACATGTCAGTTCCAGTATAATATATTTGTCCAATGAATACCCGTTTATCATCTGCATTTCTTCTTGGTGTAGCGATTTTAATGGCCAGTACTACAACCCCCTACATATCGCTCTCATAAGGATCATGAGGGTAAGATTAGAATAATTACTGAATGCACAGATCCAATGACTGTTAGCAGAATATGGAATCGGTGGGTTCAGGAGGGTGATACGGAACGCCGTATTCCCCCATGCTCTCTACGTGAATGGAACAGCAAGAAACCCTAAAACTGGTACAATAGGATTTACTCTCTGCCATGGAGCTCATGGGGGTTTGTGGAGAGAAGATATAGAGAAACAAAATTGGAAACAGTGGTGGGTGCCAGATGTCACACATGCGAGCAATAATGTGGCAGAAATTCACGAGATTATTTCTGGGTTAAAGCTAGTTCCGGAAACCGACCACTGCAGAAATTCCTACCTTACGAGTTAAAGTCCGGCACTGAAATATGCTCCACACGAGGGTAGCTGCTTGCAGCTGAAAGTGTTTTCGTAGATCGACTGACAGAGGACCCGCAGTAGGGTGAAACTGTGTCGAGTGGACGCCGATTTGTTTGTATAGACAGATCGTTGCGTGAGGAGCAGCCTTCAGATTGAGATCTTCAGTGAGACTGCTGAAGTACTTTTCGGCATAGATAGGATCAAGTAGCATGTGGATGAGAAACAGATAAGAGGCGGAGGAAGGAGAGCTTTACGACAGTACAGAGTGGGGTAACATCTCGACATGAGCTCCCCTACACGTATGCTGTTGCTTTTGACGCCAGTTTTCGCTGTCGCATTTGCCTCGGTGAGTATGCGCTAGCTAGAATATCTTCATGCTATCTCCATTGACAATTTACTGCTTAGAGCGGCGTCGCAAGGACAAACCGCAGAATCACTGGCGAAAGCTTTAGCTGGCTGTTGTGAGTCTGTTTGTTGTGATTTGAGCATATTGCTGAATACACCGAGTTAGACAACTCTCTGGAGCACTATAGTGTTGCAACAATCGACTGTTTTTAATAATCGATCGGGCAGTCGATAGTTTTTTCATTCAGTCGGTGTTTACAGTCGAATGAAGCAACTGAATGAAACTAGTCTCAAGCCACGAGATATACGCATGTTTTCACTCACTCACCGCGTCTGAGTGGTCTCATTCAGTGTGAGACAATGGATTGAAACAAGCCCCTGTCGGTTGCAGGCATTATATGGTGTTTTCCTTCACTCAAGGGGTTTGAGTGATTTTAAGCCTTTTCAGTTATTGATGAAACGTCATCAGATGTGACAACTTTTTAAGAGACAAATAAATTATCTTATTTGAAGGAGATGTGAATAAAAAGTATATTTCTAAAAATTAAGTACATTCAAATTATATGTATTCACTTACTGAAATAATAAATTTCGTGCATGTGGCATTAAATAAGGTATGTGTACCAAATAAGGCCCACCTAAGGCATAGGAATTTAGCATCCAGTATATGTAAGTGGTAAGATTCCGAGATCATATGTGCAACGTCCTCCAACTATATTCAGTTCAAAAATAAATGAACATTGATAGTTTATTTAACTAATATCATCACTTTCAATAAAAATTTTAACTCTTGCAAGAGGGCCTTGATAGGAGACCTCGTTCCTAATATGGCCTATAGCCACATGTTGTTCATATTATCATTCTGGGTCATGTAAATGGCAGGAAAACTGTTTGGATACATTGCAAGAGTTGTAATCTTAATTTTATTTTAGAAATAAGGGAAATGAGATGATACATAGACTTTTATAATTACTTGTTTTTACAAACACTTCATACAGAACTGTTGGTACTTACTGATTATTAACTCTTCAGATTGTTAAATTTAATCAGCAATCAAAATTGTTCTGACAGCATAAAATTTCCTTATCATAAAAGGAACAATAATTCCAATCATTACGTTTTCAATGAACACATGAATAATGATTCATTAAACTGGTTTTGCTCATTTAAATCATTTTTTACAGGCGGGAACGGGAAATTTAGCACTTTCCCTTTGGGTATCAACCCTACACAATCTTCATGCACATACACACATCAAAAAAAGTTTGCATCATCCCGGTTCCCAGAACTCCTGAAGATAGACGTTGACTGTGGATATTGTAACACAGACACAGTCCTTTTGACTGTTCAGAGATGTCACTTAAACTGCCCAAAGATGTAAACAACTCTACATGAGCAGCGCCTATTAGATGGAGGGTGTCCGACGGCCGATCAGTTCTAGTCATTCCATCAGAAAGGCTACACGGCTGGTGTTGTCTAGTTCAACCATGCCTAGACAGTCAATACCGCGGTTCGATCGCATGCGAGTTGTTACTTTGTGCCAGGAAGGGCGCTCAACAAGCGAAGTGTCCAGGTGTCTCGGAGTGAGCCAAAGCAGTGTTGTTCGGACATGGAGGAGATACAGAGAGACAAGAACTGTCGATGACATGCCTCGCTCAGGCCGCCCAAGGGCTACTACTGCAGTGGATGACCGCTACCTACAGATTATGGCTCGGAGGAACCCTGACAGCAACGCCACCATGTGCAGCCACAGGACGTCGTGTTACGACTCAAACTGTGCGCAATAGGCTGCATGATGTGTAACTTCACTTCCGACGACCACGGCATGCCCAACTTTGAAACCATGACACCATGCGGTGCGGTACGCATGGGCCCAACAACATGCCGAATGAACCGCTCAGGATTGGCATCACGTTCTCTTCACTGATCAGTGTGGCATATGCCTTCAACCAGACAACAGTCGGAGACGTGTTAGGAGGTAAGCTGGTCAGGCTGAATGCCTTAGACACACTGTCCAGCGAGTGCAGCAAGGTGGAGGTTCCCTGCTGTTTTGGGGTGGCATTATGGGGAGCCGACGTACGCCACCGGTGGTCATGGAAGGCGCTATAGCGGCTGTACGATACGTGAATGCCATCCTCTGACCGATAGTGCAACCATATTGGCGAGGCATTCGTCTTCATTGATGACAATTCACGCCCCCATCGTGCACATCTTGTGAATGAATTCCTTCAGGATAACGACATCGCTCGATTAGAGTGGCCAGCATTTTCTCCAGACATGAACCCTGTCGAACATGCCTGGGATTGATTGAAAAGGGCTGTTTATGGACGACACGACCCACCAGCCACTCGAGGGATCTACGCCGAATCACCGTTGAGTCTGGACCAACGGTGCCTTGATGAACTTGTGGATAGTATACCACAATGAATACAGGCATGCATCAATGCAAGAGGACGTGCTACTGGGTATTTAGAGGTACCGGTGTGTACAGCAATCTGGACCATCACCTCTGAAGGTCTCGCTGTATGGTGCTACAACATGCAATGTCTAGTCTTAATGAGCAATAAAAAGGGCAGAAATGATGTTTATGTTGATCTCTATTCCAGTTTTCTGTACAGGATCCGGAACTCTCGGAACTGAGGGGGTGCAAAACTTTTTTTGATGTGTGTATTTCATACATTTTTTGCAAAGTGTCATGTCGAATATCCTGTCTTCACAGCACAAATGACAAAACCAGGCAACCTCTTGCAACACTTTCTTAGAGGCAGAGCTGCTGCTTGCTTGAACAGAGTCTTTATTTTTGAATTTTTTCTTCTGGATTTTCTTCACTGAGAGTGACATTTTTTTGCGTCGTGTATCTTCCTTAGACACAGTACTTTCGTTGGTGCCATTTTTCTTTTGATTCTGCGTGGACAGTACCTTACATGCGACTTGCGCCTTGTAATTTAATACCTTCTTCCGTGGTGTTTGGCTTTTTTTTCTTCAACTTTGGGGCTTGCAAAATTTCCTTGAAAGAACAATCGAGATCTTCAGTGCGTCACTATCTTCAAGACTGAAGTCACTTGAACTACCCTTTACTGAATATGCCTTTCTTTCTGCTGTATTAGAATCAATGGATTGGCGTCTCTTCTTTTCGGGAAGGCTTTGGGACAGATTGAGTTTCTGGCAGTTTCCTTGTTTCAGGGGCGATTGTCATGTCCTCTTCTGGGACAGGACGCTCTGATAGACGAGAGGGAGCAAATGTAATGCCTGGAATAGCTTCTGGGTCAAAAGGAAAATCCCCTGTTGCGCGGAACCCAGACATGCTGCTTTTGCTGAAGGTTTTTCCAAACACACGTCTATTATTGCTCTGTTTTCTTCCCTTTCATGTGGAGACTAGTACAGCTGGACTTCGTGATCCCAATAAGACTCAAACGGCTTGAATACCGATTTATCCACGGGTTGCAGCTCATGTGTTGTGTTGCTGGGCAAGCAGTAAAGTCTGATATTGTGCTCATCAGCAATGTCGCAAATTTCAGGGTCCAAATGTGACGATGCTCGATCTAATATCAAAGTAACATCTTTTGCAGGCTTGTATTTGGCAAAATGATGTATCCATTTGATGAATGTCGCAGTATTAATTGAGCCCTTACCAGTCATTTCTACTGCTGTCCCATGTGGCAAATAGTCTTCCCATTCTGGCTTGTGTCGCTTTCCTTTGTAAAGTATCATAGGAGGAATAACCTGTCCAATTTCATTCCCACATGAGACAATGGTAACATTTTTCCCATGTTCTGAGTCAACAAAGTGAAAGCGTTTCTCACCTTTCTTCGCTAAAACTGCAGGAGACTTGTTGAGTGAGGGGCGACATCCCTTTTCGTCCATACTGTAGATAAGGTTGGGTTTGCCAAATAACTCTAATTCGGACAAGACCGTTTTCAGTTTCTGAAAATGATCATTTATAATAATCTTGTTTAGCTTTATAGATCTTCCTGGATTCAATTGTTGTGCCTTGCTTCTTGCAATGTCTGGGTGTCTTTGTAGGAAGAGCTTGAGCCACTTGCTTTCAGCCAATCTCTTCATCTCATTGAAAGGATTCTGCACTCTATTCTTTTCACAATATACATATACACATTTTCTGAGCACTTTTGGTGTAATTGGATACCCAACTTCAGCGAGTCGAAAAATTCTTTGGCACCATTCTCTTTCTTGAGCTTTGTCCAAACAAGTTTTTCGTCCCAAACTTTTGATTGTTAGCCCAGAACTTATGTGGTTGCGTATCGTACATCGACGAATCCTATATGTTTTCGAAGTGGCTCTGACAGGCATCCCTTCAGCAATAGCTTCCATAGCTCGTTTTAAATTATCTGCATCCCATGCTGCTCTTTTTTTTGTGGCTCCATCTAAAAACAAATATGTCTAGTAAGCCTGATGTTCCTGAATTTGGGCTGTAAAACTGTGATTATACATTTTTAAAGTACTGTACTTCAATTATAGCTACTAAAAATTATTGATCTAAATGCAGAACGCCCTGTCACAAAGGTTACCAAGAAGGAATTTAAAACGTTTTCTTTTGACATTTCTTACAACGACCAACTAATAGCTCAGTAAAAATGTGTAAAATAATTTAGATTTAATTTAGAGATCGTAAATATTTGTTACATGAGGTTTCCCAGGATACACTAAAATTAAATATGCATTGTCATTATGCACAGCTCTGTACAATAGGGTGCCTAATAAGGCCCGCCCGAGCCCACGGATGGGTCTTATTGGGAACAACCAGTTTAAAACGCGCGTGCGTTTATTGTTTAAAAAGAAACTTATTATTTCGAAGATAATTCCACTATCTTATTACAGCACAATTTTCTGTTCATAAATGCATATTTACTAGTAAAAATGGTTAATAACCGAAATGATTGCTGAGGATGAAACATACCGTGAAGATAAGGAGCAGCCCTCCATCGTTGAACGCCGTAGAACAACTGAAAGTAAAATGGCTGGCACGAGAGCGGGTGCGGAAATATTTGTTGGCTTGGCCACTAGTTGTCACAAGCTATCACTACCGAAGACATTTAGCGCTGTTTTCAAACTTTCACGCTAGAAAATGACAGTGGGCCTTATTAGGAACTGGGTCTTATATGGTACATGTACCTTATCAATTTTTGCTTGGTTTTGAAAGCTGAATATCTGGTGCTGCACTGTAAATTTTTGTATATATAAATGAACAATCACTTTTTAACACATTTTTGTTAGGTCATTTTCTTGTCTGTATTGTTAGGTACAAGTTTTGCAGTTGATTTTAAACCCGCTAGAGACTTGAAATTTCAACACAGCTCAGAACTGGATGATAATGTAATATTAACTCGCTTTCGAGTCTCGCAAGTGGCGGAGAGTACTTTGTTTTTCCGTCTGTCTGTCTGTTCGTTCAGATTTCGAATCTGTTTTTAAACTAACTTCCCGATAAGCTATGGACTTGAAACTTTCAACTTAGCTCAGAACTGGATGACAATGCAATATTAACTCGCTTTCTTTTTTTGGTTTGTGACGGAGAGTAGGTGCTTGGTGTACCGCTGCTATTTCCCTTCAAGAATGTTTCGGAACTTGAGAACGATTGCTGCTAAGCTTCCCTGTCAGCTCGATTCTATCCAGTCTTTACATTCGTGGTCTTCTCTCGAGATACGCCTATGAGGAAGCAATATATTGGTTGACTCATGCGAAGAGAAACTGAAATAAAGCTGAAGTTTCCCACATGTCCTGCTGTAACCTCATCAAAATGTTTGAAATCAACTGAAAAATTTCACACACACAAAACTAAAAGGCAGAACATAACTATTTAAATACAAAGCTTTTTGATATAACATGACTTTAAAACGGACTAAAATATATTAAATAATCTCTCCTAGCCCCCAAACAGATTCCTAAACCATACAGATAGTCCTGAAAACATGAGTTTGCGAATTTTTAATAGCTATGACACTGCCTGTAAAACTGAAAACGTGGTGCGTACGTTTTATGTAGCTGGTGACGTAGTTTTCTGTACAAAATATTAACCTTCCACACAATAAATGGCTAAATATTCAAATGATTCTGAATTTGTGGCCATCGCCACACTTTACCTATAAAGTGGAATGCAAACTGTCGCTAAAACGAGGCAAGATTCCCTTAAGGGAACCATTGCGCTCACCTTTGCTCCCGAACTCGCCGAGTCTCCCAGTCTGTCAGTTGCATTCGTATCATTGGGTTGCACAATATGCGAACAAATGTTTAATATGAAATTCGTGTGAGACGTGGAGAAATATCCAGAAGTACAAAATTACGGATTGAAAGGTCATTCAAGGAATGAGGTGACAGAGAGAGCATGGCATGAAGTAGCCAAGGAGGTTAATCGATCAGTTAAGTTCATTATCAGGAATTAACATTTTTAACATAAAATAAATACGCCCTATTCACTGTACTTTAAGATCCATTTTATTGAAAAACTAATGAAAAATTTATAAGCACCAACCACATATGTAATAAATACTTAACTAAAACGTTTTTAATTGCGTATTAAAATGTAAATTAAGATGTACAGAGATTCATTTATAAGTTTTACAGAAATACATATTACATATAAAATTTTTTTGTAAAGAAAGACAATTATAGTAGACACTGATTATTGTTGATGAAGTACTTCCACTACCGTGCTAAGGAAGCACGAGGTGTCAGAAAGCAGTTGGCTAAATAATTCCTTACTTCATAAGCAGTAGGATGAGGATGCAGTGTAATGTCTTTCCTTGGCTGTATTCTCATTGTTGGCGTTTCGGAGTTGTTGCATTGTTGTTCATCACAACAGTATTGGGTATCATGTTTTTGAATGAAATTATTTTATGATGTCATCACTCTTTCCGTATCTCCAGAATGAATAGGACTCCTCAGTAGTTAGAACATCTCTGTCCGCATTTCAAATACGCATTCCACAGATTTTCTTCCTCTGATTAATCTATAATAATAAATTCTCTTCACATTATCGAGTGTTCTTTATGGGTCCGCTCGCCTCAAGTAGCGTGAAAATGGAAACGCTTCATCTGCTACAAAGTAATTACGGAAATCATATTAATTTTCATCATCTGGTAATATCGAAGGCAATGACACGTTTACTCTTCAATTTGTAATACAGTGTTTGGTTGCTGAAGCACGAAATATCCCTCTATCACTATTTCTACATGCGTAACCAGTTTCAATGAGAATGAAGAAACCATCATTATCACTGCATGCCAACAATAGTATGGAGTGGTACTGCTTATAACTGAAGTTAGTTGAACCCGTCCCAGGTAATATATCAATGCGGATATGTTTCCCGTCCAATGCACTCAAGCAATTAGGCAAATTTCATAGCGAATAAAAAACGGTGAGCTATCATTTTCCATTGCCCTTGTTTGGAATAGGCATGTAGGTTTGGTTCAACACTTCCCAAATGAGTCTGGTAGTTTCGCGGTCGATGTATGTAATTGTGCTGTGCCTTTTAGCAAAGAACAGCGACAGCGATGCAAAAGCAAAACCCTTTTCCAGGTACGTGCAAGAGATGATACAGTTGTGCACTGACGTCCGTAACATAGGTATGTGTGTGTGTGTATGTTTAGGTTTGACAACCTATGTGTGTACTGCCATATTTTACATTGTTTATTAATTATTATGTTATTTGTTTATAACACTTTTTTTGCAAAAAAACGACTGAAAGGAGAAGTGGCGAAATTTACTATCTGTTATTGTACGCCGTCTGAAGCCGCTGCCCAGTGGTTCCCGTCGAAGTAAGAAACAGTATTATTTGTCAGAGGCGATGAAGTTCGCACTTCCGTTCATCAAAATCAAATGGTTCAAATGGCTCTGAGCACTCTGGGACTGAACATCTGAGATCATCAGTCCCCTAGAACTTAGAACTACTTAAACCTAACTAACCTAAGGACATCACACACATCCATGCCCGAGGCAAGATTCGAAACTGCGACCCTAGCAGTCGCTCGGTTCCAGACTAAAGCGCCTAGAACCGCTCGGCCACACCGGCCGGCTTCGTTCATCAAAACGATGACTAAACCTGACGGAAATTTGTCGAAGAAAGCAGAAAGTACACCTACTCCGTCACAGCAGTGTGTGAATTATCTCACAACGATTATCTGGCAGAAGAGGACCATATCATCGCCACCATCACCACCGCCTTCTTCAACCGCTTCGCAGCCGCAGTAAGACATGCTCCAGACCCACGAATCAAACAGCCCTCTATTACTTAAACGAAAACAACAGTCTCTCGCAGGTGTGGATAAATCCATCAAACAATATCTTGGAGCCAAAAATAGGAAACTTGCTACTACAGCCAGCGATCCCCACGTCACGAGAACATTTTATCAGTTTCATAAATCGAACCAGCGACGGACGCTCGAATGAGATCGTTCAGGCATAGAGTCTTGCAAGTAACAGACGACATAATGCATTGCGACCAACACAAAGTACACAGCGGACAGGCCCCTACGGTGGCATCCACGCATTCTACTCAGAGTGAGAGATATGGGAGCGACATATCACTGGAGGCGAAGCAGTGACAAGGCTCTTCAACATATTGTGAAGTCGTGTGTGACGTTTTCGATTCCAGCGACACCACCTCGGCATTTGTTTTTGCAGAGCCAACAGCTAAATAATTTTTGTGCATCATTCCATCTGTATATAATCTTTACATTAATATTTTGTTTTCTTTAATAGGCATATACACCTACGTTGTTCATTTTTGTGTAAATACATGTAGAAAAAACGAAATGAAAAATATTGGTACAATGTATTTCGAGACTTGCCTACCTGTTATTAGGGGTCGCTCATCGGGGCTCACACATTCTCTCATGTTTATATCAGTATAATGAATGTAAGGCGTAATCATCCGTGTTATTTCTAGGTAAGCCCCCTTTCTCATCCTGTAGAAAGTGAGGAATTTCAGAATATGATCGCTGCAATTCTTTTGCAGCATCTTGTGACCTACAATTTATATTATTCTCAGTGAAAAGATGAACCCACAACTTTCTCACTTTTCTCCTTCTGTACGAGTGACAATAATAATACCATATTATTATATCATCATCACTAATAGTCACTAGACATTGTACTACTGGGGCCACGGTACACAAAAAAGCGCGCTGCGTACGTCCTTTGCTCACAGCAAACGAAAGTAGTTAATTTTTTGTTCATACCGCAAATATCTTGGCATTAGAGGAGACTCGGGTAGTGGCCTTGTAAATGTGATCGGCTACTCGAGTAGTACAGTCTCCCAGTCTCTTGCTTGCCGGGTAGCTGGAGACCTGATTTGAGTATCCCCGTGTGAATAGGGCCTTAAGGTTTGCAGAGATTTGATAGACCATTTAAATATGGTGTCTGGAAAACAGCTGTTCCAGTTTCTGGGTTAGTCATAACAACTGCTATATCTCTTCACTTAAATATTAGAGGTAGCAAGCTTCATGCTCAGTCTAATATTTTGCTTCTCCTTCATTGCAGAATAAGTAACTCCGTTTATATTAGTGGAATATTTAAAGACGTAACCTGACAATCCAAACACATTTCAAAAACGGTTGTGTATTTATTTGGGAGCGAACATCGAATGTGAAAGTGGAAAACCGGCAGATAGAAACGGATTTTCAGAATCGGTTTTGAAGTGTTTACATGACTAACCAGAAACGGTATTGATAAATCGGTTTACGAAAGCTGGTTTTGAGAGCACATGTAAACGTAGTGGTAGCACAGCCGGTGTTCGGTATGAGTCGTGCACGGTCGTCAGTTGTCAGTCCTGGAAGTCATATAATACCTCAAGAGCTGTAACACTTCCATCTTCGCTACTGCGGAACACCTCTCTTGTGCAGAACAAGCGCTTATAGCTCTTAAGGTATGCATTTTAAGCCTCGTGTTTACTGGACATTTTTTCTTATTTTGGTTCATACTACTACCTCATAAATATGAAAAGCAAAGAGGTTGCAGTAGAAGATATTTATTTCACAGAATCGAAGATCAAGTGCCCATTGCTCTTAAGATAAGCATTGAAGATTCCATTTTTATGAGACTTTGTTTGGAATGCCCGTTCCTGTCGTATCCCTGAACACTGACCATTTGTTACTAAGCAAGAAACCTATTATACGTTCTTAAAGACGCTCTTATGTTATTTGACGTTTTGGGATTCAGTAGTTAGTTGCTAGATGCATATTACTGCAAAATCTGGGGCCGCACAAATGCAATGCTGTTGAGGATTGTTACAGACAAGTTACGCGACGCTAAAAATATATAAATGCAAAAAGTCAAAGCATCGGTTGGCAGTTATCTTTAAGCAATCTGGTGTTTTTCATTTAATGTATGTAGTGGCCCAGATTTGTGTTTTGTAAAATGTAAAACAGTCTCTCATTTACACAATGAAAGTGCAGTGTAAGTGATTGTTTGGCGAGTTCGTTGTAATCCACGGAACGCCGATATTAATTTTCGCGAATCTGGAGCGTGCTACGTAATGAATTACTGTATATTTAATTTAGAAACTTTCGTAGTTCACAGGGGCACGATGAAATCACGTAATATTTTCAGTACTTTCACCGTGCTTAAAAAACGCGCCAATTCTTTGGCGACAGTTCGAATCCCAGGGAATGGAAAGAAAATAAATTGGCAACATGATTGAAGTATGGTATTCCACTTTACAGCGTATGACAACTGTTTTATGGAATCTCATTCGCATAAGAAGTACAGAAAAGAAAATTATTGATACTGTTTCAGAGTTTACTGTTCAGCCTTCGGCATATTATTTATTTTATTTTATTTTTTTCCGGGGGTGGGGGGGAGGAGATACTTCAGCCATTTTGTAAGGACACAAGTTTCAATATTTTATTTCAGCTCAAATATTTCTCAACATTTTACAGTCAAAGCACAGAACAGTTGCTACCACTTAACCTTTGGAAAATACCCTGAGCAACATAATTAATGTTCACTTTTCCGAAACTCAGTGTGTTTCACATACGGCTCAAAGTTGCCTACAATTTTCCTGTGTGATAATGCAAGAGCCTGGCATGCTGCGACGTCACCATCCGGCTCGGATACGATTCAAACAGCAGAATGTCGACATGCCAAGAAAAGGCCCGAGCTCAAAAGGTTGCACGAGGTGTGATGTGGGTTAATGACGTCACACTGACATCAAATTTCACCACAATTCCGCCCAACGCCACACGAACGTGTAAAACGATGTGAAGGTCGTGACACCCAACTAATTCGCATATCACCCTCTATTTTGACGTCTCTGCGATGGAGGTCAGAATCTTGAAGCCAACCGTTGAAATCGTGCGGTTTATTTATAGGTGGCCGCGAAAAACGTTTCAGACACAGTAACACTTAGAATCGACATGAAAAGGCCTCAGAGGGTGGCATAAAGAGCATCATAACAAACACTCTTTCCCTTGAGGCGTCTGTTTCCAGACATTACGCGGTCGAAAGCGACAGAGCGGAGTGCAGTGGGCAGCAGGATGACGTTCTTGACAGTTGCCGGCACCGCTGGCACCCCTTGGACGATTCAACCCATCTCTCAGGAAGTCATGGGCCAGAAGTCCCATTGACCGTGATTGCCGTTCTTTGGATTGCAGTGCGACCTTAATTTTTACTTTGGTGTACAGGGTGGAACCAATAGGGACCGTTCTAAACTACTGGACGAAATTTGTGCACGATCCGAAGCAGCGAAGGATGCTGATGCTTTTATAGCCCTCGTGTTTCGGACCCTCCTGTGGCGTGATCACAGAAGGGTGCGACATTGACACATGCGCGAATAAAACACCCAGCACAGCACCTCCCTCGATGCCATCTGCACGTCTGTGTTGTGCCCTTTTGTAATGTTCCTGTTCAGAGACAACCTACGACGGAGTGCTAGGCACTTGCAGACAGGCACCCCCTTGCCATGCCTCCGATTGCACATGCTGACTAGCAGGTACAAGAGCGCAGCCTGCAGTCATCTACGACTCTCGTCACGGGCTGCTTCCGTACAGGTACGTTTCTAGAGTGCTCAATAAACGTGGGCAGGTGGCACCGAAGGTGTTGCTAAGCTGGGTGATTTTGGAGAGACCCTTCGTGTATATATTTTCAAGTTTGTCTCTGTGTCGCACCTCCCTGTGGTCACGTCACAGGATGGCAGGATGGCAGAAAAAGCATAAGAGCCCTTTGCTGCTTCGGATCGAATTCAAATTTCGTCGAATGGTTTTAAATGGTCCCTAGTGGTTCCACCCTGTACACCAAAGCAAAAATTGCGGTCGCACTGCACTCAGAATGGGTGCAATCGCGTTCAGTGAGGTGCTTGCCCACGTTGTCCTTAGAGAAGGTTGAATCGTCCGTGGGGAGTCAGCAGTATCGAAGGTTGCCAAGAACGTCCTCCTCTTGCTCATCGCACTGCGAACTGTCGTTTTTGACCACGAAATGTGTAGGAATCGACGCCCCAAGGGAAGGCGTTGGTTTCATTGTCAGCCTGTGTGTCACTTCCTGAGTTATTTTTATGTCGATTTTGAGCGGTGGTATGTCTGAAATGTTTTTCTCGGCTACCGATAAGAAAGCAGCGTGATTTCAACGCTGGGTTTTGCAGTTCTGACCTCCATCGCAGAGGTGTCAAAAGAAAGGGTGCAATGTGGGTTGTCAAGGCCTTCCGATCGTGTGATACGTCCATGGCGGCGTTGGAAGGAATTATGGTGAAATTTGGTGTCAGTGCGACACTTTACATAACGTCTGAGCTGTGGCCTTTTTTTCGCGTCTGGCGACGCCTTGGGCGCCGCCAATTTGAGACAATTACGGGGCTCCGAAAATTGACCCGTTAATTATTTTACGCAGTGTATTTAACCATCCTGGAACTTCGGATAACCGATCCACTACTAACTCTGCATCAGTAGGAACAGAGAGGAGAGCTAGACCACCTATTCTATTTTGATTTTTTGCAGTTAGGTTTTTGAACTTTCCAGCGTTGCAGTCGAAATGCGTAGTATAATGAGAATCTGGAAGAGAGTTCTAACATCGAGAAGAAAGTTTGAACGGTACATTTGTTACACTGTCGAGCGGTCTATGGTTGTGCACTTCGTTCTTCTTCAAGTCACTTTCTGTTTCTAATGACAATTTCGGCAGCTGCTGTTGAGCGCTCTTTCAACATGAATTTATAAAATTTAACTGTTGTTGATGCAGCTCTCCATGCTGGTCTATCCTTGTGCAAGTCTCTCCACCACTACGTAACTACTGCGGTCGATACTACCTGAACAAAAATCGCAACATCAAGAGGGAGTTGCGCGACGTAAACGTAAGGTGGTAGGCGTGTTTCTACATTTTAAAGATGATGTCGCCAGTCGCATTAGAGTGGATGACGATGCAAGTCACGTTTGCTTTAAACACACATTGTAACGATCGTGAGAGTTAGTTACTTTCGCTGTCTGCTTGTTATTGCCTGTGTAACAACTAATATATTGATAAATGGATGAGATTAATATGTTGCTACGAAAAGAGCCCTGCAATACTTTTTAGGGATGCTGTGCTGTGACTTTCTTTGGATCAATAATTTTCAACAAAACAAAATATATTATGTTCTTACTATTCTGGATCTGGCTTTCTATAAAGGGAACATTGTTTCGTTACTGTAACTCCCCATAAAGTTCAACATATCTTTCTTACTTTACAGTTACTAAAAAGGTTACTGAAAATTATTTCGTTATCAATACTGATGTTACAGTACGCAATGTTTGTTCAGCATCAAAATTTTGCAGTGGATTTTTGTTAACAGTAAACACCAATAAGTACCACGAGAACATGAGACTATTATCAGAGAAAAAATAATTTTTACTGTAACGTTTGCCAGATCAGAACTACGCACAGCAAGATTTCTTTTATGTCATGAAGGTAAATTATCCTTTTGCACTGTTAATAATATATCATCCGCAGCCCGCGTCCACCCGTAAAACACATCATAAAATCTGCTGCTCTGTCCTGCAATCCCGAAAGCTGAAAGAAATAATTTTAGTTCACTATTACCTGTCCGCTTCTTTGCGGTATGATTGGTTTCATTTAATGCAGTTTGAATGCGCCGCGGCAGCGGCTCGTTCGTTCGTAGCGCAGCTCTGCACCACGAATAATATTTAAATAGCTGAAGATTTCTTAAAAGGATGGGATAAAATACCAGGCAAGCTTATTACAAATCATAATGCAAGTTTTCACTAAGTAACTCTATTCAAAACATTTAGACAGATAATTCTTACACACCTTTACAAATCAATGCCCAATGGCGTCCTTCTCTCAATCTTGACAAAAGAATGCTACACAAGTAGCGTCACAATTTATACTCGGTATGATATATTTAAATCTTTGTTTGATATTTAATAAGTATCGTCTGTGGCGGTTTCAGTACTCGCCGACACAGATATTATCTTTTAAAAAATCGGTACATAATTCTATACAAGTATAAAACATGACACATAATGGTTTCTCTTTATTACATAAAGTTCACACAATCATTGTCAATGCATAAATAAAATCACAATTATCCAGTTCAATTATTTTTTTCTTTTTTACCACATTTAATATGTGTTTTGCCAGGAGATGTTACATTACCTTTGTAGGGGTAATTTCACTACATAAAGGAAAACACTTGTGTGGAATTTATATTGTGAACGACCACCTTTAGTGTACCGCACAAACACACTTGATACATACGTTAACGCGGGAAAACCTTTGAGAGTGGATGTGGTTAGTCAACAATACCTTTAAGGTGACAAAGAAGCCGTTATCAATACCTCACTGAGTTTGAACGAGGTGGTATAACAGGGCTACCAGAAGCTGAGCATTCCTTCTGCGATATTGTAGAAAGACTTGGCAGGAATGTAGCCACTGTATACAGGGTGTTACAAAAAGGTACGGCCAAACTTTCACGAAACATTCCTCAATCACAAACAAAGAAAATATGTTATGTGGACATGTGTCCGGAAACGCTTACTTTCCATGTTAGAGCTCATTTTATTACTTCTCTTCAAATCACATTAATCATGGAATGGAAATACACAGCAACAGAACGTACCAGCGTGACTTCAAACACTTTGTTACAGGAAATGTTCAAAATGTCCTACTTTAGCGAGGATACATGCATCCACCCTCCGTCGCATGGAATCCCTGATACGCTGATGCAGCCCTGGAGAATGGCGTATTGTATCACAGCCGTCCACAATACGAGAACGAAGAGTGTCTACATTTGGTACCGGGGTTGCGTAGACAAGAGCTTTCAAATGCCCCCATAAATGAAAGTGAAGAGGGCTGAGGTCAGGAGAGCGTGGAGGCCATGGAATTGGTCCGCCTCTACCAATCCATCGGTCACCGAATCTGTTGTTGAGAAGCGTACGAACAAATGGTTCAAATGGCTCTGAGCACTATGGGACTTAACATCTATGGTCATCAGTCCCCTAGAACTTAGAACCACTTAAACCTAACTAACCTAAGGACAGCACACAACACCCAGCCATCAGCGTACGAACACTTCGACTGAAATGTGCAGGAGCTCCATCGTGCATGAACCACATGTTGTGTCGTACTGGTAAAGGCACATGTTCAAGCAGCACAGGTAGAGTAACCCGTACGAAATCATGATAACGTGCTCCATTGAGCGTAGGTGGAAGAACATGGGGCCCAATCAAGACAACACCAACAGTGCCTGCCCAAACGTTCACAGAAAATCTGTGTTGATGACGTGATTGCACAATTGCGTGCGGATTCTCGTCAGCCCACACATGTTGATTGTGAAAATTTACAATTTGATCACGTTGGAATGAAGCCTCATCCGTAAAGAGAACATTTGCACTGAAAAGAGGATTGACACATTGCTGGATGAACCATTCGCAGAAGTGTACCCGTGGAGGCCGTTCAGCTGCTGATAGTGCCTGCACACGCTGTATATGGTACGGAAACAACTGGTTCTCCCGTAGCACTCTCCATACAGTGACGTGGTCAACGTTACCTTGTACAGCAGCAACTTCTCTGACGCTAACACTAGGGTTATCGTCAACTGCACGAAGAATTGCCTCGTCCATTGCAGGTGTCCTCGTCGTTCTAGGTCTTCCCCAATCGCGAGTCATATGCTGGAATGTTCCGTGCTCCCTAAGGCGCCAATCAATTGCTTCGAACGTCTTCCTGTCGGGACACCTTCGTTCTGGAAATCTGTCTCGATACAAACGCACCGCGCCACGGCTATTGCCCCGTGCTAATCCATACATCAAATGGGCATCTGCCAACTCCGCATTTGTAAACATTGCACTGACTGCAAAACCACGGTCGTTATGAACACTAACCTGTTGATGCTACGTACTGATGTGCTTGATGCTAGTACTGTAGAACAATGAGTCGCATGTCAACACAAGCACCGAAGTCAACATTACCTTCCTTCAATTGGGCCAACTGGCGGTGAATCGAGGAAGTACAGTACATACTGACGAAACTAAAATGAGCTCTAACATGGAAATTAAGCGTTTCCGGACACATGTCCACATAACATCTTTTCTATATTTGTGTGTGATGAATGTTTCCTGAAAGTTTGGCCGTACCTTTTTGTAACACCCTGTATGATTGCTGGCAGCGGTGGTCACGAGAATGTACGGTCGCAAGAAGACCGAGCTCCGGAAGGCCACGTGGCACCACCGAGAGGGACGACCATCGTGTTCGGATCGGGAGGGGGGGGGGGGGGGGGGGGGAGAGGAGGTGCTCTGGCGCATCGAACTGCATCTGCAGCAACAGTTGGCACCATAGTGACACAACGTACAAATCAAATCTGTTATTTCAAGGACAGCTCCGAGCCAGATGCCCAGTGGCACGCATTCCAAAACCACCGCCATTTACGATTTCAGTGGTGTCAAGCGAGAGCTCATTGGAGGGCAGGGTGGATGTCTATTGTGCTTTATTATGAAAGTTGTTTCTGCCTCGCTGATTTACATATGTTGGTTAGAAGGAGGACAGTTGAAGGCATGCAACCAACGTGTCTGCGTGCTAGACACACCCAAGGTAGGCGTATACCAGGAGTTGTGGTCTGGGGGTGCGATTTGATTTCGTATGACAGCAGGAGCAATCTCGTAGTTACTTCACGCACCCTAGTGCAAAATTTGTTCGTCAGCCTGGTGATTCGACTTGAGTTGCCATTCATGGACAGCATCCCAACTGGTGAACAGGATAGCGCTCACCCGCATAGCGCCGTTGTAGCCCAACATGCTCTACAAAGTACCGACTTGTTGCCTTGGCCTTCTCGATCACCTGATCTGTCTCCAGTCGAGCACATATGGGACATCATTGGACGACAACTCGAGCGGCATCTGCAAACAGCATTAACCACCCATTTATTGACCGACCAAGTACAACATGCAGGGATCCACCCCACAGACTGTCATCTGGCACCTGTACAACACTGTTTGCTTGCTTGGAACATTCTGACAGTTAACACTGGTTATTAATGTACCGGCATTTCACATTTGAAATGTCTTATCTCGCGCTTACATTAACCTGTGATCTTGTAATGTTAATCACTTACAAATGTTACCTAGACAAACGCGTTCCTGTAGTTTCATTAATCTACATTAAAAATATTTTGGTGTTGCGATTTTCTTTCCGTCACTGTACATCCATTTGAATCTTCGTACCATATTCAAGCCTTGGTCGCTCTCTACAGTTTTTACCTCCTCATTTCTTGTTCTGTGCCGGCCGAAGTGGCCGAGCGGTTCTAGGCGCAGCCGGCACGGTAACGCAGCGTGTTTGGTCAGAGGGCTAGCTGCCCTCTGTAATAAAAAACCTGAGTTAATGGATCAACAACGAACTGACATGGGTGTCTTTCGATGTCCGCTACAGTCTGGAACCATGCGACCGCTACGGTTGCAGGTTCGAATCCTGCCTCGGGCATGGATGTGTGTGATGTCACTAGATTAGTTACGTTTAAGTAGTTATAAGTTCTAGGGGACTGATGACCTCAGAAGTTAAGTCCCATAGTGCTCAGAACCATTTTTTTCTTGTTCTGTACACCCGTCTAACCTTCAGCATTATTTTACAGCACCATATTTCAAAAACTTCTATTCGCCTCTTGTCTGACCTGCAAATCGTCCACATCTCATTTCATTCAAGGCTACTCTACAAACAAAACTCTAGTATGTCTTGTGCACTGCATTTTGCGCTTTCCCTTGGAGTGATAATCTGAGGGGGTTTCATTAATTTTCGATGCCTCTGAAATCAACTGTGGAACTGGTTTCTTATATGTTAAAGAAAGGTAAGGCTACTTTTCGTGTGTAATATTCCTTTGGGCTGCTAGCAGCACTGTTGTCTCAATATTATTCATTGTGGCCGCAGACGTCGGTAAGCTTCCGTGATTAGTGAATGACGAAGACGAAATAGCTTTGAGATTTCGCGACAACTGAGAAGACACTAAACCTTACATTTTTGGTACAAATTAAATGATCAGTTTTGAGACGAGCCATGCCATAAGAATTAAATTTTACAGGTGACAAAAAAAATTATTCATTCGTAGCCTACTTGATACTTAATATGGTAAGCGTGATTCATCAGTAACTGCAAAGTAAAACCTTTCGCGTTATTAAAATTTTTATGGATGTGACTCATTTTTGGAATTTATAGATCTAAAATTATATCCTTTTGTGATTAATTTTTTTTAGTCTCCAAAATGATCTATAAGTTAGGAAATAAAGCAGTAAAAAACTAGAAAAGATATTTTTATTTATACAGGCATAGCAATAACATTAGATTGATAGATGCTGAAAAACGTGTGTAACAAAAAATAATCAGAAGCGAGAATACAGTGGGTTATAAACAAAAATAATCAGTCATAAAAATTCTTTCGCTAATCTTGCTCGAAAGTGATAATGCAGAGAACTAATTCTAAGCGCACACGTTCTCGCATATGGCATTCTGTGAAACCAAACAATGTTGTAGAAAGCGCTGCGTTTACCTATCGTCGATTAGCTAAGAAGACTGACGGGCAATTTGCTTCGACAACAATTGGGAAATGCCTCGTAGCCAACATTAACACATCGAAGAAGGCAATAAAGAAAGTCAGCACAGCACACCAAGAGCAGTTTTCTGCCGCCTTCTTTTGACACTCGGTGTAACAGCGTGCTCACTGTTATGACAGCGTTTGACGCTTATTTCGTGAGATATTTGGCCCGGTCACGATCAATGGACCATCCTGAATATTCAGAGTTATATATTCCTGACGTTGTATCAGTGTGTGGACAGCCTGCAATAGTGCAGATTTTGAAGACACCTACAAATGCCAAGACTAATAGTAAAGCATTACTGGATTTAGATAACACTAATTTGCCAAGGCAAAGCATAACATTCAAAGTTGGCAACATAGCCTTGCCCAAACAGATTATCCAAATCTAATAAATGCTTTACTAGCAATCTTGACCTTTGAAAATTTCTTCAAAGTCCACATTTAGAGTTGTTGTTTCAGTTCTTGGTCTGAAGAATGATCTGATGCTGTTCTTTTCGCTAACGTATCCTGTGCAGGTCTCTTCATCTCTGCATTATTACTACAATGTGTATCCATTTGAACCTCTTAAGATTTTGTCTCCCAGTATAATTTTTGCCCTACATACTACCCTTCATTACAAAAGGAATAAATCTTTCATGCCTCAGCATATGTCATATCAACCAATCACTTTTTCAGTTAATTTATGCCATAAACCTTGTAATGTCATCCTAAAATTCAGTACATCTGATCTACTCATGTAATCTCAAGTATTCTTATGTAACATCCCAAGGCTTCTATTTGGTTCTTCTCTGTATTGTTCAGCACCTATGTTCCACTTCAATTCTGAGCTACACTCTACGCATACACCTTCACAAAATACTTCCAAAAACTTAGATTTATGTTTGACATTAGCATATTTCACTTTTTCAGGAAAGATTTTCTCAGTTTTGTCATTGTCCATTATTTTGCTGCCCAAATAGCAAAACCTGTCTACTATTGTTAACATCTCTTTTGCAAATCTAGTTTAGTGTCTCATTTCCAAATCTAATCCCCCAGTGTCACATGACATAATTTGGCTATGCTTGGTCAGCCTCATTTTACTTCTGTTGACTTTCATCTTATAACCTCGCATAAGACAGTATCTAACCCACTCAACTGATCTTTTAAGCCATTTGCTATACTAATAGAGGCTGATAACCTCAGCAGTTCGGTCCCTTAGGAACTTACCTACCTATAATAATAGAATTACATTGCCATTAGCAAATCTTATAACTTTTTATTTCTTCCCCCTAAAATTTAATTCCTTTTCCCAATTTCCCCTTAGTTTCCTGCACTGCTTCCTCTGTGCACAAACTGATTAACGTGACATATTGTTACACTCCTCAACTACCACCTTTCTTTCATGTCCCTTGCCGGCCGCTGTGACCGAGCAGTTCTAGGTGCTTCAGTCTGGAACCGCGCAACTGCTACAGTCGCAGGTTCGAATCCTGCCTCGGGCATGGCTGTGTGTGATGTCCTTAGGTTAGTTAGGTTTAAGTAGTTCTAAATTCTAGGGGACTGATGACCTCAGATGTTAAGTCCCATAGTGCTTAGAGCCATTTGAACCATTTTTCATGTCCCTCAACTCCAATAACTGCAAAAAGAGGAAGGAATATTATGGATTTAGTTCCACCTTGATGGCAAGAACATTAGAGATAGAGCATGTGACTGGAGAGGGGAAGGTTGGAGAAGGAAATTGGTGTGCCCTTTCAAAGCACCCATCCCAGTATTTGTCTTAAGTAACTAGGACAATCGAGTAAAATGTAAATCTAAATGCCCTGGTGTGGATTTGAACTACTGTCCTGCCAAGTTCGCATCCAATATCATACCACCATGCCACTTTGCTTGATTTATCTTGTTTCTGTGAAAGTTGTAGACAACCTTTTGCCCCCTGTGTTTTGCACAAGGTAATATCAGAATTTCAAAAAGCTTGTTCCTGTCACTACTGTTAAAAGTTTTTTAAGTGATCTTCTCCCACCAGATCAACTTCTAAATAATTTGTGCTATAGTCCAAGTCATGGACAGATGGCTGTCCTAGTGGATGTGTTTTATCTGTATGTACCCCAGAAAATACTGATGCTGTTCAAGCAACAGTGATCAGGAGTCCATATCATTTGGTTCAAAAGAGTGCCTCAGCATTGGAACTGAGATCTTGGAACATGCTCAGAATACTCTGTGGCCTTCAGTTTCATCCTTACAAGCTTCAGATTGTTCAAGAACTAAAACCTAATAATTCTGTATTGCTCGTATAATTTTGTGGAAACCTGTTGGTTAAAATCAGTAAGGTGCTAACTTCACTGAAAATTTTTGGGTATCGGCTGAAGCCTATTTTCAACTAAGCGGATACATGAAAAGTTTGCCTGCATATCTGAAAAGGTAGTGTAGATTGCTGACTTGTAGAGGACCTAGAATTTTTTTATGGTACTACCAAGGATTTTTCCATGGTGGGAGGACTGTTAAGGGGTGCACTCAGCCTTGTGATGTCAATTGAGGAGCTACTTGAATGAGAAGTAGCAGCTGACACATCTGGCAAATAGACAAAATGGCCAGGAGAACTTTCTTTCACATGACACTTCACTGCAGAAGGTGACATGGCTGCTAATTGTCATCCCTTAGTCTTCAAGGCCTGGACGAGGAGTTTGGATACATGACTAAGCACAACATATTTTACTGGTCATAAACAGATCTTGCCACACTTCAATAGTGTCCGTGACAGTGCTAAGGTTACTGTGCAGCAACACATCATGTCGTGGGATGGTAGGTCTTTAGATCTTTGAAGATGGAGAAGGCTCTGCAGTCGTTGTGATGTATCAACATTATGTCAACATTGCTAAGTGATATGACATGGAATGAGTATGTGAGTACTGTGGTAGGGAAGGCAAATGGTCGACTTCAGTTTATTGGGAGAATTTTAATAAAGTGTGGTTCATCTGTAAAGGAGACCGCATATAGGACACTGGTGTGACCTACCCTTGAGTACTGCTCAAGTGTTTGGGATCTGCACCAGGTTGATTTGAAATAAGGCATTGAGGCATTTCAGAGGCAAGCTGCTAGATTTATTATCAGTAGGTTTGATCAGCATGTAGGTGTTACCGATATACTTCAGGAGCACAAGTGGAAATCCTTGGAAGGGAGAAGGCATTCATTTTAAAGAACACTACTGAGAAAGTTTAGAGAATTGGCGTTTGAAGTTGACTGCAGAATGATTCTACTGTCACCAACACAAAGACAAGATATGAGGAGGAAACAAGTATTTGTAAAGAGTACCCCCTGCCACACCCCGTATGGTGGCTTGCAGAGTATGTATGGAAATGTAGATGTATCCAATTTTGTCTACTTCATTTTCTGTATTTTTCGTTTATTCTCCAAGGTTGTTGGTGTGACAATTTTCAGCACCAAGAATATAAATATTTCTTTTATAAATTGAAACTTGTTTTACTCACAGCGATATAAATGCAACTGAGGCACGAAAGAGACTAGTATAGGAATGCATATTCAAATACAGAGATTTGTAAACAGGCAGAATACAGTGCTGCAGTCGCAATGCCTATATAAGACAACAAGTGTCTGGCACAGTTGATAGATCGGTTATTGCTGAATACCTCTGCGGCCAGAAAAAAATCCTGCAAGAATGGGGCCAATGACATCTGAAGATAATTATTCAATCGACAGAAATGCAACCTTTTCACAAATTGCTGCAGATTTCAATGCTGGGCTATCAACAGGTGCCAACATGCGAACCATTCAATGAAACATCAATGAAATGAGCTTTTGGAGCTGAAGACCTACTTGTGTAGCCTTGATGACTGCACAACACAAAGCTTAATGCCTTGCCTGGGCCTGTCAACACTGAAATTGGACTGTTGATGACTGGAAATATGTTGCCTTGTCGGACGAGTCTCGATTCAAATTGTATCAAGTGGATGGATGTGTACAGGTATGGAGACAACCTCATGAATCCATGGACCCTGCATATCAGCAAGGGACTGTTCCAAGCTGGTGAAGGCTCTGTAATGGTGTGGGGTGTGTGCAATTGGAGGGATATATGACCCCTGGTGCATCTAGATATGACTCTGACAGGTGACATGTATGTAAGCATCCTGTCCGATCACCTGCATTCATTTGTACCCATTGTGTATTCCAATGAACTTGGGCTATTCCAGCAGGACAATGCAACACACCACGCCAAGAATTGCTACTGAGTTACTCCAGGAACACTCTCCTGAGTTTAAACACCAAACTGCCCAGACATGAACATTATTGAGCATATGTGGGACACCTTGCAACAAGCTTTTCAGAAGAGATCTCCACCCCTCTCATACTCTTACGGATTTATGGACAGCCCTGCAGGATTCATGGTGTCAGTTCCCTCCAGCACTACTTCAGACATTAGTCCAGTCCATGCCATTTCCTGTTGCAGCACTTCTGTGTATTCACGGAGGCTCTACACAATATTAGGCAGGTGTACCAGTTTCCTTGGCTCTTCAGTGTAGATTGTGACAAGAAAAATGTGCTTCAATTTATATTTTTTGCCAAATTTTTCCTCCAGTGTCAGCATTATTTCGTTCATCAAAGCCAACTCTCCATACTCTGTAGTATTCCTTTCCCCTGTTTGAGCTAGTAACTGCCCTTGCTCCCCTTGAAACTCTCAATGATGTCTGCTTGTTTTGATATATCCAGTACCCAATTCCATAATTTCCTACACTTTTTAAAGTTACATAAAGAGATGTGAAATAATGTTCCACTATCTCTATTTACTAGATGTAAATATGATTGTAATTTACAGTGATGCTGGTAATTATTTTATGTGTAACCACGTAATCTACCTTGTACCAGTGCGCAGTGCAAACTCCTATTGTAACAGAGGAAGAAAGGACTAGGCATTATTGCCTACAAATGTAGTAATTGCCAGAGAGGCAATTCCTGAATTTCTCTGAAATCTGTTACTGCAAATTAATGGTAATTTTACTTTTACATTTCAGAGTGAAAATACTGTAACAGTGCCAGTAGGCAGTGGGTCAGTGGTGGGTCTTAATGTGACTTCGATTGCAGGAAAGCCATATTACAGTTTCAGGAGAATACCTTATGCTGTACCCCCAGTTGGGAGTCTCAGATTCCAGGTGGGTTACTTTATTTGCAAGAATGTTAATTTTTTATTGTTGTACAGCTTGTTGTGCAGGCTAATTTTTGTTTAACATGTTAAGAATGCTCGTATATCTTTGTTTCACCACAGACATAATAAAATTTAAAAACACACTAGCTAGATACAATTGAGACATGTCTACCACTTAAAAGGTACAAATAATAAATGGGATGAATTCTATTCATTTCTCTTGAGGCATTTTAATTTTTGTTGACCAATTACAACAAAAACAATTCTCAGTTATTGTGGAAAAAGAGTTAAGTGGAAACTCCCAGCTAAATTAGTCAATTATTTTCATTTTTCTGCTACTAGTCAAATTCAGTTACTTTATTTCAAAACATTGAAACACATTTCAAGCATGTTTTGCTTATCATCAGGCGTTTAAGCATACAGCTGTTACTTGAAGATAAAATATCTTAGTCTGACTTAACATAGAACTGTTTTGTTTACTGCTGCTGCAGTGGCTACTGGAGTACAGCTCCATACCAGCAGAAGACAACACTGTACAAGAATTTCTGGCACAGCTGCTACCCCCAAATACGCCAGTAGCCACTCCAGCAGCAGCACAAGTGAACAGAACAGTTCTAGTTAAATTTAGACTAAGGCATTTCATCTTTAAGTAACATCGGTATGCATAAACAACTAACAACGAGTGAAACATGCTTGAAACACATTTCAGTGTGTTAAATTAAATATAAAATAAATATATCTGACAGGTGGCAGAAAAATACAGATCATTATTCCACATAGTCACAGTTCCAGCAATGCTGATAAACAGTGCTGTTTTTCTGGGGTACACTGGGGGATGTGTACCCCTAAATTTTTTCGTCAACAAAGTAAATTTTGTATGATGTTGAGAACTTGGAAGAGTGCCAAAGATTTATTTCATGGACGTAAATTTTTTATTTCATTTTTTTCGTGTTGGTAATTGTAATACAAACGATACCAGTGCAGTTTTTGGTGGGAAAAGCGATGTCATTGACTGTTCAAGCATTTCGAAGCTGTGGCCGATACCATTTTTTTTGTAGTTCGATGTTGATGACGTCATGGCTAAAAGCAGATGGGTGGTATCCCATGCTTCAGCTATAAGTAATTTTCACTGCATTATATCCAATGTCGGAGTAACCTCAAACTTTTGTTTAGAAAAAAAGCACTGCTGATAAAGCTTAGTGCCTTTTTCAATAAAAACAATTTCCTCACAGAAACCCAATGTAGATTTTGAAAATATTATAATACCACGAAAGATGTCACAAAATTTGTGCAAGTCAGCAGCTATCTAGATGAAGGAAAGCATACTGGAGGCACATTTTTAGATCTCTCCAAGACAGTTGACCTTGTTACCCGTACACTTCTCTTGCACATACTGAGTGTGCGCAATATCACACACATAATTTTTGAACCAAAAGAAAGATTTCAAGCTTTCGCAACCTAAGGTTGCTTCATCAGGAAAGAGGGAAGGAGAGGGATAGATGAAAGGATGTGGGTTTTAAGGGAGAGGGTAAGGAGTCATTCCAATCCCGGGAGCGGAAAGACTTACCTTAGGGGGAAAAAAGGACAGGTATACACTCGCACACACACACACACACACATATCCATCCGCACATATACAGACACAGACAGACAGCCAGACAGTGGCAAATCTGCACCATAGATGTCATCTGCATCGTAGAGACGCATCTCTTGCCAACCAAGCGATTCAACGTGTGCAGTTACTCTGCCCAGAGGTTCAACTGCCAAGGCCACCCGGGTGATGGATGTGCAACCTTCATGAAGCAGAGGATTTGCCACTGAACAGTTGAGATGCCAAACTCAGTTGAGATGCCAAACTTGGTATGGTCGAGGCTGCGTGGAGAGAGTTAAAAGTAGGGAATCAAGTACTGGCAGTAGTTTTAGATTATAGATGGTACTAAGAAAACTTCAGTGTACAGGATCTTCAGTGATTGGTAGGCATCAGGCAGTGGTTAGTAGTAGCTGAGGATCTGAATTCCAAATATGGGAACTTAGGTTTCTATTCTACCCCTCCCTTTCTTATTGTTGCTACAGTCCATGACGATGAATTATTTTCACAAGATTCGAGAGGAGTAAGATTTACAATGATGGGTACAGACCAGAAGAATACACTCAGTCATGAGTAGGAATATAGCACAAAATCAATCAGCCACATAAACCAGAGTTTGTAAGGATATGTTGACTCATGAAAGGAGAAAATAATGAAAAAATATTTGGGCCTAAACTTACGATTTGGGGACCGACCCATGAACGCAAACCACACTGGGTACACACCAGCAGAAATGTTTTGACACAACAAAATGCATAAAGTTCATAATCGTATATCAGTAAGCTCAGTCATGTGTAAAGAGTAATTATAGGAAGCATCTATCCTCAATCAATAGTTGCCCTCTCTCCCTGACTACACACATACAGTCGCGATGACCAGGGGTACCCAAAACAGAATTAAGCATGAGTTTGCCCACAACTCAAGTACCAGTGAGATAGAGTAATGCAATACTTAGGGTAAATACAGGTAATCAGACTCATAAATAGCTTTGAATAATGACATAATCGAGTAACTTGAGGACCAAAATAGGTGTGTGAAATCAGAAATGTATACAGCTTGTTATACTGTCTGTACTTGTAAATGTCTTCCACATCATTATTTCAAGTTACATAATGTATTGGGAAGTTAATCCCCCTACTTGAAAAAACATACATTTGTGCGGAATAATGCAATCCATGGCAGTCACGACTTTCCTAAACAAATAGTTTCATGGATTCCTCATATAGAATAATTTCTTGGCTATCAATTTTTAAATTTCAGTCACAACACTGATGTAGTTGACAGATGCTTACCGAGCGAGGTGGCGCAGTGGTTAGACACTGGACTCGCATTCGGGAGGACGACGGTTCAATCCCGCGTCCAGCCATCCTGATTTAGGTTTTCCGTGATTTCCCTAAATCGTTTCAGGCAAATGCCGGGATGGTTCCTTTGAAAGGGCACGGCCGATTTCCTTCCGAATCCTTCCCTAACCCTAGCTTGCGCTCCGTCTCTAATGACCTCGTTGTCGATGGGACGTTAAACACTAACCACCACCACCACAGATGCTTGAGTACATTAGGCAGCGCCTATGGTCTCTTGTAAGTCAACTGGACTGGCAAGGCTGCAGCCATACAGGAGTGTGGGAATGGATCCACCCTCATCTTCCAGTTTCCCGCCTAGATTTCTCATCACACACTCCAACAGATAGGTTACTTCCTGTCTAGCATTCACATAAAAGCCTGCAACATTGTTTTGTGTGTTAAATATGCTATTCAATACCTCTGTCACACACATGACAAACGCTCTGTCAATTTATATTGAAAAAAACAAATATACAGGGATTACATCAGAATGGATTAAAAAGAGTTCACATATGAAACTTCAATAAACAGAGCTAAATGCAATGAAAAAATGAACTAGTAAGGTGATATACAAAGCCATACTAAGATACTATTCCTAATCTTTACATCTACTATGGACATTTCCACAAAATTCCTACTTTACTTGATCTTGTCTCTAAATTGTTCAGACATATCACAAATCAGTCTACCTGTATCAATCAGACAGTTATCTTCCCACTGGTCAATCTTAATTGTAATGTAAGGACACCCAAAATCTGACTCATCTTCTGTGTTGTCAGACACCTCATGCAAAAGATCACTTTCAATTTCATCAAATGCTACATCTACACTGTCTTCACTGGGTTTCATCAACTTAACAGGTATCATAGCATTACTTTGGTTACTCATATTGTTAGGTAAAGATTGAACACAGTGAATAGAATCCATGGCACAACTAACATCAGTTGTTACAGAAGGAACACAAAAACACAAGTCTCGAATCACGTTGTACCAATGTTAGGGTATTATGCATGTCACCGATGAATAAGATGGTGGGTTGAAGCAGAAGTTTTCTCATAGAGGCTTTCTGGTCTCCTTTTGATGTATATGATGATTGATGGTTCTCCTAGAAGTCCTTAATATGTGTGTATTGGGTGTCCCAGGCTGCAACTGCAGTGGTTCAGAGGATCCTATTTTGTAAGTCCTGTAGTTTCATCAGATGGAATTTAGTTTTGACAGTAAGATTATAACTTTTTTAATTAGTTGGAAGTTGGTGAGGTCTCTGTGGATAAGATACTCCAGTACTTTTCCCTAGAAAACAAAGGAGTGAAATTGATCATTAGCTTTGGGGAAGGATGGGGTTCTTATTGAGGTAAAGTAAGATTATAACTTTTCTAATTAGTTGGGAAGAAGCATACTAGAACTAAAATAAATTGTAATAATATACATATTATAAACCTCACTAATTTGAAAAGTATGGTATCTAATAACATCACATCAATTAAAACTCCCAGACCACCAAAGCTGTCAATAGAACCATACACCAATGACATACAAAATTGGCAGGCAGTGAAATAGCATTTTATGCCAATGACACACTGGTCTATAAGAGCAACAGCAACATCACATTCATAGCCAGAAAGCTACAAGGACACTTTGATGAGATCACCAGTTGCTGTACAATCTGGGAGATAAAGATAAACCCAGAGAAGAGTGTAGCATTAAGGTTCACACAAAAAGTGACCCCACCTCCCCATCCAAACTGACAGATTTCTGTGGGTGGCAGAATGCTTGAATCGAGTGACTTGGCAGTCTATTTTGGGATTCACCTAGATAGATGCTTAACTTTTGCTAAGTCATTAAATAGGCCCATAATCAACTTTACGTGCTCCTCAAGGATGGAGGGCTACTGACTGTGACTAGCTATGACTGTAAAAAGCTGTCATCCTTCCAATGATGCTATATGGTTCTGAAGTATGGTCCATGTCAGCAGCTCTCATCTGATGAAACTACAGGACTTACAAAATAGGATTCTCTGAACCACTGCAGTTGCAGCCTGGGACACCCAATACACACATATTAAGGACTTCTAGGAGAACCATCAATCACCATATTCATCAAAAGGAGGTCAGAAAGCCTTTATGAGAAAGCTTCCGCTTCAACCCACCATCTTATTTGTCAGTGACATGCGTAATACCCTGACAATTCAGATTAAAGATCAGTCTCTCATTAACCAGACAATTTAGCATGTAAAATATTACAGAAAAACAGTCATACATAAAACAATAATCCAGACAAACAAAAAACTGCCATTTGCAAACATCATTCACCCAGGCTATAAGTCAAATGGGCAAAGGCCAGTTGTGTTTCTGTGAGATAAATATAGATGCAGACGGACAGTGAAGACTGTAAATTCCTTCATCTACTCTTGGATGGCAGTGTTTGAGGGGAAAACCATGTTAACTACATACATAGGAAAGTAAGCAGAGCTTTGTACTTATTTAACCTCTGTCCAAAATTGTATATAATAAAAATCTAAAAACATCGTAGGCCTACTATGGGACAGTTTTATGTTTTATAAGTTATGGGAGCTGTGGGGATGTCTTCCTGATATGCATTTGAATAGAATATTGTTGCTACAGAAGAGAGTTGTTAGGCTGATACATTGTCTGGGATACAGGGAAACCCACCATGATGCCCTTTCCAGAAATAATTGTCTTGCTATATGCTTGTATATACATAGACTTATCATATTTTTGGAACCCATCAGGGTGACAAACTCAAATGTTATGATGTGCATAATCACAACAGAAGAAATAAGCACAGCTATTACAGACAGAGAACAGAATTTAAAGTACCAGAGCACTCCAGAATGAGACTTTCACTCTGCAGTGGATTGTGCTGCAGAGTGAAAATCTCATTCTGGAAACATCCTCCAGGCTGTGGCTAATACATGTCTCCACAATATCCTTTCTTCCAGGAGTGCTAGTTCTGCAAGGTTCGCAGAAGAGCTTCTTTGAAGTTTGGAAGGTGGGAGACGAGGTACTGGCAGAACTGAAGCTGTGAGGACGGGTCGTGTCATGTTTAGGTAGCTCAATTGGTAGAGCACTTGTCTACAATAGGCAAAGGTCCCGAGTTTGAGTCTTGACCCGGCACTCAGTTTTAATCTGCCAGGAAGTGTCATACCGGAGCACTGTCAATATATCTGTGGCCAATGCAGTATAAAAAATTGCCAGAAGCAATAAGAATATATACCAGGTATCCATTTTAAACAAAATTGAATTTCTTGTAAAAAATGTCTGTATTCATTGAAAGGATTATGTATTAACTGTGTAATAAATATTTGATGTATTGAATCTTTGCACACAAATACAATATGTACTATACCTTTGTAACAAAATGACATTTACAAAAGCCATCATTTGATGACTACACGGAAAAAGAAATATAAATAAAATAAAAAAAAAAAGATTATCATAATGTGCAAAAACTTAATAATATATGGAGATAGAAAAAGCTATTAACTACCACAAAATGCCAAAATGTTGATGATAAGGTTTTATCATCAAAAAGATTAATAAATAAGAAAGGTAGAAATGGTTTAAGTAGCTGGGGCTGTTCTAAGATAAAACTGAAAAGTCATGTTGGCCCTGAGGCTGGGGGGAGAGGCCAGCATGACAAGTCAGGTAAAAAATGGCGGTAGATAAAATTTGAAAGCCTTAAATATTAAAACTGCCAGGAATAACAGTCAGCAAGTTAGATATACAGTAGGAGAAATAGTCCAAAATTAGAAGCACGGGGAGCAGTGACACAGGAAAATGAAGGAGCAAACTGTAGAGAACAAGCCTAAGAAGGGGCAAATGGTAGAAAACAAGGCTAAAAATAAAGACAAGAGAACATGAAAAATATGAAGGTATGGCAAAACAGAGAAAGTCAATTTAAAAAAGAAAATAATTATGGAGGAGAAGTTGATGATAGAAAACTAATTATGGTGTGGGCGAGGGGAGAACAGAATGTATGTTGGCAGAAATAAGGCAACTGGTATAGGTTGAAGACAGAAGGGTGGATGGATGGCAGGAACAATGAATTTGCTTTGAGCAAATTATGAGATGTTGCTTATTGTGGTAAGAAGAAGTCATCCTATTAGCCAGGTAGGCACCACAATTATGACTACTATATTCAACAGTGTGCATCACAACAATTACTTGAGAATAAATGTGTAACTAATGGGGAGATATTATAGTGCTCAGAGCCATTTGTAACTAATGGGGAGATATTGAATAGAATTTGGGGGGGGGGGGGGGGGGTGGAGGGGGGGGGGGGGGGGGGAAAGAGGAATTTGTGGCACAGCTTGACTAGAAGAAGGGATCAGTTGGTAGGGCATGTTCTTTGGCATCAAGGGATCACCAATTTAGTATTGGTTCTTTTTTTTAGTCATCAGTCTACTGACTAGTTTCATGCGGTCCGCCACGAATTCCTTTCCTGTGCTAACCTCTTCATCTCAGAGTAGCACTTGCAACCTACGTCCTCAATTATTTGCTTGACGTATTCCAATCTCTGTCTTCCTCTACAGTTTTTGCCCTCTACAGCTCCCTCTAGTACCATGGAAGTCATTCCCTCATGTCTTAGCAGATGTCCTATCATCCTGTCCCTTCTCCTTATTAGTGTTTTCCACATATTCCTTTCCTCTCCGATTCTGCATAGAACCTCCTCATTCCTTACCTTATCAGTCCACCTAATTTTCAACATTTGTCTACAGCACCACATCTCAAATGCTTCAATTCTCTTCTGTTCCGGTTTTCCCACAGTCCATGTTTCACTACCATACAATGCTGTACTCCAGACGTACATCCTAAGAAATTTCTTCATCAAATTAAGGCCGGTATTTGATATTAGTCGACTTCTCTTGGCCAGAAATGCCTTCTTTGCCATAGCGAGTCTGCTTTTGATGTCCTCCTTGCTCTGTCCGTCATTGGTTATTTTACTGCATAGGTAGCAGAATTCCTTAACTTCACTGACTTCGTGACCATCAATCCTGATGTTAAGTTTCTCGCTGTTCTCATTTCTGCTACTTCTCATTACCTTCATCTTTCTCCGATTTACTCTCAAACCATACTGTGTACTCATTAGACTGTTCATTCCGTTCAGCAGATCATTTAATTCTTCTTCACTTTCACTC
Source organism: Schistocerca piceifrons (assembly GCF_021461385.2). Classification (NCBI taxonomy): domain Eukaryota; kingdom Metazoa; phylum Arthropoda; class Insecta; order Orthoptera; family Acrididae; genus Schistocerca; species Schistocerca piceifrons. Next base: position 138,458,941 of record NC_060141.1, on the reverse strand, counting down.
AGGATAGCAATGTCATCAGCGAATCGTATCATTGATATCCTTTAACCTTGTATTTTAATTCCACTCCTGAACCTTTCTTTTATTTCCATCATTGCTTCCTTGATGTACAGATTGAAGAGTAGGGGCGAAAGGCTACAGCCTTGTCTTACACCCTTCTTAATACGAGCACTTCGTTCTTGATCGTCCACTCTTACTATTCCCTCTTGGTTGTTGTACATATTGTATATGACCCGTCTCTCCCTATAGCTTACCCCTACTTTTTTCAGAATCTCGAACAGCTTGCACCATTCTATATTGTCGAACACTTTTTCCAGTGTCTTGATTTTTCTTTAGCGTTGCTTCCATTATTAGCTGTAACGTCAGAATTGCCTCTCTCATCCCTTTACTTTTCCTAAAGCCAAACTGATCTTCACCTAGCGCATTCTCAATTTTCTTTTCCATTCTTCTGTATATTATTCCTGCAAGCAGCTTCGATGCATGAGCTGTTAAGCTGATTGTGCGATAATTCTCGCACTTGTCAGCTCTTGCCGTCTTCGGAATTGTGTGGATGATGCTTTTCCGAAAGTCAGATGGTATGTCGGCAGACTCATATATTCTACACACCAACGTGAATAGTCGTTTTGTTGCCACTTCCCCCAATGATTTTAGAAATTCTGATGGAATGTTATCTATCCCTTCTGCCTTATTTGACCGTAAGTCCTCCAAAGCTCTTTTAAATTCCGATTCTAATACTGGATCCCCTATTTCTTCTAAATCGACTCCTGTTTCTTCTTCTATCACATCAGACAAATCTTCACCCTCATAGAGGCTTTCAATGTATTCTTTCCACCTATCTGCTCTCTCCTCTGCATTTAACAGTGGAATTCCCATTGCACTCTTAATGTTACCACTGTTGCTTTTAATGTCACCAAAGGTTGTTTTGACTTTCCTGTATGCTGAGTCTGTCCTTCCGACAATCATATCTTTTTTGATGTCTTCACATTTTTCCTGCAGCCATTTCGTCTTAGCTTCCCTGCACTTCCTATTTATTTCATTCCTCAGCGACTTGTATTTCTGTATTCCTGATTTTCCCGGAATATGTTTGTACTTCCTCCTTTCATCAATCAACTGAAGTATTTCTTGTGTTACCCATGGTTTCTTCACAGCTACCTTCTGTGTACCTATGTTTTCCTTCCCAACTTCTGTGATGGCCCTTTTTAGAGATGTCCATTCCTCGTCAACTGTGCTGCCTACTGCACTATTCCTTATTGCTGTATCTATAGCATTAGAGAACTTCAAACGTATCTCGTCATTCCTTAGTACTTCCGTATCCCACTTCTTTGTGTATTGATTCTTCCTGACTAATGTCTTGAACTTCAGCCTACTCTTCATCACTACTATATTGTGATCTGAGTCTATATCTGCTCCTGGGTACGCCTTACAATCCAGTATCTGATTTCGGAATCTCTGTCTGACCATGATGTAATCTAATTGAAATCTTCCCATACCTCCTGGCCTTTTCCAAGTATACCTCCTCCTCTTGTGGTTCTTGAACAGGGTATTCGCTATTACTAGCTGAAACTTGTTGCAGAACTCAATTAGTCTTTCTCCTCTTTCATTCCTTGTCCCAAGCCCATATTCCCCTGTAACCTTTTCTTCTACTCCTTCCCCTACAACTGCATACCAGTTGCCCATGACTATTAGATTTTCGTTCCCCTTTACATACTGCATTACCCTTTCAATATCCTCATACACTTTCTCTATCTGTTCATCTTCAGCTTGCCGGAAGTCTTCGGCCGCCAATGCTAATTATTTATCAAAATTTAGGCAGTGGCAGGGATCGAACCCGGGCCCAAAGACATTTTGATTATGAATCAAAGACGCTACCCATAGACCATGGTAGTAGCGTAAAAATCATTGAGGGAGATGAAGAGATGAAAACACTAAGCAGATTCAGAAGGGTGTAGGTTGCAGTAGGTACCTGATATGAAGAAGCTTGCACAGGATAGAGTAACATGGAGAGCTGCATCAAACTAGTCTCTGGACTTAAGACCACATCAACAACAACAAATGTGTTCAGTATGTAATCTCTTGCAGCTTTAGAGATAGAAGGCATTTTTAAATCTTTAACACCAAAGCTGCTATTTATTTAATGGCTGAGTAATTTTGAGCTTTGCCAATTTTGACAAACCACTTATTACATTACAAGTGAAAGGATCAAATGTAGGTAATAGAGGAATCACTAATAATATGGTTCATATGGCAACTACTTATGTATTGTACAACACTTGGTCGAGGGCAGTGTAGTATCAGGATGTGGGCATCCAAGAGTGCATGAAAATTGGTGAAAAGAGAACAACATAAAAAAAGTGGCTGTAGTTTGTTACAGAAATTTACTGTTGTAGTGTAGAAGTGCTGCCTGTGAGGCTATCAAAAAGACTGAGGGACATATTTCTTGAGAGAGGGAAGCACAAGGCACATCTGATAAGGTTGGGAGCTGGTTGCCATGAGAGCAAGTGGTTGGTCCTGGCTCAGCCTCCCCAACCCAGCCCATGCTCTGGCCTGAATGTCATCATTTACAGTTCTCTGATTGGCTGCAGGAGGCTTTTCCAGAACCTTTATCAGCGGCACTCCTCTAAGCGTTACCTCATCACTGTTACTGTGGGAATGGTATACATGTGAGCAAGGTTGGCCATGATATCGGGTGGTAGCCGGTAGTGAGCCAGTCTTGGCTCTTTAGTAGAACACAGTTCAGATGTATGAAGAATAAAGGTGTGGAAAACTAAAATATTGATTAAAATTAAGCTTTTCTCACTCAGTATGTCTGTTCACCTTATGTAGGAGCATGACTGCTTTTAGTATATGTTTGCTGTGGACAGATCTATTTACATCATCACACTTAAATGTATCTTTTATCCAACACAATAAAGAAAAACATATAGAAATGTTGCTTGTAAGAAGAGAGTTGACCGGAAAAAGGAAAAGGTAGCGTATGGAGGAAGAAAATAAATGATGATTTGTACACATAGGCAGATAAGACAACAAAAACAATACACAACAGGTCTGATGCTCATTACAAGACTGAGAATGAGTAGATGATGATGAAAATTTTCAGGTACATAAACCAAGTTAAAGTGAATACTTTAAGAATTGCAGAAATAAATATATGGATAAAGATGGGATTTTATGTAAACCCTTGTCTTATGCTAACCAATCAAGTGCTTTAGCCACTAAGCCACCTTGGTACAGCAGTTCACAGAACTGCATGAATTACCCTGCCTCCCTCCTCAATCCAAAATCTAACGATCATTCCAGTCTATTCTAAATTCCTCCTAACACATGAATGAAATTGCTGAGGCTGTCCATAGTTCCTCAACATCAAACTTAAATGAAGGATCCAGCCTTAAACCCAGGTGCAGGTACTTGTACAAATGAAATGACATAACTTCAGAGACTTTACTGGTCTCATACTGATGGCTTAGTGGTTAATGCATCTGCCTAGTAAGCAGGAGACCCAGCTTTGATTCCTGGCCTTGGATCAAATTTTCACTCGCTGCTTCAGTCTACATACATAAAATCATGTCTGTATGAGACCAGTAAAGTCTTTGAAATTGCATCATTTCATTGGTAAAAGCTGGTATTGATCTGAATTAAATTTTGGATAGACAGTAAAGAGGTTATTCAAACAAAGGCCAACAACTTCAAGGAATTTCAGGCAAAAAAATTGACAAACGCTGAAAATACCTTATCAGAATAAAAGAAGAAAACATCTGTGAATGGATAAGAATTTCTGAGAGGAGACAGACAAGCTATCAACTCAACTGCTCCTTGTGGTTCTTCTGTATGAGAGAGAATGAACCTAGGCAATGGTTTTTATTTTGAATGATGTGAATAAAACTACTGTGAAGTTGTCTTGATCACAGCACAATACAAACAATACAAATATTTCATCACATAGCAGAAATGAGTAAAACTTCAAGATAGTTCCATCTAAACACATTTTTTTCTAAACCACAGACAAGTTTTTGACTTTAAATGCTACCATGGATTCGTTAACCATCTTTTACAGCCACCAATAAAATAGCTAGAAAGTAAATAATAATTGAGTCACCATGGAAATGCATACACATGACCCCCCCCCCCCTTTTTTTTTTTTTTTTTTTTTTTGCTGATCAGTGTGTTTCTTTGTTTAGCTTCCAATTGATACATATTTTGCATCAAGCATCTAATGTAGCCCCCATTTTCTAGACTGGTATACCTGTCAAGTGTACTTGATAGGTGAAATGGAGCAACAAAACCGCGCAGGCAAGCATGGCAGTAGGACCATCTGAGGAGAAATGAAATATGATTTTTTTCTATGTAAAAGGTCAGACTGGACTACATGTTCAAGTTGCCCATGCAAGTTTCAAGACTATGGCTATGAGATGTTGGAAAGAGCATTGTGGTTTGGTTTTAATTGTGCTAATTTGTAGTACAGTTAGTCATATCCTTTTGTTTTGAGTTAGTGTGTTCATTTGAAAACGAGGCAAATCATTAAGGAACACCACCACTGAACAATTCATTGAACTTTATGGATCAGAACATTTTTTTTAATTAAAAAGGAAGTAGTGCCACAGTTGAGGAAACCAAGATGCTACTTCCATAAAATTGATGAAAAAAAGCAAGTAAAAAGCCTACCATGGTTAATATGTAATCTTCAGTTGAAACCATGGTTACAGCTGAAGTTGAACACCTCTCAGGAGTACCATAGCATACATGGATTGGAGCCATATTTAGTGGAGGTATACATTTCCAGGTAAATCTGTTCAGATAGAAGTGAGAGGCAAACCAGAAAATGTGTAGAACCCTTTAGGATGGCACTGTATCAAGGTGAAGATGGCATAATTGCCAAGGTCTCTGATGTGGTACATAATGTATCAATTTGAATTTTAATTCACAGCCATTTCAGTAGCGGCATTTGATGATTCATAACCTGTATGTGCTGAACATAATAATTATGGCAGTAAACAGGAACAAAACGCTTAATAAATAAATACACGATCACAGCACTAGAGGTAGAGAGAGACCCCACATCATATCTCATAGAACAATATGGCCTGGGATACAAAAGGACTGCTGTCAATGGTCTCTTGCATGCGTGAATTGTCAAAGCTTACTAGGCAGATGCATTAACCACTAAGCCATCAGTATGAGACCAGTAAAGTCTCTGAAATTATGTCATTTCATTTGTACAAGTACCTGCACCTGGGTTTAAGGCTGGATCCTTCATTTAAGTTTGATGCTGAGGGACTATGGGCAGCCTCAGCAATTCCATTCACTTGTTAGAAGGAATTTAGAGTAGACTGGAATGATAGTGAGAATTTGGATTGAGGAGGGAGGCAGGGTAATTCATGCAGTTCTGTGAACTGCTGTACCAAGGTGGCTTAGTGGCTAAAGCACTTGATTGGTTAGCATAAGACAAGGGTTTACATAAAATCCCATCTTTATCCATATATTTATTTCTGCAATTCTTAAAGTGTTCACTTTAACTTGGTTTATGTATCTGAAAATTTTCATCGTTATCTACTTATTCTCAGTCTTGTAATGAGCATCAGACCTGTTGTGTATTGTTTTTGTTGTCTTATCTGCTATGTGTACAAATCATCATTTATTTTCTTCCTCCATACGCTACCTTTTCATTTTTCCGGTCAACTCTTTTCTTACAAGCAACATTTCCATATGTTTTTCTTTATTGTGTTGGATAAAAGATACATTTAAGTGTGATAATGTAAATAGATCTGTCCACAGCAAACATATACTAAAAGCAGTAATGCTCCTATGTATGGAGAACAGACATACTGAGTGAGAAAATAAATTCCGTCTGATTGAACTGCTTCAGAGAGCATTTGTCATTTCAGAGAGCATTTGTCATTGTTCTGATGGAAGGTGGAAGTCAGAGGTTTGTGGTCTGTGTAGATTGTGAATATTCTTGCCTCCAGCTGCATTCGGAAATATTTCACAGATGTGCAGATTGCCAACATTTCCCAGTAGTATGTGCTCCATTGTTACTAAGCTGGAGACAGTTTCTGAGAGTATTTTGAGAGTAGAAAGCAAGGAGCTGCCAGGCCTCACTGCAGTGCTGCACCAATGGCTATCTGGCTAGCATTCACCATAAGCACGAGGGTGCATCTAAAGCAGGATGAGTGAGAAGCTTGGCCTCAGTTGTGCTCCTCTTGGCAGCCTTGACGGCATCTGTCATCATCTGCAATCACTGCACAGATACCCTTCCTTTTGTTTTTGGATTGGCCAGAGCTGCTGTAAGTGGTTCTTGAAGTTCTGCAGCGTATGGCAGATGGCAGTGGTAGAAATTGAGCACCCCAAGTAACCTACATAATTCTTTGGCTGTCTCTGGACCAGAAATGTCCAAAATAGAACTTCATTTGGTGTGAATCCATTGAAGAAATAAGGTGGGTCAAAAATGTTATATCTAGTTATCCAAACAAGCGCTTAGAGATGTTCAAAACAATGCCATATGTGTCAGGGTGCTCAAAACTTCCAGTGAGATGCTGCTCATGTTTCTCTGGTGCTGCTGAGAAGACAACTATGTCATCAAAGTATGCAAAACAACATGGTACTCCCCATAACACTGAGTCAATGAATCATTGCCATGTTAGTGTGGCATTTGTCAGGCTGAAAGCCATGACTAAGCTTTCAAACATACAAAAAGGCATTATAATGGCCATCTTTGGAGTGTCTTTCTCACCAACCAGGGTCTGCATGTTTGCTTTGGGACAATCTAGCAAGCTAAATACCTGTTTCCCACACAATGCATGGTTATAGTCTTGTAGCAGACAGAGGCACTGGGTAATGGTCTGCAATCATTCTTGTCTTTAAAGCATGGCGCTAGCAACGTGGATGTCACACACTTTTTTTTTATGGACTAAAAGCAAATGTGATGACCATGATCATTTAGGCAGGCAGATGATCCTCTTGGTTAGAATAGTGTCAAACTCTAACTTAACAGTAACATACTGGTCAGGAGCTAATCGTCTGTGCCTGTATGAAATCGGCGGGACTACCATCGTATCACACTGTACCTGTTGCAGAGCCTCCAGCACCCTCTTGAGAGCAGGGAATTAAGTGAGCAACTTGGCATACCCTTTTCCTGTGGCCTGGGTCACCTTGGCATCATATGAGGCAGCATGACACTGGAACCCAGTGGTGGACAGCCTGGTCACGGTTCCAGTAGCTGAGCATTTTTGACATTGGGCATCAAATGGTAATGCACTGAGAGGCCTGTGCCAATGATAGGCTCTGTCATAAGTACAATTATGAAGCTCCATACCAAAGCAAGCCTCAGTCCCAGGTCCAGTTCCAAGTGCTGCATTCTGTATGTTATGTCACTATAGCAGAGCTGTTAGTGGCTGACAGTTGAAATACAGTGGCCGGACAGTACATATCATCCTGCACTTTGGCAACATATTGATGATCCAAGTGAGTAATTACTAAAACAAAATTTGTGGAATCAGACATCATACCTGCACAAAGGAAGCTCACATCAGTGTCTGCAAATTATAGTGCAGGGTTGTGAGGCCAGAATGGTGATAGCTGTACCCCCAGTCTTGAGATGCAGGTACATCCATCTCTGACATGTTCCTGTTATTTAATGAGACATGATTGAGTGTGTAAAATGTATTCTCACCGACAAATCGTGTCAGGGTCACCACTGTTGTAGGTCTTGCGGTGTGGGAGGCTTGAGACTTTAATTTCATGTTCTTATTGTGGAATAATTTTGTGCAGGTGTCTACTGTATTTAATACATTTTATATCTGTAATTAGAGTGCTTTTAAATTGCAGCAATCACAAGGAAATATGAAAATACAATTAACATAAACTGGAGAAAACAATTCATTGATAGATGCTAAGAGCAAGAATCTCAGAAAGTAGTCAGTAATGGAAAAGTCTAAAATATATCTCTTAAAACCATAGAACATCTGTGACAATATCACGGAGTTGGCTCCTAGTGGCCAGTGCACAAACTCAGTTGATATGTAGGAAGCAACCTGCTTATCATGCGATGACAGCTGAATGACTGCCAGTCGCCACAGCTCCATGTATGCATAAGTTATTAAGATCTTAAATAATTCTTTCATCAGTGTTCATAATTACCCACCTCTTCTTCCCCATCAACCCCATATTATGTTTTGACTGTTTCTGCCTAAGACTTTACTTGGTAGCAGTTCTATTAATTGACTTCCATCACGGAAATGACTAAATTGTGTATTTAAGCAATGGAAAATCTGGATGGAAAATGACAATGACTACCTGCAGACATGTTGAGACCACCACCATCCACTCCAGTCTGGTCACAAACATCACCTATCCTATCATAGGTAGGGCTGTCTGTGAGCATGACAACCAACAATCTGTCTGACTGTATGAATGGCCATCAACAAATTGTTGCCAAGAAACAGCTGGACCACCCAGTTGCTGAACACACTGCTCAACACAACATTCTTCATTTTAATGGTTGCTTCACAGTCTGTGCCCTCTAGATCCCTTCCACTAACACCAGCTTTTCTGTATTGTGCAGGTGGGTATTTACTCTGCAGTATATTCTGTTTTCTTGTAACTCTCCTGGCCTCAACCTTCGTTAGTCATTGCACTACACCTACATATCCCCTTCCATGTTCCTACTCCGGCACTACGCAGTCCTCTAGTCCGCCAAAGCATCCTCAGTCTTTTTACTTCTCTCCATTTCCACCCCCCCTCCCTCTGCCCATAACTGTAGTACTCCCTCTCTACCTCATCCCAGTCAGTCTCTATCTCTCCTTGTATGCTCCCACAAGCAGACTTTACTGTCTCCCACCACCCACTCCTACCCTGCCATCCCTCCCCCTTCCCATCCCAGTCTTCTCCATACCCCCACCACCCGGACTGCTTCACCCATCATGTGGTACTGCTTGCAGTCTGGCCTAGGCAGCCAGAGTCTATTGCTCATGTGTGTCTGCCTCTGTGTGTGTGTGTGTGTGTGTGTGTGTGTGTGTGTGTGTGTGTGTGTGTGTGTGTATTGTCTAATTCTGATGAAGGCCTTTTTGGCAAAAAGTTTACTTGTTTATCAGTCTTTTTGTTTTGCCTGTCTGTAACTCAACATGCCCACTAGTAGTAATCTATCCTTTTCATAATAAATCATGTGTTTGTCACTCTCATCACTGCAATGAAAATTCTGGACCTTGGATGTAGGCCTGCTCGAATTAGTGTGAATTCCTTGATACTAGCCTGATGAGAATAAGGAATCCTATTTACTTTGCTGCTTTATGCAAGTATTCAGAGCTTGTAATGAATACTCTTGTAATGCATTAGCATGTAAATGACTGAAATAATTTTCATTGTGTCAAAATTTTCAGGATCCAGTGCCTTTTGTTTTAAATGAAACAGTAGATGCAACTAAGAGCTCTCCATTTTGCACACAAGAGCTAATTGCTGGAATAACGTATGGACAAGAGGACTGTCTGTATCTCAATGTATATACTCAGAAGGTGAGTGCAAAACAATTCACATATAATACTCTAAACCAGTTTGAGCAGGCAAAGTTGAGGTGTTTTGTGGTAATTCAGACTGCAGAAACTGTTTCATAGGTAAGTCCATTTAAATCAACCAACCACTCATCCATTCATTCATTCATATCCTGTGTTTTGTAAATCCCACTGTCCCACATAGCCTACAGGGATGCGGAATAAGCCATATTATAAATTAACAGACAGAAGCAGTAATTATAAGCTACTTTTGTGATGGATAATAACAAGCAATTTGTGCTAATGTATTGCTCAATGCATCCTCCATGTAGTGCATCTTGTTTTCTCGTATCATTGACAGAGCACTAAAAATAATTTGCTAGTATAAGACCTTAATTCAAGCTAATATAGGAAATCTTAAACAGAGAGCTTAGAAACCTAAATTTTTTGAAAAGCAAAAAAGTAAATAAGAATAATCAGAACAAGCTACTAATTATGTTTATATTCCATCTTAACTAAACGCCAATTTCTGTAAACCCATAAAGCAGGAGAGTCTTTAACAGTGTAGAATGAATTAAGCACTAATAAGGAGAATCAGAAACTTCAGTGTAGTTTGTAAAGGATGATAACAACAAATTATGGCTAGTGGTAATCTGCTCACACTCAAAATTATGGTAGTTAAATCCAGATTACTCTATATAAATTATATGTAAATTAGGTGTAAAACAAGTCCTTTGAAAAACACCTGTGCTTCTCCTCTTATGCTGTTCAGTTGCTGTTTTATCTAACACATCATTAAAGCATTTATGTATATATTCTGACAAATCCAAAACATGTTTGTTATGAACACTAGTGTAAGTGGAGTTACCAAACTTGAACCCCATACTCTGATAACTTTCAAAGGGACTGGTGAATAAGGCACTCTTTTTACTTTATATTTGAATACCTAGGGACTTAAATTTCCTACCTGATATCTACCAGTAACCTGTTGTAGACTTCAGCACCAGATTATAAGGCTCAATCCTGAACCCTAGATAGAGATGCATTGTCTATATGAGACTTAGTTTCATTTTTAATATTATGGCTGTGGACTGAATAGTTCAACCTGAATTCACACTTGTTGTTAACCACAAATACAATTAGGGAGCAAATTTATTGGCAAGTAAGCTTGTCCTTGACAAGGCATGCACAAGGTGCTCAGTATCAACTTCACCTAACATTCTTATTGCATGCTCATGCAGAATAAATGTACATTTTTAGAAGTTAGCTGCATTGCTCCAGAAGACTATGCTTTTTTTGTATATATGTGTGATGTGTGTGTGTGGGGGAGGGGGGGGGGGGTTGATGCCTACCACAAATTTTTCTCCTGGGCCAAACTTTTCATCTCAGAGTAGCAACTGCAACCATCTTCTATTATTTGCTGGATGTATTCCAGGCTCTGTCTTCCTCTACAGTTTTTAACCTCTACAGCTCCCTCTAGTATCGTGGAATTTATTCTGTGATATCTCAACACATGTCCTATCATCCTGCCCATTCTTCTTGTCAGTGTTTTCAATATATTCCTTTCCTCCCTGTTTCTGCAGAGAACCTCCTCATTCCTGACCTTATCAGTCCACCTCATTTTCCTTCTATAGCCTCACATCTCAAATGCTTTGATTATCTTCTGTTCCAGTTTTCCTATAGTCCATGTTTCACTACCACCCAATGCTGTACTCCAAACATATGTTCTCAGAAATTTCTTCCTCAAATTAAAACATATGTTTGATGTTAGTTGACTTTTCTTGGCCAGGAATATCCTTTTTGTAAGTGGTTGCCCTTTTTTATGTCATCCTTGCTCAAACCATCATGGGTTATAATGCTGCATAGGTAGCAAAATTTGATAACTTCATCCACTCTGTGATCCCCAATTCTGATGTTAAGTCTCTCATTGGTCTCATTTCAGATACTTCTTATTACTTTTGTCTTTCCTCGATTTACTCTTAAGTCCATATTCTGTATGCATTAGACTGTTCATTCCAGTCAACAGCTCCTATGATTCTTCTTCATTTTTACTGAGGATAGCAATGTCATCAGTGAATCTTATCAGTGATGTCATTTCATACAGAAATTTATTCCTAATCTTGAACCTTTACCCTGTTTCCATCATTGCTTCTTTGATGTAGAGGTTGAACAGTAGGGGCAAAAGTCTACATCCCTGTCTTAAACTATTTTAATCTGAGCACTTCATTCTTTGTCTATCAATATGATTAGTCCTTGTTGGTTTTTGTATATACTGTGCATTATCCAAATTTCCCTGTAGCTTACCCCTATTTTTCTCAGAATTTTGAACATCTGGAACAATTTTACGTTGTAGAACACTTTTTCCAGGTCAACAAATCCTATGAACATGTCTTGATTTTTCTTTAGTCTTGCATCTGTTATCAACTGCAACATCAGAGCTGCCTCTCAGGTGCATTTAGCTTTCCTAAAGCCAACCTGATTGTCATCTAATAGATCCTGAGTTTTCTTTTCCATTCTTCTGTATGTTTTTTTGTTAGTAACTGAGATGCATGAGCTGTTAAGCTGAATGTGTGATAATTCTCACACTTGCAGTCTTTGGAATTATGGGGATGGTGTTTTTCTGGAAGTCAGATGGTACATCAACAATGTAGGAAAAGACAGACTGCTTCTTACTATGAAGAAGACGTGTTAAGTTGCAGGCAGGCACATTTAAAAGACACTTACATAAAGCTTTTGCCCACAGCCTCCATCAGCAAAAGAGAAACACACACCATTTGTACACACAAGCAGGACACATGACCACCATCTCCAGTATCTTGGCTCTGAGCACTACGGGACTTAACATCTGAGATCATCAGTCCCCTATAACTTACAACTACTTAAACATAACCAACGTAAGGACATCACACACATCCATGCCCGAGGCAGGATTCAAACCTGTGACTGTAGCAGTCGCGCGGTTCTGGACTGAAGTGCCTAGAACAGCTCGGCCACCGCGGCCGGCTCCAGTATCTTGGGGCGGAATGCAACTATCACTTGATATGGAAGCTGCATTCTGGAAGGAGTGGGGGTGGGGAAGGGATAGTAGTGTATGGGTGGGGAAAGAGATGAATGGTGTCTGGTGGAGTGTGCAGTGACTACAGTGCCAAGTGCAGCATCAGGAGGTTGTGGGGCAGGGAGGTGGGGAAAAAGGAGCAAAAAAGGAGAGGAGCTGTTTATGAGGGAGGAGTGAGATAATTAGTGGAGGCCTTCTGCCAGGTAGTCATTGTGATTCTTGATTCATAGAACAGGTAATATCCATATACAACCTCAAAACAAATCCTAACCTAATCGTCTACCAGTAATGAAAGGTTCCACCACTGTTGTTATGATGGCCTCTGCCAGTTATCTGACTGCTCCACCTATGAACTCTGCCAGAATGATCCCATCCCAGAATCCCAACGCAAGCTCCAATCCCTGCTTAAAGCCTGTGGTAAAGCCATTCCCAGAATCTCTTTCCCTGAAGCCATTTCCCTCCTCAACCCTATGACACCCCACAAACCCACCTTGTACACGCTTCTCAAAATCCACAAACCTAACAATCCTGGAACCCTGTTGTGGCTGGTTGTTGTGGCCCCACTGAAAGAATTTTGGTCCTCATTGACCAACACCTCCAACCAATTGCCCATAATCTAGCCTCCCATGTCAAAGACACTGACCACTTCCTTCACCGACTCTCACCATCCGCACTTCTTTACCTCCTGGATCCCTGTTCGTCACTGTTGATACCACCTTCCTGTACACCAACATCCCTAATGCCCATGGTCTTACCACTGTTGAACACTACCTTTCCCAATGTCCTTCAGACTCCAAACCCACTACCTCATTCTACCTCTTACTATCTTTATTCTAACCCACAACTACTTCTCCTTTGAAGGGAAAATATATAAACAAATCCACAGCACAGCAATGGGCACCTGTATGGCAGCCTTCTCTGATAACCTTTTTATGGGCCATCTAGGAGAGGCCTTCCTAGCCTCCCTAAACACTAGTTTGGTTCAGGTTCATTAATGATATCTTCATAATCTGGACTAAGAGCCAAGACACCCTATCTTTTTTCTTTCATCCTCGACATCTTCTCTCCTAACCACTTCACATGGCCCTCCACTTTCCTAGATGTTGGCCTCCTCCTTTCTAATGGCTCCATCCACACCTCTGTCCACATTAAACTCACCAACCACCAACATTACCTGCATTTCATCAAATCCCTCCCATACAGCCTGGCTACTCAGGGACAGTATATCTGCAGTGACAAGAACCCCCTTGCTCAGTATGCTGAAGGTCTCACAAAGGCCTTCACAGACAGCCACTATTCCCCTGACCTAGTCCACAAACAGATCTCCATACCATTTCACTTCACACTCCCAGTCCTCTCACCACCCTCAAGCACCAGCCACAAAGGAACGTCCTCTTTGTCTCACATTATCACCCTGGAGGCCAGGGCTTTGATTACCTATCATCATGTCCTGAAATGAGGGACATCCTATCCGAGATATTTCCTACCCCTGACAAAGGAGTGTTCTGTCACCCAGTCAACCTCCACAACATCCTAGTCCACAATTATGCTGCTCCCATTAACAACCCCTTTCCACAAGGGTCATATCCCTGTGGAAGACCCAGGTGCAAGACCCGACCAATCCACTCACTCAGCACTTCCTATTCAAGTTCTGTCATCACAGGTTTATCCTATTCTGTCAGGGGCTGGACCACCTGTGAAAGCAGCCATGTCATTTAGCACCTCTGCTGCAAACATTGCACTGCTTTTTATATCTGTATGACTACCAACCAGCTGTCCACCAGGATGAACAGCCACTGTCAAACTGTGGCCAAGGGCAAAGTAGAACATACTGTGGCACAACATGCAGCTGGACATGTCTTACTTGATTTCAATAGCTGCTTCACTGCCCAAGCCATCTTGATTCTTCCCTCCATCACCAGCTTTTCTGAACTGCACAAATAGGAGTTATCCTTACAGCACATTCTGCACTACTGTAATTATCCCGGCCTCAAACTGTGATAACATTCTGTCACCTCACCCTTCACCCAACAGTTTCCACTCCCTCTGTCCTATCATCTCCTCCCTATTCTCATATCCAACCCTGTTTATTTGATGCCCTCTGCCAAGGCACCCACCCATCTTTCCTCACTCCTCTCCTTTTTTGCTCCTTTTTTTCCCACCTCCCTGCCCTGCAACCTCCTGATGCTGCACTTGGCACTGTAGTCACTGCACACTCCACCAGACACCATTCATCTCTTTCCCCACCCATACACTACTATCCCTTCCCCACCCCCCCACTCCTTCCAGAGTGCAGCTTCCATATCAAGTGATAGTTGCATTCCGGCCCAAGATACTGGAGATGGTGGTCATGTGTGCTGCTTGTGTGTACAAATGGTGTGTGTTTCTCTTTTGCTGATGGAGGCTGTGGGCAAAAGCTTATGTAAGTGTCTTTTAATTGTGTTTTTTTACAACTTAATGTGTCTTCTTTATGGTAAATAGCAGTCTGTCTCTTCCTACATTGCTGATATTCCTACCTGGAGTTTCCGTTGTTAGTTGGTACACCGTCAGAGTCATACATCCTACACACTAGCATGACTAGTCATTTTGTTGCTACTTGCCCCAATGATTTTAGAAATTCTGATGGAATGTTAAGTATCTGATATGGCTTATTTGATCTTAAGTCATTCATAGGTCTTTTAAACTATGATTCTAATTCTGGATCCTCTATGTCATTCCTGTCACCTCCTGTTTCTTCTTCTGTTGCATCATCAGACAAGGTGTCCCCTCATAGAGACTTTCAGTGTACTCTTTCCACCTATCCACTCACTCCTCTGCATTTAACAGTGGATCTGTCATTGCACTATTAATGTTACTGCTCTGGCTTTTAATTTCACTGACACTTGTTTTGATTTTTCTTTATGCTGAGTCAGTCTTTCCGACTATCATTTCTTTTTTCATTTCTTCACAATTTTCATGCTGCCATTTTGCCTTACTTCCTCTGCACTTCCTGCTTATTTCATTCCTAAGTGACTTGTATTTCTGCATTCTTGAATTTCTTTTAATATTTTTATACTTCCTTCTTTTGTCGATCAACTGAAGTGTTTCTTCTGTTATTCATGGTTTCTTCGCAGTTAACTTCCTTGTACCTAAATTTTTTCCCACTTCTGTGACTACCAATTTTAGATATGTCCCTCCCTCTTCCACTGAACTGCCTACTGAGCTGTTCACTATTGCAGTATTTACAGCCTCAGAGAACTTCATGCTCATCTCTTCCTTCCATAGTATTTCCATAACTCATTCTATGTGCATTCATTCTTCCTGTCTAGTCTTTTGAACTCCAGCCTACTCTTAATCTTTACTAAATTGTGGTCTGAGTCTATATTTGTTCTTGGGTGTGCTTCATAATCCAATATCTGATTTCAGAATATCTGCCTGGCCATAATGTAATCTAAATGGAATCTTCCTGTATCCCCTGGCATCTTCCAAGTATACCTCCTTCTCTTGTGATTCTTGAACAAAGTGTTTGCTATTCCTTACTGATATTTGATGCAGACCTCAATTAGTCTTCCAACTCTCTCATTCCTACAAGCAATTCCATACTCTTCCATAACCCTTTCTTCTACTCCCTTTCCTACAACCACATTCCAGACATCCATGACTATTAGATTTTCCTGTCCATTTATGTAATGAATTACCTGTTTGATATCCTCATGTAGTTTCTCCACCTCTTCATCCTCTGATAGCAACTTTAGCATATATTGAATTATTGTTATTGTTGTTTGGTTTCAATTCTGAAGAGAACAACCTTATCATTGAACTGTTCACAGTAACTCACTATCAGTCCTGCCTTCCTATTCACAATGAATTCTATTCCATCATGTCCATATTGAGTGGAAGAATACAAAGTACACTAGGAATCTAATTTAGTAGTCAACATTATCAGAGAGGTTTCAAAAAGAAAAGCAGGTAGAACAAAGCTTTTTGGGTAGCCTATCCAAGTGTTGGTACCACTTCTGGTTATTGTCCATATGGGTGCTTAGGACCTTCATACATGGAGTGCTCCTTGATCACTACTTCTGGTACCTGTAAGTCACTTTTATTTGCTGGAAAATGCATAATATATGTCTTTATAAAATTGAAAGTTAAGCTGTTTGGTACAAACCAGGTATAAGCCTGTTCCATTATTCAGTTTTTCTGGACCATGTTTGTTGGTTGACTCTGGCTGGATTTTTCATAGCAGAGTGGCAGATTAGGCCTTGTTCATGGACTTGAAATGTTTTGCTGCATTCATTCTTTGTGTAGCCACAGACATCCAGACATACGTGTTATGCGCTAAACTCTCAACGTGTACTGAATGTGCAGCTAGTATTTTTGTTCACACAAAGGAAATGGAAACACCATCTCAGCACCCCGTATTTTACCTCTAGTTTTTAATTCCAATATTTTTTTTCCCATCCTTTTAGTCAATATTTTACTCCTCAACATTTCTGGACTTAAGCTGACACAGTGGTTACCAATGTGCTATCTTTGACCTCCTACTCTCTCTAATGCACCCCACCCAACTTACCTTCGCCACCGCTTGCCCTCATAACAGGTTGGACCCTCGCATCCAATGGTCTGAGTGACCTGCTCTGCCTTTTTAATGTTCCCCATCCTACACTCCTCTTCCCCCCAAGCAAGGGTCTATTAGTTCCAAAAGTTAGGATAGTGTATGTGCAGTTATGGATACCTGTCAGCAGCACTGAAATTTCACCTACTGAATATAAGTACTGACAAGAATATACAGAATAAGATCATTATCATGCTGCATGCCTTCATTAATTTCGTGGACGTGAAGGTTCAGCTCTTCTAAAGCATACATCTTTATCTATGTACATAATCTGCAAACAACATGAAATGTGTGTTAGAGAATACTTACAATTGTACCACAAGTTAGGGTTTCTCTCCATTCCAGATGCATATGGTGTTGTAGTTCAGTAATAATAATTTTATAACCTCAAAGAATAAAAGTGAGCATTATTTTGGACTGATTTTTTTCTCTTGATAGCTACCTCAAGAAACTGCTAATAAAGATGCCACTGTTTTAGTTTGGATACATGGTGGATCTTTCAAATCTGGTTCTGGAAATGATCTAATGTATGCACCAGACTACATTATGGAGGTAGATGATGTAATACTTGTGACAATCAACTACAGGTTGGCAGCAATTGGTGAGCTTTAGAGATGCAGTTAACATTAACTTCTTTCTGTACTGTAAGGCATGTTATTCAGATTAGAGAAAAATACGTAGCTAAGATTGTTATTACTAGAACAATGCTTGTTGTTGATTAAAAACTCTAGATGATTTTGCCATATATTCTATTCAATTGAACAGAATATAAGAAACTGAAGATTCATATACTATGTCCATTCATAAATGAGAAAGGAAAACATCATTTTGATTTTTATATGTGCATTATGTAAATACAAGTGTCAGAGCCTGATGCAGACTAATAGAAATGAATGTTACAGAAGGGGTGTCATCTTCTGGCAGCTTCTAAAATAGAACTAACTGTAGAAAAGCTGTCAGATAACTACTTTTCTTTGATAGGCACTTTATGATAAAATTTTGGTAATAAGTCTCTGCCATAAAATTTCATTAACAGTATTTTCAGCCTCCTGGAAAAAAAACCACCAGTGTATTAACAAAATAAGTAATGTGTTATAGCATTCAGCTTTCTGTGTTCATTTATTTGTTGTGCTGTAATGTAATATCAGCCTTTTGCTTTCAAGATATATTTGCTTACTTGCTGTGTCATCTATTTGAAATTTTAGGTTTTCCTCTAGACTGTCTAATTTCCCCCCTTAAAACAATGAATTTCAGTCCAGGGGGTGGGGAAGATGTGGGGTTGGGGTGAGGGAGGGTTGGGGTGGGGAGCGGATGGGGTAAGGGCTATGCGGCACTGCCCCCCCAGAACTACATCTGTTCTTCTTTAATATCGAAAAGAAAGAAAAATTCTTTGCATATTTACCTGAACATAAGACCACCCTGAATATAAGATGACTGACCTTTTTTTTTTGAGGCTCTTTGAGAATTTAACACATTCTGACTAATCAAAATTACAAACTTTTATTCATGTAAGGGATCTACCTAAAAAGTTAACATTACACCTCTTCTAAATTTATATTATTTTTTTTTATTGCATACATTTTGATAATACATGGAGAAATAACATAAATAAAAAGAAATTGTTTACATTAATTTTTACCTCCACTGTCTTTTTTGTTTACTTAGCCTGTCATCTGTGGTATATGTATTTTCAGTCATCATCATCATCATGGGCATCATCCTTAAAAGGAAAACTGTGAATCTTATTTGTCCATTGTCACAAATATTTGGGTGTTTCTTCTGAATATGTTGTTATTTCTGAGGTTGTGGTTACTGTGGGATATGAGAACACAGCTGTTTTTCTCTGAACACACAGCTGATTTTGCTTATATCCTGACATGATAATGTTACAATGACACTTGCTTCCA
Organism: Schistocerca piceifrons; assembly: GCF_021461385.2. Taxonomy (NCBI): domain Eukaryota; kingdom Metazoa; phylum Arthropoda; class Insecta; order Orthoptera; family Acrididae; genus Schistocerca; species Schistocerca piceifrons. The sequence continues at coordinate 138,439,915 of NC_060141.1, read as the reverse complement.
AACACATCATCTGCCCACTGTTCTCTCATTGGGCCAGCAGCTGACACAACCTCAATTGTTCATTTCATACCTCCCGGTGAGTGTCGACAACACTGCTGCATAAAACATGTAAGTACACCACTGGTGCACATCTAGAATTTCAGTGCTGCCTGCAAACATGTATGTTATTAGTGAGTATTTGTTCAATTTTAAAGTCAGTTTGATTCTGAGTGCAAACAGGTTCAGGAAAACTGCAGTTTAAACATGTTAGGTGTTCATAAAAAGCCAGTGTACACAGAATACCTATCCATCATTGGGTGCATGACGAAATTTCTTCCTGTTCAACACTCCCTTCCCTGAACTCATTGTAGTTCTCAACCCTGCTGGGTACTGTTCCCCTTCCAACTTTCTCTATTGCTGTGCTTGAGAAACAGTGAAACATAGACAGTGCTATCTTCTAGGGTGCAGGTCATATGAACAACAGCAACTAATACAGAAATAAAAAATAGCAATCACTATTCAGTCCAATTCTTAAACTTTCACCCATCCTGCAATGTAGTGGCGTCTGTTGGTACTATCTCCAGAATGGGTCTTTTTGTTGTATTTTGTTATTATGACAACAATCACAGTTTGTTTAGTATCATTTTTTTCATTTGTTAAACGTTTCATTCTGGGTTAATTTTTCGTCTCATTTCATCTGAGAGCCATAATCTTGTTCTAAATCCGATTAAAAAGCTGGTAACAATTTTCTCCAGTATTCTAATTCGTGCACAGAGACCAAAATTCTCATTTACATCACCTTGGTAAATCATTACTTTCTCATAACCAAATAAAATATTGACATTGGTTCAGAATCAAGTAATGTTTTTTGAAGCACAAGATTTTTGCCTTTGAAGTTATCTTTACTTAAAAAGCAGAGTAAATGTATGTGCACAGTATCCATATATTTATGAGAACTTTTATTGCAAGGCTGTTCAGATACAAAAAAGTTTGCAAGTTGATTGAATTTAATGTTATTTCATCCTGTGTTTCTCAAAATTGTCAATTTTTAAGTAGATTGTTAGATTGTTGTAGCAGCTAGTTCATAGTTTCTCACATAGACTGTGTCCCTCTCACATGTCCCTTGCACTAGTCTAATATCATGTGATTGTTCAATGAAGGCTGATTCTGTATTGAGTACTTCAGCGTGTAGGGAAATCTCGAAATATTCAAATGCAAGAATTGTTTGATATGCCCTACCCTTCGGGATTGTTCAAAATAAATTTTTATGAAACCCTTGTAGCCAAGGCTTCATCTATAAATGTAGGACAAGTCATATATTAATCTATTAAAAAATGTAAAAACATTGACCTCAGCAGCAGTAGTTTAATCTGTGAATATAAGATGACCCCATATTTTTTAATGACAATTTTGGGAAAAAGCCTTGTCTTATAATCAGGCAAAATTGGTAGTTGGTATTATAACAGATTAAGAAAACATATTCATTTACTCTAGATAAATTGGTAATGCAAAGAAGAAGAAGAAGAAGTTGAGTGTTGGGATGTAGTTGGCCAGATATCTCCAATTTGCTTCAGATCATACATCAGTCAGTTCCCCAAAGGACATGAATGTCTGTTGCCATTAACGGTAGAGAGTTGCTTACCATATGGGGTAAGGAAATGATTCCTTCCATTTCTCATAGCATTTGTTTATCTAAGATTGGAGTGGAGTCCTGTTTGTTAGAAACAAAGTGTTTGGTTCCCAAACAAGTTATCCCAGTCATGCCTTTACCACAAGTCACATTCAGATTGTTGAAATGCTGTTAGACACCTTCTTGCATTGTTGAAAAAATGGCCCAGTTCCCCTTATATCCTTCACATAGGATCGTATTGGTTGTTATTAGGCACTGTAACTGAACATTGATTTTTCACTGACCTATTATTTTGTCCACTTCTCCTTTCTCCTACCCTGTGATATGAAACCCCAGGCTTTTTATTTCATTATTGGATTTCTCTCCTGCCATTTTTTTTTATTAAAAATCTTGTGTGTAGTACTTGGTTTTTAGAATTTGTTTTTAATGTAGTTTCAATAAGTCTTCTCTTTGATGTACAACAATTTGTTTGCAGGTGATAGTCTCCATTTTCCTCCATTTATGTTTAGATTCAAGCATGTCTGTCTTAAGTTAAAACTGTCTGCTCACATAAACCCTAGGTTGTGGAACTCATTAAAAATATGAAAGTGATGGAGCAAATGGAACTACTTGAGAATTAAGGGAGCCACTTCTTCAGTGTAGTACAAGTGTCTTCTGCCACTTGGTAGGAAAAGTTTTATTTCCTTATGTGATTATACATAATTGTAGAAATTAATTTCATTGAGAGAAAGCAACAGGTAGCATTATAGTAATTTGTTTCCAGAATCAATATGCAGGAGTGAAATTTCCACTCTGCAGCAGAGTGTGCACTGATATGAAATTTCCTGGCAGGTTAAAACTCAAACTCAGGACCTTTGCCTTTTGTGGGCAGGTGCTCTGCTGACTGAGTTACCCCAGAATGACTCATGACCCACCCTCACAGATTTACTTCCACCAGTAACTCATCTCTTAGTTTCCAAACTTCACAGAAGTTCTCTTGTGAAACTTGCAGAACTAGCATTCCTGAAAGAAATAACTTTGCAGAAACATGGTTTAGTCATAGCCTGAGGCTGAAATTCATTCTGGAAACATCCCCCATGCTGTGGCTGAGCCATTTCTCTGCAATATCCTTTCTTCCACGTCTGCTAGTCCTACTAGTTTCACAGGAGAACTTCTGTGAAGTTTGGAAAGTATGACTGAGCTACTCACAGAAATAAAGCTGCGAGGGCAGGTCGTGAAGTCATGATTTTGTAGCTGCATTGGTAGAGCTCTTGCTCACAAAAGCAAAGGACCCAAGCTTGAAACTTGGCCCAGCACACAGTTTTAATCTGCCAAGGAGTTTCATTAATATTCTGTTTTGGATCATGTGCTCTGTAAATGTTTTTCATCACCCCACCCCCTCCCCTTCCATTAAATTCTTTGCAAGTAATCTTACTGAACCATTATTTGTGACTGTGTGAGACAGTGTTGTTTTCTTGTAATTTAAACTTACATTTGGCCAGGTACTACTCTCTTGGCTGTTATTGTTGGATTTTAGTAATGGAACTGCTTCTCCTCCTTCAAGTATGACATTGTAGGCAGTTGTACCATTTAGTGAGGCTTTTGTAATTCGATTATCAGAGTTTTTTAAACTTGAGCTGCATATGAAACCAGTGGGGACTCTCCCCAACTTATTTGATAATTTGTGATCTGGTTTGGAACAGTACAAGCTATCACAGAGCAACAAATTGAAGCCAAGTCCTGTTTATTCTGTATCAGAGTTCCTCCAGTAACAACTGGAGTTCAGAATGTAAACACAAGAAACTGATACATTTATTGGCACACACTTCACAGATCAAATTACAGCTTACTCAGACTGGACCTGGGCTGGTGTTATAACATCAAGTTGAACACATATATTTCAGAATGACACAACACATATAAGATACAGAGTAAGTTGACAAGCAAGACATGTGCACACATTAACATTCAAATGAGCACTGAGTCCCAGTCTAGCGGCCGCTGCTCGGCTGGCCACTTAGGTGGCGCAGCAGCTGCATGGCTGGCAGACAGCGCCGCACGTAGAGGATGCGCATAATTGCGCAGCGGCGCTTTGAATGATCGGCGAGTCACAACACTTTTCCCCCCTTTGAAATTGTTGCACTGGTCCTGATGGAGGTGTCCTGGAGATGGCTAACATCCATAGGCATTGTTTGACTCACTGTAAAGTCTAGAGGAGGAGGCTTTCCGTACGGACGGAAGTGTCCCCAATGATAATGGCTCGAGATGACAAGAGACGTAGGGGTCGAATCTGCTGGGGCCCCATGCACCAATCTGCCCATTGTGGCAAGTCCAGTTGATATAACAGGACACATGGGTGATGTGTCGGCGTCCGTTGGAGGAGGAGGCGAGTAGATTGGCTCTGCATGGGCATGTCTCCTGGTGGCATCCGGTCTTGTGCTGGCATCGCGATGATGGTGAGAGGGCTGCGTTGTGAGTATTGAGATATGCCAAGATCCCGAGCGTCAGGTAGAGCCGAAGGTGGTGTAGTGGCATTCGGAACAGGCGTTGCCGGCACACGAGGCCGAAGCTGGTCCGAATGACGCACTGCAACACCCGTGTCCATCTGGATTTCATACAGGCGTCGGCCACGGTGTTGTAAGAAGTGGCCCGGGCTCCATTTTGGCCGCCTGCCATATCCCCATACCCAGATGAGGTCGTCGGTGGTGAACTGGCCAAGTGAAGGCACCCGCGGCCGTGAGGTGGAAGGCCGCAGAAGATGAAGTAGTGTGCAGGGCTGTCGGCCACGTGAGAGCTCAGCCAGGCTGTGGTCGCCCATGGGGGTGAAATGGTAAGACGCCAGAAACTGGAGAAGCGCATCATCAGTAGCAGAAGAAGTCAGAAGTTTCTGCATCTGAGCCTTAAAAGTGTGGACCAGTCGTTCAGCCTCACCGTTTGATTGTGGATGGAATGGCGGGGCCGTGACATGCATAACGCCGTGACGAGCACAAAAATCCACAAATTCAGAAGAGGCAAATTGCGGACCATTATCAGTAACAAGAGTAGAGGGGAGGTCTTCCAAAGAAAAAATGCGGGCGAGAGCACTTGTGGTTGTCGCGGTGGTAGGCGACGTGCAACGGACAATGAAAGGAAAGTTAGAGTAGACATCAATTACAAGGAGCCAATAAGTACCTAAAAAGGGTCCCGCAAAGTCAGCATGAATGCGCTCCCAGGGCTTCTCAGGTGAAGGCCACGATGACAAAGATGACTTCGGGGCAGCGGCCTGTGACGCACAAGGGCTGCGGGCAGTGACCATGTGTGCTATTTCAGAGTCGATGCCAGGCCAGTACACATGACAGCACGCCAGATTTTTTGTGCGAGACACACCCCAGTGCCATTGGTGAAGGAGGCGCAAGACCGAAGCATGCAAAGACGCAGGTACCACAACACGCGGCGAAGCATTGTCAGTGGAAAGGAGGATAACACCATTTGGCTTAGCAACGAGAACGACAGGAGAAGACCACTCACTGGAAGTGACAGGAAGCAAGACCCCTGAAGTAGTGAGACGATCCAGCTCCCATTTTACCCGATCTCGAAGGGCCACAGGAATGGGACGAGCCCGAAAAAACTTAGGCCAAGCAGTGGGTTTGAGCGTGATATGAGCTTCAAAGTCGTTTGCACGGCCTAACCCAGGAGAAAAAAGGGACGAAAATGTCGTCGACAAGGAAGCAAATTGAGCATAAGGAATAGCATCAGAGACGATATTGACAGAGTCATCTATGGAGAACCCAAAAACGTGAAAGGCATTGAAACCAAAAAGATTTTCTGCGTTACTCTGGTCGACCACAAATATGGGAACAGTGCGAACGACGGATTTGTAAGATACGTCAGCATTAAATTGTCCCAAGAGAGAAATCTTCTGTTTATTGTGTGTCTGTAATTGCTGAATGAAAAGTGACAGGAGTGGAGAACCCAACTAAAGATACACCTGAGAATTAATTATAGTGGCAGCAGAACTGGTATCCACCTGCATGCGAACATTTCGACCAAGGATTTGGACATTGAGGAATAACTTCCCTGAAAGGGAAGAAGTGCAATTGACAGACAACACAGAAGCAGAATCAGCGTCATGTTCATGACCAGGTATGCGGTCAGATTTTCAAACAGATGACTCATGACCTTTCTTTTTGCATTTGTGACACACGGCCCAATGTTAGGGACAATCCTCGCGTGAATGTTTCGTAAAACACCGCGGACATGAAGGAAGTTGCCAGGGGTTTTGCTGCAGTTTCTTAGTGGGTTGTTTACGGTTAGGCCGAGGCTGCACGTGGGAGCGCACTGCGGCCACGTCAGCTGGCGGGGATGCGCCACACGCGTCATCAACAGCGCACAGAGGTTGTATTTCTCCGACATCACCCCACGCCTCTATTTGCGCCCCAGCGGCGTGAGAAATTTCAAAAGACTGCGCAATGGAGAGAACTTCATCTAGAGTCGGATTTTCCAACTGAAGAGCACATTGCCGAACTTCTTTGTCAGGTGCCGACTGGATAATAGCATCCCGTACCATGGAATCGGCATAGGATTCTTTGTTAATGTCAGTAACAAATTGACACTTTCGACTGAGACCGTGAAGTTCAGCAGCCCAAGCACGATAGGATTGAGGCGGCTGTTTTTGACAACAATAAAAGACAACACGAGAGGCTACCACATGCGTTTGCTTTTGAAAAAAGACAGACAGGAGTGAGCACATTTCAGCAAAGGACAAAGATGCAGGATCCTTCAAAGGAGCCAATTGCGACAACAACCGATACATTTGAAGTGAAATCCAGTAAAGGAACAGAGACTTACATGGTTGTTCATCCATGACATGAAATGCCAAGAAGTGCTGTCGAAGATGTTTTTCATAATCAGACCAGTCTTCTGCCATCTTGTCGTAAGGAGGAAAAGGAGGTACAGCCAACGACGAGAAACGCCCCGCATTTGACGCCGTGTCGAAATTGCGAATCGCCGCTGTTAGAAGCGTTTGCTGTTCAAGGAGACTTTGCAATAGTTGCTCGACAGTAGCCATGGAAACCTGTGGGTCAACAGTGAAAAGGAAAAATCCACTACCTCATCGCCAATTGTTATAATGTCAAGTTTAACACATATATTTCAGAATGACACAACACATATGAGTCACAGAGTAAGTTGACAAGCAAGACATGTGCACATGTTAACATCCCAGTCTAGCGGCCGCTGCTCGGCTGGCCGCTTAGGTGGCGCAGCTGCTGCATGGCTGGCAGACAGCGCCGCACGTAGAGGACGCGCGTAATTGTGCGGCGGCGCTTTGAATGATTGGCGAGTCACAACAGCTGGCTAATATGCAGAAGTCTGGCATGGCCTCATCAGAAGATGCTTGTGATTACAAGCATGATCTGGGCAGTGTTGCCACAGTGGTTGATGTGGGCTGGTGTGTTGGCCAGCCTTGATGTAGGTTTAGGCTGTTTTCCACATCCCACTAGGTGAATATGAGGCTGAACCCACATCCTACCTCAGATATGTGCTGTGCAAACATTTAGAAAAAGTTCTCACACTTCCACATGGAACTTACTTTAGACACAGACAGATGGAGTACATTGATTCTTACACTGGCATTTCAACAGGAGAAGCAATCAGACGATCCCTACGCAACAGTGCATCTGGACCACAGTGATTGACTGGTATGGTAAGCAATAGCTTTACAGGAGTGTGTGGCAGATCCTGTCTAAGATTTACTAGCACATTAGCAGTATGGTCAGCCTCTGTACTTTCTCAACCTGTGACTTACCTGCTCTTACCTGCAGTGCATACAGTCATGCGTTATTTGCTACCCTGTGAATTCTCTCTCTGTATAAAGGCATAAAACTAACATGTGGGAATAAAGGTTTGCCACTACTAAAGAAAATACTAAAGTTCTGGTAAAAATCAAGTACTTGGTGGCTATAATTAAACATGTTCTATTTAACACATTATAACACTGAAACTAATTCCACACAAGTACTGAACTTGGTAGCATTAATATCCAGAGTATGGGGTGCATGATTTCCATGCATCACAGCACCATCATCCAGCTCCAACTATGGCCACTAGGTGCTGTGATCAGTCATCATAATTCATAGTCTCACAAACCTGACCAGTTGCAGTGAACTTGTTGATGTGTCAACATGACCTTGAACAAAAGGAGCAGGGCATTATTGGTGAAATTCTATTATCAAAACAACAGTAATGTTGTAGCTGCACTTCGAGAATAATGCCAGTGGAAAGGATTACAGAAGGGTCCTCTTTCTCCACCTGCTGTGTGGAGCATGATGAAGTAGTTCAGATCAACTCGAGAACTGGGTGTTGCTCTGGGGAAGAGGCTGACGACTAGTTGAACCACAGGTGGTTGATGAAATCGCTGTTGCACACAACACTGCATGCAATTCCTGATTATCAGGCTGTGTGCGTGCTGTTTTTATGACAGTTGAACATCCCATGGTCCACTGTAAGGAAGGTGATATCAACCATTCTAAAGTGGTATCTGTACAAGATCCATATCATACGTCAGCTTGCACCACAGGATGCACAACGACATGTTGACTTCAATCTCCAATTTCTCACAAGGATTGAAGTTGATGAGGGCTGGCCCTGGACCATCCTGTGGACAGATGAAGCTCATTGTTCTCTGACAGGCAAGGTGAACACACAGAATTGCCGAGTGTGAGGATCTTCACCCCCAGTCACTGGGCATGAAGTTCCTCTGTTTGGTGAATGTGTCACCATATGATGTGGCTTCATGGCTATGTTCATCATTTGCTCATTCTTTTGTGAAAAGGTTGGCACACAAGGACAAAAGATGCACAGTGTGACTGGCCAGCATTAGTGTGATGTGCTTCACCAGCATGTCATACCTGCCCTACAGGAGACAGATTCATTGAATTCAACAGTTTTCATGCGAGATAGGGTCCCACCGCGTATCACTTGTGATGCTTGGCCAGCATGATCACTTGATCTCACTCCCTGTGATTTCTGGTTGTGGGGCTACCTGAATGACAGGGTTTACCAGGGGAACATTGACATGTGTGCTGATCTGAAGTGCAGCATATCAAGAGAGATAGCGAGCATACGTATGGACATGTTTCATTCTGCTGAGCGGAATGAAATCCTGTGCTTTCAGATTCTTTTGGAGACTGAGGGGTGCCATATTGAGCTGCATTTGTAGCAGTAATGGTACTGGTATGTAATGATATAATTGAAGTTGATGAGGGCTGGCCCTGGACCACCCTGTGTTTCAATTGAATTGATTCTGCATTATTTCTCTTTCCCATGTCCTTGACATTAAGGCAACCAAGTTTTGTCCCCGTACCATAATTGTTTTCTGTGTTGTAACATGTTAAATAGGGAAAATTCAATTATAACAATGTGATATATTCTTGAGGAATGTTGGTCTCTACAAAATCTTCTTACAAAGTTTTCCAAACACCACCGCTTCCATACTGTGTGACTCAGAATCAACTATGATGGTGGACATGTGGTTATGCCCCTCCCTGTGATGGTTTGCCACTGGTGCAACCTCCCATCTGGTTCAGATTTGTAATGAATCTTGACACAGCTTGGTCAATCCCAATTACACTGTCATGAGAATAATGATCTTTTTGCCATACAGGTCTTCCCTACACAATGCCAGGACCTTTCCCAAAGGAACAACACAGAACTACGCAGTTACAGCCCAGTGAAGTCCCACAATTCAAATTAGTAGTGATTGTAACCAACAGGTTATCATCAACTGCTGCTTGACCACAGAAGAGAAGTACACCATCAGCAGCAGGCACAGCAGCTGCATTGCCGTGTGTGATAGCATCCATGTTATTGTGCAGAATAAGCTTTGTGAAGTGAACTACATTTGTCTATGATGGTCATTGTCACAATCCAAATCAAACTTTAATTCAAAGTTATAAAACTGCACAGCCTAGGACAAGTTACTTCACACACTCTTGATTCTGCAAAGCTTATTTATAAGATTTGAACTAGCGACATGATGCCCATCCTTCCCTTTAGCTGCCAGAGCTCCAAGTCCTAACAATGGCATTCCTGCCGCCCTTCCATCTCTCTGTACTGTTGTGACATGAGCCACCATATTTACTGCGAAACCGAATGCTTAACTCATTCTTACTGACTTCCTAGCCCTCAAACTGCAGAATTATAATTATAATTTTTACCAATAGAAATATTTTGTCTTTGCTAGAGCACACTGGTAGGAGCAGTCCACCTTTCCTATTGTGAAAGGCCATCCACTTACAGATATTGCATTTCTTTTTACCCAGCTCTTCTGTGGTTGTGTTACTCTATCTCCTTGATTGTGCAAGTCACTGCGCCCCAGTGCTGACACTCAACTCGGTTCCCTCCAAAATTGTTCGGCACTGCCACCCATGCAGTCCATACTATCTCGCGTCATGCCTTACATCAAACTGATATCTGATTTTCCTCTCTTCATTAAAATCGGTATACCTTCTGTTTCATTCCTCATACAGCTACCTCATCTGCACCTCCAATAAGTGGCTGCTGTTATTTACATATGTTACAGAGTACTAAGATAGAGCATGGTCATTTGTGCTCACCAAAATATCACATCTCAATCAGCTGATGTCACTACACAGAGATACTTGAATTTTTTTGGTTCATAAAAGGTTGTGAAAGCTTATTATTTCACAACCTACTACTGCTGTTGTATATGCTCTTCTGTGAAAGAAAAAATATGACCCCAGAAAGCATATGTGTCTGTAGTAATGGTTAAAACAAAAGTTCCTATTGTGCTATTATCCTATAGAGTTGTTGTCAAAAGGCATGTGCTTCCCACTGTAGTCTGTCCAACAAGATACAGCCACAGGGCCTCTCTATGTCCGTCAGGCATGCTGAACTTTGTGCCATGTAGGTGGACCTTGAGAAATATCTCACATTAAAATATCAGTATAATATGAAGTCTCTGTAAAGAATGTATTTCACGTGCATAAATTATCATTAATAATTTCTCCAGCCACCTGAGAAAATTAAAACACTATTTAGTCTATTAGCACAATTTTAATTTGGTATAACATTTTATTTTCTGTGTTTAAGCCACCATTTCCATTCCCATCATTAGCTTTACTGTAATATGGCATCACCATTTTGCTTTCAAAGTGTATCTGCCAACCTTCTGTATCATCTAGTTAGCATTCAAACTGACATCACACACAGCAGAAATTGCATTACCCTTCAACATTCTTGTTTAGGTGTTGAAAGCTCCTTCTATTTATTTGTTGTTGTTGTTGTGGTCTTCAGTCCTGAGACTGGTTTGATGCAGCTCTCCATGCTACTCTACCCTGTGCAAGCTTTTTCATCTCCCAGTACCTACTGCAACCTACATCCTTCTGAATCTGCTTAGTGTATTCATCTCTTGGTCTCCCTCTACGATTTTTACCCTCCACGCTGCCCTCCAATACTAAATTGGTGATCCCTTGATGCCTCAGAACATGTCCTACCAACCGATCCCTTCTTCTGGTCAAGTTGTGCCACAAACTTCCCTTCTCCCCAATCCTATTCAATACTTCCTCATTAGTTATGTGATCTACCCATCTAATCTTCAGCATTCTTCTGTAGCACCACATTTTGAAAGCTTCTATTCTCTTCTTGTCCAAACTATTTATCGTCCATGTTTCACTTCCATACATGGCTACACTCCATACAAATACTTTCAGAAATGACTTCCTGACACTTAAATCAATACTGGATGTTAACAAATTCCTCTTCTTCAGAAATGCTTTCCTTGCCATTGCCAGCCTACATTTTATATCCTCTCTACTTCGACCATCATCAGTTATTTTGCTCCCCAAATAGCAAAACTCCTTTACTACTTTAAGTGTCTCATTTCCTAATCTAATACCCTCAACATCACCCGATTTAATTCTACTACATTCCATTATCCTCGTTTTGCTTTTGTTGATGTTCATCTTATATCCTCCTTTCAAGACACTGTCCATTCCATTGAACTGCTCTTCCAAGTCCTTTGCTGTCTCTGACAGAATTACAATGTCATCGGTGAACCTCAAAGTTTTTATTTCTTCTCCATGAATTTTAATACCTACTCCGAATTTTTCTTTTTTGTTTCCTTTACTGCTTGCTCAATATACAGATTGAACAACATCGGGGAGAGGCTACAACCCTGACTTACTCCCTTCCCAACCACTGCTTCCCTTTCATGTCCCTCGACTCTTATAACTGCCATCTGGTTTCTGTACAAATTGTAAATAGCCTTTCGCTCCCTGTATTTTACCCCTGCCACCTTTAGAATTTGAAAGAGAGTATTCCAGTCAACATTGTCAAAAGCTTTCTCTAAGTCTACAAATGCTAGAAACGTAGGTTTGCCTTTCCTTAATCTTTCTTCTAAGATAAGTCGTAAGGTCAGTATTGCCTCACGTGTTCCAGTGTTTCTACGGAATCCAAACTGATCTTCCCCGAGGTTGGCTTCTACTAGTTTTTCCATTCGTCTGTAAAGAATTCGTGTTAGTATTTTGCAGCTGTGACTTATTAAGCTGATAGTTCGGTAATTTTCACATCTGTCAACACCTGCTTTCTTTGGGATTGGAATTATTATATTCTTCTTGAAGTCTGAGGGTATTTCGCCTGTTTCATACATCTTGCTCACCAGATGGTAGAGTTTTGTCAGGACTGGCTCTCCCACTGCCGTCAGTAGTTCCAATGGAATATTGTCTACTCCGGGGGCCTTGTTTCGACTCAGGTCTTTCAGTGCTCTGTCAAACTCTTCACGCAGTATCATATCTCCCATTTCATCTTCATCTACATCCTCTTCCATTTCCATAATATTGTCCTCAAGTACATCGCCCTTGTATAGACCCTCTATATACTCCTTCCACCTTTCTGCTTTCCCTTCTTTACTTAGAACTGGGTTTCCATCTGAGCTCTTGATATTCATACAAGTCGTCCTCTTATCTCCAAAGGTCTCTTTAATTTTCCTGTAGGCGGTATCTATCTTACCCCTAGTGAGATAGGCCTCTACATCCTTACATTTGTCCTCTAGCCATCCCTGCTTAGCCATTTTGCACTTCCTGTCGATCTCATTTTTGAGACGTTTGTATTCCTTTTTGCCTGTTTCACTTACTGTATTTTTATATTTTCTCCTTTCATCAATTAAATTCAATATTTCTTCTGTTACCCAAGGATTTCTACTAGCCCTCGTCTTTTTACCTACTTGATCCTCTGCTGCCTTCACTACTTCATCCCTCAAAGCTACCCATTCTTCTTCTACTGTATTTATTTCCCCCATTCCTGTCAATTGCTCCCTTATGCTCTCCCTGAATCTCTGTACAACCTCTGGTTCTTTTAGTTTATCCAGGTCCCATCTCCTTAAATTCCCACCTTTTTGCAGTTTCTTCAGTTTTAATCTACAGGTCATAACCAATAGATTGTGGTCAGAGTCCACATCTGCCCCTGGAAATGTCTTACAATTTAAAACCTGGTTCCTAAATCTCTGTCTTACCATTATATAATCTATCTGATACCTTTTAGTATCTCCAGGGTTCTTCCATGTATATAACCTTCTTTCATGATTCTTAAACCAAGTGTTAGTTATGATTATGTTGTGCTCTGTGCAAAATTTTACCAGGCGGCTTCCTCTTTCATTTCTGTCCCCCAATCCATATTCACCTACTATGTTTCCTTCTCTCCCTTTTCCTACACTTGAATTCCAGTCACCCATGACTATTAAATTTTCGTCCCCCTTCACAATCTGAATAATTTCTTTTATTTCATCATACATTTCTTCAATTTCTTCGTCATCTGCAGAGCTAGTTGGCATATAAACTTGTACTACTGTAGTAGGTGTGGGCTTTGTATCTATCTTGGCCACAATAATGCGTTCACTATGCTGTTTGTAGTAGCTTACCCGCATTCCTATTTTCCTATTCATTATTAAATCTACTCCTGCATTACCTGTATTTGATTTTGTGTTTATAACCCTGTAGTCACCTGACCAGAAGTCTTGTTCCTCCTGCCACCGAACTTGACTAATTCCCACTATATCTAACTTCAACCTATCCATTTCCCTTTTTAAATTTTCTAACCTACCTGTCCGATTAAGGGATCTGACATTCCACGCTCCGATCCGTAGAACGCCAGTTTTCTTTCTCCTGATAACAACATCCTCTTGAGTAGTCCCCGCCCGGAGATCCGAATGGGGGACTATTTTACCTCCGGAATATTTTACCCAAGAGGATGCCGTCATCATGTAATCATACAGTAAAGCTGCATGCCCTCGGGAAAAATTACGGCTGTAGTTTCCCCTTGCTTTCAGCCGTTCGCAGTACCAGCACAGCAAGGCCGTTTTGGTTATTGTTACAAGGCCACATCAGTCAATCATCCAGACTGTTGCCCTTGCAACTACTGAAAAGGCTGCTGCCCCTCTTCAGGAACCACACTTTTGTCTGGCCTCTCAACAGATACCCCTCCGTTGTGGTTGCACCTACGGTACGGCTATCTGTATCGCTGAGGCACGCAAGCCTCCCCACCAACGGCAAGGTCCATGGTTCATGGGGAGGTCTATTTATTTATAGGTTTTCAATTATTTTTGTGAAATTGGTGAAAAGAGTAATCATTAATATTCTTGATTCTGTCTGAGCTACAGCAATTTTGGTTTATGCTGATCTTTAGTTGTTCCAAATGTATTTTGGTTATTCTTTAGGCCTTCTTTTGGAAACAGTTACCTTTTAATGATAGAGTTACCAAATGCATTCAGCTCATTCTGAATGGTCAACCAGTTGATCTTGGCAGCTTTTCATGGAAGAACTTTTTGAAAAAAGATGCATAAATATTCAGTCAGATCTCCATAAAACTTCTAAGTGCTGCAAAGATTGGCAACTTGCTTTAAATGTTCAGAAATGTAAAATTGCACACTTCACAAAACAAAAAAAATGTAGTATCCAATGACTATAACATCGATGAGTCACCGTTGGAATTGGCCAAGCACACAAATACCTGGGGGTAACACTTTGTAGAGGTATGAAATGGAATGATCATGAAAACTCAGTTGTAGATAAAGCAGATGCTAGACTTCAGTTTATTGGTAGAATACTGGGGGAGAGCAGTCAGTCTACAAAGGAGATTACTTACAAATCACTTGTGTGACCAGTTATAGAATATTGCTCAAGTGTGTGGGACCTATGCCAAACAGGGCTAACAGGGGATAATTAATGTATACAGAGAAGGGCAGCATAAATAGTCCCAGGTTTGTTTGATCCATTGGAGGGTATCATACAGATACTGAAGAAATTGAATGGGAAGGTAGATGTAAAATATCTCAAGAAAGTCTATTTACAAAGTTTCAAGAACCAGCTTTAAATGGTGGCTAAGAGTATATCACACTCTTCTATGTATTGTTCATATAGGGATCGTGAGGATAAGATTAGAATAATTACTGCACACACAAAGGCAGTCAAACAATCATTATTCCCATGCTCCTTACATGGATAGCATGGGAAGAAATGTTAACAACTGGTATAATGGGATGTGCCCTCTGCCTTGCACCTCACAGTATATTTTGTAACTGCGACCAGAACGGTCGCAGGTTGTGTGATGGAAAGAGCGGCGAGATCCACCGAGCAGCCCATGAACAACAACAAAAACAAGGGAGGATGGACATGACCAACAAAGAACCTCATAAACAACAACAAGATCAAAACAATAGAGTCACAAGAAAACCTAACTAGACAACCATGTCCACTCGTACACAGAACTAGAAAGTAAATACGCTGTCTAACATGAGGTGATATGTTCAGAGATGCACGCAAGGTTAGACTGGCTGGCTGAGCAAGAGGCAGGCGCTTAAATACATGATCGGGGGAGCCGCTATTGGCTGCTGGGACCACGTTTTCCACAGTGGTGCCCTCACACTAAATGTGGGCCAGGAGGCATGCGCCACCACGGCTTACAGTGTGATGGTGCAGAGACCTATAGGGGTCTTTGTTCTCCATGCTGTCTGGCACAAATTCAAATTCCACAGTGCGTGGTACCAGATCCCTCCCCCCAGAAACTTGGCGTAGGAGCAGAAATGCCCCGGATGGCGCCGAGGTGGGTGGCAGTGAGAAGAAGAGCCGGGCTCATCAACTGCCGTTGGTAGGGAGGAAGAGATGCCCGAGGTATCCATGATGGCCAACCCAGCATCCAGGGTGGTGGAGGGGGCTGCCGATCCATCTGGAGGTGGGGAGGGCCGGCGGCAGGCCTGTGGGGGAGACAGCAACCGGGGGCAGGGGCGGTGAGTTGAGGAGGACCACGTCCATACCAGAAGGAGGTAGGGGAGGAGGCGGCGCTGCGAGTCCCGTGAGGGCACGCGGGTGGAGCTGATTATGATGGAGGTGCTCCAACCCTTTTGACATCTGCACCAATGTCACATGCCGCCCATGGGCCATGACGGCCATGGCGGGCGTCCAACCCACCTTGCACCTGTACCCATGGGCTCACACTGACATACTGTGGCATAACGCTGCGAGGGCCAGGAGTCGGGGTGGGAGGAGGATGGCATCAGCAAATGGAGCAGGGTCTACAGCTGTCGCCCATGAAGGAGCTCTGCCGGACTGTGTCCGTCAAGTGCGATAGGTGCTCAAGAACAGGGTGAGGGCCGACGTGGTTGGAGATGTGTCGACCGCCTTTGTCAACTGTTGTTTAAAAGTGCGGACAAGCCTCTCCGCCATGCCATTGGATGAAGGGTGTAAAGGGGGGCTATGGATATGTTTCATACCATTGGCCTGACAGAAGTCGTGGAAGGAGAACGCCATGAATTGGGGGACATTATCGGAGACCAACGTGTGTGGCAGGCCCTCAATGGCAAGAACCTGGGCCAGGGCCGTGAGTGTAGCCTCCGTGGTGGTGGATGCCATGCGAACATTGTATGGGCGTTTGGAGTAGGCATCAATGATAAGTAACCACATGGACCCCAAAAATGGGCCCACAGAATCGATATGGATGTGATTCCAAGGCTGGCGAAGCACAGGCTGGGATGCAAATGACTGAGAGGGGCTTTCCTGGTGGCATGCAAGGACCAGGCAGTCAATATCACCATCAATGCCGGTCCAATACACGTGCTGAAAAGCCAAAACTTTCATACGGGACACACCCCAGTCCCCGTGGTGTAACAAACTGAGCACCCGAAGCCGCAAATCTGGAGGGATGACCACCCGATGGGCATCCGACTCCATGGCCAACAGAAGGACATCATCAACAACGGAGAGCCTGTGGGACCAGTGGCACCAGAGCCTGAAATCGGACTGCATCTGATGAGTAACATAGGAGGGCCACCTGTGGACCATGTAGTGGAGAACCTGCCGCAAGATAGGGTCGCGGCGGGTAGCTGTGGCAATGTGAGCACCCATGAGAGGCAGACCATCCAGTGCATTCCGGCAGGCAGAATCAATGGGAAAGCAGAGGACCTCCTGTTGGTCAATGGCAGGATTGGGGCCTGCTGGGAGATGTGACACAGCGTCCGCATTAGCATGGTGGGCAGTGGGCTTTTACCAGATGGTGTAAGCGTAATTTCATAAAAACAATGCTCAGTGCTGGAGACATTGAGCCATCTGCTCTGGAAGGTGAGAGTGTGGTCCCAAAAGCGTAACCAAGGGTTTATGGTCCATCAGGATGGTGAACTTTGTCCCAAAAAGATAGGTGTGAAATTTTTGGATGGCAAACATGATCGCCAGGACCTCCTTTTCAATCTGGGAATAGTTCTGATGCACTTTGGGTCAACGTCTTAGAGGCATAAGCGATGGGCTGTTCAGAGCCATCGGCATCCAAATGCATTAGGACGGCCCCATTGCCATATGCCGACACATCAGCCGCCACAACCAAGGGGCGGTCAGGGGGCAAGGGACGGACTGCAGCTTCGCCTTTAAATGGAGAAAAGCCTGGTCACAGGCAGGAGTTCAGTCAAGAGGTACCTCTTTGTAACGAAGTGATTGAGGGGTTGAGCAATGGAGGCAGCCTGGGGCAAGAACTTTACGTAATAAGTAACCTTGCTCAAAAACACCTGGAGTTCAGATAAGTCCTTGGGACGAGGAAGGGCCTCGATGGCCGCGACATTACAATCTGAAGGGCGAATGCCATTTTGCTAAGCCAGTGGCCTAAGTATTCCACTTCTGGTTGAAAAAAACAACACTTATCCAGCTGACAGCGTAACCTGTGGATTGCAGAGCATGAAATAAGGCACTGAGATTTTGCAAATGTTCCTGGCAGGAACGTCTGGTGACCAAGATGTCATCCAGATAGGCTGTGTAAGCTGCTTCAGGAACTGCTGGAAAATGGCTGTCGCCGAAGTGACACCAAAGGGAAGGCATGTTGAGAACCATGTTCTGAGATTCGGCATCTAAGGGTAACTGGTAGTATGCCTCAGCCAGGTCGATCTTTGAAAAATACCCTCCCCTGGCAAGCTTGGTGAGAAGGTCTTCCTGTCGGGGAATGGGGTAAGTGTTGACAAGGGACTGAGCATTGACAGTAGCGCTGAAGTCCCCACACAGCCGAAGGGACCCATTTGGTTTCCTTATGACCACCAATGATGTCACCCAAGCACTGTAAGTCACTGGCTCCAGAACTCCAGCAGCCTGGAGCCGATCAAGTTCCTGCTTGACTGCCAGCTGTAAGGCCATTGGAAGGGGTCGTGCCCGGAAAATGCAAGGCTGCACATCTGGCCGAAGGGTGATGTGCACCTGTAAACTGGAAGCACATTGGAGATCCATTGCAAACAATGACGCAAAAGCGGAACACAGATCGTCCAGGTCCTGAAAAGGAACAGCCTTGGAAATGACCTTAACTTCGTCGGAAATTGAAAAGCCAAACAATTGAAATGCATCCAGGCCAAAAATATTCGAAGCTGACAGTTGGTTGATGACAAGGAGGGTAAGGATCCAGGGAACACACCTGTACATCACCTGGGTGATGAACTGTCCAGAAAGGGGAATGGAACCATCTCCGTAGGCGACCAAATGGCGAGAGGAAGGTGACAGCTCAGGAGAGCCTAGTCGGGTATATGTCGCCATATTAATCAGGGATACAGTGGCCCCAGTATTGACCTAAAAACTGACATCCTCAGTGAAAAGGAGGAGCATGAGGAAAAGATTCTGCGCCGATGGGTCATCCTGTGGGACGACCGATTGCAGAGCATGAATGGTATCTTGGGGCCCAGGAGGGTCAGGAATGGAGCGAGTCGAGTGATTACGACAAACTGATTGGATGTGGCCCTTCTTGTCACACAGCATGCACGTTTTTCAGTGGTGGGGACAATCAGCTCGAGAATATGCGGTAAAGCACTATGGGCAAGACGGAAGTGGGTCGTTGGACCGGTGACAAGGGGTGACTGGAGTCGCCGATGCCATAGAGATCTCGGACAAAGAGGAATCACGATGGTGTTGGCCTCTGTTGGCTGGGTCATGTTGATGTAATGAGGGCGGAACCCGCCGAGATGCATCGATCACCGCCACTTGCGGCTGCACCATGAGATGCTTGTTAGCTGCCTGAGCAATTTCAAATGAGTGGGCAATGCGGAGGATCTCTTTCAAGGGGGAGTTATCAAGTTTCAACGCCACAGTATGGACCTCAGGATCAGGAGCCGGCTGAACCACCACATCCCAGATCAGGGAGTCCACATATGAAGTCTTACACTGCTGATTGGTGCATGTAAAATCGCATTGATGGCTGAGACCCTGTAAGTCCATGACCCAGGAATGATAAGATTGACCAAGCTGTTTATGGTACTGGTGGAACTCCAGCCGAGAGGTGACCACATGGTAATATTGGGAATAATAGTTTGTCAGGCCCACTTCCGTCTTGCCCATAGTGCTTTACCGCACATTCTCGAGCTGATTGTCCCCACCACTGAAAAACGTGTATGCTGTGTGACAAGAAGGGCCACATCCAATCAGTTTGTTGTAATCACTCGACTCGCTCCAGTCCTGCCCCTCCTGGGCTCCAAGATACCATTCTGCTCCTGGAAAGAGAGAGCCACAGGATCGGACAACAGTGCCAACTTGCGGAGAAGAAAGAACGTGTCTGGGGAGGCCCAAGACAAAAGCAATAACTGCTGAAAGGAGTCGTCTGTGACATGAAAAGCCATGAAATGTTGTTTCAGTTGATGTAAGTATGGCTCCCAGTCTTCTTTAGCGTCATTAAATGGCGGGAATGACGTCGGACGTGGGAATGCATTGGACACCCGAGGACTCGGACGCTGTTGTGGTAATGCGTCCCGGGCATCGACTTTGCCCATTAGCAGTCACAGTGACTGCTGTAAGATGTCTATCTGGAGCTGCTGCTGCTGCATGAGCTGTTGCTGTTGCTCCAGCAGACAGACCAACCTTGCCTCCATGCCAACAATGACCACCGTGACGGAAAGCGCAATGGGACCCGTGGAGTGGCCCGATAACAACAACACAAATGGGAGAGAACAGACACAACCAATGAAGGACTTCATGAACAACAACAAGATCAAAACAACAGAGTCACAAGAAAACCTAACTAGACAACCACATCCACTCGTACACAGAACAAGAAAGTAAATACACTGTCTAAGGCGAGGCAATATGTCCAGAGACGCACGCAAGGTTAGACTGACTTGTTGAGTGAGAGGCAGGCACTTAAATACATGATCGGGGGCGTCGCTATTGGCTGCTGGGACCACGTGTTCCACAGTGGTGCCCTCACACTAAATATGGGCCAGGAGGCGCGTACCGCCATGGCTTATGGCGTGATGGTGCAGAGACCTCTAGGGGTCTTTGACCTCCATGCCATCTGGTGCAGGTTCAAATTCCGTGGCACGTGGTACCAGAGAATAGATGCAGATGTAGAGTAGATGTAGGAAGATACTTCTGGATTGATACAATCATAAGCTGGACATGACACATATGTGATAAAATGAAGTGTACTCCTCAATTGCACCAATGTGTGAAGAAGTCCCATATTTAGACATTTGACAGAAGGCAAAATCCATGATGGATCATATCAACCAAGCAGTGATATTCTCCCAGTGCTACTGTAGGAAACACCCCCTCCCTCTGTGTCAACATTGCACTGTCTCCTGTCCCACCTCTCAATAAACAAATCTTGGTTGTAACATCTTGATATAATTATCCTTAATACCTATTTAATGCATTCCTTAACCAATTATAAATAGAAATATACCTTCAATTTCAGGTATGTACACCACTTGTGGGTATTCAGACATGCCTTACAATTAAATCCTACTGACAGGTTAAAACTGTGTGCCAGAGACGTGGACTTAAACCCAGAAGTGGAGCTGTAAGGATGCATTGAGAACTGTTTCTGCGTAGCTTAGCCATTGAGAGCATTTCCCAAATGAGACAAGGTTCTAGTTTTGAGCCTCAGTCTGGCATGCAGATTTAATCTCCCAGGAAGATTCAAAACAGATTCATTCTGGATGCCATACTGAATTACTTTCTATCAATCTGCTGTTTCTTTTTATTGCAGAAGAAATTATTACTTAAGGATTTATTAGAAGACAGCTTCTTTCACTGATTGGAAAATATGAATAATGAGACATATCTCTAATTTCAGGTTACCTAAGCACACAGGACAGTATAATTCCCGGAAACAGAGGTTTTAAAGACCAGGTTTTGGCTCTACAATGGGTGAAGGAGAATATAGCTGCCTTTGGTGGCAATCCTGAACGAGTTACAATATTTGGAGAAAGTGCAGGAAGCACATCGATTACATATCATCTCATGTCTCCCAAATCATCTGGTAATTGATTTCACTTATAATAATATACTATACTTGTGTCAGAGTGTTTTGAAGGAGTTTTTCATGCAGATGTTGCTGTAGCCTGGTAATGATTTAGTGGTATATCCTTAGTGGTACACTTTCTATAATTCAAATAATTATAGGAAACACTGACTAATAAACAATGTAGTGCAAATCCCCACATATTATACAAATAATAATTTAACCTAAGAAGACAGAACTTATAAACTGAAATGTATGGAAATCATTTACTACTCTCATTACTATCCACATAAATCTCTGGATCTAGACTTCTCAGTGGCCATTTTCCTGCAGCATTGCTTGTAGCCGTTGCAAGGTCTTTGCTGTGCTGAGATGATCCAGTAACAGCAAGGTGTGATCTCGGGTACAGGTCATGATATGTGAATATCTCCACCATTATAACATTCATTTGTTGATTCAATATCAAAGTACCCATTCTTACACACACACACACACACACACACACACACACACACACACACATTGCAAAGTTGCTTGCCTTGGTGGAGTGAATTGTACTGGTGCTGCATCTTGCCTCAACAGTTTGAATATGCAGTCATCAGGCTGCATAGTGACTTTAAAGTTGGTAATATGATCCCCTGCCTCCCATTCTAAGAGTTAGGACATAAAAACTCATGTAAATCCTGACCACAGTTGATTAAGTATCTCTGTAACAAAAAAGTGCACAGTTTTACAAACATTAAATTTAAGATCAAAATTATATACTGTTATCTGTGTATCCAGTATTTCAGATAGTTTATAATGCCCTTATTAGAAAAAAATACAATGTCAGCCAGAATATACTTCATAGCTAAACAAATCATAGTATCAACCATATTAAGCAGCTGATTCACTGCTAACGAGTGACCTTTATAATAAAATTTACATAAATGGTTTGCAAAAGTGATTAGTCAGACAAAAAGGTCAGAAAGGCTAGGAGAATTACTACATTCATGTGAAAAATGACCCTAAAATTAATGGGTTGACAATGAATGTATGAAATCCTATATTGTGCATTGTTCCCAAAGCTTTTTGTCTGTTTGACAGCACATGGTTTCTTTTCATGCTGGTGCTGAGTGACCTGCCCTCCTCTTCAAAATTTCCCTAAACTACAATTTTTTTACCCTGGTAATGCTAGGGTAAGTAGTTGTACTTTTAGATGTGTTTATCAGCAGTACTAAAAATTTTACCTCCTGGAGGTAAGTATGGCCAGCCATTCTGTATCATAATTCTATAGTTTCATCAAATAAATATTGACTAGTTTATTACAAGCTCGATTTTTTATTTTGTTTCTTTTAGGACTTTATTCAGATTAAACTGTTCATTACATTCCCCAAATCTGACTACTTGTCAACCCACAATTTCTCCTGCTTAACATAATAGACTCTACAAAGTGTCTCTAGTTCTTTCATAACACATTCTGCTGGGCAGAAACCTGATCTGCAATTTGAAAAGAGAATTTGTCTCATTTTTAAATTTCTAACAACGGTTTGGAAAGTATGATTTGAATTGAGGTTCATTGACAGTATAAGTACATTTGGGTTTAATAATATCTTTGAAAAATGTGACTAATTTCTTCACTGTAATACAGCCACTGGCTTCTATTACTGGGCCCAGGAATACAAATCTCTATAACAAATTTATCACAACCAGAAATTGTCCAAATTTCCCTTTCAAACTTGGCAGTGGCCTACAAAAACAAATGTCAGCTATCTCCTGATATAGTTGCGATGATAGTGTGTACAGAACCCTTATGCTAATTCATGAAACGTATTTGTAGTTACAAATATGGGCAGCTACCAGCTGTAGAATGGAATGATAACAGCAAAAATTTTTGCTGGACTGGGACTCGAACCAGGATTTCTCACTTATCATGAGTGGAAGGAACATTACATCATACTTCTGAGCAACAACAACACTGCAATGCTAGTGGGCTGTAACTTTCTTTTTTGACATATCACATGGACCCATGGACCCATCTGGCCATACAGAATGTTCAGTATTTCTTCAGCTCTGAAGTTACACTTTTTTACCAAAAATGTAGCTGAAATTGATAAGCTGAATGATTCTTCTGTGCCAGCATTGGAGAGTGAAGTGTTTAGTTTCAAGTGTCTTGAATACATATACAGGGGGGTCAGAAACAGTCTAAAAAATTGTGTGTGGCAGGGGAGGTTGAGCTGAGAAATGACTGTTAAGAAAAAAATTCGATACATTGCACCATTTCTGTGTTATTCAACATTGAAGTTAACCAATCAGGTCATCATGCATGCATATTCAAGCAGCCTGTCAGGGACAATGTTGCCAAACATTTACTTCATTCAGTTTCCTGAAACTGAACAAACAACTTTTTTTTGATGTAGCTTAAATTTAACAAGTGGTAACTCGCAGAGAAGCATGTTTAATGTGAACATTAGTTAACCTGAATTTATTTTTGTGGATGCAAATAGTTTGATAAATTATAGAAGAAATGGCTGCTTTGTTATTCAGTATCGGGAGATATCTAGTATCCTGCTTGATGTCTTCTGGCAATGTACTGTAGAATTTTGTACTACAACGTACAACTCCATTCTGTGCCCTGGACTAGGACACACAGAATATGTATGAGATTTATGTTTAATTCTACTACTGTGTTGAGAACTGTTGAGTTCTCCTAATTTCACTCTTGTTATTAACCACAAATGTTCTGAGTGAGTATAATTGCACATAATGATAGGCCTATATTGTTGACGTCAGTCTGTTGTAGAATTATGGAACATGTTTTATGGTCAAGAATTATGACTTGTAGGAGAAAGGAAGTCACCTCTATAAAAACTGACATAGATTCTGCAAACAAGATAGCTTGCAAAACTTAGCTCACTCTGTCACTCCACGAGTATAGCTCTGCATACAATGGTGCTGAGGTTGATTCTGTATTCATTGACTTCAGGAAGACATTTCACACTGTCGTGCAGTGCTGTTTAGAGAGAAAAATATGAGCTTGCCAACAATCACACCAGATCTGCAACTGGGTTCAAGACTTCCTTGCAGAACTCAACACATCACTCTTAACAGAACAAAATTAACAGATGTAAAGGTTATTTCTGGAGTTCCCCAAGTAAATATGATAGGACTGTTACTGTTTACAATGTATATAACTGATCCAGTAGAAAGTGTTGGGAGCTCTTTAAGACTGTTTACATATGATGTGGTTGTCTATAAGAAAGTAGCAATGCCAGAAGGCAGTATCAATTTGCAGATGATCTACAGAGGAGCTACAGGGTCTAGCAGTTGACCAGAAATGTAGATAAATGTAACATATTGTGTGCAGATAGGAAAAGAAATCCACTACTGTACAACTACACTACTGATATTGGTGACAAATTGTTGGAAAGAGTATCAAGCATAAAATATCTTGGACTAAATATCCAGAGTGACCTTATGTGGAATGATCGCATAAAATGAATAGGACAGAAAGCAGACGCCAGACTTACTTTGATAGGAAGAATCTTAAGGAAATGTGACTCGTTCACAAAAGAAGTGACTTACAAGACACTTTTTCAAGCAATTCTTGAGCATTGTTCATCAGTTTGGGACCCTTACCAGGTAGAACTGATAGAAGAAACAAAGAAGATCCAATGAAGAGCAGTGCATTTTATCTTGGGATCATTTTGTCAGCGCTATAACATTACAGAGATGCTCAACAAGCTCCAAGGGCAGAAGCTATAAAGAGGCATTGTGCATCCTGGAGAGGTTTACTATTGAAATTTCAAGAAAGTACTTTTTGTGAAGTGTAGGACTACACATTTCTTTCTCCCATATGTATCCTGTGAAATGACCATGCTGGGACAATTTGAGAAAGTAGAGCTAATACAGAGGCTTACTGATGATCAATCTTCCTATTGCCATTTGTGAGGGGAACAGGGAAGGGGGGTAAGTTAGTGGTACCAAAAGTACCTCCTGCCATACACTATCAGGTGACTTGTGGAGTATTGATGCACACTGATGTCCAAAAATTAAGGCAACAAATGGAAATTTTGCAAGACTGCATTTATTTTGACACAAAACAGTATAAACAGGTGATAGCGTAGCAGAAATGGTATTAAGAATACAGAACATAAACAATTGCAACATGCATAATGCTAGACAAAAATGTTCCTAATTTTTTACAACTTAACTGCTTTGTACACACATGCCGACAACTGGTTAAAGTGCTCAGTATGGGGTGTGACCACCTCTGGCAGCAATGCAGACCTGTGAAGGATGTCATCAATCTCTTGTTGAGGCAATAAGGGCCGTTCTTCCTGCAGAACTGCTCACAACTCTTGTGGAGTGGTTGGTGGATGCTGACATGATGCAACCTGTCTTCCTAGGGCATCCCAGACATGCTGTATGGGATTCAAATCAGGAGAGTGATCAGTCCATGCCATGCATGCAATATCTTCCATTTCCAAGAACATCAACAACATGTGCTCTATGAGATTGAGCATTATCATCCATCAGTATGAAGTCTGGGAATCAGTGTCTTGCAACTACTGCACATGAGGTCCCAAGATATTGTCATGATACCTGACACCATTTAAACCTTGCAGTTTCACCCATACAATTTCACAAAGAGCTGTTTGAGTGGTGAACGTAATCCTTGCCCACACCATTAAGGACCCTCCTCAATATCTGTCTTTTTCCACAATGTTTGGGTCCTGAAACCATCTTTCATCCAGATGCAGATCCATTGAGAATTAATTTCCAGACCAAATCGTGACTCGTTTGTGGAAAGATCATTGGTCCACTGTTCGACTATGCATGTGGCATGTTGATGACTCCACTCTAGACACTCCCTTCCATGAAGATACGTCAGAGGTACACATACAGCAGGTCTCTGACAACAACAGCCACTCTGCTGAAGTCTTCTGTACACTGGTGGCCTCAATACAGGCATCCAGTGGATACTGCAAGGTCAGATGCCAGCTGCTGTGCAGTACTGAAGCAGTACTGTCATGCCCTTACAGCCAAATAATGGTCCTCTCTGTCTCTGATGTCACACATGGTTGGTCCTGCTCTGGCATTCAGGATACAGTTTCAGTCTCTATAAACTGTAGCCACATCCAAGAAACAACAAAACAATCCACATTAAGTCACTGGGACACATCAGCTTACGACTGTCATGCTTCCATTCTTCGTATGGCTCTCCATTGCAGAGAGACTGCCATAATGCTCTGTCTGTAACTGTGTACACAATGATTGTGGGTGCGGGACTACCCAGCAAACAGTACCCTGTTTGGTAGCTGCCCTGACATCATGTCTGTTGACTGGAATGTCATCTTCTGTACAAAACACTATCATACAGACATCTGTTGACAGTTTGCATGATTATATTGTGAGTTAGATAAAGGATGGGGAAATAGCAGTTTGTTTCTTTAATTTTGGACACCATTGTAGATGTAGAGCCAACGGCCTTGCCACAGTGGTAACACCAGTTCTCGTCAAATCACTAAAGTTAAGCACTTTCGGGCTGGGCTAGCACTTGGATGGCTGACCATCCAGTCTGCCAAGCACTGTTGGCAAGCGGGGTGTACTCAGCCCTTGTGAGGCAAACTGAGGAGCTTCTTGATTGAGAAGTAGTGGCTCCGGTCTCATAACCTGACATATGGCTGGGAGAGTGGTGAGCTGACCACATGCCCCTCCATACCCGTGTCCAGTGATGCCCGTGGGCTAAGGATGACATAGCAGCCAGTTGGTACCATTGGGACTTCCAAGGCCTGTTTGGATGGAGTTCAGTTAAGTTTAGTTTTAGTGTAGATGTAGATGTATTGTTACAGAGTGTAAGGATTCCTAATACTCTAAAGATGTTTGATTAATGACTTTACGCAATATTCTTATTGCACCTCTCCATAGACTAAATCATTTTTTGACCGTAGCTGTATTCCAGTAGATTATGCCATAGGACAGAATTGAGTGAAGTGAAAGTACGCAAGCAATCATGTCTGTATGTCATCACTATGAGACAGACTTCTAAGGGCAAAGCAAGGAGAACTGAGCTTTTTGGTTTAGCTGGAGCCCTCTCCACTGAACATAAGCTTTGGTACTCATGAGTCCAGTAGATGTATCCATTTTTAAAAATGTGTGAAAAGATATAAATTCAAATAAGAGGAATCTGACCCATGAGGTATCGCCCTCTATTACCTTCATTAGACAGCAATTAAAATAAAATGTTCTTAACCTGAAGGTGTGAGATTCACCTGCTTTATTTCCTCGTTGATTGTCCTCGGTGTCAACATACTGCTTTGCTATACTGGCTGAAAAATGGGGATGGAAGTTCAACACTGACTACTTTAAATGATGTAGCCAACAGGTGCACATTTGCATTTCACAGTTCCTTACTTTCACTGTTCACAACCCCCAAATATACACATTTAATATGGACAGTTAACTATTGTTTAACTTTCGATAAGCCTCATTAATATGTCGCAGGCAAACATCCACATATTGTTACAATAGTTTACTGTTGAACATTTACGAGCTGTAAAAACCTAACCACACATTTCACAGTCTTTCAAATAAATTGAACAGTCACCATCATTGCTTTAACACATGGCATATTGGTGTAACACTTAATTCACAGTTAAGTTGATGCATTGTTGTTGATCTAACCAATACAGGTTCCGCGTCTGAAACCCAGCCGTGAACTAACTGTGTCAGGACCAAAAATCAGGCCCTTATATATTATCACAATAAAAAGCACTGAAACTACACATTGCTTGATGTTTAATTTACAGAAATCACAATTATAACTTAGCTCATCAAATTAACTGAATACATAAAAAAATTGGGTCTTTTTAACAGTTTCTTCTACTACAACGGTTAAGCCATATTATTTGTTTAAATGATGAAATCAACAGATATAGTTATACAAACAATACTTTCGACAAAACTGTTAATTACTTTGGAATTAATTAAGGGCTGGCTTTGCTAACATGTTTTCGAATAGGGCCAAATAGATCCTTTAAGAATACTATTAATTGTTCCTCCACATGTTTATAATTAGCACAGAACTTATATTTTTTATAAATCAACAATAGAATTTAAGTTACAAAACAATTACTGATTTCACCCTATAACAAAAGATATTAAATAGAAACAGTGAAAATAAATTAGGAACTTGCTGACATACACAAAACTAAGCAGAAAATTAGATCTGGTGCTATTTTCTGTAAAACTTAAGGGCTAACTTTTCTCTTTTATGAAAATGCAGCTTATACTCACGTATGTTAACAGTAATTAGTCAAAAATGGAAAAATGAATTTTAATGAGGTAGATGGCAAAACAAGAGGGGAAGTAAAAAATATCCCAGCGTGCTTCATCACAAAGGGAGACTTTTTTTGCATTCCCAAGCAAACATCTTACCCTTATATCTTCCGGCTACTCCATTGTCATGCCTTCCCACTCTAAACAACTCATTGCCATCCATAAGTAACGTTCAGTCGTCTGCCTGCCTTGTGTCATTTCAAGTGCTCTCTCTTAATTTAATTGGAGCACAAAGTAAATAGTTTATTTTGCATCATCTTAAGGGTGGCATGAAATTCTTCTCTTTAAATTTGGGTGGAACCTTTAGTTGTTACTAGTATTATCAAATGTAAGTAAAAAAAAAAAACAAATAGAGGCAGATTCACTTATACATTACTATATAACTTAGTTGCTACATTACACTGTGTAACACCACCCCACCATGAGGCCATGTAGTGAACATGTTGTCCATATTCTTGAACCAGCACTGTGAGTATAAAGGAGCTAAACAAAGTGCCTTTCCTTCAAAGACTTCCATGAATATGTCAGTTGCTAATGAAGATAGATAACAATGGATTACCATGGTGTCTATCTGTTGGTGGTATTTTCATGGCCATCTGAAGTATGTTGATAACAAACATAAACCAACCAGTTAGTTAATATCTGACAGGATAAGCTCTTGTACAATGTGAACAGTTTTGATTGCAGCCACATTTGCAAATAATGACTTCAAGTTCAAGATGCTCATGATATCCATGGGTAAAATTGTTTCTCCCTTTATGCCCTCTATAAAGAGCATGGAGTTCTTTGCATAAGATTTCTTTTTGGCCCACTAGAAGTCTTAACTTACAGGCCAGATACTTTGCTATGTTGTATGTAGGCGTATTAATCCCATTTATGATTGACCTTATTTTTATATTTTTGGCACTCCATAAATTCTAAGTGGA
Source organism: Schistocerca piceifrons (assembly GCF_021461385.2). Taxonomy (NCBI): domain Eukaryota; kingdom Metazoa; phylum Arthropoda; class Insecta; order Orthoptera; family Acrididae; genus Schistocerca; species Schistocerca piceifrons. Next base: position 138,410,338 of record NC_060141.1, on the reverse strand, counting down.
CTTCAATTCTGGGAATGAGTCCCTTGGCTGTATCAGCATCAATTATTGAGTCCTTGATTAACGTCTGTGTCTTCTGACCTGTCTTAGTCATAGGGTCCACTGGTAGTTCATTGCAGATGGGCTCATTTAATAAATCTGGCCTTTCCTCAAGGCTATGTTTGTGCTTTTTTGAGTTGGGACATAGTAAAATTTGAACAGTTTCTTGCCTAATTTTCTCAGCTTCACTCACAGATGTGCATGAGAATGCTTTGGGATCTGTTCATGTGTGAGGTGAAGTTTAATCACTTAGCCACTGCTTCTGTCATTACATTTCTGACGGCATGAGATGAGAGATTTAACATCCAAGCAAAGCTTATTGTCATGTGTCATCTTTGCTAACTGATCAAATTTCTTCATCTGGTAACTGGCGATAGTTCCACTGGTTGCAAGTGCTTGCAGGTGAGTGATTCTGTTAATGTTATCCCATTCTGCCAATGATTGCGTAACTGATAACAGAAGATGTAGTTGAATGCTGCAGTTGTTTCCTAAGTGGACTGTGAGAGTGGAGAAGTCTACATAGGCAAAACTAGCAAGTCAGTAGCAATACACGTATGGGAGCATGAGTGCCACATTTCAGTTTAGCAGCACAACAAATCTGCAGTGGTTGAGTGCCAGAAATATTCAAACAGAAAATAAAATTCAACAAAACCTGCGTACCTGCCAAGCAGCTGGAATGAGGAAGTGGAAGATCAGTGAGGTCACTGAAGTATTAAAACACCCTAACAACATGAATAGAGGGGATGTAGTTAGGCTTGTGCCAACATGGCTGCCACCCACCAGAGCCCAACGAGCTTCACTAAGTATAGTATCACCTCTTCTAATCTGACAGCCCAGTATGTCTGTGTCGTACTGGGCAATTACGTATATTGGCAGTGTGCCATTGGTTGACTAATGGTTATATGAGTATCATGTCATAACTGTGACATGCGCTCTGTGTGTTGGTTATCCCTTGGTATCAAGTATTGTGACATATCCATGTATGGAACAGAGTTATGGGATTTATATCTTTTTGGTAAGAATAAGCTGTACAGAGAGTTGTTAATGTACAATCAAAAGTCTTTTGCCATTACATGTTAACTGAATGGAAATGAAGCAAGAAGAAGGAGTCAAATAAAAGACCACTGCTGAGACTCAAATCAAATTACATCAGCTACTTACAGTATTTCAGTCATAAAGGTTTCGGTTATGATTGTATGGGCTTAAAAGGAGTGTTTGATGCTTCAACAAGCCTGATACACAGTCAACACCATTTCATGCCTCCACTACAAGAGCTTCCAGCTTCACTATTTGGGCCTGCATTGTACACCGTGGAGTCCCTTTGACCATTGACTAATCTTTGTTCACAGGAAGTGGTACCTCACTCGGACTTTCTGTATAGTCTTGTAAATTATACCATAGATTAATTCTGAACATTTAACTTTAATATAAAACCATTAATAATCAGAGTAACAAGAAATGTAATAAGAAATAACTCATAACTACACAAGACACAAGAGTTACTGGTGAGTAACTGTTGCTACGCGGCACATGGGAAATGAGAATCCATAGCTCACTCACTGATGACTACCAAATACGGCACAAATTGTAGGAGACTATAGAAAACAGCAGATCCCCACTCCCTCCACCTCAGAAAACCTATTACAATAAAGTTTCCCACTCTTTCTACCACCAGAGATCAATTATATCAACATTTTTAAAATTATAATGTAATGTCATACTCAGTAGAGCAGTCATGACAAAATACAGTCACTCTGGACAACAACATACATGATTAGACACAGAGGAAGGCCAAGGCCTCTGTAACTGTGGCTGTGGTTGCAATGTTGGTTTCATCACAAATAGTTATTTACAACATAACATGGACCACACCCAGAAAACTTGGTATCATTTTTCAGTGTTATCTCCTTGCTTTCTATTGTTATGATATGACTGTTTCAACACAAAGTTGTCCTTTGTACTCTGGTAATAATTGTTGCCACAAATGAGTCATGGTCACTGATACCAGTTTGAATACGGACATCCTCAAAGAGGTCAGGTCTATTCATTGCCATTAGATCCAATATATTTCCATCATGAGCTGGGGTTCCTAACTACCTGTTCTAGGTAGTTTTCAGAGAAGGTATTTAGTAAAGTACGATTTTAGTTTCCTTAGTAGAATGGTCAATGTCAATGTCAATGATAGACCTAGGCACAGAGTGGACAGGGACCAGGGGGGACTCAGAGTGTTGTACCAATACTCCTAACCAACAAGTTTGAGGTGCTAGGTGCTGTCTTTCACTGAAACTGAAACTGAGCCAGTGGGACTCACTTCACCTGTTTTGGGAAACTGTTTTTTCTGTTCTCAGGAGGAAGCAAACACAAAAGGGTGCGGGTCTATTAACTGTTGGCAGTTCAAACATATGGTGAATGATGGTAACCCTTGGGGTAATGGCAGCAAGGAACAGGAAAGGACACCAGATGCACCTAATGTGTATGCCTGGGCCCTCATTCAGGATGTTGAAGAGGCTATTCTGGTAGTCATTGAAGGAACAGGGTGCAACCAACTGCAGATTGTGGTGCACATTGGAAAAAATTATGCCTGTCATCTGGGCTCTGAAGTCATATTTGGGTCATTCCAGTGACTGGTAGAGAAGGTTGAAAAGACTAACCTTGCATGTGGAGTTTCAGTGATGCTCACAATTTGCAGCGTTGTCCCCAGAACTGATCATGGCCCTTTGGGTCTGAGTTGAGTGAAAGGACTGGACCAGAGACTTTGAAGGTTCTGTGACAAGCTATGCTGCGACTTCCTGGACTTGTGCCATAGGGTTGAGAACTGTAGGGTTCCCCTAAATAAATCATGTGTGCAGTACGCATCAGAGGCTGCCATTCAGGTAGCTGACTGTGTGTAGGGTGCACGCAAGACTTTTTTGGATTAGGCAACTCTCTATCCAATCCAGATAATGATAGCTATTGGCAACTCAGAAGTATCAGTGTAAGATTGAAAGAAATGCCTCCCATAGGTGGGAGTATTAAAATCCTAACTGTAAACAGCTGAAGCATTTGCAGCAAAGTGCCATGAAAAGCAGTGAAGCTCACATAATATTAGGTACAGAAAGCTGGCTGAAACCTGAAATTGATATCAGTGAAATTTCTGGGGAAAGTTGAAGTCTATGTTGAAAGGATATGCAAATACACTCCTGGAAATGGAAAAAAGAACACATTGACACCGGTGTGTCAGACCCACCATACTTCCTCCGGACACTGCGAGAGGGCTGTACAAGCAATGATCACACGCACGGCACAGCGGACACACCAGGAACCGCGGTGTTGGCCGTCGAATGGCGCTAGCTGCGCAGCATTTGTGCACCGCCGCCGTCAGTGTCAGCCAGTTTGCCGTGGCATACGGAGCTCCATCGCAGTCTTTAACACTGGTAGCATGCCGCGGCAGCGTGGACGTGAACCGTATGTGCAGTTGACGGACTTTGAGCGAGGGCGTATAGTGGGCATGCGGGAGGCCGGGTGGACGTACCGCCGAATTGCTCAACACGTGGGGTGTGAGGTCTCCACAGTACATCGATGTTGTCGCCAGTGGTCGGCGGAAGGTGTACGTGCCCGTCGACCTAGGACCGGACCGCAGCGACGCACGGATGCACGCCAAGACCGTAGGATCCTACGCAGTGCCGTAGGGGACCGCACTGCCACTTCCCAGCAAATTAGGGACACTGTTGCTCCTGGGGTATCGGCGAGGACCATTCGCAACCGTCTCCATGAAGCTGGGCTACGGTCCCGCACACCATTAGGCCGTCTTCCGCTCACGCCCCAACATCGTGCAGCCCGCCTCCAGTGGTGTCGCGACAGGCGTGAATGGAGGGACGAATGGAGACGTGTCGTCTTCAGCGATGAGAGTCGCTTCTGCCTTGGTGCCAATGATGGTCGTATGCGTGTTTGGCGCCGTGCAGGTGAGTGCCACAATCAGGACTGCATACGACCGAGGCACACAGGGCCAACACCCGGCATCATGGTGTGGGGAGCGATCTCCTACACTGGCCGTACACCACTGGTGATCATCGAGGGGACACTGAATAGTGCACGGTACATCTAAACTGTCATCGAACCCATCGTTCTACCATTCCTAGACCGGCAAGGGAACTTGCTGTTCCAACAGGACAATGCACGTCCGCATGTATCCCGTGCCACCCAACGTGCTCTAGAAGGTTTAAGTCAACTACCCTGGCCAGCAAGATCTCCGGATCTGTCCCCCATTGAGCATGTTTGGGACTGGATGAAGCGTCGTCTCACACGGTCTGCACGTCCAGAACGAACGCTGGTCCAACTGAGGCGCCAGGTGGAAATGGCATGGCAAGCCATTCCACAGGACTACATCCAGCATCTCTACGATCGTCTCCATGGGAGAATAGCAGCCTGCATTGCTGCGAAAGGTGGATATACACTGTACTAGTGCCGACATTGTGCATGCTCTGTTGCCTGTGTCTATGTGCCTGTGGTACTGTCAGTGTGATCATGTGATGTATCTGACCGCAGGAATGTGTCAATAAAGTTTCCCCTTCCTGGGACAATGAATTCACGGTGTTCTTATTTCAATTTCCAGGAGTGTAGGAAATGGAGGTGGCATATTTGTCACAGTAGGCAAAAAACTCAAATCTACTGAGGTAGAAATTGAAGCTGCATGTGAGACTGTTTGAGCAAGACTCAGTATTGGGGATGGGCATAAAATGATTATTGGATCTTTCGATCACCCACAGACCCATCTCCTGATGTAACTCAAAACTTTAGAGACAAGCTCAATTCACATGTATGTAAGTTCACCAGTCATACTATAATCATACTGTAATCATCAGCAAAGACTTTAATCATCCAAAAATTAATGGGAAAATTACAGTTTTCTTAGTGGTGGGTGTGATAAGACTTCCTGTGAAACTTTACTAAATACCTTCTCTGAAAACTACCTAGAATAGATAGTTAGGAACCCTGGCTCGTGATGGAAATATATTGGGTCTAATGGCAATGAATAGACATGACCTCTTTGAGGATGTCCACTTTCACACTGGTATCAGTGACCATGACTGAGGTGTGGCAACAATTATTACCAGAGTACAAAGGACAACTAAAACGTGCAGAAAGGTATATATGTTCAGTAAACTAGATAAAAAATCAGTGAATCAGTGGTGTCAGATCTCAATGAGGAGCTTGAAACTTTCAGCACGAGCATGTAAAGGAACTCTAGATCAAGTTTAAAAGAATAGTTGACCAGGCACTGGATGGACATGTACCCAGTTGAACAGTTCATAATTAGGGAACCTCCACAGTACACAGTCACTGTAAAGAAACTTCTAAAGAAACAAAGTGTAGGGCTATAGAGAGATGCTGAATGAAGCACACTTGGCCATCAAGAGAGCAATGCATGAAGCCTTCAGGGACTACTGCAGCAGAATATTGTCAAGTGATCTTCCACAGCACCCAAAGAAACTGTGGTTGTATGTAAAGGCTTTTAGTGACACCAAAGTTAGTGTCCTTTCCCTAGTGCATGAGACAGGAACTGAAATTGAGGATAGCAAAGAAAAAGTTGAAATGCCTAACTCTGTTTTCAAATGTTCTTTTACAAAGGAAAACCCAGGAGAATTTCTCCTATTTAATTCTTGTACCACTGAAAAGATGAATGTAATAAGTATCAGTGTCAGTGGTGTTGAGAAACAGCTGAAATCATTAAAACTGAACAATGGAATCCCAGTCAGATTCTATACTGTATTTGCAGCTGAGTTACCTCCTCTTCCGACTATAATCTGTGGTAGATCCCTTGAATAAAAACTGTGCCCAGTTCTTGGAAAAAGGCACAGGTCACACCTGTCTACAAGAAGGCTAGTAGAAGTGTTCCACAAAACTACCATCCAATATCCTTGACATCAGTTTGTTGTGAAATCTTAGAACATATTCTGAGCTGAAACATAATGAGGTGACTTGAACAGAGTGATCTACTCAGTGCCAACCAGCATGGATTTCCAAAGCATCAGTCATGTGAGACCCAACTCAGATTTTTCTCACATGACATACTGAAAGCTTTGGATCAAGGCAAACAGGTAGATGTAGTATTTCTTTATTTCCAAAAAGTATTTGATTCAGTGCCACAGCTATGCTTACTGTCAAAAGTACTATCATATGGTGTATCAAGTGAATTTGTAAATGGATTGAGGACTTTTAGGTGAGTCATTGTCAGATGTAGAAGGAACTTTGGGTGTGCCCCAGGGGAAGTGTGTTGGGAACCTTGCTGTTCATATTGTATATTATTGACCTTGCAGATAATATTAATAGTAAAATCAGGCTTTTTTGCAGATGATGCAATTATCTATAACAAAGTACTATGTGAAAGAAGCTGTACAACTATTCAGTTAAATCTGATAGGAGTTCAATGTGGTGCAGAGACTGGCAACTTGCTCTAAATGTTCAGTAATGTAAAATTTTGCAGTTCACAAAACAAAACAAAAAAAAAAAAAAAAACAAAAAATGTAGTATTCTCTGACTATAATATCAGTGAGTCACTGTTGGAATTGGTCAACTCATTCAAATACCGGGGGGTAACGCTTCGTAGGGATATGAGATGGAATGACCACATAGGTCCAGTTGTGGGCAAAGCAGCTGGTAGACTCTGGTTTATTGATAGAATACTGGAGAAGTTCAATAAATCTACAAAGGGGGATTGCTTACAAATCACTTGCATGACCAATTCTAGACTATTGCTCAAGTGTGTGGGACCCACACCAAATAGGATTAACAGGGGCTATTGAACATATACAGAGAAAGGCAGCATGAATGATCACAGGTTTGTTTAATCTGTCGGAGAGTGTCACAGGGATACTGAAGGAACTGAACTGGAAGACTCTTGAAGGCTTTCTCATGATAGTTTACGTCACATAGGGGTAGTGAGGATAAGATTAGAATAATTACTGCACACACAGAGGCATTCAAACACTCATTCTACCCACACTCCGTATGTGAATGGAAAAGGAAGGAACTCTAACAACTAGTATAATGGCACATACCCTCTGCCATGTACATAACGGCAGTTTGCAGAGTATCGATGTTGATGTTGATAATTCTATGACCAGCATAACTGAAACCCATACAATCAGAACTGACTTTGTGACATCATGTAATGCTTTCTCTGTAAAGATGTCTTTACAGAAATTGTAATAAGCTATTGTTATCAGGTTATTGTCAGAAAGGTGATCCAGTGTTCTGAAATTTTTGAGGATGCTAGAAGGAGGGAGATGGGTTCATAATTAGAGATCGCAAACTTGTCTCCACTTTTAAAATTGATGTTGCTACTATGTACTTCAGTCTTTCAAGAAATATATGTTGCCTTTTCAACTGATAAAAAAGAGGACTCAGAAGGGGATTTGTTAAGTCATTGCAAGAGTTTAGTACTTCAGTTGAAATGTCATATAACCAGAAGAGTTACTGTTTTCAAGTGAGCTAATGTTTTCATGATGTCTTGAACAATTGATTTGCAAAACTAAAATCTAGTGGTGGAATATAGATCCAGATCATAATTTGGTAGTGATGAAGAGTGGATCAAAGCTTAAGAGAATTGTAATGGTAATCAAGGTACAAGGAAGTAGAATACTGAAGTATTAAGGAATGATGACCTGCAGTCAAGTTCTCTGAACCTGTTGATAATGCGATAATGAATCGTACAGTAAGTAATTCAGCTGAGGTGTGAATGGACGTCTCTAAAGTGGGTGGTCAGGAATTGGACAAAGCAGTTATAGGTATAAGAAAGGTAATGGCAATAAAGCTAAGAGTAACAAGAAATTCAATTGATAGATGAAAGAACAAAACAAAATAATGTTCTGAACAAGGCTATCCAATAATCGAGCTAGAGTTCGACAGTGCTTTGGAAGAAGTGCAATGAAATAAGTCAGAAATGCCAGATAACATTCCTGTAGAGTTTCTAAAATCACTGTGGGAAATGATAATGAAATAATTATTCAAGTTAGAGCATAAAATCTATGAAACTGGTGATATACCATCAGATTTTAGATTGAATATCATTCACATGATCCTGAAGATAGAAACAACAGGTAAATGCAAAAACTATCATACAATTCACTTGACAATTCATGTATGTTGTTTACCAAAATAGTAGCAGAAGAATGAAAAAGAAAAACTGAAGCTATTTTAGAAGGTGACCAATTTGGTTTTACAACAGGTAAAGGTACCAGTTATGACATTACAGTTGATAATAGACGCAAGATTTGAGAAAACTCAAAGACATTATGTGGTATTTGTCTACCTAGAAGAAATGTTTGACTCTTTAAAGTGGTAAAAGATTTTTGAAATCCTCAAAAATTTTGCATGCACTTTAGAGAAAGACAGGTAAAATAGTACACAATACAGTATGCACAAAAAACGAAGAGGAAACCGTAAGAGCATAAGTTGAAAGATAAGCACTCATATACGAAGAGGGCATAATGCAAGGATGCAGTGTTTCTCCAATAATGTTCAATCCTTATATCAAAGAAAAACTGAATGAAACAAAATAAAGGTTCAAAAATGAAACTAAAATTTAGAATGAAAGGATATCATTGATAAGATTAGCTGACATGTTATTTTCTGTGAAAGTGAAGAAGAATAACATGACCTGTTAAATTTAGTAAATACTGTACTGAACACAGGATATGGATTGAGAGTAAAACAAATAAATATGAAACTAATGACGAGCAGTGGAAATGACATTATTGCTAATTTTAACATCAAAGCAGTTCTACTACCTTGTAGGCAAAATAAAGCATGGTGAACAAAGTACAGAGGATGTAAGTCACAGACAGGTGAATAAAGCATTCTTTGCCAGAGGAAATCTGTTAATGCCAAAAGTAGATATTAACTTGAGAAATAAATTTGTGAGACTGTGTGTCTGGAGCACAGCATTTTGTGGAAGTGAATCACCGACTGTAGGAAAACCAGAAAAGAAGAGAATAATTTGAGATACGGGGTCACAGAAGGATGCTGAATATTAAGTTGACTGATATGCAATGAGATGATTCTCTGCAGACTTATGAGGGGAGAGAATGTGTGTAAGACACTTTACATAAGGAGAGTCAGGATGCTAGAAAGTATATTAAGACACTAGTGAATTACTTACATAGTACTAAAGGGAGCTGCAGAGAGCAAAAATTGTAGGTATAACAGAGAATGGAATAAATGAGGAAGTTGGGTGTAAGTGCCACTCTATTAGGATACGAAACAGTTTGAAGGCTGATTAAAATTTATTTTTGCCTAAGTGATCATTTCATGAAAGCTGTATCCTAACAGAGTTTATAGTGCAGCCATTGTTATCACATTTTGAAACTATTAGTATGTCTTCATTGTAGCACAACTTTAAATGAAACAAGTTTACTGTTACCAGTCACTGTTCAATATGAAAAAGAAAAACTGAAGCTCTTTTAGACAGTGACTGGTAACTGGTGACTGGTAACAGTAAACTTGTTTCATTTAATGTCAATAACAGTCATGGTAAAGCCTAACCTAAAATGTTCACATTTAAAGTTAATGTGTCCAGTCAGGCAATCAAGGACATTTTCAAGTACAAAAACAGTGCAGAAAAGGTCGCAATGACGACACAATACATACACTTCAATAGGAATTGTCTCAAGAATAACGTCATTCCAAATTATGTCAAGATTGACATCAAAACAAACACGACAACTGCAAAGAAAACACTGGAAAACGCACGAAAACTCTGGGTTAATAATTAACTGAAAGAACTTTATATTAAAAACAAATGTTCAACACACAGATTTATATTGCAGAATTACAGTTGGGAAAGTTGCTTCATAGATTAGAATACGACTCCATAACCAAAAAAGTCAAAGAGCACACCGAGTTCATCATACAGAAAATGAAAGCTACACAGAAGATAAAACTAGCCAATCTTATAAAGCTTTATTGAACAGTGACTGGTAACAGTAAACTTGTTGTTTCATTTAATGTCAATAACAGCCACGGTAAAGCCTAACCTAAAATGTTCACATTTAAAGTAGTGCAACTTGCCTGTAGATTGATGTACTGTCAGTTTGATAAAAGTATGCATTCTGTCTGATGATCGTTTCATGATTTCAAAACCAGTAACTGGTTTTTTCAATAAAGTAAGCCAATATCAAATTGTGGTTGAGTGCTGCTGTATATTGTAAAAATTATGTATTATGTTGGAGGTTTCATACATACATTAATTTAAGGAATTTCTTTTAACACTTAAAATGTAATTAAATTGTAGTGATGTGTTCAGTACTTGCAGTATGCAATGCTATTACAGGTATCATGAACCAGTAAATGAACTAAACTAAAATATTAAAGAAAAAGCAACTTCAGGAATTTTACTGAATATGGGATGTTTATTATGAAGCTTGGGTGAATTACATAGTGCTACTGAGTGATGTGAAAGTGGTTATATTGACAAACCTGATATTCACCTTCTATGCAATGCCATGCATATTAATTACAAGCTTTAAATGAATATTTGTTCCCCTATTAATATCTATTCTACTGCTCTCTGAGAACTTACATAGGGTGATATTTTAAACTGCTTTCTTCTTTCTGAAAATTTTATTGAGTTTGATACAGTGATTTCTTGAGAACTACATCTATAGCATCTAGAAATTATTGGTATAGATACATAGCTATTACATAGTTGCAAAAATCACAAATTTCTGTCATGATTTTAAACAATTGTGTAATAACTGCCCCCACATTGTACTTACAAAGCACTTCGGTACAGTCTTCCTGTCTCATTGTGCCTTACAAACTCCTTACATACTTATCTGAGAAAGTGCTAGTCTACCTTGAGCAACCTTTTTAGAATCAGTATTATGTTTGTTATTTTCTTGCTTCTTATAGCTACAAATTGAGCTTACAACCAAACACATCAGGTGTTATCAATCATTTAAAAGCTAAGTGGAATATTTTACTTGTAAAAAGAATATTATGTTCGAGTGTAATTCTTAAAAATCATAATCTGGAATGTGACTTACACCAAACACCCCCTATTCCCTCTAGAGACTTTTATGGAGCATGGGTTATCACATGTGATATGATATATTTAAAAATCTGCCTAATATATTTATTTCACGCCATTTTTCTCAAATGTGTCACTAACAGTATGTAAAACATACATTGTTACATCCCATCCTGGATTTTCCATTGTTTGTTTTAACAATATATATGAAATATAAAGGAGAGCCATTTGTAAGTGTATGCCTATTAGCATATTTTGTCAACACATCTGCAACTCATTGCAACATGTGCTGATACAATATGATATAATGTCTACAGATTTGTCACTGACAGTCAGTGGTATTGGAAAATCATCTATGTAGGGTGAACACGAGGAACTTTTTGTATCCTGTTCTCTTGATATGGTTTCTTTTAACTCAATTTATGATATGTAAAACTGGCACTGGTTACTGAATGGTCTAATTGATGATGGATTGTACAGTCAGAATATCTTGAAGTTATCTGCAATAGATGGATTTGTGGACCCTCTTGGCAGAACTGATGTACATTTATTTATTTCATCTCCAGGCTGTGTGAGTCTGCTGTTATTCATTAATTGTTAAAAATTATAATAGTCTTGATCATACTACAATTAATAATACTGATATGACTGACATTGTACTTAATTACAGATTTATTAGAAAACATGATCTGAGTTATACTTGGTAATGATGGTGTTGTTCGCCCTGGTAGCTGAGTGGTCAGCATGACAGAACGTCAATCCTAAGGGCCTGGATTTGATTCCTGGCTGGGTCGGAGATTTTCTCCGCTCAGGGACTGGGTGTTGTGTTATCCTTATCATCATCATTTCGTCCCCACTGATGCGCAAGTGGCGTCAAATCGAAAGACTTGCACCCGGTGAATGGTCTACCCAACGGAAGGCCCTGGTCACATGACATTTACATTTATGATGGTGTTGTTGCCAACATTGTACATAGGTACTGATTCTTTAGTAAATAAGCATGACCTGTAGGTGATTATTAATCAACCAAAGCTGGTAATCAGCAATTCATGATTTTATTTGTTATTGAATTGAGCACTATTAGAATTTTTAACAAATAATTCAAATCACCATATCTCCTTCACCTAGTAATGACAAATCTTACAAAAATTCATTAATTATAACATGCAGATTATGTTTTCTTCCAGGTTTTTCTGAGTCACAATTTGTTTCCTATCTTTTGAGAGATACTAATTAAGCCATGGTGTTTTACAAAAAGAAAGAGCTACACTTTTTAATATGTAACAATAAGTAACAAGTGACTTTTTAATAAGTGTTGCTTGTTACAAGTGACATTATTTCCAAATCTTGTTACCTTAAAGTATCCATAGAGTCTTTCCTGTGTCTAATAGTATTAAGCTAAATTCCTAAATGTAAACATAGGGTTGTTAAATGATATGTATGAAAGGAAATGATATATTGTGCTGAATTTTCTGTGAATTGATGAGCTATTCATGAAGAAGATTTTATATTAAATCTATGGTTACTTTTACTTGTGGGCTATACTGTTTGGTGTATGTTCATTAGATGGTTTCAGTCTACAGATGTCATCTTTTTCATAGGGCTGTTTCAGCGAGCCATTGCAATGAGTGGCTGCATATTAAATCCACGTGCAATAGCAGCACCTGCACGGGATCGAGCATTCCGCTTTGCAAGGGCGCTTGGCTACACTGGGAGTGACTCCTCAGAGGATTTACTAGATTTCTTGAACTCACTGAGCGGAGATGAACTAGTGCAAGATGATCAGCGAGCTCTTTCTGAAGAGGTATGTTTCTGAACTCTCTGCCATGAGTTGTACAGTGGTTTGTGGAGTGTGTGTGTAGATGCAGAGAACATATAATAGCTTGCAGTGGATTGTAAAGTTGTTTGTTTGTTTGTGTGTGTGTGTGTGTGCGTGTGCACATCTTCTAACACTTTCCCAATGACCGGATGACCAGAGACTGTGTAGTACTGGGCTGCAAGACTCAAACGTCTCTTACGGGTGATTTATGTATCGTGTGCAGCCAATCTTCTTCTCAGGACAGATGGCTCCGCCTATCTTCACAATGCTTCTTCTCTGAAGATTATGTGCTGGTTAGGGAAATATTACTGAACGACTTCTCTACCCTTGAAATGATTCATTACTATCAGAATACTTTTATATCAACTCCGCTATATTTTCTTCTTCACAATAAGACAACTACACAAGTTTCACATGCTCTTTCAAGTCTCATAAATCAACTACATGTGGAAAAACTTAGTACTTAACATATACCATTACAGTCTCTTTTGGTTTTAACAACACTCATCAAAACAGTTCTTGCTCCTAGCAAGTCAAACAACAGAGTTTGTAAGGCTCTAGATAAAATCCGTTTAATTTGTTCCCAAAGAGTAGCCCTTGATTACTCCTTGTACTGGACATATGGCTTCCAAGGTGTGCGCGGCCACCACTTTGTCAGCGCTGATAGATTGCCACAACTTTAGTCTTCTCGTAACACTTGCCCATCCTGCACACACATAAACAGTGGCGCAGTAGACACATTTCCACTTTCACACACTCATCCTTAAAATATTGTATGTTCGAGATGGTGAAATATGAGTGTCTCTAGAATTTACTCTGAAATTCTCGAGGCACTACAGTGTATGTGTGTGTGTGTGTGTGTGTGTGTGTGTGTGTGTGTGTGTGTATGTGTGTGTGTGTGAATGAGAGAGAGAGAGGGGAGAAAGAGAGAGAGAGAGAGAGAGAGAGAGAGAGAGAGAGAGAGAGAGAGAGAGAGAGAGAGAATAAAAGAGCAGATGTTTTGTTGAATCTCAAGATATTAAAATATTATACACAGTTACTTTATAAGGGGGGAAAAACTGACATTGAAGTGAATAAGAAAGTGAAAGATGCACATTTGATGAAAGATGGAAAAATCACTGTGATTCCTCAGTCAGGACAGAGTTGTAGATAACTATTGCTGTTGTAAACCATCTCCCTGAATAAAATCTGTGCTGTAATATGTTTGAGATCTTGTAAACTTATCTATATTCCCTCTTGATGTTTGTGATGAATCACTGAGTATCATCAGATTTAAAAAAAAAAAAAAAAAAAAAAAAGGAAATACGCATCACGAAGGAATTATCTGAATGGGACAGAAATTGGTACATATGATGTATATGCACAGACAAACAAAAGTTTACAATTACAGAATAATTGGATGATTTATTCAAGAGAAAGATCTTTGCAACTTGAGCAAGTCAATAACAACTTGGGCCACCTCTGGCCCTTATGTAAGCAGTTACTTGGCTTGGCATTGATCGACAGAGCCATTGGATGCGCTCCTGAGGGATATTGTGCCAAATTCTGTCCAAATCCAGAGATTCCAAAGATGTTCTTCCTTGAGATATAACACTTTTGCCAAGATGGCCTCTATAAGATGGTTCTGATCACAATGAGAGATCTTAAAGCAGTAGCTGTAAGACTTAAAATTATGTCTTTGTTCTGAGGCTACATCAAATAATGATATATATTATATAGGACAGAAGATCATGATATAATTAAGTCTCTTTTTAATATTTTAATATAAATAAACTCTCAATAAAAATAGGAAATTTGATCGCATTTATGGGCATATATAATGAGTGAAATGTTACTGAAATAATCCTAAACAAGTAGACATATTGAGACACAATTCATTAAACACGTTTTAAGAGAAACACGTAAATTTAGGAAGGAGAATTATGGTTGCCAAGGCCAGACTGCCAGAGACTATGGTCATGTGTGTGTGATTTGTGTTTGCGTGTTTGTCTGTGTGTATGTTGTCTGTTCTGATGAAGGCCTCTGTGGCAGAAAGCTTTTTTTGACAGTCTTTTTGTTGCACCTATCTGTGACTCAGCATCTCCACAATGTGGTGAGTAGCAACTATGCTTTGCATAATATTATCATTATTCCATCCTGGATTTTCTATTGTTTGAAGTTCTAATGAAAATGTGAACACATTATCATCTCTCAATTTCTTAGAAATATACAGACATTTTCCCTCTGAAAACACACGGATTTCATAAGCAATTAGAAGCTTAAGGATAGTACTATATGGACAAAGGAAGTAACCAACATCTGTATGAGCTGTTCATTGTCAGTCACTTGGCCAGTTTGGAAACACTTCAACCCTTGGCCTGCAAGTCTCGTATTAACTCATGGATGATGTTTAAGCAGTAATCTCTGTCTTGCATATTACTATGTCTTCCACCTTTAAGCTCTCAGGTTTTCAAATCTCGTCTGATGCAATCCCCAACAATTAATCTTTTCTTCTCATCCTGTGCAGTAAGCCTTCCCTGACTGCTGTTCTGTGTGACTTTCCCAAATGTCCCCCTTTTCCTAGATCTCTCCAGTACTTTTCCATCACCCTTCTTCCTTCCTCATCAACCCTTCTGCCTGAAGAAGGAGCCCCTGGCTCCAAAAGCCTTCCTGATTGGAACCTTCCTTTGTGTGTGTGTTCTGCCGCCACTTGTTGAGTAGATCTGAAATAATATCAGTTATTTATGACAATATTTAAATTTGGTGCACCAGTACAGTGATAAACCATGAATTTCATAAATGTGTGATACATCTACAATCAGAGTCACTGGACATGAAAAGTAGTATGTACAAAGACACAATAAAAAAAGACATTTCCCAAGTTGGTGACAATGAACATGGAAACACATGTAATGAAATTTCAGAACAAGTTTAGAAGCCATAAGAAACTATGTGGAATGCAATTATGATGCACTACTGAAAATTCGCTATTATGTTGGTAGCAGTGACAATGTCTTTTTCAGATTTTGGCCTTTTCATGTATTACATTTTGTGTTTGACAGTGCTGATTGTAGATGTGTGTATTATATTTATGGAATTCACGGTTGTCCCATTTGCCCACTTCTACATTCCAGTTGACAATTAACAAATCAACTATGCAACATCATTCAGACTGAATGGAAATTACGTTATTTGACTGCTCTAATTACATAACTGGACACTGCAGTATTGTCAGCATGAGAAAGATTAATTAAAGCTGATAGTGAGAGAGAAGCATTAACAGACAAGGACAGTTGTAGATGTGGCCTGGTTGAGCAAATATTTTGGTAACTACCTGGAACAGCATGCTGCATCGGCAATGTTGTCTGACTGTACTTTAGTATAGCCGTGTATTGCAGCCACTTTCAGTAGTGTTGATAGCAATGTGATTGTGGCCACATAGTGCTGTAAAATTTGATCAGTGTAAACTCACCTTTAAACATGGCTATACTTTTTTGTAAAAGATGTACAATGAATGGGTCGAGAAGAACTTGGGAGACACTCAATACCCACTTGCTGAACATGCTTTACAGTGTGACTCAAGGGACCTGAGTTCCTGCTACAAATATTGATTACATGGATCTTCCTATCTGATACTAGATTCTCTGAACTCTGGCAATGGGAACCTATTCATCAGCACATCACTGCATCCCGACAACCTATCTGGTTTAACATCTGTTAACATATTGTCCTCTCTCTTCTTTCGCTGTCATCAACTTTTCATTATATATCATTTTTTAATTTATTGTGTCTCACTCTTTTCTTCATTATCTTTATGCTTTGTCCGCCCCCCCCCCCCCCTCCCCAAGTGACTCTTTCTCCACTTGTCCTCACAACAGTTCCTGGAATCTGAGTGACCTGCCCTTCTTTTTAACTTCCCCCAATGTATTCCTCTGTCCTCCACAAGGAAAGAGCTACTAATTCCAAAATCTAGGATAGTGCATGTACATTTGTATGTGTCTATCAGTAGTGCAGAAATTTTGCTTCCTGGTGGAAGTATTGGCCAACAATTTTGTAACTCAGCTGACAAGTATGCTCCCAAAGTATTGTTCATACATTCACTCACTTAGCCATCATTTTGTATAGATCCTTTAATGAAAGACAGTCTTCAGGGATATGAACAAGACAAGGAATAATAAAACTAAGCAGCTGTTATAAACTATATTAATAATTACTAAGTACCATTAAATTTCTGTAATCTATTGCTGCTTGTTCGGTTTTAATTGAACATTGTGAAGTTAACAGAAAACTACCTGTTTTGGAAAAAGCTGCTGCTTCCTCATTTATATTACATCTCCATTTCCTAACTTAATATGTATGTGATGAAACTGATATTTACAAAACCCAGACACATTGGGTATATAAAGTGTGTTGGATGGCGAGGAAAACAGTTCAGTAGTTGTAATGTGGAAATGGAGTGACTTATCTGATGTCCAAAAGGGTGTGATCATTGACTTGCAGGGCAAGTGTTGAAGTGTTTCCAAACTGGCCAAGTTTGTAAACTATTTGCATGCCACCAAGGTTAAAGAAAACCACGTATGACAAAATGGCACTATCCAGAACCAGCACTGAGGCAGCTGTGGTGCAAGTACCATATATGACAGGGGTCAACAACACCTGCGGAGATGTGTATGGGTGAAAAGGTGTGCAACTGTTGATTAACTGACTGCCCAAATGAACCAAAGGCTACCAATAATGTCTCCTCAATGACCATTCAGCAAACATTGTTGTGTATGCTCCACAGGAGATGTCTGGTTTGTGAATCCCTGCTGACTGCTGTTCATTGGTGACAAAAGCTGGAATTTGCATGCCAATACGACAATTGGACATCCACTGAGTGGCAACAGGTGCCCATTTCTGATGAATCATGTTTTGTGCTCAATCCGACTTGAAGATGTTAGCATGTACAGCATGAAACATTTGAAAGCAAACACCCTGTAACTGCATTAATGTGACAGGACAGTGTATCATAAAACAAAATACACCTATATATTATAGGAATAGAGGTCTTTAAACAATGAGTGCTACTTCTTGTCAAGTAGCTAGTCCTTGAATCTAGACACTCAGATAATTTATAGGACTGTTTAATACAATACTTTTTTAATTTAAATTTCTTTTGTATCCATATTGATTCTTAATTTCTTGCTTTATGTCAGCTGTGAACCTGTTGATAACTTTCCCACAAGCACTCTGGACTGTTCATAGGACTGTGTACAAGGATTCAAAGTCAAAATGTAAATACTTGTGTGCATACAGCAGTTGGGCATATAAAAATTCAGCTGAAATTGATTTTCATTATAAACATTGTGATCCATTCATTTGACATGTTTTTGGTGTGATGGTCTGGTGGTTAAGAGCATTCCTGGAAACCAAGAGGTGAAGGGATTAAATCCTCGTCAGACTACAGAAATTTTCAGTCTGCCTTTAATCTAATTTTCACCTCTCAATGATGTGAGGAATCACCAGGAATGACATGTGGATCAGATTCCACAGTAAACTGTAAGTCCCTGGGGTAGGTAGGGACACACAAGTCGCTGAAGTAGTGTCCAATTGAAAGGCTTACAGTTAGCCATTGAGCCACACACAAATACTGTATTATCTGATGGATTTAGAAGACTCCATGATTTTACTAGTATGTGGTCTTACATACTAACCACATCACTACATATGTGACTCTGTTTACAAGGGGATTGATCAATGTTAACCTAGTAGAGGTGCCAACCAACAGATGGTAAACTCATAAAGAACGTTGAGAAATGCATATCTCTCAGCCAATGGTTCTTTATCAGAGCTAGAAAACAAAACACACACACAGACAGAGTTGTGTATAGTATCTGTCTCCTTACTAACCCCAACCCGATCATTAAATAGTGCCCTGGGAATTTATTCTTTGCATAAAATGCTTCACCTTCTATAAAACATTGTACTTTATTTAATCTTTGTCAGAAAAGTTACAGGATAGGTTTTCTTTAAAAAAAGAAATTGCACTTACCAAGTAATAATCCTAGCTCCTATCAAATGGATGTGGGATGCTAATAACAGAATGTGTGGCCATTTGCTGAGTGGCAGATGAAACAGTGTGTGGTCTTTCATTGTCATGCAGTAACAACCAGTTCTGGGGATGGCACAAATCAGGGCAGCGACTTCGAACTGCTTGTCTCAGATGTTTCAAGACTTTGATGTAAAGAGTTTGATTCACTGTTTGACCCAGAAAAACGTAATCATGGTGAACTAATCCTTTGCTATCAAAGAATGTGATCAACATTATCTTTGTTCTTGAAGGTTGTTGTTTGACTTTCTTTGATGCTTGTGATCCAGGAGTCCATCATCCAGAACTGTGATGCCTCATGTGAGGATTCATACTGGTAGCACCAACTTTTATTCCCAACAATAATCTCTGATAGAAATCTGGAATCACATCTGGCTGTATCCTGTAGTTGATCAGAGGTTCTTCAACTTTCCTCTTTCTGTTCATCTGTTAATGTTTGATGGATGAGTTTTGTATTAAGTTTCCATTTCACTGTATCTTCACATAAAATCCTATGATACACAACACAATTCAAATAAAGTTCTTCTAACATTGCACACACACAGTACTTAATGGTCTACTTGCAATCACTGCCTTGCACACTCCACGTTTGCCTGTGTTTGTGCTGTAGATGGGCCACCCGTTGTAGGATTCTCTTACTCTGAGTCTCTTCCTTCATGAGATCTTTTGTACCATTCAAAACAAGGCTCCTTGAAAGTGCCTTGCCTGCATATGTTTGCTTAATCATTGTAGACATTTCACTAGAGGTTTTCCTGAGTTTAATGTAGAACTTAATGTTCACTCTTTGTTCACAATCAGCATCCATTGTGTCACTGTAACCAATGTGTCAAGAACCCAAACAGTGTGTTGCTAAATGCAGCTCTGTCTCCTTGTGAGTGTGGACAGAAACATGGCCAAGATCATATCAAGGATGCACACATATATGCTAATATAAAAACAATGTTTGTTGCTTTTTAGTATTTCAAACTCGAAAGCAAAGAGACCTGCCCTGGAACTTATCTGACAAAGGGAGTATTCAAGTCCTTGTGACACCTAAATAGAAGGAGTATAATATTTAATTGTGTAATTACCCATCACAGCATAATAAAGTATTTATTTCCAGTAACAATGCTCTCAACTGAATGCGAGTTACTGTCAGTGACTGATAATGAACAGCGCATATTCAAATGTTGTTTACTTCCATTGTTCATACAGTACTATCCCTAAGCTTCTAATTTCTTATGAAATCCAGGTGTTTTCAGATGGAAAATGTCTGTGCATTTCTAAGAAATTGAGAGATGTTAATGTGTTCACATTTTCATTAGAACTTCAAACAATGCAAAACCCAGGATGGAATAATGATAATATTATGAAAAGCATAGTTGCTACTCACAACATTGTGGAGATGCTGAGTCACAGATAGGTGCAACAAAAAGACTGTCAAAAAAAGCTTTCTGCCACAGAGGCCTTCATCAGAATGGACAACATACACTCATTCAGTCACACAAATGCAAATCGCAACACATGACCAAAGTCTCTGTCAGTCTAGCTTTGGCAGACATAATTTTCCCTCCTAAATTTACATGTTTCTGTTAAAACATGTTTGATAAATTGTATCTCAATATGTCTACTTGTTTAGGATTATTTCAATAACACTTCACTCACTATATATGCCTATAAATATAATCAGGGTTCAAATTAATGATATGAATATACACTCCTGGAAATGGAAAAAAGAACACATTGACATCGTTGTGTCAGACCCACCATACTTGCTCCGGACACTGCGAGAGGGCTGTACAAGCAATGATCACACGCACGGCACAGCGGACACACCAGGAACCGCGGTGTTGGCCGTCGAATGGCGCTAGCTGCGCAGCATTTGTGCACCGCCGCTGTCAGTGTCAGCCAGTTTGCCGTGGCATACGGAGCTCCATCGCAGTCTTTAACACTGATAGCATGCCGCGACAGCGTGGACGTGAACCGTATGTGCAGTCGACGGACTTTGAGCGAGAGCGTATAGTGGGCATGCGGGAGGCCGGGTGGACGTACCGCCGAATTGCTCAACACGTGGGGCGTGAGGTCTCCACAGTACATCGATGTTGTCGCCAGTGGTCGGCGGAAGGTGCACGTGCCCGTCGACCTGGGACCGGACCGCAGCGACGCACGGATGCACGCCAAGACCGTAGGATCCTACGCAGTGCCATGGGGGACCGCACCGCCACTTCCCAGCAAATTAGGGACACTGTTGCTCCTGGGGTATCGGCGAGGACCATTCGCAACCGTCTCCATGAAGCTGGGCTACGGTCCCGCACACCGTTAGGCCGTCTTCCGCTCACGCCCCAACATCGTGCAGCCCGCCTCCAGTGGTGTCGCGACAGGCGTGAATGGAGGGACGAATGGAGACGTGTCGTCTTCAGCGATGAGAGTCGCTTCAGCCTTGGTGCCAATGATGGTCGTATGCGTGTTTGGCGCCGTGCAGGTGAGCGCCACAATCAGGACTGCATACGACCGAGGCACACAGGGCCAACACCCGGCATCATGGTGTGGGGAGCGATCTCCTACACTGGCCGTACACCACTGGTAATCGTCGAGGGGACACTGAATAGTGCACGGTACATCCAAACCGTCATCGAACCCATCGTTCTACCATTCCTAGACCGGCAAGGGAACTTGCTGTTCCAACAGGACAATGCACATCCGCATGTATCCTGTGCCACCCAACGTGCTCTAGAAGGTGTAAGTCAACTACCCTGGCCAGCAAGATCTCCGGATCTGTCCCCCATTGAGCATGTTTGGGACTGGATGAAGCGTCGTCTCACGCGGTCTGCACGTCCAGCACGAACGCTGGTCCAACTGAGGCGCCAGGTGGAAATGGCATGGCAAGCCGTTCCACAGGACTCCATCCAGCATCTCTACGATCGTCTCCATGGGAGAATAGCAGCCTGCATTGCTGCGAAAGGTGGATATACACTGTACTAGTGCCGACATTGTGCATGCTCTGTTGCCTGTGTCTATGTGCCTGTGGTTCTGTCAGTGTGATCATGTGATGTATCTGACCCCAGGAATGTGTCAATAAAGTTTCCCCTTCCTGGGACAATGAATTCACGGTGTTCTTATTTCAATTTCCAGGAGTGTAATAGAGGGAAACATTCCACGTGGGAAAAATGTATCTAAAAACACAGATGATGTGACTTACCGAACGAAAGTGCTGGCAGGTCGATAGACACACAAACAAACACAAACATACACACGAAATTCAAGCTTTTGCAACAAACTGTTGCCTCATCAGGAAAGAGGGAAGGAGAGGGAAAGACGAAAGGATGTGGGTTTTAAGGGAGAGGGTAAGGAGTCATTCCAATCCCAGGAGTGGAAAGACTTACCTTAAGGGGAAAAAAGGACAGGCATACACTCGCACACACACACACATATCCATCCGCACATACACAGACACAAGCAGACAATAGTTGCCAAAACACATGGTAGAAAAATTAATTTTGGGAGGGATCGTCCATGGTGTGCAGTTACTGTATGGGAACTTTTATAAAGATATTTAGCCTATTGACTCTTGTCTCGACTTCTTCTTCTGATGCTGGTATACTGATTTTTCTGATATTTTGTAAGCACCAATGGGTAGTATTATCAAAGATTTGCCCTCAATTTTCGGTACTAGGAATGAATCAAATTCGTTAGTGGAGGTTGTTTGTACTTGCTGTGCCAATGTCTGAGGGCCTTTTGCATGTCATTACCACTGTAGTTTTCCCTTAGTACCTGCATCAGTTGTTAGCTACAGCAAGGGGATCCAACCTTCATTTATCTGAAGCCTCTCCTCTTTCTTGTTGAACTGCTTGTATTAATTGCTCTCAAGGAATATTTAATTCTTATTAGAATATTTATAAGTATGTGATTTACTTTGAATTGCTGCCCTCAAATGCATGTGGACACCTCTTATGGTGTGGATATAAATGCCCATTATTATTTTTATTATACATGTGTATTTCAGTTCTAATTATTACAGAACCTCACAAAGCTCACAATTTCCAAATGCATCATTCTCCGTGTTACAGGACAAGCGTCGTTTTGACACACTGGTTTTTATGGGTGTAATAGAGCCTGAGAGTGAGACAGCGTTCCTGAGTTCCAGACCAGAAGATGTTCTTCTTAGTGGAAACGTAAATGCTGTGCCACTGCTGATTGGTGATTTAAGTGGTGAATGCATTGCAAATGTTGTATGTAAGTACTCCTTTTCTGAATTGAAGTACTTGTGTTGTATTACTGACTTTAAATACATCACATAATTCCAAATTGAAATGTGTATAATTGTCCTTGGTGTGCTACAATTTTAAAGATAATAACTTGGAATTATTCCTATCTAGTGCTTTCCTATCACAAGATCTGCTATCATTTTTCATGTGCATTATGTGTATATTGGGTCATTCCATGTCAAAACCACAAATTTAGCCCATAAGCTGTGGCACACTTTCTTAGAATTTTTTGAAATTTTGTGATAACATAAATGTGGATGCTTTGAAAAAATTGCAAATCATTTCATCTGAAATATTTTTGAAATGGAATTTGGTTAACTGATTACTAGTGCTTGCAACATATTCACGAAACTTTACTTACGATAAAGGGGTAGGTCTTTAAAATGAACACACATGTATTTCATACGTAGACCTACCATCTGAAAAAAAAAGAAACTGGTTGCTGTTTCAGTTTTCATAATGTAAAAATGTAACAAACAGATTTTTACCTTTAATGTAAGATTTAATTACAGAAGTTGGCACAGAGAAAACTAAATGAAATTTACAAACAATATTTTCCAGTGCTCTGTCCATATTAGTAGGGGTAAAAAAATAATCTCTTCTTCCCATCGTTACGGAATATGAATATAAATTATTTGTATTACTCAGTTCTTTTTGAAGAACTACTTTATTACATTATTACACATACTATGACAAGAATATAGATACCACTTTTGTACTAAGCATCTGTACAATGTGTCAGCAGACCTCAAATGTAAGAAATTTTTATTGTTTAAATTTTACATAAGATCACCTTTTTAGTCCGTTGCCTTTCCACTGATGCAGCAAAAAATCAACTAGTATGTACTGGAATAGGCCAAATTGTCATTGGAAAAGTCAACCTGTCAATCAAATCACACTGCAAGGTCATGTAACTCATGAAATGGAGGGCTCTTGGAGTAGTGCCCAAAAAACAGAACTCTCTTTTGTTCTGAGTTGCTGCCCATAACAGACATTAAATGGCTGAGTCTTTTTGCTAAACTTCTCCTCGGAGATGGGTCTGGGGCTACTGGATTTACTTTCTTCTGCCCCCTGGCAATTCTCATCATGTGATCCCCATAAGAAAATAAATCAATACAATTTATTCTTTTTTGAGAATGTGTATGTCAGTAACAAGCCCACAATGTTTTCAAATCTGACACCAGGATGGGATGCCTGATTCCCCCTGTTTTCATTATGCCATGGGTGGCTATATTAAACCATCACCTGGAGCATCTGATTCAATGTGGTAGTGCAGCATATGAGTGCTTAGCGCATTCAGTCCAGGCTACCAGTGTCAGTCTTCCCAGCATTGCTGCTGCTGCGCAAGCGCAAGGCTGTATGACCTTGCCCACCAACTCTGTCACCTTTGCACAAGGTCATGTTGTGAGTATGATGACCCAGTGCTGCATTGACACTGGGTGCCACTGCCCTGTCATGGCCCAGTGTGCTGCACCAGTAGCTGATCAGCAGACATAAGTCACAAGCTGTGCTTTTAGGGAGAGGATGCTGTCGGGGATAATGCCACCAGAGACAGCACTGTTAGCTGTTGTCAGAGACCTCTTTTTGGTTTGATGCATATAGTTTAAATGGATGTCAACAACCAGATCACAAGGACTGCTGGTGATGGATTCAGAATTGTAGGTGAGGATGGAGTGACTGTGGATGGAGAATGGAGACCTGCAAAAACGCTTCAGTGAGACATTTTTATTGTGATGTCCCAAAACAGCATTGTGACTGCAGCTAATCTTGTTTCCTCATTTGTGGTATTCTCACAGGATGCTCTGTCATGGCCTGTAATTGATGGTGCATTGTGTTCACAAGTTCCTATCTTCATAGATAACCAAGTGAAAATATCCACACCTTCTCACAAAATTTGACAGACATAGGAAAAATATCCACATGGGTTCACGAAGTGTTAGTAGGAGCTCCCAGATGTAAGTTGTGAGGAGAGGCTTTCACTTTCGTTAATTTAGTAGGAGGGTGGAGAAATGCCAAGGTATTTGATGTTGTTGCAAAAGGACCAGTGGATAGTTGTGGAGGCGAGAATAGGGGAGCTGCTATAGAGACAACCTTCCAACCTAACTCCAAAATTCTTTAAACATTTCAGAAAGCTTTTCTGACCATATAAGAGCTATGTCATGCCACACTTATGTCCTGAAGGAAAGTAATGAAATGAATAAGGTACTTCTCAGAAAAGCAGAAGTTTACTGTGTGGATACATTTGTTTGTGGACTGATCCACAGGTTGGTGCTAAGGTGAAGTGTGTTTTGCTGAGCACACTGTGAAAGCGGGTATGCCTCACATTTCTACCCGAGGGGGTGTGGCAGTTTGCCCAACCTCCCCCCCCCCCCCCCCTCCCTCCCTCCTCCCGCCTGCCTCTCCCTCCCCTCAGGGTTAAAAAAACTAGATGTGCATTCATTGCTGAAGTGTGCTGCACTTGCTGCAAATGTGCAGGCCACATAGCTTCTGAATGTTTGGAATTGTCATGTGCTTACTGTAGAAAGATCACACTTGAGAAAGCATATTTTCGAACTTTCCCGCATTGCTTGGCTAACCATATAGGTTAGTGAAGCGTTTGAGGGAATATGTATATGAGTATGAATACAGAAAACACAAATGGGAGCAGTTCTGCCATTGCCTGTCGCTCCCCTACCATAAAGTGAATCCAGTAAGAGAGGTGGGACTCAGATGGCAAACATAACTATGTCTGCCTTATAACTGACACAGGAATACAAAGAAGTGTTTTGTTCATTAAATCTACTAGTTGTTGAGAACCAAACTGTCACATTGTAGATGGAGAGGATTGGGAAAAAAAGATTTACTCAGTAGGCTAACATAATGTGGAATTGGAAATAAAGAGATGGATGTGTCAGTTTACATTTGAAGTGTTGTTGAAGTATGAATGCCATCTTAGATAATGATCTCCCATACTATTTCCACGGCATATTTAACTTCTGAATGTAGGAAATCCAAATATGCGGAAATGTCCACCATTTTGGCAATGTGATGGTGTTGTGTAGAAATGACCACATTCTGGCAATCCACTAACCATGTACTATAATGTTGAAGTTAAACAAATCCAAGACAATATTGAGTGGTAGAGGAAACAATTGTTTGGATGGAGATGAAGAAAGATTTTGTAGGAGTAGATATTCACTTAGGCAGTCCGTTAACAATGAATGAAGTTTTAGATGGTAAGCAGATATATGTAAAGCCTGGTTTATCATGAATGAGTGTGCCAGAAGAGGGTACTCTTTGTCAGTAAGCAAAGATAATTATGGAAGCAGAGGTATTAAAATTTCTTGGGATATCATATTCGCAAAAGTGCATTGAGTAAATGCTTATGAGATAACAGAATACCAGTAAAATTAACAGCCTGGAAGAACAGTTTACGTAAAGTCCACTTATAAAGCAGAAATTTAAAACAAACATGAACACCTGTGTAAGGCAGGTCAGGGTTTATTATACTTCATTATAGCTGAATTTGGGACGTTGGTGGAAGGAAATTACTTCTGGCAACCTCCTTAACATACCATGAGATTCCTGTGTAAGGCAGGTGAGGATGCATTGCACCTTGTTCTAGCTGAATCTGGGACATAGGAGGATGGAAATTACTTCCAGCAACCTCCATAACATACCATGAGATTCCGATGGGTGAGGTTAATCCTACAGCCCAGAAGCCATATCACATATCTTATGCTTTGCAGCCCATACTAGAGAAAAATATTGTAGATTTGTTGGAACAGAGTTTTCCAACTTTCTTTCTGGGCTTCTCCTGTAGTGATAGTCCACAAGAAAACCAGAAAGAGACAAATGACTTATCGCTTTTGCATACACATTATACAGATCAATAGGTCAAGATCCTGGATATCTGTCTCCTTCCAAGGATCGATGGCACTTTGGATCACCCAGCCAAAAGCATTAAAAACGTCTAAGGATGGCCTTTAACCTCTGAAATGCTCCTGCCATGTTGCAGTGTTTTGCTGATTTGCTTTTATGGGGTTTAACATCAACAATGTGTCTTATATACCTGAATGACGTAATTATATATTCAAAAATGATGAGAGAGCTTGCAGTGCAATTGAGAAACATGCTAACATGTGTGAGTGGTGCTAATCTAAATTTTAAATTACTGAAGTGCAGTTTTGTGCAATCACAAGAGCACTGTATAGTCCATATAATTTCAGGAGACCAAAGAGCAGACCCATGATTAATAGACACAGTAGAAGATTTTAAAGTGCTAAGAAATCTAAAGAATTGCAATTGTTTCTTTGATGAGACAATTATTATTGATGTTTCATGGAGAATTATGCAGCCACCACAAACGTCTCACAAAATTATTAAAGAAAGAAACTCCTTTTGTCTAGTCAGTGGTCTGCAAGAGTGGCATGTTGAAATTAAAGGAAATTCTTACAAGTTCACCTGTCTTGGCATATATAGATTTTGAGCAACCTTTTTAATTTGTTGTGTGATGCTAGCAACTTCATAGTGAGCTGTGTAAAGAATTAAATAAAACTCCAACCAGGCAGCACTTGCAGCACCTGAAGAAGATGGCTGGATTGGTCACTGAAATATTGTATATAAAATGGAAACCACAACTCAGCAGAACACCCAGAAGCACACTTACTGAAATTACCTTACACACTTGTTTCCTCAGATACATTTCTTCTCTCTTCCTATCAACACTTTTCTCTCTTCTTCTACAGAGATGTTGTCCATATATACTAAACAAAGTTGTAGGACCGAGTGAGGTGGCACAGTGGTTAGCACACTGGACTTGCATTGTGGAGGATGATGGTTCAAACCCATGTCTGGCCATTCTGAGTAATGTTTTCTGAGAGTTCCCTAAATCACTTCAGGCAAATGCTGGAATGGTTCTGCTGAGAGGGCACAGCAGACTTCCTTCCCTATCCTTCCCTAAACTGGTGGGACAGATGACCTTGCTGTTTGGTCCCCTCCCCCAAACTAACCAACCAGCAAACGTGTAGGTTTCCCTTTCTTGGTACCCCTACCCTATTTCCTATTTCATACTATATTACATGTATTAATCCCAGCATCCTATTTAAAACAATATTTCCTCCAGTTATACACTTATTACATTAAGATATGTTCCCATTGTCAGAAAAGTTCCAGAAGAGTTTTTTTTTTTTTTTTTTTTTTTTATTTTATTTTAAAAAAAAAAGGAACAAATGTTGGTTTCATGTTACCTGGTATGTGTACATTCTTGAAAGTGCCTTCACCATGTTTCTGCACAAACTCACTAGGTGGCAGGGCTGTGCTTAGCAACACACTGTTTGGATTATTGCCACATTAGTTACGGTGGCACAATGGATGCTGATTGTGACCAAAGAGTGAACATTAAGTTCTGCATTAGCCTCAGGAAAACCTCTAGTGAAATGTCTACAATGATTAAGCAAGCACATGCAGGCAAGGCACTTTCAAGGAGCCTTGTTTTTGAGTGGTACAAAAGGTTTCATGAGTATAAGATGATCCAAGAACAGGTTGTCCATCTACAGCACATACTGATGTACTGATGAAAATGTGGAGCGTGTAAGGCAGTTATTGCAGGAAGACCATCCATCATGTAACTATGCATGTAATATCAGAAGAACTTAATTTGAATTGTGATGTATGTTATAAGATTTTATGTGAAGATTTAGGGAAATGCAAGCTTAATGCAAAACTCATCCCTCACACACTAACAGATGAACAGAAAGAGTAAAGACAAGAAATTTCGGCTGTATTTCTTGACAGAGCCAGACATGATCTCACATTTCTGCCACAGATTACTTCTGGGGATGAAAGTTGGTGCTACCAGTATGGCCCTCACATGAAGTGTCAGAGTGCTAAATGGTGGAGTCCTGGATCACCAGCCTCAAAAAAAGCCAAACAACAACCTTCGAGAATAAAGGCAATGTTGATCACATTCTTTGATAGTAAAGGATTAGTTCAGCATGAGTATGTTTCTCCATGTCAAACAGTGAACCAAAATCTTTAAGTTAAAGTCTTGAAATGTTTGTGACAAGCAATTCAATGTCACCGCCCTGATTTGTGGCATTCTCAGAACCAGTTCTTACTGCATGACAATACAAGACATGCTTTATTTGTTACTAAGTATCTGACCAGACGCTCTGTTATTGCCATCTCATATCCACCATATGCCCCTGACCTCTCACCTTGCATTGATTTTCTTGTTTCCGTGAGTGAAAAGGTGACTGAAAGGAAGCTTCATCAAGATATTGCAGACATCCGACAGGCTGTGGCCAAGTGAACTTACAAGCATGGCAGTTGAAAATTTCTTTACTTGCTTCCAAGACCTCTGCAAATGTTGACAACTGTGTGTATAGTCAAGGGGACTACTTTGATAGGAACTAGGAACATTACTTGGTACATGCAATGTTCTATTTTTTTTTAAAAAAACTAGTCCTGGAACTTTTCTGAAAAAGGGAATACTTACAACAGCTTTGTAAATAAATACACCTGGTTGCATGGTTTTATCTTATCTCCATCTTTTAAGTCCCCATGTATACTATTTTTAGGTAGTGTTCTAAGTGCTCATCTATATTATTTTTGCCAGCAATCCTCGCGATTCAGTTACTTACTATAAAGTAATATCAGCACTTTAGGAAAGATAGGTTGCTACTTACCATAAAGATTTATTTATTTATTTATTGTTCCGTGGGACCACATTAAGGAGAAGTCTCCATGGTCATGGAACGAGTCAATACATGAAATTATAACACGATTGTAGAAACAGATAAAATAAAATATAAGAAACATATTCAGCTGACACGTCGTTAGTTTAAATAAAGAAAATCAAGAATGTAACACTGAAATTTGCTTAATTTTTTAGCTCTTCCAGGAGCTCCTCGACAGAATAGAAGGAGTGAGCCATGAGGAAACTCTTCAGTTTAGACTTAAAAGCGTTTGGGCAACTGCTAAGATTTTTGAGTTCTTGTGGTAGCTTATTGAAAATGGATGCAGCAGAATACTGCACTCCTTTCTGCACAAGAGTCAAGGAAGTGTATTCCACATGCAGATTTAATTTATGCCTAGTATTAACTGAGTGAAAGCTGCTAACTCTTGGGAATAAGCTAATATTGCTAAAAACAAACGACATTAAAGAAAATATATACTGTGAGGGCAATGTCAAAATTCCCAGGCTATTGAATAGGGGTTGACAAGAGGTTTTCGAACTTACACCACACATAGCTCGAACAGCCTGTTTTTGAGCTGAAAATACCCTTTTTGAATCAGAAGAATTACCCCAAAAAATAATACCATATGACATAAGCGTATGAAAATATGCGAAGTAGACTACTTTTTGTGTTGAAATGTCACTTATTTCAGATACTGTTCTAATGGTAAATAAAGCGGCATTTAGTTTCTGAACAAGATCCTGAACATGGGATTTCCACAACAGCTTACTATCTATCTGTTCGCCTAGGAACTTGAACTGTTCCGTCTCGCTTATAACATGCCCATTCTGTCTGATTAAAATATCAGTTCTTGTTGAATTGTGAGTTAGAAACTGTAAAAACTGAGTCTTACTGTGATTTAGCATCAAATTATTTTCCACAAGCCATGAACTTATTTCATGAACTATATTATTTGATAATGTTTCAATATTACACACAAGATCCTTCACTACCAAGCTGGTGTCATCAGCAAACAGAAATATTTTTGAATCACCTGTAATACTAGAAGGCATATCATTTATATAAATAAGAAACAGCAGTGGCCCCAGCACCGATCCTTGGGGAACGCCCCATTTAACAGTGCCCCATTGGGACTGAACATCATTACCACTCTCAATATTGTGGAGAATTGCCTTCTGCTTTCTGTTCTTAAAGTAAGAGGCGAACCAGTTGTAAGCTACTCCCCTTACTCCATAATGTTCCAACTTCTGCAGTAATATTTTGTGGTCAACACAGTCAAAAGCCTTCATTAAATCAAAGAAAACACCTAACGTTCGCAACCTTTTATTTAATCTGTCCAAAACCTCGCAGAGAAAAGAGACTATAGCATTTTCAGTTGTTAAGCCATTTCTAAAACCAAACTGTACATTCGACAGCAAATTATATGAATTTAAATGCTGCAGTAACCTTCTATATACAACCCTCTCGATAACTTTAGCAAACACCGATGGCATAGAAATGGGTCTATAATTATCAACATTATCCCTGTCTCCATTTTTATAAAGTGGCTGCACTACTGAGTACTTTAATCGGTCAGGAAACCGACCACTCCTAAAGGAAAAGTTACAGATATGGCTAAGTACTGGGCTAACATACATGGAACAATACTTCAGTATTCTGCTAGATACCCCATCATATCCATGAGAGTTCTTGGTCTTTAGTGATTTAATTATTAATTCAATCTCCCTCTTGTCAGTATCATGGAGGAGCATTTCAGGTAACAGTCTCGGAACACTTTTTTCTAAGAGCGCTATGTGATTCCCTGTTGGGACTAGGTTTCTATTTAGTTCACCTGCTATATTCAGAAAGTGATTATTAAATACTGTACATATATGCGACTTATCAGTAACACGGACATTCCCACTAGGCACTGATTCTATATCCTCGACCTGTCTCTGCAGACCAGCCACTTCCTTTACGACTGACCATATGGTTTTAATTTTATCCTGAGACTTAGCTATTCTATCTGCATACCACATACTTTTTGCCTTCCTAATAACTTTTTTAAGCACCTTACAATACTGTTTGTAATGGACTACTGCATTTAGATTGTGACTGTTTCGAACATTTTGATATAATTGCCACTTTGTTCTACAAGATATTCTTATATCTTTAGTCAGCCACCCAGGCTGCCTGTTTGTGCTAGTACCCTGTTTTGAACGTTCTAACGGAAAGCAACTTTCAAAGAGCATGAGAAAAGTCTTGAGGAAAGCATTATATTTATCGTCTACTGTATCAGCGCTATAAACATCTTGCCACTCTTGTTCCTTGATAAGGTTTACAAAAGTCTCTACAGCAACTGGATCAGCTTTCCTAAAAAGTTGGTAACTATATTTAACATGTGTTGCAGCACAAAAATCTTTTAGACTTAAAATTTGTGCATCATGATCTGAAAGGCCATTCACCATTTTGCTAACAGAATGCCCTTCTAGTAATGACGAATGAACAAAAATATTGTCTATGGTTGTTCTACTGTTCCCTTGCACTCTCGTTGGAAAGAATACGGTTTGCATAAGATTATATGAATTAAGGAGGTCTACCAGCATCCTTTTCCTTGCACAATCACTTATACAATTTATATTGAAGTCACCACATATAACTAACTTTTTGTATTTCCTATAAAGTGAACCAAGAACCTCCTCTAGCTTTAGCAAAAATGTTGTGAAATTGGAGTCTGGGGATCTATAAATAACAACAGTAAGAAGTTTAGCTCCACTAAATTTAACCACACCTGCACAACATTCAAACACCTTTTCAGTACAGTACTTTGAAACATCAATTGACTCAAATGGGATACTGTTTTTCACATACATGGCTACTCCTCCACACCACAAAGAGCTCCTAGAAAAGCTGCCAGCCAACCTGTATCCTGGTAAAGGAAGCCTCTGAATTATCTCCTTATTTAAGAAGTGTTCAGATATACCAATAATTTCAGAGTCAACATCTATAAGCAGTTCACTAACTTTATCTCTAATGCCTTGTATGTTTTGATGAGATATACTAATTCCCTCATTAATCATATACCTAAGCTTTGTCGAAAGTGGTTTCTTTGTTAGAGAGACTTCCTTTAAGCAGGAATACCTGTCAGCTGACTTCAATCTAAAAAAGGTACAGCTCTAACACCCACAACTACCGGAATTTTCCCATGAGTGATCCCACCACCCCCACCTATGCTGTCACCTATAAGCTTTGCCAACCTCCCCTTTCCATACCTGTTGAGGTGCTTAAGATGACATGTTAAGTTGCAGACAGGCACAATTAAAAGATTGTACAAAACTTTTGGCCACAGCATTCATCAGAAAAAGAGAAACACACACCATTCATTCACAAAAACAAGCACACCTCATACAAATGTGATCACCAACTTTGGCAGCTAGAGGCAGCCAGGCCCAAGGGCCCAAAACAGATAGTTCACAGACAATATCTGATCAAAAAGGTGTTTTAACATATGACTCAGTATTTTGCTAAACCATTCGTTCAATTAAGTCATAAAAAAAATTCCTCCAATGTTGTTCATGCGGAACACGATGTTTATATTCTTTTGGATCTGTACAATGTTCTGAGATATTAAAACTGATGTGGGAGATTGAAGTTTGTCTCAGATCTGTATTTAATTCTCTAGAATGTTCATTTACTTCATCACAACTAACTCAAGCTGTTCTTTTGTGTCAGAATGCAATTTCCCTTTTAAATATACTGTTCTGGATTCAGTTTCCAATAAATTTTTGTTTATCACTATGTTTTCCTGACATATTCACCAATGTGTTCATCTGACATATTGGTATCTCTATGTTTCCCTAATACATTTACCAATGTGTTCATCTAACATATTGGTTTGTCAATCTATTTTAATATTTGTTTTATCTAATTTATTGTCTTTCACTTGTTGGTCTATTTTAGCGGTTGTTGTATGTATCTAATTTGCTTTTAGTTCAGTAATTACCTGAGTGTTTGTTGTATCTCTTTTTGCATTTAGTTCATTAATCATGTGATAATTTGTCTCAGCATGTACTTATTTGGCACTTTATTTATTAAACATGCTCCATTATAAGATCCTAACCTCTTGAGCATCCATCTTCGCATTTAATTCAACAATAACCTTTAAGATTTCTTCCATTATTCTAGTTCTTACAATCCTAATGCTTGAATTTCCTGAATTCACAACAGTCAACAACACTTTTATAAAAAAAAAATCTGGCAAAACTAATCTCAGTCTGCGCTTGACACATAGTCAAAAATAAATTGTTTTAAAATAAGTACAGCTCACTGGATTGTGTTGTGCATCATGTAGTGTCTGAAGGTAGAATGCACTGCACCACTGCAACTTTTTTTTGACATAGAGGAGGTGCCGCTATTGCTGCCAGGTGCTGTGGAGTCTTCGATTACCCATTAAAAACAGTCATCATCCATAAAAGCAATGCAGTTCTTCTTAAATTATGGTTTTTAGTATGTATTTTGATATTCACACTTCACCTTCTCATTCAATTATTTATCTTGTTGCCAGGGTCTGCAACACTATTTCACAATAATTCTTCACTTTAACAGGTATGTTCATTTGAAATAATTGTATTTCACAAGCATTCTTTTGTCCCCATCTGCAGAGGACATTTTCAGGGAGGATTTTAGCATTGTTGAACATCTGATTCACACCCTGGCTTGTCAGTAGCAAGCCAGGGTTTGAATTGGACGTTCAGCAAAGCTACCATGCCCCTTGAAAATGTCCTCTCCAGACGGGGATGGAACGTCAGGTTCTGAAGTGAAATCCCTTAGATCATGGCAATATAGCCCAGAATGAAGTGTTAACTGTGACAAATTTGGTCATGAAAGTTTACATTTCACAAATGCACAGACATGCCTGGGGGTGTTTATTGTTCACAAAGTCCATTAACACTATATGGAATTCAGATATGAGTTACTAATAATACCAATGCATGTAACATTTATGCAGAGAATACACATAAATCAATGTGCACTGTTCTGCACTGTTAGAGGAGAAATCGATTCCTTGTCATCTTATATGGCAGCTGTAATGTCTTCTGGAAAGGGGACTTTCTCCATCACAAGTGTTGTTCGATTTTCAGTTTTCAGACAGATGATACCTCCCCAGAATTTCCTGTCCAGTTCTCAATGTGAGTAGATAAAATTACTTCACTGAGTTCATGTTTATAAAGTGTAGTTATTTTCAATTTTTTAAGTGAATTATTATTTGCTGTTGTTAAGTGAGCTTTTATCCAAAATAAATCCTGTGAACAATGGCTGTGAAGTGCTTAATTAGTAAATGTGATGTTGTCAGTGACTGAAGTAGTGTTGGTGAGAAAGGGATTGGAATGTTAAATGTGGCACCTTGCAGCTGTCTGTCATTAGCAGCCTAATATAAAGCCACATAATTGTGTTGTAATTGTCACTTGGTGGTGAATTAATGAATGTCCAGAAAGTTACTTCACTTCTCTCACCACTGCATAAATCTTTTCCATTCATGAATTGCTAGTGATTGTAGAGTTGACTGTACTGAGTGGATCCATTCACCACACATTCACAGTATGTATTCCAAGGTGGATGTGAATATGTGTGATGGAATTGAATATGTTTGATGGAGTAAGACTGTTCATGTTCAAGTCTATAATGTATTGTTGACTTATGTCAGAATAACTAAAATTCTTTGACACCTAGGTGACTTGCTTCTGTTACAGAGGGAGACAATTTAAACCCTTGGGCCTCTTTAGATGCTGGGAGAGCTGAGGCTGGGGTGATGCATTTGATACCTGTGATGCTGCGAAAAGTATTTCAGACAGTAAAGAGTGGAGACAATGAAACTGGCATTGTCAAATACATATAGACAGCATATTACACTGTGGACAGGCTCTTCAGTTGATAGGCAGCTGACAACACCATCTCTTGAGCATATTTTACACAAAAGATTGCTTAACAGTTGAAATAAGCACTCACTTAATAAACAGAAGAGGACACTACTATGTAAACAGGAGTTGAGTAAAGTAATTTTGTTTACTAACATAAAAGAACTGGACAGGAAATGCTTGGGAGTTGTAGTCTGTTTGTAAACAGAAAAGCAAGTGGCACTTTAGGGGGAGAAAGTTGCCTTACTTGGAAGAACACTACAGCTGCTGTACAGGATGACTAAAAATCTATTTCCCCTCTGGCAGTGTTAAATACTTTTTAGACTATGTGATCTCACTGGAAATTTATTAGTACATAGGATTTAGATGCACCTAGTTTGACCAAACTGTTTAGCTCAGGTGCAGAGAATTATGTAGATTCTATCTGTAAGTGTTTCCTGCATTAGTGTCTCAAATTTGTATTTGATGTAGTGTTAATGCACTTTGTGGAAAATAAGCCTCCCCACCTCTGGTTTGTCTATGCACTGCATCACCAGTGATTCATAAAGTGTGCCATGGAGAGACAGTAAAAGTGTGTGAAACACTTTGTAGTTTCTTCTAGTGACGTACTTGGGTAGATAGAGCAGTGACTCATCTGCTCACTCTTCAGTTTGTGAGCCTATGAAGGAACACATTCCAGTGACCTACCTTCCTGTGCGCTTCTATCCCACACATTGCCTCCCCCTAACCATCCCCACCCATTACACACCTGGACAGAATTTATTCCTTAATTTGGCTCTACTGTGTGTAGACATGGTACATTCATTTAATATTGTTTTTAACCCACTTCATTTAAAGATAAACATTACTTTTAGACTGTTAAAACAATATTTTTAATAACCTGTGACTTTTTCAAAAAAATGGTTCAAATGGCTCTGAGCACTATGGGACTTAACTGCTGTGGTCATCAGTCCCCTAGAACTTAGAACTACTTAAACCTAACCAACCTAAGGACATCACACACATCCATGCTCGAGGCAGGATTCGAACCTGTGACCGTAGCGGTCACGCGGCTCCAGACTGTAGCGCCTAGAACCACACGGCCACTTTGGCCAGCTGTGACTTTTTCATCCCCTGCAATACAGAAACTATTATTCCTAAAGAAAAAATGAATAGGGCCATTTTTGTAGGGAATTTAATGTAAATTAATTTTGTACACAGAAACAATTTCACAAGAAGCTGCAGTTTTTGAGTTATTGAAGAAATGCATAAAAAAGTGACCCTTAAGCCCACCCCTACCACAATGATCACACCCCACTAGTCAGGATTATTATTATGGTATTCATGCCACTCCCTCCTACCACAGAATGAAAATCTGTGATTACACAATTTTTTTCCTTGCTGTCGACCTGTTTTGGTCTTTGTTGACTGGTCTAAACAGGTTGGTCAAATTAGGTGCATCTAAATCCTGTGTGCTAATAAATTTCTGGTGAGACCACATAGTCTAAAAAGTGATTTTAATTGCTTGTTTGCCTTTGAGATTGCAAATTTTGTAATGGTTTCAATTTTATCTTTGTTAGACAAAATTCCATCTTCAGAATTGTTGTGACAGAAATTTGAGTTGTCTCACGGCAATTTACATTGCCCTAACTTTCTTAACTTCTCAGACACTTCCCATAATAATTCCAAAAGTGCTTTCCAATTTCTCTCAGAACAGGGTGATTGGAACTGCTTTCTTGGTGTGTGAACAGCTGGTGAGGCCAGCTGCCGTGCCCGTGTTGTGGGTGACAGGAGGTCTGCAGTAAATACAGAATGGTTTATCACATAAGTTGTTTCTAACTCACATAACATAAACACTATAAAAGAAAAGTAAATTACTCATATAGGCCTATATTAAGCAAGAAGATACTGGAACTGCCTCTCTTCATTGTTTGAGCATTTCTGATACCTCTTTAGGAAATTGCTCATTAAATGCTGCAGTTCCCTCTGAGAAATAGCAGCAATTCCTTGATGAACTTTAATTTTAAGTTCATCTGAAGCATGTAATTTGATTTACACACTTTCTCTTTTAATGGCCCCTGATAGAAAAATTACACAGGCTTAATAAGGGGGAAGAAGGGGGCCATATGTTGTTAGTGATAACTCTGTCTTGAAGCACTCCTGTAGTGAGAAGTTGGCAGTATGTGCCATCACAGAGTGCTGCTGAGAGGTCATGAGAACATGTTTTCTCTCAGTTAATTGGCCAAAAAGAAACTGCAATATGTTTTGCACATATCGCTCACTGTTAATTGTTTCCTGGAAAAAAATAGGGCCTATTATTCTCTCACAGCCAACAGGAGATCAAACTCCTATATTTTGAACATGAAAGGGTGTCTCAGGTATTATCTTAGGCTTTTCAGAACTGGAGTAATGGTTATTCTAATACACAACGTTTCCACTTAGATGCAGCCACGAGTCACCCAAAAAGAAAAATAGATGAGGGTCAGTTTCTCCATTCATGCAGCCCTATTCAAAATCTACTCACAAAACTGCAAAATTTTTGCAGGGACACCTGGTTTAAGTTCTTGCACAGCAGTTATTCAGAGGGCTATCACTTCAGTAATTTTGTAGCTGTTTGAACAGCGCCATATGAAATTCCCATTTGCTGAGAAATATGTCAAACTGATTCTCTAGACCTTTGCAGGGCAATGTTATCCAGAGTTTCTTCTATGAGTACTGAGAAGTCACCACTGTGGGGTGGCGTGTGAAAGAGACTAGATGGTGGCAGGACAAGGCTGTCAGGCACAGTGTCGGGAGGCTGTGAGGGTGGGGGCAGCAATGTGCAGTGGAAAAGGAGAGGAGCAGAGACTGGTGGGTACTTTGGCACAGAGCGGCACACAGTGAAGTTGAGGGAATATAAATTAGGAGGAAGTGATAGGAGAGAAGTGTTGGGGGAGGGGGGGCGGTGGGGTGTAGTGATGTAGGACACCATAGGTCGAGGCTGGGATGATTTTAAGAGTGGATAATGCGTTGTAAGGGTAACTCCCATCTGGTGAAGGGGGTGTTCCTTTGTAGCTAGTTCTTGAGTGTGGTAGGAGAATTGGGGGTATGTGGTGGTGTGGCACAGGAAATCTGTTTGTGAACTAGTTCTGGGGGATAGTGCCTGTCTGTGAAGGCCTTTTGAGACCATCAGCTTACTGGGCAGGGGACCTCTCATCACTGCAGATCACTGTGTAGTTAGGAAAAGCTGGTGGTATAGGGGAGCATACAGTGGCCTAGGCTGTGAAACAACTGTTGAAATCAAGCATGTTATGTTCAGCTGCATGTTGTGCCAAAGGGTGATCTACTTTGCTCTTGGCCACAGTTTGGCAGTGACCGTTCATCCTGGTGGACAGCTGGTTGGTAGTCATACCAATATAGAAAGCTGTACAATATCTGCATCAGAGCTAGTATATGGCACAGCTGCTTTCATTGGTAGCCTGGCTTCTAATAGGGTAGAATAAGCATGTGACAAGTTAGGGATCGGATGGTCTGGGTGGGTGGATTGGACGTCTTGCACCTGGGTCGAACACCACTTTTGGAGGGGTGGGAAGGATCTTGGGTATGGTGTCCCTCATTTCAGGGCATGATGATAGATAATCAGAGCCCTGACAAAGTAAGTGGTTCACTTGTTCCAGTGTGGAGTGGTATTGGTTGGTGAAGGGGGTGTTCCTTTGTAGCTACTTCTTGGGTGTGGTGGGAGAATTGGGGGTATGTGGTGGTGTGACATAGTAAATCTGTTTGTGAACTAGTTCTGGGGGATAGTACCTGTCTGTGAAGGCCTTTTGAGACATTCAGCTTACTGGGCAAGGGAGTTCTTGTCACTGCAGATATGCTACCTCTGGGTGACAAAGCTGTATGGGAGAGATATTTTGGTGTGGAGGGGATGGCAACTGTCAAAATGCAGGCACTGTTGGTGGTTGGTGGGTTTAATGTGGACAGAGGTTTTGTATGGAGCCATCAGAGAGGAGGAGGTCTTCCAGGAAGGTGGCATGTTGTGTTGAGGAGGACCAAGTGAAGTAGATAGGAGAGAAGGTCATAAGGTTGTGAAGGAATGAGGATAGGGTGTCTTAGCCCTGAGTCCAATTCATGAAAATGTCATTGATGAACCTGAACCAGACCAGGGGTTTTGGGTTTGCAGGAGGCTAGGAAGGTTTCCTCTAGATGGCCCATAAATAGGTATGGATAGGGTGGCGCCATGCTGCCCCATGCTTGTGTCGCAGATTTGTTTGTATACCTTTCCTTCAAAGGAGAAGTAGTTGTGTGTTAGGATAAAATTAGTAAGGTGTATGAGGAATGAGTTAGTGTATTTGGAGTGTGAAGGACGTTGGGAGAGGTAGTGTTCAGTAGTGGCAAGACCATGGCATGAGGGATGTTGGTGTACAGGCAAATGGTTCAACAGAGACAATGAGGGATCTTGGAGATTTCAGGTCATTGTTTGGAGGTGCTGGTCAATGAGGGCCAAATTCCTTTGAGTAGGAGTGCAATAAGCAGCTACAATGGGACACCCACAATTGTTTGGTTTATGGATTTTGGGGAGCATGTAGAAGGTGGGTTTGTGGGGTTTCATAGGATTGAGGAGGGAGAATGGTTCAGAGGAGATTTTCTGGGAAGGGGTTAAGGCATTAAGTATGAATTGGAGGTTACATTGGACTTCTGGGATGGGATCGCTCTGGCAGAGTTTGCAGATGGAGGAGTCAGCCAATTGGCAAAGACCTTTCACCAAGTAGTAACAACAGTGGTGGAACCATTGTCTGCATATAGGATGGTTAGATCAGGATTTATTTTGAGGCTGTACATGGCTGTCCTTTCTTCTGCTGAAAGGTTGGTGTTCTTAGGAAGGGACCTGGGTAAGGATGGTGAAGCCAAGTTGGAGGTAAGGAATTCCTGGAAGATAACCATGGTGTGGTTAGGTGGGAGGGGGAAGGACCACTGTTGGATGGTGATATCAAATGAGAGAGACAGAGTTCACATTGTTGTATTTTCTTATATATTTGTACTTATTTGTGTGTATTTTTACATATCTGTACATGTTTTTACATTTATGTAGGTTGATTAAGAAAAGTATGTCAAATTTTGATGATTCTTCATTGCATATCATAAGCCTTCATGAAATACAACATTTGTGACAAACTAAGAAATGAGCATCTGCATCTTAGACATTTAATTTAAGGTATTGGTGTTGGGGAGTCGGTACTGAACAGTACTATATCATGTCCCTTATTCTACTTTGACAAT
This sequence comes from Schistocerca piceifrons, assembly GCF_021461385.2. Classification (NCBI taxonomy): domain Eukaryota; kingdom Metazoa; phylum Arthropoda; class Insecta; order Orthoptera; family Acrididae; genus Schistocerca; species Schistocerca piceifrons. Next base: position 138,369,355 of record NC_060141.1, on the reverse strand, counting down.
CAGAATCATAAACTTTTAGAAACAGTAATTAAACTACAACTCTTTGCTGCTCTGAACACTTTTTTTCTAACTTCTGACAGTCACATATTCCCTTTGGCACTCTAGCCTCAACTCAACTGTTATTTCTAATGATGTATTATTGATACAGAGTTATGTTTTTCTTCTTATATGTTTAGCACTCAGGCTGCTTTTCTTAGCTAAAACAATTACATTATTACCCTCAGCATGCTAACCTCTGCTCCTAACATAAACCAAATAACTCCAAAGATATTTACTTTGCTATCATAATCTTACAGTGCATAACACTTTGAGTCAAAACACTGAGAGCTCTGAGATACATGGGCTTTGGAGCCCATCCATATATAACAAAGGACAATAACTTTATATAACTTTAATGGCATGACTGAATAGGTATATTAACCTTAACATTTACAACTCTATAAGAATCTGGATACACAGTTTGGTTTGTAAGAAATTATTGACATGTTTTATGTAAATCAACTTGCTACAAACATATATTTTTAGTACAAATTTGAATAAATTGATCACTTCAAACAACCGAGAAGTGGAAGTTCTACTTTTTATTTTAATTACATAATGATGTTAGTTACTAATATATTCTCAGAATGTTACTATGATGACTGACATGCAACAGTCATTTTTGTAACAAATAATTTGCAAGTGCAATGTCAGGGACTGATTTTAAACCGGTTTTCTGGAATATTCTTAAAGGTGAACTTTATGTAAAATGATTTGTAAACTTATATTCTAGTGAAATTTAGTAAGGCAATGTTTTCAGTAAACCCAAATAATTGGAAAATCTAGGATGGAATGTAACAATATTATGAAAAGAATAGTTGCTATTCACCATGTATTGAAGATGCTGAGTCGCAGATAGGCACAAAAGAAGACTGTCACACAATAAGCTTTCAGCCAACAAGGCCTTTGTCAAAAATAGACAAAACACACACACACACACACACACACACACACACACACACACACACACACACACACACACACATGCCCACAGTCTCCTGCAGCTGAAGCCAGACTATACACAGCAGTGCATGATGGGAGAGGCAACTGGGTGGGTATAAGGGTGGGGGATGGTAAAATGCTGCTGTGGGAGCATGCAGGGAAGGGTTGGAGAGAGGGTAGGACAACTATGTGCAGTTGGGAGGTTAAATGGAGTGTGAGGAGAGAGGGGTGGTAGTGGAAAGGGAGGGAAGTAAAAAGACTGGGGGTGTTGGTGGAATAGAGGGCTGTGTTCTTCCAGGATTGGAACAGGGAAGAGGCTAGATGAGTAAGGACAACAACTAATGAAGTTTGAGGCAAGGAGGGTTATGGGATCATAGGATATGTTGCAGGGAGGGTTCCACTTGTGCAATTCCCACCTGCTATCCCTCCCCCTTCCCACCCCAGCCTCTTCCTTACCCCCACCCAGTTGCCTCTCCTATCATGCATTGCTGTGCATAGTCTGGCTTCAGCTCCCGGGGAGACTGTGGTCATGTGTGTGTGAGTCATGTTTGCATGTCTGCCCGCGTGTCACGCTTTTGTGTGTGTGTTTGGGGGGGGGGGGGTGTTGTCTGTTTTTGACAAACGCCTTGTTGGTTGAAAGCTTATTGTGTGACAGTCTCTTTTTTGTGCCTATCAGTGACACAGCATCTCTGCTATATGGCGCATAATAACTATTCATTTCATAATATTATTATGTTCCATCCTGGATTTTCCTTTGTTTGATTTTGCCTGACAGCTTTTCTTCCATCCTGACCCAGTGCAGTTTTCGTTTCTTACTATTTTCCAATGCACTACTATACTCAATGTCCATACTTCTGTCTCTTCTTTCCTGTGTTGCTCTTATCATCATACAAACTGTATTGCATGCTCTACTATGAGCCGCACTGTATCAACTGTCTCAGCAGCAAACAACAGATGGCTACAAGACAACACTGATTATTGATGCAGCATCTTATGACCCTCATTACTCCAACTGATATAATTAAGCCTATACCTTCAAATTGATCACCTCCCTGCATCACTCTCCCATATTTTTGTGCACATTTCCTGTGCCACATGATCTTGTATCTCATCCTACCCCACCCCCTACTCCTTCTCCTCTCTATTGCAGTTCACATATACTAATCTCACCTAATCCATTCACATCTGCCGTCCCCCTTCTTCATTTTTATACACCCACAGACCTTCACTCCACAGAACAAATAAATAAATAAATAAATAAATAAAATAAAATAAAATAAAATAAAAAATAAAAAAATTAAATTTTTTCTTTGATCTCTTTGTGACTCCAATTTCAATTGGTTTTCACCTTTCAAGTATTTTCCCCTTATTTTATCCGTTTCATCCTTTTAGTGACTTTTTCATGTATTTAGCTGTTTTTTGCTAATTTTTTGGGACATAATTCTATGTTATTTATGTATTTCACATTTTTCCACCACCATGGATCCTTGCTCCTTCCATCTGCATCAATACAGAAAAGTTTCCTTACCCCTAGCCAGGACCCAGTCCCACACACTGTTCCTGCCTAGTTGCCTGGCTCATTCCCCCCACCCCAAATGGCCTTACCATTGAATTACCCATCTCTGGCTGCCACCCTTCCTTCCACAGTGCACTCGTCTGTTCAGATTCTGCCAGTCCCTGTCCCTATAGGGGAAACACTTTTTCACCACCAACCCTACCAATCAGACTCAACCTAAGACCAATGTTGAACCCTACCTGACTCAGTTCACTCCTCTATCCAACCGTGAGCCACCCCCAGTGCTGCTAAATCACCTCCTATTAACTTTTTAGAATTTCTTAACCTCAGACCTTGCCTGACCATCATTCCCCAAATCCTTTAAGCTGCAAACTAACCTTACATCTGCAGAAAGAACCACAATCCACCACCTAAAAGCTGATCCCAACTAAACATAAATTCTATCCACAACCTCTGTGCTGGGATGTACATCAGTGCCAATGTCAATCAATTCATAAAAGTGATGCTATATTACAAGATATAACCAGTTATTTATGCAGAATATGTATGGTTTTTGTTTTAGCAAAAGGACTGACAACAAATGCATCTGTGGCTCAAGACTTAGATGAAAATTTTGAAGAAATTATTGGACTTGATGTTCGTGCTCCAGATGCTGAGACACAAAGGCAGGTTGCACAGAAACTGCGTGCCCTATATTATCAAGATGAGCCTATCACTACAGAAAGCTTTAACGAAACAGAAGAGGTATGTTCTTTCTGACAACATTTATTTGAGAGCTTGTGGTCTTGTCTTCAGTTAAAGTTTGTTATCAGCATTAACTTTTTTTAGATTGACTTGACACATATAAATGTGACAGCCAGGCTGCCTTCCAAAGTTTTAAAGATATTAATTAAAAAAAACTGTTTCTCTTGTCCATTTCATTTTTAGTATCCAATATCAACTATGAGGAAAATTGATTCACACGTTTCCCTTGACTGCATTGTAGTTATACACATTAATGGCTGTCAATTTATGGCTATTTTTGGCAGAGGAAGAATTAGTACAGAGATATTTTTTACCAAAAAATTATTGAATTTTGGTACTTTTAAATGTAGACACAGTGCATTACATCTGTTACAGAATTAGATTACAATAGTTAATGTTAAAATTATTTGTTATTATTACAATAAATAACATGGATTGTCTAGAAAATGCAGGTATCATCTTCTTGTGGAAGCTTACTTTCAGCTAAAATATTTGCGTTAAGTAAAAAAATATGACATTGCATTATGACAATACTATGGTGTTGTAAATTCCATGAAATTTTAAAATGTAAACAATAACCTTTGTCTCTTGGATGGAAATGACAGTAGTGTTACCAGGAGTATTTTGTAATTGTGCATGTGACACAAATATTATTCTTAAGGATATGGAATGTACAGGTTATGATACAGTAAGGTAATATCAGCAGATGGGTTTCACAAATGGGTTGTCATTTAACTACAAAAATACGGTGTATATTGCCTCTGACATATCACTCTTCAAAAGTGATATTCTGTCGCCACAAGTTGACCTAATAATAACTATAGATGAACATTTAAATATTGTCCAGAAATCATACATGCTTCTGACTACAAGGAGCATTTGAATACCATCATTGTCATACTGTAAAGTTTTCAGACAAATCATGCTTCAGACTACCTTTCAGTGATGGCCACACATGTGGTACATGTCACCATGGTTTGTGCTGTTGGACAGCCTCCATTGTTGTGCAGCATTGCAGACAAAGACCAAGAGTGATTTGGGGTTGCAATCTCAGTTTCTGTGTGTTGGGTGCCACCTTTATAGCAATTGCTACAAGAGAGAAGTTTTTGAGCTCTTGGTTCCACTTTTGCTTCAGGCAACTCCACTTGGTATATTTCAGCATGCTAGTGCCTGGACAGAAGTGTCCCAGATTGTGCAAGTCTCCTCCAAAGAATGACAAGTACCTCTACTTTGTTGGCCTGCATGTTCTACTAATATGTCAACCATCATAGGATGGCCGCTATTGAGACACTTTGGAGCTGCAACCGCATTCCTCATGACAAACCAAAAACACCCAGTCACAACTATTTGCAAGCCTGTAATGATAATGAGAGAGGAGGAAAGTTGGCTGGGTCAGCTAGCAAATGGAGCACAGTGGGAAGCTAATTCATTTACAGGGTTCTCAGGAAAACTGTATAAATAGCATGATAAGTCTAGCAAGGTCAAAGTTGATTCAGGATGTAAAATATCTCCCCAATGAGATAGCTGGGTGGCAGATGCTGAGTTAGGTCACACTGAAATGAGGAAGAACGGAAGATTAAGATTATGAACATGGAATGTTGAGAATGTCTTACAAGTGGGGAAGTTGGAAAATCTGAAGAAGGAAATGAGAAAAAACAGAATGGATATAATGGGAAACTCTGAAATGAGATGGAGACAGAATGAAGAATTTTTAAGTGAGGAATTCAGAGTATTTTATTCTTGAGGAATTCATGGTGTTGGGATAATATTAGGAACAAGAGTCACAGATAAAGTGATATCAGTGAGATATGTTGATGAAAGCTTGACAGCAGTGAAGATCCACTGAAAGAAGGAAAATCTAGTGATAATACAAATACATATTCCACACGGTGGATCACCTGAGAAGTAAAAAAATCTGTGGCAAGAAAGAGGACATAATAGAGAAAGGAAAGAATGGGTTACTGGAATGCTGTAGTAGGTGAAGACAAATATGAAAGAATTGTGTGCAAATATGCATTAGGGAAAAACAATGAGTAAGGAGTGCTCTTGGTGGACTTCTTCATGAGAAACTCCTTGACTACTGGAGATATGTTGTATGAACAACCTAGAAGAAGAAGTTACACTTCTACATTTAGAACTGGGTCAAAGAAATGCCACATTGACTATATTTTGATACAGGAAAGATTTATAAACTGTGTGACAAACTCTAAGACATTGTCAGGAGTGGATATCAATTCAGATCATATCCTCTTGTTGAAGAAATAATAATTCAGTTTAAAAAGATGAAGAAGATCAAAAGAAGAGAAAATTTAATCTGGAAGGACTTGAAAAGGATGAAGTAAGAACGTGTTTCAAGAAAATTTCCAGGAAAAAATAGTCTAAATACACAACTCAGTTCCGGGAAAAAATAATCTAAATACACAACTCAGTAACAGTACTGTATTAGCATTAAAACTGTTAACAGAAAGCAGTAGAAGTAACAGTTGGGCTTAAAGAGCCAAAATAACATCAAGGAACCATGAACAGCAAAAAAATATTGGAGGAATGGAAGAAAGAAAAAAATATAAAAATTCTGCCACAGAGATAGGCAAAGATTTAGGGCTGTAAGCAATCAACTGTGAAAAGAAATTGACAAAGCCTTAATAGAATTGTGAAGAAATTGAGCAACTAGAGAGAAAGGTGCAGCATGAATTTAATTTACCAGGAAGTAAATAACTTGGACTTTAGAAAGAGGTGGAAGACAAAAGGTGAGAATGTTAATGAAATTACAGAACAACAAATGTAAATAAAGCAGTTCAGAGTTTTCAACAGTTCTAAGTTTGATGTGATTTCAGTTGCCTGAGACAGCAGTCATGTGTGTGAATTGCATTTGCATGAGTGTGTGTGCATGTGGGCATATGTCTGTCTATTGTTGATGAAGGCTTTATTGGCCAAAAGCTATAATTGTTAGAGTCTTTTTGTTGTGCCTATCTGCAACTCAGCATCTATGCTATATGGTGAGTAGCTACTTTCCTTCTCATAATATTGCAGTTCTAAGAGATCTGCTTTTTGCACTTTGACCACAAATTTATTCAAATATTTTAACTTGGGGAAATGTAATGAAGTAAATTTTGGTTATTTAAGGATGAAGAACCCATTTCAGTACCAAAGTTACTGAAATGACTGTATTAGAATTTTGTATGCAAACCCAGCAGTATATGTACTGCAAAATCCTGTGACCACATTGTTTACAACAGTTGAACAGGTTGTAACGTTATTCAATTATTTATATATATATATATATATATATATATATATATATATATATATATATATATATATGACTTTTTAAGACATTTTCATCACTTTCCCAAATTGGGATGTGGAACCTTTATACATCACTCACAGGCAGGCTCATCACAAATGAGTCAGCGGATATAGGACAGTCAGTAGCAGACACTCACACACCACTGGAGCAGTCTGCAACAGCATTACCAGCATCAGTACAGTTCACTCAAATCTATCATTGTCTGTTGCCCATGTTCCTGTTGTGTGTGTTTATCCCTAACTGCCAGATACACATGTACAATTCAGACACTGTGCTAGAGTGAAAAACTTTATAAAATAAATAGAATGCTGTTACTACCAGTTTGACTTAAAGACACTCTCATTAGTGCTGGGTAAAGTTCACATGGGTAAGTAGGTTTTAGAGGAGTTATTGCAAGCCAGTATAGTTAGACAGTTCAGAGTCCATGGGCCTTGCCCACCCAGCTCATACCAAAGAAGGGGAGCACCTGTAGACTATGCAGCAACTATCGGCATCATAACTTCCACATGATACTGGACACTGAATACTGAAGACTTCACACATTATTTGGCAGGTGCTTCTGTGTTCAGTGTGTTGTATTGTAAGAAAGCATATTTGCAGATCCCTATGAACCAAGAGGATAGGATGAAGACAGCACCCTTTTTGGACTTTATGAATTATTTTATATGTCACATGAACATCAAAATACAGCAGAGATTCAGGAAAGATTCATTGACAATGCTCTTTTCAAATTTTTCATCTGCTGTGCTTACTTGGATAATATTTTAGTCTCTTCAGCTTCCAAAAAGGAACACGATGAGAGTCTTGAAATAGTTTTTGATGCTTTACACAAACTTTGTGTTGCCATCAGTGTCAGTGTAATCTGAGACAGTCTCAGGCTACCATCTATGGCCATTTGGTTTGCCATGACAACTTACAACCTACACTACAACACGCTGAACTTATTTGTCACCTACCTTGACTACAGACCTTTCATGAATTACATCAATTTCTTGGCATGATAAATTTTTATTGTAGACACCTGCCTAGAGCAAGTGCCACCTGGGCACCTCGTATAAACACATTAGCACATTAGCAGCCTGAGCAAAAGAATATTAGCTGACCCTGCAGATACAACAAGCATTTGAACAAATTAAAGCCTGCCTTTCTCAGGCTGTAACACTGACATACCCACTACTCCCTAGCCATCTGGCAATCGCCTCTGATGTGAGCAATTTAGCAACTGGTGCTGTTCTCCAACAGCAGACACGCAACATCCACTGCATTTCTTTCTCAAAAAGTTGATAGATTCTCAGCATAAATGGTCAGCCTATGAATGTGAACTGTTGGCAGTGCACAGAGCAATATGGTACTTTAAAGATGATGCTGGAGGCAGACCCTTTACACAGTCTACAAATATCATTGCCCACTATTGGATTTTATTTTCAACCCATTTGCCATTTGAACTACATCATGCAATTGACAACAGACATCCAACATCTTCATGGCATGGACATATGTCATGGCTGATTTCCTTTCAAGCATCAGTGCTCTCTCAGTAGATATTGATTTTACACACTTGCAGCAGTGCACCTTCAACATGCACAATTAAGTGACAACATAGTGGGATTGTAACAAAATAATAAGCAACCAGGACCAGTTTTGGGCCCTTAGAGCCCTTCTTCAGAAGGTTGTAACTCAGGGTTGCCACAGGTTCTTAAAATCAGGGAATATGAGGGAATCTTAAACACATCATGGAAATATCAGGGAAATGTGAAAGAAACACTGCAAAAATCTCATTTTTGTCTCAGTAGATGAAATGGTTTGTTTACTGAGGTGTCATACATCATTGCTGCCTAGGTGCAGCTGAGTATATTTGCTGCTTCCCTACTCCTTCACTACTACTGTTTGTCCTCTTCCTACCATTCCCATCAGCTTACAGTCAGTGCTGCCACCACTTCTTGCCACTAACCTAGCAGTTACTGAAGAGAGGCAGGGAGACATGAGGAGTGGTTGGTCTGGATCTGATTCTCAGAGACTGTAGACACAGTGGCCAGAGACGGCAGTCATGTATGCATTAGTTGTGTCAGTGTGTGTGCTCTCATTCTGACAAAAGCTATGGCTGAAAATTTAGTATTGAGAGCGTGATTGTCTTTTCTATGTGCCTGTCTGCAGCTCAGGAATCATCTTTATGGTGAGTTGCTACCCATCCTCCTTATTATCGATTCTCAGAGTATTTGAACAAGTTATCTGTTGCATGGATTGATCACCATGGTCTCATTTCATCAACATGCTGTCTGTGGCTCACGAATAGCTGGCCACTTGAGTGGATTTCCATGACGGGCCAAAACCACAGACCATTTCTGCAGGTATCTGCAATGAATCAGGCCTGCCGAACTGGAGTCATTTGGTTCCCACTAATGTGCAGGCCCTGCCTGTCATATCTAGTCTCACCAACCTGCCTGCAGCCGAGTCCATTTGTATATGGCATATAAAAAGTACGGACAATAAGAAGAAGAAAATTGTGTCAGTTGCTGGTGGTTTGTACACTATATACTCATATATTTCCTGAAAGAAAAATCACACAATACCTGTAAAATAATAGATATAACACAGTGGGTAATAAGCGACACTAACAAACATAGTAGAACCAACATTTTATTCGTGGTCACCTACAGTGTTGGTTTACACAATTTCTCCCCACCTTGTACATCTCTTTCAAGAGGCCTACTTTATTTCTGAGGTTATTTTTGAAATCAGTGAAGGTATTTTAAATCCATCTATTGGCTTCAAGAAATGCAGACTTTTATCACCAAACGTGTTTCTTTTTATTGAAATAAAAACATCAGTTGTCGTAATGAAACACATACACCATTTGGCTTGCTTTCTCCATCTAAAAACCGTTCATTACAAAAGATTTTTGCTCAGGAAACGCCATCTTGCTGCAAGTTTTTTTTAGATATTTCCTCATTTGCACTATGGTTTCTTGTACTGTTGCTGCAAAGACAGACTGTCAACTTATGTCTTAACTTACTCATAAGATCTGAAAATTTGTCAGGGAACAATGTTAAAACTTGTCTGTATAGCAGGGAAACATTGGGGTGTTTCACTTGGCGAAACTTGTGGCAGTCACGTAACTGTCACGTTATTTGTGTGTCAGTCATAAGACGTATACAGCAAAATGCTGTGGTCATGCAGTTCATAGTGTCTGAGCACACACTGCACACCTTAAAATACCACCCATGGAGGCACATGACTCTCATAAAATATTCATCCATGAAGCTCTGCGGCACTGTCATCACGTCATGCTGTGAGACAATACTGACCGACCAGCATTACACCCGCCCTACTCAGATGAACGTAAAGTGATTACATGGTGTGACAACATCTTTGACATTTTACTGTATTGCAAATGGACTACTGTTATATTCAACAGACTTAAACTGATGTTTATCCTGCTCAATGCCACTGACTTGCCTAGAAGTATGATTACTGACATAGATGACATTCTGCACTTTGACCCTGATGACAACAAAATTTTAGAACAAGTGGACATGGACCAGTTATGATGTTATGATCTGAGGGGATCTCAGTTGAACTTATTGACAAACTTGTGGTGGCAACAAGTACAAATGACATATCTCCACCATTGCAAGTTCTTTGACTCTGTGACCAAACGGCCTACGCCATCTTGCTTGTGCAGTTTGCTATATGATTTGATATAATATGGACATCTGCATGAAAAATACCAAGTCTTACAGAAATGAGAGTGTTTCCTTGGGCTACAACCCAACAGAAATCCCACAGTGGGGACCCCGAATTAGAACTTGCACATCGTTGCCCCTTAGTGCAAGTATTTTCGCATCTACTGTGCTGGCTTTGTTTACGCCTTCATTCATTCTGCTTGGCCATGTATCCTGCCATGCAGCCCATGGATATCAAAGCTCCTGCACCTACAATGAGACACTTCAACACTTCACCACCACCTGGATTCTACAACATGTTTCCTGCAGTTTCGTCACCTCAACAGTTTCGCCACTCGACAATGCAACATGTGACTGCAGACTCAGGCTTTGCCTTTCCAGCAAGTGTGCATTGACACGTGAATTTCAAAAATGACAATGAGGAGAGCAAAGTACTTGAATTTCATCATGCTGATGTGGATTCTGCATTTCGTGAACAAACTATGTATGAGACGCCGGCCACCTGGGCAACCATTACAACAGTGCATTGTGCAACCTTGCCTTTGTTAGGACAGACCATGTGTACTGATCGTGCCTCCATGATGCACAAGTGCTTTACTGCTTCATCAGTTTACAAAGTGGACAATGTCCAGTGTGTATCATGAACATTTCCAGGCCAGTTTCCGCCTCCACTGACCATTTGGCCCCTCAGTGCACCTTACAGGCCCCCATGTGATGTGAACAATGTGCTGCATAGAGATACTAACTGTGGTTTCCATCCCTCTGAACATACCCTAGCTTGTCATATTGACAGCCCGGTGGCAACATTTTACTGTGCCGCTCCACGCACGTCTGCAATTATCCTATACCAAACATTTCTGACTTCAATCACCTTCTCGCAGGTGCTACAATTTTCAGTGTACTTGATTCCAAATGTGCGTATCAGCAAATCACAGTTGTTATTAGAGACATTCAAAAAACAGTGATTATCCCTCCCATCAGGTTGTACGAGTACAATTTCATGCCATTAGAGTTAAAAAATGCTACCCAGAAGAAGCAATATTTTATTGACTCTCTCTTGCTCCAGTTCAACTTCTGTTTCATGTATCTCAATAATATTCTGATCTTCAGCAAAACTGTGCAAGATCACAAACGCCACATCTTGACAGTAAAGAACACTCTCTCATCAAATGGAGTATAGATCAATACCGACAAACTGCAGCTGCTCCAAAAATCTGTCCAATTCTTGGGGTACACAGTCTCAGCCACTGGTATACATGCTGCTGAATCGAAGGTGCAATCAATCTTATCCATGCCGCTCCCTACCACCTACAAAGAGCTCCATCAGTTCCTGGGAATGAAGAACTACTACTGTCATCATTTGCCTGCAGCAGCCGACACCCAGGTCACCCTCGCTAACACCCTTGCTGGCAAGCAAACTTCAGGGACATGCCTGGTTCTGTAGACAGAACCAATGCATGCCGCCTTCCAGGCCCTGAAAGACTCTCTCGCATGAGCTGTCACCCTCACTCATCCAGTCTCGGATGCTGAACTCTTCATCACCACAGATGTCAGTGACTCCACAGTAGATGCAGACCTACAACAATACCACAACGATATGGTCACACCACTTCAGGTCTTTTTGAAGAAACTTTCACATGCCCAACAAAAATTCTCAGCAGTTTATGATGCAGTGAAACACTTCCTCACTGCCATCGAGGGCCCACCATTCCACATCCTGACCAACCACAAACCAGTAGCAGATGTCATACGCAACCCCCTCTCAACCCCCCTTCCCCCTCTCCTCCCCCCCCCCCCTTCCCCTGTCACTTTCGGAATTTCGATTCAACTCTCAGTTCTCTACTGATGTCCACCATATCAAAGGTGCTGACAACATCATTGCAGATTTCCTTTCCCACATTAGCACCATCTCAATGGTCATCGACCTTTCTGACGTCGTGTCCCTATAGAACCAGGACAAGGATACACAGCAACTTCTCAACAGCACCTCCACTTCGCTGTCTTTCACCAAAACAAAATTTGCTGGCATCCGAGAGGAAGTCTGGTGCTACTACTGCACCAGCACCCTCCGACCCCTCATCACTCCCCCCTCTTTGCCATTCAGTGTTTGACACAATACATTTTCTAGCACATCTCGGAATTAAATCATCAACAGGCCTTGTGTCTGAACAATTTGAGTGGCAAGACATTAAGCGCAATTGTCAGACCTCAGCCCGGAACTGCATTGCTTGCCAGTGCAAAAAAGTCACCAGGCACACTGTTCCACCTCTCCGCAAATTCGACATTCCATCTGGCCACTTTTGCCACTTACACCTGGACCTCATTAGCCCCCTTCCCCCCTCAGAGTGCTTCTGTTATGTTCTTTCTTGCACCAGACATTTATATTGGTGGGTAGAGGCTGTACCTCTCACCAATATAACTGCTGAAACCATGGCTAAGGCCTTTGTTTCTTCCTGCATTTCCCACTTTGGCTGCTCTGCTACCTTCAGCACTGACCAGGGCCGGCAGTTTGAATCAGCACTTTTTGGCGAACTCTGACAGCTGTGCAGTATCAACAAATGTTGCATGACTGCCTACCACCCCCAAGCAAACGGACTGGTAGAGCAGTGACATCGCACTTTCAAGACAGCACTGCAGTATCACGACAGTCTTTGGACTGAGGCCCCCTCCCACGGGGGGACTCCTCAGCCTGCTGTCATTGTACAAACCAGAAATCAAGAGCACCACAAATGAGTTCGTCTATGGTTGAAACCCTGTCCTTCCTGGGGAGGTGTTACAACCTCCCCCCCCCCTCCCCACCCACCCCACCCCAATGACAATCCCACCCCCTTCGAAACTTCATAAGTAAGACCCAAATGCATTTTGACATTTCCCTGACCCCCTATCTATCCATACTCCCCCCCTCTAATCTCCTTTCATGCAAGTTCACTTTTCTCCACGACAATAGAGTCTGGACCCCACATGCCCCACCATATTCAAGCCCATACAAAGTCATAAACTGCACTGCTAATATGATGGACATCGAGGTAAAAGGTATGCCACCCACTGTTTCTCTCCACCAAGTGAAACCGGCACACCTCGACCCAGTGTCTTCCATGCACGAAGATGAACACAGCCTCACAGCACTGAGGACTCGTGCTCAAGTTATGACCCCTCAGAGCTGCCGCTGCAGCCCTCGCCCAAACATGCATCTGCATCACCATCAATGACATTCCTCAGGTTCTCACCCTCTCTATGTACCTCCTCCCCCCTACCCCTTTTAGTAGTTCTGCAAACAGACATCCCGCCCTTAGATGTGGTGCATGTCACCATCCTCATCGACGACAACCACATCTTCATTCTGCTGCAAGACAACTCACCTCTCCTGACCGGGGACCCGGTTCGTTGGTCGATTACCAGCTCCCACCCACTCCCGTGTGGGGTCAACCACATGCTCCTCCAAGCTATGGTAACCCCCTAGGGAGGGGTACAGTTCAAATGCTGCCAGCCAGTCATGCTGGGGGCCGATGTATCATCTGCTCACACCACCTACAGAAAGTCCTGCCTCAGCAACCTCCGGAGATGGACATCCTCATCACATCACTGCTGTCTCCCTCACCGCCTTCACCATTGGACATGCCCCACTTCCACTGCACTCATACCATGCTCCACGCTGTGCCATCGCAAGTTCTTTGACTCTGTAATCAAACGGTCCATGCTATCTTGCTTATGCAGTTCGCTGTATGATTTGTTGTAATGTGGACGTCTGCATGAAATATACCAAGTCTTACAGAAATGAGTGTGTTTCCTTGGGCTACAACCCAACAGAAATTCCACTAACTTCTTATTATGGAAGGAAAGCAATGTGATTCATCTATTTGTGATGGTACATTCCTAGGAACATTATCCTTATGATACAGACTCTCTTGAATGTTGATCTGGATTCCATCCCTTCCACATTTGCAACAGATGGGGTTCTCACAGTCAGGCTATTAAAAATGGGCTCAGCTCCATCATTTCACATCAGAGCAAAACACAAACAATGCTATGGCACCATTTCCTCTCTTACTTCTGAGACACACCAGCCTCAACCTCCACTCCTATTTGACTGGCCTCACCAGTTACCACCTTACCTCCCACAAACCACCTTTTCTGACTGCTACCAATCGTCCACACTCCACCTATACAGCACAATGAGAAATGTTCCAGCTATGCCTCTTCATGAGCAGTCAGCCACAGCACAGCTGGTCCCATGCTCCTGCATGAAGATGAGGTCGTTAGCAGCACCGTCCATCCCCCTATGTGATGACGCAGCATGTGATGCAGCATGAGGAAACTCTTTGCCCAGCACTGTGGCTTCACCACAGGACAGTCTTTGAGCAAGTCTGTCCTGAGCTTTTGTGTTGTACACATATCCTGGGATGCATCTCCACCTGTAATAGAGTGTAGATTCACAGTATTTTACACAGTCTGTTATTTAACCTGGAGGATCCACACCTTTGTCTATTTTATAAATGGAACAGATACTTAGAAGAATTACACGAGACAAGAGATGTTTGAGTGTTTTGAATTTAGAGGATAAAAAAGAATTAATAGAAGAGGACAAAGGACTTTTCATCATTTTGGAAGCAGTTGAGATAGCACTTAAGGCCATTAAATGTGGAAAAGCAATTGGGGGAGAGGCTATTCTGATTTGACTCATCAAATGAAAGGCAGAAATACTGAGTTTGTGCAATAACTATGTGATTAAGGTAATGGCACCAATATTGAAGAAAATAAATGCACAAATTGTACAGAATGCACTAAGTTTACAGAATATAAGACACTAAGTTTGATATCTCATATGCCAAAAATTCCACTAAGAATAATGAATAGATGTATGAATCAACATTTGAGAGAAAATTGGATGAAGAACAGTTGGGGTTCAGAAAGCACAAAAGTAGAGATGCAATTGGATTCTTATGAATAATTGGCCAAATATTCCTAGAAAAAGGTAGGGAAGTCCATGTAGTTCTTGTTGACTTGGAGAAAGCCTTTGACAGAGTTCAGTGGATCAAAGTTTTAGGTATCCTGAAGGAGATCAGAATTAACTGGAAGGAAAGGAGTAAAATAAGCTATTTAAACATCATACAAAGACTTAAAGTAAGAGCTGGAGATAAAATGATAGCAGGAATTAAAATTGGCAGAGGAATTAGAGCTGTTGTCTTTCATGTACTCTGTTTAGTATCTGTTTATGTGACGTAGTTCAAAACTCATCCAACAAAAGTGTGGTGTGACAGTAGGAAGAAGGAAAAGAAAATATGTAAGATTTGCTGCTGACATGGTGTTGCAGAGTGAAAGTGAAAATACAGTTAACAACTTGTTGAAAGATCTGAACACCAGCTGTGGGGTATGGGCTATGAAGAATAAGAATAAGAAGAAGATGATGATGAAGATAGGGGAGGGTGGTGAGAGAGAGAGAAATGTGTTGCAAATGGAGGAGTATGTTTAGTGGTCTGTCAAATATACAGTTAAGGTAAAGATTAATGAAGTATTTTGTTTGAGGTGTTAAACTGTATGGTGTGTAAACATGGACACTGCACTGAGGCAGGAGAAATGCTCACAGGTTTTTAAGATGTGGATCTTGAGAAGAATGGAAGATGTGAAATGGACAGATAATGTAAAGAATGATGTTGTGTTTACACAGGGTGAACAAGATTAGACAATTTGGAAATTATGAATAGAAGAAAAAGAAATTGGCAGGATTCAGTTAACTGACAACATAAGCTAAATGTATCTGACACAGCTATGAAAATGTGGTGGGATGAAGAATGCTGAATTTGCTGTGATGGGCCTGCCTAATGGGCAGAACACATCACCATCAACAAATAGAAGAGCAGATTAAACAATATTCAAAGAAAGTCCCAGATGATCAAAAATGTGTGAAAACTATCAAGGAATAACTGAAGAGAATGGATGTCACACTCACTGCAAACCCTATTTTATGTGCACCGTTTACTAAATAAGGAATGGACAAAGCTATAAATTAATTAACAATGGATAATTTTTTTCCATGGAAATTATGCCTGAGGCTGGCTTAAACATTTCTGCACTGACATTCTGACATCAGGACAGATTCCAAACCAGTTTAAAATAGTTGAAAGTATTGCAGTATCAAAGACAATGAAACCCAGTGAAGACACAGCAAGTTACCATCCAATAACACTCTTAAATATATGTTATAACTTGCATGTGATACTTCAGCTATAGTAGAATATGCCAACTGGTTGACAATTCTATTCCTCTCAAACATGCTGGCCTTTAAACACAGTTGCTGTAGACAGGTTCTATCTTTGATATCTCACATTTAAATGATTAATGGAAAATCTCATATAAGATGTGAAACAAATACTAACAAAGAGATAGAGGGGCTGGCCAGTACTTACCTCAGCTCAGTACAGCCGATAGATACACATAAATTTTCAGTTCTGTTTTATGTGTATCTATCGGCTGTACTGAGCTGAGGTAAGTACTAGCCAGCCCCTCTATCTCTTTGTTAGTATTTATATCTCACATTTAGTTACAGAATTCCAGAAAGGCCAGAAACAGCAGTAGATGTGACTGGTACTTGGGACATTGTATTGCTAAATGGACTCATGGTGGAGTTGAAGAGAACAGTTCCATCCCCAAAAGTTAACAGGCTCATGAAGAAGATGATAATAAATCAATCACTATGGTGCAAAAAACTATTAAGTCATTCTGACATGGCAGTAATGATTTCACAGTAATTCTACTATGCTGGTAACGTAGTACTATTCGACTGACAAAACACCTATGAGAAGGACTTTGAACAAATTTTGAACAGCTGAATGTATATTATGTGCCAAAATCCAGACAAAATTGTGAAGTTGAGCATTCCATCTCAGTTACCACCTGGCTGACACAAAGCCAAATGTTTCATTTTGCAACAAACAGATATACCACAATGATTATACAAAATACTTTGTTGGAACTATAGCAGATTTACTCACTTTATTTTTATTTCTCTTGGACCTGCAGCATTGTATATGTCTTGTAAGGACATTATGTATTTGAAAAACCAATTATGCTGCTATAATGCAATCAGAACAGCTCAATAAAAACATTATAGCAGTGTAATTGTTTTTTCAAATATATAATGTCCTTACATTGCTGCTATAACTCAATCAGAATAGCTCAATAAAAACATTATAGCAGCATTATTGGTTTTTCAGATATATAATGTCCTTACGTTACTCACTTTACATGTGACAAGGGTGTTATTGACCATATGCCTGCTATATGAGCCTTTACCATTTCTTTCTGTCAAGCACACTGTTTGTCCATTTGGTATTGATGTTCATCCCAGCTATGTCATTCAGAGTGTTCTCTCGTCATCTAATTCTGGGTCTTGCTCTTCCTCTTGTTCCATCTATTGTCCTGCAGAATGTTGTTCTAAGTAGTCTGTTCTCCATCCTTCTTGCTATGTGGCCAGCCTAGCTTGACATTCTCTTCTTTAGCATGTCGATGATCATACAGCTCCCATAGTTCTTTATTTTTTTCATTTCCTGCAATCCATGTTATCTTGATCAATTACATGTCTAAAAAAATTTTTAAATTATTTATTTTCAAATATTAGTTTTTCTCCTTCTTTCTTTCTGAATATTGATGCTTCACACCCATATAATGTTTCTGGTACAACAGTTGACTGATAATAGCAAGTTATGAAGTTAGTACTAAGTGATCTACATCTTAAGATATTGATAGAAGTAAAAAATGTTTTGTTGTCAGCTGCTAGAAGGACACTTGTAGCCACGTCAGGCATGGTGTTTTACTTTATTGTTTATTTGTCACCTATTCTGTTCATAACACATTTTGCAGATGATATCCACATATACCACTGAATGTACCTGCAAAATTATATTGTTGTATGACACATAGCACATAGTTCAGGAGATCTGATGTCCAAACATTGAGATGCATGAGAAACCATCTTTTGCTTAAAACAGAGCACAAATTACCCAGACTATGCTAATCAAATGTTCTGTAATGAGAGCACTTAGTGACTTCCAAGAAAATTTCTACATAATTTCAAATATTTTTTGAAGTTTCGCTTGCTTACATGCTTAATTTTAAATATTTAACACGTTAAGTCATTTATGAAGTAATCAGAAATTTGAAGCTGTTTTATACATGGAAATTCAATTATTTCAAGAAGGAGGGGTGTACTGGTTTATAACTAAAGGGCCAAAGCTTTTGTTTTTGGTAAGTAATACTGTTTGAACTCTTTGAACAGCTTCTTCCAGATTTTTTCCCATAGGTAAAATATTACCCTTGGCTACCAACAGGAAAGTGATTAATGTAGACTGTGAAAAGTATGTGTTTCTTGCGCACATCCTTGGTGCTACATGACTTACAATATGCTCCATCTCTGTATCAAGGATATATGATCATGCTAAAACATTTTGTGTTCTTCTTGGCATAACTTGGCACTCAATATAATGTTTGTCCAGCACACAATTCCATGTCTGTTCCTTTCCAATATTTCTCTCCTCTTTCCTTTTCTTAATCCTTGTCTCTTCTTCTTTCTTATACCATTACTTCTCTTCTTTTATCATTTCTTTTGGACCAGTTTCAATTATTCTGCTTCTGTGATAACTATTGTTACTATATTACAGTTATTAATTATTTCATAACCAGTATAGTTTCACATTAGTCATAATAGCTATAACTGCTACAAAAGTTGCTATTATTTTTATCATCTCTGTACTGTTACTATTATTATTGGAACTTGGAGTGGTTTTATTTCAATGACGAATGCCTTGTTCAAAGTACGAAATCATCTAAAGGCTATAATGCTGTGATAATTATGTTACTACATTACAGTTATTAATTATAATGCTGTGATAACTATTGTTACTGTATTATAGTTATTAATTATCTCATAACCAGTATAGTTTCACATTAGTCATAATAGCTATAACTGCTACAAAAGTTGCTATTATTTTTATCATCCCTGTACTGTTACTATTATTACTGGAACTTGGAGTAGTTTTATTTCAATGAAGAATGCATTGTTCAAAGTACGAAATCATTTAAAGGCTATAATGCTTTGTAATAAATACACAATTAAATTAACATTCCAGAAATGAAAAAACGGCAGCCCATATTTCATTTAGCAATAAAGTATCATTTAAAAATAGCTTTACTTTTTCTCATTATCAAAAAGCATCAAATGACTTTCACATTATAGGATAATCAAGAGATTTTTTATATCTTATTGTGTACTAGGTGAGACAATGACTGTTGGTAGCAATTATTAATATAATAATTGTACAAATGTTGTTAACTATTAGTAATGTTGGAAATATATGATATCCCAGATGATGAGTGACTTGTATTTTGTGGAGCCAGTGGACTACCTAGTACGAATTCTGGCAAATCAGACAGTACCCATTTACTACTACCATTTCTCATACAAGGGACCGCATGCTGCATATCCACAATATTCAGGTAATTTATTACATTTTTGATACTGTTTTAAAGTAAGGCATATTTCATCATGTTAACAGAATTTTTCACCAGTTCTTGGTAGAATAAGATTATAATAAATGAAAAGTACCATTTTGCTTTTGTTCTACAATATTGTAGAACAAAAGCAAACTGGAGCTTTTCATTTGTTAAGGGAAATTTATTTATTTAGGAACTTGATTTTTGAAACTGTTAATGTGGTCCAAATACATATTGGATTTATGAATTTTCCAAGTAAATTTTCATAAACACATTTTAATTCTAACAATGATTTTCCAAAACAAACATTTTCAGTATGCCACCATGCACTAATATACACACATCAAAAAAAGTTTTGCATCACCTCGGTTCTAAGAGTTTCGGAACCTTTACAGAAAATTGGAATAGAGATCAACATAAACATCATTTCTGCCCATTTTACTGCTCATGAAAACCACACACTGCATGTTGTACCACCAAACAGGGGGACCTACAGAGGTGGTGGTCCAGATCGCTGTACACACCTGTACCTCTAATACCCAGTAGCATGTCCTCTTGCATTGATGCATGCCTGTATTCATCATGGCATACTATCTACAAGTTCATCAAGGCACTGTTGGTCCAGATTGTCCCACTCCTCAACAGCGATTTGGCGTAGATCCCTCACAGTAGTTGGTGGGTCACGTCATCCATAAACAACTCTTTCCAATTTATCCCAGACATATTTGATAGGGTTCATGTCTCTATTTGAGTGATGTCATTATCCTGAAGGAAGTCATTCACAAGATGTGCTTGATGGGAGAGCAAATTGTCATCCATGAAGGCGAACAATATGCTGCCGATTGGTTTCACTATCAGTTGGAAGATGGCATCCACATATCGTACAGCCGTTACGGTGCCTTCCATGACCACCAGTGGCGTATGTCGGTCCCACATGACGCTACCCCAAAACAGCAGGGAACCTCCAACTTGCTACACTCGCTGGACAGTGTGTCTAAGGTGTTCATCCTGACTGGGTTGCCTCCAAACATGTCTCCGACGACTATATAGTTGAAGGCATATGTGACACTCATCGGTGAAGAGAACTTGATGCCAATCCTGAGTGGTCCATGCGGCATGTTGTTGGGCCCATCTGTACAGCCCTGCATGGTGTCATGGTTGCAAAGATGGACCTCACTATGGATGTCAGGAGTGAAGTTGTGCATCATGCAGCCTATTTCACACAGTTTGAGTCATAACACGTTGACCTGCAGCTGCACCAAAAGCATTATTCAAGATGATGGCACTGCTGTTAGTGTTCCTCCAGGCCATAATCTGTAGGTAGTGATCATCCACTGCAGTAGTAGTCCTTGGGTGGCCTGAGCAAGGCACGTCATCGACAGTTCTTGTCTCTCTGTGTCTCCTCCATGACCGAACAACATCGCTTTGGTTCACTCCAAGACGGCTGGACACTTCCTTGTTGAGAGCCCTTCCTGGCACAAAGTAACAATGCGGATGCAATTGTACTGTAGTATTGACTGTCTAGGCATGGTTGAACTACAGACAACATGAGCCGCATACCTCCTTCCTGGTGGAATAACTGGAACTGATCGGCTGTCGGACCCCCTCCGTCTAATAGGTGCTGCTTATGGATGGTTGTTTACATCTTTGGGTGGGTTTACTGACATCTCTGAACAGTCAAAGTGACTGTGGCTGTGATACAATATCCACAGTCAATGTCCATCTTTAGGAGTTCTGGGAACTTAGGTGATCCAACCTTTTTTTGATGTGTGAAGATTTTAAAATCTACTATACAGTCTGCATATACTCAGTGTAGTTTTACATTTAAGAAGTATTCATTGACTAATATTTATTTATATTTGTATGTCATAGCAGCATTAGCAATATGAACAGTAAAAATGTTGTATGATTTCATTACCGTTTAGTCAGTGCTGAAGAGGGGCAGCAGCCTTTTCAGTAGTTGCAGGGGCAACAGTCAGGATGATTGACTGATCTGGCCTTGTAACACTAACCAAAACGGCCTTGCTGTACTGGTACTGTGAACGGCTGAAAACAAGGGGAAACTACAGCCGTAATTTTTCCCGAGGACATGCCGCTTTCCTGTATGTTTAAATGATGATGGCGTCCTGTTGGGTAAAATATTCCAGAGGTAAAATAGCCCCCATTCGGATCTCCGGCCTGGGACTACTCAGGAGGATGTCATTATCAGGAGAAAGAAAACTGGCATTCTATGGATTGGAGTGTGGAATGTCAGATTCCTTCATTGGGCAGGTAGGTTAGAAAATTTAAAAAGGGAAATGGATGGGTTAAAGTTAGATGTAGTGGGAATTAGTGAAGTTTAGTGGCAGGAGGTACAAGACTTCTGGTCAGGTGAATACAGGGTTATAAATACAAAATCAAATAGGAGTAGGTTTAATAATTAATAAAAAAAAGGAGTGCAGGTAAGTTACTACAAACAGCATAGTGAACACATTATTGTGGCCAAGATAGACACGAAGATCATGCCTACCACAGTAGCACAAGTTTATATGCCAACTAGCTCTGCAGATGACAAAGAGATTGATGATATGTATGATGAGATAAAAGAAACTTTTCAGATAGTGAAGGGAGACGAAAATTTAATAGTCATGGGTGACTGGAATTTGATAGTATGAAAAGGAAGGGAAGGAAACGTAGTAGGTGAATATGGAATGGGGGTAAGGAATGAAAGAGGAAGCCGCCGGGTAGAATTTTGCACAGAGCATAACTTAATCATAGCTAACACTTGGTTCAAGAATCATGAAAGAAGGCTGTATACATGGAAGAGGCATGGAGATACTGGAAGTTATCAGACAGATTATATAATGGTAAGACAGAGATTTAGGAACCAGGTTTTAAATTGTAAGACATTTCCAGGAGCAGATGTGGACTCTGACCACAATCTATTGGTTATGAACTGTAGATTAAACCTTAAGAAACTGCAAAAAGGTGAGAATTCCAAGAGATAGGACCTGGATAAACTGACAGAACCAGAGGTTGTAGAGAGTTTCAGGGAGAGCATAAGGGAACGATTGACAGGAATGGGGGAAAGAAATACAGTAGAAGAAGAATGGGTAGATTTGAGAGATGAAATAGTGAAGGCAGCAGAGGATCAAGTAGGTAAAAAGACTAGGGCTAGTAGAAATCCTTGGGTAATGGAAGATATATTGAATTTAATTGATGAAAGGAGAAAATATAAAAATGCAGTAAATGAAGCAGGAAAAAAGGAATACAAACGTCCCAAAAATGAGATTGACAGGAAGTGCAAAATGGCTAAGCTGGGATGGCTAGAGGACAAATGTAAGGATGTAGAGGCATATCTCATTAGGGGTAAGACAGATACTGCCTACAGGAAAATTAAAGAGACCTTTGGAGAAAAGAGAACCACTTGTATGAATATCAATAGCTCAGATGGAAACCCAGTTCTAAGCAAAGAAGGGAAAGCAGAAAGGTGGAAGAAGTATATAGAGGGTCTATAAAAGGGTGATGTACTTGAGGACTATGTTATGGAAATGGAAGAGGATTTAGATGAAGATGAAATGGGAAATATGATACTGTGTGAAGAGTTTGACAGAGCACTGATAGACCAAAGTCGAAACAAGGCCCCGGCAGTAGACAGCATTCCATTAGAACTACTGACAGCCTTGGGAGAGCCAGGCCTAACAAAACTCTACCATCTAGTGAGCAAGATGTATGAGAGAGGCGAAATACCCTCAGACTTCAAGAAGAGTATAATAATTACAATCCCAAAGAAAGCAGGTGTTGACAGATGTGAGAATTACTGAACTATCAGTTTAATAAGTCATGGCTGCAAACTACTAACATGATTTCTTTACAGACAAATGGAAAAACTGGTAGTAGCCAACCTTGGGGAAGATCAGTTTGCATTCTGTAGAAATGTTGGAACACGTGAGGCAATGCTGACCCTACGACTTAGCTTAGAAGATAGATTCATGAAAGGTAAACCTACGTTTCTAGCATTTGTAGACTTAGAGAAAGCTTTAGACAATGTTGAGTGGAATACTCTCTTTCAAATTCTGAAGGTGGCAGAGGTCAAATTTAAAATTTGTACAGAAACCAGATGGCAGTTATAAGAGTCGAGAGGCATGAAAGGGAAGCAGTGGTTGGGAAGGGAGTGAGACAGGGTTGTAGCCTATCTCTGATGTTGCTCAATCTGTATATTGAGCAGACAGTGAAGGAAACAAAAGAAAAATTCAAAGTAGGAATTAAAATCCATGGAGAAGAAATAAAAACTTGGAGGTTCGCCGATGAAGTTGTAATTCTGTCAGAGACAGCAAATTTCGCGTCAGTTTCACTTTTCGTAAAAACTCTTTTCTATTAGTTGCTTTATCATTGCCCGCGAAATACCTTTTAGTAATGCTGTGCCATGAATTTCTTTATAATCATTAATTTTCAACAAAACAGAATATATTGGATTCTTATTGTTCTGTATCTGGCTTTCTATTAAAGGAACATTTTCCGTTACTGTAACTCACTATGAAAGTCAACATATCTTCCCTACTTTATCGTTATTGAAAATGAAAATTACTTTGTTGTGAAATACTGATGTTACAGTTCACGAAGATTGTTCAACATCAAAATTTTGCAGTGGATTTTTGTTAAGAGTAAAACACCAATAATTACCACGACCAGCACAAGAACATGAGACTATTGTCAGAGAAAAATATGTTTTTACTATAAGGTTTGCCAGACCAGAACTAAGCACAACAAAATTCCTATTGTGTTACGAAGGTAAATTATCTTTTTTGTACTGTTAGCAATATATTATCAGCAGCCTGCGTCAACCTGCAAAACACATCATAAAATCTGCTGCGCTGCTCTGCAAGTCCGGAAGCTGAAAAAGATGATTTTATTTCACTATTACCTTCCCGCTTCTTTGCGGTATGATCGATGTCTTTAAATGCAGTTTGAATGCGCCGCGGCAGCGGCTCGTTCGTTTGTAGCGCAGCTCTGCACCACGGATAATATTTAAATAACTGAAAATTTCTTAAAAGGATGGGATAATATGCCAAGCAAGCTACTAGAAATAATAATGCAAGGTTTCATTAAATAACTCTATTCAAAACATTCAAATATGTTAACTAATACACACCTTTTACAATGATTACGTAATGGCGTACATCTGTTGATCATGACAAAAGAAGACTACTTTAGCATTTACTGCAACGTCACAGGCTATCTTACTCGTACAACTCCAAGAAGAAGACAGAGAAATTAATGTTCGTTCTGTATTATTTATACTAGTGGTATTTTTTCATCTTTGTATGATATTTATCGTCTGTGCAGTTTCAGTGCTCGCCGACACAGATATTATCTAAAATAAATAATAATAATAAAAAAATACATAATTCCATACAATAACAAAACATGATACACAATATTTTCTCTTTACTACAAAATATGTCTTTTGCTAATAGACGTTACAATGCCCCCTGGCAGCAATTGACTAACGTTAAGAATGTTCGGCAATATGCTGCCACTAACGCCCGTTTTGTCATTGTCTATCACCTTGTTTGAAATATTCACTGTTCACTTCTTTACTCTTTTGCACTATAGTTTTAATTACACTTTTTATAGTTTTTTCACACTTTGCGAGGTGACCGTAAACCTAGTCCCAGGGTCATTACAGCTTTCTGGCTCCCCCATTTGGGCTACGTGCGGTCAGAAAACCTGGGAAAACTGTGCCGGAGCCATGGTCATCTCACCTGGTTTGTCTTAACACGCGGTTTGATTATTCATCAAAAAAGGTTGGACTTTATCCAATGTTCACAGATAACAAAGGTTATTTATTACCCAATGTTAAACTTTTAGTCTCTCTGTTAAAAATGTACCTTCTACACTCTGTCACATTTGTGTTCTGTGTCACAATGAAAGTCAATCATTAAACAGTTTTATAGCAAGGTAATGGATTGTCTCTGCACTTACTCACGACAAATGTTCTACCATTGTATGGCATTCATGTCAGTTTGCTTCACCAATATGACGAAAACATATCACATATATCATTGAACAAGTGAATGTTTTGAGTTTATACACAGTAAATTAAAATAGGAAAAATGTTTGTCACGTAATTTCGTGTCCAATAAATCATTTTCATATTAGTACATTAACAACGTAGTTGGTAATGTTCGATTGAATGTCAACAATGTCGTCCGGAGCGGGTGGCGCGAAGCAATTGTTGCGTAGCGTTGTCTGGAACGTGGCGTGTCAACGACCGCTGAGGTCGACGACCTGCTCGCAGTAACAGTGACGGCGTGCTGAGGTGGCGCCCGAGCAGTCGCGAACCGCGCCGAACCATTCACCAATGTCGGCGTGTTGCAGTGGTTTCCCGCGACTGGCTGGCTGGCGGCACGGCACCCGTCTCTGCTTCTCCGCATGGCTCCCCGTCGTAATGCATGAAACAAATATTCCACAACGGTGTACTGTCTTTAAGGATACAAATTATTAGCTGTGGAAGAAAATGCACTTTGGTTAAAAGCGTTTATTGTTCATTACGCCGTCGCTTCGCTGGTATGCACAGGCTGTTTTGGCGTGATAACAGGTTTCTTGCGACACTGGTATTTAGGGTTCGTCACACACACATTGTACTACACACTTTCATTTGTTCTCACGGTCGATTCGCTGCCAGAGCGTCTCTCAACACGTGAAATGTTTCGGTTCACACACACAGTAAATGTTTCCGTCGAGCGATGTTAGTTTGTATCGACTCCGAACGGATCAATAACTACCGTTTTTACTCACAGTGTCTTGTTCGTTGAGCACTGCACTATGACGGTTAGTCACTCAACACTTAACTTATACTGACGTATATATTGGTGCAGATACAACAGTCATTTTCTGTCCCTACTACACACAATATTCCGTCCTTTCCTAGATTGTTTATGCACACAGTTTATTTTTAATGCATAACAACTGTTCTTAGCATAATCACTCTCATCTCCATTGAGTCCATTGTGTTTACCTTGTCATTAGACACTTTTAATACTATTACTAGGCATATATGGCTTTTTTTGTAATTATTTAAAGGTGTGTGATTTTTGTTACATAGCTTTCTTTTCCTTTTTTAGTGTAGCTTGCCAGGTTATCACGCATCTAGCAAACAGATTTTACCATGTGCATGACAGCTTGACTTGGGCATATTGTTCAATAAATACTTTATTTAGTACTAGTATTATTTTTTAACGGTTTGTCCTACAGGACTACAGTGTAGTTTCCGTGTAACTTGATTCGCGTACCGCGTAATTAATATTCAAGGGCGTGTACCAAGTACACAGGCTTCAATTGAAGCATCGATACATACAAAGCGTAGGTCACACGGAACGGTTTTGTTTTGATTGAATTCTGCTCCAGTGTCGTTCTCAGATCACTATTGGCAGTAATTGCATCACATAATTATTTCGTACTACAAAATCCATTTTTGGCTAGTAGAGACTCTCTCTCAGGGTTCCTTAATTCTAACACAATTACATCTGTTACATAATTATATGAGATTGCATCATTAATTGTACTTACTTACTACAAATGAAAAATGATTCAAGAAATTAATCATTATTTTGTCAACAAAAAGATTATTCATTGCTTGAAGAGCATATCGTATTTTAATGACACTAACTGTCTTCAATTTGCCTGTTATTGCTCAGTTTACTGACTCTACTTCCTCAATGTTTTAACTATACACACATTCTTTCATAAAACTAACATACTTATACTCTAAAACACAATTGAAATCTTCTTACTACTACTATTTACATCAGACATGTCACTGAATAAATAATTTTACATCTTTACGTGGATACAGTCCTTTTATTTTCCCCATCTGGGGATGTGCTAACAAATAGCTACATTCGTGTGGCACCTTTATTACTTCAAAGGGCCCTGAATATACCAATTGCCACTTACTATTTCGCTTTAGGGTGGCTGAGGATTTGGGGTGGTTACGAATAAGCACCATGTCCCCTACATTGTATTTCTGCTTGTTAGTTACACCTCGGTCGTACTTCTTTTTTCTCTTTGCAGCACAGCTGGTTAGGTTGTCCCACATCTTTTTTATCTTTTCCTCTCTTGTTTCTGCCCTGGCTGGTAGTCTCGGTAAAGGCGTGAGCCATTCATTCTGTGTCTCATTAACCCCTTTCAATATCTCTACTGGTGGGTATCCTGTACTTGAGTGGGGTGTTAAATTGTGGATTTCTACAAATTTAGGTACCAACTCAGGCCATCTTGTATGTCGGTTCCCTATGTAAATTCTAAGGAACTTATTCAATTCTCTAAACGTTCTTTCGACTAAACTTGCTTCTGGATGGAACCGGGATACCAGAATATGCTGTATACCTTGTTCCATTAGGTAATTTTTCCAAGTGTGACCCATGAAATAAGTGGCATTGTCAGTCGTTATGGCTTCAGGTTTCCCCACTTGGGGCAAGTATTCTTGATTGATCCGTCTGACTATGGTTTTGGCAGTAACTGATTTTATACAATAAATTGCCAAGTATTTGGAAAAAATATCGTACATGGCCAGTATATATTTCATACCTCCTCTGGCCATGGGGTAGGGACCTGCTACATCCACAGATACTAATTGAAGTGGCCGGAGTGGAACTATGGGATGAAGTTCAAATTTGGTGGACCTATTGTAGTGTTTTGCTTTCTGGCATGTAGCGCAAGTCCTAACTGTTACCTGAATTTGGTGTTTCATTCGGGGAAAGTGGCAGTATCTCGCCATGATTTCTGCACACTTCCCGATCCCTGCATGGCCCCATGCCAAGTGCGTGTGCCATATTATGACTTTGACGGACTGGTTAGGTATGCATACTGCCCAGCCGTCTTCTTTCGTGCTAAGTTTATGATACAAAATATTGTCCACAATTTTAAAACCTTGCTCATCTCTATTGATGACACCATTTTTAATATTGTTAATGATTTTTGCCCACATCGGATCTGACCTCTGTAGTTCAGACATATTTTGACATATATATAGAAAATCCTTTCTGTAAGCATTGTCTCGTACTAAAAGCACTTTATACTCGGCGGATTGTTCTAGCATTTCTGCTAACTCTGGTAATCCTACCGGCAGTCGCGACAAAGCATCCGCTACTATGTTATCTTGTCCTTTTATGTACATAATCTTTATTCGGTATTCTTGTAATGTCCTTAGTCGGGTATGGAATAGCTTGCATGACATCAAAAAACTTAACGCCTGGTGGTCACTATACACTTTAATCTCCTTCCCATATAGATAGTAATTAAACTTTCTTACAGCCCAGACTACGGCGAGCGCTTCCAGTTCGGTTGCCGAGTAGGCTCTCTCACAGCTAGTTAAAGTCCTACTGGCAAAGCCGATAATCTTTGTTGTTGCCGGGTCGTTGCCTTCCTCCCACTGGAACAGGCATGCTCCCAAGCCATAGGAACACGAGTCCGTCGCAAGACAAAAATTTTTTGATAGGTCCGGGTGCTGCAAGATATTTGCATTCAGCAGGGCGGTTTTAATTGCTTCGAAAGCTTGCTGACATTTGTCAGTCCAAACCCACTGCACATTTTTTCGCAGTAGATTTAACAATGACGCGTCATTTAACAACTGATTAGGTACGAACCTTCTGAAAAAAGACGTAAGTCCAATGAACGCTTTCAATTGTCTCTTAGTTCGGGGGCTCGGAAATTCTCGGATCGCCTCTAGTTTTTTGTTGTCTGGGCTGATACCAAGCGGCGTGATAAGGTGTCCTAGGAATTTAATTTTATTGCGTCCGAATTTTGACTTTTCTAAATTTGCTGTCACACCTGCTTGCTTAAATTTCTCTAATACTCTATGCAGCAATTCCATATGTTCGTCCCAAGTAGCAGTCGCGATTACAAGGTCATCAACATATACTGTGATTTTTTCTAACAAGTCAGGACCCAGTACTGTGTCTAGAGCAGTAATAAATACTCCAGCACTTACATTCAATCCAAAGGGAAGTACCTTGAATTGGTAACTTCGCCCTCCGAATATGAAGGCTGTGTACTTCCTTGATTCTGGTGTAAGTGGGATTTGCCAGTATGAACTTTTAAGATCGACCGAGGTCAAGTACTGCACCCCGTGGAATTTTTGTATCAGCTCATCTAAATTTTCTGGGCGAGTTCTGACGGGTATAATAATTTTATTGATATCCCGTGCATCTAACACTAGCCGGATTTTTCCGTTGGCTTTCGCTACTGCTACAAGAGGACTACTGTATGGGGAGAGAGAGGGCTCAATGATATCCCATTCTAACATCTTCCGAATCTCTTTAGCCACTACTTCCCTCCTCGACCAAGGGATGGAGTAAGATGCGCGACAGTATGTTTTGTGGGGCATCACCTCTATGTGATAGTGATACCCTTTGACTATTCCTGGTCGGTCGGTAAATACCATGTTATATTCTGATAGCAACTGCGTCAACTGTTGCTTTTGTATGTTGCTTAAACTTTCAGATTCCTGTACTTTGGTTTGAAATTCATCAACATTTGGTTCAAAATTTCTATCTTCTATATTCGGATAATAGAGATCCGTCACAGGTGAATAATCATTGAAGTGTAGTACCCAGGGGTTCCTACATTTGATATTAATTCGATTACAACATGGCACAAGTACCTCCTTCGATTTCATCATAGACAACTCAACCCTCCTACCTTTGTTAACTATGCTTAGTTTTCCCGAGGAGAGGTCGATCACTGCGTCCCTCTCACGGAGAAAATCTACTCCCAGAATGCAGGCCACCCTTAACCCTTTAACAATGAGGAACGAGCTCACTATGGCTTCGCCCTCCTTACAAATCTCCACCTGCACCTGGTACTTAACTAACTGGCTCTGTGCACTTATAGCTCCAGACACCTTGCAATTATTAACCGGGAAAGTCGGTATGCTACGTCCCTTCCCTAGCACTTTAAACAACTCTGTACTCATTACACTCACCGAGGCACCTGTGTCAATGATTATATTCACTGCAACATCATTGATTTTAGCTTCTATTATGGCTTGCACATTTTCGTTGCTATCTATCTTACATTCATGCGGTTCGGTCAGTAGATCTTTATCCATACTGATACCGTCGTTGTATCGCAGCATATGTATTCCAGGGATATTATTGTCATTCGTGTTGCTCTCACTCCACCCCTCGGCCAGCGATGGAGAGCATATCGAGGCCGATTCTAGTTTGTTGGATGGCTTGCTTGCGAGGTACTTGGACGGCTATTGTCCGCGACCTCTACAATGTTTACATTTTGGTTTGTGGGCCGCCACGACTGCGCAATAGGCGCGTTTTGCAGTGGTGGTCTGTTGTTATCGTACCGGTCATTACCCTGCCGTTCTGGGCTTGGTCGCTGATTCTGATTCCAATTACGATTACCGTCATTGTAATTGCTATGCCACTGACCTCGCGCATTTTTCCAGTGGTTGGTCCCTGGCAGTCCGGAATCATACCGGTCGTCAAATCGACGCTTTTTATTATGGAACGGCTGCCCATACCCGTTCTGACTTCTCCCATTATTACAATTTTGCGAATGCTCTTGCCGCTTGTTACCACCCCCACCATTTCCCTGGTTGTGGTTTTGTGCACTATTATTTCTGTCATGTTTACACCCTGATCCATTATTCCGCGAGTGATCACACACTGCTTTTGCGTCTTCCTGGATTAAGTCTATTGAATCTAGAACAGACAGGAAATGTTCCATGTCGCTTTCTGGTACGTGTATTAATTTCTCTTTGATATGAATCGGTAAATGTGATTTTAGGAGTCTTATTATGTCTCTTGGTGAGATAGGCTCGTCCCAGTAGCGCGTTTTGTTTATGTACTTCTCAAAATACCGTCTCAGATTCCCAAGACGGGGTGAGTACGGTTCCGGATTGTATACTTCTTTTCTTAGCCGCTCTTGTATACAAGGCGACCAGTATTTCGACA
The DNA here is from genome assembly GCF_021461385.2 of Schistocerca piceifrons. Classification (NCBI taxonomy): domain Eukaryota; kingdom Metazoa; phylum Arthropoda; class Insecta; order Orthoptera; family Acrididae; genus Schistocerca; species Schistocerca piceifrons. Next base: position 138,337,690 of record NC_060141.1, on the reverse strand, counting down.
AAAACGCCCTTTCGAACTGTTCATACGTCATGCAGCTGTCTGCTACTTCCGTAGCCCACAACGCTGCATCACCCTGAATGTATGACATTACGTATTGAATTTTCTGTGCTTCATTCCACACACTAGGCAAGATATTTTTAAAGCTTTTTATGAATACTACTGGGTGTACTGACTTCCGTTCAGTAGTAAACGTTTGAAATTGCCTATTTTTTATCAAACTTTCTTCAACTAATATTTTTGGACTATACTGGTTTGCCCCTGGGACATATGCTGTGTGCTCCGAACCGAAGCTACAGCTCTTCGCATTATCGCCTAAAGATTCACCATTGTTGCGTCGCATATAAGTTTGTGCGTTGCCAAACACATTGGCTGTTGGCGACATAGTTTCATGTTCAAGATGTTTGCTACTTTGTGCTAAACCCTTTTCCAAGTCGGATATCCGTTTGTTAATATTCACTTGCCACTGCGGAATATCCTCACTGAGTATTTGTTTGATGGTTTGCACGTCGTTCTGTACCTGACTATTTATTGCGGTACTGAACGAGTCGGAATCTCTATCTGCCACAGCTGCTTGTACCTTAGAATTAATATTTTTGTCGATCTCACTCTCCTTCACTTCTAGCCATGAGTTGAATTCAGTTTCAATTTTAGTTGCTTGTTCGTTCCTCTTCCTCTCTACAAGCTGTGTGGAATCTACTTCTAGCTTTTCTAATCGGTTGGCTAAGACACCTATTTCATATACCATGTTAGTGTTTGCTACTTGCAGGTTGTTGACCTGTTCAGTCAACTCCTGCACGGCCTTAGGTATCGACTCATAATTCTGTTTCATACAGGCAATCTCTTTTTTCATATGTTCTAACGATTGCACAAGTTGCTGGTCCCGCTCAGCTTGCTGGCGATTTCGCTCCGCTTGCTGGCGATCCCTTTCAGCCTGCTGGGCAAGTAAATTTTCTGTTAATTGGCGATCTCGCTCAGCTTGCTGGGCAAGTAAATTTTCTGCTAACTGGCGATCTCGCTCAGCTTGCTGGCGATCTCGCTCGGCTTGCTGTTGCGCAAATTTTGTCTGGTAATCCAGCATGCGCTCTAATATCGCCTGAAGTGAATTCCCACCAGGCAGATTACCACTCTCTGGTTCCTGCTTTTCTGGAGGTGGTGTAATTTCTTTATCTACCTCTCCTTGAGCACTGGTGGGCGGTGGCGTCACTTCCTGTGCCCCTGCCCCCACATTTTCGCATGGTATATCCTCAAAGAGAGTACTTGTACTGCTTAATGCACCCGCTTCTACATTTCCTGCACTAACTAATGGCTGTTCCTCAGTATCCATATTGCTCGGACGTTGACTACGCAGTTTAACCATATTCATAAATTACCTACTCGAACACAAGATCTAACAGTTTCCACTTGCACACAAAATACGTTAATTTATCTACAATACACTGCACACTAAAAATTACTACCTACAATCAACTTTGTCCTGTCATAAACACTAACATCAAACTACACAGCACTAGCGATATGAGATCACTTCACTGGAGTTCAGCTTCTACAAACAGGACAACTACACTGTAGTCTTACCTTTTATTTATCTGATCTCGGGGTTCGGCTGCCCCCGGATTATGTAGTCGTTACAGTTTCTCAGTACTATCAGGATCGTTTCCTCTGACTTGCTTGCAGTGGTGCGGTTTTTCATAAAAATTTTTGTACATTCATTAATACATGGCATTAATCATGATACACATACATACATTTATCACTAAATACATACATATATATAACAATAGACACTGAAAGAAATTACATAAACATTTATTTTCGTGGCCACTGCAAATTCGGGCGACAGTTTCGCGTCAGTTTCACTTTTCGTAAAAACTCTTTTCTATTATTTGCTTTATCATTGCTCGCGTAATAACGCATATACGAAAAGAGCCGCGAAATACCTTTTAGTAATGCTGTGCCATGAATTTCTTTATAATCATTAATTTTCAACAAAACAGAATATGTTGGATTGTTATTGTTCTGTATCTGGCTTTCTATTAAAGGAACATTTTCCGTTACTGTAACTCACTATAAAAGTCAACATATCTTCCCTACTTTATCGCCATTGAAAATGAAAATTACTTTGTTATGAAATACTGATGTTACAGTTCACGAAGATTGTTCAACATCAAAATTTTGCAGTGGATGTTAAGAGTAAAACACCAATAATTTCCACGACCAGCACAAGAACATGAGACTATTGTCGGGGAAAAATACGTTTTTACTATAAGGTTTGCCAGACCAGAACTAAGCACAACAAAATTCCTATTGTGTTACGAAGGTAAATTATCTTTTTTGTACTGTTAGCAATATATTATCAGCAGCCTGCATCAACCTGCAAAACACATCATAAAATCTGCTGCGCTGCTCTGCAAGTCCGGAAGCTGAAAAAGATGATTTTATTTCACTATTACCTTCCCTCTTCTTTGCGGTATGATCGATGTCTTTAAATGCAGTTTGAATGCGCCGCGGCAGCGGCTCGTTCGTTCGTAGCGCAGCTCTGCACCACGGATAATATTTAAATAACTGAAAATTTCTTAAAAGGATGGGATAATATGCCAAGCAAGCTACCAGAAATAATAATGCAAGATTTCATTAAATAACTCTAGTCAAAACATTCAAATATGTTAACTAATACACACCTTTTACAATGATTACGTAATGGCGTACATCTGTTGATCATGACAAAAGAAGACTACTTTAGCATTTACTGCAACGTCACAGGCTATCTTACTCGTACAACTCCAAGAAGAAGACAGAGAAATTAATGATCGTTCTGTATTATTTATACTAGTGGTATTTTTTCATCTTTGTATGATATTTATCGTCTGTGCGGTTTCAGTACTGGCCGACACAGATATTATCTAAAATAAATAATAATAAAAAAAATACATAATTCCATACAATAACAAAACATGATACACAATATTTTCTCTTTACTACAAAATATGTCTTTTGCTAATAGACGTTACACAAAGGACTTGGAAGAGCAGTTGAACAGAATGGACAGTGTCTTGAAAGGAGGATATAAGATGAACATCAACAAAAGCAAAACGAGGATAATGGAATGTAGTTGAATTAACTTTGGTGATGCTGAGGGAATTAGATTCGGAAATGAGACACTTAAGGTAGTAAAGGAGTTTTGCTATTTGGGGAGCAAAATAACTGATGATGGTCAAAGTAGAGAGGATATAAAATGTAGACTGGCAATGGCAAGGAAAGCATTTCTGAAGAAGAGAAATTTGTTAACATTGAGTATTGATTTAAGTGTCAGGAAGTTGTTTCTGATAGTATTTGTATGGAGGGTAGCCATGTATGGATGTGAAACATAGACGATAAATAGTTTGGACAAGATAAGAGAATAGAAGCTTTAAAAATGTGGTGCTACAGAAGAATGCTGAAGATTAGATGGGTAGATCACATAATTATTGAGGAGATATTGAACAGAATTGGTGAGAAGGGAAATTTGGGGCACAACTTGACTAGAAGAAGGGATTGGTTGGCAGGAAATGTTCTGAGACATCAAGGGATCACCAGTTTGGTATTGTAGGGCAGCATGGAGGGTAAAAATCGTAGAGGGAGACCAAGAGATGAATACACTAAGCAGATTCAGAAGGATGTAGGTTGCAGTAGTTACTCAAAGATGAAGAGGCTTGCACAGAGTAGAGTAGCATGGAGAGCTGCATCAAACCACACTCTGGACTAAAGAACACAACAACAACAATCAGTGCTTATTTAAAATTTCACTTTATCATGCACTATTATTCTTAACTTCATAAAATTTCTCACTTCAATTTTTATGTACAAGATTATGGGTAAATTTAAAACCTGACTGAAAGTGCTTGAAGGAACCAGTGTTGGGAAAGAAGTAAAACAGCTCCTTGAGAAAAATTATGCTGGTAAGAGAATCAATTAACAGCTACATTTGCAGAACATTCCAGGCAAAACATGGTCTTGGGGAAGTGATTGCTATCTGGGCAAATAAAATAAACAAAATGCAAAGAGATTTATCAGAAGTAGTTAGTAGAGAAACCTGTAGGGAGAATTTGAAGGGTAGCTATAGAGCTAATTGACTCTTCAGGTAGAGCCAGTCTCATCTGAGGTCTGAATAATAACAGAATTTGGACGACTGTGAGGAGTTGAGGAGATAAGACTGAGTTAGCTACAGGTACAAATGATTGTGACAATTCAAGATGTGGAATTCTATGCCACATTATTTATTGTGACTGGACTGGTCTTGACACTTGCTTTAAATGTGAGCTGCAAAGCACCTGACCATGATGCTCACTCTGGCTTCTACTGCATCTGGGCTCTAGCCTTGAATTTGTGGACTTACAGCTGCAGTGCTTCATTTACTGCCTGACCTGGAGCACGTGCCCTGTTAAATGGCTTTGTTAATTTGTTAATTATGCCTGGCACTGATACCTTCTGTTTTTCCAGCAGCAGCACTGCTGTGGCTCAACTGCTTGCTCCACTCCTTCTGCTTTCAGGGGCTATCTTCCTTACCTTGTATGTTACAATAGCTTAATGTTGGTATCATAAGTCACTTCAGCAAAACCTTTACTTCCCTACTGTGATAACTGGCACCAGACATTTGGTAACCATTGTGGCAAATTATTACTTTGTGTTGGTCGTAGGCTTGGGTATTGCCAAAGAATTGAATGAGAAGGATCCTGAGGAAGAATTTAAATTGCTGACCAATGTGCAAGGGCAACTTTGTTCTGACTAGAAGAAATACTGGACTAATCATAGCAGAAGAAAAATATGACTAGGAATATAGTAACACAAAAGCTTGTACTTTACTGGTAATTTATCCAAAGTGAAATACACAATACTCCTCAATTGAGGTGTCTTCACAACGAAATCTCAAATCGAAAATCAGAGACAGTTTCAATATTATCACTATTCTGCCCACCCAGAGTGAAATCCTAAATTTTCTATCCAACAGAAACAGCAGCAAAAACAGTCAAGTCTCAGAAGAATCTTGTCAAAAGTATTTGAACACCCCCATGTAATGCAGAATTGATTACTAGCAATCACAAGAGGTGCTCCCACCACTACAAAAAGATACATGAAATTTGTTCACAGTTGCAAATATGTAGAACCATCAGCTGTATAATGGAATGATGACAATGAAAATTTGTGCTGGACCAGGACTTGAATCCAGATTTCATGCTTATCACAAGTGGTCGCCTTACCATTAGGCTATCCGAGCATGCCTCACAGCAAGATCCAAACTTCCATATGTCATCAGCCAAGTGATCTGGGTTTGAGTCTCAGTCCAGCACAAATTTTCATTGTTGTGATTCCATTATACAGCTGACGGTTGTCCATATTCGCAACTGCAAATACATTTCTTGTATTTCACATTGGCTGTAGTCTCTTCAGTGCCTGTACCTTTGGACAAGCTTGCCCAGGTCAACTGTTGAAACAACCACACCTTAACCAAGACCAGGCAGACCTTATATACTGGCAGACAAGAACCGTCGAGCATTGCCAAGTGTGGATGCGTGACTACTGCACAGAAAAGGAAATCACTGTGCTGCATCATCCTCCATACTCTCCAGACCTGGCCCCTGCAGACCCTTTGTATTTCCAAAGTTGAAAATCCCATTGAAAGGATGAAGATTTATAGTAGACGTGATAAAAGCAAATGATCCAGCAAGATGTGTACCAAGACTGCTTCCAGAAATGGAAACGGCATTGGGAGTGGTGTATCAATTGTGGAAGAGAGTATTTTGTAGGAGACCATGCACAGTGAGTAAAAGATAAGCATAGAAAAAATTGTGGGCAAAGTTCTGGAATTTTTTGGACAGGCCTCATTTTGAAAATTTAACACTGAACAGTCCATGATGAAATAATGACAATATTATGAAAAGGATAGATTGCTACTCACCATAAGAGGGGATGGTGAGTCACAGACTCGCATACCTTGTCCTCACCATGGCCCTGCATGTTTCAACAAGCAGTACTTTACCATCCCTCATCCCTATCCTGCTATTCCTTTCCCTCCCTGCCCAAGCCTCCTTCTTACTCCCACCACCAAAATTGCTTCTCCCATCACACAACTCAGCATCTGCTCTATGTGGTGACTAATAATCTCTTAAAATAATATAGCAAAGGAGCACTTTACCAGCTTCGTTAATAAATCACACAGTTCACAAAATTTCTCTTAACAAACACATTACCCAGCCCTGTACCCTACTGGTGGTGACTTTCTCTCTGCCACCTTGCAAAAGATCTCCAATTACCCAAAGAGTAGCCATGGTGTGCAAGGTGCATTCACCCATGTCCAGAAGCACTGACCCATGCCCTGCTTGCCAACACTGCAGATCCTAGCCTGAAATGTTTCATACTGTACTGTGAATAATAGTGTGCATTTGATTAAGAGAGGAGAATTTCATTTCAGAAAGAGAGATATGACGATTCACAGGCCTTCAGCCTGTAAAATGTGTTGTTCCCTTGTGATGGGGTGTAACATCATTCATTCATATTTAATGAAACAGTTTTTTTCTGGTTACAGGTGTGGCACATGCAGATGAATTGAAATATCTTTTCCCATCATCAGCTGGTGAAGTGGACTCAGATCCAGCATCAGGCGAATATCAAACACGCATAAGAATGATTAAGATGTGGACAAATTTTGCAAAAACAGGGTAAGCTCAATCTACTATTTTTATACACTATGTGATTGAAAGTTTCCAGACACCTGGCTAAAAATGACTTACAAGTTCATGGCGCCCTCTATAGGTAATGCTGGATTTCAATATGGTATTTTCCCACCCATAGCCTTGATGACAGCTTCCACTCTTGCAGGCATATGTTTAATCAGGTGCTGGAAGGTTTTTTGGGGAATGGCAGCCCACTCTTCAAGGAGTGGTGCACTGAGGAGAGGTATTTATGTTGGTCGGTGAGGCCTGGCAAGAAGTCGGCATTCCAAAACATCCCAAAGGTGTTCTGTAGGATTCAGGTCAGGACTCTGTGCAGGACAGTCCATTATGTTATTGTTGTGTAACCACTCTGCCACAGGCTGTGCATTATGAACACGTGCTCGACCGTGTTGAGAAATGCAATTGCCATCCCCGAATTGCTCTTCAAAAATGGGAAGCAAGAAGGTGCTTAAAACATCAATGTAGGCCTGCGTTGTGATAGTGCCATGCAAAATAATGAGGGGTGCAAGCCACTTCCACGAAAAACATGACCACACCATAGCACTACCTCCTTCGAATGTGACTGTTGGCACTACACACGCTGGCAGATGACGTTCACCAGGCATTCGCTATACCCACAGCCTGCCATCGGATCACCACATTGTGTATCATGATTCATCACTCCACACAACTTTTTTCCATTGTTCAATCATCCAATGATTATGCTCCTTATACCAAGCGAGGCGTCGTTTGGCATTTACCGGCATGAGGTGTAGCTTATGAGCAGCTGCTCGACCATGAAATCCAAGTTTTCTCACCTCCCGCCTACCTGTCATAGTATTTGCAGTAGATCCTGATGCAGTATGGAAGTCCTGTGCGATGATCTGGATAGATGTCTGCCTATTACACATGACAATCCTCATCAATTGTCGGCAGTCTTTGTCAGTCAGCAGATGAAGTCAGCCTGTATGCTTTTGTGCTGTACATGTCCCTTCATGTTTCCACTTCACTATCACATTGAAACAGTGGACCTAGGGATATTTAGAAGTGTGGAAATCTTGCGTGCAGACGTATGTATGACACACATGACACTCAGTCACCTGACCATGTTTGAAGTCTGTGAGTTCCATGGAGCACCCCATTCTGCTCTCTCACAATATCTAATGACTACTGAGGTTGCTGATGAGGAGTACCTGGCAGTAGGTGGCAGCACAATGCACCTAATATGAAAAAAGTATGTTTTTGGGGGTGTCCAGATATTTTGATCAGCCGGCCGTTGTGTCCTACCTCGGGCATGGATGTGTGTGATGCCCTTAGGTTAGTTAGGATTAAGTAGTTCTATGTCTAGGTGACTGATGACCTCAGAGGTTAAGTCCCATAGTGCACAGAGCCATTTGATCCATTATTTTGATCACATAGTGTAGCTATAGTATAGCACATGGCAGATATCACACTTGGTGTAGAGGACAGTTTTTGTTTGAGTAGAATAGGATTTAGGTTTATGCCCGTGTGTGCCATTAATATAAGCCTCACACATACTTAAGGTTGCACAAGAATAATCATTTTATTTTTGAATTTGTATTGGGTGTTGATAGGAAGGTATGTACAAGTAGCTCCCTGCTGGATGTCGGTGGAAGTGCAGACAATGTAGACAGCCAACTTTAAGGTAAGAAAGTATCTGACAGGGATACAACTGTTGAGGCTCAGAATAAGAGGATCAAATATGAGAAATAGGTTAAAAGCAATGAGAAGGTACAATTATGTATATCCAGTGGCATCGAGAGAGTATAACTAAGTACTGAATCTGCAGCCATTAATGAATGCAGATATCAGGCTTACTTCACTGGTGTTCCAGTGAGTTTGCTGGAGACCTTGGAAGCTGTAAAATCACATCCTTATCCAATTTTGCTCACTGCTTACTCCCTGTCAGTTCTTCTTGGAATATTCCTGACAGTCATCCTACACTAAAATGTTGGCAATATCTGCACTAGATAATGCCAGTGTGTGCCATTAATATAAGCCTCACACATGCTTAAGGTTGCACAAGAATAATCATTTTATTTTTGAATTTGTATTGGGTGTTGATAGGAAGGTATGTACAAGTAGCTCCCTGCTGGATGTCGGTGGAAGTACAGACAATGTAGACAGCCAACTTGTTCCTAAAATCCTTTCTTAACAATCATAAAATAAATGTAGGGCAGTGTGTCTGCAGCAGCTAGACAGCAGGCGATGAGTGTGGTCTCCGGAATATGAGCATGCTGGCATGGACATGAGTATGGTAGCATATAGCTTTTGCTGCCTCTGCATTGCAGTGATTGGCTGCTGGCTAAGTCAGGATGGCAAAGTAGTGGAGCAACGATCGGTGGCCAGGGCTGGGCAGGTTGGGGAGTGGTGCCACTGAGCTGGCAGGACCTCACTGCATGTCTCAGACTATGTGATGATGGTGGAGGGTTGGCTGCCAGGAGTGCATGCAGTCAGTCAGTCAGTGGTCAGGGGTTCACATCCAGAAGATGGTGGTTGTGGCTTCATCATAAGTACATTGTTGACTGGTGCAGGCTGAGTGTCATTACATGAACCAGCTGTCCCAATGATGATGGGCTGGTCCTGGGAGTTTTAAATACCACTGTCTGGTGCTGATTGTGCAGAAAAAGGCATGTTTCTGTGTCATGTGGAAACATATCTTGAATGGCAATGTATCTCAAATGGGACCAGTGTTCTAAGTGCATGTGCTGTCATATGGAAGGGGGTCAAAACAAAAATGGCCCAACAGCGAAGGTTGGCTACATTGACAGATCATTGTCATGGGTTGCTGGCATGACTGTGGCACAATCATACCTCTAGAATATGGCAGAGTTTTATACCATTATATTTCTTTTCTCTTTACATAATTCCAGCCTACCAGATTGCTGTTTCCAAGAGTCTAGCTGCAACAGAGACACTGGTATACTTATCACTGCTTATGAATTTTAGATTCTTCTGCATCAATTCAGAGTACACTCTCCTTGCATAACTGTTCCTTTTTGAGTGTCTTTCTTCCCTTTTCATATTACGCAAAATACACTGTCTCATGCTGCTCAACCACACAGTTTCTAGGTCCTTTCTGTTCATCTTGTTTTCTCGTTTGCCTCATTCACTAAGATTTAGGCACTGGTACTCAAACAATACTGAACTCAGCATGTGAACACTATTACCACACATATCACATGGTCTACAGAGTGTTTGGTTAAAACTTACATTATCAAATGTGCTCTGATTTGGCACGGGTACCAGTGGCCCTGTAACCAACACAGACTTACACCAACTTTCTTTTACATAGCTAGCTAGACAAATGTTTGCCACTGATTTCACATGCTATGGTCACACTTTCTGGGAGCATTGTACAGTGACCACCCCCTTCCTTGCCCTTTTCCACTGTCCCATGTAACAGAGGAGCATGAGTGTTACCCTGATTCCACCTTCCATATGCCTGCAGACATTTTTGAATGGAGTACCCCACCTACCTGCACCTCCAACACAGTGGATTCCTACAGATCTGTTGAATGTGGCCCAGAGAGTCACATCTAATCTATAGTGTATGACATCTGTATTAACAACTACTTGCTTCTCTCATAGTCTGAACACTAAGTCAATCCTGGCCAAAGCTGCCACAGTTGCTGCTGCTTTTTCCAAGGTTTCTGGAAATTCCTTGTATACTTTCTATGGCATTTCAGCCAATAGACTCTGCAGAAAAACATCAAGTGCCTGTTGCTCTACTTCCTTCAAAATGGCCTTATTGGCATGATCATCATCATCATCATTGATTCGTACATATTAACATGATGTTCCTGATCTGAGCTACAAAATGTTCTATCAATTTTCCTAGTTTTTGAACTGCACCATTAAGTTTATCCTGATAACACCTAGAAGTATTCTTTCTTCTGTCATGATCCACTGGCCATTCCTGTAAGTCCATGAAGGACTGTGCATTCTACAACTTCTCATTGCACATTAAACATGTTCTAGCACTACCTACTAATTGTAGTTGAGTCACACTTAACAAATGCTCACTAATCCAGTTTTCTAACTTTATAACTGTATGTAAATTGTCAGAAAAGATAAAAACATCTCCTCCAGATTTACCAGAAAATGGAGCTACTAGTGAGCCAGTACAAGCACCAAGGATGGGTGGAGATATGGTAGAAGTTGATCATTCCCTTCTTTCACCCTTTGAATGATCTATTTCCTTATGCAGAGGTTCATTACCTGCTTGAACTACATCTACATCATCCAACAAATGCTTAATTGTCTTCTGGGTTGTCACTCTTGTATCAATGGCCTTTTGCTTACTGCTACCACCATGTGTACAACATCCAAACAGGCAAGAAAGGAAAGGAAAAAAACACAACCAGAGTGGCACAAAAACTGAAAGTTGGTCCTTACTTGTATTCTTGCACTGACTGCCGCTTCTGCAGCATCCTTTTCATTTCTGCACCCTGTTGGTCCACCATTTCAGCCAACAACATTTTCTCTGACACCAAATGTAATGTGAGTTGATAGGAAGCTGTGGATAAGTGACCCCTTGCAGGAAGTGGGTGGAAGCACAGATGATGTAGGCAGTCAACTTTTTGCTAAGACCCTTTATTAAAAATAATAAATGTAGAGCAGTGCATCTACAGCAGGCAGACAGCAGGCGATGGGAAATGAACCGAGCACACAGGGTGGACATGACAACGTGGGTGTTCCTTGAGGATGGTAGTGTACAGTGTTTGCTACCTCTGTATTTTAGCAGACATATGCTAGCTAAGTCAGGATGACAGAACAGTAGAATGATCACTGTTGGCCAAGGATAGGCAGGCTTGCTCAGTGGTTCTGTCCAGGGTGTTGAACACAGATCCTGCAGGCTGGGGTGGCCGTGCTGAGCTGGTTGGATCACCCTGTCTGTCTTGGACAATATGGTATTGGTGGAGGGTTGGCTGCCAGGAGCTGAGGCAGTCAGTCAGTGGTCGGCGTTTTCATCCCAGAGACAGCAGTGGCGGCTGTGTCCTAAGTACAATGTCGACTTGTGCAGCCTGAGCATCATTATGTGACTCAGCTTGACTGATGGACGAGCTCGTCTGGGTGGCTTAAGTACTGTTGTCCAGTGTTAACTGTGCAGAATAAACCACATTTCTGTCTCATGTGGAAACGTCTCAAACAGGGCCAGTGTATTAGGTGTAGGTGTCACCACTTGGAAGGAGATCAATGCAAAAGTGGCCCAACAGTGAAGGGTTACTGCATCAATAGTTCATCACCTACAGCTGCTGGAGTGACTATGGCCTGGTCATGCCTCTGGATTGTGATGGAGTCTTATGCCTTTACACTTTATAATGTAGAAAGCTTATATAACAAAATGGACGCTTTTGAATAATTTATTACAGTATTGCCTGCCCATGTAACAGTAATTACAGAACATCAGAAGTCAGTTGATAACATTCATTATTTCAAACTGCTAGACTATAACCAAGCAACATTTTACTGCAGAGCACTCAATAAAGATGGTTCTGTTACTATTTATTTGGGAAAAAGTAAGCTTATAATGACCACAGAAAAAGCATTGTGGACACAGTGATATATAGATCTCTGTGTAAAGTTTGACTGTGCACATAAAGGTCCACTGGATGCATAATTTTTACATGTAAGTATTCTGAAATACAATGTGCTGTTTTGACCTAGTGGCACAGGAAGAGGCTGTACTGCCTCTCCATATACTGCTGCCTTTTGGGTGCTCACCAGTGTAATGAAAAACTGATACTGTTTTGGTCAAAACGTCAATGTTGCGTAGGTCCTGTTTCCTTGATGGGAGCTGTATGCAGTTACAAGTTGGAAACACCTGATGTGGTGGTACTGTTATGAAGCAGTTACTGAAATAGACCATTTTGTGCTAAGCAGCATGGTCTGCCACTGAATGATGAAACTTGTCCCCCTCTCCTCAGTTCGGTGGTTACCATAGATGCAGATGGACACTTGGCTGGTGGTCATGCTCATGTAGAACACTACACAATAACTGCAAGCCCAAAATTTCTTTGAACATTCTATTCAACTGAGTGTTACTAAGTGTTTGAGAGAATGTTCAATTGTGCATGTGCTGGCAGGTAGCATGTAGCATGTTCACAATGTTTTCCTTTACTATTCAATTGGTATATTAAGTGAGCAGTAAAGGAAACTGAAGAAAAATCTGGAGTAAGAATGTAAGTTCAGGGAGAAGGAATAAAAACTTCAAGGTTTTCCAATGTCATTGTAATTATGTCAGAGACAACAAAGGACTTAGAAGAGCAGTTGAAGAGAATGGACAGTGTCTTGAAAGGAGGATGTAAAATGAGCATCAACAAAAGCAAAATAAGGATAATGAAATGTTGTCAAATTAAATCTCATGGGAACTGGATGAGGAAACAAGACACTGAAAGTAGTATACAAGTTTTGTTATTTGGGAAGAAAAATAACTTGTGATGGCCGAAGTAGAGAGGATATAAAATCTAGACTGGCAATGGCAAGAAAAATGGCCGAAGTAGAGAGGATATAAAATCTAGACTGGCAATGGCAAGAAAAGCGTTTATGAAGAAGAGAAATTTGCTGACATCAAATACACACTTAAGTGGTAGGAAGTCTTTTCTGAAGGTATTTGTCTGGAGTGTAGCCATGTATGGTATTGAAACATGGGTGATAAACAGTTTAGATAAGAACAGAATAGAAACTTTAGAAATGTGGTGCTGCAAAACAATACTGAAGATTAGTCAGGTATATCACATAATTAATGATGAGGTACTGAATATTATTGGGGAGACAAGAAATCCTGAGACATCAAGGGATTGCCAACATAGTATTTGAGGGAAATGTGGGGGGAGTGAAAATCATAGAAAGAGACCAAGAGGTACAATAAGCACATTCAAAAGAATATAGATTGCAATAATTATTTGAAGATAAGGAAGCTTGCATAGGATACAGCAGCATGGAGAGCTGTATCAAATGAGTCTTTGGACTGTAGACCACAACAACAACATGTCTTAACCCTTGAAATTCATCCACTGATTGGTATCTTGCTTTCCTGTAGTATATAACATAGTCTTAAGGCCCAGTGGCAGTAGTTTCTAAAGGCTCCACTTTTAGTGACCATCCTTGCTCAGTCATGAAGTATTTGATTATAGTTGAATTTAGCATGTCCCTTATTCCACAGAAATGTTACCTTTTTCTGGAGGTTCAAATTTTCCAGGGATGATTTTATTATGTACATAACCAGTGAATCAGATTTCTTAATAAAGGTTGGAGTATGAGTATCTGAGAGCAAATTTCTGCAATCTGTTATATAATCAAAATATTTTTTGCTGTACGATTCTGTATGTGCTCTAAAACTACAAATACAGCTGTGTCTTTTCTCACTCAGAAATGCGAGAGTTCTTTGTAATCGGAGCTTGGACATAGAAATGCACAAGCCACTCTAAGATGACCAGTTGTTTTAGGACCTTCTGTGTAAAATTTCTTTAACTAATTTCTATTCTCTGCAGAATGATTGTATTGGAAAGTACAAAATACTGATTGCTGAAGATATTTTTTTTTTACTAGTAAGCTGAATTAGAAAGTGTTTTGTATTTTTCACAGAATAAGTATGACTTACTTTAATGAAGCTTGTACATAATTATAGTTAGTGTATTTCTGTGTGCATTCATTTACTCATTATCTAATGTGTTAATTTCTGAATTGTTGGGTGTTCTGTTGTTGAATGTCTTTTTAGGAGGAATACTTCTGTCACTAATTTCCATTGGAAACTCTAGGTTGTAATATCAACAATACTGAGAAAAGGATAGATTGCTACCCATGTTTTAAGGCCAAATCTCCTCTGTGCAGTTCGGAAAAGCTGATATTATATATCACTGGGACATCTGGATCCTCCCCTCCACCACCAGCTTTTTTGAACTGGACAGATGGGAGTTAACCTTACAACACATTCTCCACTTCCAAAATTATCCTGGCCTCAGTCTGTAGTAACCTACTGTCCTCACACTCTCTTCCCCTCTCCCCAACAGTTTATGCCCTCTCATCCTATCACCTACTCCCCTTTTCACATTGCCTCACTCTCTTTGTGTCACTCTACCACCTGTCCTTTCCTATTCTCGTCCTCTCCTTTCTCCTCCTCTCCTTTTTGGTCCCCCCCCCCCCACACACACACAAACGCACATACTCCACCTCCGAATGCTGTACCTGACAGTTTAGTCCCTGCACACCGGCCGTAAGGTGCTCTTCTCTCCCTCCACCCATACTCTGCTATACTTCCCCCTTCCCTGTTCCACTCCAGATTGCTATTCATGTGACCGTAGCATTCCAGT
This sequence comes from Schistocerca piceifrons, assembly GCF_021461385.2. Classification (NCBI taxonomy): domain Eukaryota; kingdom Metazoa; phylum Arthropoda; class Insecta; order Orthoptera; family Acrididae; genus Schistocerca; species Schistocerca piceifrons. Next base: position 138,322,668 of record NC_060141.1, on the reverse strand, counting down.
TGGGGCTCCCAGTGGTAGTGGTCATGTGTGAACAAGGTGTGCTTGCTTGTGTGAATGCATATGTGTGTCTGTTTTCTTTACTGAAAAAGGCTTTGGTGGAAAGCTTTCATGTGTAACAATCTTTTCATTGGCACCTGTCTGCAACTAAAGGAGTCATCTGCACAGTGAACAGCAGTCTATCCTTTTTCTGATGTTATATTATTAATTTCCACTGGATGGTTTTGAGCATTTCTGCAGCTCCTGTTGCCTATACAAATGTTGGAAGTGTAACTTGTAGACAAGTTGTGACACAACTAAACTGGTTTTTTCTAATTTTGAAATAGTTTTCCTGCTACCTCTACTGAAGATCATCCAACCACAGTGCACTCTAGACTTTATTATACATCAGAAAGCTACGATATGCACTCAACAATTCTTGTAATCAAGTGTATCACACTGAGAGTTTGGAACTGCTCTATAATAATATGCACTGGCCAAGAGATGTGTGGGTCCATCATCATTTCTGAAAATTTAGCCTGAGTCTACACTGGAAAAACTGTTTTTGGGTCTTGTACACATTTAACAGTTTTCATTTAGGGAGCTGAAACCTATAAACCTGCAGATGCTCTCCAGTTTTCTAGCTGAGATTTTCCTAAATTCAGTACTCACCTTGTTTCTGTAGAAGAATAGATGAAGTGCATACATATGTCAGAAACATAAAGATTATAGGCTTTGGTAGCTCAGTTCTCATGACCATGTCTAAACTTTAAATAGTTTAATATGAATCCACGTAGAAGGTAAGTGGTGGCATATGGACCAACCATTTTATTTTTAGCTATAGAAAGACAGCTGTTCTAATTAAAAATGTGCTATACAATAATTCTATGGATTTATTTTGTGTGGGTTTATAAAGTTCTGAGGACATGAGACAACAATAGACAGTTCAGAGGAGATAGTTGCCAGTGTGGTATCAATGCATTTGAAGTTCCATCAGCTGTTTGTGAAACTCTTTTATGTTTGGAGTGTTAGGCAATCATTAATTTGCCAGTGCAACTTGCAACTGTGATGCATTGTTATGACATAGTGAAGACATACATATGAATTTATGGTTATGTATTTGTAAATATGTTAATCAAGAAATTAATAACTTTTTATTACTTTTAGAAATCCAACCCCAGAGCCTGTGAATGGGACATTGTGGGATATTTATGGGTCTAATCGTAATTATCTGGAGATTGGAGAGATGTTGCAAATGAAATCCAACCTGTGGGGTGAGAAGTTAGACTATTTGCATGAACTAATGCCACTACGAACCACAACCTGAAGGTGATGAACGATTTGGATTGAAGAGTGGTAGACTTAACTAATTTTTAACATGGGAAGTAACAGCAAAACATATAAGTCTGTTTTGTGTACAATCAGTACCTATGAATTAAAAGTAATAAAACCTTTCATGTGGGTTTTACTATCAAGATTTTCGGGATACATCCTTAATATTGAATGAGACACAGAATAGAAATATACCTTATCTTTCATTGCACACATGTGACTTGTTCTGCCATATTTACATATGTTCTACTTTGTTACCTTTCTGTTTTTTTAATGTTAAACCATTACTTTCTCTAGTCTAACTTTATATCCATTACATCCTTTGGAGTACAACCAACACAGTGACTTATGTATAACTTTTCCTTCTTATATGTTACTAAAGTTAAGCCAGTTGTATTGCGTGACTGCTGAGCAACCCTTATATTAATGTATTTGAATATTATTATATAAAAAGAACCACTTGTAAATTGTCAGCATGTAGCCATGTTTGCATACAAATGTATAATGTGAATGTAAAATGACTTGTTCCACATTAATATGATTAATCATACATATGATCCACAGAACATAAAACCAACTAATCAACTATAATGTAATGTGCTGTCAACAGTTGTGTGGAGCATAATCTTATTTCAGGGTGTTATTCTTAACATGACTTCAAATGCTATTTCATTTTTCACTTATTAAGATGAGGGAAAATGTGTACTGATGTAATAGTAGAGTAAACAACACTGGTGTACCACACTCCACATTTATGAGAGAGTTCACATTTTGGAGGAGACAGTAAGTCCCTTATTTGAAAGTATATACTTGTTAACAGGCGTATGCATATAGAAAGTCACTTCTTCATTGTTTAGCAGCCCTTGTGTTTCTGAGAAATTTTAATGTTTATCTCTGTTACCTTTCAGTAATACAAAACTTAATATTCCCTATATAATTATTTGCAGTAAGTAATTATATATGCTATTGAAAGGCAACATTTTCTGCTACGCTGCTGAACTTTATATTTTGACACCAACTTTTCTTGTATAACTGGCATTATAAACTGCTCATTGTCGTCCACAATGTCTGTAGAATGCTTTCTACTTTATTTCATGAAGCTTGTGCTATACCTCAAGGTTTGGAGTGTGTTTTTCCTGTAGCTCCTGATACGGTAGTATCATAAAGGAGACACAACAGGTCCCAAAAGTTACAGTGTATCACAAATTTCATACACAGGATACATTCTCTTATGTAACTCCGTATATAGTTGCACCTACATAATATTTAAATAAGAACTTGATTCTGGACTCAGTGCAACTGTGGACTGCCCCCCCCCCCCCCCCCCCCCCCAACACACACACAGGGCCACCTTGGTCCTAGATGGTTTTATATACATCTCAATTGATGTACGACAATTCACTGGCATCTGGTCTGAAGGTTGTACATAATTCAAAGTTTAACGTTCTGAATCATCATTAAACTTTTCTTTAATGCAGGGATTCACAACATACGTGCTCGCGGAGCAAGCTGTGAGCAGCAAGGCGCGAGCACGGAGCAGCGCAAGCACGCTACCCCCCACTACCGGACCAGAGCGGAGAGTGGGGAGAGTCACGTGGGGCACACAAAAGCTGCCGCCAGTCGATGTAAATCCGCGGGCACCTGCAGGGATATCACTTTCGAATTATTACTGCGACAAATGAAACAAATAAAGGAGAATGTACACGTGCCACATAATTTTATTAGCTTTGTGTATGCCTCTACATTCGTATTAATTTGTGAACTGTTACACAATAAAAGGTGTCAGTGAAGTGTGGGACTCTCTGTTATCTTGTACTTTTTGCCCTTTACAATTGCGTCTATGTTCGGAGTAATTGTTCTTGAGTATTGTAGGCGCAGCATGCAGTTTAAATTTCGATCAGACAATGCGTTTCTCAGGCGCGTCTTGTTACATTTCATTGCAGAGAACAGTTGTTCACAAACATATGTGGAACCGAACATTGATATTATTGTAGCCGCCAGTTTGTGCAAATGAGGAAATCTATCCTGATGGAAGTGTCTGTAGAATCCAAAATGTTTTTCTTGTTCTGAAATTTGTCTCTGTATTCTCTGTCACACTGCAGGTCAATAATTTCTAGTTGCAGCTCAGGACGAATCTCTTCAATATTCGCTGAATATGGAGAGGAGAACAGAACAAAATCACTGTCTAGTGCTGTCAGATCTTGAAAGCGTTGATCAAATTCTTCCTTAAGGGCAACTAAACTATGTGAATAACGTTCACAGTCTTTGTGAACATCATGATAATTTAGGAAAATGAGCTAGATTTTCTGTTTCCAGCTGACTCACCCAAAGTGTCAATTTCATTTTAAAAGCTCGTATTCGATCTATGAAATGAGTAATTAGCAGATCATTACCTTGTAGTGAAATGTTCAAAGCATTCAGATGGCTAGTTAAATCTGCTAAGAACGCGAGATCACATTTCCATGAAGGCTCTTCCAATTCAGGAACACACATGTTATTTATTTCCATGAACATATTTATCGCATCTAATAGGCAAAAAAATCGATTTAATAATTCGCCATGACTAAGCCAGCGGACCTCGCTGTAATAAGGCAGGCTACCATACTGGCTTTCTACATCCTCAGGAAAGCTTTTAAATTGCCTGTGTTGTAGCCCATGCTTCCTTATATAATTGGTTGTACGAACAACAACAATCGTCACATTTTTTAGAGTGATACTCTTTAAGGCCCGTAAGTTTTCCTGGTGGATCACACAGTGAACGCCCCTTATTTCATTCGGCACGGTCAGTTTTTGCATTTTCTCCTTCAACAGCGCAACTAAACCTGATTTTTTCCCTGTCATCGCTGGTGCACCGTCTGTAGACACTGAAACTAAAGAATTCCACGACAATCCTATATTTTCAACACTTTCTTCAACACTACTTAAAATATCACCTCCGGTTGTAGTGTTCTTCATGTCTACTACATCGAGGAGCTCCTCCCTCACCTGAAGATCTCTATTAACACCTCTAATAAATATGGCAAGCTGCACTGTTCCAGTGATATCAACACTTTCGTCCAGAGCTAGAGAATATGCCATAAAATCTTTACAGGTATTTGCAAGTTGGCTCTGGACGTCGTCTGCCATGTCCTGTATGCGACGCATAATGGTCATGTCAGATAATGGCACAATCCGAAACTGTTCAACTTGAGATGGACACGAATGTACCGCTGCAACTACCAAACATCTTTTATTAAATCGCAATCAGTGAAGGGGCGCAGGGATTTTGCTAAAAACAAAGCAATTTAGTAGCTCACTCTGAGAGCTGCCTCAGTTGATTTTTCTTCATCATGCAGATCTTCTTTGGATAGCTTCCTTTTAAGTTTAATAACTTTCTGTGCACGATCTGGTCCATCACATTTTCCACTTCCGTAGTCTTTCGCGTGGTACGACATATAATGTCGCTGCAAATTAAATTTCCTAAAAGAATTCAGCATTTTGTGACATACTAAACATTTTGCAACACCATCTTTTTCTGTAAACAGATACAATTCCTCCCAATGGGGGTTGAACTACGAAAGCATGGTTGGAGTTACACAACGGCGACTTGACATGATTCTTAACCAGCGAAGTGACTGTTAGAACTGATCGTAGTATTTTAAACGTTACACAGTCGGCGCGAATTCAATAGGCACATTGCGGCCCTATTCAAACGTGCACGCGCATTTCCCCTCCCTCCCTCCTCCGGGACCTTGCCACTGCTCGCGAGCACGTGCCTGAGCAGACGCGAGTACTCGTGCTCGAAACCGGCTAGTTGTTAAGCCCTGCTTTAATGTCATTCAATCACTGTATGTTGATATGAGCCACCTTACTGCTGTCACATAACTTTATAAGCATAAACTGAAGAGAGTATTTCCAAAGTCATTTATACCCACTTAAAAAAAGAAAGAATGAATGAAAGAGCTAACTCTTTTCTTGCATTCTCATATGAAAAAAACGTGAAATTATTGCTTCACTTTTTTTTATTTCCTATCTTACTTATTTCCACTGGCCAATAGAAGCACTGCTTAAACTCACGTGAACTATGTCATAATAATGGTTGCTATAGTCATTTGAATGTGTACTGTGTAGTGGTATACAGTGTTTGTAGATCTAATTGTTATGAATTATGGCATCTTTTGATGGTGTTATAACAGAACAACAAAGTTCAGTTCTTTTGTGAGGAAAAGGAAAAGCAAGGAGCAGGTCCAGAGATGTGGAAGTGATGGTACCAGACTGAATGTATCTTGTAAACACAATGATGGGCAGTGTGAGGTGAAACTAGTATTACAGAGCAACATAGTGAGACAGTTTACTATATAGTGATGGCATTACCAAAGTGGAACGTGATAACTTCATAATTAATAAAGTTTCAGTAGGCAAAGCTGAATGTAATAGGAGTAATCAAGGGAGTAAGAAGAGGCAATTTCCTATTGCATATTTTGTTCAGAGTACTGAAGGAACTAAGTTAAAAGTTTATTGTGCAACTTCCTGCAACATTCTTAGGACTCACCCAAAGCATGCCTAATGTTCACCTGCATATCAGTTCAGAAATGGTGTTTCAAGAGGAGAAAGAGGAGGTGAAAAATGGGAAAACAAAAGAGTACCTCATATCAATTTTATGTGGGATGGTACGGCAGAGAAAAGATAAGGTTAACAATTTTTAATTTATTATATCAAACAATGGAAAATCCAGGATGGAATGTAACAATATGAGAGAAGGAAAGTTGCTACTCACCATATAGTGGAGATGCTGAGCCGCAATAGGCACAATAAAAAGATTCACACAAACATAGCTTTCGGCCATTAAGGCCTTTGTCAGCAGTAGACACACATACACACACGCACACACACACACACACACACACACACACACACTCACACACACACACACTCACACAAGTGCAACTTGCACACACATCTGCAGTCTCAGAGAGCTGAAACCACACTGTGAGCAGCACATGATGGGAGTGGTGACTGGGTGGGGGTAAGGAGGAAGCCTCCTCCTTACTCCCACCCAGTCGCCATTCCCATCACGCACTGGTGCTGTTACTCGCAGTGTAGTTTCAGCTCTCTTTAATTTATTATACTCAAATAATTTTATAAATAGGTCTACATCATTAAAATACAATGGAAATTTGTGAACTGACCAAGGCCTCTGAATTACATCACATATTTTAGGCTACAATTACATTATCCTACGTTTAGGTAAATAATCATAATGAAAAAGAGAAGTTGAATAATGTATGCACTTCATAGGAAAACAACACGTTATGTTTTTCATCAGTTTTTTTCAGACACCACATAGGTAATACTTGTCTGCAGAAATTGACTTCATAAAAATGTGGAACTTGTTTCTGAATGAGCATAAAGATGACAAGGATGCTAAAACCTGTAACTATCACCTGTACTATGAAGAGTTCACTAGTAACTACAACCTTGGTTTTGGGACTCCACAAATAGATGGCTGCAGCTGAAGGAAGACAGATGTCTGATGAGAGACAACAAAAGTTCAAGTGCGAGAATGATGAAGAAGTGCAAAAAGAATTGATTTGTTTACTCACTGTTTTTAAGCAGAGGGCAAAAAATTCTAAATACTCTTGAGTGAACCTACCCTTGAAACTTCTGCATGTTTTGTGTTTGACCTCATGCAAAACCAACCATTGCCTCAAACATCTTTGGGGGATGCATTTTATGCTTGTCAGGTAGGGCAGTAATATTTAGTTATAGTTTGCCATTATGAAGGCATATCAAAACAAACTTTGAATGATAAACATTTCCGTACATGGGCTGAAGATAATGCTAAAGGGGTTAGCTCAGAAGTATCTAGTGTATTACTTAATTTTTTATCTCAATTTTGTGCTGAGAACAGACATATAAGAAAAATTAATTTGATTTTTGATGGATGTGGGCTCAAAACAAATACTAAATCATATTGGGTACCTGATGCTACTCTTCAACAGTCTGCCTCTCATAGCAATGTGTCATTTAGTAAGTGAACTCTGCACCTGATAGTCATGACACTGTAACAGATATATTACCACACTAATTTTAAATTTGTACATTTGCATGCAGCCCATCTGTATGAATTTTTACATAACTGCGATAAATGATTTTGTTTGCCAAATTAGTGCCTTGAGAATATTGTAACCAAACATTGAAGAAGAGATTATAGTTTGCTTGACACCTTGATACAACAGCAAAGGATAATTTATTTTCCATTAAAACATGAGTTGAAATATTAGTCTCATAACTAAACCCAAGACATAAACTTTGCTGATGCTTAACTTTTGCTAATTAGACTACTTGAAAATTCTTGTCTTTACTACTATGAAAGTTCCTCTTCCTTTCTTTTTTCAGAATAATATTCTTACATTACTCTCAGAAAGTCGATTGCTGTCCAACCTAAAACAACCCATTTTTACATATATAAAATCTTAGTATTTTTTGTTATTTCTCTATGCAATTTTTTCGAAGAGTGGGCTGTTAGCTTTTATTGTCTCTGTATCTGGCAATGTGTGAAGTATTCACTGTCTGTGCATCAGAGCTGCACTGTCGGCAAATACAGTAACTGTCATTCTATGTGATTTCAGAGTTTATAAAATAAATAAAATAAATAAAAAAATATATTGTTATTTAAATATTAATTATTCTATCTGTATGATGGTGATTGTGATTGCAATTGTATTTGCTTATCTGGAATGTGGACGTTTAATTATTCGGTATCAGACGCTTGACAATGGCTTTTTCGTAAAGGCAATGTTACTCGTAGTTGACCGTGAAATAAAACTGAAATAATCGGACTTCGTAATTAAATCGTTTCCAAAGACTGCTGCGGTAGGTGCGGACTCATAATCTAAATCTCAATATTACAATAATTTGCCAGCCATGCCAATACGTCGTACAGAGGTGATTGTCTACTAAACATAAAAAAAATTACACAGTTAGTTAAATCAGATATATTCAATGAATAAGCCTACAGTTCATAATCCTACTTACTTTTATAAATATAAATTCTTTACAGAATCGAGTGCCTAGTGTGGTTTCAACTTGCAGTATTCTTCTATAACATGAAATATGGCGGTGTGCCAGACAATAAAATAAAATACGTGCTTCTCGCACCACTTCAACCAAAGCTCTCCCCTTTTTTAATCAAACATAAGAGTAACGTAATTGTGCTTTTGTTTTATCAGTGACACAGCGCTGCAGTTGTGTGCCATAGGCTTTATTTATTTGTCACTGATTATTTATTTAATTAATATTTCACGTTTCCGAGGAAACTCACGCTCGGCATGCAAATGTGCCTTTATATTGCCCCCTGAATTGCGAGGCGAAAGGACACACCTGCAGGCGAGCAATTCACCTAAAGGCACAAGAAAATCTAAGTTATCTACAACTATTTACATGACTTACATTACACATTATACACATTATATACAAAATTTGAATGACGCGGGTGCGCCGTAAAAGTTCTAATGTTGGCAGATAGAGTGCGCGCATGCGCAGAAGCGTCTGTGTAACTGCGGCACTGCCGTTATATCGTACAGTTAGATCACGCGGCACAGTATTGCAGATCATATTGTTCGTGTGCGCGCGTTTTTCAGTCGTTGCACAAAGAAAATATTCAACCAAGATTAGATATGAAGACTACATTCTATGACAGGTAACTTAGTTTTAAATTTACAATATTTGTTATAACACAATACAACTTAGATTGTTGAATGTTCTTAGTTACATAGTATTGTTATGAAATACTTCAAAGAAAAATGTCCGTATTTTTCAGGTGCGTTGACCTATACACATCGTGTCATTATTACAGTTCATATTCATCCGCTGCACAATAATTTTTTACAGGTTAGTATCGTCGTGGTAAAGTTTTTTGATCACAGTAACATCGTTGTATAACAACATGATTAATACATAAGCGTGTCCATTTCTCATTTCCATTATAGTCGTAGTGATGCAGTTCGTTGTGACTAAAAGCATTGCTTATTACAGATCAGACGTGACCCGTCGAGTAATTGGTCCACGTGCAGTTCGTTTTTTACATTCCGTGGAAGCATGGTTGCAGAACCTCGGACGGCACATAGCTGGCGTCGATCCTTGGACAGTCCAGGTAAGAGTGTCCGTCACATTTCGAGAACATTTCATTCCCTGAAGTTCCAACCAAAATTCTTCCACCCGTCGTGTTGTTTTCCGGACAGGCACTTTGTGTCCATTTAATCCAGTTAACATCTTGAAGTTGGGTACTGTAGTAATATCACTAGACGATGCACGAATTATGCACTTCACATTTTCAGTTTTTTGCTGAATATAGCTCACCTAAATGTTCGTAGTTATTAATCAAGGAAATCGTTCATCGCGTTCACATAGATACGCTGCATAATGAATGGCATTAACAGTTTCTTTCACATAGGTTTCCGTGTAGTTGCAGAGTTAGTAATGTTCGTTAATGTCCGTGAACAGTGGTTCACTATGCAATGTCTTTTTGGCACTCGTTTTGTTCAAATTTTTACATAGTAACAGTTACACTATACATCAGTTAAAAAAATAAGTAATTATACATACACACGTCACATATTTTCTTAGCATAAACATAATATAGTTGCACATAAACATGTTTACATCATCATTACATCGCTATAGGTTATTACATTGTGTCACATTTGATTACATGAATTGCAGATATTTACATCCTCTTTAGCGGTTTTGCTGGGATATTATCGATGTTTTTTGTGATGTCATCTGAAATTAAGATAGGTTAGACACAACATTCATTACATCAGTAGGCAAGACCAGGCGTTTTCACTACTCAATAAATATTCAAAATAGTAAGAGAGAGAAAATGTTCGATTCCTCGCGTTTTGTGCGTGTGTGTAGAGTGTCTGTGTGGCCTTGACTACTGATAGATGCTTTTCGTGTTGAGAGATGTGCGTCTAATCTATTTCTCAAAGTAAAAGATCGCTTCACAGATGACGTCTGTCAGTTCGTCAGGTGTCACACCAAGTCAGTGGTACCTTCAGTAACAAATGTTCCGTGAAAAATTAATATGTCATCCACTGCTACGTAATCATAAATTTTACTTTAATATTCCGTCTTTCAGGTGGAGGCGCGCGCTGAAAGAAGAGTTCTTCTGTCTTCAACTGCGTCACTGGAACCGCTGAAATGAAAATTTCTATACTACTTATTATCTGTGTTGTAACAACAGAGTTTTTCGAGTTGCTTAGCAATATTTTGATGGGTATGACTTTGACATTATTCAGCATGAAATGCTCTAAGATCTCGGTGTGCGTATAGCCCAATAATTTTGTTAGTTCTAGGATGTTGTAACAGATACGCACCAGGATGCGGTATGTTAACAATTATATAAGGTCCTTCATATAGCAGACGCCACTTAGCGTTGCGTCGTTTGAGTGCTACAGATTTATGATGAGTACGAAGTAGTACAAGCATTCCTACCTCGAATTTTTGTTTTCTTTTTATTACGTTTCTGTGATGTTTGTTTCGTATTTGTGCGTGATGTGTCAATGTAGTCAATACTTCTTTTATTTTCTGTTCAGGTGTGATTTCCTTGTCTGACAACTTAGGTAATGGTTCTATCCACTGATCGTTCTGTTTGCAATTGAACATGATCTCGTTAGGTGTGTAATTCGTATCGTAAATATTTAAGTTATTGTGTACGTCTTCGAAAAGACTTAGGTAGGACACCCAATTAGTATGTTTTGATGAAATATAGGTCCTCATGAATCGATTTAATTCTCGGAAAAGTCTCTCAGTCGCGTTACATTGTGGACTAAACCTCGAAATAAATATACTTTTAATGTTATTGTCCTTCAAGAAATTTCTCCATTTGTACCCAGAGTAGTATGCTGCATTATCTGATAGAATTGCTTTAGGTTTTCCCACGTGCGTCAGGTAATCACTTGAGAATCTTCGTATTATAGCATTTGCAGTGGCGGATTTTAAAGCATAAAGTTTTACATGTTTAGAAAATATATCGTAAAAAGCTAAGATATATTTGACGCCTCCAGAGCTTCCTGGATGCGGTCCACTGATGTCAGTACACAGAATTTCCAGGGGTTTACTAGGTAAAATAGAATGTAAATCTGTTTTTGTGGATAAATTCTGAGGTTTTGATTTTTGACATATGACACATGTTTTTAGTTCCCCGTAAATTTTTCTTCTCATATTGCTAAAATAACAGTATGTACTGAGCTTTGCCCAACACTTTTTCGTCCCATAATGACCCCAAACTAAGTGTGTGTGCCAAATTAGATTACGTTCAGACTCTTTGGGAATGCATACACACCAGTTAGTAGCATTTGGATGTCGGCGGTAAAATAACACATCATTGTGTAACTTGTAATACTTAGTCAAAGGATGATTGTGTTTTTCTACCAGTAATGTTATTATCTTATACCAGTGAGGATCAGATTTTTGTAATTCAGCCATGTTTCTGCACATATCAATATAATATTGGTGATACTGCTTGTCTTGCATTAAGAGAATCCTGTAGTCATTTATATTTTCTAAGTCACTGTTGGTATCATTCATACCTTGTGGAAGTCTAGACAAAGTGTCTGCAATGGTGTTGTCCTTACCTCTTATGTACTTAATTTCAAAAGAGTAGTTCTGAAGTGTAACTGCCCATCGTGATAGTCTAGGATGTACAAGTTTACAAGTTAACAAAAATGTCAGGGCCTGGTGATCGGTGTAAATTACGGTATGTTTTCCAAATAAATAATAATTGAATTTCTTGAATGCCCATACTATGGAAAGTGTTTCTAACTCAGTAGTGGAGTATGTACGCTCACATTCAGTTAGAGTGCGACTCGCAAACCCAATAATTCTTATCTGTTCCTCCTCTTTATTCTTTACAACTTGAAATAAGCAACAGCCCAAGCCAGTACGTGAAGCGTCACAAGTCATACAAAAATCTAAATTGAAATCTGGATGGCTCAATATGTTAGCATTCACTAAAGCATGTTTAATTGTATTAAAGTCATTCTGGCACTGTTCCGACCAGATCCAAACTTGATTCTTTCTGAGTAGATTTAGCAGATGTTTACTGTTCAAAAGTGGTTGTGGCAAAAAACGTCTGAAAAATGAACATAGCCCAAGGAATGATTTTAACTGCTTTTTAGTTCGAGGGCTAGGAAAGTTTCTGATAGCATCTAATTTACTGGGATCCGGACGTATGCCCTGTGAATTAATGATATGTCCTAAATACTTTATCTCACTGCAACCAAATTTTGATTTTCTTAGGTTGGCTGTGACTCCAGCTTGTGCAAATTTTTCTAAAATTCTTTGAAGAGTGTCAACGTGTTCATTCCAAGATTGTGTAGCTATCAGTATATCATCTACATAGTGTGTGACTGTCTCAACTAAATCGTCACCAAGCACGGTATCCAGGGCTGTAATGAATACCCCAGAGCTGACATTCAGTCCGAAGGGTAGAACACAAAACTGATAGGTTCGCCCCCCGAACATAAATGCAGTATATTTCCGAGAATCAGGAGTGATACCCACCTGCCAAAACGAATTAGCGAGATCTATTGTGGAAAAATATTTTGCATCTAGAAATTTCTGTAATTGCTCTTCTAAATTTTCAGGTTTTGTGTGAACCGGTAAAATTATTTCATTAATAGCTCGTGCATCTAACACTAACCTAATGCTTCCATTTGATTTTTTGACAACAAGTAGAGGACTACAATAAGGTGAGGTGGATGGTTCAATGACCTTCCAGTCTAACATTTGTTTTAATTCTTGCCACACAGCAGGTCGTTGAGATAACGGTACGTTATATGTCTTATGGTAGAAGATCTTGTGGGGCTTAACTTCAATCTTGTACACATACGTGTTGATAACACCTAATCGTTTGGTAAAAACTTGTAAATATTTGGATAACACTTCCTGTAGTTTTATACGTTCATGTACACTGAGAGCTGTAGCTTCACTTATCTTATGATCAAGCAATGTTTTCAAGTCCATTAGCTCTGTGTCAGATGTGTGTGTTTGCATGTCTTGAATGTCATTGTCAAGTACTAACTGAACCTTGTACCCTGTACAGTGTTTGTCATGCTTTAGAGTTCTCCTGTCCAAATCAATAATAATTACACTGCCTTTATCATTTAAAATACATTTACCTTTGGAGAAGTCTATAATGCAGTCCTTCTCGCTCATAATATCTATTCCTAATATGCAATTTGTCACAAGGTTTTGTACAACCAGGAATGGCCATTGTACGGTTCCATTACCTATTTTAACGTTTACAAAAACTTGCTTCGTAACCCTACATGACTTATTACCTAGTGCAGTAGTTATTTTACAGTTTTGGGCAGGAAACTCAGGCACAGGTTCCAATTCACACATCTTTTTATAGAAATTAAAAGACAAAACGCTCACAGCTGCACCTGTATCTAGGATAATAGTAGTTGGAATCCCACCTACTACATCAGTAGTAGATGCTAAAACAATTTCATTTGTGTTTAAACGACATTGTGTACTGTCTTGTAAAAGTTCATCTGATATATTGTTATTGTGGTTGTATCTTATAAATAAAACAGGTAGTTTTTGTTTGGAATTACTCGGCATATCATTATTCTGTTGTTCAAGTGTGGTGTCAAATAACTGATTAACATTGAAGTCGCCCCCCAAGAATTCTTCAGCCACGACCTGGGGCAAAGTAGTGACTGTTTCTAGTTTGTTGGATTATCATTTGTACTAGGTACTGACACAGATTGAGGTTGTGCATCAGGTGTCATTTCTATTATATTCACATTCGGATATTGCCTATTATGATCTCCAAACTTTTGCGGTTGTTGTTGCTGTTGCGCATTATAACTTACCTGTCGGTCGTAAGGTATGCTCCAATTTTGTCCTGGTGGCTGCTGTGGTAAAGCAGAGTTTGAATGAAAGTACTGATCGTTACGAGTCCAACCTTGATGCTGTCTTGGCTCGTAGTTATTATTATTTCTATTTCTGTTTGTGTTTTTGTTATTACCTTTGTATCCGTTGTTACCGTTGTAGTTATTACCGCGGTGCCTTTTGTATGGATTGCCGCATGAAATGTTATTACTGTTGTAACTATTGTTTGTATTGGAATACGCGTGTTGATTTTGATTTCCGTACTGAGACGGCATGTGAGTTTGCTGTTTTTGTTGTACCGCGTATCCAACTGTGGGCGCGCCAGAATTGTGTTGGGAAGCCTGCATGTTTTGCATACCACTAGTGTAAACATTGTGGCTGCTGTTTTGCCGCGCGAAGCGCTGATCTTCAAGTAACATGTCAACCGAATCTAAAGCTGTTAAAAAATAATCTGAATCGTCATCCGGGATATGTAGAAGTTTTTCCTTAATGTTGAAAGGCAATTTGGCCTTCAACGCTCAGAGTATATCACGCGTTGCAACTGGTTCGTCTAAAAAATGTCCCATGTTCAAGTATTTTTCAAAATATCTGCGTAAGTTACCATTTTTACTGTTAAAAGTTTCAGGTTCTAAAATTTGTCTTCTGAGTCGCTCGTGGACGGATTGCGACCAGAATTTGTTCAGAAAAGCACGCTCAAACTCACTGTACGTGGTACATACGTCAGCTTGACTGTATGCCCAGACAGCTGCATCGCCTTGGATGTAACCGACAATATATGAAATCTTTTTCCGGTCACTCCAAGTGCATGGAAATGCGTTACTAAAAGATTTAAGAAAAATCACCGGATGAATGGTTCGTTTTTCTGGGATAAAAATCTGAAATTGCCTGTGTTTCATTAAGCTTTCATCTTCCTTCGCATTGTGATATGGATTTATTCCACTGTAATTACTGGTATGTTCAGCTGGCGAGTAATTACGATAATGTTGCTGTGGTTTACCATGATAATAGCTTGTGTTTGTGTTTCCACATCGTGGTATGTGTTGTAGTCGTGGTGTGTTTTGTTCTTGTGTATTTGTCGTGTGCGGAATGTGTGTATCATACTCGAATGTATATTGGTTTCTGAACTGTACATTTTGACTGATATTTTCGTTACATTCAGACTGTAGTTGATCGGTGAATTGTCTCATGGGTGCAGTGACGGATTGTACTGCGTCACTGATCAGCTGTTTGTTATTAGTAATGTATTGCGCTACGGAGTCGTGCGCAATTGTTGGTAAATTTTCACGTAAGCATCTATCAAAATGTTTGTCTTTGTTCTCAACCCAATCATGAAATTCTTTATTAATATTTTGAAAATGAGCTGTGGCATCTGATTGTAAGATGTCAGTCAGGTGTTGTTCAACATTGTCAAATTTATTCTGTATGTCAGTAATTCGTTTTTCAAGATTGTCATGTACTGAAGGATATGTTTGAATTTGTTCAGTAAGAACTTCACACGTGACATTAAGGTTTTTTACTTGTGTCTGTAAAAGTGCTACGTCAGTTGTAGTCTTTTCTTGTCTCGTATTGAGCTGGGAAAATTTAGTACTGAGTTCGGTCATCTGTTTGGTCAGTGTGGCGTCTATAAGTTCCACACGCTTACATAAAGTGTCATTACCTATCTTGATTGCTATGAGATCAGATTTGATTTCGTCATTTTGTGTTTTTAACTGTTCATTTTGTGTCTCTAATTGTGCCTTTAAGGTTGCCATGTTTTCGGCGTTTTGTTTCATTAGCATTTGTAACATGTCGGCAATGTTTACCGTTTGCAAGGTCTCTGCCCCCGCCGCGTCATTAGACGTGACGTCATGCATTAACATGGGCTCTGATTGAGATTTTGAAATTTTTGTAGTGGACGGCCTATCGTCAAAATTTTCGTCAACACTTGCGTCAATGTTTGATGAATCGTCACTACCGGTTGCTGTCGTAAAGTCATTTTCTAACACTTGTCTCACGTCCGAGTCGGATTGCGTCCTTGCTGTTCCATTTTTGCGTATTGTTTTCTAGTTATTACCATGCCACACGTGATATATGTTTCAAGAAAATTTTTGACACTGATTTTAAAATAAAATGTAGTTGAGCATGAATCGCTCGTAGCAACAATGGCTGTCTGTTAATTTAAAAATATAAACTGAATTTGAGATTATTGGTAATGGCTGCTGGCCATGTTACATGATATCGTACAGAAGTCGGCCATATTGTACACTCGTGTATTGGTATTGTTGCATACGTTATTGTTTAGGGAAAAGTACTGAGAATGAAATTTATCACTGAAACTGTTAAGCAGAAAAGAAACACTACAGAATTTACTGAATAGCTAATACACTGAATTATACGTCTGGTCAAGCCTACCAATGCAAAGATGCTGCGTCTTACCTTATTTTGCTGGAAGTTTCATTGCGTCTTCCCGCAAAATTTCAGAATTGTAAAATATCTTCAGATTTTGTTATCTCTCATACATTGACGTCCAGGTCCAGAAAGTTGATTTTTTACATGAAACAAAGAGAACAATGTAACAAATGACAAAATAACAAGTCCGACACGCAGTCGCCAATATAAAATAAATAAAATAAATAAAAAAATATATTGTTATTTAAATATTAATTATTCTATCTGTATGATGGTGATTGTGATTGCAATTGTATTTGCTTATCTGGAATGTGGACGTTTAATTATTCGGTATCAGACGCTTGACAATGGCTTTTTCGTAAAGGCAATGTTACTCGTAGTTGACCGTGAAATAAAACTGAAATAATCGGACTTCGTAATTAAATCGTTTCCAAAGACTGCTGCGGTAGGTGCGGACTCATAATCTAAATCTCAATATTACAATAATTTGCCAGCCATGCCAATACGTCGTACAGAGGTGATTGTCTACAAAACATAAAAAAATTACACAGTTAGTTAAATCAGATATATTCAATGAATAAGCCTACAGTTCATAATCCTACTTACTTTTATAAATATAAATTCTTTACAGAATCGAGTGCCTAGTGTGGTTGCAACTCGCAGTATTCTTCTATAACATGAAATATGGCGGTGTGCCAGACAATAAAATAAAATACGTGCTTCTCGCACCACTTCAACCAAAGCTCTCCCCTTTTTTAATCAAACATAAGAGTAACGTAATTGTGCTTTTGTTTTATCAGCGACACAGCGCTGCAGTTGTGTGCCATAGGCTTTATTTATTTGTCACTGATTATTTATTTAATTAATATTTCGCGTTTCCGAGGAAACTCACGCTCGGCATGCAAATGTGCCTTTATAAGTTCACAGTTCTTAACCCACCTCGCATTGAGTATTATCCATTATTATTATTATTATTATTAGTATTATTATTAGTATTATTATTTTTTTAATTTAGAATCTACTTGCATACATTTGTTATTCATTTCCAGAGAAAAATGAAAGGAATAAAATTTTTTACATAATAGTTATGTATATCATGGCAGAGTATGACCTGACAACATTACAAAGTCTTATTTCAATACATACGTTTACATCTAGGCTTTGGACAATGTCAATAAGCCTATAGCAAATGTAGCAGTTGAAGAATGTTGCACCTCATCAGTAAACTCTTTTTTAAAAGAAATACACTTAATGTGATTTGGAAGTAATACTGCATGCTCTCAATAAACAAAGTCTTTGCATGATGATGTGTGACACAGCTCTTCATAATGGAATTTAAGTGAAGACAAAATTGAAGCAGGGAGAGCATGTGTGATGGAAAGGTATGTATGGATAGAGGCACTTTGGTTCAGTGTTCCATCAGAATGGCAGTAAAAGGAAAATAGAAGATTGTCCAGAAAGTTGGAACAAGAGAAATGATGGAAGACATTTTCCAAAGACAGTTAATTCATCTCACTACCACACCAGTATCCCTTCTGCAGAAATGGCTCATCCCCACAAGCAGGAGGATGGAGATCTTGGAGAATGAGTGATGTGGATCTTCCCTGCTGCATTGTGGAAAAGTAGTCCCAACTTTCACTATTGTACGTAACTGGTGCCATACAAGTCACTAAAATTTCAAGGAAATATTCATACCTCATTCTTCAATAGAAGAATAACAACTTCGACATAAGCTGGACTTTCCATTGTTTGATTTTCTTCAATAGAAGAATGTGATTCATGTGCTTGATTAGTCAGAAGTTCAAAACTGGTTGCTGTTTATCAGTTCCATGTTTTAAATAAGAATGAATAAATCTCCAAATTAATGACACCTTCTCCAGTGAAAAATATTACTACCATGCTACCTATCATTACAAGACTTACAAAAATACAAAGAATTTACTGATTAACATCATCATCATCTGCATTACATTTTACTTGGGTTACAAAATTGTTTCAAATGATCAACGAGCTAATAATGAAAGTAATGGCTCACTTATTACTTTTTCAGCCACTATTTACAGAGGAGCTAATCCTGTACTTAACAGTGGTAATTCATTTAAAATATTTTCAAACTGAGGCATCAAGCTAGCCCACCTTGACTGTTTAGTGGAGCAACATTTCTGACAAAAATGCTCTAGTTCTTTCATTACTCATTCCACTGGGCTCTTTTGCTGATGCTATTTTGATATTAGCACATGTCTAATGTTACACTGATGCAGTAATTCTTTGAACTGTTGGTTCATGAATGTGCTACTGTTGTCTGACAACAATCTTTTTTGTACCTGCCAATTGACAAAGTAGTCTTGGCTTACAAATAAAAGTACAATTTGTGTAGTAGCCTTTTCCATTGTGTAAAATGTTACATGTTGTGACCAACACTGTAGAACCACAAACACATAGGTATTCAAATGGTTCAAATGCCTCTAAGCACTATGGGACTTAAAATATGAGGTCGTCAGACCCCTAGACTTAGAACTAATTAAACCAAACTAACCTAGGGACATCACACACATCCATGCCCGAGGCAGGATTCAAACCTGTGACCACAGCAGGCGTGTGGTTCTGGACTGAAGCACCTAGAACCACTTGGCCACAGCGGCCGGTCGTAGGTAATCCCTCTTATGTTTTGCAATAATGGACTAAAGGTGGTTACAGCTACGAAGTCCCACAGTCTTTTTGCTTAACCCATAATTTGGCACACATAGAAACACTGCAAAGAGAAAAGATTAAGTTACTTAAATTAAATGTGTATGGCCATGTGAACAATTTTACATACATTTTTCCCCAAAATACAGTATAATGTAGCTAGATATCATTGCCTTCAAAAGGTTCATGGATGCAACAACATAAATACCACACGGTTGTTCCATTGGATGAAAAAGGGTTGAATTTGGCAGTGTTTCACGTGAAATTTCTTAAAACCATTGATATTTGGTACAAAGCACAGAACAGTGGCGCATTTTACAGTTGAATACCCCTGAAGGCAATGTCTACATCTTCCCTCTTGACCCATACTCTGGCCAATGACCAAAACTTTTGTTTCATACATCATTCACTCAATGGCACAGAAGATGCTGTTTTCTTCTTCTTCTTCTTCTTCTTCTGGGCTGCTGTCCCTTCAATAGCTAAGGCCAGACTTCCTCTTCCCAGAGAATATCTGTCCATTTGCAATATCACGGGTAAAAATTCACTAACACATATGTATAATAACTCATCCTCAAGACTTCCTGTTTCCATTTATAAGCAGTTTGCATTGCACGAAAAAATGCAGTTTTACAAAATTGAAAGAAACTGCTACACTATTAACTGATGCTCACATAAACTTGCACAGTTTCTGCTAAAGAAGCACACTATTCAGAAACTTTCCACCAGCGACAACAGGATACTGCTGTGTATGAGAGCTCAAATGTTGCTTGCAAGCACCATTACCCATGCAAATGTGAAACTCGAAACATGTTGCAGAAAACAGTATGCAAATTTGATGCTGCTTCAGGGCAACATTACCAAATAAAGGGTTTGAGTCTTTGCAAAGTGTGACATGATTATAACACCAATTTTACTGTTCTAGTCATATTTTTAAAATAATAGAATTTCATGAGATGTGTAATGCATTTTTCCACACTAAAATGTTCAGACCCTTCATATATATAAATAATGAGCCTTTATTTTGCCAAGTTTGGTATACATATTGTCCAAAACCTTTCTTGACTAGAAATTTTCTAGTTGTGCTCATCTTCATGCATTACCCATTGCTGTAGGTGATGATTTATGGCATCCCTTTTCTTCAAGGCCTGGATCACTTTAATGAGATGAGGATCACTATCGTATTCAGGTTTTATGGTAACTTCAAGTTGTGTTCTCCAACATTTAGGAAATAAATTTGAAATCCAGTGCCTCGGCCCCCCATCATCACATCATTGTTCAGTCCCATAGGTAACTGTGGCAAGAAATCGGGAATGAAGTTTTTATTTATTGTATTTCAAGGTCAAACTCTTGGAGAAAGAATACCCACTGCTTTAGTCAATGGCATAACAACAGGCTCTTTGTTACAAAGTAAAAACATAGTGATCACCAGCAAACACCAAAACCACTGGAATCCTCATACTAATGCAAGTACATCATTCTCTGTTGCATAAGAAACACAACAGTATGCTTAACCCTTCCACATTATTTAATCAATCTCAGAAGATTTCACAGGCAACCCCATAATTTGAAGCATCCATTGACATGTTAACCATCTGATTAAGATTGGGGTGGAACGAAATAAATGCATTCAGTAAATCTTTTTTTTATTATTATTAAAAGTACCTCAGAGGCTACCTTTGGGCTGTTAGCTTTCCCCTAAAAATTTACTCACTTGTAGTTTTTGAAGCTTGGAACCATTAATACAAGATATTCTTATTATTATTTTTCCTTTCTTCAGGTGCAGACTGTGGACTTCTCCATTGTTAATAAATCTACCATCTTCCCTATTCTTATTCAGAATGTTCAATTGCTCCAAATAGCTGTAGTCCAGCCAATCAGTACTCAAAACATTCATTTTCACAACAAAATTACAGAAGTGTTTCTCTTAGTGGTTCTATACTTTTTGTGGGGAGGTACTGAATCTGAATTTCATGTTTACTGCCTTGTAGGAGGTCAGCTTCACAATGGAAAAAAAAACATCAAATTTTTTGCAATTTTTTTTTTCAAATAATAGAAACTCCAGGTTGGAATATCAACAGTGTAAGGAAAAGATAGATTTCTATTTACTGTAAAGATGACATTTTGAGTTGCATACAGGTGCAATTAAAAGACACTTCCACATTAGCTTTAGGTCACAGACTTCAGAAAAAGAAAGAGGAACGTGCACCATTCATTCAAACAAGCAAGCACATCTCACACACTCATGACCACCAACTCTGGCAGCTCAGAACAGAAAGTAATGTGACATGAAATGAAAGCAGCAATCTGGAGGGGATGAGGAAGGGGAAGGAATAGCACTATATCGGGGGGGGGGGGGGGGGGGGGTGAGGAGTGCTGTCTGGTGGCATGTGCAGGAACTAGACTAACAACAGGTGTAGGATTTGGAGACTGTGCAGCAAGGAGGTGAGGAAAAACAGAGCGGAAAAGGGCAGGAGCAAGGAAAGATGGGCTGGTGCATTGGCAGAGGGCGGCACTCAAAGAGGGCGGGAGATGGAGTGGGGAGGAGGTGATAAGAGGACAGAGGGGGTGTAACCTTTTGGATGAAGGGTGTGGGGAAATTATGTTACTGTAGGTTGAGACCGGGACAATTTCAGGAACGGAGAATGTGGCATGAGGAAAATTCCCATCTGCACAGTTCACAAAAACTGGTGGTGGAGGTGAGAATCCAGATGGTTTGGGCAGTGAAGCAGCCATTGCAACTGAACATGTTATGTTCAGCTTCATGCTGTGCCACAGTGGTCTACTTTGCTCTTGCCACAGTTTGGTGGTGGGCATTCATTCTGGGGGGTAGCTGGTTGGTAGTCCTACTAATATAAAAAACTGTGCAATGATTGCGGTAGAGCTGGTATATTACACGACTGCTTTCACAGGAGGCCCTGCCTCTAATGGGATAGGGAAAGCTTGTGACAGCACTGGAGTTGGAAGTGCTGGTTGGATGGATTGGGCAGGTCTTGAAGCTGGGCCTTCCACTGGGATATGATTGTTGTGGCAATTGGCCAGGATTAGGTGTGGCCTAGGGATGGACTAGGATGTTGTGGAGTTTGAGTGAGTGATGAAATACCATTTTAGGATGGGTGGGAAGGATCTCAGGTAGGATGTCCCTCATTACAGGGCATGATGATAGGTAATCAAAGCCCTAGTAAAAGATATGGTTCAGTTGTTCCAATTCAGGTTGGTATTGGGTGATGAATGGGGCACTACTTTGTGGCTGGTTCTTGGGGGTTGGTGGGAGAATTGGGGGTGTGTGGGGTAACTGCATAGAGATCTATTTGTGGACTAGGTCTGGGGGATAGTGCCTGTCTATGAAGGCCTTAGTGAGGCCCTCAGCATACTGGATAAGGGAGTTCTAGTCACTGCATATACACCATCGCTGGATGGTCAGGCTGTGTTGGAGGGATTTCTTGGTGTGAAAGGGATGGCAGCTGTCAAAATGCAAGTACTGTTGGTGGTTGTTGGGTTTAATATGGACACAATTACTTCTCCTTTGAAGAGAATGTATACAAAAAAAGTTTGCTGCATAGCCAAGGACATCCAGATGGCACCTTCCTATGCCGTCCTGTTTAGGGCCATTTAGAGGACACCTTCCTAGCCTCCCAAAATGCCAGACCCAGATCTTCTTGATCTGGACTCAGGGCCAAGACACTCTATGTTCATTCTGTCACAACCTCAACACCTTCTCTCCCACCCACTTCACCTGTTCCTCCTAAATCCAGCATGCCACCTTCTTGCTCAGTGAACCCTTCCTCTCTGATGGCTCCATCCACAAATCTGTCCACATTAAACCCAACAACCAGCAACAGTGCTTGCATTTTGACAGGTGTCACCCCTTTTACATCAAAGAATCCCTCCCATATAGCCTGGCCACCCCAGGACAGTGTGTCTGCAGTAACTTACCCAGTATGCTGAGGGGCTCACCAAGGCCTTCACTAACAGGCACTATCTCCCCAACATAATCCCCAAACAGATCTCACATGCCATTTCCACTCACACCCCCAATTCTCCTACCACAGCATGTCCTTCACCAGAGCTTTGATTACATACCATCATGCTCTGAAATGAGGGACATCCTACCCGAGATTTTTCCTACCCCTCCTAAGGAGCTGTTCCATCAGCCAACCAGCCTCCACAATGTCCTAGTCCAGTCCTATGCCATTCTCAATCCTGACCCATTGCTGCAAGGATCATATCCTTGTGGAAGACCTAGATGCAAGACCTGCCCAATCTTTCCACCTAGCACATGCTGCCCTACCCCATTAGAGGCCACGCCCCCTGAGAAAGCAGCCATGTCAAATACCAGCTCTGCTGCAATAACTGCACAGCTTTTTGTATTGGTATGACTAACAATCAGCTGTCCACCAGGATGAATGGCTGCCACCAAACTCTGGCTAAGAGCAAAGTAGACCACTGTGGCACAACATGCAGCTGAACATAATATCCTTGGTTCCAATGGCTGCTTCACTACCCAAGCCATTGGGATCCTTTCCTCGGCCACAAGCTTTTCTGAACTGCACAGACAGGAACTTTACTTACAACACATCCTCCAGTCCCAAAATTATCCTGGTCTCACCCTATGGTAACATAGTGCCCCCAAACCCTCCTCTCAACAGTTTTCACTCCCTCTCATGTCACCTCCTCCCTATTCCAACTACCATCCTCTTTGTGTGCCACCCTCTGCCAATGCACCCGCCCATTTTTCCCTGTTCCTGTCCTCCTTCGCTGATTTTCCCCATCTCCCTGCCCCACAGCCTCTCTAAGCTGCATGTGTTGGCAGTCTAGTCCCTGCACGCTCTGCCAGACTATTATTTCGCCCCCTCCCCCCCCCCCCCCCCAAATACACTGCTATCCCTTCTCCTTCCCCTTCCCCGCCCCATAGAGATTGCTGCTTCCATTCCATGGAGCAGTTGCCTTCTGATGTGAGCTGCTGGAGTTGGTGGTTATGTGTGTGTGAGATGTGCATGCTTGTGTGAATGAATGACATGGTGTTGTGTTGCTGTCATCATCATTTCTTCCTCATCACCAGCACGCAAGTCGCCCAATGTGACATCAACTGAAACAAGACTTGCACTTAGCAGCTGAACTTCCCCTGCTGGGGCCTCCCGATCAACGATGCTATATTCTCATTTCCATTTTTCTTTATGAAGGCTGTGGCCAGTAGCTAATGTGTATGCATCTTTTCATTGTGTATGTCTGCAACTTAAGGTGTCATCTTTACAGTAAGTAGCAATCTTTCGTTTCCTTACATTGTCAAAATTTTTTCAGTTTTTCCCTTATACCTTGTACCATCCGCAATTTTCAAAGATGACCGCCCTCAAAAAATTAATGTAGACAAAAATTCCTACAAAATACACTAATCAAATTTGATTTTCTGACAAGCGATATCACCAATGGAGTGTGCTGGATACCAGTGAATTTTTTGGTCCTTCTGGGAATATGTCAAGAATGACCACTCCCATCCCACACAACTCAAAAATTTACTCCTTATCAACAAATGCTCTACACCACATGAGAGCAGATTAAATTTACTACAAGAGACACCTGTCTCATTCAGTTTTGATGTGAAGGAGCATTAGCATATTTTATTTGAGGTACATGATGCTGAATAGAAAGACGAGTGCGAAATCTGTATGTTGTAATGTATATGGGCCATGAAATGAGTCGATGTTGAACCCAGGATTCGGTCATCATTTCAGTTAAGTTCTCCATCTGGAAAAGAAAGAAGGCATTTAGTGATAGAATATGTTAAAAGAGATAGATTGGGTGTGAGGTGACCTATTGGTGTATGAAGAAATACCACTACTAATGTCTTGTGCACATTTCTTTTACTCATCCCCATTAGGCTGTTAGTGGCACAGGCAATATTTCTTGTGCAATAGAAGATCAAGGTGAAGGGTCTTGAGCAATGAAATGTTCAAGTAATGTGTAAGGGGCTGTGGAATGTCAAGGCTGAACATTAAGTCGTTTCTCTTCTTCAACTGAATAAAAATGTAATTTGAATGATTAATGTAATGATACTGAAAAATTGACTGGTATAGATACATAATGCTGCAAAATATTACATAAATTAATATCATTTGTTGTCTTACCTGCTAGAGACAATTGTATTCCAAGGGATAGTCCACATTGTTTCGTCTTCCACAGCAAAATTATTATCAATGTTTTAGCGTGACCTTTCACTTTGTTGGCACATTTTCATGCAGAACAGTCAATCTTGACTATGCCCACACTGACTTTGGCAGTCTGTCCTCCATTTGTTGCATATAGGCTGAAGAAGCCTCTTGGATGGAAAACTCTGAAGGTGTGCTGTTGAGCTGCAGCTTCAATGGGAGGTATGGAAACCATGGTGTCTGATGCCTTGTGGGCTGATGTCACATACTGCTTATACCTCAGCCTGTTGAAGTGATGATCAAATCCTAGGTTGGGCATTCATTCATTTTATGGCACATGTATATTACTAACATGCCAGGTTAGCCGAGGGTGTTATTGCACCACTTCCTGGACTCGGGTAGGAACACCAGCCCCGGATCAAATCCGCTTGGCAGATTAATGGTGAGGGCCAGTGTGCTGTCCAGCCTGGATGTAGTTTTTAGGCGGTTTTCCACATTTCACTAGATACATACTGGGCTGCTCCCCACGTCCCACCTCAGTTACATGCCTTGCAGACATCTGAAAAATGTTCACACTCTTTCATGGTTTACACTAGACACAGACGACTGGGGTACACTAATTCCGTCCCGGGTGGGGATGGGATGGCAGCAGGAAGGACATCCTGCCACCCCTTAAATATTAACCATGCCAAATCTGTAGTTAACATGCCAATCCTGCACACGATGTGGGACAAAGGCGCAAGGAAAGGAAGAAGTACATTATTACATACAGATTTCATACTCATCTTTCTATTCAGCATCATGCACCTGACATGCTGTAAATAATATATGTTACCACTTTTATCAAAAAAGCTTCACCATCAATTCATTCAAAACAACCTCTTTTAAGTATGTATAGTGCTGACAAGCAATAGACAGGGGGGAGGGGCTGTTTGGCTGTATGGCGCAGAAGACGTCTTTTGCAATTTTTGTCTCTTGTAGGTAATTTGATGTACTTTCATGTGCATAGGGTATTTGTTGAAAATGTTTATATTTTTTTGAGTTGTCTAGGGTGGGAGTTGGTATTTGTCACGTTTTTGCAGAAAGGCAAAAAATTCCCTGGTTTTCAGCATGCTCCAACACCAATACCATTTGTCAGGGAACCAAATGTGACTAGTGTATTTTTGTAGAAAATTTTTCCTACTTTAATTTTGTTGAGGGTTGTCAGCTTTGAAAAATGCAGATAGAAGTGAAAAACTGAAAAAAAGTTGAAAAAATTGAGGTTATTTTGCATTTTTCATAGTGAATCCAACCTCATATGAGGCAATGAACGTGAAATTCAGATTCAGCACCCCAAAAAACACATAGAATCACAGAGAAAAAAACTTCCACAATTTTTTATGGGAAAACCACCATTTGACTGTGGCTATTAAGGATAATACTAGCCTTGGACCATTCTAATCCAATATTTTTTGCCTGGGATATACTGACATTCTACTAATTAGCACACAAATAAGATGACTTGCACTAATAGTCTTGTTCAAGCACTTCCTTTGGTTTGAAACGTTTTTGAAATCCTTCCCAGCTTCTACTATAAGATAATTCCAGAGCTAGCATTTGTTGTTCCCCTTCTGATCAATAGTTTTCTTTGAACTGTTCTGCAAACCTTTATTTAAAGATCTAAAGATCCTACCCCTTCCCTGCATTTATATACTGGAAGTAGTTACACATTTCAAAAAAAGCATACTGAGAAAAGAAAACATTTTTCCTCAAAACAAAAGTGTCCATGATTACAGTACCAGGTCAGACAGTGACATACATGTTAATCATTGTAACATCACATTATGCCAAAAAGGTGTATATCATGCAGGAACAAAACTTTACAACAGATTACTAAGACATATAAAATCTCTTCCTGAACTACAAAGCTTTAAAAAGTCTGTGACATCCCACCTTCTGAGAAACTGCTACTATTCGATCTCACAGTATCTTAAGCAAGAAAAAAGTAATTTGTATCTTTAATTGTAGAAATAAGTTATAAGTATACAGTATTTCAAAAATTTGTAATTACTAACTGTATAGATCCAATTTGTCATAGAAATTTATAAAATGTGTGTTTGACATTTGAAAAACCAATAGCTAAAAAGGTTTTCTGTCCAATATCCTGTGTGCAATATATGTACTTAAAAAGAGATTTATATGGACAAATAAATAAATAAAGTCTACCGAGTATTTGAAACCATGTTTCTGAAAGTCACCTCATTCAGTTGCTTAGGCTTCCAGTAGACCATGAGAAACTAAATGTGTACTACATTTTGTCTTCTCATGTTGCAGGTAATGCTTCTGCTAAGGTTATCAGGGAAATAATTGGGTGAAGGTGCCATTCTGAAATTAAATGAGGAAAGAGATTTAGCAAATGATTGCTGTTTTGCAGCCTAAAATCTTCACACCATTCATTAGGCAAATTTTACTTCCATTCATTGGAATGGTGAAAAGTCTATATACCACAGTTCATCCCCTATGTTTTTCATTAAATTAAGCACTGTTTTATTTTATCTGTTGTTCTTTTCAGAATGTCTGTAGTATTGTGTGGGATATATTACATGGAAGGGAGGAAGGAAGACTGAGTTTAAAGTCCTGTCGGCATCGAGGTCATTAGAGATGGGGCACAAGCTCAGATTGTGCCAAGGATGGGGAAGGAAATTGGCTGTGCCCTTTCAAAGAAACCATCCTAGCATTTGCCTGGAGTGATTTAGGGAAATCACAGGAAACCTAAATCTGGATGGCCGGATGCGAGTTTGAAGTGTTGTCCTCCAAAACGCGAGTCCAGTGTGCTAACCTTGCACCACCTTGCCCAGTATACTACATGGAAACTTTACAACCAGTTCCTACTCTTCGTGCAAATAGTCATCTGTGCATTTCATTTGCTGGACAGATTTTACTCTTCCACCTCTGTAGTGATTTTAGATTAACTGCACTTACGTATTAGAGTTCTTTTCCATTTATGAATATAAACCTTCTAATATTTTCTGTCCCTTATCTGTATCATTATTAATCGTTTTGAATCCTGGTTTCTGTAGTTCAGATTTTTCAGTTGCATGTGATAATATTGCCCTAGTTGATCCTAAAAATTATTTATGTACCATCTCAGTTTGATCATAGCTCTCTCTTCAAATTACAACATTATTTTTAATAATCTCATTCTACATCTGAATCTTTAGGTCTCCTTCTTGCTCACTTAAAATTTGAATGTCTTATTTAATTTGAACTTTCTCTTCTCATGATTTACAAGTATGAGGCTGTAGGTGTGAATTTGTTATTTACCTGTGTACTTAAATTACTTAATCACAAGTTTGAACTATTGATCTTTGTACCTAGAGTGCCAATTTTTTGATGTACAGTTTTAGTATGATCTTTTATATATTTTTGAAAATGTTTAAATATCATTTTAAACCCACAGATATAACCACTTCCTCCAAAGTTTCTACACTCATGGTAAAATGTTGTAATCTAGAGTCCTAGTTATCTACCACAGAACCCCCATACTACTTTTGGAAACACAAGTATGACATTGGGCAAAGTGCTTTATATGCCCCCTGGTCACAATATCCCTCTTCAGTATGAATTGAAATTGCTGGCCAACTGGAACACGGCATAGATCCACCAACTTGAATTCAGCTTCTAGCACCAGGTCACGCTGTGTCTTGCTGGTGTCTGCATCATAGTCAACCACTAATTACACTAGTCAATCTACTTACATGCATTTGTAACAGCTTTGCGTGGCTCTGCCTAGCTCTTGGATCTGCAGAAATGATATATGAGGTATGCTCGAAAAATTCTGGAACTTTGTCCACAAATTTTTTCTATGCATACCTTTTACTTATTGTGCATGGTCTCCTTCAAAATACTCTCCTCCAAAATTGATAGATCACTCCCAATGTCATTTCCACTTCCAGAAGCAGTCTAGGTATGCCTCTAGCTGGATTGTGTGAAGAACCTTCTGCAAATTTTCTTTTGTCTCATCTGTTGTTGTATATCTTCATTGTTTCAATGGGCTTCCCAACTTTTAAAATAAAAGAAGTCTGCAGGGATCAGGTCTGGAGAGTATGAAGGATGAGGTAGCATAGTGATTTCATTTTTTGTTCAATATACATGTACAAACAGGGATGAATGTACTGGTACATTATCGTGATGCATGAGCCATGTATTGTCTCTCCACATTTCAGGTGATTTCCTTCTCACATTTTCTCCAGACATCACAACATGTGTTGATAGTACAATCGATTAACAGTTTTTCCCTGTGACACGAATCCATAATGAAGCAATCCTCCAAAGTTAAAGAAAACTATCAGCATGGATTTGACATTTGACTTGACCTGATGAGCTTTTTTTGTCTTGGAGAACCTTTCTCAACACATTGTGAAGTCTGAACCTTGGTCTCAACATCATAACCATAGACCCATGTCTCATCACAAGTTATGACTCTCTTAAGGAAAAGTCAAAACACTCTTTATAGATTGTGAAGTGAAGGTGTTTATGGTCTTGGCTCATGAGCTGTGGGATGAACTTGGTGACAACACAATGCTTTCCAAACTGCTGTGTCAGGATTTCATGAGATGATCCAACTGAAATGTTACATTCTTCTGTAATCTGTCAGACAGTTAGTCTTTAATTTGGCACACACAACCTCTTTGATATTCTTGACATGAGTGTTGTCAGTAGACACTGAGGGACACATTGAACAAGGGTCATCTTCAACTTCTGTCCAGCCATTTTTAAACCATGTGAACCATTCGTAACACTGAGTATGGCTTAAGCACTCATCACCATCGGCTTCCTGCATCATTTGGTGTGTATCTGTAAAGGTTTTCTTAAGTTTCATGCAAAATTTAATGCAGATGTGTTCCTCCTATAAATCTGCCACCTTGAAATCTGCAAACTGTGTGACACAACGTTCTATTCAATACAGCACTGAATAATAAACATACAACAATGAAACTTCCAGCAGTTACACATTAAACACAAGTGTGTGCAGGGATGCCAACTGCATTTTGCTTCAACATATCATTGGCATGAAAGTACAAATGTTCTGGAATTTTATGAACAGACCTCGTATGTGGCTGTCACTACTGCAGTTTCTCATGTGGGTCTTCTTTTCTTGATTCTTGAATTTAGGTTTCTTCATTGTTGAGATCTGTAATGGTCATCAGATGTGGTGTTATATCTGGCCTCCGAAGGTCTGGTTTGCTTATGACCACTGTACTCAGAACAATAACATCCACTAAGTGTGTAGGTCACATTAAACCAACTGATTTTTAGTGTAAAATCATAATATTTCTTTTTGCAGATAATAAGCACAGAATGTATGTCCCATCTGAAAACCATGTTTACTCTTAGGAAATGTACTTAGGTAAATTTTCAGAGATAATATTTATGCTTTTTTGAGTGACTCATGAATGTTTATTTTTCTTTCTGTAATTTTTAACATTTTCATTAAGCAGCATGCCTTGTGGGATATTAACATTCAACATACACTGTGCAGTCACTTTAACATGCTCACCCATCAAAAGCCCGAATAGCCACCTTTTGTAGTGCAGTCGCCTGTGAAACATGCATGAAGAGATTCAATAAGGTTCTGGAAGGTGCCAGCAGGAATGTGGAACCATGCTGACTCAGTGCCATGGCTGCTACACTAGGTTTCTTGGTTGATCTATAGTGCGAACTGCCTGTGGAGGTGGTTCCACAGATTCTTGACTGGTTTTAAATCTGGGGAGTTTGGTGGCCAGAGGACTATGGTAAACTCATTGTGTTTCTCTTCAGACAGCACATGTACATTGCAAGCCATGTGACATGTTGCATTGTTCTGCTGGTAGATGACATCTTGCTGAGAAAAAATAAGATGGATGAGAGGTGGGCATGGTTCCCAAGGATAGATGCATACTCGTATTAATCTATTGTGGCTTCCAGAAAGATGAGATTACCTAAAGAATGGCACAAAAACATTTGTTGGGCCGAAATGCTCCCTTCTCCAGCCTGGACCCTTCTGATGGTAGTGTTTTCTTTCAGACTTTTCATGCTAATGGAGTGTAAAACATGAGTCATCTCAAAAGGACACCAGCCACTACTCCTTGGTTGTCCAGTTACAGTACTGGTATGTAAATTCCTGTGTCTGTTGCTGGTGAACAGCAGTCAGCATTGGTGCATGAACCAGGTGCCTGCGGCAGTGGCCAATACGTGGCAATATTCACTGAGTGGTCATTGAGGAGACACTGACACTGTTGGTAGCCCCAAGGCTCACATGAGTTGTCAGTGCTCAACAGTTGGACATCTATTCACTCGTACACAACTCCAGAGGTGTCATTCACCCCTGTCATCTATTGCCTGTGGTGCTCTGCAGTTACCTCGGCCCTGGTTTTAGATAGTGCCGTTTTGCCATGTATGGTGTACTTTAACCATGGTGGCATCCAAACAGTTTAGAAACTTACCTGTTTCAGAAATGCTTCCACCCTTGGTCTGAAAGCCAATGATCATGTCCTTTTGGACGTCAGATAAATTGTTCTGTTTCTCCATTATGGCAACAACCGCACTTTTTTCTGTGTCCACTAGATACATTTTATATATCATCCACTGCATCTGCTCCTACCTCCCAGCTATGAGTGGTTATTGCACATTGATATCAAATACAGGCAGTGATCAGGTTAATGTGACTGGACCATGTATAAAATCATCTCATTTTTGTTGGATGTATAATCATTTTATAGAAAAATTCTTTCAACACAATATAATTTATCATTGGCACACTTAACAATGTGACATATTACATGAAATATATTGTATTTTCATATTTCTGAACTGTGTTATAATGGAGTTTTGAAATACACAACAGAGTTAGAGGCATGCAACAGTGATGGCGGGATCTTCTTATGATTGCTATCTTTTGCACAAGTTGTAATGCAGGCCAGCTGACCTTGTATCTTTCTTTTTTTCCTCAGTTCATGATTTCATGCTTGAAATTTGTTTATTTCTGTTACTTGTCTACTGATTATGAACTGCAAAATCATTATGGATTCCCTAACGTTTGTAATGTCATCTTTACATTTTAACCAGGCCTACATGCCCTCCAACTGTCACTACTTCATTAAAACTTATATAAAATGATGGTATTGTACATTTGCATGAACCTGCAAAATGAATATGAACTTAGAAGAATGCTTCTCAGTTTAAAAATGTGGGATGACCCTATATGGGTAAGTCATACACGTAAGTGAGTAGGATAGAGCACACTATACCTACTAGAAGAAATGAATTACAATGCCAACAAAATAGAAAATAGACCACAGAATCATAATGCCATCAAAATCAGTAATGATCTTCATTGCAGGTACACTGAAGACAATGAAAAGCTTTTATTAAAGACAGAAATGTCTGTCCACACAAAAAAGAAGTATTTTTGAACATGTTGGGGCCACTTTTCTAAGAATCAGAGGATGGGATTTTAGATGTTTGAATACCGAGGAAACTAAAAAATCAAAAGGGAAATGGAAAGGCCAAACTAGGGTATAGCTTAGGAAAAGAAGAAGGGCACAGATATTTCTGGTTAGTCAACTATAGAGTGTAATAACAGCATCAGGCAGTGTTGTTTTGCTTATAAATATGGGTAAGAGATTGAATTACTGTGGGGTATCAAGTGACTGAATTATTCTTCTCAGTACTAGACAGGAAGCCAACACCACTGCTGCTATACATAGTACCAAAGGTCTGGAGGAAGGGAGTTCAGATCCTCTGTCCAGACACACAAATCAAACTTTCTACAATGTCTCTAAATTACATAAGGCAATTACTGAGATGTTTCATTCAGCAATACCATTAACAGTTTACTTCCTCATTCATGTCCAAGTAAGCAGTGCCCCAACTCCAATGACCACAATGTTGACATGTCATTAAGCCATCTCCTTCACTTTCTGAAGTTTTCACACAGTAATTACCTTTAGCTTCCAAGTTGGTGCCACCTTTTTTTCTGATTTCTTCAATCATCTTTCCGTAAGTCATTTATATACAATTTTAAATCACAAGAGTATCAAACTGAGCAAGGTGGCACAGTGATTAAGACTACAGAATTAGGTTTCACAAAATTGCTTAAAACAAATAGTGTACCAAGATGATTACTTTAAAAAGCACACAGCAAATTTCCTACTCCATCCCTCCCTAACTCTTAGCATCTGCTCCATTTCTGATGACTGAATTACTGTCAGGAAATTAAAGTCTAATATTCTTTCCATGATGAGGAGCCCAGTAAAGAATTTATTTAACCATCTTTTATTCAATGAACAAATGTAGTTAAGTCACTGAACTCACATGTGAAAGAGTGGGGTTAAATATCTTACATCCTAATTTAGAGTTTCCTTGTTTTCCTTAAATCATTTGTGCAAAATGCTGAAATAATTCCTTGATGTTTTGATCATCAACCCTAGGGCTGGCTTGATGCAGCTTTTCATTATTGTTGCTGGCAGCTATTCTTCTGATTTTAGTTTATCTACTGCATCCCACACCATCAATGACAGCAATTCCTTCCTTTGAGAATCATCTGTGGAGATACATATAAGGAATCATGTTGTGGCCAGTTTCCAAAAACTGGTATGCTGACCATATAAACATTTATATTCCAAAATCTATATTGCTTGCTAATATCAGTACGTTACTGTATAGTACTCAAAATAAAAAGATATTGTAAATCAGCAGCCATAGAACAGCACTCTTTGAAAAGGGTCCACAATATACAGGACTAGAATTAAACAGTTGACTGTAGAGTATAGTTATGACTCATCCCATGGTGAAGTCAAATACTTTCTATAGATTAGAAGAGTATCACTGTTATATGAAAAATAAGGAGCATATAATTGTATAAACAAAGATAACTGTGTGGCGACAGTCGACCACCAGTAACTTCACCGGCGAAGCGCAGAGTAAATGATCTTTGGAGATTCGAGATTCTTTGGCTGTCCTGTCTGCGACTTGACTGAGTGATACACATCTTTGAAATTCTGCATTGTTTTTCTTGTGTTACTGTAATTATATGATCCTTAATAAAAGTGTCTTATCATAATAAGTTGGAGTTTTCAGTGCATGGTCCGTCACTATAGCCAAAAAAAACCACATTGGTGATGCCAAGCAGTGAAAATACATTGCAGTCGCTCGCTGTGTATCACCGGTTTCGTGCCAATAGACAATGTCGCAGCCTCAAT
The DNA here is from genome assembly GCF_021461385.2 of Schistocerca piceifrons. Classification (NCBI taxonomy): domain Eukaryota; kingdom Metazoa; phylum Arthropoda; class Insecta; order Orthoptera; family Acrididae; genus Schistocerca; species Schistocerca piceifrons. The sequence goes on along the minus strand of NC_060141.1, from coordinate 138,288,035 downwards.
TTTTTCTGGCAGTGCTACTGATATGATATAAAATTGTTTCCAAACAAGACACAAAGCACATAATGTTGACATTTGGACTGTAGTGCAGAAATTTTCAGTGCTGTGCATATAAAAAGATAAACGGGGGCAACAAATCAAAGAAGTACACTTACTGTGTAATGAAACCCACCTACACCAAAGCAATTGGAACATATCCTTGAATAAAAACCAAAATCTGTTGGTGGAGTTAGGATCAAGCTTGCATATGTACACACATATGGGTTGGTTCCAGCATAGATGTGGAATGCCTGGAACCAAACTTGGTACAAATAAGATGTACGAACCAGAAATACTACTGTGTGGACAAACCACACACAGAACTCCCAGGATGGAAAGGGTGAAACATGTAAAAATAATCAACAATATTAGTCTCAAATCCATAGTCTCAAGCAACAAGCTTGTAACAGACTCAATGGCACCTCACCGTGAGCTTTAGCCATTGAGGTGGGATTGGAAAGGTAATCAAAACCAACTAATATAAGTGATCAATACATTGCTTCATGATAGCTAGCCTCATTAGCCAAAACATGAGAAAGCTAAAATGAAATGGCTGCAGGAAAAATGTGAAGAAACTGAAATAGAAATGGTAACCAGAAGGACAGATAAACATATACAAAAGTCAAAATAACTTTTTGTGAAACTAAAAGCAAATGTGTAAACATTAAGAGAGCAAAATGAATTCCTGTGTTAAACCCAGAAGAGAGGATGGATAGATGGAAAGAGCACACTGAAGAACTCCACAAGGCAAAGGAAGTGTGCTGAAATGATCAAAAGGAAATTAGATGTCAATTTGGAATTCATTTTTAATTCATTATTAGAGTCAGAGACCTGAAAGATGGTCCTGACATGCTTGGTAATGGATGTAAGACTTAGAAAAACTGAGACAGCTGCATGGAATTTGTAGATCTAGAAAAAGCATTCAAAAGTGTAATGTGGTGCAAGGTATTTGGAATCCTCTGAAAAATCAGTATAGGCAACAGGGAAAGATGAGTAATATATAATATTTACAATTACCAAGAGGGAACAATAAGAATGGGAGACCAAGAGATAAGATTTCAGATTAATGGCAGGGACGATGTCTATTTCCCTTGCTGTTCAGCGAATACATCAAAGAAGTAATGACTGAAATAAAATAAAAAAGCTACATCTACATCTATATAGATACTCCACAAGCCACCATATGGTGCATGGCGGAGGGGTAACATAACCACCTCCTGTTCCACTTGCAAATAGAGCTAGGAGAAAACAACTGTCTGTACACCTCCATAAGAGCCCTAATTTCTTGTGTCTTACATTCATTATCCTTATAAGTGATATAAGTTGGCGGCAGTAGAATTGTTTGGCAGTCAGCTTCAAATGCTGGGTTCTCTAAATTTTCTCAATAGTGTTTCACGAGAAGAATGTTGCTTTCCCTCCAGGGATTCCCATTTGAGTTCCCGAAGCCTCTCCATATTGATAACAAATCTAGCAGCCCACCTCTGAAATGCTTTGATGTCTTCCTTCAGTACAATCTGATATGGATCCTGAACACTCAAGCAGTATTCAGGAGTAGGTCGCACCTGTGTCTTATATGTGGGCTCCTTTACAGGTGATGCACTCTTTCCTAAAATTCTCCCAATAGTCCCCCAAAGTCGACTATTTGCCTTCCCTACCATAATTTCCATGTGCCCGTTCCACTTAATATTGCTTTGCAACATTACGCCCAAATACTTAAACGACTTGACTGTGTCAAGCAGGACACTAGTAATACTGTATCTGAACATTACAGGTTTGATGTTTCTACTCATCCACAGTAACTTACATTTTTCCACATTTAGGGATAGCTACCATTCATCACACCTACTGGAAATGTTGTCTAAGTTGTCTTATCTTGCTATGGTCACTCAACTTCAACACATTACTGTACACCATGGCACCACCAGCAAACAACTGCAGATTGCTGCCCATCCTGTCTGTCAAATCATTAAAATATAGAACACAACAGTGGTCATATTACACTTTCCTGGGGCACTCCTGATGATACCCTTGTCTCTGATGAACACTCCCCGTTGAGGACAACATACTGGGCTCTATTATTCAAGAAGTCTTTGAGCCACTCACGTATCTGTGAACTTATTCCATATGTTCATACCTTTGTAATGGGGCACCATGTCAAATGCCGTCTGGAAATCCAGAAATATGAAATCTGTCTGTCGCCCTGCATCCATAGTTCTCAGTATATCATGTGAGAAAAGGGCAAGCTGAGTTTTGCATGAGCGATGCTTTCTAAACCATGCTGATTCGTGGACATAAGCTTCTCAGTCTCAAGAAAGTTTATTATATTCAAACTGAGAATATGTTCAAGGATTCTGCAGCAAACAGAAGTTAGGGATATTGGTCTATAATTTTGTGGGTCCATTCTTTTACCTTTCTTACATACCGGAATCACCTGTACTTTTTGCCAGTTGCTGGGGACTTTATGCTGGGTGAGAGATTCACGATAAAGGGGCCAATGCCATAGAGTACTCTTTGTAAAATCAAATTGGAATTCCATCTGGACCTGGTGATTTATTTGTATTCAAATCTTTCAGTTGTTTCTCTATGCCAAGTTTTCTCTGTCGTCCATATGGGAGCCTGTCTGATGGTCAAATAACAGTGTGTTTGTATGGTTCTCCAGTGGAAACAGTTTCCTGAATGTGAAATTTAAAACTTCAGTTTTTGTTTTACTATCTTCAACTGCCACACCAGACTTGTCAACAAGGGAATGAATGGAAGCCCTAGACCTGCTTATCATTTTACGTATGACCAGAATTTTCTCAGGTTCTCTGACAGATCAGGAGTGGAATTAAAATTCAGATTTAAAGAATATCAGTGATAAAATTACTATCGTCATTGAAAATGAGGAATGGCAGAGCCTGTTGAATGAAATAAACAATCTAATGAGCACAGAATATGGACTGAGAGAAAACTGAAGAAAGGCAAAAGTAATGCAGAGTTGCAGAAGCGAGAGTGACAGTACAGTCTACATAAAAACTTGGAGTCATGTGTTGTAGAGAAATTGAAGGAATTCTGTTACCTTAGAAGCAAAGTAGCACATGATGAATGAAATAAGAAGGATATAAGAAGCAGACAAGCACAGGTAAAGCGGGTATCCTCACTAAAATATGTGTTCTGGTATTAAACTTAAACTTATTGAGGATGAAATTTTGGAGAGTGTGTGTCTGGAGCAGAGGATTGTATGGAAGTGAACCATGAACTGTGGGAAAAGAGAGAGAGAGAGAGAGAGAGAGAGAGAGAGAGAGAGAGAATCAAAGTGCCTGAGAACTGCTGTTACAGAAGCTGAAAATTAAGGGGCTGATAATGGAAGAGATGAGGATGTTCTCAAGGGAATAGATGATTCAAGGAACATATGGAAAATATTAGTTAGAAGAAAGACTAGGATAATAGAACATACATTAAGACATCAGGGAATAGCTTCCACGATTCTAGAGGGAGCTGTAGAGGGAAGAAATCCATAGGGGAAGACAGAGGGTGAAATATACTCAACAAAAAATTGATGACATTGGGTTAAGAGCTTCTTTCAGATGAAGAGTTTGGCACAAGAGAACGAGTCATGGTGGACCACATTTTACCAGTCACAAGAATGATGACAAAAAAATGAGAGAGAGAGTAATGAAAGGTTTCTTTGTGACAATGCTGATGGCACTGTGGGTGTTGTGATGGAGACTGGAGGAAGATTGGGGGGGGGGGGGGGGGGAGGAAGTTGGAAGGAGTGACATTTAAAATTGATCAAACACTAAGACATTGGATTCGCTAAAATCTGCTGGACATAATGCTTCTTTAGACTAGAATTGGTGAAATTATAATCCAGTGGTACCCATTGTTCCTAGTGCGGCAGAGTTGTGCTGGAAAACACATACACACACACACACACACACACACACACACACACAAACACACACATACACACACACACACACACACACGTGTTGAGTGATTGTGGCTGACTGGTAGAATTGTGCAATATTCAGATTTGTGGGGCATTCAAATGTATGTGATACTAAGACTTCATGGGAACATGAGGGCAACACATCATCAAGGTTCCAATTGAACAAGTCTGACCATCACAAGGGATGATTGCCGTATTGTGCCCGAAGCACACCAGAACCCCTTCATATCACCTGCCATACAAGTACAAGTAATGGGCTCCGTGAACCATTTTGTATCATCCGCATCATTGGTAAGAGACTAGCGACAGCCAGATTAGGGAATTACTGTCCCACACTTAGGTTGCCACTAGCTTTGTAACATAAATGCTTGCATTTTTAGTGGCTCCATGATCAGAAAGCATCGACTGCTGATGAATGGCAGCTGATTGTGTTCATTTGTCAATCGTTTCTGCACTACACTGTATGATCATTGTTGTTGAGTGTGGTGGCAACCTGGGGAGAGGCCCAATTCTTCTACTGTCTTTAGAGAGGCATAGCAGCTAGATTTAAAAGTGGAAAACTGGAAAACTGTAAGTTAATGTAGATGAGTAGTAAAAAGAAATCTGTAATGTCCATATACAGCATTACTAGCGTCCAGCTTGACGCAATCACATTATTTAAATATATGGGCATAACACTGCAAACCAATATGAAATGGAATGAACATGTGAGGAAGGGGCTGTGATTGTTGTGTGTGGATTCAAGCCGAGTTGGTGATACTTCGCTCTCAGCTCCAGGCTGTGATGGCTTCAGTTACACAACTTGAAGCTGGAGTGGACAGGAATCACTGTTGTGGGCTGGCTGTGGGGATCCAATGGATGTCCAGCACATCTGAGTTCTCCGATCGGTCCTCACCAGTGGCCAGCCCAGTTACTGCTCACACTGAGTTTGACCCCTCACCTGTGGGAGGTTGTCTTAGGGCATGGCAGGTGGGGAAAGATTCCCAGGGGGATGCATGTAAGGCCTTCGTTGTTAGTCTGACAAATGGGTTCCAGGGGCTGTATGTGGCTGACACTGACACTCAGCCAGATGCAGTTGCCTGTCCTTTTTCAGAGAAAATCTCTCAGCCTGCAAAAGCTGTATAGTCACAGAGGGTGGAATTATTGGTAGTTTGGAGTTCCGAAGTTAGGTGCATTGTGGGGCCCCTCAGGGATATGGCTGCCAAGAAGCAAAGAAAGCCAATGTGCACACTGTGTGTATACTTAGTGGAGTCATTCCACACCTGGAACGAGTCCTTCTGGATGCCAGGAAGAGCACAGGGTGCAGTCAACTGCTGGTGGTTGCTCACGTCGGTACCAATGATGTGTGTCACTTTGGATCAGAAGAGATTCTCTCTGGTTTCAAGCAGGTAACAGAAGTAGTAAAGCCTGCCAGTCTTGCTTGTGAGATGAAAGCAGAGATCACCATCTGCAGCATAGCCAGCAGGACTGACTGTGGACCTCTGGTACAGAGCCAAGAGGAGGGTCTGAATCAGATGCTCAGCCTGTTCCACAACTTGTAGGCTGGAGAGTCCTTGACTTGTACCATAGGGTGGTTGGGTTTTGGGTTCTAATGAATAGGTCAGGAGTCCACTACACGCAGGAGGCAGCTACACAGGTAGCAGGGGCTGTGTGGAATGAACTGGGCAGTTTTTTAGGTCAGATGGTCTCGGGAAAACAGAAAAGGGATTTTAGTCTCAAAGGGTGCAGGCCAAACACAGGAAGAACGTAGATACATGAACCATCGGTATAACAGTTGAAAATTGTCATGGCTGTGTTGAGAAAGTACCAGAGCTCCAAGTGCTAATAGAAAGCACTGATGCCAAAAATGTTATAGGCACTGAAAGCCGGAGATAAGTTCAGCTGAATGTTTTGCGAAAAAAAGGACAGGCCAAACACAGTTGACAGTGGAGTATTTGTTTCTATTAGAAGCAGTTTGTCTTGTTGCGAAATTGAAGTAGATAGTTCCTGTGAGTTAGTATTGGCAGAGGTAATTCTTAGCACTGGAATAAAATAATAATTGGATCCTTTTACCGACCTTCCAAATCAGATGATTCAATTGCTGAAAGATTCAAAGAAAACTCGAGTTTAATTTCAAAGACGTACCCGACTCATACCATTATAATTGGTGGTGACTTTAAGCTACCCTCGATATGTTGGCGAAAATACATGTTGAAATCCGGAGGTTCGCATAAAACATCATGTTCTAAATGCCTTCCCAGAAAATTATTTCGAGCAGTTAGTTCATGAGCCCACGCGAATAGTAAACGGTTGTGAAAACACACTTGACCTCTTAGCAACAAATAATCCTGAGGTAAAAACAAGCATCAAAACAGATACTGGGATTAGTGAACACAGGGGTGCCACAGCAAGACTGAATATTATAACCCCCAAATCCTCCAAAAATAAAAAAAATACACCTATTCAAAAAAGGAGATAAAAATTCACTTGACAACTTCCTGAGAGACAATCTCCACTCCTTCAAAATTAACAATGTAAGTGTAGACAAGATGTGGCTTTAATTCAAAGAAATAGGATCGGCAGCAATTGAGAAATGTATACCAAATAAATTAACAAATGACAAAATTAGTAAACGTCAAACTCCTCAGTACACAAAACAAGTCAGAACACTGTTGCAGGAGCAACAAAGAAAATATGCTGAATTTAAATGTACTGTAAAGGGTGGGATGACTTTGGGACACCTTTTTGACTTTTTTTCATGTAAACCAGACAAAAATGATTCAATCTCGGGTATATATACTACTATGTCTAACTACATTCTTTGGTTATATAACAACATAAAAGCACAAACGGAATACTAAAGTATGACCCAATTACATTTAAAAATAACTGTTACAATGTCACCACACAATGCAGGGCGACTTTGTGACAGTCTGGTTTTCCTACTAAAACTAATAGGGAAATAATACAGTCACAATTTAACCCCATAAACGTTATTTTAACATCATGATCAAATAAAAAATTATAAAAATGAATTTTAAATGCTAGGCATTGATAATACTAATAGCTATTGTTTCAGACATTACAGCTCAACAACTTGACAATAAACTTGACCTTTTAAATCTGCACCATTCACACGAAATAAACCTCTGTCACTTGTTTGCTTGGGTGGATTTATGCTGTACAAAACTTCTTCTGCACCATAACAAATGACGTCAGGTTTTGATGGCCATTTCCAACTCTTCTTCGATTGCTCCACCGACCTTCATCTCAATGACTTTCCCTGGGAACAAATTACCCTCAAAATTGACAACAACATAACTTCCAACAGAAAAGTCTGTGTTATTGGATTCTTCAGTGGAAAATGTGTCTTGATTTACACAGTTTGTTTAATCAAAAAAGTTGTCTTCGGTAGGATCAGACAACTGTTCATGTAAAAAGTCCAAATCAGTATCATCGGATTCCTTTATAGAAAATGTTTCACTGACATCAGTTTCATCATCTGACTGTCTCTTCTTTGTTTTCTGCTTCATTCTCATCTTTCCTTGTTTGTTTGCATCAGTTGTCATGTTTTCCTCAGTTTGGTTGTTTTCCACATTTAAAACATCTGATGTTCCAATGCTCCTCCCCACTGGTACATGTAACTTCTTACATCTTTTCTTTTCTCTTGGCTTTGTCTCCTTTGCCTTCTTTTCTGCAGCTCCTGAAGAAATGATTCTCCAATGTGGTCTGCCGTATCACCCATATTGTTTTCTAGGTTAGCTTTAGGAAGTCTTGACAAAACTACTTGTTTGTTTCGTGGAAAAATTTATGTTTTGCGAAAACCAGACTTCACATTTTTTTCTACATTTGATGCCATGGCTTCCATAAGCTGCTTTAACAGACCAGGAAACTGATCCTTGGGAATATATGAGCATCTGCTTCCAGAAGCTGTCATCTTCCATGAAGAACGTATTTCCCTCCAATGGCCTTTCAAAGGGCGGAAAAAATGCTATACCAAGAGGTTGCAGAAGGTGGGTTGTGTTTGGTGGGAGGGCTATAAATTTGATTTTGTTGTCTTCACAGTGATGTAGCACTTCCATATTGATGTGGGAGCTCCATACTTTGACACACATTTATCTCTTCAAAATAGGCAACATGAGAGAAATGAACCAGTCTTCAAAAACCTGGTGATCAAACTACCCAGATTTGGTTCTATTATATCTAGACTCATTTGGTCCATTCTCAGTCCAAGTGGACCAAATCTTTTCTGCTTTATAATTAATATATAAAGGCGCCAAATTCCCTGCAGCATTCCCACAAAACATAAATGATGTGCAAGCCTTTGAAGAGTTTCGAATTTGCTCTGGGTACTTGCCTTGTTATGAGCTTTTTGTATTCCTGGGTCATCAACGAGATTGGTTTCATCATAGTTCCAAATTTGTTCTGGAGGTACACAAGCAGTCTCCTTCTCAAGATTTGAAAAGAAATCATTCATTATATTTTCATCAGTTGAAGCCCTTCAATAGGTAATATTTTTGGCAGTTCATTGTGAAATGAAACCTTTGTGACCTTTCATAAAAAAATCGGCCCAATCTCTACCAGGAAAATTATTTTCAAAACCAGGTACTTTTCGCCCTGTTCTATCCAGATAGCTCTTAGCAATGCAGCGAAGATCAAAACAGGTAATTGGAAATTCATATGTAGACATGGAAACCGCATGTACTGCAAACCCCATTTCCCTATTGTCTGTAAAAACTCGCTGTTCTCACTGGTACAGCTGTGCAACTGGAACATTTCAGGCCTCTTTTGTTTTCAGCTGCAGTGTGTTCTTATGAATGTTGTAGCTGAGAAGAACAGATAAATTAATATTATGCATTGTAATAACATCTTTTCATAGTAATTCCATTCATGAGTATGTTACCGGTACTGACCTGCAGGTAGCTTCTCTCAATGATAGCTGTTTCTCCAAAGCTTGTTTGACAGCTTCTGCCAGAGTTTCCTCAGTATAACTGCGGTAAGAACAACTCCCAATCCTTCTCACGTATGTCCTCAGCATGCTGCACTGTTAATATAGTTGACTCAATTGACAATAAACTGGAAAAAACAAAATGTTAGAAAAAAAACAAAACATTGTGTGGTGACTTTGTGACCATCTGTATCTGTCACAGTCACTCCATCAACCTTCGAAATTTTGGTTATGTCTGTATAACTTTACACCAAAAGAATATATTTAAGTTCTTTAAACATTAAATGATTGCCAACAAACATGGTTATTAATATAATAACCTGTAGAAACACAAGCAAGAGAGTTGAACGTTGTACAATACAAAGTTAGCAGATTTTCTCCTGGGAAGAAAAACACGTTTTAACTAAACCACTGTAGCAGCCATGACAGTTCGCGTAGAAGTGCAAGGCATATGACAAAATCGCTCAGTACCCCTGTGGCAAGCGCAGAAATGGAGCAACATTTAAACTCCTTGAAAAAGTTCACATGTCACAATGTCACCTCGGCAGTCATAAAGTCACCCCCGCTTACGGTACGCAAAATCTCCAAGATTGGCGAACTTTTACAGAAGCTCGAAATTTAGTGCGGACTTCAATGCGAGTACTTGTAATTGTTTCCACAACAAAACTTTGTCTTGTAATCTGGCAGAAAATCCGTATGCGAAGCATGCTATCGGCAAGACAAAATCAGTGCCTTCTCTGCGCGATAGCAATGGAAATGTTATCGATGACAGTGCTGCCAAAGCAGAGGAAACACAGCCTTCCGAAATTCCTTCACCAAAGTAGATGAACTATATATTCCGGAATTCGAAAGAAGAACAGCTGCCAATATGAGTAACACAGAAGCAGATATCTTCAGAGTAGTGAAGCAACTTACATCACTTAACAAAAGCAGGTCTTTCGGTCCAGACTGTACACCAGCTAGGTTCCTTTCAGAGTAGCCTATGCTGATGCAATAGCTCCATACTTAATGGTCATATACAATCATTCGCTTGACGAAAGAGCTGTACCCAAAGACTGAAAAGTTGCACAGGTCACACCAACATTCAAGAAAGGTAGTAGGAGTAATCCACTAAATTACAGGTCCATATCATTAAGGTCGATATGCAGCAGGTTCTTGGAACATATATTGTGTTCGAACATTATGAATTACCTCGGAGAAAACGGTCTATTGATACATAGTCAACACGGATTTAGAAAACATCGTTCTTGTGAAACACGACTAGCTCTTCACTAACACGAAGTGTTGAATGCTATTGACAAGGGATTTCAAACTGATTCCGTATTTCTAGGTTTCCATAAGGCTTTTGGCACTGCTCCACACAAGCGGCTTTTGGTGAAACCACTGCTTATGGAATATCATCTCAGTTATGTGACTGGATTCGTGATTTCTTTTCAGAGAGGTCACAGTTCGTAGTAATTGACGGAAAGTCATCGAGTAAATCAGATATGATTTCTGGCGTTCCCCAAGGCAATGTTATAGGGCCTTTGCTGTTCCGCATCTATATAAGCGATTTAGGAGACAATCTGAGAAGCCATCTTAGGTTGTTTGCAGATGATGCTGTCGTTTATCGACTAGTTAAGTCATCAGAAGATTAAAACAAATAGCAAAACGATTTAGAAAAGATATCTGTGCGGTACAAAAATTGGCAATTGACCCTAAATAAGGAAAAGTGTGAGATCATCCACCTGAGTGTTAAAAGGAATCTGTTAAGCTTCGATTACACGATAAATTAGTCAAATCTAAAGGCTGTACATTCAACAAAATACCTAGGAATTACAATTACGAACAACTTAAATTCGAAGGGAAACAAAGAAAACGTTGGGGGGAAGGCTAATCAAAGACTGCGTTTTATTGGCAGGACACTTAGAAAATGTAACATATCTACTAGACTGCCTACCATATGCTTGTCCCTCCTCTTTTACGCTGAAGAGCCTAAGAAACTGGTACACCTGCGTAACATCGAGTAGGGCCCCCGCGAGCACGCAGAAGTGCCGCAACACGACGTGGCATGGTCTCGACTAATGTCTGAAGTAGCGCTGGAGGGAACTGACACCATGAATACTATAGGACTGTCCATAAATCCGTAAGATTACGAGGGGGTGGAGATCTCTTCTGAACAGCACACACTGCAAGGCATCCCAGATATGCTCAATAACGTTTATGTCTGGCGAGTTTGGTGGCCAGCGGAAGTGTTTATAAACTCCGAAGAGCATTCCTGGAGCAATTCTGTAGCAATTCTGGACGTGTGTGGTGTCGCATTGTCCTGCTGGAATTGCCCAAGTCCGTCGGAATCCGCAATGGACATGAATGGATGCAGGCGACCAGAAAGGATGCTTATGTACTTGTCACCTGTCAGAGTCGTATCTAGACGTATCAGGTGTCCCATATCACTCTAGCTGCATACGCCCTCACCAGCTTGAACAGTCCCCTGCTGACATGCAGGGTCCATCGATTCATGAGGTTGTCTCCATACCCGTACACGGGCATCCGCTCAATACAGTTTGAAACGACCCTCAACCGAGTAGACAATATGTTTCCAGTCATCAGCAGTCTAATGTCTGAGCTGATGGCTCCAGACGAGGCGTAACGCATTGTGTCGTGCAGTCATCTAGGGTACACGAGTGAGCCTTTGGCTCCGAAAGCCCATATCGATGATGTTTCGCGTGCTGACAATTGCTGAAGGCCCAGTATTGAAATCTGCAGCAATTTGCGGAAAGGTTGCTCATCTGTCACGTTGAACGATTCTCTTCAGTCGTCGTTGGTACCGTTCATGCAGGATCTTTTTCCGGCCGCAGCGATGTCAGAGATTTTATGAATTACCGGATTCCTGATATTCATGGTATACTCGTAAAATGGTCGTATGGGAAAATCCTCACTTCATCGCTATCTCGGAGGTACTGTATCCCATCGCTCGTGCGCCGACTATAACACCACGTTCAAACTCGCTTAAATCTTGATAACCTATCATTGTAGCAGCAGTAACCAATCTAACAACTGTGCCTTGTTGTCTTATATAGGTGTTGCCGGCTGAAGCGCCGTATTCTGCCTGTTTACATAACTCTGTATTTGAAGACGCATGCCTATACCAGTTTCTTTGGCACCTCAGTGCAGAATACTGTTGCGCGGCGTGGAATCCTTATTAGATAGGGTTGACGAAGTACTTAGAGAACAGCATCGGAAATGATCGCGGAGAAGCCATCGGACGTTGGCGCGCCAGGTACATACAGTCTGCGGCCGCTAGCTCGCCTCCAGTTCACCACCGGCAATGGAGGGTAAAGCTTTGACAATGCGAGCCACTCGTGCTGGCGAAACGTCAGTAAAATCGTTAGATGAACGTCGGCCGAAGAACCCGAGACAGAAGCCAATAGGCAGTTTGTCAACAAGTGGCCACGAAAGCCTTAACAATTTTGTACGTAGAGAAAGTTCAAAGAAGGGCAGCATGTTTTGTACTATCGCGAAAGAGGGGGAGAGAGTGTCTCTGAAATGATACAGGATTTGGGGTGGATATCATTAAAACAAATACTTTTTCGTTGCGGCACAATATTCTCACGAAATTTCAATCAAGAATTTTCTCCTCCGAATGCGAAAATATTTTGTTGACGCCAACCTACAGAGGTAGAAACGATGATAATAATAAAATAGGGATAATCAGAGCTCGCACGGAAAGATATAAGTGTTCGTTTTATCCGCCTGCCGTACGATATTGGAATATAAGAGAATTTTTGTGAAGGTGATTCGATGAACCCTCTGGTAGACATTTAAATATGATTTGCAGAGCATTGATAAAGATGCAGATTGTGATAGGCAAGGCGAATAGTTGACTTTGGTTTATTAGGAGAATTTTAGGAAAGTGTGGTTCATCTGTAAAGGAGCCCACCTATACGACGCTAGTGGAATCTATTTTTGTGTACTGCTCAAGTGTTTGGTATATGTATCATGTCGGGTTAAGGGGAAGACATCGAAACAATTCAGAGGTGGGCAGCTAGATTTGTTACCGGTAGGTTCATACAAGTGGGACCGAGGTGTTTCAGGAACTCAAGTGGAAATCCCTAGAAGGGAAGTGAAGTTCTTTCCGAGGGACGTCATTGAGAATATTTAGAGAACTGGCATTTGAAACTGACTGCAGAACGTTTTTACTACCACCAATGTACACCATGAAGATAAGGTATGAAAATCAGGGCTCATACAGAGGCATATAGATAGTCGATTTTCCCTCACTGAATTTGTGAGTGGAACAGGAAACGAAATGACTAATAGTGGTGCAGCTCACCTTCCGCCACGCTCGATATGGTGGCTTGCGGAATATGTATGTAGATGTCGATGTAGTGTGCTACTGGTCACAGGGTGCGAGGAGCCATAGAGTACGTCTTAAGGTCACGGCCGGTAGTAACTAATGGAATTCTACATCACAACAGTATGTCACAGACATCCTGCGTCCTCCTGTGTTACCTGCCATGTGATGGTACAGTATTGTGGTGCCAATTTTAAACAGGGAAATACACTCCTGGAAATGGAAAAAAGAACACATTGACACCGGTGTGTCAGACCCACCATACTTGCTCCGGACACTGCGAGAGGGCTGTACAAGCAATGATCACACGCACGGCACAGCGGACACACCAGGAACCGCGGTGTTGGCCGTCGAATGGCGCTAGCTGCGCAGCATTTGTGCACCGCCGCCGTCAGTGTCAGCCAGTTTGCCGTGGCATACGGAGCTCCATCGCAGTCTTTAACACTGGTAGCATGCCGCGACAGCGTGGACGTGAACCGTATGTGCAGTTGACGGACTTTGAGCGAGGGCGTATAGTGGGCATGCGGGAGGCCGGGTGGACGCACCGCCGAATTGCTCAACACGTGGGGCGTGAGGTCTCCACAGTACATCGATGTTGTCGCCAGTGGTCGGCGGAAGGTGCACGTGCCCGTCGACCTGGGACCGGACCGCAGCGACGGACGGATGCACGCCAAGACCGTAGGATCCTACGCAGTGCCGTAGGGGACCGCACCGCCACTTCCCAGCAAATTAGGGACACTGTTGCTCCTGGGGTATCGGCGAGGACCATTCGCAACCGTCTCCATGAAGCTGGGCTACGGTCCCGCACACCGTTAGGCCGTCTTCCGCTCACGCCCCAACATCGTGCAGCCCGCCTCCAGTGGTGTCGCGACAGGCGTGAATGGAGGGACGAATGGAGACGTGTCGTCTTCAGCGATGAGAGTCGCTTCTGCCTTGGTGCCAATGATGGTCGTATGCGTGTTTGGCGCCGTGCAGGTGAGCGCCACAATCAGGACTGCATACGACCGAGGCACACAGGGCCAACACCCGGCATCATGGTGTGGGGAGCGATCTCCTACACTGGCCGTACACCACTGGTGATCGTCGAGGGGACACTGAATAGTGCACGGTACATCCAAACCGTCATCGAACCCATCGTTCTACCATTCCTAGACCGGCAAGGGAACTTGCTGTTCCAACAGGACAATGCACGTCCGCATGTATCCCGTGCCACCCAACGTGCTCTAGAAGGTGTAAGTCAACTACCCTGGCCAGCAAGATCTCCGGATCTGTCCCCCATTGAGCATGTTTGGGACTGGATGAAGCGTCGTCTCACGCGGTCTGCACGTCCAGCACGAACGCTGGTCCAACTGAGGCGCCAGGTGGAAATGGCATGGCAAGCCGTTCCACAGGACTACATCCAGCATCTCTACGATCGTCTCCATGGGAGAATAGCAGCCTGCATTGCTGCAAAAGGTGGATATACACTGTACTAGTGCCGACATTGTGCATGCTCTGTTGCCTGTGTCTATGTGCCTGTGGTTCTGTCAGTGTGATCATGTGATGTATCTGACCCCAGGAATGTGTCAATAAAGTTTCCCCTTCCTGGGACAATGAATTCACGGTGTTCTTATTTCAATTTCCAGGAGTGTACGTGTCTACACATGGTACTTCTTTCTATGAACCGCCTGCGTGATGTCAGGTACTCTTTTGGACAACAGAATCACCTCGACCTCGATAGAACATGTGGGGGACCAGCTGGGACATCAGCTTGATGCCGGTGCCAATATCCAGGATATCGAGAACCAGTTACAACAGTTGTGAGCCAGTTTGCCTCAGGAGGTGATACAACAGCTTTATTAAATCCTTTCCAGCCATGTCATGCACCCAGGACAGAGGAGGTGCTTTGTGATATTGATAAGTGGGCTCCTACTGGCAAGCTCTTCGTAAATGTGACTCAGTTTTATAATCACTGAAATAACATCACATACCCCCTCAACCCATGAAGTTACGTTTAGTTTCCTGCTCGCATTCTGGGTGCTTCACGTTTTTTGTTAGGCAGTTTATTATCAGACTTGGTGTCGCGTTAGTACCACAGTGAATTTATGTACCGTAATTACCAAGATGTAACAAACAAACAAAATGACTTTAATTTCACAACACAGATACATGATAATATTCCCCCTATAATAGAATGTTATGGTATGTCAGCAAAGGTGAATAATCGGTTGTTGTTGTCGTGGTCTTCGGTCCAAAGATTGATTTGATGCAGCTCTCCATGCTGCTCTATCCTGTGCAAGCCTCTTCATCTCCGAATAACTACTACAACTTACATCCTTCTGAATCTGCTTGGTGTATTCGTCTCTACAGTTGTTACATCCCCCCCTCCCCCTCCCAGATACACACATTTCCTCCAATATTAAATTGGTGATCCCGTGATGTCTCAGAATGTATCCCATCAACTAATACCCTCCTTCTAGCCAGATTGTGCCACAAATTTCTTTTCTCCACAGTTCTAGTTAGTACCTCCTCATTAGTTACATGATCTACCCGGCTAATCTTAGAATTCTTCTGTAACGTCATTTCCGGAGCTT
The DNA here is from genome assembly GCF_021461385.2 of Schistocerca piceifrons. Classification (NCBI taxonomy): domain Eukaryota; kingdom Metazoa; phylum Arthropoda; class Insecta; order Orthoptera; family Acrididae; genus Schistocerca; species Schistocerca piceifrons. The sequence goes on along the minus strand of NC_060141.1, from coordinate 138,272,235 downwards.
CCATTGTTCTCTTGCCTAAGCTGTTCTTCGTCCATGTTTCACTTCCATGCAAATTCTTTCGGAAAAGACTTCCTAACTCTTAAATGTATCTAACGCGCTACAGTCATGGACTGTGTGGTTGGTCCCGGCGGAGGTTCGAGTCCTCCCTCGGGCATGGGTGTGTGTGTCTGTTCTTAGGATAATTTAGGTTAAGTAGTGTGTAAGCTTAGGGACTGATGACCTTAGCAGCTAAGTCCCATAAGATTTCACACACATTTACACATCTTAAATGTATATTTGATGTTAACAAATTTCTCTTCCTCAGAAAAGCTTTTCTTGCAACTGCTCTTCTACTTTTTATATCCTCTCTACCTTATCCATCGCCATTTCTTTTTCTACCCAAATAACAAAAGCTGTGTAATACTACAAGTGTCTCGTTTCCTAATTTAATTTCCTCATTATCACTTAATTTAATTCACCTACATGCCCTTATCCTCCTTTTGCTTTTGTTGAAGTTCACCTTATATCCTCCTGACAAGACGTTATCCATTCCGCTGAACTGCTCTGCCAAGTCCATTGCTGTCTCCAAGTTCTTCTTTCTTCTCCCTGCATTGTTAATTCCTACTCCAAATTTTTCATTTGTTTCCTTTACTGTTTGCTTAATGTACAGATTGAATAACATTGCGAAAGGCTACAACCCTGTCACACTTCCTTCTCAACCACTGCATTCCTTTCATGTCCTGCGACTCTTATAACTGCTGTCTGGTTACTCTGCACTTTGTAAATAGCCTTTCATTCCCTGTATTTTAACACTGCTACCTTCAGAATTTCAAAGACAGTATGACAGTCAGTACTGTCATAAGCTTTCTCAAAGTCTACAAATGCTGTAAACATAGGTCTGCCTTTCCTTATCTTATCTTCTAAGATGTTGCGTCAGTATTGCCTCGCGTGTTCCTACATTTCTCCAGAATCCAAACTGACCTTCCCTGAGGTCGGCTTCCGCCAGGTTTTCCATTCTTCTATAAAGAATTCGTGTTATATTTTGCAGTCATGGCTTAGTAAATTGATAGTTCGGTAATATTCACACCTGTCAGCAACTGCTTTCTTTGGAATTGGAATTTGTATTTTTCTTGAAGTCTGAGGATATTTTGTCTGTCTAACACATCTCACACAACAGATGGAAGGTTTTGTCGTGGCTCTTCTAAGGGTGTCAGTGGTCTACTCTTGGATCCTTGTTTCTGCTTAGCCCTTTCAGTGCTCTTTCATATTCTTGTCGGAGTATCATGTTTCACATCTCGTCTTCATCTACATCCTCTTCCTTTCTATAACACTGCATTCAAGTTCGTCCCCTTCTTTAGACCCTCTATATACTCATTCCATCTTTCAGCTTTTCTTTCTTTGCTTAGAACTGGTGTTCCATCTGAGCTCTTGATATTCATACATCTACTTCTCTTTCCTCCAAAGGACCCTTTAATTTTCTTGTAGGCGGTATCTGTCTTTCCTCTAGTAAAATATGCTTCTAAATCCTTACATTTGCCCTCCGTTAGGAGAGGATTAAATAAATCCTACGAATAGCGTTGTTATTCTTTGCTAACACTTACTGAATATTTGCTTGTATTTCAGAAAGAGTGCCTTCAAGCAACCGTTTAATTGGAAAGCAGAATGTACATAACGGGAGTTTTATTTCATTAAAAAATAATGATATTCTCATTTCTGGTGAGAAGGTAATTTGAAGGATGTGCGCCAGCAGGGTATTTTCAAAACTCGTAATTCTCAGGACAGGTCTGTACAGATCTCGTTGGGTGGAGTGGCTCCTTAGCAACAGTCCGACCGCAGTTGGCGCTGGTAAAACAAGCGTCGGCGGCAGATAGGGGGGTGGTGGGGGAGGGGGGGGGGCAGAGCGGAGGGGGAAATGCGCGCAACATGTTTTAATTAGAGCTCTAACTGCTGAAGGCGCTTCTTCTCGCTCGCCCGCCAGCCGCTGCGAGGGCTGCGCTCAGTTCACCATCCTGCGGCTTACAAACACAAGACATACTGTATTTCGACCTGGCAGCGAAAAGTCAGAAACGACCTCAGTTTACTACTTAGTCCCCTTTTAGGTCAAATAAGATTGTTGTTATTGTTGTGGTCTTCAGTCCACAGACTGGTTTGATGCAGCTCTCCATGCTACTCTATCCTGTGCAAGCTTCTTCAGCTCCCCGTACCTACTGCAACCTACATCCTTCTGAATCTGTTTAGTGTATTTATCTCTTGGTCTCCCTCTACAATTTTTACCCTCCACGCTGCCCTCCAATACTAAATTGGTTCAAAAATGGCTCTGAGCACTATGGGACTTAACATCTGTGGTCATCAGTCCCCTAGAACTTAGAACTACTTAAACCTAACTAACCTAAGGACATCACACACATCCATGCCTGGGGCAGGATTCGAACCTGCGACCGTAGCAGTCGCGCGACTAAATTGGTGATCCCTTGATGCATCAGGATATGTCCTACCAACCGATCCCTTCTTCTAGTCAAGTTGTGCCACAAATTTCTCTTCTCCCCAATTCTATTCAATACTTCAATACCTCCTCATTAGTTATGTGATCTACCCATATAATCTTCAGAATTCTTCTGTAGCACCACATTTCGAAAGCTTCTATTCTATTATCCGACGTTTAACTTGGGAGTAGAACCAATCCTGCTGGGTATTGTGGAAAGTCTACAAAATACCAACTACAGATGGTTCGACCTCTTTATGGTATTACAGACGTTTCTCTGCCATATGCACTGATAAGCCAAAACATTATGACCACTGCCCAACACGACGTTTGAAGCCGCCTGATGGCGTTGCGGGCACGTGACGCGGTAATAAATGCATGTAACCGGAGCACACGTGGTCGGGGGATCACCCTAACAAAGATATAGGCTGCAAATGGGGGAATCCTTTGAGGTAACGCGACCTTGACAAAGGGCAGATTATTATTATGCAGAGCCTGTGAAAAACGGCGATGCTGGTCGAATGTTCACGTGAGCATCTACGGAAAGAGGTAGAAGGACAGTGAAACTACCACTAGGCGCTAAATAGTTGGACGTCCACGACTCTTCACAGAACTTGGGGTTCGGAGGCTCGTCTACTCTGTAAAGTAGGATAGATGGTGATCTGTGGCATCTCTGCCGAAAGAGCATAATTCTGTTGCACGCACAAGGGTTTCAGAGTACATCGTTTATCGTACATTGTTGAACATGGAGCTCCGCAGCAGACCACACCTACGTGTTCACATGTTGACCCAACGACTCCGTCAGTTACGATTGCAGTGGACACAGGACCATCGGGATTCGATCGTCCATCAATGGAGACGTGTCGGCTCCTAGAGTGACTCATGTTTTTGCTAGACTAGGTCGAAGGTCGTCTCCAAAAACGGCGTTATCGAGAAGAATGGCGGCTCGAAACGTACAGCGCGCCCCCGACGCTGGCTGGTGGGAGCAGTATTATGCTGCGGGAGACATTCTCCTGGGCTTGCATCGGACCTGTGGTAGTAATCCAAGACACGCTAACAGTTGTAAAACACCTGCATCCCTTCACGCTCGGTGACTTCTCCGACTTTAGGTCATCTTTCAGTAATAGAATAGCCCGTGTTTCGGAGCTAGAACTGTGCTACAGTGGTTTGAGGAAAATTATAGTGAACGCACGATGATGTCTCGGCGACCAAATTCACCTGATGTAAATGCTAAGGAACCCATCTGGGTCGCTATCGGGCGCCATCACTGCGTACGCAAATCAGCGGCCCGTTATTTACGCGAATTACATGACGTATGCTTATATATCTAATGCCACATACCTCCACAAAACTACCAAGAAACTGTCGGATCTCTGATACGCAGAATCAGTGATGTCTTTCGTTCCAAAGAGGGATAAACAAGCCGGCCGGAGTGGCCGAGCGCTTATAGGCGCTACAGTCTGGAACCACGAGACCGCACGGTCGCAGGTTCGAATCCTGCCCCGGGCATGGATGTGTGTGATTTCCTTAGGTTAGTTAGGTTCTAGGGGACTGATGACCTCAGATATTAAGTCCAATAGCGATCAGAGCCATTTGAACCATTTTTTTTTTTTTGAGGGACAAACAAGCTATTAAGCAGGTGGTCATAACGTGGCTTATCATTGTATTTCTTCAGTTCTGCGACGTCATTCTGATAATGTGGGTGTTCCAAAGTTCGTACACCAAATCCCTCATATTTCTCATCGACAAATTGCGTATGTGTACGGTTGCAGTGACCCAGGTATACACGATTTTACTCCATTTGTAGTCCAGTCCTCTTCACACATATTTTTAATTCCGTTGAGTCTGTGCACTATGTTACTCAATACGCACAGTGAGAAAGCAGCAGAGAGAAAGAAGGAGAAATTTGGAAAGGAAATTAAAGTTCAGGGAGGGGAAATAAAAACTTCGGGGTTTATTATCCTATTAGTGACAGCAAACGACTTGCCACCCATAAAATCACGACTTCCGATATTTAAAAACTGATGATAAGTCTTACAATGAGAAATCAGTTTTTACACAATACTATCTTGAAATTCACGTTTGAAAAAAAATATAAATAAATAAATAAATAAAATAGTATAAACAATACAATAAAATCGCAAGATTCAATATAAGTAGCAGGTGTTACCGTCTGCCCACGTATCAGTGTCACTTTGCTCCTTACGTCTGCTCGATACATGTCGGTACAGGCGGTAGTCATCGTGACTGTGACGTCATATTTTCAACTGCTGCCAGTGGCAAAGTTCGTACAGTTCTATTGCAGCTGCTCGATGAACGTTAGGCCTATTTGTTACTAATTCACACTCATAAGACAATACGTTGTCATACTACTAGATCGCTGAGGTTGCTCGTAGTTGTAAAAAAAGGGGTCATGTAGCGATCACAACTTCGGAATGAAGCTCAGCTTATCGTGGGTATACTACGCGCGTGCACACACACACACACACACACACACACACACACACACACACACACACACACATACTTTACCAAAATTATAGTTATGTTGTACCATTTTAAATTTTGCGGTGCCGACGTATTCCAGCGAGTTCAGCAAAAATTTCCTCGGAGGTGACGGAACGCCGTTCCAGCCGAAATTAAGACTTAGTTCAATGGAATGGATAATGTCTTGAAAAGAGGTTATAAGATGAATACCAACAAAACTAAATCAAGGATAATGGGATGTAGTCCTATTACATCAGGTGGTGCCCAGTTACTTAGATTTGGAAATAAGGTAGTGAACGTAGTAGATGAGTTTAGTTATTTGACAGCAAAGTAAACGGCGATGGCCGGGTAGGATATAAAATGGAGATTGGAAATAGTAAGAAAAGTTGGTTTGAAAAATAGAAATTTGCTAACATTGGATATAAATGTGAGTGTGGGGAAGTCTTTTCTGAAGGTATTTGACTGGAATGTAACTTTGAACGTAAGTGAAACTTGAACAGTAAAACAGTTCAAACAAAAAGAGAATAGAAGTTTGAAGATTAGATGGGTAGATCGGATAGCTAATGAAGAGATACTGAAGTGAACTAGACAGCAAAGAAATTTACAGCTTTAATTGTTTTAGAAGATATCGATTGACAGGTCACATCGTGGGGCATCAAGGAATTATCAATTTGGTAACGGAGGGAAATGTGGTACGTAAAAATTTGTAAAGAGAGACCAAAGCTTGATTATAGTAAGCAAGTTCGAATGGGTCTAGCCTGTAGAGGCGAAGGCACGTGCACAGGATAGAATAGAGTAGTGTGGAGAGGTGCCTCAAAGCAATTTCTCTGAATAACCAAACAATAACGAGTGGGCAAATTCCTAGAGCGTGCACCAGTCACTGTTTTATTGTTTGGAAAGTAATTATTGATTAGAACATTTATATTTACATTGACTAACCTTTCTTAAAGAGGAAGTCGACTTTTTTTAATTCAAGGGCATAGGATTCCATTCACTGGTTTGATTGTTTTGCTTCTGGCGTGAGATAGCGGACTCACGTCTTAACTACAGTGATAAACAAGTGTACAAAATCATTAAACAATTGAAACTCCAGGTTGGGATATCGACAATATTAGGAAAAGGACACCATAAAGACGACCCTCCAGCGCCCGGGTTCCCGAGTTCGATTCCCGGCGGGGTCAGGGATTTTCTCTGCCTCGTGATGACTGGGTGTTGTGTGATGTCCTTGGGTTAGTTAGGTTTAAGTAGTTCTAAGTTCTAGGGGACTGATGACCGTAGATGTTAAGTCCCATAGTGCTCAGAGCCATTTGACCCATTTTTGAAAGACGACCCGTTGAGTTGCAGAAAGGTACAACGAAGAGATTGTTACACATTATAGCTTTGACCGCTACCACTGGCAGTTTCTACCAGAAAATAATTCGTATTATTTCTGAAAGTGTCTCAGCAAAACTGGTAAAATTGATCTCAAATTTACTTTCTGCCTATACACAGCAAATGCCACATCTGTTTTGCATAAAGCTTTGTGGTTAATGATTATTCATGAACAGACCACAGTAGTCTGCCTTCTGATATACCGATGGCATCAGATATTTGTAGACATTTAACTAGCTGCCATCCAATATCATTTCTTCCAGTTCCTTTATGTGTCTCCAGTTTTGAGACGTCCTCCACGTGATGGCCTTCATTAGATGCAAGGTGTTACTGAATTCAGCCAAACATTTCTCAAAAACGAAACGGGAGGGACAAACTCCTCAGGAACCATGACCAGCTTCAAATGAAAGCTGGGCGCTTTACATACACTCCTGGAAATGGAAAAAAGAACACATTGACACCGGTGTGTCAGACCCACCATACTTGCTCCGGACACTGCGAGAGGGCTGTACAAGCAATGATCACACGCACGGCACAGCGGACACACCAGGAACCGCGGTGTTGGCCGTCGAATGGCGCTAGCTGCGCAGCATTTGTGCACCGCCGCCGTCAGTGTCAGCCAGTTTGCCTTGGCATACGGAGCTCCATCGCAGTCTTTAACACTGGTAGCATGCCGCGACAGCGTGGACGTGAACCGTATGTGCAGTTGACGGACTTTGAGCGAGGGCGTATAGTGGGCATGCGGGAGGCCGGGTGGACGTACCGCCGAATTGCTCAACACCTGGGGCGTGAGGTCTCCACAGTACATCGATGTTGTCGCCAGTGGTCGGCGGAAGGTGCACGTGCCCGTCGACCTGGGACCGGACCGCAGCGACGCACGGATGCACGCCAAGACTGTAGGATCCTACGCAGTGCCGTAGGGGACCGCACCGCCACTTTCCAGCAAATTAGGGACACTGTTGCTCCTGGGGTATCGGCAAGGACCATTCGCAACCGTCTCCATGAAGCTGGGCTGCGGTCCCGCACACCGTTAGGCCGTCTTCCGCTCACGCCCCAACATCGTGCAGCCCGCCTCCAGTGGTGTCGCGACAGGCGTGAATGGAGGGACGAATGGAGACGTGTCGTCTTCAGCGATGAGAGTCGCTTCTGCCTTGGTGCCAATGATGGTCGTATGCGTGTTTGGCGCCGTGCAGGTGAGCGCCACAATCAGGACTGCATACGACCGAGGCACACAGGGCCAACACCCGGCATCATGGTGTGGGGAGCGATCTCCTACACTGGCCGTACACCACTGGTGATCGTCGAGGGGACACTGAATAGTGCACGGTACATCCAAACCGTCATCGAACCCATCGTTCTACCATTCCTAGACCGGCAAGGGAACTTGCTGTTCCAACAGGACAATGCACGTCTGCATGTATCCTGTGCCACCCAACGTGCTCTAGAAGGTGTAAGTCAACTACCCTGGCCAGCAAGATCTCCGGATCTGTCCCCCATTGAGCAGGTTTGGGACTGGATGAAGCGTCGTCTCACGTGGTCTGCACGTCCAGCACGAACGCTGGTCCAACTGAGGCGCCAGGTGGAAATGGCATGGCAAGCCGTTCCACAGGACTACATCCAGCATCTCTACGATCGTCTCCATGGGAGAATAGCAGCCTGCATTGCTGCGAAAAGTGGATATACACTGTACTAGTGCCGACATTGTGCATGCTCTGTTGCCTGTGTCTATGTGCCTGTGGTTCTGTCAGTGTGATCATGTGATGTATCTGACCCCAGGAATGTGTCAATAAAGTTTCCCCTTCCTGGGACAATGAATTCACGGTGTTCTTATTTCAATTTCCAGGAGTGTATTATGTTTAAGGCAACTGGGCACTTTCAGCGTGGATCAGTGATTTCTATCAATCTGGATGTCAAACGGCTGCCATGTGAGTGTGACAGTTACAGATCCTCGGCCTCGTCATCACCATGTTATGCTCATAACTATTCACGAAACGAAGTGTCGATTGAATTCCAAAGAAAATGCTTTTCCATTCTGCGTCCACATGGTGTTCCACATTTATGTAGAAGAACAAAATCAACTGTTTCAACACTAGTGCAAACATGACGATAATTTTGCTATGTCATTTCAGAACTCTAATGTGATCCGGGCATTGACAGGCCGATCAGAAACCTGATTCTGTTTTACTTCACTTCTGTTGTACTGTAGTCACTCATTCCTTTATCATGAAAAAAGATCATAATATGTAGTAGAAATCGCTAAATTAGACATTACATTAGCTTGACCTTAAGTATGTGCAGTTTCTAGAATAAAGTGTGACAAACAATGCAGATACTTCTGGAACAAAACTGACATTTTTCGCAGCCATGTCACTAGTGATAGTGAAAATTACGCATTGATGCGCTAGTGTCAGTCCTAGTCAAGGGAAAGGGAAATTTTATGAAAATTCAATGAAGGTGCGGATGGGCGATGAAATCTGGGGCCGCTGGCAGAGTGTGGTAACAGTCGACAGCCAGCAGGCCAGGCAAGGTAAACATGGCACTTGCGGGCACAGAGCTGTGATGGCGGTATTGCACGCACGAGTTGTTTTGAGTGGAGCAACAATGAGGCAGAAAACTGTAGCATTGCTTTAAGTTATTGCGATGTATGAGACGGTGGCGGGTGTTAACATCCGGCAAGCAACACTAGCGGCAAGTTACAGCACAGCATCCAGGATCAAAATGGTTCAAATGGCTCTGAGCGCTATGGGACTTAACATCTGTGGTCATCAGTCCCCTAGAACTTAGAACTACTTAAACCTAACTAACCTAAGGACATCACACACATCCATGCCCGAGGCAGGATTCGAACCTGCGACCGTAGCAGTCGCGCGGCTCCGGACTGAGCGCCTTTAACCGCTAGACCACCGCGGCCGGCACAGCATCCAGGAGGGCTCGGGTTCGAGTCCGGTCCTGTCCTGGAAGCAGGCGTGGCCCGAGGGCCACAGGTGACCAGTACAGCCACCTTCGTCGCATGGTCGGACAGAGCAGGCCAAACGGGGCGGAGGGTGGCGAGGACCAGGGACTGTAGCAGTCTCCGGAATCGCGGGCATCAGCGCGGTGCAAGTCGCAATGCACCGGCGAGCAGCGACCGGGAGAGCGAGCTCGACTTCCCGCAGAGCGGCCTTGATGACGGTAGCAGTGGCGTCGGCATCCCAGGAGTCTGCTGATCCGGCTGGACTCACGGGACAGTGCGCTGGCGGCACGCCGACACTACGATTCACCCATCGAGTACTGTAAATTATCTGAATAAACGAATGTTGCCGAATACCGCTGTATCACTCTGCACTGCCCCTTGACGTTATTGAACTTGCTCGGCCACATGACAAAATACGGCGCGGTGGGTCCCGGCTTCAGCTCTGCCATCTGGAGTCCTGGGTTCGACCCCCCGACCCCGCAATAGCATGAACTGTGCATATATTTACATGGAAATTGGTACTGACGTGTGCAAGGACACCCATTCCTTAGTTTACAGCGAAATACACTACTGACCATTAAAATTGCTACACCAAGAAGAAATGCAGATGATAAACGGGTATTCATTGAGCAAATATATTATACTAGAACTGACTTGTCACTATATTTTCACGCAATTTGGGTGCATAGATCCTGAGAAATCAGTACCCAGAACAACTACCTCTGGCCGTAATAACGGCCTTGATACGCCTTGGCGTTGAGTCAAACAGAGCTTGGATGGCGTGTACAGGTACAGCTGCCCATGCAGCTTCAACACGATACCACAGTTCATCAAGAGTAGTGACTGGCGTATTGTGACGAGCCAGTTGCTCGGCCACCATTGACCAGACTTTTCAGTTGGTGAGAGATCTGGAGAATGTACTGGCCAGGGCAGCAGTCGAACATTTTCTGTATCCAGAAAGGCCCGTACAGGACCTGCAACATGCGGCCGTGCATTATCTTGCTGAAATGTACGGTTTCGCAGGGATCGAATGAAGGGTAGAGCCAAGGGTCGTATCACATCTGAAATATAACGTCCATTGTTCAAAGTGCCGTCGATGCGAACAAGAGGTGACCGAAAAGTGTAACCAATGGAACCCTATACTATCACGCCGGGTGATACGCCAGTATGGCGTTGACGAATACACGCTTCCAATGTGCGTTCACCGCGATGTCACCAAACACGGATGCGACCATCATGATGCTGTAAACAGAACCTGGATTCATCCGCAAAAATGACATTTTGTCATTAGTGCACCCAGCTTCGTCGTTGAGTACACCATCGCAGGCGCTCTGTCTGTGATGAAGCGTCAAGGGTAACCGCAGCCATGGTCTCCGAGCTGATAGTCCATGCTGCTGCAAACGTCGTCGAACTGTTCGTGCATATGGTTGTTGTGTTGCAAACATCCCCATCTGTTGACTCACGGATCGAGACGTGACTGCACGATCCGTTACAGCCATGCGGATAAGATGCCTGTCATCTGGACTGTTAGTGATACGAAGCCGTTGGGATCCAGCACGGCATTCCGTATTACCCTCCTGAACCCACCGATTCCATATTCTGCTAACAGTCATTGTATCTCGACCAACGCGAGCAGCAATGTCGCGATACGATAAACCGCAATCGCGATAGACTACAATCCGATCTTTATCAAAGTCGGAAGCGTGATGATACGCATTTCTCCTCCTTACGCGAGGCATCACAACAACGTTTCACCAGGCAACGCCTGTCAACTGCTGTTTGTGCATGAGAAATCGGTTGGAAGGTTTCCTCATGTCAGCACATTGTAGGTGTCGCCACCGGCGCCAACCTTGTGTGAATGCACTGAAAAGCTAATCATTTGCATATCACAGCATCTTCTTCCTGTCGGTTAAATTTCGAGTCTGTAGCACGTCATCTTCGTGGTGTAGCAATTTTAATGGCCAGTAGTGTAGATACACGGCTTCCGTATAATGCTAGTCTTGCATCACCTGCCAGCATTTATGCTGTCACTTAGTTTCTTTGTATTACAAATGGGGCAAGGTATTTTTCTTAACGCAAAAAGTCGACCTTTAATGATTTAAAATGTAATAAAAGTGGCGTAGTCTGTGTAGATGGAATCTGTATGGAACGGAAAGCGCTAGAGTTACTTGAGCATCGAGAAAACCTCTGACACGTTTAGGAAGAGGCGACTGAAATTTTACGGTCACATTCTCAGAATGAATGATAAGAGGCTGCTTGAAGCGAAGAGAGATCTTCAGCAACAGCGCAGCTGACGCGGTACAGGACGGAGATGCAACCAAACGAGAAAATTTCGGAGTTTGTTCAGCTCGTTGCAGAGTAATAATGTAATATGATTTCTTCGGTTTGTTACCCGTTACCTTTGTTCCTTTGAAAATACCTTCACAACAGTGGAAAAGCCTGTACTAAACAATCTCCAAAATAGATTTTTAATTGTCCGTCTTGGTTGCTTTAATTTTTTAAAATGACCAGTGTCAGTTCGATAGGAACTATCTTCAGATCTGTAGACAGCAGTAAGATAACTAATCAACAAATACTGTACGAAATACAACGTTGTTATTACACCATATCATCACCAAACATTAAAAGTACCAGAACGTACCTGACTATGTCGGTTAGAAGAGTAAGCTGTACAACTTACCAGCAAAAATTTACGTGGTACGTTGCAGTCTAAAACAGTGGTCTGGTAGAACAGTGGCAGTGGCCACCTGAGGAAGCAGACTGCGACGAAGACAAACCTATAGCAACACCATGGGTATGGTCGCCGTCGGCTTATTAAATTACGAATTTTTGTGAAGTTTATATAATGTTTTTTACTCGTGACGAATCATAATTTTATTCACAGGTGACGGACTTGCCAGATGCCACCTGTTCGCAGTAGCTTTGTCGGCTATAGTAATTACATGGATTCTACCAAAACCATTTTTTATTCTCTGCCGTAGCATGTAAATTTTTGCTAACCTAGACGAGATACTCTCTGTTAGAAATGGAACACGGTATCATTACTGTAACTAATTATGAAATTAAACATGTCCTCCTCTACTTTCATCTCTGAAATGCACTGAAAATTACGTACAGAAGTTACATTATGCTATGTTCGCTAAACACAAAAGCTGCAGTGGCTTTTATAACATATGAACACTATTGATTGCCACGACTAACACGAGAGCATGAAACAAAAAATGAAATTTGATTTTAATATTATTAGTAGCCAGAACAGGTTTCAGCACAGCAGTCTTTGATATCACAAGTAAAGTTTTACCACTCTGATTTACGTAAATTATTTACGTCACTGAGATTGTAATCGCAGTTGCCCATGTCCACCTGAAAATGGCATAATAAAATCCACAATACTCCTCTGAGGGCTCTGGGAAGCCGAAAGAAATAATTTTAATGTACCATTACCTGCCCGCTCAATTGCGGCGCAGCTCTGCTTCATGAAAAATTCTAAATATGCTGAAAACGGCTAAAAATATGGAATGAAATACTGGGAAAGCTAGCAATAAATTATTACAAGTATTTTTAATAATTTCTGTATAAAAAATCAACATAAATTCAAGGTACACACCCCTTTCATACATCACCCTCCAATGGCGTCTTTCTCGAACGAAAACAAAAGAAAGCTAACCAAGCATTCAAGCGAGCGTCACAGGCTCTTACAACTTTAACGGCTACAAGAAGACAGAGAGATTAAGTCTCCACTATTTATAATCACTTCAGTACGCTAATAAATATCTTTGTTAATTTTTTCAGTTATCATTGTCGACTTGGATTTCCACGATCGCCGACCACAGACGTTATTTGCGAAATAGAGATACAAATATTGCACAAACAAAAAAATGAAAAATGATTATTTCCTTTCTTACAGACTCTAGATAATAGAAAACCGTTCATACAGAAAAGAAATAATAATAATAATAATAATACAGATAAATGTTTCTTTTTTCACATATATTACACCACTTTTGCAGATGTCTTGCCAGGAGACGTCACAGTAGTCAGGTTAGAGTCGTCGCTGGAGAGCAGATAAGTTTGGTGGCGATGGACCTTGATAATATGTAGTATAATGGGACAAAAAGTTTTGCATAGTTCTAAACACATTTATCGGACTTCATGAAAGAAATGTGACTGCAAGCTTCGACTTGTATGAATGCAAGTCTATATAAAATGGCGCGCGGATGGCGCATAAATTGATGTGTCAACAAACCAATCGCTTTCCACCATGGTTAAAAGCTGAAACATATCGTTGATAAATGAGAGTGGTGTTATTTCCGAGAAGTAAAACGTGTAAGTCAGATACTATTATTACTGTTGCACATTTATAACGAGCAAGAAATTGGCCTTACTTACTGTATGCAAGAGGACAGATGAAACCCAGGAAGCAATATGTGGCTCAATTATTTTTAGAACTGACAATCGTAAAGTGCACCATGGATGTTAAATGATAATGAAGATACCTGATACATTTAGATCGTTGGGTTAAGCATATGGAATTAATTTATTATAATGCGACAGCATCGTGGTGCAATTTTTCAACAGAACAATGCTCAACCACCTGACACATGTCGCTTTGTAGCCTCTGCGTGATACTGAGGTACTCAAGTGGTCGGAAAAATTCGAAGATCTGTCCCCAACGGAACATGAGTGAGGCCAGCTCGGTCGTCATCTCCACTCCAGGGCCAGTGTCCAGTGTATCAAAGACCACAGTTACAGCTGTGGCCCAGCTTGCCTAAGGAGAGGATGTAACGGTTGCCTGACAACCTTCCCAACCGAAACAGTGTATTCATCCAGGGCAGAGGAGGTGACATGTCATTCTGGTAACTGGGTGTGTACCGCGAAATACTTTGTAAATGTGATTGAGTTCTGTAATCACTGAAATAACGTTACATACCTCTCAATCCGTGAATTTTCGTTACGTTTTCCCCTTCCCTTCTGGATTCTTCACCTTTTTTTGGCAGGAAGTGTATATTAGGAGAAAAGACAACCGTACCTTATGCTGTTCAGCTGGTGTGTTTATGTAATACATCAAACAAGGCATTTATTTCCCATTGACCACTATCAGCAGTCTGTATACCGACAAAGTTATGATATGCTGAGTATGAACATTAGCGATATGTGGAATCTGAATCCCTGAGTCGTAATATTCTTATAATTCGTGGAATAAGTTCATAATGAGGCATTATTTTAACTTTTTGTTCAATATCTAGGGATTTTAAATTTTGTGCCTGAAGAGCTTTTTGCAGTGTGGAAGAGGTGTGTGTGATTTACATGTTACAGTACTTTAACATTTGGTGTTAGTGAAGTTTCGATATCAGCAGCATACGTGGCATACTACACTGAGCTCTCATAGAAACGGACTTTGCCATATCCTTCTTTATGTTTCTGATATAGTTCCTGTGGAGGGGATGAATGGAGTGTTTCTTAATAAAGATAGTCATATTTCTGTATCCCATTTCGGCCTCTACGTACAGGTTGCTAGGGACTGTCGTAACAGCAAAGTACGGTTAATTCATAACACGTCAGTGCCCTGTGTTGCGCCAGATTACTTCACATCCATCTACAAATTTGTTTATAGTGTACACCAGGTCATGCTTCCTCGCCTGTGAGCAGTTTTGTAAACCTACCTCGCAGAACTGATTGCTTAATAACAACATTGCCAGGGCCGCTACCCGGTATTTCCATCGGCCGCTTACCTTCTACCTTCCGGCCATAGCTGCGCAAAATCTTCAAGAAATCCCCAAATTGATGTCTATACGTACACCGAATCGCCAAAGAAACTAGTATAGGCAAGCGAATTCAAATACAGAGAAATGTAAACAGGCAGAGTACGGCGCTGCGGCCGGCAAGGTCTATATAAGACAACTGTCTGGCGCAGATGTTAGACCGGTTGCTGCTGCTACAATGGCAGGTTATCAAGATTCCAGCGACTTTGAATGTGGTATTAAAGTCGGCGCACGTGTGATAGGACACAGCATCTCCGAGGTAGCGATGAAGGGGGATTTTCCCGTGCGACCATTTCACGAGTGTATCGTGAGTATCAGGCATTCGGTAAAATATCAACTCTCCGACATCACTGCGGCTAGAAAAAGATACTGCAAGAACGGAACCAACGACGACTGAAGAGAATCCTTCAGTGTGACAGAGGTGCAACCCTTCCCCAAATTTCTGCAGATTTAAATGCTGGCCATCAGTAAGTGTCAGTGGGAGAACCACTCAACGAAACATCGTCGATATGGGCTTTCGGAGCCAAAGGCCCTCTCGTATATCCATGACGACTGCACGACACAAAGCTTCACGCCTCGCCTGAGTCCGTCAACACCGACATTGGACTGCTGTTAACTGGAAACTTGTTGTCTGGTCGGACGAGTCTAGTTTCAAATTCTACCGAGCGGATGGACGTGTAGAGGTATGGAGACAACCTCATGAATCCATGGACCCTGCATGTCAACAGGGGACTGTTCAAGCTGGCGGAGGCTCTGTAATGGTGCGGAGCGTGTGCAGTTGGAGTGATATGGGACCCCTGATACACCTAGATATGGTTCTGACAGGTGACACGTACGTAAGCATCTTGTCTGATCACCTGCATCCATTCATATCTATTGTGCATTCCGACGGACTTGAGCAATTCCAGCAGTACAATGCGACACCCCACACGCCCAGAATTGCTACAGAGTGGCTACAGCAATGCTGGAGTTTAAACACTTCCGCTGGCCACAAACTCCCCAGATATGAACATTGTTGAGCATATCTGCGATGCCTTGCAATGTGCTGTTCAGAAGAGATCTAGACACAGTCGTACTCTTACGGATTAACGACAGCCCTGCAGGATTCATGGTGTCAATTCCCTCCAGCACTATTTCAGACCTTAGTCGAGTCCATGCCACGTCGTGTTGCGGCACTTCTGCGTGCTCGCGGGCGCCCTACACTATATTAGGCAAGTGTACCAGTTTTGTTTGGCTCTTCAGTCTATTTATGGCGCATCATACCTCCTCTTTTTCGAAAAGATTCGACGCCAATCTAACTGAACTGCCTTAACTCCAATAATTTATGTGTTAAGGACAATCTCCCCATTTCACTATATAGAGTCCCCATATGGAACATTTCCTCACACTCGTATTGCCCACTTAACTAACAAGTCCGCAGCTCGTGTCTAGTGGCTAGCGTTGCTGCCTACGCATCACAGGGTCCCGGGTTCGATTCCCCGGCGGGTTGGTGATTCTCTCCGCCCGAGGACTGGGTGTCTGTGTTGTCCTCATCGTTTCATCATCATTCATGAAAGTGGCGAGTTTGGACAGAATGCAGATTGAGAATCTGTAGGGGCACTGATAACAGCGTAGTTGAGCGCCTCACAGACCAAACATCATCATCATTAACTAACAACCATTTACCTCTATTCTACTGTTATATTCTAGTTGAGTCCTTAAAACCAATTGCTTCCCTGGCCAGTGCCGGTCAACCGTTCTATTAGTAACTGATATGTTGGCACGTATACAGTCTATGGCTGCTTTCGTTTTACCCAGAAATACAGTACGTTCTTGCTGTGACTCTATTAATTTGTCCAAGGACTTCATAAGTTCTGGATCGAGTGTGCTATTGAAATAGGTTAAATTTTGAACGGACAATACCCTCAGAAATCCTTTCGGCCAATACAATGTATTCCGTGACAGTATCATAACAGTTGAGCCTGTGAGCATAGCCAGAAGCCGAAAGTCGTTCCCGATTATCTCAGAAGTCCTGTCATTAATTATCATTCCACTTTCCTGAACCTTGAGTTTTCTGAACCCTACCTAACTTTCCACTTAGTAGCAATTCAACCCACAATTTCCGGTGTGAATACTGAGTGTAACCAAAGTGTTCCCGTCCTCTGGGCCGGCCAGAGTGGCCGAGCGGTTCTAGGCGCTACAGTCTGGAACCGCGCGACCGCTACAGTCGCAGGTTCAAATCCTGCCTCGGGCATGGATGTGTGTGATGTCCTTAGGTTAGTTAGGTTTAAGTAGTTCTAAGTTCTAGGGGACTGATGACCAAAGAAGTTAAGTCCCATAGTGCTCAGAGCCATTTGAACCAAGCCCGTCCTCTGGAAGTAGGTTCGAGCTGACAGAAGCCCCTTCTCACAACTCTTTGCATTTACTTCCCTCAGAAACAAACTCGTTTCACATGCCCGCATATCACTCTGTACATGGCCACGCACACAGCTCGCAACCTTTCCTAGTTTATACCTTTCCGCTTCTATCCGTAACATCACCACGTGAGTCTGCCTGTCCTTTAGAACTGGCAATACTTCCCGTGCTCTTAGCTGCACCCACTTCCCCAATATCCCGCATTTCGCTGGATATGGGTGAATGGCGTAGCGCCATTGAAACTCCGAATTTCTCCCATCTACAGGTACACGGATCGCTTTTTGAACACCGGCGTTATTGTTTCCACCTCTACCCTAGCCATATGGAAGTACCGTGTCAGATTTTTCGGCGACACTTTGCCTGTAATACGGACATTTACTCCAACAGCATCAAAATCCTTAAACGAAATGTGGATTTACTTTAGCAGCATAGAAGTATACTTTAGCAGAACGTGACGTATTTCACCTTGTAGAAAGACAAGATTGTACTTAAACTGAATCATAGGTACCAAACATACAAACGTGAGATATGTCACTCTTAAGAAACAGGAACTATTTAAACAAAACCAAGAGAGAAAATGCGGCTAAGCGTGACACATATCACTTTTAAGAAAACAAAAATTTACTTAAAAAGAATTAAAAAGTTTAATGTAGCTTAGACGAGACGTATGTCACCTAAGGGGTTTAAAGAAACACAGTACCTTAAATTTAAAATGATCTCAAATTGTCCGCAGCTCGTGGTCGTGCGGTAGCGTTCACGCTTCCCACGCCCGGGTTCCCGGGTTCGATTCCCGGCGGGGTCAGGGATTCTCTCTGCCGCGTGATGACTGGGTGTTGTGTGATGTCCTTAGGTTAGTTAGGTTTACGTAGATCTAAGTTCTAGGGGACTGATGACCATAGATGTTAAGTCCCATAGTGCTCAGAGCCATTTGAACCATTTGATCTCAAATTAAACATTAACTGACCATGAGGTGCGGCTCCATTAAAGGGAGTAAACATTACCTCCTTATTCTTATTTGAGCAATTTATACCCATCTCAGGCGTGGAAAATAATATACCGCTCGCGGCTCAGTAGGGTAGAATAAGAAACCTGTAACAGCCAAGACTGTCTGTGACACAATCAACGCCAAATGTCAAATACAGGTAAACGTTAAAGCAATCTGTCAAAATTTGGAAAGCAGTAAAGGATTATTGCCAATTACTTCAGTGGCGCAGTCAAATACCAGAGTACGTTTTGATTAAGGCGTAAGTTTCCTGCTGAAATGACATGGTTTGCCTTGAAGCAAGATATTAAATCCTCTAGATAATGCTATTCAAGGAACTAAATCACTCACCGTGTCAGCCGGACCCGAGCCTTAACAAGGCTATACAAAACCACGTTAACTGCTGATATCAGTACCAGCGACGAGAGAACACATAATCCTGTTAGGCAGAATGGCGCGGACGATTCATAAATTTGAAATGAGCCAACGATCAAGCGTCGCCTAGGCTCATCTGACACTTGTTAACTTAAAACTGTGCTTTCTCACGTAAACAGACGTGAACAGCAATTACAGTAATTGAGTAAAATCTAAAGAACAGAAATTAAACATTAAGTGACTGTGAGGTGCGGCTCCAAAAAAATCTTACCTCATTCTTATTTGAACAATTTATTCCTGTGTCAGGCTTATTGACATAGGTGGACACAATCTTGCGCCAATAGTCACGGCAAGTGCTTCAGGACGTTAACAAACTTAATGTGAACAACAGGTCCATAAATCTAGTACAGATCAGTGACTCGTGCGCTTTCGGATCAAATTAAACAAACGTCACCTGAAACTTACAACAACAGTTAGAACAGTAGTGAACAGGAAGGCGAGCAAAACTGAGCTTTTTATAAGACTTGCAGTTCGAGAAGGGCAGTAGTGAGTTGCCCCGACTGTCCTCATATTCTGTCAATACTAACAGAACTACGCGCGACTCCACTTCGTACCGTCCAAACATCGGCTGCCGCCGCCAGCAGTCATCAGTCCAGTTTACTCCAGCAGCCACAGCGGCACTCGCCGGGAGCTTTCGCTCTCGGCAAAACCTTCCTTGCCTCAGGCGAGCACCAAAGAGCTTCGTAGCTTGTAACCACGGGTATATCGATTACCAAGAAACCACCGATATAACCGCTGCATGGCACAGTCGTAATTCTGCGGGAAACTGCTTTTCTGCTCGAAGCAATTCCACCATGAATTCCAGAGGTGTAACCGTTGCGGGACTAAAGTTGCCCGTTTGCTGCATGAACGTCGCCGCCTGCAACATCGCTACATCACTCCTAGCAACTCCAAGCTGGTGCGTAACCCACGTAGCAACCTTGCGATATTCATTTCGTTGCCCAGTGCACGCAGTTGCTTCCGTATTTTCTCCAAGTCGCTATTCAGCACTTCCCTCGTTTCACTAGCACATCGGGTTAGCTCAGTTGCCAATTCCCATACTACTATCGTGTTATTCGACACCCATTATTCCAAGTTTGATAACTGCGTTGTGTGGCACTTCACATACTTCATAGAACTTGCCATCTGCTGAACCTGGACAACTGTGCTATTTAAGTCCTGCACTTTCTCTTCATCTGCTGTTCCAAATTTCTCTTTAAGAATTTTCCTCCAACATTTACCCAGCGCCCCTTCCGCCGACTCCTGACTGTGTGGAGCCACATCCACCAACTGTGACAACTGCGTCCTTAATTTAATGTAAGTGTACTGCAACTCCTAGTACTCTCCCTTTACCTCCTTAAAAAAAATTATTCCCCTGTGCCTGCTTTACAGTTCTGAAAAGACGTCTTCTGGTTTACGTACCTCATTTCTAATTTCCCAGATCCCCACAGTTGCTTTTAGTGTCAATTTAGGATTAGAAAGCCATATATCTGGTTTTCTCGAGAACTCCACACCCGATAGTAGAGGCTGCACAAGCGTTGCATGTGGCGCCTGCCCTTGATGAAGTACAGCAACAGCAAGACCATCCTGGCCATTCAGGACATCCTTATGGCTTCGCCATGTGTAGAACAACATTACTATCACCCTTTCCTGCCTTATCAAGACGCACAATAAACAAAAAAAACAGTGTCAATAGTAACAACATGATTAAAACCTAACAACTCCGCAAGAAAAGCAAATATTCCTATGGCAATAAAAATACGCTCTCCGATACCCTAACCCGAAAAACCCGCAACAAATTACAATCATACAACTAACTTACGCGACCTTAACTTATATAGCACACCATGCACGCCCGCCGGGGTGGCCGAGCGGTTCTAGGCGCTACAGTCTGGAGCCGCGCGACTGCTACGGTCCCAGTCGAATCCTGCCTCGGGCATGGATGTGTGTGACGTCCTTAGGTTAGTTAGGTTTAAGTAGTTCTAAGTTCTAGGGGACTGATGACCTTAGAAGTTAAGTCCCATAGTGCTCAGAGACATTTTTGAACAACATGCACCTGACGTTGCTCACCAATTCTAGGTAAATTTTTTTTGTCCTTGTAACTGTCTCCTCTTGGTTGGTTGCCGATCACTACCATTCCTTTAAACGGCTTTATGTGAGTGACGTGTATATCAGACATTTTTGTGGGAAAGTGTACCTGCACATTGACCGATGCGAACATTTTCACGATCTGGTATGTTCCCTGGTACTTAGTTAAAAATTTCTTTGGTTTCAGGGACTCGTGACCCACTGTCCAATGCGGTTCTGAGACAGCTTGCCTACGCTTCTATTCTTGCTCTTCTAGCCCCTTCGTGTTTGCCTTCTGTACTTTCCTCCAAACTTCCCTCACTCCTCTGAGAAACTTGCTTATCGACCATCATCCAGCCCTAATTTCTGGCCGGCAGCTGTAGCCGGGCGGTTGTAGACGATTCAGTCCGGAACCGCGCGACTACTACGATCGCAGGTTCGAATCCTGCCTCGGGCATGGATGTGTGTGATGTCCTTAGGTTAGTTAGGGGTAAGTAGTTCTAAGTTCTAGGGGACTGATGACCTCCGATGTTAAGTCCCATAGTGCTCAGAGCCATTTGAACTATTTGAATCTAATTTTGGAGTCAAAACGTAAAAGGCATGAGGCATCTTCCTGCCGTACACCACCTGAAATGGCGACAAGTCCTTTGTAGTATGGTTCTTCGAATTATAGGTGCACATGAGATAGATTTTCCAGTCACTGTGCCTGGAGTTAACCTAAGAATTCAACATCGTTGCAATTGTCTTATGCATACTTTTGGTTCTCCTGTTGGCCTGTAGATGAAACGGACTCATCTGTAACTTCTACTAATGCAACATGTGGCTTAATTGTCTCATTAAATCCAAAACAAAATTTGTCCCATGATCCATAACTATAGCATCACGTACCCCAAACTTCAATATCCAGTTGTTCACTAATACTTGTGCCATGCTACTAGCCGATTGGTCTGGCATTGCTACCATTGGCAAAAATCGAGAAATATTATCGATTGTCGTGAGATCATACTAATTCCTTTAGACTGGACACCTCCCCTCCGGTAATCTTTGCAACGGCACTTTCTGATACACAATGCCGGTCCTGTGCACACATGGCACTCAGTCCTAACGTACCTCTTCATATCATGCTTTCTGTTCCTCCATCAAAACGGCAGTGCTCTATGTGTATCCATCGCATGTCATGCGACATACGGTCATGAGCTTGCTGCAAAATTTCCCTCTGAAAAACTGCTGGAACCACACATGGTCCATACCTCTTTGTTCTACACAACAAACCATGGTGAATGACAACCTGTGGCTGTGACTGAAATACCTGGCGCTCCTTACGCTTTGCCAGTGACCACTGTCACTGTTCCGCATTGTTCCCCAACATCCTCAAAATTGGTACCTTATGACATATGCATCTCCATTTGCATGTGATTTCCCTGGCTTATGGATTACGTTGCACATGAATTCATTAAGCTTAAGTGCCCACGTAGTTAATCCACTAAATGGCTATATTAAACCAAGCAACCATTTCAATGAGACATGGTCTGTCACGACCTTAAACTTCCTACTACACAGTAACATCTGAAATATGTAATACCATATATGACCACCAACATCTCTTCCTCAGTCATTGAGTAGTTATGTTTTGCATTGTTTAATTGCCTCAAAGCATAATCTGCTGGATATTCTTGACCATATACCATCTATTCCAAAACACAACTGACTGCTTCATTTGGAGCATCAGATGAAAGGATAAACTCCTTCTCGAAATCTGGAAAGACCAATACTGGATGTGAATCTAATGTTTCTTTTAATTTTTCACATGCCACTTGACATTCCTGTGTCCAGTGAAATTTAAACCCGTTTTCAGTAGCTTGTTCAAGGGTTAGGCTATTTTTGGAAAGTCTCTAAATGGTTCGATTGGCTCTGAGTACTATGGGACTTAACATCTGAGGTCATCAGTCCCCTAGACGTAGAACTACTTAAACCTAACTAACCTAAGGACATCACACACACCCATGACCGAGGCAGTATTCGAACCAGCGACCGTAGCAGTCGCGTGGTTCCGAACTGAAGCGCCTAGAACCGCTCGGCCACCTCGGCCGGCTGCAAAGTCCTTCATGAACTGTCTATAAGAATTACAAATGGCAATCAATGACTGTACCTGCTTTGTTGTTTGTGGTTTCGGAAAATTTTGAGTTACGTCTGTAAGATGAGGATCAGTCTGTACGCCATGTTCACTAATCATGTACCCAACATAGTTTACCCGAGTTTGTGCAAAAAGGCGCTTGTTCATACTTACCGTTAAACATGCCAATCGTAGTCTACTGAAGCCATCATCTCAATGTCTCACAGGCTCCGGTAAATCCTTTGAAAAAAACAATTTGGTCATCTAGATACACCATACAAGTTTTTGGTTTTAATTCTCTCAATAGCCCGTCCAACAACGGCTGAAAAGTTCCCAGTGGGTTTTTTAGTCCAAGCAGCATGCGCTTGAAAGTGGCCACATAGTACTGTAAATGCTATTTTGGCCTATCCTCAGACGCCACTTCCAATTGATGGCACCCGCTCCTGAAATCCACAGCTGTAAAGACCTGACACTGACCAAGATTATGCGCAGTTTCTGTGATGTTGGGAACTAGATAAGAATCCGAAAAGGTTCGTGCATTTAGATATCTGTAGCCACAGAAAAAACTGTATTTTCGTTGTTCCCTCCATCGATTTCTTTGGTACGACCACTACATTCGTGCTACAGGACTATGACTCAGGTCTATGGTCCTACCCCGATGTTATTGCTCAAGAAACTCTTCTACTAATAATTGTAGTTGCCTTGCTATACGGTATGGCTTCCTGTAAATTGGTGTGCTATCCTCGGTATATAATGTTTCATTAGTGTTGCTGGTAACCCTCCATGTGTACAAAAAAATCACCAAAGCTCAACAACAAATTTTCTGCAGCCCTTCAATCACTGCCCTTCAAGTGACTCTCTTTCCCCATTTAACACTTGCGTCTCAACGGTTTGCTTGTAGCTTTCCTCTACACTCAACATATTGAAATCCATCTTCCAAGACTTCCGGAATGGCTATTACTGCAATCCTTAGCAAAGTCACTCCCCTTTGCCAAAGTTACAAAAAAAATGGTTCAAATGGCTCTGAGTACTATGGGACTTAACTTCTGAGGTCATCAGTCCCCTATAACTTAGAACTACTTAAACCTAACTAACCTAAGGACATCACACACATCTATGCCCGAGGCAGGATTCGAACCTGTGACCGTAGCGGTCGCGCGGTTCCAGACTGTAGCGCCTAGAACCGCTTAGCCACTCCGGCCGGCCAAAGTTATCCACACTAACCACAGTCATCTGTTGGCCATAATATCACTCACAGGCGCCAAAATCCTACGGACAAAACAATGTGAACTATCCAACTCCGTATTGCTTAAGAGTGGTTCAAACCCATGTTACGTTTCTCTCAGCAAATCGGCATCCACTGAAACCCACAATGTTTTCCTCGTACCTGCTAGCATTTTATCCTGATGATCGATCTTTACCGAAAACGTACACAGTTCAGTTGGTCTCACACTCGTGATGGTGAAACTTGCGCCACTGCCTCAGTTTCAACTGTTTGCCGCCAGCTGAAACAAACTCCCACGGAGTTGTATTGTGTATCGCCAAATATCAAGCTTAGCAGGGTGTTTGTTGAGAAAGTCTAGCTCGAAATCACTGAACAACCTTTGACTGTAAGTGGCAACACCTCCATGCGTTCCCTAAACATACAGGGTGTCCAGAAAAGGATTCCCTGATTTCAAAATTAAATATCTCGAAAACAAAAATCGATAGAGGAATGCAGTAAACGGTATGTTTATTGTGAAAGCTGTAATAAGTTTATACAGCAGTTTCAAAGAATAGTTACAAAAGCTGCTAACAGATGGCGCTGTAA
The DNA here is from genome assembly GCF_021461385.2 of Schistocerca piceifrons. Taxonomy (NCBI): domain Eukaryota; kingdom Metazoa; phylum Arthropoda; class Insecta; order Orthoptera; family Acrididae; genus Schistocerca; species Schistocerca piceifrons. The sequence goes on along the minus strand of NC_060141.1, from coordinate 138,247,421 downwards.
TCGCCATACGTAATGCCTAGTATAAATAGTGATCCGAAGCCCAGAGCGATCAGTTCCACTATTGAAACGTGAAAGGAGGTTAGCGTACCGAAGGAAGAGATTTAAAACCATGTACTCCATTGAACAACGCGTTTTTCTGGTGCTTGAGTACCACAGGTTAGAAGAGAGTCCTACGGCAACAAGGCGAAGTTTTCAAGCACGATTTGATGTTCCAAAAGGACCCGATGCGAAAACCATTCGTACGCTCTTCGCAAAATTTCAACGAACAGGCAGCCTAACTGATGATCTAGTGGGGCATGTTGGCCGCAAGCAAACTGCAGTTACGCCTGAAAATATCGCCACAGTTTCTGGAATTATTCAGCGAAATCCAATGTCATCCGTCCGTATAATTGCATCTGAGACTGGTTTGAAGCGTTCCAGCACGCAGAAAATACTGAGAAAGAGCCTACACATGTTTCCATTCAAAATTCAAGCGGACCAGGCCATACCCGTACGAGCTGTGCAACAAAGGGTTGCCTTTGCTAATCAGATGCTCACAATGATTGATAGTGAAGGATTTGATGTTGGCTGCATCTGGTTTACAGATGAAGCACACTTCGACCTGAATGGATACGTGAATAAGCAGAACTGGCGGTTTTGGGGTTCCGAAAAGCCATATTGGTGTGAAGCGAAACCACTGTATTCTCCTAAAGTTACTGTGTGGGCTGCAATATGCAGCAGAGGCATTATTGGCCCTTTTTCATTCAAGAAACGGTCACTGGTGCACGTTACGTTGCAATTTTGGAACAATTTGTCGCCACACAGCAAGCGTTAGAGGATCGACCAGGTACTGAATTGTTTATGCAAGATGGAGCCCGACCACATCGGACCGAACAAATGTTTCGCTTTCTTGAGGAATACTTCGGGAATCGAGTCATTGCTTTGGAATACCCCAAATTTACTGGTGCAGGCATGGATTGGCCTCGATATTCGCCGGATTTGACTCCCTGTGACTTTTTTTTTGTGGGGCACAGTGAAAGACATGGTCTACCCGAAGCATCCCGCCACGCTGGACGAGCTTGAATCGGCGATCTCTGTGGCATGTGAATCCATTTCGGTTGAGACACTACGAAAGGTGATGGCGAATTTCATTCTTCGTTTGCGCCACCTCTGTAGTGCCAATGGTGAACATTTTGAAAACATTGTGATGTGATTGTTTGCAAAGATTGTTTTCATACGATTATTTCACTTATGAATGCTGATATGAGCTGTACAGCGTACAGCACCATCTGTTAGCAGCTTTTGTAACTATTATTTCAAACTGCTGTATAAACGTCTTACAGCTTTCACAATAAACATACCGTTTACTGCATTCCTCTATCGATCTTTGTTTTCAAGATATTAAATTTTGAAATCAGGGAGCCCTTTTCTGGACACCCTGTAGTTTTCCCAGCCGAAAACTCTAGTACTGTCGTAACCAATGATTCCACACTATTTTTGCCAACTCCACGTAATCAATACCATGGCGGCCTCTGTCTCCTCTTTCCCACGAAGCCCCCATGTCTACTAAATATCTGTTTCCTGCCACTCAACAACCCCACGAAGCAGCTTCCGTCTGTGCACTAACTTGTGCAGTGTTACGGTTTGTCGAGACTGCCTTCTGACGGTTGAAGCGCAGAAGCACTCCTGTTTGCGTTTGACGGCTGCTTCCCTTGCCGGTGCTTCCCGCATTTCCTCCTTCTACAATCAGGTGCCCAGTGGCCCATTCACCATAAGCATCGCACTGCGGTTGCCTACATTGCTTCCCTATGGGCCCTCCTGACCATATCTGTAACACCTGACGTCGGAAGCGAACACTCGGTGGTTCACTCTTTGCTTTTTGCAATATCCACCCTCTTTTACACGTATTGAGATCCTAAGAGCTGATGGTAAGTCCTCCGGATTTTCCATTCGTACCCTCCGTGACAGATCTGCGGGTATACCACGCAGAAAACGTCCACTGCTCTTGCAATGACACCCTATTTGCGTCTGCGTTCTGGGTCGGTACATACGTCTTTGCATTCAGTTTATCGATTCTATCCGAGAAAGCCTCCACAGATTTGTTGCATTGCATTGACAAAGTACTAAGTTACTCCAGAAAAAATCGCGCCCTATTATGTTCCTGGTACCGCTGGCACAGTCTAGCGACCAACATACGTGCTTTACTCAAGGTCTCATGGTACACAGCAAATGCTTTGGCGTCCCCTGCCAACGCGTACTAGCAACATGCAGGGTTATTTCGTCTGACCACCCAAGCGCTTCCGCATCGTCTCTAACATCTTCAATAAAAATTGTCACGTGGTCCGTTGCCTTGCCCGAGAGGGGTTTAATGTGATCACTATTGAGCAGGAAGCACTCTCCATCTGAACTTATTTTCGTCTGACTCCAATTGCGGCTGAACCTGAATCGAATTACCAGATTCTAACTCACGATTAAGTTCGAAATTTCTCTGCCCCTCATGCTCCAATTCCTCTGTTAACGCAAGCTCTCCCTGAATTAAAGCAGCAACTACATCAGCGGTAGTAGTAGCCATCATTTCACGTAGTCTACTTCTTCCTCTTTTTTTTTTTCAAACTCCTGTTCGACTGCCCCCCACACTAAAATCTAACCACAAATTAATTCTTCCGGCGAATTACCGCCCATCTACACTCGGTAGGCTACTAGCCAGATGACCAATTCGCCAACACACAGAACAAGTAGCTGCTATATCTCTCGTACATGGGAAATCGCGCCCAGACAAATTACAAAATTAACGCCTCACTGTTACTACATTATCATGTCATGTTTCTAAATAAAGATAAGTCCACATTTTCCTGTGGCTTCACAAAAGTAACTGTAAACATCACACAGTTAACTCTGACACCGAGAGCGAACATTAAAAATAATACACCACGTTTTGCTGAGTTGACACCACTGAACCCACGTCAAATGCCACTGCGTCACTCGCCACTCACCTAAACCAGCTCTGTCACCAAACTGTAGTACTGGACGTGGACTAAACTTCCCGATACAATTTGTCGAACTGGGAAGCTAAACGAGCACTCCGACCCCAGATTGTTACGACTCCACGACCTCATTGGTCATGATGCTCTAGGGTGCCAGAGATACGATTTGGGAGAAGGGGATGAACCACGCCGGGGCGTGCAGAGATACACTATGTAATCAAAAGTATCCAGACACCTGGCTGGAAATGACTTACAAGTTCGTGGCGCCCTTCATCGTTAATGCTGGAATTCGATATGGTGATGGCCGCCCTTAGCCTTGATGACAGCTTCTACTCTCGCAGGCATACGCTCAATCAGGGGCTGGAAGGTTTCTTGAGGAATGGCAGCCCATTCTTCACGGAGTGCTGCATTGAGGAGAGGTATCGATGTCGGTCGGTGAGGTCCAGCACAAAGTCGGCGTTCCAAAACATCCCAAAGGTGTTCTATAACATTCAGGTCAGGACTCTTTGCAGGCCAGTCCATCACAGGGATGTTACGTCTGTGTAACCGCTCCGCCACAGGCCGTGCTCGATCGTGTTGAAAGATGCAATCGCCATCCCCGAACTGCTCGTCAACAGTGGGAAGCATGAAGGTACTTAAATCATCAATGTAGGCCTGTGCTGTAATAGTGCCACACAAAGTAATAAGGGATGCAAGATCTCTCCATGAAAAACACGACCACACCATAACACCACTGCCTCCGAATTTTACTGTTGTCACTACACACGCTGGCAGATGAAGTTCACTGGGGATTCGCCATCCACACACCCTGCCATCGGATCGCCACATTGTGGACCATGATTCGTCGCTCCACACAACGTATTTCCACTGTTCAATCGTCCAATGTTTACGCTCCTTACTCCAAGCGAGGCGTCGTTTGGCATTTACTGGCGTGATGTGTGGCTTATGAGCAGCTGCTCGACCATGAAATCCGAGTTTTCTCACGTCCCGCCTAACTGTCATAGTACTTGCAGTGGATCCTGATGCAGTTTGGAATTCCTGTGTGATGGTCTGGGTAGATGTCTGCCTATTACGCATTACGGCCCTCTTCAACTGTTGGCGGTCTCTGTCAGTCAACAGACGAGGTCAGCCTGTACGCTTTTGTGCTGTCCGTGTGCCTTTACATTTCCACTTTACTATCACATCAGAAACAGTGGACCTAGGGATGTTTAGGAGTGTGGAAAACTCGAGGGAAGACGTATGACAAGTGACACCCAATCAGCTGACCACGTTCGAAATTCGTGAGTTCCGCGGAGCGCCCCATTCTGTTCTATCGCGATGTCTAATGCCTACTGAGGTCGCTGATATGGAGTACCCGGCAGTAGGTGGCAGCACAACGCACCTAATATGAAAAAAACGTATGTTTTTGGGGATGTCGGGATGCTTTTGATCACACAGTGTACATAGACAAGATTGGCATTGACTTTTATTCCGCCGAAGAATACTCAGTGCCTCTTTTGATCCAGAAGATGGTGGCGCGGCATGTGTACGTGTGAGTACAAACGCCAGCTTCAGGATATGCTGCTACGGAACCAGACCGCTCCGTCATCGTGACGTACCGTCTCCTGTCCCGTCCCAGGTGACGTGGCCAGCAGCGTGCGTCCGTCGAGTCGGAAGCCTCTTCCCTGCCCTTCGGAGGCTGGCTGTTCCCTCAAGCGCTTCTCGTGGTCACCATGTAGAGCGCTGAAGGGTAGCAGCCAGCAGCCGTTGTTGTAGAAGAGCCTCAGCAACTCCAGTCACCCGCCCAGGGCGGCTCCGTCTGTGACTGAGGACGCCTCTGACCCTGGATGATGCGAAATTGCATCCTGGCTTCGTCCTTGCAGGCAGCAGCTTGCAGTCCGTTGGATGACGCCACCAAGAATGTGGAGACTGGCCACCCCCTGCTCCTCGCACTCTTGCAGCGCCAAGTTTCGGATCCACCTCACCACGGCTGCGTCACGTCCTTACGCCAGAGCTTGGCGGTTGGTTCAGTGGGTCGGTTGGCCGCCGAAATTCCTTACGAGATGGTCACCGTGGTTGGTCTACAACTTAAACAGTCGTCATTCTCTATGGTTCCAGACGCGAACAGAATAGCAACACGATTGCCTGCCTTGAGCCTCTGGGCTTCCTGATTTATACTCCTTTCCTTACCCATCTGACGTAGTCTCACTGGAGAGGATGAGTGGAGTGTTCCTTAGTAATTATAGAGTCATATTTAAGTAGCCCAATTCGGCCTCCACACACAGGTTGCTAGTCGCGTTTTTCATGCCACGTAAATGCCCAATGTTGTGCATGATTACTCCTTACTCGTATCCATATTTGTTTACAGTGCCCACCAGGCCATGCTTCCTCGCAAAGCGAGAGGTGTCGTAAACCTGCATCGCAAACCGTTTGCTTAATAACAACATTCCAGTGCCCACTACCCAATGTGTCCTTAGGTCCCTTAACTCCTACCTTCCGGCAACAGCTGCGCAAAATTTTCAGGAATTCTCCAAATCCATGCTGGTATTTATCCGTGGCCCAGCAATATGCAACTGAGATATCGAAAGACTGATGCGAGGAAGCTGGGCCTGACAAATGCGGCAAAGATATCAGTGGTTAATATTTCATGATTACCGTAAGTCCTGGTATCTTTCCTGAATCCATTTCGATTTTAGACAGCAAGTAAATTGTGCTTAACATCCATCCTTTTCCGAGTTTTACTGGTGCACTAGCTCTTGAAAATCAGGCCATAAGATGCGGTATGACCCGACCTTTTCCGTTCTTCAGTATGGAAACAAAAATCTATGTAACTCACGCCGCTGGGCGAGATTCAATAGACCATATTTCATTTAGGATGTGTAGCGCTTTTGATGGCAATTAAGGGTTTCGGATGACAAACGTATTCAATCCCAGGGACGTTGTCTCATGTTTGCTTGATTGCCTGTTGAAGCTCATTCACAGTGACAGGTCTGAGCAGAAAGTGGTTCTACTGCATGAGATCAAGTGAAAGTTTTTCAGAGCTGGTAGATGGGGCGATTGTGACAGCAAAACCTATTTGTCCTGTAACTCCGTGTTGTAGGCATATTTCGCGTTTTTGAACCTTTTAAATTTCGTTCACATGTTCATCATGTTAGCACTGCGCTTAATTTTTTGCATTGTTTAAGAGTTGCTTAATTCAGGAGTCGACTTTTTTTATATTTTAGGCACGTTTCCTGTGTGGGACATCGTCTAAAATCTTGAGTTTGTGTTATCTTCAAAGTAGTTCACAAAGTCCTAGGCTACTTATCGCCTGAGCGGTGAACAGGTTTTTTGGACTCGTTTTAGAAGCTGCCTTCTACAACGTCTGCTTGAAGAAATCACATACCATTCGTCCAACGACGTGGGGAGAAAAATTATTAATTTATATTATGTCGAATATCTTTCCCAGTCAGCTTTGTCGATATGCCATTTGCGTGACCCAGTTATTTGGAGAGAAGGAGGCGAGTTTTCTGTCAAAGCGATCAGAGTGGGACTGGTCCAGTACCGTGACGTCTTTCAAGATTTCCCATAATAGAGCGAGTTGGAGAATATACGAAAATATCAGCGACTGGCTTTGTCCGATAAGGTGATAACACCATCGAGGGTGAAACGTCGTTTGACAATAGAAGCGATAGAGGAGTCGCATCATTTCAGGCTGTTGCCTGGCAGTTTCACGCTGTAACCTGAGCATCAAGACTGCCGAAAATGTAGTTCGGTGGTTCATACCGTGCGAGATTTAGCGCTCTTCATCATCTGTGGGAAACGAAAGGCACATTTATAAATGAGCCACGTTGTAGTTTTATGTGCGCTGCAACGAACTGGAATAGTGATCACTTCATTGGGAGGCCTGTAATTACTGGATTGCTGTAGTTTCATGTATTAACTGCTCGATGCTACTCTTTTCATCAGTTCATTTTTTCTCGAAATACTTTATACTGTAATTGGCAGAACAATTAGAAAATGTAACAGGTCTACTGAAGACTGCTTGCACTACGTATGTCCGTCCTCTTCTGGATTGTTTCTGCGCGTTGTAGGGTCTGCATCAGATAAAATTGACGGATGACATCGAGAAAGTTCAAATAAGGGCAGATCGTTTGGTATTATCACGAAATACGGGACAGGATGCAACGGGTATGATACGCGATTGGGTTGGCAATCATAAAAACAAATGCGTTTTTCGTTACGGGAGGATCTTCTCATAAAATTTCAGTCACCAACGTTCTCCTCCGAATGCGAAACTATTTTGTTGGCTCCCATATGCACAGAGAGAAATGGTCATCGTAATAAAATAAGAGGAACAAAACCTTGCAAGGAAAGATTTAAGTGCTCGTTTCTCCTGCGCGCCGTTTGAGATTGAAACGGTAGAAGGTGGTTCGGTGAACCTTCTGCCAGGCACTTGATTGTGAATTGCAGAGTGGTCATGTAGACGTAGATGTATGTGAAGACTCTAACCTGAAAGTCAGAACTAACAGTCTGGCTACAATCGTCAAAATTGATGGATAACTGACATTAATCGAGTGGATCTTACTGATCGTGTATTCTATTGGAAAAATTGAAGCCTTCTAAGTCGAGTTGATAATACGGTGGTTTCTATATATAACTGGTGGCATGTCATTTGGATCCAGCTGACTGCATGATGAATTAATTCTAAAACAAGAGTGCACATGAAGTCACTCAAGTCTTGGATATTATTCTGAGCCTGAATATTGTCCCTAAAATGTTCCAAATTTGGCAAAAAAAGTTGCAGGCGATTCCTGTAGGACGGCGGAAGATATGTAAGTTTATGGGCAGTTAGAGACTATGGAATTTGCGGTAGCCGATATAAATGTTGGGAATAGGTCTGATAGCTATTGCGTTGCACAGATACCTGGAAGCGTGATGGTGTCTTCTCCTGTAGCTGATTGAAGCTGTTTGTGGGCAGCAATATCATTGACACAGACGAACAGATTATAAAATGGAATCTATCGAATTATACTAAGAACAAAAGACGAAGAGCAGGCGCATCACAGCCACTTGATGAATCAATATTGACTGTCACTTATCTAGACACAGTATTTCAGCTCTCCATCTGGCCGCTGCTTTCATGTGATAACAATGTTAACTGATTTTGCAGGAATTGCATTGACAGAAAAAATCACAGTACCAAGAAGGAGTTGTGCGACATAAACGAAAGTTGGCAGACGTGTTTCTGCATCTGAAAGTTGATGTCTGTTCCAGTTTCGCGCCAATCGCGTAAGAGTGGTGCTACTATGAGGATGCAAATCGTGTTTGCTTTAAATACACGCTGTATCGGTCGTGACAGTTAATTGCCTTTGAGACCGGACGCGATGAGTTGTTGTTAGATAAGAACGCCATTAAGGCGACAAATACGCCATCATCAACACCCCACTGAGTTTTAACGAGATCGTTTGATAGGGCTACGAGAAGCTGGATATTCGTTCTGCGATACTGCAGTAAGACTTGGCAGGAATGTAGCCACTGTACAAGAATGCTCGCAGTGGTGGTCACGTGAATGTACGGTCGCAAGAAGACTGGTCTCCGGACGACCACATGCCACTACTGAGAGGGAAGTCCATCGTGTTTGGCGTACGGCTCTCACGCATCACACTGCATCTGCAGCAGCAATTTGAGCAGACGTTGACACTACAGTGACACAACGAACGGTTACAAAACGGTTACTTCCAGGACAGCTTCGAGCCAGAAGCCCTGCAGCGTGCATTCCAGTGGCCCCAAACCACAGCCATTTGCGACTTCAGTGGTGTAACTCAAGAGCTCTTTGGAGGGCAGGGTGGAGATCTGTAGTGTTTCCTATGAAAGTTGGTTCTGCCCCGGTGCCAGTGATAGTCGTGTGTTGGTTACAAAGAGACCAGCAGAGCACCTGCAACCAAGATGTCTGCATGCTAGATGCACTTGACCTACATCTGGAGTTATGGTCTGGGGTGCGATTTCGTACAACAGCAGGATCACGCACCGTTACTGCAAATCTGTACCTCAGTCTGGTGATTGACTTGTTTTGCTGCCATTCACGAACCAGGGGTTGTTTTCCAACAGGATAACGCTCGACCACATACTGCTGTTCCAACCCAACATGCTGTACAAAGTGTCGACATGTTGCTCCGTCCTATCCCATCACCAGATCACATGTGGGATATCATCGGACGACAACTCCAGCGTCATCCATGGACAGCATCAACCGTCCGTGTATTGGCAGACCAAGTGCAACAGGCATGGGACTCCAGCTCACAAACTGACATCCGGCAACAGTACACACAGTGCATGCACGTGTGCGTGCTTGCATTCAACACTCTGTCGGTTACACCGGTTATTAATGTAGCAGCATTTCACATTTGCAATGGGTTATCTCGCGCTTTACTAACCTTTGATCTTGCACTGTTAATCACATAAGTATATTACCCAGAAAAAAGTATTCCTGAAATTTCATTAGTCTAGATTAATTTATGACTGGTGTTGTGATTTATTTTATTGATACATTGAACGGCGGCCCTTACGTACGCCGTGGAAGACTAACAGTGCATTCGCCAGAAATCGACGCTGTTGCCCCATGACGGAATGAAGTTACAGCGCACCTGTGGTGAAAGTTGGCAGAGAAGATGACTCACTATCAAGAACCTCTGTCAATACATTATGCCGTTCGAATGAAAGACCGTTATTTTTCATTTTCAGATAAAACTAAGTTCCACATTTTTTAAGGATAGCCAATGTCTTCATTTACTATGTTTTCTACCAATCTAATTTCAGTCGATTTCTTTAACATATAGTGCCAATAGCGAGACGCATGGGAAGCTATCTGTGTCTCACCATGCATCAATCTCAATCTGCGTCGCCCGGTTAGATAGCGCAGATTTCTCAGTTTGTAATAACCGTGTCTGGTGATGCACTGGTGCTTAGCACATCTGTCTTGAATGGTGCTAATTGTCTGGCCAATACATGGTTTTCCACAATGGCAAGAGATTTTGTAAATGCCGGACTTTCTTGGTCCTAGACCATCTTTTACCGAACCAAGGGGAGCTTTAATCTTGGCCGGCCTACGAAATACACACAACTTTGCTTCCGCATTTTTGCGATAGATGGCAGTAGCGTTAAGTGATGGTGCAGGAGGTAGGCCATAAGTGTCATACAATAAGCTTAGACGTTTGTAAACATAATACCATTAAAATATTAGTCGATTTGTGTTTCCATCGTAAAGTTATTCTTGATTGAATATGTCAGCTAACAAACCCAGTTTTCGCCATCGGCGGAAAATTTTAATTTTATGCTTTAACACGAATAAATCCGCGGATGATGCTCATAAAATGCTGGGTAAGACCTACGGAGAGACACCTGTTAGTGAAAGAACGTGCAGAGAATGGTTTCAACTCTTCGGGAACAGTGATTCTGACAACGAAGACCGGCATGGTGGTGGAAAAGAGAAGGTTTTCGAAGCTACTGAAACCACACAAGAGATCATTATCGAAAGCAGTTGTGTTTGATCTGACCACTGAAATACAAATGGCCACAATACAGCGACAGACATGAAAAGGTGCTTACGCAACATGAAAATGTTCGAGCTCATTCTCAAAATCCTTCAAAACTTACTTGAAAATGTTGAAAAAATAAGTCCTGCCCCATCCGTCGTATTCTCTCGAAATTGCTCCATATGCCTACCACCATTTTCGATCGTTGGATTACGGTCTGGTTGACCAGCACTCCCGGCCATAAGGACAAGCACAAAATTGGACCGATTCATGGATCTCATTAAAAGCCACCCACTCCTTATGCCGCGGCATTCGTATGCTGTCTGAAAGATGGGAGAAAGAAATGGGCATAGATTTTTTCACAATGAAGCCTCGAACTTCGAGAAAAAACAACGGAAGCAATGTTGTACATTTCCATCTTTGGGGATACGCCCTTGCATATGGTAGGAGAACAACCGATCTACATACATCTTCTATTGGTTCTGGCGGAGGTACAAACTCGAAGTCACGATGGATTTGTTTGTCAGTGTAGCCATTCTGCTGTCGTGTCAGGCTTTTCGCATCCGAGATGGTGTAAGCTCTCCTTGCCAACATCCACAGGACCCCTGTGAGTTGTGCACAAATTTTAAGTAATATATGGAATTCCGTTTTATGTGACATTAAAAATCAACGGTTTTTGATTCAGCCGGCGGGATGTATTGACAGAGGTGCTCGATAGCGATTCATTGTTTCTGTCAGCTTTCATAATTGGCCCGCTGTAACTTCACTTGCTTTAGGGACCAGCAGTAACGATTTCTGGCCGTCCGCGGGCGTGTAAAAGGACCACTGTTAACGGTGTGAATCAATGTCAGGGAGATTAGAGATTAGATTAGATTATTTTTTCGTTCCATAGCTCCGTGCTGAGGAGATCCTCGTGGATGTGGAACATGTCTGTTTTTTTTGTTTTGTTTTTTTTAGCTGAAGTAACAATACTAATAGTATGAATATATACAATACATCATTTGTTTCTATTAAAAAATTCGTCAGTGGAGTAGAAGGAGTTGGCCACTAGTACGTCTTTCAGGCTCCTTTTAAACTGATCTTTATTTGTAACTAATTTTTTTATATTTGCTGGCAAATTATTGAAGATGAGTGTTCCTGAGTAGTGGACCCCTTTTTGAACTAAAGTAAGTGCTTTTTAAGTCCTTGTACAGATCATTTTTGTTCCCAGTATTGTATGTATGAACTGAGCTCTGTTGGAAAAAGAGATATATTATTTAGGACAAATTTCATTAAGGAGTAAATATACTGAGAGGCAGTAGTTAGTATACCCAGTTCTTTGAAGAGGTTTCTACAGGACGTCCGTGAATTTACTCCACAAATAATACGTATTACACGCTTTTGGACTCTGAAAACTTTTGTTTGACTTTAAGAGTTACCCCAACATATTATACCATGTGACATTATGGAATGAAATTAGGCAAAGTATGCAAACTTTTTCATTTTTATGTCGCCTATGTCAGATAACACTCGAACTGTAAATACAAATTTGTTAAGGCGTTTCTGCAGTTCTGTGGTGTGCTCCTCCCAACTGAATTTATTATCAAGTTGTAATCCCAGGAATTTAAGACTGTCAACCTCTTCTATCTGCTCCTCTTCATACTTTATGCATATGTTGGGTGGAAACCTCTTACAGGTTCTGAATTGTATATAGTGAGTCTTTTCGAAGTTTAATGTCAGTGAGTTGGCTTTAAACCATTTATTAATATCCATGAAAATATCGTTAGTAGATCTTTCTAGAACTACACTCGACATACTGTTTATTGCAATACTTGTGTTACCTGCAAACAAAAGGAACTCTGCTTCTGGCAGTGTAACTGATGAGAGATCATTAATGTACACAAGAAAAAGCAACAGCCCTAAGATGGATCCTTCTGGGACACCACATATAATTTCTGATCATTGTGATGATGACTGATGACTTAATTCACTAGTCCCTTCCACTGACACCCTTTGTTTCCTGTTAGCGAGGTATGATTTCACAGCAATGCCCATGACACCATAGAATTCTAATTTATTTAAAAGGATGTTGAAGTTCACACTATCAAATGTCTTTGACAAATCACAGATAATACCTTCTTCTTGTAATCTGTTATTTAATGAATTAAGTACATTTTCACTGTAGGTGTAAATAGCCTTCTCAATATCAGAACCCTTCAGAAATCCAAAGTGTGTATTTGATAATATGTTATTTGTGGTCAGATGGTTGAGAAGCTGCCTGTACATTACTTTTTCTACAATTTTTGAGAACGCTGGCAAAAGTGAAATCGGTCTATAGTTTGATGGTATCTCTTTATCCCCTTTCTTGAATAGAGGCTTAACATCTGCATATTTTAGCCAGGCAGGAAATGTCCCAGTTATAATTGACTGGTTACACAAGTAGGCCTAACTTAGAATTGTACTAAACTCACAAGAACATACCTTAATTAACTTTGTTGATGTTTCATCGTAACCACCAGAATGCTTTGTTTTTAAGGATTTTATTATGGAAGTTATTTCTTTTGGTGAAGTGAGTGACATATTCATGTACCTGAAGCTATTTGTAAAGACTAGTTTCAGATATTCAAGGGCATTATTTACTGATCGAGACAATCCAATTCTATCAGTAATGGATATAAAGTACTTGTTAAATAGATTTGCCACACTATGTCCATCGGTTATTAATGTGTCATCTACCCTTAATGCTATTTGCTCCTGTTCCTTTCTGGTTCTACCAGTCTACTCTTTCACTATATCCCATATTGTTTTTATTTTGTTCCCTGACATTGCTATCTTCTTCTCATAGTGCATTTGTTTAGATGCCTGAATTACTTTTTTTAATATTTTACAGTTTTCTTTGTATTTAGGTAAATCATCAGCATTGGAGCTATTCTTGGTCGACAGATACATTTTCCTTTTTGTCTTACAGGAAATCTTTATTCCTTGTGTAATTCATGGTTTTATTATAGACGTCTGTTTAATTTGAGTAACTTTTAGAGGTAAACAGTTTTAAAACATGGTACTGACATTGTTCATGAATGTGTTATATTTTTCATTCACGTCATGAGCACTATAAACATCTTTCCAGTTCATATCGTTGAGCAGTTTTCTAAAACACTCAATTTTTGGTTGATTGACTACTCTCCTGTACTCAGATTTAGCATTATTGATAATCTGCTTAGAATTTACATCTAAAACAAGGAGCTGCATGTCATGATCTGATAGTCCATTTATTACAAGTTTTATGATACGATTTAGTTCCTTTGATTTGTCTATAAAAATGTTATCAATGGCTGTCCTTGAGGATTTAGTGATCCTAGTTGGAAAGTTTACAGTGTGAGTTAGATTGAAAGACAACATTACTAACTGCAGTAAATGTTTACTGGAAGATTGCATTAGAAAAACTGTATTATAGTAACCAGCAATCAAAATTTCTTTGTTTCTTCCTGTTAAGTAACCCAATAGATCTTCTAGATGATTTATGAATAGATTATAATTCCCTGCAGGTGCTCGGTAAATAGTTGGTATTATATAGGATCTGTTATGGAACTCTACTTCTGTTGCACATGCTTCTAGATGCTGCTCTAAACAGAATTTATTAATGTCAATGTTCTTGAATTTATGGCAGTTTTTAATAAATGTGGCAACTCCTCTTCCATCCATATCTACTCTGCAGAAGCAGGAAGCTAGCTTAAATCCTGAAATGTCTGACATATCTATACCAGTGGTCACTTGATGTTCAGAGAGGCAGATAATGTCAATTTGGTTAGATGAATTCATTTCATCAATACAAATGAGTAGTTCATCAACTTTATTTCCGAGTCCCGGAATGTTCTGATGTAACAAAGATAACTGACACTGCATACTAATGGTATTATAACTGCTTTGGCGAAGATGAACTGACAGTTTCTGATTACTTTCTGTTAAACATTGTTTAAATGGAGGCTGTATGCTAAAATCTGACTCCTGTTCATCTGTTTTCTCAAACTGAGTGTAACTGCCAATCTCTCTTAAAACTCGTTTTCTTTCCCCCTTCCCTATCCTAAAAAAGGCATCTCTCTTACACCTGTGACCACTGGTATTTTACCACTTGTGACCGTGTTCCCCCTTAAGTTTACTGCAATCGACCCAGACAATTTTCCCTTTCCTTTCCTATTGAGGTGAAGGTCATGCCTAGTGTAGTCCCACCTATCGATATCATCCACGGGAATCAAACCAATATGCCACTCCAACTCCAAGTTCACCCTCCCGACGGAAGAGTTCAAATGAGGCCGATCATGGCGTCTCAACACAGACACAAATCCCACACTCGTATGCTTCGTTGATGATGCTATTTTCACCAGGTCACTCTCTATGGAATATTCAGAGTCTCTGTCAATGCTATTTCCCGGACAACCCACTATAACCACGGCATCCTCCTTTGTAAAATGCTTGCATAAAGAACCTACATTCTCTGTTACCTGACCCAGATCTGCACTAGGCAAGCCGGCCGGAGTGGCCGAACGGTTCTAGGCGCTGCAGTCGGGAACCGCGCGACCGCTACGGTCGAAAGTTCGAATCCTGCCTCAGGCATGGATGTGCGTGATGTCCTTAGGTTAGTTAGGTTTAACTAGTTCTAAGTTCTAGGGGACTGATGACCTCAGAAGTTAAGTCCCATAGTGCTCAGAGCCATTTTAACCTTTTGCACTAGGCAAACAGCGTTCTCACCTGAAGAAGTCGACTAGATACCCCTGAAATAATGTGTCTAGATGACTGTATGATTCCTCTGCATACCCAACAAGAATAACACCAGTTAATACACTGGGGAAATCTACTTAGTCACATTTTTCTCAAATTAATTAATTATTGAAAACTGAATGAAGAGATACGCAGCGTTGTTGTTGAAACTAGCATTTACGAAAATCGCAATAAAAAAATTCGTCCATCGAAAACCTTCACGAGAAATTTCCATTATTCACAACACTTTTTCTTTGAGGCTCTTTATAAGCAAAGTACTCGTGCTAATTTGAGAACTGAACCTGTTTTAACGATAAGAAATGACAATTTTAAAACAACAGTGACGTGAACTTCTCGCTAGGGCCCTCTGCAGGTCGTTTGCAAAAACTCATAAGGGGTGACACTCACTCTGGTCTTTCGGACAGTGGCTCTGAAATCATGTCACATCAAGAAATTTCGCCAACACAACGGTATGATCACCTCACAACACCACAGTTCGTTTCACAAAGCAACGTTCCTGCGTCGCGGGCAGATGAAGATTAAGGTGGTCACACTCCATGATCTGTTGTTAACATCCTATGCACATTATACAGACTGGGATTTGGCTGCCAGTTGTGATGAATTGGAGCGAAAGTAATGTTATCGACTCGTAACCGCTTTAGCGTATAAGCAAAACCCTAAGGTAGCTAAGATTTTGTGAGTAATTCCTGATCCATTCTCCTTCTCTTATACTACACACATGATTTGCCTATGACTAAACGCTAGCAATTGCTTTTGGCTCTGCAAGAGCAAACTGAGTGTGGACCTCCACATTTTAGAACACCTGGTTCGGTTCTTTAGTGCTTGCTGACATGTCGTCTGAGGAGACAGACTAATGTACTCCTACCTCAATGTAACATCCCACCTGACCTACCCATACAAGTGCGCGGCTGACCCTCTGCTACAAAGAAAACCTGTGAGCCATTCACTCCATGTAAACAGCGCTCCATTTTAACAACTCCCTACCTTCTAACCCTTCCATAGAAGACATAATTACTTTCATTACAACTGTCCTTCAAAATATCTGTATCATTCATAAAGTCAGACTGGCAGCTCGTTCCACATTTCACGTGAATGACACCACCACATACTGCCAGAACTACTCCCAGTTCACATTCTTGATCCCGCCCCAACCATACCACGAGTAGCTTGTCTAATCCTACTGCAACAAATGTCGGTCACTAACATAATCAATCACTCAGAATAAATCCCTCAATTTCTTACCTAAACTCCCTGTCTGTGTTCCATTTTCCCTAATACGACGATAGATAGTGCTACACTCTCGTACATCTTGTGAAGGTTTGCGTATTCTTACAAACGTATGTTATGCATCTTGTACAATTCACTGCGAAAGGCATTGTTATTATACAATGCTGACCTTTCATCTTATGCTTTAAAATGAAGGTGCAGTATAGCATTATCTGTTGGGAGTGTAATGGCAGAAAGTAATTCACAGTTCTTTACAGTATTCACATTGCCCAACGCAGTGCTGAGAGAACCACTGCTTACCCTGAGGTTCTCCGCAACAGACTTTTCTCTGCATGCGTACTGCGTGTTAACGGTCATCCCCCAACTGTAAATCCCAGAGTGCTACAGATGCTCCACATTACCTCAGGAGTATATCCACTGAGTAAAAAGTTTCAGCTGACGAGACACTCCTGTTGGAATACTTCTTCAGTATAAATATTTTGGGACCTCTGTTGTTCCATCTGGAAACGCATATATCAGTGTAGACTGTGTGAAAATTGTTGTACATCTTCGAAGTGTTCCTAGCAGCTGCTAGTGGGGCGCGTATCATGTGAAACGAACAGAACGATGCTGTTTTAAACAGGACGTGTATTCCACATGATTCCTCACGCTGTCAGCTGACCTTTCCGTCTATACTTTATAACATGTTTAATGAAAGGCGAAAGTGAGGCAATTTGTTTATAGCTAAATAACGAACTAATAGCTGAGAGCTCTTTAAACTACACGTTTTTTTATGTTCAGATGACTTTGTTCAAAAAACTACAATACATTTGTAATGTGATTTCATTCAGTAACCAAGATTTATATGAAATATAATCTTCTCTTAGTTTTGCGTAATGTTTCGATGCCAGTTTCAAACCAGGGCTTAAGATCATTTAATCTAATGGTGTGAGGTAATTACTAAAAACGTTTTAAAGTAGACGGGGTTAAATTATGGGATATTTCGTACTTTTAATTTACAGGAGGTGTGGTGTGTATATCGAATCAGTCCATATTCCACAAGCAGGTCTTGAATTCCTCGGTTCTCTTCCTACTTATTACTCTTGTGGTTTTCCACTTTTTTTCAGCAGTTGATCATCATGGTTTGACATACAATTTATTGCAGAACTTATATCATCTTTTTGGATATATCTGTAATAATGTTACCAGCAGCAATGCTGCTGGTTCCTATTAAATTGTTTGAAAATTACGCGAGGAGAGCTAGGTTACAAGAAATTGTGAGTGACTCAAATCTCCAGTAGTATTGCTTCATCGTGTATAGAAATTCAAAAAGTTGTTTCGTGAATAGCTCATAATTACCAGTTAGAGAAATGTTTGCAATGTTTGTCATTATTATATGCTAACCTGGCAGGAGTTTGCTTAGCCCAAGTAAATGAAGATCTGTAAATATAAAATCTAAAGTGACTAAGGAGCAAGCTAGGTAATCCAAAAAGTTGTGAAGTGAAATGTGTTGTTCAGTGATAAATTCGAAATAACTTACAATAAAAAACAATAACTGACGTGAAAGAAAAGGCTTCACAAGACTTGTTATCACACAGTATGGCGACGTGAAGACAACATACTTTCAGGCATTAAATGGGGTTTGTATCCTGATTTTTATTGAAATATTGTAACCCTGCACTTGAAGCAAATTTATACCACTTGTTAGGTTGCAAAAATCAATAAAAGATATTCTTCGTTGTAAAATCATAAATAATCATTTTTAATTATAGCGCTTGGACGTAACATGATTTCAACAATTCTATGAACTTTAAAAGAAAATATAATTATACCAAGAAGTCTTAGAATGTCAGTTTGTGCAAGGGTTTATAGTTTTGCCGGTTGCGCGCACTACTTTTTCACTGCACTCGAAACTGTGCAGACAATAGCTGGGGAAAGATGGTAGAAATCACAAATTAAAAGAGGACCTCTCATCCCAATGCAACAATTACTTCTGTTTATTTCTTACTGCATCATTACTCGTAACGATGGAGTTGGTATTTTTTCTAAATGAGTCACAAAAACAAGATCGCAAATCGATATAAGACTTTAGTCTTCTGAAACGCAGCATTTGAGCGCCCAGAACCCCTTCCACAGATGGAAAAAGAACTATGCCATATTCACGACACTGGCATATCGTTAATCTGCAGTCAACCTGACCTGCTGTAAAATTAAATATTAGTTTTTCAACGTTTGTCATACCAGACAGCTAATATGAACTACGTACGAGGTTCTGCCAGTGACGGTTTCCTGCGCAACATCATCATATTGGAATTTATGCGGTTCTGTACTCAACACAACTGTACGAAGTCGGAAAGGAAGAGACGACCAGTTTTGCACATTTTACGTCGCCTGAAAGCATAATTTCCCGTTAGTGTTACCACCCCACAGTCTTTGCCCACTCTTGCGATGAATATGTTTTAAAATTTTTATGAATGTTGCGATCGTAGCTATAATAAAGTATCGGGAACTACTAGCGGGCGTTTGCTTGGACACGTACTGTGATTGTGAACTTAAGATTGATGAGGGTCATTTCATCTGTCACTTGCGACAATGCGACGACATGAGAATTCCACGATGTGCATTGTACCAGTACGGCAGTGTGTATCTGAATGCCAGTATAGAATGCACTGATGAGCCAAAATATTGTGACGCCTATTTAAAAGATTGTTGGCCCACTTCTGGAACGTAATTCAGCAGTGATTCTGCATGTTAAGGATTCGACAAGTACTTGATAGGTGTCCAAAGGTTTATGGCAGCAGATGCCTAGGCACAGGTCACACACTTCCCGCAATTTACAGGCGGTTGGTTTGTGCGCGCGGAACTGGAGTTCGATAGTGTCACAGTTGGGTTTCATCGGATTCACATAAGTTGAATTTGGTGGTCCAGACATCAGCGTGAGTTCACTATCATGCTCCTCAAACCACTGCAGCACAATGCTGGTCTTGTGACACGGACAATTACACTACTGGCCATTAAAATTGCTACACCACGAAGATGACGTGCTACAGACGCGAAATTTAACCGACGGGAAGAAGATGCTGCGATATGCAAATGATTAGCTTTTCAGAGCATTCACACAAGTTTGGCGCCGTTGGCGACTTCTACAACGTGCTGACGTGAGGAAAGTTTCCAACCGATTTCTCATACACAAACAGCAGTTGACAGGCGTTGCCTGGTGAAACGTTGCTGTAATGCCTCGTGTAAGGAGGAGAAATGCGTACCATCACGTTTCCAACTTTGATAAATGTCGGATTGTAGCCTATTGCGATTGCGGTTTATCGTATCGCGACAATGCTGCTCGCGTTGGTCGAGATCAAAAATGGCTCTGAGCACTATGCGACTTAACTTCTGAGGTCATCAGTCGCCTAGAACTTAGAACTTATTAAACCTAACTAACCTAAGGACATCACACACTTCCATGCCCGAGGCAGGATTCGAACCTGCGACCGTAGCAGTCCCGCGGTTCCGGACTGAGCGCCTAGAACCGCTAGACCACCGCGGCCGGCTGGTCGAGATCCAATGACTGTTAGCAGAATATGGAATCGGTGGATTCAGGAGGGTAATACGGAACGCCGTGCTGGATCCCAACGGCCTCGTATCACTAGCAGTCGAGATGACAGGCATCTTATCCGCATGGCTGTAACGGATCGTGGAGCCACGTCTCGATCCCTGAGCCAACAGATGGGGACGTTTGCAAGACAACAACCATCTGCACGAACAGTTGGATGACATTTGCAGCAGCATGGACTATCAGCTCGGAGACCATGGCTGTGGTTACCCTTGACGCTGCATCACAGACAGGAACGCCTGTGACGGTGTACTCAACGACGAACCTGGGTGCACGAATGGCAAAACGTCATTTTTTCGAATGAATCCAGGTTCTATTTACAGCATCTTGATGGTCGCGTCCGTGTTTGGCGACATCGCGGTGAACGCACATCGGAAGCGTGTATTCGTCATCGCCATACTGGCGTATCACCCGGCGTGATGGTATGGAGTGCCATTGGTTACAAGTATCGGTCACCTCTTGTTCGTATTGAGGGCACTTTGAACAGTGGACATTACGTTTCAGATGTATTACGACCCATGGCTCTACCCTTCATTCGATGCCTGCGGAGCTCTACATTTCAGCAGGATAATGCACGACCGCGTGTTGCAAGTTCTGTACGGGCCCTTCTGGATACGGAAAATGTTCGACTGCTGCCCTGGACAGCACATTCTCCAGATCTCTCACCAATTGAAAACGTCTGGTGAATGGTGGCCGAGCAACTGGCTCGTCACAATACGCCAATCACTACTCCTGACGGACTGTGGTGTCGTGTTGAAGCTGCATAGGCAGCTGTACCTGTACACGCCATCCAAGCTCTGTTTGACTCAATGCCCAGGCGTATCAAGGCCGTTATTACGGCCAGAGGTGGTTGTTCTGGGTACTAATTTCGCAGGATCTATGCACCCAAACTGCGTGAAAATGTAATCACATGTCAGTTCTAGTATAATATGTTTGTCCAGTGAATACCCGTTTATCATCTCCATTTCTTCTTGGTGTAGCAATTTTAATGGGCAGTATTGTATCATGCTGGAAGATGCTGTCGCTACTGGGGAAGACATCAACCGTAAGGGGCTACAGGTAGTATCTGATAATGTTCACGTAGCCCTCAGCCGTCATGGCGCCTTCGATTACAACAGTAGGTCCCAAAGAAGCCCAGGTGAATGTACCCCATAACATATTGCTGCTCCCATTGGCCTGCGTCCGTGACTCGCTGCTGCATGACTCTAAGAGCCATTCTCCTGGATGAGGGCGAATCTCGACACGACCATCGACCTGTTTTAACAATAAACAGGATTAATCCGACCAGGAGACATAATTCCACTGGTCCGCAGTCCAGTCTCGATGAGCCCTCTTTTTTTTTTGGTCATCAGTCTACTGACTGGTTTGATGCGGCCCGCCACGAATTCCTTTCCTGTGCTAATCTCTTCATCTCAGAGTAGCACTTACAGCCTACGTCCTCAATTATTTGCTTGACGTATTCCAATCTCTGTCTTCCTCTACAGTTTTTGCCCTCTACAGCTCCCTCTAGTACCTTGGAAGTCATTCCCTCATTTCTTAGCAGATGTCCTACCATCCTGTCCCTTCTCCTTATCAGTGTTTTCCACATATTCCTTTTCTCTCCGATTCTGCGTAGAACCTCCTCATTCCTTACCTTATCAGTCCACCTAATTTTCAACATTCGTCTGTAGCACCACATCTCAAATGCTTCGATTCTCTTCTGTTCCGGTTTTCCCACAGTCCATGTTTCACTACCACACAATGCTGTACTCCAGGTGTACATCCTCAAAAATTTTTTCCTCAAATTAAGGCCGGTATTTGATATTAGTAGACTTCTCTTGGCCAGAAATGCCTTTTTTGCCGTAGCGAGTCTGCTTTTGATGTCCTCCTTGCTCCGTCCGTCATTGGTTATTTTACTGCCTAGGTAGCAGAATTCCTTAACTTCATTGACTTTGTGACCATCAATCTTGATGTTAAGTTTCTCGCTGTTCTCATTTCTACTACTTCTCATTACCTTCGTCTTTCTCCGATTTACTCTCAAACCATACTGTGTACTCATTAGACTGTTCATTCCGTTCAGCAGATCATTTAATTCTTCTTCGCTTTCACTTAGGATAGCAATGTCATCAGCGAATCGTATCATTGATATCCTTTCACCTTGTATTTTAATTCCACTCCTGAACCTTTCTTTTATTTCCATCATTGCTTCCTCGATGTACAGATTGAAGAGTAGGGGCGAAAGGCTACAGCCTTGTCTTACACCCTTCTTAATACGAGCACTTCGTTCTTGATCGTCCACTCTTATTATTCCCTCTTGGTTGTTGTACATATTGTATATGACCCGTCTCTCCCTATAGCTTACCCCTACTTTTTTCAGAATCTCGAACAGCTTGCACCATTTTATATTGCCGAACGCTTTTTCAAGGTCGACAAATCCTATGAAAGTGTCTTGATTTTTCTTTAGCCTTGATTCCATTATTAGCCGTAACGTCAGAATTGCCTCTCTCGTCCCTTTACTTTTCCTAAAGCCAAACTGATCGTCACCTAGCGCATTCTCAATTTTCTTTTCCATTATTCTGTATATTATTCTTGTAAGCAGCTTCGATGCATGAGCTGTTAAGCTGATTGTGCGATAATTCTCGCACTTGTCAGCTCTTGCCGTCTTCGGAATTGTGTGGATGATGCTTTTCCGAAAGTCAGATGGTATGTCGGCAGACTCATATATTCTACACACCAACGTGAATAGTCGTTTTGTTGCCACTTCCCCCAATGATTTTAGAAATTCTGATGGAATGTTATCTATCCCTTCTGCCTTATTTGACCGTAAGTGCTCTAAAGCTCTTTTAAATTCCGATTCTAATACTGGATCCCGTATCTCTTCTAAATCGACTCCTGTTTCTTCTTCTATCACATCAGACAAATCTTCACCCTCATAGAGGCTTTCAACGTATTCTTTCCACCTATCTGCTCTCTCCTCTGCTTTTAACTGTGGGATTCCCGTTGCACTCTTAATGTTGCCACAGTTGGTTTTAATGTCACCAAAGGTTGTTTTGACTTTCCTGTATGCTGAGTCTGTCCTTCCGACAATCATATCTTTTTCGATGTCTTCACATTTTTCCTGCAGCCATTTAGTCTTAGCTTCCCTGCACTTCCTATTTATTTCATTCCTCAGCGACTTGTATTTCTGTATTCCTGATTTTCCCGGAACATGTTTGTACTTCCTCCTTTCATCAATCAACTGAAGTATTTCTTCTGTTACCCATGGTTTCCTCGCAGCTACCTTCTTTGTACCTATGTTTTCCTTCCCAACTTCTGTGATGGCCCTTTTTAGAGATGTCCATTCCTCTTCAACTGTACTGCCTACTGCGCTATTCCTTATTGCTGTATCTATAGCGTTAGAGAACTTCAAACGTATCTCGTCATTCCTTAGTACTTCCGTATCCCACTTCTTTGCGTATTGATTCTTCCTGACTAATGTCTTGAACTTCAGCCTACTCTTCATCACTACTATATTGTGATCTGAGTCTATATCTGCTCCTAGGTATGCCTTACAATCCAGTATCTGATTTCGGAATCTCTGTCTGCCCATGATGTAATCTAATTGAAATCTTCCCGTATCTCCCGGCCTTTTCCAAGTATACCTCCTCCTCTTGTGATTCTTGAACAGGGTATTCGCTATTACTAGCTGAATTTTGTTACAGAACTCAATTAGCCTTTCTCCTCTTTCATTCCTTGTCCCAAGCCCATATTCTCCTGTAACCTTTTCTTCTACTCCTTCCCCTACAACTGCATTCCAGTCGCCCATGACTAT
The DNA here is from genome assembly GCF_021461385.2 of Schistocerca piceifrons. Lineage (NCBI taxonomy): Eukaryota > Metazoa > Arthropoda > Insecta > Orthoptera > Acrididae > Schistocerca > Schistocerca piceifrons. The sequence goes on along the minus strand of NC_060141.1, from coordinate 138,223,604 downwards.
TAGATTTTCGTCCCCCTTTACATACTGCATTGCCCTTTCAATATCTTATACACTTTCTCTATCTGTTCATCTTCAGCTTGCGACGTCGGCATGTGTACCTGAACTATCGTTGTCGGTGTTGGTCTGCTGTCGATTCTGATTAGAACAACCCGGTCACTGAACTGTTCACAGTAACACACCCTCTACCCTACCTTCCTATTCATAACGAATCCTACACCTGTTATACCATTTTCTGCTGCTGTTGATATTATCCGATACTCATCTGACCAGAATTCCTTGTCTTCTTTCCACTTCACTTCACTGACCCCTACTATATCTAGATTCAGTCTTTGCATTTCCCTTTTTAGATTTTCTAGTTTCCCTACCACGTTCAAGCTTCTGACATTCCACGCCCCGAATCGTAGAACGTTATCCTTCTGTTGATTATTCGATCTTTTTCTCATGGTAACCTCCCCCTTGGCAGTCCCCTCCCGGAGATCCGAATGGCGGACTATTCCGGAATCTTTTGCCAATGGAGAGATCATCATGACACTTCTTCAATTACAGGCCACGTGTCCTGTGGATACACGTTACGTGTCTTTAATGCAGTGGTTTCCATTGCCTTCTGCATCCTCATGTCGTTGACCATTGCTGATTCTTCCGCCTTTAGGGGCAATTTCCCACCCCTAGGACAAGAGAGTGCCCTGAACCTCCATCCGCTCCTCCGCCCTCTTTGACAAGGCCGTTGGCAGAATGAGGCTGACTTCTTATGCCGCCAATGCTGATTATTTATCAAAATTTAGGCAGTGGCGGGGATCGAGCCCGGGACCGAAGACGTTTTTGATTATGAATGAAAGACGCTACCCCTAGACCACTGGTACTACTTCACCCCCATGCCCACTGTAATCATAAATGACGATGTTACTGGGTCGAAGTGGGAACATGCAAGGGTCCTCTGCTGCGGAACACCATGTCCAACACCGCGCCCTGAACGGTGAGCTCCGAAACGCTTGTGCTTGCGCCAGCACTGTCATGTATGGACGTCCAACTTCTTGTCGCCTATTTGTGGATTCAGCATTCTTCAACCACTTTCCATAGAAGCTCACGATAGTAGCACGCGAACAGCCCATCAGCTTTGCCGTTTTCGAGATTCTCGCTCCCAGGCACTGGGCCATAGTAGTCTGGCGTTTGTCAACGTCCCTGAAGTCGGTGGATTTCAGCACTTGGGCCACTTACAGTTTCTAGAACGATTCTGCATGCGTCGCTCCACTCACATGCACTCGGTGCCACCAGGCAGCATACATCCTCGCGGTGGGCAGTGATCACAACGTTTTGGTTCATCAGTGTAGGGTTCCAGTACGGGAGGTAAGGGTAAGGTTGATATGAACGACTCATACTGGAACTCTGTGTAAATTTGTTGTGCACGAGTACAAATGGAACAAAAATTAATCAAAATCAACTACACTGCTTCAAAGTTGTCCCGAAGTTCATACACACAGCATTGCCACCGAAGGGGAAGACAATAAACGCCTTTCACATTCTCATCAATGTGCACCATCTGTCGGTGAAATGCCGTGAGGACATTCGCTCTGTTTGGAAAGCGCCTTCCACGCAGCGGTTTCCTCAGTTGTGGGGAGATTGAAGTCGCATGGACTGAGGTATGGTGGGTAGGGTGGGTGGGGGAAGATCGATCTCGTAGCACGGCCAATCTCACACAGAATGTTTCAGGCGCTGGTATCGGGCCATCCTCGCATGAGGTCGCAATCTGTCGGTTGATTTCGGTAATGTTTGTCGCGGGCTTTCCAATGTATTTACTGCGATTACTGTGATGCCACACGTTCACAGGATTCACCATAGTTGTCATGACTTGTGGAACAACGCTCGTATTTCACTGTAACTACTTCTGTTAAACTTTTGCTTTTATACTCTTTTAATCGGATCAACGATTTGACCAAATACTCTTTATCAAACAAAATTTTTTAGGAGGGCGTGCCGAAATGTAATACTTCCGAACTTTCTATGTGAAAACTCTTAAAGCATTTTAAATAAAACAAACTTTATTATAATTTTACATATTTATTCTTCACGTCTACATATTTTCAGACCTCTGCCGCTAGAGGGTTCCCAAATGGAGCATGTAACTTGGTATGGAAAAGCCTTGTGGCTACGGCCTCCCGTCGGGTAGACCGTTCGCTTGGTGCAAGTCTTAAGAGTTGACGACACTGCGGCGACTGGCGCGTCGATGGGGATGAAATGATGATGATAAGGACGACACAACAACCAGCCCCTGAGCGGAGAAAATCTCCGACCCAGCCGGGAATCGAACCCGGGCAGTTAGGTATGATATTCCGTCGAGCTGACCACTCAGCTACCAGAGGAGGACGTCTAACATGGTGATGTGTAACGTAACTACGTCAGTGCGTGAGAAACAGCGTGATGTAATCGAATTTCCAATTAGACCACAGACGAGCGCTGCGACATCTGCAACAGTTTGACGCCCTGGGCCCCCTGTCACATCGATCAAACGATCATCCTCCATACCGTCCCCCCCCTCCCCCCCCCCTCCCCGCATGAACCATGGACCTTGCCGTTGGTGGGGAGGCTTGCGTGCCTCAGTTATAAAGATGGCCATACCGTAGGTGCAACCACAACGGAGGGGTATCTGTTGAGGGGCCAGACAAACGTGTGGTTCCTGAAGAGGGGCAGCAGCCTTTTCAGTAGTTGCAGGGGCAACAGCCTGGATGATTGACTGATCTGGCCTTGTAACGCTAACCAAAACGGCCTTGCTGTGCTGGTACTGCGAACGGCTGAAAGCAAGGGGAAACTACAGCCGTAATTTTTCCCGAGGGCATGCAGATTTACTGTATGGTTAAATGATGATGGCGTCCTTTTGGGTAAAATACTCCGGAGGTAAAATAGTCCCCCATTCGGATCACCGGGCGGGGACTACTCAGGAGGACGTTGTTATCAGGAGAAAGAAAATTGGCGTTCTACGGATCGGAGGGTGGAATGTCAGATCCCTTAATCCAGCAGGTAGGTTAGAAAATTTAAAACGGGAAATGGATAGGTTAAAGTTAGATATAGTGGGAATTAGTGAAGTTCGGTGGTAGGAGGAACAAGACTTTTGGTCAGCTGAATACAGGGTTATAAATACAAAATAAAATAGAGGTAATGCAGGAGTAGGTTTAATAATGAATAAAAAAATAGGTGTGCGGGTAAGCTACTACAAACAGCATAGCAAACGCAGTATTGTGGCCAAGATAGACACGAAGCCCACGCCTACTACAGTAGTACAAGTATATATGCCAACTAGCTCTGCAGATGATGAAGAAATTGATGAAATGTATGATGAGATAAAAGAAATTATGCAGATAGGGAAGGGAGACAATAATTTAATAGTCATGGGTGACTGGAATTCGACAGTAGGAAAAGGGAGAGAAGGAAACATAGTAGGTGAATATGGATTGGGGGGAAGAAATGAAAGAGGAAGCCGCCTTGTAGAATTTTGCACAGAGCATAACTTAATCATAGCTAACACTTGGTTCAAGAATCATGAAAGAAGGTTGTATACCTGGAAGAATCCTGGAGATACTAAAAGGTATCAGATAGATTACATAATGGTAAGACAGAGATTTAGGAATCAGGTTTTAAATTGTAAGACATTTCCAGGGGCAGATGTGGACTCTGACCACAATCTATTGGTTATGAACTGCAGATTAAAATTGAAGAAACTGCAAAAAGGTGGAAATTTAAGGAAATGGGACCTGGATAAACTGAAAGAACCAGAGGTTGTACAGAGTTTCAGGGAGAACATAAGGGAACAATTGACAGGAATGGGGGAAAGAAGTACAGTAGAAGAAGAATGGACAGCTCTGAGGGATGAAGTAGTGAAGGCAGCAGAGGATCAAGTAGGTAAAAAGACGAGGGATAATAGAAATCTTTGGGTAACAGAAGAAATATTGAATTTAACTGATGAAAGGAGAAAATATGAAAATGCAGTAAATGAAGCAGGCAAAAAGAAATACAAACGTCTCAAAAATGAGATCGACAGGAAATGCAAAATGGCTAAGCAGGGATGGGTAGAGGACAAATGTAAGGATGTAGAGGCTTATCTCACTAGGGGTGAGATAGATACAGCCTACAGGAAAATTAAAGAGACCTTTGGAGAAAATAGAACCACTTGTATGAATATCAAGAGCTCAGATGGAAACCCGGTTCTAACCAAAGAAGGGTATACAGAAAGATGGAAGGAGTATATGGAGGGTCTATACAAGGGCGATGTACTTCAGGACAATATTATAGAAATGGAAGAGAATGTAGATGAAGAGGAAATGGGAGATACGATACTGCGTGAAGAGTCTGACAGAGCACTGAAAGACCTGAGCCGAAACCAGGCCCTGGGAGTAGACAACATTCCATTAGAACTACTGACGGCCTTTGGAGAGCCAGTCCTGACAAAACTCTACCATCTGTGAGCAAGATGTTTGAGACAGGCGAAGTACCCTCAGACTTCAAGAAGAATATAATAATTCCAATCCCAAAGGAAGCAGCTGTTGACAGATTTGAAAATTACCGAAATATCAGTTTAATAAGTCACAGCTGCAAAATACTAACACGAATTCTTTACAGACGAATGGAAGTACTGGTAGAAGCCGACATCGGGGAAGATCAGTTTGGATTGGAACACGTGAGGCAATACTGACCTTACGACTTATCTTAGAAGAAAGATTAAGGAAAGGCAAACCTACGTTTCTAGCATTTGTAGACTTAGAGAAAGCTTTTGACAATGTTGACTGGAACACTCTCTTTCCAATTCTAAAGGTGGCAGGGGTAAAATACAGGCAGCGAAAGGCTATTTACAATGTGTACAGAAACCAGATGGCAGTTATAAGAGTCGAGGGGCGTGAAAGGGAAGCAGTGGTTGGGAAGGGAGTGAGACAGGGTTGTAGCCTCTCCCCAATGTTATTCAATCTGTATATTGAGCAAGAAGTAAAAGAAACAAAAGAAAAGTTCGGAGTAGGTATTAAAATCCATGGAGAAGAATTAAAAACTTTGAGGTTCGCCGATGACATTGTAATTCTGTCAGAGACATCAAAGGACTTGGAAGAGCAGTTGAACGGAATGGACAGTGTCTTGAAAGGAGGGTATAAGATGAACATCAACAAAAGCAAAACGAGGATAATGGAATGTAGTCGAATTAAGTCGGGTGATGCTGAGGGAATTATATTAAGAAATGAGAGGCTTAAAGTAGTAAAGGAGTTTTGCTATTTGGGGAGCAAAATAACTGATGATGGTCGAAGTAGAGAGGATATAAAATGTAGACTGGCAATGGCAAGAAAAGCGTTTCTGAAGAAGAGAAGTTTGTTAACATCGAGTATAGATTTAAGTGTCAGGAAGTCGTTTCTGAGGGTGTTTGTATGGAGTGTAGCCATGTATGGAAGTGAAACATGGGCGATAAACAGTTTGGACAGGAAGAGAATTGAAGCTTTCGAAATGTGGTGCTACAGAAGAATGCTGAAGATTAGATGGGTAGATCACATAACTAATGAGGAGGTATTGAATAGAATTGGGGAGAAGAGGAGTTTGTGGCACAACTTGACGAGAAGAAGAGACCGGTTGGTAGGACATGTTCTGAGGCATCAAGGGATCAAAAATTTAGCATTGGAGGGCAGCGTGGAGGGTAAAAATCGTAGAGGGAGACCAAGAGATGAATACACTAAGCAGATTCAGAAGGATGTAGGTTGCAGTAGGTACTGGGAGATGAAGGAACTTGCACAGGAGAGGGTAGCATGGAGAGCTGCATCAAACCAGTCTCAGGACTGAAGACCACAACAACAACAACCGTCCCGACTTGGCCCAATCCGACATTCGTGTGTTTTCAAAGCTTAAAGAACGCCTTGGAGGAAGCTGTAAGTAGAGCTGAGGTTGTGGCTCTGTCAACGAAGTCAAACATTCTCCAGTGACGGTATAAACAAACTGGTCTCTCGTTGGGAGAAACGTGTTCGTCGCTAGGTGTCTACGTTGTGAAATAATTATCTAGACATGAAGAATAAAGATTTAGAATGTTAATAACTTTCGTCCTATTTAAAATTCGTTAAAAAATTTGGAGGCATTACTTTTCAGCACGCCCTCGTACATTTTTCATCTCACTTCATTTAATTTGTGTTTTTATTAGCCTGCCATTCAGCATAATTACATATGTATTTTGGATAAATGGCAGCATCGGTCGCAAATACTGAAATCTTTTATTTCACAGAGCGATTTCGGTCGTTCTGTGACCATCTTCAGTGCAAATTATTCAAATCTTGTATTTCGTAACAGCGCAACATTTTCTATGAGGTGTAGCTTGAACTGTGATGATTACTTCCAACAGATACGTTTACTCTACGTTGGATCGGCAACAGCTAAGGTTACAAGATAGACTCATCTGTAAATATAAAAATTACTGTAAGAAGTAAAAGTGTAGATATCTGTTGGAAGTAATTACACCTCATGGAAAATGTTGTGCTAATGTGACATGGGCCTACAAGGTTCGAATAATTTATGCTGAAGATGGTCACAAAGTGACCGAAATCGATCTGTGAAATAAAGGATTTAAGTATTTACGACCGAAGGTGCCATTTATCCATAATGTAGTGACAATTATACTGTCGTGTTGCAAACGGTTCCCAGTGGAATTAGATACCAAGTAATTACCTGTGGCTGGATAAGTAGTATTTTCTGATAATTACAATGAAATGAATACCCTTAGCTGTATACAGGCGTTGATATAAGTCAACGGGGACAGTTGAAAAATGTGTGCCCCGACCTGGACTCGAACCCGGGCTCTCTTGCTTACATGGCAGACGCTCTGTGCAGCTGAGCCACCGAGGACACAGAGGATAGTGCGACTGCAAGGACTTATCTCTGTCACTCCTCCGGTGAGACCCACATTCCCAACTTATTGTCTCGCACTATATTCATAGTGCCCCTGCCCATTATACTCATTACTCGCGACTTTTTGCCAATTTACGTAAGAGTTCGGGCACTGTTTGTGCATCTGCACAGAAGAGGAATGTGAAATGGCCGGTGAGCCTTAACTATATATATGAAGACGGTACCTGTTCCTTCGGACATGTCCGAAAGAACAGATACCATCTTCATATATATTCATATAAATTTTCTGATAAACTTATGATGCATGTTTTCCTCAATACTTCACTTTATCTACATCTTAGCTGGCTAAATGGCTAATAAGGGTCGAGTTCAAATAAAATTAAGATTATCAAGTATGAATAAGTTGTACCATTGCAGTATTTTCGTCTGCATAAGTTTTTCAATCTCGATCTGGGCTTCGATACATTCAACGAATATGAGAGCAAGAGTTCTGCATTCACAGCTAATGATTACCACTTGCTTCAAGGAGGCCATGTGACGGTATGTGCTAATGGTGGAGAAAGCTGGTTCAACGAACTCTGGCCGGCCCATGGCCCTACGAAGTACAGCCGGCTCGGAATAATTAGCAGAGGGGCGAGCATGCCGTGTAGAGCGGTTCTCAGCCCACCACCCGGACCAGAGCTCGTAACTCGCGGCACAGGTGGTAGCTATGGGCGAACAGTTCTGCAGCAATAGCTCACATAGGCCAGTAACGCTGCAGCGCTCTACCCTCCGCTTCATTTTAAAGGTTAAACAGGAAACCTCCTTTTATTAGGTGCTTAATAACGCCGCCGTGTTTCTGAATAATAATATCTGTGCTCTTATGCTAATTTCCAGAACAGAATTTCATGTACCTACGCTGATCTACAGCTTGTCTGCGCCAAAGTGTTGTTTCATTGCCAGCGGTTCACGTGAGTAGAGATGAAACTCTGGGGGTGTCACACAAATAATTATTCTCCACACAGACGTGGTTATTTACTATGAAAAGAGGGTAACGAGAAAAGTTCTCAACCTTGTACAGAGATGGCATCGATATCAATTATATTTTGTTTTTATTATGTTTTTAGAAGACGAATGGACAGTAACATAATTGTTTTTTCAACTTAGTTGCGGAATATTATTGCTTGTGTAGCTTTTTACGAAGGCTATTCGGAAAGTGAAGTCCGATCGGTCGCGAAATGGAAACCACTATAAAATCAAAAATGTTTTACTTTCAATAGTCAGCTGCTCCTTGCAGCAACTTCTCTACGTAGTTGCTGCTCCGCCTTAGACACCTGCCAACTTCCCAGTACTTTCATCATAGAAGGCAGCTGTCTACTCGTTTCACCCGTTCTTTATGCTGTGCTAAAATGTTTTCATAGCCAGCGGTTCATGTGAGCAGAGATGAAACTCTGGGGGCAACAATTACGTGCTGTATAGTTGGCGATAAAAAAAAAAAACTATCCATCGAAAACGCTGCAAGAGTATCTCCATCGGCCCTGCAGACTGCAGCTGAGAATGGTCACAAAGAAGGAAACGCACGAGAGTTATGTCATGTGGGCTGCATGACATCAGCCGAAATCTGTCACCAGGCAATGATACTTGGTGTGAGACACTAATTTCTAGGAATCTTCGGGTGCTCGCTGTACGCTCAGAACCAAAAAAAGAGCGACATGACCCTATTGATGGGCATACAAGAGACACTGCCCAACACATCTGAGTAAATCTTCTTCGGGTTTCTCTGCGTTTTCCATTTTGCGCCTGATCGGACCTTACTTTGCGAATAAACCTTGTATACTAGCAAGGTGTGAGTTTTGTTTCAAATGGGTAAACTAGAATACGAAGACAACATAAGGTTGTTTTGGACAGTGATTAAAATTTGCAAGCAGTGGCTTTCAGATGTATCAGCACTTCTCTTAGAGATAATGTCGTAATTCATTGTGGCCTCGAAAGACTTACAAGAATAGTTATCTAAACATTTGAAGGATACTGCCGATCTCACATCTTTTTGCGAGCCGTTTTTGAGACCGGTTGTCATTACAGCTGAAAGCGCCCCATGTGGAGATGGAACGGATTCATCTCCAGTGTAAGCCCAGTTTAAAAGAAAAATACTTTTATGTTAGAACTGTCCAGGAAGTTTACATTGTTTTCTTCAGGAAGGGTTTCCACATTTACATAATGAGATCGCAAAGGTGGAACAGTATTTCGAGCAACAAACGTATGTTAAAGGCTTTTTCGATTATGAAACTAAATTAGTCAGAAGTGAAATTGTCTGCATATATCTGTATGCTAACTGAAACTTCCTGGCAGATTAAAACTGTGTGCCCCGACCGAGACTCGAACTCGGGACCTTTGCCTTTCGCGGGCAAGTGCTCTGGCAGAAGTAAAGCTGTGAGGAGCGGGCGTCAGTCGTGCTTCGGTAGCTCAGATGGAAGAGCACTTGCCCGCGAAAGGCAAAGGTCCCGAGTTCGAGTCTCGATCGGGCACACAGTTTTAATCTGCCAGGAGGTTTCATAACAGCGCACACTCCACTGCAGAGTTTAAAATCTCATTCTGTATGCTAACTGTTTGTACAAATAAAAATTATATTACGTTTTCAGTGTGCGAAACATAATTAAATAAAAGTGAAAATGGTTTTACTTGTGATCTGTGTGGTTGAGGAATGTAAAATATAAATCCAAGTCATATTCAGAGAGACTGCGCTGCCATTCAAATGCGGTACATTCACAGTTTCTCTTCTTCTCCCTCCCCATGCTCGGACAGCGTGCCCTGGCAATGCAGGAAACGTGCAGCCAGGCTGAGTGCTATGGCACTCATTCGAATTTTTGGCGGGCACTGGTTTGGGCAGTCTGATTCTCCAACTCAGGTACAGCAAACAATGTCCAATTAGCTCTCCATCCCTCTTCTGAATCATGAAGTGTAAGTTGGTGGAGTTTGGTGAAATCCTATGTGTGCTGAATTTATACTTGGTAAGATTCTTATTGATTGGGGAGTTCCTAGAAACTTACCTGTTGCATATCTTATTCCATTTTAGGTCTACTGCGTGTTGTCTAACGCATGATAGTGCTATACTAAGTAATATTTGAAGCCAGGAAACTGATGTTGACTAAAGCACGCCAATGACAACATACGACTTTCAGCAGGATCTCAATCTTATTGACATCAAGTGCAGTTTCTGACAAACGAATACATAATAATTTACAAACGAAACGGTATGGATCACGTTTTTTTTTATTGAACTGTAACCACCTCTTTCAGCATGAATTAGGTCATCTTCAGATCGAATACGAAAATAAAGTAGGACGGTTGCTACTACCGGCATTAGCTGTTGCGCCAAGCTGCACAATAGATCATGTATCTGTATTTAAGGCGTCTGGCTGTACTCCTCAGCTTGTTCCAGCCAGTTTGTTTCTGATTTTCATTATTCGTCTTATTTAAAACGGATTGTCAGAGACTGGAATGAGTCACAAATTTGTTAAATCACTTAAATTATTCAAGGATTCAACATGCTTTGAAGTAAAAAACTCATCATCAGGCTACAGTGGCAGTACAAAAACATTTAATAAAAGTACACATAGGTATGAAAGTTGTTCTGAATAGCCTTGGCATGTGCAGAGAAAGAGAAGGAAAACTTAATATGAGTGAAACTCACTTCCTTTGTTGGCTTGCCCTTCAGTCAAAGAATTTTAAATAATCAATGTCGTTGTTCAAATGAGGTGGCTGTATTCTTGTGGTGCGTTCGTTTGCCTCCATTGCCTCCACCGTCAAGGGTTCTTGTATATTGCTATCCACTCTTCATAAACATGCAAGGGACACTTGAAACACAACATCACAATCAATTCTCTGTGCAGTAGAAACAAGATGGCGGTCAAGACAAAGCTCGTTTCGATTTAATTAATCATCGTATTACAGTCACTTGTATATATTGCTGTCGCATATTTGATGTCGGTAAGAGTCTGTGACAATTTGATGTTAAAAGAGACAGTGTAAAAGTTTTTAACAGTATAGAATTGCTGTTGGTGAAGAAATGTGAGTTCCTGAAATCTGTATTTTCATTTAGGATCTCGTTTTTCTACTTTTATCCATGGATAAATCTTTCGAAGATGTCAATTTTCAAGCTCGACTCTAAGGTACGCAATGCTATCAGATTTTTGTCTTTTGTCCACTGCAATATTATGTCTTGTTCCGTCTATATGCTCCGCTATAGCTGAGTTGTTAACTTTAACAGTCAATATGTTCTTTAATACGAGTTTTAAAATATCTGCCGGGTTTGCCGATGTGGTATTTATTGCAAAGACTTCGAGTTACTTTATAGATTCCTGATTTGCTGTTTCCCAGCTGGTTGTGAGATGATATGCACCAGTTTCTTCCTTATGTTATTGGTGGTGGCAAAAGTGATCCTGATACATATGTTTTTGGATAGGGTCCGCCTTTAGCAAAACACAATTTTGTTTCTTAACCCAAACGTGTTTCAGTGCAGCTGCAGCATCTTCAGTGGGTTTTTATTTTATGGCTGTTAAAGATAAAGAATGTTCTTTACGGTTTGTATACATGTAACTATTCTTTTTTAAATCTTAATTACAGATATTTGAAAAAACATATAATTATGAATTCATACCTTTTTACCACATGGTATGGTTTTCCTGATGTACTGTGTTTCTAAAGTGACTGTTTTGTTACAGAGTTTGTCATCTGCAACCACTTACACCTTAAAGTAGATAAATTGTTTAAGCCAAAATTACGATTCGAAAATTGTTACTTCTTTGCTAAAGGCGGACTCTATCCAAAAACATATGTAGTGTTACAGCAAACGCGGAAAAAAGAGCTTCAACCTCAAGATGATTAGTGATCCTGATATTTGTGTTATCAAAAAGTTTGTGTATTTTGTCTGAAATGACTCCTAAATATTGTATACTTATATACTTAGGTAGTACTGCTAGTGTTAGTAGTTTTATTCATCTGTAGATCACTTTTACAAGTTTACTGGATATGACTTGGTACTGCAATTTAAGAACAACAAAAATAACATAATTCATACATACATCATTTACATACTTACAGGTATAGTTTTGCAAGAGAGGGACACGTAGTCGGCCGTGGCCTTATAGTAGGAACCATCCTGGCATTTGCTTAAAGTAATTTAGGGAAACCACGAAAAACCTAAATCAGGATGGCGAGACGAAGAATGGAGCCTCAATCCTCCCGAATACAAGGCCAGTCTGTTTAAAACAATGCTGTCTCATTCGGTTTGTCCTGAGTAAGCTCTAATGCTTTACAAAGAAGTTATTTAATAATGTAGAAGGCTAGTATCACAATACTCATTCATCTCTCACTCCCAGTCACAGCATACTCTACACACGCTATACACATATTGTTTCATGATTTTACACTACACACACTACCAGCCGATACAGCGATGATGTCCGCTTTCGTGTACCGCAACTTCCGATTTGCTAGATTGAAAAACTGAGTTAGCAACTCTACAACGAGTGAGACATTGAGCTTGGACAGAGGATCAGGAGTTAGTATTATACATTGCATAGCTATGGAAGTACGTTTTTAGAGAGGAAAAGAGCGAATAAACATAGTGTGAAAATATTACGTGAGATGAAAGGTGTTTTATAATCGTTATTATTATTTATTTGTGTTACATTCTTTTGTCAGACGCCTAGTCTGTGTTATCTAAGTTACCCTTCAATGTATAAAATGTGTAGCGATACTTTTTAACTGCCTTTTTAAATACATTTGTTTTGGTAATATCTTTCATCTCCTTGGGCAATTTATTGTATATTATTTATCCAAGGCAGAAAATGCTGTTTTGAGTTTTGTGTTTAGCCTTTCTTGGTGAATGTACGTTGAGTCTAGCTCTTATTCTACCGCGGTAGGAAGAAGTGTTTCTACAGAATAGTGAAGATTTTGCTGGGAATGGGGGCAGTTTCATTTCATTTGCTTTTGCTTCTTATTATGTGATGTATAAGTACATATATTTATACCTACCAACATGATCCTTCGTTAAATACTTTAAGTAAGCCAACAGATTTGTACTCTAGCGGTCTCTGAAAAACTTTACCATCCTTTTGAAACAGTCGCGGTAGAGTAACGAGCGATATGGCTTTACATTTCTCTTGTTATTTCCAAAAGTTTCCTAGCCAGTTGACTGCAAGAAAACATTCTACACTCCTGGAAATGGAAAAAAGAACACATTGACACCGGTGTGTCAGACCCACCATACTTGCTCCGGACACTGCGAGAGGGCTGTACAAGCAATGATCACACGCACGGCACAGCGGACACACCAGGAACCGCGGTGTTGGCCGTCGAATGGCGCTAGCTGCGCAGCATTTGTGCACCGCCGCCGTCAGTGTCAGCCAGTTTGCCATGGCATACGGAGCTCCATCGCAGTCTTTAACACTAGTAGCATGCCGCGACAGCGTGGACGTGAACCGTATGTGCAGTTGACGGACTTTGAGCGAGGGCGTATAGTGGGCATGCGGGAGGCCGGGTGGACGTACCGCCGAATTGCTCAACACGTGGGGCGTGAGGTCTCCACAGTACATCGATGTTGTCGCCAGTGGTCGGCGGAAGGTGCACGTGCCCGTCGACCTGGGACCCGACCGCAGCGACGCACGGATGCACGCCAAGACTGTAGGATCCTACGCAGTGCCGTAGGGGACCGCACCGCCACTTCCCAGCAAATTAGGGACACTGTTGCTCCTGGGGTATCGGCGAGGACCATTCGCAACCGTCTCCATGAAGCTGGGCTACGGTCCCGCACACCGTTAGGCCGTCTTCCGCTCACGCCCCAACATCGTGCAGCCCGCCTCCAGTGGTGTCGCGACAGGCGTGAATGGAGGGACGAATGGAGACGTGTCGTCTTCAGCGATGAGAGTCGCTTCTGCCTTGGTGCCAATGATGGTCGTATGCGTGTTTGGCGCCGTGCAGGTGAGCGCCACAATCAGGACTGCATACGACCGAGGCACACAGGGCCAACACCCGGCATCATGGTGTGGGGAGCGATCTCCTACACTGGCCGTACACCACTGGTGATCGTCGAGGGGACACTGAATAGTGCACGGTACATCCAAACCGTCATCGAACCCATTGTTCTACCATTCCTAGACCGGCAAGGGAACTTGCTGTTCCAACAGGACAATGCACGTCCGCATGTATCCCGTGCCACCCAACGTGCTCTAGAAGGTGTAAGTCAACTACCCTGGCCAGCAAGATCTCCGGATCTGTCCCCCATTGAGCATGTTTGGGACTGGATGAAGCGTCGTCTAACGCGGTCTGCACGTCCAGCGCGAACGCTGGTCCAACTGAGGCGCCAGGTGGAAATGGCATGGCAAGCCGTTCCACAGGACTACATCCAGCATTTCTACGATCGTCTCCATGGGAGAATAGCAGCCTGCATTGCTGCGAAAGGTGGATATACACTGTACTAGTGCCGACATTGTGCATGCTCTGTTGCCTGTGTCTATGTGCCTGTGGTTCTGTCAGTGTGATCATGTGATGTATCTGACCCCAGGAATGTGTCAATAAAGTTTCCCCTTCCTGGGACAATGAATTCACGGTGTTCTTATTTCAATTTCCAGGAGTGTATTTTACTTGCAAGTCGGTACCTGTAGTTCCTGATCCTCCATTCACGTGAGACGTGAGGTAAAGTACGTTCCGAGCAGTTACAGCTGTCAAAAGTTTCGTAAGCATTCTTTATAACTCCAGTCAAACTTTCTCCTTTTCCATACTCGTATATTTGTAGTATCACCTTCTCTCACTGATGCCTGGTGCGCGGCATGAAAAATTCACACCAACGTGGAATAGGAATTTCATGTGGTCGTGTACTGAAAATTCTCTCATAAAACAGCACTACGTTTTACCTGTTTTTACAACATCCCACGCCTGAAAGTCTTGAGGGAACTATGCTGTTGTTTACCTCAAGATGTCCAGTGGACGGTGTTTGTGTCATGACACAGATCTATGACAAGAATTGTCTTAAGCGCTGATAGCGCCAACACAATATCGAGGACAACACCGGTTGACTGATAAGGAGCACATAAGTATCAATTATCTGGTGATTTTTAGTCGCCTCTTAGTGACTTCAGTATTGGACGTAACTATATCTATCAAACAGAAGGTAATATATTTGTAATTTCACCTCTAAAGACTGAGATATAATTTATGCATTTCATTTATTATGCCTGATTTTGGATTTCTGTCTTAACGATTTATTCTCAGACACAACCGCCAAGAAGTTTTACACTGTTACTTATTTCGTCCATGCAACGGCCATCTCCAAATCATAAATTGCTTTTTCAGCATTAAGTCGCTTTGATATCACGCATTGCACTGACCTCATCAGTTAGTTGGACAACGTAGTCCCAACGTATTTCATTTCAGACACAAAATAATTGTAGACATTGGCTGTGAGCAGGCATTGACTGAAATCGAAGGGGAAAGTTGAAAATTTGTGCTGGGGCGATATTCGAACCTGAATCTCCTGCTTACTAGGCAGATGATCTGACCTCTTTCTTTTTTTTTATTTTTACGGTAGTTACATGTACAAAATCTTTAGACTCTTTCAATTTTTTCACAAAAGAGTAGTTATAAGAGAAACAACAAAAGTAAATTCCTCTCCCGGCCTATAACATACGTGATTTCCTTCCTGAAAACATTTCAGAATGTGGAGTCAGATGGTGTGGAGACTTCCGCACTGTCCAGGAACACAGCCGTCTTTTCCGATGCTTGTTTGGTACCGGGCAATTCGGGTAGTTTTTTTGTTTACCCTGGCCAAGAAATAGGCTGCAAATGGGAAAATCGATTGAGATAAGCGACTTTGACACAGGGCAGAATATTATCAAGCAGAGTCTGTGAACGAGTATCTCGGAAATGGCAAAGATGGTGGAATGTTCACGTTCTTTTGTCGTGAGCATCTTCGGAAAGAGGTAGAATGACAGTGAAACTACCACTAGGCGCTGAATGGCTGGACGTCCACAACTGTTCACAGAACTTGGGGTCCGGAGGCTCGTTTGCTCTGTAAAGTAGGATGGATGATGATCTGTGGCTTTTCTGCTGAAAGAGCACAATGCTGGTGCACGAACAAGTGTTTCGGAGCACACCGTTCATCGTATATTGTTGAACATGAAGTTCTGCAACAGCTCACCCCTACGTGTTCACTTGTTGACCCAACGACATCGTCAATTACGATTGCAGTGGGCACGGGATCATCGGGATCCGACTGTCGATCAATGGAAACGTGTCGGCTTTTCGGGTGAATTACGTTTTCGCTACACTGGGTCGATGGTCGTCTCCACAAACGTCGTCATCGAGGAGAACAGCAGCTCGAAACATGCAGCGCGCCACGGACGCAGGCTGGTGGGAGCCTATGATAGTAGTCGAAGACAAACTGATAGCTGCGAACCGCCTGCATCCCTTCATGCCTGATGTCTTCCCCGACGGCGATGTCATCTTTCGGCAGTATAATTGTTCGTGTCTCAGAGCCAGAACCGTGCTACAGTGGTTTGAGGAGCATTACAATGAACTCACGTTGATATCTCTGCGACCAATTTCGTCTGATGGAAATCCTATGGAAGCCATCTGGGTCGCTATAGGGCGCCATCACCGTATACGCAAATCAGCAGCCCGTTATCTACGCGAATTACATGACTTGTACATAGACGTCTAATGCTACATATCTCCACAAAGCTACCAAATAACTGTCGGATCCCTGATATTCTGAATCCGTGATGTATTTCGTTCCAAAGACGGAAAAACAAGATATTAAGCAGGTGGACATAATGTTTGGCTTATCAGTGTACTGGCCGAAAGCTGACTGGAGTATATTCGCTGTCACTCGGGGCGTGGGAAAGATTCTCGCCAAATAGCTGATGTTCGACACCAAGTAAGCGTTAACTAATTCGATATTTTGCAGCTGCCTCAGGACATCGTATGGAGCGCAGGTGGATACAGGCGCAGATGTTGTTTAAGAGGCGTTTGTAGCTGAGAGCGACCGTGCGACGTGTTGTGTTAGTGTACACCACCCTCGCTAACCACATTAACTTGTCCTTCCGGTTGCAAAGGTAACCGACGACCAATTATCATCATTCCAGATTATCGCCTGTTCATTTGTGCACCAGTCGCTTTTCAAAATCTCTCAATTAGGGGTAGAGCCACAGCAATCTCTTCGTTCGAACGTACTGAAAGAACCACATCATCCGCATACGCCCGATTCACAAATTTATCTCCTCACACATTGACGCTTTTTAGCGTTTTGTGGAGCGGCTCAATCGCGAGTGCAAACAGGAGGGGGGCCACCCCTGTCTGACAGAGCATTGTCTGTATTGGTCTTGTCAAACGTACGTACGTAAAGACGATTGACTGCGAGCCGCGAAGAAACCGCATTACTGTCGTGATGAACCTTTGTTGTCTATTCATCCCTGCCATCGGCGAGCGCAGAAAGTCATGGCCGACTGCGTCGAAGGCTTTCTCTAAGTCGACCGCAAGCATCGCACCATGAATTCTGCAGGCTTCTAGGGTGGCTATCAGATCGCGGTAGGCTCATAATGAGAGGGTAGTGCGTTGTCACCGGCTGCAGTCTGGTCTTTTCCCGTCAACACTGCAAGGGCTGATTTTAAACGAAGTGCTAAAAGTCTTGCAAAAAGTTTTTAATTGCTATTGAGAAGTGTCAGTGACCGCAATTGATGCACCGAGTATCCTGAGGATGTCTTCGGAAAGGAGATGATCAGACCTTGCGTAAAAATCGCGAGATACGGTAACTCCTGAAACGACTGTCGCAATATCGGCAATATGGGCAGTCCGTCGAGTCCAGGGAAATTATTCTTGCGACCCTTCGCCAGAGTCGTTGTCACTGCCTCTTCCGTCACATCCGTTTGCATCTTATCAGCAGTCTCGCGGTCCAGTTTGCGCTGTAGTGCCGTGAGCATTTCGTTGAGTGACGCCGCATCTAGAGTCTTCTGCGAATACAAACGGGTGTAGTAATCCGCGAACCCCTTCTTGATCTCTGCCTTAGTTGCTAACAGCTCGTCGTCTTCTGTCCGAAGTGTCATGACGAGTTGCCTGAGTTGCATCTTGGACGGCCTCTTGTAACCACAATATAGTGCCTGGCGGGTGGTTCATACACAATCTCATATCCCTGCTGTACCCCAGTGACTGTACCATCCATATTTTGGCGCATGAGTTGCAACAATTTGGCTTTGACGCGGTTGATTTCTACAAGACGGACCCTTTGCTATTCTTGACTGTGACACATATGACGGAAGACACTAAAGTAAAGTAACACTTTGTCATCGATCTGTTGCATTCTTTCTCGGGAGCAGTTCATCAGTGTCCTCCTCAAAGCCGGTTTGGCGCATTGTATCCACCACAGGAGCATTGACTGATACGCGTGAATGCATTGTGAGCATTTCGTCCAGGTTTCGGCGACTATGCACGACAATCTCGATCCTTCAGAGCGGGTACATTCAGTTTCCACAATCCCTTGCCACGATACGTTGCCTGGAGCGCCTGGGTTACGGTGCAGGTACATGCGAAGTGGCCGGAGTTTCGACTGCTGAAGATTGGTCCGAAGCTCGCTTGACATATGTATGTAGTTCATGTGACTCGCTGACGTAACTGCAAAGTACGTGAAATCCGCCGCGTCCCCATGTAGGCAGGTCCACGTGTCCAGCAAGGCCATGTCGCCTACGACGGTGGATAGTTCTGGCCACGTTTCGTAATTCGGGGTCTAATCAAATGCTTCAAATGGCTCTGAGCACTATGGGACTTAAAATCTATGGTCATCAGTCCCCTAGAACTTAGAACTACTTAAACCTAACTAACCTAAGGACAGCACACAACACCCAGCCATCACGAGGCAGAGAAAATCCCTGACCCCGCCGGGAATTGGGGGTCTAATCGCGTGGTGACAAGTCCTTGAAGTCTCCTCCAAGAATAGCATGATTGTACGTTCCCGATAGAATTCGGAGTGGCCGCGTCTGTTGCTGGAGTCAGATGGGGCGTATAAAATGATGATCCGGACGTCGATGAGCTTAAGCGCTGTTCCTCTCCCCGAAGGTAAAAACTCGACGTCCTTAACTTCGATATCCTCTTTGGTTAGGCTTGGTGTGCCTAGCTCTGAGCGGTACCTAGGTCGATATGAGCGTTATGAGCGCGCAAGGAGTTGAGATCCGCCTCCCTTACCTCCTGTGACAAGGTGATATCGACATCCACTATCAGTAACACATCAGTTAGAAGTTGTAATTTATGCCCACTGCTGATTTTATTGATGTTTATCGTCGCTATTCGATACGCTTGCTGCGGTTCATTCTGCACAACTCCACTGTGCGGCTCAACTCGCCGTTCTCTCTCTCAGATGGGGCTGTTTCACTTGCACCTTCTTGTGTCGTGCTGTTCACCTTTGTTTTCCTCCGCGTCCTGTGTTGCCGTCTGTCTGTGCGTCGTGCCTGCATAGTGGTTGTCATGCTTAACATCATCTGCCTTAATTCACAGAGTTGTGCCCAAGGGTAGCTCGGTGCAAGGTCGGAATTTGTTGATCTCTACAGCCCAGTTTTTCCTGTTGTTGCACCGTACCCACTTCCATGGGCGTCGCACGATAGGCTTCACCGCCATAGTGACCTCGGGTCGTCTCTTGCTGTATGCTGTATGGGTTCCTGTTCTTTTGCACGATTCGTCGTCGGAGTGCTGTGCTGCGATTTTGCTATTTGTTTGGCCTGTTCTCGAGATGAGGGACTGTCTTCTCGGGATCAGGGGGCATGATACGTCGTTTCTTGCGCTTTTTTGCTGGTTCCGAGGCGTGTGTCCTTTCTCCGAATCTGATGTTTCAGACTGTCCCTTAGTTGCTGTTTCTGAATTCTCTTATCACGTCAGCTACCACATCCATCCCTTCCATTTGTATGGGATTAACAAGTGCCGAGAGGCTTGAATTGGGGTGTTTTCCACTGTTCTCGCTGGCCTATTCAATACTGATCCATCCTGCAAAGCTGTCATCTCCCGTGGTTCACTGGTAGGTGCTTGTGCAGCAGAGAGCGGTGATGTAGTTCCTCGCGCTGCTTCGATGTATGTGAGCAGCCATGCTTGAGATTGTTGCAGCTCAAGGCTTCCTCCCACCGGCAATTGCACAATTCGTCTTTGTAGGCACACTGATCATATATGACCTTCTTTGCTACAACCGGAGCATGTCTGAGGTAGTCCCTTATACATAACGATTGCATGGCAGCCACAAATATATGTAAATAAGGTGGACAGATCGATTCTGACTTACGTACTCCATTCGGAACAGGATATGTCTCAAAGCTCATCCAGTTTTCTTCCGTATGGGCGAGGACTGTGGCGTATTGCTGGAATGCCCACGTTACTTGTTGTGCCGTTACCTCAAACGACAGTTCAAAAAAGCGCACCGTTCTTATTACGATTTTTGCTGGCTCCACCAGAACGTTCTCTACATTTCCATCGGAGTGAAGGGACTTATAAGACGATTGAATGAGTTGGTTAATAAGCTTTACGACACTTGCTACTATTGAAAGATGAATGCCAATCATTTCGTGAAGTTACAGTTTGACCTCTCAAAAAACGTTCAAGCGCTTTTGTTTGGGCAAATCTGTTTTCAAACTTGAACTTCACAGTCGTTTTTCCTAGAAAGTTAGCCATGTGATCGTCGTCTGTGTACTCTGAACTCTCCGCTGATTCCTCTACGCTGCTTATCCTGGCTAGGACGTGAACAATACGTCCTCGCCGCACGACCTCTAGAGCCCGACTGACCACTAAGCCAACCAGACACAGTGGTCATTGCAACGGTACGGACTACCCTAGAATGCCTCCCGTCCGGCCCAAATTCTCAACTTATCCACACGCTGCTAATGCAGTGTCCCTTGTCCATCATTCTCATTACTCTTACGGAATCGGATAAATCTTATCTGGTGCGGATCCACATGTTGCCAAGGTTGTTTAGACTACGCTGCAGAAGTTTCTTTGGGAAGCCCTTACACATCTTCCATTCAGTCCCAATTTGTCCCCATGCGATTTACTTATTTTTGCAGACCTGAAGAAAGACATTCGTGACCAACGATTTGCTTCAGACGAAGACTTGCACACCTGGATTCAGTCATGGTTCCATAGGCAACTGCAATCTTTTCTCCTTGAACGCACCGGCCATCTTATCTCACAGTGGGATAAATACATTAACGGTTAGGGTCATTACTTCTGAAGTAATAAACAGTTTACTTACTTTCTGCCATCTGTCTCGTTTTCATTTCGCTGTCTCTTATAGTTAACAGGTACGACTTACTCGTTTAAGATAGGTTCAAGCCGTGATACATTGTCGACAAATTAGAACAAGGTTAGCTTTTGCTGTCTTCACATCATGTGGCATTGTATCAGAACAGCAAAAGCACTGAGATACGCGTATCAAAGGAAGCGAGGCGCGTCATTAAACTACTCCAGGTCCATAGAGATGCGATGTTCTTGATAATGGTAAACCCACCAGCAATTGACGGCCAAGCGAAAGAAGTGATATAGTGAGAAAATCTATTGGTTCATAGAAGGTGTGTGGGGATAAAGGAATTAAAGGGCCTCTTTTTTATTGTACGACGCAGTTGGGGATGATATTGCGCCTGCATTCGCGGAATTACAGGGTTGTTGTACGGTGCAGATGGGGCTATACCGGGTCAGTGGTACCGGATAGCTAGAGGGGTCACTCGTTAAATTTCTTAGAGCGAGAGAAAGTCTTAAAGAATTATTAAAGAGTGAGAAGAGTAATAGGTTTCGGAAGTTCGGATATATTCGCCAATCGCCGGCCGGGGTGGCCGAGCGGTTCTAGGCGCTACAGTCTGGAACCGCGCGACCGCTACGGTCGCAGGTTCGAATCCTGCCTCGGGCATGGATGTGTGTGATGTCCTTAGGTTAGTTAGGTTTAAGTAGTTCTAAGTTCTAGGGGACTGATGATCTCAGAAGTTAAGTGCCATAGTGCTCAGAGCCATTTGAACCATATTCGCCAATCACTATGTCTCGAGACCGCAACGAGAGCCAAGTTACAATGGATCTCAAACTGTTGTAAAGAAACTTATTGGAATTGCTAAGGTATGAGGAGCGAAAGGACAGTATGCAAATCTCTGAGTTCACGCAGGCCAGTATCGCTAAGCAACAGGGCAGTGCGCGACCCATTTTGTACGCATAGGTAAGCTTTGCTCCTCATAGTTTAAGGGAGAGCTCAGTCTGCACCACATGTATTTTGTTTTTTAGTGGTTAACGTTAAGTAGTAAGTTATTAGCGTAAAATGTAGAAAGTGATACGAAAAGCGTCAGATAAAACCAAATCGGCTCGTAGTCGTACGAAGCCATCCTGTTACCTGTTCGCTTTCATGTAGTGGAACCAAAAGCTGCTCACTAATGAAAAATCGATTGACGAAGTGAATCATGGACAAAGACCTCTGTGTGGAGCCAAGTTCTAGTGAAGTCAGAAAGAAAATCTAACTAGTGCAAAGGGCCAAGTGACATCATGTGTGAAGGTGGAAATGTGAAATGTAAATGTAAATAAACTAGTATCTGCGTTTCGGCAAAATCTGGGAAGGGGAGATGAAGGGTGACCTTGAATATAACTCGTGCAATTGTCTTATCTGTAACCTGACACAAGTGACCTTCAACATAAGAAGCACAATTGCAGCAGCTGTTGCCTGATACAGGACGTGCCGTCTCTGTCATTTGGGCACTTATGGCCATTGCCGTCGTACTACCCTGTATAGATCAGTCGGTAGAGCACTCGCTAGCCAAAACTCTCGTTTCTTCAAACTGTATTTTATGCCCGTTTTGTAGGCAGTGTTCAACCACGACCGAATTCCCAAGTTCCTTTTGTTTGATACGTCGAGAATGCTTCACACAACGATCGGTAACAGTGCGAATGGTTTGACCTATGAGAAAACAACAGTTTTGGCTCAAACACCATTATACCGGGATTCTGTTATCAAAGAAGCGGTCGAAATGACAATGGACAGCAAGAATTTTAGCAGAGACTAGGGGTACAGACTTAGTAGGGGATGGGAGCGGGCTTTGGACATTGAGCGAAAGCAAAGACGTAGGTACGCTGGAGTGGCAGTTTCAAAGGTGGCCCCGCCGGTTCGCGCCATATGACGTCACTCTGTCCCATGGCGGAATAGAGCCGCTAGGAGCTGTCCAACTTGCCTTCGGTGCATGAGCCTCTCCGGCACTCTCTGAAAGGTTCCAGACGCCTACATTGCATCTATATAAGCAGAAAACCATGTCAGCCTCGGCATCAGTGATTTCAACTCCTGATGACGATGGTAAACAGAGAAAATTTTATTGAAGGATGATATATAATGTAAATTCACTGAGGCATTGTTCTTTGGAGTAAGGACGCTGGACAAAAAACTTGGTCATGCTCGAGTAACATCACGCTACTACCGCGTAACACCAAGCTTGACAATGGCCTCAGTTGGGCTGGGAAAAAATGCCGTAAGTTTCTTCCTGTATGCCATGTCTAGATGGAGCCACCCACCGATTTTTAGGTCCCGTAAAACTAATAGAATGAGGGGATTTGACTGGTGTGTTTCATGTGTTTCATCCGCTTCCATGTAGTTCCAGACAGTTTATATGGGACTAACGAAACTCGGTAGACGTAGTCCTGCCTGTGTAAATTTATTTATCTCTGCATATTTAAAAAAAAGATCTGTATGTAACTAGAATCCATAATTCGTTATATAAAAATGAAAAATAGTTCATACTGATGAGATTCCATTATTTTTATAGGTATAAATTCATGATGAACTATGTACAGTGAGGTGACAAAGTCATCGGGTAGCGATATGCACATGTTGAATCACGGTAGCATTGCGTGCACGAGGTATAAAAGAACAGCTCACTGGCGTGTCTATCATTTGTACTCAGGTGATTCACGCGAAAAGCTTCTGATGTGATTGTGGCTGCACGACAGAAATTAACAGCCTTCGAACGAGGAATGGTAGTTGTAGCTAAACGCAGGGGAGATTCCATTTCGGAAATCGTTAGCGAATTCAATATACCGAGACTCACGTTGTCAAGAATGTGCCGAGAATACCAAATTTCAGGCATTAGCTCTCACCAGAGGCAACACAGTGGCCGACGGCCTTCACTTAACGATCGAGAGCAGTGACGTTTACGTAGACTTGTCAGTGCTAAGACACAAGTACTACTGCGTGAAATAGCCACAGAAATCAATGTGAAAAGTGCAACAAATGTATCCATTAGGACAGTGCGGTGAAATCTGGCTATGATAGCACACGACTGACTCGAGTGCGTATGTTAACAGCACGACATCGCCTGCAGCGCTTGTCCTGAGCTCATGACCATATCGGTTGTATCCTAGACGGACTGGAAAACGATGTCCTGGCCAGACGAGTCTCTATTTCAGTTGGTAAGAGCTGAAGGCAGGATTCGAGTGTGGCGCAGGCCCCACCAAGCGATGGACTCAAGTTGTCAACAAGAAGCTGTGCAAGCTGGTCGTGGCTCCATAATGGTGTGTGCGGTGTTTACATGAAACGGACTGGGTCGTCTGTTCCGAAT
The DNA here is from genome assembly GCF_021461385.2 of Schistocerca piceifrons. NCBI lineage: Eukaryota > Metazoa > Arthropoda > Insecta > Orthoptera > Acrididae > Schistocerca > Schistocerca piceifrons. The sequence goes on along the minus strand of NC_060141.1, from coordinate 138,199,170 downwards.
GAACCGATCATTGACTGGAAATGGTTGTGTTCGGGAACTTGGAGACCTTTTGCAACTATTCATGGACTTCATGTTCCCAAAAAAAGCGATGGATTATTTATGGATGACAATGCGCGAAGTCAATGAATCACAATTGTTCGCGATTGGTTTGAAGAACATTCTGGACAGTCGGAGCCAATTGTTTGGTCACCTAGATCGCCCGACATGAATGCCGTGGAGTATTTATCGAACATAATCAAGAGCTTAGTTGGTGCACGAAGTCCTGCATTTTCGCAATTGCGGACGGCTATAAGGGCAGCTCGGCTGAATAAAGCAATGTTAGCGTTTATTATAGCATGATAGGCTACAACTATATTTTTGGTTTTCTGATTTGGTGTATGGCTGTAGAGTTTTTGGGCGGCATTTTAGATAATTTCCAGTGCTTAATGTTTAATGACAGATGAGACGTCCAAAAATAGTTTAATCGTGTGTGACACAAATTTCTTTCGCCTGTAAAGAAAAATCAAAAGAAGAATGGGGCGTTGTTTGCCTACAAACAAAAGTAGAGTAGTTGATCGTATATACGTCCAGCTCTCACCAAAATAAAAATGGTATTTCATTTCACACTCATTCACAAATTAGTAATCATAGTCACAATCACTATTTGTTACTATTGAGGACTGAAGCGTCGATATGATTTTGCAGTCGACAGAACGTTATAGAAGTCGATAGGTTGCAGCGCCATCAAGTGGGTATCGTGAAAATATTTTGCATGAAAAAATAATTTAACGTGCCAAGTTTCGCACAGATTGGTCGAACGGCGTCGAACTCTTAATCTCAAACAGATATTAATCTCAAACAGGTATGCCAACAAATATTTTTTTATAAGTAGATTAAGATCGGCTGATATGCCGGGCAAGTCTGGGTGCGACAGGTACATCAAGTGATCATCAAACGAGAAATCTATTCGGGTAGACCTGTGACCACAGTAGTTGTCCCCTTGGAAGACGATAGAATCCACAGTACACTCATCATGAAGATGCAGAAGGAAGGGTAACAATCGGCCACTCAGAATGTTGGAATGTGGGGGCCCAAGTCATGATACGAAAAACATCCCAAAAGAACAGCCTCCAGCCAGAAATACACCCTACACTGCTGGGTAAAATTGTAATGACTCTTCGGTTCACTTGACGTTTTGCAACATTTGAAGAGAAGCCAAATCGTGATTCGTTGGGGGTCACTACATACCTGCACACAGCAACCGTTCAGCTTCTGTGTTGTTCGACCTATTGAAGACTTACAGCGTTGTGTGTTGCTGTGATCAATGGTCTTTTCCGAGGTACCCGACTCCAAATGCCAATTGCATGCCGTTCCTTTCTAAATGCTCGTTCGGAAACTGATTGAGATGTGTTGTGTCGCCTGATAGTCGTTTGCACCGCACACCAGCTAGGCATTGCGGACAGCCTAACTGCCAGGAGGACATGCTTAAACGGCTTTCACAAACACGAGAAAAGTTTTCTCGTATGGCCTGGGCAATTTGCCTCAGAGTTACACGTCGTCTCCACAGCATTTGCGGGCGCCAACCTCGTCACAGCAGAGAGCGCTAACAGCAGGCCACTATTTTGCTATGCCAGATCACGTGCCGTCGCAGCTCCACGAGAATATCCATCCGCTACCGACTATTTAGGCCACCGCCGGACAGTACGAAGTCAGTTACGCCCTGCGCCTCAAGTCGGCTGTACCAGGAGTTCCGTCCAGGCGCATCAGCAGCTCAGTCCCTGCGCTAAAAGTTGGCAGTACCAACAGCTCCATCTCAGCGCTCCGCGCCAGCAGACCCCGCCCAGGTCGTAGTGGTCTTCACCAGCAGTACGTCAGATCTCACACGCCGGCAACAACGGCCCAGCAATGTCCCAGGTCTTCACGCCGCCGCCTATCATTAGTCTAGAGTTCGTCGATGTAGGCAGATTGCAGACAACGTCACAGGAGAGTTATTTTTGTTGTATGTAGTTGTGTAGATATTCATCCAAGGATACTATAATCTAGTTTTGCTTTTGTTAATAAAGTTATTTTTTCAAAAAGTCTTCGATCACTCCTCAGTACGAGGATAAATAAAGCAGTTGCTATCGGCTGACGGTCGAGTGTCTCCCCTGTCGGTTAGGTTCTTTTTACGACCGCAGTTCTTACACAATGTTACAGGCTGTGTGTGGTGCAGTATTCACTGTACACGTATTGGATACCCCGTGTTGATATGCCAACAGCTCGGGGAACTTCATTCACTTTGTGGACGTGGGACCGTCCAAACACAATAGCTCCTTTCTGCCATTCTCCCACGTCTCCACGTCGACCCTGTTACGGCATCGATTCCATAAATCGATTTTAACATACTCATTTCACTGTTTACACTTCCATCTACATGGATACTCTGCAAATCACATTTAAATGCCTGGCAGAGGGTTTATCGAACCACCTTCACTATTCTCTATTATTCCAATCCCGTATGGCGAGCGGAAAGAATGAACACTTATATCTTTCCGTACGAGCTCTGATTTCCCTTATTTTATCGTGGTGATGGTTCCTCCCTATGTAGGTCGGTGTCAACAAAATATTTTCGCATCCGGAGGAGAAAGTTGGTGATTGGAATTTCGTGAGAAGACTCCGTCGCAACGAAAAACGCCTTTTTTTTAGTGATTCCCAGCCCAAATCTTGTATCATTTCTGTGAAACTCTCTCCCATATTTCGCGATACTACAAAAAGTGTTTTCTGGGATGTCTACTTTATTGCAGTGTTCATTCCAATTTCGCCAGAAACTCCGTTATCGAGCTACAAGGCGATTTGTGAAAAACATGTCTCAGAAAACTATTCAGAGCAAAAAAAAAAAAACGACCTAAAGGGCATTGTGGAAATTATGAACGTGCTCCAACTTGAGATAGGACCCGCCTGATACTTCTACACAAAAGCGGGGGAAAGACTTATGAGCAACCAGAGTAGGGGACGACAGAAGCTGCCAAATAACACCCTAGGACTACCATGACCACGAAGAAGATGGAGGAAGGCGTCTCTCTCGATCTGGAAGGATTGCTTTATGGCACGGGGATCGATGAAAAAAGGTATGTTTAACTTAAATAAAAAAAAAATTAGCCCCAAAGTTTAAACGCATTTTTATCGAAACCGTATTTTTCAAATTGGTGTGAAACATAACCTGAGAACGGTACGATTTTGATCGTAATTTGATGCTGGTATTCTAAATTGAATTCTCCGTCAGCGTACGTAGCCGTTTAGTGATATCTTCAAAAGTCTGTTTTCGGTGCCTGCTTTCGTCTCGATGTTTTTGGCGATGAAAATGATATTTGTTTCAACACGTCGCCTTTTTTTAAAACTTAATATCTTTCTATAATCCTATGCATGGTGACAGAAAACACATTGAAACTGATTCATACAATTTATTTCCCTACCGGGCCAATAGGAGCGATTCGGGAATTCCCACCCATGTCCAATGTTCCGGCCGAAAGGGGTCCTTCCACCTGGTGCAGCCTCGATGATTTCTTTCGTTTTGCTTGTCGACGGTAGATCGGAACACAGCGCATCATCTACAGTCAATGTCAGTCTACAGGGTGGTCCATCGTGGCCGGGTCAAATATCTCACGAAATAAGTGTCAAACGAAAAAATTACAAAGAACGAAACTTGTCTATCTTGAAGGGGGAAACCAGATGGCGCTATGGTTGGCCCGCTAGATGGCGCTGCCAAAGGTCAAACGGATATGAACTGTATTTTTTAAAATAGGAGTCCCCATTTTTTATTACATAATCGTGTAGTACGTAAAGAAATATGAATGTTTTAGTTGGACCACTTTTTTCGCTTTGTGATAGATGGCACTGTAATAGTCACAAACATATGGCTCACAATTTTAGACAACAGTTGGTAACAGGTAGGTTCAAAATGGTTCAAATGGCTCTGAGCACTATGGGACTTAACAGCTGTGGTCATCAGTCCCCTAGAACATAGAACTACGTAAACCTAACTAACCTAAGGACATCACACACATCCATGCCCGAGGCAGGATTCGAACCTGCGACCGTGGTAACAGGTAGGATTTTTAAATTAAAATACAGAACGTAGGTACGTTTGAATACTTTATTTCGGTTGTTCCAGTGTGATATATGTACCTTTGTGAACTTGTCATTTCTGAGAAAGCATGCTGTTACAGCGTGATTACCTGTAAATACCACATTATGCAATAAATGCTCGAAATGATGTCCGTCATCCTCAAAGCATTTGGCAATACGTGTAACGACATTCCTCTCAACAGCGAGTAGTTCGCCTTCCGTAATGTTCGCACATGCATTGACAATGCGCTGACGAATGCTGTCAGGCGTTGTCGGTGGATCACGATAGCAAATATCCTTCAACTTTCCCCACAGAAAGAAATCCGGGGAGTCAGATCCTGTGCTATCGCGCAGAGAAGGTATTGATCGTTTATTGCCGCTAACATACTTGACATACGACCAGAATCTCTTTGGATTTTCTGCCACTTTCGTTGTGGACACTGTTATAAGCATCTCGCATTGAAGTCCGCACTAAATTTCGAGCTTCTGAAAAAGATCGCCAATCTTGAGGATTTTGCGTCTGTTTAAATGTGGCATGTTTGTTTCGTTGTTTCTGCAACAGTGTTCTAACCCGTTTTGTGTACCAAGGAGGATCAGCTCCGTCATATGTTAATTTATTTGGTACAAATCTCTCAATTGCTACCGATACTATTTCTTTGAATTTAAGCCACATCTGGTCTACACTTACATTATTAATTTGGAATGAGTGGAGATTGACTCTCAGGAAGGCGTCAAGTGAATTTTTATCAGCTTTTTTGAATATGTTTCGCTTATTTCTCGAGGATTTGGGGATAACAATATTCAATCTTGCTACGACAGCCCTGTGTTCACTAATTCCTGAATCGGTTTTGATGCTCGTTATTAACTCAGGATTATTTGTCGCTAAGAGGTCAAGAACTCGCTTCTGTTGCAAACAATGTGATAAGAATCGAGTCGTTGCGGCAATGGCGTAGGTTGTAAACAGAAATGACCCCACGTCGAGAGTCGCACACGCGTTGGTCGCTTGTGATAACGGCTGGTGCACGGGGGAACAACTGGCGCCGTTACACGCTGGGGAACAAGGTCTGACCGGAATATAAGCTAACTCAGCATCACGGGCCACAGCTGTAACCTACTGCAGCAGTGAGGGGCCAGTGTGGCGCGGCGGAATACGGCGCTCGCAAGACCAAATTCCAATTCCGGGCGGAAATTTATGGTTTACTACCCAGCGGGCTTACGGCCCTAATCCGATTATGAGCTCCGTTAAGTCAATAAAGCGGCTGATGCAGAGCGTCTGCAGCAAGGCTTGTCTGGATCGCCACCGCGCGGTTCTGTAGCCAACCCGACTGCGGCAGGCGCTGGGCAAAGTCTGGCTGTCAGCGGCCGAGTCTTGCCTGCCCGATACACGTTCTGTGGCTCTTGTTATTGCTGACACAGAAAAAAATGACAAAAAAGGTCAACTTTAAGCTTTATTGAATCAGTTACTGATCGGCTGAGTGTGGAGTTTACACGCCTTAACCATTATGCATACCTACACTACTGGCCATTAAAATTGCTACATCACGAAGATGACGTGCTACAGACGTGAAATTTAACCGACAGGAAGAAGATGCTGTATATGCAATTTATTAGCTTTTCAGAGCATTCACACCTACAACCTGCTGACATGAGGAAAGTTTCCAACCGAGTTCTCATACACAAACAGCAGTTGACCGGCGTTGCCTGGTGAAACGTTGTTGTGATGCCTCGTGTGAGGAGGAGAAATGCGTACCATCACGTTCCGACTTTGATAAATGTCCGATTGTAGCCTATCGCGATTTCGGTTTATCGTATCGCGACACCGCTGCTCGCGGTGGTCGAGATCCAATGACTGTTAGCAGAGTATGGAGTCGGTGGGTTCAGGAGGGTATTACGGAACGCCGTGCTGGATCCCAACGGCTTCGTATCACTAGCAGTCGAGATGACAGGCATCATATCCGCATGGCTGTAACGGATCGTGCAGCCACGTCTCGATCCCTGAGTCAACAGATGGGGACGTTTGCAAGACAACAACCATCTGCACGAACAGTTCGACGATGTTTGCAGCAGAATGGACTATCAGCTCGGAGACCGTGGCTGCGGTTACCCTTGACGCTGCATCACAGACAGGAGCGCCTGCGATGGTGTACTCAACGACGAACCTGGGTGCACGAATGGCAAAACGTCATTTTTTCGGATGAATTCAGGTTCTGTTTACAGCATCATGATGGTCGCATCCGTGTTTGGCGACATCACGGTGAACGCATTCGTCATCGCCATACTGGCGTATCACACGGCGTGATGGTATGGGGTGCCATTGGTTACACGTCTCGGTCACCTCTTGTTCGCATTGACGGCACTTTGAACAGTGGACGTTACATTTCAAATGTGTTACGACTCGTGGCTCTACCCTTCATTCGATCCCTGCAAAACCCTACATTTCAGCAGGATAATGCACGACCGCATGTTGCAGGTCCTGTACGGGCCTTTCTTGATACACAAAATGTTCGACTGCTGCCCTGGCCAGCACATTCTCCAGATCTCTCACCAATTGAAAACGTCTGGTGAATGGTGGCCGAGCAACTGGCTCGTCACAATACGCCAGTCACTGCTCTTGATGAACTGTGGTATCTGGTATGGTGTTGAAGCTGCATGGGCAGCTGTACCTGTACTCGCCATCCAAGCTCTGTTTGACTCAATGCCCAGGCGTATCAAGGCCGTTATTACGGCCAGAGGTGGTTGTTCTGGGTACCGATTTCTCAGGATCTATGCACCCAAATTGCGTGAAAATGTAATCACATGTCAGTTCTAGTATAATATGTTTGTCCAATGAATACCCGTTTATCATCTTCATATCTTCTTGGTGTAGCACTTTTAATGGGCAGTAGTGTATATAGCCTTAATCCAAACCATTCTCACCCACGGTACGGTGTAACGGATCGCCTATGACGACTGTCAGAACGAAATTTTAATCCCAGTGTACATAATGAAGACAGGAGAGTTTCGATTAATATTGCTGAGCGTCTAAGTGAAATTACAAGTGCGCCTGTCCTGCCAATTTTTACTGCGAATTTACTATCAATGTATACGGGCTATGCTGCCAATTTGCCAGTTTTTCCTGCCAATTTGCCAATTTAATAGCCTATCCTACCAATTTATGGCCACGTTTTATGACATATCGTACAAGTTTGCCAATGTTATAGTCTATTCTGTCAATCGGCCAATTTTACGGTTACCAGTTTCCTGATTTGTGGTCATCCGACGTTAGAATACTATGTTAAGACCCAGTAACAACTAACTGCTAACGGAGAACGACATCATTGTTTTCGCGAAACTGTGCTGGATATTTTGTTATGGAACATACGTTTGTGGTAGCTTCTGCTATAATTATATCCACTTCTACTATAACACAACCTGCTACTGATTTCAGGCTGGCGACCAATTACTGTAGCCTCATCTGTTTTTAGATAACTTACCACGAAAAACGCATATGAAAATGCGAATCATTTCCAAATACGTGTTTTGCAACTGATAGATAAATGTAGATTAGATCGATCAGGACGGCTAATCTTAGGTACTCTCACGACGGAGTACTGACTTTAGCGTAGTGTGGTGGAACTGTAACACATTTCCACATGTACTGTTATTGTACTTAGCGCTGGAGCAATAGGCTAGCAGCACCTAATACACACGTCGAAAGCATCACAAACCAACCAATCAGGTAACGCGATTTTTATCAGCAGTGTCAACACACCTCCCAAAACCCCATTAAATGAGCTTAATTTTACAGTAGGCAGATGCACATTGTACCTCGTGTGAACTATACACGACATGTGTTTGTCTTCTAGCACTGTACTGAAGTGATGGTATGTAACTCCTATTGTTGTGATACTGACATAATGCCTTACACTGTGTCACTGAACTGTACCTGAGCAATTGAGCTGCATCATCAAGTGATTTTCGCTTTCAGCCTATTAGTCAATATGTAATAGTGATACTTGCGGATACAGTGCAGCAGTGTAACCCATGTTCCAACTAATGATGGACATATCTCATATTAATGCTTTTGATCGGGTAGTGTCTGTGTCATAATGTGATATTAAGCATCAGCTGCTGAACCTTAAAACTGTATCGCATCTCCCCCCGCCCCCTTGCAAATTTCCCCTGCTGATCTGTCTCGATTTCCACGTTAAGTAATTAGAACTATAGAAAGAAAGTTAACTGCCTGCTTTAGAGCCCCACTCGTCAAATACAACTTAGTCATATGTAATAACTGTATTTCAGCCCATGGAGCCCAAAATATTTCACCAACTTTCTTAATAACAGTAGTAACATAGTACTTGTGGGTAATCCATGTATCATCTATTCGAAGCTGTTACATTATTCCATTACAACAATCAATTCAATGTCGACTAGTTCGACTATTTGCAAGAGTGTATTTACTTATTTGAAAAAAAAAAAATACTGCATGACGCCACAAGACGCAGACAAGCACTCACTGGCTACCAGGTGGACATAGTGCTGCTGGGTGAAGGCATCCGTGACCTTCCACGCAGCGACGCGATATGAACGGTATTCGTGCAGTCCACAGCTTGTGATGTCTCTGACGAAGTGCTAATGCGAGCAAGAGAGTGTTTGTTGTTAAATAAAGCATCACGGAAATTGTTTAACAGAGGATATCAGTTAATTTTTGTTAACGTAATCAGCTACAGTAGTTGTTTAACATGGGATAATATATATATAATGGAAACATAAAACAAAGACATTAATTTGAAGAAAACTCCACGCCACATTACATTAAAATACTTGCATTGGAAGACAGTATCAGGTCACAGGAGCGTCAAGTAGCATATATGATTTACGTCTGACAGTGTAACATGGTCACAAATAATTTGAAAAAAAAAAAACATACTCCCGGCACTGCAGTAGGGCTAACACACGCCCATACACCGAAAACACCTAGAAATTAATGTATACGGTAGTCAAAGGACGAGTTTTCTTTTCTGGTACCGGTACATGATGCAAAATGTTTACTGGGCGGGAGACCTTTTCTAGTACGCCGATTATTAATAACACGTCATTACCGGAAATATAATCGCTATTTGGAGCGATGTGTAGTAAAAATATTTCTAGATCACATGCACACTGTGTACTCTGCTGGCTGCTCTGACAAATTGAAACCCGATAGCATTAGGCTGCTTCCTGTCAGGTGGCACTTGCAAGGTGTGTGTGTGTGTGTGTGTGTGTGTGTGTGTGTGTGTGAGAGAGAGAGAGAGAGAGAGAGAGAGAGAGAGAGAGAGCCTCTCTTTAATCTGTGGCGCGGATGCAAGTTTAACAGACAGACCTCGCTGACGTGGTGCCTATGTATTGGGCCCTGACTGCTACTGAGGTAGTTGTTCTAACTGCGACGAGGTAATGTCCACTCGGTCTGCGTGTCTTGAAGCCATTTATTTTTGGATTAATGATAGTATTTCCTATGTGAAAAGCAATAGGATGTGTTCATACATTGATTTGTTTAAGTTGTTGTTTTTAGTAACGCATGGCAAAATTATTCATAGCAGTAATATATATATATATATAATGGAAACATAAAACAAAGACATTAATTTGAAGAAAACTCCACGCCACATTAGATTAAAATACTAGCATTGGAAGACAGTATCAGGTCACAGGAGCGTTCAGCCTGACTTTTTTACATGCATCTTTAGATATTATGGGGAAAACAAATAGGTCAAAATATCTTAAACATCGATGTGTTGTGGAAAGACATATTTGGATTATTCATAGTTTCTTATTATTTATGAGTATACTAGGGCACTTATAGCGACACGCACTAGTAATGCGGGGATAATGTGGACCTGATAAATCTTTGTTGTTAAATAATGCACTGCGAAATTTGTTAAACATTCAAACATCTCATGTTTCTGTAGAGTACTTGTTTTACAATAGTCGTGTTTTTTCAGACAACACCATTGCGTAATTAAATTACAATAAGTGTGTCAATAGAACAATGTGCCCATTTTGACACACATTATGGAATCAAAGAAACACACACTCTCTCTCTCTCTCTCTCTCTCTCTCTCTCTCACACACACACACACACACACACACACACACACACACACACACACACACACACACACAACCACTAACAATAATATAATAATGTAGGGGCGACGTAGATAGGCACTTGACACAGTATTTCCGGTCATGACAACAGTCTCTCGTCCGACGCCCAAGATACCGGTAAAAAGTAATGGAGAGATGTGATCATTTGTCAGTGTCCCTGCAGAAGGTATAAACAGGGATGTATTTGTTGTTACATTTTTTCCGATATGCCTATTACTAATAGGGTATTTTGACGTATAGGGGAATATGGCATTTTTGTCTAGAATCGTATAGCATCACTCTTACCCACGTTCGAAGGAAACTGCTGGAGGTTTCCTCTAGGCTAACCTCACCAAAGTGCAACGTGAAACAACCCCAAAAAATGCAGGATACATGTTCCCTTGTAGCATTAGCTTATTTGTTGTGCAGTCTCATACCTAGAGTGGCTGTTTGTGGAGTGCTTACAGGAAAAAATGATTAATACTTTGCTGTTGATAGTGTTAATTAAGATACAAAACTTGAAGGTGGCCATTAATTACAATAATATTAGCTACCATTTTAAGTAGGAGAGCATCCGGTCATAAACGATTCGCCTTATGGACTAACATTTTCCGCCATGTTGTGGCAGCTCAAAAGCGAGCCAGCCACTGCAGTGGACATGTCGTGTGGTGCGCATGCAATAAGCTTACGGCAATTTTGCAGAATAAGTTATGATTTCATCAGTTTATAAACACACACACTGTAATGCCAAAGTATCTTACATCATAAATTATGGTAATATTTGCCGTCATTTTTAAGTGGGATAACTCTGCTTCTGATATTCTTACTACAGCATACAGACTTCGAATTTCGAAACTCGCGTAATTGAAATAATAATAAATTCATTAATTCATTTCGTATAGGCCATCTTTGGACAACGTTAATTCTACGGTCTTGCTTTGCGTGTTCTGATGTCAGCCCACTGGCCCCGCATTCGTTCTCGGAGTTGCTCCTTCATCTCCTGGGTCCAAGCCTTTCCTGTTTTTAGTTTCGGCTTTTCTTGGGAACACTGCCAAGCCATAAATTTCTCCTTGAGTGGGACACGCTCCAAGATGTCATCCTGGGTGATCCCCACTTTTTTAAAGATCTTTCTCCACCTCTGTGAACCAGCCCCATTTTGTTTCCTTCTCCAGAAAGTAGGCGATCATACGATTGGTGAGTCTTCCAGGGCTCATTCGGGTCATATGTTCATAAAACTTAGTCCTTCTTTTCCGGATGGTATCGGTTATCTTCTCTATGTGGGAATACAGTTCATGAAACTTCCTGGCAGATTAAAACCGTGTGCCGGACCGAGACTCGAACTTGGGACCTTTGACTTCCGCGGGCAAGTGCTCTACCAACTGAGCTACCCGAGCACGACTCAGGCCCCGTTGTCACAGCTTTATTTCTGCCAGTACCTCTTCTCCTACCTACCCAACTTCACAGAAGCTCTCCTGCACTTGCCCGCGAAAGGCAAAGGTCCCGAGTTCGGATCTCGGTCCGGCACACAGTTTTAATCTGCCAGGAAGTTTCGTATCAGCGCACACTCCGCTTCAGAGTGAAAATTTCACTCTGGAAACATCCCCCAGGCTGTGGGTAAGCCATGTCTCCGCAATATCCTTTCTTCCAGGAGTGCTAGTTCTGTAAGTTTCGCAGGAGAGCTTCTATGAAGTTGGGAAGGTAGGAGACGAGGTACTGGCAGAAATAAAGCTGTGAGGACGGGGCCTGAGTCGTGCTTGGGTAGCTCAGTTGGTAGAGCACTTGCTCGCGAAAGGCAAAGGTCCCGAGTTCGAATCTCGGTCCGGCCCACTGTTTTACTCCGTCAGAAAGTTTCATATCAGTTCACACTCCACTGCAGAGTGAAAATTTCATTCTGAATACAGTTCATGATTATGACGGTTTCTATATTCCCCATTCTCTTTGATGGGACCTAAGATCTTTCTCAAAATCTTCCTTTCCTTGGCCTCCAGATTTTCTATTAGGCCTTTTTTGTTCATAACTAGGCATTCAGAAGCGTACCAGACCTCTGGACGGATAACACTGCAGTAACGCCTTAACTTTGCATTGAACGATACTGATCTTATGTTGTAGATGTTTTTGGTTACATGGAATGCCATTTCCATTTTGTTCATACCTGATATGAAGGCTTCTTTCTCTGATAAGGTGGCTGTTATCCATTCTCCAAGATATTTAAACTTTAGATCTCGCTTAATTTTGCCTTGACGCACTCCAAGTTCCCTTGGTGGTGAATTTATGTTCGTTATAAACTCGGTTTTCTCAAATGAAATTTGGAGGCCAGTCTTCTGTCCTACTACGTTAAGCTCATTAATCTGTCTCTCAGATGTTTCCATGGAATCGGAAAAGAATTGCAAGATCATCTCCAAAAGCGAGACAATCGATTTCAAGATTTTGTTTCTTGTAACCCAGCCTGACATCATGTTCATTCCTTGGATTTCCAGTTCTTTGCGCCACTCACGAATCACCTTCTCGAGGGCACAGTTGAAGACCAGAGGTGAGAGCCCATCTTCTTGCCTCACTCAAGTCTTTATTTCAAAAGCTTCTGATGTTTCTCCTCTAAATTTCACGTTTGAGGTTATGTTGGTTAGTGTTTGGCGAATTATAGCTTTGGGCTTCTTGTCTAGGCCAAGTTCTTCTAGAATTCTTATCAGGGATTTACGATCAATCGAGTCGTATGCCTTTTTGAACTCCACAAAGTTCACAACAAAATTTTTATTCCTGAGCTTCAGGTACGAAAGGATGGATTTGAGGTTCATTATCTGTTAGACGCATGATCGCCCCTTCCTGAAACCTCCTTCATACTCTCCCAGCTGTGGGTATAGCTGTTCTTCTGTCCTAGTTTGCAGATCTTTCGACATAACGTTATAGGTTGTTGATATGAGTGAGATACCATGATAGTTATTTACATATGTTCTGTCGCCTTTCTTATGAAGAGGATGAATTAGAGTAGAATTCCTTCTGTCGCCTTTCTTATGAAGAGGATGAATTAGAGCAGAATTCCAGCCATGTGGGAGGCTTTCAGTTTCCCAAATGTAGCTGTTAATTTCTGTTAGTTTATCTACTGCCTTATCCCTTGCATACTTCCAAAGCTCAGCAATTCCCCTGGTGCTTTGTTGTTTTTAAGCGAGTGAATAATTAGTTTGATTTCCTCTTTCGTGGGTGGTGATGAATTTGGGTGTACTTCTACATAGTCGATAAAGGGGAATGTGGAATTTGGAGCCGGTGAGTGTGGCCGAGTAGTTCTAGGCGCTTCAGTCTGGAACCGCGAGACCGCTACGGTCGCAGGTTCGAATCCTGCCTCGGGCATGGATGTGTGTAGTGTCCTTAGGTTAGTTAGGTTTAAGTAGTTCTAAGTGCTCAGAGCTATTTTGGAATTTGGAGGTTCACAGTTCAGAAAAGCTGTAAAGTAATTCGCCAATATCTGGCAGTTGTCTTTATCATTGTGAGCTAGCTTCCCATTTGGAGCTTTGAAGTGTAGGCTTGGAGGATTTTACTTGGTGAGATTGGCCTTAAAAGTTCTACAGAAGTTTCGCGTATTTGTCTTCTGGAAGTCTTGTTCAATTTGTGCCAACTGCATTTTCTCAAATGTTTGTTTCAATCTCTTATGAACTTTGCAGTGTGTTTTCTAGCAGTGAGGAAGATTGTTTTGTTAGCTTCATTTTTTTGGCATTCCATCTCTGCCACGCATGCTGTCTTTGCTTCACTGCTGCCTCATAATCACAGTTCCACCAAGCATGCTTCTTCGGTTTCAGAAGCGGAACAGTTCCCTTCGCTGTTCTGGCCAGGGCTTGTTGCAGTTCTTCCCAGCACTCTGGATATAAGGATTCAAGTTTACGAGTGAATTCTCGATTGGACATCAGCTTTTCCGTGTCAAATCTGTCTTTTATGTAAGGCAATTCGCCTATCCTCAAAGTACAATGGAAGGTCGAGTACTTACAGAAAAATGCTAATAATTCGCTGCTAGTTGTATTGACATGGTACTTGAAAGCCACCAGTTTGCACGATTCATTATGATAATATTAGATATCATTTTAAAGTATGATACCACCAGTCTCATACAGTTCACACAGAAGACTAACATTTTCCGCCATTTTGTAGAATTTGAAATGAATAACATCTAATACCTCGCAAGAAGCAAGATTAGAAACAGTTTCATGCTTTATTTACAGACCAAACTGATCCATTCACTATAGAGTACAAATGACTATACTGATGCAACTGCTCAAAAGCGAGCTATAAAGCATTTAAATGGTAGGATAGGGATGGAGGAAACAAGCACAATTGCCGGCCGAAGTGGCCGTGCGGTTAAAGGCGCTGCAGTCTGGAACCGCAAGACCGCTACGGTCGCAGGTTCGAATCCTGCCTCGGGCATGGACGTTTGTGATGTCCTTAGGTTAGTTAGGTTTAACTAGTTCTAAGTTCTAGGGGACTAATGACCTTAGCAGTTGAGTCCCATAGTGCTCAGAGCCATTTTTGAACAAGCACAATTTTGTAGGAAATATTTTTGCTTGTATAATACACTGTCACAAAGTTCTACACTGATTGTGTTGTGCAATATTTTGTGAACAGTTATCTTCTATATTCCTTAAAATCGGCCTGTATAGCATTCAAACCTATCGGTACAACTACATATATTGGCATATCATCCATGAATCCTGCTTCTACGAACTTTACGATTATAGGTCCTACACTTGTACACTTTGGTACAGGATAAATACAAGCCTGTTCTAAATGCTTCATACTTACACTATTCTCGCAAAAATACTCTATAAAGTCATAGAACGCACCGCTAACATATGGACGCAAGCAGTTTTTGGAAAGTTGGAAATTTGTGGTAAGGTCTTATGGGGCCAAACTGCTGAGGTCATCGGTCGCTAAGCCTACACACTACTTAATCTAACTTTAACTTACGCTACGGATAATACACACTCCCATGCCCGAGGCAGGACTCGAACGTCCGACGTGGGGAGCCACACGGACCGTGACAAGGCGCCAAAGACCGCGCGGCTACCCTGCGAGGCACAAATAATTCAGTCTGACTGTAGTATCATTAACACACAGTATCGATCATTCAGATTCACAACACTCGAATGTTTTATGTTAATATGCGTGGCCACCGAAGTTAACTGAAGTACCGCTTCTCCATATATATCAACTACTGAAATCTCCCTCCTAAACATACAGACGTTAATAGGTGCATGGAATGGGTAGTACTCTCTTCATTTTTCTATGTGCTCCTTCAAGCTGCACAGATAGACCCATTCATATCAGAAATACTGCACTCTAACCCAACATGATGAACGTTTTCTACCTCGTTAACTACATCAAAGATGCTGTCTGGTGCTACACCTACATTCATGCGTTTAGACCCACTTGCAATCAAATTATATGTAGTGACAAACTGTAGAACACTTGGACCACTTAACTGTGGCTTGATGATAGGCAATGGAGCAGGAAACATCTGTGTGTCCTGACCTGAAATATCTGGTGACTCATATGCACGTTGTTGCAGCTGTGGTGGTGTTGAGAAGTAGAATGATAGGGGCAATAAATCCGGAAAACCGTCTGGGGCCTGCTGCTGTTGTGGTGGTGTAGACAATAGTATGTTGAACATGTGAGTGTTCTGGTCCTGCAGTTCTGCCAGTAATGGAGCTGGGGCATGTTGTACTGCTGGAATAAAACCTAAGTATGAATAAATATATCAGTAATGAATAAATAACAATATTAATAATAATAATATAATTAAAAATTGCTGGGTAGATACTTACTTTCAAATCTAACAGTTTCCATCTCCATTTTATTCTGTCCTGAGGTGGTGGCTACTCTCTGCTGATAGCCAACTTCACTGTGATCCTTTAACTATGACGTGCAAATTTTGAATCGGAGGCAACTGGATTTTTATGGTAAAAAAGAGGGTGGAGAACTAGATTTCCAATGGCTGAGAGCAAATTTCCTGAGAGCTGTGCCTACCCCTCCCCCCCCCCCCCTTTCCCTCACCAGCGATTGTCAGAGAGTAACATGATGTCGATGTAAGATTGGCTGAGAGCAAAGTGGGGGAAGTCGTGGAGGAGGATGGGTGGGTGGGTGGGTGGGGGGGTTGGGAATATGTGGGGGGTAGAAACGAAGAGGAGAAAGGAAGGGTATCTTGAATATAACACATCTAACCTTATCCATTCAGTTAACATAGAGGAAGGCATCAGTGATCATAAAGCTGTGAAAGCAACTATGGATATGGGTATTATAACGATTATTAAGAAAAGTAGATAAATGTTTTTGCTTAGCAAGTGTGGCAGGATAAAAGTTGCAGAGCAAATAGTCAACATCAAATATTCAGTGCAGAGGACGACGGTGTCGAGCACAGATGGACAAAAATTTAAAAGTATCGTTCAGTATGACTTAGACAAGTACAACCTGACCAAGGACTTACTTGATTGGAAAGACCCAGTAGCCATGTTAGAAGACTGTTATGTAAACATAGAAAGCATCACACATTCAAGAGAAATCAAAACCTAGCTAACAAACAAAAGATGAACGAAGCGAAAATGATTGTAAGGAGAGCAATGAGAGAAGTGATTTTGACAGTAAAATTTTTACTACCTATCTGGACAAAAACCCTAAGTGGTTTTGGTCCTATGGAAAATCAGTAAACGGTTCTAAATCAGCTGTTCAGTCACTCAGTGACAATACTGACAACGAAACGGAAAATAACAGAGAGGTCAAAATACTGAATTTGGTCTTCGAAATTCCAGCATAGGGATCAGACAACCAACCGGTTGCAATTAACTGTTTGGTACATTGGCCTAGGTTCCGACATCTCTAAAGATGTCTTCATCAGAATGAAATTTTAAGAAAGCCTATAAAATGATACATAGAAAATTAATTTAGACACAAACATTAACCGACACGACAATGGTCATGACATACAAAGTTTTCTTACGTAAAGTTGCATTGCGAGAAGGCAGTGGTCAAAGTTTGGAGCAGATACGCTCAAGTAAAAAATTAAAATTAAACACTTTCCAAACTTGGGCACATATGGCTTGCTAGAAACATCAGCCTGATCGGCCCAGTGGCTTACATCGCTGACACGAAAACAATACAAGTTGCGCCGCCTATCGGGCGCGGAAAGTGACATGTGCCCATTTGAGACATTGTAACAGAAATAAGTGAATCAAACAACAGTTAATTATAAAAAAATACAAAGGAATAGAGCTTACTGTACTTCTGAAAATACAAAGAAGTCCAGCAAATGAAGTATAACAGACCTATCTATTTGACTATACAGAAATTACCATTACGTAAAACACAGGATATTAAAGAATATTTATACAAACAGCTGCCCAATCCAAAAAGTATCACGTCTACGAGATTCGAAGAAAGAGATGTTTCGGAACTAGAAGCAGGAAAACATAGTAAAACATAAAGGAATGAAAATTCCACGAGTAGTGGATTAAAGCCATTGAAAATATTTTTGTTGCGTAATTGTAACTGTTCATTGAGGATGAAGCCATCGTTCCTAGAAATGTGCATGAAAATCTCCAGCTCTTCGAGTACGTCAAGGTTATGAATTTTCTTTTCCTTACGCAAAATGGAAATTTCTACATCTACATCTACATCTATATTTATACTCCGCAAGCCACCCAACGGTGTGTGGCGGAGGGCACTTTACGTGCCACTGTCATTACGTCCCTTTCCTGTTCCAGTCGCGTATGGTTCGCGGGAAGAACGACTGTCTGAAAGCCTCCGTGCGCGCTCTAATCTCTCTAATTTTACATTCGTGATCTCCTCGGGAGGTATAAGCAGGGGGAAGCAGTATATTCGATACCTCATCCAGAAACGCACCCTCTCGAAACCTGGCGAGCAAGCTACACCGCGCCATTGCTATTTCTTCAACACTTTTCGATTTATGAGGGGAAATTAATAGATGATCAGTGGAATTGTATACATTAAAGCTTCTTATACTCGGGTGCTGAGAGACAGCCATGTTTAAAACTCTAAGTCTTCGAAACTGTTTGATCGCAGCCGATCATAATAGAGTCCCTCCTTTCAATCGTTGTACGAATGTCTAAATCGGAAACACTGAAATAACTGCTTGCAAAACAGAAAGCTACTACAATTGCTTAGTGGTGGAAAGGCATCAGCAGCAGATGAGATACCTGTAAGATTCTACAAAGATCATGCAAAAGAACTTGTTCACCATATAACGGTAGTTTATCATAATTTTCTGAAGCAACAAAGGGAACCTAGCGACTAGAAAAAAGCGCAGGACATTCTAGTTTTCAAGAAGGGTCGTAGGATAGATGAATCTAGCTATAAGCCTACTAGCTCTTTCCTTCGGCTTCGCCCTCATTTGCATTCAACGCATTTACTGAACACACCATCCCCTCACCCTCTCTTGCTCCCACCTCTGTCTATCTTCTCCCCATTCCCTATATCTTTTCATCTCCTCCTCCCATTCTCCATTTCCTCTCTCTCTGATCATATCCTCCTCCGCTCTCCCTCTGAACATATCCACCTCCACCTCTCTGTTTCCAATTCTTCCTCCTTCTATTCCTTTTCTACCTGCCCAATACTACTCAACACCCTCTATCTGCCTCATACATTTCCCCTGCTCCCCTCTCTCCATTCACTTCCTCCTCTCCTTCGTTCTGTCCATCCCCTCCTCCATTTATCTTAACCTATTCCCAGCCATGCTCAATGGCACATGTAACCCTGCAATATAGTTCAATAAAGCAGGCCGATACTACTCGCACATCACGCCTGTTATGCAAGGCAGGCTACATGTTGGGGCCTGGAAAATCATTTCTTTCCCCTGACATGTAAACTGCCCTGCAAAGCAGGTTGATTTGGCATGATTGTCATGCAGGGCAGCCTATACATTGTGGACTGTAAAAACACGTCTTCGCCCGTACCTCCACTTCTACTGGAGCTGGGACGTTACAAATACCTCACGCCGATACCTAAAACACCTGCTGTTTCTGTGCAAAAATTTGGTTGAAATCGATTCAGAGTTTGAGAAGAGATCCAGGACATACACACATTCATACACCCTGCTGTATATACAGGAAGTGTGATATGGCCATTGCTATTTACATTGTGTATAAATTATCAAGTAGAAAGCGTTAGAGGCTCTTTAAGACTGTTCAGGATGATGTGGCTGTCTATAACAAAGTAGTGATGCCAGAAGACAGTATCGATTTACAGAATGACCTACACAGGTTTGATGAATGATGCAGGCTCTGGTAGTTGATTCTAGATGTCAGTAAATGTAACATATCATACATACATAGAACAATCAATCCACTACTGTACAACTACACTATGGACAACAAATTGTTCGAAACAGAATCCACTGTAAAATACCTTGGAGTAAATGTCCAGATACAACATTAAGTGGAATGACCGTATAAAGCAGAGAGTAGGAAAAATAAATGCTAGACTGAGATTCGTAGAAAGAATCTTAAGGAAATGCAACTCACCCATGAAAGAAGTGGCTTAAGAGGGACTTGTTCGATTGATTCTTCAGCACTGTTCATAAATCTGGGATTCTTATCTGTTAGAACTGATGGGTAAAGAAGATTCAGCAAAGAACGGCGCATTTTGTCAGAGATTGTGCTATCGGCGCGAGAGAGAGTTACAGAGATGCTTAACAAATTCCAATGCCAGACTCTGCAAGAGAGGTGTTAAGCATCATGGAGAGGTTTACTATTGAAATGTAGAGAGAATACTTTCCGGGTAGTGTTGAAAAACATATTTATTACTCCCACACACATCTTGTGAAATGACCGTGATAAGAAAATTCGAAAAATTAGAGCTAATACAGAGGCTTATCGACAATCATTCTTCCCACGCAGCATTCGCGAGTGGAACAGGGAAGGGAGGATCGGTTAGTGGTACCGGAAGTAACCTTCGCTACACACCGTCAGGGGCTTGAAGAGTACTGATGTTGACGTAGATAACTCTTACAATTGCATAAGCTGCAAACTGACATCAGATGTGCTGACTCAGCGATTTGGGCTCGAAAGTCCGCTGGCCTCCTGCAGTGGGTGTCCTGGGAAGAACATTCAATATTCTGGGATACGACAGGAATGATCATTCGAAGCAAAGAAGTATAGAATGACATGGGCTCTAAACGGCGTACATTAAGAGCTATGAGCACTTCTTCATTTTCAAAACTGCGAAGCAAATCTCTTCTGCGGAAAGCTCTTTAATTTCCTTATTTTGAGAGGTGGCAGTACGGACCAAAGAGCACTGTGGAACACCTGTCTTCTACTGAACAATGTTTTCCTGTTTTGGTCCATAGAACCTTTTCACAAAATATTGAAAACAAAGAGCTTTCAGCAGAAGGGGTTTGTTCGACAGTATCGAAGATGAAGAGGTGCTTATAGCTTCTTAGGTATGCGTTTTAGAGCCATGCTTACTAGGCTCTTTTGCTTCATTCCTGTCATATCACTAAATATTGACCATTCCTCGTTGGACACCATGTAGAGCTGTGAGGGCGGGTCGTTTGTCGTGCTTGGATGCAACGTCATTGAAAACCAAACGTCCAACGAGAGCCTGGCAGCATATCTGGCCAGTAGTGCATACGCCACTACTGTCAACGGCAGCGCAATCGACGTGATTTACCCTCATTAACAGTAAAATTGTCAGACGGAACCGGTTGAACGCCATTCATATGGTTGATTCTTCCCTTTGCGTAACCTGTGGATTGTTGGACACGGAAGAACATGACTTGGTATGCGTTTGCATGCAAATATTGGCCTTTCTTCGGAGCTCAACCGATACAGAGATCACATCAGACACACTTTTTTTGCCGGACACGACGATCTTCCCAAACATAAGACGTATGCGGTCAACTGGGTCGCTGGACACGTATTGTCTGTGGTGGATTGTTGGATATACGTATAAGAACAACATGAGCTCATACATTGTAATACGAAATGCACAACTTACTTTTCCAGCTTTAAAGACGATAATATACACGGTTTATGCATTTTGGCATATTGCGCATTGAGAGGCCGAGTGGCCCCCCTCCTGTTGACGCCAGATGTAACTGGATTACCTACTAACTGTGGTAAACGGCTACAACGTCTCACATAATGTTCTGAAAAATGATCATCACTTATAACGGGGACACCGCCCCAATGGCGGGGATGATTAAATTTATCCGGCTGGACGCAAGATTTGTGATGCAATACCACGTGCTGTTTGGAATGTGATGCAGACGATTGCTTTCTTTTGATTCCCGCCCGCGACAAGGGTTGTTACTTGTCTTTCCTTTTCCTTTGAAAAATTAAAATAAAAGAAACAATGTATATATGAACAGAAACAACCACTTAATCTTCCTTCCTTTTTGTTAATACTGAAATATTTGAATTTAGCCGGCCGCGGTGGTCTAGCGGTTCTAGGCGCGCAGTCCGGAACCACGCGACTGCTACGGTCGCAGGTTCGAATCCTGCCTCGGGCATGGATGTGTGTGATGTCCTTAGGTTAGTTAGGTTTAAGTAGTTCTAAGTTCTAGGGGACTGATGACCACAGATGTTAAGTCCCATAGTGCTCAGAGCCATTTGAATTTATTCTTTTTTCATGAATGTGTGATGTTTTAAAAGAAATTCTTTATTATGTATGAGCATTTTCATTTTCTAAATCTGAAAAAAGTAGACTGCTGGAAACAAAAATCGGTAGAGCTCTTGATACGAAAGGCTAAGGTCCCAAATTCGAGTCCCTGTCCGGCAGACAGTTTTAATCTGCCAGGAAGTTTCTAGTCTCCGCACTCTCCGCTGCAATTTGAAGATTTATTCTGAAAACAATCCCCCATGCTGTGGCTAAGCAATGTCTCGGCAATATCTTTTGTTCTATGAGTACTAGTCTAACAAGTTATGCAAGAGAACTGGGAGGTTGGAGATCTACTGGCAGAAATAGAGCTGTGAGGGATGGTTTTGCATCGTGCTTAGATAGCACAGTCGTAGTGTCTCAAGACCTGCAGACTTGCACATGGGGAGCGCGTGGAGGATGTGAGTTGAATGAAATAACATTGCGCAATCAGCATCGGTTAAAAACTGCTGGTAGAACACTTGCACGCGAAAGACAAAGATCCCAGGCTGAAGTCCCAATACGGCACGCAGTATTAATCTGGCAGTGAGGATTAGCTACGGCATGCTTCAGATGATATCTTTGCTTCTTACCCAATTACGTGTGACTTCGTTTCTTGAGAAGTATTCGAAAATAGCGTGTAAAAGGTACTTTGCATTGTGTATTGCACTGTTTTTACTGCTTCATTCACGGACAGAGAAGAAATTTTGCTTATATACTTCTATGGGAACTCTTATCAGTGTATCACGGTCTGCATGTCGGAGAATAAACACGGACTATTGTCTATAAAGATATGCAAAGACCATTCAAGGTCGTGCTATGAAATTCAGTTAACAGGAAGTACTAATTATGTTTTAGCCCCGTGTTAAGCGTCTTTCATTTAGTGTCTGCAGGTCGATATGTTTCAACAGTCTCTTAGATCCTTTCATAAGTAAACAAGCTTGTGAAAATACGCGTTGTGCTTATTTGTCTACGCTCGTTATCCTCTTTTAGTTCGATCTGTTGTGTCTCCCAGTTATTTCAGTATGGACGGGAGAATTGTATCGTGAGGAATTTGTAGTCTAACTGAAATTTGCCATTCTTGTTGCTGTTGTGGACTTCGGGCCAAAGACTGGTTTCATACAACTCTCCATGCTGGTGTATCCTGGGACACGTCATCTCTGCATTACTATGGCAGCCTACATCCACTGAACCTTTATGATTTTTCTTCCTCCACAATTTTTCCCGCAAAATTTCACTCCCTTCCTTGATGCCTTCTTTTAGTCAGATTGGGTCATAATTTATTGTTCCCTAATTAGATTCAGTACCTCCTCACTAGTTATTCGATCTGCTCATCTTATCTTCAACATCGTTCTGCAGACCACATTTCAAAAGCTTCTGTTCTCTTCTTGTCTTTATCGTCGACGTTCCACCTCCATACAAGGCTACACTGCAGACAAATACCTTCCAAAAAGAGTCCCTAACATTTAAATTTACGTTAAATATTAACGATTTTTTTTCAGGGATTATTTATTTGTCAACCTGCCTTTTATATCCTCTCTTTCTCGAGCATCATCAGTTATTTCGAAGGCACGTATTAAAACTTATTTACTTCTTCCATTCTTAAGCGAATTTTTTTTGTGTGCTAATGACTCACGAAGAAAAACGTTGCGTAATGTTTATTACCATTCACCAAAAAAATTGGTAACTACAAAAAGGTGTAAGCAGTGTTGCCATCATACTGTTTGTCGCAACCGAACCATCTGAGACAGTTGCTGCCGTCATTCTGCTGCCAGCTGGCCTAACTCACTGGACACTCTCCACAAATCCCTACAACTGCCCAGCTGAGGCTGAGGCAGCTCCTTTTACTAATGTGGCTTGTGACTTCATTCTTATTGTGACCAAGCCTGTCGTACGAATCAAATGATCCTTAGTACAACTGAAGAGTGTAACCCAAACCTGTTACGTGCCATTTTTTAAATAAAATAGTTTTTTCATTACAACCCATCTTGTAAAATTGCCAATGCACCCAAGACTTGATTTTGTTCCACAGTGGCTTGTCTAGTTCATACGTTCGTCACAAGATGGAAGCTTACTATATTGTTCACCTGTTTACCCAGAAGTCTGTTAAATGAAAACAGCTGATTTGAAAAATGGAGGACAATGATTCGGTTGCTTTGCATGCAGATAATGTTGAAATTGGGAAGAAAAGAAGTAATAAAGGTACTGGATGTAAGCAGGATGCGCAGAAGAAACTGAGTATTAATGGCAAAGCATACAATGCATCTACGAATGAGCACAAACCAGATAAAAGACACCGCGTCCAGAAGTAAGGTACATAACTCGAAATCCGAACGCAACTGTGTCAAACAAATGTGATTTTCATACTATCTTACACTTTTGAAGATCTGTAGAAGCTCCTTTTTTCCGTATCGGTTGTCTGCAAATGTCGAAACAAATACAGTAATTTGTCACCTCGAGATAATGAAAATTTATTTATTACGTTTTATACATGTGATTATACTAGCCTAAACAACTGCCTGGTGGGGTTTATGGAAATTGTACCAGTCCAGCGGCGAAGACGTGGTATGTACATGATGCAAATGGTTCAAATGGCTCTGAGCACTATGGGACTAAACATCTGAGGTCATCGGTCCTCTAGAAATTAGAACTACTTAAACCTAACTAACCTAAGGACATCACACACATCCATGACCGAGGCAGGATTCGATCCTGCGACCGTACCGGTCGCGCGGTTCCAGTCTGAAGCGCCTAGAAGAGAGGGTCGAGAGTGGGGTTAAAATTCAAGGTGAAAGGATGTCAACGAAATTCGCTGATGACATTGTTACCCTCAGCAAAACTGAAGAAGATCTAAGTGATCTGCTGGACCACTGTTGCTGACCCTAACTAACGAACTCCTTCTCGATCGCGAGGTTACGTGGTATGCATTTAGCGGGCTTCTGAGCGCACAAACCAGCCTGATTTAATTGCCGCAACATGGTTCTGGCAGAGGCATGTGTACCAGTGGCGGTTGCAAGGTCTGCAGCGATATGTCTTGGAGTGAGAAGCCTGTTACTTTTCGCCACTATGGTTATCCATCCTCTTGCGGTGTGGTGGTCCATCTACGACAGCCTCCGCTTTCACATAGAATTTCCACCTTCATTGGCCTAGTTTAATCGCGAGATGACAGTATTGACACACCAATTACTGTGCGACAGTAGTGATGCTTTGACGAGCTTCGAGCCGTCCAACAGCTCGTCTGCGATCGTAAACATTTCAATGATACCTTGCAGTCATGTTGCCATACCACACAGAGTGTCACTCTAATTGGTTCCGAAACAACCTTCGTCAAATACCATACTGCGTTAACTACCGATTGCATCCTTTTTCATGTGAAAAGGGTCACAGGTGAACCGACTCTTGTAATGTTCAGGAATGATGTTCAACCTGCTGTATGATGACTGCTGTTGATGAACATGTCGTCCATTTACATTACTGCACAACTAGAATCTTTGTGCTAATAATCGTGTAGCACGCTCAGAACTATCAGCTGTTTTACGGATAATGGCTTTAGCTTCAGCAAATGTGCAGCCAGCTCTTCTGGAGTGTCTTTTGGTGTCTCGCACACCAAACACTTCATCTTCCACCACAAAGAAAACCATGACAGTGAAGTCTGGAAAACTTTCATGTAAACACAACGTAACATAAACGATAATAATGTAATTGTTTATCCAAGGATGTGGACCCTGGTAGCAGTAAAGAAAATTTTCCCTTCCTAGCACCGGGATGCGCTGCAAATCTGATTCCAATGTCACCGTGTTGCATACGAAGCAGTTGGAAGGAAGGCCTAAGGGACGTGCAGCAGCAATCCCTTCAAGGACTCTTAGGTCTCTCGCAACGTGCGACCTATTAACCCTAAAGAAAAAAAATGAACAGGACCTATTTGTATTAAATTGAAGGTAGTTAAATTTTGCACTGGGATGTGTTTCCGCTGGAGGCCACGGTTTTCGAGTTATTCGAGAAAAAGACATTAGAAGGTTATTTTTCTACGTTTTCCTTGAATAATTCAAAAACTACGGCTTCTAGCGAAACGCTCCCCTGTAGAAAATTTAACTACATTAAGTTTCCTACAAAATGGCGCCGTTCACTTTTTATGTACGACTAATAGTTTGTCTGAAATGAGGGAGAGAGTATGAAAGTCTGGCCGGCCGCAGTGGCCGAGCGCTTCTAGGCGCTTCAGTCTGGAACCGCACGACCGCTACGGTCGCAGGTTCGAATCCTGCCTCGGGCATGGATGTGTGTGATGACCTTGGGTTAGTTAGGTTTAAGTAGTTCTAAGTTCTAGGGGACTGATGACCTAAGCTGTTAAGCCCTATAGTGCTCAGAACCATTTGAACCATTTTGAATATGAAAGTCTTGCACGTGGTATCTGAAGGCATTGTGGGCTGAACAAAACTCAGCGGTAGAGACAGCTGGGTCACCCTGTATATGAATTGGTCATAGATTAGAAATCTGGATTTGTGTTATCTAGGGCAAAGAATCTCATAAATTTATCGACGTTTTAATTAATTGAAACATCGCATTTGGGACGAAACAAATTACTTTTACCGAGGTATATAGAAATTGTGCATCGACTATGACACTTAAATTGCTTCAAAATGCTTATCGAAGACAATGTAAAGAAGCAGGTAGTGCAGAGCTCCAATATCAGGATTCGCAGGATAACCTCATGGAAACTGTCCACCAGAAAACCTGTGAACAGGAAGTGATGATGATGATGATTATGTGTTTAAAGGGACTAAACTACTGGATCATCAGTTCCATGAACAAAAGGTGGTTCCAAATTACAATATACAGAATATTGCACGAGTCATGTAAAACACTTCTCAAGGTTGTGGAGATGACTTAGTAGATCAAGCTTTACATAGGAACCATGCCCGGAGACTTCATCCAACGACGTTACAGAGCGTCAAAGTTATAGGTGCTGGCGCGAGTAAATGTATGTGTATATTCAGAATGATTGCGTCATGGAGTTACAATTCTAGGATGATGGAAAAAGATAATTGTATGTACACTGAAGTGCCAAAGAAACTATAGGCATGCATATTCAAATACAGAGATATGCAAACAGATAGAATACGGAGCTGCGGTCGGCAACGCCTATATAAGACAACAAGTGTCTGGTGCAGTTGTTAGAGCGGTTACTGCTGCCACAATGGCAGGTTATCAAGATTTAAGTGAGTTTGGATGTGGTGTTGTAGCCGGCGCACGAGCGATGGGATACAGCAGTCCGAGGTAGCAATGAAGTTTGGATTTTCCGGTATGGCCATTTCGCGAGTGTACCGGGAATATCAGGAATCTGGCAAAGCATCAAATCACTGACATCTCTGTGCCTAGAAAAATATCCTGTAGGAACTGGACCAACGACGACCGAAGAGAATCGTTCAGCGTGACGGAAGTGTAGCCCTTCCGCAGATTTCTGTAGATTTCAATGCTGGCCCATCAACAAGTGTCAGCCTGCGAACCATTCAACGAAACATCATCGATATGGGCTTTCGTAGCCGAAGGCCTACTCGTGTGCCCTTGATGACTACACGACACAAAGCTTAACGCCTCCCCTGGACCCGTCAGCACCGACATTGGACTGCTGAAGACTGGAAACAAGTTGCGTGGTTGGACGAGTCTCGTTTCAAATTGCATCGAGCGGATGGACGTGTACGGTTAGGGGGACAATCTCAGAATCCATGTACACTGCATTTCAGCAGGGGACTGTTCAAGATGGTGGAGGATCTGCAGTGGTGTGGGGTGTTTGCAGCTGGAATGATATGGGACCCCTGATACGTCTAGATACAACTGTGAGAGGTGACACGCACATAAGCATCCAGTCTGATCACCTGCATCCGTTCATAGCCATTGTGCATTCCGACTGACTTGGGCAATTCCAGCAGGACAATGCTACTCCCTACTCGTCCAGAATCGCTACAGAGTGGCTCCAGGAACACTCTTCTGAATTTAAACACTTCCGTGGCCACCAAACCCGCCAAACATGAGCATTATCTGGGATGCTGTTCAGAAGAGATCTCCAACCCCTTGTACTCTTACCTGCAGCATTTATGGTGTCAGTTCCCCCCAGCACTACTTCAGACAGTAGTTGAGTCCATGTCACATGGTGTTGCGACACTTTTGCGTGCTCGCAGGGGCCCTCTACGATCTTAGGCAGGTGTACCAGTTTCGTTGGCTTTTCAGCGTATTTGAGGTGAGGGTCCATGTACCAGTAACGAACAAGTGTGAAGTTATAAGCGAAAACAGGTTTGACACCTCTGACAAGGACGTAGCTAGGATTTTGCCAAAGAGTGGGAGGGAAGGGGGGGGGATCTCATTTTTTAAATACTTTAATGTTTTAATTTTATTATGAAATGTATTGCCTTTTT
Organism: Schistocerca piceifrons; assembly: GCF_021461385.2. Classification (NCBI taxonomy): domain Eukaryota; kingdom Metazoa; phylum Arthropoda; class Insecta; order Orthoptera; family Acrididae; genus Schistocerca; species Schistocerca piceifrons. Next base: position 138,170,947 of record NC_060141.1, on the reverse strand, counting down.
CCTAACAAAACACAGCTCAGTTTTCTAATTTAAGGATCACCATCTCAGAGCAGAAGAATCTTAACGTCTGGTTGAATAACTTAAGTGTATTAGAATCCCTTTCGACAACAGCAGTCTTTCTCCACCACGGTCTTATATTAAAATTTATGACTTATCTGAAATCAAGTCAGAATTTCTTCAGCGCAGCAAAGCATCTCAAATTCCTCAATACAGTCTCAAACTTTATTGAATTATCTTTCATTTCATTAAAATCCTTCAATTTCCTAAGTGATCAAGAACTTCTTTTTAAAAATTATTATTTAAACAGTAAGCCTAAAACTACAGCAACCAAACTAATTTATAAAACAAACCGAAATACACACGTACTATGAGAGCTACAATTTTGGGATCTTAACATTGATTCATGCATTAATTTCAGCTAGACTTCTACTATATGCGATCTCATTATGTTAATCCATCATAATATGCTTTGGTGCTAGTGTACTTTGATGGTACCGAACTCCCCTGCTATGTACGTCATACGTTGTCGTTTATACGACGTTTATTTACGAATACATTAGTGTAGTGACAACTGTACTCAGTGTTAAAAGGATGTTACGAATAAGAGATTCCACAGTAGAACATCGTTCTTATAGTAAAACTTGACGACACGATATGTCCCCGTTTTACAAGTGAGCCATTCTTATGCACAGATACATAGTAAAAAATGACGATCTTTAGCCGCCTTCCAATGTAGATATGGCTTTTAGTGCAGGGAGTCTCCGAACACGTGTTCGGCTCGCCTTCGATGCATCTATTTTCATTTAAGCAGAGAGGCCGATTCTTAAGCGAACTGAAATATGTCAGGAAAGAAACGCATTTGGAAGAAACTGGCTGTGGCCTGTGGTAAGGGAACAGCCTCGGCATTTGCCGAAACTGGGTACAGGAAATAAAAAAAAACCATTTTCAAGGTTGCCGTATTGCTAGTTCAGTGCCTCGAGGCGCAGAGTTATACCAGTCTGTGGAGAATTTGAAAAACTGGTTGTTGTACAAAAAAAAAAAAAATGGTGCAAATGGCTCTGAGCACTATGGGACTTAACTGCTGTGGTCATCAGTCCCCTAGAACTTAGAACTACTTAAACCTAACTAACCTAAGGACATCACACACATCCATGCCCGAGGCAGGACTCGAACCTGCGACCGTAGCGGTCACGCGGTTCCAGACTGTAGCGCCCAGAACCGCACGGCCACTTCGGCCGGCCAGGTTGTTGTACATTTTTTTTTATAAAATAAAATGATTCACGACAACCGATGGAATTCTGACGGTTACATGTTTTTCCTTTTGTTGTGCATGCTTCGTCATGTGATAGCGCTTGAACGCACACATATTTTAAGGTTCAATTTTGCAAGAAATTCGTGGCTTCAAGTTGTTATAGTACTGCAAGAGCGTAAACAGGTTTTGGACGAAAGGAGGTGAAGTACGTAGGGAGCAGCTCGGAAGAACTGAAGCAGCCCGCTAAAAAACTTTTTGACATGAACAGACTATAGAATGCGCTGTCATCACAAATCCCTTCCTCTCTCCACAAACCTCTCTCCTTTGTTCCGTATGGGAACCGGTTTTCGTAATGAGGTTCACCTGGGTAACCTGACTGGGCGATATTACGTCACTTGGGTAATATCGCTACAATTTTGAGCAATTTTTTTTATATAAATGCTACTATCACCGATTGGGTGGTACTTTTGTGGATCAACGCGATTTTTGGGAAACACAGGGATATCCAAGAGTATTTTTATGCGTTTATTTTAATTAAGTGTTATTTGCGATTTTGTTTACCGCTCCACTGCCTTGTCAAATCCTGACATATTGCAACCCCGATGTTCTGCCAGTCGCCAAACAATAGCTCCAGTGCTAACATTAAAACTGCTATAAGTGTGTAATTAGGCTATTGTGCGTACATATTTTTTACTTATCATAACACTAGTGGATCGATTTTCCTCTTCTTTTTCGTTACAATATATCCATAACTAGAAGCTATCACAACAACTAACAGCACAAAAATAATAAACGGCAGCACTCACATTAAATTCATCTGCAAGCAAGAACATCACTGATTTACAAAACAACAACAGAACTTATGTAAGATAAACAATGTGCAATAGCTGATTTGGCTAAAGTAGGCATAGGCGATAGCTAATAGTGCTATCGATGTATCGATAGTTGAAACTATGGCCAAGTTGACTATCGAAAGTGCGAATCCCTCTTTGGTCGTACGATTGAAAATCAAAATATAATGGGAGACCAAAACGTTTCTGTTCGAAGGCCGTACGGTACAGAATTCGTATGCCCCTCAGGCAAAATCGTTGTGGGCTTTGAGGCAATCATCCCACCGACGCACCAAGTTGAAGACATTATTTTGATGAAACGCCGTGTCCTGCTGCATGAAGAAGTCCTTAACTGCGTGCTGCACATCCACATTCGAAAGGAGTCGTAGATGCTTCAAGGCTCTTTTTAATGGGTCGAAGGCGTGATAATCGGATGGGGAGAGATCATGGCCATAGAGCGGCGCTAGAGTGTTTCCCACATGAGTTGGCGTAACTTCTGCGGTACATACTGAAAGGTGGCTACACTGAGCCACAGCGCCAGAGATTGCGCCAAAGAGTTTTATTCCGCCGCCTCCACTGGCAGTTCTTGTCGAGAAGTCGTGGTGGAGAGTGCTTATTGAGAAGTAGCAGTAGGCAGTGCTTGTTGAGATGTTGCAGTAGCGAGTCGTAGTTGAGAAGTTGCGGTAGTGAGTGCTTGTTCAGAACTTGTAGTATTGTTTTGATGGGCTACGCTCCAGATGTTGTTGGATTGGGGTTGCTGTAATAATCAGAGTGTGCTTTTCGTCAATATATATGAAGGTAAAAAAATTCCCTTTTTTTCCATTATGTCAATGTCTTAAACAATAATGCCTCTTGGTCACAGGTTCAGTCAACAAAGCATCTGGCTCGTGTTCTTGTATTAGACTGTATTTCTGGTTTCTATGTGCAATTATAGTATCTCTGTTTATTTTTTTTAATTACTTCCGTATAAATGGTATTTAAAATATCTTGTCGTATTGAGGAAGAACCGTGCCAGATGTGTACGTTGAATCACACTTCCACACACAGAACAGCGATACTTGTGCCTTGTTGTTTCGGAGCTTTCATAGTTGCTGGGGACTTAATTAATTAATTGTGTTAACGGAAATTTCGTTTCATTCTTTGTTGTTGTTCTATGCAGTCAGATTGCGTACAAATACTAGTCAGGGCCAACCAGTTACGAGACTGCGTAATCCTACATACAGCTACTAAATCAAAAAGTTAAAAATATTTGCATTCTAAAATAATTAAGCCCCCATGCACGTGGCGACCGCTGCTTCAGATCATCCCTTGGAATTCTTCTGATTGTAAAAATAGCAGACAGTAGTATTGTTGTAGTAATTTGTAGTTTAGTAATTGTAGTCTATATTGCATGTGTAGATTTGGTAATTGTCATTATTCTAATGGTATTTTTTTTGCAGAATTTAATTTTTGTTGTTTTGTATAAGCGTTTGACAATTTTGTGCAATTATGAAGATTTCAATTGTTCGTTAATCGTGTTTGAGGGAAGCATTTCGTGTGAATGATATTGTTGGTGATAAAGTGTCATTGTGTGTAATTTTCATATAGTGACGAGTTTTGTATGTTTTGTAAATGATTACGCGATCGATGAAAAAGGCAAAAATGATGGATAGTACGAATGACGAAATTGTTGACATGGCGAACTCGCCAACACAGGAGAACAGTATGATGAATAATGAAGTAGAAAAAAATTTAATAAGTCGTGAAAGTAGTCCGGAACCAGTTCAAAATTTTTCACAATCAAAAAATTTTCAGAATTCGAGATTAACGACAGAAGATTCTGGAATAGTATCGAACACAGATAGCTTTAGCTATGTCGAAGGAAATTAGTTTTACGGGAAATGTTAGGGGCGAAAAGAATTTCGAACCAGTTAATATGAAGCAGTTGATGAGTGCAATATTAAATTTGGGATCACAAATAGGAACAATTAAAACCGAGATGGAAGCAATGGCAACACGGTTAGGCTCACAAATAAGAACATGTTTCAAAAACATGAAAGATGAATCAAAGAAAGAAATTAGAGAAGTACAACCGAATTTGAATGCTCACAATAATAGTTTAATTTCAATAGAAATTAGACAAGAGGAACAGGACAGAGAACAGGAAGAAAGAGATCGCGTGATAGCACAGAAATTTTCAGAGTTAAATTTACAACGTGCACACGATAAGGAAGAAATATTTGAAAGAATCGAGGAATCCGTACCAAATGACAGAATAAATAACTTAACACAACAGTATGAACAATTAACTACTAAATGTGTCAATACTGAATCCCGAGTCGCGACACATACGGAAGACGTTGTAAGTAGGCTGTTTATGTTTTCTCTATGTAAGTAGGCTGTTTATGTTTTCTTATTGGCAACGTTACGTAGCGCTCAATATGAAAATCACTGGCTGTGCTGTGTGCAGTCTGTGGCTAGTTTACATTGTTGTCTGCCATTGTAGTGTTGGGCAGCGGCAGCTGGATGTGAACAGCGCGTAGCGTTGCGCAGTTGGAGGTGAGCCGCCAGCAGTGGTGGATGTGGGGAGAGAGATGGCGGAGATTTGTAATTTGTCATGAACTGCTATATTTATATATGATGATATCAAGGTAAATACATTGTTTGTTCTCTATTAATATCTTTTATTTGCTAACTATCCCTATCAGTAGTTAGTGCCTTCAGTAGTTTGAATCTTTCATTTAGCTGGCAGTAGTGGCGCTCGCTGTATTGCAGTAGCTTGAGCAGCGAAGATTTTTGTGAGGTAAGTGATTTGTGAAAGGTATAGTTTAATGTTAGTCAGGGCCATTCTTTTGTAGGGAATTTTGAAAGTCAGATTGCGTTGCGCTAACAAAATATTGTGTGTCAGGTTAAGCACAGCCATATATAAATTGTTCAAAGGGTACGTTTCATATGTCGACCCTTAGCCGAGGATACCTCACTGGAATCTTCTGATTTTTTTTCTTGTAGTTTGTGTAATTAGTGTAGATTTTGTTTATTGCTAGAGCGTAATTGTAGAGAGAATCTCCTTTGGAGTTGTAGCCTTTCATTGTTGTACAGTAAAACAGTTGTGGCATGCATGTAGATTTGCACCAAGTATTTCGCAGCTGCGCTGGCAATTAAGTAGACATTATTTCCATTGCTATGTTATTTTATTTTGCTCTTCAAATTGTGCTTTTCTGTGTTATCGTGTGAAATATTGTGACAATTATGGCGTGTGAAAAACGTAATACTAGGCTCCAAAGTAAACTGAGAAATGACAGTGAAGACGAAGGCAGTATGTTAGCGCCGCAGAGTAATGAATTAACTAATGTTCAAAGTAGTAATTTGGTAATTGCGCATAGGGAAATGGAGCGGGCGGCAAACAATGGTGTAGACAGTGAAACAGGTAGTGAACAGGGAAGCGTTATCGATCGATTGGTCGGCAACAGCTCGCCTCAGGAATCAGGAATGACAGAACACAATATCGCAAATACTGTAGATTCAGGTTTTGGGTCATCACCGTTTTCTCAAATAAGTCAAGACACATTTTCCGCTTGTCAAAGTGTGAATGTTGCCGGTGCAAATGCACTGCCGAAAAGCGTAGAGAAACAGATTCCAGACACTAATACATTATTATTGCAATTAATGCAACAAATGGAACAAAATCAGAGACAAATGGGACAAAATCTTAAAAAGTTAGACACAGTGGAACAAAATCTTAAAAAGTTAGACACGATGGAACAACGCCAGAGACAAACACAGCAACAGTTAGACGCAATGGAACAAAATCTTCACACCACGCTTGAACAAACACGTGAAGATTTAACTACTGAGTTACATAACATTGAATCGAAATGTCAAAAAGTCTGTAATGACGTAAAAACACAAATTTGTGAGCATTTTCAACCTATTTTTTCGCGGCATGAAAATGCATTACAGAATCACGAAGCAGCCATAAAAGAACTGCAAACCATTGTTCATGAAAATCATGAGACCTTGTGGGCTAAAATTGACTCAGTTGCATCTACCGATTCGGTTACGCAACTTGCAAAAACTCAGGAAAACTTTAAGGACACAGTAGACACTCTGAAACTTGGTTCAGAAAAACACACTGAGGAAATGTGTTCACTATCGGAGAAAGTAGCTGAACTTTCGGATCAGGTCACTAACTTATCTACAAAGGTAGATGATGATCTGAATGACACAAGACCTGTAGCCTTCACTGACACTGAAGAGTGCGAACAAATTAGGAAATTCAAACAAAATCAGAATCAAATTAATACGCAACACCAAAGAGAAATCCGGGAAGTACAAGATCAGCTGACACAGGTAATACAAGAATTACGTATTTCAGAGGACACTCGCGCTCCAACACGGGAAGAGGGACTTAGAAATACGGAAAAGCCGCAAAATAATAACACAGGGCATTTCGGAAGTTATGAAAGAAATTGGCAATGTGCACCGAATTTTGAGATGGAACGGCCGACACGACCTAACAATGACCGATATGCGACTCGCCGACATGACGATTTTGACTATAAGCTGTTCATTACTACACGTAAATTCAAAACATTTAAGAATTCTGGCAACGACATTCATCCACAAGCATGGCTCCATCAATTCTCTCATTGTTTTCCTCCCAACTGGTCGTTGGAACACAGATTAGAATTTATGTGTGGCTACTTAGAGAATGAACCAGCTGTAAGAATGCGATCGGTCATTCACGATTGCCACAGTGAAGGAGAATTTTACCATGCCTTCCTCTCAGCGTATTGGTCTCAAGCCACACAAGACCGCGTAAAACATGGTATCATAATGATGAAACATTTCGAACAATCTGAATTCTCCAGTCTTGTGAAATATTTTGAAGACATGTTGCACAAGAATCAGTACCTGTCAAACCCATACAGCCCCTCAGAACTCATCCGCATTTGCTTAATCAAATTACCTGAACATTTACGGCATATTATTTTAGCAGGACGTTGCAAAGACGACATTGAAGCTTTTCAGGGACTGTTACAAGAACTAGAAATTGACACTGATAATCGCGGAACGCGAAAACAAGGACACAACAATTACAGGTCACATCCGTCACAATTCCGTGACGACAGAAACAATAACCGAACACGACTGGTCTATTCTTACAACGCAAATCGTGACCAAAATAGACACCACCCGTACGACAACCGTTGGCAGAGTAGTAATAATTACAGGGAAAGATCACCTCTCCGCGGTAGTGACTATCACAGAGACAATCAGAGAAACAGACAATATGGGAACCAAAATAAATACTATCAAGGGAGACAGGCTAACTCTAGACGCAACGGACCAGCGCGCAGTTACGATTCAGGGAGAAATTCTCCACCACTTAACCGACAAGAAAGAAACTACAGGAACTACCGACATGACGACAGACGATGTGATCGTAACGACAGACCTGAATTGCATCAGAACTGGCGGGATTCAAACAGAGCAGGGCCTTCTCGTCACGGTAAATTTGTAGAAGTTAGGTCTCCAAACCCCAATAACGACGCGCGCCAACAAAGGGACAGACAATGACTCACACCGCATGCAGCAGGGAGCCGCGTGCGCCCGCTAGCTCCGAGAAAAATAACATAAGACGTTAGCCTTGAGAAAAATTTTAGCATTCTTTACCGATGTATACAACATAATAATTGCTTTGAAGTTGAAACTCTGTGTACTAGGAAGAGTAAAGGTTTACACCACATTTCACATGTAAAACCGTTTATTGAATAATAATCCGCTGTTTGTCTTTGCCATAAAACTCTTAACTTCACATTTCTAGTATGCATTGCCAGACTAAAAAAACTGTTACCATGCAACAATGTTTGAAGTTAAATATCCAATCAAGAACCTAGAGAACTTATTTAAACAGAATTTACGAATGCATTGTTTTTGCGAACAGACGACACAGTGTTATTGTGTGTGTACATTCTTGCTTGTTAGTTGCACGATTACGTAACGACTATAAGGCTCACATACTTAGAACATTTACCAGTACTGCTAATGAGATTTTAATGCAACATTTTGGTTTATTTGAAAATACATTCTGAATTTAAAGTGCTTTCTGTGAGATACCAGACGACACAGTGGTTAGTTTAAGTGACAACTACACGGTTTTATCACGACGCTTCTAATGAGTGACAATTTACAATGTTGCTTTTGCAGTGTATCTGTTTTATATCTACACAGTTTTCTGAATTCTTCTAGGAAGAAAAACATGTTTTAGTAGTAACTTTTGTGGTATAGCTACAATGAGATTGCCTTTTCTGTAGCACAACAATACGTTACAGCACAGTACTTTCTTCATCATGGCAATAAGCGTAATAACTAAGATATCTATACGCAAAGCATTTCACTTTTGTTTATCATGAGGTAAGTACATTGACTTCTGCAGAACTTAGCTTTCGGAGGACGATAACTACGACACTTCCACAGAGATTATGTTACAAGACGCACAGTTTAGCGCTACAGTACACGTATTTGAGTGATCAATTTTATACTTAAAACATTTATTTTTAAAGATTTTTGAATTACAAAGAAAGTTTTCCGTGATATATTTCATTCCATTGGTGTAATCTGTAACACCTGAGGGTATAATTACATTAATCCTCAGGGGGGTACACGCCTACTTTGTGTACCATGTGTTTGGCAAGCACAAGGAACCCTAGCTAATATGGTATTTGCTTATACAACTTTACACATCGGTACCATATTTCTCTAACACACAAATTACACAGCTATCTGATCATTTAACTGAGAGAGACAAACATTTATTTTACTACATCAGTGACACATGTTTACGCAATTACACAGTTGGATAACTTCACACTTATGAAACTGTATTTTGTCAGTACTTTGTAAACTGTTCATATTTTTTCAGAATCATTGTGATACTATGAGAACTTTGAATGATGTATTTGGTATGAGATCATGATTTTTAAAGTACGTTTGAGGCAGCTGACACTTTTGACATGAGCAGAGAATTTTTTTAGGCTTAGAAATTATTGGAGGAAGTTACGACGATTTTGAGATTTGACTGAAGTGTTATGATGTTATTATTACGACGACGATGTGTATTATGTTGTTGAGGAATGTTTATTATGCTACCTATTTCTCATGATGAAATATTGAAGAAGTGTCGACGAATATGTATATGTATAATGAGGTAAGGAACAATGAGTAGTGTTTAGGGACTCTGATTTATGAAAAGGATGTTGGAAACCAAGAAACGTACTTTAAGAGTTATGAAATATGTGTAAATGAGTGAATGTATCACAATGCCGGCGAAAATTTTTTGGATAACGTTATATTCATAGGATTTTCTTTCTACAGATTTGCAACGCTAATTCTTGACCTGTGAAATATTTTTATGTGAGACTGTCACTGTAGCGGAAACTGCTGTCGTAAACATTTCCGTAAGAAAGTTAAGTGGCCACCTGCACGTAATGCGTCGCGGGCACCCACCTGGGCGACAGCCGCCCGAAAAAAAGCCATTAGCCTTACAGCGGCACAGGTAAAAAAATAAAAAAAAAAAAAAAAAGGGGGGGCCATTATACTCGCTATTGACATTTCCTTGTCGAAAGCATACTGTGGAGCTCGTAATTTATGATATTTACTGAAATGCTTATAAACTGATGGGAAATATTCTTACATCTGCAAACCTGATTATGACAAGTGTCTTTCTATGAGAGTTGAGAGAATTTCTACTAACTTATGAAATGTCACATGACTACTGAATGATATTTTTATGCTTTGCTTTTCATAGTTGCTTATTTCATTTGATATCTGGTTTCCAGCTGTGTTGCAGCATTGCTTTTATAAAATGAAATGCATTTACTAATGTGAACACTTTCTGTCAACAGCTCTATTAAATAATTATTTTATGATCCACATTCTTTAAAAAAGGAGCACTTGGAAAGGAAAGAACAATAAGAAGGAACTAGTAACAGTAACACATAATTTTCTTTTCAAGTACATGGTAATATTTTTTTACAATAAGTTGTTGTGGTGCACTACTTTAATTACTTAGACATTAAGATGTGATTATACATTTGCCTTATCTGCATTGTTATCTTTAGTGTACTATTTTTTCTGCTTGAGCTATGTCATGTTTAGATATAAGCTGCTGTTTGCCAGGCATAGTGCTACTGAACTTTAATTTGTGTTACTCTGCTAAGCCAGATTTATTTTTTGTTTGCTGCATTGCCTCATATTAGTTGTAATGTTGAATTGCTTGGTAATTTAAATTTACTGTAGCTTGCTTTGCGATTTTCCATTTTTTTATTGCTGTTTATATTAATTGTTTTATGTGCTGCTGCATTGCCTCGTTCCTTAGTTTAGTATCTGAGCTCAGTAGATTTAAGTTAGCTTAAGAGGGGGTAGACTATATAAGAACCTAACTATGGAGAATAGGGAAAGAATGCTTTGAAAGTTATATGAAAACGATTTGGGCCTAAATGAGTATTGCACAATGAGCCATATTTCTTTTGAAAGAAATATGGTTAAATTACAGAAAACAGGTTTAGGTAGGATTTTCTTGGAAATAAATGTTGAGGTGAGAAATGTGTGAACATATAAATACAGAAAGCATGCTTAGATAGAATTTTTTTGGTGGAAACAAAGGATGAAATAAGAGGAAAGATATATGAAGTTTTGGGTTGGACTGCAGTACCAAATGTGACACTGAAAACGAACCCTGTCCTTTCCTATTGGTGTTATCCCACTATGTGTTTGTGTACCCTTGTGTATTTGTTTTCTTCCTGTCTCTGTGTAGTTTCATAGAATTTTTTCTTCTTTTAATATTAAGCTACATTCACTATGATGAGGAATACTGTTATCCTCGAATATAATTGGCATTAATAATATGTTATTTACTTTGTAAAGATGTTAGACATTATTAATTCTGTTCTGTTCAATGCTCATGTGTGAAGTTGATGTTTCAAAAGTTATTGTGATCCTTTATGTATGTACTCATGTCATAATTCCACTGATGTATATGTTTATTTCTATTCTTTTGTAAAGCCTGTACTACAAATGTTATCTGTATTATTGTGTTCTTTAATGATGTATTTTGTACCTTTGTAATTGTATTTTCATGTTGTAAATTTATAATTGTACAGACACCAGTTCTTCCAATTAAGTTACATTTCACTGCACACGTTTCTGTTGGTCATAGTATATGGACAATATGTGAGAAGTAGGGACTGTTAATGTTTGCACGTGTGTTAATAATTCAGCAAGGGACTGGATAACAGCATTGCTGGTTCTAAGGACAATTCCAAAAACTTTGTGAGTGCACAAGTGGTGGTTTATGGACTTGCTATATTGTCCGCAAGACTCTTTGATGGTGAATGTGCACCTGCACAGTCACAACAGATGGCTGTTGGTTATCTCTGCAAGGACTACAGTGGGTCTACATCTTTGATGATCCATCAATACCATTATTTCTACAAGGACTGCAGTGGGTCTGCACCTCTGGTGGCCCACCAATACCGTAATCTCTACCAGGACTACAGTGGGTCTGCTCTGTGATGACCTACCTACCAATATTCTTCCAAACTTCGAATGACTCTGCTGTGGGTTTGCTCTGTTGTGGCCCATTACCTGTATGCATGTCAAGAGTCAGCACTGTCTTTCCGTTGGAAGGACAACACTACTTCTTCAAGACTGCATGGAAATCCACTACTTCTGTGTGCAATTTCTTTTACTAATGAGACTTTGTGAAAAAAAACCTGTAATTACTGTTATGATGAATGATCAGGACTATCTTTATGGACTGGGAGAAAATTTTAGCTTTTGACCAACATTGTATCAATAAGTGTGTGCATTTGATTTCTTTGTTATTGTAATTATGAAAAATTTTATCAAATCATTATTGGCCACTGCCCAAAAAAAATTTGTAAAATTTTTTGTGGGGAGCATGGGGGCTATGTAAGTAGGCTGTTTATGTTTTCTCTATGTAAGTAGGCTGTTTATGTTTTCTTATTGGCAACGTTACGTAGCGCTCAATATGAAAATCACTGGCTGTGCTGTGTGCAGTCTGTGGCTAGTTTACATTGTTGTCTGCCATTGTAGTGTTGGGCAGCGGCAGCTGGATGTGAACAGCGCGTAGCGTTGCGCAGTTGGAGTTGAGCCGCCAGCAGTGGTGGATGTGGGGAGAGAGATGGCGGAGATTTGTAATTTGTCATGAACTGCTATATTTATATATGATGATATCAAGGTAAATACATTGTTTGTTCTCTATTAATATCTTTTATTTGCTAACTATCCCTATCAGTAGTTAGTGCCTTCAGTAGTTTGAATCTTTCATTTAGCTGGCAGTAGTGGCGCTCGCTGTATTGCAGTAGCTTGAGCAGCGAAGATTTTTGTGAGGTAAGTGATTTGTGAAAGGCATAGTTTAATGTTAGTCAGGGCCATTCTTTTGTAGGGAATTTTGAAAGTCAGATTGCGTTGCGCTAACAAAATATTGTGTGTCAGGTTAAGCACAGCCATATATAAATTGTTCAAAGGGTACGTTTCAACGTAAATAAACAGAAAGAAAAAAATAGGTGACTTATCGGAAAGAGTTGAGGAGATTTCAGATAAATTGACAAGTCTTAGTTTAAATGGGGACAGAGATTCAGATGATACAGCACCATTGCCATTTGCAGAAACCGAGGAGTACCAGAACATTAATAAACATGTCGAAAATCATGGAAAATTTAATGAACGCGTTAAAAAGGAATTTGAGGCATTACAAAAGCAAGTCAAACAAATTGAAGGCGAAATCGTAGAAAAAGACAGCAGAAGAAATTTAGAATCACAGACAGCAGAGGGGTTTGAAGAAAATAGTTTGTTTCATTTACAGGATGCAATAAGAGAGCGCCAGGCGCGCGAACTTGACAATAGTCGACATTCGGACTGGGACAGGCGCGGTAGGTCTTTGTCGCCACGAGGAGAAAACTTTGACTATAAACACTTCTTAACTGTTCGGAAATTTAAGATCTTTCGCAATTCTAAGAATGACATACATCTAAGTTCATGGTTAGATCAATTTACATACGCACTTCCACCAAATTGGCCACTAAGTCACAAACTGGAATTTATGTGCGGTTATTAAGGTCCTCAGAGGATTCGCTACGCTAAGTGAATATGTGCTGTAGCCTGCACAGGGCCCCGAGCTGTAGTGTTGCTATTTCCCTTTTAGTTTTCTGCACTGCTGCCTACTCTTTTATTATTCTTTGCATCTATCAAAACAACTCTTCGACTATCAATCTATCTAGAGAATCGGTAAAGAATAACCGGTGAAAGGTGGCTTCACTGAGCCACAGCGCCAGAGAGTTTTGTTTCGCCGCCTCCACTGGCAGTGATTAATGAGAAGTGGCGGAGTGCAGTGCTTGTTGAGAACTCATAGTAGTCAGTGCTTGCTGAGATGTCGTAGTGAAGAGTGCTTGTCGAGATGTGGCAGTAGTCAGTTCTTGTTGAGATGTGGTAGTAGCGAGTCGGTGTGGAGATATTGTAATGATGAGAGTGCTTTTCATCAATATAAATGAAGGTAAAAAAAAAAATTTTCTTTTCTCTCTCATTATTTCAGTGTCCTGAATAATGCATCTTTACAGGTTCAGTCAACAAAGCATATGGCGTGTGTTCTTGTATTAGAGTGTAACTCTGGTTTTCTTGCGCAATTATAGTATTTCTATTTTTTTTAATTATTTCAGTATAAATGGTATTTAAAATTTCTTGTCTTGTTGAAGAAGAACCGTGCCAGATGTGTACGTTGAATCACACTCCCACACACAGAACAATTACACTTGTGTTTTGGTTTCGTAGGTTTTATAGTTGCTGGGGACTTAATTAATTAATTGCATTAACGAAAATTTTCATTTCATTCTTTGTTGTTGTTCTATGCAGTCAGATTGCGTACAAAAACTAGTCAGGGCCAACCGTTTACGAAACAGCGTAATCGGACATACAGCTACGAAAAATAAAAAAATTATTTTCATTTATTCAATTAAGCCCCCATGCACGTGGCGACTGCTGCTTCGGATCGTCCCTTGGAATTCTTCTGATTGTAAAAATAGTAGACAGTAGTATTGTTGTAGTAATTTGTAGTTTAGTAATTGTAGTCTATTTTGCATGTGTAGATTTGGTAATTGTCATTCTTCTAAAGGTATTTTTTTTTTGTAGAATTTAATTTTGTTGTCTTGTATACGCGTTTGACAATTTAGTGCAATTATTTCAATTGCTCGTTAATCGTGTTTGAGGGAAACATTTCGTGTGAATGGTATTGTTGGAGATGAGGAGTCATTGTGTGTAATTTTCGTACAGTGACGAGTTTTGTATGATTTGTAAATGATTATGCGATCAATGAAAAAGGCAAAAACGATGAATAGCCAGAATAACGAAATTGTTGACATGGCGAACTCGCTAACACAGGAGAACAGGATGATGAATAATGAAGTGGAAAACAATTTAATAAGTCGGGAAAGTAGTCCGGAACCATTTCAAAATTTTCTCAATCAAAAAATTTTCAGAATCTGAGATTAACGACAGAAGATTCTGGAATAGTATCGAATACAAATAGCTTTACAGCTTTGACGGAAGACGTTGGTTTTGCGGGAAATGTTAGAGGCGAAAAAAGTTTCGAGCCAGTTAACATGGAGCAGTTGATGAGTGCAATATTAAATTTGGGATCTCGGTTAGACTCACAAATGGGAACAATGAAGCAGTTTCGATCTGAATTTAAAACAGAGATAGGATCAATTAAAACAGAGATGGGAACTTTGGGATCTGAATTAAAAACTGATATGGGAACAATGGAAACACGGTTGGACTCACAAATAGGAACAATCAGAGCTGAGATGGAACACTGGAAACACGGTTAGACTCACGAATAGGGACATGTTTCGAAAATATGAAAGATGAGTTAAAGAAAGAAATCAGAGAAGAAGTACAACCGATTTTGAATTCTCACAATAATAGATTAATTGCAGTAGAGATTAGACAAAGGGAACAGGATAGAGAACAGGAAGAAAGAGATCGCGTGATAGTACAAGAATTTTCAGAGTTAAATTTACAACGTGCACATGGTAAGGAAGAAATATTTGAGAGAATCGAGGAATCCGTCCCAAATGACAGAATAAATAATCTAACACAAGAATATGAACAGTTAACTACCAAATGTGTCAATACTGAAACCCGAGTCGCGACACTTACGGAAGGCGTAAATAAACAGAAAGAAAAAATAGGTGACTTATCGGAAAGAGTTGAGGAGATTTCAGATAAATTGACAAGTCTTAGTTTAAATGGGGACAGAGATTCAGATGATACAGCACCATTGCCATTTGCAGAAACCGAAGAGTACCAGAACATAAATAAGCATGTTGAAAATCAGGGAAAATTTAATGAACTCGTGAAAAGGGAATTTGAGGCATTAAAAAAGCAAGTCAAACAAATTGAAGGCGAAATCGTAGGAAAAGACAGCAAAAGAAATTTAGAATCACAGATACCAGAGGGGTTTCAAGAAAATAATTTGTTTCATTTACGGGATGCAACAAGAGAGCGCCAGGCGCGCGAACTTGACAATAATCAACATTGGGACTGGGACAGGCGCGGTAGGTCTTTGTCGCCACGAGGCGAAAACTTTGACTATAAACACTTCTTAACTGTTCGGAAATTTAAGATCTTTCGCAATTCTAAGAATGATATACATCCATGTGCATGGTTAGATCAATTTACGTACGCACTTTCACCAAATTGGCCACTAAGTCACAAACTAGAAATTATGTGCGGCTATTAAAGTCCTCATGGGATTCACTACACTAAGTGAATATGTGCCGTAGCGTGCATAGGGCCCCGAGCTGTAGTGGTGCTATTTCCCTTTTAGTTTTCTGCACCGCTGCCTACTCTTTTACTATTCTTTGCATCTGTCAAAACAACTCTTCTACTATCAATCTATCTACAGAGTCGTTAAACAATAACCGGATACGACTATTTTACCCAAAAGTGATTTCGGAAATTACCATTTGGACTTACTGTATCTTCTGCAGCATTCATTTGTAGTTTAAACGAAATTTTACCTGTTTATCTTCGTGAAAATATTACTTCATATGTTGACGATATTCTTACTGCTAAACATTCTTGGAGTGAACACAACAAAATTTTGGATTCATTATTACGTATTTTTGCAAGAGTTGGCATTACAGTGAACTTGGAAAAATCTGAATTTAGTCGTTCTCAGGTTAAATTTCTCGGTCACATTATTTCTACGGAAGGTATTCTTCGTGATCCAGAAAAACTTGACGCTATTCGTAATTATGCTGTTCCTACTACAAAACGTGATGTTCGTAGTTTTCTTGGTGTCTGTAATTTTCTTAGACGCTTTGTTAGATTGGAAAATTTGGCCACACGTCGTTTTTGCGAACTATCTGGAAAGTTCTTTTTAAATGAAAATCGGTCGACAACTCTGTTTGGTTAGTTTGTATTCCTGATGAGTTGGTTAATAAGCTGATTTGGTATACGCATTTCAGTTATGCACACTTTGGCCCCAGAAAATGCTTTCATAAATTACGGGAAAATTGCTACTTCAGTAATATGGAAAAACGTATTCGATCTGTTCTGGCCAAATGCAAATTATGTCAAAAGGCTAAGCCGCTAACAATTTCTCACAGAGCACCGTTGTTTCCTATCATTCCAGCGAAATTAAAGGACATGGCTGCAGTCGATTTGTTCGGTCCAGTGGTTCGTTCTACTAATGGTTTTGCGTACATTTTCGTAGCAGTGGAGTTGACATCAAATTATGCGTGTTTTACACCGTTACGCAAAGCAACAGCTCGTTCAGTATCTAATGCTTTCATTAACCATTTTCTTAAAGAAGTTGGTCATGTTGATAAGGTTATATCAGATAATGGATCACAGTTTCGTTCTAAAATTTGGCTTCGTACTCTACGGCGTCGTAAAATTAAACCAATTTTTATTTCACTTTTTCACCCTCAATCTAACGCTTCAGAGAGATGGATGAAGGAAATCAATAAATTGTGTCATCTTTATTGTCATCAGAATCACAGAACGTGGGATCAGTATATTCATATTTTTGAAAACATTCTGAATGAACTTCCTAATGACTCAACTTCTTTACCGCCAATACTGATATTAAAAAACAAAGCACCGACAAATCGCATATCTGAAATCGTTCCCTTTCCGCCTTCACGGAAACTGCGGCATTCTGAAGTTGTGAACAAGGCTCTGCAAAGTATTGCATCTGGGGCTGCTAGAAGAGAGAAATCAGCTAAGCGTCCTGGTCGTTTAAAAATCTTGTCAGTTGGTCAAAAGGTGTTAATTAAGTCTCATCGTTTGTCTCACAAAGGAAAAGGCTTGTGTCGCTAATTTTTTCTGCTTTATAATGGTCCATATAGAATTCGCAAAATTATTCATGATAACACTGTTGAAGTAGAAACTCTTAAATCACGACGCTCTAAGGGAATACATCATATATCAAACGTTAAAATTTTTGTGGAATGACATACATTCGAGAAACCAACAGTTTACGTAAACATGCAGAGAATACAAGGATACCGCGCTGTGTTTTGGCAGCGGCATATACTCAAAGCAACAGTCAAGTCTGTGCGCCGCACAATGCAGTCGTTGACCGCAAACAATTGCTTCCTACGTCACGCGCCTACAGCTGATCGAGCGCTCAGTGCGAATGCACTGACAGTCGTAAACAAATACACAGTCTAATTTCTCCGACTAAATTCAGTATAAAGCTATAGTGACTTGATGAATTATGTTATTATCGTTCAGTATTTTTCAGGATACGGTTGTATAAAATATTTAAGAACTTCAGGTAAATTCTGTGTGTCTCCGACGTTAAAAGGACTTGCTATCGAGAAAATTTCAGATAGAATGTAATTTCCAAGAAGAAACTAATAAACTAAAAAGGTAACTATTAATTGAGTTTATTTTTTCAGGTAACATATTTCCCCTTAGGTACGTACTTTAGACGTAATTTGCTGCTCGCAATTACGTGATTCATACTTTGTGCTAATTTCATGTTCTATGAATTTACTTGTGAAGCGACGTGCTTGCGTACATTTGCTGATTTTTGTCAATGTTTTATTAATGAACAGGGTTGTTATTTGTATATATTATGCATCGCTTGGCTGCTATGCTTTTTCACTGATGTCATATTTTTTTATTACGTGTCTGCTGTGCTTATTTATTTAAATTATAATTGTCACCTGATTAGTTGTGCTGATATGTATGTAAGTTATACTTTGTGATTTATCTGCTTGCGCCTTCATGTTTACTTATTAAGATGACATATGAACATTTATTTGCTTATGCTGATATGATGCTAATGACCTGTTTATTACGTAAGATATATGTTTGCTGCTATGCGTATGGATTGCATATGTATACATTTCTGTTTGTTGTCATAACTACTCTTTAATTTGGTATATAGAAATGCTGATATACTGTGTATGAACATAGAGTTTAGGTTACATTATGGTATTAATTATAGATTGTTCGCTTGCCAGAGCCTCGCTGTAAGAATTGTGCTGCATCCACTTGTTGACATTCTGTTCTCTACTGGTATATTTACTCGCTATTGCATGTTTTGCTTACACTCAGTGCCTTATATTTTTAAAATAGGAAAATGAACTGCTATAATTCGACATAAACGACATTAGTACAATAAACTTCATAGAAGTCACATGAGCTGGAGGTTTTATGGAAGCTGTATAAATTTATGCTAATAGGAAGACAGCTAACGACATGACATACCAAAACTAGGTTTAGACCGTTGACAGTTATAACACTGCATTTTTCGTGAGCAATTGAAATAGGAAGTGACACTTGACACAAGAAATACTCCACATGTTTGCTTCTGTTTGCCATAATTCTTGAAGTGGTGTACACACTGTGAAATATTATGATCATTCACACTCCGTAATAGTAATTAATTACTGAGAGTTATTCGAACTAAGTCTGTTAGAGGTCATGTATGCATTTCTTTTATTTAATGATGGACAAGGTAACCAAAATCCACCTTATAATTTATAATGAGTAGAAGATTTGGGTCAGATGGATTACACAGAGGTTGTGTGTTGACAGTGTGTCTTCGGATTGTATGGGATGATGAGGTTTGCATTAGGATTTTATCTGTACTTGTTCGAGGAGACTGACTAGAGGAAAGAGTTGTTATGGAAGTGAAATGATATTGGCGATAAGGTTTATATGTGTCGACGTATTGAAGAGGTATTATTGAGGTATTGAGATTATATGAAGTTGATGATTATTGGAGTTTTTGTGGACAAGAGGTAAGGTAAATGATATTGATGATAAGATTTATATGTATCGATGTAAGAGGCATTATTGAAGTATTGAGATTATGTGATGCTGATGATTATTGGAGTTTTGGTGGATAAGAGGTAAAGTAAGTGAGGTGCATTTTTTTTTTTTTTTTGTTGGTCTATATGGAACAAGGAGAATGAAGATAGCAGACTAGAACACTCAAGTAGAAGGAAGATTGTCTACACACTCTTTGTTAAATCAATAAGCAGTACATATTTTTTTTTTTTTTTGGAGAGAGAGGAAGTAATTGCATATCTTGGCTCCCTGACAGTTGTTCAGCAACTGTACATTTTGATCTGGCTTGGCAAACATTGGTCTTGACGTGATGACTATGACATTGACTTAACTATTATTGACTGTTATACATTGCTGCCACTACTACTTGATACACATGATGAACATCAAATTTTGACAGAATTGCATTTACACAGTTAACACTATTCAATTACACAGTAGTACTTAATGTGGATGAAAGATGAGTGAGTGTGTTTTGTGTGTTTTCCTTTCCTAATCCTACCCACCTATCTCCTAAATATTGTTTTATTTGTTTGTAGTGGCTTGCACTGACACCCATAAATATTATAGGTTTACTGATATTTGAGTATTTGTAATAGTTAATATGACAATTGTCTGATATCATTTGTGTGTTTATTAGAATTTGTATGTTTAGTGTAAGAGCATTGAGAATAATTTTGTAAAAGCATTTGTATGTGCATTCAAACTATTGTTCATGCCTGAACTGTCTGATTAGTGATGGTGAATATTATGAACTGTTACCTGCACTTGTTCAACATTGATGTGTGACACTTAGAAATGTTTAATTTCTGCTGATGAACTGTGTGATTAGTGATAGTGAATATTATGGACTGTTACCTGCACTTTTTCAACATAATGGGTGCCACTTAGAAATGATTAATTTCTGCTGATAAACTGTGTGATTTGTGGTACTGAATATTATGGACTGTTACCTGCACTTTTTCAACATAATGGGTGCCACTTAGAAATGATTAATTCTGCTGATGAACTGTGTGATTAGGATAGTGAATATTATGGACTGTTACTTGTACTTTTTCTACATGATTGGTGCCACTAGGACATGTTTAATTTCTGCTTATAAACTCTGATGAACAGTGTCATCAGTGATAGTGAATATTATGGACTGCTCTCTGGACCTGCTCATCATTGCTAGGTGCAACTGATGGACTGCTTCTATTGAAATGAAGTCACTTGTTGGTGTCTGCACCTGTTCAACATTGCTGGGTGTCACTAATGGAACTGCTTCTACTGAAATAATGTCACTTGTTCCTGTCTGCACCTGCTCAACATTACTGGGTGCCACTGATGAACTGCTTCTACTGAAATAATGTCACTTGTTGCTGTCTGCACCTGCTCAACATTGCTGGGTGCCACTAATGGACTGCTTGTACTGAAATAATGTCACTTGTTGGTTTCTGCACCTGTTCAACATTGCTGGGTGCCACTGATGGACTGCTTCTACTGAAATGATGTTACTTGTTGGTGTCTGCACCTGTTCAACAATGCTGGGTGCCACTAATGGAACTGTTTCTGCTGAGTGATGTCACTTGTTGCTGTCTGCACCTGTTCAACATTACTGGGTGCCACAGATGGAACCACTTTTATTAAAATGATGTCACTTGTTGGTGTTTGCACCTGTTGACCATTGCTGGGTACTGCTGCTGGAACTATCAACTATTTGTTTTTTTTTGAATAATTAAAAGTATTTTATGTGAACATTTGTATAAACTGATTTTTTGTGTATTGTGTAAGCTATTATGTAAAGCCACATGTATGAAAGAGTTTGTATTGCCTACTGTATTTTATATATTAGGTTATTGAACGGTCAGTGCATAGCCAAAATTTTATCTAATTATGTGATATTTACGTATTAATATTATCTTTAGTTTTTGTCTGTATTTTTTTTTGACGAATTTGGTGGTATTTTCACCACCAATGCTGGCAAAAATACCGTCAAATTCTAGCCCGTAGAGGAAGGGTATATGACAGGTGGCTACACTGAGCCACAGCGCCAGAGAGTTTTGTTTCGCCGCCTCCACTGGCAGTGATTATTTAGAAGTGGCGGAGTGCAGCGCTTGTTGAGAACTCGTAGTAGTCAGTGCTTGCTGAGATGTCGTAGTGAAGAGTGCTTCTCGAGATGTGGCAGTAGTCAGTTCTTGTTGAGATGTGGTAGTAGCGAGTCGGCGTGGAGATATTGTAATGATTAGAGTGCTTTTCATCAGTATAAATGAAGGTAAAAAAAAATTTCTTTTCTCTCTCATTATTTCAGTGTCCTGAATAATGCGTCATTACTGGTTCAGTCAACAAAGCATATGGCGTGTGTTCTTGTATTAGAGTGTAATTCTGGTTTTCTTGCGCAATTATAGTATTTCTATTTTTTTTTAATTATTTCAGTATAAATGGTATTTAAAATTTCTTGTCTTGTTGAAGAAGAACCGTGTCAGATGTGTACGTTGAGTCACACTCCCACACACAGAACAATTACACTTGTGTTTTGGTTTCGTAGGGTTTATAGTTGCTGGGAACTTAATTAATTAATTGCGTTAACGAAAATTTTCATTTCATTCCTTGTTGTTGTTCTATGCAGTCAGATTGCGTACAAAAACTAGTCAGGGCCAAACGTTTACAAAACAGCGTAATCGGACATACAGCTACGAAAAATAAAAAAAATTATTTTCATTTATTCAATTAAGCCCCCATGCACCGGATATGACTATTTTACCCAAAAGTGATTTAGGAAATTACCATTTGGACTTACTGTATCTTCATCAGCATTCATTCATAGTTTAAACGAAATTTTACCTGTTTATCTTCATGACAATATTACTTCATATGTTGACGATATTCTTATTGCTAAACGTTCTTGGAGTGAGCATAACAAAATTTTGGATTCATTATTACGTATTTTTGCAAGAGTTGGCATTACAGTGAACTTGGAAAAAATCTGAATTTAGTCGTTCACAGGTTAAATTTCTTGGTCATATTATTTCTACAGAAGGTATTCTTCCTGATCCAGAGAAACTAGACGCTATTCGTAATTATGCTGTTCGTACTACAAAACGTGATGTTCGTAGTTTCCTTGGTGTCTGTAATTTTCTTAGACGCTTTGTTAGATTGGACGATTTGGCCACTCCTCGTTTATGTGAACTGTCTGGAAAGAAATCTAATTGGTGTTGGGATGAGGAAGCTCAATCAGAATTTGAACAACTTCGTGATGTCTTGCCAAATGCAAATTATGTCAAAAGGCTAAGCCGCCAACTACTTCTCACAGAGCACTGTTGTTTCCTATCATTCCAGCGAAATTAAAAGACGTGGCTGCAGTCGATTTGTTTGGTCCAGTGGTTCGTTCTACTAATGGTTTTGCGTACATTTTGGTAGCTGTGGAATTGACATCAAAATATGTGTGTTTTACACCTAAACGCAAAGCAACAGCTCGTTCAATATCTAATGCTTTCATCAAACATTTTCTTAAAGAAGTGGGTCATGTTGATAAGGTTATATCAGATAATGGATCACAGTTTCGCTCTAAAATTTGGCTTCGTACTCTACGGCGTCGTAAGATTAAACCAATTTTCATTTCACTTTTTCACCCTCAATCTAACGCTTTAGAGAGATGGATGAAGGAAATCAATAAATTGTGTCGTCTTTATTGTCATCAGAATCACAGAACTTAGGATCAGTATATTCATATTTTTCAAAACATTCTGAATGAACTCCCTAATGATTCAACTTCTTTACCGCCTGTATTGATATTAAAAAATAAAGCACCGACAAATCGTTCCTTTTCCGCTCTCACGGAAACTGCGGCATTCTGAAGTGAACATGGCTCTGCAAAATATTGCATCTGCGGCTGCTAGAAGAGAGAAATCAGCTAAACGTCCTGGTCGTTTAAAAACCTTGTCAGTTGGTCAAAAGGTGTTAATTAAGTCTCATCGTTTGTCTCACAAAGGAAAAGGCTTGTGTCGCAAATTTTTTCTGCTTTATAACGGTCCATATAGAGTTCGCAAAATTATTCATGATAACACTGTTGAAGTAGAAACTCTTTAAGTCTCGGCGCTCTAAGGGAATACATCATATATCGAACGTTAAAATTTTTGTGGAATGACATACTTTAGAGAAACTACCAGTTATATGTAAACATGCAGAGAATACAAGGATATCGCGCCGTGTTCCGGCGGCGGCACATACTCAAAGCAACAGTCAAGTCTGCGCGCCGCACAAGGCAGTCGTTGACCGCAAACAATTACTTCCTACGTCACGCGTACCTACAGCTGATCGAGCGCTCAGTGCGAATGCACTGACAGCCGTAAACAAATACACAGTCTAATTTCTCCGATTAAATTCAGTATAAAGCTATAGTGACTTGATAAATTTTGTTGTTAACGTTCAGTATTTTTCAGGATACGGTTGTGTAAAATATTTAAGAACTTAATGTAAATTCGGTGTGTGTCCGACGTTAGGAGGACTTGCTATCGAGAAAATTTCAGAAAGAATGTAATTTCGAAGAAGAAACTAATAAACTAAAAAGGTAACTATTAATTGAGTTTATTTGTCAGGTAACATATTTCCCCTTAGGTACGTACTTTAGACGTAATTTGCTGCTCGCGATTTATACTTTGTGTTAACTGATTTTGACAATGATTGATTAATGAACAGGGTTGTTAATTATGTATATTATGCATCGCTTGGCTGCACTGCTTTTTCACTGATGTCACATTTTTTTTGTTATGTGCCTGCTGTGCTTATTTATTTAAATTTTAATTGTCACCTGATTAGTTGTGCTGATATGGTTATGTATGTACGTTACACTTTGTGATTTATCTGCTTGCGCCTTCATGTTTACTTATTAAGATTACATATGAACATTTATTTGCTTATGCTGATATGATGCTAATGACCTGTTTATTATGTAAGTTACATATTTGCTGCTTTGCGTATGGATTGCATATTTATACATTTCTGTTTGTTGTCATAACTACTCTTTAATTTGGTATATAGAAATGCTGATATGCGGTGTACGAACATGGAGTTTAGGTCACACTATGGTATTAATTATAGATTGTTCGCTTAGCAGAGCCTCGTTGTAGGAATTGTGCTGCATCCACTTGTTGACATTCTGTTCTCTACTGGTATATTTACTCGCTGTTGCATGTTTTGCTTACGCTCAGTGCCTTATATTTTAAGATAAGAAATTGAACTGCTATAATTCTACGAACGACATTGGTACAAGAAACTTCATTGAAGTCACATGAGCTGGAGGTTTTATGGAAGCTATATAAATTTATGCTAATAGAAAGGAAGCTAACGACATGAAATACCAACACTAGGTTTAGACCATTGACAGTTATTACACTGCATTCTTCGTGAGCAACTGAAATAGTAAGTGACACTTGACACAAGAAATACTCCACATGTTTGCTTCTGTTTAGCCATGATTCTTCAAGTGGTGTACACACTGTGAAATATTACGATTTATTCACTCAAAGTCTTATGTGATCTTTCATACTACGTACTCGCACCTACTTACTGAAAGTTATTCGAACTAAAGGCTGTTAGAGGTCATGTATGCATTTCTTTTATTTTATGGTGGACAAGGTAACCAAAATGTATTTTATAATTCATAATGAGTAGAAGATTTGGCTCAGGTGGACTACACAGAGGTTGTGTGTGGACATTGTGTCTTCGGATTGCATGGGATGATGAACTGAAGTTTGCACTAGGATTTTATCTGTACTTGTTCGAGGAGACTGACTTGAGGAAAGAGTTGTTATGTAAGTGAAATGATATTGGTAATAAGGTTTATATGTATCGACGTATTGAAGAGGTATTATTGAGGTATTGAGATTGTGTGAAGTTGATGATTATTGGAGTTTTGGTGGACAAGAGGTATGGTAAATGATATTGATGATAAGGCTTATATGTATCGACGTAAGAGGTATTATTGAAGTATTAAGATTATGTGATGCTGATGGTTATTGGAGTTTTGGTGGATAAGAGGTAAAGTAAGTGAGGATCATATTTTTTTGTTGGTTTATATGGAACAAGGAGGATGAAGATGGCAGAGTAGAACACTCAAGTGGAAGGAAGATTGTCTACACACACACTTTGTTAAATCAATAAGCAGTATATACTTTTTTTTTGGAGAGAGGAAGTATTTGCATATCTTGGCACACTGACAGTTGTTCAGCAACAGTACATTTGATTTGGCTTGGCAAACATTGGTCTTGACATGATGACTATGACGTTGACTAACTATTATTGACTGTTATACATTGCTGCCACTACTACTTGATACACATGTCGAACATCTAATTTTTGACAGAATTGAATTTACACAGTTAACACTATTCAATTACACAGCAGTAATTAATGTGGATGAAAGATGAGTGAGTGTGCTTTGTGTGTTTTCGTTTCCT
The DNA here is from genome assembly GCF_021461385.2 of Schistocerca piceifrons. NCBI lineage: Eukaryota > Metazoa > Arthropoda > Insecta > Orthoptera > Acrididae > Schistocerca > Schistocerca piceifrons. Next base: position 138,145,055 of record NC_060141.1, on the reverse strand, counting down.
AATCCCAGATAATTGGTACCGACCTATCTCCTAAATATTATTTTACTTGTTTGTTGTGGCTTGCACTGACACCGATAAATATTACAGGTTCACTGATATTTGTTTATTGTAATAGTTAATATGACAATTATCTGGTATCATTTGTGTGTTTATTATAATTTGTATGTTTTATTGTAAGAGCATTTAGAATAATTTTGTAAAAGCAATTGTGTGTGCATTCAAACTGTTGTTCATGCCTGCACCTGTTCAACATTAATGGGTGCCACTTGGAAATGTTTAATTTCTGCTAATGAACTCTGATGAACTGTCTGATTAGTGATAGTGAATATTATGGACTGTTACCTGCACCTGTCAACATTGCTGGGTGCCACTGATGGAACTGTTTCTACTGACATAATGTCACTTGTTTTTGCACCTGTTCAACATTACTGGGTGCCACTGTTGGAATTGTTTCTACTGAAATGATGTTATTTCTTGCTGTCTGCAACTGTTCAATATTGCTGGGTGCCACTGATGGAACTGTTTCTACTGAGATAATGTCACTTGTTGGTGTCTGCACCTGTTCAACATTGCTGGGTGCCACTGATGGAACTGCTTCTACTGACATAATGTCACTTGTTGGTGTCTGCACCTGTTCAACAATGCTGGGTGCCACTGATGGAACTGCTTCTACTGACATAATATCACTTGTTGGTGTCTGCACCTGCTCAACATTACTGGGTGCCACTGTTGGAACTGTTTCTACTGAAATGATGTTACTTCTTGCTGTCTGCACCTGTTTACCATTGCTGGGTGCCACTGATGGAACTGTTTCTACTGAAATAATGTCACTCGTTGGTGTTTGCACCTGTTGACCATTGCTGGGTGCTACTGCTGGAACTGTGAACTACTTGTTTATTGATATATTGACAAGATTTTATGTGAATATTTGTATAAACTGATTTTTTTGTGTATTTACTGTTTATGAAATGTTATGAGACTCTTACCTGTACATATTCGTCATTGCTGACGCTATTGATTGAATTGTTTAACCACATGATACTTGTGTAAACTATTATGTAAAATCACAGGTATGAGAGCATTTGTATTCCTTACTGTATTTTGTATATTAGGTTACGGAACGGTCAGTGCAAAGCCAAAATTTAGTTAGTGAAGTGATATTTACTTATTAATATTATCTTTTATTTTTGTCTGTATATTTTTTGGACGAATTTGGTGGTATTTTCACCACCAATGCTGGCAAAAATACCATCAAATTCTGCCCCGTGGAGGAGGGGCATATGAAAGGTGGCTACACTGAGCCACAGCGCCAGAGATTGCGCCAAAGAGTTTTATTCCGCCGCCTCCACTGGCAGTTCTTGTCGAGAAGTCGTGGTGGAGAGCGCTTGTTGAGAAGTAGCAGTAGGCAGTGCTTGTTGAGATGTTGCAGTAGCGAGTCGTAGTTGAGAAGTTGCGGTAGTGAGTGCTTGTTCAGAACTTGTAGTATTGTTTTGATGGGCTAGACTCCAGATGTTGTTGGATTGGGGTTGCTGTAATGATCAGAGTGTGTTTTTCGTCAATATATATGAAGGTAAAAAAATTCCCTTTTTTTCCATTATGTCAATGTCTTAAACAATAATGCCTCTTGGTCACAGGTTCAGTCAACAAAGCATCTGGCTCGTGTTCTTGTATTAGACTGTATTTCTGGTTTCTATGTGCAATTATAGTATCTCTGTTTATTTTTTTTAATTACTTCCGTATAAATGGTATTTAAAATATCTTGTCGTATTGAGGAAGAACCGTGCCAGATGTGTACGTTGAATCACACTTCCACACACAGAACAGCGATACTTGTGCCTTGTTGTTTCGGAGCTTTCATAGTTGCTGGGGACTTAATTAATTAATTGTGTTAACGGAAATTTCGTTTCATTCTTTGTTGTTGTTCAATGCAGTCAGATTGCGTACAAATACTAGTCAGGGCCAACCGGTTACGAGGCTGCGTAATCGTACACACAGCTACTAAGTCAAAAAATTAAAAATATTTGCATTCTAAAATAATTAAGCCCCCATGCAATACTTGCGGTATGGAGACGTACGTTACCACGAAGCAGCAGCACCACTTGTGGCACCATTCCACAACGACGCTTTTCGACAGACATGCTGCCCCTTACACATTCTTCATTCTCGGATGGATGTCTACCAATGCTTGTCCTACAACAGCCAAGAAAACAATAGCAGTGCGTTCGTCTTGTTTAGATACATTAGGTAATAACGTCGCCATAGTTCACGTTTCCGAATTTACCACATGCACGTCGGAATGACACCGAATGCCACACTAATCTTTTCCTACGTGTCGGTGCTTAAATACCCGCGTCGGTATCGCGTATATGCTGCAGCAACGCCCGCAGACGGGAAATTTTTGATCGTGCCTTATATCTCTCAATGTCATACAGGGTAATTAGGTCGTGTGTCATTTGGGTGATATCCGGACCCCCTGGACACTGCCCCCACCCCCTTTGGTTACGTCCTTACCACCGACAGTAGAGCACACGTGCTGGTACTACTGTTCCTAAGATTGTCGGGTAGGTGATGGTTTGGAACGAAATGAGGAAAACATGTCCAGTAAGCATGGGCTCTAAAGTACATATCTGAGGAGCTATGAGCACTTGTTCATCCTCGCTACTGCGAAACACAAGCTTTCGATTGAAAAAGCGCTTGCAGCTCTTAAGGTTTGCTTTTTTCTTATTTCATTCTATGCTATCACCTCTGAAAATTGCTTACCCTGTAATAGTAGTAACTACAGTATCAGTACTCCCCTGTAGAGGTATCCGACCGGTTTTCGCTTATAACCTTAGACTCCGTTTCCTCAAATTGATACATTTATGCTTTTCTGTAATTCTAGGAAGTTTATAACATTACGCAATCTGTTTTGGATTATCGACAAGAGCCGGCACGAAGATGAAGAACACAAGAGCAGAGAAGGTTGGCCAATACCCCGCTGACTAGTATCGCACCACGACGGGAGATGCCTCTAGAAGAAGAGAATATGAGCCCCACTCCTGCCAGCCTCGGCCGCACAGTACTAGACCGGTACTACGATAGCAGTTATTTGTGATCCAATCCATTGCTTACATGGACATTATATATAGTGAAGGACTCTGACTTATTTGCATATTGCCCATCGCTTGCGACACGTCCTTGTAATACGAAGTTAAGTATTGTCAGTCATCATTATTATAATGAAAACTGTTAATGTGATTTGCTTGAATTGTTGTATAGCATTCCGAGAACGCAGCATCCTTTAGGCACCCTCTATAAGACGAGTGGGCAGGGCTCCACATAATCATACATTCATCTACAGACACAGACGCACGTAACTGTGAAGCTCTGTAACGTCGTTGAATGAAGTTTCCGGACATGGGATCCTGTGAAAACCTTGATCTACTAAGTCCCCTCTATAAACTCTAGAAGTGTGCAACATGAATTGTGAAACACCCTGTATGTGTTGCGCCATCAGCCTCAGGTAGACCATCGCATATGCGGGCCATACTCGGAGGCAGTTCGGCAACTGAACACCACGCTGGTGCTGGATCAGCTGTGGTGGACTAGACTGCTACATCGAGTAGTACAGTGCAGCATTTCTATTGCCAGTATAAATGACCCTGGCTCAGACGGTAGCAGCTTTTTTTCAGCGCCATGCATTTCTGCGTAGCATTTCTTGCACCAGTCATCGTTCGAGCGTGCGGCCGAGCTATACAGCCCCGCCGGGCAGTATCACATACCAGGCGAAACTGCTGATCTATATGCCGTCAGCTAGTCCCGATGCTTTCAGACGTATAGTCAGACCCGCCGAGGCGAGTCCGCCCCGTGGGTGCCATCACTCGAGACTCTAGCCAGTCTCCGAGGGTCCTGGGTTCAACTCGAGGCGCCTGCACGGTACTGCCAGCCGTTTCGGGACGTGTGCAGTGTACGCTACCTCAGCCGTCAAGCACCGCTGTACCGCGGTGTTGACCTCTGACTTCGTCGGGAAGGGCGCAATCGCCTCCAGCTGCTATTGTGCTACCGCAGCATTTCGCTGTCTAAAGCCCCTTTTACACGATCGACTTTCTTGTCTCAATTGACCACTCGAGGCAAGAGAGTCTATTGCAGCGTTCCTGGCGTTTCATTCCCGTGCTGTGTCTCGGGTGTAAGGAGTGGTGGTTTTCGTTTACGCATCAGCGCCGAAATTGAGTTGAGTGAGGGCTCCACGCTGTGCAGTTTGACACTTGAGCAGAGAAAGTGACGTTATGGGGCATTATCTTTTTTACAAAAATCTCGAAATATAGTAACAGAATGTAGGAACAGGCAGTGATAGCAGAGTTTATTGATGATCAAAGAAGAATTAGTAGTGGAAGTTACTGTCGAAGTTCGTGTGGTTAATTCTTTACGTCCCTGAGAATTCAGAGAGTACGAAAAGCGCACTCGGAATATTTCCGAACATATATATTTATTTTCTAGAAAAACACATGAAACAGCATCCAGAACGCAGCAAGCAGCGCCTTTCTTGCTTTATCCTTTGTATCAGATCGTTATAATTAAAGTGCAGCTACTCGTGGAGGTCCAGTGTGGGCTGTAATTACCGTATGGCAGCGAAACTTGGTTGATATGATAACCAATCACTGCAGAACCAATGTATGCTGAAAAAAAGTAGGTCCAGTTTTGACCACCAGTTGCAAATCTGGCGCTGTCCAGCTTCTCGTCCACTTTCTCGGTGCTTATGCTGAACAAATTATTTAAGCAGCGGTCAATAATAAAATCTGCATTATGTCTCCCACACTTGTTTGATCTTTCCTGCCCATGAACCGTTCCTAATCCACTAAATATGGAAAAATTTCTATACCTCTTTTTAGCGTTCATAGCGCCAGATCTGCACCTGGGACCAAAAATAAAACTAATTTTTTTTTCCAACGTAAATCGGTGGGCGCATTACCGAATTAGAATGTCTACCGAGTTTCGCAGTCACACAGAACATTTGTGAGAAACTGAACTTTAATTATAACTACACCATCTTGTTTCCTTGCTGAGTGACAACATAGAAAATTACTTTTCCCTGAAATAGTTCTGAATTTTTCACTGTTGAAACGATTTTCGTATAAACACGTTTATCTATTTGCGTTTTTATTTACGCATAGTGTAGGCTTTTATTTTGTAGAGCGTAAATACCTTTTTGCTTTCAGATATTTCGTCTCTCTTGTAGAAGAACACTAGTAGGAAAAAATATCAGGTCCTCGTGTAACGTAAAGCAAGTAAAACAATAAATGTTATGAAGACACTGAAGCACAAAATTCATTTTTATAATAGCATATAATAGCATGGCCGGAATAGGTTACCTTCCGATGTTAGCAGGCACCGCCGTAGACCCTGTTTCTGTGTATACGCAGTGTGTAGAATACTCGAAAATTTATAACTCCATATTTGGTATAATCCACAGATCATTGTCGTTATAGATATACTCGCGTCGTGGTTGGTTGCTGATTTACTCCCAGGCACAAAAGACGCACGCTCTTCGATTAGCAGATTTTGCCCAGAAAGTCATTCATGTAAAACAAGTTTCAGTACAAGTCACTCGCTGTCTGCTAGTCTTGTCCGCCTATTAGGCGTCTACATTGGAGCGCTGTATGAGAGGTAGCTAATAAAAAAACAATCTGTCCAACAGCTTCGTGGAAATGTACTGTCGTCACCAAAGGTAACTACTCGGAAACACTGATAAATAAATAAATGTCGTGTGGCTAGGGCCTCCCGTCGGGCAGACCGTCCGCCGGGTGCAAGTCTTTCGATTTGACGCCACTTCGGCGACTTTCGCGTCGATGGGGATGAAATGATGATGATTAGGACAACACAACACCCAGTCCCCGAGCGGAGAAAATCTGCGACCCAGCCGGGAACCGAACCCGGGCCCTTAGGGCTGACATTCTGGCGTACTCACCACTTTTTTTTTTTTTTTTTTTTTCGTTGTGTTTGCTCGTTGAGGACGTCACAGGACATCCGTTTAAGTTCGTTTGTTGATCCTTCTACTCAGTTTTTTTTATTACAGAGGCCAACCAGCTCTCTGACCGAACACGCTGAGCTACCGTGCCGGCATCCACTCAGCTACCGGGGGCGGACGGGAACACTGATGGCAGCCAACTGTGAGAAACGTTGGTAATGCTGGGGACAATTTCTAAAAGGGAGGCCGAATACTAAGACTTAAATCACCTGGTGAATGCTGATACTGTAAACGTGCATAAAATATGGATGTGGAACGAGACGGGCGGTTTCAAGAAGTTTTAAGTAGCAATGGTAAGTGTCCCTCACGATAGATCAGAATCAAATTTTACTACACGAAAATATAGATTTAGAGTGTGATGAACAAAGGGGCTTCCTTCCGAAGCCATAAACTCGGTATGCAGTGAGTGCTGAAAATAGATTTACGATTTACAAAAAGTGAGGAGAATTCAATCGAATTATATCACACTGTAGAACAAGACTGCCATTCCTTACGAACACATAAAATAGTCTGTCTGATACTATGCCACAACGAGCAGAACACTTGCGGCAGCAGCGTGGTGCTTCACCAGTTTTGGCCTCGTAATACTAATCTCTGCACCTGTATTTTTTTTTAATATCATCAGCATGCAGTTTGTATGTGTGTAAAATTTAATTTCTTCATGGTGCTGAAACTTTCGCTGCCGTTAATTGGCTAATCATTCATACTGTTAACTGCTGATGCTGTGGTTTCGGGATCGACTTTATCTGGCCACATTTGCTTTATCCGTGTTGGGGATACCTGGGATGGCGTTCTCTCTGCCTCAGGGGGACAGATAATTTCAGTAAATCAGTGACAATGACAGGAAAACCACCAAAGTGATATCAAACCACACGTCTTGTTCTACGCGATGAACTACACAAGATAAATTTGTTCGGTAACTGCTGCAGCCTATTCCTCAGCTCAACGAAAGATAACATTTTTTTTTATTCTCTCTAGTGCACTCTCCAATACAACAGTTCTCGTTTACGTTTGTCTGCTGCTAGACTTAAACTATAGGGAAAGATGGTTAATATATAATATGTCCAAGAACCGCAAAAACCAAGAGAAAACGAGACGACTGGAAGACCAAGAACGAAGTACGCGGATTAAAAGAAGTGTAAGATTGGGATACAGTCTTTCGGCCCTAGTGTTTTATCTGAAGAAGCAATGACACAAAAGAGTAATTCGAGAGTGGGATCCGGGGATGAAGTGATAAGATTCGCTAAAGACATTGTTATCCTCAGAGAAAGTGCAGAAGACTTACAGGTTCTATTGAATGGAATGAAAAGTCTAATGAGTTCAGAATATGGACTGAGAGTAAATAGAAGAAAGGTGAAAGGAATGAGAAGTAGCGGAAACGAGAATACCGAGAAAGTTAACGTCAGAATTAGTGACGAAGTAAAGGAAGTTAAGGAATTCTGCTACCTAGGCAGCAAAGTAACTCATGACGGATACAGTAAGGACATAAAAAGCAGACTAGCTCTGACAAAAGGGACATTTCTGCCCAGGGGGAGGGAGTCTACTAGTATCGAACACAGGCTATAATTTAGGGAAGAAATTTATGAGAGTGTACGTTTGGAGCACATCAATGTATGATAGTGAAAAATTGACGGTGTGAAAATCGGAACAGAAGAGAATATAAGCATTTGGGATGTTAAAAATTAGGTGGACCGTTAACGTAAGGAGTTAGGTTCTCCTCAGAATCGGCGAGGAAAGCAATCTATGGAAACCACTGACAAGGAGAAGGGACAGGATGATAGGACATATTAAGACATCAGCGAATATTTTCCTTGATACTACAGAGAGCTGTAGAGGATAAAAACTGTAGGGGAAGACAGAATTTGGAATACATCCAGCATATAATTTAGAACGTAGTGCTTCTCTGAGATTAGAGGTTGGTACAGGAGAGGAAGTCGTAGAGGGCCGCATCAAACCAGTCAGAAGACTGATGACTGAAAAAAAAACAACGTTTCAGTATAAAGAACAAGACGGAGGGTGCGTTTTGCGCAATATGTTTGTCTCTTTTATGCCTTTGCGGGAGCTGACAGTCCACGATTATCGTCAACTTTTGTGTATGGTGCTGAAACACACAGTTGAATTCTGCCCTGAACACAGGTTCTCGGTAGCTTCCTATTAGATTTTCTCGAGGTGTTAGGTGTATGTTTTCCGATTAAGCCCTTGCAGCTTGCCGGCGGGGTGGCCGAGCGGTTCTAGGCGCTACAGTCTGGAACCGCGCGACCGCTTGTCCTACTTTGTAGACACTGAGCGTTCCTTGTTAGTGGTACTTGTTACATATACTATACACTTGTGCAGCAGTCCATTGAAGGTCATGTAGGTATTTGGCACCCAGTGTTTTTTGTGCGTCATTTCTCAGTATCCTTCCATAAAATCAATGCCTAGAATTTGTTCCACGAACAGCTGAAAGTATATGACATGTCCTCTGCATAAATTAACATGATGTGACTCTCGAGGTTTTGTTTCCCCATGGCTGACTCCTCTTACACATATACGCAATAGTCAAAGACTACCACTGTTGTGCATTTACGTATATGACTTCATATTTCTCTACTTTAAAAGTTAGGAACCAGTCATTGCGCCATATTGATATTTTGAAAAACTGTGAGGGCTTATTACCACGATTTTCATTGCGTAACGTTTGCTCACAGGAAACTGAGTCATCTACATAATATTTAAGATTGCAGTTTGTAGCTGTATTGACATCTAAATCGTTAAAATAAGTCGTGAAGAATGATAACTGCCCTAGCCCACATTTTTGGGTCATGCCCAAAATTACGGCATTGTCTTACGTATCTCCATCCAGGCAAACGCTGACGTACTGGCTGTCCACATCCACTCCCCCTCTTCCCTATTCTGTTAGCAGACTCCTCATTAAAGGCACGCTTTCGGAATTTCAATATCAAACTTACCCGCGATGCACAACATCTCTCTTTTACCACCTGCCACTGGAGATGGTTGAGTGCTCGGCAACGATCTTCGAGTACTAAAAAAAAAACCGTGACGAAACGTGCCGCTGTTTATTTCGTCATCTGTATTTCTTCCTTCAATCTAACCTGGTGAGGATTCTAGACTGATGAAATCGGTTAAGCAAGTCTTTCAAAGGTCACTTCTTTCGTGAATGAAATACAGTTCCTTAAGTTTATTACAACGAATTTCAGCCTGAAATTTCTTTTCCTATATTTGTTTAACGTGGTCATTCTACTTCAGGCCACCCCGGGCCATTACTCCTAGGAAATTTACGGCTGTTACTGTTTCCAGTGCTTTTTGTCAATAGTGTAATCCAACAATAATGGATACCATCTTCTATTTGTGCTGAATACGGTACACTTATTTAGTTGCAGGGTCAGCTGCCAGTCTCTACATCAATGGTCAGAGTTCTGTAGGTCTTCCTGCATTCCACTTTAATCTTACGGCGTTGTAACCTTCCAACAGCAGCGTCTGCGAACAGCCTCACGGAGTATACCTTGAGATTTAGGGATTGCAGCTGGATGGCGTCGACATTTCACCCCGATATTTCTGCTGATGATGATTCATCCATCGTCGGATGAGTATTTTACGGTGTAAAAAAAATTGAACTGATAATGGTTGAACAGTTGTCAGCGGAAATATTGTGGCAAGATGTGGACGTCATCCAGCTGCAATCCCAGAAACTCTGGGTACACTCGTAACGCCGAAAAAACTTCAAAAGTCATAACTTCACTGAGCTTCCAACGTTATCCACTAGATCATTAATAGAAACTGTAAAGAGCAACGGACCTATGACACTCCACTACCCGCCACTGTAGTCGAAGTCGTTAAAGCCCATCTGCGTGGTGGCGCTCAACTCGGAGGTGGAAAATTTTCACTGCCAATAGCCGGAAAAGGTAGGAGAGATGGTAGCGTTAAGTTCCCGATCGCTAGACTTCGCGCCAGTGTCCTTTTAAGTTCCAGACCTCTCCGTAGTGTCTCATGAAGTGAGGGCATGTCAGACTGCTGATGCTGATTCGTCTGACAGATGGGGACGTTAACCTTGACGGCCTACTTTTTGCTATCTGAAAGAAATAGGCTATGTGATGGAACAGGGTTTCACCCATCCCCTTCTCTCGTAACCATCACACAATACAAACATAACACTACAGTTGCCGTCTCCCACACTCCACAGATACATATGCGAATCAGCTCTCACATATTCGCAAGGACAGGAACCAATGTGCTCGGAGGAAGAACATCCCTTCTAGGTGGCTGCCATACGACATATAGTTTTTTAACAGTACTCCAGTACAGTACTCCAGATATCTGCCGACTTACTTCGATGGCAACGTCATCAGTGTCAAGAAAAGCTATGGACGCAGTAATCTGCGTGTATCTTACACAAACTTATTAATTAATCCAAATCCACTGTCCTGGATTTATTTTAGGATGCCAGGGTCTACCTGCCTCAAGCCAAGTCGAAAGTGGTAGATATCGAAGGATCCGATAGGAGTAAACATTGAAGGAAAAGCCTGTAAGTAGGCTGTTTAGGTCTTTTTATTGGTAACGCCACCTCTGTATAAAAATCACTGGCTGTGCTGTGTGCAGTCTGTGGCTGCTTTGCATTGTTGTAATACTCGCCATTGTAGTGTTAGGCAGCTGGCTGTGAACAGCGCGTAGCGTTGCACAGTTGGAGGTGAGCCGCCAGCAGTGGTGGATGTGGAGAGAGAGATGGCGGAGTTTTGAAATTTGTCATGAACTGCTATATTTATATATAATGATATCAAGGTAAATACATTGTTTGTTCTCTATTAATATCTTTCATTTGCTAACTATCCCTATCAGTAGTTAGTGCCTTCAGTAGTTTGAATCTTTTATTTAGCTGGCAGTAGTGGCGCTCGCTGTATTGCAGTAGCTTGAGCAGCGAAGATTTTTGTGAGGTAAGTGATTTGTGAAAGGTATAGTTTAATGTTAGTCAGGGCCATTCTTTTGTAGGGAATTTTGAAAGTCAGATTGCGTTGCGCTAACAAAATATTGTGTGTCAGGTTAAGCACAGTCGTGTATAAATTGTTCAAAGGGGACGTTTCATATGGCGACCCTGCCAGGATTCGAACCTGGAATCTTCTGATTTTTTTCTTGTAGTTTGTGTAATTAGTGTAGATTTTGTTTATTGCTAGTGCATAATTATAGAGAGAATTTCCTTTGTAGTTGCAGTCTTTCATTGTTGTACAGTAAAACAGTTGTGGCATGCATGTAGATTTGCACCAAGTATTTCGCAGCTGCGCTTGCAATTAACTAGATATTATTTTCAGTGCCATGTTAATGTGTTCTCTTATTTTTGCTCTTCAAATTGTGTTTTTCTGTGTTGTCGTGTGAAATACTGTGACAATAATGGCGTGTGAAAAACGTAATACTAGGCTCCAAAGTAAACTGAGAAATGACAGTGAAGACGAAAGCAGTGTGTTAGCGCCGCAGAGTAATGAATTAACTAATGTTCAAAGTAGTAATTTGGTAATTGCGCATAGGGAAATGGAGCGGGCGGCAAACAATGGTGTAGACAGTGAAACAGGTAGTGAACAGGGAAGCGTTATCGATCGATTGGTCGGCAACAGCTCGCCTCAGGAATCGGGAATGACAGAACACAATATTGCAAATACTGCAGACTCAGGTTTTGGGTTCTCACCGTTTTCTCAAATGAGTCAAGACACATTTTCCGCTTGTCAAAATGTGAATGTTGCCGGTGCAACTTCACTGCCGAAAAGCACTGAGGAACATGTTTCAGACCCCAGTGCATTGTTATTACAATTAATGCAACAAATGGGACAAAAGCTTGAAAAGTTAGACACAATGGAACAACACCAGAGACAAACACAGCAACAGTTAGACACAGTGGAACAAAATCTCAAAAAGTTAGACACAGTGGAACAAAATCTTAAAAAGTTAGACACAGTGGAACAAAATCTTAAAAAGTTAGACACAATGGAACAACACCAGAGACAAACACAGCAACAATTAGACGCAATGGAACAAAATCTTCAAAAGTTAGACACCACACTTGAACAAACACGCGAAGATTTAACTACTGAGTTACATAACATTGAATCGAAATGTCAAAAAGTCTGTAATGACGTAAAAACACAAATTTGTGAGCATTTTCAACCTATTTTTTCGCGGCATGAAAATGCATTACGGAATCACGAAGCAGCCATAAAAGAACTGCAAACTATTGTTCATGAAAATCATGAGACCTTGCAAGCTAAATTTGACTCAGTTGCATCTACCGATTCGGTTACGCAACTTGCAAAAACTCAGGAAAACTTAAAGGACACAGTAGATACTCTGAAACTTGGTTCAGAAAAACACACTGAGGAAATAAGTACACTATCGGATAAAGTAGCCGAACTTTCAGATCAGTTCACTAACTTATCTACAAAGGTAGATGATGATCTGAATGACACAACACCTGTAGCCTTCACTGACACAGAAGAGTATGAACAAATTAGGAAATTCAAACAAAATCAGAATCAAATTAATACGCAACACCAAAGAGAAATCCGGGAAGTACAAGATCAGCTGACACAGGTAATACAAGAATTACGTATTTCAGAGGACACTCGCGCTCCAACACGGGAAGAGGGACTTAGAAATACGGAAAAGCCGCAAAATAATAACACAGGGCATTTCGGAAGTTATGAAAGAAATTGGCAATGTGCACCGAATTTTGAGATGGAACGGCCGACACGACCTAACAATGACCGATATGCGACTCGCCGACATGATGATTTTGACTATAAGCTGTTCATTACTACATGTAAATTCAAAACATTTAAGAATTCTGGCAACGACATTCATCCACAAGCATGGCTCCATCAATTCTCTCATTGTTTTCCTCCCAACTGGTCGTTGGAACACAGATTAGAATTTATGTGTGGCTACTTAGAGAATGAACCAGCTGTAAGAATGCGATCGGTAATTCACGATTGCCACAGTGAAGGAGAGTTTTACCATGCCTTCCTCTCAGCATATTGGTCTCAAGCTACACAAGACCGTGTAAAACATAGCATCATGATGATGAAACACTTTGAACAATCTGAATTTTCCAGTCTTGTCAAATATTTTGAAGACATGTTGCATAAGAATCAGTATCTTTCAAACCCATACAGCCCCTCAGAACTCATCCGCATTTGCTTAATCAAATTACCTGAACATTTACGACATATTATTTTGGCAGTACGTTGCAAAGACGACATTGAAGCTTTTCAGGGACTGTTACAAGAACTGGAAAGTGACACTGACAATCGCGGAACGCGAAAACAAGGACACAACAATTACATGTCACATCCGTCACAATTCCGTGACGACAGAAACAATAACCAGACACGACTGGTCTATTCTTACAACGCAAATCGTGACCAAAATAGACACCACCCGTACGACAACCGTTGGCAGAGTAATAATAGTTACAGAGAAAGATCGCATTTCCGTAGTAATGAATATGACAGAGATTACCATAGAAACAGACAATATGGGAACAAAAACAATTATGATCAAGGGAGACAGAATAACTTCAGACGCAACGGACCAGCGCGCAGTTACGATTCAGGGAGAAATTCCCCACCATGTGACCGACGAGAAAGAAACGATGGAATCTACCGACATGACGACAGACGATGTGATCGTAACGACAGACCTGAATTGCATCAGAACTGGCGGGATTCAAACAGAGCAGGGCCCTCTCGAGGAGGTGAATTTGTAGAAGTTAGGTCTCCAAATCCCAATAACGGCGCGCGCCAACAAAGAGGTAGCAGGCAATGACTCACACCGCTGGCAGCCACAAAACGTTCTTATGACACTAACGACGCAGCTGCCGTAGCTAGTAATTACGTAAAAATGGAAGACATTAGGGACATCTTACTCCAAGAACACGACGTAAAACATAACAACATTGCATATCCTGTGATTCACATTACAGTAAATGACGTAAAATTTACGGCAGTACTTGACTCTGGCAGTCCCATTTCAGTAATCAGTGAAACAGCCTACTTACAAGCCTAACACCAAACTTGTACAGCACTCGTGAAACAGCGAGTGCAAACTGATATCGCTAACAAACTTCCAGCTAGCCAAGGAAACGGAAACGACATGAGGCAAAACGATCAGGCAAAGGTCCCGAGTTCAAGTCTCGGTCCGGCACACAGTTTTAATCTGTCAGGAAGTTTCATATGAGCGCACACTCCGCTGCAGAGTGAAAATCTCATTCTGGAAATATCGGAACACTTGAAAACAGCGCCTTGGAGCGAGAGAGAACTTGGCAAGAAAGAACCGGAAATTTGCAAAGAATTAGACATTACCTGTGTAGTCAAAACTAAAAGGAAATCAGGAGACAGCATATATTACAGAGTTTAGCCCTAGCAATACCAACGCATTTTCCATAATGCGTAGTACTCATGGGGAAGGTACTTTATGCCCACTCTTAAAATTTTGAAGAGTAAATTTCGTTAATTGTTGTTTACTTACGTTAACAACATACTCTTTTAAGGAGGTTCTGGTGTGTAAGTAGGCTCTAGACCTGAAAATGTCGTTTATAGCACACTCTTAAACAGTTTCGAGGCATATTCAGTTACATGTACTACACACTGTGCTATGACAACCACCAGTGTTTTTAAAAGAGATTTCGTTAATTGTTGTTAACTTTCACTCACAACATACTTTTTAAGGAGGTACTGATGTGAATCGAAGGTGCTGATTCCCGGCGGGGTCAGGGATTTTCTCTGCCTCGTGATGGCTGGGTGTTGTGTGCTGTCCTTAGGTTAGTTAGGTTTAAGTAGTTCTAAGTTCTAGGGGACTGATGACCATAGATGTTAAGTCCCATAGTGCTCAGAGCCATTTGAACCATTTTGAAGGTGCTGAACCTGAAAATATTGAATGTCAGATATTACACGTATGCGTGACGTCTGTTCTTTCGGACGTGTCCGAAAGGACAAACACCAGTATAGATGCACAAATACGACCGAACTCGTGGGAATCTCAGAATAGCAAACAGGGAGTAAATGGACAGGGACTGCGGATAGGTGACGCTCGGTGCTGATCGCGCGCAATGTCCCCCTGTAGTTCACAGCAGAGATTCCCTTCAATTTAAATACAGAATATGACGTACATTGGGAGAAGTGACATTTTTTACAAACCAGGAGAACACGGCAAGTACCAAAACCCGATTTCCCATAAACGTCACTCAGTCAAAATAAACGAACTCTTGTCTCGGCTTATCCGTAGATACACGACCATTTGTGAAAAGGCGATGGTCAAAGCTTTCGAGGTACTTTATGTGGCTTTTACCGCGTGATATCCTCTGGACGAAACTGTGGCGTTGTGGTTAGCGTGGCGGGTTATTAATTTTGCGGCTCATGTTGGAAACCCGATTATTACTTTTATTTTTCATTTATATGCCAATGTCTGTAGAAAATTACTACACGAATGTTTTCCAGTATATATTGATATAACATTGTCCTCATTTGTCACTAACACTAATTGCATGTCAGATGAATGACAACATTGTTAGAAACTGTTTTCGGTGGAATTCCTGTAGCGTATCTTGTTTCGTAATCAATTGCAAGCCCCAGTTTTCGGAAACGTGATCAGTTACGCATGGTTTAGAGCGAAATTATTGCCAACACGCGATATCTTCAGCAGTGTTAACGACGTTTCTTTCTGGAGTGTGTTTCTTGTGAAGAAACGTCGCTGTGACAAACGCGCCTTCGTGCAGTGCTCGTGGTGTTCAGAGTAATCCGTGTTTCGAATCTTTCTACAATCGGTAGCATGCAAGGAAATGCAGCTAAAGTTCCTGAAGTATAAACAGATGAATAAAACATATAAGAATTGGTATGACAATGAAATATGAGAATACGAGTGTATAACAACATTGTAACCACTCAACACACCATACACACATAGGTATACTAAATGTATGACACTTAGAGCGAGAGCCAGTTGTAATTTTACAATTAATATAATGCCATTGTATCCCATTACCTGATAAGAAACATTAGTGTAGTAACCTTCTACAGACAAGGATAGCTAAATGAAAACACGGGACGCAAAATTACCAAGCCGCCACGCTAAACACTAAGTCATCAATCCGTCTAAGACAGTTGCATGCGAACAAGTACCTCAAAAGTACCTCAAAAACTCTCACCATCGTTTTTTCAGCAACGGTCGAATATCTATGGAAGAGCCGCATTCACTTATTTGGCTTCTCTTCCTCTGAGAGAAATTCCTGGGAAATCAGGTGATGACACTTGCTGTGTTCTCCTCGTAAGACTTAAATTTTCGGCTTAAGCTTAACTGAAAAATTTAAAACATTCAAATAAAAAATGGGCGAAAAGGTAGCCCCCACCCCTTGGTATTGCGAGGGTTAATTAATTCAGGAGGTTCTCGCGCGTTTTATGACTGGTGGAGTTCTTGCACGGAGCCGGGGTAATGGAGCGTGATAGTGCTGCGGAAGTGTGCGTCGTCAGGGCGACTTAGAGTACGCAGCAGAGTGGCGCGCTACTGTGAGGGACAGGTGTGCAGGCGGCTCGGAATTGGAAGCGACGGCGCAGCGCAGAGAGCAGCTTCCACATCCTCCGAGTGGGGACACGCCATAAACCTGAGAGCTGCGGCGCGCCTTCCCTGACAGCGGGGGAGGGTCACAGCTGTTGCGACTACAGCGGCGCCGGCTGTGCTACCTGTGTTCGCACTCGGGCTTCGCTGTTCTGTCGTGTAGCAGCACATCGCTCCTGACGTCGCCGGAAACCTTTCCGTTCAGTCTGTAAGCTCCGTGCACCGTTCTACTGTTATACTTAATATACACGCATCAGATTAGTGAGCAGGAATGGCTGTTATCGCTGAAACAACCGATTTTCGATTATACTGGTTTTTTACGTCTCCAGTTTTATCTGACTTAAACCCACACAAAATAACCGGGTTCTGAAATAACCGAATTTCGGTCATTTATTTCTGTTATTTCCAATAATAAACGTAGACTTTAAAGACTGAAAAATTCTGTCGAAGATGGCGAAGGAGATCTCGATAGATAAGGGGATGAGGCTGTGGCAGCAATGGGTGTCATTGTCTCCAGCAAAGATTGCGAAGATGAAGGCGACGGCCCCAGCGATTGCAAGAGCGAGCGGTGACAAGCCCTTGACTTTTCCTGCATGGTCACTTTTCTATGGTACCAGTTTTTCAGCCTGAAGCAACTACAAAATTTATTAATTATCCCAAGTTCACAGCACGTCAGTAAAATCACACGCATATCAATCAAATGTACCTTCTCTTCTAAGAAACGTTGTGGATCTCTCCGTCTTACATGATGTCGCAAGTTTGTTGTACCTCCTCCAGTTTTTTAATTTTTTACAGCAGATGGAGCATTGTACTTCATTGCTACCGCACGTCGTAAAATACGTTCAAACTGCACTCTGCAATATAACCGATGTCCGAGGATGACAGCGAAAAACTACCAGACAGGGGGAAAGTCTGGCAGACTGCACGTACTCGCGTACCGCACAAATAAGTCACGCCACACTGCAGTTGGTACAGTACTGTCACAGTAATGCTGTACTGATTCTTATGTCATGTGTTTGTTGCTAGTTTCGAACTTTCGGAGTTGGTATTAAAATAACACTGATCGGTTTCCCACTTTCTATAACCCAATATTTCAAAGCAAAGGGAGTTTTGCGAACAAACTTTATTCTTTAAAGACGTTTTATTTAGATACACCCCCCATCAACCATGGACCTTCCCGTTGGTGGGGAGGCTTGCGTGCCTCAACGATACAGATAGCCGTACCACAACGGAGGGGTATCTGTTGAGAGGCCAGACAAACGTGTGGTTCTTGAAAAGGGGCAGCAGCCTTTTCAGTAGTTGCAGAGTGCAGGGGCAACAGTCTGGATGATTGACTGATCTGGCCCTGTAACACTAACCAAATCGGCCTTGCTGTTTTGGTACTGCGAACGGCTGAAAGCAAGGGGAAACTACAGCCGTAATTTTTCCCGAGGGCATGCAGCTTTACTGTATGATTAAATGATGGCGTCCTCTTGGGTAAAATATTCCGGAGGTAAAATAGTCCCCCTTTCGGATCTCCGGGCGGGTACTACTCAAGAGGACATCGTTATCATGAGAAAGAAAACTGGCGTTCTACGGATCGGAGCGTGGAATGTCAGATCCCTTAATCCAGCAGGTAGGTTAGAAAATTTTAAAAGGGAAATGGACAGGTTAAAGTTAGATTAGTGGGAATTAGTGAAGTTCAGTGGCAGGAGGAACAAGACTTTTGGTCAGGTGAATACAGGGTTATAAATACAAAATCAAATAGGGGTAATGCAGGAGTAGGTTTAATAATGAATAAAAATAGGAGTGCGGGTAAGCTACTACAAACAGCATAGAGAACGCATTATTGCGGCCAAGATAGACACGAAGCCCACGCCTACTACAGTAGTACAAGTTTATATGTCAACTAGCTCTGCAGATGATGAAGAAATTGATGAAATGTATGATGAGATAAAAGAAATTATTCAGGTAGTGAAAGGAGATGAAAATTTAATAGTCATGGGTGACTGGAATTCGACAGTAGGAAAAGGAAGAGAAGGAAACATAGTAGGTGAATATGGATTGGGGCTACGAAATGAAAGAGGAAGCCGCCTCGTAGAATTTTGCACAGAGCATAACTTAATCATAGCTAACACTTGGTTCAAGAAACATGAAAGAAGATTGTATACATGGAAGAATCCTGGAGATACTAAAAGGTTTCAGATAGATTATATAATGGTAAGACAGAGATTTATGAACCATATTTTAAATTGTAAGACATTTTGAGGGGCAGATGTGGACTCTGACCACAATATATTGGTTATGAACTGTAGATTAAAACTGAAGAAACTGCAAAAAGGTGGGAATTTAAGGAGATGGGACCTGGATAAACTGACTAGACCAGAGGTTGTACAGAGTTTCAGGGAGAAGCATAAGGGAACAATTGACAGGAATGGGGGAAAGAAATACAGTAGAAGAAGAATGGATAGCTTTGAGGAATGAAATAGTGAAGGCAGCAGAGGATCAAGTAGGTAAAAAGACGAGGGTCAGTAGAAATCCTTGGGTAACAGAGGAGATACTGAAAATTAATTGATGAAAGGAGAAAATACAAAAATGCAGCAAGTGAAGCAGGCAAGAAGGAATACAAACTCTCAAAAATGAGATGGATAGGAAGTGCAAAATGGCTAAGCAGGGATGGCTAGAGGACAAATGTAAGGATGTAGAGGCTTATCTCATGAGGAGTAAGATAGATACTGCCTACAGGAAAATTAAAGAGACCTTTGGAGAAAAGAGAAGCACTTGCATGAATATCAAGTGCTCATATGTAAACCCAGTTCTAAGCAAAGAAGGGAAAGCAGAAAGGTGAAAGGAGTATACAGAGGGTCCGTACAGGGACGACATACTTGAGGACAATATTATGGAAATGGAAGAGGAGGTAGATTAAGATGAAATGGGAGATATGATACTGCGTGAAGAGTTTGACAGAGTAATGAAAGACCTAAGTCGAAACAAGGCCCCGGGAGTAGACAACATTCCATTAGAACTACTGACAGCCTTGGGAGAGCCAGTCCTACTCTACCATCTGGTGAGCAGGATCTATGAGACAGGCGAAATGCCCTCAGTCTTCAAGAAGAATATAATAATTCCAATCCCTAAGAAAGCAGGTGTTGACAGATGTGAAAATTACCAAACTACCAGTTTAATAAATCAAAGCTGCAAAATACTAACGCAAATTCTTTACAGACGAATGGGAAAACTGGTAGAAGCCGACCTCGGGGAAGATCAGTTTGGATTCCGTAGAAATGCTGGAACACGTGAGGCAATACTGACCCTACGACTTATCTTAGAAGAAAGATTAAGGAAAAGCAAACCTACGTTTCTAGCATTTGTAGACTTAGAGAAAGCTTTTGACAATGTTGACTGGAATACTCTCTTTCAAAGTCTGAAGGTGGCAGGGGTAAAATACAGGGAGCGAAAGGCTATTTACAATTTGTACAGAAACGAGATGGCAGGTATAAGGATCGAGGGACGTGAAAGGGAAGAAGTGGTTGGGAAGGGAGTGAGACAGGGTTGTAGCCTCTCCCCGATGCTATAATCTGTATATTGAGCAAGCAGTAAAGGAAACAAAAGAAAAATTCGGAGTAGGTATTAAAATCCATGGAGAAGAAATAAAAACTTTGAGGTTCACCGATGACATTGTAATTCTGTCAGAGACAGCAAAGGACTTGGAAGAGCAGTTGAATGCAATGGACAGTGTCTTGAAAGGGGGATATAAGATGAACATCAACAAAAGCAAAACGAGGATAATGGAATGTAGTCAAATTAAATCGGGTGATGCTGAGGGGATTAGATTAGGAAATGAGACACTTAAAGTAGTAAAGGAGTTTTGCTATTTAGGGAGTAAAATAACTGATGATGGTCGAAGTAGAGAGGATATAAAATGTAGACTGGCAATGGCAAGGAAATCGTTTCTGAATAAGAGAAATTTGTTAACATCGAGTATAGATTTAAGTGTCAGGAAGTCGTTTCTGAAAGTATTTGTATGGAGTGTAGCCATGTATGGAAGTGAAACATGGACGATAACCAGTTTGGACAGGAAGAGAATAGAAGCTTTCGAAATGTGGTGCTACAGAAGAATGCTGAAGATAAGGTGGGTAGATCACGTAACTAATGAGGAGGTATTGAATAGGATTGGGGAGAAGAGAAGTTTGTGGCACAACTTGACTAGAATCAAGACACTATTCCGAGTCCTATAGCATCATGAGATGGCGCCACATCATCAGAAGATTGCGTGTTTGGCACACCACTTTGATAAAGACATGTATATGCACTTGCATTTCTTTGCATCCAAAGAGAAAACTCTTATTGTTCAATAGTTCTTCAAAGATCCGCTGGGAAGCAGTTGAAATCACTCAAAACATCTATATTCATTTTCCATCAAATAAATTAGTTCTTCCACTACGGAAATGGAAATGAGCGTTTGGCGTCATTGGCCGGGAGGCCCCTTGCGGAGCAGGTCCGGCCGCCTTGGTGCAGGTCTTATTACATTCGACGCCACATTGGGCGACCTGCGACCCTGACGGGGATGAAATGATGATGAAGACAGCCCAACATCCAGTCCCCGAGCGGAGAAAAATCCCCGATCTAGCCAGGAATCGAGCCCGTGCCCGTAGGACGGCAATCCGCCACGCTGACCACTCAGCTATCAGGGCGGACGTTCTTCCACTATCATACGGTGTAAATATATCTAAAGATTCGCTTGTGTCGCTCACATCCCTTTGCTTCTAACTGCCTCAGTTACCTTGTACTTGAATGAAAATGGAAATTTGGCTCAAGTTTTAACTTGACCATATGACTATAAAGCCTTTATATTGAAATATACTATTTGATTTTACTATTTCGTATTAAATCAAAGATTTCACTTCCATTTTGCATCTTGCTGCAAATATTTTCTCCCGAGGCCATTTCAGTGGCAAACGTGTTAGTTTCATTTAATGCTGTCGCCAGTATTGGAACCCAGGTTAACAGAGTCAAAAGCGTGAACGCTGTCACTCAACTACTGAGGGGAATTATTGCGTTGGTACGAGAAAAATGCTTCTGATTGTACAACATGAAACTCAGGGTATTTTAACTAATAAACTGCAACTGCACACCACAGCAAAATACTGAGCGTTTCGCGAATGCACAGTGGCGTTTAATTAACGGTTCAAACGCTCTAGCCAGCTGTGGTTCCTCCCTTCTCTCCTTCCCCACTACAGAGCCGACAATGGCGTCCACTGTGGTAGCTAGTACTGCCTGACTGAACTCGAGGCAATATAGGAGGCCAACCGACGGGCCACGGACATTTATGTACTTGAGTACAGAATGTCTAGACAGAGTCTGACGCTGTGGCCGAGCGGTTCTAGGCGCTTCAGTCCGGAACTGCGCTGCTGCTGCGGTCGCAGGTTCGTATCCTGCCTCGGGCATGGCTGTGTCCTCAGGTTAGTTAGGTTTAAGTAGTTCTATGTCTAGGGGACTGATGACCTCAGATTTTAAGTCCCATAGTGCTTAGAGCCATTTGAACCAGTTGTTTAGACAGATTCGTTGTGGTATTCCGAAATGGCTCTGAGCACTAAGGAACTCAACATCTGAGGTCATCAGTCCCCTAGAACTTAGAACTACTTAAACCTAACTAACCTTAGGACATCACACACATCCATGCCCGAGACAGGATTCGAACCTGCGACCGTAGCAGTCGTGCAGTTCCGGACTGAAGCGCCTAGAACCGCTCGACCACCGCGGCCGGCGTGCTATTACTGCCACAACTTTTATTAACATAATAAAGTTGACTATTACTACTGCTGCTGCTACTACTACTACTACTACTACTACTACTACTACGATTACTAAACACCTACTAATACTGACATTACCACTAACCGAACCTACACATAACCAAATAAAAATAATAGTAGTAAAAGTTATTGTTATAAAAGCGTTCCTTATTATTCATATTTTGTTGCGGATTTCGCTGCAGTCAGAAGAGGCCTGTTTTTAAGAACCAAGATGTAGAAATCTTCACTGGTTAGTTTCAAATTCATCTGGACACAAATCTCGGTTTTCACAAGTTCAACGGATTTTCTGTTCCTAGCATCCGACCATAGCGCACTCATTCACACTACGTACGGGAATTGCGAGGACGTGCTGCATTAGTTTTTTTGAACAGATTTGGTGCATGTGCTTTTTCGAAAAAACTCACTCCAAACTTTACAACGATCATTATCCTTCCTATCAAGATTTGATAATACCAATTTCAAAACAGAAAACTCATGATACGGTGCATTCTATTGAAACTAATTTTCAGATTCTCTCCCATTTCATCAAAGTCATTAATGAAAATAGTTTTGACTGACATAAATTTGTCATTCCTGCCGAAGTTGTACCATTTATTAAGAAAGTTTAGTAGTGTGTCCTAAACAAGTGTGCGCTCTATTGCCTAGAATATTCTTTTCTTCTTCTGTAGTGCGTTCCAAATACATGTCAACATGAAATCTTTCAAACTTATCCTCCTCTCGACCCTTTATTTGATTCTTCACTTGCAAAATAAACTTGTTAATGTCTGTGGAAGGTGTGTCCTCTTTTTGCAATAATCTAATTGCTTTAGAAAATACAGGTATAGTTGCCTTTAAAAATTCAGAAAACCCTCTGGTAGTATTAAGGAATAACAGTTTATTTAGTTTTATTTTAGTGAACTGAGAAACTTACAAATAAGGAGTTTATTTCTCCGTCCAGTGTTACGTAATACTGTATATCTTTAAAACTCGCCACATACTCACAAGACACTCCACAGGTGACTACAAAGATGACCATCGCACGACTGTGTGTCACAGTATTTCACTATAGTCGTGCTGAGTAAATTCGCAAAACGTTTTTAGTTCCTCGGAATTTTTTGATGATGATGATGAAAAGTCTAAATTTATATTAAAGACTACTCTTTCGACATTATAAGTAAATTTAGCACAATTGTGTAACATTAGACGATGCATACGTTCGTAGCGTTTTTATTTTGCATGTTGGTATTTCTTTAGCTATGGCTTTATTTGTTGTCATTTTTTATGTGTAGTTCACTGTTGCTACTTGAGTTAAAGTATTGTCATTGTGTCATTTAGAGATAGTGAGTGGCGCTGTGGACGCTAGGAAATGGAGTTTCAATAGGAGAAATTGTAACATTTCCGACATGTTCTTCTGTTTGAGTTCAATAGAGAGGTGACAGCAGCGGAGGCAGCTACAAACATTTGCGCTGCTTATGGAGATAATGCCACTGGACACAGCACGGAAAAAAATGGTTTCTTCGTTTTAAGGAGGATCCTTTTTCCATTAGTGACTCTACACGTTCAGGAAGACCTTTGGGATCATGAATATCGTTTACATCATGATCCACGTCAGTGTAATCGAGAAATGGGGAAAGTGATAAACTGTGATCATTTCACCGTAGTGCAATATTTGCATGCAATGGGGATGGTTCAAAATCGGGTGTATGAGTAACGGAAGCTCTAAACTAAAATAACAAAAATCAGCGGGTGGCGATATGTGGATCTCTGCTTGCTCGTCATCAACTGGACCGTGAACAAAACCGACCATTCCTTTCCTATATCGTTACTGGTGACGAGAAAGTGTGTCTTAATGCTAACGTAAGGAAAAGAAAGGAGTGGTTAAGCCCAAACAAAGCAGAAGCTCTCCGTACAAAGAACTGCGCGCATAATGTTATGCACGTCCTGGAACAGTGGCGGTGTGGTGTACTACGAATTCTTCCTTCTCCGAGGTGTAACCATCATTTATTATCAAAAAATGAGACATCATGCAGACGCAATCCAAGAACAACCATGAAGGCTGCGTGAAGCGATGCTACGCCACGATAACACCAGCTCGCATTCTGCTAGATTGGCAAAAGAACATTATACAGATGGGTTAGGAAGTCATTCCGTGTCTACCTTATTCACCTGATCTTGCGTTCTCTGATTTTCCCGTTTTCCGTTCCCTGTCGAACAGCCTTCAATGAACTGTCTTTCCGGATGAAAATTCGCTCCGAACATGGCTCGACGATTATTCGCCTCAAACCCACGTAATTTCTACAGTCGCGGAATCGAAAAGGTATCCCAGCGTTGGCAGACTCTTTCTTCCTACAACTGTTAAATATAGAAAGGTCTTTATACTACATTTTTTTATACAGTATTACATGTTGAAGAATTTCATCATCAGACTGACGCTATGCAAAAAGTGTACAAGGAAATTAACGATCACAAATATGTAGATAACAACGTAAGTATGGGTCTTAGTAGTCCATGAACAGAAATTTCAATTAATATCATACTTACATTTACATCAAACATTAGTAAAAAGGTCACGAAAGTGAGCACATAGACTGAATACAATACAGAAATCATATAGGCATTTTGACAGTACCGTTGTCTATTCGAGAACCATTGCGAAGCTGACTGTGACAATTAAGCTATGTAACATAACAAGTAAACGAATGCCGGTGGGTGGCGCTAGCATTAATGCTAGCATAGAAATGAAGTCAATGAGAAACGTTACAAACAACTATACGGTTTAATATAATCCATTATGGAGTCGAGGTAGCAGTTGCCGTTATACTGGTTATCACTGTTAGCATTCAACCGCGATTCTTATACATATATTTTAACAACGTGTTTCAAGAGACAATGCTCTCATCATCAGGTTGTAAAGTCTATGTCATGAAATTAAACGGACTAAAAAGACAAAATACCATCACAAATAGTTGGGAAGTCCATAGAGTAAAACAGAATCAGAAGTATATTGGACTGTGGGTCCTCGTCTTACATTGAAGTTGTTGACACAAGTCAATGGCCGTCCCATAGCTACCAGATATGCTGTTGCACTGCGCCGGCTCGGGAGCAGTTGTGGACTGACGTGCCTAGGTGTTGTGGCGTGGTTACAGCCGTGTGCTTGACGGTAACGCTATGCTATTGGGCGCCTGATTTCCTTATTGCATTGGTCTCCCATCGTTAGCCTCTCGCAACTCCGTCAGTGACATGCTACAAGTTTAAAGTCGCATACTTGCCCTAAAATAATTCTAAAAACCCGCTAAAAAATTTAATGTCTTTAAAATTATCTTGTGCATTTAGAATATTGCTTTGTTTCTTTTCATGGATAGCTATCTCGAATTCCTCTAGTAAATCGAGTTTCCTCCCTTTCTTTTCTACATGCAATATTTCTACGTTGTCTTCTATGCTATTAAGAGGATGGCCTGTTTCATATATATGGTTCGCAACAGCTGATTTGTCATAATTCCCTAACCTGAACGCATCTTTATGTTCTTTATACCGGATCGCGAATGATATTCCTGTCTGCCCTATATATTTTGCATCACAATTTCTGCACTGAATCTTATAAACTCCCGATCTTTAAATCTTATTTCTCTTCTCGCCAATATCGTGCTTAAGGCTATACCTCACTAGATTATTAGTCTGAAAAGCTATTTTGACATCGTATGGCTTAAAAATATTTGCTATCTTTTGTGAGACTTTTCCGTAGTATGGCATCGTGATAATTTTCACTTTCTCTCCATCAGGTTTATTCTTTTTGCGCTTATTACTTTTCCGTAACAGTTTTTAACCATATCTATTCTGTAACCGTTATTCATCGCTATTCTCTTAACGGTATTAATTTCAGTCTCCCTATCTTTTTCACTCATAGGTATATTGACTGTCCTATGCATGAGACTACGGAAAGCAGCTTCTTTATAAGCCTGCGGATGGCATGAATCATTCGGGATCACGGCATCAGTCGTAGTTTGTTTTCTATAAACGGAGAACGCATGTTTGTTGCCCTGCTTTTTTATATTCAGGCCCAGGAACTGTAAACAATTGTCAGTTTCATACTCCACGGTAAATTCTATTTTATTATGTGCGTCGTTGGACTTTTTTACTATTTCCTCAATGTCCTCACGGGAACCATCGACAAGTAACAGAGTGTCGTCTACATAACGTTTGTAATAAACAATTTTATCCATAATGTTATCGTCAGAATTTAGAACTTTATCTTCAAGGTAACTGATAAAAACTATGGCAGACATTTTTATCACTAAATAAAATGTTGCATAAGTATCACCAAATGTAGTCATATTACAAAAGTCAAACATATAATGGAGGACAAGCAATGGAACCATTTAGGTAAGCCTAGATAAGTGGCAAAAAGCTTGAAATAAAAAGAAAGCTTTATTCCAAAAACTATTTTTTAATTCTTTTAAAAACTTAATGATGTAGTATTCGATCGTATCGGTCGTACTAACATCCAAGGTATCATCAGTGTACAATCATCACAAAATGAAGTGTTACAAGAGTGTGGTCAACTATATTCGCATTACAACAGTCGAACATATGATGGATGACATACATTTTGGGAAGCCTAGATGAATGATTATTTGAAAAAACTAGAAGTTGATATTTCAGTTTTCTTTTCTCTCTCTCTCTTCCTCTCTCTGTCTCTTCTTTTTGTATTAAAAAGCGAAAAACAATAATACCAGAATGTATAAGAGCGTAGCTTGAAGTAGATGCGTGAGTACAGCCAAAAAGCATCTTAGCATTTGCGGTTGAGGATGTGTGCGTGTCATCCATTATATGTTCGACTATTTTAATATGACTACATTTGGTGATACTGAAACGTCCCCTTAGAAAAATTATATACGAGACTGTGCTTAAACTGACACACAATATTTTTTAGCGCAACGCAGTCTGACTTTCAAAAATCCCTACAAAAGAATGGCCCTGACTAACATTAACCTGTAATTTTCACAAATCACTTACCTGACCAAAAATCTTCGTTACTCGAACTACTGCAATACAGCGAGCGCCACTACTGCCAGCTAAATCAAAGATTCAAACTACTGAAGGCACTAACTACTAATAGGCATGTTAGCAAATGAAAGATTTTAATAGAGAACAAACAATATATTTACCTTAATAGTGTTGAAAAATCATAACATATATAGCAGTTCATGACATCCAGTCTTACAAATTTCAAAACTCCGCCATCTCTCTCTCCACATCCACCACTGCTGGCGGCTCACCTCCAACTGCGCAACGCTACGCGCTGTTCACATCCAGCTGCCCAACACTACAATGGCAGACAACAATGCAAACTAGCCACAGACTGCACACAGCACAGCCAGTGATTTTCATACAGAGCGCTACATAACGTTGCCAATAAGAAAACATAAACAGCCTACTTACATAGCCCCCATGCTCCTCACAAAAAATTTTGCAAGTTGTTTTGGGCACTGGCCAGTACATATTTGTTAAAATTTTTTCACAATTACAATAACAAAGAAATCAAATGCACACTCTTATTGATACAATGTTGGTCAAAAGCTAAAATTTTCTCACAGTCCATAGGGACAGTCCTGATCGTTCATCACAGATAAATTGCAGTGTTTTCTCAAAGTCTGAGCAGCAAAAGAAAATGCACACAGAAGTAGTGGATTTCCATGCAGTCTTGAAGAATTAGTGTTGTCCTTCCAACGGAAAGACAGTGCTGACTCTCGATATGCAGACAGGTAATGGGCCACAACAGAGCAAACCCACCGCAGAGTCAGTCGAAGTTTTGAAGAATATTGGTAGGTAGGTCATCACATAGTAGACCCACTGTAGTCCTGGTAGAGATTACGGTATTGGTGGGCCATCAAAAATGCAGACCCACTATAGTCCTTGTAGAGATAATGATATTGGTGGGCCATCAAAGATGCAGACCAACTGTAGTCCTTGTAAAGATGGCCAACAGCCATCTGTTGCAACTGTGCAGGTGCACAATCACCATCGAAGAGTCTTGCGGAAAATATAGTAAGTCCATAAACCACCACTTGTGCACTCACAAAGTTTTTGGAATTGTCCTTAGAACCAGCAATGCTGTTATCCAGTCCCTTGCTGAATTATTAACACACGTGCAAACACTAACAGTCCCTACTTCTCACATATTATCCATATACTATGACCAACAGAAACGTGTGCAGTGAAATGGAACTTACAAGTTAATAATATGATGAACTGGTGTCAATTACAATTTTATAACATAAGAATACAATTACAAAGGTACAAAATACATTATTAATGAACATAACAGTACAGATAACATTTGTAGTATAGGCTTTACAAAAGAATCGAAATAACATATACATCAGTGTTACAGGAATTATGACATGAGTACATACATACAAGATCAGAATAACTTTCGAAACATCAACTTCACACATGAGCATTAAAACAGAACAGAATAAATAATGTCTAAACATCTTTACAAAGAAAATAACACGTTATTAGAAAAATTCTACAACATATCTCTTATCAGATAAACACACAAAGACAGGAAGAACACAAATACACAAGGGTACACAAACACATAGTGGGATAACACAAGGAAAGGACAGGGTTTGTTTTACTGCAGTATTTTACAAACAAAACTTTCTTTACTTCTTGGAGATCTCCCTTCATTCATCATTATTCCCAAAAAGTCTTATCTATACCTCATTTCTGTATTCTATTCATATTTCCTTCAAAATAATTATTTCTCAGTGTACAATACTCATTTTGGGCCAAATCTTTTTCGTATGACTTCTCAATGCATTTCTTTCCCTATTCTCCATAGTTAGGTTCTTATATAGTCTACCCTCTCTTAAGCTAACTTAAATCTACTGAGCTCAGATATATATACTAAGGGATGAGGCAATGCATCAGCACAAACAATTAACACAAACAGCAATGACAAAAAAATGGAAATTGGCAAACAAGCTACAGTAAATCTAAATTACCAAGCAAATGCAACATTATAACTAATATGAGCCAATTTGCAGCAACAAGAAAAATAAATCAGTAGTAAAACTAGCTTAACAGAGCTAGTGAAATTTAGTAGCACTATGCCTGGCACACAGCAGCAGCAAATGCAATAACTTATATCTAAACATGACAAAGCTCAAGCAGGAAAAATATTACAGTAAAAATGGCCATGTTTAATACCTATGTCACATCTTAACACTAGAGTGATGCATCACGATTACTTACTCTACCAAAAATATTACCAAGTAGTTGAAAAGATAATTATGTATGTAGTTGCTGTTATTAATCTCTTCTTATTGTTCTTTCCATTCCAAGTGCTCCTTTTTCGAAGAATGTGGATCATAAAATTATTATTTAATAGATCTGTTGGTAGAAAGTGTTCACATTAGCAAATGCACTTAATTTTATTTTATAAAACCAATGCTGCAACACAGCTGGAAACCAGATATTAAACAAAATGAGCAATCTCTCAACTAAAAAGACAATAGATGTAAAATGTTTCTCATCATTTCATTAGGCATTTTAGTAAACATCATAAATTAAGAGCTCTACAGTGTAATCATATGTTTCAAGTTTGAGCGTGTCGTATTTGCAATGCTTTCTACAAAGGAATGTCAATAGCGAGGATAATGGCCTCTTTTTTTTTTCTCCACCTGTGCCTCTAAAAGGCATACACTAATGGTTTTTTTCCAGGCGATTGTCGCGCAGCTGGGTGCCCACGACTCATTACATGAAGGTGGTCACTTAACTTTCTTACTGAAATATTTACGACACCAGTTTGCATTACAGTGACAGTCTCATATAAAAAATTTCACAGGTCGATAATTTGCGTTGCAAATGTGTAGAAACAAAATCCTATGAATATAACAGTGTTCAAAAAGTTTTTGTCGGCATTGTGATACATTCACGCATTTACACACATTTCATAACTCTTAAAGTACGATTCTTGGTTTCCAACATCCTTTTCCACAAATCAGAGTCCCTAAACACTACTCATTATTCATATACGTATTCGTCGACACTTCTTCAATATTTCATCATAATAAATACGTAGCATAATCAAATTCCTCATATACGGTAGCATCATCTTATTGATCATAAACATACCTCAAGAGCTTGATACACATCGTCGTCGTAAAAATAACATCATAACACCTCAGTCAAATCTCAAAAACGTCGTAGCTTCCTCCAATAATTTCAAACCCTAAAAAGTATTCTCTGCTCATTTCAATAGTGTCATCTAACTCAAACGTACTTTAAAATCATGATCCCTTACCAAATACATCATTCAACGCTCTCATAGTATCACAATGGTTCCGAAAAAATATGAACAGTTCACAAAGTACAGACAAAATACAATTTCGTAAGTGTGAAGTAATCCAACTCTGTAATTGCGTAAACATGTGTCACTGACGTAGTAAAAAAAAAATGTTTATCTCTCAGTTAAATGATCAGATAGCTGTATAATTTGTGCGTTAGAGAAATATGGTACCAATGTGTAAAGTTGTAAAAGCAAATACCATATTAGCTAGGGTTCCTTGTGCTTGCCAGACACATGGTACACAAAGTAAGCGTGTACCCCCCTGAGGATTAATGTAATTATACCCTCAGGTGTTACAGATTACAGCAATGGAATGAAATGTATCACGGAAAACCTTTGTATCATTGTACTTCAAATATCTTTAAAAATAAATGTTTTAAGTACAAAATTAATCACTCAAATACGTATACTGTAGTGCTAAACTGTGTGTCATGTTGTAAGATAATCTCTGTGGAAGTCTCGTAGTTATCGTCCTCCGAAAGCTAAGTTCTGCAGAAGTCAATGTACTTACCTCATGATAAACAAAAGTGAAATGCTTTGCTTATAGATATCTTAGTTATTACGCTTATTGTTGTGATGAAGAAAGTACTGTGCTGTAACGTATTGTTGTGCTACGGAAAAGGCTGTCTCCTTGTAGCTATACCACAAAAGTTACTACTAAAACATGTTTTACTTTCCAGAATAATTCAGAAAAACTGTGCAGAAATAAAACAGATACACCGCAAAAGCAACATTGTAAATTGTCACTCATTAGTAACATCATGCTATAATTGTGTATCTGTCACATAAATTAACCACTGTGTCATCTAGTATCTCACAGAAAGTACTTTAAATCCAGAATGTATTTTCAAGTAAACCAAAATGTTGCATTAAAATCTCATTAGCAGTACTGGTAAATGTTCTACGTATGTGAGCCTTATAGACATTACGTAATCGTGCAACTAACAAGCAAGAATGTACACACACAATAACACTCTGTCGTCTGTTCACAATAACAATGCATTCGTAATTTCTGTTTAAATAAGTTCTCATGGTTTTTGACTGGATATTTAACATCAAACATTGTTGCATGATAACAGATTCTAAGTCTGACAAAGCATACTAGTAATGTAAAGTGAAAAGTTATATGGCAAAGACAAAGTTAAAAAGCAGATTATCTTTCAATAAACGGTTTTACATGTGAAATGTGGTGTAAACCTTTACCCTTCCTAGTACACAGAGTTTCAACTTGAACGCAATTATCATACGGTATACGTCGGTAAAGAATACTGGAATTTTTCTCAATGTTAGCGTCTATGTTATTTTTCTCTGAGCCAGCCGGCGCACGTGGCTGCCTGCGGTGCGAGTCATTGTCTGCTATCTCTTTGTTGGCGTGCGTCGTTATTGGGATTAGGAGACCTAACTTCTACAAATTCACCTTGACGAGAAGGCCCTGCCCTGTTTGAAGCTCGCCAGTTCTGATGCAATTCAGATCTGTCGTTACGATTATATCGTCTGTCGTCATGTCGGTAGATTCCATAGTTTCTTTCTTGCCGGTCACGTGGTGGGGAATTTCTTCCTGAATTGTAACTGCGCGCTGAACTGTTGCGTCTGAAGTTATTCTGTCTCCCTTGATAATAATTGTTTTTGTTCCCATATTGTCTGTTTCTATGGTAATCTCTGTCATATTCATTACTACAGAAGTGCGATCTTTCTCTGTAACTATTATTACTCTGCCAGTGGTTGTCATATGGGTAGTGTCTGTTTTGGTCACGATTTGCGTTGTAAGAATAGACTTGTCGTGTCCAGTTATTGTTTCTGTCGTCACGGAATTGTGACGGATGTGGCCTGTAGTGATTGTTTTCCTGTTTTCGCATCCCATGACTGTCTGTGTCAATTTCTAATTCTTGTAAGAGTCCTTGAAAAGCTTCAATATCGTCTTAGCAACCCCCTGCCAAAATAATATTTCTTAAACGATCAGGCAATTTCATTAAGCAAATCCGGATGAGTTCTGAAGGGCTGTAGGGGTTTGAAAGATATTGATTCTTGTGCAACATGTCTTCAAAATATTTCACAAGACTGGAAAATTCAGATTGTTCGAAATGTTTCATCATTATGATGCCATGTTTTACTCGGTCTTGTGTGGCTTGAGACCAATATGCTGAGAGGAAGCCATGGTAAAACTCTCCTTCACTGTGGCAATCGCGAATGACCGATCGCATTCTTACAGCTGGTTCATTCTCTAAGTAGCCACACATAAATTCTAATCTGTGTTCTAATGACCAGTTGGGAGGAAAACAATGAGAGAATTGATGAAGCCACGCTTGTGGATGAATGTCGTTGCCGGAATTCTTAAATGTTTTGAATTTACGTGTAGTAATGAACAGCTTATAGTCAAAATCATCATGTCGGCGAGTCGCATGTTGGTCATTGTTACGTCGTTTCGGCGGTTCCATCTCAAAATTCGGTGTACGTTGCCAATTTCTTTCATAATTTCCGAAGTGCCCTGTGTTATTATTTTGTCGCTGTTCCGTATTTCTATGTCCCTCTTCCCGTATTGGAGCGCGAATGTCCTCTGAAATACGTAATTCTTGTATTACCTGTGTCAGCTGAACTTGTACTTCCCGGATTTCTCTTTGGTGTTGCGTATTAATTTGATTCTGATTTTGTTTGAATTTCCTAATTTGTTCGCACTCTTCTGTGTCATTAAAGACTACCGGTTTTGTGTCATTCAGATTATCATCTACCTTCGTAGATAAATTATTTAGCAGATCCGAAAGTTCAACTACTTTCTGTGATAATGAACTAATTTCCTCCATGTGTCTTTCTGAACCAATTTTCAGAATATCTACTGTGTCCTTTAAGTTTTCTTGAGTTTTTGCAACTGAGTCAATTTTAGCTTGCAAGGTCTCATGATTTTCATGAACAATAATTTGCAGTTCTTTTATGGCTGCTTCGTGATTCTGTAATGCATTTTCACGCCGTGAAAAAATAGGTTGAAAATGCTCACAAATCTGTGTTTTTACGTCATTACAGACTTTTTGACATTTCGATTGAATGTTATGTAACTCAGTAGTTAAATCTTCACGTGTTTGTTCAAGTGTGGTGTCTAACTTTTGAAGCTTTTGCTGTGTTTGTCTCTGATTTTGTTCCATTGTGTCTAACTTTTGAAGCTTTTGCTGTGTTTGTCTCTGATTTTGTTCCATTGTGTCTAACTTTTGAAGATTTTGTTCCATTGTGTCTAACTTTTGAAGATTTTGTTGCATTATGTCTAACTTTTGAAGCTTTTGTCCCATTTGTTGCATTAATTGTAATAACAGTGCACTGGTGTCTGAAACATGTTCCTCAGTGCTATTCGGCAATGCATTTGAACCGGCAATATTCGCAGTTTGAAAAGCAGAAAATGTGTCTTGACTTATTTGAGAAAACGGTGAGGACGCAAAACCTGACTCTACAGTATTTGCAGGATTATGTCCTGTCATTTCGGATCCCTGAGGCAAGCTGTTGCCGACTGATCGATCGATAATGCTTCCCTGTTCACTAATTGTTTCACTGTCTACACCATTGTTTGCAGCCCGCTCCATTTCCCTTGCACAAAAATACCAAATTACCACTTTGAACATTAGTTAATTCATTACTCGGTGGCGCTAGCACACTGCTTTCGTCTTCACTGTCATTTCTCAGTTTACTTTGGAGCGTAGTATTACGTTTTTCACACGCCATTATTGTCACAATATTTCACACGATAACACAGAAAAGTACAATTTGAAGATCAAAAATAAGATAACACATTAACATAGCACTGAAAATAATATCTCGTTAATTGCAAGCGCAGCTGCAAAATACTTGCTGCAAACTACATGCATGCCATAACTGTTTTACTGTACAACAATGAAAAACTACAACTACAAAGGAAATTCTCTCTATAATTACGCGCTAGCAATAAACAGAAGCTACACTAAATACACAAACTACAAGAAAAAATCAGAAGATTCCAGTGAGGTATCCTCGGCTAAGGGTTGACATATGAAACTTCCCCTTAGAAAAATTATATACGTGACTGGGCTTAAACTGACACACAATATTTTTTAGCGCAACGCAATCTGACTTTTAAAAATCCCTACAAAAGAATGGCCCTGACTAACATTAACCTATACCTTTCACAAATCACTTACCTCACCAAAAATCTTCGTTACTCGAACTACTGCAATACAGCGAGCGCCACTACTGGCAGCTAAATAAAAGATTCAAACTACTGAAGGCACTAACTACTAATAGGCATAGTTAGCAAATGAAAGATTTTAATAGAGAACAAACAATGTATATACCTTAATAGTGTTGAAAAATCATAATATATATAGCAGTTCATGACATCCAGTCTTACAAATTTCAAAACTCCGCCATCTCTCTCCCCACATCCACCACTGCTGGCGGCTCACCTCCAACTGCGCAACGCTACGCGCTGTTCACATCCAGCTGCCCAACACTACAATGGCAGACAACAATTCAAACTAGCCACAGACTGCACACAGCACAGCCAGTGATTTTCATACAGAGCGCTACATAACGTTGCCAATAAGAAAACATAAACAGGCCTACTTACAATACTTATGCAACGTTTTATTTAGTGATAGTTGTTAACTCATTCTTTCACAATTTATATTTTATTTCTGATCTATATCGGTTTTATGTTCGTACTCTATCACCCCAATTAATGATTGCAAATATGTCTTCTGTTTTGATCATTGACTAACGACTGTTTCTGCAATGTTATTCACGATGCTACCTAACGAAGCACATTTCATACTCTCAGTATAAATGTTTCTCCTCCATAAAAGTAGCATAAATGTATCAAGTTGTTCACGATGTTCTGACTTGTAGTTCATAGCAGTGTATGGCTATTTGTAAAGTTTTTCATTGAGTTCATTTCGATGATTAATGCTAGCGCCACCCACCGGCTTCATTTACTTGTTAAGACAGCTTAATCACCGCAATCAATTTGGCACTGATTCTCCTCGAATAGACAACGGTACTGCAAAATATGCCTATATGAGATGAGATCTGTATTATATTCAATCCATGGGCTCACTTTCGTGACGTTTTTATTAAAATTTGATCCAAATGTATGTACGATGTTACTTGAAATTTCTGTTAATGGATTACTAAGACGCATAGTTACGTTATAATGTGCGTATTTATAATCGTTAATTTCTTTGTACACTTTATTCGACAGCTTCAGTCTGAGACGAAATTATTAAACGAGTAATGCTTAACAAAAAATTGTGCGATCAGGACTTTTCCATATTTTAAAATTGTGCCAAATCTGAATTGTCACTGCCTGTACCGTGAATGTATTTCTCCATCAAATAATTTAAAATATATTATTCATGACTAATGTCTCTGTTATGAGTATCTATTGAGTTTACCTAACTTACGAAGAAACACTACGTACTTGTGCACCAACCTAATATGTAACAACGACTATTAGCTTTGATTAAGTTTGCGTTTTCTTCTCTTAATCTAATTAAGACTGAATTTACATTTAAATAACTTGAAATTAAATAAATATTCCTACGGCTGGACCATAAAGAAGTTCTAACACACATCATTAAATACATACACAAATTAAATAAACATATATTAAAGGAATAGAAGTAAGCCAGTAGCCTAATGTCTCTGTGCTTTCTAAAACACAGTAAATAACTGACCAATTTTTTCATGAATAGTATATATCGGATATAAACAAAAACATAGATGAATAAATATATTTATAAGCATGCTGCTACCGTTTTTTCGTGTAACTGTTGAGTACTTATGGCCTCACGCGATCGGTAGTAATTGGCCACTTTGGAAACCAGTAACTCATGTACCATTTAAGTTACATGGCTATAACTTATAACAAATTAGGTTTACTCTAATAACTTTCTAAAGACATCGATCGACAAAATCGGATGAACCGTTTAGATTTTCTAAATTCGTTGCTGGGTGTTACTTCTATAATTTAGTCAGATACTAAACATTAAACTAATAAAGATATTGAAAATCTCATTACACCATCAGAATCGTCGTGCAAATAATGGTAATGTACATGTTTATTTTTAAGGTATCATGATTGTCGGCCGTGTGGCCGTGCGGTTCTAGTGACTACAGTCTGGAACCGCGTGATCGCTACGGTCGCAGGTTCGAATCCTGCCTCGGGCATGGATGTGCGTGATGTCCTTAGGTTAGTTAGGTTTAAGTAGTTCTAAGTTCTAGGGGACTGATGACCTCAGATGCTAAGTCCCATAGTGCTCAGAGCCATTTGAACCATTTTTTGTATCATGATACCTCTTTCTATTATTGATTTCTACATGAGATTTACACAGCTCATGTAGAAATTAATAATGGAAAGAGGAATAATGAGACCTTAAAAATATACATGTACATTACCATTATTTGCACGACGATTCTGATGGGTAATCAGAGTTTCTGCCGTGATGGTTTCACAAAGTCCGCCATCTTTGGCACTCTGCGGCATACAAATCTCCTTTATCGACACAAAGCCCGTTCCACGACACAGCGTTAACATGGAATTCCCAGCCACGTGGTGGCCTGGACCACGCGCTGGGGCTACCCCCTCTTGCTCCGTCTAACGTAGAGCACCACGTGGTCGCTGATGAAGCCCGGCTTGCCGAGCAGCCCGCGCGGCCACGCCAACTGCGAAGTTAGAATATTTTCAGGGAGCTACAACTCGCCCCGCTACCTCACCATCTGTGAGACGACCTTGTCAACATAAACTTGTTGACATAAATGAAACTAACTGAGGCTGCATTTACATGTTGCGCTAGCAGGTGTCGTTACATCAGTACTTGAGCCAAGCTCATAACAGCGATTTGCAAAATCGGGACAAAATTGGGCCTTATCAGGATGTCGGTACAAGAAGGTCCACAACGGTGACGGTCCTGATGTATCGGGACGGATAAACCCACCTGCAGCCACTCCTCAAGGAACGAACTTGGATATCGTCTCTTCGTTTCACTGTTATTACTCACTATTCTGAACTGCGAAAGCTAGTCTATTCACGCCCGATTATAGCGTTTCGAAAATTTCCGGTAAATTGAAAACTGACAGTGAATGAAGAAACACAAACAATAGACGATGCCAACTGTCACTCTGCCGCAACTTATCAGCGATTATTTAATAATGTGCTAGCCGAATATTACAGACGCAGCAATGAAAAGTTTTCAGAATAAGAAGAGAAACGTAGTGTTTTGCTATGATAAGAAATGGACATTAGAACGAAATTATTCCAAATAATTAAACAGAAATGTCACCTTTAAGTCCTTAGATTAAAACCATCGGCCCGTATACCCGGAGAATCAGGTTTGTAATCAAATAAAAATAACACGGTACATAAAAGATAACAAAAGTAGTATGGACTCCTCCACTATTTGGCTTGCGACTATGCCGCACTCCATATTATACAGTCTCAACAAAACGCAGATTTGTGACTGCATTACAAGTGAGCGTCTGCCTTCACCTCATTAAGTACCGTGTGCAAATCTGCGTTGCATCATGAAAGATCTGGATTTCCTTCTGTATCATGTCCATCATTTCATGTTTCTTGTAACTAACTTAAACATTACAACATTTCGCAAGGTGCGACATAGTCGAGAATCAAATTGTAATTCTTAAAGTGTAGAATATATTTATTTCCGTCTATGATCACAAAGTTGTTAGGTCGTCAGCCTACTGGTTTCGACCAGCCTACTGGTTTCGACCATCTTCACATTTTTTTTAAGTGCCCTAATATAATGGAGCCACAGTGGCAAAAGATAAACAAATGGAGCCAGCCCGGTGGCCGAGCGGTTCTAGGCGCTTCAGTCCGGAACCGCGCGACTGCTACGGTCGCAGGTTCGAATCCTGCCTCGGGCATGGATGTGTGCGATGTCCTTAGGTTAATTAGGTATAAGTAGTTCTAAGTTCTAGGGGACTGGTTGTCTCTGATATTAAGTCCCATAGTGCTCAGAGCCATTTGAACCACAAACAAATGCAGCTCAGTACCTTTTGACGAAGTCACTATGGTTCCAGTATATTAGGACATGTTGTTAAAAGAAATCCAAAGACAGCCATTGCTGTCCGAACTCGGTAGTTGAGAACCAAACAGGTTTGTGATTACAGACAGAAATAAAGAAGTTTATTGTAAATTGGTCTTGCCAACAGGCGAGTAGTGGGGGCGGGACGGGGGAAGGATGGAGGAGGGTAGCAAATGATATATCGCTTTTGTGAAAATAAATCTCTTGTGAGCGTGGTTACAAGCACTTAGAAACGAAGTTT
Source organism: Schistocerca piceifrons (assembly GCF_021461385.2). Taxonomy (NCBI): domain Eukaryota; kingdom Metazoa; phylum Arthropoda; class Insecta; order Orthoptera; family Acrididae; genus Schistocerca; species Schistocerca piceifrons. The sequence continues at coordinate 138,106,039 of NC_060141.1, read as the reverse complement.
AAACACTGAAAGTAGTTACAGGGCGACTGGTAGTGAGTGCGACATAACATTAGATAACTGCTTTGTTTATAGAGTCGTAATGAAGAGCTGTGGCGGATTCACATATAGGCCCACTAGGCACGGGCCTAGGGGCGGCATTTTTTGCTCCGTACTCATTTTAACCTTCCATGTTTTAAAATAACTGCGCTTACAAACGACAAAAATATTCAATATTGTTAAACAACTTGCTAGTTTAAATAAGCCTCAAGATCGAAATTGGACGATACAGGCTTTGAAATATACATGGTTTAGTTGGTGACTGAATGGAAATTTAACATTGGGTTTCCGTCTGGTATCATCTTCACGATTGTTCAAAATATTTTGAAGTAAGCTTTCAGGACGGCATCTGCATTACACTCATTGAAACGATATTGTTCAAAAATGTTGTCGGCTTCTACTTAACCCTACCACGTTTTCCCCGTGAAAATACCGGGGCCCTGAAAAACTGTGATAAACTAATCAGCAGTTTCTTAAATACTGTAACATGCGTGGGACTCAGTATTTAAATCCGACTCTACTTAAATTTCTTGTAGAAATTACCGGGAAGTATCAAGTCAGCCCTCCATTACTGTAATTAATGTGAAAGTTCTGTGGTCTTCAATATCTGAGCTATGATTTAATGACATCCTTTTAACGAAACATGTTGATACTGGGAATGTTTTACATTTTTAAGCACATGTTTATACGAAAAGAACATAAGCAGAATATCTAATAATGTGTGAAATAACTTCACAATAGTTTAAAAATTTTATTTATTTATTTACTTAGTTACTTTTTTTGGCGAAAAAAGAATAAGCAACCAACTTTCGTTGTCTCATTTATTGTGTTACAGCCTGCACGATATCAAAGTTCCCACTCTGTGCAATTGAATAGTACGTGGCATTGAAAATTTAGAAGGAAGATGAGCGTTGGCCGTAATTTTGATTGTTTATTGACAGTAAAATCGATTTTCAATCACATAGTGATCATCTTCAGTGCTGTAGTGTACAAATTAAACTCATAGGCACTGGTGTCAAGTTATTATCAGTAACCAAAGCTGTGTAAAGATCACAATAGCTGAAGCCGCTGTTTACATTCACCTATACAGCATATCTCGGTGTCACCGAGGTCTGCTATGATGATATATTTACGTTTTTAAACGGAGCTTCGTTACTACGGTATTCAATTTATCAACTGTGAAGAAATTATAATGCGTGGTATGTTCCCAATATTGCTGTGGCAAAAGAGTTAGTCTTGTTCAAAATATGTAACAGATCGGTTCTTCAAAGACAGCATCGATTCATGGGGATACTGCCTCTATTTATGCTTTCCGAAATTACAGATAAAATTCCACATTGTCACTGGCAAAATTTTACTCAATAGCTAAACCACAAAGAAAATCTGCCCAATCTACTTGTTACGTTGTAGTACGGAAAACTAAATGTAATAACTATTCTCTCTCCACACTGTGTTAGAATTCGGGGCAGACGTATGTTACAGTAGAACACGACTTAATCTTGAAGTTTCTCGACCACTTACTGGTGATAGAATCGAAAAATATAAAACAAAAGTGAACAGGAGCGGCTGAGTTCTGCTCCTGTGGATGGGAAACGGTACCCTCTCCCACGGGACCAACTGGAGTGATTAGCTTATGATGGACGGCTACGGACTGGGAGTGAAATATCTGTCCCGGGAAGACTGATGGTCGGTCTGCGTGGCGAGTTCCCATCCGTCTCTCATGGCGGCCGTCACGCCGTTCGCAATTACCACGAGATGAGTGGGTTGCGGTAGCGTTTCCTTATTTTCCTCTTTTCTAAAAAGGCTCTACGACGTTGAGTCCGGCAAGCGGGTACCATCCGACCAGCCATTTCATTTTTTTTCGTTGTACAGTACACTAGTTTCTTAGATGTCAAGGTAATTACATATGCTCTGAATAAATGCGTTCAATAAGAAATTGTAACGTAGTCCTACACGAACGCTATCATCTACTCTGTAATTATGTATTTTCGGTAAATGATGAAGATCTGTAGATTATCCTAAGCTACTGTTTATCCAATATGTCTGAAATGAAAATTTACACTCCGTGTTTTGACACATCTACTCCCTTTAGCATCATAAAATGTACACACACAATACGACTTCTGTTTATCCATACATTAAATCAATAACAACATGAAGCAGGAGCGTATTTTTTCTTCAACATTATTTTATTCCTTATTTTACAGTTTTCACAAATTAACACACTTCTTGACAAGAAGTACTAACTTCCAACTGTCTCCCGAAAAAACATAACACTCACACCAAGTGAGAGATACAATATTTCATCAGGTTACCTTCCATTCAGAAAGTTGTTGCACTCAGCGACTGTTATATTGACTTGTAAATTAAAGATTACAGCGATCAGTCGATCAGTCGTCCTTTTTAAATTTTATTGTGCAGATCTAAATTTTGACTGCAAGCTAGCCATTCTCAAAGCACTATTATTTTCGCTCAATGCATGTAATTTCCTGTTGGTCGGGGTGCATCCACAGTTCAGTATTCAATGAACTGTGTATGAACCCCGACCATCATGGAATTACATGCAGTGAGCGAAAATAATAGTGCATTCACGATGGCTAGCTTCTAGCCAAAATTTAAATCTGCACAATAAAATCTAAAAAGGGTGACTGATCGCTGCAATCTATAATTTACAAAATTCCAGTCAAAGATATGTTTACATAGTCTATGTAATCGTATTTTGACACAGAATTAAAATTGATTATATTTCATGAAAGCGAAATGTAATACAGTTTTCTTTTGAAAACTTAGGGAAAACAGTAAATATTATTATTATCTAAATATTCTCCACTTCAAAAACGAGCGAAACTGTGAAGCATGTTAGAAATACAAAAAGAATTACGTTTCTCAGAAACAGTTAATTTTATGTTAGTATTATGTTTTACGAATGTACAGGGTGATTCAAAAAGAATACCACAACTTTAGGAATTTAAAACTCTGCAACGACAAAAGGCAGAGCTAAGCACTATCTGTCGGCGAATTAAGGGAGCTATAAAGTTTCATTTAGTTGTACATTTGTTCGCCATTTCAGTCAATAAAGTTTTTGGTCCCTTTTTCTTCGAAGGTGCTACTGTAACTGGACTACAGTATCTGGAGATGTTAGAGAATTGGCTGTTCCCTCAACTCGAACAAGAAGCACAACAATTCATATTTCAGCAGGATGGAGCGCCACCACATTGGCACTTATCTGTCCGTAACTACCTGAACGTCAACTACCCGAGGCGATGGATCGGCCGCCAGGCAGCCCGTGACAGAGCACTTCATCACTGGCCTCCAAGAAGCCCTGATCTTACCCCCTGCGATTTTTTCTTATGGGGGTATGTTAAGGATATGGTGTTTCGGCCACCTCTCCCAGCCACCATTGATGATTTGAAACGAGAAATAACAGCAGCTATTCAAACTGTTACGCCTGATATGCTACAGAGAGTGTGGAACGAGTTGGAGTATCGGGTTGATATTGCTCTTGTGTCTGGAGGGGGCCATATTGAACATCTCTGAACTTGTTTTTGAGTGAAAAAAAACCTTTTTAAATACTCTTTGTAATGATGTATAACAGAAGGTTATATTATGTTTCTTTCATTAAATACACATTTTTAAAGTTGTGGTCTTCTTTTTGAATCACCCTGTATATTCACCGATTATTCAAGAAAAAATACAAATAGTAGTTTCGATCTCTTTCGATCGTTCACTAAATATAGTGTATCGGTTTCTCCGATTATAATGAATTGTTCCAGTACAGTATGTATTACCAGTTTTTGTTTATGACAGTTGCACGTGGATTATTAACGCAGAAACCATTCAAAATCCTAGGGTTTTGGAAATTACTGGGAGAGACAGAGAAACAAACAAATGACGAAGGGAATAGGCAAAAGAGATAAGTGAGACGCAAAGAAAACGAAATGTAGGTGGGCGGGATATGTGGCCAGGCGAAAGAGCGGCAGATGGACCAGACTAATTTCTTTGTAAGGTTGCAAGACATCAGAAAAGACAACAGAGGGTAAATGGGTAGATGACTTTAGATAGTATGTAGGAACGACTTGGATGCAAACTGCTGAAAACCTTTATACTGCCGTGCATGTCGAATAGGTGTTGCTGATAGTATTAATGAATTATTAATTAATAACTCAAATCGCAGGTGGTTATTTGTAGAGGAAAAAAAGTAGGAGAACGTAGGCTGCAGAATGACGAATGAAAGGAGAAGCCCCGTGGTAGAATTTAGCACCGAATACGATTTAATGATTTATAATATTTGGTTTAAGATTCATGAAAGAGGGTTCAGTCCGAGATTCATGAAAGAGGATTCAGTCCGAGGTAGAGACTTGGAGGCGCCGGAAGAAACAGATTACATAGGGTAAGATAAGGATTTCGAACCAGATGTTAAACTGCAAAACATTTTCGGGAGCAGTTTTAGACTCTACTCAAAATTTATTGATTACAGTCTGCAGATTAAAACTGATGAAATTACAGAAACGTAGGAATTTAATGAAATGGCATCTGGATAAACTGAAAGAACCAGAGGTTACAGACAGTTTCAAAAGGACCATCAGGAAAAGACTGAAACACGGGAAAGGAATACCACAGAAGAGATGGTCTAGTGAAGGGAGCAGATGATGAGATAGACGAAAGACAAGGTTCAGTAAAAACCCGTGAGTAACACTCGAGACACTGAATTCAATTGACGAAAAGGGAAGATATAGTAACGTAGCAACTGAAATAGGGAGAACGTAATACAAACGTCTAAAAAGTAGGATTGACAATAATAACTAAATTGGATGCTTAGAGAAGGAACACAAAAGTTGTAGAAATATGCATTAATAGGGGAAAGTTAGATGTAGCCTACAACAAAAATAAAAAGGTTGGCTGGTTGATCTGAGGAGCGGGACCAAACAGCGAGATCATCGGTCCCATCGGCTTAGGGAAGAATCGGTGAGGAAGCCGGCTGTGCCCTTTCACAGGATCCATCCCGGCATTTACCTGAAGCAATTTAGGGAATTCACGGAAGACCTAAATCAGGATGGCCGGACACGCCGTTGGAGAAAGAGAGAAGCAGCTGTGCGAATACCAAGATCTCAGGTGGTAAAAGGGGAAACAGAAAGTTTGGAGGAATACATAGAAGATCAGTGCAAAGGAAAACAACTTGAAGACAGTAATATAGACCGGGAAGAGAAACAGATGAACATGGGATGCAAGAAACGACACTGCAAGGAGAATTTGTCAGAGCACTGGAAACCCTTATGCGCAACAAGGCCCCTGGAGGGAACAATATTCCCTCAGGATTATTTAGATCCTTTGCAGAGCCAACCATGGCAAAGCTATTCCACCAGTCCTGCAAAATATGGGAGAAATGAAATACTTTCGGAATGTAATAATTCCATCTGCAAAAAAGGCAGGTGCTGATATGTGCAGATATTACCATACTATCACTTTAGTAAATAATGGTTGTAAAATATAGACACAAATTATTTACAGAGGACTGGAAAAATTGATAGAAGCCGACCTTGGGGAAGACCAGGAGAACTGTAGGGAACAGCGAGGCAATGCTGACCCTACGCCTTCCAAGATATGTTAAGGAAAGTAAAACTTAAGTTTTATGGGGTTTTTATATTTAGAGAAAGTTTTTGACGATACAGACTCTATGAAACTCAAGAACTGCGATGCTGCTTGCAGGATTTTGAAGTTGATTTCTGTGTAGCAGCCGTAGTACTTTGAAAAAAAAAAAAATGTTCAGTGCTGATTGAATATTCTCTATCAGTGTTTGTAGGCTAGACTGATTGTTTGTATGTGTTCTATGATATGGGTTCAGCCATGTCTTCAGTTATGAGCAGAATGAAATAGGCGAGTGGAAATTATTAAATGTATGTGTACTGGGTTATTATTTTGTGATGGCACTTTCTACGTGATTTGTAAAATGTGATGAAATGTTATCTGAACCCAGCAATCTAACCGGTAATTTGTTTTAACTTTAGACAGCTACCCTGGTTTTTTTTTTTTTTTTTTTTTTTTTTAGTACGAGCGTTGAGTACAATGATAAATACAGAGACACATTTGTAGATATTTGTTGTGACTGACGGTGGTTATAAATAGGTGTTAGTGAAATCACTAACTATATAGAAGAATTGTTGGACTACAGTTGAAGAAGGTGCTAAGCCCTCACATAAATCTTGTTAGATGTTACTGTGACGTCAGGCTCTTTTAGTTCATATTTGTCGAGAAACTCACAGACAGTAAAGCATAGGATACTGTTGTTTATAAGGGGGTGGGGCACTAAAACGGATGCGAAGAATTGCAGACCAGTGGTCATGCCTATCTTCAGCAGAATCCGAAGGGGTTTTCTAAGTTTCAAATATATTGGTTCCTCTAGGGGATGGAATGGGGGAGGAAATGATTAATATTGGTATGAAATTCCTTCGTCATTGGCTTGTGTGGGTATACACAGCTGGAAAAATATACAGCACGCTGAAGGACTGTGTTCAGCGGCACCAAGGTATAACACGTGCATACTGAGTAGTTATACTGTTAGTGATTCATTTATCACTGTCATCGGCGATCAGATGGCGTTTAGGAGGCCTGTCTGGGCAGCCTCCGTTTTGACCTGCAGGCAGTAACTGTGCTGAGTGTAGAGGTGAACAGTGTCTGCAACAGTAATTCTAGTGAGCCATCATACCACACCGACGATACGTAATCCTGTTGAACAGCGTCAGCTATTTGAACGGCGTCACTTTTTGGGCCTGCAGGTTGATGGATGGATGCATCGATGGATTGCTGTACATGCTTGATAAAGTGTACTAGTGTGTGTAGCTTCTTTCAACCGTCGTCAGTGAAAGATTTGAACAGCTGTAGACCAGGTTCTGGACGTCTGCAAAACCCCGACGCACTTAGAGATCGATACATTGTGCGAACAGAGGTGGCCGACAGAACACCATCCAGAGAACAAATCTGGTTACGTGTTACACCTCCCGTACCATCAGGGACAACTGGGAAACATCTTCTTGAAGCAGGAATGGGAACACGCGTGAATCTGGACAGACTACCATTGACGCTAAGACACCGCCGATGATGGATACTCTGGAGTCGTGAAAGTGTTGACTGGCGAGCGGAATGACGCTGCTGTCTTTGGTGATGAGAGTCGGTTCTGTCTGTATGCTAGTGACGAAAGTACACAAGTACACGTGTACAACGTAGACCCGGTGAGCTGGATATCCCAGAGTATATATATATATGTGTGTGTGTGTGTGTGTGTGTGTGAGGGGGGGGGGGAAGACTTCAGTTACAACTTGCGGTCACATCTGATGTTTCTACTGCAGAGTAAAACAACCCAACGTCTGGTTCTCATCGAAGATACCAGAAGACACTTAACCGCCCCAAAAAGAAACGACTGAAAATTGGTACACTCAATATACTCGCTCTCACCAACAAATGTAAAGAATTAGTATATATTACGGACAGACATAAGCTCAAAATATTGGGGTTGATTGAGACGAAGTGGAAAAACTGTGAGAAGAAAACACTGAGAAATGGATATGTGCTATACTGGATTGGTAATAACAGTGAATCCAAAAAAAAATGGAGTTGGCCTCGTCCTCCATAAAGAGAGATGTCAGATACGTAAGTGACAGGATCATCCACATCAGACTAAGGGCTGGTAGTACACAGCATACTGTTTTGCAATTACATGCACCACTGACAGGATGCACCAAGGAAGAGAAAGAGCATTTCCTTAATGAACTTGAAGAACAAGTAACAGAAGAGAACATCATCATTATGAGCGACTTGAATGCTCAGGTTGGTAAAGAAAGACTAGGGTGTGAGAACGTCATCGGTCCTCATGGTTATGGGAACAGAAACCCGGAAGGAGAGCTTAATTGATTTCCATGTGCAAAATAACTTAGCCCTACAGAACACATGGTATCAGAAGAGGGAAATTCATAAAATAACGAGAGACAGCTGGGATGGAAAGCTCAAGACTATGATAGACTTCATCGTCACTGATGAAAAATCTGTTCAGTATGTTACAGATGTGAAAGTCATGCACAGTGAGTGGCTAGATAGCGGCCGCAGGCTATTAACCGATGACCTAAAACGTGTTAAAGTCTCAAAATTTAAACAAATGAGAATGCCAAAGATTAAGACTTGGTTGTTGAAAGACTTAGAAAAGAATAGAAAGTATAAAGCACGAATAGCAGCCAAATTACCCAAAACTGAGAAAGGGGGGAATAGAAGAAGAACGGTCCTTATTCAAATAAATCATTGTTCCTCGGACATCTGCGGAAAAACAAGTGCCACAACAAAAGAGAAGGAAACGCCTTGGCGGAATGATAGGGAAAAGACAGCAGTAAAAGATAGGAACGTACTGAAAACAAAATTAGACCATGAAAAACAGAAAACAGATTGCAGAGGAAATGAATTAGCAATTGAACGTCTAGCACGGGAATTCCAGACAAAGAATCTAGCCGTAAAAGGACTGATCCAGGAAGAAAAGGAAAAGTGCTGGGAATAATTCACTACAAGGATAGCGGAAGACTGTCAGGGAAGTAGGAAATTACTATATAAAGTCCTAAAGAGTAAACGAAATGATTACGTAAATATCTTTGCCCTGGAAAGATGACAGGAACTTAATATGAACAGAGGAAGGGATCACGGATTAAATGAAAAAGTTCTTCATCATGCTGCTAAATGGAGATGGGGACAACACAACCATCAAAGACTGTAGAATAATTAAAGAAGCCCAAACCAATGGATACCCATTAACATGGCGTGAGGTACAAGCAACATTAAAGAGCATGCGGAATGGAAAGTCGACAGGATTTGATGATCTCAGCTCAGACATGAAAAAAGCAGCTGGAATATTAGGCTTGAATTGGCTATATAAAGTATTGTCAAATGTTTGGGAAGGAAACAAAATCCCAGAAGATTGGAGTAAAGGAGTCAACGTCCCTCTGTTCAAGAAGGGCAGTCGACGAAACTGGAAACTAGAGAGGCATCACGCTTCTGTCACACACGCTGAAATTGTTAGAAAAGATCATAGAAATGAGAATTAGAAAGATACTAGAACCTTCGCTTCAGGCAGAACAACATGAATTCAGGAAAGACCGACGTACTATGGATCTTATTTTTGCAATAAGAACGATGATAGAAGAGAACTGGGAATATGGAAGAAATCTTGTAATTGTATTTGTGGACATTTAAAAAGCGTATGACAGTGTTACTGGAAACAAGACATGTGAATGTTTGGAAGACCTGAAGATGCCAAAGTGCCTAACTGATAAAGTGAAGATGCTATACCAAAAGTGCTACAGCTGCGTCCAGATAGGCAACGGGCAATCAGAATGGTTTGGAACAAAGAGAGGTGTTCCACAAGGAAGTGCCCTTTTACCACTCCTGTTTGTAATAGTAATTGACGAAATCATAAAATCTGTCAAGAAAAGAGACAGTGAACCAAATGTCCTGGTTTTTGCTGATGATTTGATAGTACGGGAAGAGACAGAAACTGAAGCGCAAAATAAATATGATTATAGTAACAACTCATTCAAAAATTTCGGACTAAAAATAAGTAAAACAAATACAGTAGATATGACCATCAACAGGCAAGGAACAATCTCAAATATATTTCTAGGAGTCAAAGTAGAATCTGTTTCACATTTCAAGTACCTAGGAAGCATGATCTTGGAAGACAACACTATTAAGCAGGAAATACTCAGCAGGACACAGAAAACATACAATTTTTACAGTCAAATCAGAAATCTTCTCTCGGATGATAAAATTGCACGAAAAGCAAAAGCGACCTTGTACCACCCCTATTTTGTACCAACCCTAACACAAGAATTATAAAGATGTACCCTACTAAATAAAGACCTCAGCAGAATTCAGGCAACACAAATGAGCCGACCGCTGTGGCCGAGCGGTTCTTGGCGCTTCAGTCTGGAACGACGTAGCTGCTACGGTCGCAGGTTCGAATCCAGCCTCGGGCATGGATGTGTGTGATGTCCTTAGGTTAGTTAGGTTTAAGTAGTTCTAAGCCTAGGGGACTGATGACCTTAAATCCCATAGTGCTTAGAGCCATTTGAACCAACATAAATGAGATTCATTAGAACTGTGAACCAGACAACTAGAAAGATTGTAGGACCTTCCCTTGAGGAAGAACAACATGGAATCAGAAAAACGAAGTACTATGGATCTTATTTTTGCTGTAAAAAAGCTGACAGAAAAGTACTGGGAACATGGAAGAAATCTTGTGCTGTATTTGTGGGCATCGAAAAAGCATATGACAGCGTCCCATCAGGAATGAGGTGAATAGAAAAGTAAATGGTACTAAGGTTCCTGTTATCAGCGTCATAAGGAAACGCAGGCTTCAGTGGCTTTATGGCACATAATGAGAATGAACAGCGAAAGACCTGCCAAAATGTATTTCAACCTGAAACTCGTAAGAAGAAGACCACGGGTATGACCAAAAAACGCTGGATAGGGACTGTAAGATCAGATATGGAGGAGAAAGAACACAAAGCTCTCCTGGAACAGAAGATTTATGAGATGGCGGAAGTTTGTACACAAAACCCGGGAAATTGGAGTTGGGAAACGGTGATGATGATAAAAGCAACCTGTGTCCACTACATTTCACAGGCTTTTTATCCCCTTAATGCTGCCATTTTTTTGAAGGGAGGCGATAAACTTCTTCAACAGGACAATGCATATCCACATACGGCTGCTGCGTCTTGATGTGCACTTCGTGGTCCACGACAACTGTCTGGCCAGCAATATCACCAGACCTCTCGCCAAATGAACATGCATGGGGCATGAAGCGGGAACTTACTCGTTGTGCAGGACCAGCAAGAACCATTGCCGAACTGCAACAAAGTGCGCAAGATGCTTGGGGCCAATACATGGCTGGATGCCAGCGGCACGTTTATGGTTGTTTCCATGCGAGGATACTCACCTACGTTGCCGCAAGACAGGAATATACTGTGTTATGATGAGACTGTTGGGCATCGTTCACTGTGGTACGTGTGTTTCCTTTGGCGTGAATTTGTTTTGATATACTCCTGCAATGATGAACTATCTGCCACCTCACTTGTCAGTAAATTGAAGGTGTTGCATTTTGTCCCACAATGTATGTGTAAATGTTTACTCTGTTCGTATTTCTTTTATACGAATAACACTCGAGCTGTTCCACGTTAACTGATTCGTATAGAGGTAATCAAAACGTCCTTGGCCACGGGTTCTAAACCCGCTACTGCTTATATTTTGATTAATAATCAGCATTGGCGGACGAACACTCCCGCCATAAGAAGTCACCCTCATTCTGCCAATGGCCTGGTTAAAGAGGGTGGAGAGGCGGACAGAGGTTCAGGGCACTCTCTTGTCCTAGGGATGGGAAACTGCCCCTAAAGGCGGAAGAATCAGCAGTAATCAAGGCCATGAGGATGCAGAAGGCAATGGAAACCACTGCTTTAAAGACATGCAGCGTATATCCACATGATATGTGGCCTGTAATTGAAAGTGTCATGATGATCTCTCCATTGGCGAAAGAATCTGAATAGTCTCCCTTCCGATCTCCGAGAGAGTACTGCCAACGGGGACGTGATCATGAGTACAAGACCGAATAATTAACAAAAGCATAACCTTCTACAAATCGGGGCGTGGAATGCCAGAAGCTCGAACGTGGTAGGGAAACTAGAAAATCTGAGAAGGGAAATGGAAAGGGTCAATCTAGATATAGTGGAGGTCAGTGAAGTCAAATGGAAAGAAGAAATGGATTTCTGGTCAGATGAGTATAGAGTAATATCAACAGCAGCAGAAAATGGTATAACGGGAGTAGGATCCGTCATGATTAGGAAGGTAGGGCAGAGAGTGTGTTACTGTGAACAGCCCAGTGATAGAGTTATTCCTATCAGAATTGGCAGCAAACCAACACCGACAACGATCGTTCAGGTATACGTGCCGACGTCGCAAGCTTAAGATGAAAAGATAGAGAAAGTATATGAGGGTACAGAACGGGTAATACAGTACGTAAAGTGAGATGAAAATCTAATAGTCATGGAGGACTGGAATGCAGTTGTAGGGGAAGGAGTAGAAGAAAAGGTTACAGGAGAATGTGGGCTTGGGATAAGGAATGAGAGAGAAGGAAGACTAATTGAGTTCTGTACACGCTACACAAAAAATGTGAAGAAACCGAAAAAGAAATGATTGTCGAAAGGACAGACTCAGCACACAGGAAAGTCAAAACAACTTTCGGTGACATTAAAAGCAGGGGTGGTAACATTAAGAGTGCAACGGGAATTCCACTGTTAAATGCAGAGGAGAGAGCGGTTGAGTGGAAAGAATATGAAAGACTCTGTAAGGGGAAGATCTGAGTAATGTGATAGAAGAAGAAATAGAAATCTATTTAGAAGAGACAGGGGATCCAGTATTTCAATCAGAATTTAAAATAGCTTTGGAGGACTTAATATCAAATAAGGCATAAGGGATAGATAACATTCCATCAGAATTTCTAAAAACACTAGGGGAAGTGGAAACAAATCGACTATTCACGTTGGTGTGTAGAATGTATGAGTCTGGGGACATACCATCTGACTTTCGAAAAAATATCATCCACTTAATACCGAAGAATGCAAGAGCTGACAAATTCGAGAATTATCGCACAATCAGCTTAATTGCTCATTGCTGACAAGAATAATATACAGAAATATGAAAAACAAAATTGAGGATATGCAAGTTGACGGTTAGTTTAACTTTAGAAAAGGTAAAGGCACGAGAGAGGCAATTCTGACGTTGCATTTGACAATGGAAGCAACGCTAAAGAAAAGTCGAGACACATTTGTCGTCCTGGAAAAAGCTTTCGACAATGTAAAATGGTGCAAGATGTTGTATAGGTACATAAGGAAAAGCCCCACCAAGCTACGACAAAAATTTAAAACCAATGATAATAATCATTAGCGCGGCCGCTGTAAGCGTCGATAAAGATATATTTTGCTACGTCGGAAGGCGAATAACAAATGACAAAATTCCATTCAATTTTTTTGTCAGTCATTAGAGAGAGACAGTCTTTAGTTCTCGTGGCGAGAAGACGTTTTTCTTGTAATACAATGTGTTGTCTGGATAATAAGCCTATGAAAATGTGCAAAACTACGAAAGTTTTCTTTTCTTCCGCTCATTATCCCAATGTCATGTCAACAAGCCGCCTGTATCCGAAGAGGAAGTCCTATTAAGAATTAATGTTAAACACAGGGTCAAGAAAGAGAAAAACTTATGGCGGAAGAAGACGAATATAACCAAGGATACCAGATTCGACGTAAGTTCACGACACCACTGGCTCACAATTTACGAAATTTGTGAATTAAATGAAAAGACTATTTATTTGCTGCAAAATCCATAAAAATCAAATGTCAATAGTATAATTAATTTGTTTAATTATATTTGCACAATGTTCGACATGCTGAGAAAAATAGGGGTAAGCTATAGGAAGAGACGGGTAATATACTCGTACAATACATACAAAAGCCAAGAGGGAATAATAAGAGCGGACGACCACGAACGAAGTGCTCGGATTAAAAAGGATGTAAGACAGGGATGTAGTCTTTCGCCCCTACTGTTCAATCTGTACACCGAAGAAACAATGATGGAAATAAAAGAAAGGTTCAGGAATGGAATTAAAATTCAAGGTGAAAGGATGTCAATGATACGATTCGCTGAAGACACTGGTATCGTCAGTGATAATGAAGAAGAATTACATGATTTGCTGAATGAAATTTTTAATCTAATGAGTACAGAATAGGGATTGAGAGTAAATCGAAGAAAGACGAAAGCAATGAGAAGTAGCAGAAATGAGAACAGTGAGAAACTTAACATCAGGATTGATGGTCACGAAGAAGATAAAATTAAGGAATTCTACTGCCTAGGCAATAAAATAGCCAATGGCGGACGGAACAAGGAAGGCATCAAAAGCAGACTATGAGTGACGAAAAGGGCATTCCTGGCCAAGAGAAGTTTACTAGTATCAAACATAGGCCTTAATTTGAGGAAGAAATTTCTGAGGATTTACGTCTGGAGTACAACATTGTATGGTAGTGAAACACGGACCGTGAAAAAACCGAAACAGAAGAAAATCGAAGCATTTGAGATGTGGTACTACAGACGAATGTTGAAAATTAGGTGCACTAATAAGGTGGTTCTGCACAGAATCTGAGAGGAAAGAAATATGTAGATAACACTTTCAAGGAGAAGGGAGAGGATGGTACTAGAGGGAGCTGGAGAGGGCAAAAACTGTAGAGCAGGACAGAGACTGGAATACATCCAGTAAGTGCTACTCCGAGATGAAGAGGTTGACAGAAGAGAGGAATTCGTGGCGGGCCACATCAGACCAGTCAGAAGACTGATGACACCATAAAAAAACAAAAAATTAAAAATAGAGAAGAACAGTTTACAGCTGGAGAGTGGCATGATGCGATTTAGCGGTCTCAAATTTGCTGACGTTAGCTACGCACGTCATCTGCTTTCTGCTGTCTTGAGAAGCGTGCAGCCTGTTGTCTGGTATGAGTTTCAGCTTGCTTAAGGACTGGTTCTAGCACAGCATATACAAATCGGTTATTTAATGTGACCGCTATCTCTTTCCAGAGAAAGACAATATGCTGCCTCAATCTGTGTTAGCGTCAGTGGGCATTCTACACGTTACTATGAATTGATTAATTATTACCTTTTGAACTACCATGACAGACATTTTTATTTTATAAACTGAAGTATTTGCTTACAGTAAATTAGGATGATAACCGAGCTGTGGTTGTTAGCAATAGCTTCTCACTTCGCAATTACTTTTGACGAAAGATTAACATTTGTCTTCAAAATAGGGTGTTGAAATCTCGACGAAACATTCAAGACACTCTCGTGGTTGCAAGACAGGGAGTCTGAAGCTGAGTCCGTACTAGAAAAAGCATTTACTTTTTTCTCAACCGTTACACAGATCGATTCAAGAAGGGCAGTTGTTCTAAAAGGAGAAAAAGAATGAGAAGGCGAAGAAGACGACGATATTGAAGCTAAAGATAACTGTGCATTTATGATAGTAGGAGGCAGAGAAGGAGGTACAGACATTGGAGGAGAAGAATAATAATACGATGAGCAAGATGATGGCGAAAATTATAGCAGGGACAGGAAACAGACTGACAGCATTAGTTTTAATAAACCAATAGACAAAAGTGGGTGATACCGTATAAAGCAGCAGATCCGATCCGGTAGTAAAGAGTGTAGGTGACTGATGATTTGTCAGTGGAAATTGGTGGTGATGGTTTAATAATTCACAGTGTAAGATACGCTAGAAACGAGAGGATTATATAATGTGTTGTTTACAATTAAACCCAATAAAAAGAGTTATACAACACGAGATCGTCAATATTACGCTACAATGTTCAGGTTTACCAACGTTTATTAACAAAACTCTTCCCTACAGACCAGTAAATTCCAATATCGTTAAGCATGCAATAGACAAAAGTGTCATATCGTTACTGAGAGATAATGACATAAATATGGGCATGGGAATGTACGGACATCCAGAGAAAGAAAGTAAGCTTGGCATTCACGATTGGAAGGTACTCTCTAATAAACTGGCAACACATATCGACTATGTCCACTGGAAAACACGAATGAACTGATAGAAAGATAAGTTGCCTTGCTAGCTTTGAAAGCGAAATGCACTAATTCACACGACAATGAAATAGTATCTACCGAAAAGTAACTTCGGGATGCAGCGATTATTGCTTGGAATTTACGATGGCTGCTGACAGACTCAGTTGCAGAATGCGGAGGCGCGTATAACATATTCTGTTAGTTGAAGGACAGCTATAAAAGCCGTGTGATTCGCAAGTTCATAAGATCTGGAAAGTGTTCACGTAATTATTGTGTGGGATTTCAATATTTAACAGCATGATTTGGATTTGAGATGATTTTGTTTTGGCAGTTACAGGTATTAATACTTGGATAGCTGCTGGAGGCGTTTCAAATGCTGGCCAACCTATTGTTCACAATTGATGATAATGTAAAAAGTGTTGAAGGTGAATAATATGTTTAATTGTGCAAAGAAAAAAGAAAAAAATGTAATGTTTTATAATAAATACCTGGAGTACTTTTTGTTTTTGTTTGGTATGACCCTTCCCTCCAGAAAAAATTATTCCTCCATGAAAAACTGTATAAACAAAGAAACATCTTGTTGTTGGTCGTCAGATTATTGGGGGAATAAGAGGCACCTTTTGTTTTCTAGGGCTTTTCCAGATCGGACGTGTTTTGGCACACCGCCGTTAATACTACATTATTTTATTAATACATTCACGAGCTGCAACCAAACTGCACTTGTAATTGCATAATGCAAGTCTCAGTGTACGTGTCGTAATTTAATTGTGTTGTATTTCAGAGTGTACTGTTATTACTAACCTATGCATGTTTTATTTTGTATCTTTAGTCATTGTAAGATTGTTGGGTGACTTGGCATGGCAAAAGGTACCATACTTCTAAGCAAAAAGTCATCCAGCTCGATCCACCGTCGTCTTCAGGTGCTGTCTTATTACGAAGTCCGATTTTAGTGAAAACACAGAGAGGAGAAACACGGCTAAAAATACACGAACGGACCTTTAACAAAAAAAAAGCCATGCTCAAGCGCCGAGAGTTTGTATAACATTTAATATTCATTACTATAATTCATTGTATTGTCTCGATGCAGAAACGAATGAGCGAAAAAAATAATTAAAAAAGTTAGGTAGAGATCATTTCGAGAAGATAATGCAAAATCACTATGTATCATTTTCTGCTTTGAAAGTTTCAGTCGTGGAGTGATTCAATAGAACTGTTAAAGGTAAGATATTTAAATATTTCCCTGCACAAGCTTTTCCGAACGTATTGACGTGGTGAAAGATCTACTGAGTCATTACAATCACACGAAACATAGAACAGTCACACTGAGGTGATAAAAACTCATGGGATAGCGATATGCACATATATAGATGGCGGTTGTAAATGAGCTCTACATTGGCGGATCTGTCGTTTGTACTCAGGTGATTCGAGTGAAAAGGTTTCTCACGTGATTATGACCGCGCGACGGGAATTAACAGACTCTGAACGCGGAATGGAAGCTGCAGTTTGTCACACAGGATATTCCATTCCGGAAATCGTTAGGGAATTCAATATTCCGAGATACATTGTGTCAAGAGTGTGCCGAGAATACCGAATTTCAGGCATTGCCTCTCACCACGGACAACGCAGTGGCCGACGGCCTTCACTTAACGACCGAGAGCAGCGGCTTTTGCGTAGAATTGTCAGTATTAACAAGAAAGCAGCACTGCGTGAAATGACAGTGAAAATCAATGTGGGACATACGACGCACGTATCTGTTACGACAGTGCGGCAAAATGCGTTAATGGGCTGTGACAGCAGACGACCAACGCGAGTGCCTTTGCTAACAGCACGACATCGAGGTGGTTTACCACCATTTCTTGGATTCCTACAAAAATGAATTGTAACACAATCACTAACAGAAAACAACATAAGAACCATTATAACAATTATAGTTGTACTAACTAAAATTACACTTTATTATGACATACGTATTAGATTCTCGGCCCTAATTATATCACACACCGAAAATTCATCATCTATAAAGATAGTCTCAAAAATCAAGAATTATTCTTCCAATAACCGCAATAATTTCAACAATAGGATTGATTTCAACATCAACCTTAATCTCATTATACTAAGGACTTAAGTCAATTAGGCTAATAACTTCAAAGTTATAATTAAAAGAATAAACTTTTAGGCCTTAGTAAAAATTTGCACTTCTAGAATTGCAGTCTAGAATCATAATTGAATATAAGACCAAAATATGGTAAGAGAGGAAATATCTTATAAGTATATTTACAGTCTACCACCTAATATTCAGCCATCTTACCGCAAAAAGGATCATTCTCAACAAACCATAAGGACATCGGTACTTTATACTTTCTATTTGGAGCAAGAGCAGGAATAGTGGAAACATCAATAAGAATACTTATGTGTGCTGAATTAGGTCAACCAGGATCTCGCTCTTTACCTAATTGGATAGTGCCTGACTATCTCTAGGTTAAGCAAGTTAAGTGCTTTGCACAATTCCTGTGCTTTCTAATGTGGCTTTTGGGTGGTCCTATTGTTTATGTTGGTCCTTGTGTGTCGAGCATTTTATGGTGGTTAATATACATCGCTGTGTTGTTTTTTACAGCCTTAGCAGGTCTGGCCATCTCGTTGTGACCCTCTATGTAGTTTATTCCCGAGGTTCGAGACAAGCCTGTTATCTGACTGCTGTGACTTCTCGTAGAAAAGTCGAGCGGTCTGTCTAATTCTATCCTTTATAGTCTGCACTACTGTGATATTATGTAACTCACTAGTGGGGAAGTTACGTGGGAGTTTCATGATTATCCTAAGGATTCTAACCTGGAGGCCCTGCAATCTTCGGATGTGGCAGTCTGCTGCATTTGCCCAACACGACTGCCGCATACTGCATTACCGGACTTATAATGGCGAGAGACCGCGTAATACTGCAGTGGGTACAGTGCTCTCAATCTTCTGTAGGCTTTACCCCTAATATCCCTTATGTGTGGCCCCCACGTGAGGCGCCTGTCCAGGTTCACCCCGAGGTACTTCGCAGTGCGAGTCCATGGGATGGGGTCTCCCATGTTTCGCACCGGCTGTAGCTCGATGGGGATCTTTTTCCTCGTGAAGATGATTGCCTGACTTTTGCTGGCATTGTATTTGAGGCGCCACTTCGTGGCCCATGTGCCTAGAGCATCACATGCCGTCTGCAGGCGGCGGCGCATGAAGTTCGCTTTCGTGCTTATGGTATACAGCGCGGTGTCGTCCGCGTATAATGCGAGTGAGACTCTGTTGGCCTTTGGCGTGTCCGAGGTATATAGAGAGTACAGCAGGGGTCCGAGAACAGAACCCTGCGGTACTCCCGCCTGTATGGGCCTTGCTGCAGATATGCCCGCTCCCGCACGGACATTGCACGTTCGTCCACTGAGGTAGGACTCGATGAGCCGGGCGTGTGGTGTCGATACCCCCAGTACAAACAGTCGAAAGCCCTAGAGACATCAAGCAGCACGGCCCCTGCGTACTGTGGATTCCCTGCAGCGCCTCTCCTCGGCATGTGGCCAAATCTGTTGGACCTTATACAACTGGAAAACTGTGACCTGGTCACATGAGTCCCGATTTCAATTGGAAAGAGCTAATGATAGGGTTCGAGTGTGGCGCTGGCTCCATAATGGTGTGGGCTTTCTTTACACGGAATACATGGAATGGGCAGGGTCTTCTGGTCCAACTGATCCGATAAACGAAATGGTTATGTACGGCTACGTGGAGACCATTTGCAGTCAAACAACGATGGAATTTTTATGAATGATAATGTGCTGTTACCTGGCCACAATAGGTCAGGATTAGTTTCTAGAACATTCTGGACAATTCGAGCGAATGGTTTGGCCACCCAATCGCCCGACATGAATCCCAGCGAAAAGTATGGGATATAATCGATAGTTCAGTTCGTGCATATAATCCTGAAGTTTCACCTGACTTCTACCACCGCTGACTTAAAAAGGTCTTCACAGACGTATGCGATATATACTCGTAGTTTTGAGCCTGCCAGCGTATTCCCAGACACTTCTCTCTCATATACCCAGCCACCAGCTGCAACAAGTATGGAGATATGCGTGTTACTAATGAAACCTACTTATTTTTGATAAACAGTATGTACAAGTTAAATGTAGAAATATTTAATTAGAGCATCCAATGAAGCTTACACCAAGTGTGGTACAGTACACTGAAGAGCCAAAGAAAATCGTACATCTGCCTAATATCGTGTAAGGCTCCCGCGAGCAAGCAGAAGTGCCGAAACACGATGTGCGTGGATTCGACTAATGTATGAAGTAGTGCTGGGGGGGAACTGACACCATGAATCCCGCAGGGCTGTCCATAAATCCGAAAGAGTACGAGTTGGTGGTGATCTCTTCTAAACAGCACTATGCAAGGCATCCCAGGCATGCTCAATAATGTTTATGTTTGGGGAGTCTGGTGGCCAGCGGAAGTGTTTAAACTCAGAAGAGCGTTTCTGGAGCCACTCTGTAGCATTATGAACGTGTGGGGTGTCGCACTGTCCCGCTAGAGTCGACCAAGTCCGTCGGAATGCACAATAGGCATGAATGGCTGCAGGTGATCAGACAGGATGATTATGTAAGTGTCACCTGTCAGAGGTCCCACATCACTCCAACTCCAGAAGCCCCACACCTTTACAGAGCCTCCACCAGCTTTAACAGTCCGCTGCTAACAAGCAGGGTCCATGGAATCATGAGGTTGTCTCCATATCTGTACACGTCCATCGCTCGATACAATTTGAAACGAGACTTATCTGACCGGCCAACATGTTTCCAGTCGTCAACAGTCCAATGTCGGTGTTGACGGGCCCATGCGAGGAGTAAAGCTTTGTGTCATGCAGTCATCAAAGGTACAAGACTGGACCTTCGGCTGCGAAAGCTCATATCGACGATGTTTCGTTGAATGGTTCGCACGTTGACACTTGTTGATGGCCCAGCATTGAAATCTGCAGCAATCTGTGGAAGGGTTGCACTTGTGTCACGTTGAACGATTCTCCTCAGTCGTCGTTGGTCCCGTTCTTGCAGGATATTTTTCCGTTTAATGTTTTACCGGATTCCTGATATTCGCGGTACACTCGTGAAATGGTCGTACGGGAAAATATCCACTTCTTCGCGATCTCTGAGATGCTGCGTCCCACCGCTCGTGCGCCGACTATAACACCACGTTCAAACTCACTTAAATCTTGATAACCTGTCACTGTAGCTGCGGTACCCATCTAACAACTGCGCCACACACTTGTCTTATATGGGCGTTGCCGACCGCAGCGCCGTATTCTGTCTGTTTACGTATCTTTGTATTCGAATACGCATGCCTATACGTTTCTTTCGGGCTTCAGTGTATTAATGCGTGTTGAGAAGTACAGCTTAACCTGTAAGTTCGAACTCCAGTAGCGTTACGTATATTTTGCTGAATAATGACAGTATTTTAGATGCGAAATATTTAATTTTGCCTTACACCAATTATTACACAAAGATGAAAATGGTTATAAACATTGTGTGTTGCTGACGTATTTTTGGCATACATTTTAGATATTGTAAGTTACGCCCTTTATGTATTTTTTTGTAATAATCGAATACTTCTTGGTGCGAATGTATGCAAAATTCTTGTCATTCAGGTACTTTTGAACATGGCCAAGATGGCGGCTTTTGGGCGCTGCATTCTGATTGGATGTTTCCTTTCATAGCTGGAAAAGTACTGGGCTGTGATTGGCTGTTTTATTTTAATAGCTGTCAAAATTCTCAGATGCAATTGGGAGAGCAGATTTTTTAAATTCTGTTTGTTTGTTTGTATGTGTGCGCTTTCTTATTTTTGATGTCTTACATCTTTACATATTTTTGAGAAAAAATTCAGATCGTTGAGATACCTCTGAACATGGCCACACCTTGTATCGTAAGATTGGCGGACTTGCAAACTGTAACTGAGCTAATTCCACCAACTTAGATTTTTTAAAATTTAGCGCTAACACCATCTTGCATTATTTTAAATTTTCCACACCGCCACGTGGATATTTGAATTTCCTGCCACCGCCATCTTGTATTTTACGGCGACTGCGTTGACAATTAGTGGCGCTCGCTTGAAATGTGTGCTGGGTAGCAGGACAGCTATAGTATTCATGGGCTGCTTTACACTCATTTGACATGAGATGGAAACACGTAGCATATTGTGAGGCCACCCAAAAGGGACAGTCCTCACA
Organism: Schistocerca piceifrons; assembly: GCF_021461385.2. Classification (NCBI taxonomy): domain Eukaryota; kingdom Metazoa; phylum Arthropoda; class Insecta; order Orthoptera; family Acrididae; genus Schistocerca; species Schistocerca piceifrons. Next base: position 138,084,126 of record NC_060141.1, on the reverse strand, counting down.
GTTATAAATCGTATCTTCTTTTCCCTAACATTTCTCCCGTCGAGTACAGGGCCTGCTTTTTCAAGATTTGGCACACTGTATTTCATCATTTAAAATTGTTTCTTCCCGTATGCCGTTCCCGACAACACTGTCATCAACTTAACCGATGGGAGGGAAGTCGTGTGCTCTATCTGTTAGCGAATCGTATAACTTTGTTCTGCGAGTTATCATATTTTAACTGTTTGTCTATTTTATTCTCTGAAGCGGAAATGAGAGACCACCCCAGCATTTACGTAAACAAGCGTGAGATACCGCCTGGAAACCACACTCAGGTGCGGCTGGCATATGAGCGAACTGTCATCAATCATCTGTGTAGATTCGATCCGGGTCTAGTGCACTCTCAGGCTAGTACACTGCGCATTACGCTGTACGAACAAGTCCTGTACTATACACCATAAATTATGGTACTGGTGCTGAAACTTCTCTACAACCGACTTAAAATATTACTACATGCAGACGATAAATGTACTCACCACCCACGTCTCTCCAGGATACCAGACGTATGCTAGATCGTGATACCGTATTACTTCACTGTTTGCTGTTAAAAGGTTGTGGTAGTAAACTCTACTCTCTTGAAATTAAAATGAGGTGGCCCCACGCTGGGCGCCAAAAATTGTTGTAGTGAGCTCCAGATAAATTGTTTTGTCTGCTGTCGCACTTGCCACGACGAGCAGATGACTGATAAGATTGCCTCACGTTAGAAGCCGCTCTCTGCGTTGTCTGCCCGTTGTTGGTTGCGTGGCCGATATGCTATCACGACGTTGGAAGGTGGATGTTGGAGATGGGTTGAAGAGCGCCCACGTCCTCTCACTTCCGCGGTGTCTCCACGACTCTCCTTTTTCTTCCCCTTCCCCTCTCTTAGCTCAACTCCTCTTCTAAAACATTATTGCTTTCGGCGTTGTCATTGGCGGACGAAATTTTTCATGTAGCCCAATGACAGATCGCCGTTTCATCGCCACGTCTCTCCGTGGAGGGTGGAAATTTTCTGTCCGGCGTGGGCAGATGTGCAACTTGTGAACTCGCAACTTTCTCACGGTTTCACATTCCGAAGAATGCTGGCCTGTTTCATTCGCCTCCCTGCGCCAATTCCCCGCGCTTTGGTACGCTCCTTCCTGTGTCCGTGGGGTGCTGGAAATTGTCGGCACGTCCCTGCTTTCTAAGGCAGGTAGAATGGCTGCCACCCGGCCATAAGAACCTCAGATGTTTCCGCGCATAAGTTGAAACACGTATGTATTCAGTAGCAGCGATGGCGAGGCATGACAGAATCTCTGACCACAGAGTTATTTATCGTTGCTAGTCTGCGCTTGACCGCGCGAGAGTTCAGTGGAGTTGCGAGGAAGTTGTTGTACGTAGCGAGTCGCGAGAGCATGTAGTTCGTTCGTGCTAGTAGCGCGCGAGAGACAGTCGGAGTTGTGTGTGAGGAGTCAGCGAGCGTCGACATGGATCTCTGGTCAAGGTTCGGAACGAGGTATATTTTTTAAATAAGGTAATGAAGCAGCATTGCGCACGTCTGATAATGTAATGTATGTTAACTGTAATTAATTTGTTCAAGAATTGCCCAAATAATAGTTTTGTTCTCAAAACAATCCTTTTAAGAAAATAATCATTACAATTGAAACAATATTTCCATTGCTTTTCCTCCCAGAATCAATTTATCAGGTTGATCTTAACGTTAATTTTGTGGGGACTTAACATTTTTTTTCACATTCTTATTATCATTGAGTTTTATTACTGTGGGAAGCTAACATTTGTCTCCAATTGCATTTTCATTCAATTTATATCATTTCAAAATTCTCCGGGGAGGTTACACTTAGCAGAATGAATATTCTCATTTAAAAATTATCTTTCATTTTTGCGGGAATGTTACACATGGCTCTATTCCCATTAACATTTAATTATTATGTCTTTTCAAAATTCTCTGGGGAGGTTACACTTGGCGACATCCGGTCCAGGATCGTATTTCTTTGAGAATCTTCTGAAAAGTAGTCAGATATTTGCTCTTATTTATTTAATATAATTAGCATTTGGCGCAACGCTTTTACTAATTTTATGGCTTTCTTTCCTCAGATCATCGGCAATTCGTTGCTCTGTTGTATTTGTGTTTGTTGCTTTTTGCATTGTGCTTATCTCATTTGTGAATAATTGTGACTATTGCCGCGAAAGACTGTGAATAGTGTATCGCGAGGTATTATGAATGAAATTACCGACGTAAACAACTTCACCGATAGTACTTGTGACACGCAATATAATGATGACAATCCACCGTTTACTGACAATCATCCTAGTGATGAACAGACGAATTCAATTGTGTCGTCTGTTAACTTAACGACAATTGATGATGCGGGGCGCTCTATTGTAATGAGCGCCGCCCAGCGTAACACACCCGGTTTGGAAAATTCAAGTAACGTACAGACAAATTTTTCTATTGAAAATGGACAGTGTACTGAAAGTACGACGGATCTATTTAATTCCGAAATAGTGTCTGACAATGTACATCCGACTGATAAACCTTTTTGTAAATTACAGAATGACCAAATGGTCACGCAAAACGCGACAATTGCAAATACACCGTCAAACAGTACAGAGAATGGAGTAGATAATGTTACATTGGGTCAAATTATGGCAATATTGCTACAAAATAGCGAAGATAACAAACAATTTAAAGAGAAGATTCTAGACAGCTTAGTGAACAGATCAAACAGCTTAATGAAAAACATGGCAGCCTTAATGAAAAATTAGACAACAATTCCAGACAGCTTAGCGAGCAGATTATAGCCGTTGCCGCGCAGTGTCATGACACTAAGGAACAGTTACGCGAGGAAATTGAGGCTTGTTCAAGAAAAAGTAGCGAAGAAATTAGATCTGTTGCTCAAGAATTAAGGGAAATACAAACAGCTACAAAAGAAACACTTAGAGACGAAATTAGCGGAGTCGCTAAACAATGCTCTGAAAAGGCTACACAATTACGCGACGAGTTTAAACTAATGACAGCAGAACTTTCGCGCACAGTGGATGCAAAGATAGACGCGAAATTCGACCAACAGAACACTCAGATTGACGAACGTTTTAATCACCACATACAAAACAGTGATACGCGTTTCCGCAAATTTATACAGGATCAAAATAAAGTAAAACGTCAAGTAATGGAAACAATCACAGCACAGAGACAGGAAGACAAACGTAAATTGTTCTCGAAAGCAAAAACATACGTAGACAACAATATTGCTACAGTGTCCGACAAAATTAATACCATCGAACAGTTGAACGTAGAATTACGTGATGAAATTTCCGATCTTAAATCAAAAACAGTTACACACACAGCAGATATTCAGACAGTGACAGACAGATTTGAACAATTAGAACTGACACAGGATTGCGATGTCATCAAAGCTGACGTTAAAAAATTGAACGAAACCACACGTAAATTACAAAAACAGATTAATACTTCTAACACTAAAAACGATGATCAGGTAAAAATACTGACTGAAAAATGTAATGAATTGGCCAGTCGTATTGATGTTATTGAAAGTAATAATGAGAGCAAATCAGACGATACTGCACCGATTTTATTTAATCAAACACCTGAATTTCAAAATCTACAACAGACAGTCAATGAGATCGATTCAGCTAATAACACGTTACGTAGAAATTTGTCAAACTTACAGCAAGAGGTAACAGAGATAAAAAATATTTCAGTTAATAAAACATCACAGCAGACGCCACTTTGCGAACATTTGTCAGACTTACGCAGCGTGTATAACTTGGGTAATCTACAGAGAGTACACGACTTAAAATCCGAAAAGCTGCGCGACTTAAAATCTGAAAAGCTACGCAACTTGAAGTACGAAATGACACAGACAAACAGATTCACACACAAACCTGAACGTGTTCTCAAATTCAGTGACGAGAATGTAGATTACGAGCAATTTTTATCCGTAAGAAAATCTAAGGAGTTTAATAATGACAGAGCACAGATACACGTTTTGCACTGTATAAGACAATTTATTTTTGTGCTTTCGCCGCTATTGCCTGTAATGCGGAAGCTGGCTTTGAACCTGATACGACAATTTGCTATTGTATATTCATCAGCATTGCCTATAATGCAGAAATTGGAATTAATATGGATACAACAATTTGCTTTTGGATTTTTACCGCTATTGCCTGCAACGCAAAAGCTAAAATTTATTTGCAGCGCGTAAATGACCTCAGGGGATTCATTACGCTTTAATAAATATGTGCCGTAGCGTGCATAGTGTCCCGAGCTGTAGTAGTGCTGTTTCAACTTTAGTTTTCTGCACTGCTGCCTTCTCTTCTACTATCCTTTATATCTATCAAAACAGCTCTTTAACTATTGCTCTATCTAGAATTAAGAATATGTGATGAAAACCCGATAAGACAAATTTTTACCGAATGTGACAATTTTCATTAGGCACTCCAGAAATGACAACCACGAGAATTTTGATAACAGATAAAATAGTATCATCAGTATGTGTAAAAGTAGCATCAGTCGCAAACACATTTTGGTAACAATAGACGTTTTCCACCACAACAGCATGAAAGCCAGCCGGTTAGTGTACCTAACCAACAATGTAATACACAAGGTCAGCCAACCTTTAATGTTTCGCCGCGTGCACGTATAGTCCCAGATCCAACAAATAGTAACGCACGACAGCAAGGAAATAACTACGTACAGAGAAGACAGTATTTCAATTCCTATCGCAATGCACCGTATAGGAATGACTATTACGACAGACGTAAAAACAATGAGCATAATTATCAACATACGTTCAATAACAGTCGGTCCTACCAGCAGCAAAATGATCAGCAACAACATATTCTGATGAATGAACCAGACAGTAGGTATCATCCAGAGCGTAATACGTCTGGAAGAAATAATAGGACAGTTCAAATAGTTGAAATGCCACAGAATCGTCCTGATAATAATAACACGTCAGATAGAATTTGACTAAATACAGCACAGATCGCATCCTCCAGTAACACAAGCAGTACTTTAGACACGCAGAATGTTATTCACGAAAATGTAATTACTTTTGACGACATAAGAGATACTCTTTTGCAGGAAAGACCAGTTGTTCAAAAATCCATTTCACATCCTGTCATCGAAATTAAAATTGGTTCATCGAAATTTTCAGCAGTAATCGATTCCGGATCACTTATGTCAGTAATAAATGAAGAAACTTTTAACGAGTGTAACAAAGAGAATACCTGTCCTACATTACCATTAGGCAAAACGAAAGTAAAAGGAGCAGTATCGAGTAAAGGTGTAGACGTTAAATTACAGACGCATTTATCATTTTGTATTGCAGGTCATACTTTTCACTCAAATTTTTGGATTGTTCCTTTATTGACAACAGACGTTATTTTAGGTACGAATTTTCTCGTACAACACGAGGCAGTGGTTGATTTTCAGAATTCCTATTTAATGTTGAAGGATGAAAATGTGCAATTGGCTTTAGAATTTCAGCAATCATTATCGGCAGAAGAACAAACAATTAATCGCACAGAGGTCATTTCCGCAACACGTAACATAGACTGTAATTCCACATTGTTCACTGATACTTACGTACATAACTATAACATTCCAGACGAAGCTGACTACGACGTAATGCAGATGATTTCTGATGAAGTTAAACAAAGCAGTGCAAATACAGACGACGAACGCACGCAACTATACAAAATTCTTTTACAGCAAGCTTCAGTTTTTGGCAACATTCCTGGTACTATGTCCGGCTTTATGTATGAATTTCAAGTCAAACAGCATGACACATTTAAAGCCAAGCATTATCCCATTCAGTATATTCATAGAGAACAGGTTAAGAAAGAATTGCAGGATATGCTCGACCAAGGAATTATAGAACCGGCAGTTAGTCCATACATAAACCCGCTGCATATTGTTAAGAAAAAAAATGGCTCACTTCGCCTCGTACTTGATTCACGTCACATCAATGACATTATTATTAATGAAACAGATCGACCACAGACACTAGAAGAACTACTACAGAAATTCCACGGTACAGCTATTTATTCCACACTAGATTTGAAATCGGGATTTTGGCAAATTCAACTTCATCCGAATTGCAGAAAGTATACAGCTTTTCTCTGTTTTGGCGACTGTTATCAATTTTGTAAATCACCGTTCGGATTAACTATTTCTTCAGCAGCTTTTATTCGCGGTTTGAACACAACACTTCCGACAGAACTTAAAGAAAGAATTACGACGTACGTAGATGACATTCTTATTGCAGAAGCTAAATGGACTGAACACAAGCTGATTCTAGAACAACTGTTGCAAACTTTTCATGCGCAAGGACTTACAGTTAATCTCAGTAAATCGCACTTTGGCAAAACTTCTATAAAATTTCTTGGACACGTAATTTCAGCAGAAGGCATTGCGCCTGATCCGGAAAAACTTCAAGCTCTACGTGACATTACTGTTCCTACGACGAAGAAACAACTACGCAGTTTTTTGGGCTTAATTAACTTTTTTCGTAAATTTATTCATCATTCTGCTTTAGAAACACCTAGATTATGCCAATTAACAGGTAAAAACAGTATTTGGTCTTGGGATAAGCAAACACATTCTGAATTCATGAACCTGAAACATGCTTTGTTGAATGCACCACTTTTATCGCACCCAGCTCTTACCAGAAATTTTTCCATTGCCACCGACAGTTCCAACACCGCTTTAGGCGTACACATTTTTCAGGAAATTGAAGAAGATGGCTCAACAGTAATTAAAAACATCGCATTTGCAAGTCGCATTCTGTCGCCTGCTGAACGAAATTATTCCGTTACAGAATTGGAAACATTATGTGTTGTTTGGGCTTTCACGAGATTTAGACATTTTCTTTATGGCAGACATACCACCGTTTACACAGATCACAGAGCGATACAATTTTTACTTTCGGCTAAATTCACTCACGACAGATTAAGCAGATGGAAACTTTATTTGCAGGAATTTAATTTTACAATAGTTCACATTCCCGGCACACAAAATGTTATAGCAGACGCACTATCTCGTTCTCTCAGCAACAATCAGGAAGACGTCGCAACCAACTTCTGCAAAGCAAATTTCAGCGTCATGTACATTCAGCAAGTTGCATTTGAAAATTTTATTTCATCGTCATTACAGGACATAACAAAAGAGCAGAATAAAGACAATGTGTGGAAAGAAGTTAAACACCTTTGGCAAGATAAGAATAATGTTACGATTAGAAACCACTACACTGTACGCAATGACATTCTGTTTCGCCGCTCTCATCCAGAAAGCAACAATTGGTTATTATGCATTCCTGACGAACTGGTTAACAAATTGATCTGGTATACTCATTTAAGTTATGCACATTACGGAGCCAGAAAATGTTTTCTTATACTGAAACAGAACTGTTATTTTACCAACATGGAGAAACGTATACGACGAGTTTTAGCGTCATGTAAAATTTGCCAGAAAGCTAAGTCAGACACCACTTCACATATTCCTCCATTATATCCCATTGTACCTGTTAAATTAAGACATATGGCCGCAGTAGACATATTTGGTCCGATTCCCAGAACTAATAGAGGTTTTTGCTACATCTTTGTCGCTGTTGAACTCACTTCAAAATTTATTACTTTCACTCCGTTACGCAAAGCTACTGCTAAAACTGTTTCGAAAGCATTTTTAAAACATTTTCTATTTCATGTAGGGCATGTGATGAAAGTAATTTCCGACAATGGATCACAATTTCGTTCTGCTATATGGACACGCATGTTACGAGCTAGAAACATTTCTCCGATCTATATATCCAAGTACCATGCTTCTTCGAACCCCTGTGAGCGATTAATGAAAGAAATTGGTAAACTGTGTAGAATATACTGCCACAAAAGACATATTGATTGGGACACACACATATTCTCATTCCAAGATGTAATTAATTCCATTCCAAATGAATCCACTATGCTATCTACGTCTGTTATACTGAAAAACGTTGAACCACCAAACAAAATTACAGAATTAGTAAATTTTCCTACATCTCGTCGATTACGACACCACGAAATAATTGACATTGCGCTGAACAACATCAAACGTGCCGCAGAGCGCCGGAGAAGACAGCAAAAACAGGTTTGTACACACCGAGACTTTCACATTGGACAGAAGATATTAGTACGTACACACTATTTATCCAGCAGAATAAAAGGTAAGTGCAGTAAATTTGAACTTCTATACGCAGGTCCATATCGGATTCGCAGCATTCCTCACCCCAATGTAGTACATGTCGAAACTCTGAGAACCAGAAAAAGTAAGGGAAACCGTCATGTGTACAATATTAAACCCTTTATTGAATGAAACCACTTTATGATTTAACATGCTATGACGCCATTTACTAATTTTTATTACCACTTATGCAATTAAATTCTCATGACTAATTACTGATGATCATCATATTTTTTCTTGGCAAGTGCCCGGCAAGGTAAGGCTAGCAGGTCGCTTTTCTTGTCGTTACACATCAGACCGTGCACATTTTCCATTTTTTTATGTATGTACGATTGTTTTCATGTTTTGTTTGTATGCACTGTGAAATAGTTAAGATATAACACACACCAGTTGACTTTGACATTTTTTGCCCTATGACATCTCAAGATCGTGACTGTTTTACATTTTTTGCTGCTGCATTGTGATATTCTGTGTACATTTTTGCATCTGAACACTGTCAATGTCTTTGACATATTACGTTTTCTGTCATGTTATGCTGTATGCTTAATTATGTTACCATAAACCAGTCACTATTTAGTGAGTATGTGATGTAAATGCACGATATTAATCTTTGTTCATCATTTTCAGAAAGAAATAACGTGTAAAGGAAATAAATTAAACAGAAATGGGAATTTCACCTACGGAATAAACGAAAGAAGATGCAATAACTTTATGAGGAAGAGTAAATGGATCAGGATTAACAAGCATTAACAAGAATATACTATACACATCGTAGAATAGCAGTCTTAACTAATTTTTTCTTTCAGAATATAAGGCGACTGATGCAGGCTGTCAGACAGAACTACACATCTTAGTTTTAGTGATGAAATATGCTAGAGATAAGGAATAGTTATGTAATGAGTAATGAAGTGATTTTTTTGCAGATGATAATGAATGATGATGAATAATGATGAATAATATGCTACTATGGATAATGAAGTTTTTCTTTACAGGTGATGATAATAATGGAGTTATGATAATATAAGTAATGAAGTGATGGATAATGAAGTTTTTTTCTTTACAGATGAGGATATTGTTGAAGTTATGTATTTATGCTATGTAGTTATTTAAGTATTTGTTGCAGTTCGTTTTGACAGCAGGTGTTATATTGCATAGTATAATGACGGAAGGTTTTGGAAATGACAGCTATGGAACACATTTTTATACACATTTCACTACCTGTTAATTCGAAGTTCACTACTTTTCAGCATAAAATGCATTTCTTCTTTCAGCTTAATAATCCATTTTTTATATATTTTTGCAGGAGAAATTATTTATGAAATTAATGTGCTATAAGCAGTTGTTCATTAAATCTATGTCATCTATGAATGTGATTGCATATACTCTACTTGTTTCATAATCTTGCTACAGCTGACTTATGATGAATGACGTTACACATTTTCATTTACAGGAACAACCCAGAAGAAAATTTTTCTTTTTCTCTTCTTGCTTTCCCTTATACTTACCCAAAGCAACGCATTGCTAACAAAAAAAAATGTATCACCAGTTCCAAATAATGCTACCCATTTAAGAGAGTTCTGATAATACTGAATGATGAAAAATGTTTTGTACTATTCAATACTTGCTGGCCAATGAGTGCCAATAACTAGTATAACTAAATGAATTATGTTAATACTATGCCATTCATTAGCTCCTGTTTTCAATGATGACTTCTCATGTTTTGTAACTGGCCAATGAGTGCCAATAATTAAAAATGTTTTGTACTATTCAATACTTGCTGGCCAATGAGTGCCAATAATTAGTATAACTAAATGAATTATGTTAATGCTATGCCAATAATTGACTCTCATTTTCAATGATGACTTCTGATGTTCAATATAATCAGATGATTTATGAACATTATTCTGTAATACTTCATACATGGTACGGAAATGTTCAGTAACTGGGCGATGAGTTCCACCAATTACTTAAATCAGCTGTTAGACTAATGTAATTCTCAATGAAGACTAGTATGTGACTTAATGTCCTTCACCTACTGACCTAACTACCCTGAATTACTGCAATATCCATTTGTCCTGTCCATCCTCATGATCATGGAGCACTATATTTGGTTTTTGCACTAATTCTACGTTGGTGTGCCTTGTAAGAGCGTGGTGTTGACACGACATGCTGTCCACCACCGTGAGCGATGGAGACGTTATTATGGTCCCACTGTTTGGTGTACCTGATGTACTGCCAAAATGATAACATGGAATATTACTACGACATTTCAGTGTCTCGGCTACGCTGATAAATACTTCTGGGAAAAGAACTTCAAATTGTGTCACTTGGTGTTGTACTTCTGTGGAAAGATATGGACTTTCAGAGCAGCTGCGTGCAACCTAAAGTGCTACAGCCATGATGAAATCCTTCCCCTTCCTATCCTAATTCTTGTAACATGGTGAAAATCATTTCTTTTGTTAACATGATTTCTATTTATATACATTTTGTGATTTGCTGATATATTCTGAACTGCAGTGCATGTGCACTTATGTCACTTGTCAACATGATTTTTTACCATTACGTTTATTTGTTATGAAAATGCTAAAGAGTTTTTCAGTGCGTGTGCACTTTTGTCATTTTTGTAACATGATTTCTACCCATTCTATGTACATTTTTTTCGATTTGTTGATATATTCTGAAGTACAGTATATGTGCACTCTTGTCATTTATATTGTATATACATTTTGTGATTTGATGATTTTTTGCCATTACATTTATTTGTTGTGAAAACGTTGAAGAATTTTTCAGTGCATGTGCACTTATGTCATATGTTAATATGTTTTGTGCTGAACGTCAGTAAGTGTGCACTTTTGTCATTTATCAATATGATCTGTATATACATTTTTCTGATTTGCTGATACGTTCTGTACTCATTGTATATATTTTTTGTTATTGTCTATTTACTACATCTGTATATTCTGTAATTGTAAAGTTAATTAGTTAAGAAAAAATTTGTTGCTCATGGCAAGTCCAAATGACTCACCATCGCTGCCAAATTTTTGCCCCCCTAGTGGAGGGTTATGAAACACGTATGTATTCAGTAGCAGCGATGGCGAGGCATGACAGAATCTCTGACCAGAGAGTTATTTATCGTTGCTAGTCTGCGCCTGACGGCGCGAGAGTTCAGTGGAGTTGCGAGGAGGTGGTTGTACGTAGCCAGTCGCGAGAGCATGTAGTTCGTTCGTGCTAGTAGCGCGCGAGAGACAGTCGGAGTTGTGTGTGAGGAGTCGGCGGGCGTCGACATGGGTCTCTGGTCAAGGTTCGGAACGAGATATATTTTTTAAATGAGGTAATGAAGCAGCATTGCGCACATCTGATAATGTAATGTATGTTAACTGTAATTAATTTGTTCAAGAATTGCCCAAATAATAATTTTGTTCTCAAAACAATCCTCTTAAGAAAATAATCATTACAATTGAAACAATATTTCCATTGCTTTTCCTCCCAGAATCAATTTATCAGGTTGATCTTAACGTTAATTTTGTGGGGACTTAACATTTTTTTTCACATTCTTATTATCATTGAGTTTTATTACTGTGGGAAGCTAACATTTGGCTCCAATTGCATTTTCATTCAATTCATATCATTTCAAAATTCTCCGCGGAGGTTACAAAGTTCTGGACGTTCCGTCTTAATGGCTGCAGGTGTCCATCGGCTCCCCGTTGTCAGACGGGTCGTCCGCAACCTCTCTCTCCATCGAGCGAGGCGAGGGCATTCGTCCCGGCTTCCCGCTGAGTCCTCGCAGAATGCCCGCTGCCGGGAGCTCGACCCAGGACGTCCGGCTCGGCCGCTGGCGGCACTCTAGGGGAAAGTCGCCGCGGTCGGACTTACTACAAGGTGGGCACCAGTATTATTTCGTGAACCACAAGGAGTCACATTTATACGCAAAAAATGTACAGAAATTGCTCTGTAGGTAAAAATACCACGTCTCAGAGGACAAACGATAACAATATCGTCGAGTACGCGATTCCTCAGACTCATATTAAGAATTGTACCTTACATGATTTGCCCGCATCCGAGTTCTTGCCAGACTACAACAAGCGATAACATTTTCCGTGCGTTGGGGAAGGGTGGGTAAGGGGAGGTGGGAGGGGGGGGGGGGAGGGAGGATCCACACGTGCAGCAGCAATGCACATTGCATGTGTTGATTGCTGGTGCGACTTCTGCTGAAATACTATCTTCTACCACTGTGGTATCAAGTTATCATTGAACTAGAGTGAAGCGATAAGTATTAACAACACAGACAAGGTAACCATTCAAATGTAGTGGCCATGTGTGATTAAAATATCCCCTGACGGGCCGAAAATAACTGAGCAACCACACGTGGGAAACTGCCTTCTTCGGTCCTAATTTCCAGACAGAAACGTCATAGTCTGTCCCTCAGACGCTTCAGTGGAATCAATGGAAGCTCTCGAGTTCGTCTGTCCGCTTGGAGTGAATGAGACTGATCATGAAGTCGACAATCGGCTCTCAACAGTTCAATACTAAGAAGAGACAATAACTTGTAACTCAGCTTGTTTGTGCCACCTGTCATCACTTAGGTGTTTTAAATTACAGATTTTTTTTTACATGTTAGAGATAAGGCGACAAGTAATTAACTTTGTGTACTCGTAAGTTACTAAGCGAATTGAGGCACAAATGTACAGGATGGTCAGCAACAGTCTGAAAAGCTTGCAAACGTGTTCCAGTGTAGCCTGTGCTGGGAAATCATTGTTAAAAACAATTCGATGTGTTGCGCCGTTTCCGAGTTAATTAACATTGAAATTAGCCCATCAGGCTGTTGTTCGCTCAAATTCAATCGGCATGCCAAACAAAATTAGTGTCATTTATTCTCATAGCGTTGATGATAGCTCTCGAGACTGTTCAGCCTTTAGCTCTGGTTGTATCCTTACTACCGACCCATGTCCAATTTTTTTGTATCGCGCTCTTGTTCGGTTTCAGGAAACCAAACGAAGAATACGTTTGGCAATACCATCTCTGGCGGGCAGCTTGAAATTGCACGCGCAAAGACCTGATTGAGACTTCAGTGCTAATTAACTCGGAAACGGCACAAGGTATCTAATTTTTTCTTAACAATTATTACTCAGACAATCTACCCTGCAACAGCCTAACGAGCTTCTCTGATTGTTTCTAACGACCCTCTATATTAATAACAGTCTAACCCGGGGCTCGGCTACACATGCATATAGCCTATCTTATTGCTACCAGTGACATCAAAAATTTGATTTTCTCTATTTCTTACAGTTATTGATGAAATTTAAAAAATCTACTTATTAATAGCCATAATCGTATGTTATAGGTTCAACACAGTAAGTCAAAAGTTACAGTGAGAAACAGTGTATATGTCTTGAGATTCGCAAATTACCAAGACTGTGTTCAGACAATATTTGAGAATCAGAGCACGTAACGACTTACAACAAACTTCATACGTAATTTGAAACCTTTACGACTCTTTTCTCTCTGAGATCGCCCACAAAATTATAAAAGGAAAATAATCATCGCTTGTAACATTTTCGCTGTTCATGTTGTAAAACTGCAGTATCAGGCATGACATTTTAATTTATTACTTCTTTACTACCAACTCCATTCGCAACACATTTTGTAGACAGAATCCATATATACCACTGAATGTACTTGCAATACTATATGACTGTATAACAGATAGTTGGGGAGATATGACGTTTTATACAGGACAGTTCGATTCTTTATAGGGGGGGGGGGGGTGGTGGTTTACTCGTTTCCTACTAATGTTATCGCTATCCTCCCAACACAAAATGCAGAAACTTACAAAAATATGGACTGTCTTTTAAAGTGCTTGTAAACCTTACATACAATTATTAGCTACTTTGTGCTCTATGAGTACTAACATAAATTCGTTATAATCATCAGATATTCTGCTAATGTAATTATGGTGGATGCATTTTATGCACATCCCAATTGCAATTCAGTTAAATGTTACAAAACCCCAAAATGAGCTTAACAGAATTCTCTTCGTAAACTTACTTTCCGGAGGTGAGGCTAACTAATTGTTCTTATAATGTTGATTAATAATCTGAGCATGTTCGAGACATTGTGGCAGCAGTTCGTATTCTGACATCTCCTGCAGCAAAGTTCAAGTGCTCTTTAACACAACAGAGGAGCCATTGTATCGTAGTTAAGAGTTACGGCGCAAACAAGCTAATACTACATCACACATCAGTAAACAATTGAAGTGTGCTGCAATAAAGGGAATAATTAATAATTCCCTTTTTAGTGGGCACCAGGCTTGGTCGTCGTTAATCAAAACCAGTGACCTCTCATTGCTGAAACTTCTGTTCCCGCATTCGAGTAATACATTAGAATAACTAAGAAGTCAACAAGGATAATGATTTCAGGCCTCAGTGTATTAAAACAAGGAACTGAATATAAAAGGGTCTTCGATCTCAGGGTACACTGACTGGGGTGACATCACAATGACTGGTTTTGTATGACGTTGTATCTCTCTGGATCTTGGCGGTATTATGTTATTGTATCGGCTGTCGATGGATGATCTGGCAGGTGGTTTAATCTCAACAATGTATTGTAAGAGCTGTCGGCGGCGAAGGAATGTCGGTCGGTGGGCGATGATGTGCGAAGGTGTGTGTGGTCGGCTGCCATCTGCATGAGCGGTCGGAGCGTGGCGACCAGCAGTTACCATTTGTACAAATAAAGAAGATTAAAGACCTTATCCACTGCCTGAGTTTAGTCCTCAGTACTACTCGCCGTTCAGGTAGTGAAATGCGGTAGGGAGCTGGAGTTGAGAGGAAAGGTACTGAGCCATAATGAATTTATTAACGTTTATTTTTAGAAAGCAAAAAATCCAAGAATAACATTAACAAATTGCCTCCAGAACTGAAAAGACTAAATTTCAATAACACAACAATAGGAAACAGCTCAAAACGGCCACAGTATAAAATCACGTCCTTTTAGTAAAGAATATCAAATGAAATGAAAATACATTTACATTACAAACAACAAAACGTCTGATCAGATGAATATGTCACAGATATCAACCATCGGCTATTGCCAGTTATCAAAACGCCATTGCATTCGAAGTAGCCAACATGACTGACAAACTACGTTCAAATTTATGATGATAGAGGCAGTGGCAGAGGCACCGCAAGTAGCAATAATTCGTCTTCCTCTACTAACATAGGACGGCGGTTGTCACTATCACGGTACTAGAAACCTTTTGAGACCTGGTGGTCAAGCAAGACAGGGTTCGGTTACGATTGTGGTCGGGGCCGTAATCAGTTACTATTGGTTGGCTTTTCTTTTAATCACCCATAATTTACTTAAATCAACAACAAATTAAAATAATGGTAATAATTTAAGAATTGTTTCACGGCCGAAGGCCTTAATAGCAATAAATTAAGAATTGATTAAACTTGCGGCAACTTACAATTACAGTTAATAAAATCTAAAAGACAAGTGACCAAGGTTTCTAAGTTCGCTGCAAAAATACAACTGCCAAATCAAAAATTTAAGACAAGTAGCGACAATCACGGTTGAATGTCTTTAACGCCAAGAACGGCAATTACTAAAAAAATTTAACAAACACACTGTCGAACAGCAAGGCAATAGCAAAAGTTAATTTAAAAGACAGGCAACTGATCACCAAATAGGTGAGACAAATGATAGTAAACTTGATAGCACAACCGTTTTAAACTACCTGTAACACCAAGAATGGCAATTATATTAAAAAATTTAGAAATATACAATAAAACAGCAAATATAACAACAATGTTAATTCAAAAGGACAAGCAACTGATCACCAAACAGATGAGACAAATGATGTAACTTGGTAATACAATAATAAAATAATAACATAATAATAAAACACAGCCGGCCGGTGTGGCCATGCGGTTCTAGGCGCTTCAGTCTGGAACCGCGCGGCCGCTACGGTCGCAGGTTCGAATCCTGCCTCGGGAATGGATGTGTGTGATGTCCTTAGGTTAGTTAGGTTTAAGTAGTTCTAAGTTCTAGGGGACTGATGACCTCAAATGTTAAGTCCCATAGTGCTCAGAGCCATTTGAATCAATGAAACACAAGGGCTAGTCACAGACGGTGCTCCAGGAAACGACCTCTGAGTAGGTCAGGCCAAAAACACTTTCACGAGCGATGAGAAAGGCAGCCAAGAGTTGCATTCATTTCAAAAGATGGTAACTCAGACTATTGGCAGTCTAACGAATGACTAATGATAGTCAGCTGAAGCTACCTGACGTCCGATAACCAATGCAACGATGGAACACCACGCCAAAGCCGGAACCGGCGGTCAGCACTACGTCCTCAGAATGCTCTGTTTAGTGTGTCCAAAAGGAGAAAGGAAGCACTACTACACGAGTAGAAGAAACACCAACCGACCTACAAACCAAGGAAACTCTCAACCACATGCCTTACCGGACAGCAGCGGCAAGGCGAGGAAACGTACACTGCCGTTACATACACTAACCACCAGTGCAGGTAACTGGGGCGTTAGCGGCCACTACACAGGAAAAATACCGCTGGTTATACTTAAATAGTAACACAAAAAATGCTCAATTAGTAATAAGAGGTCGAGGAAAGCTAATTAGATCTGCCTTCTCCAAGCACTCCACTCGCTGCTCTTCGTCACGGCGGCACTGCGAGCAGCAACACGAACCCAAGTCACTGGAGAATCGCGAGATCTCACAGTGGTGGAGGTTTCACTGCTAGGATTAAAATCCTAGCGACTTAAAGCTTGTTGGATCCGGTTGAAGACTAGGTCGTGTACCCTCGTGACCACAGACCTTCCATCCGGTAGTACACGCGTGCCGTCAGTGGTCCCGGCGTGTTCTTGCACAGCCCTCTTGGCTCCTCCGAAGTCCCCAATCGAACTGATGACTCACACGACCCGGAAGAACGACTTCACCCCAAAGATCAGGCCACAGTTATTACGTATCGATAACGCCGCTGCTGCCACTAGCGGACAGGCTACGCTTGCGAAACCAAGTGGCGCCAGTCAACACAAGAATACAAACAAGCGCAACCATGTCAACTAAACGATACAGTCTGACCCCCAACAGAGGACGGAAACTCACAACAGCACCAAAGCGCCGGCCGAAGTGGCCGTGCGGTTCTAGGCGCTACGGTCTCAGGTTCCAATCCTGCCTCGGGCATGGATCTGTGTGATGTCCTTAGGTTAGTTAGGTTTAACTAGTTCTAAGTTCTAGGGGACTAATGACCTCAGAAGTTGAGTCCCATAGTGCTCAGAGCCATTTGAACCATTTTTTGAAACACCAAAGCGAGCTGCAGCACGGCTCACCTTCATTAAACATTGTACACAGACATCTTTAACTAGACCACAGTTAACAAGAGATACAATCACCTATGCTGTAAGACAGAGACAACTCGTTAATTATTTAGTAATAATTAAACCTACACTCCTGGAAATTGAAATAAGAACACCGTGAATTCATTGTCCCAGGAAGGGGAAACTTTATTGACACATTCCTGGGGTCAGATACATCACATGATCACACTGACAGAACCACAAGCACATAGACACAGGCAACAGAGCATGCACAATGTCGGCAATAGTACAGTGTATATCCACCTTTCGCAGCAATGCAGGCTGCTATTCTCCCATGGAGACGATCGTAGAGATGCTGGATGTAGTCCTGTGGAACGGCTCGCCATGCCATTTCCACCTGGCGCCTCAGTTGGACCAGCGTTCGTGCTGGACGTGCAGACCGCGTGAGACGACGCTTCATCCAGTCCCAAACATGCTCAATGGGGGACAGATCCGGAGATCTTGCTGGCCAGGGTAGTTGACTTACACCTTCTAGAGCACGTTGGGTGGCACGGGATACATGCGGACGTGCATTGTCCTGTTGGAACAGCAAGTTCCCTTGCCGGTCTAGGAATGGTAGAACGATGGGTTCGATGACGGTTTGGATGTACCGTGCACTATTCAGTGTCCCCTCGACGATCACCAGTGGTGTACGGCCAGTGTAGGAGATCGCTCCCCACACCATGATGCCGGGTGTTGGCCCTGTGTGCCTCGGTCGTATGCAGTCCTGATTGTGGCGGTCACCTGCACGGCGCCAAACACGCATACGACCATCATTGGCACCAAGGCAGAAGCGACTCTCATCGCTGAAGACGACACGTCTCCATTCGTCCCTCCATTCACGCCTGTCGCGACACCACTGGAGGCGGGCTGCACGATGTTGGGGCGTGAGCGGAAGACGGCCTAACGGTGTGCGGGACCGTAGCCCAGCTTCATGGAGACGGTTGCGAATGGTCCTCGCCGATACCCCAGGAGCAACAGTGTCCCTAATTTGCTGGGAAGTGGCGGTGCGGTCCCCTACGGCACTGCGTAGGATCCTACGGTCTTGGCGTGCATCCGTGCGTCGCTGCGGTCCGGTCCCAGGTCGACGGGCACGTGCACCTTCCGCCGACCACTGGCGACAACATCGATGTACTGTGGAGACCTCACGCCCCACGTGTTGAGCAATTCGGCGGTACGTCCACCCGGCCTCCCGCATGCCCACTATACACCCTCGCTCAAAGTCCGTCAACTGCACATACGGTTCACGTCCACGCCGTTGCGGCATGCTACCAGTGTTAAAGACTGCGATGGAGCTCCGTATGCCACGGCAAACTGGCTGACACTGACGGCGGCGGAGCACAAATGCTGCGCAGGTAGCGCCATTCGACGGCCAACACCGCGGTTCCTGGTGTGTCCGCTGTGCCGTGCGTGTGATCATTGCTTGTACAGTCCTCTCGCAGTGTCCGGAGCAAGTATGGTGGGTCTGACACACCGGTGTCAATGTGTTCTATTTTCCATTTCCAGGAGTGTACTACACATGCAGGATAGTACGAACGTTATGCAGGAAACTGACTTGACTACTGAGGCATAAAATTTTCCTTTCGTTTGTTTTGGTAGATGCAAACAATTTAGTAAACATCTCGAGCTCGTGATAGTAGTCAGCAGGTAACTATAGACACGCCTGAGAAATAAGGTAGATGGATTACACAGTTTTCACTGATTCGTGAATCTGCATTCTATACCCTTAGATTCTATGTTTGGAATAGTGACAGCCAAGGCAACACACATTGGAAGAACCGAACTCAAGTAGTACCAGGAAAAATCTTTACACATTTATATACATGACAACGGGCAAAAAAAAAAAAAAAAAAAAAAAGAAAATGGTTCAAATGGCTCTGAGCACTATGGGACTTAACATCTGAGGTCATGAGTCCCCTAGAACTTAGAATTACTTAAACCTAACTACCTAAGGACATCACACACATTCATGCCCGAGGCAGGATTCGAACCTGCGACCGTAGCGGTCGCCCGGTTCCAGACAAGCGCCCAGAAGCGCTCGACCACACCGGCCAGGATACAGACTCAAATAGCCACCACGTGACAGTAAGTGACGTGCACACTATTCGTATGCTCGTCGTGATTTCTTGTAAAATCCAGCGCCCATTGACAAACGCTTGCTTATAGAGCGCCAAGAGAAGGCTGTAACGAAGATTACTCGTAATTAGGAACAGACGGGTGTCATCCAGCAGACGCTAGCGCGTCCTGTACTTTCAAAGGTCAGACCAGACCCAACCCGGGACCACAATGGACACAAACTGCTTGCAACTTAATAGAAGAGGACACGCCGAATACTGTGCGTCCTACCGAAGTAGCTTTCAACGAGCCATGTTCACCGCTGCAACCCACACTCGGCCCCGCCAAACCCGCAGTGAGCGGAGGCTCCGCTCTTGCCAACGGGCCACGGCAGACGCTTGGCCACATCAACACGCCACCTCATCTACATCTACATCTACATGGTTACTCTGCAATTCACACTTAAGTGCCTGGCAGAGGGTTCATCGATCCATTTTCGTACTACTTCTCTACCATTCCACTCTCGAATGGCGCGTGTGAAAAAGGAAGACATAAATCTTTCTGTTCGAGCTCTGATTTCTCTTATTTTATTATGATGTACATTTCTCCCTACGTAGGTGGGTCTCAACAAAGTATTTACGCATTCGGAAGAGAAAGTTGGTGATTGAAATTTCGTAAATAGATCTCGCCGCAATGAAAACCGTCTTTATTTCAGTGACTGCCGCCCTAACTCGCGTATCATATCAGTGACACTCTCACCCCTATTGCACGATAACACGAAACGAGCTGCCCTTCTTTGCACTTCTTAGATGTCCTCCGTCAATCCTACCTGGTAAGGATCCCATACTGCGCAGCAATATGCCAGCAGAGGACGGACAAGTGTAATGTAGGCTGTCTCTTTAGTGGGTTTGTCGTATCTTCTAAGTGTTCTGCCAACAAAGCGAAGTCTTTGTTTCGCCTTCCCCGCAATATTATCAATGTGGTCTTTCCAATTCAGGTTGATCGTAATTGTAATTCCTAGGTATTTAGTCGAATTGACAGCCCTTAGATTTATGCTATTTATCGTATACCCAAAATTTATCGGATTTCTTTTAATAACAATGTGGATGACCTCGCACTTTTCTTTGTTTAGTGCTAATTGCCACTTTTCGCACCGTACAGAAATTCTCTCTAGATCATTTTGCAACTGGAATCGATCGTCTGGTGATTTTACTAGACGGTAAATTACAGCGTCATCTGCAAACAATGTAAGGGGGCTGCTCAGATTATCACCTAGATCATTTATACAAATCAGGAAGAGCAGAGGGCCTATGACACTACCTTGCGCAACGCCAGATATCACTTCTATTCTACTCGATGATTTACCGTCTGTCACTACGAACCTTGACCTCTCTGAAAGGAAATCACGAATCCAGTTACACAACTGAGACGATACTCCATATGCACGCAATTTGATTAATAGTCGCTTGTGAGGAACGGTATCAAAAGCCTTCTGGAAATCTAGGAATATGGAATCTATCTGAGATCCCTTGTCGACAGCACTCATTAGTTCATGGGAATAAAGACCTAGCCGAATTGCACAAGAATGATATTTTCTGAATCCATGTTGGTTATGTATCAATAAGTCATTTTCTTCAAGGTGATTCATAATGTTCGACTACAGTATATGCTCCAAAATCCTACTGCAAATTGAGGTCAGTGATATGGGTCTGTAATTCAATGGGTTGCTCCTATTTCCCTTCTTGAATATTAGTGTGACCTGTGCTACTTTCCAGTCTTTAGGAACAGACCTTTCGTCAAGTGAATGGTTGTATGTGATTGCTAAGAAAGGTCCTATTGTGTCTGCATACTCTGAGTGGAACCTGATTGGTGTACCATCTTGACCGGAAGACTTGCCTTTCTGAAGTGATTTGAGTTGTTTCGCAACATCTAAGATATCAACTTTTATGTCACTCATGTTAACAGCCGTTCTCGCCGCCTGTGTCACACCCCTCTCTTCCCTAGGTCGCCGCAGCCCTTAACTCCCTTCTCCTCCGACCTGACCACTACCGGCGACAGTAACGCTCCATGCGCTCTTGCGGCCAGACGGATTCCAAATCCGTGGGAATTACGCGAAATTAAACGCGCGTGCACAGCTCAGGTAGGACGCTGGCAGACGTACCGAACCCATACTCCAAGTTGGAACTTCTAATGACCTTCGGAATGTAGTCTTCGAATCAGAAGCGCGAAAAGCAAGCGTAGGATGGAAAGGAGTGGACTTATGGAAGGAGTGAAAGTTATTGTATACGAACAGAGTGTGCATATAAGAATGACGCACTGTCATCTCCTGGCGCCCGTTGCATAAGCCCTTGTTTGTGTGACAGATAACCCTAGCTCCGTAAGTATTCATCGCGCCTGAAGAATCGAAACATGTTTCTCTTTCATTATATTAGGACTTAGTGAAAAGATTTTGCCTGGCTTTAAGCGGTTTAGTAGTAGCAACAGGAGGTCCACACGTTAATCACTGCATAGCTGGCGTCTTTGGAACGGATCGATTTGTTTGCGCGAAGACTTTGATTACATGTCACAGCTATCACTATGAAGACAAAATTGATGGAAGCCGGTTCGATTAACCCAGTGTAGTTAAATGCTCAGTGCACCTAAATTAGTTTCCTAGTTTTCATGTGCGTTTTTTTTTCGATTAGCATATATTTCCTTTTAGTTAATTTTTTTAACTAATACATACCAATTCTTTTGAGAAAGGTCTGTAGGAACAAAAAATAAAGAGAAAAAAAAAGAAACCGTTGCTACTAACCGAATCCCTATACCGAAAACAGAATAACAAATGTCTCGAATTTCAAGCGATTTTTCTCTAATAATGACGGGATAGAATCAAACGAAGCGGCTTCACTTTCAAATGAGAACACGCTGTCGATGGAAAAGTAAGGCGCACAGTTTCCAAGGCATTTATGTAAGATTACTCCTACCCTGGCCGGCGGTGCAGTTTTGCAAGGAAATCGGCCGGAACCCGAGAGGTCGAGCTGCGATCAATAGGCCAAGCAGAAAGGCTCGGAATACATAATATCCACTTTTCACAGCGCTTGCCCGTATCGACGCCTGCCGCAGACGTGCCTGGAATAAGCTCCCCAGGCGACCAGGCGCCGTCCGCGCACTCATCGCCGGCCCTCCTCCGTGCTGCACACTCTGCAGGTCAGCTCCCAGCAAAGCGCGCTCGCGGCCAGCTCCGTGATGCCCTCTGGTCACAGAACCTCGTTCCAGATTTTCGTTGTTCAGCGAACATTCAACACTGCCTTGTCTTCAAAATGTTTTACTCCTCACCGAATTGGCGATTGACATTATTCCTGTTCTCGTCTCCAATTTTAACTTACACCTGCTAGGCTGTGGCCTGGAAATATACTGTCGACTTACATTAATGTGGCCGCCTCCTGTGTTAGACGTCAACATGCAATAAAGACTGTCAGGCGGCGGATTGTAGCACTAGCAGTGGAAGATACAGTATACACTACTGGCCATTAAAATTGATACACCACGAAGATGACGTGCTACAGACGTGAAATTTAACTGTCAGGAAGAAGATGCTGTGATATGCAAATGATTAGATTTTTCAGAGCATTCACACAAGGTTGGCGCCGGTGGCGGCACCTACAACGTGCTGACATGAGGAAAGTTTCCAACCGGTTTCTCATACACAAACTGCAGTTGACCGGCGTTGCCTGGTGAAACGTTGTTGTGATGCCTCGTGTAAGGAGGAGAAATGCGTACCGTCATGTTTCCGACTTTAGTAAAGGTCAGATTGTAGCCTATCGCGATTGCGGTTTATCGTATCGCGCCATTGCTGGTCGCGCTGATCGAGGTCCAATGAATTTTAGCAGAATATGGAATCGGTGGGTTCAGGAACGCCGTGCTGGATCCCAACGGGTCTAGTATCACTAGCAGCCGAGATGACAGGCATATTAACCGCATGGCTGTAACGGATCGTGCAGCCACGTCTCGATCCCTGAGTCAACAGATGGGGACGTTTGCAAGACAACAACCATCTGCACGAACAATTCGACGACGTTTGCAGCAGCACGGACTACTATCTCGGAGACCATGGCTGCGGTTACCCTCGACGCTGCATCATAGAGCGCCTATGATAGTGTACTCAACGACGAACCTGGGTGCACGAATGGCAAAACGTCATTTATTCGGATGAATCCAGGTTCTGTTTACAGCATCATGATGGTCGCATCCGTGTTTGGCGACATAGCGGTGAACGCACATTGGAAGCGAGTATTCGTCATCGCCATACTGGCGTATCACCCGGAGTGGTGGTATGGGGTGCCATTGGTTACACGTCTCTGTCACCTCTAGTTCGCATTGACGGCACTTTGAACAGTCGACGTTACATTTCTGATGTGTTACGACCCGCGGCTCTACCCTTCATTCGATCCTTGCGAAACCCTACATTTCAGCAGGATAATGCATGACCGCATGTTGCAGGTCCTGTACGGGCCTTTCCGGATACAGAAAATTTTCGACTGCTGCCCTGACCAGCACATTCTCCAGATCTCTCACCGATTGAAAACGTCTGGTCAATGGTGGCCGAGCAACTGGCTCGTCACAATACGCCAGTCACTACTCTTGATGAAATGTGGTATCGTGTTGAAGCTGCATGGGCAGCTGTACCTGTACACGCCATCCAAGTTCTGTTTGACTCAGTGCCCAGGCGTATCGAGGCCGCTATTAAGGCCACAGGTGGTTGTTCTGGGTACTGATTTCTCAGGATGTATGCACCAAAATTGCGTGAAAATGTAATCACATGACAGTTTTAGTGTAATATACTTGTCCAATGAATACCCATTTATCATCTGCATTTCTTCTTGGTGTAGCAATTTTAATGGCCAGTAGTGTATAAAGCATGTCAGGGGCTGGGGATGTGGTAGTAGGACGCGGAAAACAGTGTAATCGTTGTTGTATAGCGGAAACGGAGCGATTTATCTGACGCCATGATGACCATTGGCTTTCGGGTCAAGAGTGGAAGCATTTCCGGAATGATTAAATTAGTAAACTGTTCGTATACTGCCGTGGTTAAATTATACCCCGCATGGGAAAAAGGCGCAACGCAAAAACGTCGAGACAACTGTGATGCAACACGTGCCATAGAACCGGCAAAAGCGGAAAAAAGGCAATCACGACAATGGTGTCTCACTTGCATTGACCGAAATGCTTCATTGACGTAATGAGATCGGAGTCGCCCTAGGTGATATCCGACAGGAGAACACACCTGGTTCCACCCTTTGCCTTCTCTCCCTACCATTGCCATCATGGACAGAAACACATGCTTAAAATCGCAGCCATGTTCACTCAACATTTGCACGTTAGACACAACTGTCTCACTTCCTGAAAGAAACAAGACTTTTCGAATCAGGTGGCTGGACCTATCCTCTCGAAGCGTAAATGGTTGTGAAAGCATACATGACCTTTTAGCAACAAACATTCCTGGACACCTGGACAAATAGTGAGTATTGTGACAAATACAGGGATTAGCGACCACAAGACAGTTGCTGCTAGGCTGAATACCGTTACACCTACAACCATCAAAAAGAAACGCAAAGTTTATCTATTTAAAAAAGCTGATAAAAATGCTCTTAACGCCTTTTTAAGAGATTCTTCACTCCTTCCGATCTGATCATGTAAGTGTAGAAAAGTTGTGAAATGTTTTCAAAGCGATAGTATCGACAGTAATTGAGAGATATATACCCAGTCTGGTACTGCGCGACCGCTACGGTCGCAGGTTCGAGTCCTGCCTCGGGCATGGATGTGTGTGATGTCCTTAGGTTAGTTAGGGGACTGATGACCTCAGAAGTTAAGTCCCATAGTGCTCAGAGCCATTTGCCCCATTTTTTGAAGATATATACCACATAAATAAATAAGTGATGGTACTGATCCCCCATGGTAAGCGAAACGGGTCAGATCGTTGCTGCAGAAGCAAAAACATGCCAAATTTAAAAGAACGCAAAATCTCCAAGATTGGCAAAGTTTTACAGAAGTTCGAAATATACTGCGCACTTCAATGCGAGATGCTTTCAATAATTTCCACAACGACATTCTGTCTCAAAATCTGGCAGAAAACCCAAAGAGATTCTGGTCATACATAAAGCACACCACTGGCAAGACGCAATCAATACCTCCACTGCGCGATAACAACGGTTCAAATGGCTCCGAGCACTATGGGACTTAACTGCTGTGGTCATCAGTCCCCTAGAACTTAGAACTACTTAAACCTAACTAACCTAAGGACATCACACACAGGATTCGAACCTGCGACCGTAGCGCTCGCGCGGTTCGAGACTGTAGCGCCCAGAACCGCCTGGACACTCCAGCCGGCGATAACAACGGTGAAGTCACTGATGACAGTGCCACTAAAGCAAAGTTATTAAACACGGTTTTCCGAAACTCCTTCACCTAAGAAGACGAAGTTAATATTCCTGAATTCCAATCAAGAACAACTGCCAAGATGAGAAACATAGAAGTAGATATCCTCGGTGTAACAAAACAGCTTAAATAACGCAATAAAGGCAAGGACTCCGGTCCAGATTGTATACCAGTCAGGTTTCTCTCAGAGTGTGCTGATAAAATAGCTCCATATTTAGTAATTATATACAACCACTCGCTCACAGAAGGATCCGAACCTAAAGGTTGGAAAATTCCTTAAATCACAACAATACCCAAAAAGGGAAGTAGGAGTAATCCGCTGAAATACAGGCCTATATCACTAACATCGATTTGCAGTAGAGTTTTGGAACATATACTGTTTTTGAAAATTATGAAGTACCTCGAATAAAACTATTTATTGACACATAGTCAGCACGGATTCAGAGATTATCGTTCTTGTGAAACGCAACTAGCTCTTTATACTCATGAAGTAATAAGTGCTATCGACAGGGGATGTCATATTGATTCCATATTTTTAGATTTCCAGAAGGCTTTCGATACCGTTCCTCACAAACGTCTTCTAACCAAAATGTGTGCCTACGGAGTATCGCCTCAGTAGTGCGACTGGATTCTTGACTTCCTGTCAGGAAGGTCACAGTTCGTAGTAACAGACGGAAAGTCATCGAGTAAAACAGAAGTAATATCCAGCGTTCCCCAAGGAAGTGGTATAGGCCTTCTATTGTTCCTGGTCTATATTAACGACATAGGAGACAATCCGAGTAGCCGTCTTAGATTGTTTGCAGATGATGCTGTCATTTACCGTCTTGTAAAGTCATTAGATGATCAAAAGAACTTGCAGATGATTTAGATAAGATATCTGTATGGTGCGAAAAGTGGCAATTGACCCTGAATAAGGAAAAGTGTTGAAGTTATTCACAGGAGTACTAGAAGAAATCAGCTAAATTTCGATTACGCCGTAAGTCACACAAATGTGAAGGCTGTAAATTCAGCTAAATACTTAGGGATTACAATTACAAATAACCTAAATTGGAACGAACACATAGATAATATTGTGGGTAGAGCAAACCAAAGACTGCGTTTCATTGGCAGAACACTTAGAAGGTGCAACAGGTCTACTAAAGAAACTGGTTACACCACGCTTGTCCGCCGTATTCTGGAGCACTGCTGTGCGGTGTGGGATCCGCATCAGGTGGGACTGACGGATGACATCGAGAAAGTACAAAGAAGGGCAGCTCGTTTTGTATTGTCGCGAAACAGGGGAGATAGTGTCACAGACATGAAACGTGAATTGGAGTGGCAATCATTAAAACAAAGGCGTTTTCGTTGCGCCGGGATCTTCTCATGAAATTTCAATCACCAGTTTTCCCCTCCGATTGCGAAAACATTGTGTTGGCACCCACCTACATAGGGAGATATGATCATCACAATAAAATAAGAGAAATCAGGGCTCGCACAGAAAAATTTAAGTGCTCGTTTTTCCCGCGTGCCGTTCGAGAGTGGAACAGTAGAGAGACAGCTTGAAGGTGGTTCATTGAATCCTCTGCTAGGCACTTTATTGTGAATAGCAGAGTAATCACGTAGAGGAAGATGTGTCTCCCAACTAACGTTACCAGCTGCCTATCGGTTTCCGTCTCGGGATTTTCGGACGACGTTTGTTTAATGATTTTTAAGACGTTTCTCCAGCATGAGTGACCGGAGTTGTCAATGATTCACTTTCCATTGCTGGTGGCAGACTCAACAATTTCGTAATACCATGCGCCTTCAGCTCGTAAACAACATGCTAGATGCTGCTTAATAAAATGTGGTCCACTGTGAGCGACCCTGTATATTAACTTTTGAAGGCTACGATGAACCATCTTTAAATAATTTCTGATAGTCGCATTTAAATTACTCAACTACTTGTCAAGGAACTCTTTACTGGAGACCTGTGTGTCTTGGGTCGAAATTATTGACAAATATGCCTGGTTCCCACAACTTTAAACATATTTGAGACTGCTATATGTGCACCCTATTTTCCATCAGATGTCTTGCATCTTTTTATCAAATGTAGGTCAGCCATCATGAACAATTACTGTACATATAAAAACTCGAGATCTCTAAGCAGTTTTGTTAACAGTACATATTTTTATATGTTAATGTTGTTCCTGAGGTTTTACCTAAATTTCATAGAGATATTGAAAGCAACTGATATAGGGTGAGCACAAGGTATCTTGGGCTGTACCTGAGCAGACGGTGCTGTGGCGGAGGGGACAATGTTTGTGGTGGTTTCAAAACGGTTCGAATGGCTCTGAGCACCATGGGACTTAACTTCTGAGGTCATCAGTCCCCTAGAATTTAGAACTACTTAAACCTAACTAACCTAAGGACATCACACACATCCATGCCCGAGGCAGGATTCGAACCTACGACCGTAGCGCTCGCGCGGCTCCGGAGTGAAGCGCCTAGAACCGCTCGGCCACACCGGCCGGCTTGTGGTGGGGGTTACTTTGCAGTCACCATACAGTAGGGGAGTTAC
Organism: Schistocerca piceifrons; assembly: GCF_021461385.2. Taxonomy (NCBI): domain Eukaryota; kingdom Metazoa; phylum Arthropoda; class Insecta; order Orthoptera; family Acrididae; genus Schistocerca; species Schistocerca piceifrons. Next base: position 138,055,494 of record NC_060141.1, on the reverse strand, counting down.
TTGCGGCAAATGTGGCTTACGCACAAACGCGTATTTCGCATAGCTTGTAAGCTACAGCTGGTAAGTCTGTACGTTTCAGCCAGTGCGACCAATAGTTTTTCAACAGAGTACAGAAAAAGAAATAGCTGCGTAAACAGAGGGTCAACCAAATCAAAACAAGTCCGACCACATGTAGGGCCAGTTTAAGGCTCAAGTGATAAAAGCTGCTGCTTGGGGCACCAAGCTGAGAGGTACGCCAGAGGCGTCACGATTGTAACGTTTCTGTGCAGGACGTATCTCAAGTACTTGCAGCAAAAAAAGAAAAATAATGTAGCTGGCAGAGAACGATGCTTATTGGTGCAATGACAATGTAAAATAAAGAACATACGAGTATGTCCAGGAAGTTATGTATCAAGCCACTGAAAACTTCATCGTTAATAATAAAACTAAAACGAAACTCCAAACAGGCCTCGGAAGACTCAACGGTACCGACCGACCGCCGTGTCCTCAGCCGATAGACGTCACTGAATGCGGATTTGGATGGGAATGTGGTTAGCACACCGCTCTCACAGCCTGGATCGTCAATAATGCCTAAATATAAATCTTCTCCTCCGTCCACGTCTTTTCTGAAGCAGTGAAAATGAAATGATTGTATGGCATTTATTGTGCGGGATATCCCCTTCGGGGTTCGGCCGCCGTATTTGCAAGTCTTTTTAGTTGACATCACTTCGGCGACTTGCGTGTCAATGATGATGAAAGACACGGACACCCAGTCTCCTGCCTGGAATCGAACCCGGGCCCCCTTGCGTGTTACGCGGTAACTCTACCGTTGCGCTACGGAGGCGGACTACTGAGACAGTGAAGTCTTGTGAAGTACTTGCGTCTATGTTTTCCTCTAATTTGTTTATTCCCTTTATTGTGAGATAAGAATAGCGAGCGGTTCCCTAATTCTCAGCGGTTCTAGGCGCTTCAGTCCGGAACTGCCCGACTACTATGGTCGCAGGTTCGAATCCTGCCTCGGGCATGGATCTGTGTGATGTCCTTAGGTTTAAGTAGTTCTACGTTCTAGGGGACTGTTGGCCTCAGATGTTAAGTCCCATAGTCCTCAGAGCCATTTGAACCTATTTCTCTCAAGCACACTTAGTAATGAGAGTTTTACTTCTCCTTCGGCTCTCCCGACATAAATTTAATGACACTGATTTTAGTTACACGTGCCTGATTATGAAGGGCTTTCCATGGACCTACGGTGCGTGAGTGCTGTGGTGCCATGCTATGTAGTTTAGAGATAACAATATGAATGCTTTGTTGAGTGCAATCGGCAATTGGTAGGGTGTTGGTGGGGTGACAAGCCTGTGGGCTCAATGATACATTGGTGACCGAGAGTAATGTTTTGTTCAACTCCAAATGCATATCGCGTTGTTAGCAATGTGAGGCAAAACGCCCCAATCTGGCGACCCTGGCCGGCGTTGTCTCACAGGTGGCTGGCTTCTGCCCTGGTGAGGTGTTGCATGCAAAGGTGCCCTGCATTACTGATGTCGGGCTCAGCAACAGCATGGGCCACGGGCTTCACGTCAGCGGCGTACACATACTTCTTACATCCGCTGCAAGGGCAGGTGGAGACTGCCATGCCATGGCAGCTGCCCTCTGGCAGAAATCTGGCGATGGCAAGCACGGACGGCTGGTCAGCGACGCTGTGGCACCTGAGTCTGCCACAGAATTCATACCTACCTATATGGGTCTGATAAGCATTTGTTCCACTATTGCCCAGTCCTCAGTCACGTAGCTCATAGTGAGCGTCTTGCCTAGGTATGATGAGATCGCCCTGACCGCTTTAGCTATTGCCGCTGTGTGGTGCAAGTCTTGCCAAGCAGTTACTGTAACCTACATGTCGTCCGGCTGATACCCTTCAAATATACCTGTACGTCCAGCACTGAGGAGTGCATAAATAGGATGGTCAGAAACAGTAAGGGTGTACCAAGATATGTTGTGCTGAGAAATAACTGTCAAGATACAAAATCGAGGTCCCGGCGGAGGTTCGAGTCCTCCCTCGGGCATGGGTGTGTGTGTTTGTCCTTAGGATAATTTAGGTTATGTAGTGTGTAAGCTTAGGGACTGATGACCTTAGCAGTTAAGTCCCGTAAGATTTCACACACATTTGAACATTTGAACAAATTCGATACGTTGCACCGTTTCCGAGTTAATTGGCATTATGAACAATCTATACTTGTCCAAATAAACCGGTTCTCTTCACCCTCATATCAATTAAATTTAAAAAATGACTTATGTTGATAAATTACTAGTTTTATTGAAATTTGTTGGTATTGCCATTTCAGTATAGAGTATAAATGTCTGCGTTTCCTCTCACCTGATTTTTATAATTAAAGCGCAGCTATTAACTGGAGTTCAATGTGGACGGTAGTTCTCGAAAGGCAGCGAAATTCTGTGGATATGTTAATGTGTCCTGTTCCTCATCCAACGTCTTTTAGCACTCACAGCGCGCGATTTGCATCTGTCGGCAAAAATTGTAACTTTTTTTTTCACTGTATATCGGTCCGCAATAACGCATGAGAATATCTACCTAGTTTCGCTGTCATACGATAATCACAGACCGTACTGAACCTCTGTGAGTAGCTGCACTTCAATTATAACTACCCGGTAGTTTAGAGATCGCACTGCCACTTCACTAATGAGTTTAGCAGACAAACCCCCAATTTTAGTACTGCAATATTCATTCCAAATAATGCTTGTACTGCTTCGAGTCTGTTGCTGTTGTGGTCTTTAGTCCGAAGACTGGTCTGATGCAGCTCTCCATGCTGCTCTATCCTTTCAAGCCTCTTCATCTCCAAGTAAACACAGAAACATTGCATACTTTTGAATCTGCTCACTATATTCATTTCTTGGTCTTTCTCTATGGTTTTTACCCCTCTCCACACACACACAAACACTTCCCACCAGTAGTAAATTGGTGATCTCTTTATGTCTCAGAATAAGTATTACCGACCGATCCTTTCTTAAAGTCAGGTTGCGCCACAAATTTCTTTTCTCCCCAATTCTGTTCAGTACCTCCTCGTTGGCTATGTGATCTACCCGTCTAATCTTCAGCAGTCTTTTGCAGAACCACATTTGAAAAGCTTCTATTCTCTTCTTGTCTAAACGGTTTGTCGTCCATGTTTCATTTCCATACATGGCTACCCTCCATACAAATACTTTTAGAAAAGATTTCCTGTCACTTAATTCTATACTCGATATTAACAGAATTCTCTTCTTCAGAAACGCTTTTCTTGCTATTAGCAGTCTAAATTTTATATCCTCTCTACAGTAGAACCCTTCTATTCCGACCTTGGATGGTCCATCACTCCGGTTAGCCCGACCACGCCCAGGCTCGCGAGTCTGTTCCGACATTTCACTGACTGGACACCTGTCGGGTCGTTGTTGCGGTGTCGATCGTTGTGCATATTCTTATTCTGTACGTTATTGTGCAGTTTTATCCTTTGTTGGGATTAAAAAACGTCATTGTTTGCTTAATTCCGTGTTCTCTACAGTAGTTATTTCTGTAGATTCATTGTGTGTACAGCTGTCTGTCTTCAACATGTCTGGATTCAAACGTAAACACGTAACTCTTCCACTAAATGAAAAATTAGCAGTGCTACAAGGACTGGACGAAGGAGTATCGCTCCAAAAAATTGCAAAGGAACTGAATGTAGGTGTTACGACAATGAAGGATTGGAGGAAGAATCGGAAAGACATTGAATCCTACACAGTTACGATTGATGGTGAAACGACTCTGAAGAATCGCAAACCATTAAAAAAGCCTGAACTTGAACTGCTTGATAACGCATTGTGGATGTGGTTTTGTCAAGAAAGAAGGAAAGGAACTCCAATATCCGGGCCAATTCTCAAAGAAAAAGCGAAGTTTTGCACAAAAAAAACCGGAAGCTGAAAGTAATTTGCTGCCAGTGAAGGCTAGGGGTTTCTATTTCCGGTGAAAAACTACCTGCCAATGCCGCAGCTGCTAAGGAGTTTTCTGTTAAGTTTCAATAAATTGTAGAAGAAAATGAACTGTTACCCTACCAAGTGTATAACATCGACGAGACAGGGCTGAACTTCAAAATGTTGCCAACTAAAACGCTCGCAGCCTCAAATGAATACGTGGTAGGAACGAAACTTATAAAAGAATAACAGTCATTCCTTGTAGCAACGCAGATGGTTCCCACAAGCTCCCCTTGTTCGTCATTGGCAAATCTAAGAAGCCAAAGGCATTCAAAAATATAAACTTATCTTCCTTGCCGGTTTATTAGCGCAATCAAAAATCTGTTTGGATGGACTGCAACCTTTTTAAATCCTGGTTTTTCGACGAGTTTGCGCCATCGGTCGAAAAAGACTTGAAGCAAAAAAATCTGCCTGTTTATGCTCTACTGCTGTTGGATAACGCACCATCACATCCATCTGAGGAAGATTTGGTGAAAGGGGACCTAAAAACTCTTTCTGCCTCCTAATGTGACCTCACTCATCCAACCAATGGATCATGACGTTATCGAATGGTTAAAACGGCGATATCGCAGAAAGGATATCAGCTCAATCTTGGACAAATCTGAAGGAGGTCATAACTTATTTGAGGCAATGAAATCCCTTAACATCAAAGATATATCTACACAATCGCTGCAGCATGGGATGAACTGAAAACTGAAACACTGCGGAAATTGTAGCGTAAGCTTTGGCCACAAATTATGGGTGAAAATGAGCATACCGAAGATGAGCAAAACAACGACGGAATGGAAATCGTTAAGTATCTACAAACTCTGGAGGCGAACGTCCCAGTCAATGAAGTTGAAGAGTGGATCAACGAATGTGACAAAGACTGTGACACTTTTGTAGAGCTCAATGACGACCAGATTGTTACCACTGTTAGCCAGGAAACTGTGAATGAGGACTCGGACGGCGAACACAATTCCCCCATCCGGATTTCACACAACGATGCAAAAAACGCTTTTGACATCGCCCTTCAATACATCGAGCAGAATTCAACTTCAACTCCAATGTACGTTTTGTGGATAAATCTAGTATAACATCTACTAAACAAAAATGTATCACTGACTTTTTTCCAAGTAATTTGTTTTCGTTTTTACTGTAAAAACAATCCACACAATATAATCATTTCTTAGTTTATACATACAGTAGTTTATTTCTTTGTTAAAAATCTTTTTATATACAGTGCTATAAACATTTTTAGTTACAGTATATATATCGATTATACGTTATTAAGTACAGTACAGTACTGTAATTTGTTTGCCGTTTTTCCCTTTAAAACAAACATATTATAGTGTGTGGAGACGTTTTTTGGGTAATATATTGTTTAAAACTGTGTAAAAAACATCTTTTTATATTACTGTATACGTCTTTTAGTTCTTAAATCGTTTAATTTTTTGTAATAAATGTCTTTTTTATATTTTTGCAATAAATATTAGATTTCTCGGATAATCCGACCTTTTTTTCGTTCCGACCATGGTCCCGGTCCCGAAGGTGACGGATTAGAGGGGTTCTACTGTACTTCGAACAACATCAGTTATTTTGCTGCCCAAATCGCAAAAGTCTTCTACTACTTCAAGTGTCTCATTTTCGTATTTAATTCCCTCGGTATAACCTGATTAAATTCGACTACATTCCGTTATCCTTGTTTTGTTTTTGTTTACGTTCACCTCATATTCTCCTTTCAAGACACTGTCCATTCCGTTCTGCTGCTCTTCCAAGTCCTTTGTTGTCTCTGACAGAATTACAATGTCACCGGCAAACCTCAAAGTTTTTTTTTTTCTCCCTGGACTTCAATTCCTGCTCCATATTTTGCTTTTGTTTCCTTTACTGCTTGCTCAATATACATACTGAATAACATCGGGGATAGGTTACAACTCTGCTTCACTCTCATCTCAAGCACTGCTTCCCTTTCCTGTTCCTCAACTCTTATAATTGCCATCTGGTTTTTGTAAAAATTGTAAATAGCCTTTCGTTCCCTGTATTTTGCCCCTGCCACATTTAGAATTTGAAAGAAAGTGTTCCAGTCAATGTTGTCAAAAGTTTTCTGTGAATCTACAAATGCTACGAACATACTTTTGCCTTTCCTTAACCTGTCTTCTGCGAGAGGTCGAAGGGTCAGCACTGCCTCGCGTGTTCCTACATTTCTCCGGAATCCAAACTGATCTTCCCCGAGGTCGGATTCTACCAGTTTTTCCATACTGCTGTAAAGAAGTCGTGTTAGTATTCTGTAACTGTGGCTTATTAAACTGATAGTTCGCTAATTTTCACATCTGTCAGCACATACTTTCTTTGACATTGGAACTGCTATATTCTTCTTGAACTCTGCTGGTATTTCACCTGTCTCACACATCTTGCTCACCATGTGGAAGAGTCTTGTCATGGCTGGGTTTCACAAGACTATCAGAAGCTCTAACGGAATGTTGTCTGCTCCCGGGGCCTTGTTTCGACGTAAGTCTTTCAGTGCTTTGTCAAATTTTTCAGGCAGTATCGTATCTGCATTCTGTTTTTCATCTACGTCCTCTTCCATTCCCAAAATATTGCCCTCAAGTCCATCTTCTTTGTATAGACCCTCTATATGCTCCTTCCAGCTTTCTGCTTTCGCTTCTGTGCTTGGAACTGGTTTCCTATCTGAGCTCTTGATGTTCATACAGTTGGTTTCCCTTTCTCCAAAGGTCTCTTTAATTTTCCTGTAGGCGGCATCTATATGTCCTTAGTGATACGTGCTTCTAAATCCTTACATTTATCCTCTAGCCATTCCTGCTTAGCATTTTGCACTTCGTGTCAGTCTAATATTTTAGACGTTTATATTCCCTTTCGCCTGCTTCATTAGCTGCATCTTTATATTTTCTTCTTTCATCAGTTAAATTCTATTACTCTTCTGTTACCCAAGGATTTCTACTAGCCCTCGTCTTTTTACCTATTTGATCTTCCGCTGTCTTCACTACTTCGTCTCTCAAAGCTATCCATTCTTCTTCTGCTATACTCCTTTCCTCTGTTCTTGTCAATTAACTGATCCCTAGGGCTCCCTCTGAAACTCTCTATAACCTCTGGTTCTTTTAGTTTATCCAGGTCCCACCTCCTTGAATTCCTACCTTTCTTTAGTTTCTTTAGTTTTAATCTACAGTTCATAACAAATAAATTATGGTCAGAGTCGACATCTGCTGCCGAAAATGTCTTACAATTTAAAATCTGGTTCCTAAATCTCTGTCTTACCATTATATAATCAATGTGAAACCTTTCGGCGTCACCAGTTTTCTTCCACGTATACAACATTCTTTCAATACTCTCAAACCAAGTATTAGCGATGATTAAATTATGCTCTGTGCAGAATTTTACTACGCGGCTTCCTCTTCCTTTTCTTTCCCCCCCAGTCCATATTCACCAACTATTTTTCCTTCCCTTCCTTTTCCTACTATCGAATTCCAGTCGCCCATGACTAATAAATTTTCGTCTCCCTAACTATCTGAATAATATTTTAATGTCATTACACATTTCTTCAATCTCTTCAGCATCAGTGGAGCCAGTTGGCATATAAACTTGTACTACTGCGGTGGATGTGGGTTTTGTGTCTGTCTTGGCTACGATAATGGATCCACTATGCTGTTCGCTACAGTCTGGAACCGAGCGACCGCTACGGTCGCAGGTTCGAATCCTGCCTCGGGCATGGATGTGTGTGATGTCCTTAGGTTAGTTAGGTTTAATTAGTTCTAAGTTCTAGGGGACTGATGACCTGAGAAGTTAAGTCGCATTGTGCTCAGAGCCACTATGCTGTTCATAACAACTTATCCTGACTGTTGCTCCTCCAGCCACTGAAAAGGCTGCTGACCCTTTTCAGGAACCACATGTTAATCTGACCTCTCAACACATACCCCTCTGTTGTGTTCGCTGGGTTACAGTACAGCTATTTGTATCGCTGAGCACACAATCCTCCCCACAAACGGCGAAGTCCATGGTTCATGGTGGGAATGTATTCACTGAATATGGATTAATACCAAGAGTGAAACGCGTCTGGAACCTAAATAAATGTTAGGCTGCAACTAGAGAAAGGCGTTTGAATTTATAAAACAGATATTAACGTACATGTTTATGTTCGCCACAAGCCAAGTGCCGCATCCCTCCATCCATCGATCATGGGTACACAATATTAAGAACTCATTGCGGGTCCACTTACTTTTAACAACTTTTAAGGCAGTTTTGTTTTTCTCCAAAAGTGGCATTTTTATGTGTCTTACACCGGGGTCAAGATCTACATCTATATGACTGCTCCGCAATTCACACTTAAGTGCCAGGCACTCTACCTTTCTACTCTCTAACAGCAAGCGGGAGAAAGGAACACTTAAACATTTCCTTGCGAATGCTGATTGCTCTTATTTTATTACGATGATCATTTTTTCTTCGTAGGTTGGCGTCAATGGAATATTTTCGCATTCGAAGGAGAACGTCGGAGATTAAAATTTCGGGAAAAGTACTCTCCCCAATGAAAAACCCCTTTGTTTCACTGATTGCCACCCCAGCTCGCTTATCATGTCCATGACACTCTTCCCTCTTTATCGCGATAATACAAGAGATGCTGCCCTTATTTGAACTTTTTCGATGTTCTCCTGCAATCGAATCTGGTAAGAATACCATACTGCATAGCCGTATACTAGCAAAGGACGGACAAGCATAGGGTAGTTAGTCTCATAACTAGGTAGCAAGTGTTGCTCAATAACGATTAATTTTTTGTTCAGTTGTAAGTAAGACCGAAACGAGAAGTATAACGTCCGGAAAATAAATCTGAATGGTGCGACAGGGCGACCCCTCTTACCCGTGATTACAGCTCGCAACACTTCCAGCGCCAGGCTGTGGTGTAAAGTAGTTTTAGTTACGTCAGACAGAGAGAGAGAGAGAGAGAGAGAGAGAGAGAGAGAGAGAGAGCGCGAGAGTTAATGTGGGGCGGGCGCGCTCGGGCCCATGAATTCGGCAGCAGCCTGGTATGAAGACTCGCGCGCAGCCGTTAATAAGTAACTCTGCCGCAGCATGCATAGTTAACCGTGACGGATGTGCGCCGCCTGTCACCGGCTGCGTGGCGTCAACGCCAGGTGCCACCACCTGTCTGCAGCCGCTCACTGCCAGCTACTCTGATTACACCGCCTGCCAGAGGCCGTCTCCCGTAGTGACAGCAGCATCTGCATCTACACACACACACACACACACACACACACACACACAAGAAATCTACATCTACGTCAATACTCCGCCAGCCACCAGACGGTGTGTGGCGGAGGGTACTTCTGGTACGTTACTGGTACCTGAACGCCATTCTCTGTTCCATTCGCGAATAGCGCGTGGGAAGAATGATTGCCTGAAAGTCTCTTTATGAACTCCAATTTCTCGAATCCTCTGGTTGTGGTGGCACGAGGTAATACACTCTAAGACAAAACGAAAAAGACGCACCACAAGGATTTATCCAAGTGGGACGCAAATGAGTAGATATGATGTACATGTACTGACAGACAAATGATTATTATTTCTGAAAAATTGTATGATTTATTCAAGAGAAAGGGATTCACAAATTGAACAAGCGATTAACGGTTGGTTGGTTGATTTGGGGGGGGGGGGGGGGCTATCAGATTAGGGAAGGGTGGGGAAGTCGGCCATGCAGTTTCAAATGAACCATCCCAGCATTTACCTGATCGATTTAGGGAAATCAAGGAAAACCTAAATCAGGATGGCGGAATGAGTGTCCAGTGTGCTAACTACTGCGTCACCTCTCTCAGTCAAGCTCATAACGCTTGGTCAACCTATGGCCTTTATGCAAGCAATTATTCAGCTTGGCATTGATAGAACTGCTGGATGTTCTCCTGATAGGTATTGTGCCACATTCTGTCCAACTCACGCGTTACATCGTCAAAATCCCTAGCTGACTGGAGAACCCTGCGACCTTGGAGACCAATACAGGGTTCTGCAAGCAGGAGAACAAGCAGTAGAAACTCTCGTCATGTGCGGGCAGGCTTTACCTTGCTGAAATATAAGCCCAAGCTAGCCATTAAAGGCAACAAAACGGGGCATAGAATATCGTCGACGTACTGCTGTGCTGTAAGGCTGCTGTAAGGCTGCCGTGGAGTGGATGACAACTAAACGGGTCTTACTATGAGATATGGCCCCCCCACACCATCACTCCTGGTTGTCGGACAGTATAGCCGGCAACAGTCAGGCTGGCATCCCAGCACTGTCTGGGGCATCTCCAGACAACTCTTCGTTGGTCATCGGGGCTCAGCTCGAAGTGGGACTCGTCCACATCTCCTGCAAATTGAGAACTTTTGGAGCATGGGCAGGAATGTCCTACTATCTCGGGATTTTGACGATCTTATGCACCTGTAGGACAGACTGTGGCACTATAGCCCTCAGGGGGACATCCAACAACTCTATCAATCAATGCCAAGTCCAATGACTGCTTACGAAACGGACGGAGGCGAACCAACGCGTTAATGACTTGCTCAGACCGATTTCCGTCCAATTCGGATAATTCCTTCATGGTGCGCACTTTTCTTCGTCTTTGAGTGTGTGTTTTCCGACTCTTGCCGCAAAGTTCTCTCTCGACATCTCAACAGTAAACCTCTCCGTGATGCACAACGCCTCTTTTGTGACGTCTGCTGCTGGAGTTTGTTGCAGATCTCTGTAACGCGTGCCGACTAACGATACAGCAACGAAACACACTGCTCTTATTTGTATCTTCTCTATCTCTTCTATCAGTCGTACCTGGTAAGTTTCCCAGATTGACGAACAATACTCAAGAATCGGTCGAACAAGCTCCTTATGAACCACATCTCTAGTGGATGAATTACTTTTCCTCAAGATTCTTCCTATGAATCTCAGTCTAGCGTCTGCTTCACTTACTCGTTGTTTTATGTGGCAATTCCCTTCTCAAACGCGGCGAAGGAAAAATGGTTGCCTGTGTGCCTTTGTGCGAGGCACACGAGATGGGCATTGCGGACAGTAGAATCGTTATGCAATGTCAGAATTGCCGATTCTCTAAATTTCTTTAAGAACATTTCGCGGAAACATCTTTTTTCTTCTCCAAGGATTTTATTCTAGGCGCACGGCAAAGCATTTCCATACTGATTGAACTGGACGCTAACGAATGTAACAGCACATCTCTAAATTGCTTTGATCTCTTCATTTAATGAATTTCCTAACACAAGAGCAATACTCAAGAATGAGACTTACAAATGTTCCGTATATGATCTCCTTCTTATGTACATTTCACTTTTCGGGAACTCTTTCAAAAGTATGTTGCTTACCATTCACATGTGACCTTATGTGCCCGTCCCATTTCTTGTCATTTGACAAAGTTGCACCTTGTAATACTTTGGAATCCTAAGCTTTGAATAAGAGTGATGCAGTTATGCTGCGCCTTCTTGTAAGGATTTCCCCAAGTCAGTGAAGGTGGAAAATAGTGGCTTAAGGATTTTGTGTTCTATCCCGTTTCAAGTTTTCGTAACTACATCTTATGTGATGTAATGGGACTGCGGCTGGTCGAACACTCCAAGGAAATAGATAATTTTTTTTAATAATTTTATTTAGCCCCCAGTTTCGGTGCCTCATTGGCTCCATCTTCTGGGCCCTGTACACGAAGCTAGGTAAGTCATCTAGCAGTTCGTATTATTGCAGTCACTATATGACTGAAGTGTGAAGATCCACATCTACCGAGAAGTTTTAGAGGTCTACGGAAATCAGATGGATGTATTGTTCCCTACAATAACACAAACGACTAGGTGACTTACCTAGTTTGGTGTACAGGTACCTGAAGATGGTGCCAATGAGGCACCAAACTGGTAGCTAAATAAGATTACTAAATAAAATTCCGGCTGTTAGTATCTATTTTCTTGAAGTATCCCGTTTCCAGGCAGTCTGGCAATTCTGACAATTGGCGGGATACCTCCAAGTTCCGTCAGGGTCTGAGACACTTGAGTAGGTAGCTTTCTCGTTACAAATTAACGAACCTTTGGACGCAGCAATGGGAGTTTCCCAAGAAAGCCGGGCTTATAAGGCTGCTGAAGGAATGCTGCCAATTTCAAATGCACTACGATATTCGCCAATGATAGGTACAATGAAGGAGAACGGGATTTTTTGAAGCAAGACTGAAAAGTTTCACGAAAGCCTGGTAAGGTGGAGGTAAGCGGCTTCGATTGCTAATTAGAAGGAACTGCAAGCTCAGCTCACTAGTGTCAAGACGGTACCACATGAACTTCAGCACAATGACAACAGTGAGGTGCAGGAGAGCAAAATATTCGAGCAGGAACATAAATTTGGTCGTTCGGTCATTCTGTTTTGCATAGGGTCGTTCTGCGCTTTTCCATTATCGTTCTGTCTGGGACGCTGACCCTAAAAGTCATGCTACTCAAATTCTCATTCTTGTTCGCCGCCTACGTCCTCATGCACCGTCGCTTACAACATCTGGTCTGATAAAATGAAATGGTTAATCCTCCTGTCCCCATTCCCATACCTGACCAGCTCTGATTCGTGCCTATGCTGTCGAACGAGCTCTGGCAAATTTGAATGAACAGTTTGAATGGAAAAGAAATATCAAATAAATGACCGAATGGCATTACCGGTTGGGAGACCCCATTTGATGTTCTTCGGTCGCCTAGTGCAAGTCTTTATTTAACGCCATTTCGAATACGCGTCGATGATGATGTAATGATGATGAGGGCAACACAACACTCAGTCTTTGAGCAGATAAAATCTCCGGTCTGGCCAGGACTCGAACCCAGTTCCTCTGTATGGCAGTAAATCGAGCTGAATATTTCTTTCCATCATTTCGTTCGTTATTGTTCTCGCCTTTCGATCTGGATGGACACCACATGACACCCCTTCAAGTTCATCGTTGAATACTTATCTCTGATTTTTTTAATGGAAATTAATACACCTAATTACTGTTAGACGACATACATGTTGACTGAAACCCATATACCCAGTGATGAGACAAAACATTACGACCGCTGCCACCACGAGATTGAATGCTACCTGGTGGCATTGTGGGCATGAAATACGGCAAGAGCCGGCCGGTGTGGCCGAGCGGTTCTAGGCGCTTCAGTCTGGAACCGCGTGACTGCTACGATCACAGGTTCGAATCCTGCCTCGGGCATGGATGTGTGTGATGTCCTTAGGTTAGTTAGGTTTAAGTAGTTCTAAGTCTAGGGGACTGATGACCTCAGATGTTAAGTCTCATAGTGGTCAGAGCCATTTGAACCCTACGGCAAGAAAAGAATATAAGCAGAGCAGAAACGAATGGGAAATTATTCTACTGGTAATACATGCCGCAACAGGGAAATCCATGGACATAAGTGACTTTTAAAAATGGTAGATTGTTATGACCCGACACCTGTGGACGAGCATCTCGGAAACGGCGGAGCTGATCAGTTCGTGTGCTGCTGTAGTGAGCATCTGCGAAAAGTGGCTGAAGGACGGTGAAATCACAGGTGGGCTAAGTGTTGGGTGACCACTCTTTATCACGGAACGCGGAGGTTGCAGGCGTGCCCACTTTGTAAAACAGAATGGGCGGCGACCTGTGGCAGTTCTGACGACAGAAAAGTGCTGCTGTAGGCACAAGTGCTTTCAGCATCACATATTGCTGAACATGTGTACCACAAGGCCAAAATCATGATACGGTGATTTGAGGAGCGTGAACTCATATTGATACCCTCGGCACCAAATTCTCACGATCTAAAACTGTTGGAATATCTGGATCGCTACTGGGCAAAAGCTCCACGTACACAAACCACAGGCAAATAACTTACGGGGATTCCATGTCCTGTGTGTAGGCATCTGGTGCTACATAGCTATGGAGTCCTTCCAAGGAGTTATTGATTCGTGCCATGCGGAATCGCTTTTGTATTGTGTTGCAACTGTGGATCAGTTTGCTATTAAGCAGATGGCTATAAAGTTTTTGCTTTACTGTGTATTCAGCCAAAGTGACAGCCAAGAAGCATATACTAATACTGTATCCCTATACACAGACTGCAGAAAATCGCATCACCAAGAAGATAATTAATGTACAGTAATGAAATTTTGGGAATACATTCGTCTAGGAAACAAATAATAACCATTGCAAGATCACAGGTTTATGTACGCACGAGATAAGCTATTCTAAGTGTGAAATGCTGGTACATTGGTAACCCGTGTAACTTCCAGAATGTTGCATGAAAGCCAGAAAACTTGCATGCATTGTGTTGTACAAATGCTGGATGTCAGTTTATGTTATGGAGTTCTATGTCTATTGCACTTAGTCGGACAATAAAGGGACGGTTAATGGTGTTTATGGATGAAGCTTGAGTTGTCGTCCGATGATGTCCCATATGCTCGATTGGAGACAGACATGTGTGATCGAGCAGTCCAAGGCAACATGTCGACGCTCTATGCAGCATGTTGGGCTACAACAGCGCTATGTGGGCGAGCGTTATCCTGTTGCAAACCCCCTGGAATGCGTTCATGAATGGCAGTTCAACTCACCAAACTGATGCACAGGTTTGTTGCCAGGGTGCTTGGAGCAATCGCTAGAGTGCTCCTGCTGTCATACAATATCACACCTCAGATTGTAAATGTGGGTGTAGGTCCAGTTTGTGTAGCACACAGAAAGGTTGGATACAGGCCCTCCTCTGGCCTCCTTCTAACAAACACATAGCCATCATTGGCACCAAAGCAGAACCGGCTTTCATTAGACAACTCAACAGAACTCCACCCTGCCCTCCAGTGAGCTTTCGCTTGACACCACTGAAGTCGCAAAAAAGCGATGGTTTGGCATCAGTGGAATGCGCGCTACAGGGCGTTTGGCTTGGAATTGTCTTTGAAGAAACAGATTTGTAACACTTAGTTGTGTGCTAACAGCTACTCAAATTACTGCTGCATATGCAGTACGATGCCCCAGAGCCGTACGCCGAACGCAATGGTCTTCCCTCTCTGTAGTGCCACGTGTCCGTCCGGAGCTGGGTCTTCAAGCCAACAAGCATTCTCGTGACCACCGCTGACGGCACTCAAACACAGTGGCTACATTCTTGCCAAGTGTTGTTGCAGTATCACCGAAGGAACATCCAGCTTCTCATAGCCCTACTACACGACCTCTTTCACTCTTAGTGAGGTGTTAATGGCATGATTGTCGCCTTAAAGGAATTCTTGAGTAACATCAACCATTACGTCCAATCTCAAAGGCAACTAACGCTCACACCACGTCCAGTCTCAAAGGTAACTAAGGATCACGACCGTTTCCGCATGTATTTAAAGCAAATCTGATTTACATTCTCATATGATACAAATAAGGTCTTTGGAAAAGTTATTAATTGGTTTTCTACGAATGGGCTTGCTCTGAACTTTGAAAAAACACAGTACATCCAATTTTCTGCTGCAAAAAGTATAATTCCTTCAATATACATAACACATCAAAAGAAGTCAGTAGCCAGGGTAGAGAATACTAAGTTTTTGGGTGTACATATAGATGAGAATCTTAATTGGAAAATTCATATTTTGGATCTCCTAAAGCGACTAGGTTCAGCAACTTTTGCAATCAGAATAATTGCCAATTTTGAGGATGTAGAAATTAATAAGCTAACATACTTGGCATACTTCCCCTCTCTGATGCCATATGGAATAATATTCTGGGGCAACTCAACACTTCGGCAAAAGGTATTCACTGCTCAAAAGAAAGTAGTTAGAATAATGTGTGGGGTTCATAGTCGCACATCTTGTTGGCATTTGTTTAAACGTTTAGGAATTCTTACAACTGCTTCACAGTACATTTACTCAGTAATGAAATTTTTTCTCAACAACATGGACCAGTTTAAAATCAACAGCGACATTCATGATTACAATACCAGAAAAAAGAAAGACCTACACTATCCTTTACTTAACCTGTCTTTGGCACAGAAAGGGGTAAAATATGCTGCTATAAAACTTTTTGATAAATTACCAGATGAAATAAAATGTCTGACAGACAGCAGTAATAGTTTCAAAAGCAAATTGAAATTATACCTCCTTGACAACTCCTTCTATACCATAGATGAATTCTTGAATAAGAGTAAATAAATCTAGAGATATAATATATGCATTTTCTGCCATTTAAGGGAATGGGATAGATAATAGAAATATTTAGGTATAACACTATAATGTAAACAAAAAAAATTGTGTCCTGTGTGCATTTTTGTGCATTTCACACGTTCCACATCGTAACGGGTTTTCCGTGCTATTGATCAATGGAACACGTAACTAACTAAAGTTGTGGCGTTACTAGCGCCACTCTTATACGAATGGCGCGAAATTTGAATATACATCATCTTTAAGATACAGCAACACTCCTACCAGCTTCCGTTTATGTCACACAACTTCTTATTGTTGCGATTTTCTTTCCGTCAGTGTATTACAGAACATTTATTGGAAGATGCCATTTATTGACCCGATGGAAATTCTCTCCTAGTCATAATCAAAGACATCTTGTATATACGAGTAGAGCAGTTGGTTGAGTAGCGCGTTGCTAGTAAGTTGCCATGAAATTGCTGGACCACGTGAGTCAGAGTGGCCGTTGGGCAGCATAGCCAGGCTAGTGCAGTCAGCTGTGAATCTGCGTGGGGAACCACTCAGCTAGTTACAGCCGCCTTTCGACTAGAAAATCCCAAGGTGGAGGGGGAAAATATGGCGCATCGTGCTTCAGGAAATGAAGCAACATATCGCAGGAACTGACTAGGTTATTTATTTGCTTTTTCTTGCAGACCTGCTCTGTCACTGTATTTCACAGGTCGAGCTTTGATGTTTGTTTTTGAAGTTGTTATATATATGTTGATTGGTTACATAGTTATGTTTCAGCATAAAAATAGGAATAATAATATTAATAGTGATATAACAAAAGTAATAAAAAGAATGATAATATTGGTAATAGTAAAGGTTATATTGCGTATCAGTACCAACATTGGTACACTTATATGCAATTATGAATACAAGGTGATTCTTACTAACGTTTAACACCCCAAACATAGTTTGATGCTGAGGGAAGTAATTTACTATGAGAAACATGGGACCGCAAATGTCGGGAAATGTCGGATGACATATTAAACATGATATGTCACGTCCAAAATACGAAGCGTACTCGTATTTTGAAGCGTTTTCATGAAGGGACAATGAGCGATGCAATACATGCACTCAAGCAAATGGTGCAAATTTCGGTCACCTTCTGTAAATGTGATGTGCTGTAAACCTAACGTTACAAAATTATTGTCTTCGCTGTAATCAAGAAAAAGCTGTTATTTTGTGTTTCTTTCCTTTTACCTCTTAAGAAGCTTATACTCATTTGCTTACGATGCAATACGGTAGGTTTTTGCTGTGATGTACTTTGCAGTATACCAGCGGAGACCGCAAGACTGGTAAATAAAATACTAGGTCAAAGTAAACATATAACTGTCTCAGGCAATGAAAAAAATACTGCCTGCCAGACGCAAGACTCGAATCCTGAGCCTCATACGCTGAAGTAGCGCAAGTGGGCCCGGAGCCACGCCGACGTAAACACTTGACTTCGGTTCTAAACGTTAATTTGAATCATCCTGTATATGACTATGTCAAAACTGAACCTTAACTTAATGACTGAAAACCCTAAAAACTACTTGCAGACATGCTATGAAAAATTTAAACGCAACGTCGAACAAGCTTTTAGTAAGACGAGCTCACTAAATTATCATGTCTATAAAGTCATTTAGGTTTGAACATTTACATTAAACATTGTAAGATTAACAACAAATAGTATAAACAAGCAGTATTTGGGTTTGACACAGTTACATAGGTCGTAATGACAACTAGCGAATTATAGTATTTCTGTTATTGTTATACAAATACACGAATAGTTAGAAAATTTTTTCATTTGTTGGGGCATGAACATTTATTATTGTATAGGTTTTATTCATTGTTTTAAAGCTTAGAGTCGCAATTCTTGGTGATAATGCTTGGAAATCCGTTACTGAATCTATTATTTTTATGTTTACTAAAAACCCTGTTCCAAACTGGGGACATTATTTCATTGCCCTCGGTCCTGGTTTCTCATTATAAATTCTGTATCCTTGTGATTCGAATGGGTCCTCTGTGGTGTTTCTCATTTCTTGGATCCCTGTTATTAAAATTTTTTGTTTATTTAGTTCATCTGTGAGCTCCTTGAGTTTTTCGGTCTGATGTAGTGAGTTTATGTTGTGATTTGCTATATAATTTATCCGCTCATGTTTAATCTTCTTTTTGTGTTTTAGTGTGCATTTTGATGGTTGCAAACGCTCCGATTCGTTGCTGTCTTCTAGTTGACTACCCACCGAATCCGATGTAGCCTTTTCCTGCCTTTTTGAGCAGGACGGTGGAATTTTTTTCCTAAAAGACCTTCCCATTTTTGACTTTCAATGGTTGTCAACCTTAGTTGGAGCAAGCTCCGATTTACAACTACGGTTGTTAACCGCAGTGGGTGTGTTTGGTCCGCGAGAGCTATTTGATTTCGCTCAAGTCCACCGGTAAACCGCTGAGGACTTCCCTGTCCGCCACCTGGGACGCGCCACGTAGGGGTATCACCTCTCCTCCTACTATGACAGCATAGGTGAATAAAACCTATACAATAATAAATGCTCGTGCCCCAACAAATGAAAAAAATTGTCTAACAAAAACAAAGGAAGAGGTAGATAAATTTTGGGACCTTCTAGAACAAACTGTGAACGGAGTAAATAAAAAGAATGTAAAAATCTTATTGGGAGATTTCAATGCTCAGTTGGGAAAAGAAAGGAAGCATAAAGATATAATTGAAAAATGGAGTCCACATAAATTACGAACAAAAACGGTCAAAGACTTGTAGAACTCTGCAGAGAACACAACCTTATAACTAAATCAACATACTTTAAAAGGAAGCCAAGTAAAATTTAAACATGGAAACATCCAGACTGGAAGAAGGGGGAGTGGCAGCTAGACCATGTCTGTATGGACAAAAATTTTCAAAAGGAGATCCACAATGTTAAAGTACTGAGAGGAGTAGACACAGGATCAGACCATTACATAGTTAAAATTAAAATCCAATTCACTCCGTTAAAGAAGAGAACCGGAAAAACTAATAAAATAAAAAGGGGGTTTGACCCACATCAGCTAATTAAAAATAATAAATACCAAGAAATAACACAAACCATCAAAGTAACAGATGATCTAGAACAAGTAGTGCCTAATCTTAAAAAAGAAGCAGAGAATCTAGCTCCTTGAACCCACGACGGAAACATGCATGGTGGACATGAGAATGTGACAAAATCCATGAAGATAGACACCAAGCATGGTTAAAGTTTCAAACACTTAAAACTGAAGAAAATGCCATCAGCCTAAAAAAAAAGAAAAAAATTCGCACAAAATTATAGAAGAATCAAGAGAGGATTCCATAAAGATATTATAAACTCTATACAAGGTAATTATCATAAAACCAACTCCAGGAACTACTATAAAATCTTTGGGAAACAACTACAACAGTATGAGGCCCCCACACTAATACTGAAAGATGAAGATGGAAGAATGACACACAGTAACAAGGAAAATGCAGAAATCATGGCAAAAGCATTTAACGAACTTCTGAATTGCGAGGAACCCAAAGAACCCTTACAAATCAACATAAATACCCCAATAAAAACCAAACCTAACGAACTAGACCCTCCAACTTTCCAATAAGTAGAAAAAATTCTTAAAGAACAAAAAAATAATAAGGCATGTGGAGAAGATCAGGTTTTTGTTGAAATGTGGAAATACGCAAGTAACACAGTCAAGACCTTCTTACACATGGCTCTAACAAAAATTGGGATAACAGAACGATTCCCCAAACATTGGACCACAGCTATCATCCACCCACTACACAAAAAGGGAGATAAGGGCAACCCAGACAACTACAGAGGAATATCTCTCCTAGAATGCACATACAAAATTCTATCCAAGATCCTATATGAAAGAATCAAGGAGCAATTAGAACAGGAGTTAGGGGAATATCAGGGAGGTTTCAGACCATGGAGAAGCTGTGCAGAGCAGATAATTAGTTTAAAATTGATTATGACATACTACAAGAAACGGAACAAACCTCTGGCAATAAAATTTGTAGATTTTAAGAAGGCATATGACTGTCTCCACAGACCTTCAGTATTAAAAATTTTAAGAAATCTAGGACTCCATCCAAAACCAATTAAAATAATACAACTCACTCTAACCAACACAAAACCAAAAGTGAAGTTTAGAGGAGAAATTTCGGAACCATTCCTCATAAAAACAAGCTTAAGACAAGGTGACTGCCTATCACCATTACTGTTCAACTGTGCACTGGAATACATAATGAGAGAATGGTACAAGGACAATCCAAAGATGACAAGAATTGGAAGTACAAAAGATGATACTAGCTTAAACTGCTTGGGATTCGCTGATGATCTTTCTCCCCTAGCCAACACCGTTCAAGAAGCCAGGCAACAAGTAAATCACTACAAGAAATAGCAGAGAAAGTAGGCCTTATATCATCATTTGAAAAAACGGAGATTATGCTAACTGTTCCACCACTTGCAAACAAAATTACAATAGGAGAACAGGAAATCAAAATTGTTGATAAATTTAAATATTTAGGCGAAATAATAACATACAATCTAAATGAGAAGCCATCATGGCAGAATAGAACAAAAAAACTGAACTACACAAATTACGTTACCAAAACTACATACAACAAAAAAAGCCTATCTATAGATGCAAAATTAAAACACTATAAAACAGTTACACAACCAGAAATAACGTATGCAGCTGAAACTATCTTCAAAACAACTAATACAGCATAAACTGACAGAATACTAAAAATAGAAAGAAGAATAATTCGGACATGTATAAATAAACAGTATAAAATAAATGAACATTGGAGAACAGCATCAAATGAAACAGTATATAAGAAAATAGAACCAGTCATGAGCACGATCTGGAAGAAATGCATCTCATTCGTTGGACATCTGATGAGAACTCCAGAAAACAGAATTAGTAAAAAAATAATACAAAAATTGTGGAATAGCAAGAGCGACGTTAAATGGATCACAGAAGTTAAGGAAGATATAAATAACTCCTAATTATAGTAGATGACCTCAAAAATAATACAGAGAATACCAGAATATTGCAAGACCCGCAAACTAGACTACAAATGAAAATCAATAAAAGGAGTACGGGAAGAGTGGTCTCAGATGAAGAAAGAAAGAAAATATCTGAAAGAATGAAGAAATATTGGCCAGACAGATGAGCAAAACATCTTTCATATAAGAATAGACTCTAATAATTATATTACCTAAATATCATATTAAGTTATTGTTGAGCCAAATTGTATCGCTGTGTAACAACTTGTTTACAACTTTGTATTTTAGACTAGAGTGGTCAAATGATGGCCATAAAATAAATAATAATAACAAATAAACACGAATAGTTACAAATTATTTATTGAATTATTCGTATAATGACAAAACAATTATTTCTCCCGGCGCCAACAAAATATTTCCATATACGGGGGAGAACGCTGGTGATTGAAAATTCATGAGAAGATCCTGCCGAAACGGAAAAGCCTTTGTTTTAATGAAATCCACCCCAAATCCTTTATCGTGTCCGTGATACTCTCTCTCCTATTTCTCGATAGTAGAAAATGCACTGCGCTTCTTTGAGCTTTCTTGATCTACTAAATACTATCTGGTAAGGACCCCACACCGCGCAGCAGTACTCCAAAAGAGGACGGACAAGCGTAGTGTAGGCAGTCTCTTTAGTAGATCTGTTGCATCTTCTAAGTATTCTGCCAATAAAACGCAGTCTTTGGTTCGCCTTCCCCACGACATTATCTATGTGTTCTTTTCAGTTTAGGCTGTTATTGTAAATCCTAGGCATTTAGTTGAATTTACGGCCTTTAGATTTAATTGATTCAGCGTGTAACCGAAGTTTAACGGATTCCTTTTAGCGCTCATGTAGATGACCTCACACTTTTCATTAATTAGTTAGTTTCATGTTCCATGGGTCATTATCCACGATAAATCGTCATAATGGGGAACGAGTCATTTTACATTCATATGCAAATTAATTTGTACATATGTTTGTATTCTAAACGTCACTATAATTATTTTTTGTCTCCAAATGAAAACATGGTATACAGATTGAGTTATCAATTCCTACCCACCAAATTTTACACATTACAAACATAGAAATTCTTTTACGGAATAAGAGGTCTCAAGGAGAAGAGTTTCCAATTTATTTTGAAATTTTACCTTGCTGTCTTTTTATATCACTAGGTAAGTGGTCAAAATTTTTTGTTGTAGCGTTGTGCATCCCTTTCTGAGCTAAAGACAACATTGACGTTGAGTAATGAATGTCATTTTTTCTTCTAGTATTGTAATTATGTACCTCATTGTACCTTTTGAACTGTAGTGGATTACTTACAACAAACTTCATGAGGGAATAAATGTACTATGAAGCAGTAGTCAGAATGCCCAACTCTACAGATGTCTACAAGATGATCACGGGTGAGCACCACAAATTTTTTACAGCACGTTTTTGGAAAATGAAGACCTTCTTTCTTAAAGATGAGTTACCCCATAAGATTATTCAATATGACATTATGGAATGAAAATAAGCAAAATGTGTCAACGTACTGATTTCTCTCCCTCCAAAATTTGCTATGATTCTAAGTGCAAATGTGGCTGAACTAAGTTGTTTTAGGAGTTCCAAAATGTCTTTCTTCCAATTTAAATTCTCGTCAAAATGGGCACCTAAGGATTTTGAAGTTTCCACCCAATGCATTATTTCATCACCATATGTTACACTGATCACTGGTGCAGTGCCCCCTAGAGGTGCATAACTAAACATGATGTGTCTTTGCGAAATGAAAATGATCGCTCGACTGCCAATTTTCGCACCATTCAGATACCTTATTTAAATCTGTTTTGCAATTCGTTTGGAACTCCTGAAGACTTTACTAGACGAAGAACGCCAGCAACATCTGCAGACAACTTAAGACGGCTTCTCTGAATGTCTCCTAAATCGTTTATATAGATAAGGAACAGTAAAGATCCTAAAACTACCTCTGGGACCACCACGAATCACTTCCGTTTTACTCGGTAACTTACCGTCAATAACTATTTTTCTGACAGGAAATCACGAATCCAGTCTAACAACTGAGGCAATATTCCATAAGCATGCAATTTGATTTCAAGTCGCTTGAGAGGTACTGCGTCAAAAGCATTCTGGAAATCTATAAATAGGGAATCAATTTGAAATTCCTTGGCCACAGCACTCAACACATCGTGTCAGTAAAGAGCAGGTTGTGTTGTACAAGAACGATGTTTTCTAAATCCGGGATGACTATGTGTCAAGAGGCAGTTCTCTTAGAGGTAATTCATAATGCTCGAACACAATATATGTTCCAAAATCTTGCTGTACATCGACTTAGCTGATTATACCTACTCCCTTTCTTAAATATTGGTGCAACCTGTGCAGCTTTCTAGCCTTTGGGTACGGATCTTTCGTCGAGCGAGCGGTTGTATGTCTCTGATAACACCTAACAGGTGTACCAAGTGGATCGAAAGTCTTGCTTTTATTAAGTGATTTAAGTTGCTTCACTACTCCGAGAATATTTATTTCTAAGTTAGTCATGTCAGCAGCTGGTGTTGAGTCTAACTCGGGAATATTTACTTCGTCTTCCTTGATGAAGGAATTCCGGAAGGTTGTGTTTAATAATTCTTCTTTAGCAGCACTGTCCTTGATAGTATTTCCATTGCTATCGCGCAGAGAAGGATTTGATTGTGTCTTGCCACTAGCACACTTTACATACGACCAGCATCTCTTTGAAATTGCTGCCAAGTTTCGAGACAAAGTTTGGTCGTGGAAACTATTACAGCCTCTCGTATTGAAGTCCGCATTACATTCCGAACTTGTGTAAAAATCGCCAGCTTGGGGATTTTGCGTTCGTTTAAATTTGGCATGCTTTTTTCGTTGTTTCTGCAACAGTATTCTAACCTGTTTCGTGTACCATGTTGGATCAGCTCCGCCGTTTGTTAATTTATTTGGTATAAATATAACTGCTGTCGATATTATTTTTTTGAATTCAAGCCACATCTGGTCTACACTTATATTGTTCATTTTGAAGGAGTCAAGTGAAGAGGCATATTTTTCGTTTATTTTTGGACGACTTGGGAGTTACGGTATTCAGTCTTCCTACGACAACCTTGTGTTCACTAATCCCCGCATCCCTTTTGATGTTCGTTACTAGCTCAGAATTATTAGCTGCTAAGAGATCAAGTGTGTTTTCTCAACAGTTTACTATTCGAATGGGATCATGAACTAACAGCTCGAAAAAATTTTCAGAGAATACGTTTAGCACAATTTGGGACGTTTCATGTGTACCTCCGGATTTAAACGTGCATTTTCGCCAACTTAGCGAAGATAAATTGAAGTCACCACCAACTACAATTTCAAACACCTACCCGCCTCATAGAAACCTGACTCAAGTTTTCTTTGAACCTTCCAGAAAGTGTATCATCTGAGTTGGGAGGTCGGTAAAAGGATCCAGTTATTTCATTTTGGTTGCCAAGAATGATCTCTACCCAAGCTAACTCACAGGAACTATCTACTTCAATTTCGCTAGAAGATAAACTACTCCAACAACACCGTCAACTGCATTTAGCCTGTCCTTTCTGAACACTGTTAGGTCCTTCGTAAAATTTCGGTTGAACTTATCTCAGGCTTTAGCCAGCTTTCGGTGCCTATAACGATCTGAGCATCAGTGTTTTCTATTAGTGCTGGGAGCTCTGGTATTTCCCCAACACAGCTGTGACAATTTAAATGTGTTATGCCGATGACTCCTAGCTCTACTTTCTTCCTGTGTTCGACCTGTACTCCTTCACACTGAAGTCATTTTTGTGTTTCCCCGAGACTTAACATAAAAAGGCGACTAGTCCACGCCACACAGCCTCCGTTAGTAGCCTCCTGCTTGTGGTAGACTCCTGACGCACTTTGAGGAATCTGAATCCTTACGTCTCTATGGCGCAAGTCGAGGAATCTGCCTCCTACGCGGTCGCAGAAACGTCTGAGCCTCTCATTGAGACTCTCGACTCGGCTCTGTCCCACAGGTCCGCAATCGGTCCTGTCAACTACGCTGGAAATGGTCAGATTTGCTTTCGTCTGGCAGCCTTTACCAATTAAGATAGCCGCTCGCAACCAGAGAGAATGTCTTCTGATCCAAAGCGACATATTCTTTGGTACCTACGTCAGGCACCACCTGCAGTTGGCTGCACCCTGTGCTCTTCATGGCATCCAGAAGGACCTGTTACACATCTGGAATGACTCCACACAGTAAGTGCACGGAGTGCACACTGGCTTTCTTCCCCTCCTTGGCGCCTAATATGCAGCTCTCAACTACCAATAATCCACCTCTGTGTGGATCTTGCAGGCTGAGACGTTTCCTCTGAAACAGGACATGTGACTGCATCTGGCTGAGGGATGCAGTCAGCCATAGATAACACCTGGAACCTGTTTATCAGACTAACCAGGGAGGTCTTACATTCAGTCCCCTAGGAAGTCTTTAGCAACATGCTATACCCCAAGGTGACCTTCGACTCAATCATGTGTGAGGCGTCGATCTCAATGTGAGCAGTAACTGGGCTGACCACTAGTGCGAATCGATTGGCGGACTCGTGGGTTGTCTTGACACCTATTGGATCCCCATTCACAACAGTGATGCCTGTCCACAGCAGTCTCGAGGTGTGTAAGCAAAGCCAACACAGCCTGGAGCTGAGAGCAAAGTGCCATCAATTCAGCTCCCATCTGCACACAGCAGTCACAGTCCCTATCCATAATAAACACAGTGGAAAACGACGCTACCTAGAGAAACAAACGACTATCGACATGCGCTGCAGATCTCTACAGTAGACGCTGACGAAAACACAATAACTGTGTCTCGTGAATTAGATTCACACGCAGAGATTCAAAAACAACCAGGAGCGAATTATTTTGTCTAACCTGCATACTCTGGTAAAGAACTCGCAGAATGTCACAAAATCGGTTACTTTTCTGTTGCTGGTATGGCTCTGTCGCCAGCTGCTGCCTCTGTAGCCATCGTTAGTTGCGAAAGCATTGGCGGCGCAGGTTTTTGTGAACGAACAGACCCCTGCATTATGCCACTTAAATGTTCGATAGGATACATGTCAGGCGATCTGGATGGCCAAACCATTCGCTCGAATTGTTCAGAATGTTCTTCGAACCAATCGCAAACAGTTGTGGCCCAGTGACATGGCCCATTGTCGTCCATAAGAATTCCATCTTTGTTTGCTGTAAATGGTCTGCAGGTAGCCAAACATTTCCAAGGATCGGATTAGTTGGACCAGAGAACCCAGTCCATTCCATGTAAACACAGACCACACCATTATGGAACCACGACCAGCTTCCACAGTGCGTTGTTGTCAGCTTGGGTCCATGGCTTCGTTGAGTCTGCACAACACTCATACTGTACCATTAGCTCTTACTGGCTGAAATCGGCACTCATCTGACCAGGCCACGGTTTTCTTGGGCCCCAACCGATTTGGTGACGACTCCAGGAGAGGCGCTGCAGGAGATGTAGTGCCATTAGCAAAGGCACTCGCGTCGGTCGTCTGCTACGTCAGTGGCAAATTTCGATGTACTGTCTTAACGGGTACGATCGTCGTATGTCCCACGCTGTTAGCACTGACTACTCTACGCAAACTCCGCTGCTTTCGTCGTTAATTGAAGGTCGTCGGCTTGTACGTTGTCCTTGATGAAAGTTAATGTCTGAAATTTTATATTCTCGGCATACTCTTAACATATGGATCTCAGAATACTGAATTCCTTAACTATTTCCGATGAGAACGTCCCATACGTCTAGCTCCAACCATCATTCCGCGTTCAAATTCCGTCAGTTCCCGTCGCGCGGCCGTAATCACGTCGGACACCTTTTCACATGAATTATCTGAGTACAAATGGCAGCGCACCAAAGCACTTGCATTTCGTACCTTATATACTGATATTACCGCCTTCTTTTGATGTGCATATCGCTATCGTATGATCTTTGTCACTTCAGTGTATTTAAAATTCTCATTTTAATAATGCAGGACTGCAGTGATATGGTGGATAATGTTGTCAAGTTGTGGTGTATAACACTGAATAAAGCCAGTTAATTTTGTTGTGTTTGAAACTGAGTTAATGTGGTGTGAGGAGAGAGCGCTAGGATGGTGGGCAGCGAGCGTGAGAAGAGTGTACCGAGTTGGCGGCCGTTCAGTGCCGCACGTGGAAACTTGCTGGCCTTCCAGACCGAGTCGCGGCTGTGTGGTGTTAGTTGGTCGCCTTATGCTCGAGGACGGACACTTCTGCACGACTCGGCGGGGATTGCTAACTCAGCCGCAAACTTAAAGCCGTAACGCGGGATATTGACTGAGTGTTTCCGGCCACAACAGCTCGCTGTATTATATTGCTGCTCGCGGCCATCTTCGGCAGTCCTGACCGTTTGATGTCAATTAGCAATTAAGCACGCCAGTTACCTGTTTCGCATTAGGTTGTCTCTTTGGTGATCCGGTACTGGCTCAATCTCCCAGTGTTAATGCTAAGTCACTTTGGTAAAGTTTGAGTTCCAAGTTGTTATCGATTATCAACCCCTGGTCTGTACCATGTCTTACTTAAGGTGAGTATTTTATATTATAGGCTAGCCTAGTTTTAGTTGAGCTGTGATTAGGAATTTGTTTTAATCACTGAGCCATATGGTTGTTTTCCCTCACGAGTTTTAGTTTTTTTTCTGTCTGAATGATACTTGTGCATATTTATCGTTATTCTCAGAGATAGTATTGATTTATTTATTTATAAGCACGCAGTACAAAACAGTCTTAGTTGCGGAGATCTATACATACACATACTGTATGAATATATTTGCAGGCTGCTTTATTGGTAGCAATTTCTTGTAGGGTATCCTTTATGTATATGCAGGTTATGGTATGTCAGTTGTTTATGGATTCAACTGTGCTGTAAATCATCGTTATCATCCACATAGAAACTGGTGGTGTGTGTATGTGTAGAGTTCAACTGATTTGGTTTGTGACTGTTCTGGTTCGGCGCCTTTGTGGGGGTCCTAGTTGGGCTGTCCATTGTCCCAAGCTGGCAGGTCCGTCATGTGATTGTGGTCCTGTGGCTATACCGGACAGTGCAGCCCTCGTCTACGCTGGTTGGCCGTTGAATGAACACTTGTAGGCGCAACTTTAAGAGCAGCCTTATTCAGTTACTTTAGTCACTTGTATTGCTTTCTTATTGTAATGTTAATGATTTTCTTGAGTATTAACTCCTGTAGCTACTTTAATTTTGTTGTTTTATGTTCGGCGTGTGGGGTGGAGAGTTAATAATAATGATGCTCATCAGTCATAAGTAATATGAGGAAATATTAGGATATTGTTCACTATCTTTTACTAGAGCCTGGAAACTATTTCTGTGGTCAGCCAGAAAGCGATGTAGAACATAATGACCATAGTTTCCATTCTGCAAATCCACATTCTTGTCCAGCCTACTAAAGGAAACGTTTCTATTCTCTATCTGCTCAGCGGGATCAAGACTATAATTATAAATGATTTTGAGTTCCAATTGACAGATATATTTCATAAAGTTTCACACAAACATTGCTTCATTCATTATGTTAATACTAATAATAACTCTATCTATCCTAAACAGCACTACGAGCAGTTCAGAGGCGACCTCTACGGTAAGTTCCTATTAAATTGTCTTTCGCCCTGTCTTCTGACAAAATAATTGCTCCCCACAGAAGTGGAAAATAATTGTCACCACTTGCCATGCAGGTTTGTTAATGTTATGAGCGGCACACTAACAGTTACTTCTGCGAAATCTAAGCGATCCAGGACGGTGTACAGTCCTCGAGATTTCACTTCCTATTTTGCAATGAAAATATGAGGTTAGTTGCGGTCTGACTGTGACGTCATCCGAAGTATTGCGTACTCCGGCGTTTGACTGACGCGGATCGTAGGGTGGCTGGCTGCAAAGTGAAGAACAGTCTTGCCTCTCGGGCTGTATTTATATACAGGCGAAGCGGACGGCCAAGAGAACATCTGTTGTTATCAGCTCTATGCCAATAGTTGCAGCCTCTAAACGGCCGCTATCTCAGAACTATAATATGTTATAACACTGTTGTGTATTAATTTTTAATTTTCTTAATTTTTATATGAATGTACCGTATAGAATTTTTAGAACAGAATTGACAGCACAACATGTCCTCTGAACTGCAGCTTTAAGACACCTTGAATTTGTTATTTACATCCAGGCCTTGAAACCTGTCATTGCTCTATTTAATAGGTTTCATCACGTGCTGTAACCAAAACTTTGTAGCATTAATATAACAGATACTTTATGTACTACAAATAAGGACATTTTAGTTCCCAATTTAGTTTTCTGCAAATTACTCGAGAACTAGAGGTAGCTCAATAGGCTTACATAATTAATGTTTTTATACTAAACTGACGGTTCACACAATTTTTCATATTTCTAAGTCTAATATTTAGCACCTTCAATTTTTCTTAAAAATGTGGATTCTGACCAAAATATTGCTTTAACCACGTTGAGACTCGTACCAGTTAATTTTGACATATATTTGCACATCATGACCCATTTTTGAGATCGTAGCTTTATTGTTTAACGTCACTTATTTTTTCATAAAACTATGCATTTAGGGAAAAATAATAATGTGATCAATCCGACCCGCCAGGTTAGCCGGGAGTGTTAATGCACTGCTTCCTGGACTGGTTGGTGCACCGGCCCCAGATCGAATCTGCCTGGAGGATTAACGACGAGGGCCGGTGTGCTGGACACGGAAAGTACGGAGCGACAGGAAGATTTGGATAAAAATCGGGAGTGTTCCCTGGAGACCCCACTCATACAATGTGTCAAGGATATAATGTCGCCAAGTAGTGTCGTATGCTTTACATAAGTAAAAAAAGATGGCAATCAGCTGTTGCCGTCTGGAAAAGGCTGTTCAGATGGAGGACTCGATGGACACAAGATTATCAGTGGTAGAGCGACCCTGGCGGAAGCCGCCCTGACATGGAGCCAGCAAGCCACGTAACTCCAGGACCCAACCCAACCGCCGACATACCATACGTTCCAGCAGCTTACAAAGAACGTTGGTGAGGCTGATGGGTCGATAGATTCCTCATCTAGCGTGTTTTTACCGGGTTTGAGCACCGGAATGATGGTGCTCTCCCGCCACTGTGATGGAAAGACGCCATCGCACCAGATCCGGTTGAATATTACGAGAAGATATCGCTTATATTCAGATGGGATCAGTTTAATCATGTGGCTGTGGATAGGATCAGACCCAGGAGCTGTGTCGGGGCAATGTGCAAGGGCACTGTGGAGCTCCCACTCTGTAAATGGGACGTTATAGGATTTACTGAAGCGTAGTGAATGAGAGGAAGTTCCCTTCCAGCCACTGTTTGAGTGTGAAAAAGGCTGGGGGGTTATTCTCCGACGCAGAGACTCGAGCAAAGTGCTCGGCAATCGCGTTTGCGTCGGTACATAACTAGCCATTTACGGTAACACCAGGGACAGCTGTTGGGGCCTGGTACCCGAAAAGACGTTTGATCTTTGCCCAGACTTGGGAAGGTGACGTGTGGCACCCAATGGTGGAGACGTATTTCTCCCAACACTCCTTCTTCCGTTGTTTGATAAGGCAGCGAACACGGGCACGGAGCCGTTTAAAGGCTATGAGGTGCTCAAGGGACGGTGCCGCTTATGCCGCTGTAGAACTCGCCGACGCTCCTTAATTGCTTCAGCGACTTCCGGCGACCACCAAGGGACTGCCTTACGCCTCGGGCATTCTAAAGAGCGAGGGATCGCGTTTTCTGCTGCAGAAACAATTGTGCTAGTCATCTGCTCAACTATCACATCGATGTCACCGTGTGGGGGAATGAGACGCCCGCTAAACCCGCTGGGCTGACCAGGTAATAGGATTTTGGAAAGGGCCAAAGGTTGAGGTCAATTTCTGATTCTAATTGTCATTTATTGTAATTTAGCAACTCTTTCATGGCTGAAGGGCTCCAACAATAAATCTCAACAAGATAAAAATCCAATTAAGATAGCAATAAAATAATTCAAAAAACAACATACGCTAAGTGCAATACAAATGGCTAAGGGCCACAAATTCCAAAATTTTAGAATATATTACCATAGACCCTTAAAGGGAGAAGGCCAACAAGAAATCTTAAAAAAATCAAAAATTCAATTAAGATAGCAATAAAATAATTTAAAAGCCAAAAGGCAACATACGCAAGGCGCAACACAAATGGCTGAGGGCCACAATTAAATTTCAAAACTTCAGAATATATTACCATAGACCTTTAAAGGCAGAAGGCCAGCATGTTTAACAACAAGATATCTTAAAGTTAACAAGATAAAAATTCAATTAAGATAGCAATAAAATAATTTTAAAAAAGAAACATATGCAAGGTGCAATACCAATGGCTGAGGGCCACAATTAAACTTCAAATTTTCAAAATATATTACCATAATCTTTAAAGGCAGAAGGCCGCAGTGCTTAAGCTTGAAATATAAATTTAAAAATTAATTCTGCAAAATTTTAAGAAACAAACAATAACCATAAGCCTAAAATTTAAAATAGCTGCCGGTGGCACTCAGAAGGCCTCCAGGGAGGTCGGTCTGCCCTCTTTCACTTAGGTGAGACAGGTGGTGAGCCCAACATTACTTAATCCGTCAGAACCCAACCGGGGCGCAGCCACGGACAGACTGACACAACTAATAGCTTACCACCAATCGGTACATGAGAATTCGAACACCAAATCTCCCCAACAGCGAACCACCGAAACGAACCACCACAACATGAATGAACGTGGCTACTCAACCTTGATGTCCTGGGTCGGTGAACCACGAAGCTCGTAGCGATCGGACAGCTCGACACACACACTGCAACACTGTGCAGGGCCCGGCAGCAGATCCAGGCGACTGCACCGCTCAGAGATGTCTTCCCTGGTCCGCACCAACCGACCGACTGCCTGCTGGTCCGTCCGCGACTGCTGCTCTGTCGCGACTACACTGCTGGTGCGCCTCCGACTCACTTGCAGACACACACGACGGCGGCAATACTGGTTCGGACCCAACCATGCAGAGGAAACACGCCCACTGGCTAAACGACATCCCTGTACCAAGAACGACCGATCCAAGTTCCACAAGATGTTAATTGAAGGGGCCCAGAAGCGTCCAGAGAACCAGTTACACGTCACCCGATGAGACGATCGACTTCTCAGAGCCAGTACGCCGACAACATTTAAAATAATCGTCAGTGGAACTAATGCCAACTACACACACAACCTGACAAACACTTGCACGAAGACCTGAATGATACCCAATAGTAACTAAGCAAGCACAAAGACAAATCGGGAGTCGATGCGCACACACACACACACACACACATACAGCCGACTCATGAACGATCGGCGAGCCAGAAAGCGTCGTCCAGTAGGACGACCGACCGACGATCCACCAAGACCGTGGTCCGGCTCAAGTGACGCATGGCGGCAATGGTCGGGCGAGCAGACCTCACTGCTCCAACCAGACTGGACTAGTGCTACACTGCAATTTCCTGACTGGCAGGTCTGGACTGCACTCCAGAGGCGTTCAAACCGACTAGTAGACGAACTCGCAACCCAAACTCCGAAACCAAACTCCCAATCTGAACTGGCTTCCGACAGACGACGACCGGAAGTCATAGCAGTCAAGCAAAGATACTACGGTGTGGGATTTGTTCAAAGTATTTTCATTGGGGGGAATGCAGTGGGGAAGCCAGTGGTCATTTTAGTGAGATCCTCTCCTGGGAATGCAGAATCTGTAGTAGAAATAAGTTGATAGAGGAGCAGGAGCGTAAGATCTGTGCCCTTCAGGTGCAGTTACAATGCGCAAAGGAGGAACTAGGTAGGTTGAGGAGGGTGAAGGGTGGTGGGGAATGGGAACTGGCAGTTGGCAAGAAGGCAGCTAGGGAGAAGAGGTATTCAGACAGTTTTACTTTGCATACACGCAATAGATATGACCAACTGTCAGAGGTGAGTGAAGAGGAGCCTTGTGTAGCTGTAGATATAGGGAACTTGCAGCAGTTCTCAGCAATTAGGAGGCCTAGGTTAGTTGCAAAGTCCAGCAGAAAGGAGGTTCTGCTGCTAGGTAGTTCCCACGGTAGAGGTGTGGGCCAGCAGTTGCAGGAAGTGTTGGGGAGTGAGTACCAGGTCACCAGCATTGTGAAACCTAGTGCAGGTTTGGCTGTGACTGAAGGCATAGGGGAGTTATGTAAGAATTTTATGAAGGAGGATCAGGTAGTGATAGTGGGTGGAGCAGGGAACTGTCTCGATAGGGATGGGGAATATGATGTCAGTGGTGACTTGGTTAAGATAGCTACCCAAACTTGTGGCACTAATGTGTATTTCGTGCAACAGTTTCAACGTCATGATTGGCCTCACCTTAATGCAGCTGTTAGGCGTATTAACGTGGGGCTGGGGAGGGCTCTGATGGCAGAGGGCATGGGTCACATCTCAGTGGTGCCAGTTGGGTCTATCAGTAAATTAGGTTTCACTAGGCATGGCCTGCACCTCAATGCGTATGGGAAGGAAAGGCTGGCTAAGCTTATAGGTGATAGTGTAGTGGATGGTGGTGGTGGTGGTGTTAGAGCTGCACCTTTTTTAAAATTGAAGTCAGCTGATAGGTATACTTTCCTAAAGGAAGTCCCTCTAACTAAGGGCTCACCTACAGAGGATGTAATGTTTCCAAGTAGAGAAGGAATTAGCATATTTCATCAGAATATAAGAGGTATTAGAGATAAAGTTAGTGAACTGCTAATAGATGTTGACTCTGAAATTATTGGTATATCAGAGCACAACTTAAATAATTTGACAATTCAGAGGCTTCCTTTAACAGCTACAGATTAGCTGGTTGTTTCTCAAGGAATTCCTTGCAGGGTGGGGGAGTGGCTCTGCATGTAAAAAATAGTATTCCATTTGAGTCCATAGACGTATCACGACACTGCACTGAACAGATATTTGAATGTTGTGCAGTGTTAGTTGACTTTAGTGAAACTAAACTTCTAATTGTTGTTGTTTATAGGTCCCCTAACTCCGACTTCAGAGCATTTCTGCTCAAGCTAGAGAGGGTTCTTGATTCACTTTGTAGGAAGTACCAGAAACTAGTTATATGTGGTGACTTCAATATTAATTTTTTACATTACTGTGCAAGAAAAAGGATGTTGGTAGATCCCCTAAATCCATATGGTCTGATGCAAACTGTGTTTTTTCCAACTAGGGTGCAGGGGAACAGTAGCACAGTCACAGACAATATTTTTATTCATTCTTCATCACTAGATGGGCATTCTGTTAGTGAAAGTTTGAATGGCCTTTCAGACCATGATGCACAAATTTTAACACTAAAAGGCTTTTGTACTCAAACCAATGTCATATTTAATTACAAACTATGTAAGAAAGTTAATCCAACAGCAATAGAGACTTTTTAAAAACTTTTCAAGGAACAAGAATGGCAGGATGTTTATAGTGCCGATAACATAGTTTCTAAATACAATGCTTTCCTTAACACATTTCTCATGTTCTTTGAGTGTTTCTTTCCATTAGAACATTCTAAACGGGGTACTAGCAGTAGTGGGCAGCCCGGGTGGCTGACTAGTGGGATAAGAATATCATGTAGAACAAAGTGGGAATTATATCAAAAAGTTAGAAGTAGTCACAATCAAGCTACAGTAGCCCACTACAAACAGTATGGTAAGGTGAAACTTCCTGGCAGATTAAAACTGTGTGCCAGACCGAGACTCGAACTCGAGACCTTTGTGGCTAAGCCATGTCTCCGCAATATCCTTTCTTTCAGGAGTGCCAGTTCTGTAAGTTTCGCAGGAGAGCTTCTGTAAAGTTTGGAAAGTGGGAGACGAGATATTGGCAGAAGTAAAGGTGTGAGGACGGGGCGTGAGTCGTGCTTGGGTAGCTCAGTTGGTAGAGCACTTGCCCGCGAAAGGCAAAGGTCCCGTGTTCGAGTCTCGGTCCGGCACACAGTTTTAATCTGCCAGGAAGTTTCATATCACTCCGCTACAGAGTGAAAAATCTCATTCTCGTATGGTAAGGTGCTTAAAAATGTTATTAGGAAGGCAAAGAGTATGTGGTATGCAAATAGAATAACTAATTCCCAGGATAAAATTAAAACCATATGGCCAGTTGTGAAGAAAGTGTCTGGTCAGCAGCAAAAGGGCAACAATATAACAGTTCGCAGTAAAAATATTTCTGTTACTGATAAATCAGATATGTGTACTGTATTTAACAACCATTTTCTGAACATTGCTGGTGAATTAAATAAAAATTTAGTTTCTACAGGAAATCATATAACTTTCTTGGCAAATTCCTTTCTGAGATTGATGTCTGAAATACTCCTCTAAGATACAGACAAGAGGGAGATTGAGTCAATAATTAAATCACAGAAGACTAAGGTCTCTCATGGTTATGATGGAGTGTCTAGCAGAATATTAAAGTACTGTGCTGCACATGTTAGCCTTGTATTTAGCCTTATTTGTAACCTTTCCTTTACCAATGGTCAGTTTACTGAGTCATTGAAGTACTCAGTAGTAAAGCCGCTTTATAACAAGGGAGAAAGGGATAATGTAGATAATTTTAGACCTATTTCTATGCCATCAGTGTTTGCTAAAGTTATTGAAAAGGCTGTGTATGTAAGGATAATTGATCATTTTATATCATACGATTTGCTATCAAATGTACAGTTCGGCTTTAGAAGTCGTTTAACAACTGAAAATGCTATATTCTCTTTTCTCTGTGAGGTACTGGATGGGCTAAACAAAAAGTTTCGAACGCTTGGCGTATTTTTTGATTTAACTAAGGCATTTGATTGTCTTGATCATAAATTATTGCTCCAGAACCATTATGGAATATGGGGAGTAGCTCACAATTGGTTCACCTCTTACTTTAGCAACAGGCAGCAAAAGGTCATTATTAACAATGTTGATAACGGCTGTGTTGGGGGATCTGAGGGGGGGGGGGTAATGTCAAGTGGGGAGTGCCCCAGGGATCAGTGTTGGGGCCACTCCTGTTCCTTATTTATATAAATGATATGCCCTCTAGTATTATGGGTAACTCTAAAATATTTCTGTTTGCTGATGACACTAGCTAGGTAGTAAAGGATGTTGTGTGCAACATTGGCTCGGTTTCATATAGTGCAGTATATGACCTCAGTTCATGGTTTGTAGAAAATAAACTAACATTAAATCACAGTAAGACTCAGTTTTTACAGTTTCTAACACACAATTCAACAAAACCTGACGTTTTAATTTCACAGAACCGGCATATGATTAATGAAACTGAACAGTTCAAATTTCTAGGTGTTCAGATAAATAGTAAGCTGTCGTGGAAAGGCCACATTCAAGATCTTGTTCAAAGACTTAATACTGCCGTTTTTACTGTTCAAACGGTATCAGAAGTGAATGATACTTCGACACCAAAATTAGGCTACTTTGCTTATTTTCATTTGCTTATGTCGTATGGTATTATATTCTGGGGTAACTCTTCCCATTCTACAAGGATATTTTTGGCTCAGAAACAGGCTGTTGGGGCAATAAGTGGTGTGAGTTCATGAACCTCTTGTCGACCTCTGTTCACGAATCTGAGCATTTTGACATTGGCCTCTCAATATGTTTATTCCTTATTGTCGTTTCTTGTTCCCAATATTAGTTTATTTCCAAGAATAAGCAGCTTTCACTCGGTTAATACTCGGCAGAAATCAAACCTGCATTTGGATCGGGCTTCCTTAACTCTTGTGCAGTGTACTGCTGCTTCCATATTCAATAGGCTGCCACTTGATTTCAAAAATCTTAGCAGTAATCCACGTGCTTTTAAATCGCAATTGAAGAGTTTCCTCATGGGAAAGCTGATTCTTATTGTATTGCTGATAGCATTTACTTAATTTTATTGATTGACTTTTTTCAAGTTCACGAACATTTATTTTTATCTGTTATTACTTTTGTTTTGTAATTTCAGGTACTGACACGTTCCATGACCTTGGAGATTTGCTCCTCAATTTGGTCCTACAGAACTTGACGTATAAATAAAAAATAAAAAAAATACGAGGGGGTATATATCGATATACGCTGCTAACGCCGCTCACGGTCAGGCAAGGCACAAAGCAGCAACTCAGTGACAGTAGTAATTTAAATTAACGTTAAAAAGAGGGTGTAAAATACGTGATGGGGGGAACACGAGCCAGACACGGCTCAGGGAAATTCAGCGGTAACAGCAGAGAGGACAGTTTCTCAGACTGCCTTGTTCAGAGCCCATCTGGGCAGGCGTCCGTGTGCCAGCCGCTGGGGCAGTGACAGAAAGATGAGGAAGTGGTCACTACTACACAGGTCGTCATGTGCTCTCCAGTGGATAGATGGGAAAAGTCCTGGGTTGCAAATTGATAAATCAATGGCCGAGTAACTACCATGATCCACATTGAAATGTGTGGCGGCCCCAGTAATTAAGAGACAGAGGTCAAATTGCGACAGTATGTTTCGACATCTCTGCCCTGGCCAGTAAGCATGGTACAACTCCACAAGGGTTTATGGGCATTATAATCTCCCACAAGTAGTAAAGGTTTAAGGAGTGTATCAATCAGTGCAGCTAATACATTCAGCGGTACTCCACCATCTGGAGGAAGATATACGTTGCAGACAGTTATTTCCTGCGTTGTCCTTATTCTGGCAGCCACAGCTTGAAGAGAGTTTTGAAGGGGCACATGTTCACTACAGACCGAGTTTAGGACATAAACGAAAACTTCACCTGACACTCGATTATAGTCGCTACGGTTCCTGAAATATCCCTTATAGCCGCAGAGGGCAGGGGTCTGAATTGCTGGGAACCAGGTTTCTGGAGGGCAAAGCAGAAAGCAGGTGTAAAGCTTAACAGTTGCAGTTGCTCAGCCAGGTGGTGGAAAAAACCGCCGCAATTCCACTGGACGATGACATCGTGAGACCGGGAAGGCATGGAACATTCAATGAGCTAGTTTATGCCTCAGAGTCACCTGCTGCCACCGATTTATTGCCTGAGCAGTCTATATCCATTGTGTCTGAAGGTCTGGCGAAATCTAGGGCCTCAGCAGACGTCAAAATCTCCACCCCATCCTCAGCCACAGAGCTTATAGGTTGTGGTGGTGTGGGTGCCACCGCAATTTCTTTTGTCTTAGGTGTTTAATTTTTGAATTTCTCACACTACTCCTTGGGTTTCCCTGGCTGGGAGAACTTCACTGGCTCAGTCTCCAGTACTGAGGATGAGCATGAAGCCCTACAACCAGCTGCTTTTGGGCTCTTCAGCCACTGGTGGGCGTTGTCTTTCCCACTAGAAGAAACCTAGGAAGGGAGTGACCCAAGGGACCCCTTCCTAGCGAGAGGTACCAAAGGAGACTTACACTCCTCCAGCTTAGAAGTGTTAACGGATGTCCCCAATGGTTGGGGGAGGGGGGTGTTGCTCCTGAAGTAAGTGGTACAGGAGCAACAGGGAGGGATATGCCCCCATCATCATGGGGGCAGGTGTAGTCTTCGGGCCCCGAGAGGTGACCTGGGTTGGTGCAGCTGATGGTGCCAGAAATGTTGTAGTGGCGGCGTAAGACGATGTCATGCACACATGGTGCAGGCATTCAAATTTTCTCTTAGCCTCAGTGTAGGTCAGTCTGTCCAGGGTCTTCTACTCCATGATTTTCCTTTCTTTCTGGAGAATCCTGCAGTCAGGCGAGCAAGGCGAATGATGCTCTCCACTGTTGACACAAATGGGAAGCGGGGCACATGGAGTATTGGGATGTGATGGGCGTCTGCAATCTCAGTATGTGACGCTGGAAGTACAGGGGAAAGACGTATGGCTGAACTTCCAGCACTTAATGCACCACATTGGGGAAGGGATATAGTGGCTTACATCACACTGGTAGACCATCACCTTGACCTTCTCGGGCAATGTATCACCCTCGAAGGCCAAGATGAAGGCACCGGTGGCAACCTGATTATCCTTTGAATCCCAGGGGACACGCCAGACGAATTGTACACCTTGCTGTTTTAAATTGGCGCACAGCTCATCGTCGGACTGCAAAAGAAGGCCTCTGTGAAATATGATACCCTGGACATATTTAAGCTCTTATGGGACGTGATGGTTACAGAAACATCCTCCAGCTTGTGACAAGTGAGTAACTCCTGTGACCGGCAGAGGAGACTCTTTTGATCAAAACTGACCCAGATCTCATTTTGATAAGCCCTCCACCCCCCCCCCCCCCCCCCCCCCCGAACTTGTCCTCTAAATGCTCAACAAAAAACTGAGGCTTCATCGTCATGAAAGAATCCCCATCAGGTCTAGAACATACAAGGTACTGGGGCGAATAAGATCGGCTGCCATCCTCAGCCTGACGTTCCTCCCATGGTGTTTACGAGGAGGGGAGGGATTTGGGGTCATACTTCTGTGTGTTGAATTGAGCTCATGATCGCTTAGAGTCTTCTGGTGTTACACCACCAGCAAGAGATGATGGACTACACTTCATCACGTGTCATCCACCCTGATGCCACCTACTCCAACCAGCCGCCCTCCCCCTGGGCGCCACCCAGCTGCAGCAATGGCCACCAGGCAGGATGCCCATTGCCGGGAGTCCTGATGCCCCAGGGGGGTGAGCATCTACCCCTTGGCGTATGTGGGGAGTTAATGGCGCAGTCATCAGTGGTGGCCAGGGGGCTACAACCAACATGGTACATGGCGGATCCACCACAACAGATTGGCTACCATGCAGGATATCAGGTGCAAAGAAGTCCATGGTCATCGTCGATGCAGATATCGACACTGCATAGTGGATGGTAGAAAACCCATCCAGGAAGGTGTCCTCGCCCAAGAGATGGAGAATGGGCAGGACTGCAATGCAACGACGAGAAAGTGGGCTAAACATCTCAATGCACGATGGACACGATGCACCTTGTAAGGTGCCCTTCCCCAATTAGCTCTTTGGGAAAATTTTGAAGAATGGAGGTCAAACCCTACAGGGGACCATCACATAAAGGCCGAAATGTGTGAAACTCCTTTTAGTCGCCTTGTACGACAGGCAGGAATACCTGAGGCCTATTCTAACTTCTATACCCGCAGGGGGGGGGGGGGGCATGGGCCTGAAGCTGGGGTAGTGACAGGAAGATGGGGATGTGGTCACTACCACACAGGTCGTCATGTGCTCTCCAGTGGATAGATGGGAGAAAGCTAGGACCGCAAACCAAGGGATCAATGGCCAAACATGTGCCATGTGCCACACTGAAATGTATGGGGGCACCTGTATTTAAGATGTAGAGATCGAGTTGTGGCAGTAAATTTTCGACATCTCTGCCTCGGCCAGTAAGCATGGTTCCACCCCACATGGGGTTATTGGCATTAAAATCTCCCGAAAGTAGGAAAGGTTTAGGGAGTTTATCAATCTGTGCAGCCAAGGCGTTCAGAGGTCCTGCACTATCTGGAGGAAGATATACGTTGCAGACATTTATTTCCTGCATTGTCGTTATCCTGACAGCCACAGCTTCAAGAGGGGTTTGAAGGGGCACAGGTTCACTGCATACTGAGTTCAGGACACAGACGCAAACTCCACCTGACACTATTACAGTCAATGCAGTTCCTGTAATATCCCTTATAGCCATGGAGGGCAGGGTTCCGCATTGCCAGGAACCTGGTTTCCTGGAGGGCAATGCAGAAAGCACGAGTAAAGCTTAACAGTTGCAGTAGCTCAGCCAGGCGGTGGAAAAATCCGCCGCATTTCCACTGGAGGATGAAGTGATCATGAGGCTGAG
This sequence comes from Schistocerca piceifrons, assembly GCF_021461385.2. Taxonomy (NCBI): domain Eukaryota; kingdom Metazoa; phylum Arthropoda; class Insecta; order Orthoptera; family Acrididae; genus Schistocerca; species Schistocerca piceifrons. The sequence goes on along the minus strand of NC_060141.1, from coordinate 138,014,588 downwards.
AAGGCATGGAACATTCTATGAGGCAGTTTACACCTCAGGGTCACCTACTGCCACCGATTCATTTCCTGAGCAATCTGTATCCATGGTGTCTGAGGGTCCGGCGAGATCTAGGTCCTCAGTGGACGCCAGATTCCACCTCATCCCCAGAAGCAGAAGTTGTAGGTAGCGGTGGTGTGGGTGCCACTGCAAGTTCCTTTGTCTTGGAAGTCTTCTTTTTGGATTTCTCTCGTTGCTTCTTGGTTTTCCCTGGCTGGAAGGGCTTGACTGATTCAGTCTCTGGGACTGAGGATGATCGTGAAGCCCTACAGACATCTACTTTTGGGCACTTCAGCCACTGGCTGGAGTTATCTTTCCCACTAGCAGAAACCTGGGAAGGGAGTAACCCAGGGGACCCTTCATAGTGAGAGGTGCCAAACAACCTGATTAGCCCTCTGACCTCGATGGATGCATCAGACAAAATGAACGCCTCATTGCTCTAAGTTGGCGAGCAGCTCGTTGTCAGACTGCGCGAAAGAAGGTCCCTCTGGAATATAGTACCCTGGACCATATTTAAGCTCTTGTGGGGCGTGTTGGTAACGGAACCCCCCCCCCCCTCTCCCCCAGCTTGTAGCAAGCAAGTAATACACGTGACTGGGCAGTGGATGGCTTTTTTAATCAAGACTGACACTGACCGCATTTTGGACGAGGCCTCCACCTCTCCAAACTAGTCCTCTAAATGGTCTACAAAGAACTGTGGCTTCATCGAAACAAACGAGTCCCGATCAGTTCTTGTACATACGAGGTACTGGGGTGAATAAGGTTCGCTGCCATCCCTAGTCTGGCGTTCCTACCATAGTGTGGCCAGGGAGGGGAATGGTATAAGGTTGTACTTCCTTGCATTGTACTGAGACTTAGAGCGCTTAGAGACTGCTGGGGTTTGATCACGATGATGACATGTCATCTGCCCTCATGCAACCCACTCCACCCGGGGACCCTCCCCACAGGTACCATCCAGCCGCAGCACAGGTCACCTGGCAGGATGGTCATTGCTGGGAGTCTCGATGCCCCAGGTTGACAGGAATCTACTCCTTGGCATACGTGAGGAGTTAATGGTGCAGGCATCAGCAGAGCAATCCCTGTGTTGTCAGGGGGCTGCACCCAACAGGGTGCATGGTGGCCCCACCACAACGGACTGGCTACTATGCTGGATATCAGGTGCAAACAAGTCCACGGTCATCGTCGGCGCCGACAGCGACACTGCATAGTGCATGGTGGAAAACGCACCCAGGAAGGTGTCCTCGCCCAAGAGATGGAGAATGAGCGGGACTGCAAAGCGACACACACCGTCAGGTGGCTTGCGGAGTATGGATGTAGATGTAGATAGATGTAGATGGTAAGAAAGCTGGCTACAGATCTCAAGACACGATGGACATGATGCACCATGTAAGGCGCCCTTCCCCAATTGGCTCGCTCTTCGGAAAAATTTTGAAGAATGGAGGTCAAATCCTACAAAGGCCGAAACGTGTGAGACTCCTTTTAGTGTCGCCTCTTACGACAGGCAGGAATACCTCGGGCCTATTCTACCCCCGGACCAGCGGGGGGGGGGGGGGGGGGGGGGGGGGGAGGGGGAGTGGGGCGCGGGTTGCTCGGCAGAGGCAGAGATCAGAGATGGATCCCTTAAGCACGAGGTTTAGCAACGATGTGCATATTATATCCTTTCTGTCTTGTAAGATTTGACTGGTAACATCAAACGCAATAAACAGAACCCAACTGGACGATGATCCGTCAAGAAGAGAACTAGCTAAAAACAATCTGTTTGCATCCTGGCACCGCCCCTACGAAGTACAGTCAAGAGTGACCAAACCACACTCTAGGTCCCCAAAACCCACGCCATTACATCCCCGACACTAAAAGACAGGGAGGATGGGGTAGGTGTTGCCACATTAAATGAACTACTAAACCAAAAGAACAGCAGTTTAAAGCAGGTGTAACTTCCCATTGTAATTAAAAAATACTTGGCCAAGTTTAAAGAAATTTTACACTGTTAAAACAAGGGGGACCAAACTGACAGACTAGCTGTCCGCTTAGGCCCTTACAATGAGAAAAACAGCTGTTACATAAAAGAGCTACTACATTATAATTACGTATGTTAGCGAGTGGCGACCTCCACTCACCGTTAAGGCCTTCAGAATGAGGCAAACAACAGTTACATGAAAGAGTAAATCGATTACAATTACGTAAGTTGGCGATCGGCTACCTCTTCAACGAATACTGTGGCGTGTAGAAGCACAGCTGCTAGGGCACTATGGTCCAAGAGTCCCATAAGGCGGCATACCACATTGTCCTTAACGCTAGAACCGACTAAAGGCATGTCTAAATCGGGACCACCATTGCCCACTCAATACTGCCGCAGATACACCGCACTGTGAGATGGCTGAAACTGTCTCAACGTTACAGTACACACGGACTGTCGGGATCACAAAAGATGGTAGAAAAGAAAAATAATTCCAGAAGTACTGGCGAACATGATCTAGAAACCTAAACGGCCAAAATTCTGCAACTGAACTTGGCTGCTGTCTGATTTACAAACGTACCGGGAGCGAGAGAGACGGGCAGCGACTTTTACACACCCGGAACAATCACGCTCGCTTGTGGAAGTTCTATCTACCGTTTCAGACAAGAAGTGGGATTCTCTGAGGCAAAATTCACATTAGGAGAACAAGTAAAAAGGTACTCAATTCCGAGGCCACGAATTGGGTACCACGAGCAGCTAGGTTTCTGGAGGAAGTGAGTGAGCTCTACACTAAGAAAGACGATGTACACACACAAACATCACAATGAAGTAAGCCTCACCGCAGATTCTAGCCATGTCACACTTGACACCGAGAGAGAGCATCGCCTCTCAACCACCACTCTTCCCAGTTCGTTACTTCCCGCGGCAACGCCTCGCTTGCCCAATCGCGACACCACTACCACGCACGCCTCCATACATTAACATCACACACTATACCGAGATTGTGAACTCGTGCAGACGAGGTGGGCACTTTGTAAAAGGAAAGGGGGCCGACGCGGCTCAGAATTCTGCAAAGGGAAGGAAGTGGACCAAGGCACGGACGACACTCTAGAAGGATGAAGGAAGTCTGGAAGCAACGAAAATTAAACACAAATAAGCGAAGTCGAAGATGATTTATCGTACCCTCATGAAGGATTATCCGAATGCTTACATAAATAAACATGGATAATAACATTTGATTGTTTTCATTTTCAAACTTGAAAACCGCAATTTACTCCAACTACTTGATCTTCAGGAGGAGGTGAGTCTAGTAGCGAAGCTTCCACCTTGTAATTTCCAGACCAGATGTTGTACTGCGCAGTTTTTCAGACGCAAAACCCAGAAATTCGGTTGTAACTAGCTGTTGCACGACATAAATTTGATGTTGGGATTTGTGTATCAAAGGTAATCGTGTTCACATCACTTCTACTTGTGATACAATATACCATTTTCAACTGTTACAGTATATACCAGAAAAATCTATTCGCTGTTAGAAGCGAGGACGGAGCCCCAAGTTGGAAACTAATTTTGCAAGCATCACACAAGGACGTGGACTATCCCTATTCTTCTTAGGAGAGATCACCAAACCTCGAGTAGCTGTAGAGTGTCTCTTGAGAGTCAAATTGAGGGTAGGAATACATGTCCGAATACTTCTTCTAGTGACACTACAGATAGTCCCGGTTGTAGGAATCACCGTCTGCCGCTAAGCCTTTCGTTTGGCAGCAAAGATGAGCTCCTACGCCGACGCCGTGTTTTTTCAACATGGGAGGACCTTATTGATCTGTAATATCCTAAATGCTGTTGGGCGCGTTGCAGGAGTTTCGCTAGCGACCCGTCAGCGTAGTACCTGATGTTTGCCGCCGAACGGGCAGACTACCGGCAGACTTTGGCTTCTATTCCGACGCTCCGTAGCGTAGTTGGATGTCTTCTATAGTTGTAAGATACCTGTCCTCAATTTTTTTCTCAATACACTCTCGACAGCTAGCATAAATTTGGCAGCTTCGTTCTCTTACGCACACCCTGTATTTCAATGTCATAATGTAAGAGTCAACAAAATACGTGTATATCTCTATCAGTCTAATTCTTCAACTAGACTCAATCACCCTTTAATACGGTGTAGCCTTAAAAGCGATTACAAAAGACAATTTACGAGAGCTATACGTAACCTTACAATATTTGAGCTAAGCATTCTGTCAGTGAGTTGTCTGCTGAGCTGTTTAGTATATCCCTTAAGATACTTGTTCCCCTGTGACCTATAGCGAAGAGATGCTGCCCGTAAGACCATGGAAATTTAAGAGGAAGTGTCAATGGATGACGTCTTTTGAATGAGAATTACACTACTGGCCATAAAAATTGCTACACCAAGAAGAAATGCAGATGATAAATGGGTAGTCATTACACAAATATACTAGAACTGACATGTGATTACATTTTCACGCAATTTGGGTGCATAGATCCTGAGAAATCAGTACCCAGAACAACCATCTCTGGCCGTAATAACGGCCTTGATACGACTGGGCAATGAGTCAAACAGAGGTTGGATAGCGTGTACAGGTACAGCTGCCCATGCAGCTTCAACACCGTACCACAGTTCATCAAGTGTAGTGACTGGCGTATTGTGACGAGCCAGTTGCTCTGCCACCATTGACCAGACGTTTTCAATTGGCGAGAGATCTGGAGAATGTGCTGGCCAGGGCAGCAGTCGAACATTTTCTGTATCCAGAAAGACCCGTACAGGACCTGCAACATGCGGTCGTGCATTATCCAGCCGAAATGTAGGGTTTCGCAGGGATCGAATGTAGGGTAGTGCCACGGGTCGTAACACATCTGAAATGTAACGTCCACTGTTCAAAGTGCCGTCAATGCGAACAAGAGGTGACCGGGACGTGTAACAAATGGCACCCCATACCATCACGCTGGGTGATTCGCCAGTATGGCGATGACCAATACACGCTTCCAATGTGCGATCACCGCGATGTCGCCGAACACGGATGCGACGGTCATGATGCTATAAACAAAACCTGGACTCATCCGAAAGAATGACGTTTGGCCATTCGTGCATACAGGTTCGTCGTTGAGTACACCATCGCAGGCGCTCCTGTCTGTGATGCAGCGTCAAGGGTAACCGCAGCCACGGTCTCCGAGTTGATAGTCCATGCTGCTGCAAACGTCGTCGAACTGTCCGTGCAGATGGTTGTTGTCTTGCAAACGTCCCCATCTGCTGATTCAGGGATCGAGGTGTGGCTGCACAAGCCGTTACAGCCATGCGGATAAGATGCCTGTTATCTCGAGTGCTAGTAATACGAAGCCGTTGGGATCCAGCACGGCGTTCCGTGTTACCCTCCTGAACCCACCGATTCCATATTCTGCTAACAGTCATTGGATATCGACCAACGCGAGCAGCAGTGTCGCGATACGATAAACAGCAATCGCGACAGGCTACAATCCGGCCTTTATCAAAGTCGGAAACGTGATGGTACGCATTTCTCCTCCTTACACGAGGCATTACAACAACGTTTCACCAGGCAACGCCTGTCAAGTGCTGTTTGTGTATGAGAAACCGGTTGGAAACTTTCTTCATGTCAGCACGTTGTAGGTGTCGCAAGCGGCGCCATCCTTATGTGAATGCTCTGAAAAGCTAATCATTTGCATATCACAGCATCTTCTTCCTGTCGGTTAAATTTGGCGTCTGTAACACGTCATCTTCGTGGTGTAGGAATTTTAATGGTCAGTAGTGAGTAGCAGTGTGACAAGCGTGAAAATTTGGGTACCACGTCTCACATAGATATTTTAAGTAAAGGGACAAATCTATCTAAAGAAGGAAACATTTAATAAAGGGAAAAAAGTTGTAATTATGAACTGTAACCTTGGTACAGGTGGGTGAACACATGAAAGCATAATCTGAATGTATGTCATGGATACAGCCAATGACTATAAATGTTTAGTGATTTAAAGAAAGAAGCACCGTCAAGCAAAAACTAACACTAACAGATTCGCCAAAGTACATGATGGATGCGACTAGCTGCCCACGAATATTAGAACTGCTCAATTAAACCCTCACGCAATTTAACTAGCTTTGTGTCCCTCTTGCCTCTGTGACTAAAATGACAGGTCATGCTTACCACTCCCAAATGATGTGACTGCGGAAGATGGCTGCAGTAGTGGCTGGAAATTCTGTGTGCAGGTTGATCTCTGTATTCTGCTTTAAGTCGGAGACATTCTCTGCAACGACCTGGAGCAAGTGTTCTTTCCGACCTCCCTACCGCAAGTGTACTCTTTGACGTCCCAGCAGCAAGTGTTCTGACTTTTCGCTCTGAATCTAAGACGATGCTGCCAGCGTAGAAATCTCGCTGGCTAACGGCAGCACAGCATGCGAGTTCCAATTAATAATAATTTTACGAGTATAAAGCAGTGTAACAAATTTCTAATACGATATTGTGTGGAAGGCAGTCAATGTCTCCCACTATACGACACATTTTCAGCACAGACCAACCAAAAGTCTTGCACATAAAGACGTCAGGAAAATGGGCTTTCTACCGAAATCATTACTGTGAACTAACCAGACACTCTCTTACTGAGATTGAAACTAACATTCCTACATAATGCCGGCACAACAAACAGCTGATCGCTTGATATCAAGCTCTGAGATTTTCACCTGGCTTTCAGATTTTATCTCGTCAGAAGGATTCCTTCTAGAACCTCGCACAGTGCAGTTTTTATGGATCGCAGGCCAGCCTGCTATGCGCCTGTTGTGTGGACATTGGTCACTACAACTTCCCTCTTGTGTACTTGCTCGGGAGCGGCATTCAGCGCTAAACAAGCTCGTGGTACTACAGTCCTAACTTAACTTCATGTTGTGAGCTAACTAAAGAAAGCCTCAAGCCTGCAACAAATAATAGGTTTCCCTCACCATTAATAAAAGGGAAAGGAAAAGAAGTAATGAGAAGTGCAATCATTGGCAGTGACGAATATTGTCTGCAGTTTTCACGCAATGTGAAAGACTCTACTGACCATTGGGGTGTGTGTATTAGATTATAAAAAAAGACTATGTGAGAGTTTGAACATGAACTGCCATCTAACATATGGAAGTATCGATTGGTGAAATAACGGATTTTTGTGGAAAAGGATCCGCACCGAACACATACTGTTCAAATGAGAAAATATATGTGGTAAATTATAGCATTGGTAAGCAGAGCACATGGGCTGCTGGAGTGGAATGCTGACCCCATTTTAGGATACAAAAATTTATTTTCACTGCGTTAATTAAAACAGAGTAGTGCCGCGCGTCTGAATTCCGTGGTCGGGATCTCAAGTGACAACAACAGGCAGGAGGGCCTGCGCACACCAATAACGGCTTCTAGAACACACAAACCCAGTATTAATAAACAGTTCGGTAAAATACTACAACCAAAGCCGGCCGTTGTGGCAGATCGGTTCTAGGCGCTTCAGTCCGGAACCGCGCTGCTGCTACGGTCGCAGGTTCGAATCCTGCCTCGGGCATGGATGTGTGTGATGTTCAAAATGGTTCAAATGGCTCTGAGCACTATGGGACTTAACAGCTGTGGTCATTAGTCCCCTAGAACTTAGAACTACTTAAACCTAACTAACCTAAGGACATCACACACATCCATGCCCGAGGCAGGATTCGAACCTGCGACCGTAGCAGTCGCACGGTTCCGGACTGCGCGCCTAGAACCGCGAGACCACCGCGGCCGGCGGATGTGTGTGATGTCCTTAGGTTAATTAGGTGTAAGTAGTTCTAAGTCTAGGGAAGTGATGACCTCAGATGTTAAGTCCCATAGTGCTTAGAGCCATTTTGAACTAAAACTAACAGCCAAGCGTAGCGTTAAATGCAGGAAGAGATGTTAAATGTTATAGTGTGACAACTGCAGTTACTATTAAAGCTATAGTTCATTAAACAATCACCAGTGACGTAATTTCACTTGATAACTTTACGAACCACAAGTACGTCAAGGTGATAATGACCAGGCAACCCGCTCACAACGTTAAGTACCAAGGAATTGTTACTATTATAGTTGTCAACAAGGAAGAAGATTGCAGTTCCAATTTAAATTAGCGGCTCAGGTTTTAAACAGAGAATAAACTTTGATTCATAAAATTGATCACTTAACATATTAACAATAACAAAAGAAAAAGGAATCGCCGAGTATCGGCAACACTTTTAATTCAAGATAATTGCAATGGAACCAGGGCATAGCTCAGTTACATGGACTAGCGATACCAAGTATCCTGGACCCACGTCCAAGTGGTTTAAGGAATGACTAGAGAAAATCAAAGTGACTACACGGAGCAATCGCATCGGAAAGTTTCACTACAAAATGGCTCACCATCAAAAGTGAGTCCAGGAGCTCGCCATTAACATTGACGCTCTCCGCAGTATTCCAGACAGACACGACTCTTACACAGAGCCTATGTTGACCGGTGACTGCTTCCACACTCCAGTTCCGTTCGCCGCTAATCCCAGGCGCCGGAACTCAACACTGTGCGTCCCACGGTACACCAAGCGACGACTGACTACTCTCTATGCTCCGTGCGCTGCCTTCCCTCTGTCACTGCCGCCGACCGAGTCTCATCTCGCGAGCCGCGGCGGTCCTAAGTAGAGGGCGCTAGGCAACCAGGACGCCGGAAAGCGCGTAACTTCGACAGAGAAACTACCTTGGCAAAAGCATCGCAGGAAATCACGGCTCAATATGAAACAGTGAAATAATTTAAACATCTTGATTTTACACTATTGTTTCTTGCAGATGCAGACATTTTAGACAAGATATGAGATTGTATGCAGAAATAATAAGCAAGGTAATGAAACTAAACTCACAGTCGCCTATACAAAACGTAGACAAAAAAAAAAAAAATACTTTGTTATGGTAGTGATGCATGAACTTAATATAGAAAGGGTGAGGTCTGAATAAAAAGTAAAGAGATGAGGTTCATGCATCAAACAGAAGACTGCACAAAATGGGAAGGAACAAGAAATGAAGAGACCCTACATGAATGTGAACTGCATTCAGTATTATAATACGTACCAATATTTTAGTAGCAAGTAAAATTGTTAGAATATGAAAAACAGATACCTAACAAAAGAACTGAGCGAGGTGGCGCAGTGGCTAGCACTCTGGACTCGCATTCGGAAGGACGACGGTTCAATCCCGCGTCCGGCCATCCTGCTTTAGATTTTCCGTGATTTCCCTCCAGGCAAATGCCGGGATGGTTCATTTGAAAGGGCACGGCCGACTTCCTTCCCCGTCCTTCCCTAATCTGATGAGACCGATGACCTCGCTGTTTGGTCTTCCCCAAACAACCCAAACCCATACCCTAACAAAAGAATCCCAGAACCATACTGAAGTACAAAGGCAGAAGAGCTCTTCGGGGTGATGATGCTAAATCATAAATTCTGTATTGCACTGCAATGCTCGTTAACAGATTTGTTACAGATGACATTTTGGTCTTTTGTAAGCAAATGTTGCGTTAACTATGTCGGATGGAATGAGGCATAGGTTCTGTTCAAATGTGCACGCCCATGCTGTTAACAATCGAAAAACTTTTGAAAATAAACGTAACGGAGGGAGGCCAGTATAGCCCTCAGATGATTCAGATTTTTCTCCTTTACACGACCGATTCGGGAAGCAGATGTTGAGGTATTGGGCAGAAAATTTTGGATGTCTGCTGTCACAGCTCACTGTGGTCGCATTAATTAATGTGGGCACTTGAAGAACGAATAAAAAGTTTAATTTCGTCCGAAATGAAAGTCTGATTTGGTGATTATCAACACGTCGCAAAAGAGTTGTAACATTGACGATTAAATTGATTTACGTTAGAATTATAACAGTCTACAGTCTTGTCTCCTGAAAATAACATATTCAGGACTACACAATCTTACTAAACATTGTTGTCGACTAATTAACTATACTACAGTCCTTTTAATTGTTTCTTCGTAATCAACAGTTACACATTATTAAAACTGTTTATAATGTGGCAGCAAATGTTGACTATATACGAGGTCAACCCGAAAAGTAATGACTCCCAATTTTTGTGTGTAGCTCTTAAAGCTTTTTAAATAAAGTAAACGTTATTCACATTACATATGTTTATTCTTCACGCCTACATATTTGCAGCCCTATCCCGCTAGACCCCCCCACGAACCATGGACCTTGCCGTTGGTGGGGAGGCTTGCGTGCCTCAGCGATACAGATGGCCATACCGTAGGTGCAACCACAACGGAGGGGTATCTGTTGAGAGGCCAGACAAACATGTGGTTCCTGAAGAGGGGCAGCAGCCTTTTCAGTAGTTGCAGGGGCAACAGTCTGGATGATTGACTGATCTGGCCTTGTCACATTAACCAAAACGGCCTTGCTGTGCTGGTACTGCGAACGGCTGAAAGCAAGGGGAAACTACAGCCGTAATTTTTCCTGAGGACATGCAGCTTTGCTGTATGATTAAATGATGATGGCGTCTTCTTGGGTAAAATATTCCGGAGGTAAAATAGTCCCCCATTCGGATCTCCGGGCGGGGACTACTCAAGAGGACGTCGTTATGAGGAGAAAGAAAACTGGCATTCTAAGGATCGGAGCGTGGAATGTCAGATCCCTTAATCGGGCAGGTAGGTTAGAAAATTTAAAAAGGGAAATGGATAGGTTAAAATTAGATATAGTGGGAATTAGTGAAGTTCGGTGGCAGGAGGAGCAAGACTTTTGGTCAGGTGATTACAGGGTTATAAATACAAAATCAAATAGGGGTAATGCAGGAGTAGGTTTAATAATGAATAAAAAAATAGGAGTGCGGGTTAGCTACTACAAACAGCATAGTGAACGCATTATTGTGGCCAAGATAGACACAAAGCCCATGCCTACTACAGTAGTACAAGTTTATATGCCAACTAGCTCTGCAGATGATGAAGAAATTGATGAAATGTATGACGAGATAAAAAAAATTATTCAGATAGTGAAGGGAGACGAAAATTTAATAGTCATGGGTGACTGGAATTCGTCAGTAGGAAAAGGGAGAGAAGGAAACATAGTAGGTGAATATGGATTGAGGAGAAGAAATGAAAGAGGAAGCCGCCTTGTAGAATTTTGCACAGAGCATAACTTAATCATAGCTAACACTTGGTTCAAGAATCATGAAAGAAGGTTGTATACCTGGAAGAATCCTGGAGATACTACAAGGTATCAGATAGATTACATAATGGTAAGACAGAGATTTAGGAACCAGGTTTTAAATTGTAAGACATTTCCAGGGGCAGATGTGGATTCTGACCACAATCTATTGGTTATGAGCTGCGGATTGAAACTGAAGAAACTGCAAAAAGGCGGGAATTTAAGGAGATGGGACCTGGATAAACTGAAAGAACGAGAGGTTGTAGAGAGTTTCAGGGAGAGCATAAGGGAACAATTGACAGGAATGGGGGAAAGAAATACAGTAGAAGAAGAATGGGTAGCTCTGAGGGATGAAGTAGTGAAGGCAGCAGAGGATCAAGTAGGTAAAAAGACGAGGGCTAATAGAAATCCTTGGGTAACAGAAGAAATATTGAGTTTAATTGATGAAAGGAGAAAATATAAAAATGCAGTAAATGAAGCAGGCAAAAAGGAATACAAATGTCTCAAAAATGAGATTGACAGGAAGTGCAAAATGGCTAAGCAGGGATGGCTAGAGGACAAATGTAAGGATGTAGAGGCTTGTCTCACTAGGGGTAAGATAGATACTAACTGCAGGAAAATTAAAGAGACCTTTGGAGAGAAGAGAACCACTTGTATGAATATCAAGAGCTCAGATGGCAGCCCAGTTCTAAGCAAAGAAGGGAAGGCAGAAAGGTGTAAGGAGTATATAGAGGGTTTATACAAGGGCGATGTACTTGAGGACAATATTATGGAAATGGAAGAGGATGTAGATGAAGATGAAATGGGAGATACGATACTGCGTGAAGAGTTTGACAGGGCACTGAAAGACCTGAGTCGAAACAAGGCCCCGGGAGTAGACAACATTCCATTAGAACTACTGACGGCCTTGGGAGAGCCAGTCATGACAAAACTCTACCATCTGGTGAGAAAGATGTATGAGACAGGCGAAATACCCACAGACTTCAAGAAGAATATAATAATTCCAATCCCAAAGAAAGCAGACGTTGACAGATGTGAAAATTACCGAACTATCAGTTTAATAAGTCACAGCTGCAAAATACTAACACGAATTCTTTACAGACGAATGGAAAAACTGGTAGAAGCGGACCTCGGGGAAGATCAGTTTGGATTCCGTAGGAATGTTGGAACACGAGAGGCAATACTAACCTTACGACTTATCTTATAAGAAAGATTAAGAAAAGGCAAACCTACGTTTCTAGCATTTGTAGACTTAGAGAAAGCTTTTGACAACGTTAACTGGAATACTCTCTTTCAAATTCTGAAGGTGGCAGGGGTAAAATACAGGGAGCGAAAGGCTATTTACAATTTGTACAGAAACCAGATGGCAATTATAAGAGTCGAGGGGCATGAAAGGGAAGCAGTGGTTGGGAAAGGAGTGAGACAGGGTTGTAGCCTCTCCCCAATGTTATTCAATCTGTATATTGAGCAAGCAGTAAAGGAAACAAAAGAAAAGTTCGGAGTAGGTATTAAAATCCATGGAGAAGAAATAAAAATTTTGAGGTTCGCCGATGACATTGTAATTCTGTCAGAGACAGCAAAGGACTAGGAAGAGCAGTTGAACGGAATGGACAGTGTGTTGAAAGAAGGATATAAGATGAACATCAACAAAAGCAAAACGAGGATAATGGAATGTAGTCAAATTAAATCGGGTGATGCTGCGGGAATTAGATTAGGAAATGAGACACTTAAAGTAGTAAAGGAGTTTTGCTATTTAGGGAGTAAAATAACTGATGATGGTCGAAGTAGAGAGGATATAAAATGTAGACTGGCAATGGCAAGGAAATTGTTTCTGAAGAAGAGAAATTTGTTAACATCGAGTATAGATTTAAGTGTCAGGAAGTCGTTTCTGAAAGAATTTGTATGGAGTGTAGCCATGTATGGAAGTGAAACATGGACGATAACCAGTTTGGACAAGAAGAGAATAGAAGCTTTCGAAATGTGGTGCTACAGAAGAATGCTGAAGATAAGGTGGGTAGATCACGTATCTAATGAGGAGGTATTGAATAGGATTGGGGAGAAGAGAAGTTTGTGGCACAACTTGACTAGAAGAAGGGATCGGTTGGTAGGACATGTTTTGAGGCATCAAGGGATCACAAATTTAGCGTTGGAGGGCAGCGTGGAGGGTAAAAATCGTAGAGGGAGACCAAGAGATCAATACACTAAGCAGATTCAGAAGGATGTAGGTTGCAGTAGGTACTGGGAGATGAAGAAGCTTGCACAGGATAGAGTAGCATGGAGAGCTGCATCAAACCAGTCTCAGGACTGAAGACCACGACAAAAACAACATGCCGCTAGAGCGCTCCGAATTGTAGCGTGTAACATGGCGGTGTGTAACGTAACTACGTCGGAGCATGAGAAACAGCGTGCTGCAATTGAGCTTCGTATTCGAAGAGTTCGTCCAGAAATGGCGCACCCGCTCCTTCACCAAGAAAAGGTCAGACCACACAGGAGCGCTGCGACATCGTAACAATCCGACGCCTTGGCTTCACTTTCATCGGTCACCCTCCATACAGTCCCGACCTTGCCACATCCGATTTTCATATTTTTACAAAACTTAAAGAACACCTTAGAGGACTAATAACAACGTTAATAACATTTGTTTTCTTTAATAAGTTTAAGAGTTTTCACAAAAATATTTTGGAGACATTACTTTTCAGCCTGCCCTTGTATGTATTAATTTCCAAGCAGAGAAGAGGTTCTGGCTCTGTCAACAAAGTCAAACGTTCTATAGTGACGGTATCAGCAAACTGGTCTCCCTTTGGGAGAAATGAGTTAGTCCCCAAGGTGATTATATTGAGAAACAAATCTACAGACATGAGGATTAAAGTTGTAGAAAGTTGATACTGTTTGTTTTATTTAAAAAGCTTTAGGCGTTTTCGCATAGAAAATACGGAAGCATTACTTTTCAACACGCCCTCGTAATATTATTTGACAGCTGATATCCAACATTGTACAAGCGCTGAGTTTCTTATTGACTGAGAAACCGTGATCACACGATGAAAATACGTCGCGTTTTATAGAGTAAGGTACCAGTCGCTAACAAAGCTTTATTTTAATCTTTGCGGTTGTCGAATTAGACAATGGAAATAAATCTGTAACATAGGCAGTAAGATACTAAAAAGAGAAGCCGCTACTATTCATTGCATTATGGACTCTTATTTGTGAAATATTTTCCTTAGCATAAATTTGGTATTAAACTATCGCTGTAAGTGTGGATGTTTGGAGCGATTTTATTTCAGCTTTTCCTTGAATGATTTTCACGATTGTCAGTGCCGCTGTGTGCTTCGTAGTAACTGAAGTACCGATCATATTCGTTGTGCTCAGGTATTTGTTTACGATAAAAGCTTACATTGTGTCACGGAGGAATAATCAATATTTTTTAGTGGTAAGGTTTGATTCGGTAGATGTTTCTCAGGCAGGCCTTGTTACTTTGGGTTATGCGATTGTGGGCAGGTATCGGAAAGAAAGATTTTTGTGAACAAAATGTCTTATTCATTGAAAAGTCGAAACCCGACTGCTACAAACAAAAGAGTTTCATACGATTTTGAAGTGCCAGAGTTATTCTGATTACAATGTGAAGTTCATTTGGACATGCCTGCATGTCCAAAGGAACAGGCACTGCGGCGACCACAGCCGTTATGAAACACATCAAATGAATTCGCAATTGCGGATAGGGACTACCATCAGCTGTAGAATGGGATGACGAGAATGAAAATTTTTGCCGGAGCGGGACTCGAACGAGGATTTCCCGTTTATCGCCATAAGAGCTTTCATTGTCGTCATTGTATTCTACAGCTGATCATATTCTTATTCGCAGTTGCGAATTCATTTGATGAAAAGAGTTTTAGCTGTGTGATATTGATCTGTTTGGTATACACTTAAACTAACTGCTTTTGGGTTAAAAAATATAGCGTTTAGTGCAGTGATAGCAGATGCAAGGTTCTTGTAAAGAGAAAGCCACCTACTGTGTATGATATAGGAACGTTTTATAGACCAGTCTAACTTGTATTACGGAAGAATGTTAGAGAGACACTTATATCACGAAGAAATTTTATTTATAAAAATACTTCGTCGACTACATTAGGAATTATCGATTTATTGTAATGTATCGATTTACTGAAACATAATTTTCCCTACAGCGAGTCATTTGTGTAACAGACATGGAGCTAAAAAAAAGAAGGGAGATGGAGCTATAGAATTACGCTGTACGAGTCTGCGCCATTTTAAATAGCCCAGACTACTGTTTACAATTGTTTCTTGTTCATTGTTTCTGTTGTGTGCACGATACAGTTGTTTTAAATGCTAAAAATAGCAGTGCTTATGTAATTTAAATAGTGTCAGGAACGAAATTTCGAAAGCTTTTCTGTTCTCTAATGTGTATTTGCCCTATTAATACGACACATTAGTGTAACTTGTTTTTCGTTGATATATTTCGAATAACTAAGAAGAGAAGAATGTGAAATCAAAAAGATGCTTTCGTAATCCATTTAGTTCCGCTTCTACTGTGTTTGTATCGATATCAAATGAAGATGAACTCCGAAACCAATGCTTGTTTGCTTACTAGTAATGCTTCTTGTTCCTCACATTTTCAGCTTTCATCTCGTATGCACAGCATTTTTAATGTTTACGTTTGCAAGAAACTTACCTAAGCGTTCTTTGTTACTCCATAAACGTGTGCAACAATGAAAGAAGCAAGGCGTGCTATCGTATCTTGTCCATGTTAACGATGTGAACGATTACTGAAGTGTCAACGAAACAGAACTGCATAGGGGTTGATTGGCAATCCATCGTCAAGTAACAGAAATAAAACCACAACAACAAAAATAAACACTGCAAGCGTAATTCATGAACAAAATAAAATATACTTGAATAGGTCCACTTTCGAATGAAACGTAATTCCTTTAAACTTTCTATTACGATCAGGTCCATTAGCACATCCTTAAACGCCGCAAACAGTCAAAACAGTAGATGCTATTGGGGATACGACCACGAAAGTCAGTAGATATCCCGAAAGGTCGAAACTGGTCACAGGCTTTTTAGAGTTACTTCACGGGGAAGTACCATCGATGGTTGTGAAGCATTGAGGTATAAATGCGGTGAACAGAATGTTTTGGGCTACATAAGATGGCGGACGTCAGCTTCCAGTTTGTGACGTAATGACAACTCCCTTTTTTTTTTACCTCTATAATAACATATCTATCGTGAGAGTTTATCAGTTATTTGAGAAACAGATCGATTGGAAAGAGTTTAACTTCCATAGATGTAGTTATGAAGCTTGGACACATGAAAGGATACATTGTCTTTGAATATTAAGAAAACCATTGTTGAGTAAAATAGCGCACGATAGGCAAAACAGCGGTTGTGGGGTGAGGGAGTCGTAGTCGAATCTTGGGCGACACGTGACGGTGACGAGCTGGCAAAGGTGAGAGCTCGGGGTCAGAACAAGTGGTTCCCTTGTGAAGATGAGAAATTTTTAGAAGTGGTAAATGGCTACAAATTGAATATCATCGGGGAAAAGATTTTTGGAATTTGATTGTGATGCGGCTTTTCGTACATTTAGCGATTATTGTAGTTGTTTAATTTTCATTGTTCAGTGATTTCGAGTGTTAGCCAAGGGAGACGAATTAGCAATTTCCGTCCACTTCTGTTAGTCAAAAGGAAATTATGATATAATAATTTAGAAGTAAAACTGATACCAGATTTATACTTCAGTAATGTTTGGTGTCTATAATAGCGTTAAAAAGAATGAGTAATTTCATTAAAAGGAGTTTAAATGTTACATTTGAAAATTTAAGAAAATTAAACAAATTCTGGTTGAATTTTATTTTTCATTTGTAAACATCCTCTCCCTTTTCTCAAAATGACATAAATTTTGAATGCAACAAATTGTAAGAATATTGTTAGCAAATGAACAGAACGACGAGTGGATGGGTTGTTGTCTTCCTTGACAAGCGATCAATTATAACCCGCAACGCAGCGCTTTTCTCCTTTAGGTACTACTCCTCGACAGCACTGTCGTTGGCAACTACGTCGATACAGAAAAGATGCGAGCCTTCCGTTGCAGGTAAGACATTAGCAGGGTCTAATTACAGAACTGGAAAGAGATTTCCTTGTTGCGTGCCGTGAAATAAATTAAACGTGAGCACATTCTTGACAAGTAATATATAGCCTCTGCGAGTGAACATTTCTGCGACAAGATTAGTTTCATTGAATATAGTCCATGTGCGGAATTCATTTCGTCAGAAATTTCCAAATTAAATAATTTTGATTTTATTAAATACTTTCTGCAATTTACTATCATTAAACCTTTTCCTTAAGCGCATTCACAATTCTTGTATAGGACGATGCATGTGATTGAGTGTTACTGAAGGAGACTATTTCATTGAATCAGTCACTGAACATTACTATATGAAATGTTTCTCCATATGAGCCGTAAAAAGCACTTCATACTATATGCATACTGAGGCACTAGTTTAAAAAAAGTACTCTGAAAAGACAGAACAATAACGATAAAATGTAAATTTTTGGTGAAATGTGGTGAAACTTATCAGATTTGCAGAATACACGACACGGAATAAAACCCGTAAACTCTGCACCAGAATGAGAGGTTCTGACAGTGTAAAATGAAATAGGAGCATTCTGAAGCAATGGTCCAACATTAAAGAAGTTCTCAAATATTAATGCGCTGCTTTACATAGCATGCGTGTTGGACCCCATTAGTGATGAGCCCAACAATGTAGATCCCCTTGCACAAAAATTTCGTTTTTGGTGTCGCGCCTAGTGACAATGGTGCACCTATTGGATGCCATCTCGGCAGACAGCAGAGGGTGGAAAGCCCATCTTCTCCCAATCTGACACAACAGGGAACAGGTATGTCGACCACGCTATGGGAGTTTGCCAAAAAACTGAAGACCTCGTTAATTACACGAGAAACGTGTGTACAGGCACTGCTCCCACTGTAATAGTACATCATGTTACGTTGTATCAGCACCATCGAAATGAACTGGATGATGTTCTTTAGTCTTTTCAGAAACAACAGAAAACTACGTACATTGTGGGATGCAGCAAGGTTATTCAGTGGCGAAGCATAAATGCGATCGAGATGTGCGGAACTCTACAGCCCATCACAAACACGGATATTTAACGCACAATGTTTACTATTAACGCATAGTTTATAGCAATGACTTACCTCGTTACATCCACCGACTATTGAAGAATGTCACAGACAAGATTTCCGCTTCTATGATGCTGCTGCTCTCTCTGTCTTCAGTTTCATTTTGAGATGGAGCAATGTAATAAAAATTCGGGTACGGAAGAATATTTTATTTACCTCCAGACCCACGTGAGGATTTTTTCGCGAAATCATACCCGTTGATATCTTAGAAATATATTATTCTCTGATAAATGTTCAGTTGCTTTAGCTTCGTTGAACAGGAGCTCCAATTACGTCTGTCGCATCCATTTGTCAGACGCTCCAACAAACTTCCTCGTAACAGAAATTCTGTACATCTATATTCTGAGAAGAGCGTTGTGGGAGACCGAAGTAATTCTTTCGACGATATTGCCAGTGCACCACCACACTACGTAGAACGACGTGTAATATAACCTGTCAAATATATGAGACCGAACATTCAATAACTTTTGTAGCAGCAGACTGCAGTAGCCTCACAACAGGTATATCAGGCAAAATTCCAGGAAACGCAGTCGATAACACGAATTGTTGTTTGTCGTCGCCCAGTCTCCGTAGATGAAAGAGATCGACAATGCAATTTCATTGACATTCCTTACCAGAAGCAACAAACATAGTTGGTGTCTCACCTCCTTATGGGGAGCATGTTGATAAAAACGAACCCTGCCTCAAAATTGCCAAAAACGAATTTTCGAGGCAATTCCGGTTCAGCAGTCCTGTTAAAGTATACATAATGTCGAGTGACAGGAGACAAGAATGAACAAATAAAGAATTAATCGATGTTAACAGTCCTTTTCGGAATGCCGATAATTGATTTTTGTTGCTAACCAGCATTTTTTCACAGGAAAAAAATAGTTCATCGAGGAACGTTAACTGGAGCCATTCGTTAGTTCCGCAAGTGTTCGCTAATTTCTTTTTGTCAACCATTCTACGAGAATTCGGAATGCCACCTTAATTATTCGCAGGCCGAAAGAAATGTTTCGTTTATTCTTCGTCTGGCAACAGCTAGGGAATTTCCTGAACAGTGGTATACGAAAAAAAAAGTTGCAAGATTAGAAATACATGCTGGCGCTCTCTACCTTCAACACTGAGGTGAAACTGTGGTAGTTTGAGGAACATTCTACTATATGTGTTATGTAACGATTCCGGATTCTTGATTGCCGATTTTATAAGTACTTTCTATCGGAGAGTTCTGTGCCGTCGTCAATAAAGTGGTCGCGAAGCAGTTTGCACAAATGAAAACAAGAACTGACGTGACCGTGACGAGTTTGCAGTTCGTTCCAGGCACATCGATTGTTCTCCGCACGGTCAGAAACTACTGTGACCACACTGAAACCCCGATTATGGGAACCAGTTTCACAAACCGTAACAATAACCACGTTACTATGTGGGCCTATAACACGATGCTCCACTACGTCAAATGTCACACTTTCGTCGATGTTCATTTCATCAAAAAATAACAAACACACCCATGCGTTGAATGTTAGAAAATGCATGTTCCTTAGCTTTTATCAAATTTAACACACTCCAGGATGACAATGGGAAGGACGAGAGGAGCATCACTTTAAAACTGAAATTCCAGATAGAGAAAACTCGAGTTTGTTTCTTAAAAATTAATACCATTTCCTACAAGTAGCGCAAATTGTGACTGCACGTGTTCTCTCCTTTCCACTTGGCTTGTTTCTTTCCAGTTGGCTGGTAGCTGATCTGAGTCTCAGGGAAAATCTTCTTAAAGATAACGTTCACTTTATTGCGTAGTAGATGATTTGCAGCCAATTGACTCTCGCTCTGTCCGTGACGAGAGGCCATCAGTTTCTCTTTCGCAAGTGTGTCTCTTGCTTTCAACACCCTGCACATATTTTAGAGTTTTTCTTTCCCATGCCCCAGTTCTTTCACACTATCCATGGTATGATGCATTCTTCAGTTTCTAAGCTCGGTAAATCAGGTAACGTGGACTCATCGGCCTTGAGTTTGTTTGATATCAGGATCTCAGATGTTACCAGTGCATTTCTCACTCTTGCTGTCACCTAAACCTTTTTTCCCTGCTTTCTTTTACTTTTCTTTCAGCATCCATACAAAGATTGTAGCAACTGGAATATTCAAACAGGACACAGCATCTGGTTTCTGATTGTTTCTGGCAGGTGTATGTAACAACTCTGTTGGCAAACCCCGAACGTAATTGCCTAATTTAAAATGCCGTTAATACATGTAGCATTCGATATAGTAACTTAGTCTTTTGGTAACAATTCACAGGGCACACGTTTTGAAGCTGTAAGTAATTCCAGTTCCCTTCGACTTTGTGTTGTAAGACAAGCAACTATCAATTGCACACCCAGGCATTCGTGACGTAAGACACTCGAATAAACGAAACAGTACTTTTCCATGATCTATGCTTCTATAATAACTGTGGCTTCCGTGCTGCTTTTAGCCATGTGCTGCCACAGTGACGTCATGCGCAGAACGACGATTGCTACTTCGATCTATACATTCTATTCGAGCTTCACATAGGAACGTGAACATAACTGTTGCAATTACAGTAGAGTCATCTGTAGGCTGCCCTTGTAAAACATATAGATTCAAACTGAGAGGACATGTAGACATTATCACTGTGAAAACGAACCATTGTCTGAGTCTTAAAAGCAATTAGTGCACAGGACAGTCCTCATGCTTATTTAAAACGGGAAACACACGTCATGGCATGCTGAATACCGACTACTGATGGAAAAATGAATTCCCAGAAGAAGATGCTGAGTGATGCTTGAGCAAGAACGGAGAACAGTGCAAGTTATGGGAGTGTGGCTTTCTTCTTCCAAGAGAACGAGGGACGCCCATTACGGCTGCATCAACACGTATGGTAACGAGTCGACTTTGTTGCTACCAAGTCTATGGCTTCTTCTGAACGATAGAATCTGTATCACTTGCGTAAATTCACTTCAAAATTAAAAAAAAAAAGACTGCACGCACATTTAACTGCCTCAAATAAATCATATATACGATTTTTACCAATGTTTGTCTGTGGCTTTATTCATGTTTCTCTATGTTTGATCTATTTTATGGATGTTTGGTTATGTTCCCCTCTGCAGATTGTTACTGTCAATCATTTATTAAAGTTTGAGAGATTGATTTCGACTCTGGGATATTGTTATAATCAGTATTAATGAACCTATAGTTCTTATTTAAAATCTGTAAACGGTTTTGTGCTACACTGCATAAAGCGGATTTATGAATATTTTCCTCAGAACCACATTGCACTATTATGGTCAAAGATTCATAGTCTCTGTTTAATAGTTTTTGGAGAGGAGGGGATACTTTGCGTTTATGTATTGTCCTCCTAACAAGTAGTATCTTAGTTCAATAATATACAGGAGGAACGGTTAACATTGAGGGATATGACAGGAACGATCATTCGAAGCAAAAAGACTAGTAAACATGAGCTCTAAATGGCATACATTATGAGCTATGAGCACGTCTACATATTCGATACTGTGAAACAAATCTTTTCTACTGCTATCTATTTGTTTTGCGTATTTTGAGGATGGTAATTTGGACCAAAAGAAGAAAAAACATCCAGTAAACATAGGGTCTGAAGTGCATAACTCAATAGCTACGAACACTCGCTACTCTTCCCTACTCATCGGGAGGACGACGGTTCAATCCCGCGTCCGGCCATCCTGATTTAGATTTTCCGTGATTTCCCTAAATCGCTCCAGGCAAATGCCGGGATGGTTCCTTTCAGGGCACGGCCGACTTCCTTCCCCGTCCTTCCCTAATCCGATGAGACCGATGACCTCGCTGTCTGGTCTCCTTCCACAAACCAACCAACCAACCTACTCATCGCTCCTACAGGATACATTTTAGAGCCCATGTTTATTGGACTTTTTTGGTTCGAGTGATCATTCCTCTCGTACCTGTGAATACTGACGATTCATCCTGCATTAATAGTCCTAATAAGTGGCGAGATTTACGAAAGCCCTTGTCTTTATTGTGCTAATTAGTTGTTAGACAAGCAGGTAATGGCAGTGGATCTGATAGGTCAAATAATTTGGGTCAGGCCATTGTGATTATAGATCGCAGCTTGTTTTTCGTGAGCCACCTTTTGGCTGAGCCCTGCATGTCACACTTGGCAGCCACTGTTTAGCAGAAAAGAAAGTGACATCGGCTGTGCCCCATGAGATATGATAAGACCACGAGCCAACCCAGCATGTATGAAAGACTTGTTAGACGGGACCAGCAGCACTACCATGTTCTTCGTAGATGATGCTGCTGTTTACAGGTGAATTTCGTCGCTGGACGCTCGTGAGGAAATGCGGAGAGCCTTGAACAAAATTTTCGCTTTATGCAATGACTGACAGTCCTCTTTCATGTGGAAGAATAAAATATAATTATCATAAAAAGGTTAGTTTAATACCTCTTGAACTCATTAGAGGGATAATGTAAATATTGAGGAATACGAGATGTTTAAAAAAGTAACGTGAATTCTGTAATTCGTGTCTTTTATTACTCTCATTCGCGAGATTGTTTCACTGTTGTGTTCGTAAACATGTTTGAAATATATATGTATTGCGTTAGTCATAACTGATATTAAATCTGTGGCCAGTTATTAAAAAGTTTATATGTGTTTTAGTTTTATGAGCAATTGTGTATAAAAAAGATTCATAGAATTTGTGTTATATTTTGTTATCAGAAATTATTCTCGAGACACCCACTCGAGATTGTAGGTATATTCCGGAATATAGGCAGTCATTTTCTCCTCGCTCAGTACGCTACTCGAATAGGGTAGAAAATCGATAATATTGGTACGAAGTACATTTTCCACCACTGTACAGTGGCCAGCAGAATATTTACGGATATGTACGTATCGATGTAGTTGTAGATGCAGTAGATACTGGATCGTTCTCTGTTACAAAATCTGGCCTTCTACAAGTCAACAATACGATCTCACTGAAATTTTATTAACTGTACAAACTATGTTCATGAACGCTGTCCTGATAGGCACATCATGTTTACTAAGAGACTATGACGCGTGGAAACAATCAGAGAAGCTAGTGTCTTTCGATGCTTACTGTGAAGTTGCATTATAGGAGGTGTCAGCCACAAAACTCGATGCGAACGTGAAATTAGACAGCAGTCGACAAATGAAGATCTTTGGGCACTACGTGTTGTAATTCGTCGTACTTAGTTGGTTCCGTAGTATAACGTGGATGACACAACAGAGTACCGATTCGAGGCAGTGGCGCATTGAAGATTGTGTGTTCAAATGTGTGTCAAATCTTACGGGAGTTAACTGCTAAGGTCATCAGTCCCTCAGCGTACACACTACTTATTTATTACAAACGCGTCATTATTGACTGTATGATTTGTTGTAATTAAATGTTGGTGAAAACCTTCATGAAATCCTAAGATGAAAGACACATTTGTTGATTGTTGTATTCTGTGGTGTAATGGTTAGAGATACGGAGCTATGGAGTCGCACGAAGTAGGTTCACATTCTCTTCTGTTCAAATGTTTTTTGTACATATTCGCGTTTGTGAATTATTCTAGGACTTCCTTATTAATGTACTAGAAGTATGTTCTGCAATATTGTAAAAGATTCTAGAACTTTTTTATGAATGTACTAGCATTATATTCTGCAATATTCGGTGTTATTTACATGTGACAGCGCTCTCTCTCGTGAGTTCAGTCGATTTTTTGGCTTCACTCTAATCAAAAAACGAAAGCTTAAATTGCTGTGAGTGAAACGAGCAGGAAAGACATTTTTAATTTTCTTGTTACAAATATTTGGCTGTTTTTTACGAATATGTCGCAACTTCCGAAGGTGTAGTTAGGTAGGAATGTAAGAGCACACCTTACATTGATGAGAGTTAATCGAGCAGCAACGAGAATTATATTCTTGCTCCTCGTAAACATTTAGTTGTTTCTTTTCCGAATATGTAGTGATTTATAACGGGTCTGTTCACACACGTTACTTCCGTAAACCTCGATGCGACCACGATATTCGATAGCAGTCGACAAATGTGCTGGACATGTTACGTGTTTTTCACGTCATTTTGTCGGTACTTCGCAGTAAGCTTCAAGCTAAAACAGCTTCTCCCTGAAACAACAGACCACTCTTTTGGTAAATCAGATACAACTGTTATGGGCACAGGGATTTCACTCTGAATATGAGTACTCTGCTTCTGCCACAACACGGCGCTATGAATTAATGTCTTTATTCATTTTCATCTCTCTTTCTACGGTGCATCGTATCTTCAAAATATAGATCACGTTATTTAAAACGGCTACGTGTTTTGCAGTTCATCTTTCTATAATTATCTGAGAATATCTCAAACATTAACGTACAGTCTAACAACCCACCTCTTTTCGTATTCACAGATAAGGTGGTGATAGCACGTCGATGTTGTGCTATGTTGTTGAGGTAATCTACTTTGACAGTGAAAACTGTTAACACTCATAATAGTATCATAACTTGGACAACTAATCATGTTTAACTAATGTGGTTGATGTATCCAGAAAAAAACACATCTTCTGATTGAAAAGATTTATTGTACGGGAGACGAAGAAATAATTAAACTGGTGCAAGACGGAAAGGAAGGGGGGATCTAAATAATAGGCTGCAAACTGCTAGTATTAAAAAGAAAAGTGCGTAGCCTCTCCTGAATCGATTATGTCTGCTGTACCCAATCTGGCCTCAGTTGACAGACGTCATCAGTAAGTACTAATGTAGAACCAGTTGCTTTTATGTTGTAAGAAACCTTCTATGTTCATGTTGAGTATCCATATGGTAACAGCTTCACCAATGTGATGCGAACTTCCAGTGCTGTATCTGAGACGAAAGAAATTTCTATTCAAGCAATGAATATATCGACAGTGTTATTTCGACTTGACGATTTTCCCACAGGTGAAAAGTAGTTGTTAATTAAATACTATTATCCTTGCACCAAAGTCCTTTTACAACGTTAAAGACCAGTGCAGCTGATTGGAATAAAGAAATTAAGAAATAAATAAAAGAATAGGAATAACCATAAGCTAACTTCAGCAAATTAACTAACTCCCGATACAGGACGAATGTCTGCATCGTCCGTAAATTTAAAGCCTGCTGTTGATTTGCAGATTAGTTGGAAATGGCAATGACAGTGTTACCCATTTTGTGATCGAGAAAAGGAAAAAGGCGACGGTTTTCACATTTTGTTAGTCTGTCCTTAGCGATTATTTAAAAATGGAATTATTTGCAAACTATAGAAAAATTAATACAGTTGGCTAGAGCATCCGACGCCACTAAGTTTATAATGGAAAGATAATAGGACCCCCGAGCTTAGCCATGGGACGGAACAGACGGCTCGCGTCTGATTAAGGTAACAACATGGACGACGTAATACCAGAGCTATGCGGCTATTACTACAGCGGATGCAATTTCCAACTGTAATGGATTAGGCACTTCAAAGGAGGAAGGACCTTACCCCCTGCTAACTTGGAGTGAGGATATCGATGAGATAAGTTAGAAGTTACTCTACGTTACATATGAACAACACACTGACATAGGCGCCGCCAAGTTGAATACGTTACGAAAATGTGAATGTCAAAGGGAAATGCCACGTTCTACAATTGTCTCTGGAGAGTAATAATTCGCTGGCGTTCTTATTTCGTAGTTTCATTAGAAGGACAAGTATGAACGGAAAGCAGCAGACCGTGCGCACTGTAAGAACAACGATGATAAAGCACTGGTATTGTCATCAATGCCAATGTCCTTTCAGAAAAGATTCTGGGTAATAAGGCCTACTTAAGAGAATCCGAATATTTTTTCTTTATTATGTGAGATTAGAGGGGTTTTTATGTTATGCGGTTCTAAGTTCTTTCGATATCGCTTCATTGAGGTATAAGGTTTCTTGAACCCGTTAGTGCATACCATTTACTAGGTGTTTCGCTATAGAAACGTTCAATGTACTTCTTGTGATTTACTCGGTTGGTATCAGAGTCAGATAGTAGCCTATTGCGTACTAAATTTATGAAAGGCTTTCATGAGTGAAAGAGTCTAACAATATCAATTTGAAACACTGGAGCGTTGATATTTGGCAGAACTGATGAGATATCAGGGTGACTATAGATGTGTGTAATCATTGTTAAGTAAATTAAATGAACAGAAATGAAACAATGAATTGATGGGTATGAAATCAATGAAGATGCAATGGTATCAGTGCAAACCGTTGAGATATGCTGAATCTACAATTAGATTAATGTGAAATGAGAACTGAAGATCTGTGCCATATTGAGTCTCGAACAGACTCGTACCATTGTGATTCTGAACTGTCAGAGATGCGCCTATCTCTCTCCCCCTCTTCTTCTTCTTATTTCTTCGTATGGGTCATTTCAGGACCACGCACCAATTTCAAGCTTCCTTCTTTGTTGTTGTTCCTTTTTCGTCCAGTATTCTTTCATCTTTTCACTATGTATCCGTTTTCTCTCCTCTGACCATTTTGACACTGTCTTCTTCTCCCTCTTGCCTTGGAATGCTTCCATTTTTAACACTTTCCTCTTGAATCTCTCTCTTTCTGTTGCATCTTTTTCACTTCTGTTGTTTCTTTCTAAATCTTTCCTAAATTCTAGTATCCAGGCTATTGTTGACTTCTTTTCCCAAAGATATTTAAAAATCTGTTAGGTTAATCTGTTGCTGTTCATTTTGTATAAGTGTTCAAAAAATAGCAGACGCCTCTTTCGTAGTGTTTCATTTATGTTTTCTGTGTTGCAGTAAACATCTTCATTCCTTCTTAATTTCCGTACCTCTGTATTTTTTGGTGGTGCAAGTATTTTTCGAATGATTTTTCTTTCTAGGACTTTAAGTCTGTGTAATTTGTAGTTCAGTAGTAAATATTCACTTGCATTCAGACATTCTGGTTTCACTACTGTGTTGTAATGCTGTATCTTCAAATATTTAGACAGACACCTTTTGTTGTGGATATTCCTTGTTATTACATACGCTCTCTCCATTTTATGTACTCTTTCTTCTACAGCGAATTTTTCTAAGCCATTTTCTTGGATAATTTCTCCCAAATATTTAAATTTATTTACCCTTTTTATGTGGCCAATATCTGTTGCTAGGGATTCCGGACCATTTTTTATATTTGTCATAAATTTTGTTTTTTCTATAGATGTTCTTAAACGTGCTTTGTTGGCTATTTCTTCTAAGAGATTGATCTGTATTCCAGCATTTGTTAGCTTTTCAGAAAGAATGGCAAAATCATCCGCAAATGCTAAACAGTGAAGTTCAATATCTTTGCTTTTAGTTCTTAGTCTGATTGGTGATAGCTTCTCTTCTTTCAGTTTTTGTTTCCATTCTCTTACTATTTTCTCCGGTACGCAGTTACAGAGGAGTGGAGACAGGCCATCACCTTGCCTCACACCTGTTTCCAAGTTGAATGCCTTCGATATTTCACCCTGAAACTTTACTTTTGATCTGGTGTCCGTGAGCGTTTCACGAATAAGGTGTGCTAATTTACATATGGTGCCAAATTCTCTGATCACTTTATCTAGTGTTTCCCTATCAACTGAGTCAAATGCCTTTCTAAAATCTGTAGATGTTACAACTATATCTTTGGAGTTTGTAAGTCTGTGACGAATTATGCACTTTAGCTTGAAAATCTGTTCTGAGCAAGATCTGCCCTTTCTGAATCCACTCTGATACTCTCCCAATTGGCTATCAAGTGTTGCTTGTACCTTGTTTAGTATTATTGTTGAAAATATTTTATAACCCACTGGCAACAAAGATATACCTCTGTAGTTATTTACATTTTGCTTATCACCTTTCTTGTGCAAAGGATGGATGAGAGCCACTTTCCAGTCTTCTGGTATATTTTCAGTCTTCCATATTTCTTCAAACATGAGCTGAAGGTTAGTTGTAATTTTTGGTTTAGACCATTTAATAAGTTCAGCTGTAATTGAGTCTTCTCCACTGGCTTTGTTGTTTTTCAGGGTACTTATTGTTTTTTTCAATTTCTTCAGGTGTAGGTGGTGGATCTGCTCTCTCTCCCTCATTACTAGTGAAATTACTTTCCTGCAGTTTTTCTATTAGCAGATTTAGCAAATTTTCTAGTTTTGTATGTAATCTAATAAAAATAAAGCACAGCTAAGCAGTGTGTCCATTGAGCTTCGATGCAAAAATTACATGAGTTAAGCGTTTAAGACAAGAGAAGTAAAGAAATTAAATGCTTTCGATGTTACAGCACGTATAAAAAATTCAGTTTAGGTAGTATAACAAGAACATGCCCGATACATATTTGGTATTACAACAGTAGATGCTTGAGTAATGCAACCGATGATCAGTGACAGCAAACGTTTTCTTACACGAGGGTTCACCTGATCAACAGCGTACACTGAGGTGACAAATGTCATAGGGTAGTGATATTTACGTATTCAGATGACGGGAGACTGCACACACAAGGTATAAATGGACAGTGCGCTGGCGAATCTGTCATTTGTGCTCAGGTGATTCAAGTGAGCGACGTGATTATGGCTGCTCGACGGGAATTAACAGATTTTGAAAGCGGAAAGGTAGTTGGAGCTAGACGCAAGAGACATTCTATTCCGTAAATCTTTGCACAGTGCAATATTCCGAGATCCACAGAGTCAAGAGTGTACCGAGAATACCAGATTTCAGGTATTATCTCCTACCATGGACAACGTTGTGTCTGGAGGCCTTAAGTTAACTATCGAGTGCAGCAGCTTTTGCGTAAAGTTGTCAATGCTAACAGACAAGCAACACTGCGTGAATGACAACAGAAATCAATGTGAGACGAACTGTCCGTTAGGACAATGCGGCGAGATCTGTCGTTAATAGGCTGTGGCAGCAGAAGACATAAGTGAGTGCCTTTGCTAACAGCACGACATCGTCGCCTGCAGCGTGTCTCCAGGGCTTGTGACTGTATTGGTTGGACTCTAGACAATTGGAAAACTGTCGTCTCTTCGAGTGAGTCCGGATTTCAGTTGGTAGGAGCTGATGGTAGGATTCGAGTGTGACACAGACGACACGAAACCATGGATCCAAGTTGTCGACAAGACAATACAACTCCGCAAGTGTGTGCGCTGTGTTTACATGAAATGGACTGAGCCCAGCTGAACCTATCAGTGATTGGAAATGTTCGGCTACCTGGAGACCATCTGCACGCATTCATGGACAACGACGTCATGTCATCGGGCCAAAATGGTTTGCAATTCGTTTGAAGAACGTTCTGAACAATTCGAGCCAATGATTTGGCCACACATATCACCCGACATGAATCCCATCGAACATTTTTGGGACATAATCGATTGGTCAGTTCGTCCACAATGTAATGCACTGGTAACACTTTCACAATTATGGACAGCTATTGAGGCAGCATGGCTCAATATTTCTGCACGGGACTCCAACGTCTTTTTGAGTCCATGCCAAGTCGAGTTTCTGCATTACTCCGGGAAAAAGGACGTCCGACACAATATTGGGAAGTATCCTACGTCTTCGGTCAGGACAGTGTGTAGCTGTCTATAGGCACTGTGCAGCGTCGAATGGCACCTTTGATTTACCGTCCCAGGAGAATCGTTTTGTACGGGTTGTCATGCTCTGACAAAGACAGCTTGAGTTGTAAAACTTTAAAGATGTTAGTAAATAGTTATCGCTGCATATTCAAACACTGTTGCGTCTTTGAGAACAATAAAGAGAGAAAGGGTATAAAACACAGCTATTATTATTTTGCAGTTCATACTAAACCCATTAAAATTGTGTTCACGTATCCGATCTTTACTCCGTGGTTTAAATTGCTTTTGTGGGATCTGTCACACATTTCATTTCCTTTTCTGGTGCGCGTGGACCGTAAGTTATAGTATTTCATGTTAACAGGGGTGGATCTTCTACCCCACCCAACTTTGACGTTATTATCAGGCTACTTTTATTCAGAGTGTATAGAAGACATTCAGTTCCTTTTTATATAGGTACAGGAGACATCACGAGGAAAATATTGATCTTCAGATATTTACCGGAAAGGGGCAGAGTTATGGAAGTATGCAGTTCCTATTTATAACTGTGTGTGGGGGAGGGAGGTTCCTCCGCCATGTCTTACCGACCGAGGCCTTAAAACGCATGTTACGGTGGCTGCCATTCAGGGGCTTTAATTCATCTACACTGTTCATCCTTTTTGTCCCAACGCTAAATTTCCCTCTTCCCTTCTTTTTTATGTTATACTTATATTTAACAAGCTATAAATTACAAATGAAATGATTCTTCGCATTTATGCCCTGTACGCTTGAAACCTGCTCTCTTAAACATAGTGACACCCCAATGTACTTTCAATTAAAATGTCTGCCGGCAGGAGTGGCCGAGCGGTTCTAGGCGCTACAGTCTGGAGCCGCACGACCGCTACGGTCGCAGGTTCGAATCCTGCCACGGGCATGGATGTTTGTGATGTTGTTAGGTTAGTTAGGTTTAAGTAGTTCTAAGTTCTGGGGGACAGATGACCACAGAAGTTAAGTCCCATAGTGCTCAGAGCCATTTGAACCAATTAAAATGTCTCCCCCGTACGGAAATATACTTAATGGATGTACCAGTGCGGGTTGTAGACACATAGCTGACGATATATGGAAGTTTGGGTCTGGCTGTGAGGCGTGTTCGGATAGCCAAATGGTATGGACACCGCTCGCAATAAGCGGGAAATCTGTGTGAGTACCCGTCCGGCACGAAGTTTCACTGTCATCATTTAATTATACAGCTGATGAAGGTTGTCCATATTCGCAACTGCGAATACGTGTCGTATACTTTATAACGGTTGTAGTCGCGGCAGCGTCTGCTTCTTTGGAAACGCCTGCATATCTGAAGGAACAATGCATCGCACTTATGAACAACACAGGCACTGTAATATAGTATTTAGCTTCGGAGAAAATGTTGTGTTGCTTGTATGAGGCTCTCTGCACGTTCGCTAATGAGTGCAGCAAGTGCGTTATGACGCCAAGCAGTTCATTTTCGTTTGTACAAGTTAGCCTTTTCCGACCCAACAAACAAAAATCTAATGGCGGATCGAACTGGGAGGCTGGTCGGCCATTTCCGAAGCCAGCGGTAAGCACGGTTGTCGGTCTCCTCCCATCACTACCTACTCGATTGTGAGGACCGCAGTATTGGGACACCACCGTACAGTATAATGTCTCGACCAAAAGTCAAAATTTCGGCGAAGGGTTCGCCTATCAAGGTGCGACCATGAGAATACCTTTCTGCAAGAAACGGGAACAACCGAAGGGGATGATCTATGGCATCTACTGATATGAACCCAGTTAAGAATATTTGGGACCAGTTCAAATTTTTAATGCGTTGTCACAAAAACTCTCCTCATACAGCAGATGATACGGTGGGGAGGGGGGGGGGGGAGGGAGGGGAGGGGCGCCATCGAAGACGGGGACAAAATTAAACGCCGACGTCTGGACCACCAGATCTGCAGCGTGCCGGGGAGCAGCAAAGCCTGTTACAATACACGTGTAGGGTATTTGTATTGTATTGTATTTTATGTGAACCAGGGGCCTGGAAACGACGTAGAGGCTCCGTCCCCGCCGCAGCCGCAGTGGTCCGCACCCCACGACGACTACCGCAGTCCACTTCACCCCTCCGCCGCCCCACACCGAACCACTCTTTCACGATTATTGTGTGGTTCGGCCCCCGGTGCCCCCTCCCCCCCCCCCCCCCCCCCCCCCTCCCCGCAGGGAACGTCCCCTATATATGCGTGGTAGAGTAATGGTGGTGGACGCTTACGTGGAGAACGTGTTTGCGCAGCAATCGCCAACATAGTGTAGCTGAGGCGGAATAAGGGCAACCACCCGCATTCGCCGTGGCAGATGGAAAACCACCTAAAAACCATCCACAGACTGGCCGGCTCACCGGACCTCGACACAAGACCGCCGGATGGATTCGTGACGGGGACCAGGCGCTCCTTCCCGAACGGAAGTAGGGTATTTACTGTTAATCGCTATTCAGCAACTGATTTTGATTTCACAAACATGCAGAGGTCTACACTTTCGTAAAGACTACCTTTTCCTGAATATTGTTTTGTTTTTATTATATGGTAAAGTTACTTTTTTACAATATCGTAAGTCTTATTCTTTTATTCTCCGCTCCCCTTCAACCCTTCACTCGCTCGCGGACATCCAGGTGATGGAAGACTAGGCTAGGCTGTTTATAGTGTCAGCTGGTTTTTATTATAAACGAATGTATAAATTATGATTTTTATCCTAGAAGTATACGTAGAAAATGGAAACCTATGCCAAGAGATGTTATTTCCAATGATATTTCCATAAGCGGCGTCTTCAACGCACATTCTTATTACAGTGTATCGAAGCTCACTGATCTGAGGTACATTTATAGAGTGAGCACAGAAAATCATTAATCAGGGAACATCTTGCTTACAATGACAACTAAAAGGCCGTTTAGTGTTGCTACTGGTCGTCATATGAGACACTCCCCTGGCTCGCTACTTGCTGACTGACTCCGTCTGCACAAAACAGGGGAAAAATTGGATACATCTTTAGAAACTTTAGAGAAACGTCATTTAACAGATATCAAAACGGTTTTGCGGTGCGCCGAAAAACGTTACATACTTGAAGTGAATAGCTAGTAAACGTAAAGATTCTCTTGAAACTTCATAAATCAGCAACATAGACTTTTAAGACCGTATGGAGATGACTGTGTGTTGCATACTAATCCTGTCTTCGAATAGCATAAAAGATTTTTTGTAGGCAGGGGCTCTGCAAAAGATCATAACGAACGATGCTGTCCATGCACATCAGTAATCGACCAAAAATTTGTCGAACTTCCGGGAGCAATATGGAAAGTCCTGTGTTTGAATGCAAGCAGTATTGCTGAAATGTTGCGTGTGGACAGAGAAGGTGATCAATGCATAAGGTGATGTACACATTTAACAGAGCAGTGGAGAAAAATACTGACACACACAAAAAATTATATTTTTATTGCAGGCGATAGCACGTGGATGTTTTTGTAAGACCCAGGAGCCGACAACTCATTATATTTCCATTAAGCGAAAATACATATGTGCACATTTTGCGTAGTGTCGTCTTTCACAATGCATAGTACAGACTAGAACTGATATCGTCATCAGCTGCAACGAAAGAGGTATTGGTGTACTAACCAGCTACTAATTCGCCTTTTGTTTGTAGAGTTCGTAGAGAGTAATACTGAGGGGAAAATGGTCAGGTGTTTCCTTCACGTA
The DNA here is from genome assembly GCF_021461385.2 of Schistocerca piceifrons. Classification (NCBI taxonomy): domain Eukaryota; kingdom Metazoa; phylum Arthropoda; class Insecta; order Orthoptera; family Acrididae; genus Schistocerca; species Schistocerca piceifrons. Next base: position 137,980,985 of record NC_060141.1, on the reverse strand, counting down.
GCTTCTCTACTTTTGCTACGCCCAAGGAAAGCCTTGGAAAACATTCATAGCGATTAAGTGAAAAACTTGAAATCCTCTTAAATGTTAAGTTAGTCACATGCTTTTCCGAATGTATAGTCTAAATACACGCGATGGGATCGGCCTCATAGGCAGACTGCCTGTTTTGTAAGCCTGTCTACCAGCAAGACTGCTGCTGACCCACAAAGATGGCCGCATCGTAGCTTTCTTCAGTGACGTACTCTATGCTAGGAATTGTCCAAAGACACCGACACATGATAAGACTGTTTATTCTAATGACAAGTAATTGAGGCTCCCAAAGAGTTATCGACCAATCAGCCTCCTGTTGGTGCTCTCTTTTCAGTGTGACAGAGTGTACTTGAAGAGACTGCTGTGGGTGCAAGCAAGCGAGCAGCAGTGCAAGAGGGACAGACATAATGTATTAATTACCATCTCGAAAACGTCAAGATACGTGATAAATTTTTGAGCGTTTGTTGGTGTATAGTCCTGACATATAAATCACCGAGCGACACTACCGTAGTACTCCGATAGAGAAGCCAAAATAAAATGGCGCTGTTCATCTTCAGTTTAACAAATGTTTCGAGGGGCTAAACTGTTATGTTTAGTCATTCGCAGGCCTTGTAGAGAGTTATTCAGTACACCCCGGTTGTGTAGAAGTTCGGAACCTTCCAGTTCCTTTTTCATTTAGTTTAAGTAGTGACAAATGCACTGCATTTGGTTTTCTTCCGTTTTCCTTTCATTCTTCAGGTTCTGATTACCATGTCAGCAGTTAATGCGGTATTGGTACTACGGTAATAAAGCGTCTGGCTGTGTGATTTAGAGACGCCGCGATTTTCATAAAAACGAGCATATGCAAACGTAACACCATATCATGAGTATTATTTCGGGTTGCCGCATGAACAGTCCACGACGCATAAACTTTGCGGTTGATGGAAGGTGCAATGGACGCAACGGTACTGTGGGAAGTCTTCGAGGCCTTCTTCCAGCACGAATCCCGTGTGTGTGAGGTTCTTGGGCCAAACATAGTTTTTCCTCTGCGTATGCCTGGAAGAAAGAGCATGTCACGATAGTCCAGAATGTGATCTGTGTCGGTGCTGGTTTACTCCAAGGATCGGTGCTGGGGCCAACAACTACACTGTTTTCACCGCGAGGTGTACTAGTCGCAGTTATTGGAATGGGGCTAGTATGAACTGAAGAGCGGTCCACTTCTTTCTGCTCTTGAAGTCGCTTTATTTCTTGCCTGGTGATCCCAACTGCTGCTCATATGTTGCGCACAGTCTTGTGAGTGACAGAATCTGTTAGAGAATGTACACAGCCCTACAATGAAAATATCGTCAAAACTTCTTCTCGCAATCTGACGGGAAAGTGCGTGTTTCCTGCGTGGTTTGTATACTTTGCTGAGGGTATTAAATGGTTTAGATGGATATTTTTCCTCTATTTAAGCGGTGAATGGACGAGTGTAGGGTGGATTTAAAATTTCGTGAGGTATCAGGACGCATCGCCAAGTTCTTGGGAGAACAAGTTTTTAGTGATAGAGTGGTTTGTTCCTTTCCGAATCTTATATTCGTGGTGAGACTATTGCATAAAGATTTACTGGTTGTATCCAAACACTCTGTATTTCTGTGGGTAGTTTTTTATGTTATGACTGCCACAATTTTGAGTGTGAGAATACCTGCTCCCTTTTTGAGGTGTCATGGAAACAATCCTCCAGACTTTCAGTTTTGATCAAAAGAAACGCATTACAAATAATTCTGAACATTTCTGGTAGGTTGAAACACTGTATCTGATCTGGACTCCAACCAAAGACCTCTGCCTTCCCTGATCAAGTGCTCCACCTCCTCCTATCTCACTACACCCTCTCTTAGTAGAGTCAGACTTCACGCAGGGCAAATAATTTACCTATTTAAAAACCTTTTTATGCGTTTTAGGCTCAATTGTTCAACATAGTTTTAATGGGAGATTGTATTAACACATCCAGTATCGGTTATGGTGAGCGTGTGCTCTAGCATTAGCACTCTCCCAGAATGTGAAGCTACCACCTACAGTCACAAAAATTTCTTATTCCCATATTACTCCACCAAAGTAACGTTATTTTTGACGAAAACCCTCTTCGGTCAGTACATAACAAAGTCATTGAGCGTCATAAGCCGTTGTCGTCATTATCATCATCATCATCATCGTCGTCGTCGTCATCAATACCAAGCCACGACTGATCGTCCAAATTCATGAGTTCTGAAGTGACGCCAGGTTACTACGTAGACAAAAACCCCACTATCAGCCAGTGGTAGATGTCGGCAAATCTACAGCCCGTCCACATTTGTGGAAGTCCACTGCCACAGGATAAACTGCGCATTACCCCGGCGTCACGTTATATACTCAGGTACGCGGCTCCATTAGGACTTGTGGGGGACGTCGCGAGATCGTGTCAGCCGACTCGACTTGCTGTCGGACGTCGTATCAAGGTTAGCAGAGCCCCTCGGCTTCACCCAGTACAAGTCGCTGCACCTGTCGGTCGTTGAGTTCGCCACCGCACTGTGGTGAAGCGCGGCGGATTTGCAGATTCAGAATAGAGGTTTGCGAACTGCACACCATCTTCCAAGTAACTTCCCCAAACCGCAGCTACAACTCCTCAGTAATGGACCATTTCAGAAGACTACGATTCCTTTATCGCAAGACACAGTTCCAGAAGTGACGTATCGGTGCAGTTTGATATAAAATCAACCGTAGTGCCAGCCGAGTCTGTGGACACGGTAATCACTGTCTAATGTACGAACTAAAACAATGATAAGAACAAGTAGAGAGCCCTTATCGTTTTGTTTCTTAATAATTTCCCTGAATTACCACAAATTGTAGCAGCGTAATTCGCGAACGACACTGCTTTGTTCACCAGACAGCGATAGCTGACGGTCACGGAACAATGGGCAAAGAGCAACATAAGGTTAATCGCAGACGGAACACAGCTACTCATGTTTACCCGAAGAAGACAACTCGATAGACAGGCTGTTAATTACCAACACAGATGTCCAGTAGATCTACCGGGTTAGATACCTAGCACTAATATCCGATAAGTACCTGATATTCAAGACACATATTCAGACGAAGAAGGACAAGATGATCCGACCAATTTACGCTCTGTTTCCCTTACAGTTAAGTGTAAAAATGAACATCAACACAGCAGAGTGCTGCAGCGCTCTGTGTTTGACCGGTCACTGCTCGCCTGTTGACGTGGGGACCGAGCAGCTCGTGTCCGGCCCCACACGACTCGGCTCGGTCACGTACTCGCCCCATGTCTGATGTCCGGATTCCGGACACGCGGATAACCGAGCATGACCGGTCACCGCTGATGTCTCACTTCGCTCCGCCCCGGCTCGCTGCACTGTACTGTACAAATCCAAGGCCTCTCTATCTCTCTCTCTCTCTCTCTCTCTCTCTCTCTCACACACACACACACACACACACACACACACACACACACACACACACATATATATATATATATATATATATATATATATATATATATATATATATATAACACAGAATGTATTTATCTCTGGCTCTTTCTCTCTTTTAATAGAAAAGTAACGTTTAGTAGAACGGGTACGTGACACAGCTAAATTGGAATGTAAAACGATATTTCAGTACAATCGCGGATAGAAGACGAGTCTCATTTTCAAACAGAAGATTTATTTTTCCTTTCATTAACAAGAAACATTAAATAAGTGCTTTCCCTGTAATCTAGAAGACAACGATCTTAATAAAGAAAGCGTATAAAGAACATTAAACACTTACAAACGTAACTTGTCATACTTTTCACTTGTTTGCAACAGAAACAAAATTATAGTTATTGTTGATCAGCAGTAAATCACTGAAGCGTTCCGGATTTTATTGGCTGCGGCGATTTGTTAGTAACATGCCGGCTTTACTAAAGCATCTTTCACTAGGTGCGCTTGTTGCTGGGATACATAAAATACGTCTTGCAACTGCAGCCAGGCCTGGCAGATATGTTTCATGTCTGCTCCACCCCTTAAGATGTCATCCTCATCTTCGAGATGCATTAAAATGTAGAGATCTACTTCATCTGCTGCGGATGATCTGTTGTTCCTCCATTCCTTGAAACGATCTCTCTTCCTGGGTGGTGATGACACAGTACTTGAAGGATGTATGACAATAAACAAAAGAGACAAGTACTACAGAACTGATGTGGAAATCATCGAAACGTCCCCGTGAAAACGAGATGTTTTACGTTAATGAAATATTATACAAATTATAGCATTCCCATTGCTCTGTAATACACTATCCACCAACTATGCAAAAACGATTATGTTAATGATTGCACGTTGTACCTGCGTAAGTAGCACACATTCGTCGCACATTGTTAAGAATTTCCTGCTTTTCATTTATTTCAAGCATATTAAGACCACGGAAAGACGGCCAAAGAAACGAAGCAATTTTATCTCTGGAAGTGATCATAATCTTCTGACAAACGAAAGTCAAGGCTCGATTTTTAATCCTTTGTACCTCCTGTTGAAAAATACATATCTGTTAGTACACATCTATTACGGTAGATAATTATAAATCTATCACGTATCACAATGAAACAGTGCTTTTAACTGCAGTAATTACTCACCTGACAGACAATGTCATAGACACTGCAAATTTGTTGCAGTTTGTGAAACCAAAGAAGAAATAACTGGACTGTGGGTTCTTTTTCGCCTTCTAATTCATCTGTGGCCTCTTTAAATGGTCTCAGAAATTACGCAATTTTTCAATCTCTAAGCGCCGTCAGCAAAGCAGCAACCTCGTTATACTGAGTGTGTAAGGATTCCAACATAGTGTACAAGCTGTTCCAGAGTGTACAGACCTCTTGTTTCAACGATGATTTCAAAGACGAGCAGAGGCCACTTTTCTTAATGTACCTTACGATGCATTTTACAGTATATATTGTTGATGCAATGTTCGGGGCATGATTTAACAAGAAGTTATCTTCATCGAAAATGTGGCTAGGTGCTGTGTTTATACAGTGAGCAGCACAAGGAATCCTTTAGTGATTTTCCAAAGCCTTTATCACATTGGCACCTTGGTTTGATGTTTTATTACTGCCGGATCCCTGAAGGAGGTGTATCTTTGTGAGGTTTCTTGCAACTGTGTTTCTTTAAATGAGTGGTTCCCGACTGGAAACACAATGATGTGGAGCAGTTTAGGCACGATACGTACCCAGTAGACGCACTGTTTTCGTCTACAACCAACAGAAATGTACTCCATACTTGGCTTTTTATACCTTCCCGTTTCTTTAATATGTAAACATTGGTTTCAATCTTACGTCTCACTGCACTGGTTCCTCGCGCTGCATGATTCCATAGAGAGACACATCACAAATGAGAAGCCCGTACTGGCTGCAATGTCACACGGATAATGATACGTGTAATGTTTTTGAAGTTACGAGCTACGTATTCGGTCACGGCTTCTATGCTCGGTCACAAGAACTAGTGCGGGCAGCCTATCCAGTTAGGGTGTGCTCGCCCCACCTCGTATTTTGTGCTGGCTTACTCGGTCATGCAGGACTCTACAACACAGAGCTTCCAATTTCTAAGGCATTCATCCTACCAGCTTTGATATTCGGAAGTTCTCGCTGGGGCAGAGCCTACCAAACATAAAAATTCTACAGGTAATTGAAATCAAATGCTTGAGATTAATATTGAGAGTGCTCTGACGGATCAGAACCTTGCACTTACACGAAGAACTGGACATAGCCACAATCAGCGACAGGATCAAGCAACATATCAGGAATTTTCCTTAGAAAGTCGGAAACCTAAAATGAACATCACGTCACAGAGAGTATACGGAAACTCGGAACAATGGTACCGTCTGGGAGATCCACGCACGGTCATGGAGGACCCCATATAGGTATAAAGAGAAACCGGCACCTGAACATGTCAATAGGGCTAGAGCCCAAATGTCCTGTTAACAACTGAGCAATGTTAAAATGACCGTGAGACCTAATGGCAAGGAGTTCAGAGTTCAAAGAACACAGTACTTCAGGGGAAAAAAAAGGCATTCCCTGCAGATTATGCACAGCGTGTAGCTACTTAGACGGCGCCTTATGCTGCGCTGCCCTCACAGTCTACATCCAGACAGCGGAGGTGAGGCTGTCGGTACTCTTGCATGAAACTACGAAAGTAGCGGGTAGCTTTAAAGATGTACGTAGAGTAGCCGTAGCGTGCCACATTTTGCCTTTAGCGTTTTGTTGTAGTACGTATTTACAGCAGCTCAGAAAGGGACAAAGTCTGTTATGAAACAATAAGAAGTCAACTGCAGCATTTTTCACTATTTTGTTATCAACCCACCATCAACTACGTCTCAGTTAGCATATTAAACGTGTCAATTGCAAGCGCAGAGACGGTGATTTCTTGTTACTACACCTGTCTTAATTTGAATTTGATTTCGGCGAAGTACTCACAGTGTATACGAAGCGTCAACGAGAGAGCAGCCTCATAGGTCGTTATGCTATCGTTAGGCTTTATCTGCAATAAAGAGTTTAACCGCTTAGCTACCTTCCACGATTGTATTTTTAGGTTCGGAATGTGACCTCCCCCGTCCTAATCGGCCTATTGGATTGCGACATAAATGATCGTGATGACATATGACTAATGAAATTCTACTGTGAGTAAGGCAATCGTTACGGAAAGAAAATAAAACCGGTTAGTAGGAGGAAAGCGTACAACAGACCCTTCTGAAGGAAGATTCTATTCCAAACCTAATCTAAATACTGATGTTGTTGTTGTTGTTGTGGTCTTCAGTCCTGAGACTGGTTTGATGCAGCTCTCCATGCTACTCTATCCTGTGCAAGCTTCTTCATCTCCCAGTACCTACTGCAACCTACATCCTTCTGAATCTGCTTAGTGTATTCATCTCTTGGTCTCCCTCTACGATTTTTACCCTCCACACTGCCCTCCAATACTAAACTGGTGATCCCTTGATGCCTCAGAACATGTCCTACCAACCGATCCCGTCTTCTGGTCAAGTTGTGCCACAAACTTCTCTTCTCCCCAATCCTGTTCAATACTTCCTCATTAGTTATGTGATCTACCCATCTAATCTTCAGCATTCTTCTGTAGCACCACATTTCGAATGCTTCTATTCTCTTCTTGTCCAAACTATTTATCGTCCATGTTTCACTTCCATACATGGCTACACTCCATACAAATACTTTCAGAAATGATTTCCTGACACTTAAATCTATACTCGATGTTAACAAATTCCTCTTCTTCAGAAAAGCTTTCCTTGCCATTGCCAGTCTACATTTTATATCCTCTCTACTTCGACCATCATCAGTTATTTTGCTCCCCAAATAGCAAAACTCCTTTATTACTTTAAGTGTCTCATTTCCTAATCTAATTCCCTCAGCATCACCCGACTTAATTCGACTACATTCCATTATCCTCGTTTTGCTTTTGTTGATGTCCATCTTATATCCTCCTTTCAAGACACTGTCCATTCCATTCAACTGCTCTTCCGAGTCCTTTGCTGTCTCTAACAGAATTACAATGTCATCGGCGAACCTCAAAGTATTTATTTCTTCTCCATGGATTTTAATACCCACTCCGAATTTTTCTTTTGTTTCCTTTACTGCTTGCTCAATATACAGATTGAACAACATCGGGGAGAGGCTACAACCCTGTCTTACTCCCTTCCCAACCACTGCTTCCCTTTCATGTCCCTCAACTCTTATAACTGCCATCTGGTTTCTGTACAAATTGTAAATAGCCTTTCGCTCCCTGTATTTTACCCCTGCCGCCTTTAGAATTTGAAAGAGAGTATTCCAGTCAACATTGTCAAAAGCTTTCTCTAAGTCTACAAATGCTAGAAACGTAGGTTTGCCTTTCCTTAATCTTCCTTCTAAGATAAGTCGTAAGGTCAGTATTGCCTCACGTGTTCCAGTGTTTCTACGGAATCCAAACTGATCTTCCCCGAGGTTGGCTTCTACTAGTTTTTCCATTCGTCTGTAAAGAACTCGTGTTAGTATTTTGCAGCCGGCCGAAGTGGCCGTGCGGTTAAAGGCGCTGCAGTCTGGAACCGCAAGACCGCTACGGTCGCAGGTTCGAATCCTGCCTCGGGCATGGATGTTTGTGATGTCCTTAAGTTAGTTAGGTTTCACTAGTTCTAAGTTCTAGGGGACTAATGACCTCAGCAGTTGAGTCCCATAGTGCTCAGAGCCATTTGAACCATTTAGTATTTTGCAGCTGTGACTTATTAAATTGATAGTTCGGTAATTTTCACATCTGTCAACACCTGCTTTCTTTGGGATTGGAATTATTATATTCTTCTTGAAGTCTGAGGGTATTTCGCCTGTTTCATACATCTTGCTCACCAGATGGTAGAGTTTTGTCAGGACTGGCTCTCCCAAGGCCGTCAGTAGTTCCAATGGAATGTTGTCTACTCCGGGGGCCTTGTTTCGACTCAGGTCTTTCAGTGCTCTGTCAAACTCTTCACGCAGTATCGTATCTCCCATTTCATCTTCATCTACATCCTCTTCCATTTCCATAATATTGTCCTCAAGCACATCGCCCTTGTATAGACCCTCTATATACTCCTTCCACCTTTCTGCTTTCCCTTCTTTGCTTAGAACTGGGTTTCCATCTGAGCTCTTGATATTCATACAAGTCGTTCTCTTATCTCCAAAGGTCTCTTTAATTTTCCTGTAGGCAGTATCTATCTTACCTCTAGTGAGATAAGCCTCTACATCCTTACATTTGTCCTCTAGCCATCCCTGCTTAGCCATTTTGCACTTCCTGTCGATCTCATTTTTGAGACGTTTGTATTCCTTTTTGCCTGCTTCATTTACTGCATTTTTATATTTTCTCCTTTCATCAATTAAATTCCATATTTCTTCTGTTACTCAAGGATTTCTGCCAGCCCTCGTCTTTTTACCTACTTGATCCTCTGCTGCCTTCACTACTTCATCCCTCAAAGCTACCCATTCTTCTTCTACCGTATTTGTTTCCCCCATTCCTGTCAATTGCTCCCTTATGCTCTCCCTGAAACTCTGTACAACCTCTGCTTCTTTCAGTTTATCCAGGTCCCATCTCCTTAAATTCCCACCTTTTTGCAGTTTCTTCAGTTTTAATCAAAAGGTCATAACCAATAGATTGTGGTCAGAGTCCACATCTGCCCCCGGAAATGTCTTACAATTTAAAACCTGGTTCCTAAATCTCTGTCTTACCATTATATAATCTATCTGATACCTTTTAGTATCTCCAGGGTTCTTCCATGTATTCAACCTTCTTTCATGATTCTTAAACCAAGTGTTAGCTATGATTATGTTGTGCTCTGTGCAAAATTCTACCAGGCGGCTTCCTCTTTCATTTCTTAGCCCCAATCCATATTCACCGACTATGTTTCCTTCTCTCCCTTTTCCTACACTCGAATTCCAGTCACCCATGACTATTAAATTTTCGTCTCCCTTCACTATCTGAATAATTTCTTTTATTTCATCATACATTTCTTCAATTTCTTCGTCATCTGCAGAACTAGTTGGCATATAAACTTGTACTACTGTAGTAGGTGTGGGCTTCGTATCTATCTTGGCCACAATAATGCGTTCACTATGCTGTTTGTAGTAGCTTACCCGCATTCGTATTTTCCTATTCATTATTAAACCTACTCCTGCATTACCCCTATTAGATTTTGTGTTTATAACCCTGTAGTCACCTGACCAGAAGTCTTGTTCCTCCTGCCACCGAACATCACTAATTCCCACTATATCTAACTTCAACCTATCCATTTCCCTTTTTAAATTTTCTAACCTACCTACCCGATTAAGGGATCTGACATTCCACGCTCCGATCCGTAGAACGCCAGTTTTCTTTCTCCTGATAACGACATCCTCCTGAGTAGTCCCCGCCCGGAGTTCCGAATGGGGGACTATTTTACCTCCGGAATATTTTACCCAAGAGGACGCCATCATCATTTAATCATACAGTAAAGCTGCATGCCCTCGGGAAAAATTACGGCTGTAGTTTCCCCTTGCTTTCAGCCGTTAGCAGTACCAGCACAGCAAGGCCGTTTTGGTTATTGTTACAAGGCCAGATCAGTCAATCATCCAGACTGTTGCCCTTGCAACTACTGAAACGGCTGCTGCCCCTCTTCAGGAACCACACGTTTGTCTGGCCTCTCAACAGATACCCCTCCGTTGTGGTTGCACCTACGGTACGGCTATCTGTATCGCTAAGGCACGCAAGCCTCCCCACCAACGGCAAGGTCCATGGTGCATGGGGGGGAGGGGGGGGGAAATACTGATAATAATTTTGAAATGTGTCGAGTTCAGTGCAATCGCTCGCGAACCACACGGTGGGAAAAAGGGTACGACATAATTCCTAATAGGAAGGGATAATTAAATGGTCGCCAACCCACTTGGGCAATAAATATCCAGAATCCTAAGAAAGGCAATGGAGAAAAAAATTAAGCAAAATAATGACTGGTGTGGCCACAGAAGACTGTAACGCTTTTCCATAATGCAACAGTTCATGAGAAAATAAAACAATCAGAAAGCACTGAGTTCGCAGTTACTTAATCTGAAATACTAAATTCTGAAAGCAAAATCAAATAAAGTTGCTGGTTAAATAAATGACTGATTATAAATGAAACATCGTTAGATATGAAAAATGAATTTTAGTAATCTCAGCAAAAATTAATGGAAAATTTGGAAACAGGCAAGCAATTTACTTTTAATTATTGAAAGATTGAATTGAATTTAATCAAATCAGCGACTGATTTTACTTTTAACATAAGAACAGTAAAGTATGTACCAGCAGAAGTCACTCGCTAAGTTAAATACAGAATAAATGAAATTGCGCACTCTTGATCTTAGCTATACCTTCAATTATTAATTTTGCCAGCGAAATTCTACATTACTTTAAGTGAGTGAAGTTAATATTCAAAATTGCAAATTCGTTAAGCCTCTGTTATGCAATAGAAGAATGAACACTTACTGAGGCAGCAAAATTTAGACTGAAACTGGCCATTAGTAAACAAACAAAACTAGTAGTAAATAGTTAATCAATTTTTCATATTTTTAGGACACTAGGTAACTGTATCGAAAGGAAAGGGACTCTGCTTGGTAATAACGTCTGAGGTCAATGACAACAAAGATGCCCCACAAGTTTTAACTATTTCAGAATATTACTCAATAAACTTATTCTAAATTTGTGAAAGAAATGCTTTCACCAGTCAAATTTTGAATGATCTGAATAACCGAACACCTCCCATTGGGATTTTTTGTGATCTCTCAAAGGCTTTTGATTGTGTAAATCATGAAATTCTGCTAAACAAGCTCAAGTATTGTGGCATGAGTGGGACAGTGCACAAATGGTTTAATTCGTACCTAACTGGAAGAGTGCAGAAAGTTGAAATAAGTAGTTCTCGTAACATGCAAAGATCAGCACATTCCTCAAACTGGGGAACTATCAAGAATGGGGTTCCACAACGGTCAGTCTTGGGTCCTTTGTTATTCTTATTATATATTAATGACTTGCCATTCTATATTCATGAAGAGGCAAAGTTAGTTCTCTTTGCTGATGATACAAGTATAGTAATCACACCTGAGAAACAAGAATTAACTGATGAAATTGTCAATACTGTCTTTCAGAAAATTACTAAGTGGTTCCTTGTAAACGGACTCTCACTGAATTTTGATAAGACACAGTACATACAGTTCCGTACAGCGAATGGTATGACGCCATTAATAAATATAGATCTTAATCAGAAGCATATAGCTAGGGTAGAATATTCCAAATTTTTAGGTATGTCCATTGATGAGAGATTAAATTGGAAGAAACACATTGATGATCTGCTGAAACGTTTGAGTTCAGCTACTTATGCAATAAGGGTCATTGCAAATTTTGGTGATAAACATCTTAGTAAATTAGCTTACTACGCCTATTTTCACTCATTGCTTTCATATGGCATCATATTTTGGGGTAATTCATCACTGAGGAATAAAGTATTTATTGCACAGAAGCGTGTAATCAGAATAATAGCTGGAGTCCACCCAAGATCATCCTGCAGACATTTATTTAAGGATCTAGGGATATTCGCAGTAGCTTCTCAGTATATATACTCTCTTATGAAATTTGTTATTAACAACCAAACCCAATTCAAAAGTAATAGCAGTGTGCATAAATACAATACTAGGAGAATGGACGATCTTCACTATTCAAGATTAAATCTAACTTTGGCACAGAAAGGGGTGAATTATACTGGCACTAAAGTCTTTGGTCACTTACCAAATAGTATCAAAAGTCTGACAGATAACCAACAAGTATTTAAGAAGAAATTAAAAGAATTTCTGAATGACAACTCCTTCTACTCCATAGAGGAATTTATAGATATAAATTAAAAAAAAAAAAATATTAAAAAATAAAAAAATAAAAAATAAAAATAACACAAAAAAATAAAGTTGTTACATTAACTTAAGTATGTTGTTAAATTAACCTAATTATGTCACGTATTAGAAAATTCGACTCGTTCCACATCATTACGAAATATCGTATTCATGATCCATGGAACTAGTAATAATCTAATCTAATCTACCATATTAGCTATACTTTGTCAGTTAAGTCTTACGATGTTGTAGCTGTGCAGGGGACGGAGAATGTAGCTGGCGACAATGTTGCTGCTACTGGCTGAGAACCACGAGTCGTCTCCAGAGCCACGGATAATTGTGGGACAGGCGAAAGTTAGAATTGCAGCTTCCTCCGCCTGTCCACTCCCACAGTGCAGTCATCAATCGCGGGTTAACAGAGAGGGTGCGCCTACACTTGCGCGATCATAGAAGCGCACCGCGTCTGCGGGAACTCCCATCAAACACTTCCGCACTCTTTCAAGACGCAAGCTGCTCTGTTTCCTCTGTGATCGCAGCGCAAAACATTATGCCGATTACGTTGGGTAATCACTGTTATAAATCAAAAGCTGTTCTTTGCGAAAGAAAGTATGTGTTAACGAATCAAAAACATTATAAAAATTCAATGTGCTGCATGTTTTGCTGTCGACAGTGTGATAGGACAGTTATGCAAAGCCTCTTATTAATATAGCAGTCAAATTGTAATTGGGAATTTTGTTGATACTTCACACAAGTCCGTAGAAGGGGTAGTTATAACCCCTTAATACACTACTGGCCATTAAAATTGCTACACCAAGAAGAAATGCAGATGATAAACGGGTATTCATTGGACAAATATTTTATACTAGAACTGACATGTGACTACATTTTCACGCAATTTGGGTGCACAGATCCTGAGAAATCGGTACCCAGTACGACCACCTCTGGCCATAATACCGGCCTTGATACTCCTGGACATTGAGTCAAACAGAGCTTGGATGGCATGTACAGGTACAGTTGCTCATGCAGCTTCAACACGATACCACAATTCATCAAGAGTAGTGACTGGCGTATTGTGACGAGCCAGTTGTTCGGCCACCATTGACCAGACGTTTTGAATGGTGAGAGGTCTGGAGAATGTGCTGGCCAATGCAGCAGTCGAACATTTTCTGTATCCAGGGTCGTGCATTATCTTGCTGAAATGTATGGTTTCGCAGGGATCGAATGAAGGGTAGAGCCACGGGTCGTAACACATCTGAAACGTAGCGTCCACTGTTCAAAGTGCCGTCAATGCGAACAAGAGGTGACCGAGACGTGTAACCAATGGCACACCATACCAATACGCCGGGTGATACGCCAGTATGGCGATGACGAATACACGCTTCCAATGTGCGTTCACCGCGATGTCGCCAGATATGGATGCGACCATCACGATGCTGTAAACAGAACCTAGATTCATTCGAAAAAATGACGTTTTGCCATTTGTGCAGCCAGGTTCGTCGTGGAGTACACCATCGCAGGCGCTCCTATCCGTGATGCAGCATCTTCTTCCTGTTGGTTAAATTTCGCGTCTGTAACACGTCATCTTCGTGGTGTAGCAATTGTAATAGCCAGTAGTGTAATAATCGCGAAAAAATAAAGTACTTTCTTGGTTCGTTTGTTTGCTGTTACAGGTCTATAGTCCTGCTACACAATGAAGTCCCCACACACCAATCCCGTAGCTACAGGAGCCAAAAAGAAAATTGCACAACCCATTTAGTGGATTATCGTGCGGTAATTCTCTGTCTGCAGTTGAAGGGGTAAAAAGCCGGAGCAGTTGATGCTGAATTGGTGGAAGTGTACGGCACCAGTTCACCGTCGTTATGACACAGTGGTCAGGTAAACTGAGTCAGTAAGATCAGTCAAATGCGAATGACGAAGAGCGAAGTGGCACACTATGTCTCTGTGAAGAACTTGGGATCGCGACGGAAGGGGAGCGCAAGTACTCGAAGGCAGGAGTATCGCAATTGAAGCGATAATGGAAAAAGTCGTGGATCAGGTTTGAACGTTTTACATGACAGTGAAGGTCGCGTCCCACTGAGTTCCACGACTGCCACACACTTACTCATTCCGCCCGGGAGACAGTGACACGTGCTGCTTCTTTGGACTACCAAATTTTGCCTCACTCTCCTGTTATGTTACCGATGACATTGTACCACCACTCTGCAATCCGGTATCATTACTACTAGCCATTTCGTTTCCTGTTCGACTCGCAAGTAGAGCGAAGGAAAAACATCTATCGACATGCCTCTGTATGATTATTAATGTATCCTATCTTATCTTAGTGGTCCTTCCGTAAAATGTTAGTCAGATGAAGACGAAGGACTTGGAAAAACGCAAGCAAACTGTTTATTATTTCGAAAGTAATCACCAAATCTGTTAATGTACCTATCCCACTGCGAGACAAGCTGTCCAGTGACGGAATTCTCAATTTATGCATTACAGATTCGATTGTGACAAGCCAGTCTTCCAATAACATCTCTCGTAATTCCCAGTTTTTAGCAGACAGGCAATGTGCCACTTCACCTTTCCTGATTCAGCATTGACTGGTCACACTCAAAGTGTCTGGTCCATCTGACCACTGTGTCATAATGATGATGAACTGTTGTTGTAATCTTCCACCACCTCAGTATGAACTGTTGCGCGTTTTTTCCAATTTAACTACAGAAAACGAATTACTGCACACTTCTCCACCTTACCAACGGGTTGAATCATTTCCTTTTTGGCTCCTGTAGCCATGAGTTTGTGGCGCAGGGATTTCAGTGTCTAATGGCACTGCAGACACGTAACAGTAAACAAACAAAATATTTTTTCGAGATGATAATTAGAACGTTATAACTACCCCACCTAGATACTTATTTGACGTTTTACTAAAAAGACTTTCTGTGCACTTTATACTGTTAGTGTCCAAATATCGCCCTTTATTCCTTTTTCTCATGGTTGATTAGTTCAGTGAGATAAAAATTCAGTACTATTACAAGCTGAACCACACTGAAGGGCGCGGTGAAAATTCCGATGCAGCCACTAACGGTCGCCTCTCACATAGAGAAAAACGGCCCGCACACGACACGCTCCGGCGTGTTTTCCAGGCTCTGCGCCAGCTTGACGCACAGGAAGCTAAGGGTAATTCCTGACACCTACCGGGGCCCCAGAAAATGAAGGGAAAAAAAAGATGAAATGAAGCCGCCACTGCTCGTATACTTTGTGCCTGGTGGAGGATCCAATGGCAGCAACGGTACTCTGGGAAGTCTTCGAGGCCATCTTCCAACAAGTACACCGAGCTCTACACTGCGTGTGAGGTTGTGTGCCATATGTCATTCTTCTCTGGGTATATATACAGGGAAGCACATCTGACAATTGTGACCAGAATGGGATCTGCGTCAGTGCTGGTGCGTGTCACTTAAACTGATTATTACGATGTCTTTTCTGCCTAAATATTGTTATACTTGAAAAGGATATCTCGAGTGAGTTCAGTGGAATAAATCACTGTATAATTCGTGGAATTCCGTTGTTCTATGATCGCCGGCCGCAGTGGCCGAGCGGTTCTAGACGCTACAGTCTGGAACCGCGCGACAATATGGTCACAGGTTCGAATCCTGCCTCGGACGTGGATGTGTGTGATGTCCTTAGCTTAGTTAGGTTTAAGTAGTTCTAAGTTCTAGGGGACTGATGACCTGAGAAGTCCCATAGTGCTCAGAGCCATTAGAACCATTTGTTCTATGATCTGTTTATTAGCCTAAGGTTCCCGTTGGGCATTTGCCTTTTTACCTAAAATTTGTTATTTGATATTCCGTGCTGTTGCTTATTTTACCAATGGGGAAGTAGTCCCGGTAAATTCCTGTTAAATTTGTGGGCAATTATGTTTGTCAGCTATATTTATCTGGGGCTATTTGTTATTTAGTTAAAAGGAAGGATCTTTACTTTCTTGCTTCATTCCATACACTCATGTAAAGTTTGTATAAAGTTTTTAATTATATTTGTTATTGGTGGCTATTGAAAACCCGGTTTTTTAAAACATTTTGTAAAACTATATTTGGGGATATGTATAATAAATGTTTGTGAACTACAAGCCTGTGATTGCGTTTTGTTGCGGATCGCGTCCCATCACCCTTCCGAGGAGGTACCCTGGTGGGGAAACTACGCAGTATTTCTCTCTCTAGCCCTTATCCCTCCGACAGGGATCTTCAGAAAAAAGCTCCATGTAGCAACATTTTCCATGTAAGCCTTGTCTTCCTCATGTGTCCTGCCTTTACTAGGACACTAATTTAACGCTTCAGTGAGGAATCGATCTACGCTGTAAAGAAAATTAATTACAATTTTGGCCACGAGGTGAAAATCTGGCTCTGTCAATGCAAGAAAAGCGTATAGAAATGTCTTCATATGCCTTTCATCGTTTATGAAACGGACGTGTGCAAAAAGGGCAAATAGAAAGACATAAGACTGATTTTATTATTAACCAATGCTTACACCGAAAACGTCGACGACCTGCTGCATCCTTAAAACGACGAGATCAACAGTTGCTCGCAGCAGTGCGGGTGGAATCTGAGTAACGAGTTCCTGTATACTGGCCTTCAGATCAGGTAGAGACCGGACGTGTCCCGCGTTCTTTAGGTATCCCCAGAGTCACAAGTCACATGGATTCAGATCATGTGGTCTTGTAGGCCATGCTTCTGGAAAACAGTGCTTTCCACACAGTTGCGCTCTTCCAGATCAGGAATGACTTGCTGCACAAGGAGGTCTCAATAACGCGCAGACATTGCGGTGCACCTGACAGGCCTTCTGGGTGTGTTCTCCTCAAATAGGAACGGACCGAGAATAAAGGTGCTTTTGAATGAACACCACACGGACACATATCGCAAGTTCAACGACACTTCGTGTGCAAAACGCGATTTAAAAGTACCTTAAATTTAGAGTTCCGTGTATCAATGCACCCTGTGGTATAAAATGTAAAACGAGAGACTTCACTTCACAGAATATTGCCCGGCCTTATGTAAGCTTCGACCCGTGCCCAAAACCGAAAATCATATTCAGAATTGTGCTGCGGATTGTCAGGTTTCACTTGCTGCACCGTCTGGGCTTTGTACGGGTAAGAGTGTAAAACAGACCGCAAAGCTATCTGTACCGTTGACCATGGAATGGACAATTCTGGTGAGACTGCGCGAGCACTACCACTAACTGGGGCACGTGTTCCATGGTCAGTTACAGCAGCAGCAACCCAGTCAATAACTTCTATCGGGATAGGACGATTTTCACTTTTAGGTGCCACAGCAAGCTCACCCGTGTTTTCCAGTTTCATTATCATCTTTTTTAAACCATTTAATGGAATCGGTCCGCTCCTTAGACCTTCCAGTCGGCGATACTTTTTCAGTCCAGGACTGTAGTTGATGCCGTTCGCATAAAACAGTTTCGCTAACAGCGCACAGCCTCTCTTCTCGATAGCCACACAGTCAACTCTCGTTATGGTTTGTCAAATGGCAGTGTGGATGCTATACCGTCATATAAACAATGAACACCGCCAGATTTACATTTAGTGGCCAGAATTGGATCTAATTTGTTTTTCCGCGTAAAGTGCTTTCGCATTAACGCATTACCATATCTACCAAGTTTCGCTGCCATACGATAATTACAGCGTACACTGGACCTCCGTGAGCACCGCACCTGCACTTTCATTATAACTACCCGTTATGCAGGCTTGGCACAGGCAGTTGCTTATTCCAAATATACACTTTATTTCATTTGCATCTAGGTAATTTCTTTCCTTTGGGGTACAAACAGACGTGACGGTAATAAAGAAACGTACATTGTGGCAGCTTCAAACAAAGGAAGAATCTAATATACAAACAAAATTATGGTATGACGGTATCTTTTTGTCTTGTGGTCAGATTGTTAGTGCATCTACATACAGCTTGTGAGCATACCTACAGCCTTTTTTGTTGCAGAAGAGACTATGTTGCTTTTTACATACTGTTCCCTACACGTGTAAGAATACAACGTAATTTCTGTGAGACGTACCTAGGACGTATGTTATTATTTCTTTTTTTATCTGAAGTTGTCCACAATTTATGTCGTTAGTCGTATCATTAGGTTGCTTGGAAATGCTGTAAGTGGTGATATTAACAAACTGGAAACAAAATAAAGTGTTTATTTCGAATGTACAAACTGCCTAAAACTGGTAATTCATTTAACATTCCTCAAAAGGAATGTAATACGGCCTTAGATCCAAGCATAAAGAATGCGGAGGAAGACAATTCCGCTCAAAATCTTGCGTCCATTACGAACAACAGTACAAATCCTTCAGTGATGAGTGAAGAAGGCTTGTGAAAATTTATTTGCAAAGGTAGGTGGAATAATGGGGTCTGGCTCTATCCGGCGACGAACGAAGGACTCATTTGACGATATTCGTGGAAGAGAATGGACACAGAGAAGTTCCAACGAATGTGTCTCACATGTAGTGGGTCCAGCAGAAAGGCTGGTCGACTATTTTTGGGGCCAGTGTCTGGCACGAACCTCCAGTGTAATAGCTTAACCATCAGTCAAAATTTCGGCGATGGGTTCATCTTCCAAGATGATAATACAAGAGCACACTACATTCACTTTGCGAAGTCGTTCCACCCGAAGGCAGGAGTCAACCGAAGGGAATAATGGCTTATGGTATTTACCAACATGATATCGGTTAAGAATGCTTGGAACTTGATCAAACCTTTAGTGCGTCGTCGCAAAAGCTCTACTCTAGCGCTAATTAAAAGTGAAAGGAATACCACGTTCTGGGTGTCATTACAAACGGAGAGTAGGACGAACTTAAGGGTCGACGTCTCACCACCACGTCCACAGCAAGTCATGGTGGAGCAAAGTATTTACAATACACGTGTAGGGTATTCAACGCTGCTTATTCAGTAGCGGATTTTGATCTCATAGATATGCAAAGATGTTCGTTTTGAAAAAGACTGTCTTTATTCTGAATATTGTTGGTAAACGGTAAAGCTATTTTTGTCATAGTTACAGAAATCTTATACTTTTATTCCCAATTCCCCTTCAACACAACACTCGTTCGCGGGTATTCAAATGGTAGACGACTCCTCTGACTGGTTTATAGAGCCAACTGCAACTTTATGCGACTTAATGTTGAAAGGAAAACGATGTTCCGTTCTCATTACAAACGGAATGTTTAATTTGTAATTTTACCCTGAAAATAAACAGAGCGATTAGAAATTTGTGCGGTGAGACATTATTTACAATTACGGCTGCTGACACAAAGCAAAACATAACAATCAGTATTTCCAAAAGCGGACTCGTCACAGACTCTTTTCTATAGAGTGTATTGTACCTCACTGGTTCGAGGTTGCTCTAACGATTTCCCAAATCAAATCACTATTCAAAAAATGGTTCAAATAGCTCTGAGCACTATTGGACTTAACTTCTGTGGTCATCAGTCCCCTAAAACCTAGAACTACTTAAACCTAACTAACCTAAGGACATCACAGACACCCATGCCCGAGGCAGGATTCGAACCTCCGACCGTAACGAAAATCACTATTCAGACAACATTTTATTTATAAGGAGAGCCAACATGACACTTCTTGATGACACTGTCCGTCATGTCAGACACGCCCTTGACTCTCTTCCTGCTGACTGACTCCATCCACAAAAAACAGGGGCAAAGTTGAATCCACCTTTGGGAACTTCAAGAAAGATCATTTCACAGATATCAGGAAGAGTGTGGGCTGTTCCGAAAAAGAATACAAACATAAAGTGAAAAGGAAGTAAACATCAAGATTATTGTGAAACTTCAGAAATCAGCAACATGATTTTTCAGGTGGGATCAGAAACGTATGAAGATTTTTCTGTGTGACAGAAACCAAGAAGCAATTCATCTATGTATTAGAACTCTGTATATTTCTGACAAGCGAGAATATATATATATATCCACATTTCGTGTACGGCTGTCTTTCACAGTATGCAGTTACTGAGTCATGCGAAAGCAGACGCTGAAAAACAAGAGAAAAGATATATTCGTCAGCAGAAACCATAGCAGTATTGGCGTACTTACGGACCACCGCTCCGTTCGTTTTTTAGGAAGTGCATAGAGAGTAGTACTGAGAGGAAGATGGTAAGTTGTTTCCTCCACGAAGCTTCTCAACTTTGCTGCGACCTTGGCTAACCAATAACGGGATTTGAACTTGGACCAGGACTGGCAGTCCCACAACTACTCGTGAGTCAACGAGATGGGTTAGCTGCGCCATTCAGGGTAGACGTCAGTGTCTGGCCCACAGCCAAGCCACGAGATCACAGCATAAAACGGAAAATAAGAGAGTACTTGGGAGGGGTGGTTCAAATGGCTCTGAGCACTATGCGACTTAACTTCTGACGTCATCAGTCGCCTAGAACGTAGAACTAATTAAACCTAACTAACCTAAGGACATCACACACATCCATGCCCGAGGCAGGATTCGAACCTGCGACCGTAGCGGTCGGTCGGCTCCAGACTGTAGCACCAGAACTGCACAGCCACTCCGGCCGGCACTTGAGAGAGAGCTTTAGGACTTTTCGATCGTGACCTGTTAATGGAACAATTCCGATATTCACCTCATATGATCGTAGGAAGCCATAAAATTAAAAAAATTACGAACTTCCATCTCGTTCCTTCCGGTTACGATTCTGCTGGTTCAGCTGCTGTCGCACATCTGACATTAAAACGACGTATACAGTGAGATTTTGTCAGTTCAAATACTTTTTGAAAGTGAGGGAAGTACTGGCACTACTCTGGAGAGTGTCCTAAAAGATTAATACGCGACGTCTGGGAAGGTGTTTTAAAGGTACCGAAAATGGATCTGACGAACGTAAGCTGAAAGTAGTCAGCCTAGATGGAAAATTTTAAAGCCCTATGATTGAAGTAATAAACCTTTCATCGTTTGGTAGACCGTGAAATGCAGTGTAATAATGTAGTACGTAGCGAAAATGATCACAGACAATGGCCGAAGCAATGACGTCAGCAGTCGTTTCCAGGGAAATTATTCACTGTATTGTCGTAAAACTATAAAAGAGATACCGCTGCATATTTTACACTAGAGACTCGCAGGCACAGAGATGGGAGAACAGCCTGTAGTAGTGTACACCCAAGCCAAAGAGGACACCTCATCGTTAGCTTATGGCACTGAACAAAGAAGACAAGAGGACATCGCATCGTTGGCTTGTTGTAGTGTACAAGGAAGCCAAGAGGACATCGCATCGTTGGCGTCTAGTAGTGTACAAGGAAGCCAAGAGGGCGTCACATCATTGGTGTCTAGTAGTGTACAAGGAAGCCAAGAGGGCGTCACATCAATGGTGTCTAGTAGTGTACAAGCAAGCCAAGAGGACGTCGCAGTATTGGTGTATAGTAGCGTACAAGGAAGACAAGAGGACGTCGCATCATTGGTGTCTAGTAGTGTACAAGGAAGCCAAGAGGACGTCGCATCATTGGCTTCTAGTAGTGTGCAAGGAACGCAAGAGGAATCGCATCATTGGCTTGTAGTAATACAAAAACAAGCTAAGAGGGCATCACGTAGTCACAAAGAGAGAAGAGACGGTGAAAAAGTCGCAAAAAGCACTAAAGCTAACGCATATGGCAATGTTGAAGCAGTGTACTGAACTTCCTCAGGTAAGTAAATACTGATGGTATTTCGCTACATAGGAACTCCCATCTCTCTTAAAAACTCATCTCATTTCGTGACCCGTTTGCAGATCGACACCACTGCTTTATATTCGCTGGTTGGAGCTGAGGTTGTGGCATCAAGTCGTGCTAACTTTCACTTCTGGAGGAAGACGCTGCAACTTCGTCAGTCGTGGACAGCCAGGTTTACCGAGAATACAAGCTGCGACGGCACAAGGCGTGTTCGTCGTGGACGGGGCCTCTCGAGTTCCCGGGGATCTTCTGCGAAAATTCCTGATGTCGCTGCTGTTGCTGACGGAGTTTTTCCTTCAGTTCCAATAAACCGAATGTTACCATGTTTATCAGATAAATGCAATAAAACTGAATACAGCATCTTGAGTCTATTAAAGTTTCTCAGTACAGATTCTCTCACGTATTTTAGGTTCTCAGTGAAGATTTATCTGGCGCATTGAGAGTGTGATAAAGGTGAATAGTAACGCTTGAGATTTTTTGTAGCTGTACTGAATTCAGATTTATTTGACGTTTTAAGACTGTCACAAGAAATGTGTGCGAGGGACTGTACATAAAGCACGTTTCACACGACGCAAATGTCATAAAGTGTCACGCTGTATTTGGCTCGTTGAACTGATCGTAAACCATCAAAACTTTCATAGGGATTACGTGAAAAAAATAAAAATCGCAGCTTATATTCTACGTTGGCATATGATAGTGCTCTTTCCTCTTAAATGTTAAAGTTAAATATATGTCTAACCAAACTGCCTAAATACAGGCGATAATATATGTGTAACCAAACTGCCTAAATACAGGCGATGGGTTCGACTTCATTACTCCAGAGTAG
The DNA here is from genome assembly GCF_021461385.2 of Schistocerca piceifrons. Taxonomy (NCBI): domain Eukaryota; kingdom Metazoa; phylum Arthropoda; class Insecta; order Orthoptera; family Acrididae; genus Schistocerca; species Schistocerca piceifrons. Next base: position 137,958,065 of record NC_060141.1, on the reverse strand, counting down.
GTGGACTGCCAGTTTCTTAACACTGCGTAATAGCATGATTGCAGGACCTCACCGACTGACCAACTAGCATCTAAACCAGCTGCCTCAGGAAGATGTATGTCATATTATAGCTCTCTTCAGTGACTCATCCCGTACTGTCCGCGCATGATCCTACTCGCAACACTTGTGCGCACGTTCCTTCGACTCTGGCCCCCGCCGTAACATCTTTGCTGAGTTAGGGTCTCCCTCTGGGACTGTGTGGCGGCGAGAGGTGTGTCGGACATGGAGGTGGACGGGTGTGCCTGAGTACTTGACGTCCAGGCTGCTGCAGCGAGTTAACACTGTTGGCCGTTGGGCTGTGAGGCCCGCGTTTTCCTGCGGCTTTGACGGTTGCTACCGCTGAGTTTAGTGGGCAAGGAGGAGCTTTTGTCGCCTGCAACCTAATTATGACGTACATCAGTCAACTGTGTTGTACTAAATATGCCGACATGTATTGAAGAACTTGTTAGAAGCCACGAGCAGCAGCGGTGCCTACCTCGAGTCGTGAAGCTATTGGCCTCCTTGGCATTTGTTTGAAATTACCTATGAAGACTGTTTAATAAGTACTGTACTTAAAAATTGTTAATTCTGCCCGGTATGAGCTGGCCAGGAATCCACTTTCCTTATGCCTTTTGATGACCCCTTTGGGACTGTGGGTCTCAATCCGGAAACTGAACCCATGTCTTTATTTATTTTTATCATTTAAACACTGACCTACAGAATTTTCCCACACAAAGACAGCTCAAGCTTAACCTATTAATTTATGATCCACAATATACAAGCCGAACGCAGTCTGACATCCATACGTAGACAACATGACTTCCAATAATTAACGCAAAAGAATGGCCCTGAATTTTGTGAAATTATTATTGACAAAGTTTATAATTTGGAAGGGTGTTCTCATCCATTTGCTTTATATCTGCTGCTGCCACAGGGACATGTTGTCGACTGTAACATGGTTTTCACACCATGAATAATAAATACAAACATTAATTTTCAGAACCCTCTATTCTAAGTCACTTCAAAATTAAACTGACATACTTACAGCACTGACGTACATCTTCCTTAAGCCATTACATGGTTCTTGCACGGAATGTGAAAAGACACTGCTCCCCTATGCTAACATGGCTGCCCCTTGATATATAAATCCGAACAATCCTCGGTATTGTTATAAAGAGTTTTTTAATAAAATTACTATTAAAACTGATGCCTTAAAATCAATGACATGTTTCAACAGTTGCACTGGCACTTACAGAGCAAATAAATTTATCGAATTTTAAGCATTTACCATTTTAGAAGCCTGAGAAAACTCAAATATGAAATATTAACAATACTTTTACTGTTTTTATAAAATGCAAAAGATACATGGATTGGAAAATGTTCCTAGCAATATATGTTTCCAAGTATTCCATTGAATGTGGCAAAATTGGTCTTTTATTTACTATTGAAAAAATACCTGAAGAACTACCTATGTTTACACGCCACTTTTAACATTTTAGCTAATTACATTTTAATTTTCTGATCAATTTTGATTCTCTCAGTTGGTTTATTTTTGAAATACAACAGACTTTAATTTAGTTATTTTTTAACACAAATCCATCTCAGTTTCAAAGAGATGACTTTGACCAACGTACTCCATCATTTGTTCCTGATTTCACCTAATTACTTTAATCCTAAATATTCCTACCAATTGCAGGACTTATATACTTCAATACAATTATAATTTAATCATTGTATCAATTTTGTACGTATAGGTTTACCTAAACCATTGCCTTTTGTTTACATCAGTGATTATTTCAAACTGGATCGAAAAATACGTGTTTTAAATGGATTTCAATGGACTGTTACGTCTCAATAGCAAGAAATCCTAACAATAATAAAAATACAAAAAATATGAAATTAAAGGAGTATGAGACTACCTCCAACTCTGTTAATTGCCTAAACTCATTTCAATCACGAACCCCATTACTTTTTTTATAAGTCACTTACCTCACCGAAAGTCTTCGTAACACGAACTCTAGCAATAACACCAAGCAGCAACTACAGCCAGCTAAATAAAAGGATTCTAACTGCTATAGACTCTGGCTACTAGGAGACATATGGTTAGCAAAAGAAATATTTTGTTAAAGATCAAACAACGTATTTAGAAAATTTTGCCTTCTTCCTCTGACATCCAGTTCCAAAAATTATATAGTTGTCAATAATACCACAACCCAAACATCACCAACAACATCCAACCTCATTTTACATTTCCTTGCGTCTCACTTTACAATACATGTCCTACCAACACAGAGTCTCCACTAAGAAAAAATATGTCCATACACTTCTCCATCCACTCGCTAAATGCCTGACCGTCCAACCACAGAATCTCTTGCCGAGGGCACAACTACAATTGTGTTCGCTCAGCCGAAAGGTACGCACGTGTGGATCATATATGTGTCCGTGCTTGTATTTGCACACTTTCTTAAACCGTGTTAAGGAGCTCTTCTGGTTACAAAAAAATGTTCAAATGTGTATGAAATCTTATGGGACTTAACTGATAAGGCCATCAGTCCCTAAGCTTACACACTACTTAACGTAAGTTATCCTAAGGACAAACACACACACCCATGCCACAGGGAGGACTTGAACCTCTGCCGGGACCAGCCGCACAGTCCATGACTGCAGCGGCTCAGTCCGCTCAGCTAATCCCGCGCGGCCTTCTGGTTACACGTGTACTGTTTAACCGGTCAGCCGGCCGGCTGGCCGAGCGGTTCTAGGCGCTTCAGTCTGGAACCGTGCGACCTCTACGGTCGCAGTTTCGAATCCTGCCGCGGGCATGGATGTGTGTGATGTCCTTAGGTTAGTTATGTTTAAGTAGTTCTAAGTTCTAGGGGACTAATGACCTCAGATGTTAAGTCCCATAGTGCTCATGCAAGTATACAAAAGTGTATGCGTTGTGTTGTATAAGCGCCGGATGTCAGTCTGCGTGGTAGTTCCACGCCTGTGGCGCTTGGTCGTTAAATAAAGAGGTTTGTTACTGCTCTTTGTGGGTGAAGCTGGAGTTGTCGTCTGATGATATCCCATATGTGTTCGATTGGAGACAGATCTGGTGTTCGAGCAGGCCAAGATAACACGTCGCCACTCTGGAGAGCATTTTGGGTTACAGCAGCGTTATGCGAACGAGCGTGATGGCGTTGGAAAGCCGCGCGGGGTAGCCGCGCCGTCTAGGGCTCCTTGTCACGCTCCGCGCGGCTTCCCCCGTCGGAGGTTCGAAACCTCCCTCGGTCATGTGTGTGTGCGTGTGTGTGTCGTCCTTAGCTTTTAAGTTAAATTAAGTAGGCTTAGGAAACGATGATCTCAGCAGTTTCGTCCCATAAGAAACTCCTCCCGAACAGGCCATGAAAGCCCAACGGTACCGACCAGCCACTGTGTCATCCTTTAGCCCACAGGCGTCACTGGATGCGGATATGGAGGGGCATGTGGTCAGCACACCGCTCTCCCGGCCGTACGTCAGTTTCCGAGACCGGAGACGCTACTTCTCAATCAAGTAGCTCCTCAGTTTGCCTCACAAGGGCTGAGTGCACACCCGCTTGCCAACAGCGCTTGGCAGACCGGATGGTCACCCATCCAAGTGCTAGCCCAGCCCGACAGCACTTAACTTCGGTGAGCTGACGGGAACCAATACAGCAAGGCCGTTGGCCGTCCCGTAAGACCTTACCACAAATTTCCAAAATTTCTTGTTGAAAAGCACCCCCTGGAATGCTGCTCAGGAATGGCAGCACAGCAAGTCGAATCACCAGACTGACGTACAGATCTGCAGCCAGTGTACGTGGGATAACCGTGAGTGTGTTCCTGCTATCATATGAAATCGCACCCCGGACCATAACTCTAAATGAAAGGCCAGTGCGTCTAGCACGCAGACAGATTGGTTTGAGGCCCTCAGCTGGCCTCCAATGAGCTCTCGTTTGACACCACTAAGTCGCACATGGGGTCATTGGAACGGACGCTGCAGGGCGCCTGGCTCGGAGCTGTCCTTAAAGTAACCGATTTGTAAGAGTTAATTGTGTCACTGTGGTGCCAACTGCTGCTCAGATTGTTGCTTCAGATGCAGTACGATGCGTCACAGCGATACGTCGAACACGATGGTGTTTCCTCTCGGTAGTGGCATGTGGCATGACCGTACGTTCTCAACATTCTCATGGCTACCTCTGCCAGCAGTCCTGTACATTGGCTTCATTCCTGCGAAGTCTTTCTGCAATATCACAGAAGGAGCATCCAATTTCTCGTAACCATATTACACAATTTATTTCAAACTCAGTGACGTGTTGATAATGGCGTCTTTTCCCCTTAACGGCATTCTTCACTAACATCAACTCACCTCGTCCATCTCAAAGGTAACTAACGCTCACAACCATTACAGCGCTACTAGCGCCACTCTTACGCGACCGGCGCTAAACTGGAATAGACGTCATCTTTAGGATGTAGAAACAGTCCTACCAACTTTAGTTTACGTCGCACAACTCCTCCTTGATGTGATTTTTTTCCCTTCAGTGTAAAAAGTCTTGATAGCTTATGATCCTGTCGCTGTCGAATTTCGACACTTGCTGATAGATTTTTTTTTTTTTTACTCGAGGCATAACAGGGTCTTCTAACAACATTAGAAAGTGATAGTGATTCTTGAGGAACAGTCCCACTGAGTAATCTTTCGTCATACAAAAAAGTATACAGCGTTACTCTAGCTACTTTGTACGATTATGCTGATATGCTTATTATTTAAATGTAGTTAGTTTGACGCCAATTTGATACTTGAAACGCCTGACATCGTCAGCTGAAGGAGACATCGCTATTATTTGCTACAGATTTTAATAGTGTTCATCATTGTACATTCCATTAGTAACCCTCTTCCGATGGTATTTTTTATGTAGTCAGTACCTGAAATATCTGGTGCTGAAATACAAGTTACTGTGAGGATGGTTGTTGGTCAATCGAAACCTGTAACCTAGATACTGTTGGGCTCAAGCTATTAAAATTTGTAATAATTTTATGTTTGTTGCATGCTGCCTTCTTGCTGTTGCAGTTTTAATGGCCGTCAGATCACACTTCCAGTAATGATGCCGATGGTAAAGATTCCTCTTACACGGACCGATACCGATAATCGTGCTTTGTTCTGCGAATGGATCTGGGGAAAAAAAGGAGCTTGATAGGGGGGATGAGAGGGGAGAAACGATTAATTATATGAGGTTGCAAACGCCGGTCCGCAGCTCTTGGTCGTGCGGTAGCGTTCTTGCTTCCCGCGCCCGGGTTCCCGGTTTGATTCCCGGCGGGGTCAGGGATTTTCTCTGCCTCGTGATGACTGGGTGTTGTGTGATGTCCTTAGGTTAGTTAGGTTTAAGTAGTTCTAAGTTCTAGAGGACTGATGACCATAGATGTTAAGTCCCATAGTGCTCAGAGCCATTTTCGCAAACGCCGATACACAGTAAAACAGTAGGTAGATACATGGTTAGAATCTGGGGCAGGCGTGGCTCTCAGTTTGTCCTTTACGACATCTAACCCCACCCTCCTCCACCCAAAAACATTGTAGCCACCACTCCCCCGGTTTGAATATGGCAAATATGCTATGACGGCAATAAAATGTGTAAAATGCTTTAACATGACAATAAGATTAGTAAATTATTCAATTTCAATGAATTCTTTAAAAAGTTTTAGTATAACGCAACAGGGAATAACAATATTAATGTGGTAACAGTAAACTGCAGGAGCGTCTATAGAAAGGTCCCAGAATTGCTCTCATTAATAAACGGTCACAATGCCCACATAGTACTACCGTCAGAAAGTTGGCTGAAACCAGATGTAAACAGAAATGAAATACTAAACTCAGATTGGAATGTATACCGCAGAGACAGGCTGGACAATGAAGGGGGAGGCGTGTTTATAGCGATAAGAAGTGCAATAGTATCGAAGGAAATTGACGGAGATCCGAAATGTGAAATAATTTGGGTGAAGGTCACGGTTAAAGCAGGCTCAAACATGGTAATTGGATGTCTCTATAGACCCCCTGGCTCAGCTGTTGTTGTGGCCGAGCACCTGAAAGAAAATTTGGAAAATATTTCGAGTAGATTTCCCATACCGTGTTATAGTTCTGGGTGGAGATTTTAATTTGCCGGACATAGACTGGGAGACTGAAACGTTTCTAACGGGTGGCAGGGACGAAGTACCCAGTGAAATTTTTTTAAGTGCATTATCTGAAAACTACCTTGAGCAGTTAAACAGAGAACCGACCCGTGGCGATAACATATTAGACCTTCTGGTGACAAACAGACCCGAACTATTTGAAACAGTTAACGTAGAACAGGCAATCAGCGTTCATAAAGCGGTTACTGCATCGATGATTTCAGCTGCAAATAGAAATATTGAAAAAAGTAGGAATATTTTTCTGTTTAGACAAAGTGAAAAAAAAGCAGATTTCAGAGTACTTGCCGGCTCAACACAAAAGTTTTGTCTCAAGTACAGATAGTGTTGAGGATCAGTGGACAAAGTTCAAAACCATCGTACAATATGCATTAGATGAGTATGTGTCAAGCAAGATCGTAAGAGATGGGAAAGAGCCACTGTGGTACAACAACAGATTTAGAAAACTGCTGCGGAAGCAAAGGGAACTTCACAGCTAACATAAACATAGTCAAAACCTTGCAGACAAACAAAAATTACGAGAGGTGAAATGTAGTGTGAGGAGGGCTATGCGAGAGGCTTTCAATGAACTCGAAAGTAAAGTTCTATGTACTGACTTGGTAGAAAATCCTAAGAAATTTATGTCTCATGTCAAAGCGGTAGGTGGATCAAAACAAAATGTCCAGACACTCTGTGACCAAAATGGTACTGAAACAGAGGATGACAGACTAAAGGCCGAAATACTAAATGTCTTTTTTCCAAAGCTGTTTCACAGAGGAAGACTGCACTGTAGTTCCTTCTCTAGATAGTCGCACAGATGACAAAATGGTAGATATCGAAATAGATGACAGAGGGATAGAAAAACAATTAAAATCGCTCAAAAGAGGAAAGGCCACTGGACCTGATGGGATACCAGTTCGATTTTACACAGAGTATGCGAAGGATTGCCCCCCTTCTTTCAGCGGTGTACCGTATGTCTCTAGAAGACCGTAGCATTCCAAAGGATTGGAAAAGGGCACAGGTCATCCCCGTTTTCAAGACGTCGAATAGATGAGAAGAACTATAGATCTATATCTCTAACGTCGATCGGTTGTAGAATTTTGGAACACGTATTATGTTCGAGCATAATGACTTTTCTGGAGACTAGAAATCTACTCTGTAGGAATCATCATGGGTTTCGAAAAAGACGATCGTGGGAAACCCAGCTCGCGCTATTCGTCCACGAGACTCAGAGGGCCATAGACACGGGTTCCCGTATTTCTTGACTTCCGCAAAGCGTTCGATACAGTTTCCCACAGTTGTCTAATGAACAACATATGGACTATCAGACCAATTGTGTGATTGGATTGAAGAGTTCCTAGATAACAGAACGCAGCATGTCATTCTCAATGGAGACAAGTCTTCCGAATAAGAGTGATTTCAGGTGTGCCGAAGGGGAATGTCGTAGGACCGTTGCTATTCACAATATACGTAAATGACCTTGTAAATAACATCGGACGTTCACTGAGGCTTTTTACGGTTGATGCTGTAGTATATCGAGAGGTTGTAACAATGGAAAATTGTACTGAAATGCAGGAGGTTCTGCAACGAATTGACGCATGGTGTAGGGAATGGCAATTGAATCTGAATGTAGACTAGTGTAACGTACTGCGAATACATAGAAAGAAAGATCCTTTATCATTTAGCTACAATATAGCGGGTCAGCAACTGGAAGCAGATAATTCCATAAATTATCTGGGAGTACGCATTAGGAGTCATTTAAAATGGAATGATCATATAAAGTTGATCGTCGGTAAATCAGATGCCAGACTGAGATTCATTGGAAGAATCCTAAAACAAAGGAAGTAGGTTACATTACACTTATTCGTCCACTGCTTGAATACTGCTCAGCAGTGTGGGATCCGTAGCAGATAGGGTTGATAGAAGAGATAGAGAAGATCCAAAGGAGAGCAACGCGCTTTGTTACAGGATCACTCAGTAATCGCGAAAGCGTTACGGAGATGATAGGTAAACTCCAGTGGAAGACTCTGCAAGAGAGCTGCTCAGTAGCTCGGTACGGGCTTTTGTTGAAGTTTCGAGAACATACCATCACCGAGGAGTCAAGCAGTATATTGCTCCCTCCTACGTATATCTCGCGAAGAGACCATGAGGATAAAACGAGAGATATTAGAGCCCACACAGAGGCATGCCGACAATCTTTATTTCCACGAACAATACGAGACTGGAATAGAAGGGAAAACCGATAGAGGTACTCAAAGTACCCTCCGCCACACACCATCAGGTGGCTTGCGGAGTATGGATGTAGATAACAATGATCATAATTTGTATACGTCATTGCTTGGTATATCGTTTCAACATGACCACCAAGAACGGCAATTGAGAAAATTTTAGCCCTTCAAAAAAGTTCGTCTGAAAATGTGATAAACGAATGTGTTATGCAATTGATTTGCGAACTATAACAGCATATTTCCAATTGCGTCCCTCACTATCAGTATTTCTGTTAGCTCTACGACAGTGAACACAGGTCTGCAGTTTATGGCTATGGATAAGTTGTTTTGTCCATGTTTGAGAAGTCAGTCTTTGTGTTGTAATTTTTTGTTTGTAAAGAATCTTCTCTTTTCTGTCTTGCCTTACTTAGTTTCCTTTCTCATTGCTTTGTATAGCTTCATGGAACGTGCCCGATTCTTTATTGGCTGCAGGTATTGTCGGCCTGTAAATGGGATTTCTTTCCTGGTTGTAATGTTTTACGCAGCCCGTCAGGACACACACACACGCACACACACACAAATCTATGTGGGCCCGCCCTTGACTAAGCATCTGAAAAGTATCCTGTGGCGAAAATAACTTGTAGTTTCTAGAATTCTCTGCCATTTTCGATATTCTTAGCTTTTGTGCCGCGCTCATTTATTGTGTGTGTTTCGTACAAGCGTGAGTTCCGTGAGTACTTTTCTATCTCTTAACTGTGGAGTTTCCGTGTAAGGGGGTAGGAAGACGTATCAGCGTTAATGTACACAACGGGAACTTTAAATTAACGTTATGTAGTGGTTAAGAAAAAAAGAAAAGAGAGAGAAGAAAAGAAAAAGAAATAAAGGTTGAAAATGTGGGAAGAAATGGTGAATAAAAAGGGGGTTTTAAAATCGTAAACGACCGTGAAAAAAGGAAAGAATGAAATGCAAATCGGACTTCATATTCCAGAAAGGCTATAGTTGGGGTGGTCCTTGTGGCGTTTTTGAGCAAAAGTTAAACCAATTTCCACTACAAAACTTACTGAAAAGAAACAGAGAATAACAGAATGTAACTGACAGGGGGAAGTGGCGTAGATGAGAGATCATCCTTTACCAGGTTAACTTGTCTTCTTGTTTCGTGCGGCGTCCAGATCTTCAAAAATCTTCAATTCTGCGTGAAAAGTCTGCTCCGAAATCTTGCAATAAGTTTCATTGTCCAGGAATTTCTAATGTACACAAAACCGTCTTGATATTAAATGCAATTTATTTTACGTTGCTTCCCTCCTTCAAATTTCGTAACAACTTCCTCAATGTCTACCATTAAAATCAGATCAAGACTAGCTATTAAGTTTTTTACGTCAGCATCAGATCACGTCTGCCTTAAGCTCCGGCTATCAAGAGACAAACGAAAACGGATAGAAAACAAAAAAGGATACAATTTTGGTATTTTCTCTGCCGTCGAGCGCTCATACCGCTGCGACGGGATATTTTTATCTGAGGGAACGAGTGTAGCGCGGCGAAATTCAAAGTCCCGCTACATCGTCCCCTCGACTGTCACGCTAAAACACTTAGCGTGGCAGGCTAGCAAACCTAAAAGTCAATACATGTATATTTTCATTGGAAAGGCCACGTGCATCCATAGGGGATAATCTTAACCAACACTTACTTTCTAAACCTATATACTAAATACAATTATTACAGTTTGGATCCTTTTTACACAATTAATATATATATACATACAGTTTGTGTGAACAAGCTGTTCGCCAGAGCAGTTAATGTTGTGTGCTCCCAGCGTTGGTTTCCCAATGCACCTCTGGCAGCACGTAATCTTTGCGCATGCGCAGTAGCATCACTGAATTTCGCGTGAGGCAGTTTCAAAATCGCTGTGTTACGACAGTCTTCAACAGTATTCGCTCTCACATAGTGTTCATTACAAGTTGTTATTCCAGCATAAATGGCGTGTTAAGACCGGTGACACCATAAGATTGAGCGTGTGCGTGATCTGAAGCAACGTCCATGCCTTCTGTTACGACACAACACTCCAGGTCGTTGTGCGTTTTCATGACTATTGTTCCCGGGGCATATGAGGTCGATGTAGTTTTTAGCCTCCACATCGCCTACGACAGGTGCTGAGTTTATTGTCTCCAAAGCATCTGAAGGCCGGCCAGGAAACGGCGTCGATGTTCGCAAAGGTTGGTGTTTCACCTCATTTTTTACACTTGCCAACATACGTTCATTTGCAGTGTGAAAATCCTCATTATCGTCGAAGTAAATTGCAGTTTATATCGATTTACAAACAGTTATTTGGTTTATGCACCATAAGTTTCACAAACAACACAAAATTCGTCGTTTATAACGTTCACTGTTTAACACAGTTTGCAACACTTTTTGCCACATTTACATTTTAACAAAGTTCACTTTGTCCAAGCATGTTTACATCGTTAATTCTGAAAGCTTATATTTCATGGTCACATTTCAAAATATGTTGACAATATGCAAAGTTTTTATACATATACAAATACATATAAATTTACAAGAATATGCATGTGAAATATTTACACTAAAAAAAATTATACTAAGTCCCATTGGCTTTCTTTTATTGGGGTATTAATTGTTTATTCAGGTTTGGGCGTGCCAAGGGATATAAGACTTAATGTTTAAAAGCACGGGCTTTCCTTCATTTATTATTTCTTTCTTTCTTTTGATTCCATATCTTGGCTGGCTAGTGGTTGACCAGGCTTGTAATGCCATCAATATTCAGTTTTCTTCATGTCTTTTTATTCATACCTGAAAGTTTACTGTCACACAATATATTCTTACATTCCATAAACAAACAATACCCAGCTGCAGTAGGTGCTAGGATAATGGAGAAAGAAAGAAAGATAGACTGGAAGAAACTATTCACTACCTAAATACTGCCAAATCCTACAGCTAATACATAAAAAAAGAACATAATACATTATAACGTTTGCATCACCTTCAAGGGGTGTGTGAAAGGAGGTGCTTACAATTTACCAAATCATGGGTAAATGTAAGTGTCCTTACATCAAGTCGGTGTAGTGTAACATCATGACAGATTCTCTGTTTGTGTTGTGATTGTTCATACGACTTAGTGTATTATACCTTAACAAATCCTTGCATGAGTGAATCGCATATCTGCTCAGTACTTCCTCAATATCTCCACTTCTTGTGGATACCGTCTATACAAATGGAAAATGTATCTCAGAGATTGTCTCTCTCATAATGTGTATTATATAATGACATATCAAATTTCCTCTCAAGAGTTCAACCATGAACTTTCTTCTACTTTAATGAAGCTTAAACATTATGTATGTTGTGTATATATATATATATATATATATATCATTTCTTTCTATAAAACGTAAATAAGGAACGTAGTCATATAATTGACAGTAAAATGTCTCTTTCTCAGTGTCCGTTGCTCGACGTCGGCTGCACGGGTGGTCACTTCTCCTTTGCACTTACTTTGCATAGCCTGAAAAATCAAATGTTGTCTTCAACATAGATGTAATTTTGTCATCTGTTCGCTTAAGTGGAGGTGTTGTACGAGTCGCAAAAACAGCCTTAATAACTCTCCTATCTTTTGCTTCCTCAGGGTTTTCTGTCATATGTAAGTATAAGTATAATAAAGGCTAACATGGCACTAAATTTCACTTTCGTAAAAAAAAAAAAATTATACAAATGTATTCACATGAGGGCTGTGTAAAAAACTATATTTCTTCCAACTTAAGTTCCTTAAAATATCATTCTCCTGTCTGAACACGAACTATAAATGTTTTCTTCCGCACAATGGCTTAACAAAACTTAACGAAAGGTTACTAAGTTACACTTCTGAAATAAATTAAAGCTTATTTGTTTACGAGTCACATTCTTATTACACTTCTTTCAACAGCTGTAATCATCAATATGTTCACTCTGCTTTTCTTGCATTCGTTCATTTTCGAGGGCACTGTAAACAGATTCACCTTTAACGCCTTGTACTCACGTGTTCTAACTCATCACAAATGTTTTCTTTCAAACTGAAATTCTTATGTAATCTTAAAGATGTAGACTGTTTACTCACTTCTCTATGTAGCACAATATTACCAAAACATTCTCACTCATTCCTTACTCACATATTCATCATAATATATATATCCTTATACATTAAACATATTCCTCATCAAACATTAATACATCACATACGTGGGGCCATTTGGCACTTCCATTCTCATAAAACTCCAATAATATTTTCCTCAAATAATCTCTTGTCTCCAACTACTTCACAGTAACTTACCTTCTTATATTAACTTAAATATTAACTCATTCATACTGATCATTCATTCTTACATCCTCATTCATTCTGCTACATACCTATGTCATTACTGATCTCAATAGCTATTATCTCCTGTCATTAGAGTGTCTTGAAATAACTAACTAATTGTTGATTCACCCTATAATTTACAATTAACATCCAATGTAACCTGCGTAGGTCTCATTCCTATATGAATATATTTTCTCATTCAGTAAGTGTACTCACCTGGGTTTACCTTCTCTTCATAATTATGTGTACAAGTGTAACTGCAGTATATAATTTCCATAAATGAATGTTTGTGTTCTTGGGCTGTATAACTTAATGTTCGTGTATTCAATACAAATATTTATGATCTCGTTTTCACAGTAACTTGCTCATGTTCAACTTAGTTATCATTATATTATGTTGTTTTAGTGCACAAAGGGTTTCAAATGTCTGTGGGGATGCAGCCCCCTCGGCTTGTGAGATAACGGGTATTCTAGGGAGTAACAACCTGGGTGAGGTATGCTTGCTATTCTGAAAGGACCTGAATATAATAGCTGCCATTTTCTGTTCAGTTGTTTTAACTTTGTAGACTTGGGATGTGAACGCAAAAGAACAAGGTCATCAACCTGATAGGTTTGTTAATTCCTGTTTTGCTGTCATTTTGTCATCGTACCTGAGGAAACAAACCGTCTCAGCCGTTGCGCTCTTACAACACCTCACGACCAAAGCACGAGCGCTTAGCTCGGTCGTCGACTGTTTTCCGTCGTCTGCTGTGTTTGGCCGGGTTCACTGACCAGCTCCACTATGTTTACATTCCGGCCGGTTGGCGCCCACGCGTCAGCTGATGGCGCGCCGCAATTGTTATTGCTACTTCGTGGTGGGGAGTGCATGACTGTACTGGGAAACGGCGGCGGATTCCGTGGAGGGTTATGATTTGTCATGCGTGAATTTTGTGTGTTCCACATATTCTGTCGGTGATTGTTGGGATTGTTATTGTTTTGGTGGTAATTATGTCTGTTATATGTCATGTTCCTGTCAAAGTAGCCCGGGTTGTACCGGTTATTCTCACGTCTCCTATTGTTGTTGTTGTTGTACTGTCTGTAATTTTCATTTTGCTTGTAGTTACCATTTTGATATGGGTGATAATTATTGTTATTATTATTATTCCACGAATTTCTGCGGTTGTTCCTACTGTCATACACGTTTCCATTTGAATATGTTTCGCGCGCAGGCATCGTACTGTGTCGCGGCGCGGAGGGATGGTTCCACCAACCACCGTCACTACGGTTCCTTTGGGGTGGGTACCGATTTTGGTTACTAATATCAGTAAAATTTGTATGGCGTGAATCACCTCTGTAAACTACGTCCATTTGATCTAAGAAGTTTAAAAAACTCTTAATGTCATTCTCCGGTACTCCTATTAATCTGTCTCGGTATGGAAAGGGTAAGTGGCTCTTTAAAGTTTCAATTATCGCTGGCAAGTCGGCTGGTTTGGACCAGTACAGTGTCTTGTCTAGGTACCTCTCAAAGTATTGTCTTAATGCCTCTTTTTTAGGGTCATAGGTCTCGGGGTTGCACACTTCTCTCCTTAGACTCTGTTGCTCATTCTCGGACCAGAATTCGTACAAGAGGGCTTGTTCGAACTGTTCAAACGTAAGGCACCGCCGTTTCATAGCGGCACCCCACTTAGCTGCTCGTCCTCTCATGATATTGGTGACGTATCTGATTTTATCGACTTCTGACCAACTACGTGGAAAAACACCGTCAAATGATCTAAAAAACACAATAGGGTGGACTTTGTGCTTGTCCTCACTGGAAAATGTCTGGAAATGCCCATGTCTTACAAACGTGTCATCGGCCATGCCGGTTGGCATAACTGAATTGACGTAGTTTGTGTCACTTGCTACTCTAGGTGTCGTATCGTAATATTGCTCGTTTGGTGGAAAAGAAGGCGGCACATTGTAATTGGAAATAGGTGATTCCACAATAGGTGTTCTGTCTGTGTCATTAGCCATGGTTTTAGCTGTTTTGTCGTTCCCTGACGATGCGTTTGCACCAATCACCAAACACGGTACCACATTGTCTCGTAATTTTGTCACTTCGTCTTCTATGTGTTTTGTCTCGTCTTTAACATGTGTCTTTGCTTTTGAAAGTATATCCTGTGTAATTGTTTCAAGTTTTTTGTCCAGATAGTTGTCACACAATTTACATTCGTGTACAATTCTTTCGGCCATGTTGGTGTCGTTGTTTAGTGACGCGAGGTCCGCTCGATCTTCTAATTTTTCTATCTTTTCTTTGAGGTGGGTTTGTTCAAGGACTACCATTGTGAGCTGTTGGGTAATATTTCCCACTTCTTCAGTCAGCTTTTCTTGGGTGGAGCTAGCTGAAGTGTGGGCCTGAGCTAACTCTTCCACACGAGTGTTCACTTCCTGCTGCACATTAACTATTTGAGTTAACTGATTCTCACATCGGGTGATATTGTTTTTTGTTTCGTGTGTGAATGTAACCAAAGTTTCTTCCTGTTTAGTGACTCGATCGGACAATGTCTCAAATCGCTGGCTGGGCTGTTGAGTGGTGTTATTTAATTCTGTCATCTGTTTTGTCGTCCGTTCAAAATTTTCGGTCATAGTATGGTTTAATATGTCAATTTTCTGACTAACGTCTCGTTTCATGTCTGCAAATAACTCTAATAGTCGGTCCAGTTTGTCATTTTCCTGTGTCCGGTTTGTGTCACATTGCTGAATTTGTCTCATATTCGGTTCTGACATTGATGTTAACAATGGCGCTGACGGTCTAGTCTCGCGTCCATTCCACATTTCGTCATTTAAAGTCGCCATCTGTGTATTATCACAAATGTTGCGAGTTTGAGGCAAAATCATTGCATTGATCTGTGAACTCGTCCATGGAGGGAAACGCGGACTTTCTTGTTGGTTGCACGATGAATATAGTTCACTTAACTCATCTGCCGAAACTATCTCTACCTTACCACGTTCCATTTTAATAGGATGTATAATCGTAAGTAAAAAAGGGAATAATATAAGTCTGATTAATAAAGATTTGACTCAAATTTAGCTTGAAATATTTTATCGTCAATGTAAATGATTGCTCTATTGCAAACAATGGTTGAGAAAGAAGCAGCAGGGCGGACAAAATTTATCGTAACAAATGACTGTTTGGCGGTCAAATTCACGATCTTCATGTGCAGCTACAACAATACTATAACTACCACAAACTACAATAGAGATAGATAATTTTGGAAAAATCTAGAAGAAAACTACAGGATGTGTAGAAAGGGAAAAATGGATTCCGCAGTTGGCTATTGAATGCTTGAATAAAACGTAATTGTGTGACTCACCATTAAATTTTCTGTCCTGCAGCGGCTGGTCAATCACTTCTGCGTAAATCGTATTCGTCAAAATATGGATTTTCTTAATAAATCTCCATCGGATAATCACTCTCAAAATAAGTTTTGCATCAATATATGCCCATGTAAAGAAAAACGGATTGTATTAGTTACAAAAATTCTTTACAATATTGTTGCATGATCATTTGCTTAGGT
The DNA here is from genome assembly GCF_021461385.2 of Schistocerca piceifrons. NCBI lineage: Eukaryota > Metazoa > Arthropoda > Insecta > Orthoptera > Acrididae > Schistocerca > Schistocerca piceifrons. The sequence goes on along the minus strand of NC_060141.1, from coordinate 137,941,813 downwards.
ACAATAAAGTTGGTTCCAGAATGAGATTTTCACTCTACAGCGGAGTGTGCGCTGATATGAAACTTCCTGGCAGATTAAAACTGTGTGCCCGACCGAGACTCGAACTCGGGACCTGGCAGAAGTAAAGCTGTGAGTACCGGGCGTGAGTCATGCTTCGGTAGCTCAGTTGGTAGAGCACCTGCCCGCGAAAGGCAAAGGTCCCGAGTTCGAGTTTCGGTCGGGCACGCAGTTTTAATCTGCCAGGAAGTTTCAATAAAGTTGGTGTTTTAGTTACCCTTTTAAAGTTCAGGATTTTTGGATATTCTCTGTTGGGAAAAAATACAAATTAAAGTTTCAAATTTGCTCAAAAACGACACATCCGAAAATTGCGTCCTGTCGCGGGAGCCAGTTGTAGTGGTTAATAAAAAAAGAAAAGAGAGAGAAGAAAAGAAAAAGAAATAAAGGTTGAAAATGTGGGAAGAAATGGTGAATAAAAAGGGGGTTTTAAAATCGTAAATGACCGTGAAAAAAGGAAAGAATGAAGTGCAAATCGGACTTCATATTCCAGAAAGGCTATAGTTGGGGTGGTCCTTGTGGCGTTTTTGAGCAAAAGTTAAACCAATTTCCACTACAAAACTTACTGAAAAGAAACAGAGAATAGCAGAATGTAACTGACAGGGGGAAGTGGCGTAGATGAGAGATCATCCATTACCAGGTTAACTTGTCTTCTTGTTTCGTGCGGCGTCCAGGTCTTCAAAAATCTTCAATTCTGCGTGAAAAGTCTGCTCCGAAATCTTGCAATAAGTTTCATTGTCCAGGAATTTCTAATGTACACAAAACCGTCTTGATATTAAGTGCAATTTATTTTACGTTGCTTCCCTCCTTCAAATTTCGTAACAACTTCCTCAATATGTCTACACATTAAAATCAGATCAAGACGAGCTATTAAGATTTTTACGTCAGCATCAGATCACGTCTGCCTTAAGCTCCGGCTATCAAGAGACAAACGAAAACGGATAGAAAACAAAAAAGGATACAATTTTGGTATTTTCTCTGCCGTCGAGCGCTCATACCGCTGCGACGGGATATTTTTATCTGAAGGAACGAGTGTAGCGCGGCGAAATTCAAAGTCCCGCTACAGTTATCTTGATATCTGTCGCTGTCACTCATAAGTACCCTCTATGGCTAATGTTAGAGGAAAAATTAAAACAATAATTCTATCAGTAAAAGGTGGGTCAAGGATAAACTACAATGCTCCTGGAAGAACAGATGCTAGTGGTCATTATACAATTTATTTTAAATATAAACCCAGAAATTTACCGACACAAATAATTAACAGTATATGTCTTGTGGACTCACACAATTTTGAAACAAGTGGACTTATAGGGGAAACTTCTACTTGCTTCTGCCCAAAGTGGATAATGCGATCTGAGAAATACAACACGTTATAATTGATTTCGTCTGTCGTACCAACACCTTCAAGAAGCTACTAGAATCGATTGGTTGGCGTGTAGCGTCAGTGGAGTAACCTTCATACGTGATCCCAGCGGCTTAACCTCTATCTGCCCTAAGAAGCCGGTGCTGTTGGCTCTATCACCGCAGCAAAAGAATGCTGGTTGAATGCAATGATGATATTTGATGTAACTGCCGCTGGCGACGAAGCTGCAGACCCGCAAATGTGGTGAGAGCTGAAACCTAAGATCTTAGACGGCAGACTGTTATCTGTATCGCCTGAAGCAAGTCTCCATCTTGTCACTTTACTGCCAGCAAAACACGTAAGACGCGAATTACCAGCACAGAATTACCAGCAACGTCTTAAGAGCAAGTTAATAATAGGAAAGCGCTCCGAAGAACTGTATGCTAGACGTAAGACGAGGCGGAGTACAGTACCGTCTTTAAACGTACAACAAAATACAGTGCCGTAACTGATCTCTAAGTGGAAGTTCTGCGTCGCACTGAGGCTAAAACAGAAATCTTCAGCGCGCTTGGGACCAAAGACACGAAAATGTTCCTGCTCTGTCGAGAGCTGAGACAGGGTCTCCTGCTTCTTCTAGAGTTCAGACAGGGATCCCGTAGCTAAAACTGCCGGCTCACCTGTTCATCTCTCTTTACATCTCCCCTTAGTACAGGCGAGTGAAACATATCTTAGAAACTGCATTCTGCGTACTCCCTCTCTCTTCATGCTAAACAGCTCTGGCCAATCACGCTCAAGTTTTCGTCGAATTTTCCAGAAGGCATCTCTCCTATTAAAGCTTTAAACAAATGATCTGATCTGGGACGTCCGACTCAAAATTTTGCGTTAACAAGTCTGGTGTACGTGCCAAAACAGTTAACGGCTGACCGCTTTCAATTCGCCACTGTGTTGTTTGAAGGAATTTGCGTCCACGACTACACGGTGCTGGCAGCCTGCATCGGTCATTGTGGAACAGCTCTCGCCATTCGTACAATGCATGCACCCTTCGTAAGACTCGACACCTCGGCCCTCAGACGGGTCGGCGGGCGCATTCATACAGTGTTCCGCGTTTCTGCGACCGTCCCTGCAAGAACCATTTAGTGCCTCCCTGAGACACGCCACTGGGCCCCTTGTCTGCTTCCGGCCCGGCATACAGTTCAGGCTGACGGCTCCATTTAGCTTACTCAGACATTCTATATAAAAGCCCATCGCCCAACAAATACGTGGACTAAAATTGTTAGTAAATAACTTTCCTTGAACATGTTAATCATATTCTTTACCTTTAATATCGTCAAGGGCGGCTATGAACTAAGAATTTTAGTTCAAGTGTTTGTTGGGTGATGGGCTTTTATATAGAATGGCTGCGTAAGCTTAGTGGAGCCGTGAGCCCGAATCGTACGCCAGGCCGAAAGCAGGCAAGGGGCATGCAAAATGAATTGTTGGGTTTATCTACGAGTTAACACAGAAATCCCTTGATATCCGATAGTTATAAGCAAAGAGTAAGAAATTAAGGATTTGAAAAAAAGACGTGTGTATTGTGAAGAGTAGAAACGCTTTACTGCAGCAAAAAATTGCAGTTATGAAGAAAGCTACGAAACCGTGTGTACCGCTCGAAACACCTGTTCCTTCTGGTAAGAACACTGGAAGAGGTAGTAAGGAGATTAAAACTGTACTGTCTTAGATTTTCAAATAATGACGAATTCTGTGTCTGCAATCTGTTTCTACACAAAAACTATGTTCCTCAATGCAACATTTTTGTAACCTGTTCGCAGTAAGAGGAAGAAATACTTATTAAACATGAATATTTCAATATGTCAACGATAAACTTCCACCACGCATGCAGTATGCAGGTTAGTAACTATTTTGTTTTGCTACTCACACTTATGTTACTGCCTACAGCTGGTGGCAGAAAATACTTAGTTTTGCTAAGCTCCATACAAGCATTTGCTCCAGATGGAATGTTGTCTCTCGAAGACTTGACGTCGCCAGATCTCGGGGCACCTCCATTAGCTGTCGATGTTGTGACAGGACCTGACAAGAAGACGAAAATATGCCACTGCGCAATGGGATATGAAAATGTGATCGTGCGCTTCTCTTCCCACTATATGTTTACTTGTCAAGTTACAGCATCTTGGTATAGTATACACGAAAAATAAAAGTGGATTGCTAGCCTAATGCGTACTCTTTCTTCGGTATTGGCTTTTCTTTTCATAAATACCATCAGTAATCTTTGCACTACCTTCATCTTCATATCATCCACTCCTCTTCCTACTGCACGTCGCGGTTCTTTAATTGTGCTGCAGTCTCTTTAGGGGTCTTAAGTCACATATTATGTACAAGAGGTTTCATTACTACACAGAACAGTGTACACTTGACAGCACAAAAAGCGGGCTACCCCTGAATTCCAGTGTGTAGCCAGCACCTGATTGTATGCAACCAACATTGCATAGCTGTGTCGCAGATCCTCTAAGCCATTTGCAGTACAGTACTTTGACTATACACAACAGTTGGTACCACAAAAGTTTACTAGAGAACACTGCTCTTTATGGCAGTCAGTCCAGATGTAAACCAATACTGTCGCACAGAAAAAGGTTAGAAAACACCTTATCAGAGACGAGACAGTCCTTAACGCTTGTAAATCAAAGTTCATTAAAATAAAACACTTCAGAAGTCTTATCACACCCACTAAATGACATGATGTGTTTTTGATCGTGATTTGAATTTGAACCCACTGTTAAGCAAGCAAAGCCTGATGTCTGATCTACACTCTAATTAGCCATGTAGTATCTACTATCATCAGTTTACAAGGCTGAATGGACGAACATGGAAATAAATGACGATACGTTTAGCACTGCACTGGAAATCCCATGAAGCTTATTTTGCCCCTGAGAAGTAACAACAAAAGATATGTAACAAAGTGCAACGCACATGTGTGAAATGCCATGCCGTAAAGTTGTGGTGATGGACGGGGAATAGACCCACTCCCTCTATGAATTAACTAAGCACAATCAGATGTCAGACATTAAATATGTTCACCAATAGCGTGATACTGGAATCTGAAATAACGATAGAAATAATTTTTACCTGGCAGGGATTCGCCCAGGCACCTTTTTCTGTGGTCTTATACACTCCTGGAAATTGAAATAAGAACACCGTGAATTCATTGTCCCAGGAAGGGGAAACTTTATTGACACATTCCTGGGGTCAGATACATCACATGATCACACTGACAGAACCACAGGCACATAGACACAGGCAACAGAGCATGCACAATGTCGGCACTAGTACAGTGTATATCCACCTTTCGCAGCAATGCAGGCTGCTATTCTCCCATGGAGATGATCGTAGAGATGCTGGATGTAGTCCTGTGGAACGGCTTGCCATGCCATTTCCACCTGGCGCCTCAGTTGGAGCAGCGTTCGTGCTGGACGTGCAGACCGCGTGAGACGACGCTTCATCCAGCCCCAAACATGCTCAATGGGGGACAGATCCGGAGATCTTGCTGGCCAGGGTAGTTGACTTACACCTTCTAGAGCACGTTGGGTGGCACGGGATACATGCGGACGTGCATTGTCCTGTTGGAACAGCAAGTTCCCTTGCCGGTCTAGGAATGGTAGAACGATGGGTTCAAAAAAAATGGTTCAAATGGCTCTGAGCACTATGGGACTCAACTGCTGAGGTCATTAGTCCCCTAGAACTTAGAACTAGTTAAACCTAACTAACCTAAGGACATCACAAACATCCATGCCCGAGGCAGGATTCGAACCTGCGACCGTAGCGGTCTTGCGGTTCCAGACTGCAGCGCCTTTAGCCGCACGGCCACTTCGGCCGGCGAACGATGGGTTCGATGACGGTTTGGATGTACCGTGCACTATTCAGTGTCCCCTCGACGATCACCAGAGGTGTACGGCCAGTGTAGGAGATCGCTCCCCACACCATGATGCCGGGTGTTGGCCCTGTGTGCCTCGGTCGTATGCAGTCCTGATTGTGGCGCTCACCTGCACGGCGCCAAACACGCATACGACCATCATTGGCACCAAGGCAGAAGCGACTCTCATCGCTGAAGACGACACGTCTCCATTCGTCCCTCCATTCACGCCTGTCGCGACACCACTGGAGGCGGGCTGCACGATGTTGGGGCGTGAGCGGAAGACGGCCTAACGGTGTGCGGGACCGTAGCCCAGCTTCATGGAGACGGTTGCGAATGGTTCTCGCCGATACCCCAGGAGCAACAGTGTCCCTAATTTGCTGGGAAGTGGCGGTGCGGTCCCCTACGGCACTGCGTAGGATCCTACGGTCTTGGCGTGCATCCGTGCGTCGCTGCGGTCCAGTCCCAGGTCGACGGGCACGTGCACCTTCCGCCGACCACTGGTGACAACATCGATGTACTGTGGAGACCTCACGCCCCACGTGTTGAGCAATTCGGCGGTACGTCCACCCGGCCTCCCGCATGCCCACTATACGCCCTCGCTCAAAGTCCGTCAACTGCACATACGGTTCACGTCCACGCTATCGCGGCATGCTACCAGTGTTAAAGACTGCGATGGAGCTCCGTATGCCACGGCAAACTGGCTGACACTGACGGCGGCGGTGCACAAATGCTGCGCAGCTAGCGCCATTCGACGGCCAACACCGCGGTTCCTGGTGTGTCCGCTGTGCCGTGCGTGTGATCATTGCTTGTACAGCCCTCTCGCAGTGTCCGGAGCAAGTATGGTGGGTCTGACACACCGGTGTCAATGTGTTCTTTTTTCCATTTCCAGGAGTGTAGATATGAGTGGACATGAAATATTTGTTTCTTCACCTGTAGCGAGATGTGCACATGCTCGGCTAGAGGTAATGCAACAATTAGTTCTTTGTTACCTGGGGCTCCAACCACGCGCATGTCGTCGTTGTTGACCCCACATGAAGAGGTGTCAATTATCAAAGTTCCTTTCACTAGTACTTAGGATCGCGCAGTTCTTAGGGACCTAGAGGAGTTTGGCATCGTGAGGAAACAACGAAATGATGGGACAGTATCATGTCGAAGGGCTCAAATCCAGAGAAAAGTTGCAACTGGAGATCGATTCCCACTCCAGGGCCAATATTTTCAAAATATAAATGTGTGTGAAATCTTATGAGACTTAACTGCTAAGGTCATTAGACCCTAAGGTTACACGCTACTTAACCTAAATTATCCTAAGGACAAACACACACTCCCATGCCCAAGGGAGGATTCGAACCTCTGCCGGGACCAGCCGCACGGTCCGTGACTGCAGCGCCCAAGACCGCTCGGCTAATCCCGCGCGGCTTTCAAAATCTCAAGGTCACTTAAAATAAGAAGTGAAGGTCCTGTGACCTTCACGACGACTAGTTTGCGAACTAAAATAACATTACTAGTCTAAGAAATCTTGCTAGAGATAGAGTTTTTGCGAGCAGCGACTTCCGCCTCTGACGGCCAAAACTAATCCACGTCTGTTCCAGTCAGTAGCGAGTGGTTGTTGATTTGGCACCATGACACGATCCTGCATTCATTACCTGGCGTTACTGGAGGTGAAGAGGATAGGTCTGTGGCTTTTAAAAACTGGTATCCCCGGAGTTAGCATCATGTCTGTATTATAATTGGGTATACAGCGCATTGTATGAGAAGTGTTGATTTCCACTTGACCTGGTCTGGTAGTAAATGTCAAGCAGTGTGAACACAAAGCCGAGATATCTGATCCATTCTTTTCTTTTCTTTTTAAGGCGGTATTCCGCCTGTCTGCTAACAGCATCAGTCTGATAGATCCGAGGCAGTTCCTTTCATTTTCTAACCACCCAATACTAGAAAAACTTGGGGAAACATGTTTGTGAAAGGGCTCATGGATATCTATCATGACAAGACCAATTTCAGCGCCATCATCCAGAGGCTGCTGGATGCAGACCGGCGTCCGCCCAAGTGATCGCGACGCATAGACCATAGAAGGCAATGTTCTCCAGAGGACTTCTTTGTACTTGAATTAGCGAGTACAACATTACGTAATGTTGCGTGTGATATAATACTATTCAGCAGGCTCCACGGCGATCGTGTATGGCATGTTGCTATAAGCGGATTTAATTTCGTTCTTATTCTGTTGAAGTTTGTAGTATAGCTCGTGCCATGACAAATTTAATATTTCTCATTTTTGAGGTTACGGGGAGCGTCGTTTATGCATTAGAAACGGAGTCTAAAACAGAATAATGTCTAACATTTTAAAGTCTAACATTTGTGACTTTGATTTCTGTTTGTGTTTAATGAAATGGTGAAAGCATACAGGCAATTCGAAACACCTGTACCCTGCATGGAGTGCGTGCTATCGAGAAAGTCAAGTTGTATCGTTTCAAGTACGATCGTTTTGAGATAAATTAATCAAAATATTCGGAAGACAAACAGTCGTTGATGAATGACGTTTCTCAGATTTAATACCATAGTCAATGACAGTGTATCTCATAATTGGCAAATATGATGGCCAATTAATCTTCATGCTACACTTGTCTTCAGTAGTCATTTTGAGGTTCATAGAAATGAAGAAGGATTATGGCAAAATGTCTCGTTGAAAACGAGATTAGACGCAAAGCAGAATCTCGAACTGGGAAGGATGGGGAAGGAAGTCGTCTGTGCCCCTTAAAAGGATTAATACAGGCACATGCTGTAATAGATTTAAGAAGGTAACCGTATAACTAGATCATGGCGGTCTGATGGCGATTTGAAATACCGTATGGTAACTTCATAAGGAGAAAATCGTAGTTAAGCCATAACAAACATTATCTCAAACGAAGACCTGTATACGTCCACAAAATGTATTGTTATTGATAAACATCTGGTGGCACAAAGGAGGTCATTTGTGTTATGAACTGCTTCACAGGGACGTGTCCTTCGCAACTGACATTTGCTGCCAACAAATGAGGTGCCTTGCAGTCAAAGAGTAACAAATGCGACCTGGAAGACAGCCCGCCAACTCCGGGCAAGCTACTTTCAATTAAAATATCGCCCCTGTACGGGAATATACATAATGGATATATGAGTGCGGGTTGTAGACACGTGGCTGACGACATATGGAAGTTTGGATCTGGCCGTGAGGCGTGTTCGGATAGCCAGATGGTATGGACAGCGCTCGCAATAAGCGGGAAATCTGTGTTTGCGTACCCGACCGGCACAAATTTTCACTGTTATCATTTCATTATACTGCTGATGGTTGCCCATATTCGCAACTAAGAAAACGTGTCATATATTTTATAATGGTTGTAGTAGCGGCAGCGTCTGTTTCTATGGAAACGCCTGCATATCTGAAGGATATCTGCAATATCGTATTTATGTTCGGAGAAAATGTTGTGATGCTTGCATGAGGCTCTCTGCACGTTCCCTAATGAGTGCAGCGACGTGCGTAATGGGACCACGCAGTTCATTTAGCGTATTCACCTTTCGTTTGCACAAGTTAGCTTTTTCCGACCCAACAAACAGAAATCTAATGACGTAAGGACCGATGATCTTGGTGGCCAGTTAGCTGTACTACCACGACTAATATAACGAATAGGGTAAGTGAGGTTGAGAAATTCCTTCACACGTCTGGTAAAACGTGGAAGTACATTACAGTCCACGTGGCCAAAGGAATGTTCTCAAGATATTGAACAACGAAGTTTCCAAAAAATGCAAGTAATACCTTCTCGTCATTCACTGTTCTGAAATTACTGGAACTGTCAACGTGATATCGACCATGCCACAACAAATATTGATCAAGAAACGATCTTGGAAGTTGGTTTCCAATACATCATGTTGATTTTCTTGCTACCGTCGGTTGTTATCTATGTTGTTGATTCCGTTCCATGTAAATGTGGATTCACCAGTATTAATGTAACAAAGTGACGATTGTCATTTAACCAGTAATAAAATTTAAGTCTTGCAGCATTGTCGTCAATGTGAAGATCGTGGACACGCTAAGAGTGAAATGGGTACAAGTCTTCTACATATAATTTACGCTATACACGTGTTCGTGAAACACTCATACGTGCAGAAACTTGCCGTGAGCTGGTAGTAGGACTACGCTCTTCCTGGACGGGTTTTTAAACTACACATCCAGAAGAAAAATGGGAACATGGAAGAATACTTGTGAAAACACTGGTAAACATTCTACGATTAGGAATCCGACATGTCGGAAAGCTCCGGCGCTATTGTTCGGTAGCAACAGGACCACTGGTATCTCAGAAGCCGTTGACACACACCATATCTGCATATTCTTCTTTAGCGTAGACTAGTGGTATTTTTTCCACCTCTTGTACAAAACCAGATAACCAATGTTTCTATCTGATACACTCTTAATCCCTCGCACTACTTCCACACAACACACCACAGACAACTTCCCGCGTTCAAAGGTCAGAAAGACGTCCCGAGGAAAAAGATTTAAAGCGACAAGGTAGGTTGGGCTACAATTAAACATCAAAGAGGTTGTGTGGGTATGAAACGTACTTGCGCACCACTATCCCAATAACAAATGCAGATTAAACGCGCACTGTCTTGGAAACCATTCTGAGTATGGTGTGTACATTGCGCAACAAAATTAAAGGGTCATTTCTTAGAAACCCCGAAACTATCTCCAATTCCAACGCATGAGTTTGAACTTTGGGTTAAAGGTGCCTACCAACTTCCTCCGTAATGGTCCGAAAGCGTGGCGCCCTGCCACATTGGCACCAAGTTTGACCACAATTCTGCCAAACGCCATGCACGTGCCACACGATGGGAAGGTCGTTATAGCGCTACCTTTGCAGCCTCTGCGAAGGAAGCCAGAACCGTGATACCCAGCGTTGAAATCACGCGGTTTTCTTATGGATGTCTAAGGGAAACATTTGAGACACACCAGCGCACAGAATTGATATGAAAAGGCCCGAGGGAGGGGCATAAAGGGCGTCAATGAAAGCACCCCTTCACTTGGGCCATTGATTCTCAAGATATCGCTGTCCACAACGACAGTTCGCAGTGCAATGAGCAACAAGGAGACATTCCTGACAATGTTCAACACTGCTGGCACATCCATGGCGTTTCAAACCTACTAGAAAGACATCGTGGGCCTGCAGCGCCACTGAACATGATCTGACCCTTTTGGAAAGTAGTGCGACCGTAATTTTTGCTCTGGTATACAGCCTGGAACCACTAAGGACCGTTCAAAAAGGTTCGACGAAATCTGAACGTGATTCGAAGCAGTAAGGTGTTTTATCCTTTTTTAGCGCTTCTCTTTCAAGCCTCGGCATGATCTTCTGATGAGGCGGGCGGAGAGGGAGGGTACTAGGAAACATATGATTGAATAAAATGGCAAAGGGGTTTCTCCACGACCTCCAGATCTGCAGCACCCGTAGTGCCACCCAAGTATCTTTGTTGGGCACATCTAAAGTGAGGTTTGCCCACCTTTAGGCAGTAGAGCTGCCGCGAGGCTAATCTGGTGTGGAAGTTTCCGACATGTAATTTTTAAAATTGTACAACATAGGTGCATGGGCTCCCCAAGCGGGGGGCGGGGGGCGGGGGGCGGGGGGCGGGGTCTTCGAAGGGCCTTTTGCCGTTTCATTCAAGCACATGATAATTTAGCAAATGGTTCAAATGGCTCTGAGCACTATGGGACTTAACTGCTGAGGTCATCAGTCCTCTAGAACTTAGAACTACTTAAACATAACTAACCTAAGGACATCACACACATCCATGCCCGAGGCAGGATTCGAACCTGCGACCGTAGCGGTCGCGCGGTTCCAGACTGAAGCGCCTAGAACCGCTCGGCCACTCCTTCCGGCGATAATTTAGCATCCTTGTTATCACGACAAAGGAGGGCGCGAAACAGAAACACTGAAAAAGCATAAAACCCCTTTGCTGCTTTGGATCACACTCAAATTTTCTCGAATTGTTTTCAACTCCTCATAGCGGTTCCTCAATGTATAGCAGAGCAAAAATTGCTATTGCCCTACAGTCCAAGGGTGGCCAGATCCCTTTCATTGGCACTGCAGAATCACTATATCCTTAGAGTAGCGTTGAATCACCCAGAGGTTGGCAGTAGTGTCGAACATTGCTCGTCACAATGCAGGCTACAGTTTTCGGCAGCGAAATGTGTGGTTTCATTAACACCCTTTATGTCACGGCCTGAGGCCTTTATGTATCGATTCTGAACGGCGATGTGTCTGAAATTTTTCTCTCGGCACCCATAAGAAAACCGCATGATTTCAACTCTGGGTGTCACGAATGGGTGAAACGTGGATAAAAAGGGGCTGTGCTGAACTTCCCATCGTGCCACACGTCCACGGAGCAGAATTGTGTTGAAATTTGGCACCAGTGTGACATCATTAAGGCACTTCGAAGCTGACATGAACTTTCAGCTACGTCCTTTTTTTTAGTATTTGTCAACATTTTGCTCTTTGAAGTGTCACTGAACCTGAGGGAAATGTCGCATGGTGTCAAGCTTTTGCAGCATTACAAAGGAAGGTTGTACGCACCTTCAGCCAAATTTCAAACTTATGCGTCGAAATGGGTTACAGAGGAAGGCTGTAGGCACCTTTGAGCCGAATTTCAAACTTATAAGTGCAAACGGGAGAAAATTACAGGGTTTTGAGAAAGTGGATTTTGTGGCGCAGTGTATTAGCGTTAGCGTTCCTGTCATATACCTGAACCTTGATTATTCGTATTGGGACAATCTGAATAACGAAAAATTAGTCCGCAGGTTCCTTATTCTCGTCTGAATGTTGTTTGTGAGAATATCGTACACAGGCAATATTGAGCCCTATAGAAGCCATGGTTTACTGCCCCGCTACCTGCCTGCCCCCACTTTCTGGGTCGAGTGAGCCCACACGACTTCAATGTGAATATGGACTGGTTGGGCTGGGAAGGACCATATTCAACCCGACACAGGATATAAACGCAACTAGTGCCTGAGGGGGTGAATATTTTTCACCCACATCACGCACCTTGAGTGAGGAAATGGGCCTATTTGCAGCTAGGCAAGTACCCACACTGACAGTACGACGACCTCAGGAGTACCACGTACTCTCGGCACTCCAAAGATCGTGACAGCTTTCCTTGACAGGGCAGCAGAGTGAGGCACGTCGACATCGGTGGCCCAAGAATAACTGTGGATCAAGTACTGACACAGCGCTGTATTTGCAGACGAGGCCCGGGTCTGTGAACAGAATCACGACGGGTACGTGTTTCAACCCTCTTAGGAGAACGACCGCTGCCAGATTGCATCTTCATGGTATGTCATCATGGTATGTCATCATGGTATGCGGTGCTACTGAATACACAACACGATCACCTCTGGTTCGCATTATCGGTAATTTGGACATTACGCACTACATTTCTGACGTGTTATGGCTGGTGGTAGCGTGTTGTCTTCGAAATTTCCTTTCAGCTGACGTACCTTGGTACAGAGAGTTTTCGGTTGTTAACCTGGGCAGCAAATTCTTCAGTTATCTGAATTAATGAAAAGATGCAGATGAGTTTCAGAGAGATTGGAACGCCACTACACGCTATCCACTGTATTGAATTCTGGCATTGTGTTGAAGCTGATTGTTGTGGCATACTTGTATCTCTCATCAATTGGCCGCGCGGGGTAGCCGCGCGGTTTTAGGCGCCTTGCCACGGTTCGCGCGGCTACCCCTGTCGAAGGTTCGAGTCCTCCCCCGGGCATGGGAGTGTGTCTTGTCCTTAGCGTAAGTTACTTTAAGTTAGATTATGTAGTGTGTAAGCCTAGGGACCGATGACCTCAGCAGTTTGGTCCCATAGAAACCTACCACAAATTAAAAAAAAAAGTCTCATCAATCATACTCGATGCCCAGCAAGATGAGGGTCATTCTTGATACCAAACGTGGCTTCCCTGTGTACTACATTTGTCATCCTCTATTCCCTCAAATCAACTAAAAATTTAATCTTGTTTTACTCCTACTGTACTGTATACGCACGATAACCGAAACTTCGTTATTTGCAACTCTTCCTGACATTACGATTTTAATGGCGCACAGGGTATTGAGGCAGTTTTGGGAAATACGTCGACATTCCATTCAGCACGACAACATGTTAATGTACAAGATGTTCCCAAGTCTCTGAATCAGACGTCTAAGGGTGATGGATTTTATCATTGGAACAACTTTCGTTAGTGACAAAATGTTCGATGATGCTTCCTAGCGAAACTGGGGGTCTTTTTATTGAATTCGGCCATCACGGTACGATGAGATTTCATCGAACTAGCAGAGTGTACTAACCAGCTGAACTGCATCTGTTACTACCTACCCCAGTAAATCGATAGCTCTGAGACAAGAAAACCTTAAAAATGAGTGTCTGTAAGCAGAGAAAGGTATTTTAGAAGAGAATTAGGAACTTTAATTTTGTTCGATCAACCCCGTTCAAGCAGGTTACTGGATTATAGGCAACACACATTACGTACACACGCTGCAGAGTGTCTACGTTCTGTCATTTCTCAGGGGCATAACCAGTAAAGAAAACCGCCTAGCATCGCCAGAAACCGTCAGTGACCATTTGGTCTCGAGAAGAAGTTGTGCCCCATTACGTGATCTATTAGTCCTAGGTGCCTGATGCAAGGACTCTGAAACACACAGTATAATAAGTTATGTAAAATACCACTGGCCCATAAATTGTTTATTAATCTCACATAACACCCCGTTTAATTAACAGGGAAATCGTTCTATACAGAAGATGCAAGCATATGGTCAACGTTGATATCAATGAGAAAGTCCTTTTATGTTTGAGTATTTAAACTATCATGAAAAAGGATACTCGACCCCTCACTGATCTCTGGTAAGCCGTGGGTAGCTGCAACACTGGCGCTACTTCAGTCAGTAGCAGGAAGCATTGCAATGTTGATTGTAACACTGTGTCTACATTGATTTCTATTATTATCACTAAACAAATTGACCTTAAACGTTAAGTTAAAATATCCTAGGCCTTCACGTTCTGATACGCTGCTGGAGATCACCACAATGAGTCTTGAGGCAATTAAGTCCCAGGAAAACGTTACCGAAAACAGTGCTAATCCCGCAATCGTTAGATATGCTCTTAGACAGTCACTGAAAAGGGGATTTATTTCATTCCGTTAAAAAATAAAGTAAAGTAAAATAAAAGAAATCGGTAAATAGAAAAACAGAAGTGGAAGAAATGCAGGGGTGACTAGAGTGCACCCACTCAACACACGCAATTCAGGGCCCTTAGCTCTCTGCCGTCACGGTGTTACGGAAGATATGACTGGAACGGCAAACTAGTCCAAAAGCAGTTTGCGGCCTTTGCTAGAGTGGTATGTAGATGTGACCTTTGCTGCTCGCTTTGCTCGTCCCACTTGTAGATAGGAGCCCTGGGACGGCGACTGACGAAAACATGAACAGGCAATTCCTTTCGTCAACACTTAGGTCCTACCTCTGTGTGAGAGCAGTTTATACTTACACTTAACTGCACATACACTTTGTCTTGTTTACTTTCTTTTGTATTCTGTATTTTCAAACATTTAATAATATGTGTGTGGAGTGAATCTTTTGTGGCACAAGCAATATTACTTTTTCCATGATGATCATACTGTAAAACAAGGCATTGAAGTTACTTTTTCAGAACATAGCGGTCCTTCATCTTACCGACGAAGTAACCTGGTAGAGCAACTACGGAATATTTTTCTCTCTAGCCTGTCTCCCTCCTTCTGGCAGCTTCGGAAAAAGGAACCAGACAGCTAAACTTGCCATGTTGGTCCTTTTTTCTTCCGTGTATTCTGCCATATTGTCAAATGGAAAACTGATCAGTAAATGAGCGACTGAATGTCCTCGCTTTGCGTACTAAACTGATGGTCTCCACAAGGAGACCAATTTAAAATAATGGTCCTCACATTTTTTCAATCTACATAGAAATTAACATATTACAAATTTCAAAAGGAAATTCTAATAGTCGTTACTGTTACATTACAGAGTAATAATTACGCAGTTATTTTTTAGGACATTATTGGAGAAAGTTAGCGATCAAAACAGAATATTTGAAATTACTTATAAAACAGTCTATATCGCAAAGGTATCTTAAGGTCTTCAGACCTTCCATACTGTAATATGATACAGGCTGTAAATCAGAGGCCTACATTAAAATAACTTAAAATTAGCTATAAAATTACAAAACATATATACACTTATATCGATGCACGAGCATGTACGTTTGGCACATGCTGATGTTTATTCGAATCATACACTTTATTTCATTTCATAATTGCTAAGTTCTTCCTTTTTGGTACAGACAAACGTGTTGGTGATAATAATAACATAAGTTGTGTCAGCTTCAAACAGAAAAAAATAGACAAAAATATGGCATGACAGTTTATTTTCAGTCTTGTAGTAGGATTGTTTATGTATACAGCTTGGTAGCATACCTAATGTCCTTTTGTTGCAGTAGAGACGACATTACGTAACATTGCATGCTGACCGTTGCTGATTGGTGATGGAATAGAATGTAATTTTTGAGTCATGGAAGTAAATAGAACGAATATTATTTCTTCTTTGTTTAAAGTTGGTCTCAAATTATGTCATTATTCTTATTGTAAGGTTTCTTGACAATGATCAAAGTGGCGAAGTTAGCTAATTGGAAGTGAAATAAACAGTTTATTTCTAACAAACGAACGAAATTGATCATTTCTCAAAGGAAATAAAAATGTGGTCGAAGAGCAGAACTCAAAGAACGCTGTAGAAGACAACTCAATTCCACCCCAAATATGCATTATGAACAACAGTACGAATCCCTTACAACTTGGTGAATGAAGAAGGCTGGCGAGGAGTACTTGGAATGGAACCTAAGTGTATGGGGTCAGGTTCTCTTCAGCGACATATGCAGGGATCATCTGACAATCGTTATAGAAGAGTATGGAGCCACGGAAGTACCAATGAATGTGTGTCACGTGCAGCCAGTCCTGCGGATCGAACTGGGAGGCAGGTCGGCCATTTCCGAAGCCAGTGGTAAGCACGGTTGTCAGTCACCTCTCATCACTACCGGCTCGATTGTGAGGACCGCAGTATCGGGACACGACCGTACAATCTAATGTCTTGACCAAAAGTCAAAATTTCGGCGATGGGTTCCCCTCTCAAGATGCGACCATGAGAACACCTTTCTGCAAGAAACAGGAACAATTGAAGGGGATGATCTATGGTATCTACTGACATGAATCCGATTAGGAATGTTTGGCACCAGTTCAAACATTTAATGCGTTCTCACGTAAACACTCCTCATACAGCAGATCATACAGGGTGGGGGGGGGGGGGAGGGAGGGGAGGGAGTGCTATCGAAGACTGGGACAAAACGCCGACTTCTGGACCACCAGATCTATAGCGTGCCGAGGAGGAGCAAAGATTGTTACAATACACGTGTAGGGTATTTGTATTGTGTTGTATTGTATGTGAACCGGGGGCCTAGGAACGACGGTGGACCCCCTCCCCCAGGGAACGAGTGCAACCCCTATGTTTGCGTGGTAGAGTAACGGTGGTTTACGCGTACGTGGAGAACCTGTTTGCGCAGCAATCGCCGACATAGTGTAGCTGAGGCGGAATAAGGGGAACCAGCGCGCATTCGCCGTGACAGATGGAAAACCGCCTGAAAACCATCCACAGTACAGACTGGAGCTCCTTCCCGCCCGGAAGTAGGGTGTTTACTGTTAATCGCTACTCAGCAACTGATTTTGATTTCACAAACGTGCAAAGGTCTACACTTTCGAAAAGACTACCTTTATCGTGAATATTGTCTTGTTTTTATTTTACGGTAAAGTTACTTTTTTTATAATTTCGTAAGTCTTAACTTATTCCCCGCTTCCCTTCAACCCTTCACTCGCTCGCGGACATCCAGGTGGTGGAAGACTAGGCTGAGCTGTTTATAGAGTCAGCTCGTTTTTATTATAAACGAAATTTATAAATTATGACTTTTATTATAAAAGTATACATAGAAATTTGAAACCTGTGCCAAGAGATATTATTTCCAATAGTATTTCCATAAGCGGCGTCCTCAACGTCCATTATTATTAGAGTGTATCGAAGTTCACTGATTTGAGGTACCTCTATAGTCTGAGCACAGAAAATCATTAGTCAGGGAACATCTTGCTTACAATGACAGCTAAAAGGCCGTTTAATGTTGCCACTGGTCGTCATATGAGACACGCCCCTGACTCGCTTCTTGCTGACTGACTCCGGCTGCACAAAACAGGGGCAAAATTGGATTCATCTTTAGAAACTTCAGAGAAAGGTCATTTTACAGATATCAAAACCTTAGAAACTAATTCGTATACACTCAGGTACGAGGCTCCATTATGTTCAGGACTTGTGGGGGACGGCGCTAGATCGTGTCAGCCGACTCTGCTTGCTGTCGAGCGTCGTATCAAGGTCAGTAGAGCCCTCGCCGCCACCCAGTACAAGTCGCTGCACCTGTCGGTCCCTGGGTTCGCCACCGCACTGTGGCGAAGCGCGCCTGATTTGCAGATTCAGAACAGCGCTTTACGAACTGCTCACCATCTTCCAAGTCACTTTTGCAAACCGCAACTATAACTCCTCAGTAATGGAGCATTTCAGAAGATGCAGTTTGATATAAAATCCACCGTGTGCCAGCCGGGTCTGTGACCACGGTAATCACTATCTAATGTACGAACTAAAGTAATGATAAGAACAACTAGAGAGCCCTTCTCGTTTTGTTTGTTAATAATTTCCTTGAATTACCACAAATGGTGGCAGCATAATTCGCCGACTACACTGCTTTGTTCACCAGACAGCGATAGCTGACGGTCACGGAACGGTGGGCAAAGAGCAACATAAGGTTAAACGCAGACGAAACACCGCTACTCATAATCCATTAAATTTCGGGCATGCAGCCGCCCAAATAAAATTTCTTCTGCTGATATTTCGGCCGCGTATCGTCCGGCCATCTTCAGAGCGAGTTCCAAGACTGACGACAAGGTGCCAAGCGCGGCCTTATATGCTCCACCGCGGCGGTACTGCGCATGCGGGTCACAGATGCTGCGCCGCCTGTGGCGAAGGCGTACGGACATTCGATATGCTTATCGGTGTTTGATCGGCGGCGGTGACACGGTGACGACTTCTCTGCAATTTAATTACTCCAAGAGCCGGATTCCATGCTTTGTCCAGATTAAAACCATTGTCTCTGTAGCTAATTTATTCATGGAAGACTTCGAGGACAAGGCACTGGACTCAGCATGTTTTAAACCTACGGTCTTCTGGAGGTACGTGGACGACACATTCGTGGTATGGCCCCATGGTATGATGAATTACATCGATTTCTTGAGCATCTGAATTCCATCCATGCCAGCATTAAATTTACTATGGAAATAGAAAAAGACGGCTGCCTCCCCTTTCTGGATGTTGTCGTTCGCCGTAAAAGTGATGGCACATTAGGACATGCCGTACATCGGAAACCAACGCACACAAATCTATACCTTCATGCCAGTAGCTGCCATCACCCCTCTCAGAGCATGGGTGTCCTTAAGACCTTAGTGCATCGGGCGCACTGTATATCCGATGAAGACAATTTACAAGGAGAGCTAACATACCTCAAGAGTATTTTTAAATCGAATGGATATTCTCCGCAACAAATTCGTAGAGCATTCGATGTAAAACCTAAAAAGAAGGTATGCGATGGGGAAGAAGATAGTAATTTCTTCAGATCTAGGGCGTTTCTGCCTTATGTGGGTGCTCTTTCTTCAAAGATAGGCCGTATTCTTGAGAAACACTGTGTTAAGGTGATCTTCCGGCCCCCCATGAAGATTGCGGCTTTACTCGGCTCTGTGAAGGACGATTTACTGCTTCGTAAGGCGGGTGTGTACCAAATTCCTTGCGGAAATTGTGAGCAGTCATACATAGGTCAAACAACACGCACCGTTCATGAGAGGTGTGTGGAGCATCGAAGATACACACGCTTATTACATCCAGACAAGTCAGCTGTGGCCGAACATTGTATTGATACGGGTCATTCCATGAATTACAGTGATGTGAAGATTTTAACATCCACCTCTTCTTTTTGGGAATCTGTATTCAAGGAAGCCATAGAAATTCGATTAGCCAACAATTTAATAAACAGAGACAATGGTTTTAATCTGGACAAAGCATGGAATCCGGCTCTTGGAGTAATTAAATTGCAGAGAAGTCGTCACCGTGTCACCGCCGCCGATCAAACACCGATAAGCATATCGAATGTCCGTACGCCTTCGCCACAGGCGGCGCAGCATCTGTGACCCGCATGCGCAGTACCGCCGCGGTGGAGCATATAAGGCCGCGCTTGGCACCTTGTCGTCAGTCTTGGAACTCGCTCTGAAGATGGCCGGACGATACGCGGCCGAAATATCAGCAGAAGAAATTTTATTTGGGCGGCTGCATGCCCGAAATTTAATGGATTATTCATTACGCCGCGAGAAGTTGAAAATGCACAACAGCCACTCATGTTTACCCGCAGAAGACAACTTGATAGACGGGCTGTTAATTACCAACACAGATGTCCAGTGGATATAACAGGTTAGATACCTAGAAGTCATATCCGATAAGTACCTGATATTCAAGGCACATATTCAAACGAACAACGACAAGATGATCTGACCAATTTACGCGCTGTTTCCCTTACAGTAAAGTGTAAAAATGAACGTCAACACAGAGCTTCCAATTTCTAAGGCATTCATGCTACCAGCTTTGATATGCGGGAGTTTTTGCTGGGGCAGAGCCTTCCAAACAAAAAAATTCTGCACGTAATCGAAAACAAATGCTTGAGATTAGTATTGAGAGTGCTCTGACGGATCATAAACTGGGACGTACACGAAAAACTGGACATAGTCACCATCAGCGACAGGATCTAGCAACATACCAGAAAACTTCTTGAGAAAGTCGGAAACCTAAATTGAACATCACGTCACAGAGAGTACACGGAAACTCGGAACAATGGCACTTTGTGGGAGATCCACGAACGGTCATGGAGAACCCCTTAGAGGTATAAAGAGAAACCGGTACCTGAACAGGTCAATAGGGCCAGAACCCAAATGTCCTGTTAACACCTGAGAAATGTCAAAATGATCGTGAGACCTAATGGCAAGGAGTTCAGCATTCAAAGATGAATTACTTCAGGGGAAAAAGGCATTCCCTGCAGAATATGCAAAGCGTGTAGCTACTCAGACGGGTTGTGTTGCCTACGTAAGGGCGCCTTTACGCTACACTGCCGTCACAGTCTTCATCCAGACAGCGGAGGTGAGGTTGTCGGTACTCTTGCATAAAACTACGAAAGTAGGAGGTCGCTTTAAAGACGCACGTAGAGTTGCCGTTGCGTGTCACATTTTGCCTTTAGCGTTTTGTTGTAGTACGTATTCAAAGCAGCTCAGAAAGGGACGAAGTCTATTATGAAACAATAAGAAGTCAACTGCAGCATTTTTCACTATTTTGTTATCAACCCACCATCAACTACGTCTCAATTAGCATATTAAACGTGTCAATTGCAAGCGCAGAGACAGTGATTTCTTGTTACTACACCTGTCTTAATTTGAATTTGATTTCGGCGAAGTACTTACAGTGTCTACGAAGCGTCAACGAGAGAGCAGCCTCATAGGTCGTTATGGTATCGTTAGGCTTTATCTGCAATAAAGAGTTTAACCGCTTATCTACCTTCCACGATTGTATTTTTAGGTTCCGAATGTGGATTGCGACATAAATGATGGTGATCGCATATGATTAATGAAATTCTACTCACAGTGAGTAAGGCTATCGTTACCGAAAGAAAATAAAAGCGGTTACTAGGAGAAAACCGTACAACAGACCCTTCTGAAGGAAGAATCTATTCTAAACTTGATCTAAATACTGACAATAATTCTGAAATGTGTGGAACTTAGTGCAATCGCTCACGAATCACACATTTGGAGAAATGGTACGATATAATACTTAATACAAAAGGATAATTAAATGGTCACCAACCCACTAGGGAAATAAATATCCAGACTCCTAAGAAAGGCAACGGAGAAGAAAATTAAGCAAAATAATCACTGGTGTGGCCACAGAAGGGTGTCACGCTTTTCCATAATGCAACAATTCATGAGGAAATAAAAGAATAATAAAGCACTGCGTTTGCAGTTACTTAATCTGAAATACTAAACTTTCAAAGCAAAATTAAATATAGTTGTTAGTTAAATAAATGACAGATTGTAACTGAAATATCGTTACGTATAAAAAATGAATTTTTGTAACTTCAGCGTAAATTAATGGCAAATTTTGTAATAGGCAAGCAATTTACTTTTAATTATTGAAAGATTGAATTGAATTTACTTTAAGCAAATCAGCGACTGATTTTACTTTTAACGCAAGAACAGTAAAGTACGTACCATCAGAAGTCACTCGCTAAGCTAAATGCAGAATAAATGAAATTACGCACTCTTGATTTGAGCTGTACCTCCAGTTATCAGTATTTCCAGCTAAATTTTACATTGCTGTAAGTGAGTGAAGTTAACACCCAAAATTTCAAATTCGTTAAGCCTCTAGTATGCAATAGAAGAATGAATACTTATTGAGGCAGCAAAATTTGGACTGAAACTGGCCATTAGCAAACAAACAAACCTGGTTGTATGTAGTTAATCAATTTTCATACTTTTAGGACACACGGTGATTGTATCAAAAGGAAACGGACTCTGTTTGGTAATAACGTCTGAGGTCAATGACGGCAAAGGTGCCCCACAAGTTTTAACTATTTCAAGTTGTTATTCAATAAACTTCGTCAACATTTGTGAAAGAAATGCCACAGGCTAATGCCTCTACCATATTAGTTATACTTTGTCAGTTAACAGTCTTACGATGTTGTAGCTGGGCAGATGAAGAATGTAGCTGTCGACAATGTTGCTGCTGCTGGTTGGGAACCACGAGTCGTCTCCAGAGCCACGGATAATTGTGGGATAGGCAATAGTTTGAATTGCTGCGCCCTCCGCCTGTCCACTCCCACCGTGCTGTCAGCAATCGCGGGTTAACAGAGTAGGTGCGCCTACAGTTGCGCGATCATGGAAGCACACCGCGTCTGCGGGAACTCCCACCAAACACTTCCGCACTCTTTCAAGACTCAAGCTGCTCTGTTTCCTCTGCGCTCGCAGCGCACAACATTATGCATATTACGTTGGGTAATCATTGTTATCAGTCAAAAGCTGTTCTTTTCGAAATAAAGGAAGGGGTTAACGAATTAAAAACCTTATAAAAATTCAATGTGCTGCATGTTTTACTGTCTACAGTGTGATAGGACATTTATACAAAGCCTTTTATTAATATAGCAGTCAAATTGTAATTGGTAATTTTGTTGATACGTCACAAAAGTCCGTAGGAGGGGTAGTTATAACCCTTTAATACACTACTGGCCATTAAAATTGCTACACCAAGAAGAAATGCAAATGATAAACGGGTATTCATTGGACAAATATTTTATACTAGAACCGACATGTGATTACATTTTTACGCAATTTGGGTGTACAGATCATGAGAAATCAGTACCCAGAACTACCACCTCTGGCCGTAATAACGGCATTGCGTCAAACAGAGCTTGGATGGCAAGTACAGGTACAGCTGCTCATGCAGCTTCAACGCGATACCACAGTTCATCAAGAGTAGTGACTGGCGTATTGTGACGAGCCAGTTGTTCGGCCACCATTGACCAGACGTTTTGAATGGTGAGAGATCTGGAGAATGTGCTGGCCAATGCAGCAGTCGAACATTTTCTGTATCCAGGGTCGTGCATTATCCTGCTGAAATGTAGGGTTTCGCAGGGATCGAATGAAGGGTAGAGCCATGGGTCGTAACACATCTGAAACGTAGGGTCCACTGTTCAAAGTGCCGTCAATGCGAACAAGAGGTGACCGAGACGTGTAACCAATGGCACACGATACCAATACGCCGGGTGATACGCCAGTATGGCGATGACGAATACACGCTTCCAATGTGAGTTCACCGCGATGTCGCCAAATACGGATGCGACCATCACGATGGTGTAAACAGAACCTGGATTCATTCGAAAAAATGACGTTTTGCCATTCGTGCAGCCAGGTTCGTCGTGGAGTACACCATCGCAGGCGCTCCTATCTGTGATGCAGCATCTTCTTCCTGTTGGTTAAATTTCGCGTCTATAACGCGTCATCTTCGTGGTGTAGCAATTGTAATGGCCAGTAGTGTAATAATCGCGAAAAAATAAAATACTTTCTTGGTTCGTTTGTTTGCTGTTACAGGTCTGTAGTCCTGCTACACAATGAAGTCCCCATACACCAATCCCGTAGCTACAGGAGCAAAAAAGAAAATTGCACAATCCATTCAGTGGATTATCGTGCGGTAATTCGCTTTCTGCAGTTGAAGGGGTAAAAAGCCGCAACAGTTGATGCTGAGTTGGTGGAAGTGTGCGGCACCAGTTCACCATCGTTATGAGTAGTGAGGTAGACTGAGTCAGTAAGATCAGTCTAGTCCGAATGACGAAGAGCGAAGTTGCGCACTATCTCTTTGTGAAGAACTGGGGATCGCAACAGAAGGGGAGCGCAAGTACTCGAAGGCAGGCGTATCGCAATTGAAGCGATAATGGACAAAGTCGTGGATCAGGTTTGAACGTTTTACATGACAATTAAAGTCGCCCCCAACTGAGTTCCGCGACTGCCATACACTAACTCATTCCGCCCGGGAGGCAGTGACGCGTGCTGCTTCTTTGGACTATCAGATTTTGCCTCACTCTCCTGTTATGTCACCGATGACATTGTACCACCACTCCGGTATCATTAATAGTAGCCATTTCGTTTCCTGTTCGACTCGCAAGTAGGGCGAAAAAAAAAATCTATCTACATGCCTCTGTACGAGTATTAATGCCTCCTATCTTATCGTAGTGGTCCTTCCGTAAAATGTCAGTCAAATGAAGACGAACCAGTTGGAAAAACGTAAGCAAACTGTTTATTATATCGAAAGTAATCATCAAATCTGTAAATGCATCTATCCCACTTCGAGACAAGCTGTCCAGTGACGGAATTCTCACTTTATGCATTACAAATTCGATTGTGATAAGCCGGTCTTTGAATAACATCTCTCGTAATTCCCAGACTGTGTGCCCCTTCACCTTTCATCTTTCAGACTTGACTGGCCACACTGAAAGTGTCTGTTCCACCTGACCACTGTGTCATAATGATGGTGAACTGTTGTCGTAATCTTCCACCACCCAAGTATCAACTGTTGCTGTGTTTTTCCTATTTAACTGCAGAAAACGTATTATTGCACAGTTCTCCACTTTACCAACGGGTTGCATCATTTCCTTTTTGGCTCCTGTAGCCATGGGTTTGTGGCAGAGAGATTTCAATGTCTAAAGGGACTGCAGACATGTAACAGTAAATAAACAAAATATTTTTTCGAGATGATAATTAGAACGTTATGACTACCCCACCTAGGTACTTACTTTACGTTTTACTAATATGGATTTCTGTGCACTTTATACTATTAGTGCCCCAATACCGCCTTTTATTCTTTTTCTTGTGGTTGATAAGTTCAGCGAGATAAAAATATAGTACTATTACAACTGAAGCACACTGAAGGGCGAGGTGAAAACTCCGATGCAGCCACTAACGGTCGCCTCTCACATAGAGCCAACGGCCCGCACAGCCGTGTCGCCCTCTCGCCACGTGCCCAGACACACCTCTCTCGACACGCTCCGGTGTGTTTTCCCGGCTCCGCGCCAGCGATGATATCCTTAGCTTTCTGTGTATTTCCTGCCACCTAGCGGGGCCCCAACAAATGAAGGGTGGAAGAAAAGATGAAATGAAGCCGCCACTGCTCGTATACTTTGTGGCTGGTGGAGGATCCAATGGCAACAACGGTACTCTGGGAAGTCTTCGAGGCTAACTTCCAACAAGTACACCGAGCTCTACACTGCGTGAGAGGTTGGTGTGCCACATGTCATTCTTCTCTGGGTATACATACAGGGAAGCACATCTGACAATAGTGACCAGAATGGGGTCTGTGTCTGTGCTGGTTTACTGCAGGGTCTGGTGCTGGGGCCGACACACTGCACTTTTTTCACCACGAGGTGTACTGGTCGCAGTGACTGGAATAGAGCAACTATAAGCTGAAGAACAGTCCACTTCTTCCTGCTCCAGACGTTTCTGCATTTCTTGCTTCGTTGTCCCAACTGCCTTACGTGTGTTGTGCATAATCTCGTAAGTAGCAGAAGTTGAAAGACAACCATATGCCGAAAATATCGACAAAACTGCTTTTCACAATCTGACTGGAAATTGCGTGTTTCCTGCATAGTATCAAACGAAACCGGAAGAATAATGAATTCCTGGCGTTTCAATCTTAACTCCGAATGTAATGCATTTTGTTTTACTGTAACACTGCTCCTTATTTTAAAGGAATGATGTTTTATGATGACCTCAGATAGTTTGCCTGGACATATGCCCTCTATTTAAGAGTTTTGGCTTTGCATATGCCCTCTATTTCAGCGATGATTGGACACATGTAGGACGGGTTTTACAATTTCGTAAGGGATCAAGACGCATCTTACGTTGCGGAGCAGATTTTAACGATTGAGTGGTTGTCTCCTTTCCATTTATTATGTTTGTGATCAGCCACAGATGGGAAAAGATTTACAAGTTGTATCCGAAGATTCTCCATTTCTGTAAGTAATAATTTATGTTATGGCTGCCACAATTCCGTTTAGGACCTGTGCTCGAGCCTGTAAGGTGTCATGCTCCCAATGATTTATACTATCAGTTTTGATCAAAATAAACCAGTTACAAATAGTTGTGAACCTTCCCGGCAGGTCAAAACTCTGTACCTGATCTGGACTCCAACAAAGAACCTCCACCTTTCCTGAGCAAGTGCTAACCGACTGAGCTACCCAAGCACGACTCACGACCCGTCCTTGCAGCTATGTTTCTGCCACTCCCCTTGTACTACCTCTCTGCGGCTCTTTTAGTAGACAGTAGAATGGAAGATTATTCAGGTAAAATAATTTTAATTATCTGAAAAGCAATATTTTACGCGTTTTAGGGTAACTCGTTCAATATACACTGAAGCGCCAAAAAAACAGGTATGTCTATTCAAATACATAGATCTGTAAACGGGCAGAATATGGCGCTGCTGACGGCAATGCCTATGTAAGACATCAAGTGTCTCGCGCAGTTGTTGGATCGGTTGCTGCTGATGCTGCTGCTGCTGTAATGGCAGGTTATCAAGATATAAGTGAGTTTGAACGTGGTGTTATAGTCGTCAAACGAGCGATGGGACACAGCATCTAACAGGTAGTAGTGGAATGGGGATTTTCACGTACGACCATTTCACGAGTGTACCGTGAATATCAGGAATCCGAACGAAACATCACCGATATGGTGTAACGCCGGAAATGCATATCCTCCTATTTCCATCTATTGTACTACAATTTTTTTCCTTGTTTTGTTACCTCAAGATATGACATTTCTGTGTCTTTGTATATTGTAATTGTTTCACTGTTTGTATATACATATTTATGCATTTCTGTTGGTTTGTTTTGTGAATATTATTTGTATTTATACGCTGGGTCTGGCCTAGGGAAAACTATGCTATCGAACGAATATCGAGAGGTCGTGTGGAGAACCAAAGTATTTAGGATCTTTGGTAGTGTTAACTCGGCCGCGTGGAGCGCGGGCAGAGAGAGAGGGAGTCTGGCTGGAGTAATGCAGTGGAGCAGGTGTATTGTGTGACGCTCCAGCGAGTTGCTGCGGTGTGGCAGCATGTAATTGCGCTCGACTTGCTATGTTAGACTCTGACATGGTGTCGCGGACGGGAAACGTTAGCTGGCACACATCAAGAGCCCGTTTCGGCTGGAGACCGTGTCGAGAAGAAGGCGCGCCAACACCCAGCGACGGCCGACAATGAGTGACTGTCGCCACCTCCTCGATCGACGGCTTCAAACCTTCAATCAACCAACAAGGAAGACTGGAAGCACGTAAAGTTTTAGAACTGTATGGCAGACCTCAGCTTTTCAAACTGTTCCATTTTCGTAAGTATAATTACAGCAACTTAGCATGAACATTTGTTGCTCATTGTTCCAATTGCATTACCAAGCAGGGTCCCTTCCTTTTCCGGAATGAACTCGAGTGTCGTTGAAATTCAAACGCCAGCATTAAAGTTAAAGCATTCGATTTCACTGCTTTAATTTCAAAGTTCAGTTACGGTATTCATAGCTGGCTACAATATTTAGATTATACAAGTACAAATTAAGAGTGCGAGTTTTGTTTGCATATTTTAGCTTACCTGTGACTCCAGCTCAGCTTGGTACGTACTAAATTTTACTATTGTTAATTGTTCAATCATTTAATTCAAGTTCAAAGTTAAATCTCTTATTTCTAAATTGCATAGATTCAAGTAGCTTTTGAAATGATTGTTGAGGTAGTCCAAGACTAACCGTATTTTACTGAATTTCGATGTGCTTCAGAAAGAAAGCTCACTATTAACTTCAGTCACTAAATTAACTTTCGATTTTCCGGTTTTATTAATTCTTTTGCTAAATGAAGTCAGAGTGTAGCGAAATTTATTACTTCTGATAAACTTTCAGTTTTCACACTACACGTGTCAACCTTCAGTTGCCACGTTTCTGGTGCTAATTATATGTGTAATAACCTTTCTTTTTTCAGTTACTATAGTAATTGTCCATAGGACTGGCGACCGTAATTTCCCCCAAATCTCAAATACCTAATTACCGCTAGTTAATTGTTAACGTAACGGCCGCACATTTAGTTCCTTTATTAACTTTACCCCTTTTCAAAATTAATTTCCACCAGTTTCATTAGAATTTTTCCATTCATTTAGATGTAACCATTTCCTCCCTCTTTACCGACAGATTAACTTCGGTGACGATTGCTTTTCCCAAATTTCCATTAGGTACACGCGGTTTAATTTATCACTGTCATTAAGGTCGATAAGTGAGGGGGAGGTTACAATGGGCTTTCGCAGCCGAAGGCCCACGCGTATACTTTTGATGACTACATACACAAAGCTTTATGCTTCGCCTGGGCCTGTCACATCGGCATTTGACTGTTGATGACTGGAAACATGTTGCCTGGTCGGACGATTCTCGTTTGGAACTGTATCGAGCGGATGGGCATATACGGGTATTCAACCGTGGTGGAGTCGCTAGCGCCAGTGATTCTCTTATCTTGTAGGGGCAGTAATCCCGTTCGAGCCGGCATGCACGTTTTCTCTTTGGAGTTTACTCTTCTGGCCGCTGTTTAAGCGCGGCACTTCCAGCTGTGGTTCTCTTGGTTTTCCACTATGGCCCCTAGTGGTCATGCTTGCCATTTGCTTGGGCATATGTTTTGTTGGAGAGTATTGGAGTGACCGTTGCGGAGGAGCGTTGGTTGCTCGCGGAGCTGCGTTGTTTTTTGTCAGTGTGTCGGCGGCGGGCTGGTGGTGATGGACTCCAATGCGCTAGAAAGTGCGTATATTGCACTACCTGATGCTGGATGCCTATGTATGCTGTGTGGATTTTCGTCGTTTGCTGCTACTAACTGTGGGCATCAGCTATTTCTTTGAAGTTGTGTTTGTGATCAATCTGATCGTAATTTGTGCTCACAGCCGGAAACAGTGATTTGTATGTGATTATCCCCACCGTGGCGGGAATAAGGAATTCACTCTTGGTTCCGGTATATGTTGAGTAATGCTATTAAGACTGTACAACATTGCTCAGTGACAGGAGCACTAAGCGTGAGTAGCGCGAAGGCTGCATGAGCCGTTTAGCATAGTGCGCAGGCCATGTTTAGTGTTAAGACAGTGTCTTTGTGATGTTACTTGAGAATCTTATGATTCATTCTGTGGTCTCCGTTTGAAGCGGCCGTGAGTCTGGTGTCTTGTATTACGGATTTTTATGCTCTTGGTTTGGCAGGCCGTTAACTTCTCCAGACTTACGTTTGTTATTGGGATTTGCCTGTAAGCGTAAAGAATTATGAGCTGTATGCAGTGTATAGTTTTCCGTGCTATTTGTTTGAGGTTTGCAAGTGTTAAGGGTTTTAAATTTAAAGGGGTGGGGATGGAATAACTCTGAAATAAGAGGTTTTATGTTGTGTCCTTCGGTGTGGTTGCCTGTCTTTTGCCTTTTTTTTTAATGTTACAGTGTACTACGAGCTGAGGGCACAATCAGTTCCGGACTGACCAATACAAGGGACGGCGCCTTGATCGAAATATGTTCGGACGGCGTTAGCTCGGCCGGCTATGCCTTGGTGGCGCTCGGCGCTACTTGGCTGTGTCTGTCAGAGTCGCCGCTCGCCCCACTAGTTGACAGAAGTAGAGTATTCTATCTGCTAATTATTTGGAGATTCCTCTCAATGTGTTCGGGCTGCGCCCAAGTGCATCTTCTCTTGCTAATAGTTTCGCCACTCTTGTTTTAGGGTGGGTCATCCGTGGGGCTGTGCGCGCTCTTGTGTGGCGCTTAAACTGACTATTAACATAACTGTCTTTTCTGCCTAAATATTGTTATACTTGAAAGGGATTTCACGAGTGAGTTCAGTGGAATAAGTCACTATATAATTGGTGGAATTCCGTTGTTCTATGATCTGTTTATTGGTCTAAGGTTCCCGTTGGGCATTTGTCTTTTTACTTAAAATTTGTTATTTAATATTCCGTCCTGTTGCTTATTTTACCAATGGAGAAGTAGTCCCGGTAAATTTGTGTTAAATTTGTGGGCAATTATGCTTCTCAGCTATATTTATCTGGGGCTATTTGTTATTTAGTTAAAAGGAAGGATCTTTACTTAACTTGCTTCATGCCATACACTCTTGTAAAGACTGTATAAAGTTTATTATTATATTTGTTATTCGTCACTATTGAAGCCAGGTTTTGTAAAACATTTTGTAAAACTGTGTTAGGGGATATATGTAATAAATTTTTGTGAGCTACATGTCTGTGTTTGCGTTTTCTTACGAATCTCGTCCCATCACCATTCTGAGGAGGTACCCTGGTGGAGGAACTACGCAGTATTTTTCTCTCTAGCCCTTACCCTCCGACAAGGAGCTTCAGAAAAAAGCTCCATGTAAGCCCTGTCTTCCTCATGTGTCCTACCTTCACTAGGACACTAATTTAACGCTTAAGTAAGGAATCGATCTACGCTGTAAAGAAAATTTTGGCCACGAGGTGAAAATTTGGCGCTGTTAATGCAAGAAAAGCGCATCAAAATGTCTTCATACGTCTTTCATCGTTTATGAAACGGACGTGTGCAAAAAAGGGCAAATAGAAAGACATAAGACTGATTTTATCATTAACCGCTGCTTACACCGAAAACGTCGACGACATCCTGCATCCTTAAAACGACGAGATCAACAGTTGCTCGCAACAGTGCCGATGGAATCTGCGTAACGAGTTCCTGTATACTGGCCTTCAGATCAGGTAGAGACCGAACGTGTTCCTGGTAAACGCGTTCTTTAGGTAACCCCAGAGTCACAAGTCACATGGATTCAGACCATGTGGTCTTGTAGACCATGCTTCTGGAAAACAGGGCTTTCAACACAATAGCGCTCTTCCAAATCAGGAATCACTTGCTGCATAAGGAGGTCTCGATAACGTGCAGACATCACGGTACACCTGACAGGCCCTCTGGGTGTATTCTCTTCAAAGAGGAATGGACCGAGAATGAAGGTGCTTGTGAATCCACACCACACAGACACACCCCGCAAGTTCAATGACTCTTCCTGCGCAAAACGCTATTTAAAAGTACCCCAAATTCAGAGTTCCGTGTATCACTGCACCATGTAGTATAAAATGTAAAACGAGAGTCGTCACTCCACAGAATACTACACGCCATAAGTCAACTTCGAGCCGTGCCAAAAACCAAAGACCAAATTCAGGACAGTGCTGCGGATCGCCAGGTTTCACTTGCTGCACCGTCTGGGCTTTGTACGGGTACGAGTGTAAAATAGACCGCAAAGCTATCTGTACCGTTGACCATGGAATGGACAATTCTGGTGAGACTGCGCGAGCACTACCACTAACTGGGGCACGTGTTCCATGGTCAGTTACAGCAACAGCAACCTAGTCAAAAACTTCTATCGGGATAGGACGACTTTCTCTTTCAGCTGCTACACCAAGCTTACCCGTGTTTTCGAGTTTCATTATCATCTTCTTTAAACCATTTAATGACATCGGGCCGCTCCTTAACCGTTCCAGTCGGCGATGCTTTTTCAGTTCAGGACTGTAGTTGATGCCGTTCACATAAAACAGTTTCGCTAACAGCGCACAGCCTCTCTTCTCGATAGCCACACTGCCAACATTCGTTATGGTTTGTCGAATGGCAGTGTGGATCCTATACCGTCATATAAACAATGAACAGCGCCAGATTTACATTTAGTGGCCAGAATAGGAACTAATTTGTTTTCCAGCGAATATTGGTTTCGCTTTAACGCATTACCATATCTACCAAGATTCGCTGCCATACGAAAGTTACAGCGTACACTGGACCTCCGTGAGCACCGCACCTGTACTTTAATTACAACTACCCGTTATGTAGGTTTGTCATAGGGTGTTGCTTATTCCAAATATACACTTTATTTCGTTTGCATCTAGGTAATTTCTTTCTCTTGGGTACAAACACACGTGACGGTAATAAAGAAACGTGCATTGTGTCAGCTTCAAACAAAGAAAGAAACAAATAAACAGACAAAAATATGGTATGACGGTACTTTTTGTCTTGTGGTCAGAATGTTAGTGCGTCTACATACAGCTTGTGAGCATACCTACCGCGTTAATGTTGCAGAAGAGAACATTAAAGTCAGCTTCTTCCATACTGTTCCTTACACGTGTAAGAACAGAATGTAATTTTTGTGAGAATTTCTTTTTTATTTGAAACTGTCCACAATTGATGTCGTTAGTGGTATCATTAGGTTGCTTGAAAATGCTATAAGTGGCGAAATTAAAAAACACTGGAAACGGAATAAAGTACTTATTTCGAATGAACATACTGCATAACGCTGGAAATTCTTTTAACTTTCCTCAAAAGGAATGTAATACAGCCTTAGATCCAAGCATAAAGAATGCAGAGGAAGACAGTTCTGCTCAAAATCTAGCGTCCATTACGAACAACAGTACAAATCCCTAAGTGATGAGCGAAGGAGGTTTGCGAAAATTTATTTGCAAAGGTACTTGGAATAATGGGGTGAGGCTCTATCCGTCGACGAACGAAGGATTCATTTGACGATATTCGTGGAAGGGAATGGACACAGAGAAGTTCCAACGAATGAGTCTCACATGTAGTGGGCCCAGCAGAAAGGCTGGTCGACTATTTTTGGGGCCAGTGTTGAGACAAGACCCTCCAGTGTAATAGCTTAACCAACAGTCAAAATTCCGGCGATGGGTTCATCTTCCAAGATGATAATACATGAGCAGACTACATTCACTTTGCGAACACGTTCCTTCCAAAGGCAGGAGTCAACCGAAGGGAATAATGGCTTATGGTATTTACCAACATGAATCCGGTTAAGAATGCTTGGAACATGTTCAAGCCTTTAGTGCGTCGTCACAAAAGCTCTCCTCTTGGACCAGTTAAAAGTGAAAGGAAAATGACGCTTTGGTTCTCATTACTAACGAAGAGTGGGACGAACTTAAGGGCCGACGTCTCACCACCACGTCCACAGCAAGTCAAGGAGGAGCAAAGCATTTACAATACACGTGTAGGGTATTCAACGCTGCTTATTCAGTAGCTGATTTTGATTTCATAGATGTGCAAAGATGTTCGTTTTCAAAAAGACTGTCTTTATTGTTAATATTGCTTTGTAAACGGTAAAGCTTGTTTTGTCATAGTTACATAAATCTTATTCTTCTATTCCCCACTCCCCTTCAACACAACACTCGTTCGCGGGTATTCAAATGGTAGACGACTTCTCTGAGTGGTTTATAGTGCCAACCGCAATTTTACGCGGCTTACAGGTGAAAGGAAAACGATGTTCTGGTTCTCGTTACAAACGAAATGTATAATTTATAATTTTGTCCTGAAAATAAACAGAGCGATTTGAAATTTGTGCGGTGAGACATTATTTCCATTTACGGCTGCCGACGCAAAGCAAAACATAGCAATCAGTATTTCCAAAAGCGGACTCCTCACAGACTCTTTCATAGAGCGTATTGTTCCTCACTGGTTCGGGGTTGCTCTAAAGATTGTCCAAATAAAATCACTATTCAGACAACATTTTGTTTATAAAGAGAGTCAAAATGACACTTCTTGGTGACACTGGCCGTCATGTCAGATACGCCCTTGATTCTCTTCCTGCTGACTGACTCCATCCAAAAAAAACAGGGGCAAAGTTGAATACATCTTTAGCAACTTCAAGAAAGATCATTTCACAGATATAAGAAAGGGTTTTGGTTGTGCCGAAAAATAATACGTACATGAAGTGAACAGAGAGTAAACATCAAGATTATTGTGAAACTTCAGAAATCAGTAACATGACTTTTCAGGTGGGATCAGAAACGTATGAAGATGAGTGTGGGTTGTATACTACTCCTGTCTTCGAACAGCATAAAAAATTTTCCCTAGACCGGAGATCTCCAGAAGATCATGACCACAAATGTTGGCCACGTTTATCAATAATCGACAAAAGTATTGTGAAAGTTCTAGAAGCTACATGGAAAGTCCTAAGTTTGAATGCAAGTGTTACTGCTGATGTGTTGCGTGTGCATAGGAAGGTGTTTGACACGTAAGGTGATCTACGTATTGAACAGAGCACTGTACGAAAATCGGGTACAACAGTGTTTGTAAACAGAAATGAAATAAGTTTATCCTCACCTTTCCGAGTGGACTAAGTAAGGGACCAGTTTTAAAACAAGATTTTTATTGGATATAGTACAAAGATTTTTCTGTGTGACCCAGAAACCAAGAAGCAATTCATCTATGTATAAGAACTCAGTATATTTCTGACAAGCGAATGTATATATGTGCACATTCCGTGTACGGCTGTCTTTCACACTATGTAGTTCACTGAGTCATGCGAGAACAGACGCTGAAAAACAAGGGAACTGATATATTCGTCAGCTGAAACTAAAGCAGTATTGGCGTACTTACCGACTACTGCTTCGTTCGTTTTTTAGGAAGTACGTAGAGAGTAGTACTGAGAGGCAGATGTTAAGTTGTTTCCTCCACGAAGCTTCTCAACTTGGCTGCGACCTAGGCTAACCAATAACGGGACTTAAACTTGGACCAGGACTGGCAGTCCCACAACTACTCGTGAGCCAACAAGATGGGTTAGCTCCGCCATTCAGGGTAGACGTCAATGTCTGGCCCACAACCAAGTCACAAGATCACAGCACAAAACGGAAAATAAGAGAGTACTTGGGAGAGGGCTTTAGGACTTTTCGATCGTGACCTGTTAATGGAACAACTCCGATATTCACCTCATATGATCGTAGGAAATCATAAAATAAAAAAAATACGAATACCCATCTCTCTCCTTCCGGTTACGATTCTGCTGGTTCAGCTGCTGTCGCACGTCTGACGTTAAAACGATGTATACAATGAGGTTTTGCCAGTTCAAATAGTTTTTGGAAGTGAGGGAAGTACTGGCACTATTCTGGAGAGCGTCCTAAATGATTAATACGTGACGTCTGGGAAGGTGTTTTAAAGGTACCGAAAATGGATCTGACGAACATAAGCTGAAAGTATTCAGCCTGGATGGAAAATTTAAAGTCCAATGATTGAAGTAATATACCTTTCATCGGTTGGTGGACCGTGAAATACAGTGTAATAATGTAGTACGTAGCGAAAATGATCATAGACAATGGGCGAAGCAATAACGTCAGCAGTCGTTTCCAGGGAAATCACTCACTGTATTGTAGTACAACTATAAAAGAGAAAGCGCTGGATATTTTAGACTAGAGACTCGCAGGCACAGAGACGGGAGAACAGCCTGTAGTAGTGTACACCCAAGCCAAAGAGGACAACGTTAGCTTATGGTAGTGAATAAGGAAGACAAGAGGGCATCGCATCGTTGGCTTGTTGTAGTGTACGAGGAACCCAAGAGGACATCGCGTCAGTGACTTATAGTAGTGTTCAAGGAAGCCAAGAGGACATCGCATCATTTGCCTATAGTAGTGTCCCAAGAGGACATCGCATCGTTGGCATCTAGTAGTGTACAAGGAAGCCAAGAGGGCGTCACATCATTGGTGTCTAGTAGTGTACAAGCAAGCCAAGAGGACGTCGCAATATTGGTATCTAGTAGTGTACAAGGAGGTCAAGAGGACGTCGCATCATTGGTGTCTAGTAGTGTACAAGGAAACCAAGAAGACGTCGCATAATTGGTATCTAGTAGTGTACAAGGAACCCAAGAGGACGTAGCATCATTGACTTCTAGCAGCGTGCAAGGAACGCAAGAGGAATCGCATCGTTGGTTTGTAGTAATACACAACCAAGCCAAGAGGGCATCACGTAGTCACAAAGAGAAGAGACAGTGAAAAAGTCGCAAAAAGCACTAAAGCTAATGCATATGTCAATGTCGAAGCAGTGTGCAGAACTTCCTCAGGTAAGTAAGTACTGATGGTATTTCGCTACATACGAGCTCCCACCTCTGTTAAAAACTCATCTCATTTCGTGACCCGTTTTCAGATCGACACCATGAAGTCGTGCTAACTTTCACTTCTGGGGGAACACGCTGCAACTTCGTCAGTCGAGGACAGCCAGGTTCACCGAGAGTACAAGCTGCGACGGCACAAGGCGTGTTTGTCGTGGAAGGGGCCTCTCGAGTTCCCGGGGATCCTCTGCGAAAATTCCTGATGTCGCTGCTGTTGCTGACGGAGTCTTTCCTTCAGTTCCAATAAACCGAATGTTACCATTTTGTTTATAAAATAAATGCAATAAAACTGAATCCAGCATCTTGAGTTTATTAAAGTTCCTCAGTACAGATTTCTCTCACGTATTGTAGGTACTTAGTGCAGATTTATCTGGCGCATTGAGAGTGCGAATTTGACGTATTAAGACTGTCACAAGAAATGTGTGCGAGGGACTGTACAGCAAGCAAGTTTCACACGACGCAAATGTCAAAGTGTCACGCTGTATTTGGCCCGTTGAACTGATCATAAACCATCAAAACTTTCATAGGGATTACGTGAAAAAGATATTGCCGCTTATATTCTACGCTGGCATATGATAGTGCTCTTTCCTCTTAAACGTTAAAGCTAAATAGATGTCTAACCAAAGGAATATATTGCCTAAATACAGGCGATGAGTTCGGCTTCATTACTCCAGAATCGGTGGACTGCCAGTTTTTTAACACTGAATACCAGAAAGATTGCAGGACCACACCGACTGACCAACTTGCATCTAAACCAGCTGCCTCAGGAAGGTGTATGTCATATTATAGCTCTCTTCAGTGACACACCCCGTACTGTTAACTGACCAGCGACATGAGAATATGACAAGGTAGTGGTTATTCTGAACATAGGCAAATATCTGTGGCACCCAAAGAGTTATCTGAGACTCCCAAACAGTTATCGAGCATTCAGCGTCCTGTTGGTGGCTTCAAAAGAAGCTGAGGAGCTGTACTTCCAGAGGAGGGACAGTGTGAGCTGTACTTCCAGAGGAGGGACAGTGTAAATGTAATTAATTTTTTGTTCATTTGTAGGTAGGTAATCCTGGTTGGCATCGAGTTCCCCGAACACAGTACCGTAGTATGCCGGTACATTATCCAGACGAGAATGTCGCTGCTCGTCTCCAGTTTAGCAAATGTTTCCAAGTGATAAAATTTTATATCTGGCCTGGACTTCTTCAGTATACCCTGGTTGTGTAGGAGCCCGCATCCTACCAATTTTTACTTCCATTTAGTTAGTGATCTGCGCACATTTGGTTTTCTTGTCAGGATTCCTTTCACTCCTTCATTCTTCAGCTTCTGATTATCGACGTATCGTATTTGCACTGCGGTTCCAAGTGCCTGGATGTGGTGATTCTGGGACACTTTGATTCTCACAAAAACGAGCATACACAAACGAAACACCATACGCCCTGTATCATTTCGGGTTTCGTCACGGCCAGTCCACGATGCTACTCTGTGGTTAGTGCAGGATACAATAGACGTAACGCAACTCTGGGAAGTTTCCACGCCTT
Organism: Schistocerca piceifrons; assembly: GCF_021461385.2. Classification (NCBI taxonomy): domain Eukaryota; kingdom Metazoa; phylum Arthropoda; class Insecta; order Orthoptera; family Acrididae; genus Schistocerca; species Schistocerca piceifrons. The sequence continues at coordinate 137,904,317 of NC_060141.1, read as the reverse complement.
CTTCCAGCACGTCTGACGTGCTTTACACTGCGTGTGAGGTTCGAGCAGTCATGGACGGTGCGGCTGGTCCCGGCGGAGGTTCGAGTCCTCCCTCGGGTATGGGTGTGTGTGTGTTTGTCCTTAGGATAATTTAGGTTAAGTAGTGTGTAAGATTAGAATCTGATGACCTTAGCAGTTAAGTACCATAAGATTTCACACACATTTGATCTTTTATTTTTGAGGTTCGTGTGCCACATATACTTATTTTGGGGCGCACTTACACGATACTACAAAAGGAAAGTAGGTCACAGTTAATGTGCACGTGCTGTTGCCTTTACTTATTATACTATGTCATTATTGTTTTGCTGTAATACGATGCTTTAAGAAGCATAGAAAGGAGTGCAGACTGCTCTAAGGCAGAAAGAAATGAACTGTGTGGTTTTCCACTACATTACATTTAAACCTCAGCAACCACGCTTCAAATAGAGCCTAAGACGTATAAGATACTGGCATACAGATCTCGCTTTCTTATTGCTGTAGCTGCTTTAGTACTAATACGATTTCCGGGAACAGATACTACATTTCATACTACGCAAGGCGCCATCCAGAGTCAGGGACACACTTCGTTGTACTATGCTCAGGCAACATGCGCAACAGAGAATTTAAACGGATGGCTTCTTCCATGTGTCTACGGTTTAGGTCTGAACCTCTGTACTGTATAGAGTACCTCGCAGTGGCTGTAAATCACTTCAAAAGTGCAGTAGATGGTTTGTTTCAAAATATTATGCCGATTATCTTGCTTGCTATTTGTTATACCTCAGAAGCTCTTCTGTTTGAAATGACGTTTCTGTAACGTCTGAAATGTTTCGTATTTTCTTCCTCCGCTTATATTTCATTTTCTTAAATGCTTCCAAGCATTGGGGCTATATGTACTTTCCTCATAAAATATCGGTGTCGGCTTATAAAGGGAAATCTCACCGCTTTTAGCATGTTTCATGAAGTACTGCGTATCAATTTTAGTGCAAAAGTAAATAGCAATTTTGTAAAATAGGGTTACATACTGTGTCTGAAAATGTGCTTTGTGATCTGTTACAGAAATGCACTGCCTGACAAAAGTATTAATCACCAGAAAGCACCGTAGGATATCACTGTAACTGTCTGCATGTACATATCGCGGACGGTACGTAATGATTGCAGCTTCAATTCTCTGTAACATTTAGAACGGTAACCAAGGTGCATTAGTGTTCTCCGTGTTCAGTGTTGCTGCCACGCCTCCTTGTGTATGTAAGACAGGTGATCAGCGTCAGGTGTTGAGCGATCACTTGTGGGGCAGGCGGGTGTGCCAGTAGCCCTGTGCTGGACTGTATGGAAACGTGAGGGTAGGAGCAGTCGTTGTCAAACTTGGGACCGAGCACGTATGTCCGCCACAAGGTAGGACCGCGGTATTGTGCACCGAGCACATCGCAACCTCTTCGCATCTTCGTCTGCCGTGCGACAACAAGTAATGGACCCCGTGCAACATCCAGTGTCATCTCGCCCCACTGATCAGAGACCAGCAGTGGCAGACTAGGGAAATGTCGTCCCATGCGTAGCCTGCCTGTAACACCACGACATAAACGGCTGCGTTTGGAGTGGTGCCCTGGCAGGAAAGCGTGGACCGCTGATGAATGGCGTCACACTGTGTTCTGCGATGAACCGCCGTGCTTCACAACCGCACATGAGCATCGTTGGTGAATATGGTGGAGACCTGGGGAGATGTCCCTTTCTCCTAATGTTTTAGAGAGGTACATCGGCTCTACTGGAGTCGTGGTGTGGGGAGCCTTCGGGTATGACTTCAAGGTAGGGATAACAGTGATTGAGGGAACTGTGACACCACAATGGTCCGTCACGAACAACCTGCATGCTCACGAGTAACCTCTCATGCGACAGTAATACGGCACCTTTTTACAACAATGGATTGTTCATCTACACATGTTCTCTATGACCTTTCTACGTGACGTCGAGGCACTGCCGTGGCCAGTGAGGTCCCAGATCCGACAGAGCATCCGTGCCAACAGCTTGGATGTCAACTCCATCCCACTGCCAGTATGCAGGATATCAAGGACCTGTTGTGTGGTAGCTTGCCTCAGGAGAGGATACAACCTTTGGATAACACCCATCCCAACGGAATTAGACCATGCATGCAGGATGGAGAGGGTAAAACGTCATAACGATAAGTGGACTCAACCCGTCAAGATTTTTGTAAATTTTACTTTTTTTGTAAACACTGAAATACCATCACACACTCACTCATTTTCGGTATCGTCTTCCAGAACACTGCTCAATTTTTACGTCACAACTCTTGGCCTGTATCAAGCCACCCAGTAGATCCGGCGACACAGGCTTTTTACTTGTGTCGTATGCTCCTATTCTCTCACTGCCCTTCCAGAGCGTTTGTTTGCTGTACACGGACCATCCCTTACTTCAAGGGTTTAAGAAAGCTTCCGCTTGCTCGCTGTTTGAAGCAGTCACCGTGATGTTCTTGTGCGTTCACACTGGCGTTCATGTGGTTCCACGTCACTGCGGCCTGACGGGAAATGAGGCTGCTGACGCTGCTGCCAAGGCTGCAGTCCTCCTACCTCGGCCTCCTACCTCTTCCATTCCTTCGGATGACCTCAGTGTCTCCGTCGGTCGGGGTTCGGTGTAACTTCGGCATCGCCACTTGTCTTCTCTTCACGAGGCAAGCTCCGTCGAGTTATATCTCTTCCAACAGCTTGGTCGACCTGCTCTCGCCGTCTCGTCGTGAGGGGAACATTTAACAAGGTTTAGTGTTGGTCTCTGTCATTTTAGCCGCCACCATTTGTTAAGTGGATATCCCCTATCACTTTGTGCTCATTTTCGTCAATCTCTGACGGTTCGCCATTTCCTGATTCGATGCCCTTTCTTTAACCGCTTACGTACAGTGCACTTTCGCTGTCGGAGTTATTAGTCGTTTTAGCGAATACGCACGGACTTTCGATCGCTTTTTACTTTTATATTCGTCGAAGCAGTATGTCGAAGGACATTTAATCTTTGCTTGGGGACCTCTGCTGTCTCTACGGCGTATTTTGTGGACCTTGCTCCACGAGGACGTCCTTGTTGTTAGCTCTCTTCCCTTTCGTCGATTGGGCTTAACGTACGGTCGCTTTTAATTTCTTTTACCTATTGGTGTTCTAAGATGATGACTTGAGCGCTTACTCGTTTCCTCTTCCCTTTATCCCCTTCTGAGTGCTTCAGTTTTCTTACCTGCCAGTGTACTGAGAAAAGCTTTGCGTTGCAAGATGGGATATCTGTAACGAAAACGATTTTTGTTTGTCACATTTGAAAGTCTTTAGTAATGAAGTAATTACTAAATAGTACCACGAAAATGAGCACCTTAGTAATTTGAAAACAAAGGACAAGGCGAACATTTTTCTATTTCTTTTCAGGTATTTACCATATTCTACCACGGAGAAGGTTCCATATCGGCTTTATAAGTGCAAGCACCTCTTTGATATGAGACAACCTGTAGATAAATTTACAACAACACCAGTGTGATAACGACGAGACGAGTGCTCAAGCTGGGAGCAAAGAAGTTGGAGATTTGGCTGAGCTGCTGTGGTAAGTGTGCTTATATCTTCGATGTGGATATCTCAGAACTGTCTGAAGTTTTTTTCTGAAGATAGTTACATGTTGAGCCTCTCTGAGCGATTTATTTACCGGTGCAGAAGGCCCTGCCAATGCGAGCATAAGGAGTCTACGCGATGTGGAATAATCACGGTGATCGGAGGGAAACTTCAGTGTGGGATGGTTGTTTCGTAAGTAAAACTAGTATTTATTAGCAAAAAATCGCATTTATGATCTTTCAGTTACACTAAACAGACCTGAAGAACAGATAGACACACACCCACGAAAAAGACGACAGGTGCAGTGAAAGGTTCCAACTATAAGGGGCAGTCCAATGAAAGCCAAACATCCGCCACAATTGGACCATGGAATGGTTCCAGTCAAAAGTAATCACCACACGCATTAGTACATTTATCCCACTGGGAGACGAGACGATCAATACCTGTTTCGTAGAGCGCGGTCGGCCGCCGACGCATCCACAACCGCACCCAGTCTTGTACTTTCGCGGCCGACTAAAACGACGTCCACACAAGTCTTTCTTCAGTTCCCAAAATATGTGACAGTCACACGAGTAAAAGAGGTCGGCTGTACAGAGGTACTGCAGTGTTTCCCAGTAAAGTCCCCGCAGCGTTGCTTTCGTCGGATTGGCAGTGTGGGGCGGACGTTATTTTGCAACATGGCGATTCTGTCCGACAGCATTTCGACAGCCCGAGGGCAAACGGCGAAGCCATTAGTGGGAATATCCCATATTTCCCCCGCCAAAGACATCCATAGTTGTTCATATAGGTTCCGGGAAGGTCATGATTACCTTCTTCGACTGCAGGGACACTGGTCGTCGCCTTCCTCGAGCGTGGAACCTCTATCAATGCGCAGCGTTATGAAGGCACTTTGAAGAAACGGCAACGCACCCTAAAGTCAAAACGTCCACGAATGCTTTCGGATAGAATCGCCGTGCCACAATAACGCCCCCACTGCCAACAGCAAAATGGTTGTGAAACACTACAACATCCTCAGTACTACCCCGATCCTTTACCCTGTGATCTTCGGCGACCTGATAGAGGACATGCGTGGGTGTCGGTTTCAATCGGAAGAGGAATTGCAGGGATGGGTGCGGTTGCGGATTTGTCAGCGGACGACCGCGTTCTGCAGGAAGTGAGCGTCTCCTCTCCCATTGGGGTAAATGTTTAAGAGTGCGGTGTTTACTTTTGAATGGAACCATAGCGGGTTTAATCTGGCTGACCCTCATACGTCCGTCGTCGTAAGGTTGTGTGTATTTTTCGCCGTATTTTCATGATATGACACGAGGACGAAAGCGTCAGAACGTGTACTTCGTTGCCGCATTGTACGAATCTTTTGTGTCAGTCGTTGCACCGCTTTGTTCCTTTTTTAGGGTTGCGCACTTAGTTGATAGAAACAGATTCCTTATAGGATCACTTTGTTGTCCGTCCGTTTGTCTGTCTGACTGACTGTTAAGACTCCCTTTTCGTTGCAACGTGTGGAGGTATCGAGCCGGAATTTATGTCAAGTACTAAGGACTAGGGTCCTTTCGTGGTGTAAATAGTATAAGATTCTAAGTCAATGGAATCGTAACACACCGCCATGGATGTAATATATCTAGGAACTCACAAACTCACTCTCAAAACCTACAGATGTACTATTCATTTACGTGTCTGGCTTGATGGTCATGCGGTAAAGCGTGTGCCTGCAAACCGAAAGGTCGCGGGATCGAATCTTAGTTAATCCACGGACAGTCTTCACCTCCCGACGACGTGAGGAGCTGCCAGAAACAACACGTGGTTCGGGTTCCACATCAAACTGTGGGACCGCTTCCCCTGTTGGGTAACTGGGATAGGTTAGGAACACTCAAGTTTCCGGAGTGGCATCCCGTAGGAAAACTTGCACCTGGTCATTGAGCCACAACAAACAATTACTATCTGTCTACAAAATTAAGTCTGAACGGAACCCTCAGAGCGCTAGTACTACTGGTATTTGTTCCGTTTTTTAAACCATGTTTCACCACGATTACTACATATTATAAAATATTAAATATCATCTCAAAAAATCAACCTGCGACTATACAGAGAAGGCCAAAGAACATCTGTCTTGATGATGTTCTTAGTGCTTCTCTGTACGTTCACGATTCAGTGCGACACATTTATCCCAACTATGGATGGCTTGGAGAATATTTTTGGTGTACAGTTCTACAGTTTAATCTTTCAGAAAAGTTCTGCCTCAAAAACCATTTTGTCATCATTCTGGAGATGCCAGTCACACAACTATATTTTCATCCGAGGAAACAAGGTGAATTCATAGAATGCCACGTCAAGAGAATAAGTAAAGTGAGGCAACATTTGATAGACTTGAGAAACAGCATGTGTGATGGTTTCCTGTGCAGAAAGAGAAATCATCTGGCAGAAAGGAACCCAAATATCAGGTTCAAAATGTAGCATAAGTTGGTGAAAATCGATCAGCGACTCATTTTTCCACTTTTTTCCATCGTCGCTTTGATTGTGATATTCCAGCCTTCGTGCTCCAGGAGCTCCCCTTGGGTTGCGATTCCCAGATCTTCGCAGAGAGTTTTCCAGTGCACTTTCGACTTTCTGACTTGTCTGACCGCGCTGCAACGGTCTGTGCCCTCCGAGCACTCTACCATAGTGATAGCGAACTGTTGCCGTATACTGCCACAAGTCATCGTGGACTGTTGCAGAATTTTTCCCTTTCAGCTGTAGGAAAGGAACGACTGCACGGTAATCCATGCCATCAACCGGCGGCTCCTGTAGCTGCGGATTTCAGCGTGTACCAGGAAACAAACAAACACACAAACAAATTAATAACTGATATTATCGAAGGAAAAATTAAAACTTTATGACTTTACCTAGTAGGTCCTAGTGTGGTGATTCAATAAAATAAAATTCAGTGCACTTTCGTCTGTCAGCCGCACAATATCACCCGTTTCCTTTTGCGGAAGGAGTCGTTGTTGGATAGTTTAGTGAGGTTAAGTTTTAATACTATTAAATGTTAGGCTGATTGTGTGTGGGTACCGTGACTCGTACAAAAAAATAAAAAAAATAATATAAAAAATAAAATCTCGCTGGCCGTTTGCGAATGGTTTCGGATGCGACTTCGACGCAATCCGGAAGTTTCTCTCGCAGCCATTCGCTTTTATTTACTGGAAGGACTATTAATGCCCCCACAGATAAATATCTAATGGATTTATATCTTACAGTCGAGCTGGATAAGGAACTGATCCATCTATACCTATCCACTTTCATGTTTGTGTGTGTATGTGTGTGTGTGTGTGTGTGTGTGTGTGTGTGTGTGCGCGCGCCATTAAACCACCAATCCACTTATGCATAGAATTCTTTTGGGCTGTTGACCGCATTGTCAATATTGTCCGACGTTTCAGCCACTTGCAACAGTTGCCGAAACGTCGGGCAGTTTTATATATTGACAATGCGGTCAGTAGTCCAGAAGAATTTTATTGGCAGTGAAAACGGCCGTGGAAGCCTATGCTTACAGCTATCCACTTGTCATGGAAAACGTCAGAACATTTCGGACATTGCAAATGACTGACCAGTCTTACTTAGATATTGCGAGTGGAACGCCGATCTTGCTTAAGCCGCATGCTAGCTACTGTGTTGAGAGGTTAATCGTCCAGAAGGGATAGAAACGTGTGTATTGAGAAACCCCTCTACACATAATCCTCAATACAGCGTGGTATGACCTAAGGCCATAGAAGACAGTTTCCAACGATAACAGCTGGGCTGAGCTCAGACCTGGCTTTGAGAGAATCACGATGGATTTTGCTGACCATAAATGCTGGCTGTAAAGGTTTGCGACACTGTCCATATAGAATATTTCTCTGTTTGCAAAGAACAAGGACGAAACAAGAATAGATCAGCAGTGTGGTCACGGAATCACAAGCAAAAGTTTACCGTGTGCGAGCATTCGTTACGTACTGTACATGTTGAAGAGGTTTCACATTACGAAATCTCCATGTGGTACTCCAACGCAGTACTGCTGTCTAGGAGCGTATATGACGATTACTTGTCCCCCGTCGCACTATGCACTGCCACAGACCACGACAGTAATCTTCCTCTTTTGTTTCGCCTATGTTTGTACCGACGTGATCTTTTTCCTGGTCTCGGATGATATCTTTCAGCAGGTAAATCATTGCCACCTGAGTATATTTCACTTCTTACTTTCGCGACGAAGAAAAAAAAAAAAGAGTGTAGCTTCAGTGGTTTCGTGATCTGGTTGATTTCCGACACACTAGGAAACTGACCAGCTGGTTCTACGCCATTTTGTTAATCACATCTTCAGTGTTCAAATAAAGAAAAAAAAACATGAAACACCATGTTTAGCTTTTATTACTTCTGTAATTAATCTTGGATATGAAATGTTATAGCCTTGTCCATCCTGCCATTTTCCGGACGCTATAAAATTTAGATAAAAAGAAACAGTGACGATAGATAACGAATGAGGGTATCAGAACTTGGGCGCCGTTGTCAGAGACCATGTCTACACAAGTCCTTTGGAAGCTGCAGGATATGTCGGCTGTTGGTCTGTAGGGCTCTCTGATACAACCGCACTATCATCCCTGGATTCCTAACAGTATGACTACACGTGTAAATTTATCTGCTCACAAAATGTATGACATACTGAACAAATGTCTTTATCTTCGGTGTTGCTATTGTTACCTGTGATAACCTGTTTGTAGTTGTACTTGGCGCCTACCACATAAACATAATGAAGAATGAAGAAAAAAATACGAAAATAAACAGTATCTTATAGATAGCTGGAGGCAGTGGGAATAATATACACTCAAACTTGCTTTGTTTGCTTGTCAGCAAGATTATGATGTCCAATGCATTGTTGAATTACATATCGGGTTTCTTGTCATATTTAAAAATCCACATGTCACGTGTAATGGGCAGTATCACCAAATGAAATAGGACAACAAGGCAAGCCATAAATGCAGTAGTGTACACTGAAAATCAAAAACATAATGACCACTGCCATCAAAAGGATGGATGTCGCCTGGTGGCGTTGAGGGAACATGACGCGGTAAGCAAGTATATAAGTCGACCAAAGACGAATGTGGAATCATTTTAACGACGACACGTGCCGTGAATGGGTAACGTAAATGTAAATGTCGTGTGACTAGGACCTCCCGGGTCAGGTAGAACGTTCGCCGGGGGCAAGTCTTCCGATTTGACGCCACGTCGGCTACTTGCGCGTCGATGGGGATGAAATGATGATGATAAGGACAACACAACACGCAGTCTCTGAGTTGAGAAACTCTCCAATTCAGCCGAGAATCGAACCCGTGCCCTTAGGATTGACGGTCTGTCGCGCTGACCACTCAGCTACCGGGTGAATGGGTAAACCTATTCACATAAGCGACTTTGACAAAAGTGGTATTATTATTGCCCATAGTATTGCCCGAGAATCTCGAATCTGTGGCATCTTTGCCGGAACAGCACAATGCTGGTCCTCGTAAATATTTCGAAGCACACCGTTCCTCGTACTCGACTGAACACGGGGTTCCGCAGCAGACGAATCCTACATGTTCACATGTTGGCAAAACAACGTCGAGTGCAGTGGCGAAGGGATCAGCGAGACTGGACCGTCGATGAACGGAAACGTGTTACCTCGTCGGATGAATCATGTTTTTGCTACGACGGGTCTGCAAAAACGCTGTCATCCACGCGAACGCCGGTTCGAAATGTGCACTGCACCAAGGACGCAGGCTGGTGAGAGCACGATTGTGCTGTGGGACACATTCGCCTTCCCTCGCTTTGGACCTGCGGTAGTAATTGAAGACACGTTGACAGTTGTGGACCACCTGCACCCCTTCAGCTTGATGTCTTCCCTGCCGCGAATGTCATCTTCCAGCTGGATAATTGTCCGTTTCTCAAAGCCAGAACCGCGTTACAGTGGTTTGAGGGGCTTGATAATGTACTCATGTTGGTGCCTTGGCCACGAAATTCGCTTGATGTGAAGCCAGTGGACTCCATTTGGGTCGCTGTCCGGGGCCATTGCAGCGTACACTAATCAGCCGCCCGCTGTTTAAGGGCATTACTTGTGCTTGGGCGATTGGTGAGACGTATATCCACAAGCCTACCAACAACCCGTTGATCCATGATACGCAGAATCTACGGCGTGTTGCTTTCCAAAGACGGACCAACGCTTTATTAAGAAGCTGGTCATACGTTTTAGCTCGTCAGCGTATAAGCTAGAGATAATAAAGTATTAAATCCGACCCTTGTTTCTTAATCATTAAATATGTGCTATAAAAGTAAGTGTACAATGAGCCGGGCGGTAAAACTCAGAAACGAATCCCAGTACGATCGAGGGAGTAGTATGGTGTGTAGCCTTCTGTCCCCCTTCCATGAAGAAGGTTCCCGTTTTTACCTCAAGGGAGTGCTTTTGAAGATATAAAGGATGAGAAATATCGCCCTCTGGAAATTTGTAAAATATTCCAGAACATTCGACAGTATCAGAGAGGATTTCACAACGTCCCAAAATCTTCCGGAATGTTCCACAATGATCCGGGATGATCTGGAATGTTTGGAAATAGACTGGAATATTTGGGAAGATTCCAGAATATTCGGGAATATCCCAGATCATTGTAGAACATTTCACATCACTCTGGAATGTTTTCTAATGTTCATTGTGAACCACTCGAAGCCTTGTTGACATATTCTGGAATTCTTCACTGGTGGGGCTTCCCATTGGTAAGTACACCTTGTGGATTCGAACGTCAGTTTCTTATCAGTGAGGAAAGGAGGAACCGAAAAAGTAGTACAGAGAGTGAATACAAACAACAGCGAAGCGCCGTCCGCTGTGGCCGAGCGGTTCTACGCGCTTCAGTCCGAAACCGCGCTGCTGCTACGGTCGCAGGTTCGAATCCTGCATCGGGCATGGATGTGTGTGTTGTCCTTAGGTTATTTAGGTTTAAGTACACTACTGGCCACTAAAATTGCTACACCACGAAGATGACGTGCTATAGACCGAAATTTAACCGACAAGAAGAAGAGTGCTGTGACTTGCAAATGATTAGCTTTTCACAGCATTTACACAAGGTTGGCGTCGGTGGCGAGACCTACAACGTGCTGACATGAGGAAAGTTTACGACCGATTTCTCTTACACAAACAGCAGTTGACCGGCGTTGCCTGGTGAAACGTTGTTGTGATGCCTCGTGTAAGGAGGAGAAATGCGTACCATCACGTTTCCGACTTTGATAAAGGTCGGATTGTAGCCTATCGCGATTGCGGTTTATCTTATCGCGATATTACTGCTCGCGTTGGTCGAGTTCCAATGACTGTTAGCAGAATATGGAGTCGGTGGGTCCAGGAGGGTATTACGGAACGCCGTGCTGGATCCCAATAGCCTCGTATCACTAGCAGTCGAGATGACAGGCATATTATCCGCATGGCTGTAACGGATTGTGCACCCACGTCTCGATCCCTGAGTCAACAGATGGGGATATTGCAAGACAACTACCATCTCCACGAACAGTTCGACAACGTTTGCAGCAGCATGGACTATCAGCTCGGAGACCATGGCTGCGGTTACCCTTGACGCCGCATCACAGACAGGAGCGCCTGCGATGGTGTACTCAACGACGAACCTGGATGCACGAATGGCAAAACGTCATTTTTTCGGATGAATCCAGGTTCTGTTTACAGCATCATGATGGTCGCATCCGTGTTTGGGGACATCGTGGTGAACGCACATTGGAAGCGTGTATTCGTCATCGCCATACTGGCGTATCACCCGGCGTGATGGTTTGAGGTGCCATTGGTTACACGTCTCGGTCAACTCTTGTTCGCATTGACGGCACTTTGAACAGTAGACGTAAGATTTCAGATGTGTTACGACCCGTGGCTCTACCCTTCATTCGATCCCTGCGAAACCCTACATTTGAGCAGGTTACTGCACGACCGCATGTTGCAGATCCTGTACGGGCCTTTCTGGATACAGAAAATGTTCGTTGCAGCCCTGGCCTGCACATTCTCCAGATCTCTCATCAATTGAAAACGTCTGGTCAATGGTGGCCGAGCAACTGGCTCGTCACAGTACGCCAGACCCTACTCTTGATGAACTGTGGTATCGTGTTGAAGTTGTATGGGCAGCTGTACCTGTACGCGCCATCCAAGCTCTGATGACTCAATGCCCAGGCGCTTCAAGGCCGCTATTACGGCCAGAAGTGATTGTGCTGGGTACTGATTTCTCAGGATCTATGCACTCAAATTGCATGAAAATATAATCACTTGTCAGTTCTAGTATAATATATTTGTCCAATGAATACCCGTTTATCATCTGCATTTCTTCTTGGTGTAGCAATTTTAATGGCCAGTAGTTCTAAGTTCTAGGGGCTGATGACCTCAGATGTTACGGTCCATAGTGCTTAGAGCCATTTGCACCATTTTCACGGCGAAGTGCGAGCAGTCAGAGTGACAGAGTGGCTGGATGAAAAACGAAATTAAAGTGTGGAAAGTGTTGCTATTAAAAAAGTGATTTGATTTGTATTTTAGATTATGCCCAAACGTAAAAGAGGAGGAGATCTTGACGGTTCTGAAGTAAAACAGCGAAAGCGTAAAGAACAGCGAAAAAACTAAACAGACCAAGAGCGTGAAGCTCGATTAAGTTCCCAGCGAACAAGAACGAGCTCCGTGAGACGTAGATAAACCGAAGAACAACAAAATTAAGGAATTGAAGAAAGTATTGCGACGAAATCGTATAATAAAAGACTGCGAAGTCAATTCAGCCATGGAAATATCACCCTACGAGAAGCGCGGACGAAGACAAGTAAACAGTAGAACCCTGCAAATAAAACATTCCACAACGCCTCGACGAAAGAATATAACAAACGCAAACACGTCGTAATTGGAAAATTGGATAACATTTATCAATCTGGCAACGCGAAAAAATTCAGTAGTGAAACAGCAGGAATCTGTTGCATTAATGGAAAAACTCTATTAACGTTACTGGAAGGAACTCAGTAGTAATGTTTACATTACTTGGTAGTGGAGACTCCTGAATCAAAACAATTTCTTCAAAACGTAGAAGTGCGTAACGCCTAGTTCCAAATGACATCTTTCGGTGTCAAATCGATTAATACTAAAACAGATGAAATCAGTTATGTTTTATCCATCCAAAGTCAAATCTATAACTACAAGGTATTACTACTACCACTACCCACCAAAGATCATAAATTTCTGCTAGTACATTTAATCGAAAATGAAGAAGCAGAAACTGATTAACAATGTTCAGATATCAGTGGACTGGGGCGAGTAGTAGTCCAAGACGTACAGAGGTTCTTAAACAAATACAATCAACTGATTCAAACATTCTGAACAGCACTAGACCGAATGATTTCTTATGACTATGAAGTTGTAATCCGAGCGGACAAAAGATCACCTGGGGAACACGAAAGCCTGTTTAATGCACCCAGATAGATGAAGTAGTTGTGAACAATGTACAACATGTCGACAATGACATAACTGTACAACGAAGAACAGAAGGACTGAAACGCATTGCTGGGACACACCGTTTATATGATGCCCTGGAAAATCTCTTAATATTTCTACACGGAGGGGACGGCCGAAGAAATCACGATCGTAAGAATACATCCACCTTCGAGATGTAATCATAAATGACCGTAACATTGACGAAATTGCAACAATGGTAATATGAATCAGACATACGAAGTCCGAGACACATTGGGAAAATATACTCAAGATGCCAGACCTAGATAAGAAAATATGGACGACCCGACTTCTTCATAACATTAACATGGAGCTCCTCGTGGCCAGAAATCAAAGATCAACTAACGAAGGGAGCATCTGGTAGGAGCATCGTGTTATGAGCTCCCAGTTCGCCTGCTTATAGTGTGGGTAGGCACCTATCAAACTCGAAAATTGTAGGTGCCAATGCGGCCTCGTTTTTGAAATATTGCCTGTTAAAGTTTGGGCAGCTCTTTATATACAGATAAGTTTCACTATTGTGGCAAGTGAGCGAGTAGGCGAGCGGCAAGCGAGCGAGACGCCCGTCTATGCTACTTTTGTTTCCTTTTTTTCCAAATGCTTGTTTTAATTTATAATTACTCATGAAAATTTGAAAGGAATTGATTAAAAAGAATTACAAGCCTCTACAAATAAAAATTACAAATTGAATGTCACATTTTGTTTCAATCTTTTGCGTAATTAAAATGTTGGCATACATAAATTTTGCTATTTACCAGAAAACTGAGAGAAGTTGTTAAAATATTTCTTCGAAAATAGGCATAAACCCGTTATACAAATGTTGGGACAGGGTCCTAGAAAATGTTATACCTTTCAAGTCTTTGACACGTCGTCGCGCCTGATCCTGTTTATGGTCTGTGACCGTTGGCTTGGGCTCTGAGCACTATGCGACTTAACTTCTGAGGTCATCAGTCGCCTAGAACTTAGAACTAATTAAACCTAACTAACCTAAGGACATCACACACATCCATGCCCGAGGCAGGATTCGAACCTGCGACCGTAGTGGTCACGCGGTTCCAGACTGAAGCGCCTTTAACCGCACGGCCACACCGGCCGGCTGACCGTTCGCGTTCCCCTATTTGTACCTGCCGTTCCACGAATAAAGGGACTCTACTGTCTGTGTACGTGAGTAGCGACGGTTATAACTGCCGAATAAACGTTTCCAGTCAGTTGAAAACTTGGTTTTGAAGTGTGCAGACGTTTATCCTTTAAAATGGAGCAAAGTGCAAGTTGTTCACGAGTTGTCAGTGAGTGCAATTTTGACAATATTGAACATCTGGTGGAAGACCAAGGAGGTCTTTTTTGGGCTCCTCCTAAAAATTGAAGAACGGCAGCAGTTAACAGACGCAGTGCATTGTCTACGGCAGTTACTTATCAGAAACAACTTTATACTAGAATCACTGAGCTCCAACATCAGCGAACGATCTTCATTAATCGGCAGAGAAATTTTCAAACGATTTTAAGACATGTACGGGCCTAGGACATTCAAGGACCGAGAAGTGTTGTTTTCCGCCAATGAAGAGGTTGTGAGTCCTTCCGAAGCTAGCCACGACGAAAGTGACGCACGGAAAAGATGAAAAATAGAAATAACGCCTATTTCTTCGGATCCTAATGAAGAAGATGAAGGAGATGAGCGGACCAGAATCCCATTTGCAGTGAAAGTCGACGCTGTGGAGATGGCAGAACTTCATCCAAAGTGCTCATTGCAAACGTTACAAAAAATTCATCGAGATTATTGAAAAGCAAAACCCAGTTGTCAAAGTGGAGATTCCAAATCGCAGTAAGAGGGACGCGAAATGATAAACTGTAAGTAAAGAATTCGTGTGGTTACGACCGTGGTATCGAGGCGAGAGACCAGAGAGCAGTCCTAGTAACAGTACGGGTGCTCAAACTGGGGACAATGGCTGCTGCTTTTCAATTTCTGGATGGAAATTTTGACTTCAAAGCCTCGGAATCTGGGGTTCGTCGCTTCAAATCGAGGCATCGGATATGTAACAAAATATGTCAGCGAGAAAGACAAGAGAACTTTGGACGAGCTTCTGAAAATTAATACGAAATATCAGCAGCAAATATGCAATATAATCACGAGATTCGACCCTGATTACGTAATAAATATAGATCAAGCAGGATATGGATATAAAATAAGCAGCAGACGCACTTTGTCCCACAAAGGTGAAGAAGTCACCGAAACTGCTGTGGGACAAATTACTAGATTGACGCACTCATATCTTGCGCAATATGCAATCACATTGGCTGGAAATCCGCTTCCCAAAGTATTTGTTTGCCTGCAAGAAGTGACTGGAACGTCCGTTCCCCGAGTCCGAAAAGATGTCGACGGATATCTGGAGAAATACCAGAATGTTCACATCACATCGACAAAGTTCGGAAAACTACATAAACAAACGTACGAAAGGTTTTTGATGAAGTAATTCATTCATACGTGGAAAATAATCAATTACTCTACATCGTTGACTCGTGGGGTGGACAAGCCTCCACGGAGTTGCATCAAATGAAATTCAACGATGAAGATGGCCTACCAACTTGTACTCTATCAGTGATACCACCGCGATGTACACGGTTTTGTCAGCTATGCAATGTATATTTTTATCGCCAAGTAAAGAATTACATTCGCCACTTTCAAAACGCTCCGTACCTATTGCAGCACAACGTAGAAATCACATCCAGGGAAGATATAGTAAAAATCCATTCGCTGGTGCATGACCAACTGCAGACTCCGATATATAAAAATGTGATAAGGTACATTTTTAAAGTATTATTTACAATTTTCGGGTAGCTTGCGTGGATTTTCAGATATACTACAAGTTCATCGTTAATATTGTTACAGATATGCCTGGCGTGCAGCGAAGCTAGATCCATCGCAAAAAGAAGTATTCCATAACGTCAATGCAGTGGAGTTTCCTGCGGACTTGAGAAAATACAGATGCGATTGCGACGAAAATGAATGTGCATTCGTACAATGTTCGTGGTGTCGAAAGTACAAATGTTTTGACTGTTTTTATAACAAGTATCATCCGTCGGAATGTACGCGTCAAAATATAGGAAATATCGATTAACTTTCCATTAAGTGAAAAATATTTTGAATCCTTCATTCGTTGGTATTTTTTTAATATTCCCGACCTCAACGGAATAAATTAAAAATTACAACGACAAAAAATTGAACTATAATAAAATATTTCAAGAAATTACATTACGGTTAATTTCCTGTTAAAATAAAAAGAAAACGCAAATGACTGAAAAAAATTTTACATTCAATGTGTAATTTTGATTTATAGAAGCTTGTAATTATTTTTAATCAATTACTTGCGGAATTTTCATGATTAATTGTAAATTAAAACAGGCATTTGAAAAAAAGGAAACAAAAGTAGCATAGACAGGTCTCGAACCAGGGACGCCTGGACGGAGCCTCGCTCGCTTGCTACTCGGCTACTCGCTCACTTGTCACAATAGTGAATCTTATTTGTATATAAAGAGCCGCTCACACTTTAACTGGCAATATTTCAAAAACAAGGTCGCAATGGCACCTACAATTTTAGGGTGTGATAGGTGCCTACCCACACTACAAGTAGGTGACGTGGGAGCACATAACTCGATGCATCTCTCAGAAAGTCCCCTCGTAAGATATGGAGAAGCCCTTGTGCGTCGACAAGATATGATAGCCCGAGTTTTCCAACAAAACAAATGAGATTTATTCAAGTCATCACAGAATACCACATTTTTGGAACCGTTAGGTGCTTGATGGACATAATCTAATCTCAAATACGAGGATTGTCTCACTCACTAAATCTCATATGGATACACGACACAATTCACCCCACGGATATTGACAAAATCATGCAAGCTGAATTTCCCAATTCACAAGCAGATCCGGAACTATACGACATACCAGTAAAAAAAACATGATTCACGAACCATTTGGGCCGTTAAAACCCAATTCGCCATGTATGAGTGATTGAAAATGTACAAAATAATACCCACAACCATTATTGAAAATGTACAAAATAATACCCACAACCATACGTGGACGACATACTAACCGGGGTTGATGGCGGAAACGGTGCTTCAGAGCAAAACTACGAATACGAGGCAGCGATGAACTGGAAATAGATAAACAGTGTGTAGTACCACATAACACACTATTTTCCGAATTGTTCCAAGTATACATAAACATAGGATACTGCGATACACTGAATCCATCTTGAATGTCTGTAAGTATGTGGACAAAGGCAGTGACATGACAGTGTTTCAAATAGCCCAAGACAGCGAACAACAAAACACAAACTATGAGATCCACATGTAGCAAATGGGAAGATACATCAACAGTATGGCAGATTTACGGTTTTCCCACACACTAAGGCGAACCAACTGTGCAACATCTAGTATTACATATGGAGAATGAACGAGAGTTTACTTCACAAAAGACACTGCCATAAAAACTGAAAGCGAACCACCCTAGAATGCAACAATAACAGCTTTTTACAAACTGTTTCAAACGGATCTATTCTCGAAAACATTACTATATGTCGACGGCCTACCAATTATACGTGGAACACAACAAAAAAATCTTTCAACGACGAAAACGAGGAATGTCAGTGAAAGATCATCCATGCATTAGGAAAACCGGCGCACTAGTCCGAGTATACACCGTACATCCGAACAATGCCGAATGTTTCTATCTCCGGATGTTGCTACGTGAAGAATGGGGAACAACAAGTTTCAAAGATCTCAAGACTGTTGACGGTTACCAATGCCATACGTACAGAGAATCATGCCAACGCTTAGAACTACAGGAAGACGACAAACACAGGGAATTAACATTACAAGAAGCCTCACTCCCAGCCTCAGTTGAACGAATCAGAGGCTCATTCACCGTAATTCTAAAGACATGTAACCCATCGAATCCAAAGCAGCAACGGGACTCCTGCAAAGAGAGTGTAAGTGATGACATACTGTATGAACTGACCATCGAATTCAACGACGACATCTTCAATGAAACAGGAATTCGCCTAGAAGATAAAATGTTTAGCAATAAACAGCTACGCCTTAGTGTAACTTGGGATGCAAACACCATGAAAACATGCTATCAGTGCCCTTAACTTCGAAATTAGAAGGGAAAAAAACGACAGGACCAACGATCTACTTCAGTTCACTGCTCCAATTTTTTGTGTGCTTATGTGATCAGTCCTCTCCGTGTAGAGATATTAATGGGTATTCCTTCTCTTCTTCGTTACAGAGTTATAACACGACCTGTATTTTGACTGTCGGCAAATACGGTGCCGGCTTCGTCTATCTGAGGTGCATTAAATCGTTCGTGTTCTCCAGGTGGTCTTTTGTCGGCTCAACTTATAAGTTCATAGTCATCAGAAATCTCACGGTCTAGTGCTGTTTTGAATAATGCTTCCAGTGGACGTAATCGAATATTTCTATCCAAGCAACAGAATCCTGGTGTTTCTCTATTGAATTTTTTCGTGTTGCAAAATTGGCAGATTACTCGTATTCTTTTGTCGGGTCTTAGTGGAATGCAGCATATGTTAGGTTGCGCTGTTTACTTGTCTTCGTCTGCGCTTCTCGTGGGGTGATATTTCCATGGCTGGCTTGACTTCGCAGTATTTTATTATCAGATTGTGTTGTCAATTCTTGATTCTTCAATACGTTCATTTCGATGTTCTTCGGTTTCTCTGCTTCTCACAGTGCTCATACTCGTTCGTTGAGAACTTAAATGTGCGTCGCGCACTTCGTGCATTTCGTTCTTCGCTATTCTCTTTGTTTTCGCCGTTTTTCTTCAGAACTGGCAAGATTGGCGAGATCTCGTCTCTTATGTGTGTGCATTGTCCAAAATATAAATCAAATTAACTTTTTACTAACAAACACGCTAAGTATACTTCACACGCTTTTCACACTTTATTTTCGATTTACAATCAGTAAATTTATCAGTTTAACCACCTACACTTGACGGTTCTCTCTGTACTACTTTTTCGGTTTCTCCCTTGGCCACTGATAAGAAACTGTCGTTCGAACTCACGACAGGTCTGCTTTATATACACCAACTTATGGGTGGCCCCACAAGTAGCGAATCCCGGAACATACCAAAGAGCCTTCGAATGGTACATAATGTTCCAGAACATTCCATCATTGCGGAACATTCCAGAACACTATGGGTCATTGTGGAACATTCCGAAACATTCTGGAATGTTGTGGGATGCTCTTGAATACTCTTGAATGTCCTAGAATGTTCTCGAGTAGTTTCGAATGTTCTGGAATGTTCTAGAAATTTCAAGGGGGCGAAACTTTCCAGCCGTTTTATCTTAAAAAGCACGCCCTTCAGGTAAAAACAGGAACCTTCTTCGTGGATGGGAGATAGAGGGCGACCACACCATATAAATCCCTTGATCGTATCGGGACTCGTTTCTGAGTTTTAGCGGCATACACATTGTACACTTCTATAATATGCATTGATAATCTAAATTAACAATCTGCAGTAATGTACCGAAATTCAACAGCAGTTAATGCGTGTACTATGATGACTCCGACTGTTCGCCGTTACACTGCAATCGTACACTTCGAATAATTACCTCTTCTGTAGCTTTGTCGGACACAAGTTCGGCTGTGAACGATAAACTACTGTGACAACACGTGGTTTTCAATTACTGTTGGAGAGTTTCGAGTTTGATTTGTAGACTTCAACCGTGCCAAGTGGATGACTGTACACACTGACTGTAATATAACTATGTAATTACGTTGCGGCTGCGAACAGATGAGTGTTTAAATTCCGATTAAGCAAAACAGTAAATTTCCCAGAATAGTACATTACTGTTACGAGCCTTTGACGTGATGTTTGCTGCTTGAATTTATCTTCAGTGTGCTGAGTTGACATTTTTATAATAGTGATACGATATAGTTCTTACCACAAAAATGCTGTAACAGTGAGTTCTTTACTGAGTAACCTGCTGTCTCAAATCACTACTGTAATCACAGTACACAAATCTTTCGTACCTTTCTTCAGCGTAAAGGCCACTAGCAAAAAGAGTTCCGACTTTTATAATGTACTGTGTGAACATCCAGCAGAGACATGTCTCGAAGGTTCATATTTTGACACCAGTTTGGTAATTACTTTAGTCGCTTAATGTCCTTTCTTTTTTTCCATTATGATCGTTTACACATTGCTGGTCGTGTGTCGTTCTTGGATATCTCAGTTCGTACAGCATTTGATCGTGAAAGTCAAAGGTCCTATGTTCGGCTACTAGTCTAATACATAATTTTAATTGCCCAATGAAATTGAAGACAGTAATTTAACCTATAACAGAAGCGGACCACCATGTATCAAGCCACGGAGTACATACGGCGACACTGACTTTTCGGTTGTGTCTGGTCATATTCACTCAGCGTCCTTCAAAGTCCATGTGCGCTGTACACCGTCCGTCCCTTAGTGCAAAGGGTCCAGGAAAACTGCCACTTGCTCACTCTTGGTGGAGCCACTGTGATGTTTCTGTGGGTCCCTGGTCATGTCGGTCTGCCAGGAAACGTACCTTTCCCGCGAATTCCTACATTCCCTCCAATGACCTCTGTTTCGCCGTCTGTCAGGAGGTGGTGTCCCTTTGGCATCGTCAATGGTCCTCCCTTCACGGGAATGAGCTCCGGCTAAGCTTCTCCCAGCGGCTTGGACGACCTCCTCTCGGTTCTCCCGTCGGGATGACGTATTTTAACTAGGTTGCGTGTTGGTCACTGCCGTATAAGCCATCGTCATTTGATAAGTGGCGCTCGCCACCACTTTGTACGCATTGCGCCTAAGTTTTAACTAACCCCCGCTTCCTGACGGAATTCCCATTTTTTAACCGTTTACGTTCCCGCTTAGCTTTGCCTTCTGAGTTATCGGCCGTTTTGGCAAATGACGCGCGGGCTGTCGACCGAGTTTTACTTTTTATCCGCCAAAGCAATATGGCGAAGGCCATTTAATTTTTAGTTTTGGACCTCCGTTTCTGTATAGCGTCTTTTTTAGCCCTTTCTCCACGTCCATGTTCTTAGCTGTCTTCTCTTATGTCAATTGGAACTGACGTATAGTCGTTTTTTAACTTCTCTCTGTCTTCGTGTTCTATAGTTTTGACTTGGACGCTGCGCCCTAAAGCAAGAAAAAACAAACAAACAAAACTTCAAATACTAGCCCTCTAAGCAAATGAATTCTTCGATAAAGATACAACAGGCAGTGGAAAAACTACCATCGTTTTCAGAGCAAAACCTACAGATCGTTCGCAGATGGTGTTCCAAGTCTGGATAACGCATTTGTTGCACGCATAAATGTAGTTTAATTCACAGAAGTTTCCCTCCTAAGCGACCATCTCATGATTATACTAGAAGAAGTACTTTCCAGTTATTATCATGACAATTGTCTTTATTGTGGTCCTCAGCCGAAGACTGGCTTGATGCAGCTCTCCATGCTACTCTGGCGCCTTTATCTCCGAATAGCTACAGCAGCCTACATTCCTATGAACCTTCTTACTGTGCTCGTCCCGTAGTCACCCTCTAGAATTTTTACCGCCCACACTTACGTCCAGTTCCACATTAACAAATCTCAGAATTTGTTCTACCCTTATTTCAGTCAAGTTCTGCCATAAATTTCTTGTGTCTGCAAGTCGATTCATTTCCTCATTACGTGCGCGATCTACCCAGTTAATCTTCAACATTGCTCTATAGCGCCACATTTAAAAGGTTTCTGTTCTCTGTCACTTATCGTCCACGTTTCACTTCCGTACTAGCCCGCTTTCCAGACAAATGTCTCCAGAAAAAAATTTGTAATACAGTACCTAAATTTATATTCGATGTTAAGAGATTCATTTTTTTCAGAAGTGCTTTTGTTTCAATCTGCATTTTATATCCTCCCTAGTTCAGCCATCATCAGTTATTTGGCTGCCCAAATAGCAAAACACATTTGCCACTTTTAGTGAGTCATCTCCTAATCTAATTCTCTATGTATCATCTGATTTCATTCGACTTTATTCAATTACCCGATGTTTGCTTTTGTTGATCCTCGTAACTTCTATTCAAAACACTTTCCTTTCCGTTCAACTGGACCTCCAAGCCCGTTGCTGTCTCTGACGGAACGACTGTGTCATCGTCAAACTTCAAAGTTTCGGATTTTTCCTCCATGAACTAACCCCTCTCCGATTTTTCTTTCGTTCCCTTTGCTGCTTGCTCAATGCACAGATAGGATGACATTGGGGATAGACTACAATCCCGTCTCACTCTGCTTTCAACTACGGCTTCCTTTGATTTCTTTCGGCTCTTATAACTGAGTATGCACTATTAATTAACTAATTAACATTAATAGTAATTATTATTGCTATGTATAATTCATGTAAAGTGGACAGTGCAAAGCAAAGAGAGTCAAGGATGAGTGATTAGATATAAACTTCCTCGATAAAATAAATGGTTTGGAAAAATAAAGAAATATTTGTTCAAAACAAAAGAATGTAACATAACATAAAACCGAAGAGATGCAAAGTTCTGACCCACACGAGCCAATTGGGATCGACCAGTCACCAAGTTATCCTCCGTCAACGGCGTCATTCCGACGTCGTTGTCGGCTTTCTTGGCCTTCTAACCGCTACTATATGGTCACGTAGCTTCTCAGTTGGCATCACAAGACTCATTGCACACCGTTCCAGCCCTCCCACCCGTGGAAAGTCCGTGGCTGTACCAGGAATCAAATCCGGTTCCTCTGTATAGCAGCCAGAGAAGCTGACTACTGAGCTACATCAGAACTAAACAATGTTCATATTCTTCAAAAACTTCTAACCTTAATACCAAGCGGCAAACCTCAGTTCAGCGGCTCGCCCATCGCCTAAATGACTTATTTGTAATAGATGTAGACAACGATCGCCACGAGAACACAACACTTCATTTGCTAGTGGTAAGTGATTCTGTTATCGCTTCGAGTTCGTGCTTCAAAAAGGAAGTACACATGGTCAGTACAGAGTTTTTTCTACTTCCATCGATTAAAATACCACAGCAGGCCCTGTGTCTGACTAGTAGTGAAGATCGACAACGTCACTATAGTGAGATCAATGACCGAATCACCCTCAGCATAGATTGCACAAAAATACTGCAAGATACTTTAAATGACTGTTACCTAAATCACGACTGCTTTATATTTTGTTCAAAGACAAATCCGCACATCAATAGCAGACAAACTGCGCGAGAATCGGGAATCTCAAAAACGTCGGTGTTGAGAATGGTACATCAACTTCGATTGCAGCCGTACCATATTTCAATGCACCAGGAATTGCGTGGCGACGACTTTTAATGTCGTGTACAGTTCTGCCACTGGGCACAAGAGAAATTACGGGACGATGACAGATGTTTTGCACGCGTTCTATTTAGCGACGAAGCGCCATTCACCAACAGCGGTAACGTAAACCGGCATATTATGCCGTTATTATGATAACGGAAAATCCACAATTCTTGCGACAAGTGGAACATCAGCGACCTTGGCGGGTTAATGTGTGGTACGGCATTATGGGAGGAAGGATAATTGGCCCCCATTTTATAGATGGCAAATTAAATGGTGCAATGTATGCTGATTTCCATCGTAATATTCTACCGATGTTACTACAAGATGTTTCACTGCATGACAGAGTGGCGATGTACTTCCAACAAGATGGATGTCCGGCACATAGCTCGTGTGCGGTTGAAGTAGTATTGAATAGCATATTTCGTGACAGGTGGATTGGTCGTCGAAGCACCATACCATGGCCCGCACGTTCACCGCATCTGACGTCCATGGATTTCTTTCTGTGGGGAATGTCGAAGGATATTTGCCATCGTGATCCACCGACAACGCCTGACAACATGCGTCAGCGCATTGTCAATCCATGTGCGAACATTACGGAAGGCGAACTACTCGCTGTTGAGAGGAATGTCGTTGCGCGTATTGCCAAATGCATTGAGCTTGACGGAAATCATTTTGAGCATTTACTGCATTAATGTGGTATTTACAGGTAGTCAGGCTGTAACAGCATGCGTTCTCAGAAATGATAAGTTCCCAAAGGTACATGTATCACATTGGAACAACCGAAATAAAATGTTCAAACGTACCTGCGTTCTGTATTTTAATTTAAAAAACCTACCTGTTACCAATTGTTCGTCTAAAATTGTGAGCCATATTTTTGTGACTATTGCAGCGCCATCTATCAAAAAGCGAAAAAAGCGGTCCAACTAAAACATTCATATTTCTTTAAGTACTACACGAATATGTAATAAAAATGGGGGTTCCCATTTTAAAAAACGCAGTTGATATCCGTTTGACCTATGGCAGCGCCATCTAGTGGGCCAACCATAGCGCCATTTGGTTTTCCCCTGCAAGCTAAACAAGTTTCGTTCTTTGTAGTTTTTCCATTTGACGCTTATTTAGTGAGATATATGGCGTGGTCACAATCAATGGACAACACTGTACATGTATAAATGGTTCAAGATAGCAATCAAGGCTAAACTACATTCAAAAAAGTTTAAGTTATGTGCCCTTTTCATCACCTGTGAAGCAGGTATTTTAGACAGTATCATTTACACAATTTGGCACTGAATTTTTTGCACATTTAATACACAGAAACAAATCACTATTTTGTTAGAAACAGGATACTCTGTTTTCTGCACATTTAGGAGGGGATCCTGCATCGTTTCATGATTGGGATAATGTTAGATTTCACAAAAAAAAGGTTCAAATGGCTTTGAGCACTATGGGACTTAACTTCTGAGGTCATCAGTCCCCTAGAACTTAGAACTACTTAAACCTAACTAACCTAAGGACATCACACACATCCATGCCCGAGGCAGGATTCGAACCTGCAACCGTAGCGGTCGCGCAGTTCCAAACTGAAGCGCTTCCAGAGTGTAGCGCCTACAACCGGTCGGGCACTCCGGCCGGCTTAGAGTTCACAACACAGGTTTATAGCACTTGTATTATTATTGGAAACACTCACACAAATTATCTGGTCCTATCTATAAAACATATCTGTGTGCCTGAAGTTGGTGGAGCAGTGGCGAAATACTGCTGGCAAGTGACTTGGCGGCTAACTGTACTCACGGCTCTTGATGTTGAATGGTCTTTATAATTTCTTCTTGGCGACGGATTTATATCGTATTAGAGCCCTTCATTATTGCCAAGAGCAGCATGCAACAGCCAAATTCACATCCGAGGCAAATTTCCATGCAAAACGGCTTCCAAATGCCTCCCTTGGCACCCTCCATGTTTACTGTACAACGGCTAGCCACTGACTGCGTACTCTTCCCTCCAAGGAACCGCCCAGATTGACCACCAAAACCACCTTTTACCTCGCACCAAGCCACTTCCGTTGCGGAGCAACTTCCCTTCAGCTTTTATATTGCACAATACAAGTTCCCTAAACATGAACCAGTTTCCAATACACAAATTTTTCTTTATGAACATACATATATTCTAAAATTCCATCATTTTAAACATCATTTAACTTTTACCATAAATACATTACAAACTTTAAATTTCCTGTCAGAAATCAATGACCTTAAATAACAAGGAACAAACACTTCACAATTGTAGATACACATTTACGTAGTGTAAATCTACTCCCGATCGATATAGGTGTTACAACCTTTAGCCGTGATATGTACCGGATTCTAAGCCCTGACAAGCAAAAATCATTTGTATCGTCGTTTCAGGTTCCAATATCACGCTGTTGGTGAACATATCTAATATCGTACACCTGATTGTGCTTAGTTAACAATTCATATAGGTATTGGGTTTCACTCGCCTTCCATCACGGCAACTTTACCTTATGGCGTTTCACAGATGCGCATTGCACTTTCTTACGTACCTTTCGTGGGTCCTTCTCAGGGGTAATTTAAGCTTCATGGGGTTCCCAATGCAGTACTAAACGTATTGACATTTTTTTGCATGTTTTGATATTTGTCCTTGTAATCTGGTACTGGTGAAAACTTTGATAAAAATGGCTCTGAGCACTATGGGACTTAACGTCTATGGTCATCAGTCCCCTAGAACTTAGAACTACTTAAACCTAACTAACCTAAGGACAGCACACAACACCCAGCCATCACGAGGCAGAGAAAATCCCTGCCCCCACCGGGAATCGAACCCGGGAACCCGGGCGTGGGAAGCGAGAACGCTACCGCACGACCACGAGATGCGGGCGAAAACTTTGATATTTTACTTCTTTTTATGCCTAGTTTCGTCTCGAACAGACACACAAATTTTGTTTGGTTAACAGTGGGTTCAAATTCAGATCACGGACAACAACTCGCCATATCACTTAATGAGTGAGATACTTCTGATGTGTCATTTATTGTATTGAATTTTAATTTACAAGCATTAGGGACTGTCTCATCTCTGATAAAGTGTTTTCTAAATGTTTGTTATGTCGTAGTACTAGTTTACATCTGGACTGACTGCTATAATGAGCAGTGTTGTCTAGTGGCCTCTTGTAGTAACCATTGTATATAGTCAAACGATGGTATCCCACATGGTTTCAGCATTTAGAGGGCCTGCGACATAGCTGCGTTATGTTGGTTGCATTCAGCAGTAGCCCACTTATTTTTGCTGCCAAGTGTGCATCATACCTTCTCATCATCACGACTGTCGTTGTCGCTGTTGTCGATATTTGCCTCATGCATTAGGCTGGGCATATATTCAGAATTTCCTTCCTCCCCAGCTATTGAAATGGCTCTGAGCATTATGGGACTTAACTTCTGAGGTCATCAGTCCCCTAGAACTTATAACTACTTAAACCTAACTAACCTAAGGACATCACACACATCCATGCCCGAGGCAGGATTCGAACCTGCGACCGTAGCGGTCACGCGGTTCCAAACTGGAGCGCTTAGAACCGCACGGCCACAGCGGTCGGCTCCCCAGCTATTGTAGAAACTTAATCGTTCTCTTGTTTTAGGAGCTCACGTGTCAATACCATTAATTCCATATGACGCCTTTCAATCAAACCAAAATCTCATCCATACGTTAACGGCGCGTTCGTACAACTCTATGCAGAGTAGGTCACCTCATAAAGTCTCCTGTCCCTTCCCAGGGAGACTAAGTAAAATCACATCTTTACTCAACACATCGGTGCACTCATACGTCATTACACAAAGCAGGCCACCTCGCAGCGTCTGTCATCTTGTCCAGTGGATACAAAATAAAACAGCGGTCAATTATACAGCCATGAGACTCCAAGTAACTGGGAAAACACTCCCTCTTGACCCCGTATACTTAACATGCAAAATTATTTCACTTTCTTTTTGTTAGGAGCAGTTCAGAAATCTGTTTATCCTAACATATGGCTACAACATAACTCGTCCTATGATAATTCCTCATGTCCGTACCTTTTACAGGCTCCATGAACTTTTGGTAGCCATCATTTACAACGTGATCTTATATCCAAATGTGCTTCACAAGCATGTTCATCCCTTAAGGTTATGGAAGTGATGAGCCATGTCTTCTCTCGTGGTACACATACATCGGACTTTGATGATTTCATCTCCCTATGCAAGCTAGGTTTCTTTAATCTTGAGTGCCATACTGGTCTTCCGCGTATAGCAAACGAAAACATCCATGTGCAAGTAAACAATCATAAATGACATCTTCCACTTCTTCTGTACGTTTTACAGAGTGATTGACACATATCCATAAGCATTATTACTTAATCCTATGCTTAACTTAATACCTTAACCATGTTTACACACTCTACGTCGCATCTATTTCAAGACACTCAGCCCACTCCACAAAGGGCTCATGTGATGAACCCCTAGCGATTTCCCTGTTTTCATTGATTCCACTTCAGCAGCTTTCATGTACGCTATCCTCTACACTCTGACAGGGCCAGTGTAGGCTGCGAAGAATTTGTAGCATTTGGACAAGTGATGCGCCCTGATCAATACCTTTTGTCCTGCAAGAAATTCCCACATGTGTGTCTTCTAGTCCACATGTCCTTTGCGCTTTTGTCCCGCAAGGTGGATGTTCCGTAGTGCCTCCTCCATAATAGCTCTATGCTGTCTGCACGCTCCCAGAGGGAAGTCGACTATCTCCTGTACCAAATCAGGTAGATGTTTGTTTCTCAGGACCGTTATAGGAGGTACTAGGGTGGTGATATATGGGAGTTCTTTTATCACATCCTGAAACTCTTTCAGAAAAACATTCCAAGTGACATGCTTCTTCCCACAGTACAACCTGCAAAGATTTACTAGATCTTTCATCATCCTCTTTGAGGGATTCCAGATAGGATGGAAGCGTGAGATAAAGACTGGCTTTACATTCCTCTTTAGTGTCCTACATCTCCAGTCTGTACTGTGGTCCATTATCTGACAGTATACAGTCTGCTGGCCCCACATTTGCTAAGACGTCTTTTCAGAGCGCCTTGATAGCGGTGAGGCCAGCTGCTCTTCGAAGTGGTGTCCGAGTTATGTACCTCTACTCCAGTTCAAGTACCATTATTACGTGCTTGTACCCTCGTCATGTGGTTGGTGGTAGGTCCATTAAATCAGCTGCTGCTGTTTATCGCAATTTTTGTAGGATAATAGGATGCAGACATTCTTGCATTCCCACAGTTGTGGTTTTAGCCTTTTGGTACTTTTTTTAAATGGCTGGAATCGTCTGGATTTGTCTTCCCGTGTTTTTTAAATGGCACATACTCTTGATCTTCGAAAGGCATTTCCTAGCTCTGAAACGAGTGTATCTCAGGTGGATGCATCATACTAATTTGTTAATTATTTCCTCTGGTATATACACAACACACAATGATTCGTTTATACTTCCTCTGTAGAAAAGAACTCTGTTTCTCGGGAGGTAATATGCCCTTATCCTGTTTTCTGTTCGTCCTTGCTCTTTTCTTTCAATTTGAGCAAGTTGGTATCCTTATCCTACTCATTCCAAATGTTCTGCAGTGTCAATGTGATGAAATTCTCAAATGTGACCTTTCTTAGATAAAATAATGAAAAATGTTCCTCTTCAAACCCGTTTGTTGTGTCCTCAGTTAATCCAACTGTTGACTGAAGTAACGCAACAGCTGTGATGTCAGTCGTTCCAGGGACATATACGAGTACAATGGTGACGACGTACTCCTGGAGCAGGGTTACGCACCATGTCACTCTCCTATGTTTCTGTTTTGCAATTAGGAGGAACTCCAGGGTGTTGTGGCCTGTATAGACTCTCGTTTTGCTACCGAACAGGAAGTACCTAAATTTTTTGATCCTCGATACCACTGCCAGTGCTTCTAATTTAGTTATAGAATAATTAATTTCACTTTTGGGTAACACTATGCTCCCAAATGCTTTCGTTTTATGTATCCTTTGTCCGCCCTTTTCATATTCTAGGAAGATCGTAACTGCCCAACCGGATTTTTCACTGTCTGTGGCCATGCAGAATTTTTGCGATAGGTCCAGGTGCGACTGAACGGGTGCCCATACAAGTACAGATATTAGAGCTTCAAACTCACCGTTCGCACAGTTGTCGCATACCCATGGCATCTTCTTACCCGTTAGCTCACAGAGATGTGGAGTAGCCAAGGAATTCACATATATGATTTTCTTATAGAAATTAATTACTCCCAAAAATGCTCTTAATTGTTCTCGTGTGGTTGGTGTCACATATTCCGCTATTGCATCCATACTTTCTGGGTTGGGATAGATTCCTTCCGCTGATATGATGTGTCCCAAAAAGTTTACTCGGCTGCTCCCAACGTAAGACCTTTGATCCGCCTAAAACTTCCTCCAGTAGCATATTATGATCCTTCCAAGATCTTTCAACAGTCAGTATATCATTGACAGAACACATCGTTTTCTCTTTTAATTCGGTTCATAAACCTCTAGTAAATGCTGCTGATGATATTTTCAAACAAAAAAGAAGTCTTCGGAATGGAAAGCACTTTCCGAATGCTATGAATACAGTGTATTTTCTGCATTCCAGATCGAGTTTGACTTGTCCAAGACTTGAAGTCCAGCGAAGAGAATACTGAAACACAATGGAGCCTCTGCAACAATTCCTCCAATCTTTGTGGACTATCTGATTTTCGCATGATGATGGTACTTATTTGTCGTGAGTTTAAAACCAGCTGGACACTTCCATCGTTTTTGTCCACTACCCTGAAGGGGCTGTTACAAACTAATTTAGCAGGTTCAATAACTTGGTCTTCTAACATTTTAAAAAGGTCCAGGGAGATCTTTTCCCGGTGAGACCAAGGGATGGCATAAGGCAGTACACAGAAGGATCACGGTTGCCTCACTTCAAATTTGTGCTGGTGTCCTTTAATGGACCCAGGTTTTGGCTAGAAAACCTCCGAATTCTTCCTCAGTTTTAATTCTAGCCCTTGTCTATCTGTTTCCCTAATGTTTTCCGTGATTTCATTCTTAGCATCAATTTCACGATGGATTTCTGATAATTGTTCTGTCTGACAGTCTCCCTCATTGCCTTCTCCACGATACCTCACGTTTTCCTCGATTTTATCATCATTATGTTTCGTGAACTACAGCTTCAAGCAGCTAGCCGAAATCATGCCCTGTAATGCCTGTCCATCGAATTGAATTTATCTGTCTTCTCCA
This sequence comes from Schistocerca piceifrons, assembly GCF_021461385.2. Lineage (NCBI taxonomy): Eukaryota > Metazoa > Arthropoda > Insecta > Orthoptera > Acrididae > Schistocerca > Schistocerca piceifrons. Next base: position 137,873,594 of record NC_060141.1, on the reverse strand, counting down.
GAGTCAACTACCCACGTCCGAGATCTAGTATGGCTCTGCTCAGATAGGATGTCAACAGTCAATTTAGGTATGACGAACAGTTCGCAGACAACTTGTACCCCTGGTATTCAAATTCTAAGTGTGTCTGCTGCGAGATCCCGCTGCATTTGCCGAGCAATGGGCCTCTCACTTTTGTCTTATGTATCTTGAGACTCGGTGTATTAACTGATTCCCTACACTTCTCGAAAAGGTATCGGATATTGACGAGAGCTGACACTCGCTGTCAGTTATAGCCGTGCATGACAATTCTCCAACTTTGACTTTAACCAAAGGGTAGATTTCCAGTTGTGGCCTAATCTCTTTCTCCTCACACAATACCTCCCTGATATCTTTATATCCTGTCATGTTGGTGTGACTGGCTCTGATATTAGTCATGAGCGCATTATCAGTCATGCCCGTGCCGCTGCCTAGCCAATCATATCGAACATTGTTTCTCTGACTCTCTCGTCCTGGATTTCAAGGTCTTATGTCCTGCATCCATTGGAACTTGGTTCTTGCCACCTTTGTTGGAAATTGGCTTAGTTATCTCTGCCATTATTTCCTCATCACGAATTACTTTTTGGCTGTTGCCACGTCTGATCAAATTGCTGAAGATTATTACATCCGTTATTTCTCCTCTGTGAACTATTTCCACCTAGGTTCCTTTCATCCTGATTGTGCTGTTGCTGTTGTTTCCATTATTTTGCCAGTCCTGGATTTGTGATAACTGTTGTTCCCAGCTCTCCTCTCCTGCTGTGTCTCTGTTTTCGCTTGTTCATTAAACATGATTTAGAGTTCTCTGAGAACACCTTTAAACACTTTCACATCTTTTTCACACCTTCTGTGGGAGTCTGATACGAAAGTGGCAGTTTCACATAACACAGCCGTATGGCCGGCCGTTGTGGCCGAGCGACTCTAGGCGCTTCAGTGTGGAACCGCGCGACCGCTACGGTCCCAGGTTCGAATCCTGCCTCGGGCATGGATGTGTGTGATGTCCTTAGGTTAGTTAGGTTTAAGTAGTTCTAAGTTCTAGGGGACTGATGACCTCCCATAGTGCTCAGAGCCATTTGAGTAGCCGTATGATCTCACCAGGACAGCACAGGTCAAATACTGCTTCCGTTTGATCACCTCTTCAAAGGATTTTACAGGGCTGCGGAACTCAGAACTTTCCAAGTCCCTAGACATCTTTAGTTCCTGTTTTATGCAGTCTTGAGTCTCCTTAGACCAGTAGCTATTAGAGAAAGCATCACGGAATCCCTGGTATGGTGTACAAGCTCTTGCAATGTTACCCATGATCTCTGCAGTGGCTCCATTCAGGTGTGAACACACGAACTCAAGCTTTAACAGGGGAGGCCAGTGTGGTGGTGACGACGATAAATCAAACCATCTGATGAACGTTTTGGGATGCATTGTATTTCCTTCACCTCTGTAATGCTGGAGCTTTTGAACTGACATGAAGTACTTCAAGTCAAAGGTTTCCTCTCTACTTCTTATGAGTCTTGATCTTATGTTTTCTCTTTCTTCAGTCTCGACGTCGTGCACACATTCTGTCCTCTGTTAACTGCTACTGTCGGCACTGGTAATGCGTTCAGCAGTTCGCCTCAAGGGGGCTGCGGTTATTTACTTCAGACGCGCCGTTGTAGTACCATGTGCTCCTCCGTTGCATCGTATTCTCGTCAGCCGTCAAAGAGTCATTATTTGCAGATTCACTCTTCCTCCATGCTCTTTATTCGCGTTTGTAATTTCGATAGTACCCTCTCTCCGACATTCGTGGTGTTGAGTGTCTCTTCCCGCGTTTCACGAGCAATGCGTTTAGCAACTCTTGCTATTAATTTCATCTCGTTTGCGGTTCTCTTTGCTTTTGAAAATTCCTGCTCGAAATTCGTGCGCATAGCCTTTACTTCACACTTGACCTCGCGCGTCTCACTTTTGGTATCTTGCACCTCCCCCTTGAGTTCAGTATTTGCGTTCCTGGCCTTGTTTCGTGTTTCGGTATTGGTCTTTTCGATTTCGTTCTGTGTTTCGGTATTTACCTTTTCGATGTCATTTTTTTAAATTTCATTCCGTGTTTCGACACTCACCTTTTCGATTCAGTTACGTGTTTCCGTACTATCCTTACTGATCTTTGCGGATAGATGTTCAAGATATTCGAGAATCCTCGACACGCCAGCACCTAATCCCTGACTGACATTTTGTTGTCCTCCTCTGCACTCATTAAAAAATAAAATACAACTGTTAGAGGTTGAGCTCCAATCTTTGAACCGCACAGTAGTTTGTGCTACTGAGGACTGGTGTAGAGACACAGAAATCCAACATGTAGTATTATCATTGTATGAAAGGGCAAACTCTTAGTGCAGACTGCTTCAAGAGGTGGAGGATCATGCATTTATGTTAGAAAAGGAACACAGTTCAAATCAAGACATGACCTCAGTACAGTAAGTGAAGACAAACACTTTGAAATATCAGCTATTGAATTAACAGGGCTTGATATCACCAAGAAGTTAATCATTTTGTGTGTGTATAGATATCCCAGTGGTAGTGTGGACACTTTTTTCAATAAATTAACAGAAGTTCCAGATGAAGTCTCAAGTACAAAGGTCAACATAATTCTGTGTGGGGACATTAACATTAACACCAATATCATAAATGAATCCAGCAGCACCCTCATAAACATCCTTGAAAGTTTTGGGATGTCCCTATTGGTCAATAGTGCTACAGCTGTTACTACAATGTCTGCATCAGTAACTGACGATGTAGCCACAAATATGGACAGGGAAAAATGATATGTAGCTGTAAAGGATTTCGGGCTATCACACGATCTCTGTCAAATAACAACAGTAAAATCAGGTATCGAATCATTCCCTAAACTACAAGCCTACAAACGACATCTATCAGAAATCAAAATAAAAGATTTTTCAAAAGAACAAGCAAAACAAAGCTGGGATGAAGCGTATAAGTAAACCAACGTGAATATGAAATTCTCTAAATTCTCCACATTATTTAAATGGAACTTTCAATAGGCATTTCCAAAAGTATGCATGTCTGTATCAACCAACATCTCACAAAAACAGATGGATAACAGCAGGTATTAAGAAATCCTCTCAGCACTTAAATATCTCAGTTCCATGAAAAAGAGTCGCAATGATCCAGAATTCTTAAATTTCTATCATAGATACAAAAAGATCTATAGGAAGGTGCTGATTGCTGCAAAAGTGTCATTTAATGAAAAAATAATATGTAATGCAGAGAACAAAAGCAAAGCAGTCTGGGATGTTATAAAAAAAGAAATGGGGAGAGTCAAACAAACGCAGAATGACATACTGCTAAGGGAGGGGTATAAGGTAATAAATGACCCACAGCACTTAGCAAACTATGTAAACGAGCATTTTTCAAGTATTGCCTAGAAGTTACAGTAAATATAATTATCCAAAACAAATATAACTCCTGTAAAAAATGTTGCACTAAATTCAATGTTGTTACTTCCAACCACAGAGAATGAAGTCAATAAAACTGTTCAGAAACTAAAAAATAAAAAGTCAGTAGGCTTAGGTGAAGTACCACTGTGAGCACTGAAACTATGCATAGAGATTTTACAAGGCCGCTTAACAAATATAATTAATGAATCCTTCACATCATGGACATTTCCAGAGCAGTTAAAACAGGTAGAAGACACAGAAAATTACTGGCCCATTTTCCAGCTGTCACCATTCTCAATAATAATAGAAGTAATTACGAAATGCAGATTAATGAATTACCTGAAAAAATACAATCTTTTAAGCGAATCACAGTTAGGTTTCCGAAATGGGAAAAATACAGTCAGTCATAGTAGAATTTACAAACGTTGTACTTAATGCCCTTGGTAAAGATGGGTGTGTCACAGGCATATTTTTGGATCTTTCTAAGGCCTTTGATACAATCGACCACAAGATTCTATTAAATAAATTAGAAGCATTAGGAATAAGAGGGGTAGCTAGTGATTGGTTTCGATCATAGTAGTCGAGCTCACTGTAAAGAGCTGTTCAAAACACTGGGGATTTTAACTGCTCCATGTGAATACATTTACTAGTCAGTTGTATAAATCAAAAATAACATTGGTAATTATTGCAAAAACAGCTCTGTCCACGACCATGGAACAAGAGCTAAACTCAACTTACATTTACCAAGAAAAAATAAACATAAAACTCAAAGCAGCAGTTTCTACGAAGTAATGCAACTGTACAATAACTTAGCAAAAGAGATTAAAGAAATTGCAGAAATACACTTATTTAAAAAGGCAGCTAAAAAGCACCTGTTATGCAATACATTTTATACACTGAAGGATTACTTAGATAAAACAGGGCTATGCATAGCACAATACTAACACCTCTTACTCTTTCTGAGTTCGATATCTCACTCATTATAGAGGGATGCTGACTCAATTTTTCAGGATTGCAAATGGGAAGTTGCGGTATAGAAAATGGCCCAGAGATCACCAGTGTGAGTGTGTGTTTGTGTATGTAGTGAGTAAAGTGTTATGAAACGATGTGTGTATAGTGTGTGCAGTGACTGGTAGTGAGATATGAGTGAACAGTGTGGCATTACATTATTTAATACGTTTTTTTAAAGTATTGTATACAGGAGTAAATCTAATGATTGTCTCTAACTAGAAGTCTGTAAATGTATGTTTATACAAATTAACTTATTTTAAATTGGTCTTAACTTGTAAATACTTTGACATGTTCTGTATCCTTGCAAAAAGAGATCTATGGATGAATGAAGCTATTACTACTACTACTTGCCGACAATCTCCTTCCCTCTTCCTTTCCGAAATCTGTATGGGCAAAAAATTCATCTCTGCCTCTGTCGAACGGACTATTGCGTGCTGATATATTCGATGGTGGTCCGATGTAACTACGAATTGTAGCTTTCTATCTGACTGGGTTCTTGACATCATAATTTCGTATTTTAACAAAGGCCTCTACATGTCTTTGCTCTTCATCTTCGCTACCCAAATGACCGCCGAACGCCTGTCCAAGCTGCTCGTTTCCACAAAATTCTATCTGATCAATATCCTCCTCACCAGTTCCAAGATCTGTTTGGAGCTTCACCTCGCCGTCATCCCATAGACCTTCTTTGCTACCACGTGTGTCTTCCATTTCGCAGCTGTTGCTAAAACTTTCCTGCTGAGCTGCCATGCCAGCTCTATATCTAGTCAACATACAAAAGCTAACACGACCCGTGCAAAAACTCCCTAAAATAACTATTGTCTAATCTACAATAAAGGTACGAACTGTGCGACAAATTCAACTCTCCGCAATTTTCTAGCTACCAATTATTCACAAAAATGCCTCAGCCAGCAATACAAATGTCATCGTCGTGTTAACGTGCAGTCAAGAAAAAACTTATCATCATGAAATATACACACAAGACTGGACATAAAAGAAAATCAACCAGATGGTTCATGCGCAAGCAGTGTAATCCAAAACACAAATACAACTTAATACCATTACAAATATTATCGCGTGACTTTGCAAGTACTTTGAAGTAAAGTTCACCGATAGAAATCTATGAAAGCAAATTAGGTGGTCACTTACAACAAATTTACGCAATGAAATTCTGCTGCCCGTCAGAGATGCCTAGGAAAGAATCTTGGCAGAGTCAGCTATTTCTAACGCGCCTGCGATCGTTTATTATGCATGTTTGGTACAAACTTGATTTTCGCGAGTATTTTTCTATCTCTCAGCTGTCAAGTTTCGAGGTAAACGGGTGGGAGACCTATCAGTGTTAATGTGCGCAACGAAACTGTTAGAGCACAAATTAAAACAATAATCACATCAGTAAAAGAACTATCCAAGATAAACTATAACGCACATTGAAGCAAAAATGCAAATGTTCACTATACGATTTATTTTAAATAAAATCCCAGAAATTTACCGACACAAATAAGAAACAATAAATGTCTTGTGGACTCAAAGAATTGTGAAATAAGTGGACTTAAGTAATACTGGGAAATTTCTGCTTACTTCTGCCCAAGATGGGTAACGCTATCTGAGAAATACACGATATGACGGCTTCATTTGTTGTATCAAAAACTGGAAGAAGCTACTGCAATCGACTGATTGGCGTCTAGCGTCAGTGGAGTAACCTTTATACGTGATCCCCATTGTTTAATCTCTATCTGCCCTAAGAAGACAATGCCTCTAGCTGTATCACCTTTCAACAAGCGTCATGGTTGGGTGCTATGATGATACTCGATGTAACTGCGCTGGCTACAATGCTGCAGACCCGCAAATGTGGTGAGAGCTGAAATCATAGTGGAGAATCAAACCATTGGTGAGAGCTGAAACCCAACACCTTAGACAGCATGCTGCTATCTCTAACCGCTAAAGCAAAGTCGAACCTTGTCACTTTACTGCCAGCAACAAACGTAAGACGCGAACTCCCAGCAGAAGGCGGAATTCAGCAACGTCTTAGGCGCAAGTGAATAACAGCGAAGCGCCCTCAAGAACTGTATACCCGACGCAAGCCGAGGACTCCCAACACAAGGGGGAGTACAATATTGTCTTTAAACGTACACCAACTGTAGTACCCTAAGAGATATCTTAAGTTCTGCGTCGCACTGAGGCTAAAGCAGAATTCTTGAGAGCAAAGATAAGAAAATATCCCCCCTTTTTCGACAGCTGAGACACGGTCTTCTGCTCCTTACAGAGTTCAGACGGGAATCCCGTAACTAAAGCTGCCGGATCACCCGCTCGCCTCTCTTTACCTCCCCTCTAGGTATGGGCCAGCGAATCATAGCTTAGAAACCACAGTGCATACTCCTTCTCTCCTCATACTAAACAGTTTTGGACAATCACACTCAAGTTTCCGTCGAATTTTCCTGACGGCATCCCTACTACCAACGTTTTAAGCGAATGTGCCAATCTGGAAAATCCGACTCAAAATTTCGCGGGAATAAGTCTTACGTGCGTACCAAAAAAGCTAACGGCTCGAGACGCCAGCCTGTCGCCTGGCCGCTTTCAGTTCGACACAGTAGTGTTTGAAAGAATTTGGGTCCGCGACTACACGGCGACGGCAGCCTGCACCGGTCATTGTGGAACAGTTCTCGCCATTCATATAACTGTTCTACCCCTCGTAAGACTCAGCACCTCGGCCCTCAGCCGGGTCGTGACCACATTCATACACCGTTCCGCGTTTAGGCGACCATCCAAGGCGGGCATCCCTCCAAGAACTAGCCAATGCCGCCCCAAAACACCCTGCTGGGCCCCTTGTCTGCGCCCACCCGTAGCTTGCAGGGGGCCCCTTGTCTGCGCCCACCCGTAGCTTGCAGGTTCGAGTCCACGTCTCCACTAAGCTTACGCAGCCGGTCTATTTAAAAGCCCATCACTCAAAAAATTAGTGAACTACAATTATTAGTATATATATGTGTATTTGATGATATTAGTCACATTCATTACCTTTAATAAACGGTTCAGGCCTATCAACAGATTCTAATCACTATATACTGCACCTTACAGTACTACTTTATTCCCTGGAATTTACGAAAACAGTCTGGAAATTGACAGACATGAAAATGTAAACCTCTTTGCTACGATTTTTTTTTTTTTGTACTGGTCATGACACTCATAATCAGCCTTCCTTCTTCCCCTCCCTCTTTGCATCCGCCCCTGATAGAAAGGCTTGAGAATAAAAATGTACAGACTGGAACGTAGATTTGCCGTGTTTCATAGTTATTATGTTAACATCATCCTGGATGGCAATGTAACACGTTTCTTCTTATACAAGTGATGGCAGTGGACGTATGCACCTCCTCGGTGCCGGAAACCACTGTGCAGCTGCTGCTATCGAGCCAACCTCTCCCCATCGCTTGTAAGTTACGTGGCTCAGCGTCATTCAGCGCTGACGTGAAAACTGGGCCTCTGAAGAGATCACACATGGACATTGTCGCAACAGTTCTTGTATGTATGGTGCAGCTTACTTCTGCGTACGTAATTCTCATCATACTGGAAGATACACTAAATACATCAGTGGTAGCCGTACAGTAGTTCTGTTTCCAAGCTATTTTCAGTATTTTATTTTGTACTACGTTTACGTGTCTGGTGAATTCTTTTGCAGTGCAAGCAGTGCACGAAAATGTACCAGCTACTAGTGAAGTATGACCAGATATTAGAGCCCTACCTAGGCCCAGGAAGCTTGTGATATTCCAGATTTTGAGACTGGTTTCCTTTCATACACTGACGAAAAAAAAAGAACCACAACACTAAAAGATAATTAACGTAGGGTAATGAAATTTCGGGATCACATTTGTCTAGGGAATCTGTTTCGGTACTCAACACTGCAAGATCACAGTTTAATCTAAGCGCGAGGTAAGCCATTGCAAGTGTCAAATGATGATACATTAATAACCGTTGTAACCGCCAGAATTTTGAATGCAAGCATGAAAAAGTGCATGCATTGTGTCGGGACAGGCGCCAGATGTCATTTGTGGGATGGAGTTCCTTTTCTGTTGAACCTCTCCCCCCCCCCCCCCTTTCTTTCGGCGGTGTACCGTAGGTCTCTAGAAGAGCGTAGCGTTCCAAAAGATTGGAAAAGGACACAGGTCATCCACGTTTTCAAGAAGGGACATCGAACAGATGTGCAGGAACTATAGGCCTATATGTCTAATATCGATCAGTTGAAGAATTTTGGAACACGTATTATGTTCGAGTATAATGACTCTTATGAAGACTAGAAATCTACTCTGTAGGAATCAGCATGTGTTTCAAAAAGACGATCGTGTGAAACCCAGCTCGCGCTATTAGTCCACGAGACTCAGAGGGCCAGAGACACGGGTTCCCAGGTAGATGCTGTGTTTCTTGACTTCCGCAAGGCGTTTGATATAGTACCCCACAGTCGTTTAATGAACAAAGTAAGAGCATATCGACCAACAGACCGATTGTGTGATTGGATTGAAGAGTTTCTAGATAACAGAACGCAGCATGTCATTCTCAAAGGAGAGAAGTCTTCCGAAGTAAGAGTGATTTCAGGTGTGCCGCAGGGGAGTGTCGTAGCACCGTTGATATTCACAATATATGTAAATGACCTTGTGGATAACATCGGAAGTTCACTGAGGCTTTTTTCGGATGATGCTGTAGTATATCGAGAGGTTGTAGCAATGGAAAATTGTACTGAAATGCAGGAGGATCTGCAACGAATTGACGCATGGTGCAGGGAATGGCAATTGAATCTCAATGTAGACAAACTGTAATGCCGGAAATGCATATCCTCCTATTTCCATCTATTGTACTATAAATTTTTTTCCTTATTTTGTCACCTGAAGATATGACATTTCTGTCTCTTTATATATTGTAACTGTTTTACTGTATATATATATATATATATATATATATATATATATATATATATATATATATATATATATATATATATATATATATATATAGCGATGTATAAGTGGTTTGTTTTGTAAATATTACTTGTATTTTTAGGCTGGATCTTGCCTAGGGAAAACTATGCTATCGAACGATTACATCGATACGTCGTATGGAGAACCAAAGTGTTTATGATCTTTGGGAGTGTTAACTCTGCCGCGTGGAGCGCGGGCAGAGCAGATTCTGGCTAGGGTAGGGCGGTGGAGCAGGTGTGTTGTGTGACGCACCCGCGAGTTCCCGCGCTTTCGGGGTTTGGCACCATGCAATTGCGCTCGACTTGCTATGATAGTTTCTGACACGGTGTCGCGGACGGGAAGCATTAGCTGGCGCACATCAAGAGCCCGTTTCGCCTGGTGACAGTGTCAAGAAGAAGGCGCGCCAACATCCAGCTTCTGCAACAGCGACGGCCGACAATGAGTGACTCTCGCCACCTCCTCGACCGACGACTTCAAACCTTCAATCAACCAACAAGGAAGACTGGAAGCACGTAAAGTTTTAGAACTGTATGGCAGACCTCTGCTTTTAAAATTGTTGCATCACAAAATTACAGCAACTTAGCGTGAACCTTTGTTGCTCATTGTCCCAATTGCATTACCAAGCAGAGTCCCTTCCTTTTTCGAAATGAACTCGAGTGTTGTTGAAATTCAGATGCCAGCATTAAAGTAATATCATTCGATTTCACTGCTTTCATTTCAAAGTTCAGTTAAGGTATTCATAGCTGGCCACAATATTTAGATTACACAAGCACAAATTAAGAGTGCGAGTTTTGTTAGCATATTTTAGCTTACCTGTGACTGCAGATCAGCTTGGTACGTACTAAATGTTACTATTGTTAATTGTCCAGAATGATTTAATTCAAGTTCAAAGTTACATCTCTTATTTCTAAATTGCGTAGATTCAAGTAGCTTTTGACATGATTGTTGAGGTAGCCCAAGACTAACCTTATTTTACTGAATTTCGTAGTGCTTCAGAAACAAATCTCACTATTACTTTCAGTCACTAAATTAACTTTCAATTTTCCGGTTTTATTAATTCTTTTGCTAAATTAAGTCAGAGTGTAGCGAAATTTATTACTTCTGACAAACTTTCAGTTTTCACGCAACACGTGTCAACCTTCAGTTGCCACACTTTTAGTGCTAATTATGTGTGCAATAACCTTTCTTTTTCAGTTATTATAGTAGTTGTCCATAGGACTGGTGACCGTAATTTTCCCCAAATCTCAAATATCTAATTAACGCCAATTAATTGTTAACGTGACGACCACACATTTACTTTCTTTCTTAATTTTACCCTTTTCTCAAAATTAATTTCCACCAATTTCATTTGCATTTTTCCTTTCGTTTAGATGTAACCCTTTCCTCCCTCTTTACCGACAGATTAACTTCGGTGACGATTGCTTTTCCCAAATTTCCATTAGGTACATGCGGTTTAATTTTTCACTGTCATTAAGGTCGATAAGTGAGGGGGAGGTTAGAAAATGTATTGTGCTGCGAATACATAGAAAGAAAGATCCTTTATCATTTAGCTACAATATAGCAGGTCAGCAACTGGAAGGAGTTAATTCCATAAATTATCTAGGAGTAGGCATTAGGAGTTATTTAAAATGGAATGACCATACAATGTTGATCGTCGGTAAAGCAGATGCCAGACTGAGATTCATTGGAAGAATACTAAGGCAATGGAGTCCGAAAACAAAGGAAGAAGTTTACTGTACACTTGTTCGCCCTCTGCATGAATACTGCTCACCGGTGTGGGATCCGTACCAGGTAGGGTTGATAGAAGACATAGAGAAGATCCAACGGAAAGCAGCGCGCTTCGTTACAGGATCATTTAGTAATCGCGAAAGCGTTACGGAGATGGAAAACTCGAGTGGAAGACTCTGCAAGAGAGGCGTCCAGTAACACGGTACGGGCTTTTGTTGAAGTTTCGAGAACATACCTTCATCGAGGAGTCAAGCAGTATATTGCTCCCTCTCCCGAAGAGACCGTGAGGATAAAATCATAGAGGCACACCGACAACCTATCTTTTAACGAACGATACTGGAATAGGAGGGAGAACCGATAGAGGTACTCAAGGTACCCCCCGCCACCCACCGTCAGTTGGATTGCAGAGTATGGGTGTAGATGTAGATGTAGACTAGGATGTTCAATACAGGAACGGTTAATGCCGCTCGTAGATGACGCTGGGGTTGTCGTCCGATGATTTCCCATATGTGCTTGATCGAAGGTAGTTCCGGTGATCGACCACACCAAAGCTACATTTCGGCCCTGTTTAGAGCATGTTGGGTTACTATAGCGGTATGCGGTCACGCGTTATCCTGTTGGAGAACGCCCGCTGGAATACTGTTCATATGGCAGCACATCACGTTTAATCACCATACTGACGAGCAGCTTTGCAGTCAAGGTACTTGGGATAACCACCAGAGTGCTCTTGCTGTCATACAAAGCCGCACCATAGATCATTATTCCAGATGAAGGGCCAGTGTGTCTTGTACACTAACAGGTTGGGTAGAGGCTCTGCGCTGGCCTCCTTCTAACTGACACACGGCTCTCACTGGCATCGCGACAGAACCAGCTATCATCTAAACAACAGACCTCCACCCTGCGCTCCAATGAGCTATCGCTTGACACCAGTGAAGTCGCAAACGGTGGCAGCTTTGGGTAAGTGAAATGCACTCTAAAGAGCGCCTGGCTCGGAGCTGTCCTTGAAGTAACTGATTTGTAGCAGTTCGTTGTGCCACTGTGGTGCCAACTGCTGTTCATATTACTGCTGCAGATGCAGTACGAAGTCCCAGAACCACACGCTGAAAACGACAGTCTTTCCTCTCGGTAGTGCCACGGGCCATACGGAGTACGGTCTTTTGTGACCACACATTCTCGTGAAAACCGCTGCTAGCAGTCATGTACAGCGGCTTCATTCCTGTCAAGCTTTTCTGCAGTATTTCAGAAGGAACAGTAGACTTTACGTTGCTCTATTACACGACCTCGTTCAAACTCAGTGAGTATTGATAATGGCGTCTTTGTCACCTTAAGGCATTGTTGACTAACATCAACTCACCACTTCCAATTTCAAAGGCAACTAAGTCTCACGACCTTTACAGCATCTATCAAAGCAAATGTAATTCTCATCCTCATAGTGGCGCTACTAGCGCCAATCTTAGGCGACTGGCGCGTAGTATGAACAGACATCGTCTTTCAGATGTAGGAACACGTCTACCAACTTTCTTTTATGTCGCACGGCTCCTTCTTGGTGTTGCGATTGTTTTCCCATCAGATCAGTATATTTTGGATCTTTTTTTTGTGAATATACATCAGACGTCAATACACAATCTAAATTACGAAGATTACTCACGCTATACAACTCAATACCAATATAATTTCGAACGAAAGAATTTACTAATTTGCAGCTTGTTATAAAGTTGTCTCTTCATTGTTTCCCTCCTTAGTATGAGAGACAGGAGTCTCAATATGTATGACAGACGAACAGATAATTTCTGTGTATCACCCGAGCCATCTCTCGCTTCTGACGTCGGTCTGTCGCTTACCAGAGTGCGAACTTTTAGACGAGCGTGCAAGGATCTCAGCGAACTTTCAGCTGTAGCGACTTAACTTCGCAAAGATTTCCTGGCTGTTTAGTTATCTGTTACATCGTTGCAATCTGTACAGATTGTCTACTGCCTCGCTGCTGCTGGCGACGCAGGTGTCCTCTGAGCGCCCGGCGGCCCACCTGCTGAGTGCGCTGCCGCTGCACCTGCGGCTCGTTGCAGCCTAAGTGCTCGGGACACGGACCGTGCATCCGAACGTAGAATGTTGAATGTGCCGGGATTCTGATACGCAGCTTGAAAAAAACGTGTGAGGGAGTCTGTCTGAACGTGCAAGGCAATGTTCAGCATGTCAGATATTCTGAATGTGCGCTTGAACATAGACCAATGATATGTAAGAACGCCATCTATGTCATATGACACCATCTCTCTTCAGCAGAGAGTCACGAGATGTTATTTTGACTTCCAATTGAAGGGTGCTCCTTTCAACTGAAGTAATTGAAATATCTGGAAAGCTACACATCAGATCAAAAAAAGTTATGATTCCAATTTGTTTGTCTCGAAGGGGGACATCCGATGATAGCACACTCGACACCCCACCCCACTCCGTGCATGGCTGGCGGCGTCCACCTTTGAAGCCTTCAATGGAAACCCCATTTTTTAATTGTAAATTAAGATTCTATGGCAAAATCTGTATATGTTTTGTCTGAAGCATTTTCTTCGTTTCGCCATAGATAGTGCTTTAATTGGATGAATAGAATTGGGTACACGATCGTAATTTACAATGTGCGACTCAATGGCAGTAGTAGGGCAGAGCCGATTGTGGCGCACTTTTCATATCAAATTTATATAAAAATTAATCCAATGTAACAGCTGATTGATTTATGACCTTGAGCCAATGATCTGCTAACTGGCTTATGATCCACTAAGGATCGATTCTGACCTCCTGGGAATACTACATACTTCTGAGAAGTCCCTCCTTCCTCTCCTCCTCGCCCACTCCTCTGGGAATCTCCGACTCTCCCCCCTCCCCTCACCGATACAAACACACCTTTGATATCGAATTAATTGACTAATTAATTAAATTTATGAATTAATTACTTCCTCTCCCTCCAGGGAAATCCTCCAGCCCTTCCCTCCACTCCCCCACTACCCCCACACACAGTCATGAAAAAATTCGGAACTATCGCTCAGTCTGTGCAGAGCTGTTGTTGTAGAAGGTGCAAGTATCATCCTGTCAAGCAACTACATGTCGTAAACATGTAATTACACTGCTGAAAATTGGAGGTATTGTGTTGTCGGAAAATTTTCATGTGTGTACTCACCGTGACGTGCAGAGATCGACTGAGCAAGTGCACAATGGAACCACCAGAGAATATCCCACCTGTCGCCCCCTCCCTACCCGCCCTTTCCATAAAAAATTGGCAGGAGAAATCGCTGAGCTGGTGGACTGGAAGGGTCTCATGACAGGAAATAAAACTACATTGCAGAGGGTATAATAATATATCGTTTATTTATAAAAGACAGTTTGCAGGGATTGGATCACTCTATTATTTGCAGGGAAAAGCTCATTATTGTTTGCTGTTTTGGAAGATGCAGGTTCTGTAAAATACTCGTAAATTAAAAAGAAGTTATTAAATACGTAAATAGATTGCCCTTTTTCCGAGCGCGCAAGGAATACCTTCACGAAATCGAGGTCAGCTTAACTTGCAGCACGTAATTAAACTATTACAGATCACGATAAACATATCTGATGGAAAAACAACTTCCTGATTTCACACTCTTGCTTCTTCATGCATGCTGGTTGCAGGCTACTGGGCGATGATAGGGTCATAGCCACATGCACATTGAACAGCAGTCGGTGACTGCAGCAGTACTGGGCCACTCTTGATAGCAGCCCCCAGTCGCCTGCTGCTTAATTTCTGAACAAAGAATCAGGTGCTGACATCCTTTTCATACCAGACTGACTCCTTGTTTTGCTCCCAAACACACATCTTCCATACCAGGTCAATGGAAATAGCTTCTTTATGTGCTCGCCCTGCTGTGCAGATACTGACTGAGTTACTACACAATACCATTGACAGAGGACGCTAGGATAAGCAACCTCCTTCCCCTCCTCTCGCACCCTTGCTCGTCTGGTTACTTCTTGTCTCAGAAAGCATCAGGTGGCGGCAACTGTTTGGTATTGATTTTTGAGAAAATCCTATCAAACACATGCTCTCTCTCTCTCTCTGTCTGTCTCTCTCTCTCTCTAACGTTAACCCCTGTTTTGCTTTGAAGAAAGTAGTGGATACCTGGTAAATACCCAGCCCTCCCCAAAATGCTGGACTGTGGATGTCTCGGAAATAGTCCTTTTGCACTATCCCCATTCAATCAAACTGACTGACTAATTAATTAAGCTGTTACCATGCGTGTGGAACAGTTTTTACTTGCCTTCTATTGGTGGGTACCAGGACTGGAATATTTGGCAGGAAATTCCAGGATTCGATCCCCCAACTGTCAGATTTCCAAGACCTACTCTTCCCCCTTCCAGATTGGTGACTACTGGCGCAGATAGGTCGTTTGGTAGGAAGTCCATGCGTTGGAGCTAACTGAAAATTTCAGATTTCAGCCCAATTGCACTAAGTCCTAAACAATTTGCAGGAGATGGGGCAGGTGTTTGACTGGAGTGTGCTTGCAATACCAATATCGTAAACAATAAATTATTCGATCAGGACTTTGACGTTGCTAATGGTTTTTAAAGCATTATATAAATCCTAAGTTGGTTCTCTGCTACACCATGATGAAGAATGAGGAAGAGCAAGGATCTACCAAGTGATAGGGTAGTAACAACACTGAATATCACTCCTACCTTTCTGTATTGAGAAGCAACGAACACCACACACTTAAACCACATTCCATCCTGTGGTAGTTGTAGTTACAGTTAGTTGTCAGAGATCACTGAAACACTCGTACATCCCGCACTTTTGTGTCCCGATGTTCACATGCAGCACACCAGGCCAGAGTCACACAGTGCTAGTTGCCACTGTAGACGCATGTCTCAGCGATCGTGCCATTTCTCAAGCGCTGAAGCTGTGGAGCGTGTCCAGAATGACCAGAGTGGTAAGAATGGAGTTCGGATGTTATCAATACTTCCAGCACTAAATAGTTGTTAGTGATCGATACCGAATCTTCTTAAGTAACCACTTGAAAATCGGAGAATATTCGCAACACACGTGATCACTAAGGTTGTCCAACACATAGTAAGTAAGCATTAGTTCGCAATTCACCTGCCCAGAGGGCGACACCGTGTGGTCAATTGCATCTGCCAGCCTCGGTGGCCGAGCGGTTCTAGGCGCTTCAGTCCGGAACCGCGCGACTGCTACGGTCGCAGGTTCGAATCCTGCCTCGGGCATGTATGTGTGTGATGTCCTTAATTTAGTTAGGTTTAAGTAGTTCTAAGTTCTAGGGGACCGATGACCTCAGCTGTTAAGTCCCATAGTGCTCAGAGCCATTTGGACCATTTTCAACTGCATCTCTGTTCCCTGCCTGACCAGTCTGGATGGCTCAGTAGTGGCTCGCATCTTAAGTCACAAATGTAAATTCGTTCCGATCACTAGCTACCTGTACAATGCACCTCGCACGCAAAGTAGTGTCGTTCTCGGAAACTAGCCACATATTTACCAACTGAATTATAATTAAATATTACGATAGCAGCCCCAATCGGGTGACATTTGATAAAGAGCAAGGTATCAAAAATACCTCCTACTGACGACTATGGCTTTGGAAATATCAGTTTCCGATGTAAATCTGTATCCTGTTTATGACTGGACAAATCTCTCATACCTTTTACGTCTATTGACACACTGAAATTTCAGTTTTCCATGTCAAATATATACCTCCCTTATAACCGGACATAGTCAGACCCCTGTCATTTTCTTTATGAACACTGACCACAGTAACGTTACGTTCCAACAGCATAACATGCCCGATTATCATTTATATGTGCGTACAGCGGCCGAAAAATTTACGTTGCATCCATACTCTCACCAGCAGGGTATCGCTTCGCACTGCTCAGTAGGAAAATCGTCCCGCCACATCGCTGTTATCACATATTTGTTGAGAAATAGAGTATAATAGCAATTAAAATATCCTCAGGTCTTTTACTTATGTTACATACGTTTTTGCACAATAGCTGGCACTTGACAGAGCAGAAAGAACTGATACGCCAGCTAAGTGATATATATCCCTGCTAATTCTCTTGAAGTACCATCACATTCCGATAGCACTGTTTCGCAGTTAGAAGGCTGTCTAGTCCTCCATCTGTCACTAATTAGGCAGAGAACCAACACATCGAGAAAAATAGCAAACAAAATTACAGACCGCAATTCACATCCTTGCAGAGTACACGTGAACTGCACAAAGAAATTCTCTCTCTCCCTTTGCTCGTTATTTTTGTGATATCCAACAGAGTAAAACCACAAACTATAAAAATTTCACTAACGTCACCTGGTAGTGAATTCAATAAGATTTTACCACATCTCTCTTCTGATAGATCAGAAACAAGTACCGTGTGCATGCTGACATCGACCATATACACTATGTGATCAAAATTATCCGGCCACCTGGCTTAAAATGACTTACAAGTTCGTGGCGCCCTCCATCGGTAATTCTGGAATTCAATATGGTGTTGGTCCACCCTTAGCCTTGATGAAAGCTTCCACTCTCACAAGCATACGTTCAATCAGGTGCTGGAAGGTTTCTTGCGAAATGGCAGCCCATTCTTCACGAAGTGCTGCACTGAGGAGCGGTATCGATGTCTGTCGGTGAGGCCTGGCATGAAGTCGGCCTTCCAAAACATCCCAAAGGTGTTCTACAGGATTCAGGTCAGGGCTCTGTGCAGGCCAGTCAATTACAGGGATGTTATTGTCGCGTAACCACTCCGCCACTGGACGTGCATTATGAACAGGTGCTCGATCGTGTTGAAAGACGCAGTCGTCATCCCCGAATTGTTCTTCAACAGTGGGAAGCAAGAAGGTGCTTAAAACATCAATATAGGCCTGTGCTGTGGTAGTGCCATGCGAAACAGCAAGGGATGCAAGACCCCTCCATGAAAAACATGACAGCACCATATTACCACCGCCTCCGAATTTTACTGTTGGCACTACAGATGCTGGCAGATGACGTTCACCGGGTATTCGCCATACCCACACCCTGCCATCGGATCGCCACATTGTGTACCGTCACTCCACACAACGTTTTTCCACTGTTCAGTCGTCCACTTTTTACGCTCCTTACACTGAGCGAGGCGAGGTTTGGCATTTATCGGCGTGATGTGTATCTTTTAGTAGCCGCTCGACCATACAATCCAAGTTCTCTCACCTTGTCATAGTACTTGCAGTGGAACCTGATGCGATGTGGAATTTCTGTTTGATGGTCTGGGTAGATGTCTGCCCATTACACATTGCGACCGTCTTCAAGTGTCGGCGGTCTCTGTCAGTCAACAGACGAGGTCGGCCTATACGCTTTTGTGCTGTACATGTCCCTTCAAGTTTCCACTTCAGTTTCACGTCGGAAACAGTCGACCTAGGGATGTTTAGGAGTGTGGAAATCTCAAGTACAGACGTATGACATCCAATCACCTGACCACGTTCAAAGTCCGTGAGTTCTGCGGAGCGCCCCATTCTGCTCTCCCACGATGTCTAATGACTACTGAGGCCGCTGATATGGAGTACCTGGCAGTAGATGGCAGCACAATGCACCTCTTATCAAAAACGTATGTTTTGGGGGGTGTCCGAATACTTTTGATCGCATAGTGTATGTTGATCCCATTAAATATAAACATATTGGTCTGTGTCAGGTAATAAACTGACAGTAATACATTTCGATCTATTGACTCTCACAGAAAGCAGAACATACCATGGTGTAAATGAAGCTGCTCCCACAACATACAGAAGAGTTGAAATAAAAGAGGCATTATTGAAAAACGGTGGAAGACAGCTCAATATGTGGAAACTGGAAGAGTTTGCTGCATTGTGGAGCGTTTCCAAACAGGTTCCCGAAGGTGGTGACCTCTACGTTAAATCCCATTCCACAATAATAGGGTAACAGATGTCTCAGTGCTCTGTTTTTGTATAGACTCATAACATTGATTCCTTTTATTGGTGGTGCATATTGCACTCTAATATGTGATCGCAGTTTTGGTGGCCTAGGTGGCAGTCATCATGACCTCCAAATGTTTGGACAATGTGCACGGCCTTTTTATGACTTACAATGCATAACCACATGTGGAACAAGGGGCTAATCTGAAATATTGAAACCTATAGAGCACGTATAGTATGCACCATAAGTTGTCAATTGCACCGATGGAGGAATAGAACCATTTTCATGCATTCAGGTGAGCATGAAAATACCTTCATCCCTTCACATTTTTGTCGTATTTTCATCAGTCACATATTTTCCGTCAATTTCGTAATTTTACCAGGTTTTCCGTAATTTCGACGAATTTTGTTCAGTTACTCGAGGTCCAAAGTGTCACTCTCGACGAGTTGTCACGTGAACAGAATGTCTTATCAGGTCGATCTCGTGATGCTATCAGCATGGTTTCTGTATCATTGCTAAACCACTCCCTCCATTACTTTGCGAGGGTCATATACATGCGGACATATCGTGAAGCGTGTTACACTTCCTACATCACAACCACAAATACTGTTTCTTAGTGTAGGAAGTAGCCATCAGCAGAGAGCAGGTGCCAAAACTCCATTCCTTAGACGAAACACTATATAAATTCGGTAAGATTTTATCACGATTTGCCATATCCCCCTTTGTGGATGCGAGACACAAAGAATTCTCACATTCGCAGGATAAAGTCGAAGATTCAAAGATCCAGCACTGTGCCCTCTATTTCGAAATGAACTACCATTTCGTTGAACCTAGTGGCTAAAGAACCTGAGCTGAACTCTATGGGGCATCTCCTTATGCATCTCGTAGCTCTTGCTCTGTATTTAACCAAACCTCCCTTCAACATTGTCTTCGATTTAATTTGGAACTGATCAGAAGTAGGAGTGTACTATACCCAGTATGTTCGACATCTCGTGAAGGAACAGAATGAGCTGAGTTCCACGTAATTAATACACTTCGATATTTGTACTTTCGCAAAGAGAACAACATGTGTTCCAAACCTGTGCTAACAGATGCTAGTGGTATAGACCGGTATTCTCATTCCAGTACTGTTACTGCCATCCTACGAAGACTGTTCCAGTCTTACTCATGACACCCATCCAGTTAACACATCCTCTAAAGACGCTTGCACTAAGGAGTTTAGCATTCCTTACTGGTGTATAGTAGATATGAGCCTGATACATTTGAGAGTATTGTGGTGATATAACAGACGATTAAAAAGATGAAGACACAGTTCCTTGGACTGTTCAGATATGTCACTAAACCCACCCAAAGATGTAAAAAACCATGCATGAGCAGCGGCTATTAGACGGAGGGGGTACGTTAGCCGATCAGTTCCAGTCATTCCACCAGGAAGGAGGTACACGCCTCGTGTTTTCTGTAGTTCAACAGTGCCTAGACGGTCAATACCGCGGTTAGATCACGTTCACATTGTTATATTATGCCAGGAAGAGCTCTCAAGAAGGGAAGTGTCCAGGCATCTTGGAGTGAACCAAAGCGATGTTGTTCGGACTTGGAGCAGATACAGAGAGACGGGAACTGTCGATGACATGCCTCGCTGAGGCCGCCCAAGGGCTACTACTGTAGTGGATGACCGCTACCTACGGATTATGGCTCGGAGGAACCCTGACAGCAACTCCACCAGGTTGAATAATGCTTTTCGTGCAGCCACAGCACGTCGTGTTACGACTCAAACTATGCGTAATAGGCTGCATGACGCGCAACTTAACTCCCGAAGTCCATGGCGAGGTCCATCTTTGCAATCACGACACCATGCAGCGCGGTACAGACGGACCCAGCAACATGCCGAATAGACCGCTCAGGATTGGCATCACGTTCTCTTCACAGATGCGTGTCGTTTATGACTTCAACCAGACAATCGTCGGAGACGTGTTTGGAGGCAACGCGGTCAGGATGAACGCCTTAGACACACTGTCCAGCGAGTGCAGCAAGGTGGAGGTTCCACGCTGTTTTCGGGTGGTTTTATGTGGGACCGACGTACGCCGCTGGTGGTCATGGAAGGTGCCATAACGGCTGTGCGATACGTGAATGCCATCCTCCGACAGATAGTGCAATCATATCGGCAGCATATTGACGAGGCATTCGTCTTTATGGGTGACAATTCGCGCCCCCATCGTGCACCTCTTGTGAATGACTTCCTTCAGGGTAACGACATCGCTCGACTAGAGTGGCCAGCATGTTCTCCAGACATGAACCCTAACTAACATGTCCAGGATAGATTGAAAAGGGCTGTTTATGGCCGACGTGTCCCACCAACCACTCTGAGGGATCTACGCCGAATCGCCGTTGAAGAGTGGGACAATCTGGACCAACAATGCCTCGGTGAACTTGTGGATGGTATTCCTCGGCGAATACTCGCATGCATCATCAATGCAAGAGGACGTGAAATTGGGTATTAGAGATACCAGTGTGTACAACAATCTGGACCACCACCTCTGATGGTCTCGTTGTATGGTGGTACAATATGCAATGTGTGTGAGACGCCCGCTAAACCAGCTAGGCAGAACAGGTAATTAGGATTATAGAAAGGGTCAAATAATGTTGGGGTCAGTTTCACCTTCTAATTGTAATTTACTGTAATGTAAAAACACATTTACAACCAAAGCGGCACAGAGCCGAACCTTTACCAAATGCAACTCTTTCACGGCTGAAGGCCTGCAAACAAGAAATCTTAAAAAAAAAAAACAAGATGAAAAATGCAATAAAAATAACAAATAAAATAATTAAAAAACATATACCACAGCTAGGTGGAAAGCCCCAACGCAAGGTAGATAGAATAAACATAGGCAAGATGCAATACAAATGACTAAAGGCCACAATTAAATTTCTAAATTTTAAAATATATTACCATAATCTTTTAAAGGCAGAAGGCCGCAATGTTTAAGCTTGAAAGATAATTTTAAGAATAAAGCTGCAAGGCTGAAAGCCCAGAATTAACTTCCCAAATTTTTTTAAAAATGTAAACATAAGCCTTAAATTTTAAATAGCTGAAAACAGATAATTAAACAACGGTAGGAAAGACAATAAAGACAACGGCACTTAGAAGCCTCCAGGGAGGTCGGTCTGTCCTCGTTCACTTAGGTGAGACAGGCCGTGAGCCGAACTACACTTGATCCGACGGAACCCAACCTGGGGACAGCCACGGACCGACCGACACAATGACTTTCTTGCCATCAGTCAGTACATGAGAACTCAAACACAAAAGGTTACGAACGTGATAATCCACAATGATGTATGTATTAGCTGTCAAAATTACAGACCATGTTGGACAGCGAGAACAGGTGAGGAAAGGACGCTGCCTGAAATTACGTTAGTGGCCTGGGCAGGTAATCGGAACACTAACGGCCACAAGGCAGAAAATTCCGCTGGTACACTTGAATTTGAAATGCAGTGATATAGTTAACTTGACCCAAAAGAACACTGCTTGAATTTACGTCAGTGGTCAGGGCAGGTAACCAGAACACTAACGGCCACAAGGCAGAAAATCCCGCTGATGCACTCGAATTGTAGTCAACCAATACAGTTAATTGCACCGCATGGCGGCTAAATTTCAGCAATAGAAACGCTCGGTGTTGCTCACAGGAAAACCTCCCCAACAGCAAACCACCGAAACGAACCACCACAAAATGAATGGACGTGGCTTGGGTAGTTGAAACCACTATTCAACTTTGACGTCCTGGGTCGGTGAACCACGAAGCTCGTAGTGATCGGACAGCTCCACCCTCGCTCCGACAATGAGCAGGCGCCGCCACCGGACCCAGCCGACTGCATCGCACGGAGATATCCTTCCTAGCCCGCGCCAACCGACCGACTGCCCGCTGGTCCGTCCGCGACCGCTGCTCCGTCGCGACTGCACTGCTGGTGCGTCTCCCACTCATTTCCAGACACACGACGGCGGAAATACTGGCTCGGACCCAACCATGCAGAGGAAACACGCCCACTGGCTAAGCGACATCCCTTCACCAGGAAAGGACCGGCCCAATTTCCATAAGATGGTAATTGAAGGGCCCTAGAAGAGCTCAGAGAACCAGTTACACGTCGCCCGATGAGACGACTGACCTCACAGGCCCAGTATGCCGACAACATTTAAAATAGCTTGTCAAAGTAAATCATGTTAACTACACATACAACCTGACAAACACTTGCACAAAGACCCGAACGATGCTCAACAATAAAATCGGGAGTCAATGCACGCACACACAGCCGACTCAAGACCGTGGCCCGGCTCAAGTGATGCGTGGCGGCAATAGTCGGGCGAGCCATGTCAACGCAGACCTCACAGCTCCAACCCGACTGCACTGGTGACGCATTGCAACTCCCGGACTGGCAGGACCGGACTGCGCTCCCGACGCGTTCCAACTGACTGGCAGATCCGAACTCGCAACCCGAACTCGCTTACCACAGACAACGACCGGGAAGTAATAGCAGTCGAGCAAAGATACTACGAGAGGGATATATCGATACGCGCTGCTAACGCCGCTCACGGTCAGGCAAAGCAGCTACTCAGTGACAGTAGTAATTTAAATTAACGTAATAAGGTGGAAGTACGTTAAAAACAAGGTGTAAACTACATGATGGCGGGAACACGAGCCACTCACGGCTCAGTGTGGTTTTCATGAGCAATAAAAAGGGCGGAAATGATGTTTGTGTTGATCTCTATTCCAATTTTCTGTGCAGGTTCCGAAACTCTCGGAACCAAGGTGATGCAAAACTTTTTTGACGTGTGTTTATAGCTTTCCAGAAGTATATAGCACGTACTGTTCACATCCGATTACGGTTTAGAAATTATACTACTCTCTCATCAGTCCTATAAAAAGATCGTCAGCAATGGAAAATGCATGAAACAACGACATCTCATGAGAAAACAGACAAACGCATAGCAGCTGTGTTTGACATCTGAAATTACACGCCATGATCCTCTAGCTCTGTGAACAGAAAACAGTCTCTTCCACGCTCGAATCTGTCAAGCAAATGCATACACAGGGGTTGCAGTACCTCACAATCTCCTGTCACTAATTTATAATCACTCTAGTTACGGAACTGAAGACTTAATTTATATCCATGATGTGGTAGAGGAATGGAGTACTTCGCACACATCTTCGCTCGTCTAGAGGAGGTTGCAAAATAGGTTTTCCATCGATTTGGTGAACATGATTCATCACACATACATTGGACGTCCTCTGCTGACTGTGGTGTGGAGAGGTTTGCTGTTAACGATCACATGAAGATAGCGGTCTAAGTCACAACCAGAACATGCAATTGTACATGAGGCGAACGCAGGATACACCACACATCTAATATACCTCGAGAGAAAAACGGAAAAAATGGTTAAATTTGTGATAAATGATGTGCCGCAACATCTTTCTATGGAATGAATCATCGGTCTACCATTAAATCATATCTCCTTACAACCCCTCTCAACCGATTACTCCATCTACTTTCTATCATCTTTTAACGAAGATCTATGTTACTCGTAATTTAGAGGCAGTGGGTTCTCTTTTCCTGGAAAGCATCAAAGACAGAAGTCAGCGTGTATGTATACCTGTTAATTCAACAGACATACAGCACAATATTGTTAAAAACCATGCAGCAACTGTTGTGTAAGCTATTTGTTAGCTGACACCAAAGGGTTGTGATTGGTAGAGAGTACAGAGAAACGCATTGTAAGTACTATTTGTTAGATTTTAAAAACCAAACAGTCTTGCACAGAATCAAACATGGAATCCATTCTCCAGTTGCATATTGCAGCCTTTGGCCGTACCTTTTTGTAACACCCTGTATAATATATACCAATATTATGTATATCAATATAATATATACCAATATACACCAATATTATTCTATGTTAAACAGTCTACTCCACCTATCTTATCAGTGTCCATGAAAAATGACTGTTTCCCTGATTCCCAAGGCTTCCATGATAACTTTTTTACGTTTTCCCTCGTACTGTCACATACTCGTTCGTTCTCATGTACAAGAATTTTCCTGCAGCAAGCAGACATGTAAGCACTTCCTCATTGTCCCTCAATTTCCACGCATTCTGGCGTATTTTCCATCAATTTATGCGTATTTTCCGTCAAGTTTAGTAATTTTATCGATTGTATATCACTTCTGGTGCGACTGCATTGTTTTTCCCTGTGTGCCTGTACTGGTTTCACCTGGGAGCCCTCGTGGTACAGTGTAGGTTCTATCTTCGCGCGAATAGGAGGGAGTGGTATTCTTTTTGTTACTATCCTATCATGTGGCAGAGTGTTCCTCCTCCTCATTCTTCGACCTGGTGTAGTTGAGAGAACCAACCTAGGAGTTATATAACGCTTTAAAAGCCAATAGCAACGTCAAAGTCTGACTGATTAATTTCTAGTTTTCGATATTGATATTGCAAGCACACTCCAGTCAAACACCTGCCCTATCTACTACAAATTGTTTAAGAGCATACTGCAATTGAGCTGAAATTTGAAATTTTCAGTTACCTCCAACGTAATGGGCATCCTGCCAAACGACCTACCCGTGCCAGTATTCAGCAACAAGATGGAAGGATGAGTGCTAAAAGGAACTCGTTAAACTTCGGTCACATGATGAATCAGTCTAATCTAAAAGCCGTAAATTCAACTAAATACCTAGGTATTACTATAACGAACGACTTAAGTTGGAAGGAACACATAGAAAATGTTGTGGGGAAGGCTAACCAAAGACTGCGTTTTGTTGGCAGGACACTTATTAAATGTAATAGATCTGCTAAGGAGAATGCCTACACTACGCTTGTCCGTCCTCTTTTAGAATACTGCTGCGCGATGTGGGATCATTACCAGATAGGACAGACGGAGTACACCGAAAAAGTTCAAACAAAGGCAACACGTTTTGTAATATGGGGAAATATGGGAGAGAGTGTCACAGGAATGTTACAGGATTTGGGCTGGACATCATTAAAAGAAAGGCATTTTTCATTGCGACAGAATCTTCTCACGAAATTCCAAATCCCAACTTTCTCCTCCGAACGCGAAAATATTTTGTTGACAACGACCTACATAGGGAGGAACGATCGCCAAGATAAAATAAGGGAAATCAGAGCTCGTACGGAAAGATACACCTGTTCATTCTTTACGCGCGCTATGCGAGATTGGAATAAAAGAGAATTGTGAAGGTGGTTCGATGAACCCTCTGTCAGGCACTTAAATGTGATATGCAGAGTATCCATGTAGATGTAGATGTAGATCTGGAAGGGATAAGAGTAGGTCTTGGAAATCGGGCAGTTGGGGGTACGAATCCTGGGGTTAGTGTGGTTTCTGGTAGCATGTGACAGACACTCGCTGGGCAGGAAGTGGTCACTTGAGAGAGAGAGAGAAAGAGAGAGAGATCATGTCTTTCGACAGGAATTTCTCAAGTATTAGTATCAGAGAGTTGTCGCTGTCTGATGCTTTGTACAACAAGAAGTGACCAAAGGGATAAGGGGGAGGGGAAGAGAGCATTGGAGTTGGGGGAAGGGGGGGGGCGGGAGATTGCTTGTCCCAGCATCCTCTATCGATGGGACTGTGAACTAACTCAGCATGTACACTGCAGGGTGAGCACATAGAGCAGCTGCTTCCACTGACCTAGTATGGAAGATGTTTTTGAGAGCAAAACAACAAGTGAGTCTGGTATGAAAGGGAGGCCACCTGGGACCCTCCTGACGGCGGCCCGGCACTCCCGCAGTCACTGCCCGCTGTTGAATGCGTGTGTGACTGCGACCCCTTCATCACCTGGTAAACTGCGGATGGTGAATGGGAAGAAGCAAGTTTGTGCAATCAGAATGTTGTTTCTTCGCCAGATATGTTTAGTGCGAGCTGTAACAGTGTAATTACGTGTGGTGAGTTCGTTGACATCGATTTTTTGACCGTATTCCTAGCATGAATGGATAAAAGCAGCCCATTTAGTTACTTATTTTCGATGTATTTTACAAGACCTGCATATTAAAGAACAACAGAAAATGATGAGTTTTTTCCAGCAAATGAAAGACAGATCCAAACCATGCAAACTGAATTTTATAGGTAAATGATATATTATTATGCCCTCTGCAATGTCGGTAATTGAATTTCCTGTCATTGGATCCTCCCAGTCCACTGGCTCAGCGATTGTTTACCGCCAATGGGGAGAGGCAGGGAGGAGCCAATGGGTGGGACGTACTCTGGTGGTGGCATTGTACACTATCTCAGTCGATCCTAGCATGTCAAGGTGAGCACACATGTGAAAATTTCCCAAGACCACACCTCCAATCTGTGGCAGTGTAATTATGTAATTAAGACATGTAGGTGCTGGACATGGTAATACTTGCACCTTCCACAACAACAACTGTGCACAGACTGAGCGATATTACCGCCAATTTTTTCCTGAGTATGGAGGGGAGAAGTGGGGGAGGGGAGGCAAGTGCTGAGGGATTTCCCACGAGGGGTAGGGAGTAATTAATGGGTCAATTTAATTACTTAGTCAATTAATTTTATATTAAACGTGTGCTTGTATCTATGAGGGGGGAGGGTGGTTGGGGATTTCCCAGAGCAGTGGAGAATGAGGAGGTGGAGTTGGAGGTGTGAGGGGTTTCTCAGAATGATGGTTTATCCCCAGCGTTCATAAATTAACTCTCAGGGAGTCATAAACCGCTTAGCACAACAATAGGTTAAGGTCATAAATCAATCAGCTGTCACAATTTAATTAATTTGCATATAAATGCGATATCAAAAGTGCGTCACAATCGGCTTTGCCCACTAGTAATGGCCCTTGTATATCCAGTCGCACGTGGGACCCCACCTCCACGCTGCGAGGGTAGGACAGGTTAGTGTTTCATAACTTCTCATTGGAAACGCCATTCGCAACGTTGTATTCCTTCGACATATCGGCTCAAGGCTGACGTTACTCTACTTTCCCAACTACAGTAAGTGTTCAAACGTAGTACCGCCAACTTCAATTAGTGATCCACTTTTCACATTACCGTACACAGGAGAGAAGTATATCTGCGAGAATGTCAGCACGGATGTTTCTGATGCTGTAGATACTGTCTTCACGATCTGTTGGCACTTGCTGGTACACTTCATCTTTCAAATATCCCCACACAAAGAAATTAAACGACGTCAAGTCAGGTGACCTAGCGGGCCAACTAATAGGGGAACTTCTGCCGATCCACCGATCAGTGTAAACACAGTCTAATACCTCCAGTGCTTCAATTGCGTAATGCGTTACGCAACCGTCATGCTGAAACCACATACGTTGTCGAACGTCCAGAGCAACATCCTGTAGTAGTACTGGCAGTTCCTGTTCAAAAAACTCACGATATTTCCGTCCATTCAAGGTAGAATGGGTTTGTTCCCCATGATGCCATACCATACATTTGATACACGGCTTGCCGTGCCTCGTTGGCTAGAGATCGGAAGGATTAGAGCAAAGGCGTATTGAACATCGTTCGTGGTACCAAGTATTGAAATAAATTTATTGAACATACAACAATCAACGTAGTTAAAATACTAAGCTTTTCCGAACAATGGTTAGAAGCATTGACACAATACGGATCTCAAATATAGAACGATGAAAGTGTGTTTCACACCAAATCACAAAACCAATGCTTTGATTTAAAACATTTACTAAAGGAAAATTATCCGAAAGGTTACACCTGCGTTAACAAGTGTTCTTGACATTTGCTTAAGGAAAATCACGGAAAACGTTACTGGTCAAAACAAGTCATTCAACTTAGCAAAGCACATAGCAAGAACATGAAAAATATGGGTATAAGTAAACTTTGCTTGCGAAATTTGGGTATTTGTGGTGAAGTCTTACGGGACAAAACTGTTGAGGTCATCGGTACCTAAGCCTACACACTACTGAATCTAACTTAAACTAACTTATGCTATGGACAACACACATACCCATGACCGAGGGAGGACTCGAACCTCCGACGTGGGGAGCCGCGCGGACCGTAACAATGCCCCCGTAGACCACGCGGCATCCTTTGTTTGTGGGTAGTCCACTCAATAGCTAATAACGCTCCCCGTCATCGCCCAGACTTTCGGGACATCTTACAAACAGCCACCTCCACTATCCAGACTCCGACTCTCTAAAACATAAATACCACAGATTACATACATGAACATTTATAGCCATTGCGGGACATGTCCCGAGGGCCAATTAGCTTTAAGTGACAACAAGCAATGAAAGCCCACAGGTCGGCATGGTTTATTAAGCTCCAGTCCGGAACAAACAATTATTTCCGACCTAATTAAATGTGTCGAAGATATTTACGACAAGACATCCACACTAAACATTGCGGGATCCCGCAATGACAGAATTAACATAACACTCGCACATGATAAAGACAAAACAGAGTAATAACTGTTTCAAAATGCAAAAACCCATTAAGCAGAGGCCATCTTAAAGATCGGCACCACATGTGCTATAAAGGTGAGATCACGGCGTTAATAATTAACTTAAGCCTGGGGAAGGAGCAGTTCGTTTCACCATTTTAACAGCCGAGAATTGCACTACAGGCCACAAACTGTTATTAATTCTTGTCAAAGTTTACAGTCTTAATTGGTTACACAAGCGCTGGCCAGCCAACAAGTCGGCAAAAGAAAAGTTCACCCAAAGGCTTAAAGCGTTTATTAATTTCTTTGTACAAATCCGCAGAAGGTGGCGTGCATAACAACCAAACAGTTAAAAAACTTGGGCTCTGGCAAGAGCAAACACAGATCGAGAAGCCATACGCAGTTCTCAATTAAGAACAAACCATGTTTACGGAATCGTTACCAAAATATAATTGTCAGCAAGATCTCACAAAACTTAAGGTTCACAGAAATACCTTCTGAGATCAAACAGTCGTCCAAAATACACGATCCCTGTATCAACAGTTCCTCTTTATAAAAAAAGGAAGCTCTAACACTCTACAAATATGTACTTCACTAGCACTTCAAGTTTGGAAAGCTGATCAGTGATTGCAGTTCGACTGTTAATGCTGTTACTATCAAACTCTAGATAACACGAGTCGGCCGAGATGGCCGAGCGGTTCTAGGCGTTTCAGTCTGGAACCGCGCAACCGCTACGGTCGCAGGTTCGAATCCTTCCTCGGGCATGGATGTGTGTGATGTCCTTACGTTAGTTAGGTTTAAGCAGTTCTAAACTCTAAGGGACTGATGACCTCAGATGTTAAGTCCCATAATGCTTACAGCCATTGGAACCATTTTCTAGGTAACACGTAATCAACTGTTTGAAAATTAAACGGAAGATAAGCCGTAATGATGGTACCACAAACAACCACTTTCGAAGCAATACACACACGCTCACAATGATACCGTGTCATATTGCTTAACGCCGAATATGAACATTCATTTACAAGCAAGAAGGTTCTCGAATTTACTGACCCGGCTAAAGCAGAAAGTTGACGGCTCAGACGAAGAAGCTTGCAGAGGCCAAACATGCTCCCATTTGCTCTGGAATAAACTGCTTTCTAAAACGATGTGCGACGGAAGAATGCCGCAGACTAACGGCGGAAGTCTTCATGATGACCGGACGGTCCCAACTCAGTCCGTTTATGTTGCCTTCCTTAACCGCCAATGAAGCACGCCACGCGTACTCGGGCCAACACCAGGCAACGAACCCACATATGTGTAGAAGAGGCCCACAGAGCCACAGCACTGACCGACTCGACCATTACAGTCACCGTTAAAGCCGCTTCTTCTCTCTCCGCGCATCACGCCGCTCACATCCCCAGTCGCTCTCACTCTCTCCACTCACTCCTGTCACGCCTCGCGCACTCTTCTCTGGCTAATTTGTCATAACTAGTGGGGACTCTCTACACTCCCGCAATGGATGCTATGCCGGTTAACGCAACCACGATTTGTGAATGTAAATGCTTCGGAAAATAGTATCTCGACAAAGAACGTGGGGGTCGTTTTCATTAGTTGACGTCTTCATTCACAAAACACTACCCGGTTGTGAAAATCGGCGCCATAAAGTTCTTAATGCAGTGACATGTGGCATGGATGGTACTTATGATGATGCGCTATTGTTACAATACTACCTACAGACGTACCGAAATCGCGGTGTTACTGCCGAACGCTTGTCCGTGGGTTGTGGTGCATTGCTGCTAGTACAGGTATTCCATAAGCTTCTCCTGTAACACGTCTGCTTTATTTCCTTTTGCCGGTCCGTACGCTGCTATCAGACATAAAGGCGTTGACAACTTTGGAAAAGAACGAACGAGAGAGACTTTCCATGGAAAACGCTCGGCATACAAGGCAGTCTCAACATTTCTCCTACATTCTCCGTAAATAAGGATCATTTCAGTTTTTTTCTGTGTTTGCAATATTCATCCTCCATTTGCACGTCTGTTTTCCAAATAATAGGTAAGTGTGCAGGCAATAAACACTGCGCAATTATTATTTATTTAGTGGTGCTATCTGTTCTACGTTGCAGGATACGTGAGCTCCGGTCGCAGTACGTCGTACTTCGCTACACGGCCATAGAGGCGCGTGGAGTAGTCGCCTGTTCGATATGTCGGAGGAATACAGCATTGAGAATGGGATTCCCAATTAGAAGTTATGAAATCCTACCCTCGAAGCATGGAGGTGGGATCGCATTAGCCATTGAATATTCAAGGGCCATCGAGTGCCATGTCGTGTATTACGGTTGTATACCCATTTTTATTCCTCCGATTACAGCGCCATATTTGGCGAAACGAAGGAAAAGCTTAGGCAAAACGTATGTACATTTTTCCAAAGCATCGTAATCAGCAATAAAAAGACGGAGATTTACATTGAACATTTCACAATTGCCCCCCGCGACGCACGCACGGTGTGATGTAGCTGGATGTCCCTCTCCGAGACAAACAAATTGGAATTACAACTTTTTTTGTTTGATCTGATGTCTAGTTTTCGAGATATTTCATTGTCTTCATATATATACATATGACGGGTTTTCAAGAGATCCGCAATTTCCTGGTGCTTAGGAAGAGCATATATATATAGGGTGGTCCATTGATAGTGACCGAGCCAAATATCTCACGAAATAATCATCAAACGAAAAAACTTGAAGGGGGAAACCAGATGGCGCTATGGTTGGCCCTCTAGAATGGCGCTGCCATAGGTCAAACGGATATCAACTTTGTTTTTTTAAAAATAGGAATCGCCATTTTTATTACATATTCGTGTAGTACGTAAAGAAATATGAATGTTTTAGTTGGACCCCTCTTTTCGCTTTGTGATAGATGGCGCTGTGTAAGTAGGCTGTTTATGTTTTCTCTATGTAAGTAGGCTGTTTATGTTTTCTTATTGGCAACGTTACGTAGCGCTCAATATGAAAATCACTGGCTGTGCTGTGTGCAGTCTGTGGCTAGTTTGCATTGTTGTCTGCCATTGTAGTGTTGGGCAGCGGCAGCTGGCTGTGAACAGCGCGTAGCGTTGCGCAGTTGGAGGTGAGCCGCCAGCAGTGGTGGATGTGGGGAGAGAGATGGCGGAGATTTGTAATTTGTCATGAACTGATATATATTATGACTTGTGATGATATTAAGGTAAATACATTGTTTGTTCTCTATTAATATCTTTCATTTGCTAACTATCCCTATCAGTAGTTAGTGCCTTTAGTAGTTTGAATCTTTTATTTAGCTGGCAGTAGTGGCGCTTGCTGTATTGCAGTAGCTTGAGCAGCGAAGATTTTTGTGAGGTAAGTGATTTGTGAAAGGTATAGTTTAATGTTAGTCAGGGCCATTCTTTTGTAGGGAATTTTGAAAGTCAGATTGCGTTGCGCTAACAAAGTATTGTGTGTCAGGTTAAGCACAGTCCTATATAAATTGTTCAAAGGGGACGTTTCAGCTGTAATAGTCACAAACGTATAAGTACGTGGTATCACTTAACATTCCGCCAGCGCGGACGGTATTTGCTTCGTGATACATTACCCGTGTTAAAATGGACCGTTTAGCAACTGCGGAAAAGGTCGATATCGTGTTGATGCATGGCTATTGTGATCAAAATGCCCAACGGGCGTGTGCTACGTATGCTGCTCGGTATTCCCGACGATATCATCCAAGTGTCCGGACTGTTAGCCGTATAGTTACGTTATTTAAGGAAACAGGAAATGTTCAGCCACGTGTGAAACGTCAACCACGACCTGCAACAAATGATGATGCCCAAGTAGGTGTTCTAGCTGCTGTCGTGGCTAATCCGCACATCAGTAGCAGACAAATTGCGCGAGAATCGGGAATCTCAAAAACGTCGGTGTTGAGAATGCTACATCAACATCGATTGTACCCATACCATATTTCTATGCACCAGGAATTGCATGGCGACGACTTTGAACATCTTGTACAGTTCTGCCACTGGGCACAAGAGAAATTACGGGACGATGACAGATTTTTTGCACGCGTTCTATTTAGCGATGAAGCGTCATTCACCATCAGTGGTAACGTAAACCGACATAATATGCACTATTGGGCGACGGAAAATCCACGATGGCTGCGACAAGTGGAGCATCAGCGAACTTGGCGGGTTAATGTATGGTGCGGCATTATGGGAAGAAGGATAATTGATCCCCATTTTATCGACGGCAATCTAAATGGTGCAATGTATGCTGATTTCCTAGGTAATGTTCTACCGATGTTATTACAAGATGTTTCACTGCATGACGTAAAGGTGATGTACTTCCAACATGATGCATGTCCGGAACATAGCTCGCTTGCGGTTGAAGCGGTATTGAATAGCATATTTCATGACAGGTGGATTGGTCGTCGAAGCACCATACCATGGCCCGCACATTCACCTGATCTGACGTCCCCGGATTTCTTCCTGTGGGGAAAGTTGAAAGGTATTTGCTATCGTAATGCACCGACAACATCTGACAATATGCGTCAGCGCATTGCCAACGCATGTGCGAACATTACGGAATGCGAACTACTCGCTGTTGAGAGGAATGTCGTTACACGTATTGCCAAATGCATTGAGGTTGACGGACATCATTTTGAGCATTTATTGGACTAATGTGGTTTTCACAGGTAATCACGCTGTAACAGCTTGCGTTCTCAAAAATGATAAGTTCACAAAGGTACGTGTATCACATTGGAACAACCAAAATAAAATGTTCAAACGTACCTACGTTCTGTATTTTAATTTAAAAAACCTACCTGTTACCAACTGTTCGTCTAAAATTGTGAGCCATATGTTTATGACTATTACAGCGCCATATATCACAAAGCGAATGATGTGGTCCAACTAAAACATTCATATTTCTTTACGTACTACACGAATATGTAATAAAAATGGGGGTTTCTATTTTTAAAAACGCAGATGATTTCTGTTTGACCTATGGCAGCGCCATCTAGCGGGCCAACCATAGCGCCAGCTGGTTTCCCTCTTCAAGCTAGACAAGTTTCGTTCTTTTTAATTTTTTCGTTTGACGCTTATTTCGTGGGATATTTGGTCCGGTCACGTTCAATGGACCACAGTGTGTATATATATATTTTATGGTGCTTACGAACGGCACATACAATATATACCGTTCCTAAGCGCCAACAAATTGCGGATGTCTTTAAAACCCGTTGTTGCTGTACGATATGTTGTAATAAAATGACGGGAAATATATTGTTGGTTAAATAATTACTGACACTTAAGTAGTGCGAAAGTATGCCGTATCAGGGCAATGGAGTATCCAGGATCCATCAAAAACGCATTGTTCCTGGTACAATTTGTTATACCTAAGTGCCAGTTATTAATGTATTTACGATTAAAGCCTTAGGTTTCAGGGTATGATAAGATTTAAAGTACGAGCGTAAACTACTAGTGGACGGTGTAGCGTAATGAATAGCGATGCTGGTTAATGCTGTATCACCGATACAGGTTCGTGTCCTATTGCGTTCCATTTTTTGTTTTGCTCTCACTAACCTTCGCGTCTTTTAAATAGGTTCTGATACTTTCATATTACTCCCATAGAGATATATTCAATGACAGTCGGTTCTATGGAAATATAAATGCTGTCTTCCTGTGGAGTAAGTTTGTTCTATTGGCTCTGTCTGCAAGAGATCTTGCGCTACTTGTAGTAAGATAGTCTGTACTTTTTTGTTTCAAATTTTGAGTTTTACATGATGTAAAGATTCTGCTACTGAATAGGAACAGTGATCAAGTAGGAAAAACTTTAGTATTTTACTAAAAAGTGAGAATCATAAAATAATTTTTATCTTACGTGGAGACCTATTGTAAATTTGCATCACGCTATTTTTAATGGAACTTTCTTGAGCCGATGTCCTTAGTTGCTGGCCATATTATTTTCATTTTTTGCGTTATACCATGTACATGAATATTGAAATTTGCATTTATGAATACTACAGGTAGAATACTATCACTAGGATATAGACGAGGGAGGAAGTGTACGTTTCAGTAGAGCTATCATACTTTGTAGTAATTTTATGTTCTTCCGTTTCGTAAACAATGTTATTTGAGAACCAGTTACAACTGACAACTGCCGCTGGAGACAGCTGCGATCGCGTGTACCACTTAAGGCACACGAATCGTATGCGCAAGTATCATCGTTCCTGAGCGTTCAGCAGCACGTCGAACCCGGCACGCATAGCGTTGACGTTCGAAAGCACGGTTCGTGTGCCCACGGCTTCATGTCTCTATCGTGACGACCCACCCCAACCTCACGCTCACTTTCAAGCCGCTAGAATTCTAGGACAGTCATCTTCACTTCAGGCAGCCTTCCCTGACGAGCCAAAACATTATGACCACCAGCAGCTTAACATAGTCCAAACTCCACAAATCACCACGGTATTAAATGTGTGTTAATTCACTTTCAAGTTCAAACCAGTAGCGACTTTGGACCCCACGGTTTCGAAAGTTCTTGGAAGTTCACGGGACCAGACTTCTACCCAAAGATCATGAAATCGCGTATATTATTTCTCA
Organism: Schistocerca piceifrons; assembly: GCF_021461385.2. Taxonomy (NCBI): domain Eukaryota; kingdom Metazoa; phylum Arthropoda; class Insecta; order Orthoptera; family Acrididae; genus Schistocerca; species Schistocerca piceifrons. The sequence continues at coordinate 137,837,544 of NC_060141.1, read as the reverse complement.
AAGGTGTTTCTTTGTCGGTGGGCAATATCTCTCGTACTACTTAATCAAAATTGATGACTGAGACGTCATTTTCAAGATTTCGTTCACCACCAATGACGAAAAATATACAAATAGTTTAATGTTATTGTTTTCGATTAGAAATCTTAATGTTGAAATGATTTTTGCAATTCAACGTAGAATATACAATCTATTGAGAATCTGTTTAATTAATAGGGGCGACGGCTTTTGCAGTTGTTTAGATTATTTGCACAAGCGTAGTCTAGCATGCGATTCCGTTCAAACAGGTCGTCGTAAGCAATTTAGAAGGCGCCATCTACCAACAACCTAATTTTATTATTATGACCAACAGCGGTTGGAGAAGTTTATTTTCTTTAAGTGAGCGTTGTGTGAAATGTAATGTTCATCACCACAGGTAAGTTACTGTAATTACGGTAATTTTATTACCACCTTATTCAATGAGCAAAATGTTTCGAAGTCATATTCAACGGCGATTCCATGCCCAAAGAATGAAGACTGTACAACAGTTAATGAATAAGTCATTTACAATTTGTTACCTGTAGAATCAAAGTTTTACCACAGTTCTGATTCTGTTCAACTTGATGACTAATGATGTTCAGTTGTATCCCGTAGAATTCTTGAACTTTTTAATTCCGTCCGGTTTAGCACTACATCAATTGCTTATAAAGAAAAAGCTACTATTATGTTAATTATAAATATTAACGTCAATCAGGAATTAACTAATTGTGTAGTATTCGTCTTAACTTTTAATCGAGCACATCACTGCTTAATTCATAGACGTCGATAATACCGTGCTCATACACGCCATTAACCTCACACCTTCTGATCGGGTCACGCCCTACCAAATGATAAAACAGTTCCCAATAAAAGTAGCTTCCGCTATGACTATTAATAAAGAACGAGGTCAGGCGCTTCAAAGGGCAGGATTGTATTTACCAAAAACTGTTTTTCGCATGGACAGTAGTTATATATGGCTTTTACACAAATTCGCACATACAGTGATATTCATGTTTGTGCTATAGATACATATAACCAAAAAGTAAATGATGATCACATTACAATTGCTAACATTGTCTTCCAAGAAGTTTTGTAAAATAAAAAAATTTAAAAAATAAAATTAAACTGACAAAGACTAGATCTGCCCTTCATATACGTTTTGCATTTAACCATATTGTATAAAATGATATCGAATGTTTTTACAGTGAGACTAACATCTGTTATCACTATTCAAACTATAATACATGTCATTAATAAATACTTGCGTTTACTTATTTCTCTATTACTATATTAGCAATCGGTGACTGATCAGGATATAGTGCGAATTATTTCGCAGGTCAACTACCTCCCATAAATCACGAGTTGGTGGTCGGTGTTAGCGGAGCTGGCACCCAAAATTGTCCAAGGACACAAAAACAAACAGCTGGGTGGACTAAATGCAATGAAAATTTACTCCATTATAAAACATAATATATATACGTCTGTCTTACGCAAGCCACTGTACGGTTTTCCGGCATTAATACTCTTTTCGGAGATGTTGCGCTTGAGGGTAGATTGTTGCTGCTTCTCTGAATACGCCCGAATTTTTAGAATTATCGTTGACGCTACAAAACACGTAAACTGAAAGTATTAAATGTTTCTTCAGTCAATTGTAACAGGGGTTCTCGGAAAACGCCCTTGATGCATGGCGCCTTTGTGGCATTGTTTCCGTCTGCCGACTGTTCAACGTTTTCCTGAGCACTTAGCCGCTCACTAAACATCCTATTAACGAAGTATGTCACTTTTCTTTCAATCTCTTCTCCCTCTTCCATGAATCGATTGCAACAAGGGCTGCAGACAGGCACCCGGTACTCAAAAAATTAAGAGGAAAGGTTTCGCATAAGTATCCTCTTTCATTAGTGATACTTTCTTAGAACAGAATCAATGTGGAATTTACGTTCTCCTCGTAAACGGACCCATTCAGATATTCCAAGAAATCTGGTGGTCGTGTCCGGGCACTGGCAGCGCTCTCAAATAACTTGTACGGATTAACTTCCTTCTTCTCATGTTGGGAGTCAGCTGCCAGTCATTGCGTCAACCACAGGTAACCCTTAAAAAGTCCCACATTTCATAACAATGCTTCAGCAAAGTGGCGGCTCTGCTTGCAACAGCTAAAAACGTGGTCTGAAAGTGGTAGTTAACTTGGATAGAACGTTCAAATGACAACAGCTCTATCACATGTTGTTCAGGAACATCGGGCTCCGCTACGGTTTTTCCAATGGATCCACATTCTAGACGACTTTCTGATAAATAAGTCATTTAAGTACCTTGAAAGGCGGCACAGTAGTTACATTGCGCTCGAGTTCGGTAAGAGCGAGGTTCAGTCTCAATTCGACAATAACCTATTTCCGTCCTCAGCCTTCTCCACTCCGATAATGAGCTCCGTTTCTAATCATCTCCTTTATGTTAATGTTTGTTTCCCACGTAAGAGATTCAGCAAGAAGGTAAATCACTGCCCTCCTTACCTTCTGACAAATAACTTATCTTTGACGTTGACATTGACATGAAGGGAAACAGGTGGTCTACAGTAATGCTCATGTAGTCCAGAGATGTCAATCATGGCTGTCATTACTTCTACAGGTCCCATGCAGGCCCATGTGAATGTCCCCCATATCACAACACTAACCTCATGCTGCATATGTAATGCAGTGTGTATTTTGGAAGAGCCAAGCACCTGCGTGACGATATATCTGATCACATTCAACCGGGCACTTTGTTTCCATTGATCTATAGTACGATACTGATGATCTCCTGACCACTGGTATTGCGATTAACGACGTTGTTGTCCGAACATGGGAACGCATAGCGTCACCTGCTGCGGAGGCCCAGGTTGAACAGTGTCGTGGTGTGATCGAAATACTTGTTCCTGCACCAGCATTGTACGCGTAAGATCTGGCACAAATCGCCGTCTTTCTTGTTTTGCAGAGCGGGGAGGACTCGTGTAATGGACGTCCGACATCTTGACGCCTACTCATGGTTTCACCGACATTTAACACTTTCTGTAAATTTCATTCTTCTATTTCTCCAGGCGTATTTTATGACGAAACAAATCTCGGGTGAACAGCCTAGTATGAGTGTGCATAGGACACAATATTTCGGCAATCGACCACGTTGCCATCATCAGGTGCGCTGATGTACTGACCGGCGGCGGGCCGGCGCCATGGCTATACAGAGTGTTACAAAAAGGTACGGTCAAACTTTCAGGAAACATTCCTCACACACAAAGAAAGAAAATATGTTATGTGGACATGTATCCGGAAACGCTTACTTTCCATGTTAGAGCTCATTTTATTACTTCTCTTTAAATCACATTAATCATGGAATGGAAACACACAGCAACAGAACGTGCCAGCATGACTTCAAACACTTTGTTACAGGAAATGTTCAAAATGTCCTCCGTTAGCGAGGATACATGCATCCACCCTCCATCACATGGAATCCCTGATCCGCTGATGCAGCCCTGGAGAATGGCGTATTGTATCACAGCCGTCCACAATACGAGCACGAAGAGTCTCTACATTTGGTACCGGGGTTGCATAGACAAGAACATTCAAATGCCCCCATAAATGAAAGTCAAGAGGGTTGAGGTCAGGAGAGCGTGGAGGCCATGGAATTGGTCCGCCTCTACCAATCCATCGGTCACCGAATCTGTTGTTGAGAAGCGTACGAACACTTCGACTGAAATGTGCAGGAGCTCCATCGTGCATGAAGCACATGTTGTGTCGTACTTGTAAAGGCACATGTTCAAGCAGCACAGGTAGAGTATCCCGCCTGAAATCATGATAACGTACTCCACTGAGCGTAGGTGGAAGAACATGGGGCCCAATCAAGAAATCACCAACAATGCCTGCCCAAACGTTCACAGAAAATCTGTGTTGATGACGTAATTGCACAATTGCGTGCGGATTCTCGTCAGCCCACACATGTTGATTGTGAAAATTTACAATCTGATCACGTTGGAATGAAGCCTCATCCGTAAAGAGAACATTTACACTGAAATGAAGATTGACACATTGTTGGATGAACCATTCGCAGAAGTGTACCCGTGGAGGCCAATCAGCTGCTGATAGTGCCTGCACACGCTGTACATGGTACGGAAACAACTGGTTCTCCCGTAGCACTCTCCATACAGTGACGTGGTCAACGTTACCTTGTACAGCAGCAACCTCTCTGACGCTGACATTAGGGTTATCGTCAACTGCACGAAGAATTGCCTCGTCCATTGCAGGTGTCCTCGTCGTTCTAGGTCTTTCCCAGTCGCGAGTCATAGGCTGGAATGTTCCGTGCTCCCTAAGACGCCAATCAATTGCTTCGAACGTCTTCCTGTCGGGACACCTTCGTTCTGGAAATCTGTCTCGATACAAACGTACCGCGCCACGGCTATTGCCCCGTGCTAATGCATACACCAAATGGGCATCTGCCAACTCCGCATTTGTAAACATTGCACTGACTGCAAAACCACGTTCGTGATGAACACTAACCTGTTGATGCTACGTACTGATGTGCTTGATGCTAGTACTGAAGAGCAATGAGTCGCATGTCAACACAAGCAATGAAGTCAACATTACCTTCCTTCATTTGGGCCAACTGGCGGTGAATCGAGGAAGTACAGTACATACTGACGAAACTAAAATGAGCTCTAACATGGAAATTAAGCGTTTCCGGACACATGTTCACATAACATCTTTTCTTTATTTGTGTGTGAGGAATGTTGCCTGAAAGTTTGGCCGTACGTTTTTGTAACCCCCTGTATAGGACAATCCCCCTCCCGGAGGGAGTGTGTCAAATGCACAATCATAATGTTAGAAAGAAACAAGTACAAAATACACTCTACTGAAGGCTTCACGTCACCAGCTAAAATGGCAATGTACTTTAAATTTTCTCTTGCAATAAATTGCACTACATTATCACTACTGTTCATTAGAAATTGGAAATAAAATAGCAATCATTATGACGGCCATCACCAGTTTTGGTAATCACCTCGAGAAAAATCAAGGTGCAACCATGAGCCTTGGTGACAGTGTTCGCCCTTCTTTACACATTCACACTTCGGTACGACTAAGTTTTTCCCAACGTCAAGTGACTTGGCAGTGTCATTGGTTCTAAAAGTTTTCATTTTAGCTATTCGGGAAGCGTTCCACGTCTAAAATCATCTCGTTGTGTATTTGGAAATGCCTGACATGCAATGCAATGGTTTCTACATCCAAGTAAAAAGAATGCGAGAGAAGAGGCAGAATCTGACAAATCAAACAGCGTTGGTGACTGCGTCACATGCAGCACGAGCTGAAGTGTTGTTAGGGTGCCAAGACGCCCCTAGGATAGCTTCCTGAGACACTTCGTTACGATACCCTCCTCATATTTGTACCTCTTCTTCACTGCTTCGTCTCATCGAAGAGGTACACCCAGTACAGGTCCATGATGTTTGAACACCGAAAGGCGTCATTAGGACTGGCCCATCATCGTCGCAATATTTCCTCTACTGCCTTGGTTCAGTGAAATCGATTGGTTGTGAAATCTCGCTGAACCCATCGGGCGGCGACTTATGAACAAAATGTCGTGCATGATATTGATAACTGATGCACAATCAAATTTCGCTTTTTACACTTTCCCCTCGATTCTAATATGCGGGTCCTTCACATCACAAGGAGCTAGTCCACTACCTCCTTCATCTTCTAGCAAACTTATTTGAACACACTGGAAACGTCTCTACCTCCTATGCACTGTGATACATGACTGTGAGTTTTTACAGTAATCTTCCACCAGCTCAGTGTGGATTGTTGTATCGATGATACCCTTCAAATTTAGAAAACGAATTACCTCATAATACTCCGATTTATCATTGGACTGTGCCAGTATGTTTTGACACTTGTGGAATGATTCTACAGTAATGTAGTGCGGGGGCTCCGACGTGTATCAGGACTCTAGGTCAATACCTGAGAACAAACAGAACATCAATTATGTTAGTATCACACTTCTCTGATGTGTTATCTAAAACTTTATGACTACCCTTCGTACGCATACTAACATGTCACCTGCTCAAGTCATGGTTAAAGTTAAGATGGAAGTATCAACTCACTTGTAATATTGCTATCCAATTATTTCATCATGTAAAAAGTTTTGTCATAATGATGGTTTTACACTACACAGATGTCCATTAAACTCCTTTAATAGCCTATGAAGAAGTGACTGTGGATATTATATTTGAAGACGATTTGGTAATCTGTGCAGGATCACACACTGTTAGCTAATCATGTGATTCTTTAAAAGGCGTTATGCCAAAAAAAGCAAAAATGAAGCAAATACCAACAATACTTTTAAAATGTTTCATTTACTTAAACATTTTGGATTGTAGTTTTGACCTGATATAAATCAGGAGACTATAATAATAAGTTAGCCAGTAATCAATGATTTCAGCAGAGTATTACACATAGCTTTATCTGACTACGTCTACCAGAATTCATTTAATGTTGATTTAAAATTGTGTATAGCAATTGCACAGGCATGGGAGGCTCCTCTTTTCCTCCCCCTAAATGCCCTTTGCACTTGGCCAGATGTGCTCAGCTGATATCATGGTTCCTGGTATGACCTTGGAGATAAGGTAGTGCTGATGATTCCCTGTCTCCACCCCCTCTCCTCCCCTCCTTAGCCCCTTGACATGTGGTTTCCTGAATGATGCTGTTGTCAGCGAAATATGATCTACGTGTGAACTGCAGTCTGCTTTTGCTCGTGTCAGGGGGTGTTTCATGCTTAACCTCTGTGTGTGGTCACCACTATGGCCTTGGAGAAAAGGAAGTGCTGATGCTGCTATCAGTGAAATAGGAGATGCATAATTGTTTCTGCTGTAATATGACAATGGAACGTATGATTAAGCCTTCACTATGCTACTGTCTTGACTAAATTTATTTATTTGTTTGCACTGTGTTACCGTTGAATTTCTTGTACATGTTTATTTACTTTCTTTGAGTATGTACCATACTTACGTCTGTAATCGGTACTTGCCTGATCAAGCCTATTTTAGGCAGCTGGTGCTATTAAAATCCACTTTTGAAATGCTAGTGGGAACCTACTGGTCGTTCAAGGTTTAGTACTACAATAGCAAATCAAGTAAATTAGCAATCAAATGCAATTCTACGGAGTATGCATGAGAGTTCTGTCAGCAGTAGTATGTAATCCGATGCTGCTCCCTGTACTAGTTGTCTTAACCAAGCTGCCAAAATTTAATAACTTGTTGTGATGAATTGCTTCAGCTGTTTCACTGTAAAATGTAAAAGGTGATTTTATAAGGTGAAGGGTATCACTGGAGCAGGAGGTTTAGTTTTGGGAATAGTTGTAAAGTGAGAGTTTGGGTGATATGAAATTTGGGATATGTGCAGCTAGGACGGAGGTCATGCCATTGTTTTAGGGGAAGAGACTTGGAGTGTAAGAGAAAGAAACGGAGAACCCATATGTTGGAGAAGATAGAAAGTGAGTTAGAACTTATAGGAAGTGTAAATAACAGGGAAAATTTCATTACCTGGGGGTCGAATTCTGTTAAAATTTCATAACGAGAGGATATATTGAGTGTGTACCCTACACAGTAAAGGATGGGGAGGTGTGCCACTATAGGTGCCGCGGCATCTCAGGACTGAAAACTAGAGATGATAGAGTGGCGATGTTGGACTCATGTTTCGGCACATATAGAACGGTTAGAAACATTTTCTAAAGCTTGTAAGTGTGTTACAGGGTAGCAGTGCTGATAAATAACAGTTAAGAAAAAATTCGATCTGTTGCGCCGTTTCCGAGTTAATTAGCACTGAAGTTAGGCAATCAGGCCACTGTGTGCTCAGATTCAAGCGGCCCGCCAGAGCTAGCGTCGCTAAACGTGTTCTTCATTTAGTTTCCTAAAGCCAAACAAGAGAGTGATAAAAAAGGGGACATGGGATAGTGATAACATTCTTGTGTACTAACACCTGCGCTATAGGAACAGCTGGCACTAAATGTACCTTGAAGGCAGCTTGAATTTGCTCATGCAACAGCTTGACTGGCTAACTTCAACGCTAATTAACTCGAAAACAGCGCAACGTATCGAATTTTGTTCTTAACGATTATTTTTCAGTGCAGCCTAGCACACCCTTACAAGCTTTTCACACTGTTTCTGACCTCTCTGTACACATTATACCGAGGTGTCCAGCGAGGAGAAAGCGATGAACTGATAAAGTATCTCTGTAAGGAAGGGTACAGTCATGTGGATAACAAGGCAGAGTGTGTGGGTCTCAAGGATTTGGAGCAACTCTGGTGGAGCTGATATCCATGCTACGTTAGCACAGCACACCCTTGCACAGACAAAGGCTATATACTCGTAATGTGGTGAAAGGTGGTGGGATGGGCGCTTCTATTGGGCCAGTTAATAGGTTAAATCAGTTGTGGGTTTTCCTTTGGCCCTAAGGGGATCCTTGTCAGTTTACCGTCAAGGTTTAGTCTGAAGTATTCGTGTGTTAAATTGTCTGGAAAAAATCATGGATGTGGTTCATCCTATGATTATTGTCAGGGCTTTGGATGGATTTATCTTAAGGAGCCACTGGTTACACCAGGGGAGGAATTGATTGAGATGCAGTTGAAGGAACCATTGACATATCTGGAAGTAAGATAGATGACTAGACACACTGGAAGAGGTGGACAGTATGTTGTGGCTTTGAGCGAGACAAAAGAGTAAAGGATGTATACGTGAGCAGGTTATCAGGTGCAATTCAAGCGGCAATATAGTTACAAATGGTTTCTTATCTCAGTGGCACTGATAAGGACTTTCAGTGGCAGGCTACACGCTTAGGTAACATATAGTCCGCTCCTCCTGGGGAACCACCGTCAACTGATCAAGGTCACCAGAGCAACCCCCACACAGCATAGGTAACTGTGCAAGTTTTATTCAGTATCATCCAAGTGAAACTTCCACACTACCCACACCCTTTAGGCACATGTACAAGGCCATGAGTACCTCGATACTGGTCACATTATACATAAAATTGGCGGGAAACCACTGGAGCAATGAGAGAACATTAAAATTGCAGGTAACCTCTCCACCTCCCCTCTGAACCAATAAGATCTGAGCTCCTCCTTCTCAAAGTTGTCATACTTTGTAAGTACCTCAGTTGTGTAGGGCTCTTCATTCGACATCTGTGCATCATGGTGAGAAGTTCAGATCTGATATAAACAAATTATTATACTCATAATTCCACAGTGTGAGGGTTTGAAAATAATAACAAAGTTGTAAGTAATTAATTAACAGTTTATTATGAACTATTTTGTTTTTCTTGGAATACATTATTTGCAGTCATTTTTTGTTGCTTCTTAGCAATTTTTTTCTTTTACAAGCCATTTGTTACACATAGCGTATTTTTTATTTACAATCTTTTGTTGTTTATTAACAGTTTTTATTTATAAGACTATCCGTTATTCACAAAGTGGTTTTTTGCAAAGCTCTTTCTCGTTTTTTTTGTTGGTGTACTCACACAAACATTTTCTTTTCTTAGAAATATACATAAACTAGTTTTATTTACAAAGTAATTTTTTCTGAAGACTTATAATTATTAGGTACATTAAAGCTAGAACATAAATACCCTATTTCCCATTATCTTTTTGTTCATAGAATTTACATTTTTCAGTCATGTTCTTTCTGATTAGTTGCTTTATTTTATATTCAGTGTTTACACGTCAATCATTTCTTTCTATGTATGGTATCTAAATTTCTTTCTGATCTTTTTTCTGCATACATGAGGCACACACACACAAATCAGTACATCACAGATGACGGAAAGGGTTGTTGCACGTCCGGTTACAGGTACATCACAGATCATGGATCAGGCTGTGGGTATGTCATCACAGTAGTCAGGTCTGATGAGAAGCATCAGTTTACAGTACAGCTTTGCACCTATTGACAGGATACTGCAGGCTGTAACGTACACTGGAAGCTCCCCTCCCAGAACTGCTAGGCAAGAATTAAGGAAAGTGGCAGGATCTCGGTAGTCTTGCTGTCTAGTTATCAATGTGGGCAAGTGAGATCCTATCCCCAAATGCGTAAGCACCGAAGAAATAGTTCAGTTCAGCTACAGGACCTACTCCGTGATCCTTAACAGGGTGGGCGAGAGTGTTGGTGCTGCTAGACTCAGCATGATGTAGTGCTGTTCTCCGATGGTGGTGACGTTCGCGAGACAGGCCAGGGCATGGGGAGTGTGGCCCAGACCATAGAAAATGGACCAGAGTTGTGATGCCATGCCATGGACTGGCCTGGAGCATTGACAGATTGGGCTTCATCGTAAATGATGTGCCAGGCTGTTGCACATCTGGTCTTGGGTACATTGTAGATGATGGACCACCCTGTTGTACGCCTGGCCACAGGCACATCACAGATGACGGAAAGGGTTGTTGCAAGTCCGGCTACAGGTAAATCACAGATCATGGATCAGGTTGTGGGTATGTCATCACAGTAGTCAGGTCAATCGTCGTTGCTGCTACAGCACGGGTCAGTCGCCCGCTATCTCCTCGATATCACCTGCAAAGAAGAAGAAAAATGTTAAGTGTCATGCCTGATAAAAGAATATATAGGCATCCATAGTGTCTCTTCTGACGTACAAAATTTGCCATCTCTGAATCAGTCCACGAGACTCTATTGGCTGCTTTCTCCAGCATTACTTGGTGCAGCTCAATTCGCGCACCTACACTGCCCTGCCTCATGTCATTGACGCAGTGGTTAGCACACTGGACTCGCATTCGGGAGGACGACGGTTCAATCCTGCGTCCGGCCATCCTGATTTAGGTTTTCCGTGATTTCCTAAATCGCTCCAGGCAAATGCTGGGGTGGTTCCTTTGAAACACCACGGCCGATTTCCTTCCCCATCCATCCCCAACCCAATGAGACCAATGACCTCGCTGTTTGGTCTCCTCCCCAAAACAATCTCAACCCCATGTCACTGAGTGCGCTCAGAGACAAACAAAAACACCGCATATTACTTCTGCATGCAAGCAATTGTGTTGAGTATTATTGCCGTTCTTCTTGTTCTTGGTGGTGGTGGTGTAGAAGAGGAATAAAATTAAAAATAACTACTACTCACATATTAACACTTTGATGACCGTCGTCATGCCCCATGAACTATGCTGTAAATTGGGCTCATAGGCTGCTACTCTGTTATATCATTCACTCAAGACTCATTAACGAACGCACCCACCAACAGATAAGAAATCATCACGTTGTTAATGCATGCTTGCAATTTTTTGGTTTATAAATATTATTACTATTAATATTATTATTGTAGAAAAAGAAGAACTACTACTCATGTCTTAACACTTCAGAGGACTGGCAACATCCCCCATGAGCTCACAATGGAGAAAGGCGTTACCTCTAACACAGAGATCTCGGGGATGCTACCGTACGTCATTGAGCCGTGCCGCGGCTCGCGTCGGTGCTGTTTGTAGGTTTCCGCCCTCTGTTGGATGGCAGACCGTACCCTTTAGTTGGCATGGGTGTAGCTGTTCGTCTTCTTCCTGTCTTGACTGGCGCCACTCGATTTCGCAAGCGTTGCCTGTCCGATAGTGGCGGCGGTTATCGATATGTAGTAACTGTTGCCCTATCTTTGGGAGGACGTCGTTGCTTTTCCTTGTCGTGTGTGTGTGTGTGTGTGTGTGTGTGTGTGTGTGTGTGTGTGTGTGTGTGTGTGGAGTTCGGTTGGGGACTCAAGAGGAGCCAGGTCCGCGCGGTGCAAGTACACACTGGGACCGCTGGTGGCGCGCTTGGACTGCCGGATGGAAGGGCTGTGGTCACGAGGATGCACGACCTCGTAGTAAACCGGATCATGCAGGCTTTAAGATAAGTGCATTTCAATTCAAGTAGAGAAATCTCCACCACTGTGACATCTTGCGATTCTTCAGTGACTTAGGTTCGTGTTGCTGCTCGTAGTGTCGCCAAGGTGAAGAGCAGCGAGTGGAGTGCTTGGGGAAAGCGGATCTGATTAGCTTTCCTCCACTTCTTATTGCTATTTACTGCGTTCAGTTTAGTACAATTTGTTACGTTCAAACAGCGGTATTTTCCTGCCTGGTAGCCGCTAACGCCCCAGTGAACGGCCCTGGAGGTTAGTGTATGTAACGGCAGTGTACGTTTCCTCGCCTTGCCGCTGCTGTCCGGTAAGGTGCGTAGCTTTGACAGTTTTCTTGATTGTAGGCCCTTTGTGATTCTTCTACTCTGGTGGTAGTGATTCCTTTCTTGTTCTGGGGGCTCTAAGCAGAGTATTCTGGTGTAGTGCAGTCCGCCGGTTCCGCCTTTGTCGTATTGTTCCATCGTTGCATTTGGTTTATCGGACGTCAGGTAACTTCAGCAAGAGTATCGTTAGTCATTCGTTATACTGCCACTAGCCTGAGTTACCATCTTGTGAAGTGAATGCAACTCTTGGCTGACTATCTAATCGCTCGCGAAAGTGTTCGTTGTAAGACCTTCTCAGAGGTCGGTTACTGGAGCACTGTCTGTGGCCCCATGTGTTACAAAGTTTACCATCATCTTATTTCACCCGTTTGGTGATCCGTTGCTTTTTTTAATTAACCTTTGCTACGGTATTTGCTGTTTTACTTCAGGTTTCTAAATTTTTATATAATTGCCGTTCCTGACGTGTAAGGCCTTCAGCTGTGATTGTAGTCATTTGCTTTTTTTTTAAAAAAGTAGATATTTGTATTTTAGAAGTAAGCCTTAAAATCTTATTTACTGCCATTCCCGGCGTTTGATACCTTGTGCTGTCTTTGTAGCCACCTACTTTTTAATATTTCAGTACCTGTAAGTTATAATTGCAGCGAGTTCTTAAACATTCTTAATTTATTGCCATTCTTGGCGTGTAAGGCCTTCAGCCGTGATCACAGTGGCTTGTTTTTTTAGACATTACCTGTATCTGTATTTTACGGTGATTTTCTCAATTGTAACGCACTGGAAACTCTATTATTTACACAGTTCTTTATTCCTTCTTTAATGAAGTGTGGTTTTTTCATTTATTCTTGAGTCTGGAATTACTGTTTTAAAAATAAATGTGTGTAACTGTAAAAGGAAACCAATAGTAACTGATTACGGCCCCGTCCACAATCGTAACCGAATCCTGCCTTCCCTTTTCTACCAGGTCTCAACTGGTAGCAACGTGTGGTTATGATTATAATATCGCCATTTCAGTTACTGTTGGTTTGATTTGTTGAACTCTGTTAGTGTTGTATGATTTCTGCCTTTAGTATTGTGTTCTGTTTTAGGTGTTCAGCACTGGAATGGCGGTCAGGCAGTGCCCCGGAATCGGTTTAAGTTCCACCTCACTTATGAGCTAACGATAAGACGCCGGCCTTTTGAGGGTAATGTTCTGGACCTAGCAGCCCGCTTGCGTGCTATCGTTCTTCACCTGGTTGATGTCACGCTGGATGTTGTGAGACAAAGGCAGCCATTGAGTTTTTGTTTAAAGTTGTTAGGAGTATTGAAGACATCAGCTTTTTAGAGGGCACTCAAGCTAGTGGCAGTCAGACAGGGTGCGGGCACAGTTGATACATTTAACCAACCAGATATCTGATTTAATGGCATTAAAGTTAGAGGATTGTGATAAGGAATCAACCGCTGAAATGGGGTCCTTGGTTAATAAATTGCAGTTTAAGGTTACATGTTTAGAGTTTGTTGGAAAGAGGACGGGGATTCATTACCTTCCGGGCGGTGCGCTAGCAAGCCCGGGAATAACGCCCTTATGTCCACCGAGAGGATAGTTGCGGCGTCTGCTAAATTGCCTAATCCCCCGGGCCATCTGTTTCGAGACGTCACAGAATTTGCTATAGGCCGACTCGAGCAAATTGGAAAGGTGTTATGGTTGTTGGTTCGCATAGAGCAACACGCTGATGCGTTTCGTGTTTCGCAACAGATAATTTCGTCTCTGTGGTATCCTTTGACTAGAGGGAAATTGAGGACTCTGGTATCCAGGGCTATGGCAGAAGGGTTTTCATAGCAGCAGTTGAGGGAATTTGTGAGGAGCGAAAGACTGACCACGGGAGTTCGTAACCAGCTCGAGTGTCACTATATTTGAAAGATGCAGCAAGATAGGGAGGAGTTGCATCAATACGTGGAAAGGGTTAAGACGGCCTGTTTAGCCTTGTTAGTCGCCTTGCCAGAACGGGAGTTAGTTTCAGTTGTCCTGAGGGGAATGTGAGCGGCGGATAAGTCACATTTTGTTTTTCTTGGTCGTCCCTCCACTAGGGAGGAACTTCATGCCGCCGTTGTAGCGATATCCGCGTTGCCGCTTTCGGACGATAGACGCCGTGAAGTTAAGGTTCAGCCCTTGGGCGTCACCGAAGGGAATTCCGGGTTACCAACATGAGCTGAGTTTGCTAAAGGGGAATTGCGGCGTTGTTTCAGATGCGGTCGAACAGGACATTTAGTTCGTACTTGCGTTCAGCCGCGGACACCCAGAGTCAATAAACGACGCCCGGCTGGACAGCGACCCCGTCATCGAGCCTTTAAACCCAGGTGTGCCTCGATCATCACCTCCACTGCCTTATATTTTGTTGCCGAGAAAAAAGGTGGCGAACCTATTTCTGCCATTTTGGATTCTGGTAGCTCCTTTTCATTGTTGAGCTTGGAATGGTGTCTTGAATTTGGTAATCTTGCGAGACTTAGGCCGGTCCCTTCTTCGGTGCAGAGATGTCGGGTTGCCAACGGGCAGGTGTTGCTTCTGCATGGTTGGGTCCGGGGGAGTATCTCGGTTGAGGATTTCTCGTGGCCCTTGTCTTTGGCCCTGGTTAAGGAGCTGCCGGTCGATTTGATTTTGGGATGTGCTTTTATCCGTAAAACTGGTCTTGTCTTAGATTATTCGGGGTACACCTTTTTGTTGAAGTTCGCTTCTGATCAGAAATTTGGGTTCAGTGAGCGTACTAAACGTAAGGTGCATCGAGATGCGGGAATGCTGGCTGTTAATGCTAAGGTTAGTGAGTTTGATCTCACCCATCTTTCTTCCCAGCAGGCCTCTGAACTAGGGGGTTTGTTGGAGAGGTTCCCAGAGCTTTTCTGTCATAGACTGAGGATTACTAAGGTTCTTGACAACCATATTCGTCTGTCTGACCATATTCCCATCAGGCAGTTCCCATATCGTCTCTCACCGCCTACACACATATTGCAGAATATACGAACAGACTTAAACGTGATCGCATCTCTGTGCCTACCTCTGGTACACTTGACTGATACCTTTCAAATTCCATATGTCAGAACATGAATCACGCAGAATGAGATTTTCACTCTGTAGCGGAGTGAGCGCTGATATGAAACTTCCTGGCAGATTAAAACTGTGTGCCGGGCCGAGACTCGAACTTTGCATCTTTGCCTTTCGCGGGCAAGTGCTCTACCATCTCAGCTATCCAATCACGACTCACGGCACTTCCTCACAGCTTTACTTCTGCCAGTTCCTTCTCTCCTATTTTTCCAAAATTCACAGAATCTCTCCTGCTAACCTTGCAGAACTAGCACTCATGGAAGAAAGGATATTGTGGAGGCATGGCTTAGCCACAACCTGGGGATGTTTCCAGAAAGAGAATTTCACTCTGCAGCGGGGTGTGCGCTGATATGAAATTTCATGGCAGACTAAAAGTGTGTGCTGGACCGAGACACGAACTTGGGACCTTTGGTAGAGCCCTTGCCCACGAAATGAAGGTCCCGAGTTCGAGTCTCGGTCCGACACACAGTTTTAATCTGCTAGTAAGTTTCATGAATCACACAGTTGAGCAATGGTTTCTCCCAATGGCCACAGAGCACGATTTTAGTATTTTTCTCCAGAATGTCTAGTAGAATAGATGTGTGTACTATTTCCACCTTAGTCGACAGTCTACAGCATAATTTATAAAAGACTTGTGTACATTAGATTCTAAAATGTCCGTTCCTGCAGATGCATGCACTCTCCGCTGTTAAATATTTTAGTTGTTCCAGGGAAGTCTTCTGCTGTGACTATATTATCTCCCAGCATTACTGACGGTGAGTGAACATTTCTGTGGAACAAATCAGAAATCTGCATTTACATATCATATTGTTGTAACCATTGATCTGTGGATAATATCACTTTAGCATCACAACCGAAAGACAGAACTCCCACTATGGCATCATACCTACACTAAGATGTTTACAGCCAGCGCTGTTTAAACTACAGCTAGCGTTAAACAACATAAGTATCGTATCAAACGATCGCTGTTTAATCTTCACCTCATCTGCTATACACCTCTGCAACTTCGTCTTTTGCCTGTTCTGGACGAACAATTTATCAATGACTTTTAACATACATTATTTGCGGCAGCGTATGCATTAAAAAAATCAGTGTAAATAACGATAATGCTTGTCTCTGCTGCATCGTCAGAATGAATGAGGTTATGATATTTTGTGGAGCGACTGTGCTCATTGTTAACGTAAGTGTGGGCAGTGGGTGTTTACTCGAAGTGCGGTTTATTGATGCGTCGACCATTACCTCGTCATGTAGGAAGAACAGTGACTGCACAACTTTGGTGTACTCGAAGAAACGACTTCCTGGACATTCCTGAATATGTTACAATAATTCTGCTGGGGACTATGGATGAGTGAGCTATCACTGCCTATTACACGTTTGAGTGGCTGCAAGCACAAAACATTTCTAAAGTCCTTTTGGAAATTTATAGGAAACTTACTGAACGATATTACAGTTTGAGTGCTGTAGATAATTATTTGCTTCCCACATATCTTGTAAGTTCGCTTTGTGATATTTCACAAAGACGTGACTTATCCTCTCAGGTGCTTAAAAATAATGTGCAACGTATGTTTTCTGTATGAGCCATGATATAAACATGATGTGAATGCACGATGCCAGATTGGTCAGAATCTTCCCACTAAACTGCACTGTGTTGATTGTATAAAGGAAAATAATAGATTTTTTTTCTACTCAATATATCTTTTTTTAAATAACAGTATGTGTGTGTGTGTGTGTGTGTGTGTGTGTGTGTGTGTGTGTGTGTGTGTGTGTGTGTGTGTGTTTGTCGACAGAGCGGATTATCTACGGAGCCACATATTTTTGTGAAGTCCTATTTCATATTTCAATGAGGCACTTGAGTCCTGTTCCGTTCGCTACTGAGATATGAGCCCCCGTTGGAGAGTGCCGGCAGCCACTTATCGGCCCCAATAAGCGATGAGACTTCGGCTCTCTCTCTCTGTCGTCGTGTCAGATGCTCATCCACAACTATTCAACAAGGCGGCGGTGGGCTGAGGCGTTGAGGTGCTGGAGGCAGGTGCAGGTAGTGTGGGTTCCCCTGGATGGCGTTGATCAACTACTTGTGATTACCCAGGGAGAGAGGATTGGGGTGACCTCTGTTATACGTCGACCAAATGTGTAAGAATTCGACCAAATATGTAACCTAACACCAGAATCCGCTATCAGTGACCTTGAGTTAAAACGACTGTTTATAACTGGATCGTGGCTTGAACTGTTACTGACAACCTATTTTGGAGGGCGATCAGGGTGGAGCCTGGGGGCATTCTTGCAACAGTACAGAAACACAGGAATTGGCATTGTTATGGTGATAAAGTATGAGATGACAGCTATGATACAGTAAGACTGATCTATATAATTTGATGTACATTGGTCTCACTTTGGAAGAGAAAATCGGCTTTTTAGAGATCAAGGATTACAAAAGTGGCAGATTTTCTGTTTTTAAGGTGATGGGATAAGTGGGTTAGGTCAAGATCCTGGTCGTCGGAGGATAATTTGAGAGGAAATAGGGAAGGTGCTGATTTGTTTTTCTGGATGCACTAGGATAGGATCGAAAAGAAGACCTTGCTAAACATCGAAGTAATACTGATGAGTCAGGAGGAGAAGATTTCACTGGCAGAACGAGTATTGTAGCTTCAGCCTGTTGGCTAACTCTGGAGACGGGCGAAAGGTAGATGGGTGAGATACTAAGAGATGAAATAGGGATGAAGTGGTTGCACGCCCGAAGTTTAATGGATGTACTGCATTTCGAAAACGTGAAGAGCTGCAATAGCCGGGCACTGTGGCAGAGCGGTTCCAGGCGCTTCAGTCCGAAACCGTGCTGCTGCTACGGTCGCAGGTTCCAGTCCTGCCTCGGGAATGGATGTGTGTGATGTCATTAGGCTAGTTGATTTAAGTAGTTCTAAGTTAGGGGACTGATGACCTAAGATGTTAAGTCCCATACTGCTTAGAGCCATCTGAACCATTTTAGCTACAATAGCATCTGGAAGGTTTTTCGGAGCTCAGACTAGTATCCAGTACAGAGTATTATACTATAGTGAATCAGAACGACTGATACGAAAGAAAGGGATATTTCTTTAATATATAAGGTCGTAACTGGGAATAGTTTGGCGGTCATGTGTGCTATCTGTTTTATGTCTTCTGCATTGACTGGTGTGTTATGTCTGTGGTTTCAATCGAAGAAAAAGAACTTTTAATATCCACTTTGACACGCAGAGTTCAAATATAGATGATGAACCACTATCTGTACATGGTTCGTAGAATTAACAGGGTCTTTATGGAGATGGTATCTGTTCTTTCGGACATGTCCGTAAGAACAGATACCATCGAGGAAGCAGTGGACTGCAGGGAGACTTATCTCTGGCACTCTCCCCGTGAGACCCACACTTCCAACTTACTGTCCACACATTACATTTGTAGTGCCCCTGCCCACTATGCTCATTACTCGCGGCAGCCAATCTACCGATTCCCTTAAGAGTTTGAGCAGTGTGAGTGCATGCGCACTGAAGAAGATCATTGGCCGGTCAGCCGTATCTCTATGAAGATTGTATCTGTTATTTTCACGTCCGAAAGAACAAATACCAATAGTGATCTTGCAGCTCTCTAAGAATGAAATTACAATGAAATCCAGACCATTAGCTGCTTACAGGCGTTGATAAACGTATGCCCCGACCGGGGCTCGAATCCGGGTTCTCCTGCTTACATGGCAAACACTCTATCCATCTGAGCCATCGAGAGCGCAGAGAATAGTGCGATTGCAGGGAATTATCCCTTGCACGCTCCCCGTGAGACCGACATTTCCTGCTTAATGTCCACATACTACATTCGTAGTGCCCCTGCCCATTACACGCATTACTTGCGGCAGTCAATCTACCGATTCCCGTAAGACTTTGAGCAATGTGAGTGCATCTGCACTGAAGAAGATCACTAGTCGGTAAGCCTTATCTATACGAAGATGGTATCTGTTCTTTCGGACAATGATTTTCTTCAGTGCGGATGCACTCACATTGCTGAAACTCTTACGGGAATCGGTAGATTGACTGCCGCGAGTAATGAGTATAGTGGCCATGGCACTACAAATGTAGTGTATGGACAGTAAGCTGGAACTGTGGGTCTCACGGGGAGCGTGCCAGAGATAAGTCCCTGCAGTCGCCCAACCCTCTGTGTTCTCGTTGACTCAGTTGGATAGAGTATCTGTCATATAAGCAGGAGATCCCGGGTTCGACTTCCGCTCGGGGCACATATTTTCAACTTTCCCCGTTGATATTTATCAACGCCTGTAAGCAGCTAATGGTTTGGATTTCATTGTAATTTCATTAACAGGTTTTGGTGGTTAGAAAGAGATTAAACAAGAACAACAGCATGTGTTTGACACCTCCGAGTTTTTGTCCTTATGAGGCAATAAATCTAAATCTCTCTTGACCAACCATAGAAAATCTGGCTTGAAATGTTACCCCTGTTTCTCGAGTACGATGCAGAACTCCCAAAATTCTGTATTTCATAAATTCTAGGGAGTTAATGTAGCTCGACATTGTACAGTCACGGTATTTCGTCGTGGTTTTTGGGCATTTAGCCATGTCCTTAACGTGTACTATTCAATTTACAACACCTTTGCTTGAAATCGGCATCTGTAGTTCTGGGAGACTGTATAAAAGTAAATAAAGGTGGTACCCATTGCCGTCATCGTTTGTTTTCTATTCTGCGAAAGGATCAAACCCCAAAAGTAAATCTAAATGTGTGACTAGGGTCTCCCGTTGGGTAGACCGTTTGCCGGGTGCAAGTCTTTCGATTTGACGCATCGATGAGTATGAACTGATTATTAGGACAACACAACTCCCAGTCCCTGAGCGGAGAAAATCTCCGACCCAGCCGGGCCCTTTCGCGATGACCACTCAGCTACTTTTTTTGTAACCATATATATTTATTTAATTATTAACAAAAAATGGTTCAAATGGCTCTGAACACTATGGGGCTTAACTTCTGAGGTCAACAGTCCCCTAGAACTTAAACTACTTAAACCTAACTAAGGACATCACACACATCCATGCCCGAGGCAGGATTCGAACTGCGACCATAGCGGTCACGCGGTTCCAGACTGTAGCGCCTAGAACCGCTCGGCCACTCCGGCCGGCGATTAACAACGATGCATTAAAAAAACATTTCTTTCTATTAACCTATTATATTCCTAGAGTTCGTTAACATTACTGTCGTTTTATAGGTTTTCGTTTTTATATTTTTTCCTTTTTCGTTTTTCTCTTATTGTTGTGTCTTGAACCCTTTTTACTTGGCGATTTGTCGTCTTTTTTTTAGGTAAAACATTGCTGGACAGGCTTAATAATTTATATGTAGCATCGACACACTGATTTGAGTTCAGCTTCGTGTATGTCATGCACTTGTGATGCCACAGTCACATTGTGCATACTGGTTGATCTCTTCCTCTAGTTTGCACTGTTAGGTGGGACAGTATGAGGGAAAACATCAGCATGACAGGTGGAGCGGAAATGGAAGAAAACTTTTTTATATATGCTACAGACTATACATAAATTGAAGGAGAAAGAAAAATCATGTCATATTATATATGAAAAGCAGAGAGGAAAGTGTGAGTAAACAATATAAATTTTATAGGGCACATAGTAGAGGAAATCATTAAAAAAAATTATGAGTAGTTGGCACTTTTCACTAAGTAATGCTTGTATCCTAGACAATACACTACAAATAATGAAAAAATCACTGTTAGTACTATTGGGCATTTGACGCTGATTTGGCTCGGGGGCGGACACCCCAAAAGTGCTTGTCGTTCACACCTGGCTACGACATTCACCACGCAAGGATCATGTCACCAGATGATGTCTTTTAGGAACGTAACTCAGTGGATCTTGCGTACACTGAAAGAGATAAAATTTTTGAGTTGATACTCTTACATGGTGTCAGGTTTAAACCCGCTAAGAAGTAGGCCTACACTATCACACAGTTTCGCAGCCCATTTCGTTCACGGGCTCGTTACCTGGCAGAACTGTAAACATCCGTCAATCGTCAAAACGAAATTTGGTGTTTAATTATTTGCTCATCATAGATCTTCCAATCGATTGGATGACAGCTTCCGTACCTTACTTTACGCTTTCCTTCTTTTTGTATTTGCTACATCTAAGAGCAGCAATAACCTGTTTTACGCACTACAATTAGTCTACCCCCAGGATCGTTGTTATCTACTGCTCCAGTGCCAAGGCTTTCAATCCTGGATCGCTTAGCGAATGTGTTACTGAGTAGTGTACGCATTTAGCAAGCAATAGACAACCGAATATAACTTGTCTCCGATCCGACCAGTAGTTTGTCTGTTAGGCACGTTCACTTTGACTGCAGACTCCAAAAAATACACCGGTCTTACACTACGAAACAAAAGAAAGTTTTTTAATGAATTTGTGATGAATTTAGAATAAAATTTTGTATTTTGTCTGGTGGAAACTGAAGCTGTGTGTTAGGCTGTTACGTAGCAATCTGTCGGATCACTGCTTTCAGAGAGACTGTCAGAGATGAGCATCGTATCTGGCGCCCATCTGCTGCGAGAAGCACTGGCGAAGTACTCGACCGACAGCAGAGGGGCCTTCTGTTTACTGAAATAGCAAGTGCCGGCGGAGGGCACTCGACTCAGCCGAGAGGAGAACCCTGTCTACCCCTCCCCCCTCCCTCCCCTTCCCCCTCCCTCTCCCATTGCTTAGCCCTCTGAATCAACAGCGAAAATCTCGATTACTCTGTCAGAGCCAAGTATCATCACCTAAAGCAAGTCACGTCCTCATTTCAAAGCAGCCATTAAACCTCCCAGTGCTTGGTGCCTGCAGACCGTGCGGGTCTCGTAAGTTAAAAATCTTTGTGTCTGCATACGTTATTAGTTACTCTACAATAAGCTGTAAGCAATACGTCGATTGTCTTTACCTGAGCTTTACGTGATAGCCTATGCTGTCAAGAGTAACTTTTTCTTGTAAAAATAAAAGACTGTAAAGTGACTTTTGAACATTATACAAGGACCAAGGAACAGTAGCGGAAGATAATCCTTGCGGCAACAAAGCCAAAAATAGGGAACGTGTTCGACATAGGTTTCATTTGTTTAATCAGCTTGTGGTAAAGACTTTCATTCGGTATGAAATTGACGTTAAGGGGGAAGGAAAAAAATTCGCCGTCAGTGGTGCTCAGACGTTATCGTACCATTAGAATTTCCAAAATATTCTCAAATCTGAAAAATCTAAAACTGAAATGTAACCCAGAGAAGGTTAAATGTCTCATAATTAAAGAATGAATCCAATCTAAAGACGATTCTGGGTAACCGTAGAAATAAGATAGTAAAGCAGTGCCTGATACATGCTTAATGTAACTACTATTCCCAACACATATGCCAAAGGCACCAAACAATGGATTGCTTTTGCAAGGGAAGAATACGAATGCAGAAATTATGTGTTTCGAAGTAACGACCCGAATCTAGAAGTCAGAAAGGCGCTTACTAAAACTATTATCTAGAGCCCCTGTTTATGACAATTAATGCTGAATAATTGGAAGAATAAAACGGACACAGCTGGAGACCGTAGATGTGACATTAAAGAAAACTCACATATTGGATAGGTGAGAAAAATTATATGATGTTACTGAAAAGTTCAGCCAGTCCTCATTTTATCTTCATCACATGTACATTGATACTAGATGTATGAGCCCAAACGAATGCAAAAATATACGAGTGCACCAAAAATGAATGTATGTATTAGTTGTACGGAGGATATCATCAGAACTTGGTCAGGATGCTCTTGTAAGTAGAATCTGTTTACAAGTCAATCAATACGACAGTACAGAATACATACACATAGTTGTAGTACCTGGTTAACAACTTCGTTCTTATCTGTAATATGTTGGCTTAGTCGCTTTTGCGAGTCACTACAAAAAGCATTTATGTCGTCAATGTTCGCAGCACCTGATTAAGACAATTATATCGTTAGTGGAAACCGCTTTCAGACATTTTATTTGTGATATAAGACCTGTTTTTTGTGCTTAGCATTTCGTCTCCTGCTGTGGAGACGACGTTAATGGTATGGAGTCAATTAACCAGTTGACGTTTACTGGTTCTAAAAGCAACTTGTCTATGCAACTTGTTTGACAAGTATTCCGAGTTTTATGTTTTCATATTAATGTTTGAATTCATTCCTATTAATAAAAATATCTTGTATGAAAAATTAGCTGCCGACATTGATGTCCTGGTTCAACTGAAAACGTTCAATTACTTCAGTAAACTGTTTCTGAATCGTGTCTTAAGTAAAGTAGTGTAGTGCTTTCTTATAAGGTTTGGTCGCTTTAGATTAGCTTGGGAGCTGTCCCCACAAAATCTATTATTTGACTGCGAATAATAGTGGTAGTTGACTGTCAATAGTGAAAATCAAATCACATGGTGGATAGGTATAGAGCAAATATATGTAAAATGATTGGAATGAAAGGAAAGAGGAAATTTCAGCTATCTACTGCTGCAATTAAATACGTATGTTATGTTGCATCAGAAATAATCTTAGAAAATGTATTTCTATGAAAAATATCTTGATACCAATAAATATAACGAAAATTGTTTTTATATTTAGTGCAATCGAGACAAATTTTAATAGAAACAATTTTGAAAGTTATATGTTTCAAGTTACTACGCAAATTTTCATGAAAATTTTACGTTAGTGAACCAATGATCTTTTAGGAAGAATCAATATATAGGTTATCGGTCGAATGCTTTCTACCGACCTTTCGTGTTGAGAGTGGTATATATTCACCAGATTTATGTCGAACCATGTTGCTTTGTGGCTCAAAACCTGTACCTAGTCCACTCACCTATGTAGATACCTCCGCGAAAATTCCAACCGTCATTCAGAGGAGAGGAGAGAAGAGGAGAGATTGTTGGCCAACTGGGTTAAAACGGTCTTTTAATCTAACGTCTTAAATGAAGAGCTGATATATTTAAATGTAACCTTCACAAGTAATTGAAAAAGAAACAAATGGATTACAAAAACCCAAAGATCTGTAGCTCGCATCGAAGAATAGCCATTTAATGAAAATTTCAGATGTGTTACGACCCGTCGTTCTACCCTTCATTCGATCCCTGCGAAACCCTACATTTCAGCAGGATAATGCACGACCGCATGTTGCAGGTCCTGTACGGGTCTTTATGGATACAGAAAATGTTCGACTGCTGCCCTGGGCAGCACATTCTCCAGTTCTCTCACCAATTGAAAACGTCTGGTCAATGGTGGCCGAGCAACTGGCTCGTCACAATATGCCAGTCACTACTCTTGATGAACTGTGGTATTGTGTAGAAACTGCATGGGCAGCTGTACCTGTACACGCCATCCAAGCTCGTTTGACTCAATGCCCAGGTGCATCAAGGCCGTTATTATGGCCAGAGGTTGTTGTTCTGGGGACTGATTTCTCTATGCACCCAAATTGCGTGAAATTATAATCACACGTCAGTTCTAGTATAATATATTTGTCCAATGAATACCCGTTTATCATCTGCATTTCTTCTTGGCGTAGGAATTTTAATGGCCAGTAGTGCAGAACCAGTTTCCGAATACATACAAGCCACCTTCAGAACTATCCCCCGTTTGTTAGAATCAAAGCAGCCATCATGTGTCCACGTTCCTTACCATGCAGCAATTACCGTGTTAAAAAAGTGATCAAAGATTACGTAAAGACATTCAGAATACATAGTAGCTGATGCTGTTGTGGTCTTCAGTCTGAAGACCGATGTAGGTTTCCAAGCTAGTCTGTCTTGTGCAAGTCTCTTGATCTCTAAATAATTATACAGCAACCTACATTAATTTGAACCTGCTCACTGTTTTCGCCTCTTGGCCTCTCTGTGTCTTCAAATTTTACCCCCCCCCCCCCCCTGCCCTCCCACACACACACACCACACGCAAAAACGCGCACACGTGCGCGGACACACACAATCACACAGATTTATCTCCATTAACAAAATGAACTTTGTATTTGTCCTCCAGTAGTAACAGGTCACGTAAAGGACGGAAGAGAAGTTCGTGTTTATCTCCTCTTCGCCTATGAGGCCGTCAGAATATGAACTTGGCTAGAGCAAGAATCGGGAAGGAAACTGCCTATATCCTTTTCGAAGATACCACGTAATTATTTCCGTAATCGATTTACAGAAAACGCGGAAGACCAAACTCAGAATGGCTGGACGGGAATTTGAACCATGCTCATCCAGTGATATAAAATAGTGGTAACTAGCACGTGTTTCAGATTATTGAGAGGGAAAATAGTAAAGAATACCATAAATGCCCTAATTAGTTCTGAAATGAGTAGTGTAGTTCAGTCAGAAAAAATTCATAGATATGGCCGCATCACTTGAACGACAGCCCAAGGAGCAGTACTCAAGCCCTGTGTGCGAAGAGACACCCAGTTATATGTGTGGGTTCTGGGACCCTGATGATGATTCTCAAAGTCGTCGCGTTTGCTGTGTGTGTGTGTGTGTGTGTGTGTGTGTGTGTGTGTGTGTGTGTTTGTGTGTGTAGGAAGGGGAGAGAGAGATAGAGAGAGAGGGAGGGAGGGAGGCGGAGGATGAGGCAGGGAGAGAGGAAGGAAAGTAGGGAGGGAGGGAGGGAGGGAGGGAGGGAGGGAGGGAGGGAGGGAGGGAAGCGAGGAAGGAAGGGAGGACGGAAGGCACGACGATTTAGGGAAAAAATGGCAAGAAGGAACTGTGACGCAAGCTAAACTGGTGGGTAGGACATGTAGATTGATTGCAGCCTGCTGACTGATGCTATGTCCTATCTCGGCTTAGGACCGGACGAAGTTGCGCAGAGGGGAGAGAAAACAGCAAGAGGCATGGTAACGGCGGGGACGGCAGCGGACAGGAGCTTCGCGGTGTCTGTCGGCTTCTGCCGGGTCGTGCTATGACACTCGGTGTAGGGGCGCCGCGCCCGTCTCCGAAGGACAGGATCGTGAAAGCGCTTGCAAGGTTTTAGGTGCTCCGATTTTGAAGCTAATAGAGATATGTAAGTTGAGAAGAAGTGAGACTGAGTTGTAGCCCATGTTAGGCAATCTGCATATTGAGAAAGCGGTAAATACCATCAACGAGAAATTTGGAAACGGGATTAAAGCGTAAGAAGGAGAAATAAAAACTATAAGGTTTGCCGATGATGACATCGTAACTCCGTCAGCGGCAGCAAAGGATCAGAAGATAGTATCCTGAAAAAAGGTTAATAAAATGAACATCATTGACAGCAAAACAAGGATATGGACTGTAACCAGTTAAATCCGGTGATTCTAAGGAAATTAGGTTAGGAAATGAGATACTAAAAGTAGCAACGACGTTTCCTATTTGAGTACTAAAATAGCTGACTAGGCCAGAAGTAAAGAAGATATAAAATGCAAACTTGTAATAGAAAGAAAAGCGTTTCCGTTAAAGAGAAATGTTTCAGAATCTAACAGATTTAAGTACACGGAAATGTTTTCAGAAAGAACCTGTCTAAAATTTAGCTTTGTATGGAAGGAAAATGTGGACGATAAACGAAAGGGAAATAGAAACTTTTGAAGTGCGCTGCTACTGTTCAGACTGCAGCTGGTGTGGAGATGGCCAGTGTAATGAATGGCAGAGGGGAGCACCGGAACGGAGGCTGCTTGAAATTAAAGAAATAAAGAAAGTAAGCTTTGGCTATATTCTGACAATATGACATAATAAGAGCTCATCCAGGCTGACCTGTAGGGGTATTCACGAATGTACGTATAGGAAAGGGAGAGAAAGCTGGGTCACGTTAGAACTAGCCGGTGGCCGGTCGGAGAGAGCAGCGATGGAGGTAGACAGCACGGCCTGCTCTATCCAAAAGCTAGAAACGAAGAGAGAGATTTCATTGTCCTCTGCTTCCCAGTACACGGCCAGCAGGAACAAAATGATTCCTTTGTCACATTTCCCTACAGCGGAGGACTGGGAGCGTACCCTGTCATCAGCTTTTACTGCAATGAAGTGTTGTCCTGAAGGAAAAGGCTGATTGGTCATATAGGCGCTGCAAGGACTCTTGGTGGGGACGTAAGCCTGTAGCTCGGTTGGATCTACAGGAACGAAAAAAAGTTTTTAATTCTCAAAAAAATATCAATGAATTACTCCCAATGACCCAAATTAGCTAGCCGCTCTACACGCTTCAGAAAAAAGCTGAAGATGAGATGGTAAGATTGGATAAGTGTAGAAAAGACGCAGAATAAAATCAGAGCGAATAAAATTATGGCACATCTTGTCTGAAAGAAAGAAACAGGTGACAGAACACATCCTGAAGAGTAGTCGATCTGATTATGGAGGGATATGTGATGGGCAATGACTGTAGAGAGCGATCAGGACTTGATTACTGTAAGCAGGTTCAATTGGCTGTAGCTTGCAGTATTTATTGAGCGATAAAGAGGCTTGCACAGTATACATAAGCACGGAGAGTTTATGATTTCAACACAAAAATTAATTATAAACCTTTATCTAAGTCCAGAGATGCATTTTCAGGGGTAGGGGGCAGATGGGAAGTTTTTACGGAATCACTGATGGAATTACGTTATTCATTTTTTAATCAATGTTCAACTTTCTCTGTGTGCTTCCTTCTTCTAGGCATCGGAGTGAACAACATGGTATTCGCCGCTGCTGCAAAGGAAGCACAAACCACGAGTGCAAACCTTGCTGGTGTAAGGTAGCGGTGTAAAAGATTCTGTCGCCAAGAGATCAAAGAATGGTGCAAATCTATGGTAAAAGAATTTACCATAGTAAAACAAGATATAGACAAGATTAATCAGATGATAGCGAGTCACGACTCATCAATTATTTCAGTAAGCAATGTGCTGGGACAAGTACAGAGCCACAACCTAATGTTGATACCAATACCCTGTATAGTTTAGATACTATCCATCTTATTGCAAGCACAATGTTAGAGGAAAACATGAGTCATCAGAGGCAAACTAGCATGTTTACACATGAAAAGAAATCTGACCATATTGTGGTATTCATTCGGTCATCTAGAGGGATACTACATCAATCATGGACTGATACCCAAAAGATTAAATTAATCAGTAGTTTCATACAAAACGACACAGTTCTCTGCGGCATGGAGGCTGTAAATACCTGACAACATACGAAGAACTTGAATGGTCCTTCTTGGCAAAGTACTGATCAAGAGACGTTCAAGAAAGGTTATGGAAGGAAGTATTTAATCCAGAAACTTACAATGAAAGACAAGGAAGTCTCCACTGGGCCATCTAAAACAATGTAAATGAAATAAAGCGTTGGGTTGAAGCGATTATGAGCCGCGACCTGCTGCGAATGACGAAAGCCAGGCTGCCAGTCGCAAGACGTCAGGAACTATTGAATGCACCGGATGAAGATCTCGATGCATTTCTATGTGTTGTTGATAATATTTATTTAATACACGAGGATGCGAGAGCAGTGTAGAGCATGCAGACAAATAACGTGTGATTGAGTGGTGCCAATAACCATCGTTCGGAACGCGCAGAGAAATGCCGTCGTTGGCCTGAGCAGCGCAGATCAAACAATGTCTCTTGATCGAGTAGTCATAGTCCACAGCACCGTCAAAGAGATGAAAATCATGGTGACCCTGATCACAGGAATAGGCGTGACTGAAATCATAATTTCAGACAGCTAAACCGATGGTGGCACAACCATTGTTTGGACAGGGGAGAACAACGGTCCCAAAGCCGTGATGTGGAGTGAACATTACGGAGGTTCACTCTGATGACGCATCAAAACCTTAAACTAGACGCGACAGAAAGCAGCTCCGCTCGTCTGGTCTTGGCGAAGCATAGGAACATGGAACACATTTTTCCTCTTTTAAGATTCAACGATGAGTATGATGGAAGAGTTTGCCACGATCACAGAAGAGGCAGTACCCTTGCGAAATGTGCTGTAGAAACCGCTGCAACAATAAATGGTTTACCGCTAACTGCTATTCTGGGTAATGGAGCGCATCGGACTACCGTATCAGCCAGATTGTTGTGGCAAATTTGTGAGCTGACGCAAGTTCCCACACTTAGGGTAAATGGCAGCAATACTCTTGGAGCCGTGACCCACAAAATATAAACCCATTAATCTCCAGACCTTTTCTGTATGTCAAGCTACGGGAAATGAAGTGCTCACACTCGTTCCTCATTGTAGATGGGATAACAACTGAATGCACTGCATGTATAGATTCTTTGGCCAAATGGGATGAAAAATTAGATTTCTCCACTGGCAAGCTACATGCCTGGGTGGGTTATACTGACATAATCTTGGACTTCTTTACTGCAGCCATGGGGCATGGCAAAAGCTGCCAGGGAATAAAAAAGCTGCCAGCGAGCTCACTGAATCTGCCCAGCCCTGCAAAACAAATCAGTCCACCCTTACAAAAAGTTATCTACTTGAATTGCAAGAGTCTGATTATCTTCATGGCACCCAGCAAGTCGCCCTACAGCAGGAATGGATTGCCTATATCACATGTCGCATTGTTTGAGGCGAATGGTCTGAAATTAGGTGAATCTGTGAGTGTAACTGTGATGTTTACCTTCACCAAACGCACTGTCACATATCTAACTGAGCGACCGGTAGTCTCGAAGTAAAGGGAAAAAAAGCAATTTAAGGTCCAGAATGCATACAAATCCAAGCTGCCATTTCATTATCCGCTTATGCTGTGGCCAACATGCCAAACCCTGGCAGTTGGCTGGTAGCTCATCCTGAATGAAGAAGGTTGAAGGGGCTATAGCCTGTTCAAGATTTATAACCGTTCCACAAGTAACATGTGAACAAATAGGCGCTGTACAGAATCATGCATCAGAGTACATGTATGTAGACACATGTTTAACTGTGTTCCACGGTCCATTTGTAAATGTGTGTGAAAAATATTTTTTTTTAATTCTAGGTGTATAGTACGATATAAGGTTTCTCTTGTGATACACTAGTCTTGAGAGATCATTACAGTCATTTCAGTGATACCCAATGCTGAGTGTTTCATATGTTTACTGTGTATTTCATACTTACAAATTTAATGGGGCACAGGTATGTCTATAACTGGGGAATTTCAGTTAATACTGCTAGAAATAGGATAGTCGATCCGGAGATTTGCGACCACCACCACTCATGTTCCCAAATACCATGAACTTGTTTATCACTTTCATACGCTTTCCTTCTGACTGTTTTTGAAGGAAAACTATTGTGCTTTATTTTAGATTCAGGTCACATGAGTGTTGAGTCCACTTATCAGTCGGCTCTGGTGAGGATACAACGGTCTTGCCGCAATGATAACATCAATTCCCGTCAGATCACAGAAAATAAGCGCTGTCGATTTGGCTAGCACTAGGATGAGTGGGCGTCTTGCTGTGTCAAGCGTTGTTGGCAAGCGGGGTGCACTTAACTCTTGCGAGGCAAATTGAGGAGTTACTTTATTAAGAAGTAGCTCCTCCGATCACGGAAACACACAAGGGCACAGAGAAGGGTGTGCTGGCCACATGTCCCTCCATATCCTCATCCAGTGACGCCCATCGGCTGGGGATGACACAGAGACCGGTGGGTACCGTGAGCCCTTCCGAGGCCTGTTCGGGCGGAGTTGTGGTGAGAGCAGGAGCATTTAGTTGTAATTTGATGTAACAAGAAGGTAATTTTTGTGTAATTGGCCTGTAGGTAAACATAATTTAATGTTAGTATATAAATTGTGTCCATTCTGAACTTTTGTTTATTCCATCATTCTCCTAAATTCAGAGACTCTGGAAACCAACATTCGGTGCAACGTATTAACTCAATGTTTAGTGATGGACAGTGTGCACTGACGAATTATGATATTACGTTAGAAAAACTCTGATGCTCTACGCAGCGTACCGTACCTTATATAGCAAAGTAAACTGAACAGTGCTGGAAGCGAAGTAAACTTTGCTTAACGGTATGCTAGGCGCATGCCTTGCGCTACTGCGAGTAAAAACATTTGAAGGTACTCACCACTCAGACGCGGCCATAGGCGATGAGAAGTGTGTATATATTATTCAACGTGCAGCTGGTGATTTCATGTGGAACACTATCCAATTTTTTAAGTGTCAAGGAATCATTCGAATACATGTCCCGAATGCTACGTGCCACTAAAAAATAAACTGTTTCACTGCATTGTAATGAAATTCAAATCTCGGAGTGATAGCGACGCCAACGCCGCATGGTTCGATGTGGAATTTGTGAACTACTTCGATTAAGGTAGTGTAAACACTGACGTCGCATCTCAACTGCGCAACTAACGCCAGGGTCGTGCGGGCGGAATGCAAATTACGTGCAGTGATCGCTTCAGTTGACACGTGGAGCTACTGTGTACCTCACTGTGTCTGAACGCAAACTTCGAATGTCACACGAGTATAGTCACGTGCTCAAAGGCTTAATCCAATTCTTGGAACCTGGACCTATCTCCTGAGCGCCCGTGACAAAAAAATTAAATAGAACACTGACACTAACAGAGAGAAACATTATTTGTTATTGAATATTATGTTTTTGATGTTGCACCAGCTTCGACAGGTGATTAAGAGCACATGCGAGTATGTACGGTATTTTAAAATGTTATTTTTACGTACCTCTCATTATAAGAGTCTCTATTCTGATCAATGAATTCTTTTTTCAGGAAGAACATTTGAGCTTGGTTTTATGATTGCTTCTACGTTTCATTTTTGCTGCATCGCTAAACTACTGCCTACAAGCGAGCCACTTCCTCGCCTTCACCTAGCTGACGTCAATCTTGCTCTTCTCTCAATGAAGAAAGTTTATCTCCGGCCTAGTGTCAGTAATTGAACACTACGTCAGAGCTATCTACTTATGGGAGCGTCCTTTCCCAGGTTTCGGTTTCTTCACTGTGGGGTTTGGGCGAATGCTGGGACATAGCGATTCCAACCACCACCTCAACGCTGCGCGTAGTGGCTCCGCGGTTTGAGGCGCCATGTCACTGTTTGCACGGTCCCTCCCGCCAAAGGTTCGAGTCCTCCCTCGGGCATGGGTGTGCGTGTTGTTCTTAGAATAAGTTATTTTAGGTTAGTTTAAGTAGTGTGTAAGTCTAGGGACCGATGAGCTCATCAGTTTGCTCCCTTAGGAATTCACACACGTTTGTACACACCACCTCAAGGCAGTCGCATCATAAGCGGTTCTAGGCGCTACAGTCTGGAACCGCGCTGCTGCTACGGTCGCAAGTTCAAATCCTGCCTGGGGCATGAATGTGTGTGATGTCCTTAGGTTACTTAGGTTTAAGTAGTTCTAAGTCTAGGGGACTGATGACCTCAGATGTTAAGTCCCATAGTGCTTAGATCCATTTGAAACATCTGGACCATTCGCGGGCGTAAGGAAAAAGCCCCAGTCGCCTCGTATTAGAAATAGCACGCAAAATATTTGCAGCTGTGCCTCTTGAAATGTTGTAAGTGATTTCTCAGTAGATACTCATTTTCGTATCAAAAATAGAGACGTTCGGAATCATAAAACTGTAGCAATCATAAGTAGATACACATTTGTGTAAAGTCTTAATATCTTCATTTTGCCTGTATCGCAATTTTGTGTAATTTAACATTTACGATGTTAACTATTGAGCATGTGTAACTATTTTGTTGACATAGGTACACTATAAAGTACACCACTTACAAACGAGACCCATACGATAGTTCGTAGCGGGAGCCAAACCGGGGAGGGGGGGGGGGGGGGGGAGGAAGTACTTTAATACTTTGGAAGACGAAAGGCGACTTGTAAGCAGCCACAAAAAGTTTCAGTTGCAACCCTGTTAAAAACCTGCGTAATATCAACCTTTAAATAATATTTTTTGAGAGGAAAACGTCTGACTGCGCTATTTTTTTACCTTTCCCTGAGAGCTAGAGTGTGGGGGGGGGGGGGGGGGGGGAGAGGCTTGCCAATTGCTGTATTCCTAGTTACGAAGTGTAACAACATTTCGTCTGAAGGATGAACAAAAGTGTATGAATATTGTAATTCACTGTGAACGTGCTTAATCTTAAGTAACT
The DNA here is from genome assembly GCF_021461385.2 of Schistocerca piceifrons. Taxonomy (NCBI): domain Eukaryota; kingdom Metazoa; phylum Arthropoda; class Insecta; order Orthoptera; family Acrididae; genus Schistocerca; species Schistocerca piceifrons. Next base: position 137,804,236 of record NC_060141.1, on the reverse strand, counting down.
TTTGCTATTTCCATTTATTAAACAAGAGCTGTCAACGTTATATAGGGAACTCTATGTGTTAATATCCTAAATTAATAACAATTGTGATTCATGCAGCCATTAGGGGCGATGTAACATCAACACAAAAATTAATTTAGCCTTTATCTACGTCCAGAGACGCATTTTCAGAAGACAGACAGTTTTTATGGAAAAATGTTCTTCGTGTTTTCAATCGATTCTCTGTCTGCTTCCTTCTTCTTCTAATGTATCCATCGGAGTAAACTGCACGACATCCGCCATTCCTCTGGGCGGCTGCTTTATTGTACATAAATTTTTAACTAATGCTATACAGCCAGGAGCACAGGCGTTGATGTAAATACATTCTATGCTGCAGCATACGTGAGAAGCTATTAAAAATACGATGAATAGTCTTTTCTGCGTAAGTCATTTATGGCTGTCTCATATCTGAATGCATTCACCACTCTCATCTTTTAAACGTTTGAGAGAAAAAAAATGCTGATGTGTGGAGGTAGATATCTAAACACGTACCATTTTGAATTACTCTTACGTCACATCTTACTGTCGAGATAACCATTTTAGCAGTCTTCGGTGAGACTAGGAATTGTTTTATTTATGTAACTTTAAGAATATTTAAGGGATTCATTTCTGCGATGTTCCTTTAAATAATTATTTCAGCAACCAGTTATTTCAGTTAATTATTACTTGCAGTCACCTCAATTTAATGCAAAATATGATCACACTATTATCACTGCATTGCCAACTACATATTATGTTGTGGCATTATCAAATTAATTATTCTTTAATTATTAATTTTTTATTCACGGGGACGCTACAAGCTGTATGAAACCAGCATCTATAATTCAAACACAACACTAAATCTTTTATACCAAAATGAAAATTAAAATAAAGTGTACCAGAGGTTAATTATGAACATATAATAGGTGGTAACGTGGCTGTAAAAGCAATGGTTGTGTTGACGCATTTTAGAACCCACTTGAGAAAGGCACTCGAAGGAAGTAGGTGAAACTGTTGGGGCACAGGTTATGGCCAAAATCTGTAGCCTCTCTCTTTAGCTAGTGAGAGAGAATCATCGCCTTTCATCGTCTACGTTAACCCAGTGAGGTTTTCCTCCGGTTCTCTCTCTCTCTCTCTCTCTCTGTCTCTCTGTCTCATCGATTTGTGATATGGCTTGAAATCTTAAGTCATATCACAAATCGATGACACGATATGTGGTGCACTGGGGATATGTCTATGCAAAGACCAACTACAGTTCTTCAGTTTTTGATAAATATTCATGTGCTTCACTGATTACTTTCCTCTCTAGCTTACTGTCTCAGTTTTTATTTCCAGCTGTGGGACTTACTCTTAGTGGAAACGATCCATCACACACGAGGCGCATTTTGAGAAGGAACAGCCTATAATCTTCATTTTTAATGCACCTATACTCACAAGCATGTATAAGCTCATCGATAAACTTTGTTGATAATATTATTATCGCCTTTGTAGGGTAACGTATTTCAAACGCTTTTTTTTCATTTTGTGGCTTTGAAGTATCACGTTGATGTTCCTAGGTTTCATAGCAATCTTCCCCTTGTTGAAACAATTAATGAAATCGTGAACGATTTCAGAGTAAATTAAAGAGTTCCATGTTTTTTTCTAGGCAATACTGAATCGCTGATCGCGTGAACCTTGGGATATTGCGTGAATTTGCACCTATGTCTAATTGCAAACTGTAGCACGATATTACTACCCTAATGGAAAAGAAATGCAACACTCTTAGAGACAAGGTCATTTTATTGACAAGTGAGGTGGAAGGAGTAGTGGAACAAGGAAGGGGGCTATGGGGCCACTCTGCATTGTGGCCAGCCGGCCGGAGTGGCCGAGCGTTTCTAGGCGCTACAGTCTGGAACCAAGCGACCGCTACGGTCGCAGGTTCGAATCCTGCCTCGGGCATGGATGTGTGTGATGTCCTTAGGTTAGTTAGGTTTAGGTAGTTCTAAGTTCTAGGGGACTGATGACCTCAGATGTTAAATCTCATAGTGCTCAGAGCCACTTGAACCATTTTGCATTGTGGCCAAATTTATTCAAAAGGTGGCCCTTTGTAGGGGTTCTCCCCACCTCATCTCCCTAGAGTGTAGATGTGACATTGTCACATGAGGTCACCACCTACACCCCTTCCTCTTCCTTCACTTCCCTTCCCCTCCCCCACATACCCTCACTCCCACTTTTCCTCTCCTCCCCTAGTTGTAGATTGGAGGGAGAAAGCCTGAACAGAGCTGCTGAAGAAGGAGAACATAAGTTACTACATTTATTTATACTCATATATATGTGGATTATGCTACAGCTGTTTCCCCTCCCTCACTTGTGAATTGCTTAATAAAGCTCAGTCAGTATTGAGCTGTTGGTGAGGAAGGTAATGTGTGTGTGCACAATGTGCACAATTGATGAGCTGAGGGCATCTAGCAGAGAGGAGTTTAATAATTGTATTACATGTAAAGTTACAGTTGAAGACTGCATACACAGTCCTCCTTGATAGTTGGAAAGATGAGATAATGGAGGACCACAAAAAGAATACTTTTAGCCAAATAACGGTGATGCAGCACCATGGGGTGAAGTTGCATTTCGCAGCTCATACAGAGGGTTGCTGGTGAGCTCCTTTGAAATGGCTAGTCAGCCTGCCTCTTCCACTGTGCAAGAGATGATTGCCGCCAATCCAGTAGGTACGTGATACTGTTCCTATGTGCTACATTTTTAATGTGGAAACATCAATAGTAATAACATGTTGAACTAATAATGGTTCCTCCTGCAGCCAAACAGATGGGTCTGCAGCGACCTGTCCTCTTCAGTAGACCCAAACCAACTGACATACTTGGAAATTCCACCACCAGAGGGTGCTTGAAAGTGTGACTCCGTGGTCGAAAAGTTGGCGGAAACCAATTGGAATGCAGGACTGCTACATCTGATCATGTGATCATGATGTCAGGGAGACAAGGAGGATGTGGTCTCAGTCATAGTCAGTCAATGGGAGAACCATGAAGTGCCAACAGCAACTGAGATCGTTATCCACTTCCACCTTGCAGAAGATTTTCACTCTGCAGCGAAGCGCGCACTGACATGTGGTTTAGTTTAATGTCTTTGTTCAACTCCATGTGTTTGTCTCTGGATGCTCATTGTTTCTTCGTCTTTGTTCAGCCACCTCCATCATGCCCAGACTGACAGTAACCTTAAGATGTATGGACCCATGTGACCTCCAGCACTCTGGGTCATCGATGGCTCGTTGAGGCCTGCAGGGACCTCTGGCGTGCCAGGACCAGCACCAGAACTGTGGGATTCTGTAGCACACCTGACCAGCATGTTGGGGCAGAACAATGAGTTGCTATTATCCACCCCACTCGTTGATTTGTATAAAGAGACTCCCAGACATTCCCCAACACTCAGGGGAATTGTGCTGGGATTCCTACACCACAAAGTGCAGGTCCAGGCCGGTGCTTAACTCCAATCTGTGCACCATCCCAGAAAATTATGGTGTTACTGTAAGGACAGAGTGTCAACGTGGTTGATCAGAAGCTGCTGATTCCTCCCAGTGCCCCAATTCTTTTCACGTCAACTTGTGATTTAATACATAGTGGTTCAAAGCGCTGGAATATCGATATAGAAGAATCAGTGGACAGTGACTGGCGTGTTGTGTTAGGGACTGATAATGCATTGAGAAGTGTTGAAGTGTGGCTTACGGAATGGTATGAACTGTGTCACGCAGAACCTTACATCAATCAACAGATCAACTAAGAGTTTTGTCCATTTCATCTATCCTGGACATTTCTTGTGTTGGTCTGACATAATATATAACATCATTGTATGATCATGAGGCAGTCATGGTGAGATATGGAGGCTGATCTATTTATCTTTAATATTCCATCATTATAAACTCTTTTGACCTATGGATGGTGCTCTCCCTTCAATTGGAAAGACTGAACAGTGGGTTGTCATGTGTTCAAACTGCGTATACAGACATGGTGAACTATTTCTGTACATTCGGCATCAGAAGCTAAAGGAACATCCATCAGTTTGAGAGTAATTTGCTAAATTCTGACATGTGTAAAGACAAAGAAAGAACTGGTTGATTCTTTTGGTATAGTTCAACAAATGTATGGCTATAAAATAAAAATATGTATATTACCACAAATTGTGTTTCTATTTTGTTCATACCTCTCATAAAATGTTATTACTACCAGCATTTCCACTGCAATGTCTAGAATACCACAGCAGCACCAAGCTGTGTGAATCACCTTGTCACCACAGTCAACATCTTCAGTCATTGTTAAAGTGAGTGATTGACTACACTTTCATGTGAATATTGCAGCTCCGTCGCAGACATATACATTTTCTATAAATGCCCATTATGGTGAGATAGGTGAAGCATCCTAGACACAACGACTTCGTTGTAAGAAATTGGTCGTATGACGGTGGAAGAACTAGACCAGAAGAGTAAGAATAATAATAGGATATTCCCTCTCAACGATATACGAGCTATAACTGTAGGTCCATGCAGTTGTGGCAAGACAAACGTTCCCATGTCACACCGAGATAGAGTCCGCCTTGAGCACAGATGCGTATTTTCAAAAACGCTATTTCAGCCCGAGTGCCAGCTGCTGCAAAAGATACTATAAGGTGTCGATGGTGTTCTGTACACGACATTAATTCAAAGCAGTGAAATCCGTCCACCATTAAAAGTAAACACAAACATTGTTCGTACTTGATGTTGCTATGGAAAACCAGGATCAAATTCTACGATATTTCTGTTCTGGTCGTCATGTGGGTGTTGACCTCTTTTATACAACTCAAATATGTTTCAGAATGTTGAAACAGTTGGTGCAGGATAATTCAAATCTCGTTATAGCTTTCAAACAAAACAATTTTAATTTAAAACACATGTACCAGGCGAATGTAGGAACTGACATGTCATACGATGAATTTGTAAAGATATATGCAGACTGCTGGAATCACACACAGTTTAGGTTTTCAATCATTGATAAATTAGGTAAACTGAAAGACAGCAGGTATAGATGGAACTTCGCGGAGTTTCTTTATATATATATACTAAAAAGTGATGAGTAAGTTAGGTGACACAACACCATCGAGAAGTTTGCAAATATGTCAGGCACTCAACACGAGATGATAGGTGGGCATAGGCAGATAGTGTGTCTATGTACAGATGGAAAATTTCGTCCCCTCAGATGTAAAGTTAAGGAGCTAGAAGAATGTAAAGTTAAGGACCTAGTGATGTATGCCCAGACCTTTATAAGAAAGATCAATGACTTAGATGTTGGGGTTAAGGAATTAGAGACGTACGCACAGATCATTTTGAGAAATAAAGTGGATGACTTAACTGTAAAGGTTGATGGAACTGAGACGAATGTGCAGGACTGAACTGTAAGGGCTGATAGAATTGGACGGAATGTATATAAGGTACTAAAATGTTGGATACACGTAAACAAATATTTAATGTGAGTAATTTGGTGCATATCTCAAAATACAAGATAGAATCAGAGAACTCATACCTCCCGAACTGGTCCAGTAGGATATTCACAGTTTCTGGAGAACAGAGAGCAAATCCCAGTGGCACTGAAATTTCAGTATCTTTTCACACAGATGAATTGCAGAAGTGCCCAGAACCACATGTGTTCCTCATAGAGTATGTCATAAGACATCGAGGGAATGGAGCTGTACTTAAATGGCTTGGTTTTTCTACAACACAAAACAGCTGGATGGACGCTGACAATTTGTTGTATAACAGGGTGTACATAGCACAACCAGCACAGCAACAATACATGCATGATAGAAGACACATTTTAGGAGATGGTGGCATTCTCGACAAACTTCCAGTTCAATTGCACATTTTGAGGTATAATTACTGTGGACCTGGTGCAATGTCCCAAACACGTTTGGCTCATAGGTATATGTGGATTAACCTGCCTGATGAGGCGTGTTTGGAACACGAAAATGCATACTCATTACACAAAGACCTCCCAGGACGTCACGCTGCAGGCAGATAAAATGTGGGTTGACTGTGCTAGGGGGTTGTCGCAGTGTGCTTAATGGCATTACCAAAACAAAACTGCTTAAATTCTCGTGACACAAAGATGGGGTCATTGTCATTGATAAACGCCTTTGGGGCCGAACCAGGAAAATATTTTGGTGAAATGACGAATAGTTAGCGAGGAGGTAACCGCTCTACTTGCAAAAGCCACACAAAATGAGAAAAAGCGTCCATGACAACTAATATGTAACGGTTGCCAGCTCTTTTTCGAGGCAGGCGACCCATATAATCAATGAAGCCTTTACACATAGGGATTTGCCTCCGTTCTGAATATAAGCCTTTACGTGGTTGAAATCCACACACCTGAACCAATCGGCAATTGGGAAATTCGACTGTCATTTGTGGGACAACTGTACAGTAATTTTTGTTCATAAAACACTGTTATGCGTTACAGTACTGCATATCTAAAGTATGGAACATTCTTCATATTTATTGCTATAAACTACTATATTGTGCTTTTACGATAGGTGTCACGTGCAGGACATTGTACAAAATATAAAATGCACATGTCAAGAGTTAATGAAAAACTTCTGTTAAGTGAAAAATCTTACTGTAATAAGACTTCTTGAGACTATGGAGTGTCTCACATAATATAGCGGACTGATGACCACAGATGTTAAGTCCCATAGTGCTCAGAACCATTTGAACCATAATATAAACAAAATACCGCTAAAATTTGTGAGTCCTGGAAATTAGAAAAAAATAATTTGTTTCTGTCATGTGTGATGCAGAGGTGTCACATGTATCTGGTAAGACACAAGTATGTGAAGGCATCAGTTAACTATATTCCAAGACTAAACATATATAGCTTATGCAACAGTGGGGGTGTGATCTGGTGACGAAAGTAGTCGTAGAGAACAGTTTCGAGAACAATGTCATTTGTCTGAGTTATTTTTTAAAAATACCAACATGAACAAAACACAGCATTTAAAATTAACATTTTTTAATGCTGTTAAGTTCAATTTAATATGAATTGAAAGCAGATAATATAAACAGTGGCACTTAAATATATCCCATGAAACGGAGGAGTTCACCATTGTTTATAATTTCTGGTATTGTAGTCTTCTTCACAATTTCATTGCCATTGTAATAAATGCACTCAGAGGGAACTGGCCTCTGGAAGGCACCCGCGCCAGCTTTGTTCATAACTGGTCTCTTGATCCCCTCAGAGTCAAATTCACAAATCTCTGCAGGATATTTTTGTCCATTGTATGACACAGTTAATTACCCATTTTCCAACTGACCAACTGTCATGTTGATTGTGCTTTCAGGAGTAAAATACATTGCAGTCCAAGGCATTCTTTTTCCAAATTATTCTTTCTTCATTTATTTCAATCACATGAGACTGTGATATTCCTGCAGTTTCAGGAACATTTTTCCAAGGTTCCTCTTGTTCAATGTTTTGTTTAATTATATCCTGATCAGCTTAGAGTACAGTAGTGTTCCAAACCTAGATACCACTGAGTAGAAGTCCTTGGCAGACTCGACAATTGTTGCTTCCTCTCCTTGGGTCATGCTTTTCTAACATACAAGGCGCTTTGCATTTCCACCCACTCCATACACAACACCTTTTCCATGTGAAGTGGCAAAATATTTACAAGTAAATTTCTTGGAATGCTTTGCAAACAAAATACCAAGAAGTTCAACCATGAATCGCATTTTAAACTTTGAGGAGGAACCATCACTCCAAATCACCACTTCTTCAGAATCAGACTCAAGTTCATTTTGACAATTTGTATCACACAGTGTATTCATATAGACGAATATTGTGTCTTTGTCCCTGTGTGCAGTTTTTGAACATGTAAGTTTTACATTTTCCCTTGTAGAATGTAGCTGCAGTAAATAATAGAACACTTCTTCTAGACCACAATGACTCTCAATCTTTTTTAGATAATATTAGGAGCATGACATGGAAAAATCTGCCTGAAGGACTGCTTCCCCTCTTTGTATTCTTTTATCCCCTTCAGGGTCTCCTTGCTGTATGCGTTTAATGTTCACGTGACGAAGCATTTTAGGTAAATGTTCTACGACAAGTTCAAGGCACTGGGGTTGTCGTGGGACGCTAAGCTCAAGAAAACGAAAGTCAACGTCGAGCTTTTGACATACTTCTTTTGTCTGAACAAGGGATCTGTGGGGGACTTGGTGTGTGCATAGATACACCAAGTCGAATAACACACGTATGGATGAGAGGTTCAACGCATCCAAAGATTCTAGCTATATTATGTATCTTAACCGAAATAACTCGTACAGGCATGCCATGCAACAGTCGCTTCTGATTGGCCAGTTTTGTGGGCTGTCCAAGCCCGAATGCCATAATGGCGGGGGTGTGGTAGCTGATTCTAGTGTAAGGTATGATGTGAAGGCAGACCTCACATACACATATAGTTTGCATGATGCGCAAAGTGATTCGCCATTATCCCCAGAGCAACTAGTTCCAACGGGCGGGACCATCCCTTAGTTTACGGCAATACTGGGGAATAAGCAGAGATGCGCTATGCGTTACAAAAACCTCTAGCAATGTTATGATTTATGAATGGAGTTAACTGCAATTAGGTGCACATCTCCTTCAAGCAGTCATCCTGCTTGAAGGAGTATATTGATTTAAATACCGGAATGAGGGCATCCGCTAAAAATGATTTCGAAAAATACTTTTTTTTTATAAATTGATGAATAATGCGGTTATTGGAAAGACGATGGAAAATTTAAGAAAACGCCCCGAAATTCTTATTAGGACGCGTTGGGATGGGCAGTGGGGTATAAGGAATATCTCGCCAGACCAAATTTGAAACATGTCACTATATTAAACAAGAACAAGAACTTGGCTGCTGTGGACATGGAGAAGGCTGCAGTAGACTTCATGAAACCTGTCTATATTGGGATGTGCATACTAGACCTGTCCAAATTTCTCACGTACCGCTTTCATTACAGGTTTGCAAAACCTCATTTTACTGATCCTAAGTTACTTTATATTGATACAGATATCTTCATTTATTGGCGATTTGTGTGAAGTAATGAGGTGTCGTGTTGAAGAATTCCACATGTCTTTTTAGATGACCGATAATCCTCACGGCACTGTTCCACAGAACAAGAAGCTTATTTGCCTAATGAAAGACGAGGCGAATGAGTTACCGGAAATGTGGATCTAATATCCAAGATGTATCACACACTAGAAGGTGCCAGAAGCGGGTGACATGCGGCATCAAGGGCTCTCGAGAGTGGGGACTATTTGCAGTGTCTGTATAGCTCGTTGGTGGTGCTCCACTACAGCCACCACAGGTGGTGCAGCAAACTACACTCCTGGAAATTGAAATAAGAACACCGTGAATTCATTGTCCCAGGAAGGGGAAACTTTATTGACACATTCCTGGGGTCAGATACATCACATGATCACACTGACAGAACCACAGGCACATAGACACAGGCAACAGAGCATGCACAATGTCGGCACTAGTACAGTGTATATCCACCTTTCGCAGCAATGCAGGCTGCTATTCTCCCATGGAGACGATCGTAGAGATGCTGGATGTAATCCTGTGGAACGGCTTGCCATGCCATTTCCACCTGGCGCCTCAGTTGGACCAGCGTTCGTGCTGGACGTGCAGACCGCGTGAGACGACGCTTCATCCAGTCCCAAACATGCTCAATGGGGGACAGATCCGGAGATCTTGCTGGCCAGGGTAGTTGACTTACACCTTCTAGAGCACGTTGGGTGGCACGGGATACCTGCGGACGTGCATTGTCCTGTTGGAACAGCAAGTTCCCTTGCCGGTCTAGGAATGGTAGAACGATGGGTTCGATGACGGTTTGGATGTACCGTGCACTATTCAGTGTCCCCTCGACGATCACCAGTGGTATACGGCCAGTGTAGGAGATCGCTCCCCACACCATGATGCCGGGTGTTGGCCCTGTGTGCCTCGGTCGTATGCAGTCCTGATTGTGGCGCTCACCTGCACGGCGCCAAACACGCATACGACCATCATTGGCACCAAGGCAGAAGCGACTCTCATCGCTGAAGACGACACGTCTCCATTCGTCCCTCCATTCACGCCTGTCGCGACATCACTGGAGGCGGGCTGCACGATGTTGGGGCGTGAGCGGAAGACGGCCTAACGGTGTGCGGGACCGTAGCCCAGCTTCATGGAGACGGTTGCGAATGGTCCTCGCCGATACCCCAGGAGCAACAGTGTCCCTAATTTGCTGGAAAGTGGCGGTGCGGTCCCCTACGGCACTGCGTAGGATCCTACGGTCTTGGCGTGCATCCGTGCGTCGCTGCGGCGGTGCGGTCCCCTACGGCACTGCGTAGGATCCTACGGTCTTGGCGTGCATCCGTGCGTCGCTGCGGTCCGGTCCCAGGTCGACGGGCACGTGCACCTTCCGCCGACCACTGGCGACAACATCGATGTACTGTGGAGACCTCACGCCCCACGTGTTGAGCAATTCGGCGGTACGTCCACCCGGCCTCCCGCATGCCCACTATACGCCCTCGCTCGAAGTCCGTCAACTGCACATACGGTTCACGTCCACGCTGTCGCGGCATGCTACCAGTGTTAAAGACTGCGATGGAGCTCCGTATGCCACGGCAAACTGGCTGACACTGACGGCGGCGGTGCACAAATGCTGCGCAGCTAGCGCCATTCGACGGCCAACACCGCGGTTCCTGGTGTGTCCGCTGTGCCGTGCGTGTGATCATTGCTTGTACAGCCCTCTCGCAGTGTCCGGAGCAAGTATGGTGGGTCTGACACACCGGTGTCAATGTGTTCTTTTTTCCATTTCCAGGAGTGTAGTATTCGATCTCGATGGCACGAGGTGTACATTATCCTGCAGTCTAAAATCGGTTTGTCATCTCCTGAGGATAAATGAGTAATTCGTGATGATTGAAACTCGCTCATACTCGCTCTGTTCACTTGATGAGAGTGGTGCATGAATGAGAGAGAGAGTGAGAGCAAGTAAATGTTGTATGTATATGAAACAGCATGATTCTTTATTCTTGTGTAAATATTTTAGTGTAAATATTTGAGAGTAAATAACCACCATGTGTGGTTTGTTCTGCACTACATGCACATGCAAATATATTTGTATGTGCACTATGCGTGGTTTACATTGTGCATCTGCGATATATATACTATGTGTGCAGTGAAATTGGCCTAGTATGTAAGTTTCATTTGCTACCCACCAAACAATCAGATTAATTTTTAAACTTTGTGGTTCCCAATCCTTGCCAATTTGGTGATTTTCTGAATTCTCATCCAATTCTACTATTTCTCTGGAAAAGCAATTGTAAATACTTTCAACCAGTGTGGCTGCGACCTGAAAAATTGTAAAAAATGTTCTTAACCAGTGCTGTGCTACTGAAAACTAAATATTCTCAACCAGTGCCGCTACTGTTGGGTGGACTGCGTACGGTTTTCTTTTCTATTCATAGTCATTAGTAACTAAAAGTGTGTAAGCCTAAAGTATCTCTGTATTGGGTCTCTACACTGAAATATTAGAACTAAACCGTAGCTCAAGAACTAAATTGTACCTCAAGAACTAAATTGTATCTCAAGAAACACATATTACCTGCAGAATTGAATTGCATCTGTGAGAACAGAATAAACGAAAAATTGTAACATATACTGGTTTCCTGGTAGGACAATCAACTTGGATGTATTGCTAAAAAGTTGCTTGCGGAGAAGGCATTCAGACAGCTTAAGTAAATATGCTTTTTCCCTTGTTGGGCGTTGTTTGGGGGAAGAGACCAAACATCGAGGTCATCGGTCTCATCGGATTACGAAAGGATGGGGAAGGAAGTAGCTCGTGCCCTTTCAGAGGAACCATCCTGCCACTTGCCCGAAACGATTTAGGGAAATCACAGAAAACCTAAGTCATGATGGCAGGGCGAAGGATTGAACCGTCGTCCTCCCGAATGCGAGTCCAGTGTGCTAACCACTGTTCCACCTCGCTCGGTCTTTTGCGCTTGTGTTTACTCAATTGGGAGTACAGGAGGCGGGACATGTCCTTGATCCAACAATAATGATAATTGTCTTTCTCTTTATTTTTCTTATCTGAGAATAACAGCATATTCAAATGCATCTGACCTGTAAATTCCGACAAACGGATGGGTCTGACGCCTCTGTTTGAAACTTTACCACCATCTGCCATGCACTCATCCACGGTATGATCATGAACCGATATATCGGTGTTCTGTTCCTCAAATTTAAGTATATCCTGGGCTTTAATGGGAAACCCGATAAAGTCAAAGTTATAAAACTCACGAACGTCAATACCTCTGCTGTATCGAGAGGTAAATTGCAGATGATCCCTATGATTGTAATTTCTTTCGGAAGCGAGGAGTGAACATGCAAAGCAATACTGACTTTCATTTCTGATATTAACTAGCATCTCAGAAAACTTGGCGAACTCAAGGTGAAATCTTCAAACCATGTAGCGGTTGAGGTACTCTGTGATATCACTCCATTTCTCCCCAAAATGTAGACGATACTGGTCTCCTTTGATGCACTGCCTTGTTTGGGGGTGTTGCGTGGGCTCGCAGCACATCACTGTAGTGCACTTAATGGAGGAGTACTGCGGATGATTAATAAGGCGAGTTCTCTCTCCAGCAGGGAAAGGCGAGCTCTTAGAAACTCTACTTGCTCTTTGCTCTTAGTACCCCCTTACCATGTTCTCAATTCGCGAAAATGAGATTCATTCACCAAAAGCATCCTCAGTCATCACGTAGATTAATTGTGGGGTAGCGGTACGAACCTGGTGTTGAACACTATTAACAAAGAGAGAGAATAGCACTGGCAACCACAGAAACACTATGACAGCTGCTGGTCTTCATTGCCCTAGCATAAGCACCTAGGCTGAGGATAAGCTAAACAGCGAGGTACACCAGCAGTGCCTGCTCCAGTTGGTGGCATGTTGTCGCTCCTACGTGAATAGCCGTGCTGGGGTGGCGGGGGGGGGGGGGGGGACGAGGCTGGCGGGATGTACCAGCAGCAGCTATCCCTGCTCCAGATGGTTGTGGTGACCTCTATGGAAGCCAGAGCGGGGCGGCATGGATGGTGGGAAGGCGGGGGGGGGGGGGGGGGGCTCTCTATGCAGTTACAAGCCTCGTCCTGCAGGACAAGGCGTACTTAGAGCTACCGGAATCTAATTTCCAACACGCACCTGGTATGAAACTCGTTTTAACGAAAAGGATGCACAGAGTTACGAGATAACATCTGTTTTAATGAGAGCTATGAAATAACGAGCACTGACGAAAAAAAAAGATAGTAAACCTGAACTCAGATATTACGAAAATACGTAGAGCTACTTGGTCTTCCGACACACTATGAAACAGACTAACACAGCACTGATCCGTTACAAATGAAAATACAGGGTGTTTCAAAAATGACCGGTATATTTGAAACGGCAATAAAAACTAAACGAGCAGCGATAGAAATACACCGTTTGTTGCAATATGCTTGGGACAACAGTACATTTTCAGGCAGACAAACTTTCGAAATTACAGTAGTTACAATTTTCAACAACAGATGGCGCTGCCGTCTGGGAAACTCTATAGTACGATATTTTCCACATATCCACCATGCGTAGCAATAATATGGCGTAGTCTCTGAATGAAATTACCCGAAACCTTTGACAACGTGTCTGGCGGAATGGCTTCACATGCAGATGAGATGAACTGCTTCAGCTGTTCAATTGTTTCTGGATTCTGTCGGTACACCTGGTCTTTCAAGTGTCCCCACAGAAAGAAGTCACAGGGGTTCATGTCTGGCGAATAGGGAGGCCAATCCACGCCGCCTCCTGTATGTTTCGGATAGCCCAAAGCAATCACACGATCATCGAAATATTCATTCAGGAAATTAAAGACGTCGGCCGTGCGATGTGGCCGGGCACCATCTTGCATAAACCACGAGGTGTTCGCAGTGTCGTCTAAGACAGTTTGTACCGCCACAAATTCACGAAGAATGTCCAGATAGCGTGATGCAGTAATCGTTTCGGATCTGAAAAAATGGGCCAATGATTCCTTTGGAAGAAATGGCGGCCCAGACCAGTACTTTTTGAGGATGCAGGGACGATGGGACTGCAACATGGGGCTTTTCGGTTCCCCATATGCGCCAGTTCTGTTTATTGACGAAGCCATCCAGGTAAAAATAAGCTTCGTCAGTAAACCAAATGCTGCCCACACGCATATCGCCGTCATCAATCCTGTGCACTATATCGTTAGCGAATGTCTCTCGTGCAGCTATGGTAGCGGCGCTGAGGGGTTGCCGCATTTGAATTTTGTATGGATAGAGGTGTAAACTCTGGCGCATGAGACGATACGTGGACGTTGGCGTCATTTGGACCGCAGCTGCAACACTGCGAACGGAACCCGAGGCCGCTGTTTGATCATCTGCTGCACTATCGGCGCGTTGCCCTCTGTGGTTGCCGTACGCGGTCGCCCTACCTTTCCAGCACGTTCATCCGTCACGTTCCCAGTCCGTTGAAATTTTTCAAACAGATCCTTTATTGTATCGCTTTTCGGTCCTTTGGTTACACTAAACCTCCGTTGAAAACTTCGTCTTGTTGCAACAACACTGTGTTCTAGGCGGTGGAATTCCAACACCAGAAAAATCCTCTGTTCTAAGGAATAAACCATGTTGTCTACAGCACACTTGCACGTTGTGAACAGCACACGCTTACAGCAGAAAGACGACGTACAGAATGGCGCACCCACAGACTGCGTTGTCTTCTATATCTTTCACATCATTTGCAGCGCCATCTGTTGTTGAAAATTGTAACTACTGTAATTTCGAAAGTTTGTCCGCCTGAAAATGTACTGTTGTCCCACGCATATTACAACAAACGGTGTATTTCTATCGCTGCTCGTTTAGTTTTTATTGCCGTTTCAAATATACCGGTCATTTTTGAAACACCCTGTATGTACTTACAGGGAAATTCTTCATTCATCCTCGGGCGTTTGTTGCTGGCACTGTTGCTCGGCGAGGGTCGCTTCATGATGATAGTCTTAGAGAGGTAAGCAATCACGAGGAATGAAATTAAAGACTAGAGCAGGATGAAGATGACTGTGGTAAGGCTTATACAGACCCAATCTTCGTCTCCTTCTTTAGCAGTAGTCAATGGGAAAGCAAATAGGAATGCAGTAACGGAGATCAACAAGTTGGGAGAAGTCCACTGATGAATGATGGACTATACACATCGGAAACCTTTGTCCTACAGGTAGGAGCCTGCCGACATGCAGAGAGCTGCCGACTTCTACAGGGTGGTCTGGAAACCTTTAAGGTTGATCTCTAGCGAGGTACATTCTTGTGTTTTAGACGAAACTGCGAGTTCCAAGACACATACATACGGTAAGTAACAATACTTTTCCTGGCTGGCCAAGGCTCCTTTGCGAGGAAATCTTCCCTTCTTGGAAGGGCGTCAGTATCGTCTTTGACAGTAAAATTTATTGTTGTTTCAGGCAAAGCTACAGTTTTCCTGGAAAGATATCTGGGGCAGCAGTGGTTGTCTGCACCAAACACGAGTATCGGCCGGGGAACAACTCGAGCAGCGAGCAGGTATCGGGACGTCGCAGTAGACATGAAGCCAGCTACATGTATTCATGCGTCGCTTCATTTGGCAGCACGCAGATGGGACTCTACACATTAGTTTTCTTTAAATACGTGATCGCCCTTATAAGAAGTTGTGTGTATTGCATTAGTAGCAGCAGTTTTAACATCCAGTGTGGTAACACCCCGTAATTTGCAAACCTTTTTCGTGACTTTTTATAACTGCGAACCTCCGTAGCAAACTATTTTTTTCTATGTGTGTACAGCCATAATTTACAAATGAAGCGCTTATATCCACATTTCGCGGTTTGTAGTCGTTTTAGCACAGTGTATCGAATTATAACGCCTGTTTTTTAGAACAGTATTATCATCAGTAACTTCTTTTACGATTCGACAACTTAGGAGTGGTGAGCGGTATGGGCTTTTGTATGTGTAGTCCGATTTAACCTCCTCTGCGGTTCTCGTTATCAGCAATCTGTAATTTCTATAATGTTTCTCTACTTGTAGATCAGTTTGTAGTTTTTTCAGTTATCTTTTTAGCAATGTCCTGTCAATTTCGAGTGGTATTGTAGACTAGGGTCCACAGCAAGGTGAACATCTACACACACACTATTGGAAAAAGAGGAGGCAGGGGGTGGTGGAAAGTGAGGGTAGGTGGGGGCAGGTGTAGGACATCTAGTGGGTGTATTGTGCACTAGAGCGGTCAAACTTCGAGGTGAACATACACACACGTTATCAGAAAAAATGGTGGCGAGGGGGGGGGGGGGGGGGGGGCGGGGCGACGGAGTGTGAAGGACATTTCAACATGAAACTTCCTGGCAGATTAAAACTGTGTGCCCGACCGAGACTCGAACTCGGGACCTTTGCCTTTCGCGGGCAAGTGCTACTGGCAGAAGTAAAGCTGTGAGTACCGGTCGTGAGTCGTGCTTCGGCAGCTCAGATGGTAGAGCACTTGCCCGCGAAAGGCAAAGGTCCCAAGTTCGAGTCTCGGTCGGGCACACAGTTTTAATCTGCCAGGAAGTTTCATATCAGCGCACACTCCGCTACAGAGTGAAAATCTCATTCTGGACATTTCAACATCCTGAAAAATAAATAAAGTAACTAAAGAAAAACACTATCTAATATCTGCCCTCTCGAGCAGCTCGGCACAGAATGAGTCCTTGTCATCCAAACCCCAACTTCCAAGTGGGTAAGGGAGGGGGGAGGAGTGGGGCGGTGACGTCATGACACATGGCCACATCTATCCTATCCTGGCAGACACTTTATCATTTTAGGAATATATGAAAATAAGTTTAGACCAGATGGAACATGCACGTCACAGAAAAATGCGCCCTAACTGTCACAACAGTACACAGTGTATTCACCTCCGGTGGCAAAACAGGCTCTTATTCTTCCAAGCAAATGCTCATAAAGGTGTCAAACCATATACTGCGATGGATTGTCCCAAGTATCTTGTGCATTTTGTTCCGATTTGGCAGTGGTTCTTGCAGGCCCTGTAGAACGAGTAAGTTCGCACTTCGTCACGTCCCATACATGTGCAATCAGTGAGAGATCTAGCGATCTTGCTGGTCAGAGCAATTGTACTCTGCACCTTATGTCACAGCAGCCGTATGTGGACGTGCATTTTCCCGCTGGTAAAGCACATCCTGTAGAAGAAATGACAGTAACAGAAATAACAGCCTGTGCAACGTAGTGGGCGCTGGGTACTTTATCCTGCAGAAACACCAGACGTGACACGTTATAACTGATAGCTTCTTCGCCATGAAGCGTGGTATGGGACCTGTGTGTCGTGGTGAATAGAATCTCGAATAGCCAGACCTACGCTGTACTGGTGTAAATCCATCACATGCATATAAACAGAACCTACCGCCATCACTAAAGACAACAGAACGCCCTTCTAGTGTTCAGTCAACTCTTTCGCGACACCAGAGTGTCGTTTCAATGGGAGTCTGGCCAGAGGCACACGTTAGTTTAATCCTGCAGACGTTTCCCAGTGGCCCTTGACGGATCAGCACGTGCAACGTGTGCCCCGATTTCGTCCTTGGGTGATGTTCGATCGGCCAGCACTGCTTGCACAATGCGTCGATCTTGACGGGTGACTGTATTAGGCGGACGTTCAGAACCTGGTCTACAGGTGTTAATATTCCACAGACCTCTGTTGATAGCAGCCGCACACCACCGATACGTTGTGCCCAACAAGTGCAGCAATCCGTGAATAGGACCAAACAGGTTCCTGCAGGCTCATAATGCCACCCTGTTCAAATGGCTGAAGATGTTCAACAGCAGTATGTGCTTGTCAGTGGGGCATGATTGTACCCTGCAACGAATGTTGCAGACACCTTTCACCTCTAAACTCAGCACAGTTACTTCCTAAAGAGCCTAAACAGAGGTTGCACAGACAGGCCTCCCGATCACCATCTGACAGCTGATGACTATGACAAATGAATGACTATCATTACCAACCATCCGTACGCACGTATTATACACTGGTGCCACTGAACGTGGCCCCTCAGCGTGTTACATTTCTCCGAGCAATGTTACGTCACCAGTGACTGTTTTGTTTAAAGAAGTTTGTAAGACGGGAGTTTTAGGTGTGTATCTATGATAATTTTATCTGAACCTGTTTGATTAGACTATAAGAATACTCTTGCAAATAAACTCCGTCCTAACAGGCCTCAGAAAACCTAATACTACCGGTTGATCGCAGCGCCATCCTCAGCCTATAGGCTTCACTCGATTTGGATTTGGAGGGGCATATGGTCAGCACAACGCTCTCCCGGCAATTGTCAGTTTACGTGACCGGAGTCAAGTACCTCCTCAATTGGCCTCACAAGGTCTGAGTGCACAGTGCTGGCTAACAGCTCTCGGCAGACCCGAATGGTCACTCATCTAATTGCTAGCCAAGCCCGCGAGCTCTTGACTTTGGTGATCTGACGGTATACGGTGTTACCACTGCGGCAAGGCTGTTGGTCCACTCCTGCATGTAACTTCAAACGAACTCATATGGCCGACCTGAGTGGCTACGGTCACAGGTTCTAAACAGCCGGCCTCGGTGATCTCGCGGTTCTAGGCGCGCAGTCCGGAACCGCGCGACTGCTACTGTCGCAGGTTCGAATCCTGCCTCGGGCATGGATGTGTGTGATGTCCTTAGGTTAGTTAGGTTTAAATAGTTCTAAGTTCTAGGGGACTGATGACCACAGCTGTTAAGTCCCATAGTGCTCAGAGCCATTTGAACCATTTGAACCACAGGTTCTAAACCTGCCTCGGGCATGGATGTGTGTGATGTCCTTACGTTAGTTAGGTTTAAGTAGTTCTAAGCTCTAGGGGACTGATGACCTCAGACGTTAAGTCCCATAGTGCAGAGAGCCATTTGAACCATTTTTGAACTCATATGATCAAATGGGAAATGGGCGGCAAGTGTAAAGACATCAGAAGTACTTGGTTTGTTTCATCACTGTGTGCAGGTTTCTACTAAGAAATAAAATGTACAAGTACTCTATGCAGCGTGGGCACTTAATTTTTCATGCAGTATCAAATGGAACAAAGTAAACTGGTTTGCCTATGGCAGTACCCAAAGACAAGAATGTTTCCCTATGGTTATTGCTCTTAATTATTATGTACATCGAGGTACTGAAGCTCATAGACTGTGTATACTTACATAAACATTCGTCAAAAAACTTATTTCGATGTACTGTATCGTTTACGAGGTACGTTGCTCGACAAAATATAAATGAAGTCGGTCTTATAGTAAGGAACTATTTGCCTCGGTATATTGGTGCGCCACAATGTTTCTTCTTCACCTACGTTGTGACAACGTTCTTAACAATCCATCATCTAGGTGGCAGTCGAAGAGTAAAGTACAAACATGTTTTTACTCTCCGTCGGAAGGGTGCTCAAGTACGGTCTCAAGGGAAACGACACAGAGAAATGCTTTTAGCAGCAGAATGAACGAGTGCAGACGTGTGTCAACTCAAATGGGTTAGCTGAAGGCAACATTTTTCGCTAGACGGCAATAACACGTGTACAGGACAGTCCCAGTCTGCTGCCACAGCTTTGATCGACTAATACGAAACTTGTCGTAGCGTAATGGCGCAGCTGACAGTCTTGGCATAACAGACTGTGGCAGAAGGTTCCCTATTAAGTGGGTAGCCCTCGTTGAAAACATGAAAAAATACGATTTTCTTAATTTTTCAAGTAAAATAAGAAGTAATGTTGAATCCAATGAGATACTTTTATTCCTTATAGTTTTGCCGTTAAGAAATCATTTTTGTGTCCACATCGGACGCTCCTTGTAGCTGCTGCACCAGATGGAATGACCCCTTGCAGCTGGAACATTGGTCATCGGCGTAAATTCCCGAAGCCCTCCGATTGTACCTGTAACAAAATATTTTTCTATGTCATTTTCAATATATTTTCTGTTAGCATATATAGGATAATTACAAAATGGTGACGTGTTTAAACAAATCTCATTTTCTGCGCCCACGAAATCGAAACAAAAGCCTGCACCTAAAATAACTTTTGACACACACGAAGGTACAAGCACACAGAATAGCTTCCCAGATATGTGAGTGACTCGAAGACTTCTCAATTAACAGAAGAGCCGGCCGCGGTGGTCTAGCGGTTCTAGGCGCTCAGTCCGAAACCGCGCGACTGCTACGGTCGCAGGTTCGAATCCTGCCTCGGGCATGGATGTATGTGATGTCCTTAGGTTAGTTAGGTTTAAGTAGTTCTAAGTTCTGGGGGACTGATGACCACAGATGTTAAGTCCCATAGTGCTCAGAGCCATTTGAACCAGCCAATTAAGATAACACAGTACGTTGTCCTCGACGAAGAGTGTTTATCAGAGACGAAGATATCGTCAGGAGTGTCCCAGTGAAGCGTGATGGAACCGCTATTGTTTTCTGGAGCTATACATAAATAATATGGCGGACAGAGTAAGCAGCAGTCTGTGACTGTTTGCTGTTTCTGGTGTACGGGAAGATGTCGGTGTCAAGTGACTATAGGAGGATACAAGATGACTTAGACAAAATTTCTAGATGGTGTGATGAATGCCAGCTAGCTCTAACTCTATAAAAAGGTAAGTAATGCAGATGAATAGGAAAAAGAAAACCATAATGTTCGAATACAGGATTAGTACTGTGGTGCTTGATACAGTCACATCGGTTAAATATCCAGCGTATCGTTGCAAAGCAGTTTGGGATGGAATGAGCGTGTAAGGATTGTAGCGGGGAAGGCGAAAGGTCTACTTCTGATTACTGTTAGAATTTTAAGGAAGTGTGGTTCATCAGTAAAGGAGACAGCATGTCGGACACTAGTTGCGACCCACTGTTGAGTACCGGTCGGATTAAAGCGGTTCAGAGGCGGGCTGATTCTAGATTTTTCACCGACAGATTCGAACATCAAGCAAGTATTACGGAGATGCTTCAGGAACTCAAATGGGGTTGGTGTCCCTTCTTTTCGTGGGGCACTATTGAGAAAATTTTGAGGACCAGCATTTGAGGCTGACTGCCAACATACATTTTGCGCAAGGACGGCGAAGATAAGATCAGAGAGATGAGGGCTATACAGAGGCATACAGACAGTCGTCTATTTCCGAGTGAACAGGTAACGAAATGACTAGTAGTGCTAGAGGGTACCCACCGCCACGCACCATACGGTGGATGGCGGTGTATGGACTTGTAGATGGATTGCATAACGGCTACGTGCGTGGACAGTGTGTTCAATACAGAATGCTGTAATAGAATTTCGATCAAAATCGTATGTTCCGTTCTGAAGTTTCTCGCCAATTTGGAAAACGCGACGTCGAGAAAAACGCGTTTAAAGTTTTGGGTTACTTTTTCTTGTAGTTAAGTTGATCTTACTTCTAGTCACCGATTCCTGGACCGTACAGCAATGCCTCCAAATCAAAAAGGAAGTCCTCTTCCATCTTCATGGTGACCATGGTGCTCAAGTGGGCCTCTCTGGCAGCTTCTGTCATCCGCTGTTCTGCTCGCTCGATACGCTTTTCATCCGCTTTTGTGCAGAAGTTGTAACAGACTGGTCCAAACTCAAGTTCGAGCAAGTTCACAACTTCCATTATGCCTCTTGGGTCGTCGTTGAAATTACATGCCGATTACTTTTTCCCTCTGTGAACGGTTTTCGGAGACACTTTTTCCCAAAAAAAGCTGCTTGTAACTCGATAACGGCGTCTCTGGCAAACTCGGGACGAACACTACAATAAAGTAGGTATCCAAGAAAACATTTTAAGGCAAAAAAACTGGATTTTTTTGAAATTTTCAAAGAGGATTACTCTGATAATGTGACCAGTCTCGTTTCTCTTTTGACAGACCATAAACACACGCTGCATAAAGCTTCTACACCGCTGGAATTGCATATTAAAGGTATTTTTTGCCCTTTGTTGTGAATATTGTTTCTACGAAAGTAAAGTGATGTTGGACTGATACGAAGTCCAGGCTTGTATTTTCCACTATATGTGATGCCACTGACATTGTACCAGTTGATACTGTACTAGCTAGGAAATTATCCAAAGCGTAAACAATTTTGTGGAACAAACATCCGGTTAACGTGTCCATTTCAGTAAAGTGAAACAGCAGGAGCTGTAGCGGGTAATTCCAAAGCCAGGCATCGTCCGCCGACGGTGCAGCAACCGTGAAAGTGTAGGCTCACATAATCCGCAAGCACAAACGCGCGCAGCGAGCAGCGAGCAGCGGCCACCGTGCGATCCCACAGTCCACATAATACTCCGGGGGGCTGCCGGTCCCTACGTTTATCTGTGGTCCCGGGAGGGCAAATAGGAGTCTGAAAGCGGGGCACCCGACTCTAATCTCTCCCGTAATTGTAGCGGCCAGAATTTACACGCCAGGATCGTAATTTTAATCTGCGCAGCCATGTAGCGATACCGCACTATCAACTGCATACGGTGCAGCTTGCATTCAATACCTTGTGCACCAGGGCGAAATATGCGCCCCAGTGGAATATAGAATATGTTTCCAGGAGGCAGTATATCTGTTGAAAATACAGTGTGCTCCTTTATAGAACGTTTCTCCCACAACGCGAGTAATTGGCATGTTTTTCCAGTTCACTGTTGCCATCTCCATTCAGTTTGTTATCACGCCTCTGTAAGGAAAAACATTTGATGATTTTTCTTTGCACTGAATTTTATGTGTAATAGTACTATTGCATGCTAGGTTTACGGCCATAGTAACTTATATTACGATTACACGTCTAAGTTACGTTAACAAGAGGTGCTGGAATAACATCCTCGATCGATCATCCTAATTAGTCCGACATTGGCAAGATTTTAATCGCAAAAATTCCTTATATGTAACTGAGTTTATTTTGACCAGTTTCTTGGCCGATAAACTTTTTCATTCTTGAACAAGTATGCACTCAGGTACACTCAAAGAATATCAGAGTTAACGAAAAGACTTTAAAAGAGCAAAAGGCATAGTAGCAGAAAGAGAGAGGATAAAGGCTATTGAGTACGCAGTTGATCAAGCAGTGTAGCCATAAGCAGAGGAAGAATTACAATTTCTGACGCAGAGGGTTGTAAAATAGAGATGAACCTAGGAAAAACCAAAGCTTTGGGAATCAGTACGTACAAAACATCACTGGAAGAAAATCCCTTAGAACAACTAAAATATGTAGTTATTTTAGACGTCTGTTGACTCCTGATTGAACCTGTGCGGAGGAGATAAGTAGTTTGTACATGGGAAACTTTTTTTTTTTTTTTTTTTTTGTAAAAGTGGAAGGTTCATTTACAACATAAAGAATACCAATTTAACTAAGAAAGAGTTCCTCAAAGTATTTTGTATTTACTATAGTTAACGTTGTGCAGTGAAAAAGAAAGAAGAAAACAACTTGCAACGTTTTGAAATAAGTTGGTTTGAAAAAATTAGAAATAGGATGAAATGGAATACTAATAAGAAAGATGAGAACGAAGTTACATATTGCTACATATATTGCAAGTAAATAACCATTGAGGAAAAGGCTGTAGGGAAATGAGAGAGAGGAAGGTTTGGACTGCTAGAAGACATAAAAAATTACCAAAATTAGCAGCAGATTAAGGAAGAGATGTACAGCGGAGGAAACTGGAACGAGCCCACCTGATAGCCGTGTCGTAAGACATCTTCGGAAGAAGGAGATCTAGAACTGGAAGTTATTATATTCATGTCGCACCTATTTTCAGCTCTAGTACTGTAAGAGGCAGTCAGAAGAAAACGAGACAGGTAAAAAAAAGTAGTTAACTGTTTATCATTTAAAAAGAAATCCCCATACATTTATCCTGTTGTGAGACAAGGTAGTGAATGCTTTCAAGCAAAAATATTTATGGTTGCCTGCAGAACCATCGCTGTACATATTGCTACATATATTGCAAGGAAATAACCATCGAGGGAATGTAGGGAAATGAGAGAGAGGAAGGTTTGGACTACTAGAAGACATAAAAAATTACCAAAGTTAGCAGCAGATTAAGGAAGAGACGTATAGCAGAGGAAACTAGAACGAGCCCACCGGATAGCCGTGTCGTAAGACATCTTCGGAAGAAGGAGATATGGAACTGGAAGTTATCACATTCATGTCGTTCCTACTTTCTGCTCTGATACTGTAAGAGGCAGTCATATAAAAACGAGACAGGTAGAAAAAAGTAAGTAAACTGTTTATAATTTAAAAAGTAATCCCCATAACTGTTAATACATTTATCCCGTTGTGAGATAAAAATATTTATGATTGCCTGCAGAACCAACGCTGTACACAGGCGCGCACTTCTTCGTCCGAAGCAAACCAACGGCCACGAATGTCTTTCTTCAGTGCTCCAAAAATATGGATATCATATGAGGAGAGATCTGGACTGTTTCGAGGACGTGTAAGGGCTTCACAGCGAAACTTCTGTAGCGTAGTCGAAACAACCTTTGCAACATGCAAGCCCAGCTGGATATTACCATGGTTCTGTGATATAATGCAATCCCTTACTTATAGTCCATATGTTACGAAGCGCACATATTACATTCTAATAACTAACTCATCGTTCAAACAACGGTAAAATCTATATTAAGACTAATGCATTATATCTGTAGGTAAAAAGTACTTATCTTGCAAAGATGATTCCAGTGTCAGGGCTGGTTCCTTTGTTTCTGTAGTATAAGCTATTCTCCGGGGTCGTTTAAATGACAAGTCGCTGGAACGTTATGTTGGTTAATAATTTTCTTCTTATATTTGCGTGTTCTTGAAACACAGTTCACCACCACATATTTGACAAACCCAGTTCTAAGCAAAGAAGGGAAAGCAGAAAGGTGGAAGGAGTATATAGAGGGTCTATACAAGGGCGATATTCTTGAGGACAATATTATAGAAATGGAAGAGGATGTAGATGAAGATCTACATCTACATTGATACTCCGCAAGCCACCCAACGGTGTGTGGCGGAGGGCACTTTACGTGCCACTGTCATTACCTCCCTTTCCTGTTCCAGTCGCGTATGGTTCGCGGGAAGAACGACTGTCTGAAAGCCTCCGTGCGTGCTCTAATCTCTCTAATTTTACATTCGTGATCTCCTCGGGAGGTATAAGTAGGGGGAAACAATATATTCGATACCTCATCCAGAAACGCACCCTCTCGAAACCTGGCGAGCAAGCTACACCGCGATGCAGAGCGCCTCTCTTGCAGAGTCTGCCACTTGAGTTTATTAAACATCTCCGTAACGCTATCACGGTTACCAAATAACCCTGTGACGAAACGCGCCGCTCTTCTTTGGATCTTCTCTATCTCCTCCGTCAGACCGATCTGGTACGGATCCCACACTGATGAGCAATACTCAAGTATAGGTCGAACGAGTGTTTTGTAAGCCACCTCCTTTGTTGATGGACTACATTTTCTAAGCACTCTCCCAATGAATCTCAACCTGGTACCCGCCTTACCAACAATTAATTTTATATGATCATTCCACTTCAAATCGTTCCGCACGCATACTCCCAGATATTTTACAGAAGTAACTGCTACCAGTGTTTGTTCCGCTATCATATAATCATACAATAAAGGATCCTTCTTTCTATGTATTCGCAATACATTACATTTGTCTATGTTAAGGGTCAGTTGCCACTCCCTGCACCAAGTGTCTATCCGCTGCAGATCTTCCTGCATTTCGCTACAATTTTCTAATGCTGCAACTTCTCTGTATACTACAGCATCATCCGCGAAAAGCCGCATGGAACTTCCGACACTATCTACTATGTCATTTATATATATTGTGAAAAGCAATGGTCCCATAACACTCCCCTGTGGCACGCCAGAGGTTACTTTAACGTCTGTAGACGTCTCTCCATTGATAACAACATGCTGTGTTCTGTTTGCTAAAAACTCTTCAATCCAGCCACGCAGCTGGTCTGATATTCCGTAGGCTCTTACTTTGTTTATCAGGCGACAGTGCGGAACTGTATCGAACGACTTCCGGAAGTCAAGAAAAATAGCATCTACCTGGGAGCCTGTATCTAATATTTTCTGGGTCTCATGAACAAATAAAGCGAGTTGGGTCTCACACGATCGCTGTTTCCGGAATCCATGTTGATTCCTACATAGTAGATTCTGGGTTTCCAGAAATGACATGATACGCGAGCAAAACACATGTTCTAAAATTCTACAAGAGATCGACGTCAGAGATATAGGTCTATAGTTTTGCGCATCTGCTCGACGACCCTTCTTGAAGACTGGGACTACCTGTGCTCTTTTCCAATCATTTGGAACCCTCCGTTCCTCTAGAGACTTGCGGTACACGGCTGTTAGAGGGGGGGCAAGTTCTTTCGCGTACTCTGTGTAGAATCGAATTGGTATCCCATCAGGTCCAGTGGACTCCTCTATTGAGTGATTCCAGTTGCTTTTCTATTCCTTGGACACTTATTTCGATGTCAGCCATTTTTTCGTTTGTGCGAGGATTTAGAGAAGGAACTGCAGTGCGGTCTTCCTCTGTGAAACAGCTTTGGAAAAAGGTGTTTAGTATTTCAGCTTTACGCGTGTCATCCTCTGTTTCAGTGCCATCATCATCCCGTAGTGTCTGGATATGCTGTTTCGAGCCACTTACTGATTTAACGTAAGACCAGAACTTCCTAGGATTTTCTGTCAAGTCGGTACATAGAATTTTACTTTCGAATTCAATGAACGCTTCACGCATAGCCCTCCTTACGCTAACTTTGACATCGTTTAGCTTCTGTTTGTCTGAGAGGTTTTGGCTGCGTTTAAACTTGGAGTGGAGCTCTCTTTGCTTTTGCAGTAGTTTCCTAACTTTGTTGTTGTACCACGGTGGGTTTTTCCCGTCCCTCACAGTTTTACTCGCCACGTACCTGTCTAAAACGCATTTTACGATTGCCTTGAACTTTTTCCATAAACACTCAACATTGTCAGTGTCGGAACAGAAATTTTCGTTTTGATCTGTTAGGTAGTCTGAAATCTGCCTTCTATTACTCTTGCTAAACAGATAAACCTTCCTCCCTTTTTTTATATTCCTATTAACTTCCATATTCAGGGATGCTGCAACGGCCTTATGATCACTGATTCCCTGTTCTGTACATACAGAGTCGAAAAGTTCGGGTCTGTTTGTTATCAGTAGGTCCAAGATGTTATCTCCACGAGTCGGTTCTCTGTTTAATTGCTCGAGGAAATTTTCGGATAGTGCACTCAGTATAATGTCACTCGATGCTCTGTCCCTACCACCCGTCCTAAACATCTGAGTGTCCCAGTCTATATCTGGTAAATTGAAATCTCCACCTAAGACTATAACATGCTGAGAAAATTTATGTGAAATGTATTCCAAATTTTCTCTCAGTTGTTCTGCCACTAATGCTGCTGAGTCGGGAGGTCGGTAAAAGGAGCCAATTATTAACCTAGTTCGGTTGTTTAGTGTAACCTCCACCCATAATAATTCACAGGAACTATCCACTTCTACTTCACTACAGGATAAACTACTACTAACAGCGACGAACACTCCACCACCGGTTGCATGCACTCTATCATTTCTAAACACCGTCTGTACCTTTGTAAAAATTTCGGCAGAATTTATCTCTGGCTTAAGCCAGCTTTCTGTACCTATAACGATGAAATGGGAGATATGATACTGGGTGAAGAGTTGGACAGAGCACTGAAAGACCTGAGTCGAAACATGGCCCCGGGAGTAGATAATATTCCATTAGATCTACTGACAGCCTTGGGAGAGCCAACCCTGACAAAACTCTACCATCTGGTGAACAAGATAAATGAGACAGGCGAAATACCCTCAGACTTCAAGAAGAATATAATAATTCCTATCCCAAAGAAAGTAGGAGTTGACAGATGTGAAAATTACCGAACTATCAGTTTAAATAGTCACGGCTGCAAAGTACTAATACTAACACGAATTCTTTACAGACGAATGGAAAAGCTGGTAGAAGCCGACCTCGAGGAACATCAGTTTGGATTCCATAGAAATGTTGGAACACGTGAGGCAATACTGACCCTACAACTTATCTTAGAAGATAGATTAAGGAAAGGCAAACCTACGTTTCTAGCATTTGTAGACTTAGAGAAAGCTTTTGACAGTGTTGACTGGAATACTCTCTTTCAAATTCATGAAGGTTGCAGGGGTGAAATACAGGGAGCGAAAGGCTATTGACAACTTGTACAGAAACCAGATGACAGTTATAAGAGTCGAGGGGCATGAAAGGGAAGCAGTGGATGGGAAGGGTGTGAGACAGGGTTGCAGCCTCTCCCCGATGTTATTCAATCTGTATATTGAGCAAGCAGTAAAGAAAACAAAAGAAAAATTCGGAGTAGGAATTAAAATCCATGGAGAAGAAAAAAAAACTTTGAGGTTCGCCGATGACACTGTAATTCTGTCAGAGACAGCAAGGGACCTGGAAGAGCAGCTGAACGGAATGGACAGTGTCTTGAAAGGAGGATATAAGATTAACATCAACAAAGCAAAACAGAATTTGGAAGAAGAGGAATTTGTGGCACGACTTGACTAGAAGAAGGGATCGGTTGGTAGGACATGTTCTGCGGCATCAAGGGACCACCTATTTAGTATTGGAGGGCAGCGTGGAGGGTAAAAATCGTAGAGGGAGACCAAGAGATGAATACACCAAGCAGATTCAGAAGGATGTAGGTTGCAGTAGGTACTGGGAGATGAAGAAGCTTGCACAGGATAGAGTAGCATGGAGAGCTGCATCAAACCAGTCTCAGGACTGAAGACCACAACAACAACAACAACAATTTTCATGGTGCAAGTTCGATATTATGAAATGGATTGATGCTAATAATAAATGTACACTCCTGGAAATGGAAAAAAGAACACATTGACACCGGTTTGTCAGACCCACCATACTTGCTCCGGACACTGCGAGAGGGCTGTACAAGCAATGATCACACGCACGGCACAGCGGACACACCAGGAACCGCGGTGTTGGCCGTCGAATGGCGCTAGCTGCGCAGCATTTGTGCACCGCCGCCGTCAGTGTCAGCCAGTTTGCCGTGGCATACGGAGCTCCATCGCAGTCTTTAACACTGGTAGCATGCCGCGACAGCGTGGACGTGAACCGTATGTGCAGTTGACGGACTTTGAGCGAGGACGTATAGTGGGCATGCGGGAGGCCGGGTGGACGTACCGCCGAATTGCTCAACACGTGAGGCGTGAGGTCTCCACAGTATATCGATGTTGTCGCCAGTGGTCGGCGGAAGGTGCACGTGCCCGTCGACCTGGGACCGGACCGCAGCGACGCACGGATGCACGCCAAGACCGTAGGATCCTACACAGTGCCGTAGGGGACCGCACCGCCACTTCCCAGCAAATTAGGGACACTGTTGCTCCTGGGGTATCGGCGAGGACCATTCGCAACCGTCTCCATGAAGCTGGGCTACGGTCCCGCACACCGTTAGGCCGTCTTCCGCTCACGCCCCAACATCGTGCAGCCCGCCTCCAGTGGTGTCGCGACAGGCGTGAATGGAGGGACGAATGGAGACGTGTCGTCTTCAGCGATGAGAGTCGCTTCTGCCTTGGTGCCAATGATGGTCGTATGCGTGTTTGGCGCCGTGCAGGTGAGCGCCACAATCAGGACTGTATACGACCGAGGCACACAGGGCCAACACCCGGCATCATGGTGTGGGGAGCGATCTCCTACACTGGCCGTACACTACTGGTGATCGTCGAGGGGACACTGAATAGTGCACGGTACATCCAAACCGTCATCGAACCCATCGTTCTACCATTCCTAGACCGGCAAAGGAACTTGCTGTTCCAACATGACAATGCACGTCCGCATGTATCCCGTGCCACCCAACGTGCTCTAGAAGGTGTACGTCAACTACCCTGGCCAGCAAGATCTCCGGATCTGTCCCCCATTGAGCATGTTTGGGACTGGATGAAGCGTCGTCTCACGCGGTCTGCACGTCCAGCACGAACGCTGGTCCAACTGAGGCGCCAGGTGGAAATGGCATGGCAAGCCGTTCCACAGGACTACATCCAGCATCTCTACGATCGTCTCCATGGGAGGATAGCAGCCTGCATTGCTGCGAAAGGTGGATATACACTGTACTAGTGCTGACATTGTGCATGCTCTGTTGCCTGTGTCTATGTGCCTGTGGTTCTGTCAGTGTGATCATGTGATGTATCTGACCCCAGGAATGTGTCAATAAAGTTTCCCCTTCCTGGGACAATGAATTCACGGTGTTCTTATTTCAATTTCCAGGAGTGTATATTACCAGAAAAACAACTTTTTGGCAGTCAGATATGTTCAGAAACATGTAGGGATGAGAGCTATTTAATTTAAGTAAGAGAATGAACCCAAGTATGGCAAAAATGTGTATGGAACTGAACATGGGAAAGATTTGAGGAGGCTAGGTTCATTGCAGTAGGCAAGTGCAAACATTTTTCCATGAAGGCACTCACCGTCTTGTCTCACAGTGCGATAAATGTATTAACAGTTACTGCGGTTACTTTTGAACTAATGAACAGTTCAATTACGTTTTTCCATCTGTCTCACTTTCATTTGATTGCCTCTTATACATTCATTAATTTCACAGACCGCACACATTCTCTTTTAGGTACTTTTTGCTTACCAAATAAACATGGTGTTGAAAGCAATATAACGGACCTTGGCAGCGTAAAGTACAATAAACAAACGATACCTACAGATATGCCGAAAAACGCGCAATTAGTTTTTAATAGTAAAATAATAATAATAAGAATAAAAAACATAACTAAAGACGGCACGGTGTAGTATATTACTGTTAACTTTAAACCAGTGGCCGTCAAACTCTTTTGCTCAAGAGTCACTATTAACATTGAGGGGCGGTGCCTCGGGTCGCATATTACCGCTCTTATTTTTAATTGGTAAGCTACATAAATTAATATGCCATAAGACCCCAGTAAAATAGCTAAGGTAAGAGAGTGATAAGTAGGCCTCCGGCTCCCATGTACAGATCGTTACAAATCGGGACCATTCGAAACACCTCCTGTCGATTGTTCTCTGTTTCACACTGCCGCCAATTTCAGCGACCTCAAAGTTGTGACACGCTACGTGCCTGACAATTGTTTTGTTGTTTGTGTTAGTAGATGATTAACTGGTTAATAACAGACATTATACTTGTATTTAAATCCATTTTCCAATACGAGACACGATCAAAAACGTTTAATAAAGGTTTTAAAAGTAATTTTTGCCCTATTCACAGCATTGTATTGCAATAGTCTTAACTTAATTTCGTATTCCTTGGTACACATGTGTCACGCATTTGAAACGCGCATTCGGGAATCTATGTTACTTCTGTATCAGAATTTACACCATAGCAGCTGATCGGTATTAGTCGCGCACGCCCGTGAATTGTCAGCACTGGAAGACAAACAGTAAAACATTTCTCTTCTCACACGCTGTAATCCCTGCAACGGCAATGCTGCTTCACCTCTGCTCCTGAGGTAAGAGGCAGAATTTACCAATGTCAGTTAACATTAAGTACATATTAAAATATTACCGTCTGTTACTGTTTGTTACTGAACAGGAAAACTACACTGTTAAGAAGCTCTTAGCCTTTGTCGACGTTTTTAGATCCAGCTATTAGTTGCTGGATGAATATTATTATAAAATGCATCTGGGAACCGCGGGTCGCACGAATACCTGACTATGGCGACAGTTTGACGACCACTGCTTTAAACGATACTCTGCGATAACAATGTGGCATACAAATACAGCCAAATTAATCCTATAATCAAAGGGCAACCTGACATAACGTAAACCCGTTAAAACATTGCATACGTTTTAGAATTTCTTACTTATGTACTATTGACTTCAATTACTTTAGTTAAGACCTACATAATTTTAGCACTATTTCCAAAATCCGTTGTTGTAGTCTTCGATCTGATGTGATGTAGCTCTCCACGCTAGTGCTGCCTTTGCACATCACTTCATCTATGTATGACTACTGCAACCGGCATTCAGTTAGAACCTGCTTACGGTAGTTAGCTTAGGTCTCCTTCCGCACTCTTCCATTCCATAGACAGTCAACTACGCCTCGAAGCCTCAGGAGACTTTCTTTTAACTGATTCCGTCTGTTGCTCAATTGGTACCACAAAGCTCTTTCCTCCTCGATTAAACTGAGTACTTATTCATTAGTAACCAGATTTAGCTGTCTAATCTTTAGCATTCTTCTATAGTAGCTCTTTTCGAAAGCTTCTGTTCTCTCCTTGTCTGCACTGTTTATCGTCCACGTTTCACGTTAATATGGTACCACACTCTAGATACGTACTTTGACAAAAGGGCTTTCCAACACTTAAATTTATAGTCAGCGCTAATGTATTTCTCTTTTCCACAAAAGATTTCTTTGCTATTTGCTAACTGAATTTTATCTCCCCTTCACTTCTGCTGTCATGAGTAATTTTGCTTACCAAATAGTAAACTCATATACTGCTTTCTGGCTCATTTACAAATGTAATTCCCCAGAATCTCTTGGCTTAAACGGATGCACTTCATGACCCGCGTTTTATTTTTATTGACGTTTATCTTATAACATGTTATCAAGACGTTGTCAGTCTTTGCAATCTCTGATAGTACAATGCCATCAGCGGACCGTACAGTAATATTTCTTCTACCTGAACTTTCCGAAATTTCTCCATAGTTTCCTTATTATTTACAAACTCTATTGACAGGTCATCCGGAGAGTGTGAAAACTGTAGTTTGGGTCGAGCACGTTGCTCTTACATCAATGGAACAACTAAAGGTTGTGTTAGAAACATCTAGGAACAGAAAATTCCCAGGGGAAGACAAACTCAAGATTGAATTATTTAAATATGTTCCAGAATCACTGCTCACAGAGCTGTTGAGTTTTGTAAATATATAGCAACACTAGCGGACCCGACAGACGTTGTTCTGCACGATATTTCAAGCGATCAGGTTATTAAACAAACTATGAAATGAAAGACAAATAATATAATAATTTCATTATTCTTTATTTTGAAATAACATCAATTTTTCTAAAAACAATTCGTTATAATCAATACTGTTTGTTTAATTTTATCTTAATGCGAGTTGATGAACAATATTTTTAGTCAATTCCTGAGGAGTATAAATGAATAAACTTGACGGTTTTCCAACGCGAGAACACGCCACATATAATTGGCCATGTGAAAAGACCGGATATTCTAGATCCAACCCACAAATCGACTTTGTTTGACCTTGTTGTTTACGCTGAATCTCGCTGTTAATGATGTCTGTTGCTGGGCGGTTAGGTGAGGGCCTACCAAAATCAATGAGTGGCATATTCAAAATCACAAATGGCAAATGCCAAGGGAATTGGAAATTGCAGACGTCTGAAGGGATCATTGGGATTCAAATTTGCCGTTCAAAATTGTAGCTTCAAGAACATTGCCCATAATTTTCTTATGACTAATCTTGTACCGTTGCATAGCTTAGGTGCGTTTAAACTCCGAAGCAAAATGTTAGGTGAGCCAATTTTTTATCGCAAGTTATGTGGTGGCATTCCTGGTAAATCCAGCGAATTCAAAATTTCAGCAGGATAGTTGACTGCTTCGTGAGGATCGGTAACAGTATCGATCTATTTGAACAATATCTCATTGCCGGACAATGACTGTTGTATTTCGAAGTTAATAGCGCCTACATCGATATTTCTTGCGGCTAAAATAGCTCGTTCAGGAAGCCACGCATGATTAATATAATTAGCCTGCAAATCTGGAAATATCCTTTCAATCAAAGCATATTTCGTATTTACCATGTTGCAGAAATTGTCTGGCAATTTGATGCAATGGTATTGCTCCATTTCCAATGTTGAACAATTGCTCGGAGAATGATAGTGCCAATGGATCGTTTTGCAGTTGAACACGTATATTTGTGTTAAGACGTAATGTACTGACATTTCGCCATAGATAAAATTGTTTTATACATGCGTTAATTTCATCCGGATATGCAGCGCGTGGAATGACCTGCAATGTCTGTCTAAAATCACCGGACAGCAGCAGTAAGGCACCACCGAAAAGCCTGGTGTTATTATTTAGATCTTTCATCATTCTATCGAGAGTTTCAAGTGAATGCTTGTGGGCCATAGTGCATTCATTCCAGATAATAATTTTGCATTTTTGCAAAACTTTGCCATACCGGAGTGCTTTTTTATGTTGCACACTGCATTTGGATTTTTGTGAATGTTCAACGGCAACTTGAGTGCTGAATGTGCTGTCCGTCCGCCATCAAGCAAAGTGGCTGCAATACCTGATGAAGCAATTGCGAACGCAATATGATTTTGTGATCTAATGCGCTCAAGTATTAGTGAGATGAGAAACGTTTTTCCAGTACCACCTGGTGCGTCCAATGAAAAAGAAAAAAAAAAAGAAAAAAAAGAATCCCCCTTGTTCTGCTGCAGTTGACAAATTACTTCGATCGTATACATTCTTTTGTTCATCAGTGAGTAGTTGCTCATTATTTTCAACGAAAGTAGTTAAAGAGACCGTATTGAGCTGTTGTTTACGCTGAATATCGCTGTTAATGATGTCTTGCTGGGCGGTTAGGTGAGGGCATACCAAAATGAATGAGTGGCATATTCAAAATCACAATGCAAATATCTTCAATCTTTATTAGCGCCTAGTTACATATTTCCGGCGAAAAATCTATATTGGGATCTTGATCAGCAATCCAAATGCCATGCAGAATGTCGTCGCTCATGGAATATTTATATTTGCCCCATAGGACAGAGGCTTGAGATGGAAAACATGTCGTCAATAATATGGCGAATAATTGGCGAATTTGATGAGGAGAGGAACTCAATACTGCATCTGCAAGTGTATTATCCTAATGGTTGTCCTCTTCCGGCATATGTAATTCGCGACACGCATCATGATTTTTGTCGTACAAAATGCGATTGACTGTTCGCAGGTATTGGAAGGAAGTCGATCCAGGAACATTAACCAACAATAAACGCAAGAAGAAACATTCGCGTTGCTTTGGATGGACTGTGTATAATCGGCCTAATGTATTTGCCATAAATATGCCGTTGTATCCTTCAACCGGAACACCTTGCTTTCGTGGTTCCCATTTTTTTGTCTGTTTGTTCCACGTGAAATATCGTGGCACATCAGTATGCATTAATGTCTTTGCTAATTGACCAGGAATACCTGGTCGGTTGCATAGTTCGAAAAACTCAGTTAATGTGGTTTTTTGGGCAATTGATGCACGTTGTAGAGTAGTCTCTTCAATGAAATAAACACGCTGTCGATTTTCAAGGTGTACGGCCAAATGTATAACAGCACGGTCACTTTCATGTATCGGAAAACCCAAAATAAGCCAAACTGCTTCAATGCTGCTGATGTATCGGCCCATTTGATACCTTGTTATTTCATCGTTTTCGTTAACATTGTGAACAGCAAATACAGCCAAATCACTGCCCTTATGGACATATTTGCATATACATTTTATGGACTTCACCGAACTGCAGAGCTCAATGTTTATGTGTGCTTTGTAGATTTTACACAGCGATGGTGAATACGGAACCACCCAGTGATTGTCAGTGTCAACTGTTGTACCGTTTGACATTAGTAATTGATGTGATTGACCACCATGTTCAGTGTCTCTACGACGATACAATGGATAACCATCGATATTAGTCATTATATCATTTATACAATTTTTTGGAAAACGTTTCGTACATTTTCCATGATCCATGCACGGCGCCGTCATGTTTATAGCACCGCATGGACCATGGATCATGTTAGCGATAACCATCTCATACAATTCTTGATCGATGTTCCGATCCGGAATTTCTGCTGAGATAATTTTATCAATTTCTTCAGACTGTATTTTGTCGACCAACCAAATCAAAATATGCGCGTGTGGCAAACCTCGTTTTTGCCATTCAATAAAATACAGCCAGCAACGTGTTTTGCCAAATACAGAGGAATGTATAATGAAGTTCATCAACGATTTTAACTTTTTTGTCTGAAGACCCGTGCAGTGATATCGTGCCGATCTATTGCAGTCTGACCTGGCAATAACGCAATTTTAATTTCATCCCATTTTGGATTACACGTAAATGTAATGAACAAATCTGGTCATCCGTACGCGCGCACAAAAGTCATGGTGTCTTGAATATATTCTTGCATATGACGTGGGCTACCAATATATGATGATGGAAGAATATGTGAAGTACCGATGTCGTTGGTATTAGTTATTCCATCTACGTTACCAACAATATCCTCAAGCAAATAAATGTATTCCTCAGCACGAAGTTTCGCTTGATTATACCTGATGTATCGTAATCGCTCGCTTTCAATTATTGCATACATATCAACGATATATTGATGAAACAGCTGGCGGCATCGGAGAATATTATTGTCTTCGTTGGCACGAATCATCAACCGATATGCGTAGAAGTTCATCGCGCTCACTTTCTTGCTGGTTTCTGCACCTGCAAAATAAATATATAATTAAGACAAAAAGAAATTAATCGTGCATAAAAATAAAATATTAGGTAATGACATGTGAAGATTGTACCCGTTGCTGGATTTCTTTGTTTGATATTTAAATGAAGTCCATCTTCTTCTTCCCAAAACATCAATGGATATTGCAAAGCGTCGTAAGAGCGATGACTGTCTACAATCGTATGCACTGTGTTATCTTTTCGTTGTATTCGTATTATCTCGACGTTCAAATGCGTCGCCAACCATAACAACCGCAAATTCATTAATGGTCGGTGCATTATATCGGCCAGCGTGCTGCCCAGATGGTACTTCGTCTGCTTTGATGACGATCGTGTAGTTGTCGTTTTGCAGTCTGTTTGAAACGGTATTGAACAACTGGACCAACTCGCTGTGATTCTGTAAAAACGGTTCTAAAATACCAACAACTTCTCGCTCCTCCATCTGCTCGATATGGTTGTACTGGCAACTTGCATTTATTTGCTGCTCCTCATCACCCACGAAGTAGATTTGCGGAAATTTTGAATCGGTATCAGGCAACGGCATTAAAGAATCAATTTGATGATACTCTTGGTCCTGAATCTTAAACGTTGATTTAAAATTGCGACCATCCTCAATCTGAACGATTTTTGTTGCTCCAAATGATGTCATTTGAAAGCACGAATTGAATTTGCGAATTGTACGCAAAAAAAATTTAGATTGAGATGTAGCTCCAGCCAATAGTGTGTTTAATGGTTCTGGAGGCGAATTCAATGGTGGCAATACAACTTTTCCAGACGCGCAGTAGAAACCGATCGATTCACCTTTGTATTTGAGTGCATGACAATGTTGGCATTGTTCGTTCATAGCACCGATTACAATTTGTGAATGTGGCGAATAGTCGATGTCCGACTCATATTCAAACGCAAGGCGAAGAAGTGATGCATGTGTCAATGTGCGATACACTTGGAAACGCTGTTGTTCACGTGTTCTGAATGTGTCGGTGATTCGTTGACGGGCCAGTCTTTGTCTCAACGCATTAGCTCGAAGGTGTTCGTTGCGTTGCTCTTGACTTAACATTAGCACGTCTGATTGCAGCCTGGTTTCTTAAATTTTCGTTGCCCGTCAGTTGATCTTCTGCCGATCTATTTAACGGACGGTTCTGGACTAATTATGAATTCCGAGTCCATCGTCCAATATTTCTTTCTCGTTCACGATGAAGTGGCATTGTTTTATTTCGTCACTTATATGTGAATATAATGCACTTAATATTCACTGAAATACGACACCTGAAATTTCAAGAGACACCGTACAAAAAAATTAAAATGTCAAAATAACGAAACACACTTAATATAATACACTCAAATTAAAATGTCGATAAATAAACGAAATCCTATGCACGTAACTTATATCTGACTATAATACGCTCAATATTGCACACAAAAATGCAACGCCATCTGCCGGGCTGATTTGTGAATATAAATCATCCAGGCCCCCACTTGAATGCATTGACAAAAATTCATTCAAATCGATCCAGCCATTTATTTGCTGAATAGATAAATAACGTAGATACCGACTGCAGCGCCATTTGTCGGGCTGATTTTTGAATCTAAACCATCCAAGCGCCACCCAAACGCATACAAAAAATTTCATTCAAATCGGTCCAGCCGTTTAGGAGGAGTTCAGTGACACACACGTACAGTAGAATTACATATATAAAGAAAAAGAATAAAGATAAAGATACTAGAGGACTGGCAAACTGTAGTTGTTATCCCATTATTTAAAAAATAGGGGATTGCAGAAAATGTTACAGTTATCAAGGTATTAGTCTTCTGAGCTCTGGATACGGGATATATGCAAAACTAGAAATAAATAGATTGAAGGTACTTTCGGAAACATGTCTTACTGAAGAACAGAATGGCTTTCGGATGGGAAAATTTTGCTTAGACTGTGTTTTCCAGTCTGCCAAATCATTGAAAAACATAGAGAAAACAATGATCTCATAACACATAGTCTTTGTTGATTGTGAGAAAGCTTTTAATAAAGTTAACAGAGTCAAAAATTACTGGAAACTTTAGAAAAGAATAGCATACATCAGCACCTAGTAAGTGTAATTCAAAGTATGTATATAAACAACAAACTCAGAGTACATAAAGGAAGTCCGTTTCGGAGAAACATCTCTCAAGGAGTGAGAAAAGGGTGTCCTTTATAAACCACATTATTTAATATATGTGTAGTCGATGTCATAAAGACTCGGCAGAATTAAGCAGTGCACCATTATAAGCTTAATATTAAAGTTATAAATACACTGCTGTTTGCTGATGATCAAATAATCTTAGCGAGCTCAGGATATAAATTACAGAGAGTAATTTGGTTCTTTCACAACGACAATGTCTCAAACTATACGATGAGAGCCAGAATGAATTTTCACTCTGCAGCGGAGTGTGTACTGATATCAAACATCCTGGCAGGTAAAAACTGTGTGCTGGATCGAAACTAGCACGCGGGAAAGTTCTCAACTGACGAGCCACTCAAGCACGACTCACACCCCGTCCTTACAGCTTTACTTCGGCCAGTACCTCGTCTCCTACCTCCCAAACTTCGCAGAAGTTCTCCTGTGACACTCCCAAGGGTCGCGTTCCTCGAAGAAAGGATACTGCTGAGATAATGGAATTCCATCGTAAGAAGCATTTAAGAGCAAAAATAAAACTTATGATAATTCGTTAGAACAAATAAATAGTTTTAAATACTTGGGATGTGAGGTCTCATGTATCACAAACAATAATTAAGAATGCAAACTGCAAAATTCCAGCAGTTGGTCGATACTATGAATCCCAGTCTCCTCAAAAATGTTTGAAAAGAGACAGTACTAAAATTCTGTAATGTGACGTCAGTGTCAGTTCTAATGTATGGACTTGGACTCTGAGAGCGAGTGAAAGAAGTGGGACGGAGGCAACAGAGGTGAGACTCTTAAAACCACTTCCTGGTTACAGACAGATAGATAAGATAAAAAAATAATCAAATAAAGAATGGACTGGATGTCAAAAGCATTCTTCAGAAAACAGAAGTACAGAAAGAAATAGCATGAACACATTCAAAGGATGCCAGAAGAGCGAGTACTGAAAATAATACACAAATATACACTTCAAGGGTAAAGGAATGTTTGGCGTCCTAAGAAGAGATGGAAAGATCAGCTGCAATCTACTTGAAATTGCCATTGGCGAGGACACCTCCATGAAAACTGGATGTGATAATGATGAGTTGCCTTAATGCTGTCATACCCCCTAACTATAGCTTCCCTTTCACGTCCATCAACAATCTTCTTTCAGTAAAATGTGTAGATAACCTCTGGCTGGCTGTATTTTATCTCTCACAACTTGTGAATTTCAAAGAGTGAGTTCCGATCAACAATGTTGAAAGACAGTCTTGGTGAATTTTGTTTTATTGGCAACAGGCCA
Source organism: Schistocerca piceifrons (assembly GCF_021461385.2). Lineage (NCBI taxonomy): Eukaryota > Metazoa > Arthropoda > Insecta > Orthoptera > Acrididae > Schistocerca > Schistocerca piceifrons. Next base: position 137,764,241 of record NC_060141.1, on the reverse strand, counting down.
TGCTGCAAAGCTTATATCTGTTCCTAATGTTTAATCTCCTAATGCTGAAGACAGCATCAGAGAATATAAAGACTCAGGTGACAATAGACTCAAACAAGCTCAGCTAGCCGAACTGTTTACGTTCGAAACTGCTAGCTGAGTCTTCACAGTCTCTGATGATGTCTCCAGCATTAGGAGGCGAAATGTTTTTAGTCACGGAAATATGCGTTGGACAACGGTCTAATGCCCATCAAACAAAATTCACCAAGGGTCAGCTTCCGCCAATCAAAGGTTTTAATAATTTTTTTTTAATTTGTCGCAAGAGCTTATGGGCCCAAACTGCCGAGGTCATCGGTCCCTAAGCTTACGCACTACTTAATCTAACTTAAACTAACTTACACTAACGACACACACACACCTATGCCCGAGGTAGGACTCGAACGTCCAAAGGGGGAAGCCGCGCGGAAATCAAACGTTCTTCTGTGGAAAATTCATATTAGTAGTTTGAACCACAACTTCCTAAGTTGATTATTCGGTAATACACCTGCCATGATAAGCCTCCTTTTCTAATGGAATTATTACATTCCTGTTCAAGTATGTCAGTATATTGCAGCCACCTACACCGATGAAGCAAAAGACTATGACCACTTGTTCAATAATATGTTGGTCCAAATTTGGAACACAATATATCAGTGATTTTGAGTGGAAAAGTCCTTGGTAAGTTTCCCGTCGTACATGGCCCCAGTTGTCTAATCACTGGTCACCAAATTCCCATAAATTACGTACGCTCACGGGTACGGAGCTTGCACCCGACATCGTCTCGGATATGGTAGATCAGGTTCAGATGAGGCGAGTCTAGAGGGCAAAACGTGAAAATGAATAGACTGTCATGTTCCTCAAACCATTTTAGCACGATTCTGGCCTTGTGACATGGACAGTTATTATGCTGGTTAAGGCCTTCGCTTCGGGGAACAGTTCAAGCATCAAGGGATACAGATGGGCGGCAGTAATATAGTCATAGACCACAGCTGCTATAGTGCCTTAAATTACGCCTATAGGTTCCATAAAAGCTTAGCTGAGTGTCTCCCATAGCATAACACTGATCCCACCAGCTTGTGTCCGTGGAGCAGTGAATTTTCTAAGCAACGTTTCACCTGAATGACAACATATCTGTACGTGACCATCCATCTGCTGTAACCAGAAACGTGCTTCGTTCGACCAGGCGATATGCTTCCTCTGGTCACCGGCCTAATCTCTTTCATCCAATGCAGTAGTAATTGGCGATGTCGTTGTGCCAGCGTGGGGATACGTAGGAGCCTGATGTTCACACATGTGAAATGAACACTGTAGGCTGAGACATGCACTGAACAGTGTAGCCTGAGACATGGAATGAACAGTGTAATGCGAGATATGCAATGAACAGTGTAGCCTGAGACATGGAATGAACAGTGTAATGCGAGATATGCAATGAACAGTGTATCCCGAGACATGCAATGAACAGTGTATCCCAAGACATGCAATGAACAGTGTATCCCAAGATATGCAATGAACAGTGTATCCCAAGAGATACAAAGAGCAGTGTATCCCAAGAGATACAAAGAGCAGTGTATCCCAAGACATGCAATGAGCAGTATAGCTTGAGACAAGCAATACAGAGTGTAGCCCGAGACAAGAAAAGAACAGTGTAGCCCGAGACAAGAAAAGAACAGTGTAGCCTGAGACATGCAAAGAGCAGTGTAGCCCGAGACATGCAGTGAGCAGTGTAGCCCGAGACATGCCTTGAACAGTGTATCCTACGACATGCAATGAGCAGTGTAGCCCGAGACAAGCAATGAACAGTGTAGCCCGAGACATGGAATGAACAGTGTATCCCGAGACATACAATGAGCAGTATAGCCTGAGACATGCAATGAACAGTGTATCCCAAGACATGCAATGAACAGTGTATCCCAAGATATGCAATGAACAGTGTATCCCAAGAGATACAAAGAGCAGTGTATCCCAAGAGATACAAAGAGCAGTGTATCCCAAGACATGCAATGAGCAGTATAGCTTGAGACAAGCAATACAGAGTGTAGCCCGAGACAAGAAAAGAACAGTGTAGCCCGAGACAAGAAAAGAACAGTGTAGCCTGAGACATGCAAAGAGCAGTGTAGCCCGAGACATGCAGTGAGCAGTGTAGCCCGAGACATGCCTTGAACAGTGTATCCTACGACATGCAATGAGCAGTGTAGCCCGAGACAAGCAATGAACAGTGTAGCCCGAGACATGGAATGAACAGTGTATCCCGAGACATACAATGAGCAGTATAGCCTGAGACATGCAATGAACAGTGTAGCCCAAGACATGCAATGAACAGTGTAGCCCAAGACATGCAATGAACAGTGTAGCCCAAGACATGCAATGAACAGTGTAGCCCAAGACATGCAATGAACAGTGTAGCCTGAGACATGCAATGAACAGTGTAGCCCAAGACATGCAATGAACAATGCCGTCCGAGACATGCAATGAACAATGCCGTCCGAGACATGCAATGAACAATGCCGTCCGAGACATGCAATGAGCAGTCTAGCCTGAGACATGCAATGAGCAGTGTAGCCCGAGACATGGAATGAACAATGTAGCTGAGACATACAATGAGCAGTGTAGCCCGAGACATATAATGAGCAGTGTAGCCCGAAACATATAATGAGCAGTGTAGCCCGAGACATACAATGAGCACTGTAGCCTGAGACATGCAGTGAGCAGTGAAGCCCGAGACAAGCAATAAACAGTGCACCCGAGACACTTGTGGCTGCACCAACTTTGTGCTCTGTCTTGATATCTGCCAGAGATCGGTGCCTACCCTGCTTTACAGTGGGCAAGACTCAGGCAACTATGTAACGTGATGAGGCGCTGCCCCCCCCCCCCCCCCCAACACCTTGTCACCTTCTTGTGCTTTCACCATCCTCCATCTACTTCTTACGTATGCCCACGACAGCAGGACACGAACAATCGACCGGCTTCGCTGTTTCCAACAAGCTCGTTCTAAAGCGTTGAACCATATCAATGTGGCGCCTGCCCCATGTAAAGTCTCTCCATTTCCCTCTGGTACTATGAAACTGATTCATTGATGTTTCAACACAGGTCATATCACCCTATTGCTTCTCGTCAGTGTTTTCTACACATTTTTATCCTCGTCGATTCTGTGGAGGACCTCCTCATTTCTTATGTTAACAGTGCACCTGATTTTTAGCATCCTTTTATAGCACCAATGGTCCGCCGCCGTAGCTGAGTTGTCAGCCTAGATGAGTGCCATCTGGAGGACCCAGGTTCGATTCTCAGTACTGCCAAGAATTTATCCTTAGTGGGGGGACTGGTACGTCTGCACTCAGGGTCGTGTTGCCAACTGAGAAAAAATACTGGATCGAACTGTAGCGGCTCCACGGTCTGGAATTTCTGCACAACGACCGAGAGAACGGTGTGCTGGCCAAATGGCCTACCACATCGTATCCGCAGGATACTACAAGGCAGAGGATGACACGGCGGCCTGTGGACATGCCTTGGGCCTTCGCGACCTGACAAGGAACTCGTTTATAGCGCAAGGTCCCAAACGCTTTGATTTCTTCTTCTCCGGTTTTCCCACCGTCCATAATTCATTTCCATACAACGCTGTGCTGCAGACGTACGTTCTCAGAAACTCATTCCTGAAATTAAGGACAATGTTTGATACTGGCAAACTTCTTTTAGCCACGGATGCCTTCTTTTGCCTGTTCAAAACTGGTTCAAATGGCTGTAAGCACTATGGGACTTAACATCTGAGGGCATCATTCCCCTAGACTTAGAACCACTTAAACCTAACCAATCTAAGGATATCACACACATCCATGCCCGAGGCAGGATTCGAACCGGCGGCCGTAGCACCAGCGCGGCTCCGGACCGAAGCGCCTAGAACTGCTCGGCCACAGCGGCCGGCTCTTCTTTTGCCTGTGCTGTTCCGTTTTCTATGTCATCTTTGATTTGTCTGTCACACGTCACTTTGTTTCCGAGGTACCAGAATTCCACAACTTCAAATGCGTATTATTCCGCAGCTCCTATGGTCAGTTTCTCAGCAATCTCATCTCTGCTGCTCCGTATTACATTTATTTCCTTCAGTTCACTCTCAATATATAGAGTGTGATTATGAGACTGCTCACTCCATCCAGTATGTCCTGTAATTCTCCCTCGCTTTCACTGAGGCTTCCACCGTCATTACCGAATGTTATCATTTATATTCTTTCATGCTAAATTTTGTATCTAATCCCGACTTACACCGTTTTTAATCTGTGCACTTCGTTCTTACACTTCCATTCTCGATGTTCCCTCTTGGTTCTTGTACGTACTGTACATCACCAATCTTTCCCTGTAGCTTACACTTGTTTTTCTGACAACTTCAACCACCTTGCACCAATTTACATAGGCGAACCCTACAAACGAGTCTTCATCTTTTTATTTCTTTATTAAATTTTTACGTGCAACATTAGAACTGGCTATCTGGCGCCTTTATGTTTTTTGACCTTTTCGATTCTTTACTGGATTATTCTTGTCAGTAACTTGTATGCATGAGCTGTTAAAGTGATTGTGTGATAATTCTCGCACTTATCGGTCCTTATCTTCGGAACTGTGTGGATGACATTTTTCCGAAAGTTGGATGGTATCTCTCTGGTGTCATAGACTCCAATACCAACAAGAATAGATGTTTGGTTGCTGATTTCCTCAGTGATCTTAGAAATTCCGAAGGAATGTTGTTTATGCGTTCTGTCTTATTTGACTGCTAGTCTTCCAAAGCTCTGTTAGACCTCGCTATGGTACTAGATCTCCAAAATCTTCCAAGTCTGAGGCTTACAGGCAGACTCTTTGACTAGTAACTCTGACATATTGGGTCCCAGGTTCGAACACAGCACTCATTAAATTTCAAATAAAAAATCATCAGCAATATCTACCGAAGAATTCCCTTATAAAAAGTTACCCTCGCTTTGCCAACGGTCTTGGCAAGGCAGACAGAGGGAGCGGAGAGAGCATCATGTTGCTCTCCTGCCCATGAGGTGGGAAAGTGCTCCTTAAAGGCAGATGAATTAGCAATGATCAGCGGCATGAAGATGCAGAAGGCAATGGAAACCACTGCATTAAATACACGTAACTTGTATCCATAGGACACGTGGCCTGGAACTGAAAAAGTATTATGATATTCCTAATAAGGTCGCAATTTTGATCTCCGGGAGGGGCTACCAAGGCGGGGGTGACCATGAGGAAAAGATAACCAGCGAAAGTATAGCATGTTACCAGTCGGATCATGGAATGTCAGAAGTTTGAACGTAGCTGGAAAGCTAAAAAAACTTAAAAGAGAAATGCTAAAGCTTAATCTAGATATAGTGGGAGCCAGTAAAGTGAAATGGGAAGAAGATATGGATCTCTGATCAGACGAATGCCAGTGACAGCATAGAATGGTATAATGACAGTAGGATTCATGTGAATATTAAAGTAGGGCAGAGAACGAGCTGCTGTGAACAGTTAGTGACAGAATTGTTCTCATCAGATAGTTCAGGTATACTCGTAACATGCCAACGTTGGCAGGAGATGAAGAGATAAAGTAACGAGGTTATTGAACGGATAAATGTGTATATAAAGGAAAATGAAAATTTAATAATTATGTGGGACTGGAACGTAGTTGAAGGGAAAGAATAGAAGAAAGGGTTACTAGAGAATATAGCTTTGGCAGTAGGGATGAGAGAGGAGAAAGACTAAATTGAGTTCTGCAATAAATTTCAAATGGTAATAACGAATACTCTGTTCGATAATCACAACAGGAGGAGGCATACTTCGAACAGACGCGGATACACGGGTAGATTCCAGCTGGATTGCATCACAGTCAGACAGGGATTCGGAAATCAGATATTGGATTGCAAGCTGTACCCAGGAGCAGATATAGACTCACATCACATTTTAGTAATGATGAACAGTTGGCTGAATAGTGAACTTTCTAAAAAGGAAGTCAAACATAGGTACAAGGAAGATAACTCCGAAGAAACCTAGGGGTAACAGAGGAAATACTTCGGTAACTTGTGTGTATCTATTCTGCTTAGCCGGCCGCGGTGGCCGTGCGGTTCTAGGCGCTGCAGCCTGGAACCGCGGGACTGCTACGGTCGCAGGTTCGAATCCTGCCTCGGGCATGGATGTGTGTGATGTCCTTAGGTTAGTTAGGTTTAAGTAGTTCTAAGTTCTAGGGGACTGATGACCTAAGATGTTAAGTCCCATAGTGCTCAGAGCCATTCGAACCATTCCATTCTAATCTGCCTCAGTTGTCAAATTGGCGAAAGGAAACATACAATTTAACGTTACTTACAACTCGTCACATCGTTCAAAGGTGAAGGCTATACTAAAACAAACAATGAAAAATCCATGTTCCGGCTGAGACCCGATCCCGCGACCTCTCGGTTTCCTGGCACAGACTTTACCGAGAAAGACAAGAATAAAACAATATAAAGCACTTATAAATGAAATAAATAGGAACCGTAAGACGCCCAAAACGAAATGGCTGCAGGAAAAACAAGAACAAAAAAAAAAAAAGAAAGATTGCCGGAAAGAGTAACTCAGTATGTAGGCAACACGACACAGCCTTCCGTGAAACTGACAGCTTGGATGATAACATTAAGAGTGCAATGGAAATACCACGCAGAGGAGACAGTTAACTTCTGTATGTGGGCATTAAGACAGGATACTCCTGATTTATTATGTATCTTGTTTAGTGATGAAGCCACATTTACTAATCATGGCCAGGTAAACTGCGACACATTCATTATTGGCCCGTTGACAATCCCCGTTGGCTTCGTTAGGTGGAACGGCAGCGTCCGTGGAGGGTAAACGTGTGGTATCGAATAGTGTACCGCCCACTCATAGACCCGTTTTCCAAAGACGGAACATTGAACGCACACAGATATCGAAGCCTCCTAACAAACAATCTGCCACGGATGCTAGAAGACCCTGTTCTGGAGACTAGGAGAAACCTGTGGTATCAACATGATGGCTGTCCAGCCAATAGTGCACGAGGTACTGGAGCACGAATCGTTTCCAAATCGTTGGATTGGATGCAGAGGACTTGCTCCTCTGCCGGGCCACTCACCGCATTTGACGCCTGGCGACTGTCTTCTGTGGAATAAGATGAAAGACTACGCCCGTTGATATGGAACGAATTATTACTGCAGCCTACTCGGACATTCTGCTGAAATACTGGCACATGTGCAGCAGTCGTTCCATATCAGACTGGAAGCGTGTAATGCCGCTGCCAGTCATCGTTTTGAACACAACCTGTGACCGCCAGTTGTCTCGTTACTGGTCAGAATCTACATAACTAGTATATGCACTTGTTCTTTGGGGTATGCTACCACAAGTATTATACAGGTGTCGATTTGGGAAATTTTCAAAACACGATATCTCGTAAACAACTCGCACTAGAATCCTGCAACAAGCACCACAGACATTCTACTTTACCCAACGTTTAGTTTATTAACGTCAGTTGGCATTGTTCCGTTGAAAAAAGTATATGTTAGCACTTACTTAGTATTATTACAGATTTTTGATTGGCTTACAATACGAACCCCTGGCTTCCAATCCATTCTGCGAAAATGGCACGTCAGTAGCACCTTACATTTCCGATATTTGCGGTGCAAGGTTTAGGTGATATGATGATCTCTGTGACCATCCTTCACCTACACTGGCCACGAACGAGAAGTTCTGGAGCTCTTCTAATTTCTGATTCTAATGCTGTATTGCTTATATCTTGTTTATTGACAGCGATTCCTTTCTCTTGTCATCAGACAAGTTCTCCCCCTCATAGAGGCCTTCAATATACTCTTTCCACCTGTGCACTATCTCCTCTGCGTTTACATGCTGCTCTTAGTGGGGAGAGATGTGATAGGGACGGAACCTATGTCGATGGAGAATGCGTAGGACACTTGTATGACTCATGCCACTTCCCCGTGCGACTGTGTGGGAGCTAACGTGCGGATCAACTGCGACAGCAGCAGGAACATTAATTTCCCCTTCTCTGTTGTCACTGATTTCCTTCTGTCTACGTGCTACTGTGCATAACACGCCCGGGCGCACAAATGGGTGGGGTACCCTTTAACTGGTTTCTCATCTTCCGGACCGTATCTGGACCGTGCGCCCTGTCCACACCACGTACCTGATAATCCCGCGGCGGTCGTACAGTTCTGCTCCACACTGCTGCTAGCTTGCCTGAAATTATGTATGTGATATGCAAGCAGGTTTAGGGGAACCACTCAACGTCAAGCACAACACTGTCATACATCTGGTATGAACATCTATATTCTGAGACGATATGAAAAAATCACAGGTTGCACTGTTTACACGCTGTAAGTCGCAAGTGACTTTCCCAATTAACTTACTGGTGATTATCTGTCTTTAGTATCACTTGGACGAGCGTACGCGTAACCGAACACGGCGCCGATGATTGGTGATGATGCGGGAGCCGAATAATCGAACGAAAGTTCTTACGCTCGTCACAGATTTCTTTTTGTACCAGTCCTCCTTGACACTAGTAATAAATTTTAACACTCTTCACACAGTTAAATTTACAGTTCTCAGTTCTCACCTGTACGAGCGTGCACGTAACCGTCGCGACGCGGCTGATTGTTGATGATGCGGAAACGCGATGACCAAACGCTCGTTCTCACGCTCGCTACAAGACACTGGCACTTGACTGCACTCTTTTAAGGTGACTAACTTCTACTGATACACATCAGTTCATTCTGGGAGACCGAACACGGCGCGGATGATAGATGCTGTGCGACACGCAACGAGAGGATACACAAATACTTCATCGGCGGCACTGCTCATTTTTAATTATATCTTGATGCACTTTCGCCTGAATCACTTCCATATTTCATCAATTTACTGTAATAGCACTTGAAGCAACACTTCAACTTCCATACTGACAATGCTTCTTACATGCAGAGCTACCCACAACACAACATAACAGTTCGGTGTCCCGCACTCGACTCTTCAAACGCATTGCCTGCGAAGATACTCCGCAACCAAGCCATTGATATGACAATACGCTTACACACTGGCCACGAACGAGAAGCTCTGGAGCTCTTTTAAATTCTAATTCTAATACTGCATTGCCTATACCTTGTTTATTGACTTTCTTTCTCTCTTAAGTCATCAGACAAGTTCTACCCCTCATAGAGGCCTTCAATAGACTGTTTCCACCTGTGCACTGCCTCCTCTGCGTTTACATGCTGCTCTTAGTGGAGAGAGATGTGATAGGGATGAAACTATGTCGATGGAGAATGCGAAGGACACTTGTCTCACTTCTGTCACTTCCTCGTGCGACTGCTCGGGAGCTAACGTGCGGATCAACTGTGACAGCAGCAGGAACATTAATTTCCTCCTCTTCTGTTCTCACTTATTTCCTTCTGTTATGTTGTCTACGTGCTACTGTGCTAGAGTAAGCTGGCACAATCACAACATTCAGCACAGAGTTCACTAGAAAATCGATTAAGGCCAACGACAGACTCACTGGAAAAGCAGCACAGCCAACGCCCTCTCGACCGCCAGTATTTAGGATCGCTGCTACGGACCGGAGGGCCAGTCAGTTCCAATCAGTTCAGTTAGTTCGTGTTTGTATGTCAAGTGAGTTCCAGTGAGTCATCGAGCACAGAGACTGGTAGCACTCAGCAGTCTTATAGTATTCATAGCGGACTTTGTACTTCAACAGCAGTGAGGCTAAAGTGAACTATATAGGAGAGCTTGTACCACAGCACATCGAAGCTTAAGGTAAGTAGCTCTTTGCTTATGAATAAAGAACCCAGTTAACAATTGCGTGCAGTTTGTGTTATAGAAAGAGGATAACGACCAACAAACAACATCGTCTCTTTGCTCCTATACACTTCTATGGAGACAGTGAGACGACATAAATGCTGGTAACGAGGATTCAACAGCTAAACTACCATTTTCAAGTAACTGAGTGAAGAGGTTGATAAATAATTGTGGGGATGGAATATCTTGCCGCATACAGTGTACGAGAACGAACTGCATTCTTCCTACACTCCCTGTTCACCGTTAGCATGTCGGCTTTTCTGCGTTGGTAAATCCCATCGTCCATTCACGACCTACTGTTTGGACTGTCACACACTAGCTGACCAACAAGTCGCAATGCACTCAAGGAACAAACAAGCACACTGAAACATAACAACAACTTACCTAGCAACTACGCTGGTCGAATGGAAGAAACACGGTGTGGGAACTTTTCAATATACAATATCTCATAGACGACTCGCACTAGAATCCTCCAACAAACACCACTGGCGTTCTAGTTTATGCTACATTTAGATTCTCAATGTCAATAGGCATTGTTCTATTTAAAAAGGTTCATGTTTGCTCTTTATAAGTATGATTACAATCTGTTGATTGACTAATGATATGAACTCCTGACTACCAATTCATCCTGTTAAAACCGCATATCAGTAGCATTTCTATTTTCGCAACATTTTTCGGTGCAAGTTGTACCTCATTCACCCTATATATGACTATCGTTCTGTTACACTGGCCACGAACGACGAAATGCTGTTTTTTTCATGCATGGATGTCAGTTCAAGAACGATTTTAAGGATGTATGAAGTCGTAATGGCTCCAACACTAATCCAGAATGTCTTATGATCTAGACTGTTAGCCAAAACTAGCAACCAATTCAAATAAAGAAGATTTCATGCTCGGTGTTGATTTCACGAGTTTTCAATCACTAACATAAATGAAGAATACAATTCTAGTTCGAGATCTATTACATGCAATGTTCGTCCTACAATGACACGTATCTGCCCAAGTCTTTGAATGAAACCTTCACCTGGTACGGCTGATGCACAAGGGAGAGCCAGCCGGGCTGGCGACGTACCACAGGGAAGGCTTGTCCGGCGATGGCGCTGCTGCCATCGACTGAAGCAGGCGACACCGTATTGCCTTCTCGTGGGCGGCACCGAATGCGAAAGTTGCGGTGGCGGTGGCGGCATATATGGGCTCACTGCCACAGAATAGTTTGGAGGAAGAACATCTGGACGTAAGCCTCCACATGAGCTCGAATTTCTCGAATTGTTGCCTTCATGGGCTTTTCGTGAGATTTACTTAGGAGGAAGTAGTATATTGTTAAGGTCAGGTGAAAGAAACTATATAAACCTGAAATTTACCAGTTTTGTCTGCTATAATCTCCTCAAAATGTTGGAAATGGAATGAAAAATACACTGGACTAAATGGCAGAAAAAATTTATTATTTAATCATATATCGTTGGTATTCCTGAGACGTATTGAGTCTCACCTTTAACTATGATTCTAACGCTGGCCAAAGCAATCAATTAAAGTTTTCACCAGTACCAGGACTCGGACGTTGGTGTCCTCTCCTTATATCGGCGAGGGAGACATACTAGAATATAGTCTGTGCACGTGTTAGATTAGATTAGATTTACTTTCATTCCAATTGATCCGTAGTGAGGAGGTCCTCCAGGATGTGGAACATGTCAGAAAAACAATAATACATGACAAATATTTACCACTAAAACAAATAAGCTAATGTACCATTCCACAGGTCCCAAGTGGAATGATCGTCATTTTTTAATGAACACTATATGAAAGTCATTTTACAAATACTAATGCACTGAATTTAAAATAAAAAAGTTTTTTATTTATTTATAAGGTAATAAACATGTAATACAACTACTATAATACTTATTTATAATGAACACATTACTGCACTGAAATGGTGCAGAAGTTAGATTGTACTTACACACACACACACACACACACACACACACACACACACATTTACAATGAACACATTACTGCACTGAAATTGCACAGAAATTATATATATATATATATATATATATATATATATATATATATATATATATATAAATCTGTTGGTTTTACTGAGAAATTCATCAATGGAGCAGAAGGAGTTGGCCACCAATAAATCCCCTGTAGTGCCAGTATGGCGTAACAAGGAGCTCTTCTGGCCGCATAACTTCCCGTAATTTAGTATGGAGGATACTAAGGGGCATACTGAACGAGAAAGTTGGACCTGGGCACTGCTGGAGAGGAACCTCAGACTGCAGAAGAAGAAAATGTTGATGCTGAACTGCTACCAGTTGAAGGTGACAGTGAAGATGTGTCTCGAATGGAAGACGTCGTTAGATTTGTTTCCATGCGCATTTATAATTAATGGCTGTAATTAACTACCGCCTTATGTATGTCATTTCATTACATTTTTTATAAAAAAAAAGAAAGACAAGAGCATCTGTCTAATGAGCGGGAGACCGAGGTTCTAATTCTGGTACTGGTACAAATTTTAATTCACTGCTTTGGCCTACATCATTACTACAATTTATTATATAAATAAAAAAGAATTTTTACCATACCACGTATTTAAATCAGGATAAAAGGTATAAAATAATTTATTCTAGCCCCATACAGATTCCTAGCCCATACATATAGTCCCAAAAATTTGTGATTGAATTTTTAATAGCTGTGAAACGAAAAACGCGGGGTACGTGAAATACAGTGTGGATACATGACCAGTTCACCTCCTTAATATTACTCTACTTACTAGCTGGTGGATGAACAGGTCACCTCCTTGCTATTATCCAGTGCATCCCCCCCCCCCCCCCCCAAATCTTTGTTTAAAATTTTACAGGTATTTTCGTAGCTATTAACAATTCAACATCGCAAATTTTCAGGGTTATTCGTATCGTATTAGGAATACATATGGGGTAGGAGAAATTATTTTATCCTTGTTAGTCCAGTTTAAAAACTTGGTACATTAAAAATCTAATTAAGTGTTAGATCTTCAATTCCATTCTTTTGCTGTCTATTGAACCGTTATCTACAACTGTCCAAGTACAAAAACTCATCAAACAGTTCTTTGAGTTCAGTTTTAATTTTCACTCTTTTGTTTTAGATATGTTGATTGCAAATTACTTTAATGTTGTCGAAACTGAATTTCAGGTCTTATATATTAAGTTCTTCCATGCAAAACTGAAATTTATCTACACTAGAGGCAAACAGTGCAATGCCACCAGCAAAAAGTAGTTGGCTCAAGATGTTATTTCGTTCTTCGATTTCATAGCTTGTTGTTGTTGTGGTCTTCAGTCCTGAGACTGGTTTGATGCAGCTCTCCATGCTACTCTATCCTGTGCAAGGTTCTTCATCTCCCAGTACCTACTGCAACCCACATCCTTCTGAATCTGTTTAGTGTATTCATCTCTTGGTCTCCCTCTACGATTTTTACCCTCCACGCTGCCCTCCAATACTAAATTGGTGATCCCTTGATGCCTCAGAACATGTCCTACCAACCGATCCCTTCTTCTAGTTAAGTTATGCCACAAACTTCTCTTCTCCCCAATTATATTCAATACCTTCTCATTAGTTATATGATCTACCCATCTAATCTTCAGCATTCTTCTGTAGCACCACATTTCGAAAGCTTCTATTCTCTTCTTGTCCAAACTAGTTGTCGTCCATGTTTCACTTCCATACATGGCTACGCTCCATACAAATACTTTCAGAAACGACTTCCTGGCACTTAAATCAATACTGGATGTTAACAAATTTCTCTTCTTCAGAAACGCTTTCCTTGCCATTGTCAGTCTACATTTGATATCCTCTCTACTTCGACCATCATCAGTCATTTTGCTCCCCAAATAGCAAAACTCCTTTACTACTTTAAGTGTCTCATTTCCTAATCTAATTCCCTCGGCATCACCCGACTTAATTCGACTACATTCCATTATCCTCGTTTTGCTTTTGTTGGTGTTCATCTCATACCCTCCTTTCATGACACTGTCCATTCCGTTCAACTGCTCTTCCAAGTCCTTTGCTGTCTCTGACAGAATTACAATGTCATCGGTGAACCCCAAAGTTTTTATTTCTTCTCCATGGATTTTAATACCTACTCCGAATTTTTCTTTTGTTTCCTTCACTGCTTGCTCAATATACAGATTGAATAACATCGGGGATAGGCTACAACCCTGTCTCACTCCGTTCCCAACCGCTGCTTCCCTTTTGTACCCCCTCGACTCTTATAACTGCCATCTGATTTCTGTACAAATTGCAAATAGCCTTTCGCTCCCTGTATTTTACCCCTGCCACCTTGATAGCTTAAGACTTTCAAAACGACCTCTAAGATTGCTGAGAGTAGTTTTTCCGTAGCTGCAGATACAGGCCGCTGTACAGTAGATGTACAAGTTCATATTTTTCCAGGTAAGTGATGAAACGCCGTTGTTCACAGCTGGAAATAAAAGACGTGAATCGTATTTAGATAAAATGAAGTAAGTCAGTCTTGAGTAGGGTGAAATTTCTGCAATAATAATTTCCCCCGAATTCGCAGTTTCTTTGTGAGGCATGTGCTCAAGTCTTCAGATAACAGACGTTAACACTAAGAAAGTTCCCAGGAATGTTTAATTAATCTATTGCAAGTCGGCTCCTATGCCTTAATCAGAACCTTGGAGCGCATCTCGCAGTGAACTGTAGGATCCTTTCGCAGGAGCCAACTGTGGAAGCAGTCCAACTGCAGCAGGCCACAAGTGCCGTACGCCTTCTCCCGGCTCGAGACGTCGCCTGCTGGTTGGCGGAGCCGCAAAGTGCTGTCGAAATATGGACTGCCCGCAGCAAAAGCCGTCCCGCTGTTTGCTGGAACTCCCCCTGCCCGCCTCTGCTGATCAATACCACACACTGTGTAGCCTGCCGCCGTTTCCGCCCGCTCCACTCACATCCTGCACACTTTTTACGCCGCCTACATCCCCAGCTGCAAAATATCCACCACATTCCGACCGACCTGGCTCAGCGAAGCCAAAGCTTCGAGACACACGTTTCTGGAGAATATAAAATACACTGCCTGACAAAAAAGTGAAGCACCCAGAAGGCATCGAGGAAACGAATTTGTGCTTCACTGGCTGAGAGGGTTCGTGATGATATTTCAGCAATTATAATCGAGTCAAATTTACAAAGAACCTTTCAATATGAGACAACTAATCGCTATGACGTTCCACCCCTTATGGCGTGGGTGCAGGCACTGAGTCGGTTGGGAAGGATGTCATTAAGCAGTTTTCGGCGGTGCGGTTCCTTTCGTCGATTACCTGCACCTACCTGTGAACTCGTTGAGCAGGTCACCGGTAGGAAAGCCGAACAGAAACCTACCGTACTGCAACCCGCACCACGCTGCATACAACATAACTATTCCAAGAATAGGGAAAGGTCTTAATTTTGAATGAAAGGTGGAAATACAGGCAAAACTTCGGTATATTCTGAACCTTGATAATATACGCGTCCACTGCCAAGCTCGTGCTAATTTTAACACAGTCATGCACAAACTCTTTCATTCACATTAGCAAGTTTATGGTAACTTATTTTCCGAAATCTGAACATCTACTAAGCACGGATTGATCTTAAATGAAAATGCTCGCCATGCTATTAAGTTTATCGGTGTCTAATGCAATCAAGCTTTTAGCCACCGATCTGCTCAATATACCACGCGGAATTACCGTCTTTTCTCATTGGGGTGTATACAAAATTGCTTAAAAATTAGTGATTTCTAAAAAACACAACGGATAAAACATGTCTGCTCTTTAAAACACTTTCTGAAGCATGTAGCACAACTAAAACCGGAAAATTATAATTTCTCTCGGAGCTAATACTACACACGACCGTACCATTGAAAGGATGGGATCCGACGACTTTAGACTGCTGTAAGCATTCTCCATCTCCAAGAGAAAAGACACGCGAAGAATACTCCGTTCTGATTTGTCAGTTTCCTTTAAGGCCAATAGAAAAAAATATTCTGCTGCGTTCGTCCGTGCTTTTCATGACTAGCCAATCAACAAATATCACACTTTCGAAATGTGTTTTGTTTCCAAAATAAATATTTAACATTCTGATATTTATACTTTACGTTATTAACTCTTTTCATTTGCACTCTAATTATCTTTTCTTTTATCACAAACTTGCGATATTATGATACAAAATTCACCATCGTCCGTATTCACACTGTCTGAAAACTTTCTCACTCTAGTTGTACAGCGTTCATCAGTAGAAAAATGATATACATAATGAAATTTTCACTCTGCAGCGGAGTGTGTGCTGATATGAAACTTCCTGGCAGATTATTACTGTGTGCCAGACTGAGACTCGAACTATGGATCTTGGCCTTCCGCTTACAAGTGCTCTACTATCTGAGCCACCCAAGCTTTTCCACAGCCTCTCCGCAATATCCTTTCTTCCAGTAGTGACAGTTCTGCAAGTTTCACAGGAGAGCTTCTGTGAGGTTTGGAAGGTAGGAGACGAAGTACTGGCGGAAGTAAAGCTGTGAGGACGGGCCGAGAGTCGTGCTTGGGTAGCTCAGACGGTAGTGCTCTTGCCCGCGAAAGGCAAAGGTCCAGAGTTCGAGTCTCGGTCCGACACACAGTTTTAATCCGCCAGTAAGTTTCATATCAGCGCACACTCCGCTGCAGAGTGGAAATCTCATTCTGGATTCTCTTGACCTGTTTCTGGAATGTGTCTGTGCATTACTGTCCTCTACGTACTCGACTGAAACCGCTTCACCGCTTCAGACCACCTGTCACTGTGCATGCATGAATCATTCTCCCGATATACAGTCTCTAGACAATTTGTATTCTCTCCTGAGACAAATTGGCTCACAACTCTGATACTGGTCTTTGGTTTACTGGGTACTGCTACTGGAATGGAGTTGACTTCTTCACACTTGTTCTATCAAGGTCAGATTGTGAATATTACTGGCCACAGGAAAATATCAACATCACGCAGATAGTTCATAGAGACACGCGCCTTGTAAGGACGAGCGTTATCCTAATGAAATGTGGCACCATAATACTGTAACAAGACGGATAACACATGTGGACCCAAGATGTCCATGACGTTATGCCATCAGCATCAGAGTTCGCCGAATCACTACCAGCTGTGACATGAAGTCGTATCTGATGGATACTCACATGATGACGCTAGGAGTAACGCTACTGTGCCTCTCCAAAACACTGGAAGAAGGTACCTCATGCTTGGTCACCAGCATACTCGCTGATGGTCATTTGGGAACGTGCGTAACTACAGCTCATCGATGAACGTAATGCGACGCCATTCACCAGCAGACAATGCTTCATGTCACAACAACACTCCAAACACAGCCCCTTTGGGATGGTATAGCCGTAGTCTGGCTCCTGCTAGTCTCTGACCAATGGTGTGCCGTAATTTAGAAAGTTGTAGGGAGCCTATATTACTTGTTCTTGGATGCCAGGCGCAGATATGAAGGGCTTACAGCGTTGTTGATCCTCAATACAGTTATGCTGTCTTGTCATGGTCTTAGATGTTCGGCTGGAACCTTAATGACATGAAAGTTTGCCCTCACATTCCTGTGCACTTACACATCGAGTTACTGTTACAACCAAATGCCCCACATCTGGATTATGCACGGTAGCACCAGATGGCCAAATGGAGACATTGAATGAGGCACTTTTCCAGCTTTGTCAGGTAGTGATAAGATGTTCCACACGAGTAAACAACATCTCCATGTCCTGCAGCGTGATAGCTCAATATCTGATGCTGTTCATCCTCCTTACACATATTTATTGAAACTATTCTGCTGTCTAGGGGTGGTATTGAGGACAGGTGAATTTTCCTGCTCACCTGGGTGTGAGTCGGCAGGGTGAGGAGACCACTTGGCTGCTCCAGATGAGCTCAGGTAGCAAGGCGGTAGCATGCAACTGGATATAGGGAATTTCAGGGCAGGGAGAATTTGGACAGTGGTTACTCACATGGCTGGAGTGCAGAAGATATGCCAGTAACGGCGGCATTTAAAGCAGTCTGAAATATGGGTACTTATGACTCTTAAATATCCGTTAATAAATCACAGCTCCATAGTAAAGCAAATATTAATAAATCTGCGATATCAGAATATTGAGGTCCATTCACTCAAACAATAATATTTCTAACGTTTTAAAAACTGCGATACTTAATATTTTACAGTGACTGAACAGCTTCACAATAAACCTTGAAACTAAAAACTTTGAAACACTTCTTTTAATTTTAGCAATCAACGTCTTGAATTATGCGTAGCACTGTGGCTACCAACCCTGAAAGCTACACATCCTTACCGATTTCATTTATTGGTTTACTAGGGTTAATACAACTTTTACAAATGCAAATGTCTGTCACAACATCGTATTCTCCACAATATCACTGCAACTGACTGCAGCATGACTGCCTCATATCTTGTAATGCTCTGTAGTTACTTAATGACTAATTTACTAGTGTACAAATGTGAAAGAATACCGTCTTATTTATTTATGAGCAAACTATTATGTACACTTATTGTAAATGATCTGAGTGTGACTGATGGTTCATAACATTCCTTTTATTAAATATTCTTATAGTATATTAGTTTTGTGCAGAAAGTGGTAGACTCAGATTATGCCTGTATAGCACAAAATGATGTGCTTTTGGTGGGGATGGTCCTCAGCCAATGAGAATTAGACAGTGGCGGAACACTACTGCAGTCAAGTGGAGGCAGACGATTTTTGAGTGGTGCGCTTAAGGGAACGAGGAGAATACTTTTACGCCGAGAACTGGAAGAAGGCAAACTTTCCTGGCGTAACTTTTGATACTTGGTCCTGTAAGTGATAGATTCTGCATGGTGAATGGTCGCTAGAATACTTTGACTTTCGAAGTGTCTTTAACTTTCGCAAAGTCTGAATGTGCTCTGGTTCAGAGCTTTAACATTTTCCGCTTTCATTAAGGCCTTAAAACTAGACAGAGCAGGAGGATCTATTCTTTATCTCTCGTCTGTTGGTGATAAGTCGTCATACTGAATTATGAATTATTTTGGCTAGGCGAATGTTGTGTTTATTGTGTTCATGACAGGAATTTAGCTTTTCGTGTATCTTGGATGTCTAGCTTGGGCACTCTGCTACCAGTCTTGTAATGCACTTCACACAACTTTATTGCATTTTAATGAGGATATCTTTCTGGCTGTTTTATAACTGCCAAGTGGAGGACAACTTCCCCTTTATTTAAAATTACTTACTTGAATAAACATTAGTCGACATAATCCTCCGGTGACATCTACGTCAATTTCAGACATTAGAACAAAGCACTTTTCTTAATTATTCATGTATATTTTATTTAATATTTCTGATTATTTTATTAATTCGCAATTCTAGTCAATGCATAGGCTATTTGAGTGAAGAATTACACGTACGTGAAATTATTAGCAGCGAGTTTAGCTGCAGGGCATGGAAGCAGACTTGTACAGCTCGACCCTACGATTTTATCGAGTCATTCTTTTGAATCAGAGCAGTGTACAGCCCAGTTACAGGGTATACATGCACTACCAGGAATGGTATCAACACCAAACACGAACAACACTCATTTATGCCTGTCACTAATAATTTTGTATCTGCCGACGTGTGTACGTGTACGAAGTAACATTGAGATCGCGCCATTTCTTCTGGGTGCTTCACTTTTTTTGTCATTCAGTGAACTTTTAGACTGAGAAAGTGCTCCAAGTGTACCCATGAAAGCCAGATGTCGCGTAACGGACAGGGATGACAGTCTAGCTGTGTGTTGTAACGTCCTTCTAACATCTAAACTCTAAACAGGCCATTATTTAAACAGTATGTTTAGTTTAAGTACTAGCTCACGTGAACGAATGCAATTGCAGGGACAAAAGCACTAACGATTTGTTACAAACAGTATTAAATTTCAGAAATTCTTTTTTCATAATTGTGAGTTGGTGAATCATGGGGAACTTTTACTATGGACTTTTTCCAAACGTCCACCTCTTATGCCAGATGTCAGGTAAGTTTCCTTCTGAATTTTTTCTGTTATCCAATGTTTCTTCTACAGGGCGTTTGGCCTTAAATTTTATTCCGTTGGTGATTTTCACCAACTATCATGCTTTTAAAATTCAGACATAGTTCTTCTTTCAACCCACGGTATACAGGATAATCGGTGTTCACAGTTTAAAATGTATTGATTCATTTACGGTCGACTTTCTGATGGTCCAGTCTTAGTAACACTAGGAACATTGGATACTAGAATCCTTAATTTTTTCTGTTGAGTAATAGCGTTATCGTTCCATGTAACTCGTATCTTTGACGCTGCTTCTATCTTTTCTTTTCTTTTTAAAAATCATTACAGATCATGACTCAAAGTTAGATGAACTGATCAATTATTTAATGTCCTTCTAAATTGTCTGTTACTGGCAGGGATTCATTACGATAAATTATTACGTATTTGATCTTGCTTTTGTTCAGTGTTGAGCAAAATACCTGGCTTTTCTGACCCCCTCTGCGAGTAGGAATACCTGTTAGACTGGAACGACGTCAGTCAGTACAGAAGCTGTAGGGATAATGAAACCTGGTGGTAGTCAAGGGAAGGCAGGATTCGGTTAGTATTGTGGACGGGGCCGTAATCCGCTACTATTGGTTGCCTTTTAAAGTTTCACACAATTTATTTTAAACCAATAATTCCATACTCAACAACAAATAAAAATACCACACGTTATTAATGAAGGAATAAACAACTGTGCAAATAATAGTGTTTTCAGTGAGTTACAATTTAGCAATCACCATTAAATACAGATACAGCAGATAATGTTTTAAAAGCAAACGACTTTGATCTGGGCAGAAGGCCTTACACGCCAGGAATGGCAATAAATTAAAAATTGTTTAAGACCTGCAGCAGCTTACAAATTACAGGTATTGAAATATTAAAGGCAAGTCGCCACAAACACAGCAGAAGGCATCAAACTCCAGGAATGGCAGAAAATAAGGTTGTAAGACTTACTACTAAAACACAAATACCAAATTAGAATTTTAAGGCAAATGATCACAATCACGGCTGAAGGCCTTACACGCCAGGAACGGCAGTAATATTTAAAAAATTTGAAACCTACTGTAAAACAGCAACTCCAATAGCAAAAGTTAATTAAGAAAACAAGCAATTGATCCAGATGCTGCTCCAGGAATCGACCTCTGAGAAGGTCCGGCACAAACACTTTCGCGAGTGATGAGATAGGCAGCCAAGAGCTGCATTCACTTCACAAGATGGTAACTCTGACTAGTGGCAGTCTAACGAATGACTAATGATAATCTCGCTGAAGCTACCTGACGTCCTATAAACCAAATGCAACGATGGAACAATAAGCCAAAGCCGGAATCTGCGCTCTGCACTACATCCAGAATACTGTGTTTAAAGCCCCCGGAATGAGAAAAGAATCATTACCACCAGAGTAGAGGAATCACCAACCGGTCTACAATCAAGAAGCTCTCAAAACTACACGCCTTACCGGACAGCAACGGCAGGGCAAGGACACTTACATTGCCATTACATGCACTAAGCCTCAGGGAAGGTAGCTGGTGCTTTAGCGGACACCAGGCAAGAAAAATTACCGCTGGTTCAATTCAACAAATTGTAGCAAGTTGAACGCAGTAAATAGTAATGAGAAGTCGAGGAAAGCTAATCAGATCCGCCTTCACCAAGCACTCCACTCGCTGCTCTTCGCCTCGGCGACACTACGAGCAGCAACACGAATTCAAGCCACTGCAGAATCGCGAGATATCACAATGGTGGAGATGTCTCTACTTGGATTGAAATGCACTCATCTTAAAGCTTGTTGGATCTGGTGTACGACGAGGTCGTACACCCTCGTGACCACAGCCCTTCCATCCGGCAGTCCATGCGTGCCGCCAGCGGTCCCGGCGTGTTCTGGCACCGTGCGGACCTGGCTCCTCCTTGAGTACTTGGCTCATTCTGAGTCCCCAACCGAACTGGCCCACTCACACGACGCGGAAAAACAACGGCGTGGCCCCAAAAATAGGGCAACAGTTACTACATATCGATAACCGCCGCTGCTGCCACTAGCGGATACACAACGCTTGCGAAACCGAGTGGCGCCAGTCAACACGAGAAGAAGACAAACAACCGCAACCATGCCAATTAAACGATACTGTCTGGCCTCCAACAGAGGGCGGAAACCTAAAAACAGCATCAACGTGAGCCGCAGCATGGCTCTTCATTATTGTAGGAAACAGTTGCATGATATGTTCAGCGATAGTTCTCGCAGTTATGTGCCATAGCTGTCTGTAATTGTGTGGATGAAACAATTTCCGAACGTCTGATGATATATCTCCAGTATTATATATTCTACAGAGCAACCTGAGCAGTCATTTTGTAGCCACTTCACATAGTAATAAATTCGTAAGTATTTTTATCTAAGACTCTTGAAATATATGTGGTAAGTCCTATGGGACCAAACTGCTGAGGTCATCGGTCCCTAAGCTTACACACTACTTAATCTAATTTAAAATAACTTACACTAAGGACAACACACATACCCATTCCCGAGGGAGGACGTGAATCTCCAAGGGGGTGAGACGCGCGATCCGTTATAAGGCGCCTGAGACCGCACGGCTACCCCGCGCGGCTAAGACTCTTGACTTCTTTGACTGCATGACTTCCAAGGTTCTATCAAAACCTCACTCTTCAACTGGATCCCTTAAGTCTTTCAAATCGAATCTCATTCCTCTTATATCACGTTATCATAAAGATTCTTCCCCTTGCAGAGGGCTTCAGTGTAGTCTCTACACCTACCCACTCAAATTGCTTAAGAACTGTCTTTGCGTGAACGTTTTCACATTCCCTTATTTCATCAAGTCATTGAAGTATAGTGTGAAATGAATGATTTGCAAATCAATAGTATGTTTATAAATAACTCATCTGCAACCAGTCACGATTTTCTTTATTTTTAGGAATGACATAACAAACACAAAAAACGCACTTTAAAATGGGAATAATTTCCCGAAACGCGTCGTGCGAAAAATAAAATAAAGGAAATCGTGACTGTTAGCAGCTGAGTTATTTGTAAATAAACCTATTGATTTCACAGACACAGGCTTTCACTGCCCATTTATAATGGATAAAATCAAATCAAGAGTATGTTGACGTTTAAGAAAAGAAGTCATGATGCTCTGTGCCATGGCGACCTAAATGGTCGACCCCCAAGAAGTAAATAACGCATTCAAAGTCTTACTCACAGCACTGTTAACCGTGTGCAAGGTAGTACAAAAACGTGTGTTTCTAATTAGTCACTCTGTTCTTCTCCTATTACCCAAGATTTATACACAGTTTCCTTCCCTGTCCCTGTATTTATCCATCCAACTTTATAGAGATGTCAAATGGTTTAAATGGCTCTGAGCACTATGGGACTTAACTTATGAGGTCATCAGTGCCATAGAACTTGGAACTACTTAAACCTAACTAACCTAAGGACATCACACACATCCATACCCGAGGCAGGATTCGAACCTGCGACCGTAGCGGTCACGCGGTTCCAGCCTGTAGCGCCTAGAACCGCTCGGCCACCCCAGCCAGCATAGAGATGTCGTTTCCTTTTCAACTGATCTGCTAAATGTGGTATTCATCATCGCAGTATCTAAAGTCTTGCAGAAATCGTAACGTATTTGCTTATTTTTTAATATTTGAGTATCCGAGTTCTTTCCAAACTAATTCTTCCTGAGAGGTCTTTCAAACTTCAGCCTACCCTTCATCATTACCGAACTGTGATCTTTTGTGTGTTCCCTACAATCCAATACCAAATTTGGAATCTCTTTCGTTGTTGTTGTTGTTGTTGTTGTGGTCTTCAGTCCTGAGACTGGTTTGATGCAGCTCTCCATGCTACTCTAACCTGTGCAAGCTTTTTCATCTCCCAGTACCTACTGCAACCTACATCCTTCTGAATCTGCTTAGTGTATTCATCTCTTGGTCTCCCTCTACGATTTTTACCCTCCACGCTGCCCTCCAATGCTAAATTTGTGATCCCTTGATGCCTCAAAACATGTCCTACCAACCGATCCCTTCTTCTAGTCAAGTTGTGCCACAAACTTCTCTTCTCCCCAATCCTATTCAATACCTCCTCATTAGTTACATGATCTACCCACCTTATCTTCAGCATTCTTCTGTAGCACCACATTTCGAAAGCTTCTATTCTCTTCTTGTCCAAACTGGTTATCGTCCATGTTTCACTTCCATACATGGCTACACTCCATACAAATACTTTCAGAAACGACTTCGTGACACTTAAATCTATACTCGATGTTAACAAATTTCTCTTCTTCAGAAACGATTTCCTTGCCATTGTCAGTCTACATTTTATATCCTCTCTACTTCGACCATCATCAGTTATTTTTCTCCCCAAATAGCAAAACTCCTTTACTACTTTAAGTGTCTCATTTCCTAATCTAATCCCCTCAGCATCACCCGATTTAATTTGACTACATTCGATTATCCTCGTTTTGCTTTTGTTGATGTTCATCTTATATCCTCCTTTCAAGACACTATCCATTCCGTTCAACTGCTCTTCCAAGTCCTTTGCTGTCTCTGACAGAATTACAATGTCATCGGCGAACCTCAAAGTTTTTACTTCTTCTCCATGAATTTTAATACCTACTCCGAATTTTTCTTTTGTTTCCTTTACTGCTTGCTCAATATACAGATTGAATAACATCGGTGAGAGGCTACAACCCTGTCTCACTCCTTTCCTAACCACTGCTTCCCTTTCATGGCCCTCGACTCTTATAACTGCCATCTGGTTTCTGTACAAATTGTAAATAGCCTTTCGCTCCCTGTATTTCACCCCTGCCACCTTTAGAATTTGAAAGAGAGTATTCCAGTTAACGTTGTCAAAAGCTTTCTCTAAGTCTACAAATGCTAGAAACGTAGGTTTGCCTTTTCTTAATCTTTCTTCTAAGATAAGTCATAAGGTTAGTATTGCCTCACGCGTTCCAACATTTCTATGGAATCCAAACTGATCTTCCCCGAGGTCCGCTTCTACCAGTTTTTCCATTCGTCTGTAAAGAATTCGCGTTAGTATTTTACAGCTGTGACTTATTAAACTGATAGTTCGGTAATTTTCACATCTGTCAACACCTGCTTTCTTTGGGATTGGAATTATTATATTCTTCTTGAAGTCTGTGGGTATTTCGCCTGTCTGATACATCTTGCTCACCAGATGGAAGAGTTTTGTCATGACTGGCTCTCCCAAGGCCATCAGTAGTTCTAATGGAATGTTGTCTACTCCCGGGGCCTTGTTTCGACTCAGGTCTTTCAGTGCTCTGTCAAACTCTTCACGCAGTATCTTATCTCCCATTTCATCTTCATCTACATCCTCTTCCATTTCCATAATATTGTCCTCAAGTACATCGCCCTTGTATAAACCCTCTATATACTCCTTCCACCTTTCTGCCTTCCCTTCTTTGCTTAGAACTGGGTTGCCATCTGAGCTCTTGATATTCATACAAGTGGTTCTCTTCTCTCCAAAGGTCTCTTTAATTTTCCTGTAGGCTGTATCTATCTTACCCCTAGTGAGATAAGCCTCTACATCCTTACATTTGTCCTCTAGCCATCCTTGCTTAGCCATTTTGCACTTCCTGTCGATCTCATTTTTGAGACGTTTGTATTCCTTTTTGCCTGCTTCATTTACTGCATTTTTATATTTTCTCCTTTCATCAATTAAATTCAGTATTTCTTCTGTTACCCAAGGATTTCTATTAGCCCTCGCCTTTTTACCTACTTGATCCTCTGCTGCCTTCACTACTTCATCCCTCAGAGCTACCCATTCTTCTTCTACTGTATTACTTTCCCCCATTCCTGTCAATTGTTCCCTTATGCTCTCCCTGAAACTCTGTACAACCTCTGGTTCTTCCAGTTTATCCAGGTCCCACCTCCTTAAATTCCCACCTTTTTGCAGTTTCTTCAGTTTCAGTCTGCCGTTCATAACCAATAGATTGTGGTCAGAATCCACATCTGCCCCTGGAAATGTCTTGCAATTTAAAACCTGGTTTCTAAACCTCTGTCTTACCATTATATAATTTTAGTATCTCCAGGATTCTTCCAGGTATACAACCTTCTTTCATGATTCTTGAACCAAGTGTTAGCTATGATTAAGTTATGCTCTGTGCAAAATTCTACAAGGCGGCTTCCTCTTTTATTTCTTCCCCCCAATCCATATTCACCTACTATGTTTCCTTCTCTCCCTTTTCCTACTGACGAATTCCAGTCACCCATGACTATTAAATTTTCGTCTCCCTTCACTACCTGAATAATTTCTTTTATCTCGTCATACATTTCATCAATTTCTTCATCATCTGCAGAGCTAGTTGGCATATAAACTTGTACTACTGTAGTAGGCATGGGCTTTGTGTCTATCTTGGCCACAATAATGCGTTCACTGTGCTGTTTGTAGTAGCTAACCCGCACTCCTATTTTTTTATTCATTATTAAACCTACTCCTGCATTACCCCTATTTGATTTTGTATTTATAAGCCTGTAATCACCTGACCAAAAGTCTTGTTCCTCCTGCCACCGAACTTCACTAATTCCCACTATATCTAACTTTAACCTATCCATTTCCCTTTTTAAATTTTCTAACCTACCTGCCCGATTAAGGGATCTGACATTCCACGCTCCGATCCGTAGAATGCCAGTTTTCTTTCTCCTGATAACGACGTCCTCTTGAGTAGTCCCCGCCCGGAGATCCAAATGGGGGACTATTTTACCTCCGGAATATTTTACCCAAGAGGATGCCATCATCATTTGATCATACTGTGGTGTCACCGCCAGTCACCACACTTGCTAGGTGGTAGATTAAATTGGCCGCGGTCCATTTAGTACATGTCGGACCCGCGTGTCGCCACTGTGTGATCGCAGACCTAGCGCCACCACAAGGGAGGTCTCGATATACGATATAGCACTCGCCCCAGTTGTACGGACGACCTAGCTAGCGACTAGATGTACGAAGCCTTTCTCTCTCATTAGCCGAGAGACAGAATAGCCTTCAGCTAAGTTAATGGCTACCAACTAGCAAGGCGCCATTAGCCTTACAGTGATTGTAATTAAAGTCTCCTGTGTATTGTCAAGAGCGATGTACCACAATGATTGATTAAAGATAAGTATTAATCCAGCTACGTACTTTTCTTCATAGCATTAATTACGTAGCCTGTTCCAGTACTTCACGCCCGTCCGCGTTAGTCTAGCATGCATTTTCAGCCATCTCGATCCACAAGGTGTTGGCCCAGCTGCCGACACATCACATACAGTAAAGCTGCATGTCCTCGGGAAAAATTACGGCTGTAGTTTCCCCTTGCTTTCAGCCGTTCACAGTACCAGCACAGCAAGGCCGTTTTGGTTAATGTTACAAGGCCAGATCAGTCTACAAAGGATCTAGTGTTTTACTTTGCCCTAATTTATTTGTGTCATGGCTTCGCCACATTCTCCAGATGTACTGTCCGAATTTTATCGCTTGCAGAATCAGCAGACGCAGGCGTTATTGGATGCCCTTGGACAGCTCGTCCAGGGTCAACGTGCCATTCAAACCGATGTGGCCGCCGCCGCTTCACCGGTACTGCAGCCACAACCTGCCGTTGCACCAGCATTTCGAAGTTTTGATGAAACCCACGAGACTTGGCGGGAATGGTCCCGCCAGTTTGCCTTCCACCTCGCCGCCTACAGAATTCAAGGTAATGAGCGGCAGCCGTTTTTGCTTTCTTGTGTCGGTGTGTCCACCTACCGTGTGATAGTGAAATTGTTTCCCCGACACGACGGAGCAACTCTGTCCTACGAAGAAATTTTGTCTGCTTTAGATGCCTATTTCAAAGAAACAGTTAATGTGGTTGCAAAACGGTATACGTTTTTTTCGTACAAAACGTACGGCCGGTCAAACTAATAGGGAGTGGGTAGCAACATTGCAAGGACTTACTAGGGACTGTGCCTTTGACTGTGACTGTGGCCTTTCTTATTCAGATACGATGGTACGTGATGCAATTGCACAGAACGTTTCTGATGTTCGCATATGGGAGCACATATTGAAACTAGTTAATCCCTCCCTTCCACAAGTGATAGACATATTGGATAGACAAGACACACTTGACTGTGCTCAGGAATCTTTTGAAACTTCGCCAGCAGTGTGTAACATTAACCGGCCCGCCGGGCGAGCTGCGCGGCCCGGTCAACTGCCATCGCACAAACAAACGCAGCTGCCGCCGCGCTCTAAGCCACGTGTGCCGCGCCAGCCCACAAATGCAGTGAAATCATGCCCGCAGAGTGCTACTAGACATTCGCGTGAACATTGCCCGTCACGCCAAGCTATTTGCTTTTTCTGCAATAGGAAAGGACATGTTCAAAGTGTTTGCCAGAAAAAGCTCCGATCAGACAATCACAATCATTCCAGGCCCTTTGCTTCGCGCCGGAATAGACCCAAAGACACTCAGGCTCGTGGACCTTCGCCCATGGACATTCATGTAGTTAATTCCGATTCGTCCAGTGCCACTTTCTCTAACAGTGACTGTGTTCGTCCCACAAAAACTGTGCGTCGACGTCGCCGGAAATCACGTCAATTAGCAAGTGATTCTGTACCAGTGTCTGTTCAAATTGCACAAAACAGTCGCTCTTGTCGTCAGCAGAACAATAAACTTTTTGTGGACTTAGACTTTGAAGGCAAAGTGATACCATTCCAGCTCGATACCGGAGCTGCAGTTTCATTGCTCAATCACGACACGTACAAACAACTGGGCGCACCTCCGTTGCGTGCCGCAAATGTTCAGTTAAAAAGTTATTCCGGACAGAAAATTCCTGTGTTAGGACAGTGCAGCCTTCTTGCAACTTACAAGGGACAAACAAAACTTGTGTCATGTTACGTTCTTCATTCTTCTTCTGCAGTGAACTTGTTTGGTTTAGATTTGTTTCAGTTGTTTAACATGTCTATTGTAAATCAGGTCCTATTAGTGACTCAAACTGTGCCTACAGACAGTGGTTCTAGTGTATGTGAAGAATTTGCAGACATTTTTGCACCGGGCTTAGGTTGCGCTAAAAACTATGCAGCACCTTTGGACCTGACGGTCAACGCGCAACCGAACTTTTTCAGAGCGCGCAATGTTCCTCCCGCATTGCGTCAGGAGGTCGCAAGAACATTGAACAATGTAGAATCACAAGGTGTGAGTGAATGTGCGCAATGCCTCTTCTCTTTCAGCTCCGCTTCAGCGCTTACGCCGTACAGGTGTTCCGTTTCTCTGGACGACGGAATGCGAACGCGCCTTTCGCCAGTTGAAATCGGCGTTGCTTTCTAATACTTGCCTCACGCCTTTCGATCCCCAGAAACCCCTTTTGTTGATGGTAGATGCATCGGATTCCGGGATCGGTGCTGTGCTTGCGCACAAAGTTGGCGCGCATGATCGCCCTATTGCCTTTGCGTCCAAATTGCTCTCGTCTGCGCAAAGAAATTATTCCCAGATAGAGAAAGAAGCTTTGGCTCTCGTGTTGGTGTTACTAAGTTCCATGATTTCTTGTATGGTCGTCATTTTACCATCATCACAGACCACAAACCTTTGACATCGCTTTTTCATCCGAACAAGCCTGTCCCTCCGCGTACAGCGCAGAAATTCATTCGCTGGTCTATTTTCCTCTCGCAGTACCGCTACGATATCTTGTATCGGTCCACTGCTAAGCACGGAAACGCCGATGCGTTGTCCCGTTTGCCTGTTGCTGAGGATAAAGCATTCGATTCTTCCGAAACTTGCTTGCATGTTCATTGATTCGGAAACGGATGAAGTGGTCGAATCGTTTCCGATTGATTTTCGTCGTGTAGCTACAGCCACAGCTGCTGACCCTGTCCTTGCTACTGTTTTACGTTTTGTTGCTACGCAATGGCCTTTGTCAAAGTCTCGCATCGAGGATCCGTTGGTTCGCCGATTGTTTGCTCACAGGGAGAGACTTTTTGTTCGACGTGGTGTTTTGTTGTTGCGTTCTGATAATGATCAGTCGAGAGTCGTGGTCCCACGTTCGTTACAGTCCTCTGTTTTACGGCTTCTTCACCAAGGACATTGGGGTATAGTGCGAACGAAACAACTTGCTCGTCAGCACTGTACTTGGTTCGGAATCGATGCTGCGATTACGAATATGTGTTCTTCTTGCATGGCGTGTGCCGAACAACAATCCGCACCGCCGCGGAAAGTCTTTGCATGGCCGAAAGCCACTTCCCCTTGGCAACGCTTGCACGTTGATTTTGCTGGTCCCTTCTGGAATGCTCGATGGTTGGTTCTGGTCGACGCCTTCAGTAATTTTCCTTTTGTTGTCCGGATGTCTTCCACGACGTCCTCCGCCACCATCCAAGCGTTGTCTGCTATCTTTTGCATTGAAGGTCTTCCGCAGACTATTGTTTCCGACAAAGGCCCACAATTCATGTCCGCAGAATTTCAGTCATTCTGCCAGGCCAATGGTATTCAACATCTGACATCCGCGCCGTTTTCGCTTCAGTCAAACGGTGCCGCTGAACGATTGGTCCGGACTTTCCAGTCACAGATGTTGAAATTGAAAGAGTCGCATTCTCGGGAGGACGCGTTGTTGCTCTTTTTGTCCTCGTATCGGTCTCAGCCCCGAGATGGTCGCTCGCCGGCTGAGTTGCTCCATGGTCGTCCTCATCGCACCTTGATGTCTTTGCTGCATCCGCCGCATCAGGTTCCTGTGCAGCGGCAGACTCCTGCTTTTGCTCCAGGCGACGTTGTATTTTATCGCAACTATCGAGGTTCACGGCGTTGGCTCGCAGGGCGCATTCTTCGCTGCCTCGGCCGCGCGATGTATTTGGTTTTGGGGGCCTCTGGTGAGGTGCGTTGGCATCTCAATCAGCTGCGCCTCTGTCGTCGCACGGGTTCTGCCGCTCCCCGTCTGCTTTCAGCGACGGTGCCGTCCGGTCAGCGCCCTGGGGACCCATCTACTGGCTCGCCTCATCCCCAGGTGTTACCGGCAATGCCTTCCATGTTGCCACATGGCGACGCGCCGCCGCAGCAGCCGCCGCCGCCGCCGTCGCCGCCGCCTGTTCTCCCGCCGGCGCCGCCCGCATTCGACGCTTCGCTGCAGCCGCCAAGCGCCTCCCAGGGTCACGCGCCGCCGATCGCTCCCCGTGACCAGCTGTCCTCCGCCATGGGAAGCCTTTCTCATTAGCCGAGAGACAGAATAGCCTTCAGCTAAGTTAATGGCTACCAACTAGCAAGGCGCCATTAGCCTTACAGTGATTGTAATTAAAGTCTCCTGTGTATCGTCAAGAGCGATGTACCACAATGATTGATTAAAGATAAGTATTAATCCAGCTACGTACTTTTCTTCATAGCATTAATTACGTAGCCTGTTCCAGTACTTCACGCCCGTCCGCGTTAGTCTAGCGTGCATTTTCAGCCATCTCGATCCACAAGGTGTTGGCCCAGCTGCCGACACATCACATACAGTAAAGCTGCATGTCCTCGGGAAAAATTACGGCTGTAGTTTCCCCTTGCTTTCAGCCGTTCACAGTACCAGCACAGCAAGGCCGTTTTGGTTAATGTTACAAGGCCAGATCAGTCAATCATCCAGACTGTTGCCCCTGCAACTACTGAAAAGGCTGCTGCTCCTCTTCAGGAACCACATGTTTGTCTGGCCTCTCAACAGATACCCCTCCGTTGTGGTTGCACCTACGGTACGGCCATCTGTATCGCTGAGGCACGCAAGCCTCCCCACCAACGGCAAGGTCCATGGTTCATGGGGGGGATCTCTTTCGTATCATAATGATATCCTTCTGGTTGCAAGTAGGCTGTTTAGGTTTTTAGGACTATGTAAGTAGGCTGTTAAGGTTTTTATGTTGGTAACGCCACGTAGCGCTCTGTATGAAAATCACTGGCTGTGCTGTGTGCAGTCTGTGGCTGGTTTGCATTGTTGTTTGCTATTGTACTGTTGGGCAGTTGGCTGTTAACAGCACGTAGCTTTGCGCAGTTGGAGGTGAGCCGCCGGCAGTGGTGGATGTGGGGAGGGAAATGGTGGAGTTTTGAGAGCGGATGATCTGGACGTGTGTCCATCAGAGACAGTAAATTTGTAAGACTGGATGTCATGAACTGCTATATACAGGGTGTCCCAGCTATCTTGTCCACCCAAAATATCTCTGGAACAATAACAGCTATTGGAAAACGACTTTAACCGGTATCAATGTAGGGCTGGGGCCCATGAATGTACATATTTGGAAACATTCTAAAACGAAATCATATGTGTTTTTTAACACAAACTTATGTTTTTTTAAATGGACCTCCTATTTTTTTCTTCAGCAATCCATAGCATGACAAAGCAAATACACAATGGCGTTGATTGCATTGCAATATTCCCATTACATCCCAAGATATTAAGACGCGAAGTTGACGCTTGAAACACCCGACATGCGTTGCTAGCCCACGTCCTGAGGTTCAGGCGTGAACCCCATGCTGCCTGTAATCGCGATGTGATTGACATGCGTAATCACACTTCCATACTTATCAAGAGGTCCGAAACGAATAATACGGTCTGCTGCCATCCTGCATTAACGTCGTGCATTCCAGTAGGTATTTATCCCATAGGCTAGGGTTGATGCGGTTCTGTAACATATCTGTGTACCGCAACGTTAGTCACAAAGTTAACTTCGCTTATAGTTAATCCGTTACTAAAAAGGTAATGCTGTTCAACGTTAAAACTTTACTTCACTGTAGATCTAGCGCAAGTGACAGTTAATCATTCACTCATAATAGTAAAATTCATGTTGATGGTTTTAGTGAAACGAGCAAGTGGACTAAAAGTTTTACCGTTGTTTAGGTAAAAATGTTTTGATTTGGGAAGTTCAGGTAGGACATAGAAGATGAATGTAAACCTGTTTAACCAATTAGTTTTATTATCACATAATTATCAATGTTATGTTTATCTAATGCATTAAATGACAAATTGTTGGAAACAAATGTTTCTTAACATCACTGGGTAAAATGGCCCTTTGTAGAAACTTCCACTGTGATACCAGCACTACATACTAAACATAGCGTTTACATCTCATGCTCAAAGTGATGCTCATTGGTTTGCATACATAGGGTCACTCTGCGGGTGAAGGATGCCCTACTTCGTGCTACTGTTTCCTCTTTGATGGCTGTACAAGCATCAATAATGCGTTGCTTCATGTCCTATGGTGTTTTTGGTTCACGTTGGTAAACAGCATCCTTCACTGCTCCCCGAAGAAAATAATCCAGCGGTGTAAGGTCCGGAGATCGGGCAGGCCACCTAACTGGGCCACCTCGTCCAATCCACCTACAAGGGAACTTACGGTTCAGAAGTCGTCGTGCTCGTAAGGCGTTATGTGCAGGGCATCCGTCATGCTGATACCACATGACCATTCTCCGGTTCAGAGGTACGGTGTCCAAGAGAACAGGATGATTGTGTCGTATAAATCTGGAGTATTGTCTGCCATTTTGGATGCCATTTATAAAGAAAGGTCCGATAATGGTATCTCCAATAATTCCACACCAAACATTAACTTTCCACGGACGTTGATGCTCTACCTGCCGGAGCCATTTTGGATTGTCTGCGGACCAATAATGCATATTCCTCATATTGACAATTCCTTTGTTGGAGAATGATGCCTCGTCGGTAAAGAGAACATCTGCAAAAAATTTTGGATTAGTCAGAAGTTTTTGCGGAGCCCACCGACAAAATGTTACCCTATTGCAGAAGTCATTTCCATGAAGATCCTGGTGTAAATGAAGATGGTAAGGATGAAATTTATGAAGTTTAAGAATACGCTGTGCACTTTATTTCGACATACCAACTTCACGTTCAATTTGACGTGTGCTGATTTGAGGATTCACAGCTATGGTAGCGAGCACAGCAACTTCAGCACGTTCATCTGTGCGTGTTCTAGGACGATTTCGAGGTCTTGGATTTAAGCTTCCCGTTTCACGTAGACGAGATGTGAGACGACCAAACATCCGGCGCGAAGGCGATGGCTTGCCAGGGAATCGTCTTCTGTACAGTCATTCTGCCTGAACAGCATTTCGTCCACCTACAACGGGGTACAGTACAGGTATGTAGAGAAGGGTAGAAAACAGACATATTAACTTAATAATCATAATGTTCGCTAACAGTACTATCAACAAACAAGCAATCTCATGACGTATTTCCCGTCAACGTACATTCTCCATAGATCAGCAGCATTTCTACCATATCTTCAGGTGTGTACATTATACTGTACAGTGTAAGTTCCACAACACAACGTTTATTCACAATGTGTACTACCTCCGTGCCGTCACTAGATTACTCTGATGCACGACTACACTGACAAGCGGTGTACTGCACGCCAAAGCAACAACAAATGGGATGCTCGGAGGGTGGTGGAGTACAGGAGTTTGCATGGGTCGCAAATCATAAACAAGGCGAAGTGGTAACTGTGGCAGTAGCGGGAACTACGTTGGACACTTGACTAGGTAGAGCCAGGCCCTGCGCGACAGGCACAATGGGTCATATAACGCAGTAGATAAACCTTATTTTGGGTGTGCAGGATAAATAAGACAACCTGACGTGTGTACACCGATCGGTACTGGTTCATATTGTGTACGTAGATACGTAAAACGTGCAAGAGGGAAACCATTATGTGCTTATGAGAGTTGATGGCAGCAGACCGTATTATTCTTTTTCGGACCTCTTGATAAGTATGGAGGTGTGATTACACATGTCAATCACATCGCGATTAGGGGCAGTATGGGGTTCACGCCTGAGCCTCAGGA
Organism: Schistocerca piceifrons; assembly: GCF_021461385.2. Classification (NCBI taxonomy): domain Eukaryota; kingdom Metazoa; phylum Arthropoda; class Insecta; order Orthoptera; family Acrididae; genus Schistocerca; species Schistocerca piceifrons. The sequence continues at coordinate 137,729,586 of NC_060141.1, read as the reverse complement.
CGTGCGCTAGCAGCGCATGTCGGGTGTTTCAAGCGTCAACTTCGCGTCTCAATATCTCGCGATGTAATGGGAATATTGCGATGCAATCAACGCCATTGTGTATGTGCTTTGTCATGCTATGGATTGCTGAAGAAAAAATATAGGAGGTCCATTTAAAAAACATAAGTTTGTGTTAAAAAACACATATGCTTTCGTTTTAGAATGTTTCCAAATACGTACGTTCATGGGCACCAGCCCTACGTTGATACCAGTGAAAGTCGTTTTCCAATAGCTGTTATTGTTCCAGAGATATTTTGGGTGGACAAGATAGCTGGGACACCCTGTATATATTATGACTTTTGAACAATATTAAGGTAAATACATTGTTTGTTCTCTATCAAAATCTTCCATTTGCTGACTATGCCTATCAGTAGATAGTCCCTTCAGTAGTTGGAATCTTTTATTTAGCTGGCAGTAGTGGCACTCGCTGTATTGCAGTAGTTCGAGTAACGAAGATTTTTGTGAGGTAAGTGATCTGTGGAAGGTACAGGTTAATGTTAGTCAGCGCCATTCTTTTGTAAGGATTATTGAAAGTCAGATTGCGTTGCGCTAAAAATATTGTGTGTCAGTTTAGTGTTGATCAGAATAAGTAAAGAGAGAAATGTCTGAGTACGTTAAGTTCTGCTCAGCTGTTTGAAAATCAAATAATGTAAGAGGTTTATAAGCACAGTAATTCATTAATATTTCTAAGGGGCCGTTTCATATGTCGACCCTTAGCCGAGGATACCTCACTGGAATCTTCTGATTTTTTCTTGTAGTTTGTGTAGTTAGTGTAGCTATTGTTTATTGCTAGCGCGTGGTTATAGAGACAATTTCCTTTGTAGTTATAGTTTTTCATTGTTGTACAGTAAAACAGTTGTGGCATGCATGTAGATTTGCACAAGTATTTCGCAGCTGCACTAGCAATTAAGGAGATATTATTTTCAATGCTATGTTAATGTATTTTCTTATTTTGCTCTTCAAATTGTGCTTTTCTGTGTTATAGTGTGAAATATTGTGACCGTAATGGCGTGTGAAAAACGTAATACTAGGCTCCAAAGTAAACTAAGAAATGACAGTGAAGACGAAAGCAGTGTGTTAGCGCCACCGTGTAATGAATTAACTAATGTTCAAATTAGTAATTTGGTAATTGTGCATAGGGAAATAGAGCGGGCTGCAAATAATGGTGTAGACAGTGAAACAATTAGTGAACAGGGAAGCTTTATCGATCGATCGGTCGGCAACAGCTCGCCTCAGGAATCCGAAATGACAGCACACAATCTTGCAAATACTGTAGATTCAGGTTTTGCGTCCTCACCGTTTTCTCAAATAAGTCAAGACATATTTCCTGCTTTTCAAAATGCAAATATTGCCGGTTCAAATGCACTGCCGAATAGCACTGAGGAACATCTTTCAGACACCAGTGCATTGTTATTACAGTTAATGCAACAAATGGGACGAAGGCTACAAAAGTTACACACAGCGCTTGAACAAAATCAGAAACAAATGGGATAAAATCTTCAAAGTTAGACACAATGTAACAAAATCTGAGGCAAACACAGCAAAAGCTTCAAAAGTTAGACACAATGGAACAAAATCAGAGACAAACACAGCAAAAGCTTCAAAAGTTAGACACAATGGAACAAAATCTTCGAAAGTTAGACACAATGGAACAAAATCTTCAAAAGTTAGACACCACGCTTGAACAAACACGTGAAGATTAAACTACTGAGTTGCATAACATTGAATCGAAATGTCAAAAAGACTGTAATGACGTAAAAACACAAATTTGTGAGCATTTTCAACCTATTATTTCGCGGCATGAAAATGCATTACAGAATCACGAAGCAGCCATAAAAGAACTGCAAGCTATTGTGCATAAAAATCATGTGACCTTGCGGGCTAAAATTGACTCAGTTGCATCTACCGATTCGGTTACGCTACTTGCAAAAACTCAGGAAAACTTAAAGGACACACTAGATACTCTGAAAATTGGTTCAGAAAGACACATGGAGGAAATTAGTTCATTATCAGAGAAAGTAGTCGAACTTTCGGATCAGCTAAATAATTTTTCTACGAAGGTAGATGATAATCTGAATGACACAAGACCGGTAGTCTTTAATGACACAGAAGAGTACGAACAAATTAGGAAATTCAAACAAAATCAGAATCAAATTAATACGCAATACCAAAGAGAAATCCGGGCAGTACAAGATCAGTTGACACAGGTAATACAAGAATTACTATTTCAGAGGACACTCGCGCTCCAATATGGGAAGAGGGACGTAGAAATACGGAATAGCCACAAAATAATAACATAGGGCACTGCGGAAATTATGAAAGAAATTGGCAATGTACACAGAATTTTGAGATGGAACCGCCGAAACAACGTAACAATGATCGACATGCGACTCGCCGACATGATGATTTTGACTATAAGCTGTTTATTACTACACGTAAATTCAAAACATTTAAGAATTCCTGCAACGACATTCATCCACAAGCGTGGCTTCATCAATTCTCTCATTGTTTTCCTCCCAACTGGTCATTAGAGCACAGATTAGAATTTATGTGTGGCTATTTAGAGAATGAACCAGCTGTAAGAATGCGATTGGTCATTCACGATTGTCACAGTGAAGGAGAATTTTATCATGCCTTCCTCTCAGCATATTGGTCTCAAGCTACACAAGACCGAGTAAAACATAGCATCATAATGATGAAACATTTCGAACAATCTGAATTTTCCAGTCTTGTGAAATATTTTGAAGACATGTTGCACAAGAATCAGTACCTGTCAAACCCATACAGCCCCTCAGAACTCATCCGCATTTGCCTAATCAAATTGCCTGAACATTTACGACATATTATTTTGGCAGGAGGTTGCAAAGACGACACTGAAGCTTTTCAGGGACCGTTACAAGAATTGGAAAGTGACACTGACAATCGCGGAACGCGAAAACAGGAGCAAAACAATTACAGATCACATCCGTCACAATTCCACGATGAAAGAAATAATAAATGGACACGAGAAGGCTATTCTTACAATGTACATCGTGACCAAAACAGACACCACCCGAATGACAAACGATGACTGAGTAGTAATAATTACAGGGAAAGATCACTTCTCCGTGGTAATGACTATCACATAGATAATCAGAGAAACAGACTATATGGGAACCAAAATAATTATTATCGAGGGAGACAGAATAACTTCAGACGGAATGGTCCACCACAGAGTTATGATTCCGGGAGAAATTCTCCACCGCATGACCAACAAAAAAGAAACTATGTAAACTACCGATAAAACGACAGACCTGAATTTCATCAGAACTGGCGGGATTCAAACAGGGCAGGGCCCTCTCGAGAAGGTGAATTTGTAGAAGTTAGGTCTCCAAATCCCAATAACGACGCGTGCCAACAAAGAGACAGACAATGATTCACACCGCAGGCAGCCACATGCGCTGGCTGGCTCAGAGAAAAATAACATTGGCGTTAACCTTGAGAAAAATTTTAGCATTCCTTACTGACGTATACAAGATGATAATTGCTTTGAAGTTGAAACTCTGCGCAATAGGAAGGGTAAAGGATTGCACCACATTTCACATGTAAAACCGTTTATAGAAAGATGATCTGCTTTTTAACTTAGTCTTTGCCATAAAATTTTTCACTTCACGTTACTAGTACTCTTTGTCACACTTAGAAAATGTTAACATGCAACTATGTTTTAAAATCAACTATCCAGTCTAGAACCTAGGGAACATATTTAGACAGTAATTACGAATGCATTGTTATAATGAACAGATGACAACGTGTTATTGTGTGTGTATATTCTTGCTTATTATTTGCACCATTACGTAATGACTATAAGGCTTACATACTTAGAACATATACCAGTACTGCTAATGAGATTTTACTGCAAACGTTTTGGTTTACTTGAAAATACATTATGGATTTAAAGGGCTTTCTGAGACACACCAGATGACACAGTGGTTAGTTTATTTGACAGCTACACGACTATATCACAACGCTACAATTGTGTAACACAATTTAGATCGTTGCTTTTGCGGTGTATCTGTTTTATATCTGCACAGTTTTTCTGTATTGTTCTGGAAAGTAAAACATGTTTTAGTAGTAACTTTGTGGTATAACTGCAATGAGACAGCCTTTTCCGTAGCACAACAATACATTACAGCACAGTACTTTCTTCAGCACAGCAATAAGCGTAATAACTAAGATATCTATACGCAAAACATATCACTTTTGTTTATGATGAGGTGAGTACATTGACTTCAGCAGAACTTTGCTTACAGAGGACGATAACTACGACACTTCCACAGAATTATCTTACAGCAAGACGCACATTTAGCGCTACAGGACACGCATTTGAGTGATTAATTTTGTACTTAAAACATTTATTTTTAAGGATTTTTGAATCACAAATATACAAAGATAGTTCTTGGAGATACATTTAATTCTATTTCTGTAATCTGTAACACCTGAGGGTATAATTACATTAATCCTCAGGGGGGTACACGCTTACTTTGTGTACCATGTGTTTGACAAGCACAAGGAGCCCTAGCTAATGTGGTATTTGCTTATACAACTTTACACATCGGTACCATATTTCTCTAACACATAATTACACAGCTATCTGATCATTTAACTGAGAGAGACAAACATATTTTTTTACTACATCAATGACAGATGTTTACGCAATTACACAGTTGGATAACTGCACACTTACAAAATTGTATTTTGTCTGTACTTTGTGAACTGTTCATATTTTTTCGGAACCACTGTCATACTATGAGAGATTTGAATGATGTATTTGGTATGGGATTATGATTTTTAAAGTACGTTTGAGGTAGATGACACTATTGAAATGAGCAGAGAATTTTTTTTAGGTTTTGAAATTATTGCAGAAACCTATGACGTTTTTGAGATTTGACTGAGGTGTTATGATGTTATTATTACGACAACGATGTGTATTGTGCTGTTGAGGTATGTTTATGATCAATAAGATGATGCTATATGAAGAATTTGATTATGCTACATATTCATTATGATGAAATATTGAAGAAGTGTCAACAAATATGTATATGTGTAATAAGGTAAGGAATAATGAGTAGTGGTTAGGGACTCTGATTAGTGGAAAAAGATGTTGGAAACCAAGAATCATACTTTAAGAATTATGAAATATGTGTACATGTGTGAATGTATCACAATGCCACCGAAAATTTTTGGACACTGTTATATTTATAGGATTTTGTTTCTACACATTTGTAACGAAAATTCTCGACCTATGAAATTTTTTATATGAGACTGTCAATGTAGTGCAAACTGCTGTCGTAAATATTTCGGTAAGAAAGCCAAGTGACCTTGACATAATGCACTGTGAGCGGCCAGCTGTGCCAGCCGCCTGAAAAAAGAAAGCCATTAGGTGAAAAAAAAGAGGCCATTATCCTCGCTATTGACATTTCTTTGTAGAAAGCAACACACTCAAACTTGAAAACATATGATTACACTGTGGAGCTCTTAATTTATGATATTTACTAAAATGCCTAATGAAATGATGAGAAACATTTTACATCTACTTTCTTTCTAGTTGAGAGATTGCTCACTTTGTTTAATATCTAGTTTCTAGCTGCACTGCAGCATTGGTTAAAATAAAATTTAATAGATGTACTAATATAGTTATTTTATGCCTACAGATCCAGTAAATAATAATTTTATGATCTACTTCCAAGAAAACGAGGGAACATAAATAGACATTTCTCTTCACAGGAATTGCATAAATCATTTTTTTTTTTTACGATGGTAACTTGTCTGCTAGAGTAAGTAATCGTGATGCATCACTCTAGTGTTAAGGTGTGACATAGGCATTAAACATGGTCATTTTTACTGTAATGTTTTTTCTGCTTGAGCCTTGTCATGTTTAGATATAAGTTATAGCATTTGCTGCTGCTTTTTGCCAGGCATAGTGCTACTCAATTTCACTTTCTATTACTTTGTTAAGCCAGTTTTACTGCTGATTTATTTTCTTGTTTGCTGCACATTGCCTTATATTAGATTTAATATTGTAATTGCTTTGCTAATTTATATTTATTGCTGCTTGCTTTGCCAATTTGTATTTTTTGTCATTGCTGTTCGTGTTAATTGTTTTGTGCTGCTGTATTGCCTCGTCCCTTAGTTTAGCACCTGAGCTCAGTAGATTTAAGTTAACTTAAGAGGTGGTAGGCTATATAAGAGAATGAGTTGTGATGAATTGGAAGAAATGCATTGACAAGGTATAAAAAAAGGGGAAATAACAGGAAAATCTATGAAATGAAGTTTTGGGTTGGACTGCAGTACCAAATGTCACACTGAAAACAAACCCTGTCCTGTACTTTTGTGTTATTCCATTATGTGTCTGTATACCTTGTGTATTTGTGTTTTTCCTGTTTTTATGTGTGTAGCTAATAAGATTTATGTTGTAGAATTTTTCTAGTACTAAGCTACATTTACTATGATGAGGAATACTGTTATCCTCAAAGATAATTTGCATTAATAATATGTTATTTTCTTTTTAAAGATGTTTATAGACATTATTAATTCTGTTCTGTTTCAATGCTCATATGTGAAATTAATGTTTCGAAAACTATTCTCAGTATTTTATATATTTACTTATGTCATAATTCCTGTAACACTGATGCATATGTTATTTCGATTCTTTTGTAAATTCTATTACTACAAATGTTATTGTTATGTTCTTTAATGATGTATTTTGTACCTTTTTAATGGTATTCTTATGTTGTAAATTTATAATTGTATAGACACCATTTCTTCAAATTAAGTTACATTTCACTGCACATGTTTCTGTTGGTCACAATATATGCACAATATGTGAGAAGTTGGGAGTTGTTAGAGCTTGCACGTGTGTTAAAAATTCAGCAAGGAACTGGTTAACAGCATTGCTGGTTCTAAGGACATTTAAAAAAAATTGTGACTGCGCAAGTGGTGGTTCATGGACTTGCTATATTGTCTGCAAGAGTCTTCGATGGTGATTGTGAACCTGGACAGTTGCAACATATGGCAGCTGGCCGTCTCTACAAAGACTACATTGGGTCTGCATCTTTGATGGCCCACCAATACCATTATTTCTACAAGGACTGCAGTGGGTCTGCACCTCTGGTGGCCCACCAATACCATAATCTCTACCAGGACTACAGTGGGTCTACTCTGTGATGACCTACCTACCAATATTCTTCAAAACTTCGACTGACTCTGCGGTGGGTTTGCTCTGTTGTGGACCGTTACCTGTCTTTCCGTTGGAAGGACAACACTACTACTTCAAGACTGCATGGAAATCCACTACTTCTGTGTGCATTTTCTTTTACTGCTGAGATTTTGAGAAAAAAACTGCACTTTTACTGTGATGAATGATCAGGACTGTCTTTATGGACTGTGAGAAAATTTTAGCTTTTGACCAACATTGTATCGATAAGTGTGTGCATTTGATTTCTTTGTTATAGCAATTATGAAAAAATTTTTCAAATCTACATTGGCCACGGCCCAAAACAATTTGTACAATTTTTTGTGGGGAGCATGGGGGCTATGTAAGTAGGCTGTTGAGGTTTTTATGACTATGTAAGTAGGCTGTTTAGGTTTTTATGTTGGTAACGCCACGTAGCGCTCTGTATGAAAATCACTGGCTGTGCTGTGTGCAGTCTGTGGCTGGTTTGCATTGTTGTTTGCTATTGTAGTGTTGGGCAGTTGGCTGTTAACAGCGCGTAGCGTTGCGCAGTTGGAGGTGAGCCGCCAGAAGCGGTGGATGTCGGGAGAGAAATGGCGGAGTTTTGAGAGCGGATGATCTGGACGTGTATCCATCAGAGACAGTAAATTTGTAAGACTGGATGTCATGAACTGCTATATATATTATGACTTTTGAACAATATTAAGGTAAATACATTGTTTGTTTTCTATCAAAATCTTTCATTTGCTAACTATGCCTATCAGTAGTTAGTCCCTTCAGTAGTTACAATCTTTTATTTAGCTGGCAGTAGTGGCACTCGCTGTATTGCAGTAGTTCTAGTAACGAAGATTTTTCTGAGGTAAGTGATTTGTGGAAGTTATAGGTTAATGTTAGTCAGGGCCATTCTTTTGTAGGGATTATTGAAAGTCAGACTGCGTTGCGCTAAAAATATTGTGTGTCAGTTTAGTGTTGATCAGAAAAGGTAAAGAGCGAAATGTCTGAGTACGTTAAGTTCTGCTCAGCTGTTTGAAAATCAAATAATGTAAGAGGTTTATCAGCACAGTAATTCATTAATTTTTCTAAGGGGACGTTTCATGGTACGTTTCCATGTCTCCCGGCCGTTCCAAGTGCATCTGCTATTATGAGCTTTCACTAGGTGAAATGTACTGCAGAATTAGTATTTCGCCTCTGTCATTCCTACTATGAAGCCAGTATTCTCCTGTAACTCTGTCTTGTATTCCTTCCCCTGACTTTAGCATATTTGCTCCTATCAGTAATGGCCAACTGTTACGCAGCTACACTGCCCCACAAGTTGGCAATGTGCAAGAGATATGCGTGATGCTTGTATAGCAGTCGGAAAGTGAAATTTATAGTTTACATCCTATTCTTTGGTGTTGATTTAGAAGAACGAGTGGTTCGATAAGGTATTGAATCTAAATGTTATTGTTTGTTTGTTCACTAAACGAAATTTTTTAATTTATTTCGAATTTCAGGTAGCCCCATAAACTATGATTTATGTGTAAATGAAAAGCACAATATTGTGGATGTTCTAGATTATTAATTTATGTCCTTAAGCAGTTTTCAGCTACAAGGGCATCATCAGATTTACCAGAGTACCGTAAGCCGAAAACAGGTTAATGGAACAAATTTATATTGCAGAAAACCCACAATTTTGAGCTATTCATTTATAATTATGAAGTTCACTAAATGTATTCGCGACTAAAGCATTTCCTGCGAACTTTAATATCCTTGAGAAACAAGCATTTCCTGTTTCAAGAAATGAAAAGCAGTTATGTTATAACACGTTGTCGACTTCGTGGTAGGTTTGGACAGTTGAGCATGGGAAAGAAAGTGGCCAGGAAATATGAAGGGGAGAACGGAGCAATTTTTTTCTTTTCTGAGACGTCTGTGCAATGCATAGATGTTTGTGGGACTTCAGCGATGAATTACATGAAATATATTCGCAGTTGCGAATACGAACAACCATTAGAGAAAATTTCATTCTGGAACCATCAGATGTGTAAGGGAAGGACGGCGATAATTTGTGTCGGACCAGGACTCGAACACAGATTTCCCGCCATAAATCAGCGATCACATTAACTGTTTGGGCTATCCATGCACGACCTGCAACCAGACCCAAATTTCCATGTACTGTGCTTCTTGTGTCACAACCTGTAATCGTGGACACATTATGTAATTCCCATACATGGAGGACATTTTAATAGAAACTAGCTGTCTGGTGTCGGCGGATAATTACGACATTGCAGTGCTTCTGTTGTTACGGAGAACGGTGCAGTGATCCTTCGGAAATGCACGCTGTCGATGTTCCTTCGGACAAGAACCACTGCATCGTTCTGCTTAACAATACACGCACTGCAATATTGTAATTACGAAACTGCTCCACCAACCAGCGGCGGAAGAACCAAAGTAATGCATCCTTGATAATGAGGCCTTGTATGTAGAGGAGCCTGATTCAGATCCACGTATAGCGTTTCTTGTGCTCAATTTGAGAGACTTGCTGGTATGTCATAACACTCAACGCGCTAGATTGGGAGGTAGGATGATGAGACACATCACTATCGAAGCCGGCGCGGCAGATTTACGGCTGTGGGCTGGCACACCTTCTTCTGTGTGTGGTTTTTAGGCGATTTCCCACGCTGGCGTCAGCAAATGCGTAACTAATCTCCAAATTTCCTCTCTAAGAATACGATAAAGAAACAGTTAACGTACGATAGCTCACGGAAGAAAGTTTACAACATTCGCAGACAGATGTCGTACACGAATTCCTCCCCTTAGGTTACCTTGACGACTTTATTGTCAGGAAAGACATCCAGTCACTAAGTACTAAGAATAAAATTTGACAAATCCTGAATCCGTACTAGCCGGGATGAACTCCAAGGAAAAGGAAGTCTGAAGACCAATTGTTCAAATTTGTATGAATTCCTAAGGGACCAAACTGCTGAGGTCATCCGGTTCTAGGCGCTACAGTCTGGAATCGCGAGACCGCTACGGTCGCAGGTTCGAATCCTGCCTCGGGCATGGATGTGTGTGATGTTCTTAGGTTAGTTGGTTTAAGTAGTTCTAAATTCTAGGGGACTGATGACCTCAGATGTTAAGTCCCATAGTGCTCAGAGCGATTTGCTGAGGTCATCGGTCCCAAGACTTACACACTATTTAACACACTATTTAAAGTAACTGAAGTTAATTTATGCTAAGAATAGCACACACACACCCAAGCCCAATGGAGGACTCGAACCTCTGGCGGGAATGGCCGCGCAATCCTTGACATTGCACCTCAAACCACGCAGCCACTCCGAAATCTGAAGTCCGAATGGCACTGTGATTCCTTACCGACAACCATGGCGGGGTTACTTTGGCAACCTTGTTTAGTTCCAGTCCATCTCCAAAGACGTCGGTCGAGTTCTTCCATTACTCACAGAGGAGATTCTCCACTCAGAATTGAACCACTAAAGGATGAAGGCCTCTTCGTCGTGTGTTTATTTTGCGTCTGCCACAGCTACTGCAGGTGGATGGCGAGGCGCAGATTACCGTCATATGCCTTAGCTCAGCGGTACTCGCTAGCCACTAGGTTCCTGAGTTGTCAGGCAAGTTTATAAATGATGTGTGAACCATCAAAGGCTGGCAGCTCACGCTGTGTTAGCCGCCTAGTCTGTGCAGAATTTATGAAAGGGAGGCAGTGTAGAGACAGGCCGGTCCGTCTTGAAGGAAGCGAGTCGCGCGCCATAAATCCACGTCGCGCCACGGCGGGCGCCGCTCGACCGAGCCACCGCCGCCTGCACGCGGCTCGGCTAATCCAGGGCTCTCTCGTAGGCCGCTGCGGTGTTGCGTGCCGCTCAGCAGCGTCGCAACGCAGTCCGAAGGCGCAGCCTCACCTTCACAGTTATCTCGCACACACATCGTTTATGAATGTATGTTTACTGGAACGTTTTTGCTTCTTTCATCTACATCTACATGACTACTCTGCAGTTCACAGTTAAGTTCCTGACACTGGATTCGTTGAACCACCTTTAACCTCCTCCTCCACTGTTCCACCTCTCTAATGGCAAGCGGGAAAAACGAACACTTAAATTTTTTCGTGCGAGCTCTTGTTGCTCTTATTTTATTGTGATGATCTTTTCTCCTTAAAGGTGGGCTCCAATAAAATATTTTTCCACTCTGAGGAGAAAGTTGGTGGTTGAAATTTCGTAAGAACGCCTTTGCTTTAATGATTGCCAGTCTAAGTCATGTATCATATCTGTGGCACTCTCTTCCTATTTTCGCGATAGTAAAAAACGAGCTGCCCTTCTTCGAACTTTTTCGATGTTCTTCCTCAGTCCTATCTCATGCAGATCCGACACCACACAGAAATACTCCAGAATAGGGCGGACGAGCGTTGTGCAAGCAGGTTCGTCAGTAGACCTGTTAACATTTTCTAAGTGGTCTGCCAATAAACTGCAGTCTTTGGTTTGCTTTCCCCTCAACGTTATCTACTTCATCCATCCACTTTAAGTTATTCATAATTATAAATCCAAAGTGTTTAGTTGATCTTACAGCCTTTAGATTTGCGTGATTTATCGTGTAATTGAAACTGAGTGGATTCTTTTTAATATTCATTTGGATGACTTCACACCTTCCATGTTTTCTAGTCAATTACCACTTTTTGCACCATACACATATCGCGTCTAAATCATTTTGCAATTGGTTTCCATCATCTGATGACTTTACAAGGCGGTCAATGACATCATCATGTGCAAACAATCCAAAAGAGCTTCTCAGACTGACTCCTACGTCCTTTAGGTAAATTAGGAACAGCAGAGGGCATACAACACTTTCTTGGGGAAAGCCAGATGTTAGAATTGTTTTACTCGATGGCTTTCCGTGAGTTACTACGCACTGTGACCTTTCTGACAGGAAATCACGAATCCAGTGGCACAACTGAGGCCATACTCCGCAGGCATGCAATTTGCTTAGAAGTCGGTTGTGAGGAATGGTGCCAAAAGACTTTCGGAAATCTAAAAATATGTAATCTATTTGACAACCTCTGCCGATAGCACTCCTTACTTCACGTGAATAAAGAGCTAGCTGTGTAACACGATATTCTCTGAATCCGTGTTGACGATTACCAATAGATCGTTTTATTCGAGGTAATTCATAATATTCGAGAACAGTACATGTTTCAAAACGTACTGCAAATCGGCGTTAGTGATACGGGCCTGTAACTCAACGGATTACTCCTATTTCCTTTCAGGGTATTGGTGTGTCTTGGCAACTTTCCAGCCTTTGGGTATTGATCCTTCTACGAGCGTGCGTTTGTATATGATAGCTAAATGTGGAGGTATTTTATCAGCATAATCTGGACTGGTATACTGTCTGGACCGAAAGTTTTGCCTTTCTTAAGTGTTTTAACGCTGCACCGAAGATACCTACTCCTAAGTTACCCATGTTGGCAGCAGTTAAAGTCGCAGTTTTCTCTGTTAATTGTTATCTACCCTTTATATATAAAACAAAATATTTGCTATAAAATTTGTTGGTAAGTAAATAACAAAATTCCTATGTTTCAGAGCTGAGAGCAAATACTGTATGACGCCACTTCAGTGACGCGTGAATTAGCTTCAATTAGTGCTGTAACGTTATGTGTATGCTGGCAAGCTAAGCGGCCTTCTAGAACTGGTAGAAGAAGAGCTGAACTTGTTGTACGGCTAAACGCAAGCGCGCCCAAATCTCAGGGCGCGCCGCGGCAATTGCGGGCGAGCGATTCCAGGCTCAAAGACTAGCAGCTTCGCCGGAAATGGAAAAAATCCCGAAGCTGGGAATCTGGACTGCTGTTACTCGCATGGGCTTTGTGTAGGAGATGCTCCACGACATGGCGGAGTGTCAGAGAATCTTAAACATAGCTAAGCTACAGATCTTTGAGATTCTACAATAACTCGGTCAAATATTAGTGCAAAACTCAATACATCTGCGATCTCAGAAAAATGAGGCACATCCAATGACATAACAATATTTCAATATTTTTAAGCCACAAAAGCTAATATTTCACACTGAATAGCAATATTCACAATGAATATCCGAATTAACAATTTTAAAATGCTTCATGCGATTTCATCAGACGTCATCTCAGAGGATAGCATTGCACTATAGCTATCATCCCTGAAAGCTACGTATCTGTATCTGTTTTCTTTATTGATTTTCTATGTCTTTTATATCTGTTTCATTATGCAAGTGTTCGTCAAAACATTGTTTCTGCTACAATTACACAGCAAATGAATACAGCATGAACACCTGTGCATTTACTTAATGAACAGTTTATTAGTTTGCCAGTAACTCCATTCAAATGCTGGTTGCAAGTGCTATTAAAGACCTGTGCTAATTTAAAAGTGGTCAAGCATATGTGTTAGCGAACACCTCAAATGAAAGGAGAACCGAAAGACATTTCTGTCAGGGGGCATAAATAATAATTTAAACAAGATTTAACTACAATTCTTTTTCATTTAACACGCGTGCACTTGTGCAAGAATGCTGGGTCTATTTATTAATGTACAAACTATTACTTATATTTATTGTAAATGATCTGAGTATAACTGAATGTTTATAACATTCATTTTATCTGAATATTGTTGTAATATATTAGTTTAATGTGGGAAAATCGTCAAGGTAAAGAAAATCACGTCTGTAGAACTTAAGGACGATGTATTTTTGGTGATAACGGCCTTTAGATACTGACGAAGCAGACAGCAGGAGGACACTACGGGAGTCAAGAGAAGACTGGGGACTTTCTCGAGCGAAGAGCTGAAGGCAGCTATTCTGGACACTTTTACACGAGCTCTGGAAGGAGGCGGACTTGCCTGTGGTAACGAGTTGTATTCGATCACGGAGGTGATTGATACTGGCCACTGACCGCCTGCTTATTTACTTTAATTTCTAAAGGAATTTTATATTGCGAGAGGTCTGAATGTACTCCAGAACAAGACTCTATTTCCGCTTGTATTATGGAACTGAGAATAGGCAGAGCATTAGTTCCTATTCTGTGCATCGCGTGTTTAATTTGTGAATTATCATGCTGAATTTTGAACTGTTTTGAGCTGATGAATAGTGCGTGTATTGTGACTACGAAATGGACCTAATTTTCGTGTATATTCGATGGGAATTTACTTGAGGATTTTACTACCATTCTCTTAACGCTCTCAACGTAACTTTTCGGCGTTTGATAAGGGTATTTTCTGTCTGTTTTTATAGTGAATGTCGCGGGACTACTTTCTGATTGCCTGACATGTCCACTGTTGAATAACCATTATTCAAAGTAATTATCTGTTATCACTTACAGACGTTAGAACAGAACCCAACAGGAGCACGCGAGATACAATCCATCAAACGACAATTAAATCAAGACCCTACGCTGCCGACGGGTGTTGATATACATCTACGGGGACAGTTGAAGACGTGTGCCCCGACCGGGACTCGAACGCAGGATCTCCTGCTTACATGGGAGACGCTCTATCCATCTGAGCCACATAGGGCCCAGAGGATAGTGCGACTGCAGGGACTTACCCCTTGCATGCTCCCCGTGAGACCCACATTCCCACCTTAATGTCCACACACTACATTCGTAGTGCCCCTGCTCATTAATAGCGGCAGACAATCTTACCGGCCGGCCGTTGTGGCCGAGCGGTTCTAGGCGCTTCAGTCTGGAACTGCGCTACCGCTACGGTCGGAGGTTCGAATCCTGTCTCGGGCATGAATGTGTGTGATGTCCTTAGGTTAGTTAGGTTTAAGTAATTCTAACTTCTAGGAGACTGATGACCTCAGATGTTAAGTCCCATATTGCTCAGAGCCATTTGAGAATCATACCGAGTCCCGTTACAGTTTGGCAATACATATGCATCCTCACAGAAGAAGAAGGTAAATGGCCGGTTAGCCTTAAGTATACAAGTGTGAAGATGGTATCTGTTCTTTCGGACATGTCCGAAAGAACAGATACCATCTTCATACTTGTACAATCCATCAATGTCGCTTTTGATGGTTGGTGTTCCCTTGTGTCCAAACTCGTTTCATGCTTCAGAATGAAGTCTTTTTCTTTCATCAGAACACAGTGTTCCCGTTCGTTTTCTAACCCCCTTCTGACCAACTTTACGATCACATATCTTTTGTCTGGATGTTTGTCTGTCTTTAACTTCTGCCTGAGCTATACCGACTACTTTAAGATCTGCCTTAACCGCAGCGATCCATTTAATTGGCTCAGTTTTGGCCTTACTTCTGTTTTCGTATGATTCTGCTATTTGTTTTGCCAACCTGTTGGGTGTCATTCTTTTAATGTGCCCATAACATTTAAATCTTCGTTTTCTCATGTCACCACGTATGTCTGTGTATTCTTCTGTTTCCTTATTACTTCTTAGCCTATAAGTTTCTCAATCAGTAATTTTAGAGCCATATATTCTTAATAATCTTTCTTTTGAATTTCTTCAATATCCCTATTTCTATTTAAAGTTAGAGTTTCTGCTCCATAAAGACGTTCAGGTTTGATGTGCTGTTATGCCTACGTTTAATGAATTTAGAAATTGATTTTTTATTATAAATATTTTGTGCTAATCTGAATGCGGTTGCCAGTTTTTGAGAGCGATCTTCGTTTGCTGTTTTTTCCAGTCCATTTTCTTGTATGATTTCCCTCAAGTATTTAATACGAGACACCCTTTATATTTTTCCATATTTCGCTTTCCGAAACTTTGGTGCTTCTTTATTGCATGTCATATATTCCGTTTCTTCGAATGATATTTGTAGCCCTGCTTTTTCCGCAACTTCTTTAAGAATTTCAATTTGCTTTTGAGCTGTGGTACTAGCCCCAGTTAAAAGTGCCAGATAATCTGCGAAGGCAAAGAAATCCATTCTAATATTAGTCCTATCTAACATGATTGATTGATCTATAATTTTATTCGACTTTTGCTCTCTTCATTCTGTAATTACCTTATCCAAATACAGTTAATCAGTAATGAGGAAAGTTCATCTCAAAGTCTTACACCCGTCTTTCTGTCAAACGGTTAAGAAATTCTCCTGTAAATTTTTACTTTAGAGCTAGTATCAGTTAACGTTTCCTCAATCAGTGTTAGAGTTTTTTTATCTAGCCTTTGTTCCTTTAAATTTTGGAAAAGATATTCACGATCAACTGAATCGTAGGCCTTTTTCAAATCCACAAATGTACGTAAAATATTGCTACCAGAAATACTTTGGTGCCTAAGGATTAGTTTTAAATTAAGAATTTGTTCTGGATAGGATCTGTTTGGTCTAAATCCTGATGGGTGTTCACCAATTTTAGATCCTAATTGTTCTTGGGCTCGATCGAGTAAACATTGCGAGAGAATTTTGTATGTGACCGGGACAAGAGAAGTTCCTCGGTAGTTATTGACATCGATTCTGTCCCCTCAGGTATTTTATCAGTCTGCCAGATACGTCATTTATTTGAGTGGCCTCTTTTGTAGTGTTAAGATCAGCTTATTTTAGTAGTTCTGCAATTATACAGTCTTCTCCGGATGCTTTATTGTTTTTAAGTATCTTAATTTCCTTAATTATTTCGCTTTTGTCAGGTTCTTTAGAGTTAGTGTTGGTGTTATTAGATTGCTGTGGCTGGAATTTATTCGCTGGTTCTGGACAGTTCAATAGTTTTTCAAAATAATTAGCATGTACCTTACAAGTTTCCTGGTTGTTAAGAGTCAAACTGCCATTTTCATTTTTGAAGCTAAGACTTTGAGATTGATGACATGTTAGTTTTGTTTTGAATGTTTATAAAAGTTTCTTGTATTGTTCTTTAATCAGTCAGATTAATTAAGTTTCTTTTCTTACAGCTAAAAAAAGGTGTTGTATGTATTTGCCTCATGCCTAGACTTAACTTCTGTTTCACAATCCGCATTCGACCAACGGTGTTTTTGTATCTTTCGAAGTGGAAATAAATTTTGTGCTGCTTTAATGAACCTTTTTCTGGGCTTTGCCAATTGTTGGCAGAATCAATATTAGCCCCTTTCCTAACTTGGAAATTTAAAATTTCTTTGTAGTTAGGGTACGAAATTGCTCTATGATCGATTTGAAATTCCCAAGAAATATATTGGGTGCCCGTCGAGTTTTTTGTTTAGAAGGGTTCTTTCTAAAATGTGTTGTCATGATTTTAAGGTTAAAATTTTTGCACGTTCCAACAAGTCTTTGGTCATTTTGGTTTGTCCATTTATGCGCAGGAAACCCACCCACTGTTTTCTTATATTTTTTCTCTTTACCTAATTGAGCATTAAAATCAACCATTAAAATCTTAACATGGTTTGAGGGAGATTTCGAGATGATAGTTTTAACGTTTCCCAAGCTTCATTAACTTCTTCAGGTTTCTTTCGATTATCCTCATTGACTGGCATATGGGCATTAATAAAAGTGTATGCTTTATTTGCGCATTTAAGAGAAATTGTCATTAGTGAATTATTAAGGGGGTTTCCCTCCATTACTGAATTTATAATATTTTTGGTGACTGCAAAAGGATCTCCCAGATCTGGTGCATTATTAAGTATTCTTTTATCAGTTTTACTTAAAAAAAAAAAGAAACGATAACTGCCTAAATCCATGGTGTTATTGTCCGCCATTCGTGTTTCCTGAAGTCCCAAAACTTGAATGCATCTCCAAATTTATGAAGTTTACCTGGTTGCAGAAGTGTTTGTATGTCAAGTGTTGCTAAAAATGTATTTGTTTTGGTTTTAATTTGGCCAGAGAACTCTGACTTCCTCTGTTGAATCACACTGCATTTTAACCTGGCCGCTACAGAATCCGAAAGACCACTTGCGCCATTAATACTGGCGGTGGATTGACCACCTGGATTAAGATTGTGATTATCAAGATGCTCCGTGATGATTGTACATGGCATCAGGTGGGGTTGAGTAGACTCATTGAGTGATCTCAAAGTGTTAATACTGGAATGGTTAATTCCAGAATATGAATTTAAGCCGTATCACTGGTGAACAGACACTGACCACTTTGCCGGTTGCTACAAGAGAGACTCTAAGTGGACTTGGTTTTGTTTTGCCTTGGTCCGGGACTGCTTATTCTGTATTCGCAGCTGTCCACCACATCTGAAGGAATGTTCTTTAGCCGCCACTTGTGCCCCGTCAAATACCCTAGGCAAAGTCTTTAGACTTTTAGTGACATAGTCCTAATAATAAATTCATTTAACTTTTGTTTTGTATTTCTGTGTATTTTATTAACCTGCAGTCCTAGCCAATGTATAGAGTCACCCATACACTGTTCACTGTTTCACATAAGGATCACAGCTATAGGTTATCATGTGCAGCGAAGTAGCTGTGGGCCATGAAAGAGGACGTGCGCGGCTTGACCCTATGACTACATGGAGCTATTGTTTTTAAACAGAGCCGTGCATAGTCCCAGTACCTAAATTATGAGTAACCGAAGGTAAAGGCACAACAGATTTGCTCCTATGGGTCGCTGTTTGGAAGAGCAACTACACGTACCGTCGAAGCACTCATCAAAAATTGAACCCAGGACAACCACGTTAATAGCGTGAACGCTATCATTCAGCTACGGATGGGTATTCTTATTTTCAGAATAGTAAAACTTTTCTGATTGGATATTATTAACATTACGACATTTTGAGCTATAAAACTGCATCTGTTCTTCTTTCGTAGATGATCAGTGATAAGCAATGAAATGTTTACGGACACAAAATCGCGCACTGTCTCCCTTCTCTCATTTCCCACTGAACAGCCTGGCATCCAAACAACGTGATAGCAACACTTGATTCCAGAAGTCACTGTTGAAATGGTCTGCTAGAGTGAACTCACTCCAAACTAGTACACTGTTCTGTGTCCACTCCTCCAGCACATTTGTGAAATTGTTCTAGTAAAATGCCAGCAAATGGCACAAATTACGGAAAAAGAAAACGTCAAGAAAGGAAGGAAAACGAAACACAATTGAAGACTACGAAAGTTTTTCCTACGTCGCCTTCAACAAGCAGCGTCCTTCTGATTAGCTGAGTGGCAACGAGCTTGCCTACCATGCAGCGGGCCCGGGTTCGATTCCTCGCCGGATTGAAGATTAGCTCCGCCTGTGGACTGGATGGTGTCTCGTCGCCATCATCATCGACGCGCAAGTCGCCTATTGTGGCGTCACTCGAAATAAGACTTGCACCCGGTGGCCTAACTTCCCCGGACGGGGCCTCCCGACCAACAATGCAAAACGATCATATCAGTGAAAATCTTGTACACATGTAATTTCTCCAAATAGAATTACTGTGAGCTTACAGCTACAATTGCGTCTTCAATAAAATGTGTAGAGTCCCTGCTGTTATGTTTTTGGTTATATTAGCCGTGATTGACAAGATGCTTTTGTTTCTATTTATCCTCGACATGTGTTGTATGCATTTCCTAATGTATATTCTTAGCACCTTGGACAGTGCTGACATTTTCAGTAATGTTCCCCTTCATACCTCTGATAATCGTGATCATGTATTTCAATGACTCGTCAGAAAACTGTCGAAGATAGCCTTTTTCTGGTAAACAACGTGCGGGAAAGTCTACAGAGAGTGGCTGCAAAATCTTGAATGCTCTTATAGGGCTGATATGTGTTTGTAATGTTACAGATGGGAGATGGAGGGACCAACTGCAGCCTATTAGAACTTTTTGTTACCCAGCCTCCCCATTCGCGGCATCATTCCATACTGATGGAAGAGTCTGTATTCCTGGAAACTCTTGTAATCTACTATCCTTCGTAAGTAAATCCTCTCCTTACCTTTCTTTAATACTTTGCGCGATAGTCACCTATGGAAGCTCTAGAACGTAATTCAAAATGCTGGGTCTTGATCTACAAAAATATTTTTTCACATATAGTAGTATTTATCAATACTGAAGAATAGATAATAGTGTTAGATGCAGCAGAAAACGTCAGAAAGATTTTGCTATGTTAAAAGATAGAAAAATTACAGTATAATTTTTTATCCAAGGGGAATATCGGCAGTACATATATTGAAGAACTGCAGGAATTATACATGAATTTTTTAATAGAATATTTCAGCAGAAACGTGCGTTTTCCTTTCCATGTGCATACATAAAAATTTTAATTACATTTATTTTCAGTTACTTTTCATGACAGGTTTTCTGAAGTTTTACTGTTTACTGGCGAGTTTTCCGCGCATGTAACATACGACTTTCGCGTTGAAACACCGTCTTACGTTTAACACGTAATTTAAAGTTAGATGATACTTATTATATTTCCATTTCCCTTTTTCCTATGGAAAGTTAAATAATTTGTAAATTACAGAATCAGACAATTCCATTATTAAATTAATGGAATAACAAATTTTTATATTTACGTTCTCTCCATTGAGTTTGATAGCTAGCACCCTTTTAGTGAAGATAGAAAAATTAAAATCGGTTTAATTCTTTATACTTTCACTAAAATATTTTAAAGCTATCAAGAATTACCTTCAGTGGAAATGAATTGTTTCTTCCTTTAACGTTTAGCTTTGGAATAAGATGCACAGATTTATTTCTGTTACAGAGGAATTTCAATCTAGAACTTATTTTCAAAGTCCCACTTTCACAATCGCTACACTGAAATGTATTTATAAAGGTTTTACCTGAGTCCAAAGAAGCGTAGTTAACGTTGGAGTCACTCTTTTTTTGTGTGTGTGTGTGTGTGTGTGTGTGTGTGTGTGTGTGTGGAGGGGGGGGGGGGGGGGAGGGGGCGGCGGATGAACCCAACGACAAGTCTCTTATGCGGAAAAATGTTCTCAAAGCGGACCTGGCTCTATAGCCAGCAAAATACGTATAAAGGTTATTTCCGCAGCGTATTGAATGTAAAAGCAGGCAGTAAATCCATCAGAGCAATTTGCTTTGTAGTCGTAATTGCTTTTTAACACGCAGAGTGCTTTTTCCATATCACTCATTTGGAAAGAACTGGTATAGAGTAATATTCTCAGTCATGAATAAAATTTTTATGTGAAATTCCGTGACTATTCTAGTGTATCTTGGCAAACTTCTCTTAGAATATTCAGATATGTTCTGTGACCTTTATTTTATAAATCAGTCTCTCGAAATTAAGTGCGAAACACGTTGACCGTTTCACTGAATGCAAGGTTTAAAGGTGAGTCTTTTATTCAAATTCAACAAAGATGTGTCTCCACTTTCTGTAAATTAAAGAGTATTCCAAAAATTTCGTCCTGTGAAATTCATTGCTACGCAATAAGATATATTACCGTTTGCAGGTTTTGTGATTTGGATCAAATCGTGTGGCACGAAAATGATTTTTCTTATTTCGTCTTCTGTATTTGTCTATTAAACTTAAGCTACGCTGAGCCTGAGCTGCTGTTAACAACAAGAGTGCTGATGTCTACTTTCTGATGTCAATTGCACGTGTGTTGTTGTTGGAGACTTCAGTCAGAAAACTAGTTTCATGCAACTCTCGATAATACTCGATTCGGTGAAAGTCTCGTTATGTCTACATTTCTGTTGCAGCCAATATAAATCTGACTGTTTATCGTAATCAACGAAATTCAGTATTTCATAATTTCTCAGTATGTGTCATGTTAACATATTCCTTCTTTTAGTGGAATTGTACCAAAAAGCTCTTTAGACTCCTATTCGAAGCAGTTCGTCTTCATTAGCTCCTCCATTCACCCATCTAATCAAAAAGAATTCCTTTATGCTGCTGCATTTAATAACATCACCGGTCTTCTTTATTGTCCGCGTTCGATTCCATATAAACATGAACTTCCACAAAACACTGTCTAAGAATTGAATTTATATTCAATGGCAACGCACGTCTCTGTTTCAAGGAGTATTTTCTTGCTATTTCTAGTTTACGTTATCGTTCTCCCTGGCGAATCCAGCAATACTTCGCAAATGCTAAATTGGTATGGGAATTGGATATATGTCCTAATCTGCTCCCACCTCCCTCTCCTCCTTCCCCTCTCATTGTACAACACCTCATCCTTCCTCTTCTATCATTCCTTCATCTCCTTTCACCCCTTCCGACCATTTTCTTCGCCACACTTCTGCCCATCTCCCTCTCTCTCTCTCTCTCACTCCCCCTGACCTCATCAACTATCTTCTCCTACTCCTATCTCTGACTTCCAGCGTTGTTTATTGTTATTGCAATTTAAGATTCCGTAGTAGTATTCTAATCATAAGCGGGTAAGCCACAAATGCCACTTACATGTTTTCTTTGGAAACCAACCGCGAGGAAGGAAATAAAATTGTACATTTTGTGCATACAGTTTTCACTTAAATATAATCAGAAAGAATACACAGGGTGATTTTTTCCGACCGTGTACAAACTCTAGGATTTATCGATAAGAGGATACGTAATAAGAAAGGTCTAATGAATTAATGTCCGGAAATGCATGGTTTCCATGCTGGAGACCCTGTATTCAATCATACTTTGTTACAGACTCTGCGGTCTGATACGCACTGCGTCATGCAGCCACAGGTACAGTATGCATGGTCTCCTTCTGGAGGGTGGTATTGCTCCTCTTACGTCATTCCTTAGCGCCGTCTCCTGCCATAGTAGTTGGTAACGTTGTGTCCGATTCACTTCTGTTGCTGACTCACCTTCTAGTGGATATGGTACGTATGGTATGTACACAATGATTCCGTATTCGAATCGAGAGCTTGCCCAAATGGTGTTTACTTACGGAAAGGCAAATGGTAACGAGGGGGGGGGGGGGGGGGGGAAGGCGGACAGCAAGGTTGTATCAGGAGATCTTTCCCCGAAGACGAAAACCACAGCATTCAATGTTTGCAGCAGTGTTTCGCCGTTTGTCTGGTCCGAGACAGTGTCGTTCAGCAAGCAGGAAATCATGAAGAACGTACCCGAAATATTCGGACACCAGACTTGGAGCAAAACGTGATTGAAGGCGACCGCCGTGTTAGGCTTTTGTACTCAAACAAATGTCACATATAATTACAAACTATGTAGGAAAGTTAATCGAACAGCAATAGAGAGTTTTTTAAACCTCGTCAAGAAACAAGACTGGCGGGATGTTTATTGTGCCGATAACAAAGATGACAAATTTAATGCTTTCCTTAACACATTTCTCATGATCTTTGTGAGTTGCATTCCATTAGAACTTTCTAAACGGGGTACTACTGGGATAGTGATATTATGCAGAACAATCCGGGAATTATATCAAAATGGTAGACGTAGTCAGAAGCAAGCTACAGTAGCCCATTACAAACAGTACTGTAAGGTGCTTTAAAATGTTATTAGGAAGGCAAAGAGTGTATGGGACGCAAATTAGATCGCAGAAAGTGCAAAATGGCTAAGGAGGGACGGCTAGAGGACACATGTAAGGATGTAGAGGCATATACCACTAGAGGTAAGATAGAGACTGCCTACAGGAATATTAAAGAGACCTTGGAGAGAAGAGAACCACCTGTATGAATATCAAGAGCTCAGATGGAAAACCAGTTCTAAGCAAAGAAGGGAAAGCAGAATGGTGGAAGGAGTATATAAAGGGTTTATATAAGGAAGATGTACTTAAGAGCAATATTATGGAAACGGAAGAGGACGTAGATGAAGATGAAATGGGAGATGTGATACTGCGTGAAGAGTTTGATGGAGCACTGAGAGATCTAAGTCGAAACAAGGCCCTGGAAGTAGACAACATTCCATTAGAGTTATTGATAGCATTGTGAGAGCCAGCCATGATAAAAAAAAACACTTTCATCTGCTGAGCAAGATTTAGAGACAGGCGAAATACCTCCATACTTCAAGAAGAACATAATAATTCCAATCCCAAAGAAAACAGGTGTTGGCAGGTGTGAAAATTACCGAACTATCAGTTTAATAAGTCACGGCTGCAAAATACTAACACGAATTCTTTACAGGCGAATGGAAAAACTGGTTGAAGCCGACCTCGCGGAGCATCAGTTTGGATTCCGTAGAAATGATAGAACACGTGAGGCAATACTGATCCTACGAAACAAACCTACATTTCTAGCTTGTGTAGACTTAGAGGAAGCTTTTGACAATGTTGACTGGAATACTCTCTTCCAAATTCTGAAGGTGCAAGGGGTGAAATACAAGGAGCGAAAGCCTATTTTCAATTTGTACAGAAACCAGATGTCACTAATAAGGGTCGAGGGGCATGAAAGGGAAGCAGTGGTTGGGAAGGGAGTGAGACAGGGTTGTAGCCTCTCCCTGATGTTATTCAATCTGTATATTGAGCAAGCAGTAAAGGAAACAATAGAAAAATTTGGAGTAGGAATTAAAATCCACGCAGAAAAAAATTAAAACTTTGAGGTTTCCCGATGACACTGTACTTCTGTCAGAGACAGCAAAGGATTTGGAAGAGCAGTTGAACGGAATGGACAGTGTATTGAAAGGAGGATATAAGATGAACATCAACAAAAGAAAAACAAGGATAATGGAATGTAGTCGAATTAAATCTGATGATGCTGTGGGAATTAGATTAGGAATTGAGACTCTTAAAGCAGTAAATGAGTTTTACTATTTGGGAAGAAAATAACTGATGATGATCAAAGTAGAGAGGATATAAAGTGTAGACTGTCAATGGCAAGGAAAGTGTTTCTGAAGAAGAGAAATTTATTAACATCGAGTGTAGATTTAAGTGCAAGGAAATCTTTTCTGAAAGTATTTGTATGGAGTGTAGCCCTGTTTGGAAGTGAAAAATGGACCATAAATAGTTTAGACTGAAGAGAATAGAAGCTTTCGAAAAGTGGTGCTACAGAAGAACGCTGAAGATTAGATGGGTAGAACACGTAATTGATGAGGAGGTTCTGAATAGAAATGGGGAGAAGAGAAATTTGTGGCACAACTTGACTAGAAGAAGGGATTATTTGATAGGACACGTTCTGAGGCATCAAGGGATCACCAGTTTAGTATTGGAGGGCAGTGTGGAGGGTGAAAATCGTAGAGGGAGACCAAGAGAAGAATACACTAAACAGATTCAGAAGGATGTAGGTTGCAGTAGCTACTTGGAGGTGAAAAAGCTTTCACAGGATAGAGTAGCATGGAGGGCTGCATCAATCCAGGCTCTGGACTGGAAAACACAATAACAACATCAACCACAACAAGTCGCAGGATAAAATTAAAACTATATGGTCGGTTGTGATGGGAGTGTCTGGTTAGCAGCACAAGGTGGACAATATAAAGTCAGTTCATAGTAAAAATATTTCTGTTACTGATAAATCAGACATATGTACAGTATTGAACAATGATTTGCTGAGCATTGCTGATGAATTAAATAGAAATTTAGTTTCTACAGGGAATCTTGTAACTCTCTTGGCAAATGCCTTTTTGAGAGTTATGTCTGAAATACTCCTCTGTGATACAGACAAGGGGGAGATTGAGTCAATAACTAAATAACTGAAGACTAAGGACGCTCATGAGTATGATGAAGTGCCTAGCAGAATATTAAAGTACTGTGGTCCACATGTTAGCCCTGTATTTAGCCATATTTGTAATTTTTCCTTTAGGAATGGTCAGTTTTCTGAACGATTGAAGAACTCAGTACTAAATCCGGTTTATAAAAAGGGAAAAAGGGATAATGCAGACAATTTTAGACCTATTTCTATGCCATCAGTGTTTGCTAAAGTTATTGAAAAGACTGTGTATGTAAGAATAACTGATTATTTTATATCACATGAATTGCTATCAGATATACAGTTCGGCTTTAGAAGTCCTTTAAGAACTGAAAATGTTATATTCTCTCTTCTCTGTGAGGTACTAGATGGGTTAAACAAGAGGTTACGAACGCTAGGCATATTTTAGGATTTAACTAAAGCGTTGGATTGTGATGATCACAAAATATTGCTTCAGAAGTTGGACCATTACAGAATACGGGGAGTAGCTCACAACTGGTTCACCTCTTACTTTAGCAACAGAAAGCAAAAGGTCATCATTCACAATGTTGAGAATGGCTGTCATGTAGGGTCTGAGTAGGGTACAGTCAAGTGGGGGGTGCCCCAGGGATCAGTGTTGGGGCCACTTCTGTTCCTTATTTTAAAAAATGATATGCTCTCTAGTACTATAGGTAACTCTAAAATATTTCTGTTTGCTGATGACACTAGCTTGATAGTAAAGGATGTTGTGTGCAACATTGGCTCGGTTTCAAATAGTGCAGTTCATGACATAAGTTCACGGCTTGTAGAAAATAAACTAACGCTAAATCACAGTAAGCCTCAGTTTTTACAGTTTCTAACACACAATTTCAACAAAACCCGACGTTTTAATTTCACAGAATGGGCATGTGATTTGTGAAACTGATCTGTTCCAATTTATAGATGTTCAGATAGATAGTAAACTGTCGTGGAAAGCCCACGTTCAGGATCTTGTTCAAAAACTTAATGCTGCCATTTTTACTATTCGAACGGAATCTGAAGTAAGTGATCGTTCGACACGAAAATTAGTTTATTTTGCTTATTTTTATTTGCTTATGTCGTATGATACTATATTTTGGGATAACTCTTCCCATTCTGGAAGGATATTTTTGGCTCAGAAACGGGCGGATCGGGCAATAAGTGGTGTAAGTTCACGAACCTCTTGTCGACCCCTGTTCACGAGTCTGGGTATTTTGACATTGGTCTCTCAATATAAATACTACTTACAGTCATTTCTTATTAATTATAATAATAAAATTCCCGAGAATTAGCAGCTTTCACTTAGTTAATACTCGGCAGAAATGAAACCTGCATTTGGATCGGACTTCCTTAACTCTTGTGCAGAAAGGTGTGCAGTATACTGCTGCATCCATTTTCAATAAGCCACCACAAGAATTCAAAAATTTTAGCAGTAATCCACGCGCTTTCAAATCGAAACTGATGAGTTTCCTCATGGGTCACTCCTTCTATTCTGTCGAAATTGAATTGAAAAATTGAGCTGATTCTTGTTGTATTGTTGATTTCTTTTACTTAAGCTTATGACTTGACTTTTTTCGGTTCATAAACATTTTATTTTGACCTATTATTACTTTTATGTTCTAATTTCAGGTACTGACACGTTCCATGCGTTTGGAGATTTGCTCCTCAATTTGGTCCTACGGAACTTGACGTGTAAAGCCGGCTGGAGTGGCCGAGCGGTTCTAGGCGCTACAGTCTGGAACCGCGAGACCGCTACGGTCGCAGGTTCGAATCCTGCCTCGGGCATGGATGTGTGTGATGTCCTTAGGTTAGTTAGGTTTACGTAGTTCCAAGTTCTAGGGGACTGATGACCACAGCAGTTAAGTCCCATAGTGCTCAGAGCCATTTGAACCATTTTTTTGACGTGTAAATAAACAAATAAAAGGCACCAGGCAATTGGGCCGCCCGTACAGGGTAAGTCAGACGACCGTGTGAAATATTCTCCATGACAGTTGTTACTACCCTTATCACTTACAGCGTGTGCAGGGCTTACTAGCAACAGACTTTCCACATCGGGAGCAGTTTTGTCAATGGTTTCTTCATCAGGGAACCATGGTTCCGGGATTTATATTATCCTTCCTATTCACAGATGAGGCCACCTTTACGTGATGTGGTATCTTCAGCTTCCATAACAGTAGTCTGTGGGATCATATGCAGAGACCCCGTGGTATGACGACAGCTAACCATCAGCATCGGTGCAGTCGGAATGTGTGGGCCGGGATAATTAGCGACCGTATTTCGAGACCAGTCTTCCTTCTACGCCTCCTAACAGGCCTTTACTCTCGGCGTTTCTTGTGGGTGACTTTGCCTCCCCTGCTGGAAGAAGTGCCGCTGATGATTTGAACGGTAATGAGGCAGCTACATGATGGTTCTCCAGCCCACTTCGCCGTTAATGTTCGGACGCATCTCAATCATGACTTCCATGGTCGATGGATCGGACGAGGGGATCCAATTGCATGGCCTGCTCGTTCACCGGATCTGAACCCGTGTGGTTTCTGGTTATGAGGCCATCTGAAAAGTATCGTGCGTGCAGAGCCCGTTACAGATGTGGAGACGGGGAGCAGCGTATTCGTGCTGCCTTTGACACTGTCCGGATGCAGTCTGGCCGATGTGAACGTGTGAGACAGAACATGCTACGATATTGAGGCACATGGAAAGTATTTTCAGCACATACAGTGGCTGTGGGGAGGCACAGCGCGTATTAGACCGCAGTCTCTGTAACAATGTATGATTGAATAAATGCTCTCTAGCATGGAAACCACCCATTTCCAGACCTTTTTTGTTCCGTATCCTCTCATCGATCAACACCTAGAGTTTGTACACAGTGTAAAAAATCACCCTGTATATGAGAGAAACAACTTGTCTCATGGTTTAAGTGCCCTGCTATCATAGTTAAAACTGAATGCAAGGAAAAAAGAAACACATTTTCACAGCTCAGAACAGCACAGCATTTTCTTTCTCGTAGTCGGTATTAACGGGAAACCTGTACGTTGTTGTTTAAAACATATATAGCGTTTGTCCGTCCGAATGAAGTGAACTGGTCAAGTATTTTGTGAGATTTTTGGTAACAACATTTTCCACTTCCATATTAGATATACATATACATTAAAAAATTATATTCAGCCTATGACTGTCCTAATTTCCATTAGAGTATTGTGTAAAAATTTGAAGTAAATCTGCCAAGAACTTTTCGAGACTTTTGATAACAAAGTTTCCCCTTTATAAATTACACTTACGTTCATATACAGGGTGTTCATTTTAAATGAAGACATTGAAATATTTCAAAAACTACACATCGGGTCAAAAACGCTATAATTCCAATTTGTTCGTCTCAGAGGGGGGCACCCACTGATGATTGAAACCCCACCCAACCCTGTGTATGGATGGCGGGGGGCAACTTTGAAATTCTCAGTGAGAACCCCAATTTTTCATTGCACGTTACGATTCTACAGCAATATCTACATACGTTTTGTCTTAAGCATTTTCTTACTTTCGCCAAAGATGGCGCTGTAACCGGAGGAGTAGCAATGGGTACACAGTCGTAATTTACGAGATGCTACTCAATGGCCCTCGAATATCCAGCGGCATGTGGGATCCCACCTCCTTGCTGCGAAGGTAGAACAGCCAGTATTTCATAACTTTTACTTCGAAACCCAACTATTGACATCCTATTCCTCCAATATATCGAATAGGTATTGCTCGATGCGGCACTGTGGCCGTGGCTCGAGGCGAGCTCTACTCTGCTTTCCCAATTAGAGTAAGTGTTCAGTGCACCTAGCGATCCACTTTTTAAATGACCTTACGCAGGAGACCCCCCCATGAACCATGGACCTTGCCGTTGGTGGGGAGGCTTGTGTGCCCCAACGATACAGATAGCCGTACCGTAGGTGCAACCACAACGGAGGGGTATCTGTTGAGAGGCCAGACAAACATGTGGTTCCTGAAGAGGGGCAGCAGCCTTTTCAGTAGTTGCAGGGGCAACGGTCTGGGTGATTGACTGATCTGGCCTTGTAACATTAACCAAAACGGCCTTGCTGTTATGGTACTGCGAACGGCTGAAAGCAAGGGGAAACTACAGCCGTAATTTTTCCCGAGGGCATGCAGCTTTGCTGTATGGTTAAATGATGATGGCGTACTCTTGAGTAAAATATTCCGGAGGTAAAATAGTCCCCCATTTGGATCTCCGGGCGGGGACTACTCAGGAGGACGTCGTTATCAGGAGAAAGAAAACTGGCATTCTACGGATCGGAGCATGGAATGTCAGATCCCTTAATCGGGCAGGTAGGTTGGAAAATTTAAAAAGGGAAATGGATAGGTTAAAGGTAGATATAGTGGGAATTAGTGAAGTTAGGTGGCAGGAGGAACATAACTTCTGGTCAGGTGAATACAGCGTTATAAATACAAAATCAAATAGGGGTAATGCAGGAGTAGGTTTAATAATGAATAAAAAAATAGGAGTGCGGGTAAGCTACTACAAACAGCATAGTTAACGCATTATTGTGGCCAAGATAGACACGAAGCCCACACCTACTACAGTAGTACAAGTTTATATGCCAACTACCTCTGCAGATGATGAAGAAATTGATGAAATGTATGATGAGATAAAAGAAATTATTCAGGTAGTGAAAGGAGACGAAAATTTAATAGTCATGGGTGACTGGAATTCGAGAGTAAGAAAAGGGAGAGAAGGAAACATAGTAGGTGAATGTGGATCGGGCGAAAGAAATGAAAGAGGAAGCCGTTTGGTAGAATTTTGCACAGAGCATAACTTAATCATAGCTAACACTTGGTTCAAGAATCATAAAAGGAGGTTGTACACATGGAAGAACCCTGGAGGTACTAAAAGGTATCAGATAGATTATATAATGGTAAGACAGAGATTTAGGAACCAGGTATTAAATTGTAAGACATTTCCAGGGGCAGATGTGGACTCTGACCACAACCTATTGGTTATGAACTGTAGATTAAAACTGAAGAAACTGCAGAAAGGTGGGAATTTAAAGAGATGGGACCTTGATAAACTGAAAGAACCAGAGGTTGTACAGAGTTTCAGGGACAGCATAAAGGAACAATTGACAGAAATGGGGGAAAGAAATACAGTAGAAGACGAATGGGTAGCTCTGAGGGATGAGTAGCGAAGGCAGCAGAGGATCAAGTAGGTAAAAAGACGAGGGCTAGTAGAAATCCTTGGGTAACAGAAGAAATATTGAATTTAATTGATGAAAGGAGAAAATATAAAAATGCAGTAAATGAAGCACACAAAAAGGAATACAAACGTCTCAAAAATGAGATCGACAGGAAGTGCAAAATGGCTAAGCAGGCATGGCTAGAGGACAAATGTTAGGATGTAGAGGCTTATCTCACTAGGGATAAGTAGATACAGCCTATAGGAAGATTAAAGAGACCTTTGGAGAAAAGAGAACCACTTGTATGAATATCAAGAGCTCAGATGGAAACCCAGTTCTAAGCAAAGAAGGGAAAGCAGAAAGGTGGAAGGAGTATATAGAGGGTCTATACAAGAGCGATGTACTTGAGGACAATATTCTGGAAATGGAAGAGGATGTAGATAAAGATGAAATGGGAGATACGATACTGCGTGAAGAGTTTGACAGAGCACTGAAGGCCTGAGTCGAAACAAGGCCCCGGGAGTAGACAACATTCCATTAGAACTACTGACGGCCTTGGGAGAGCCAGTCCTGACGAAACTCTACCATCTGGTGAGCAAGATGTACGCGACTGGCGAAATACCCTTAGACTTCAAGAAGAATATAATAATTCCAGGAGTTGACAGATGTGAAAATTACCGAACTATCAGTTTAATAAGTCACAGCTGCAAAATACTAACACGAATTATTTATAGACGAATGGAAAAACTGGTAGAAGCCGACCTCGGGGATGATCAGTTTGGATTCCGTAGAAGTATTGGAACACGTGAGGCAATACTGACCCTACGACTTATCTTAGAAGCTAGATTAAGGAAAGGCAAACCTACGTTTCTAGCATTTGTAGACTTAGAGAAAGCTTTTGACAATGTTGACTGGAATAGTATCTTTCAAATTCTGAAGGTGGGAGGGGTAAAATACAGGGAGCGAAAGGCTATTTACAATTTGTATAGAAACCAGATGGCAGTTATAAGAGTCGAGGGACATGAAAGGGAAACAGTGGTTGGGAAGGGAGTGAGACAGGGTTGCAGCCTCTCCCCGATGTTATTCAGTCTATATACTGAGCAAGCAGTGAAGGAAACAAAAGAAAATTTTGGAGTAGGTATTAAAATCCAGGGAGAAGAAATAAAAACTTTGAGGCTCACGGATGACATTGTAATTCTGTCTGAGACAGCAAAGGACTTAGAAGAGCAGTTGAACGGAATGGACAGTGTCTTGAAAGGAGGATATAAGATGAACATCAACAAAAGCAAAACGAGGATAATGGAGTGTAGTCGAATTAAGTCGGGTGATGCTGAGGGAATTGGATTAGGAAATGAGACACTTAAAGTGGTAAAGGAATTTTGCTATTTGGGGAGCAAAATAACTGATGATGGTCGAAGTAGAGAGGATATAAAATATAGACTGGCAATGGCAAGGAAAGCGTTTCTGAAGAAGAGAAATTTGTTGACATCGAGTATAGATTTAAGTGTCAGGAAGTCGTTTCTGAAAGTATTTGCATGGAGTGTAGCCATGTATGGAAGTGAAACATGGACAATAAATAGTTTGGACAAGAAGAGAATAGAAGCTTTCGAAATGTGGTGCTACAGAAGAATGTTGAAGATTAGGTGGGTAGATCGTGTAACAAATGAGGAGGTGTTGATTAGGATTGGGGAGAAGTTTGTGGCACAACTTGACTAGAAGAAGGGATCGGTTGGTAGGACATGTCCTGAGGCACCAAGGGATCACAAATTTAGCATTGGAGGGCAGCGTGGAGGGTAAAAATCGTAGAGGGAGACCGAGAGATGAATACACTAAGCAGATTCAGAAGGATGTAGGTTGCAGTAGGTACTGGGAGATGAAGAAGCTTGCACAAGATAGATTAGCATGGAGAGCTGCATCAAACCAGTCCCAGGACTGAAGACCACAACAACAACGCAGGAGAGAAGCATATCTGCGGGAATGTCAGCAGAGGCGTTTCTGATGCGGTCGACCATGTCTTCACGGCCTATTGGAACTTGCTGGTACGCCTTGTCTTTTAACTATCCCCAGAGAAAGAAATCCCGCGACATACTGGGCTAATTAATAGGGCCACCTCAGTCGATCCACCGCCCACGGTCTAATACCTCCTGTGCTTCAATTGCGTGATGAGATGGGCAGCCCTCATGCTGAAGCCACATACGTTGTCGAACATCCAGGGTAATAACCTTCAGTAGTACCGGTAGTAACTATTCTAAAAAACGTTCGTATTTGCGTCCATTCAACGCGCCGTCGATAAAGTACGGACCAATGAGTTTGTTTCCACTGATGTCGCACCGTACATTAACCGGCGAAGGCCGTTGAAGATCAAGTTGCCGTAACCAGTGGGGATTGTGTACACTACACACTATGCCGGTTAACGCTTCCATGGTTTGTGAATGTACACTACCCTCCATAAGTTTGCAAACATCTAGTAATTATAGACAATCGAAAGGATGGTTCAAAAAAATGGTTCAAATGGCTCTGAGCACTATGCGACTTAACTTCTGAGGTCATCAGTCGCCTAGAACTTAGAACTAATTAAACATAACTAACCTAAGGACATCACACACATCCATGTCCGAGGCAGGATTCGAACCTGCGACCGTAGCGTCCGCTCGGTTCCAGACTGTGGCGCCTAGAACCGCACGGCCACTCCGGCCGGCAAAGGATGGTTCAAATGACTCTAAGTACTATGGGACTTAACAGCTGAGGTCATCAGTCGCCTAAATTTAGAACTACTTAAACCTAACTAACCTAAGGACATCACACACATCCATGTCCGAGGCAGGATTCGGACCTGCGACCGTAGCAGCCGCGCGGTTCCGGAATGAAGCGCCTAGAACCGCTCGGCTACCACGACCGGCAATCGAAAGGAAATACAGTATAGAAATGCATTTTGTTGTTTTCCAAATGTTTATTAAGATCTCTGGTTCATTTTTCCATCTATTTTCACCAAATCTCCTACTTTATTCTCTCCAAAGGATCACCATACCATCACAGACCCCCCTGCGTGCTTTACAGTTGAAATTACACACTGAGGATTCAAGCGTTCACAGGGTAAACGGCGTACAAATTGACGGCATTTACTTCCAAATATTTCGAACTTGGATTCATCAGTGAATAAGACGCTTCCCGAATCCCCCGCTGTCCAATGTTGGTGTGTCTTAGCCCACTGAAACCTTTTCTTCTTGTTAACAGAGCGCAACCGCGGTTTCCTTGTTGCTACATAACCTCGGAGGTTGTCTGCCAGGCGTCGTCTCACTGTTGACTCGCTCACCGGTGTAACCCTCGTTGCGTTTAGTTCAGCAGTCAACTCACGGGCAGCTTTTAATCTGTTACGTTTACTGGTCACTAACAAACACTTTTCCTGGCGTTCTGATATTTTCCTGGGTGCTCCTGAGAAAGGACAATCTCCATAGGAGCGTTTTTCTCGATGCCGGTGTATGGTTTTGACAACTCTGCCGATGTAAATCATCAGTTTCTTTGCTATTTGTCGGACACTATTGCTTTCTTGGTGCAAAGTGATTATCATTACCCGTGATTCATAAGGAATATGGCACTTTGGGGCCATTTTCAATTACTTTCGCGCTGGCCGTTGTGGCCGAGCGGCTCTAGGCGCTTCAGTCCGGAACCGCGCTGCTGCTACAGTGGCAGGTTCGAATCCTGCTTCGGGCATGGGTGTGTGTGATGTCTTTAGGTTATATAGGTTTAAGTAGTTCTAAGCCTAGGGCACTGATGACCTCAAATGTTAAGTCGCGTAGTGCTTAGAGCCATTTGAACCAATTTCTTTCGCGGCGTGTTATACCTTTATGCAAACGCAACTACAAGGGAACAGAAATGTAAACAACGTACCTCTACATAGCCATGCGGTCTACTCGCGCCACCTAGCGTGTTTAGTAGAGCTGCTTGGACAGGTAACGTCGGTTTACATATAACTGAACAATACTAATATGTTCCAATACGTATGTGTATGTACAATAATTAAGTGTAGAATACTGTACGTGTCATTATTAACCGTTATTTGAGCTTGCTATTCCGTATTGTAACCATAACTCACATAAATCAATTCCATCTTTCTCCGTTGTAATACGCAGCATAGTGTTTCCAACCTTATGGAGGGCAGTGTAGAGTCATCAGAAAACAGAATTTGGAGTCGTTTGTATTTGTTGACGTGCCCATTCACAAAACAATACCGCGTTATTGAAATAGGCACCATGAAGTTTTTGATGCAGTGACACGTGGTGTGGATGATATGATGATGGAATATTGTGACAACACTGCCTACGGACGTACCGGAATCGCAGTGTAATTGCCGGGCGCTTATCTGTGAGTTCTGGTGCACTGCCGCTAGTACAGCTATTTCATTAGCTTCTCGTGTAATACGTTTGCTTCTTTTCCGTTTTCATGTCTGTACGCTGCCTTCAGCTATAAAGGAGTTCTCAACGAACGAGAACGAGCTTTCACTAGAAAACATTCAACATACAAGGCAACAGCAGCCACAACGTTTCTCCTACATTTTCCGTAAATCATGATCATTCCAATGTTTTCTTCTGTAGTTGCCACATTCATCGTCCGCTTGCACTTCTGTTTTACAAATGTTAGGTAGCTGTGAAGGCAATATGCATTGCACAAGTATTTTAGTGTTTAGAGCTGCTATCTGTGCGATACGTGACATCCGGTTGCAGTGTACTGCCTATTACGATACGTGGTAGTTCGCTGCACGACCACGGTGGCGCGTTGAGCAGTCCCTTTTCAGTATATTGGAGGAATACAGTGTTGCGAGTCGGGTTTCCAATTAGAAGATATGAAATACCGCCCTGGCCTATCCTCGCAACGTGGAAGTGGGATCCCATATGCTATTGGATATTCAATGGCCATTGAGTAGCATGTCGTAAACTACGATTGCGCATCCATTTCTGTTCCTCCGATTACAGCCCCATCTGTGGCGAAACGAATAAAATGCTTCAGACAAAAGCGTAAGTAGATTTTTCCGTAGAATCGTAATCTGCAATAAAAACTGGGGTTCCTACTGAAATTGCCCCCACCACCCACTCACGGGGTGGGGTGATGGTTCGAGAGACAGACAAATTGGAATTATAACTTTTTTGGATCCATTGTGTAGTGTTAGAGATATTTCAATGTCTTCAGTTAAAAATAAAGAGCCTATGTATTAAGATACATACAGCCTTTGTCCGTCCGAATGTTCGTTAGAGGTTTGTGTAAAATTCTGAAGTAAACCGATCAAGTACTTTCCTAAATTATTGATATTACCGCCAAACAAGGACTTGTCTTTATATTGTAGCATAGATTATCTATGCCGTTATCTGTTATTAATTATTATGTTGCCCGGTTAGCAGAACACTTCTGTCAAGTACATGAAAATACAGTGGCTAAATTTTGAAAAAGTATTCCCCTTAAAAACTGGATTTAAGGCTACTTTCAAAGATATGTGCACATATTTCTGGGAGACGAATTTGGAAAATAAGTAATAACCGATATGAAGTCATTCCTATCATAGGCAGCTCCAATACACCACACGTACTTCAGAAACCTTCCAATTCAGTTTGACGACAAAATATATCCGCAAAACCATGAATCTGTTAGCTTCGTAGCAACACTGTCGTGGACTAGGTTCACTACAACTGTTGAAAAAAAGTTTTGAAAGAAAAAGGTCTAATGCCATCTGGAGGATGAAAATTTGGCTACGGACTTGGTCCAATACGACACTGAAAAATAAAGCGTCTCCACAATGAAATGGTAGTTTCTATTGAGAAATAGAGAAACCTTGGCTCACTTTAACCGTGAAAAGTCTAAGGGCCTGTTATTTATAGGAATATAATGAAAGAATTTGCGCTAGCTTTGTGTGGGCCGATGAAAGTTTCCAGAACACAACACAATCTTGCTGCAAGTGACCCGCCCAACCCAGTGCTGGGTTTACAATGTGTTCACAGAAATTAACTGACGATGTTCGTACGAATGGCACATAATGTTCATGGAAACAGTTTTGGGACTGTCAACCAGCTTCGTAAGCCTGCTATGAATTGAGTCGCATGACACAGTTGAATCGCGGTCTTCCGCTGAATACGTGCTGCGGAACTTGCCAGCTACTTTACAAAGTGTTTCGGAAGTAGCTTCGATATGGCACCAAGTGGTCAGTCAGCGGTTGTGTTTAAGGATCCTTTCGCAGATTAGTTGGTGAGACGGAACCAGTGGGTATTGCGTCTCTTACAGAAGCAGTGGTTTCTCCTGTGATAAAATCAGGGCACCCACCAAAGAAATAGATGGGATTGTTCATGGTAGGCGTTTGCAATATTAGATGCGTGATGGCCCCTCTTATGGAAATAGCATTACGTGAGGGAATAACGTGCACTTGGTGAGTTTTCTGAGAGCAGCAATAGCAATGGAAGAGGCCAACCTGGGACCAACAGAGAGCACAGGTTGCATTCAGCTGTATATCTTCACACACATCGGAACCAACGGCGTCCGGCACATTGATTCTGAGGTCATTGTCAGTTCTTTACGGAGAATGGTGGAAGCCAGTCTCATGCGTGGCCTCAGCACAATTATCTATTTGCAGCATTGTTCCGAAAACTGATTAGAGGCCTCTGGGACGAAACATTGTGGACGTTCAAAAGCAGAAGTTGCGTAGGTTTTGTGATAAGAGCGATTTTAGGTTTCTCGATCTAATCAACACTGCGGGAATGTGTAAAATCGGCATCGGTAGGTGGTTATACCCCGGGAAGACCACTGGGGTGGAACACTGTCTGTGGAGTCTACATGGTTTTATTTTAGGTTTGGAGAAGCTCCAAGAAGCTCAATAGAAAAACCAGTATCAGATAACGCAATAACTGTAACAGATCGGATCGATGACGCACTGACTAAGAATTTTACTGTACTTGTATTTAACTTCTAGAGTACTCGCTGCAGTGTCCCTAAATACATTTCTCTAGCTGAAGTAGGCATCCTGTACCATACTAAGGATTGAGAATTGGTTCGAATCTGAGATACATAATCAGAATATTATCTGCATGAGGTAGAAACTGTTTCGGACTCTCCATGAACGTTCATAACAACAAGTAGAAACATTGAGTCTAGAGAGAAACCTAAATAGTTCCAATTGCCAACTCGTATGGACAATAGGGGCCATTGGATTTAGATAAGTAAACATATCTTTCTACCAGATTCACTCACGCCTGTCGCAGATCTCTTTAAAGATAACTGAATCTTGATATAATGGAAGTACTCCGAATATACTGTAGCAGCACAGGCTGACATTACAGTACATTAACACTTGTTCCATAGATCATGAATATGACATTTCGTAATGATGTGGAACGTGTCAAGTTAACATAAGTTTTCATTACACTACGTATATGTATATACGCACCAGACACAATAAACGACAAAATGAAATTCACAAACATCATGAAGAAAAGTAATCTACATGAGATACACTGTGACAAATGAATAGGCGTATAATAGACCGAAGAACGCAAACAAGATCACAGCCGGAAGATGAAAGAAATGTGGGCAACCAAAAAGGCAACCGAGATAAAGCCGAAGACACGAAGCCAACAAGAAGCATGGACAGAGGACCGGAAACAGAAACACAGTGAGTGAATGATTGAAGTTAGCGCATAGCGCAGCAAAGGAGGCAGCAATAGGAATTGGCCATGTAGTTTAGTCGAACTGCGCTTTTAAAGGGTAAAACACCAATAATAATTATATATATACATATATATATATATATATATATATATATATATATTCTATTAATAACCCATCCTAATTCAAAAATAATAGCGAAGTGCATAGCTACAACACTATATCAAAGGATGATCTTCACTATTCTGGGTTAAATTTGACTTTAGCACAGAAAGTGGTAAATTATGTGGCGACAAAAATCATTGGTCAATTACCAAATAGGATTAGAAATCTATTATTTATTTATTTAAAAATACACTAAAAGAATTTCCGAATGAGTACTCTTTCTATTAAATAGATGAATGAATATATATTACAGTTACTACTTCACATCTACAGGATGGTCCATTGATAGTGACCGAGCCAAATATCACACGAAATTAGCATCAAACGAAAATAAATAAGAAGAACAAATCTGTTCGAACGTGACGAGGGAAAACAGATGACGCTATGGATGGGCCACTAGATGGCGCTGCCATAGGTCAAAATGATAGAAACTGCATTTTTTTTTAAAAAATAGGAATGTTTGATTTGGAACATCTGTTTCGCTTTGTGATGTATGGCGCTGTAATACTCTCATAAACGTAGCAACACATCCGATAACACTGCGTGCAATTCATTATTTAAATTCGGTGTGATAATACTCTTGTCCAGTCATAATAATTACGCGGAAGACATGATCTTGTTAAAATGGAATATTGAACAGTTGTAGAAAAGGTAGATATGGCGTTTATTTCTGGCTATTGTGGTCAAAATGCCCAACAAACTTGTGCTGTGTATGCTGATCGTTATCCTGACAGACAGCATCCAAATGTCCGGATCTTTAGTCGGATAGTTAATGTATTGAAAGAAACCGGAAGTGTTTAGCTAAGAAGAAGACGCAACCAATAACTGCAATAAATGAAGATGCCCAAATAAGTGTTTTAGCTGTAGTTGAGGCTAATCCACACATCAGCAGCAGACAAACTGAGCGGGAATTGGGAATCTGAAAAACGTCGGATTCGAGAATTCTGCATCATAATACATTTCACCCTTACCATACTTCTATGCACCAGCAATTGCATAGCGATGATTTTGAACGTCGTGCAAATTGTTGCCCCTGGGCACAAAATAAATTACGATCCGAAAACTATTTTTTCAAGAGTTCTATTTAGTGACGAAGCGTCATTCACAAACAGAGGTAACGTAAACCGGCATAAAGTGCACTGTTGGGCAATGGAAAATCCAAGATGGCTGCGACAAATGGAACATTAGGGACCCTGGCGGGTTAATCTATGGTGCGGCATTATTGGAGGAAGGATAATTGGCCCTTATTTTATCGATGGCAATCTAATTGGTGCAATGTATGCTGATTTCCTACGTAATATTCTACCGATGTTAATACAAGATGTTTCACTGCATGACAGAATGGCGATGTACTTCCAACATGATGGATGTGTGGCACATAGCATGCGTACAGTTGAAGCGGTATTAAACACAATATTTAATGACAGGTTGATTGGTCGTAGAGACACAATACCATGGCCTACACGTTCACCGGATTTTACATCTCCGGACTTATTTCTTTGAGGAAAATTAAAAGATATTTTTTACCGTGATCCACAGACAACGCCTGAGAATACGCGTCGGCGCATTGTCAATGCATGTGCTACAATTATTGAAGGCAAGCTACTCGATGTTGAGCGGAATTTCATTACTCGTATTGCCAAATACATTGAAGTTGAAGGACATAATGTTGAGCATTTATTACATTAATGAGGTTATTACGGTTGCTCACGCAGTAACAGCATGCGTTCCCATAATTTATGATAAGGTCACAAAAGTAAATTTATCACATTGGAAAAACAGACATAAAGTCCAAACGTAACTACTTTTTGTGTTTTAATTTAAAAAACCACATTGTTACCAACTGTTCATCTAAATGGGTGACGCTTATTATATGAGTGTTGGAATATTACAGAGCCATCCATCACAAAGCGAAACCAATGTTCCAAATCAAACATTCATATTTATTTATGTACTATATGAATATGTAATAAAAATGAGGATACCTATCTAAAAATGCAGTTTCTATCAATGTGACCTATGGCAGCGCCATCTAGTGGGCCAACCATAGCGCCATCTGTTTTCCCCCATCACGATCGAACAGATTTGTTCTTATTTTTTCCTTTGGTGCTAATTTCGTGAGATAATTGGCCTGGTCACTGTCAATGAGCCACCCTGCACGTAAAATAGCACTTACTACTTCGTATCTAAAACTTCTTATATGAAGTAGAAGCAGTCGTCATTCGGAAATTTTTCTAATTTGTTTAAAATGTTGGTTGTCTGTCTATCAGTCTTTTAACGCTATTTGGTAAATGACCAAAGATTTTTGTAGCAGCATAATTCACCCCCTTCTGTGGCAAAGACAGATCTAACCCAGAATAATGAAGATCATCCTTTCCTCTAGTTTTGTAACCACGCATTTCACTATTATTTTTGTATTGGGATGAGTTAGTAATAACAAATTTCTTAAATGAATCTATTTATTTGGAAGGTGCTGTGAATATCTTGAGTTCCTTAAATAAATATCTGCAAGGTGACTCTGGGTGATCTCCAGTTATTATTCTGCCTACATCCTTTTGTGCAATGAACACTTATTCTCTTAATGATGAATTACCCGAAAACATGATGCCATATGAAAGCAGTGAATGTAAATAGGCATGGTAGGCTAATTTACTGATACTTTTATCACAAAAATTTGCAATTATCCTAATAGCATAAGTAGCTGAACCTAACTGTTTCAGCAGATTATCAATGTGTTCCTTCCAACTCAGTTTCTCATCTATGCCATCCAAGAAATTTTGAATATTCTGCCTTAGCAACAGACTTCTGCGCAAAGTCTATATTTATCAATGGTGTTATGCCATTTACTATAAATAATTGTATATACTGTGCATTCTCACAATGTAATGAGTGTCAATTTACAGAGAAACAATAATTTTCTGAGAGATATTATTTAAAATTTCCTCATCTAATTCTTGTTTTTCGCGTGTGATTACCGCACTTGTATCATCAGCTAGAAGAACTACCTTTGCATCATCATGAATATAGAGTGGCAAGTCATTAATATATACTAAGAAAAACAAGGGACCCAAGACTGAACCCTGCGGGACACCATTCTTAATACCTCCCCAGTTAGAGGACTGTGTTGATTTTTAGCAGATTATCTGCACAATTAATTTCAACCTACTGCATTGTTCCAGTTAAATTTGAATTAAACTATCTGTGCAGCACTTATGCTTATCTAGAATATTTTAAAGAACATAGTTCTTATATAGGAAAACAGCAATCTGTAATTATTATAAATAAACTGGAAGCAGTCATGATCACTTAACTTTTTTAATGGTGACAGGTATCGATGTCTTTATCAGATCATCTTTGGACCATGAATGTCTGCTGGAGACAGTGGCGCATGGCAATCCTCTTGTTGGCAGCCACAAACAACGGGATTGCCATGAGCCACTGCCTCCGGCAGAAATTTATGGTCTGAAGATGATCTGATATAAAAAAAATCGAAACCGGTCACCATTAAAGAAGTTAAGCGATCAAGACTGCTTCCAGTTTCTTTATTTAGAAGAATTTCATAAGTCACACAGTCAAAAGCCTTTGGGAGGTTACAAAATATCCCAATGGGTGATGTTCGGTTATTCAGAGCATTTAATATTTGATCATTGAAAGCATATACAGCATTTTCTATTGAATAACCTTTCTGAAAACTAAACTGATATTTTCTCAGTACTTCATTTTTACAAATATGTGAAGCTAGTCTTGAATACATTACTTTTCCAAGAGTTTTGTATAAAACATTAAATCATCGGTTGGGAAAACTACGGATACATCACGAAATGCAGCGGACAAGCAGACTGATAAGACTGATAATATTGGCTGACTACTGACTTGGACAACCAGTCTGGCAGGCAACATACTAGAGAAATATTTTTCTTCACTGCAGACGAACTTACCGATGAAATAGATATTACTGCTACTACTGAAGTTGTCACGGAGGCTAAAAGAGTTTTGTATTTGATCTAACTGAAGTTCACTAACAACCTACTTAAAAGACGAACTGAAGACTATATCTAATCAGACAAATGCATATCAATGGTGGTTATAGGCCATAAACTGCTATATAGATAATGGGACAAATAAATAGTAATAGACGGCAGAGACCCTCCTTGGTTTTATGGTACCATTAGGAGACTGGAACACAAGTTTCTAACTAAACTGTCGCTATAAAAGGGACTGTTGGGAAACTTAATGGCAGCTCCTATATCCATGCGAAGCCCACGAAAACTTCAACAGTCAGGTAATGACGAAAATCCTAGGACATTCTTACAATATATAAAATCAACGAACGTGCCCAACGGTCTATCCAGCAGACTGAAAGGCGAATTATGCAATTCATAATTTAAAAATATATTCGTGCATGACGACACCGCCTTGTAGACTCACAAATGGTATTGATACAAGCATCCCACTATACTACGATACCATCTCGCTCGTTCGCTGCACTAGATACTCTCCACAAGCATGAGCTGGCCAAGGCTCCATTTCCGCAACGTACTTAACGTAAAATTTAATAGAAATTTCGCCGGGCCCTGGAATTGCTGAAAGCAGACAAGGTACCAGGGGCCCTGAGAATTTCTATTATGTTTTATGTTAAGCATGTTGCGGAAATGGACACTTGCCCAGCTCAAGCTGGTCGCGAATCTTTAGGGCAGCAAACGAGCGACATGGTGTCGTGGTACGACTCTGGACACATATTCTGGAGGACGATGGTTCGAATCCGCGATCAGCCGTCCAGATTTAGGTTTCCATAATTTCGCTAAATCATTTAAGGCGACTGCCGAAATGGTTCCGTTTAAAGGAGACGGCCGATTTTCTCTATCATCCTCCAGTCCGAGTTGTGCTCCATCTCAGAAGATCTCGTCGTCGACTGGACATGAAACTCTGACCTTTCTTCCTTCCTTCTTCCTATCGCAACGAAGAGCGTGGATCATTCATGTTGACAAAAGTAGACAAATATGGAATATCTCTGACGCCCATTTGTTTCAGGATCCTGGAGCATCTTCAGAGGCCAGACATTATGACTCTGTTGTAGAAATAGAAGCTTTCATCCAAGCATCTTTATGGGTTAAAAAAGGACAAAACAAAAAAGAAACAGAGAACAAAACATTCGTGCCAA
Source organism: Schistocerca piceifrons (assembly GCF_021461385.2). Taxonomy (NCBI): domain Eukaryota; kingdom Metazoa; phylum Arthropoda; class Insecta; order Orthoptera; family Acrididae; genus Schistocerca; species Schistocerca piceifrons. Next base: position 137,685,849 of record NC_060141.1, on the reverse strand, counting down.
ATACAGCTTGCTTTACTCATATATGGTATCTTGTAATCATTGCATGTATATGAATTGCGTATCCGAACACTGCCATCTATCTGCTGTAATGTGAAATGTGATTCATCCGACCAGGCTAAAAATTTTCATTGACCCACGGTCAAATCTCGATGTTTTCGTACCCACTGAAATCGCAACTGTCGTTTGGTCAGTGTGGGAACACCTAGAGATTGTTTAGCGCGGGGCCCTTCTTCAACAGTGTGTGCTGAACCGTCTGATCTGAAACACTTTCGCATACAACAGCATCGCATTCTGTTGGACTAACTTTGTGTTTGATGTTGTCATGTGTTGATATTGTCCTCCATACTTATCACTGCCGACTGGAACTTCAGCAGCCAAGCGCGCCTTTTCTATGAGAGAGCATTCTCTTGGGGTATGAGAACAACATTGCCCCAGTGCTGATGGTCAGGCGCTGTCTTGGCATGTATAAGAGGGTTAGAGATGAGACATCGAAATATAAATATCGATACCCGATGTATTTCAAATTTCTATGCATTTCATATTGAAATCAACGATTATGTATAGAAAAGTACCGCTATTTCAGTATATCGAAGTGAAATATTTTGTTTTAAAGGTAGGATTAATTATACTTATACATGATATTTAAAAATGTGAGAAAACTCAAATTATTTCCTCATAAATAGAGGAATTCTAGGAAAAAATAAAAAAGCTCTAACGCGGCAGATGAAAAAATAGGAAAATTCACTCATAAACCGGAAAATAAAATGAAAGACTTATGTTCCAAAACTTATTTTCTAAACAAATGAAAAAATTAGTTGTTTGGCATTTTATGCTTTTAGTCTACTTCTTTGAGCAGAAACCATTCAACTATCCGTTGCAAATAGTCTTTCTGTTGGAACTGAAGTCACTACAGCAGATAAATATTTCCTAGCTGTCTGATACAGACTGGAATAAGGTTGATGTATTTCACACCAGTTATGAATAAGTTATCTTCTACCAGCTCTGGTGGTTGAATTCGTAATTATACTGACTATTATGGGAAAGTTTCTTCAGTGTCTAAAGTTATTCTCTTTTTTTTTTTTTTTTTTTTTTTTTAAATTCCACATTTCCAATATATCTGCCAATCGTACTTTCGACTGAGGGTAGGTTACGAAAATGCACATCTGACAACTGTCAATACTTCTCTAAGAACTTCAAAGCAAAAAACTGTAAGTATCGTTCGTATGTTGTAAGTATTTCCGTATTAAACAGAAAGCAAAGTTGTATTTTCAGTATTATGAGTTAGATAGTGATAACAATAATATCCAATTATATCGCCACACAATATCGATGTTAACGATATATTGGTTGGACAAATAGCGATTAAAAATTCTCCGTAATTGAATCCGATATATCGATGTACGGCACTTCGATGCTCCAACCGTAAGGAGAGTCGGTGACGAATTCCCTTTAGGAGAGGTTGAGCGCAACCGCGCCCTGGGTAAACAGTAGGAAGAATTTGGTAGAAAGTGGAATTAATAGTTGAAAGTGTAACGTAAGTTTGTAGAAGAAAAGTGTTTTAGGAATTCAATTATTTCATGGAAATATGCGAAGGATTAATTAAGTGATTTATGGTTGATAACAGAGTCGTGTTTGCGAGTCAGTAACTGTCACGGAGAAACGTATTTCTAGTAGAACTTAGATGTAAAGGCTTCCATCATGAGTGATTACCTGCTTCATTATTGCTGAAACGCAAGATAATAAAGGTTACTTGTGTGAAGGTGAAACAAACTTAACTGTTTTAACGAGAGTGGATGAGCGTAGCCCCTGTTAGGGAAGTGTCTTATGCAAAAGAACACCTAAAGAAAGTAATTTTACTTGTATTGTTATTACTTCAAGCTGAAAGTTTTCATTCTTTAGCTGAGAAACTATAATATTGGAAAAGTAAAAAAAGGCACACGAATTTGTATTAGGTACTTAGTCAGATTTATTTGTGTGTGTGAAATCTTATGAGACTTAACTGCTAAGGTCATCAGTCCCTAAGCTTACCACTACTTAACGTAAATTATCCTAAGGACAAACACACACACCCATGCCCGAGGGAGGACTCGAACCTCCACCGCGACCAGCCGCACAGTCCATGCCTGCAGCGCCTTAGACCGCTCAGCTAATCCTACGCAGCAGATTTGTTTCTTAATGAAACTTGAGATATGAGTAAAGCTCCAATACTTACATTCTACAGTCAAATAACCGCAAAAAATAGCCTAAAATAAACAGGGAAAGAAAATAATGACGAGAGCGAAACTGCCACAGATCATCATCTGCGCATAGCGTTGTGATCTGTGTTACACGGATGTCACTGTCTTTCAACTAGTTTCCACAAATGGTCGCGATAGTATCACATAAACAGCTGACAAATTCACTGTGTCCGAGGTACTCCGTCCCAGGTCCAAGACCTTTATGTCAGTGGAGTTTCCCACTCTCACGCATAAAAACCTGCCCCGTGTACTAGAGTGCACGTTGTCACCCGCCAATGGTCATCTATTGTTTGAAAGCTGTTGTGAGTATGTTTTCTATCGTCAGTGTTTCTTTATTATCTAATTATTGCATGTATATTTGTCGTAGTTCCTGCGTGCGGCGGGCAACAATTTCGCCAGGCGCCCGCAACGCCACCCCCTGGAGTTCATTCTCGGGATGGGCAGTGGTCATAATGTTTTGACTCAGTGTATGTTACTCAACATAATTTACATTACGAGAGACTTTAGTGGTGATGTCGTGATAATGAATTTGAAAACAAAGTTTCATGAACTTCATTACGCTCATGCACTGATAATCAACTTCAAAATAACCGACTGTTTACTTGTTTGTATGTGTGTGGTAATTGGGACTTGTCGAAAGAGCAGATACCATATATAAATATACCGGGTGATCAAAAGGTCAGTATAAATTTGAAAACTTAATAAACCACGGAATAATGTAGATAGAGAGGTAAAAATTGACACGCATGCTTCGAGTGACATGGGGTTTTATTAGAACAAAAAAAAAAAAAAAGGTTCACAAAATGTCCGTCAGATGACGCTGGACAGCAAAACGTCAGTAACTGCTACAGTGACGGGTGAGAGGTACGCCGATATGTTACAGAATCACATCATCCCCAGCCTGGTTAATAAACAACTGCTGGAACGTACGATGTTTATGCAGGATGGCGCGTGAAAGATCTCTTGCGCGCGTCGTTTGGTGATGATCGTGTGCTCAGCCGCCACTTTCGTCCCGCTTCGCCTCCCAGGTCCCCCGACCTGAGTCCGTGCGATTATTGGCTTTGGGGTTTCCTGAAGTCGCAAGTGTATCGTGATCGACCGACATCTCTAGGGATGCTGAAAGACAACATCCGACGCCAATGCCTCACTATAACTCCGGACATGCTTTACAGTGCTGTTCACAACATTATTCCTCGACTACAGCTATTGTTGAGGAATGATGGTGGACATATTGAGCATTTCCTGTAAAGAACACCATCTTTGCTTTGTCTTACTTTGTTATGCCAATTAATGCTATTCTGATCAGATGAAGCCCTATCTGTCGGACATTTTTGAACTTTCGTGTTTTTTTGGTTCTAATAAAACCCCATGTCATTCCTAGCATGTGTGTCAATTTGTACCTCTCTATCTACACTATTCCGTGATTTATTCAGTTTTCAAATTTATACTGACTTTTTCATCACCCGGTACATGACGTTAAGATCACTTCAGTGCGGATGGACTCTCATTCCTGGTCTCTTGCGGCAATCCAGCGTAGTGTAGTGAGTTTTGTGGAAAGGGGCGCTACGTAAATAGTATGCGACAAGATGCGAATGTGGGCCGGATGGAAAGCGTGCACGGATAGGCTAAGATGTTCAGGTGACCGCTCGGTAAAGTGGGAAATACGAGTTCGAGTGCTCAGTCCGTCACAAATTTTTACTTGTCACCATTGATGTCAGAATGTATTTGATTTCACCATGTTACTCGCTATCGCGAATCCCTTTATACGGAACAACATAGGTCGCCTGGAATACAGCTGTTTTACTGAGGATACTTGGTTACGGGTAGCGTCGTGGAGATGGCGTGAGGCGGAGCTGTCCCTCCCACCACCACCGCCCCCTCCTCTGCTCCCAAGGAGGCTCCAATTACGAGCACTCTGTCTTGCGGCCGGACACCCTTTCGCAGCGGCCATTTAATTTCTTCAGTAAACCAGCTTAAAGCAGGTAGAGGAAGGCCAGTTGCCTCCCGCATTCACCCTATAAATGAGGGGACTCCTTACAGTCGGGGGACTCGTGCATCTTCTTGCAGCAAACGCCGTAGGAACGTGGCTCTCAATCATCTTCATTAACGCGAATCTGCCTTATTCTGATGGTAACGTACTTCACTTTAATGAGACATGTGGAGGCAGAGTGCATGCTGTTCCTCTGCTTGTCTTCCAGAATTTACGACCGGAAGTCAAATTTAGTTTCGATGTCTTGGAAACACATTCTACTACATTTACTGAGAAACTGCATAATCCTCCTGTTACTCAAATGGTTCAAATGGCTCTGAGCACTATGCGACTTAAATTCTGAGGTCATCAGTCGCCTAGAACTTAGAACTAATTAAACTTAACTAACATAAGGATATCACACACAACCATGCCCGAGGCAGGATTCGAACCTGCGACGGTAGCGGTCACGCGGTTCCAGACTGAAGCGCCTAGAACCGCACGGCCACACCGGCCGGCTCCTGTTACTCGACTGAGGAATAAAACGAAGAAAGAGTAGTTGTTTATGTGTCAGATAATGTTTCCCTAAATTAAAATGTGTGGCTTGGATTATTATTAATTTCTTAGGAGCAGCTCTTGATCAGAAATATAAGGGATTTTCACCAGCAATAGAATCTGAGAATATTGTAAATCATGGTACACCAGTATGGATTGTTACTAAAACAACTGAGAATTCCTTTTTTGAACACATGAGCATAAGTACAGGATGAGTCAAAGAGGACTTTACGTCTTTGGAATATAAATAAATCGGTAGATGTGTCATTTTGTATCAAAATACCTCAAGTTTCATTTAAGAGAATCAAGTGTTATTTTGATTCGATGTGATTACCATTTGTGATGCGGCAAACATCCCACCGGTAATCAATTTCTTCCTACACCACGTTGTAGCAAATCTGGCTAATTTGTGCAACAGCCATTTTTCACATCGGCTACATTGTTTGGTAGGGGAGGAACGTACACACCGTCTTTAATGAAACCCCAGAGAAAGACATCCAGTGGTGACAAGTCTGGGGAGCGATGTGGCCAAGCGACTGGCCCCCACACGGATGGTCCACAGACCTGGGAAGCGATGGAAACCTCGATCGTCCGTGAGGAAATGAGGTGGTGCACCATATTGCTGGTAGTAAATCATCCCATCTCGGTGATCATCAACGATCTGTGAAATTAAAAAGTTTTCAAGCATGTCCAGATACAAAATACCAGTGACCCATCCGACATAATGATCAACACGCGGGCGACCTGATCATTTATCATGTCACAGTGAACAACCTGTCTCAGCGAAGTTCTTGCGTGAAGAGTAAATTGTAGGTCTGCGTGGAGGTTCCTTACAGTATTCAGCGCGAAGTTTTCGCCGAACAGTTGTTGTAGAGGTCGTTTCGTGAAACCAAAACACATAGCGAGCACGCTCCGCACAAGTGAAAGTAGCCGTTTTAACTGTGCACTCTGGCACTCCTGGTGGTGGAATGGAGAACTTGTTAGGTCACGCGCGAGTTGTAGTGTCCTGAAAATATTGTAAGTTCAGAGTTGGCGACCACCGCACAGGCCACTCGGCAGCCTGACCACGTGATGCCGGATGTTGGCTCAAGCAAGAGGGGTCGAGCAGCCGCATGGCTGGGAATTCCATGGTGACGCTGTGTCAATGAAAGAGACTTGTATGCCGAGAGTGCCGAAGATGGCGGACTTCGTAAAACTATCATGGCAGACATTTCACAGTTCGTGTAGAAATTAATAGTAGGCAGGTGAATCATGATACCTCAAAAAGAAACATGTACATTACTATTATTTGTATGACGATTCAGATGGTGTAATGAGATTTCCAATATCTTTAATAGTTTAAAGTTTGGTATCTGACGATAAATTATACAAGTAACGTCCAGCAACGAATTTCCACAATCTAAATGCTTCATCTCATTTCGTCGATCGACATGTCTTTAGAAAGATATTTGTGTAAACCTAAATTTGTATAAATTACAGGCATGTAACTTGAATAGTACATGAGTTATTGGAGGTCAAAGTGGCCGATTACCATCGATCACCTCAGGCCATAAGTACTCCACAGTTACACGAAAAAACGGTAGCAGCATGCTTATAAATATATTTATTCATCTATGTCTTTGTTTGTATCCGATATATACTATTCATGAAGAAATTTGTTAAATATTTACTGTGTTTTAGAAGGCACAGAGACATTAGGCTACTGGCCTACCTTTTGTTCTAGTCCTTTGATATATGTTTATTTAATTTGTTTGTGTATCTGATAAAGTGTGTTAGAGCTTGTTTGTGGTCCAGCGGTAGGAATATTTACTTAATTTCAAGTTATTTAAATATAAATCCAGTATTTCGAATGTGTTTCATTATGTTAAGAGTGGGTGCGTTGGCTTGAAGACATGGCGTGAGCGCTCTAGCCAATCACAGCGCTCGTGAATGGGGAGACTGGATGGAAGTAGGAGGAGAGTTCGGGGCAGTACAACACAGGACACGGACGGTACGGGACAGGACACGGAAAGTGCGGGACGTGACGGCGTGACGGACGCTCGGTCGCGGCAGAGACTTGGAGAGTGTGGAACGGTTTGCGCGCGGTCGCGGCAGATAGAAATACTTTGGAGTATCGACTTGTGCACTTGTGAGATTTGCGAGGCTTCTTCAGTGAAGACAGTGTGCGTTTAGAAGTGAATATCTCGCGAGCTATGTTGTTATTCATAACTAATGACATGCTGTTCGGACTTAACTATTGTTTTCTATTGTTTCTCTGTTATTCAACTTATATTTTATTTAATTGCTGGACCATACACCAGCAAGTGTTTTACAGAAATATACCACATTCTCAAAAGTACTTCTGCTACTCATCATTTAAAGTCGTAAAGATAGTACCTGCAGATTTTATTTAATTGCAATCTTTCATTTATAAATTTATATGCTACATTCATAATTCACTATTGCCGAGTGATAGAAACCTTCGACCATTCGATTCATGTGTGTATTCTTATCGTATACTGTAGACTCAGCAGTATTTGGCCTGTAATGCGGATACTACGTATCCCAGCCCCTAGACAACGAAACCAGCCAAAACTTTGAATATTTCAACTTTGAGTCAGTGGGTACGTAGTTGAGAGCCACCTCATTTATTTATTTATTTATTTATTTATTTATTTATTGTTCCGTGGGACCACATTTAGGAGAAGTCTCCATGGTCATGGAACGAGTCAATACATGAAATTGTAGAAACAGATAAAATGAAATATAAGAAACATATTCAGGCGACAAGTCGTTAGTTTAAATAAAGAAAATCAAGAATGTAACACTGGAATTTGCTTAATTTTTTAGCTCTTCCAGGAGATCCTCGACAGAATAAAAGGAGTGAGCCAGAAGGAAACTCTTCAGTTTAGACTTAAAAGTGTTTGGGCTACTGCTAAGATTTTTGAGTTCTTGTGGTAGCTTATTGAAAATGGATGCAGCAGAATACTGCACTCCTTTCTGCACAAGAATCAAGGAAGCGCATTCCACATGCAGATTTGATTTCTGCCTAGTATTAACTGAGTGAAAGCTGCTAACTCTTGGGAATAAGCTAATATTGCTAACAACAAACGACATTAAAGAAAATACGTACTGTGAGGGAAATGTCAAAATTCCCAGACTATTGAATAGGGGTCGACAAGAGGTTTTCGAACTTACACCATACATAGCTCGAACAGCCCGTTTTTGAGCCAAAAATACCCTTTTTGAATCAGAAGAATTACCCCAAAAAATAATACCATATGACATAAGCGTATGAAAATATGCGAAGTATACTACTTTTCGTGTTGAAATGTCACTTATTTCAGATACTGTTCTAATGGTAAATAAAGTGGCATTTAGTTTCTGAACAAGATCCTGAACATGGGCTTTCCACAACAGCTTACTATCTATCCGTACGCCTAGGAACTTTAACTGTTCCGTCTCGCTTATAACATGCCCATTCTGTCTGATTAAAATGTCAGTTCTTGTTGAATTGTGGGTTAGAAACTGTAAATACTGAGTCTTACTGTGATTTAGCATCAAATTATTTTCCACAAGCCACGAACTTATATCATGAACTACATTATTTGATAATGTTTCAATATTACACACAAGATCCTTCACTACCAAGGTGGTGTCATCAGCAAACAGAAATATTTTTGAATCACCTGTAATACTAGAAGGCATATCATTTACATAAATAAGAAACAGCAGTGGCCCCAGCACCGACCCTTGGGGAACGCCCCATTTAACAGTGCCCCATTGGGACTGAACATCATTACCACTCTCAATATTGCGGAGGATTACCTTCTGCTTTCTGTTCTTAAAGTAGGAGGCGAACCAATTGTAAGCTACTCCCCTTACTCCATAATGTTCCAACTTCTGCAGTAATATTTTGTGGTCAACACAGTCAAAAGCATTCGTTATATCAAAGAAAACACCTAACGTTCGCAACCTTTTATTTAATCCGTCCAAAACCTCACAGAGAAAAGAGACTATAGCATTTTCAGTTGTTAAGCCATTTCTAAAACCAAACTGTACATTTGACAGCAAATTATGTGAATTTAAATGCTGCAGTAACCTTGTATATACAACCCTCTCGATAACTTTAGCAAACACCGATGGCATAGAAATAGGTCTATAATTGTCAACATTATCCCTGTCTCCCTTTTTATAAAGTGGCTTCACTACCGAGTACTTTAATCGGTCAGGAAACCGACCACTCCTAAAGGAAAAGTTACAGATATGGCTAAGTACTGAGCTAACATACGTGGAACAATACTTCAGTATTCTGCTAGATACCCCGTCATATCCATGAGAGTTCTTGGTCTTTAGTGATTTAATTATTAACTCAATCTCCCTCTTGTCAGTATCATGGAGGAGCATTTCAGGTAACAGTCTCGGAACACTTTTTTCTAAGAGCGCTATATGATTCCCTGTTGGGACTAGGTTTCTATTTAGTTCACCTGCTATATTCAGAAAGTGATTATTAAGTACTGTACATATATGCGACTTATCAGTAACACGGACATCCCAACTACGCACTGATTCTATATTCTCGACCTGTCTCTGCAGACCAGCCACTTCCTTTACGACTGACCATTTGGTTTTAATTTTATCCTGAGACTTAGCTATTCTATCTGCATACCACATACTTTTTGCCTTCCTAATAACTTTTTTAAGCACCTTACAATACTGTTTGTAATGGGCTGCTGCATTTAGATTTTGACTGTTTCTAACGTTTTGATATAATTGCCACTTTGTTCTACAAGATATTCTTATCCCTTTAGTCAGCCACCCAGGCTGCCTGTTTGTGCTAGTACCCTATTTTGAACGTTCTAACGGAAAACAACTTTCAAAGAGCACGAGGAAAGTCTTGAGGAAAGCATTATATTTATCGTCTACTGTATCAGCACTATAAACATCTTGCCACTCTTGTTCCTTGATAAGGTTTACAAAAGTCTGTACAGCAACTGGATCAGCTTTCCTAAAAAGTTGGTAACTATATTTAACATGCGTTGCAGCACAAAAATCTTTTAGACTTAAAATTTGTGCATCATGGTCTGAAAGGCCATTCACCTTTTTGCTAACAGAATGCCCTTCTAATAATGACGAATGAACAAAAATATTGTCTATGGTTGTTCTACTGTTCCCTTGCATTCTCGTTGGAAAGAATACGGTTTGCATAAGATTATATGAATTAAGGAGGTCTACCAGCATCCTTTTCCTTGCACAATCACTTATACAATTAATATTGAAGTCACCACATATAACTAACTTTTTGTATTTCCTATAAAGTGAACCAAGAACCTCCTCTAGCTTTAGCAAAAATGTTGTGAAATCGGAGTCTGGGGATCTATAAATAACAACAGTAAGAAGTTTAGCTCCACTAAATTTAACCACACCTGCACAACATTCAAACACCTTTTCAGTGCAGTACTTTGAAACATCAATTTTCTATTAGAAAGCCCGCAAACTGATGCACTATATGAATCAAACTAGAGGTCGTTTGGTACAAAATGACACATCTACCGTATCTGTAAATTATCTCAATATATTTCTATACCATTGCAAAGTAAATTCCTTTTGGCTCATTCTGTACAGGAGACGGACAAAAGTATCGTAACACCAAGAACAAATTACCATACATAATACTGCATAGGAAAACCTTCGGCATTGGTAACATCTTCCCGTCGTCCCTGAATGTATAAATACAGGTCCTGTATGTTTCCTGTATGGTTTTCAGTGGAATCTTATATCATTTTCCATGCAAAATATTTGAAAGTTCAGTTAACGACGATGGAGACGTATAGCGATCAAGCACCCTTCTCTCCAAAGTAGACCACAAAGTCTCAATAATATTGAGATCTGTTGACTGTGGTGGCCATGGGAAATGCGGCAGTTCATGCTGGAGTTCACAAAACCATTTCTGGATGATACGAGCCGTGTGAACAGGGGCCATGTCGTCTTGTAACACAGCATCACTCTTGGGAAACACTGACTGAACTGATTGGCCAAAATGGCCACATAATAATGCGACCCTACTGAGTGCCGACTGGACCCAAGAAACACCACGAAGTGGTTGTCCAGACCAAGAACGACCCCCGTCATCTTTCACTCTTGGGACGTAAACTCGGCCAGAAGTTGGAAACCGTGTACAACAAGACTCATCCGACCAAATGACGCTCTTCAGTTTCTCCATACTCGGTGATCTATGGCTTCGGCACTACTTTTTTCTGCTGCATTCATTTGCATCAATGACGTGTGGTTCTGGAATTACATCTCGCCCTCCAATGCCATGCTTATTTAGTTCTCTTCACGTTGTTATGCTGCTGACGAAGTTCGCTATTGCGACATTCTGTCCTGTACTGACTTTTGCAGCAGTTGTCCTAAGACTTTTCGTCACAATCCTCCTCAGTGACCGTCTGTAACGATCACTAGTACACACTGTCGTCCATATTGTCGCGTAGCGAATGAAGCTTTGCCTCTTCTTCCTGTCTGCTATGTATTTTCGATATGGTGCCTTTTGAGACACAAAACACTTCCACAGCCTTGGTTACGAAAGCACTCATCCTTGCGGCACCAACAATTTGTCCAGGTTCGAATTCACTTAACTCCGACATAATGCACTCACAACTACACGGAACCCCGCTCTGACCACGACTGACAGTTGCAACGTATTGGGGAAATTGCTCACGTGCAGTTTCCTGATCAGATACAATGCAACCAGCAGTCTTCGCTAGCATCTGAATTTACGTTGAAGCAACCATTTCTCGCAGTGTTTCCATATTTTTGTCCAATCCCTATAGCTGGAAAGCAGACAGACAAGTGTCTGTAATAGGTTGCGGTGCATTGGCATCCGGGCAGACCTGCTGAAAATGGTTTTCTGGCGCTCCACGTTCAAATAGGAGGTTCTGAGACGCGATAGATCGTCGATTGCTCTTTATGGCTCTGTGGAAGCGACGTTACATCGGTGAGTCGAACACTTGTTTGTCGTAATATTCTTCTCGGGTGTGCAGCCGGATCATAAAGTCATCTTGACGCAATATTTCAGCAGTCCATCTGGCCGCCATCTTCAGGAGAGAGTGCTGGTACACGATCTCGCCGGAACCGACTTCTCAGCTCAAGCGGCAGCCCCTATATAGGCCGCGGAAGGCCCACAATGCGTGCGCGAGAAGGTGCCGTAACTGCCCTCTACCGCAAGTAAACATACAGCGCCCCAGGGGTGGAAACAGGCGAAGTAGAGATACCGCTATCACAAATTAAAAATTATTCCGACGATCGAAACACAGACCGTTGTTTTTTAAAGTGTGATTACACCGGGTTCCTGTTTGACGAGACACAAATGGTTGCCCCTCCATCTCGCTATTGGGACTGTGTTTTAAAAGAATCCGTAGAGGTTCGATTAACTGATAATCGAATTAAGGTTTACCTTTCAAGTAAGACTTGGAACCCGATGTTATCAGACTTTAAAAAGCAACGGTCTGTGTTTCATCGTCGGAATAATTTTTCATTTTTGATAGCGACATCTCGATTTCGCCTGTTTCACCACTGGGCCGCTGTATGTTTACTTGCGCTAGAGGGCAGTTACGGCACCTTCTCGCGCACGCATTGTGGGCCTTCTGCGGCCTATGTAGGGGCCGCCGCTTGCGCTGAGAAGTCAGTTCCGGCGAGATCGTGTATCAGCACTCTCACCTGAAGATGACGGCTAGATGGACCGCTGAGATATTGTGTCAAGATGACGTTACGATCCGGCTGCACACCCGAGAAGAATATTATCAATTATTACGCGGGGAAAGCCTTCGTAGTCTAACTTGTTTGTGGTCATCTTGTGAGGTGGCTCAGACAGTCATTGCAGTGTTGGAGATAGACTCTGCTGACTCAGAAACCCGAATTCTTATGTAATCTCCTTTATCCTATGTCCCAAGTGTCTTGCACATGTTGTAATTTCACTTTCAGAGTCGGTTAACGCGCAACATACCGCCGTATTCGCTGCACACCGGTCCCTAACAGACTCCTCTACACTCGCGGCATACGCTGCATCTTCCTGCAACATTGGGGTGACTTAAAAGGCATATTTCAAATGACGCAACCCTTTCCGTAGCTTTTGGCCTCACAATTTATCTCTTCACTATCGTGTGCCTAGCTTACTTCTCATATACAGTTGTTCAGGTCTTGTGATTACATTATCGCACATTCTCTTCTTCACTGAAATGTCGAAGGAACGCATAGAAGGGCTGTACAAGGGAAACGAAATAGAAGGCAATATTATTGAGAGGTAAGAGAAAATACATAAAGATTAATTGAGAGCTATATTACTCATAATCCCGACCATGCCTAGTGGTCCATCAATCTTCGTATGACCTCATCCCCGACTTCACAGCCTCCTGGGACTTCGTCCACATACGAACATCCACGTAAAGTATCAGTGTTACTCGCTAGGACATTCCAGCGGAACGTCGGTTTTTAGTTGCTAGGACATTCCAGTGCTTCAGTGATTGACCATCAGACTGAACAAAGTAGTGCAGACTTATGTAGGAAACTACTGTTGTATTTTGTTATTGCCCTCAGTGAAATTTCATTGTTACTGGCTAACTGCACACATAAGTCGTAGCGTGTTGTGCTCCTCGGTCAGGGAATATTTCGAGAATGAAAACATGATCCAAGTAGGCTGTATCCCGACAAACTACATGTTGACTTTTGTCGCAGGTTCCTCGGCCGGTGTTTGATGAGTTTTCTGCAGTTTCGCGAGCGCGAGTGACCGGCAATCTCAAAGCTTCACCTACATTGCTGGTAGTGGACTGGAGTCGAGTGCACTGCCCAATATTAAAAAAAATGGTTCAAATGGCTCTAAACACTATGGGACTTAACATCTGAGGTCATCAGTCCCCTAGACTTAGAATACTTAAACCTGACTAACCTAAGGACATCACACATATCCATGCTCAAGGCAGGATTCGAACCTGCGACCGTAGCAGCAGCGCGGTTCCGGTATGAAGCACCTAGAACCGCTCGGCCACAGCGGTGGGCGCCGCATATTATATGTACCTGGCGCGCCAACGTCTAAGGGCTTTCCCGTGGTCATTTCCGCTGTGGTTCTTCACTTGCTACTTGCAACGGTCGTCCGCACTTCCGTCTGGAACCGCGCTGCTGCTACGGTCGCAGGTTCGAATCCTGCCTCGGGCATGGATGTGTGTGATGTCCTTAGGTTAGTTAGTTGTAAGTAATTCTAAGTCTAGGGGACTGATGACCTCAGATGTTAAGTCCCATAGTACTTGGAGCCATTTGAGCCATTTTGAGGATTCCTTTTCTTCTTTGCTGATCTAACAAGGGAACCTCCCCATCGCACCCCCCTCAGATTTAGTTATAAGTTGGCACAGTGGATAGGCCTTGAAAAACTGAACACAGATCAATCGAGAAAACAGGAAGAAGTTGTGTGGAACTATGAAAAAATAAGCAAAATATACAAACTGAGTAGTCCATGCGTAAGACAGGCAATATCATGGCTAATGTGAACACAGGAGCGCCGTGGTCCCGTGGTTAGCGTGAGGAGCTGCGGAACGAGAGGTCCTTGGTTCAAGTCTTCCCTCGAGTGAAAAGTTTATTTTCTTTATTTTCACAAAGTTATGATCTGTCCATTCGTTCATTGACGTCTCTGTTCACTGTAATAAGTTTAATGTCTGTGTTTTGCGACCGCACCGCAAAACCGTGCGATTAGTAGACGAAAGGACGTGCCTCTCCAATGGGAACCGAAAACATTTGATCGCAAGTCATAGGTCAACCGATTCCTCCACAGGAAAACACGTCTGATATATTCTATACGACAAAGTGTGACGGCATGTGCGTCACATGACAGCAATATGTTGTCGACCCACCTAACTTGTACACTTGGCGAATGGGTAAAAAGACTCTTCTACCTTGCCCGATTTAGGTTTTCTTGTGGATGTGATAATCACTCCCAAAAAAGTGATGAAAACATAAGAGTTTGTCACATAAACTGCAACAAATGAATGCAACAGTTTCACAGTCGCACAGTTTTCCCTGTGCTCTGTCAGAACATATGTTTTTAACGTTTTCAAATTTTTGCGTGTGTAGACCATCAAATCCTGCATATGTCCAAGGAAATCTGAACATGTCCTGGAATACTGGAGAGCGAATTTCATTATGTGTGAGTGCCTGAACTTCGATAACTGTCTGAAAATAAAAAATTAAACTTCTCGCTCGATGGCGGACTTGAATCAAGGACCTCTCGTTCCGCAGCTCCTCACGCTAACCACGGGACTATGGCGCTCCTGTGTTCACATTAGCCATGATGTTGCCTATCTTACGTATGGACTACTCAGTTTGTATATTTTGCTTATTTTTTCATAGTTCCACACAACTTCTTCCTGTTTTCTCGATTGATCTGTGTTCAGTTTTTCAAGGCCTATCCACTGTGCCAACTTATAACTAAATCTGAGGGGGGTGCGATGGGGAGGTTCCCTTGTAAGACACTCTTTGATCTTCTTTGTAGGTTTACAACCACTCTTTACGCCATGTTTGCGCAGTGTGACTAGATGATCAATCAGCACCAGGATCACCAAACATAGGTGGCAGTGCAGGTGGGGTAAATGGAGAAATCGGTCGTGGAGGAGCGCGTGTTGTGTGAGACCCACAACATAGTAAAACTCGCCGACACCGAAATTCTTGCTATAGAGAAGACACACTTGCTCAGACGAATTACAGAAATACAGAAATATGATAATAGATTCAACAAAAAAGAAGAAAGTCTCAAGATGAACGGATTCTACACTCCCGGAAATGGAAAAAAGAACACATTGACACCGGTGTGTCAGACCCACCATACTTGCTCCGGACACTGCGAGAGGACTGTACAAGCAATGATCACACGCACGGCACAGCGGACACACCAGGAACCGCGGTGTTGGCCGTCGAATGGCGCTAGCTGCGCAGCATTTGTGCACCGCCGCCGTCAGTGTCAGCCAGTTTGCCATGGCATACGGAGCTCCATCGCAGTCTTTAACACTGGAAGCATGCCGCGACAGCGTGGACGTGAACCGTATGTGCAGTTGACGGACTTTGAGCGAGGGCGTATAGTGGGCATGCGGGAGGCCAGGTGGACGTACCGCCGAATTGCTCAACACGTGGGGCGTGAGGTCTCCACAGTACATCGATGTTGTCGCCAGTGGTCGGCGGAAGGTGCACGTGCCCGTCGACCTGGGACCGGACCGCAGCGACGCACGGATGCACGCCAAGACCGTAGGATCCTACGCAGTGCCGTAGGGGACCGCACCGCCACTTCCCAGCAAATTAGGGACACTGTTGCTCCTGGGGTATCGGCGACGACCATTCGCAACCGTCTCCATGAAGCTGGGCTACGGTCCCGCACACCGTTAGGCCGTCTTCCGCTCACGCCCCAACATCGTGCAGACCGCCTCCAGTGGTGTCGCGACAGGCGTGTATGGAGGGACGAATGGAGACGTGTCGTCTTCAGCGATGAGAGCCGCTTCTGCGTTGGTGCCAATGATGGTCGTATGCGTGTTTGGCGCCGTGCAGGTGAGCGCCACAATCAGGACTGCATACGACCGAGGCACACAGGGCCAACACCCGGCATCGTGGTGTGGGGAGCGATCTCCTACACTGGCCGTACACCACTGGTGATCGTCGAGGGGACACTGAATAGTGCACGGTACATCCAAACCGTCATCGAACCCATCGTTCTACCATTCCTAGACCGGCAAGGGAACTTGCTGTTCCAACAGGACAATGCACGTCCGCATGTATCCCGTGCCACCCAACGTGCTCTAGAAGGTGTAAGTCAACTACCCTGGCCAGCAAGATCTCCGGATCTGTCCCCCATTGAGCATGTTTGGTACTGGATGAAGCGTCGTCTCACGCGGTCTGCACGTCCAGCACGAGCGCTGGTCCAACTGAGGCGCCAGGTGGAAATGGCATGGCAAGCCGTTCCACAGGACTACATCCAGCATCTCTACGATCGTCTCCATGGGAGAATAGCAGCCTGCATTGCTGCGAAAGGTGGATATACACTGTACTAGTGCCGACATTGTGCATGCTCTGTTGCCTGTGTCTATGTGCCTGTGGTTCTGTCAGTGTGATCATGTGATGTATCTGACCCCAGGAATGTGTCAATAAAGTTTCCCCTTCCTGGGACAATGAATTCACGGTGTTCTTATTTCAATTTCCAGGAGTGTATATTCCCGTGCTGCAACGAACGACCGTTGCACGTAGCAACTAGAGAACCGCAGCAGAAATGATCACGGAAAAGCCCTAAGACGTTGGCGTGCCAAGTAGATATAATCTACGGCCGCGACTTCGACTTCAGTCCACAACAAGCAAAGGAAGCTGAAGCCTTGACAACGGTAGCAAGTCGTCAGAAAAATCGTCGAAAAAACGTCGGCAGAAGAACTTCAGACAGAAGCCAAAAGGTAGTTTGTCAACAAGTGGCCACGAAAGCCTTGACAATTTTAAGCTATAGTCTGTTTATTAACCGTGCGATTGGTCACTTTCAACTGTTGGTTGTCTTCAAACACATATTTTAAGCTTAACGCTTCATTTCACATTCTAATACGCCACTGGTACAAGTGTTTACATCGTACTTCTCTGCCTATGTGGCATAAAAACAATTCAACTGTATACCTGATTACATGAATTAGCCAACTAAACAGACAGATGTCATTACTTTGATGCCAGTAGTGACAACACAACTGAGCCATAGCTTTCTGTGATAATGAGTACATGTGATGATGAAACTTAGCTTCAGAACTTAATTTATTCTGCACATGGTAATTAAAAGAAACGTCGTAATACAATCTCATCCATGCGGGCACAAATATTCCACTGACAATACAGATGAACACACAAAAAAGTTCACAATAAACTAATCAAGATTTATCCATTCAGATGACATAGTTTTGAGGTACACAGCATACATTTCGCAGTAACAGCCACAGAAAATAACTGATTAACATCGTCTGCACTATTCAGTAGCATTTAATTCATTACTAATTTTCCTTCGCAGGATTAATTTCGTAGTAATTATGTACGCGCGTCATCCTTAACAGAGATGAGCAACAACAGTTATGTGTTCTGCTACCACAAGGCACAGCTCTGTTTATAGGATGGAAGACATTATGAAGAGCAGTGGCAAGTAATCACTTCATGTAGATTTCCATCTGCCGCAGAATTAGTTGTCTGGCGTAAAACTATGTTGAAGACTACTCAGATTTGTAAAAAAAAGAACTGAAGTGCTACCAGTCGTAATGACATATTTGTAGGCTTTTGCCAAAGGAGATGTAATAGTTACTGAAACGTATATATATCCGACAAAAGGGCTCAACTCCTTATCGGCCATTCTGATCCAGACTATCGATGTTTTGCCCAAAATATGCCACACAGCGGCTGGGATGGTGCCTTTAACCACTCCAGCGTCGATTTCACCTACCGTAGCTAATACTCCATCTCCAAAGACTTCATTATCGATGGTAAATAAAACCCAACGTTTCTTCTTGTTACTTGAAGACACCAGTTTTACTTTTTAAAATTAAGCTGTAATGGTCACAGTCGAACACTTATCTAGTTTTCAAATTTCAGTTTAACAACAAAAATGGTTCAAATGGCTCTGAGCACTATGGAACTCAACTGCTGAGGTCATTAGTCCCCTAGAACTTAGAACTAGTTAAACCTAACTAACCTAAGGACATCACACACATCCATGCCCGAGGCAGGATTCGAACCTGCGACCGTAGCGGTCTCGCGGTTCCAGACTGCAGCGCCAGAACCGCGCGGCCACTTCGGCCGGCGTTTAACAACAGCATTGATGTCTCTGAGCTCTTAGGAAGTGTAATTCTTATTACAAATGTAGATACAAGGTGACGACTACGAAAATTGCTGCTCACCAATCATAATCGCAGATCACGTCACAGGAATCATATATCACCAGGGAATACGTACGCTTTTTGATGAGTAATTGTCAACCCACTGTAGAGTATTGTCAAAATTATGAACACTAGTAGCGGAACGTGCTTATAAAAATCCACCGGGCCCGGAAGACGCAAACAGCGGAGAATCTGAGCGATGATGAAAGAACCGATGGAAGAACGTAGTCTCAAATACAGACATGTGAACCTGCGTAAGGCAGTGCATGAACAAAAGCTTCAGTAAAAGACCTAATACGCTATGACGTCTTTAATACTGATAATAGCTGTGGTTTGTCGATATCCCCTATGCGAAGTTAGAACTGGCGTAGGAAACAGAATACAGCGTGGAACAATTCCGCTGGAAAGAAAAGAACGTACAAAGACTCGTAATTAAAGAATAATATTCGCAACACTACGTCATCACGAAAAGATAAGAACACGTTGAAATGAAATTAACCCCTCAGTGAGGGAAATTTTACGCGAAGAAGAAAAGAAACATCGGGCAGAGTGTTCATCCACATACGCTGAGGAAGTGAACAGCAGCTGGAGACTAAAATCCTGAAGCACATTTACAACGCGTCAGAACTGTCCCGTGCGCTGGGGAGAACAGAATAAGTGAATCATAAATTTCAAAATACACCCTACTGTAGAAAGAGGTCCATATGAATTGATTAGAGAGAGAGAGAGAGAGAGAGAGAGAGAGAGAGAGGAGGCGTAGAAGAGTGCTTTTGAAAGCCGTGATTGTGTAAATCTTTGCGCTTTACAACAATGGACTAGTTACGAAGACCAAATGAGTAACTTCAGTGTGAAGTAAACCAATTATTCACACAATAGCTTCACCAGAAGCATCTAAAAAGGTGACGGGACGGAAAGTACACGTCACTAGATGTCACACTTGAGAAGTGAGTGCATGTGCTTCAAACCTGGAACAGTGATGGCCAATGACAGCTTTGTGCATTGTTCGACAGCTGCTGAAAGAACATAACTGCATTTCTGCGCGCTGACTGTAATGGCCTGGAGATACAGAGGAAAATATATTTTCAGCAAAAGTCTTTGATTCACAGTGTGAACTACTTGCTGTTAATTCAAAACGCCTACATGCAGACACACTATTTGTCAAAGAGATTCTTAGAATACATATTCGGTTTGTGTCTGTCTTGCGCGTATTGTGGCGACGTTGCATTACACACCATACAGTACCTAGTTGCTACACGTCTATGATGGTGATAAACAATAACGTGGGTGTGGCTGGCTTTAATAACAACACCACCATTACTTCTATTATCTAAAACACATTTTACACATTTTACGTAGGATAAAAGTGAAATTGCAATACAAATGCCTCATGGCACGAAAAATGTTCCTACCAAATTCCTCTTCAACAGCTCTATCAGTTCAGTGCAATAAATATGTTATACAGGAGCAGTTCGGCTTGTTCGTAACCGATCACGCAGCATCCACATAAAAAGAGGCCAGGAAGAGAATAATGCCGAAATTATGATTTTATAAGGGATCCATCTCCTAGTGGAGTCACCCTGAAAAAGCTCGTAGTTTCCAGTCATCAGTTTTACTTCTGCCACATCCTCAGTACAGAGTCTACACGAGTTTGTTTCTTTAGTTAGATGATCATCTGATAATTTCTAACATTCTGCGTGGTGTCTGTCTGTTCTATGTCGTGTCTCCCTACCACTTTCGCGCAACGACGCTCTGAGCGTGTTTTTTTAGGGAATTGACTAGTTTGAACCTGGGACCTGTTGCTGGTAAGGAGACGCCAGACCACACATGACATGAAGAGTTCAGAAGAGTTCAGTGAGACTAGCGATGATATAATCAAATACTTAATGAGTTCAGCGTCAGCTCCACTGCACTCCCTGTAAAAAGAATCTTAATACTAACTAAATTTAGTGGAACAGGTTCAAGGCTTTCCTATTTTTAGTTAGCTGGTAAAATAACGTCGAGAAAGTAGTTAAGTTTACCATTGGAATTTTTATTCTACTCACAAAACATTGTTTATAAATTGCACTATTGATAAAAGGAAATATTTTCATACAGGATGATAAAAACCAACTGCGTTCAACACAAATGTGAATGAATATTCCCTGAATGGGTTTCCAAGTTCTACAATAGATGAAGAGAAAACTATCAAAATGGTCTACAGTGACCCTCAATTATCTTTAATTACTTATTTAACTTGTCATAAATTACAGTGGCTGATGTGGTTTCTCAATAATTATATAACAGAAAAATCATAGCATTTCAGATTTTAACTTCTCGTAGCAAATGTGAATACCAGGAGCTTTAATTGACGATCGACAAGAGTATTATGCAAAAAGGGGATGTAACAGATGAGTCTTCTGCAGTTCTGAGTGAAGCCTTATGCGCGCTTATGCGGCATATCGTGCGTTCATTACCTTGTCGTTGGTTACGCAGCGTCAGGGGGCGGCGGGCGGCGCAGCTCCACACACCTCGCCGTATCGGAAGCAACTCTTCTCTAACCTCTCCTTACTACAATTTACCGAAGCTGGTTTAAGAAAAAGGTATCTGGCTGTGTTTTCAACTGACCAATCATGGTCTCAATGTTAACCTTAAGCTCCGCCTACAAAAATTCTGTCTATCCAATGAGAAACGTTATACTTTTCGTGGTGGGGCAATGTTTTTAACGTTTGCAACGTAACAGAGACGCGTATAGTCTCACGCTAAAACTTGCAGCTGGTGTAGCCCTTTTAGTGCTATCGTAAGATCTATACTGTTGTTCTGGAGGGCTCTATCTTTTAACATGGGCTGGGGGTGGTCTTGGCGGTCTGCCGGCGATGTGGGTGGCCGTCCCTTATCGTAGGGCCTTCTAGCTTAGCACGGTTCTGCTTGTAACAACAACAACACTGTACTATTGTACATATAATAATTTTTTCTTCTGATTTTCGAAAAATTAGTGTAATCGATGTTCTGATTTCATTTCTTTTTTTTTTGTTTCATGTCATTGTTTTATGAAAACTGTAAACAATTTTCAATGTGGATATTAATGTTTATGTCAAATTTCAAGCAATATTGTAATAGAATTGAAGTGTAGCAAATGTTGAAACTGTTGTAAGATGTTAAAGTCGTAAATGTGCGTCTGGTCCATACGTAGGCAATGAATTAGGATATGTAGAATACAAAACCTCTGGTCTGTAAGGGAGCGGTAAAAGGTGGATGGCAGGCGAGCGCGGGAAAATGCACACGGGCGCTGCACGGCATAACGGGCTCAGCAGTAGTAGTCGGAGTTGGGCATTGGTCTGAGCAACACGTTCTGGATCGAGGAGGCTCTCCTGGAAGACGTAGTTTCATTGAGCCTCGGATATGCCGTTCCGACGCCTATACAGCATAGCAAAATTCCATAGGCACTAAATGGAAAAGTATTGCGGCGCTAAGAAGAAGTAAAGTGCCGATACGTTAAGAGCCATTGCTGTGGTTGTAGGTGTGCCCTGTGCTTCGCCATCTCGCTGCCCGCCAACCGCCACATCAACACAAACAGGTTGAAACTTTTAGTACTGTATTCGTGTGGACCAGTGTTACTTTTGTTCCAAGCTGTTCAATAACAACTTAAATTTTACCAGAACTATCCTATCATTTAATTATCCTCACAACTAACCTAGACAGGGTCCTTTCCAAATGTTGTGCAATCCAATTGTCCCAAAATGAAGAATTAAAGTTTATGTTAATAATAATTACCTGCAGACCTAGCTATGTAAGAATGATGTTTAAAGAACTTTTTTGTTAATGAACCAATAGACGAATAACAAAGGTCTGACAAAGTTGGAAGATAATTTTGATATTGATTTAGTAGTGAAGTTTAATCATTTCGAGACAGATATAATGGTATTTAAATGAGCAGGAAATAAAATGAAAAGAGTAGTAACTAATATATTGGAAATCTTGAGCACATAATGATTTCAGTAATCGAATTTTTTTTATAGTGATCATAACGGTTTCAGCGTCCTCCCCCGCCCCCCCCCCCCCCCGCTCTTTTTTATTCATTTGAACTGTGAAGTGTTCTATACTGATTTGATCAGCAAAGTTAAAGTCAATATAAAAAACCAAAATTTATCAGTGTTTTACCTTTATCAAAATTGACATTGTGTGTGTGTTTCGAAAGTGCTATTCCTAGGGTAACCTATGCCCGATTTTAATCAGTTAAGTTTTGTGGTAAACATTATAGTGTAATGTTATGTATTTATGGTTTATCCATATTGGTAGAGAAAGTGAAATTATCAGTTCAGTAGATTTTCTGGTTCTAAAATTTACCATATTATGCAGTGTTATTACGTGTGGTTTTGCATGATTGTACATCAACTTGTACAGGGAAGAAACTCAGTTAATGTCTAATTAGGCTGGCGACCGTATTATTAACAAATTGGTAGTATCTTCTGTGTTGTTTCTTGTTCGTCCTGACGTGTAGTTGCATTTCGGACTTGCTTGACGTATCATTGTTATTACAGAGTGGGTGTAAGTCTGATTTGCCTCCATTCAGGTACACGCGGTCAATTTCTATACAAAAATCCTTTCTCATAAGGTGAAGCCCGTCAACTTACCATAGTACAGGCTTTAATGAGTATCGTGTGCCCCGCGCGCACGTTACATGCTCTCGGCTTTTGTTCTCGTTTCTCCCCTCGGAACTGCGTCTGTTTCACGGTGGGAAAGTATGACATGCATTTAAGCGTTCTTGTGTTAGTCTGTGGTATTTCATTTGCTCACTCATTGATCGTATTACTTTGGTTAATTTAATGTCAGGATTTTTTCGGAGCTATGTGACATACTGCCGGATTTGCTATCATGTCAGGGTTTTCATGGAAGGTGTTGGATTTGCCTGACACCTTACAAAATATCAACATAAACTATACCCTGTTACAAAAATTTTATTTTTATTCACAAAAAACATGATTTACAGATACGAGGGCTGTTCGGAAAGTAAGGTCCGATCGGTTTCTAATGAAAACCACAGCGAAATGAAAAAAAAAAAATTATTCCCAACAGTTAGCCACACCTTCCAGTTACCTCTCTAAGTAGTCGCCGCTCCGACTTAGACATTTTTCATGGCGTTGTACAAACTTTCCAGAACCCTCGTCACAGAAAGCAGCCGTCTGTGCTTTCCGTCAATTCTCTACCCTGGTCTGCCTTTCGTTGTTTGTGCCAAAATGTTGTCTTCATAGCCAGCGGTTCATGTGAGCAGAGATGAACAACGGCAAGAGCCAATTAAGGGCTGTATTGTGGGAGATCAGACACCTCCCATCGAAAACGCTGCAGGAGCGTCTTCGTTGCCCTCGCAGAATGCGGCTGAAAATTGTCTTTAAGAAAGACACGGGTGACATTTATGTTAGGTGGGCTGCATAGCTTCAGGTGAAGCCTCTGACCAGGTGCACAAACTTGGCGGGAGGCACTGCTGTTTTAAGCATTTCAAAGTGAGCACTTTGCGCTCTGAACTGAAAAGAGCGACATGAAGCAATCGACTTGCACAGTAAAAACACTGCCCAACACATCTGTGCAAAGTTCCATCGGATTTTCACAGTGGTTTCCATTTCGCACCAAGTCGGACCTTACTTTCCGAATACGCATCGTATAAGTACTGATTTTGTCCACCTTTGCTCTGAAACTTCTTGTCGAGTGTCTGATGGTTCTCCAATGATGACAGTCAGTACGTAATTTTAATCCTCGGGTACATTATAATGACAGGAGATCTTATCGATGAATAATGGTGAGTGGTCAGGCTAAGCTGCAAGTGGAGAATGCACAGGGTGGTGAGAAACAGTCTGAAAAGCTTTTAATGTTTTTGCAGGGTAGGTTGTACTGAGAAGTAATTGTGAAGGAAAAAATTCGATAGTTTGCGGCGTTTCCGAGTTAATTAGCATTGAAGTTAGTCAATCAGGTCGTTATGCGTGGAAATTCAAAGCGGCCCGCCAGATAAAAGTTATAGTCAGTTGTTCTGATAGCGTAGACGATAGGGCACAAAACTTTTCAACCTTTCGAATCTTGTTCTACACGTAATACCGTTCCATGTACAATTGTTGTATCGCTCTCTTGTTTAGTTTTAGGAAGTAAACGAAGGACACGTTTGGCGACACCATATCTGGTGGTCCGCTAGAATTTGCGCGCAACGGCCGGATTGACCAACTTCAATGATACTCGGAAACGGCGCAAAGAAGTAAAGTTTTTTTCTTGGTAATTATGTTTCAGTACAACATACCGTGCAACAGCCTTTCAAGCTTTCCAGATAATTTCTAACCACCCTGTATACGTGCCAAGTTTGGTAAAAGTCTGTTGCAGAAAACTGTTTGTTGTGACGAACCACGCAGTATCCAGAGGTGTTAGCGAAGATGAAACTGGTTGGCACACATCTGCTTGAACAACTGTAGCAGGGCGACAGTACCGGCAACAAAATCGGACCCACTGCTGCTCAACAAGAAACAGAAAGAAATGTAATCAAGTAGCATTAGTTTCTTCATGTGTAGGTGCACAGCCTTCGAACTACTGAATGATGAAACCGTTGTAAAACGCCGTAGGTGTCTCTGTTGCAGTGTGTGTACATGGTGTTACAAAAAGGTACGGCCAAACTTTCAAGAAACATTCCTCACACACAAAGAAAGAAAATATGTTATGTGGACATGTGTCCCGAAACGCTTACTTTCCATGTTAGAGCTCATTTTATTACTTCTATTGAAATCACATTAATCATGGAATGGAAACACACAGCAACAGAACGTACCAGCGTGACTTCAAACACATTGTTACAGGAAATGTTCAAAATGTCCTCCGTTAGCGAGGATACATGCATCCACACCCCGTCGCATGGAATCCCTGATGCGCTGATGCAGCCCTGGAAAATGGCGTATTGTATCACAGCCGTCCACAATACGAGCACGAAGAGCCTCTATATTTAGTGCCGGGGTTGCGTCGACAAGAGCTTTCAAATGCCCCCATAAATGAAAGTCAAGAGGGTTGAGGTCAGGAGAGCGTGGAGGCCATGGAATTGGTCCGCCTCTACCAATACATCGGTCACCGAATCTGTTGTTGAGAAGCGTACGAACACTTCGACTGAAATGTGCAGGAGCTCTATCGTGCATGAACCACATGTTGTGTCGTCCTTGTAAAGGCACATGTTCTAACAGCACAGGTAGAGTATCCCGTATGAAATCATGATAACGTGCTCCATTGAGCGTAGGTGGAAGAACATGGTGCCCAATCAAGGCTTCACCAACAATGCCTGCCCAAACGTTCACAGAAAATCTGTATTGATGACGTGATTGCACAATTGCGTGCGGATTCTCGTCAGCCCACACATGTTGATTGTGAAAATTTACAAAAAAAAAATGGTTCAAATGGCTCTGAGCACTATGGGACTCAACTGCTGAGGTCATTAGTCCCCCAGAACTTAGAACTAGTTAAACCCAACTAACCTAAGGACATCACAAACATCCATGCCCGAAGCAGGATTCGAACCTGCGACCGTAGCGGTCTTGCGGTTCCAGACTGCAGCGCCTTTAACCGCACGGCCACTTCGGCCGGCGTGAAAATTTACAATTTGATCACGTTGGAATGAAGCCTCATCCGTAAAGAGAACATTTGCACTGAAATGAGGATTGACACATTGCTGGATGAACCATTCGCAGAAGTGTACCCGTGGAGGCCAATCAGCTGCTGATAGTGCCTGCACACGCTGTACATGGTACGGAAACAACTGGTTCTCCCGTAGCACACTCCATACAGTGACTTGGTCAACGTTACCTTGTACAGCAGCAACTTCTCTGACTCTGACATTAGGGTTATACATTAGGGTTATCGTCAACTGCACGAAGAATTGCCTCGTCCATTGCAGGTGTCCTCGCCATTCTAGG
Source organism: Schistocerca piceifrons (assembly GCF_021461385.2). Taxonomy (NCBI): domain Eukaryota; kingdom Metazoa; phylum Arthropoda; class Insecta; order Orthoptera; family Acrididae; genus Schistocerca; species Schistocerca piceifrons. Next base: position 137,659,286 of record NC_060141.1, on the reverse strand, counting down.
TCTTCACCAGTCGCGAGTCATAGGCAGGAATGTTCCGTGCTCCCTAAGACGCCGATCAATTGCTTCGAACGTCTTCCTGTCGGGACACCTTCGTTCTGGAAATCTGTGTCGATACAAACGTACCGCGCCACGGCTATTGCCCCGTGCTAATCCATACATCAAATGGGCATCTGCCAACTCCGCATTTGTAAACATTGCACTGACTGCAAAACCACGTTCGTGATGAACAGTAACCTCTTGATGCTACGTACTGATGTGCTTGATGCTAGTACTGTAGAGCATTGAGTCGCATGTCAACACAAGCACCGAAGTCAACATTACCTTCCTTCAATTGGGCCAATTGGCGGTGAATCGAGGAAGTACAGTACATACCGACGAAACTAGAATGAGCTCTAACATGGAAATTAAGCGTTTCCGGACACACGTCCACATAGCATCTTTTCTTTATTTGTGTGTGAGGAATGTTTCCTGAAAGTTTGACCGTACCTTTTTGTAACACCCTGTATACTTGTATTTCACTTTACTGGCCAGTTACTTTCGTTAGCCATTTTCAAACGTCTGTGAATGCAATATCAAAAGAACATCGTATGCATAAATTCAGGGCTACAAAACGTATCGTTTGCCGTCGTTCAGTTACTGGTCGCTTAAAATCAGCTGTGAGCACAGCATCTCGCATTCCCACCGTACACGACAGTAGCTGCTTTCAACATTGCTCCGAGTTACATGTAACAGCACTTCAGCACTTGTGAAGTGACAAGCCATATTTGCGTGTTGCTTTTTAGCAAGTGGCAGCTGATATGGCAGCCTTGTAGCGGCAAGTGAAGACGTAAACTAACAAGTAATTTTAAACCGACTTTTATTAATATAATGAAATATTCATTATGCTACATAGGTGCTTCAAGGTGTTATTATTAATCTATCTAAACTTTTTTTTAAATTTTTGTTCTATGCCATTGCTAAAAGTTGTCTACACTCATTGCCGCTACATAACCCATAAAGCGGCACGACATCGCTTTGTTGTGTAAAGAGTAAGCAATGATTTTGGTGCGACTTTTCTACAGTAGCCTAAAGTAGTGTATTGAAATTAACAATTTCTGTCACTAGTAAAATATGAAACTCATTCCTACACAGAAATATAGCATTGCTCAGCAAACATCGCCAGATCTCATGACGATAAAAGCAGTCCCTCTTGTTAATCGGTTCACATACAATCCAAAATACAACTAAAATTGTCTAAAAATTTAACTCGTTAAGTCTGTCTGCTCAATTAAGATTTGTATTGGCTGCTTTATCGGATGGCCGGCCGGAGTGGCCGTGCGGTTCTAGGCGCTACAGTCTGGAACCGAGCGACCGCTACGGTCGCAGGTTCGAATCCTGCCTCGGGCATGGATGTGTGTGATGTCCTTAGGTTAGTTAGGTTTAATTAGTTCTAAGTTCTGGGCGACTGATGACCTCAGAAGTTAAGTCGCGTAGTGCTCAGAGCCATTTATCGGATGTCCGTATATCTTCCAAGATAGTTTTTCATTTATCTGCTCTGTGTTAAATTTTCATTGTTTTATTCAGGTTTATTGCGTAATGGCTGTTTTATGTCCGCCTGTGTAGCGTAACGGTAGCGTTTCCGCTTATCACGCAGGGGACCCAGGCTCGATTCCCCGCAGGGGACAGGGTATTGTGTGTCCTTCATCATCATTTTCATCATTATTGACCCGCAAGTCAGCGAAGAATCGTCAACTAAAAAGGAATTGCAAGTAGGATGGCCGAACTCCCCCGCATGGGGACCTCCCGGCCGACAATGCCATACACTCATTTCCATTCTTTTCTCTCAGATGCGTACTGAACGTGGACGGATTACTGGCAGTCCATATGACAAGTCCTTATAAGCAGTGTGTTAAAATTTCTCACCGTTTGGCCAATGTAAAATTTCTCACAATTTCCAGAGTTTATCTCCTAAATGCTGGATTAATTGAAAGGCCAATCTTTCTGTGTTTTATGATGGATGATGTAGGTACAGAAACTAACAAGAACGTTAGTTTTACGGAACATACGTGCTACTTTACCTTAAATCTACCCAGTGTATATGGCATGACAGTGTATTTTAGATCTTCTTTTGTTACTTCTCTAACTACCTAGATTTCATCATTTTTTACTGCCTCTAGCGCCTTAAGTTTCTGTTCAACAAATAGGAGCGAACAAGAACGAAACTTGACATGTCATAACGGCACCCTGCCTTATATGTGAGACCAACGAACTGATATACACAGTTGAACAAGACACTAACTGATATTAGGCCTTTGTGTCGTTTTTTGGTTGCATACAGCCAGTCTCGCGTCCTTGACAAATTTAAAACATCCTTTAAACTTAATTATTCTTTCGAAACTGACCATGAGTGAGAAATGTGGGAGCTGTTATAGGGTAGTGAGTAGAGGGATTTGTTGCCAATCTTGTATCAAATATTTTCAATTGGTGTGTGGGGGGGGGGGGATGCAGTGGGGAGAAAGTTGGGAGAACAGAAGAGGCTCTCTCCTGGAACTGCAGAGTATACAGTTGGAACGTTTTGACTGGGGGAACAGGAAAGGAAAATCTGTACGGTTGGAAGAAGCAAGGAAGGAACTGATAAGGATCAAGGGAGATCTGTGGGGGAGGGGAGGGGGAAGGAGGTTGGGAACTGCCAGCTGGTAGGAGGATAGGAAGAAAGGGTACGCTATCTGACAGTTTTAACGTCAACACCAAAAACAGGTATCTGCCTCTGCCAGAGTTAAGTGGAGAACAGCCTCAGGTAAAACGAGGAGCAGAAAATGTACAGCATACTTCAACCGAGGCCAAGAAACCTAGGAGTGTGCAAAGTGTTCAGAAGAAGAACGTGCTGCTGCTAGGTAGTAGCCATGGGCAGGGGGAAGGCCCTCAGTTACAGGAAAGTTTGGGGGCAGTGTACCAGGTCACCAGTATCTTCAAGCAAAATGCAAGGACTTTACAGAACAGGTCGATGTAGTGATAGTGGGTGGGGCAGGAAACAGTTTGGACAGGGATGGGGCTTATGACATAGGTGGTTACCTGGACAAAATGGTTCAAATGGCTCTAAGCACGATGAGACTTAGCATCTGAGGTCATCAGTCCCGTAGACTTAGAACTACTTAAACTAAGGACATCACACAGACCCATGCCCGAGGAAGGATTCGAACCTGCGACCATAGCAGCAGCGCGGTTCCGGACTGAAGCGCCTAGAACCGCTCGTCCACAGCTTACCTGGACAAGATAGCTTCTCTGACTCATGGCACCAACGTACACATTGTGGATCGCCCACACATAGATGGAGCTGTGAGGCGAATCAGTGTGGGGTTAGGGTGCCTCTGAGGGCAGCCAGCTTTGCTCTTGTTTTTTTGGTGCACGTCGGGACTATCAACAGATGGGGTTTCACTAGGCATGCACTACACATGAATAGGACTGGGAAGGTAAGATTGGTACAGCTGATTCATGAAAGCATAGGGGGTGGATCTCGGGCCACAGCTGGTCAAATACCTGTTGTCATAGGTAGGAAAAGTAAGTATTTTTAGGATAAATCCAGACAACAGGTCCTCTGCCTAAAGAATATCTCCAGCAATTTAAAAAATTCTGAAACAATCACTTACAAGACAGATTTTAACACTCCAAATATCACACATACCAGATGTCACAAAGAAAAACCAACAATTGGAAAGAGTGACATGGAGAATTTCAAAGGCTTAACAATCATCCATCAAAACATGCAATAAAATAAATAAATAAATAAAGCGCAACTATTAGAAGTTGAGCTCCAATCTTTGAACTGCAAAGTAGTTTGTGTTACTGAGCACTGCTGTGGAGAGACAGAAATCCAACACGTAGTGTTATCATCAAATGAAAGGGCCAGCTCTTACTGTAGAGCTGCTTCAAGGGGTGGAGGATCACGCAATTATATCAGAAAAGGAACACAGTTCAAATCAAGACATGACCTCAGTGCAGAAAGTTAAGACAAACACTTTGAAATATCAGCTATTGAATTAACCGTGCTAAATACCACCAAGAAATTAATCATTCTATGTGTGTATAGATCTCCCAGTGGTAGTGTGGACACTTTTTTCAATAAATTAACAGAAGTTATAGATAAAGTCTCAAGTACAAAGGTCAACATAATTCTGTGTGGGGATATTAACATCAACACTAATATAAAAACGAATCTAGCAGCACCTTCATAAATGTCCTTCAAAGTTTTGGCATGTTCCTATGATCAACAGTGCAACATGGGTTACTACAATGACTGTAGTGGTTATTGACCATGTGGCCACAAATGTGGACAGGGAAAAATGTGATGTAGCTGTAAAAGATCTCAGACTATCAGACCATTTCTGTCAAATAACAACAGTAAAATCAGGCATAGAATCATTCCCTAAACTATAAGCCTACAAACGACATCTATCAGAAATCAAAATAAAAGATTTTTCAAAAGAACTAGAAAAACAAAGCTGGGATGAAGTGTATAAGGAAACCAATTTGAATATGAAATTCTCTAAATTCTCACCATTATTTAAATTTAACTTTGAAAAGGCATTTCCAAAAGTATGGTTGTCTGTATCAACATCTCACAAAAACAGATGGATAACAGCAGGTATTACGAAGTCCTCTCAAACACTTAAATACCTCAGTTCCATGAAAACGAGTCGCAATGATCCAGAATTCTTAAATTTCTATCGTAGATACAAAAAGACCTATAGGAAGGTGCATATCATTTAATGACAAAACAATATATAATGTAGAGAATAAAAGCAAAGCAGTCTGGGATGTTTTAAAAAAGGAAATGGGGAGAGGCAAAGAAACGCAAAATAACATACTGGTAAGGGAGGGAGATAAGGTACTAAATATCCACAACACTTGGCAAACTATGTAAATGAGCATTTTTTAAGAGAAGTTACAGCAAAAAGTCCCCAAAACAAGCACAACACCAGTAAATTATGTTGCACTAAATACGATGATGTTGCTTCCAACCACAGACAATGAAATCAATAAAACTATTCAAAAACTAAAAAATAAAAAATCATTAGGTTTAGATGAAGTACCAATGTGTGTACTGAAACAATGCATAGAGATTATACAAGGCCCCTTAACAAATATAGCAAATGAATCCTTCACATCAGGGACATTTCCAGAGCAGTTAAAACAGCCAAGAGTTGTACCTTTGCCTAAGAAAGGTAATGCGGAAGTCATAGAAAATTACCAGCCCATTTCCCTGATGTCACCATTCTCAAAAATAATAGAAGCAATGATGGAAGACAGATTAATCAATTACCTGAATAAATACAATCTTTTAAGCAAATCACAGTTGGTTTCCAAAGTGGCAAAAATATGGAGTAAGCCATAGTACAATTCACAGAGGTTTTGCTAGATGCTCTTGACAAAAATGAGTGTGTCACAGGGATATTTTTGGATCTTTCTAAGGTCTTTCATACAGTCGACCACAAGATTCTATTAAATAAATTAGAAGCATTAGAAATAAGAGGGGTAGCTAATGACTGGTTTCGATAATGCCAAGCAGATAGGGTACAAAGATAACACGTACTTCAAATAGATCGAAACATTAATTAAAACACTTATCAGAACCAAAATACATTAATATAGGGGTTCCACAAGGTAGCATATTAGGACCAATACTATTCTTGATGTACATCAATGACTTTCCCAGTAGTGTTACTCATCGTGAAAAATTCTCTTTGCTGATGACAGCAATATTATAGTAAGCAAATGAAGCTCTGAAGGAAGTTTACAGTTGGCCAGTAAGCAATAAAGAGACAATGAACGTAAAGAAAACCAGCTCCATGAATTTCAGTTTGAAGAGGGAAAATGACAACGTTAAATTAAACGTAGATTGTACCTGTATTGTCTGTGTAACAAATGCTAAATTTCTAGGAATGAATACTGATTCTCAGTTGAAGTGGTGTGAGCACTTAAAGGTACTTGCAAACAGACAGTCATCAGCATGTTATTCCCTTAGAATCCTATCATCAGTGTGTAACATGCAGTGTCTTTTAGTTACATACTATTCATATGTACATTCAGTTCTTAGCTATGGCATTCTTTTTTGTGAAAAACGCATGAAATATGAACACAATTTTCGAACTACAGAAAAGAGCCATAAGAATCATACCCAAAAATGGTAGTCGAGCTCATTGTAAAGATCTGTTCAAAACACTGTGGATTTTAACTGTTCCATGTGAATACATTTACCAGTCAGTTGTACACATCAAAAATAATATTGGTAATTACTGCACAATCAGTTCTGTCCATGACCATGACCATTGATTGAACTTACATTTACCAAGAAAAGATAAACATAAAACTCAAAACAGCATTTTCTACCAAGGAATAAAACTGTACAATAAATTAACAAAAGGGATTAAAGGAATTGCAAAAATACACTTATTTAAAAAGGCAACTAAAAAGTACCTGTTATGCAAAAACATCTTATACATTGGAGGATTATTTAGACAAAACAGAGTAGGGGTTTGGTAAAAAAAGTTATACAAATAAATAGTAATTATGATGATAAAACATCAAACATTCCACATAACACCTTCACACTATGTTTTTCCTTCTTCTTTCCTTTTCTAGAAAAACTTAATCCAAATCTATGCATTACATAATACTAACACCTCTTCCTCTTTCTGAGCTCAACGTATCACTCATTATAGAGGGATGCTGACTCAGTTTTTCAGGATAGCAGATGGGAAGTTGCGGTACAGAAAATGGCCCAGAGATCACCAGGTTGTGTGCGTTTGTGTGTGTAGTGAGTGAAGTGTTATGAAAAAACGTGTGTATAGTGTGTGCAGTGACTGATAGTGAGAGATGAGTGAACAGTGTGGCATTAAATTATTTAATAAGGTATTTGTAAAGAAAGTATTGTATACCAGGAGCAAATTCAATGATACCTCTAACTAGAAGTTTGTAAATGAATGTGTATACGAATTAGCTTATTTTAAATTGGTCTAAACTTGCAAATATTTAGACATGTCCTATATCCCTGTAAAAAGAGATATACGGATGAATAAAACTGCTGCTACTATTATTACTACAAAATTAAACACACGTACATGACGTAGAAGACAGCTAAATCAACCCCCCCCCCCCTCCCCGCAAAAAAAACACGACACCATACGAAGCATAATGACTGACAGAACAGGTGCTCACACAGATGATCGACCTTTAGTAGCCTCATCTGTTCACCATTTCAATTACCAGGGGCCGCCGTATTCCACACACACCAGAGAGAAAATGGTAAACCGACAGCTTACAGCTTACAGCTTCTGTAAAGTTTGGATGGTAGAAGACGAGGTACTGGCAGAAGTAAAGCTGTGAGGAGGGGGCGTGAGTCGTGCTTGGGTAGCTCAGATGGTAGAGCACTTGCCCGTGAAAGGCAAAGCTCCCGAGTTCGAGTCTCGGTCCGGCACACAGTTTTAATCTGCCAGGAAGTTTCATATCAGCGCACACTCCGCTGCAGAGTGGAAATCTCATTCTGGAAAAATCCCCCAGGCTATGGCAAAGCCATGTCTCCGCAATATCCTTTCTTTCAGGAGTGCTAGTTCTGCAAGGTTCGCAGGAGAGCGATAAGACGTTAGGGAATAACCTTCATGACACTAGAGGATAGTATAGAAGGTAATATTACAGGGGAAGATAGAGACTGAAGAATATCCACTAAATAAAAGTAAATAATTGAGAATGTAGGTTGCAATTGTTACTCTGAGATGAAAAGGTCGGCACAGGAGAGGTATTCGCAGCGCGCCGCGTCAAAGCAGTCAGAAGACTGATGACTCAGAAAAAAATTGAAGTACCGATTAGCTGGAGAACATGCGATTTCTTGTAGCTCACGGCTAATGCTCTTTCACGAAAGGCGAGATTATTTGGCAGTTGGAGGAAAATAATTGTGGAAGTCTTTATTGGCTACACTCTTAGGCCCTATGACTACGACACGAGAGAAGAAGCGGTACAAGGCTTGCAGTGTATGCATGCAACGCTGAAGTTCGAGCAGCCACCGAAGGCAGCCAGATGCGGCTCTGCCGGCTGGCGAGGTAATCCGACCGCGAGGTGAGCCGGGCTGCCGCTCTGCGTCTGTCGGCGGCAGGCAGGGGGCTCACCGCGAGCTAACGCAGTTCCGGAAGTTGGCTCTCATTCAGGAGTTTGCGCCGGTGCAATTGAATGGCTCTTAAGGCCTCAAACTTTCACCTGCGGTGCCCTAACTTGAAGCCCAAAGTGTGGGCAGAGGAAAGCGCTAGCTGACAACGCAGCGATATCAACTTTTTCAACGACAATAAAAACAAGAGACTAGGGCACCATTAACGTATACGTCTCTGTTCCACGAATGAAGATTGACAGACACCGCTATTATTTGAAGACGCTGGTGACTTCTGTACTAGCAAAGAAAACATGTGCTAGCACATTCAGAAGCGGTGGCGCTGCATACTGTGCTGTGGGCCAGAATCGAAAGCTTTTTATATTTTTGTTTTTTTTACCGACCTCAAGACGAAGAACTAGATTATTCAGACAGGAAATACCAGCCTATCTGAATAATAATTTATTGCGTCCAAAATAGATCAAAAATTACATTTTTTGCATGCCATTCTCTTTTAATATGTGACGAAATATTTTATAAGACTTCATAATGTTCAGAAAGCTTCACAAGAATTGTTATATGTTATCTACTCACATCACTGTTAACACCTGTAAAAAGCCTTAAGAACCAGCTTTTGCATTGTAGATTGCTACGAGTTGCCATGTATATACCATTAGCACGGCGGTAGGCCAGAGCAGCTGTAAGCTCAGTGTTACCGTGCTATACCGAGTGTTCACGTCTGATCTCAGAGTCTTACTGTCTTTAGAAAGGTGCTTTGACGTGCGTTCAGTGGTGAACAAGAATAAAAGAGCAACGGGCTGCTTGTAGTACTCCTCCGGTCGGTGTGGGTAAAGGACGGAAAACTTTCGTAAGCAAACGGAAATTATCATATCGAATGCACTCAAGTTTTTTACTGATCTGGCCGAGAATGAGGAAGCGAGGGAAAGCTTAAATTTTGCGCAAATTCATAAACTTACTGCTAAAGTGTGTGGTGTCTGCAAGTCAACTGTAGGCCATATTAGCAAATCTGTATCACTGGCAGAATCACCAGACATGAATGAGTGTTTCGATTCTCCAAGAAAGGGATACGAATGTGAACAGAAATTAATCGACTTTGACGATTTTAACAACGAGCTCGTGCATAGAACTGTACTTGGATATTACGACAGAGGAACGTATCCAATGGCTAAAAAAATACAGGCTGACCTCCGTGAAAAAATTAATTACTCGGACTCAGAGACCTCCGTTCTTCGTCTTCTCTACTCCCTTGGTTTCTGATTCAAGAAGTGTAATGATAGATGGAAATTCTTAATGGAACACAGAGACACTGCAGCAGTAAGAGCGAAGGTTTTGCGTACAATGCACTTCTTGTGTGCTGAAGACGCCAGGCCTGTAGTGTACTTGGATGAAACTTGAGTTTCACAGAACCACACCAATAAGTATATATGGCACGACTCCAAAGGAAACGGCGGTTTGAAAGAGCCTACTGGTAGAGTTGGCCGATTAATCATCGCCCACGCTGGTTCATTAGCCACAGGCTCCATACTAAAGGCCAAACTTGTTTTCCGTGGTGGGAAAAGTTCTTGCTAATCCGATTACCTTTCAGAAATGAATGGAGAAATTTTTAAGAATTGGTTTATTCGACTATTGTCTGCGCTGGAAGAAGGGTCAATTATCGTGATGGATAACGCCAGGTACTACTCCATTTAGATAGAAAAGCTGCGACGTTCAAATTGGCGCAAGGCAGATGTTATGGAGTGGTTAAAGAGAGAGAATGTTCCATTTTCAGTCGATGAAAAGAAGGCTGAACTTCTGTCTAAGGTAGAAATCGTAGGTGCCAAAAAGACTTACGAATTAGATCAACTGGCAAACGAAATGGGACACCAAGTGGTACGTCTACCACCGTATCACCGCCAGTGTAATCCCATTGAATTGATATGGGCCCAAGTAAAGCGAGAAGTAGCGAAAAGAAATACTACTTTCAAACTCGCTGATGTCGAGAAGCTAACATAAGAAGCTCTAGACAGTGTTACTCAGCAGGATTGGGAGAGGTGCGCAAAACACGCAGAAGCATTGCAAAAACCTGATTTCTTGAACCAGGGTTTAAGAGACACAATAGTGGAATCTGTGATGATACACCTGGCTGAAACAAGCGACAATGAATCTGAAAACAAGGAGCCAGAAAATCCTTCAGTTTAGGTAAGTGCCGTCTATGTAAAAATCTGACTTGATTTAAATGTTTGTTTATTCATTTCAATTATAGAGGACGTACTGCCAATGTTTTTCCCTTACACTAGACGTCTGATAAATTTATCACAAGTGGTGGCGATTAGCTTACTCGACAGTAACTGTCAATTAAAATAAGACTGGCAGTTCCGCATTAATTAACAACAATTTTTCCTAAAAAACGTATCGAATGTCTTTACATTCGGATATAATCTTACTGCATTCGGTTTACTTGTACATTCGAAATTTAACTCCTTTTTTAAAAGAAGGATTTGTTGGTCTTTCGTAGTAAGGGTAATCCAGTTCATAAAACGACAAAACGTTGTGGTGCTTCTATATCGACTGTATATATAAACAGTGCAGTAACATCGGAAAAGTCTCAGCACCTATCCTGATTCTCCGAGAAGAACATAGAACTCTCTGCTATTTGACGACTTTTACAAAAAGCTAGAACATAGAACTGTATTACGTTAGTATGGCAGAGGATAGTATCCGATGGCTAGAGAAATACAGGGAAATGTCCGCGATAAAATTGATTATTCTGTCCAGTCACTTCAATGCATTGTCTTCTGTGCCCACTTGGTTTTTAATTCATAAACTGTAATGATGGACGAAATTTGTAACACAAGACAGGGACATTGCAATAGTAAGAACGAGGGTTTTGTGTACCAAGCACGTGTTACGTGCTGAGGATAATAGGCTTACAGAAAATTTAGATAAAACTTGGGTTTCATAAAACCTTTCGAACAAGTATTTTGCTTGACTTCAGTGAAAATATTGGCTTCAGAATAACTACAAATACATTTGCGTAGCGTATATTGGCGTTTTGAGTGATGGATACAATGACGAAGGATATGTATTAGCAGCCAGTAAAATATTGTCGGGGGACAGGGAATATTCTTGATCATATTAAAGCGAGTCGTCCGAACAAAACTCTTGGCGACGGCCTACGACGACTAGCGCGCTGCTGAACACGGAATATCGTGGAAGTAATTTGCCTCTGCACGTGATACAGTACAATAGTGATGTCTGAAATGTTACCAAAATAATTTTGTAGTTTTCTTAACAACTTTCCCGCCGGAAGTTTCTTCGCAGTCCTACAGAACGAAAATTCATCAGCGACTACATTTTTTGCTACGCAGTCGGCACAGTTTCACACATCTTATAATGTCCGTCCTCGATAGCTGAGTGGTCAGCGCGTCAGAATGTCAGTCCTAAGGGCCTGGGTTCGCCTCCCAGCTGGCTCAGAGATTTTCTCCGCTCAGGGACTGGGTGTTGTGTTGTCCTAATCATCATCATTTCATCCCCATCGACTCGCAGCTTTGCACTTGCACCCACGCCGACCTTTTCAGACTTTTGGTGATAGCAGCTCTTCTTTCAGAGCTGTAGTGAGAGGTTCCATGCCTTCTTTTGCATGTCGCCTCTCATTTTCATCAATTTTATTGATGTTTTATATCATTTCACGCTGGGAACGGGCCAAATAAGGTTATTCCGGTGAGAGTATTTGTACCGAGAGCTCAAATTATTTTTCACTTGACTGCTATGCATATTGGGAACTGTATGTGGTCTTGCTTTTAGTTTTCTCTGTTACTTCACTGTGTGGCTTGCTGCGAGGCGAGCGCCAGAGGACGCAACACACTGCGTTTTCGTGGGGGGTCTGCACCTCCACAAATACAGAGAGGGTCGTACGCTATGGGGCGCCGTGCGCGGTGGCCGAGCGGTTCTAGGCGCTTCAGTCCGGAACCGCGTAACTACTACGGTCGCAGGTTCGAATCCTGCCTCGGGCATGCATGTGTGTGATGTCCTTAGGTTAGTTAGGTTTAAGTAGTTCTAAGTTCTAGGGGACTGATGACCTCCGAATTTAAGTTTCATAGTGCTCAGAGCCTTCGTACGCTACGGGCTTGAGCGCCTGGCGGGGCGACTGACCTCGGTCGAGTTTCGCATATTGTATGAAGGGCGAAACGACCTACGAGCCGTCTGAGTGTCGCCACAGTTTATGTGTTTACCGTTCCAGTGCGTATGTAACGAAGACTGCTGGCGCTGACTGACTGTGTTGTCTGCATGATAGTGAGAATTCTTGTGGACGGTGCCCTGCCGGGTGCGACTGTCTGGCACCGGATGGCCGGTGGTCTTGGCATGCTGTTTTCGTAGCCAGTCAAACGGCAAGTTCAGCTAAATAGCGGAGGCACGATTAGTCACCTTAAACTGAGGCCAGTTCACGTCATAAAGCCCTGCACGAAATTGGAGGGAACGGTCGCTACTGGAGCGATTGATGTTCTGAGATAGTGTGGAATCATCACTGAATGCTGATTCGTGGCTTTTCGAGGGTAGTGGGGAGTTGAATAGCGTTGGCTTCGCTCTTGCATTGCGCGGGCGCGTGGCATGCACAATCTGATCTTCGTCGGAAGCGGACAGTCTTACGACTTACTCACACTTTACGGAATCGTTGTAGAGCATGCCTTCGGTCGTACTCCAGTTTCATTCTGCGACTTAACAACCAGATTATTACTCTGCTTTTTCGCACCTGTACCGACAGGGGGAGTTTAGACGATTTTGCTGAGTCTCTTCCTGGAGATACATCCTCGTGCATCCAGGAGTTTCTCTGCTTCGGCCACGTGAGCAGAACTCAAAAATCTCGGAGAGCATTCGAGGCCACGGGTTGAAACAGAGCTGCTGCACAGCAGCAAACAGCGCCTACATCATCAGAACGCTGCCTACCGACGACGTGCTGCAGGTTTCGGGACTGGTAAAATATTTTGCGGCTCCGGAATTGTAGGACCTATCATTTTTATACTGAAGTCCGCAGCAGTACGCGCGCTCGCTTTGCTACAAGTCCACCTTTTTTTGTTTCTCCACGTGTTCCCATTTGAGATCTCACTACTAATCGCGATACTGCATTATAGTTGGGAGAGTAATATTTGGTTCATTAGGACGTCCAGTCATTATTGTCAATCTGTTGTATCACAGGAAGTAGGAGCCCCCTGCTCTCGAGCCAACTCTTAATCTCTTAGTAGTTCAGTACATCCTATCCTTTAGCATACTGTTTCAATCGACACTCAAGTACCTTTGTGTTCTGATTTATAGTAAATCTCATTCTAATATTTAACACCGAATATCATTTCGTAGATATAAAAAAATAGCTCTGAGCACTATGGGACTTAACATCTGAGGTCATCAGTCCCCTAGACTTACAACTACTTAAACCTAACTAACCTAAGGACATCACACACATCCATGCCCGAGGCAGGATTCGAACCTGCGACCGTAGCAGCAGCGCGGTTCCAGACTGAAGCGCCTAGAACCGCTCGGCCACAATGATCGGCTCGTAGATATATGCAAAATCCCATTTCCTGTCGTTTATTATGATAAAATTCCCTTTTTTTCTCTGCAGATTACGATTTTTATTAAATTATTGTGAGTGTGCACTCCTTATTTAACAACTAGCAGGGTTCACCATCAATTCCTTTCGTTACCGTTGTGCACGTAATTAATTAGGTGGTACGTAATGAGGGGGTCGAGTGCATCTCTAGTTCTCAATCAAAATTCGCCAGAATTAAAGAGGTACAAACTCTTCTCCACTCTGGCACCTCGCAGTAGTAGATAATAATCCACACAGTATTCCAACAGAAAGGTAAGAATTTGTTGGCAACATTCAAAAGAGGCTTCCGGACATCTTCATTGCTTGCTAAAGGAGAAGATAGCTAAGAGCTTTGGTGTAGAAAACCATTAACAGGAAAAGGCAGGCTTTCCCTTCGGAAACTGATTCTCTTTAGGTATTTTGTGGGAGACTGTTAGGAGGAATACAGTTTAGAGGTAATGGGACGTGCAGTTTATTTTCAGAATTAATCCACCGGCCAACCACCCACCCATAATCTCTGTGTGAAAGAGAATTGATGTAACTGCAACATAGCAAATGAAACATACTCACATAAGCACTCACTTACAAAACTTGTTATGAACATAATTAAGGCAGTATCAGGTTTTTATAACCCTGATTTACTGAAGAAGTGCCTTTGTGAAAAAAAAAACTTAACGCAAATGAAAGCCTAAGTAATTTAATTTGGATTAGAAGCTCAAAGTGTATATTTTGTGAACTTAGTGTGCTAAATGTTGGTGTATAAATATGGCTCTGAGCACTATAGGACTTAACTTCTGAGATCATCAGTCCCCTAGAACTTAGAATTACTTAAACCGAACTAACCTAAGGACAACACACACATCCATGCCCGAGGCAGGATTCGAACCTGCGACTGTAGCGGTCGCGCGGTTCCAGACCGTAGCGCCTAGATCCGCTCGGCCACTCCGGCCGGCAGTTGGTGTATATGATAGTTTTATATTTCACTACGGAAAATACTGATAGAGTGGAGTGCTGAAGAGATATGGTGTAAATTCGTGGGTGTTTATTGCAAAAATTCTTTATACCATCGATCAGAGCTAGATTGATAAATCTGAAACAGCACTGCCTGATCTACAAATAGAGGCCACACAGATTCGAAGGGGGAGGAAAAACCTGGAGGATGAAGAGTATCAGTACAGAGGACTTTAAAACACTGATAAGCCTATTATATATTAAAATATTTGAACTAAATCTTTAAACTGCATCCTGTCGGTTTTACATTTCTTGCATTGTTATAGCCTTATCACTAAAACAAAAGATATATCCTACTGTTAAATTCTGATTTATGGGATTGAATCTTAGAAAAGTACTAAATTTGAATTGGGAAGAATTTAAAGCTTTGTAAGTAATAAAATTTGAAACATAAATTAACGATTGTAGTTTAGTGATCTCATAACCCACTTAAGACGCTACAGTAAAAATTTACGAGTGGATTGCATGTTTAGAATTTCTGTTATGGCTTTTTTATGAAAAGGTAATAAAAATTTAAACATCAATATTTATGGCAAAAAACTCATCCTAAACCTTTTACTGTATTTTTGCATTTCAATGCAACTCTTGTACTTTGCACACGCAAAAGTACAGATCTCTATGTAGTAACTATGGATGTTCTTAAGAAACATTTCCATTTCCTGCAACACCCCCTTAAACGTCTTCAACAAAAATCCTTAACAGTTAACATCAAAAAAATATTCCTACCAGTGACGATTCTGTAAAATTGGCACAGCACAAAAAGATAGTAATAACAAACTTATTCGAAACAAAAACAGTATCCTTAAATTATAATATTATTCGTCCCCATGACATACAAGTGGGGCACCAACCAAAAACAGATATCACAATCTCGTCTCGAGTAACTTTATAAGCGAGCACCCAGAACAAAACTGTATGCTGAAAGTGAATGACTCCCACAACAAAAGATATACTCTACTACCACCAACCTCCACGCTTTACCCAACTAGTACTATGCACAATGCGACTACATAGAGCTATCTAATATACTAACTAAGGAAAGTAACACAGCAGAGAAAAACCTGCTATATACAGTGATTGACTCATGCCTTGTGTATGAACACCACCCATTACACTACAGTAAATACACTCTCTCATGCACCACCTCATGCACTATAGTTTTTAATGGTCACACCATGTGTGTTGCTGCGTAAAAGGCACCGGGCGACTTCCTTACTTTCCATATCCACTTCCCACTACCTTCACTTTGATAAAACCAGTCAGGCACACAACAAATTGTGTGTGTGATACAACCCCCAACACTCGGTGCTCTGTACACTACTGTAATAATAAACTCTTCACAGTCCTTCGTCCCTGGCTGTGGGCTGCCGTCTTCTTCTGGACACTAGGAAAAGACACTGGTCGCTCTCTGAGTAGATGATGTACACATACAGCCGGACCACACCATGCACAACCGTTATGACCCTCCTCACGCTGCTCAGCTCCACGGCACACCATGTTCCTATCTATTCCTCTTTCCTCCTGGCTTCTTGGCCATATGCTCAGATCTGGTCCACTGCAGCCCACTACATGGGCCAGCCATGTGACTCGAAAACAAATGTGGCCAGTACCCCATACAGGTGCCTGACACAGTGGCAGCCAGTGGTGGTTAAAAAAAATGGCTCTGAGCACTATGGGACTCAACTGCTGTGGTCATCAGTCCCCTAGAACTTAGAACTACTTAAACCGAACTAACCTAAGGACATCACACACATCCATGCCCGAGGCAGGATTCGAACCTGCAACCGTAGAGCCAGTGGTGGCTCATGCTGCTGTTGTAGCTGCTGTCTCATACTGCTGACTGGCACATCCAAGACCAACCTGCCAAAAGATACAATCTCAGCTCTTCAGTCCTGAGACTGGTTTGATGCAGCTCTCCATGCTACTCTATCCTGTGCAAGCTTCTTCATCTCCCAGTACCTACTGCAGCCTACATCCTTTTGAATCTGCTTAGTGCATTCATCTCTTGGTCTCCCTATACGATTTTTACCCTCCACGCTGCTCTCTAATGCTAAATTTGTGATCCCTTGATGCCTCAAAACATGTCCTACCAACCGATCCCTTCTTCTAGTCAAGTTGTGCCACAAACTTCTCTTCTCCCCAATCGTATTCAATACCTGCTCATTAATTACGTGATCTACCCACCTTATCTTCAGCATTCTTCTGTAGCACCACATTTCGAAAGCTCCTATTCTCTTCTTGTCCAAACTAGTCATTGTCCATGTTTCACTTCCATACATGGCTACACTCCATACAAATACGAGGGCTGTCCAGAAAGTAAGTTCCACTGGGAAAATCCGGTAAAGCTTCGCACAGATGTGTTGGTCAGTGTCTCTAGTATGCCCGTCAATTGTGTCGCGACGCTCTTTTCGGTTTTGAGTGAACAGTGAGCACGTAAAGATGCGTAGGGAATAGCGTCTCCCGCCAAGCATGAGGGACCGGTTAGAGATTTCGCCTGTGTCATGCAGCCCACATAACACAACTGTCGAGCAGTTCCTTCTTCAAGCCAATTCTCGGCCGCACACTGCAGGGGCAATGAAGACGCTCCTGCAGCGTTTCCGATGAAAAGTGTTTGATTACCCACAATACAGTCCGTAATTGGCTCCCCCTGAGTCTCATTTCTGCTCACAAAAACCGCTGGCCATGAAGACAAAATTTTTCGACAGACAACGAGCTGCAGACCTGGCCGAAAGCACAGGCGGCTGCTTTCTATGACGAGGACATTGTAAAGTTGATACAACACTACGACAAAACTCGAAGTTGGAGCGGCGGCTATGTAGAGAAGTAGGTGGAAGGTGTACCTAACTGTTGCAAATAAAATGTTTCTGGTTTTCACTGTGGTTTCCGTTTCACGAACGATAGTAACTTACTTTCTGGACAGCCCTCGTACTTTCAGACACGACTTCCTGACACCCAAATCCATACTCGATGTTAACAAACTTCTCTTCCTCAGAAACTATTTCCTTGCCATTGCCAGTCTACATTTTATATCCTCTCTACTTCGACCATCATCAGTTACTTTACTCCCTAAATAGCAAAACTCCTTTACTACTTTAAATGTCTCATTTCCTATTCTAATTCCATCAGCATCACCCGATTTAATTTGACTACATTCCATTATCCTCGTTTTGCTTTTGTTGATGTTCATCTTATATCCTCCTTTCAAGACACTGTCCATTCCGTTCAACTGCTCTTCCAAGTCCTTTGCTGTCTCTGACAGAATTACAATGTCATCGGCGAACCTCAAAGTTTTTACTTCTTCTCCATGAATTTTAATACCTACTCTGAATTTTTCTTTTGTTTCCTTTACTGCTTGCTCAATATACAGATTGAACAACATCGGGGAGAGGCTACAACCCTGTCTCACTCCTTTCCCAACCACTGCTTCCCTTTCATGCCCCTCGACTCTTATAACTGCCATCTGGTTTCTGCACAAATTGTAAATAGCCTTTCGCTCCCTGTATTTTACCCCTGCCACCTTCAGAATTTCAAAGAGAGTATTCCAGTTAACATTGTCAAAAGCTTTCTCTAAGTCTTCAAATGCTAGAAACGTAGGTTTGCCTTTTCTTAATCTATCTTCTAAGATAAGTCGTAAGGTTAGTATTGCCTCACGTGTTCCAACATTTCTACGGAATCCAAACTGATCTTCCCCGAGGTCCGCTTCTACCAGTTTTTCCATTCGTCTGTAAAGCATTCGCGTTAGTATTTTGCAGCTGTGACTTATTAAACTGATAGTTCGCTAATTTTCACATCTGTCAACACCTGATTTCTTTGGGATTGTAATTATTATATTCTTCTTGAAGTCTGAGGGTATTTCGCCTGTCTCATACATCTTGCTCACCAAATGGTAGAGTTTTGTCATGACTGGCTCTCCCAAGGCCATCAGTAGTTCTAATGGAATGTTGTCTACTCCCGTGGCCTTGTTTCGACTCAGGTCTTTCAGTACTCTGTCAAACTCTTCACGCAGTATCTTATCTCCCATTTCGTCTTCATCTACATCCTCTTCCATTTCCATAATATTTTCCTCAAGTACATCGCCTTTGTATAAACCCTCTATATACTCCTTCCACCTTTCTGCCTTCCCTTCTTTGCTTGGAACTGGGTTGCCATCTGAGCTCTTGATATTCATACAAGTGGTTCTCTTCTCTCCAAAGGGCTCTTTAATTTTCCTGTAGGCAGTATCTATCTTACCCCTAGTGAGACAAGCCTCTACATCCTTACATTTGTCCTCTAGCCATCCCTGCTTAGCCATTTTGCACTTCCTGTCGATCTCATTTTTGAGACGTTTGTATTCCTTTTCGCCTGCTTCATTTACTGCATTTTTATATTTTCTCCTTTCATCAATTAAATTCAATATTTCTTCTGTTACCCAAGGATTTCTATTAGCCCTCGTCTTTTTACCTACTTGATCGTCTGCTGCCTTCACTACTTCATCCCTCAGAGCTACCCGTTCTTATTCTACTGTATTTCTTTCCCCCATTCCTGTCAATTGTTCCCTTATGCTCTCCCTGAAACTCTATACAACCTCTGGTTCTTTCAGTTTATCCAGGTCCCTTCTCCTTAAATTCCCACCTTTTTGCAGTTTCTTCAGTTTCAATCTGCAGTTCATAACCAATAGATTGTGGTCAGAATCCACATCTGCCCCTGGAAATGTCTTACAATTTAAAACCTGGTTCCTAAATCCCTGTCTTACCATTATATAATCTATCTGATACCTTTTAGTATCTCCAGGATTCTTCCAAGTATACAACCTTCTTTTATGAATCTTGAACCAAGTGTTAGCTACGATTAAGTTATGCTCTGTGCAAAGTTCTACAAGGCGGCTTCCTCTTTCATTTCTTCGCCCCAATCCATATTCACCTACTATGTTTCCTTCCCTCCCTTTTCCTACCGACGAATTCCAGTCACCCAAGACTATTAAATTTTCATCTCCCTTCACTACCTGAACAATTTCTTTTATTTCATCATACATTTCTTCAATTTCTTCGTCATCTGCAGAGCTAGTTGGCATATAAACGTGTACTACTGTAGTAGGCATGGGATTTGTGTCTATCTTGGCCACAATAATGCGTTCACTATGCTGTTTGTAGTAGCTTACCCGCATTCCTATTTTCCTATTCATTATTAAACCTACTCCTGCATTACCCCTATATGATTTTGTATTTATAACCCTGTAATCACCTGACCAAAAGTCTTGTTCCTCCTGCCACCGAACTTCACTAACTCCCACTATATCTAACTTTAACCTATCCATTTCCCTTTTTAAATTTTCTAACCTACCTGCCCGATTAAGGGATCTGACATTCCACGCTCTGATCTGTAGAACGCCAGTTTTCTTTCTCCTGATAACGACGTCCTCTTGAGTAGTCCCCGCCCGGAGATCCGAATGGGGGACTATTTTACCTCCGGAATAGTTTACCCAAGAAGACGCCATCATCATTTAATCATACAGTAAAGCTGCATGCCCTCAGGAAAAATTACGGCTGTAGTTTCCCCTTGCTTTCAGCCGTTCGCAGTACCAGCACAGCAAGGCCGTTTTGGTTAATGTTACAAGGCCAGATCAGTCAATCATCCAACCTGTTGCCCCCGCAACTACTGAAAAGGCTGCTGCCCCTCTTCAGGAACCACATGTTTGTCTGGCCTCTCAACAGATACCCCTCCGTTATGGTTGCACCTACGGTACGGCCATCTGTATCGCTGAGGCACGTGAACCCCCCCCCCCCCCCCACCAACGGCAAGGTCCATGTTTCATGGGGGGTACTGTTACATATGGCACTTTAAAATGTACACACATAGTGTAGTTGTTTTTTTTTTCTCTGTATCGAGCAGTCTTCCCACATAAAGCGTTATTCTGCTGCTGCAATCAAGATAAAATTTGTACAAAACATAGATGAAACTCTGTAGATAGGAACAAAATATTTTTGAAAAAAATCCGTTTTTCGAACCCCACATTAGCTAATCAAAAGTATACAGATAGCCCTATTTAATGCGAAATTGACCACAAAATGTCACGAGAGGCGAACCAGCCAGTATGAAAGCAGGCAGGAAGTATTGTGTTGTCAACATATAATCAGTAACAGCAGAGTGTACTGGTCAGAGGAGCTCAGTGACTCCAAACGTGTAGTAGTCGTTTGATATCGTCAGGGATATTTCAACCCTTTTAAAGATGTGCAAATCGACTGTTGGTGATATGACTGGGAAATGGAAACTCAAAGAAACAACTACAGCAAAACCAAGACCAGACAGGCGTCATATCGATGGACAGGCACATTCGAGCATTATAGAGGGTGGTTGTAGAAAATAAAATGAAATCAGCAGAAGAAATCACACATGAAACTTCCTGGCAGATTAAAACTGTGTACCCGACCGAGACTCGAACTTGGAACCTTTGCCTTTCGCGAAAGGCAAAGGTCCCGAGTTCGAGTCTCGGTCGGGCACACAGTTTATAATCTGCCAGGAAGTTTCATATCAGCGCACACTCCACTGCAGAGTGAAAATCTCATTCTGGAAACACCCCCAGGCTGTGGCTATGCCATGTCTCCGCAATATCCTTTCTTTCAGGAGTGCTAGTTCTGCATGGTTCGCAGGAGAGCTTCTGTAAAGTTTGGAAGGTAGGAGACGAGGTACTGGCAGAAGTAAAGCTGTGAGTACCGGGCGTGAGTCGTGCTTCGGTAGCTCAGTTCGTAGAGCACTTGCCCGCGAAAGGCAAAGGTCCCGAGTTCGAGTCTCGGTCGGTCACACAGTTTTAATCTGCCAGGAAGTTTCATATCAGCGCACACTCCGCTGCAGAGTGAAAATCTTATTCTGGAATCACTCATGAGTTTTAAAACGCTATGCATGTCGTATCTGGGAAGTGTGGAAAAACAAGACTGGTGGTGTGAGTGGAAAAAAAACAAGTTTAATCTCTCAATTTAAGTTCACATAAGATCTGAATACAAACACTGTCAGATGGAATTGTAAACTGAATCTCTGTCGCAATCATACAATACTCTCACTTCAAGTCTGTACATGTTTGCGTAGTTACAAGTAGTGAGTCCCAACACTTCGCGAGACTGCAGCCTGACTTCGCACTGGCGTCTATGGCGGGGCGTGGGCTTTTAACTAGTCCCGGCGTGCAGAGGTATACAGGCTGCCTGTGAGCCTGTGGTGGCGTGGCATGGCGTGATTGATCCGTAGACGATAAGTTGCTATTTTCCGGCTGGCGTTGCTGGTGTTATCGCAGAAACGGCTTAGAGGGAGTCGCGCATACGCTGTTAAGCGGCGGTGGCGCCGCCTCCTATCGGCCATGAGCTGAACGCAGTCTGATTCCCGGCTGCGAAACGCTGTGTGCCACGGTGCGGTCATCGACAATACTGTACTCCTCATCACACCCCCAAAACGCCACGCTGTGTGGTGTAGTGTGCATGGCCACGACGGGGATGGGGAGAATGCCTGGGCATGAGGCAGGGTCTGGAGGCGTACCAGGTATGGATTCAGTAGGACCGTTTCCTCTGTGTGGGTCTCCAGGGAACTCTGAAGAAGACCTGCAAGCGGCATGCGCCAAATGCCTACTCAGCTGAGGGGGCTCCCGCTGTGGCAGAGGGGAGTCCAGGTCCGTAGGCGCCTGGAGATGATGATGAGGATGAAGACTGTAGGGAAGCACACATGGGATGTGACGGCGGGGCTGGTGACTAAACTGGGAGCAGTACCACCGGCGATCTCGGAAGGGGCACCACCAAGGGCTGCAGCGGTGGGGTGGAAGTAGCAGAACCTGCAATGGAGGTGGTGCAGCCCCAGAAGGCGTTGACAGCAAAGGGCAAGATGCTGAAGATCTGCACGGAACGCTAAGCTGGTGGAATGGCATCCTTTGCGGTGAACCACCACGAGAGGTGATGCCTGTCCATGCCTGCTCTAACCAAGGAGTCAGCAAAACAGTTGGGGTAGCGCAAGGGCGCAGCTTGTTTTGATGCTTGTGCTGATGGCGTCCCATTCTGTCCTGAATAACAAAGTGGACGACAATGAGAGGTGCACATGAATGACCCCTATGAGGAAACCAAAAGTACCCCTTGTCATTGGTCTAGAATTTAGAGGTGGTGTTGGGGGAGGGGAGAGGGACATGGGAGCGTGGAGGATGGATGAAATGCAGAGTGGTCCGGTGAGGTCTGCCATGGAGATTTACAGCAGGAGACTGATCACCCTGAGGTGTCATGTGGTAGGAGGGCAGGAACAGGAGCAGAGCATTTTCCTTGGAATGGGATGGTCGTACCTTTATCATTTCGGCCTTGAAAGTTCACACAAACTTTTTCACTAGCCCATTGTACTGTGGCGAGGAACGTGCTAATCGGGTATGAGTGATACCATAGTCTTGCAAAAGGATGCAAATTCAGTGACTGTTATCCAATGCAAGGGTGACAGGCAATCCTTGTTGGCAGAAAATAGTCGCCAAGGCCCAGATCTTGCTGGCCGACGTCATGGAAATCAGAGAGACCACATAAGGAAATTTGGAAAAGGCATCCACTCTGATAACCCACTGTGAACTCCAAAATGGTTCAGCGAAATCGATGTGAATCCAATCCATTGTCAGGGGTCATCCAGTCGGGACCAGTAGAAAAATTGACGCGGAGGAACAGGCAAGTGCTCAGCACATCCTTGCAACTTGTGATCATGCATTCAATGTCCTTCCCCAATCACACGCAGTGCTGCGTGGCCAAATGATCTGTATGGACGATGCCCCATTGACCCTTGTGAAAAAAGTCCAACAGACGCTGCTGTAGAGATGCTGAGAGTAGCACTCATGTCTGTACAGTTGTTGTGTGTAAAAGGATAACCCCCTTTCGGAACGCATCACACTGGGAAAACCTATGCCAGAGTGACTGAGTAGAAAGCGATGCCATAGTCTCCAGCCAGCTGGACAGGACAAACTGGCAGAGGAGCAGAAGGGTACCATCTTGCTCCATGGATGAGGCAAGTTGATGGTGGTCAGTTGCGAACGAAGTCACCACTGTTTCCTCCATCCGGACAATGGGAAAAGATGCTTCCTCAGAAGAATCAAATTCTGTATCTGAATATAGAAAGGGAGATGGGACAAAGGATCTGAATTGGCGTGGCAGGAAGTGGGGCGATAGAGAATCTCATAATCACAGTTCGTCAGGATAAGTTCCCAATATTGAAGTGTTTGCGCCATCTGGATGTGTACAGGCTTGGCTGGGTGATACAAACTAGTGAGAGGCTTATGATCTGTCAGCAGATAGAATTTCCGTCCTTGAAATTTTGATGACATTTTGAAACGCCCTATACGATTGCCAAGGTCTCCTTTTCCAGTTGACTAGCTGCTGAGCTTCGTTAAACAGTTTCGACACGAACGCAATTGGACGGTCCGTGACGCTGACTCTGTAGGACAGCACTGCCCCTATGCTGTAAGAGGAGGCATCCACTGTAAGGACCACGGGTTTAGCAGAACCGAGGTGAACAAGAACCCTGTCGCTAAGCACAACTGTTTCTGAAGTGTAGTAAGAATTCTCCTGCTCAGACGATAGGCATATTCTTTCTCCAGAGGGCACACAAGGGTACTGCGATCCGAGCAGCATTAAGCGTGGAGAGAAGACGAGAGATTTTTCCAAGAACAGCCTGAACTCCGAGATTTTTGGGGAAGGGTGCTCCTCAATAGCTTCCACGTGTTTGGCAGGTGGGCGAACATCCTGTGCGACGATGATGTGACCGAGATATTCGATCTGAAAGAGGAAAACCTCATTTCTCCCAGTTGTACTGGAAACCAGCATCAGTAAGAGCCTGGAAGAGGAACTACAGGTTCCGAAGATGCGCCTCTGGAGTCCTTCTGGGAACGACAGTGTCGTCCAGATAATTGGCGCAATAGGTCAGTTGTTCCAGAAATCATTGGAACATTGCCAGGGAGAAGCGCTGCCAGAGGAGAGATGCTGATATTGGAACATCCCAATGCGAGTGTTGACAGCAACAGAGGACGGGAGTTGCAAGAAAGCATCCCAGAGATCGATCTTGGAAAACAACACGCCTCCTTGTAATTTGTCCATTAACTGCTTGGGGCGAGGGAGAGGGCAGGAATCCGTGACAGATGGTGCATTAATGTTGGAATTAAAATCAGCACACAGGAGGAGCCGGCCGTTGAGTTTCCTGACAATGGCGAGGGGAGATGCCCATTGACTAGCAGAGGGCTATGTGAGGACAACCCAGGTCCTCCACACAACACATATCCGCTGCAACGGTGCCCCAAATAGCGTGAGGAACTTCCCGAGGTTTGATGAGCCTTGGCTGGGTTGCATCATTCGAGGTGACGTGGGCGAAAAAAACTTCATCGCTAGCCAGGGAGCCCTCTAAAAGCTGGCGGAATTTGTGACAGAGGTTCATGACACTGTCGTAAGTCTTAACCATCGCCACATTCTCTAAAAGCTAAAGACTAAAAACGTCAAAAAGCATCAAGGCCAAAAATGTTAGGTCCGTCATAGGAGTGCAGCGCTGTGACTGCAACTATCTTAGATCGGTACTGCATCGGCAAAGGACAGGTGCCCAGGACGGCAATGCGATCCCCATTGTATGCAGTGAGGGCCTGTGTCGGAGTGTGAAGCCATAGGGAACCAAGCTTCTCGTCCATGCCTCTATTAATCAAAGCTACAGAAGCCCCACTTTCTGTTGGAATTGTACAACCTAGTTCTAGATGCACAATTGAATGACAGCTTATTTGGTTCCTGTGTAAGCAACTAGGGATGCTGGAGATGACTGACAACCCTGGTGCAATTGGAACATCAACAAGTTTGAACCAGAGGAGACTCATCAGAAACTTCCTGGTGCAGGACCACAACACCGTCGCCGGCGACCTGACTGACATCCATTGCCTCCGAGACATAAGTGGGCCGAAGTACAGACTGGCCGCACAATTTCTTGGAGCAAAGTTCTTGAATGTGGCCAAACTTCTTGCAAAACAAAAATTAGGCTCAGCGGAAACGGCAGGCATCCCTGTCATGAGAAATGTAGCATTGAAGGCAAGATTGCAACTTCTAGTGGGACGGAGCTGCTGCGGACGTGACGTGGGTAATTTAAAGTGCCTAGTAGAAACAGAAGGTCTGTGTGAAAGGGAGGGACGAGTGTCAAGGGGGGCAACCACGGGGGCCGACATCTCCTACTCAGCGATGTTGAATAACTCTTGCGCCTCGATTACATGGTCCACAGCTCGTGGTCTAGTGGGTAGCATTGCTGCCTGTGGATCACGGGGTCCCGGGGTCGATTCCCGGCCGGGTTGGGGATTTTCTCTGCCCAGGGACTGGGTGTTTGTGTTGTCCTCATTCTTTCATCGTCGTAACCATCATCATCCTCGATTATTTGAATGACATCCTCAAGGGAAGGGTCTGAGAGCTTGAGAACCTCCGTACGAAGTCAGGAATCAGTAACATATTGAACAATAGAGTCTCACAACATAGAATCACACTTACCACAAGGACAGACAGATTTGCACGTGCGTATCATACACTTATGCCATTATTAGCATGACTGGAAAAATGGGCGTTCTGTGCAAAAACACTCATAACGAGCAGATGCGACTAGCACGTGAGAGTCGAAATAGACACAACAAAAAAGTCTTGTATTACCTCGGTTCCGAGAGTTCCGGAACCTGTTCAGAAAATTGGAATAGAGATCAACATTAACATCATTTCTGATCTTTTTATTGCTCATGAAAATCACACATTGCATGTTGTACCACCATACAGTGAGACCTTCAGAGGTGTTGGTCCAGATCTATGTACACACCGGCACTTCCAATCTTGCATTGATGCATGCCTGTATTCTCGTGGCATACTATCCTCAAGTTCATCAAGGCACCGTTGTTCCACATTGTCCCACTCCTCAACGGCGATGCGGCGTAGATACCTCAGAGTGGTTGGTGGGTCACGTCGTCCATAAACAGCCCTTTTTAGTCTATCCCAGGCATCTTCGATAGGGTTCACCCTAGTGGAGCAATGTCCTGAAGGAAGTTGTTCACAAAATGAGTACGATGGCAGCGCGAATTGTCATCCATGAAGATGAATGCCTCGCCAACATACTGCCCTATCGGTCGGAGGGTGGCATTCACTTATCGTCCAGCCTTTATGGTGCCTTCCATGACAATCAGCAGTGTACGTCGGTCCCACATAATTCCACCCCCGCCCCCCAAAAAAGCAGGGAACCTTCACCTTGTTGCACTCGCTGGACAGTGTGTCTAAGGCGTTCAGCCTGACCGGGTTGCCTCCAAACTCGTCTCTGACGATTGTCTGGTTGGAGGCATATGCGACACTCATCGGTGAAGAGGACCTGATGCCAATTCTTAGTGGTCCCTTCGGCATGTTGTTGGGCCCATCCGTACCGCACTGCATGGTGTCGTGGTTGCAAAGATGGACCTTGCCATGGACGTCGGAAGTGAAGTTGTGCATCATGCAGCCTATTGCGCACAGTTTGAGTCGTAACGAGACGTCCCGTGCATGAAAAGCATTGTTCAACGTGGTGGCATTGCTGTCATGACTCCTCCGAGCCATAATCTGTAGGTAACGGTCATCCACTGCAGTAGTAGGTAGCCCTTGGGTGGCCTGAGTGAGGCATGTCAGTTCCTGTCTCTCTGTATCCCCTCCATGTCCTTTCAACATCGCTTTGGTTCACTCCGAGACGCCTGTGCACTTCCCTTGTTGAGAGCCCTTCTTGGTACAAAGTAACAATGCAGACGCGACTGGACCGCGGTATTGACCGTCTAGGCTTGGTTCAACTATAAACAACATTACCTCTTTCTTGGTGGAATGACTGGAACTGATCGGCCGTCGGACCCCTACGTCTAATAGGCGTTGCTCATGCATGGTTGTTTACATCTTTGGACGGGTTTAGTGACATTTATGAACAGTCAAAGGGATTCTGTCTGTGACACAATATCCAAAGTCTGTCATCAGGAGTTCTGTGGACCGGGGTCATGCAAAACTTTTTTTGATATGTCTACTTATCAAGAGCAGGAGTGATGTCCGAGGACGGAAATGATTCCACTTGAGTAGGGGCAACAGCTTAATGCAGATGCACAAGATATGAAAGCTCTGAACATCACCATAAATGTTGCATGCCGTAATGTGTTGAATCAGCTGCCATTTGTGTTAGTCCTAGTCTTCCACTGCAGCGTCGAACTTGCGTAGCGGCGAGGCCGGCTGGTGCCGGCTACATTTGTCGTCAGACTTGACGATGCGCTGATGCAAGGCCTGCTGCAGTAACTGCCGGTCGTCAGTTGAGAATATTGCATGGATTTTTGGTTAAGAAGGTTTTCGAGCGACACAAGTTCCTCAGGTTGGGGAGCCGCCACGGCGAAAAGGAGGAAAGAAACGAGGAAGACAGACGTAAAGGAACGGATGGATGTCCCTATACGCCATTTGCTCAAAAGAAAGGAAGAAAAGAGATGCAGAGTGACTCCCGCGTCGAAGGCGATGAGACACCTGACCAGAAGCAAGGGACGACCAACGAAACCAAACTGAAACCAACAGCCAGCCTCTGTCGAGACTAATTTGTTGTATCTGGGAAGTATGCATCAGCAAACACTAGAAGTGCGAGTGGAAAAACAAGTTTAATCTCGTAATTGAAGTCTACACAAGATATGAATAGAAGCACTGTCAGACGGAATTGAACACTGAGTCGCAGTCACATAACACTGTCATGTGAAGTCTCTATAAGCCTATAGTTACAAGCAATGAGTCCGAACACTTCTCAAGACTGCAGCCTGACTTCGCACTAGCGTCCGTTCTCGCTCTCATATAATACTTTCCCCTCTTTGGGGAAGCGTGTGGGGGAGTTTGTAGCCTTGCGGCTTTTACTCCTCTGTGCACTTGTTTGTGTGAATTTATCTGTGATTTTTTGATGTGTGTGAAATGTGATGAATGTTCTGTATGTGTCAGGTACTTGCCTGAGGTTGGCGAGATGAATGTAATTTTGGGGGCGGGAAGAGGATTAGGATCTGGATATAGGGATGTTCTCTTTGAATTAGTCGGCAAATATCGTCATAGGGTCTTTGTGCTTGTTGCGGGACATGTCATACCGACCTAAGGAGTGGATGAGGTTATTTCCAGATCTGGAAGAGCTCTTGTAGAAAGCCCTTGCCAGGTCCTGGAATCTATCTTTGAGGAGTGGGATTTCGGCAGTGGCATGCAGATCATCAGTGGGGAATCCAAGGGTTGGGCGCTGAGGATGTTCGCGCCTTCTGAACCTGTGGGTAATCAGCATAGCCTGCGTCTTTTCAGAGTTGCGCCAGCGACGGGCCCACGTTTCTGTGGCATCTAAAACTCTTTGTAGCCTACGGATGACGAGATCCTTGTTCGCATTTCTTGTATAGAAGGCTGTGTCGTCTGCGTACTCTGCAGTGTGCACCAGCGGGGCCGTTGATGTGTCCGCAGTGCACAGGCTGTACAAAACTGGCCCCAGGGTCGATCCCTGTGGAGGAAACCCAGCACGAATACGCCTTTTGGTGGAGGTGGCAGTTTCTATTTTGACAGAGCAAGTTCTATTCATGAGATAGCGTTTGATCAGCTTAACTAAGCTCCCGGGAAACCCTTGTGTGTACGACTTGTAGAGTATCCCTCTATGCCATACTGTGTCAAAGGCTTTGGCTACATCCTGTAGCACTATCTTGCAGTAGCCTCTGTGGTTGAAGCTCTCTGTGGCTGCTTCAACCACTCTCATGATCTGTTGTGGGGCAGAGTGGTTTTGCTGGAATCCGAATCGGAAATCCAGTAGAAGTTGGTCTTTGGTAGTATGTTCCTGTATGGTCTTAGCAGGGGGCGCTCATAGATCTTGCTGAGAGCTGGCAAGAGGCTAATCGGCCTATAGTGTTGCGGGAATAGAGGGTTTTTTTTTTTAAATCTTTATTTCTCAATATATATATGATACATAACAACCCACCACCTTATGCAATTAGTGGGTCCTAGTTGATACAGTTTGGTGTTAGTACTACAGCTTACTCTATATTAGTTTTCTATTGCTCTCACTATGGGCACTACTGTTTTGTCTCCCTATGTTATTATTTTTATTCTACTTATACTAAGCTACTTCTACCTGCAGCGTTACAAATGTGCCAGCATAGTATAAACCTACGTTGTTGGCCCTGTTCACCAAGCTAATCCCGGTGAACGTACCCCTGGCACCAGGCTGGCCGGAGTTGTAGATCGCTGCAGCACTATACTAATGTTTTTATCCTAGCTTATCCTACGTCTAACCTATCTTAACCTAGTGTCGAAATCGGTGAGTGTCTCAGATCGGTAGTTGGGCGCCCCCCCCCCCCTAATCCCAGGCGTGGCGGATTCCAGCCGTGAGGCGGCTGGCCAAGTCCACGCCTCGGCGGAACAGGTCAGGTGCGTGGAGTCAAATTGGGTGTAGTGAGATCTTAATCATTGTTCCTGAGATATTCCCTTATCACTTTGAGTGAGATCTCATTGGCTAACTTATTCAAGATTGAGAAATGCTCCTCATGCCTGAGCAGGTGATACGTGTCATGGTTTGGTAGTTGCTGGCGTAATTGCGCCGCTACATCATCGAAGAGGTGGCACTCATACACCACGTGTTCCGGGGTGCCTGGTGTGGCCCCACAGTCACACGCTGGTGTAGCCCGTTTCCCGAACCGACATAAGTATGGGAGATGACCTGTGAGGAAGTGCAGCAGTCCTCGTGACGGTGTGAAGTGTTTTAATTGCAACCTTTCCCTGATATTGGGCAGCAGTTCGTGTATTCTACGACCGGTTTCTTCGTTATCCCATTGTTCTTGCCAAAGTTCTTCCCCCCTTCGTTTGATTTATATTTTTTTCCCCACATCAATCCACATTAGATCAACTATTTTATCCCTGTTACCCTTTTTTACCCAGTACCATGTTGCCTGTTCCCTGATTTTTATGTCAAGCGGACAGAGCCCCATCAGTACTGTTAGGGCTCCTCCTGGTGTTGTTCTGTATGCCCCTACTGATCTGAGTAGCATGTTCCGCTGCACTCTTCTCACAGCCATGGCAAGCATAACCCTCATGAGTCTGTGGGCCCAGATTCCTGATCCATATCCTACAATTGATGTCAATATGCTGTTATGATATAATTTGATTAATTCTGGTGGTAAGTGGAATCGCTTGTGTCCAATCGCAATTAGATTATTTAATGTTTCTAATGATTTTTGTGTAACGGTGTCAATGTGTGATGCGTAAGTCCACCTCTCATCGACGACTATGCCCAGGTATCGCGCCTCATGGCGTCGAAGAACTGGTGAGCCATCTATCCTTACAGTTGGGTTTCTAGCTAATTGTCCTTTTAGAAGTAAATATGTAGATATGGTTGGTGAAATCTTCATTTTGGACATGTGGCACCATGTACTTAGGATTGATATGGCCGTTTCAATTTTCGGCTCTAAGTCTTCGCAGCTATGGCCACCAACCAGCAGGAGGAGGTCGTCGCATAGGCTATGCCCTCTAGCACATCGTCGCTGTTCTGAAGGTTATCCAAAAGGGGTTCCATATTAATATCCCAAAAGAGTGGCCCCAGGACAGACCCCTGTGGACACCCCTTATTGATCTTTTTACTTATTCTCCCGCTAGGGGACGATAGCCAGACCTTCCTATTCTCACAATAGCTCCTGAGACAGCCATATAGCGACCTCGGGCACTCCTTCTCTCGCAATCGGGAGAAGAGCGAGGGCCACCACAGGTTGTCAAAGACGCCACTGATATCCACCATGATGCCGACCACGTATTTGTACGGGGTAGAGGCACAGACCTCCGCAGCTAGGGCAATGAGGTCAGACGCCGATCTCCCGGACCTGAAGCCGAATTGTCTGTCACTCATCCCGCACAAAGCTCGGTGTGCTGCCAGTCTGTCTGCCAGAAACCTCTCAAAACGTTTCCCCAGTGTAGTAGACAGATGGGCCTGTAGGACTTAGGTTCTCGTGGATCTTTGTCTGGGCTTTTCTTGATTATTACTACTGTTGCCCTTTTCCATATTTGGGGGAATTTCCCGAGCCGCAAACACTCGTTGTATAACTTTGTGAGAGGTTCTACCAACTGGGGGGCCAGGAATTGCACCACCTCTGCAGTGATGCCGTCTGGGCCAGGAGCCTTGCCTCTTTTAAGGGCATTTATCTGTGTGGCTACTTCTTCCTCGGAGAAGGGATATACCATGTTGTTGTTCCGGTATTCCTCTTGATCTTCTCTTCGAATCTGCTGTTGTGCCTCAGAGTCATCATTCTCACCATCGTCAGGCAGCAGGACACTGAGGAGGACCTCAGCAGTTTCCTGCCAGGTTTCCGTCATCCTGCCCTGATCCCTGACGGTGGACAGCACCATGGGTGACCTAATCTTTTCCCATTCTAACTTGTACGGTACACCCTATGGGTCTGTAGCTACTTGCGTCTGTACATATTTTTCCCAGCTCTGTAGCCTTACTGCTTTAAGCTCTTGTTGGAAGTGCTCCTTTGCCTCTCTGTATCTTAGCAACCAGCGTTGCTTTTCTTCCCAGACGACACTCTGCTGGTAGTACCTCCTCGCCCTCCTGACTGACTGGCGCATCTGTCCCAGTTCAGTTGACCATGGTGACGGAGAGGCCGCTACGGCTCTCCTCCTGGTTGGTACGGCAGCTTTTCTGCCCTAACAACTGCTTTCACCAGCTCCTCGGCGTATCCTTCGACATTTTCGTCACCATCGGGCAATGTCGGTATTTCACACTCCCTTGCCAGGCGGTCCCAGTCAGCTTTATTATAGTTTAAACGTGTCTCCCACCACATGTCCCAGCAGCACTCCTCGTCTCCCAACGAGAATGTGATAAGATTGTGATCACTAGTTGTTACCTGGTCCCAGACCATCCAGTTTGTTACTCTGGTGGCGAGATTGGGCGTGACCAATGTGACATCAATGTTCGTGCCCTCGCCCCCACGTCCTGCGTAGGTGGGCGGGTTTCCTTGCTTGTTGGCGACTATTAACTGTAGCGCCATGTCCTCGGCCTTTTCTCCTCGGTCGTCTCGTGTGCCGCTGAACCACAGGGGGGACTTAGCATTTATGTCTGCTGTAATAACACATCGACGTCCCCGCAACGCCGTGGTTACTTGTATGAGCTTGTCTAAGAATTCATCTATTGCCCAGCCATACTGGAAGTACATGTTGATGATGTACAGTACTCCGGCTGGTGTTTGTAGTTCCACGACGTTGCAGTGATCGTCGGAGAACTGGGAGAGAACTGTGGCTCTTAGTGCTTTGTTAATGATCATTATAGCTGCTCTGGGTTCTGCTCCGCTGTGAATGACTTGCCAGCTTGCTGCCGCAAATGGGATTCGCCCAGCCAGGGAGTATGGTTCCTGCAGACAAAGCACAGCCAGACTCCTCTCCTCCACGACTCTGCGGAGTTCCTGCATGACTAATTTGCTGTTATGTGAGTTAATCTGTCCTACGTTTAAATGGGTCTCGTGCATAGTATGTTCTAATATGCGATTCGGGCCAGTTCTTGCTCCAATCGTGAGCTATTCTTCCATTTGTAATGACAGATTGACTGTAAAGTTCGTCGAGGTCGAATTTCTCATTTCGCCTTTCAAAGACTTTTTTGACTAGGTCACGCAGGGCTCCGAAGACAGTGGGGAGATTCATTGTCTTCAGCTGTATTCTGTCGACAGCCTCCATCACCGAGAAGGTGACGTCTCTGCCGTATATGTGACCGACACGCACCAGCCTCAGGGCTGTGGTGAGGACCGCCAGCTCCTCCAGGCGTGCTAATTGTAGTGCGTGTTCTAGGTTGGGGTATACCCTATTGGGATCTACGCCCAAACCTTTTTGTGTGCCAGAGTTGGTGGAGGATGATGTGCTGCTTATTGTGTTGACTTGTACCTGTTGTTTCTCTGGTACTTCCGTTTGTTGTTTTGCCACAGGATGCCCTCTTTAAGCGACCTTAGTTCCCTGCTTGGGGGAGACGGAGCACCAATGTGACCACAGGGGTCCGTTTGTACACCAGCATCTTTTGTGTCTACTTTTGTGATTCGAGTTTTGGTGGCTCCTTGTAGGAACTCCCTAAATCTGCTGGCCCTTAGTGCATCCCTCACCCTTTTATTCGCAGACTTTCTTTTAGGCTTCCTGTTGCCTGATATGGACTCAGCCATAATCAGTTCTCGAAATAAGTCTCTGTTCTAATGACCTATATGTGGGGCAATTTCTTCCCGTGGCATTGCAGTTCTTTTTTCCTCGTCTTGTACAAGGGATACATATCCCTGTTTTGCCACAGGTTTTCCTGGTGTGATCTTCTGCGCCACACCTGGAGCAAGCCGGCTTTCGCTCACAGTGTTTGCGAACGTGATCGAGGTCTCCACAGTTGTGACACCGGGGAACTTCGAGGTAGTCCCTAGCGTTTATCGAGTGGAACCCCATGTAATTCTGCCCATAGTGGTGAGCTTACGCCACATATTCCCCGAGACTTCGGCTACATGATGTACTACATCGCGCTCTCTAGGTCCAGTTCTGAAGCGTAATTTAAATTCTTTTTTGAAATTATCCAGACTCATGTTCTCGAAATTTTGTTGGTTTATTGTTTCATAGATATCATTCTCATTTCTTGTAGTGGGCACGTCGTACAGGATCACTAAAGGATTCCGCTTTTTGGGCGGTTCACACTTAACGACCTTTTTGAGTTTGTCATGATTCAGTATTTTGTCCCGGTCTTCTTCAGTGGCAACATCTACTATTACAACATTTTTTGTTGCCTTTACCTTATTTATTTTTATCTTATCTGCTGCCGGGTTTACAGTAGTTGTGAATAATTCTTGTACTTTTTTGATGTCCTGACCTGGCAGGGGTCTTAAGAAGACAGCCGTGTCAGGCCTTTTGGACACCTTTTCAGTTTCTCTGTCCAAGTTTCAAATGCAAAGAAATAATTTATGACAAAATAATCTAAAGAGATGACAAGATACACTCTTTTGTTAATTTTTTTAGTCGTCTCTACTTCTTCACTTGTCTTGATGATGTACAGACGGACATCTTGCGAGTGCTGGCAAATGTAAGCATATTTGTATGAGTTAAGCATATAATATACTGATTTAATATTATTGTGCACTTTTAATTTGTAAGAGGTGATCCCGATTTCATGTCCGCCTTCCTTGAATTAACCTACATTCAAACAATTTACAGTTCAACAATCGCAGCGGCCGATGCAGCCAACGACGCCATTACGTGGCGATATTAACTTATGAAATT
This sequence comes from Schistocerca piceifrons, assembly GCF_021461385.2. Lineage (NCBI taxonomy): Eukaryota > Metazoa > Arthropoda > Insecta > Orthoptera > Acrididae > Schistocerca > Schistocerca piceifrons. The sequence goes on along the minus strand of NC_060141.1, from coordinate 137,624,338 downwards.
AGCGGAAGCGAAATACTCGCCCGCTATTAACATAATATTAATTTTTCTCCACAGCCGCCCGACGTTGCAGAAAATACTTAGCTTTAAGATTCTTATTTTCAGTACCATAGCCGAGAGCCAGAGCCAAGACTCCGACTACAATACAATGGTTAACGGAGGTAAGAAAAATACTCTCGCGCGTGTGTGGGCCGCAATTTTAATTAGCAACTAAAGTTTTCTTGCTTTAAAGTGAACTGACTAGCCGAGGAAATTAATATGAAAAGTTTATTACATTGTTCAACTTAAATATCACTTTTATTAGGCCCACCACGTAAGTCGGCAACAATCAAAAAATAATAATAACAATAATAATATATTAAATTACGACGGCCGACGGACACGAGATTGGCGCCCAACGTGGGGCCCGATTGTACTGAATGTGTCTAATTGTTGTAAAATATTAATGCTTGTATGAATTCTTTTACATGTACAACAACAAAACCACACCCTGAGGAGGTCTGGAGAGGAAAAAGTGTAGAAAAGAAAAAGGATTGCGAGAAAGAAAAATAGGTAAGGTAAGGCCTATTGTGCAAGCATCCTGTGTAGCTCTGTGCGGAATATCGAACCCATGTGCACATGAGATACCTTCGGTGTTTTGTGTATTTATGTGTTTATTTTTGGAGGGGATAATTAATCGTGTGTGTATCAGTGTTAAAGATTCGTCAGTGGCTTAAAGTGAATTTAGTATGGGTAAGATAGGACAACCTAAAGCATCCGTACCAGAAGAACAAAATTCTGTTAACATGGAAAGTGAGGATCATTTGCAATATGTAAACGAATCCCAAGCCACTGCCTCGGATAACATAATTTCCGGAGCGGGGGGCGAGGACCTGTGGACGGTGAATGACGCTCCACAGGAGATTGGGAATAGAGTAACAACTCCACTGCCTGGGCAGGGGCTCCAATCGAGTGCTAGATTAAGCGGGGCACCAGTATGCTCACCGATTGCAGACCCATTTGCAGAATTTCTGCGCAGGTTAGAAGAAAGAGATAGGGAAAGAGACGAAAAACTGGGTCAGATGCTGCATGAGCAGGAGAAAAAATTAACGCAAAAGCTCATTGAGCAAGAGCAGCGCAGTGAAGCAAAACTAGACAGTATCCAAAGCGAACTTGCCGAGATGCGGGACGCGTGCAAAGAAATACCCGATCTTGTGCAAAGCTTAGCCGGCGAAATGCAAAAATTACAGATATCGCAGGCTAGGCTTGAAGACAATGTCCAGACTTTAACCAACCGCGTAGATAATGTGGAGATAGATGCACGGAAAAGTATTGACGCATATTTGGAAGTGCAAGCTCAAAAAGTAAGAAAAGAATTAAATGAATGGCTAGAAGTAAAGGATCGCGAGATATCTGCAAAGATTGAAAGCGACGTAAAAACAGCTGTAGAACAAGCGACTGCGGCCGCGAGTGTAAATATTGACGCTAGCGCTGCCGCACTGCACGCCGAATTAACACAGATCAAATCCCGTGTGACAGCGGAGTTGCCAAATTGGCAACAGGAGGTCGCACGGAGACTGTCTGCGTTGGAAAGAAATGTAAACAGTGGCGGACAGATAATGAATCCAACTCCGCGTACTGATTACTATAATAACGCTGACGGTAGGCAGGGTGCGAGTGCGCAACCGCAACCTAATGCGAATTATGAGCACGAACAACATGCGATACCGTGCAGCGCACATCACGAAGTAATGAATGTCCCAGAATGTAGCAATCAGATGTGCAAAAAAGAGGACAATGTAATAAAACACAGGACATTCCAACCCTTCAATAGCGAAAAACGAAATGTCCACCCTGTGGTATTTATTAAGAGCTTCAGGAATGCCTTTCCCAGGGCATGGACGGAAAGACAAAGAATAGAGTTCGTGGTCTCCTTTATTCAAGGTGACGCGGCACTGTGGGCCACCGACGTGTCCGAAATATGTCTAACGATGCAACAGTTTGAAGGTGCCTTCTTGCAAAAATTCTGGTCCGATAGCGTCCAAGAAAGACTACGAAAGGAGTTGTACAGTCCAGAAATGTACAATCCTAAGATGGGAACGTTACGCAAATATTTCGAAAAGTATATAAACAAAACTAGGTACTGGGACGAGCCAATGTCCGATCGTGACATAATCAGATTAATAAAAATGAAGTTGCCCAGTGAAATTAAAAGATATTTCATCGATGTGCCGGAATAGGATATAGAACAATTCATGGAAATAGTGGATTCTGTTGACTTATTGATCGAAGATACGAAAAACGAAAACAAGATGAACCATGCAGGCTGTAATCAACAAAAAGCCTATTACAATAGCAGCCACAGTAATGGTAGTAACTTAGTACCAAATGGTAACGGGAATAGGGAAGAGCACCGGCAACAGAATCGAGGCACAAACAGTGGCAATGGTTATAACGGCAACGGTTATAATCGTCAAAATCGAAAGAGACATCATGATGGACGCATGAGTAATGGATATAATGGTAACGGCAATCCGCAATGGCGGAATAACCGAAACCAGTGGTGTGGTCGTAACGAACCGACACCACAGTGGCAACAAAACACAGCGCCACAATGGAACGCCAACCCAGGTCCATCACAGAGAATGTCAGGAAGTTACAACTGACCACCGCAAAACCAGAGCCATACACAATATCAAAATACACCATCGGGGAGGCAGGGCGGCGAACCCAACAGTAGCAACAACAACAACCAGAACCACACTGTGAGGTTAGTGGAAGTGACAGACAACTGTCAACCCACTAATGCTCATCCGTTAAACTAAAGACAGCCACAATACGCTCTCCGTTGTTGGCTGCAGGATGGTGTAGTGAGGGCACATTCACGGATGACAGCCATAAACTTTGTATGCTGAGATACAATGAGGGAATAAAAATTGAAAAGGAACTTGTAGACATACCGCAGAAATGTAACCGAACCGACAAAAGTGTTGTGCAGGCTATATTGCAAGCAGATATGTATGGAGCACCAATACACATAATAGTCGATACCGGTGCGTCAACCAATGTCATGAGCGCAAATTTTTACAAGTACTTGAGTCAAAATAATAGAATACCAGTATTGCCAGTGAAGAATTGTCGTGTTACAGGTGCAATAGGTGCACAATCTCATATCATAAAGCACCAGGTACAAGTCGAGTTTACGGTAGGAAATCAATGAAAAGCTCGGTCCTAGTAGTTAAGGGATTAGGTGTTGCTTGCATCCTGGGGATGGAATTTTTACGCCAGAGGGACGCAAAAATCGACCTCTTGTGCGGGGAAGTAAGCTTTATGAATGAGGATAGACGTGTAATTTTGCCATTGTTGAGGACACGGGAAGTGCACGGTAAATATTGGCGGAACTTTCAGTCGAGATTCGAAGGAATACAGGTAATGCATTTATATTCTGACTTAAGTACAAGACAAGCATGTTATAAAGAATTTATTACTGAAGATAAAGAGGAAAAAAGGAAACTGATAGTCATGAAAGTTAGGGAGTCGGAACATTTGACTGAAGCACAACAAAACGAATTGACTCAGCTACTTATAGATTATGAGCATGTTTTTTCGGAAAAGCCCGGTGTTATCGAGGGCTACCTATAACATCGAAGTGGTACCTCACGATACTTTCTGTCACGCAAACTACACCATCCCGTGGTCAAAGAAGGAGGCAATTACGAAAGAAACAAGAAAAATACTTACAAAGACTTAAAGAAGTCCGCTCAGTAGAGCAACGTTTACATATATGAGTAGTAGGTTAAGTTTATAGTGTATTTTTTCTGTGTGTGAATGTTCAGATTTTAGTGTAACATGTAAAGACAATGAGGCGCACAAGTTTAGTGCGATTCAATTTTGTAGATGTTAAGGAATAACAGTATTTTTAAGCAATTACATTTTGAAAGAAAAAAAATGAACGTAGATTTAAGAATATTTTACAAATTTCATGTTGAAAAATGCTTTAAAAAAATTCAACAGCATGTAATGATGAAAGAATTTTTCATTAGTGTGTCATGGATATTTTTGAACTGTAGTAGTAACGAAACTTACGAAATTCAATATTATAGTGTATATGTTGTTCCATGTATTTATGTCTATATCGATCTTGAAATATGCTCAATCATAATTTACTGAACAACATGAGTGCAAGGTGTACATCACCCAAGGTACCTCACGTGTGTGGACAAGGTACAAAGCAAATCAGTAAATGCGACTACCGCTAAGCACTGTTAAAATATATTGCCATCTGCTAAGGCAGAGATTTGCACGAATTTGTAGTGTAAACAAAAGTCACAAATCTAACATTAATCTAGGAACTTGCACGCTAGGCCTAGATTATAAAATGTGTACGAAATGCGAGAGGCAAAGTTTTGTAAAGTCGAGCCTCGCTCTGGAGGGCAAGTACGCAATGAATGGGCAGACATGACATGGGGACTTACCTCAGATGAGACGGAAATACAATTGTATAGTCAAAAAATCTGAAGGGAAGTACGACTCTAAGTGGAAAATGAAAAGAGATAATTAGTGCGAGAGACTAGTAAAATCCAGCACGAGCCAAAATCCAGTTCAGACTGAATGAAATACATCACTGTTTGTGAACAAATCGAAACAGTTACTTTAAGCAGTGTGAAAAACTGTGAAGGTGAAACTGTGATACGGACAGTGAAGTGCTAGTATTGAACGTTCAACAGCGGTAAGGACGCCAAACGCTAATATTACGCACGGAAAACTGTGAATTTGCTTACAAATGTGAACTGTTAACGTGAAGTGAACCCACAGTAAATATTTTTGGGACAGACTGTAATTTCAGTGTGTACAACAATGCGAGATTGGAATGGGACGCGTGGACTGTTGCAAGACAGCGACCGCAGAAACGGCGAATGTTTGTGCTAAGCTCGTATTGGGACACTCACCAGTGCCTGCGAGTGCGGCGAAAACATAAATAATTTTGTCAAGACAAAAACTGACGTGTAATGGAAACAGTATTGCATCAAAACTGCATTCACGGGAGAAGGTCCATGTCATGTATTCTGCAAGACAGAGCTAGCTTGACACTCGGAAACTGGCGAAAACTTAACAACAACTGCCGCACTAATAAATGCTTCTTTCCCACTAGCGTAACCGTCTGCAGCGGGAAACAAATAGTACGTTGGTTGTGTGTATGTTTCATGTACTACGTCGCCGTCCGGTGTGGCCGTGCGGTTCTAAGCGCGTCAGTTTGGAACCGCGTGACCGCTACGTCGCAGGTTCGAATCCTGCCTCGGGCATGGATGTGTGTGATGTCCTTAGGTTAGTTAGGTTTAAGTAGTTCTAAGTTCTAGGGGACTGATGACCTTAGTAGTTAAGTCCCATAGTGCTCAGAGCCATTTGAACCATTGTACTACGTCGGAGATGAGTAGCAGAGCTGACTACTGCCAACAAGAGCGGGGGGCGAATATCATCCCACTCCGCCACGCCCGGGCGAGACAGAAGGGCATCGCCAACCATGCGGCCGATCAGCTGATTCTGACGTTCCGCGACGGCGATAGACACGCTGGCGTCGAGCGGGCGTTAACCTCTCCGCAGCCGCCGCGACCGCCGAGCACCGAACACACCAACCGACGCCGTCGCGAGCTAAACGCCGCGGCGTAGATATGCACATCCTGTACTCCAATGACATCCCAGAAACGTTTAAGTGAAAGTGACCCAAGCGGTTAGTCTGTCGCTCCGCCGAGGTTTTCCCCAGGTTTCCCTGCGGCCACGCCAAATGGGGAGCGAACAGTTGACACCCCTGGGACTTCAAATATTCCGGACTAACTCGTGGTTGTATACCTTGAACCTCATCTGTATTACACTTTGCGGGCAACACACCTCAGTAATTTAACGCTTTAAATATACGATGTGACATATGTAGACTGTGAAAGAAAAATCTGCGTGTGGACACTGTGGACATGAAAGAGGAAATATTTATGTCAAACAACACGAACATTTTTTTATGACATAAACATTTCGGGGGGCAATATAGCGTCCCCAGTGCCATATTACTTTCATATTTATAAAGAAGACATTCACAATTTGTAAAAGATTTGTTTTCATGTAGCCGTAAAATAATAATTTCTCTGTCCAAGTTTCAAATGCAAAGAAATAATTTATGACAAAATGATTTAAAGAGGTGACAAGATACACTCTTTTGTTAATTTTTTTAGTCGTCTCTACTTCTTCACTTGTCTTGATGATGTACAGACGGACATCTTGTGAGTGCTGGCAGATGTAAGCATATTTGTATGAGTTAAGCATATAATATACTGATTTAATATTATTGTGCACTTTTAATTTGTAAGAGGTGATCCCGATTTCATGTCCGCCTTCCTTGAATTAACCTACATTCAAACAATTTTCAGTTCAACAATCGCAGCGGCCGATGCAGCCAACGACGCCATTACGTGGCGATATTAACTTATGAAATTAGCGGAAGCGAAATACTCGCCCGCTATTAACATAATATTAATTTTTCTCCACAGCCGCCCGACGTTGCAGAAAATACTTAGCTTTAAGATTCTTATTTTCAGTACCATAGCCGAGAGCCGGAGCCAGGACTCCGACTACAATACAATGGTTAACGGAGGTAAGAAAAATACTCTCGCGCGTGTGTGGGCCGCAATTTTAACTAAAGATTTCTTGCTTTAAAGTGAACTGAGTAGCCGAGGAAATTAATATGAAAAGTTTATTACATTGTTCAACTTAAATATCACTTTTATTAGTCGGCAACAATCAAAAAATAATAATAACAATAATAATATATTAAATTACGCCGGCCGACGGACACTGGCTGCAAGATGGTGCCTGTTAAGTCTTGTAGGGCTTCTTCTACTATTTCGGCAGTAGGTGGCGGAGCGCGATCGATATCAGAGGTGACAGTTTCTCGGTATCGCTCCAAGTCTGTACGTTTGTAAGTCGTCTGGTACCATGGGAGTTCTACCCATTCTCCCACATCGACCTCTAGAATCACTGGGTTGTGGTCGGAGGACATTCTGTTGATTGTCCTTGCAGCCACAAACTCTGCGATCCTCCTAGTGAGAACTATGTCTAACACATCGGGCCTGCCTCCCTTTTTAAGAAAATGTGTGGGCTCGACACGAAGTGGTGGATGCGCACTAGTTGTTGCAGTTTGGCGCCTGCTCTGGAGGTTACTCTAGAATTCCAATCAGGGTGTTTGTCATTGAAGTCGCCCCCTGTTTTGAGTTTGCCTTCAACTTGCCATAGAGCAGCTATGTCTCCCTCATCTATCTCGTCCTGTGGGGGTCGGTAAATTGCAACAATTGTTTGGGGTTCAGTGGCGGTGGTTACTTCCACCGCCACTGCTTCGATTTTGTTGGTAGCTGGTAAGAATACGTGGTGGTGGGGGATCCCTCTTTATGTATATGGCCACTCCTCCACCTTGGGTTGGCCTGTCTGTACGGTAGCTAACTTAGTTGGGAACTGTCGCTTTTATTCCCAGTTTTAGGTGGGTTTCCCCCATAATGCATATGTCGATGGAGAACTCCTTGATGAGTTCTCTGAACTCGACCTCTTGATTAACAATGCCGTCTGTGTTAAAGGCGCACATTGTCAGGCCTTGGATGTTTGGTTGTCTATCCATGATGGGAGTTTGAAACTGCCGAGGAAGCGGCAGAGGGGAGCGACTGCTGGACTGCTGCCTGAAGGCCAACAAGGATCTGTGTGTTCTGCCTCTGGGCCTCCCTGAATTCCTTCTTCATTTCCATGACGAGGTTCAGGTCTGCACCATAATGCCTAACACCTGATCCGAGGGTGTGGGCTGTGTGTGGGGTTCCATAGAGCTTTCTCTGCCATGGTGGACCTGGTCGTTGTTGCTGTGTGTTTCTCGGTGCTGTGTCTGGTGTTGTGGTGATGGGGCTACGTTCCCATGGCTTCTCGGAGGAGAAACCACTTCCGCGTATGTTGCCCTTGGTGTGTCCGGTCTTAGTTTTACGCAGGCCTTGTCCATGTGTGTTGTTGTGTTTTGTTTCCTTGTGTGACTGGATGGATTAGTGGTGTTTTGTTGTATGCGGGGCGGCTTTTGCGCCCTTTGCCTGCTGTGAGTGTGTTTTGTGGATCTCACAACCTTGGTAATCCTCTGTGTGGTTATTGCCGCACAGCGCGCACCTTATTTGTGGGTTCGTGTGTTTTGGTGTGCATATCCTTGTGTCATGGGCCTCGGCGCATTTTCTTCACCTTACTGCCATGGTGCAGTGTGCTGCAATGTGATTCAGGGCTGACACCTGAAGCACTGCACCGTCTTGTTGTTGTGGCCTAGTGGTTCAGTGGTCACAGGCAGGGCCAGGATCATCTTTATTTCACATTTGTTTTGTGGGATATCTGGCAGCGTGATCTGGTATAGGGGCCATTTTCCTCCTATGTTGCCTTTCTGCTGCACCGCCTTGACGACGTACCCCTGGAGGGACAGTCGTCTTGGGAGGTCTCTGATCACAATGTTCTTGTTTCGTGTTTTTGTTGTGGGGAATGTATAGTGGGATATGTTTTTGTCATTGAAAAGTGTTTTGACTGTGGTGTAATCTTCAAGTGTGTGTACTGTTATTTTGATTTTATCAGCACCGACAGGTGCTTCCCCCAATGTCTGTTTTTAGCATTTCGAAGAGTTCCTCATATTTCTGAGTAAACTCTGCGACAATCGGAGGGAGGTGAGGGGTGACATGGTTTTGTGTTGTGTTATGTGTAGTCTCTGGCTCATCAACCACCACCGGAAGCTTCGGCTGGCGAAAGGTTTTCTTCACCAACACGAAACCTTCCGAGTCCTGCCCAGTTACGCAGTTCCCTTCCAGGGCAGTTGTTTCCTGGTCCCATCCCAGGGCAACAACAGGTGCTGTTCGGGGCGCAGGCTCATCAGAGGGTGAGGGAGTGCTTCACCTTGCGGTCCTTCATTCCATACCGCTGTTTGATGAGGTGGACTTGTGTGTGTGTGTGTGTGGGGGGGGGGGGGATTTGAGGTATTTGGATCGGGTGGAGGGCTGGGACGAGGGGGTGGGTTTGGGGAGGATTTCGATCGGTAGACAGGTTGCCTGCTTGCCTTTATTTAGGGAAGTGATGTATTCTGGTAGGTTGTTGGTAGCGTTGGCAAGAGGGAGTGGACTTACGACAAGGGGAGGAGGGGTGGAATCGCATGTACTGACTATGTATGAGGTTGCTGGCGGTTTGTGTACGATCGCGTTTCTCGCGTTATTTGCCATGTCCGGAGCGGAAAGGGGGCTGCTGCCAAGGGGGTGCCAGTTACAGCCATCGTTGACACTGTTAAGTGGCCCGGCTGCATTGCTGGCCCTATTTTCCTGGTGGATTTGGAGGTCTGGACGGCGGCGGCGGAATCCTTCTGTGCGGTTCCGCGGCCGGCTTCCAAGTCCTGGCCCACATTTTCCCTAAACTTGGGGGGGGGGGGGGGGGGGGGGCAGAGCCTGGCTCTGCGGCAGCTGGAGTGCACGAAATGCGCCCGCGGCAACAACAACGCGCGCCTCTTGTCGACAGCGGTAGACCGCTTCGACCCCAAGGCACCACTTGAGCTCGACATCCCGCAAATCGAAGAAGGAACACGACAACTCTGCTGTCGGGGGTCGCCAAAAAATATCCTGCTCGCCGTAATTTCTTACTGTAGAAGTCTGCTGAGATCCCGCCAATGGTTTTATAAAAGCAGAGGCTAGGGTTCTCCTGGTTTGTCACCCTTACAGGCGGTGGTCTATGGCTGAAGGTACGCAGGTAAGAAGAGCGATGCTCAACACTTTACTGTCACTCAGCGAGTGCTGGCGTCCGTTGCGGGGCGTTCGCGTTTAACTAGCCCGAGCGCGCAGGAGTACACAGGCCGCTGGTGTGCCCGCGTTGGCGTGGCACGGCGTGATTGGCCCGTGGTCGGTAGGCTGCTATGTTCCGTAAGTACGCCGGCTGGCGTTGCTGGGGTTAGCGGCTAAGGGGTGCCGCCGCCTGTCGGCCGTGAGCTGGACGCCGTGATGCCTGGCCGCAATACGCTGTGCGCCACGGTGCGGTCATTGATGACACTACAGTGCGGAAGCAGCTAAAGGCAATGGCGTGCACTGGTCGAGCAGCTGTTCGAAAGACTCACACTTCTGTAACCTGTGTTAAGCGACGCTTGAGGTGACGTACAGAGCGAAGCCACCGTCCAGCAGATGACTGGAGTGATGCATCGGGCTACATACGCTGTGGAAATCGCATGGAAAGACTTGGGTTTGGCGAATGATTAAGGAACATTATCTGCCATCATGTGCAGTGCCAACAGAGAAGTATGGACGAGGTCATGTAACGGCATGGGTGGTTATGGTATGGTTCACTTATTGCGCTTAAGAGAACGCTAGATGCGGGAGGATATGAACACATTTTGCAGCAATGCATACTGCGTACAGTAGGGGAACAGTTTGTAGACTAGGATTGCTTATACAGGGTGTTACAAAAAGGTACGGCCAAACTTTCAGGAAAATTTCCTCACACACAAATAAAGAAAAGATGCTATGTGGACATGTGTCCGGAAACGCTTAATTTCCATGTTAGAGCTCATTTTAGTTTCGTCAGTATGTACTGTACTTCCTCGATTCACCGCCAGTTGGCCCAATTGAAGGAAGGTAATGTTGACTTCGGTGCTTGTGTTGACATGCGACTCATTGCTCTACAGTACTAGCATCAAGCACATCAGTACATTGCATCAACAGGTCAGTGATCATCACGAACGTGGTTTTGCAGTCAGTGGAATGTGTGCAAATGCGTTGTTGGCAGATGCCCATTTGATGTATGGCATAGCACGGGGCAATAGCCTGGCGCGGTACGTTTGTATCGAGACAGATTTCCAGAACGAAGGTGTCCCGACAGGAAGACGTTCGAAGCAATTGATCGGCGTCTTAGGGCGCACGGAACATTCCAGCCTATGACTCGCGACTAGGGAAGACCTAGAACGACGAGGACACCTGCAATGGACGAGGCAATTCTTCGTGCAGTTGACGATAACCCTAATGTCAGCGTCAGAGAAGTTGCTGCTGTACAAGGTAACGTTGACCACGTCACTGTATGGAGAGTGTTACGGGAGAATCAGTTGTTTCCGTACCATGTATAGCGTGTGCAGGCACTATCAGCAGCTGATTGGCCTCCACGGGTACACTTCTGCGAATGGTTCATCCAACAATGTGTCAATCCTCATTTCAGTGCAAATGTTCTCTTTACGGATGAGGCTTCATTCCAACGTGATCAATTTGCAAATTTTCACAATCAACATGTGTGGGCTGACGAGAATCCGCACGCAATTGTGCAATCACGTCTGTTCTGTGAACGTGTGGGCTGGCATTGTTGGTGATGTCCTGATTGGGCCCCATGTTCTTCCATCTACGCTCAATGGAGCACGTTATCATGATTTCATACGGGATACTCTACCTGTGCTGCTAGAACATGTGCCTTTACAAGTACGACGCAATTTGTGGTTCATTCACGATGGAGCTCCTGTACATTTCAGTCGAAGTGTTCGTACGCTTCTCAACAACAGATTCGGTGACCGATGGATTGGTAGAGGCGGACCAATTCCATGGCCTCCACGCTCTCCTGACCTCAACCCTCTTAACTTTCATTTATGGGAGCATCTGAAAGCTCTTGTCTACGCAACCCCGGTAGCAAATGTAGAGACTGCTCGTGCTCTTATTGTGGACGGCTGTGATACAATACGCCATTCTCCAGGGCTGCATCAGCGCATCAGGGATTCCATGCGATGGAAGGTGGATGCATGTATCTTCGCTAACGGAGGACATTTTGAACATTTCCTGTAACAAAATGTTTGAAGCCACGCTGGTACGTTCTGTTGCTGTGTGTTTCCATTCCATGATTAATGTGATTTGAAGAGAAGTAATAAAATGAGCTCTAACATGGAAAGTAAGCGTTTCCGGACATATGTCCGCATAACATATATTTTCTTTCTTTGTGTGTGAGGAATGTTTCCTGGAAGTTTGGCCGTACCTTTTTGTAACACCCTGTATAGGCACAGTCTTAAAGCTGCATCTGTGAGGCAAAGTTTTGCGGACAATACGATTCCTGAAATGGAGTGGCGTGCCTTGAGTCTCGTCCTGAATCCAACGGAACACCTTTTGGCTCCAGGCTCCAGCATCCAGTATCACTATGTTTTCTTGTTTTGGCTCTTGAGGAAGAATGGGCAGCCATTCCTCCATAGACATTCAGACACCTTACTGAAAGTGTCCTACGTAGAGATGAAGGCATCATTAAGCGGTAGAGTGGACACTCCCCTTATTAAGGTCCACATACTTTTGATCAGGTAATGTATTCCTGTTTGCATGAAACTGCTACATTCTTACTCACGCAATATTGCTCTGTTATTATTCATTGTCTTCTTTTCACACTACTGATAATGTAAGTCTAATAAGTTCTTGAGGAAACATTTAATTTAAAACGCTCTTCAAACTTAGATCCCAGTAATTATTATTCCTTTTAGCATCACCATATCTGATTTGAAAGGCTTTATTTTTTTATTTTTCCGATAACTTGCTGTTTGAAAAGTTATTGCTGTTTGAAAAGTTATTTCTATTCAATATTTATCGTAATACAAAATGTAATCATTTCCAAAAGCTGTTGTTATAGTTTTATCATTCCTGGAATAGCATGCTAGTTAGTGAAATATGACAATTATAGAATTAGAATTTCTAGAAAATTCTTGCCAGGCTTTGGAAATCGCGTACACTTTAAAAAACTACTACCTCATAAAAAAGTACTTATCATTTTCAGCGCTTTTACGTTGTACAGCTTTTAGTTAAAGCAAGTTACTTCATAGTCCAATCTATACACCTATTACCTATTTCCCCTCTGCTTTCTACTAGTATTGAAAATGTAATTGCTGTGTATTTTACCATTTTGTAATATCTGTCCTTCGCGTGTTCTACATAGGCGTCACGCACGGATGCAATCAGTCGGCGACGAGCATTCAGCCAGGGCAAAAACTATTTTATTCTGTTTATTGAATCTGAGTTCAGAGGTCATTGTGTTATCTGCAGTGCCAGAACATTCCTACAATCGATTCGGACTGTATTTAGTTAATGTGTTTAGAACAGTGAAAATTATGGTAATCAACCGCTTGTAAAGGTTTGAATACCAACTTGTTAATTTTTGTTGGGCTACTTAGAGCCTATGTGAGCTGCTGACCTGTATGGTAATATCTAAGTTAAGAACTGAAAACTGATAATCGTGAGCTTCAAAACAATGAACGTAAACTAGCTGAAAGACCATCTCGACAGTGAAGTGTTGAATCATTTTTAACTCTGTACAGCACCTAACAGTCATCGGAAGGACATGTGTAGCAGAAGACTGAGGAGGCACCAAAAACAGATCGACAAGATAACGCACGGGAAACACAAATTTAATGTGCAGAATTGCTATTCACAAACCACTGATGGCCAATGTTTAATACACAAAATAAAATAAATTAATAATTTATCTCGGCATTTTGGCAACCATTCTACTCCCTCTGATAGTATAACTCAGAACACACAACTTCCCGAGGTAGACGCCAGACCTCGCAGACGGTCACAATAATGAGCTCCTGCGGCATGCATATCCCGCGCTCCGATGTAGTCGCAGAACAGTGTCGCGGCCAATTATTCTTGGTCCAGCTGTGACGTCAGTGGCTCCCGGAACTGCTGCATTTACAAAACAGATGACGTCTGGTAATGGGGTGTGTGGCTGGGGTGGCGCCGTTTTCATTAGGCCCGTAATTGAGGTCGTCGAGTGGCTCGTTACCGACGCTGGGGAGGGAAGCTGAAGGCGTGCTCCCTGCACCGTTACACGCCCGCCTGCATCTCTGTTCTCCCTCCAGCTGCCTCGGTCGTCGCCGTATCCACCTGCGTCCTGCACTACGACTGCAGCATTAACGTCTGGCCTCATTTCGCTATGTTTTGACTGATTTGATGCAGCCCGTCAGGACTTCCACTCGTGTGCCAGCCACTTCCTTTCAGAGTAGTGCTTCTGCCCCATATCCTCAATTAATTGTTGGCTACATTCCTATGTCTGACTTCCCCTACAGCTTTGCCCCCTACAGCTCTCCTTAGCACCATGCCGCAACACAGGTCATATCACTCAGTCCCTTCATCTTGTCAATGTTTTCCACATTTTTCTATCCTCCGGAGAAACTCCTCATCCCTTATCTTCTCACTCCACCTCATTTTCAACGTCATTCTATAGTCGCAGATCTCAATCGACTCGATTTTTTATTTTGTGGATTTCACACAATCCATGACTCATTCCAGTGCAATGCTGTAGATGGAAACCGATGTATGACTACCATAAACAAGGGTGTAAGGCAGGGATGCTGTCTTCGCCGCTACTGTTCAATCAGTACATCGAAGAAGCAATGACGGAAATATAAGAAATGTTCAAGAGTGGGATTAACATTCGGAGTGAATAGATACCAATGATAAAATTTACTGTGACGTAGCTATCTTCTGTGAAAGTGAAGAAGACCTGATGAGTGGAATAACAGTCTAACGAGTAAACCATATGGTCTGAGCGTAAATGGAAGCAAAACGAAAGCAATGAGAAGTAGGAGAAATGAGAAAAGTGAGAAACTTAACATCAAAATATGTGATCACGAAGTATCTAGATCTACATCTGCATAGATACTCTGCAAATCACACTTAAGTGCCTGGCGGAGGGTTCATCGAACCATCTTCCGAAAATTGTCTTTTATTCTACTCTCGAACAGCGCTCGGAAAAAACGAACACCTACATCATTCCGTGCGAGCTCTTATTTCCCTTATTTTAATATGATGATCGTTTCTCCGTATGTAGGTCGGCGCCAATAAAATATTTTCGCATTCGGAGGAGAAAGTTGGTGACTGAAATTTCGTGAGAAGATTCCACCGCAACGAAAAACGTCTTTGTTTTAATGGTGTCCATCCCAAATCCTGTATCATGTCCGTGACACTTTCTCCCCTCTTTTGGGATAGTAAAAAACATGCTGCTCTTCTTTGGACTTTCTCGATGTACTCCGTTAATCTTATCTGGTCAAAGAGAGGACGGACAAGCGTAGTGTAGGCAGTCTATTTGGTGGATCTGTTACATTTTCTAAGTGTTCTGCCAATAAAACGCAATATGGCTTGCCTTCCTCACAACATTTACTATGTGTTCTTACCAATTTAAATTGTTCGTAATTGTAAGTCCTAGGTGGAACGTTTTTACTTAACACCTGCTTTGTTTAACCTTTAAATCTAAAGGGACTGGAAGGGATGACCCAATAAAGCGAACATTTCAATTCCAATGTGTTTATTAACTACCAAAAACAATGTCACCTAATGTTATTTACGAAACACTCATTACATAAAATCATAAGGAAGTTAATAAATCATTAGCCAACGATCTGCCATAAATATTGAGATATGCCACTCAGGCAAAATATTGAAGAAACTCTCTCATTGCATAAAATCATTAATAAACTAATAAACCATTATCAAAGATGTCATATGAAAATTGAAAGAAGCCACTAAGGCTGAATTTGACCATAACTTAAACAAAACAACTCTAGTTAAGACACGTTATTTAAGACCCTTTCAATTCCAATACTTTAATATTACATCTAAAATAACAGTGGAAAAACAGCCTCATTTTTAACACGAATACTTAGAACATATTTATTAAAACGTAACTTGGGCAATCTTGCAAATTACTAGACTAGAGAACCTTTCAGAGCGAACCACGAAATTATTCAAATGCCCATTGGCTTGTAAGATGGTTACAACTTTGTACAGCCATAAATACACTCCTGGAAATTGAAATAAGAACACCGTGAATTCATTGTCCCAGGAAGGGGAAACTTTATTGACACATTCCTGAGGTCAGATACATCACATGATCACACTGACAGAACCACAGGCACATAGACACAGGCAACAGAGCATGCACAATGTCGGCACTAGTACAGTGTATATCCACCTTTCGCAGCAATGCAGGCTGCTATTCTCCCATGGAGACGATCGTAGAGATGCTGGATGTAGTCCTGTGGAACGGCTTGCCATGCCATTTCCACCTGGCGCCTCAGTTGGACTAGCGTTCGTGCTGGACGTGCAGACCGCGTGAGACAACGCTTCATCCAGTCCCAAACATGCTCAATGGGGGACAGATCCGGAGATCTTGCTGGCCAGGGTAGTTGACTTACACCTTCTAGAGCACGTTGGGTGGCACGGGATACATGCGGACGTGCATTGTCCTGTTGGAACAGCAAGTTCCCTTGCCGGTCTAGGAATGGTAGAACGATGGGTTCGATGACGGTTTGGACGTACCGTGCACTATTCAGTGTCCCCTCGACGACCACCAGTGGTGTACGGCCAGTGTAGGAGATCGCTCCCCACACCATGATGCCGGGTGTTGGCCCTGTGTGCCTCGGTCGTATGCAGTCCTGATTGTGGTGCTCACCTGCACGGCGCCAAACACGCATACGACCATCATTGGCACCAAGGCAGAAGCGACTCTCATCGCTGAAGACGACACGTCTCCATTCGTCCCTCCATTCACGCCTGTCGCGACACCACTGGAGGCGGGCTGCACGATGTTGGGGCGTGAGCGGAAGACGGCCTAACGGTGTGCGGGACCGTAGCCCAGCTTCATGGAGACGGTTGCGAATGGTCCTCGCCGATACCCCAGGAGCAACAGTGTCCCTAATTTGCTGGGAAGTGGCGGTGCGGTCCCCTACGGCACTGCGTAGGATCCTACGGTCTTGGCGTGCATCCGCGCTTCGCTGCGGTTCGGTCCCAGGTCGACGGGCACGTGCACCTTCCGCCGACCACTGGCGACAACATCGATGTACTGTGGAGACCTCACGCCTAACGTGTTGAGCAATTCGGCGGTACGTCCACCCGGCCTCCCGCATGCCCACTATACGCCCTCGCTCAAAGTCCGTCAACTGCACATACGGTTCACGTCCACGCTGTCGCGGCATGCTACCAGTGTTAAAGACTGCGATGGAGCTCCGTATGCCATGGCAAACTGGCTGACACTGACGGCGGCGGTGCACAAATGCTGCGCAGCTAGCGCCATTCGACGGCCAACAGCGCGGTTCCTGGTGTGTCCGCTGTGCCGTGCGTGTGATCATTGCTTGTACAGCCCTCTCGCAGTGTCCGGAGCAAGTATGGTGGGTCTGACACACCGGTGTCAATGTGTTCTTTTTTCCATTTCCAGGAGTGTATGTAACAACAGAATTAAGGCCCAAGCTTGTAAGGCCGAAGTTTAACCACGAACGGTGGAACCGACTGAGGGAAGTAATACTTAACTTCGAACCAAGACGTGGCTCCGTTTGCAACCCCACATCGAGTAGGACACCGAAATGTGAATCCAGCAAACGCTACCGAACAGGAACACACGAGTTCAGGCAAAGTCCACCGCCCGTAAGCCAAACTTGTAAACTAAAGGGAAGCTCTGCGCTTCGGTTGCCCGCTGCCTCAGCCACTGAAACACAGACCACACCCGACAACAGGAGACCAAAAAACTTCTTTTCTTAATTTTAACATTCAAGATTGACCAGTAAATTAACACTATAAAATCAAGGCTAAACAACAACCAGTTTCACTTGCAAGTCCTTTCTTTAAGTGAAACAGTACCTGATAAACAAACGCAAAGAGTGGGAAATGAACTTTCTCAAGAGAACCTACACTCACTAGAACTTAATAACACACAAGTTGGCCACATTAAGTGAGCCTGCAAAGCTCAACACGGTAACCTTTAGAAATAAAAACTCAGATTACCCGCAGAGGATGTATTGACATGGATTAACCGATATCGTAAGCAAATTAAACACTTGCTAATAATAGCTAATGAACTAACATTCTGCAAATACTTCAATATTATAAGAAAGCAGAGCACACGCTTAGTAAGAGGCATCAAATGAAATCGAACACACATAACATCATGCGTCCGGCAACGAATTACTGTACCAAGAGCGGTCACAATCACAGTTAACTAAGCGCTCTTATTAATTAGAGTACTTAACTGGGTGTATTGATGCTGGGGCGATTTTGCGAAGATATCAGACCATCACTTCGCAAGACCTTAACAGCGTGTCCCTCCAAGGAAGCGGTCACATCCACAGCTCACGAGGCTGCCGGAGAATGCACAGCGCCGGCCAACTCCCGCCGCCTCCTGTACAACCGCGTGATAACCGCCGCCCAGCCTCAGGCACGCCGTCTTCGCTTCTGCCCGCCAGCCAATCGCCGACTCGCGCACCGCCGCCTTCTGTTCTCAAAGCGTTGTTATCCTTACTCGCGGTCGGCACTCGCTTATATCCCGAGCCGGCCCAAGCCCCAAGACAAACCTCTGTACTAGGAAATCGATCGTATTCATGTCAGAGACACTACCGGCGCCGGACCCACCACGGCTCACTAGGTATTTAGTGGAATTTACGGCCTCTAGATTAGACTGATTTATCGCGTAACCGAAGTTTAACGAATTCCATTTGGCATTCATGTGAATCACTTCACACTTTTCATTATTTGGGGTCATTGCTAATTTTCGCACCATTCAGATATAATTTCTAAATCTTTTTGCAAGTTGCTTTGATCTTCTGATGAGTTTACTAGACGATAAACGGCGGAATTATCTGCAAACGACCTATATCGTTTATATAGATAAGGAACACCAGTAAGACTACCTTGGGGAACGCCAGAAAGTACTTCTGTTTTACTCGATGACTTACCGTCAATGACTCCGACATGAAATCACGAATCCATTCACATAACTGAGACGATATTCCAAAAGCGCACAATTTCACCACAAGCCGCTTATATCAAAAGCTTTTTGGAAATCTGGAAATACGAAATAAATTTGAAGTCCCTTGTCAATAGCACTCAACACTTCTTGTGTTTAAGAACTAGTTGTGTTTCACAAGAAGAATGTCTTCTAAATCCGTGTTAACTATGTGTCTACAGACCGTTCTCTTCGAGGTAATTCATAATGTTCGAACACGATATATGTTAAAAAATTCTGCTGCTTATCGACGTTAATGATATGGGCCTATAATGTACTGGATTACTCTTACTACCTTTCTTGAATATTGGTGTGACCTGTGCAACTTTACAGTCTTTGGGTATGGATCTCTCGTTGAGTGAGCTGTTGTATTTGATTTTTACGTATGGAGCTATTGCATCAGCATACTTTGAAAAGAACCTAATTGGTATACAGTCTGTAACAGAAGACTTGCTTTTATTAAGTGATTTAAGTTGCTTCACTATTCCAAGGATATCTACTTCTAAGTTAATTATGTTGACAGATGTTCTTCGTTCGAATTCTGGAATACTTACTTCGTCTTCTTTGGTGAAGCAATTTCGAAAGGCTGTGTAACGCGCAGAGAAGTCATTGACAGTGTCTTGTAGCTAGCATACCTGACATACGATCAGAAATTTCTTTAGATTTTCTGCTGTAATTCAAGATAAGGTTTCGTTGTGGAACTATTATAGACATCTCGCATTGATGTCCCCGTTAATTTCATGCTCCTGTAAAAGATTCCCAATCTTGGAGTTTTTGCGTTCGTTTAAATTTGGCATGTTTTTTTTTTTTTCGTTGTTTCTGCAACAGTGTCTGACTCGATTTGTGTACCGGGGGGATCAGCTCTGTCGTTTGTTAATGTATCTAATATAAATCTCTTAATTGCTTGGATACTATTTCTTTGAATTCAAGCCACATGTGGTCTACACTTATGTTGTTAATTTGGAAGGGATGGAGATTGTCTCTCAGGAAGGCGTCAAGTGAACTTTTATCTGCTTTTTTGAGTAGGTGTATATGCATTTTTCTTTTATTTTTGGAGCATTTGAGAGTTACACAACCCTTTGTTCACTAATACCTGTATCCGTTTTCTTGCTTGTTATTAGCTCAGGATTATTTGTTGCTAAGAGGTCAAGTGTGTTTTCACAACCGTTTACTATTCGCGTGGGCTTATGAACCAACTGGTGGAAATGTTTTTCAGAGAATGTAGTTAAGGAATTCTGCTACCTAGGCAACAAAATAACACATGACTGTCGGAGCAAGGAGGACATGAGAAGCAGACTAGCACTGGCGAAAAGGCATTCCTGACCAACAGAAGTCTACTAGTATAAAACATAGGCCTTAATTTGAGGAAGACATTACTGAGAATGTGCGTTTGGAGCACAGTAATGAGTGGTAGTGAACACTGACTGTGGGGAAAACCGGAACAGAAGAGAATTGTAGCATTTGAGCTTCGGTGCTACTGAAGAATCTTGAGAATTAGATGGACCTAGGGTACGGAATGAGAAGGTTCTCCGCAGAATTGTCGACTAAAGGTACCTATTAAGACACCAGGAAATAACTTCCATGGTACTTGAGGGATCCGTAGAAGAAATAAACTGTAGAGGAAAACAGAAATTGGAGTATATCCAGCAACTAATTGAGGAGTAGGTTGCAAGTGTTACTCTGAAATGAAAAGTTTGGCATAGGAGAGGAATTCATTGCACGTCGCTTTAAACTTCACAGAAGATTGATGTCTCGAAAAAAAAAAGTGTATTCACTTCGATGTTAATTTTAATAGTTGTACAGATGCGAAGTGGCTAGCACAGGACAGACCAGCACAAAGAGCTGCATGGAATCAGTCTTCGGACTGAAGACCACAACAACATCAACAACTTGCATATTTCAGTGCCGATATGTGGGAAATTTGAGCATAGCGATCTCGATATCCGAAGTGATGGAAGCAGTGCAACTAGGAAGTAACACCCTTCATTCTCGCGCCTCACCAGGGAGCAGCTTCAACTTCAGTTTTTTCTGTGGTCGTGGCGTGAAGGCCAACACACTGTCTCTTCACTCCACCTCACTTGTAGTACTGGATTACGTTACTGTTAACCCAACACGGGCTGAGCCCTTTGACAATAACGTTTTCTATACTGGACATTGGCTACATTGAATACATTTCTAGCTGGGATTCACAGTCATAAAATTTTTTTTGAAAGACATCATCGTTGCGCCAGTGAATGTTATAAGTTCTTACTACACTACTGCAATTTCGACCTTAGGCCATTATCAAGTGCTGATATTATGGTTTTAAGCCATGTCAACGTAATACACTACTAGCCATTAAAATTGCTACACCACGAAGATGACGTGTTACAGACGCGAAATTTAACCGACAGGAAGAAGATGCTTTGATATGCAAATGATTAGCTTTTCAGAGCATTCAAACAAGGTTGGCGCCGGTGGCGACACCTACAACGTGCTGACATGAGGAAAGTTTTCAATCGATTTCTCATACACAAACAGCAGTTGACCGGCGTTGTCTGGTGAAACGTTGTTGTGACGCCTCGTGTAAGGAGGAGAAATGCGTACCATCACGTTTCCGACTTTGATAAAGGTCGGACTGTAGTCTATCGCTGTTGTGGTTTTTCGTATCGCGACATTGCTGCTCGAGTTGGTCCTGATACAATGACTGTTAGCAGAATATGGAATCAGTGGGTTCAGAAGGGCAATACGGAACGCCGTGCTGGATCCCAACGGCCTCGTATCACTAGCAGTCGACATGACAGGCATCTTATCCGCATGGCTGTAACGGATCGTGCAGCCACGTCTCGGTCCCTGAGTCAACAGATGGGGACGTTTGCAAGACAACAACCATCTGCGCGAACAGTTCGACGACGTTTGCAGCAGCATGGACTATCAACTCGGAGACCATGGCTACGGTTACCCTTGACGCTGCATCACAGACAGGAGCGCCTGCGATGGTGTACTCAACGACGAACCTGGGTGCACGAATGACAAAACGTCATTTTGTCGGATGAATCCAGATTCTGTTTACAACATCATGGTGGTCGCATCCGTGTTTGGTGATATCGCGGTAAACGCACATTGGAAGTGTGTGTTCGTCATCGCCATATTGGCGTACCACCCGGCGTGATGGTATGGGGTGCCATTGGTTACACAGCTCGGTCACTTCTTGTTCGCATTGACAGCACTTTGAACAGTGGACGTTACATTTCAGATGTGTTACGACCCGTGGCTCTCCCCTTCATTCGATCCCTGCGAAACCCTACATCGCAGCAGGATAATGCACGACCGCATGTTGCTGGTCCTGTACGGGATTTTCTGGATACAGAAAATGTTCGACTGCTGCCCTGGTCAGCACATTCTCCAGATATCTCACCAATTGCAAACGTCTGGTCAATGGTGGCCGAGCAACTGGCTCGCCACAATACGCCAGTCACTACTCTTGATGAACTGTGGGGAGCTGTACCTGTACACGCCATCCAAGCTCTGACTAAATGGCCAGGCGTATCAAGGTCGTTATTACGACCAGAGCTGATTGTTCTGGGTACTGATTTCTATGCACTCAAATTGCGTGAAAATGTAATCACATGTCAGTTGTAGTATAATATACACTCCTGGAAATGGAAAAAAGAACACATTGACACCGGTGTGTCAGACCCACCATACTTGCTCCGGACACTGCGAGAGGGCTGTACAAGCAATGATCACACGCACGGCACAGCGGACACACCAGGAACCGCGGTGTTGGCCGTCGAATGGCGCTAGCTGCGCAGCATTTGTGCACCGCCGCCGTCAGTGTCAGCCAGTTTGCCGTGGCATACGGAGCTCCATCGCAGTCTTTAACACTGGTAGCATGCCGCGACAGCGTGGACGTGAACCGTATGTGCAGTTGACGGACTTTGAGCGAGGGCGTATAGTGGGCATGCGGGAGGCCGGGTGGACGTACCGCCGAATTGCTCGACAGGTGGGGCGTGAGGTCTCCACAGTACATCGATGTTGTCGCCAGTGGTCGGCGGAAGGTGCACGTGCCCGTCGACCTGGGACCGGACCGCAGCGACGCACGGATGCACGCCAAGACCGTAGGATCCTACGCAGTGCCGTAGGGGACCACACCGCCACTTCCCAGCAAATTAGGGACACTGTTGCTCCTGGGGTATCGGCGAGGACCATTCGCAACCGTCTCCATGAAGCTGGGCTACGGTCCCGCACACCGTTAGGCCGTCTTCCGCTCACGCCCCAACATCGTGCAGCCCGCCTCCAGTGGTGTCGCGACAGGCGTGAATGGAGGGACGAATGGAGACGTGTCGTCTTCAGCGATGAGAGTCGCTTCTGCCTTGGTGCCAATGATGGTCGTATGCGTGTTTGGCGCCGTGCAGGTGAGCGCCACAATCAGGACTGCATACGACCGGGGCACACAGGGCCAACACCCGGCATCATAGTGTGGGGAGCGATCTCCTACACTGGCCGTACACCACTGGTGATCGTCGAGGGGACACTGAATAGTGCACGGTGCATCCAAACTGTCATCGAACCCATCGTTCTATCATTCCTAGACCGGCAAGGGAACTTGCTGTTCCAACAGGACAATGCACGTCCGCATGTATCCCGTGCCACCCAACGTGCTCTAGAAGGTGTAAGTCAACTACCCTGGCCAGCAAGATCTCCGGATCTGTCCCCCATTGAGCATGTTTGGGACTGGATGAAGCGTCGTCTCACGCGGTCTGCACGTCCAGCACGAACGCTGGTCCAACTGAGGCGCCAGGTGGAAATGGCATGGCAAGCCGTTCCACAGGACTACATCCAGCATCTCTACGATCGTCTCCATGGGAGAATAGCAGCCTGCATTGCTGCGAAAGGTGGATATACACTGTACTAGTGCCGACATTGTGCATGCTCTGTTGCCTGTGTCAATGTGCCTGTGGTTCTGTCAGTGTGATCATGTGATGTATCTGACCCCAGGAATGTGTCAATAAAGTTTCCCCTTCCTGGGACAATGAATTCACGGTGTTCTTATTTCAATTTCCAGGAGTGTATTTGTCCATTGAATACCCGTTTATCATCTGCATTTCTTCTTGGTGTAGCAATTTTAATGACCAGTAGTGTACATTCGTGTATTTAACAGGACTTGAAACGACACACAAATGTGTCAGCTTACATTACATTAACATGGCTTAAAGCCGAAATATCATCACTTGATAATGGCCTAAGGCCGAAATTGCAATAGTGTGATAAAAACTTATAACGTCACTGGCGTAAAGACGATGTCCTTGGCTACAATGTTTCATGGGATTGTGTATGTGCTACTGCTGGACCTCGGCTGTGTCTCCAGTCTTTCTTTCGGCCACGTAACAGGCAGTGTTGTACTATTCTAGGAGTCGTAATTTTATCCCTGCAGATTCTTTTTGTGTTACATATGTTCACAATGGGAGATATGATACTGCATGAAGAGTTTGACAGAGCACTGAAAGACCTGAGTCGAAACAAGGCCCCGGGGGTAGACAACATTCCATTAGAACTACTGACGGCCTTGGAAGAGCGAGTCATGACAAAACTCTACCATCTGGTGAGCAAGATGTATGAGACAGGCGAAATTCCCCCAGACTTCAAGAAGAATATAATAATTCCAATCTCAAAGAAAGCAGGTGCTGAAAGATGTGAAAATTACCGAACAATCAGTTTAATAAGTCATGGATGCAAAATACTAACGCGAATTCCTTACAGACGAATAGAAAAACTGGTAGAAGCCGACCTCGGTGAAGATCAGTTTGGATTCCGTAGAAATGATACAACACGTGAGGCAATACTGACCCTACGACTTATTTTAGAAGCTAGATTAAGGAAAGGCAAACCTACGTTTCAAGCATTTGTAGACTTAGAGAAAGCTTTTGACAATGTTGACTGGAATAGTATCTTTCAAATTCTGAAGGTGGCAGGGGTAAAATACAGGGAGCGAAAGGCTATTTACAATTTGTCCCGAAACCAGATGGCAGTTATAAGAGTCGAAGGACATGAATGGGAAGCAGTGGTTGGGAAGGGAATGAGACAGGGTTGCAGCCTCTCTCCGATGTTATTCAGTCTATATATTGAGCAAGCAGTGAAGGAAACAAAAGAAAATTTTGGAGTAGGTATTAAAATCCAGGGAGAAGAAATAAACACTTTGAGGTTCACGGATGACATTGTAATTCTGTCAGAGACTGCAAAGGACTTAGAAGAGCAGATGAACGGAATGGACAGTGTCTTGAAAGGAGGGTATAAGATGAACATCAACAAAAGCAAAACGAGGATACTGGAATGTAGTCGAATTAAGTCGGGTGATGCTGAGGGAATTAGATTAGGAAATGAGACACTTAAAGTAGTAAAGGAGTTTTGTTATTTAGGGTGCAAAATAACTGATGATGGTCGAAGTAGAGAGGATATAAAATGTAGACTGGCAATGGCAAGGAAAGCGTTTCTGAAGAAGAGAAAATTGTTAACATCGAGTATAGATTTAAGTGTAAGGAAGCTGTTTCTGAAAGCATTTGTATGGAGTGTAGCCATGTATGGAAGTCAAACATGGGCGACAACTAGTTTGGACAAGAAGAGAATAGAAGCTTTCGAAATGTGGTGCTACAGAAGAATGCTGAAGATTATACAGGTAGATCACGTAACTAATGAGGAGGTATTGAATAGAATTGGGGAAAAGAGGAGTTTGTGCCACAACTTGACTAGAAGAAGGGATCGGTTGGTAGGACATGTTCTGAGGCATCAAGGGATCACCAATTTAGTAATGGAGGGCAGCCTGGAGGGTAAAAATCGTAGAGGGAGACCAAGAGATGAATACACTAAGCAGATTCAAAAGGATGTAGGCTGCAGTAGGTACTGGGAGATGGAGAAGCTTGCACAGGATAGAGTAGCATGGAGAGCTGCACCAAACCAGTCTCAGGACTGAAGACCACAACAACAACAACATGTTCACAATACTTGTATCCAATAACTGTCAGCCTACCATATTGGGAACATATAGTGGGTGAAAAATTCCGTCTAGTTCCATACGAGCAATCACATCTGGAACGAAGTTAATTTTTTGGAAAGGTTTTTTTCTTTCCGGCTGCATACAGTACTTGCGCTTAAAGTGTGTTACAGGATGCTGCAAAAATAAACGTTATCTCCTCACAACCTAACTCATAGCTTGAGAGGTCGGAAACCACAATGAACATTTACACGACGCAACACTACACATACATATCTATATTTTCAGTTACATGAGTACTCTGCAATTTATACTTAGCAGAGGGTTCATCGAAATACCTTCAGACTATTTGTCTACCGTTTTGCTCTTGAATAGTACGAGGGAAAAAAGTTTACTTAGATATTTTCATGCCGGTCGTGGTGGCCGAGCGGTTCTAGGCGCATCAGTCCGGAACCGCGCTGCTGCCACGGTCGCAGGTTCGAATCCTGCCGCGGGAATGGATGTTTGAGATGTCCTTAGGTTAGTTAGGTTTAAGTAGTCCTAAGTTCTAGGGGACTGATGACCTCAGATGTTAAGTCCCATAGTGCTCAGAGCCATTTGAACCATTTTTTGATATTTTCATGATATTGTTTCCTTTATTTTATCACAATGATAATTTCGTCTTATCTAGGTGGGAGCCAACAAAATATTTTCGTATTTGGTGTAGAAAGCTGGTGATTGAAATTTCTGTAAAGATATTGCCGCACCGAAAAACGGCTTTGTTTTAATGACTACCACCCAGACTCGCATGTAATATCGCGATAATACAAAACGAGCAGCCTTTGTTTGAACTTTTCGGATGTCCTCTGTCAGTCCTATTGCAAGTATCCCATACCCCGCAGGAATACTCCAGTTGAGCAGCCTTTGTTTGAACTTTTCCGATGTCTTCTGTCAGTCCTATTGCAAGTATCCCATACCCCGCAGGAATACTCCAGTTGAGGACGGACAAAAGTAGTTCAGGCAGTCTCTTTAGGTCTGTTGCATTTCCAAGTGTTCTGCCAGTAACACGTAGTCTTTGTTTCACCTCCTCCACAACAACGGCCAAAGAGTTGTAGGAAAAGTGTGTGTTGGACACGAGTACTGGGCTTCCTTTAGGAACTGCAAGCATAAGTATTCAAAACCGCTCTTGGATGACCTGACTGGATTATAGCCAGCCGGGCACCAGTAATCCACATCCCTTTACAAGACGCGAATGTGTACCACTTCAAGTGCGAAGGAGGAGCTGCTTTCTCTCTTTGAAAAGTTATGGCTTAAATAACAAAATTAATCATCCAGTTAAATATAGTAATTACAAATAGATCAGCTAGTGAAACTTCCTGGCAGATTAAAACTCTGTGCCGGACCGAGACTCGAACTAGGGACCTTTGCCTTTCGCTGGCAAGTGCTCTGCCAGGAGAGCTTCGTTGAGGTTTGGAAGGTAGGAGGCGAGGTTCTGGCGGAAGTAAAGCTGTGAGGACAAGCCGTGGGTCGTGCTTGGATAGCTCAGTTGGTAGAGCACCTGCCTGCAATAGACAAAGGTCCCGAGTTCGTGTCTCGTTCCGGCACACAGTTTTAATATGTCTGGAAGTTTCATATCAGCGCACACTCCGCTGCGGAGTGAAAATTCCATTCCGAGAGCATCTAGTAATTCCACTAAACTCAACTTCACTTTTACATTAGTCGCATGTGGGGTGATATTAATAGAACATTTTTTTTAGTAATCTGTAACGCTGCAGTACAGGCGCGAAAGCTGTCTCGGAAGCTCGACGCTGGTAGGAAGGGCGCCAGTTTTGGCCACTAAATGGAACTATACAGTCCCGACAGCCTGGTGCCGGGAACCCCAAATGCTGTACTCCTTCAGTGGCTTCGGACCTACTTGGAAACGTTATACCAAATGCAGTGAATGCTCGCCATCGGCTTAGACTATTAGGCTACGGAAGAGCCGTGGGCTATTCTTTCATGTTACTCCATCACTTGTGTTAGTACCTGAAGCCAAGTAGTGGGGGTCTTGTCTACGGAAAATTCGAACTACAAGTCTAAGACCACCAGCATCCCGTTGTTGGCCGGCCGAGGCGCTACAGTCTCGAACCGCGCGACCGCTACGGTCGCAGATCCGAATCCTGCCTCGGGCATGGATGTGTGTGATGTCCTTAGGTTAGTTAGGTTTAAGTAGTTGTAAGTTCTGGGGGACTGATGACCTCAGAAGTTAAGTCCCATAGTGCTCAGAGCCATTTTGAACCATCCCATTGTTGACTCTAATTTTGCCCAGTTTTCCACAATCCTTTGTTGCGTTACGAGGCTGTCTACGCTCCACCTCTGATACCGGTGCATCGATATGTAAGCTACTTCCGTGAGGCGAGCCATTCTGTCATTACTCTCCCTTGTGCCATTTATCATTTGCCCTTGGGTGAGGTCTTTCTTAAAGCGATTGACAGAGTGACTAGCTGTAGTGGAACAATGCGGTGTAACTGCGTTTTCTCTACTGTGTGTGTGCGCGCGCGCGCGCGCGCGCGCGTGTGTGTGTGTGTGTGTGTATTTGTGTTTGTGTGTGTGTGGGAGAGAGAGAGAGAGTGCGTGTGTGTGTGCCCCTCCTGTAATATTTTATTCAGGTCCAGAGCAACTGGAGCCCGCAGCTATGTAGTAACGTAAAAATCACTCTTGCACTCTTTGCTAAATATCATAATAATCTTCTAGTACTTGTTTTTCCAATGACAAATATATCTTATTAATGTGTTCAGTAATGAAGGTAAGGAGCAGTTACACTATTCATTGACAGATTCGGTCACTATCAAAACAATACTTGCACATGAACCTCTCCTGCAAGTAGGAGAATAAATGCGTAGTGTATAAATTATTTAATCATATTAGTTGCGTGTTAATTGATTTAAATTGCACAACTACAACTTCAGCAGTTATTATTATCAATCCTTCCTCCTCCCACCCCCGCTCTACTGCCACCTGAGTCGCAGGGAACATACTTTAAGATGCTTAGCACATAGGCACCTCCTGAAAGTAAATGGTTCACGCCGATCGCTCATTTACGATGGCATGGACTTCAGCGTACTAAACACTTATTATTAGTACAACTTATCACCGCTGCCTCCTTAGCACATTCCGTCATTGCTCTCCTAAAAACATACAAACTGAGACTTATTTTCTTCTTTAGTGTAGGCGTGAAAAAAGTAAACGTACTTGAAGTCACGCAGACGTTTTCACTAGCTTTTATAAAGAACTCATCTCAGTTTATTACCTTCGGTTAAGCAAATGCGTAATTTTTTTCTGCCCAGGACATGACCTAGATGTATCATCAAGATCAGAAACAAGAGAACCCTTTTACAATTGTCATCTCTTTCTTTTATCACTGCGACAGCTGAATTTGGAGTGAGCAGCTAAGATGCTGGCACTGATGTGTTTCTCCGATCGGTAGCAAAAAATATCCAAAACAGGGTACTAATCACACGAACCACGACACTAACCTTTTGGTTCTACATGGAATTATCTCTGTTCCGGCCACGGTGGTCATTTTGCAGTCTGTGCAGGCTTTTTACCCAGAATCTGTGGACTTTACTGCTGGTGATAATGTGCTTGTTACCTTTTGCGTGGCCCGACGGATATCACGCTGGGGATTCCTTTGAAAATGCTATCTTCGATTATGCTCAAGGAATGCAGGGGAAATTGTTTGTACCCACGAGGAACTAGCGCGACAGAGTGATTGTATGGAAAAAGTGGTCCCTCCTCTTTCTGACTGGTATCTAGGTCTTACTCTCGGGAACATCACTTTCGCCATATGTCAACGTCTTTTAAATAGATTCATGACTCTCCGAATTTGGAGGCGTTTTATTCGGTCCCACTTTTACATGCAATGTCATGCAAAATGCCACTGAAAATCTTTTTGTTATGACCATGTACATTAATAAAATGTGCAATGGAAATTAATATGAAGATGACAACATGACGATACAGGGAGATCTTCTCGTTATGTCTTTGCCACACATTTCTTAAACGACGTACTCTTCCTCTTAGTGAATCCAGATGGAAACTAGGAATACGGCTGATTATGAACAGGGTTGAGAGCAAGAGTGACTCATATTCTATAAAATGAACATTTATTACTAGTGAAATTCTTCACTCTCACAGCAGAACAGCAATCAACGTTATTCGCTAAGATGCTACATCAGCACATGGAGCTCATAGGAACAATAGGGAGTGTCGATACATTAGGAAACGAAATTACTCTTTGTCACGACAGGAAACTAACGGCGAATTTGCACAACATTCTGATACCAGCATACACTATTATCAGGCGGAGGTTACAAAGAACAGAAATAAAAATCTACTACATTTGATTAAGTGAATAATTTAGTCAATGATTTTAATAAATTGCAGTATATCACGAAATTTACAGCCGTACAGACATTTGTCCCGCTCAGTGAGTTGGGCATGATACCATTTGGCGACTCTATTGTTGCTAAACAATAGATTCAGAGCCAAGCTATAAAAATGAAATAAAATCGGTAAAGTCTAATACAAATTTGAATGGATACGAGAGGCGTTCGTTCTACTCAGTGAGTTAAAAATTATTCGACTGCTCGATCTCCTAGTATGCCAACGCTCTTCTCAAAACACACATGGTTGTTGGTACTACACAGATGTTCAAGTTCGTCCTGAATAGTCATACACGAAACAGAATCACAATTAGAATTATGAAAATAGAAAAACAGGAGTTACAGGTAATTCACTGAAGGCGATCAGAGTACAGAGTGACTTAAGTAATTCTGTACGAAGGTCACACTCATTCCTCGTGAAAACGAGAAATTTATTCATAGATTCACTTCGCACGACTGAGGGCTGCATCAGTCAACTAGTAACCATGAAAGCAATTTCTGAATTCAAATAACGTTAGTGCTGACTGCGCGGGTTCAGTATGTGTACTAGCACAAAGCATGAACACTAAAGTCCACATCAAACTGAGAAAATTTTAGAACAAAACTCGGCATTTTCGGAACGAATCTTTCGACTGATGCTTGAAGAGTACACGATAATTACCTACATTCAGAAGGAAAATTTAACCGAATTCGATCAAACACTAACTTATACCAAGCGAGCTTCGATGAGCACTAGATATTCACGGCGGTGACCCCAGAAAGAGTGTGCGGAAACCTATTTAACTGGTGGCTATTCGCCGCTGTCTGCCTTTTTTTATGGGCTGGAAGAGTCCTGAACGAATCAAAAAATTGCTAAAAGAGCCGGTGAATACTTGGCCGATCGAAATATGCTAAAAAACTGCTGATGACCGTTGCTCTAAGCCACGTTATGTTATAAGGGATGTTTCAACAGAAATCAATGACAAATATCAACGACTTTAAACAGAAAAGTAAGAAACTACACTGATTTCTACCACCATGTATTCACACTCTGTTACCCACACGTCTACACTCTACAGAGTTTACTGATGACGCATATTAAGAAACGTGTCTACCGGTTCCTGAGAAAAGGGGATCTTAACAAACAGACGACCAGATATAGAAGCAGATAAGAAGTAATAGGTTTATATGAGTGAGTTTGCGAGTATTAAAATAAGTAACATAAATGGCCGTATCTTTTGATAGCTCTGACTTAGAAGCTTCAGTGTTTTAGATCTTGAAGACACCATAGACCTCAGTAAGTAACATAAGTTTCAACGTGACACGTTAACCGTTACTGAGAAAAGGGGTCGCACAGTCAGACAGAAAGAGACGGACAACAAAGTGATCCTATAAGCGTTTCGTTTGTACCGACTGAGGTACGGTAGACTAAAAAGAAAGTTTGCTGATGTGGGACACAAATAAAACAAACTGGTGTCGACGAATTCATTCTCCAAGCACAGGATTAAAGCCATGGAGGGTCTGCATCGGAGGCTCAGACGGTTCTGCGACGGTGTAGGCTGCAGATACATCGACTTGTGCCGAAGGGTGGTTGGGTTTCGGTTTCCGCTGAATAGGTCAGGAGTCCACTATACGCAGGAGGCGGATACACAGGTAGCAGGGGCTGTGTGGCGTGGACTGGGCGGTTTTTTAGGTAAGAGGGTTTCGGTAAAACACCAGAAGGCTTCAGTCACAAAAGGTGCAAGCCGAACACAGGAAAAACGTAGATACAGGAACCATCGGTATAGTAGCTGAGTTGGGAAAGTACCAGAGTTCCAAGTGCTCATAGAACGCACTGATGCTCAAATCGTTATAGGCACTGAAAGCTGGCTAAAGCCGGAGATAAGCTCAGCTAAATTTTTGCGAAAAGCCTAACGGTGTTCCAAAAGGATAGGCTAAACACGGTTGGCGGTGGCGTGTTTGTTGCAGTTAGAAGTACTTTATCTTGTCGCGAAATTGAAATAGATAGTTCCTGTGAGTTAGTATGGGCAGAGGTCATTATTGGCAACCGGAATAAAATAATAATTCGATCCTTTTACCGACCTCCCAATTCAGATGATGCAGTTGCTGATAGGTTCAAAGAAAATTTGAGTTTGATTTCAAACACGTATCCGACTCTTACGGTTATAGTTGGTGGTGACTTTAATTTATCCTCCATATGTAGGCGAAAATACATGTTTAATTCCGGAGGTACGCAAAAAACATCATCCGAAATTGTACTAAACGTATTCTCTGAAAATTATTTCGAAAAGTTAGTTCATCAGCCCATGATAACAGTAAACGGTTGTGAAAACACACTTGACCTCTTAGCAACAAATAATCCTGAGCTAATAACGAGCATCAAAACGTATACAGGGATTAGTGAACACAGGGTTGTCGTAGAGAGACTGCACATTGTAACACCCAAATCCTCCAAAAATAAACGAAAAATGTACCTATTCAAAAAAGCAGATAAAAATTCACTTGCCTCTTTCCTGAGAGGC
Source organism: Schistocerca piceifrons (assembly GCF_021461385.2). Taxonomy (NCBI): domain Eukaryota; kingdom Metazoa; phylum Arthropoda; class Insecta; order Orthoptera; family Acrididae; genus Schistocerca; species Schistocerca piceifrons. The sequence continues at coordinate 137,591,687 of NC_060141.1, read as the reverse complement.
AATCTCCACTCCTTCCAAATTAATAATATAAGTGTAGACCAGACATGGCTTGAATTTAAAGTAATAGTATCGGCAGAAATTGAGAGATTTATACCAAGTAAATTAGCAAATAACGAAGCTGATCCTCGTTGGTACACAAAACGGGTCAGAACGCTGTCGCAGAAACAACGAAACAAACATGGCAAATTTTAACAGACGCAAAATCCCCAAGATTGGTGATCTTTCACAGAAGCTCGAAATTTAGCACGGTCTTCAATGCAAGATGCATAACGAAACTATGTCTTAAACCTGGAAGAAAATGCTAAGATATTCTGGTCGTATGTAAAGTATGTTAGCGGCAAGAAACAATCAATGCCTCCTCTGCGCGACAACAGTGGAGATACTATCGAAGACAGTGCTGCCAAAGCAGAGTTACTAAAAACACCCTTCGGAAATGTCTTTACAAAAAAAGACGAAGTAAATATTCTAGAATTCGAATCAAGAACAGCTGCCAACATGACTAACGTAGAAGTAAATATCCTCGGAGTAGTGATGCAACTTAAATCACTTAATGAAAGCAAGTCTTCTGGTCCAGACTGTATACCAATTTGGTTCCCTTCAGACTATGCTGACGCATTAGCTCCACACTTAACAATCAGATTCAACCGTTCGCTCGACGCAAGATCCGTACCCAAAGATTGGAAAGTTTGAAAGGTCACACCAATATTCAAGAAAGGTAGTAGGAGTAATACACTTAATTACATGCACATACCATTAACGTCGATATGCAGCAGCATTTTGTAACATATATTGTGTTCGAATATTATAAATTACCTCGAAGAAAACGGTCTATTGACACACAGTCGACATGGGTTTAGAAAACATCGTTCTCGTGAAACACACGAGGTGTTGAGTGCTATTGTCAAGGGATTTCAAATTGATTCCGTATTTCTGGATTTCCAGAAGGCTTTTGACACTGTTCCACACAAACGGCTTGTAGTAAAATTGTGTGCTTATGGAATATCGTCTCAGTTATGTGATTGGATTCGTGATTTCCTGTCAGAGAGGTCACAGTTCTTAGTAACTGACGTAAAGTCATCGAGTAAAACAGAAGTGATTTCTGGCATTCCCCAAGGTAGTGTTATAGGCCCTTTGCTGTTCCTTATCTATATAAACGATTTGGGAGATAATCTGAGCAGCTGTCTTAAGTTGTTTGGAGATGACGCTGTAGTTTATTGACTAATAAAGACATAAGAAGATCAAAACAAATTGCAAAACGATTTCTAAAAGATATCTGAATGGTGTGAAAATTGGCAGTTCACCTTAAATAATGAAAAGTGTGAGGTTATCCACATGAGTGCTAAAAGGAATTCGTTAAACTTCGGTTGCACGATAAATCAGTCAGATGTAAAGGCCGTAAATTCAACTAAATACCTAGGAATTATAATTACGATTGGAAGGAACACATAGAAAATGTTGTGGTGAAGGCTAACCTAAGAGCGTGTTTTATTGGCAGGACACTTAGGTAATGCAATAAATCTAATAAGGAGTCTACCTACACATTGCTTGTCCGTCTTCTTTTAGAATACTGTGGGATCCATACCAGGTAGTACCGACGAAGTACATCGGCGAAGTTCAAAGAAGGGCAGCACGATTTGTATTATCGCGAAATATGGGCGATAGTGTCACTGAAATGATACAGGATTTGGGCTGGACATCTTTAAAAGAAAGGCGTTTCTCGTCGTGACAGAATCTTCTCACGAAATTCCAATCACCAACTTTCTCCTCCGATGCGAAAACATTTTGTTGACATCGATCTACACAGGGAGAAACGATCACCGCGATAAAATAAGGGAAATCAGAGCTCGCACTGAAAGATATAGGTGTTCGCTCTCTCCGCGCGCTATACGAGATTGGAATAATAGAGAATTGTGAAAGTGGCACTTAAATGTGATTTGCAGAGTATCCATGTAGATGTGGATGTAGGCAGCAGAAAACTAAGCAACTTGCTAATTCCAAGGTAAACAGAGTAGAATGAATTACATTTGTACGAAAGGTGGCTAAAAAAGTATCTAACAAGTGTATATCTTTCAAATACTGCTGCATGGGAGTATCTCAAGGCTGATCACAAAAGTGTTGGTGCCATCTACGGCGTGGGACCTGCAACACCATCCAGAGCACTGAGTGCTGCTGCAAGGAAGCGCAAGAGTTTGAAGCGCGGGTGCTGGTCACGCAGGATGCCGTACTTAAGCACATGCGTTTACTGTTGTGATGCCAGCTGTGCATGTAATACTCACCAGTGGCGATGCTGTGTTCACCGAAGAATAAGGGGTACATAGTCAACGGCGAGTATTCCATGCTGAGATACTCGAAGGAGTATACACGGCACTTTGCTGGCAGTATTGTCAGTGTGAAACACAATGGCCGAATTTCAATCTCCTAAACTAGAGAGGAGAATAAATGCTTCTTTGCGTTGACATTCAGTGCCAGATAGTCAAGGCTGACATGGTGTTAACTGGCTTGCCCGCATCTCGTGGTCGTGCGGTAGCGTTCGCGCTTCCCACGCCCGGGTTCCCGGGTTCGATTCCCGGCGGGGTCAGGGATTTTCTCTGCCTCGTGATGGCTGGGTGTTGTGTGCTGTCCTTAGGTTAGTTAGGTTTAAGTAGTACTAAGTTCTAGGGGACTGATGACCATAGATGTTAAGTCCCATAGTGCTCAGAGCCATTTTTTTGTTAACTGGCTTAGACATTAAGCGTTTCCTGGAGCTACTGGAGATCATGGTGAAAGGTGCCCATTATTTGTACTCTGATGCGCCAGAGACATGCATATTCAAATACAGAGATATTTATACAGGCAGAATACAACGCTGCGGTCGGCAACGGCTTTATAAGACAATAAGTGGCTGGTGCAGTTGTTAGATCGGTTACTGCTGCTACATTGGCAAGTTATCAAGATTTGAGTATGAACGTGCTACTACAGTCGGCGCACGAGCTATGGGACACCGCATCTCCGAGGTAGCGATGAAGTGGAGATTTTCCCGCACGACCATTTAACGAGTGTACCGTGAATATCAGGATTCCGGTAAAACATCAAATCTCCGACAACGCTGCGGTCGGAAAAAGATCCAGCAAGAATGGGACCAAAGACGACTGAAGAGAATCGTTCAACGTGACGGACGTGCAACCCTCCCGCGATTGCTGCTTATTTCTATGCTGGGCCGTCAAAAAGTGTCAGCGTGCGAAGTGTTCAACGAAACATCATCGATATGGGCTTTCAGAGCCGAAGGCCCACCTTGTACCCTTGATGATTGCACAACACAAAGGTTTACGATTCGCCTGGGCCCATCAACACCGACACTTAACTGTTGATGACTGGAAACATGTTGCCTGGTCGGACGAGTCTCGCTTCAAATTGTATCGAGTGTATGGACGTGTGCGGGTATGGAATCCATGAACCCTGCATGTCAGGAGTTGATTGTCCAAGCTGGTGGAGATTATGTAATGGTGTGGGACGTGTGCAAATGGAGTGATATGGGATCCCTGATACGTCTAGATACGACTCTGACAGGTGACATGTACGTGAGCATGCTGTGTGATGGCCTGCATACATTCATGTCAATTGTGCATTCTGATAGACTTGGGAAATTTCAGCAGGACAATGTGAAGCCCCACACGTCCAGAATTTCTACGAGGTGGCACCAGAAACACTCTTCTGAGTTTAAACACTTCCGCTGGCCACCAAACTCCCGAGACATGAACATTACTGAGCATACCTGGGATGCCTTGCAACGTGCTGTTCAGAAGAGATCTCGACTCCCTCTTACTCTTACGTATTTATGGACGCCCTTCAGGATTCATGGTATCGGTTCCCTCCAGCACTACTTCAGACATTAGTCAAGTTCATGCCACGTCGTGTTGCGGTACTTCTGCGTGCTTGCGAGGGTACTACTCGATATTAGGAAGGTGTACTACTTTCCTCGGCTCTTCAGTGTACAGATCTGTGAGGAGGAAGACAAATACCGCATCTAATATGTTGAGCGAGGTGAAAAAACAATATGGCAGCTGCATGGCAGTTGTAGACAACACTTCCGAAAAAGATCGCTGCGGATGGACCGAACCGTCGTGTTTTTTTAAGTGAAAGAAGAAAATATCAGAGCCTAAACGCAAAGAAGATTTTCGTTTAAATAGCTCATTCTACAACTAAATCTAGATGTGCGTTTAGACTCTGCAAGCCACTTTAAGATGGAACAGAGAGTATTTTCTATAAAATTTTAGAGAACTACCGGTTGTCTGTAGCGTGGCGGTACGACATTTCGGTGCAGGCTTTTCCGGCCATCTTTAGGTTAATACTGACGAGCAATGCACTAAGCTCCCTTATTTAGATCCCGCCAGCAAATGCATTGTGTCATAGTTGGCAGTGCGCATGCTTTGCTTGAGCGCATGCGCTTCTGTTGTTAAGTGCGTGCGCTGCTCTGGGTGCCCTCCATGGCGAAAGCACGCTTCTACGACGTAAAAACGATTTTCTTCACACGGTAATATCGCAGGACGGCGCCGACCGCCAAGCACGAAGTTTCCCTATAATCAAGTCCCACGCAGAATTTAATTGGAAACCGCAGTCTCGATACACAAGGGATTCAGACAGTCATATTTCCACTGATTAATTTATGATTCAGCTCCAAAGGTTTGACGTATGTGCCACAATTTTTGCTTGTTTATGATTCATCAAGTGACTATTGGAAATACAGTGATCAGCTATAGCAGACTTATTTGCTTGGAGAAGGCGAGTATGCCGCTTGTGTTCTATATTGCGATCCTGCACAGTTCGCGCCGTTTGCCCTATATAAGATTTGCCGCAATCACACAGAATCCCGTAAAAATCTGCTTTGCGCAACTCTAAGCCGTCTTTAACAGATCACAACGCTATAATATTTTGGAAGGAAGTCCAAAGCTTACTTTACGTTTTCTTAGTATTCTTACTAAGAATGTGTGGTAGACAAGCAATCGTTTTGAAGGCCTCATCCTCTTCCTTGTTCTTGTTGTAAGGAAATGAAACGCCTAAAGCCATCCTTACGACAGTGTTTATAAGAACAGTGATAGCCCCTTCAGCATGACCTACGGCCTGAAGATACCGCACTGAAGCGCCAAAACTGGTAACTACACAAAGCCCGGGTTTCTCATGAGTGTATTTTCGAAATGAGTACGATAACCATTCATGCACATGACGAGGCATTTGGCCTCCTTATGATCTTCCAATAATCGCCCAAATCATACAGCGAATTCAAAGTGTCTCGTAAGAGCATTTTCAAGTTGCAGCCTGCAGTTTGGCATCCATTAATGTTCGTTACGAGGCATTTAGACAGACCATTACAGTGAATTCTGGGTGCATCACCATTTTCAAAATTTCATGTGAAATGACTTGAAATTGCGCTCTGCAGCGCGGTATGCAATCATGCTCGTGAAAAGGCAAGCAGTCGTTTTGAAGGCCTCATCCTCTTCCTTGTTCTTGTTGTAAGATAATCTAACGCCTAAAGCCGTCCTTATGACAGCGTTTATATGAACAGTGATAGCCCCTTCAGCATATAAAATATATATTGCGAATTTCAGATTTTCACAAGTCTATTTTCAAGGTTGCAAGGCAAAAGATCTAATATTGCGATCTGTAGGGCGGTATGAAATGATTGTGAACAGCCATTGGCTACCTTTGATCGCCCGATAGAAAAAAATCTGCACAGTATATTTCAGGCATTTCGCACGTGTACCATCAAAATTTCAAGCCGAAAGTCCAAAAACTGCGCCCTATGTGGTATCCACCACGCACGTGACTACATATTTAATATCACCGACTGGGAAACCACGAAGCACGGGTTAGCTAACTGAACTGAATCGTAGTCTGCGCAGATGCGAAAGAGAGAAAAAGCATTGAATGTTACCTCAATTTTCTCGTCCCGGCTCGGTTTAACTCAGTTTGAATTAGGTTTATGCAAGCCTGCACACTACACAAGCTCCGCCCACGGTAATGTTATTCCGTTTCTTTTGGCACCCCTCGTGCAGCTGTAATGAAACGTCATTAAGAAATAAACTTCTGTAATTCGACAACTATACAAATAAGTACTCCAACAAAAGTTTAACATCTAATATAACTACTACTGTCGAGATATATTTTCGTGAATAAACCTTCTTCAACGTAATTCTCTACTGTCTACATTAAATTAAAGACGTTAGAATATAACTACTTTTTTAAATTATTCATTTATATTTTGCCGGCCGAGCGGTTCTAGGCGCTTCAGTCTGGAACCGCGCGACCGCTCCGGTCGCAGGTTCGAATCCTGCCTCGGGCATGGATGTGTGTGATGTTCTTAGATTAGTTAGGTTTAAGTAGTTCTTAGTTCTAGGGGACTGATGACCTCAGATGTTAAGTCCCATAGTGCTCGGAGCCATTTGAACCATTTATATTTTATTTTATATTTCTGTGTATTTATTGATCCGCAGTTTCACCCAATGCATAGACTGCAGCTAGTTAACTGCTTGGCATCATAGCAGATATGCGCGGCTTGACCGTTTGGCTGCCCTGGCTATTGTCTTTAAACAGAACCCTGCACAGCCCAATTAACTAAGCTACAAGCAGCATCAGATAAAGCCGTAATTGGTTTGCTTGTGCGGGACACTGTTTAGAGAGCAGATACTCAGCAGAAAACCGTCGCAGGTGGAATGACCCATCGACATCGACACCTTACAGCGTTTTGCGGAGGGTACCACTTATAACACTATCTAAACCCCCATTCGCGAATGGTACGAGGGAAGAATTATTTTCAGCAAATCAGTTCTAATTTCTCGGATTTTCTCGTTGTAGTCGTTTCAAGAGACATGTGTGGGAGGAAGCAATACGTTTCCCACCTCTCCCTGGTACACACTCTCTCCAAATTTTAACTGTAAACCTCTCCGTGACACACAACGCCTCTCTCTCTGGTAGTGTCTGTCAAGGGAGTGCGTTGAGCTCGCGTGATTACAATACGAATCCGCGACAAAGCGAGCCGCGCTTCGTTGGATTTTCTGTTCAAATGGTTCAAATGGGTCTGAGCACTATGGGACTTAACTTCTGAGCTCATCAGTCCCCTAGAACTTAGAACTACTTAAACCTAACTAACCTAAGGACATCACACACATCCATACCCGACGCAGGAGTCGAACCTGCGACCATAGTCTGACGTAATTACGTCAAAGTGATGGGTATTGTAAGTAGGCTGTTGGGGTTTTTATGTTGGTAACGCCACGTAGCGCTCTGTATGAAAATCACTGACTGTGCTGTATGCAGTCTGTGGCTGGTTGGACTCATTATTGAAATATCCGCTTGTGTAGTGTTGGGCAGTTGGACGTGAACAGCGCGTAGCATTGCGCAGTTGGAGGTGAGCCGCCAGCAGTGGTGGATGTGGGAAGAGAGATGGCAGAGTTTTTAGAGCGGACGATCTGGACGTGTGTCTGTCAGGAAAAGGAAATTTGTAAGACTGGATGTCATGAACTAATATATATAGATACGAGTATTATGACTTTTGAACACTATTAAGGTAAATACATTGTTTGTTCTCTATCAAAATCTTTCATTTGCTAACTATGCCTATATAGTTAGTGATTTCAGTAGTTAGAATCGTTCATTTAGCTGGCAGAATTG